>NW_027488368.1:15000000-20000000 GCF_051014445.1 Colletes latitarsis | reverse complement strand
TTTAATTGACTGTTTCTGTGTGGTCCCACATTTCTACGTGATCCAAACCAGAAAAAACCCAGGATCCGTTCAACAAGTATGTGAAGAATGCGAAAGTATGAGTCTGATGAGTGAAAATCCCAGGCCTAACCTAGACCTAACATGCGTTATCCTCTAAAATATTGATCGAAACCTGGTTTAATCGACTGTTTCAGTGTGGTACCACATTACTATGTGATCCAAACCAGCAAATAACCCAGGATCTGTTCAACGAGTATGTGAAGTGTGCGAAAATATGAGTCTGATGAGGTCAAATCCCAGACCAATCCCAGACTTAACTTGCGTTATCCTCTTAAATATTGATCGAAACCAGGTTTAATCGACTGTTTCAGTGTGGTACCACATTACTACGTGATCCAAACCAGAAAAAACCCAGGATCCGTTCAACAAGTATGTGAAGAATGCGAAAGTATGAGTCTGATGAGTGAAAATCCCAGGGCTAACCTAGACCTAACATGCGTTATCCTCTAAAATATTGATCGAAACCTGGTTTAATCGACTGTTTCAGTGTGGTACCACATTACTATGTGATCCAAACCAGAAAATAACCCAGGATCTGTTCAACGAGTATGTGAAGTGTGCGAAAATATGAGTCTGATGAGGTCAAATCCCAGACCAATCCCAGACTTAACTTGCGTTATCCTCTAAAATATTGATCGAAACCAGGTTTAATCGACTGTTTCAGTGTGGTATCACACTACTACGTGACCCAAACCAGAAAAAACCCATGATCTGTACAACAAGTATGTGAAAAACGCGAAAGTATGAGCCTGATGAGGGCAAATCCCAGACGTAACCCAGACCTAACATGCGTTATCCTCAAAAGTATTGATCGAAACCTGGTTTAATCGACTGTTTCAGTGTGGTACCACATTACTATGTGATCCAAACCAGAAAATATCCCAGGATCCGTTCAACGAGTATGTGAAGTGTGCGAAAGTATGAGTCTGATAAGGGCAAATCTCAGACCTATCCCAGACCTAACATGCGTTATCCTCTAAAATATTGATTGAAACCAGGTTTAATTGACTGTTTCAGCGTGGTACCACATTACTACGTGATACAATCCAGAAACAGCCTAGGATCTAGCCATGAAGTATGAGAAATATGCGAAAGTATGAGCCTGATGGGGGCAAATCCTAGACCTAACCCAGACCTAACATGCGTTATCCTCTAAAATATTTATCAAGACCAGGTTTAATTGATTGTTTCAGTGTGGTCCCACATTACTACGTGATCCAAACCAGAAATAACCCAGGATCTGTTCAACATGTATCAGAAATATGCGAAAGAATGAGCCTGATGAGAGCAAATCCCAGACCTAACCTAGACATCACATGAATTATTCTCTAAAATATTGATCGAAACCTGGTTTAATCGACTGTTTCAGTGTGGTACCACATTACTATGTGATCCAAACCAGAAAATAACCCAGGATCTGTTCAACGAGTATGTGAAGTGTGCGAAAGTATGAGTCTGATGAGGTCAAATCCCAGACCTATCCCAGACCTAACTTGCGTTATCCTCTAAAATATTGATCGAAACCAGGATTAATCGACTGTTTCAGTGTGGTACCACATTACTACGTGATCCAAACCAGAAAAAACCCAGGATCAGTTCAACAAGTATGTGAAGAATGCGAAAGTATGAGTCTGATGAGTGAAAATCCCAGGGGCTAACCTAGACCTAACATGCGTTATCCTCTAAAATATTGATCCAAACCAGGTTTAATGGACTGTTTCAGTGTGGTACCACACTACTACGTGATACAAACCAGAAAAAACCCAGGATCTGTTCAACAAGTATGTGAAAAACACGAAAGTATGAGTCTGATGAGTGAAAATCCCAGACCTAACCTAGACCTAACATGCGTTGTCCTCAAAAATATTGATCGAAACCTGGTTTAATCGACTGTTTCAGTGTGGTACCACATTACTACGTGATCCAAACCAGAAAAAACCCAGGATCCGTTCAACAAGTATGTGAAGAATGCGAAAGTATGAGTCTGATGAGTGAAAATCCCATACCTAACCTAGACCTAACATGCGTTATCCTCAAAAATATTGATCGATACCAGGTTTAATCGACTGTTTCAGTGTGGTACCACATTACTACATGATCCAAACCAGAAAAAACCCAGGATCAGTTCAACAAGTATGTGAAGAATGCGAAAGTATGAGTCTGATGAGTGAAAATCCCAGGGCTAACCTAGACCTCACATGCGTTATCCTCTAAAATATTGATCGAAACCAGGTTTAATCCACTGTTTCAGTGTGGTATCACACTACTACGTGACCCAAACCAGAAAAAACTCATGATCTGTTCAACAAGTATGTGAAAAACGCGAAAGTATGAGCCTGATGAGGGCAAATCCCAGACCTATCCCAGACCTAACTTGCGTTATCCTCTAAAATAATGATCGAAACCAGGTTTAATTGGCCGTTTCAGTGTGGTACCACATTCCTACGTGATCCAAACCAGAAAAAACCCAGGATCCGTTCAACAAGTATGTGAAGACTGCGCAAGTATGAGTCTGATCAGTGAAAATCTCAGGCCTTACCTAGACCTAACTTGCGTTGTCCTCTAAAATATTGATGAAAACCAGGTTTCATTGACTGTTTCAGTGTGCTACTACATTACTACGTGATGCAATCCAGAAAAAGCCCAGGATCTAGCCATCAAGTATGAGAAATATGCGAAAGAATGAGCCTGATGAGAGCAAATCCCAGACCTAACCTAGACATAGCATGAATTATTCTCTAAAATATTGATCGAAACCAGGTTTAATTGACTGTTTCAGTGTGGTCCCACATTACTACGTGATCCAAACCAGAAAAAACCCAGGATCAGTTTAACAAGTATGTGAAGTGTGCGAAAGTATGAGTCTGATGAGGTCAAATCCCAGACCAATCCCAGACTTAACTTGCGTTATCCTCTTAAATATTGATCGAAACCAGGTTTAGTCGACTGTTTCAGTGTGGTACCACATTACTACGTGATCCAAACCAGAAAAAACCCAGGATCAGTTTAACAAGTATGTGAAGAATGCGAAAGTATGAGTCTGATGAGGTCGAATCCCAGACCAATGCCAGACCAAACATGCGTTATCCTCAAAAATATTGATCGAAAGCTGGTTTAATCGACTGTTTCAATGTGGTACCACATTACTATGTGATCCAAACCAGAAAATAACCCAGGATCTGTTCAGCGAGTATGTGAATTGTGCGAAAGTTTGAGTCTGATGAGGGCATATCCCAGACCTAACCTAGACCTAACATGTATTATTCTCTAAAATATTGATCGAAACCAGGTTTAATTGACTGTTTCAGTGTGGTACCACATTACTACGTGATCCAAACCAGAAAAAGCCCAGGATCAGTTCAACAAGTATGTGAAAAACGCGAAAGTATGAGCCTGATGAGGTCGAATCCCAGACCAATGCCAGACCTAACTTGCGTTATCCTCTAAAATATTGAGCGAAACCAGGTTTAATTGACTGTTTCAGCGTGGTACCACATTAGTACGTGATACAATCCAGAAACAGCCCAGGATCTAGCCATGAAGTATGAGAAATATGCGAAAGTATGAGCCTGATGAGGGCAAATCCTAGACTTAACCCAGACCTAACATGCGTTATCCTCAAAAATATTTATCAAGACCAGGTTTAACTGAATGTTTCAGTGTGGTACCTCATTACTACGTGATCCATACAAGAAAAAACTCAGGATCTGTTCAACAAGTATGTGAAAAATGCGAAAGCATGAGTCTGATGAGGGCAAATCCCAGGCCTAACCTAGACATAACTTTCGTTATCCTCTAAAATATTGATCGAAACCAGGTTTAGTGGGCTGTTTCAGTGTGGTACCATATTACTGCGCGATCCAAACCAGAAAAAACCCAGGATCTGTTCAACAAGTATGTGAAAAATGCGAAAGTATGACCCTGATGTGGGCAAATCCCAGACCTATCCCAGACCTAACTTGCATTGTCCTCTAAAATATTGATCGAAACCAGGTTTAATTGACTGTTTCAGTGTGGTACCACATTACTATCTGATTCAAACCTGAAAATAACCCAGGATCTGTTCAACGAGTATATGAAGTGTGCGAAAGTGTGAGTCTGATGTGGGCAAATCCAAGCCCTATCCCAGACCTAACATGCGTTATCCTCTAAAATATTTATCAAGAGCAGGTTTAATTGATTGTTTCAATGTGGTCCCACATTACTACGTGTTCCAATCCAGAAAAAACCCAGGATCCGTTCAACAAGTATGTGAAGAATGCGAAAGTATGAGTCTGATGAGTGAAAATCCCAGGGCTAACCTAGACCTCACATGCGTTATCCTCTAAAATATTGATCGAAACCAGGTTTAATCGACTGTTACAGTGTGGTATCACACTACTACGTGACCCAAACCAGAAAAAACCCAGGATCCGTTCAACAAGTATGTGAAAAACGCGGAAAGTATGAGCCTGATGAGGGCAAATCCCAGACCTATCCCAGACCTAACTTGCGTTGTCCTCTAAGATAATGATGGGAACCAGGTTTAATTGACTGTTTCAGTGTTGTACTTCATTACTACGTGATGCAATCCAGAAAAAGCCCAGCATCTGGCCATCAAGTATGAGAAATATGCGAAAGAATGAGCCTGATGAGAGCAAATCCCAGACCTAACCTAGACATAACATGAATTATTCTCTAAAATATTGATCGAAACCAGGTTTAATTGACTGTTTCTGTGTGGTCCCACATTTCTACGTGATCCAAACCAGAAAAAACCCAGGATCCGTTCAACAAGTATGTGAAGAATGCGAAAGTATGAGTCTGATGAGTGAAAATCCCAGGCCTAACCTAGACCTAACATGCGTTATCCTCTAAAATATTGATCGAAACCTGGTTTAATCGACTGTTTCAGTGTGGTACCACATTACTATGTGATCCAAACCAGAAAATTACCCAGGATCTGTTCAACGAGTATGTGAAGTGTGCGAAAATATGAGTCTGATGAGGTCAAATCCCAGACCAATCCCAGACCTAACTTGCGTTATCCTCTTAAATATTGATCGAAACCAGGTTTAATCGACTGTTTCAGTGTGGTACCACATTACTACGTGATCCAAACCAGAGAAAACCCAGGAACAGTTCAACAAGTATGTGAAGAATGCGAAAGTATGAGTCTGATGAGTGAAAATCCCAGGGCTAACCTAGACCTCACATGCGTTATCCTCTAAAATATTGATCGAAACCAGGTTTAATCGACTGTTTCAGTGTGGTATCACACTACTACGTGACCCAAACCAGAAAAAACCCATGATCTGTACAACAAGTATGTGAAAAACGCGAAAGTATGAGCCTGATGAGGGCAAATCCCAGACGTAACCCAGACCTAACATGCGTTATCCTCAAAAGTATTGATCGAAACCTGGTTTAATCGACTGTTTCACTGTGGTACCACATTACTATGTGATCCAAACCAGAAAATATCCCAGGATCCGTTCAACGAGTATGTGAAGTGTGCGAAAGTATGAGTCTGATAAGGGCAAATCTCAGACCTATCCCAGACCTAACATGCGTTATCCTCTAAAATATTGATTGAAACCAGGTTTAATTGACTGTTTCAGCGTGGTACCACATTACTACGTGATACAATCCAGAAACAGCCTAGGATCTAGCCATGAAGTATGAGAAATATGCGAAGGTATGAGCCTGATGGGGGCAAATCCTAGACCTAACCCAGACCTAACATGCGTTATCCTCTAAAATATTTATCAAGACCAGGTTTAATTGATTGTTTCAGTGTGGTCCCACATTACTACGTGATCCAAACCAGAAATAACCCAGGATCTGTTCAACATGTATCAGAAATATGCGGAAGAATGAGCCTGATGAGAGCAAATCCCAGACCTAACCTAGACATCACATGAATTATTCTCTAAAATATTGATCGAAACCTGGTTTAATCGACTGTTTCAGTGTGGTACCACATTACTATGTGATCCAAACCAGAAAATAACCCAGGATCTGTTCAACGAGTATGTGAAGTGTGCGAAAGTATGAGCCTGATGAGGTCAAATCCCAGACCTATCCCAGACCTAACTTGCGTTATCCTCTAAAATATTGATCGAAACCAGGATTAATCGACTGTTTCAGTGTGGTACCACATTACTACGTGATCCAAACCAGAAAAAACCCAGGATCAGTTCAACAAGTATGTGAAGAATGCGAAAGTATGAGTCTGATGAGTGAAAATCCCAGGGGCTAACCTAGACCTAACATGCGTTATCCTCTAAAATATTGATCCAAACCAGGTTTAATGGACTGTTTCAGTGTGGTACCACACTACTACGTGATACAAACCAGAAAAAACCCAGGATCTGTTCAACAAGTATGTGAAAAACACGAAAGTATGAGTCTGATGAGTGAAAATCCCAGACCTAACCTAGACCTAACATGCGTTGTCCTCAAAAATATTGATCGAAACCTGGTTTAATCGACTGTTTCAGTGTGGTACCACATTACTACGTGATCCAAACCAGAAAAAACCCAGGATCCGTTCAACAAGTATGTGAAGAATGGGAAAGTATGAGTCTGATGAGTGAAAATCCCATACCTAACCTAGACCTAACATGCGTTATCCTCAAAAATATTGATCGATACCAGGTTTAATCGACTGTTTCAGTGTGGTACCACATTACTACATGATCCAAACCAGAAAAAACCCAGGATCAGTTCAACAAGTATGTGAAGAATGCGAAAGTATGAGTCTGATGAGTGAAAATCCCAGGGCTAACCTAGACCTCACATGCGTTATCCTCTAAAATATTGATCGAAACCAGGTTTAATCCACTGTTTCAGTGTGGTATCACACTACTACGTGACCCAAACCAGAAAAAACTCATGATCTGTTCAACAAGTATGTGAAAAACGCGAAAGTATGAGCCTGATGAGGGCAAATCCCAGACCTATCCCAGACCTAACTTGCGTTATCCTCTAAAATAATGATCGAAACCAGGTTTAATTGGCCGTTTCAGTGTGGTACCACATTCCTACGTGATCCAAACCAGAAAAAACCCAGGATCCGTTCAACAAGTATGTGAAGACTGCGTAAGTATGAGTCTGATCAGTGAAAATCTCAGGCCTTACCTAGACCTAACTTGCGTTGTCCTCTAAAATATTGAGCGAAACCAGGTTTAATTGACTGTTTCAGTGTGGTCCCACATTACTACGTGATCCAAACCAGAAAAAACCCAGGATCAGTTTAACAAGTATGTGAAGTGTGCGAAAGTTTGAGTCTGATGAGGGCATATCCCAGACCTAACCTAGACCTAACATGTATTATTCTCTAAAATATTGATCGAAACCAGGTTTAATTGACTGTTTCAGTGTGGTACCACATTACTACGTGATCCAAACCAGAAAAAGCCCAGGATCAGTTCAACAAGTATGTGAAAAACGCGAAAGTATGAGCCTGATGAGGTCGAATCCCAGACCAATGCCAGACCTAACTTGCGTTATCCTCTAAAATATTGAGCGAAACCAGGTTTAATTGACTGTTTCAGCGTGGTACCACATTAGTACGTGATACAATCCAGAAACAGCCCAGGATCTAGCCATGAAGTATGAGAAATATGCGAAAGTATGAGCCTGATGAGGGCAAATCCTAGACTTAACCCAGACCTAACATGCGTTATCCTCAAAAATATTTATCAAGACCAGGTTTAACTGAATGTTTCAGTGTGGTACCTCATTACTACGTGATCCATACAAGAAAAAACTCAGGATCTGTTCAACAAGTATGTGAAAAATGCGAAAGCATGAGTCTGATGAGGGCAAATCCCAGGCCTAACCTAGACATAACTTTCGTTATCCTCTAAAATATTGATCGAAACCAGGTTTAGTGGGCTGTTTCAGTGTGGTACCATATTACTGCGCGATCCAAACCAGAAAAAACCCAGGATCTGTTCAACAAGTATGTGAAAAATGCGAAAGTATGACCCTGATGTGGGCAAATCCCAGACCTATCCCAGACCTAACTTGCATTGTCCTCTAAAATATTGATCGAAACCAGGTTTAATTGACTGTTTCAGTGTGGCACCACATTAATACGTGATCCAAAGCAGAAAAAACCCTCGATCAGGTCAACATGTATGTTAAAACTGCGAAAGTATGACCCTGATAAGAGCAAATCCCAGGCCTAACCTAGACCTAACATGCGTTGTCCTCTAAAATATTGATGGAAACCAGGTTTAATTGACTGTTTCAGTGTTGTACTTCATTACTACGTGATGCAATCCTGAAAAAGCCCAGGATCTAGCCATCAAGTATGAGGAATATGCTAAAGAATGAGCCTGATGGGAGCAAATCCCAGTCCTAACCTAGACCTAACATGAATTATTCTCTAAAATATTGATCGAAACCAGGCTTAATTGACAGTTTCAGTGTTGTACTTCTTTACTACGTGATCCAATCCTGAAATAGCCCAGGATCCAGCCATGAAGTATGAGAAATATGCGAAAGTGTGAGCCTGATGTGGGCAAATCCTAGACCTAACCCAGACCTAACATGCGTTATCCTCTAAAATATTGATCGCAACCAGGTTTAATGGACTGTTTCTGTGTGGTACCACACTACTACGTGATCCATACCAGAAAAAACCCAGGATCTGTTCAACAAGTATGTGAAAAACGCGAAAGTATGAGTCTGATGAGGTCAAATCCCAGACCTATCCCAGACTTAACTTGCGTTATCCTCTAAAATATTGATCGAAACCAGGTTTAATCGACTGTTTCAGCGTGGTACCACATTACTATGTGATACAATCCAGAAACAGCCTAGGATCTAGCCATGAAGTATGAGAAATATGCGAAAGTGTGAGCCTGATGAGGGCAAATCCTAGATCTAACCCAAACCTAACATGCGTTATCCTCTAAAATATTTATCAAGACCAGGTTTAATTGAATGTCTCAGTGTGGTACCACATTACTACGTGAACCAAACCAGAAAAAACCCAGGATCCGTTCAACAAGTAAGTTAAAACTGCGACAGTATGACCCTGATGAGAGCAAATCCCAGACCTAACCTAGACCTGACATGCGTTGTCCTCTAAAATATTGATGGAAACCAGCTTTAGTTGACTGTTTCAGTGTTGCACTTCATTACTACGTGACGCAATCCAGAAAAAGCCCAGAATCTAGCCATCAAGTATGAGAAATATGCGAAAGAATGAGCCTGATGAGAGCAAATCCCAGACCTAACCTAGACCAAACATGAATTATTCTCTAAAATACTGATCAAAACCAGGTTTAATTGACTGTTTCAGTGTGGTACCACATTACTACGTGATCCAATCCAGAAATAGCCCAGGATCCAGCCATGAAGTATGAGAAATATGCGAAAGTGGAGCCTGATGAGGGCAAATCCTAGATCTAACCCAAACCTAACATGCGTTATCCTCTAAAATATTTATCAAGACCAGGTTTAATTGAATGTTTCAGTGTGGTACCACATTACTACGTGAACCAAACCAGAAAAACCCAGGATCCGATCAACAAATAAGTTAAAACTGCGACAGTATGACCCTGATGAGAGCAAATCCCAGACCTAACCTAGACCTGACATGCGTTGTCCTCTAAAATATTGATGGAAACCAGGTTTAAGTGACTGTTTCAGTGTTCCACTTCATTACTACGTGATGCAATCCAGAAAAAGCCCAGGATCTAGCCATCAAGTATGAGAAATATGCGAAAGAATGAGCCTGATGAGAGCAAATCCTTGGCCTAACCTAGACCTAACATGAATCATTCTCTAAAATATTGATCAAAACCAAGTTTAATTGACTGTTTCAGTGTGGTACCACATTACTATGTGATCCAATCCAGAAATAGCCCAGGATCCAGCCATGAAGTATGAGAAATGTGCGAAAGTAGGAGCCTGATGAGGGCAAATCCTAGACCTAACCCAGACCTAACATGCGTTATCCTCTAAAATATTTATCAAGACCAGGTTTAATTGAATGTTTCAGTGTGGTACCACATTACTACGTGATCCAAAGCAGAAAAAACCCTCGATCAGGTCAACATGTATGTTAAAACTGCTAAAGTATGACCCTGATGAGAGTAAATCCCAGGCCTAACCTAGACCTAACATGCGTTAGCCTCAATAATATTGATCGAAACCAGGTTTAATTGAGTGTTTCAGTGTTGTACTTCATTACTGCGTGATGCAATCCAGAGAAAGCCCAGGATCTAGCCATCAAGTATGAGAAATATGCGAAAGAATGAGCCTGATGAGAGCAAATCCTAGACCTAACCCAGACCTAACATGCTTTATCCTCTAAAATATTTATCAAGATCAGGTTTAATTGATTGTTTCAGTGTGGTACCACATTATTACGTGATCCACTCCAGAAAAGACACAGGATCTAGCCGTCAAGTATGTGAAATATGCGAAAGAATGAGCCTGAGGAGAGCAAATCCCTGACCTAACCTAGACCTAACATCAATTATTCTCTAAAATATTCATCAAAACCAGGTTTAATTGACTGTTTCAGTGTGGTACCACATTACTACGCGATCCAATCCAGAAATAGCCCAGGATCCGTTCAACAAGTATGAAAAGTATGCGAAAGTATGAGTTTGATGAGTGAAAATCCCGGGCCTAACCTAGACCTAACATGCGTTATCCTCAAAAATATTGATCGAAACCTGGTTTAATCGACTGTTTCAGTGTGGTACCTCATTACTATGTGATCCAAACCAGAAAATAACCCAGGATCTGTTCAACGAGTATGTGAAGTGTGCGAAAGTATGAGTCTGATGAGGGCAAATCCCAGACCTATCCCAGACCTAACATGCGTTATCCTCTAAAATATTTATCAAGACCAGGTTTAACTGAATGTTTCAGTGTGGTCCCACATTACTGCGCGATCCAAACCAGAAAAAACCCAGGATCTGTTCAACATGTATGTGAAAAATGCGAAAGCATGAGTCTGATGAGGGCAAATCCCAGACCTATCCCAGACCTAACTTGCGTTATCCTCTAAAATATTGATCGAAACAAGGTTTAATTGACTGTTTCAGCGTGGTACCACATTACTACGTGATACAATCCAGAAACAGCCCAGGATCTAGCCATGAAGTATGAGAAATATGCGAAAGTATGAGCCTGATGAGGGCAAATCCTAGACCTAACCCAGACCTAACATGCGTTATCATCTAAAATATTTATCAAGACCTGGTTTAATTGATTGTTTCAGTGTGGTACCACATTACTATGTGATCCAAACCAGAAAATAACCCAGGATCTGTTCAACGAGTATGTGAAGTGTGCGAAAGTATGAGTCTGATGAAGTCAAATCCCAGAAATATCCCAGACCTAACTTGCATTGTCCTCTAAAATATTGATCGAAACCAGGTTTAATTGACTGTTTCAGTGTGGTACCACATTACCACGTGATCCAATCCAGAAATAGCCCAGGATCTAGACATGAAGTATGAGAAATATGCGAAAGTATGAGCCTGATGAGGGCAAATCCCAGGCCTAACCCAGACCTAACATGCGTTAACCTCAAAAATATTTATCAAGACCAGGTTTAATTGATTGTTTCAGTGTGGTACCACATTACTATGTGATCCAAACCAGAAAATAACCCAGGATCTGTTCAACGAGTATGTGAAGTGTGCGAAAGTATGAGTCTGATGAAGTCAAATCCCAGAAATATCCCAGACCTAACTTGCATTGTCCTCTAAAATATTGATCGAAACCAGGTTTAATTGACTGTTTCAGTGTCGTACCACTTTACTACGTGATCCAAACCAGAAAAAACCCAGGATCAGTTCAACAAGTATGTGAAAAACGCGAAAGAATGAGTCTGATGAGTGAAAATCCCAGGCCTAACCTAGACCTAACATGCGTTATCCTCAAAAATATTGATCGAAACCTGGTTTAATCGACTGTTTCAGTGTGGGCCCACATTGCTATGTGATCCAAACCAGAAAATAGCCCAGGATCTATCCATGAAGTATAAGAAATATGCGAAAGTATGAGCCCGACGAGGGCAAATCCTAGACCTAACCCAGAGCTAACATGCGTTATCCTCAAAAATATTTATCAAGACCAGGTTTAACTGAATGTTTCAGTATGGTACCACATTACTACGTGATACATACCAGAAAAAACCCAGGATCTGTTCAACAAGTATGTGAAAAATGCGAAAGCATGAGTCTGATGAGGGCAAATCCCAGACCTACCCCAGACCTAACTTGCGTTATCCTCTAAAATATTTATCAAGACCAGGTTTAATTGATTGTTTCAGTGTGGTCCCACATTACTACGTGATCCAAACCAGAAAAAACCCAGGATCCGTTCAACAGGTATGTGAAGAATGCGAAAAAATGAGTCTGATGAGTGAAAATCCCAGGCCTTACCTAGACCTAACATGCGTTATCCTCAAGAATATTGATCGAAACCTGGTTTAATCGACTGTTTCAGTGTGGTCCCACATTACTATGTGATCCAGACCAGAAAATAGCCCAGGATCTATCCATGAAGTATAAGAAATATGCGAAAGTATGAGCCCGACGAGGGCAAATCCTAGACCTAACCCAGACCTAACATGCGTTATCCTCAAAAATATTTATCAAGACCAGGGTTAACTGAATGTTTCAGTGTGGTACCACATTACTACGTGATCCATACCAGAAAAAACCCAGGATCTGTTCAACAAGTATGTGAAAAATGCGAAAGCACGAGTCGGATGAGAGCAAATCCCAGGCGTAACCTAGACATAACTTTCGTTATCCTCTAAAATATTGATCGAAACCAGGTTTAATTGACTGTTTCAGTGTGGTCCCACATTACTACCTGATCCAAACCAGAAAAAACCCAGGATCCGTTCAACAAGTATGTGAAGAATGCGAAAGCATGAGTCTGATGAGGGCAAATCCCAGACCTACCCCAGACCTAACATGCATTTTCCTCTAAAATATAGATCCAAACCAGGTTTAGTGGACTGTTTCAGTGTCGTACCACTTTACTACGTGATCCAAACCAGAAAAAACCCAGGATCAGTTCAACAAGTATGTGAAAAACGCGAAAGAATGAGTCTGATGAGTGAAAATCCCAGGCCTAACCTAGACCTAACATGCGTTATCCTCAAATATATTGATCGAAACCTGGTTTAATCGACTGTTTCAGTGTGGGCCCACATTACTATGTGATCCAAACCAGAAAATAGCCCAGGATCTATCCATGAAGTATAAGAAATATGCGAAAGTATGAGCCCGACGAGGGCAAATCCTAGACCTAACCCAGACCTAACATGCGTTATCCTCAAAAATATTTATCAAGACCAGGTTTAATTGAATGTTTCAGTGTGGCACCACATTACTACGTGATCCAATCCAGAAAAAACCCAGGATCCGTTCAACAAGTATGTGAAAAACGAAACGTATGAGTCTGATGAGAGCAAATCCCAGACCTATCCCAGACCTAACTTGCGTTGTCCTCTAAGATATTGATGGAAACCAGGTTTAATTGACTGTTTCAGTGTTGTACTTCATTACTACGTGATGCAATCCAGAAAAAGCCCAGGATCTAGCCATCAAGTTTGAGAAATATGCGAAAGTATGAGCCTGACGAGAGCAAATCCTAGACCTAACCCAGACCTAACATGCGTTATCCTCTAAAATATTTATCAAGACCAGGTTTAATTGATTGCTTCAGTGTGGTCCCACATTACTACGTGATCCAAACCAGAAAAAACCCAGGATCCGTTCAACAGGTACGTGAAGAATGCGAAAAAATGAGTCTGATGAGTGAAAATCCCAGGCCTTACCTAGACCTAACATGCGTTATCCTCAAGAATATTGATCGAAACCTGGTTTAATCGACTGTTTCAGTGTGGTACCACATCACTATGTGATCCAAACCAGAAAATAGCCCAGGATCTATCCATGAAGTATAAGAAATATGCGAAAGTATGAGCCTGATGAGGGCAAATCCTAGACCTAACCCAGACCTAACATGCGTTATCCTCAAAAATATTTATCAAGACCAGGTTTAACTGAATGTTTCAGTGTGGTACCACATTACTACGTGATCCATACCAGAAAAAACCTAGGATCTGTTCAACAAGTATGTGAAAAATGCGAAAGCACGAGTCGGATGAGAGCAAATCCCAGGCGTAACGTAGACATAACTTTCGTTATCCTCTAAATTATTGATCGAAACCAGGTTTAGTGGGCTGTTTCAGTGTGGTACCACATTACTGCCCGATCCAAACCAGAAAAAACCCAGGATCTGTTCAACAAGTATGTGAAAAATGCGAAAGTATGACCCTGATGTGGGCAAATCCCAGACCTATCCCAGACCTAACTTGCATTGACCTCTAAAATATTGATCGAAACCAGGTTTAATTGACTGTTTCAGTGTGGTACCACATTACTACGTGATCCAATCCAGAAATAGTCCAGGATCTAGCCATGAGGTATGAGAAATATGCGAAAGTATGAGCCTGATGAGGGCAAATCCTAGACCTAACCCAGACCTAACATGCGTTATCATCTAAAATATTTATCAAGACCTGGTTTAATTGATTGTTTCAGTGTGGTACCACATTACTACGTGAACCATACCAGAAAAAACCCAGGATCCGTTGAACAAGTATCTGAAGAATGCGAAAGTATGAGTCTGATGAGTGAAAATCCTCGGCCTAACCTAGACCTAACATGCGTTATCCTCAAAAATATTGATCGAAACCAGGTTTAATAGACTGTTTCAGTGTGGTACCACATTACTACGTGATACAATCCTGAAACAGCCCAGGATCTAGCCATGAAGTATGAGAAATATGCGAAAGTATGAGCCTGATGAGGGCAAATCCTAGACCTAACTCAGACCTAACATGCGTTATCATCTAAAATATTTATCAAGACCTGGTTTAAGTGATTGTTTCAGTGTGGTACCACATTACTACGTGAACCATACCAGAAAAAACCCAGGATCCGTTCAACAGGTATCTGAAGAATGCGAAAGTATGAGTCTGATGAGTGAAAATCTCAGGGCTAACCTAGACCTAACATGCATTATCCTCTAAAATATTGATCCAAACCAGGTTTAGTGGACTGTTTCAGTGTGGTACCACTTTACTACGTGATCCAAAGCAGAAAAAACCCTCGATCGGGTCAACATGTTTGTTAGAACTGCGAAAGTATGACCCTGATGAGGGCAAATCCCAGGCCTAACCCAGACCTAACATGCGTTACCCTCAAAAATATTTATCAAGACCAGGTTTAACTGAATGTTTCAGTATGGTACCACATTACTACGTGATCCATACCAGAAAAAACCCAGGATCTGTTCAACAAGTATGTGAAAAATGCGAAAGCATGAGTCTGATGAGGGCAAATCCCAGACATATCCCAGACCTAACTTGCGTTATCCTCTAAAATATTGATCGAAACAAGGTTTAATTGACTGTTTCAGCGTGGTACCACATTACTACGTGATACAATCCAGAAACAGCCCAGGATCTAGCCATGAAGTATGAGAAATATGCGAAAGTATGAGCCTGATGTGGGCAAATCCTAGACCTAACCCAAACCTAACATGCGTTATCCTCTAAAATATTTATCAAGACCAGGTTTATTTGAATGTTTCAGTGTGGTACCACATCACTACATGATCCAAACCAGAAAAAACCCAGGATCCGTTCAACAAGTATGTGAAAAACGCGAACGTATGAGTCTGATGAGGGCAAATCCCAGACCTATCCCAGACCTAACTTGCGTTGTCCTCTAAGATATTGATGGAAACCAGCTTTAATTGACTGTTTCAGTGTGGTACCACATTACTACGTGATCCAATCCAGAAATAGCCCAGGATCTAGCCATGAAGTATGAGAAATATGCGAAAGTATGAGCCTGATGAGGGCAAATCCTAGACCTAACCCAGACCTAACATGCGTTATCATCTAAAATATTTATCAAGACCTGGTTTAATTGATTGTTTCAGTGTGGTACCACATTACTATGTGATCCAAACCAGAAAATAACCCAGGATCTGTTCAACGAGTATGTGAAGTGTGCGAAAGTATGAGTCTGATGAAGTCAAATCCCAGATCTATCCCAGACTTAACTTGCGTTATCCTCTAAAATATTGATCGAAACCGGGTTTAATCGACTGTTTCAGTGTGGTACCACATTACTACGTGATCCAAACCAGAAAAAACCCAGGATCAGTTCAACAAGTATGTGAAAAACGCGAAAGTATGAGCCTGATGAGGGCTAATCCCAGACCTATCCCAGTCCTAACTTGCGTTATCCTCTAAAATATTGATCGAAACCAGGTTTAATTGACTGTTTCAGCGTGGTACCACATTACTACGTGATACAATCCGGAAACAGCCCAGGATCTAGCCATGAAGTATGAGAAATATGCGAAAGTATGAGCCTGATGAGGGCAAATCCTAGACCTAACTCAGACCTAACATGCGTTATCATCTAAAATATTTATCAAGACCAGGTTTAATTGATTGTTTCAGTGTGGTCCCACATTACTACGTGATCCAAACCAGAAAAAACCCAGGATCCGTTCAACAGGTATGTGAAGAATGCGAAAGTATGAGTCTGATGAGTGAAAATCCTCGGCCTAACCTAGACCTAACATGCGTTATCCTCAAAAATATTGATCGAAACAAGGTTTAATTGACAGTTTCAGTGTGGTACCACACTACTACGTGATCCAAACCAGAAAAAAACCCAGGATCTGTTCAACAAGTATGTGAAAATCGCGAATGTATGAGCCTGATGAGGGCAAATCCCAGACCTATACCAGACCTAACTTACGTTATCCTCTAAAATATTGATCGAAACCAGGTTTAATTGACTGTTTCAGTGTGGTACCACATTACTATGCGATCCAATCCAGAAATAGCCCAGGATCTAGCCATGAGGTATGAGAAATATGCGAAAGTATGAGCCTGACGAGAGCAAATCCTAGACCTAACCCAGACCTAACATGCGTTATCCTCAAAAATATTTATCAAGACCAGGTTTAACTGAATGTTTCAGTATGGTACCACATTACTACGTGATCCATACCAGAAAAAACCCAGGATCTGTTCAACAAGTATGTGAAAAGTGCGAAAGCATGAGTCTGATGAGGGCAAATCCCAGACCTATCCCAGACCTAACTTGCGTTATCCTCTAAAATATTGATCGAAACCAGGTTTAATTGACTGTTTCAGCGTGGTACCACATCACTATGTGATCCAAACCAGAAAATAGCCCAGGATCTATCCATGAAGTATAAGAAATATGCGAAAGTATGAGCCTGATGAGGGCAAATCCTAGACCTAACCCAGACCTAACATGCGTTATCCTCAAAAATATTTATCAAGACCAGGTTTAACTGAATGTTTCAGTGTGGTACCACATTACTACGTGATCCATACCAGAAAAAACCCAGGATCTGTTCAACAAGTATGTGAAAAATGCGAAAGCACGAGTCGGATGAGAGCTAATCCCAGACCTATCCCAGACCTAACTTGCGTTATCCTCTAAAATATTGATCGAAACCGGGTTTAATCTTTCTGTTTCAGTGTGGTACCACATTACTACGTGATCCAAACCAGAAAAAACCCAGGATCAGTTCAACAAGTATGTGAAAAACGCGAAAGTATGAGCCTGATGAGGGCTAATCCCAGACCTATCCCAGACCTAACTTGCGTTATCCTCTAAAATATTGATCGAAACCAGGTTTAATTGACTGTTTCAGCGTGGTACCACATTACTACGTGATACAATCCAGAAACAGCCCAGGATCCAGCCATGAAGTATGAGAAATATGCGAAAGTATGAGCCTGATGTGGGCAAATCCTAGACCTAACCCAAACCTAACATGCGTTATCCTCTAAAATATTTATCAAGACCAGGTTTAATTGAATGTTTCAGTGTGGTACCACATTACTACGTGAACCAAACCAGAAAAAACCCAGGATCCGTTCAACAAGTATGTGAAGAATGCGAAAGTATGAGTCTGATGAGTGAAAATCCCAGGGCTAACCTAGACCTAACATGCGTTATCATCTAAAATATTTATCAAGACCTGGTTTAATTGATTGTTTCAGTGTGGTACCACATTACTATGTGATCCAAACCAGAAAATAACCCAGGATCTGTTCAACGAGTATGTGAAGTGTGCGAAAGTATGACCCTGATGAGGGCAAATCCCAGACCTACCCCAGACCTAACTTGCGTTATCCTCTAAAATATTGATCGAATCAAGGTTTAATTGACTGTTTCAGCGTGGTACCACATTACTACGTGATACAATCCAGAAACAGCCCAGGATCTAGCCATGAAGTATGAGAAATATGCGAAAGAATGAGTCTGATGTGGGCAAATCTTAGACGTAACCCAAACCTAACATGCGTTATCCTCTAAAATATTTATCAAGACCAGGTTTATTTGAATGTTTCAGTGTGGCACCACATTACTACGTGATCCAATCCAGAAAAAACCCAGGATCCGTTCAACAAGTATGTGAAAAACGAAACGTATGAGTCTGATGAGAGCAAATCCCAGACCTATCCCAGACCTAACTTGCGTTGTCCTCTAAGATATTGATGGAAACGAGGTTTAATTGACTGTTTCAGTGTTGTACTTCATTACTACGTGATGCAATCCAGAAAAAGCCCAGGATCTAGCCATCAAGTTTGAGAAATATGCGAAAGTATGAGCCTGACGAGAGCAAATCCTAGACCTAACCCAGACCTAACATGCGTTATCCTCTAAAATATTTATCAAGACCAGGTTTAATTGATTGTTTCAGTGTGGTCCCACATTACTACGTGATCGAAACCAGAAAAAACCCAGGATCCGTTCAACAGGTATGTGAAGAATGCGAAAAAATGAGTCTGATGAGTGAAAATCCCAGGCCTTACCTAGACCTAACATGCGTTATCCTCAAGAATATTGATCGAAACCTGGTTTAATCGACTGTTTCAGTGTGGTACCACATCACTATGTGATCCAAACCAGAAAATAGCCCAGGATCTATCCATGAAGTATAAGAAATATGCGAAAGTATGAGCCTGATGAGGGCAAATCCTAGACCTAACCCAGACCTAACATGCGTTATCCTCAAAAATATTTATCAAGACCAGGTTTAACTGAATGTTTCAGTGTGGTACCACATTACTACGTGATCCATACCAGAAAAAACCCAGGATCTGTTCAACAAGTATGTGAAAAATGCGAAAGCACGAGTCGGATGAGAGCAAATCCCAGGCGTAACGTAGACATAACTTTCGTTTTCCTCTAAAATATTGATCGAAACCAGGTTTTGTGGGCTGTATCAGTGTGGTACCACATTACTGCCCGATCCAAACCAGAAAAAACCCAGGATCTGTTCAACAAGTATGTGAAAAATGCGAAAGTATGACCCTGATGTGGGCAAATCCCAGACCTATCCCAGACCTAACTTGCATTGACCTCTAAAATATTGATCGAAACCAGGTTTAATTGACTGTTTCAGTGTGGTACCACATTACTACGTGATCCAATCCAGAAATAGTCCAGGATCTAGCAATGAGGTATGAGAAATATGCGAAAGTATGAGCCTGATGAGGGCAAATCCTAGACCTAACCCAGACCTAACATGCGTTATCATCTAAAATAATTATCAAGACCTGGTTTAATTGATTGTTTCAGTGTGGTACCACATTACTACGTGAACCATACCAGAAAAAACCCAGGATCCGTTGAACAAGTATCTGAAGAATGCGAAAGTATGAGTCTGATGAGTGAAAATCCTCGGCCTAACCTAGACCTAACATGCGTTATCCTCAAAAATATTGATCGAAACCAGGTTTAATAGACTGTTTCAGTGTGGTACCACATTACTACGTGATACAATCCTGAAACAGCCCAGGATCTAGCCATGAAGTATGAGAAATATGCGAAAGTATGAGCCTGACGAGGGCAAATCCTAGACCTAACCCAAACCTAACATGCGTTATCCTCTAAAATATTGATCCAAACCAGGTTTAATGGACTGCTTCTGTGTGGTACAACATTACTACGTGATCCAAACCAGAAAAAACCCAGGATCTGTTCAACAAGTATGTCAAAAATGCGAGAGTATGACCCTGATGTGGGCAAATCTCAGACCTATCCCAGACCTAACTTGCATTGACCTCTAAAATATTGATCGAAGCCAGGTTTAATTGACTGTTTCAGTGTGGTACCACATTACTACGCGATCCAATCCAGAAAAAACCCAGGATCCGTTCAACAAGTATGTGAAAAACGAAACGTATGAGTCTGATGAGAGCAAATCCCAGACCTATCCCAGACCTAACTTGCGTTGTCCTCTAAGATATTGATGGAAACGAGGTTTAATTGACTGTTTCAGTGTTGTACTTCATTACTACGTGATGCAATCCAGAAAAAGCCCAGGATCTAGCCATCAAGTTTGAGAAATATGCGAAAGTATGAGCCTGACGAGAGCAAATCCTAGACCTAACCCAGACCTAACATGCGTTATCCTCTAAAATATTTATCAAGACCAGGTTTAATTGATTGTTTCAGTGTGGTCCCACATTACTACGTGATCCAAACCAGAAAAAACCCAGGATCCGTTCAACAGGTATGTGAAGAATGCGAAAAAATGAGTCTGATGAGTGAAAATCCCAGGCCTTACCTAGACCTAACATGCGTTATCCTCAAGAATATTGATCGAAACCTGGTTTAATCGACTGTTTCAGTGTGGTACCACATCACTATGTGATCCAAACCAGAAAATAGCCCAGGATCTATCCATGAAGTATAAGAAATATGCGAAAGTATGAGCCTGATGAGGGCAAATCCTAGACCTAACCCAGACCTAACATGCGTTATCCTCAAAAATATTTATCAAGACCAGGTTTAACTGAATGTTTCAGTGTGGTACCACATTACTACGTGATCCATACCAGAAAAAACCCAGGATCTGTTCAACAAGTATGTGAAAAATGCGAAAGCACGAGTCGGATGAGAGCAAATCCCAGGCGTAACGTAGACATAACTTTCGTTTTCCTCTAAAATATTGATCGAAACCAGGTTTAGTGGGCTGTTTCAGTGTGGTACCACATTACTGCCCGATCCAAACCAGAAAAAACCCAGGATCTGTTCAACAAGTATGTGAAAAATGCGAAAGTATGACCCTGATGTGGGCAAATCCCAGACCTATCCCAGACCTAACTTGCATTGACCTCTAAAATATTGATCGAAACCAGGTTTAATTGACTGTTTCAGTGTGGTACCACATTACTACGTGATCCAATCCAGAAATAGTCCAGGATCTAGCAATGAGGTATGAGAAATATGCGAAAGTATGAGCCTGATGAGGGCAAATCCTAGACCTAACCCAGACCTAACATGCGTTATCATCTAAAATATTTATCAAGACCTGGTTTAATTGATTGTTTCAGTGTGGTACCACATTACTACGTGAACCATACCAGAAAAAACCCAGGATCCGTTGAACAAGTATCTGAAGAATGCGAAAGTATGAGTCTGATGAGTGAAAATCCTCGGCCTAACCTAGACCTAACATGCGTTATCCTCAAAAATATTGATCGAAACCAGGTTTAATAGACTGTTTCAGTGTGGTACCACATTACTACGTGATACAATCCTGAAACAGCCCAGGATCTAGCCATGAAGTATGAGAAATATGCGAAAGTATGAGCCTGACGAGGGCAAATCCTAGACCTAACCCAAACCTAACATGCGTTATCCTCTAAAATATTGATCCAAACCAGGTTTAATGGACTGCTTCTGTGTGGTACAACATTACTACGTGATCCAAACCAGAAAAAACCCAGGATCTGTTCAACAAGTATGTCAAAAATGCGAGAGTATGACCCTGATGTGGGCAAATCCCAGACCTATCCCAGACCTAACTTGCATTGACCTCTAAAATATTGATCGAAACCAGGTTTAATTGACTGTTTCAGTGTGGTACCACATTACTACGCGATCCAATCCAGAAATAGCCCAGGATCTAGCCATGAAGTATGAGAAATATGCGAAAGTATGAGCCTGACGAGGGCAAATCCTAGACCTAACCCAAACCTAACATGCGTTATCCCCTAAAATATTGATCCAAACCAGGTTTAATGGACTGCTTCAGTGTGGTCCCACATTACTACCTGATCCAAACCAGAGAAAACCCAGGATCCGTTCAACAAGTATGTGAAGAATGCGAAAGTATGAGTCTGATGAGTGAAAATCCTCGGCCTAACCTAGACCTAACATGCGTTATCCTCAAAAATATTGATCGAAACCAGGTTTTATGGACAGTTACAGTGTGGTACCACACTACTACGTGATCCAAACCAGAAAAAAACCCAGGATCTGTTCAACAAGTATGTGAAAACCGCGAAAGTATGAGCCTGATGAGGGCAAATCCCAGACCTATCCCAGACCTGACATGCATTGTCCTCTAAAATATTGATCGAAACCAGGTTTAATTGACTGCTTCAGTGTGGTACCACATTACTACGTGATCCAATCCAGAAATAGCCCAGGATCTAGCCATGAAGTATGAGAAATATGCGAAAGTATGAGCCTGATGAGGGCAAATCCTAGACCTAACTCAGACCTAACATGCGTTATCATCTAATATATTTATCAAGACCTGGTTTAATTGATTGTTTCAGTGTGGTACCACATTACTACGTGAACCATACCAGAAAAAACCCAGGATCCGTTCAACAGGTATCTGAAGAATGCGAAAGTATGAGTCTGATGAGTGAAAATCTCAGGGCTAACCTAGACCTAACATGCATTATCCTCTAAAATATTGATCCAAACCAGGTTTAGTGGACTGTTTCAGTGTGGTACCACTTTACTACGTGATCCAAAGCACAAAAAACCCTCGATCGGGTCAACATGTTTGTTAGAACTGCGAAAGTATGACCCTGATGAGGGCAAATCCCAGGCCTAACCCAGACCTAACATGCGATATCCTCAAAAATATTTATCAAGACCAGGTTTAACTGAATGTTTCAGTATGGTACCACATTACTACGTGATCCATACCAGAAAAAACCCAGGATCTGTTCAACAAGTATGTGAAAAATGCGAAAGCATGAGTCTGATGAGGGCAAATCCCAGACCTATCCCAGACCTAACTTGCGTTATCCTCTAAAATATTGATCGAAACAAGGTTTAATTGACTGTTTCAGCGTGGTACCACATTACTACGTGATACAATCCAGAAACAGCCCAGGATCTAGCCATGAAGTATGAGAAATATGCGAAAGTATGAGCCTGATGTGGGCAAATCCTAGACCTAACCCAAACCTAACATGCGTTATCCTCTAAAATATTTATCAAGACCAGGTTTATTTGAATGTTTCATTGTGGTACCACATCACTACATGATCCAAACCAGAAAAAACCCAGGATCCGTTCAACAAGTATGTGAAAAACGCGAACGTATGAGTCTGATGAGGGCAAATCCCAGACCTATCCCAGACCTAACTTGCGTTGTCCTCTAAGATATTGATGGAAACCAGCTTTAATTGACTGTTTCAGTGTGGTACCACATTACTACGTGATCCAATCCAGAAATAGCCCAGGATCTAGCCATGAAGTATGAGAAATATGCGAAAGTATGAGCCTGATGAGGGCAAATCCTAGACCTAACCCAGACCTAACATGCGTTATCATCTAAAATATTTATCAAGACCTGGTTTAATTGATTGTTTCAGTGTGGTACCACATTACTATGTGATCCAAACCAGAAAATAACCCAGGATCTGTTCAACGAGTATGTGAAGTGTGCGAAAGTATGAGTCTGATGAAGTCAAATCCCAGATCTATCCCAGACTTAACTTGCGTTATCCTCTAAAATATTGATCGAAACCGGGTTTAATCGACTGTTTCAGTGTGGTACCACATTACTACGTGATCCAAACCAGAAAAAACCCAGGATCAGTTCAACAAGTATGTGAAAAACGCGAAAGTATGAGCCTGATGAGGGCTAATCCCAGACCTATCCCAGTCCTAACTTGCGTTATCCTCTAAAATATTGATCGAAACCAGGTTTAATTGACTGTTTCAGCGTGGTACCACATTACTACGTGATACAATCCGGAAACAGCCCAGGATCTAGCCATGAAGTATGAGAAATATGCGAAAGTATGAGCCTGATGAGGGCAAATCCTAGACCTAACTCAGACCTAACATGCGTTATCATCTAAAATATTTATCAAGACCTGGTTTAATTGATTGTTTCAGTGTGGTACCACATTACTACGTGAACCATACCAGAAAAAACCCAGGATCCGTTCAACAGGTATCTGAAGAATGCGAAAGTATGAGTCTGATGAGTGAAAATCCCAGGGCTAACCTAGACCTAACATGCGTTACCCTCAAAAATATTGATCGAAACCAGGTTTAATTGACTGTTTCAGTGTGGTACCACATTACTATGTGATCCAATCCAGAAAAAACCCAGGATCCGTTCAACAAGTATGTGAAAAACGCGAACGTATGAGTCTGATGAGGGCAAATCCCAGACCTATCCCAGACCTAACTTGCGTTGTCCTCTAAGATATTGATGGAAACCAGGTTTAATTGACTGTTTCAGTGTGGTACCACATTACTACGTGATCCAATCCAGAAATAGCCAAGGATCTAGCCATGAAGTATGAGAAATATGCGAAAGTATGAGCCTGATGAGGGCAAATCCTAGACCTATCCCAGACCTAACATGCGTTATCATCTAAAATATTTATCAAGACCTGGTTTAATTGATTGTTTCAGTATGGTACCACATTACTACGTGATCCATACCAGAAAAAACCCAGGATCTGTTCAACAAGTATGTGAAAAATGCGAAAGCATGAGTCTGATGAGGGCAAATCCCAGACCTATCCCAGACCTAACTTGCGTTGTCCTCTAAGATATTGATGGAAACCAGGTTTAATTGACTGTTTCAGTGTGGTACCACATTACTACGTGATCCAATCCAGAAATAGCCCAGGATCTAGCCATGAAGTATGAGAAATATGCGAAAGTATGAGCCTGATGAGGGCAAATCCTAGACCTAACCCAGACCTAACATGCGTTATCATCTAAAATATTTACCAAGACCTGGTTTAATTGATTGTTTCAGTGTGGTACCACATTACTATGTGATCCAAACCAGAAAATAACCCAGGATCTGTTCAACGAGTATGTGAAGTGTGCGAAAGTATGAGTCTGATGAAGTCAAATCCCAGATCTATCCCAGACTTAACTTGCGTTATCCTCTAAAATATTGATCGAAACCGGGTTTAATCGACTGTTTCAGTGTGGTACCACATTACTACGTGAACCATACCAGAAAAAACCCAGGATCCTTTCAACAGGTATCTGAAGAATGCGAAAGTATGAGTCTGATGAGTGAAAATCCCAGGGCTAACCTAGACCTAACATGAGTTACCCTCAAAAATATTGATCGAAACCAGGTTTAATTGACTGTTTCAGTGTGGTACCACATTACTATGTGATCCAATCCAGAAAAAACCCAGGATCCGTTCAACAAGTATATGAAAAACGCGAACGTATGAGTCTGATGAGGGCAAATCCCAGACCTATCCCAGACCTAACTTGCGTTGTCCTCTAAGATATTGATGGAAACCAGGTTTAATTGACTGTTTCAGTGTGGTACCACATTACTACGTGATCCAATCCAGAAATAGACCAGGATCTAGCCATGAAGTATGAGAAATATGCGAAAGTATGAGCCTGATCAGGGCAAATCCTAGACCTAACCCAGACCTAACATGCGTTATCCTCAAAAATATTTATCAAGACCAGGTTTAACTGAATGTTTCAGTGTGGTACCACATTACTACGTGATCCATACCAGAAAAAACCCAGGATCTGTTCAACAAGTGTGTGAAAAATGCGAAAGCACGAGTCGGATGAGAGCAAATCCCAGGCGTAACGTAGACATAACTTTCGTTATCCTCTAAAATATTGATCGAAACCAGGTTTAGTGGGCTGTTTCAGTGTGGTACCACATTACTGCCCGATCCAAACCAGAAAAAACCCAGGATCTGTTCAACAAGTATGTGAAAAATGCGAAAGTATGACCCTGATGTGGGCAAATCCCAGACCTATCCCAGACCTAACTTGCATTGACCTCTAAAATATTGATCGAAACCAGGTTTAATTGACTGTTTCAGTGTGGTACCACATTACTACGTGATCCAATCCAGAAATAGCCCAGGATCTAGCCATGAAGTATGAGAAATATGCGAAAGTATGAGCCTGATGAGGGCAAATCCTAGACCTAACCCTGACCTAACATGCGTTATCATCTAAAATATTTATCAAGACCTGGTTTAATTGATTGTTTCAGTGTGGTACCACATTACTACGTGAACCATACCAGAAAAAACCCAGGATCCGTTGAACAAGTATCTGAAGAATGCGAAAGTATGAGTCTGATGAGTGAAAATCCTCGGCCTAACCTAGACCTAACATGCGTTATCCTCAAAAATATTGATCGAAACCAGGTTTAATAGACTGTTTCAGTGTGGTACCACATTACTACGTGATACAATCCTGAAACAGCCCAGGATCTAGCCATGAAGTATGAGAAATATGCGAAAGTATGAGCCTGACGAGGGCAAATCCTAGACCTAACCCAAACCTAACATGCGTTATCCTCTAAAATATTGATCCAAACCAGGTTTAATGGACTGCTTCAGTGTGGTACAACATTACTACGTGATCCAAACCAGAAAAAACCCAGGATCCGTTCAACAAGTATGTGAAGAATGCGAACGTATGAGTCTGATGAGGGCAAATCCCAGACCTATCCCAGACCTAACTTGCGTTGTCCTCTAAGATATTGATGGAAACCAGGTTTAACTGAATGTTTCAGTGTGGTACCACATTACTACGTGATCCATACCAGAAAAAACCAAGGATCTGTTCAACAAGTATGTGAAAAATGCGAAAGTATGACCCTGATGTGGGCAAATCCAGGACCTATCCCAGACCTAACTTGCATTGACCTCTAAAATATTGATCGAAACCAGGTTTAATTGTCTGTTTCAGTGTGGTACCACATTACTACGTGATCCAATCCAGAAATAGCCCAGGATCTAGCCATGAAGTATGAGAAATATGCGAAAGTATGAGCCTGACGAGGGCAAATCCTAGACCTAACCCAAACCTAACATGCGTTATCCCCTAAAATATTGATCCAAACCAGGTTTAATGGACTGCATCAGTGTGGTCCCACATTACTACCTGATCCAAACCAGAAAAAACCCAGGATCCGTTCAACAAGTATGTGAAGAATGCGAAAGTATGAGTCTGTTGAGTGAAAATCCTCGGCCTAACCTAGACCTAACATGCGTTATCCTCAAAAATATTGATCGAAACCAGGTTTTATGGACAGTTACAGTGTGGTACCACACTACTACGTGATCCAAACCAGAAAAAAACCCAGGATCTGTTCAACAAGTATGTGAAAACCGCGAAAGTATGAGCCTGATGAGGGCAAATCCCAGACCTATACCAGACCTAACTTACGTTATCCTCTAAAATATTGATCGAAACCAGGTTTAATTGACTGTTTCAGTGTGGTACCACATTACTACGTGGTCCAATCCATAAATAGCCCAGGATCTAGCCATGAGGTATGAGATATATGCGATAGTATGAGCCTGACGAGAGCAAATCCTAGACCTAACCCAGACCTAACATGCGTTATCCTCTAAAATATTTATCAAGACCAGGTTTAACTGAATGTTTCAGTGTGGTCCCACATTACTACGTGATCCATACCAGAAAAAACCCAGGATCTGTTCAACAAGTATGTGAAAAATGCGAAAGCATGAGTCTGATGAGGGCAAGGCCCAGGCCTAACCTAGACATAACTTTCGTTATTCTCTAAAATATTGATCGAAACCAGGTTTAGTGGGCTGTTTCAGTGTGGTACCACATTACTGCGCGATCCAAACCAGAAAAAACCCAGGATCTGTTCAACAAGTATGTGAAAAATGCGAAAGTATGACCCTGATGTGGGCAAATCCCAGACCTATCCCAGACCTGACTTGCATTGTCCTCTAAAATATTGATCGAAACCAGGTTTAATTGACTGCTTCAGTGTGGTACCACATTACTACGTGATCCAATCCAGAAATAGCCCAGGATCTAGCCATGAAGTATGAGAAATATGCGAAAGTATGAGCCTGACGAGAGCAAATCCTAGACCTAACCCAGACCTAACATGCGTTATCCTCTAAAATATTTATCAAGACCAGGTTTAACTGAATGTTTCAGTGTGGTCCCACATTACTACGTGATCCATACCAGAAAAAACCCAGGATCTGTTCAACAAGTATGTGAAAAATGCGAAAGCATGAGTCTGATGAGGGCAAATCCCAGACCTATCCCAGACCTAACTTGCGTTATCCTCTAAAATATTGATCGAAACAAGGTTTAATTGACTGTTTCAGCGTAGTACCACATTACTACGTGATACAATCCAGAAACAGCCCAGGATCTAGCCATGAAGTATGAGAACTAAGCGAAAGTATGAGCCTGATGTGGGCAAATCCTAGACCTAACCCAAACCTAACATGCGTTATCCTCTAAAATATTTATCCAGACCAGGTTTAATTGAATGTTTCAGTGTGGTACCACATTACTACGTGAACCAAACCAGAGAAAACCCAGGATACGTTCAACAAGTATGTGAAGAATGCGAAAGTATGAGTCTGATCCCCTCAGGGGCTGCGAGCCTTTCAGCTGCAGTACGGGCTTAACGAACCCGGGGTACCCGAGTCATACACACACCGTAAGCCTCCTGTTGGTCGTCACAACGACCCATTCACAATTCCCTATTGGTTTTGTGAATGGTACGTGACGGCAGGAGGAACGGGGGTCTTGGCTTAACCGCCTGGGCCACGAGTATGGCGACTCTATAAAATCGCCCTCCAATCCTAAGCTATGGTGCGCGGCGATGGGATGCATGGTTGGGGGAGAAGGCCCAATCCCAAGCGACCACCTCCGGGGAACCTGCCGAACCCCCGGAGTATTAGGCTTACCCGGGTAGGGCGGCTCTGCCCGGGTGGACCTTTATTTCCGACCATCTCGTGGGATTATTATGGACACAGAAAATAAAATGGGGATGGGGCGGGTTTTGTCGGTTGGGGAGGACGGAGGCGGGGTTGGGGTTAGGGTGGCGGCGCTCGCGCCCCACTCAGCGCCAGGTCCGGCTTCGTGGAGGGTGGAGGAGGACGACGAGACGGCGTCGGTCTCGTCCTTCTCCTCCAGCACGAGCCACATAGGCTCTAAGAGGAAGAGGACGGGGCAGGCCGTCGTCGAGGTGGGCGAGGCGATGAGCCCGTCGGTGAGGCTGAGTTGCCTCAGGGACGAGGTGACCGAGGAGATATCGGAGAGGATCTCCTCGTCCCTGAGGCGGGTGGAGAAAGTCGCCGCTGCCTGCGCCTTTAAGGGGCAGAAAAGCGGTGGCGCGGAGGCCCTGAAGGCCGCGGCGGAGGAAATGAGGGAGGCGGCGCGGGAGCTCAGAGGGCGGAACGCCCGTCTGCAGCTCCTGTTGGAGGAGGAGCGACAGGGGAGGAGGAGGGCAGAGGCGCTGTGGAACAGCGCGGCCCTCCCTCCCATCCTCCCTCCTCCTCCACCGCCGCGTCCCTCGGCGGAGGTAAATAAGCGGAGTGCGGCGGCAGTGGTGCGGGGCACCGCGGGCCCCTCCACCCGCACTCCGCCCGTGAAGAAGTCCCCGTCCTCCTCAGAAGACGATCTTCTGAGGAGGATTGGGGACATGATTGATGGCAAGCTGGCCGCCTTCCGGGAGGAGCTCCTCTCCGGAAGAGCGGTCAGCAGGAAGGCGGTGCCTCCCCGACCTGTTCCGGTGCAGTCGGGGAAGGCAAAAAAGGGCGGAGTGAAGGCTCCGCCCAGCGTTGCGGCACCAGGGCCCCGGGTCGCGACCCCCAAGGGGGGTGGTGTACCCGTGGTCGCGGTGGTCGCGTCCTCCACGGCACCCTCCCAAGGGGGGGTGGCGTGGAGTGAGGTGGTAGGGCGGAAGGCGAAGCGGGCGGCGAGGAAGGCCTCGCAACCGCAGCCTCCGCCTCCGCCGCCGGCGGCCAAGGTAAAGGCCGCGAAGGTCGGGAAGGCACGACCAGGTCGTCCCCCAAAAACGGCAGCGGTGACGCTGACCGTTGCGCAGGGGGGCGACCTGACCCTCGCGGAGGCGATGCGGCTCGCCAGGGAGAATATCTCCCTGGAAGAGCTGGGCATCGCCTCCGTGAGGGCGAAGAGGGCCGTGACCGGGGGTCTCTTGCTGGAGATCCCCGGTGCAGAAGGCGGCGCGAAGGCGGATCGTCTCGCCCAGAGGCTCCGAGAGCAGCTGGGCGAGCGAGGTGTCCGGGTCGCCCGGCCCACGAAGCGCACGGAGATGCGCGTTTGTGGGCTGGACGACTCGGTCAGCGCACAGGATGTGTCCCGTGCCCTTGCGAGGGCGGGGGACTGTCCTGTGGAGGACCTGCGGATCGGAGAGATCCGCAGGTCGCCCTCCGGCCTCGGGTCGGTGTGGGCCCGGTGCCCCCTCTCCGCCGCCCGTAAGGTGGCGGAATCCGGGAGGGTGTTGGTGGGGTGGGTTTCGGCGCGAGTGGAAATCCTCGCGCCGCGCCCGCTCCAGTGTCACCGCTGCCTCGAATTGGGGCACGTGAGGCAGTGGTGCACCTCGCCGGTGGACCGCAGCGGTCAGTGTTACCGCTGCGGTACCAAAGAGCACCGTGCGAGCCAGTGCTCGGCGGGCCCCCACTGCCCGCTGTGTGCGGACATGGGGAGGCCAGCCGATCACAGGGTGGGGAGCAAGAAGTGCTCCCCCCCCTCCCGGAAGGAGAGGAAGAGGCGGGCTGCACCGGCTCCGGTGCCGAGGGCGGTGGCATCGTCCTCCATGGAAGTGGACGGTGCTACGGGGACGGACGGCCGGGAGGAGGCTGGCGCGGCCATTAATTAATGCCGCCCCGCCTCCTCCTCCAGGCCAACCTCAACCACTGCCGCGCGGCACAGGACTTGATGTCCCAAGTCCTCGCGGAGTGGGGGGTTGGCCTGGCGGTCGCCGCCGAGCCGTACCACGTCCCTGATCACCCTCATTGGGTGGGCGACGCGGACGGCTTGGTGGCGACTGTATGGGTAGGGGGCGACGGGTCCCCACCGTTCTCCTTGTTGGAGCGCGGTCGGGGATTCATCACCGTGGACTGGGGGGGAGTCGCTGTGGTGGGGTGCTACATTTCGCCCCGTAGCGGTCACGCTGCGTTCGAGCTGTACTTGGCCGAGGTCGCGGCATGCGTGCAGCGCTACGCGGCCCGGCCGGTGCTGGTCCTGGGGGATTTGAATGCCAAGTCGGTGGCTTGGGGATCCCCCAGGACCTCCGTTCGCGGTGGGATCCTGGGCGATTGGGCGGCGGGGCTCGACCTCCGGGTATTGAACCGGGGGTCGGAGCACACATGCGTGCGGCGATATGGGGGTCCATCGTGGATGTTGGATTCGCGACCCCCAACGCCGTGCGCATGGTGTCGGGATGGCACGTGGTCGCGGGGGCAGAGACACTCTCCGATCACCGGTACATCCGGATGGAGGTCTCTGCCGCCGCGAGTGCATCCCGACACGGCCGCCTGCGTGGCACCCCACCACGCCGCTGGGCGCTTCGGCGCCTGGACAAGGACGCCCTGATGGCAGCTGCCCTCGCTGCAACTTGGCCGCAGGGAGCGGCCGAGTTGTCGAGCATAGAGGAGGAGGTCGCCCGGCTCGGAGCATTGGTCGCGGGTATTTGCGACGCGGCGATGCCTCGGGTCGGGCGGGCTTCTCCTCGCCGGGCGGTGTACTGGTGGTTGGACGTGATCGCGGAGTTGCGAGTCGCGACTGTCCGCGCCCGACGCCAGTACACCCGCGCGCGCCGTCGTCAACGTACAGGCGACGGCGTGGCGCGAGCGAGGGCAGCTGATGACCTGTATGGAGCATACCGCGTGGCGCGGGTTGCTCTGCAGGTCGCCATCAAACGGGCCAAGACCCAGGCATGGAAGGAGCTCCTCCAGACCCTTGATGACGATCCATGGGGGCGCCCATATAAGGTGGTGCTGAATAAGCTCCGCCCGTGGGCGCCCCCCGTCACCGAGGGTCTTGACCCCCGGCTGCTGGAGGACGTGGTCAATACACTCTTCCCAATTGGGGAGATGGGACCGCGTCCTCCGGCGGCGGCGGCTGTCCCAGTGGAGTGGACGGCCGAGCTGGGGGTCACGCAGGAGGAGCTGGCAGCGGCCATCAGACGGCTCGGGGTTCGTAACACGGCCCCGGGTCCGGATGGTGTGCCCGGCCGGGTTTGGGTCTTGACCCAGGGCGTCCTTGGGGCCGACCTCAGGCGGTTGTTCGACCGCTGCCTAAGGGACGGGCGATTCCCCCCCAGTTGGAAGGTGGCGAGGATGGTCCTCCTCCGGAAGGAGGGTCGGCCCGCGGAGTCTCCCTCCGCATACCGGCCCATTTGTCTCCTCGACGAGGTGGGCAAGCTCTTCGAGCGTGTGATTGCTGCCCGCCTCGTCGAGCACCTGTCGCGGGGTGATCCCGGTCTGGCCGACTGCCAGTTCGGTTTCCGGGGGGGCCGATCGACTATTGACGCGATAGGTCGTGTGAGGGCCCTCTCGGAGGCGGCCGTCTCCCGGGGAGGGGTGGCATTGGCAATATCCAAGGATATTGCCAATGCCTTTAACACCCTCCCCTTGGAAGAGACAAGGAGGGGACTCGAATATCATCGAGTCCCCCCTTGTCTCAGGGCGGTCGTCGGGGATTATCTCCGCGGCAGGTGGATCGAGTATCCGGGCCGGGATGGTGATATGCGGAGGGAGGTGTACTGCGGTGTTCCGCAGGGGTTGGTCCTCGGGCCACTCCTGTGGAACATCGCGTACGACTCGGTGTTGCGGGCCGGCCTCCCCGACGGCGTCAGCACGGTGTGTTATGCGGATGACACACTGGTGCTTGTCGTCGGGGCGCACTGGGGGAGGGCCATGCGTCGCGCGGAGGAGGGGTCGCAACGCGTCGTCGACCGGATCAGGGGGATGGGGATGACGGTGGCGGTCCATAAGACCGAGGTGATTGCGTTTCATTCACCTCGGCAGGATCCGCCACCCTCTCTGATCCGGGTGGGTGGGGCTGACATCGAGGTGAAGCCCCAGATCAGGTATCTGGGGCTGATCCTCGATAGCCACTGGCGTTTCGAGGAGCATTTCCGCTGCCTGGTCCCCCGGTTGGAAAGGATGGTTGCGGCTGTGGGCCGGATCCTGCCCAACCTGGGCGGCCCGGCGGGCCGAGTTCGTCGCCTCTATGTGGCAATGGTCCAGTCGGTGGCCCTATACGGGGCCCCCGTCTGGGCGGACGACCTGGCTGCCTCCCGGCGCAGCATGACTATGCTGCGTCGGGTGCAGAGGCGCATGGCGCTCAGGGTCGTCCGGGGGTATCGGACCATGTCACATGAGGCGGCGACGGTTCTAGCGGGGATGCCGCCCATGGACCTGCTCGCGCGGTCGCACGCGGTGATGTACCGGCACCGCGTCGACCGTCGCGCGGGGGTGGGGGCGGTCCCGGGCGGGCAGGAACCTGCTTGGGGCGATTTGAAGCGCCAGGCCCGGCAGTCCGTGTTGCTCGCGTGGCAGGAGCGGCTGGCTCTGCCAACCGCGGGGCACCGGACTGTCGGGGCTGTTCGGCCACTCCTGAAGGAGTGGCTGGACAGAGGCCATGGCAGCCTCACCTACCGGCTGGCACAGGTATTTTCCGGGCATGGCAGCTTCGGAAGATACCTGTGCCGGATAGGGAAGGAGCCGACGGCGCGTTGCTGCCACTGCGACGCTGAGCAGGACACGGCGGATCATACCCTGGAGGTATGCCCCGCGTGGGAGGGGGAGCGCCGTGTCCTGGTCGGCCTCGTCGGGCGGGATGTCTCGCTGCCGGGCGTGGTGCGCGCCATGCTCGGCAGCGAGGAGAAGTGGAGGGCCGTGGCCTCCTTCTGCGAGAACGTAATGTTGCAGAAGGAGGCCGCGGGGAGGGAGCGCGAGCTTCAGCGGCGCGCTGAAGCTCGCGCTCGTGCGGTGGCCCGAGATCGTCGCCCGGTCGCGAGGCGTCGCGGGCGGCCGCCTCGGCGTGGCGGATGACCTAGGCTGGGAGGGGGGTCCTGAGGGGACCCTCCTCCCGCCAGGCGGCGCCGGGTCGGACCGGTTGGGGGTAGGAGTGCCTCCCCCTACCGGTCCGACGCAAGGGGAGGCACCCTCGGCGGTCTGGTGCGGCCATGAACGCCCGGCCGTCGAGCGGTGGAAACGGGGTCGCGGGCGGTTGCGAGTTGGGGCTCGCAGCCGCCACTAAACGCGGCCCCGGGACGGATAGCGGCGGGATGGAGTGGCCCCGTCCCGCCGCTATGAGGCAGTGTGTCTACTGGGGGGACCGATTGTCCCCCCGGGGGATGGGCGCGAAAGCGCGGGCACGGGGACGATACCGGAAGAATGCTTCGAGCGATTCCCGGTATCCTCCCAAAGCGTGCCGAAGGGTCACCGTGGGGTTTTTAGTGGGTAGGTCCCGCGCCTGTCGTTGTACGGGCGCGGGGAATCCCACACACCCCTCCCACCTCTCCCCAAGGAGGTGGGAGGGAGTCTTTCGAAGATTTTCCCCACGACAAAAAAAAAAAAAAAAAAAAAAAGTATGAGTCTGATGAGTGAAAATCCCCGGCCTAACCTAGACCTAACATGCGTTATCCTCAAAAATATTGATCGAAACCAGGTTTAATCGACTGTTTCAGTGTGGTACCACACTACTACGTGACCCAAACCGGAAAAAACCCAGGATCTGTTCAACAAGTATGTGAAAAACGCGAAAGTATGAGCCTGATGAGGGCAAATCCCAGACCTATACCAGACCTAACTTACGTTATCCTCTAAAATATTGATCGAAACCAGGTTTAATTGACTGTTTCAGTGTGGTACCACATTACTACGTGATCCAATCCAGAAATAGCCCAGGATCTAGCCATGAGGTATGAGATATATGCGAAAGTATGAGCCTGACGAGAGCAAATCCTAGACCTAACCCAGACCTAACATGCGTTATCCTCTAAAATATTTATCAAGACCAGGTTTAACTGAATGTTTCAGTGTGGTCCCACATTACTACGTGATCCATACCAGAAAAAAACCCAGGATCTGTTCAACAAGTATGTGAAAAATGCGAAAGCATGAGTCTGATGAGGGCAAGGCCCAGGCCTAACCTAGACATAACTTTCGTTATCCTCTAAAATATTGATCGAAACCAGGTTTAGTGGGCTGTTTCAGTGTGGTACCACATTACTGCGCGATCCAAGCCAGAAAAAACCCAGGATCTGTTCAACAAGTATGTTTACCATCGACCCACGGGCGAAAGGGAGCAGGGATCAGATGGGAGTACAGACAAAACAGGCAATACTTTGTATGTCATAGATTTATTCAGGAATTTTACAATTTCTTGTTCCTTATATCTCTTAGGTATTCGAAAGTCGATCAGCGTGCCGACCCCGAATGCCGTCCCATTAGCGATTTGAAAGTTTTACCATATTGTCATAGTGACCACCGATTAATGCCAAAACCAAATCCGGAACTCTTGCCATCGAGTTCACCCATGCACTCGACCTCGCAAGGCACCAGTTGCGAGGAACGCTCAACAATCGTCTACGCGACATTGTACCGTCCAGCCAGGGAACAATGACGCAGTAGTCGACATCGGAGCACGAGCTTTGGGAATTATAATATGCCAAATTAGAGATGCCGATACACGCCCGAACAGCCAGGGAATGTGCCAAAATTAATCAACAAACAAATCGCTATGGGACAACCCGGGCCGAGGCCGCTCGACCTTCCAATCCTTCGATACTTACATGCCGTTTCCCGACCGAATCGCGACTGTTCCCGTCCTTCTCGTAATCACCGCGCTTATCTACCTATTTCCCCACTCCAAATGAATCCACCACCACGAAAATTGTAAATGAAACGAAAACGAAATTTGTACTTATATTAGTGATCAAACCAGCAGACGTGTTAAACAATTAAACCTAAAAACTTATTAATTGTGTTGTCAACAAATTCCCCCTCCCGTGTCTGAGATGTCTTACTCAGCACTAATATCCATGGGTTTCAGCACAATTAATTTCGAAACTGGTCTAATAATTTTGCCTTTCGTTGTCTTAATTTCGGCCACCCGTACTCGCCCGTCCCTTCCAGGAAACGTGGTTGTGACTATTCCGCGTGGCCATATGTTTCTAGGCAGCTGAGAATCAACAATGAGGACCAAGTCTCCTACTGCTAGGGGTTGCACCTCTTGATGCCAGCGACGCCTTTTTATCAGTGTGGGAAGATATTCTTTGACCCAACGCGACCAGAAATGATCAGCTAGGTTCTGTGCTATCCTCCACTGCTTGCGTAAATTTTGGCCTTCTCTGCCGCCTAGTCCCACTGCCAATGGGTTAATAGAAGATGTTCCAATCAAAAAATGGTTTGGTGTTAAACTTTCTCCATCTCTGTGGTCTACGGATACGGATGTTAGTGGCCTACTATTTACAGTATGTTCAGCCTCTGCTAACATCGTGGCCAGCGTTTCCTCACGAGGTGCCCTTTCTTTCAGGATGATTCTCAGGGTGATTTTGACCGACTTAACTAAACTTTCCCAACAACCACCCATATGAGGAGCCCCCGGAGGAATAAAACGCCACTCCACGCCCTTGCTCATAGCTCTATCCCTCAGCGTATCGCAGTCTAAGTCCGTTACAAGCCTTTTCAATTCGGCGTGAGCTCCTCTTAAGTTGGTACCATTGTCTGAATATATTATAGTCGGGAACCCACGCCGAGCGGCCATACGCGAAAGAGCCATAATCGTAGCATCCGTTGTCAAAGTGGATGCTATTTCAATATGGATAGCTCGGATATTCAAACAAGTAAATAATACGCCCCATCGTTTCTCGCGCCTCCTACCTACCGTGACTTCCATAGGACCAAAATAATCAATTCCACAATTGGTGAATGGTCTTACATGATGATCTATTCGCACGCTTGGCAGATCTGCCATCCGAGGTATTTGCGGTGTTTTCTTATTCATACGACATACTTGGCATCGACTTGCAACAGTTTTTACAGTTGGTCGTAATCTTAAAATCCAAAACGATTGCCTCAATTCGTTGACCACCGTCTCCGTACTGCCATGATTTGCCTTTTGATGATAGTGTAATATCAGAAGGCGTGTATATCGGTGACCTCCATCCAATATTACTGGTTCTTTCATAGTGTGCGGTACCCCTTCGGCTGCCGATATTCGCCCACCGAGCCGAATGAGTCCGACTTCATCCAAAAATGGTGTTAATTGATGTAGTCGGCTTTTACAGCTTATTACTCCTCCATGGTTTAATGTATGCAATTCTTCTGAAAAACTATCTCGCTGACACTGGGCCGACCATTTTCTCACTGCCCACTGTACATGTACATTAGTTAATGGGACCTTCTTCTTAGCTAAGCAACATTCACTGAAAACTAGTAGCCAAGCTGTGCTGCGGATTAACCGAAACCATGAAGAAAATCGCTCAATTTGAGGTAGCTCCAATCTTCCAAAGTCCACATTTGCTCCTACAAACTCCGGCCTAAGTTCTTCTCTAGGACCTGGCACGGTGGTTCTTGGTTGGGCATGCCAAAAACGTTCATTATTGCGCAAAAATTCTGGTCCCGAAATCCATCTGGATTTCTCTAAGGGCATTGGACCGTTTTCGCGCGTTGCGTCGTCGGCTGGATTCTCCTTTGAGGGAATCCATTGCCATTCGTTCTGACTAGTTAGGTCATCTATTTCACCCAAACGATGAGCCACAAACGCTTTGTACGTTCGGTAATCCGACCGCAACCAACTTAACACTGTGCACGAGTCCGTCCAAAAAACTCTTTTGGTTATTTTCCTGCTATGTTCTTGTTGTACGGTACGAGCTATGCGACTGGCAAGCAATGCGGCTTGTAGTTCTAGACGCGGGATAGAAATGGGTTTCAATGGGGAAACACGACATTTGCCCAAAATAAATGTGACGGTTGTTATTCCATCTTCGTATACGTCGCGCCAGTAGGCCACTCCTGCATACGCCTTTTCACTGGCGTCACAAAATACATGAAGCTCTGTAGCACAAATAGTCGCATTTCGCTGCAAGTAGCAACGGGGTATGGAGAAGTGTTTTATATGTTGCAGATCTTGGATCCATCTCTTCCATTCTACGTATTCAGTATCCTTCAACACTTCGTCCCATGCGATAGTGCTACGCCAGCTGTTCTGCAGTAGAATTTTACTTCTAATAGTAAAGGGACTAAGAAATCCGTAGGGGTCGAACACGGACATAATCACGCTTAACATTTGTCGTTTGGTGGGTTTCTGTTCTCCAGTTAATATTTCCCGCTGAATTCGTTTCAGACTCAAGTTGAAGGATAGCCTATCTTCGTCAGGATTCCATTTAATGCCTAACACCCTTTCCGTCGGATGTTGATCAAACGCGAGATTTACTTTCAAACGTGACCGTTTCTCGCTGGGCAGACTGTCTAATACCATTCGGCTATTGCATGTCCAATTTCGTATGTCGAAACCACCTCTGCGATGAATTTCAGTAACTTCGCGAATAAGTTTAACGGCTTCTTCAATAGTGTCAGCACCATCGATGTAGTCGTCCATGTAGTGATATTTCATTATGGCTTCCGCTGCTTTAGGGTATTCCAGTTCCAATTCTTTTGCATTAACGTTCTTGACAAACTGAGCTGAGCAAGGTGAAGATGTCGCGCCGAATATCAGGAAAGTCATTACATATACGTCTGGTTCCTTGGCTCTGTCCATCCCACGCCATAGAAAATGTTGTGCGAACTGGTCTTCCGGACGTATTTTTATTTGAAGGAACATTTCCTTGATGTCCGCGGTAAAGGCAATACGTTTCTGTCGAAATCGAAGTAATGATCCTAACAGCGAATTAAGCATGTCTGGTCCCGGCAGCAGTGCATCGTTCAAACATGTCCCATGGTATACTGCCGCGGCATCGAACACAACGCGTAATTTTTCTGGTTTATTTACATTTCTTACTCCAAAATGCGGTAGGTACCATACTCGCGTATCGTTTACTACAGGTAGAATTACTTTAGACGCGTAACCACAATCTAGAAAATGTTGAATTTGTTCACAATATTGTGCCGCAAATTTAGGATCTTTATCCATCTTACGCTCCAGGCTTTTAAGTCGAGTCACTGCGTATTGCTTATTATTCGGAAACTCAATCGCATCAGACCTCCATAACAATCCTGTTTCCCATCGATCATTTACCCTTCGCGTTGTTTTCTTTAATATTTTCTCCGCTCGCACGATTAACACGTTATTCCTCGGTTTTTCACTAACGCCTAGGGATTCTATATTAAAATGGTGTTTGACCAGCTCGTTTAGCCGACTGTCACGGAAGTGATTATTATTTCGTTCTCTCATTTCAGTTAACTGCAGCATAGTTAATTCGTTTTCTTCGTTTGCACCGCATGGCAAATGCCCATGTATCGTCCACCCAAGATTTGTGTATGATGCTACTGGTGCTTGTCTCCCCGACTCCCTTACTTCAAGTGATGTAATCAAATCCCAATGATCTTGACCTATCAAAATTTCCGGGGTCACGTTAGAATAACCTTCGATGTTTAAATCTTTTAAGTGTCGATGCTTCTTTACTTCGCTCACGTGTAATGTCTGAGAGGGCAGTGATAAACTCCGTATTGTTCTAGCTACTATCTGAAAGGTCTTTACACTGTTTTTGCCTCTAATATCAAAATCGACGCTTTTACTTTTCATCGAAACGGTTCCCATTCCCCCTACTCCTCTTAACTGTAAAAAAGTTGGTCTACCTGCTGACCCGATTTTATTCGCTGCCGATGCGTCAACTAAAGTTATTGTGGATCCTTCATCCAAGAGGGCATATGTCTGTAAATCCCCGCGTGCTCCGGTGATTACTACTGGCACTACTTTCAAGAGGATTCCCTTACAGCTCGTCTGTCAAGTATTTGCAGTAACTTCTACCGACTCCGAGCTTCCAGGTACCGGAGATAGCGGTAAATTATTCCTCACCACTGTGGTACTCGTTGAACGCCCATTTGCGTGTAGAAGTTTATGATGGGCCCGTTTACACGTCGCAAATCCGCACCCTTTAGCTCCGCAACGAATACTACGATGTCTTCCTACCAGGCATCGGAAACATACTCCTTTCTGTCGCGCCCATTCCCATCGTTGGGGTACAGCTAAGCTACTAAATCGTCGGCAACCGGTAACCATATGATTTTCCGTTAAACAGTAATTGCAACGACTAATTACTTTCCTGTTGGGCGAAAGTATCTTTGAACTATCCGTTGTTGCTGTTAAAACGGTTGCTTTAGATTCTGCAGTGCGTTTAGTCTTATCGCGTATGTACAGTTTTCCTTCTCGTGGGTACCGAACGTTAGGAGTTATTAAGTTACTAGTCCCAGCTTTGCAAGCAATCTCAGCTTCAAAAAATAGGAATTTTGCAAGTACAACTAATTTAGGCTCATTTCCTTCATTATTCTCATTCAAGAACCTATTATATTGGTAAATCATGTTCATTGGTAATTTTCGCAGTATCTCCGAATTCAAGTCGGGACTCTGCAGATAACCAATGTGATTAACTGCTTGCAAAGCCGCTACGCAGTTCTTAACTGTGGTAGCAAACGTCACCAGGTTTCCACCTATACCGCCAATACGGGGAAGATTCTTTATGTCTTCGACAATCTTTGTAGCTACGACGTCGGGGTTACCGAACCTTAGTTCTAGGGTCTCCATTATTTGACGTACGTCGCTTGCCGTCACCATAAGAGACGCTACTGCATCGCGTGCCGGACCACGCAGACACGCATACAACCGCGAAACGTTTTCTTCTTCGGAATATCCTCCCTTCTGCGTCGTCAAATCGAACACACGTTTAAATCTTGCCCATTCCACAGTGTCTCCATTAAATATCGGTAGCTCCCCCTTAGATGTTAAACGGTTTAATAATTGTCGCGATGAATCTCCCGTTGCTGATCTACCCTGGATGGCCTCAATTGTGCGGCTCAAAACATCTGTCAGTTTTGAAATTCCAGAAGTTTCATTCCTCTGCATGTTCGGAACACTGTCTACCGCGCGTTGATAATGGCTGGATGCGGCTGTCGCATTTCGTTCCGCTTGATCTGCTTGGCCGCCTATTTGTCGCGTGTAATTGTTAACTGACGTCTCTCGATGGTTATCGGTGAAATTAGATACGTGAGCCGATGACTTCTCGAGCCAGGCGCGTATCGAGCGATTAGTGTTGTTGTCTTGACTACATCCCTGGTTTGCGTCTGGACGTGGTACTAAGGAACTTCGATCACTACTTCCACCATTTGTCCCTTCCTCCAGTTGAGCTATCTCTAACTCTAACCTCTCGTCAATCAATTCCAGTTCAACCTTTTCCTTTTCTTCGAGCAACTTTCGACGAACCTTCGCACGCTGTTCCGCCGCTTGAATTTCCAATCGCCTCTTTCGAAGCGACGATGAAGTTGAAGCGGCTTGCGAGGCCACCGAGTGCACGGTGCCACCTGCTGGATTTGGCTGCGATGCTAGCACGGCAGAATCTCGTAGACCTGCTTCCTCGTCTGGTTGCTCCACAATAGCACGTTTCCCACGCAGTGGGTGACAGGCAGGCCGTCCCGATCGTGTAGCCATTCCAGTCCTGGTTGTAAGTGGACGTCCTCTGCTTCCCCCTGGTCGACTCGATTTCGAGCGTTTCGTCGATGACATAGTAGCACTCGATATGTGTTGCAGAAAACACGAAATAAACCACGATAAATGATACAATGCTAGAACATTGGATCTTCCACAGCCTTCAAGCATTCTCCGAAACATACACCAATTATCACCGCAGTTACCCCAAACGTCCCGGCCCCCATCGCCCACAGATCGCTGGCTCATATCCGGCTCGAAGGACCATTGTTTACCATCGACCCACGGGCGAAAGGGAGCAGGGATCAGATGGGAGTACAGAAAAACAGGCAATACTTTGTATGTCATAGATTTATTCAGGAATTTTACAATTTCTTGTTCCTTATATCTCTTAGGTATTCGAAAGTCGATCAGCGTGCCGACCCCGAATGCCGTCCCATTAGCGATTTGAAAGTTTTACCATATTGTCATAGTGACCACCGATTAATGCCAAAACCAAATCCGGAACTCTTGCCATCGAGTTCACCCATGCACTCGACCTCGCAAGGCACCAGTTGCGAGGAACGCTCAACAATCGTCTACGCGACATTGTACCGTCCAGCCAGGGAACAATGACGCAGTAGTCGACATCGGAGCACGAGCTTTGGGAATTATAATATGCCAAATTAGAGATGCCGATACACGCCCGAACAGCCAGGGAACGTGCCAAAATTAATCAACAAACAAATCGCTATGCCGTTTCCCGACCGAATCGCGACTGTTCCCGTCCTTCTCGTAATCACCGCGCTTATCTACCTATTTCCCCACTCCAAACCACCACGAAAATTGTAAATGAAACGAAAACGAAATTTGTACTTATATTAGTGATCAAACCAGCAGACGTGTTAAACAATTAAACCTAAAAACTTATTAATTGTGTTGTCAACAAAGTATGTGAAAAATGCGAAAGTATGACCCTGATGTGGGCAAATCCCAGACCTATCCCAGACCTGACTTGCATTGTCCTCTAAAATATTGATCGAAACCAGGTTTAATTGACTGCTTCAGTGTGGTACCACATTACTACGTGATCCAATCCAGAAATAGCCCAGGATCTAGCCATGAAGTATGAGAAATATGCGAAAGTATGAGCCTGATGAGGGCAAATCCTAGACCTAACCCAGACCTAACATGCGTTATCATCTAAAATATTTATCAAGACCTGGTTTAATTGATTGTTTCAGTGTGGTACCACATTACTACGTGAACCATACCAGAAAAAACCCAGGATCCGTTCAACAGGTATCTGAAGAATGCGAAAGTATGAGTCTGATGAGTGAAAATCTCAGGGCTAACCTAGACCTAACATGCATTATCCTCTAAAATATTGATCCAAACCAGGTTTAGTGGACTGTTTCAGTGTGGTACCACTTTACTACGTGATCCAAAGCAGAAAAAACCCTCGATCGGGTCAACATGTTTGTTAGAACTGCGAAAGTATGACCCTGATGAGGGCAAATCCCAGGCCTAACCCAGACCTAACATGCGTTATCCTCAAAAATATTTATCAAGACCAGGTTTAACTGAATGTTTCAGTATGGTACCACATTACTACGTGAACCATACCAGAAAAAACCCAGGATCCGTTCAACAGGTATCTGAAGAATGCGAAAGTATGAGTCTGATGAGTGAAAATCTCAGGGCTAACCTAGACCTAACATGCATTATCCTCTAAAATATTGATCCAAACCAGGTTTAGTGGACAGTTTCAGTGTGGTATCACATTACTATGCGATCCAAACCAGAAAATAGCCCAGGATCTATCCATGAAGTATAAGAAATATGCGAAGGTATGAGCCTGATGAGGGCAAATCCTAGACCTAACCCAGACCTAACATTCGTTATCCTCAAAAATATTTATCAAGACCAGGTTTAACTGAATGTTTCAGTATGGTACCACATTACTACGTGATCCATACCAGAAAAAACCCAGGATCTGTTCAACAAGTATGTGAAAAATGCGAAAGCATGAGTCTGATGAGGGCAAATCCCAGACCTATCCCAGACCTAACTTGCGTTATCCTCTAAAATATTGATCGAAACAAGGTTTAATCGACTGTTTCAGTGTGGTACCACACTACTACGTGAACCAAACCGGAAAAAACCCAGGATCTGTTCAACAAGCATGTGAAAAACGCGAAAGTATGAGCCTGATGAGGGCAAATCCCAGACCTATCCCAGACCTAACATGCGTTATCCTCTAAAATATTGATCCAAACCAGGTTTAATGGACTGTTTCAGTGTGGTACCACACTACTACGTGATCCAAACCAGAAAAAACCCAGGATCTGTTCAACAAGTATGTGAAAAACGCGAAAGTATGAGCCTGATGAGGGCAAATCCCAGACCTATCCCAGACCTAACTTGCGTTGTCCTCTAAGATATTGATGGAAACCAGGTTTAATTGACTGTTTCAGTGTGGTACCACTTTACTACGTGATCCAAAGCAGAAAAAACCCTCGATCAGGTCAACATGTATGTTAAAACTGCGGAAGTATGACCCTGATGAGAGCAAATCCCAGACCTAACCTAGACTTAACATGAATTGTTCTCTAAAATATTGATCAAAACCAGGTTTAATTGACTGTTTCAGTGTGGTACCACATTACTACGTGATCCAATCCAGAAATAGCCCAGGACCCAGCCATGAAGTATGAGAAATATGCGAAAGTATGAGCCTGATGAGGGCAAATCCTAGACCTAACCCAGACCTTACATGCGTTATCCTCTAAAATATTTATCAATACCAGGTTTAAATGATTGTTTCAGTGTGGTCCCACATTACTACGTGATCCAAACCAGAAAAACCCAGGATCTGTTCAACAAGTATGTGAAGAATGCGAAAGTATGAGCCTGATGAGGCCAAATCCCAGACCTATCCCAGACCTAACTTGCGTTATCCTCAAAAATAATTATCAAGACCAGGGTTAACTGAATGTTCCAGTGTGGTACCACATTACGACGTGATCCATACCAGAAAAAACCCAGGATCTGTTCAACAAGTATGTGAAAAATGCGAAAGCACGAGTCGGATGAGAGCAAATCCCAGGCGTAACCTAGACATAACTTTCGTTATCCTCTAAAATATTGATCGAAACCACGTTTAGTGGACTGTTTCAGTGTGGTACCACATTACTACGTGATCCATACCAGAAAAAACCCAGGATCTGTTCAACAAGTATGTGAAAAATGCGAAAGTATGACCCTGATGTGGGCAAATCCCAGACCTATCCCTGACCTAACTTGCATTGACCTCTAAGATATTGATGGAAACCAGGTTTAATTGACTGTTTCAGTGTTGTACTTCATTACTACGTGATGCAATCCAGAAAAAGCCCAGGATCTAGCCATCAAGTATGAGAAATATGCGATAGAATGAGCCTGATGAGAGCAAATCGCAGACCTAACCTAGACGAAACATGAATTATTCTCTAAAATATTGATCAAAACCAGGTTTAATTGACAATTTCAGTGTGGTACCACATTACTACGTGAACCAAACCATAAAAAACCCAGGATCTGTTCAACAAGTATGTGAAGAATGCGAAAGTATGAGTCTGATGAGTGAAAATCCCAGGGCTAACCTAGACCTAACATGCGTTATCCTCTAAAATATTGATCCAAACCAGGTTTAATGGACTGTTTCAGTGTGGTACCACTTTACTACGTGATCCAAAGCAGAAAAAACCCTCGATCAGGTCAACATGTATGTTAAAACTGCGGAAGTATGACCCTGATGAGAGCAAATCCCAGACCTAACCTAGACTTAACATGAATTGTTCTCTAAAATATTGATCAAAACCAGGTTTAATTGACTGTTTCAGTGTGGTACCACATTACTACGTGATCCAATCCAGAAATAGCCCAGGACCCAGCCATGAAGTATGAGAAATATGCGAAAGTATGAGCCTGATGAGGGCAAATCCTAGACCTAACCCAGACCTTACATGCGTTATCCTCTAAAATATTTATCAATACCAGGTTTAAATGATTGTTTCAGTGTGGTCCCACATTACTACGCGATCCAAACCAGAAAAACCCAGGATCTGTTCAACAAGTATGTGAAGAATGCGAAAGTATGAGTCTGATGAGTGAAAATCTCAGGCCTAACCTAGACCTAACCTGCGTTATCCTCAAAAATATTGATCGAAACCTGGTTTAATCGACTGTTTCAGTGAGGTACCACATTGCTACGTGATCCAAACCAGAAAATAACCCAGGATCTGTTCAACGAGTATGTGAAGTGTGCGAAAGTATGAGTCTGATGAGGGCAAATCCCAGACCTATCCCAGACCTAACATGCGTTATCCTGTAAAATATTGATCGAAACCAGGTTTAGTGGACTGTTTCAGTGTGGTACCACATTACTACGTGATCCATACCAGAAAAAACCCAGGATCTGTTCAACAAGTATGTGAAAAATGCGAAAGTATGACCCTGATGTGGGCAAATCCCAGACCTATCCCAGACCTAACTTGCATTGACCTCTAAAATATTGATCGAAACCAGGTTTAATTGACTGTTTCAGTGTGGTCCCACATTACTACCTGATCCAAACCAGAAAAAACCCAGGATCTGTCCAACAAGTATGTGAAGAATGCGAAAGTATGAGACTGATGAGGGCAAATCCCAGGCCTAACCTAGACCTAACATGCGTTATCCTCAAAAATATTGATCGAAACAAGGTTTAATGGACAGTTTCAGTGTGGTACCACACTACTACGTGATCCAAACCAGAAAAAAACCCAGGATCTGTTCAACAAGTATGTGAAAATCGCGAAAGTATGAGCCTGATGAGGGCAAATCCCAGACCTATACCAGACCTAACTTACGTTATCCTCTAAAATATTGATCGAAACCAGGTTTAATTGACTGTTTCAGTGTGGTACCACATTACTACGTGATCCAATCCAGAAATAGCCCAGGATCTAGCCATGAGGTATGAGAAATATGCGAAAGTATGAGCCTGACGAGAGCAAATCCTAGACCTAACCCTAACCTAACATGCGTTAACCTCTAAAATATTTATCAAGACCAGGTTTAACTGAATGTTTCAGTGTGGTCCCACATTATTACGTGATCCAAACCAGAGAAAACCCAGGATCCGTTCAACAGGTATGTGAAGAATGCGAAAAAATGAGTCTGATGAGTGAAAATCCCAGGCCTTACCTAGACCTAACATGCGTTATCCTCAAGAATATTGATCGAAACCTGGTTTAATCGGCTGTTTCAGTGTGGTACCACATTACTATGTGATCCAAACCAGAAAATAGCCCAGGATCTATCCATGAAGTATAAGAAATATGCGAAAGTATGAGCCTGATGAGGGCAAATCCTAGACCTAACCCAGACCTAACATGCGTTATCCTCAAAAATAGTTATCAAGACCAGGTTTAACTGAATGTTTCAGTGTGGTACCACATTACTACGTGATCCATACCAGAAAAAACCCAGGATCTGTTCAACAAGTATGTGAAAAATGCGAAAGCACGAGTCGGATGAGAGCAAATCCCAGGCGTAACCTAGACATAACTTTCGTTATCCTCTAAAATATTGATCCAAACCAGGTTTAGTGGGCTGTTTCAGTGTGGTACCACATTACTGCCCGATCCAAACCAGAAAAAACCCAGGATCTGTTCAACAAGTATCTGAAGAATGCGAAAGTATGAGTCTGATGAGTGAAAATCCTCGGCCTAACCTAGACCTAACATGCGTTATCCTCAAAAATATTGATCGAAACCAGGTTTAATAGACTGTTTCAGCGTGGTACCACATTACTACGTGATACAATCCTGAAACAGCCACGCATCTAGCCATGAAGTATGAGAAATATGCGAAAGTATGAGCATGACGAGGGCAAATCCTAGACCTAACCCAAACCTAACATGCCTTATCCTCTAAAATATTGATCCAAACCAGGTTTAATGGACTGATTCAGTGTGGTACAATATTACTACGTGATCCAAACCAGAAAAAACCCAGGATCAGTTCAACAAGTATGTGAATAACGCGAAAGTATGAGCCTGGTGAGGGCGAATCCCAGACCTATCCCAGACCTAACTTGCGTTATCCTCTAAAAAATTGATCGAAACCAGGTTTAATTGACTGTTTCAGTGTGGTCCCACATTACTACCTGATCCAAACCAGAAAAAACCCAGGATCCGTTCAACAAGTATGTGAAGAATGCGAAAGTATGAGTCTGATGAGTGAAAATCCTCGGCCTAACCTAGACCTAACATGCGTTATCCTCAAAAATATTGATCGAAACCAGGTTTAATGGACAGTTTCAGTGTGGTACCACACTACTGCGCGACCCAAACCGGAAAGAACCCAGGATCTGTTCAACAAGCATGTGAAAAACGCGAAAGTATGAGCCTGATGAGGGCAAATCCCAGACCTATCCCAGACCTAACATGCGTTATCCTCTAAAATATTGATCCAAACCAGGTTTAGTGGACAGTTTCAGTGTGGTACCACTTTACTACGTGATCCAAAGCAGAAAAAACCCTCGATCAGGTCAACATGTATGTTAGAACTGCGAAAGTATGACCCTGATGAGGGCAAATCCTAGACCTAACCCAGACCTAACATGCGTTATCCTCAAAAATATTTATCAAGACCTGGTTTAACTGAATGTTTCAGTATGGTACCACATTACTACGTGATCCATACCAGAAAAAACCCAGGATCTGTTCAACAAGTATGTGAAAAATGCGAAAGCATGAGTTTCATGAGGGCAAATCCCAGACCTATCCCAGACCTAACTTGCGTTGTCCTCTAAGATATTGATGGAAACCAGGTTTAATTGACTGTTTCAGTGTTGTACTTCATTACTACGTGATACAATACAGAAACAGCCCAGGATCTAGCCATGAAGTATGAGAAATATGCGAAAGTATGAGCCTGATGAGGGCAAATCCTAGACCTAAACCAAACCTAACATGCGTTATCCTCTAAAATATTTATCAAGACCAGGTTTAATTGAATGTTTCAGTGTGGTACCACATTACTACGTGAACCAAACCAGAGAAAACCCAGGATACGTTCAACAAGTATGTGAAGAATGCGAAAGTATGAGTCTGATGAGTGAAAATCCCCGGCCTAACCTAGACCTAACATGCGTTATCCTCAAAAATATTGATCGAAACCAGGTTTAATCGACTGTTTCAGTGTGGTACCACAGTACTACGTGACCCAAACCGGAAAAAACCCAGGATCTGTTCAACAAGTATGTGAAAAACGCGAAAGTATGAGCCTGATGAGGGCAAATCCCAGACCTATCCCAGACCTAACTTGCGTTATCCTCAAAAATATTGATAGAAACCTGGTTTAATCGACTGTTTCAGTGTGGTACAACATTACTACGAGATCCAATCCAGAAATAGCCCAGCATCTAGCCATTAAGTATGAGAAATATGCGAAAGTATGAGCCTGACGAGGGCAAATCCTAGACCTAACCCAGACCTAACATGCGTTATCCTCTAAAATATTGATCCAAACCAGGCTTAATGGACTGTTTCAGTGTGGTACCACACTACTACGTGATCCAAACCAGAAAAAACCCAGGATCTGTTCAACAGGTATGTGAAAAACGCGAAAGTATGAGCCTGATGAGGGCAAATCCCAGGCCTATCCCAGACCTAACATGCGTTATCCTCTAAAATATTGATCCAAACCAGGTTTAATGGACTGTTTCAGTGTGGTACCACACTACTACGTGATCCAAACCTGAAAAAACCGAGGATCTGTTTAACAAGTATGTGAAAAACGCGAAAGTATGAGCCTGATGAGGGCAAATCCTAGACCCAACCCAGACCTAACATGCGTTATCCTCTAAAATATTTATCAAGACAAGGTTTAATTGAATGTTTCAGTGTGGCACCACATTACTACGTGATCCAAACCAGTAAAAACCCAGGATCCGCTCAACAAGTATGTGAAGAATGCGAAAGTATGTGTCTGCTGAGTGAAAATCCCTGGCCTAACCTAGACCTAACATGCGTTATCCTCAAAAATATTGATCGAAACCAGGTTTAATCGACTGTTTCAGTGCGGTACCACACTACTACGTGATCCAAACCGGAAAAAACCCAGGATCTGTTCAACAAGTATGTGAAAAACGCGAAAGTATGAGCCTGGTGAGGGCAAATCCCAGACCTATCCCGGACCTAACATGCGTTATCCTCTAAAATATTGATCCAAACCAGGTTTAATGGACTGTTTCAGTGTGGTACCACGCTGCTACGTGATCCAAACCAGAAAAAACCCAGGATCTGTTCAACAAGTATGTGAAAATCGCGAAAGTATGAGCCTGATGAGGGCAAATCCCAGACCTATACCAGACCTAACTTACGTTATCCTCTAAAATATTGATCGAAACCAGGTTTAATTGACTGTTTCAGTGTGGTACCACATTACTACGTGATCCAATCCAGAAATAGCCCAGGATCTAGCCATGAGGTATGAGAAATATGCGAAAGTATGAGCCTGACGAGAGCAAATCCTAGACCTAACCCAGACCTAACATGCGTTATCCTCTAAAATATTTATCAAGACCAGGTTTAACTGAATGTTTCAGTGTGGTCCCACATTACTACGTGATCCAAACCAGAAAAAACCCAGGATCCGTTCAACAGGTATGTGAAGAATGCGAAAAAATGAGTCTGATGAGTGAAAATCCCAGGCCTTACCTAGACCTAACATGCGTTATCCTCAAGAATATTGATCGAAACCTGGTTTAATCGACTGTTTCAGTGTGGTACCACATCACTATGTGATCCAAACCAGAAAATAGCCCAGGATCTATCCATGAAGTATAAGAAATATGCGAAAGTATGAGCCCGATGAGGGCAAATCCTAGACCTAACCCAGGCCTAACATGCGTTATCCTCAAAAATAGTTATGAAGACCAGTTTTAACTGAATGTTTCAGTGTGGTACCACATTACTACGTGATCCATACCAGAAAAAACCCTGGATCTGTTCAACAAGTATGTGAAAAATGCGAAAGCACGAGTCGGATGAGAGCAAATCCCTGGCGTAACCTAGACATAACTTTCGTTATCGTCTAAAATATTTATCAAGACCAGGTTTAATTGAATGTTTCAGTGTGGTACCACATTACTACGTCAACCAAACCATAAAAAACCCAGGATCTGTTCAACAAGTATGTGAAGAATGCGAAAGTATGAGTCTGATGAGTGAAAATCCCAGGGCTAACCTAGACCTAACATGCGTTATCCTCTAAAATATTGATCCAAACCAGGTTTAATGGACTGTTTCAGTGTGGTACCACTTTACTACGTGATCCAAAGCAGAAAAAACCCTCGATCAGGTCAACATGTATGTTAAAACTGCGGAAGTATGACCCTGATGAGAGCAAATCCCAGACCTAACCTAGACCTAACATGAAATGTTCTCTAAAATATTGATCAAAACCAGGTTTAATTGACTGTTTCAGTGTGGTACCACATTACTACGTGATCCAATCCAGAAATAGCCCAGGACCCAGCCATGAAGTATGAGAAATATGCGAAAGTATGAGCCTGATGAGGGCAAATCCTAGACCTAACCCAGACCTAACATGCGTTATCCTCTAAAATATTGATCGAAACCAGGTTTAATCGACTGTTTCAGTGTGGTCCCACATTACTACGTGATCCAAACCAGAAAAACCCAGGATCTGTTCAACAAGTATATGAAGAATGCGAAAGTATGAGTCTGATGAGTGAAAATCTCAGGCCTAACCTAGACCTAACATGCGTTATTCTCAAAAATATTGATCGAAACCTGGTTTAATCGACTGTTTCAGTGTGGTACCACATTGCTACGTGATCCAAACCAGAAAATAACCCAGGATCTGTTCAACGAGTATGTGAAGTGTGCGAAAGTATGAGTCTGATGAGGGCAAATCCCAGACCTATCCCAGACCTAACATGCGTTATCATCTAAAATATTTATCAAGACCTGGTTTAATTGACTGTTTCAGTGTGGTACCACATTACTACGTGATCCAATCCAGAAATAGCCCAGGATCTAGCCATCAAGTATGAGAAATATGCGAAAGTATGAGCCTGATGAGGGCAAATCCTAGACCTAACCCAGACCTAACATGCGTTATCCTCTAAAATATTGATCGAAACCAGGTTTAATCGACTGTTTCAGTGTGGTCCCACATTACTACGTGATCCAAACCAGAAAAACCCAGGATCTGTTCAACAAGTATATGAAGAATGCGAAAGTATGAGTCTGATGAGTGAAAATCTCAGGCCTAACCTAGACCTAACATGCGTTATTCTCAAAAATATTGATCGAAACCTGGTTTAATCGACTGTTTCAGTGTGGTACCACATTGCTACGTGATCCAAACCAGAAAATAACCCAGGATCTGTTCAACGAGTATGTGAAGTGTGCGAAAGTATGAGTCTGATGAGGGCAAATCCCAGACCTATCCCAGACCTAACATGCGTTATCATCTAAAATATTTATCAAGACCTGGTTTAATTGATTGTTTCAGTGTGGTACCACATTACTACGTGAACCATACCAGAAAAAACCCAGGATCCGTTCAACAAGTATCTGAAGTATGCGAAAGTATGAGTCTGATGAATGAAAATCCTCGGCTTAACCTAGACCTAGCATGCGTTATCCTCAAAAATATTGATCGAAACCAGGTTTAGTAGACTGTTTCAGCGTGGTACCACCTTACTACGTGATACAAACCAGAAAAAACCCAGGATCCGTTCAACAAGTATGTGAAGAATGCGAAAGAATGAGTCTGATGAGTGAAAATCCCAGGCCTAACCCAGACCTAACATGCGTTATCCTCAAAAATATTGATCGAAACCTGGTTTAATCGACTGTTTCAGTGTGGTACCACATTACTATGCGATCCAAACCAGAAGATAGCCCAGGATCTATCCATGAAGTATAAGAAATATGCGAAAGTATGAGCCTGATGAGGGCAAATCCTAGACCTAACCCAGACCTAACATGCGTTATCCTCAAAAATATTTATCAAGACCAGGTTTAACTGAATGTTTCAGTATGGTACCACATTACTACGTGATCCATACCAGAAAAAACCCAGGATCTGTTCAACAAGTATGTGAAAAATGCGAAAGCATGAGTCTGATGAGGGCAAATCCCAGACCTATCCCAGACCTAACTTGCGTTATCCTCTAAAATATTGATCGAAACAAGGTTTAATTGACTGTTTCAGCGTGGTACCACATTACTACGTGATACAATCCAGAAACAGCCCAGGATCTAGCCATGAAGTATGAGAAATATGCGAAAGTATGAGCCTGATGTGGGCAAATCCTAGACCTAACCCAAACCTAACATGCGTTATCCTCAAAAATATTTATCAAGACCAGGTTTAATTGAATGTTTCAGTGTGGTACCACATTACTACGCGAACCAAACCAGAAAAAACACAGGATCCGTTCAACAAGTATGTGAGGAATGCGAAAGTATGAGTCTGATGAGTGAAAATCCCAGGCCTTACCTAGACCTAACATGCGTTATCCTCAAAAATATTGATCGAAACCAGGTTTAATTGACTGTTTCAGCGTGGTACCACATTACTACGTGATACAATCCGGAAACAGCCCAGTATCTAGCCATGAAGTATGAGAAATATGCGAAAGTATGAGCCTGATGAGGGCAAATCCTAGACCTAACCCAGACCTAACATGCGTTATCCTCAAAAATAGTTATCAAGACAAGGTTTAACTGAATGTTTCAGTGTGGCACCACATTACTATGTGATCCATACCAGAAAAAACCCAGGATCTGTTCAACAAGTATGTGAAAAATGCGAAAGCACGAGTCGGATGAGAGCAAATACCAGGCGTAACCTAGACATAACTTTCGGTATCCTCTAAAATATTGATCGAAACCAGGTTTAGTGGGCTGTTTCAGTGTGGTACCACATTACTGCCCGATCCAAACCAGAAAAAACCCAGGATCTGTTCAACAAGTATGTGAAAAATGCGAAAGTATGACCCTGATGTGGGCAAATCCCAGACCTATCCCAGACCTAACTTGCATTGACCTCTAAAATATTGATCGAAACCAGGTTTAATTGACTGTTTCAGTGTGGTACCACATTACTACGTGATCCAATCCAGAAATAGCCCAGGATCTAGCCATCAAGTATGAGAAATATGCGAAAGTATGAGCCTGATGAGGGCAAATCCTAGACCTAACCCAGACCTAACATGCGTCATCATCTAAAATATTTATCCAAACCAGGTTTAATGGACTGCTTCCGTGTGGTACAACATTACTGCCCGATCCAAACCAGAAAAAACCCAGGATCTGTTCAACAAGTATGTGAAAAATGCGAAAGTATGACCCTGATGTGGGCAAATCCCAGACCTATCCCAGACCTAACTTGCATTGACCTCTAAAATATTGATCGAAACCAGGTTTAATTGATTGTTTCAGTGTGGTACCACATTACTACGTGAACCATACCAGAAAAAACCCAGGATCCGTCGAAAAAGTATCTGAAGAATGCGAAAGTATGAGTCTGATGAGTGAAAATCCTCGGCCTAACCTAGACCTAACATGCGTTATCCTCAAAAATATTGATCGAAACCAGGTTTAATAGACTGTTTCAGCGTGGTACCACATTACTACGTGATACAATCCTGAAACAGCCCAGGATCTAGCCATGAAGTATGAGAAATATGCGAAAGTATGAGCCTGACGAGGGCAAATCCTAGACCTAACCCAAACCTAACATGCGTTATCCTCTAAAATATTGATCCAAACCAGGTATAATGGACTGCTTCCGTGTGGTACAACATTACTACGTGATCCAAACCAGAAAAAACCCAGGATCAGTTCAACAAGTATGTGAATAACGCGAAAGTATGAGCCTGGTGAGGGCGAATCCCAGATCTATCACAGACCTAACTTGCGTTATCCTCAAAAATATTGATCGAAACCAGGTTTAATGGGCTGTTTCAGTGTGGTACCACACTACTACGTGATCTGTACCAGAAAAAAACCCAGGATCTGTTCAACAAGTATGTGAAAAATGCGAAAGTATGACCTTGATGTGGGCAAATCCCAGACCTATCCCAGACCTAACTTGCATTGTCCTCTAAAATATTGATCGAAACCAGGTTTAATTGACTGCTTCAGTGTGGTACCACATTACTACGTGATCCAATCCAGAAATAGCCCAGGATCTAGCCATGAGGTATGAGATATATGCGAAAGTATGAGCCTGACGAGAGCAAATCGTAGACCTAACCCAGACCTAACATGCGTTATCCTCTAAAATATTTATCAAGACCAGGTTTAACTGAATGTTTCAGTGTGGTCCCACATTACTACGTGATCCATACCAGAATAAACCCAGGATCTGTTCAACAAGTATGTGAAAAATGCGAAAGCATGAGTCTGATGAGGGCAAACCCCAGGCCTAACCTAGACATAACTTTCGTTATCCTCTAAAATATTGATCGAAACCAGGTTTAGTGGGCTGTTTCAGTGTGGTACCACATTACTGCGCGATCCAAACCAGAAAAAACCCAGGATCTGTTCAACAAGTATGTGAAAAATGCGAAAGTATGACCCTGATGTGGGCAAATCCCAGGCCTATCCCAGACCTAACTTGCATTGCCCTCTAAAATATTGATCGAAACCAGGTTTAATTGACTGCTTCAGTGTGGTACCACATTACTACGTGATGCAATCCAGAAAAAGCCCAGGATCTAGCCATGAAGTATGAGAAATATGTGAAAGTATGAGCCTGATGAGGGCGAATCCCAGACCTATCCCAGACCTAACGTGCGTTATCCTCTAAAATAATGATCGAAATCAGGTTTAATTGACTGTTTCAGCGTGGTACCACATTACTACGTGATACAATCCAGAAACAGCCCAGGATCTAGCCATGAAGTATGAGAAATATGCGAAAGAATGAGCCTGATGAGGGCAAATCCTAGACCTAAACCAAACCTAACATGCGTTATCCTCTAAAATATTTATCAAGACCAGGTTTAATTGAATGTTTCAGTGTGGTACCACATTACTACGTGAACCAAACCAGAGAAAACCCAGGATACGTTCAACAAGTATGTGAAGAATGCGAAAGTATGAGTCTGATGAGTGAAAATCCCCGGCCTAACCTAGACCTAACATGCGTTATCCCCAAAAATATTGATCGAAACCAGGTTTAATCGACTGTTTCAGTGTGGTACCACAGTACTACGTGACCCAAACCGGAAAAAACCCAGGATCTGTTCAACAAGTATGTGAAAAACGCGAAAGTATGAGCCTGATGTGGGCAAATCCCAGACCTATCCCAGACCTAACTTGCATTGCCCTCTAAAATATTGATCGAAACCAGGTTTAATTGACTGTTTCAGTGTGGTACCACATTACTACGAGATCCAATCCAGAAATAGCCCAGGATCTAGCCATGAAGTATGAGAAATATGCGAAAGAATGAGCCTGATGAGGGCAAATCCTAGACCTAAACCAAACCTAACATGCGTTATCCTCTAAAATATTTATCAAGACCAGGTTTAATTGAATGTTTCAGTGTGGTACCACATTACTACGTGAACCAAACCAGAGAAAACCCAGGATACGTTCAACAAGTATGTGAAGAATGCGAAAGTATGAGTCTGATGAGTGAAAATCCCCGGCCTAACCTAGACCTAACATGCGTTATCCCCAAAAATATTTATCAAGACCAGGTTTAATTGAATGTTTCAGTGTGGTACCACATTACTACGTGAACCAAACCAGAGAAAACCCAGGATACGTTCAACAAGTATGTGAAGAATGCGAAAGTATGAGTCTGATGAGTGAAAATCCCCGGCCTAACCTAGACCTAACATGCGTTATCCCCAAAAATATTGATCGAAACCAGGTTTAATCGACTGTTTCAGTGTGGTACCACAGTACTACGTGACCCAAACCGGAAAAAACCCAGGATCTGTTCAACAAGTATGTGAAAAACGCGAAAGTATGAGCCTGATGTGGGCAAATCCCAGACCTATCCCAGACCTAACTTGCGTTATCCTCAAAAATATTGATAGAAACCTGGTTTTATCGACTGTTTCAGTGTGGTACCACATTACTACGAGATCCAATCCAGAAATAGCCCAGGATCTAGCCATTAAGGATGAGAAATATGCGAAAGTATGAGCCTGACGAGGGCAAATCCTAGACCTAACCCAGACCTAACATGCGTTATCCTCTAAAATATTGATCCAAACCAGGTTTAATGGACTGTTTCAGTGTGGTACCACACTACTACGTGATCCAAACCAGAAAAAACCCAGGATCTGTTCAACAAGTATGTGAAAAACGCGAAAGTATGAGCCTGATGAGGGCAAATCCCAGACCTATCCCAGACCTAACATGCGTTATCCTCTAAAATATTGTTCCAAACCAGGTTTAATGGACTGTTTCAGTGTGGTACCACACTACTACGTGATCCAAACCTGAAAAAACCGAGGATCTGTTCAACAAGTATGTGAAAAACGCGAAAGTATGAGCCTGATGAGGGCAAATCCTAGACCCAACCCAGACCTAACATGCGTTATCCTCTAAAATATTTATCAAGACAAGGTTTAATTGAATGTTTCAGTGTGGTACCACATTACTACGTGATCCAAACCAGTAAAAACCCTGGATCCGTTCAACAAGTATGTGAAGAATGCGAAAGTATGTGTCTGCTGAGTGAAAATCCCCGGCCTAACCTAGACCTAACATGCGTTATCCTCAAAAATATTGATCGAAACCAGGTTTAATCGACTGTTTCAGTGTAGTACCACACTACTACGTGATCCAAACCAGAAAAAACCCAGGATCTGTTCAACAAGTATGTGAAAAACGCGAAAGTATGAGCCTGATGAGGGCAAATCCCAGACCTATCCCGGACCTAACATGCGTTATCCTCTAAAATATTGATCCAAACCAGGTTTAATGGACTGTTTCAGTGTGGTACCACACTACTACGTGATCCAAACCAGAAAAAACCGAGGATCTGTTCAACAAGTATGTGAAAAACGCGAAAGTATGAGCCTGATGAGGGCAAATCCCAGACCTATCCCAGACCTAACTTGCGTTATCCTCAAAAATATTGATCGAAATCAGGCTTAATTGACTGTTTCAGCATGGTACCACATTACTACGTGATACAATCCAGGAACAGCCCAGGATCTAGCCATGAAGTATGAGAAATATGCGAAAGTATGAGCCTGATGATGGCAAATCCTAGACCTAACCCAAACCTAACATGCGTTATCCTCTAAAATAGTTATCATGACCAGGTTTAATTGATTGTTTCAGTGTGGTCCCACACTACTACGTGATCCAAACCAGAAAAAACCCAGGATCTGTTCAACAAGTATGTGAAGAATGCGAAAGTATGAGTCTGATGAGTGAAAATCCCAGGGCTAACCTAGACCTAAAATGCGTTATCCTCTAAAATATTGATCCAAACCAGGTTTAATGGACTGCTTCAGTGTGGTACCACTTTACTACGTGATCCAAAGCAGAAAAAACCCACGATCAGGTCAACATGTATGTTAAAACTGCGGAAGTATGACCCTGATGAGAGCAAATCCCAGACCTAACCTAGACCTAACATGAATTGTTCTTTAAAATATTGATCAAAACCTGGTTTAATTGACTGTTTCAGTGTGGTACCACATTACTACGTGATCCAATCCAGAAATAGCCCAGGACCCAGCCATGAAGTATGAGAAATATGCGAAAGTATGAGCCTGATGAGGGCAAATCCTAGACCTAACCCAGACCTAACATGCGTTATCCTCTAAAATATTTATCAATACCAGGTTTAATTGATTGTTTCAGTGTGGTCCCACATTACTACGTGATCCAAACCAGAAAAACCCAGGATCTGTTCAACAAGTATGTGAAGAATGCGAAAGTATGAGTCTGATGAGTGAAAATCTCAGGCCTAACCTAGACCTAACTTGCGTTATCCTCTAAAATATTGATCGAAATCAGGCTTAATTGACTGTTTCAGCATGGTACCACATTACTGCGTGATACAATCCAGGAACAGCCGAGGATCTAGTCATGAAGTATGAGAAATATGCGAAAGTATGAGCCTGATGAGGGCAAATCCTAGACCTAACCCCAGACCTAACATGCGTTATCCTGTAAAATATTGATCCAAACCAGATTTAATGGTCTGTTTCAGTGTGGTACCACACTACTACGTTATCCAAACCAGAAAAAACCCAGGATCTGTTCAACAAGTATGTGAAAAACGCGAAAGTATGAGCCTGATGAGGGCAAATCACAGACCTATCCCAGACCTAACTTGCGTTGTCCTCTAAGATATTGATGGAAACCAGGTTTAGTCAACTGTTTCGGTGTGGTACCACATTACAACGTGATCCAAACCAGAAAAAACGCAGGATCTGTTCAACAAGTATGTGAAGAATGCGAAAGTATGAGCCAGATGAAGGCAAATTCTAGACCTAACCCAGACCTAACATGCGTTATGCTCTAAAATATTCATCGAGACCAGGTAAAATTGACTGTTTCAGTGTGGTACTACATTACTGCGTGATCCAATCAAGAAAAAACACAGGATCAGTACAACAAGTATGTGAAAAATGCGAAAGTATGAGCCAGATGCGGGCAAATCCAAGAACTAAACCAGACCTAACATGCGTTATCATCTAAAATATTGATCGAAACCAGGTTTAATCGACCGTTTCAGTGTGGTACCACATTACTGTGTGACCCAATCCAGAAAAAGCAAAGGATCTGGCTAACAAGTGTGTGAAGAATGCGAAGGTATGAGACTGATGAGAGCAAATTCCAGACCTAACCTAGACCTAGCATGAGTTATCCTCTAAAATATTGATCGAGCCCAGGTTTAGTCGACTGTTTCAGTGTGATACCACGTTACTACATGATCCAAACCAGAAATAACCCAGGATCTGTTCAACAAGTATGCGAAAAATGCGAATGTATGAGCCTCATGTGTGCAAATCATAGACCTAACCCAGACCTAACATGCGCTATCCTCAAAAATATTGATCGAAACCAGGTTTAATCGACTGTTTCCGTGTGGCACCACATTACTACGTGATCCAAACCAGAGAAAGCCCAAAATCTAGCCAACAAGTATGAGAAATATGCGAAAGTATGAGCCTGATGAGGGCAAACCCTAGACCTAGCCCAGACATAACATGCGTTATCCTCTAAAATATTGATCGAAACCAGGTTTAGTCAACTGTTTCGGTGTGGTACCACATTACAACGTGATCCAAACCAGAAAAAACGCAGGATCTGTTCAACAAGTATGTGAAGAATGCGAAAGTATGAGCCAGATGAGGGCAAATCCGAGGCCTAACCTAGACCTAACATGCGTTATCCTCTAAAATATATATCGAGACCAGGTTTAGTCGACTGTTTCAGTGTGGTACCACATTTTACGTGATCGAAACCAGAAAAAGGCAAGGATCAGGCCAACCAGTATGAGAAATATGCGAAAGTATGAGCCAGATGAGGGCAAATCCTAGACCTAACCTAGACCTAACATGCGTTATCCTCTAAAATATTGATCGAAACCAGGTTTCATGGACTGTTTCAATGTGGTACCACATTACTACGTAATCCAAACCAGAAAAAACGCAGGATCTGTCCAACAAGTATGTGAAGAATGCGAAAGTATGAGCTAGATGCGGGCAAATCCAAGAACTAAACCAGACCTAACATGCGTTATCATCTAAAATATTGATCGAAACCAGGTTTAATCGACCGTTTCAGTGTGGTACCACATTACTGTGTGACCCAATCCAGAAAAAGGGAAAAGGATCTGGCTAACAAGTATGCGAAAAAGGCGAAAGTATGAGTGTGATGAGGGCTTATCCCAGGCCTAACCTAGACATAACATGCGTTATCCTCTAAAATATTGATCGAAACCAGGTTTCATGGACAGTTTCAGTGTGATACCACATTACTACGTGATTCAAACCAGAAAAACCGCAGGATCTGTCCAACAAGTATGTGAAGAATGCGAAAGTATGAGCCAGATGCGGGCAAATCCAAGAACTAAACCAGACCTAACATGCGTTATCATCTAAAATATTGATCGAAACCAGGTTTAATCGACAGTTTCAGTGTGGTACCACATTACTGTGTGACCCAATCCAGAAAAAGGGAAAAGGATCTGGCTAACAAGTATGCGAAAAAGGCGAAAGTATGAGTCTGATGAGGGCTAATCCCAGGCCTAACCTAGACATAACATGCGTTATCCTCTAAAATATTGATCGAAACCAGGTTTCATGGACTGTTTCAGTGTGATACCACATTACTACGTGATTCAAACCAGAAAAAACGCAGGATCTGTTCAACAAGTATGTGAAGGATACGAAGGTATGAGATTGATGAGAGCAAATTCCAGACCTAACCTAGACCTAGCATGAGTTATCCTCTAAAATATTGATCGAGACCAGGTTTAGTCGACTGTTTCAGTGTGGTACCACATTACCACGTGAACCAAAACTGAAAAAGCCCAGGATCAGGCCAACAAGTATGAGAAATATGCGAAAGTGTGAGCCTCATGAGGGCAAATCCTAGACCTAACCCAGACCTAACATGCGATATCCTTTAAAATATTGACCGAGACTAGGTTTGATTGACAGTTTCAGTGTGGTACCACATTACCACGTGATCAAAACCAGAAAAATCCCTGGATCTGTTCAACAAGTATGCGAAAAATGCGAAAGAATGAGCCAGATGAGGGCAAATCCTAGACCTAACCCAGACCTAACATGCGTTATGCTCTAAAATATTGATCGAGACCAGATAAAATTGACTGCTTCAGTGTGGTACTACATTACTGTGTGATCCAATCCAGAAAAAGCAAAGGATCTGGCTAACAAGTATGAGAAATATGGGAAAGTATGAGCCTGATGTGGGCAAATCCCACACCTAACCGAGTCCTAACCGGCGTTATCCTCTAAAATGTTGATCGTGTCCAGGTTTAATCGACTGCATCAGTGTGGTACCACGTTACTACCTGATCCAAACCGGAAAAAGCCCAGGATCAGGCCACCGAGTATCAGAAATATGCGAAAGTATGAGCCTCATGAGGGTAAATCCCTGACCTAACCCAGACCTAACATGCGATAGCCTTTGAAATATTGACCGACACTAGGTTTAATCGACTGTTTCAGTGTGGTACCACATTACTGTGTGACCCAATCCAGAAAAAGCAAAGGATCTGGCTAACAAGTATAAGAAATATGCGAAAGTATGAGCCGGATGAGAGCAAATCCTAGACCTAACCCAGACCTAACATGCGTTATCATCTAGAATATTGATCGAAACCTGGTTTAATCGACTCTTTCCGTGTGGCACCACATTACTACGTGATCCAAACCAGAAAAAACGCAGGATCTGTTCAACAAGTATGTGAAGAATGCGAAGGTATGAGACTGATGAGAGCAAATTCCAGATCTAACCCAGACCTAACATGCGTTATCCTCTAAAATATTGATCGAGACCAGGTATAGTCGACTGTTTCAGTGTGGTACCACATTAGTACGTGATCCAAACCAGAAAAAGCCAAAGATCAGGCCAACAAGTATGAGAAATATGCGAAAGTATGAGCCTCATGAGGGCAAGTCATAGACCTAACCCAGACCTAACATGCGTTATCCTCAAAAATATTGATCGAAACCAGGTTTAGTCGACTCTTTCCGTGTGGCATCACATTACTATGTGATCCAAACCAGAAGAAACGCAGGATCTGTCCAACAAGTATGTGAAGAATGCGAATGTATGAGCCAGATGCGGGCCGGTCCAAGAACTAAACCAGACCTAACATGCGTTATCATCTAAAATATTGATCGAAACCAGGTTCAATCGACCGTTTCAGTGTGGTACCACATTACTGTGTGACCCAATCCAGAAAAAGGGGAAAGGATCTGGCTAACAAGTATGCGAAAAATGCGAATGTATGAGCCTCATGTGGGCAAATCATAGACCTAACCCAGACCTAACATGCGTTATCCTCAAAAATATTAATCGAAACCAGGTTTAATCGACTCTTTCCGTGTGGCACCACATTACTACGTGATCCAAACCAGAAAAAACGCAGGATCTGTTCAACAAGTATGTGAAGAATGCGAAAGTATGAATCTGATGAGGGCAATTTCCAGACCTAACCCAGACCTAACATGCGTTATCCTCTAAAATATTGACCGAGAGTAGGTTTAATTGACTGTTTCAGTGTGGTACCACATTAGCACGTGATCCAAACCAGGAAAGGCCCAGGATCTGGCCAACGAGTATACGAAAAATGCGAAAGTATGAGCCAGATGAGGGCAAATCCTGGACCTAACCCAGACCTAACATGCGTTATCCTCTAAAGTATTCATCGAAACCAGGTTTCATGGACTGTTTCAGTGTGATATCACATTACTACACGACTCAAACCAGAAAAAACGCAGGATCTGTTCAACAAGTATGTGAAGAATGCGAAGGTATGAGACTGATCAGGAGGAGCTGGCAGCGGCCATCAGACGGCTCGGGGTTCGTAACACGGCCCCGGGTCCGGATGGTGTGCCCGGCCGGGTTTGGGTCTTGACCCAGGGCGTCCTTGGGGCCGACCTCAGGCGGTTGTTCGACCGCTGCCTGAGGGACGGGCGATTCCCCCCCAGTTGGAAGGTGGCGAGGATGGTCCTCCTCCGGAAGGAGGGTCGGCCCGCGGAGTCTCCCTCCGCATACCGGCCCATTTGTCTCCTCGACGAGGTGGGCAAGCTCTTCGAGCGTGTGATTGCTGCCCGCCTCGTCGAGCACCTGTCGCGGGGTGATCCCGGTCTGGCCGAGTGCCAGTTCGGTTTCCGGGGGGGCCGATCGACTATCGACGCGATAGGTCGTGTGAGGGCCCTCTCGGAGGCGGCAGTCTCCCGGGGAGGGGTGGCATTGGCAATATCCTTGGATATTGCCAATGCCTTTAACACCCTCCCCTGGGAAGAGATAAGGAGGGGACTCGAATATCATCGAGTCCCCCCTTGTCTCAGGGCGGTCGTCGGGGATTATCTCCGCGGCAGGTGGATCGAGTATCCGGGCCGGGATGGTGATATGCGGAGGGAGGTGTACTGCGGTGTTCCGCAGGGGTCGGTCCTCGGGCCACTCCTGTGGAACATCGCGTACGACTCGGTGTTGCGGGCCGGCCTCCCCGACGGCGTCAGCACGGTGTGTTATGCGGATGACACACTGGTGCTGGCCGTCGGGGCGCACTGGGGGAGGGCCATGCGTCGCGCGGAGGAGGGGTCGCAACGCGTCGTCGACCGGATCAGGGGGATGGGGATGACGGTGGCGGTCCATAAGACCGAGGTGATTGCGTTTCATTCACCTCGGCAGGATCCGCCACCCCCTCTGATTCGGGTGGGTGGGGCTGACATCGAGGTGAAGCCCCAGATCAGGTATCTGGGGCTGATCCTCGATAGCCACTGGCGTTTCGAGAAGCATTTCCGCTGCCTGGTCCCCCGGTTGGAAAGGATGGTTGCGGCTCTGGGCCGGATCCTGCCCAACCTGGGGGGCCCGGCGGGCCGAGTTCGTCGCCTCTATGTGGCAATGGTCCAGTCGGTGGCCCTATACGGGGCCCCCGTCTGGGCGGACGACCTGGCTGCCTCCCGGCGCAGCATGACTATGCTGCGTCGGGTGCAGAGGCGCATGGCGCTCAGGGTCGTCCGCGGGTATCGGACCATGTCACATGAGGCGGCGACGGTTCTAGCGGGGATGCCGCCCATGGACCTGCTCGCGTGGTCGCACGCGGTGATGTACCGGCACCGCGTCGACCGTCGCGCGGGGGTGGGGGCGGTCCCGGGCGGGCAGGAACCTGCTTGGGGCGATTTGAAGCGCCAGGCCCGGCAGTCCGTGTTGCTCGCGTGGCAGGAGCGGCTGGCTCTGCCAACCGCGGGGCACCGGACTGTCGGGGCTGTTCGGCCACTCCTGAAGGAGTGGCTGGACAGAGGCCATGGCAGCCTCACCTACCGGCTGGCACAGGTATTTTCCGGGCATGGCAGCTTCGGAAGATACCTGTGCCGGATAGGGAAGGAGCCGACGGCGCGTTGCTGCCACTGCGACGCGGAGCAGGACACGGCGGATCATACCCTGGAGGAATGCCCCGCGTGGGAGGGGGAGCGCCGTGTCCTGGTCGGCGTCGTCGGGCGGGATGTCTCGCTGCCGGGCGTGGTGCGCGCCATGCTCGGCAGCGAGGAGAAGTGGAGGGCCGTGGCCTCCTTCTGCGAGAACGTAATGTTGCAGAAGGAGGCCGCGGGGAGGGAGCGCGAGCTACAGCGGCGCGCTGAAGCTCGCGCTCGTGCGGTGGCCCGAGGTCGTCGCCCGGTCGCGAGGCGTCGCGGGCGGCCGCCTCGGCGTGGCGGATGACCTAGGCTGGGAGGGGGGTCCTGAGGGGACCCTCCTCCCGCCAGGCGGCGCCGGGTCGGACCGGTTGGGGGTAGGAGTGCCTCCCCCTACCGGTCCGACGCAAGGGGAGGCACCCTCGGCGGTCTGGTGCGGCCATGAACGCCCGGCCGCCGAGGGGTGGAAACGGGGTCGCGGGCGGTTGCGAGTTGGGGCTCGCAGCCGCCACTAAACGCGGCTCCGGGACGGATAGCGGCGGGATGGAGTGGCCCCGTCCCGCCGCTATGAGGCAGTGTGTCTACTGGGGGGACCGATTGTCCCCCCGGGGGATGGGCGCGAAAGCGCGGGCACGGGGAGGATACCGGAAGAATGCTTCAAGCGATTCCCGGTATCCTCCCAAAGCGTGCCGAAGGGTCACCGTGGGGTTTTTAGTGGGTAGGTCCCGCGCCTGTCGTTGTACGGGCGCGGGGAATCCCACACACCCCTCCCACCTCTCCCCAAGGAGGTGGGAGGGAGTCTTTCGAAGATTTTCCCCACGACAAAAAAAAAAAAAAAAAAAAAAAGGTATGAGACTGATGAGAGCAAATTCCAGACCTAACCTAGACCTAGCATGAGTTATCCTGTAAAATATTGATCGAGACCAGGTTTAGTCGACTGTTTCAGTGTGATACCATGTTACTACATGATCCAAACCAGAAATAACCCAGGATCTGTTCAACAAGTATGCGAAAAACACGAAAGTATGAGTCTGATGAGGGCTAATCCCAGGCCTAACCTAGACCTAACATGCGTTATCCGCTAAAGTATTCATCGAAACCAGGTTTCATGGACTGTTTCAGTGTGATATCACATTACTACGTGACTCAAACCAGAAAAAACGCAGGATCTGTTCAACAAGTATGTGAAGAATGCGAAGGTATGAGACTGATGAGAGCAAGTTCCAGACCTAACCTAGACCTAGCATGAGTTATCCTCTAAAATATTGATCGAGACCAGGTTTAGTCGACTGTTTCAGTGTGATACCATGTTACTACATGATCCAAACCAGAAATAACACAGGATCTGTTCAACAGGTATGCGAAAAACGCGAAAGTATGAGCCTGATGAGGGCTAATCCCAGGCCTAACCTAGACCTAACATGCGTTATCCTCTAAAATATTGATCGAAACCAGATTTCATGGACTGCTTCAGTGTGATACCACATTACTACGTGATTCGAACCAGAAAAAACGCAGGATCTGTTCAACAAGTATGTGAAGAATGCGAAGGTATGAGACTGATGAGAGCAAATTCCAGATCTAACCCAGACCTAACATGCGTTATCCTCTAAAATATTGATCGAGACCAGGTATAGTCGACTGTTTCAGTGTGGTACCACATTAGTACGTGATCCAAACCAGAAAAAGCCAAAGATCAGGCCAACAAGTATGAGAAATATGCGAAAGTATGAGCCTCATGAGGGCAAGTCATAGACCTAACCCAGACCTAACATGCGTTATCCTGAAAAATATTGATCGAAACCAGGTTTAATCGACTCTTTCCGTGTGGCACCACATTACTACGTGATCCAAACCAGAAGAAACGCAGGATCTGTCCAACAAGTATGTGAAGAATGAGAAAGTATGAGCCAGATGCGGGCAAGTCCAAGAACTAAGCCAGATCTAACATGCGTTATCATCTAAAATATTGATCGAAACCAGGTTTAATCGACCGTTTCAGTGTGGTACCACATTACTCTGTGACCCAATCCAGAAATAACCCAGCATCTGTTCAACAAGTATGCGAAAAATGCGAAAGTATGAGTCTGATGAGGGCTAATCCCAGGCCTAACCTAGACCTAACATGCGTTATCCTCTAAAATATTGATCGAAAACAGGTTTTATGGACTGTTTCAGTGTGATACCACATTACTACGTTATTCAAACCAGAAAAAACGCAGGATCTGTTCAACAAGTATGTGAAGAATGCGAAGGTATGAGACTGATGAGTGCAAATTCCAGACCTAACCTAGACCTAGCATGAGTTATCCTCTAAAATATTGATCGAGACCAGGTTTAGTAGACTGTTTCAGTGTGATACCATGTTACTACATGATCCAAACCAGAAAAAGCCAAGGATCAGGCCAACAAGTATGAGAAATATGCGAAAGTATGAGCCTCATGAGGGCAAATCATAGACCTAACCCAGACCTAACATGCGTTATCCTGAAAAATATTGATCGAAACCAGGTTTAATCGACTGTTTCCGTGTGGCACCACATTACTGCGTGATCCGAACCAGAAAAAACGCAGGATCTGTCCAACAAGTATGTGAAGAATGCGAAAGTATGAGCCAGATGCGGGCAAATCCAAGAACTAAACCAGACCTAACATGCGTTATCAACTAAAATATTGATCGAAACCAGGTTTAATCGACCGTTTCAGTGTGGTACCACATTACTGTGTGACCCAATCCAGAAAAAGGGAAAAGGATCTGGCTAACAAGTATGCGAAAAATGCGAATGTATGAGCCTCATGTGGGCAAATCATAGACCTAACCCAGACCTAACATGCGTTATCCTCAAAAATATTGATCGAAACCAGGTTTAATCGACTCTTTCCGTGTGGCACCACATTACTACGTGATCCAAACCAGAAAAAACGCAGGATCTGTTCAACAAGTATGTGAAGAATGCGAAAGTATGTATCTAATGAGGGCAATTTCCAGACCTAACCCAGACCTAACATGCGTTATCCTCTAAAATATTGACCGAGAGTAGGTTTAATTGACTGTTTCAGTGTGGTACCACATTAGCACGTGATCCAAACCAGGAAAGGCCCAGGATCTGGCCAACGAGTATACGAAAAATGCGAAAGTATGAGCCAGATGAGGGCAAATCCTGGACCTAACCCAGACCTAACATGCGTTACCCTCAAAAATATTGGTTGTAAACGGGTTTAATTATCTGTTTCAGTGTGGTACCACATTACTACGTGATCCAAACCAGAAAAAGCCAAAGATCAGGCAAACAAGTATGAGAAATATGCGAAAGTATGAGCCTCATGAGGGCAAGTCATAGACCTAACCCAGACCTAACATGCGTTATCCTGAAAAATATTGATCGAAACCAGGTTTAATCGACTCTTTCCGTGTGGCACCACATTACTACGTGATCCAAACCAGAAGAAACGCAGGATCTGTCCAACAAGTATGTGAAGAATGCGAAAGTATGAGCCAGATGCGGGCAAATCCAAGAACTAAACCAGACCTAACATGCGTTATCAACTAAAATATTGATCGAAACCAGGTTTAATCGACCGTTTCAGTGTGGTACCACATTACTGTGTGACCCAATCCAGAAAAAGGGAAAAGGATCTGGCTAACAAGTATGCGAAAAATGCGAATGTATGAGCCTCATGTGGGCAAATCATAGACCTAACCCAGACCTAACATGCGTTATCCTCAAAAATATTGATCGAAACCAGGTTTAATCGACTCTTTCCGTGTGGCACCACATTACTACGTGATCCAAACCAGAAAAAACGCAGGATCTGTTCAACAAGTATGTGAAGAATGCGAAAGTATGTATCTAATGAGGGCAATTTCCAGACCTAACCCAGACCTAACATGCGTTATCCTCTAAAATATTGACCGAGAGTAGGTTTAATTGACTGTTTCAGTGTGGTACCACATTAGCACGTGATCCAAACCAGGAAAGGCCCAGGATCTGGCCAACGAGTATACGAAAAATGCGAAAGTATGAGCCAGATGAGGGCAAATCCTGGACCTAACCCAGACCTAACATGCGTTACCCTCAAAAATATTGGTTGTAAACGGGTTTAATTATCTGTTTCAGTGTGGTACCACATTACTACGTGATCCAAACCAGAAAAAGCCAAAGATCAGGCCAACAAGTATGAGAAATATGCGAAAGTATGAGCCTCATGAGGGCAAGTCATAGACCTAACCCAGACCTAACATGCGTTATCCTGAAAAATATTGATCGAAACCAGGTTTAATCGACTCTTTCCGTGTGGCACCACATTACTACGTGATCCAAACCAGAAGAAACGCAGGATCTGTCCAACAAGTATGTGAAGAATGCGAAAGTATGAGCCAGATGCGGGCAAGTCCAAGAACTAAGCCAGACCTAACATGCGTTATCATCTAAAATATTGATCGAAACCAGGAATAATCGACCGTTTCAGTGTGGTACCACATTACTCTGTGACCCAATCCAGAAATAACCCAGCATCTGTTCAACAAGTATGCGAAAAATGCGAAAGTATGAGTCTGATGAGGGCTAATCCCAGGTCTAACCTAGACCTAACATGCGTTATCCTCTAAAATATTGATCGAAAACAGGTTTTATGGACTGTTTCAGTGAGATACCACATTACTACGTTATTCAAACCAGAAAAAACGCAGGATCTGTTCAACAAGTATGTGAAGAATGCGAAGGTATGAGACTGATGAGTGCAAATTCCAGACCTAACCTAGACCTAGCATGAGTTATCCTCTAAAATATTGATCGAGACCAGGTTTAGTAGACTGTTTCAGTGTGATACCATGTTACTACATGATCCAAACCAGAAAAAGCCAAGGATCAGGCCAACAAGTATGAGAAATATGCGAAAGTATGAGCCTCATGAGGGCAAATCATAGACCTAACCCAGACCTAACATGCGTTATCCTGAAAAATATTGATCGAAACCAGGTTTAATCGACTGTTTCCGTGTGGCACCACATTACTGCGTGATCCAAACCAGAAAAAACGCAGGATCTGTCCAACAAGTATGTGAAGAATGCGAAAGTATGAGCCAGATGCGGGCAAATCCAAGAACTAAACCAGACCTAACATGCGTTATCAACTAAAATATTGATCGAAACCAGGTTTAATCGACCGTTTCAGTGTGGTACCACATTACTGTGTGACCCAATCCAGAAAAAGGGAAAAGGATCTGGCTAACAAGTATGCGAAAAATGCGAATGTATGAGCCTCATGTGGGCAAATCATAGACCTAACCCAGACCTAACATGCGTTATCCTCAAAAATATTGATCGAAACCAGGTTTAATCGACTCTTTCCGTGTGGCACCACATTACTACGTGATCCAAACCAGAAAACACGCAGGATCTGTTCAACAAGTATGTGAAGAATGCGAAAGTATGTATCTAATGAGGGCAATTTCCAGACCTAACCCAGACCTAACATGCGTTATCCTCTAAAATATTGACCGAGAGTAGGTTTAATTGACTGTTTCAGTGTGGTACCACATTAGCACGTGATCCAAACCAGGAAAGGCCCAGGATCTGGCCAACGAGTATACGAAAAATGCGAAAGTATGAGCCAGATGAGGGCAAATCCTGGACCTAACCCAGACCTAACATGCGTTACCCTCAAAAATATTGGTTGTAAACGGGTTTAATTATCTGTTTCAGTGTGGTACCACATTACTACGTGATCCAAACCAGAAAAAGCCAAAGATCAGGCAAACAAGTATGAGAAATATGCGAAAGTATGAGCCTCATGAGGGCAAGTCATAGACCTAACCCAGACCTAACATGCGTTATCCTGAAAAATATTGATCGAAACCAGGTTTAATCGACTCTTTCCGTGTGGCACCACATTACTACGTGATCCAAACCAGAAGAAACGCAGGATCTGTCCAACAAGTATGTGAAGAATGCGAAAGTATGAGCCAGATGCGGGCAAATCCAAGAACTAAACCAGACCTAACATGCGTTATCAACTAAAATATTGATCGAAACCAGGTTTAATCGACCGTTTCAGTGTGGTACCACATTACTGTGTGACCCAATCCAGAAAAAGGGAAAAGGATCTGGCTAACAAGTATGCGAAAAATGCGAATGTATGAGCCTCATGTGGGCAAATCATAGACCTAACCCAGACCTAACATGCGTTATCCTCAAAAATATTGATCGAAACCAGGTTTAATCGACTCTTTCCGTGTGGCACCACATTACTACGTGATCCAAACCAGAAAAAACGCAGGATCTGTTCAACAAGTATGTGAAGAATGCGAAAGTATGTATCTAATGAGGGCAATTTCCAGACCTAACCCAGACCTAACATGCGTTATCCTCTAAAATATTGACCGAGAGTAGGTTTAATTGACTGTTTCAGTGTGGTACCACATTAGCACGTGATCCAAACCAGGAAAGGCCCAGGATCTGGCCAACGAGTATACGAAAAATGCGAAAGTATGAGCCAGATGAGGGCAAATCCTGGACCTAACCCAGACCTAACATGCGTTACCCTCAAAAATATTGGTTGTAAACGGGTTTAATTATCTGTTTCAGTGTGGTACCACATTACTACGTGATCCAAACCAGAAAAAGCCAAAGATCAGGCCAACAAGTATGAGAAATATGCGAAAGTATGAGCCTCATGAGGGCAAGTCATAGACCTAACCCAGACCTAACATGCGTTATCCTGAAAAATATTGATCGAAACCAGGTTTAATCGACTCTTTCCGTGTGGCACCACATTACTACGTGATCCAAACCAGAAGAAACGCAGGATCTGTCCAACAAGTATGTGAAGAATGCGAAAGTATGAGCCAGATGCGGGCAAGTCCAAGAACTAAGCCAGACCTAACATGCGTTATCATCTAAAATATTGATCGAAACCAGGAATAATCGACCGTTTCAGTGTGGTACCACATTACTCTGTGACCCAATCCAGAAATAACCCAGCATCTGTTCAACAAGTATGCGAAAAATGCGAAAGTATGAGTCTGATGAGGGCTAATCCCAGGTCTAACCTAGACCTAACATGCGTTATCCTCTAAAATATTGATCGAAAACAGGTTTTATGGACTGTTTCAGTGAGATACCACATTACTACGTTATTCAAACCAGAAAAAACGCAGGATCTGTTCAACAAGTATGTGAAGAATGCGAAGGTATGAGACTGATGAGTGCAAATTCCAGACCTAACCTAGACCTAGCATGAGTTATCCTCTAAAATATTGATCGAGACCAGGTTTAGTAGACTGTTTCAGTGTGATACCATGTTACTACATGATCCAAACCAGAAAAAGCCAAGGATCAGGCCAACAAGTATGAGAAATATGCGAAAGTATGAGCCTCATGAGGGCAAATCATAGACCTAACCCAGACCTAACATGCGTTATCCTGAAAAATATTGATCGAAACCAGGTTTAATCGACTGTTTCCGTGTGGCACCACATTACTGCGTGATCCAAACCAGAAAAAACGCAGGATCTGTCCAACAAGTATGTGAAGAATGCGAAAGTATGAGCCAGATGCGGGCAAATCCAAGAACTAAACCAGACCTAACATGCGTTATCAACTAAAATATTGATCGAAACCAGGTTTAATCGACCGTTTCAGTGTGGTACCACATTACTGTGTGACCCAATCCAGAAAAAGGGAAAAGGATCTGGCTAACAAGTATGCGAAAAATGCGAATGTATGAGCCTCATGTGGGCAAATCATAGACCTAACCCAGACCTAACATGCGTTATCCTCAAAAATATTGATCGAAACCAGGTTTAATCGACTCTTTCCGTGTGGCACCACATTACTACGTGATCCAAACCAGAAAACACGCAGGATCTGTTCAACAAGTATGTGAAGAATGCGAAAGTATGTATCTAATGAGGGCAATTTCCAGACCTAACCCAGACCTAACATGCGTTATCCTCTAAAATATTGACCGAGAGTAGGTTTAATTGACTGTTTCAGTGTGGTACCACATTAGCACGTGATCCAAACCAGGAAAGGCCCAGGATCTGGCCAACGAGTATACGAAAAATGCGAAAGTATGAGCCAGATGAGGGCAAATCCTGGACCTAACCCAGACCTAACATGCGTTACCCTCAAAAATATTGGTTGTAAACGCCTTTAATTATCTGTTTCAGTGTGGTACCACATTACTACGTGATCCAAACCAGAAAAAGCCAAAGATCAGGCCAACAAGTATGAGAAATATGCGAAAGTATGAGCCTCATGAGGGCAAGTCATAGACCTAACCCAGACCTAACATGCGTTATCCAGAAAAATATTAATCGAAACCAGGTTTAATCGACTCTTTCCGTGTGGCACCACATTACTACGTGATCCAAACCAGAAGAAACGCAGGATCTGTCCAACAAGTATGTGAAGAATGCGAAAGTATGAGCCAGATGCGGGCAAGTCCAAGAACTAAGCCAGACCTAACATGCGTTATCATCTAAAATATTGATCGAAACCAGGTTTAATCGACCGTTTCAGTGTGGTACCACATTACTCTGTGACCCAATCCAGAAATAACCCAGCATCTGTTCAACAAGTATGCGAAAAATGCGAAAGTATGAGTCTGATGAGGGCTAATCCCAGGCCTAACCTAGACCTAACATGCGTTATCCTCTAAAATATTGATCGATAACAGGTTTCATGGACTGTTTCAGTGTGATACCACATTACTACGTTATTGAAACCAGAAAAAACGCAGGATCTGTTCAACAAGTATGTGAAGAATGCGAAGGTATGAGACTGATGAGCGCAAATTCCAGACCTAACCTAGACCCAGCATGAGTTATCCTCTAAAATATTGATCGAGACCAGGTTTAGTCGACTGTTTCAGTGTGATACCATGTTACTACATGATCCAAACCAGAAAAAGCCAAGGATCAGGCCAACAAGTATGAGAAATATGCGAAAGTATGAGCCTCATGAGGGCAAATCATAGACCTAACCCAGACCTAACATGCGTTATCCTGAAAAATATTGATCGAAACCAGGTTTAATCGACTGTTTCCGTGTGGCACCACATTACTACGTGATCCAAACCAGAAAAAACGCAGGATCTGTCCAACAAGTATGTGAAGAATGCGAAAGTATGAGCCAGATGCGGGCAAATCCAAGAACTAAACCAGACCTAACATGCGTTATCATCTAAAATATTGATCGAAACCAGGTTTAATCGACAGTTTCAGTGTGGTACCACATTACTGTGTGACCCAATCCAGAAAAAGGGAAAAGGATCTGGCTAACAAGTATGCGAAAAATGCGAAAGTATGAGTCTGATGAGGGCTAATCCCAGGCCGAACCTAAACATAACATGCGTTATCCTCTAAAATGTTGATCGTGTCCAGGTTTAATCGACTGCATCAGTGTGGTACCACGTTACTACCTGATCCAAACCGGAAAAAGCCCAGGATCAGGCCAACAAGTATGAGAAATATGGGAAAGTATGAGCCTAGTGAGGGCAAATCCCAGACCTAACCCGGACCTAACATGCGATATCGTTTAAAATATTGACCGAGACCAGGTTTGATGGACTGTTTCAGTGTGGTACCACATTACCACGTGATCCAAAAATGAAAAAGCCCAGGATCAGGCCAACAAGTATGAGAAATATGCGAAAGTGTGAGCCTCATGAGGGCAAATCCTAGACCTAACCCAGACCTAACATGCGATATCCTTTAAAATATTGACCGAGACTAGGTTTGATTGACTGTTTCAGTGTGGTACCACATTACCACGTGATCAAAACCAGAAAAATCCCTGGATCTGTTCAACAAGTATGCGAAAAATGCGAAAGAATGAGCCAGATGAGGGCAAATCCTAGACCTAACCCAGACCTAACATGCGTTATGCTCTAAAATATTGATCGAGACCAGGTAAAATTGACTGCTTCAGTGTGGTACTACATTACTGTGTGATCCAATCCAGAAAAAGCAAAGGATCTGGCTAGCAAGTATGAGATATATGGGAAAGTATGAGCCTGATGAGGGCAAATCCCACACCTTACCGAGTCCTAACCGGCGTTATCCTCTAAAATGTTGATCGCGTCCAGGTTTAATCGACTGCATCAGTGTGGTACCACGTTACTACCTGATCCAAACCGGAAAAAGCCCAGGATCAGGCCAACAAGTATGAGAAATATGCGAAAGTATGAGCCTGATGAGAGCAAATCCCTGACCTAACCCAGACCTAACATGCGATATCCTTTGAAATATTGACCGACACTAGGTTTAATCGACTGTTTCAGTGTGGTACCACATTACTGTGTGACCCAATCCAGAAAAAGCAAAGGATCTGGCTAACAAGTATAAGAAATATGCGAAAGTATGAGCCGGATGAGAGCAAATCCTAGACCTAACCCAGACCTAACATGCGTTATCGTCTAGAATATTGATCGAAACCTGGTTTAATCGACTGCTTCAGTGTGGTACGACATTACTACCTGATCCAAACCAGAAATAACCCAGGATCTGTCCAACAAGTATGTGAAGAATGCGAAAGTATGAGTCTGATGAGGGCAAATCCCAGGGCTAACCTAGACCTAACATGCGATATCCCATAAAATATTGATCGAGACCAGGTTTAATCGACTGTTTCAGTGTGATACCATGTTACTACATGATTCAAACCAGAAAAAACGCAGGATCTGTTCAACAAGTATGTGAAGAATGCGAAGGTATGAGACTGATGAGAGCAAATTCCAGATCTAACCCAGACATAACATGCGTTATCCTCTAAAATATTGATCGAGACCAGGTATAGTCGACTGTTTCAGTGTGGTACCACATTAGTACGTGATCCAAACCAGAAAAAGCCAAAGATCAGGCCAACAAGTATGAGAAATATGCGAAAGTATGAGCCTCATGAGGGCAAATCATAGGCCTAACCCAGACCTAACATGCGTTATCCTCAAAAATATTGATCGAAACCAGGTTTAATCGACTCTTTCCGTGTGGCACCACATTACTACGTGATCCAAACCAGAAGAAACGCAGGATCTGTCCAACAAGTATGTGAAGAATGCGAAAGTATGAGCCAGATGCGGGCAAGTCCAAGAACTATACCAGACCTAACATGCGTTATCCTCTAAAATATTGACCGAGAGTAGGTTTAATTGACTGTTTCAGTGTGGTACCACATTAGCACGTGATCCAAACCAGGAAAGGCCCAGGATCTGGCCAACGAGTATACGAAAAATGCCAAAGTATGAGCCAGATGAGGGCAAATCCTGGACCTAACCCAGACCTATCATGCGTTACCCTCAAAAATATTGGTTGTATACGGGTTTAATTAACTGCTTCAGTGTGGTACCACATTACTACGTGATCCAATCCAGAAAAAGCCCAGGATCAGGCCAACAAGTATCAGAAATATGCGAAAGTATGAGCCAGATGAGGGCAAATCCTAGACCTAACCCAGACCTGACATGCGTTATCCTCTAAAATACTGGTTGCATCCAGGTTTAACTGACTGTTTCAGTGTGGTACCACATAACTACGTGATCCAATCCAGAAAAAGCCCAGAATCTGGCCAACATGAATGAGAAATATGCGAAAGTATGAGACAGATGGGGGCAAATCCTAGACCTAACACAGACCTAACATGCGTTATCCTCTAAAATTTTGATCGAGGCCAGGTATAATTGACTGTATCAGTGTGGTACTACATTACTATGTGATCGAATCCAGAGAAAGCAACGGATCTGGGTAACAAGTATGAGAAATATGCGAAAGTATGAGTCTGATGGGGGCAAATCCGACACCTAACCGAGTCCCTACCGGCGTTATCCTCTAAACCGTTGATCGTGACCAGGGTTAATCGAGTGTTTCAGTGGTGGTACCACATTACTACCGGATCCAAACTAGAAAGAACCCAGGATCTGTTCAACAAGTATGTGAAGAATGCGAAAGTATGAGCCTCATGAGTGCAAATCCCAGACCTAACCCAGACCTAACATGCGATATCCTCTAAAATATTGATCGAGACCAGGTATAATTGACTGTATCAGTGTGCTACTACATTACTATGTGATCCAATCCAGAAAAAGCAACGGATCTGGCTAATAAGTATGAGAAATATGCGAAAGTATGAGCCTGATGGGGGCAAATCCCACACCTAACCGAGTCCTAACCGGCGTTCTCCTCTAAAATGTTGATCGTGACCAGGGTTAATCGACTGTTTCAGTGTGGTACCACATTACTACCTGATCCAAACTAGAAAAAACCCAGGATCTGTTCAACAAGTATGTGAAGAATGCGAAAGTATGAGTCTGATGAGGGCAAATCCCAGGCCTAACCTAGACCTAACATGCGATATCCCATAAAATATTGATCGAGACTAGGTTTAATTGACTGTTTCAGTGTGGTTCCACATTACCACGTGATCCAAACCAGGAAGGGCCCAGGATCTGGCCAACGAGTATACGAAAAATGCGAAAGTATGAGCCAGATGAGGGCAAATCCTGGACCTAACCCAGACCTAACATGCGTTACCCTCAAAAATATTGGTTGTATCCGGGTTTAATTATCTGTTTCAGTGTGGTACCACATTACCACGTGATCCAAACCAGGAAAGGCCCAGGATCTGGCCAACGAGTATACGAAAAATGCGAAAGTATGAGCCAGATGAGGGCAAATCCAAGACCTAACCCAGACCTAACATGCGTTACCCTCAAAAATATTCGTCGTATCCGGGTTTAATTAACTGTTTCAGTGTGGTACCACATTACTACGTGATCCAATCCAGAAAAATCCAAGGATCTGTTCAACAAGTATGTGAAGAATGCGAGGGAATGATCCTGATGAGGGCAAATCCCACACCTAACCCAGACATAACATGCGTTATCCTCTAAAATATTGATCGAGACCAGGTTTAGTCGACTGTTTCAGTGTGGTACCACATTACAACGTGATCCAAACCAGAAAAAGCCCAGGATCAGGCCAACAAGTATGAGAAATATGCGAAAGTATGAGCATCATGAGGGCAAATCGCAGACCTAACCCAGACATAACATGCGTTATCCTCTAAAATATTGACCGAGACTAGGTATGATTGACTGTTTCAGTGTGGTACCACATTACCACGTGATCCAAACCAGAAAAGTCCCTGGATCTGGCCAACGAGTATGCGAAAAATGCGAAAGTATGAGCCAATTGAGGGCAAATCATAGACCTAACCCAGACCTAACATGCGTTATGCTCTAAAATATTGATCGAGACCAGGTAAAATTGACTGTTTCAGTGTGGTACTACATTACTGTGTGATCCAATCCAGAAAAAGCAAAGGATCTGGCTAACAAGTATGAGAAATATGGGAAAGTATGAGCCTGATGAGGGCAAATCCCACACCTAACCGAGTCCTAACCGGCGTTATCCTCTAAAATGTTGACCGTATCCAGGTTTAATCGACTGCATCAGTGTGGTTTCCACATTACTACCTGATCCAAACCGGAAAAAGCCCAGGATCAGGCCAACAAGTATGAGAAATATGCGAAAGTATGAGCCTCGTGAGGGCAAATCCCAGACCTAACCTACACCTAGCATGAGTTATCCTCTAAAGTATTGATCGAGACCAGGTTTAGTCGACTGTTTCAGTGTGGTACCACATTACTACGTGATCCAAACCAGAAAAAGCAAAGGATCTGGCTAACAAGTATGAGAAATATGGCAAAGTATGTGCCTGATGAGGGCAAATCCCACACCTAACCGAGACCTAACCGGCGTTATCCTCTAAAATGTTGATCGTGTCCAGGTTTAATCGACTGCATCAGTGTGGTACCACATTAATACCTGATCCAAACCGGAAAAAGCCCAGGATCAGGCCAACAAGTATGAGAAATATGCCAAAGTATGAGCCTGATGAGGGCAAATCCTAGACCTAATCCAGACCTAACACGCGTTATCCTCTAAAATATTTATCAAGACCAGGTTTAATTGAATGTTTCAGCGTGGTACCATATTACTACGTGATCCAAACCAGAAAAAACCCAGGATCTGTTCAAAAAGTATGTGAAGAATGCGAAAGTACGAGCCTGATGAGAGCAAATCCCAGACCTAACCTAGACCTAACATGAATTATTCTCTAAAATATTGACGGAAGCCAGGTTTAATTGACAGTTTCAGTGTGGTACCACATTAATACGTGATCCAATCCAGAAGAAGCCCAGGGTCTAGCCAACAAGTATGAGTAATATGCGAAAGTATGAGCCTGATGAGGGAAAATCCTAGACCTATCCCAGAGCTAACATGCGTTATCCTCTAAAATATTTATCAAGACCAGGTTTAATTGACTGCTTCACTGTGGTACCACATTACTACGTGGTCCAAACCAGTGGAAGCCCAGGTTCTGGCCAACGAAAATGAGAAATATGCGAAAGTATGGCCCTGATGTGGGCAAATCCCAGACCTAACCTAGACCTAACATGCGTTATCCTCTAAAATATTGATCCAAACCAGGTTTAATTGACTGTTTTAGTGTGGTACCACTTTGCTACGCGATCCAATGCTGAAAAAACCCTCGATCGGGCAATATGTATGTTAAAACTGCGAAAGTATGACCCTGATGAGGGCAAATCCAGGCCTAACCTAGACCTAACATGCATTATCCTCTAAAATATTGTTCGAAACCAGGTTTAATGGACTGTTTCAGTGTGGTACCACATTAGTACGTGATCCAATCCAGAAAATGCCCAGGATTTCTTCAACAAGTATGTGAAGAATGCGAAAGTATGAGTCTGATGAGGGAAAATCGCAGGCCTAACCTAGACCTAACATGCGTTATCCGCAAAAATATTGATCGAAACCAGGCTTAATCGACTGTTTCAGTGTGGTACCACATTACTACGTGATCCAAACCAGAAAAAACCCCGGATCTGTTCAACAAGTATGTGAAGAATGCGAAAGTACGAGCCTGATGAGAGCAAATCCCAGACCTATCCCAGACATAACCTGCGTTATCCTCTAAAATATTGATCGAAACCAGGTTTAATTGAATGTTTTAGTGTGGTACCAATTTGCTACGTGATCCAAAGCAGAAAAAACCCTCGATCAGGTCAACATGTATGTTAAAATTGCGAAAGTATGACCCTGATGAGGGCAAACCCCAGACATATCCCAGACCTAACTTGCGTTATCCTATAAAAGATTGATTGGAACCAGGTTTAATTGACTGTTTCAGTGTGGTACCACATTACTATGTGATCCAACCCAGAAAAAACCCAGGACCTGTTCAAGAAGTATGTGAAGAATGCGAATGTATAAGACTGATGAGGGCTAATCCTGGAACTAACACAGACATAACATGCGTTATCCTCTAAAATATTGATCGAAACCAGGTTTAATGGACTGTTTCAGTGTGGTACCACATTACTACGTGATCCAAACCAGAAAAAGCCCAGAATCTGGCCATCAAGTATGAGAAATATGCGAAAGTACGAGCCCGATGAGAGCAAATGCCAGACCTAACCTAGACCTAACGTGAAATATTCTCTAAAATATTGATCGAAAACAGGTTTAATGGGCTGTTTCAGTGTGGTACCACATTACTACGTGATACAATCCAGAGGAAGCCCAGGATCTCTTCAACAAGTATGTGAAAAACGCGAAAGTATGAGCCTGATGAGGGCAAATCCCAGACCTATCCCAGACATAACTTGCGTTATCCTCTAAAATATTGTTCGAAACCAGGTTTAATTGACTGTTTTAGTGTGGTACCACATTGCTACGCGATCCGATGCTGAAAAAACACTCGCTCAGGTCAACATGTATGTTAAAACTGCGAAAGTATGACCCTGATGAGGGCAATTCCTAGACCTAACCCAGAGCTAACATGCGTTATCCTCAAAAATATTGATCGAAACCAGGTTTAATCGACTGTTTCAGTGTGGTACCACATTACTACGTGATCCAAACCAGAAAAAATCCCCGGATCTGTTCAACAAGTATGTAAAGAATGCGAAAGTACGAGCCTGATGAGAGCAAATCCCAGACCTATCCCAGATATAACCTGCGTTATCCTCTAAAATATTGATCGAAACCAGGTTTAATTGACTGTTTTAGTGTGGTACCAATTTGCTACGTGATCCAAAGCAGAAAAAACCCTCGATCAGGTCAACATGTATGTTAAAACTGCGTAAGTATGACCCTGATGAGAGAAAAACCCAGACCTATCCCAGACATAACCTGCGTTATCCTCTAAAATATTGATCGAAACCAGGTTTAATTGACTGTTTTAGTGTGGTACCACATTACTACGTGATCCAAAGCAGAAGAAACCCTCGATCGGGCAATATGTATGTTAAAACTGCGAAAGTATGACCGTGATGAGGGCAATATCCCAGGCCTAACCTAGACCTAACATGCGTTATCCTCTAAAATATTGATCGAAACCAGGTTTAATGGACTGTTTCAGTGTGGTACCACATTAGTACGTGATCCAATCCAGAAAATGCCCAGGATTTCTTCAACAAGTATGTGAAGAATGCGAAAGTATGAGTCTGATGAGGGAAAATCGCAGGCCTAACCTAGACCTAACATGCGTTATCCGCAAAAATATTGATCGAAACCAGGTTTAATTGACTGTTTCAGTGTGGTACCACATTACTACGTGATCCAAACCAGAAAAAGCCCAGAATCTGGCCATCTAGTATGAGAAATATGCGAAAGTACGGTCCCGATGAGAGCAAATGCCAGACCTAACCTAGACCTAACATGAATTATTCTCTAAAATAATGATCGAAACCAGGTTTAATGGACTGTTTCAGTGTGGTACCACATTACTATGTGATCCAACCCAGAAAAAAACCCAGGATCTGTTCAAGAAGTATGTGAAGAATGCGAATGTATAAGAATGATGAGGGCTAATCCTGGACCTAACACAGACATAACATGCGTTATCCTCTAAAATATTGATCGAAACCAAGTTTAATGGACTGCTTCAGTGTGGTACCACATTACTACGTGTTCCAAACCAGAAAAAACCCAGAATCTGGCCATCAGGTATGAGAAATATGCGAAAGTACGAGCCCGATGAGAGGAAATGCCAAACCTAACCTAGACCTAACATGAATTATTCTCTAAAATAATGATCGAAACCAGGTTTAATGGACTGTTTCAGTGTGGTACCACTTTGCTACGCGATACAATGCAGAAAAAACACTCGCTCAGGTCAACATGTATGTTAAAACTGCGAAAGTATGACCCTGATCAGGGCAAACCCCACACCTATCCCAGACCTAACTTGCGGTATCCTCTAAAATATTGGTCGAAACCAGGTTTAATTGACTGTTTCAGTGTGGTACCACATTACTATGTGATCCAACCCAGAAAAAAACCCAGGATCTGTTCAAGAAGTATGTGAAGAATGCGAATGTATAAGAATGATGAGGGCTAATCCTGGACCTAACACAGACATAACATGCGTTATCCTCTAAAATATTGATCGAAACCAAGTTTAATGGACTGCTTCAGTGTGGTACCACATTACTACGTGTTCCAAACCAGAAAAAACCCAGAATCTGGCCATCAGGTATGAGAAATATGCGAAAGTACGAGTCCGATGAGCGGAAATGCCAAACCTAACCTAGACCTAACATGAATTATTCTCTAAAATAATGATCGAAACCAGGTTTAATGGACTGTTTCAGTGTGGTACCACTTTGCTACGCGATCCAATGCAGAAAAAACACTCGCTCAGGTCAACATGTATGTTAAAACTGCGAAAGTATGACCCTGATCAGGGCAAACCCCACACCTATCCCAGACCTAACTTGCGGTATCCTCTAAAATATTGGTCGAAACCAGGTTTAATTGACTGTTTTAGTGTGGTACCACTTTGCTACGCGATCCAATGCTGAAAAAACCCTCGATCGGGCAATATGTATGTTAAAACAGCGAAAGTATGACCGTGATGAGGGCAAATCCCAGGCCTAACCTAGACCTAACATGCGTTATCCTATAAAAGATTGATTGAAACCAGGTTTAATTGACTGTTTCAGTGTGGTACCACATTACTATGTGATCCAACCCAGAAAAAAACCCAGGATCTGTTCAAGAAGTATGTGAAGAATGCGAATGTATAAGAATGATGAGGGCTAATCCTGGACCTAACACAGACATAACATGCGTTATCCTCTAAAATATTGATCGAAACCAAGTTTAATGGACTGCTTCAGTGTGGTACCACATTACTACGTGTTCCAAACCAGAAAAAACCCAGAATCTGGCCATCAGGTATGAGAAATATGCGAAAGTACGAGCCCGATGAGAGGAAATGCCAAACCTAACCTAGACCTAACATGAATTATTCTCTAAAATAATGATCGAAACCAGGTTTAATGGACTGTTTCAGTGTGGTACCACTTTGCTACGCGATCCAATGCAGAAAAAACACTCGCTCAGGTCAACATGTATGTTAAAACTGCGAAAGTATGACCCTGATGTGGGCAAATCCCTGGCCTAACCTAGACCTAACATGCGTTATCCTCTAAAATATTGATCGAAACCAAGTTTAATTGACTGTTTCAGTGTGATACCACATTACTACGTGATCCAAACCAGAAAAAACCCAGGATCTGTTCAACAAGTATGTGAAGAATGCGAAAGTATGAGTCTGATGTGGGAAAATCCCAGGCCTAACCTATACCTAACATGCGTTATCCTCAAGAATATTGATCGAAAACAGGGTTTATCAACTGTTTCAGTGTGGTACCACATTAGTACGTGATCCAAACTAGAAAAAACCCAGGATCTGTTCAACAAGTATGTGAAGATTGCGGAAGTATGAGTCTGATGAGGGAAAATCCTAGGCCCAACCTAGACCTAACATGCGTTATCCTCAAGAATATTGATCGAAAACAGGATTTATCAACTGTTTCAGTGTGGTACCACATTAGTACGTGATCCAAACCAGAAAAAACCCAGGATCTGTTCAACAAGTATGTGAAGAGTGCGTATGTATGAGTCTGATGAGGGAAAATCCCAGGCCTAACCTAGACCTAACATGTGTTATCCACTAAAATATTAATCGAAACCAGGTTTAATGATCTGTTTCAGTGTGGTACCACATTACTACGTGATCCAAACGAGAAAAACCCAGGATGTGTTCAACAAGTATGTGAAAAATGCGAAGGTATGAGCCTGATGAGGGCAGATCCCAGACCTATCCCAGACCTATCTTGCGTTATCCTCTAAAATATTGATCGAAACCAGGTTTAATTGACTGTTTCACTGTGGTAGCACATTACTACGTAATCAGACCAGAAAAAACCAAGGATCTGTTCAACAAGTATATGAAGAATGCGAAAGTATGAGTCCGATGTGGGCCAATCCCAGGCCTAACCTAGACATAACATGCGCTATCCTCTAAAATATTGATCGAAACCAGGTTTAATGGACTGTTTCAGTGTGGTACCACATTACTACGTGATCCAAACCAGAAAAAGCCCAGAATCTGGCCATCTAGTATGAGAAATATGCGAAAGTACGGGCCCGATGAGAGCAAATGCCAGACCTAACCTAGACCTAACATGAATTATTCTCTAAAATAATGATCGAAACCAGGTTTAATGGACTGTTTCAGTGTGGTACCACATTACTACGTTGATCCAATTCAGAAAAACCCCAGGATCTCATCAACAAGCATGTGAAAAACGCGACATTATGAGCCTGATGAGGGCAAATCCCAGACCTATCCCGGACATAACTTGCGTTATCCTCTAAAACATTGTTCGAAACCAGGTTTAATTGACTGTTTTAGTGTGGTACCACTTTGCTACGCGATCCAATGCAGAAAAAACACTCGCTCAGGTCAACATGTATGTTAAAACTGCGAAAGTATGACCCTGATGTGGGCAAATCCCTGGCCTAACCTAGACCTAACATGCGTTATCCTCTAAAATATTGATCGAAACCAGGTTTAATTGACTGTTTCAGTGTGATACCACATTACTACGTGATCCAAACCAGAAAAAACCCAGGATCTGTTCAACAAGTATGTGAAGAATGCGAAAGTATGAGTCTGATGTGGGAAAATCCCAGGCCTAACCTATACCTAACATGCGTTATCCTCAAGAATATTGATCGAAAACAGGGTTTATCAACTGTTTCAGTGTGGTACCACATTAGTACGTGATCCAATCCAGAAAAAACCCAGGATCTGTTCAACAAGTATGTGAAGATTGCGGAAGTATGAGTCTGATGAGGGAAAATCCTAGGCCCAACCTAGACCTAACATGCGTTATGCTCAAGAATATTGATCGAAAACAGGGTTTATCAACTGTTTCAGTGTGGTACCACATTAGTACGTGATCCAAACCAGAAAAAACCCAGGATCTGTTCAACAAGTATGTGAAGAGTGCGTATGTATGAGTCTGATGAGGGAAAATCCCAGGCCTAACCTAGACCTAACATGTGTTATCCACTAAAATATTAATCGAAACCAGGTTTAATGATCTGTTTCAGTGTGGTACCACATTACTACCTGATCCAAACCAGAAAAAGCCCAGAACCTGGCCCTCAAGTATGAGAAATATACGAAAGTACGAGCCTGATGAGAGCAAATCTCAGACCTAACCTAGACCTAAAATGCGTTATTCTCTAAAATATTGTTCGAAACCAGGTTTAATGGACTGTTTCAGTGTGGTACCACATTACTACGTGATGCAAACCAGAAAAAACCAAGGATCTGTTCAACAAGTATGCGAAAAACGCGAATATATGAGCCACATGATTGCAAATACCAGAACTAACCCAGACGTAACCAGCGTTATCCTCTAAGATACTTATCGGAACCAGCTTCTAGTGACTGTTTCAGTGTGGTACCACATTACTACGTGATCCAAACCAGAAAATGGCCAGGGTCTGGCCAACAAGTGTGCGAAAAACGCGAAAGTATGAGCCAGATGATTGCAAATACCAGAACTATCCCAGACATAACCGGCGTTATCCTCTAAAATATTAATCGCAACCTGGTTTAATTGACTGTTCCAGTGTGGTACCACATTACTACGTGATCCAAACCAGAAAGAGCCCAGGATCTGGCCAACAAGTATGCGAAAAACGCGAATATATGAGCCAGATGATTGCAAATACCTGAACTAACCCTGACATAACCAGCGTTATCCACTAAAATACGCATCGGAACATGGTTTTAATGACTGTTTCAGTGTGGTACCACATTACTACGTGATCCAAACCAGAAAAAGCCCAGGATCGGGCCAACAAGAATGCGAAAAATGCGAAAGTACGTGCCTGATGAGGGAAAATCCCAGACCTAACCGAGACGTAACCGGCGTTATCCACTAAAATATTTATCGCAACCAGGTTTAATTGGCCGTTTCGGTGTGGTACCGCATTACTACGTGATCCAAATCGTAAAAAGGCTAGGATCAGGCCAACAAGTAAGCGAAAAATGCGAAAGTACGAGCGAGACGGGGGCAAATGCCAGACCTAACCGAGACATAACCGGCGTTATCCTCTAAAATATTAATCGCAACCAGGTTTAATTGACTGTTTCGGTGTGGTACCACATTACTTCGGGATCCAAACCAGAAAAAACCCAGGATCTGGCCAACAACAATGCGGAAAACGCGAAAGCATGAGCCAGATGATTGCAAATACCAGAACTATCCCAAACATAACCAGCGTTATCCTCTAAAATACTAATCGGAACCAGCTTTTATTGACTGTTTCAGTGTGGTACCAAATTACTACGTGATCCAAACCAGAAAAAGGCCAGGATCTGGCCAAAAAGTATGCGAAACATGCGAAAGCCAGATGAGGACAAATCCCGGACCTAACCGAGACATAACCGGCGTTATCCTCTAAAATAATAATCGCAACCAGTTTAATTGGCCGTTTCGGTGTGGTACCACATTACTACGGGATCCAAACCAGAAAAAACCCAGGATCTGGCCAACAACAATGCGGAAAACGCGAAAGTATGAGCCAGATGATTGCAAATACCAGAACTATCCCAGACATAACCGGCGTTATCCTCTAAAATATTAATCGCAACCTGGTTTAATTGACTGTTTCGGTGTGGTACCACATTACTACGGGATCCAAACCAGAAAAAACCCAGGATCTGGCCAATAAGTATGCGAAAAGTGCGAAAGTACGAGGCAGATGAGGGCAAAGCCCAGACCTAACCGTGATATAACCGGCGTTATCCTCTAAAATATTAAACGCAAACAGGTTTAATTGACTGTTTCGGTGTGGTACCGCATTACTACGTGATCAAAACCATAAAAAGGCAAGGATCAGGCCAACAAGTAAGCGAAAAATGCGAAAGTACGAGCCAGATGAGGGCAAATCCCAGACCTAACCGAGACATAACCGGCGTTAACCTCTAAAATATTATTCGCAACCAGGTTTAATTGACTGTTTCGGTGTGGTACCACATTACTACGTGGTCCAAGCCAGAAAAAGGCCAGGATCTGGCCAAGTATGCGAAGAATGCGATAGTACGAGCCAGATGAGGGCAAATACCAGACCAAACCGAGACATTACCGGCTTTATCCTCTAAAATATTTATCGCAACCAGATTTAATTGACTGTTTCGGTGTTGTACCGCATTACTACGTGGTCCAAGCCAGAAAAAGGCCAGGATCTGGCCAACAAGAATGCGAAAAATGCGAAAGTACGAGCCAGATGTGGGCAAATCCCAGACCTACCCGAGACATAAACGGCGTTATCCTCTATGATATTAATCGCAACCAGGTTTAATTGACTGTTTCAGAGTGGTGCCACATTACTACGTGATCCAAACCAGAAAAAGCCCAGGATCTGGCCAACAAGTATGCGAAAAACGCGAAAGTATATGCCAGATGATAGCATATACCAGAACTAACCCAGACATAACCAGCGTTATCCTCTAAAATACTAATCGGAACCAGCTTCTATTGACCGTTTCAGTGTGGTACCACATTACTACGTGATCCGAACCAGAAAAAGGCTAGGATCAGGCCATCAAGTAAGCGAAAGCGCGAAAGTATGAGCCAGATGATTGCAAATACCAAAACTAACACAGACATAACCAGCGTTATCCTCTAAAATATTAATCGCAACCAGGTTTACCTGACAGTTTCAGTGTGGTACCACATTACTACGTGATCCAAACCAGAAAAAGCCGAGGATCTGGCCAACAAGTATGCGAAAAACGCGAAAGTATGTGCCAGATGATAGCAAATACGAGAACTAACCCAGACGTAACCAGCGTTATCCTCTAAGATACTTATCGGAACCAGCTTCTATTGACTGTTTCAGTGTGGTACCACATTACTACGTGATCCAAACCAGAAAATGGCCAGGGTCTGGCCAACAAGTGTGCGAAAAACGCGAAAGTATGTGCCAGATGATTGCAAATACCAGAACTAACACAGACATAACCGGCGTTATCCTCTAAAATACTAATCGGAACCAGCTTTTATTGACTGTTTCAGTGTGGTTCCACATTACTACGTGATCCAAACCAGAAAAAGCCCAGGATCTGGCCAACAAGTATGCGAAAAACGAGAATATATGAGCCAGATGATTGCAAATACCAGAACTAACCCTGACATAACCAGCGTTATCCACTAAAATACGCATCGGAACATGGTTTTAATGACTGTTTCAGTGTGGTACCACATTACTACGTGATCCAAACCAGAAAAAGCCCAGGATCGGGCCAACAAGAATGCGAAAAATGCGAAAGTACGAGCCTGATGAGGGAAAATCCCAGACCTAACCGAGACGTAACCGGCGTTATCCTCTAAAATATTTATCGCAACCAGGTTTAATTGGCCGTTTCGGTGTGGTACCGCATTACTACGTGATCCAAATGGTAAAAAGGCTAGGATCAGGCCAACAAGTAAGCGAAAAATGCGAAAGTACGATCGAGATGGGGGCAAATACCAGACCTAACCTAGACATAACCGGCGTTATCTTCTAAAATATTAATCGCAACCAGGTTTAATTGACTGTTTCGGTGTGGAACCACGTTGCGATGGGATCCAAACCAGAAAAAACCGAGGATCTGGCCGAGAAGTATGCGAAAAACGCGAAAGTATGAGCCAGATGAGGACGAATGCCAGACCTAACCGAGACATAACCGGCGTTATCCTCTAAAATATTAGTCGCAACCAGGTTTAATTGACTGTTTCGGTGTGGTACCACATTACTACGGGATCCAAACCAGAAAAAACCCAGGATCTGGCCAACAACAATGCGGAAAACGCGAAAGTGTGAGCCAGATGATTGCAAATACCAGAACTATCCCAGACATAACCAGCGTTATCCTCTAAAATACTAATCGGAACCAGCTTTTATTGACTGTTTCGGTGTGGTACCGCGTTACTACGTGATCCAAACCAGAAAAAGGCCTGGATCTGGCCAACAAGTATGCGAAAAATGCGAAAGTAGGTGCCAGATGAGGGCAAATACCAGACCTAACCCAGACATAACCGGCGTTATCCTCTAAAATATTAATCGGACCCAGGTTTAATTGACTGTTTCTGTGTGGTACCACTTTACTTCGTGGTCCAAGCCAGAAAAAGAACGGGATCGGGCCAACAAGTATGCGAAAAACGTGAAAGAACGAGCCAGATGAGGGCAAATACCAGACCAAACCGAGACATTACCGGCGTTCTCCTCTAAAATACTAATCGGACCCAGGTTTAATTGACTGTTTCTGTGTGGTACCACTTTACTTCGTGGTCCAAGCCAGAAAAAGAACGGGATCGGGCCAACAAGTATGCGAAAAACGTGAAAGAACGAGCCAGATGAGGGCAAATACCAGACCAAACCGAGACATTACCGGCGTTCTCCTCTAAAATACTAATCGGAACCAGGTTTAGTTGGCTGTTTCAGTGTGACACCACATTACTGCGTGGTCCAAGCCAGAAGAAGGCCAGGATCTGGCCAACAAGTATGCGAAAATTGCGAAAGTCTGAGCCAGATGAGGGCAAATCCCAGGCCTTACCGAGACATAACCGGCGATATCCCCTAAAATATTAATCGCAAACAGGTTTAATTGACTGCTTCGGTGTGGAACCACATTACTACGGGATCCAAACCAGATAAAATGCAGGATCTGGCCAACAAGTATGCGAAAAACGCGAAAGTACGAGACAGATGACGGCAAATCCTAGACCTAACCGATACATAACTCGCATTACCCTCTAAAATATTAATCGCAAACAGGTTTAATTGACTGCTTCGGTGTGGAACCACATTACTACGGGATCCAAACCAGATAAAATGCAGGATCTGGCCAACAAGTATGCGAAAAACGCGAAAGTACGAGACAGATGACGGCAAATCCTGGACCTAACCCATACATAACTCGCGTTATCCTCTAAAATATTAATCGCAACCTGGTTTAATTGACTGTTTCGGTGTGGTACCGCGTTACTAAGTGATCCAAACCAGTAAAAGGCCAGGATCTGGCCAACAAGTATGCGAAAAATGCGAAAGTACGAGCCAGATGAGGGCAAATACCAGACCTAACCCAGACATAACCGGCGTTATCCTCTAAAATTTTAATCGGAACCAGGCTTAATTGGCTGTTTCAGTGTGGCACCACATTACTGCGTGGTCCAAGCCAGCAAAAACCCAGGACCTGTCCAACAACTATGCGAAAAGTGCGAATGTACGAGCCAGATAAGGGCAAATACCAGACCTAACCCAGACATAACCCGCGTTATCCTGTAAAATATTAATCGGACCTAGGTTTAATTGACTGTTTCTGTGTGGTACCACTTTACTACGTGGTCCAAGCCAGAAAAAGGCCGGGATCTGGCCAACAAGTATGCGAAAAATGCGAAAGAACGAGCCACATGAGAGCAAATACCAGACCAAACCGAGACATTACCGGCGTTATCCTCTAAAATACTAATCGGAACCAGGTTTAATTGGCTGTTTCAGTGTGGAACCACATTACTACGGGATACAAACCAGAAAAATCTCAGGATCTGGCCAACAAGTATGCGAAAAACGCGAAAGTACGAGCCAGATGAGGGCAAATACCATACCTAACCCAGACAAAACCGGCGTTATCCTCTAAAATATAAATCGCAACCAGGTTTAATTGACTGTTTCGGTATGGAACCACATTACTACGGGATCCAAACCAGAAAATAACCCAGGATCTGGCCAACAACAATGCGAAAAAAGCGAAAGTACGAGCCTGAAGAGGGCAAATACCAGACCAAACCCAGACATAACCGGCGTTATCCTCCAAAATAATAATCGCAACCAGGTTTAATTGACTGTTTCGGTGTGGTCCCACTTTACTACGTGGTCCAAGCCAGAATAAGGCCGGGATCTGGCCAACAAGTATGCGAAAAATGCGAAAGAACGAGCCACATGAGAGCAAATACCAGACCAAACCGAGACATTACCGGCGTTATCCTCTAAAATACTAATCGGAACCAGGTTTAATTGGCTGTTTCAGTGTGGAACCACATTACTACGGGATACAAACCAGAAAAATCTCAGGATCTGGCCAACAAGTATGCGAAAAACGCGAAAGTACGAGACAGATGACGGCAAATCCTAGACCTAACCGATACATAACTCGCATTACCCTCTAAAATATTAATCGCAAACAGGTTTAATTGACTGCTTCGGTGTGGAACCACATTACTGCGGTATCCAAACCAGATAAAATGCAGGATCTGGCCAACAAGTATGCGAAAAACGCGAAAGTACGAGACAGATGACGGCAAATCCTGGACCTAACCCATACATAACTCGCGTTATCCTCTAAAATATTAATCGCAACCTGGTTTAATTGACTGTTTCGGTGTGGTACCGCGTTACTAAGTGATCCAAACCAGTAAAAGGCCAGGATCTGGCCAACAAGTATGCGAAAAATGCGAAAGTACGAGCCAGATGAGGGCAAATACCAGACCTAACCCAGACATAACCGGCGTTATCCTCTAAAATTTTAATCGGAACCAGGCTTAATTGGCTGTTTCAGTGTGGCACCACATTACTGCGTGGTCCAAGCCAGCAAAAACCCAGGACCTGTCCAACAACTATGCGAAAAGTGCGAATGTACGAGCCAGATAAGGGCAAATACCAGACCTAACCCAGACATAACCCGCGTTATCCTGTAAAATATTAATCGGACCTAGGTTTAATTGACTGTTTCTGGGTGGTACCACTTTACTACGTGGTCCAAGCCAGAAAAAGGCCGGGATCTGGCCAACAAGTATGCGAAAAATGCGAAAGAACGAGCCACATGAGAGCAAATACCAGACCAAACCGAGACATTACCGGCGTTATCCTCTAAAATACTAATCGGAACCAGGTTTAATTGGCTGTTTCAGTGTGGAACCACATTACTACGGGATACAAACCAGAAAAATCTCAGGATCTGGCCAACAAGTATGCGAAAAACGCGAAAGTACGAGCCAGATGAGGGCAAATACCATACCTAACCCAGACAAAACCGGCGTTATCCTCTAAAATATAAATCGCAACCAGGTTTAATTGACTGTTTCGGTATGGAACCACATTACTACGGGATCCAAACCAGAAAATAACCCAGGATCTGGCCAACAACAATGCGAAAAAAGCGAAAGTACGAGCCTGAAGAGGGCAAATACCAGACCAAACCCAGACATAACCGGCGTTATCCTCCAAAATAATAATCGCAACCAGGTTTAATTGACTGTTTCGGTGTGGTACCACTTTACTACGTGGTCCAAGCCAGAAAAAGGCCGGGATCTGGCCAACAAGTATGCGAAAAATGCGAAAGAACGAGCCACATGAGAGCAAATACCAGACCAAACCGAGACATTACCGGCGTTATCCTCTAAAATACTAATCGGAACCAGGTTTAATTGGCTGTTTCAGTGTGGAACCACATTACTACGGGATACAAACCAGAAAAATCTCAGGATCTGGCCAACAAGTATGCGAAAAATGCGAAAGTACGAGCCAGATGAGGGCAAATACCAGACCTAACCCAGACATAACCGGCGTTATCCTCTAAAATTTTAATCGGAACCAGGCTTAATTGGCTGTTTCAGTGTGGAACCACATTACTACGGGATCCAAACCAGATAAAACGCAGGATCTGGCCAACAAGTATGCGAAAAACGCGAAAGTACGAGACAGATGACGGCAAATCCTAGACCTAACCGATACATAACTCGCATTACCCTCTAAAATATTAATCGCACCCTGGTTTAATTGACTGTTTCGGTGTGGTACCGCGTTACTACGTGATCCAAACCAGAAAAAGGCCAGGATCTGGCCAACAAGTATGCGAAAAATGCGAAAGTACGAGCCAGATGAGGGCAAATACCAAACCTAACCTTGACGTAACCGGCGTTATCCTCTAAAATAATAATCGCAACCAGGTTTAATTGACTGTTTCGGTGTGGAACCACATTACTACGGGATCCAAACCAGAAATAGGCCAGGATCTGGCCAACAAGTATGCGAAAAACGCGAATGTATGAGCCAGATGATTGCATATACCAGAACTAACACATACATAACCAGCGTTATCCTCTAAAATACTAATCGGAACCAGCTTCTATTGACTGTTTCTGTGTGGTACCACATTACTACGTGATCCAAACCAGAAAAAGGCCAGGATCTGGCCAACAAGTATGCGATAAACGCGAAAGTACGAGGCAGATGAGGGCAAATCCCAGACCTAACCGAGACATAACCGGCGGTATCCTCTAAAATATTTATCGCAACCAGGTTTAATTGGCTGTTTCAGTGTGGCACCACATTACTGCGTGGTCCAAGCCAGAAGAAGGCCAGGATCTGGCCAACAAGTATGCGAAAAATGCGAAAGTACGAGCCAGATGAGGGCAAATACCAAACCCAACCTTGACGTAACCGGCGTTATCCTCTAAAATATTAATCGGAACCTGGTTTAATTGGCTGTTTCAGTGTGGTACCACTTTACTTCGTGGTCCAAGCCAGAAAAAGGCTAGGATCAGGTCAACCAGTAAGCGAAAAATGCGAAAGTACGAGCCAGATGAGGGCAAATACCAGACCTAACCAAGACATAACCGGCGTTATCCTCTAAAATATTAATCGCCACCAGGTTTAATTAATTGTTTCGGTGTGGAACCACACTACGACGGGATCCAATCCACAAAAAACCCATGATCTGGCCAACAAGTATGCGAAAAATGCGAAAGTACGAGCCAGATGAGGGCAAATACCAGTCCTAACCCAGACATCACCGACGCTATCCTATAAAATATTAATCGGACCCAGGTTTAATTGACTGTTTCTGTGTGGTACCACTTTACTTCGTGGTCCAAGCCAGAAAAAGAACGGGATCGGGCCAACAAGTATGCGAAAAACGTGAAAGAACGAGCCAGATGAGGGCAAATACCAGACCAAACCGAGACATTACCGGCGTTCTCCTCTAAAATACTAATCGGAACCAGGTTTAATTGGCTGTTTCAGTGTGACACCACATTACTGCGTGGTCCAAGCCAGAAGAAGGCCAGGATCTGGCCAACAAGTATGCGGAAAACGCGAATGTATGAGCCAGATGATTGCAAATACCAGAACTAACCCATACATAACCAGCGTTATCCTTTAAAATACTAATCGGAACCAGCTTCTATTGACTGTTTCTGTGTGGTACCACATTACTACGTGATCCAAACCAGAAAAAGGCCAGGATCTGGCCAACAAGTATGCGATAAACGCGGAAGTACGAGGCAGATGAGGGCAAATCCCAGACCTAACCGAGACATAACCGGCGGTATCCTCTAAAATATTTATCGCAACCAGGTACAATTGGCTGTTTCAGTGTGGCACCACATTACTGCGTGGTCCAAGCCAGAAGAAGGCCAGGATCTGGCCAACAAGTATGCGAAAATTGCGAAAGTCTGAGCCAGATGAGGGCAAATCCCAGGCCTTACCGAGACATAACCGGCGATATCCCCTAAAATATTAATCGCAAACAGGTTTAATTGACTGCTTCGGTGTGGAACCACATTACTACGGGATCCAAACCAGATAAAATGCAGGATCTGGCCAACAAGTATGCGAAAAACGCGAAAGTACGAGACAGATGACGGCAAATCCTAGACCTAACCGATACATAACTCGCATTACCCTCTAAAATATTAATCGCAAACAGGTTTAATTGACTGCTTCGGTGTGGAACCACATTACTACGGGATCCAAACCAGATAAAATGCAGGATCTGGCCAACAAGTATGCGAAAAACGCGAAAGTACGAGACAGATGACGGCAAATCCTGGACCTAACCCATACATAACTCGCGTTATCCTCTAAAATTTTAATCGTAACCAGGCTTAATTGGCTGTTTCAGTGTGGCACCACATTACTGCGTGGTCCAAGCCAGCAAAAGCCCAGGACCTGTCCAACAACTATGCGAAAAGTGCGAATGTACGAGCCAGATAAGGGCAAATACCAGACCTAACCCAGACATAACCCGCGTTATCCTGTAAAATATTAATCGGACCTAGGTTTAATTGACTGTTTCTGTGTGGTACCACTTTACTACGTGGTCCAAGCCAGAAAAAGGCCGGGATCTGGCCAACAAGTATGCGAAAAATGCGAAAGAACGAGCCACATGAGAGCAAATACCAGACCAAACCGAGACATTACCGGCGTTATCCTCTAAAATACTAATCGGAACCAGGTTTAATTGGCTGTTTCAGTGTGGAACCACATTACTACGGGATACAAACCAGAAAAATCTCAGGATCTGGCCAACAAGTATGCGAAAAACGCGAAAGTACGAGCCAGATGAGGGCAAATACCATACCTAACCCAGACAAAACCGGCGTTATCCTCTAAAATATAAATCGCAACCAGGTTTAATTGACTGTTTCGGTATGGAACCACATTACTACGGGATCCAAACCAGAAAATAACCCAGGATCTGGCCAACAACAATGCGAAAAAAGCGAAAGTACGAGCCTGAAGAGGGCAAATACCAGACCAAACCCAGACATAACCGGCGTTATCCTCCAAAATAGAAATCGCAACCCGGTTTAATTGACTGCTTCGGTGTGGAACCACATTACTACGGGATCCAAACCAGATAAAACGCAGGATCTGGCCAACAAGTATGCGAAAAACGCGAAAGTACGAGACAGATGACGGCAAATCCTAGACCTAACCGATACATAACTCGCATTACCCTCTAAAATATTAATCGCAACCTGGTTTAATTGACTGTTTCGGTGTGGTACCGCGTTACTACGTGATCCAAACCAGAAAAAGGCCAGGATCTGGCCAACAAGTATGCGAAAAATGCGAAAGTACGAGCCAGATGAGGGCAAATACCAAACCTAACCTTGACGTAACCGGCGTTATCCTCTAAAATAATAATCGCAACCAGGTTTAATTGACTGTTTCGGTGTGGAACCACATTACTACGGGATCCAAACCAGAAAAAGGCCAGGATCTGGCCAACAAGTATGCGAAAAACGCGAATGTATGAGCCAGATGATTGCAAATACCAGAACTAACACATACATAACCAGCGTTATCCTCTAAAATACTAATCGGAACCAGCTTCTATTGACTGTTTCTGTGTGGTACCACATTACTACGTGATCCAAACCAGAAAAAGGCCAGGATCTGGCCAACAAGTATGCGATAAACGCGAAAGTACGAGGCAGATGAGGGCAAATCCCAGACCTAACCGAGACATAACCGGCGGTATCCTCTAAAATATTTATCGCAACCAGGTTTAATTGGCTGTTTCAGTGTGGCACCACATTACTGCGTGGTCCAAGCCAGAAGAAGGCCAGGATCTGGCCAACAAGTATGCGAAAAATGCGAAAGTACGAGCCAGATGAGGGCAAATACCAAACCCAACCTTGACGTAACCGGCGTTATCCTCTAAAATAATAATCGCAACCAGGTTTAATTGACTGTTTCGGTGTGGAACCACATTACTACGGGATCCAAACCAGAAAAAGGCCAGGATCTGGCCAACAAGTATGCGGAAAACGCGAATGTATGAGCCAGATGATTGCAAATACCAGAACTAACACATACATAACCAGCGTTATCCTCTAAAATACTAATCGGAACCAGCTTCTATTGACTGTTTCTGTGTGGTACCACATTACTACGGGATCCAAGCCAGAAAAAACCCAGGATCTGGCCAACAACTATGCGAAAAACGCGAAAGTATGAGCCAGATGATTGCAAATACCAGACCTAACCGAGACATAACCGGCGTTACCCTCCAAAATACTAATCGGAACCAGCTTCTATAGACTGTCTCAGTGTGGAACCACATTACTACGGGATCCAAACCAGATAAAACGCAGGATCTGGCCAACAAGTATGCGAAAAACGCGAATGTATGAGCCAGATGATTGCAAATACCAGAACTAACCCATACATAACCAGCGTTATCCTTTAAAATACTAATCGGAACCAGCTTCTATTGACTGTTTCTGTGTGGTACCACATTACTACGTGATCCAAACCAGAAAAAGGCCAGGATCTGGCCAACAAGTATGCGATAAACGCGGAAGTACGAGGCAGATGAGGGCAAATCCCAGACCTAACCGAGACATAACCGGCGGTATCCTCTAAAATATTTATCGCAACCAGGTTCAATTGGCTGTTTCAGTGTGGCACCACATTACCGCGTGGTCCAAGCCAGAAGAAGGCCAGGAGCTGGCCAACATGTATGCGAAAAATGCGAAAGTACGAGCCAGATGAGGGCAAATACCAAACCTAACCTTGACGTAACCGGCGTTATCCTCTAAAATATTAATCGCAACCAGGTTTAATTGACTGTTACGGTGTGGAACCACATTACTACGGGATCCAAACCTGAAAAAACCCAGGATCTGGCCAACAACTATGCGAAAAACGCGAAAGTATGAGCCAGATGATTGCAAATACCAGAACTATCCCAGACATAACCAGCGTTATCCTCTAAAATATTATTCGCAACCAGGTTTAATTGACCGTTTCGGTGTGGAACCACATTACTAAGTGATCCAAAAAAGAAATAGGCCTGGATCTGGCCAACAACTATGCGAAAAGTGCGAATGTAAGAGCCAGATGAGGGCAAATACCAAACCTAACCTTGACGTAACCGGCGTTATCCTCTAAAATATTAATCGCAACCAGGTTTAATTGACTGTTACGGTGTGGAACCACATTACTACGGGATCCAAACCTGAAAAAACCCAGGATCTGGCCAACAAGTATGCGATAAACGCGGAAGTACGAGGCAGATGAGGGCAAATCCCAGACCTAACCGAGACATAATCGGCGTTATCCTCTAAATTATTAATCGCAACCAGGTTTAATTGACTGTTTCGGTGTGGTACCGCATTACTACGTGATCCAAACCATAAAAAGGCTAGGATCAGGTCAACAAGTAAGCGAAAAATGCGAAAGTACGAGCCAGATGAGGGCAAATACCAGACCTAACCAAGACATAACCGGCGTTATCCTCTAAAATATTAATCGCAACCAGGTTTAATTAATTGTTTCGGTGTGGAACCACACTACGACGGGATCCAATCCACAAAAAACCCATGATCTGTCCAACAAGTATGCGAAAAATGCGAAAGTACGAGCCAGATGAGGGCAAATACCAGACCTAACCCAGACATCACCGACGTTATCCTATAAAATATTAATCGCAGCCGGGTTTAATTGACCGTTTCGGTGTTGAACCACATTACTACGGGATCAAAACCTGAAAAATCCCAGGATTTGGCCAACTAGTATTCGAAAAACGCGAAAGTAGGAGCCAGATGATTGCAAATACCAGAACTATCCCAGACATAACCAGCGTTATCTTCAAAAATATTATTCGCAACCAGGTTTAATTGACCGTTTCGGTGTGGAACCACATTACTACGGGATCCAAACCAGATAAAACGCAGGATCTGGCCAACAAGTATGCAAGAAACGCAAAAGTACGAGACAGATCACGGCAAATCTTAGACCTAACCGAGACATAACCCGCGTTATCCTCTAAAATATTAATCGCAACCAGGTTTAATTGACCGTTTCGGTGTTGAACCACATTACTACGGGATCAAAACCTGAAAAATCCCAGGATTTGGCCAACTAGTATTCGAAAAACGCGAAAGTAGGAGCCAGATGATTGCAAATACCAGAACTATCCCAGACATAACCAGCGTTATCTTCAAAAATATTATTCGCAACCAGGTTTAATTGACCGTTTCGGTGTGGAACCACATTACTACGGGATCCAAACCAGATAAAACGCAGGATCTGGCCAACAAGTATGCAAGAAACGCAAAAGTACGAGACAGATCACGGCAAATCTTAGACCTAACCGAGACATAACCCGCGTTATCCTCTAAAATATTAATCGCAACCAGGTTTAATTGACTGTTTCGGTGTGGTACCGCATTACTACGTGATCCAAACCATAAAAAGGCTAGGATCTGGCCAAGAAGTAAGCGAAAAATGCGAAAGTACGACCCAGATGGGGGCAAATACCAGACCTAACCAAGACATAACCGGCGTTATCCTCTAAAATATTAATCGCAACCAGGTTTAATTAACTGTTTCGGTGTGGAACCACACTACGACGGGATACAATCCACAAAAAACCCAACATCTGGCCAACAAGTATGCGAGAAATGCGAAAGTACGAGCCAGGTGAGGGCAAATACCAGACCTAACCCAGACATAACCCGCGTTATCCTCTAAAATATTAATCGGACCCAGGTTTAATTGACTGTTTCTGTGTGGTACCACTTTACTACGTGGTCCAAGCCAGAAAAAGAGCGGGATCTGGCCATCAAGTATGCGAAAAATGTGAAAGAACGAGCCAGATGAGGGCAAATACCAGACCGAACCGAGACATTACCGGCGTTCTCCTCTAAAATACTAATCGGAACCAGGTTTAATTGGCTGTTTCAGTGTGACACCACATTACGGCGTGGTCCAAGCCAGAAGAAGGCCAGGATCTGGCCAACAAGTATGCTAAAAATGCGAAAGTATGAGCCAGATGAGGGCAAATCCCAGACCTAACCGAGACATAACCGGCGATATCCCCTAAAATATTAATCGCAAACAGGTTTAATTGACTGCTTCGGTGTGGAACCACATTACTACGGGATCCCAACCAGATAAAATGCAGGATCTGGCCAACAAGTATGCGAAAAACGCGAAAGTACGAGCCAGATGAGGGCAAATACCAGACCTAACCAAGACATAACCGGCGTTATCCTCTAAAATATTAATCGCAACCAGGTTTAATTAATTGTTTCGGTGTGGAACCACACTACGACGGGATCCAATCCACAAAAAACCCATGATCTGTCCAACAAGTATGCGAAAAATGCGAAAGTACGAGCCAGATGAGGGCAAATACCAGACCTAACCCAGACATCACCGACGTTATCCTATAAAATATTAATCGCAGCCGGGTTTAATTGACCGTTTCGGTGTTGAACCACATTACTACGGGATCAAAACCTGAAAAATCCCAGGATTTGGCCAACTAGTATTCGAAAAACGCGAAAGTAGGAGCCAGATGATTGCAAATACCAGAACTATCCCAGACATAACCAGCGTTATCTTCAAAAATATTATTCGCAACCAGGTTTAATTGACCGTTTCGGTGTGGAACCACATTACTACGGGATCCAAACCAGATAAAACGCAGGATCTGGCCAACAAGTATGCAAGAAACGCAAAAGTACGAGACAGATCACGGCAAATCTTAGACCTAACCGAGACATAACCCGCGTTATCCTCTAAAATATTAATCGCAACCAGGTTTAATTGACTGTTTCGGTGTGGTACCGCATTACTACGTGATCCAAACCATAAAAAGGCTAGGATCTGGCCAAGAAGTAAGCGAAAAATGCGAAAGTACGACCCAGATGGGGGCAAATACCAGACCTAACCAAGACATAACCGGCGTTATCCTCTAAAATATTAATCGCAACCAGGTTTAATTAACTGTTTCGGTGTGGAACCACACTACGACGGGATACAATCCACAAAAAACCCAACATCTGGCCAACAAGTATGCGAGAAATGCGAAAGTACGAGCCAGGTGAGGGCAAATACCAGACCTAACCCAGACATAACCCGCGTTATCCTCTAAAATATTAATCGGACCCAGGTTTAATTGACTGTTTCTGTGTGGTACCACTTTACTACGTGGTCCAAGCCAGAAAAAGAGCGGGATCTGGCCATCAAGTATGCGAAAAATGTGAAAGAACGAGCCAGATGAGGGCAAATACCAGACCGAACCGAGACATTACCGGCGTTCTCCTCTAAAATACTAATCGGAACCAGGTTTAATTGGCTGTTTCAGTGTGACACCACATTACGGCGTGGTCCAAGCCAGAAGAAGGCCAGGATCTGGCCAACAAGTATGCTAAAAATGCGAAAGTATGAGCCAGATGAGGGCAAATCCCAGACCTAACCGAGACATAACCGGCGATATCCCCTAAAATATTAATCGCAAACAGGTTTAATTGACTGCTTCGGTGTGGAACCACATTACTACGGGATCCCAACCAGATAAAATGCAGGATCTGTCCAACAAGTATGCGAAAAGTGCGAATGTACGAGCCAGATAAGGGCAAATACCAGACCTAACCCAGACATAACCCGCGTTATCCTGTAAAATATTAATCGGACCTAGGTTTAATTGGCTGTTTCTGTGTGGTACCACTTTACTACGTGGTCCAAGCGAGAAGAAGGCCAGGATCTGGCCAACTAGTATGCGAAAAATGCGAAAGTATGAGCCAGATGAGGGCAAATCCCAGACCTAATCGAGACATAACCGGCGTTCTCCTCTAAAATACTAATCGGAACCAGGTTTAATTGGCTGTTTCAGTGTGACACCACATTACGGCGTGGTCCAAGCCAGAAGAAGGCCAGGATCTGGCCAACAAGTATGCAAAAAACGCGAAAGTACGAGCCAGATGAGGGCAAATACCAGACCTAACCCAGACAAAACCGGCGATATCCTCTAAAATATTAATCGCAAACAGGTTTAATTGACTGCTTCGGTGTGGAACCACATTACTACGGGATACAAGCCAGAAAAATCTCAGGATCTGGCCAACAACTCTGAGAAAAACGCGAAAGTATGAGCCAGATGATTGCAAATACCAGACCTAACCGAGACATAACCGGCGTTACCCTCCAAAATACTAATCGGAACCAGCTTCTATAGACTGTCTCAGTGTGGTACCACATTACTACGTGATGCAAACCAGAAAAAGCCCAGGATCTGGCCAACAACAATGCGAAAAACGCGAAAGTACGAGCCAGATGAGGGCAAATCACAGACCAAACCCAGACATAACTGGCGTTATCCTCCAAAACAGTAATCGCAACCAGGTGTAATTGACTGTTTCGGTGTGGTACCGCGTTACTACGTGATCCAAACCAGAAAAAGCCCAGGTTCTGGCCAAGAAGTATGCAAAAAGTGCGAAAGTACGAGGCAGATGAGGGCATATCCCAGACCTAACCGAGACATAACCGGCGTTATCCTCTAAAATATTTGACGCAACCAGGTTTAATTAACTGTTTCGGTGTGGATCCGCACTACGACGGGATACAATCCACAAAAAACCCAACATCTGGCCAACAAGTATGCGAGAAATGCGAAAGTACGAGCCAGATGAGGGCAAATACCAGACCTAACCCAGACATAACCCGCGTTATCCTCTAAAATATTAATCGGACCCAGGTTTAATTGACTGTTTCTGTGTGGTACCACTTTACTACGTGGTCCAAGCCAGAAAAAGAACGGGATCTGGCCATCAAGTATGCGAAAAATGTGAAAGAACGAGCCAGATGAGGGCAAATACCAGACCGAACCGAGACATTACCGGCGTTCTCCTCTAAAATACTAATCGGAACCAGGTTTAATTGGCTGTTTCAGTGTGACACCACATTACGGCGTGGTCCAAGCCAGAAGAAGGCCAGGATCTGGCCAACAAGTATGCTAAAAATGCGAAAGTATGAGCCAGATGAGGGCAAATCCCAGACCTAACCGAGACATAACTGGCGTTATCCTCCAAAATAGTAATCGCAACCAGGTGTAATTGACTGTTTCGGTGTGGTACCGCGTTACTACGTGATCCAAACCAGAAAAAGCCCAGGTTCTGGCCAAGAAGTATGCAAAAAGTGCGAAAGTACGAGGCAGATGAGGGCAAATCCCAGACCTAACCGAAACATAACCGGCGTTATCCTCTAAAATATTTGACGCAACCAGGTTTAATTGACAGTTTCGGTGTGGTACCACATTACTCCGTGATCCAAACCATAAAAAGGCTAGGATCAGGCCAACAAGTAAGCGAAAAATGCGAAAGTACGAGCCAGATGATTTCAAATACCAGAACTATCCCAGACATAACCAGCGTTATCCTCTAAAATATTATTCGCAACCAGGTTTAATTCACTGTTTCTGTGTGGTACCACATTACTACGTGGTCCAAGCCAGAAAAACGCCAGGATCTGGCCAACAAGTATGCGAATAATGCGAAAGTATGAGCCAGATGATTGCAAATACCAGACCAAACCCAGACACAACCGACGTTATCCTCCAAAATAGTAATCGCAACCACATTTAATTGACTGTTTCGGTGTGGTACCACATTACTACGTGGTCCAAGCCAGAAAAAGGCCGGGATCTGGCCAACAAGTATGCGAAAAATGCGAAAGAACGAGCCACATGAGAGCAAATACCAGACCAAACCGAGACATTACCGGCGTTATCCTCTAAAATACTAATCGGAACCAGGCTTAATTGGCCGTTTCAGTGTGGAACCACATTACTGCGTGGTCCAAGCGAGAAGAAGGCCAGGATCTGGCCAACAAGTATGCGAAAAATGCGAAAGTATGAGCCAGATGAGGGCAAATCCCAGACCTAACCGAGACATAACCGGCGATATCCTCTAAAATATTAATCGCAAACAGGTTTAATTGACTGCTTCGGTGTGGAACCACATTACTACGGGATACAAACCAGAAAAATCTCAGGATCTGGCCAACAAGTATGCGAAAAACGCGAAAGTACGAGCCAGATGAGGGCAAATACCATACCTAACCCAGACAAAACCGGCGTTATCCTCTAAAATATAAATCGCAACCAGGTTTAATTGACTGTTTCGGTATGGAACCACATTACTACGGGATCCAAACCAGAAAATAACCCAGGATCTGGCCAACAACAATGCGAAAAAAGCGAAAGTACGAGCCAGAAGAGGGCAAATACCAGACCAAACCCAGACATAACCGGCGTTATCCTCCAAAATAGAAATCGCAACCCGGTTTAATTGACTGCTTCGGTGTGGAACCACATTACTACAGGATCCAAACCAGATAAAACGCAGGATCTGGCCAACAAGTATGCGAAAAACGCGAAAGTACGAGACAGATGACGGCAAATCCTAGACCTAACCGATACATAACTCGCATTACCCTCTAAAATATTAATCGCAACCTAGTTTAATTGACTGTTTCGGTGTGGTACCGCGTTACTACGTGATCCAAACCAGAAAAAGGCCAGGATCTGGCCAACAAGTATGCGAAAAATGCGAAAGTACGAGCCAGATGAGGGCAAATACCAAACCTAACCTTGACGTAACCGGCGTTATCCTCTAAAATAATAATCGCAACCAGGTTTAATTGACTGTTTCGGTGTGGAACCACATTACTACGGGATCCAAACCAGAAAAAGGCCAGGATCTGGCCAACAAGTATGCGAAAAACGCGAATGTATGAGCCAGATGATTGCAAATACCAGAACTAACACATACATAACCAGCGTTATCCTCTAAAATACTAATCGGAACCAGCTTCTATTGACTGTTTCTGTGTGGTACCACATTACTACGTGATCCAAACCAGAAAAAGGCCAGGATCTGGCCAACAAGTATGCGATAAACGCGAAAGTACGAGGCAGATGAGGGCAAATCCCAGACCTAACCGAGACATAACCGGCGGTATCCTCTAAAATATTTATCGCAACCAGGTTTAATTGGCTGTTTCAGTGTGGCACCACATTACTGCGTGGTCCAAGCCAGAAGAAGGCCAGGATCTGGCCAACAAGTATGCGAAAAATGCGAAAGTACGAGCCAGATGAGGGCAAATACCAAACCTAACCTTGACGTAACCGGCGTTATCCTCTAAAATACTAATCGGAACCAGCTTCTATTGACTGTTTCTGTGTGGTACCACATTACTACGGGATCCAAGCCAGAAAAAACCCAGGATCTGGCCAACAACTATGCGAAAAACGCGAAAGTATGAGCCAGATGATTGCAAATACCAGACCTAACCGAGACATAACCGGCGTTACCCTCCAAAATACTAATCGGAACCAGCTTCTATAGACTGTCTCAGTGTGGAACCACATTACTACGGGATCCAAACCAGATAAAACGCAGGATCTGGCCAACAAGTATGCGAAAAACGCGAATGTATGAGCCAGATGATTGCAAATACCAGAACTAACCCATACATAACCAGCGTTATCCTTTAAAATACTAATCGGAACCAGCTTCTATTGACTGTTTCTGTGTGGTACCACATTACTACGTGATCCAAACCAGAAAAAGGCCAGGATCTGGCCAACAAGTATGCGATAAACGCGAAAGTACGAGGCAGATGAGGGCAAATCCCAGACCTAACCGAGACATAACCGGCGGTATCCTCTAAAATATTTATCGCAACCAGGTTTAATTGGCTGTTTCAGTGTGGCACCACATTACTGCGTGGTCCAAGCCAGAAGAAGGCCAGGAGCTGGCCAACAATTATGCGAAAAATGCGAAAGTACGAGCCAGATGAGGGCAAATACCAAACCTAACCTTGACGTAACCGGCGTTATCCTCTAAAATATTAATCGCAACCAGGTTTAATTGACTGTTACGGTGTGGAACCACATTACTACGGGATCCAAACCAGAAAAAACCCAGGATCTGGCCAACAACTATGCGAAAAACGCGAAAGTATGAGCCAGATGATTGCAAATACCAGAACTATCCCAGACATAACCAGCGTTATCCTCTAAAATATTATTCGCAACCAGGTTTAATTGACCGTTTCAGTGTGGAACCACATTACTTCGATATCAAAACCTGAAAAATCCCAGGATTTGGCCAACAAGTATGCGAAAAACGCGAAAGTACGAGCCAGATGAGGGCAAATACCAGACCTAACCCAGACATACCCGGCGATATCCTCTAAAATATTAATCGCAAACAGGTTTAATTGACAGCTTCGGTGTGAAACCACATTACTGCGGGATCCAAACCAGATAAAACGCAGGATCTGGCCAACAAGTATGCGAAGAACGCGAAAGTATGAGCCAGATGATTGCAAATACCAGAACTAACCCAGACATAACCAGCGTTATCCTCTAAAATACTAATCGGAACCAGCTTCTATTGACTGTTTCAGTGTGGTACCACATTACTAAGTGATCCAAAAAAGAAAAAGGCCTGGATCTGGCCAACAACTATGCGAAAAGTGCGAATGTAAGAGCCAGATGAGGGCAAGTCCCAGACCTAACCGAGACATAATCGGCGTTATCCTCTAAATTATTAATCGCAACCAGGTTTAATTGACTGTTTCGGTGTGGTACCGCATTACTACGTGATCCAAACCATAAAAAGGCTAGGATCAGGTCAACAAGTAAGCGAAAAATGCGAAAGTACGAGCCAGATGAGGGCAAATACCAGACCTAACCAAGACATAACCGGCGTTCTCCTCTAAAATACTAATCGGAACCAGGTTTAATTGGCTGTTTCAGTGTGACACCACATTACTACGTGATGCAAACCAGAAAAAGCCCAGGATCTGGCCAACAACAATGCGAAAAACGCGAAAGTACGAGCCAGATGAGGGCAAATCACAGACCAAACCCAGACATAACTGGCGTTATCCTCCAAAACAGTAATCGCAACCAGGTGTAATTGACTGTTTCGGTGTGGTACCGCGTTACTACGTGATCCAAACCAGAAAAAGCCCAGGTTCTGGCCAAGAAGTATGCAAAAAGTGCGAAAGTACGAGGCAGATGAGGGCATATTCCAGACCTAACCGAGACATAACCGGCGTTATCCTCTAAAATATTTGACGCAACCAGGTTTAATTAACTGTTTCGGTGTGGATCCGCACTACGACGGGATACAATCCACAAAAAACCCAACATCTGGCCAACAAGTATGCGAGAAATGCGAAAGTACGAGCCAGATGAGGGCAAATACCAGACCTAACCCAGACATAACCCGCGTTATCCTCTAAAATATTAATCGGACCCAGGTTTAATTGACTGTTTCTGTGTGGTACCACTTTACTACGTGGTCCAAGCCAGAAAAAGAACGGGATCTGGCCAACAAGTATGCGATAAACGCGAAAGTACGAGGCAGATGAGGGCAAATCCCAGACCTAACCGAGACATAACCGGCGGTATCCTCTAAAATATTTATCGCAACCAGGTTTAATTGGCTGTTTCAGTGTGGCACCACATTACTGCGTGGTCCAAGCCAGAAGAAGGCCAGGAGCTGGCCAACAAGTATGCGAAAAATGCGAAAGTACGAGCCAGATGAGGGCAAATACCAAACCTAACCTTGACGTAACCGGCGTTATCCTCTAAAATATTAATCGCAACCCGGTTTAATTGACTGCTTCGGTGTGGAACCACATTACTACAGGATCCAAACCAGATAAAACGCAGGATCTGGCCAACAAGTATGCGAAAAACGCGAAAGTACGAGACAGATGACGGCAAATCCTAGACCTAACCGATACATAACTCGCATTACCCTCTAAAATATTAATCGCAACCTGGTTTAATTGACTGTTTCGGTGTGGTACCGCGTTACTACGTGATCCAAACCAGAAAAAGGCCAGGATCTGGCCAACAAGTATGCGAAAAATGCGAAAGTACGAGCCAGATGAGGGCAAATACCAAACCTAACCTTGACGTAACCGGCGTTATCCTTTAAAATAATAATCGCAACCAGGTTTAATTGACTGTTTCGGTGTGGAACCACATTACTACGGGATCCAAACCAGAAAAAGGCCAGGATCTGGCCAACAAGTATGCGAAAAACGCGAATGTATGAGCCAGATGATTGCAAATACCAGAACTAACACATACATAACCAGCGTTATCCTCTAAAATACTAATCGGAACCAGCTTCTATTGACTGTTTCTGTGTGGTACCACATTACTACGTGATCCAAACCAGAAAAAGGCCAGGATCTGGCCAACAAGTATGCGATAAACGCGAAAGTACGAGGCAGATGAGGGCAAATCCCAGACCTAACCGAGACATAACCGGCGGTATCCTCTAAAATATTTATCGCAACCAGGTTTAATTGGCTGTTTGAGTGTGGCACCACATTACTGCGTGGTCCAAGCCAGAAGAAGGCCAGGATCTGGCCAACAAGTATGCGAAAAATGCGAAAGTACGAGCCAGATGAGGGCAAATACCAAACCTAACCTTGACGTAACCGGCGTTATCCTCTAAAATACTAATCGGAACCAGCTTCTATTGACTGTTTCTGTGTGGTACCACATTACTACGGGATCCAAGCCAGAAGAAACCCAGGATCTGGCCAACAACTATGCGAAAAACGCGAAAGTATGAGCCAGATGATTGCAAATACCAGACCTAACCGAGACATAACCGGCGTTACCCTCCAAAATACTAATCGGAACCAGCTTCTATAGACTGTCTCAGTGTGGAACCACATTACTACGGGATCCAAACCAGATAAAACGCAGGATCTGGCCAACAAGTATGCGAAAAACGCGAATGTATGAGCCAGATGATTGCAAATACCAGAACTAACCCATACATAACCAGCGTTATCCTTTAAAATACTAATCGGCCCCAGCTTCTATTGACTGTTTCTGTGTGGTACCACATTACTACGTGATCCAAACCAGAAAAAGGCCAGGATCTGGCCAACAAGTATGCGATAAACGCGAAAGTACGAGGCAGATGAGGGCAAATCCCAGACCTAACCGAGACATAACCGGCGGTATCCTCTAAAATATTTATCGCAACCAGGTTTAATTGGCTGTTTCAGTGTGGCACCACATTACTGCGTGGTCCAAGCCAGAAGAAGGCCAGGAGCTGGCCAACAAGTATGCGAAAAACGCGAAAGTACGAGCCAGATGAGGGCAAATACCAGACCTAACCCAGACATACCCGGCGATATCCTCTAAAATATTAATCGCAAACAGGTTTAATTGACAGCTTCGGTGTGAAACCACATTACTGCGGGATCCAAACCAGATAAAACGCAGGATCTGGCCAACAAGTATGCGAAGAACGCGAAAGTATGAGCCAGATGATTGCAAATACCAGAACTAACCCAGACATAACCAGCGTTATCCTCTAAAATACTAATCGGAACCAGCTTCTATTGACTGTTTCAGTGTGGTACCACATTACTAAGTGATCCAAAAAAGAAAAAGGCCTGGATCTGGCCAACAACTATGCGAAAAGTGCGAATGTAAGAGCCAGATGAGGGCAAGTCCCAGACCTAACCGAGACATAATCGGCGTTATCCTCTAAATTATTAATCGCAACCAGGTTTAATTGACTGTTTCGGTGTGGTACCGCATTACTACGTGATCCAAACCATAAAAAGGCTAGGATCAGGTCAACAAGTAAGCGAAAAATGCGAAAGTACGAGCCAGATGAGGGCAAATACCAGACCTAACCAAGACATAACCGGCGTTCTCCTCTAAAATACTAATCGGAACCAGGTTTAATTGGCTGTTTCAGTGTGACACCACATTACTACGTGATGCAAACCAGAAAAAGCCCAGGATCTGGCCAACAACAATGCGAAAAACGCGAAAGTACGAGCCAGATGAGGGCAAATCACAGACCAAACCCAGACATAACTGGCGTTATCCTCCAAAACAGTAATCGCAACCAGGTGTAATTGACTGTTTCGGTGTGGTACCGCGTTACTACGTGATCCAAACCAGAAAAAGCCCAGGTTCTGGCCAAGAAGTATGCAAAAAGTGCGAAAGTACGAGGCAGATGAGGGCATATCCCAGACCTAACCGAGACATAACCGGCGTTATCCTCTAAAATATTTGACGCAACCAGGTTTAATTAACTGTTTCGGTGTGGATCCGCACTACGACGGGATACAATCCACAAAAAACCCAACATCTGGCCAACAAGTATGCGAGAAATGCGAAAGTACGAGCCAGATGAGGGCAAATACCAGACCTAACCCAGACATAACCCGCGTTATCCTCTAAAATATTAATCGGACCCAGGTTTAATTGACTGTTTCTGTGTGGTACCACTTTACTACGTGGTCCAAGCCAGAAAAAGAACGGGATCTGGCCATCAAGTATGCGAAAAATGTGAAAGAACGAGCCAGATGAGGGCAAATACCAGACCGAACCGAGACATTACCGGCGTTCTCCTCTAAAATACTAATCGGAACCAGGTTTAATTGGCTGTTTCAGTGTGACACCACATTACGGCGTGGTCCAAGCCAGAAGAAGGCCAGGATCTGGCCAACAAGTATGCTAAAAATGCGAAAGTATGAGCCAGATGAGGGCAAATCCCAGACCTAACCGAGACATAACTGGCGTTATCCTCCAAAATAGTAATCGCAACCAGGTGTAATTGACTGTTTCGGTGTGGTACCGCGTTACTACGTGATCCAAACCAGAAAAAGCCCAGGTTCTGGCCAAGAAGTATGCAAAAAGTGCGAAAGTACGAGGCAGATGAGGGCAAATCCCAGACCTAACCGAAACATAACCGGCGTTATCCTCTAAAATATTTGACGCAACCAGGTTTAATTGACAGTTTCGGTGTGGTACCACATTACTCCGTGATCCAAACCATAAAAAGGCTAGGATCAGGCCAACAAGTAAGCGAAAAATGCGAAAGTACGAGCCAGATGATTGCAAATACCAGAACTATCCCAGACATAACCAGCGTTATCCTCTAAAATATTATTCGCAACCAGGTTTAATTCACTGTTTCTGTGTGGTACCACATTACTACGTGGTCCAAGCCAGAAAAACGCCAGGTTCTGGCCAACAAGTATGCGAATAATGCGAAAGTATGAGCCAGATGATTGCAAATACCAGACCAAACCCAGACACAACCGACGTTATCCTCCAAAATAGTAATCGCAACCACATTTAATTGACTGTTTCGGTGTGGTACCACATTACTACGTGGTCCAAGCCAGAAAAAGGCCGGGATCTGGCCAACAAGTATGCGAAAAATGCGAAAGAACGAGCCACATGAGAGCAAATATCAGACCAAACCGAGACATTACCGGCATTATCCTCTAAAATACTAATCGGAACCAGGTTTAATTGGCCGTTTCAGTGTGGAACCACATTACTGCGTGGTCCAAGCGAGAAGAAGGCCAGGATCTGGCCAACAAGTATGCGAAAAATGCGAAAGTATGAGCCAGATGAGGGCAAATCCCAGACCTAACCGAGACATAACCGGCGATATCCTCTAAAATATTAATCGCAAACAGGTTTAATTGACTGCTTCGGTGTGGAACCACATTACTACGGGATACAAACCAGAAAAATCTCAGGATCTGGCCAACAAGTATGCGAAAAACGCGAAAGTACGAGCCAGATGAGGGCAAATACCATACCTAACCCAGACAAAACCGGCGTTATCCTCTAAAATATAAATCGCAACCAGGTTTAATTGACTGTTTCGGTATGGAACCACATTACTACGGGATCCAAACCAGAAAATAACCCAGGATCTGGCCAACAACAATGCGAAAAAAGCGAAAGTACGAGCCAGAAGAGGGCAAATACCAGACCAAACCCAGACATAACCGGCGTTATCCTCCAAAATAGAAATCGCAACCACATTTAATTGACTGTTTCGGTGTGGTACCACATTACTACGTGGTCCAAGCCAGAAAAAGGCCGGGATCTGGCCAACAAGTATGCGAAAAATGCGAAAGAACGAGCCACATGAGAGCAAATATCAGACCAAACCGAGACATTACCGGCATTATCCTCTAAAATACTAATCGGAACCAGGTTTAATTGGCCGTTTCAGTGTGGAACCACATTACTGCGTGGTCCAAGCGAGAAGAAGGCCAGGATCTGGCCAACAAGTATGCGAAAAATGCGAAAGTATGAGCCAGATGAGGGCAAATCCCAGACCTAACCGAGACATAACCGGCGATATCCTCTAAAATATTAATCGCAAACAGGTTTAATTGACTGCTTCGGTGTGGAACCACATTTCTACGGGATACAAACCAGAAAAATCTCAGGATCTGGCCAACAAGTATGCGAAAAACGCGAAAGTACGAGCCAGATGAGGGCAAATACCATACCTAACCCAGACAAAACCGGCGTTATCCTCTAAAATATAAATCGCAACCAGGTTTAATTGACTGTTTCGGTATGGAACCACATTACTACGGGATCCAAACCAGAAAATAACCCAGGATCTGGCCAACAACAATGCGAAAAAAGCGAAAGTACGAGCCAGAAGAGGGCAAATACCAGACCAAACCCAGACATAACCGGCGTTATCCTCCAAAATAGAAATCGCAACCCGGTTTAATTGACTGCTTCTGTGTGGAACCACATTACTACAGGATCCAAACCAGATAAAACGCAGGATCTGGCCAACAAGTATGCGAAAAACGCGAAAGTACGAGACAGATGACGGCAAATCCTAGACCTAACCGATACATAACCGGCGGTATCCCCCAAAATATTTATCGCAACCAGGTTTAATTGGCTGTTTCAGTGTGGAACCACATTACTACGGGATCCAAACCAGAAAAAGGCCAGGATCTGGCCAACAAGTATGCGAAAAACGCGAATGTATGAGCCAGATGATTGCAAATACCAGAACTAACACATACATAACCAGCGTTATCCTCTAAAATACTAATCGGAACCAGCTTCTATTGACTGTTTCTGTGTGGTACCACATTACTACGTGATCCAAACCAGAAAAAGGCCAGGATCTGGCCAACAAGTATGCGATAAACGCGAAAGTACGAGCCAGATGAGGGCAAATACCAAACCTAACCTTGACGTAACCGGCGTTATCCTCTAAAATAATAATCGCAACCAGGTTTAATTGACTGTTTCGGTGTGGAACCACATTACTACGGGATCCAAACCAGAAAAAGGCCAGGATCTGGCCAACAAGTATGCGAAAAACGCGAAAGTACGAGCCAGATGAGGGCAAATACCATACCTAACCCAGACAAAACCGGCGTTATCCTCTAAAATATAAATCGCAACCAGGTTTAATTGACTGTTTCGGTATGGAACCACATTACTACGGGATCCAAACCAGAAAATAACCCAGGATCTGGCCAACAACAATGCGAAAAAAGCGAAAGTACGAGCCAGAAGAGGGCAAATACCAGACCAAACCCAGACATAACCGGCGTTATCCTCCAAAATAGAAATCGCAACCCGGTTTAATTGACTGCTTCTGTGTGGAACCACATTACTGCGTGGTCCAAGCCAGAAGAAGGCCAGGATCTGGCCAACAAGTATGCGAAAAACGCGAAAGTATGAGCCAGATGATTGCAAATACCAGAACTAACACATACATAACCAGCGTTATCCTCTAAAATACTAATCGGAACCAGCTTCTATTGACTGTTTCTGTGTGGTACCACATTACTACGTGATCCAAACCAGAAAAAGGCCAGGATCTGGCCAACAAGTATGCGATAAACGCGAAAGTACGAGGCAGATGAGGGCAAATCCCAGACCTAACCGAGACATAACCGGCGGTATCCCCTAAAATATTTATCGCAACCGGGTTTAATTGGCTGTTTCAGTGTGGCACCACATTACTGCGTGGTCCAAGCCAGTAGAAGGCCAGGATCTGGCCAACAAGTATGCGAAAAACGCGAATGTATGAGCCAGATGATTGCAAATACCAGAACTAACACATACATAACCGGCGATATCCTCTAAAATATTAATCGCAAACAGGTTTAATTGACTGTTTCGGTGTGGTACCGCGTTACTACGTGATCCAAACCAGAAAAAGGCCAGGATCTGGCCAACAAGTATGCGAAAAATGCGAAAGTACGAGCCAGATGAGGGCAAATACCAAACCTAACCTTGACGTAACCGGCGTTATCCTCTAAAATAATAATCGCAACCAGGTTTAATTGACTGTTTCGGTGTGGAACCACATTACTACGGGATCCAAACCAGAAAAAGGCCAGGATCTGGCCAACAAGTATGCGAAAAACGCGAAAGTATGAGCCAGATGATTGCAAATACCAGAACTAACACATACATAACCAGCGTTATCCTCTAAAATACTAATCGGAACCAGCTTCTATTGACTGTTTCTGTGTGGAACCACATTACTACGGGATCCAAACCAGAAAAAGGCCAGGATCTGGCCAACAAGTATGCGAAAAACGCGAATGTATGAGCCAGATGATTGCAAATACCAGAACTAACACATACATAACCGGCGATATCCTCTAAAATATTAATCGCAAACAGGTTTAATTGACTGTTTCGGTGTGGTACCGCGTTACTACGTGATCCAAACCAGAAAAAGGCCAGGATCTGGCCAACAAGTATGCGAAAAATGCGAAAGTACGAGCCAGATGAGGGCAAATACCAAACCTAACCTTGACGTAACCGGCGTTATCCTCTAAAATAATAATCGCAACCAGGTTTAATTGACTGTTTCGGTGTGGAACCACATTACTACGGGATCCAAACCAGAAAAAGGCCAGGATCTGGCCAACAAGTATGCGAAAAACGCGAATGTATGAGCCAGATGATTGCAAATACCAGAACTAACACATACATAACCAGCGTTATCCTCTAAAATACTAATCGGAACCAGCTTCTATTGACTGTTTCTGTGTGGTACCACATTACTACGTGATCCAAACCAGAAAAAGGCCAGGATCTGGCCAACAAGTATGCGATAAACGCGAAAGTACGAGGCAGATGAGGGCAAATCCCAGACCTAACCGAGACATAACCGGCGGTATCCCCTAAAATATTTATCGCAACCAGGTTTAATTGGCTGTTTCAGTGTGGCACCACATTACTGCGTGGTCCAAGCCAGAAGAAGGCCAGGATCTGGCCAACAAGTATGCGAAAAATGCGAAAGTACGAGCCAGATGAGGGCAAATACCAAACCTAACCTTGACGTAACCGGCGTTATCCTCTAAAATACTAATCGGAACCAGCTTCTATTGACTGTTTCTGTGTGGTACCACATTACTACAGGATCCAAGCCAGAAAAAACCCAGGATCTGGCCAACAACTATGCGAAAAACGCGAAAGTATGAGCCAGATGATTGCAAATACCAGACCTAACCGAGACATAACCGGCGTTACCCTCCAAAATACTAATCGGAACCAGCTTCTATAGACTGTCTCAGTGTGGAACCACATTACTACGGGATCCAAACCAGATAAAACGCAGGATCTGGCCAACAAGTATGCGAAAAACGCGAATGTATGAGCCAGATGATTGCAAATACCAGAACTAACCCATACATAACCAGCGTTATCCTTTAAAATACTAATCGGAACCAGCTTCTATTGACTGTTTCTGTGTGGTACCACATTACTACGTGATCCAAACCAGAAAAAGGCCAGGATCTGGCCAACAAGTATGCGATAAACGCGAAAGTACGAGGCAGATGAGGGCAAATCCCAGACCTAACCGAGACATAACCGGCGGTATCCTCTAAAATATTTATCGCAACCAGGTTTAATTGGCTGTTTCAGTGTGGCACCACATTACTGCGTGGTCCAAGCCAGAAGAAGGCCAGGAGCTGGCCAACAAGTATGCGAAAAATGCGAAAGTACGAGCCAGATGAGGGCAAATACCAAACCTAACCTTGACGTAACCGGCGTTATCCTCTAAAATATTAATCGCAACCAGGTTTAATTGACTGTTACGGTGTGGAACCACATTACTACGGGATCCAAACCAGAAAAAACCCAGGATCTGGCCAACAACTATGCGAAAAACGCGAAAGTATGAGCCAGATGATTGCAAATACCAGAACTATCCCAGACATAACCAGCGTTATCCTCTAAAATATTATTCGCAACCAGGTTTAATTGACCGTTTCGGTGTGGAACCACATTACTTCGATATCAAAACCTGAAAAATCCCAGGATTTGGCCAACAAGTATGCGAAAAACGCGAAAGTACGAGCCAGATGAGGGCAAATACCAGACCTAACCCAGACATACCCGGCGATATCCTCTAAAATATTAATCGCAAACAGGTTTAATTGACAGCTTCGGTGTGAAACCACATTACTGCGGGATCCAAACCAGATAAAACGCAGGATCTGGCCAACAAGTATGCGAAGAACGCGAAAGTATGAGCCAGATGATTGCAAATACCGGAACTAACCCAGACATAACCAGCGTTATCCTCTAAAATACTAATCGGAACCAGCTTCTATTGACTGTTTCAGTGTGGTACCACATTACTAAGTGATCCAAAAAAGAAAAATGCCTGGATCTGGCCAACAACTATGCGAAAAGTGCGAATGTAAGAGCCAGATGAGGGCAAGTCCCAGACCTAACCGAGACATAATCGGCGTTATCCTCTAAATTATTAATCGCAACCAGGTTTAATTGACTGTTTCGGTGTGGTACCGCATTACTACGTGATCCAAACCATAAAAAGGCTAGGATCAGGTCAACAAGTAAGCGAAAAATGCGAAAGTACGAGCCAGATGAGGGCAAATACCAGACCTAACCAAGACATAACCGGCGTTATCCTCTAAAATATTAATCGCAACCAGGTTTAATTAATTGTTTCGGTGTGGAACCACACTACGACGGGATCCAATCCACAAAAAACCCATGATCTGTCCAACAAGTATGCGAAAAATGCGAAAGTACGAGCCAGATGAGGGCAAATACCAGACCTAACCCAGACATCACCGACGTTATCCTATAAAATATTAATCGCAGCCGGGTTTAATTGACCGTTTCGGTGTTGAACCACATTACTACGGGATCAAAACCTGAAAAATCCCAGGATTTGGCAAACTAGTATCCGAGAAACGCGAAAGTAGGAGCCAGATGATTGCAAATACCAGAACTATCCCAGACATAACCAGCGTTATCTTCAAAAATATTATTCGCAACCAGGTTTAATTGACCGTTTCGGTGTGGAACCACATTACTACGGGATCCAAACCAGATAAAACGCAGGATCTGGCCAACAAGTATGCAAGAAACGCGAAAGTACGAGACAGATCACGGCAAATCTTAGACCTAACCGAGACATAACCCGCGTTATCCTCTAAAATATTAATCGCAACCAGGTTTAATTGACTGTTTCGGTGTGGTACCGCATTACTACGTGATCCAAACCATAAAAAGGCTAGGATCTGGCCAAGAAGTAAGCGAAAAATGCGAAAGTACGACCCAGATGGGGGCAAATACCAGACCTAACCAAGACATAACCGGCGTTATCCTCTAAAATATTAATCGCAACCAGGTTTAATTAACTGTTTCGGTGTGGAACCACACTACGACGGGATACAATCCACAAAAAACCCAACATCTGGCCAACAAGTATGCGAGAAATGCGAAAGTACGAGCCAGGTGAGGGCAAATACCAGACCTAACCCAGACATAACCCGCGTTATCCTCTAAAATATTAATCGGACCCAGGTTTAATTGACTGTTTCTGTGTGGTACCACTTTACTACGTGGTCCAAGCCAGAAAAAGAGCGGGATCTGGCCATCAAGTATGCGAAAAATGTGAAAGAACGAGCCAGATGAGGGCAAATACCAGACCGAACCGAGACATTACCGGCGTTCTCCTCTAAAATACTAATCGGAACCAGGTTTAATTGGCTGTTTCAGTGTGACACCACATTACGGCGTGGTCCAAGCCAGAAGAAGGCCAGGATCTGGCCAACAAGTATGCTAAAAATGCGAAAGTATGAGCCAGATGAGGGCAAATCCCAGACCTAACCGAGACATAACCGGCGATATCCCCTAAAATATTAATCGCAAACAGGTTTAATTGACTGCTTCGGTGTGGAACCACATTACTACGGGATCCAAACCAGATAAAATGCAGGATCTGTCCAACAAGTATGCGAAAAACGCGAAAGTACGAGACAGATGACGGCAAATCCTGGACCTAACCGATACATAACTCGCGTTATCCTCTAAAATATTAATCGCATCCTGGTTTAATTGACAGCTTCGGTGTGGTACCGCGTTACTAAGTGATCCAAACCAGTAAAAGGCCAGGATCTGGCCAACAAGTATGCGAAAAATGCGAAAGTACGAGCCAGATGAGGGCAAATACCAGACCTAACCCAGACATAACCGGCGTTATCCTCTAAAATTTTAATCGGAACCAGGCTTAATTGGCTGTTTCAGTGTGGCACCACATTACTGCGTGGTCGAAGCCAGCAAAAACCCAGGATCTGGCCAACAACTATGCGAAAAGTGCGAATGTACGAGCCAGATAGGGGCAAATACCAGACCTAACCCAGACATAACCCGCGTTATCCTGTAAAATATTAATCGGACCTAGGTTTAATTGGCTGTTTCTGTGTGGTACCACTTTACTACGTGGTCCAAGCGAGAAGAAGGCCAGGATCTGGCCAACTAGTATGCGAAAAATGCGAAAGTATGAGCCAGATGAGGGCAAATCCCAGACCTAATCGAGACATAACCGGCGATATCCTCTAAAATATTAATCGCAAACAGGTTTAATTGACTGCTTCGGTGTGGAACCACATTACTACGGGATACAAACCAGAAAAATCTCAGGATCCGGCCAACAAGTATGCAAAAAACGCGAAAGTACGAGCCAGATGAGGGCAAATACCAGACCTAACCCAGACAAAACCGGCGTTATCCTCTAAAATATAAATCGCAACCAGGTTTAATTGACTGTTTCGGTATGGAACCGCATTACTACGGGATCCAAACCAGAAAAAAACCCAGGATCTGGCCAACAACAATGCGAAAAAAGCGAAAGTACGAGCCAGAAGAGGGCAAATACCAGACCAAACCCAGACATAACCGGCGTTATCCTCCAAAATAGAAATCGCGACCCGGTTTAATTGACTGTTTCGGTGTGGGACCACATTACTACGGGATCCAAACCAGAAAAAACACAGGATCTGGCCAACAACTATGAGAAAAACGCGAAAGTATGAGCCAGATGATTGCAAATACCAGACCTAACCGAGACATAACCGGCGTTACCCTCCAAAATACTAATCGGAACCAGCTTCTATAGACTGTCTCAGTGTGGTACCACATTACTACGTGATCCAAACCAGAAAAAGCCCAGGATCAGGCCAACAACAATGCGAAAAACGCGAAAGTACGAGCCAGATGAGGGCAAATACCAGACCAAACCCAGACATAACTGGCGTTATCCTCCAAAATAGTAATCGCAACCAGGTGTAATTGACTGTTTCGGTGTGGTACCGCGATACTACGTGATCCAAACCAGAAAAAGCCCAGGTTCTGGCCAAGAAGTATGCAAAAAGTGCGAAAGTACGAGGCAGATGAGGGCAAATCCCAGACCTAACCGAGACATAACCGGCGTTACCCTCTAAAATATTTGACGCAACCAGGTTTAATTGACAGTTTCGGTGTGGTACCACATTACTCCGTGATCCAAACCATAAAAAGGCTAGGATCAGGCCAACAAGTAAGCGAAAAATGCGAAAGTACGAGCCAGATGATTGCAAATACCAGAACTATCCCAGACATAACCAGCGTTATCCTCTAAAATATTATTCGCAACCAGGTTTAATTCACTGTTTCTGTGTGGTACCACATTACTACGTGGTCCAAGCCAGAAAAACGCCAGGATCTGGCCAACAACTATGCGAATAATGCGAAAGTATGAGCCAGATGATTGCAAATACCAGACCTAACCGAGACATAACCGGCGTTACCCTCCAAAATACTAATCGGAACCAGCTTCTATAGACTGTCTTAGTGTGGTACCACATTACTACGTGATCCAAACCAGAAAAAGCCCAGGATCTGGCCAACAACAATGCGAAAAACGCGAAAGTACGAGCCAGATGAGGGCAAATCACAGACCAAACCCAGACATAACTGGCGTTATCCTCCAAAATAGTAATCGCAACCAGGTGTAATTGACTGTTTCGGTGTGGTACCGCGTTACTACGTGATCCAAACCAGAAGAAGCCCAGGTTCTGGCCAAGAAGTATGCAAAAAGTGCGAAAGTACGAGGCAGATGAGGGCAAATCCCAGACCTAACCGAGACATAACCGGCGTTATCCTCTAAAATATTTGACGCAACCAGGTTTAATTAACTGTTTCGGTGTGGATCCGCACTACGACGGGATACAATCCACAAAAAACCCAACATCTGGCCAACAAGTATGCGAGAAATGCGAAAGTACGAGCCAGATGAGGGCAAATACCAGACCTAACCCAGACATAACCCGCGTTATCCTCTAAAATATTAATCGGACCCAGGTTTAATTGACTGTTTCTGTGTGGTACCACTTTACTACGTGGTCCAAGCCAGAAAAAGAACGGGATCTGGCCATCAAGTATGCGAAAAATGTGAAAGAACGAGCCAGATGAGGGCAAATACCAGACCGAACCGAGACATTACCGGCGTTCTCCTCTAAAATACTAATCGGAACCAGGTTTAATTGGCTGTTTCAGTGTGACACCACATTACGGCGTGGTCCAAGCCAGAAGAAGGCCAGGATCTGGCCAACAAGTATGCTAAAAATGCGAAAGTATGAGCCAGATGAGGGCAAATCCCAGACCTAACCGAGACATAACTGGCGTTATCCTCCAAAATAGTAATCGCAACCAGGTGTAATTGACTGTTTCGGTGTGGTACCGCGTTACTACGTGATCCAAACCAGAAAAAGCCCAGGTTCTGGCCAAGAAGTATGCAAAAAGTCCGAAAGTACGAGGCAGATGAGGGCAAACCCCAGACCTAACCGAGTCATAACCGGCGTTATCCTCTAAAATATTTGACGCAACCAGGTTTAATTGACAGTTTCGGTGTGGTACCACATTACTCCGTGATCCAAACCATAAAAAGGCTAGGATCAGGCCAACACGTAAGCGAAAAATGCGAAAGTACGAGCCAGATGATTGCAAATACCAGAACTATCCCAGACATAACCAGCGTTATCCTCTAAAATATTATTCGCAACCAGGTTTAATTCACTGTTTCTGTGTGGTACCACATTACTACGTGGTCCAAGCCAGAAAAACGCCAGGATCTGGCCAACTAGTATGCGAATAATGCGAAAATATGAGCCAGATGATTGCAAATACCAGACCAAACCCAGACACAACCGACGTTATCCTCCAAAATAGTAATCGCAACCACATTTAATTGACTGTTTCGGTGTGGTACCACATTACTACGTGATCCAAACCATAAAAAGGCTAGGATCAGACCAACAAGTAAGCGAAAAATGCGAAAGTACGAGCCAGATGATTGCAAATACCAGAACTATCCCAGACATAACCAGCGTTATCCTCTAAAATATTATTCGCAACCAGGTTTAATTCACTGTTTCTGTGTGGTACCACATTACTACGTGGTCCAAGCCAGAATAACGCCAGGATCTGGCCAACAAGTATGCGAAAAACGCGAATGTATGAGCCAGATGAGGGCAAATACCAGACCTAACCAAGACATAACCGGCGTTATCCTCTAAAATATTAATCGCAACCAGGTTTAATTAATTGTTTCGGTGTGGAACCACACTACGACGGGATCCAATCCACAAAAAACCCATGATCTGTCCAACAAGTATGCGAAAAATGCGAAAGTACGAGCCAGATGAGGGCAAATACCAGACCTAACCCAGACATCACCGACGTTATCCTATAAAATATTAATCGCAGCCGGGTTTAATTGACCGTTTCGGTGTTGAACCACATTACTACGGGATCAAAACCTGAAAAATCCCAGGATTTGGCCAACTAGTATGCAAGAAACGCGAAAGTACGAGACAGATCACGGCAAATCTTAGACCTAACCGAGACATAACCCGCGTTATCCTCTAAAATATTAATCGCAACCAGGTTTAATTGACTGTTTCGGTGTGGTACCGCATTACTACGTGATCCAAACCATAAAAAGGCTAGGATCTGGCCAAGAAGTAAGCGAAAAATGCGAAAGTACGACCCAGATGGGGGCAAATACCAGACCTAACCAAGACATAACCGGCGTTATCCTCTAAAATATTAATCGCAACCAGGTTTAATTAACTGTTTCGGTGTGGAACCACACTACGACGGGATACAATCCACAAAAAACCCAACATCTGGCCAACAAGTATGCGAGAAATGCGAAAGTACGAGCCAGGTGAGGGCAAATACCAGACCTAACCCAGACATAACCCGCGTTATCCTCTAAAATATTAATCGGAACCAGGCTTAATTGGCTGTTTCAGTGTGGCACCACTTTACTACGTGGTCCAAGCCAGAAAAAGAGCGGGATCTGGCCATCAAGTATGCGAAAAATGTGAAAGAACGAGCCAGATGAGGGCAAATACCAGACCGAACCGAGACATTACCGGCGTTCTCCTCTAAAATACTAATCGGAACCAGGTTTAATTGGCTGTTTCAGTGTGACACCACATTACGGCGTGGTCCAAGCCAGAAGAAGGCCAGGATCTGGCCAACAAGTATGCTAAAAATGCGAAAGTATGAGCCAGATGAGGGCAAATCCCAGACCTAACCGAGACATAACCGGCGATATCCCCTAAAATATTAATCGCAAACAGGTTTAATTGACTGCTTCGGTGTGGAACCACATTACTACGGGATCCAAACCAGATAAAATGCAGGATCTGTCCAACAAGTATGCGAAAAACGCGAAAGTACGAGACAGATGACGGCAAATCCTGGACCTAACCGATACATAACTCGCGTTATCCTCTAAAATATTAATCGCATCCTGGTTTAATTGACAGCTTCGGTGTGGTACCGCGTTACTAAGTGATCCAAACCAGTAAAAGGCCAGGATCTGGCCAACAAGTATGCGAAAAATGCGAAAGTACGAGCCAGATGAGGGCAAATACCAGACCTAACCCAGACATAACCGGCGTTATCCTCTAAAATTTTAATCGGAACCAGGCTTAATTGGCTGTTTCAGTGTGGCACCACATTACTGCGTGGTCGAAGCCAGCAAAAACCCAGGATCTGGCCAACAAGTATGCGAAAAATGCGAAAGTACGAGCCAGATGAGGGCAAATACCAGACCTAACCCAGACATAACCGGCGTTATCCTCTAAAATTTTAATCGGAACCAGGCTTAATTGGCTGTTTCAGTGTGGCACCACATTACTGCGTGGTCGAAGCCAGCAAAAACCCAGGATCTGGCCAACAACTATGCGAAAAGTGCGAATGTACGAGCCAGATAGGGGCAAATACCAGACCTAACCCAGACATAACCCGCGTTATCCTGTAAAATATTAATCGGACCTAGGTTTAATTGGCTGTTTCTGTGTGGTACCACTTTACTACGTGGTCCAAGCGAGAAGAAGGCCAGGATCTGGCCAACTAGTATGCGAAAAATGCGAAAGTATGAGCCAGATGAGGGCAAATCCCAGACCTAATCGAGACATAACCGGCGATATCCTCTAAAATATTAATCGCAAACAGGTTTAATTGACTGCTTCGGTGTGGAACCACATTACTACGGGATACAAACCAGAAAAATCTCAGGATCCGGCCAACAAGTATGCAAAAAACGCGAAAGTACGAGCCAGATGAGGGCAAATACCAGACCTAACCCAGACAAAACCGGCGTTATCCTCTAAAATATAAATCGCAACCAGGTTTAATTGACTGTTTCGGTATGGAACCGCATTACTACGGGATCCAAACCAGAAAAAAACCCAGGATCTGGCCAACAACAATGCGAAAAAAGCGAAAGTACGAGCCAGAAGAGGGCAAATACCAGACCAAACCCAGACATAACCGGCGTTATCCTCCAAAATAGAAATCGCAACCCGGTTTAATTGACTGTTTCGGTGTGGAACCACATTACTACGGGATCCAAACCAGAAAAAACACAGGATCTGGCCAACAACTATGAGAAAAACGCGAAACTATGAGCCAGATGATTGCAAATACCAGACCTAACCGAGACATAACCGGCGTTACCCTCCAAAATACTAATCGGAACCAGCTTCTATAGACTGTCTCAGTGTGGTACCACATTACTACGTGATCCAAACCAGAAAAAGCCCAGGATCAGGCCAACAACAATGCGAAAAACGCGAAAGTACGAGCCAGATGAGGGCAAATACCAGACCAAACCCAGACATAACTGGCGTTATCCTCCAAAATAGTAATCGCAACCAGGTGTAATTGACTGTTTCGGTGTGGTACCGCGATACTACGTGATCCAAACCAGAAAAAGCCCAGGTTCTGGCCAAGAAGTATGCAAAAAGTGCGAAAGTACGAGGCAGATGAGGGCAAATCCCAGACCTAACCGAGACATAACCGGCGTTACCCTCTAAAATATTTGACGCAACCAGGTTTAATTGACAGTTTCGGTGTGGTACCACATTACTCCGTGATCCAAACCATAAAAAGGCTAGGATCAGGCCAACAAGTAAGCGAAAAATGCGAAAGTACGAGCCAGATGATTGCAAATACCAGAACTATCCCAGACATAACCAGCGTTATCCTCTAAAATATTATTCGCAACCAGGTTTAATTCACTGTTTCTGTGTGGTACCACATTACTACGTGGTCCAAGCCAGAAAAACGCCAGGATCTGGCCAACAAGTATGCGAATAATGCGAAAGTATGAGCCAGATGAGGGCAAATACCAGACCTAACCGAGACATAACCGGCGTTACCCTCCAAAATACTAATCGGAACCAGCTTCTATAGACTGTCTTAGTGTGGTACCACATTACTACGTGATCCAAACCAGAAAAAGCCCAGGATCTGGCCAACAACAATACGAAAAACGCGAAAGTACGAGCCAGATGAGGGCAAATCACAGACCAAACCCAGACATAACTGGCGTTATCCTCCAAAATAGTAATCGCAACCAGGTGTAATTGACTGTTTCGGTGTGGTACCGCGTTACTACGTGATCCAAACCAGAAGAAGCCCAGGTTCTGGCCAAGAAGTATGCAAAAAGTGCGAAAGTACGAGGCAGATGAGGGCAAATCCCAGACCTAACCGAGACATAACCGGCGTTATCCTCTAAAATATTTGACGCAACCAGGTTTAATTAACTGTTTCGGTGTGGATCCGCACTACGACGGGATACAATCCACAAAAAACCCAACATCTGGCCAACAAGTATGCGAGAAATGCGAAAGTACGAGCCAGATGAGGGCAAATACCAGACCTAACCCAGACATAACCCGCGTTATCCTCTAAAATATTAATCGGACCCAGGTTTAATTGACTGTTTCTGTGTGGTACCACTTTACTACGTGGTCCAAGCCAGAAAAAGAACGGGATCTGGCCATCAAGTATGCGAAAAATGTGAAAGAACGAGCCAGGTGAGGGCAAATACCAGACCGAACCGAGACATTACCGGCGTTCTCCTCTAAAATACTAATCGGAACCAGGTTTAATTGGCTGTTTCAGTGTGACACCACATTACGGCGTGGTCCAAGCCAGAAGAAGGCCAGGATCTGGCCAACAAGTATGCTAAAAATGCGAAAGTATGAGCCAGATGAGGGCAAATCCCAGACCTAACCGAGACATAACTGGCGTTATCCTCCAAAATAGTAATCGCAACCAGGTGTAATTGACTGTTTCGGTGTGGTACCGCGTTACTACGTGATCCAAACCAGAAAAAGCCCAGGTTCTGGCCAAGAAGTATGCAAAAAGTGCGAAAGTACGAGGCAGATGAGGGCAAATCCCAGACCTAACCGAGTCATAACCGGCGTTATCCTCTAAAATATTTGACGCAACCAGGTTTAATTGACAGTTTCGGTGTGGTACCACATTACTCCGTGATCCAAACCATAAAAAGGCTAGGATCAGGCCAACACGTAAGCGAAAAATGCGAAAGTACGAGCCAGATGATTGCAAATACCAGAACTATCCCAGACATAACCAGCGTTATCCTCTAAAATATTATTCGCAACCAGGTTTAATTCACTGTTTCTGTGTGGTACCACATTACTACGTGGTCCAAGCCAGAAAAACGCCAGGATCTGGCCAACTAGTATGCGAATAATGCGAAAATATGAGCCAGATGATTGCAAATACCAGACCAAACCCAGACACAACCGACGTTATCCTCCAAAATAGTAATCGCAACCACATTTAATTGACTGTTTCGGTGTGGTACCACATTACTACGTGATCCAAACCATAAAAAGGCTAGGATCAGACCAACAAGTAAGCGAAAAATGCGAAAGTACGAGCCAGATGATTGCAAATACCAGAACTATCCCAGACATAACCAGCGTTATCCTCTAAAATATTATTCGCAACCAGGTTTAATTCACTGTTTCTGTGTGGTACCACATTACTACGTGGTCCAAGCCAGAAAAACGCCAGGATCTGGCCAACAAGTATGCGAAAAACGCGAATGTATGAGCCAGATGAGGGCAAATACCAGACCTAACCAAGACATAACCGGCGTTATCCTCTAAAATATTAATCGCAACCAGGTTTAATTAATTGTTTCGGTGTGGAACCACACTACGACGGGATCCAATCCACAAAAAACCCATGATCTGTCCAACAAGTATGCGAAAAATGCGAAAGTACGAGCCAGATGAGGGCAAATACCAGACCTAACCCAGACATCACCGACGTTATCCTATAAAATATTAATCGCAGCCGGGTTTAATTGACCGTTTCGGTGTTGAACCACATTACTACGGGATCAAAACCTGAAAAATCCCAGGATTTGGCCAACTAGTATCCGAGAAACGCGAAAGTAGGAGCCAGATGATTGCAAATACCAGAACTATCCCAGACATAACCAGCGTTATCTTCAAAAATATTATTCGCAACCAGGTTTAATTGACCGTTTCGGTGTGGAACCACATTACTACGGGATCCAAACCAGATAAAACGCAGGATCTGGTCAACAAGTATGCAAGAAACGCGAAAGTACGAGACAGATCACGGCAAATCTTAGACCTAACCAAGACATAACCCGCGTTATCCTCTAAAATATTAATCGCAACCAGGTTTAATTGACTGTTTCGGTGTGGTACCGCATTACTACGTGATCCAAACCATAAAAAGGCTAGGATCTGGCCAAGAAGTAAGCGAAAAATGCGAAAGTACGACCCAGATGGGGGCAAATACCAGACCTAACCAAGACATAACCGGCGTTATCCTCTAAAATATTAATCGCAACCAGGTTTAATTAACTGTTTCGGTGTGGAACCACACTACGACGGGATACAATCCACAAAAAACCCAACATCTGGCCAACAAGTATGCGAGAAATGCGAAAGTACGAGCCAGGTGAGGGCAAATACCAGACCTAACCCAGACATAACCCGCGTTATCCTCTAAAATATTAATCGGACCCAGGTTTAATTGACTGTTTCTGTGTGGTACCACTTTACTACGTGGTCCAAGCCAGAAAAAGAGCGGGATCTGGCCATCAAGTATGCGAAAAATGTGAAAGAACGAGCCAGATGAGGGCAAATACCAGACCGAACCGAGACATTACCGGCGTTCTCCTCTAAAATACTAATCGGAACCAGGTTTAATTGGCTGTTTCAGTGTGACACCACATTACGGCGTGGTCCAAGCCAGAAGAAGGCCAGGATCTGGCCAACAAGTATGCTAAAAATGCGAAAGTATGAGCCAGATGAGGGCAAATCCCAGACCTAACCGAGACATAACCGGCGATATCCCCTAAAATATTAATCGCAAACAGGTTTAATTGACTGCTTCGGTGTGGAACCACATTACTACGGGATCCAAACCAGATAAAATGCAGGATCTGTCCAACAAGTATGCGAAAAACGCGAAAGTACGAGACAGATGACGGCAAATCCTGGACCTAACCGATACATAACTCGCGTTATCCTCTAAAATATTAATCGCATCCTGGTTTAATTGACAGCTTCGGTGTGGTACCGCGTTACTAAGTGATCCAAACCAGTAAAAGGCCAGGATCTGGCCAACAAGTATGCGAAAAATGCGAAAGTACGAGCCAGATGAGGGCAAATACCAGACCTAACCCAGACATAACCGGCGTTATCCTCTAAAATTTTAATCGGAACCAGGCTTAATTGGCTGTTTCAGTGTGGCACCACATTACTGCGTGGTCGAAGCCAGCAAAAACCCAGGATCTGGCCAACAACTATGCGAAAAGTGCGAATGTACGAGCCAGATAGGGGCAAATACCAGACCTAACCCAGACATAACCCGCGTTATCCTGTAAAATATTAATCGGACCTAGGTTTAATTGGCTGTTTCTGTGTGGTACCACTTTACTACGTGGTCCAAGCGAGAAGAAGGCCAGGATCTGGCCAACTAGTATGCGAAAAATGCGAAAGTATGAGCCAGATGAGGGCAAATCCCAGACCTAATCGAGACATAACCGGCGATATCCTCTAAAATATTAATCGCAAACAGGTTTAATTGACTGCTTCGGTGTGGAACCACATTACTACGGGATACAAACCAGAAAAATCTCAGGATCCGGCCAACAAGTATGCAAAAAACGCGAAAGTACGAGCCAGATGATTGCAAATACCAGAACTATCCCAGACATAACCAGCGTTATCCTCTAAAATATTATTCGCAACCAGGTTTAATTCACTGTTTCTGTGTGGTACCACATTACTACGTGGTCCAAGGCAGAAAAACGCCAGGATCTGGCCAACAAGTATGCGAATAATGCGAAAGTATGAGCCAGATGATTGCAAATACCAGACCTAACCGAGACATAACCGGCGTTACCCTCCAAAATACTAATCGGAACCAGCTTCTATAGACTGTCTCAGTGTGGTACCACATTACTACGTGATCCAAACCAGAAAAAGCCCAGGATCTGGCCAACAACAATGCGAAAAACGCGAAAGTACGAGCCAGATGAGGGCAAATCACAGACCAAACCCAGACATAACTGGCGTTATCCTCCAAAATAGTAATCGCAACCAGGTGTAATTGACTGTTTCGGTGTGGTACCGCGTTACTACGTGATCCAAACCAGAAGAAGCCCAGGTTCTGGCCAAGAAGTATGCAAAAAGTGCGAAAGTACGAGGCAGATGAGGGCAAATCCCAGACCTAACCGAGACATAACCGGCGTTATCCTCTAAAATATTTGACGCAACCAGGTTTAATTAACTGTTTCGGTGTGGATCAGCACTACGACGGGATACAATCCACAAAAAACCCAACATCTGGCCAACAAGTATGCGAGAAATGCGAAAGTACGAGCCAGATGAGGGCAAATACCAGACCTAACCCAGACATAACCCGCGTTATCCTCTAAAATATTAATCGGACCCAGGTTTAATTGACTGTTTCTGTGTGGTACCACTTTACTACGTGGTCCAAGCCAGAAAAAGAACGGGATCTGGCCATCAAGTATGCGAAAAATGTGAAAGAACGAGCCAGATGAGGGCAAATACCAGACCGAACCGAGACATTACCGGCGTTCTCCTCTAAAATACTAATCGGAACCAGGTTTAATTGGCTGTTTCAGTGTGACACCACATTACGGCGTGGTCCAAGCCAGAAGAAGGCCAGGATCTGGCCAACAAGTATGCTAAAAATGCGAAAGTATGAGCCAGATGAGGGCAAATCCCAGACCTAACCGAGACATAACTGGCGTTATCCTCCAAAATAGTAATCGCAACCAGGTGTAATTGACTGTTTCGGTGTGGTACCGCGTTACTACGTGATCCAAACCAGAAAAAGCCCAGGTTCTGGCCAAGAAGTATGCAAAAAGTGCGAAAGTACGAGGCAGATGAGGGCAAATCCCAGACCTAACCGAGTCATAACCGGCGTTATCCTCTAAAATATTTGACGCAACCAGGTTTAATTGACAGTTTCGGTGTGGTACCACATTACTCCGTGATCCAAACCATAAAAAGGCTAGGATCAGGCCAACACGTAAGCGAAAAATGCGAAAGTACGAGCCAGATGATTGCAAATACCAGAACTATCCCAGACATAACCAGCGTTATCCTCTAAAATATTATTCGCAACCAGGTTTAATTCACTGTTTCTGTGTGGTACCACATTACTACGTGGTCCAAGCCAGAAAAACGCCAGGATCTGGCCAACTAGTATGCGAATAATGCGAAAATATGAGCCAGATGATTGCAAATACCAGACCAAACCCAGACACAACCGACGTTATCCTCCAAAATAGTAATCGCAACCACGTTTAATTGACTGTTTCGGTGTGGTACCACATTACTACGTGATCCAAACCATAAAAAGGCTAGGATCAGACCAACAAGTAAGCGAAAAATGCGAAAGTACGAGCCAGATGATTGCAAATACCAGAACTATCCCAGACATAACCAGCGTTATCCTCTAAAATATTATTCGCAACCAGGTTTAATTCACTGTTTCTGTGTGGTACCACATTACTACGTGGTCCAAGCCAGAAAAACGCCAGGATCTGGCCAACAAGTATGCGAAAAACGCGAATGTATGAGCCAGATGATTGCAAATACCAGAACTAACCCATACATAACCAGCGTTATCCTCTAAAATACTAATCGGAACCAGCTCCGATTGACTGTTTCTGTGTGGTACCACATTACTACGTGATCCAAACCAGAAAAAGTCCAGGATCTGGCCAACAAGTATGCGATAAACGCGAAAGTACGAGGCAGATGAGGGCAAATCCCAGACCTAACCGAGACATAACCGGCGTTATCCTCTAAAATATTTATCGCAACCAGGTTTTAATTGGCTGTTTCAGTGTGGCACCACATTACTGCGTGGTCCGAGCCAGCAAAAACCCAGGATCTGGCCAACAACAATGCGAAAAGTGCGAATGTACGAGCCAGATGAGGGCAAATCCCAGACCTAACCGAGACATAACCGGCGTTATCCTGTAAAATATTAATCGCAAACAGGTTTAATTGACTGTTTCGGTGTGGTACCGCATTACTACGTGATCCAATCCATAAAAAGGCTAGGATCAGGCCAACAAGTATGCGAATAATGCGAAAGTATGAGCCAGATGATTGCACATACCAGACCAAACCCAGACATAACCGACGTTATCCTCCAAAATAGTAATCGCAACCACGTTTATTTGACTGTTTCGGTGTGGTACCACGTTACTACGTGATCCATACCAGAAAAAGGCCAGGATCTGGCCAACAAGTATGCGATAAACGCGCAAGTGCGAGCCAGATGACGACAAATCCCAGACCTACCCGAGACATAACCGGCGTTATCCTCTAAAATATTAATCCGAACCAGGTTTAATTGACTGTTTCGGTGTGGTACCTCATTACTACGGGATCCAAATCAGAAAAAACCCAGGATCTGGCCAACAAGTATGCGAAAAACGCGAAAGTATGAGCCAGATGATTGCAAATACCAGAACTAACCCAGGCATAAGCAGCGTTATCCTCTAAAATACTAAGCGGAACCAGCTTTTATTGACAGTGTGGTACCACATTACTACGTGATCCAAACAAGAAAAAGCCCAGGATCTGGCCAACAAGAATGCGAATAATGCGAAAGTACGTGCCAGATGAGGGCAAATACCAGACCTAACCCAGACATAACCGGCATTTTCCTCTAAAATATTAATCGCAACCAGTTTAATTGACTGTTTCGGTGTGGACTCTCATTACTACGGGATCTAAAGCAGAAAAAGGCCAGGATCTGGCCAACAAGTATGCGAAAAACGCGAAAGTACGAGCCAGATGATTGCAAATACCAGACCAAACCCAGACATAACCGACGTTATCCTCCAAAATAGTAATCGCAACCAGGTTTAGTTGACTGTTTCGGTGTGGTACCGCGTTACTACGTGATCCAAACCAGAAAAAGGCCTGGATCTGGCCAACAAGTATGCGAATAATGTGAAAGTACGTGCCAGATGAGGGCAAATACCAGACCTAACCCAGACATAACCGGCGTTATCCTCTGAAATATTAATCGCAGCCAGTTTAATTGACTGTTTCGGTGTGGACTCTCATTACTACGGGATCCAAAGCAGAAAAAGGCCAGGATCTGGCCAACAAGTATGCGAAAAACGCGAAAGTATGAGCCAGATGATTGCAAATACCAGACCAAACCCAGACATAACCGACGTTATCCTCCAAAATAGTAATCGCAACCAGGTTTAATTGACAGTTTCGGTGTGGTACCACATTACTCCGTGATCCAAACCAGAAAAAGGCTAGGATCAGGCCAACAAGTAAGCGAAAAATGCGAAAGTACGAGCCAGATGATTGCAAATACCAGAACTATCCCAGACTTAACCAGCGTTATCCTCTAAAATATTATTCGCAACCAGGTTTAATTCACTGTTTCGGTGTGGTACCGTGTTACTACGTGATCCAAACATGAAAAAACCCAGGATCTGGCCAACGAGTATGGGAGAAACGCGAAAGTATGAGCCAGATGATTGCAAATACCAGAACTAACCCACGCATAACCAGCGTTATCCTCTAAAATACTAACCGGAACCAGCTTTTATTGACAGTGTGGTACCACATTACTACGGGATCCAAACAAGAAAAAGCCCAGGATCTGGCCGACAAGTTTGCGAAAAGTGCGATTGTAAGAGGCAGATGAGGGCAAATCCCAGACCTAACCGAGACATAACCAGCGTTAACCTCTAAAATATTTATCGCAACCAGTTTAATTGACTGTTTCGGTGTGGTACCGCGTTACTACGTGATCCAAACCAGAAAAAGGCCTGGATCTGGCCAACAAGTATGCGAATAATGTGAAAGTACGTGCCAGATGAGGGCAAATACCAGACCTAACCCAGACATAACCGGCGTTATCCTCTAAAATATTATTCGCAACCAGGTTTAATTCACTGTTTCTGTGTGGTACCACATTACTACGTGGTCCTAGCCAGAAAAAGGCCAGGATCTGGCCAACAAGTATGCGAAAAATGCGAAAGTACGAGCCAGATGAGGACAAATCCCAGACCTACCCGAGACATAACCGGCGTTATCCTCTAAAATATTAATCCGAACCAGGTTTAATTGACTGTTTCGGTGTGGTACCGCGTTACTACGTGATCCAAACCGGAAAAAGGCCAGGATCTGACCAACAAGTATGCGAATAATGCGAAAGTACGTGCCAGATGAGGGCAAATACCAGACCTAACCCAGACATAACCGGCATTTTCCTCTCAAATATTAATCGCAACCAGTTTAATTGACTGTTCCGGTGTGGAACCTCATTACTACGGGATCCAAATCAGAAAAAACCCAGGATCTGGCCAACAAGTATGCGAAAAACGCGAAAGTATGAGCCAGATGATTGCAAATACCAGACCAAACCCAGACATAACCGACGTTATCCTCCAAAGTAGTAATCGCAACCACGTTTAATTGACTGTTTCGGTGTGGTACCACGTTACTACGTGATCCAAACCAGAAAAAGGCCAGGATCTGGCCAACAAGTATGCGAATAATGTGAAAGTACGTGCCAGATGAGGGCAAATACCAGACCTAACCCAGACATAACCGTCGTTATCCTCTAAAATATTAATCGCAACCAGTTTAATTGACTGCTTCGGTGTGGACTCTCATTACTACGGGATCCAAAGCAGAAAAAGGCCGGGATCTGGCCAACAAGTATGCGATAAACGCGAAAGTACGAGCTAGATGAGGACAAATGCCAAACCTACCCGAGACATAACCGGCGTTATCCTCTAAAATATTAATCCGAACCAGGTTTAATTGACTGTTTCGGCGTGGTACCGCGTTACTACGTGATCCAATCCAGAAAAAGGCTAGGATCAGGCCAACAAGTAAGCGAAAAATGCGAAAGTACGTGCCAGATGAGGGCAAATGCCAGACCTAACCCAGACATAACCGGCATTTTCCTCTAAAATATTAATCGCAACCAGTTTAATTGACTGTTCCGGTGTGGAACCTCATTACTACGGGATCCAAATCAGAAGAAACCCAGGATCTGGCCAACAAGTATGCGAAAAGTGCGATAGTACGAGGCAGATGAGGGCAAATGCCAGACCTAACCGAGACATAACCGGTGTTATCCTCTAAAATATTAATCGCAACCAGTTTAATTGACTGTTTCGGTGTGGTACCGCGTTACTACGTGATCCAATCCAGAAAAAGGCTAGGATCAGGCCAACAAGTAAGCGAAAAATGCGAAAGTACGAGCCAGATGATTGCAAATACCAGAACTATCCCAGACTTAACCAGCGTTATCCTCTAAAATATTATTCGCAACCAGGTTTAATTCACTGTTTCGGTGTGGTGCCGTGTTACTGCGTGAGCCAAACATGAAAAAGGCCAGGATCTGGCCAGCAAGTATGCGAATAATGCGAAAGTACGTGCCAGATGAGGGCAAATACCAGACCTAACCTAGACATAACCGGCGTTATCCTCTAAAATATTAATCGCAACCAGTTTAGTTGACTTTTTCGGTGTGGACTCTCATTACTACGGGATCCAAAACGGAAAAAACCCAGGATCTGGCCAACGAGTATGGGAGAAACGCGAAAGTATGAGCCAGATGATTGCAAATACCAGAACTAACCCACGCATAACCAGCGTTATCCTCTAAAATACTAAGCGGAACCAGCTTTTATTGACAGTGTGGTACCACATTACTGCGGGATCCAAACAAGAAAAAGCCCAGGATCTGGCCGACAAGTATTTTTTTTTTTTTTTTTTTTTTTTTTTTTTTGTCGTGGGGAAAATCTTCGAAAGACTCCCTCCCACCTCCTTGGGGAGAGGTGGGAGGCGTGTGTGGGATTCCCCGCGCCCGTACAACGACAGGCGCGGGACCTACCCACTAAAAACCCCACGGTGACCCTTCGGCACGCTTTGGGAGGATACCGGGAATCGCTCGAAGCATTCTTCCGGTATCCTCCCCGTGCCCGCGCTTTCGCGCCCATCCCCCGGGGGGACAATCGGTCCCCCCAGTAGACACACTGCCTCATAGCGGCGGGACGGGGCCACTCCATCCCGCCGCTATCCGTCCCGGGGCCGCGTTTAGTGGCGGCTGCGAGCCCCAACTCGCAACCGCCCGCGACCCCGTTTCCATCCCTCGGCGGCCGGGCGTTCATGGCCGCACCAGACCGCCGAGGGTGCCTCCCCTTGCGTCGGACCGGTAGGGGAAGGCACTCCTACCCCCAACCGGTCCGACCCGGCGCCGCCTGGCGGGAGGAGGGTCCCCTCAGGACCCCCCTCCCAGCCTAGGTCATCCGCCACGCCGAGGCGGCCGCCCGCGACGCCTCGCGACCGGGCGACGACCTCGGGCCACCGCACGAGCGCGTGCTTCAGCACGCCGCTGAAGCTCGCGCTCCCTCCCCGCGGCCTCCTTCTGCAACATTACGTTCTCGCAGAAGGAGGCCACGGCCCTCCACTTCTCCTCGCTGCCGAGCATGGCGCGCACCACGCCCGGCAGCGAGACATCCCGCCCGACGACGCCGACCAGGACACGGCGCTCCCCCTCCCACGCGGGGCATACCTCCAGGGTATGATCCGCCGTGTCCTGCTCAGCGTCGCAGTGGCAGCAACGCGCCGTCGGCTCCTTCCCTATCCGGCACAGGTATCTTCCGAAGCTGCCATGCCCGGAAAATACCTGTGCCAGCCGGTAGGTGAGGCTGCCATGGCCTCTGTCCAGCCACTCCTTCAGGAGTGGCCGAACAGCCCCGACAGTCCGGTGCCCCGCGGTTGGCAGAGCCAGCCGCTCCTGCCACGCGAGCAACACGGACTGCCGGGCCTGGCGCTTCAAATCGCCCCAAGCAGGTTCCTGCCCGCCCGGGACCGCCCCCACCCCCGCGCGACGGTCGACGCGGTGCCGGTACATCACCGCGTGCGACCGCGCGAGCAGGTCCATGGGCGGCATCCCCGCTAGAACCGTCGCCGCCTCATGTGACATGGTCCGATACCCGCGGACGACCCTGAGCGCCATGCGCCTCTGCACCCGACGCAGCATAGTCATGCTGCGCCGGGAGGCAGCCAGGTCGTCCGCCCAGACGGGGGCCCCGTATAGGGCCACCGACTGGACCATTGCCACATAGAGGCGACGAACTCGGCCCGCCGGGCCCCCCAGGTTGGGCAGGATCCGGCCCAGAGCCGCAACCATCCTTTCCAACCGGGGGACCAGGCAGCGGAAATGCTCCACGAAACGCCAGTGGCTATCGAGGATCAGCCCCAGATACCTGATCTGGGGCTTCACCTCGATGTCAGCCCCACCCACCCGGATCAGAGGGGGTGGCGGATCCTGCCGAGGTGAATGAAACGCAATCACCTCGGTCTTATGGACCGCCACCGTCATCCCCATTCCCCTGATCCGGTCGACGACGCGTTGCGACCCCTCCTCCGCGCGACGCATGGCCCTCCCCCAGTGCGCCCCGACGGCCAGCACCAGTGTGTCATCCGCATAACACACCGTGCTGACGCCGTCGGGGAGGCCGGCCCGCAACACCGAGTCATACGCGATGTTCCACAGGAGTGGCCCGAGGACCGACCCCTGCGGAACACCGCAGTACACCTCCCTCCGCATATCACCGTCCCGGCCCGGATACTCGATCCACCTGCCGCGGAGATAATCCCCGACGACCGCCCTGAGACAAGGGGGGACTCGATGATATTCGAGTCCCCTCCTTATCTCTTCCCAGGGGAGGGTGTTAAAGGCATTGGCAATATCCAAGGATATTGCCAATGCCACCCCTCCCCGGGAGACGGCCGCCTCCGAGAGGGCCCTCACACGACCTATCGCGTCGATAGTCGATCGGCCCCCCCGGAAACCGAACTGGCAGTCGGCCAGACCGGGATCACCCCGCGACAGGTGCTCGACGAGGCGGGCAGCAATCACACGCTCGAAGAGCTTGCCCACCTCGTCGAGGAGACAAATGGGCCGGTATGCGGAGGGAGACTCCGCGGGCCGACCCTCCTTCCGGAGGAGGACCATCCTCGCCACCTTCCAACTGGGGGGGAATCGCCCGTCCCTCAGGCAGCGGTCGAACAACCGCCTGAGGTCGGCCCCAAGGACGCCCTGGGTCAAGACCCAAACCCGGCCGGGCACACCATCCGGACCCGGGGCCGTGTTACGAACCCCGAGCCGTCTGATGGCCGCTGCCAGCTCCTCCTGCGTGACCCCCAGCTCGGCCGTCCACTCCACTGGGACAGCCGCCGCCGCCGGAGGACGCGGTCCCCTCTCCCCAATTGGGAAGAGTGTATTCACCACGTCCTCCAGCAGCCGGGGGTCAAGACCCTCGGTGACGGGGGGCGCCCACGGGCGGAGCTTATTCAGCACCACCTTATATGGGCGCCCCCATGGATCGTCATCAAGGGTCTGGAGGAGCTCCTTCCATGCCTGGGTCTTGGCCCGTTTGATGGCGACCTGCAGAGCAACCCGCGCCACGCGGTATGCTCCATACAGGTCATCAGCTGCCCTCGCTCGCGCCACGCCGTCGCCTGTACGTTGACGACGGCGCGCGCGGGTGTACTGGCGTCGGGCGCGGACAGTCGCGACTCGCAACTCCGCGATCGCGTCCGACCACCAGTACACCGCCCGGCGAGGAGAAGCCCGCCCGACCCGAGGCATCGCTGCGTCGCAAATACCCGCGACCAATGCTCCGAGCCGGGCGACCTCCTCCTCTATGCTCGGCAACTCGGCCGCTCCCTGCGGCCAAGTTGCAGCGAGGGCAGCTGCCATCAGGGCGTCCTTGTCCAGGCGCCGAAGCGCCCAGCGGCGTGGTGGGGTGCCACGCAGGCGGCCGTGTCGGGATGCACTCGCGGCGGCAGAGACCTCCATCCGGATGTACCGGTGATCGGAGAGTGTCTCTGCCCCCGCGACCACGTGCCAACCCGACACCATGCGCACGGCGTTGGGGGTCGCGAATCCAACATCCACGATGGACCCCCCATATCGCCGCACGCATGTGTGCTCCGACCCCCGGTTCAATACCCGGAGGTCGAGCCCCGCCGCCCAATCGCCCAGGATCCCGCCGCGAACGGAGGTCCTGGGGGATCCCCAAGCCACCGACTTGGCATTAAAATCCCCCAGGACCAGCACCGGCCGGGCCGCGTAGCGCTGCACGCATGCCGCGACCTCGGCCAAGTACAGCTCGAACGCAGCGTGACCGCTACGGGGCGAAATGTAGCACCCCACCACAGCGACTCCCCCCCAGTCCACGGCGACGAATCCCCGACCGCGCTCCAACAAGGAGAACGGTGGGGACCCGTCGCTCCCTCCCCATACCGTCGCCACCAAGCCGTCCGCGTCGCCCACCCAATGAGGGTGATCAGGGACGCGGTACGGCTCGGCGGCGACCGCCAGGCCAACCCCCCACTCCGCGAGGACTTGGGACATCAAGTCCTGTGCCGCGCGGCAGTGGTTGAGGTTGGCCTGGAGGAGGAGGCGGGGCGGCATTAATTAATGGCCGCGCCAGCCTCCTCCCGGCCGTCCGTCCCCGTAGCACCGTCCACCTCCATGGAGGACGATGCCACCGCCCTCGGCACCGGAGCCGGTGCAGCCCGCCTCTTCCTCTCCTTCCGGGAGGGGGGGGGAGCACTTCTTGCTCCCCACCCTGTGATCGGCTGGCCTCCCCATGTCCGCACACAGCGGGCAGTGGGGGGCCGCCGAGCACTGGCTCGCACGGTGCCCTTTGGCACCGCAGCGGTAACACTGACCGCTGCGGTCCACCGGCGAGGTGCACCACTGCCTCACGTGCCCCAATTCAAGGCAGCGGTGACACTGGAGCGGGCGCGGCGCGAGGATTTCCACTCGCGCCGAAACCCACCCCACCAACACCCTCCCGGATTCCGCCACCTTACGGGCGGCGGAGAGGGGGCACCGGGCCCACACCGACCCGAGGCCGGAGGGCGACCTGCGGATCTCTCCGATCCGCAGGTCCTCCACAGGACAGTCCCCCGCCCTCGCAAGGGCACGGGACACATCCTGTGCGCTGACCGAGTCGTCCAGCCCACAAACGCGCATCTCCGTGCGCTTCGTGGGCCGGGCGACCCGGACACCTCGCTCGCCCAACTGCTCCCGGAGCCTCTGGGCGAGACGATCCGCCTTCGCGCCGCCTTCTGCACCGGGGATCTCCAGCAAGAGACCCCCGGTCACGGCCCTCTTCGCCCTCACGGAGGCGATGCCCAGCTCTTCCAGGGAGATATTCTCCCTGGCGAGCCATATCGCCTCCGCGAGGGTCAGGTCGCCCCCCAGCGCAACGGTCAGCGTCACCGCTGCCGTTTTTGGGGGACGACCTGGTCGTGCCTTCCCGACCTTCGCGGCCTTTACCTTGGCCGCCGGCGGCGGAGGCGGAGGCTGCGGTTGCGAGGCCTTCCTCGCCGCCCGCTTCGCCTTCCGCCCCACCACCTCACTCCACGCCACCCCCCCTTGGGAGGGTGCTGTGGAGGACGCGACCACCGCGACCACGGGTACACCACCCCCCTTGGGGGTCGCGACCCGGGGCCCTGGTGCCGCAACGCTGGGCGGAGCCTTCACTCCGCCCTTCTTTGCCTTCCCCGACTGTACCGGAACAGGTCGGGGAGGCACCGCCTTCCTGCTGACCGCTCTTCCGGCGAGGAGCTCCTCCCGGAAGGCGGCCAGCTTGCCATCAATCATGTCCCCAATCCTCCTCAGAAGATCGTCTTCTGAGGAGGACGGGGACTTCTTCACGGGCGGAGTGCGGGTGTAGGGGCCCGCGGTGCCCCGCACCACTGCCGCCGCACTCCGCTTATTTACCTCCGCCGAGGGACGCGGCGGTGGAGGAGGAGGGAGGATGGGAGGGAGGGCCGCGCTGTTCCACAGCGCCTCTGCCCTCCTCCTCCCCTGTCGCTCCTCCTCCAACAGGAGCTGCAGACGGGCGTTCCGCCCTCTGAGCTCCCGCGCCGCCTCCCTCATTTCCTCCGCCGCGGCCTTCAGGGCCTCCGCGCCACCGCTTTTCTGCCCCTTAAAGGCGCAGGCAGCGGCGACTTTCTCCACCCGCCTCAGGGACGAGGAGATCCTCTCCGATATCTCCTCGGTCACCTCGTCCCTGAGGCAACTCAGCCTCACCGACGGGCTCATCGCCCCGCCCACCTCGACGACGGCCTGCCCCGTCCTCTTCCTCTTAGAGCCTATGTGGCTCGTGCTGGAGGAGAAGGACGAGACCGACGCCGTCTCGTCGTCCTCCTCCACCCTCCACGAAGCCGGGCCAGGCGCTGGAGGCGGCGCGAGCGCCGTCACTCCAGTCCCAACACCGCCTTCGTCCTCCCCCTCTGACTTACCCCGTCCCATCCCCGTTTTAATATTGAACTCCATAATATTCCCACGAGCAGGTCGGAAGAAAAGGTCCGCCCGGGCAGAGCCGCCTTACCCGGGTAAGCCTATATACTCCGGGGGATCGGCAGGTTCCCCGGAGGTGGTCGCTTGGGATTGGGCCTTCTCCCCCAACCATGCATCCCATCGCCGCGCACCATAGCTTAGGATTGGAGGGCGATTTTATAGAGTCGCCATACTCGTGGCCCAGGCGGTTAAGCCAAGACCCCCGTTCCTCCTGCCGTCACGTACCATTCACAAAACCAATAGGGAATTGCGAATGGGTCGTTGTGACGACCAACAGGAGGCTTACGGTGTGTGTATGACTCGGGTACCCCGGGTTCGTTAAGCCCGTACTGCAGCTGAAAGGCTGGCAGCCCCTGAGGGAATCCCAGACTTAACTTGCGTTATCCTCTAAAATATTGATCGAAAGCTGGTTTAATCGACTGTTTCAGTGTGGTACCACATTACTATGTGATCCAAACCAGAAAATAACCCAGTATCTGTTCAACGAGTATGTGAATTGTGCGAAAGTTTGAGTCTGATGAGGGCATATCCCAGACCTAACCTAGACCTAACATGTATTATTCTCTAAAATATTGATCGAAACCAGGTTTAATTGACTGTTTCAGTGTGGTACCACATTACTACGTGATCCAAACCAGAAAAAGCCCAGGATCAGTTCAACAAGTATGTGAAAAACGCGAAAGTATGAGCCTGATGAGGTCGAATCCCAGACCAATGCCAGACCTAACTTGCGTTATCCTCTAAAATATTGATCGAAACCAGGTTTAATTGACTGTTTCAGCGTGGTACCACATTACTACGTGATACAATCCAGAAACAGCCCAGGATCTAGCCATGAAGTATGAGAAATATGCGAAAGTATGAGCGTGATGAGGGCAAATCCTAGACTTAACCCAGACCTAACATGCGTTATCCTCAAAAATATTTATCAAGACCAGGTTTAACTGAATGTTTCAGTGTGGTACCACATTACTACGTGATCCATACAAGAAAAAACCCAGGATCTGTTCAACAAGTATGTGAAAAATGCGAAAGCATGAGTCTGATGAGGGCAAATCCCAGGCCTAACCTAGACATAACTTTCGTTATCCTCTAAAATATTGATCGAAACCAGGTTTAGTGGGCTGTTTCAGTGTGGTACCATATTACTGCGCGATCCAAACCAGAAAAAACCCAGGATCTGTTCAACAAGTATGTGAAAAATGCGAAAGTATGACCCTGATGTGGGCAAATCCCAGACCTATCCCAGACCTAACTTGCATTGTCCTCTAAAATATTGATCGAAACCAGGTTTAATTGACTGTTTCAGTGTGGTACCACATTAATACGTGATCCAATCCAGAAATAGCCCAGGATCTAGCCATGAAGTATGAGAAATATGCGAAAGTATGAGGCTGATGAGGGCAAATCCTAGACCTAACCCAGACCTAACATGCGTTATCATCTAAAATATTTATCAAGACCTGCTTTAATAGATTGTGTCCGTGTGGCACCACATTACTACGTGAACCATACCAGAAAAAACCCAGGATCCGTTCAACAGGTATCTGAAGAATGCGAAAGTATGAGTCTGATGAGTGAAAATCTCAGGGCTAACCCAGACCTAACATGCATTATCCTCTAAAATATTGATCCAAACCATAGTTAGTGGACTGTTTCAGTGTGGTACCACTTTACTACGTGATCCAAAGCAGAAAAAACCCTCGATCAGGTCAACATGTATGTTAGAACTGCGAAAGTATGACCCTGATGAGGGCAAATCCCAGGCATAACCTAGACCTAACATGAATTATTCTCTAAAATATTGATCGAAACCAGGTTTAATTGACTGTTTCAGTGTTGTACTTCATTACAACCTGATGCAATCCAGAAAAAGCCCAGGATTTAGCCATCAAGTATGAGAAATATGCGAAAGAATGAGCCTGATGAGAGCAAATCCCAGACCTATCCCAGACCTAACTTGCGTTATCCTCTAAAATATTGATCGAAACCAGGTTTAATTGACTGTTTCAGTTTGGTCCCACATTAGTACCTGATCCAAACCAGAAAAAACCCAGGATCCGTTCAACAAGTATGTGAAGAATGCGAAAGTATGAGTCTGATGAGTGAAGGTCCCAGGCCTAACCTAGACCTAACATGCGTTATCCTCAAAAATATTGATCGAAACCTGGTTTAATCGACTGTTTCAGTGTGGTACCACATTACTATGTGATCCAAACCAGAAAATAACCCAGGATCTGTTCAGCGAGCATATGAAGTGTGCGAAAGTGTGAGTCTGATAAGGGCAAATCCAAGACCTATCCCAGACCTAACATGCGTTATCCTCTAAAATATTTATCAAGACCAGGTTTAATTGATTGTTTCAATGTGGTCCCACATTACTACGTGTTCCAAACCAGAAAAAACCCAGGATCCGTTCAACAAGTATGTGAAGAATGCGAAAGTATGAGTCTGATGAGTGAAAATCCCAGACCTAACCTAGACCTAACATGCGTTATCCTCTAAAATATTGATCCAAACCAGGTTTAATGGACTGTTTCAGTGTGGTACCACACTACTACGTGATCCGAACCAGAAAAAACCCAGGATCTGTTCAACAAGTATGTGAAAAACGCGAAAGTATGAGCCTGATGTGGGCAAATCCCAGACCTAACTTGCGTTGTCCTCTAAGATATTGATGGAAACCAGGTTTAATTGACTGTTTCAGTGTTGTACTTCATTACTACGTGATGCAATCCAGAAAAAGCCCAGGATCTAGCCATCAAGTATGAGAAATATGCGAAAGAATGAGCCTGTTGAGAGCAAATCCCAGACGTAACCTAGACCTAACATGAATTATTCTCTAATATATTGATCGAAACCTGGTTTAATTGACTGTTTCAGTGTGGTCCCACATTACTACGTGATCCAAACCAGAAAAAACCCAGGATCCGTTCAACAAGTATGTGAAGAATGCGAAAGTATGAGTCTGATGAGTGAAAATCCCAGACCTAACCTAGACCTAACATGCGTTATCCTCTAAAATATTGATCCAAACCAGGTTTAATGGACACTTTCAGTGTGGTACCACACTACTACGTGATCCAAACCAGAAAAAGCCCAGGATCAGTTCAACAAGTATGTGAAAAATGCGAAAGTATGACCCTGATGTGGGCAAATCCCAGACCCATCCCAGACCTAACTTGCGTTATCCTCTAAAATATTGATCGAAACCAGGTTTAATTGACGGTTTCAGCGTGGTACCACATTACTACGTGATACAATCCAGAAACAGCCCTGGATCTAGCCATGAAGTATGAGAAATATGCGAAAGTATGAGCCTGATGAGGGCAAATCCTAGACTTAACCCAAACCTAACATGCGTTATCCTCTAAGATATTTATCAAGATCAGGCTTAATTGAATGTTTCAGTGTGGTACCACATTACTACGTGAACCAATCCAGAAAAAACCCAGGATCCGTTCAACAACTATGTGAAGAATGCGAAAGTATGAGTCTGATGAGTGAAAATCCCAGGGCTAACCTAGACCTAACATGCGTTATCCTCTAAAATATTGATCGCAACCGGGTTTAATGGACTGTTTCTGTGTGGTACCACACTACTACGTGATCCAAACCAGAAAAAACCCAGGATCAGTTCAACAAGTATGTGAAAAACGCGAAAGTATGAGCCTGATGAGGGCGAATCCCAGACTTATCCCAGACCTAACTTGCGTTATCCTCTAAAATATTGATCGAAACCAGGTTTAATTGACTGTTTCAGTTTGGTCCCACATTAGTACCTGATCCAAACCAGAAAAAACCCAGGATCCGTTCAACAAGTATGTGAAGAATGCGAAAGTATGAGTCTGATGAGTGAAGGTCCCAGGCCTAACCTAGACCTAACATGCGTTATCCTCTAAAATATTGATCGCAACCGGGTTTAATGGACTGTTTCTGTGTGGTACCACACTACTACGTGATCCAAACCAGAAAAAACCCAGGATCAGTTCAACAAGTATGTGAAAAACGCGAAAGTATGAGCCTGAGGAGGGCAAATCTTAGACCTAACACAGACCTAAGATGCGTTATCCTCTAAAATATTGATCGAAACCAGGTTTAGTGGGCTGCTTCAGTGTGGTACCACATTACTGCGCGATCCAAACCAGAAAAAACCCAGGATCTGTTCAACAAGTATGTGAAAAATGCGAAAGTATGACCCTGATGTGGGCAAATCTTAGACCTAACACAGACCTAAGATGCGTTATCCTCTAAAATATTGATCGCAACCAGGTTTAATGTACTGTTTATGTGTGGTACCACACTACTACGTGATCCATACCAGAAAAAACCCAGGATCTGTTCAACAAGTGTGTGAAAAACGCGAAAGTATGAGCCTGATGAGGTCAAATCCCAGACCTATCCCAGACTTAACTTGCGTTATCCTCTAAAATATTGATCCAAACCAGGTTTAATTGACTGTTTCAGTGTGGTACCACATTACTACGTGATGCAATCCAGAAAAAGCCCAGGATCTAGCCATCAAGTATGAGAAATATGCGAAAGAATGAGCCTGATGAGAGCAAATCCTTGACCTAACCTAGACCTAACATGAATCATTCTCTAAAATATTGATCAAAACCAAGTTTAATTGACTGTTTCAGTGTGGTACCACATCACTACGTGATCCAAACCAGAAAAAACCCAGGATCTGTTCAACGAGTATGTGAACTGTGCGAAAGTATGAGTCAGATGAGGGCAAATCCCAGACCTATCCCAGACCTAAAATGCGTTATCCTCTAAAATATTTATCAAGACCAGGTTTAATTGATTGTTTCAGTGTGGACACACATTACTACGTGATCCAAACGAGAAAAAACCCAGGTTCCGTTCAACAAGTATGTGAAGAATGCGAAAGTATGAGTCTGATGAGTGAAAATCCCAGACCTAACCTAGACCTAACATGCGTTATCCTCTAAAATATTGATCGAAACCAGGTTTAATCGACTGTTTCAGTGTGGTACCACATTACTACATGATCCAAACCAGAAAAAACCCAGGATCAGTTCAACAAGTAGGTGAAGAATGCGAAAGTATGAGTCTGATGAGTGAAAATCCCAGGGCTAACCTAGACCTCACATGCGTTATCCTCTAAAATATTGATCGAAACCAGGTTTAATCCACTGTTTCAGTGTGGTATCACACTACTACGTGACCCAAACCAGAAAAAACCCATGATCTGTTCAACAAGTATGTGAAAAACGCGAAAGTATGAGCCTGATGAGGGCAAATCCCAGACCTATCCCAGACCTAACTTGCGTTGTCCTCTAAAATATTGATCGAAACCAGGTTTAATTGACTGCTTCTGTGTGGTACCACATTACTACGTGATCCAAACCAGAAAAAACCCAGGATCAGTTTAACAAGTATGTGAAGAATGCGAAAGTATGAGTCTGATGAGGTCGAATCCCAGACCAATGCCAGACCTAACATGCGTTATCCTCTAAAATATTCATCAAGACCAGGTTTAATTGATTGTTTCTGTGTGGTCCCCCATTACTACGTGATCCAAACCAGAAAAACCCCAGGATCCGTTCAACAAGTATGAGAAGAATGCGAAAGTATGAGTCTGATGAGTGAAAACCCCGGGCCTAACCTAGACCTAACATGCGTTATCCTCAAAAATATTGATCGAAACCTGGTTTAATCGACTGTTTCAGTGTGGTACCACATTACTATCTGATCCAAACCAGAAAATAACCCAGGATCTGTTCAACGAGTATATGAAGTGTGCGAAAGTGTGAGTCTGATGTGGGCAAATCCAAGCCCTATCCCAGACCTAACATGCGTTATCCTCTAAAATATTTATCAAGAGCAGGTTTAATTGATTGTTTCAATGTGGTCCCACATTACTACGTGTTCCAAACCAGAAAAAACCCAGGATCCGTTCAACAAGTATGTGAAGAATGCGAAAGTATGAGTCTGATGAGTGAAAATCCCAGGGCTAACCTAGACCTCACATGCGTTATCCTCTAAAATATTGATCGAAACCAGGTTTAATCGACTGTTACAGTGTGGTATCACACTACTACGTGACCCAAACCAGAAAAAACCCAGGATCCGTTCAACAAGTATGTGAAAAACGCGGAAAGTATGAGCCTGATGAGGGCAAATCCCAGACCTATCACAGACCTAACTTGCGTTGTCCTCTAAGATAATGATGGGAACCAGGTTTAATTGACTGTTTCAGTGTTGTACTTCATTACTACGTGATGCAATCCAGAAAAAGCCCAGCATCTAGCCATCAAGTATGAGAAATATGCGAAAGAATGAGCCTGATGAGAGCAAATCCCAGACCTAACCTAGACATAACATGAATTATTCTCTAAAATATTGATCGAAACCAGGTTTAATTGACTGTTTCTGTGTGGTCCCACATTTCTACGTGATCCAAACCAGAAAAAACCCAGGATCCGTTCAACAAGTATGTGAAGAATGCGAAAGTATGAGTCTGATGAGTGAAAATCCCAGGCCTAACCTAGACCTAACATGCGTTATCCTCTAAAATATTGATCGAAACCTGGTTTAATCGACTGTTTCAGTGTGGTACCACATTACTATGTGATCCAAACCAGAAAATAACCCAGGATCTGTTCAACGAGTATGTGAAGTGTGCGAAAATATGAGTCTGATGAGGTCAAATCCCAGACCAATCCCAGACTTAACTTGCGTTATCCTCTTAAATATTGATCGAAACCAGGTTTAATCGACTGTTTCAGTGTGGTACCACATTACTACGTGATCCAAACAAGAAAAAACCCAGGAACAGTTCAACAAGTATGTGAAGAATGCGAAAGTATGAGTCTGATGAGTGAAAATCCCAGGGCTAACCTAGACCTCACATGCGTTATCCTCTAAAATATTGATCGAAACCAGGTTTAATCGACTGTTTCAGTGTGGTATCACACTACTACGTGACCCAAACCAGAAAAAACCCATGATCTGTACAACAAGTATGTGAAAAACGCGAAAGTATGAGCCTGATGAGGGCAAATCCCAGACGTAACCCAGACCTAACATGCGTTATCCTCAAAAGTATTGATCGAAACCTGGTTTAATCGACTGTTACAGTGTGGTACCACATTACTATGTGATCCAAACCAGAAAATATCCCAGGATCCGTTCAACGAGTATGTGAAGTGTGCGAAAGTATGAGTCTGATAAGGGCAAATCTCAGACCTATCCCAGACCTAACATGCGTTATCCTCTAAAATATTGATTGAAACCAGGTTTAATTGACTGTTTCAGCGTGGTACCACATTACTACGTGATACAATCCAGAAACAGCCTAGGATCTAGCCATGAAGTATGAGAAATATGCGAAAGTATGAGCCTGATGGGGGCAAATCCTAGACCTAACCCAGACCTAACATGCGTTATCCTCTAAAATATTTATCAAGACCAGGTTTAATTGATTGTTTCAGTGTGGTCCCACATTACTACGTGATCCAAACCAGAAATAACCCAGGATCTGTTCAACATGTATCAGAAATATGCGAAAGAATGAGCCTGATGAGAGCAAATCCCAGACCTAACCTAGACATCACATGAATTATTCTCTAAAATATTTATCGAAACCTGGTTTAATCGACTGTTTCAGTGTGGTACCACATTACTATGTGATCCAAACCAGAAAATAACCCAGGATCTGTTCAACGAGTATGTGAAGTGTGCGAAAGTATGAGTCTGATGAGGTCAAATCCCAGACCTATCCCAGACCTAACTTGCGTTATCCTGTAAAATATTGATCGAAACCAGGATTAATCGACTGTTTCAGTGTGGTACCACATTACTACGTGATCCAAACCAGAAAAAACCCAGGATCAGTTCAACAAGTATGTGAAGAATGCGAAAGTATGAGTCTGATGAGTGAAAATCCCAGGGGCTAACCTAGACCTAACATGCGTTATCCTCTAAAATATTGATCCAAACCAGGTTTAATGGACTGTTTCAGTGTGGTACCACACTACTACGTGATACAAACCAGAAAAAACCCAGGATCTGTTCAACAAGTATGTGAAAAACACGAAAGTATGAGTCTGATGAGTGAAAATCCCAGACCTAACCTAGACCTAACATGCGTTGTCCTCAAAAATATTGATCGAAACCTGGTTTAATCGACTGTTTCAGTGTGGTACCACATTACTACGTGATCCAAACCAGAAAAAACCCAGGATCCGTTCAACAAGTATGTGAAGAATGCGAAAGTATGAGTCTGATGAGTGAAAATCCCATACCTAACCTAGACCTAACATGCGTTATCCTCAAAAATATTGATCGATACCAGGTTTAATCGACTGTTTCAGTGTGGTACCACATTACTACATGATCCAAACCAGAAAAATCCCAGGATCAGTCAACAAGTATGTGAAGAATGCGAAAGTATGAGTCTGATGAGTGAAAATCCCAGGGCTAACCTAGACCTCACATGCGTTATCCTCTAAAATATTGATCGAAACCAGGTTTAATCCACTGTTTCAGTGTGGTATCACACTACTACGTGACCCAAACCAGAAAAAACCCAGGATCTAGCCATCAAGTATGAGAAATATGCGAAAGAATGAGCCTGATGAGAGCAAATCCTTGGCCTAACCTAGACCTAACATGAATCATTCTCTAAAATATTGATCAAAACCAAGTTTAATTGACTGTTTCAGTGTGGTACCACATTACTATGTGATCCAATCCAGAAATAGCCCAGGATCCAGCCATGAAGTATGAGAAATGTGCGAAAGTAGGAGCCTGATGAGGGCAAATCCTAGACCTAACCCAGACCTAACATGCGTTATCCTCTAAAATATTTATCAAGACCAGGTTTAATTGAATGTTTCAGTGTGGTACCACATTACTACGTGATCCAAAGCAGAAAAAACCCTCGATCAGGTCAACATGTATGTTAAAACTGCTAAAGTATGACCCTGATGAGAGTAAATCCCAGGCCTAACCTAGACCTAACATGCGTTAGCCTCAATAATATTGATCGAAACCAGGTTTAATTGAGTGTTTCAGTGTTGTACTTCATTACTGCGTGATGCAATCCAGAGAAAGCCCAGGATCTAGCCATCAAGTATGAGAAATATGCGAAAGAATGAGCCTGATGAGAGCAAATCCTAGACCTAACCCAGACCTAACATGCTTTATCCTCTAAAATATTTATCAAGATCAGGTTTAATTGATTGTTTCAGTGTGGTACCACATTACTACGTGATCCACTCCAGAAAAGACACAGGATCTAGCCGTCAAGTATGTGAAATATGCGAAAGAATGAGCCTGAGGAGAGCAAATCCCAGGCCTAACCTAGACCTAACATGCGTTATCCTCAAAAATATTGATCGAAACCTGGTTTAATCGACTGTTTCAGTGTGGTACCTCATTACTATGTGATCCAAACCAGAAAATAACCCAGGATCTGTTCAACGAGTATGTGAAGTGTGCGAAAGTATGAGTCTGATGAGGGCAAATCCCAGACCTATCCCAGACCTAACATGCGTTATCCTCTAAAATATTTATCAAGACCAGGTTTAACTGAATGTTTCAGTGTGGTCCCACATTACTGCGCGATCCAAACCAGAAAAAACCCAGGATCTGTTCAACAAGTATGTGAAAAATGCGAAAGTATGACCCTGATGTGGGCAAATCCCAGACCTATCCCAGACCTAACATGCATTGTCCTCTAAAATATTGATCGAAACCAGGTTTAATTGACTGTTTCAGTGTGGTACCACATTACCACGTGATCCAATCCAGAAATAGCCCAGGATCTAGACATGAAGTATGAGAAATATGCGAAAGTATGAGCCTGATGAGGGCAAATCCCAGGCCTAACCCAGACCTAACATGCGTTAACCTCAAAAATATTTATCAAGACCAGGTTTAACTGAATGTTTCAGTACGGTACCACATTACTACGTGATACATACCAGAAAAAACCCAGGATCTGTTCAACAAGTATGTGAAAAATGCGAAAGCATGAGTCTGATGAGGGCAAATCCCAGACCTACCCCAGACCTAACATGCATTTTCCTCTAAAATATAGATCCAAACCAGGTTTAGTGGACTGTTTCAGTGTCGTACCACTTTACTACGTGATCCAAACCAGAAAAAACCCAGGATCAGTTCAACAAGTATGTGAAAAACGCGAAAGAATGAGTCTGATGAGTGAAAATCCCAGGCCTAACCTAGACCTAACATGCGTTATCCTCAAAAATATTGATCGAAACCTGGTTTAATCGACTGTTTCAGTGTGGGCCCACATTACTATGTGATCCAAACCAGAAAATAGCCCAGGATCTATCCATGAAGTATAAGAAATATGCGAAAGTATGAGCCCGACGAGGGCAAATCCTAGACCTAACCCAGACCTAACATGCGTTATCCTCAAAAATATTTATCAAGACCAGGTTTAACTGAATGTTTCAGTATGGTACCACATTACTACGTGATACATACCAGAAAAAACCCAGGATCTGTTCAACAAGTATGTGAAAAATGCGAAAGCATGAGTCTGATGAGGGCAAATCCCAGACCTACCCCAGACCTAACTTGCGTTATCCTCTAAAATATTTATCAAGACCAGGTTTAATTGATTGTTTCAGTGTGGTCCCACATTACTACGTGATCCAAACCAGAAAAAACCCAGGATCCGTTCAACAGGTATGTGAAGAATGCGAAAAAATGAGTCTGATGAGTGAAAATCCCAGGCCTTACCTAGACCTAACATGCGTTATCCTCAGGAATATTGATCGAAACCTGGTTTAATCGTCTGTTTCAGTGTGGTCCCACATTACTATGTGATCCAGACCAGAAAATAGCCCAGGATCTATCCATGAAGTATAAGAAACATGCGAAAGTATGAGCCCGACGAGGGCAAATCCTAGACCTAACCCAGACCTAACATGCGTTATCCTCAAAAATATTTATCAAGACCATGGTTAACTGAATGTTTCAGTGTGGTACCACATTACTACGTGATCCATACCAGAAAAAACCCAGGATCTGTTCAACAAGTATGTGAAAAATGCGAAAGCACGAGTCGGATGAGAGCAAATCCCAGGCGTAACCTAGACATAACTTTCGTTATCCTCTAAAATATTGATCGAAACCAGGTTTAATTGACTGTTTCAGTGTGGTCCCACATTACTACCTGATCCAAACCAGAAAAAACCCAGGATCCGTTCAACAAGTATGTGAAGAATGCGAAAGTATGAGTCTGATGAGTGAAAATCCTCGGCCTAACCTAGACCTAACATGCGTTATCCTCAAAAATATTGATCGAAACAAGGTTTAATGGACAGTTTCAGTGTGGTACCACACTACTACGTGATCCAAACCAGAAAAAATCCCAGGATCTGTTCAACAAGTATGTGAAAATCGCGAATGTATGAGCCTGATGAGGGCAAATCCCAGACCTATCCCAGACCTAACTTGCGTTATCCTCTAAAATATTGATCGAAACCAGGTTTAATTGACTGTTTCAGCGTGGTACCACATTACTACGTGATACAATCCAGAAACAGCCCAGGATCCAGCCATGAAGTATGAGAAATATGCGAAAGTATGAGCCTGATGTGGGCAAATCCTAGACCTAACCCAAACCTAACATGCGTTATCCTCTAAAATATTTATCAAGACCAGGTTTAATTGAATGTTTCAGTGTGGTACCACATTACTACGTGAACCAAACCAGAAAAAACCCAGGATCCGTTCAACAAGTATGTGAAGAATGCGAAAGTATGAGTCTGATGAGTGAAAATCCCAGGGCTAACCTAGACCTAACATGCGTTATCCTCTAAAATATTGATCCAAACCAGGTTTAATGGACTGTTTCAGTGTGGTACTACTTTACTACGTGATCCAAAACAGAAAAAACCCTCGATCACGTCAACATGTATGTTAAAACTGCGAAAGTATGACCCTGATGAGGGCAAATCCCAGACCTACCCCAGACCTAACTTGCGTTATCCTCTAAAATATTGATCGAATCCAGGTTTAATTGACTGTTTCAGCGTGGTACCACATTACTACGTGATACAATCCAGAAACAGCCCAGGATCTAGCCATGAAGTATGAGAAATATGCGAAAGAATGAGCCTGATGTGGGCAAATCTTAGACGTAACCCAAACCTAACATGCGTTATCCTCTAAAATATTTATCAAGACCAGGTTTATTTGAATGTTTCAGTGTGGCACCACATTACTACGTGATCCAATCCAGAAAAAACCCAGGATCCGTTCAACAAGTATGTGAAAAACGAAACGTATGAGTCTGATGAGAGCAAATCCCAGACCTATCCCAGACCTAACTTGCGTTGTCCTCTAAGATATTGATGGAAACCAGGTTTAATTGACTGTTTCAGTGTTGTACTTCATTACTACGTGATGCAATCCAGAAAAAGCCCAGGATCTAGCCATCAAGTTTGAGAAATATGCGAAAGTATGAGCCTGACGAGAGCAAATCCTAGACCTAACCCAGACCTAACATGCGTTATCCTCTAAAATATTTATCAAGACCAGGTTTAATTGATTGCTTCAGTGTGGTCCCACATTACTACGTGATCCAAACCAGAAAAAACCCAGGATCCGTTCAACAGGTATGTGAAGAATGCGAAAAAATGAGTCTGATGAGTGAAAATCCCAGGCCTTACCTAGACCTAACATGCGTTATCCTCAAGAATATTGATCGAAACCTGGTTTAATCGACTGTTTCAGTGTGGTGCCACATCACTATGTGATCCAAACCAGAAAATAGCCCAGGATCTATCCATGAAGTATAAGAAATATGCGAAAGTATGAGCCTGATGAGGGCAAATCCTAGACCTAACCCAGACCTAACATTGCGTTATCCTCAAAAATATTTATCAAGACCAGGTTTAACTGAATGTTTCAGTGTGGTACCACATTACTACGTGATCCATACCAGAAAAAACCCAGGATCTGTTCAACAAGTATGTGAAAAATGCGAAAGCACGAGTCGGATGAGAGCAAATCCCGGGCGTAACGTAGACATAACTTTCGTTATCCTCTAAAATATTGATCGAAACCAGGTTTAGTGGGCTGTTTCAGTGTGGTACCACATTACTGCCCGATCCAAACCAGAAAAAACCCAGGATCTGTTCAACAAGTATGTGAAAAATGCGAAAGTATGACCCTGATGTGGGCAAATCCCAGACCTATCCCAGACCTAACTTGCATTGACCTCTAAAATATTGATCGAAACCAGGTTTAATTGACTGTTTCAGTGTGGTACCACATTACTACGTGATCCAATCCAGAAATAGTCCAGGATCTAGCCATGAGGTATGAGAAATATGCGAAAGTATGAGCCTGATGAGGGCAAATCCTAGACCTAACCCAGACCTAACATGCGTTATCATCTAAAATATTTATCAAGACCTGGTTTAATTGATTGTTTCAGTGGGGTACCACATTACTACGTGAACCATACCAGAAAAAACCCAGGATCCGTTGAACAAGTATCTGAAGAATGCGAAAGTATGAGTCTGATGAGTGAAAATCCTCGGCCTAACCTAGACCTAACATGCGTTATCCTCAAAAATATTGATCGAAACCAGGTTTAATAGACTGTTTCAGTGTGGTACCACATTACTACGTGATACAATCCTGAAACAGCCCAGGATCTAGCCATGAAGTATGAGAAATATGCGAAAGTATGAGCCTGACGAGGGCAAATCCTAGACCTAACCCAAACCTAACATGCGTTATCCTCTAAAATATTGATCCAAACCAGGTTTAATGGACTGCTTCTGTGTGGTACAACATTACTACGTGATCCAAACCAGAAAAAACCCAGGATCTGTTCAACAAGTATGTGAAAAATGCGAGAGTATGACCCTGATGTGGGCAAATCCCAGACCTATCCCAGACCTAACTAGCATTGACCTCTAAAATATTGATCGAAACCAGGTTTAATTGACTGTTTCAGTGTGGTACCACATTACTACCTGATCCAAACCAGAAAAAACCCAGGATCCGTTCAACAAGTATGTGAAGAATGCGAAAGTATGAGTCTGATGAGTGAAAATCCTCGGCCTAACCTAGACCTAACATGCGTTATCCTCAAAAATATTGATCGAAACCAGGTTTTATGGACAGTTACAGTGTGGTACCACACTACTACGTGATCCAAACCAGAAAAAATCCCAGGATCTGTTCAACAAGTATGTGAAAACCGCGAAAGTATGAGCCTGATGAGGGCAAATCCCAGACCTATACCAGACCTAACTTACGTTATCCTCTAAAATATTGATCGAAACCAGGTTTAATTGACTGTTTCAGTGTGGTACCACATTACTACGTGATCCAATCCAGAAATAGCCCAGGATCTAGCCATGAGGTATGAGATATATGCGAAAGTATGAGCCTGACGAGAGCAAATCCTAGACCTAACCCAGACCTAACATGCGTTATCCTCTAAAATATTTATCAAGACCAGGTTTAACTGAATGTTTCAGTGTGGTCCCACATTACTACGTGATCCATACCAGAAAAAACCCAGGATCTGTTCAACAAGTATGTGAAAAATGCGAAAGCATGAGTCTGATGAGGGCAAGGCCCAGGCCTAACCTAGACATAACTTTCGTTATCCTCTAAAATATTGATCGAAACCAGGTTTAGTGGGCTGTTTCAGTGTGGTACCACATTACTGCGCGATCCAAACCAGAAAAAACCCAGGATCTGTTCAACAAGTATGTGAAAAATGCGAAAGTATGACCCTGATGTGGGCAAATCCCAGACCTATCCCAGACCTGACTTGCATTGTCCTCTAAAATATTGATCGAAACCAGGTTTCATTGACTGCTTCAGTGTGGTACCACATTACTACGTGATCCAATCCAGAAATAGCCCAGGATCTAGCCATGAAGTATGAGAAATATGCGAAAGTATGAGCCTGATGAGGGCAAATCCTAGACCTAACTCAGACCTAACATGCGTTATCATCTAAAATATTTATCAAGACCTGGTTTAAGTGATTGTTTCAGTGTGGTACCACATTACTACGTGAACCATACCAGAAAAAACCCAGGATCCGTTCAACAGGTATCTGAAGAATGCGAAAGTATGAGTCTGATGAGTGAAAATCTCAGGGCTAACCTAGACCTAACATGCATTATCCTCTAAAATATTGATCCAAACCAGGTTTAGTGGACTGTTTCAGTGTGGTACCACTTTACTACGTGATCCAAAGCAGAAAAAACCCTCGATCGGGTCAACATGTTTGTTAGAACTGCGAAAGTATGACCCTGATGAGGGCAAATCCCAGGCCTAACCCAGACCTAACATGCGTTACCCTCAAAAATATTTATCAAGACCAGGTTTAACTGAATGTTTCAGTATGGTACCACATTACTACGTGATCCATACCAGAAAAAACCCAGGATCTGATCAACAAGTATGTGAAAAATGCGAAAGCATGAGTCTGATGAGGGCAAATCCCAGACCTATCCCAGTCCTAACTTGCGTTATCCTCTAAAATATTGATCGAAACCAGGTTTAATTGACTGTTTCAGCGTGGTACCACATTACTACGTGATACAATCCGGAAACAGCCCAGGATCTAGCCATGAAGTATGAGAAATATGCGAAAGTATGAGCCTGATGAGGGCAAATCCCAGGCGTAACGTAGACATAACTTTCGTTTTCCTCTAAAATATTGATCGAAACCAGGTTTAGTGGGCTGTTTCAGTGTGGTACCACATTACTGCCCGATCCAAACCAGAAAAAACCCAGGATCTGTTCAACAAGTATGTGAAAAATGCGAAAGTATGACCCTGATGTGGGCAAATCCCAGACCTATCCCAGACCTAACTTGCATTGACCTCTAAAATATTGATCGAAACCAGGTTTAATTGACTGTTTCAGTGTGGTACCACATTACTACGTGATCCAATCCAGAAATAGTCCAGGATCTAGCAATGAGGTATGAGAAATATGCGAAAGTATGAGCCTGATGAGGGCAAATCCTAGACCTAACCCAGACCTAACATGCGTTATCATCTAAAATATTGATCCAAACCAGGTTTAATGGACTGCTTCAGTGTGGTCCCACATTACTACCTGATCCAAACCAGAAAAAACCCAGGATCCGTTCAACAAGTATGTGAAGAATGCGAAAGTATGAGTCTGATGAGTGAAAATCCTCGGCCTAACCTAGACCTAACATGCGTTATCCTCAAAAATATTGATCGAAACCAGGTTTAATAGACTGTTTCAGTGTGGTACCACATTACTACGTGATACAATCCTGAAACAGCCCAGGATCTAGCCATGAAGTATGAGAAATATGCGAAAGTATGAGCCTGACGAGGGCAACTCCTAGACCTAACCCAAACCTAACATGCGTTATCCTCTAAAATATTGATCCAAACCAGGTTTAATGGACTGCTTCTGTGTGGTACAACATTACTACGTGATCCAAACCAGAAAAAACCCAGGATCTGTTCAACAAGTATGTGAAGAATGCGAAAGTATGAGTCTGATGAGTGAAAATCCCAGGCCTTACCTAGACCTAACATGCGTTATCCTCAAGAATATTGATCGAAACCTGGTTTAATCGACCGTTTCAGTGTGGTACCACATCACTATGTGATCCAAACCAGAAAATAGCCCAGGATCTATCCATGAAGTATAAGAAATATGCGAAAGTATGAGCCTGATGAGGGCAAATCCTAGACCTAACCCAGACCTAACATGCGTTATCCTCAAAAATATTTATCAAGACCAGGTTTAACTGAATGTTTCAGTGTGGTACCACATTACTACGTGATCCATACCAGAAAAAACCCAGGATCTGTTCAACAAGTATGTGAAAAATGCGAAAGCACGAGTCGGATGAGAGCAAATCCCAGGCGTAACCTAGAAATAACTTTCGTTATCCTCTAAAATATTGATCGAAACCAGGTTTAATTGACTGCTTCAGTGTGGTACCACATTACTACCTGATCCAAACCAGAAAAAACCCAGGATCTGTTCAACAAGTATGTGAAGAATGCGAAAGTATGAGTCTGATGAGTGAAAATCCTCGGCCTAACCTAGACCTAACATGCGTTATCCTCAAAAATATTGATCGAAACAAGGTTTAATGGACAGTTTCAGTGTGGTACCACACTACTACGTGATCCAAACCAGAAAAAAACCCAGGATCTGTTCAACAAGTATGTGAAAATCGCGAATGTATGAGCCTGATGAGGGCAAATCCCAGACCTATACCAGACCTAACTTACGTTATCCTCTAAAATATTGATCGAAACCAGGTTTAATTGACTGTTTCAGTGTGGTACCACATTACTATGCGATCCAATCCAGAAATAGCCCAGGATCTAGCCATGAGGTATGAGAAATATGCGAAAGTATGAGCCTGACGAGAGCAAATCCTAGACCTAACCCAGACCTAACATGCGTTATCCTCAAAAATATTTATCAAGACCAGGTTTAACTGAATGTTTCAGTATGGTACCACATTACTACGTGATCCATACCAGAAAAAACCCAGGATCTGTTCAACAAGTATGTGAAAAGTGCGAAAGCATGAGTCTGATGAGGGCAAATCCCAGACCTATCCCAGACCTAACTTGCGTTATCCTCTAAAATATTGATCGAAACAAGGTTTAATTGACTGTTTCAGCGTGGTACCACATTACTACGTGATACAATCCAGAAACAGCCCAGGATCCAGCCATGAAGTATGAGAAATATGCGAAAGTATGAGCCTGATGTGGGCAAATCCTAGACCTAACCCAAACCTAACATGCGTTATCATCTAAAATATTTATCAAGACCTGGTTTAATTGATTGTTTCAGTGTGGTACCACATTACTATGTGATCCAAACCAGAAAATAACCCAGGATCTGTTCAACGAGTATGTGAAGTGTGCGAAAGTATGAGTCTGATGAAGTCAAATCCCAGATCTATCCCAGACTTAACTTGCGTTATCCTCTAAAATATTGATCGAAACCGGGTTTAATCTTTCTGTTTCAGTGTGGTACCACATTACTACGTGATCCAAACCAGAAAAAACTCAGGATCAGTTCAACAAGTATGTGAAAAACGCGAAAGTATGAGCCTGATGAGGGCTAATCCCAGACCTATCCCAGACCTAACTTGCGTTATCCTCTAAAATATTGATCGAAACCAGGTTTAATTGACTGTTTCAGCGTGGTACCACATTACTACGTGATACAATCCAGAAACAGCCCAGGATCCAGCCATGAAGTATGAGAAATATGCGAAAGTATGAGCCTGATGTGGGCAAATCCTAGACCTAACCCAAACCTAACATGCGTTATCATCTAAAATATTGATCGAATCAAGGTTTAATTGACTGTTTCAGCGTGGTACCACATTACTACGTGATACAATCCAGAAACAGCCCAGGATCTAGCCATAAAGTATGAGAAATATGCGAAAGAATGAGCCTGATGTGGGCAAATCTTAGACGTAACCCAAACCTAACATGCGTTATCCTCTAAAATATTTATCAAGTCCAGGTTTATTTGAATGTTTCAGTGTGGCACCACATTACTACGTGATCCAATCCAGAAAAAACCCAGGATCCGTTCAACAAGTATGTGAAAAACGAAACGTATGAGTCTGATGAGAGCAAATCCCAGACCTATCCCAGACCTAACTTGCGTTGTCCTCTAAGATATTGATGGAAACGAGGTTTAATTGACTGTTTCAGTGTTGTACTTCATTACTACGTGATGCAATCCAGAAAAAGCCCAGGATCTAGCCATCAAGTTTGAGAAATATGCGAAAGTATGAGCCTGACGAGAGCAAATCCTAGACCTAACCCAGACCTAACATGCGTTATCCTCTAAAATATTTATCAAGACCAGGTTTAATTGATTGTTTCAGTGTGGTCCCACATTACTACGTGATCCAAACCAGAAAAAACCCAGGATCCGTTCAACAGGTATGTGAAGAATGCGAAAAAATGAGTCTGATGAGTGAAAATCCCAGGCCTTACCTAGACCTAACATGCGTTATCCTCAAGAATATTGATCGAAACCTGGTTTAATCGACCGTTTCAGTGTGGTACCACATCACTATGTGATCCAAACCAGAAAATAGCCCAGGATCTATCCATGAAGTATAAGAAATATGCGAAAGTATGAGCCTGATGAGGGCAAATCCTAGACCTAACCCAGACCTAACATGCGTTATCCTCAAAAATATTTATCAAGACCAGGTTTAACTGAATGTTTCAGTGTGGTACCACATTACTACGTGATCCATACCAGAAAAAACCCAGGATCTGTTCAACAAGTATGTGAAAAATGCGAAAGCACGAGTCGGATGAGAGCAAATCCCAGGCGTAACGTAGACATAACTTTCGTTTTCCTCTAAAATATTGATCGAAACCAGGTTTAGTGGGCTGTTTCAGTGTGGTACCACATTACTGCCCGATCCAAACCAGAAAAAACCCAGGATCTGTTCAACAAGTATGTGAAAAATGCGAAAGTATGACCCTGATGTGGGCAAATCCCAGACCTATCCCAGACCTAACTTGCATTGACCTCTAAAATATTGATCGAAACCAGGTTTAATTGACTGTTTCAGTGTGGTACCACATTACTACGTGATCCAATCCAGAAATAGTCCAGGATCTAGCAATGAGGTATGAGAAATATGCGAAAGTATGAGCCTGATGAGGGCAAATCCTAGACCTAACCCAGACCTAACATGCGTTATCATCTAAAATATTGATCCAAACCAGGTTTAATGGACTGCTTCAGTGTGGTCCCACATTACTACCTGATCCAAACCAGAAAAAACCCAGGATCCGTTCAACAAGTATGTGAAGAATGCGAAAGTATGAGTCTGATGAGTGAAAATCCTCGGCCTAACCTAGACCTAACATGCGTTATCCTCAAAAATATTGATCGAAACCAGGTTTAATAGACTGTTTCAGTGTGGTACCACATTACTACGTGATACAATCCTGAAACAGCCCAGGATCTAGCCATGAAGTATGAGAAATATGCGAAAGTATGAGCCTGACGAGGGCAACTCCTAGACCTAACCCAAACCTAACATGCGTTATCCTCTAAAATATTGATCCAAACCAGGTTTAATGGACTGCTTCTGTGTGGTACAACATTACTACGTGATCCAAACCAGAAAAAACCCAGGATCTGTTCAACAAGTATGTGAAGAATGCGAAAGTATGAGTCTGATGAGTGAAAATCCCAGGCCTTACCTAGACCTAACATGCGTTATCCTCAAGAATATTGATCGAAACCTGGTTTAATCGACCGTTTCAGTGTGGTACCACATCACTATGTGATCCAAACCAGAAAATAGCCCAGGATCTATCCATGAAGTATAAGAAATATGCGAAAGTATGAGCCTGATGAGGGCAAATCCTAGACCTAACCCAGACCTAACATGCGTTATCCTCAAAAATATTTATCAAGACCAGGTTTAACTGAATGTTTCAGTGTGGTACCACATTACTACGTGATCCATACCAGAAAAAACCCAGGATCTGTTCAACAAGTATGTGAAAAATGCGAAAGCACGAGTCGGATGAGAGCAAATCCCAGGCGTAACGTAGACATAACTTTCGTTTTCCTCTAAAATATTGATCGAAACCAGGTTTAGTGGGCTGTTTCAGTGTGGTACCACATTACTGCCCGATCCAAACCAGAAAAAACCCAGGATCTGTTCAACAAGTATGTGAAAAATGCGAAAGTATGACCCTGATGTGGGCAAATCCCAGACCTATCCCAGACCTAACTTGCATTGACCTCTAAAATATTGATCGAAACCAGGTTTAATTGACTGTTTCAGTGTGGTACCACATTACTACGTGATCCAATCCAGAAATAGTCCAGGATCTAGCAATGAGGTATGAGAAATATGCGAAAGTATGAGCCTGATGAGGGCAAATCCTAGACCTAACCCAGACCTAACATGCGTTATCATCTAAAATATTGATCCAAACCAGGTTTAATGGACTGCTTCAGTGTGGTCCCACATTACTACCTGATCCAAACCAGAAAAAACCCAGGATCCGTTCAACAAGTATGTGAAGAATGCGAAAGTATGAGTCTGATGAGTGAAAATCCTCGGCCTAACCTAGACCTAACATGCGTTATCCTCAAAAATATTGATCGAAACCAGGTTTAATAGACTGTTTCAGTGTGGTACCACATTACTACGTGATACAATCCTGAAACAGCCCAGGATCTAGCCATGAAGTATGAGAAATATGCGAAAGTATGAGCCTGACGAGGGCAAATCCTAGACCTAACCCAAACCTAACATGCGTTATCCTCTAAAATATTGATCCAAACCAGGTTTAATGGACTGCTTCTGTGTGGTACAACATTACTACGTGATCCAAACCAGAAAAAACCCAGGATCTGTTCAACAAGTATGTCAAAAATGCGAGAGTATGACCCTGATGTGGGCAAATCCCAGACCTATCCCAGACCTAACTTGCATTGACCTCTAAAATATTGATCGAAACCAGGTTTAATTGACTGTTTCAGTGTGGTACCACATTACTACGTGATCCAATCCAGAAATAGCCCAGGATCTAGCCATGAAGTATGAGAAATATGCGAAAGTATGAGCCTGACGAGGGCAAATCCTAGACCTAACCCAAACCTAACATGCGTTATCCCCTAAAATATTGATCCAAACCAGGTTTAATGGACTGCTTCAGTGTGGTCCCACATTACTACCTGATCCAAACCAGAAAAAACCCAGGATCCGTTCAACAAGTATGTGAAGAATGCGAAAGTATGAGTCTGATGAGTGAAAATCCACGGCCTAACCTAGACCTAACATGCGTTATCCTCAAAAATATTGATCGAAACCAGGTTTTATGGACAGTTACAGTGTGGTACCACACTACTACGTGATCCAAACCAGAAAAAAACCCAGGATCTGTTCAACAAGTATGTGAAAACCGCGAAAGTATGAGCCTGATGAGGGCAAATCCCAGACCTATCCCAGACCTGACTTGCATTGTCCTCTAAAATATTCATCGAAACCAGGTTTAATTGACTGCTTCAGTGTGGTACCACATTACTACGTGATCCAATCCAGCAATAGCCCAGGATCTAGCCATGAAGTATGAGAAATATGCGAAAGTATGAGCCTGATGAGGGCAAATCCTAGACCTAACTCAGACCTAACATGCGTTATCATCTAAAATATTTATCAAGACCTGGTTTAATTGATTGTTTCAGTGTGGTACCACATTACTACGTGAACCATACCAGAAAAAACCCAGGATCCGTTCAACAGGTATCTGAAGAATGCGAAAGTATGAGTCTGATGAGTGAAAATCTCAGGGCTAACCTAGACCTAACATGCATTATCCTCTAAAATATTGATCCAAACCAGGTTTAGTGGACTGTTTTAGTGTGGTACCACTTTACTACGTGATCCAAAGCAGAAAAAACCCTCGATCGGGTCAACATGTTTGTTAGAACTGCGAAAGTATGACCCTGATGAGGGCAAATCCCAGGCCTAACCCAGACCTAACATGCGATATCCTCAAAAATATTTATCAAGACCAGGTTTAACTGAATGTTTCAGTATGGTACCACATTACTACGTGATCCATACCAGAAAAAACCCAGGATCTGTTCAACAAGTATGTGAAAAATGCGAAAGCATGAGTCTGATGAGGGCAAATCCCAGACCTATCCCAGACCTAACTTGCGTTATCCTCTAAAATATTGATCGAAACAAGGTTTAATTGACTGTTTCAGCGTGGTACCACATTACTACGTGATACAATCCAGAAACAGCCCAGGATCTAGCCATGAAGTATGAGAAATATGCGAAAGTATGAGCCTGATGTGGGCAAATCCTAGACCTAACCCAAACCTAACATGCGATATCCTCAAAAATATTTATCAAGACCAGGTTTAACTGAATGTTTCAGTATGGTACCACATTACTACGTGATCCATACCAGAAAAAACCCAGGATCTGTTCAACAAGTATGTGAAAAATGCGAAAGCATGAGTCTGATGAGGGCAAATCCCAGACCTATCCCAGACCTAACTTGCGTTATCCTCTAAAATATTGATCGAAACAAGGTTTAATTGACTGTTTCAGCGTGGTACCACATTACTACGTGATCCAATCCAGAAATAGCCCAGGATCTAGCCATGAAGTATGAGAAATATGCGAAAGTATGAGCCTGATGAGGGCAAATCCTAGACCTAACCCAGACCTAACATGCGTTATCATCTAAAATATTTATCAAGACCTGGTTTAATTGATTGTTTCAGTGTGGTACCACATTACTATGTGATCCAAACCAGAAAATAACCCAGGATCTGTTCAACGAGTATGTGAAGTGTGCGAAAGTATGAGTCTGATGAAGTCAAATCCCAGATCTATCCCAGACTTAACTTCCGTTATCCTCTAAAATATTGATCGAAACCGGGTTTAATCGACTGTTTCAGTGTGGTACCACATTACTACGTGATCCAAACCAGAAAAAACCCAGGATCAGTTCAACAAGTATGTGAAAAACGCGAAAGTATGAGCCTGATGAGGGCTAATCCCAGACCTATCCCAGTCCTAACTTGCGTTATCCTCTAAAATATTGATCGAAACCAGGCTTAATTGACTGTTTCAGCGTGGTACCACATTACTACGTGATACAATCCGGAAACAGCCCAGGATATAGCCATGAAGTATGAGAAATATGCGAAAGTATGAGCCTGATGAGGGCAAATCCTAGACCTAACTCAGACCTAACATGCGTTATCATCTAAAATATTTATCAAGACCTGGTTTAATTGATTGTTTCAGTGTGGTACCGCATTACTACGTGAACCATACCAGAAAAAACCCAGGATCCGTTCAACAGGTATCTGAAGAATGCGAAAGTATGAGTCTGATGAGTGAAAATCCCAGGGCTAACCTAGACCTAACATGCGTTACCCTCAAAAATATTGATCGAAACCAGGTTTAATTGACTGTTTCAGTGTGGTACCACATTACTATGTGATCCAATCCAGAAAAAACCCAGGATCCGTTCAACAAGTATGTGAAAAACGCGAACGTATGAGTCTGATGAGGGCAAATCCCAGACCTATCCCAGACCTAACTTGCGTTGTCCTCTAAGATATTGATGGAAACCAGGTTTAATTGACTGTTTCAGTGTGGTACCACATTACTACGTGATCCAATCCAGAAATAGCCAAGGATCTAGCCATGAAGTATGAGAAATATGCGAAAGTATGAGCCTGATGAGGGCAAATCCTAGACCTATCCCAGACCTAACATGCGTTATCATCTAAAATATTTATCAAGACCTGGTTTAATTGATTGTTTCAGTATGGTACCACATTACTACGTGATCCATACCAGAAAAAACCCAGGATCTGTTCAACAAGTATGTGAAAAATGCGAAAGCATGAGTCTGATGAGGGCAAATCCCAGACCTACCCCAGACCTAACTTGCGTTATCCTCTAAAATGTTGATCGAAACAAGGTTTAATTGACTGTTTCAGCGTGGTACCACATTACTACGTGATACAATCCAGAAACAGCCCAGGATCTAGCCATGAAGTATGAGAAATATGCGAAAGTATGAGCCTGATGTTGGCAAATCCTAGACCTAACCCAAACCTAACATGCGTTATCCTCTAAAATATTTATCAAGACCAGGTTTAATTGAATGTTTCAGTGTGGTACCACATTACTACGTGAACGAAACCAGAAAAAACCCAGGATCCGTTCAACAAGTATGTGAAGAATGCGAAAGTATGAGTCTGATGAGTGAAAATCCCAGGGCTAACCTAGACCTAACATGCGTTACCCTCAAAAATATTGATCGAAACCAGGTTTAATTGACTGTTTCAGTGTGGTACCACATTATTATGTGATCCAATCCAGAAAAAACCCAGGATCCGTTCAACAAGTATGTGAAAAACGCGAACGTATGAGTCTGATGAGGGCAAATCCCAGACCTATCCCAGACCTAACTTGCGTTGTCCTCTAAGATATTGATGGAAACCAGGTTTAATTGACTGTTTCAGTGTGGTACCACATTACTACGTGATCCAATCCAGAAATAGCCCAGGATCTAGCCATGAAGTATGAGAAATATGCGAAAGTATGAGCCTGATGAGGGCAAATCCTAGACCTAACCCAGACCTAACATGCGTTATCATCTAAAATATTTATCAAGACCTGGTTTAATTGATTGTTTCAGTGTGGTACCACATTACTATGTGATCCAAACCAGAAAATAACCCAGGATCTGTTCAACGAGTATGTGAAGTGTGCGAAAGTATGAGTCTGATGAAGTCAAATCCCAGATCTATCCCAGACTTAACTTGCGTTATCCTCTAAAATATTGATCCAAACCAGGTTTAGTGGACTGTTTCAGTGTGGTACCACTTTACTACGTGATCCAAAGCAGAAAAAACCCTCGACCGGGTCATCATGTTTGTTAGAACTGCGAAAGTATGACCCTGATGAGGGCAAATCCCAGGCCTAACCCTGACCTAACATGCGTTATCCTCAAAAATATTTATCAAGACCCGGTTTAACTGAATGTTTCAGTATGGTACCACATTACTACGTGATCCATACCGGAAAAAACCCAGGATCTGTTCAACAAGTATGTGAAAAATGCGAAAGTATGACCCTGATGTGGGCAAATCCCAGACCTATCCCAGACCTAACTTGCATTGACCTCTAAAATATTGATCGAAACCAGGTTTAATTGACTGTTTCAGTGTGGTACCACATTACTACGTGATCCAATCCAGAAATAGCCCAGGATCTAGCCATGAAGTATGAGAAATATGCGAAAGTATGAGCCTGATGAGGGCAAATCCTAGACCTAACCCTGACCTAACATGCGTTATCATCTAAAATATTTATCAAGACCTGGTTTAATTGATTGTTTCAGTGTGGTACCACATTACTACGTGAACCGTACCAGAAAAAACCCAGGATCCGTTGAACAAGTATCTGAAGAATGCGAAAGTATGAGTCTGATGAGTGAAAATCCTCGGCCTAACCTAGACCTAACATGCGTTATCCTCAAAAATATTGATCGAAACCAGGTTTAATAGACTGTTTCAGTGTGGTACCACATTACTACGTGATACAATCCTGAAACAGCCCAGGATCTAGCCATGAAGTATGAGAAATATGCGAAAGTATGAGCCTGACGAGGGCAAATCCTAGACCTAACCCAAACCTAACATGCGTTATCCTCTAAAATATTGATCCAAACCAGGTTTAATGGACTGCTTCAGTGTGGTACAACATTACTACGTGATCCAAACCAGAAAAAACCCAGGATCCGTTCAACAAGTATGTGAAGAATGCGAACGTATGAGTCTGATGAGGGCAAATCCCAGACCTATCCCAGACCTAACTTGCGTTGTCCTCTAAGATATTGATGGAAACCAGGTTTAACTGAATGTTTCAGTGTGGTACCACATTACTACGTGATCCATACCAGAAAAAACCCAGGATCTGTTCAACAAGTATGTGAAAAATGCGAAAGTATGACCCTGATGTGGGCAAATCCAGGACCTATCCCAGACCTAACTTGCATTGACCTCTAAAATATTGATCGAAACCAGGTTTAATTGACTGTTTCAGTGTGGTACCACATTACTACGTGATCCAATCCAGAAATAGCCCAGGATCTAGCCATGAAGTATGAGAAATATGCGAAAGTATGAGCCTGACGAGGGCAAATCCTAGACCTAACCCAAACCTAACATGCGTTATCCCCTAAAATATTGATCCAAACCAGGTTTAATGGACTGCATCAGTGTGGTCCCACATTACTACCTGATCCAAACCAGAAAAAAACCAGGATCCGTTCAACAAGTATGTGAAGAATGCGAAAGTATGTGTCTGTTGAGTGAAAATCCTCGGCCTAACCTAGACCTAACATGCGTTATCCTCAAAAATATTGATCGAAACCAGGTTTTATGGACAGTTACAGTGTGGTACCACACTACTACGTGATCCAAACCAGAAAAAAACCCAGGATCTGTTCAACAAGTATGTGAAAACCGCGAAAGTATGAGCCTGATGAGGGCAAATCCCAGACCTATACCAGACCTAACTTACGTTATCCTCTAAAATATTGATCGAAACCAGGTTTAATTGACTGTTTCAGTGTGGTACCACATTACTACGTGGTCCAATCCATAAATAGCCCAGGATCTAGCCATGAGGTATGAGATATATGCGAAAGTATGAGCCTGACGAGAGCAAATCCTAGACCTAACCCAGACCTAACATGCGTTATCCTCTAAAATATTTATCAAGACCAGGTTTAACTGAATGTTTCTGTGTGGTCCCACATTACTACGTGATCCATACCAGAAAAAACCCAGGATCTGTTCAACAAGTATGTGAAAAATGCGAAAGCATGAGTCTGATGAGGGCAAGGCCCAGGCCTAACCTAGACATAACTTTCGTTATCCTCTAAAATATTGATCGAAACCAGGTTTAGTGGGCTGTTTCAGTGTGGTACCACATTACTGCGCGATCCAAACCAGAAAAAACCCAGGATCTGTTCAACAAGTATGTGAAAAATGCGAAAGTATGACCCTGATGTGGGCAAATCCCAGACCTATCCCAGACCTGACTTGCATTGTCCTCTAAAATATTGATCGAAACCAGGTTTAATTGACTGCTTCAGTGTGGTACCACATTACTACGTGATCCAATCCAGAAATAGCCCAGGATCTAGCCATGAAGTATGAGAAATATGCGAAAGTATGAGCCTGACGAGAGCAAATCCTAGACCTAACCCAGACCTAACATGCGTTATCCTCTAAAATATTTATCAAGACCAGGTTTAACTGAATGTTTCAGTGTGGTCCCACATTACTACGTGATCCATACCAGAAAAAACCCAGGATCTGTTCAACAAGTATGTGAAAAATGCGAAAGCATGAGTCTGATGAGGGCAAATCCCAGACCTATCCCAGACCTAACTTGCGTTATCCTCTAAAATATTGATCGAAACAAGGTTTAATTGACTGTTTCAGCGTAGTACCACATTACTACGTGATACAATCCAGAAACAGCCCAGGATCTAGCCATGAAGTATGAGAACTAAGCGAAAGTATGAGCCTGATGTGGGCAAATCCTAGACCTAACCCAAACCTAACATGCGTTATCCTCTAAAATATTTATCCAGACCAGGTTTAATTGAATGTTTCAGTGTGGTACCACATTACTACGTGAACCAAACCAGAGAAAACCCAGGATACGTTCAACAAGTATGTGAAGAATGCGAAAGTATGAGTCTGATCCCCTCAGGGGCTGCCAGCCTTTCAGCTGCAGTACGGGCCTAACGAACCCGGGGTACCCGAGTCATACACACACCGTAAGCCTCCTGTTGGTCGTCACAACGACCCATTCACAATTCCCTATTGGTTTTGTGAATGGTACGTGACGGCAGGAGGAACGGGGGTCTTGGCTTAACCGCCTGGGCCACGAGTATGGCGACTCTATAAAATCGCCCTCCAATCCTAAGCTATGGTGCGCGGCGATGGGATGCATGGTTGGGCGAGAAGGCCCAATCCCAATCGACCACCTCCGGGGAACCTGCCGAACCCCCGGAGTATTAGGCTTACCCGGGTAGGGCGGCTCTGCCCGGGTGGACCTTTATTTCCGACCATCTCGTGGGATTATTATGGACACAGAAAATAAAATGGGGATGGGGCGGGTTTTGTCGGTTGGGGAGGACGGAGGCGGGGTTGGGGTTAGGGTGGCGGCGCTCGCGCCCCACTCAGCGCCAGGTCCGGCTTCGTGGAGGGTGGAGGAGGACGACGAGACGGCGTCGGTCTCGTCCTTCTCCTCCAGCACGAGCCACATAGGCTCTAAGAGGAAGAGGACGGGGCAGGCCGTCGTCGAGGTGGGCGAGGCGATGAGCCCGTCGGTGAGGCTGAGTTGCCTCAGGGACGAGGTGACCGAGGAGATATCGGAGAGGATCTCCTCGTCCCTGAGGCGGGTGGAGAAAGTCGCCGCTGCCTGCGCCTTTAAGGGGCAGAAAAGCGGTGGCGCGGAGGCCCTGAAGGCCGCGGCGGAGGAAATGAGGGAGGCGGCGCGGGAGCTCAGAGGGCGGAGCGCCCGTCTGCAGCTCCTGTTGGAGGAGGAGCGACAGGGGAGGAGGAGGGCAGAGGCGCTGTGGAACAGCGCGGCCCTCCCTCCCATCCTCCCTCCTCCTCCACCGCCGCGTCCCTCGGCGGAGGTAAATAAGCGGAGTGCGGCGGCAGTGGTGCGGGGCACCGCGGGCCCCTCCACCCGCACTCCGCCCGTGAAGAAGTCCCCGTCCTCCTCAGAAGACGATCTTCTGAGGAGGATTGGGGACATGATTGATGGCAAGCTGGCCGCCTTCCGGGAGGAGCTCCTCGCCGGAAGAGCGGTCAGCAGGAAGGCGGTGCCTCCCCGACCTGTTCCGGTGCAGTCGGGGAAGGCAAAAAAGGGCGGAGTGAAGGCTCCGCCCAGCGTTGCGGCACCAGGGCCCCGGGTCGCGACCCCCAAGGGGGGTGGTGTACCCGTGGTCGCGGTGGTCGCGTCCTCCACGGCACCCTCCCAAGGGGGGGTGGCGTGGAGTGAGGTGGTAGGGCGGAAGGCGAAGCGGGCGGCGAGGAAGGCCTCGCAACCGCAGCCTCCGCCTCCGCCGCCGGCGGCCAAGGTAAAGGCCGCGAAGGTCGGGAAGGCACGACCAGGTCGTCCCCCAAAAACGGCAGCGGTGACGCTGACCGTTGCGCAGGGGGGCGACCTGACCCTCGCGGAGGCGATGCGGCTCGCCAGGGAGAATATCTCCCTGGAAGAGCTGGGCATCGCCTCCGTGAGGGCGAAGAGGGCCGTGACCGGGGGTCTCTTGCTGGAGATCCCCGGTGCAGAAGGCGGCGCGAAGGCGGATCGTCTCGCCCAGAGGCTCCGAGAGCAGCTGGGCGAGCGAGGTGTCCGGGTCGCCCGGCCCACGAAGCGCACGGAGATGCGCGTTTGTGGGCTGGACGACTCGGTCAGCGCACAGGATGTGTCCCGTGCCCTTGCGAGGGCGGGGGACTGTCCTGTGGAGGACCTGCGGATCGGAGAGATCCGCAGGTCGCCCTCCGGCCTCGGGTCGGTGTGGGCCCGGTGCCCCCTCTCCGCCGCCCGTAAGGTGGAGGAATCCGGGAGGGTGTTGGTGGGGTGGGTTTCGGCGCGAGTGGAAATCCTCGCGCCGCGCCCGCTCCAGTGTCACCGCTGCCTCGAATTGGGGCACGTGAGGCAGTGGTGCACCTCGCCGGTGGACCGCAGCGGTCAGTGTTACCGCTGCGGTACCAAAGAGCACCGTGCGAGCCAGTGCTCGGCGGGCCCCCACTGCCCGCTGTGTGCGGACATGGGGAGGCCAGCCGATCACAGGGTGGGGAGCAAGAAGTGCTCCCCCCCCTCCCGGAAGGAGAGGAAGAGGCGGGCTGCACCGGCTCTGGTGCCGAGGGCGGTGGCATCGTCCTCCATGGAAGTGGACGGTGCTACGGGGACGGACGGCCGGGAGGAGGCTGGCGCGGCCATTAATTAATGCCGCCCCGCCTCCTCCTCCAGGCCAACCTCAACCACTGCCGCGCGGCACAGGACTTGATGTCCCAAGTCCTCGCGGAGTGGGGGGTTGGCCTGGCGGTCGCCGCCGAGCCGTACCACGTCCCTGATCACCCTCATTGGGTGGGCGACGCGGACGGCTTGGTGGCGACTGTATGGGTAGGGGGCGACGGGTCCCCACCGTTCTCCTTGTTGGAGCGCGGTCGGGGATTCGTCACCGTGGACTGGGGGGGAGTCGCTGTGGTGGGGTGCTACATTTCGCCCCGTAGCGGTCACGCTGCGTTCGAGCTGTACTTGGCCGAGGTCGCGGCATGCGTGCAGCGCTACGCGGCCCGGCCGGTGCTGGTCCTGGGGGATTTTAATGCCAAGTCGGTGGCTTGGGGATCCCCCAGGACCTCCGTTCGCGGCGGGATCCTGGGCGATTGGGCGGCGGGGCTCGACCTCCGGGTATTGAACCGGGGGTCGGAGCACACATGCGTGCGGCGATATGGGGGTCCATCGTGGATGTTGGATTCGCGACCCCCAACGCCGTGCGCATGGTGTCGGGTTGGCACGTGGTCGCGGGGGCAGAGACACTCTCCGATCACCGGTACATCCGGATGGAGGTCTCTGCCTATGCTGCGTCGGGTGCAGAGGCGCATGGCGCTCAGGGTCGTCCGCGGGTATCGGACCATGTCACATGAGGCGGCGACGGTTCTAGCGGGGATGCCGCCCATGGACCTGCTCGCGCGGTCGCACGCGGTGATGTACCGGCACCGCGTCGACCGTCGCGCGGGGGTGGGGGCGGTCCCGGGCGGGCAGGAACCTGCTTGGGGCGATTTGAAGCGCCAGGCCCGGCAGTCCGTGTTGCTCGCGTGGCAGGAGCGGCTGGCTCTGCCAACCGCGGGGCACCGGACTGTCGGGGCTGTTCGGCCACTCCTGAAGGAGTGGCTGGACAGAGGCCATGGCAGCCTCACCTACCGGCTGGCACAGCTATTTTCCGGGCATGGCAGTTTCGGAAGATACCTGTGCCGGATAGGGAAGGAGCCGACGGCGCGTTGCTGCCACTGCGACGCTGAGCAGGACACGGCGGATCATACCCTGGAGGTATGCCCCGCGTGGGAGGGGGAGCGCCGTGTCCTGGTCGGCGTCATCGGGCGGGATGTCTCGCTGCCGGGCGTGGTGCGCGCCATGCTCGGCAGCGAGGAGAAGTGGAGGGCCGTGGCCTCCTTCTGCGAGAACGTAATGTTGCAGAAGGAGGCCGCGGGGAGGGAGCGCGAGCTTCAGCGGCGCGCTGAAGCTCGCGCTCGTGCGGTGGCCCGAGATCGTCGCCCGGTCGCGAGGCGTCGCGGGCGGCCGCCTCGGCGTGGCGGATGACCTAGGCTGGGAGGGGGGTCCTGAGGGGACCCTCCTCCCGCCAGGCGGCGCCGGGTCGGACCGGTTGGGGGTAGGAGTGCCTCCCCCTACCGGTCCGACGCAAGGGGAGGCACCCTCGGCGGTCTGGTGCGGCCACGAACGCCCGGCCGTCGAGCGGTGGAAACGGGGTCGCGGGCGGTTGCGAGTTGGGGCTCGCAGCCGCCACTAAACGCGGCCCCGGGACGGATAGCGGCGGGATGGAGTGGCCCCGTCCCGCCGCTATGAGGCAGTGTGTCTACTGGGGGGACCGATTGTCCCCCCGGGGGATGGGCGCGAAAGCGCGGGCACGGGGACGATACCGGAAGAATGCTTCGAGCGATTCCCGGTATCCTCCCAAAGCGTGCCGAAGGGTCACCGTGGGGTTTTTAGTGGGTAGGTCCCGCGCCTGTCGTTGTACGGGCGCGGGGAATCCCACACACCCCTCCCACCTCTCCCCAAGGAGGTGGGAGGGAGTCTTTCGAAGATTTTCCCCACGACAAAAAAAAAAAAAAAAAAAAAAAGTATGAGTCTGATGAGTGAAAATCCCCGGCCTAACCTAGACCTAACATGCGTTATCCTCAAAAATATTGATCGAAACCAGGTTTAATCGACTGTTTCAGTGTGGTACCACACTACTACGTGACCCAAACCGGAAAAAACCCAGGATCTGTTCAACAAGTATGTGAAAAACGCGAAAGTATGAGCCTGATGAGGGCAAATCCCAGACCTATACCAGACCTAACTTACGTTATCCTCTAAAATATTGATCGAAACCAGGTTTAATTGACTGTTTCAGTGTGGTACCACATTACTACGTGATCCAATCCAGAAATATCCCAGGATCTAGCCATGAGGTATGAGATATATGCGAAAGTATGAGCCTGACGAGAGCAAATCCTAGACCTAACCCAGACCTAACATGCGTTATCCTCTAAAATATTTATCAAGACCAGGTTTAACTGAATGTTTCAGTGTGGTCCCACATTACTACGTGATCCATACCAGAAAAAACCCAGGATCTGTTCAACAAGTATGTGAAAAATGCGAAAGCATGAGTCTGATGAGGGCAAGGCCCAGGCCTAACCTAGACATAACTTTCGTTATCCTCTAAAATATTGATCGAAACCAGGTTTAGTGGGCTGTTTCAGTGTGGTACCACATTACTGCGCGATCCAAGCCAGAAAAAACCCAGGATCTGTTCAACAAGTATGTTTACCATCGACCCACGGGCGAAAGGGAGCAGGGATCAGATGGGAGTACAGACAAAACAGGCAATACTTTGTATGTCATAGATTTATTCAGGAATTTTACAATTTCTTGTTCCTTATATCTCTTAGGTATTCGAAAGTCGATCAGCGTGCCGACCCCGAATGCCGTCCCATTAGCGATTTGAAAGTTTTACCATATTGTCATAGTGACCACCGATTAATGCCAAAACCAAATCCGGAACTCTTGCCATCGAGTTCACCCATGCACTCGACCTCGCAAGGCACCAGTTGCGAGGAACGCTCAACAATCGTCTACGCGACATTGTACCGTCCAGCCAGGGAACAATGACGCAGTAGTCGACATCGGAGCACGAGCTTTGGGAATTATAATATGCCAAATTAGAGATGCCGATACACGCCCGAACAGCCAGGGAATGTGCCAAAATTAATCAACAAACAAATCGCTATGGGACAACCCGGGCCGAGGCCGCTCGACCTTCCAATCCTTCGATACTTACATGCCGTTTCCCGACCGAATCGCGACTGTTCCCGTCCTTCTCGTAATCACCGCGCTTATCTACCTATTTCCCCACTCCAAATGAATCCACCACCACGAAAATTGTAAATGAAACGAAAACGAAATTTGTACTTATATTAGTGATCAAACCAGCAGACGTGTTAAACAATTAAACCTAAAAACTTATTAATTGTGTTGTCAACAAATTCCCCCTCCCGTGTCTGAGATGTCTTACTCAGCACTAATATCCATGGGTTTCAGCACAATTAATTTCGAAACTGGTCTAATAATTTTGCCTTTCGTTGTCTTAATTTCGGCCACCCGTACTCGCCCGTCCCTTCCAGGAAACGTGATTGTGACTATTCCGCGTGGCCATATGTTTCTAGGCAGCTGAGAATCAACAATGAGGACCAAGTCTCCTACTGCTAGGGGTTGCACCTCTTGATGCCAGCGACGCCTTTTTATCAGTGTGGGAAGATATTCTTTGACCCAACGCGACCAGAAATGATCAGCTAGGTTCTGTGCTATCCTCCACTGCTTGCGTAAATTTTGGCCTTCTCTGCCGCCTAGTCCCACTGCCAATGGGTTAATAGAAGATGTTCCAATCAAAAAATGGTTTGGTGTTAAACTTTCTCCATCTCTGTGGTCTACGGATACGGATGTTAGTGGCCTACTATTTACAGTATGTTCAGCCTCTGCTAACATCGTGGCCAGCGTTTCCTCACGAGGTGCCCTTTCTTTCAGGATGATTCTCAGGGTGATTTTGACCGACTTAACTAAACTTTCCCAACAACCACCCATATGAGGAGCCCCCGGAGGAATAAAACGCCACTCCACGCCCTTGCTCATAGCTCTATCCCTCAGCGTATCGCAGTCTAAGTCCGTTACAAGCCTTTTCAATTCGGCGTGAGCTCCTCTTAAGTTGGTACCATTGTCTGAATATATTATAGTCGGGAACCCACGCCGAGCGGCCATACGCGAAAGAGCCATAATCGTAGCATCCGTTGTCAAAGTGGATGCTATTTCAATATGGATAGCTCGGATATTCAAACAAGTAAATAATACGCCCCATCGTTTCTCGCGCCTCCTACCTACCGTGACTTCCATAGGACCAAAATAATCAATTCCACAATTGGTGAATGGTCTTACATGATGATCTATTCGCACGCTTGGCAGATCTGCCATCCGAGGTATTTGCGGTGTTTTCTTATTCATACGACATACTTGGCATCGACTTGCAACAGTTTTTACAGTTGGTCGTAATCTTAAAATCCAAAACGATTGCCTCAATTCGTTGACCACCGTCTCCGTACTGCCATGATTTGCCTTTTGATGATAGTGTAATATCAGAAGGCGTGTATATCGGTGACCTCCATCCAATATTACTGGTTCTTTCATAGTGTGCGGTACCCCTTCGGCTGCCGATATTCGCCCACCGAGCCGAATGAGTCCGACTTCATCCAAAAATGGTGTTAATTGATGTAGTCGGCTTTTACAGCTTATTACTCCTCCATGGTTTAATGTATGCAATTCTTCTGAAAAACTATCTCGCTGACACTGGGCCGACCATTTTCTCACTGCCCACTGTACATGTACATTAGTTAATGGGACCTTCTTCTTAGCTAAGCAACATTCACTGAAAACTAGTAGCCAAGCTGTGCTGCGGATTAACCGAAACCATGAAGAAAATCGCTCAATTTGAGGTAGCTCCAATCTTCCAAAGTCCACATTTGCTCCTACAAACTCCGGCCTAAGTTCTTCTCTAGGACCTGGCACGGTGGTTCTTGGTTGGGCATGCCAAAAACGTTCATTATTGCGCAAAAATTCTGGTCCCGAAATCCATCTGGATTTCTCTAAGGGCATTGGACCGTTTTCGCGCGTTGCGTCGTCGGCTGGATTCTCCTTTGAGGGAATCCATTGCCATTCGTTCTGACTAGTTAGGTCATCTATTTCACCCAAACGATGAGCCACAAACGCTTTGTACGTTCGGTAATCCGACCGCAACCAACTTAACACTGTGCACGAGTCCGTCCAAAAAACTCTTTTGGTTATTTTCCTGCTATGTTCTTGTTGTACGGTACGAGCTATGCGACTGGCAAGCAATGCGGCTTGTAGTTCTAGACGCGGGATAGAAATGGGTTTCAATGGGGAAACACGACATTTGCCCAAAATAAATGTGACGGTTGTTATTCCATCTTCGTATACGTCGCGCCAGTAGGCCACTCCTGCATACGCCTTTTCACTGGCGTCACAAAATACATGAAGCTCTGTAGCACAAATAGTCGCATTTCGCTGCAAGTAGCAACGGGGTATGGAGAAGTGTTTTATATGTTGCAGATCTTGGATCCATCTCTTCCATTCTACGTATTCAGTATCCTTCAACACTTCGTCCCATGCGATAGTGCTACGCCAGCTGTTCTGCAGTAGAATTTTACTTCTAATAGTAAAGGGACTAAGAAATCCGTAGGGGTCGAACACGGACATAATCACGCTTAACATTTGTCGTTTGGTGGGTTTCTGTTCTCCAGTTAATATTTCCCGCTGAATTCGTTTCAGACTCAAGTTGAAGGATAGCCTATCTTCGTCAGGATTCCATTTAATGCCTAACACCCTTTCCGTCGGATGTTGATCAAACGCGAGATTTACTTTCAAACGTGACCGTTTCTCGCTGGGCAGACTGTCTAATACCATTCGGCTATTGCATGTCCAATTTCGTATGTCGAAACCACCTCTGCGATGAATTTCAGTAACTTCGCGAATAAGTTTAACGGCTTCTTCAATAGTGTCAGCACCATCGATGTAGTCGTCCATGTAGTGATATTTCATTATGGCTTCCGCTGCTTTAGGGTATTCCAGTTCCAATTCTTTTGCATTAACGTTCTTGACAAACTGAGCTGAGCAAGGTGAAGATGTCGCGCCGAATATCAGGAAAGTCATTACATATACGTCTGGTTCCTTGGCTCTGTCCATCCCACGCCATAGAAAATGTTGTGCGAACTGGTCTTCCGGACGTATTTTTATTTGAAGGAACATTTCCTTGATGTCCGCGGTAAAGGCAATACGTTTCTGTCGAAATCGAAGTAATGATCCTAACAGCGAATTAAGCATGTCTGGTCCCGGCAGCAGTGCATCGTTCAAACATGTCCCATGGTATACTGCCGCGGCATCGAACACAACGCGTAATTTTTCTGGTTTATTTACATTTCTTACTCCAAAATGCGGTAGGTACCATACTCGCGTATCGTTTACTACAGGTAGAATTACTTTAGACGCGTAACCACAATCTAGAAAATGTTGAATTTGTTCACAATATTGTGCCGCAAATTTAGGATCTTTATCCATCTTACGCTCCAGGCTTTTAAGTCGAGTCACTGCGTATTGCTTATTATTCGGAAACTCAATCGCATCAGACCTCCATAACAATCCTGTTTCCCATCGATCATTTACCCTTCGCGTTGTTTTCTTTAATATTTTCTCCGCTCGCACGATTAACACGTTATTCCTCGGTTTTTCACTAACGCCTAGGGATTCTATATTAAAATGGTGTTTGACCACCTCGTTTAGCCGACTGTCACGGAAGTGATTATTATTTCGTTCTCTCATTTCAGTTAACTGCAGCATAGTTAATTCGTTTTCTTCGTTTGCACCGCATGGCAAATGCCCATGTATCGTCCACCCAAGATTTGTGTATGATGCTACTGGTGCTTGTCTCCCCGACTCCCTTACTTCAAGTGATGTAATCAAATCCCAATGATCTTGACCTATCAAAATTTCCGGGGTCACGTTAGAATAACCTTCGATGTTTAAATCTTTTAAGTGTCGATGCTTCTTTACTTCGCTCACGTGTAATGTCTGAGAGGGCAGTGATAAACTCCGTATTGTTCTAGCTACTATCTGAAAGGTCTTTACACTGTTTTTGCCTCTAATATCAAAATCGACGCTTTTACTTTTCATCGAAACGGTTCCCATTCCCCCTACTCCTCTTAACTGTAAAAAAGTTGGTCTACCTGCTGACCCGATTTTATTCGCTGCCGATGCGTCAACTAAAGTTATTGTGGATCCTTCATCCAAGAGGGCATATGTCTGTAAATCCCCGCGTGCTCCGGTGATTACTACTGGCACTACTTTCAAGAGGATTCCCTTACAGCTCGTCTGTCAAGTATTTGCAGTAACTTCTACCGACTCCGAGCTTCCAGGTACCGGAGATAGCGGTAAATTATTCCTCACCACTGTGGTACTCGTTGAACGCCCATTTGCGTGTAGAAGTTTATGATGGGCCCGTTTACACGTCGCAAATCCGCACCCTTTAGCTCCGCAACGAATACTACGATGTCTTCCTACCAGGCATCGGAAACATACTCCTTTCTGTCGCGCCCATTCCCATCGTTGGGGTACAGCTAAGCTACTAAATCGTCGGCAACCGGTAACCATATGATTTTCCGTTAAACAGTAATTGCAACGACTAATTACTTTCCTGTTGGGCGAAAGTATCTTTGAACTATCCGTTGTTGCTGTTAAAACGGTTGCTTTAGATTCTGCAGTGCGTTTAGTCTTATCGCGTATGTACAGTTTTCCTTCTCGTGGGTACCGAACGTTAGGAGTTATTAAGTTACTAGTCCCAGCTTTGCAAGCAATCTCAGCTTCAAAAAATAGGAATTTTGCAAGTACAACTAATTTAGGCTCATTTCCTTCATTATTCTCATTCAAGAACCTATTATATTGGTAAATCATGTTCATTGGTAATTTTCGCAGTATCTCCGAATTCAAGTCGGGACTCTGCAGATAACCAATGTGATTAACTGCTTGCAAAGCCGCTACGCAGTTCTTAACTGTGGTAGCAAACGTCACCAGGTTTCCACCTATACCGCCAATACGGGGAAGATTCTTTATGTCTTCGACAATCTTTGTAGCTACGACGTCGGGGTTACCGAACCTTAGTTCTAGGGTCTCCATTATTTGACGTACGTCGCTTGCCGTCACCATAAGAGACGCTACTGCATCGCGTGCCGGACCACGCAGACACGCATACAACCGCGAAACGTTTTCTTCTTCGGAATATCCTCCCTTCTACGTCGTCAAATCGAACACACGTTTAAATCTTGCCCATTCCACAGTGTCTCCATTAAATATCGGTAGCTCCCCCTTAGATGTTAAACGGTTTAATAATTGTCGCGATGAATCTCCCGTTGCTGATCTACCCTGGATGGCCTCAATTGTGCGGCTCAAAACATCTGTCAGTTTTGAAATTCCAGAAGTTTCATTCCTCTGCATGTTCGGAACACTGTCTACCGCGCGTTGATAATGGCTGGATGCGGCTGTCGCATTTCGTTCCGCTTGATCTGCTTGGCCGCCTATTTGTCGCGTGTAATTGTTAACTGACGTCTCTCGATGGTTATCGGTGAAATTAGATACGTGAGCCGATGACTTCTCGAGCCAGGCGCGTATCGAGCGATTAGTGTTGTTGTCTTGACTACATCCCTGGTTTGCGTCTGGACGTGGTACTAAGGAACTTCGATCACTACTTCCACCATTTGTCCCTTCCTCCAGTTGAGCTATCTCTAACTCTAACCTCTCGTCAATCAATTCCAGTTCAACCTTTTCCTTTTCTTCGAGCAACTTTCGACGAACCTTCGCACGCTGTTCCGCCGCTTGAATTTCCAATCGCCTCTTTCGAAGCGACGATGAAGTTGAAGCGGCTTGCGAGGCCACCGAGTGCACGGTGCCACCTGCTGGATTTGGCTGCGATGCTAGCACGGCAGAATCTCGTAGACCTGCTTCCTCGTCTGGTTGCTCCACAATAGCACGTTTCCCACGCAGTGGGTGACAGGCAGGCCGTCCCGATCGTATAGCCATTCCAGTCCTGGTTGTAAGTGGACGTCCTCTGCTTCCCCCTGGTCGACTCGATTTCGAGCGTTTCGTCGATGACATAGTAGCACTCGATATGTGTTGCAGAAAACACGAAATAAACCACGATAAATGATACAATGCTAGAACATTGGATCTTCCACAGCCTTCAAGCATTCTCCGAAACATACACCAATTATCACCGCAGTTACCCCAAACGTCCCGGCCCCCATCGCCCACAGATCGCTGGCTCATATCCGGCTCGAAGGACCATTGTTTACCATCGACCCACGGGCGAAAGGGAGCAGGGATCAGATGGGAGTACAGACAAAACAGGCAATACTTTGTATGTCATAGATTTATTCAGGAATTTTACAATTTCTTGTTCCTTATATCTCTTAGGTATTCGAAAGTCGATCAGCGTGCCGACCCCGAATGCCGTCCCATTAGCGATTTGAAAGTTTTACCATATTGTCATAGTGACCACCGATTAATGCCAAAACCAAATCCGGAACTCTTGCCATCGAGTTCACCCATGCACTCGACCTCGCAAGGCACCAGTTGCGAGGAACGCTCAACAATCGTCTACGCGACATTGTACCGTCCAGCCAGGGAACAATGACGCAGTAGTCGACATCGGAGCACGAGCTTTGGGAATTATAATATGCCAAATTAGAGATGCCGATACACGCCCGAACAGCCAGGGAACGTGCCAAAATTAATCAACAAACAAATCGCTATGCCGCTTCCCGACCGAATCGCGACTGTTCCCGTCCTTCTCGTAATCACCGCGCTTATCTACCTATTTCCCCACTCCAAACCACCACGAAAATTGTAAATGAAACGAAAACGAAATTTGTACTTATATTAGTGATCAAACCAGCAGACGTGTTAAACAATTAAACCTAAAAACTTATTAATTGTGTTGTCAACAAAGTATGTGAAAAATGCGAAAGTATGACCCTGATGTGGGCAAATCCCAGACCTATCCCAGACCTGACTTGCATTGTCCTCTAAAATATTGATCGAAACCAGGTTTAATTGACTGCTTCAGTGTGGTACCACATTACTACGTGATCCAATCCAGAAATAGCCCAGGATCTAGCCATGAAGTATGAGAAATATGCGAAAGTATGAGCCTGATGAGGGCAAATCCTAGACCTAACCCAGACCTAACATGCGTTATCCTCTAAAACATTTATCAAGACCAGGTTTAATTGATTGTTTCAGTGTGGTCCCACATTACTACGTGATCCAAACCAGAAAAAACCCAAGATCCGTCCAACAAGTATGTGAAGAATGCGAAAGAATGAGTCTGATGAGTGAAAATCCCAGGCCTAACCTAGACCTAACATGCGTTATCCTCAAAAATATTTATCGAAACCTGGTTTAATCGACTGTTTCAGTGTGGTACCACATTACTATGCGATCCAAACCAGAAAATAGCCCAGGATCTATCCATGAAGTATAAGAAATATGCGAAGGTATGAGCCTGATGAGGGCAAATCCTAGACCTAACCCAGACCTAACATTCGTTATCCTCAAAAATATTTATCAAGACCAGGTTTAACTGAATGTTTCAGTATGGTACCACATTACTACGTGATCCATACCAGAAAAAACCCAGGATCTGTTCAACAAGTATGTGAAAAATGCGAAAGCATGAGTCTGATGAGGGCAAATCCCAGACCTATCCCAGACCTAACTTGCGTTATCCTCTAAAATATTGATCGAAACAAGGTTTAATTGACTGTTTCAGCGTGGTACCACATTACTACGTGATCCAATCCAGAAATAGCCCAGGATCTAGCCATGAAGTATGAGAAATATGCGAAAGTATGAGCCTGATGAGGGCAAATCCTAGACCTAACCCAGACCTAACATGCGTTATCATCTAAAATATTTATCAAGACCTGGTTTAATTGATTGTTTCAGTGTGGTACCACATTACTATGTGATCCAAACCAGAAAATAACCCAGGATCTGTTCAACGAGTATGTGAAGTGTGCGAAAGTATGAGTCTGATGAAGTCAAATCCCAGATCTATCCCAGACTTAACTTGCGTTATCCTCTAAAATATTGATCGAAACCGGGTTTAATCGACTGTTTCAGTGTGGTACCACATTACTACGTGATCCAAACCAGAAAAAACCCAGGATCAGTTCAACAAGTATGTGAAAAACGCGAAAGTATGAGCCTGATGAGGGCTAATCCCAGACCTATCCCAGTCCTAACTTGCGTTATCCTCTAAAATATTGATCGAAACCAGGCTTAATTGACTGTTTCAGCGTGGTACCACATTACTACGTGATACAATCCGGAAACAGCCCAGGATATAGCCATGAAGTATGAGAAATATGCGAAAGTATGAGCCTGATGAGGGCAAATCCTAGACCTAACTCAGACCTAACATGCGTTATCATCTAAAATATTTATCAAGACCTGGTTTAATTGATTGTTTCAGTGTGGTACCGCATTACTACGTGAACCATACCAGAAAAAACCCAGGATCCGTTCAACAGGTATCTGAAGAATGCGAAAGTATGAGTCTGATGAGTGAAAATCCCAGGGCTAACCTAGACCTAACATGCGTTACCCTCAAAAATATTGATCGAAACCAGGTTTAATTGACTGTTTCAGTGTGGTACCACATTACTATGTGATCCAATCCAGAAAAAACCCAGGATCCGTTCAACAAGTATGTGAAAAACGCGAACGTATGAGTCTGATGAGGGCAAATCCCAGACCTATCCCAGACCTAACTTGCGTTGTCCTCTAAGATATTGATGGAAACCAGGTTTAATTGACTGTTTCAGTGTGGTACCACATTACTACGTGATCCAATCCAGAAATAGCCAAGGATCTAGCCATGAAGTATGAGAAATATGCGAAAGTATGAGCCTGATGAGGGCAAATCCTAGACCTATCCCAGACCTAACATGCGTTATCATCTAAAATATTTATCAAGACCTGGTTTAATTGATTGTTTCAGTATGGTACCACATTACTACGTGATCCATACCAGAAAAAACCCAGGATCTGTTCAACAAGTATGTGAAAAATGCGAAAGCATGAGTCTGATGAGGGCAAATCCCAGACCTACCCCAGACCTAACTTGCGTTATCCTCTAAAATGTTGATCGAAACAAGGTTTAATTGACTGTTTCAGCGTGGTACCACATTACTACGTGATACAATCCAGAAACAGCCCAGGATCTAGCCATGAAGTATGAGAAATATGCGAAAGTATGAGCCTGATGTTGGCAAATCCTAGACCTAACCCAAACCTAACATGCGTTATCCTCTAAAATATTTATCAAGACCAGGTTTAATTGAATGTTTCAGTGTGGTACCACATTACTACGTGAACGAAACCAGAAAAAACCCAGGATCCGTTCAACAAGTATGTGAAGAATGCGAAAGTATGAGTCTGATGAGTGAAAATCCCAGGGCTAACCTAGACCTAACATGCGTTACCCTCAAAAATATTGATCGAAACCAGGTTTAATTGACTGTTTCAGTGTGGTACCACATTATTATGTGATCCAATCCAGAAAAAACCCAGGATCCGTTCAACAAGTATGTGAAAAACGCGAACGTATGAGTCTGATGAGGGCAAATCCCAGACCTATCCCAGACCTAACTTGCGTTGTCCTCTAAGATATTGATGGAAACCAGGTTTAATTGACTGTTTCAGTGTGGTACCACATTACTACGTGATCCAATCCAGAAATAGCCCAGGATCTAGCCATGAAGTATGAGAAATATGCGAAAGTATGAGCCTGATGAGGGCAAATCCTAGACCTAACCCAGACCTAACATGCGTTATCATCTAAAATATTTATCAAGACCTGGTTTAATTGATTGTTTCAGTGTGGTACCACATTACTATGTGATCCAAACCAGAAAATAACCCAGGATCTGTTCAACGAGTATGTGAAGTGTGCGAAAGCATGAGTCTGATGAGGGCAAGGCCCAGGCCTAACCTAGACATAACTTTCGTTATCCTCTAAAATATTGATCGAAACCAGGTTTAGTGGGCTGTTTCAGTGTGGTACCACATTACTGCGCGATCCAAGCCAGAAAAAACCCAGGATCTGTTCAACAAGTATGTTTACCATCGACCCACGGGCGAAAGGGAGCAGGGATCAGATGGGAGTACAGACAAAACAGGCAATACTTTGTATGTCATAGATTTATTCAGGAATTTTACAATTTCTTGTTCCTTATATCTCTTAGGTATTCGAAAGTCGATCAGCGTGCCGACCCCGAATGCCGTCCCATTAGCGATTTGAAAGTTTTACCATATTGTCATAGTGACCACCGATTAATGCCAAAACCAAATCCGGAACTCTTGCCATCGAGTTCACCCATGCACTCGACCTCGCAAGGCACCAGTTGCGAGGAACGCTCAACAATCGTCTACGCGACATTGTACCGTCCAGCCAGGGAACAATGACGCAGTAGTCGACATCGGAGCACGAGCTTTGGGAATTATAATATGCCAAATTAGAGATGCCGATACACGCCCGAACAGCCAGGGAATGTGCCAAAATTAATCAACAAACAAATCGCTATGGGACAACCCGGGCCGAGGCCGCTCGACCTTCCAATCCTTCGATACTTACATGCCGTTTCCCGACCGAATCGCGACTGTTCCCGTCCTTCTCGTAATCACCGCGCTTATCTACCTATTTCCCCACTCCAAATGAATCCACCACCACGAAAATTGTAAATGAAACGAAAACGAAATTTGTACTTATATTAGTGATCAAACCAGCAGACGTGTTAAACAATTAAACCTAAAAACTTATTAATTGTGTTGTCAACAAATTCCCCCTCCCGTGTCTGAGATGTCTTACTCAGCACTAATATCCATGGGTTTCAGCACAATTAATTTCGAAACTGGTCTAATAATTTTGCCTTTCGTTGTCTTAATTTCGGCCACCCGTACTCGCCCGTCCCTTCCAGGAAACGTGATTGTGACTATTCCGCGTGGCCATATGTTTCTAGGCAGCTGAGAATCAACAATGAGGACCAAGTCTCCTACTGCTAGGGGTTGCACCTCTTGATGCCAGCGACGCCTTTTTATCAGTGTGGGAAGATATTCTTTGACCCAACGCGACCAGAAATGATCAGCTAGGTTCTGTGCTATCCTCCACTGCTTGCGTAAATTTTGGCCTTCTCTGCCGCCTAGTCCCACTGCCAATGGGTTAATAGAAGATGTTCCAATCAAAAAATGGTTTGGTGTTAAACTTTCTCCATCTCTGTGGTCTACGGATACGGATGTTAGTGGCCTACTATTTACAGTATGTTCAGCCTCTGCTAACATCGTGGCCAGCGTTTCCTCACGAGGTGCCCTTTCTTTCAGGATGATTCTCAGGGTGATTTTGACCGACTTAACTAAACTTTCCCAACAACCACCCATATGAGGAGCCCCCGGAGGAATAAAACGCCACTCCACGCCCTTGCTCATAGCTCTATCCCTCAGCGTATCGCAGTCTAAGTCCGTTACAAGCCTTTTCAATTCGGCGTGAGCTCCTCTTAAGTTGGTACCATTGTCTGAATATATTATAGTCGGGAACCCACGCCGAGCGGCCATACGCGAAAGAGCCATAATCGTAGCATCCGTTGTCAAAGTGGATGCTATTTCAATATGGATAGCTCGGATATTCAAACAAGTAAATAATACGCCCCATCGTTTCTCGCGCCTCCTACCTACCGTGACTTCCATAGGACCAAAATAATCAATTCCACAATTGGTGAATGGTCTTACATGATGATCTATTCGCACGCTTGGCAGATCTGCCATCCGAGGTATTTGCGGTGTTTTCTTATTCATACGACATACTTGGCATCGACTTGCAACAGTTTTTACAGTTGGTCGTAATCTTAAAATCCAAAACGATTGCCTCAATTCGTTGACCACCGTCTCCGTACTGCCATGATTTGCCTTTTGATGATAGTGTAATATCAGAAGGCGTGTATATCGGTGACCTCCATCCAATATTACTGGTTCTTTCATAGTGTGCGGTACCCCTTCGGCTGCCGATATTCGCCCACCGAGCCGAATGAGTCCGACTTCATCCAAAAATGGTGTTAATTGATGTAGTCGGCTTTTACAGCTTATTACTCCTCCATGGTTTAATGTATGCAATTCTTCTGAAAAACTATCTCGCTGACACTGGGCCGACCATTTTCTCACTGCCCACTGTACATGTACATTAGTTAATGGGACCTTCTTCTTAGCTAAGCAACATTCACTGAAAACTAGTAGCCAAGCTGTGCTGCGGATTAACCGAAACCATGAAGAAAATCGCTCAATTTGAGGTAGCTCCAATCTTCCAAAGTCCACATTTGCTCCTACAAACTCCGGCCTAAGTTCTTCTCTAGGACCTGGCACGGTGGTTCTTGGTTGGGCATGCCAAAAACGTTCATTATTGCGCAAAAATTCTGGTCCCGAAATCCATCTGGATTTCTCTAAGGGCATTGGACCGTTTTCGCGCGTTGCGTCGTCGGCTGGATTCTCCTTTGAGGGAATCCATTGCCATTCGTTCTGACTAGTTAGGTCATCTATTTCACCCAAACGATGAGCCACAAACGCTTTGTACGTTCGGTAATCCGACCGCAACCAACTTAACACTGTGCACGAGTCCGTCCAAAAAACTCTTTTGGTTATTTTCCTGCTATGTTCTTGTTGTACGGTACGAGCTATGCGACTGGCAAGCAATGCGGCTTGTAGTTCTAGACGCGGGATAGAAATGGGTTTCAATGGGGAAACACGACATTTGCCCAAAATAAATGTGACGGTTGTTATTCCATCTTCGTATACGTCGCGCCAGTAGGCCACTCCTGCATACGCCTTTTCACTGGCGTCACAAAATACATGAAGCTCTGTAGCACAAATAGTCGCATTTCGCTGCAAGTAGCAACGGGGTATGGAGAAGTGTTTTATATGTTGCAGATCTTGGATCCATCTCTTCCATTCTACGTATTCAGTATCCTTCAACACTTCGTCCCATGCGATAGTGCTACGCCAGCTGTTCTGCAGTAGAATTTTACTTCTAATAGTAAAGGGACTAAGAAATCCGTAGGGGTCGAACACGGACATAATCACGCTTAACATTTGTCGTTTGGTGGGTTTCTGTTCTCCAGTTAATATTTCCCGCTGAATTCGTTTCAGACTCAAGTTGAAGGATAGCCTATCTTCGTCAGGATTCCATTTAATGCCTAACACCCTTTCCGTCGGATGTTGATCAAACGCGAGATTTACTTTCAAACGTGACCGTTTCTCGCTGGGCAGACTGTCTAATACCATTCGGCTATTGCATGTCCAATTTCGTATGTCGAAACCACCTCTGCGATGAATTTCAGTAACTTCGCGAATAAGTTTAACGGCTTCTTCAATAGTGTCAGCACCATCGATGTAGTCGTCCATGTAGTGATATTTCATTATGGCTTCCGCTGCTTTAGGGTATTCCAGTTCCAATTCTTTTGCATTAACGTTCTTGACAAACTGAGCTGAGCAAGGTGAAGATGTCGCGCCGAATATCAGGAAAGTCATTACATATACGTCTGGTTCCTTGGCTCTGTCCATCCCACGCCATAGAAAATGTTGTGCGAACTGGTCTTCCGGACGTATTTTTATTTGAAGGAACATTTCCTTGATGTCCGCGGTAAAGGCAATACGTTTCTGTCGAAATCGAAGTAATGATCCTAACAGCGAATTAAGCATGTCTGGTCCCGGCAGCAGTGCATCGTTCAAACATGTCCCATGGTATACTGCCGCGGCATCGAACACAACGCGTAATTTTTCTGGTTTATTTACATTTCTTACTCCAAAATGCGGTAGGTACCATACTCGCGTATCGTTTACTACAGGTAGAATTACTTTAGACGCGTAACCACAATCTAGAAAATGTTGAATTTGTTCACAATATTGTGCCGCAAATTTAGGATCTTTATCCATCTTACGCTCCAGGCTTTTAAGTCGAGTCACTGCGTATTGCTTATTATTCGGAAACTCAATCGCATCAGACCTCCATAACAATCCTGTTTCCCATCGATCATTTACCCTTCGCGTTGTTTTCTTTAATATTTTCTCCGCTCGCACGATTAACACGTTATTCCTCGGTTTTTCACTAACGCCTAGGGATTCTATATTAAAATGGTGTTTGACCAGCTCGTTTAGCCGACTGTCACGGAAGTGATTATTATTTCGTTCTCTCATTTCAGTTAACTGCAGCATAGTTAATTCGTTTTCTTCGTTTGCACCGCATGGCAAATGCCCATGTATCGTCCACCCAAGATTTGTGTATGATGCTACTGGTGCTTGTCTCCCCGACTCCCTTACTTCAAGTGATGTAATCAAATCCCAATGATCTTGACCTATCAAAATTTCCGGGGTCACGTTAGAATAACCTTCGATGTTTAAATCTTTTAAGTGTCGATGCTTCTTTACTTCGCTCACGTGTAATGTCTGAGAGGGCAGTGATAAACTCCGTATTGTTCTAGCTACTATCTGAAAGGTCTTTACACTGTTTTTGCCTCTAATATCAAAATCGACGCTTTTACTTTTCATCGAAACGGTTCCCATTCCCCCTACTCCTCTTAACTGTAAAAAAGTTGGTCTACCTGCTGACCCGATTTTATTCGCTGCCGATGCGTCAACTAAAGTTATTGTGGATCCTTCATCCAAGAGGGCATATGTCTGTAAATCCCCGCGTGCTCCGGTGATTACTACTGGCACTACTTTCAAGAGGATTCCCTTACAGCTCGTCTGTCAAGTATTTGCAGTAACTTCTACCGACTCCGAGCTTCCAGGTACCGGAGATAGCGGTAAATTATTCCTCACCACTGTGGTACTCGTTGAACGCCCATTTGCGTGTAGAAGTTTATGATGGGCCCGTTTACACGTCGCAAATCCGCACCCTTTAGCTCCGCAACGAATACTACGATGTCTTCCTACCAGGCATCGGAAACATACTCCTTTCTGTCGCGCCCATTCCCATCGTTGGGGTACAGCTAAGCTACTAAATCGTCGGCAACCGGTAACCATATGATTTTCCGTTAAACAGTAATTGCAACGACTAATTACTTTCCTGTTGGGCGAAAGTATCTTTGAACTATCCGTTGTTGCTGTTAAAACGGTTGCTTTAGATTCTGCAGTGCGTTTAGTCTTATCGCGTATGTACAGTTTTCCTTCTCGTGGGTACCGAACGTTAGGAGTTATTAAGTTACTAGTCCCAGCTTTGCAAGCAATCTCAGCTTCAAAAAATAGGAATTTTGCAAGTACAACTAATTTAGGCTCATTTCCTTCATTATTCTCATTCAAGAACCTATTATATTGGTAAATCATGTTCATTGGTAATTTTCGCAGTATCTCCGAATTCAAGTCGGGACTCTGCAGATAACCAATGTGATTAACTGCTTGCAAAGCCGCTACGCAGTTCTTAACTGTGGTAGCAAACGTCACCAGGTTTCCACCTATACCGCCAATACGGGGAAGATTCTTTATGTCTTCGACAATCTTTGTAGCTACGACGTCGGGGTTACCGAACCTTAGTTCTAGGGTCTCCATTATTTGACGTACGTCGCTTGCCGTCACCATAAGAGACGCTACTGCATCGCGTGCCGGACCACGCAGACACGCATACAACCGCGAAACGTTTTCTTCTTCGGAATATCCTCCCTTCTGCGTCGTCAAATCGAACACACGTTTAAATCTTGCCCATTCCACAGTGTCTCCATTAAATATCGGTAGCTCCCCCTTAGATGTTAAACGGTTTAATAATTGTCGCGATGAATCTCCCGTTGCTGATCTACCCTGGATGGCCTCAATTGTGCGGCTCAAAACATCTGTCAGTTTTGAAATTCCAGAAGTTTCATTCCTCTGCATGTTCGGAACACTGTCTACCGCGCGTTGATAATGGCTGGATGCGGCTGTCGCATTTCGTTCCGCTTGATCTGCTTGGCCGCCTATTTGTCGCGTGTAATTGTTAACTGACGTCTCTCGATGGTTATCGGTGAAATTAGATACGTGAGCCGATGACTTCTCGAGCCAGGCGCGTATCGAGCGATTAGTGTTGTTGTCTTGACTACATCCCTGGTTTGCGTCTGGACGTGGTACTAAGGAACTTCGATCACTACTTCCACCATTTGTCCCTTCCTCCAGTTGAGCTATCTCTAACTCTAACCTCTCGTCAATCAATTCCAGTTCAACCTTTTCCTTTTCTTCGAGCAACTTTCGACGAACCTTCGCACGCTGTTCCGCCGCTTGAATTTCCAATCGCCTCTTTCGAAGCGACGATGAAGTTGAAGCGGCTTGCGAGGCCACCGAGTGCACGGTGCCACCTGCTGGATTTGGCTGCGATGCTAGCACGGCAGAATCTCGTAGACCTGCTTCCTCGTCTGGTTGCTCCACAATAGCACGTTTCCCACGCAGTGGGTGACAGGCAGGCCGTCCCGATCGTATAGCCATTCCAGTCCTGGTTGTAAGTGGACGTCCTCTGCTTCCCCCTGGTCGACTCGATTTCGAGCGTTTCGTCGATGACATAGTAGCACTCGATATGTGTTGCAGAAAACACGAAATAAACCACGATAAATGATACAATGCTAGAACATTGGATCTTCCACAGCCTTCAAGCATTCTCCGAAACATACACCAATTATCACCGCAGTTACCCCAAACGTCCCGGCCCCCATCGCCCACAGATCGCTGGCTCATATCCGGCTCGAAGGACCATTGTTTACCATCGACCCACGGGCGAAAGGGAGCAGGGATCAGATGGGAGTACAGACAAAACAGGCAATACTTTGTATGTCATAGATTTATTCAGGAATTTTACAATTTCTTGTTCCTTATATCTCTTAGGTATTCGAAAGTCGATCAGCGTGCCGACCCCGAATGCCGTCCCATTAGCGATTTGAAAGTTTTACCATATTGTCATAGTGACCACCGATTAATGCCAAAACCAAATCCGGAACTCTTGCCATCGAGTTCACCCATGCACTCGACCTCGCAAGGCACCAGTTGCGAGGAACGCTCAACAATCGTCTACGCGACATTGTACCGTCCAGCCAGGGAACAATGACGCAGTAGTCGACATCGGAGCACGAGCTTTGGGAATTATAATATGCCAAATTAGAGATGCCGATACACGCCCGAACAGCCAGGGAACGTGCCAAAATTAATCAACAAACAAATCGCTATGCCGCTTCCCGACCGAATCGCGACTGTTCCCGTCCTTCTCGTAATCACCGCGCTTATCTACCTATTTCCCCACTCCAAACCACCACGAAAATTGTAAATGAAACGAAAACGAAATTTGTACTTATATTAGTGATCAAACCAGCAGACGTGTTAAACAATTAAACCTAAAAACTTATTAATTGTGTTGTCAACAAAGTATGTGAAAAATGCGAAAGTATGACCCTGATGTGGGCAAATCCCAGACCTATCCCAGACCTGACTTGCATTGTCCTCTAAAATATTGATCGAAACCAGGTTTAATTGACTGCTTCAGTGTGGTACCACATTACTACGTGATCCAATCCAGAAATAGCCCAGGATCTAGCCATGAAGTATGAGAAATATGCGAAAGTATGAGCCTGATGAGGGCAAATCCTAGACCTAACCCAGACCTAACATGCGTTATCCTCTAAAACATTTATCAAGACCAGGTTTAATTGATTGTTTCAGTGTGGTCCCACATTACTACGTGATCCAAACCAGAAAAAACCCAAGATCCGTCCAACAAGTATGTGAAGAATGCGAAAGAATGAGTCTGATGAGTGAAAATCCCAGGCCTAACCTAGACCTAACATGCGTTATCCTCAAAAATATTTATCGAAACCTGGTTTAATCGACTGTTTCAGTGTGGTACCACATTACTATGCGATCCAAACCAGAAAATAGCCCAGGATCTATCCATGAAGTATAAGAAATATGCGAAGGTATGAGCCTGATGAGGGCAAATCCTAGACCTAACCCAGACCTAACATTCGTTATCCTCAAAAATATTTATCAAGACCAGGTTTAACTGAATGTTTCAGTATGGTACCACATTACTACGTGATCCATACCAGAAAAAACCCAGGATCTGTTCAACAAGCATGTGAAAAATGCGAAAGCATGAGTCTGATGAGGGCAAATCCCAGACCTATCCCAGACCTAACTTGCGCTATCCTCTAAAATATTGATCCAAACCAGGTTTAATGGACTGTTTCAGTGTGGTACCACACTACTACGTGATCCAAACCAGAAAAAACCCAGGATCTGTTCAACAAGTATGTGAAAAACGCGAAAGTATGAGCCTGATGAGGGCAAATCCCAGACCTATCCCAGACCTAACTTGCGTTGTCCTCTAAGATATTGATGGAAACCAGGTTTAATTGACTGTTTCAGTGTGGTACCACTTTACTACGTGATCCAAAGCAGAAAAAACCCTCGATCAGGTCAACATGTATGTTAAAACTGCGGAAGTATGACCCTGATGAGAGCAAATCCCAGACCTAACCTAGACTTAACATGAATTGTTCTCTAAAATATTGATCAAAACCAGGTTTAATTGACTGTTTCAGTGTGGTACCACATTACTACGTGATCCAATCCAGAAATAGCCCAGGACCCAGCCATGAAGTATGAGAAATATGCGAAAGTATGAGCCTGATGAGGGCAAATCCTAGACCTAACCCAGACCTTACATGCGTTATCCTCTAAAATATTTATCAATACCAGGTTTAAATGATTGTTTCAGTGTGGTCCCACATTACTACGTGATCCAAACCAGAAAAACCCAGGATCTGTTCAACAAGTATGTGAAGAATGCGAAAGTATGAGCCTGATGAGGCCAAATCCCAGACCTATCCCAGACCTAACTTGCGTTATCCTCAAAAATAATTATCAAGACCAGGGTTAACTGAATGTTCCAGTGTGGTACCACATTACGACGTGATCCATACCAGAAAAAACCCAGGATCTGTTCAACAAGTATGTGAAAAATGCGAAAGCACGAGTCGGATGAGAGCAAATCCCAGGCGTAACCTAGACATAACTTTCGTTATCCTCTAAAATATTGATCGAAACCAGGTTTAGTGGACTGTTTCAGTGTGGTACCACATTACTACGTGATCCATACCAGAAAAAACACAGGATCTGTTCAACAAGTATGTGAAAAATGCGAAAGTATGACCCTGATGTGGGCAAATCCCAGACCTATCCCAGACCTAACTTGCATTGACCTCTAAGATATTGATGGAAACCAGGTTTAATTGACTGTTTCAGTGTTGTACTTCATTACTACGTGATGCAATCCAGAAAAAGCCCAAGATCTAGCCATCAAGTATGAGAAATATACGATAGAATGAGCCTGATGAGAGCAAATCGCAGACCTAACCTAGACGAAACATGAATTATTCTCTAAAATATTGATCAAAACCAGGTTTAATTGACAATTTCAGTGTGGTACCACATTACTACGTGAACCAAACCATAAAAAACCCAGGATCTGTTCAACAAGTATGTGAAGAATGCGAAAGTATGAGTCTGATGAGTGAAAATCCCAGGGCTAACCTAGACCTAACATGCGTTATCCTCTAAAATATTGATCCAAACCAGGTTTAATGGACTGTTTCAGTGTGGTACCACTTTACTACGTGATCCAAAGCAGAAAAAACCCTCGATCAGGTCAACATGTATGTTAAAACTGCGGAAGTATGACCCTGATGAGAGCAAATCCCAGACCTAACCTAGACTTAACATGAATTGTTCTCTAAAATATTGATCAAAACCAGGTTTAATTGACTGTTTCAGTGTGGTACCACATTACTACGTGATCCAATCCAGAAATAGCCCAGGACCCAGCCATGAAGTATGAGAAATATGCGAAAGTATGAGCCTGATGAGGGCAAATCCTAGACCCAACCCAGACCTTACATGCGTTATCCTGTAAAATATTTATCAATACCAGGTTTAAATGATTGTTTCAGTGTGGTCCCACATTACTACGCGATCCAAACCAGAAAAACCCAGGATCTGTTCAACAAGTATGTGAAGAATGCGAAAGTATGAGTCTGATGAGTGAAAATCTCAGGCCTAACCTAGACCTAACATGCGTTATCCTCAAAAATATTGATCGAAACCTGGTTTAATCGACTGTTTCAGTGAGGTACCACATTGCTACGTGATCCAAACCAGAAAATAACCCAGGATCTGTTCAACGAGTATGTGAAGTGTGCGAAAGTATGAGTCTGATGAGGGCAAATCCCAGACCTATCCCAGACCTAACATGCGTTATCCTGTAAAATATTGATCCAAACCAGGTTTAATGGACTGTTTCAGTGTGGTACCACACTACTACGTTATCCAAACCAGAAAAAACCCAGGATCTGTTCAACAAGTATGTGAAAAACGCGAAAGTATGAGCCTGATGAGGCCAAATCCCAGACCTATCCCAGACCTAACTTGCGTTATCCTCAAAAATATTTATCAAGACCAGGGTTAACTGAATGTTCCAGTGTGGTACCACATTACGACGTGATCCATACCAGAAAAAACCCAGGATCTGTTCAACAAGTATGTGAAAAATGCGAAAGCACGAGTCGGATGAGAGCAAATCCCAGGCGTAACCTAGACATAACTTTCGTTATCCTCTAAAATATTGATCGAAACCAGGTTTAGTGGACTGTTTCAGTGTGGTCCCACATTACTACCTGATCCAAACCAGAAAAAACCCAGGATCTGTCCAACAAGTATGTGAAGAATGCGAAAGTATGAGACTGATGAGGGCAAATCCCAGGCCTATCCTAGACCTAACATGCGTTATCCTCAATAATATTGATCGAAACCAGGTTTAATCGACTGTTTCAGTGTGGTACCACATTACTCCGTTATCGAAACCAGAAAAAACCCAGGATCTGCTCAAGAAGTATGTGAACAATACGAAAGTATGACCCTGATAAGGGCAAATCCTAGACCTAACCTAGACCTAATATGTGTTATCCTCTAAAATATTAATCGAAACCAGGTTTAATCGACTGTTTCAGAGTGGTACCACATTACTACGTGATCGAAACCAGAAAAAACCCAGGATCCGTTCAAGAAGTATGTGAAGAATGCGGAAGTATGAGTCTGATGAGTGAAAATCCTCGGCCTAACCTAGACCTAACATGCGTTATCCTCAAAAATATTGATCGAAACAAGGTTTAATGGATAGTTTCAGTGTGGTACCACACTACTACGTGATCCAAACCAGAAAAAAACCCAGGATCTGTTCAACAAGTATGTGAAAATCGCGAAAGTATGAGCCTGATGAAGGCAAATCCCAGACCTATACCAGACCTAACTTACGTTATCCTCTAAAATATTGATCGAAACCAGGTTTAATTGACTGTTTCAGTGTGGTACCACATTACTACGTGATCCAATCCAGAAATAGCCCAGGATCTAGCCATGAGGTATGAGAAATATGCGAAAGTATGAGCCTGACGAGAGCAAATCCTAGACCTAACCCTAACCTAACATGCGTTAACCTCTAAAATATTTATCAAGACCAGGTTTAACTGAATGTTTCAGTGTGGTCCCACATTATTACGTGATCCAAACCAGAAAAAACCCAGGATCCGTTCAACAGGTATGTGAAGAATGCGAAAAAATGAGTCTGATGAGTGAAAATCCCAGGCCTTACCTAGACCTAACATGCGTTATCCTCAAGAATATTGATCGAAACCTGGTTTAATCGACTGTTTCAGTGTGGTACCACATTACTATGTGATCCAAACCAGAAAATAGCCCAGGATCTATCCATGAAGTATAAGAAATATGCGAAAGTATGAGCCTGATGAGGGCAAATCCTAGACCTAACCCAGACCTAACATGCGTTATCCTCTAAAATATTTATCAAGACCAGGTTTAACTGAATGTTTCAGTGTGGTCCCACATTACTACGTGATCCATACCAGAAAAAACCCAGGATCCGTTCAACAAGTATCTGAAGAATGCGAAAGTATGAGTCTGATGAGTGAAAATCCTCGGCCTAACCTAGTCCTAACATGCGTTATCCTCAAAAATATTGATCGAAACCAGGTTTAGTAGACTGTTTCAGCGTGGTACCACATTACTACGTGATACAAACCAGAAAAACCCAGGATCCGTTCAACAAGTATGTGAAGATTGCGAAAGAATGAGTCTGATGAGTGAAAATCCCAGGCCTAACCTAGACCTAACATGCGTTATCCTCAAAAATATTGATCGAAACCTGGTTTAATCGACTGTTTCAGTGTGGTACCACATTACTACGTGATACAATCCAGAAACAGCCCAGGATCTAGCCATGAAGTATGAGAAATATGCGAAAGTATGAGCCTGATGTGGGCAAATCCTAGACCTAACCCAAACCTAACATGCGTTATCCTCTAAAATATTGATCCAAACCAGGTTTAATGGACTGCTTCCGTGTGGTACAACATTACTACGTGATCCAAACCAGAAAAAACCCAGGATCAGTTCAACAAGTATGTGAATAACGCGAAAGTATGAGCCTGGTGAGGGCGAATCCCAGACCTATCCCAGACCTAACTTGCGTTATCCTCTAAAATATTGATCGAAACCAGGTTTAATTGACTGTTTCAGTGTGGTCCCACATTACTACCTGATCCAAACCAGAAAAAACCCAGGATCCGTTCAACAAGTATGTGAAGAATGCGAAAGTATGAGTCTGAAGAGTGAAAATCTCAGGGCTAACCTAGACCTAACATGCATTATCCTCTAAAATATTGATCCAAACCAGGTTTAGTGGACAGTTTCAGTGTGGTACCACTTTACTACGTGATCCAAAGCAGAAAAAACCCTCGATCAGGTCAACATGTATGTTAGAACTGCGAAAGTATGACCCTGATGAGGGCAAATCCCAGGCCGAACCCAGACCTAACATGCGTTATCCTCTAAAATATTTATCAAGACCAGGTTTAATTGATTGTTTCCGTGTGGTCCCACATTACTACGTGATCCAAACCAGAAATAACCCAAGACCCGTTCAACAAGTATGTGAAGAATGCGAAAGAATGAGTCTGATGAGTGAAAATCCCAGGCCTAACCTAGACCTAACATGCGTTATCCTCAAAAATATTGATCGAAACCTGGTTTAATCGACTGGTTCAGTGTGGTACCACATTACTATGCGATCCAAACCAGAAAATAGCCCAGGATCTATCCATGAAGTATAAGAAATATGCGAAAGTATGAGCCTGATGAGGGCAAATCCTAGACCTAACCCAGACCTAACATGCGTTATCCTCAAAAATATTTATCAAGACCTGGTTTAACTGAATGTTTCAGTATGGTACCACATTACTACGTGATCCACACCAGAAAAAACCCAGGATCTGTTCAACAAGTATGTGAAAAATGCGAAAGCATGAGTTTCATGAGGGCAAATCCCAGACCTATCCCAGACCTAACTTGCGTTGTCCTCTAAGATATTGATGGAAACCAGGTTTAATTGACTGTTTCAGTGTTGTACTTCATTACTACGTGATACAATACAGAAACAGCCCAGGATCTAGCCATGAAGTATGAGAAATATGCGAAAGTATGAGCCTGATGAGGGCAAATCCTAGACCTAAACCAAACCTAACATGCGTTATCCTCTAAAATATTTATCAAGACCAGGTTTAATTGAATGTTTCAGTGTGGTACCACATTACTACGTGAACCAAGCCAGAGAAAACCCAGGATACGTTCAACAAGTATGTGAAGAATGCGAAAGTATGAGTCTGATGAGTGAAAATCCCCGGCCTAACCTAGACCTAACATGCGTTATCCTCAAAAATATTGATCGAAACCAGGTTTAATCGACTGTTTCAGTGTGGTACCACAGTACTACGTGACCCAAACCGGAAAAAACCCAGGATCTGTTCAACAAGTATGTGAAAAACGCGAAAGTATGAGCCTGATGAGGGCAAATCCCAGACCTATCCCAGACCTAACTTGCGTTATCCTCAAAAATATTGATAGAAACCTGGTTTAATCGACTGTTTCAGTGTGGTACAACATTACTACGAGATCCAATCCAGAAATAGCCCAGCATCTAGCCATTAAGGATGAGAAATATGCGAAAGTATGAGCCTGACGAGGGCAAATCCTAGACCTAACCCAGACCTAACATGCGTTATCCTCTAAAATATTGATCCAAACCAGGCTTAATGGACTGTTTCAGTGTGGTACCACACTACTACGTGATCCAAACCAGAAAAAACCCAGGATCTGTTCAACAGGTATGTGAAAAACGCGAAAGTATGAGCCTGATGAGGGCAAATCCCAGGCCTATCCCAGACCTAACAAGCGTTATCCTCTAAAATATTGATCCAAACCAGGTTTAATGGACTGTTTCAGTGTGGTACCACACTACTACGTGATCCAAACCTGAAAAAACCGAGGATCTGTTTAACAAGTATGTGAAAAACGCGAAAGTATGAGCCTGATGAGGGCAAATCCTAGACCCAACCCAGACCTAACATGCGTTATCCTCTAAAATATTTATCAAGACAAGGTTTAATTGAATGTTTCAGTGTGGTACCACATTACTACGTGATCCAAACCAGTAAAAACCCAGGATCCGTTCAACAAGTATGTGAAGAATGCGAAAGTATGTGTCTGCTGAGTGAAAATCCCTGGCCTAACCTAGACCTAACATGCGTTATCCTCAAAAATATTGATCGAAACCAGGTTTAATCGACTGTTTCAGTGCGGTACCACACTACTACGTGACCCAAACCGGAAAAAACCCAGGATCTGTTCAACAAGTATGTGAAAAACGCGAAAGTATGAGCCTGATGAGGGCAAATCCCAGACCTATCCCGGACCTAACATGCGTTATCCTCTAAAATATTGATCCAAACCAGGTTTAATGGACTGTTTCAGTGTGGTACCACGCTACTACGTGATCCAAACCAGAAAAAACCCAGGATCTGTTCAACAAGTATGTGAAAATCGCGAAAGTATGAGCCTGATGAGGGCAAATCCCAGACCTATACCAGACCTAACTTACGTTATCCTCTAAAATATTGATCGAAACCAGGTTTAATTGACTGTTTCAGTGTGGTACCACATTACTACGTGATCCAATCCAGAAATAGCCCAGGATCTAGCCATGAGGTATGAGAAATATGCGAAAGTATGAGCCTGATGAGGGCAAATCCTAGACCTAACCCAGACCTAACATGCGTTATCCTCAAAAATATTTATCAAGACCAGGTTTAACTGAATGTTTCAGTATGGTACCACATTACTACGTGATCCATACCAGAAAAAACCCAGGATCTGTTCAACAAGTATGTGAAAAATTCGAAAGCATGAGTCTGATGAGGGCAAATCCCAGACCTAACCCAGACCTACCTTGCGTTATCCTCTAAAATATTGATCGAAACAAGGTGTAATTGACTGTTTCAGCGTGGTACCACATTAATACGTGATACAATCCAGAAACAGCCCAGGATCTAGCCATGAAGTATGTTAAAACTGCGAAAGTATGAGCCTGATGAGGGCGAATCCCAGACCTATCCCAGACCTAACTTGCGTTATCCTCTAAAACATTGATCGAAATCAGGTTTAATTGACTGTTTCAGCGTGGTACCACATTACTACGTGATACAATCCAGAAACAGCCCAGGATCTAGCCATGTAGTATGAGAAATATGCGAAAGTATGAGCCTGATGTGGGCAAATCCTAGACCTAACCCAAACCTAACATGCGTTATCCTCTAAAATATTTATCAAGACCAGGTTTAGTTGAATGTTTCAGTGTGGTACCACATTACTACGTGAACCAAACCAGAAAAAACCCAGGATCTGTTCAACAAGTATGTGAAAAATGCGAAAGCATGTGTCTGATGAGGGCAAATCCCAGACCTACCCCAGACCTAACTTGCGTTATCCTCTAAAATATTGATCGAAACAAGGTTTAATTGACTGCTTCAGCGAGGTACCACATTACTACGTGATACAATCCAGAAACAGCCCAGGATCTAGCCATGAAGTATGAGAAATATGCGAAAGAATGAGCCTGATGTGGGCAAATCCTAGACCTAACCCAAACCTGACATGCGTTATCCTCTAAAATATTTATCAAGACCAGGTTTATTTGAATGTTTCAGTGTGGTACCACATTACTACGTGATCCAAACCAGAAAAAACCCAGGATCCGTTCAACAAGTATGTGAAAAACGAAACGTATGAGTCTGATGAGGGCAAATCCCAGACCTATCCCAGACCTAACTTGCGTTGTCCTCTAAGATATTGATGGAAACCAGGTTTAATTGACTGTCTCAGTGTTGTACTTCATTACTACGTGATGCAATCCAGAAAAAGCCCAGGATTTAGCCATCAAGTTTGAGAAATATGCGAAAGTATGAACCTGACGAGTGCAAATCCTAGACCTAACCCAGACCTAACATGCGTTATCCTCTAAAATATTTATCACGATCAGGTTTAATTGATTGTTTCAGTGTGGTCCCACATTACTACGTGATCCAAACCAGAAAAAACCCAGGATCCGTTCAACAGGTATGTGAAGAATGCGAAAAAATGAGTCTGATGAGTGAAAATCCCAGGCCTTACCTAGACCTAACATGCGTTATCCTCAAGAATATTGATCGAAACCTGGTTTAATCGACTGTTTCAGTGTGGTACCACATCACTATGTGATCCAAACCAGAAAATAGCCCAGGATCTATCCATGAAGTATAAGAAATATGCGAAAGTATGAGCCCGATGAGGGCAAATCCTAGACCTAACCCAGGCCTAACATGCGTTATCCTCAAAAATAGTTATCAAGACCAGTTTTAACTGAATGTTTCAGTGTGGTACCACATTACTACGTGATCCATACCAGAAAAAACCCTGGATCTGTTCAACAAGTATGTGAAAAATGCGAAAGCACGAGTCGGATGAGAGCAAATCCCAGGCGTAACCTAGACATAACTTTCGTTATCCTCTAAAATATTTATCAAGACCAGGTTTAATTGAATGTTTCAGTGTGGTACCACATTACTACGTCAACCAAACCATAAAAAACCCAGGATCTGTTCAACAAGTATGTGAAGAATGCGAAAGTATGAGTCTGATGAGTGAAAATCCCAGGGCTAACCTAGACCTAACATGCGTTATCCTCTAAAATATTGATCCAAACCAGGTTTAATGGACTGTTTCAGTGTGGTACCACTTTACTACGTGATCCAAAGCAGAAAAAACCCTCGATCAGGTCAACATGTATGTTAAAACTGCGGAAGTATGACCCTGATGAGAGCAAATCCCAGACCTAACCTAGACCTAACATGAATTGTTCTCTAAAATATTGATCAAAACCAGGTTTAATTGACTGTTTCAGTGTGGTACCACATTACTACGTGATCCAATCCAGAAATAGCCCAGGACCCAGCCATGAAGTATGAGAAATATGCGAAAGTATGAGCCTGATGAGGGCAAATCCTAGACCTAACCCAGACCTAACATGCGTTATCCTCTAAAATATTTATCAATACCAGGTTTAATTGATTGTTTCAGTGTGGTCCCACATTACTACGTGATCCAAACCAGAAAAACCCAGGATCTGTTCAACAAGTATATGAAGAATGCGAAAGTATGAGTCTGATGAGTGAAAATCTCAGGCCTAACCTAGACCTAACATGCGTTATTCTCAAAAATATTGATCGAAACCTGGTTTAATCGACTGTTTCAGTGTGGTACCACATTGCTACGTGATCCAAACCAGAAAATAACCCAGGATCTGTTCAACGAGTATGTGAAGTGTGCGAAAGTATGAGTCTGATGAGGGCAAATCCCAGACCTATCCCAGACCTAACATGCGTTATCATCTAAAATATTTATCAAGACCTGGTTTAATTGATTGTTTCAGTGTGGTACCACATTACTACGTGAACCATACCAGAAAAAACCCAGGATCCGTTCAACAAGTATCTGAAGTATGCGAAAGTATGAGTCTGATGAATGAAAATCCTCGGCCTAACCTAGACCTAGCATGCGTTATCCTCAAAAATATTGATCGAAACCAGGTTTAGTAGACTGTTTCAGCGTGGTACCACCTTACTACGTGATACAAACCAGAAAAAACCCAGGATCCGTTCAACAAGTATGTGAAGAATGCGAAAGAATGAGTCTGATGAGTGAAAATCCCAGGCCTAACCCAGACCTAACATGCGTTATCCTCAAAAATATTGATCGAAACCTGGTTTAATCGACTGTTTCAGTGTGGTACCACATTACTATGCGATCCAAACCAGAAAAAACACAGGATCCGTTCAACAAGTATGTGAAGAATGCGAAAGTATGAGTCTGATGAGTGAAAATCCCAGGCCTTACCTAGACCTAACATGCGTTATCCTCAAAAATATTGATCGAAACCAGGTTTAATTGACTGTTTCAGCGTGGTACCACATTACTACGTGATACAATCCAGAAACAGCCCAGGATCTAGCCATGAAGTATGAGAAATATGCGAAAGTATGAGCCTGACGAGGGCAAATCCTAGACCTAACCCAGACCTAACATGCGTTATCCTCAAAAATAGTTATCAAGACAAGGTTTAACTGAATGTTTCAGTGTGGCACCACATTACTATGTGATCCATACCAGAAAAAACCCAGGATCTGTTCAACAAGTATGTGAAAAATGCGAAAGCACGAGTCGGATGAGAGCAAATCCCAGGCGTAACCTAGACATAACTTTCGGTATCCTCTAAAATATTGATCGAAACCAGGTTTAGTGGGCTGTTTCAGTGTGGTACCACATTACTGCCCGATCCAAACCAGAAAAAACCCAGGATCTGTTCAACAAGTATGTGAAAAATGCGAAAGTATGACCCTGATGTGGGCAAATCCCAGACCTATCCCAGACCTAACTTGCATTGACCTCTAAAATATTGATCGAAACCAGGTTTAATTGACTGTTTCAGTGTGGTACCACATTACTACGTGATCCAATCCAGAAATAGCCCAGGATCTAGCCATGAAGTATGAGAAATATGCGAAAGTATGAGCCTGATGAGGGCAAATCCTAGACCTAACCCAGACCTAACATGCGTCATCATCTAAAATATTTATCCAAACCAGGTTTAATGGACTGCTTCCGTGTGGTACAACATTACTGCCCGATCCAAACCAGAAAAAACCCAGGATCTGTTCAACAAGTATGTGAAAAATGCGAAAGTATGACCCTGATGTGGGCAAATCCCAGACCTATCCCAGACCTAACTTGCATTGACCTCTAAAATATTGATCGAAACCAGGTTTAATTGATTGTTTCAGTGTGGTACCACATTACTACGTGAACCATACCAGAAAAAACCCAGGATCCGTTGAACAAGTATCTGAAGAATGCGAAAGTATGAGTCTGATGAGTGAAAATCCTCGGCCTAACCTAGACCTAACATGCGTTATCCTCAAAAATATTGATCGAAACCAGGTTTAATAGACTGTTTCAGCGTGGTACCACATTACTACGTGATACAATCCTGAAACAGCCCAGGATCTAGCCATGAAGTATGAGAAATATGCGAAAGTATGAGCCTGACGAGGGCAAATCCTAGACCTAACCCAAACCTAACATGCGTTATCCTCTAAAATATTGATCCAAACCAGGTATAATGGACTGCTTCCGTGTGGTACAACATTACTACGTGATCCAAACCAGAAAAAACCCAGGATCAGTTCAACAAGTATGTGAATAACGCGAAAGTATGAGCCTGGTGAGGGCGAATCCCAGATCTATCACAGACCTAACTTGCGTTATCCTCAAAAATATTGATCGAAACCAGGTTTAATGGGCTGTTTCAGTGTGGTACCACACTACTACGTGATCTGTACCAGAAAAAAACCTAGGATCTGTTCAACAAGTATGTGAAAAATGCGAAAGTATGACCTTGATGTGGGCAAATCCCAGACCTATCCCAGACCTAACTTGCATTGTCCTCTAAAATATTGATCGAAACCAGGTTTAATTGACTGCTTCAGTGTGGTACCACATTACTACGTGATCCAATCCAGAAATAGCCCAGGATCTAGCCATGAGGTATGAGATATATGCGAAAGTATGAGCCTGACGAGAGCAAATCGTAGACCTAACCCAGACCTAACATGCGTTATCCTCTAAAATATTTATCAAGACCAGGTTTAACTGAATGTTTCAGTGTGGTCCCACATTACTACGTGATCCATACCAGAATAAACCCAGGATCTGTTCAACAAGTATGTGAAAAATGCGAAAGCATGAGTCTGATGAGGGCAAACCCCAGGCCTAACCTAGACATAACTTTCGTTATCCTCTAAAATATTGATCGAAACCAGGTTTAGTGGGCTGTTTCAGTGTGGTACCACATTACTGCGCGATCCAAACCAGAAAAAACCCAGGATCTGTTCAACAAGTATGTGAAAAATGCGAAAGTATGACCCTGATGTGGGCAAATCCCAGACCTATCCCAGACCTAACTTGCATTGTCCTCTAAAATATTGATCGAAACCAGGTTTAATTGACTGCTTCAGTGTGGTACCACATTACTACGTGATGCAATCCAGAAAAAGCCCAGGATCTAGCCATGAAGTATGAGAAATATGTGAAAGTATGAGCCTGATGAGGGCGAATCCCAGACATATCCCAGACCTAACGTGCGTTATCCTCTAAAATAATGATCGAAATCAGGTTTAATTGACTGTTTCAGCGTGGTACCACATTACTACGTGATACAATCCAGAAACAGCCCAGGATCTAGCCATGAAGTATGAGAAATATGCGAAAGTATGAGCCTGATGAGGGCAAATCCTAGACCTAAACCAAACCTAACATGCGTTATCCTCTAAAATATTTATCAAGACCAGGTTTAATTGAATGTTTCAGTGTGGTACCACATTACTACGTGAACCAAACCAGAGAAAACCCAGGATACGTTCAACAAGTATGTGAAGAATGCGAAAGTATGAGTCTGATGAGTGAAAATCCCCGGCCTAACCTAGACCTAACATGCGTTATCCCCAAAAATATTGATCGAAACCAGGTTTAATCGACTGTTTCAGTGTGGTACCACAGTACTACGTGACCCAAACCGGAAAAAACCCAGGATCTGTTCAACAAGTATGTGAAAAACGCGAAAGTATGAGCCTGATGTGGGCAAATCCCAGACCTATCCCAGACCTAACTTGCGTTATCCTCAAAAATATTGATAGAAACCTGGTTTTATCGACTGTTTCAGTGTGGTACCACATTACTACGAGATCCAATCCAGAAATAGCCCAGGATCTAGCCATTAAGTATGAGAAATATGCGAAAGTATGAGCCTGACGAGGGCAAATCCTAGACCTAACCCTGACCTAACATGCGTTATCCTCTAAAATATTGATCCAAACCAGGTTTAATGGACTGTTTCAGTGTGGTACCACACTACTACGTGATCCAAACCAGAAAAAACCCAGGATCTGTTCAACAAGTATGTGAAAAACGCGAAAGTATGAGCCTGATGAGGGCAAATCCCAGACCTATCCCAGACCTAACATGCGTTATCCTCTAAAATATTGTTCCAAACCAGGTTTAATGGACTGTTTCAGTGTGGTACCACACTACTACGTGATCCAAACCTGAAAAAACCGAGGATCTGTTCAACAAGTATGTGAAAAACGCGAAAGTATGAGCCTGATGAGGGCAAATCCTAGACCCAACCCAGACCTAACATGCGTTATCCTCTAAAATATTTATCAAGACAAGGTTTAATTGAATGTTTCAGTGTGGTACCACATTACTACGTGATCCAAACCAGTAAAAACCCTGGATCCGTTCAACAAGTATGTGAAGAATGCGAAAGTATGTGTCTGCTGAGTGAAAATCCCCGGCCTAACCTAGACCTAACATGCGTTATCCTCAAAAATATTGATCGAAACCAGGTTTAATCGACTGTTTCAGTGTAGTACCACACTACTACGTGATCCAAACCAGAAAAAACCCAGGATCTGTTCAACAAGTATGTGAAAAACGCGAAAGTATGAGCCTGATGAGGGCAAATCCCAGACCTATCCCGGACCTAACATGCGTTATCCTCTAAAATATTGATCCAAACCAGGTTTAATGGACTGTTTCAGTGTGGTACCACACTACTACGTGATCCAAACCAGAAAAAACCGAGGATCTGTTCAACAAGTATGTGAAAAACGCGAAAGTATGAGCCTGATGAGGGCAAATCCCAGACCTATCCCAGACCTAACTTGCGTTGTCCTCTAAGATATTGATGGAAACCAGGTTTAATTGACTGTTTCAGTGTTGTACTTCATTACTACGTGATGCAATCCAGAAAAAGCCCAGGATCTAGCCATGAAGTATGAGAAATATGCGAAAGTATGAGCCCGATGAGGGCGAATCCCAGACCTATCCCAGACCTAACTTGCGTTATCCTCTATAATATTGATCGAAATCAGGCTTAATTGACTGTTTCAGCGTGGTACCACATTACTACGTGATACAATCCAGAAACAGCCCAGGATCTAGCCATGAAGTATGAGAAATATGCGAACGTATGAGCCTGATGAGGGCAAATCCTAGACCTAACCCAAACCTAACATGCGTTATCCTCTAAAATATTTATCAAGACCAGGTTTAACTGAATGTTTCAGTGTGGTCCCACATTACTACGTGATCCAAACCAGAAAAAACCCTCGATTAGGTCAACATGTATGTTAAATCTGCGGAAGTATGACCCTGATGAGGGCAAATCCCAGGCCTAACCTAGACCTAACATGCGTCGTCCTCTAAAATATTGATGGAAACCAGGTTTAATTGACTGTTTCAGTGTTGTACTTCATTACTACGTGATGCAATCCAGAAAAAGCCCAGGATCTAGCCATCAAGTATGAGAAATATGCGAAAGTATGATCCTCATGGGGGCAAATCCTAGTCCTAACCCAGACCTAACATGCGTTATCCTCTAAAATATTTATCAAGACCAGGTTTAATTGAATGTTTCAGTGTGGTACCACATTACTACGTGAACCAAACCATAAAAAACCCAGGATCTGTTCAACAAGTATGTGAAGAATGCGAAAGTATGAGTCTGATGAGTGAAAATCCCAGGGCTAACCTAGACCTAAAATGCGTTATCCTCTAAAATATTGATCCAAACCAGGTTTAATTGACTGTTTCAGTGTGGTACCACTTTACTACGTGATCCAAAGCAGAAAAAACCCACGATCAGGTCAACATGTATGTTAAAACTGCGGAAGTATGACCCTGATGAGAGCAAATCCCAGACCTAACCTAGACCTAACATGAATTGTTCTTTAAAATATTGATCAAAACCTGGTTTAATTGACTGTTTCAGTGTGGTACCACATTACTACGTGATCCAATCCAGAAATAGCCCAGGACCCAGCCATGAAGTATGAGAAATATGCGAAAGTATGAGCCTGATGAGGGCAAATCCTAGACCTAACCCAGACCTAACATGCGTTATCCTGTAAAATATTGATCCAAACCAGATTTAATGGTCTGTTTCAGTGTGGTACCACACTACTACGTTATCCAAACCAGAAAAAACCCAGGATCTGTTCAACAAGTATGTGAAAAACGCGAAAGTATGAGCCTGATGAGGGCAAATCACAGACCTATCCCAGACCTAACTTGCGTTGTCCTCTAAGATATTGATGGAAACCAGGTTTAATTGACTGTTTCAGTGTTGTACTTCATTACTACGTGATGCAATCCAGAAAAAGCCCAGGATCTAGCCATCAAGTATGAGAAATATGCGAAAATATGAGCCTGATGAGGGCGAATCCCAGACCTATCCCAGACCTAACTTGCGTTATCCTCAAAAATATTGATCGAAATCAGGCTTAATTGACTGTTTCAGCATGGTACCACATTACTACGTGATACAATCCAGGAACAGCCCAGGATCTAGCCATCAAGTATGAGAAATATGCGAATGTATGAGCCTGATGAGGGCAAATCCTAGACCTAACCCAAACCTAACATGCGTTATCCTCTAAAATATTGATCCATACCAGGTTTAATGGACTGTTTCAGTGTGGTACCACTTTACTACGTGATCCAAAGCAGAAAAAACCCCCGATCAGGTCAACATGTATGTTAAAACTGCGGAAGTATGACCCTGATGAGGGCAGATCCCAGGCCTAACCTAGACCTAACATGCGTTGTCCTCTAAAATATTGATGGAAACCAGGTTTAATTGACTGTTTCAGTGTTGTACTTCATTACTACGTGATGCAATCCAGGAAAAGCCCAGGATCTAGCCATCAAGTATGAGAAATATGCGAAAGTATGAGCCTGATGAGGGCAAATCCTAGACCTAACCCAGACCTAACTTGCGTTGTCCTCTAAGATATTGATGGAAACCAGGTTTAATCGCCTGTTTCTGTGTGGTACCACATTGCTACGTAATCCAAACCAGAAAAAACCCAGGATCAGTTCAACAAGTATGTGAAAAACGCGGAAGTATGAGCCTGATGAGGGCGAATCCCAGACCTATCCCAGACCAAACTTGCGTTATCCTCTAAAATATTGATCGAAACCAGTTTTAATTGACTGTTTCAGCGTGGTACCACATTACTACGTGATCCAAACCAGTAAAAACCCAGGACCCGTTCAACAAGTATGTGAAGAATGCGAAAGTATGAGTCTGATGAGTGAAAAACCCCGGCCTAACCTAGACCTAACATGCGTTATCCTAAAAATATTGATCGAAACCTGGTTTAATCGACTGTTTCAGTGTGGTACCACATTACTATGTGATCCAAACCAGAAAATAACCCAGGATCTGTTCAACGGGTATGTGAAGTGTGCGAAAGTATGAGTCTGATGAGGGCAAATCCCAGACCTATCCCAGACCTAACATGCGTTATCCTCTAAAATATTTATCAACACCAGGTTTAATTGCTTGTTTCAGTGTGGTCCCACATTACTACGTGATCCAAACCAGAGAGAACCCAGGATCTGTTCAACAAGTATGTGAAAAACGCGAAAGTATGAGCCTGATGAGAGCAAATCCCAGACCTATCCCAGACCTAACTTGCGTTGTCCTCTAAGATATTGATGGAAACCAGGTTTAATTGACTGCTTCAGTGTTGTACTTCATTACTACGTGATGCAATCCAGAAAAAGCCCAGGATCTAGCCATCAAGTATGAGAGATATGCGAAAGAATGAGCCTGATAAGAGCAAATCCCAGACCTAACCTAGACCTAACATGAATTATTCTCTAAAATATTTATCATGACCAGGTTTAATCGACTGTTTCAGTGTGGTACCACAGTACTACGTGACCCAAACCAGAAAAAACCCAGGATCTGTTCAACAAGTATGTGAAAAACGCGAAAGTATGAGCCTGATGAGGGCAAATCCCAGACCTATCCCAGACCTAACTTGCGTTGTCCTCTAAGATATTGATGGAAACCAGGTTTAATTGACTGTTTCAGTGTTGTACTTCATTACTACGTGATGCAATCCAGAAAAATCCCAGGATCTAGCCGTTAAGTATGAGAAATATGCGAAAGTATGAGCCTGATGAGGGCGAATCCCAGACCTATCCCAGACCTAACATGCGTTATCCTCTAAAATATTGATCGAAATCAGGCTTAATTGACAGTTTCAGCGTGGTACCACATTACTACGTGATACAATCCAGAAGCAGCCCAGAATCTAGTCATGAAGTATGCGAAGTGTGCGAAAGTATGAGTCTGATGAGGGCAAATCCCAGACCTATCCCAGACCTAACATGCATTATCCTCTATAATATTTATCAAGACCAGGTTTAATTGATTGTTTCAGTGTGGTCCCACATTACTACGTGATCCAAACCAGAAAAAACCCAGGATCCGTTCAAAAAGTATGTGAAGAGTGCGAAAGTATGAGTCTGATGAGCGAAAATCCCAGACCTAACCTAGACATAACATGCGTTATCCTCTAAAATATTGATCAAGACCAGGTTTAATTGACTGTTTCAGTGTTGTACTTCATTACTACGTGATGCAATCCAGAAAAAGCCCAGGATCTAGCCATGAAGTATGAGAGATATGCGAAAGTATGAGCCTGATGAGGGCAAATCCTAGACCTAACCCAAACCTAACATGCGTTATCCTCTAAAATATTGATCCAAACCAGGTTTAATGGACTGCTTCAGTGTGGTACCACTTTACTACGTGATCCAAAGCAGAAAAACCCCTCGATCAGGCCAACATGTATGTTAAAACTGCGAAAGTATGACCCTGATGAGGGCAAATCCCAGGCCAAACCTAGACCTAACATGTGTTGTCCTCTAAAATATTGATGGAAACCAGGTTTAGTTGACTGTTTCAGTGTTGTACTTCATTACTACGTGATGCAATCCAGAAAAAGCCCAGGATCTAGCCATCAAGTATGAGAAATATGCGCGAGTATGAGCCTGATGAGGGCAAATCCTAGACCTAACCCAGACCTAACATACGTTGTCCTCTAAAATATTTATCAAGACCAGGTTTAATTGATTGTTTCAGTGTGATCCCACATTACTACGTGATCCAAACCAGAAAAAACCCAGGATCCGTTCAACAAGTATGTGAAGAATGCGAAAGTATGAGTCTGATGAGTGAAACTCCCAGGCCTAACCTAGACCTAACATGCGTTATCCTCAAAAATATTGATCGAAACCTGGTTTAATCGACTGTTTGAGTGTGGTACCACAGTACTATGTTATCCAAACCAGAAAATAACCCAGGATCTATTCAACGAGTATGTGAAGTGTGCGAAAGTATGAGTCCGATGAGGGCAAATCCCAGACCTATCCAAGACCTACATGCGTTATCCTCTAAAATATTTATCAAGACCATGTTTAATTGATTGTTTCAGTGTGGTCACACATTACTACGTGATCCAAACCAGAAAAAAACCCAGGATCCGTTCAACAAGTATGTGATGAATGCGAAAGTATGAGTCTGATAAGTGAAAATCCCAGACCTAACCTAGACCTAACATGTGTTATCCTCTAAAATATTGATCCAAACCAGGTTTAATGGACTGTTTCAGTGTGGTACCACACTACTACGTGATCCAAACCAGAAAAAACCCTGGATCTGTTCAACAAGTATGTGAAAAACGCGAAAGTATGAGCCTGATGGGGGCAAATCCCAGACCTATCCCAGACCTAACTTGCGTTGTCCTCTAAGATATTGATGGAAACCAGGGTTAATTGACTGTTTCAGTGTTGCACTTCATTACTACGTGATCCAAACCAGTAAAAACCCAGGATCCGTTCAACAAGTATGTGAAGAATGCGAAAGAATGAGCCTGATGAGAGCAAATCCCAGTCCTAACCTAGACCTAACATGAATTATTCTCTAAAATATTGATCGAAACCAGGTTTAATTGACTGTTTCAGTGTGGTCCCACATTACTACGTGATCCAAACCAGAAAAAACCCAGGATCCGTTCAACAAGTATGTGAGGAATGCGAAAGAATGTGTCTGATGCGTGAAAATCCCAGGCCTAACCTAGACCTAACATGCGTTATCCTCTAAAATATTGATCGAAACCTGGTTTAATCGACTGTTTCAGTGTGGTACCACATTACTGCGTGACCCAAACCTGAAAAAACCCAGGATCTGTTCAACAAGTATGTGAAAAACGCGAAAGTATGAGCCTGATGAGGGCAAATCCCAGACCTATCCCAGACCTAACTTGCGTTATCCTCAAAAATATTGATCGAAACCAGGTGTAATCGACTGTTTCAGTGTGGTACCACACTACTACGTGACCCAAACCGGAAAAAACCCAGGATCTGTTCAACAAGTATGTGAAAAACGCGAAAGTATGAGTCTGATGAGTGAAAATCCCAGGCCTAACCTAGACCTAACATGCGTTATCCTCTAAAATATTTATCAAGACCAGGTTTAATTGATTGTTTCAGTGTAGTCCCACATTACTACGAGATCCAAACCAGAAAAAACCCTGTATCTGTTCAACAAGTACGTGAAGAATGCGAAAGTATGAGTCTGATGAGTGAAAATCCCTGACCTATCCCAGACTTAACATGCGTTATCCTCTAAAATATTTATCAAGACCAGGTTTAATTGAATGTTTCAGTGTGGTACCACATTACTACGTGAACCAAACCAGAAAAAACCCTGTATCTGTTCAACAAGTATGTGAAGAATGCGAAAGTATAAGTCTGATGAGTGAAAATCCCAGGGCTAACCTAGACCTAACAAGCGTTATCCTCTAACATATTGATCCAAACCAGGTTTAATGGACTGTTTCAGTGTGGTACCACTTTACTGCGTGATCCAAAGCAGAAAAAACCCTCGATCAGGACAACATGTATGTTAAAACTGCGAAAGTATGACACTGATGTAGGCAAATCCCAGGCCTAACCTAGACCTAACATGCGATATCCTCTAAAATATTGATGGAAACCAGGTTTAATTGACTGTTTCAGTGTTGCACTTCATTACTACGTGATCCAAACCAGTAAAAACCCAGGATCCGTTCAACAAGTATGTGAAGAATGCGAAAGTATGAGTGTGATGAGTGAAAAACCCCGGCCTAACCTAGACCTAACATGCGTTATCCTCAAAAATATTGATCGAAGCCAGGTTTAATCGACTGTTTCAGTGGGGTACCACATTACTGCCTGAGCCAAACCAGTAAAACCCCAGGATCCGTTCAACAAGTATGTGGAGAATGCGAAAGTATGAGTCTGATGAGTGAAAATCCTCGGCCTAACCTAGACCTAACATGCGTTGTCCTCTAAGATATTGATGGAAACCAGGTTTAATTGACTGTTTCTTGTTGCACTTCATTACTACGTGATCCAAACCAGTAAAAACCCAGGATCCATTCAACAAGTATGTGAAGAATGCGAAAGTATGAGTGTGATGAGTGAAAAACCCCGGCCTAACCTAGACCTAAGATGCGGTATCCTCAAAAATATTGATCGAAACCAGGTTTAATCGACTGTTTCAGTGTGATACCACACTACTACGTGACCCAAACCGGAAAAAACCCAGGATCTGTTCAACAAGTATGTGAAAAACGCGAAAGTATGAGCCTGACGAGGCAAATGCCAGTCCTATCCCAGACCTAACTTGCGTTATCCTCAAAAATATTGATCGAAACCTGGTTTAATCGACTGTTTCAGTGTGGTACCACATTACTACGTGATCCAATCCAGAAATAGCCCAGAATTTATCCATGAAGTATGAGAAATATGCGAAAGTATGTGCCTGACGAGGGCAAATCCTAGACCTAACCCAGACCAAACATGCGTTATCCTCTAAAATATTTAGCAAGACCAGGTTTAATTGATTGTTTCAGTGTGGTCCCACATTACTACGTGATCCAAACCAGTAAAAACCCAGGATCCGTTCAACAAGTATGTGAAGAATGCGAAAGTATGAGTGTGATGAGTGAAAAACCCCGGCCTAACCTAGACCTAACATGCGTTATCCTCAAAAATATTGATCGAAACCTGGTTTAATCGTCTGTTTCAGTGTGGTACCACATTACTATGTGATCCAAACAAGAAAATAACCCAGGATCTGTTCAACGAGTATGTGAAGTGTGCGAAAGTATGAGCCTGATGAGGGCAAATCCTAGACCTAACCCAAACCTAACATGCGTTATCCTCTAAAATATTTATCAAGACCAGGTTTAATTGAATGTTTCAGTGTGGTACCACATTACTACGTGATCCAAACCAGTAAAAACCCAGGATCCGTTCAACAAGTATGTGGAGAATGCGAAAGTATGAGTTTGATGAGTGAAAATCCTCGGCCTAACCTAGACCTAACACGCGTTATCCTCAAAAATATTGATCGAAACCAGGTTTAATCGGCTGTTTCAGTGTGGTACCACATTACTACGTGATCCAAACCAGTAAAAACCCAGGATCTGTTCAACGAGTATGTGAAGTGTGCGAAAGTATGAGTCTGATGAGGGCAAATCCCAGACCTATCCCAGACCTAACAAGCATTATCCACTATAATATTTATCAAGACCAGGTTTAATTGATTGTTTCAGTCTGGTCCCACATTACTACGTGATCCAAACCAGAAAAAACCCTGTATCTGTTCAACAAGTACGTGAAGAATGCGAAAGTATGAGTCTGATGAGTGAAAATCCCCGGCCTAACCTAGACCTAACATGCGTTATCCTCAAAAATATTGATCGAAACCAGGTTTAATTGACTGTTTCAGTGTTGCACTTCATTACTACGTGATCCAAACCAGTAAAAACCCAGGATCCGTTCAACAAGTATGTGAAGAATGCGAAAGTATGAGTCTGATGAGTGAAAATCCCCGGCCTAACCTAGACCTAACATGCGTTATCCTCAAAAATATTGATCGAAACCAGGTTTAATCGACTGTTTCAGTGTGGTACCACTTTACTGCGTGATCCAAAGGAGAAAAAACCCTCGACCAGGTCAACATGTATGTTAAAACAGCGAAAGTATGACCCTGATGTGGGCAAATCCCAGGCCTAACCTAGACCTAACATGCGCTGTCCTCTAAAATATTGATGGAAACCAGGTTTAATTGACTGTTTCAGTGTTGCACTTCATTACTACGTGATCCAAACCAGTAAAAACCCAGGATCCGTTCAACAAGTATGTGAAGAATGTGAAAGCATGGGTGTGATGAGTGAAAATCCCCGGCCTAACCTAGACCTAACATGCGTTATCCTCGAAAATATTGATCGAAACCTGGTTTAATCGTCTGTTTCAGTGTGGTACCACATTACTATGTGATCCAAACCAGAAAAAACCCTGTATCTGTTCAACAAGTATGTGAAGAATGCGAAAGTATGAGTCTGATGAGTGAAAATCCCAGGGCTAACCTAGACCTAACATGCGTTATCCTCTAAAATATTGATCCAAACAAGGTTTAATGGACTGTTTCAGTGTGGTACCACTTTACTACGTGATCCAAAGCAGAAAAAACCCTCGATCACGGCAACATGTATGTTAAAACTGCGAAAGTATGACCCTGATGAGGGTAAATCCCAGGCTTAACCTAGACCTAACATGCGTTGTCCTCTAAAATATTGATGGAAACCAGGTTTAATTGACTGTTTCAGTGTTGTACTTCATTACTACGTGATGAAATCCAGAAAAAGCCCAGGATCTAGCCATCAAGTATGAGAAATATGCGAAAGAATGAGCCTGATGAGAGCAAATCCCAGACCTAACCTAGACCTAACATGAATTTTTCTCTAAAATATTGATCAAATCCAGGTTTAATTGACTGTTTCAATGTGGTACCACATTTCTACGTTATCCAATCCAGAAATAGCCCAGGATCCAGCCATGAAGTATGAGAAATATGCGAAAGTATGAGCCTGATGGGGGCAAATCCTAGACCTAACCCAGAGCTAACATGCGTTATCCTCTAAAATATTTTTCAAGACCAGGTTTAATTGAATGTTTCAGTCTGGTACCACATTACTACGTGATCGAAACCAGTAAAAACCCAGGATCCGTTCAACAAGTATGTGGAGAATGCGAAAGTATGAGTTTGATGAGTGAAAATCCTCGGCCTAACCTAGACCTAACATGCGTTATCCTCAAAAATATTGATCGAAACCAGGTTTAATCGACTGTTTCAGTGTGGTACCACATTACTACGTGATCCAAACCACTAAAAACCCAGGATCCGTTCAACAAGTATGTGGAGAATGCGAAAGTATGAGTCTGATGAGTGAAAATCCTCGGCCTAACCTAGACCTAACATGCGTTGTCCTCTAAAATATTGATGGAAACCAGGTTTAATTGACTGTTTCAGTGTTGCACTTCATTACTACGTGATCCAAACAAGAAAATAACCCAGGATCTGTTCAACGAGTATGTGAAGTGTGCGAAAGTATGAGTCTGATGAGGGCAAATCCCAGACCTATCCCAGACCTAACATGCGTTATCCTCAAAAATATTGATCGAAACCAGGTTTAATCGACTGTTTCAGTGTGGTACCACTTTACTGCGTGATCCAAAGGAGAAAAAACCCTCGACCAGGTCAACATGTATGTTAAAACAGCGAAAGTATGACCCTGATGTGGGCAAATCCCAGGCCTAACCTAGACCTAACATGCGCTGTCCTCTAAAATATTGATGGAAACCAGATTTAATTGACTGTTTCAGTGTTGCACTTCATTACTACGTGATCCAAACCAGTAAAAACCCAGGATCCGTTCAACAAGTATGTGAAGAATGTGAAAGCATGGGTGTGATGAGTGAAAATCCCCGGCCTAACCTAGACCTAACATGCGTTATCCTCGAAAATATTGATCGAAACCTGGTTTAATCGTCTGTTTCAGTGTGGTACCACATTACTATGTGATCCAAACCAGAAAAAACCCTGTATCTGTTCAACAAGTATGTGAAGAATGCGAAAGTATGAGTCTGATGAGTGAAAATCCCAGGGCTAACCTAGACCTAACATGCGTTATCCTCTAAAATATTGATCCAAACAAGGTTTAATGGACTGTTTCAGTGTGGTACCACTTTACTACGTGATCCAAAGCAGAAAAAACCCTCGATCACGGCAACATGTATGTTAAAACTGCGAAAGTATGACCCTGATGAGGGTAAATCCCAGGCTTAACCTAGACCTAACATGCGTTGTCCTCTAAAATATTGATGGAAACCAGGTTTAATTGACTGTTTCAGTGTTGTACTTCATTACTACGTGATGAAATCCAGAAAAAGCCCAGGATCTAGCCATCAAGTATGAGAAATATGCGAAAGAATGAGCCTGATGGGGGCAAATCCTAGACCTAACCCAGAGCTAACATGCGTTATCCTCTAAAATATTTTTCAAGACCAGGTTTAATTGAATGTTTCAGTGTGGTACCACATTACTACGTGATCCAAACCAGTAAAAACCCAGGATCCGTTCAACAAGTATGTGGAGAATGCGAAAGTATGAGTTTGATGAGTGAAAATCCTCGGCCTAACCTAGACCTAACATGCGTTATCCTCAAAAATATTGATCGAAACCAGGTTTAATCGACTGTTTCAGTGTGGTACCACATTACTACGTGATCCAAACCACTAAAAACCCAGGATCCGTTCAACAAGTATGTGGAGAATGCGAAAGTATGAGTCTGATGAGTGAAAACCCTCGGCCTAACCTAGACCTAACATGCGTTGTCCTCTAAAATATTGATGGAAACCAGGTTTAATTGACTGTTTCAGTGTTGCACTTCATTACTACGTGATCCAAACAAGAAAATAACCCAGGATCTGTTCAACGAGTATGTGAAGTGTGCGAAAGTATGAGTCTGATGAGGGCAAATCCCAGACCTATCCCAGACCTAACATGCATTATCCTCTATAATATTTATCAAGACAAGGTTTAATTGATTGTTTCAGTGTGGTCCCACATTACTACGTGATACAATCCAGAAACAGCCCAGGATCTAGCCATGAAGTATGAGAAATATGCGAAAGTATGAGCCTGATGAGGGCAAATCCTAGACCTAACCCAAACCTAACATGCGTTATACTCTAAAATATTTTTCAAGACCAGGTTTAAGTGAATGTTTCAGTGTGGTACCACATTACTACGTGATCCAAACCAGTAAAAACCCAGGATCCGTTCAACAAGTATGTGGAGAATGCGAAAGTATGCGTTTAATGAGTGAAAATCCTCGGCCTAACCTAGACCTAACATGCGTTATCCTCAAAAATATTGATCGAAACCAGGTTTAATCGACTGTTTCAGTGTGGTACCACATTACTACGTGATCCAAACCAGTAAAAACCCAGGATCCGTTCAACAAGTATGTGGAGAATGCGAAAGTATGAGTCTGATGAGTGAAAATCCTCGGCCTAACCTAGACCTAACATGCGTTGTCCTCTAAAATATTGATGGAAACCAGGTTTAATTGACTGTTTCAGTGTTGCACTTCATTACTACGTGATCCAAACCAGTAAAAACCCAGGATCCGTTCAACAAGTATGTGAAGAATGCGAAAGTATGAGTGTGATGAGTGAAAACCCCCGGCCTAACCTAGACCTAACATGCGGTATCCTCAAAAATATTGATCGAAACCTGGTTTAATCGTCTGTTTCAGTGTGGTACCACATTACTATGTGATCCAAACCAGAAAAAACCCTGTATCTGTTCAACAAGTATGTGAAGAATGCGAAAGTATGAGTCTGATGAGTGAAAATCCCAGGGTTAACCTAGACCTAACATGCGTTATCCTCTAAAATATTGATCCAAACAAGGTTTAATGGACTGTTTCAGTGTGGTACCACTTTACTACGTGATCCAAAGCAGAAAAAACCCTCGATCACGTCAACATGTATGTTAAAACTGCGAAAGTATGACCCTGATGAGGGTAAATCCCAGGCCTAACCTAGACCTAACATGCGTTGTCCTCTAAAATATTGATGGAAACCAGGTTTAATTGACTGTTTCAGTGTTGTACTTCATTACTACGTGATGAAATCCAGAAAAAGCCCAGGATCTAGCCATCAAGTATGAGAAATATGCGAAAGAATGAGCCTGATGAGAGCAAATCCCAGACCTAACCTAGACATAACATGAATTATTCTCTAAAATATTGATCAAATCCAGGTTTAATTGACTGTTTCAATGTGGTACCACATTTCTACGTGATCCAATCCAGAAATAGCCCAGGATCCAGCCATGAAGTATGAGAAATATGCGAAAGTATGAGCCTGATGGGGGCAAATCCTAGACCTAACCCAGAGCTAACATGCGTTATCCTCTAAAATATTTTTCAAGACCAGGTTTAATTGAATGTTTCAGTGTGGTACCACATTACTACGTGATCCAAACCAGTAAAAACCCAGGATCCGTTCAACAAGTATGTGGAGAATGCGAAAGTATGAGTTTGATGAGTGAAAATCCTCGGCCTAACCTAGACCTAACATGCGTCATCCTCAAAAATATTGATCGAAACCAGGTTTAATCGACTGTTTCAGTGTGGTACCACATTACTACGTGATCCAAACCACTAAAAACCCAGGATCCGTTCAACAAGTATGTGGAGAATGCGAAAGTATGAGTCTGATGAGTGAAAATCCTCGGCCTAACCTAGACCTAACATGCGATGTCCTCTAAAATATTGATGGAAACCAGGTTTAATTGACTGTTTCAGTGTTGCACTTCATTACTACGTGATCCAAACCAGTAAAAACCCAGGATCCGTTCAACATGTATGTGAAGAATGCGAAAGTATGAGTGTGATGAGTGAAAAACCCCGGCCTAACCTAGACCTAACATGCGTTATCCTCAAAAATATTGATCGAAACCTGGTTTAATCGTCTGTTTCAGTGTGGTACCACATTACTATGTGATCCAAACAAGAAAATAACCCAGGATCTGTTCAACGAGTATGTGAAGTGTGCGAAAGTATGAGTCTGATGAGGGCAAATCCCAGACCTATCCCAGACCTAACATGCATTATCCTCTATAATATTTATCAAGACAAGGTTTAATTGATTGTTTCAGTGTGCTCCCACATTACTACGTGATCCAAACCAGTAAAAACCCAGGATCCGTTCAACAAGTATGTGAAGAATGCGAAAGTATGAGTCTGATGAGTGAAAATCCCCGGCCTAACCTAGACCTAACATGCGTTATCCTCAAAAATATTGATCGAAACCTGGTTTAATCGACTGTTTCAGTGTGGTACCACATTACTATGTGATCCAAACAAGAAAATAACCCAGGATCTGTTCAACGAGTATGTGAAGTTTGCGAAAGTATGAGCCTGATGAGGGCAAATCCTAGACCTAACCCAAACCTAACAAGCGTTATCCTCTAAAATATTTATCAAGACCAGGTTTAATTGATTGTTTCAGTCTGGTCCCACATTACTACGTGATCCAAACCAGTAAAAACCCAGGACCCGTTCAACAAGTATGTGAAGAATGCGAAAGTATGAGTCTGATGAGTGAAAATCCCCGGCCTAACCTAGACCTAACATGCGTTATCCTCAAAAATATTGATCGAAACCAGGTTTAATCGACTGTTTCAGTGTGGTACCACTTTACTGCGTGATCCAAAGGAGAAAAAACCCTCGATCAGGTCAACATGTATGTTAAAACAGCGAAAGTATGACCCTGATGTGGGCAAATCCCAGGCCTAACCTAGACCTAACATGCGCTGTCCTCTAAAATATTGATGGAAACCAGGTTTAATTGACTGTTTCAGTGTTGCACTTCATTACTACGTGATCCAAACCAGTAAAAACCCAGGATCCGTTCAACAAGTATGTGAAGAATGTGAAAGTACGAGCCTGATGAGAGCAAATCCCAGACCTAACCTAGACCTAACATGAATTATTCTCTAAAATATTGACGGAAGCCAGGTTTAATTGACAGTTTCAGTGTGGTACCACATTACTACGTGATACAATCCAGAAACAGCCCAGGATCTAGCCATGAAGTATGAGAAATATGCGAAAGTATGAGCCTGATGAGGGCAAATCCTAGACCTAACACAAACCTAACATGCGTTATAATCTAAAATATTTTTCAAGACCAGGTTTAATTGAATGTTTCAGTGTGGTACCACATTACTACGTGATCCAAACCAGTAAAAACCCAGGATCCGTTCAACAAGTATGTGGAGAATGCGAAAGTATGAGTTTGATGAGTGAAAATCCTCGGCCTAACCTAGACCTAACATGCGTTATCCTCAAAAATATTGATCGAAACCAGGTTGAATCGACTGTTTCAGTGTGGTACCACATTACTACGTGATCCAAACCAGTAAAAACCCAGGATCCGTTCAACAAGTATGTGGAGAATGCGAAAGTATGACCCTGATGAGGGTAAATCCCAGGCCTAACCTAGACCTAACATGCGTTGTCCTCTAAAATATTGATGGAAACCAGGTTTAATTGACTGTTTCAGTGTTGTACTTCATTACTACGTGATGAAATCCAGAAAAAGCCCATGATCTAGCAATCAAGTATGAGAAATATGCGAAAGAATGAGCCTGATGAGAGCAAATCCCAGACCTAACCTAGACCTAACATGAATTATTCTCTAAAATATTGATCAAATCCAGGTTTAATTGACTGTTTCAATGTGGTACCACATTTCTACGTGATCCAATCCAGAAATAGCCCAGGATCCAGCCATGAAGTATGAGAAATATGCGAAAGTATGAGCCTGATGGGGGCAAATCCTAGACCTAACCCAGAGCTAACATGCGTTATCCTCTAAAATATTTTTCAAGACCAGGTTTAATTGAATGTTTCAGTGTGGTACCACATTACTACGTGATCCAAACCACTAAAAACCCAGGATCCGTTCAACAAGTATGTGGAGAATGCGAAAGTATGAGTCTGATGAGTGAAAATCCTCGGCCTAACCTAGACCTAACATGCGATGTCCTCTAAAATATTGATGGAAACCAGGTTTAATTGACTGTTTCAGTGTTGCACTTCATTACTACGTGATCCAAACCAGTAAAAACCCAGGATCCGTTCAACAAGTATGTGAAGAATGCGAAAGTATGAGTGTGATGAGTGAAAAACCCCGGCCTAACCTAGACCTAACATGCGTTATCCTCAAAAATATTGATCGAAACCTGGTTTAATCGTCTGTTTCAGTGTGGTACCACATTACTACGTGATCCAAACCAGTAAAAACCCAGGATCCGTTCAACAAGTATGTGGAGAATGCGAAAGTATGAGTCTGATGAGTGAAAATCCTCGGCCTAACCTAGACCTAACATGCGTTGTCCTCTAGAATATTGATGGAAACCAGGTTTAATTGACTGTTTCAGTGTTGCACTTCATTACTACGTGATCCAAACCAGTAAAAACCCAGGATCCGTTCAACAAGTATGTGAAGAATGCGAAAGTATGAGTGTGATGAGTGAAAACCCCCGGCCTAACCTAGACCTAACATGCGGTATCCTCAAAAATATTGATCGAAACCTGGTTTAATCGTCTGTTTCAGTGTGGTACCACATTACTATGTGATCCAAACCAGAAAAAACCCTGTATCTGTTCAACAAGTAGGTGAAGAATGCGAAAGTATGAGTCTGATGAGTGAAAATCCCAGGGTTAACCTAGACCTAACATGCGTTATCCTCTAAAATATTGATCCAAACAAGGTTTAATGGACTGTTTCAGTGTGGTACCACTTTACTACGTGATCCAAAGCAGAAAAAACCCTCGATCACGTCAACATGTATGTTAAAACTGCGAAAGTATGACCCTGATGAGGGTAAATCCCAGGCCTAACCTAGACCTAACATGCGTTGTCCTCTAAAATATTGATGGAAACCAGGTTTAATTGACTGTTTCAGTGTTGTACTTCATTACTACGTGATGAAATCCAGAAAAAGCCCAGGATCTAGCCATCAAGTATGAGAAATATGCGAAAGAATGAGCCTGATGAGAGCAAATCCCAGACCTAACCTAGACCTAACATGAATTATTCTCTAAAATATTGATCAAATCCTGGTTTAATTGACTGTTTCAATGTGGTACCACATTTCTACGTGATCCAATCCAGAAATAGCCCAGGATCCAGCCATGAAGTATGAGAAATATGCGAAAGTATGAGCCTGATGGGGGCAAATCCTAGACCTAACCCAGAGCTAACATGCGTTATCCTCTAAAATATTTTTCAAGACCAGGTTTAATTGAATGTTTCAGTGTGGTACCACATTACTACGTGATCCAAACCAGTAAAAACCCAGGATCCGTTCAACAAGTATGTGGAGAATGCGAAAGTATGAGTTTGATGAGTGAAAATCCTCGGCCTAACCTAGACCTAACATGCGTTATCCTCAAAAATATTGATCGAAACCAGGTTTAATCGACTGTTTCAGTGTGGTACCACATTACTACGTGATCCAAACCACTAAAAACCCAGGATCCGTTCAACAAGTATGTGGAGAATGCGAAAGTATGAGTCTGATGAGTGAAAATCCTCGGCCTAACCTAGACCTAACATGCGTTGTCCTCTAAAATATTGATGGAAACCAGGTTTAATTGACTGTTTCAGTGTTGCACTTCATTACTACGTGATCCAAACCAGTAAAAACCCAGGATCCGTTCAACAAGTATGTGAAGAATGCGAAAGTATGAGTGTGATGAGTGAAAAACCCCGGCCTAACCTAGACCTAACATGCGTTATCCTCAAAAATATTGATCGAAACCTGGTTTAATCGTCTGTTTCAGTGTGGTACCACATTACTATGTGATCCAAACAAGAAAATAACCCAGGATCTGTTCAACGAGTATGTGAAGTGTGCGAAAGTATGAGTCTGATGAGGGCAAATCCCAGACCTATCCCAGACCTAACATGCATTATCCTCTATAATATTTATCAAGACAAGGTTTAATTGATTGTTTCAGTGTGCTCCCACATTACTACGTGATCCAAACCAGTAAAAACCCAGGATCCGTTCAACAAGTATGTGAAGAATGCGAAAGTATGAGTCTGATGAGTGAAAATCCCCGGCCTAACCTAGACCTAACATGCGTTATCCTCAAAAATATTGATCGAAACCTGGTTTAATCGACTGTTTCAGTGTGGTACCACATTACTATGTGATCCAAACAAGAAAATAACCCAGGATCTGTTCAACGAGTATGTGAAGTGTGCGAAAGTATGAGCCTGATGAGGGCAAATCCTAGACCTAACCCAAACCTAACATGCGTTATCCTCTAAAATATTTATCAAGACCAGGTTTAATTGATTGTTTCAGTCTGGTCCCACATTACTACGTGATCCAAACCAGTAAAAACCCAGGACCCGTTCAACAAGTATGTGAAGAATGCGAAAGTATGAGTCTGATGAGTGAAAATCCCCGGCCTAACCTAGACCTAACATGCGTTATCCTCAAAAATATTGATCGAAACCAGGTTTAATCGACTGTTTCAGTGTGGTACCACTTTACTGCGTGATCCAAAGGAGAAAAAACCCTCGATCAGGTCAACATGTATGTTAAAACAGCGAAAGTATGACCCTGATGTGGGCAAATCCCAGGCCTAACCTAGACCTAACATGCGCTGTCCTCTAAAATATTGATGGAAACCAGGTTTAATTGACTGTTTCAGTGTTGCACTTCATTACTACGTGATCCAAACCAGTAAAAACCCAGGATCCGTTCAACAAGTATGTGAAGAATGTGAAAGCATGGGTGTGATGAGTGAAAATCCCCGGCCTAACCTAGACCTAACATGCGTTATCCTCGAAAATATTGATCGAAACCTGGTTAAATCGTCTGTTTCAGTGTGGTACCACATTACTATGTGATCCAAACCAGAAAATAACCCAGGATCCGTTCAACAAGTATGTGGAGAATGCGAAAGTATGAGTTTGATGAGTGAAAATCCTCGGCCTAACCTAGACCTAACATGCGTTATCCTCAAAAATATTGATCGAAACCAGGTTGAATCGACTGTTTCAGTGTGGTACCACATTACTACGCGATCCAAACCAGTAAAAACCCAGGATCCGTTCAACAAGTATGTGGAGAATGCGAATGTATGAGTCTGATGAGTGAAAATCCTCGGCCTAACCTAGACCTAACATGCGTTGTCCTCTAAAATATTGATGGAAACCAGGTTTAATTGACTGTTTCAGTGTTGCACTTCATTACTACGTGATCCAAACCAGTAAAAACCCAGGATCCGTTCAACAAGTATGTGAAGAATGCGAAAGTATGAGTGTGATGAGTGAAAACCCCCGGCCTAACCTAGACCTAACATGCGGTATCCTCAAAAATATTGATCGAAACCTGGTTTAATCGTCTGTTTCAGTGTGGTACCACATTACTATGTGATCCAAACCAGTAAAAACCCTGTATCTGTTCAACAAGTATGTGAAGAATGCGAAAGTATGAGTCTGATGAGTGAAAATCCCAGGGCTAACCTAGACCTAACATGCGTTATCCTCTAAAATATTGATCCAAACAAGGTTTAATGGACTGTTTCAGTGTGGTACCACTTTACTACGTGATCCAAAGCAGAAAAAACCCTCGATCACGTCAACATGTATGTTAAAACTGCGAAAGTATGACCCTGATGAGGGTAAATCCCAGGCCTAACCTAGACCTAACATGCGTTGTCCTCTAAAATATTGATGGAAACCAGGTTTAATTGACTGTTTCAGTGTTGTACTTCATTACTACGTGATGAAATCCAGAAAAAGCCCAGGATCTAGCCATCAAGTATGAGAAATATGCGAAAGAATGAGCCTGATGAGAGCAAATCCCAGACCTAACCTAGACCTAACATGAATTATTCTCTAAAATATTGATCAAATCCAGGTTTAATTGACTGTTTCAATGTGGTACCACATTTCTACGTGATCCAATCCAGAAATAGCCCAGGATCCAGCCATGAAGTATGAGAAATATGCGAAAGTATGAGCCTGATGGGGGCAAATCCTAGACCTAACCCAGAGCTAACATGCGTTATCCTCTAACATCTTTTTCAAGACCAGGTTTAATTGAATGTTTCAGTGTGGTACCACATTGCTACGTGATCCAAACCAGTAAAAACCCAGGATCCGTTCAACAAGTATGTGGAGAATGCGAAAGTATGAGTTTGATGAGTGAAAATCCTCGGCCTAACCTAGACCTAACATGCGTTATCCTCAAAAATATTGATCGAAACCAGGTTTAATCGACTGTTTCAGTGTGGTACCACATTACTACGTGATCCAAACCACTAAAAACCCAGGATCCGTTCAACAAGTATGTGGAGAATGCGAAAGAATGAGTCGGATGAGTGAAAATCCTCGGCCTAACCTAGACCTAACATGCGTTGTCCTCTAAAATATTGATGGAAACCAGGTTTAATTGACTGTTTCAGTGTTGCACTTCATTACTACGTGATCCAAACCAGTAAAAACCCAGGATCCGTTCAACAAGTATGTGAAGAATGCGAAAGTATGAGTGTGATGAGTGAAAAACCCCGGCCTAACCTAGACCTAACATGCGTTATCCTCAAAAATATTGATCGAAACCTGGTTTAATCGTCTGTTTCAGTGTGGTACCACATTACTATGTGATCCAAACAAGAAAATAACCCAGGATCTGTTCAACGAGTATGTGAAGTGTGCGATAGTATGAGTCTGATGAGGGCAAATCCCAGACCTATCCCAGACCTAACATGCATTATCCTCTATAATATTTATCAAGACAAGGTTTAATTGATTGTTTCAGTGTGCTCCCACATTACTACGTGATCCAAACCAGTAAAAACCCAGGATCCGTTCAACAAGTATGTGAAGAATGTGAAAGTATGAGTGTGATGAGTGAAAATCCCCGGCCTAACCTAGACCTAACATGCGTTATCCTCGAAAATATTGATCGAAACCTGGTTTAATCGTCTGTTTCAGTGTGGTACCACATTACTATGTGATCCAAACCAGAAAATAACCCAGGATCCGTTCAACGAGTATGTGAAGTCTGCGGAAGTATGAGTCTGATGAGTGCAAATCCCAGACCTATCCCAGACCTAACATGCATTATCCTCTATAATATTTATCAAGACCAGGTTTAATTGATTGTTTCAGTGTAGTCCCACATTACTACGTGATACAATCCAGAAACAGCCCAGGATCTAGCCATGAAGTATGAGAAATATGCGAAAGTATGAGCCTGATGAGGGCAAATCCTAGACCTAACCCAAACCTAACATGCGTTATCCTCTAAAATATTTTTCAAGACCAGGTTTAATTGAATGTTTCAGTGTGGTACCACATTACCATGTGATGCAAACCAGAAAATAACCCAGGATCTGTTCAACGAGTATGTGGAGAATGCGAAAGTATGAGTTTGATGAGTGAAAATCCTCGGCCTAACCTAGACCTAACATGCGTTGTCCTTTAAAATATTTATCAAGACCAGGTTTAATTGATTGTTTCCGTGTGGTCCCACATTACTACGTGATCCAAACCAGAAAAAACCCAGGATCCGTTGAACAAGTATGTGAAGAATGCGAAAGTACGAGTCTGATGAGTGAAAATCACAGACCTAACCTAGACCTAACATGCGTTATCCTCTAAAATATTGATCCAAACCAGGTTTAATGGACTGTTTCAGTGTGGTACCACACTACTACGTGATCCAAACCAGAAAAAACCCAGGATCTGTTCAACAAGTATGTGAAAAACGCGAAAGTATGAGCCTGATGAGGGCAAATCCCAGACCTATCCAAGACCTAACTTGCGTTGTCCTCTAAGATATTGATGGAAACCAGGTTTAATTGACTGTTTCAGCGTGGTACCACATTACTACGTGATACAATCCGGAAACAGCCCAGGATCTAGCCATGAAGTATGAGAGATATGCGAAAGAATGAGCCTGATGTGGGCAAATCCAAGACCTAACCCAAACCTAACATGCGTTATCCTCTAAAATATTGATCCAAACCAGGTTTAATGGACTGCTTCAGTGTGGTACCACTTTACTACGTGATCCAAAGCAGAAAAACCCCTCGATCAGGCCAACATGTATGTTAAAACTGCGAAAGTATGACCCTGATGGGGGCAAGTCCCAGGCCTAACCTAGACCTAACATGCGTTGTCCTCTAAAATATTGATGGAAACCAGGTTTAGTTGACAGTTTCAGTGTTGTACTTCATTCCTACGTGATGCAATCCAGAAAAAGCCCAGGATCTAGCCATCAAGTATGAGAAATATCCGAAAGAACGAGCCTGATGAGAGCAAATCCCAGACCTAACCTAGACCTAACATGAATTATTCTCTAAAATATTGATCGAAACCAGGTTCAATTGACTGTTTCAGTGTGGTACCACATTACTGCGTGATCCAATCCAGTAAAAACCCAGGATCCGTTCAACAAGTATGTGAAGAATGCGAAAGTATGAGTCTGATGAGTGAAAATCCTCGGCCTAACCTAGACCTAACATGCGTTATCCTCAAAAATATTGATCGAAACCAGGTTTAATCGACTGTTTCAGTGTGGTACCACTTTACTGCGTGATCCAAAGGAGAAAAAACCCACGATCAGGTCAACATGTATGTTAAAACAGCGAAAGTATGACCCTGATCTGGGCAAATCCCAGGCCTAACCTAGACCTAACATGCGCTGTCCTCTAAAATATTGAGCGAAACCAGGTTTAATTGACTGTTTCAGTGTGGTACCACATTACTACGTGATCCAATCCAGAAATAGCCCAGGATCTAGCCATGAAGTATGAGAAATATGCGAGAGTATGAGCCTGATGAGGGCAAATCCTAGACCTAACCCAGACCTAACATACGTTGTCCTCTAAAATATTTATCAAGACCAGATTTAATTGATTGTTTCAGTGTGGTCCCACATTACTACGTGATCCAAACCAGTAAAAACCCAGGATCCGTTCAACAAGTATGTGAAGAATGTGAAAGTATGAGTGTGATGAGTGAAAATCCCCGGCCTAACCTAGACCTAACATGCATTATCCTCTATAATATTTATCAAGACCAGGTTTAATTGATTGTTTCAGTGTGGTCCCACATTACTACGTGATACAATCCTGAAACAGCCCAGGATCTAGCCATGAAGTATGAGAAATATGCGAAAGTATGAGCCTGATGAGGGCAAATCCTAGACCTAACCCAAACCTAACATGCGTTATCCTCTAAAATATTTTTCAAGACCAGGTTTAATTGAATGTTTCAGTGTGGTACCACATTACTACGTGATCCAAACCAGTAAAAACCCAGGATCCGTTCAACAAGTATGTGGAGAATGCGAAAGTATGAGTTTGATGAGTGAAAATCCTCGGCCTAACCTAGACCTAACATGCGTTATCCTCAAAAATATTGATCGAAACCAGGTTTAATCGACTGTTTCAGTGTGACACCACATTACTACGTGATCCAAACCAGTAAAAACCCAGGATCCGTTCAACAAGTATGTGGAGAATGCGAAAGTATGAGTCTGATGAGTGAAAATCCTCGGCCTAACCTAGACCTAACATGCGTTGTCCTCTAAAATATTGATGGAAACCAGGTTTCATTGACTGTTTCAGTGTTGCACTTCATTACTACGTGATCCAAACCAGTAAAAACCCAGGATCCGTTCAACAAGTATGTGAAGAATGCGAAAGTATGAGTGTGATGAGTGAAAAACCCCGGCCCAACCTAGACCTAACATGCGTTATCCTCGAAAATATTGATCGAAACCTGGTTTAATCGTCTGTTTCAGTGTGGTACCACATTACCACGTGATGCAAACCAGAAAATAACCCAGGATCTGTTCAACGAGTATGTGAAGTGTGCGAAAGTATGAGTCTGATGAGGGCAAATCCCCGACCTATCCCAGACCTAACATGCGTTGTCCTTTAAAATATTTATCAAGACCAGGTTTAATTGATTGTTTCCGTGTGGTCCCACATTACTACGTGATCCAAACCAGAAAAAACCCAGGATCCGTTCAACAAGTATGTGAAGAATGCGAAAGTACGAGTCTGATGAGTGAAAATCACAGACCTAACCTAGACCTAACATGCGTTATCCTCTAAAATATTGATCCAAACCAGGTTTAATGGACTGTTTCAGTGTGGTACCACACTACTACGTGATCCAAACCAGAAAAAACCCAGGATCCGTTCAACAAGTATGTGGAGAATGCGAAAGTATGAGTCTGATGAGGGCAAATCCCAGACCTATCCCAGACCTAACATGCATTATCCTCTATAATATTTATCAAGACCAGGTTTAATTGTTTGTTTCGGTGTGGTCCCACATTACTACGTGATACAATCCAGAAACAGCCCAGGATCTAGCCATGAAGTATGAGAAATATGCGAAAGTATGAGCCTGATGAGGGCAAATCCTAGACCAAACCCAAACCTAACATGCGTTATCCTCTAAAATATTGATCCAAACCAGGTTTAATGGACTGCTTCAGTGTGGTACCACTTTACTACGTGATCCAAAGCAGAAAAACCCCTCGATCATGCCAACATGTATGTTACAACTGCGAAAGTATGACCCTGATGAGGGCAAATCCCAGGCCTAACCTAGACCTAACATGCGTTGTCCTCTAAAATATTGATGGAAACCAGGTTTAGTTGACTGTTTCAGTGTTGTACTTCATTACTACGTGATGCAATCCAGAAAAAGCCCAGGATCTAGCCATCAAGTATGAGAAATATCCGAAAGAACGAGCCTGATGAGAGCAAATCCCAGACCTAACCTAGACCTAACATGAATTATTCTCTAAAATATTGATCGAAACCAGGTTCAATTGACTGCTTCAGTGTGGTACCACATTACTGCGTGATCCAATCCAGTAAAAACCCAGGATCCGTTCAACAAGTATGTGAAGAATGCGAAAGTATGAGTCTGATGAGTGAAAATCCTCGGCCTAACCTAGACCTAACATGCGTTATCCTCAAAAATATTGATCGAAACCAGGTTTAATCGACTGTTTCAGGGTGGTACCACATTACTATGTGATCCAAACCAGAAAAAACCCAGGATCCGTTCAACAAGTATGTGAAGAATGCGAAAGTATGAGTCTGATGAGTGAAAATCCCAGGCCTAACCTAGACCTAACATGCGTTATCCTCAAAAATATTGATCGAAACCTGGTTTAATCGACTGTTTGAGTGTGGTACCACATTACTATGTGATCCAAACTAGAACATAACCCAGGATCTATTCAACGGGTATGTGAAGTGTGCGAAAGTATGAGTCCGATGAGGGCAAATCCCAGACCTATCCCAGACCTACATGCGTTATCCTCTAAAATATTTATCAAGACCATGTTTAATTGATTGTTTCAGTGTGGTTCCTCATTACTACGTGATCCAAACCAGAGAAAAACCCAGGATCCGTTCAACAAGTATGTGAAGAATGCGAAAGTATGAGTCTGATAAGTGAAAATCCCAGACCTAACCTAGACCTAACATGCGTTATCCTCTAAAATATTGATCCAAACCAGGTTTAATGGACTGTTTCAGTGTGGTACCACACTACTACGTGATCCAAACCAGAAAAAACCCTGGATCTGTTCAACAAGTATGTGAAAAACGCGAAAGTATGAGCCTGATGGGGGCAAATCCCAGACCTGTCCCAGACCTAACTTGCGTTGTCCTCTAAGATATTGATGGAAACCAGGTTTAATTGACTGTTTCAGTGTTGTACTTCATTACTACGTGATGCAATCCAGAAAATCCCAGGATCTAGACATCAAGTATGAGAAATATGCGAAAGAATGAGCCTGATGAGAGCAAATCCCAGTCCTAACCTAGACCTAACATGAATTATTCTCTAAAATATTGATCGAAACCATGTTTAATTGACTGTTTCAGTGTGGTCCCACATTACTACGTGATCCAAACCAGAAAAAACCCAGGATCCGTTCAATAAGTATGTGAGGAATGCGAAAGTATGTGTCTGATGAGTGAAAATCCCAGGCCTAACCTAGACCTAACATGCGCTATCCTCTAAAATATTGATCGAAACCTGGTTTAATCGACTGTTTCAGTGTGGTACCTCATTACTGCGTGACCCAAACCTGAGAAAACCCAGGATCTGTTCAACAAGTATGTGAAAAACGCGAAAGTATGAGCCTGATGAGGGCAAATCCCAGACCTATCCCAGACCTAACTTGCGTTATCCTCAAAAATATTGATCGAAACCAGGTTTAATCGACTGTTTCAGTGTGGTACCACACTACTACGTGACCCAAACCGGAAAAAACCCAGGATCTGTTCAACAAGTATGTGAAAAACGCGAAAGTATGAGTCTGATGAGTGAAAATCCCAGGCCTAACCTAGACCTAACATGCGTTATCCTCTAAAATATTTATCAAGACCAGGTTTAAATGATTGTTTCAGTGTGGTCCCACATTACTACGTGATCCAAAGCAGAAAAAACCCTGTATCTGTTCAACAAGTATGTGAAGAATGCGAAAGTATGAGTGTGATGAGTGAAAAAGCCCGGCCTAACCTAGACCTAACATGCGTTATCCTCAAAAATATTGATCGAAACCTGGTTTAATCGTCTGTATCAGTGTGGTACCACATTACTATGTGATCCAAACAAGAAAATAACCCAGGATCTGTTCAACGAGTATGAGAAGTGTGCGAAAGTATGAGTCTGATGAGGGCAAATCCCAGACCTATCCCAGACCTAACATTCATTATCCTCTATAATATTTATCAAGACAAGGTTTAATTGATTGTTTCAGTGTGCTCCCTCATTACTACGTGATCCAAACCAGTAAAAACCCAGGATCCGTTCAACAAGTATGTGAAGAATGCGAAAGTATGAGTCTGATGAGTGAAAATCCTCGGCCTAACCTAGACCTAACATGCGTTGTCCTCTAAAATATTGATGGAAACCAGGTTTAATTGACTGTTTCAGTGTTGCACTTCATTACTACGTGATCCAAACCAGTAAAAACCCAGGATCCGTTCAACGACTATGTGAAGTGTGCGAAAGTATGAGTCTGATGAGGGCAAATCCCAGACCTATCCCAGACCTAACATTCATTATCCTCTATAATATTTATCAAGACAAGGTTTAATTGATTGTTTCAGTGTGGTACCACATTACTACGTGATCCAAACCAGAAAAAACCCAGGATCTGTCCAACAAGTATGTGAAGAATGCGAAAGTATGAGCCAGATGCGAGCAAATCCAAGAACTAAACCAGACCTAACATGCGTTATCATCTAAAATATTGACCGAGACTAGGTGTCATGGACTGTTTCAATGTGGTACCACATTACCACGTGATCAAAAACAGAAAAAGCCCAGGATCAGGCCAACATGTATGAGAAATATGCGAAAGTATGAGCCTCATGAGGGCAAATCCTAGACCTAACCCAGACCTAACATGCGTTATCCTCTAAAATATTGATCGAGACCAGGTTTAGTCGACTGTTTCAGTGTGATACCATGTTACTACATGATCCAAACCAGAAATAACCCAGGATCTGTTCAACAAGTATGCGAAAAACGCGAAAGTATGAGTCTGATGAGGGCTAATCCCAGGCCTAACCTAGACCTAACATGCGTTATCCTCTAAAATATTGATCGAAACCAGATTTCATGGACTGTTTCAGTGTGATACCACATTACTACATGATTCAAACCAGAAAAAACGCAGGATCTGTCCTACAAGTATGTGAAGAATGCGAAAGTATGAGCCAGATGCGGGCAAGTCCAAGAACTAAACCAGACCTAACATGCGTTATCATCTAAAATATTGATCGAAACCAGGTTTAATCGACCGTTTCAGTGTGGTACCACATTACTGTGTGACCCAATCCAGAAAAAGGGAAAAGGATCTGGCTAACAAGTATGCGAAAAATGCGAAAGTATGAGTCTGATGACGGCTAATCCCAGGCCTAACCTAGACATAACATGCGTTATCCTCTAAAATATTGATCGAAACCAGGTTTCATGGACTGATTCAGTGTGATACCACATTACTACGTGATTCAAACCAGAAAAAACGCAGGATCTGTTCAACAAGTATGTGAAGAATGCGAAGGTATGAGACTGATGAGAGCAAATTCCAGACCTAACCTAGACCTAGCATGAGTTATCCTCTAAAATATTGATCGAGACCAGGTTTAGTCGACTGTTTCAGTGTGATACCATGTTACTACATGATCCAAACCAGAAAAAGCCAAGGATCAGGCCAACAAGTATGAGAAATATGCGAAAGTGTGAGCCTCATGAGGGCAAATCCTAGACCTAACCCAGACCTAACATGCGATATCCTTTAAAATATTGACCGAGACTAGGTTTGATTGACTGTTTCAGTGTGGTGCCACATTACCACGTGATCCAAGCTAGAAAAATCCCTGGATCTGTTCAACAAGTATGCGAAAAATGCGAAAGAATGAGCCAGATGAGGGCAAATCCTAGACCTAACCCAGACCAAACATGCGTTATGCTCTAAAATATTGATCGAGACCAGGTAAAATTGACTGTTTCAGTGTGGTACTACATTACTGTGTGATCCAATCCAGAAAAAGCAAAGGATCTGGCTAACAAGTATGAGAAATATGGGAAAGTATGAGCCTGATGAGGGCAAATCCCACACCTAACCGGGCCCTAACCGGCGTTATCCTCTAAAATGTTGATCGTGTCCAGGTTTAATCGACTGCATCAGTGTGGTACCACGTTACTACCTGATCCAAACCGGAAAAAGCCCAGGATCAGGCCAACAAGTATGAGAAACATGGGAAAGTATGAGCCTAGTGAGGGCAAATCCCAGACCTAACCCGGACCTAACATGCGATATCGTTTAAAATATTGACCGAGACCAGGTTTGATGGACTGTTTCAGTGTGGTACCACATTACCACGTGATCCAAAAATGAAAAAGCCCAGGATCAGGCCAACAAGTATGAGAAATATGCGAAAGTGTGAGCCTCATGAGGGCAAATCCTAGACCTAACCCAGACCTAACATGCGATATCCTTTAAAATATTGACCGAGACTAGGTTTGATTGACTGTTTCAGTGTGGTACCACATTACCACGTGATCAAAACCAGAAAAATCCCAGGATCTGTTCAACAAGTATGCGAAAAATGCGAAAGTATGTCTGATAAGGGCTAATCCCAGGCCTAACCTAGACCTAACATGCGTTATCCTCTAAAGTATTCATCGAAACCAGGTTTCATGGACTGTTTCAGTGTGATATCACATTACTACGTGACTCAAACCAGAAAAAACGCAGGATCTGTTCAACAAGTATGCGAAGAATGCGAAGGTATGAGACTGATGAGAGCAAATTCCAGACCTAACCTAGACCTAGCATGAGTTATCCTCTAAAATATTGATCGAGACCAGGTTTAGTCGACTGTTTCAGTGTGATACCATGTTACTACATGATCCAAAAAAAAAATAACCCAGGATCTGTTCAACGAGTATGCGAAAAATGCGAAAGTATGAGCCAATTGAGGGCAAATCATAGACCTAACCCAGACCTAACATGCGTTATGCTCTAAAATATTGATCGAGACCAGGTAAAATTGACTGTTTCAGTGTGGTGCTACATTACTGTGCGATCCAATCCAGAAAAAGCAAAGGATCTGCCTAACAAGTATGAGAAATGTGGGAAAGTATGAGCCTGATGAGGGCAAATCCCACACCTAACCGAGTCCTAACCGGCGTTATCCTCTAAAATGTTGATCGTATCCAGGTTTAATCGACTGCATCAGTATGGTTTCCACATTACTACCTGATCCAAACCGGAAAAAGCCCAGGATCAGGCCAACATGTATGAGAAATATACGAAAGTATGAGCCTCGTGAGGGCAAATCCCAGACCTAACCTAGACCTAGCATGAGTTATCCTCTAAAGTATTGATCGAGACCAGGTTTAGTCGACTGTTTCAATGTGGTACCACATTACTACGTGATCCAAACCAGAAAAAGCAAAGGATCTGGCTAACAAGTATGAGAAATATGGGAAAGTATGAGCCTGATGAGGGCAAATCCCACACCTAACCGAGACCTAACCGGCGTTATCCTCTAAAATGTTGATCGTGTCCAGGTTTAATCGACTGCATCAGTGTGGTACCACGTTGCTACCTGATCCGAACCGGAAAAAGCCCAGGATCAGGTCAACAAGTATGAGAAATATGCGAAAGTATGAGCCTTATGAGGGCAAATCCCAGACCAAACCCAGACCTAACATGCGTTATCATCTAGAATATTGATCGGAACCTGGTTTAATCGACTGTTTCAGTGTGGTACGACATTACTACCTGATCCAAACCAGAAATAACCCAGGATCTGTTCAACAAGTATGCGAAAAATGCGAAAGTATGAGTCTGATGAGGGCTAATCCCGGGTCTAACCTAGACGTAACATGCGTTATCCTCTAAAATATTGATCGAAACCAGGTTTAACTGACTGTCTCAGTATGGTACCACATTACTATGTGATCCAAACCAGAGAAAACCCAGGATTTGTTCAAGAAGTATGTGAAGAATGCGAATGTATGAGACAGATGCGGGCAAGTCCAAGAACTAAACCAGACCTAACATGCGTTATCATCTAAAATATTGATCGAAACCAGGTTTAATCGACCGTTTCAGTGTGGTACCACATTACTCTGTGACCCAATCCAGAAATAACCCAGCATCTGTTCAACAAGGATGCGAAAAATGCGAAAGTATGAGTCTGATGAGGGCTAATCCCAGGCCTAACCTAGACCTAACATGCGTTATCCTCTAAAATATTGATCGAAAACAGGTTTCATGGACTGTTTCAGTGTGATACCACATTACTACGTTATTCAAACCAGAAAAAACGCAGGATCTGTTCAACAAGTATGTGAAGAATGCGAAGGTATGAGACTGATGAGTGCAAATTCCAGACCTAACCTAGACCTAGCATGAGTTATCCTCTAAAATATTGATCGAGACCAGGTTTAGTCGACTGTTTCAGTGTGATACCATGTTACTACATGATCCAAACCAGAAAAAGCCAAGGATCAGGCCAACAAGTATGAGAAATATGCGAAAGTATGAGCCTCATGAGGGCAAATCATAGACCTAACCCAGACCTAACATGCGTTATCCTGAAAAATATTGATCGAAACGAGGTTTAATCGACTGTTTCCGTGTGGCACCACATTACTACGTGATCCAAACCAGAAAAAACGCAGGATCTGTCCAACAAGTATGTGAAGAATGCGAAAGTATGAGCCAGATGCGGGCAAATCCAAGAACTAAACCAGACCTAACATGCGTTATCAACTAAAATATAGATCGAAACCAGGTTTAATCGACCGTTTCAGTGTGGTACCACATTACTGTGTGACCCAATCCAGAAAAAGGGAAAAGGATCTGGCTAACAAGTATGCGAAAAATGCGAAAGTATGAGTCTGATGAGGGCTAATCCCAGGCCTAACCTAGACATAACATGCGTTATCCTCTAAAATATTGATCGAAACCAGGTTTCATGGACTGTTTCAGTGTGATACCACATTACTACGTGATTCAAACCAGAAAAAACGCAGGATCTGTTCAACAAGTATGTGAAGAATGCGAAGGTATGAGTCTGATGAGAGCAAATTCCAGACCTAACCTAGACCTAGCATGAGTTATCCTCTAAAATATTGATCGAGACCAGGTTTAGTCGACTGTTTCAGTGTGGTACCATGTTACTACATGATCCAAACCAGAAAAAGCCAAGGATCAGGCCAACAAGTATGAGAAATATGCGAAAGTGTGAGCCTCATGAGGGCAAATCCTAGACCTAACCCAGACCTAACATGCGATATCGTTTAAAATATTGACCGAGACCAGGTTTGATGGACTGTTTCAGTGTGGTACCACATTACCACGTGATCCAAAAATGAAAAAGCCCAGGATCAGGCCAACAAGTATGAGAAATATGCGAAAGTGTGAGCCTCATGAGGGCAAATCCTAGACCTAACCCAGACCTAACATGCGATATCCTTTAAAATATTGACCGAGACTAGGTTTGATTGACTGTTTCAGTGTGGTACCACATTACCACGTGATCAAAACCAGAAAAATCCCAGGATCTGTTCAACAAGTATGCGAAAAATGCGAAAGTATGTCTGATAAGGGCTAATCCCTGGCCTAACCTAGACCTAACATGCGTTATCCTCTAAAGTATTCATCGAAACCAGGTTTCATGGACTGTTTCAGTGTGATATCACATTACTACGTGACTCAAACCAGAAAAAACGCAGGATCTGTTCAACAAGTATGCGAAGAATGCGAAGGTATGAGACTGATGAGAGCAAATTCCAGACCTAACCTAGACCTAGCATGAGTTATCCTCTAAAATATTGATCGAGACCAGGTTTAGTCGACTGTTTCAGTGTGATACCATGTTACTACATGATCCAAAACAGAAATAACCCAGGATCTGTTCAACAAGTATGCGAAAAACGCGAAAGTATGAGTCTGATGAGGGCTAATCCCAGGCCTAACCTAGACCTAACTTGCGTTATCCTCTAAAATATTGATCGAAACCAGATTTCATGGACTGTTTCAGTGTGATACCACATTACTACGTGATTCAAACCAGAAAAAACGCAGGATCTGTTCAACAAGTATGTGAAGAATGCGAAGGTATGAGACTGATGAGAGCAAATTCCAGATCTAACCCAGACCTAACATGCGTTATCCTCTAAAATATTGATCGAGACCAGGTATAGTCGACTGTTTCATTGTGGTACCACATTAGTACGTGATCCAAACCAGAAAAAGCCAAAGATCAGGTCAACAAGTATGAGAAATATGCGAAAGTATGAGCCAGATGCGGGCAAGTCCAAGAACTAAACCAGACCTAACATGCGTTATCCTCTAAAATATTGACCGAGAGTAGGTTTAATTGACTGTTTCAGTGTGGTAACACACTAGCACGTGATCCAAACCAGGAAAGGCGCAGGATCTGACCAACGAGTATACGAAAAATGCGAAAGTATGAGTCAGATGAGGGCAAATCCTGGACCTAACCCAGACCTATCATGCGTTACCCTCAAAAATATTGGTTGTATACGGGTTTAATTATCTGTTTCAGTGTGGTACCACATTACTACGTGATCCAGTCCAGAAAAAGCCCAGGATCAGGCCAACAAGTATCAGAAATATGCGAAAGTATGAGCCAGATGAGGGCAAATCCTAGACCTAACCCAGACCTGACATGCGTTATCCTCTAAAATATTGGTTGTATCCAGGTTTAACTGACTCTTTCAGTGTGGTACCACATAACTACGTGATCCAATCCAGAAAAAGCCCAGGATCTGGCCAACAAGAATGAGAAATATGCGAAAGTATGAGACAGATGGGGGCAAATCCTAGACCTAACACAGACCTAACATGCGTTATCCTCTAAAATATTGATCGAGGCCAGGTATAATTGACTGTATCAGTGTGGTACTACATTACTATGTGATCGAATCCAGAGAAAGCAACGGATCTGGGTAACAAGTATGAGAAATATGCGAAAGTATGTGCCTGATGCGGGCAAATCCGACACCTAACCGAGTCCCTACCGGCGTTATACTCTAAACCGTTGATCGTGACCAGGGTTAATCGACTGTTTCAGTGGTGGTACCACATTACTACCGGATCCAAACTAGAAAGAACCCAGGATCTGTTCAACAAGTATGTGAAGAATGCGAAAGTATGAGCCTCATGAGTGCAAATCGCAGACCTAACCCAGACCTAACATGCGATATCCTCTAAAATATTGATCGAGACCAGGTATAATTGACTGTATCAGTGTGGTACTACATTACTATGTGATCCAATCCAGAAAAAGCAACGGATCTGGCTAATAAGTATGAGAAATATGCGAAAGTATGAGCCTGATGGGGGCAAATCCCACACCTAACCGAGTCCTAACCGGCGTTCTCCTCTAAAATGTTGATCGTGACCTGGGTTAATCGACTGTTTCAGTGTGGTACCACATTACTACCTGATCCAAACTAGAAAAAACCCAGGATCTGTTCAACAAGTATGTGAAGAATGCGAAAGTATGAGCCAGATGAGGGCAAATCCCAGGCCTAACCTAGACCTAACATGCGATATCCCATAAAATATTGATCGAGACTAGGTTTAATTGACTGTTTCAGTGTGGTTCCACATTACCACGTGATCCAAACCAGGAAGGGCCCAGGATCTGGCCAACGAGTATACGAAAAATGCGAGAGTATGAGCCAGATGAGGGCAAATCCTGGACATAACCCAGACCTAACATGAGTTACCCTCAAAACTATTGGTTGTATCCGGGTTTAATTATCTGTTTCAGTGTGGTACCACATTACCACGTGATCCAAACCAGGAAAGGCCCAGGATCTGGCCAACGAGTATACGAAAAATGCGAAAGTATGAGCCAGATGAGGGCAAATCCAAGACCTAACCCAGACCTAACATGCGTTACCCTCAAAAATATTGGTCGTATCCGGGTTTAATTAACTGTTTCAGTGTGGTACCACATTACTACGTGATCCAATCCAGAAAAATCCAAGGATCTGTTCAACAAGTATGTGAAGAATGCGAAGGTATGAGACTGATGAGAGCAAATTCCAGACCTAACCTAGACCTAGCATGAGTTATCCTCTAAAATATTGATCGAGACCAGGTTTAGTCGACTGTTTCAGTGTGATACCATGTTACTACATGATCCATACCAGAAATAACCCAGGATCTGTTCAACGAGTATGCGAAAAATGCGAAAGTATGAGCCAATTGAGGGCAAATCATAGACCTAACCCAGACCTAACATGAGTTATGCTCTAAAATATTGATCGAGACCAGGTAAAATTGACTGTTTCAGTGTGGTGCTACATTACTGTGTGATCCAATCCAGAAAAAGCAAAGGATCTGCCTAACAAGTATGAGAAATATGCGAAAGTATGAGCTTGATGAGGGCAAATCCTAGACCTAACCCAGAGTTAACATGCGCTATCCTCTAAAATATTTATCAAGACCAGGATTAATTGACTGTTTCAGTGTGGTACCACATTACTACGTGATCCAAACCAGTGGAAGCCTAGGATCTGGCCAACAAGAATGAGAAATATGCGAAAGTATGAGCCAGATGAGAGCAAATCCCACGCATAACCTAGACCTAACATGCGTTATCCTCTAGAATATTTATCAAGACCAGGTTTAATTGAATGTTTCAGTGTGGTACTACATTACTACGTGATCCAAACCAGAAAAAGCCAGGGATCTGTTCAACAAGTATGAGAAATATACGAAAGTATGAGCCTCGTGAGGGCAAATCCCAGACCTAACCTAGACCTAGCATGAGTTATCCTCTAAAGTATTGATCGAGACCAGGTTTAGTCGACTGTTTCAATGTGGTACCACATTACTACGTGATCCAAACCAGAAAACGCAAAGGATCTGGCTAACAAGTATGAGAAATATGGGAAAGTATGAGCCTGATGAGGGCAAATCCCACACCTAACCGAGACCTAACCGGCGTTATCCTCTAAAATGTTGATCGTGTCCAGGTTTAATCGACTGCATCAGTGTGGTACCACGTTACTACCTGATCCGAACCGGAAAAAGCCCAGGATCAGGTCAACAAGTATGAGAAATATGCGAAAGTATGAGCCTTATGAGGGCAAATCCCAGACCCAACCCAGACCTAACATGCGTTATCATCTAGAATATTGATCGGAACCTGGTTTAATCGACTGTTTCAGTGTGGTACGACATTACTACCTGATCCAAACCAGAAATAACCCAGGATCTGTTCAACAAGTATGCGAAAAATGCGAAAGTATGAGTCTGATGAGGGCTAATCCCGGGTCTAACGTAGACCTAACATGCGTTATCCTCTAAAATATTGATCGAAACCAGGTTTAACTGACTGTTTCAGTATGGTACCACATTACTATGTGATCCAAACCAGAGAAAACCCAGGATCTGTTCAAGAAGTATGTGAAGAATGCGAATGTATGAGACTGATGAGGGCAAATCCTGGACCTAACCCAGACCTAACATGTGTTATCCTCTAAAATATTGATGGAAACCAGGTTTAATTGACTGTTTCAGTGTGGTACCGCATTACTATGTGATCCAATCCAGAAAAAGCCCAGGATCTAGCCAACGAGTATGAGTAATATGCGAAAGTATGAGCTTGATGAGGGCAAATCCTAGACCTAACCCAGAGCTAACATGCGTTATCCTCTAAAATATTTATCAAGACCAGGTTTAATTGACTGCTTCACTGTGGTACCACATTACTACGTGGTCCGACCCAGTGGAAGCCCAGGTTCTGGCCAACGAAAATGAGAAATATGCGAAAGTATGAGCCTGATGAGAGCAAATCCCAGACCTAACCTAGACCTAACATGAATTATTCCCTAAAACATTGATCGAAACCAGGTTGAATGGACTGTTTCAGTGTGGTACCACATTACTACGTGATCGAAACCAGAAAAAACCCAGGATCTGTTCAAGAAGTATGTGAAGAATGCGAAAGTATGAGACTGATGGGGGCAAATCCTAGACCTAACCTAGACCTAACATGTGTTATCCTCTAAAATATTTATCAAAACCAGGACTAATTGACTGTTTCAGTGTGGTACCGCATTACTATGTGATCCAATCCAGAAAAAGCCCAGGATCTGGCCAACAAGTATGAGAAATATGCGAAGGTATGAGACTGATGAGAGCAAATCCCAGACCTAACCTAGACCTAACATGTGTTATCCTCTAAAATGTTAATCGAAACCAGGTTTAATGGTCTGTTTCAGTGTGGTACCACATTACTACGTGATCGAAACAAGAAAAAACCCTGGATCTGTTCAAGAATTATGTGAAGAATGCGAAAGTATGACCCTGATGAGGGCAAATCCCTGACCTAACCTAGACCTAACATGTGTTATCCTCTAAAATATTAATCGAAACCAGGTTTAATGGACTGTTTCAGTGTGGTACCACATTAATACGTGATGAGTAATATGCCAACGAGTATGAGTAATATGCGAAAGTATGAGCTTGATGAGGGCAAATCCTAGACCTAACCCAGAGCTAACATGCGTTATCCTCTAAAATATTTATCAAGACCAGGTTTAATTGACTGCTTCACTGTGGTACCACATTACTGCGTGATCCAAACCAGAAAAAACCCAGGATCTGTTCAACAAGTAAGTGAAGAAAGCGAAAGTATGAGTCTGATGTGGGCAAATTCCAGGCCTAACCTAGACATAACATGCGTTATCCTCTAAAATATTGATCGAAACCAGGTTTAATGGACTGTTTCAGTGTGGTACCACATTACTACGTGATCCAAACCAGAAAAAGCCAGGGATCTGTTCAACAAGTATGTGAAAAACGCGAAAATATGACCCTGATGAGAGCAAATCCCAGACCAAACCTAGCCCTAACATGAATTATTCTCAAAAATATTGATCGAAACCAGGTTGAATGGACTGTTTCAGTGCGGTACCACATTACTACGTGATCCAATCCAGAAAATGCCCCGGATCTGTTCAACAAGTATTTGAAGAATGCGAAAGTACGAGCCTGATGAAAGCAAATCCCAGACCAATCCCAGGCATAACCTGCGTTATCCTCTAAAATATTGATCGAAACCAGGTTTAATTGACTGTTTTAGTGTGGTACCAATTTGCTACGTGATACAAAGCAGAAAAGACCCTCGATCAGGTCATCATGTATGTTAAAACTGCGAAAGTATGACCCTGATGAGGGCAAACCCCGGACATGTCCCAGACCTAACTTGCGTTATCCTATAAAAGATTGATTGAAGCCAGGTTTAATTGACTGTTTCAGTGTGGTACCACATTACTATGTGATCCAACCCAGAAAAAACCTAGGACCTGTTCAAGAAGTATGTGAAGAATGCGAATGTATAAGACTGATGGGGGCTAATCCTGGGCCTAACACAGACATAACATGCGTTATCCTCTAAAATATTGATCGAAACCAGGTTTAATGGACTGTTTCAGTGTGGTACCACATTACTACGTGATCCAAACCAGAAAAAGCCCAGAATCTGGCCATCAAGTATGAGAAATATGCGAAAGTACGAGCCCGATGAGAGCAAATGCCAGACCTAACCTAGACCTAACATGAAATATTCTCTAAAATATTGATCGAAAACAGGTTTAATGGACTGTTTCAGTGTGGTACCACATTACTACGTGATACAATCCAGAGGAAGCCCAGGATCTCTTCAACAAGTATGTGAAAAACGCGAAAGTATGAGCGTGATGAGGGCAAATCCCAGACCTATCCCAGACATAACTTGCGTTATCCTCTAAAACATTGTTCGAAACCAGGTTTAATTGACTGTTTTAGTGTGGTACCACTTTGCTACGCGATCCAATGCTGAAAAAACCCTCGATCGGGCAATATGTATGTTAAAACTGCGAAAGTATGACCGTGATGAGGGCAAATCCCAGGCCTAACCTAGACCTAACATGCGTTATCCTCTAAAATATTGATCGAAACCAGGTTTAATGGACTGTTTCAGTGTGGTACCACATTAGTACGTGATCCAATCCAGAAAATGCCCAGGATTTCTTCAACAGGTATGTGAAGAATGCGAAAGTATGTGTCTGATGAGGGAAAATGGCAGGCCTAACCTAGACCTAACATGCGTTATCCGCAAAAATATTGATCGAAACCAGGTTTAGTCGACTGTTTCAGTGCGGTACCACATCACTACGTGATCCAAACCAGAAAAAACCCCGGATATGTTCAACAAGTATGTGAAGAATGCGAAAGTACGAGCCTGATGAGAGCAAATCCCAGACCTATCCCAGACATAACCTGCGTTATCCTCTAAAATATTGATCAAAACCAGGTTTAATTGACTGTTTTAGTGTGGTACCAATTTGCTACGTTATCCAAAGCAGAAAAAACCCTCGATCAGGTCAACATGTATGTTAAAACTGCGAAAGTATGACCCTGATCAGGGCAAACCGCACACCTATCCCAGACCTAACTTGCGTTATCCTCTAAAATATTGGTCGAAACCAGGTTTAGTTGACTGTTTTAGTGTGGTACCACTTTGCTACGCGATCCAATGCTGAAAAAACCCTCGATCGGGCAATATGTATGTTAAAACTGCGAAAGTATGACCGTGATGAGGGCAAATCCCAGGCCTAACCTAGACCTAACATGCGTTATCCTCTAAAATATTGATCGAAACCAGGTTTAATGGACTGTTTCAGTGTGGTACCACATTAGTACGTGATCCAAGCCAGAAAAAGCCCAGGATCTGGCCAACTATTATGCGAGAAATGCGAAAGTACGAGCCAGATGAGGGCAAATCCCAGACCTAACCGAGATATAACCGGCGTTATCCTCTGAAATATTAACGCAACCGGCATTAATTGACTGTTTCGGTGTGGTACTACGTGGTCCAAGCCGCAAGAAGGCCAGGATCTGGCCAACAAGTATGCGAAAAATGCGAAAGTACGAGCCGGATGAGGGCAAATACCAGACCTAACCGAGACATAACCTGCGCTATCCGCTAAAATATTAATCGCAACCAGGATTAATTGACTGCTTCGGTGTGGTACCGCGTTACTACGTTATCCAAACCAGAAAAATCCCAGGATCTGTCCAACAAGTATGCGAAAAACGCGAAAGTATGAGCCAGATGATTGCAAATCCCACGCCTAACCGAGTCCTAACCGGCGTTATCCTCTAAAATATTAATCGCAACCAGGATTCATTGACTGCTACGGTGTGGTACCGCGTTACTACGTGATCCAAACCAGAAAAACCCCAGGATCTCTTCAACAAGTGTGTGATGAATGCGAAGGTATGAGACTGATGAGAGCAAATTCCAGACCTAACCCAGACCTAACATGCGTTATCCTCAAAAATATTGATCGAGACCATGTTTAGTCGACTGTTTCAGTGTGGTACCACATTACTACGTGATCCATACCAGAAAAAGCCAAGGATCAGGTCAACAAGTATGAGAAATATGCGAAAGTATGAGCCAGATGAGGGCAAATCCTAGACCTAACCCAGACCTAACATGCGTTATGCTCTAAAATATTCATCGAGACCAGGTAAAATTGACTGTTTCAGTGTGGTACTACATTACTGTGTGATCCAATCCAGAAAAAGCAAAGGATCTGGCTAACAAGTATGAGAAATATGGGAAAGTATGAGCCTCATGAGGGCAAATCCTAGACCTAACCCAGACCTAACATGCGTTATCCTCAAAAATATTGATCGATACCAGGTTTAATCGACTGTTTCCGTGTGACACCACATTACTACGTGATCCAAACCAGAAAAAACCCAGGATCTGTCCAACAAGTATGTGAAGAATGCGAAAGTATGAGCCAGATGCGAGCAAATCCAAGAACTAAACCAGACCTAACATGCGTTATCATCTAAAATATTGACCGAGACTAGGTGTCATGGACTGTTTCAATGTGGTACCACATTACCACGTGATCAAAAACAGAAAAAGCCCTGGATCAGGCCAACATGTATGAGAAATATGCGAAAGTATGAGCCTCATGAGGGCAAATCCCAGACCCAACCCAGACCTAACATGCGTTATCCTCAAAAATATTGATCGATACCAGGTTTAATCGACTGTTTCCGTGTGGCACCACATTACTACGTGATCCAAACCAGAAAAAACCCAGGATCTGCCCAACAAGTATGTGAAGAATGCGAAAGTATGAGCCAGATGCGGGCAAATCCAAGAACTAAACCAGACCTAATATGCGTTATCATCTAAAATATTGATCGAAACCAGGTTTAATCGACTGTTTCAGTGTGGTACTGTTATGCCGTAAGCTGCAGACTCGTCCAAATAGTTGCGGCGTCACAATATTAGGTTGATTTTGATTGGGAAAGGTTCAAGCACTCGGACAAAGATATCAGGATATACTCTAAGGTTTATTCGGAGACTGAACACTGATGCACTTCTTACAAAATCAAACGTGAGAATGAGCCTCGAGGGCCAGGAGCGGTACGCTTTTATAATCTTTGGTTTGAGTACAGCCGGGTTAGATCTGGGCGTATGACGCATTTGTTTTTACCCTTAAAGGAGTCAACAAGTTCGTCATCTTCTTGGTGTATCGCTTATGACTAACCTTATCGCTATGAGTAATTCTTATTTTCTATGGGGGCCTACGGCATGACACCCCTTTCCTTATTTTTAAAATTTTGATTACAATATTCAAAATTTTAATGGCTTAAATCTAATAGTTTTGATTGCGGGTGTTGGCGATCCTGGATCAAAACGCAGAGTTTTAGGTATATCAAGCGGGGATTCTATGATTGTAGTCGGAGTTAAGGGAGCTGTCGGGTCTGGAGAGTATTCGACGTCAGGCGTCACATGTGGATTTATGGTATTAAAAGCTTGCTGTCGTCCTCCGACATTGAAACAATTAATATAATAACAAGGTCTAGTAAATAAGTATTTAAGCAAACGGAAAGCTTTTAATTTATATAATACGTACAAGACGAGTATGGTCGCTACTGATGCTCCAATTATTTGTAAACTACTCAAAAATTATTCGTACCTAGTTGTCGACCTAACATGTGTTGATAGTCACTCGGCTTCTTGTGAAATATCCATAAAAGATCTAGCATATTGTAACAAATGTTCTGGCTCGATAACATTCGTCGGTAAGCTAGGTATTTTTGCAAAATCTATTATTGTATTATTCAGTTCAGTGACATTGAATGAAGCTAAGCCTAATTGTAGTTGGTATGTTTTGACATCAATATCTGTAGTTCGAGGTATAAGAGTGGCTGTTAACGCGGAGCCTATACATTCCTTATCTAAATATATACGATGTAAACCTTGCAAAAGCCTTGTTTCTTGAGGAAGCCCTTTACAGGAGATATGTATGCTTTCGACTTCGCGGGAAATTGATATCCAATCTTGTTGAGAAGAGAGCTGTATCCATATAGGATTTATCAATTTCAACATTGCAGTTTTGCACTTGGCTTTTTCTGGCAAAATACGGATTGCTTGAACAAGGTAGGGGTCTTGTAAAGCAGTCGCATATGCAGGTGTGTGGCGTTCACAAATGTAAAGTTTCTCTATTTTCTTGCAATCAGCTATTTCATTTATATTTATTGGATTATAACGCTTCGTAGTGGAATCAATGAGTAAGTATTTTTCGGTTATGGTAGGCAAATACATGATGGCCTCTACTAATTTCGGAATCGGTATTATTTGGTACAAATTATACATTTCTTCTTCGGTTACGGGGAGTTTAATTTCAAAGCAAAGCTTGTCTCGATTCATAATAAAAATGGATACATCGGAGATCTTTATATATTTATGTAAATTTTGTGGATCTATAGGAAAAAGTAATTGATGTTGACCGAAACGGTTCTGCATATATTTCAAGGTTTCTAAGAAACTACTCATTTGTACCGCGGCAATGTTGAATTTTCCTTGAAGTCCAGAATTTACGATGTTTCGTAACTTAGTTATTAAATTCGAATATTCGTCTGCAATTTCATTAACTAGTAACGTGGTATACAGCATATTAAGTTCTTGATGAACGGTTCGGACGTTTCTATTCATTAACGCATTGACTTTTGTTACTTTCTCTTGATATTTACTAAAGTCTTTTAAAATCCCTTTGACAATTAGAGTTTCGTTACTTATTAGAACATTTACGCGTTTATTGTCACTATATAATTTATCGATTTCTTGATTGTAATATTCGGCGTCTTTCTGAGACGATGTTCCAAAAAGTACATTTGCCAAATCTCCTATGGGGTTTAACCATCCTCTCTTAACGCGGTTACTTACTGTATCCGTTTCTCTATATCCTACCATAGCTAATAGATCTAATCGTTCTTGTTTCAACCTAATTAACTTATCTTTAATATGCTGCAAGAGATCCTGGTAGGATCCTCCGGTGTTCTGTGTTACTAGATGTAGGCTATCAAGGATGAGTTCCTCGTGTAGGATGATTTCTTCTTGGTCAATGGTAAAAACGGTTATCCAAGTTTTATGATATAACCTAGCAGTGCCTAAATGGTCGAACTCAATATTTGGTACATTGGTTATTGGCGTTATTTTCCATGATGTTGCATAGCATATTACTGCTAGCGTTAATCTGTAACAGAGTTCATATTAGCGTATTTTAATCTATTGAGATGAATATTCTGTATTTTTCCTTTAACATCTACTAGTGCGTTTACATTTTTGATGTCTATAACTCTATATGGGCCTACCCAAGGATTTGTTAGTCCTTGTAGCCTGTCCCTACCCTGATTTTTAACCCATACATAGTCACCTATTTCTAATGATAATGGTTTAATATGCTTATCATATTCTTTCTTAACTCTAGCTTTAATATCCTATAGTACGTCTTCGGCATGTAACGTCAGTTTACGTATGTGTGTCTTGTGTGCAGTCAATAAGTCAGAATAGTCTACGTCTGTGGAATTGTTTAAAAGTTGATCGACTATTGGTGCGTCTCGTCCAAAAACTAGTTCATACGGTACGAGTTTATTTTGATGTGGTGCAGTATTCCATGCGAATACAGCTCCTTGTAAATAATTGTGCCAGTCTTCGTTGTTATCGTCCATTATCAATTGTGTTCGAATAAATTCCTTAAGTGTGGCATGCGCTCTCTCTAATGATCCATTAGACTCTGGGTGAAAAGCGGTTGTGTGTTGTAAATTTATATTAAATAATTTTGCAAAGTCCTGCATTAAATTACTGGTAAAGTTCTGTCCTAGGTCTGTCAAAATTGTCTTTGGTACGCCGTAACGTAAGAACCAGGTGTTCATGAGTGCTGTAGCGATTGTTTCGCTCCGTTGATTTGTTAAGGCTACAGCTTCTATGAATTTACTTAATTGGTCTTGGATAGTTAACACATATCTTTGACCCATCGAACTTTCATTAAAAGGCCCTACTATATCTATCGCGATTTTATCATTAAAACGTCGCGGCGTGTCTGTTATACACAGCGGCATTTTTGTCGGTCTTCTCTCTATTTTGCCCTGTTGACAATTTGGGCATTGTTTAATAAAATTTGCCACGTCTTTATAGAGTCCTTTCCATGCATAATTCTTCAAGATTTTTGTAATTGTATTCTTAATACCTAAATGACCCGTCAGAATATTACCGTGTGAATTACTCAGTATGCGTTGTTTCTCTTCGTCAGTCTCAGGTTCGTTTAAGGCATTTTGTATTAAATTAACGACGTTATTTCGTCGAATTTCTTGAAATACACGCAGAAATATCTTTTTAATATCCTGTTCCGTGCAATTGCAATATCCTATCAAGTCGTACATATTAATAGCTATAGAAGCGATCGGCTCCGAGATTAGTAATGTTAGAAGTTCTTCGCAAATTTCAGATAAATCAAAATCCTTCCGGTAAATTACAATTTCAGTATCGGTTAAGTCTAGTCTAGCTTCCCCGTCTTCAAAGCGAACAATTGTCGCATCCTGAGGTGCGATTTCACAAATTCTTATACTTTTTATCCAACGCGATTTATAGTGATCGGAATATAAAACTGGATTGCGCGATAAAGCATCTGCATTTGTATTTAAACATCCCTTTTTATAAATAATTTCGTAATTGTACTCTTCTAGCGTGATCTTCCATCGCGCCTTGATTCCCATTGGATTCTTTAGCGTTGGCAGCCACCTCAATGGTTGATGATCAGTAATAATTTTGAAATTTCGACCATACAGATAGGGTCGGAAATGCTTTACAGCCCAAACAACTGCTAATGATTCTTTGTCGGTTGTTGAATAATTGATTTCTCCTTTGTTAAGTGTCCTGCTGGCAAAGCTAACAGGTCTTTCCTTTCCGTCGGAGCCCTTCTGAGCCAGTATTCCTCCAATAGCTTCTCCCGAAGCGTCGGTGGCTAAAATAAATTCCTTGGTGAAATCCGGGTACGCTAAAACACGATCTCCGCAGAGTTCGTTCTTGAGAATATCAAACGCCTCTTGTTGTCGCGTGCCCCATTCAAACTTTGCGTCCTTCCTCAGAAGTGTGTTTAATGGTTTTGCGATCTTTGAAAATCCTGGTATGAAGCGTCGATAATAACCCGCTAATCCTAAAAATTGTTTGATATTCTTACGGTCTTTTGGTCTTGGAAATTCTTTTACTGCCCTAATCTTTTCGGGATTAGGCTTTACTCCTTCCTCAGTTATGAGATGTCCCAAATACTGTAATTCGGGTTTAAGGTATTCGCATTTATCTGGTTGAAGTTTCAACCCTACTTCGCGAAATCGATCGAAAAGAGTATTTAGACGTTTATATAATTCTTCGAGTTCCGCCGCGAACACGATCACGTCATCTAGGTAGACAAAACAGATGTTGCCAGTCAGTCCCCTCAAGGCTTGATCCATCATCCGTTGAAACGTCGCTGGTGCATTCTTGAGCCCAAATGGCATGCGGGTATACTCGTAGTGCCCTGCCGGAGTGCTGAATGCAGTTTTCTTCTGATCCTTGGTCTTCATTCCTATCTGGTGAAAACCGCTAGCCAGGTCGAAAGCACAGAACCATCGCGCTCTTCCTAACTGGTCTAGGACTTCTTCGATGTTCGGCAACGGATAGGCATCCTGAGGCGTCTTCTCGTTCAATTGCCGAAAGTCTATCACGACTCTCCACTTCTTCTTTCCACTGGCGTCCACTTTCTTTGGAACCACCCAAAGAGGGGAATTATACGGAGAGTCGGAATCTACGATAATCCCTTTTTCTTTCATATCTTTTACTTGTTCTTTAATAACATCTAAGTGTCCTGGAGGATACCTGAACTGCTTCGTGTGGACTGGTATATCGTCCGTCGTGGGTATCGCGTGCTCTACTAAACTCGTTTTAGGTAGAGGATCGTCGGGTAAACAAAATATTTCTGCATGATCCAATACAATGTTTCTTATTCGCTGACGAACCTTTGGATCCATTATATGATCTAGTCGCGTCTGACTATCTAACAGCTCGATTCGTCCGGGCCGTTTGATACTTTGTAAGTGCAAAACGCGCTTCAATGTATTGGTTAACTTTATTGTTTTATTTTTGATGTCGATCCCTGCTTCCTCGGAAGACAGGAAGGGCATTCCTAAGAGCCCATCTTCTTCTATAGGAAATGAATCATCTACGATAGCTAACACATGTGATTTTTCGCCAATAGTTAATTTGGCTTCTCGCGTAGTCTGGGTTTCCATATTATCTATTCCGTAAAATGTATTAATACCAGGTCGCGTTGATAAATTTCTAGCTGGGGTACGCTTAATTAAATTTATTCCTGCTCCGGTATCGATAAGGAAGGTGCCTCGGCTTCCTCCCAATCTGACTCCGATGGATATTTTATTCTTGCAGCTAACTCGCGGTCGCTCTCCTCTTCCATTACTCCTGTCTCGTCCGATTGTAAGTACTTTATTCCCGGTGGTCGGTCGGATTTGTTCACTTCGTAAAAATTTTGGTTCTTAGGGCAATCGCGTGAATAATGACCTACTTTCTGACACTTAAAGCACGTTGGTCCCTGTCTGGCCTCGGCGCGAATCTTGGTTGTTCTCGATACGGGCGAGTCTCGCGAGAGGGTTGCTTTTCGGCACGAGGTGGTATATCGTCCAGCCGGTAGCTCCTATTTGATCGCGACGGGTATTGCGCGCGTTGGACGGTACTTCTAGCTCTTTCGCGTAATTCGTTTCGTCTTTGAGCTTCGTAAGCAATTTGCTGTGCTTCTCGCAGTGTCATTGGACGCATATACTGTACGTCTTTCGTTAAAGTGTCGTTTAGGTTTTGTATGTAAAGATCTATCGCATTCTTTTCTTTTACCACTAGTGCTGCGCGTTTTTCTCGAGGCGAGAGATCTGGCATTTGATTAATAGCTCGTTGTATGTCGCGGTTTAGCAGATTGAAACGACGTGTAAATTCTCTAACGTCGCGTCTTCCTTGTGTTAAAACTGTGCGTTCCTGTTGTAGTAGGTGATACGATTTCGACAGTCCGTATTCTGTTTTCAACACGTCTATTAAGTCGTCAATATCACTGATGTCTTGCTGATCTATTAGTTGTTTAGCGTCTCCTTTGAGTTTCTGCGCGCGTAGCATGTTAAGATAAATGACTTGATCCGGTACCATTTGTTTCATTTCCCTGACTTCTAATATGAATTTTTCAACCGGTCTATTAAATCCGTCGAATTCTCCAATCATTTCCAAAGCTACCTTTGTGTCCTTAGAATACTGGACTAATGTTCGCGTTCGAAGTGGCGTGTTTATTTCGCTACCGCTTCGTTGATTACCGGAAGAATCATCGTCGGTGATTTTACGAATTATACCGTCTTTCTGTAGTTTGAGTGCTCTGATTTGTTCCATCATTGCGTTACAGTTCTTCGTTAGCATATCTATCTGTTGCTGAATAGAATTTGAATCTAATAGTTCCCTCGAAGAACCAGCCGCGGCGAGGTCTTCCGGGTTTATATTAAAACTCGCGTTAGTATTCATGATACTGTTTTCGCTTGATGAATCGGTTTCAATTACGTTCTTGGGCTCACGGTAAGTCGAAAATAGCATAAATTGATCAACTTACCCAAGAATTATCTTCATAGTCTCGAAAGCTTAGAGTGGAGCTCGTCCCTTTGTCGTCTTCTGCTGGCTTATCCCACCGCTGCCACCATAAAATTGTCCTTATTGTTATGCCGTAAGCTGCAGACTCGTCCAAATAGTTGCGGCGTCACAATATTAGGTTGATTTTGTTTGGGAAAGGTTCAAGCACTCGGACAAAGATATCAGGATATACTCTAAGGTTTATTCGGAGACTGAACATTGATGCACTTCTTACAAAATCAAACGTCAAAATGAGCCCCGAGGGCCAGGAGCGGTACGCTTTTATAATCTTTGGTTTGAGTACAGCCGGGTTAGATCTGGGCGTATGACGAATTTGTTTTTACCCTTAAAGGAGTCAACAAGTTCGTCATCTTCTTGGTGTATCGCTTATGACTAACCTTATCGCTATGAGTAATACTTATTTTCTATGGGGGCCTACGGCATGACAGTACGACATTACTACCTGAACCAAACCAGAAATAACCCAGGATCTGTTCAACAAGTATGTGAAGAATGCGAAAGTATGAGTCTGATGAGGGCAAATCCCAGGCCTAACCAAGACCTAACATGCGATATCCTATAAAATATTGACCGAGACTAGGTTTATTTGACTGCTTCCGTGTGGTGCCACATTACCAGGTGATCCAAACCAGAAATAACCCAGGATCTGTTAAACAAGTATGCGAAAAATGCGAAAGTATGAGTCTGATGACGGCTAATCCCAGGCCTAACCTAGACCTAACATGCGTTATCCTCTAAAATATTGATCGAAACCAGGTTTCATGGACTGTTTCAGTGTGATACCACATTACTACGTGATTCAAACCAGAAAAAACGCAGGGCCTGTTCAAAAAGTATGTGAAGAATGCGAAGGTATGAGACTGATGAGTGCAAATTCCAGACCTAACCTAGACCTAGCATGAGTTATCCTCTAAAATATTGATCGAGACCAGGTTTAGTCGACTGCTTCAGTGTGGTACCACATTACTACGTGATCCAAACCAGAAAAGGGCAAGGATCAGGCCAACAAGTATGAGAAATATGCGAAAGTATGAGCCAGATGAGGGCAAATCCTAAACCTAACCTAGACCTAACATGCGTTATCCTCTAAAATATTGATCGAAACCAGGTTTCATGGACTGCTTCAATGTGGTACCACATTACCACGTGATCAAAAACAGAAAAAGCCCAGGATCAGGCCAACATGTATGAGAAATATGCGAAAGTATGAGCCTCGTGAGGGTAAATCCCAGACCCAACCCAGACCTAACATGCGATATCCTTTAAAATTTTGACCGAGACTAGGTTTCATGGACTGTTTCAGTGTGGTACCACATTACCACGTGATTCAAACCGGAAAAAACCCAGGATCTGTACAACAAGTATGTGATGAATGCGAAAGTATGCGTCTGATGAGGGCAAATCCCACGCCTAACCTAGACCTAGCATGAGTTATCCTCTAAAATATATATCGAGACCAGGTTTAGTCGACTGCTTCAGTGTGGTACCACATTACTACGTGATCCAAACCAGAAGAAGGCAAGGATTAGGCCAACAAGTATGCGAAATATGCGAAAGTATGAGCCAGATGAAGGCAAATTCTAGACCTAACCCAGACCTAACATGCGTTATTCTCTAAAATATTCATCGAGACCAGGTAAAATTGACTGTTTCAGTGTGGTACTACATTACTGCGTGATCCAATCAAGAAAAAGCACAGGATCTGGCTAACAAGTATGAGAAATATGGGAAAGTATGAGCCTGATGAGGGCAAATCCCACACCTAACCGAGTCCTAACCGGCGTTATCCTCTAAAATGTTGATCGTGTCCAGGTTTAATCGACTGCATCAGTGTGGTACCACGTTACTACCTGATCCAAACCGGAAAAAGCCCAGGATCTGGCCAACAAGTATGAAAAATATGGGAAAGTATGAGCCTCGTGAGGGCAAATCCCAGACCTAACCCGGACCTAACATGCGATATCGTTTTAAAATATTGACCGAGACCAGGTTTGATGGACTGTTTCAGTGTGGTACCACATTACCACGTGATCCAAAACAGAGAAAGCCCAGGATCAGGCCAACATGTATGAGAAATATGCGAAAGTATGAGCTTCATGAGGGTAAATCCCAGACCTAACCCAGACCTAACATGCGATATCCTTTGAAATATTGACCGACACTAGGTTTCATGGACTGTTTCAGTGTGGTACCACATTACCACGTGATACAATCTAGAAAAAACACAGGATCAGTACAACAAGTATGTGAAAAATGCGAAAGTATGAGCCAGATGCGGGCAAATCCAAGAACTAAACCAGACCTAACATGCGTTATCATCTAAAATATTGATCGAAACCAGGTTTAATCGACCGTTTCAGTGTGGTACCACATTACTGTGTGACCCAATCCAGAAAAAGCAAAGGATCTGGCTAACAAGTGTGTGAAGAATGCGAAGGTATGAGACTGATGAGAGCAAATTCCAGACCTAACCTAGACCTAGCATGAGTTATCCTCTAAAATATTGATCGAGCCCAGGTTTAGTCGACTGTTTCAGTGTGATACCACGTTACTACATGATCCAAACCAGAAATAACCCAGGATCTGTTCAACAAGTATGCGAAAAATGCGAATGTATGAGCCTCATGTGTGCAAATCATAGACCTAACCCAGACCTAACATGCGCTATCCTCAAAAATATTGATCGAAACCAGGTTTAATCGACTGTTTCCGTGTGGCACCACATTACTACGTGATCCAAACCAGAGAAAGCCCAAAATCTAGCCAACAAGTATGAGAAATATGCGAAAGTATGAGCCTGATGAGGGCAAACCCTAGACCTAGCCCAGACATAACATGCGTTATCCTCTAAAATATTGATCGAAACCAGGTTTAGTCAACTGTTTCGGTGTGGTACCACATTACAACGTGATCCAAACCAGAAAAAACGCAGGATCTGTTCAACAAGTATGTGAAGAATGCGAAAGTATGAGCCAGATGAGGGCAAATCCGAGGCCTAACCTAGACCTAACATGCGTTATCCTCTAAAATATATATCGAGACCAGGTTTAGTCGACTGTTTCAGTGTGGTACCACATTTTACGTGATCGAAACCAGAAAAAGGCAAGGATCAGGCCAACCAGTATGAGAAATATGCGAAAGTATGAGCCAGATGAGGGCAAATCCTAGACCTAACCTAGACCTAACATGCGTTATCCTCTAAAATATTGATCGAAACCAGGTTTCATGGACTGTTTCAATGTGGTACCACATTACTACGTAATCCAAACCAGAAAAAACGCAGGATCTGTCCAACAAGTATGTGAAGAATGCGAAAGTATGAGCTAGATGCGGGCAAATCCAAGAACTAAACCAGACCTAACATGCGTTATCATCTAAAATATTGATCGAAACCAGGTTTAATCGACCGTTTCAGTGTGGTACCACATTACTGTGTGACCCAATCCAGAAAAAGGGAAAAGGATCTGGCTAACAAGTATGCGAAAAAGGCGAAAGTATGAGTGTGATGAGGACTAATCCCAGGCCTAACCTAGACATAACATGCGTTATCCTCTAAAATATTGATCGAAACCAGGTTTCATGGACAGTTTCAGTGTGATACCACATTACTACGTGATTCAAACCAGAAAAACCGCAGGATCTGTCCAACAAGTATGTGAAGAATGCGAAAGTATGAGCCAGATGCGGGCAAATCCAAGAACTAAACCAGACCTAACATGCGTTATCATCTAAAATATTGATCGAAACCAGGTTTAATCGACAGTTTCAGTGTGGTACCACATTACTGTGTGACCCAATCCAGAAAAAGGGAAAAGGATCTGGCTAACAAGTATGCGAAAAAGGCGAAAGTATGAGTCTGATGAGGGCTAATCCCAGGCCTAACCTAGACATAACATGCGTTATCCTCTAAAATATTGATCGAAACCAGGTTTCATGGACTGTTTCAGTGTGATACCACATTACTACGTGATTCAAACCAGAAAAAACGCAGGATCTGTTCAACAAGTATGTGAAGGATGCGAAGGTATGAGACTGATGAGAGCAAATTCCAGACCTAACCTAGACCTAGCATGAGTTATCCTCTAAAATATTGATCGAGACCAGGTTTAGTCGACTGTTTCAGTGTGGTACCACATTACCACGTGAACCAAAACTGAAAAAGCCCAGGATCAGGCCAACAAGTATGAGAAATATGCGAAAGTGTGAGCCTCATGAGGGTAAATCCCTGACCTAACCCAGACCTAACATGCGATAGCCTTTGAAATATTGACCGACACTAGGTTTAATCGACTGTTTCAGTGTGGTACCACATTACTGTGTGACCCAATCCAGAAAAAGCAAAGGATCTGGCTAACAAGTATAAGAAATATGCGAAAGTATGAGCCGGATGAGAGCAAATCCTAGACCTAACCCAGACCTAACATGCGTTATCATCTAGAATATTGATCGAAACCTGGTTTAATCGACTCTTTCCGTGTGGCACCACATTACTACGTGATCCAAACCAGAAAAAACGCAGGATCTGTTCAACAAGTATGTGAAGAATGCGAAGGTATGAGACTGATGAGAGCAAATTCCAGATCTAACCCAGACCTAACATGCGTTATCCTCTAAAATATTGATCGAGACCAGGTATAGTCGACTGTTTCAGTGTGGTACCACATTAGTACGTGATCCAAACCAGAAAAAGCCAAAGATCAGGCCAACAAGTATGAGAAATATGCGAAAGTATGAGCCTCATGAGGGCAAGTCATAGACCTAACCCAGACCTAACATGCGTTATCCTCAAAAATATTGATCGAAACCAGGTTTAGTCGACTCTTTCCGTGTGGCATCACATTACTATGTGATCCAAACCAGAAGAAACGCAGGATCTGTCCAACAAGTATGTGAAGAAGGCGAATGTATGAGCCAGATGCGGGCAGGTCCAAGAACTAAACCAGACCTAACATGCGTTATCATCTAAAATATTGATCGAAACCAGGTTCAATCGACCGTTTCAGTGTGGTACCACATTACTGTGTGACCCAATCCAGAAAAAGGGGAAAGGATCTGGCTAACAAGTATGCGAAAAATGCGAATGTATGAGCCTCATGTGGGCAAATCATAGACCTAACCCAGACCTAACATGCGTTATCCTCAAAAATATTAATCGAAACCAGGTTTAATCGACTCTTTCCGTGTGGCACCACATTACTACGTGATCCAAACCAGAAAAAACGCAGGATCTGTTCAACAAGTATGTGAAGAATGCGAAAGTATGAATCTGATGAGGGCAATTTCCAGACCTAACCCAGACCTAACATGCGTTATCCTCTAAAATATTGACCGAGAGTAGGTTTAATTGACTGTTTCAGTGTGGTACCACATTAGCACGTGATCCAAACCAGGAAAGGCCCAGGATCTGGCCAACGAGTATACGAAAAATGCGAAAGTATGAGCCAGATGAGGGCAAATCCTGGACCTAACCCAGACCTAACATGCGTTATCCTCTAAAGTATTCATCGAAACCAGGTTTCATGGACTGTTTCAGTGTGATATCACATTACTACACGACTCAAACCAGAAAAAACGCAGGATCTGTTCACCAAGTATGTGAAGAATGCGAAGGTATGAGACTGATGAGAGCAAATGCCAGACCTAACCTAGACCTAGCATGAGTTATCCTCTAAAATATTGATCGAGACCAGGTTTAGTCGACTGTTTCAGTGTGATACCATGTTACTACATGATCCAAACCAGAAATAACCCAGGATCTGTTCAACAAGTATGCGAAAAACACGAAAGTATGAGTCTGATGAGGGCTAATCCCAGGCCTAACCTAGACCTAACATGCGTTATCCTCTAAAATATTGATCGAAACCAGATTTCATGGACTGTTTCAGTGTGATACCACATTACTACGTGATTCAAACCAGAAAAAACGCAGGATCTGATCAACAAGTATATGAAGAATGCGAAGGTATGAGACTGATGAGAGCAAATTCCAGATCTAACCCAGACCTAACATGCGTTATCCTCTAAAATATTGATCGAGACCAGGTATAGTCGACTGTTTCAGTGTGGTACCACATTAGTACGTGATCCAAACCAGAAAAAGCCAAAGATCAGGCCAACAAGTATGAGAAATATGCGAAAGTATGAGCCTCATGAGGGCAAGTCATAGACCTAACCCAGACCTAACATGCGTTATCCTGAAAAATATTGATCGAAACCAGGTTTAATCGACTCTTTCCGTGTGGCACCACAATACTACGTTATTCAAACCAGAAAAAACGCAGGATCTCTTCAACAAGTATGTGAAGAATGCGAAGGTATGCGACTGATGAGTGCAAATTCCAGACCTAACCTAGACCTAGCATGAGTTATCCTCTAAAATATTGATCGAGACCAGGTTTAGTCGACTGTTTCAGTGTGATACCATGTTACTACATGATCCAAACCAGAAAAGGCCAAGGATCTGGCCAACAAGTATGAGAAATATGCGAAAGTATGAGCCTCATGAGGGCAAATCATGGACCTAACCCAGACCTAACATGCGTTATCCTGAAAAATATTGATGGAAACCAGGTTTAATCGACTGTTTCCGTGTGGCACCACATTACTACGTGATCCAAACCAGAAAAAACGCAGGATCTGTTCAACAAGTATGTGAAGAATGCGAAAGTATGTATCTGATGAGGGCAATTTCCAGACCTAACCCAGACCTAACATGCGTTATCCTCTAAAATATTGACCGAGAGTAGGTTTAATTGACTGTTTCAGTGTGGTACCACATTAGCACGTGATCCAAACCAGGAAAGGCCCAGGATCTGGCCAACGAGTATACGAAAAATGCGAAAGTATGAGCCAGATGAGGGCAAATCCTGGACCTAACCCAGACCTAACATGCGTTACCCTCAAAAATATTGGTTGTAAACGGGTTTAATTATCTGTTTCAGTGTGGTACCACATTACTACGTGATCCAATCCAGAAAAATCCAAGGATCTGTTCAACAAGTATGCGAAAAATGCGAGAGTATGATCCTGATGAGGGCAAATCCCAGACCTAACCCAGACCTAACATGCGTTATCCGCTAAAGTATTCATCGAAACCAGGTTTCATGGACTGTTTCAGTGTGATATCACATTACTACGTGACTCAAACCAGAAAAAACGCAGGATCTGTTCAACAAGTATGTGAAGAATGCGAAGGTATGAGACTGATGAGAGCAAGTTCCAGACCTAACCTAGACCTAGCATGCGTTATCCTCTAAAATATTGATCGAAACCAGATTTCATGGACTGCTTCAGTGTGATACCACATTACTACGTGATTCAAACCAGAAAAAACGCAGGATCTGTTCAACAAGTATGTGAAGAATGCGAAGGTATGAGACTGATGAGAGCAAATTCCAGATCTAACCCAGACCTAACATGCGTTATCCTCTAAAATATTGATCGAGACCAGGTATAGTCGACTGTTTCAGTGTGGTACCACATTAGTACGTGATCCAAACCAGAAAAAGCCAAAGATCAGGCCAACAAGTATGAGAAATATGCGAAAGTATGAGCCTCATGAGGGCAAGTCATAGACCTAACCCAGACCTAACATGCGTTATCCTCAAAAATATTGATCGAAACCAGGTTTAGTCGACTCTTTCCGTGTGGCATCACATTACTATGTGATCCAAACCAGAAGAAACGCAGGATCTGTCCAACAAGTATGTGAAGAAGGCGAATGTATGAGCCAGATGCGGGCAGGTCCAAGAACTAAACCAGACCTAACATGCGTTATCATCTAAAATATTGATCGAAACCAGGTTCAATCGACCGTTTCAGTGTGGTACCACATTACTGTGTGACCCAATCCAGAAAAAGGGGAAAGGATCTGGCTAACAAGTATGCGAAAAATGCGAATGTATGAGCCTCATGTGGGCAAATCATAGACCTAACCCAGACCTAACATGCGTTATCCTCAAAAATATTAATCGAAACCAGGTTTAATCGACTCTTTCCGTGTGGCACCACATTACTACGTGATCCAAACCAGAAAAAACGCAGGATCTGTTCAACAAGTATGTGAAGAATGCGAAAGTATGAATCTGATGAGGGCAATTTCCAGACCTAACCCAGACCTAACATGCGTTATCCTCTAAAATATTGACCGAGAGTAGGTTTAATTGACTGTTTCAGTGTGGTACCACATTAGCACGTGATCCAAACCAGGAAAGGCCCAGGATCTGGCCAACGAGTATACGAAAAATGCGAAAGTATGAGCCAGATGAGGGCAAATCCTGGACCTAACCCAGACCTAACATGCGTTATCCTCTAAAGTATTCATCGAAACCAGGTTTCATGGACTGTTTCAGTGTGATATCACATTACTACACGACTCAAACCAGAAAAAACGCAGGATCTGTTCACCAAGTATGTGAAGAATGCGAAGGTATGAGACTGATGAGAGCAAATGCCAGACCTAACCTAGACCTAGCATGAGTTATCCTCTAAAATATTGATCGAGACCAGGTTTAGTCGACTGTTTCAGTGTGATACCATGTTACTACATGATCCAAACCAGAAATAACCCAGGATCTGTTCAACAAGTATGCGAAAAACACGAAAGTATGAGTCTGATGAGGGCTAATCCCAGGCCTAACCTAGACCTAACATGCGTTATCCTCTAAAATATTGATCGAAACCAGATTTCATGGACTGTTTCAGTGTGATACCACATTACTACGTGATTCAAACCAGAAAAAACGCAGGATCTGATCAACAAGTATATGAAGAATGCGAAGGTATGAGACTGATGAGAGCAAATTCCAGATCTAACCCAGACCTAACATGCGTTATCCTCTAAAATATTGATCGAGACCAGGTATAGTCGACTGTTTCAGTGTGGTACCACATTAGTACGTGATCCAAACCAGAAAAAGCCAAAGATCAGGCCAACAAGTATGAGAAATATGCGAAAGTATGAGCCTCATGAGGGCAAGTCATAGACCTAACCCAGACCTAACATGCGTTATCCTGAAAAATATTGATCGAAACCAGGTTTAATCGACTCTTTCCGTGTGGCACCACAATACTACGTTATTCAAACCAGAAAAAACGCAGGATCTCTTCAACAAGTATGTGAAGAATGCGAAGGTATGCGACTGATGAGTGCAAATTCCAGACCTAACCTAGACCTAGCATGAGTTATCCTCTAAAATATTGATCGAGACCAGGTTTAGTCGACTGTTTCAGTGTGATACCATGTTACTACATGATCCAAACCAGAAAAGGCCAAGGATCTGGCCAACAAGTATGAGAAATATGCGAAAGTATGAGCCTCATGAGGGCAAATCATGGACCTAACCCAGACCTAACATGCGTTATCCTGAAAAATATTGATGGAAACCAGGTTTAATCGACTGTTTCCGTGTGGCACCACATTACTACGTGATCCAAACCAGAAAAAACGCAGGATCTGTTCAACAAGTATGTGAAGAATGCGAAAGTATGTATCTGATGAGGGCAATTTCCAGACCTAACCCAGACCTAACATGCGTTATCCTCTAAAATATTGACCGAGAGTAGGTTTAATTGACTGTTTCAGTGTGGTACCACATTAGCACGTGATCCAAACCAGGAAAGGCCCAGGATCTGGCCAACGAGTATACGAAAAATGCGAAAGTATGAGCCAGATGAGGGCAAATCCTGGACCTAACCCAGACCTAACATGCGTTACCCTCAAAAATATTGGTTGTAAACGGGTTTAATTATCTGTTTCAGTGTGGTACCACATTACTACGTGATCCAATCCAGAAAAATCCAAGGATCTGTTCAACAAGTATGCGAAAAATGCGAGAGTATGATCCTGATGAGGGCAAATCCCAGACCTAACCCAGACCTAACATGCGTTATCCGCTAAAGTATTCATCGAAACCAGGTTTCATGGACTGTTTCAGTGTGATATCACATTACTACGTGACTCAAACCAGAAAAAACGCAGGATCTGTTCAACAAGTATGTGAAGAATGCGAAGGTATGAGACTGATGAGAGCAAGTTCCAGACCTAACCTAGACCTAGCATGCGTTATCCTCTAAAATATTGATCGAAACCAGATTTCATGGACTGCTTCAGTGTGATACCACATTACTACGTGATTCAAACCAGAAAAAACGCAGGATCTGTTCAACAAGTATGTGAAGAATGCGAAGGTATGAGACTGATGAGAGCAAATTCCAGATCTAACCCAGACCTAACATGCGTTATCCTCTAAAATATTGATCGAGACCAGGTATAGTCGACTGTTTCAGTGTGGTACCACATTAGTACGTGATCCAAACCAGAAAAAGCCAAAGATCAGGCCAACAAGTATGAGAAATATGCGAAAGTATGAGCCTCATGAGGGCAAGTCATAGACCTAACCCAGACCTAACATGCGTTATCCTGAAAAATATTGATCGAAACCAGGTTTAATCGACTCTTTCCGTGTGGCACCACATTACTACGTGATCCAAACCAGAAGAAACGCAGGATCTGTCCAACAAGTATGTGAAGAATGCGAAAGTATGAGCCAGATGCGGGCAAGTCCAAGAACTAAGCCAGACCTAACATGCGTTATCATCTAAAATATTGATCGAAACCAGGTTTAATCGACCGTTTCAGTGTGGTACCACATTACTCTGTGACCCATTCCAGAAATAACCCAGCATCTGTTCAACAAGTATGCGAAAAATGCGAAAGTATGAGTCTGATGAGGGCTAATCCCAGGCCTAACCTAGACCTAACATGCGTTATCCTCTAAAATATTGATCGAAAACAGGCTTTATGGACTGTTTCAGTGTGATACCACATTACTACGTTATTCAAACCAGAAAAAACGCAGGATCTGTTCAACAAGTATGTGAAGAATGCGAAGGTATGAGACTGATGAGTGCAAATTCCAGACCTAACCTAGACCTAGCATGAGTTATCCTCTAAAATATTGATCGAGACCAGGTTTAGTAGACTGTTTCAGTGTGATACCATGTTACTACATGATCCAAACCAGAAAAAGCCAAGGATCAGGCCAACAAGTATGAGAAATATGCGAAAGTATGAGCCTCATGAGGGCAAATCATAGACCTAACCCAGACCTAACATGCGTTATCCTGAAAAATATTGATCGAAACCAGGTTTAATCGACTCTTTCCGTGTGGCACCACATTACTGCGTGATCCAAACCAGAAAAAACGCAGGATCTGTCCAACAAGTATGTGAAGAATGCGAAAGTATGAGCCAGATGCGGGCAAATCCAAGAACTAAACCAGACCTAACATGCGTTATCAACTAAAATATTGATCGAAACCAGGTTTAATCGACCGTTTCAGTGTGGTACCACATTACTGTGTGACCCAATCCAGAAAAAGGGAAAAGGATCTGGCTAACAAGTATGCGAAAAATGCGAATGTATGAGCCTCATGTGGGCAAATCATAGACCTAACCCAGACCTAACATGCGTTATCCTCAAAAATATTGATCGAAACCAGGTTTAATCGACTCTTTCCGTGTGGCACCACATTACTACGTGATCCAAACCAGAAAAAACGCAGGATCTGTTCAACAAGTATGTGAAGAATGCGAAAGTATGTATCTAATGAGGGCAATTTCCAGACCTAACCCAGACCTAACATGCGTTATCCTCTAAAATATTGACCGAGAGTAGGTTTAATTGACTGTTTCAGTGTGGTACCACATTAGCACGTGATCCAAACCAGGAAAGGCCCAGGATCTGGCCAACGAGTATACGAAAAATGCGAAAGTATGAGCCAGATGAGGGCAAATCCTGGACCTAACCCAGACCTAACATGCGTTACCCTCAAAAATATTGGTTGTAAACGGGTTTAATTATCTGTTTCAGTGTGGTACCACATTACTACGTGATCCAAACCAGAAAAAGCCAAAGATCAGGCCAACAAGTATGAGAAATATGCGAAAGTATGAGCCTCATGAGGGCAAGTCATAGACCTAACCCAGACCTAACATGCGTTATCCTGAAAAATATTGATCGAAACCAGGTTTAATCGACTCTTTCCGTGTGGCACCACATTACTACGTGATCCAAACCAGAAGAAACGCAGGATCTGTCCAACAAGTATGTGAAGAATGCGAAAGTATGAGCCAGATGCGGGCAAGTCCAAGAACTAAGCCAGACCTAACATGCGTTATCATCTAAAATATTGATCGAAACCAGGTTTAATCGACCGTTTCAGTGTGGTACCACATTACTCTGTGACCCAATCCAGAAATAACCCAGCATCTGTTCAACAAGTATGCGAAAAATGCGAAAGTATGAGTCTGATGAGGGCTAATCCCAGGCCTAACCTAGACCTAACATGCGTTATCCTCTAAAATATTGATCGAAAACAGGTTTCATGGACTGTTTCAGTGTGATACCACATTACTACGTTATTGAAACCAGAAAAAACGCAGGATCTGTTCAACAAGTATGTGAAGAATGCGAAGGTATGAGACTGATGAGCGCAAATTCCAGACCTAACCTAGACCCAGCATGAGTTATCCTCTAAAATATTGATCGAGACCAGGTTTAGTCGACTGTTTCAGTGTGATACCATGTTACTACATGATCCAAACCAGAAAAAGCCAAGGATCAGGCCAACAAGTATGAGAAATATGGGAAAGTATGAGCCTAGTGAGGGCAAATCCCAGACCTAACCCGGACCTAACATGCGATATCGTTTAAAATATTGACCGAGACCTGGTTTGATGGACTGTTTCAGTGTGGTACCACATTACCACGTGATCCAAAAATGAAAAAGCCCAGGATCAGGCCAACAAGTATGAGAAATATGCGAAAGTGTGAGCCTCATGAGGGCAAATCCTAGACCTATCCCAGAGCTAACATGCGTTATCCTCTAAAATATTTATCAAGACCAGGTTTAATTGACTGCTTCACTGTGGTACCACATTACTACGTGGTCCAAACCAGTGGAAGCCCAGGTTCTGGCCAACGAAAATGAGAAATATGCGAAAGTATGGCCCTGATGTGGGCAAATCCCAGACCTAACCTAGACCTAACATGCGTTATCCTCTAAAATATTGATCCAAACCAGGTTTAATTGACTGTTTTAGTGTGGTACCACTTTGCTACGCGATCCAATGCTGAAAAAACCCTCGATCGGGCAATATGTATGTTAAAACTGCGAAAGTATGACCCTGATGAGGGCAAATCCAGGCCTAACCTAGACCTAACATGCATTATCCTCTAAAATATTGTTCGAAACCAGGTTTAATGGACTGTTTCAGTGTGGTACCACATTAGTACGTGATCCAATCCAGAAAATGCCCAGGATTTCTTCAACAAGTATGTGAAGAATGCGAAAGTATGAGTCTGATGAGGGAAAATCGCAGGCCTAACCTAGACCTAACATGCGTTATCCGCAAAAATATTGATCGAAACCAGGCTTAATCGACTGTTTCAGTGTGGTACCACATTACTACGTGATCCAAACCAGAAAAAACCCCGGATCTGTTCAACAAGTATGTGAAGAATGCGAAAGTACGAGCCTGATGAGAGCAAATCCCAGACCTATCCCAGACATAACCTGCGTTATCCTCTAAAATATTGATCGAAACCAGGTTTAATTGACTGTTTTAGTGTGGTACCAATTTGCTACGTGATCCAAAGCAGAAAAAACCCTCGATCAGGTCAACATGTATGTTAAAATTGCGAAAGTATGACCCTGATGAGGGCAAACCCCAGACATATCCCAGACCTAACTTGCGTTATCCTATAAAAGATTGATTGGAACCAGGTTTAATTGACTGTTTCAGTGTGGTACCACATTACTATGTGATCCAACCCAGAAAAAACCCAGGACCTGTTCAAGAAGTATGTGAAGAATGCGAATGTATAAGACTGATGAGGGCTAATCCTGGAACTAACACAGACATAACATGCGTTATCCTCTAAAATATTGATCGAAACCAGGTTTAATGGACTGTTTCAGTGTGGTACCACATTACTACGTGATCCAAACCAGAAAAAGCCCAGAATCTGGCCATCAAGTATGAGAAATATGCGAAAGTACGAGCCCTATGAGAGCAAATGCCAGACCTAACCTAGACCTAACGTGAAATATTCTCTAAAATATTGATCGAAAACAGGTTTAATGGGCTGTTTCAGTGTGGTACCACATTACTACGTGATACAATCCAGAGGAAGCCCAGGATCTCTTCAACAAGTATGTGAAAAACGCGAAAGTATGAGCCTGATGAGGGCAAATCCCAGACCTATCCCAGACATAACTTGCGTTATCCTCTAAAACATTGTTCGAAACCAGGTTTAATTGACTGTTTTAGTGTGGTACCACATTGCTACGCGATCCGATGCTGAAAAAACACTCGCTCAGGTCAACATGTATGTTAAAACTGCGAAAGTATGACCCTGATGAGGGCAATTCCTAGACCTAACCCAGAGCTAACATGCGTTATCCTCAAAAATATTGATCGAAACCAGGTTTAATCGACTGTTTCAGTGTGGTACCACATTACTACGTGATCCAAACCAGAAAAAATCCCCGGATCTGTTCAACAAGTATGTAAAGAATGCGAAAGTACGAGCCTGATGAGAGCAAATCCCAGACCTATCCCAGACATAACCTGCGTTATCCTCTAAAATATTGATCGAAACCAGGTTTAATTGACTGTTTTAGTGTGGTACCAATTTGCTACGTGATCCAAAGCAGAAAAAACCCTCGATCAGGTCAACATGTATGTTAAAACTGCGTAAGTATGACCCTGATGTGAGAAAAACCCAGACCTATCCCAGACATAACCTGCGTTATCCTCTAAAATATTGATCGAAACCAGGTTTAATTGACTGTTTTAGTGTGGTACCACATTACTACGTGATCCAAAGCAGAAGAAACCCTCGATCGGGCAATATGTATGTTAAAACTGCGAAAGTATGACCGTGATGAGGGCAATATCCCAGGCCTAACCTAGACCTAACATGCGTTATCCTCTAAAATATTGATCGAAACCAGGTTTAATGGACTGTTTCAGTGTGGTACCACATTAGTACGTGATCCAATCCAGAAAATGCCCAGGATTTCTTCAACAAGTATGTGAAGAATGCGAAAGTATGAGTCTGATGAGGGAAAATCGCAGGCCTAACCTAGACCTAACATGCGTTATCCGCAAAAATATTGATCGAAACCAGGTTTAATTGACTGTTTTAGTGTGGTACCAATTTGCTACGTGATCCAAAGCAGAAAAAACCCTCGATCAGGTCAACATGTATGTTAAAACTGCGAAAGTATGACCCTGATCAGGGCAAACCCCACACCTATCCCAGACCTAACTTGCGTTATCCTCTAAAATATTGGTCGAAACCAGGTTTAATTGACTGTTTTAGTGTGGTACCACTTTGCTACCCGATCCAATGCTGAAAAAACCCTCGATCGGGCAATATGTATGTTAAAACAGCGAAAGTATGACCGTGATGAGGGCAAATCCCAGGCCTAACCTAGACCTAACATGCGTTATCCTATAAAAGATTGATTGAAACCAGGTTTAATTGACTGTTTCAGTGTGGTACCACATTACTATGTGTTCCAAACCAGAAAAAACCCAGAATCTGGCCATCAGGTATGAGAAATATGCGAAAGTACGAGTCCGATGAGAGGAAATGCCAAACCTAACCTAGACCTAACATGGAATATTCTCTAAAATATTGATCGAAAACAGGTTTAATGGACTGTTTCAGTGTGGTACCACATTACTACGTGATACAATCCAGAGGAAGCCCAGGATCTCTTCAACAAGTATGTGAAAAACGCGAAAGTATGAGCCTGATGAGGGCAAATCCCAGACCTATCCCAGACATAACTTGCGTTATCCTCTAAAACATTGTTCGAAACCAGGTTTAATTGACTGTTTTAGTGTGGTACCACATTGCTACGCGATCCGACGCTGAAAAAACACTCGCTCAGGTCAACATGTATGTTAAAACTGCGAAAGTATGACCCTGATGAGGGCAAATCCCTGGCCTAACCTAGACCTAACATGCGTAATCCTCTAAAATATTGATCGAAACCAGGTTTACTGGTCTGTTTCAGTGTGGTACCACATTACTACGTGATCCAAACCAGAAAAACCCAGGATGTGTTCAACAAGTATGTGAAAAATGCGAAGGTATGAGCCTGATGAGGGCAGATCCCAGACCTATCCCAGACCTAACTTGCGTTATCCTCTAAAATATTGATCGAAACCAGGTTTAATGGACTGTTTCAGTGTGGTACCACATTACTACGTGATCCAAACCAGAAAAAGCCCAAAATCTGGCCATCAAGTATGAGAAATATGCGAAAGTACGAGCCCGATGAGAGCAAATGTCAGACCTAACATAGACCTAACATGAAATATTCTCTAAAATATTGATCGAAAACAGGTTTAATGGACTGTTTCAGTGTGGTACCACATTACTACGTGATACAATCCAGAGGAAGCCCAGGATCTCTCCAACAAGTATGTGAAAAACGCGAAAGCATGAGCCTGATGAGGGCAAATCCCAGACCTATCCCAGACATAACTTGCGTTATCCTCTAAAACATTGTTCGAAACCAGGTTTAATTGACTGTTTTAGTGTGGTACCACATTGCTACGCGATCCGATGCTGAAAAAACACTCGCTCAGGGCAACATGTATGTTAAAACTGCGAAAGTATGACCATGATGAGGGCAAATCCCTGGCCTAACCTAGACCTAACATGCGTTATCCTCTAAAATATTGATCGAAACCAGATTTACTGGTCTGTTTCAGTGTGGTACCACATTACTACGTGATCCAAACGAGAAAAACCCAGGATGTGTTCAACAAGTATGTGAAAAATGCGAAGGTATGAGCCTGATGAGGGCAGATCCCAGACCTATCCCAGACCTATCTTGCGTTATCCTCTAAAATATTGATCGAAACCAGGTTTAATTGACTGTTTCACTGTGGTAGCACATTACTACGTAATCAGACCAGAAAAAACCCAGGATCTGTTCAACAAGTATATGAAGAATGCGAAAGTATGAGTCCGATGTGGGCCAATCCCAGGCCTAACCTAGACATAACATGCGCTATCCTCTAAAATATTGATCGAAACCAGGTTTAATGGACTGTTTCAGTGTGGTACCACATTACTACGTGATCCAAACCAGAAAAAGCCCAGAATCTGGCCATCTAGTATGAGAAATATGCGAAAGTACGGGCCCGATGAGAGCAAATGCCAGACCTAACCTAGACCTAACATGAATTATTCTCTAAAATAATGATCGAAACCAGGTTTAATGGACTGTTTCAGTGTGGTACCACATTACTACGTTGATCCAATCCAGAAAAACCCCAGGATCTCATCAACAAGCATGTGAAAAACGCGAAATTATGAGCCTGATGAGGGCAAATCCCAGACCTATCCCAGACATAACGAAACCAGGTTTAATTGACTGTTTTAGTGTGGTACCACTTTGCTACGCGATCCAATGCAGAAAAACACTCGCTCAGGTCAACATGTATGTTAAAACTGCGAAAGTATGACCCTGATGTGGGCAAATCCCTGGCCTAACCTAGACCTAACATGCGTTATCCTCTAAAATATTGATCGAAACCAGGTTTAATTGACTGTTTCAGTGTGATACCACATTACTACGTGATCCAAACCAGAAAAAACCCAGGATCTGTTCAACAAGTATGTGAAGAATGCGAAAGTATGATTCTGATGTGGGAAAATCCCAGGCCTAACCTATACCTAACATGCGTTATCCTCAAGAATATTGATCGAAAACAGGGTTTATCAACTGTTTCAGTGTGGTACCACATTAGTACGTGATCCAAACCAGAAAAAACCCAGGATCTGTTCAACAAGTATGTGAAGATTGCGGAAGTATGAGTCTGATGAGGGAAAATCCTAGGCCCAACCTAGACCTAACATGCGTTATCCTCAAGAATATTGATCGAAAACAGGGTTTATCAACTGTTTCAGTGTGGTACCACATTAGTACGTGATGCAAACCAGAAAAAACCAAGGATCTGTTCAACAAGTATGCGAAAAACGCGAATATATGAGCCAGATGATTGCAAATACCAGAACTAACCCAGAGAAATATACGAAAGTACGAGCCTGATGAGAGCAAATCTCAGACATAACCTAGACCTAAAATGCGTTATTCTCTAAAATATTGTTCGAAACCAGGTTTAATGGACTGTTTCAGTGTGGTACCACATTACTACGTGATGCAAACCAGAAAAAACCAAGGATCTGTTCAACAAGTATGCGAAAAACGCGAATATATGAGCCAGATGATTGCAAATACCAGAACTAACCCAGACGTAACCAGCGTTATCCTCTAAGATACTTATCGGAACCAACTTCTAGTGACTGTTTCAGTGTGGTACCACATTACTACGTGATCCAAACCAGAAAATGGCCAGGGTCTGGCCAACAAGTGTGCGAAAAACGCGAAAGTATGAGCCAGATGATTGCAAATACCAGAACTAACCCAGACGTAACCAGCGTTATCCTCTAAGATACTTATCGGAACCAGCTTCTAGTGACTGTTTCAGTGTGGTACCACATTACTACGTGATCCAAACCAGAAAATGGCCAGGGTCTGGCCAACAAGTGTGCGAAAAACGCGAAAGTATGAGCCAGATGATTGCAAATACCAGAACTATCCCAGACATAACCGGCGTTATCCTCTAAAATATTAATCGCAACCTGGTTTAATTGACTGTTTCAGTGTGGTACCACATTACTACGTGATCCAAACCAGAAAGAGCCCAGGATCTGGCCAACAAGTATGCGAAAAACGCGAATATATGAGCTAGATGATTGCAAATACCTGAACTAACCCTGACATAACCAGCGTTATCCACTAAAATACGCATCGGAACATGGTTTTAATGACTGTTTCAGTGTGGTACCACATTACTACGTGATCCAAACCAGAAAAAGCCCAGGATCGGGCCAACAAGAATGCGAAAAATGCGAAAGTACGTGCCTGATGAGGGAAAATCCCAGACCTAACCGAGACGTAACCGGCGTTATCCACTAAAATATTTATCGCAACCAGGTTTAATTGGCCGTTTCGGTGTGGTACCGCATTACTACGTGATCCAAATCGTAAAAAGGCTAGGATCAGGCCAACAAGTAAGCGAAAAATGCGAAAGTACGAGCGAGATGGGGGCAAATGCCAGACCTAATCGAGACATAACCGGCGTTATCCTCTAAAATATTAATCGCAACCAGGTTTAATTGACTGTTTCGGTGTGGTACCACATTACTACGGGATCCAAACCAGAAAAAACCCAGTATCTGGCCAACAACAATGCGGAAAACGCGAAAGCATGAGCCAGATGATTGCAAATACCAGAACTATCCCAAACATAACCAGCGTTATCCTCTAAAATACTTATCGGAACCAGCTTTTATTGACTGTTTCAGTGTGGTACCAAATTACTACGTGATCCAAACCAGAAAAAGGCCAGGATCTGGCCAAAAAGTATGCGAAACATGCGAAAGCCAGATGAGGACAAATCCCGGACCTAACCGAGACATAACCGGCGTTATCCTCTAAAATAATAATCGCAACCAGTTTAATTGACTGTTTCGGTGTGGAACCTCATTACTACGGGATCCAAACCAGAAAAAGCCCAGGATCTGGCCAACAAGTATGCGAAAAACGCAAATATATGAGCCAGATGATTGCAAATACCAGAACTAACCCTGACATAACCAGCGTTATCCACTAAAATACGCATCGGAACATGGTTTTAATGACTGTTTCAGTGTGGTACCACATTACTACGTGATCCAAACCAGAAAAAGCCCAGGATCGGGCCAACAAGTATCAGAAATATGCGAAAGTATGAGCCAGATGAGGGCAAATCCTAGACCTAACCCAGACCTGACATGCGTTATCCTCTAAAATACTGGTTGTATCCAGGTTTAACTGACTGTTTCAGTGTGGTACCACATAACTACGTGATCCAATCCAGAAAAAGCCCAGAATCTGGCCAACATGAATGAGAAATATGCGAAAGTATGAGACAGATGGGGGCAAATCCTAGACCTAACACAGACCTAACATGCGTTATCCTCTAAAATATTGATCGAGGCCAGGTATAATTGATTGTATCAGTGTGGTACTACATTACTATGTGATCGAATCCAGAGAAAGCAACGGATCTGGGTAACAAGTATGAGAAATATGCGAAAGTATGAGCCTGATGGGGGCAAATCCGACACCTAACCGAGTCCCTACCGGCGTTATCCTCTAAACCGTTGATCGTGACCAGGGTTAATCGAGTGTTTCAGTGGTGGTACCACATTACTACCGGATCCAAACTAGAAAGAACCCAGGATCTGTTCAACAAGTATGTGAAGAATGCGAAAGTATGAGCCTCATGAGTGCAAATCCCAGACCTAACCCAGACCTAACATGCGATATCCTCTAAAATATTGATCGAGACCAGGTATAATTGACTGTATCAGTGTGGTACTACATTACTATGTGAATCCAATCCAGAAAAAGCAACGGATCTGGCTAATAAGTATGAGAAATATGCGAAAGTATGAGCCTGATGGGGGCAAATCCCACACCTAACCGAGTCCTAACCGGCGTTCTCCTCTAAAATGTTGATCGTGACCAGGGTTAATCGACTGTTTCAGTGTGGTACCACATTACTACCTGATCCAAACTAGAAAAAACCCAGGATCTGTTCAACAAGTATGTGAAGAATGCGAAAGTATGAGTCTGATGAGGGCAAATCCCAGGCCTAACCTAGACCTAACATGCGATATCCCATAAAATATTGATCGAGACTAGGTTTAATTGACTGTTTCAGTGTGGTTCCACATTACCACGTGATCCAAACCAGGAAGGGCCCAGGATCTGGCCAACGAGTATACGAAAAATGCGAAAGTATGAGCCAGATGAGGGCAAATCCTGGACCTAACCCAGACCTAACATGCGTTACCCTCAAAAATATTGGTTGTATCCGGGTTTAATTATCTGTTTCAGTGTGGTACCACATTACCACGTGATCCAAACCAGGAAAGGCCCAGGATCTGGCCAACGAGTATACGAAAAATGCGAAAGTATGAGCCAGATGAGGGCAAATCCAAGACCTAACCCAGACCTAACATGCGTTACCCTCAAAAATATTGGTCGTATCCGGGTTTAATTAACTGTTTCAGTGTGGTACCACATTACTACGTGATCCAATCCAGAAAAATCCAAGGATCTGTTCAACAAGTATGTGAAGAATGCGAGGGAATGATCCTGATGAGGGCAAATCCCACACCTAACCCAGACATAACATGCGTTATCCTCTAAAATATTGATCGAGACCAGGTTTAGTCGACTGTTTCAGTGTGGTACCACATTACAACGTGATCCAAACCAGAAAAAGCCCAGGATCAGGCCAACAAGTATGAGAAATATGCGAAAGTATGAGCATCATGAGGGCAAATCGCAGACCTAACCCAGACATAACATGCGTTATCCTCTAAAATATTGACCGAGACTAGGTATGATTGACTGTTTCAGTGTGGTACCACATTACCACGTGATCCAAACCAGAAAAATCCCTGGATCTGGCCAACGAGTATGCGAAAAATGCGAAAGTATGAGCCAATTGAGGGCAAATCATAGACCTAACCCAGACCTAACATGCGTTATGCTCTAAAATATTGATCGAGACCAGGTAAAATTGACTGTTTCAGTGTGGTACTACATTACTGTGTGATCCAATCCAGAAAAAGCAAAGGATCTGGCTAACAAGTATGAGAAATATGGGAAAGTATGAGCCTGATGAGGGCAAATCCCACACCTAACCGAGTCCTAACCGGCGTTATCCTCTAAAATGTTGACCGTATCCAGGTTTAATCGACTGCATCAGTGTGGTTTCCACATTACTACCTGATCCAAACCGGAAAAAGCCCAGGATCAGGCCAACAAGTATGAGAAATATGCGGAATTATGAGCCTTATGAGGGCAAATCCCAGACCCAACCCAGACCTAACATGCGTTATCCTCTAAAATATTGATCGAAACCAGGTTTAACTGACTGTTTCAGTATGGTACCACATTACTACGTGATCCAAACCAGAGAAAACCCAGGATCTGTTCAAGAAGTATGTGAAGAATGCGAATGTATGAGACTGATGAGGGCAAATCCTGGACCTAACCCAGACCTAACATGTGTTATCCTCTAAAATATTGATGGAAACCAGGTTTAATTGACTGTTTCAGTGTGGTACCACATTACTACGTGATCCAAACCAGCAAAATCCGGGGATCTGTTCAACATGTATGTTAAAACTGCGAAAGTATGACCCTGATGAGGGAAAATCCTAGGCCTAACCTAGACCTAACATGTGTTATCCACTAAAATGTTATTCGAAACCAGGTTTAATGATCTGTTTCAGTGTGGTACCACATTACTACCTGATCCAAACCAGAAAAAGCCCAGAACCTGGCCCTCAAGTATGAGAAATATACGAAAGTACGAGCCTGATGAGAGCAAATCTCAGACCTAACCTGGACCTAAAATGCGTTATTCTCTAAAATATTGTTCGAAACCAGGTTTAATGGACTGTTTCAGTGTGGTACCACATTACTACGTGATGCAAACCAGAAAAAACCAAGGATCTGTTCAACAAGTATGCGAAAAACGCGAATATATGAGCCAGATGATTGCAAATACCAGAACTAACCCAGACGTAACCAGCGTTATCCTCTAAGATACTTATCGGAACCAACTTCTAGTGACTGTTTCAGTGTGGTACCACATTACTACGTGATCCAAACCAGAAAATGGCCAGGGTCTGGCCAACAAGTGTGCGAAAAACGCGAAAGTATGAGCCAGATGATTGCAAATACCAGAACTATCCCAGACATAACCGGCGTTATCCTCTAAAATATTAATCGCAACCTGGTTTAATTGACTGTTTCAGTGTGGTACCACATTACTACGTGATCCAAACCAGAAAGAGCGCAGGATCTGGCCAACAAGTATGCGAAAAACGCGAATATATGAGCCAGATGATTGCAAATACCTGAACTAACCCTGACATAACCAGCGTTATCCACTAAAATACGCATCGGAACATGGTTTTAATGACTGTTTCAGTGTGGTACCACATTACTACGTGATCCAAACCAGAAAAAGCCCAGGATCGGGCCAACAAGAATGCGAAAAATGCGAAAGTACGTGCCTGATGAGGGAAAATCCCAGACCTAACCGAGACGTAACCGGCGTTATCCACTAAAATATTTATCGCAACCAGGTTTAATTGGCCGTTTCGGTGTGGTACCGCATTACTACGGGATCCAAACCAGAAAAAACCCAGGATCTGGCCAACAACAATGCGGAAAACGCGAAAGTATGAGCCAGATGATTGCAAATACCAGAACTATCCCAGACATAACCGGCGTTATCCTCTAAAATATTAATCGCAACCTGGTTTAATTGACTGTTTCGGTGTGGTACCACATTACTACGGGATCCAAACCAGAAAAAACCCAGGATCTGGCCAATAAGTATGCGAAAAGTGCGAAAGTACGAGGCAGATGAGGGCAAAGCCCAGACCTAACCGTGATATAACCGGCGTTATCCTCTAAAATATTAATCGCAAACAGGTTTAATTGACTGTTTCGGTGTGGTACCGCATTACTACGTGATCAAAACCATAAAAAGGCAAGGATCAGGCCAACAAGTAAGCGAAAAATGCGAAAGTACGAGCCAGATGAGGGCAAATCCCAGACCTAACCGAGACATAACCGGCGTTAACCTCTAAAATATTATTCGCAACCAGGTTTAATTGACTGTTTCGGTGTGGTACCACATTACTACGTGGTCCAAGCCAGAAAAAGGCCAGGATCTGGCCAAGTATGCGAAGAATGCGATAGTACGAGCCAGATGAGGGCAAATACCAGACCAAACCGAGACATTACCGGCTTTATCCTCTAAAATATTTATCGCAACCAGATTTAATTGACTGTATCGGTGTTGTACCGCATTACTACGTGGTCCAAGCCAGAAAAAGTCCAGGATCTGGCCAACAAGAATGCGAAAAATGCGAAAGTACGAGCCAGATGTGGGCAAATCCCAGACCTACCCGAGACATAAACGGCGTTATCCTCTATGATATGAATCGCAACCAGGTTTAATTGACTGTTTCAGAGTGGTGCCACATTACTACGTGATCCAAACCAGAAAAAACCCAGGATCTGGCCAACAAGTATGCGAAAAACGCGAAAGTATATGCCAGATGATAGCATATACCAGAACTAACCCAGACATAACCAGCGTTATCCTCTAAAATACTAATCGGAACCAGCTTCTATTGACCGTTTCAGTGTGGTACCACATTACTACGTGATCCGAACCAGAAAAAGGCTAGGATCAGGCCATCAAGTAAGCAAAAAACGCGAAAGTATGAGCCAGATGATTGCAAATACCAAAACTAACACAGACATAACCAGCGTTATCCTCTAAAATATTAATCGCAACCAGGTTTACTTGACAGTTTCAGTGTGGTACCACATTACTACGTGATCCAAACCAGAAAAAGCCGAGGATCTGGCCAACAAGTATGCGAAAAACGCGAAAGTATGTGCCAGATGATAGCAAATACGAGAACTAACCCAGACGTAACCAGCGTTATCCTCTAAGATACTTATCGGAACCAGCTTCTATTGACTGTTTCAGTGTGGTACCACATTACTACGTGATCCAAACCAGAAAATGGCCAGGGTCTGGCCAACAAGTGTGCGAAAAACGCGAAAGTATGAGCCAGATGATTGCAAATACCAGAACTAACACAGACATAACCGGCGTTATCCTCTAAAATACTAATCGGAACCAGCTTTTATTGACTGTTTCAGTGTGGTTCCACATTACTTCGTGATCCAAACCAGAAAAAGCCCAGGATCTGGCCAACAAGTATGCGAAAAACGAGAATATATGAGCCAGATGATTGCAAATACCAGAACTAACCCTGACATAACCAGCGTTATCCACTAAAATACGCATCGGAACATGGTTTTAATGACTGTTTCAGTGTGGTACCACATTACTACGTGATCCAAACCAGAAAATGGCCAGGGTCTGGCCAACAAGTGTGCGAAAAACGCGAAAGTATGAGCCAGATGATTGCAAATACCAGAACTATCCCAGACATAACCGGCGTTATCCTCTAAAATATTAATCGCAACCTGGTTTAATTGACTGTTTCAGTGTGGTACCACATTACTACGTGATCCAAACCAGAAAGAGCGCAGGATCTGGCCAACAAGTATGCGAAAAACGCGAATATATGAGCCAGATGATTGCAAATACCTGAACTAACCCTGACATAACCAGCGTTATCCACTAAAATACGCATCGGAACATGGTTTTAATGACTGTTTCAGTGTGGTACCACATTACTACGTGATCCAAACCAGAAAAAGCCCAGGATCGGGCCAACAAGAATGCGAAAAATGCGAAAGTACGTGCCTGATGAGGGAAAATCCCAGACCTAACCGAGACGTAACCGGCGTTATCCACTAAAATATTTATCGCAACCAGGTTTAATTGGCCGTTTCGGTGTGGTACCGCATTACTACGGGATCCAAACCAGAAAAAACCCAGGATCTGGCCAACAACAATGCGGAAAACGCGAAAGTATGAGCCAGATGATTGCAAATACCAGAACTATCCCAAACATAACCGGCGTTATCCTCTAAAATATTAATCGCAACCTGGTTTAATTGACTGTTTCGGTGTGGTACCACATTACTACGGGATCCAAACCAGAAAAAACCCAGGATCTGGCCAATAAGTATGCGAAAAGTGCGAAAGTACGAGGCAGATGAGGGCAAAGCCCAGACCTAACCGTGATATAACCGGCGTTATCCTCTAAAATATTAATCGCAAACAGGTTTAATTGACTGTTTCGGTGTGGTACCGCATTACTACGTGATCAAAACCATAAAAAGGCAAGGATCAGGCCAACAAGTAAGCGAAAAATGCGAAAGTACGAGCCAGATGAGGGCAAATCCCAGACCTAACCGAGACATAACCGGCGTTAACCTCTAAAATATTATTCGCAACCAGGTTTAATTGACTGTTTCGGTGTGGTACCACATTACTACGTGGTCCAAGCCAGAAAAAGGCCAGGATCTGGCCAAGTATGCGAAGAATGCGATAGTACGAGCCAGATGAGGGCAAATACCAGACCAAACCGAGACATTACCGGCTTTATCCTCTAAAATATTTATCGCAACCAGATTTAATTGACTGTTTCGGTGTTGTACCGCATTACTACGTGGTCCAAGCCAGAAAAAGTCCAGGATCTGGCCAACAAGAATGCGAAAAATGCGAAAGTACGAGCCAGATGTGGGCAAATCCCAGACCTACCCGAGACATAAACGGCGTTATCCTCTATGATATTAATCGCAACCAGGTTTAATTGACTGTTTCAGAGTGGTGCCACATTACTACGTGATCCAAACCAGAAAAAACCCAGGATCTGGCCAACAAGTATGCGAAAAACGCGAAAGTATATGCCAGATGATAGCATATACCAGAACTAACCCAGACATAACCAGCGTTATCCTCTAAAATACTAATCGGAACCAGCTTCTATTGACCGTTTCAGTGTGGTACCACATTACTACGTGATCCGAACCAGAAAAAGGCTAGGATCAGGCCATCAAGTAAGCAAAAAACGCGAAAGTATGAGCCAGATGATTGCAAATACCAAAACTAACACAGACATAACCAGCGTTATCCTCTAAAATATTAATCGCAACCAGGTTTACTTGACAGTTTCAGTGTGGTACCACATTACTACGTGATCCAAACCAGAAAAAGCCGAGGATCTGGCCAACAAGTATGCGAAAAACGCGAAAGTATGTGCCAGATGATAGCAAATACGAGAACTAACCCAGACGTAACCAGCGTTATCCTCTAAGATACTTATCGGAACCAGCTTCTATTGACTGTTTCAGTGTGGTACCACATTACTACGTGATCCAAACCAGAAAATGGCCAGGGTCTGGCCAACAAGTGTGCGAAAAACGCGAAAGTATGAGCCAGATGATTGCAAATACCAGAACTAACACAGACATAACCGGCGTTATCCTCTAAAATACTAATCGGAACCAGCTTTTATTGACTGTTTCAGTGTGGTTCCACATTACTTCGTGATCCAAACCAGAAAAAGCCCAGGATCTGGCCAACAAGTATGCGAAAAACGAGAATATATGAGCCAGATGATTGCAAATACCAGAACTAACCCTGACATAACCAGCGTTATCCACTAAAATACGCATCGGAACATGGTTTTAATGGCTGTTTCAGTGTGGTACCACATTACTACGTGATCCAAACCAGAAAAAGCCCAGGATCGGGCCAACAAGAATGCGAAAAATGTGAAAGTACGAGCCTGATGAGGGAAAATCCCAGACCTAACTGAGACGTAACCGGCGTTATCCTCTAAAATATTTATCGCAACCAGGTTTAATTGGCCGTTTCGGTGTGGTACCGCATTACTACGTGATCCAAATGGTAAAAAGGCTAGGATCAGGCCAACAAGTAAGCGAAAAATGCGAAAGTACGAGCGAGATGGGGGCAAATACCAGACCTAACCTAGACATAACCGGCGTTATCTTCTAAAATATTAATCGCAACCAGGTTTAATTGACTGTTTCGGTGTGGAACCACGTTGCGATGGGATCCAAACCAGAAAAAACCGAGGATCTGGCCGAGAAGTATGCGAAAAACGCGAAAGTATGAGCCAGATGAGGACGAATGCCAGACCTAACCGAGACATAACCGGCGTTATCCTCTAAAATATTAATCGCAACCAGGTTTAATTGACTGTTTCGGTGTGGTACCACATTACTACGGGATCCAAACCAGAAAAAACCCAGGATCTGGCCAACAACAATGCGGAAAACGCGAAAGTATGAGCCAGATGATTGCAAATACCAGAACTATCCCAGACATAACCAGCGTTATCCTCTAAAATACTAATCGGAACCAGCTTTTATTGACTGTTTCGGTGTGGTACCGCGTTACTACGTGATCCAAACCAGAAAAAGGCCTGGATCTGGCCAACAAGTATGCGAAAAATGCGAAAGTAGGTGCCAGATGAGGCCAAATACCAGACCTAACCCAGACATAACCGGCGTTATCCTCTAAAATATTAATCGGAACCTGGTTTAATTGGCTGTTTCAGTGTGGCACCACATTACTGCGTGGTCCAAACCAGAAAAAACCCAGGATATGGCCAACAAATATGCGAAAAGTGCGAATGTACGAGCCAGATGAGGGCAAATACCAGACCTAACCCAGACATAACCCGCGTTATCCTCTAAAATATTAATCGGACCCAGGTTTAATTGACTGTTTCTGTGTGGTACCACTTTACTTCGTGGTCCAAGCCAGAAAAAGGCTAGGATCAGGTCAACCAGTAAGCGAAAAATGCGAAAGTACGAGCCAGATGAGGGCAAATACCAGACCTAACCAAGACATAACCGGCGTTATCCTCTAAAATATTAATCGCAACCAGGTTTAATTAATTGTTTCGGTGTGGAACCACACTACGACGGGATCCAATCCACAAGAAACCCATGATCTGGCCAACAAGTATGCGAAATATGCGAAAGTACGAGCCAGATGAGGGCAAATACCAGACCTAACCCAGACATCACCGACGTTATCCTATAAAATATTAATCGGACCCAGGTTTAATTGACTGTTTCTGTGTGGTACCACTTTACTTCGTGGTCCAAGCCAGAAAAAGAACGGGATCGGGCCAACAAGTATGCGAAAAACGTGAAAGAACGAGCCAGATGAGGGCAAATACCAGACCAAACCGAGACATTACCGGCGTTCTCCTCTAAAATACTAATCGGAACCAGGTTTAATTGGCTGTTTCAGTGTAACACCACATTACTGCGTGGTCCAAGCCAGAAGAAGGCCAGGATCTGGCCAACAAGTATGCGAAAATTGCGAAAGTCTGAGCCAGATGAGGGCAAATCCCAGGCCTTACCGAGACATAACCGGCGATATCCCCTAAAATATTAATCGCAAACAGGTTTAATTGACTGCTTCGGTGTGGAACCACATTACTACGGGATCCAAACCAGATAAAATGCAGGATCTGGCCAACAAGTATGCGAAAAACGCGAAAGTACGAGACAGATGACGGCAAATCCTAGACCTAACCGATACATAACTCGCATTACCCTCTAAAATATTAATCGCAAACAGGTTTAATTGACTGCTTCGGTGTGGAACCACATTACTACGGGATCCAAACCAGATAAAATGCAGGATCTGGCCAACAAGTATGCGAAAAACGCGAAAGTACGAGACAGATGACGGCAAATCCTGGACCTAACCCATACATAACTCGCGTTATCCTCTAAAATATTAATCGCAACCTGGTTTAATTGACTGTTTCGGTGTGGTACCGCGTTACCAAGTGATCCAAACCAGTAAAAGGCCAGGATCTGGCCAACAAGTATGCGAAAAATGCGAAAGTACGAGCCAGATGAGGGCAAATACCAGACCTAACCCAGACATAACCGGCGTTATCCTCTAAAATTTTAATCGGAACCAGGCTTAATTGGCTGTTTCAGTGTGGCACCACATTACTGCGTGGTCCAAGCCAGCAAAAACCCAGGACCTGTCCAACAACTATGCGAAAAGTGCGAATGTACGAGCCAGATAAGGGCAAATACCAGACCTAACCCAGACATAACCCGCGTTATCCTGTAAAATATTAATCGGACCTAGGTTTAATTGACTGTTTCTGTGTGGTACCACTTTACTACGTGGTCCAAGCCAGAAAAAGGCCGGGATCTGGCCAACAAGTATGCGAAAAATGCGAAAGAACGAGCCACATGAGAGCAAATACCAGACCAAACCGAGACATTACCGGCGTTATCCTCTAAAATACTAATCGGAACCAGGTTTAATTGGCTGTTTCAGTGAGGAACCACATTACTACGGGATACAAACCAGAAAAATCTCAGGATCTGGCCAACAAGTATGCGAAAAACGCGAAAGTACGAGCCAGATGAGGGCAAATACCATACCTAACCCAGACAAAACCGGCGTTATCCTCTAAAATATAAATCGCAACCAGGTTTAATTGACTGTTTCGGTATGGAACCACATTACTACGGGATCCAAACCAGAAAATAACCCAGGATCTGGCCAACAACAATGCGAAAAAAGCGAAAGTACGAGCCTGAAGAGGGCAAATACCAGACCAAACCCAGACATAATCGGCGTTATCCTCCAAAATAGAAATCGCAACCCGGTTTAATTGACTGCTTCGGTGTGGAACCACATTACTACGGGATCCAAACCAGATAAAACGCAGGATCTGGCCAACAAGTATGCGAAAAACGCGAAAGTACGAGACAGATGACGGCAAATCCTAGACCTAACCGATACATAACTCGCATTACCCTCTAAAATATTAATCGCAACCTGGTTTAATTGACTGTTTCGGTGTGGTACCGCGTTACTACGTGATCCAAACCAGAAAAAGGCCAGGATCTGGCCAACAAGTATGCGAAAAATGCGAAAGTACGAGCCAGATGAGGGCAAATACCAAACCTAACCAAGACATAACCGGCGTTATCCTCTAAAATATTAATCGCAACCAGGTTTAATTAATTGTTTCGGTGTGGAACCACATTACTACGGGATCCAAACCAGAAAAAGGCCAGGATCTGGCCAACAAGTATGCGAAAAACGCGAATGTATGAGCCAGATGATTGCAAATACCAGAACTAACACATACATAACCAGCGTTATCCTCTAAAATACTAATCGGAACCAGCTTCTATTGACTGTTTCTGTGTGGTACCACATTACTACGTGATCCAAACCAGAAAAAGGCCAGGATCTGGCCAACAAGTATGCGATAAACGCGAAAGTACGAGGCAGATGAGGGCAAATCCCAGACCTAACCGAGACATAACCGGCGGTATCCTCTAAAATATTTATCGCAACCAGGTTTAATTGGATGTTTCAGTGTGGCACCACATTACTGCGTGGTCCAAGCCAGAAGAAGGCCAGGATCTGGCCAACAAGTATGCGAAAAATGCGAAAGTACGAGCCAGATGAGGGCAAATACCAAACCCAACCTTGACGTAACCGGCGTTATCCTCTAAAATATTAATCGGAACCTGGTTTAATTGGCTGTTTCAGTGTGGTACCACTTTACTTCGTGGTCCAAGCCAGAAAAAGGCTAGGATCAGGTCAACCAGTAAGCGAAAAATGCGAAAGTACGAGCCAGATGAGGGCAAATACCAGACCTAACCAAGACATAACCGGCGTTATCCTCTAAAATATTAATCGCAACCAGGTTTAATTAATTGTTTCGGTGTGGAACCACACTACGACGGGATCCAATCCACAAAAAACCCATGATCTGGCCAACAAGTATGCGAAAAATGCGAAAGTACGAGCCAGATGAGGGCAAATACCAGACCTAACCCAGACATCACCGACGTTGTCCTATAAAATATTAATCGGACCCAGGTTTAATTGACTGTTTCTGTGTGGTACCACTTTACTTCGTGGTCCAAGCCAGAAAAAGAACGGGATCGGGCCAACAAGTATGCGAAAAACGTGAAAGAACGAGCCAGATGAGGGCAAATACCAGACCAAACCGAGACATTACCGGCGTTCTCCTCTAAAATACTAATCGGAACCAGGCTTAATTGGCTGTTTCAGTGTGGCACCACATTACTGCGTGGTCCAAGCCAGCAAAAACCCAGGACCTGTCCAACAACTATGCGAAAAGTGCGAATGTACGAGCCAGATAAGGGCAAATACCAGACCTAACCCAGACATAACCCGCGTTATCCTGTAAAATATTAATCGGACCTAGGTTTAATTGACTGTTTCTGTGTGGTACCACTTTACTACGTGGTCCAAGCCAGAAAAAGGCCGGGATCTGGCCAACAAGTATGCGAAAAATGCGAAAGAACGAGCCACATGAGAGCAAATACCAGACCAAACCGAGACATTACCGGCGTTATCCTCTAAAATATAAATCGGAACCAGGTTTAATTGGCTGTTTCAGTGTGGAACCACATTACTACGGGATCCAAACCAGATAAAACGCAGGATCTGGCCAACAAGTATGCGAAAAACGCGAAAGTACGAGACAGATGACGGCAAATCCTGGACCTTACCCATACATAACTCGCGTTATCCTCTAAAATATAAATCGCAACCAGGTTTAATTGACTGTTTCGGTATGGAACCACATTACTACGGGATCCAAACCAGAAAATAACCCAGGATCTGGCCAACAACAATGCGAAAAACGCGAAAGTATGAGCCAGATGATTGCAAATACCAGAACTATCCCAGACATAACCAGCGTTATCCTCTAAAATATTATTCGCAACCAGGTTTAATTGACCGTTTCGGTGTGGAACCACATTACTTCGATATCAAAACCTGAAAAATCCCAGGATTTGGCCAACAAGTATGCGAAAAACGCGAAAGTACGAGCCAGATGAGGGCAAATACCAGACCTAACCCAGACATACCCGGCGATATCCTCTAAAATATTAATCGCAAACAGGTTTAATTGACAGCTTCGGTGTGGAACCACATTACTGCGGGATCCAAACCAGATAAAACGCAGGATCTGGCCAACAAGTATGCGAAAAACTCGAAAGTATGAGCCAGATGATTGCAAATACCAGAACTAACCCAGACATAACCAGCGTTATCCTCTAAAATACTAATCGGAACCAGCTTCTATTGACTGTTTCAGTGTGGTACCACATTACTAAGTGATCCAAAAAAGAAAAAGGCCTGGATCTGGCCAACAACTATGCGAAAAGTGCGAATGTAAGAGCCAGATGAGGGCAAGTCCCAGACCTAACCGAGACATAATCGGCGTTATCCTCTAAATTATTAATCGCAACCAGGTTTAATTGACTGTTTCGGTGTGGTACCGCATTACTACGTGATCCAAACCATAAAAAGGCTAGGATCAGGTCAACAAGTAAGCGAAAAATGCGAAAGTACGAGTCAGATGAGGGCAAATAGCGGACCTAACCAAGACATAACCGGCGTTATCCTCTAAAATATTAATCGCAACCAGGTTTAATTAATTGTTTCGGTGTGGAACCACACTACGACGGGATCCAATCCACAAAAAACCCATGATCTGTCCAACAAGTATGCGAAAAATGCGAAAGTACGAGCCAGATGAGGGCAAATACCAGACCTAACCCAGACATAACCGGCGTTATCCTCTAAAATTTTAATCGGAACCAGGCTTAATTGGCTGTTTCAGTGTGGCACCACATTACTGCGTGGTCCAAGCCAGCAAAAACCCAGGACCTGTCCAACAACTATGCGAAAAGTGCGAATGTACGAGCCAGATAAGGGCAAATACCAGACCTAACCCAGACATAACCCGCGTTATCCTGTAAAATATTAATCGGACCTAGGTTTAATTGACTGTTTCTGTGTGGTACCACTTTACTACGTGGTCCAAGCCAGAAAAAGGCCGGGATCTGGCCAACAAGTATGCGAAAAATGCGAAAGAACGAGCCACATGAGAGCAAATACCAGACCAAACCGAGACATTACCGGCGTTATCCTCTAAAATATAAATCGGAACCAGGTTTAATTGGCTGTTTCAGTGTGGAACCACATTACTACGGGATCCAAACCAGATAAAACGCAGGATCTGGCCAACAAGTATGCGAAAAACGCGAAAGTACGAGACAGATGACGGCAAATCCTGGACCTAACCCATACATAACTCGCGTTATCCTCTAAAATATAAATCGCAACCAGGTTTAATTGACTGTTTCGGTATGGAACCACATTACTACGGGATCCAAACCAGAAAATAACCCAGGATCTGGGCAACAACAATGCGAAAAACGCGAAAGTATGAGCCAGATGATTGCAAATACCAGAACTATCCCAGACATAACCAGCGTTATCCTCTAAAATATTATTCGCAACCAGGTTTAATTGACCGTTTCGGTGTGGAACCACATTACTTCGATATCAAAACCTGAAAAATCCCAGGATTTGGCCAACAAGTATGCGAAAAACGCGAAAGTACGAGCCAGATGAGGGCAAATACCAGACCTAACCCAGACATACCCGGCGATATCCTCTAAAATATTAATCGCAAACAGGTTTAATTGACAGCTTCGGTGTGGAACCACATTACTGCGGGATCCAAACCAGATAAAACGCAGGATCTGGCCAACAAGTATGCGAAAAACGCGAAAGTATGAGCCAGATGATTGCAAATACCAGAACTAACCCAGACATAACCAGCGTTATCCTCTAAAATACTAATCGGAACCAGCTTCTATTGACTGTTTCAGTGTGGTACCACATTACTAAGTGATCCAAAAAAGAAAAAGGCCTGGATCTGGCCAACAACTATGCGAAAAGTGCGAATGTAAGAGCCAGATGAGGGCAAGTCCCAGACCTAACCGAGACATAATCGGCGTTATCCTCTAAATTATTAATCGCAACCAGGTTTAATTGACTGTTTCGGTGTGGTACCGCATTACTACGTGATCCAAACCATAAAAAGGCTAGGATCAGGTCAACAAGTAAGCGAAAAATGCGAAAGTACGAGTCAGATGAGGGCAAATAGCAGACCTAACCAAGACATAACCGGCGTTATCCTCTAAAATATTAATCACAACCAGGTTTAATTAATTGTTTCGGTGTGGAACCACACTACGACGGGATCCAATCCACAAAAAACCCATGATCTGTCCAACAAGTATGCGAAAAATGCGAAAGTACGAGCCAGATGAGGGCAAATACCAGACCTAACCCAGACATCACCGACGTTATCCTATAAAATATTAATCGCAGCCGGGTTTAATTGACCGTTTCGGTGTTGAACCACATTACTACGGGATCAAAACCTGAAAAATCCCAGGATTTGGCCAACTAGTATCCGAAAAACGCGAAAGTAGGAGCCAGATGATTGCAAATACCAGAACTATCCCAGACATAACCAGCGTTATCTTCAAAAATATTATTCGCAACCAGGTTTAATTGACCGTTTCGGTGTGGAACCACATTACTACGGGATCCAAACCAGATAAAACGCAGGATCTGGCCAACAAGTATGCAAGAAACGCGAAAGTACGAGACAGATCACGGCAAATCTTAGACCTAACCGAGACATAACCCGCGTTATCCTCTAAAATATTAATCGCAACCAGGTTTAATTGACTGTTTCGGTGTGGTACCGCATTACTACGTGATCCAAACCATAAAAAGGCTAGGATCTGGCCAAGAAGTAAGCGAAAAATGCGAAAGTACGACCCAGATGGGGGCAAATACCAGACCTAACCAAGACATAACCGGCGTTATCCTCTAAAATATTAATCGCAACCAGGTTTAAGTAACTGTTTCGGTGTGGAACCACACTACGACGAGATACAATCCACAAAAAACCCAACATCTGGCCAACAAGTATGCGAGAAATGCGAAAGTACGAGCCAGGTGAGGGCAAATACCAGACCTAACCCAGACATAACCCGCGTTATCCTCTAAAATATTAATCGGACCCAGGTTTAATTGACTGTTTCTGTGTGGTACCACTTTACTACGTGGTCCAAGCCAGAAAAAGAGCGGGATCTGGCCATCAAGTATGCGAAAAATGTGAAAGAACGAGCCAGATGAGGGCAAATACCAGACCGAACCGAGACATTACCGGCGTTCTCCTCTAAAATACTAATCGGAACCAGGTTTAATTGGCTGCTTCAGTGTGACACCACATTACGGCGTGGTCCAAGCCAGAAGAAGGCCAGGATCTGGCCAACAAGTATGCTAAAAATGCGAAAGTATGAGCCAGATGAGGGCAAATCCCAGACCTAACCGAGACATAACCGGCGATATCCCCTAAAATATTAATCGCAAACAGGTTTAATTGACTGCTTCGGTGTGGAACCACATTACTACGGGATCCCAACCAGATAAAATGCAGGATCTGTCCAACAAGTATGCGAAAAACGCGAAAGTACGAGACAGATGACGGCAAATCCTGGACCTAACCGATACATAACTCGCGTTATCCTCTAAAATATTAATCGCATCCTGGTTTAATTGACAGCTTCGGTGTGGTACCGCGTTACTAAGTGATCCAAACCAGTAAAAGGCCAGGATCTGGCCAACAAGTATGCGAAAAATGCGAAAGTACGAGCCAGATGAGGGCAAATACCAGACCTAACCCAGACATAACCGGCGTTATCCTCTAAAATTTTAATCGGAACCAGGCTTAATTGGCTGTTTCTGTGTGGCACCACATTACTGCGTGGTCGAAGCCAGCAAAAACCCAGGATCTGGCCAACAACTATGCGAAAAGTGCGAATGTACGAGCCAGATAAGGGCAAATACCAGACCTAACCCAGACATAACCCGCGTTATCCTGTAAAATATTAATCGGACCTAGGTTTAATTGGCTGTTTCTGTGTGGTACCACTTTACTACGTGGTCCAAGCGAGAAGAAGGCCAGGATCTGGCCAACTAGTATGCGAAAAATGCGAAAGTATGAGCCAGATGAGGGCAAATCCCAGACCTAATCGAGACATAACCGGCGATATCCTCTAAAATATTAATCGCAAACAGGTTTAATTGACTGCTTCGGTGTGGAACCACATTACTACGGGATACAAGCCAGAAAAATCTCAGGATCTGGCCAACAAGTATGCAAAAAACGCGAAAGTACGAGCCAGATGAGGGCAAATCCCAGACCTAACCGAGACATAACCGGCGTTACCCTCTAAAATATTTGACGCAACCAGGTTTAATTGACAGTTTCGGTGTGGTACCACATTACTCCGTGATCCAAACCATAGAAAGGCTAGGATCAGCCCAACAAGTAAGCGAAAAATGCGAAAGTACGAGCCAGATGATTGCAAATACCAGAACTATCCCAGACATAACCAGCGTTATCCTCTAAAATATTATTCGCAACCAGGTTTAATTCACTGTTTCTGTGTGGTACCACATTACTACGTGGTCCAAGCCAGAAAAACGCCAGGATCTGGCCAACAAGTATGCGAATAATGCGAAAGTATGAGCCAGATGATTGCAAATACCAGACCTAACCGAGACATAACCGGCGTTACCCTCCAAAATACTAATCGGAACCAGCTTCTATAGACTGTCTCAGTGTGGTACCACATTACTACGTGATCCAAACCAGAAAAAGCCCAGGATCTGGCCAACAACAATGCGAAAAACGCGAAAGTACGAGCCAGATGAGGGCAAATCACAGACCAAACCCAGACATAACTGGCGTTATCCTCCAAAACAGTAATCGCAACCAGGTGTAATTGACTGTTTCGGTGTGGTACCACATTACTACGTGATCCAAACCAGAAAAAGCCCAGGATCTGGCCAACAACAATGCGAAAAACGCGAAAGTACGAGCCAGATGAGGGCAAATCACAGACCAAACCCAGACATAACTGGCGTTATCCTCCAAAACAGTAATCGCAACCAGGTGTAATTGACTGTTTCGGTGTGGTACCGCGTTACTACGTGATCCAAACCAGAAAAAGCCCAGGTTCTGGCCAAGAAGTATGCAAAAAGTGCGAAAGTACGAGGCAGATGAGGGCATATCCCAGACCTAACCGAGACATAACCGGCGTTATCCTCTAAAATATTTGACGCAACCAGGTTTAATTAACTGTTTCGGTGTGGATCCGCACTACGACGGGATACAATCCACAAAAAACCCAACATCTGGCCAACAAGTATGCGAGAAATGCGAAAGTACGAGCCAGATGAGGGCAAATACCAGACCTAACCCAGACATAACCCGCGTTATCCTCTAAAATATTAATCGGACCCAGGTTTAATTGACTGTTTCTGTGTGGTACCACTTTACTACGTGGTCCAAGCCAGAAAAAGAACGGGATCTGGCCATCAAGTATGCGAAAAATGTGAAAGAACGAGCCAGATGAGGGCAAATACCAGACCGAACCGAGACATTACCGGCGTTCTCCTCTAAAATACTAATCGGAACCAGGTTTAATTGGCTGTTTCAGTGTGACACCACATTACGGCGTGGTCCAAGCCAGAAGAAGGCCAGGATCTGGCCAACAAGTATGCTAAAAATGCGAAAGTATGAGCCAGATGAGGGCAAATCCCAGACCTAACCGAGACATAACTGGCGTTATCCTCCAAAATAGTAATCGCAACCAGGTGTAATTGACTGTTTCGGTGTGGTACCGCGTTACTACGTGATCCAAACCAGAAAAAGCCCAGGTTCTGGCCAAGAAGTATGTAAAAAGTGCGAAAGTACGAGGCAGATGAGGGCAAATCCCAGACCTAACCGAGACATAACCGGCGTTATCCTCTAAAATATTTGACGCAACCATGTTTAATTGGCAGTTTCGGTGTGGTACCACATTACTCCGTGATCCAAACCATAAAAAGGCTAGGATCAGGCCAACAAGTAAGCGAAAAATGCGAAAGTACGAGCCAGATGATTGCAAATACCAGAACTATCCCAGACATAACCAGCGTTATCCTCTAAAATATTATTCGCAACCAGGTTTAATTCACTGTTTCTGTGTGGTACCACATTACTACGTGGTCCAAGCCAGAAAAACGCCAGGATCTGGCCAACAAGTATGCGAATAATGCGAAAGTATGAGCCAGATGATTGCAAATACCAGACCAAACCCAGACACAACCGACGTTATCCTCCAAAATAGTAATCGCAACCACATTTAATTGACTGTTTCGGTGTGGTACCACATTACTACGTGGTCCAAGCCAGAAAAAGGCCGGGATCTGGCCAACAAGTATGCGAAAAATGCGAAAGAACGAGCCACATGAGAGCAAATACCAGACCAAACCGAGACATTACCGGCGTTATCCTCTAAAATACTAATCGGAACCAGGTTTAATTGGCCGTTTCAGTGTGGAACCACATTACTGCGTGGTCCAAGCGAGAAGAAGGCCAGGATCTGGCCAACAAGTATGCGAAAAATGCGAAAGTATGAGCCAGATGAGGGCAAATCCCAGACCTAACCGAGACATAACCGGCGATATCCTCTAAAATATTAATCGCAAACAGGTTTAATTGACTGCTTCGGTGTGGAACCACATTACTACGGCATACAAACCAGAAAAATCTCAGGATCTGGCCAACAAGTATGCGAAAAACGCGAAAGTACGAGCCAGATGATTGCAAATACCAGAACTATCCCAGACATAACCAGCGTTATCCTCTAAAATATTATTCGCAACCAGGTTTAATTGACCGTTTCGGTGTGGAACCACATTACTTCGATATCAAAACCTGAAAAATCCCAGGATTTGGCCAACAAGTATGCGAAAAACGCGAAAGTACGAGCCAGATGAGGGCAAATACCAGACCTAACCCAGACATACCCGGCGATATCCTCTAAAATATTAATCGCAAACAGGTTTAATTGACAGCTTCGGTGTGGAACCACATTACTGCGGGATCCAAACCAGATAAAACGCAGGATCTGGCCAACAAGTATGCGAAAAACGCGAAAGTATGAGCCAGATGATTGCAAATACCAGAACTAACCCAGACATAACCAGCGTTATCCTCTAAAATACTAATCGGAACCAGCTTCTATTGACTGTTTCAGTGTGGTACCACATTACTAAGTGATCCAAAAAAGAAAAAGGCCTGGATCTGGCCAACAACTATGCGAAAAGTGCGAATGTAAGAGCCAGATGAGGGCAAGTCCCAGACCTAACCGAGACATAATCGGCGTTATCCTCTAAATTATTAATCGCAACCAGGTTTAATTGACTGTTTCGGTGTGGTACCGCATTACTACGTGATCCAAACCATAAAAAGGCTAGGATCAGGTCAACAAGTAAGCGAAAAATGCGAAAGTACGAGTCAGATGAGGGCAAATAGCAGACCTAACCAAGACATAACCGGCGTTATCCTCTAAAATATTAATCGCAACCAGGTTTAATTAATTGTTTCGGTGTGGAACCACACTACGACGGGATCCAATCCACAAAAAACCCATGATCTGTCCAACAAGTATGCGAAAAATGCGAAAGTACGAGCCAGATGAGGGCAAATACCAGACCTAACCCAGACATCACCGACGTTATCCTATAAAATATTAATCGCAGCTGGGTTTAATTGACCGTTTCGGTGTTGAACCACATTACTACGGGATCAAAACCTGAAAAATCCCAGGATTTGGCCAACTAGTATCCGAAAAACGCGAAAGTAGGAGCCAGATGATTGCAAATACCAGAACTATCCCAGACATAACCAGCGTTATCTTCAAAAATATTATTCGCAACCAGGTTTAATTGACCGTTTCGGTGTGGAACCACATTACTACGGGATCCAAACCAGATAAAACGCAGGATCTGGCCAACAAGTATGCAAGAAACGCGAAAGTACGAGACAGATCACGGCAAATCTTAGACCTAACCGAGACATAACCCGCGTTATCCTCTAAAATATTAATCGCAACCAGGTTTAATTGACTGTTTCGGTGTGGTACCGCATTACTACGTGATCCAAACCATAAAAAGGCTAGGATCTGGCCAAGAAGTAAGCGAAAAATGCGAAAGTACGACCCAGATGGGGGCAAATACCAGACCTAACCAAGACATAACCGGCGTTATCCTCTAAAATATTAATCGCAACCAGGTTTAATTAACTGTTTCGGTGTGGAACCACACTACGACGAGATACAATCCACAAAGAACCCAACATCTGGCCAACAAGTATGCGAGAAATGCGAAAGTACGAGCCAGGTGAGGGCAAATACCAGACCTAACCCAGACATAACCCGCGTTATCCTCTAAAATATTAATCGGACCCAGGTTTAATTGACTGTTTCTGTGTGGTACCACTTTACTACGTGGTCCAAGCCAGAAAAAGAGCGGGATCTGGCCATCAAGTATGCGAGAAATGTGAAAGAACGAGCCAGGTGAGGGCAAATACCAGACCGAACCGAGACATTACCGGCGTTCTCCTCTAAAATACTAATCGGAACCAGGTTTAATTGGCTGTTTCAGTGTGACACCACATTACGGCGTGGTCCAAGCCAGAAGAAGGCCAGGATCTGGCCAACAAGTATGCTAAAAATGCGAAAGTATGAGCCAGATGAGGGCAAATCCCAGACCTAACCGAGACATAACCGGCGATATCCCCTAAAATATTAATCGCAAACAGGTTTAATTGACTGCTTCGGTGTGGAACCACATTACTACGGGATCCCAGCCAGATAAAATGCAGGATCTGTCCAACAAGTATGCGAAAAACGCGAAAGTACGAGACAGATGACGGCAAATCCTGGACCTAACCGATACATAACTCGCGTTATCCTCTAAAATATTAATCGCATCCTGGTTTAATTGACAGCTTCGGTGTGGTACCGCGTTACTAAGTGATCCAAACCAGTAAAAGGCCAGGATCTGGCCAACAAGTATGCGAAAAATGCGAAAGTACGAGCCAGATGAGGGCAAATACCAGACCTAACCCAGACATAACCGGCGTTATCCTCTAAAATTTTAATCGGAACCAGGCTTAATTGGCTGTTTCAGTGTGGCACCACATTACTGCGTGGTCGAAGCCAGCAAAAACCCAGGATCTGGCCAACAACTATGCGAAAAGTGCGAATGTACGAGCCAGATAAGGGCAAATACCAGACCTAACCCAGACATAACCCGCGTTATCCTGTAAAATATTAATCGGACCTAGGTTTAATTGGCTGTTTCTGTGTGGTACCACTTTACTACGTGGTCCAAGCGAGAAGAAGGCCAGGATCTGGCCAACTAGTATGCGAAAAATGCGAAAGTATGAGCCAGATGAGGGCAAATCCCAGACCTAATCGAGACATAACCGGCGATATCCTCTAAAATATTAATCGCAAACAGGTTTAATTGACTGCTTCGGTGTGGAACCACATTACTACGGGATACAAGCCAGAAAAATCTCAGGATCTGGCCAACAAGTATGCAAAAAACGCGAAAGTACGAGCCAGATGAGGGCAAATCCCAGACCTAACCGAGACATAACCGGCGTTACCCTCTAAAATATTTGACGCAACCAGGTTTAATTGACAGTTTCGGTGTGGTACCACATTACTCCGTGATCCAAACCATAAAAAGGCTAGGATCAGGCCAACAAGTAAGCGAAAAATGCGAAAGTACGAGCCAGATGATTGCAAATACCAGAACTATCCCAGACATAACCAGCGTTATCCTCTAAAATATTATTCGCAACCAGGTTTAATTCACTGTTTCTGTGTGGTACCACATTACTACGTGGTCCAAGCCAGAAAAACGCCAGGATCTGGCCAACAAGTATGCGAATAATGCGAAAGTATGAGCCAGATGATTGCAAATACCAGACCTAACCGAGACATAACCGGCGTTACCCTCCAAAATACTAATCGGAACCAGCTTCTATAGACTGTCTCAGTGTGGTACCACATTACTACGTGATCCAAACCAGAAAAAGCCCAGGATCTGGCCAACAACAATGCGAAAAACGCGAAAGTACGAGCCAGATGAGGGCAAATCACAGACCAAACCCAGACATAACTGGCGTTATCCTCCAAAACAGTAATCGCAACCAGGTGTAATTGACTGTTTCGGTGTGGTACCGCGTTACTACGTGATCCAAACCAGAAAAAGCCCAGGTTCTGGCCAAGAAGTATGCAAAAAGTGCGAAAGTACGAGGCAGATGAGGGCATATCCCAGACCTAACCGAGACATAACCGGCGTTATCCTCTAAAATATTTGACGCAACCAGGTTTAATTAACTGTTTCGGTGTGGATCCGCACTACGACGGGATACAATCCACAAAAAACCCAACATCTGGCCAACAAGTATGCGAGAAATGCGAAAGTACGAGCCAGATGAGGGCAAATACCAGACCTAACCCAGACATAACCCGCGTTATCCTCTAAAATATTAATCGGACCCAGGTTTAATTGACTGTTTCTGTGTGGTACCACTTTACTACGTGGTCCAAGCCAGAAAAAGAACGGGATCTGGCCATCAAGTGTGCGAAAAATGTGAAAGAACGAGCCAGATGAGGGCAAATACCAGACCGAACTGAGACATTACCGGCGTTCTCCTCTAAAATACTAATCGGAACCAGGTTTAATTGGCTGTTTCAGTGTGACACCACATTACGGCGTGGTCCAAGCCAGAAGAAGGCCAGGATCTGGCCAACAAGTATGCTAAAAATGCGAAAGTATGAGCCAGATGAGGGCAAATCCCAGACCTAACCGAGACATAACTGGCGTTATCCTCCAAAATAGTAATCGCAACCAGGTGTAATTGACTGTTTCGGTGTGGTACCGCGTTACTACGTGATCCAAACCAGAAAAAGCCCAGGTTCTGGCCAAGAAGTATGTAAAAAGTGCGAAAGTACGAGGCAGATGAGGGCAAATCCCACACCTAACCGAGACATAACCGGCGTTATCCTCTAAAATATTTGACGCAACCAGGTTTAATTGGCAGTTTCGGTGTGGTACCACATTACTCCGTGATCCAAACCATAAAAAGGCTAGGATCAGGCCAACAAGTAAGCGAAAAATGCGAAAGTACGAGCCAGATGATTGCAAATACCAGAACTATCCCAGACATAACCAGCGTTATCCTCTAAAATATTATTCGCAACCAGGTTTAATTCACTGTTTCTGTGTGGTACCACATTACTACGTGGTCCAAGCCAGAAAAACGCCAGGATCTGGCCAATAAGTATGCGAATAATGCGAAAGTATGAGCCAGATGATTGCAAATACCAGACCAAACCCAGACACAACCGACGTTATCCTCCAAAATAGTAATCGCAACCACATTTAATTGACTGTTTCGGTGTGGTACCACATTACTACGTGGTCCAAGCCAGAAAAAGGCCGGGATCTGGCCAACAAGTATGCGAAAAATGCGAAAGAACGAGCCACATGAGAGCAAATACCAGACCAAATCGAGACATTACCGGCGTTATCCTCTAAAATACTAATCGGAACCAGGTTTAATTGGCCGTTTCAGTGTGGAACCACATTACTGCGTGGTCCAAGCGAGAAGAAGGCCAGGATCTGGCCAACAAGTATGCGAAAAATGCGAAAGTATGAGCCAGATGAGGGCAAATCCCAGACCTAACCGAGACATAACCGGCGATATCCTCTAAAATATTAATCGCAAACAGGTTTAATTGACTGCTTCGGTGTGGAACCACATTACTACGGGATACAAACCAGAAAAATCTCAGGATCTGGCCAACAAGTATGCGAAAAACGCGAAAGTACGAGCCAGATGAGGGCAAATACCATACCTAACCCAGACAAAACCGGCGTTATCCTCTAAAATATAAATCGCAACCAGGTTTAATTGACTGTTTCGGTATGGAACCACATTACTACGGGATCCAAACCAGAAAATAACCCAGGATCTGGCCAACAACAATGCGAAAAAAGCGAAAGTACGAGCCAGAAGAGGGCAAATACCAGACCAAACCCAGACATAACCGGCGTTATCCTCCAAAATAGAAATCGCAACCCGGTTTAATTGACTGCTTCGGTGTGGAACCACATTACTACGGGATCCAAACCAGATAAAACGCAGGATCTGGCCAACAAGTATGCGAAAAACGCGAAAGTACGAGACAGATGACGGCAAATCCTAGACCTAACCGATACATAACTCGCATTACCCTCTAAAATATTAATCGCAACCTGGTTTAATTGACTGTTTCGGTGTGGTACCGCGTTACTACGTGATCCAAACCAGAAAAAGGCCAGGATCTGGCCAACAAGTATGCGAAAAATGCGAAAGTACGAGCCAGATGAGGGCAAATACCAAACCTAACCTTGACGTAACCGGCGTTATCCTCTAAAATAATAATCGCAACCAGGTTTAATTGACTGTTTCGGTGTGGAACCACATTACTACGGGATCCAAACCAGAAAAAGGCCAGGATCTGGCCAACAAGTATGCGAAAAACGCGAATGTATGAGCCAGATGATTGCAAATACCAGAACTAACACATACATAACCAGCGTTATCCTCTAAAATACTAATCGGAACCAGCTTCTATTGACTGTTTCTGTGTGGTACCACATTTTACGTGATCCAAACCAAAAAAAGGCCAGGATCTGGCCAACAAGTATGCGATAAACGCGAAAGTACGAGGCAGATGAGGGCAAATCCCAGACCTAACCGAGACATAACCGGCGGTATCCTCTAAAATATTTATCGCAACCAGGTTTAATTGGCTGTTTCAGTGTGGCACCACATTACTGCGTGGTCCAAGCCAGAAGAAGGCCAGGATCTGGCCAACAAGTATGCGAAAAATGCGAAAGTACGAGCCAGATGAGGGCAAATACCAAACCTAACCTTGACGTAACCGGCGTTATCCTCTAAAATAATAATCGCAACCAGGTTTAATTGACTGTTTCGGTGTGGAACCACATTACTACGGGATCCAAACCAGAAAAAGGCCAGGATCTGGCCAACAAGTATGCGGAAAACGCGAATGTATGAGCCAGATGATTGCAAATACCAGAACTAACACATACATAACCAGCGTTATCCTCTAAAATACTAATCGGAACCAGCTTCTATTGACTGTTTCTGTGTGGTACCACATTACTACGGGATCCAAGCCAGAAAAAACCCAGGATCTGGCCAACAACTATGCGAAAAACGCGAAAGTATGAGCCAGATGATTGCAAATACCAGACCTAACCGAGACATAACCGGCGCTACCCTCCAAAATACTAATCGGAACCAGCTTCTATAGACTGTCTCAGTGTGGAACCACATTACTACGGGATCCAAACCAGATAAAACGCAGGATCTGGCCAACAAGTATGCGAAAAACGCGAATGTATGAGCCAGATGATTGCAAATACCAGAACTAACCCATACATAACCAGCGTTATCCTTTAAAATACTAATCGGAACCAGCTTCTATTGACTGTTTCTGTGTGGTACCACATTACTACGTGATCCAAACCAGAAAAAGGCCAGGATCTGGCCAACAAGTATGCGATAAACGCGAAAGTACGAGGCAGATGAGGGCAAATCCCAGACCTAACCGAGACATAACCGGCGGTATCCTCTAAAATATTTATCGCAACCAGGTTTAATTGGCTGTTTCAGTGTGGCACCACATTACTGCGTGGTCCAAGCCAGAAGAAGGCCAGGAGCTGGCCAACAAGTATGCGAAAAATGCGAAAGTACGAGCCAGATGAGGGCAAATACCAAACCTAACCTTGACGTAACCGGCGTTATCCTCTAAAATATTAATCGCAACCAGGTTTAATTGACTGTTACGGTGTGGAACCACATTACTACGGGATCCAAACCAGAAAAAACCCAGGATCTGGCCAACAACTATGCGAAAAACGCGAAAGTATGAGCCAGATGATTGCAAATACCAGAACTATCCCAGACATAACCAGCGTTATCCTCTAAAATATTATTCGCAACCAGGTTTAATTGACCGTTTCGGTGTGGAACCACATTACTTCGATATCAAAACCTGAAAAATCCCAGGATTTGGCCAACAAGTATGCGAAAAACGCGAAAGTACGAGCCAGATGAGGGCAAATACCAGACCTAACCCAGACATACCCGGCGATATCCTCTAAAATATTAATCGCAAACAGGTTTAATTGACAGCTTCGGTGTGAAACCACATTACTGCGGGATCCAAACCAGATAAAACGCAGGATCTGGCCAACAAGTATGCGAAGAACGCGAAAGTATGAGCCAGATGATTGCAAATACCAGAACTAACCCAGACATAACCAGCGTTATCCTCTAAAATACTAATCGGAACCAGCTTCTATTGACTGTTTCAGTGTGGTACCACATTACTAAGTGATCCAAAAAAGAAAAAGGCCTGGATCTGGCCAACAACTATGCGAAAAGTGCGAATGTAAGAGCCAGATGAGGGCAAGTCCCAGACCTAACCGAGACATAATCGGCGTTATCCTTTAAATTATTAATCGCAACCAGGTTTAATTGACTGTTTCGGTGTGGTACCGCATTACTACGTGATCCAAACCATAAAAAGGCTAGGATCAGGTCAACAAGTAAGCGAAAAATGCGAAAGTACGAGCCAGATGAGGGCAAATACCAGACCTAACCAAGACATAACCGGCGTTATCCTCTAAAATATTAATCGCAACCAGGTTTAATTAATTGTTTCGGTGTGGAACCACACTACGACGGGATCCAATCCACAAAAAACCCATGATCTGTCCAACAAGTATGCGAAAAATGCGAAAGTACGAGCCAGATGAGGGCAAATACCAGACCTAACCCAGACATCACCGACGTTATCCTATAAAATATTAATCGCAGCCGGGTTTAATTCACCGTTTCGGTGTTGAACCACATTACTACGGGATCAAAACCTGAAAAATCCCAGGATTTGGCCAACTAGTATCCGAAAAACGCGAAAGTAGGAGCCAGATGATTGCAAATACCAGAACTATCCCAGACATAACCAGCGTTATCTTCAAAAATATTATTCGCAACCAGGTTTAATTGACCGTTTCGGTGTGGAACCACATTACTACGGGATCCAAACCAGATAAAACGCAGGATCTGGCCAACAAGTATGCAAGAAACGCGAAAGTACGAGACAGATCACGGCAAATCTTAGACCTAACCGAGACATAACCCGCGTTATCCTCTAAAATATTAATCGCAACCAGGTTTAATTGACTGTTTCGGTGTGGTACCGCATTACTACGTGATCCAAACCATAAAAAGGCTAGGATCTGGCCAAGAAGTAAGCGAAAAATGCGAAAGTACGACCCAGATGGGGGCAAATACCAGACCTAACCAAGACATAACCGGCGTTATCCTCTAAAATATTAATCGCAACCAGGTTTAATTAACTGTTTCGGTGTGGAACCACACTACGACGGGATACAATCCACAAAAAACCCAACATCTGGCCAACAAGTATGCGAGAAATGCGAAAGTACGAGCCAGGTGAGGGCAAATACCAGACCTAACCCAGACATAACCCGCGTTATCCTCTAAAATATTAATCGGACCCAGGTTTAATTGACTGTTTCTGTGTGGTACCACTTTACTACGTGGTCCAAGCCAGAAGAAGGCCAGGATCTGGCCAACAAGTATGCTAAAAATGCGAAAGTATGAGCCAGATGAGGGCAAATCCCAGACCTAACCGAGACATAACCGGCGATATCCCCTAAAATATTAATCGCAAACAGGTTTAATTGACTGCTTCGGTGTGGAACCACATTACTACGGGATCCAAATCAGATAAAATGCAGGATCTGTCCAACAAGTATGCGAAAAACGCGAAAGTACGAGACAGATGACGGCAAATCCTGGACCTAACCGATGCATAACTCGCGTTATCCTCTAAAATATTAATCGCATCCTGGTTTAATTGACAGCTTCGGTGTGGTACCGCGTTACTAAGTGATCCAAACCAGTAAAAGGCCAGGATCTGGCCAACAAGTATGCGAAAAATGCGAAAGTACGAGCCAGATGAGGGCAAATACCAGACCTAACCCAGACATAACCGGCGTTATCCTCTAAAATTTTAATCGGAACCAGGCTTAATTGACTGTTTCAGTGTGGCACCACATTACTGCGTGGTCGAAGCCAGCAAAAACCCAGGATCTGGCCAACAACTATCCGAAAAGTGCGAATGTACGAGCCAGATAGGGGCAAATACCAGACCTAACCCAGACATAACCCGCGTTATCCTGTAAAATATTAATCGGACCTAGGTTTAATTGGCTGTTTCTGTGTGGTACCACTTTACTACGTGGTCCAAGCGAGAAGAAGGCCAGGATCTGGCCAACTAGTATGCGAAAAATACGAAAGTATGAGCCAGATGAGGGCAAATCCCAGACCTAATCGAGACATAACCGGCGATATCCTCTAAAATATTAATCGCAAACAGGTTTAATTGACTGCTTCGGTGTGGAACCACATTACTACGGGATACAAACCAGAAAAATCTCAGGATCCGGCCAACAAGTATGCAAAAAACGCGAAAGTACGAGCCAGATGAGGGCAAATACCAGACCTAACCCAGACAAAACCGGCGTTATCCTCTAAAATATAAATCGCAACCAGGTTTAATTGACTGTTTCGGTATGGAACCGCATTACTACGGGATCCAAACCAGAAAAAAACCCAGGATCTGGCCAACAACAATGCGAAAAAAGCGAAAGTACGAGCCAGAAGAGGGCAAAAACCAGACCAAACCCAGACATACCCGGCGTTATCCTCCAAAATAGAAATCGCAACCCGGTTTAATTGACTGTTTCGGTGTGGAACCACATTACTACGGGATCCAAACCAGAAAAAACACAGGATCTGGCCAACAACTATGAGAAAAACGCGAAAGTATGAGCCAGATGATTGCAAATACCAGACCTAACCGAGACATAACCGGCGTTACCCTCCAAAATACTAATCGGAACCAGCTTCTATAGACTGTCTCAGTGTGGTACCACATTACTACGTGATCCAAACCAGAAAAAGCCCAGGATCAGGCCAACAACAATGCGAAAAACGCGAAAGTACGAGCCAGATGAGGGCAAATACCAGACCAAACCCAGACATAACTGGCGTTATCCTCCAAAATAGTAATCGCAACCAGGTGTAATTGACTGTTTCGGTGTGGTACCGCGATACTACGTGATCCAAACCAGAAAAAGCCCAGGTTCTGGCCAAGAAGTATGCAAAAAGTGCGAAAGTACGAGGCAGATGAGGGCAAATCCCAGACCTAACCGAGACATAACCGGCGTTACCCTCTAAAATATTTGACGCAACCAGGTTTAATTGACAGTTTCGGTGTGGTACCACATTACTCCGTGATCCAAACCATAAAAAGGCTAGGATCAGGCCAACAAGTAAGCGAAAAATGCGAAAGTACGAGCCAGATGATTGCAAATACCAGAACTATCCCAGACATAACCAGCGTTATCCTCTAAAATATTATTCGCAACCAGGTTTAATTCACTGTTTCTGTGTGGTACCACATTACTACGTGGTCCAAGCCAGAAAAACGCCAGGATCTGGCCAACAAGTATGCGAATAATGCGAAAGTATGAGCCAGATGATTGCAAATACCAGACCTAACCGAGACATAACCGGCGTTACCCTCCAAAATACTAATCGGAACCAGCTTCTATAGACTGTCTCAGTGTGGTACCACATTACTACGTGATCCAAACCAGAAAAAGCCCAGGATCTGGCCAACAACAATGCGAAAAACGCGAAAGTACGAGCCAGATGAGGGCAAATCACAGACCAAACCCAGACATAACTGGCGTTATCCTCCAAAATAGTAATCGCAACCAGGTGTAATTGACTGTTTCGGTGTGGTACCGCGTTACTACGTGATCCAAACCAGAAAAAGCCCAGGTTCTGGCCAAGAAGTATGCAAAAAGTGCGAAAGTACGAGGCAGATGAGGGCAAATCCCAGACCTAACCGAGACATAACCGGCGTTATCCTCTAAAATATTTGACGCAACCAGGTTTAATTAACTGTTTCGGTGTGGATCCGCACTACGACGGGATACAATCCACAAAAAACCCAACATCTGGCCAACAAGTATGCGAGAAATGCGAAAGTACGAGCCAGATGAGGGCAAATACCAGACCTAACTGGCGTTATCCTCCAAAATAGTAATCGCAACCAGGTGTAATTGACTGTTTCGGTGTGGTACCGCGTTACTACGTGATCCACACAAGAAAAAGCCCAGGTTCTGGCCAAGAAGTATGCAAAAAGTGCGAAAGTACGAGGCAGATGAGGGCAAATCCCAGACCTAACCGAGTCATAACCGGCGTTATCCTCTAAAATATTTGACGCAACCAGGTTTAATTGACAGTTTCGGTGTGGTACCACATTACTCCGTGATCCAAACCATAAAAAGGCTAGGATCAGGCCAACACGTAAGCGAAAAATGCGAAAGTACGAGCCAGATGATTGCAAATACCAGAACTATCCCAGACATAACCAGCGTTATCCTCTAAAATATTATTCGCAACCAGGTTTAATTCACTGTTTCTGTGTGGTACCACATTACTACGTGGTCTAAGCCAGAAAAACGCCAGGATCTGGCCAACTAGTATGCGAATAATGCGAAAGTATGAGCCAGATGATTGCAAATACCAGACCAAACCCAGACACAACCGACGTTATCCTCCAAAATAGTAATCGCAACCACATTTAATTGACTGTTTCGGTGTGGTACCACATTACTACGTGATCCAAACCATAAAAAGGCTAGGATCAGACCAACAAGTAAGCGAAAAATGCGAAAGTACGAGCCAGATGATTGCAAATACCAGAACTATCCCAGACATAACCAGCGTTATCCTCTAAAATATTATTCGCAACCAGGTTTAATTCACTGTTTCTGTGTGGTACCACATTACTACGTGGTCCATGCCAGAAAAACGCCAGGATCTGGCCAACAAGTATGCGAAAAACGCGAATGTATGAGCCAGATGATTGCAAATACCAGAACTAACCCATACATAACCAGCGTTATCCTCTAAAATACTAATCGGAACCAGCTCCGATTGACTGTTTCTGTGTGGTACCACATTACTACGTGATCCAAACCAGAAAAAGTCCAGGATCTGGCCAACAAGTATGCGATAAACGCGAAAGTACGAGGCAGATGAGGGCAAATCCCAGACCTAACCGAGACATAACCGGCGTTATCCTCTAAAATATTTATCGCAACCAGGTTTAATTGGCTGTTTCAGTGTGGCACCACATTACTGCGTGGTCCGAGCCAGCAAAAACCCAGGATCTGGCCAACAACTATGCGAAAAGTGCGAATGTACGAGCCAGATGAGGGCAAATCCCAGACCTAACCGAGACATAACCGGCGTTATCCTGTAAAATATTAATCGCAAACAGGTTTAATTGACTGTTTCGGTGTGGTACCGCATTACTACGTGATCCAATCCATAAAAAGGCTAGGATCAGGCCAACAAGTATGCGAATAATGCGAAAGTATGAGCCAGATGATTGCAAATACCAGACCAAACCCAGACATAACCGACGTTATCCTCCAAAATAGTAATCGCAACCACGTTTAATTGACTGTTTCGGTGTGGTACCACGTTACTACGTGATCCATACCAGAAAAAGGCCAGGATCTGGCCAACAAGTATGCGATAAACGCGCAAGTGCGAGCCAGATGACGACAAATCCCAGACCTACCCGAGACATAACCGGCGTTATCCTCTAAAATATTAATCCGAACCAGGTTTAATTGACTGTTTCGGTGTGGTACCTCATTACTGCGGGATCCAAATCAGAAAAAACCCAGGATCTGGCCAACAAGTATGCGAAAAACGCGAAAGTATGAGCCAGATGATTGCAAATACCAGAACTAACCCAGGCATAAGCAGCGTTATCCTCTAAAATACTAAGCGGAACCAGCTTTTATTGACAGTGTGGTACCACATTACTACGTGATCCAAACAAGAAAAAGCCCAGGATCTGGCCAACAAGAATGCGAAAAGTGCGATAGTACGAGGCAGATGAGGGCAAATCCCAGACCTAACCGAGACATAACCGGCGTTATCCTCTAAAATATTAATCCGAACCAGGTTTAATTGACAGTTTCGGTGTGGTACCGCGTTACTACGTGATCCAAACCTGAAAAAGGCCAGGATCTGACCAACAAGTATGCGAATAATGCGAAAGTACGTGCCAGATGAGGGCAAATACCAGACCTAACCCAGACATAACCGGCATTTTCCTCTAAAATATTAATCGCAACCAGTTTAATTGACTGTTTCGGTGTGGACTCTCATTACTACGGGATCTAAAGCAGAAAAAGGCCAGGATCTGGCCAACAAGTATGCGAAAAACGCGAAAGTACGAGCCAGATGATTGCAAATACCAGACCAAACCCAGACATAACCGACGTTATCCTCCAAAATAGTAATCGCAACCAGGTTTAGTTGACTGTTTCGGTGTGGTACCGCGTTACTACGTGATCCAAACCAGAAAAAGGCCTGGATCTGGCCAACAAGTATGCGAATAATGTGAAAGTACGTGCCCGATGAGGGCAAATACCATACCTAACCCAGACATAACCGGCGTTATCCTCTAAAATATTAATCGCAACCAGGTTTAATTCACTGTTTCTGTGTGGTACCACATTACTACGTGGTCCTAGCCAGAAAAAGGCCAGGATCTGGCCAACAAGTATGCGAAAAACGCGAAAGTATGAGCCAGATGATTGCAAATACCAGACCAAACCCAGACATAACCGACGTTATCCTCCAAAATAGTAATCGCAACCAGGTTTAATTGACAGTTTCGGTGTGGTACCACATTACTCCGTGATCCAAACCAGAAAAAGGCTAGGATCAGGCCAACAAGTAAGCGAAAAATGCGAAAGTACGAGCCAGATGATTGCAAATACCAGAACTATCCCAGACTTAACCAGCGTTATCCTCTAAAATATTATTCGCAACCAGGTTTAATTCACTGTTTCGGTGTGGTACCGTGTTACTACGTGATCCAAACATGAAAAAACCCAGGATCTGGCCAACGAGTATGGGAGAAACGCGAAAGTATGAGCCAGATGATTGCAAATACCAGAACTAACCCACGCATAACCAGCGTTATCCTCTAAAATACTAACCGGAACCAGCTTTTATTGACAGTGTGGTACCACATTACTACGGGATCCAAACAAGAAAAAGCCCAGGATCTGGCCGACAAGTATGCGAAAAGTGCGATTGTAAGAGGCAGATGAGGGCAAATCCCAGACCTAACCGAGACATAACCAGCGTTAACCTCTAAAATATTTATCGCAACCAGTTTAATTGACTGTTTCGGTGTGGTACCGCGTTACTACGTGATCCAAACCAGAAAAAGGCCTGGATCTGGCCAACAAGTATGCGAATAATGTGAAAGTACGTGCCAGATGAGGGCAAATACCAGACCTAACCCAGACATAACCGGCGTTATCCTCTAAAATATTATTCGCAACCAGGTTTAATTCACTGTTTCTGTGTGGACTCTCATTACTACGGGATCCAAAGCAGAAAAAGGCCAGGATCTGGCCAACAAGTATGCGATAAACGCGAAAGTACGAGCTAGATGAGGACAAATGCCAAACCTACCCGAGACATAACCGGCGTTATCCTCTAAAATATTAATCCGAACCAGGTTTAATTGACTGTTTCGGCGTGGTACCGCGTTACTACGTGATCCAATCCAGAAAAAGGCTAGGATCAGGCCAACAAGTAAGCGAAAAATGCGAAAGTACGTGCCAGATGAGGGCAAATGCCAGACCTAACCCAGACATAACCGGCATTTTCCTCTAAAATATTAATCGCAACCAGTTTAATTGACTGTTCCGGTGTGGAACCTCATTACTACGGGATCCAAATCAGAAGAAACCCAGGATCTGGCCAACAAGTATGCGAAAAGTGCGATAGTACGAGGCAGATGAGGGCAAATGCCAGACCTAACCGAGACATAACCGGTGTTATCCTCTAAAATATTAATCGCAACCAGTTTAATTGACTGTTTCGGTGTGGTACCGCGTTACTACGTGATCCGATCCAGAAAAAGGCTAGGATCAGGCCAACAAGTAAGCGAAAAATGCGAAAGTACGAGCCAGATGATTGCAAATACCAGAACTATCCCAGACTTATCCAGCGTTATCCTCTAAAATATTATTCGCAACCAGGTTTAATTCACTGTTTCGGTGTGGTGCCGTGTTACTGCGTGATCCAAACATGAAAAAGGCCAGGATCTGGCCAACAAGTATGCGAATAATGCGAAAGTACGTGCCAGATGAGGGCAAATACCAGACCTAACCCAGACATAACCGGCGTTATCCTCTAAAATATTAATCGCAACCAGTTTAGTTGACTTTTTCCGTGTGGACTCTCATTACTACGGGATCCAAAACGGAAAAAACCCAGGATCTGGCCAACGAGTATGGGAGAAACGCGAATGTATGAGCCAGATGATTGCAAATACCAGAACTAACCCACGCATAACCAGCGTTATCCTCTAAAATACTAAGCGGAACCAGCTTTTATTGACAGTGTGGTACCACATTACTGCGGGATCCAAACAAGAAAAAGCCCAGGATCTGGCCGACATGTATGCGAAAAGTGCGATTGTAAGAGGCAGATGAGGGCAAATCCCAGACCTAACCCAGACATAACCGGCATTTTCCTCTAAAATATTAATCGCAACCAGTTTAATTGACTGTTCCGGTGTGGAACCTCATTACTACGGGATCCAAATCAGATGAAACCCAGGATCTGGCCAACTAGTATGCGAAAAGTGCGATAGTACGAGGCAGATGAGGGCAAATGCCAGACCTAACCGAGACATAACCGGTGTTATCCTCTAAAATATTAATCGCAACCAGTTTAATTGACTGTTTCGGTGTGGTACCGCGTTACTACGTGATCCAATCCAGAAAAAGGCTAGGATCAGGCCAACAAGTAAGCGAAAAATGCGAAAGTACGAGCCAGATGATTGCAAATACCAGAACTATCCCAGACTTAACCAGCGTTATCCTCTAAAATATTATTCGCAACCAGGTTTAATTCACTGTTTCGGTGTGGTACCGTGTTACTACGTGATCCAAACATGAAAAAACCCAGGATCTGGCCAACGAGTATGGGAGAAACGCGAAAGTATGAGCCAGATGATTGCAAATACCAGAACTAACCCACGCATAACCAGCGTTATCCTCTAAAATACTAACCGGAACCAGCTTTTATTGACAGTGTGGTACCACATTACTACGGGATCCAAACAAGAAAAAGCCCAGGATCTGGCCGACAAGTATGCGAAAAGTGCGATTGTAAGAGGCAGATGAGGGCAAATCCCAGACCTAACCGAGACATAACCAGCGTTAACCTCTAAAATATTTATCGCAACCAGTTTAATTGACTGTTTCGGTGTCGTACCGCATTACTACGTGATCCAATCCAGAAAAAGGCCAGGATCTGGCCAACAAGTATGCGAAAAATGCGAAAGTAAGAGTCAGATGAGGGCAAATCCCAGAACTAACCGAGACATAACCGGCGTTACCCTCCAAAATACTAATCGGAACCAGCTTCTATAGACTGTCTCAGTGTGGTACCACATTACTACGTGATCCAAGCCAGAAAAAGCCCAGGATCTGGCCAACAACAATGCGAAAAACGCGAAAGTACGAGCCAGATGAGGGCAAATACCAGACCAAACCCAGACATAACTGGCGTTATCCTCCAAAATAGTAATCGCAACCAGGTTTAATTGACTGTTTCGGTGTGGTACCGCGTTACTACGTGATCCAAACCAGAAAAAGCCCAGGTTCTGGCCAAGAAGTATCTAAAAAGTGCGAAAGTACGAGGCAGATGAGGGCAAATCCCAGACCTAACCGAGACATAACCGGCGTTATCCTCTAAAATATTTGACGCAACCAGGTTTAATTGACAGTTTCGGTGTGGTACCACATTACTCCGTGATCCAAACCATAAAAAGGCTAGGATCAGGCCAACAAGTAAGCGAAAAATGCGAAAGTACGAGCCAGATGATTGCAAATACCAGAACTATCCCAGACATAACCAGCGTTATCCTCTAAAATATTATTCGCAACCAGGTTTAATTCACTGTTTCTGTGTGGTACCACATTACTACGTGGTCCAAGCCAGAAAAACGCCAGGATCTGGCCAACAAGTATGCGAATAATGCGAAAGTATGAGCCAGATGATTGCAAATACCAGACCAAACCCAGACATAACCGACGTTATCCTCCAAAATAGTAATCGCAACCACATTTAATTGACTGTTTCGGTGTGGTACCACGTTACTACGTGATCCAAACCATAAAAAGGCTAGGATCAGACCAACAAGTAAGCGAAAAATGCGAAAGTACGAGCCAGATGATTGCAAATACCAGAACTATCCCAGACATAACCAGCGTTATCCTCTAAAATATTAATCGCAACCAGGTTTAATTGACTGTTACGGTGTGGTACCACAATACTACGTGATCCAAACCAGGAAAAGGCCAGGATCTGGCCAACAAGTATGCGAAAAACGCGAATGTATGAGCCAGATGATTGCAAATACCGGAACTAACCCATACATAACCAGCGTTATCCTCTAAAATTCTAATCGGAACCAGCTTCTATTGACTGTTTCTGTGTGGTACCACATTACTACGTGATCCAAACCAGAAAAAGGCCAGGATCTGGCCAACAAGTATGCGATAAACGCGAAAGTACGAGGCAGATGAGGGCAAATCCCAGACCTAACCGAGACATAACCGGCGTTATCCTCTAAAATATTTATCGCAACCAGGTTTAATTGGCTGTTTCAGTGTGGCACCACATTACTGCGTGGTCCGAGCCAGCAAAAACCCAGGATCTGGCCAACAACTATGCGAAAAGTGCGAATGTACGAGCCAGATGAGAGCAAATACCAGACCAAACCGAGACATTACCGGCGTTATCCTCTAAAATACTAATCGGAACCAGGTTTAATTGGCTGTTTCAGTGTGGAACCACATTACTGCGTGGTCCAAGCGAGAAGAAGGCCAGGATCTGGCCAACAAGTATGCGAAAAATGCGAAAGTATGAGCCAGATGAGGGCAAATACCAGACCTAACCCAGACAAAACCGGTGTTATCCTCTAAAATATAAATCGCAACCAGGTTTAATTGACTGTATCGGTATGGAACCGCATTACTACGGGATCCAAACCAGCAAAAACCCAGGATCTGGCCAACAACTATGCGAAAAGTGCGAATGTACGAGCCAGATGAGGGCAAATCCCAGACCTAACCGAGACATAACCGGCGTTATCCTGTAAAATATTAATCGCAAACAGGTTTAATTGACTGTTTCGGTGTGGTACCGCATTACTACGTGATCCAATCCATAAAAAGGCTAGGATCAGGCCAACAAGTATGCGAATAATGCGAAAGTATGAGCCAGATGATTGCAAATACCAAACCAAACCCAGACATAACCGACGTTATCCTCCAAAATAGTAATCGCAACCACGTTTAATTGACTGTTTCGGTGTGGTACCACGTTACTACGTGATCCAAACCAGAAAAAGGCCAGGATCTGGCCAACAAGTATGCGATAAACGCGCAAGTGCGAGCCAGATGAGGACAAATCCCAGACCTACCCGAGACATAACCGGCGTTATTCTCTAAAATATTAATCCGAACCAGGTTTAATTGACTGTTTCGGTGTGGTACCGCGTTACTACGTGATCCAAACCTGAAAAGGCCAGGATCTGACCAACAAGTATGCGAATAATGCGAAAGTACGTGCCAGATGAGGGCAAATACCAGACCTAACCCAGACATAACCGGCATTTTCCTCTAAAATATTAATCGCAACCAGTTTAATTGACTGTTCCGGTGTGGAACCTCATTACTACGGGATCCAAATCAGAAAAAACCCAGGATCTGGCCAACAAGTATGCGAAAAACGCGAAAGTATGAGCCAGATGATTGCAAATACCAGAACTAACCCAGGCATAAACAGCGTTATCCTCTAAAATACTAAGCGGAACCAGCTTTTATTGACAGTGTGGTACCACATTACTACGTGATCCAAACAAGAAAAAGCCCAGGATCTGGCCAACAAGAATGCGAAAAGTGCGATAGTACGAGGCAGATGAGGGCAAATCCCAGACCTAACCGAGACATAACCGGCGTTATCCTCTAAAATATTAATCCGAACCAGGTTTAATTGACAGTTTCGGTGTGGTACCGCGTTACTACGTGATCCAAACCTGAAAAAGGCCAGGGTCTGACCAACAAGTATGCGAATAATGCGAAAGTACGTGCCAGATGAGGGCAAATACCAGACCTAACCCAGACATAACCGGCATTTTCCTCTAAAATATTAATCGCAACCAGTTTAATTGACTGTTTCGGTGTGGACTCTCATTACTACGGGATCTAAAGCAGAAAAAGGCCAGGATCTGGCCAACAAGTATGCGAAAAAAGCGAAAGTACGAGCCAGATGATTGCAAATACCAGACCAAACCCAGACATAACCGACGTTATCCTCCAAAATAGTAATCGCAACCAGGTTTAGTTGACTGTTTCGGTGTGGTACCGCGTTACTACGTGATCCAAACCAGAAAAAGGCCTGGATCTGGCCAACAAGTATGCGAATAATGTGAAAGTACGTGCCAGATGAGGGCAAATACCAGACCTAACCCAGACATAACCGGCGTTATCCTCTAAAATATTAATCGCAACCAGGTTTAATTCACTGTTTCTGTGTGGTACCACATTACTAGGTGGTCCTAGCCAGAAAAAGGCCAGGATCTGGCCAACAAGTATGCGAAAAATGCGAAAGTACGAGCCAGATGAGGGCAAATCCCAGACCTAACCGAGACATAACCGGCGTTATCCTCTGAAATATTAATCGCAGCCAGTTTAATTGACTGTTTCGGTGTGGCCTCTCATTACTACGGGATCCAAAGCAGAAAAAGGCCAGGATCTGGCCAACAAGTATGCGAAAAACGCGAAAGTATGAGCCAGATGATTGCAAATACCAGACCAAACCCAGACATAACCGACGTTATCCTCCAAAATAGTAATCGCAACCAGGTTTAATTGACAGTTTCGGTGTGGTACCACATTACTCCGTGATCCAAACCAGAAAAAGGCTAGGATCAGGCCAACAAGTAAGCGAAAAATGCGAAAGTACGAGCCAGATGATTGCAAATACCAGAACTATCCCAGACTTAACCAGCGATATCCTCTAAAATATTATTCGCAACCAGGTTTAATTCACTGTTTCTGTGTGGTACCACATTACTACGTGGTCCTAGCCAGAAAAAGGCCAGGATCTGGCCAACAAGTATGCGAAAAATGCGAAAGTACGAGCCAGATGAGGACAAATCCCAGACCTACCCGAGGCATAACCGGCGTTATCCTCTAAAATATTAATCCGAACCAGGTTTAATTGACTGTTTCGGTGTGGTACCGCGTTACTACGTGATCCAAACCTGAAAAAGGCCAGGATCTGACCAACAAGTATGCGATTAATGCGAAAGTACGTGCCAGATGAGGTCAAATACCAGACCTAGCCCAGACATAACCGGCATTTTCCTCTAAAATATTAATCGCAACCAGTTTAATTGACTGTTCCGGTGTGGAACCTCATTACTACGGGATCCAAATCAGAAAAAACCCAGGATCTGGCCAACAAGTATGCGAAAAACGCGAAAGTATGAGCCAGATGATTGCAAATACCAGACCAAACCCAGACATAACCGACGTTATCCTCCAAAATAGTAATCGCAACCACGTTTAATTGACTGTTTCGGTGTGGTACCACGTTACTACGTGATCCAAACCAGAAAAAGGCCAGGATCTGGCCACCAAGTATGCGAATAATGTGAAAGTACGTGCCAGATGAGGGCAAATACCAGACCTAACCCAGACATAACCGTCGTTATACTCTAAAATATTAATCGCAACCAGTTTAATTGACTGCTTCGGTGTGGACTCTCATTACTACGGGATCCAAAGCAGAAAAAGGCCAGGATCTGGCCAACAAGTATGCGATAAACGCGAAAGTACGAGCTAGATGAGGACAAATGCCAGACCTACCCGAGACATAACCGGCGTTATCCTCTAAAATATTAATCCGAACCAGGTTTAATTGACTGTTTCGGCGTGGTACCGCGTTACTACGTGATCCAAACCTGAATAAGGCCAGGATCTGACCAACAAGTATGCGAATAAAGCGAAAGTACGTGCCAGATGAGGGCAAATGCCTGACCTAACCCAGACATAACCGGCATTTTCCTCTAAAATATTAATCGCAACCAGTTTAATTGATTGTTCCGGTGTGGAACCTCATTACTACGGGATCCAAATCAGAAAAAACCCAGGATCTGGCCAACAAGTATGCGAAAAGTGCGATAGTACGAGGTAGATGAGGGCAAATGCCAGACCTAACCGAGACATAACCGGTGTTATCCTCTAAAATATTAATCGCAACCAGTTTAATTGACTGTTTCGGTGTGGTACCGCGTTACTACGTGATCCAATCCAGAAAAAGGCTAGGATCAGGCCAACAAGTAAGCGAAAAATGCGAAAGTACGAGCCAGATGATTGCAAATTCCAGAACTATCCCAGACTTAACCAGCGTTATCCTCTAAAATATTATTCGCAACCAGGTTTAATTCACTGTTTCGGTGTGGTACCGTGTTACTACGTGATCCAAACATGAAAAAGGCCAGGATCTGGCCAACAAGTATGCGAATAATGCGAAAGTACGTGCCAGATGAGGGCAAATACCAGACCTAACCCAGACATAACCGGCGTTATCCTCTAAAATATTAATCGCAGCCAGTTTAGTTGACTTTTTCGGTGTGGACTCTCATTACTACGGGATCCAAAACGGAAAAAACCCAGGATCTGGCCAACGAGTATGGGAGAAACGCGAAAGTATGAGCCAGATGATTGCAAATACCAGATCTAACCCAGGCATAACCAGCGTTATCCTCTAAAATACTAAGCGGAACCAGCTTTTATTGACAGTGTGGTACCACATTACTACGGGATCCAAACAAGAAAAAGCCCAGGATCTGGCCGACAAGTATGCGAAAAGTGCGATTGTAAGAGGCAGATGAGGGCAAATCCCAGACCTAACCGAGACATAACCAGCGTTAACCTCTAAAATATTTATCGCAACCAGTTTAATTGACTGTTTCGGTGTCGTACCGCATTACTACGTGATCCAATCCAGAAAAAGGCCAGGATCTGGCCAACAAGTATGCGAAAAATGCGAAAGTAAGAGTCAGATGAGGGCAAATCCCAGAACTAACCCAGACATAACCGGCGTTATCCTCTAAACTATTAAACGGAACCAGCTTTTATTGACAGTGTGGTACCACATTACTACGTGATCCAAACCAGAAAAAGCCCAAGATCTGGTCAACAAGTATGCAAAAAGTGCGAAAGAACGAGCCAGATGAGGGCAAATCCCGGACCTAACCGAGACATAACCGGCGTTATCCTCTTAAATATAAATCGCAACCAGTTTAGTTGGCTGTTTCGGTGTGGAACCTCATTACTACGAGATCCAAACCAGAAAAAGGCCAGGATCTGGCCAACAAGTATGCGAAAAACGCGAAAGTACGAGCCAGATGAGGACAAATCCCAGACCTACCCGAGACATAACCGGCGTTATCCTCCAAAATAGTAATCGCAACCAGGTTTAATTGACTGTTTCGGTGTGGTACCTCATTACTACGGGATCCAGAACAGAAAAAACCCAGGATCTGGCCAACAAGTATGCGAAAAACGCGAATGTATGAGCCAGATGATTGCAAATACAAGAACTAACTCAGACAAAACCAGCGTTATCCTCTAAAATACTAATCGGAACCAGCTTCTATTGACTGTTTCAGTGTGGTACCACATTACTACGTGATCCAAACCAGAAAAAGGCCTGGATCTGGCCAACAAGTATGCGATAATCGCGAAAGTACGAGCTAGATGATGACAAATCCCAGACCTACCCGAGACATAACCGGCGTTATCCTCGTAAATATTAATCGCAACCAGTTTAATTGACTGTTTCGGTGTGGAACCTCATTACTACGGGATCCAAAACAGAAAAAACCCAGGGTCTGGCCAACAAGTATGCGAATAATGCGAAAGAACGTGCCAGATGAGGGCAAATACCAGACCTAACCCAGACATAACCGGCGTTATCCTCTAAAATATTAATCGCAACCGGTTTAATTGACTGTTTCGGTGTGGACTCTCATTACTACGGGATCAAAACCAGAAAAAGGCCAGGATCTGGCCAACAAGTATGCGAAAAACGCGAAAATACGAGCCAGATGAGGACAAATCCCAGACCTACCCGAGACATAACTGACGTTATCCTCCAAAATAGTAATCGGAACCAGGTTTTATTGACTGTTTCGATGTGGTACCGCGATACTACGTGATCCAAACCAGAAAAAGGCCAGGATCTGGCCTACAAGTATGCGAAAAACGTGAAAGTACGAGCCAGATGAGTACAAATGCCAGACCTAACCGAGACAGTACCGGCGTTATCCTCTAAAATATTAATCGCAACCAGGTTTAATTGACGGTTTCGGTGTGGAACCACATTGCTACGGGATCCAAACCAGAAAAAGGCCAGGATCTGGCCAACAAGTATGTTATAAACGCGAAAGTACGAGCCAGATGAGGACATATCCCAGACCTACCCGAGACATAACCGGCGTTATCCTCTAAAATATTAATCGCAACCAGTTTAATTGACTGTTTCGGTGTGGAACCTCATTACTACGGGATCCAAACCAGAAAAGACCCAGGATCTGGCCAACAAGAATGCGAAAAACGCGAAAGTACGAGCCAGATGATTGCAAATACCAAAACTAACCCAGGAATAACCAGCGTTATCCTCTAAAGTACTAAGCGGAACCAGCTTTTATTGACAGTGTGGTACCACATTACTACGTGATCCAAACAAGAAAAAGCCCAGGATCTGGCCAACAAGTATGCGAAAAGTGCGATAGTACGAGGCAGATGAGGGCATATCACAGACCTAACCGTGACATAACCGGCCTTATCCTCAAAAATATTTATAGCAACCAGGTTTAATTGGGAGTTTCGGTGTGGTACCGCATTACTACGTGATCCAAACCGTAAAAAGGCTAGGATCAGGGCAACAAGTAAGCGAAAAATGCGGAAGTACGAGCGAGATGAGGGCAAATACCAGACCTAAACTAGACATAACCGGCATTATCCTCTAAACTATTAATCGCAACCAGGTTTAATTGACTGTTTCGGTGTGGCACCACATTGCGACGGGATCCAAACCAGAAAAAACCCAGGATCAGGCCAACGAGTATGCGAAAAACGCGAAAGTATGAGCCACATGATTGCAAATACCAGAACTATCCCAGACATAACAAGCGTTATCCTCTAAAATACTAATCGGAACCAGCTTTTATTGACTGTTTCAGTGTGGTACCACATTACTACGTGATCCAAACCAGAAAAAGGCCAGGATCAGGCCAAGAATTATGCGGAACATGCGATAGTACGAGCGAGATGAGGGCAAATACCAAACCTAACCTAGACATAACCGGCGTTATCCTCTAAAATATTAATCGCAACCAGGTTTAATTGACTGTTTCGGTGTGGTACCACATTACTACGGGATCCAAACCAGAAAAAACCCAGGATCTGGCAAACAACAATGCGGAAAACGCGAAAGTATGTGCCAGATGATAGCAAATACCAGAACTAACCCAGACATAACCAGCGTTATCCTCTAAAATACTAATCGGAACCAGCTTCTATTGACTGTTTCAGTGTGCTACAACATTACTACGTGGTCCAAGCCAGAAGAAGGCCAGTATGTGGCCTACAAGTATGCGAAAACTGCTAAAGTACGAGCCAGATAAGGACAAATCTCAGACCTACCCGAGACATAACCAGTGTTATCCTCTAAAATATAAATCTCAACCAGGTTTGATTGACTGTTTCGTTGTGGAACCACATTACTGCGGGATTCAAACCAGAAAAAACCCAGGTTCTGGCCAACAAGTATGCGAAAAACGCGAAAGTATGAGTCAGATGAGGACAAATGCCAGACCTAACCGTGCCATAACCGGCGTTATCCTCTAAAATATTAATCGCAACCAGGTTTAATTGACTGTTTCGGTGTGGTACCACATTACTACGAGATCCAAACCAGAAAAAACCCAGGATCTGACCAACAACAATGCGAAAAACGCGAAAGTACGAGCCAGATGAAGGCAAATACCAGACCAAACCCAGACATAACCGACGTTATCCTCCAAAATAGTAATCGCAACCAGGTTTAATTGACTGTTTCGGTGTGGTACCGCGTTACTACGTGATCCAAACCAGAAAAAGGCCAGGATCTGGCCAGCAAGTATGCGAATAATGCGAAAGTACGTGCCAGATGAGGGCAAATACCAGACCTAACCCAGACATAACCGGCGTTATCCTCTAAAATATAAATCTCAACCAGGTTTGATTGACTGTTTCGTTGTGGAACCACATTACTGCAGGATTCAAACCAGAAAAAACCCAGGATCTGGCCAACAAGTATGCGACAAACGCGAAAGTATGAGGCAGATGATTGCAAATACCAGAACTAACCCAGGCATAACCAGCGTTATCCTCTAAAGTATTAATCGGAAACAGGTTTAATTGACTGTTTCAGTGTGGTACCACTTTACTACGTGGTGCAAGCCAGAAGAAGGCCAGGATGTGGTCAACAAGTATGCGAAAAATGCGAAAGTACGAGCCAGATGATGACAAATCCCAGACCCACCCTAGACATAACTGGCGTTATCCTCTTAAATATTAATCGCAACCAGTTTAATTGTCTGTTTCGGTGTGGAACCTCATTACTACGAGATCCAAAGCAGAAAAAGGCCAGGATCTGACCAACAAGTATGCGAAAAACGCGAAAGTACGAGCCAGATGAGGACAAATGCCTGACCTAACCGAGACATAACCGGCGTTATCCTCTAAAATATTAATCGCAACCAAATTTAATTGACTGTTTCGGTGTGGTACCACATTACTACGTGATCCAAACCAGAAAAAGCCCAGGATCTGGCCAACAAGTATGCGAAAAACGCGAATGTATGAGCCAGATGATTGCAAATACAAGAGCTAACCCAGACATAACCAGCATTATCCTCTAAAATACTAATCGGAACCAGTTTCTATTGACTGTTTCAGTGTGGTACCACATTACTACGTGATCCAAACCAGAAAAAGGCCTGGATCTGGCCAACAAGTATGCGATAAACGCGAAAGTACGAGCCTGATGATGACAAATCCCAGACCTACCCGAGACATAACCGGCGTTATCCTCCAAAATTTTAATCGCAACCAGTTTAATTGACTGTTTCGGTGTGGAACCTCATTACTACGGGATCGAAAACAGAAAAAACCCAGGATCTGGCCAACAAGTATGCGAAAAACGCGAAAGTATGAGCCAGATGATTGCAAATACCAGAACTAACCCAGGCAGAACCAGCGTTATCCTCTAAAATACTAAGCGGAACCAGCTTTTATTGACAGTGTGGTAACACATTACTACGTGATCCAAACAACAAAAAGCCCAGGATCTGGCCAACAAGTATGCGAAAAGTGCGATAGTATGACGTATATGGGCGCAAATCCCAGACCTAACCGAGACATAACCGGCCGTATCCTCTAAAATATTAATCGCAACCAGTTTAATTGACTGTTTCGGTGTGGTCTCTCATTACTACGGGATCCGAAGCAGAAAAAGGCCAGGATCTGGCCAACATGTATGCGAAAAACGCGAAAGTACGAGCCAGATGAGGACAAATGCCAGACCTAACCGAGACATAACCGGCGTTATCCTCTAAAATATTAATCGCAACCAGGTTTAATTGACTGTTTCGGCCTGGAACCACATTACTACGGGATCCAAACCAGAAAAAGGCCAGGATCTGGCCAATAAGTATGCGAAAAACGCGAACGTACGAACCAGATGAGGACAAATCCCAGACCTACCCGAGACATAACCGGCGTTATTCTCTAAAATATTAATCGCAACCAGTTTAATTGACTGTTTCGGTGAGGAACCTCATTACTACGGGATCCAAAACAGAAAAAAACCAGGATCTGGCCAACAAGTATGCGAAAAACGCGAAAGTATGAGCCAGATGATTGCAAATACCAGAACTAACCCAGGCATAACCAGCGTTATCCTCTGAAATACTAAGCAGAACCAGCTTTAATTGACAGTGTGGTACCACATCACTACGTGATCCAAAGCAGAAGAAGCCCAGGATCTGGCCAACAAGTATGCGAAATGTGCGAAAGTACGAGGCAGATGGGGGCAAGGCCCAGACCTAACCGTGACATAACCGGTGTTATCCTCTAAAATATTAATCGCAACCAGGTTTAATTGACTGTTTCGGTGTGGTACCACAATACTACGTGATCCAAACCAGAAAAAGCCCAGGATCTGGCCAACAAGTATGCGAAAAACGCGAATGTATTAGCCAGATGATTTCAAATACCAGAACTAACCCAGACATAACCAGCGTTATCCTCTAAAATACTAGTCGGAACCAGATTCTATTGACTGTTTCAGTGTGGTACCACTTTTCTACGTGATCCAAACTAGAAAAAGGCCAGGATCTGGCCAACAAGTATGCGAAAAACGCGAAAGTACGAGCCAGATGAGGGCAAATCCCAGACCTAACCGAGACATAACCGGCGTTATCCTCTAAAATATTATTCGCAACCAGGTTTACTTGACTGTTTCGGTGTGGTACCACATTACTACGTGGTCCAAACCAGAAAAAGCCCAGGATCTGGCCAACAAGTATGCGAAAAAGGCGAATGTATGAGCCAGATGATTGCAAATACAAGAACTGACCCAGACATAACCAGCGTTATCCTCTAAAATACTAATCGGAACCAGCTTCTATTGACTGTTTCAGTGTGGTACCACATTACTACGTGATCCAAACCAGAAAATGGCCTGGATCTGGCCAACAAGTATGCGAATAATGCGAAAGTACGTGCCAGATGAGGGCAAATACCAGACCTAACCCAGACATGACCGGCGTTATCCTCTAAAGTATTAATCGCAACCAGTTTAATTGACTGTTTCGGTGTGGACTCTCATTACTACGGGATCCAAAGCAGAAAAAGGCCAGGATCTGACCAACAAGTATGCGAATAATGCGAAAGTACGTGCCAGATGTGGGCAAATACCAGACCTAACCCAGACATAACCAGCGTTATCCTCTAAAATACTAATCGGAACCAGCTTCTATTGACTGTTTCAGTGTGGTACCACATTACTACGTGATCCAAACCAGAAAATGGCCTGGATCTGGCCAACAAGTATGCGAATAATGCGAAAGTACGTGCCAGATGTGGGCAAATACCAGACCTAACCCAGGCATAACCAGCGTTATCCTCTAAAATACTAAGCGGAACCAGCTTTTATTGACAGTGTGGTACCACATTACTACGTGATCCAAACAACAAAAAGCCCAGGATCTGGCCAACAAGTATGCGAAAAGTGCGATAGTATGACGTATATGGGCGCAAATCCCAGACCTAACCGAGACATAACCGGCGGTATCCTCTAAAATATTAATCGCAACCAGTTTAATTGACTGTTTCGGTGTGGAACCTCATTACTACGGGATCCAAAACAGAAAAAGGCCAGGATCTGGCCAACAAGTATGCGAATAATGCGAAAGTACGTGCCAGATGTGGGCAAATACCAGACCTAACCCAGGCATAACCAGCGTTATCCTCTAAAATACTAAGCGGAACCAGCTTTTATTGACAGTGTGGTACCACATTACTACGTGATCCAAACAACAAAAAGCCCAGGATCTGGCCAACAAGTATGCGAAAAGTGCGATAGTATGACGTATATGGGCGCAAATTTCAGACCTAACCGAGACATAACCGGCGGTATCCTCTAAAATATTAATCGCAACCAGTTTAATTGACTGTTTCGGTGTGGTCTCTCGTTACTACGGGATCCGAAACAGAAAAAGGCCAGGATCTGGCCAATAAGTATGCGAAAAACGCGAACGTACGAACCAGATGAGGACAAATCCCAGACCTACACGAGACATAACCGGCGTTATTCTCTAAAATATTAATCGCAACCAGTTTAATTGACTGTTTCGGTGAGGAACCTCATTACTACGGGATCCAAAACAGAAAAAAACCAGGATCTGGCCAACAAGTATGCGAAAAACGCGAAAGAATGAGCCAGATGATTGCAAATACCAGAACTAACCCAGGCATAACCAGCGTTATCCTCTGAAATACTAAGCAGAACCAGCTTTAATTGACAGTGTGGTACCACATCACTACGTGATCCAAAGCAGAAGAAGCCCAGGATCTGGCCAACAAGTATGCGAAAAGTGCGAAAGTACGAGGCAGATGAGGGCAAAGCCAAGACCTAACCGTGACATAACCGGCGTTATCCTCTAAAATATTAATCGCAACCAGGTTTAATTGACTGTTTCGGTGTGGTACCACAATACTACGTGATCCAAACCAGAAAAAGCCCAGGATCTGGCCAACAAGTATGCCAAAAACGCGAATCTATGAGCCAGATGATTTCAAATACCAGAACTAACCCAGACATAACCAGCGTTATCCTCTAAAATACTAATCGGAACCAGATTCTATTGACTGTTTCAGTGTGGTACCACTTTACTACGTGGTCCAAACCAGAAAAAGGCCAGGATCTGGCCAACAAGTATGCTATAAACGCGAAAGTACGAGCCAGATGAGGACATATCCCAGACCTACCCGAGACATAACCGGCGTTATCCTCTAAAATATTAATCGCAACCAGTTTAATTGACTGTTTCGGTGTGGAACCTCATTACTACGGGATCCAAACCAGAAAAGACCGAGGATCTGGCCAACAAGAATGCGAAAAACGCGAAAGTATGAGCCAGATGATTGCAAATACCAGAACTAACCCAGGAATAACCAGCGTTATCCTCTAAAATATTAATCGCAACCAGGTTTAATTGACTGTTTCGGTGTGGTACCACATTACTACGGGATCCAAACCAGAAAAAACCCAGGATCTGGTCAACAAGTATGCGAAAAACGCGAAAGTATGAGCCAGATGATTGCAAATACCAGAACTAACACAGGCATAACCAGCGTTATCCTCTAAAGTACTAAGCGGAACCTGCTTTTATTGACAGTGTGGTAGCACATTACTACGTGATCCAAACAAGAAAAAGCCCGGGATCTGGCCAACAAGTATGCGAAAAGTGCGAAGTACGAGGCAGATGACGGCAAATCCCAGACCTAACCTAGACATAACCGGCGTTAACCTCTAAAATATTAACCGCAACCAGGTTTAATTGACTGTTTCGGTGTGGTACCACAATACTACGTGATCCAAACCGGAAAAAGCCCAGGATCTGGCCAACAACTATGAGAAAAACGCGAAAGCATGAGCCAGATGATTGCAAATACCAGAATTATCCCAGACTTAACCAGCGTTATCCTCTAAAATATTAATCGCAACCAGGTTTAATTGACTGTTTCGGTGTGGTACCACATTACTACGTGATCCAAACAAGAAAAAGCCCGGGATCTGGCCAACAAGTATGCGAAAAGTGCGAAGTACGAGTCAGATGAAGACAAATGCCAGACCTAACCGAGACATAACCGGAGTTATCCTCTAAAATATTAATCGCAACCAGGTTTAATTGACTGTTTCGGTGTGGTACCACATTACTACGGGATCCAAATCAGAAAAAGCCCAGGATCTGGCCAACGAGTATGCGAAAAACGCGAAAGTATGAGCCAGATTGTTGCAAATACCAGAACTAACCCAGGCATAACCAGCGTTATCCTCTAAAGTACTAAGCGGAACCAGCTTTTATTGACAGTGTGGTACCACATTACTACGTGATCCAAACAAGAAAAAGCCCAGGATATGGCCAACAAGTATGCGAAAAGTGCGATAGTACGAGGCAGATGAGGGCATATCACAGACCTAACCGTGACATAACCGGCCTTATCCTCAAAAATATTTATCGCAACCAGGTTTAATTGGGTGTTTCGGTGTGGTACCGCATTACTACGTGATCCAAACCGTAAAAAGGCTAGGATCAGGGCAACAAGTAAGCAGAAAAATGCGGAAGTACGAGCGAGATGAGGGCAAATACCAGACCTAAACTAGACATAACCGGCATTATCCTCTAAACTATTAATCGCAACCAGGTTTAATTGACTGTTTCGGTGTGGCACCACATTGCGACGGGATCCAAACCAGAAAAAACCCAGGATCAGGCCAACGAGTATGCGAAAAACGCGAAAGTATGAGCCAGATGGTTGCAAATACCAGAACTAACCCAGGCATAACCAGCGTTATCCTCTAAAGTACTAAGCGGAACCAGCTTTTATTGACAGTGTGGTACCACATTACTACGTGATCCAAACAAGAAAAAGCCCAGGATCTGGCCAACAAGTTTGCGAAAAGTGCGAAAGTACGAGCCAGATGAGGACAAATGCCAGACCTAACCGAGACATAACCGGCGTTATCGTCTAAAATATTAATCGCAACCAGGTTTAATTGACTGCTTCGGTGTGGCACCACATTGCGACGGGATCCAAACCAGAAAAAACCCAGGATCTGGCCAACAAGAATGCGAAAAACGCGAAAGTATGAGCCACATGATTGCAAATACCAGAACTATCCCAGACATAACAAGCGTTATCCTCTAAAATACTAATCGGAACCAGCTTTTATTGACTGTTTCAGTGTGGTACCACATTACAACGTGATCCAAACCAGAAAAAGGCCAGGATCTGGCCAAGAATTATGCGGAACATGCGATAGTACGAGCGAGATGAGGGCAAATACCAGACCTAACCTAGACATAATCGGCGTTATCCTCTAAAATATTAATCGCAACCAGGTTTAATTGACTGTTTCGGTGTGGTACCACATTACTACGGGATCCAAACCAGAAAAAACCCAGGATCTGGCAAACAACAATGCGGAAAACGCGAAAGTATGTGCCAGATGATAGCAAATACCAGAACTAACCCAGACATAACCAGCGTTATCCTCTAAAATACTAATCGGAAACGGCTTCTATTGACTGTTTCAGTGTGCTACAACATTACTACGTGGTCCAAGCCAGAAGAAGGCCAGTATGTGGCCTACAAGTATGCGAAAACTGCTAAAGTACGAGCCAGATAAGGACAAATCCCAGACCTACCCGAGACATAACCAGTGTTATCCTCTAAAATATAAATCTCAACCAGGTTTGATTGACTGTTTCGTTGTGGAACCACATTACTGCGGGATTCAAACCAGAAAAAACCCAGGATCTGGCCAACAAGTATGCGACAAACGCGAAAGTATGAGGCAGATGATTGCAAATACCAGAACTAACCAAGGCATAACCAGCGTTATCCTCTAAAGTATTAATCGGAAACAGGTTTAATTGACTGTTTCAGTGTGGTACCACTTTACTACGTGGTGCAAGCCAGAAGAAGGCCAGGATGTGGCCAACAAGTATGCGAAAAATGCGAAAGTACGAGCCAGATGATGACAAATCCCAGACCTACCCTAGACATAACTGGCGTTATCCTCTTAAATATTAATCGCAACCAGTTTAATTGTCTGTTTCGGTGTGGAACCTCATTACTACGGGATCCAAAACAGAAAAAACCCAGGATCTGACCAACAACAATGCGAAAAACGCGAAAGTACGAGCCAGATGAGGGCAAATACCAGACCAAACCCAGACATAACCGACGTTATCCTCCAAAATAGTAATCGCAACCAGGTTTAATTGACTGCTTCGGTGTGGTACCGCGTTACTACGTGATTCAAACCAGAAAAAGGCCAGGATCTGGCCAACAAGTATGCGAATAATGCGAAAGTATGAGCCAGATGAGGACAAATGCCAGACCTACCCGAGACATAACCGGCGTTATCCTCTAAAATATTATTCGCAACCAGTTTAATTGACTGTTTCGGTGTGGAACCTCATTACTACGGGATCCAAACCAGAAAAGACCGAGGATCTGGCCAACAAGAATGCGAAAAACGCGAAAGTATGAGCCAGATGATTGCAAATACCAGAACTAACCCAGGAATAACCAGCGTTATCCTCTAAAATATTAATCGCAACCAGGTTTAATTGACTGTTTCGGTGTGGTACCACATTACTACGGGATCCAAACCAGAAAAAACCCAGGATCTGGTCAACAAGTATGCGAAAAACGCGAAAGTATGAGCCAGATGATTGCAAATACCAGAACTAACACAGGCATAACCAGCGTTATCCTCTAAAGTACTAAGCGGAACCAGCTTTTATTGACAGTGTGGTAGCACATTACTACGTGATCCAAACAAGAAAAAGCCCGGGATCTGGCCAACAAGTATGCGAAAAGTGCGAAGTACGAGGCAGATGAGGGCAAATCCCAGACCTAACCTAGACATAACCGGCGTTATCCTCTAAAATATTAACCGCAACCAGGTTTAATTGACTGTTTCGGTGTGGTACCACAATACTACGTGATCCAAACCGGAAAAAGCCCAGGATCTGGCCAACAACTATGAGAAAAACGCGAAAGCATGAGCCAGATGATTGCAAATACCAGAACTATCCCAGACTTAACCAGCGTTATCCTCTAAAATACTAATCGGAACCAGCTTCTATTGACTCTTTCAGTGTGGTACCACTTTACTACGTGGTCGAAGCCAGAAGAAGGCCAGGATGTGGCCAACAGGTATGCGATAAATGCGAAAGTACGAGCCAGATGAGGACAAATGCCAGACCTAACCGAGACATAACCGGAGTTATCCTCTAAAATATTAATCGCAACCAGGTTTAATTGACTGTTTCGGTGTGGTACCACATTACTACGGGATCCAAATCAGAAAAAGCCCAGGATCTGGCCAACGAGTATGCGAAAAACGCGAAAGTATGAGCCAGATTGTTGCAAATACCAGAACTAACCCAGGCATAACCAGCGTTATCCTCTAAAGTACTAAGCGGAACCAGCTTTTATTGACAGTGTGGTACCAGATTACTACGTGATCCAAACAAGAAAAAGCCCAGGATATGGCCAAAAAGTATGCGAAAAGTGCGATAGTACGAGGCAGATGAGGGCATATCACAGACCTAACCGTGACATAATCGGCCTTATCCTCAAAAATATTTATCGCAACCAGGTTTAATTGGGTGTTTCGGTGTGGTACCGCATTACTACGTGATCCAAACCGTAAAAAGGCTAGGATCAGGGCAACAAGTAAGCAGAAAAATGCGGAAGTACGAGCGAGATGAGGGCAAATACCAGACCTAAACTAGACATAACCGGCATTATCCTCTAAACTATTAATCGCAACCAGGTTTAATTGACTGTTTCGGTGTGGCACCACATTGCGACGGGATCCAAACCAGAAAAAACCCAGGATCAGGCCAACGAGTATGCGAAAAACGCGAAAGTATGAGCCAGATGGTTGCAAATACCAGAACTAACCCAGGCATAACCAGCGTTATCCTCTAAAGTACTAAGCGGAACCAGCTTTTATTGACAGTGTGGTACCACATTACTACGTGATCCATACAAGAAAAAGCCCAGGATCTGGCCAACAAGTTTGCGAAAAGTGCGAATGTACGAGCCAGATGAGGACAAATGCCAGACCTAACCGAGACATAACCGGCGTTATCCTCCAAAATAGTAATCGCAACCAGGTTTAATTGACTGTTTCGGTGTGGTACCGCGTTACTACGTGATCCAAACCAGAAAAAGGCCAGGATCTGGCCAACAAGTATGCGAATAATGCGAAAGTACGTGCCAGATGAGGGCAAATACCAGACCTAACCCAGACATAACCGGCGTTATGCTCTAAAGTATTAATCGCAACCAGTTTAATTGACTGTTTCGGTGTGGAACCTCATTACTACGGGATCCAAACCAGAAAAAGCCCAGGATCTGGCCAACAAGTATGCGAAAAACGCGAATGTATGAGCCAGATGATTGCAAATACAAGAGCTAACCCAGACATAACCAGCATTATCCTCTAAAATACTAATCGGAACCAGCTTCTATTGACTGTTTCAGTGTGGTACCACATTACTACGTGATCCAAACCAGAAAAAGGCCTGGATCTGGCCAACAAGTATGCGATAAACGCGAAAGTATGAGCCAGATGATTGCAAAGACCAGAACTAACCCAGGCATAACCAGCGTTATCCTCTAAAATACTAAGCGGAACCAGCTTTTATTGACAGTGTGGTACCACATTACTACGTGATCCAAACAACAAAAAGCCCAGGATCTGGCCAACAAGTATGCGAAAAGTGCGATAGTATGACGTATATGGGCGCAAATCCCAGACCTAACCGAGACATAACCGGCGGTATCCTCTAAAATATTAATCGCAACCAGTTTAATTGACTGTTTCGGTGTGGTCTCTCATTACTACGGGATCCGAAGCAGAAAAAGGCCAGGATCTGGCCAACATGTATGCGAAAAACGCGAAAGTACGAGCCAGATGAGGACAAATGCCAGACCTAACCGAGACATAACCGGCGTTATCCTCTAAAATATTAATCGCAACCAGGTTTAATTGACTGTTTCGGCCTGGAACGACATTACTGCGGGATCCAAACCAGAAAAAGGCCAGGATCAGGCCAATAAGTATGCGAAAAACGCGAACGTACGAAACAGATGAGGACAAATCCCAGACCTACCCGAGACATAACCGGCGTTATTCTCTAAAATATTAATCGCAACCAGTTTAATTGACTGTTTCGGTGAGGAACCTCATTACTACGGGATCCAAAACTGAAAAAAACCAGGATCTGGCCAACAAGTATGCGAAAAGTGCGATAGTATGACGTATATGGGCGCAAATCCCAGACCTAACCGAGACATAACCGGCGGTATCCTCGTAAAATATTAATCGCAACCAGTTTAATTGACTGTTTCGGTGTGGTCTCTCATTACTACGGGATCCGAAGCAGAAAAAGGCCAGGATCTGGCCAACATGTATGCGAAAAACGCGAAAGTACGAGCCAGATGAGGACAAATGCCAGACCTAACCGTGACATAACCGGCGTTATCCTCTAAAATATTAATCGCAAACAGGTTTAATTGACTGTTTCGGTGTGGTACCACAATACTACGTGGGCCAAACCAGAAAAAGCCCAGGATCTGGCCAACAAGTATGCGAAAAACGCGAATTTATGAGCCAGATGATTTCAAATACCAGAACTAACCCAGACATAATCAGCGTTATCCTCCAAAATACTAATCGGAACCAGATTCTATTGACTGTTTCAGTGTGGTACCACTTTTCTACGTGATCCAAACCAGCAAAAGGCCAGGATCTGACGAACAAGTATGCGAAAAGTGCGATAGTATGACGTATATGGGCGCAAATCCCAGACCTAACCGAGACATAACCGGCGGTATCCTCCAAAATATTAATCGCAACCAGTTAAATTGACTGTTTCGGTGTGGTCTCTCATTACTACGGGATCCGAAGCAGAAAAGGGCCAGGATCTGGCCAACATGTATGCGAAAAACGCGAAAGTACGAGCCAGATGAGGACAAATGCCAGACCTAACCGAGACATAACCGGTGTTATCCTCTATAAAACTAATCGAAACCAGGTTTAATTGACTGTTTCAGTGTCCTACCACATTACTACGTGATCCAAACCAGAAAAAGCCCAGGATCTGGCCAACAAGTATGCGAAAAACGCGAAAGTATATGCCAGATTATAGCATATACCAGAACTAACCCAGACATAACCAGCGTTATCCTCTAAAATACTAATCGGAACCAGCTTCTATTGACCGTTTCAGTGTGTTACCACATTACTACGTGATCCGAACCAGAAAAAGGCTAGGATCAGGCCATCAAGTAAGCGAAAAACGCGAAAGTATGAGCCAGATGATTGCGAATACCAGAACTAACACAGACATAACCGGCGTTATCCTCTAAAATATTAATAGCAACCAGGTTTACTTGACCGCTTCAGTGTGGTACCACATTACTACGTGATCCAAACCAGAAAAAGCCGAGGATCTGGCCAACAAGTATGCGAAAAACGCGAAAGTATGTGCCAGATGATAGCAAATACCAGAACTAACCCAGACGTAACCAGCGTTATCCTCTAAGATACTTATCGGAACCAGCTTCTGTTGACTGTTTCAGTGTGGTACCACATTACTACGTGATCCAAACCAGAAAAGGGCCAGGGTCTGGCCAACAAGTGTGCGAAAAACGCGAAAGTATGAGCCAGATGATTGCAAATACCAGAACTAACACAGACATAACCAGCGTTATCCTCTAAAATACTAATCGGAACCAGCTTTTATTGACTGTTTCAGTGTGGTACCACATTACTACGTGATCCAAACCAGAAAAAGCCCAGGATCTGGCCAACAAGTATGCGAATAATGCGAAAGTACGTGCCAGATGAGGGCAAATACCAGACCTAACCCAGACATAACCGGCGTTATCCTCTAAAGTATTAATCGCAACCAGTTTAATTGACTGTTTCGGTGTGGACTCTCATTACTACGGGATCCAAAGCAGAAAAAGGCCAGGATCTGACCAACAAGTATGCGATAAACGCGGAAGTACGAGCCAGATGATGACAAATCCCAGACCTACCCTAGACATAACTGGCGTTATCCTCTTAAATATTAATCGCAACCAGTTTAATTGTCTGTTTCGGTGTGGAACCTCATTACTACGGGATCCAAACCAGAAAAAGGCCAGGATCTGGCCAACAAGTATGCGAATAATGCGAAAGTACGTGCCAGATGTGGGCAAATACCAGACCTAACCCAGGCATAACCAGCGTTATCCTCTAAAATACTAAGCGGAACCAGCTTTTATTGACAGTGTGGTACCACATTACTACGTGATCCAAACAACAAAAAGCCCAGGATCTGGCCAACAAGTATGCGAAAAGTGCGATAGTATGACGTATATGGGCGCAAATCCCAGACCTAACCGAGACATAACTGGCGTTATCCTCTTAAATATTAATCGCAACCAGTTTAATTGTCTGTCTCGGTGTGGAACCTCATTACTACGGGATCCAAACCAGAAAAAGGCCAGGATCTGGGCAACAAGTATGCGAATAATGCGAAAGTACGTGCCAGATGTGGGCAAATACCAGACCTAACCCAGGCATAACCAGCGTTATCCTCTAAAATACTAAGCGGAACCAGCATTTATTGACAGTGTGGTACCACATTACTACGTGATCCAAACAACAAAAAGCCCAGGATCTGACCAACAAGTATGCGAAAAGTGCGATAGTATGACGTATATTGGCGCAAATCCCAGACCTAACCGAGACATAACCGGCGGTATCCTCCAAAATATTAATCGCAACCAGTTTAATTGACTGTTTCGGTGTGGTCTCTCATTACTACGGGATCCGAAGCAGAAAAGGGCCAGGATCTGGCCAACATGTATGCGAAAAACGCGAAAGTACGAGCCAGATGAGGACAAATGCCAGACCTAACCGAGACATAACCGGTGTTATCCTCTATAAAACTAATCGAAACCAGGTTTAATTGACTGTTTCAGTGTGGTACCACATTACTACGTGATCCAAACCAGAAAAAGCCCAGGATCTGGCCAACAAGTATGCGAAAAACGCGAAAGTATATGCCAGATTATAGCATATACCAGAACTAACCCAGACATAACCAGCGTTATCCTCTAAAATACTAATCGGAACCAGCTTCTATTGACCGTTTCAGTGTGTTACCACATTACTACGTGATCCGAACCAGAAAAAGGCTAGGATCAGGCCATCAAGTAAGCGAAAAACGCGAAAGTATGAGCCAGATGATTGCAAATACCAGAACTAACACAGACATAACCGGCGTTATCCTCTAAAATATTAATAGCAACCAGGTTTACTTGACAGCTTCAGTGTGGTACCACATTACTACGTGATCCAAACCAGAAAAAGCCGAGGATCTGGCCAACAAGTATGCGAAAAACGCGAAAGTATATGCCAGATGATAGCAAATACCAGAACTAACCCAGACGTAACCAGCGTTATCCTCTAAGATACTTATCGGAACCAGCTTCTGTTGACTGTTTCAGTGTGGTACCACATTACTACGTGATCCAAACCAGAAAAAGCCCAGGATCTGGCCAACAAGTATGCGAAAAACGCGAAAGTATATGCCAGATGATAGCAAATACCAGAACTAACCCAGACGTAACCAGCGTTATCCTCTAAGATACTTATCGGAACCAGCTTCTGTTGACTGTTTCAGTGTGGTACCACATTACTACGTGATCCAAACCAGAAAAGGGCCAGGGTCTGGCCAACAAGTGTGCGAAAAACGCGAAAGTATGAGCCAGATGATTGCAAATACCAGAACTAACACAGACATAACCAGCGTTATCCTCTAAAATACTAATCGGAACCAGCTTTTATTGACTGTTTCAGTGTGGTACCACATTACTACGTGATCCAAACCAGAAAAAGCCCAGGATCGGGCCAACACCAATGCGAAAAATGCGAAAGTACGAGCCTGATGAGGGAAAATCCCAGACCTAACCGAGACGTAACCGGCGTTATCCCCTAAAATATTAATCGCAACCAGGTATAATTGACTGTTTCGGCGTGGTACCGCCTTGCTACGATGATCCAAACCAGAAAGAGGCCAGGATCTGGCCAACAAGTATGCGAATAATGCGAAAGTACGTGCCAGATGAGGGCAAATACCAGACCTAACCCAGACATAACCGGCGTTATCCTCTAAAGTATTAATCGCAACCAGTTTAATTGACTGTTTCGGTGTGGACTCTCATTACTACGGGATCGAAAGCAGAAAAAGGCCAGGATCTGACCAACAAGTATGCGATAAACGCGGAAGTACGAGCCAGATGATGACAAATCCCAGACCTACCCTAGACATAACTGGCGTTATCCTCTTAAATATTAATCGCAACCAGTTTAATTGTCTGTTTCGGTGTGGAACCTCATTACTACGGGATCCAAACCAGAAAAAGGCCAGGATCTGGCCAACAAGTATGCGAATAATGCGAAAGTACGTGCCAGATGTGGGCAAATACCAGACCTAACCCAGGCATAACCAGCGTTATCCTCTAAAATACTAAGCGGAACCAGCTTTTATTGACAGTGTGGTACCACATTACTACGTGATCCAAACAACAAAAAGCCCAGGATCTGGCCAACAAGTATGCGAAAAGTGCGATAGTATGACGTATATGGGCGCAAATCCCAGACCTAACCGAGACATAACTGGCGTTATCCTCTTAAATATTAATCGCAACCAGTTTAATTGTCTGTCTCGGTGTGGAACCTCATTACTACGGGATCCAAACCAGAAAAAGGCCAGGATCTGGGCAACAAGTATGCGAATAATGCGAAAGTACGTGCCAGATGTGGGCAAATACCAGACCTAACCCAGGCATAACCAGCGTTATCCTCTAAAATACTAAGCGGAACCAGCATTTATTGACAGTGTGGTACCACATTACTACGTGATCCAAACAACAAAAAGCCCAGGATCTGACCAACAAGTATGCGAAAAGTGCGATAGTATGACGTATATTGGCGCAAATCCCAGACCTAACCGAGACATAACCGGCGGTATCCTCCAAAATATTAATCGCAACCAGTTTAATTGACTGTTTCGGTGTGGTCTCTCATTACTACGGGATCCGAAGCAGAAAAGGGCCAGGATCTGGCCAACATGTATGCGAAAAACGCGAAAGTACGAGCCAGATGAGGACAAATGCCAGACCTAACCGGGACATAACCGGTGTTATCCTCTATAAAACTAATCGAAACCAGGTTTAATTGACTGTTTCAGTGTGGTACCACATTACTACGTGATCCAAACCAGAAAAAGCCCAGGATCTGGCCAACAAGTATGCGAAAAACGCGAAAGTATATGCCAGATTATAGCATATACCAGAACTAACCCAGACATAACCAGCGTTATCCTCTAAAATACTAATCGGAACCAGCTTCTATTGACCGTTTCAGTGTGTTACCACATTACTACGTGATCCGAACCAGAAAAAGGCTAGGATCAGGCCATCAAGTAAGCGAAAAACGCGAAAGTATGAGCCAGATGATTGCAAATACCAGAACTAACACAGACATAACCGGCGTTATCCTCTAAAATATTAATAGCAACCAGGTTTACTTGACAGCTTCAGTGTGGTACCACATTACTACGTGATCCAAACCAGAAAAAGCCGAGGATCTGGCCAACAAGTATGCGAAAAACGCGAAAGTATGTGCCAGATGATAGCAAATACCAGAACTAACCCAGACGTAACCAGCGTTATCCTCTAAGATACTTATCGGAACCAGCTTCTGCTGACTGTTTCAGTGTGGTACCACATTACTACGTGATCCAAACCAGAAAAGGGCCAGGGTCTGGCCAACAAGTGTGCGAAAAACGCGAAAGTATGAGCCAGATGATTGCAAATACCAGAACTAACACAGACATAACCAGCGTTATCCTCTAAAATACTAATCGGAACCAGCTTTTATTGACTGTTTCAGTGTGGTACCACATTACTACGTGATCCAAACCAGAAAAAGCCCAGGATCGGGCCAACAACAATGCGAAAAATGCGAAAGTACGAGCCTGATGACGGAAAATCCCAGACCTAATCGAGACGTAACCGGCGTTATCCCCTAAAATATTAATCGCAACCAGGTATAATTGACTGTTTCGGTGTGGAACCGCCTTGCTACGATGATCCAAACCAGAAAGAGGCCAGGATCTGGCCAACAAGTATGCGAATAATGCGAAAGTACGTGCCAGATGAGGGCAAATACCAGACCTAACCCAGACATAACCGGCGTTATCCTCTAAAGTATTAATCGCAACCAGTTTAATTGACTGTTTCGGTGTGGACTCTCATTACTACGGGATCCAAAGCAGAAAAAGGCCAGGATCTGACCAACAAGTATGCGATAAACGCGAAAGTACGAGCCAGATGATGACAAATCCCAGACCTACCCTAGACATAACTGGCGTTATCCTCTTAAATATTAATCGCAACCAGTTTAATTGTCTGTTTCGGTGTGGAACCTCATTACTACGGGATCCAAACCAGAAAAAGGCCAGGATCTGGCCAACAAGTATGCGAATAATGCGAAAGTACGTGCCAGATGTGGGCAAATACCAGACCTAACCCAGGCATAACCAGCGTTATCCTCTAAAATACTAAGCGGAACCAGCTTTTATTGACAGTGTGGTACCACATTACTACGTGATCCAAACAACAAAAAGCCCAGGATCTGGCCAACAAGTATGCGAAAAGTGCGATAGTATGACGTATATGGGCGCAAATACCAGACCTAACCGAGACATAACTGGCGTTATCCTCTTAAATATTAATCGCAACCAGTTTAATTGTCTGTTTCGGTGTGGAACCTCATTACTACGGGATCCAAACCAGAAAAAGGCCAGGATCTGGGCAACAAGTATGCGAATAATGCGAAAGTACGTGCCAGATGTGGGCAAATACCAGACCTAACCCAGGCATAACCAGCGTTATCCTCTAAAATACTAAGCGGAACCAGCTTTTATTGACAGTGTGGTACCACATTACTACGTGATCCAAACAACAAAAAGCCCAGGATCTGACCAACAAGTATGCGAAAAGTGCGATAGTATGACGTATATGGGCGCAAATCCCAGACCTAACCGAGACATAACCGGCGGTATCCTCCAAAATATTAATCGCAACCAGTTTAATTGACTGTTTCGGTGTGGTCTCTCATTACTACGGGATCCGAAGCAGAAAAGGGCCAAGATCTGGCCAACATGTATGCGAAAAACGCGAAAGTACGAGCCAGATGAGGACAAATGCCAGACCTAACCGAGACATAACCGGTGTTATCCTCTATAATACTAATCGAAACCAGGTTTAATTGACTGTTTCAGTGTGGTACCACATTACTACGTGATCCGAACCAGAAAAAGGCTAGGATCAGGCCATCAAGTAAGCGAAAAACGCGAAAGTATGAGCCAGATGATTGCAAATACCAGAACTAACACAGACATAACCGGCGTTATCCTCTAAAATATTAATAGCAACCAGGTTTACTTGACAGCTTCAGTGTGGTACCACATTACTACGTGATCCAAACCAGAAAAAGCCGAGGATCTGGCCAACAAGTATGCGAAAAACGCGAAAGTATATGCCAGATGATAGCAAATACCAGAACTAACCCAGACGTAACCAGCGTTATCCTCTAAGATACTTATCGGAACCAGCTTCTGTTGACTGTTTCAGTGTGGTACCACATTACTACGTGATCCAAACCAGAAAAAGCCCAGGATCTGGCCAACAAGTATGCGAAAAACGCGAAAGTATATGCCAGATGATAGCAAATACCAGAACTAACCCAGACGTAACCAGCGTTATCCTCTAAGATACTTATCGGAACCAGCTTCTGTTGACTGTTTCAGTGTGGTACCACATTACTACGTGATCCAAACCAGAAAAGGGCCACGGTCTGGCCAACAAGTGTGCGAAAAACGCGAAAGTATGAGCCAGATGATTGCAAATACCAGAACTAACACAGACATAACCAGCGTTATCCTCTAAAATACTAATCGGAACCAGCTTTTATTGACTGTTTCAGTGTGGTACCACATTACTACGTGATCCAAACCAGAAAAAGCCCAGGATCGGGCCAACACCAATGCGAAAAATGCGAAAGTACGAGCCTGATGAGGGAAAATCCCAGACCTAACCGAGACGTAACCGGCGTTATCCCCTAAAATATTAATCGCAACCAGGTATAATTGACTGTTTCGGCGTGGTACCGCCTTGCTACGATGATCCAAACCAGAAAGAGGCCAGGATCTGGCCAACAAGTATGCGAATAATGCGAAAGTACGTGCCAGATGAGGGCAAATACCAGACCTAACCCAGACATAACCGGCGTTATCCTCTAAAGTATTAATCGCAACCAGTTTAATTGACTGTTTCGGTGTGGACTCTCATTACTACGGGATCGAAAGCAGAAAAAGGCCAGGATCTGACCAACAAGTATGCGATAAACGCGGAAGTACGAGCCAGATGATGACAAATCCCAGACCTACCCTAGACATAACTGGCGTTATCCTCTTAAATATTAATCGCAACCAGTTTAATTGTCTGTTTCGGTGTGGAACCTCATTACTACGGGATCCAAACCAGAAAAAGGCCAGGATCTGGCCAACAAGTATGCGAATAATGCGAAAGTACGTGCCAGATGTGGGCAAATACCAGACCTAACCCAGGCATAACCAGCGTTATCCTCTAAAATACTAAGCGGAACCAGCTTTTATTGACAGTGTGGTACCACATTACTACGTGATCCAAACAACAAAAAGCCCAGGATCTGGCCAACAAGTATGCGAAAAGTGCGATAGTATGACGTATATGGGCGCAAATCCCAGACCTAACCGAGACATAACTGGCGTTATCCTCTTAAATATTAATCGCAACCAGTTTAATTGTCTGTCTCGGTGTGGAACCTCATTACTACGGGATCCAAACCAGAAAAAGGCCAGGATCTGGGCAACAAGTATGCGAATAATGCGAAAGTACGTGCCAGATGTGGGCAAATACCAGACCTAACCCAGGCATAACCAGCGTTATCCTCTAAAATACTAAGCGGAACCAGCATTTATTGACAGTGTGGTACCACATTACTACGTGATCCAAACAACAAAAAGCCCAGGATCTGACCAACAAGTATGCGAAAAGTGCGATAGTATGACGTATATTGGCGCAAATCCCAGACCTAACCGAGACATAACCGGCGGTATCCTCCAAAATATTAATCGCAACCAGTTTAATTGACTGTTTCGGTGTGGTCTCTCATTACTACGGGATCCGAAGCAGAAAAGGGCCAGGATCTGGCCAACATGTATGCGAAAAACGCGAAAGTACGAGCCAGATGAGGACAAATGCCAGACCTAACCGGGACATAACCGGTGTTATCCTCTATAAAACTAATCGAAACCAGGTTTAATTGACTGTTTCAGTGTGGTACCACATTACTACGTGATCCAAACCAGAAAAAGCCCAGGATCTGGCCAACAAGTATGCGAAAAACGCGAAAGTATATGCCAGATTATAGCATATACCAGAACTAACCCAGACATAACCAGCGTTATCCTCTAAAATACTAATCGGAACCAGCTTCTATTGACCGTTTCAGTGTGTTACCACATTACTACGTGATCCGAACCAGAAAAAGGCTAGGATCAGGCCATCAAGTAAGCGAAAAACGCGAAAGTATGAGCCAGATGATTGCAAATACCAGAACTAACACAGACATAACCGGCGTTATCCTCTAAAATATTAATAGCAACCAGGTTTACTTGACAGCTTCAGTGTGGTACCACATTACTACGTGATCCAAACCAGAAAAAGCCGAGGATCTGGCCAACAAGTATGCGAAAAACGCGAAAGTATGTGCCAGATGATAGCAAATACCAGAACTAACCCAGACGTAACCAGCGTTATCCTCTAAGATACTTATCGGAACCAGCTTCTGCTGACTGTTTCAGTGTGGTACCACATTACTACGTGATCCAAACCAGAAAAGGGCCAGGGTCTGGCCAACAAGTGTGCGAAAAACGCGAAAGTATGAGCCAGATGATTGCAAATACCAGAACTAACACAGACATAACCAGCGTTATCCTCTAAAATACTAATCGGAACCAGCTTTTATTGACTGTTTCAGTGTGGTACCACATTACTACGTGATCCAAACCAGAAAAAGCCCAGGATCGGGCCAACAACAATGCGAAAAATGCGAAAGTACGAGCCTGATGACGGAAAATCCCAGACCTAATCGAGACGTAACCGGCGTTATCCCCTAAAATATTAATCGCAACCAGGTATAATTGACTGTTTCGGTGTGGAACCGCCTTGCTACGATGATCCAAACCAGAAAGAGGCCAGGATCTGGCCAACAAGTATGCGAATAATGCGAAAGTACGTGCCAGATGAGGGCAAATACCAGACCTAACCCAGACATAACCAGCGTTATCCTCTAAAATACTAAGCGGAACCAGCTTTTATTGACAGTGTGGTACCACATTACTACGTGATCCAAACAACAAAAAGCCCAGGATCTGGCCAACAAGTATGCGAAAAGTGCGATAGTATGACGTATATGGGCGCAAATCCCAGACCTAACCGAGACATAACTGGCGTTATCCTCTTAAATATTAATCGCAACCAGTTTAATTGTCTGTTTCGGTGTGGAACCTCATTACTACGGGATCCAAACCAGAAAAAGGCCAGGATCTGGGCAACAAGTATGCGAATAATGCGAAAGTACGTGCCAGATGTGGGCAAATACCAGACCTAACCCAGGCATAACCAGCGTTATCCTCTAAAATACTAAGCGGAACCAGCTTTTATTGACAGTGTGGTACCACATTACTACGTGATCCAAACAACAAAAAGCCCAGGATCTGACCAACAAGTATGCGAAAAGTGCGATAGTATGACGTATATGGGCGCAAATCCCAGACCTAACCGAGACATAACCGGCGGTATCCTCCAAAATATTAATCGCAACCAGTTTAATTGACTGTTTCGGTGTGGTCTCTCATTACTACGGGATCCGAAGCAGAAAAGGGCCAAGATCTGGCCAACATGTATGCGAAAAACGCGAAAGTACGAGCCAGATGAGGACAAATGCCAGACCTAACCGAGACATAACCGGTGTTATCCTCTATAATACTAATCGAAACCAGGTTTAATTGACTGTTTCAGTGTGGTACCACATTACTACGTGATCCGAACCAGAAAAAGGCTAGGATCAGGCCATCAAGTAAGCGAAAAACGCGAAAGTATGAGCCAGATGATTGCAAATACCAGAACTAACACAGACATAACCGGCGTTATCCTCTAAAATATTAATAGCAACCAGGTTTACTTGACAGCTTCAGTGTGGTACCACATTACTACGTGATCCAAACCAGAAAAAGCCGAGGATCTGGCCAACAAGTATGCGAAAAACGCGAAAGTATGTGCCAGATGATAGCAAATACCAGAACTAACCCAGACGTAACCAGCGTTATCCTCTAAGATACTTATCGGAACCAGCTTTTATTGACTGTTTCAGTGTGGTACCACATTACTACGTGATCCAAACCAGAAAAAGCCCAGGATCGGGCCAACAACAATGCGAAAAATGCGAAAGTACGAGCCTGATGAGGGAAAATCCCAGACCTAATCGAGACGTAACCGGCGTTATCCCCTAAAATATTAATCGCAACCAGGTATAATTGACTGTTTCGGTGTGGAACCGCCTTGCTACGATGATCCAAACCAGAAAGAGGCCAGGATCTGGCCAACAAGTATGCGAATAATGCGAAAGTACGTGCCAGATGAGGGCAAATACCAGAACTAACCCAGACATAACCGGCGTTATCCTCTAAAGTATTAATCGCAACCAGTTTAATTGACTGTTTCGGTGTGGACTCTCATTACTACGGGATCCAAAGCAGAAAAAGGCCAGGATCTGACCAACAAGTATGCGATAAACGCGAAAGTACGAGCCAGATGAGGGCAAAGCCCAGAGCTAACCGTGACATAACCGGCGTTATCCTCATATACGCGAAAGTATGAGCCAGATGATTGCAAATACCAGAACTAACCCAGGCATAACCAGCGTTATCCTCTGAAATACTAAGCAGAACCAGCTTTAATTGACAGTGTGGTACCACATCACTACGTGATCCAAAGCAGAAGAAGCCCAGGATCTGGCCAACATGTATGCGAAAAGTGCGAAAGTACGAGGCAGATGAGGGCAAAGCCCAGACCTAACCGTGACATAACCGGCGTTATCCTCTAAAATATTAATCGCAAACAGGTTTAATTGACTGTTTCGGTGTGGTACCACAATACTACGTGGTCCAAACCAGAAAAAGCCCAGGATCTGGCCAACAAGTATGCGAAAAACGCGAATTTATGAGCCAGATCATTTCAAATACCAGAACTAACCCAGACATAATCAGCGTTATCCTCCAAAATACTAATCGGAACCAGATTCTATTGACTGTTTCAGTGTGGTACCACTTTTCTACGTGATCCAAACCAGAAAAAGGCCAGGATCTGACCAACAAGTATGCGAAAAGTGCGATAGTATGACGTATATGGGCGCAAATCCCAGACCTAACCGAGACATAACCGGCGGTATCCTCCAAAATATTAATCGCAACCAGTTTAATTGACTGTTTCGGTGTGGTCTCTCATTACTACGGGATCCGAAGCAGAAAAGGGCCAGGATCTGGCCAACATGTATGCGAAAAACGCGAAAGTACGAGCCAGATGAGGACAAATGCCAGACCTAACCGAGACATAACCGGTGTTATCTCTCGGTCTTATCTCTATAAAACTAATCGAAACCAGGTTTAATTGACTGTTTCAGTGTGGTACCACATTACTACGTGATCCAAACCAGAAAAAGCCCAGGATCTGGCCAACAAGTATGCGAAAAACGCGAAAGTATATGCCAGATTATAGCATATACCAGAACTAACCCAGACATAACCAGCGTTATCCTCTAAAATACTAATCGGAACCAGCTTCTATTGACCGTTTCAGTGTGTTACCACATTACTACGTGATCCGAACCAGAAAAAGCCCAGGATCTGACCAACAAGTATGCGAAAAGTGCGATAGTATGACGTATATGGGCGCAAATCCCAGACCTAACCGAGACATAACCGGCGGTATCCTCCAAAATATTAATCGCAACCAGTTTAATTGACTGTTTCGGTGTGGTCTCTCATTACTACGGGATCCGAAGCAGAAAAGGGCCAGGATCTGGCCAACATGTATGCGAAAAACGCGAAAGTACGAGCCAGATGAGGACAAATGCCAGACCTAACCGAGACATAACCGGTGTTATCCTCTATAATACTAATCGAAACCAGGTTTAATTGACTGTTTCAGTGTGGTACCACATTACTACGTGATCCGAACCAGAAAAAGGCTAGGATCAGGCCATCAAGTAAGCGAAAAACGCGAAAGTATGAGCCAGATGATTGCAAATACCAGAACTAACACAGACATAACCAGCGTTATCCTCTAAAATACTAATCGGAACCAGCTTTTATTGACTGTTTCAGTGTGGTACCACATTACTACGTGATCCAAACCAGAAAAAGCCCAGGATCGGGCCAACAACAATGCGAAAAATGCGAAAGTACGAGCCTGATGAGGGAAAATCCCAGACCTAACCGAGACGTAACCGGCGTTATCCCCTAAAATATTAATCGCAACCAGGTATAATTGACTGTTTCGGCGTGGTACCGCCTTGCTACGATGATCCAAACCAGAAAGAGGCCAGGATCTGGCCAACAAGTATGCGAATAATGCGAAAGTACGTGCCAGATGAGGGCAAATACCAGACCTAACCCAGACATAACCGGCGTTATCCTCTAAAGTATTAATCGCAACCAGTTTAATTGACTGTTTCGGTGTGGACTCTCATTACTACGGGATCCAAAGCAGAAAAAGGCCAGGATCTGACCAACAAGTATGCGATAAACGCGGAAGTACGAGCCAGATGATGACAAATCCCAGACCTACCCTAGACATAACTGGCGTTATCCTCTTAAATATTAATCGCAACCAGTTTAATTGTCTGTTTCGGTGTGGAACCTCATTACTACGGGATCCAAACCAGAAAAAGGCCAGGATCTGGCCAACAAGTATGCGAATAATGCGAAAGTACGTGCCAGATGTGGGCAAATACCAGACCTAACCCAGGCATAACCAGCGTTATCCTCTAAAATACTAAGCGGAACCAGCTTTTATTGACAGTGTGGTACCACATTACTACGTGATCCAAACAACAAAAAGCCCAGGATCTGGCCAACAAGTATGCGAAAAGTGCGATAGTATGACGTATATGGGCGCAAATCCCAGACCTAACCGAGACATAACTGGCGTTATCCTCTTAAATATTAATCGCAACCAGTTTAATTGTCTGTTTCGGTGTGGAACCTCATTACTACGGGATCCAAACCAGAAAAAGGCCAGGATCTGGGCAACAAGTATGCGAATAATGCGAAAGTACGTGCCAGATGTGGGCAAATACCAGACCTAACCCAGGCATAACCAGCGTTATCCTCTAAAATACTAAGCGGAACCAGCATTTATTGACAGTGTGGTACCACATTACTACGTGATCCAAACAACAAAAAGCCCAGGATCTGACCAACAAGTATGCGAAAAGTGCGATAGTATGACGTATATGGGCGCAAATCCCAGACCTAACCGAGACATAACCGGCGGTATCCTCCAAAATATTAATCGCAATCAGTTTAATTGACTGTTTCGGTGTGGTCTCTCATTACTACGGGATCCGAAGCAGAAAAGGGCCAGGATCTGGCCAACATGTATGCGAAAAACGCGAAAGTACGAGCCAGATGAGGACAAATGCCAGACCTAACCGAGACATAACCGGTGTTATCCTCTATAAAACTAATCGAAACCAGGTGTAATTGACTGTTTCAGTGTGGTACCACATTACTACGTGATCCAAACCAGAAAAAGCCCAGGATCTGGCCAACAAGTATGCGAAAAACGCGAAAGTATATGCCAGATTATAGCATATACCAGAACTAACCCAGACATAACCAGCGTTATCCTCTAAAATACTAATCGGAACCAGCTTCTATTGACCGTTTCAGTGTGTTACCACATTACTACGTGATCCGAACCAGAAAAAGGCTAGGATCAGGCCATCAAGTAAGCGAAAAACGCGAAAGTATGAGCCAGATGATTGCAAATACCAGAACTAACACAGACATAACCGGCGTTATCCTCTAAAATATTAATAGCAACCAGGTTTACTTGACAGCTTCAGTGTGGTACCACATTACTACGTGATCCAAACCAGAAAAAGCCGAGGATCTGGCCAACAAGTATGCGAAAAACGCGAAAGTATGTGCCAGATGATAGCAAATACCAGAACTAACCCAGACGTAACCAGCGTTATCCTCTAAGATACTTATCGGAACCAGCTTCTGCTGACTGTTTCAGTGTGGTACCACATTACTACGTGATCCAAACCAGAAAAGGGCCAGGGTCTGGCCAACAAGTGTGCGAAAAACGCGAAAGTATGAGCCATATGATTGCAAATACCAGAACTAACACAGACATAACCAGCGTTATCCTCTAAAATACTAATCGGAACCAGCTTTTATTGACTGTTTCAGTGTGGTACCACATTACTACGTGATCCAAACCAGAAAAAGCCCAGGATCGGGCCAACAACAATGCGAAAAATGCGAAAGTACGAGCCTGATGACGGAAAATCCCAGACCTAATCGAGACGTAACCGGCGTTATCCCCTAAAATATTAATCGCAACCAGGTATAATTGACTGTTTCGGTGTGGAACCGCCTTGCTACGATGATCCAAACCAGAAAGAGGCCAGGATCTGGCCAACAAGTATGCGAATAATGCGAAAGTACGTGCCAGATGAGGGCAAATACCAGACCTAACCCAGACATAACCGGCGTTATCCTCTAAAGTATTAATCGCAACCAGTTTAATTGACTGTTTCGGTGTGGACTCTCATTACTACGGGATCCAAAGCAGAAAAAGGCCAGGATCTGACCAACAAGTATGCGATAAACGCGAAAGTACGAGCCAGATGATGACAAATCCCAGACCTACCCTAGACATAACTGGCGTTATCCTCTTAAATATTAATCGCAACCAGTTTAATTGTCTGTTTCGGTGTGGAACCTCATTACTACGGGATCCAAACCAGAAAAAGGCCAGGATCTGGCCAACAAGTATGCGAATAATGCGAAAGTACGTGCCAGATGTGGGCAAATACCAGACCTAACCCAGGCATAACCAGCGTTATCCTCTAAAATACTAAGCGGAACCAGCTTTTATTGACAGTGTGGTACCACATTACTACGTGATCCAAACAACAAAAAGCCCAGGATCTGGCCAACAAGTATGCGAAAAGTGCGATAGTATGACGTATATGGGCGCAATTCCCAGACCTAACCGAGACATAACTGGCGTTATCCTCTTAGATATTAATCGCAACCAGTTTAATTGTCTGTTTCGGTGTGGAACCTCATTACTACGGGATCCAAACCAGAAAAAGGCCAGGATCTGGGCAACAAGTATGCGAATAATGCGAAAGTACGTGCCAGATGTGGGCAAATACCAGACCTAACCCAGGCATAACCAGCGTTATCCTCTAAAATACTAAGCGGAACCAGCTTTTATTGACAGTGTGGTACCACATTACTACGTGATCCAAACAACAAAAAGCCCAGGATCTGACCAACAAGTATGCGAAAAGTGCGATAGTATGACGTATATGGGCGCAAATCCCAGACCTAACCGAGACATAACCGGCGGTATCCTCCAAAATATTAATCGCAACCAGTTTAATTGACTGTTTCGGTGTGGTCTCTCATTACTACGGGATCCGAAGCAGAAAAGGGCCAGGATCTGGCCAACATGTATGCGAAAAACGCGAAAGTACGAGCCAGATGAGGACAAATGCCAGACCTAACCGAGACATAACCGGTGTTATCCTCTATAATACTAATCGAAACCAGGTTTAATTGACTGTTTCAGTGTGGTACCACATTACTACGTGATCCGAACCAGAAAAAGGCTAGGATCAGGCGATCAAGTAAGCGAAAAACGCGAAAGTATGAGCCAGATGATTGCAAATACCAGAACTAACACAGACATAACCAGCGTTATCCTCTAAAATACTAATCGGAACCAGCTTTTATTGACTGTTTCAGTGTGGTACCACATTACTACGTGATCCAAACCAGAAAAAGCCCAGGATCGGGCCAACAACAATGCGAAAAATGCGAAAGTACGAGCCTGATGAGGGAAAATCCCAGACCTAACCGAGACGTAACCGGCGTTATCCCCTAAAATATTAATCGCAACCAGGTATAATTGACTGTTTCGGCGTGGTACCGCCTTGCTACGATGATCCAAACCAGAAAGAGGCCAGGATCTGGCCAACAAGTATGCGAATAATGCGAAAGTACGTGCCAGATGAGGGCAAATACCAGACCTAACCCAGACATAACCGGCGTTATCCTCTAAAGTATTAATCGCAACCAGTTTAATTGACTGTTTCGGTGTGGACTCTCATTACTACGGGATCCAAAGCAGAAAAAGGCCAGGATCTGACCAACAAGTATGCGATAAACGCGGAAGTACGAGCCAGATGATGACAAATCCCAGACCTACCCTAGACATAACTGGCGTTATCCTCTTAAATATTAATCGCAACCAGTTTAATTGTCTGTTTCGGTGTGGAACCTCATTACTACGGGATCCAAACCAGAAAAAGGCCAGGATCTGGCCAACAAGTATGCGAATAATGCGAAAGTACGTGCCAGATGTGGGCAAATACCAGACCTAACCCAGGCATAACCAGCGTTATCCTCTAAAATACTAAGCGGAACCAGCTTTTATTGACAGTGTGGTACCACATTACTACGTGATCCAAACAACAAAAAGCCCAGGATCTGGCCAACAAGTATGCGAAAAGTGCGATAGTATGACGTATATGGGCGCAAATCCCAGACCTAACCGAGACATAACTGGCGTTATCCTCTTAAATATTAATCGCAACCAGTTTAATTGTCTGTTTCGGTGTGGAACCTCATTACTACGGGATCCAAACCAGAAAAAGGCCAGGATCTGGGCAACAAGTATGCGAATAATGCGAAAGTACGTGCCAGATGTGGGCAAATACCAGACCTAACCCAGGCATAACCAGCGTTATCCTCTAAAATACTAAGCGGAACCAGCATTTATTGACAGTGTGGTACCACATTACTACGTGATCCAAACAACAAAAAGCCCAGGATCTGACCAACAAGTATGCGAAAAGTGCGATAGTATGACGTATATGGGCGCAAATCCCAGACCTAACCGAGACATAACCGGCGGTATCCTCCAAAATATTAATCGCAACCAGTTTAATTGACTGTTTCGGTGTGGTCTCTCATTACTACGGGATCCGAAGCAGAAAAGGGCCAGGATCTGGCCAACATGTATGCGAAAAACGCGAAAGTACGAGCCAGATGAGGACAAATGCCAGACCTAACCGAGACATAACCGGTGTTATCCTCTATAAAACTAATCGAAACCAGGTGTAATTGACTGTTTCAGTGTGGTACCACATTACTACGTGATCCAAACCAGAAAAAGCCCAGGATCTGGCCAACAAGTATGCGAAAAACGCGAAAGTATATGCCAGATTATAGCATATACCAGAACTAACCCAGACATAACCAGCGTTATCCTCTAAAATACTAATCGGAACCAGCTTCTATTGACCGTTTCAGTGTGTTACCACATTACTACGTGATCCGAACCAGAAAAGGGCCAGGATCTGGCCAACATGTATGCGAAAAACGCGAAAGTACGAGCCAGATGAGGACAAATGCCAGACCTAACCGAGACATAACCGGTGTTATCCTCTATAAAACTAATCGAAACCAGGTGTAATTGACTGTTTCAGTGTGGTACCACATTACTACGTGATCCAAACCAGAAAAAGCCCAGGATCTGGCCAACAAGTATGCGAAAAACGCGAAAGTATATGCCAGATTATAGCATATACCAGAACTAACCCAGACATAACCAGCGTTATCCTCTAAAATACTAATCGGAACCAGCTTCTATTGACCGTTTCAGTGTGGTACCACATTACTACGTGATCCAAACCAGAAAAAGCCGAGGATCTGGCCAACAAGTATGCGAAAAACGCGAAAGTATGTGCCAGATGATAGCAAATACCAGAACTAACCCAGACGTAACCAGCGTTATCCTCTAAGATACTTATCGGAACCAGCTTCTGTTGACTGTTTCAGTGTGGTACCACATTACTACGTGATCCAAACCAGAAAAGGGCCAGGGTCTGGCCAACAAGTGTGCGAAAAACGCGAAAGTATGAGCCAGATGATTGCAAATACCAGAACTAACACAGACATAACCAGCGTTATCCTCTAAAATACTAATCGGAACCAGCTTTTATTGACTGTTTCAGTGTGGTACCACATTACTACGTGATCCAAACCAGAAAAAGCCCAGGATCGGGCCAACAACAATGCGAAAAATGCGAAAGTACGAGCCTGATGAGGGAAAATCCCAGACCTAACCGAGACGCAACCGGCGTTATCCCCTAAAATATTAATCGCAACCAGGTATAATTGACTGTTTCGGCGTGGTACCGCCTTGCTACGATGATCCAAACCAGAAAGAGGCCAGGATCTGGCCAACAAGTATGCGAATAATGCGAAAGTACGTGCCAGATGAGGGCAAATACCAGACCTAACCCAGACATAACCGGCGTTATCCTCTAAAGTATTAATCGCAACCAGTTTAATTGACTGTTTCGGTGTGGACTCTCATTACTACGGGATCCAAAGCAGAAAAAGGCCAGGATCTGACCAACAAGTATGCGATAAACGCGGAAGTACGAGCCAGATGATGACAAATCCCAGACCTACCCTAGACATAACTGGCGTTATCCTCTTAAATATTAATCGCAACCAGTTTAATTGTCTGTTTCGGTGTGGAACCTCATTACTACGGGATCCAAACCAGAAAAAGGCCAGGATCTGGCCAACAAGTATGCGAATAATGCGAAAGTACGTGCCAGATGTGGGCAAATACCAGACCTAACCCAGGCATAACCAGCGTTATCCTCTAAAATACTAAGCGGAACCAGCTTTTATTGACAGTGTGGTACCACATTACTACGTGATCCAAACAACAAAAAGCCCAGGATCTGGCCAACAAGTATGCGAAAAGTGCGATAGTATGACGTATATGGGCGCAAATCCCAGACCTAACCGAGACATAACTGGCGTTATCCTCTTAAATATTAATCGCAACCAGTTTAATTGTCTGTTTCGGTGTGGAACCTCATTACTACGGGATCCAAACCAGAAAAAGGCCAGGATCTGGGCAACAAGTATGCGAATAATGCGAAAGTACGTGCCAGATGTGGGCAAATACCAGACCTAACCCAGGCATAACCAGCGTTATCCTCTAAAATACTAAGCGGAACCAGCATTTATTGACAGTGTGGTACCACATTACTACGTGATCCAAACAACAAAAAGCCCAGGATCTGACCAACAAGTATGCGAAAAGTGCGATAGTACGAGCCAGATGATTTCAAATACCAGAACTAACCCAGACATAACCAGCGTTATCCTCTAAAATATTATTCGCAACCAGGTTTAATTGACTGTTTCGGTGTGGTACGACATTACTACGTGGTCCGAGCCAGAAAAAGGCCAGGATGTTGCCAACAAATATGCAAAAAACGCGAAAGTACGAGCCAGATGAGGACAAATCCCAGACCTACCCGAGACATAACCGGCGTTATCCTCTAAAATATTAATCGCAACCAGTTTAATTGACTGTTTCGGTGTGGAACCTCATTACTACGGGATCCAAAACAGAAAAAACCCAGGATCTGGCCAACAAGTATGCGACAAACGCGAAAGTATGAGGCAGATGATTGCAAATACCAGAACTAACCCAGGCATATCCAGCGTTATCCTCTAAAGTATTAATCGGAACCAGGTTTAATTGACTGTTTCAGTGTGGTACCACATTACTACGTGATCCAAACCAGAAAAAGCCCAGGACCTGGCCAGCAAGTATGCGAAACAAGCGAAAGTACGAGCCAGATGAGGACAAATCCCAGACCTACCCAAGACGTAACCGGCGTTATCCTCTAAAGTATTAATCGGAACCAGGTTTAATTGACTGTTTCTGTGTGGTACCACTTTACTACGTGGCCCAAGCCAGAAGAAGGCCAGGATGTGGCCAACAAGTATGCGAAAAAAGCGAAAGTACGAGCCAGATGAGGACAAATCCCAGACCTACCCAAGACGTAACCGGCGTTATCCTCTAAAGTATTAATCGGAACCAGGTTTAATTGACTGTTTCTGTGTGGTACCACTTTACTACGTGGTCCAAGCCAGAAGAAGGCCAGGATGTGGTCAACAAGTATGCGAAAAACGCGAAAGTATGAGCCAGATGATTGCAAATACCAGAACAATCCCAGGCATAACCAGCGTTATCCTCTAAAATACTAAGCGGAACCAGCTTTTATTGACAGTGTGGTTCCACATTACTACGTGATCCAAACCAGAAAAAGCCCAGGATCTGGCCAACAAGTATGCGAAACGTGCGAAAGTACGAGGCAGATGAGGGCAAATCCCCGACCTAACCGTGACATAACCGGCGTTATCCACTAAAATATTTATCGCAACCAGGTTTAATTGACTGTTTCGGTGTGGAACCACAATACGACGGGATCCAATCTACAAAAAACCCAAGATCTGGCCAACAAGTATGCGAAAAATGCGAAAGTATAAGCCAGATGAGGGCAAATACCAGACCTAACCCAGACATAACCGGCGTTATCCTCTAAAATATTAAACGGACCCAGGTTTAATTGACTGTTTCGGTGTAGAACCACATTACTACGGGATCCAAACCAGAAGAAGGCCAGGATGTGGCCAACAAGTATGCGAAAAATGCGATAGTACGAGCCAGATGAGGGCAAATACCAGACCAAACCGAGACATTACCGGCTTTATCCTCTAAAATATTTATCGCAACCAGATTTAATTGACTGTTTCGGTGTAGAACCACATTACTACGGGATCCAAACCAGAAAAAGCCCAGGATCTGGCCATCAAGTATGCGAAAAACGCGAAAGTATATGCCAGATTATAGCATATACCAGAACTAACCCAGACATAACCAGCGTTATCCTCTAAAATACTTATCGGAACCACCTTCTATTGACCGTTTCAGTGTGGTACCTCATTACTACGTGATCCGAATCAGAAAAAGGCTAGGATCAGGCCATCAAGTATGCGAAAAACGCGAAAGTATGAGCCAGATGATAGCAAATACCAGAACTAACCCAGACGTAACCAGCGTTATCCTCTAAGATACTTATCGGAACCAGCTTCTGTTGACTGTTTCAGTGTGGTACCACATTACTACGTGATCCAAACCAGAAAAGGGCCAGGGTCTGGCCAACAAGTGTGCGAAAAACGTGAAAGTATGAGCCAGATGATTGCAAATACCAGAACTAACACAGACATAACCAGCGTTAACCTCTAAAATACTAATCGGAACCAGCTTTTATTGACTGTTTCAGTGTGGTACCACATTACTACGTGATCCAAACCAGAAAAAGCCCAGGATCGGGCCAACAACAATGCGAAAAATGCGAAAGTACGAGCCTAATGAGGGAAAATCCCAGACCTAACCGAGACGTAACCGGCGTTATCCCCTAAAATATTAATCGCAACCAGGTATAATTGACTGTTTCGGTGTGGTACCGCCTTGCTACGATGATCCAAACCAGAAAGAGGCCAGGATCTGGCCAACAAGTATGCGAATAATGCGTGTTTAAATATCGCGTTAATTGACGGATTTGAGAACCGTTTAGAGAAATATTCAAGTTAACGTGAATTATAACTGAGAACCATAAATTCCTCGTACGGTATTGTTTTTCGTGTACGCGACATTCCAGAGACTCTCTGATGCGTAGTTCGGTACACGGAACGATACAGGTTAGAAAAACCATACGCGAGTGTTGGTTGCTCTCAGTCACGTGATCGACCCAATATATTTACTTGGGATCGATCGTCGAAGATCTATAAACAGAGAGGGTAGAGGAATATTGAAATTAAGAAGAGATAGACATTGAAGAGCAGGGATAGCGCCGCGAGGTGGTGATTACCCCTCTCGTGGCCGCGACTGCGGATGTCTGTTCGCTTCTTAGCTGCGAGACTCGAAAGCGAGTCCGCGCAGCGAGCAGATCGACAAACGATTCCGCTCCGCGATGAAACCAAATCTCCGAATATAGGTTCTGAGAACACTCGAACCTTTCGTTGAGAAGTTTAAATTATTGCTCAAAATTAACTAAATCGGTGAGGCATTTTATCAGCCCCGATTATTGACTGTACAATCTCGCCGAATAGCACGTGACGCTCGAGTTACGTGGACGTGTGAGGGAATTGAAAAACTTCGGTTCCCGCTTGGCGAGATTATTAATAAAATTTAAAAGACTGTGGGTTTTCGTCCAACTTTCATGTGACGTTTGTGCTACGCGGTCATGAAAGGGGAATCGAGATAAGAATCGTTTCCCGTGTGTCGAAACTCCAGTCTCAGCAAGGGCTACGGCCCGATCAGTACTGACGACTCCACGGACTGCTGCATTTGACGCGGTCGTGCGAGGCTGGCATTATCACGGACTGCTGCATTTGACGCGGTCGTGAGGCTGACTTTCCAACGTCTCGCTGCAACCAGCGGTCGTCGGAAGTCCAGTTTCGGCCAGTGGCTACGGCCAACTCACTACTGATTTCTCCACGGACTGCTGCATTTGACGCGGTCGTGTGAGGCTGATTATCTTCACGTGACGTTTGAGTTTCGCGGTCGTGTAAGAATTTGTCGTACGGACTGCTGCATTCGACGCGGTCGTGCGACAAGTTGAATTGTCCGCACGGTTTTGTATATCACCCCTAGGGTGGTCTCTGACCGATACCCTACGTGGGCTCACCGTTTCTCAGGTCGGGGCTAAGAAATTCCGGACTTCTTAGCTCAACCTGCTCGAGCAACGCTCCTTGACCGCCAGTGAGTACGTACCCTGTGCGTAGAGCAACGCATAATGAGCACCGTGGTGTATGCTCCTTTAAACGTAAGACGCTACGTGCGCCGTTAAGGGCTACACCACACCGCGTCTTGTACGCAGGGAACGGTGAGAAACTGCGGTTTGGACAGCATTTGGAGCTTTACGACCTCCACCTGTTGTCCTTTCCTGCGGCATTCAACGATCGCTAAAAAGCGGAGAATTGAGAAATTAGATCTCTTCTTCCGCACAGCGATCGAACGGTTCTCGATTTGTGAGAACGTTCATAAATACAGTCCACTTATACATATCTCAGTTCGTCGAGACGTGTCTGTAATCTCCGCTCTTGAGTGCGAACGGCACAGACAGGAGCGTGCGAGATAGAGCGAGACAGGCGACGCGACAAGCGTTAATAGGTATTTAAATCCAGCCTTGTCTTTCCTTGTTACAGAACAACACATCGCGAACTTGGCCAGGAGAAGCCGGCCCAGGTTTTTTTCCCCAGACGTCGGACCGACGTCTAGGCGGTTTTTTTCCGTTTTTTTTTTCTTTTGATTGAAATAAACGTTTAATTTCTTGAGCAAATTCTGGTGCATCAATTTATTCAACACTTTTTCCCAGTGTCCTTTCCCTCGTAATCCGGACCACGTCAGACTAAAATAACCCCCCCTTAGGGCGGTTAAGGTCTTTATCCAAAGGTCCTTCGAGCCGGATTAAAACGAGGTTAATCGGGCCAGGAAAAAAGGGTGCACATTTTTTCACGTGTGAAGTTAACCACGTAAGAGGTTTTTTCGAGTTGATTGCTCCTCGATAACGCACACTATGGCCGTAGCACAGTTATCCATAGAAGTCGACCTCGACGACGAAATCGAAGACTTGGTCGATCTATGTGGTCAACTAAAACGGCTGGGCGTAAACCTTAAAAAACTAGGACGAGCGAAGTACTCAGAGCGAATGCTTGAGGAAAAACTCGAGCACGCTAAAGAAACTTGGCGCGATATACGCACCAAGTATGCTAACGTGCGGAAACAAATTCCTCCAGCGGAAAGACCGTCCCACGACATCTTTAAGCTGAATTATATGAGGAATGCCGAGGACGATTTCCAGGATTTCCAGGATCTTGTCCTTACTGAACTTGGCCGGCTGAGCGCTGAAACCAAACCAGCAACACCGGAAGTTCAAAGTAACATACCGATCGAGCTCCCGAAGCAACGATTACCCAAGTTCGGAGGGGATCCTCAGGAATGGGAACATTTCGAGGACCTGTTCACCTCCGGGGTCGTACGAAATGCAGGACTGTCAGATGTGCAAAGATTGCATTACCTGAATGCCTGCCTAGAGGGACCAGCTCTAGCGTCCATTGCTTCGATCGAGATCGTCGGCCGTAATTTTCCAGTGGCATGGTCGAAGCTGAAGAACACCTTCGGCCTCCCACGCATGGTCACGGGAAAATTGCTGGATAAGCTCCTGTTCCTAAAACCAATTGATACCGGTGATCTGGCTAGCATGCAGCAGATCACCGTGGGTTGTACACAGGCGCTCGCTGCCCTCGATAAGAAGGGCACGCCCGAACAGCAACGGGACTGGTTACTCGCGCATTGGGCGAAGCAAAAATTCTCGCCTGCGCTTGAGTTAGAGTGGCAGAAAACGCTCAACCTCTCGACCGAATATCCTACGTTTGAGGACGTACGGAGGTTCATCGAGATGCACTCTCGCGCACTGCTTTCCATGGACGAGAAGCGTCGCGAGGCTGCGCTTGCGCCTGCCACGAAACCGAGCGCACGTAGTCATAGTAGGACTCGGGAAACGAGATCTGCCTCGAGACACGTGCGCAGCCATAACACCGTTGTGGAAACCGACACGGCTGCACAGCTGCGGGGTTCAAGGACCAACGCCGTGAGGCAGGTTGGCCCTGCGCAAAAGCAAATGTGCGGGTTCTGTACCGGACCGCACAGCTTATTGCAGTGTAGCCCGTTTTTGGTTCTGCCGGCAAAAACACGTAGCCAATTTGTGCAGGGTCGCCATTGGTGTGTACAATGCCTGGCCTCCACCCACACAGTGCTACGGTGCCAAAGCCCCGAAGTATGCGCGAAGTGCAGTGGCAAGCACCATTTCCTGCTGCATTACGCGCAAAACCGGGAAGACAATAATACGAGGCCGGTTGCAAATAATTCGTACGATAATCGCGAGGAGAGGCGTGCGAACGCTCCTCCACGTAGATGGGCCAGGTCGAAGCCGAAAACGAAAACTCCGGCTTTAAATACTACCGCAAATAATGCCTCGACATCGCACTGTACCGCGCTCGGTACAGGAGCACCGAGGCCGGTGGTATTGGCCACGGCACAAGTACGAGTGTTCGGAAAGAACGGTGCAACGCGAAGCGCGCGTGCACTGCTGGACCAGGGCTCGGAATCGTCTTTCGTGTCCGCCAGCTTAGTCAACGACCTCCAACTAATGCGCAGACGAACTCCAGCCACGGTAACGGGTTTGGGGGGCGGTCAGGCGCAAATTATAAAATACAGCGTCGAGTTGAGTCTCGCTGAGGTAACAGCCATCAAACCGACATGTGGTACAAACGCGTACGTCGTGCCAAAAATCACGACCTACCGTGCACCGTCGGCGAACGCGCTTGATCACAGCGCGTTCAGTGGCTTAACGCTGGCTGACCCGGACCCCAAGGACGATCGGAATATTGAAATTCTAATTGGGGCGGACCTGTATGCACAGGTAATCCGACCGGGATTCCGACGCGGAGGAAAAATGGGTCCCATCGCCCAAGAAACTGTGTTTGGCTGGATCATATCCGGCCCGATAAACGCAGCGGGTGAAAACCAGAAAACCGTACAGACGCTGCATTGCACCGTCCTCGAATCGCTTGATTACGCGATTCGGCGGTTCTGGGAGACCGAGGAAATTCCCTCGACCTCGCTGCGGACCAAGGCGGAGGAGGAGTGTGAATCATTCTTCCGAAAAACCGTCACGCGGGACGCAACGGGACGTTTTGTAGTCCGGTTACCTTTGAATCACCCGAGCCCGGACGAAGCGTTAGGAAGTTCCTTCCACATAGCGCTCTCCGCTCTCACAAGGTTGCATAGGAAACTGGACGGCGACGTGGCCCTCAGAAGGGAATACTCGGAGTTTCTCGCGGAGTATGAGTCCTTAGGTCATATGACTCGAATCGAGCCCATTGACAAAACTAGGCTCTATATCCCGCACAGAGCGGTCATTCGCACCGAAAGTACGACAACCAAACTGCGGGTCGTATTTAACGCGACCAGCAGAACGGTTGGAGGCCGCTCTCTAAACGACATCCTACACGTAGGTCCAAAATTGCAGAACGACATTACCTCGGTTCTAACGAGGTGGCGTCTGCATGAATACGTGTTGGTGGCTGACATTGAGAAGATGTTTCGACAAATTCTAGTTGCCCCACAGGATCGTCGTTTCCAATGCATCTTATGGCGCGTGCCCGAAACCGAACGGCTAGAAGCGTTCGAGTTAAATACCGTTACATACGGAACGGCGTGCGCCCCATACTTATCGATGCGAACCCTTCTCGAACTGAAGGAGCAGGATGGAGATAGATTTCCTCTCGCCGCTCCTATTCTCGAGAAGGATACATACGTCGATGACGTATTCATGGGAGCGCCCGACAAACCCTTGCTGGAAAAAATTCGCACTCAAGTGTGCGAGCTCCTGCAAGGAGGTGGGTTCGAGTTGAGAAAGTGGGCCGGAAACTCGCCACAATTGCTGCGAAACATCCCCCAACACGCTCACTCCCACGCCGTAGACCTCACCTTGTTCGACGATACCGAACTAAAGGTGCTCGGTTTACGATGGATACCGTCTGGAGATTATTTTTATTTTAATCTGCAACGGTTTCAACCATCTGCGTCACCGATGACAAAAAGAAATTTGTTCTCGGAGATTGCCAAGCTGTTCGACCCGCTCGGCTGGTTATCACCAGTCGTAATTCGGGCAAAGATTTTGATGCAGTCCCAATGGCTGGAGAAGATCCAGTGGGACGACCAAATCTCAGCAAATACGCTAAAAACGTGGAACACGTTTTGCATAGACTGGAGCAGCTTGAAGGAATTAAAATTTCCTAGATGGGTCCGATACGGAGCAGACACAGTTTCCGTGGAATTGCACGGATTCTGCGACGCCTCACGCGCAGCCTATTCGGCCGTCACTTATTTACGCGTGATGACGACAAGCAATGACGTTTTTACGACATTGATAATGGCAAAAACGCGAGTGGCTCCGATCAAAACGCAGTCCATCCCCGTTCTGGAATTGAACGGGGCTGTGCTCCTCTCCGAGCTTGTGATGCACGTAAAACGGTCACTTTCCTTGAAAGTGGACCGCGTAATCTGCTGGACAGATTCTACGATTGCACTCGCTTGGTTGAGGAAGCATGCGTCGACCTGGAAGGTTGTGATTGCCAACCGAGTGTTGAAAATCCAGACTTCGCTTCCGAACACTGAATGGCGTCATGTTCCTACGCGCTTCAATCCCGCGGAGTTAAATTCGCGTGGAGTGGAAGCTGCGGAACTCCTTCAGTCGGAACTATGGATCTCTGGACCGAAGTGGCTTCAACAAGCGGAAGAAAATTGGCCGAAAATGCCCGCTTCCATCGAGACCGAAGAGGGTAAACGCGTATCGCATACCCTCGTAGTAACTCCGGAAAAAGAGTGGGATTTCGTATTCCGATTTTCCCAATGGAGTAAACTACTACGTGTAACCGCCTACTGTCTCCGTCTACGGAGAGCGCTGGCCGGCGAACGAAGGTCGTACGATGCAAAAGTCGTCGAAGCGTCGGAACTGCAGCATGCAACAGAAAGAATTGCACGCTATTTGCAGCGTACGCATTTTGCAGAAGAATACCAGTGCTTAATAAAGCGCCGAGAAATTCCTGCAAGATCTCCCTTAAAAAACCTGAACCCTTTTCTCGACGACAAATGCGTCTTGAGAGTGGGTGGAAGGTTGGAGAACGCGACGCTGGCCTGGGAAACCAAACACCCGATAATACTGCCTAAACATCATGTTTCTAACATGATAATAAGGCAGTGCCACGTCGATACGTTGCACGGGGGTTTGCAGTTGACCATATACACGGTGAGACAGAAATTCTGGATCATCGGCTGCCGAAACGCGGCGCGTATGGTTATCCATCAATGCATTCGATGCGTAAGATGGCAAGCGAAAGCTGCCACGCAGATAATGCAGGATTTAATACCGGAACGCAGCCGCCCGGCAAAGGCTTTCTCAAATTGCGGAGTAGATTATGCTGGACCGTATCGTGTCCGCGATTCCGCAGGCCGAGGAAAAACGGCTCATAAAACGTACATAGCAGTATTTGTCTGCTTCGTTACGAGAGCCGTACATATCGAACTCGTGCATGATTACACGACGAGTGCGTTTCTGGCCGCCTTAGATCGATTTATCGCCCGTCGAGGAGTTCCGTCCTGCATATTCAGTGACAATGGAACAAACTTCGTCGGAGCGGATCGAGAACTAAGGAAGCATTTCAACGCGGTGTATAACACGCAAGAAATGCGAAATAAATGTGGTCAGCAAGGCATTAAGTGGAACTTTAATCCGCCTAGTGCACCCCATTTCGGTGGTATGCAAGAAGCCGGTGTGAAATCGGTGAAACATCACCTGAAACGCATCCTCGGCGACTTCACTCCCACAAGCGAGGAAATACAGACATTGCTCTGCAAGATCGAAGCGAGTTTAAACTCGCGACCGATCGCCGCTTTAAGTGACAGTCCAGAGGATTATGCGCCTCTCACACCGGGCCACTTTTTGATCGGAAGTCCAATAAATGCACTTCCGGTAGAATCAGTGGAAACTGAAAAGCTCACGCGACTTACGCGTTGGAGAGCGATTCAAAAATTCCACGAACAGCTCTGGAGACATTGGACGCGAGATTACCTCACGCACCTCCAGAACCGCTATAAGTGGCGTACCACCCAATTGCAGTTGAAACCAAATGATTTGGTTTTAGTGCAAAACCCTCTTCTCCCCCCTAATCAATGGGAAATGGGAAGAATAGAGGAAGTTTTCCCGGGCAAGGATACAAATGTGCGTGTGGTTAAAGTACGTACAACTACATCTACGTACACACGCCCAATTGCACGTTTGTGTAAACTGCCTGTCGATGAGTAAACATCGACGCCGGCCGTCGAAGACGCCGATGGGATAGAAAAACTGTCGAGCTCCGCTGTCTAGACAAAGAGGAAGTGAGAACCACCGTTGAAAATAAAGACGGTGGTGATCCACAACTACCTTTGTCGTTGGTGACAATTACGAGGATAGGGGAATATACTTCCTACCATTCCGTAATAATTTAAGGGAAGGAGAATCCGCGAAACGCGAGTGTTCCTTGGCATAAAAGCAGGACCCGCTGGCGGATTCCCTCAGTTGCTAGTTACATACAGCAATATGTCGCAGTCACCGAACAACGAAAAGTCAGTGAGCGAGCCGGTCCGGAACCTGGACCCGGAAATGGAGGCCCAATTCCAACGCCTCCTGCAGCTGGGGGAGGGCCTCCGACCCTCTGCAGCAGCAGCACCAACTGCAGCCGCAGCATCAACGTCGAGAGAGCCGGCCGCCATGGAGGTTGGCGAGGCCACGGCGGCCCTTCGACAGCCACCACCAACGCCGACCTTCCGGCTGGATTTGGGGCAGGATGTCCTGGACATTCCAGTCCATGTCCCCTGGACGTCGCGACGGAGGAAAGTGGCAGTCCCAGGGGGCCACTATACCCTGAAATGGAATAAGACGGGGCGCCTCATAGCCTGCGACTTCCACGAGCCGGAGGCGCAAGCCACGGCGAGCAGCAACCCCGTGGGCCCACAGCCCCCGACGGTCCAGGCCGCCACAACGGCAGGGCCGCCTACAAGGCCGGCCAATCAAAGGAGGACCCGCCGCCGAAATAGAGCGCCGGAACAGGGTGGGAGTCGCCCTACAGGACGACCAGCTCCTCCAACGGGGCCATACGCCCGCATGGACCAGGCGACCATAAACGAGGCCGTGCTCACGACCCTGCAGTTTTTGCAGGGTCGAACGGACCTTTTCCGCCGCTAAAAGTAAGTAACTTAATTTTTTAATTAAGTGAAACTGACCCACCCTCTCTGTAACTGGACATTAAGATTTTCTCCGCGAATTACCGCTCCTTCCGTTTGTTGCACGGACCGTGCAAGGGGGGCGGTATGTTTAAATATCGCGTTAATTGACGGATTTGAGAACCGTTTAGAGAAATATTCAAGTTAACGTGAATTATAACTGAGAACCATAAATTCCTCGTACGGTATTGTTTTTCGTGTACGCGACATTCCAGAGACTCTCTGATGCGTAGTTCGGTACACGGAACGATACAGGTTAGAAAAACCATACGCGAGTGTTGGTTGCTCTCAGTCACGTGATCGACCCAATATATTTACTTGGGATCGATCGTCGAAGATCTATAAACAGAGAGGGTAGAGGAATATTGAAATTAAGAAGAGATAGACATTGAAGAGCAGGGATAGCGCCGCGAGGTGGTGATTACCCCTCTCGTGGCCGCGACTGCGGATGTCTGTTCGCTTCTTAGCTGCGAGACTCGAAAGCGAGTCCGCGCAGCGAGCAGATCGACAAACGATTCCGCTCCGCGATGAAACCAAATCTCCGAATATAGGTTCTGAGAACACTCGAACCTTTCGTTGAGAAGTTTAAATTATTGCTCAAAATTAACTAAATCGGTGAGGCATTTTATCAGCCCCGATTATTGACTGTACAATCTCGCCGAATAGCACGTGACGCTCGAGTTACGTGGACGTGTGAGGGAATTGAAAAACTTCGGTTCCCGCTTGGCGAGATTATTAATAAAATTTAAAAGACTGTGGGTTTTCGTCCAACTTTCATGTGACGTTTGTGCTACGCGGTCATGAAAGGGGAATCGAGATAAGAATCGTTTCCCGTGTGTCGAAACTCCAGTCTCAGCAAGGGCTACGGCCCGATCAGTACTGACGACTCCACGGACTGCTGCATTTGACGCGGTCGTGCGAGGCTGGCATTATCACGGACTGCTGCATTTGACGCGGTCGTGAGGCTGACTTTCCAACGTCTCGCTGCAACCAGCGGTCGTCGGAAGTCCAGTTTCGGCCAGTGGCTACGGCCAACTCACTACTGATTTCTCCACGGACTGCTGCATTTGACGCGGTCGTGTGAGGCTGATTATCTTCACGTGACGTTTGAGTTTCGCGGTCGTGTAAGAATTTGTCGTACGGACTGCTGCATTCGACGCGGTCGTGCGACAAGTTGAATTGTCCGCACGGTTTTGTATATCACCCCTAGGGTGGTCTCTGACCGATACCCTACGTGGGCTCACCGTTTCTCAGGTCGGGGCTAAGAAATTCCGGACTTCTTAGCTCAACCTGCTCGAGCAACGCTCCTTGACCGCCAGTGAGTACGTACCCTGTGCGTAGAGCAACGCATAATGAGCACCGTGGTGTATGCTCCTTTAAACGTAAGACGCTACGTGCGCCGTTAAGGGCTACACCACACCGCGTCTTGTACGCAGGGAACGGTGAGAAACTGCGGTTTGGACAGCATTTGGAGCTTTACGACCTCCACCTGTTGTCCTTTCCTGCGGCATTCAACGATCGCTAAAAAGCGGAGAATTGAGAAATTAGATCTCTTCTTCCGCACAGCGATCGAACGGTTCTCGATTTGTGAGAACGTTCATAAATACAGTCCACTTATACATATCTCAGTTCGTCGAGACGTGTCTGTAATCTCCGCTCTTGAGTGCGAACGGCACAGACAGGAGCGTGCGAGATAGAGCGAGACAGGCGACGCGACAAGCGTTAATAGGTATTTAAATCCAGCCTTGTCTTTCCTTGTTACAGAACAACACATCGCGAACTTGGCCAGGAGAAGCCGGCCCAGGTTTTTTCCCCAGACGTCGAACCGACGTCTAGGCGGTTTTTTTTCCGTTTTTTTTTTCTTTTGATTGAAATAAACGTTTAATTTCTTGAGCAAATTCTGGTGCATCAATTTATTCAACACTTTTTCCCAGTGTCCTTTCCCTCGTAATCCGGACCACGTCAGACTAAAATAACCCCCCCTTAGGGCGGTTAAGGTCTTTAAACAATGCGAAAGTGCGTGCCAGATGAGGGCAAATACCAGACCTAACCCAGACATAACCGGCGTTATCCTCTAAAGTATTAATCGCAACCAGTTTAATTGACTGTTTCGGTGTGGACTCTCATTACTACGGGATCCAAAGCAGAAAAAGGCCAGGACCTGACCAACAAGTCTGCGATAAACGCGAAAGTACGAGCCAGATGATGACAAATCCCAGACCTACCCTAGACATAACTGGCGTTATCCTCTTAAATATTAATCGCAACCAGTTTAATTGTCTGTTTCGGTGTGGAACCTCATTACTACGAGATCCAAAACAGTAAAAGGCCAGGATCTGGCCAACAAGTATGCGAATAATGCGAAAGTACGTGCCAGATGTGGGCAAATACCAGACCTAACCCAGGCATAACCAGCGTTATCCCCTAAAATACTAAGCGGAACCAGCTTTTATTGACAGTGTGGTACCACATTACTACGTGATCCAAACAACAAAAAGCCCAGGATCTGGCCAACAAGTATGCGAAAAGTGCGATAGTATGACGTATATGGGCGCAAATCCCAGACCTAACCGAGACATAACCGGCGGTATCCTCTAAAATATTAATCGCAACCAGTTTAATTGACTGTTTCGGTGTGGTCTCTCATTACTACGGGATCCGAGGCAGAAAAGGGCCAGGATCTGGCCAACATGTATGCGAAAAACGCGAAAGTACGAGCCAGATGAGGACAAATGCCAGACCTAACCGAGACATAACCGGCGTTATCCTCTAAAATATTAATCGCAACAAGGTTTAATTGACTGTTTCGGCCTGGAACCACATTACTACGGGATCCAAACCAGAAAAAGGCCAGGATCTGGCCAATAAGTATGCGAAAAACGCAAACGTACGAACCAGATGAGAACAAATCCCAGACCTACCCGAGACATAACCGGCGTTATTCTCTAAAATATTAATCGCAACCAGTTTAATTGACTATTTCGGTGAGGAACCTCATTACTACGGGATCCAAAACAGAAAAAAACCAGGATCTGGCCAACAAGTATGCGAAAAACGCGAAAGTATGAGCCAGATGATTGCAAATACCAGAACTAACCCAGGCATAACCAGCGTTATCCTCTGAAATACTAAGCAGAACCAGCTTTAATTGACAGTGTGGTACCACGTCACTACGTGATCCAAAGCAGAAGAAGCCCAGGATCTGGCCAACAAGTATGCGAAAAGTGCGAAAGTACGAGGCAGATGAGGGCACAGCCCAGACCTAACCGTGACATAACCGGCGTTATCCTCTAGAATATTAATCGCAACCAGGTTTAATTGTCTGTTTCGGTGTGGTACCACAATACTACGTGAGCCAAACCAGAAAAAGCCCAGGATCTGGCCAACAAGAATGCGAAAAACGCGAATGTATGAGCCAGATGATTTCAAATACCAGAACTAACCCAGACATAACCAGCGTTATCCTCTAAAATACTATTCGGAACCAGATTCTATTGACTGTTTCAGTGTGGTTCCACTTTACTACGTGGTCCAAACCAGAAAAAGGCCAGGATCTGGCCAACAATTATGCTATAAACGCGAAAGTACGAGCCAGATGAGGACATATCCCAGACCTACCCGAGACATAACCGGCATTATCCTCTAAAATATTAATCGCAACCAGTTTAATTGACTGTTTCGGTGTGGAACCTCATTACTACGGGATCCAAACCAGAAAAAACCCAGGATCTGGTCAACAAGTATGCGAAAAACGCGAAAGTATGAGCCAGATGATTGCAAATACCAGAACTAACACAGGCATAACCAGCGTTATCCTCTAAAGTACTAAGCGGAACCAGCTTTTATTGACAGTGTGGTAGCACATTACTACGTGATCCAAACAAGAAAAAGCCCGGGATCTGGCCAACAAGTATGCGAAAAGTGCGATAGTACGAGGCAGATGAGGGCAAATCACAGACCTAACCGTGACATAACCGGCCTTATCCTCTCAAATATTTATCGCGACCAGGTTTAATTGACTGTTTCAGTGAGGTACCGCATCACTACGTGATCCAAGCCGTAAAAAGGCTAGGATCCGGCCAACAAGTAAGCGAAAAATGCGGAAGTAAGAGCGAGATGAGGACAAATACCAGACCTAAACTAGACATAACCGGGTATTATCCTCTAAAATATTAATCGCAACCAGGTTTAATTGACTGTTTCGGTGTGGAACCACATTGCGACGGGATCCAAACCAGAAAAAACCCAGGATCTGGCCAACAAGTATGCGAAAAACGCGAAAGTATGAGCCAGATGATTGCAAATAGCAGAACTAACCCAGGCATAACCAGCGTTATCCTCTAAAGTACTAAGCGGAACCAGCTTTTATTGACAGTGTGGTACCACATTACTACGTGATCCAAACAAGAAAAAGCCCAGGATCTGGCCAACAAGTATGCGAAAAGTGCGAAGTACGAGGCAGATGAGGGCAAATCCCAGACCTAGCCTAGACATAACCGGCGTTATCCTCTAAAATATTAACCGCAACCAGGTTTAATTGACTGTTTCGGTGTGGTACCACAATACTACGTGATCCAAACCGGAAAAAGCCCAGGATCTGGCCAACAACTATGAGAAAAACGAGAAAGCATGAGCCAGATGATTGCAAATACCAGAACTATCCCAGACTTAACCAGCGTTATCCTCTAAAATACTAATCGGAACCAGCTTCTATTGACTGTTTCAGTGTGGTACCACTTTACTGCGTGGTCGAAGCCAGAAGAAGGCCAGGATGTGGCCAACAGGTATGCGAAAAATGCGAAAGTACGAGCCAGATGAGGACAAATGCCAGACCTAACCGAGACATAACCGGAGTTATCCTCTAAAATATTAATCGCAACCAGGTTTAATTGACTGTTTCGGTGTGGTACCACATTACTACGGGATCCAAATCAGAAAAAGCCCAGGATCTGGCCAACGAGTATGCGAAAAACGCGAAAGTATGAGCCAGATTGTTGCAAATACCAGAACTAACCCAGGCATAACCAGCGTTATCCTCTAAAGTACTAAGCGGAACCAGCTTCTATTGACAGTGTGGTACCACATTACTACGTGATCCAAACAAGAAAAAGCCCAGGATCTGGCCAACAAGTATGCGAAAAGTGCGATAGTACGAGGCAGATGAGGGCATATCACAGACCTAACCGTGACATAACCGGCCTTATCCTCAAAAATATTTATCGCAACCAGGTTTAATTGGGTGTTTCGGTGTGGTACCGCATTACTACGTGATCCAAACCGTAAAAAGGCTAGGATCAGGGCAACAAGTAAGCGAAAAATGCGGAAGTACGAGCGAGATGAGGGCAAATACCAGACCTAAACTAGACATAACCGGCATTATCCTCTAAACTATTAATCGCAACCAGGTTTAATTGACTGTTTCGGTGTGGCACCACATTGCGACGGGATCCAAACCAGAAAAAACCCAGGATCAGGCCAACGAGTATGCGAAAAACGCGAAAGTATGAGCCAGATGGTTGCAAATACCAGAACTAACCCAGGCATAACCAGCGTTATCCTCTAAAGTTTTAAGTGGAACCAGCTTCTATTGACAGTGTGGTACCACATTACTACGTGATCCAAACAAGAAAAAGCCCAGGATCTGGCCAACAAGTTTGCGAAAAGTGCGAAAGTACGAGCCAGATGAGGACAAATGCCAGACCTAACCGAGACATAACCGGCGTTATCGTCTAAAATATTAATCGCAACCAGGTTTAATTGACTGTTTCGGTGTGGCACCACATTGCGACGGGATCCAAACCAGAAAAAACCCAGGATCTGGCCAACAAGAATGCGAAAAACGCGAAAGTATGAGCCACATGATTGCAAATACCAGAACTATCCCAGACATAACAAGCGTTATCCTCTAAAATACTAATCGGAACCAGCTTTTATTGACTGTTTCAGTGTGGTACCACATTACTACGTGATCCAAACCAGAAAAAGGCCAGGATCTGGCCAACAAGTATGCGAAAAACGCGAAAGTACGAGCCAGATGAGGGCAAATCCCAGACCTAACCGAGACATAACCGGCGTTATCCTCTAAAATATTATTCGCAACCAGGTTTAATTGACTGTTTCGGTGTGGTACCGCATTACTACGTGATCCAAACCAGAAAGAGGCCAGGATCTGGCCAACAAGAATGCGAAAAATGCGAAAGTACGCGCCAGATGAGGGCAAATACCAGACCTAACCGAGACATAACCGGCGTTATCCTCTAAAATATTAATCGCAACCAGTTTAATTGACTGTTTCGGTGTGGAACCTCATTACTACGTGATCCAAACCAGATAAAGCCCAGGATCTGGCCAACAAGTATGAGAAAAATGCGAAAGTTCGAGCCAGATGAGGGCAAGTACCAGACCTAACCCAGACAAAACCGGCGTTATCCCCTAAAATATTAATCGCAACCAGGTATAATTGACTGTTTCGGTGTGGTACCGCATTGCTACGATGATCCAAACCAGAAAGAGGCCAGGATCTGGCCAACAAGGATGAGAAAAATGCGAAAGTATGAGCCAGATGATTGCAAATACCAGAACTAACCTAGACATAACCAGAGTTATCCTCTAAAATATTAATCGCAACCAGGTTTAATTGACTGTTTCGGTGTGGTACTGCATTACTACGTGATCCAAACCAGAAAAAGCCCAGGATCTGGCCAACAAGAATGCGAAAAATGCGAAAGTACGCGCCAGATGAGGGCAAATACCAGACCTAACCGAGACATAACCGGCGTTATCCTCTAAAATATTAATCGCAACCAGGTTTAATTGACTGTTTCAGTGTGGTACCACATTACTACGTGATCCAAACCAGAAAAAGCCCAGGATCTGGCCAACAAGTATGCGAAAAACGCGAATGTATGAGCCAGATGATTGCAAATACCAGAACTAACTCAGACATAACCAGCGTTATCCTCTAAAATATTAATCTCAACCAGGTTTAATTGACTGTTTCGTTGTGGAACCACATTACTACGGGATCCAAACCAGACAAAACCCAGGATCTGGCCAACAAGAATGCGAAAAATGCGAAAGTACGAGCCAGATGAGGGAAAATCCCAGACCTAACCGAGACGTAACCGGCGTTATCCCCTAAAATATTAATCGCAACCAGGTATAATTGACTGTTTCGGTGTGGTACTGCATTACTACGTGATCCAAACCAGAAAAAGCCCAGGATCTGGCCAACAAGAATGCGAAAAATGCGAAAGTACGATCCAGATGAGGGCAAATCCCAGACCTAACCGAGACATAACCGGCGCTATCCTCTAAACTATTAATCGCAACCAGGTATAATTGACTGTTTCGGTGTGGTACCGCATTGCTACGATGATCCAAACCAGAAAGACGCCAGGATCTGGCCAACAAGGATGAGAAAAATGCGAAAGTATGAGCCAGATGATTGCAAATACCAGAACTAACCTAGACATAACCAGAGTTATCCTCTAAAATATTAATCGCAACCAGGTTTAATTGACTGTTTCGGTGTGGTACAGCATTACTACGTGATCCAAACCAGACAAAACCCAGGATCTGGCCAACAAGAATGCGAAAAATGCGAAAGTACGAGCCAGATGAGGGAAAATCCCAGACCTAACCGAGACGTAACCGGCGTTATCCTCTAAAATATTAATCGCAACCAGGTTTAACTGACTGTTTCGTTGTGGAACCACATTACTGCGGGATCCAAACCAGAAAAAACCCAGGATCTGGCCAACAAGTATGCGAAAAATGCGAAAGTACGGTTCAGATGAGGGCAAATCCCAGACCTAACCGAGACATAACCGGCGCTATCCTCTAAAATATTAATCGCAACCAGGTTTAATTGACTGTTTCGGTGTGGTACTGCATTACTACGTGATCCAAACCAGAAAAAGCGCAGGATCTGGCCAACAAGAATGTGAAAAACGCGATTGTATGAGCCAGATGATTGCAAATACCAGAACTAAGTCAGACATAACCAGCGTTATCCTCTAAAACACTGATCGCAACCAGCTTCTATTGACTGTTTCAGTGTGGCACCACATTACTACGTGATCCAAGCCAGAAAAAGGCCATGTTCTGGCCAACAAGTATGCGAAAAACGCGAAAGTATGTGCCAGATGAGGGCTAATCCCAGACCTAACCGAGACATAACCGGCGTTATCCTCTAAAATATTAATCGCAACCATGTATAATTGACTGTTTCGGTGTGGTAGCACATTACTACGTGATCCAAACCAGAAAAGGGCCAGGGTCTGGCCAACAAGTATGCGAAAAATACGAAAGTCCGAGCCAGATATGGGCAAATACCAGACCTAACCGAGACATAACCGGCATTATCCTCCAAAATATTAATCGCAACCAGGTTCAATTGACTGTTTCGGTGTGGAACCACATTACTACGGGATCCAAACAAGAAAAAACCCTGGATCTGTTCAACAACTATGAGAAAAACGCGAAAGTACGAGCCAGATGAGGGAAAATCCCAGACCTAACCGAGACGTAACCGGCGTTATCCCCTAAAATATTAATCGCAACCAGGCATAATCGACTGTTTCGGTGTGGTACCGCATTGCTACGATGATCCAAACCAGAAAGAGGCCAGGATCTGGCCAACAAGTATGCGAAAATTGCGAAAGTATGAGCCAGATGATTGCAAATACCAGAACTAACCCAGACATAACCAGAGTTATCCTCTAAAATATTAATCGCAACCAGGTTTAATTGACTGTTTCGGTGTGGTACTGCATTACTACGTGTTCCAAACCAGAAAAAGCCCAGGATCTGGCCAACAAGAATGCGAAAAATGCGAAAGTACGCGCCAGATGAGGGCAAATACCAGACCTAACCGAGACATAACCGGCGTTATCCTCTAAAATATTAATCGCAATCAGGTCTAATTGACTGTTTCGTTGTGGAACCACATTACTGCGGGATCCAAACCAGAAAAAACCCAGTATCTGGCCAACAAGTATGCGAAAAATGCGAAAGTACGGTTCAGATGAGGGCAAATCCCAGACCTAACCGAGACATAACCGGCGCTATCCTCTAAAATATTAATCGCAACCAGGTTTAATTGACTGTTTCGGTGTGGTACTGCATTACTACGTGATCCAAACCAGAAAAAGGCCAGGATCTGGCCAAAAAGTATGCGAAACATGCGAAAGTACGAGCCAGATGAGGGCAAACACCAGACCTAACCGAGACATAACCGGCGTTATCCTCTAAAATATTAATCGCAACCAGGTTCAATCGACTGTTTCGGTGTGGAACCACATTACTACGGGATCCAAACCAGAAAAAACCCAGGATCTGGCCAACAACTATGAGGAAAACGCGAAAGTATGAGCCAGATGATTGCAAATACCAGAACTATCCCAGGCATAACCAGCGTTATCCTCTAAAATATTATTCGCAACCTGGTTTAATTGACTGTTTCGGTGTGGTACCACATTACTACGTGGTCCAAGCCAGAAAAAGGCCAGGATCTGGCCAACAAGTATGCGAAAAACGCGAAAGTATGTGCCAGATGAGGGCTAATCCCAGACCTAACCGAGACATAACCGGCGTTATCCTCTAAAATATTAATCGCACCATGTATAATTGACTGATTCAGTGTGGTAGCACATTACTACGTGATCCAAACCAGAAAAGGGCCAGGGTCTGGCCAACAAGTAAGCGAAAAATACGAAAGTCCGAGCCAGATGTGGGCAAATACCAGACCTAACCGAGACATAACCGGCGTTATCCTCTAAAATATTAATTGCAACCAGGTTCAATTGACTGTTTCGGTGTGGAACCACATTACTACGGGATCCAAACAAGAAAAAACCCTGGATCTGTTCAACAACTATGAGAAAAACGCGAAAGTACGAGCCAGATGAGGGAAAATCCCAGACCTAACCGAGACGTAACCGGCGTTATCCCCTAAAATATTAATCGCAACCAGGCATAATCGACTGTTTCGGTGTGGTACCGCATTGCTACGATGATCCAAACCAGAAAGAGGCCAGGATCTGGCCAACAAGTATGCGAAAAATGCGAAAGTATGAGCCAGATGATTGCAAATACCAGAACTAACCCAGACATAACCAGCGTTATCCTCTAAAATATTAATCGCAACCAGGTTTAATTGACTGTTTCGGTGTGGTACTGCATTACTACGTGATCCAGACCAGAAAAAGGCCAGGATCTGGCCAACAAGTATGCGCAAAATGCGAAAGTACGAGCCAGATGAGGGCAAATCCCAGACCAAACCGAGACATAACCGGCGTTATCCTCTAAAATATTAATCGCAACCAGGTTTAATTGACTGTTTCGATGTGTGGTACCGCATTACTACGTGATCCAAACCAGAAAAAGGCCATGATCTGGCCAACAAGTATGCGAAAAATGCGAAAGTATGAGCCAGATGATAGCAAATGCCAGAACTATGCCTGACATTACCAGCGTTATCCTCTAAAATACGAATCGGCACATGCTTTTAATGACTGTTTCAGTGTGGTAACACATTACTACGAGATCCAAACCAGAAAAATCCCAGGATCGGGCCTACAAGAATGCGAGAAACTCGAAAGTACGAGCCACATGAGGGAAAATCCCAGACCTAACCCAGACATAACCGGCGTTATCCGCTAAAATATTAATCGCAACCAGGTTTAATTGACTGTTTCGTTTTGGACCCACATTACTACGGGATCCAAACAAGAAAAAACCCAGGATCTGTTCAAAAACATTGAGAAAAACGCGATAGCACGAGCCAGATGAGGGAAAATCCCAGACCTAACCGAGACGTAACCGGCGTTATCCCCTAAAATATTAATCGCAACCAGGTATAATTGACTGTTTCGGTGTGGTACCACATTACTACGTGATCCAAACCAGAAAAGGGCCAGGGTCTGGCCAACAAGTATGCGAAAAATACGAAAGACCGAGCCAGATGTGGGCAAATACCAGACCTAACCGAGACATAACCGGCGTTATCCTCTAAAATATTAATCGCAACCAGGTATAATTGACTGTTTCAGTGTGGTACCTCATTACTACGTGATCCAAACCTGAAAAAGGCCAGGATCTGGCCAAAAAGTATGCGAAACATGCGAAAGTACGAGCCAGATGAGGGCAAACACCAGACCTAACCGAGACATAACCGGCGTTATCCTCTAAAATATTAATCGCAACCATGTATAATTGACTGTTTCAGTGTGGTAGCACATTACTACGGGATCCAAACCAGAAAAGGGCCAGGGTCTGGCCAACAAGTATGCGAAAAATACGAAAGTCCGAGCCAGATGTGGGCAAATACCAGACCTAACCGAGACATAACCGGCGTTATCCTCTAAAATATTAATCGCAACCAGGTTCAATTGACTGTTTCGGTGTGGAACCACATTACTACGGGATCCAAACAAGAAAAAACCCTGGGTCTGTTCAACAACTATGAGAAAAACGCGAAAGTACGAGCCAGATGAGGGAAAATCCCAGACCTAACCGAGACGTAACCGGCGTTATCCCCTAAAATATTAATCGCAACCAGGCATAATCGACTGTTTCGGTGTGGTACCGCATTGCTACGATGATCCAAACCAGAAAGAGGCCAGGATCTGGCCAACAAGTATGCGAAAATTGCGAAAGTATGAGCCAGATGATTGCAAATACCAGAACTAACCCAGACATAACCAGCGTTATCCTCTAAAATATTAATCGCAACCAGGTTTAATTGACTGTTTCGGTGTGGTACTGCATTACTACGTGATCCAAACCAGAAAAAGGCCAGGATCTGGCCAAAAAGTATGCGAAACATGCGAAAGTACGAGCCAGATGAGGGCAAACACCAGACCTAACCGAGACATAACCGGCGTTATCCTCTAAAATATTAATCGCAACCAGGTTCAATCGACTGTTTCGGTGTGGAACCACATTACTACGGGATCCAAACCAGAAAAAACCCAGGATCTGGCCAACAACTATGAGGAAAACGCGAAAGTATGAGCCAGATGATTGCAAATACCAGAACTATCCCAGGCATAACCAGCGTTATCCTCTAAAATATTATTCGCAACCTGGTTTAATTGACTGTTTCGGTGTGGTACCACATTACTACGTGGTCCAAGCCAGAAAAAGGCCAGGATCTGGCCAACAAGTATGCGAAAAACGCGAAAGTATGTGCCAGATGAGGGCTAATCCCAGACCTAACCGAGACATAACCGGCGTTATCCTCTAAAATATTAATCGCACCATGTATAATTGACTGTTTCAGTGTGGTAGCACATTACTACGGGATCCAAACCAGAAAAGGGCCAGGGTCTGGCCAACAAGTATGCGAAAAATACGAAAGTCCGAGCCAGATGTGGGCAAATACCAGACCTAACCGAGACATAACCGGCGTTATCCTCTAAAATATTAATCGCAACCAGGTTCAATTGACTGTTTCGGTGTGGAACCACATTACTACGGGATCCAAACAAGAAAAAACCCTGGATCTGTTCAACAACTATGAGAAAAACGCGAAAGTACGAGCCAGATGAGGGAAAATCCCAGACCTAACCGAGACGTAACCGGCGTTATCCCCTAAAATATTAATCGCAACCAGGCATAATCGACTGTTTCGGTGTGGTACCGCATTGCTACGATGATCCAAACCAGAAAGAGGCCAGGATCTGGCCAACAAGTATGCGAAAATTGCGAAAGTATGAGACAGATGATTGCAAATACCAGAACTAACCCAGACATAACCAGCGTTATCCTCTAAAATATTAATCGCAACCAGGTTTAATTGACTGTTTCGGTGTGGTACTGCATTACTACGTGATCCAGACCAGAAAAAGGCCAGGATCTGGCCAACAAGTATGCGCAAAATGCGAAAGTACGAGCCAGATGAGGGCAAATCCCAGACCAAACCGAAACATAACCGGCGTTATCCTCTAAAATATTAATCGCAACCAGGTTTAATTGACTGTTTCGATGTGTGGTACCGCATTACTACGTGATCCAAACCAGAAAAAGGCCATGATCTGGCCAACAAGTATGCGAAAAATGCGAAAGTATGAGCCAGATTGAAGCAAATGCCAGAACTATGCCTGACATTACCAGCGTTATCCTCTAAAATACGAATCGGCACATGCTTTTAATGACTGTTTCAGTGTGGTAACACATTACTACGAGATCCAAACCAGAAAAATCCCAGGATCGGGCCAACAAGAATGCGAGAAACTCGAAAGTACGAGCCACATGAGGGAAAATCCCAGACCTAACCCAGACATAACCGGCGTTATCCGCTAAAATATTAATCGCAACCAGGTTTAATTGACTGTTTCGTTTTGGACCCACATTACTACGGGATCCAAACCAGAAAGAACCCAGGATCTGGCCATCAAGTATGCGAAAAATGCGAAAGAACGATCCAGATGAGGGCAAATCCCAGACCTAACCGAGACATAACCGGCGTTAGCCTCTAAAATATTAATCGCAACCAGGTTCAATTGACTGTTTCGGTGTGGAACCACATTACTACGGGATCCAAACCAGAAAAAACCCAGGATCTGGCCAACAACTATGAGAAAAACGCGAAAGTATGAGCCAGATGCATGCAAATACCAGAACTATCCCAGGCACAACCAGCGTTATCCTCTAAAATATTATTCGCAGACAGCTTTAATTGACTGTTTCGGTGTGGTACCGCATTGCTACGATGATCCAAACCAGAAAGAGGCCAGGATCTGGCCAGCAAGTATGCGAAAATTGCGAAAGTATGAGCCAGATGCATGCAAATACCAGAACTATCCCAGGCACAACCAGCGTTATCCTCTAAAATATTATTCGCAACCAGGTTTAATTGACTGTTTCGGTGAGGTACCACATTACTACGTGGTCCAAGAAAGAAAAATGCCAGGATCTGGCCAACATGAATGCGAAAAATGCGATAGTACGCGCCAGATGAGGGCAAATACCAGACCTAACCGAGACGTTACCGGCATTATCCTCTAAAATATTAATCGCAACCAGATTTAATTGACTGTTTCGGTGTGGTACCGCATTACTACGTGATCCAAACCAGAAAAAGCCCAGGATCTGGCCAACAAGCAGGCGAAAAACGCGAAAGTATGTGCCAGATGTGGGCTAATCCCAGACCTAACCGAGACATAACCGGCGTTATCCTCTAAAATATTAATCGCAACCATGTATAATTGACTGTTTCAGTGTGGTAACACATTACTACGAGATCCAAACCAGAAAAATCCCAGGATCGGGCCAACGAGAATGCGAGAAACTCGAAAGTACGAGCCACATGAGGGAAAATCCCAGACCTAACCCAGACATAACCGGCGTTATCCGCTAAAATATTATTCGCAACCAGGTTTAATTGACTGTTTCGTTGTGGACCCACATTACTACGGGATCCAGACCAGAAAGAACCCAGGATCTGGCCAACAAGTATGCGAAAAATGCGAAAGAACGATCCAGATGAGGGAAAATCCCAGACCTAACCCAGACATAACCGGCGTTATCCGCTAAAATATTAATCGCAACCAGGTTCAATTGACTGTTTCGGTGTGAAACCACATTACTACGGGATCCAAACAAGAAAAAACCCTGGATCTGGCCAACAACTATGAGAAAAACGCGAAAGTACGAGCCAGATGAGGGAAAATCCCAGACCTAACCGAGACGTAACCAGCGTTATCCCCTAAAATATTAATCGCAACCAGGTATAATTGACTGTTTCGGTGTGGTACCGCATTGCTACGATGATCCAAACCAGAAAGAGGCCAGGATCTGGCCAACAAGTATGCGAAAATTGCGAAAGTATGAGCCAGATGATAGCAAATGCCAGAACTATGCCTGACATTACCAGCGTTATCCTCTAAAATACGAATCGGCACATGATTTTAATGACTGTCTCAGTGTGGTAACACATTACTACGAGATCCAAACCTGAAAAATCCCAGGATCGGGCCAACAAGAATGCGAGAAACTCGAAAGTACGAGCCACATGAGGGAAAATCCCAGACCTAACCCAGACATAACCGGCGTTATCCGCTAAAATATTAATCGCAACCGGGTTTAATTGACTGTTTCGTTGTGGACCCACATTACTACGGGATCCAAACCAGAAAGAACCCAGGATCTGGCCAACAAGTATGCGAAAAATGCGAAAGAACGATCCAGATGAGGGCAAATCCCAGACCTAACCGAGACATAACCGGCATTAGCCTCTAAAATATTAATCGCAACCAGGTTCAATTGACTGTTTCGGTGTGGTACCACATTACTACGTGGTCCAAGCCAGAAAAAGGCCAGGATCTGGCCAACAAGAATGCGAAAAATGCGAAAGTACGCGCCAGATGAGGGCAAATACCAGACCTAACCGAGACATTACCGGCATTATCCTCTAAAATATTAATCGCAACCAGATGTAATTGACTGTTTCGGTGTGGTACCGCATTACTACGTGATCCAAACCAGAAAAAGCCCAGGATCTGGCCAACAAGTAGGCGAAAAACGCGAAAGTATGTGCCAGATGAGGGCTAATCCCAGACCTAACCGAGACATAACCGGCGTTATCCTCTAAAATATTAATCGCAACCAGGTATAATTGACTGTTTCAGTGTGGTACCACATTACTACGTGATCCAAACCAGAAAAGGGCCAGGGTCTGGCCAACAAGTATGCGAAAAATACGAAAGACCGAGCCAGATGTGGGCAAATACCAGACCTAACCGAGACATAACCGGCGTTATCCTCTAAGATATTAATCGCAACCAGGTTCAAATGACTCTTTCGGTGTGGAACCACATTACTACGGGATCCAAACAAGAAAAAACCCAGGATCTGTTCAACAACTATGAGAAAAACGCGATAGTACGAGCCAGATGAGGGAAAATCCCAGACCTAACCGAGACGTAACCGGCGTTATCCCCTAAAATATTAATCGCAACCAGGTAGGACTGTTTCGGTGTGGTACCGCATTGCTACGATGATCCAAACCAGAAAGAGGCCAGGATCTGGCCAACAAGTATGCGAAAATTGCGAAAGTATGAGCCAGATGAGGGCAAATCCCAGACCAAACCCAGACATAACCGGCGTTATCCTCTAAAATATTAATCGCAACCAGGTTTAATTGACTGTTTCGGTGTGGTACCGCATTACTACGTGATCCAAACCAGAAAAAGGCCATGATCTGGCCAACAAGTATGCGGAAAATGCGAAAGTATGAGCCAGATGATTGCAAATACCAGAACTATGCCTGACATTACCAGAGTTATCCTCTAAAATACGAATCGGAACATGCTTTTAATGACTGTTTCAGTGTGGTAACACATTACTACGAGATCCAAACCAGAAAAACCCCAGGATCGGGCCGACAAGAATGCGAGAAACGCGAAAGTACGAGCCACATGAGGGAAAATCCCAGACCTAACCCAGTCATAGTCGGCGTTATCCGCTAAAATATTAATCGCAACCAGGTTTAATTGACTGTTTCGTTGTGGACCCACATTACTACGGGATTCAAACCAGGAAGAACCCAGGATCTGGGCAACAAGTAAGCGAAAAATGCGAAAGAACGATCCAGATGAGGGCTAATCCCAGACCTAACCGAGACATAACCGGCGCTATCCTCTAAAATATTAATTGCAACCAGGTTTAATTAACTGTTTCAGTGTGGTACCACATTACTACGTGATCCAAATCAGAAAAAGCCCAGGATCTGGCCAACAAGTATGCGAAAAATGCGAAAGTACGATCCAGATGAGGGCAAATCCCAGACCTAACCGAGACATAACCGGCGTTATCCTCTAAAATATTATTCGCAACCAGGTGTAATTGACTGTTTCGGTGTGGTACCACATTACTACGTGGTCCAAGCCAGAAAAAGGCCAGGATCTGGCCAACAAGTATGCGAAAAACGCGAAAGTACGAGACAGATGAGGACAAATCCCAGACCTACCCGAGACATAACCGGCGTTATCCTCTAAAATATTAATCGCAACCAGTTTAATTGACTGTATCGGTGTGGAACCTCATTACTACGGGATCCAAAACAGAAACAACCCAGGATCTGGTCAACAAGTATGCGACAAACGCGAAAATATATGCCAGATGATTGCAAATACCAGAACTAACCCAGACATAACCGGCGTTATCCCCTAAAATATTAATCGCCACCAGGTTTAATTGACTGTTTCGGTGTGGTACCGCATTACTACGTGATCCAAACCAGAGAAAGGCCAGGATCTGGCCGACAAGTATGCGAAAAACGCGAATGTATGAGCCAGATGGGGGCAAATCCCAGACCTAACCGAGACATAACCTGCGTTATCCTCTAAAATATTAATCGCAACCAGGTTTAATTAACTGTTTCGGTGTGGTACCGCATTGCTACGTGATCCAAACCAGAAAGGGGCCAGGATCTGGCCAACAAGGATGCGAAAAAAGCGAAAGTACGAGCCAGATGTGGGCAAATCCCAGACCTACCCGTGACATAACCGGCGTTATCTTCTAAAATATTAATCGCAACCAGTTTAATTGACTGTTTCGGTGTGGAACCTCATTACTACGGGATCCAAAACAGAAAAAACCCAGGATCTGGCCAACAAGTATGCGACATACGCGAAAGTATATGCCAGATGGTTGCAAATACCAGAACTAACCCAGACATAACCGGCGTTATCCCCTAAAATATTAATCGCAACCAGGTTTAATTGACTGTTTCGGTGTGGTACCGCATTACTACGTGATCCAAACCAGAGAAAGGCCAGGATCTGGCCAACAAGTATGCGAAAAACGCGAATGTATGAGCCAGATGAGGGCAAATCCCAGACCAAACCGAGACATAACCGGCGTTATCCTCTAAAATATTAATCGCAACCAGGTTTAATTGACTGTTTCGGTGTGGTACCGCGTTACTACGTGATCCAAACCAGAAAAAGGCCATGATCTGGCCAACAAGTATGCGGAAAATGCGAAAGTATGAGCCAGATGATTGCAAATACCAGAACTATGCCTGACATTACCAGAGTTATCCTCTAAAATACGAATCGGAACATGCTTTTAATGACTGTTTCAGTGTGGTAACACATTACTACGAGATCCAAACCAGAAAAACCCCAGGATCGGGCCAACAAAAATGAGAGAAACGCGAAAGTACGAGCCACATGAGGGAAAATCCCAGACCTAACCCAGTCATAGCCGGCGTTATCCGCTAAAATATTAATCGCAACCAGGTTTAATTGACTGTTTCGTTGTGGACCCACATTACTACGGGATTCAAACCAGAAAGAGGCCAGGATCTGGCCAACAAGTATGCGAAAAATGCGAAAGTATGAGCCAGATGATTGCAAATACCAGACCTAACCGAGAGATAACCGGCGTTAGCCTCTAAAATATTAATCGCAACCAGGTTCAATTGACTGTTTCGGTGTGGAACCACATTTCTACGTGATCCAAACCAGAAAAAGCCCAGGATCTGGCCAACATGTATGCGAAAAATGCGAAAGTACGATCCAGATGAGGGCAAATCCCAGACCTAACCGAGACACAACCGGCGTTATCCTCTAAAATATTATTCGCAACCAGGTGTAATTGACTGTTTCGGTGTGGTACCACATTACTACCTGGTCCAAGCCAGAAAAAGGCCATGATCTGGCCAACAAGTATGCGAAAAATGCGAAAGTATGAGCCAGATGATACCAAATGCCAGGACTATGCCTGACATTACCAGCGTTATCCTCTAAAATACGAATCGGCACATGCTTTTAATGACTGTTTCAGTGTGGTAACACATTACTACGAGATCCAAACCAGAAAAATCCCAGGATCGGGCCAACAAGAATGCGAGAAAAACGAAAGTACGAGCCACATGAGAGAAAATCCCAGACCTAACCCAGACATAACCGGTGTTATCCGCTAAAATATTAATCGCAACCAGGTTCAATTGACTGTTTCGGTGTGGAACCACATTACTACGGGATTCAAACAAGAAAAAACCCTGGATCTGTTCAACAACTATGAGAAAAACGCGAAAGTACGAGCCAGATGAGGGAAAATCCCAGACCTAACCGAGACGTAACCGGCGTTATCCCCTAAAATATTAATCGCAACCAGGTATAATTGACTGTTTCGGTGTGGTACCGCATTGCTACGATGATCCAAACCAGAAAGAGGCCAGGATCTGGCCAACAAGTATGCGAAAATTGCGAAAGTATGAACCAGATGATAGCAAATGCCAGAACTATGCCTGACATTACCAGCGTTATCCTCTAAAATACGAATCGGCACATGCTTTTAATGACTGTTTCAGTGTGGTAACACATTACTACGAGATCCAAACCAGAAAAATCCCAGGATCGGGCCAACAAGAATGCGAGAAACTCGAAAGTACGAGCCACATGAGGGAAAATCCCAGACCTAACCCAGACATAACCGGCGTTATCCGCTAAAATATTAATCGCAACCAGGTTTAATTGACTGTTTCGTTGTGGACCCACATTACTACGTGATCCCAACCAGAAAAGGGCCAGGGTCTGGCCAACAAGTATGCGAAAAATACGAAAGACCGAGCCAGATGTGGGCAAATACCAGACCTAACCGAGACATAACCGGCGTTATCCTCTAAAATATTAATCGCAACCAGGTTCAAATGACTGTTTCGGTGTGGAACCACATTACTACGGGATCCAAACAAGAAAAAACCCAGGATCTGTTCAACAACTATGAGAAAAACGCGATAGTACGAGCCAGATGACGGAAAATCCCAGACCTAACCGAGACATAACCGGCGTTATCCTCTAAAATATTAATCGCAACCACGTTTAATTGACTGTTTCGGTGTGGTACCGCATTACTACGTGATCCAAACCAGAGAAAGGCCATGATCTGGCCAACAAGTATGCGGAAAATGCGAAAGTATGAGCCAGATGATTGCAAATACCAAAACAATGCCTGACATTACCAGAGTTATCCTCTAAAATACGAATCGGAACATGCTATTAATGACTGTTTCAGTGTGGTAACACATTACTACGAGATCCAAACCAGAAAAACCCCAGGATCGGGCCAACAAGAATGCGAGAAACGCGAAAGTACGAGCCACATGAGGGAAAATCCCAGACCTAACCCAGTCATAGCCGGCGTTATCCGCTAAAATATTAATCGCAACCAGGTTTAATTGACTGTTTCGTTGTGGACCCACATTACTACGGGATTCAAACCAGAAAGAACCCAGGATCTGGGCAACAAGTATGCGAAAAATGCGAAAGAACGATCCAGATGAGGGCAAATCCCAGACCTAACCGAGACATTACCGACGTTATCCTCTAAAATATTAATTGCAACCAGGTTTAATTAACTGTTTCAGTGTGGTACCACATTACTACGTGATCCAAATCAGAAAAAGCCCAGGATCTGGCCAACAAGTATGCAAAAAATGCGAAAGTACGATCCAGATGAGGGCAAATCCCAGACCTAACCGAGACATAACCGGCGTTATCCTCTAAAATATTAATCGCAACCAGTTTAATTGACTGTTTCGGTGTGGAACCTCATTACTACGGGATCCAAAACAGAAAAAACCCAGGATCTGGTCAACAAGTGTGCGACAAACGCGAAAGTATATGCCAGATGATTGCAAATACCAGAACTAACCCAGACATAACCGGCGTTATCCCCTAAAATATTAATCGCAACCAGGTTTAATTGACTGTTTCGGTGTGGTACCGCATTACTACGTGATCCAAACCAGAAAGAGGCCAGGATCTGGCCAACAAGTATGCGAAAAATGCGAAAGTATGAGCCAGATGATTGCAAATACCAGAACTATGCCTGACATAACCAGCGTTATCCTCTAAAATACGAATCGGAACATGCTTTTAATGACTGTTTCAGTGTGGTAACACATTACTACGAGATCCAAACCAGAAAAATCCCAGGATCGGGCCAACAAGAATGCGAGAAACGCGAAAGTACGAGCCACATGAGGGAAAATCCCAGATCTAACCCAGACATAACCGGCGTTATCCGCTAAAATATTAATCGCAACCAGGTTTAATTGACTGTTTCGTTGTGGAACCACATTACTACGGGATCCAAACCGGAAAGAACCCAGGATCTGGCCAACAAGTATGCGAGAAATGCGAAAGAACGATCCAGATGAGGGCAAATCCCAGACCTAACCGAGACATAACCGGCGTTATCCTCTAAAATATTAATCGCAACCAGGTTTAATTAACTGTTTCGGTGTGGTACCGCATTACTACGTGATCCAAACCAGAAAGAGGCCAGGATCTGGCCAACAAGTATGCGAAAAATGCGAAAGTATGAGCCAGATGATTGCAAATACCAGAACTATGCCTGACATAACCAGCGTTATCCTCTAAAATACGAATCGGAACATGCTTTTAATGACTGTTTCAGTGTGGTAACACATTACTACGAGATCCAAACCAGAAAAATCCCAGGATCGGGCCAACAAGAATGCGAGAAACGCGAAAGTACGAGCCACATGAGGGAAAATCCCAGATCTAACCCAGACATAACCGGCGTTATCCGCTAAAATATTAATCGCAACCAGGTTTAATTGACTGTTTCGTTGTGGAACCACATTACTACGGGATCCAAACCGGAAAGAACCCAGGATCTGGCCAACAAGTATGCGAAAAATGCGAAAGAACGATCCAGATGAGGGCAAATCCCAGACCTAACCGAGACATAACCGGCGTTATCCTCTAAAATATTAATCGCAACCAGGTTTCATTGACTGCTTCGGTGTGGTACCGCATTACTACGTGATCCAAACCAGAAAAAACCCAGGATCTGGTCAACAAGTGTGCGACAAACGCGAAAGTATATGCCAGATGATTGCAAATACCAGAACTAACCCAGACATAACCGGCGTTATCCCCTAAAATATTAATCGCAACCAGGTTTAATTGACTGTTTCGTTGTGGAACCACATTACTACGGGATCCAAACCGGAAAGAACCCAGGATCTGGCCAACAAGTATGCGAAAAATGCGAAAGAACGATCCAGATGAGGGCAAATCCCAGACCTAACCGAGACATAACCGGCGTTATCCTCTAAAATATTAATCGCAACCAGGTTTAATTAACTGTTTCGGTGTGGTACCGCATTACTACGTGATCCAAACCAGAAAGAGGCCAGGATCTGGCCAACAAGTATGCGAAAAATGCGAAAGTATGAGCCAGATGATTGCAAATACCAGAACTATGCCTGACATAACCAGCGTTATCCTCTAAAATACGAATCGGAACATGCTTTTAATGACTGTTTCAGTGTGGTAACACATTACTACGAGATCCAAACCAGAAAAATCCCAGGATCGGGCCAACAAGAATGCGAGAAACGCGAAAGTACGAGCCACATGAGGGAAAATCCCAGATCTAACCCAGACATAACCGGCGTTATCCGCTAAAATATTAATCGCAACCAGGTTTAATTGACTGTTTCGTTGTGGAACCACATTACTACGGGATCCAAACCGGAAAGAATCCAGGATCTGGCCAACAAGTATGCGAAAAATGCGAAAGAACGATCCAGATGAGGGCAAATCCCAGACCTAACCGAGACATAACCGGCGTTATCCTCTAAAATATTAATCGCAACCAGGTTTCATTGACTGCTTCGGTGTGGTACCGCATTACTACGTGATCCAAACCAGAAAAAGGCCATGATCTGGCCAACAAGTATGCGAAAAATGCGAAAGTATGAGCCAGATGATTGCAAATACCAGAACTATGCCTGACATAACCAGCGTTATCCTCTAAAATACGAATCGGAACATGCTTTTAATGACTGTTTCAGTGTGGTAACACATTACTACGAGATCCAAACCAGAAAAATCCCAGGACCGGGCCAACAAGAATGCGAGAAACGCGAAAGTACGAGCCACATGAGGGAAAATCCCAGATCTAACCCAGACATAACCGGCGTTATCCGCTAAAATATTAATCGCAACCAGGTTTAATTGACTGTTTCGTTGCGGAACCACATTACTACGGGATCCAAACCGGAACGAACCCAGGATCTGGCCAACAATTATGCGAAAAATGCGAAAGAACGATCCAGATGAGGGCAAATCCCAGACCTAACCGAGACATAACCGGCGTTATCCTCTAAAATATTAATTGCAACCAGGTTTAATTGACTGTTTCAGTGTGGTGCCACATTACTACGGGATCCAAGCTAGAAAAAGGCCAGGATCTGGCCAACAAGTATGCGAAAAACGCGAAAGTATGTGCCAGATGAGGGCTAATCCCACACCTAACCGAGACATAACCGGCGTTATCCTCTAAAATATTAATCGCAACCATGTATAATTGACTGTTTCAGTGTGGTAGCACATTACTACGGGATCCAAACCAGAAAAGGGCCAGGGTCTGGACAACAAGTATGCGAAAAATACGAAAGTCCGAGCCAGATGTGGGCAAATACCAGACCAAACCGAGACATAACCGGCGTTATCCTCTAAAATATTAATCGCAACCAGGTTTAATTGACTGTTTCGGTGTGGTACCGCATTACTACGTGATCCAAACCAGAAAAAGGCCATGATCTGGCCAACAAGTATGCGGAAAAAGCGAAAGTATGAGCCAGATGATTGCAAATACCAGAACTATGCCTGACATTACCAGAGTTATCCTCTAAAATACGAATCGGAACGTGCTTTTAATGACTGTTTCAGTGTGGTAACACATTACTACGAGATCCAAACCAGAAAAACCCCAGGATCGGGCCAACAAGAATGCGAGAAACGCGAAAGTACGAGCCACATGAGGGAAAATCCCAGACCTAACCCAGTCATAGCCGGCGTTATCCGCTAAAATATTAATCGCAACCAGGTTTAATTGACTGTTTCGTTGTGGACCCACATTACTACGGGATTCAAACCAGAAAGAACCCAGGATCTGGGCAACAAGTATGCGAAAAATGCGAAAGAACGATCCAGATGAGGGCAAATCCCAGACCTAACCGAGACATAACCGGCGTTATCCTCTAAAATATTAATTGCAACCAGGTTTAATTAACTGTTTCAGTATGGTACCACATTACTACGTGATCCAAACCAGAAAAAGCCCAGGATCTGGCCAACAAGTATGCGAAAAATGCGAAAGTACGATCCAGATGAGGGCAAATCCCAGACCTAACCGAGACATAACCGGCGTTATCCTCTAAAATATTATTCGCAACCAGGTGTAATTGACTGTTTCGGTGTGGTACCACATTACTACGTGGTCCAAGCCAGAAAAAGGCCAGGATCTGGCCAACAAGTATGCGAAAAATGCGAAAGTACGATCCAGATGAGGGCAAATCCCAGACCTAACCGAGACATAACCGGCGTTATCCTCTAAAATATTATTCGCAACCAGGTGTAATTGACTGTTTCGGTGTGGTACCACATTACTACGTGGTCCATGCCAGAAAAAGGCCAGGATCTGGCCAACAAGTATGCGAAAAACGCGAAAGTACGAGACAGATGAGGACAAATCCCAGACCTACCCGAGACATAACCGGCGTTATCCTCTAAAATATTAATCGCAACCAGTTTAATTGACTGTTTCGGTGTGGAACCTCATTACTACGGGATCCAAAACAGAAAAAACCCAGGATCTGGCCAACAAGTATGCGACAAACGCGAAAGTATATGCCAGATGATTGCAAATACCAGAACTAACCCAGACATAACCGGCGTTATCCCCTAAAATATTAATCGCAACGAGGTTTAATTGACTGTTTCGGTGTGGTACCGCATTACTACGTGATCCAAACCAGAGAAAGGCCAGGATCTGGCCAACAAGTATGCGAAAAACGCGAATGTATGAGCCAGATGGGGGCAAATCCCAGACCTAACCGAGACATAACCAGCGTTATCCTCTAAAATATTAATCGCAACCAGGTTTAATTAACTGTTTCGGTGTGGTACCACATTACTGCGGCATCCAAACCAGAAAAAACCCAGTATCTGGCCAACAAGTATGCGAAAAATGCGAAAGTACGGTTCAGATGAGGGCAAATCCCAGACCTAACCGAGACATAACCGGCGCTATCCTCTAAAATATTAATCGCAACCAGGTTTAATTGACTGTTTCGGTGTGGTACTGCATTACTACGTGATCCAAACCAGAAAAAGCGCAGGATCTGGCCAACAAGTATGCGAAAAACGCGAATGTATGAGCCAGATGATTGCAAATACCAGAACTAACTCAGACATAACCAGCGTTATCCTCTAAAACACTGATCGCAACCAGCTTCTATTGACTGTTTCAGTGTGGCACCACATTACTACGTGATCCAAACCAGAAAAAGGCCCTGATCTGGCCAACAAGTATGCGAAAAATGCGAAAGTATGAGCCAGATGATTGCAAATGCCAGAACTATGCCTGACATAACCAGCGTTATCCTCTAAAATACGAATCAGAACGTGCTTTTAATGACTGTTTCAGTGTGGTACCTCATTACTACGTGATCCAAACCAGAAAAAGGCCAGGATCTGGCCAAAAAGTATGCGAAACATGCGAAAGTACGAGCCAGATGAGGGCAAACACCAGACCTAACCGAGACATAACCGGCGTTATCCTCTAAAATATTAATCGCAACCAGGTTCAATCGACTGTTTCGGTGTGGAACCACATTACTACGGGATCCAAACCAGAAAAAACCCAGGATCTGGCCAACAACTATGAGAAAAACGCGAAAGTATGAGCCAGATGATTGCAAATACCAGAACTATCCCAGGCATAACCAGCGTTATCCTCTAAAATATTATTCGCAACCAGGTTTAATTGACTGTTTCGGTGTGGTACCACATTACTACGTGGTCCAAGCTAGAAAAAGGCCAGGATCTGGCCAACAAGTATGCGAAAAACGCGAAAGTATGTGCCAGATGAGGGCTAATCCCAGACCTAACCGAGACATAACCGGCGTTATCCTCTAAAATATTAATCGCAACCATGTATAATTGACTGTTTCAGTGTGGTAGCACATTACTACGGGATCCAAACCAGAAAAGGGCCAGGGTCTGGACAACAAGTATGCGAAAAATACGAAAGTCCGAGCCAGATGTGGGCAAATACCAGACCTAACCGAGACATAACCGGCGTTATCCTCTAAAATATTAATCGCAACCAGGTTCAATTGACTGTTTCGGTGTGGAACCACATTACTACGGGATCCAAACAAGAAAAAACCCTGGATCTGTTCAACAACTATGAGAAAAACGCGAAAGTACGAGCCAGATGATGGAAAATCCCAGACCTAACCGAGACGTAACCGGCGTTATCCCCTAAAATATTAATCGCAACCAGGCATAATTGACTGTTTCGGTGTGGTACCGCATTGCTACGATGATCCAAACCAGAAAGAGGCCAGGATCTGGCCAACAAGTATGCGAAAATTGCGAAAGTATGAGCCAGATGATTGCAAATACCAGAACTAACCCAGACATAACCAGCGTTATCCTCTAAAATATTAATCGCAACCAGGTTTAATTGACTGTTTCGGTGTGGTACTGCACTACTACGTGATCCAGACCAGAAAAAGGCCAGGATCTGGCCAACAAGTATGCGCAAAATGCGAAAGTACGAGCCAGATGAGGGCAAATCCCAGACCAAACCGAGACATAACCGGCGTTATCCTCTAAAATATTAATCGCAACCAGGTTTAATTGACTGTTTCGATGTGTGGTACCGCATTACTACGTGATCCAAACCAGAAAAAGGCCATGATCTGGCCAACAAGTATGCGAAAAATGCGAAAGTATGAGCCAGATGATAGCAAATGCCAGAACTATGCCTGACATTACCAGCGTTATCCTCTAAAATACGAATCGGCACATGCTTTTAATGACTGTTTCAGTGTGGTAACACATTACTACGAGATCCAAAACAGAAAAATCCCAGGATCGGGCCAACAAGAATGCGAGAAACTCGAAAGTACGAGCCACATGAGGGAAAATCCCAGACCTAACCCAGACATAACCGGCGTTATCCGCTAAAATATTAATCGCAACCAGGTTTAATTGACTGTTTCGTTTTGGACCCACATTACTACGGGATCCAAACCAGAAAGAACCCAGGATCTGGCCATCAAGTAGGCGAAAAATGCGAAAGAACGATCCAGATGAGGGCAAATCCCAGACCTAACCGAGACATAACCGGCGTTAGCCTCCAAAATATTAATCGCAACCAGGTTCAATTGACTGTTTCCGTGTGGAACCACATTACTACGGGATCCAAACCAGAAAAAACCCAGGATCTGGCCAACAACTATGAGAAAAACGCGAAAGTATGAGCCAGATGCATGCAAATACCAGAACTATCCCAGGCACAACCAGCGTTATCCTCTAAAATATTATTCGCAACCAGGTTTAATTGACTGTTTCGGTGTGGAACCACATTACTACGGGATCCAAACAAGAAAAAACCCTGGATCTGTTCAACAACTGTGAGAAAAACGCGAAAGTACGAGCCAGATGAGGGAAAATCCCAGACCTAACCGAGACGTAACCGGCGTTATCCCCTAAAATATTAATCGCAACCAGGTATAATTGACTGTTTCGGTGTGGTACCGCATTGCTACGATGATCCAAACCAGAAAGAGGCCAGGATCTGGCCAACAAGTATGCGAAAATTGCGAAAGTATGAGCCAGATGATTGCAAATACCAGAACTAACCCAGACATAACCAGCGTTATCCTCTAAAATATTAATCGCAACCAGGTTTAATTGACTGTTTCGGTGTGGTACTGCATTACTACATGATCCAGACCAGAAAAAGGCCAGGATCTGGCCAACAAGTATGCGCAAAATGCGAAAGTACGAGCCAGATGAGGGCAAATCCCAGACCAAACCGAGACATAACCGGCGTTATCCTCTAAAATATTAATCTCAACCAGGTTTAATTGACTGTTTCGATGTGTGGTACCGCATTACTACGTGATCCAAACCAGAAAAAGGCCATGATCTGGCCAACAAGTATGCGAAAAATGCGAAAGTATGAGCCAGATGATACCAAATGCCAGGACTATGCCTGACATTACCTGCGTTATCCTCTAAAATACGAATCGGCACATGCTTTTAATGACTGTTTCAGTGTGGTAACACATGATTACGAGATCCAAACCAGAAAAATCCCAGGATCGGGCCAACAAGAATGCGAGAAAAACGAAAGTACGAGCCACATGAGGGAAAATCCCAGATCTAACCCAGACATAACCGGCGTTATCCGCTAAAATATTAATCGCAACCAGGTTTAATTGACTGTTTCGTTGTGGAACCACATTACTACGGGATCCAAACCGGAAAGAACCCAGGATCTGGCCAACAAGTATGCGAAAAATGCGAAAGAACGATCCAGATGAGGGCAAATCCCAGACCTAACCGAGACATAACCGGCGTTATCCTCTAAAATATTAATCGCAACCAGGTTTCATTGACTGCTTCGGTGTGGTACCGCATTACTACGTGATCCAAACCAGAAAAAGGCCATGATCTGGCCAACAAGTATGCGAAAAATGCGAAAGTATGAGCCAGATGATTGCAAATACCAGAACTATGCCTGACATAACCAGCGTTATCCTCTAAAATACGAATCGGAACATGCTTTTAATGACTGTTTCAGTGTGGTAACACATTACTACGAGATCCAAACCAGAAAAATCCCAGGATGGGGCCAACAAGAATGCGAGAAACGCGAAAGTACGAGCCACATGAGGGAAAATCCCAGATCTAACCCAGACATAACCGGCGTTATCCGCTAAAATATTAATCGCAACCAGGTTTAATTGACTGTTTCGTTGCGGAACCACATTACTACGGGATCCAAACCGGAAAGAACCCAGGATCTGGCCAACAAGTATGCGAAAAATGCGAAAGAACGATCCAGATGAGGGCAAATCCCAGACCTAACCGAGACATAACCGGCGTTATCCTCTAAAATATTAATTGCAACCAGGTTTAATTGGCTGTTTCAGTGTGGTGCCACATTACTACGTGATCCAAACCAGAAAAAGCCCAGGATCTGGCCAACAAGAATGCGAAAAATGCGGAAGTATATGCCAGATGATAGCACATACCAGAACAAACCCAGACATAACCAGCGTTATCCTCTAAAATACTAATCGGAACCAGCTTCTATTGACCGTTTCAGTGTGGTACCACATTACTACGTGATCCGAACCAGAAAAAGGCTAGGATCAGGCCATCAAGTAAGCGAAAAACGCGAAAGTACGAGCCACATGAGGGAAAATCCCAGACCTAACCCAGACATAACCGGCGTTATCCGCTAAAATATTAATCGCAACCAGGTTTAATTGTCTGTTTCGTTGTGGAACCACATTACTGCGGGATCCAAACCAGAAAAAACCCAGGATCTGGCCAACAAGTATGCGAAAAATGCGAATGTACGAGCCAGATGAGGGCAAATACCATACCTAACCGAGACATTGCCGGCTTTATCCTCTAAATTATTAATCGGAACCAGGTTTAATTGACAGTTTCAGTGTGGTACCACTTCACTACGTGGTCAAAGCCAGCAGAAGGCCAGTATGTGGCCAACAAGTATGCGAAAACTGCGAAAGTACGAGCCAGTTGAGGGCAAATACCAGACCTAACCGAGACATAACCGGCGTTATCCACTAAAATATTACTCACAGCCAGGTTTAATTGACTGCTTCGGTGTGGTACCACATTACTACGTGGTCCAAGCCAGAAAAAGGCCAGGATCTGGCCAACAAGTATGCGAAAAACGCGAATGTATGAGCCAGATGGGGGCAAATCCCAGACCTAACCGAGACATAACCTGCGTTATCCTCTAAAATATTAATCGCAACCAGGTTTAATTAACTGTTTCGGTGTGGTACCGCATTGCTACGTGATCCAAACCAGAAAGAGGCCAGGATCTGGCCAACAAGGATGCGAAAAAAGCGAAAGTACGAGCCAGATGTGGGCAAATCCCAGACCTACCCGAGACATAACCGGCGTTATCCTCTAAAATATTAATCGCAACCAGTTTAATTGACTGTTTCGGTGTGGAACCTCATTACTACGGGATCCAAAACAGAAAAAACCCAGGATCTGGCCAACAAGTATGCGACAAACGCGAAAGTATATGCCAGATGGTTGCAAATACCAGAACTAACCCAGACATAACCGGCGTTATCCCCTAAAATATTAATCGCAACCAGGTTTAATTGACTGTTTCGGTGTGGTACCGCATTACTACGTGATCCAAACCAGAGAAAGGCCAGGATCTGGCCAACAAGTATGCGAAAAACGCGAATGTATGAGCCAGATGAGGGCAAATCCCAGACCAAACCGAGACATAACCGGCGTTATCCTCTAAAATATTAATCGCAACCAGGTTTAATTGACTGTTTCGGTGTGGTACCGCATTACTACGTGATCCAAACCAGAAAAAGGCCATGATCTGGCCAACAAGTATGCGGAAAATGCGAAAGTATGAGCCAGATGATTGCAAATACCAGAACTATGCCTGACATTACCAGAGTTATCCTCTAAAATACGAATCGGAACATGCTTTTAATGACTGTTTCAGTGTGGTAACACATTACTACGAGATCCAAACCAGAAAAACCCCAGGATCGGGCCAACAAGAATGCGAGAAAAACGAAAGTACGAGCCACATGAGGGAAAATCCCAGACCTAACCCAGTCATAGCCGGCGTTATCCGCTAAAATATTAATCGCAACCAGGTTTAATTGACTGTTTCGTTGTGGACCCACATTACTACGGGATTCAAACCAGAAAGAACCCAGGATCTGGGCAACAAGTATGCGAAAAATGCGAAAGAACGATCCAGATGAGGGCAAATCCCAGACCTAACCGAGACATAACCGGCGTTATCCTCTAAAATATTAATTGCAACCAGGTTTAATTAACTGTTTCAGTATGGTACCACATTACTACGTGATCCAAACCAGAAAAAGCCCAGGATCTGGCCAACAAGTATGCGAAAAATGCGAAAGTACGATCCAGATGAGGGCAAATCCCAGACCTAACCGAGACATAACCGGCGTTATCCTCTAAAATATTATTCGCAACCAGGTGTAATTGACTGTTTCGGTGTGGTACCACATTACTACGTGGTCCAAGCCAGAAAAAGGCCAGGATCTGGCCAACAAGTATGCGAAAAATGCGAAAGTACGATCCAGATGAGGGCAAATCCCTGACCTAACCGAGACATAACCGGCGTTATCCTCTAAAATATTATTCGCAACCAGGTGTAATTGACTGTTTCGGTGTGGTACCACATTACTACGTGGTCCATGCCAGAAAAAGGCCAGGATCCGGCCAACAAGTATGCGAAAAACGCGAAAGTACGAGACAGATGAGGACAAATCCCAGACCTACCCGAGACATAACCGGCGTTATCCTCTAAAATATTAATCGCACCCAGTTTAATTGACTGTTTCGGTGTGGAACCTCATTACTACGGGATACAAAACAGAAAAAACCCAGGATCTGGCCAACAAGTATGCGACAAACGCGAAAGTATATGCCAGATGATTGCAAATACCAGAACTAACCCAGACATAACCGGCGTTATCCCCTAAAATATTAATCGCAACGAGGTTTAATTGACTGTTTCGGTGTGGTACCACATTACTACGTGGTCCAAGCCAGAAAAAGGCCAGGATCTGGCCAACAAGTATGCGAAAAATGCGAAAGTACGATCCAGATGAGGGCAAATCCCAGACCTAACCGAGACATAACCGGCGTTATCCGCTAAAATATTAATCGCAACCAGGTTCAATTGACTGTTTCGGTGTGGGACCACATTACTACGGGATCCAAACAAGAAAAAACCCTGGATCTGTTCAACAACTATGAGAAAAACGCGATAGTACGAGCCAGATGAGGGAAAATCCCAGACCTAACCGAGACATAACCGGCATTAGCCTCTAAAATATTAATCGCAACCAGGTTCAAATGACTCTTTCGGTGTGGAACCACATTACTACGGGATCCAAACAAGAAAAAACCCAGGATCTGTTCAACAACTATGAGAAAAACGCGATAGTACGAGCCAGATGAGGGAAAATCCCAGACCTAACCGAGACGTAACCGGCGTTATCCTCTAAAATATTAATCGCAACCAGGTATAATTGACTGTTTCGGTGTGGTACCGCATTGCTACGATGATCCAAACCAGAAAGAGGCCAGGATCTGGCCAACAAGTATGCGAAAATTGCGAAAGTATGAGCCAGATGAGGGCAAATCCCAGACCAAACCGAGACATAACCGGCGTTATCCTCTAAAATATTAATCGCAACCAGGTTTAATTGACTGTTTCGGTGTGGACCCACATTACTACGGGATCCAAACCAGAAAGAACCCAGGATCTGGCCAACAAGTATGCGAAAAATGCGAAAGAACGATCCAGATGAGGGCAAATCCCAGACCTAACCGAGACATAACCGGCATTAGCCTCTAAAATATTAATCGCAACCAGGTTCAAATGATTCTTTCGGTGTGGAACCACATTACTACGGGATCCAAACAAGAAAAAACCCAGGATCTGTTCAACAACTATGAGAAAAACGCGATAGTACGAGCCAGATGAGGGCAAATCCCAGACCTAACCGAGACATAACCGGCGTTATCCTCTAAAATATTATTCGCAACCAGGTTTAATTGACTGTTTCGGTGTGGTACCGCATTACTACGTGATCCAAACCAGAGAAAGGCCAGGATCTGGCCAACAAGTATGCGAAAAACGCGAATGTATGAGCCAGATGGGGGCAAATCCCAGACCTAACCGAGACATAACCTGCGTTATCCTCTAAAATATTAATCGCAACCAGGTTTAATTAACTGTTTCGGTGTGGTACCGCATTGCTACGTGATCCAAACCAGAAAGGGGCCAGGATCTGGCCAACAAGGATGCGAAAAAAGCGAAAGTACGAGCCAGATGTGGGCAAATCCCAGACCTACCCGAGACATAACCGGCGTTATCCTCTAAAATATTAATCGCAACCAGTTTAATTGACTGTTTCGGTGTGGAACCTCATTACTACGGGATCCAAAACAGAAAAAACCCAGAATCTGGCCAACAAGTATGCGACAAACGCGAAAGTATATGCCAGATGGTTGCAAATACCAGAACAAACCCAGACATAACCGGCGTTATCCCCTAAAATATTAATCGCAACCAGGTTTAATTGACTGTTTCGGTGTGGTACCGCATTACTACGTGATCCAAACCAGAGAAAGGCCAGGATCTGGCCAACAAGTATGCGAAAAACGCGAATGTATGAGCCAGATGAGGGCAAATCCCAGACCAAACCGAGACATAACCGGCGTTATCCTCTAAAATATTAATCGCAACCAGGTTTAATTGACTGTTTCGGTGTGGTACCGCATTACTACGTGATCCAAACCAGAAAAAGGCCATGATCTGGCCAACAAGTATGCGGAAAATGCGAAAGTATGAGCCAGATGATTGCAAATACCAGAACTATGCCTGACATTACCAGAGTTATCCTCTAAAATACGAATCGGAACATGCTTTTAATGACTGTTTCAGTGTGGTAACACATTACTACGAGATCCAAACCAGAAAAACCCCAGGAGCGGGCCAACAAGAATGCGAGAAACGCGAAAGTACGAGCCACATGAGGGAAAATCCCAGACCTAACCCAGTCATAGCCGGCGTTATCCCCTAAAATATTAATCGCAACCAGGTTTAATTGACTGTTTCGGTGTGGTACCGCATTACTACGTGATCCAAACCAGAGAAAGGCCAGGATCTGGCCAACAAGTATGCGAAAAATGCGAAAGTACGATCCAGATGAGGGCAAATCCCAGACCTAACCGAGACATAACCGGCGTTATCCTCTAAAATATTAATTGCAACCAGGTGTAATTGACTGTTTCGGTGTGGTACCACATTACTACGTGGTCCAAGCCAGAAAGAGGCCAGGATCTGTCCAACAAGTATGCGAAAAATGCGAAAGTATGAGCCAGATGATTGCAAATACCAGAACTAACCCAGACATAACCGGCGTTATCCCCTAAAATATTAATCGCAACCAGGTTTAATTGACTGTTTCGGTGTGGTACCGCATTACTACGTGATCCAAACCAGAGAAAGGCCAGGATCTGGCCAACAAGTATGCGAAAAATGCGAAAGTACGATCCAGATGAGGGCAAATCCCAGACCTAACCGAGACATAACCGGCGTTATCCTCTAAAATATTAATTGCAACCAGGTGTAATTGACTGTTTCGGTGTGGTACCACATTACTACGTGGTCCAAGCCAGAAAAAGGCCAGGATCTGGCCAACAAGTATGCGAAAAATGCGAAAGTACGATCCAGATGAGGGCAAATCCCAGACCTAACCGAGACATAACCGGCGTTATCCTCTAAAATATTATTCGCAACCAGGTGTAATTGACTGTTTCGGTGTGGTACCACATTACTACGTGGTCCAAGCCAGAAAAAGGCCAGGATCTGGCCAACAAGTATGCGAAAAACGCGAAAGTACGAGACAGATGAGGACAAATCCCAGACCTACCCGAGACATAACCGGCGTTATCCTCTAAAATATTAATCGCAACCAGTTTAATTGACTGTTTCGGTGTGGAACCTCATTACTACGAGATCAAAAACAGAATAAACCCAGGATCTGGCCAACAAGTATGCGACAAACGCGAAAGTATATGCCAGATGATTGCAAATACCAGAACTAACCCAGACATAACCGGCGTTATCCCCTAAAATATTAATCGCAACCAGGTTTAATTGACTGTTTCGGTGTGGTACCGCATTACTACGTGATCCAAACCAGAGAAAGGCCAGGATCTGGCCAACAAGTATGCGAAAAACGCGAATGTATGAGCCAGATGGGGGCAAATCCCAGACCTAACCGTGACATAACCAGCATTATCCTCTAAAATATTAATCGCAACCAGGTTTAATTAACTGTTTCGGTGTGGTACCGCATTACTACGTGATCCAAACCGGAAAGAGGCCAGGATCTGGCCAACAAGTATGCGAAAAATGCGAAAGTATGAGCCAGATGATTGCAAATACCAGAACTATGCCTGACATAACCAGCGTTATCCTCTAAAATACGAATCGGAACATGCTTTTAATGACTGTTTCAGTGTGGTAACACATTACTACGAGATCCAAACCAGAAAAATCCCAGGATCGGGCCAACAAGAATGCGAGAAACGCGAAAGTACGAGCCACATGAGGGAAAATCCCAGATCTTACCCAGACATAACCGGCGTTATCCGCTAAAATATTAATCGCAACCAGGTTTAATTGACTGTTTCGTTGTGGAACCACATTACTACGGGATCCAAACCGGAAAGAACCCAGGATCTGGCCAACAAGTATGCGAAAAATGCGAAAGAACGATCCAGATGAGGGCAAATCCCAGACCTAACCGAGACATAACCGGCGTTATCCTCTAAAATATTAATCGCAACCAGGTTTAATTAACTGTTTCGGTGTGGTACCGCATTACTACGTGATCCAAACCAGAAAGAGGCCAGGATCTGTCCAACAAGTATGCGAAAAATGCGAAAGTATGAGCCAGATGATTGCAAATACCAGAACTATGCCTGACATAACCAGCGTTATCCTCTAAAATACGAATCGGAACATGCTTTTAATGATTGTTTCAGTGTGGTAACACATTACTACGAGATCCAAACCAGAAAAATCCCAGGATCGGGCCAACAAGAATGCGAGAAACGCGAAAGTACGAGCCACATGAGGGAAAATCCCAGATCTAACCCAGACATAACCGGCGTTATCCGCTAAAATATTAATCGCAACCAGGTTTAATTGACTGTTTCGTTGTGGAACCACATTACTACGGGATCCAAACCGGAAAGAACCCAGGATCTGGCCAACAAGTATGCGAAAAATGCGAAAGAACGATCCAGATGAGGGCAAATCCCAGACCTAACCGAGACATAACCGGCGTTATCCTCTAAAATATTAATCGCAACCAGGTGTCATTGACTGCTTCGGTGTGGTACCGCATTACTACCTGATCCAAACCAGAAAAAGGCCATGATCTGGCCAACAAGTATGCGAAAAATGCGAAAGTATGAGCCAGATGATTGCAAATACCAGAACTATGCCGGACATAACCAGCGTTATCCTCTAAAATACGAATCGGAACATGCTTTTAATGACTGTTTCAGTGTGGTAACACATTACTACGAGATCCAAACCAGAAAAATCCCAGGATCGGGCCAACAAGAATGCGAGAAACGCGAAAGTACGAGCCACATGAGGGAAAATCCCAGATCTAACCCAGACATAACCGGCGTTATCCGCTAAAATATTAATCGCAACCAGGTTTAATTGACTGTTTCGTTGCGGAACCACATTACTACGGGATCCAAACCGGAAAGAACCCAGGATCTGGCCAACAAGTATGCGAAAAATGCGAAAGAACGATCCAGATGAGGGCAAATCCCAGACCTAACCGAGACATAACCGGCGTTATCCTCTAAAATATTAATTGCAACCAGGTTTAATTGACTGTTTCAGTGTGGTGCCACATTACTACGTGATCCAAACCAGAAAAAGCCCAGGATCTGGCCAACAAGTATGCGAAAAATGCGAAAGTATATGCCAGATGATAGCATATACCAGAACAAACCCAGACATAACCAGCGTTATCCTCTAAAATACTAATCGGAACCAGCTTCTATTGACCGTTTCAGTGTGGTATCACATTACTACGTGATCCGAACCAGAAAAAGGCTAGGATCAGGCCATCAAGTAAGCGAAAAACGCGAAAGTACGAGCCACATGAGGGAAAATCCCAGACCTAACTCAGACATAACCGGCGTTATCCGCTAAAATATTAATCGCAACCAGGTTTAATTGTCTGTTTCGTTGTGGAACCACATTACTGCGGGATCCAAACCAGAAAAAACCCAGGATCTGGCCAACAAGTATGCGAAAAATGCGAAAGTACGAGCCAGATGAGGGCAAATACCATACCTAACCGAGACATTGCCGGCTTTATCCTCTAAATTATTAATCGGAACCAGGTTTAATTGACAGTTTCAGTGTGGTACCACTTCACTACGTGGTCCAAGCCAGCAGAAGGCCAGTATGTGGCCAACAAGTATGCGAAAACAGCGAAAGTACGAGCCAGTTGAGGGCAAATACCAGACCTAACCGAGACATAACCGGCGTTATCCACTAAAATATTATTCACAGCCAGGTTTAATTGACTGCTTCGGTGTGGTACCACATTATTACGTGGTCCAAGCCAGAAAAAGGCCAGGATCTGGCCAACAAGTATGCGAAAAACGCGAATGTATGAGCCAGATGGGGGCAAATCCCAGACCTAACCGAGACATAACCTGCGTTATCCTCTAAAATATTAATCGCAACCAGGTTTAATTAACTGTTTCGGTGTGGTACCGCATTGCTACGTGATCCAAACCAGATAGAGGCCATGATCTGGCCAACAAGTATGCGGAAAATGCGAAAGTATGAGCCAGATGATTGCAAATACCAGAACTATGCCTGACATTACCAGAGTTATCCTCTAAAATACGAATCGGAACATGCTTTTAATGACTGTTTCAGTGTGGTAACACATTACTACGAGATCCAAACCAGAAAAACCCCAGGATCGGGCCAACAAGAATGCGAGAAACGCGAAAGTACGAGCCACATGAGGGAAAATCCCAGACCTAACCCAGTCATAGCCGGCGTTATCCTCTAAAATATTAATCGCAACCAGTTTAATTGACTGTTTCGGTGTGGAACCTCATTACTACGGGATCCAAAACAGAAAAAACCCAGGATCTGGCCAACAAGTATGCGACAAACGCGAAAGTATATGCCAGATGGTTGCAAATACCAGAACTAACCCAGACATAACCGGCGTTATCCCCTAAAATATTAATCGCAACCAGGTTTAATTGACTGTTTCGGTGTGGTACCGCATTACTACGTGATCCAAACCAGAGAAAGGCCAGGATCTGGCCAACAAGTATGCGAAAAACGCGAATGTATGAGCCAGATGAGGGCAAATCCCAGACCAAACCGAGACATAACCGGCGTTATCCTCTAAAATATTAATCGCAACCAGGTTTAATTGACTGTTTCGGTGTGGTACCGCATTACTACGTGATCCAAACCAGAAAAAGGCCATGATCTGGCCAACAAGTATGCGGAAAATGCGAAAGTATGAGCCAGATGATTGCAAATACCAGAACTATGCCTGACATTACCAGAGTTATCCTCTAAAATACGAATCGGAACATGCTTTTAATGACTGTTTCAGTGTGGTAACACATTACTACGAGATCCAAACCAGAAAAACCCCAGGATCGGGCCAACAAGAATGCGAGAAACGCGAAAGTACGAGCCACATGAGGGAAAATCCCAGACCTAACCCAGTCATAGCCGGCGTTATCCGCTAAAATATTAATCGCAACCAGGTTTAATTGACTGTTTCGTTGTGGACCCACATTACTACGGGATTCAAACCAGAAAGAACCCAGGATCTGGGCAACAAGTATGCGAAAAATGCGAAAGAACGATCCAGATGAGGGCAAATCCCAGACCTAACCGAGACATAACCGGCGTTATCCTCTAAAATATTAATTGCAACCAGGTTTAATTAACTGTTTCAGTATGGTACCACATTACTACGTGATCCAAACCAGAAAAAGCCCAGGATCTGGCCAACAAGTATGCGAAAAATGCGAAAGTACGATCCAGATGAGGGCAAATCCCAGACCTAACCGAGACATAACCGGCGTTATCCTCTAAAATATTATTCGCAACCAGGTGTAATTGACTGTTTCGGTGTGGTACCACATTACTACGTGGTCCAAGCCAGAAAAAGGCCAGGATCTGGCCAACAAGTATGCGAAAAATGCGAAAGTACGATCCAGATGAGGGCAAATCCCTGACCTAACCGAGACATAACCGGCGTTATCCTCTAAAATATTATTCGCAACCAGGTGTAATTGACTGTTTCGGTGTGGTACCACATTACTACGTGGTCCATGCCAGAAAAAGGCCAGGATCCGGCCAACAAGTATGCGAAAAACGCGAAAGTACGAGACAGATGAGGACAAATCCCAGACCTACCCGAGACATAACCGGCGTTATCCTCTAAAATATTAATCGCAACCAGTTTAATTGACTGTTTCGGTGTGGAACCTCATTACTACGGGATACAAAACAGAAAAAACCCAGGATCTGGCCAACAAGTATGCGACAAACGCGAAAGTATATGCCAGATGATTGCAAATACCAGAACTAACCCAGACATAACCGGCGTTATCCCCTAAAATATTAATCGCAACGAGGTTTAATTGACTGTTTCGGTGTGGTACCACATTACTACGTGGTCCAAGCCAGAAAAAGGCCAGGATCTGGCCAACAAGTATGCGAAAAATGCGAAAGTACGATCCAGATGAGGGCAAATCCCAGACCTAACCGAGACATAACCGGCGTTATCCGCTAAAATATTAATCGCAACCAGGTTCAATTGACTGTTTCGGTGTGGGACCACATTACTACGGGATCCAAACAAGAAAAAACCCTGGATCTGTTCAACAACTATGAGAAAAACGCGATAGTACGAGCCAGATGAGGGAAAATCCCAGACCTAACCGAGACATAACCGGCATTAGCCTCTAAAATATTAATCGCAACCAGGTTCAAATGACTCTTTCGGTGTGGAACCACATTACTACGGGATCCAAACAAGAAAAAACCCAGGATCTGTTCAACAACTATGAGAAAAACGCGATAGTACGAGCCAGATGAGGGAAAATCCCAGACCTAACCGAGACGTAACCGGCGTTATCCCCTAAAATATTAATCGCAACCAGGTATAATTGACTGTTTCGGTGTGGTACCGCATTGCTACGATGATCCAAACCAGAAAGAGGCCAGGATCTGGCCAACAAGTATGCGAAAATTGCGAAAGTATGAGCCAGATGAGGGCAAATCCCAGACCAAACCGAGACATAACCGGCGTTATCCTCTAAAATATTAATCGCAACCAGGTTTAATTGACTGTTTCGGTGTGGACCCACATTACTACGGGATCCAAACCAGAAAGAACCCAGGATCTGGCCAACAAGTATGCGAAAAATGCGAAAGAACGATCCAGATGAGGGCAAATCCCAGACCTAACCGAGACATAACCGGCATTAGCCTCTAAAATATTAATCGCAACCAGGTTCAAATGATTCTTTCGGTGTGGAACCACATTACTACGGGATCCAAACAAGAAAAAACCCAGGATCTGTTCAACAACTATGAGAAAAACGCGATAGTACGAGCCAGATGAGGGCAAATCCCAGACCTAACCGAGACATAACCGGCGTTATCCTCTAAAATATTATTCGCAACCAGGTTTAATTGACTGTTTCGGTGTGGTACCGCATTACTACGTGATCCAAACCAGAGAAAGGCCAGGATCTGGCCAACAAGTATGCGAAAAACGCGAATGTATGAGCCAGATGGGGGCAAATCCCAGACCTAACCGAGACATAACCTGCGTTATCCTCTAAAATATTAATCGCAACCAGGTTTAATTAACTGTTTCGGTGTGGTACCGCATTGCTACGTGATCCAAACCAGAAAGGGGCCAGGATCTGGCCAACAAGGATGCGAAAAAAGCGAAAGTACGAGCCAGATGTGGGCAAATCCCAGACCTACCCGAGACATAACCGGCGTTATCCTCTAAAATATTAATCGCAACCAGTTTAATTGACTGTTTCGGTGTGGAACCTCATTACTACGGGATCCAAAACAGAAAAAACCCAGGATCTGGCCAACAAGTATGCGACAAACGCGAAAGTATATGCCAGATGGTTGCAAATACCAGAACAAACCCAGACATAACCGGCGTTATCCCCTAAAATATTAATCGCAACCAGGTTTAATTGACTGTTTCGGTGTGGTACCGCATTACTACGTGATCCAAACCAGAGAAAGGCCAGGATCTGGCCAACAAGTATGCGAAAAACGCGAATGTATGAGCCAGATGAGGGCAAATCCCAGACCAAACCGAGACATAACCGGCGTTATCCTCTAAAATATTAATCGCAACCAGGTTTAATTGACTGTTTCGGTGTGGTACCGCATTACTACGTGATCCAAACCAGAAAAAGGCCATGATCTGGCCAACAAGTATGCGGAAAATGCGAAAGTATGAGCCAGATGATTGCAAATGCCAGAACTATGCCTGACATTACCAGAGTTATCCTCTAAAATACGAATCGGAACATGCTTTTAATGACTGTTTCAGTGTGGTACCGCATTACTACGTGATCCAAACCAGAAAGAACCCAGGATCTGGGCAACAAGTATGCCAAAAATGCGAAAGAACGATCCAGATGAGGGCAAATCCCAGACCTAACCGAGACATAACCGGCGTTATCCTCTAAAATATTAATTGCAACCAGGTTTAATTAACTGTTTCAGTGTGGTACCACATTACTACCTGATCCAAATCAGAAAAAGCCCAGGATCTGGCCAACAAGTATGCGAAAAATGCGAAAGTACGATCCAGATGAGGGCAAATCCCAGACCTAACCGAGACATAACCGGCGTTATCCTCTAAAATATTATTCGCAACCAGGTGTAATTGACTGTTTCGGTGTGGTACCACATTACTACGTGGTCGAAGCCAGAAAAAGGCCAGGATCTGGCCAACAAGTATGCGAAAAATGCGAAAGTACGATCCAGATGAGGGCAAATCCCAGACCTAACCGAGACATAACCGGCGTTATCCTCTAAAATATTATTCGCAACCAGGTGTAATTGACTGTTTCGGTGTGGTACCACATTACTACGTGGTCCAAGCCAGAAAAAGGCCAGGATCTGGCCAACAAGTATGCGAAAAACGCGAAAGTACGAGACAGATGAGGACAAATCCCAGACCTACCCGAGACATAACCGGCGTTATCCTCTAAAATATTAATCGCAACCAGTTTAATTGACTGTTTCGGTGTGGAACCTCATTACTACGGGATCAAAAACAGAATAAACCCAGGATCTGGCCAACAAGTATGCGACAAACGCGAAAGTATATGCCAGATGATTGCAAATACCAGAACTAACCCAGACATAACCGGCGTTATCCCCTAAAATATTAATCGCAACCAGGTTTAATTGACTGTTTCGGTGTGGTACCGCATTACTACGTGATCCAAACCAGAGAAAGGCCAGGATCTGTCCAACAAGTATGCGAAAAACGCGAATGTATGAGCCAGATGGGGGCAAATCCCAGACCTAACCGTGACATAACCAGCATTATCCTCTAAAATATTAATCGCAACCAGGTTTAATTAACTGTTTCGGTGTGGTACCGCATTACTACGTGGTCCAAACCAGAAAGAGGCCAGGATCTGGCCAACAAGTATGCGAAAAATGCGAAAGTATGAGCCAGATGATTGCAAATACCAGAACTATGCCTGACATAACCAGCGTTATCCTCTAAAATACGAATCGGAACATGCTTTTAATGACTGTTTCAGTGTGGTAACACATTACTACGAGATCCAAACCAGAAAAATCCCAGGATCGGGCCAACAAGAATGCGAGAAACGCGAAAGTACGAGCCACATGAGGGAAAATCCCAGATCTTACCCAGACATAACCGGCGTTATCCGCTAAAATATTAATCGCAACCAGGTTTAATTGACTGTTTCGTTGTGGAACCACATTACTACGGGATCCAAACCGGAAAGAACCCAGGATCTGGCCAACAAGTATGCGAAAAATGCGAAAGAACGATCCAGATGAGGGCAAATCCCAGACCTAACCGAGACATAACCGGCGTTATCCTCTAAAATATTAATCGCAACCAGGTTTAATTAACTGTTTCGGTGTGGTACCGCATTACTACGTGATCCAAACCAGAAAGAGGCCAGGATCTGTCCAACAAGTATGCGAAAAATGCGAAAGTATGAGCCAGATGATTGCAAATACCAGAACTATGCCTGACATAACCAGCGTTATCCTCTAAAATACGAATCGGAACATGCTTTTAATGACTGTTTCAGTGTGGTAACACATTACTACGAGATCCAAACCAGAAAAATCCCAGGATCGGGCCAACAAGAATGCGAGAAACGCGAAAGTACGAGCCACATGAGGGAAAATCCCAGATCTAACCCAGACATAACCAGCGTTATCCTCTAAAATATTAATCGCAACCAGGTTTAATTGACTGTTTCGTTGTGGAACCACATTACTACGGGATCCAAACCGGAAAGAACCCAGGATCTGGCCAACAAGTATGCGAAAAATGCGAAAGAACGATCCAGATGAGGGCAAATCCCAGACCTAACCGAGACATAACCGGCGTTATCCTCTAAAATATTAATCGCAACCAGGTTTCATTGACTGCTTCGGTGTGGTACCGCATTACTACGTGATCCAAACCAGAAAAAGGCCATGATCTGGCCAACAAGTATGCGAAAAATGCGAAAGTATGAGCCAGATGATTGCAAATACCAGAACTATGCCGGACATAACCAGCGTTATCCTCTAAAATACGAATCGGAACATGCTTTTAATGACTGTTTCAGTGTGGTAACACATTACTACGAGATCCAAACCAGAAAAATCCCAGGATCGGGCCAACAAGAATGCGAGAAACGCGAAAGTACGAGCCACATGAGGGAAAATCCCAGATCTAACCCAGACATAACCGGCGTTATCCGCTAAAATATTAATCGCAACCAGGTTTAATTGACTGTTTCGTTGCGGAACCACATTACTACGGGATCCAAACCGGAAAGAACCCAGGATCTGGCCAACAAGTATGCGAAAAATGCGAAAGAACGATCCAGATGAGGGCAAATCCCAGACTTAACCGAGACATAACCGGCGTTATCCTCTAAAATATTAATCGCAACCAGGTTTCATTGACTGCTTCGGTGTGGTACCGCATTACTACGTGATCCAAACCAGAAAAAGGCCATGATCTGGCCAACAAGTATGCGAAAAATGCGAAAGTATGAGCCAGATGATTGCAAATACCAGAACTATGCCGGACATAACCAGCGTTATCCTCTAAAATACGAATCGGAACATGCTTTTAATGACTGTTTCAGTGTGGTAACACATTACTACGAGATCCAAACCAGAAAAATCCCAGGATCGGGCCAACAAGAATGCGAGAAACGCGAAAGTACGAGCCACATGAGGGAAAATCCCAGATCTAACCCAGACATAACCGGCGTTATCCGCTAAAATATTAATCGCAACCAGGTTTAATTGACTGTTTCGTTGCGGAACCACATTACTACGGGATCCAAACCGGAAAGAACCCAGGATCTGGCCAACAAGTATGCGAAAAATGCGAAAGAACGATCCAGATGAGGGCAAATCCCAGACCTAACCGAGACATAACCGGCGTTATCCTCTAAAATATTAATTGCAACCAGGTTTAATCGACTGTTTCAGTGTGGTGCCACATTACTACGTGATCCAAACCAGAAAAAGCCCAGGATCTGGCCAACAAGTATGCGAAAAATGCGAAAGTATATGCCAGATGATAGCATATACCAGAACAAACCCAGACATAACCAGCGTTATCCTCTAAAATACTAATCGGAACCAGCTTCTATTGACCGTTTCAGTGTGGTATCACATTACTACGTGATCCGAACCAGAAAAAGGCTAGGATCAGGCCATCAAGTAAGCGAAAAACGCGAAAGTACGAGCCACATGAGGGAAAATCCCAGACCTAACCCAGACATAACCGGCGTTATCCGCTAAAATATTAATCGCAACCAGGTTTAATTGTCTGTTTCGTTGTGGAACCACATTACTGCGGGATCCAAACCAGAAAAAACCCAGGATCTGGCCAACAAGTATGCGAAAAATGCGAAAGTACGAGCCAGATGAGGGCAAATACCATACCTAACCGAGACATTGCCGGCTTTATCCTCTAAATTATTAATCGGAACCAGGTTTAATTGACAGTTTCAGTGTGGTACCACTTCACTACGTGGTCCAAGCCAGCAGAAGGCCAGTATGTGGCCAACAAGTATGCGAAAACAGCGAAAGTACGAGCCAGTTGAGGGCAAATACCAGACCTAACCGAGACATAACCGGCGTTATCCACTAAAATATTATTCACAGCCAGGTTTAATTGACTGCTTCGGTGTGGTACCACATTACTACGTGGTCCAAGCCAGAAAAAGGCCAGGATCTGGCCAACAAGTATGCGAAAAACGCGAATGTATGAGCCAGATGGGGGCAAATCCCAGACCTAACCGAGACATAACCTGCGTTATCCTCTAAAATATTAATCGCAACCAGGTTTAATTAACTGTTTCGGTGTGGTACCGCATTGCTACGTGATCCAAACCAGAAAGAGGCCATGATCTGGCCAACAAGTATGCGGAAAATGCGAAAGTATGAGCCAGATGATTGCAAATACCAGAACTATGCCTGACATTACCAGAGTTATCCTCTAAAATACGAATCGGAACATGCTTTTAATGACTGTTTCAGTGTGGTAACACATTACTACGAGATCCAAACCAGAAAAACCCCAGGATCGGGCCAACAAGAATGCGAGAAACGCGAAAGTACGAGCCACATGAGGGAAAATCCCAGACCTAACCCAGTCATAGCCGGCGTTATCCGCTAAAATATTAATCGCAACCAGGTTTAATTGACTGTTTCGTTGTGGACCCACATTACTACGGGATTCAAACCAGAAAGAACCCAGGATCTGGGCAACAAGTATGCGAAAAATGCGAAAGAACGATCCAGATGAGGGCAAATCCCAGACCTAACCGAGACATAACCGGCGTTATCCTCTAAAATATTAATTGCAACCAGGTTTAATTAACTGTTTCAGTATGGTACCACATTACTACGTGATCCAAACCAGAAAAAGCCCAGGATCTGGCCAACAAGTATGCGAAAAATGCAAAAGTACGATCCAGATGAGGGCAAATCCCAGACCTAACCGAGACATAACCGGCGTTATCCTCTAAAATATTATTCGCAACCAGGTGTAATTGACTGTTTCGGTGTGGCACCACATTACTACGTGGTCCAAGCCAGAAAAAGGCCAGGATCTGGCCAACAAGTATGCGAAAAATGCGAAAGAACGATCCAGATGAGGGCAAATCCCAGACCTAACCGAGACATAACCGGCGTTATCCTCTAAAATATTATTCGCAACCAGGTGTAATTGACTGTTTCGGTGTGGTACCACATTACTACGTGGTCCATGCCAGAAAAAGGCCAGGATCTGGCCAACAAGTATGCGAAAAACGCGAAAGTACGAGACAGATGAGGACAAATCCCAGACCTACCCGAGACATAACCGGCGTTATCCTCTAAAATATTAATCGCAACCAGTTTAATTGACTGTTTCGGTGTGGAACCTCATTACTACGGGATCCAAAACAGAAAAAACCCAGGATCTGGCCAACAAGTATGCGACAAACGCGAAAGTATATGCCAGATGATTGCAAATACCAGAACTAACCCAGACATAACCGGCGTTATCCCCTAAAATATTAATCGCAACGAGGTTTAATTGACTGTTTCGGTGTGGTACCGCATTACTACGTGATCCAAACCAGAGAAAGGCCAGGATCTGGCCAACAAGTATGCGAAAAACGCGAATGTATGAGCCAGATGGGGGCAAATCCCAGACCTAACCGAGACATAACCAGCGTTATCCTCTAAAATATTAATCGCAACCAGGTTTAATTAACTGTTTCGGTGTGGTACCACATTACTGCGGCATCCAAACCAGAAAAAACCCAGTATCTGGCCAACAAGTATGCGAAAAATGCGAAAGTACGGTTCAGATGAGGGCAAATCCCAGACCTAACCGAGACATAACCGGCGCTATCCTCTAAAATATTAATCGCAACCAGGTTTAATTGACTGTTTCGGTGTGGTACTGCATTACTACGTGATCCAAACCAGAAAAAGCGCAGGATCTGGCCAACAAGTATGCGAAAAACGCGAATGTATGAGCCAGATGATTGCAAATACCAGAACTAACTCAGACATAACCAGCGTTATCGTCTAAAACACTGATCGCAACCAGCTTCTATTGACTGTTTCAGTGTGGCACCACATTACTACGTGATCCAAACCAGAAAAAGGCCCTGATCTGGCCAACAAGTATGCGAAACATGCGAAAGTACGAGCCAGATGAGGGCAAACACCAGACCTAACCGAGACATAACCGGCGTTATCCTCTAAAATATTAATCGCAATCAGGTTCAATCGACTGTTTCGGTGTGGAACCATATTACTACGGGATCCAAACCAGAAAAAACCCAGGATCTGGCCAACAACTATGAGAAAAACGCGAAAGTATGAGCCAGATGATTGCAAATACCAGAACTATCCCAGGCATAACCAGCGTTATCCTCTAAAATATTATTCGCAACCAGGTTTAATTGACTGTTTCGGTGTGGTACCACATTACTACGTGGTCCAAGCTAGAAAAAGGCCAGGATCTGGCCAACAAGTATGCGAAAAACGCGAAAGTATGTGCCAGATGAGGGCTAATCCCAGACCTAACCGAGACATAACCGGCGTTATCCTCTAAAATATTAATCGCAACCATGTATAATTGACTGTTTCAGTGTGGTAGCACATTACTACGGGATCCAAACCAGAAAAGGGCCAGGGTCTGGACAACAAGTATGCGAAAAATACGAAAGTCCGAGCCAGATGTGGGCAAATACCAGACCTAACCGAGACATAACCGGCGTTATCCTCTAAAATATTAATCGCAACCAGGTTCAATTGACTGTTTCGGTGTGGAACCACATTACTACGGGATCCAAACAAGAAAAAACCCTGGATCTGTTCAACAACTATGAGAAAAACGCGAAAGTATGAGCCAGATGATGGAAAATCCCAGACCTAACCGAGACGTAACCGGCGTTATCCCCTAAAATATTAATCGCAACCAGGCATAATTGACTGTTTCGGTGTGGTACCGCATTGCTACGATGATCCAAACCAGAAAGAGGCCAGGATCTGGCCAACAAGTATGCGAAAATTGCGAAAGTATGAGCCAGATGATTGCAAATACCAGAACTAACCCAGACATAACCAGCGTTATCCTCTAAAATATTAATCGCAACCAGGTTTAATTGACTGTTTCGGTGTGGTACTGCACTACTACGTGATCCAGACCAGAAAAAGGCCAGGATCTGGCCAACAAGTATGCGCAAAATGCGAAAGTACGAGCCAGATGAGGGCAAATCCCAGACCAAACCGAGACATAACCGGCGTTATCCTCTAAAATATTAATCGCAACCAGTTTAATTGACTGTTTCGGTGTGGAACCTCATTACTACGGGATCCAAAACAGAAAAAACCCAGGATCTGGCCAACAAGTATGCGACAAACGCGAAAGTATATGCCAGATGATTGCAAATACCAGAACTAACCCAGACATAACCGGCGTTATCCCCTAAAATATTAATCGCAACGAGGTTTAATTGACTGTTTCGGTGTGGTACCGCATTACTACGTGATCCAAACCAGAGAAAGGCCAGGATCTGGCCAACAAGTATGCGAAAAACGCGAATGTATGAGCCAGATGGGGGCAAATCCCAGACCTAACCGAGACATAACCAGCGTTATCCTCTAAAATATTAATCGCAACCAGGTTTAATTAACTGTTTCGGTGTGGTACCACATTACTGCGGCATCCAAACCAGAAAAAACCCAGTATCTGGCCAACAAGTATGCGAAAAATGCGAAAGTACGGTTCAGATGAGGGCAAATCCCAGACCTAACCGAGACATAACCGGCGCTATCCTCTAAAATATTAATCGCAACCAGGTTTAATTGACTGTTTCGGTGTGGTACTGCATTACTACGTGATCCAAACCAGAAAAAGCGCAGGATCTGGCCAACAAGTATGCGAAAAACGCGAATGTATGAGCCAGATGATTGCAAATACCAGAACTAACTCAGACATAACCAGCGTTATCGTCTAAAACACTGATCGCAACCAGCTTCTATTGACTGTTTCAGTGTGGCACCACATTACTACGTGATCCAAACCAGAAAAAGGCCCTGATCTGGCCAACAAGTATGCGAAACATGCGAAAGTACGAGCCAGATGAGGGCAAACACCAGACCTAACCGAGACATAACCGGCGTTATCCTCTAAAATATTAATCGCAATCAGGTTCAATCGACTGTTTCGGTGTGGAACCACATTACTACGGGATCCAAACCAGAAAAAACCCAGGATCTGGCCAACAACTATGAGAAAAACGCGAAAGTATGAGCCAGATGATTGCAAATACCAGAACTATCCCAGGCATAACCAGCGTTATCCTCTAAAATATTATTCGCAACCAGGTTTAATTGACTGTTTCGGTGTGGTACCACATTACTACGTGGTCCAAGCTAGAAAAAGGCCAGGATCTGGCCAACAAGTATGCGAAAAACGCGAAAGTATGTGCCAGATGAGGGCTAATCCCAGACCTAACCGAGACATAACCGGCGTTATCCTCTAAAATATTAATCGCAACCATGTATAATTGACTGTTTCAGTGTGGTAGCACATTACTACGGGATCCAAACCAGAAAAGGGCCAGGGTCTGGACAACAAGTATGCGAAAAATACGAAAGTCCGAGCCAGATGTGGGCAAATACCAGACCTAACCGAGACATAACCGGCGTTATCCTCTAAAATATTAATCGCAACCAGGTTCAATTGACTGTTTCGGTGTGGAACCACATTACTACGGGATCCAAACAAGAAAAAACCCTGGATCTGTTCAACAACTATGAGAAAAACGCGAAAGTATGAGCCAGATGATGGAATATCCCAGACCTAACCGAGACGTAACCGGCGTTATCCCCTAAAATATTAATCGCAACCAGGCATAATTGACTGTTTCGGTGTGGTACCGCATTGCTACGATGATCCAAACCAGAAAGAGGCCAGGATCTGGCCAACAAGTATGCGAAAATTGCGAAAGTATGAGCCAGATGATTGCAAATACCAGAACTAACCCAGACATAACCAGCGTTATCCTCTAAAATATTAATCGCAACCAGGTTTAATTGACTGTTTCGGTGTGGTACTGCACTACTACGTGATCCAGACCAGAAAAAGGCCAGGATCTGGCCAACAAGTATGCGCAAAATGCGAAAGTACGAGCCAGATGAGGGCAAATCCCAGACCAAACCGAGACATAACCGGCGTTATCCTCTAAAATATTAATCGCAACCAGGTTTAATTGACTGTTTCGATGTGTGGTACCGCATTACTACGTGATCCAAACCAGAAAAAGGCCATGATCTGGCCAACAAGTGTGCGAAAAATGCGAAAGTATGAGCCAGATGATAGCAAATGCCAGAACTATGCCTGACATTACCAGCGTTATCCTCTAAAATACGAATCGGCACATGCTTTTAATGACTGTTTCAGTGTGGTAACACATTACTACGAGATCCAAAACAGAAAAATCCCAGGATCGGGCCAACAAGAATGCGAGAAACTCGAAAGTACGAGCCACATGAGGGAAAATCCCAGACCTAACCCAGACATAACCGGCGTTATCCGCTAAAATATTAATCGCAACCAGGTTTAATTGACTGTTTCGTTTTGGACCCACATTACTACGGGATCCAAACCAGAAAGAACCCAGGATCTGGCCATCAAGTATGCGAAAAATGCGAAAGAACGATCCAGATGAGGGCAAATCCCAGACCTAACCGAGACATAACCGGCGTTAGCCTCTAAAATATTAATCGCAACCAGGTTCAATTGACTGTTTCCGTGTGGAACCACATTACTACGGGATCCAAACCAGAAAAAACCCAGGATCTGGCCAACAACTATGAGAAAAACGCGAAAGTATGAGCCAGATGCATGCAAATACCAGAACTATCCCAGGCACAACCAGCGTTATCCTCTAAAATATTATTCGCAACCAGGTTTAATTGACTGTTTCGGTGTGGAACCACATTACTACGGGATCCAAACAAGAAAAAACCCTGGATCTGTTCAACAACTGTGAGAAAAACGCGAAAGTACGAGCCAGATGAGGGAAAATCCCAGACCTAACCGAGACGTAACCGGCGTTATCCCCTAAAATATTAATCGCAACCAGGTATAATTGACTGTTTCGGTGTGGTACCGCATTGCTACGATGATCCAAACCAGAAAGAGGCCAGGATCTGGCCAACAAGTATGCGAAAATTGCGAAAGTATGAGCCAGATGATTGCAAATACCAGAACTAACCCAGACATAACCAGCGTTATCCTCTAAAATATTAATCGCAACCAGGTTTAATTGACTGTTTCGGTGTGGTACTGCATTACTACATGATCCAGACCAGAAAAAGGCCAGGGTCTGGCCAACAAGTATGCGCAAAATGCGAAAGTACGAGCCAGATGAGGGCAAATCCCAGACCAAACCGAGACATAACCGGCGTTATCCTCTAAAATATTAATCTCAACCAGGTTTAATTGACTGTTTCGATGTGTGGTACCGCATTACTACGTGATCCAAACCAGAAAAAGGCCATGATCTGGCCAACAAGTATGCGAAAAATGCGAAAGTATGAGCCAGATGATACCAAATGCCAGGACTATGCCTGACATTACCTGCGTTATCCTCTAAAATACGAATCGGCACATGCTTTTAATAACTGTTTCAGTGTGGTAACACATTACTACGAGATCCAAACCAGAAAAATCCCAGGATCGGGCCAACAAGAATGCGAGAAAAACGAAAGTACGAGCCACATGAGGGAAAATCCCAGATCTAACCCAGACATAACCGGCGTTATCCGCTAAAATATTAATCGCAACCAGGTTTAATTGACTGTTTCGTTGTGGAACCACATTACTACGGGATCCAAACCGGAAAGAACCCAGGATCTGGCCAACAAGTATGCGAAAAATGCGAAAGAACGATCCAGATGAGGGCAAATCCCAGACCTAACCGAGACATAACCGGCGTTATCCTCTAAAATATTAATCGCAACCAGGTTTCATTGACTGCTTCGGTGTGGTACCGCATTACTACGTGATCCAAACCAGAAAAAGGCCATGATCTGGCCAACAAGTATGCGAAAAATGCGAAAGTATGAGCCAGATGATTGCAAATACCAGAACTATGCCTGACATAACCAGCGTTATCCTCTAAAATACGAATCGGAACATGCTTTTAATGACTGTTTCAGTGTGGTAACACATTACTACGAGATCCAAACCAGAAAAATCCCAGGATCGGGCCAACAAGAATGCGAGAAACGCGAAAGTACGAGCCACATGAGGGAAAATCCCAGATCTAACCCAGACATAACCGGCGTTATCCGCTAAAATATTAATCGCAACCAGGTTTAATTGACTGTTTCGTTGCGGAACCACATTACTACGGGATCCAAACCGGAAAGAACCCAGGATCTGGCCAACAAGTATGCGAAAAATGCGAAAGAACGATCCAGATGAGGGCAAATCCCAGACCTAACCGAGACATAACCGGCGTTATCCTCTAAAATATTAATTGCAACCAGGTTTAATTGACTGTTTCAGTGTGGTGCCACATTACTACGTGATCCAAACCAGAAAAAGCCCAGGATCTGGCCAACAAGTATGCGAAAAATGCGAAAGTATATGCCAGATAATAGCACATACCAGAACAAACCCAGACATAACCAGCGTTATCCTCTAAAATACTAATCGGAACCAGCTTCTATTGACCGTTTCAGTGTGGTACCACATTACTACGTGATCCGAACCAGAGAAAGGCTAGGATCAGGCCATCAAGTAAGCGAAAAACGCGAAAGTACGAGCCACATGAGGGAAAATCCCAGACCTAACCCAGACATAACCGGCGTTATCCGCTAAAATATTAATCGCAACCAGGTTTAATTGTCTGTTTCGTTGTGGAACCACATTACTGCGGGATCCAAACCAGAAAAAACCCAGGATCTGGCCAACAAGTATGCGAAAAATGCGAAAGTACGAGCCAGATGAGGGCAAATACCATACCTAACCGAGACATTGCCGGCTTTATCCTCCAAATTATTAATCGGAACCAGGTTTAATTGACAGTTTCAGTGTGGTACCACTTCACTACGTGGTCCAAGCCAGCAGAAGGCCAGTATGTGGCCAACAAGTATGCGAAAACTGCGAAAGTACGAGCCAGTTGAGGGCAAATACCAGACCTAACCGAGACATAACCGGCGTTATCCACTAAAATATTATTCACAGCCAGGTTTAATTGACTGCTTCGGTGTGGTACCACATTACTACGTGGTCCAAGCCAGAAAAAGGCCAGGATCTGGCCAACAAGTATGCGAAAAACGCGAATGTATGAGCCAGATGGGGGCAAATCCCAGACCTAACCGAGACATAACCTGCGTTATCCTCTAAAATATTAATCGCAACCAGGTTTAATTAACTGTTTCGGTGTGGTACCGCATTGCTACGTGATCCAAACCAGAAAGAGGCCATGATCTGGCCAACAAGTATGCGGAAAATGCGAAAGTATGAGCCAGATGATTGCAAATACCAGAACTATGCCTGACATTACCAGAGTTATCCTCTAAAATACGAATCGGAACATGCTTTTAATGACTGTTTCAGTGTGGTAACACATTACTACGAGATCCAAACCAGAAAAACCCCAGGATCGGGCCAACAAGAATGCGAGAAACGCGAAAGTACGAGCCACATGAGGGAAAATCCCAGACCTAACCCAGTCATAGCCGGCGTTATCCGCTAAAATATTAATCGCAACCAGGTTTAATTGACTGTTTCGTTGTGGACCCACATTACTACGGGATTCAAACCAGAAAGAACCCAGGATCTGGGCAACAAGTATGCGAAAAATGCGAAAGAACGATCCAGATGAGGGCAAATCCCAGACCTAACCGAGACATAACCGGCGTTATCCTCTAAAATATTAATTGCAACCAGGTTTAATTAACTGTTTCAGTATGGTACCACATTACTACGTGATCCAAACCAGAAAAAGCCCAGGATCTGGCCAACAAGTATGCGAAAAATGCGAAAGTACGATCCAGATGAGGGCAAATCCCAGACCTAACCGAGACATAACCGGCGTTATCCTCTAAAATATTATTCGCAACCAGGTGTAATTGACTGTTTCGGTGTGGCACCACATTACTACGTGGTCCAAGCCAGAAAAAGGCCAGGATCTGGCCAACAAGTATGCGAAAAATGCGAAAGAACGATCCAGATGAGGGCAAATCCCAGGCCTAACCGAGACATAACCGGCGTTATCCTCTAAAATATTATTCGCAACCAGGTGTAATTGACTGTTTCGGTGTGGTACCACATTACTACGTGGTCCATGCCAGAAAAAGGCCAGGATCTGGCCAACAAGTATGCGAAAAACGCGAAAGTACGAGACAGATGAGGACAAATCCCAGACCTACCCGAGACATAACCGGCGTTATCCTCTAAAATATTAATCGCAACCAGTTTAATTGACTGTTTCGGTGTGGAACCTCATTACTACGGGATCCAAAACAGAAAAAACCCAGGATCTGGCCAACAAGTATGCGACAAACGCGAAAGTATATGCCAGATGATTGCAAATACCAGAACTAACCCAGACATAACCGGCGTTATCCCCTAAAATATTAATCGCAACGAGGTTAAATTGACTGTTTCGGTGTGGTACCGCATTACTACGTGATCCAAACCAGAGAAAGGCCAGGATCTGGCCAACAAGTATGCGAAAAACGCGAATGTATGAGCCAGATGGGGGCAAATCCCAGACCTAACCGAGACATAACCAGCGTTATCCTCTAAAATATTAATCGCAACCAGGTTTAATTAACTGTTTCGGTGTGGTACCACATTACTGCGGCATCCAAACCAGAAAAAACCCAGTATCTGGCCAACAAGTATGCGAAAAATGCGAAAGTACGGTTCAGATGAGGGCAAATCCCAGACCTAACCGAGACATAACCGGCGCTATCCTCTAAAATATTAATCGCAACCAGGTTTAATTGACTGTTTCGGTGTGGTACTGCATTACTACGTGATCCAAACCAGAAAAAGCGCAGGATCTGGCCAACAAGTATGCGAAAAACGCGAATGTATGAGCCAGATGATTGCAAATACCAGAACTAACTCAGACATAACCAGCGTTATCGTCTAAAACACTGATCGCAACCAGCTTCTATTGACTGTTTCAGTGTGGCACCACATTACTACGTGATCCAAACCAGAAAAAGGCCCTGATCTGGCCAACAAGTATGCGAAACATGCGAAAGTACGAGCCAGATGAGGGCAAACACCAGACCTAACCGAGACATAACCGGCGTTATCCTCTAAAATATTAATCGCAATCAGGTTCAATCGACTGTTTCGGTGTGGAACCACATTACTACGGGATCCAAACCAGAAAAAACCCAGGATCTGGCCAACAACTATGAGAAAAACGCGAAAGTATGAGCCAGATGATTGCAAATACCAGAACTATCCCAGGCATAACCAGCGTTATCCTCTAAAATATTATTCGCAACCAGGTTTAATTGACTGTTTCGGTGTGGTACCACATTACTACGTGGTCCAAGCTAGAAAAAGGCCAGGATCTGGCCAACAAGTATGCGAAAAACGCGAAAGTATGTGCCAGATGAGGGCTAATCCCAGACCTAACCGAGACATAACCGGCGTTATCCTCTAAAATATTAATCGCAACCATGTATAATTGACTGTTTCAGTGTGGTAGCACATTACTACGGGATCCAAACCAGAAAAGGGCCAGGGTCTGGACAACAAGTATGCGAAAAATACGAAAGTCCGAGCCTGATGTGGGCAAATACCAGACCTAACCGAGACATAACCGGCGTTATCCTCTAAAATATTAATCGCAACCAGGTTCAATTGACTGTTTCGGTGTGGAACCACATTACTACGGGATCCAAACAAGAAAAAACCCTGGATCTGTTCAACAACTATGAGAAAAACGCGAAAGTATGAGCCAGATGATGGAAAATCCCAGACCTAACCGAGACGTAACCGGCGTTATCCCCTAAAATATTAATCGCAACCAGGCATAATTGACTGTTTCGGTGTGGTACCGCATTGCTACGATGATCCAAACCAGAAAGAGGCCAGGATCTGGCCAACAAGTATGCGAAAATTGCGAAAGTATGAGCCAGATGATTGCAAATACCAGAACTAACCCAGACATAACCAGCGTTATCCTCTAAAATATTAATCGCAACCAGGTTTAATTGACTGTTTCGGTGTGGTACTGCACTACTACGTGATCCAGACCAGAAAAAGGCCAGGATCTGGCCAACAAGTATGCGCAAAATGCGAAAGTACGAGCCAGATGAGGGCAAATCCCAGACCAAACCGAGACATAACCGGCGTTATCCTCTAAAATATTAATCGCAACCAGTTTAATTGACTGTTTCGGTGTGGAACCTCATTACTACGGGATCCAAAACAGAAAAAACCCAGGATCTGGCCAACAAGTATGCGACAAACGCGAAAGTATATGCCAGATGATTGCAAATACCAGAACTAACCCAGACATAACCGGCGTTATCCCCTAAAATATTAATCGCAACGAGGTTTAATTGACTGTTTCGGTGTGGTACCGCATTACTACGTGATCCAAACCAGAGAAAGGCCAGGATCTGGCCAGCAAGTATGCGAAAAACGCGAATGTATGAGCCAGATGGGGGCAAATCCCAGACCTAACCGAGGCATAACCAGCGTTATCCTCTAAAATATTAATCGCAACCAGGTTTAATTAACTGTTTCGGTGTGGTACCACATTACTGCGGCATCCAAACCAGAAAAAACCCAGTATCTGGCCAACAAGTATGCGAAAAATGCGAAAGTACGGTTCAGATGAGGGCAAATCCCAGACCTAACCGAGACATAACCGGCGCTATCCTCTAAAATATTAATCGCAACCAGGTTTAATTGACTGTTTCGGTGTGGTACTGCATTACTACGTGATCCAAACCAGAAAAAGCGCAGGATCTGGCCAACAAGTATGCGAAAAACGCGAATGTATGAGCCAGATGATTGCAAATACCAGAACTAACTCAGACATAACCAGCGTTATCGTCTAAAACACTGATCGCAACCAGCTTCTATTGACTGTTTCAGTGTGGCACCACATTACTACGTGATCCAAACCAGAAAAAGGCCCTGATCTGGCCAACAAGTATGCGAAACATGCGAAAGTACGAGCCAGATGAGGGCAAACACCAGACCTAACCGAGACATAACCGGCGTTATCCTCTAAAATATTAATCGCAATCAGGTTCAATCGACTGTTTCGGTGTGGAACCACATTACTACGGGATCCAAACCAGAAAAAACCCAGGATCTGGCCAACAACTATGAGAAAAACGCGAAAGTATGAGCCAGATGATTGCAAATACCAGAACTATCCCAGGCATAACCAGCGTTATCCTCTAAAATATTATTCGCAACCAGGTTTAATTGACTGTTTCGGTGTGGTACCACATTACTACGTGGTCCAAGCTAGAAAAAGGCCAGGATCTGGCCAACAAGTATGCGAAAAACGCGAAAGTATGTGCCAGATGAGGGCTAATCCCAGACATAACCGAGACATAACCGGCGTTATCCTCTAAAATATTAATCGCAACCATGTATAATTGACTGTTTCAGTGTGGTAGCACATTACTACGGGATCCAAACCAGAAAAGGGCCAGGGTCTGGACAACAAGTATGCGAAAAATACGAAAGTCCGAGCCAGATGTGGGCAAATACCAGACCTAACCGAGACATAACCGGCGTTATCCTCTAAAATATTAATCGCAACCAGGTTCAATTGACTGTTTCGGTGTGGAACCACATTACTACGGGATCCAAACAAGAAAAAACCCTGGATCTGTTCAACAACTATGAGAAAAACGCGAAAGTATGAGCCAGATGATGGAATATCCCAGACCTAACCGAGACGTAACCGGCGTTATCCCCTAAAATATTAATCGCAACCAGGCATAATTGACTGTTTCGGTGTGGTACCGCATTGCTACGATGATCCAAACCAGAAAGAGGCCAGGATCTGGCCAACAAGTATGCGAAAATTGCGAAAGTATGAGCCAGATGATTGCAAATACCAGAACTAACCCAGACATAACCAGCGTTATCCTCTAAAATATTAATCGCAACCAGGTTTAATTGACTGTTTCGGTGTGGTACTGCACTACTACGTGATCCAGACCAGAAAAAGGCCAGGATCTGGCCAACAAGTATGCGCAAAATGCGAAAGTACGAGCCAGATGAGGGCAAATCCCAGACCAAACCGAGACATAACCGGCGTTATCCTCTAAAATATTAATCGCAACCAGGTTTAATTGACTGTTTCGATGTGTGGTACCGCATTACTACGTGATCCAAACCAGAAAAAGGCCATGATCTGGCCAACAAGTGTGCGAAAAATGCGAAAGTATGAGCCAGATGATAGCAAATGCCAGAACTATGCCTGACATTACCAGCGTTATCCTCTAAAATACGAATCGGCACATGCTTTTAATGACTGTTTCAGTGTGGTAACACATTACTACGAGATCCAAAACAGAAAAATCCCAGGATCGGGCCAACAAGAATGCGAGAAACTCGAAAGTACGAGCCACATGAGGGAAAATCCCAGACCTAACCCAGACATAACCGGCGTTATCCGCTAAAATATTAATCGCAACCAGGTTTAATTGACTGTTTCGTTTTGGACCCACATTACTACGGGATCCAAACCAGAAAGAACCCAGGATCTGGCCATCAAGTATGCGAAAAATGCGAAAGAACGATCCAGATGAGGGCAAATCCCAGACCTAACCGAGACATAACCGGCGTTAGCCTCTAAAATATTAATCGCAACCAGGTTCAATTGACTGTTTCCGTGTGGAACCACATTACTACGGGATCCAAACCAGAAAAAACCCAGGATCTGGCCAACAACTATGAGAAAAACGCGAAAGTATGAGCCAGATGCATGCAAATACCAGAACTATCCCAGGCACAACCAGCGTTATCCTCTAAAATATTATTCGCAACCAGGTTTAATTGACTGTTTCGGTGTGGAACCACATTACTACGGGATCCAAACAAGAAAAAACCCTGGATCTGTTCAACAACTGTGAGAAAAACGCGAAAGTACGAGCCAGATGAGGGAAAATCCCAGACCTAACCGAGACGTAACCGGCGTTATCCCCTAAAATATTAATCGCAACCAGGTATAATTGACTGTTTCGGTGTGGTACCGCATTGCTACGATGATCCAAACCAGAAAGAGGCCAGGATCTGGCCAACAAGTATGCGAAAATTGCGAAAGTATGAGCCAGATGATTGCAAATACCAGAACTAACCCAGACATAACCAGCGTTATCCTCTAAAATATTAATCGCAACCAGGTTTAATTGACTGTTTCGGTGTGGTACTGCATTACTACATGATCCAGACCAGAAAAAGGCCAGGATCTGGCCAACAAGTATGCGCAAAATGCGAAAGTACGAGCCAGATGAGGGCAAATCCCAGACCAAACCGAGACATAACCGGCGTTATCCTCTAAAATATTAATCTCAACCAGGTTTAATTGACTGTTTCGATGTGTGGTACCGCATTACTACGTGATCCAAACCAGAAAAAGGCCATGATCTGGCCAACAAGTATGCGAAAAATGCGAAAGTATGAGCCAGATGATACCAAATGCCAGGACTATGCCTGACATTACCTGCGTTATCCTCTAAAATACGAATCGGCACATGCTTTTAATAACTGTTTCAGTGTGGTAACACATTACTACGAGATCCAAACCAGAAAAATCCCAGGATCGGGCCAACAAGAATGCGAGAAAAACGAAAGTACGAGCCACATGAGGGAAAATCCCAGATCTAACCCAGACATAACCGGCGTTATCCGCTAAAATATTAATCGCAACCAGGTTTAATTGACTGTTTCGTTGTGGAACCACATTACTACGGGATCCAAACCGGAAAGAACCCAGGATCTGGCCAACAAGTATGCGAAAAATGCGAAAGAACGATCCAGATGAGGGCAAATCCCAGACCTAACCGAGACATAACCGGCGTTATCCTCTAAAATATTAATCGCAACCAGGTTTCATTGACTGCTTCGGTGTGGTACCGCATTACTACGTGATCCAAACCAGAAAAAGGCCATGATCTGGCCAACAAGTATGCGAAAAATGCGAAAGTATGAGCCAGATGATTGCAAATACCAGAACTATGCCTGACATAACCAGCGTTATCCTCTAAAATACGAATCGGAACATGCTTTTAATGACTGTTTCAGTGTGGTAACACATTACTACGAGATCCAAACCAGAGAAAGGCTAGGATCAGGCCATCAAGTAAGCGAAAAACGCGAAAGTACGAGCCACATGAGGGAAAATCCCAGACCTAACCCAGACATAACCGGCGTTATCCGCTAAAATATTAATCGCAACCAGGTTTAATTGTCTGTTTCGTTGTGGAACCACATTACTGCGGGATCCAAACCAGAAAAAACCCAGGATCTGGCCAACAAGTATGCGAAAAATGCGAAAGTACGAGCCAGATGAGGGCAAATACCATACCTAACCGAGACATTGCCGGCTTTATCCTCCAAATTATTAATCGGAACCAGGTTTAATTGACAGTTTCAGTGTGGTACCACTTCACTACGTGGTCCAAGCCAGCAGAAGGCCAGTATGTGGCCAACAAGTATGCGAAAACTGCGAAAGTACGAGCCAGTTGAGGGCAAATACCAGACCTAACCGAGACATAACCGGCGTTATCCACTAAAATATTATTCACAGCCAGGTTTAATTGACTGCTTCGGTGTGGTACCACATTACTACGTGGTCCAAGCCAGAAAAAGGCCAGGATCTGGCCAACAAGGATGCGAAAAAAGCGAAAGTACGAGCCAGATGTGGGCAAATCCCAGACCTACCCGAGACATAACCGGCGTTATCCTCTAAAATATTAATCGCAACCAGTTTAATTGACTGTTTCGGTGTGGAACCTCATTACTACGGGATCCAAAACAGAAAAAACCCAGGATCTGGCCAACAAGTATGCGACAAACGCGAAAGTATATGCCAGATGGTTGCAAATACCAGAACTAACCCAGACATAACCGGCGTTATCCCCTAAAATATTAATCGCAACCAGGTTTAATTGACTGTTTCGGTGTGGTACCGCATTACTACGTGATCCAAACCAGAGAAAGGCCAGGATCTGGCCAACAAGTATGCGAAAAACGCGAATGTATGAGCCAGATGAGGGCAAATCCCAGACCAAACCGAGACATAACCGGCGTTATCCTCTAAAATATTAATCGCAACCAGGTTTAATTGACTGTTTCGGTGTGGTACCGCATTACTACGTGATCCAAACCAGAAAAACGCCATGATCTGGCCAACAAGTATGCGGAAAATGCGAAAGTATGAGCCAGATGATTGCAAATACCAGAACTATGCCTGACATTACCAGAGTTATCCTGTAAAATGCGAATCGGAACATGCTTTTAATGACTGTTTCAGTGTGGTAACACATTACTACGAGATCCAAACCAGAAAAACCCCAGGATCGGGCCAACAAGAATGCGAGAAACGCGAAAGTACGAGCCACATGAGGGAAAATCCCAGACCTAACCGAGACATAACCGGCGTTATCCTCTAAAATATTATTCGCAACCAGGTGTAATTGACTGTTTCGGTGTGGTACCACATTACTACGTGGTCCATGCCAGAAAAAGGCCAGGATCTGGCCAACAAGTATGCGAAAAATGCGAAAGTACGATCCAGATGAGGGCAAATCCCAGACCTAACCGAGACATAACCGGCGTTATCCTCTAAAATATTATTCGCAACCAGGTGTAATTGACTGTTTCGGTGTGGTACCACATTACTACGTGGTCCAAGCCAGAAAAAGGCCAGGATCTGGCCAACAAGTATGCGAAAAATGCGAAAGTACGATCCAGATGAGGGCAAATCCCAGACCTAACCGAGACATAACCGGCGTTATCCTCTAAAATATTATTCGCAACCAGGTGTAATTGACTGTTTCGGTGTGGTACCACATTACTACGTGGTCCATGCCAGAAAAAGGCCAGGATCTGGCCAACAAGTATGCGAAAAACGCGAAAGTACGAGACAGATAAGGACAAATCCCAGACCTACCCGAGACATAACCGGCGTTATCCTCTAAAATATTAATCGCAACCAGTTTAATTGACTGTTTCGGTGTGGAACCTCATTACTACGGGATCCAAAACAGAAAAAACCCAGGATCTGGCCAACAAGTATGCGACAAACGCGAAAGTATATGCCAGATGATTGCAAATACCAGAACTAACCCAGACATAACCGGCGTTATCCCCTAAAATATTAATCGCAACCAGGTGTAATTGACTGTTTCGGTGTGGTACCACATTACTACGTGGTCCAAGCCAGAAAAAGGCCAGGATCTGGCCAACAAGTATGCGAAAAATGCGAAAGTACGATCCAGATGAGGGCAAATCCCAGACCTAACCGAGACATAACCGGCGTTATCCTCTAAAATATTATTCGCAACCAGGTGTAATTGACTGTTTCGGTGTGGTACCACATTACTACGTGGTCCATGCCAGAAAAAGGCCAGGATCTGGCCAACAAGTATGCGAAAAACGCGAAAGTACGAGACAGATGAGGACAAATCCCAGACCTACCCGAGACATAACCGGCGTTATCCTCTAAAATATTAATCGCAACCAGTTTAATTGACTGTTTCGGTGTGGAACCTCATTACTACGGGATCCAAAACAGAAAAAACCCAGGATCTGGCCAACAAGTATGCGACAAACGCGAAAGTATATGCCAGATGATTGCAAATACCAGAACTAACCCAGACATAACCGGCGTTATCCCCTAAAATATTAATCGCAACGAGGTTTAATTGACTGTTTCGGTGTGGTACCGCATTACTACGTGATCCAAACCAGAGAAAGGCCAGGATCTGGCCAACAAGTATGCGAAAAACGCGAATGTATGAGCCAGATGGGGGCAAATCCCAGACCTAACCGAGACATAACCAGCGTTATCCTCTAAAATATTAATCGCAACCAGGTTTAATTAACTGTTTCGGTGTGGTACCACATTACTGCGGCATCCAAACCAGAAAAAACCCAGTATCTGGCCAACAAGTATGCGAAAAATGCGAAAGTACGGTTCAGATGAGGGCAAATCCCAGACCTACCCGAGACGTAACCAGCGCTATCCTCTAAAATATTAATCGCAACCAGGTTTAATTGACTGTTTCGGTGTGGTACCGCATTACTACGTGATCCAAACCAGAGAAAGGCCAGGATCTGGCTAACAAGTATGCGAAAAACGCGAATGTATGAGCCAGATGGGGGCAAATCCCAGACCTAACCGAGACATAACCAGCGTTATCCTCTAAAATATTAATCGCAACCAGGTTTAATTAACTGTTTCGGTGTGGTACCACATTACTGCGGCATCCAAACCAGAAAAAACCCAGTATCTGGCCAACAAGTATGCGAAAAATGCGAAAGTACGGTTCAGATGAGGGCAAATCCCAGACCTAACCGAGACATAACCGGCGCTATCCTCTAAAATATTAATCGCAACCAGGTTTAATTGACTGTATCGGTGTGGTACTGCATTACTACGTGATCCAAACCAGAAAAAGCGCAGGATCTGGCCAACAAGTATGCGAAAAACGCGAATGTATGAGCCAGATGATTGCAAATACCGGAACTAACTCAGACATAACCAGCGTTATCCTCTAAAACACTGATCGCAACCAGCTTCTATTGACTGTTTCAGTGTGGCACCACATTACTACGTGATCCAAACCAGAAAAAGGCCCTGATCCGGCCAACAAGTATGCGAAAAATGCGAAAGTATGAGCCAGATGATTGCAAATACCAGAACTATGCCTGACATAACCAGCGTTATCCTCTAAAATACGAATCATACGAATCCTCTAAAATATTATTCGCAACCAGGTTTAATTGACTGTTTCGGTGTGGTACCACATTACTACGTGCTCCAAGCTAGAAAAAGGCCAGGATCTGGCCAACAAGTATGCGAAAAACGCGAAAGTATGTGCCAGATGAGGGCTAATCCCAGACCTAACCGAGACATAACCGGCGTTATCCTCTAAAATATTAATCGCAACCATGTATAATTGACTGTTTCAGTGTGGTAGCACATTACTACGGGATCCAAACCAGAAAAGGGCCAGGGTCTGGACAACAAGTATGCGAAAAATACGAAAGTCCGAGCCAGATGTGGGCAAATACCAGACCTAACCGAGACATAACCGGCGTTATCCTCTAAAATATTAATCGCAACCAGGTTCAATTGACTGTTTCGGTGTGGAACCACATTACTACGGGATCCAAACAAGAAAAAACCCTGGATCTGTTCAACAACTATGAGAAAAACGCGAAAGTATGAGCCAGATGATGGAAAATCCCAGACCTAACCGAGACGTAACCGGCGTTATCCCCTAAAATATTAATCGCAACCAGGCATAATTGACTGTTTCGGTGTGGTACCGCATTGCTACGATGATCCAAACCAGAAAGAGGCCATGATCTGGCCAACAAGTATGCGAAAAATGCGAAAGTATGAGCCAGATGATAGCAAATGCCAGAACTATGCCTGACATTACCAGCGTTATCCTCTAAAATACGAATCGGCACATGCTTTTAATGACTGTTTCAGTGTGGTAACACATTACTACGAGATCCAAAACAGAAAAATCCCAGGATCGGGCCAACAAGAATGCGAGAAACTCGAAAGTACGAGCCACATGAGGGAAAATCCCAGACCTAACCCAGACATAACCGGCGTTATCCGCTAAAATATTAATCGCAACCAGGTTTAATTGACTGTTTCGTTTTGGACCCACATTACTACGGGATCCAAACCAGAAAGAACCCAGGATCTGGCCATCAAGTATGCGAAAAATGCGAAAGAACGATCCAGATGAGGGCAAATCCCAGACCTAACCGAGACATAACCGGCGTTATCCTCTAAAATATTAATCGCAACCAGGTTTAATTGACTGTTTCGATGTGTGGTACCGCATTACTACGTGATCCAAACCAGAAAAAGGCCATGATCTGGCCAACAAGTATGCGAAAAATGCGAAAGTATGAGCCAGATGATAGCAAATGCCAGAACTATGCCTGACATTACCAGCGTTATCCTCTAAAATACGAATCGGCACATGCTTTTAATGACTGTTTCAGTGTGGTAACACATTACTACGAGATCCAAAACAGAAAAATCCCAGGATCGGGCCAACAAGAATGCGAGAAACTCGAAAGTACGAGCCACATGAGGGAAAATCCCAGACCTAACCCAGACATAACCGGCGTTATCCGCTAAAATATTAATCGCAACCAGGTTTAATTGACTGTTTCGTTTTGGACCCACATTACTACGGGATCCAAACCAGAAAGAACCCAGGATCTGGCCATCAAGTATGCGAAAAATGCGAAAGAACGATCCAGATGAGGGCAAATCCCAGACCTAACCGAGACATAACCGGCGTTAGCCTCTAAAATATTAATCGCAACCAGGTTCAATTGACTGTTTCCGTGTGGAACCACATTACTACGGGATCCAAACCAGAAAAAACCCAGGATCTGGCCAACAACTATGAGAAAAACGCGAAAGTATGAGCCAGATGCATGCAAATACCAGAACTATCCCAGGCACAACCAGCGTTATCCTCTAAAATATTATTCGCAACCAGGTTTAATTGACTGTTTCGGTGTGGAACCACATTACTACGGGATCCAAACAAGAAAAAACCCTGGATCTGTTCAACAACTGTGAGAATAACGCGAAAGTACGAGCCAGATGAGGGAAAATCCCAGACCTAACCGAGACGTAACCGGCGTTATCCCCTAAAATATTAATCGCAACCAGGTATAATTGACTGTTTCGGTGTGGTACCGCATTGCTACGATGATCCAAACCAGAAAGAGGCCAGGATCTGGCCAACAAGTATGCGAAAATTGCGAAAGTATGAGCCAGATGATTGCAAATACCAGAACTAACCCAGACATAACCGGCGTTATCCACTAAAATATTATTCACAGCCAGGTTTAATTGACTGCTTCCGTGTGGTACCACATTACTACGTGGTCCAAGCCAGAAAAAGGCCAGGATCTGGCCAACAAGGATGCAAAAAAAGCGAAAGTACGAGCCAGATGTGGGCAAATCCCAGACCTACCCGAGACATAACCGGCGTTATCCGCTAAAATATTAATCGCAACCAGGTTTAATTGTCTGTTTCGTTGTGGAACCACATTACTGCGGGATCCAAACCAGAAAAAACCCAGGATCTGGCCAACAAGTATGCGAAAAATGCGAAAGTACGAGCCAGATGAGGGCAAATACCATACCTAACCGAGACATTGCCGGCTTTATCCTCTAAATTATTAATCGGAACCAGGTTTAATTGACAGTTTCAGTGTGGTACCACTTCACTACGTGGTCCAAGCCAGCAGAAGGCCAGTATGTGGCCAACAAGTATGCGAAAACTGCGAAAGTACGAGCCAGTTGAGGGCAAATACCAGACCTAACCGAGACATAACCGGCGTTATCCACTAAAATATTATTCACAGCCAGGTTTAATTGACTGCTTCGGTGTGGTACCACATTACTACGTGGTCCAAGCCAGAAAAAGGCCAGGATCTGGCCAACAAGGATGCGAAAAAAGCGAAAGTACGAGCCAGATGTGGGCAAATCCCAGACCTACCCGAGACATAACCGGCGTTATCCTCTAAAATATTAATCGCAACCAGTTTAATTGACTGTTTCGGTGTGGAACCTCATTACTACGGGATCCAAAACAGAAAAAACCCAGGATCTGGCCAACAAGTATGCGACAAACGCGAAAGTATATGCCAGATGGTTGCAAATACCAGAACTAACCCAGACATAACCGGCGTTATCCCCTAAAATATTAATCGCAACCAGGTTTAATTGACTGTTTCGGTGTGGTACCGCATTACTACGTGATCCAAACCAGAGAAAGGCCAGGATCTGGCCAACAAGCATGCGAAAAACGCGAATGTATGAGCCAGATGAGGGCAAATCCCAGACCAAACCGAGACATAACCGGCGTTATCCTCTAAAATATTATTCGCAACCAGGTGTAATTGACTGTTTCGGTGTGGTACCACATTACTACGTGGTCCAAGCCAGAAAAAGGCCAGGATCTGGCCAACAAGTATGCGAAAAATGCGAAAGTACGATCCAGATGAGGGCAAATCCCAGACCTAACCGAGACATAACCGGCGTTATCCTCTAAAATATTATTCGCAACCAGGTGTAATTGACTGTTTCGGTGTGGTACCACATTACTACGTGGTCCATGCCAGAAAAAGGCCAGGATCTGGCCAACAAGTATGCGAAAAACGCGAAAGTACGAGACAGATGAGGACAAATCCCAGACCTACCCGAGACATAACCGGCGTTATCCTCTAAAATATTAATCGCAACCAGTTTAATTGACTGTTTCGGTGTGGAACCTCATTACTACGGGATCCAAAACAGAAAAAACCCAGGATCTGGCCAACAAGTATGCGACAAACGCGAAAGTATATGCCAGATGATTGCAAATACCAGAACTAACCCAGACATAACCGGCGTTATCCCCTAAAATATTAATCGCAACGAGGTTTAATTGACTGTTTCGGTGTGGTACCGCATTACTACGTGATCCAAACCAGAGAAAGGCCAGGATCTGGCCAACAAGTATGCGAAACATGCGAAAGTACGAGCCAGATGAGGGCAAACACCAGACCTAACCGAGACATAACCGGCGTTATCCTCTAAAATATTAATCGCAACCAGGTTCAATCGACTGTTTCGGTGTGGTACCACATTACTACGTGGTCCAAGCCAGAAAAAGGCCAGGATCTGGCCAACAAGTATGCGAAAAATGCGAAAGTACGGTTCAGATGAGGGCAAATCCCAGACCTAACCGAGACATAACCAGCGCTATCCTCTAAAATATTAATCGCAACCAGGTTTAATTGACTGTTTCGGTGTGGTACTGCATTACTACGTGATCCAAACCAGAAAAAGCGCAGGATCTGGCCAACAAGTATGCGAAAAACGCGAATGTATGAGCCAGATGATTGCAAATACCAGAACTAACTCAGACATAACCAGCGTTATCCTCTAAAACACTGATCGCAACCAGCTTCTATTGACTGTTTCAGTGTGGCACCACATTACTACGTGATCCAAACCAGAAAAAGGCCCTGATCTGGCCAACAAGTATGCGAAAAATGCGAAAGTATGAGCCAGATGGTTGCAAATACCAGAACTATGCCGGACATAACCAGCGTTATCCTCTAAAATACGAATCAGAACGTGCTTTTAATGACTGTTTCAGTGTGGTACCTCATTACTACGTGATCCAAACCAGAAAAAGGCCAGGATCTGGCCAAAAAGTATGCGAAACATGCGAAAGTACGAGCCAGATGAGGGCAAACACCAGACCTAACCGAGACATAACCGGCGTTATCCTCTAAAATATTAATCGCAACCAGGTTCAATCGACTGTTTCGGTGTGGAACCACATTACTACGGGATCCAAACCAGAAAAAACCCAGGATCTGGCCAACAACTATGAGAAAAACGCGAAAGTATGAGCCAGATGATTGCAAATACCAGAACTATCCCAGGCATAACCAGCGTTATCCTCTAAAATATTATTCGCAACCAGGTTTAATTGACTGTTTCGGTGTGGTACCACATTACTACGTGGTCCAAGCTAGAAAAAGGCCAGGATCTGGCCAACAAGTATGCGAAAAACGCGAAAGTATGTGCCAGATGAGGGCTAATCCCAGACCTAACCGAGACATAACCGGCGTTATCCTCTAAAATATTAATCGCAACCATGTATAATTGACTGTTTCAGTGTGGTAGCACATTACTACGGGATCCAAACCAGAAAAGGGCCAGGGTCTGGACAACAAGTATGCGAAAAATACGAAAGTCCGAGCCAGATGTGGGCAAATACCAGACCTAACCGAGACATAACCGGCGTTATCCTCTAAAATATTAATCGCAACCAGGTTCAATTGACTGTTTCGGTGTGGAACCACATTACTACGGGATCGAAACAAGAAAAAACCCTGGATCTGTTCAACAACTATGAGAAAAACGCGAAAGTACGAGCCAGATGATGGAAAATCCCAGACCTAACCGAGACGTAACCGGCGTTATCCCCTAAAATATTAATCGCAACCAGGCATAATTGACTGTTTCGGTGTGGTACCGCATTGCTACGATGATCCAAACCAGAAAGAGGCCAGGATCTGGCCAACAAGTATGCGAAAATTGCGAAAGTATGAGCCAGATGATTGCAAATACCAGAACTAACCCAGACATAACCAGCGTTATCCTCTAAGATATTAATCGCAACCAGGTTTAATTGACTGTTTCGGTGTGATACTGCACTACTACGTGATCCAGACCAGAAAAAGGCCAGGATCTGGCCAACAAGTATGCGCAAAATGCGAAAGTACGAGCCAGATGAGGGCAAATCCCAGACCAAACCGAGACATAACCGGCGTTATCCTCTAAAATATTAATCGCAACCAGGTTTAATTGACTGTTTCGATGTGTGGTACCGCATTACTACGTGATCCAAACCAGAAAAAGGCCATGATCTGGCCAACAAGTATGCGAAAAATGCGAAAGTATGAGCCAGATGATAGCAAATGCCAGAACTATGCCTGACATTACCAGCGTTATCCTCTAAAATACGAATCGGCACATGCTTCTAATGACTGTTTCAGTGTGGTAACACATTACTACGAGATCCAAAACAGAAAAATCCCAGGATCGGGCCAACAAGAATGCGAGAAACTCGAAAGTACGAGCCACATGAGGGAAAATCCCAGACCTAACCCAGACATAACCGGCGTTATCCGCTAAAATATTAATCGCAACCAAGTTTAATTGACTGTTTCGTTTTGGACCCACATTACTACGGGATCCAAACCAGAAAAAACCCAGGATCTGGCCATCAAGTATGCGAAAAATGCGAAAGAACGATCCAGATGAGGGCAAATCCCAGACCTAACCGAGACATAACCGGCGTTAGCCTCTAAAATATTAATCGCAACCAGGTTCAATTGACTGTTTCCGTGTGGAACCACATTACTACGGGATCCAAACCACAAAAAACCCAGGATCTGGCCAACAACTATGAGAAAAACGCGAAAGTATGAGCCAGATGCATGCAAATACCAGAACTATCCCAGGCACAACCAGCGTTATCCTCTAAAATATTATTCGCAACCAGGTTTAATTGACTGTTTCGGTGTGGAACCACATTACTACGGGATCCAAACAAGAAAAAACCCTGGATCTGTTCAACAACTGTGAGAAAAACGCGAAAGTACGAGCCAGATGAGGGAAAATCCCAGACCTAACCGAGACGTAACCGGCGTTATCCCCTAAAATATTAATCGCAACCAGGTATAATTGACTGTTTCGGTGTGGTACCGCATTGCTACGATGATCCAAACCAGAAAGAGGCCAGGATCTGGCCAACAAGTATGCGAAAATTGCGAAAGTATGAGCCAGATGATTGCAAATACCAGAACTAACCCAGACATAACCAGCGTTATCCTCTAAAATATTAATCGCAACCAGGTTTAATTGACTGTTTCGGTGTGGTACTGCATTACTACATGATCCAGACCAGAAAAAGGCCAGGATCTGGCCAACAAGTATGCGCAAAATGCGAAAGTACGAGCCAGATGAGGGCAAATCCCAGACCAAACCGAGACATAACCGGCGTTATCCTCTAAAATATTAATCTCAACCAGGTTTAATTGACTGTTTCGATGTGTGGTACCGCATTACTACGTGATCCAAACCAGAAAAAGGCCATGATCTGGCCAACAAGTATGCGAAAAATGCGAAAGTATGAGCCAGATGATACCAAATGCCAGGACTATGCCTGACATTACCTGCGTTATCCTCTAAAATACGAATCGGCACATGCTTTTAATGACTGTTTCAGTGTGGTAACACATTACTACGAGATCCAAACCAGAAAAATCCCAGGATCGGGCCAACAAGAATGCGAGAAACGCGAAAGTACGAGCCACATGAGGGAAAATCCCAGACCTAACCCAGACATAACCGGCGTTATCCGCTAAAATATTAATCGCAACCAGGTTTAATTGTCTGTTTCGTTGTGGAACCACATTACTGCGGGATCCAAACCAGAAAAAACCCAGGATCTGGCCAACAAGTATGCGAAAAATGCGAAAGTACGAGCCAGATGAGGGCAAATACCATACCTAATCGAGACATTGCCGGCTTTATCCTCTAAATTATTAATCGGAACCAGGTTTAATTGACAGTTTCAGTGTGGTACCACTTCACTACGTGGTCCAAGCCAGCAGAAGGCCAGTATGTGGCCAACAAGTATGCGAAAACTGCGAAAGTACGAGCCAGTTGAGGGCAAATACCAGACCTAACCGAGACATAACCGGCGTTATCCACTAAAATATTATTCACAGCCAGGTTTAATTGACTGCTTCGGTGTGGTACCACATTACTACGTGGTCCAAGCCAGAAAAAGGCCAGGATCTGGCCAACAAGGATGCGAAAATGCGAAAGTACGAGCCAGATGTGGGCAAATCCCAGACCTACCCGAGACATAACCGGCGTTATCCTCTAAAATATTAATCGCAACCAGTTTAATTGACTGTTTCGGTGTGGAACCTCATTACTACGGGATCCAAAACAGAAAAAACCCAGGATCTGGCCAACAAGTATGCGACAAACGCGAAAGTATATGCCAGATGGTTGCAAATACCAGAACTAACCCAGACATAACCGGCGTTATCCCCTAAAATATTAATCGCAACCAGGTGTAATTGACTGTTTCGGTGTGGTACCACATTACTACGTGGTCCATGCCAGAAAAAGGCCAGGATCTGGCCAACAAGTATGCGAAAAACGCGAAAGTACGAGACAGATGAGGACAAATCCCAGACCTACCCGAGACATAACCGGCGTTATCCTCTAAAATATTAATCGCAACCAGTTTAATTGACTGTTTCGGTGTGGAACCTCATTACTACGGGATCCAAAACAGAAAAAACCCAGGATCTGGCCAACAAGTATGCGACAAACGCGAAAGTATATGCCAGATGATTGCAAATACCAGAACTAACCCAGACATAACCGGCGTTATCCCCTAAAATATTAATCGCAACGAGGTTTAATTGACTGTTTCGGTGTGGTACCGCATTACTACGTGATCCAAACCAGAGAAAGGCCAGGATCTGGCCAACAAGTATGCGAAACATGCGAAAGTACGAGCCAGATGAGGGCAAACACCAGACCTAACCGAGACATAACCGGCGTTATCCTCTAAAATATTAATCGCAACCAGGTTCAATCGACTGTTTCGGTGTGGTACCACATTACTACGTGGTCCAAGCCAGAAAAAGGCCAGGATCTGGCCAACAAGTATGCGAAAAATGCGAAAGTACGGTTCAGATGAGGGCAAATCCCAGACCTAACCGAGACATAACCAGCGCTATCCTCTAAAATATTAATCGCAACCAGGTTTAATTGACTGTTTCGGTGTGGTACTGCATTACTACGTGATCCAAACCAGAAAAAGCGCAGGATCTGGCCAACAAGTATGCGAAAAACGCGAATGTATGAGCCAGATGATTGCAAATACCAGAACTAACTCAGACATAACCAGCGTTATCCTCTAAAACACTGATCGCAACCAGCTTCTATTGACTGTTTCAGTGTGGCACCACATTACTACGTGATCCAAACCAGAAAAAGGCCCTGATCTGGCCAACAAGTATGCGAAAAATGCGAAAGTATGAGCCAGATGATTGCAAATACCAGAACTATGCCGGACATAACCAGCGTTATCCTCTAAAATACGAATCAGAACGTGCTTTTAATGACTGTTTCAGTGTGGTACCTCATTACTACGTGATCCAAACCAGAAAAAGGCCAGGATCTGGCCAAAAAGTATGCGAAACATGCGAAAGTACGAGCCAGATGAGGGCAAACACCAGACCTAACCGAGACATAACCGGCGTTATCCTCTAAAATATTAATCGCAACCAGGTTCAATCGACTGTTTCGGTGTGGAACCACATTACTACGGGATCCAAACCAGATAAAACCCAGGATCTGGCCAACAACTATGAGAAAAACGCGAAAGTATGAGCCAGATGATTGCAAATACCAGAACTATCCCAGGCATAACCAGCGTTATCCTCTAAAATATTATTCGCAACCAGGTTTAATTGACTGTTTCGGTGTGGTACCACATTACTACGTGGTCCAAGCTAGAAAAAGGCCAGGATCTGGCCAACAAGTATGCGAAAAACGCGAAAGTATGTGCCAGATGAGGGCTAATCCCAGACCTAACCGAGACATAACCGGCGTTATCCTCTAAAATATTAATCGCAACCATGTATAATTGACTGTTTCAGTGTGGTAGCACATTACTACGGGATCCAAACCAGAAAAGGGCCAGGGTCTGGACAACAAGTATGCGAAAAATACGAAAGTCCGAGCCAGATGTGGGCAAATACCAGACCTAACCGAGACATAACCGGCGTTATCCTCTAAAATATTAATCGCAACCAGGTTCAATTGACTGTTTCGGTGTGGAACCACATTACTACGGGATCGAAACAAGAAAAAACCCTGGATCTGTTCAACAACTATGAGAAAAACGCGAAAGTACGAGCCAGATGATGGAAAATCCCAGACCTAACCGAGACGTAACCGGCGTTATCCCCTAAAATATTAATCGCAACCAGGCATAATTGACTGTTTCGGTGTGGTACCGCATTGCTACGATGATCCAAACCAGAAAGAGGCCAGGATCTGGCCAACAAGTATGCGAAAATTGCGAAAGTATGAGCCAGATGATTGCAAATACCAGAACTAACCCAGACATAACCAGCGTTATCCTCTAAGATATTAATCGCAACCAGGTTTAATTGACTGTTTCGGTGTGGTACTGCACTACTACGTGATCCAGACCAGAAAAAGGCCAGGATCTGGCCAACAAGTATGCGCAAAATGCGAAAGTACGAGCCAGATGAGGGCAAATCCCAGACCAAACCGAGACATAACCGGCGTTATCCTCTAAAATATTAATCGCAACCAGGTTTAATTGACTGTTTCGATGTGTGGTACCGCATTACTACGTGATCCAAACCAGAAAAAGGCCATGATCTGGCCAACAAGTATGCGAAAAATGCGAAAGTATGAGCCAGATGATAGCAAATGCCAGAACTATGCCTGACATTACCAGCGTTATCCTCTAAAATACGAATCGGCACATGCTTTTAATGACTGTTTCAGTGTGGTAACACATTACTACGAGATCCAAAACAGAAAAATCCCAGGATCGGGCCAACAAGAATGCGAGAAACTCGAAAGTACGAGCCACATGAGGGAAAATCCCAGACCTAACCCAGACATAACCGGCGTTATCCGCTAAAATATTAATCGCAACCAAGTTTAATTGACTGTTTCGTTTTGGACCCACATTACTACGGGATCCAAACCAGAAAGAACCCAGGATCTGGCCATCAAGTATGCGAAAAATGCGAAAGAACGATCCAGATGAGGGCAAATCCCAGACCTAACCGAGACGTAACCGGCGTTAGCCTCTAAAATATTAATCGCAACCAGGTTCAATTGACTGTTTCCGTGTGGAACCACATTACTACGGGATCCAAACCACAAAAAACCCAGGATCTGGCCAACAACTATGAGAAAAACGCGAAAGTATGAGCCAGATGCATGCAAATACCAGAACTATCCCAGGCACAACCAGCGTTATCCTCTAAAATATTATTCGCAACCAGGTTTAATTGACTGTTTCGGTGTGGAACCACATTACTACGGGATCCAAACAAGAAAAAACCCTGGATCTGTTCAACAACTGTGAGAAAAACGCGAAAGTACGAGCCAGATGAGGGAAAATACCAGACCTAACCGAGACGTAACCGGCGTTATCCCCTAAAATATTAATCGCAACCAGGTATAATTGACTGTTTCGGTGTGGTACCGCATTGCTACGATGATCCAAACCAGAAAGAGGCCAGGATCTGGCCAACAAGTATGCGAAAATTGCGAAAGTATGAGCCAGATGATTGCAAATACCAGAACTAACCCAGACATAACCAGCGTTATCCTCTAAAATATTAATCGCAACCAGGTTTAATTGACTGTTTCGGTGTGGTACTGCATTACTACATGATCCAGACCAGAAAAAGGCCAGGATCTGGCCAACAAGTACGCGCAAAATGCGAAAGTACGAGCCAGATGAGGGCAAATCCCAGACCAAACCGAGACATAACCGGCGTTATCCTCTAAAATATTAATCTCAACCAGGTTTAATTGACTGTTTCGATGTGTGGTACCGCATTACTACGTGATCCAAACCAGAAAAAGGCCATGATCTGGCCAACAAGTATGCGAAAAATGCGAAAGTATGAGCCAGATGATACCAAATGCCAGGACTATGCCTGACATTACCTGCGTTATCCTCTAAAATACGAATCGGCACATGCTTTTAATGACTGTTTCAGTGTGGTAACACATTACTACGAGATCCAAACCAGAAAAATCCCAGGATCGGGCCAACAAGAATGCGAGAAAAACGAAAGTACGAGCCACATGAGGGAAAATCCCAGACCTAACCCAGACATAACCGGCGTTATCCGCTAAAATATTAATCGCAACCAGGTTCAATTGACTGTTTCGGTGTGGAACCACATTACTATGGGATCCAAACAAGAAAAAACCCTGGATCTGTCCAACAACTATGAGAAAAACGCGAAAGTACGAGCCAGATGAGGGAAAATCCCAGACCTAACCGAGACGTAACAGGCGTTATCCCCTAAAATATTAATCGCAACCAGGTATAATTGACTGTTTCGGTGTGGAACCTCATTACTACGGGATCCAAAACAGAAAAAACCCAGGATCTGGCCAACAAGTATGCGACAAACGCGAAAGTATATGCCAGATGATTGCAAATACCAGAAATAACCCAGACATAACCGGCGTTATCCCCTAAAATATTAATCGCAACCAGTTTAATTGACTGTTTCGGTGTGGAACCTCATTACTACGGGATCCAAAACAGAAAAAACCCAGGATCTGGCCAACAAGTATGCGACAAACGCGAAAGTATATGCCAGATGATTGCAAATACCAGAAATAACCCAGACATAACCGGCGTTATCCCCTAAAATATTAATCGCAACCAGGTGTAATTGACTGTTTCGGTGTGGTACCACATTACTACGTGCTCCATGCCAGAAAAAGGCCAGGATCTGGCCAACAAGTATGCGAAAAACGCGAAAGTACGAGACAGATGAGGACAAATCCCAGACCTACCCGAGACATAACCGGCGTTATCCTCTAAAATATTAATCGCAACCAGTTTAATTGACTGTTTCGGTGTGGAACCTCATTACTACGGGATCCAAAACAGAAAAAACCCAGGATCTGGCCAACAAGTATGCGACAAACGCGAAAGTATATGCCAGATGATTGCAAATACCAGAAATAACCCAGACATAACCGGCGTTATCCCCTAAAATATTAATCGCAACGAGGTTTAATTGACTGTTTCGGTGTGGTACCGCATTACTACGTGATCCAAACCAGAGAAAGGCCAGGATCTGGCCAACAAGTATGCGAAAAACGCGAATGTATGAGCCAGATGGGGGCAAATCCCAGACCTAACCGAGACATAACCAGCGTTATCCTCTAAAATATTAATCGCAACCAGGTTTAATTAACTGTTTCGGTGTGGTACCACATTACTGCGGCATCCAAACCAGAAAAAACCCAGTATCTGGCCAACAAGTATGCGAAAAATGCGAAAGTACGGTTCAGATGAGGGCAAATCCCAGACCTAACCGAGACATAACCGGCGCTATCCTCTAAAATATTAATCGCAACCAGGTTTAATTGACTGTTTCGGTGTGGTACTGCATTACTACGTGATCCAAACCAGAAAAAGCGCAGGATCTGGCCAACAAGTATGCGAAAAACGCGAATGTATGAGCCAGATGATTGCAAATACCAGAACTAACTCAGACATAACCAGCGTTATCCTCTAAAACACTGATCGCAACCAGCTTCTATTGACTGTTTCAGTGTGGCACCACATTACTACGTGATCCAAACCAGAAAAAGGCCCTGATCTGGCCAACAAGTATGCGAAAAATGCGAAAGTATGAGCCAGATGATTGCAAATACCAGAACTATGCCTGACATAACCAGCGTTATCCTCTAAAATACGAATCAGAACGTGCTTTTAATGACTGTTTCAGTGTGGTACCTCATTACTACGTGATCCAAACCAGAAAAAGGCCAGGATCTGGCCAAAAAGTATGCGAAACATGCGAAAGTACGAGCCAGATGAGGGCAAACACCAGACCTAACCGAGACATAACCGGCGTTATCCTCTAAAATATTAATCGCAACCAGGTTCAATCGACTGTTTCGGTGTGGAACCACATTACTACGGGATCCAAACCAGAAAAAACCCAGGATCTGGCCAACAACTATGAGAAAAACGCGAAAGTATGAGCCAGATGATTGCAAATACCAGAACTATCCCAGGCATAACCAGCGTTATCCTCTAAAATATTATTCGCAACCAGGTTTAATTGACTGTTTCGGTGTGGTACCACATTACTACGTGGTCCAAGCTAGAAAAAGGCCAGGATCTGGCCAACAAGTATGCGAAAAACGCGAAAGTATGTGCCAGATGAGGGCTAATCCCAGACCTAACCGAGACATAACCGGCGTTATCCTCTAAAATATTAATCGCAACCATGTATAATTGACTGTTTCAGTGTGGTAGCACATTACTACGGGATCCAAACCAGAAAAGGGCCAGGGTCTGGACAACAAGTATGCGAAAAATACGAAAGTCCGAGCCAGATGTGGGCAAATACCAGACCTAACCGAGACATAACCGGCGTTATCCTCTAAAATATTAATCGCAACCAGGTTCAATTGACTGTTTCGGTGTGGAACCACATTACTACGGGATCCAAACAAGAAAAAACCCTGGATCTGTTCAACAACTATGAGAAAAACGCGAAAGTACGAGCCAGATGATGGAAAATCCCAGACCTAACCGAGACGTAACCGGCGTTATCCCCTAAAATATTAATCGCAACCAGGCATAATTGACTGTTTCGGTGTGGTACCGCATTGCTACGATGATCCAAACCAGAAAGAGGCCAGGATCTGGCCAACAAGTATGCGAAAATTGCGAAAGTATGAGCCAGATGATTGCAAATACCAGAACTAACCCAGACATAACCAGCGTTATCCTCTAAAATATTAATCGCAACCAGGTTTAATTGACTGTTTCGGTGTGGTACTGCACTACTACGTGATCCAGACCAGAAAAAGGCCAGGATCTGGCCAACAAGTATGCGCAAAATGCGAAAGTACGAGCCAGATGAGGGCAAATCCCAGACCAAACCGAGACATAACCGGCGTTATCCTCTAAAATATTAATCGCAACCAGGTTTAATTGACTGTTTCGATGTGTGGTACCGCATTACTACGTGAACCAAACCAGAAAAAGGCCATGATCTGGCCAACAAGTATGCGAAAAATGCGAAAGTATGAGCCAGATGATAGCAAATGCCAGAACTATGCCTGACATTACCAGCGTTATCCTCTAAAATACGAATCGGCACATGCTTTTAATGACTGTTTCAGTGTGGTAACACATTACTACGAGATCCAAAACAGAAAAATCCCAGGATCGGGCCAACAAGAATGCGAGAAACTCGAAAGTACGAGCCACATGAGGGAAAATCCCAGACCTAACCCAGACATAACCGGCGTTATCCGCTAAAATATTAATCGCAACCAAGTTTAATTGACTGTTTCGTTTTGGACCCACATTACTACGGGATCCAAACCAGAAAGAACCCAGGATCTGGCCATCAAGTATGCGAAAAATGCGAAAGAACGATCCAGATGTGGGCAAATCCCAGACCTAACCGAGACGTAACCGGCGTTAGCCTCTAAAATATTAATCGCAACCAGGTTCAATTGACTGTTTCCGTGTGGAACCACATTACTACGGGATCCAAACCACAAAAAACCCAGGATCTGGCCAACAACTATGAGAAAAACGCGAAAGTATGAGCCAGATGCATGCAAATACCAGAACTATCCCAGGCACAACCAGCGTTATCCTCTAAAATATTATTCGCAACCAGGTTTAATTGACTGTTTCGGTGTGGAACCACATTACTACGGGATCCAAACAAGAAAAAACCCTGGATCTGTTCAACAACTGTGAGAAAAACGCGAAAGTACGAGCCAGATGAGGGAAAATACCAGACCTAACCGAGACGTAACCGGCGTTATCCCCTAAAATATTAATCGCAACCAGGTATAATTGACTGTTTCGGTGTGGTACCGCATTGCTACGATGATCCAAACCAGAAAGAGGCCAGGATCTGGCCAACAAGTATGCGAAAATTGCGAAAGTATGAGCCAGATGATTGCAAATACCAGAACTAACCCAGACATAACCAGCGTTATCCTCTAAAATATTAATCGCAACCAGGTTTAATTGACTGTTTCGGTGTGGTACTGCATTACTACATGATCCAGACCAGAAAAAGGCCAGGATCTGGCCAACAAGTATGCGCAAAATGCGAAAGTACGAGCCAGATGAGGGCAAATCCCAGACCAAACCGAGACATAACCGGCGTTATCCTCTAAAATATTAATCTCAACCAGGTTTAATTGACTGTTTCGATGTGTGGTACCGCATTACTACGTGATCCAAACCAGAAAAAGGCCATGATCTGGCCAACAAGTATGCGAAAAATGCGAAAGTATGAGCCAGATGATACCAAATGCCAGGACTATGCCTGACATTACCTGCGTTATCCTCTAAAATACGAATCGGCACATGCTTTTAATGACTGTTTCAGTGTGGTAACACATTACTACGAGATCCAAACCAGAAAAATCCCAGGATCGGGCCAACAAGAATGCGAGAAAAACGAAAGTACGAGCCACATGAGGGAAAATCCCAGACCTAACCCAGACATAACCGGCGTTATCCGCTAAAATATTAATCGCAACCAGGTTCAATTAACTGTTTCGGTGTGGTACCACATTACTGCGGCATCCAAACCAGAAAAAACCCAGTATCTGGCCAACAAGTATGCGAAAAATGCGAAAGTACGAGCCAGATGAGGGAAAATCCCAGACCTAACCGAGACGTAACCGGCGTTATCCCCTAAAATATTAATCGCAACCAGGTATAATTGACTGTTTCGGTGTGGTACCGCATTGCTACGATGATCCTAGCCAGAAAGAGGCCAGGATCTGGCCAACAAGTATGCGAAAATTGCGAAAGTATGAGCCAGATGATTGCAAATACCAGAACTAACCCAGACATAACCAGCGTTATCCTCTAAAATATTAATCGCAACCAGGTGTAATTGACTGTTTCGGTGTGGTACCACATTACTACGTGCTCCATGCCAGAAAAAGGCCAGGATCTGGCCAACAAGTATGCGAAAAACGCGAAAGTACGAGACAGATGAGGACAAATCCCAGACCTACCCGAGACATAACCGGCGTTATCCTCTAAAATATTAATCGCAACCAGTTTAATTGACTGTTTCGGTGTGGAACCTCATTACTACGGGATCCAAAACAGAAAAAACCCAGGATCTGGCCAACAAGTATGCGACAAACGCGAAAGTATATGCCAGATGATTGCAAATACCAGAAATAACCCAGACATAACCGGCGTTATCCCCTAAAATATTAATCGCAACGAGGTTTAATTGACTGTTTCGGTGTGGTACCGCATTACTACGTGATCCAAACCAGAGAAAGGCCAGGATCTGGCCAACAAGTATGCGAAAAACGCGAATGTATGAGCCAGATGGGGGCAAATCCCAGACCTAACCGAGACATAACCAGCGTTATCCTCTAAAATATTAATCGCAACCAGGTTTAATTAACTGTTTCGGTGTGGTACCACATTACTGCGGCATCCAAACCAGAAAAAACCCAGTATCTGGCCAACAAGTATGCGAAAAATGCGAAAGTACGGTTCAGATGAGGGCAAATCCCAGACCTAACCGAGACATAACCGGCGCTATCCTCTAAAATATTAATCGCAACCAGGTTTAATTGACTGTTTCGGTGTGGTACTGCATTACTACGTGATCCAAACCAGAAAAAGCGCAGGATCTGGCCAACAAGTATGCGAAAAACGCGAATGTATGAGCCAGATGATTGCAAATACCAGAACTAACTCAGACATAACCAGCGTTATCCTCTAAAACACTGATCGCAACCAGCTTCTATTGACTGTTTCAGTGTGGCACCACATTACTACGTGATCCAAACCAGAAAAAGGCCCTGATCTGGCCAACAAGTATGCGAAAAATGCGAAAGTATGAGCCAGATGATTGCAAATACCAGAACTATGCCTGACATAACCAGCGTTATCCTCTAAAATACGAATCAGAACGTGCTTTTAATGACTGTTTCAGTGTGGTACCTCATTACTACGTGATCCAAACCAGAAAAAGGCCAGGATCTGGCCAAAAAGTATGCGAAACATGCGAAAGTACGAGCCAGATGAGGGCAAACACCAGACCTAACCGAGACATAACCGGCGTTATCCTCTAAAATATTAATCGCAACCAGGTTCAATCGACTGTTTCGGTGTGGAACCACATTACTACGGGATCCAAACCAGAAAAAACCCAGGATCTGGCCAACAACTATGAGAAAAACGCGAAAGTATGAGCCAGATGATTGCAAATACCAGAACTATCCCAGGCATAACCAGCGTTATCCTCTAAAATATTATTCGCAACCAGGTTTAATTGACTGTTTCGGTGTGGTACCACATTACTACGTGGTCCAAGCTAGAAAAAGGCCAGGATCTGGCCAACAAGTATGCGAAAAACGCGAAAGTATGTGCCAGATGAGGGCTAATCCCAGACCTAACCGAGACATAACCGGCGTTATCCTCTAAAATATTAATCGCAACCATGTATAATTGACTGTTTCAGTGTGGTAGCACATTACTACGGGATCCAAACCAGAAAAGGGCCAGGGTCTGGACAACAAGTATGCGAAAAATACGAAAGTCCGAGCCAGATGTGGGCAAATACCAGACCTAACCGAGACATAACCGGCGTTATCCTCTAAAATATTAATCGCAACCAGGTTCAATTGACTGTTTCGGTGTGGAACCACATTACTACGGGATCCAAACAAGAAAAAACCCTGGATCTGTTCAACAACTATGAGAAAAACGCGAAAGTACGAGCCAGATGATGGAAAATCCCAGACCTAACCGAGACGTAACCGGCGTTATCCCCTAAAATATTAATCGCAACCAGGCATAATTGACTGTTTCGGTGTGGTACCGCATTGCTACGATGATCCAAACCAGAAAGAGGCCAGGATCTGGCCAACAAGTATGCGAAAATTGCGAAAGTATGAGCCAGATGATTGCAAATACCAGAACTAACCCAGACATAACCAGCGTTATCCTCTAAAATATTAATCGCAACCAGGTTTAATTGACTGTTTCGGTGTGGTACTGCACTACTACGTGATCCAGACCAGAAAAAGGCCAGGATCTGGCCAACAAGTATGCGCAAAATGCGAAAGTACGAGCCAGATGAGGGCAAATCCCAGACCAAACCGAGACATAACCGGCGTTATCCTCTAAAATATTAATCGCAACCAGGTTTAATTGACTGTTTCGATGTGTGGTACCGCATTACTACGTGAACCAAACCAGAAAAAGGCCATGATCTGGCCAACAAGTATGCGAAAAATGCGAAAGTATGAGCCAGATGATAGCAAATGCCAGAACTATGCCTGACATTACCAGCGTTATCCTCTAAAATACGAATCGGCACATGCTTTTAATGACTGTTTCAGTGTGGTAACACATTACTACGAGATCCAAAACAGAAAAATCCCAGGATCGGGCCAACAAGAATGCGAGAAACTCGAAAGTACGAGCCACATGAGGGAAAATCCCAGACCTAACCCAGACATAACCGGCGTTATCCGCTAAAATATTAATCGCAACCAGGTTTAATTGACTGTTTCGTTTTGGACCCACATTACTACGGGATCCAAACCAGAAAGAACCCAGGATCTGGCCATCAAGTATGCGAAAAATGCGAAAGAACGATCCAGATGAGGGCAAATCCCAGACCTAACCGAGACATAACCGACGTTAGCCTCTAAAATATTAATCGCAACCAGGTTCAATTGACTGTTTCCGTGTGGAACCACATTACTACGGGATCCAAACCAGAAAAAACCCAGGATCTGGCCAACAACTATGAGAAAAACGCGAAAGTATGAGCCAGATGCATGCAAATACCAGAACTATCCCAGGCACAACCAGCGTTATCCTCTAAAATATTATTCGCAACCAGGTTTAATTGACTGTTTCGGTGTGGAACCACATTACTACGGGATCCAAACAAGAAAAAACCCTGGATCTGTTCAACAACTGTGAGAAAAACGCGAAAGTACGAGCCAGATGAGGGAAAATCCCAGACCTAACCGAGACGTAACCGGCGTTATCCCCTAAAATATTAATCTCAACCAGGTTTAATTGACTGTTTCGATGTGTGGTACCGCATTACTACGTGATCCAAACCAGAAAAAGGCCATGATCTGGCCAACAAGTATGCGAAAAATGCGAAAGTATGAGCCAGATGATACCAAATGCCAGGACTATGCCTGACATTACCTGCGTTATCCTCTAAAATACGAATCGGCACATGCTTTTAATGACTGTTTCAGTGTGGTAACACATTACTACGAGATCCAAACCAGAAAAATCCCAGGATCGGGCCACCAAGAATGCGAGAAAAACGAAAGTACGAGCCACATGAGGGAAAATCCCAGACCTAACCCAGACATAACCGGCGTTATCCGCTAAAATATTAATCGCAACCAGGTTCAATTGACTGTTTCGGTGTGGAACCACATTACTACGGGATCCAAACAAGAAAAAACCCTGGATCTGTCCAACAACTATGAGAAAAACGCGAAAGTACGAGCCAGATGGGGGAAAATCCCAGACCTAACCGAGACGTAACCGGCGTTATCCCCTAAAATATTAATCGCAACCAGGTATAATTGACTGTTTCGGTGTGGTACCGCATTGCTACGATGATCCAAACCAGAAAGAGGCCAGGATCTGGCCGACAAGTATGCGAAAATTGCGAAAGTATGAGCCAGATGATTGCAAATACCAGAACTAACCCAGCCATAACCAGCGTTATCCTCTAAAATATTAATCGCAACCAGGTGTAATTGACTGTTTCGGTGTGGTACCACATTACTACGTGGTCCATGCCAGAAAAAGGCCAGGATCTGGCCAACAAGTATGCGAAAAACGCGAAAGTACGAGACAGATGAGGACAAGTCCCAGACCTACCCGAGACATAACCGGCGTTATCCTCTAAAATATTAATCGCAACCAGTTTAATTGACTGTTTCGGTGTGGAACCTCATTACTACGGGATCCAAAACAGAAAAAACCCAGGATCTGGCCAACAAGTATGCGACAAACGCGAAAGTATATGCCAGATGATTGCAAATACCAGAACTAACCCAGACATAACCGGCGTTATCCCCTAAAATATTAATCGCAACGAGGTTTAATTGACTGTTTCGGTGTGGTACCGCATTACTACGTGATCCAAACCAGAGAAAGGCCAGGATCTGGCCAACAAGTATGCGAAAAACGCGAATGTATGAGCCAGATGGGGGCAAATCCCAGACCTAACCGAGACATAACCAGCGTTATCCTCTAAAATATTAATCGCTACCAGGTTTAATTAACTGTTTCGGTGTGGTACCACATTACTGCGGCATCCAAACCAGAAAAAACCCAGTATCTGGCCAACAAGTATGCGAAAAATGCGAAAGTACGGTTCAGATGAGGGCAAATCCCAGACCTAACCGAGACATAACCGGCGCTATCCTCTAAAATATTAATCGCAACCAGGTTTAATTGACTGTTTCGGTGTGGTACTGCATTACTACGTGATCCAAACCAGAAAAAGCGCAGGATCTGGCCAACAAGTATGCGAAAAACGCGAATGTATGAGCCAGATGATTGCAAATACCAGAACTAACTCAGACATAACCAGCGTTATCCTCTAAAACACTGATCGCAACCAGCTTCTATTGACTGTTTCAGCGTGGCACCACATTACTACGTGATCCAAACCAGAAAAAGGCCCTGATCTGGCCAACAAGTATGCGAAAAATGCGAAAGTATGAGCCAGATGATTGCAAATACCAGAACTATGCCTGACATAACCAGCGTTATCCTCTAAAATACGAATCAGAACGTGCTTTTAATGACTGTTTCAGTGTGGTACCTCATTACTACGTGATCCAAACCAGAAAAAGGCCAGGATCTGGCCAAAAAGTATGCGAAACATGCGAAAGTACGAGCCAGATGAGGGCAAACACCAGACCTAACCGAGACATAACCGGCGTTATCCTCTAAAATATTAATCGCAACCAGGTTCAATCGACTGTTTCGGTGTGGAACCACATTACTACGGGATCCAAACCAGAAAAAACCCAGGATCTGGCCAACAACTAGGAGAAAAACGCGAAAGTACGAGCCAGATGATGGAAAATCCCAGACCTAACCGAGACGTAACCGGCGTTATCCCCTAAAATATTAATCGCAACCAGGCATAATTGACTGTTTCGGTGTGGTACCGCATTGCTACGATGATCCAAACCAGAAAGAGGCCAGGATCTGGCCAACAAGTATGCGAAAATTGCGAAAGTATGAGCCAGATGATTGCAAATACCAGAACTAACCCAGACATAACCAGCGTTATCCTCTAAAATATTAATCGCAACCAGGTTCAATTGACTGTTTCGGTGTGGAACCACATTACTGCGGGATCCAAACAAGAAAAAACCCTGGATCTGATCAACAACTATGAGAAAAACGCGAAAGTACGAGCCAGATGATGGAAAATCCCAGACCTAACCGAGACGTAACCGGCGTTATCCCCTAAAATATTAATCGCAACCAGGCATAATTGACTGTTTCGGTGTGGTACCGCATTGCTACGATGATCCAAACCAGAAAGAGGCCAGGATCTGGCCAACAAGTATGCGAAAATTGCGAAAGTATGAGCCAGATGATTGCAAATACCAGAACTAACCCAGACATAACCAGCGTTATCCTCTAAAATATTAATCGCAACCAGGTTTAATTGGCTGTTTCGGTGTGGTACTGCACTACTACGTGATCCAGACCAGAAAAAGGCCAGGATCTGGCCAACAAGTATGCGCAAAATGCGAAAGTACGAGCCAGATGAGGGCAAATCCCAGACCAAACCGAGACATAACCGGCGTTATCCTCTAAAATATTAATCGCAACCAGGTTTAATTGACTGTTTCGACGTGTGGTACCGCATTACTACGTGATCCAAACCAGAAAAAGGCCATGATCTGGCCAACAAGTATGCGAAAAATGCGAAAGTATGAGCCAGATGATAGCAAATGCCAGAACTATGCCTGACATTACCAGCGTTATCCTCTAAAATACGAATCGGCACATGCTTTTAATGACTGTTTCAGTGTGGTAACACATTACTACGAGATCCAAACCAGAAAAATCCCAGGATCGGGCCAACAAGAATGCGAGAAACTCGAAAGTACGAGCCACATGAGGGAAAATCCCAGACCTAACCCAGACATAACCGGCGTTATCCGCTAAAATATTAATCGCAACCAGGTTTAATTGACTGTTTCGTTTTGGACCCACATTACTACGGGATCCAAACCAGAAAGAACCCAGGATCTGGCCATCAAGTATGCGAAAAATGCGAAAGAACGATCCAGATGAGGGCAAATCCCAGACCTAACCGAGACATAACCGGCGTTAGCCTCTAAAATATTAATCGCAACCAGGTTCAATTGACTGTTTCCGTGTGGAACCACATTACTACGGGATCCAAACCAGAAAAAACCCAGGATCTGGCCAACAACTATGAGAAAAACGCGAAAGTATGAGCCAGATGCATGCAAATACCAGAACTATCCCAGGCACAACCAGCGTTATCCTCTAAAATATTATTCGCAACCAGGTTTAATTGACTGTTTCGGTGTGGAACCACATTACTACGGGATCCAAACAAGAAAAAACCCTGGATCTGTTCAACAACTGTGAGAGAAACGCGAAAGTACGAGCCAGATGAGGGAAAATCCCAGACCTAACCGAGACGTAACCGGCGTTATCCCCTAAAATATTAATCGCAACCAGGTATAATTGACTGTTTCGGTGTGGTACCGCATTGCTACGATGATCCAAACCAGAAAGAGGCCAGGATCTGGCCAACAAGTATGCGAAAATTGCGAAAGTATGAGCCAGATGATTGCAAATACCAGAACTAACCCAGACATAACCAGCGTTATCCTCTAAAATATTAATCGCAACCAGGTTTAATTGACTGTTTCGGTGTGGTACTGCATTACTACATGATCCAGACCAGAAAAAGGCCAGGATCTGGCCAACAAGTATGCGCAAAATGCGAAAGTACGAGCCAGATGAGGGCAAATCCCAGACCAAACCGAGACATAACCGGCGTTATCCTCTAAAATATTAATCGCAACCAGGTTTAATTGACTGTTTCGATGTGTGGTACCGCATTACTACGTGATCCAAACCAGAAAAAGGCCATGATCTGGCCAACAAGTATGCGAAAATTGCGAAAGTATGAGCCAGATGATAGCAAATGCCAGAACTATGCCTGACATTACCAGCGTTATCCTCTAAAATACGAATCGGAACATGCTTTTAATGACTGTTTCAGTGTGGTAACACATTACTACGAGATCCAAACCAGAAAAATCCCAGGATCGGGCCAACAAGAATGCGAGAAACTCGAAAGTACGAGCCACATGAGGGAAAATCCCAGACCTAACCCAGACATAACCGGCGTTATCCGCTAAAATATTAATCGCAACCAGGTTTAATTGACTGTTTCGTTGTGGACCCACATTACTACGGGATCCAAACCAGAAAGAACCCAGGATCTGGCCAACAAGTATGCGAAAAATGCGAAAGAACGATCCAGATGAGGGCAAATCCCAGACCTAACCGAGACATAACCGGCATTAGCCTCTAAAATATTAATCGCAACCAGGTTCAATTGACTGTTTCGGTGTGGTACCACATTACTACGTGGTCCAAGCCAGAAAAAGGCCACGATCTGGCCAACAAGAATGCGAGAAATGCGAAAGTACGCGCCAGATGAGGGCAAATACCTGACCTAACCGAGACATTACCGGCATTATCCTCTAAAATATTAATCGCAACCAGATTTAATTGACTGTTTCGGTGTGGTACCGCATTACTACGTGATCCAAACCAGAAAAAGCCCAGGATCTGGCCAACAAGTAGGCGAAAAACGCGAAAGTATGTGCCAGATGAGGGCTAATCCCAGACCTAACCGAGACATAACCGGCGTTATCCTCTAAAATATTAATCGCAACCAGGTATAATTGACTGTTTCAGTGTGGTACCACATTACTACGTGATCCCAACCAGAAAAGGGCCAGGGTCTGGCCAACAAGTATGCGAAAAATACGAAAGACCGAGCCAGATGTGGGCAAATACCAGACCTAACCGAGACATAACCGGCGTTATCCTCTAAAATATTAATCGCAACCAGGTTCAAATGACTGTTTCGGTGTGGAACCACATTACTACGGGATCCAAACAAGAAAAAACCCAGGATCTGGCCAACAAGTATGCGAAAAATGCGAGAGTACGATCCAGATGAGGGCAAATCCCAGACCTAACCGAGACATAACCGGCGTTATCCTCTAAAATATTATTCGCAACCAGGTGTAATTGACTGTTTCGGTGTGGTACCACATTACTACGTGGTCCAAACCGGAAAGAACCCAGGATCTGGCCAACAAGTATGCGAAAAATGCGAAAGAACGATCCAGATGAGGGCAAATCCCAGACCTAACCGAGACATAACCGGCGTTATCCTCTAAAATATTAATCGCAACCAGGTTTCATTGACTGCTTCGGTGTGGTACCGCATTACTACGTGATCCAAACCAGAAAAAGGCCATGATCTGGCCAACAAGTATGCGAAAAATGCGAAAGTATGAGCCAGATGATTGCAAATACCAGAACTATGCCTGACATAACCAGCGTTATCCTCTAAAATACGAATCGGAACATGCTTTTAATGACTGTTTCAGTGTGGTAACACATTACTACGAGATCCAAACCAGAAAAATCCCAGGATCGGGCCAACAAGAATGCGAGAAACGCGAAAGTACGAGCCACATGAGGGAAAATCCCAGATCTAACCCAGACATAACCGGCGTTATCCGCTAAAATATTAATCGCAACCAGGTTTAATTGACTGTTTCGTTGCGGAACCACATTACTACGGGATCCAAACCGGAAAGAACCCAGGATCTGGCCAACAAGTATGCGAAAAATGCGAAAGAACGATCCAGATGAGGGCAAATCCTAGACCTAACCGAGACATAACCGCCGTTATCCTCTAAAATATTAATTGCAACCAGGTTTAATTGACTGTTTCAGTGTGGTGCCACATTACTACGTGATCCAAACCAGAAAAAGCCCAGGATCTGGCCAACAAGTATGCGAAAAATGCGGAAGTATATGCCAGATGATAGCATATACCAGAACAAACCCAGACATAACCAGCGTTATCCTCTAAAATACTAATCGGAACCAGCTTCTATTGACCGTTTCAGTGTGGTACCACATTACTACGTGATCCGAACCAGAAAAAGGCTAGGATCAGGCCATCAAGTAAGCGAAAAACGCGAAAGTACGAGCCACATGAGGGAAAATCCCAGACCTAACCCAGACATAACCGGCCTTATCCGCTAAAATATTAATCGCAACCAGGTTTAATTGTCTGTTTCGTTGTGGAACCACATTACTGCGGGATCCAAACCAGAAAAAACCCAGGATCTGGCCAACAAGTATGCGAAAAATGCGAAAGTACGAGCCAGATGAGGGCAAATACCATACCTAACCGAGACATTACCGGCTTTATCCTCTAAATTATTATTCGGAACCAGGTTTAATTGACAGTTTCAGTGTGGTACCACTTCACTACGTGGTCCAAGCCAGCAGAAGGCCAGTATGTGGCCAACAAGTATGCGAAAACTGCGAAAGTACGAGCCAGTTGAGGGCAAATACCAGACCTAACCGAGACATAACCGGCGTTATCCACTAAAATATTATTCACAGCCAGGTTTAATTGACTGCTTCGGTGTGGTACCACATTACTACGTGGTCCAAGCCAGACAAAGGCCAGGATCTGGCCAACAAGTATGCGAAAAATGCGAAAGTACGAGCCAGATGAGGGCAAATACCATACCTAACCGAGACATTACCGGCTTTATCCTCTAAAATATTAATCGCAACCAGATTTAATTGACTGTTTCGGTGTGGTACCGCATTACTACGTGATCCAAACCAGAAAGAGGCCAGGATCTGGCCAACAAGTATGCGAAAAACGCGAAAGTACGAGCCAGATGATTGCAAATACCAGAACTCACCCAGACATAACCAGCGCTATCCTCTAAAATACTAATCTGAACCAGGTTTGATTGACTGTTTCAGTGTGGTACCGCATTACTACGTGATCCAAACCAGAAAGAGGCCAGGATCTGGCCAACAAGTATGCGAAAAACGCGAAAGTACGAGCCAGATGATTGCAAATACCAGAACTCACTCAGACATAACCAGCGCTATCCTCTAAAATACTAATCTGAACCAGGTTTGATTGACTGTTTCAGTGTGGTACCACATTACTACGTGATCCAAACCAGAAAAAGCCCAGGATCTGGCCAACAAGTATGCGAAAAACGCGAAAGTATGTGCCAGATGATAGCAAATACCAGAACTAACCCAGACATAACCAGCGTTATCCTCTAAAGTACTAAGCGGTACCAGCTTTTATTGACAGTGTGGTACCACATTACTACGTGATCCAAACAAGAAAAAGCCCAGGATCTGGCCAACAAGTATGCGAAAAGTGCGAAGTACGAGGCAGATGAGGGCAAATCCCAGACCTAACTTAGACATAACCGGCGTTATCCTCTAAAATATTAACCGCAACCAGGTTTAATTGACTGTTTCGGTGTGGTACCACAATACTACGTGATCCAAACCGGAAAAAGCCCAGGATCTGGCCAACAACTATGAGAAAAACGCGAAAGCATGAGCCAGATGATTGCAAATACCAGAACTATCCCAGACTTAACCAGCGTTATCCTCTAAAATACTAATCGGAACCAGCTTCTATTGACTGTTTCAGTGTGGTACCAGTTTACTACGTGGTCGAAGCCAGAAGAAGGCCAGGATGTGGCCAACAGGTATGCGAAAAATGCGAAAGTACGAGCCAGATGAGGACAAATGCCAGACCTAACCGAGACATAACCGGAGTTATCCTCTAAAATATTAATCACAACCAGGTTTAATTGACTGTATCGGTGTAGAACCACATTACTACGGGATCCAAACCAGAAAAAACCCAGGATCTGGCAAACAAGTATGCGAAAAACGCGAAAGTATATGCCAGATTATAGCATATACCAGAACTAACCCAGACATAACCAGCGTTATCCTCTAAAATACTAATCGGAACCACCTTCTATTGACCGTTTCAGTGTGGTACCTCATTACTACGTGATCCGAATCAGAAAAAGGCTAGGATCAGGCCATCAAGTAAGCGAAAAACGCGAAAGTATGTGCCAGATGATAGCAAATACCAGAACTAACCCAGACGTAACCAGCGTTATCCTCTAAGATACTTATCGGAACCAGCTTCTGTTGACTGTTTCAGTGTGGTACCACATTACTACGTGATCCAAACCAGAAAAGGGCCAGGGTCTGGCCAACAAGTGTGCGAAAAACGCGAAAGTATGAGCCAGATGATTGCAAGTACCAGAACTAACACAGACATAACCAGCGTTAACCTCTAAAATACTAATCGGAACCAGCTTTTATTGACTGTTTCAGTGTGGTACCACATTACTACGTGATCCAAACCAGAAAAAGCCCAGGATCGGGCCAACAACAATGCGAAAAATGCGAAAGTACGAGCCTGATGAGGGAAAATCCCAGACCTAACCGAGACGTAACCGGCGTTATCCCCTAAAATATTAATCGCAACCAGGTATAATTGACTGTTTCGGTGTGGTACCGCCTTGCTACGATGATCCAAACCAGAAAGAGGCCAGGATCTGGCCAACAAGTATGCGAATAATGCGTGTTTAAATATCGCGTTAATTGACGGATTTGAGAACCGTTTCGAGAAATATTCAAGTTAACGTGAATTATAACTGAGAACCATAAATTCCTCGTACGGCATTGTTTTTCGTGTACGCGACATTCCAGAGACTCTCTGATGCGTAGTTCGGTACACGGAACGATACAGGTTAGAAAAACCATACGCGAGTGTTGGTTGCTCTCAGTCACGTGATCGACCCAATATATTTACTTGGGATCGATCGTCGAAGATCTATAAACAGAGAGGGTAGAGGAATATTGAAATTAAGAAGAGATAGACATTGAAGAGCAGGGATAGCGCCGCGAGGTGGTGATTACCCCTCTCGTGGCCGCGACTGCGGATGTCTGTTCGCTTCTTAGCTGCGAGACTCGAAAGCGAGTCCGCGCAGCGAGCAGATCGACAAACGATTCCGCTCCGCGACGAAACCAAATCTCCGAATATAGGTTCTGAGAACACTCGAACCTTTCGTTGAGAAGTTTAAATTATTGCTCAAAATTAACTAAATCGGTGAGGCATTTTATCAGCCCCGATTATTGACTGTACAATCTCGCCGAATAGCACGTGACGCTCGAGTTACGTGGACGTGTGAGGGAATTGAAAAACTTCGGTTCCCGCTTGGCGAGATTATTAATAAAATTTAAAAGACTGTGGGTTTTCGTCCAACTTTCATGTGACGTTTGTGCTACGCGGTCATGAAAGGGGAATCGAGATAAGAATCGTTTCCCGTGTGTCGAAACTCCAGTCTCAGCAAGGGCTACGGCCCGATCAGTACTGACGACTCCACGGACTGCTGCATTTGACGCGGTCGTGCGAGGCTGGCATTATCACGGACTGCTGCATTTGACGCGGTCGTGAGGCTGACTTTCCAACGTCTCGCTGCAACCAGCGGTCGTCGGAAGTCCAGTTTCGGCCAGTGGCTACGGCCAACTCACTACTGATTTCTCCACGGACTGCTGCATTTGACGCGGTCGTGTGAGGCTGATTATCTTCACGTGACGTTTGAGTTTCGCGGTCGTGTAAGAATTTGTCGTACGGACTGCTGCATTTGACGCGGTCGTGCGACAAGTTGAATTGTCCGCACGGTTTTGTATATCACCCCTAGGGTGGTCTCTGACCGATACCCTACGTGGGCTCACCGTTTCTCAGGTCGGGGCTAAGAAATTCCGGACTTCTTAGCTCAACCTGCTCGAGCAACGCTCCTTGACCGCCAGTGAGTACGTACCCTGTGCGTAGAGCAACGCATAATGAGCACCGTGGTGTATGCTCCTTTAAACGTAAGACGCTACGTGCGCCGTTAAGGGCTACACCACACCGCGTCTTGTACGCAGGGAACGGTGAGAAACTGCGGTTTGGACAGCATTTGGAGCTTTACGACCTCCACCTGTTGTCCTTTCCTGCGGCATTCAACGATCGCTAAAAAGCGGAGAATTGAGAAATTAGATCTCTTCTTCCGCACAGCGATCGAACGGTTCTCGATTTGTGAGAACGTTCATAAATACAGTCCACTTATACATATCTCAGTTCGTCGAGACGTGTCTGTAATCTCCGCTCTTGAGTGCGAACGGCACAGACAGGAGCGTGCGAGATAGAGCGAGACAGGCGACGCGACAAGCGTTAATAGGTATTTAAATCCAGCCTTGTCTTTCCTTGTTACAGAACAACACATCGCGAACTTGGCCAGGAGAAGCCGGCCCAGGTTTTTTCCCCAGACGTCGAACCGACGTCTAGGCGGTTTTTTTTCCGTTTTTTTTTTCTTTTGATTGAAATAAACGTTTAATTTCTTGAGCAAATTCTGGTGCATCAATTTATTCAACACTTTTTCCCAGTGTCCTTTCCCTCGTAATCCGGACCACGTCAGACTAAAGTAACCCCCCCTTAGGGCGGTTAAGGTCTTTATCCAAAGGTCCTTCGAGCCGGATTAAAACGAGGTTAATCGGGCCAGGAAAAAAGGGTGCACATTTTTTCACGTGTGAAGTTAACCACGTAAGAGGTTTTTTCGAGTTGATTGCTCCTCGATAACGCACACTATGGCCGTAGCACAGTTATCCATAGAAGTCGACCTCGACGACGAAATCGAAGACTTGGTCGATCTATGTGGTCAACTAAAACGGCTGGGCGTAAACCTTAAAAAACTAGGACGAGCGAAGTACTCAGAGCGAATGCTTGAGGAAAAACTCGAGCACGCTAAAGAAACTTGGCGCGATATACGCACCAAGTATGCTAACGTGCGGAAACAAATTCCTCCAGCGGAAAGACCGTCCCACGACATCTTTAAGCTGAATTATATGAGGAATGCCGAGGACGATTTCCAGGATTTCCAGGATCTTGTCCTTACTGAACTTGGCCGGCTGAGCGCTGAAACCAAACCAGCAACACCGGAAGTTCAAAGTAACATACCGATCGAGCTCCCGAAGCAACGATTACCCAAGTTCGGAGGGGATCCTCAGGAATGGGAACATTTCGAGGACCTGTTCACCTCCGGGGTCGTACGAAATGCAGGACTGTCAGATGTGCAAAGATTGCATTACCTGAATGCCTGCCTAGAGGGACCAGCTCTAGCGTCCATTGCTTCGATCGAGATCGTCGGCCGTAATTTTCCAGTGGCATGGTCGAAGCTGAAGAACACCTTCGGCCTCCCACGCATGGTCACGGGAAAATTGCTGGATAAGCTCCTGTTCCTAAAACCAATTGATACCGGTGATCTGGCTAGCATGCAGCAGATCACCGTGGGTTGTACACAGGCGCTCGCTGCCCTCGATAAGAAGGGCACGCCCGAACAGCAACGGGACTGGTTACTCGCGCATTGGGCGAAGCAAAAATTCTCGCCTGCGCTTGAGTTAGAGTGGCAGAAAACGCTCAACCTCTCGACCGAATATCCTACGTTTGAGGACGTACGGAGGTTCATCGAGATGCACTCTCGCGCACTGCTTTCCATGGACGAGAAGCGTCGCGAGGCTGCGCTTGCGCCTGCCACGAAACCGAGCGCACGTAGTCATAGTAGGACTCGGGAAACGAGATCTGCCTCGAGACACGTGCGCAGCCATAACACCGTTGTGGAAACCGACACGGCTGCACAGCTGCGGGGTTCAAGGACCAACGCCGTGAGGCAGGTTGGCCCTGCGCAAAAGCAAATGTGCGGGTTCTGTACCGGACCGCACAGCTTACTGCAGTGTAGCCCGTTTTTGGTTCTGCCGGCAAAAACACGTAGCCAATTTGTGCAGGGTCGCCATTGGTGTGTACAATGCCTGGCCTCCACCCACACAGTGCTATGGTGCCAAAGCCCCGAAGTATGCGCGAAGTGCAGTGGCAAGCACCATTTCCTGCTGCATTACGCGCAAAACCGGGAAGACAATAATACGAGGCCGGTTGCAAATAATTCGTACGATAATCGCGAGGAGAGGCGTGCGAACGCTCCTCCACGTAGATGGGCCAGGTCGAAGCCGAAAACGAAAACTCCGGCTTCAAATACTACCGCAAATAATGCCTCGACATCGCACTGTACCGCGCTCGGTACAGGAGCACCGAGGCCGGTGGTATTGGCCACGGCACAAGTACGAGTGTTCGGAAAGAACGGTGCAACGCGAAGCGCGCGTGCACTGCTGGACCAGGGCTCGGAATCGTCTTTCGTGTCCGCCAGCTTAGTCAACGACCTCCAACTAATGCGCAGACGAACTCCAGCCACGGTAACGGGTTTTGGGGGCGGTCAGGCGCAAATTATAAAATACAGCGTCGAGTTGAGTCTCGCTGAGGTAACAGCCATCAAACCGACATGTGGTACAAACGCGTACGTCGTGCCAAAAATCACGACCTACCGTGCACCGTCGGCGAACGCGCTTGATCACAGCGCGTTCAGTGGCTTAACGCTGGCTGACCCGGACCCCAAGGACGATCGGAATATTGAAATTCTAATTGGGGCGGACCTGTATGCACAGGTAATCCGACCGGGATTCCGACGCGGAGGAAAAATGGGTCCCATCGCCCAAGAAACTGTGTTTGGCTGGATCATATCCGGCCCGATAAACGCAGCGGGTGAAAACCAGAAAACCGTACAGACGCTGCATTGCACCGTCCTCGAATCGCTTGATTACGCGATTCGGCGGTTCTGGGAGACCGAGGAAATTCCCTCGACCTCGCTGCGGACCAAGGCGGAGGAGGAGTGTGAATCATTCTTCCGAAAAACCGTCACGCGGGACGCAACGGGACGTTTTGTAGTCCGGTTACCTTTGAATCACCCGAGCCCGGACGAAGCGTTAGGAAGTTCCTTCCACATAGCGCTCTCCGCTCTCACAAGGTTGCATAGGAAACTGGACGGCGACGTGGCCCTCAGAAGGGAATACTCGGAGTTTCTCGCGGAGTATGAGTCCTTAGGTCATATGACTCGAATCGAGCCCATTGACAAAACTAGGCTCTATATCCCGCACAGAGCGGTCATTCGCACCGAAAGTACGACAACCAAACTGCGGGTCGTATTTAACGCGACCAGCAGAACGGTTGGAGGCCGCTCTCTAAACGACATCCTACACGTAGGTCCAAAATTGCAGAACGACATTACCTCGGTTCTAACGAGGTGGCGTCTGCATGAATACGTGTTGGTGGCTGACATTGAGAAGATGTTTCGACAAATTCTAGTTGCCCCACAGGATCGTCGTTTCCAATGCATCTTATGGCGCGTGCCCGAAACCGAACGGCTAGAAGCGTTCGAGTTAAATACCGTTACATACGGAACGGCGTGCGCCCCATACTTATCGATGCGAACCCTTCTCGAACTGAAGGAGCAGGATGGAGATAGATTTCCTCTCGCCGCTCCTATTCTCGAGAAGGATACATACGTCGATGACGTATTCATGGGAGCGCCCGACAAACCCTTGCTGGAAAAAATTCGCACTCAAGTGTGCGAGCTCCTGCAAGGAGGTGGGTTCGAGTTGAGAAAGTGGGCCGGAAACTCGCCACAATTGCTGCGAAACATCCCCCAACACGCTCACTCCCACGCCGTAGACCTCACCTTGTTCGACGATACCGAACTAAAGGTGCTCGGTTTACGATGGATACCGTCTGGAGATTATTTTTATTTTAATCTGCAACGGTTTCAACCATCTGCGTCACCGATGACAAAAAGAAATTTGTTCTCGGAGATTGCCAAGCTGTTCGACCCGCTCGGCTGGTTATCACCAGTCGTAATTCGGGCAAAGATTTTGATGCAGTCCCAATGGCTGGAGAAGATCCAGTGGGACGACCAAATCTCAGCAAATACGCTAAAAACGTGGAACACGTTTTGCATAGACTGGAGCAGCTTGAAGGAATTAAAATTTCCTAGATGGGTCCGATACGGAGCAGACACAGTTTCCGTGGAATTGCACGGATTCTGCGACGCCTCACGCGCAGCCTATTCGGCCGTCACTTATTTACGCGTGATGACGACAAGCAATGACGTTTTTACGACATTGATAATGGCAAAAACGCGAGTGGCTCCGATCAAAACGCAGTCCATCCCCGTTCTGGAATTGAACGGGGCTGTGCTCCTCTCCGAGCTTGTGATGCACGTAAAACGGTCACTTTCCTTGAAAGTGGACCGCGTAATCTGCTGGACAGATTCTACGATTGCACTCGCTTGGTTGAGGAAGCATGCGTCGACCTGGAAGGTTGTGATTGCCAACCGAGTGTCGAAAATCCAGACTTCGCTTCCGAACACTGAATGGCGTCATGTTCCTACGCGCTTCAATCCCGCGGAGTTAAATTCGCGTGGAGTGGAAGCTGCGGAACTCCTTCAGTCGGAACTATGGATCTCTGGACCGAAGTGGCTTCAACAAGCGGAAGAAAATTGGCCGAAAATGCCCGCTTCCATCGAGACCGAAGAGGGTAAACGCGTATCGCATACCCTCGTAGTAACTCCGGAAAAAGAGTGGGATTTCGTATTCCGATTTTCCCAATGGAGTAAACTACTACGTGTAACCGCCTACTGTCTCCGTCTACGGAGAGCGCTGGCCGGCGAACGAAGGTCGTACGATGCAAAAGTCGTCGAAGCGTCGGAACTGCAGCATGCAACAGAAAGAATTGCACGCTATTTGCAGCGTACGCATTTTGCAGAAGAATACCAGTGCTTAATAAAGCGCCGAGAAATTCCTGCAAGATCTCCCTTAAAAAACCTGAACCCTTTTCTCGACGACAAATGCGTCTTGAGAGTGGGTGGAAGGTTGGAGAACGCGACGCTGGCCTGGGAAACCAAACACCCGATAATACTGCCTAAACATCATGTTTCTAACATGATAATAAGGCAGTGCCACGTCGATACGTTGCACGGGGGTTTGCAGTTGACCATATACACGGTGAGACAGAAATTCTGGATCATCGGCTGCCGAAACGCGGCGCGTATGGTTATCCATCAATGCATTCGATGCGTAAGATGGCAAGCGAAAGCTGCCACGCAGATAATGCAGGATTTAATACCGGAACGCAGCCGCCCGGCAAAGGCTTTCTCAAATTGCGGAGTAGATTATGCTGGACCGTATCGTGTCCGCGATTCCGCAGGCCGAGGAAAAACGGCTCATAAAACGTACATAGCAGTATTTGTCTGCTTCGTTACGAGAGCCGTACATATCGAACTCGTGCATGATTACACGACGAGTGCGTTTCTGGCCGCCTTAGATCGATTTATCGCCCGTCGAGGAGTTCCGTCCTGCATATTCAGTGACAATGGAACAAACTTCGTCGGAGCGGATCGAGAACTAAGGAAGCATTTCAACGCGGTGTATAACACGCAAGAAATGCGAAATAAATGTGGTCAGCAAGGCATTAAGTGGAACTTTAATCCGCCTAGTGCACCCCATTTCGGTGGTATGCAAGAAGCCGGTGTGAAATCGGTGAAACATCACCTGAAACGCATCCTCGGCGACTTCACTCCCACAAGCGAGGAAATACAGACATTGCTCTGCAAGATCGAAGCGAGTTTAAACTCGCGACCGATCGCCGCTTTAAGTGACAGTCCAGAGGATTATGCGCCTCTCACACCGGGCCACTTTTTGATCGGAAGTCCAATAAATGCACTTTCGGTAGAATCAGTGGAAACTGAAAAGCTCACGCGACTTACGCGTTGGAGAGCGATTCAAAAATTCCACGAACAGCTCTGGAGACATTGGACGCGAGATTACCTCACGCACCTCCAGAACCGCTATAAGTGGCGTACCACCCAATTGCAGTTGAAACCAAATGATTTGGTTTTAGTGCAAAACCCTCTTCTCCCCCCTAATCAATGGGAAATGGGAAGAATAGAGGAAGTTTTCCCGGGCAAGGATACAAATGTGCGTGTGGTTAAAGTACGTACAACTACATCTACGTACACACGCCCAATTGCACGTTTGTGTAAACTGCCTGTCGATGAGTAAACATCGACGCCGGCCGTCGAAGACGCCGATGGGATAGAAAAACTGTCGAGCTCCGCTGTCTAGACAAAGAGGAAGTGAGAACCACCGTTGAAAATAAAGACGGTGGTGATCCACAACTACCTTTGTCGTTGGTGACAATTACGAGGATAGGGGAATATACTTCCTACCATTCCGTAATAATTTAAGGGAAGGAGAATCCGCGAAACGCGAGTGTTCCTTGGCATAAAAGCAGGACCCGCTGGCGGATTCCCTCAGTTGCTAGTTACATACAGCAATATGTCGCAGTCACCGAACAACGAAAAGTCAGTGAGCGAGCCGGTCCGGAACCTGGACCCGGAAATGGAGGCCCAATTCCAACGCCTCCTGCAGCTGGGGGAGGGCCTCCGACCCTCTGCAGCAGCAGCACCAACTGCAGCCGCAGCATCAACGTCGAGAGAGCCGGCCGCCATGGAGGTTGGCGAGGCCACGGCGGCCCTTCGACAGCCACCACCAACGCCGACCTTCCGGCTGGATTTGGGGCAGGATGTCCTGGACATTCCAGTCCATGTCCCCTGGACGTCGCGACGGAGGAAAGTGGCAGTCCCAGGGGGCCACTATACCCTGAAATGGAATAAGACGGGGCGCCTCATAGCCTGCGACTTCCACGAGCCGGAGGCGCAGGCCACGGCGAGCAGCAACCCCGTGGGCCCACAGCCCCCGACGGTCCAGGCCGCCACAACGGCAGGGCCGCCTACAAGGCCGGCCAATCAAAGGAGGACCCGCCGCCGAAATAGAGCGCCGGAACAGGGTGGGAGTCGCCCTACAGGACGACCAGCTCCTCCAACGGGGCCATACGCCCGCATGGACCAGGCGACCATAAACGAGGCCGTGCTCACGACCCTGCAGTTTTTGCAGGGTCGAACGGACCTTTTCCGCCGCTAAAAGTAAGTAACTTAATTTTTTAATTAAGTGAAACTGACCCACCCTCTCTGTAACTGGACATTAAGATTTTCTCCGCGAATTACCGCTCCTTCCGTTTGTTGCACGGACCGTGCAAGGGGGGCGGTATGTTTAAATATCGCGTTAATTGACGGATTTGAGAACCGTTTAGAGAAATATTCAAGTTAACGTGAATTATAACTGAGAACCATAAATTCCTCGTACGGTATTGTTTTTCGTGTACGCGACATTCCAGAGACTCTCTGATGCGTAGTTCGGTACACGGAACGATACAGGTTAGAAAAACCATACGCGAGTGTTGGTTGCTCTCAGTCACGTGATCGACCCAATATATTTACTTGGGATCGATCGTCGAAGATCTATAAACAGAGAGGGTAGAGGAATATTGAAATTAAGAAGAGATAGACATTGAAGAGCAGGGATAGCGCCGCGAGGTGGTGATTACCCCTCTCGTGGCCGCGACTGCGGATGTCTGTTCGCTTCTTAGCTGCGAGACTCGAAAGCGAGTCCGCGCAGCGAGCAGATCGACAAACGATTCCGCTCCGCGACGAAACCAAATCTCCGAATATAGGTTCTGAGAACACTCGAACCTTTCGTTGAGAAGTTTAAATTATTGCTCAAAATTAACTAAATCGGTGAGGCATTTTATCAGCCCCGATTATTGACTGTACAATCTCGCCGAATAGCACGTGACGCTCGAGTTACGTGGACGTGTGAGGGAATTGAAAAACTTCGGTTCCCGCTTGGCGAGATTATTAATAAAATTTAAAAGACTGTGGGTTTTCGTCCAACTTTCATGTGACGTTTGTGCTACGCGGTCATGAAAGGGGAATCGAGATAAGAATCGTTTCCCGTGTGTCGAAACTCCAGTCTCAGCAAGGGCTACGGCCCGATCAGTACTGACGACTCCACGGACTGCTGCATTTGACGCGGTCGTGCGAGGCTGGCATTATCACGGACTGCTGCATTTGACGCGGTCGTGAGGCTGACTTTCCAACGTCTCGCTGCAACCAGCGGTCGTCGGAAGTCCAGTTTCGGCCAGTGGCTACGGCCAACTCACTACTGATTTCTCCACGGACTGCTGCATTTGACGCGGTCGTGTGAGGCTGATTATCTTCACGTAACGTTTGAGTTTCGCGGTCGTGTAAGAATTTGTCGTACGGACTGCTGCATTTGACGCGGTCGTGCGACAAGTTGAATTGTCCGCACGGTTTTGTATATCACCCCTAGGGTGGTCTCTGACCGATACCCTACGTGGGCTCACCGTTTCTCAGGTCGGGGCTAAGAAATTCCGGACTTCTTAGCTCAACCTGCTCGAGCAACGCTCCTTGACCGCCAGTGAGTACGTACCCTGTGCGTAGAGCAACGCATAATGAGCACCGTGGTGTATGCTCCTTTAAACGTAAGACGCTACGTGCGCCGTTAAGGGCTACACCACACCGCGTCTTGTACGCAGGGAACGGTGAGAAACTGCGGTTTGGACAGCATTTGGAGCTTTACGACCTCCACCTGTTGTCCTTTCCTGCGGCATTCAACGATCGCTAAAAAGCGGAGAATTGAGAAATTAGATCTCTTCTTCCGCACAGCGATCGAACGGTTCTCGATTTGTGAGAACGTTCATAAATACAGTCCACTTATACATATCTCAGTTCGTCGAGACGTGTCTGTAATCTCCGCTCTTGAGTGCGAACGGCACAGACAGGAGCGTGCGAGATAGAGCGAGACAGGCGACGCGACAAGCGTTAATAGGTATTTAAATCCAGCCTTGTCTTTCCTTGTTACAGAACAACACATCGCGAACTTGGCCAGGAGAAGCCGGCCCAGGTTTTTTCCCCAGACGTCGAACCGACGTCTAGGCGGTTTTTTTTCCGTTTTTTTTTTCTTTTGATTGAAATAAACGTTTAATTTCTTGAGCAAATTCTGGTGCATCAATTTATTCAACACTTTTTCCCAGTGTCCTTTCCCTCGTAATCCGGACCACGTCAGACTAAAGTAACCCCCCCTTAGGGCGGTTAAGGTCTTTAAACAATGCGAAAGTACGTGCCAGATGAGGGCAAATACCAGACCTAACCCAGACATAACCGGCGTTATCCTCTAAAGTATTAATCGCAACCAGTTTAATTGACTGTTTCGGTGTGGACTCTCATTACTACGGGATCCAAAGCAGAAAAAGGCCAGGACCTGACCAACAAGTATGCGATAAACGCGAAAGTACGAGCCAGATGATGACAAATCCCAGACCTACCCTAGACATAACTGGCGTTATCCTCTTAAATATTAATCGCAACCAGTTTAATTGTCTGTTTCGATGTGGAACCTCATTACTACGGGATCCAAAACAGTAAAAGGCCAGGATCTGGCCAACAAGTATGCGAATAATGCGAAAGTACGTGCCAGATGTGGGCAAATACCAGACCTAACCCAGGTATAACCAGCGTTATCCTCTAAAATACTAAGCGGAACCAGCTTTTATTGACAGTGTGGTACCACATTACTACGTGATCCAAACAACAAAAAGCCCAGGATCTGGCCAACAAGTATGCGAAAAGTGCGATAGTATGACGTATATGGGCGCAAATCCCAGACCTAACCGAGACATAACCGGCGGTATCCTCTAAAATATTAATCGCAACCAGTTTAATTGACTGTTTCGGTGTGGTCTCTCATTACTACGGGATCCGAGGCAGAAAAGGGCCAGGATCTGGCCAACATGTATGCGAAAAACGCGAAAGTACGAGCCAGATGAGGACAAATGCCAGACCTAACCGAGACATAACCGGCGTTATTCTCTAAAATATTAATCGCAACCAGTTTCATTGACTGTTTCGGTGAGGAACCTCATTACTACGGGATCCAAAACAGAAAAAAACCAGGATCTGGCCAATAAGTATGCGAAAAACGCAAACGTACGAACCAGATGAGGACAAATCCCAGACCTACCCGAGACATAACCGGCGTTATTCTCTAAAATATTAATCGCATCCAGTTTAATTGACTGTTTCGGTGAGGAACCTCATTACTACGGGATCCAAAACAGAAAAAGACCAGGATCTGGCCAACAAGTATGCGAAAAACGCGAAAGTATGAGCCAGATGATTGCAAATACCAGAACTAACCCAGGCATAACCAGCGTTATCCTCTGAAATACTAAGCAGAACCAGCTTTAATTGACAGTGTGGTACCACATCACTACGTGATCCAAAGCAGAAGAAGCCCAGGATCTGGCCAACAAGTATGCGAAAAGTGCGAAAGTACGAGGCAGATGAGGGCACAGCCCAGACCTAACCGTGACATAACCGGCGTTATCCTCTAGAATATTAATCGCAACCAGGTTTAATTGACTGTTTCGGTGTGGTACCACAATACTACGTGATCCAAACCAGAAAAAGCCCAGGATCTGGCCAACAAGTATGCGAAAAACGCGAATGTATGAGCCAGATGATTTCAAATACCAGAACTAACCCAGACATAACCAGCGTTATCCTCTAAAATACTATTCGGAACCAGATTCTATTGACTGTTTCAGTGTGGTACCACTTTACTACGTGGTCCAAACCAGAAAAAGGCCAGGATCTGGCCAACAAGTATGCTATAAACGCGAAAGTACGAGCCAGATGAGGACATATCCCAGACCTACCCGAGACATAACCGGCGTTATCCTCTAAAATATTAATCGCAACCAGTTTAATTGACTGTTTCGGTGTGGATCCTCATTCCTACGGGATCCAAACCAGAAAAGACCCAGGATCTGGCCAACAAGAATGCGAAAAACGCGAAAGTATGAGCCAGATGATTGCAAATACCAGAACTAACCCAGGAATAACCAGCGTTATCCTCTAAAATATTAATCGCAACCAGGTTTAATTGACTGTTTCGGTGTGGTACCACATTACTACGGGATCCAAACCAGAAAAAACCCAGGATCTGGTCAACAAGTATGCGAAAAACGCGAAAGTATGAGCCAGATGATTGCAAATACCAGAACTAACACAGGCATAACCAGCGTTATCCTCTAAAGTACTAAGCGGAACCAGCTTTTATTGACAGTGTGGTAGCACATTACTACGTGATCCAAACAAGAAAAAGCCCAGGATCTGGCCAACAAGTATGCGAAAAGTGCGAAGTACGAGGCAGATGAGGGCAAATCCCAGACCTAACCTAGACATAACCGGCGTTATCCTCTAAAATATTAACTGCAACCAGGTTTAATTGACTGTTTCGGTGTGGTACCACAATACTACGTGATCCAAACCGGAAAAAGCCCAGGATCTGGCCAACAACTATGAGAAAAACGCGAAAGCATGAGCCAGATGATTGCAAATACCAGAACTATCCCAGACTTAACCAGCGTTATCCTCTAAAATACTAATCGGAACCAGCTTCTATTGACTGTTTCAGTGTGGTACCACTTTACTACGTGGTCGAAGCCAGAAGAAGGCCAGGATGTGGCCAACAGGTATGCGAAAAATGCGAAAGTACGAGCCAGATGAGGACAAATGCCAGACCTAACCGAGACATAACCGGAGTTATCCTCTAAAATATTAATCGCAACCAGGTTTAATTGACTGTTTCGGTGTGGTACCACATTACTACGGGATCCAAATCAGAAAAACCCCAGGATCTGGCCAACGAGTATGCGAAAAACGCGAAAGTATGAGCCAGATTGTTGCAAATACCAGAACTAACCCAGGCATATCCAGCGTTATCCTCTAAAGTACTAAGCGGAACCAGCTTTTATTGACAGTGTGGTACCACATTACTACGTGATCCAAACAAGAAAAAGCCCAGGATCTGGCCAACAAGTATGCGAAAAGTGCGATAGTACGAGGCAGATGAGGGCATATCACAGACCTAACCGTGACATAACCGGCCTTATCCTCAAAAATATTTATCGCAACCAGGTTTAATTGGGTGTTTCGGTGTGGTACCGCATTACTACGTGATCCAAACCGTAAAAAGGCTAGGATCAGGGCAACAAGTAAGCGAAAAATGCGGAAGTACGAGCGAGATGAGGGCAAATACCAGACCTAAACTAGACATAACCGGCATTATCCTCTAAACTATTAATCGCAACCAGGTTTAATTGACTGTTTCGGTGTGGCACCACATTGCGACGGGATCCAAACCAGAAAAAACCCAGGATCAGGCCAACGAGTATGCGAAAAACGCGAAAGTATGAGCCAGATGGTTGCAAATACCAGAACTAACCCAGGCATAACCAGCGCTATCCTCTAAAGTATTAAGCGGAACCAGCTTTTATTAACAGTGTGGTACCACATTACTACGTGATCCAAACAAGAAAAAGCCCAGGATCTGGCCAACAAGTTTGCGAAAAGTGCGAAAGTACGAGCCAGATGAGGACAAATGCCAGACCTAACCGAGACATAACCGGCGTTATCGTCTAAAATATTAATCGCAAACAGGTTTAATTGACTGTTTCGGTGTGGCACCACATTGCGACGGGATCCAAACCAGAAAAAACCCAGGATCTGGCCAACAAGAATGCGAAAAACGCGAAAGTATGAGCCACATGATTGCAAATACCAGAACTATCCCAGACATAACAAGCGTTATCCTCTAAAATACTAATCGGAACCAGCTTTTATTGACTGTTTCAGTGTGGTACCACATTACTACGTGATCCAAACCAGAAAAAGGCCAGGATCTGGCCAACAAGTATGCGAAAAACGCGAAAGTACGAGCCAGATGAGGGCAAATCCCAGACCTAACCGAGACATAACCGGCGTTATCCTCTAAAATATTATTCGCAACCAGGTTTAATTGACTGTTTCGGTGTGGTACCGCATTACTACGTGATCCAAACCAGAAAGAGGCCAGGATCTGGCCAACAAGAATGCGAAAAATGCGAAAGTACGCACCAGATGAGGGCAAATACCAGACCTAACCGAGACATAACCGGCGTTATCCTCTAAAATATTAATCGCAACCAGGTTTAATTGACTGTTTCAGTGTGGTACCACATTACTACGTGATCCAAACCAGAAAAAGCCCAGGATCTGGCCAACAAGTATGCGAAAAACGCGAAAGTATATGCCAGATGATAGCATATACCAGAACTAACCCAGACATAACCAGCGTTATCCTCTAAAATACTAATCGGAACCAGGTTTAATTGACTGTTTCGGTGTGGTACTGCATTACTACGTGATCCAAACCAGAAAAAGCCGAGTATCTGGCCAACAAGTATGCGAAAAACGCGAATGTATGAGCCAGATGATTGCAAATACCAGAACTAACTCAGACATTACCAGCGTTATCCTCTAAAACACTGATCGCAACCAGCTTCTATTGACTGTTTCAGTGTGGCACCACATTACTACGTGATCCAAACCAGAAAAAGGCCAGGATCTGGCCAACAAGTATGCGAAAAACGTGAAAGTACGAGTCAGATGAGCACAAATCCCAGACCTACCCGAGACATAACCGGCGTTATCCTCTAAAATATTAATCGCAACCAGTTTAATTGACTGTTTCGGTGTGGAACCTCATTACTACGTGATCCAAACCAGATAAAGCCCAGGATCTGGCCAACAAGTATGAGAAAAATGCGAAAGTTCGAGCCAGATGAGGGCAAGTACCAGACCTAACCCAGACAAAACCGGCGTTATCCCCTAAAATATAAATCGCAACCAGGTATAATTGACTGTTTCGGTGTGGTACCGCATTGCTACGATGATCCAAACCAGAAAGAGGCCAGGATCTGGCTAACAAGTATGCGAAAAATGCGAAAGTATGAGCCAGATGATTGCAAATACCAGAACTAACCCAGACATAACCAGAGTTATCCTCTAAAATATTAATCGCAACCAGGTTTAATTGACTGTTTCGGTGTGGTACTGCATTACTACGTGATCCAAACCAGAAAAATCCCAGGATCTGGCCAACAAGAATGCGAAAAATGCGAAAGTACGCGCCAGATGAGGGCAAATACCAGACCGAACCGAGACATAACCGGCGTTATCCTCTAAAATATTAATCGCAACCAGGTTTAATTGACTGTTTCGTTGTGGAACCACATTACTGCGGGATCCAAACCAGAAAAAACCCAGGATCTGGCCAACAAGTATGCGAAGAATGCGAAGGTATGAACAAGATGAGGGCAAATACCAGACCTAACCGAGACATAACCGGCGCTATCCTCTAAAATATTAATCGCAACCAGGTTTAATTGACTGTTTCGGTGTGGTACTGCAATACTACGTGATCCAAACCAGAAAAATCCCAGGATCTGGCCAACAAGAATGCGAAAAATGCGAAAGTACGCGCCAGATGAGGGCAAATACCAGACCGAACCGAGACATAACCGGCGTTATCCTCTAAAATATTAATCGCAACCAGGTTTAATTGACTGTTTCGTTGTGGAACCACATTACTGCGGGATCCAAACCAGAAAAAACCCAGGATCTGGCCAACAAGTATGCGAACAATGCGAAAGTATGAGCCAGATGATTGCAAATACCTGAACTAACTCAGACATAACCAGCGTTATCCTCTAAAACACTGATCGCAACCACCTTCTATTGACTGTTTCAGTGTGGCACCACATTACTACGTGATCCAAACCAGAAAAAGGCCAGGATCTGGCCAACAAGTATGCGAAAAACGTGTAAGTACGTGTTAGATGAGCACAAATCCCAGACCTACCCTAGACACAACCGGCGTTATCCTCTAAAATGTTAATCGCAACCAGTTTAATTGACTGTTTCGGTGTAGAACCTCATTACTACGTGATCCAAACCAGATAAAGCCCAGGATCTGGCCAACAAGTATGAGAAAAATGCGAAAGTTCGAGCCAGATGAGGGCAAGTACCAGACCGAACCCAGACAAAACCGGCGTTATCCCCTAAAATATTAATCGCAACCAGGTATAATTGACTGTTTCGGTGTGGTACCGCATTGCAACGATGATCCAAACCAGAAAGAGGCCAGGATCTGGCCAACAAGGATGAGAAAAATGCGAAAGTATGAGCCAGATGATTGCAAATACCAGAACTAACCTTGACATAACCAGAGTTATCCTCTAAAATATTAATCGCAACCAGGTTTAATTGACTGTTTCGATGTGGTACTGCATTACTACGTGATCCAAACCAGAAAAAGCCCAGGATCTGGCCAACAAGAATGCGAAAAATGCGAAAGTACGATCCAGATGAGGGCAAATCCCAGACCTAACCGAGACATAACCGGCGCTATCCTCTAAAATATTAATCGCAACCAGGTATAATTGACTGTTTCGGTGTGGTACCGCATTGCTACGATGATCCAAACCAGAAAGAGGCCAGGATCTGGCCAACAAGGATGAGAAAAATGCGAAAGTATGAGCCAGATGATTGCAAATACCAGAACTAACCTAGACATAACCAGAGTTATCCTCTAAAATATTAATCGCAACCAGGTTTAATTGACTGTTTCGGTGTGGTACTGCATTACTACGTGATCCAAACCAGAAAAAGCCCAGGATCTGGCCAACAAGAATGCGAAAAATGCGAAAGTACGCGCCAGATGAGGGCAAATACCAGACCTAACCGAGACATAACCGGCGTTATCCTCTAAAATATTAATCGCAACCAGGTTTAATTGACTGTTTCAGTGTGGTACCACATTACTACGTGATCCAAACCAGAAAAAGCCCAGGATCTGCCCAACAAGTATGCGAAAAACGCGAATGTATGAGCCAGATGATTGCAAATCCCAGAACTAACTCAGACATAACCAGCGTTATCCTCTAAAATATTAATGTCAACCAGGTTTAATTGACTGTTTCGTTGTGGAACCACATTACTACGGGATCCAAACCAGACAAAACCCAGGATCTGGCCAACAAGAATGCGAAAAATGCGAAAGTACGAGCCAGATGAGGGAAAATCCCAGACCTAACCGAGACGTAACCGGCGTTATCCCCTAAAATATTAATCGCAATCGTATAATTGACTGTTTCGGTGTGGTACTGCATTACTACGTGATCCAAACCAGAAAAAGCCCTGGATCTGGCCAACAAGAATGCGAAAAATGCGAAAGTACGATCCAGATGAAGGCAAATCCCAGAACTAACCGAGACATAACCGGCGTTATCCTCTAAAATATTAATCGCAACCAGGTTTAATTGACTGTTTCGTTGGGGAACCACATTGCGACGGGATCCAAACCAGAAAAAACCCAGGATCAGGCCAACGAGTATGCGAAAAACGCGAAAGTATGAGCCAGATGATTGCAAATACCAGAACTAACACAGGCATAACCAGCGTTATCCTCTAAAGTACTAAGCGGAACCAGCTTTTATTGACAGTGTGGTAGCACATTACTACGTGATCCAAACAAGAAAAAGCCCAGGATCTGGCCAACAAGTATGCGAAAAGTGCGAAGTACGAGGCAGATGAGGGCAAATCCCAGACCTAACCTAGACATAACCGGCGTTATCCTCTAAAATATTAACCGCAACCAGGTTTAATTGACTGTTTCGGTGTGGTACCACAATACTACGTGATCCAAACCGGAAAAAGCCCAGGATCTGGCCAACAACTATGAGAAAAACGCGAAAGCATGAGCCAGATGATTGCAAATACCAGAACTATCCCAGACTTAACCAGCGTTATCCTCTAAAATACTAATCGGAACCAGCTTCTATTGACTGTTTCAGTGTGGTACCACTTTACTACGTGGTCGAAGCCAGAAGAAGGCCAGGATGTGGCCAACAGGTATGCGAAAAATGCGAAAGTACGAGCCAGATGAGGACAAATGCCAGACCTAACCGAGACATAACCGGAGTTATCCTCTAAAATATTATTCGCAACCAGGTTTAATTGACTGTTTCGGTGTGGTACCACATTACTACGGGATCCAAATCAGAAAAAGCCCAGGATCTGGCCAACGAGTATGCGAAAAACGCGAAAGTATGAGCCAGATTGTTGCAAATACCAGAACTAACCCAGGCATATCCAGCGTTATCCTCTAAAGTATTAAGCGGAACCAGCTTTTATTGACAGTGTGGTACCACATTACTACGTGATCCAAACAAGAAAAAGCCCAGGATCTGGCCAACAAGTATGCGAAAAGTGCGATAGTACGAGGCAGATGAGGGCAAATCCCAGACCTAACCGAGACATAACCGGCGTTATCCTCTAAAATATTAATCGCAACCAGTTTAATTGACTGTTTCGGTGTGGAACCACATTACTGCGGGATCCAAACGAGAAAAAACCCAGGATCTGGCTAACAAGTATGCGAAAAATGCGAAAGTTCGAGCCAGATGAGGGCAAATCCCAGACCTAACCGAGACATAACCGGCGTTATCCTCTAAAATATTAATCGCAACCAGGTTTAGTTGACTGTTTCAGTGTGGTACCACATTACTACGTGATCCAAACCAGAAAAAGCCCAGGATCTGGCCAACAAGTATGCGAAAAACGCGAATGTATGAGCCAGATGATTGCAAATACCAGAACTAACTCAGACATTACCAGCGTTATCCTCTAAAACACTGATCGCAACCAGCTTCTATTGACTGTTTCAGTGTGGCACCACATTACTACGTGATCCAAACCAGAAAAAGGCCAGGATCTGGCCAACAAGTATGCGAAAAACGTGAAAGTACGAGTCAGATGAGCACAAATCCCAGACCTACCCGAGACATAACCGGCGTTATCCTCTAAAATATTAATCGCAACCAGTTTAATTGACTGTTTCGGTGTGGAACCACATTACTGCGGGATCCAAACGAGAAAAAACCCAGGATCTGGCTAACAAGTATGCGAAAAATGCGAAAGTTCGAGCCAGATGAGGGCAAATCCCAGACCTAACCGAGACATAACCGGCGTTATCCTCTAAAATATTAATCGCAACCTGGTTTAATTGACTGTTTCGGTGTGGTACCGCATTACTACGTGATCCAAACCAGAAAAAGGCCAGGATCTGGCCAACAAGTATGCGAAAAATGCGAAAGGATGAGCCAGATGATTGCAATTACCAGAACTAACCCAGACATAACCAGAGTTATCCTCTAAAATATTAATCGCAACCAGGTTTAATTGACTGTTTCGGTGTGGTACTGCATTACTACGTGATCCAAACCAGAAAAAGCCCAGGATCTGGCCAACAAGAATGCGAAAAATGCGAAAGTACGCGCCAGATGAGGGCAAATACCAGACCGAACCGAGACATAACCAGCGTTATCCTCTAAAATATTAATCGCAACCAGGTTTAATTGACTGTTTCGTTGTGGAACCACATTACTGCGGGATCCAAACCAGAAAAATCCCGGGATCTGGCCAACAAGTATGCGAAGAATGCGAAGGTATGAGCCAGATGAGGGCAAATACCAGACCTAACCGAGACATAACCGGCGCTATCCTCTATAATATTAATCGCAACCAGGTTTAATTGACTGTTTCGGTGTGGTACTGCATTACTACGTGATCCAAACCAGAAAAAGCCCAGGATCTGGCCAACAAGTATGCGAAAAACGCGAATGTATGAGCCAGATGATTGCAAATACCAGAACTAACTCAGACATAACCAGCGTTATCCTCTAAAACACTGATCGCAACCAGCTTCTATTGACTGTTTCAGTGTGGCACCACATTACTACGTGATCCAAACCAGAAAAAGGCCAGGATCTGGCCAACAAGGATGAGAAAAATGCGAAAGTATGAGCCAGATGATTGCAAATACCAGAACTAACCTAGACATAACCAGAGTTATCCTCTAAAATATTAATCGCAACCAGGTTTAATTGACTGTTTCGGTGTGGTACTGCATTACTACATGATCCAAACCAGAAAAAGCCCAGGATCTGGCCAACAAGAATGCGAAAAATGCGAAAGTACGCGCCAGATGAGGGCAAATACCAGACCTAACCGAGACATAACCGGCGTTATCCTCTAAAATATTAATCGCAACCAGGTTTAATTGACTGTTTCAGTGTGGTACCACATTACTACGTGATCCAAACCAGAAAAAGCCCAGGATCTGGCCAACAAGTATGCGAAAAACGCGAATGTATGAGCCAGATGATTGCAAATACCAGAACTAACTCAGACATAACCAGCGTTATCTTCTAAAATATTAATCTCAACCAGGTTTAATTGACTGTTTCGTTGTGGAACCACATTACTACGGGATCCAAACCAGACAAAACCCAGGATCTGGCCAACAAGAATGCGAAAAATGCGAAAGTACGAGCCAGATGAGGGAAAATCCCAGACCTAACCGAGACGTAACCGGCGTTATCCCCTAAAATATTAATCGCAACCAGGTATAATTGACTGTTTCGGTGTGGTACTGCATTACTACGTGATCCAAACCAGAAAAAGCCCAGGATCTGGCCAACAAGAATGCGAAAAATGCGAAAGTACGATCCAGATGAGGGCAAATCCCAGACCTAACCGAGACATAACCGGCGCTATCCTCTAAAATATTAATCGCAACCAGGTATAATTGACTGTTTCGGTATGGTACCGCATTGCTACGATGATCCAAACCAGAAAGACGCCAGGATCTGGCCAACAAGGATGAGAAAAATGCGAAAGTATGAGCCAGATGATTGCAAATACCAGAACTAACCTAGACATAACCAGAGTTATCCTCTAAAATATTAATCGCAACAAGGTTTAATTGACTGTTTCGTTGTGGAACCACATTACTGCGGGATCCAAACCAGAAAAAACCCAGGATCTGGCCAACAAGTATGCGAAAAATGCGAAAGTACGGTTCAGATGAGGGCAAATCCCAGACCTAACCGAGACATAACCGGCGCTATCCTCTAAAGTATTAATCGCAACCAGGTTCAATCGACTGTTTCGGTGTGGAACCACATTACTACGGGATCCAAACCAGAAAAAACCCAGGATCTGGCCAACAACTATGAGAAAAACGCGAAAGTATGAGGCAGATGATTGCAAATACCAGAACTATCCCAGGCGTAACCAGCGTTATCCTCTAAAATATTATTCGCAACCAGGTTTAATTGACTGTTTCGGTGTGGTACCACATTACTACGTGGTCCAAGCCAGAGAAAGGCCAGGATCTGGCCAACAAGTATGCGAAAAACGCGAAAGCCCGAGCCAGATGTGGGCAAATACCAGACCTATCCGAGACATAACCGGCATTATCCTCCAAAATATTAATCGCAACCAGGTTCAATTGACTGTTTCGGTGTGGAACCACATTACTACGGGATCCAAACAAGAAAAAACCCTGGATCTGTTCAACAACTATGAGAAAGACGCGAAAGTACGAGCCAGATGAGGGAAAATCCCAGACCTAACCGAGACGTAACCGGCGTTATCCCCTAAAATATTAATCGCAACCAGGTATAATTGACTGTTTCGGTGTGGTACCGCATTGCTGCGATGATCCAAACCAGAAAGAGGCCAGGATCTTGCCAACAAGTATGCGAAAATTGCGAAAGTATGAGCCAGATGATTGCCAATACCAGAACTAACCCAGACATAACCAGAGATATCCTCTAAAATATTAATCGCAACCAGGTTTAATTGACTGTTTCGGTGTGGTACTGCATTACTACGTGTTCCAAACCAGAAAAAGCCCAGGATCTGGCCAACAAGAATGCGAAAAATGCGAAAGTACGCGCCAGATGAGGGCAAATGCCAGACCTAACCGAGACATAACCGGCGTTATCGTCTAAAATATTAATCGCAAACAGGTTTAATTGACTGTTTCGGTGTGGCACCACATTGCGACGGGATCCAAACCAGAAAAAACCCAGGATCTGGCCAACAAGAATGCGAAAAACGCGAAAGTATGAGCCACATGATTGCAAATACCAGAACTATCCCAGACATAACAAGCGTTATCCTCTAAAATACTAATCGGAACCAGCTTTTATTGACTGTTTCAGTGTGGTACCACATTACTACGTGATCCAAACCAGAAAAAGGCCAGGATCTGGCCAACAAGTATGCGAAAAACGCGAAAGTACGAGCCAGATGAGGGCAAATCCCAGACCTAACCGAGACATAACCGGCGTTATCCTCTAAAATATTATTCGCAACCAGGTTTAATTGACTGTTTCGGTGTGGTACCGCATTACTACGTGATCCAAACCAGAAAGAGGCCAGGATCTGGCCAACAAGAATGCGAAAAATGCGAAAGTACGCACCAGATGAGGGCAAATACCAGACCTAACCGAGACATAACCGGCGTTATCCTCTAAAATATTAATCGCAACCAGGTTTAATTGACTGTTTCAGTGTGGTACCACATTACTACGTGATCCAAACCAGAAAAAGCCCAGGATCTGGCCAACAAGTATGCGAAAAACGCGAAAGTATATGCCAGATGATAGCATATACCAGAACTAACCCAGACATAACCAGCGTTATCCTCTAAAATACTAATCGGAACCAGGTTTAATTGACTGTTTCGGTGTGGTACTGCATTACTACGTGATCCAAACCAGAAAAAGCCGAAGATCTGGCCAACAAGTATGCGAAAAACGCGAATGTATGAGCCAGATGATTGCAAATACCAGAACTAACTCAGACATTACCAGCGTTATCCTCCAAAACACTGATCGCAACCAGCTTCTATTGACTGTTTCAGTGTGGCACCACATTACTACGTGATCCAAACCAGAAAAAGGCCAGGATCTGGCCAACAAGTATGCGAAAAACGTGAAAGTACGAGTCAGATGAGCACAAATCCCAGACCTACCCGAGACATAACCGGCGTTATCCTCTAAAATATTAATCGCAACCAGTTTAATTGACTGTTTCGGTGTGGAACCTCATTACTACGTGATCCAAACCAGATAAAGCCCAGGATCTGGCCAACAAGTATGAGAAAAATGCGAAAGTTCGAGCCAGATGAGGACAAGTACCAGACCTAACCCAGACAAAACCGGCGTTATCCCCTAAAATATAAATCGCAACCAGGTATAATTGACTGTTTCGGTGTGGTACCGCATTGCTACGATGATCCAAACCAGAAAGAGGCCAGGATCTGGCTAACAAGTATGCGAAAAATGCGAAAGTACGATCCAAATGAGGGCAAATCCCAGACCTAACCGAGACATAACCGGCGTTATCCTCTAAAATATTAATCGCAACCAGGTTTAATTGACTGTTTCGTTGGGGAACCACATTACTGCGGGATCCAAACCAGAAAAAACCCAGGATCTGGCTAACAAGTATGCGAAAAATGCGAAATTTCGAGCCAGATGAGGGCAAATCCCAGACCTAACCGAGACATAACCGGCGTTATCCTCTAAAATATTAATCGCAACCTGGTTTAATTGACTGTTTCGGTGTGGTACCGCATTACTACGAGATCCAAACCAGAAAAAGGCCAGGATCTGGGCAACAGGTATGCGAAAAATGCGAAAGTATGAGCCAGATGATTGCAAATACCAGAACTAACCCAGACATAACCAGAGTTATCCTCTAAAATATTAATCGCAACCAGGTTTAATTGACTGTTTCGGTGTGGTACTGCATTACTACGTGATCCAAACCAGAAAAATCCCAGGATCTGGCCAACAAGAATGCGAAAAATGCGAAAGTACGCGCCAGATGAGGGCAAATACCAGACCGAACCGAGACATAACCGGCGTTATCCTCTAAAATATTAATCGCAACCAGGTTTAATTGACTGTTTCGTTGTGGAACCACATTACTGCGGGATCCAAACCAGAAAAAACCCAGGATCTGGCCAACAAGTATGCGAAGAATGCGAAGGTATGAGCCAGATGAGGGCAAATACCAGACCTAACCGAGACATAACCGGCGCTATCCTCTAAAATATTAATCGCAACCAGGTTTAATTGACTGTTTCGGTGTGGTACTGCATTACTACGTGATCCAAACCAGAAAAATCCCAGGATCTGGCCAACAAGAATGCGAAAAATGCGAAAGTACGCGCCAGATGAGGGCAAATACCAGACCGAACCGAGACATAACCGGCGTTATCCTCTAAAATATTAATCGCAACCAGGTTTAATTGACTGTTTCGTTGTGGAACCACATTACTGCGGGATCCAAACCAGAAAAAACCCAGGATCTGGCCAACAAGTATGCGAAGAATGCGAAAGTATGAGCCAGATGATTGCAAATACCAGAACTAACTCAGACATAACCAGCGTTATCCTCTAAAACACTGATCGCAAGCACCTTCTATTGACTGTTTCAGTGTGGCACCACATTACTACGTGATCCAAACCAGAAAAAGGCCAGGATCTGGCCAACAAGTATGCGAAAAACGTGTAAGTACGTGTTAGATGAGCACAAATCCCAGACCTACCCGAGACACAACCGGCGTTATCCTCTAAAATGTTAATCGCAACCAGTTTAATTGACTGTTTCGGTGTAGAACCTCATTACTACGTGATCCAAACCAGATAAAGCCCAGGATCTGGCCAACAAGTATGAGAAAAAAGCGAAAGTTCGAGCCAGATGAGGGCAAGTACCAGACCGAACCCAGACAAAACCGGCGTTATCCCCTAAAATATTAATCGCAACCAGGTATAATTGACTGTTTCGGTGTGGTACCGCATTGCAACGATGATCCAAACCAGAAAGAGGCCAGGATCTGGCCAACAAGGATGAGAAAAATGCGAAAGTATGAGCCAGATGATTGCAAATACCAGAACTAACCTTGACATAACCAGAGTTATCCTCTAAAATATTAATCGCAACCAGGTTTAATTGACTGTTTCGGTGTGGTACTGCATTACTACGTGATCCAAACCAGAAAAAGCCCAGGATCTGGCCAACAAGAATGCGAAAAATGCGAAAGTACGATCCAGATGAGGGCAAATCCCAGACCTAACCGAGACATAACCGGCGCTATCCTCTAAAATATTAATCGCAACCAGGTATAATTGACTGTTTCGGTGTGGTACCGCATTGCTACGATGATCCAAACCAGAAAGAGGCCAGGATCTGGCCAACAAGGATGAGAAAAATGCGAAAGTATGAGCCAGATGATTGCAAATACCAGAACTAACCTAGACATAACCAGAGTTATCCTCTAAAATATTAATCGCAACCAGGTTTAATTGACTGTTTCGGTGTGGTACTGCATTACTACGTGATCCAAACCAGAAAAAGCCCAGGATCTGGCCAACAAGAATGCGAAAAATGCGAAAGTACGCGCCAGATGAGGGCAAATACCAGACCTAACCGAGACATAACCGGCGTTATCCTCTAAAATATTAATCGCAACCAGGTTTAATTGACTGTTTCAGTGTGGTACCACATTACTACGTGATCCAAACCAGAAAAAACCCAGGATCTGCCCAACAAGTATGCGAAAAACGCGAATGTATGAGCCAGATGATTGCAAATCCCAGAACTAACTCAGACATAACCAGCGTTATCCTCTAAAATATTAATCTCAACCAGGTTTAATTGACTGTTTCGTTGTGGAACCACATTACTACGGGATCCAAACCAGACAAAACCCAGGATCTGGCCAACAAGAATGCGAAAAATGCGAAAGTACGAGCCAGATGAGGGAAAATCCCAGACCTAACCGAGACGTAACCGGCGTTATCCCCTAAAATATTAATCGCAATCGTATAATTGACTGTTTCGGTGTGGTACTGCATTACTACGTGATCCAAACCAGAAAAAGCCCAGGATCTGGCCAACAAGAATGCGAAAAATGCGAAAGTACGATCCAGATGAAGGCAAATCCCAGACCTAACCGAGACATAACCGGCGTTATCCTCTAAAATATTAATCGCAACCAGGTTTAATTGACTGTTTCGTTGGGGAACCACATTGCGACGGGATCCAAACCAGAAAAAACCCAGGATCAGGCCAACGAGTATGCGAAAAACGCGAAAGTATGAGCCAGATGATTGCAAATACCAGAACTAACACAGGCATAACCAGCGTTATCCTCTAAAGTACTAAGCGGAACCAGCTTTTATTGACAGTGTGGTAGCACATTACTACGTGATCCAAACAAGAAAAAGCCCAGGATCTGGCCAACAAGTATGCGAAAAGTGCGAAGTACGAGGCAGATGCGGGCAAATCCCAGACCTAACCTAGACATAACCGGCGTTATCCTCTAAAATATTAACCGCAACCAGGTTTAATTGACTGTTTCGGTGTGGTACCACAATACTACGTGATCCAAACCGGAAAAAGCCCAGGATCTGGCCAACAACTATGAGAAAAACGCGAAAGCATGAGCCAGATGATTGCAAATACCAGAACTATCCCAGACTTAACCAGCGTTATCCTCTAAAATACTAATCGGAACCAGCTTCTATTGACTGTTTCAGTGTGGTACCACTTTACTACGTGGTCGAAGCCAGAAGAAGGCCAGGATGTGGCCAACAGGTATGCGAAAAATGCGAGAGTACGAGCCAGATGAGGACAAATGCCAGACCTAACCGAGACATAACCGGAGTTATCCTCTAAAATATTATTCGCAACCAGGTTTAATTGACTGTTTCGGTGTGGTACCACATTACTACGGGATCCAAATCAGAAAAAGCCCAGGATCTGGCCAACGAGTATGCGAAAAACGCGAAAGTATGAGCCAGATTGTTGCAAATACCAGAACTAACCCAGGCATATCCAGCGTTATCCTCTAAAGTATTAAGCGGAACCAGCTTTTATTGACAGTGTGGTACCACATTACTACGTGATCCAAACAAGAAAAAGCCCAGGATCTGGCCAACAAGTATGCGAAAAGTGCGATAGTACGAGGCAGATGAGGGCATATCACAGACCTAACCGTGACATAACCGGCCTTATCCTCAAAAATATTTATCGCAACCAGGTTTAATTGGGTGTTTCGGTGTGGTACCGCATTACTACGTGATCCAAACCGTAAAAAGGCTAGGATCAGGGCAACAAGTAAGCGAAAAATGCGGAAGTACGAGCGAGATGAGGGCAAATACCAGACCTAAACTAGACATAACCGGCATTATCCTCTAAACTATTAATCGCAACCAGGTTTAATTGACTGTTTCGGTGTGGCACCACATTGCGACGGGATCCAAACCAGAAAAAACCCAGGATCAGGCCAACGAGTATGCGAAAAACGCGAAAGTATGAGCCAGATGGTTGCAAATACCAGAACTAACCCAGGCATAACCAGCGTTATCCTCTAAAGTATTAAGCGGAACCAGCTTTTATTGACAGTGTGGTACCACATTACTACGTGATCCAAACAAGAAAAAGCCCAGGATCTGGCCAACAAGTTTGCGAAAAGTGCGAAAGTACGAGCCAGATGAGGGCAAATCCCAGACCTAACCGAGACATAACCGGCGTTATCCTCTAAAATATTATTCGCAACCAGGTTTAATTGACTGTTTCGGTGTGGTACCGCATTACTACGTGATCCAAACCAGAAAGGGGCCAGGATCTGGCCAACAAGAATGCGAAAAATGCGAAAGTACGCGCCAGATGAGGGCAAATACCAGACCTAACCGAGACATAACCGGCGTTATCCTCTAAAATATTAATCGCAACCAGGTTTAGTTGACTGTTTCAGTGTGGTACCACATTACTACGTGATCCAAACCAGAAAAAGCCCAGGATCTGGCCAACAAGTATGCGAAAAACGCGAATGTATGAGCCAGATGATTGCAAATACCAGAACTAACTCAGACATTACCAGCGTTATCCTCTAAAACACTGATCGCAACCAGCTTCTATTGACTGTTTCAGTGTGGCACCACATTACTACGTGATCCAAACCAGAAAAAGGCCAGGATCTGGCCAACAAGTATGCGAAAAACGTGAAAGTACGAGTCAGATGAGCACAAATCCCAGACCTACCCGAGACATAACCGGCGTTATCCTCTAAAATATTAATCGCAACCAGTTTAATTGACTGTTTCGGTGTGGAACCTCATTACTACGTGATCCAAACCAGATAAAGCCCAGGATCTGGCCAACAAGTATGAGAAAAATGCGAAAGTTCGAGCCAGATGAGGGCAAGTACCAGACCTAACCCAGACAAAACCGGCGTTATCCCCTAAAATATTAATCGCAACCAGGTATAATTGACTGTTTCGGTGTGGTACCGCATTGCTACGATGATCCAAACCAGAAAGAGGCCAGGATCTGGCCAACAAGGATGAGAAAAATGCGAAAGTATGAGCCAGATGATTGCAAATACCAGAACTAACCTAGACATAACCAGAGTTATCCTCTAAAATATTAATCGCAACCAGGTTTAATTGACTGTTTCGGTGTGGTACTGCATTACTACGTGATCCAAACCAGAAAAAGCCCAGGATCTGGCCAACAAGAATGCGAAAAATGCGAAAGTACGCGCCAGATGAGGGCAAATACCAGAACTAACCTTGACATAGCCAGAGTTATCCTCTAAAATATTAATCGCAACCAGGTATAATTGACTGTTTCGGTGTGGTACTGCATTACTACGTGATCCAAACCAGAAAAAGCCCAGGATCTGGCCAACAAGAATGCGAAAAATGCGAAAGTACGATCCAGATGAGGGCAAATCCCAGACCTAACCGAGACATAACCGGCGCTATCCTCTAAAATATTAATCGCAACCAGGTATAATTGACTGTTTCGGTATGGTACCGCATTGCTACGATGATCCAAACCAGAAAGACGCCAGGATCTGGCCAACAAGGATGAGAAAAATGCGAAAGTATGAGCCAGATGATTGCAAACACCAGAACTAACCTAGACATAACCAGAGTTATCCTCTAAAATATTAATCGCAACCAGGTTTAATTGACTGTTTCGTTGTGGAACCACATTACTGCGGGATCCAAACCAGAAAAAACCCAGGATCTGGCCAACAAGTATGCGAAAAATGCGAAAGTACGGTTCAGATGAGGGCAAATCCCAGACCTAACCGAGACATAACCGGCGCTATCCTCTAAAATATTAATCGCAACCAGGTTTAATTGACTGTTTCGGTGTGGTACTGCATTACTACGTGATCCAAACCAGAAAAAGCGCAGGATCTGGCCAACAAGTATGCGAAAAACGCGACTGTATGAGCCAGATGATTGCAAATACCAGAACTAAGTCAGACATAACCAGCGTTATCCTCTAAAACACTGATCGCAACCAGCTTCTATTGACTGTTTCAGTGTGGCACCACATTACTACGTGATCCAAGCCAGAAAAAGGCCATGATCTGGCCAACAAGTATGCGAATAATGCGAAAGTATGAGCCAGATGATTGCAAATACCAGAACTATGCCTGACATAACCAGCGTTATCCTCTAAAATACGAATCAGAACGTGCTTTTAATGACTGTTTCACTGTGGTACCACATTACTACGTGATCCAAACCAGAAAAAGGCCAGGATCTGGCCAAAAAGTATGCGGAACATGCGAAAGTACGAGCCAGATGAGGGCAAACACCAGACCTAACCGAGACATAACCGGCGTTATCCTCTAAAATATTAATCGCAACCAGGTTCAATCGACTGTTTCGGTGTGGAACCACATTACTACGGGATCCAAACCAGAAAAAACCCAGGATCTGGCCAACAACTATGAGAAAAACGCGAAAGTATGAGGCAGATGATTGCAAATACCAGAACTATCCCAGGCGTAACCAGCGTTATCCTCTAAAATATTATTCGCAACCAGGTTTAATTGACTGTTTCGGTGTGGTACCACATTACTACGTGGTCCAAGCCAGAGAAAGGCCAGGATGTGGCCAACAAGTATGCGAAAAACGCGAAAGTCCGAGCCAGATGTGGGCAAATACCAGACCTAACCGAGACATAACCGGCATTATCCTCCAAAATATTAATCGCAACCAGGTTCAATTGACTGTTTCGGTGTGGAACCACATTACTACGGGATCCAAACAAGAAAAAACCCTGGATCTGTTCAACAACTATGAGAAAAACGCGAAAGTACGAGCCAGATGAGGGAAAATCCCAGACCTAACCGAGACGTAACCGGCGTTATCCCCTAAAATATTAATCGCAACCAGGTATAATTGACTGTTTCGGTGTGGTACCGCATTGCTACGATGATCCAAACCAGAAAGAGGCCAGGATCTGGCCAACAAGTATGCGAAAATTGCGAAAGTATGAGCCAGATGATTGCCAATACCAGAACTAACCCAGACATAACCAGAGATATCCTCTAAAATATTAATCGCAACCAGGTTTAATTGACTGTTTCGGTGTGGCACTGCATTACTACGTGTTCCAAACCAGAAAAAGCCCAGGATCTGGCCAACAAGAATGCGAAAAATGCGAAAGTACGCGCCAGATGAGGGCAAATGCCAGACCTAACCGAGACATAACCGGCGTTATCGTCTAAAATATTAATCGCAAACAGGTTTAATTGACTGTTTCGGTGTGGCACCACATTGCGACGGGATCCAAACCAGAAAAAACCCAGGATCTGGCCAACAAGAATGCGAAAAACGCGAAAGTATGAGCCACATGATTGCAAATACCAGAACTAACCTTGACATAACCAGAGTTATCCTCTAAAATATTAATCGCAACCAGGTTTAATTGACTGTTTCGGTGTGGTACTGCATTACTACGTGATCCAAACCAGAAAAAGGCCAGGATCTGGCCAACAAGTATGCGAAAAACGCGAGAGTACGAGCCAGATGAGAGCAAATCCCAGACCTAACCGAGACATAACCGGCGTTATCCTCTAAAATATTATTCGCAACCAGGTTTAATTGACTGTATCGGTGTGGTACCGCATTACTACGTGATCCAAACCAGAAAGAGGCCAGGATCTGGCCAACAAGAATGCGAAAAATGCGAAAGTACGCACCAGATGAGGGCAAATACCAGACCTAACCGAGACATAACCGGCGTTATCCTCTAAAATATTAATCGCAACCAGGTTTAATTGACTGTTTCAGTGTGGTACCACATTACTACGTGATCCAAACCAGAAAAAGCCCAGGATCTGGCCAACAAGTATGCGAAAAACGCGAAAGTATATGCCAGATGATAGCATATACCAGAACTAACCCAGACATAACCAGCGTTATCCTCTAAAATACTAATCGGAACCAGGTTTAATTGACTGTTTCGGTGTGGTACTGCATTACTACGTGATCCAAACCAGAAAAAGCCGAGGATCTGGCCAACAAGTATGCGAAAAACGTGAAAGTACGAGTCAGATGAGCACAAATCCCAGACCTACCCGAGACATAACCGGCGTTATCCTCTAAAATATTAATCGCAACCAGTTTAATTGACTGTTTCGGTGTGGAACCTCATTACTACGTGATCCAAACCAGATAAAGCCCAGGATCTGGCCAACAAGTATGAGAAAAATGCGAAAGTTCGAGCCAGATGAGGGCAAGTACCAGACCTAACCCAGACAAAACCGGCGTTATCCCCTAAAATATAAATCGCAACCAGGTATAATTGACTGTTTCGGTGTGGTACCGCATTGCTACGATGATCCATACCAGAAAGAGGCCAGGATCTGGCTAACAAGTATGCGAAAAATGCGAAAGTACGATCCAGATGAGGGCAAATCCCAGACCTAACCGAGACATAACCGGCGTTATCCTCTAAAATATTAATCGCAACCTGGTTCAATTGACTGTTTCGGTGTGGTACCGCATTACTACGAGATCCAAACCAGAAAAAGGCCAGGATCTGGCCAACAAGTATGCGAAAAATGCGAAAGTATGAGCCGGATGATTGCAAATACCAGAACTAACCCAGACATAACCAGAGTTATCCTCTAAAATATTAATCGCAACCAGGTTTAATTGACTGTTTCGGTGTGGTACTGCATTACTACGTGATCCAAACCAGAAAAATCCCAGGATCTGGCCAACAAGAATGCGAAAAATGCGAAAGTACGCGCCAGATGAGGGCAAATACCAGACCGAACCGAGACATAACCGGCGTTATCCTCTAAAATATTAATCGCAACCAGGTTTAATTGACTGTTTCGTTGTGGAACCACATTACTGCGGGATCCAAACCAGAAAAAACCCAGGATCTGGCCAACAAGTATGCGAAGAATGCGAAGGTATGAGCCAGATGAGGGCAAATACCAGACCTAACCGAGACATAACCGGCGCTATCCTCTAAAATATTAATCGCAACCAGGTTTAATTGACTGTTTCGGTGTGGTACTGCATTACTACGTGATCCAAACCAGAAAAATCCCAGGATCTGGCCAACAAGAATGCGAAAAATGCGAAAGTACGCGCCAGATGAGGGCAAATACCAGACCGAACCGAGACATAACCGGCGTTATCCTCTAAAATATTAATCGCAACCAGGTTTAATTGACTGTTTCGTTGTGGAACCACATTACTGCGGGATCCAAACCATAAAAAACCCAGGATCTGGCCAACAAGTATGCGAAAAATGCGAAAGTATGAGCCAGATGAATGCAAATACCAGAACTAACTCAGACATAACCAGCGTTATCCTCTAAAACACTGATCGCAACCACCTTCTATTGACTGTTTCAGTGTGGCACCACATTACTACGTGATCCAAACCAGAAAAAGGCCAGGATCTGGCCAACAAGTATGCGAAAAACGTGTAAGTACGTGTTAGATGAGCACAAATCCCAGACCTACCCGAGACACAACCGGCGTTATCCTCTAAAATGTTAATCGCAACCAGTTTAATTGACTGTTTCGGTGTAGAACCTCATTACTACGTGATCCAAACCAGATAAAGCCCAGGATCTGGCCAACAAGTATGAGAAAAATGCGAAAGTTCGAGCCAGATGAGGGCAAGTACCAGACCGAACCCAGACAAAACCGGCGTTATCCCCTAAAATATTAATCGCAACCAGGTATAATTGACTGTTTCGGTGTGGTACCGCATTGCAACGATGTTCCAAACCAGAAAGAGGCCAGGATCTGGCCAACAAGGATGAGAAAAATGCGAAAGTATGAGCCAGATGATTGCAAATACCAGAACTAACCTTGACATAACCAGAGTTATCCTCTAAAATATTAATCGCAACCAGGTTTAATTGACTGTTTCGGTGTGGTACTGCATTACTACGTGATCCAAACCAGAAAAAGCCCAGGATCTGGCCAACAAGAATGCGAAAAATGCGAAAGTACGATCCAGATGAGGGCAAATCCCAGACCTAACCGAGACATAACCGGCGCTATCCTCTAAAATATTAATCGCAACCAGGTATAATTGACTGTTTCGGTGTGGTACCGCATTGCTACGATGATCCAAACCAGAAAGAGGCCAGGATCTGGCCAACAAGGATGAGAAAAATGCGAAAGTATGAGCCAGATGATTGCAAATACCAGAACTAACCTAGACATAACCAGAGTTATCCTCTAAAATATTAATCGCAACCAGGTTTAATTGACTGTTTCGGTGTGGTACTGCATTACTACGAGATCCAAACCAGAAAAAGCCCAGGATCTGGCCAACAAGAATGCGAAAAATGCGAAAGTACGCGCCAGATGAGGGCAAATACCAGACCTAACCGAGACATAACCGGCGTTATCCTCTAAAATATTAATCGCAACCAGGTTTAATTGACTGTTTCAGTGTGGTACCACATTACTACGTGATCCAAACCAGAAAAAGCCCAGGATCTGCCCAACAAGTATGCGAAAAACGCGAATGTATGAGCCAGATGATTGCAAATCCCAGAACTAACTCAGACATAACCAGCGTTATCCTCAAAAATATTATTCTCAACCAGGTTTAATTGACTGTTTCGTTGTGGAACCACATTACTACGGGATCCAAACAAGACAAAACCCAGGATCTGGCCAACAAGAATGCGAAAAATGCGAAAGTACGAGCCAGATGAGGGAAAATCCCAGACCTAACCGAGACGTAACCGGCGTTATCCCCTAAAATATTAATCGCAATCGTATAATTGACTGTTTCGGTGTGGTACTGCATTACTACGTGATCCAAACCAGAAAAAGCCCAGGATCTGGCCAACAAGAATGCGAAAAATGCGAAAGTACGATCCAGATGAAGGCAAATCCCAGACCTAACCGAGACATAACCGGCGTTATCCTCTAAAATATTAATCGCAACCAGGTTTAATTGACTGTTTCGTTGGGGAACCACATTGCGACGGGATCCAAACCAGAAAAAACCCAGGATCAGGCCAACGAGTATGCGAAAAACGCTAATGTATGAGCCAGATGATTGCAAATACCAGAACTAACTCAGACATAACCAGCGTTATCCTCTAAAATATTAATCTCAACCAGGTTTAATTGACTGTTTCGTTGTGGAACCACATTACTACGGGATCCAAACCAGACAAAACCCAGGATCTGGCCAACAAGAATGCGAAAAATGCGAAAGTACGAGCCAGATGAGGGAAAATCCCAGACCTAACCGAGACGTAACCGGCGTTATCCCCTAAAATATTAATCGCAACCAGGTATAATTGACTGTTTCGGTGTGGTACTGCATTACTACGTGATCCAAACCAGAAAAAGCCCAGGATCTGGCCAACAAGAATGCGAAAAATGCGAAAGTACGATCCAGATGAGGGCAAATCCCAGACCTAACCGAGACATAACCGGCGCTATCCTCTAAAATATTAATCGCAACCAGGTATAATTGACTGTTTCGGTATGGTACCGCATTGCTACGATGATCCAAACCAGAAAGTCGCCAGGATCTGGCCAACAAGGATGAGAAAAATGCGAAAGTATGAGCCAGATGATTGCAAATACCAGAACTAACCTAGACATAACCAGAGTTATCCTCTAAACTATTAATCGCAACCAGGTTTAATTGACTGTTTCGTTGTGGAACCACATTACTGCGGGATCCAAACCAGAAAAAACCCAGGATCTGGCCAACAAGTATGCGAAAAATGCGAAAGTACGGTTCAGATGAGGGCAAATCTCAGACCTAACCGAGACATAACCGGCGCTATCCTCTAAAATATTAATCGCAACCAGGTTCAATCGACTGTTTCGGTGTGGAACCACATTACTACGGGATCCAAACCAGAAAAAACCCAGGATCTGGCCAACAACTATGAGAAAAACGCGAAAGTATGAGCCAGATGATTGCAAATACCAGAACTATCCCAGGCATAACCAGCGTTATCCTCTAAAATATTATTCTCAACCAGGTTTAATTGACTGTTTCGGTGTGGTACTGCATTACTACGTGATCCAAACCAGAAAAAGCGCAGGATCTGGCCAACAAGTATGCGAAAAACGCGACTGTATGAGCCAGATGATTGCAAATACCAGAACTAAGTCAGACATAACCAGCGTTATCCTCTAAAACACTGATCGCAACCAGCTTCTATTGACTGTTTCAGTGTGGCACCACATTACTACGTGATCCAAGCCAGAAAAAGGCCATGATCTGGCCAACAAGTATGCGAAAAATGCGAAAGTATGAGCCAGATGATTGCAAATACCAGAACTATGCCTGACATAACCAGCGTTATCCTCTAAAATACGAATCAGAACGTGCTTTTAATGACTGTTTCACTGTGGTACCACATTACTACGTGATCCAAACCAGAAAAAGGCCAGGATCTGGCCAAAAAGTATGCGGAACATGCGAAAGTACGAGCCAGATGAGGGCAAACACCAGACCTAACCGAGACATAACCGGCGTTATCCTCTAAAATATTAATCGCAACCAGGTTCAATTGACTGTTTCGGTGTGGAACCACATTACTACGGGATCCAAACCAGAAAAAACCCAGGATCTGGCCAACAACTATGAGAAAAACGCGAAAGTATGAGGCAGATGATTGCAAATACCAGAACTATCCCAGGCGTAACCAGCGTTATCCTCTAAAATATTATTCGCAACCAGGTTTAATTGACTGTTTCGGTGTGGTACCACATTACTACGTGGTCCAAGCCAGAGAAAGGCCAGGATCTGGCCAACAAGTATGCGAAAAACGCGAAAGTCCGAGCCAGATGTGGGCAAATACCTGACCTAACCGAGACATAACCGGCGTTATCCTCTAAAATATTAATCGCAACCAGGTTCAATCGACTGTTTCGGTGTGGAACCACATTACTACGGGATCCAAACCAGAAAAAACCCAGGATCTGGCCAACAACTATGAGAAAAACGCGAAAGTATGAGCCAGATGATTGCAAATACCAGAACTATCCCAGGCATAACCAGCGTTATCCTCTAAAATATTATTCTCAACCAGGTTTAATTGACTGTTTCGGTGTGGTACCACATTACTACGTGGTCCAAGCCAGAAAAAGGCTAGGATCTGGCCAACAAGTATGCGAAAAACGCGAAAGTATGTGCCAGATGAGGGCTAATCCCAGACCTAACCGAGACATAAACGGCGTTATCCTCTAAAATATTAATCGCAACCATGTATAATTGACTGATTCAGTGTGGTAGCACATTACTACGTGATCCAAACCAGAAAAGGGCCAGGGTCTGGCCAACAAGTATGCGAAAAATACGAAAGTCCGAGCCAGATGTGGGCAAATACCAGACCTAACCGAGACATAACCGGCGTTATCCTCTAAAATATTAATCGCAACCAGGTTCAATTGACTGTTTCGGTGTGGAACCGCATTGCTACGATGATCCAAACCAGAAAGAGGCCAGGATCTGGCCAACAAGTATGCGAAACATGCGAAGGTACGAGCCAGATGAGGGCAAACACCAGACCTAACCGAGACATAACCGGCATTAGCCTCTAAAATATTAATCGCAACCATGTATAATTGACTGATTCAGTGTGGTAGCACATTACTACGTGATCCAAACCAGAAAAGGGCCAGGGTCTGGCCAACAAGTATGCGAAAAATACGAAAGTCCGAGCCAGATGTGGGCAAATACCAGACCTAACCGAGACATAACCGGCGTTATCCGCTAAAATATTAATCGCAACCTGGTTTAATTGACTGTTTCGTTTTGGACCCACATTACTACGGGATCCAAACAAGAAAAAACCCTGGATCTGTTCAACAACTATGAGAAAAACGCGAAAGTACGAGCCAGATGAGGGAAAATCCCAGACCTAACCGAGACGTAACCGGCGTTATCCCCTAAAATATTAATCGCAACCAGGTATAATTGACTGTTTCGGTGTGGTACCGCATTGCTACGATGATCCAAACCAGAAAGAGGCCAGGATCTGGCCAACAAGTATGCGAAAATAGCGAAAGTATGAGCCAGATGATAGCAAATGCCAGAACTATGCCTGACATTACCAGAGTTATCCTCTAAAATACAAATCGGAACATGCTTTTAATGACTGTTTCAGTGTGGTAACACATTACTACGAGATCCAAACCAGAAAAACCCCAGGATCGGGCCAACAAGAATGCGAGAAACGCGAAAGTACGAGCCACATGAGGGAAAATCCCAGACCTAACCCAGTCATAGCCGGCGTTATCCGCTAAAATATTAATCGCAACCAGGTTTAATTGACTGTTTCGTTGTGGACCCACATTACTACGGGATCCAAACCAGAAAGAACCCAGGATCTGGCCAACAAGTATGCGAAAAATGCGAAAGAACGATCCAGATGAGGGCAAATCCCAGACCTAACCGAGACATAACCGGCATTAGCCTCTAAAATATTAATCGCAACCAGGTTCAATTGACTGTTTCGGTGTGGTACCACATTACTACGTGGTCCAAGCCAGAAAAAGGCCAGGATCTGGCCAACAAGAATGCGAAAAATGCGAAAGTTCGCGCCAGATGAGGGCAAATACCAGACCTAACCGAGACATTACCGGCATTATCCTCTAAAATATTAATCGCAACCAGATTTAATTGACTGTTTCGGTGTGGTACCGCATTACTACGTGATCCAAACCAGAAAAAGCCCAGGATCTGACCAACAAGTAGGCGAAAAACGCGAAAGTATGTGCCAGATGAGGGCTAATCCCAGACCTAACCGAGACATAACCGGCGTTATCCTCTAAAATATTAATCGCAACCAGGTATAATTGACTGTTTCAGTGTGGTACCACATTACTACGTGATCCCAACCAGAAAAGGGCCAGGGTCTGGCCAACAAGTATGCGAAAAATACGAAAGACCGAGCCAGATGTGGGCAAATACCACCCCTAACCGAGACATAACCGGCGTTATCCTCTAAAATATTAATCGCAACCAGGTTCAAATGACTGTTTCGGTGTGGAACCACATTACTACGGGATCCAAACAAGAAAAAACCCAGGATCTGTTCAACAACTATGAGAAAAACGCGATAGTACGAGCCAGATGAGGGAAAATCCCAGACCTAACCGAGACGTAACCGGCGTTATCCCCTAAAATATTAATCGCAACCAGGTATAATTGACTGTTTCGGTGTGGTACCGCATTGCTACGATGATCCAAACCAGAAAGAGGCCAGGATCTGGCCAACAAGTATGCGAAAATTGCGAAAGTATGAGCCAGATGAGGGCAAATCCCAGACCAAACCGAGACATAACCGGCGTTATCCTCTAAAATATTAATCGCAACCAGGTTTAATTGACTGTTTCGGTGTGGTACCGCAATACTACGTGATCCAAACCAGAAAAAGGCCATGATCTGGCCAACAAGTATGCGGAAAATGCGAAAGTATGAGCCAGATGATTGCAAATACCAGAACTATGCCTGACATTACCAGAGTTATCCTCTAAAATACGAATCGGAACATGCTTTTAATGACTGTTTCAGTGTGGTAACACATTACTACGAGATCCAAACCAGAAAAACCCCAGGATCGGGCCAACAAGAATGCGAGAAACGCGAAAGTACGAGCCACATGAGGGAAAATCCCAGACCTAACCCAGTCATAGCCGGCGTTATCCGCTAAAATATTAATCGCAACCAGGTTTAATTGACTGTTTCGTTGTGGACCCACATTACTACGGGATTCAAACCAGAAAGAACCCAGGATCTGGGCAACAAGTATGCGAAAAATGCGAAAGAACGATCCAGATGAGGGCAAATCCCAGACCTAACCGAGACATAACCGGCGTTATCCTCTAAAATATTAATTGCAACCAGGTTTAATTAACTGTTTCAGTGTGGTACCACATTACTACGTGATCCAAATCAGAAAAAGCCCAGGATCTGGCCAACAAGTATGCGAAAAATGCGAAAGTACGATCCAGATGAGGGCAAATCCCAGACCTAACCGAGACATAACCGGCGTTATCCTCTAAAATATTATTCGCAACCAGGTGTAATTGACTGTTTCGGTGTGGTACCACATTTCTACGTGGTCCAAGCCAGAAAAAGGCCAGGATCTGGCCAACAAGTATGCGAAAAATGCGAAAGTACGATCCAGATGAGGGCAAATCCCAGACCTAACCGAGACATAACCGGCGTTATCCTCTAAAATATTATTCGCAACCAGGTGTAATTGACTGTTTCGGTGTGGTACCACATTACTACGTGGTCCAAGCTAGAAAAAGGCCAGGATCTGGCCAACAAGTATGCGAAAAACGCGGAAGTACGAGACAGATGAGGACAAATCCCAGACCTACCCGAGACATAACCGGCGTTATCCTCTAAAATATTAATCGCAACCAGTTTAATTGACTGTTTCGGTGTGGAACCTCATTACTACGGGATCCAAAACAGAAAAAACCCAGGATCTGGCCAACAAGTATGCGACAAACGCGAAAGTATATGCCAGATGATTGCAAATACCAGAACTAACCCAGACATAAGCGGCGTTATCCCCTAAAATATTAATCGCAACCAGGTTTAATTGACTGTTTCGGTGTGGTACCGCATTACTACGTGATCCAAACCAGAGAAAGGCCAGGATCTGGCCAACAAGTATGCGAAAAACGCGAATGTATGAGCCAGATGAGGGCAAATCCCAGACCAAACCGAGACATAACCGGCGTTATCCTCTAAAATATTAATCGCAACCAGGTTTAATTGACTGTTTCGGTGTGGTACTGCATTACTACGTGATCCAAACCAGAAAAAGGCCATGATCTGGCCAACAAGTATGCGGAAAATGCGAAAGTATGAGCCAGATGATTGCAAATACCAGAACTATGCCTGACATTCCAAGAGTTATCCTCTAAAATACGTATCGGAACATGCTCTTAATGACTGTTTCAGTGTGGTAACACATTACTACGAGATCCAAACCAGAAAAACCCCAGGATCGGGCCAACAATAATGCGAGAAACGCGAAAGTACGAGCCACATGAGGGCAAATCCCAGACCTAACCCAGTCATAGCCGGCGTTATCCGCTAGAATATTAATCGCAACCAGGTTTAGTTGACTGTTTCGTTGTGGACCCACATTACTACGGGATTCAAACCAGAAAGAACCCAGGATCTGGCAAACAAGTATGCGAAAAATGCGAAAGAACGATCCAGATGAGGGCAAATCCCAGACCTAACCGAGACATAACCGGCGTTATCCTCTAAAATATTAATTGCAACCAGGTTTAATTAACTGTTTCAGTGTGGTACCACATTACTACGTGATCCAAATCAGAAAAAGCCCAGGATCTGGCCAACAAGTATGCGACAAACGCGAAAGTATATGCCAGATGATTGCAAATACCAGAACTAACCCAGACATAACCGGCGTTATCCCCTAAAATATTAATCGCAACCAGGTTTAATTGACTGTTTCGGTGTGGTACCGCATTACTACGTGATCCAAACCAGAGAAAGGCCAGGATCTGGCCAACAAGTATGCGAAAAACGCGAATGTATGAGCCAGATGGGGGCAAATCCCAGACCTAACCGAGACATAACCAGCATTATCCTCTAAAATATTAATCGCAACCAGGTTTAATTAACTGTTTCGGTGTGGTACCGCATTACTACGTGATCCAAACCAGAGAAAGGCCGGGATCTGGCCAACAAGTATGCGAAAAATGCGAAAGAACGATCCAGATGAGGGCAAATCCCAGACCTAACCGAGACATAACCGGCGTTATCCTCTAAAATATTAATCGCAACCAGGTTTCATTGACTGCTTCGGTGTGGTACCGCATTACTGCGTGATCCAAACCAGAAAAAGGCCATGATCTGGCCAACAAGTATGCGAAAAATGCGAATGTATGAGCCAGATGATTGCAAATACCAGACCTAACCGAGACATAACCGGCGTTATCCTCTAAAATATTATTCGCAACCAGGTGTAATTGACTGTTTCGGTGTGGTACCACATTACTACGTGGTCCAAGCCAGAAAAAGGCCAGGATCTGGCCAACAAGTATGCGAAAAACGCGAAAGTACGAGACAGATGAGGACAAATCCCAGACCTACCCGAGACATAACCGGCGTTATCCTCTAAAATATTAATCGCAACCAGTTTAATTGACTGTTTCGGTGTGGAACCTCATTACTACGGGATCCAAAACAGAAAAAACCCAGGATCTGGCCAACAAGTATGCGACAAACGCGAAAGTATATGCCAGATGATTGCAGATACCAGAACTAACCCAGACATAACCGGCGTTATCCCCTAAAATATTAATCGCAACCAGGTTTAATTGACTGTTTCGGTGTGGTACCGCATTACTACGTGATCCAAACCAGAGAAAGGCCAGGATCTGGCCAACAAGTATGCGAAAAACGCGAATGTATGAGCCAGATGGGGGCAAATCCCAGACCTAACCGAGACATAACCAGCGTTATCCTCTAAAATATTAATCGCAACCAGGTTTAATTAACTGTTTCGGTGTGGTACCGCATTACTACGTGATCCAAACCAGAAAGAGGCCAGGATCTGGCCAACAAGGATGCGAAAAAAGCGAAAGTACGAGCCAGATGTGGGCAAATCCCAGACCTACCCGAGACATAACCGGCGTTATCCTCTAAAATATTAATCGCAACCAGTTTAATTGATTGTTTCGGTGTGGAACCTCATTACTACGGGATCCAAAACAGAAAAAACCCAGGATCTGGCCAACAAGTATGCGACAAACGCGAAAGTATATGCCAGATGATTGCAAATACCAGAACTAACCCAGACATAACCGGCGTTATCCCCCAAATATTAATCGCAACCAGGTTTAATTGACTGTTTCGGTGTGGCACCGCATTACTACGTGATCCAAACCAGAAAAAGGCCATGATCTGGCCAACAAGTATGTGGAAAATGCGAAAGAATGAGCCAGATGATTGCAAATACCAGAACTATGCCTGACATTACCAGAGTTATCCTCTAAAATACGAATCGGAACATGCTTTTAATGACTGTTTCAGTGTGGTAACACGTTACTACGAGATCCAAACCAGAAAAACCCCAGGATCGGGCCAACAAGAATGCGAGAAACGCGAAAGTACGAGCCACATGAGGGAAAATCCCAGACCTAACCCAGTCATAGCCGGCGTTATCCGCTAAAATATTAATCGCAACCAGGTTTAATTGACTGTTTCGTTGTGGACCCACATTACTACGGGATTCAAACCAGAAAGAACCCAGGATCTGGGCAACAAGTATGCGAAAAATGCGAAAGAACGATCCAGATGAGAGCAAATCCCAGACCTATCCGAGACGTAACCGGCGTTATCCTCTAAAATATTAATTGCAACCAGGTTTAATTAACTGTTTCAGTGTGGTACCACATTACTACGTGATCCAAATCAGAAAAAGCCCAGGATCTGGCCAACAAGTATGCGAAAAATGCGAAAGAACGATCCAGATGAGGGCAAATCCCAGACCTAACCGAGACATAACCGGCGTTATCCTCTAAAATATTATTCGCAACCAGGTGTAATTGACTGTTTCGGTGTGGTACCACATTACTACGTGGTCCAAGCCAGAAAAAGGCCAGGATCTGGCCAACAAGTATGCGAAAAATGCGAAAGAACGATCCAGATGAGGGCAAATCCCAGACCTAACCGAGACATAACCGGCGTTATCCTCTAAAATATTAATCGCAACCAGGTTTAATTAACTGTTTCGGTGTGGTACCGCATTACTACGTGATCCAAACCAGAAAGAGGCCAGGATCTGGCCAACAAGTATGCGAAAAATGCGAAAGTATGAGCCAGATGATTGCAAATACCAGAACTATGCCTGACATAACCAGCGTTATCCTCTAAAATACGAATCGGAACATGCTTTTAATGACTGTTTCAGTGTGGTAACACATTACTACGAGATCCAAACCAGAAAAATCCCAGGATCGGGCCAACAAGAATGCGAGAAACGCGAAAGTACGAGCCACATGAGGGAAAATCCCAGATCTAACCCAGACATAACCGGCGTTATCCGCTAAAATATTAATCGCAACCAGGTTTAATTGACTGTTTCGTTATGGAACCACATTACTACGGGATCCAAACCGGAAAGAACCCAGGATCTGGCCAACAAGTATGCGAAAAATGCGAAAGAACGATCCAGATGAGGGCAAATCCCAGACCTAACCGAGACATAACCGGCGTTATCCTCTAAAATATTAATCGCAACCAGGTTTAATTAACTGTTTCGGTGTGGTACCGCATTACTACGTGATCCAAACCAGAAAGAGGCCAGGATCTGGCCAACAAGTATGCGAAAAATGCGAAAGTATGAGCCAGATGATTGCAAATACCAGAACTATGCCTGACATAACCAGCGTTATCCTCTAAAATACGAATCGGAACATGCTTTTAATGACTGTTTCAGTGTGTTAACACATTACTACGAGATCCAAACCAGAAAAATCCCAGGATCGGGCCAACAAGAATGCGAGAAACGCGAAAGTACGAGCCACATGAGGGAAAATCCCAGATCTAACCCAGACATAACCGGCGTTATCCGCTAAAATATTAATCGCAACCAGGTTTAATTGACTGTTTCGTTGTGGAACCACATTACTACGGGATCCAAACCGGAAAGAACCCAGGATCTGGCCAACAAGTATGCGAAAAATGCGAAAGAACGATCCAGATGAGGGCAAATCCCAGACCTAACCGAGACATAACCGGCGTTATCCTCTAAAATATTAATCGCAACCAGGTTTCATTGACTGCTTCGGTGTGGTACCGCATTACTACGTGATCCAAACCAGAAAAAGGCCATGATCTGGCCAACAAGTATGCGAAAAATGCGAAAGTATGAGCCAGATGATTGCAAATACCAGAACTATGCCTGACATAACCAGCGTTATCCTCTAAAATACGAATCGGTACATGCTTTTAATGACTGTTTCAGTGTGGTAACACATTACTACGAGATCCAAACCAGAAAAATCCCAGGGTCGGGCCAACAAGAATGCCAGAAACGCGAAAGTACGAGCCACATGAGGGAAAATCCCAGATCTAACCCAGACATAACCGGCGTTATCCGCTAAAATATTAATCGCAACCAGGTTTAATTGACTGTTTCGTTGTGGAACCACATTACTACGGGATCCAAACCGGAAAGAACCCAGGATCTGGCCAACAAGTATGCGAAAAATGCGAAAGAACGATCCAGATGAGGGCAAATCCCAGACCTAACCGAGACATAACCGGCGTTATCCTCTAAAATATTAATCGCAACCAGATTAATTGACTGTTTCGGTGTGGAACCTCATTACTACGGGAACCAAACAAGAAAAAGCCCAGGATCTGGCCAACAAGTATGCGAAAAGTGTGAAAGTACGAGGCAGTTGAGGGCAAATCCTAGACCTAACCGAGACATAACCGGCCTTAACCTCTAAAATATTAATCTCAACCGGTTTGGTTTAATTGACTGTTTTGGTGTGGTACCGCGTTACTACGTGATCCAAACTCTAAAAAGGCTAGGATCAGGCCAACAAGTAAGCGAAAAATGCGAATGTACGAGCGAGATGAGGACAAATCCCAGACCTACCCGAGACATAACCGGCGTTAACCTCTAAAATATTAATCTCAACCGGTTTGGTTTAATTGACTGTTTTGGTGTGGAACCTCATTACTACGTGATCCAAACCAGAAAGAGGCCAGGATCTGGCCAACAAGTATGCGAAAAGTGCGAAAGTACGAGGCAGTTGAGGGCAAATCCCAGACCTAACCGTGACATAACCGGCCTTAACCTTTAAATATTTATAGCAACCAGGTTTAATTGACAGTTTCAGTGTGGTACCACTTCACTACGTGGTCCAAGCCAGCAGAAGGCCAGTATGTGGCCAACAAGTATGCGAAATCTGCGAAAGTACGAGCCAGTTGAGAGCAAATACCAGACCTAACCGAGACATAACCGGCGTTATCCACTAAAATATTATTCACAACCAGGTTTAATTGACTGCTTCGGTGTGGTACCACATTACTACGTCGTCCAAGCCAGAAAAATGCCAGGATCAGGCCAACAAGTATGCGAAAAATGCGAAAGTACGATCCAGATGAGGGCAAATCCCAGACCTAACCGAGACATAACCGGCGTTATCCTCTAAAGTATTAATCGGAACCAGGTTTAGTTGACTGTTTCAGTGTGGTACCTCTTTACTACGTGGTCCAAGCCAGAAGAAGGCCAGGATGTGGCCAACAAGTATGCGAAAAATGCGAAAGTACGAGCCAGATGAGGACAAATCCCAGACCTACCCGAGACATATCCGGCGTTATCCTCTAAAGTATTAATCGGAACCAGGTTTAATTGACTGTTTCAGTGTGGTACCTCTTTACTACGTGGTCCAAGCCAGAAGAAGGCCAGGATGTGGCCAACAAGTATGCGAAAAATGCGAAAGTACGAGCCAGATGAGGGCAAATACCAGACCTAACCGAGACATAACCGGCGTTATCCTCTAAAATATTAATCGCAACCAGGTTTAATTGACTGTTTCGTTGTGGAACCACATTACTGCGGGATCCAAACCAGAGAAAACTCAGGATCTGGCCAACAAGTATGCGAAAAATGCGAAAGTACGATCCAGATGAGGGCAAATCCCAGACCTAACCGAGACATAACCGGCGTTATCCTCTAAAATATTATTCGCAACCAGGTTTAATTGACTGTTTCGGTGTGGTACCACATTACTACGTGGTCCAAGCCAGAAAAAGGCCAGGATCTGGCCAACAAGTATGCGAAAAACGCGAAAGTACGAGCCAGATGAGGAAAAATCCCAGACCTTCACGAGACATAACCGGCGTTATCCTCTAAAATATTAATCGCAACCTGTTTAATTGACTGTTTCGGTGTGGAACATCATTACTACGGGATCCAAAACAGAAAAAACGCTGGATTTGGCCAACAAGTATGCGACAAACGCGAAAGTATATGCCAGATGATAGCATATACCAGAACTAACCCAGACATAACCAGCGTTATCCTCTAAAATACTAATCGGAACCAGCGTCTATTGACCGTTTCAGTGTGGTACCACATTACTACGTGATCCGAACCAGAAAAAGGCTAGGATCAGTCCATCAAGTAAGCGAAAAACGCGAAAGTATGAGCCAGATGATTGCAAATACCAGAACTAACACAGACATAACCAACGTTATCCTCTAAAATATTAATCGCAACCAGGTTTACGTGACAGCTTCAGTGTCGTACCACATTACTTCGTGATCCAAACCAGAAAAAGCCGAGGATCTGGCCAACAAGTATGCGAAAAACGCGAATGTATGTGCCAGATGATAGCAAATACCAGAACTAACCCAGACGTAACCAGCGTTATCCTCTAAGATACTTATCGGAACCAGCTTCTATTGACTGTTTCAGTGTGGTAACACATTACTACGTGATACAAACCAGAAAAAGCCCAGGATCTGGCCAACAAGTATGCGAAAAACGCGAAAGTATGAGCCAGATGATTGCAAATACCAGAACTAACACAGACATAACCAGCGTTATCCTCTAAAATACTAATCGGAACCAGCTTTTATTGACTGTTTCAGTGTGGTACCACATTACTACGTGATCCAAACCAGAAAAAGCGCAGGATCTGGCCAACAAGTATGCGAAGAATGCGAATATATGACCCAGATGATTGCAAATACCAGAACTAACCCTGACATAATCTGCGTTATCCTCTAAAATACGCATTGCAACATGCTTTTACTGACTGTTTCAGTGTGGTACCACATTACTACGTGATCCAAACCTGAAAAAGCCCAGGTTCGGGCCAACAAGAATGCGAAAAATGCGAAAGTACGAGTCAGATGAGGACAAATCCCAGACCTACCCGAGACATAACCGGCGTTATCCTCTAAAATATTAATCGCAACCAGTTTAATTGACTGTTTCGGTGTGGTACCGCATTACTACGTGATCCAAACCAGAGAAAACTCAGGATACGGCCAACAAGTATGCGAAAAATGCGAAGGTATGAGCCAGATGATGGCAAATACCAGACCTAACCCAGACATAACCGGCGTTATCCGCTAAAATATTAATCTCAACCAGGTTTAATTGACTGTTTCGTTGTGGAACCACATTACTACGGGATGCAAACCAGAGAAAACCCAGGATCTGGCCAACAGGTATGCGAAAAATGCGAAAGTATGAGCCAGATGATTGCAAATACTAGAACTAACCCAGACATAACCAGCGTTATGCTCTAAAATACTTATCGGAATCAGCTTCTATTGACTGTTTCGGTGTGGAACCACATTACTACGGGATCCAAACCAGAAAAAAACCTAGGATATGGCCAACAAGTATGCGAAAAATGCGAAGGTATGAGCCAGATGAGGGCAAATACCAGAACTAACCCAGACATAACCAGCGTTATCCTCTAAAATACTAATCGGAACCAGCTCCTATTGACTGTGTCAGTGTGGTACCACATTACTACGTGATCCAAACCAGAAAAAGCCCAGGATCGGGCCAACTAGAATGCGAAAAATGCGAAAGTACGAGCCTGATGACGGAAAATCCCAGACCTAACCGAGACGTAACCGGCGTTATCCCCTAAAATATTAATCGCAACCAGGTATAATTGACTGTTTCGTTGTGGTTCCGCATTACTACGTGATCCAAACCAGAGAAAACCCAGGATACGGCCAACAAGTATGCGAAAAATGCGAAGGTATGAGCCAGATGATGGCAAATACCAGACCTAACCCAGACATAACCGGCGTTATCCGCTAAAATATTAATCTCAACCAGGTTTAATTGACTGTTTCGTTGTGGAACCACATTACTACGGGATGCAAACCAGAGAAAACCCAGGATCTGGCCAACAGGTATGCGAAAAATGCGAAAGTATGAGCCAGATGATAGCAAATACTAGAACTAACCCAGACATAACCAGCGTTATGCTCTAAAATACTTATCGGAATCAGCTTCTATTGACTGTTTCGGTGTGGAACCACATTACTGCGGGATCCCAACCAGAAAAAAGCCTAGGATATGGCCAACAAGTATGCGAAAAATGCGAAGGTATGAGCCAGATGAGGGCAAATACCAGACCTAACCCAGCCATAACCGGCGTTATCCGCTAAAATATTAATCTCAACCAGGTTTAATTGACTGTTTCGTTGTGGAACCACATTACTACGGGATCCAAACCAGAGAAAACCCAGGATCTGGCCAACAGGTATGCGAAAAATGCGAAAGTATGAGCCAGATGATTGCAAATACTAGAACTAACCCAGACATAACCAGCGTTATCCTCTAAGATATTAATCGCAACCAGGTTTAATTGACTGTTTCGGTGTGGTACCGCATTACTACGTGATCCAAACCAGAGAAAGGCCAGGATCTGGCCAACAAGTATGCGAAAAACGCGAATGTATGAGCCAGATGATTGCAAATACCAGAACTAACTCTGACATAACCAGCGTTATCCTCTAAAATACTGATCGGAACCAGCTTCTATTGACTGCTTCAGTGTGGTACCACGTTACTACATGATCCAAACCAGAAAAAGGCCAGGATCTGGCCAACAAGTATGCGAAAAACGTGAAAGTACGAGTCAGATGAGGACAAATCCCAGACCTACCCGAGACATAACCGGCGTTATCCTCTAAAATATTAATCGCAACCAGTTTAATTGACTGTTTCGGTGTGGTACCGCATTACTACGTGATCTAAACCAGAGAAAACCCAGGATACGGCCAACAAGTATGCGAAAAATGCGAAGGTATGAGCCAGATGAGGGCAAATACCAGACCTAACCCAGACATAACCGCCGTTATCCGCTAAAATATTAATCTCAACCAGGTTTAATTGACTGTTTCGTTGTGGAACCACATTACTACGGGATCGAAACCAGAGAAAACCCAGGATCTGGCCAACAGGTATGCGAAAAATGCGAAAGTATGAGCCAGATGGTTGCAAATACTAGAACTAACCCAGACATAACCAGCGTTATGCTCTAAAATACTTATCGGAACCAGCTTCTATTGACTGTTTCGGTGAGGAACCACATTACTACGGGATCCAAACCAGAAAAAAACCCAGGATATGGCCAACAATTATGCGAAAAATGCGAAGGTATGAGCCAGATGAGGGCAAATACCAGACATAACCCAGACATAACCGGCGTTATCCGCTAAAATATTAATCTCAACCAGGTTTAATTGACTGTTTCGTTGTGGAACCACATTACTACGGGATCGAAACCAGAGAAAACCCAGGATCTGGCCAACAGGTATGCGAAAAATGCGAAAGTATGAGCCAGATGATTGCAAATACTAGATATAACCCAGACATAACCAGCGTTATCCTCTAAAATATTAATCGCAACCAGGTTTAATTGACTGTTTCGGTGTGGTACCGCATTACTACGTGATCCAAACCAGAGAAAGGCCAGGATCTGGCCAACAAGGATGAGAAAAATGCAAAAGTACGGTCCAGATGAGGGCAAATCCCAGACCTAACCGAGACATAACCGGCGTTATCCTCTAAAATATTAATCGCAACCAGGTTTAATTGACTGTTTCGGTGTGATAACGCATTACTACGTGATCCAAACCAGAAGAAGCCCAGTATCTGGCCAACAAGTATGCGAAAAATGCGAAATTACGAGCCAGATGAGGGCAAATACCAGACCTAGCCCAGACATAACCGGCGTTATCCGCTAAAATATTTATCGCAACCAGGTTTAATTGACTGTTTCGGTGTGGTACCGCATTACTACGTGATCCAAACCAGAAAAAACCCAGGATCTGGCCAACAAGTATGCGAAAAACGCGAAAGTATGTGCCAGATGATAGCAAATACCAGAACGAACCCAGACATAACCAGCGTTATCCTCTAAAATACTTATAGGAACCAGCATCTATTGACTGTTTCAGTGTGGTACTACATTACTACGTGATCCAAACCAGAAAAGGGCCAGGGTCTGGCCAACAAATGTGCGAAAAACGCGAAAGTATGAGCCAGATGATTGCAAATACCAAAACTAACACAGACATAACCAGCGTTATCCTTTAAAATACTAATCGGAACATGCTTTTATTGACTGTTTCAGTGTGGTACCACATTACTACGGGATCCAAATCAGCAAAAGCCCAGGATCTGGCCAACAAGAATGCGAAAAATGCGAAAGTACGATCCAGATGGGGGCAAATCCCAGACCTAACCGAGACATAACCGGCGTTATCCTCTAAAATATTAATCGCAACCAGGTTTAATTGACTGTTTCAGTGTGGTACCACATTACTACGTGATCCAAACCAGAAAAAGCCCAGGGTCTGGCCAACAAGTATGCGAAAAACGCGAATGTATGAGCCAGATGATTGCAAATACCAGAACTAACTCTGACATAACCAGCGTTATCCTCTAAAATACTGATCGGAACCAGCTTCTATTGACTGCTTCAGTGTGGTACCACGTTACTACATGATCCAAACCAGAAAAAGGCCAGGATCTGGCCAACAAGTATGCGAAAAACGTGAAAGTACGAGTCAGATGAGGACAAATCCCAGACCTACCCGAGACATAACCGGCGTTATCCTCTAAAATATTAATCGCAACCAGTTTAATTGACTGTTTCGGTGTGGTACCGCATTACTACGTGATCTAAACCAGAGAAAACCCAGGATACGGCCAACAAGTATGCGAAAAATGCGAAGGTATGAGCCAGATGAGGGCAAATACCAGACCTAACCCAGACATAACCGCCGTCATCCGCTAAAATATTAATCTCAACCAGGTTTAATTGACTGTTTCGTTGTGGAACCACATTACTACGGGATCGAAACCAGAGAAAACCCAGGATCTGGCCAACAGGTATGCGAAAAATGCGAAAGTATGAGCCAGATGGTTGCAAATACTAGAACTAACCCAGACATAACCAGCGTTATGCTCTAAAATACTTATCGGAACCAGCTTCTATTGACTGTTTCGGTGAGGAACCACATTACTACGGGATCCAAACCAGAAAAAAACCCAGGATATGGCCAACAATTATGCGAAAAATGCGAAGGTATGAGCCAGATGAGGGCAAATACCAGACATAACCCAGACATAACCGGCGTTATCCGCTAAAATATTAATCTCAACCAGGTTTAATTGACTGTTTCGTTGTGGAACCACATTACTACGGGATCGAAACCAGAGAAAACCCAGGATCTGGCCAACAGGTATGCGAAAAATGCGAAAGTATGAGCCAGATGATTGCAAATACTAGATATAACCCAGACATAACCAGCGTTATCCTCTAAAATATTAATCGCAACCAGGTTTAATTGACTGTTTCGGTGTGGTACCGCATTACTACGTGATCCAAACCAGAGAAAGGCCAGGATCTGGCCAACAAGGATGAGAAAAATGCAAAAGTACGGTCCAGATGAGGGCAAATCCCAGACCTAACCGAGACATAACCGGCGTTATCCTCTAAAATATTAATCGCAACCAGGTTTAATTGACTGTTTCGGTGTGATAACGCATTACTACGTGATCCAAACCAGAAGAAGCCCAGTATCTGGCCAACAAGTATGCGAAAAATGCGAAATTACGAGCCAGATGAGGGCAAATACCAGACCTAGCCCAGACATAACCGGCGTTATCCGCTAAAATATTTATCGCAACCAGGTTTAATTGACTGTTTCGGTGTGGTACCGCATTACTACGTGATCCAAACCAGAAAAAACCCAGGATCTGGCCAACAAGTATGCGAAAAACGCGAAAGTATGTGCCAGATGATAGCAAATACCAGAACGAACCCAGACATAACCAGCGTTATCCTCTAAAATACTTATAGGAACCAGCATCTATTGACTGTTTCAGTGTGGTACTACATTACTACGTGATCCAAACCAGAAGAGGGCCAGGGTCTGGCCAACAAGTATGCGAAAAATGGGAAAGCCCGAGCCAGATGAGGGCAAATACCAGACCTAACCGAGACATAACCGGCGTTATCCTCTAAAATATTAATCGCAACCAGGTTTATTTGACTGTTTCAGTGTGGTACAACATTACTACGTGATCCAAACCAGAAAAAGCCCAGGATCTGGCCAACAAGTATGCGAAAAACGCGAATGTATGAGCCAGATGATTGCATATACCAGAACTAACCCAGACATAACCAGCGTTATCCTCTAAAATACTGATCGGAACCAGCTTCTATTGACTGTTTCAGCGTGGTACCACATTACTACGTGATCCAAACCAGAAAAAGGCCAGGATCTGGCCCACAAGTATGCGAAAAACGTGAAAGTACGAGCCAGATGAGGACAAATCCCAAACCTTCCCGAGACATAACCGGCGTTATCCTCTAAAATGTTAATCTCAACCAGGTTTAACTGACTGTTTCGTTGTGGAACCACATTACTACGGGATCCAAACCAGAAAAAACCCAGGATCTGGCCAACAAGTATGCGAAAAATGCGAAAGTATGAACGAGATGATTGCAAATACCAGAACTAACCCAGACATAACCGGCGTTATCCCCTAAAATATTAATCGCAACCAGGTTTAATTGACTGTTTCGGTGTGCTACCGCATTGCTACGATGATCCAAACCAGAAAAAGGCCATGATCTGGCCAATAAGTATGCGAAAAATGCGAAAGTATGAGCCAGATGATTGCAAATACCAGACCTAACCGAGACATAACCGGCGTTATCCTCTAAAATATTAATCGCAACCAGGTTCAATTGACTGTTTCGGTGTGGAACCACATTACTACGGGATCCAAACCAGAAAAAACCCAGGATCTGCCCAATAACTATGAGAAAAACGCGAAAGTATGAGCCAGATGATTGCAAATACCAGAACTAACACAGACATAACCAGCGTTATCCTCCAAAATACTAATCGGAACCTGCTTTTATTGACTGTTTCAGTGTGGTACCACATTACTACGGGATCCAAATCAGAAAAAGCCCAGGATCTGGCCAACAAGAATGCGAAAAATGCGAAAGTACGAGCCAGATGGGGTCAAATCCCAGACCTAACCGAGACATAACCAGCGTTATCCTCTAAAATATTAATAGCAACCAGGTTTAATTGACAGTTTCGATGTGGTACCGCATTACTACGTGGTCCAAACCAGAAAGTGGCCAGGATCTGGCCAACAAGAATGCGTAAAATACGAAAGTACGAGCCAGATGGGGGCGAATACTAGAACTAACCCAGACATAACCAGCGTTATGCTCTAAAATACTTATCGGAACCAGCTTCTATTGACTGTTTCGGTGTGGAACCACATTACTACGGGATCCAAACCAGAAAACGGCCAGGGTCTGGCCAACAAGTGTGCGAAAAACGCGAAAGTATGAGCCAGATGATTGCAAATACCAAAACTAACACAGACATAACCAGCGTTATCCTTTAAAATACTAATCGGAACATGCTTTTATTGACTGTTTCAGTGTGGTACCACATTACTACGGGATCCAAATCAGAAAAAGCCCAGGATCTGGCCAACAAGAATGCGAAAAATGCGAAAGTACGATCCAGATGGGGGCAAATCCCAGACCTAACCGAGACATAACCGGCGTTATCCTCTAAAATATTAATCGCAACCAGGTTTAATTGACTGTTTCAGTGTGGTACCACATTACTACGTGATCCAAACCAGAAGAAGCGCAGTATCTGGCCAACAAGTATGCGAAAAATGCGAAGGTATGAGCCAGATGAGGGCAAATACCAGACCTAACCCAGACATAACCGGCGTTATCCGCTAAAATATTAATCTCAACCAGGTTTAATTGACTGTTTCGTTGTGGAACCACATTACTACGGGATCGAAACCAGAGAAAACCGAGGATCTGGCCGACAGGTATGCGAAAAATGCGGAAGTATGAGCCAGATGATTGCAAATACTAGAACTAACCCAGACATAACCAGCGTTATGCTCTAAAATACTTATCGGAACCAGCTTCTATTGACTGTTTCGGTGTGGAACCACATTACTACGGGATCCGAACCAGAAAATAACCCAGGATATGGCCAACAAGTATGCGAAAAATGCGAAGGTATGAGCCAGATGAGGGCAAATACCAGACCTAACCCAGACATAACCGGCGTTATCCGCTAAAATATTAATCTCAACCAGGTTTAATTGACTGTTTCGTTGTGGAACCACATTACTACGGGATCCAAACCAGAGAAAACCCAGGATCTGGCCAACAGGTATGCGAAAAATGCGAAAGTATGAGCCAGATGATTGCAAATACTAGATATAACCCAGACATAACCAGCGTTATCCTCTAAAATATTAATCGCAACCAGGTTTAATTGCATGTTTCGGTGTGGTACCGCATTACTACGTGATCCAAACCAGAGAAAGGCCAGGATCTGGCCAACAAGGATGAGAAAAATGCGAAAGTACGGTCCAGATGAGGGCAAATCCCAGACCTAACCGAGACATAACCGGCGTTATCCTCTAAAATATTAATCGCAACCAGGTTTAATTGACTGTTTCGGTGTGGTAACGGATTACTACGTGATCCAAACCAGAAGAAGCCCAGTATCTGGCCAACAAGTATGCGAAAAATGCGAAATTACGAGCCAGATGAGGGCAAATACCAGACCTAGCCCAGACATAACCGGCGTTATCCGCTAAACTATTTATCGCAACCAGGTTTAATTGACTGTTTCGGTGTGATACCGCATTACTACGGGATCCAAATCAGAAAAAGCCCAGGATCTGGCCAACAAGAATGCGAAAAATGCGAAAGTACGATCCAGATGGGGGCAAATCCCAGACCTAACCGAGACATAACCGGCGTTATCCTCTAAAATATTAATCGCAACCAGGTTTAATTGACTGTTTCAGTGTGGTACCACATTACTACGTGATCCAAACCAGAAGAAGGCCAGGATCTGGCTAACAAGTATGCGAAAAATGCGAAAGTCCGAGCCAGATGAGGGCAAATACCAGACCTAACCGAGACATAACCGGCGTTATCCTCTAAAATATTAATCGCAACCAGGTTCAATTGACTGTTTCGGTGTGGAACCACATTACTGTGGGTGATGAAAGAATCGCGAAGATAAACACTGCCGAAAGGCAAGCGACCGCGAGAGCGAGAGTGAGAGAGAGTGAGAGAGAGTGAGAGCGTACGCGCGAGCGAGAGATGTGTAAAGGGCCGAAATCGGTGTGGCAATGAACGAGTGCGAGAACCGAAATATAAGAAAGCGAACGATAAAGGGATGAGTTCAGGGGGTTGGATGTGAATGTGTCATTGAGAGAAATTGTGACATTAAAAACTTGTGTGAGCACCGAAATTACGAGGGATAATATCTAAATTGTTATTACATAACCATTTCCCTACAAATTGGGGGCCCCTCCGGGATTTAACGAAATCAGAGGTGAAATTCGGTGCAACAATCTTGTTAAGTCAAGATCTAATCCAAGTATGGAGCAATACAGTGGGTTTACGGTGCAACAACTAAAAGATAAATTGCGAGAGTTAGGACAGTCTACCGCGGGCCCAAAGATAGAGCTTGTCGCCAGGCTCATGAACGTCGAGGCGGAAGGGCTGGCAGCACCCGCACCTGAAATCATGCAGGTGCCGATGGCTGCGGACTATCGCGGAGAGGACGAGAGAAGGACCGAGTGGATGCAACGCGAGATGGAGATGGCTCGGAGGGAACGCGACATGATGCAGAAGGAGCTGGAAATAGCGAGACGAGAGATCGAGGTGATGCAGCAAATGCAGCGGTTGCATTTGGCGGCAAATTCAGATCGACCAGCGATGGAGGAAGTCAGGCTGCGACAAGATATTTTACAAACATCGACGCCCGAAGAGATACATCGAACACGGATAAGCGTAACGGTGATCGCCGAATTGCTAAGCCATTTCGATGGTAACGGGCCTTACGAGCATTGGGAACGGCAATTCGAGCTACTACGAGGTGCGCATCAGCTAACGAATTGTGAAGCGATGATTTTGCTGGGATCGCGGCTGAGGGGGAAAGCAATGGAGTGGTTCCACTCTAGACCAGAATACTTCACGATGCCCGTGGACGAGTTATTAAAGGAAATGCGAGGGATGTTCCACCATCTCCCGAGCTGAGTGGCCAGGAAAAGGGAATTTGAGCAACGATATTGGAGATACGGTGAGCGGTTCAGCGATTATTATCACCAGAAGTTGATTTTAGGGAACCGTGTACCCATCGACGATGACGAAATTATCGAGTATCTTCTTGAGGGAATTCCCGATCTAATCCTACGGAACCAGGCCCGCATCGAAAGGTTCAGGACGAAGGCCGATCTTTTCGCTGCATTTGAGAAGGTGGTGCTACCGCCGAGAGCCGATGCCAGTCGAATTTCGAGGAAAACCACGGGGGTGGACGGGTACGTGGAACAGCAGCAGATCATCGAGAGGTGTCACAACTGCGGAGGGAGAGGTCATCGAGCAGACGGGTACGTGGAACAGCAGCAGATCATCGAGAGGTGTCACAACTGCGGAGGGAGAGGTCATCGAGCAGCCGAATGCCCAGCAAAGGACAGAGGGGTGAAGTGCTTTCATTGCCGAGAGTTTGGACACATCGCGTCTAGATGCCCACGAAAGACGTCAGCTGCAGTGGACAGCTATTTTGCCGAAACAACTGCGAAAGGGAAATACATTAAGTCCGTAACAATAAATAATTCAGAAATGACTGCTCTCATCGATACCGGGAGCGATGTAACGCTGATACGAGCGGACGCGTACGATAGAATAGGCGCGCCGCGTATAGAGTATAACCAAGTAAGCTTCGACGGTATAGGCTCGGTTTCAAATAAAACTTTAGGAGGATTCACAACCACCATCGAGATCGACGGGTCGTTGTACACTATTAAGGCACACGTTGTGCCCGAATCGCTCATGCGGCATAGCCTTTTGCTGGGGGCTGATTTCCTAAATAACGTACAACTAACTATCGAGCACGGGCGTGTCGAGATCCAGCAGCTGAGCAGAGTTCAGCCGACGGAGAACGACCTGACCGAAGTATTGCAAATAAACGTGTGCGAAGAAGCAAGACGAGTGGATATATCCCACATAAAAAATTCCGAGACCGCGAGCCGTGTGATGTCTATGGTGGATGGTTACGAAGCAAAGAAAATACGTGAGGTAGGGGTCGAAATGGCAATTATCTTAAAAGACGAAGAACCCGTTTATCAGCGAGCTAGGCGTCTATCCGCGGTAGAACGAGACGAGGTAAATGCGCATATACGAGAGTGGTTGCGCGACGGGATCATTCAACCCTCATTATCAGATTTTGCGAGTCCGGTCGTTCTAGTGCGGAAGAAGGACGGATCGTCACGACTATGCGTCGATTACAGGCAGCTCAATCGGAAAGTTATCGGCAAAGTATTACGGTCTGTATCGTGTAACGAGAGTGCTGCGAAACAAACGATATATTGTAGAGAGGGTAGGCGATCACGAAGGCCCGGGAGAAACCAGCACAGCAGCAGAGTACATGAAAGTTTGGGTCCACGACTCAGGCTCCGACCGAAGCGACGAAGAAAACGCGGAAAATGTCTGAGGCCAGACATCGCTGCAGGACGGCCGAGTGTGGGTGACAGTGTGGGTGATGAAAGAATCGCGAAGATAAACACTGCCGAAAGGCAAGCGACCGCGAGAGCGAGAGTGAGAGAGAGTGAGAGAGAGTGAGAGCGTACGCGCGAGCGAGAGATGTGTAAAGGGCCGAAATCGGTGTGGCAATGAACGAGTGCGAGAACCGAAATATAAGAAAGCGAACGATAAAGGGATGAGCTCAGGGGGTTGGATGTGAATGTGTCATTGAGAGAAATTGTGACATTAAAAACTTGTGTGAGCACCGAAATTACGAGGGATAATATCTAAGTTGTTATTACATAACCATATCCCTACATTACTACGGGATCCAAACCAGAAAAAACCCAGGATCTGGCCAACAACTATGAGGAAAACGCGAAAGTATGAGCCAGATGATTGCAAATACCAGAACTAACCCAGACATAACCAGCGTTATCCTCTAAAATACTTATCGGAACCAGCTTCTATTGACTGTTTCAGTGTGGTACCACATTACTACGTGATCCAAACCAGAAAAGGGCCAGGGTCTGGCCAACAAGTGTGCGAAAAACGCGAAAGTATGAGCCAGATGATTGCAAATACCAAAACTAACACAGACATAACCAGCGTTATCCTTTAAAATACTAATCGGAACATGCTTTTATTGACTGTTTCAGTGTGGTACCACATTACTACGGGATCCAAATCAGAAAAAGCCCAGGATCTGGCCAACAAGAATGCGAAAAATGCGAAAGTACGATCCAGATGGGGGCAAATCCCAGACCTAACCGAGACATAACCGGTGTTATCCTCTAAAATATTAATCGCAACCAGGTTTAATTGACTGTTTCAGTGTGGCACCACATTACTACGTGATCCAAACCAGAAAAAGCCCAGGGTCTGGCCAACAAGTATGCGAAAAACGCGAATATATGAGCCAGATGATTGCAAATACCAGAACTAACTCAGACATAACCAGCGTTATCCTCTAAAATACTGATCGGAACCAGCTTCTATTGACTGTTTCAGTGTGGAACCTCATTACTACGGGATCCAAAACAGAAAAAGCACAGGATCTGGCCAACAAGTATGCGAAAAACGCGGAAGTATGTGCCAGATGATAGCAAATACCAGAACTAACCCAGACATAACCAGCGTTATCCTCTAAAATATTAATCGCAACCAGGTTTAATTGACTGTTTCAGTCTGGTACCGCATTACTACGGGATCCAAACCAGAAAAAACCCAGGATCTGGCCAACAGGTATGCGAAAAATGCGAAGGTATGAGCCAGATGAGGGCAAATACCAGACCTAACCCAGACATAACCGGCGTTATCCTCTAAAATATTAATCGCAACCAGGTTTAATTGACTGTTTCAGTGTGGTACTGCATTCCTACGTGATCCAGACCAGAAAAAGGCCAGGATCTGGCCAACAAGTATGCGCAAAATGCGAAAGTACGAACCAGATGAGGGCAAATCCCAGACCAAACCGAGACATAGCCGGCGTTATCCTCTAAAATATTAATCGCAACCAGGTTTAATTGACTGTTTCGGTGTGGTACCGCATTACTACGGGATCCAAACCAGAGAAAACCCAGGATCTGGCCAACAGGTATGCGAAAAATGCGAAAGTATGAGCCAGATGGTTGCAAATACCAGAACTAACCCAGACATAACCAGCGTTATCCTCTAAAATACATATCGGAACATGCTTTTAATGACTGTTTCAGTGTGGTACCACATTACTACGTGATCCAAACCAGAAAAAGCCCAGGATCGGGCCAACAAGAGTGCGAAAAATGCGAAAGTACGAGCCAGATGAGGGAAAATCCCAGACCTAACCGAGACGTAACCGGCGTTATCCCCTAAAATATTAATCGCAACCAGGTTTAATTGACTGTTTCAGTGTGGTACTGCATTCCTACGTGATCCAGACCAGAAAAAGGCCAGGATCTGGCCAACAAGTATGCGCAAAATGCGAAAGTACGAACCAGATGAGGGCAAATCCCAGACCAAACCGAGACATAGCCGGCGTTATCCTCTAAAATATTAATCGCAACCAGGTTTAATTGACTGTTTCGGTGTGGTACCGCATTACTACGTGATCCAAACCAGAAAAAGGCCATGATCTGGCCAACAAGTATGCGAAATATGCGAAAGTATGACCCAGATGTTTGCAAATACCAGAACTAACTCAGACATAACCAGCGTTATCATCTAAAATACTGATCGGGACCAGCTTCTATTGACTGTTTCAGTGTGGCACCACATTACTACGTGATCCAAACCAGAAAAAGTCCAGGATCTGGCCAACAAGTATGCGAAAAATGCGAAATTATGAGCCAGATGATTGCAAATACCAGAACTATGCCTGACATAAACAGCGTTATCCTCTAAAATACGAATCAGAACATGTTTTTAATGACTGTTTCAGTGTGGTACCACATTACTACGTGATCCAAACCAGAAAAAGGCCAGGATCTGGCCAACAAGTATGCGAAAATCGTGAAAGTACGAGCCAGATGAGGACAAATCCCAGACCTACCCGAGACATAACCGGCGTTATCCTCTAAAATATTAATCTCAACCAGGTTTAATTGACTGTTTCGTTGTGGAACCACACTACTACGGGATCCAAACCAGAAAAAACCCAGGATCTGGCCAACAAGAATGCGAAAAATGCGAAAGTATGAGTCAGATAATTGCAAATACCAGAACTATCCCAGGCATAACCAGCGTTATCCTCTAAACTATTATTCGCAACCAGGTTTAATTGACTGTTTCGGTGTGGTACCACATTACTACGTGGTCCAAGCCAGAAAAAGGCCAGGATCTGGCCAACAAGAATGCGAAAAATGCGAAAGTACGCGCCAGATGATTGCAAATACCAGAACTAACCCAGACATAACCGGCGTTATCCTATAAAATATTAATCGCAACCAGGTTTAATTGACTGTTTCGGTGTGGTACCGCATTACTACGTGATCCAAACCAGAAAAAGGCCAGGACCTGGCCAACAAGTATGCGAAAAATGCGAAAGTACGTGCCAGATGAGGGCAAATACAAGACCTAACCCAGACATAACCGGCGTTATCCTCTAAAATACTGATCGGAACCAGCTTCTATTGACTGTTTCTGTGTGGTTCCACATTACTACGTGATCCAAACCAGAAAAAGGCCAGGATCTGGCCAACAAGTATGCGAAAAATGCGAAAGTATGAGCCAGATGATTGCAAATACCAGAACTAACCCAGACATAACCGGCGTTATCCTATAAAATATTAATCGCAACCAGGTTTAATTGACTGTTTCGGTGTGGTACCGCATTACTACGTGATCCAAACCAGAGAAAGGCCAGGATCTGGCCAACAAGGATGAGAAAAATGCGAAAGTATGAGCCAGATGGGGGCAAATCCCAGACCTAACCGAGACATAACCGGCGTTATCCTCTAAAATATTAATCGCAACCAGGTTTAATTGACTGTTTCGGTGTGGTACCGCATTACTACGTGATCTAAACCAGAAAAAGGCCATGATCTGGCCAACAAGTATGCGAAATATGCGAAAGTATGAGCCAGATGTTTGCAAATACCAGAACTGACTCAGACATAACCAGCGTTATCCTCTAAAATACTGATCGGGACCAGCTTCTATTGACTGTTTCAGTGTGGCACCGCATTACTACGTGATCCAAACCAGAAAAAGGCCAGGATCTGGCCAACAAGTATGCGAAAAACGTGAAAGTACGAGTCAGATGAGGACAAATCCCAGACCTAGCCGAGACATAACCGGCGTTATCCTCTAAAATATTGATCGCAACCAGTTTAATTGACTGTTTCGGTGTGGAACCTCATTACTACGTGATCCAAACCAGATAAAGCCCAGGATCTGGCCAACAAGTATGCGAAAAACGTGAAAGTACGAGTCAGATGAGGACAAATCCCAGACCTAGCCGAGACATAACCGGCGTTATCCTCTAAAATATTGATCGCAACCAGGTTTAATTGACTGTTTCGTTGTGGAACCACATTACTACGTGATCCAAACCAGAAAAAGGCCAGGATCTGGCCAACAAGTATGCGAAAAATGCGAAATTATGAGCCAGATGATTGCAAATACCAGAACTATGCCTGACATAAACAGCGTTATCCTCTAAAATACGAATCAGAACATGTTTTTAATGACTGTTTCGTTGTGGAACCACATTACTACGTGATCCAAACCAGAAAAAGGCCAGGATCTGGCCAACAAGTATGCGAAAAATGCGAAATTATGAGCCAGATGATTGCAAATACCAGAACTATGCCTGACATAAACAGCGTTATCCTCTAAAATACGAATCAGAACATGTTTTTAATGACTGTTTCAGTGTGGTACCACATTACTACGTGATCCAAACCAGAAAAAGGCCAGGATCTGGCCAACAAGTATGCGAAAAACGTGAAAGTACGAGCCAGATGAGGGCAAATACCAGACCTACCCGAGACATTACCGGCGTTATCCTCTAAAATATTGATCTCAATCAGGTTTAATTGACTGTTTCGTTGTGGAACCACACTACTACGGGATCCAAACCAGAAAAAACCCAGGATCTGGCCAACAAGAATGCGAAAAATGCGAAAGTATGAGCCAGATAATTGCAAATACCAGAACTATCCCAGGCATAACCAGCGTTATCCTCTAAAATATTATTCGCAACCAGGTTTAATTGACTGTTTCGGTGTGGTACCACATTACTACGTGGTCCAAGCCAGAAAAAGGCCAGGATCTGGCCAACAAGAATGCGAAAAATGCGAAAGTACGCGCCAGATGAGGGCAAATACCAGACCTAACCGAGACATTACCGGCGTTATCCTCTAAAATATTAATCGCAACCAGGTTTAATTGACTGTTTCGGTGTGGTACCGCATTACTACGTGATCCAAACCAGAAAAAGGCCAGGATCTGGCCAACAAGTATGCGAAAAATGCGAAAGTACGTGCCAGATGAGGGCAAATACAAGACCTAACCCAGACATAACCGGCGTTAGCCTCTAAAATACTGATTGGAACCAGCTTCTATTGACTGTTTCAGTGTGGTTCCACATTACTACGTGATCCAAACCAGAAAAAGGCCAGGATCTGGCCAACAAGTATGCGAAAAACGTGAAAGTACGAGTCAGATGAGGACAAATCCCGGACCTAGCCGAGACATAACCGGCGTTATCCTGTAAAATATTGATCGCAACCAGTTTAATTGACTGTTTCGGTGTGGAACCTCATTACTACGTGATCCAAACCAGATAAAGCCCAGGATCTGGCCAACAAGTATGCGAAAAACGCGAAAGTACGATCCAGATGAGGGTAAATCCCAGACCTAACCGAGACATAACCGGCGTTATCCTCTAAAATATTAATCGCAACCAGGTTTAATTGACTGTTTCGTTGTGGAACCACATTACAACGTGATCCAAACCAGAAAAAGTCCAGGATCTGGCCAACAAGTATGCGAAAAATGCGAAATTATGAGCCAGATGATTGCAAATACCAGAACTATGCCTGACATAAACAGCGTTATCCTCTAAAATACGAATCAGAACATGTTTTTAATGACTGTTTCAGTGTGGTACCACATTACTACGTGATCCAAACCAGAAAAAGGCCAGGATCTGGCCAACAAGTATGCGAAAAACGTGAAAGTACGAGCCAGATGAGGACAAATCCCAGTCCTACCCGAGACATAACCGGCGTTATCCTCCAAAATATTAATCTCAACCAGGTTTAATTGACTGTTTCGTTGTGGAACCACACTACTACGGGAGCCAAACCAGAAAAAACCCAGGATTTGGCAACAAGAATGCGAAAAATGCGAAAGTATGAGTCAGATAATTGCAAATACCAGAACTATCCCAGGCATAACCAGCGTTATCCTCTAAAATATTATTCGCAACCAGGTTTAATTGACTGTTTCGGTGTGGTACCACATTACTACGTGGTCCAAGCCAGAAAAAGGCCAGGATCTGGCCAACAAGAATGCGAAAAATGCGAAAGTACGCGCCAGATGAGGGCAAATACCAGACCTAACCGAGACATTACCGGCGTTATCCTATAAAATATTAATCGCAACCAGGTTTAATTGACTGTTTCGGTGTGGTACCGCATTACTACGTGATCCAAACCAGAAAAAGGCCAGGACCTGGCCAACAAGTATGCGAAAAATGCGAAAGTACGTGCCAGATGAGGGCAAATACAAGACCTAACCCAGACATAACCGGCGTTATCCTCTAAAATACTGATCGGAACCAGCTTCTATTGACTGTTTCTGTGTGGTTCCACATTACTACGTGATCCAAACCAGAAAAAGGCCAGGATCTGGCCAACAAGTATGCGAAAAACGTGAAAGTACGAGCCAGATGAGGACAAATCCCAGTCCTACCCGAGACATAACCGGCGTTATCCTCCAAAATATTAATCTCAACCAGGTTTATTTGACTGTTTCGTTGTGGAACCACATTACTACGGGATCCAAACCAGAAAAAACCCAGGATCTGGCCAACAAAAATGCGAAAAATGCGAAAGTATGAGCCAGATGATTGCAAATACCAGAACTAACCCAGACATAACCGGCGTTATCCTATAAAATATTAATCGCAACCAGGTTTAATTGACTGTTTCGGTGTGGTACCGCATTACTACGTGATCCAAACCAGAGAAAGGCCAGGATCTGGCCAACAAGGATGAGAAAAATGCGAAAGTATGAGCCAGATGGGGGCAAATCCCAGACCTAACCGAGACATAACCGGCGTTATCCTCTAAAATATTAATCGCAACCACGTTTAATTGACTGTTTCGGTGTGTAACCTCATTACTACGGGATCCAAAACAGAAAAAGCACAGGATCTGGCCAACACGTATGCGAAAAACGCGGAAGTATGTGCCAGATGATAGCAAATACCAGAACTAACCCAGACATAACCAGCGTTATCCTATAAAATATTAATCGCAACCAGGTTTAATTGACTGTTTCGGTGTGGTACCGCATTACTACGTGATCCAAACCAGAGAAAGGCCAGGATCTGGCCAACAAGGATGAGAAAAATGCGAAAGTATGAGCCAGATGGGGGCAAATCCCAGACCTAACCGAGACATAACCGGCGTTATCCTCTAAAATATTAATCGCAACCAGGTTTAATTGACTGTTTCGGTGTGGTACCGCATTACTCCGTGATCTAAACCAGAAAAAGGCCATGATCTGGCCAACAAGTATGCGAAATATGCGAAAGTATGAGCCAGATGTTTGCAAATACCAGACCTAGCCGAGACATAATCGGCGTTATCCTCTAAAATATTGATCGCAACCAGTTTAATTGACTGTTTCGGTGTGGAACCTCATTACTACGTGATCCAAACCAGATAAAGCCCAGGATCTGGCCAACAAGTATGCGAAAAACGTGAAAGTACGAGTCAGATGAGGACAAATCCCAGACCTAGCCGAGACATAACCGGCGTTATCCTCTGAAATATTGATCGCAACCAGGTTTAACTGACTGTTTCGTTGTGGAACCACATTACTACGTGATCCAAACCAGAAAAAGGCCAGGATCTGGCCAACAAGTATGCGAAAAATGCGAAATAATGAGCCAGATGATTGCAAATACCAGAACTATGCCTGACATAAACAGCGTTATCCTCTAAAATACGAATCAGAACATGTTTTTAATGACTGTTTTGTTGTGGAACCACATTACTACGTGATCCAAACCAGAAAAAGGCCAGGATCTGGCCAACAAGTATGCGAAAAATGCGAAATTATGAGCCAGATGATTGCAAATACCAGAACTATGCCTGACATAAACAGCGTTATCCTCTAAAATACGAATCAGAACATGTTTTTAATGACTGTTTCAGTGTGGTACCACATTACTACGTGATCCAAACCAGAAAAAGGCCAGGATCTGGCCAACAAGTATGCGAAAAACGCGGAAGTACGTGCCAGATGATAGCAAATACCAGAACTAACCCAGACATAACCAGCGTTATCCTATAAAATATTAATCGCAACCAGGTTTAATTGACTGTTTCGGTGTGGTACCGCATTACTACGTGATCCAAACCAGAAAAAGGCCAGGATCTGGCCAACAAGTATGCGAAAAATGCGAAATTATGAGCCAGATGATTGCAAATACCAGAACTATGCCTGACATAAACAGCGTTATCCTCTAAAATACGAATCAGAACATGTTTTTAATTGACTGTTTCGGTGTGGTACCGCATTACTACGTGATCCAAACCAGAGAAAGGCCAGGATCTGGCCAACAAGTATGCGAAATATGCGAAAGTATGAGCCAGATGTTTGCAAATACCAGAACTGACTCAGACATAACCAGCGTTATCCTCTAAAATACTGATCGGGACCAGCTTCTATTGACTGTTTCAGTGTGGCACCGCATTACTACGTGATCCAAACCAGAAAAAGGCCAGGATCTGGCCAACGAGTATGCGAAAAACGTGAAAGTACGAGTCAGATGAGGACAAATCCCAGACCTAGCCGAGACATAACCGGCGTTATCCTCTAAAATATTGATCGCAACCAGTTTAATTGACTGTTTCGGTGTGGAACCTCATTACTACGTGATCCAAACCAGATAAAGCCCAGGATCTGGCCAACAAGTATGCGAAAATCGTGAAAGTACGAGTCAGATGAGGACAAATCCCAGACCTAGCCGAGACATAACCGGCGTTATCCTCTAAAATATTGATCGCAACCAGGTTTAATTGACTGTTTCGTTGTGGAACCACATTACTACGTGATCCAAACCAGAAAAAGGCCAGGATCTGGCCAACAAGTATGCGAAAAATGCGAAATTATGAGCCAGATGATTGCAAATACCAGAACTATGCCTGACATAAACAGCGTTATCCTCTAAAATACGAATCAGAACATGTTTTTAATGACTGTTTCGTTGTGGAACCACATTACTACGGGATCCAAACCAGAAAAAACCCCGGATCTGGCCAACAAAAATGCGAAAAATGCGAAAGTATGAGCCAGATGATTGCAAATACCAGAACTAACCCAGACATAACCGGCGTTATCCTATAAAATATTAATCGCAACCAGGTTTAATTGACTGTTTCGGTGTGGTACCGCATTACTACGTGATCCAAACCAGAGAAAGGCCAGGATCTGGCCAACAATGATGAGAAAAATGCGAAAGTATGAGCCAGATGGGGGCAAATCCCAGACCTAACCGAGACATAACCGGCGTTATCCTCTAAAATATTAATCGCAACCAGGTTTAATTGACTGTTTCGGTGCTGTACCGCATTACTACGTGATCCAAACCAGAAAAAGGCCATGATCTGGCCAACAAGTATGCGAAAAATGCGAAAGTACGAGCCAGATGGGGGCAAATCCCAGACCTAACCGAGACGTAACCGGCGTTATCCCCTAAAATATTAATCGCAACCAGGTTTAATTGACTGTTTCAGTGTGGTAACACATTACTGCGAGATCCAAACCAGAAAAATCCAAGGATCGGGCCAACAAGAATGCGAGAAACGCGAAAGTACGAGCCACATGAGGGAAAATCCCAGACCTAACCCAGACATAACCGGCGTTATCCTCTAAAATATTAATCGCAACCAGGTTTAATTGACTGTTTCAGTGTGGTACCACATTACTACGTGATCCAAACCAGAAAAAGGCCAGGATCTGGCCAACAAGTATGCGAAAAACGTGAAAGTACGAGCCAGATGAGGACAAATCCCAGTCATACCCGAGACATAACCGGCGTTATCCCCTAAAATATTAATCGCAACCAGGTTTAATTGACTGTTTCAGTGTGGTACTGCATTACTACGTAATCCAGACCAGAAAAAGGCCAGGATCTGGCCAACAAGTATGCGCAAAATGCGAAAGTACGAACCAGATGAGGGCAAATCCCAGACCAAACCGAGACATAACCGGCGTTATCCTCTAAAATATTAATCGCAACCAGGTTTAATTGACTGTTTCGGTGCGGTACCGCATTACTACGTGATCCAAACCAGAAAAAGGCCATGATCTGGCCAACAAGTATGCGAAAAATGCGAAAGTACGTGCCAGATGGGGGCAAATCCCAGACCTAACCGAGACATAACCGGCGTTATCCTCTAAAATATTAATCGCAACCAGGTTTAATTGACTGTTTCGGTGTGGAACCTCATTACTACGGGATGCAAAACAGAAAAAGCACAGGATCTGGCCAACAAGTATGCGAAAAACGCGGAAGTATGTGCCAGATGATAGCAAATACCAGAACTAACCCAGACATAACCAGCGTTATCCTCTAAAATACTTATCGGAACATGCTTTTAATGACTGTTTCAGTGTGGTAACACATTACTACGAGATCCAAAGCAGAAAAATCCCAGGATCTGGCCAACAAGTATGCGAAAAATGCGAAAGTACGAGCCAGATGGGGGCAAATCCCAGACCTAACCGAGACATAACCGGCGTTATCCTCTAAAATATTAATCGCAACCAGGTTTAATTGACTGTTTCGGTGTGTAACCACATTACTACGTGATCCAAACCAGAAAAAGCCCAGGATCTGGCCAACAAGTATGCGAAAAATGCGAAAGTATGAGCCAGATGAGGGAAAATCCCAGACCTAACCGAGACGTAACCGGCGTTATCCCCTAAAATATTAATCGCAACCAGGTTTAATTGACTGTTTCAGTGTGGTACTGCATTACTACGTGATCCAGACCAGAAAAAGGCCAGGATCTGGCCAACAAGTATGCGCAAAATGCGAAAGTACGAACCAGATGAGGGCAAATCCCAGACCAAACCGAGACATAACCGGCGTTATCCTCTAAAATATTAATCGCAACCAGGTTTAATTGACTGTTTCGGTGCGGTACCACATTACTACGTGATCCAAACCAGAAAAAGGCCATGATCTGGCCAACAAGTATGCGAAAAATGCGAAAGTACGAGCCAGATGGGGGCAAATCCCAGACCTAACCGAGACATAACCGGCGTTATCCTCCAAAATATTGATCGCAACCAGGTTTAATTGACTGTTTCGTTGTGGAACCACATTACTACGTGATCCAAACCAGAAAAAGGCCAGGATCTGGCCAACAAGTATGCGAAAAATGCGAAATTATGAGCCAGATGATTGCAAATACCAGAACTATGCCTGACATAAACAGCGTTATCCTCTAAAATACGAATCAGAACATGTTTTTAATGACTGTTTCAGTGTGGTACCACATTACTACGTGATCCAAACCAGAAAAAGGCCAGGATCTGGCCAACAAGTTTGCGAAAAACGTGAAAGTACGAGCCAGATGAGGACAAATCCCAGACCTACCCGAGACATAACCGGCGTTATCCTCTAAAATATTAATCTCAACCAGGTTTAATTGACTGTTTCGTTGTGGAACCACACTACTACGGGATCCAAACCAGAAAAAACCCAGGATCTGGCCAACAAGAATGCGAAAAATGCGAAAGTATGAGCCAGATAATTGCAAATACCAGAACTATCCCAGGCATAACCAGCGTTATCCTCTAAAATATTATTCGCAACCAGGTTTAATTGACTGTTTCGGTTTGGTACCACATTACTACGTGGTCCAAGCCAGAAAAAGGCCAGGATCTGGCCAACAAGAATGCGAAAAATGCGAAAGTACGCGCCAGATGAGGGCAAATACCAGACCTAACCGAGACATTACCGGCGTTATCCTCTAAAATATTAATCGCAACCAGGTTTAATTGACTGTTTCGGTGTGGTACCGCATTACTACGTGATCCAAACCAGAAAAAGGCCAGGATCTGGCCAACAAGTATGCGAAAAATGCGAAAGTACGTGCCAGATGAGGGCAAATACAAGACCTAACCCAGACATAACCGGCGTTAGCCTCTAAAATACTGATCGGAACCAGCTTCTATTGACTGTTTCAGTGTGGTTCCACATTACTACGTGATCCAAACCAGAAAAAGGCCAGGATCTGGCCAACAAGTATGCGAAAAACGTGAAAGTACGAGCCAGATGAGGACAAATCCCAGTCATGCCCGAGACATAACCGGCGTTATCCTCTAAAATATTAATCTCAACCAGGTTTATTTGACTGTTTCGTTGTGGAACCACATTACTACGGGATCCAAACCAGAAAAAACTCAGGATCTGGCCAACAAAAATGCGAAAAATGCGAAAGTATGAGCCAGATGATTGCAAATACCAGAACTAACCCAGACATAACCGGCGTTATCCTATAAAATATTAATCGCAACCAGGTTTAATTGACTGTTTCGGTGTGGTACCGCATTACTACGTGATCCAAACCAGAGAAAGGCCAGGATCTGGCCAACAAGGATGAGAAAAATGCGAAAGTATGAGCCAGATGGGGGCAAATCCCAGACCTAACCGAGACATAACCGGCGTTATCCTCTAAAATATTAATCGCAACCAGGTTTAATTGACTGTTTCGGTGCTGTACCGCATTAGTACGTGATCCAAACCAGAAAAAGGCCATGATCTGGCCAACAAGTATGCGAAAAATGCGAAAGTACGAGCCAGATGGGGGCAAATCCCAGACCTAACCGAGACATAACCGGCGTTATCCTCTAAAATATTAATCGCAACCAGGTTTAATTGACTGTTTCGGTGTGTAACCTCATTACTACGGGATCCAAAACAGAAAAAGCACAGGATCTGGCCAACAAGTATGCGAAAAACGCGGAAGTATGTGCCAGATGATAGGAAATACCAGAACTAACCCAGACATAACCAGCGTTATCCTCTAAAATACTTATCGGAACATGCTTTTAATGACTGTTTCAGTGTGGTAACACATTACTACGAGATCCAAACCAGAAAAATCCCAGGATCTGGCCAACAAGTATGCGAAAAATGCGAAAGTACGAGCCAGATGGGGGCAAATCCCAGACCTAACCGAGACATAACCGGCGTTATCCTCTAAAATATTAATCGCAACCAGGTTTAATTGACTGTTTCAGTGTGGTACCACATTACTACGTGATCCAAACCAGAAAAAGCCCAGGATCTGGCCAACAAGTATGCGAAAAATGCGAAAGTATGAGCCAGATGAGGGAAAATCCCAGACCTAACCGAGACGTAACCGCGCGTTATCCCCTAAAATATCAATCGCAACCAGGTTTAATTGACTGTTTCAGTGTGGTACTGCATTACTACGTGATCCAGACCAGAAAAAGGCCAGGATCTGGCCAACAAGTATGCGCAAAATGCGAAAGTACGAACCAGATGAGGGCAAATCCCAGACCAAACCGAGACATAACCGGCGTTATCCTCTAAAATATTAATCGCAACCAGGTTTAATTGACTGTTTCGGTGCGGTACCGCATTACTACGAGATCCAAACCAGAAAAAGGCCATGATCTGGCCAACAAGTATGCGAAAAATGCGAAAGTACGAGCCAGATGGGGGCAAATCCCAGACCTAACCGAGACATAACCGGCGTTATCCTCTAAAATATTAATCGCAACCAGGTTTAATTGACTGTTTCGGTGTGGAACCTCATTACTACGGGATCCAAAACAGAAAAAGCACAGGATCTGGCCAACAAGTATGCGAAAAACGCGGAAGTATGTGCCAGATGATAGCAAATACCAGAACTAACCCAGACATAACCAGCGTTATCCTCTAAAATACTTATCGGAACATGCTTTTAATGACTGTTTCAGTGTGGTAACACATTACTACGAGATCCAAACCAGAAAAATCCCAGGATCTGGCCAACAAGTATGCGAAAAATGCGAAAGTACGAGCCAGATGGGGGCAAATCCCAGACCTAACCGAGACATAACCGGCGTTATCCTCTAAAATATTAATCGCAACCAGGTTTAATTGACTGTTTCGGTGTGTAACCACATTACTACGTGATCCAAACCAGAAAAAGCCCAGGATCTGGCCAACAAGTATGCGAAAAATGCGAAAGTATGAGCCAGATGAGGGAAAATCCCAGACCTAACCGAGACGTAACCGGCGTTATCCCCTAAAATATTAATCGCAACCAGGTTTAATTGACTGTTTCAGTGTGGTACTGCATTACTACGTGATCCAGACCAGGAAAAGGCCAGGATCTGGCCAACAAGTATGCGCAAAATGCGAAAGTACGAACCAGATGAGGGCAAATCCCAGACCAAACCGAGACATAACCGGCGTTATCCTCTAAAATATTAATCGCAACCAGTTTAATTGACTGTTTCGGTGCGGTACCACATTACTACGTGATCCAAACCAGAAAAAGGCCATGATCTGGCCAACAAGTATGCGAAAAATGCGAAAGTACGAGCCAGATGGGGGCAAATCCCAGACCTAACCGAGACATAACCGGCGTTATCCTCTAAAATATTGATCGCAACCAGGTTTAATTGACTGTTTCGTTGTGGAACCACATTACTACGTGATCCAAACCAGAAAAAGGCCAGGATCTGGCCAACAAGTATGCGAAAAATGCGAAATTATGAGCCAGAAGATTGCAAATACCAGAACTATGCCTGACATAAACAGCGTTATCCTCTAAAATACGAATCAGAACATGTTTTTAATGACTGTTTCAGTGTGGTACCGCATTACTACGTGATCCAAACCAGAAAAAGGCCAGGATCTGGCCAACAAGTATGCGAAAAACGTGAAAGTACGAGCCAGATGAGGACAAATCCCAGTCATACCCGAGACATAACCGGCGTTATCCTCTAAAATATTAATCTCAACCAGGTTTATTTGACTGTTTCGTTGTGGAACCACATTACTACGGGATCCAAACCAGAAAAAACCCAGGATCTGGCCAACAAAAATGCGAAAAACGTGAAAGTACGAGTCAGATGAGGACAAATCCCAGACCTAGCCGAAACATAACCGGCGTTATCCTCTAAAATATTGATCGCAACCAGTTTAATTGACTGTTTCGGTGTCGTACCGCATTACTACGTGATCCAAACCAGAAAAAGCCCAGGATCTGGCCAACAAGTATGCGAAAAACGCGGAAGTATGTGCCAGATGATAGCAAATACCAGAACTAACCCAGACATAACCAGCGTTATCCTCTAAAATACATATCGGAACCAGCTTCTATTGACTGTTTCAGTGTGGTACCACACTACTACGTGATGCAAACCAGAAAATGGGCCAGGGTCTGTCCAACAAGTATGCGAAAAATGTGAAAGTCCCAGCCAGATGAGGGCAAATACCAGACCTAACCGAGACATAACCGGCGTTATCTTCTAAAATATAAATCGCAACCAGGTTCAATTGACTGTTTCGGTGTGGAACCACATTACTACGGGATCCGAACCAGAAAAAACCCAGGATCTGGCCAACAAGAATGCGAAAAATGCGAAAGTACGTTCCAGATGAGGGCAAATCCCAGACCTATCCGAGACATAACCGGCGTTATCCTCTAATATATTAATCGCAACCAGGTTTAATTGACTGTTTCGTTGTGGAACCACATTACTGCGGGATCCAAACCAGAAAAAACCCAGGATCTGGCCAACAAGTATGCGCAAAATGCGAAAGTACGAACCAGATGAGGGCAAATCCCAGACCGAACCGAGACATAACCGTCGTTATCCTCTAAAATATTAATCGCAACCAGGTTTAATTGACTGTTTCGTTGTGGAACCACATTACTGCGGGATCCAAACCAGAAAAAGCCCAGGATCGGGCCAACGAGAATCCGAAAAATGCGAAAGTACGAGCCAGATGAGGGAAAATCCCAGACCTAACCGAGACGTAACCGGCGTTATCCCCTAAAATATTTATCGCAACCAGGTATAATTGACTGTTTCGGTGTGGTAACACATTACTACGAGATCCAAACCAGAAAAATCCCAGGATCGGGCCAACAAGAATGCGAGAAACGCGAAAGTACGAGCCACATGAGGGAAAATCCCAGACCTATCCCAGACATAACCGGCGTTATCCGCTAAAATATTAATCGCAACCAGGTTTAATTGACTGTTTCGTTGTGGAACCACATTACTACGGGATCCAAACCAGAAAGAACCCAGGATCTGGCCAACAAGTATGCGAAAAATGCGAAAGAACGATCCAGATGAGGGCAAATCCCAGACCTAACCGAGACATAACCGGCGTTATCCTCTAAAATATTAATTGCAACCAGGTTTAGTTAACTGTTTCAGTGTGGTACCACATTACTACGTGATCCAAATCAGAAAAAGCCCAGGATTTGGCCAACAAGTATGCGAAAAATGCGAAAGTACGAGCCAGATGAGGGCAAATCCCAGACCTAACCGAGACATAACCGGCGTTATCCTCTAAAATATTAATCGCAACCAGGTTTATTTGACTGTTTCGGTGTGGTAACGCATTACTACGTGATCCAAACCAGATAAAGCCCAGGATCTGGCTAACAAGTATGCGAAAAATGCGAAAGTACGAGCCAGATGAGGGCAAATCCGAGACCAAACCGAGACATAACCGGCGTTATCCTGTAAAATATTAATCGCAACCAGGTTTGACCGTTTCGGTGTGGAACCACATTACTACGGGATCCAAACCAGAGAAAACCCAGGATCTGGCCAACAGGTATGCGAAAAATGCTAAAGTATGAGCCAGATGATTGCAAATACTAGAACTAACCCAGCCATAACCAGCGTTATCCTCTAAAATATTAATCGCAACCAGGTTTAATTGACTGTTTCGGTGTGGTACCGCATTACTACGTGATCCAAACCAGAGAAAGGCCAGGATCTGGCCAACAAGGATGAGAAAAATGCGAAAGTATGAGCAAGATGATTGCAAATACCAGAACTAACCCTGACATAACCAGCGTTATCCTCTAAAATACGAATGGGAACATGCTTTTAATGACTGTTTCAGTGTGGTAACACATTACTACGTGATCCAAACCAGAAACATCCCAGGATCGGGCCAACAAGAATGCGAAAAATGCGATAGTACCAGCCAGAGGAGGGCAAATACCAGACTTAACACAGACATAACCGGCGTTATCCTCTAAAATATTAATCGCAACCGGGTTTAATTGACTGTTTCCGTGTGGAACCACATTACTACGGGATCCAAACCAGAAAAAACCCAGGATCTGGCCAACAACTATGAGAAAAACGCGAAAGTATGAGCCAGATGATTGCAAATACCAGAACTATCCCAGGCATAACCAGCGTTATCCTCTAAAATATTATTCGCAACCAGGTTTAATTGACTGTTTCGGTGTGGTACCACATTACTACGTGGTCCAGGCCAGAAAAAGGCCAGGATCTGGCCAACAAGAATGCGAAAATTGCGAAAGTACGCGCCAGATGAGGGCAAATACCAGAACTAACCCAGACATAACCAGCGTTATCCTCTAAAGTACTGATCGGAACCAGCTTCTATTGACTGTTTCAGTGTGGTACCACATTACTACGTGATCCACACCCGAAAAAGGCCAGGATCTGGCCAACAAGTATGCGAAAAACGTTAAAGTACGAGCCAGATGAGGACAAATCCCAGACCTAACCGAGACGTAACCGGCGTTATCCCCTAAAATATTAATCGCAACCAGGTATAATTGACTGTTTCGGTGTGGTACCGCATTGCTACGATGATCCAAACCAGAAATAACCCAGGATCTGGCCAACAAGGATGAGAAAAATGCGAAAGTATGAGCAAGATGATTGCAAATACCAGAACTAACCCTGACATAACCAGCGTTATCCTCTAAAATACGAATGGGAACATGCTTTTAATGACTGTTTCAGTGTGGTAACACATTACTACGTGATCCAAACCAGAAACATCCCAGGATCGGGCCAACAAGGATGCGAAAAATGCGAAAGTACGAACCAGGTGAGGGAAAATCCCAGACCTAACCGAGATGTAACCGGCGTTATCCCCTAAAATATTAATCGCAACCAGGTTTAATTGACTGTTTCGGTGTGGAACCACGTTACTACGGGATCCAAACCAGAAAAAACTCAGGATCTGGCCGACAAGTATTCGAAAAATGCGATAGTACGAGCCAGAGGAGGGCAAATACCAGACTTAACACAGACATAACCGGCGTTATCCTCTAAAATATTAATCGCAACCGAGTTTAATTCACTGTTTCCGTGTGGAACCACATTACTACGGGATCCAAACCAGAAAAAACCCAGGATCTGGCCAACAACTATGAGAAAAATGCGAAAGTACGAGCCAGATGAGGGCAAATCCCAGACCTAACCGAGACATAACCGGCGTTATCCTCTAAAATATTAATCGCAACCAGGTTTATTTGACTGTTTCGGTGTGGTAACGCATTACTACGTGATCCAAACCAGATAAAGCCCAGGATCTGGCTAACAAGTATGCGAAAAATGCGAAAGTACGAGCCAGATGAGGGCAAATCCGAGACCAAACCGAGACATAACCGGCGTTATCCTGTAAAATATTAATCGCAACCAGGTTTAATTGACTGTTTCGGTGTGGTACCGCATTACTACGTGATCCAAACCAGAGAAAGGCCAGGATCTGGCCAACAAGGATGAGAAAAATGCGAAAGTATGAGCAAGATGATTGCAAATACCAGAACTAACCCTGACATAACCAGCGTTATCCTCTAAAATACGAATGGGAACATGCTTTTAATGACTGTTTCAGTGTGGTAACACACTACTACGTGATCCAAACCAGAAACATCCCAGGATCGGGCCAACAAGAATGCGAAAAATGCGATAGTACCAGCCAGAGGAGGGCAAATACCAGACTTAACACAGACATAACCGGCGTTATCCTCTAAAATATTAATCGCAACCGGGTTTAATTGACTGTTTCCGTGTGGAACCACATTACTACGGGATCCAAACCAGAAAAAACCCAGGATCTGGCCGACAAGTATTCGAAAAATGCGATAGTACGAGCCAGAGGAGGGCAAATACCAGACTTAACACAGACATAACCGGCGTTATCCTCTAAAATATTAATCGCAACCGGGTTTAATTGACTGTTTCCGTGTGGAACCACATTACTACGTGATCCAAACCAGAAAAAGGCCATGATCTGGCCAACAAGTATGCGAAAAATGCGAAAGTACGATCCAGATGAGGGCAAATCCCAGACCTAACCGAGACATAACCGGCGTTATCCTCTAAAATATTAATCGCAACCAGGTTTAATTGACTGTTTCGTTGTGGAACCACATTACTGCGGGATCCAAACCAGAAAAAACCCAGGATCTGGCCAACAAGTATGCGAAAAATGCGAAAGTACGATCCAGATGAGGGCAAATCCCAGACCTAGCCGAGACATAACCGGCGTTATCCTCTAAAATATTAATCGCAACCAGGTTTAATTGACTGTTTCGGTGTGGTACCGCATTACTACGTGATCCAAACCAGAAACAGGCCAGGATCTGCCCAACAAGTATCCGAAAAATGCGAAATTTTGAGCCAGATGATTGCAAATACCAGAACTATGCCTGACATAAACAGCGTTATCCCCTAAAATATTAATCGCAACCAGGTATAATTGACTGTTTCGCTGTGGTACCGCATTGCTACGATGATCCAAACCAGAAAAAACCCAGGATCTGGCCAACAACTATGAGAAAAACGCGAAAGAATGAGCCAGATGATTGCAAATACCAGAACTATCCCAGGCATAACCAGCGTTATCCTCCAAAATATTATTCGCAACCAGGTTTAATTGACTGTTTCGGTGTGGTACCACATTACTACGTGGTCCAGGCCAGAAAAAGGCCAGGATCTGGCCAACAAGAATGCGAAAATTGCGAAAGTACGCGCCAGATGAGGGCAAATACCAGAACTAACCCAGACATAACCAGCGTTATCCTCTAAAGTACTGATCGGAACCAGCTTCTATTGACTGTTTCAGTGTGGTACCACATTACTACGTGATCCACACCCGAAAAAGGCCAGGATCTGGCCAACAAGTATGCGAAAAACGTTAAAGTACGAGCCAGATGAGGGCAAATCCCAGACCTAACCGAGACATAACCGGCGTTATCCTCTAAAATATTAATCGCAACCAGGTTTATTTGACTGTTTCGGTGTGGTAACGCATTACTACGTGATCCAAACCAGATAAAGCCCAGGATCTGGCTAACAAGTATGCGAAAAATGCGAAAGTACGAGCCAGATGAGGGCAAATCCGAGACCAAACCGAGACATAACCGGCGTTATCCTGTAAAATATTAATCGCAACCAGGTTTAATTGACAGTTTCGGTGTGGTACCGCATTACTACGTGATCCAAACCAGAGAAAGGCCAGGATCTGGCCAACAAGGATGAGAAAAATGCGAAAGTATGAGCAAGATGATTGCAAATACCAGAACTAACCCTGACATAACCAGCGTTATCCTCTAAAATACGAATGGGAACATGCTCTTAATGACTGTTTCAGTGTGGTAACACATTACTACGTGATCGAAACCAGAAACATCCCAGGATCGGGCCAACAAGAATGCGAAAAATGCGATAGTACCAGCCAGAGGAGGGCAAATACCAGACTTAACACAGACATAACCGGCGTTATCCTCTAAAATATTAATCGCAACCGGGTTTAATTGACTGTTTCCGTGTGGAACCACATTACTACGGGATCCAAACCAGAAAAAACCCAGGATCTGGCCGACAAGTATTCGAAAAATGCGATAGTACGAGCCAGAGGAGGGCAAATACCAGACTTAACACAGACATAACCGGCGTTATCCTCTAAAATATTAATCGCAACCGGGTTTATGTGAGTGTTTCCGTGTGGAACCACATTACTACGTGATCCAAACCAGAAAAAGGCCATGATCTGGCCAACAAGTATGCGAAAAATGCGAAAGTACGAGCCAGATGGGGGCAAATCCCAGACCTAACCGAGACATAACCGGCGTTATCCTCTAAAATATTAATCGCAACCAGGTTTAATTGACTGTTTCGGTGTGGAACCTCATTACTACGGGATCCAAAACAGAAAAAGCACAGGATCTGGCCAACAAGTATGCGAAAAACGCGGAAGTATGTGCCAGATGATAGCAAATACCAGAACTAACCCAGACATAACCAGCGTTATCCTCTAAAATACTTATCGGAACATGCTTTTAATGACTGTTTCAGTGTGGTAACACATTACTACGAGATCCAAACCAGAAAAATCCCAGGATCTGGCCAACAAGTATGCGAAAAATGCGAAAGTACGAGCCAGATGGGGGCAAATCCCAGACCTAACCGAGACATAACCGGCGTTATCCTCTAAAATATTAATCGCAACCAGGTTTAATTGACTGTTTCGGTGTGTAACCACATTACTACGTGATCCAAACCAGAAAAAGCCCAGGATCTGGCCAACAAGTATGCGAAAAATGCGAAAGTATGAGCCAGATGAGGGAAAATCCCAGACCTAACCGAGACGTAACCGGCGTTATCCCCTAAAATATTAATCGCAACCAGGTTTAATTGACTGTTTCAGTGTGGTACTGCATTACTACGTGATCCAGACCAGGAAAAGGCCAGGATCTGGCCAACAAGTATGCGCAAAATGCGAAAGTACGAACCAGATGAGGGCAAATCCCAGACCAAACCGAGACATAACCGGCGTTATCCTCTAAAATATTAATCGCAACCAGGTTTAATTGACTGTTTCGGTGCGGTACCGCATTACTACGTGATCCAAACCAGAAAAAGGCCATGATCTGGCCAACAAGTATGCGAAAAATGCGAAAGTACGAGCCAGATGGGGGCAAATCCCAGACCTAACCGAGACATAACCGGCGTTATCCTCTAAAATATTAATCGCAACCAGGTTTAATTGACTGTTTCGTTGTGGAACCACATTACTACGTGATCCAAACCAGAAAAAGGCCAGGATCTGGCCAACAAGTATGCGAAAAATGCGAAATTATGAGCCAGAAGATTGCAAATACCAGAACTATGCCCGACATAAACAGCGTTATCCTCTAAAATACGAATCAGAACATGTTTTTAATGACTGTTTCAGTGTGGTACCACATTACTACGTGATCCAAACCAGAAAAAGGCCAGGATCTGGCCAACAAGTATGCGAAAAACGTGAAAGTACGAGCCAGATGAGGGAAAATCCCAGACCTAACCGAGACATAACCGGCGTTATCCTCTAAAATATTAATCGCAACCAGGTTTAATTGACTGTTTCGTTGTGGAACCACATTACTGCGGGATCCAAACCAGAAAAAACCCAGGATCTGGCCAACAAGTATGCGAAAAATGCGAAAGTACGAGCCAGATGAGGGAAAATCCCAGACCTAACCGAGACGTAACCGGCGTTATCCCCTAAAATATTAATCGCAACCAGGTTTAATTGACTGTTTCAGTGTGGTACTGCATTACTACGTGATCCAAACCAGAAAAAGGCCAGGATCTGGCCAACATGTATGCGAAAAACGTGAAAGTACGAGTCAGATGAGGACAAATCCCAGACCTAGCCGAGACAAAACCGGCGTTATCCTCTAAAATATTAATCGCAACCAGTTTAATTGACTGTTTCGGTGTGGAACCTCATTACTACGATGATCCAAACCAGAAAGAGGCCAGGATCTGGCTAACAAGTATGCGAAAAATGCGAAAGTACGATCCAGATGAGGGCAAATCCCAGACCTAACCGAGACATAACCGGCGTTATCCTCTAAAATATTAATCGCAACCAGGTTTAATTGACTGTTTCGTTGTGGAACCACATTACTGCGGGATCCAAACCAGAAAAAACCCAGGATCTGGCCAACAACTATGAGAAAAACGCGAAAGTATGAGCCAGATGATTGCAAATACCAGAACTATCCCAGGCATAACCAGCGTTATCCTCTAAAATATTATTCGCAACCAGGTTTAATTGACTGTTTCGGTGTGGTACCACATTACTACGTGGTCCAGGCCAGAAAAAGGCCAGGATCTGGCCAACAAGGATGAGAAAAATGCGAATATATGATCGAGATGATTGCAAATACCAGAACTATCCCTGACATAACCAGCGTTATCCTCTAAAATACGCATCGGAACATACTTTTAATGACTGTTTCAGTGTGGTACCACATTACTACGTGATCCAAACCAGAAAAAGCCCAGGATCGGGCCAACAAGAATCCGAAAAATGCGAAAGTACGAGCCAGATGAGGGAAAATCCCAGACCTAACCGAGACGTAACCGGCGTTATCCCCTAAAATATTTATCGCAACCAGGTATAATTGACTGTTTCGGTGTGGTAACACATTACTACGAGATCCAAACCAGAAAAATCCCAGGATCGGGCCAACAAGAATGCGAGAAACGCGAAAGTACGAGCCACATGAGGGAAAATCCCAGACCTATCCCAGACATAACCGGCGTTATCCGCTAAAATATTAATCGCAACCAGGTTTAATTGACTGTTTCGTTGTGGAACCACATTACTACGGGATCCAAACCAGAAAGAACCCAGGATCTGGCCAACAAGTATGCGAAAAATGCGAAAGAACGATCCAGATGAGGGCAAATCCCAGACCTAACCGAGACATAACCGGCGTTATCCTCTAAAATATTAATTGCAACCAGGTTTAGTTAACTGTTTCAGTGTGGTACCACATTACTACGTGATCCAAATCAGAAAAAGCCCAGGATTTGGCCAACAAGTATGCGAAAAATGCGAAAGTACGAGCCAGATGAGGGCAAATCCCAGACCTAACCGAGACATAACCGGCGTTATCCTCTAAAATATTAATCGCAACCAGGTTTATTTGACTGTTTCGGTGTGGTAACGTATTACTACGTGATCCAAACCAGATAAAGCCCAGGATCTGGCTAACAAGTATGCGAAAAATGCGAAAGTACGAGCCAGATGAGGGCAAATCCGAGACCAAACCGAGACATAACCGGCGTTATCCTGTAAAATATTAATCGCAACCAGGTTTGACCGTTTCGGTGTGGAACCACATTACTACGGGATCCAAACCAGAGAAAACCCAGGATCTGGCCAACAGGTATGCGAAAAATGCTAAAGTATGAGCCAGATGATTGCAAATACTAGAACTAACCCAGACATAACCAGCGTTATCCTCTAAAATATTAATCGCAACCAGGTTTAATTGACTGTTTCGGTGTGGTACCGCATTACTACGTGATCCAAACCAGAGAAAGGCCAGGATCTGGCCAACAAGGATGAGAAAAATGCGAAAGTATGAGCAAGATGATTGCAAATACCAGAACTAACCCTGACATAACCAGCGTTATCCTCTAAAATACGAATGGGAACATGCTTTTAATGACTGTTTCAGTGTGGTAACACATTACTACGTGATCCAAACCAGAAACATCCCAGGATCGGGCCAACAAGAATGCGAAAAATGCGATAGTACCAGCCAGAGGAGGGCAAATACCAGACTTAACACAGACATAACCGGCGTTATCCTCTAAAATATTAATCGCAACCGGGTTTAATTGACTGTTTCCGTGTGGAACCACATTACTACGGGATCCAAACCAGAAAAAACCCAGGATCTGGCCAACAACTATGAGAAAAACGCGAAAGTATGAGCCAGATGATTGCAAATACCAGAACTATCCCAGGCATAACCAGCGTTATCCTCTAAAATATTATTCGCAACCAGGTTTAATTGACTGTTTCGGTGTGGTACCACATTACTACGTGGTCCAGGCCAGAAAAAGGCCAGGATCTGGCCAACAAGAATGCGAAAATTGCGAAAGTACGCGCCAGATGAGGGCAAATACCAGAACTAACCCAGACATAACCAGCGTTATCCTCTAAAGTACTGATCGGAACCAGCTTCTATTGACTGTTTCAGTGTGGTACCACATTACTACGTGATCCACACCCGAAAAAGGCCAGGATCTGGCCAACAAGTATGCGAAAAACGTTAAAGTACGAGCCAGATGAGGACAAATCCCAGACCTAACCGAGACGTAACCGGCGTTATCCCCTAAAATATTAATCGCAACCAGGTATAATTGACTGTTTCGGTGTGGTACCGCATTGCTACGATGATCCAAACCAGGAATAACCCAGGATCTGGCCAACAAGGATGAGAAAAATGCGAAAGTATGAGCAAGATGATTGCAAATACCAGAACTAACCCTGACATAACCAGCGTTATCCTCTAAAATACGAATGGGAACATGCTTTTAATGACTGTTTCAGTGTGGTAACACATTACTACGTGATCCAAACCAGAAACATCCCAGGATCGGGCCAACAAGGATGCGAAAAATGCGAAAGTACGAACCAGGTGAGGGAAAATCCCAGACCTAACCGAGATGTAACCGGCGTTATCCCCTAAAATATTAATCGCAACCAGGTTTAATTGACTGTTTCGGTGTGGAACCACGTTACTACGGGATCCAAACCAGAAAAAACTCAGGATCTGGCCGACAAGTATTCGAAAAATGCGATAGTACGAGCCAGAGGAGGGCAAATACCAGACTTAACACAGACTTAACCGGCGTTATCCTCTAAAATAGTAATCGCAACCGAGTTTAATTCACTGTTTCCGTGTGGAACCACATTACTACGGGATCCAAACCTGAAAAAACCCAGGATCTGGCCAACAACTATGAGAAAAATGCGAAAGTACGAGCCAGATGAGGGCAAATCCCAGACCTAACCGAGACATAACCGGCGTTATCCTCTAAAATATTAATCGCAACCAGGTTTATTTGACTGTTTCGGTGTGGTAACGCATTACTACGTGATCCAAACCAGATAAAGCCCAGGATCTGGCTAACAAGTATGCGAAAAATGCGAAAGTACGAGCCAGATGAGGGCAAATCCGAGACCAAACCGAGACATAACCGGCGTTATCCTGTAAAATATTAATCGCAACCAGGTTTAATTGACTGTTTCGGTGTGGTACCGCATTACTACGTGATCCAAACCAGAGAAAGGCCAGGATCTGGCCAACAAGGATGAGAAAAATGCGAAAGTATGAGCAAGATGATTGCAAATACCAGAACTAACCCTGACATAACCAGCGTTATCCTCTAAAATACGAATGGGAACATGCTTTTAATGACTGTTTCAGTGTGGTAACACATTACTACGTGATCCAAACCAGAAACATCCCAGGATCGGGCCAACAAGAATGCGAAAAATGCGATAGTACCAGCCAGAGGAGGGCAAATACCAGACTTAACACAGACATAACCGGCGTTATCCTCTAAAATATTAATCGCAACCGGGTTTAATTGACTGTTTCCGTGTGGAACCACATTACTACGGGATCCAAACCAGAAAAAACCCAGGATCTGGCCGACAAGTATTCGAAAAATGCGATAGTACGAGCCAGAGGAGGGCAAATACCAGACTTAACACAGACATAACCGGCGTTATCCTCTAAAATATTAATCGCAAACCGGGTTTAATTGACTGTTTCCGTGTGGAACCACATTACTACGGGATCCAAACCAGATAAAACCCAGGATCTGGCCAACAACTATGAGAAAAATGCGAAAGTATGAGCCAGATGATTGCTAATACCAGAACTATCCCAGGCATAACCAGCGTTATCCTCTAAAATATTATTCGCAACCAGGTTTAATTGACTGTTTCAGTGTGGTACTACATTACTACGTGGTCCAGGCCAGAAAAAGGCCAGGATCTGGCCAACAAGAATGCGAAAATTGCGAAAGTACGCGCCAGATGAGGGCAAATACCAGAACTAACCCAGACATAACCAGCGTTATCCTCTAAAGTACTGATCGGAACCAGCTTCTATTGACTGTTTCAGTGTGGTACCACATTACTACGTGATCCACACCCGAAAAAGGCCAGGATCTGGCCAACAAGTATGCGAAAAACGTTAAAGTACGAGCCAGATGAGGACAAATCCCAGACCTAACCGACACGTAACCGGCGTTATCCCCTAAAATGTTAATCGCAACCAGGTATAATTGACTGTTTCGGTGTGGTACCGCATTGCTACGATGATCCAAACCAGAAAGAGGCCAGGATCTGGCCAACAAGTATGCGAAAAATGCGAAAGTATGAGCCAGATGATTGCAAATACCAGAACTAACCCAGACATAACCGGCGTTATCTCCTAAAATATTAATCGCGACCAGGTTTAATTGACTGTTTCGGTGTGGTACCGCATTACTACGTGATCCAAACCAGAGAAAGGCCAGGATCTGGCCAACAAGGATGAGAAAAATGCGAATATATGATCCAGATGATTGCAAATACCAGAACTAACCCTGACATAACCAGCGTTATCCTCTAAAATACGCATCGGAACATACTTTTAATGACTGTTTCAGTGTGGTACCACATTACTATGTGATCCAAACCAGAAAAAGCCCAGGATCGGGCCAACAAGAATGCGAGAAACGCGAAAGTACGAGCCACATGAGGGAAAATCCCAGACCTATCCCAGACATAACCGGCGGTATCCGCTAAAATATTAATCGCAACCAGGTTTAATTGACTGTTTCGTTGTGGAAACACATTACTACGGGATCCAAACCAGAAAGAACCCAGGATCTGGCCAACAAGTATGCGAAAAATGCGAAAGAACGATCCAGATGAGGGCAAATCCCAGACCTAACCGAGACATAACCGGCGTTATCCTCTAAAATATTAATTGCAACCAGGTTTAGTTAACTGTTTCAGTGTGGTACCACATTACTACGTGATCCAAATCAGAAAAAGCCCAGGATTTGGCCAACAAGTATGCGAAAAATGCGAAAGTACGAGCCAGATGAGGCCAAATCCCAGACCTAACCGAGACATAACCGGCGTTATCCTCTAAAATATTAATCGTAACCAGGTATAATTGACTGTTTCGGTGTGGTAACACATTACTTTTTTTTTTTTTTTTTTTTTTTTTTTTGTCGTGGGGAAAATCTTCGAAAGACTCCCTCCCACCTCCTTGGGGAGAGGTGGGAGGGGTGTGTGGGATTCCCCGCGCCCGTACAACGACAGGCGCGGGACCTACCCACTAAAAACCCCACGGTGACCCTTCGGCACGCTTTGGGAGGTTACCGGGAATTGCTCGAAGCATTCTTCCGGTATCCTCCCCGTGCCCGCGCTTTCGCGCCCATCCCCCGGGGGGACAATCGGTCCCCCCAGTAGACACACTGCCTCATAGCGGCGGGACGGGGCCACTCCATCCCGCCGCTATCCGTCCCGGGGCCGGGTTTAGTGGCGGCTGCGAGCCCCAACTCGCAACCGCCCGCGACGCCGTTTCCACCCCTCGGCGGCCGGGCGTTCATGGCCGCACCAGACCGCCGAGGGTGCCTCCCCTTGCGTCGGACCGGTAGGGGGAGGCACTCCTACCCCCAACCGGTCCGACCCGGCGCCGCCTGGCGGGAGGAGGGTCCCCTCAGGACCCCCCTCCCAGCCTAGGTCATCCGCCACGCCGAGGCGGCCGCCCGCGACGCCTCGCGACCGGGCGACGACCTCGGGCCACCGCACGAGCGCGAGCTTCAGCGCGCCGCTGAAGCTCGCGCTCCCTCCCCGCGGCCTCCTTCTGCAACATTACGTTCTCGCAGAAGGAGGCCACGGCCCTCCACTTCTCCTCGCTGCCGAGCATGGCGCGCACCACGCCCGGCAGCAAGTCATCCCGCCCGACGACGCCGACCAGGACACGGCGCTCCCCCTCCCACGCGGGGCATACCTCCAGGGTATGATCCGCCGTGTCCTGCTCAGCGTCGCAGTGGCAGCAACGCGCCGTCGGCTCCTTCCCTATCCGGCACAGGTATCTTCCGAAGCTGCCATGCCCGGAAAATACCTGTGCCAGCCGGTAGGTGAGGCTGCCATGGCCTCTGTCCAGCCACTCCTTCTGGAGTGGCCGAACAGCCCCGACAGTCCGGTGCCCCGCGGTTGGCAGAGCCAGCCGCTCCTGCCACGCGAGCAACACGGACTGCCGGGCCTGGCGCTTCAAATCGCCCCAAGCAGGTTCCTGCCCGCCCGGGACCGCCCCCACTCCCGCGCGACGGTCGACGCGGTGCCGGTACATCACCGCGTGCGACCGCGCGAGCAGGTCCATGGGCGGCATCCCCGCTAGAACCGTCGCCGCCTCATGTGGCATGGTCCGATACCCGCGGACGACCCTGAGCGCCATGCGCCTCTGCACCCGACGCAGCATAGTCATGCTGCGCCGGGAGGCAGCCAGGTCGTCCGCCCAGACGGGGGCCCCGTATAGGGCCACCGACTGGACCATTGCCACATAGAGGCGACGAACTCGGCCCGCCGGGCCCCCCAGGTTGGGCAGGATCCGGCCCAGAGCTGCAACCATCCTTTCCAACCGGGGGACCAGGCAGCGGAAATGCTCCTCGAAACGCCAGTGGCTATCGAGGATCAGCCCTAGATACCTGATCTGGGGCTTCACCTCGATATCAGCCCCACCCACCCGGATCAGAGGGGGTGGCGGATCCTGCCGAGGTGAATGAAACGCAATCATCTCGGTCTTATGGACCGCCACCGTCATCCCCATCCCCCTGATCCGGTCGACGACGCGTTGCGACCCCTCCTCCGCGCGACGCATGGCCCTCCCCCAGTGCGCCCCGACGGCCAGCACCAGTGTGTCATCCGCATAACACACCGTGCTGACGCCGTCGGGGAGGCCAGCCCGCAACACCGAGTCGTACGCGATGTTCCACAGGAGTGGCCCGAGGACCGACCCCTGCGGAACACCGCAGTACACCTCCCTCCGCATATCACCATCCCGGCCCGGATACTCGATCCACCTGCCGCGGAGATAATCCCCGACGACCGCCCTGAGACAAGGGGGGACTCGATAATATTCGAGTCCCCTCCTTATCTCTTTCCAGGGGAGGGTGTTAAAGGCATTGGCAATATCCAAGGATATTGCCAATGCCACCCCTCCCCGGGAGACGGCCGCCTCCGAGAGGGCCCCCACACGACCTATCGCGTCGATAGTCGATCGGCCCCCCCGGAAACCGAACTGGCAGTCGGCCAGCCCGGGATCACCCCGCGACAGGTGCTCGACGAGGCGGGCAGCAATCACACGCTCGAAGAGCTTGCCCACCTCGTCGAGGAGACAAATGGGCCGGTATGCGGAGGGAGACTCCGCGGGCCGACCCTCCTTCCGGAGGAGGACCATTCTCGCCACCTTCCAACTGGGGGGGAATCGCCCGTCCCTCAGGCAGCGGTCGAACAACCGCCTGAGGTCGGCCCCAAGGACGCCCTGGGTCAAGACCCAAACCCGGCCGGGCACACCATCCGGACCCGGGGCCGTGTTACGAACCCCGAGCCGTCTGATGGCCGCTGCCAGCTCCTCCTGCGTGACCCCCAGCTCGGCCGTCCACTCCACTGGGACAGCCGCCGCCGCCGGAGGACACGGTCCCCTCCCCCAATTGGGAAGAGTGTATTGACCACGTCCTCCAACAGCCGGGGTTCAAGACCCTCGGTGACGGGGGGCGCCCACGGGCGGAGCTTATTCAGCACCACCTTATATGGTCGCCCCCATGGATCGTCATCAAGGGTCTGGAGGAGCTCCTTCCATGCCTGGGTCTTGGCCCGTTTGATGGCGACCTGCAGAGCAACTCGCGCCACGCGGTATGCTCCATACAGGTCATCAGCTGCCCTCGCTCGCGCCACGCCGTCGCCTGTACGTTGACGACGGCGCGCGCGGGTGTACTGGCGTCGGGCGCGGACAGTCGCGACTCGCAACTCCGCGATCGCGTCCGACCACCAGTACACCGCCCGGCGAGGAGAAGCCCGCCCGACCCGAGGCATCGCCGCGTCGCAAATACCCGCGACCAATGCTCCGAGCCGGGCGACCTCCTCCTCTATGCTCGGCAACTCGGCCGCTCCCTGCGGCCAAGTTGCAGCGAGGGCAGCTGCCATCAGGGCGTCCTTGTCCAGGCGCCGAAGCGCCCAGCGGCGTGGTGGGGTGCCACGCAGGCGGCCGTGTCGGGATGCACTCGCGGCGGCAGAGACCTCCATCCGGATGTACCGGTGATCGGAGAGTGTCTCTGCCCCCGCGACCACGTGCCAACCCGACACCATGCGCACGGCGTTGGGGGTCGCGAATCCAACATCCACGATGGACCCCCCATATCGCCGCACGCATGTGTGCTCCGACCCCCGGTTCAATACCCGGAGGTCGAGCCCCGCCGCCCAATCGCCCAGGATCCCGCCGCGAACGGAGGTCCTGGGGGATCCCCAAGCCACCGACTTGGCATTGAAATCCCCCAGGACCAGCACCGGCCGGGCCGCGTAGCGCTGCACGCATGCCGCGACCTCGGCCAAGTACAGCTCGAACGCAGCGTGACCGCTACGGGGCGAAATGTAGCACCCCACCACAGCGACTCCCCCCCAGTCCAGGGCGACGAATCCCCGACCGCGCTCCAACAAGGAGAACGGTGGGGACCCGTCGCCCCCTCCCCATACCGTCGCCACCAAGCCGTCCGCGTCGCCCACCCAATGAGGGTGATCAGGGACGCGGTACGGCTCGGCGGCGACCGCCAGGCCAACCCCCCACTCCGCGAGGACTTGGGACATCAAGTCCTGTGCCGCGCGGCAGTGGTTGAGGTTGGCCTGGAGGAGGAGGCGGGGCGGCATTAATTAATGGCCGCGCCAGCCTCCTCCCGGCCGTCCGTCCCCGTAGTACCGTCCACCTCCATGGAGGACGATGCCACCGCCCTCGGCACCGGAGCCGGTGCAGCCCGCCTCTTCCTCTCCTTCCGGGAGGGGGGGGGGAGCACTTCTTGCTCCCCACCCTGTGATCGGCTGGCCTCCCCATGTCCGCACACAGCGGGCAGTGGGGGGCCGCCGAGCACTGGCTCGCACGGTGCTCGTTGGCACCGCAGCGGTAACACTGACCGCTGCGGTCCACCGGCGAGGTGCACCACTGCCTCACGTGCCCCAATTCGAGGCAGCGGTGACACTGGAGCGGGCGCGGCGCGAGGATTTCCACTCGCGCCGAAACCCACCCCACCAACACCCTCCCGGATTCCGCCACCTTACGGGCGGCGGAGAGGGGGCACCGGGCCCACACCGACCCGAGGCCGGAGGGCGACCTGCGGATCTCTCCGATCCGCAGGTCCTCCACAGGACAGTCCCCCGCCCTCGCAAGGGCACGGGACACATCCTGTGCGCTGACCGAGTCGTCCAGCCCACAAACGCGCATCTCCGTGCGCTTCGTGGGCCGGGCGACCCGGACAACTCGCTCGCCCAGCTGCTCCCGGAGCCTCTGGGCGAGACGATCCGCCTTCGCGCCGCCTTCTGCACCGGGGATCTCCAGCAAGAGACCCCCGGTCACGGCCCTCTTCGCCCTCACGGAGGCGATGCCCAGCTCTTCCAGGGAGATATTCTCCCTGGCGAGCCGCATCGCCTCCGCGAGGGTCAGGTCGCCCCCCTGCGCAACGGTCAGCGTCACCGCTGCCGTTTTTGGGGGACTACCTGGTCGTGCCTTCCCGACCTTCGCGGCCTTTACCTTGGCCGCCGGCGGCGGAGGCGGAGGCAGCGGTTGCGAGGCCTTCCTCGCCGCCCGCTTCGCCTTCCGCCCCACCACCTCACTCCACGCCACCCCCCCCTTGGGAGGGTGCTGTGGAGGACGCGACCACCGCGACCACGGGTACACCACCCCCCTTGGGGGTCGCGACCCGGGGCCCTGGTGCCGCAACGCTGGGCGGAGCCTTCACTCCGCCCTTCTTTGCCTTCCCCGACTGTACCGGAACAGGTCGGGGAGGCACCGCCTTCCTGCTGACCGCTCTTCCGGCGAGGAGCTCCTCCCGGAAGGCGGCCAGCTTGCCATCAATCATGTCCCCAATCCTCCTCAGAAGATCGTCTTCTGAGGAGGACGGGGACTTCTTCACGGGCGGAGTGCGGGTGGAGGGGCCCGCGGTGCCCCGCACCACTGCCGCCGCACTCCGCTTATTTACCTCCGCCGAGGGACGCGGCGGTGGATGAGGAGGTAGGATGGGAGGGAGGGCCGGGCTGTTCCACAGCGCCTCTGCCCTCCTCCTCCCCTGTCGCTCCTCCTCCAACAGGAGCTGCAGACGGGCGTTCCGCACTCTGAGCTCCCGCGCCCGAGCAGCCTCCCTCATTTCCTCCGCCGCGGCCTTCAGGGCCTCCGCGCCACCGCTTTTCTGCCCCTTAAAGGCGCAGGCAGCGGCGACTTTCTCCACCCGCCTCAGGGACGAGGAGATCCTCTCCGATATCTCCTCGGTCACCTCGTCCCTGAGGCAACTCACCCTCACCGACGGGCTCATCGCCCCGCCCACCTCGACGACGGCCTGCCCCGTCCTCTTCCTCTTAGAGCCTATGTGGCTCGTGCTGGAGGAGAAGGACGAGACCGACGCCGTCTCGTCGTCCTCCTCCACCCTCTACGAAGCCGGACCTGGCGCTGAGTGGGGCGCGAGCGCCGCCACCCTAACCCCAACCCCGTCTCCGTCCTCCCCAGCCGACAAAACCCGCCCCATCCCCATTTTATTTTCTGTGTCCATAATAATCCCACGAGATGGTCGGAAATAAAGGTCCACCCGGGCAGAGCCGCCTTACCCGGGTAAGCCTAATACTCCGGGGGTTCGGCAGGTTCCCCGGAGGTGGTCGCTTGGGATTGGGCCTTCTCCCCCAACCATGCATCCCATCGCCGCGCACCATAGCTTAGGATTGGAGGGCGATTTTATAGAGTCGCCATACTCGTGGCCCAGGCGGTTAAGCCAAGACCCCCGTTCCTCCTGCCGTCACGTACCATTCACAAAACCAATAGGGAATTGTGAATGGGTCGTTGTGACGACCAACAGGAGGCTTACGGTGTGTGTATGACTCGGATACCCCGGGTTCGTTAAGCCCGTACTGCAGCTGAAAGGCTGGCAGCCCCTCAGGGGATTTTTCGCATACTTGTTGGCCAGATCCTGGCCTTTTTCCGGCTTGGACCACGTAGTAATGTGGTACCACACCGAAACTGTCAGCTAAACCTGGTTGCGATTAATATTTTAGAGGATAACCCCGGTTATGTCTAGGTTAGGTCTGGGATTTGCAATCATCTGGCTCATGCTTTCGCGTTTTTCGCATACTTGTTGGGCAGATCCTGGGTTTTTTCTGGTTTGGATCACGTAGTAATGTGGTTCCACACCGAAACAGTCAATTAAACCAGGTTGCGATTAATATTTTGGAGGATAACGCTGGTTATGTCTGGGTTAGTTCTGGTATCTGCAATCATCTGGCTCATACTTTCGCGTTTTTCGCATACTTGTTGGGCAGATCCTGGGTTTTTTCTGGTTTGGATCACGTAGTACTGTGGTACCACACTGAAACAGTCAATAAAAGCTGGTTCCGATTAATAGTTTGGAGTATAACGCTGGTTACGTTTGGGTTAGGTCTGGGATTTGCAATCATCTGGCTCATACTTTCGCGTTTTTCGCATACTTTTTGACCAGATCCTGGCCTTTTTCTGGCTTGGACCACGTAGTAATGTGGTACCACACCGAAACAGTCAATTAACCCTGGTTGCGAATAATATTTTAGAGGATAACGCTGGTTATGTCTGGGTTAGTTCCGGTATTTGCAATCTTCTGGCTCATACTTTCGCGTTTTTCGCATATTTGTTGGCCAGATCGTGGGTTTTTTCTCGTTTGGATCCCGTACTAATGTGGTACCACACTGAAACAGTTAATAGATGCTGGTTCCGATAAGTATTTTAGAGGATAACGCTGGTTATGTCTGGGTTAGATCTGGTATTTGGTATCATCTGGCACATACTTTCACATTTTTCGCATACTTGTTGGCCAGATCCTGGGTTTCTTCTGGTTTGGATCCCGTCGTTATGTGGTTCCACACCGAAACAGGCAATTAAACCTGGTTGCGATTAACATTTTAGAGGATAACGCCGGTAATGTCTCGGTTAGGTCTGGTATTTGCCATCATCTGGCTCGTACTTTCGCATTTTTCGCATACTTCTTGGCCAGATCCTGAGTTTTTTCTGGTTTGGATCCCGTAGTAATGCGGTACCACACCGAAACAGTCAATTAAACCTGGTTGCGATTAATATTTTGGAGGATAACGCTGGTTATGTCTGGGTTAGTTCTGGTATCAGCAATCATCTGGCTCATACTTTCGCATTCTTCGCATACTTGTTGGGCAGATCCCGGGTTTTTTCCGGTTTGGATCACGTAGTAATGCGGTACCACACCGAAACAGTCAATTAAACCTGGTTGCGATTAATATTTTGGAGGATAACGCTGGTTATGTCTGGGTTAGTTCTGGTATCTGCAATCATCTGGCTCATACTTTCGCGTTTTTCGCATACTTGTTGGGCAGATCATGGTTTTCTTCTGGTTTGGATCACGTAGTACTGTGGTATCACACTGAAACAGTCAATAAAAGCTGGTTCCGATTAATAATTTGGAGGATAACGCTGGTTACGTTTGGGTTAGTTCTGGTATTAGCAATCATCTGGCTCGTACTTTCGCATTTTTCGCATACTTGTTGTTCAGATCCTGGCCTTTTTCTGGCTTGGACCACGTAGTAATGTGGTACCAAACCGAAACAGTCAATTAACCCTGGTTGCGAATAATATTTTAGAGGATAACGCTGGTTACGTCTGGGTTAGGTCTGGTATTTGCCCTCATCTGGCACGTACTTTCGCATTTTTCGCATACTTGTTGGCCAGATCCTGGCCTTCTTCTGGCTTGGACCACGTAGTAAAGTGGTACCACACTGAAACAGTCAATTAAACCAGGTTCCGATTAATATTTTAGTGGATAACGCCGGTTCTGTCTCGGCTAGGTCTGGGATTTGCCCTCATCTGGCTCGTACTTTCGCATTTTTCGCATACTTATTGGCCAGATCCTGGGATATTTCTGGTTTGGATCCCGCGGTAATGCGGTACCACGCCGAAACAGTCAACTAAACATTGTTGCGTTTAATATTTTAGAGGATAACGCCGGTTACGTCTCGGTTAGGTCTGGTATTTGCCCTCATCTGTCTCGTACTTTCGCATTCTTCGCATACTTGTTGGGCAGATCCCGGGTTTTTTCCGGTTTGGATCACGTAGTAATGCGGTACCACACCGAAACAGTCAATTAAACCTGGTTGCGATTAATATTTTGGAGGATAACGCTGGTTATGTCCGGGTTAGTTCTGGTATCTGCAATCATCTGTCTCATACTTTCGCGTCTTTCGCATATTTGTTGGGCAGATCATGGGTTTTTTCTGGTTTGGATCACGTAGTACTGTGGTATCACACTGAAACAGTCAATAAAAGCTGGTTCCGATTAATAGTTTGGAGGATAACGCTGGTTACGTTTGGGTTAGTTCTGGTGTTAGCAATCATCTGGCTCGTACTTTCGCATTTCTCGCATACTTGTTGTTCAGATCCTGGCCGTTTTCTGGCTTGGATCCCGTAGTAATGTGGTTCCACACCGAAACAGTCAATTAAACCTGGTTGCGATTAATATTTTCTAGGATAACGCCGGTTATGTCTCGGTTAGGTCTGGTATTTACCCTCATCTGGCTCGTACTTTCGCATTTTTCGCATACTTGTAGGCCAGACACTGGCCTTTTTCTGGCTTGGACCACGTAGTAAAGTGGTACCACACTGAAACAGTCAATTAAACCTGGGTGCGATTAATATTTTAGAGGATAACGCCGGTTATGTCTGGGTTAGGTCTGGTATTTGCCCTCATCTGGCACGTACTTTCGCATTTTTCGCATAGTTGTTGGCCAGATCCTGGGTTTTTTCAGGTTTGGATCCCGTAGTAATGTGGTTCCACACTGAAACAGGCAATTAAACCTGGTTGCGGTTAATATATTATAGGATAACGCCGGTAATGTCTCGGTTAGGTCTGGTATTTGCCCTCATCTGGCTCGTACTTTCGCATTTTTCGCATCCTTGTTGGCCAGATCCTGGCCTTTTTCTAGTTTGGATCACGTAGTAAAGTGGTACCACACTGAAACAGTCAATTAAACCAGGTTCCGATTAATATTTTAGAGGATAACGCCGGTTATGTCTGGGTTAGGTCTGCTATTTGCCCTCAACTGTCTCGTACTTTCGCGTTTTTCGCATAGTTGCTGGCCAGATCCTGGGATTTTTCTGGTTTGGATCCGGTAGTAACGCGGTACCACACCGAAACAGTCAATTAAACCTGGTTGCGATTACTATTTTGGAGGATAACGCCGGTTATGTCTGGGATAGGTCTGGTATTTGCCCTCATCTGGCTCGTACATTCGCGTTTTTCGCATATTTGTTGCCGAAATCGTGGGTTTTTTCTCGATTGGATCCCGTACTAATGTGGTACCACACTGAAACAGTTAATAGAAGCTGGTTCCGATAAGTATTTTAGAGGATAACGCTGGTTATGTCTGGGTTAGTTCTGGTATTTGCTATCATCTGGCACATACTTTCACATTTTTCGCATACTTGTTGGCCAGATCCTGGGTTTCTTCTGGTATGGATCCCGTAGTAATGTGGTTCCACTTCGAAACAGTCAATTAAACCTGGTTGCGATTAATATTTTAGAGGATAACGCCGGTAATGTCTCGGTTAGGTCTGGGATTTGCCCTCATCTGACTCGTACTTTCGCATTTTTCGCTTATTTGTTGGCCAGATCTCGGGTTTTTTGTGGTTTGGATCCCGTCGTTATGTGGTTCCACACCGAAACTGTCAATTAAACCTGGTTGCGATTAATATTTTGGAGGATAACGCTGGTTATGTTTGGGTTAGTTCTGGTATTTGCAATCACCAGGCACATACTTTCGTATTTTTCGCATACTTGTTGGCCAGATCCTGGGATATTTCTGGTTTGGATCCCGCGGTAATGCCGTACCACGCCGAAACAGTCAACTAAACATTGTTGCGTTTAATATTTTAGAGGATAACGCCGGTTACATCTCGGTTAGGTCTGGTATTTGCCCTCATCTGTCTCGTACTTTCGCATTCTTCGCATACTTGTTGGGCAGATCCCGGGTTTTTTCCGGTTTGGATCACGTAGTAATGCGGTACCACACCGAAACAGTCAATTATACCTGGTTGCGATTAATATTTTGGAGGATAACGCTGGTTATGTCTGGGTTAGTTCTGGTATCTGCAATCATCTGGCTCATACTTTCGCGTCTTTCGCATATATGTTGGGCAGATCATGGGTTTTTTCTGGTTTGGATCACGTTGTACTGTGGTATCACACTGAAACAGTCAATAAAAGCTGGTTCCGATTAATAGTTTGGAGGATAACGCTGGTTACGTTTGGGTTAGTTCTGGTGTTAGCAACCATCTGGCTCGTACTTTCGCATTTTTCGCATACTTGTTGTTCAGATCCTGGCCTTTTTCTGGCTTGGACCACGTAGTAATGTGGTACCACACCGAAACAGGCAATTAAACCTGGTTGCGATTAATATTTTAGAGGATAACGCTGGTTATGTCTGGGATAGTTCTGGTATTGGCAATCATCTGGCTCATACATTCGCGTTTTTCGCTTAGTTGTTGGCCAGATCCTGGGATATTTCTGGTTTGGATCACGTAGTAATGCGGTACCACACCGAAACGGTCAACTAAACCTTTTTGCGATTAATATTTTGGAGCATAACGCTGGTTATGTCTGGGTTAGTTCAGGTATTTGCAATCATCTGTCTCATACTTTCTCGTTTTTCTGATACTTGTTGGGCAGATCCTGGGTTTTTTCTGGTTTGGATCCCGTAGTAATGTGGTTCCACACCGAAACAGTCAATTAAACCTGGTTGCGATTAATATTTTATAGGATAACGCCGGTTATGTCTCGGTTAGGTCTGGTATTAGCCCTCATCTGGCTCGTACATTCGCTTTTTTCGCATACTTGTTGGCCAGATCCTGGCCTTTTTGCGGCTTGGACCACGTAGTAAAGTGGTACAACACTGTAACAGTCAATTAAACCTGGGTCCGATTAATATTTTAGAGGATAACGCCGGTTATGTCTCGGTTAGGTCTGGTATTAGCCCTCATCTGGCTCGTACATTCGCTTTTTTCGCATACTTGTTGGCCAGATCCTGGCCTTTTTGCGGCTTGGACCACGTAGTAATGCGGTACCACATTGAAACAGTCAATTAAACCTGGGTCCGATTAATATTTTAGAGGATAACGCCGGTTATGTCTGGGTTAGGTCTGGTATTTACCCTCATCTGGCTCGTACTTTCGCATTTTTCGCATACTTGTAGGCCAGACACTGGCCTTTTTCTGGCTTGGACCACGTAGTAAAGTGGTACCACGCTGAAACAGTCAATTAAACCTGGGTGCGATTAATATTTTAGAGGATAACGCCGGTTATGTCTGGGTTAGGTTTGGTATTTGCCCCCATCTGGCCCGTACCTTCACATTTTTCGCATACTTGTTGGCCAGATCCTGGCCTTTTTCTGGTTTGGATCACGTAGTAACGCGGTGCCACACCGAAACAGTCAATTAAACCTGGTTGCGATAACTATTTTGGAGTATAACGCCGGTTATGTCTGGGTTAGGTCTAGTATTTGCCCTCAACTGGATCGTACTTTCGCGTTTTTCGCATAGTTGCTGGCCAGATCCTGGGATTTTTCTGGTTTGGATCCCGTAGTAATGTGGTTCCACACTGAAACAGGCAATTAAGCCTGGTTTCGATTAACACTTTAGAGGATAACGCCGGTTACGTCTGGGTTAGGTCTGGTATTTGCCCTCATCTGGCACGTACTTTCGCATTTTTCGCATAGTTGTTGGCCAGATCCTGGGTTTTTTCAGGTTTGGATCCCGTAGTAATGTGGTTCCACACTGAAACAGGCAACTAAACCTGGTTGCGGTTAATATATTATAGGATAACGCCGGTAATGTCTCGGTTAGGTCTGGTATTTGCCCTCATCTGGCTCGTACTTTCGCATTTTTCGCATTCTTGTTGGCCGGATCCTGGGCTTTTCCTGGTTTGGATCACGTAGTAATGTGTTACCACACTGAAACAGTCAATTAAACCTGGTTGCGATTAATATTTTAGAGGATAACGCCGGCTATGTCTCGAGTAGCTCTGGGATTTGTCCACATCTGGCTCGTACTTTCGCATTTTTCGCATTCTTTTTGGCCGGATCCTGGCCTTTTTCTGGTTTGGATCACGTAGTAATGCGGTACCACACCGAAACAGGCAATTAAACCTGGTTGCGATTAATATTTTATAGGATAACGCCGGTAATGTCTCGGTTAGGTCTGGTATTTGCCCTCATCTGGCTCGTATTTTCGCATTTTTCGCATACTTGTTGGCCAGATCGTGGCCTCCTTCTGGCTTGGACCAAGTAGTAAAGTGGTACCACACTGAAACAGTCAATTAAACCTGGGTCCGATTAATATTTTAGTGGATAACGCCGGTTCAGTCTCGGTTAGGTCTAGGATTTGCCCTCATCTGGCTCGTACTTTCGCATTGTACGCATACTTTTTGGCCAGATCATGGCCTTTTTCAGGCTTGGACCACGTAGTAATGTGGTACTAAACCGAAACAGTCAATTAAGTCAGGTTGCGAATAATATTTTAGAGGATAACGCTGGTTATGTCTGGGATAGTTCTGGTGTTTGCAATCATCTGGCTCATACATTCGCGTTTTTCGCATAGGTGTTGTCCAGATCCTGGGATATTTCTGGTTTGGATCACGTAGTAATGCGGTACCACACCGAAACAGTCAACTAAACCTTTTTGCGATTAATATTTTGGAGGATAACGCTGGTTATGTCTTGGTTAGTTCTGGTATTTGCAATCATCTGGCTCATACTTTCTCGTTTTTCTGATCCTTGTTGGGCAGATCCTGGGTTTTTTCTGGTTTGGATCACGTAGTAATGTGGTTCCACACCGAAACAGGCAATTAAACCTGGTTGCGATTAACATTTTAGAGGATAACGCCGGTAATGTCTCGGTTAGGTCTGGTATTTGCCATCATCTGTCTCGTACTTTCGCATTTTTCGCATACTTCTTGGCCAGCTCCTGAGTTTTCTCTGGTTTGGATCCCGTAGCAATGTGGTACCACACAGAAACAGTCAATAGAAGCTGGCTCCGATAAGTATTTTAGAGTATAACGCTGGTTATGTCTGGGTTAGGTCTGGTATTTGCCCTCATCTGGCTCGTACTTTCGCATTTTTCGCATACTTGTTGGCCAGATCCTGGCCTTTTTCTGGCTTGCACCACGTAGTAAAGTGGTACCACACTGAAATAGTCAATTAAACCTCGGTCTGATTAATATTTTTGAGTATAACGCCGGTTATGTCTGGGTTAGGTCTGGTATTTGCGCTCATCTAGCTCGCACTTTCGCGTTTTTCGCATAGTTGCTGGCCAGATCCTGAGATTTTTCTGGTTTGGATCCCGTAGTAATGTGGTTCCACACTGAAACGGTCAACTAAACCTGGCTGCGATTAATATTTTAAAGGATAACGCCGGTTATGTCTGGGTTAGGTCTGGTATTTGCCATCATCTGGCTCGTACCTTCGCATTTTTCGCATACTTGTTGGCCAGATCCTGGCCTTTTTCTGGTTTGGATCACGTAGTAGCGCGCAGCCACACCGAAACAGTAAATTAAACTGGATGCGATTAATATTTTAGAGGATAACGCCGGTTATGTCTCTGGTAGGTCTGGGATTTGTCCTCATCTGGCTCGTACTTTCGCGTTTTCCGCATACTTGTTTGCCGGATCCTGGCCTTTTTCCGGTTTGGATCACGTAGTAACGTGGTACCACACTGAAGCAGTCAATTAAACCTGTTTGCGATAAATATTTTACAGGACAACGCCGGTTATGTCTCGGTTAGTTCTAGCATTTCCCGTCATCTGTCTCGTACTTTTGCGTTTTTCGCATAGTTGTTGGCCAGATCCTGAGTATTTTCTGGTTTGGATCCCGTAGTAATGTGGTACCACACTGAAACTGTCAATAAAAGCTGGTTCCGATTAGTATTTTAGAGGATAACCCTGGTTATGTCTGTGTCAGTTCTGGTATTTGCAATCATCTGGCTCATAGTTTCGCGTTTTTCGCACACTTGTTGGCCAGATCCTGGCCCTTTTCTGGTTTGGATCACCTAGTAATGTGGTACCACACTGAAACAGTCAATAGAAGCTGGTTCCGATAAGTATTTTAGAGGATAACGCTGGTTATGTCTGGGTTAGTTCTGGTTTTTGCCATCATCTGGCACATACATACGAGATTTTCGCATACTTGTTGGCCTGATCCTGGGCTTTTTCTGGTTCGGATCACGTAGTAATGTGGGACCACACTGAAACAGTCAACTAAACCTGGTTGCGATTAATATTTTAGAGGATAACGCCGGTTATGTCTCGGTTAGGTCTGGTATTAGCCCTCATCTGGCTCGAACTTTCGCTTTTTTCGCATACTTGTTGGCCAGATCCTGGCCTTTTTGCGGCTTGGACCACGTAGTAATGTGGTACCACACTGAAACAGTCAATTAAACCTGGGTCCGATTAATATTTTAGAGGATAACGCCGGTTATGTCTGGGTTAGGTCTGGTATTTGCCCTCATCTGGCTCGTACTTTTGCACTATTCGCATACTTGTTGGCCAGATCCTGGCTTTTTTCTGGTTTGGATCACGTAGTAATGTGGTACCACACCGAAACAGTCAATGAAACCTGGTTGCGATTAATATTTTAGAGGATAACGCCGGTTATGTCTCGGTTAGGTCTGGGATTTGCAATCATTTGGCTCGTACTTTCGCGTTTTTCGCATACTTGTTGGCCAGATCCTGGCCTTTTTCTGGCCTTGACATGGCAGTAATGTGGTACCACACTGAAACAGTCAAATAATCCTGGTTCCGATTAATATTTTAGAGGATAACGCCGGTTATGTCTAGGTTAGGTCTGGTATTTACCCTCATCTGGCACGTACTTTCGCATTTTTCGCATACTTGTTGACCAGATCCTGGCCTTTTTCCGGCTTGGACCACGTAGTAATGTGGTACCACACCGAAACTGTCAGCTAAACCTGGTTGCGATTAATATTTTAGAGGATAACGCAGGTTATGTCTAGTTTAGGTCTGGGATTTGCCCTCATCTGGCTCATACTTTCGCATTTTTCGCATTACTTGTTGGCCAGAACCTGGGCATTTTCAGGTTTGGATCACGTAGTAATGCGGCACCACACCGAAACAGGCAATTAAACCTGGTTGCGATTAATATATTATAGGATAACGCCGGTAATGTCTCGGTTAGGTCTGGTATTTGCCCTCATCTGGCTCGTACTTTCGCATTTTTCGCATCCTTGTTGGCCGGATCCTGGGCTTTTTCTGGTTTGGATCACGTAGTAATGTGTTACCACACTGAAACAGTCAATTAAACCTGGTTGCGATTAATATTTTAGAGGATAACGCCGGCTATGTCTCGAGTAGCTCTGGGATTTGTCCACATCTGGCTCGTACTTTCGCATTTTTCGCATTCTTTTTGGCCGGATCCTGGCCTTTTTCTGGTTTGGATCACGTAGTAATGCGGTACCACACCGAAACAGGCAATTAAACCTGGTTGCGATTAATATTTTATAGGATAACGCCGGTAATGTCTCGGTTAGGTCTGGTATTTGCCCTCATCTGGCTTGTACTTTCGCATTTTTCGCATACTTGTTGGCCAGATCCTGGCCTCCTTCTGGCTTGGACCAAGTAGTAAAGTGGTACCACACTGAAACAGTCAATTAAACCAGGGTCCGATTAATATTTTAGTGGATAGCGCCGGTTCTGTCTCGGTTAGGTCTAGGATTTGCCCTCATCTGGCTCGTACTTTCGCATTTTACGCATACTTTTTGGCCAGATCATGGCCTTTTTCTGGCTTGGACCACGTAGTAATGTGGTACCAAACCGAAACAGTCAATTAAATCAGGTTGCGAATAATATTTTAGAGGATAACGTTGGTTATGTCTGGGATAGTTCTGGTGTTTGCAATCATCTGGCTCATACTTTCTCGTTTTTCTGATACTTGTTGGGCAGATCCTGGGTTTTTTTCTGGTTTGGATCACGTAGTCGCGCGGAGCCACACCGAAGCAGTCAATTAAACCTGGTTGCGATATCTATTTTTGTGTATAACGCCGGTTATGTCTGGGTTAGGTCTGGTATTTGCGCTCATCTAGCTCGTACTTTCGCGTTTTTCGCATAGTTGCTGGCCAGATCCTGAGATTTTTCTGGTTTGGATCCCGTAGTAATGTGGTTCCACACTGAAACGGTCAACTAAACCTGGCTGCGATTAATATTTTAAAGGATAACGTCGGTTATGTCTGGGTTAGGTCTGGTATTTGCCATCATCTGGCTCGTGCCTCCGCATTTTTCGCATACTTGTTGGCCAGATCCTGGCCTTTTTCTGGTTTGGATCACGTAGTAGCGCGGAGCCACGCCGAAACAGTAAATTAAACTGGATGCGATTAATATTTTAGAGGATAACGCCGGTTATGTCTCGGGTAGGTCTGGGATTTGTCCTCATCTGGCTCGTTCTTTCGCGTTTTCCGCATACTTGTTTGGCGGATCCTGGCCTTTTTCTGGTTTGGATCACGTAGTAACGTGGTACCACACTGAAGCAGTCAATTAAACCTATTTGCGAAAAATATTTTAGAGGATAACGCCGGTTATGTCTCGGTTAGTTCTAGGATTTCCCGTCATCTGTCTCGTACTTTTGCGTTTTTCGCATAGTTGTTGGCCAGATCTTGAGTATATTCTGGTTTGGATCCCGTAGTAATGTGGTACCACACTGAAACTGTCAATAAAAGCTGGTTCCGATTAGTATTTTAGAGGATAACGCTGGTTATGTCTGTGTCAGTTCTGGTATTTGCAATCATCTGGCTCATAGTTTCGCGTTTTTCGCACACTTGTTGGCCAGATCCTGGCCCTTTTCTGGTTTGGATCACCTAGTAATGTGGTACCACACTGAAACAGACAATAGAAGCTGGTTCCGATAAGTATTTTAGAGGATAACGCTGGTTATGTCTGGGTTAGTTCTGGTTTTTGCCATCATCTGGCACATACATACGAGTTTTTCGCATACTTGGTGGCCTGATCCTGGGCTTTTTCTGGTTTGGATCACGTAGTAATGTGGGACCACACTGAAACAGTAAACTAAACCTGGTTGCGATTAATATTTTAGAGGATAACGCCGGTTCTGTCTCGGTTAGGTCTGGGATTTGCCCTTATCTGGCACGTACTTTCGCGTTTATCGCATACTTGTTGGCCAGATCCTGGGTTTTCTCTGGTTTGGATCCCGTAGTCATGTGGTACCACACTGAAACAGTCAATTAAACCTGGGTCCGATTAATATTTTAGAGGATAACGCCGGTTATGTCTGGGTTAGGTCTGGTATTTATCCTCATCTGGCTCGTACTTTCGCATTTTTCGCATACTTGTTGGCCAGATCCTGGCCTCCTTCTGGCTTGGACCAAGTAGTAAAGTGGTACCACACTGAAACAGTCAATTAAACCAGGGTCCGATTAATATTTTAGTGGATAACGCCGGTTCTGTCTCGGTTAGGTCTAGGATTTGCCCTCATCTGGCTCGTACTTTCGCATTTTACGCATACTTTTTGGCCAGATCATGGCCTTTTTCTGGCTTGGACCACGTAGTAATGTGGTACCAAACCGAGACAGTCAATTAAATCAGGTTGCGAATAATATTTTAGAGAATAACGCTGGTTATGTCTGGGATAGTTCTGGTGTTTGCAATCATCTGGCTCATACTTTCTCGTTTTTCTGATACTTGTTGGGCAGATCCTGGGTTTTTTCTGGTTTGGATCACGTAGTAATGTGGTTCCACACCGAAACAGGCAAGTAAACCTGGTTGCGATTAACATCTTAGAGGATAACGCCGGTAGTGTCTCGGTTAGGTCTGGTATTTGCCATCATCTGGCTCGTACTTTCGCATTTTTCGCATACTTCTTGGCCAGATCCTGAGTTTTTTCTGCTTTGGATCCCGTAGCAATGTGGTACCACACAGAAACAGTCAATAGAAGCTGGTTCCGATATGTATTTTAGAGGATAACGCTGGTTATGTCTGGGTTAGGTCTGGTATTTGCCCTCATCTGGCTCGTACTTTCGCATTTTTCGCATACTTGTTGGCCAGATCCTGGCCTTTTTCTGGCTTGCACCACGTAGTAAAGTGGTACCACACTGAAATAGTCAATTAAACCGGGGTCTGATTAATATTTTAGAGGATAACGCCGGTTATGTCTGGGTTAGGTCTGGTATTTGCCATCATCTGGCTCGTACCTTCGCATTTTTCGCATACTTGTTGGCCACATCCTGGCCTTTTTCTGGTTTGGATCACGTAGTAGTGCGGAGCCACACCGAAACAGTCAATTAAACCTGGTTGCGATAACTATTTTTGAGTATAACGCCGGTTATGTCTGGGTTAGGTCTGGTATTTGCGCTCATCTAGCTCGTACTTTCGCGTTTTTCGCATAGTTGCTGGCCAGATCCTGAGTATTTTCTGGTTTGGATCCCGTAGTGATGTGGTACCACACTGAAACTGTCAATAAAAGCTGGTTCCGATTAGTATTTTAGAGGATAACGCTGGTTATGTCTGTGTCAGTTCTGGTATTTGCAATCATCTGGCTCATAGTTTCGCGTTTTTCGCACACTTGTTGGCCAGATCCTGGCCCTTTTCTGGTTTGGATCACCTAGTAATGTGGTACCACACTGAAACAGACAATAGAAGCTGGTTCCGATAAGTATTTTAGAGGATAACGCTGGTTATGTCTGGGTTAGTTCTGGTTTTTGCCATCATCTGGCACATACATACGAGTTTTTCGCATACTTGTTGGCCTGATCCTGGTCTTTTTCTGGCTTGGATCACGTAGTAATGTGGGACCACACTGAAACAGTCAATTAATTCTAGTTCCGATTAATGTTTTAGAGGATAACGCTGGTTATGTCTGGGATAGTTTTGGTATTTGCAATCATCTGGCACATACTTTCGCGTTTTTCGCATACTTGTTGGCCAGATCCTGGGCTTTTTCCGGCTTGGACCACGTAGTAATGTGGTACCACAATGAAACAGACAATTAAGCCTGGTTGCGATTAATATTTTAGAGGATAACGCCGGTTATGTCTCGGGTACGTCTGGGATTTGTCCACATCTGGCTCGTACTTTCGCATTTTTCGCATACTTGTAAGCCAGATCCTGGCCTTCTTCTGGCTTGGACCACGTAGTAAAGTTGTGCCACACTGAAACAGTCAATTAATTCTAGTTCCGATTAATATTTTAGAGGATAACGCCGGATATATCTCGGCTATTTCTGGGATTTGCTCTCATCTGGCTCGTACTTTCGCATTTTTCGCATACTTGTTGACCAGATCCTGGCCTTTTTCTAGCTTGGGCCACGTAGTAATGTGGTACCACACCGAAACAGTCAATTAAACCTTGTTGCGAATAATATTTTAGAGGCTAACGCTGGTTATGTCTGGGATAGTTTTGGTATTTGCAATCATCTGGCACATACTTTCGCGTTTTTCGCATACTTGTTGGCCAGATCCTGGCCTTTTTCTGGTTTGGATCACGTAGTAACGCGGTACCGCACCGAAACAGTCAATTAAACCGGGTTGCCATTACTATTTTGGAGGATAACGCCGGCTATGTCTGGGTTAGGTCTGGGATTTGCCCTCATCTGGCTCGTACCTTCGCATTTTTCGCATACTTGTTGGCCAGATCCTGGCCTTTTTCTGGTTTGGATCACGTAGTAACGCGGTGCCACACCGAAACAGTCAATTAAACCTGGTTGCGATAACTGTTTTAGAGGATAACGCTGGTTATGTCTGGGTTTGGTCTGGTATTTGCCCTCATCTGGCTTGTACTTTCGCATTTTTCGCATACTTGTTGGCCAGATCCTGGCCTCCTTCTGGCTTGGACCAAGTAGTAAAGTGGTACCACACTGAAACAGTCAATTAAACCAGGGTCCGATTAATATTTTAGTGGATAACGCCGGTTCTGTCTCGGTTAGGTCTAGGATTTGCCCTCATCTGGCTCGTACTTTCGCATTTTACGCATACTTTTTGGCCAGATCATGGCCTTTTTCTGGCTTGGACCACGTAGTAATGTGGTACCAAACCGAGACAGTCAATTAAATCAGGTTGCGAATAATATTTTAGAGGATAACGCTGGTTATGTCTGGGATAGTTCTGGTGTTTGCAATCATCTGGCTCATACTTTCTCGTTTTTCTGATACTTGTTGGTCAGATCCTGGGTTTTTTCTGGTTTGGATCACGTAGTAATGTGGTTCCACACCGAAACAGGCAAGTAAACCTGGTTGCGATTAACATCTTAGAGGATAACGCCGGTAATGTCTCGGTTAGGTCTGGTATTTGCCATCATCTGGCTCGTACTTTCGCATTTTTCGCATACTTCTTGGCCAGATCCTGAGTTTTTTCTGCTTTGGATCCCGTAGCAATGTGGTACCACACAGAAACAGTCAATAGAAGCTGGTTCCGATAAGTATTTTAGAGGATAACGCTGGTTATGTCTGGGTTAGGTCTGGTATTTACCCTCATCTGGCTCGTACTTTCGCATTTTTCGCATACTTGTTGGCCACATCCTGGCCTTTTTCTGGTTTGGATCACGTAGTAGTGCGGAGCCACACCGAAACAGTCAATTAAACCTGGTTGCGATAACTATTTTTGAGTATAACGCCGGTTATGTCTGGGTTAGGTCTGGTATTTGCGCTCATCTAGCTCGTACTTTCGCGTTTTTCGCATAGTTGCTGGCCAGATCCTGAGTATTTTCTGGTTTGGATCCCGTAGTAATGTGGTACCACACTGAAACTGTCAATAAAAGCTGGTTCCGATTAGTATTTTAGAGGATAACGCTGGTTATGTCTGTGTCAGTTCTGGTATTTGCAATCATCTGGCTCATAGTTTCGCGTTTTTCGCACACTTGTTGGCCAGATCCTGGCCCTTTTCTGGTTTGGATCACCTAGTAATGTGGTACCACACTGAAACAGACAATAGAAGCTGGTTCCGATAAGTATTTTAGAGGATAACGCTGGTTATGTCTGGGTTAGTTCTGGTTTTTGCCATCATCTGGCACATACATACGAGTTTTTCGCATACTTGTTGGCCTGATCCTGGGCTTTTTCTGGCTTGGATCACGTAGTAATGTGGGACCACACTGAAACAGTCAACTAAACCTGGTTGCGATTAATATTTTAGAGGATAACGCCGGTTCTGTCTCGGTTATGTCTGGGATTTGCCCTTATCTGGCACGTACTTTCGCGTTTTTCGCATACTTGTTGGCCAGACCCTGGCCTTTTTCTGGCTTGGACCACGTAGTAAAGTGGTACCACACTGAAACAGTCAATTAAACCTGGGTCCGATTAATATTTTAGAGGATAACGCCGGTTATGTCTGGGTTAGGTCTGGTATTTGGCCTCATCTGGCTCGTACCTTCGCATTTTTCGCATACTTGTTGGCCAGATCCTGGCCTTTTTCTGGCTTGCACCACGTAGTAAAGTGGTACCACACTGAAATAGTCAATTAAACCTGGGTCTGATTAATATTTTAGAGGATAACGCCGGTTATGTCTGGGTTAGGTCTGGTATTTGCAATCATCTGGCTCATAGTTTCGCGTTTTTCGCACACTTGTTGGCCAGATCCTGGCCCTTTTCTGGTTTGGATCACCTAGTAATGTGGTACCACACTGAAACAGACAATAAAAGCAGGTTCCGATAAGTATTTTAGAGGATAACGCTGGTTATGTCTGGGTTAGTTCTGGTATTTGCAATCATCTGGCACATACTTTCGCGTTTTTCGCATACTTGTTGGCCAGATCCTGGGCTTTTTCCGGCTTGGACCACGTAGTAATGTGGTACCACAATGAAACAGACAATTAAGCCTGGTTGGGATTAATATTTTAGAGGATAACGCCGGTTATGTCTCGGGTAGGTCTGGGATTTGTCCACATCTGGCTCGTACTTTCGCATTTTTCGCATACTTGTAAGCCAGATCCTGGCCTTCTTCTGGCTTCGACCACGCAGTAACGTGGTACCACACTGAAACAGTCAATTAATTCTAGTTCCGATTAATATTTTAGAGGATAACGCTGGTTATGTCTGGGATAGTTTTGGTATTTGCAATCATCTGGCACATACTTTCGCGTTTTTCGCATACTTGTTGGCCAGATCCTGGGCTTTTTCCGGCTTGGACCACGTAGTAATGTGGTACCACAATGAAACAGACAATTAAGCCTGGTTGCGATTAATATTTTAGAGGATAACGGCGGTTATGTCTCGGGTACGTCTGGGATTTGTCCACATCTGGCTCGTACTTTCGCATTTTTCGCATACTTGTAAGCCAGATCCTGGCCTTCTTCTGGCTTGGACCACGTAGTAAAGTTGTGCCACACTGAAACAGTCAATTAATTCTAGTTCCGATTAATATTTTAGAGGATAACGCCGGATATATCTCGGCTATTTCTGGGATTTGCCCTCATCTGGCTCGTACTTTCGCATTTTTCGGATACTTGTTGACCAGATCCTGGCCTTTTTCTAGCTTGGACCACGTAGTAATGTGGTACCACACCGAAACAGTCAATTAAACCTTGTTGCGAATAATATTTTAGAGGCTAACGCTGGTTATGTCTGGGATAGTTTTGGTATTTGCAATCATCTGGCACATACTTTCGCGTTTTTCGCATACTTGTTGGCCAGATCCTGGCCTTTTTCTGGTTTGGATCACGTAGTAACGCGGTACCGCACCGAAACAGTCAATTAAACCGGGTTGCCATTACTATTTTGGAGGATAACGCCGGCTATGTCTGGGTTAGGTCTGGGATTTGCCCTCATCTGGCTCATACTCTCACGTTTTTCGCATAGTTGTTGGCCAGATCCTGGGTTTTTTCTGGTTTGGATCCCGTAGTAATGTGGTACCACACTGAAACAGTCAATTAAACCAGGTTCCGATTAATATTTTAGAGGATAACGCCGGTTATGTCTGGGTTAGGTCTGGTATTTGCCCTCATCTGGCTCGTACCTTCGCATTTTTCGCATACTTGTTGGCCAGATCCTGGCCTTTTTCTGGTTTGGATCACGTAGTAACGCGGTGCCACACCGAAACAGTCAATTAAACCTGGTTGCGATAACTATTTTAGAGGATAACGCTGGTTATGTCTGGGTTAGGTCAGGTATTTGCCCTCATCTGGCTTGTACTTTCGCATTTTTCGCATACTTGTTGGCCAGATCCTGGCCTCCTTCTGGCTTGGACCAAGTAGTAAAGTGGTACCACACTGAAACAGTCAATTAAACCAGGGTCCGATTAATATTTTAGTGGATAACGCCGGTTCTGTCTCGGTTAGGTCTAGGATTTGCCCTCATCTGGCTCGTACTTTCGCATTTTACGCATACTTTTTGGCCAGATCATGGCCTTTTTCTGGCTTGGACCACGTAGTAATGTGGTACCAAACCGAGACAGTCAATTAAATCAGGTTGCGAATAATATTTTAGAGGATAACGCTGGTTATGTCTGGGATAGTTCTGGTGTTTGCAATCATCTGGCTCATACTTTCTCGTTTTTCTGATACTTGTTGGTCAGATCCTGGGTTTTTTCTGGTTTGGATCACGTAGTAATGTGGTTCCACACCGAAACAGGCAAGTAAACCTGGTTGCGATTAACATCTTAGAGGATAACGCCGGTAATGTCTCGGTTAGGTCTGGTATTTGCCATCATCTGGCTCGTACTTTCGCATTTTTCGCATACTTCTTGGCCAGATCCTGAATTTTTTCTGCTTTGGATCCCGTAGCAATGTGGTACCACACAGAAACAGTCAATAGAAGCTGGTTCCGATAAGTATTTTAGAGGATAACGCTGGTTATGTCTGGTATTTGCCCTCATCTGGCTCGTACTTTCGCATTTTTCGCATACTTGTTGGCCAGATCCTGGCCTTTTTCTGGCTTGCACCACGTAGTAAAGTGGTACCACACTGAAATAGTCAATTAAACCGGGGTCTGATTAATATTTTAGAGGATAACGCCGGTTATGTCTGGGTTAGGTCTGGTATTTGCCATCATCTGGCTCGTACCTTCGCATTTTTCGCATACTTGTTGGCCACATCCTGGCCTTTTTCTGGTTTGGATCACGTAGTAGTGCGGAGCCACACCGAAACAGTCAATTAAACCTGGTTGCGATAACTCTTTTTGAGTATAACGCCGGTTATGTCTGGGTTAGGTCTGGTATTTGCGCTCATCTAGCTCGTACTTTCGCGTTTTTCGCATAGTTGCTGGCCAGATCCTGAGTATTTTCTGGTTTGGATCCCGTAGTAATGTGGTACCACACTGAAACTGTCAATAATAGCTGGTTCCGATTAGTATTTTAGAGGATAACGCTGGTTATGTCTGGGATAGTTTTGGTATTTGCAATCATCTGGCACATACTTTCGCGTTTTTCGCATACTTGTTGGCCAGATCCTGGGATTTTCCGGCTTGGACCACGTAGTAATGTGGTACCACAATGAAACAGACAATTAAGCCTGGTTGCGATTAATATTTTAGAGGATAACGCCGGTTATGTCTCGGGTACGTCTGGGATTTGTCCACATCTGGCTCGTACTTTCGCATTTTTCGCATACTTGTTGACCAGATCCTGGGCTTTTTCCGGCTTGGACCACGTAGTAATGTGGTACCACACTGAAACTGTCAATAAAAGCTGGTTCCGATTAGTATTTTAGAGGATGACGCTGGTTATGTCTGTGTCAGTTCTGGTATTTGCAATCATCTGGCTCATAGTTTCGCGTTTTTCGCACACTTGTTGGCCAGATCCTGGCCCTTTTCTGGTTTGGATCACCTAGTAATGTGGTACCACACTGAAACAGACAATAGAAGCTGGTTCCGATAAGTATTTTAGAGGATAACGCTGGTTATGTCTGGGTTAGTTCTGGTTTTTGCCATCATCTGGCACATACATACGAGTTTTTCGCATACTTGTTGGCCTGATCCTGGGCTTTTTCTGGTTTGGATCACCTAGTAATGTGGTACCACACTGAAACAGACAATAGAAGCAGGTTCCGATAAGTATTTTAGAGGATAACGCTGGTTATGTCTGGGTTAGTTCTGGTATTTGCAATCATCTGGCACATACTTTCGCGTTTTTCGCATACTTGTTGGCCAGATCCTGGGCTTTTTCCGGCTTGGACCACGTAGTAATGTGGTACCACAATGAAACAGACAATTAAGCCTGGTTGGGATTAATATTTTAGAGGATAACGCCGGTTATGTCTCGGGTAGGTCTGGGATTTGTCCACATCTGGCTCGTACTTTCGCATTTTTCGCATACTTGTAAGCCAGATCCTGGCCTTCTTCTGGCTTCGACCACGCAGTAAAGTGGTACCACACTGAAACAGTCAATTAATTCTAGTTCCGATTAATATTTTAGAGGATAAAGCTGGTTATGTCTGGGATAGTTTTGGTATTTGCAATCATCTGGCACATACTTTCGCGTTTTTCGCATACTTGTTGGCCAGATCCTGGGATTTTCCGGCTTGGACCACGTAGTAATGTGGTACCACAATGAAACAGACAATTAAGCCTGGTTGCGATTAATATTTTAGAGGATAACGCCGGTTATGTCTCGGGTACGTCTGGGATTTGTCCACATCTGGCTCGTACTTTCGCATTTTTCGCATACTTGTAAGCCAGATCCTGGCCTTCTTCTGGCTTGGACCACGTAGTAAAGTTGTGCCACACTGAAACAGTCAATTAATTCTAGTTCCGATTAATATTTTAGAGGATAACGCCGGATATATCTCGGCTATTTCTGGGATTTGCCCTCATCTGGCTCGTACTTTCGCATTTTTCGCATACTTGTTGACCAGATCCTGGCCTTTTTCTAGCTTGGACCACGTAGTAATGTGGTACCACACCGAAACAGTCAATTAAACCTTGTTGCGAATAATATTTTAGAGGCTAACGCTGGTTATGTCTGGGATAGTTTTGGTATTTGCAATCATCTGGCACATACTTTCGCGTTTTTCGCATACTTGTTGGCCAGTTCCTGGCCTTTTTCTGGTTTGGATCACGTAGTAACGCGGTACCGCACCGAAACAGTCAATTAAACCGGGTTGCCATTACTATTTTGGAGGATAACGCCGGCTATGTCTGGGTTAGGTCTGGGATTTGCCCTCATCTGGCTCATACTCTCACGTTTTTCGCATAGTTGTTGGCCAGATCCTGGGTTTTTTCTGGTTTGGATCCCGTAGTAATGTGGTACCACACTGAAACAGTCAATTAAACCAGGTTCCGATTAATATTTTAGAGGATAACGCCGGTTATGTCTGGGTTAGGTCTGGTATTTGCCCTCATCTGGCTCGTACCTTCGCATTTTTCGCATACTTGTTGGCCAGATCCTGGCCTTTTTCTGGTTTGGATCACGTAGTAACGCGGTGCCACACCGAAACAGTCAATTAAACCTGGTTGCGATAACTATTTTAGAGGATAACGCTGGTTATGTCTGGGTTAGGTCTGGTATTTGCCCTCATCTGGCTTGTACTTTCGCATTTTTCGCATACTTGTTGGCCAGATCCTGGCCTCCTTCTGGCTTGGACCAAGTAGTAAAGTGGTACCACACTGAAACAGTCAATTAAACCAGGGTCCGATTAATATTTTAGTGGATAACGCCGGTTCTGTCTCGGTTAGGTCTAGGATTTGCCCTCATCTGGCTCGTACTTTCGCATTTTACGCATACTTTTTGGCCAGATCATGGCCTTTTTCTGGCTTGGACCACGTAGTAATGTGGTACCAAACCGAGACAGTCAATTAAATCAGGTTGCGAATAATATTTTAGAGGATAACGCTGGTTATGTCTGGGATAGTTCTGGTGTTTGCAATCATCTGGCTCATACTTTCTCGTTTTTCTGATACTTGTTGGTCAGATCCTGGGTTTTTTCTGGTTTGGATCACGTAGTAATGTGGTTCCACACCGAAACAGGCAAGTAAACCTGGTTGCGATTAACATCTTAGAGGATAACGCCGGTAATGTCTCGGTTAGGTCTGGTATTTGCCATCATCTGGCTCGTACTTTCGCATTTTTCGCATACTTCTTGGCCAGATCCTGAATTTTTTCTGCTTTGGATCCCGTAGCAATGTGGTACCACACAGAAACAGTCAATAGAAGCTGGTTCCGATAAGTATTTTAGAGGATAACGCTGGTTATGTCTGGTATTTGCCCTCATCTGGCTCGTACTTTCGCATTTTTCGCATACTTGTTGGCCAGATCCTGGCCTTTTTCTGGCTTGCACCACGTAGTAAAGTGGTACCACACTGAAATAGTCAATTAAACCGGGGTCTGATTAATATTTTAGAGGATAACGCCGGTTATGTCTGGGTTAGGTCTGGTATTTGCCATCATCTGGCTCGTACCTTCGCATTTTTCGCATACTTGTTGGCCACATCCTGGCCTTTTTCTGGTTTGGATCACGTAGTAGTGCGGAGCCACACCGAAACAGTCAATTAAACCTGGTTGCGATAACTATTTTTGAGTATAACGCCGGTTATGTCTGGGTTAGGTCTGGTATTTGCGCTCATCTAGCTCGTACTTTCGCGTTTTTCGCATAGTTGCTGGCCAGATCCTGAGTATTTTCTGGTTTGGATCCCGTAGTAATGTGGTACCACACTGAAACTGTCAATAAAAGCTGGTTCCGATTAGTATTTTAGAGGATAACGCTGGTTATGTCTGTGTCAGTTCTGGTATTTGCAATCATCTGGCTCATAGTTTCGCGTTTTTCGCACACTTGTTGGCCAGATCCTGGCCCTTTTCTGGTTTGGATCACCTAGTAATGTGGTACCACACTGAAACAGACAATAGAAGCTGGTTCCGATAAGTATTTTAGAGGATAACGCTGGTTATGTCTGGGTTAGTTCTGGTTTTTGCCATCATCTGGCACATACATACGAGTTTTTCGCATACTTGTTGGCCTGATCCTGGGCTTTTTCTGGCTTGGATCACGTAGTAATGTGGGACCACACTGAAACAGTCAACTAAACCTGGTTGCGATTAATATTTTAGAGGATAACGCCGGTTCTGTCTCGGTTATGTCTGGGATTTGCCCTTATCTGGCACGTACTTGCGCGTTTTTCGCATACTTGTTGGCCAGACCCTGGCCTTTTTCTGGCTTGGACCACGTAGTAAAGTGGTACCACACTGAAACAGTCAATTAAACCTGGGTCCGATTAATATTTTAGAGGATAACGCCGGTTATGTCTGGGTTAGGTCTGGTATTTGCCCTCATCTGGCTCGTACCTTCGCATTTTTCGCATACTTGTTGGCCAGATCCTGGCCTTTTTCTGGCTTGCACCACGTAGTAAAGTGGTACCACACTGAAATAGTCAATTAAACCTGGGTCTGATTAATATTTTAGAGGATAACGCCGGTTATGTCTGGGTTAGGTCTGGTATTTGCAATCATCTGGCTCATAGTTTCGCGTTTTTCGCACACTTGTTGGCCAGATCCTGGCCCTTTTCTGGTTTGGATCACCTAGTAATGTGGTACCACACTGAAACAGACAATAGAAGCAGGTTCCGATAAGTATTTTAGAGGATAACGCTGGTTATGTCTGGGTTAGTTCTGGTATTTGCAATCATCTGGCACATACTTTCGCGTTTTTCGCATACTTGTTGGCCAGATCCTGGGCTTTTTCCGGCTTGGACCACGTAGTAATGTGGTACCACAATGAAACAGACAATTAAGCCTGGTTGGGATTAATATTTTAGAGGATAACGCCGGTTATGTCTCGGGTAGGTCTGGGATTTGTCCACATCTGGCTCGTACTTTCGCATTTTTCGCATACTTGTAAGCCAGATCCTGGCCTTCTTCTGGCTTCGACCACGCAGTAAAGTGGTACCACACTGAAACAGTCAATTAATTCTAGTTCCGATTAATATTTTAGAGGATAAAGCTGGTTATGTCTGGGATAGTTTTGGTATTTGCAATCATCTGGCACATACTTTCGCGTTTTTCGCATACTTGTTGGCCAGATCCTGGGATTTTCCGGCTTGGACCACGTAGTAATGTGGTACCACAATGAAACAGACAATTAAGCCTGGTTGCGATTAATATTTTAGAGGATAACGCCGGTTATGTCTCGGGTACGTCTGGGATTTGTCCACATCTGGCTCGTACTTTCGCATTTTTCGCATACTTGTAAGCCAGATCCTGGCCTTCTTCTGGCTTGGACCACGTAGTAAAGTTGTACCACACTGAAACAGTCAATTAATTCTAGTTCCGATTAATATTTTAGAGGATAACGCCGGATATATCTCGGCTATTTCTGGGATTTGCCCTCATCTGGCTCGTACTTTCGCATTTTTCGCATACTTGTTGACCAGATCCTGGCCTTTTTCTAGCTTGGACCACGCAGTAATGTGGTACCACACCGAAACAGTCAATTAAACCTTGTTGCGAATAATATTTTAGAGGCTAACGCTGGTTATGTCTGGGATAGTTTTGGTATTTGCAATCATCTGGCACATACTTTCGCGTTTTTCGCATACTTGTTGGCCAGATCCTGGCCTTTTTCTGGTTTGGATCACGTAGTAACGCGGTACCGCACCGAAACAGTCAATTAAACCGGGTTGCCATTACTATTTTGGAGGATAACGCCGGCTATGTCTGGGTTAGGTCTGGGATTTGCCCTCATCTGGCTCATACTCTCACGTTTTTCGCATAGTTGTTGGCCAGATCCTGGGTGTTTTCTGGTTTGGATCCCGTAGTAATGTGGTACCACACTGAAACAGTCAATTAAACCAGGTTCCGATTAATATTTTAGAGGATAACGCCGGTTATGTCTGGGTTAGGTCTGGTATTTGCCCTCATCTGGCTCGTACCTTCGCATTTTTCGCATACTTGTTGGCCAGATCCTGGCCTTTTTCTGGTTTGGATCACGTAGTAACGCGGTGCCACACCGAAACAGTCAATTAAACCTGGTTGCGATAACTATTTTAGAGGATAACGCTGGTTATGTCTGGGTTAGGTCTGGTATTTGCCCTCATCTGGCTTGTACTTTCGCATTTTTCGCATACTTGTTGGCCAGATCCTGGCCTCCTTCTGGCTTGGACCAAGTAGTAAAGTGGTACCACACTGAAACAGTCAATTAAACCAGGGTCCGATTAATATTTTAGTGGATAACGCCGGTTCTGTCTCGGTTAGGTCTAGGATTTGCCCTCATCTGGCTCGTACTTTCGCTTTTTACGCATACTTTTTGGCCAGATCATGGCCTTTTTCTGGCTTGGACCACGTAGTAATGTGGTACCAAACCGAAACAGTCAATTAAATCAGGTTGCGAATAATATTTTAGAGGATAACGCTGGTTATGTCTGGGATAGTTCTGGTGTTTGCAATCATCTGGCTCATACTTTCTCGTTTTTCTGATACTTGTTGGGCAGATCCTGGGTTTTTTCTGGTTAGGATCACGTAGTAATGTTGTTCCACACCGAAACAGGCAAGTAAACCTGGTTGCGATTAACATTTTAGAGGATAACGCCGGTAATGTCTCGGTTAGGTCTGGTATTTGCCATCATCTGGCACGTACTTTCGCATTTTTCGCATACTTCTTGGCCAGATCCTGAGTTTTTTCTGCTTTGGATCCCGTAGCAATGTGGTACCACACAGAAACAGTCAATAGAAGCTGGTTCCGATAAGTATTTTAGAGGATAACGCTGGTTATGTCTGGGTTAGGTCTGGTATTTGCCCTCATCTGGCTCGTACTTTCGCATTTTTCGCATACTTGTTGGCCAGATCCTGGCCTTTTTCTGGCTTGCACCACGTAGTAAAGTGGTACCACACTGAAATAGTCAATTAAACCTGGGTCTGATTAATATCTTAGAGGATAACGCCGGTTATGTCTGGGTTAGGTCTGGTATTTGCCATCATCTGGCTCGTACCTTCGCATTTTTCGCATACTTGTTGGCCAGATCCTGGCCTTTTTCTGGTTTGGATCACGTAGTAGCGCGGAGCCACACCGAAACAGTAAATTAAACTGGATGCGATTAATATTTTAGAGGATAACGCCGGTTATGTCTCGGGTAGGTCTGGGATTTGTCCTCATCTGGCTCGTACTTTCGCGTTTTCCGCATACTTGTTTGCCGGATCCTGGCCTTTTTCCGGTTTGGATCACGTAGTAACGTGGTACCACACTGAAGCAGTCAATTAAACCTGTTTGCGATAAATATTTTAGAGGATAACGCCGGTTATGTCTCGGTTAGTTCTAGGATTTCCCGTCATCTGTCTCGTACTTTTGCGTTTTTCGCATAGTTGTTGGCCAGATCCTGAGTATTTTCTGGTTTGGATCCCGTAGTAATGTGGTACCACACTGAAACTGTCAATAAGAGCTGGTTCCGATTAGTATTTTAGAGGATAACGCTGGTTATGTCTGTGTCAGTTCTGGTATTTGCAATCATCTGGCTCATAGTTTCGCGTTTTTCGCACACTTGTTGGCCAGATCCTGGCCCTTTTCTGGTTTGGATCACCTAGTAATGTGGTACCACACTGAAACAGACAATAGAAGCTGGTTCCGATAAGTATTTTAGAGGATAACGCTGGTTATGTCTGGGTTAGTTCTGGTTTTTGCCATCATCTGGCACATACATACGAGTTTTTCGCATACTTGTTGGCCTGATCCTGGGCTTTTTCTGGCTTGGACCACGTAGTAAAGTGGTACCACACTGAAACAGTCAGTTAAACCTGGGTCCGATTAATATTTTAGAGGATAACGCCGGTTTTGTCTGGGTTAGGTCTGGTATTTGCCCTCATCTGGCTCGTACCTTCGCATTTTTCGCATACTTGTTGGCCAGATCCTGGCCTTTTTCTGGCTTGCACCACGTAGTAAAGTGGTACCACACTGAAACAGTCAATTAAACCTGGGTCCGATTAATATTTTAGGGGATAACGCCGGTTATGTCTGGGTTAGGTCTGGTATTTGCAATCATCTGGCTCATAGTTTCGCGTTTTTCGCACACTTGTTGGCCAGATCCTGGCCCTTTTCTGGTTTGGATCACCTAGTAATGTGGTACCACACTGAAACAGACAATAGAAGCTGGTTCCGATAAGTATTTTAGAGGATAACGCTGGTTATGTCTGGGTTAGTTCTGGTTTTTGCCATCATCTGGCACATACATACGAGTTTTTCGCATACTTGTTGGCCTGATCCTGGGCTTTTTCTGGTTTGGATCACGTAGTAATGTGGTACCACACTGAAACAGTCAATTAAACCAGGTTCCGATTAATATTTTAGAGGATAACGCCGGTTATGTCTGGGGTAGGTCTGGGATTTGTCCACATCTGGCTCGTACTTTCGCATTTTTCGCATACTTGTAAGCCAGATCCTGGCCTTCTTCTGGCTTCGACCACGCAGTAAAGTGGTACCACACTGAAACAGTCAATTAATTCTAGTTCCGATTAATATTTTAGAGGATAACGCTGGTTATGTCTGGGATAGTTTTGGTATTTGCAATCATCTGGCACATACTTTCGCGTTTTTCGCATACTTGTTGGCCAGATCCTGGGCTTTTTCCGGCTTGGACCACGTAGTAATGTGGTACCACAATGAAACAGACAATTAAGCCTGGTTGCGATTAATATTTTAAAGGATAACGCCGGTTATGTCTCGGGTACGTCTGGGATTTGTCCACATCTGGCTCGTACTTTCGCATTTTTCGCATACTTGTAAGCCAGATCCTGGCCTTCTTCTGGCTTGGACCACGTAGTAAAGTTGTACCACACTGAAACAGTCAATTAATTCTAGTTCCGATTAATATTTTAGAGGATAACGCCGGATATATCTCGGCTATTTCTGGGATTTGCCCTCATCTGGCTCGTACTTTCGCATTTTTCGCATACTTGTTGACCAGATCCTGGCCTTTTTCTAGCTTGGACCACGTAGTAATGTGGTACCACACCGAAACAGTCAATTAAACCTTGTTGCGAATAATATTTTAGAGGCTAACGCTGGTTATGTCTGGGATAGTTTTGGTATTTGCAATCATCTGGCACATACTTTCGCGTTTTTCGCATACTTGTTGGCCAGATCCTGGCCTTTTTCTGGTTTGGATCACGTAGTAACGCGGTACCGCACCGAAACAGTCAATTAAACCGGGTTGTGATTACTATTTTGGAGGATAACGCCGGCTATGTCTGGGTTAGGTCTGGGATTTGCCCTCATCTGGCTCATACTCTCACGTTTTTCGCATAGTTGTTGGCCAGATCCTGGGTTTTTTCTGGTTTGGATCCCGTAGTAATGTGGTACCACACTGAAACAGTCAATTAAACCAGGTTCCGATTAATATTTTAGAGGATAACGCCGGTTATGTCTGGGTTAGGTCTGGTATTTGCCCTCATCTGGCTCGTACCTTCGCATTTTTCGCATACTTGTTGGCCAGATCCTGGCCTTTTTCTGGTTTGGATCACGTAGTAACGCGGTGCCACACCGAAACAGTCAATTAAACCTGGTTGCGATAACTATTTTAGAGGATAACGCTGGTTATGTCTGGGTTAGGTCTGGTATTTGCCCTCATCTGGCTTGTACTTTCGCATTTTTCGCATACTTGTTGGCCAGATCCTGGCCTCCTTCTGGCTTGGACCAAGTAGTAAAGTGGTACCACACTGAAACAGTCAATTAAACCAGGGTCCGATTGATATTTTAGTGGATAACGCCGGTTCTGTCTCGGTTAGGTCTAGGATTTGCCCTCATCTGGCTCGTACTTTCGCATTTTACGCATACTTTTTGGCCAGATCATGGCCTTTTTCTGGCTTGGACCACGTAGTAATGTGGTACCAAACCGAAACAGTCAATTAAATCAGGTTGCGAATAATATTTTAGAGGATAACGCTGGTTATGTCTGGGATAGTTCTGGTGTTTGCAATCATCTGGCTCATACTTTCTCGTTTTTCTGATACTTGTTGGGCAGATCCTGGGTTTTTTCTGGTTTGGATCACGTAGTAATGTGGTTCCACACCGAAACAGGCAAGTAAACCTGGTTGCGATTAACATTTTAGAGGATAACGCCGGTAATGTCTCGGTTAGGTCTGGTATTTGCCATCATCTGGCTCGTACTTTCGCATTTTTCGCATACTTCTTGGCCAGATCCTGAGTTTTTTCTGCTTTGGATCCCTTAGCAATGTGGTACCACACAGAAACAGTCAATTAAACCTGGTTGCGATAACTATTTTTGAGTATAACGCCGGTTATGTCTGGGTTAGGTCTGGTATTTGCGCTCATCTAGCTCGTACTTTCGCGTTTTTCGCATAGTTGCTGGCCAGATCCTGAGATTTTTCTGGTTTGGATCCCGTAGTAATGTGGTTCCACACTGAAACGGTCAACTAAACCTGGCTGCGATTAATATTTTAAAGGATAACGTCGGTTATGTCTGGGTTAGGTCTGGTATTTGCCATCATCTGGCTCGTACCTTCGCATTTTTCGCATACTTGTTGGTCAGATCCTGGCCTTTTTCTGGTTTGGATCACGTAGTAGCGCGGAGCCACACCGAAACAGTAAATTAAACTGGATGCGATTAATAATTTAGAGGATAACGCCGGTTATGTCTCGGGTAGGTCTGGGATTTGTCCTCATCTGGCTCGTACTTTCGCGTTTTCCGCATACTTGTTTGCCGGATCCTGGCCTTTTTCCGGTTTGGATCACGTAGTAACGTGGTACCACACTGAAGCAGTCAATTAAACCTGTTTGCGATAAATATTTTAGAGGATAACGCCGGTTATGTCTCGGTTAGTTCTAGGATTTCCCGTCATCTGTCTCGTACTTTTGCGTTTTTCGCATAGTTGTTGGCCAGATCCTGAGTATTTTCTGGTTTGGATCCCGTAGTAATGTGGTACCACACTGAAACTGTCAATAAAAGCTGGTTCCGATTAGTATTTGAAAGGATAACGCTGGTTATGTCAGTGTCAGTTCTGGTATTTGCAATCATCTGGCTCATAGTTTCGCGTTTTTCGCACACTTGTTGGCCAGATCCTGGCCCTTTTCTGGTTTGGATCATCTAGTAATGTGGTACCACACTGAAACAGACAATAGAAGCTGGTTCCGATAAGTATTTTAGCGGATAACGCTGGTTATGTCTGGGTTAGTTCTGGTTTTTGCCATCATCTGGCACATACATACGAGTTTTTCGCATACTTGTTGGCCTGATCCTGGGCTTTTTCTGGCTTGGATCACGTAGTAATGTGGGACCACACTGAAACAGTCAACTAAACCTGGTTGCGATTAATATTTTAGAGGATAACGCCGGTTCTGTCTCGGTTAGGTCTGGGATTTGCCCTTATCTGGCACGTACTTTCGCGTTTTTCGCATACTTGTTGGCCAGACCCTGGCCTTTTTCTGGCGTGGACCACGTAGTAAAGTGGTACCACACTGAAACAGTCAATTGAACCAGGTTCCGATTAATATTTTAGAGGATAACGCCGGTTATGTCTGGGGTAGGTCTGGTATTTGCCCTCATCTGGCTCGTACTTTCGCATTTTTCGCATACTTGTTGGCCAGATCCTGGCCTTTTTCTGGTTTGGATCACGTAGTAACGCGGTACCGCACCGAAACAGTCAATTAAACCGGGTTGCGATTACTATTTTGGAGGATAACGCCGGCTATGTCTGGGTTAGGTCTGGGATTTGCCCTCATCTGGCTCATACTCTCACGTTTTTCGCATACTTGTTGGCCAGATCCTGGCCTTTTTCTGGTTTGGATCACGTAGTAGCGCGGAGCCACACCGAAACGGTCAATTAAACCTGGTTGCGATAACTATTTTTGAGTATAACGCCGGTTATGTCTGGGTTAGGTCTGGTATTTGCGCTCATCTAGCTCGTACTTTCGCGTTTTTCGCATAGTTGCTGGCCAGATCCTGAGATTTTTCTGGTTTGGATCACGTAGTAATGTGGTACCACATTGAAACAGTCAATAGAAGCTGGTTCCGCTTAGTAATTTAGAGGATAACGCTGGTTATGCCTGGGTTAGTTCTGGTATTTGCTATCATCTGGCACATACCTTCGAGTTTTTCGCATAGTTGTTGGCCAGATCCTGGGTTTTTTCTGGATTGGATCCCGTAGTAATGTCGTACCACACTGAAACAGTCAATAAAAGCTGGTTCCGATTAGTATTTTAGAGGATAACGCTGGTTATGTCTGTGTCAGTTCTGGTATTTGCAATCATCTGGCTCATACTTTCGCGTTTTTCGCACACTCGTGGCCAGATCCTGGCCCTTTTCTGGTTTGGGTCACGTAGTAATGTGGTACCACACTGAAACAGTCAATAGAAGCTGGTTCCGATAAGTATTTTAGAGGATAACGCTGGTTATGTCTGGGTTAGTTCTGGTATTTGCTATCATCTGGCACATACTTTCGAGTTTTTCGCATACTTGTGGGCCAGATCCTGGGCTTTTCCTGGATTGGATCACGTAGTAATGTGGTACCACACCGAGACAGTCAATTAATTCTAGTACCGATTAATATTTTAGAGGATAACGCCGTATATATCTCGGTTATTTCTGGGATTTGCCCTCATCTGGCTCGTACTTTCGCATTTTTCGCATACTTGTTGACCAGATCCTGGCCTTTTTCTGGCTTGGACCACGTAGTAATGTGGTACCACACCGAAACAGTCAATTAAACCTTGTTGCGAATAATATTTTAGAGGCTAACGCTGGTTATGTCTGGGATAGTTTTGGTATTTGCAATCATCTGGCACATACCTTCGAGTTTTTCGCATAATTGTTGGCCAGATCCTGGGCTTTTTCTGGTTTGGATCACGTAGTAATGTGGTACCACACGGAAACAGTCAATTAAACCTTGTTGCGAATAATATTTTAGAGGATAACGCTGGTTATGTCTGGGATAGTTTTGGTATTTGCAATCATCTGGCACATACTTTCGCGTTTTTCGCATACTTGTTGGCCAGATCCTGGGCTTTTTCCGGCTTGGACCACGTAGTAATGTGGTACCACAATGAAACAGACAATTAAGCCTGGTTGCGATTAATATTTTAGAGGATAACGCCGGTTATGTCTCGGGTAGGTCTGGGATTTGTCCACATCTGGCTCGTACTTTCGCATTTTTCGCATACTTGTAAGCCAGATCCTGGCCTTCTTCTGGCTTCGACCTCGCAGTAAAGTGGTACCACACTGAAACAGTCAATTAATTCTAGTTCCGATTAATATTTTAGAGGATAACGCCGGATATATCTCGGTTAGTTCTGGGATTTGCCCTCATCTGGCTCGTACTTTCGCATTTTTCGCATACTTGTTGACCAGATCCTGGCCTTTTTCTGGCTTGGACCACGTAGTAATGTGGTACCACACCGAAACAGTCAATTAAACCTTGTTGCGAATAATATTTTAGAGGATAACGCTGGTTATGTCTGGGATAGTTCTGGTATTTGCAATCACCTGGCACATACTTTTTTTTTTTTTTTTTTTTTTTTGTCGTGGGGAAAATCTTCGAAAGACTCCCTCCCACCTCCTTGGGGAGAGGTGGGAGGGGTGTGTGGGATTCCCCGCGCCCGTACAACGACAGGCGCGGGACCTACCCACTAAAAACCCCACGGTGACCCTTCGGCACGCTTTGGGAGGATACCGGGAATCGCTCGAAGCATTCTTCCGGTATCCTCCCCGTGCCCGCGCTTTCGCGCCCATCCCCCGGGGGGACAATCGGTCCCCCCAGTAGACACACTGCCTCATAGCGGCGGGACGGGGCCACTCCATCCCGCCGCTATCCGTCCCGGGGCTGCGTTTAGTGGCGGCTGCGAGCCCCAACTCGCAACCGCCCGCGACCCCGTTTCCACCCCTCGGCGGCCGGGCGTTCATGGCCGCACCAGACCGCCGAGGGTGCCTCACCTTGCGTCGGACCGGTAGGGGGAGGCACTTCTACCCCCAACCGGTCCGACCCGGCGCCGCCTGGCGGGAGGAGGGTCCCCTCAGGACCGCCCTCCCAGCCTAGGTCATCCGCCACGCCGAGGCGGCCGCCCACGACGCCTCGCGACCGGGCCCTGGCACATACTTACGCGTTTTTCGCATACTTGTGGGCAGATCCTGTGTTTTTTCTGGTATGGATAACGTGGTAATGTGGTACCACACTGAAACAGTCAATAAAAGCTGGTTCCGATTAATATTTTAGAGGATAACGCTGGTTATGTCTGGGATAGTTCTGGTATTTCCAATCATCTGGCACATACTTTCGCGTTTTTCGCATACTTGTTGGCCAGATCCTTGGCTTTTTCTGGTTTGGATCACGTAGTAATGTGGTACCACAATGAAACAGACAATTAAACCTGGTTGCGATTAATATTTTAGAGGATAGCGCCGGTTATGTCTCGGTTAGGTCTGGTATTTGCCCTCATCTGGCTCGTACTTTCGCATTTTTCGCATACTTGTTGGCCAGATCCTGTCCTTTTTCTGGTTTGGATCACGTAGTAACGCGGTACCACACCGAAACAGTCAATTAAACCTGGTTGCGATTACTATTTTGGAGGATAACGCCGGTTATGTCTGGGTTAGGTCTGGGATTTGCCCTCATCTGGCTCGTACTTTCGCGTTTTTCGCATAGTTGTTGGCCAGATCCTGTGTTTTTTCTGGTTTGGATCCCGTAGTAATGTGGTACCACTCTGAAACAGTCAATAGAAGCTGGTTCCGATAAGTATTTTAGAGGATAACGCTGGTTATGTCTGGGTTAGTTCTGGTATTTGCTATCATCAGGCACATACTTTCGCGTTTTTCGCATACTTGTTGGCCAGATCCTGGCCCTTTTCTGGTTTGGATCACGTAGTAATGTGGTACCACATTGAAACAGTCAATAGAAGCTGGTTCCGCTTAGTAATTTAGAGGATAACGCTGATTATGCCTGGGTTAGTCCTGGCATTTGCAATCATCTGGCTCATACTTTCGCGTTTTTCGCATACTTGTTGGCCTGATCCTGGGCTTTTCCTGGTTTGGATCAGGTAGTAATGTGGTACCACACTGGAACAGACAAATAAACCTGGATGCGATTAATACTTTAGAGGCTAACGCCGGTTATGTCTCGGGTAGGTCTGGGATTTGTCCACATCTGGCTCGTACTTTCGCATTTTTCGCATTCTTGTTGGCCAGATACTGGCCTTTTTCTGGTTCGGATCACGTAGCAATGCGGTACCACACCGAAACAGTCAATTAAACCTGGTTGCGATTAATATTTTAGAGGATAACGCCGGTAATGTCTCGGTTAGGTCTGGTTTTTGCCCTCATCTGGCTCGTACTTCCGCGTTTTTCGCATACTTGTTGGCCAGATCCTGAGTTTTTTCTGGTTTGGATCCCGTAGCAATGTGGTACCACACTGAAACAGTCAATAGAAGCTGGTTCCGATATGTATTTTAGAGGATAACGCCGGTTATGTCTCGGTTAGGTCTGGGATTTGCCCTCATCTAGCTCGTACTTTCGCACTTTTCGCAAATATTTGCTGGCCAGATCCTGGGCTTTTTCTGGCTTGGATCACGTAGTAATGTGGTACCACACTGTCAATAAAAGCTGGTTCCAATTAGTATTTTAGAGGATAACGCTGGTTATGTCTGGGTTAGTTCTGTTATTTTCAATCATCTGACTCATACTTACGCGTTTTTCGCATACTTGTTGGGCAGATCCTGTGTTTTTTCTGGTTTGGATAACGTGGTAATGTGGTACCACACTGAAACAGTCAATAAAAGCTGGTTCCGATTAATATTTTAGAGGATAACGCCGGTTATGTCTGGGTTAGGTCTGGGATTTGCCCTCATCTTGCTCGTACTTTCGCGTTTTTCGCGTAGTTGTTGGCCAGATCCTGGGTTTTTTCTGGTTTGGATCACGTAGTAATGTGGTACCACATTGAAACAGTCAATAGAAGCTGGTTCCACATAGTAATTTAGAGGATAACGCTGGTTATGCCTGGGTTAGTTCTGGTATTTGCAATCATCTGGCTCATACTTTCGCGTTTCTCGCATACTTGTTGGCCAGATCCTGGGCTTTTCCTCGCTTGGACCACGTAGTAATGTGGTACCACACTGAAACAGTCAATTAAACCTGGTTTCGAATAATACTTTAGAGGATAACGCCGGTTATGTCTGGGTTACGTCTGGTATTTGCAACCATCTGGCTCATACTTTCGCGTTTTTCGCATACTTGATGGCCAGATCCTGGGCTTTTCCTGGCTTGGACCACGTAGTAATGTGGTACCACACTGAAACAGTCAATTAAACCTGGTTTCGAATAATACTTTAGAGGATAACGCCGGTTATGTCTGGGTTAGGTCTGGTATTTGCCCTCATCTGGCTCGTACTTTCGCGTTTTTTGCATACTTGTTGGCCAGATCCTGGCCCTCTTCTGGTTTGGATCACGTAGTAATGTGGTACCACATTGAAACAGTCTATAGAAGCTGGTTCCACTTAGTAATTTAGAGGATAACGCTGGTTATGCCTGGGTTAGTTCTGGTATTTGCAATCATCTGGCTCATACTTTCGCGTTTTTCGCATACTTGTTGGCCAGGTCCTGGGTTTTTTTCTGGTTTGGATCCCGTAGTAATGCGGTACCACACTGAAACAGTCAATTAAAGCTGGTTGCGATTAATATTTTGGAGGATAACGCCGGTTATGTCTCGGTTAGTTCTGGGATTTCCCATCATCTGGCTCGTGCTCTCGCACTTTTCGCATACTTGATGTTCAGATCCTGGCCTTTTTCTGGCTTGGACCACGTAGTAATGCGGTACCACACCGAAACAGTCAACCAAACCTGGTTGCGTTTAATATTTTAGAGGATAACGCCGGTTATGTCTCGGTTGGGTCTGGGATTTGCAATCATCTGGCTCGTACTTTCGCAATTTTCGCATACTTTTTGGCCAGATCCTGGCCTATTTCTGGCTTGGACCACGTAGTAATGCGGTACCATAACAGAAACAGTCAATTAAACCTGGTTGCGATTAATATTTGAGAGGATAACGCCGGTTATGTCTCGGTTAGGTCTGGGATATGCCCTCATCTGGCGCGTACTTTCGCGTTTTTCGCATACTTGTTGGCCAGATCCTGGCCTTTTTCTGGCTTTGACATGGCAGTAATGTGGAACCACACTGAAACAGTCAATTAAACCTGTTTCCGATTAATATTTTAGAGGATAACGCAGGTTATGTCTCGGTTAGGTCTGGTATTTGCCCTCATCTGGCTCGTACTTTCGCATTTTTCGCATACTTGTTGGCCAGATCCTGGCCTTTTTCTGGTTTGGATCACGTTGACACGCGGCGCCACACCGAAACAGTCAATAAATCCTGGTTGCCATTAATATTTTAGAGGATAACGCCGGCTATGTCTGGGTTAGGTCTGGTAATTGCGCACATCTGGCTCGTACTTTCGCATTTCTCGCATACTTGTTGGCCAGATCCTGGGCTTTTTCTGGTTTGGATCACGTAGTAATGTGGTACCACACTGAAACACACAATTAAACCTGGTTCCGATAAGTATTTTAGAGGATAACGCTGGTTATGTCTGGGTTAGTTCTGGTATTTGCTATCATCAGGCACATACTTTCGCGTTTTTCGCATACTTGTTGGCCAGATCCTGGCCCTTTTCTGGTTTGGATCACGTAGTAATGTGGTACCACATTGAAACAGTCAATAGAAGCTGTTTCCGCTTAGTAATTTAGAGGATAACGCTGATTATGCCTGGGTTAGTTCTGGCATTTGCAATCATCTGGCTCATACTTTCGCGTTTTTCGCATACTTGTTGGCCAGATCCTGGGCTTTTCCTGGTTTGGATCAGGTAGTAGTGTGGTACCACACTGGAACAGACAAATAAACCTGGATGCGATTAATACTTTAGAGGCTAACGCCGGTTATGTCTCGGGTAGGTCTGGGATTTGTCCACATCTGGCTCGTACTTTCGCATTTTGCGCATTCTTGTTGGCCAGATCCTGGCCTTTTTCTGGTTCGGATCACGTAGTAATGTGGTACCACACTGAAACACACAATTAAACCTGGTTGCGGTTAATATTTTAGATGATAACGCCGGTTATGTCTCGGTTAGGTCTGGTATTTGCCCTCATCTGGCTCGTACTTTCGCACTTTTCGCAAATATTTGTTGGCCAGATCCTGGCCTTTTTCTGGTTTGGATCACGTAGTAACGCGGTACCACACCGAAACAGTCAGTTAAACCTTGTTGCGATTACTATTTTGGAGGATAACGCCGGTTATGTCTGGGTTAGGTCTGGGATTTGCCCTCATCTGGCTCGTACTTTCGCGTTTTTCGCGTAGTTGTTGGCCAGATCCTGGGTTTTTTCTGGTTTGGATCACGTAGTAATGTGGTACCACACTGAAACAGTCAATAGAAGCTGGTTCCGATAAGTATTTTAGAGGATAACGCTGGTTATGTCTGGGTGAGTTCTGGTATTTGCTATCATCAGGCACATACTTTCGCGTTTTTTGCATACTTGTTGGCCAGATACTGGCCCTTTTCTGGTTTGGATCACGTAGTAATGTGGTACCACATTGAAACAGTCAATAGAAGCTGGTTCCACTTAGTAATTTAGAGGATAACGCTGGTTACGTTTGGGTTAGTTCTGGTATTAGCAATCATCTGGCTCGTACTTTCGCGTTTTTCGCATACTTGTTGGCCAGGTCCTGGGTTTTTTTCTGGTTTGGATCCCGTAGTAATGCGATACCACACCGAAACAGTCAATTAAAGCTGGTTGCGATTAATATTTTGGAGGATAACGCCGGTTATGTCTCGGTTAGTTCTGGGATTTCCCATCATCTGGCTCGTGCTCTCGCACTTTTCGCAAACTTGTTGTTCAGATCCTGGCCTTTTTTCTGGCTTGGACCACGTAGTAATGCGGTACCACACCGAAACAGTCAACCAAACCAGGTTGCGTTTAATATTTTAGAGGATAACGCCGGTTATGTCTCGGTTGGGTCTGGGATTTGCAATCATCTGGCTCGTACTTTCGCAATTTTCGCATACTTTTTGGCCAGATCCTGGCCTATTTCTGGCTTGGACCACGTAGTAATGCGGTGCCATAACAGAAACAGTCAATTAAACCTTTTTGCGATTAATATTTGAGAGGATAACGCCGGTTATGTCTCGGTTAGGTCTGGGATATGCCCTCATCTGGCGCGTACTTTCGCGTTTTTCGCATACTTGTTGGCCAGATCCTGGCCTTTTTCTGGCTTTGACATGGCAGTAATGTGGAACCACACTGAAACAGTCAATTAAACCTGGTTCCGATTAATATTTTAGAGGATAACGCAGGTTATGTCTCGGTTAGGTCTGGTATTTGCCCTCATCTGGCTCGTACTTTCGCATTTTTCGCATACTTGTTGGCCAGATCCTGGCCTTTTTCTGGTTTGGATCATGTTGACACGCGGCGCCACACCGAAACAGTCAATAAATCCTGGTTGCCATTAATATTTTAGAGGATAACGCCGGCTATGTCTGGGTGAGGTCTGGTAATTGCGCACATCTGGCTCGTACTTTTGCGTTTTTCGCATACTTGTTGGCCAGATCCTGGCCTTTTTCTGGCTTTGACATGGCAGTAATGTGGTACCACACTGAAACAGTCAATTAAACCTGGTTCCGATTAATATTTTAGAGGATAACGCAAGTTATGTCTCGGTTCGGTCGGGTATTTGCCCTCATCTGGCTCGTACTTTTGCGTTTTTCGCATACTTGTTGGCCAGATCCTGGCCTTTTTCTGGCTTTGACATGGCAGTAATGTGGTACCACACCGAAACAGTCAATTAAACCCGGTTGCGTTTAATATTTTGGTGGATAACGCTGGTTATGTTTGGGTTAGTTCTGGTATTCGCAATCATCAGGCACATACTTTCGCATTTTTCGCATACTTGTTGGCCAGATCCTGGGATATTTCTGGTTTGGATCACGTAGTAATGAGGTACCACACTGAAACAGTCAACTAAACCTGGTTGGGATTAATATTATAGAGGATAACGCCGCTCACGTCTTGGTTAGGTCTGGGATATGCCCTCATCTGGCTCGTACTTTTGGGTTTTTCGCATACTTGTTGGCCAGATCCTGGCCTTTTTCTGGCTTTGACATGGCAGTAATGTGGTACCACACTGAAACAGTCAATTAAACCTGGTTCCGATTAATATTTTAGAGGATAACGCAAGTTATGTCTCGGTTAGGTCTGGTATTTGCCCTCATCTGGCTCGTACTTTCGCATTTTTCGCGTACTTGTTGGCCAGATCCTGGCCTTTTTCTGGTTTGGATCACGTAGTAATACGGTACCACTCCGAAAAAGTACACTTAAATCTGGTTGCGATTAATATTTTAGAGGATAGCGCAGGTTATGTCTCGGTTAGGTCTGGTATATGCCCTCATCTGGCTCGTACTTTCGCATTTCTCGCATACTAGTAGGCCAGATCCTGGGTTTTTTCTGGTTTGGATCACGTAGTAATGTGGTACCACACTGAAACGGTCAATATAGGCTGGTTCCGATTAATAGTTTGGAGGATAACGCTGGTTACGTTTGGGTTAGTTCTGGTATTAGCAATCATCTGGCTCATACTTTCGCATTTTTCGCATACTTGTTGGCCAGATCCTGGCCTTTTTCTGGCTTTGACATGGCAGTAATGTGGTACCACACTGAAACAGTCAATTAAACCTGGCTCCGATTAATATTTTACAGGATAGCGCAGGTTATCTATCGGTTAGGTCTAGGATTTCTCCTCATCTGGCTCGTACTTTCGCATTTCTCGCATACTAGTTGGCCAGATCCTGGGCTTTTTCTGGTATGGATCACGTAGTAATGCGGTACCACACCGAAACAGTCAATTAAACCTGTTTGTGATTAATATTTTAGATGATAACGCCGGTTATGTCTCGGTTAGGTCTGGGATTAGCCCTCATCTGGCACATACTTTCGCGTTTTTCGCATACTTGTTGGCCAGATCCTGGCCTTTTTCTGGCTTGGACCACGTAGTAATGTGGTACCACACCGAAACAGTCAATTAAACCTGTTTGTGATTAATATTTTAGAGGATAACGCCGGTTATGTCTCGGTTTGGTCTGGTATTAGCAATCATCTGGCTCATACTTTCGCATTTTTCGTATACTTGTTGGCCTGTTCCTGGCCCTTCTCTGGTTTGGATCACGTTGTAACGCGGCACCACACCGTAACAGTCAATAAATCCTGGTTGCCATTAATATTTTGGAGGATATCGCCGGTTATGTCTGGGTTAGGTCTGGTATTTGCCCTCATCTGGCTCGTACTTTTGCATTTTTCGCATACTTGTTGGCCAGATCCTGTCCTTTTTCTGGCTTGGCCCACGTAGTAATGTGGTACCACACTGTCAATAAAAGCTGGTTCCGATTAGTATTTTAGAGGATAACGCTGGTTATGTCTGGGTTAGTTCTGGTATTTGCAATCATCTGGCTCAAACTTTTGCGCTTCTCGCATACTTGTTGGGCAGATCCTGTGTTTTTTCTGGTTTGGATCACGTTGACACGCGGCACCACACCGAAACTGTCAATAAATCCTGGTTGCCATTAATATTTTAGAGGATAACGCCGGTTATGTCTGGGTTAGGTCTGGTATTTGCCCTCATCTGGCTCATACTTTCGCGTTTTTCGCATACTTGTTGGCCAGATCATGGCCTTTTTCTGGCTTGGACCACGTAGTAATGTGGTACCACACTGTCAATAACAGCTGGTTCCGATTAGTATTTTAGGGGACAACGCCGGTTATGTCTGGGTTAGGTCTGGTATTTGCCCTCATCTGGCTCGAACTTTCGCATTTTTTGCATACTTGTTGGCCAGATCCTGGCCTTTTTCTGGTATGGATCACGTAGTAATGCGGTGCCACACCGAAACAGTCAATTAAACCTGTTTGCGATTAATATTTTAGAGGATAACGCCGGTTATGTCTCGGTTTGGTCTGGTATTAGCAATCATCTGGCTCATACTTTCGCATTTTTCGCATGCTTGTTGGGCAGATCCTGGCCTTTTTCTGGCTTGGACCACCTAGTAATGTGGTACCACACTGAAGCAGCCAATTAAACCTGGTTCCGATTAATATTTTAGAGGATAGCGCCGGTTATGTCCGGGTTAGGTCTGGTATTTGCCCACATCTGGCTCATACTTTCGCATTTTTCACATACTTGTTGGCCAGATCCTGGCCTTTTTCTGGCTTTGACCACGTAGTAATGTGGTACCACACTGAAACAGTCAATTAAACCTGGCACCGATTAATATTTTAGAGGATAACGCTGGTTATGTCTGGGTTAGTTCTGGTATTTGCACTCATCTGGCTCGTACTTCCGCATTTTTCGCATACTTGTTGGCCAGAGCCTGGGCTTTTTCTGGTTTGGATCCCGTAGTAATGTGGTACCACACCGGAACAGTCAATTAAACCTGGTTCCGATTAATATTTTAGTGGATAACGCCGCTTATATCTCGGTTAGGTCTGGGATTTGCCCTCATCTGGCTCGTCATTTCGCATTTTTCGCAAACTTATTGGCCAGTTCCTGGCCTTTTTCTGGCTTTGACCACGTAGTAATGTAGTACCACACCGGAACAGACAATTAAACCTGGTTCCGATTAATATTCTAGTGGATAACGCCGGTTATATCTCGGTTAGGTCTGGGACTTGCCCCCATCTGGCCCGTCATTTCGCATTTTTCGCATACTTATTGGCCAGTTCCTGGCCTTTTTCTGGCTTTGGCCACGTAGTAATGTGGTACCACACCGGAACAGTCAATTAAACCTGGTTCCGATTAATATTTTAGAGGATAACGCCGGTTATGTCCGGGTTAGGTCTGGTATTTGCCCTTATCTGGCTTGTACTTTCGCATTTTTCGCATACATGTCGGCCAGATCATGGCGTTTTTCTGGTTTGGATCACGTTGACACGCGGCACCACACCGAAACAGTCAATAAATCCAGGTTGCCATTAATATTTTAGAGGATAACGCCGGTTATGTCTGGGTTAGGTCTGGTATTGGCCCTCATCTGGCTTGTACTTTCGCATTTTTCGCATACATGTCGGCCAGATCATGGCCTTTTTCTGGTTTGGATCACGTTGACACGCGGCACCACACCGAAACAGTCAATAAACCCAGGTTGCCATTAATATTTTAGAGGATAACGTCGGTTATGTCTGGGTTAGGTCGGGTATTTACCCTCATCTGGCTCGTACTTTCGCGTTTTTCGCATACTTGTTGGCCAGATCCTGGCCTTTTCCTGGCTTGGACCACGTAGTAATGTGGTACCACACTGAAGCAGCCAATTAAACCTGGTTCCGATTAATGTTTTAGAGGATAACGCCGGTTATGTCCGGGTTAGGTCTGGTATTTGCCCTCATCTGGCTCGTACTTTCGCGTTTTTCGCATACTTGTTGGCCAGATCCTGGCCTTTTTCTGGCTTGGACCACGTAGTAATGTGGTACCACACTGTCAATAAAAGCTGGTTCCGATTAGTATTTTAGAGGGTAACGCAGGTTATGTCTGGGTTAGTTCTGGTATTTGCAATCATCTGGCTCAAACTTTCGCGCTTTTCGCATACTTGTTGGCCAGATCCTGAACTTTTTATGGTTTAGATCACGTAGTAATGTGGTACCACACTGAAATGGTCAATATAGGCTGGTTCCGATTATTAGTTTGGAGGATAACGCTGGTTACGTTTGGGATAGTTCTGGTATTAGCAATCATCTGGCTCATACTTTCGCGGTTTTCGCATACTTGTTGGCCAGATCCTGGCCTTTTTCTGGCTTTGACATGGCAGTAATGTGGTACCACACTGAAACATGCAATTAAACCTGGTTCCGATTAGTATTTTAGAGGATAACGCCGGTTTATGTCCGGGTTAGGTCTGGTATTTGCCCTCATCTGGCTCGTACTATCGCATTTTTCGCATACTTGTTGGCCAGATCCTGGCCTTTTTCTGGCTTTGACGTGGCAGTAATGTGGAACCACACTGAAACTGTCAGTTAAACCAGGTTGCGATTAATATTTTAGAGTATAGCGCAGGTTATGTCTCGGTTAGGTCTGGTATTTGCCCTCATCTGGCTCGCACTTTCGCATTTTTTGCATACTTGTTGGCCAGATCCTGGCCTTTTTCTGGTTTGGATCACGTTGTAACGCGGCACCACACCGAAACAGTCAATTAATCCCGGTTGCGATTAATATTTTAGAGTATAACGCAGGTTATGTCTCGGTTAGGTCTGGTATTTGCCCTCATCTGGCTCGTACTTTCGCATTTTTCGCATACTTGTTGACCAGATCCTGGGCTTTTTATGACTTGCATCACGTGGTAATGTGGTACCACCCTGTCAATGAAAGCTGGTTCCGATTAGTATTTTAGAGGATAATGCTGGTTATGTCTGGGTTAGTTCTGGTATTTGCAATCATCTGGCTCATATTTCGCATTTCTCGCATACTAGTTGGCCAGATCCTGGCCTTTTTCTGGCTTTGACATGGCAGTTATGTGGTACCACACTGAAACAGTCAATTAAACATGGTTCCGATTAATATTTCAGAGGATAACGCAGGTTATGTCTGGGTTAGGTCTGGTATTTGCCCTGATCTGGCTCATACTTTCGCATTTTTCGCGTACTTGTTGGCCAGATCCTGGCATTTTTCTGGTTTGGATCACGTAGTAATACGGTACCACTCCGAAACAGTAAATCAAACCTGGTTGAGATTAATATTTTAGAGGATAGCGCAGGTTATGTCTCGGTTAGGTCTAGGATTTCTCCTCATCTGGCTCGTACTTTCGCATTTCTCGCATACTAGTTGGCCAGATCCTGGGCTTTTTCTGACTTGGATCACGTAGTAATGTGGTACCACACTGAAACAGTCAATAACAGCTGGTTCCGATTAGTATTTTAGGCGATAACGCCGGTTATGTCTGGGTTAGGTCTGGTATTTGGCCTCATCTGGCTCGAACTTTCGCATTTTTTGCATACTTGTTGGCCAGATCCTGGCCTTTTTCTGGTATGGATCACGTAGTAATGCGGTACCACACCGAAACAGTCAATTAAACCTGTTTGCGATTAATATTTTAGAGGATAACGCCGGTTATGTCTCAGTTTGGTCTGGTATTAGCAATCAGCCGGCTCATACTGTCGCATTTTTCGCATGCTTGTTGGCCAGATCCTGGCATTTTTCTGGTTTGGATCACGTAGTAATACGGTACCACTCCGAAACAGTAAATCAAACCTGGTTGAGATTAATATTTTAGAGGATAGCGCAGGTTATGTCTCGGTTAGGTCTAGGATTTCTCCTTATCTGGCTCGTACTTTCGCATTTCTCGCATACTAGTTGGCCAGATCCTGGGCTTTTTCTGACTTGGATCACGTAGTAATGTGGTACCACACTGAAACAGTCAATAACAGCTGGTTCCGATTAGTATTTTAGGGGATAACGCCGGTTATGTCTGGGTTAGGTCTGGTATTTGCCCTCATCTGGCTCGAACTTTCGCATTTTTTGCATACTTGTTGGCCAGATCCTGGCCTTTTTCTGGTATGGATCACGTAGTAATGCGGTACCACACCGAAACAGTCCATTAAACCTGTTTGCGATTAATATTTTAGAGGATAACGCCGGTTATGTCTCGGTTTGGTCTGGTATTAGCAATCAGCCGGCTCATACTGTCGCATTTTTCGCATGCTTGTTGGCCAGATCCTGGCCTTTTTCTGGTTTCGATCACGTTGTAGCGCAGCACCACACCGAAACAGTCAATAAATCCTGGTTGCGATTAATATTTTAGATGATATCGCCGGTTATGTCTGGGTTAGGTCTGGTATTTGCCCTCATCTGGCTTGTACTGTGGTATTTTTCGCTTACTTGTTGGCCAGATCTCGGGTTTTTTGTGGTTTGCATCCCGTCGTAATGTGGTTCCACACCGAAACAGTCAATTAAACCTGGTTGCGTTTAATATTTTGGAGGATAACGCTGGTTGTGTTTGGGTTAGTTCTGGTATTCGCAATCATCAGGCACATACTTTCGCATTTTTCGCATAATTGTTGGCCAGATCCTGGGATATTTCTGGTTTGGATCACGTAGTAATACGGTACCACTCCGAAACAGTAAATTAAACCTGGTTGAGATTAATATTTTAGAGGATAGCGCAGGTTATGTCTCGGTTAGTTCTGGGATTTGCCCTCATCTGGCTCGTACTTTCGCATTTCTCGCATACTAGTTGGCCAGATCCTGGGCTTTTTCTGGTTTGGATCACGTAGTAATGTGGTACCACACTGAAACAGTCAATAAAAGCTGGTTCCGATTAGTATTGTAGGGGATAACGCCGGTTGTGTCTTGGTCAGGTCTGGTATTTGACCTCATCTGGCTCGTACTTTCGCATTCCTCGCATACTTGTTGGCCAGATCCTGGCCTTTTTCTGGTACGGATCACGTAGTAATTCGGTACCACACCGAAACAGTCAATTAAACCTGTTTGCGATTTTTATTTTAGAGGATAACGCCGGTTATGTCTCGGTTTGGTCTGGTATTAGCAATCATCCGGCACGTACTTTCGCATTTTACGCATACTTGTTGGGCAGATCCTGGCCTTTTTCTGGCTTGGACCGCGTTGTAATGTGGTACCACACTGAAACAGTCAATTAAACCTGGTTCCGATTAGTATTTTAGAGGATAACGCCGGTTTATGTCCGGGTTAGGTCTGGTATTTGCCCTCATCTGGCTCGTACTTTCGCATTTTTCGCATACTTGTTGGCCAGATCCTGGCCTTTTTCTGGCTTTGACATGGCAGTTATGTGGTATCACACTGAAACTGTCAATATAGGCTGGTTCCGATTAATAGTTTGGAGGATAACGCTGGTTACGTTTGGGTTAGTTCTGGTATTAGCAATCATCTGGCTCATACTTTCGCGTTTTTCGCATACTTGTTGGCCAGATTCTGGCCTTTTTCTGGCTTTGACATGGCAGTTATGCGGTACCACACTGAAACAGTCAATTAAACATGGTTCCGGTTAATATTTCAGAGGATAACGCAGGTTATGTCTGGGTTAGGTCTGGTATTTGCCCTGATCTGGCTCGTACTTTCGCATTTTTCGCGTACTTGTTGGCCAGATCCTGGCATTTTTCTGGTTTGGATCACGTAGTAATACGGTACCACTCCGAAACAGTAAATCAAACCTGGTTGAGATTAATATTTTAGAGGATAGCGCAGGTTATGTCTCGGTTAGGTCTAGGATTTCTCCTCATCTGGCTCGTACTTTCGCATTTCTCGCATACTAGTTGGCCAGATCCTGGGCTTTTTCTGACTTGGATCACGTAGTAATGTGGTACCACACTGAAACAGTCAATAACAGCTGGTTCCGATTAGTATTTTAGGGGATAACGCCGGTTATGTCTGGGTTAGGTCTGGTATTTGCCCTTATCTGGCTCGAATTTTCGCATTTTTTGCATACTTGTTGGCCAGATCCTGGCCTTTTTCTGGTATGGATCACGTAGTAATGCGGTACCACACCGAAACAGTCAATTAAACCTGTTTGCGATTAATATTTTAGAGGATAACGCCGGTTATGTCCCGGTTTGGTCTGGTATTAGCAATCAGCTGGCTCATACTGTCGCATTTTTCGCATGCTTGTTGGGCAGATCCTGGCCTTTTTCTGGCTTGGACCACGTAGTAATGTGGTACCACACTGAAGCAGCCAATTAAACCTGGTTCCGATTAATATTTTAGAGGATAGCGCCGGTTATGTCCGGGTTAGGTCTGGTATTTGCCCACATCTGGCTCGTACTTTCGCATTTTTCACATACTTGTTGGCCAGATCGTGGCCTTTTTCTGGCTTTGACCACGTAGTAATGTGGTACCACACTGAAACAGTCAAATAAACCTGGCACCGATTAATATTTTAGAGGATAACGCTGGTTATGTCTGCGTTAGTTCTGGTATTTGCACTCATCTGGCTCGTACTTTCGCATTTTTCGCTCACTTCATGGCCAGATCCTGGCATTTTTTCTGGTTTGACTCACGTTGTAATACGGTACCACATCGAAACTGTCAACTAAACCTGGTGGCGATCAATATGTTAGAGGATAACGCCGGTTATGTCTCGGTTAGTTCTGGGATTTGCCCTCATCTGGCGCGTACTTTCGCATTTCTCGCATACTTGTTGGCCAGAGCCTGGGCTTTTTCTGGTTTGGATCCCGTAGTAATGTGGTACGACACCGGAACAGTCAATTAAGCCTGGTTCCGATTAATATTTTAGTGGATAACGCCGCTTATATCTCGGTTAGGTCTGGGATTTGCCCTCATCTGGCTCGTACTTTCGCATTTCTCGCATACTAGTTGGCCAGATCCTGGCCTTTTTCTGGTTTTGACCACGTAGTAATGTGGTACCACACCGGAACAGTCAATTAAACCTGGTTCCGATTAATATTTTAGTGGATAACGCCGGTTATATCACGGTTAGGTCTGGGATTTGCCCTCATCTGGCTCGTCATTTCGCATTTTTCGCATACTTATTGGCCAGATCCTGGCATTTTTCTGGTTTGGATCACGTAGTAATACGGTACCACTCCGAAACAGTAAATCAAACCTGGTTGAGATTAATATTTTAGAGGATAGCGCAGGTTGTGTCTCGGTTAGGTCTAGGATTTCTCCTCATCTGGCTCGTACTTTCGCATTTCTCGCATACTAGTTGGCCAGATTCTGGGCTTTTTCTGACTTGGATCACGTAGTAATGTGGTACCACACTGAAACAGTCAATAACAGCTGGTTCCGATTAATATTTCAGAGGATAACGCAGGTTATGTCTCGGTTAGGTCTGGTATTTGCCCTCATCTGGCTCGAACTTTCGCATTTCTCGCATACTTGTTGGCCAGAGCCTGGGCTTTTTCTGGTTTGGATCCCGTAGTAATGTGGTACCACACCGGAACAGTCAATTAAACCTGGTTCCGATTAATATTTTAGTGGATAACGCCGCTTATATCTCGGTTAGGTCTGGGATTTGCCCTCATCTGGCTCGTCATTTCGCATTTTTCGCATACTTATTGGCCAGTTCCTGGCCTTTTTCTGGCTTTGACCACGTAGTAATGTAGTACCACACCGGAACAGTCAATTAAACCTGGTTCCGATTAATATTCTAGTGGATAACGCCCGTTATATATCGGTTAGGTCTGGGATTTGCCCTCATCTGGCTCGTCATTTCGCATTTTTCGCATACTTATTGGCCAGTTCCTGGCCTTTTTCTGGCTTTGACCACGTAGTAATGTGGTACCACACCGGAACAGTCAATTAAACCTGGTTACGATTAATATTTTAGTGGATAACGCCGGTTATGTCTCGGTTAGGTCTGGGATTTGCCCTCATGTGGCTCGTACTTTCGCAATTTTCGCATACATATTGGCCAGATCCTGGCCTTTTTCTGGCTTGGACCACGTAGTAATGTGGTACCACACTGAAACAGTCAATTAAACCTGGTTCCGATTAATATATTAGAGGATAGCGCAGGTTATGTCTCGGGTAGGTCGGGTATTTGCCCTCATCTGGCTCGATCTTTCGCATTTTTCGCATACTTGTTGGCCAGATCCTGGCCTTTTTCTGGTATGGATCACGTAGTAATGCGGTACCACACTGAAACAGTCAATTAAACCTGGTTTCGATTAATATTTTAGAGGATAACGCCGGTTATGTCGGGGTTAGGTCTGGTATTTGCCCTCATCTGGCTCGTACTTTCGCATTTTTCGCTTACTTGTTGGCCAGATCCTGGCATTTTTTCTGGTTTGGATCACGTAGTAATGCGGTACCACATCGAAACTGTCAACTAAACCTGGTTGCGATCAATATTTTGGAGGATACCGCCAGTTATGTCTCGGTTAGGTCTGGGATTTGCCCCCATCTGACTCGTAATTTCGCATTTTTCCCATACTTGTTGGCCAGATCCTGGCCTTTTTCTGGCTTTGACCACGTAGTAATGTGGTACCACCCTGAAACTGTCTATAAAAGCTGGTTCCGATTAATATTTTAGAGGATAACGCCGGTTATATCTCGGTTGGGTCTGGTATTTGCCCTCATCTGGCTCGTACTTTCGCATTTTCCGCATACTTGTTTGCCAGATTCTGGCCTTTTTCTGGCTTTGACCACGTAGTAATGTGGTACCTCACTGAAACAGTCAATTAAACCTGGTTCCGATTAATATTTTAGAGGATAACGCAGGTTATATCTCGGTTAGGTCGGGTATTTGCCCTCATCTGGCTCGTACTTTCGCATTTTTCGCATACTTGTTCGCCAGATCCTGGCCCTTTTCTGGCTTTGACCACGTAGTAACGTGGTACCACACTGAAACAGTCAATTAAACCTGGTTCCGATTAATATTTTAGAGGATAACGCCGGTTATGTCTGGTTTTGGTCTGGTATTTGCCCTCATCTGGCTCGTACTTTCGCGTTTTTCGCATACTTGTTGGGCAGATCCTGGGTTTTTTCTGGTTTGGATCACGTAGTAATGTGGTACCACACTGAAACTGTCTATAAAAGCTGGTTCCGATTAATAGTTTGGAGGATAACGCTGGTTACGTTTGGGTTAGTTCTGGAATTAGCAATCATCTGGCTCGTACTTTCGCATTTTTCACATACTTGTTGGCCAGATCCTGGCTTTTTTCTGGTTTTGATCACGTAGTAATACGGTACCACACTGAAACATTCAATTAAACCAGGTTCCGATTAATATTTTAGAGGATAACGCCGGTTATGTCTGGGTTAGGTCTGGTATTTGCCCTCATCTGGCTCGTATTTTTGCATTTTTCGCATACTTGTTGGCCAGATCCTGGGCTTTTTCTGGCTTGGATCACGTTGTAACGCGGCACCACACAGAAACAGTCAACTAATCCTGGTTGCGATTAACATTTTAGAGGATAACGCCGATTATGTCTGGGTTAGGTCTGGTATTTGCCCTCATCTGGCTCGAACTTTTGCATTTTTCGCATACTTGTTTGCCAGATTCTGGCCTTTTTCTGGTTTGGATCACGTAGTAATGCGGTACCACACCGAAACAGTCAATTAAACCTGGTTCCGATTAATATTTTAGAGGATAACGCCGGTTATATCTCGGTTAGGTCTGGTATTTGCCCTCATCTGGCTCGTACTTTCGCATTTTTCGCATACTTGTTTGCCAGATTCTGGCCTTTTTCTGGCGATGACCACGTAGTAATGTGGTACCACACTGAAACAGTCAGTTAAAGCTGGTTCCGATTAATATTTTAGAGGATAACGCAGGTTATATGTCGGTTAGGTCGGGTATTTGCCCTCATCTGGCTCGTACTTTCGCGTTTTTCCCATACTTGTTGGCCAGATCCTGGCCTCTTTCTGGCTTGGACCACGTAGTAATGTGGTACCACACCGAAACAGTCAATTAAACCTGGTTCCGATTAATATTTTAGAGGATAACGCCGGTTATGTCTGGGTTAGGTCTGGTATTTGCCCTCATCTGGCTCGTACTTTCGCATTTTTCGCAAACTTGTTGGCCAGATCCTGGCCTTTTTCTGGCTTTGACCACGTAGTAATGTGGTACCACACTGAAACAGTCAATTAAACCTGGTTCCGATTAATATTTTAGAGGATAACGCCGGTTATGTCTGGGTATGGTCTGGTATTTGCCCTCATCTGGCTCGTACTTTCGCGTTTTTCGCATACTTGTTGGGCAGATCCTGGGTTTTTTCTGGTTTGGATCACGTAGTAATGTGTTACCACATTGAAACTGTCTATAAAAGCTGGTTCCGATTAATAGTTTAGAGGATAACGCTGGTTACGTTTGGGTTAGTTCTGGTATTAGCAATCATCTGGCTCGTACTTTCGCGTTTTTCCCATACTTGTTGGCCAGATCCTGGCCTCTTTCTGGCTTGGACCACGTAGTAATGTGGTACCACACTGAAACAGTCAATTAAACCTGGTTTCGATTAATATTTTAGAGGATAACGCTGGTTATGTTTGGGTTAGGTCTGGTATTTGCCCTCATCTGGCTCGTACTTTCGCATTTTTCGCATACTTGTTGGCCAGATCTCGGGTTTTTTGTGGTTTGGATCCCGTCGTAATGTGATTCCACACCGAAACAGTCAACTAAACCTGGTTGCGATTAATATTTTGGAGGATAACGCTGGTTATGTTTGGGTTAGTTCTGGTATTTGCAATCATCATGCTCGTACTTTCGCATTTTTCGCATACTTGTTGGCCAGATCCTGGCCTTTTTCTGGCTTGGACCACGTAGTAATGTGGTACCACACTGAAACAGTCAATTAAACCTGGTTTCGATTAATATTTTAGAGGATAACGCCGGTTATGTCGGGGTTAGGTCTGGTATTTGCCCTCATCTGGCTCGTACTTTCGCATTTTTCGCTTACTTGTACGCCAGATCCTGACATTTTTTCTGGTTTGGATCACGTAGTAATGCGGTACCACATCGAAACTGTCAACTAAACCTGGTTGCGATCAATATTTTGGAGGATAACGCCGGTTATGTCTCGGTTAGGTCTGGGATTTGCCCCCATCTGGCTCGTACTTTCGCGTTTTTCCCATACTTGTTGCCCAGATCCTGGCCTCTTTCTGGCTTGGACCACGTAGTAATGTGGTACCACACCGAAACAGTCAATTAAACCTGGTTCCGATTAATATTTTAGAGGATAACGCCGGTTATGGCTGGGTTAGGTCTGGTATTTGCCCTCATCTGGCTCGTACTTTCGCATTTTTCGCAAACTTGTTGGCCAGATCCTGGCCTTTTTCTGGCTTTGACCACGTAGTAATGTGGTACCACACTGAAACAGTCAATTAAACCTGGTTCCGATTAATATTTTAGAGGATAACGCCGGTTATGTCTGGGTTTGGTCTGGTATTTGCCCTCATCTGGCTCGTACTTTCGCGTTTTTCGCATACTTGTTGGCCAGAACCTGGCCTTTTTCTGGTTTGGATCACGTAGTAATACGGTACCACACCGAAACAGTAAACTAAACCTGGTGGCTATTAATATTTTAGAGGATAGCGCAGGTTATGTCTCGGTTAGGTCTGGGATTTGCCCTCATCTGGCTCGTACTTTCGCGTTTTTCGCATACTTGTTTGCCAGATCCTGGGCTTTTTCTGGTTTGGATCACGTAGTAATGTGGTACCACACTGAAACAGTCAATTAAACCTGGTTTCGATTAATATTTTAGAGGATAACGCTGGTTATGTTTGGGTTAGGTCTGGTATTTGCCCTCATCTGGCTCGTACTTTCGCATTTTTCGCATACTTGTTGGCCAGATCTCGGGTTTTTTGTGGTTTGGATCCCGTCGTAATGTGATTCCACACCGAAACAGTCAACTAAACCTGGTTGCTATTAATATTTTGGAGGATAACGCTGGTTATGTTTGGGTTAGTTCTGGTATTTGCAATCATCATGCTCGTACTTTCGCATTTTTCGCATACTTGTTGGCCAGATCCTGGCCTTTTTCTGACTTGGACCACGTAGTAATGTGGTACCTCACTGAAACAGTCAATTAAACCTGGTTCCGATTAATATTTTAGAGGATAACGCAGGTTATATCTCGGATAGGTCGGGTATTTGCCCTCATCTGGCTCGTACTTTCGCATTTTTCGCATACTTGTTGGCCAGATCCTGGCCCATTTCTGGTTTGGATCACGTTGTAACGCAGCACCACACAGAAACAGTCAATTAATCCTTGTTGCGATTAATATTTTAGAGGATAGCGCAGGTTATGTCTCGGTTAGGTCTAGGATTTGTCCTCATCTGGCTCGTACTTTCGCGTTTTTCCCATACTTGTTGGCCAGATCCTGGCCTTTTTCTGGCTTGGACCACGTAGTAATGTGGTACCACACCGAAACAGTCAATTAAACCTGGTTCCGATTAATATTTTAGAGGATAACGCCGGTTATGTCTGGGTTTGTCCTGGTATTTGCCCTCATCTGGCTCGTACTTTCGCGTTTTTCGCATACTTGTTGGGCAGATCCTGGGTTTTTTCTGGTTTGGATCACGTAGTAATGTGGTACCACACTGAAACTGTCTATAAAAGCTGGTTCCGATTAATAGTTTGGAGGATAACGCTGGTAACGTTTGGGTTAGTTGTGGTATTAGCAATCATCTGGCACGTACTTTCGCATTTTTCGCTTACTTGTTGGCCAGATCCTGGCATTTTTTCTGGTTTGGATCACGTAGTAATGCGGTACCACATCGAATCTGTCAACTAAACCTGGTTGCGATCAATATTTTGGAGGATAATGCCGGTTATGTCTGGGTTAGGTCTGGGATTTGCCCCCATCTAACTCGTAATTTCGCATTTTTCCCATACTTGTTGGCCAGATCCTGGCTTTTTTCTGGTTTGGATGACGTAGTAATACGGTACCACTCTGAAACAGTCAATTAAACCAGGTTCCGATTAATATTTTAGAGGATAACGCCGGTTATGTCTCGGGTAGGTCTAGGATTTGTCCTCATCTGGCTCGTACTTTCGCGTTTTTCCCATACTTGTTGGCCAGATCCTGGCCTTTTTCTGGCTTGGACCACGTAGTAATGTGGTACCACACCGAAACAGTCAATTAAACCTGGTTCCGATTAATATTTTAGAGGATAACGCAGGTTATATCTGGGTTAGGTCGGGTATTTGCCCTCATCTGGCTCGTACTTTCGCATTTTTCGCATACTTGTTGGCCAGATCCTGGCCCTTTTCTGGTTTGGATCACGTTGTAATGTGGTACCACACCGAAACAGTCAATTAAACCTGGTTCCGATTAATATTTTAGAGGATAACGCCGGTTATGTCTGGGTTAGGTCTGGTATTTGCCCTCATCTGGCTCGTACTTTCGCATTTTTCGCATACTTGTTGGCCAGATCCTGGCCTTTTTCTGGCTTTGACCACGTAGTAATGTGGTACCACACTGAAACAGTCAATTAAACCTGGTTCCGATTAATATTTTAGATGATAACTCCGGTTTGTCTGGGTTTGGTCTGGTATTTGCCCTCATCTGGCTCGTACTTTCGCGTTTTTCGCATACTTGTTGGGCAGATCCCGGGTTTTTTCTGGTTTGGATCACGTAGTAATGTGGTACCACACAGAAACAGTCAATTAATCCTGGTTGCGATTAATATTTTAGAGGATAACGCCCGTTATGTCTGGGTTAGGTCTGGTATTTGCCCTCAGCTGGCTCGAACTTTTGCATTTTTCGCATACTTGTTGGCCAGATCCTGGCCTTTTTCTGGTTTGGATCACGTAGTAATACGGTACCACACCGAAACAGTAAATTAAACCTGGTGGCTATTAATATTTCAGAGGATAACGCCGGTTATGTCTGGGTTAGGTCTGGTATTTGCCCTCATCTGTCTCGAACTTTCGCATTTTTCGCATACTTGTTGGCCAGATGCTGGGCTTTTTCTGGTTTGGATCACGTAGTAATGTGGTACCATACTGAAACAGTCAATAAAAGCTGGTTCCGATTAGTATTTTAGGGGATAACGCCGGTTATGTCTGGGTTTGGTCTGGTATTTGCCCTCATCTGGCTCGTACTTTCGCATTTTTCGCATACTTGTTGGCCAGATCCTGGCCCTTTTCTGGTTTGGATCACGTTGTAACGCGGCACCACACAGAAACAGTCAATTAACCCTTGTTGCGATTAATATTTTAGAGGATAGCGCAGGTTATGTCTCGGTTAGGTCTGGTATTTGCCCTCATCTGGCTCGAACTTTCGCATTCTTCGCATACTTGTTGGCCAGATCCTGGCCTTTTTCTGGTATGGATCACGTAGTAATGCGGTACCACACCGAAACAGTCAATTAAACCTGTTTGCGATTATTATTTTAGAGGATAACGCCGGTTATGTCTCGGTTTGGTCTGGTCTTTGCCCTCATCTGGCTCCCACTTTCGCATTTTTCGCATACTTGTCGGCCAGTTCCTGGCCTTTTTCTGGTTTGGAACACGTATTAATGCGGTACCACCGAAACAGTCAATTAAACCTGGTTCCGATTAATATTTTAGAGGATAACGCCGGTTATATCTCGGTTAGGTCTGGTATTTGCCCTCATCTGGCTGGTACTTTCGCATTTTTCGCATACTTGTTTGCCAGATTCTGTTCTTTTTCAGGCTTTGACCACGTAGTAATGTGGTACCTCACTGAAACAGTCAATTAAACCTGGTTCCGATTAATATTTTAGAGGATAACGCAGGTTATGTCTCGGTTAGGTCGGGAATTTGCGCTCATCTGGCTCGTACTTTCGCATTTCCTGCATACTTGTTGGCCAGATCCTGGCCCTTTTCTGGTTTGGATCACGTTGTAACGCGGCACCACACAGAAACAGTCAATTAACCCTTGTTGCGATTAATATTTTAGAGGATAGCGCAGGTTATGTCTCGGTTAGGTCTAGGATTTGTCCTCATCTGGCTCGTACTTTCGCATTTCTCGCATAATAGTTGGCCAGATCCTGGGCTTTTTCTGACTTGGATCACGTGTAATGTGGTACCACACTGAAACTGTCTATAAAAGCTGGTTCCGATTAATATTTTAGAGGATAACGCCGGTTATATCTCGGTTGGGTCTGGTATTTGCCCTCATCTGGCTCGTACTTTTGCATTTTCCGCATACTTGTTTGCCAGATTCTGGCCTTTTTCTGGCTTTGACCACGTAGTAATGTGGTACCTCACTGAAACAGTCAATTAAACCTGGTTCCGATTAATATTTTAGAGGATAACGCAGGTTATATCTCGGTTAGGTCGGGTATTTGCCCTCATCTGGCTCGTACTTTCGCATTTTTCGCATACTTGTTGGCCAGATCCTGGCCCTTTTCTGGTTTGGATCACGTTGTAATGTGGGACCACACCGAAACAGTCAATTAAACCTGGTTCCGATTAATATTTTAGAGGATAACGCCGGTTATGTCTGGGTTAGGTCTGGTATTTGCCCTCATCTGGCTCGTACTTTCGCATTTTTCGCATACTTGTTGGCCAGTTCCTGGCCTTTTTCTGGCTTTGACCACGTAGTAATGTGGTACCACACTGAAACAGTCAATTAAACCTGGTTCCGATTAATATTTTAGATGATAACGCCGGTTTGTCTGGGTTTGGTCTGGTATTTGCCCTCATCTGGCTCGTACTTTCGCGTTTTTCGCATACTTGTTGGGCAGATCCTGGGTTTTTTCTGGTTTGGATCACGTAGTAATGTGGTACCACACAGAAACAGTCAATTAATCCTGGTGGCGATTAATATTTTAGAGGATAACGCCCGTTATGTCTGGGTTAGGTCTGGTATTTGCCCTCATCTGGCTCGAACTTTTGCATTTTTCGCATACTTGTTGGCCAGATCCTGGCCTTTTTCTGGTTTGGATCACGTAGTAATACGGTACCACACCGAAACAGTAAATTAAACCTGGTGGCTATTAATATTTCAGAGGATAACGCCGGTTATGTCTGGGTTAGGTCTGGTATTTGCCCTCATCTGTCTCGAACTTTCGCATTTTTCGCATACTTGTTGGCCAGATGCTGGGCTTTTTCTGGTTTGGATCACGTAGTAATGTGGTACCATACTGAAACAGTCAATAAAAGCTGGTTCCGATTAGTATTTTAGGGGATAACGCCGGTTATGTCTGGGTTTGGTCTGGTATTTGCCCTCATCTGGCTCGTACTTTCGCATTTTTCGCATACTTGTTGGCCAGATCCTGGCCCTTTTCTGGTTTGGATCACGTTGTAACGCGGCACCACACAGAAACAGTCAATTAACCCTTGTTGCGATTAATATTTTAGAGGATAGCGCAGGTTATGTCTCGGTTAGGTCTAGGATTTGTCCTCATCTGGCTCGTACTTTCGCATTTCTCGCATAATAGTTGGCCAGATCCTGGGCTTTTTCTGACTTGGATCACGTGTAATGTGGTACCACACTGAAACAGTCAATAGAAGCTGGTTCCGAATAGTATTTTAGAGGATAACGCTGGTTACGTCTGGGTTAGTTCTTTGTATTCGCAATCATCTGGCTCATACTTTCGCGTTTTTCCCATACTTGTTGGCCAGATCGTGGCCTTTTTCTGGCTTGGATCACGTAGTAATGTGGTACCATACTGAAACAGTCATTAAAAGCTGGTTCCTATTAGTATTTTAGGGGATAACGCCGGTTATGTCTGGGTTAGGTCCGGTATTTGCCCTCATCTGGCTCGTACTTTCGCATTTTACGCTTACTTGTTGGCCAGATCTCGGGCTTTTTGTGGTTTGAATCACGTGGTAATGTGGTTCCACACCGAAACAGTAAATTAAACCTGGTTGCGATTAATATTTTAGAGGATAACGCTGGTTATGTTTGGGTTAGTTCTGGTATTTGCAATCATCAGGCATATACTTTCGCATTTTTCGCATACTTGTTGGCCAGATCCTGGCCTTTTTCTGGCTTTAACATGGCAGTAATGTGGTAACACACTGAAACAGTCAATTAAACCTGGTTCCGATTATTATTTTAGAGGATAACGCAGGTTATGTCTCGGTTAGGTCTGGTATTTGCCCACATCTGTCTCGTACTTTCGCATTTTTCGCATACTTGTTGGCCAGATCCTGGGTTTTTTCTGGTTTGGATCACGTCGTAATGTGGTACCACATTGAAACGGTCTATAAAAGCTGGTTCTGATTAATAGTTTGGAGGATAACGCTGGTTACGTTTGGGTTAGTTCTGGTATTAGAAAACATCTGGCTCGTACTTTCGCATTTTTCGCATACTTGTTGGGCAGAACCTGGGTTTTTTCTGGTTTGGACCACGTAGTAATGCGGTACCACACCGAAACAGTCAATTAAACCTGGTTTAGATTAATAGTTTAGAGGACAACGCTGGTTAAGTTTGGGTTAGTTCTGGTATTAGCAATCATCTCGCTCGTACTTTCGCATTTTTCGCATACTTGTTTGGCAGATCCTGGCCCTTTTCTGGCTTGGACCACGTAGTAATGCGGTACCACACCGAAACAGTCAATCAAACCGGGTTGCGATTAATATTTTAGAGGATAACTACGGTTATGTCTGGGTTAGGTCTGGTATTTGCCCTCATCTGGCTCGTACTTTCGCATTTTTCGCATACTTGTTGGCCAGATCCTGGTCTTTTTCTGGCTTTGACCACGTAGTAATGTGGTACCACACTGAAACAGTCAATTAAACCTGGTTCCGATTAATATTTTAGATGATAACGCCGGTTTGTCTGGGTTCGGTCTGGTATTTGCCCTCATCTGGCTCGTACTTTCGCGTTTTTCGCATACTTGTTGGGCAGATCCTGGGTTTTTTCTGGTTTGGATCACGTAGTAATGTGGTACCACACAGAAACAGTCAATTAATCCTGGTTGCGATTAATATTTTAGAGGATAACGCCGGTTATGTCTGGGTTAGGTCTGGTATTTACCCTCATCTGGCTCGAACTTTTGCATTTTTCGCATACTTGTTGGCCAGATCCTGGCCTTTTTCTGGTTTCGATCACGTAGTAATACGGTACCACACCGAAACAGTAAATTAAACCTGGTGGCTATTAATATTTCAGAGGATAGCGCAGGTTATGTCTCGGTTAGGTCTGGGATTTGCCCTCATCTGGCTCGTACTTTCGCATTTTTCGCATACTTGTTTGCCAGATCCTGGGCTTTTTCTGGTTTGGATCAGGTAGTAATGTGGTAGCACACTGAAACAGTCAATAAAAGCTGGTTCCGATTAGTATTTTAGGGGATAACGCCGGTTATGTCTGGGTTAGGTCCGGTATTTGCCCTCATCTGGCTCGTACTTTCGCATTTTACGCTTACTTGTTGGCCAGATCTCGGGTTTTTTGTGGTTTGAATCACGTGGTAATGTGGTTCCACACCGAAACAGTCAATTAAACCTGGTTGCGATTAATATTTTAGAGGATAGCGCAGGTTATGCCTCGGTTAGGTCTGGGATTTGCCCTCATCTGGCTCGTACTTTCGCATTTTTCGCATACTTGTTTGCCAGATCCTGGGCTTTTTCTGGTTTGGATCAGGTAGTAATGTGGTAGCACACTGAAACATTCAATAAAAGCTGGTTGCGATTAGTATTTTAGGGGATAACACCGGTTATGTCTGGGTTAGGTCCGGTATTTGCCCTCATCTGGCTCGTACTTTCGCACTTTACGCTTACTTGTTGGCCAGATCTCGGGTTTTTTGTGGTTTGAATCACGTGGTAATGTGGTTCCACACCGAAACAGTCAATTAAACCTGGTTGCGATTAATATTTTAGAGGATAGCGCAGGTTATGCCTCGGTTAGGTCTGGGATTTGCCCTCATCTGGCTCGTGCTTTCGCATTTTTCGCATACTTGTTGGCCAGATCCTGGGCTTTTTCTGACTTGGATCACGTAGTAATGTGGTACCACACTGTCAATAAAAGCTGGTTCCGATTAGTATTTTAGAGGATAATGCTGGTTATGTCTGGGTTAGTAATGGTATTTGCAATCATCTGGCTCATACTTTCGCGTTTTTCGCATACTTGTTGGGCAGATCCTGGGATTTTTCTGGTTTTGATCACGTAGTAATGTGGTACCACACTGAAACGGTCTATAAAAGCTGGTTCCGATTAATAGTTTGGAGGATAACGCTGGTTACGTTTGGGTTAGTTCTGGTATTAGCAATCATCTGGCTCGTACTTTCGCATTTTTCACGTACTTGTTGGCCAGATCCTGGCTTTTTTCTGGTTTGGATCACGTAGTAATACGGTACCACACCGAAACAGTAAATTAAACCTGGTTACGATTAATATTTTAGAGGGTGACGCAGGTTATGTCTCGGTTAGGTCTGGGATTTGCCCTCATCTGGCTCGTACTTTCGCATTTTTCGCATACTTGTTGGCCAGATCCTGGGCTTTTTCTGACTTGGATCACGTAGTAATGTGGTACCACACTGTCAATAAAAGCTGGTTCCGATTAGTATTTTAGAGGATAATGCTGGTTATGTCTGGGTTAGTAATGGTATTTGCAATCATCTGGCTCATACTTTCGCGTTTTTCGCATACTTGTTGGGCAGATCCTGGGTTTTTTCTGGTTTTGATCACGTAGTAATGTGCTACCACACTGAAACGGTCTATAAAAGCTGGTTCCGATTAATAGTTTGAAGGATAACGCTGGTTACGTTTGGGTTAGTTCTGGTATTAGCAATCATCTGGCTCGTACTTTCGCATTTTTCAGATACTTGTTGGCCAGATCCTGGCTTTTTTCTGGTTTGGATCACGTAGTAATACGGTACCACACCGAAACAGTAAATAAAACCTGGTTACGATTAATATTTTAGAGGATAACTACGGTTATGTCTGGGTTAGGTCTGGTATTTGCCCTCATCTGGCTCGTACTTTCGCATTTTTCGCATACTTGTTGGCCAGATCCTGGCCTTTTTCTGGCTTTGACCATGTAGTAATGTGGTACCACACTGAAACAGTCAATTAAACCTGGTTCCGATTAATATTTTAGATGATAACGCCGGTTTGTCTGGGTTTGGTCTGGTATTTGCCCTCATGTGGCTCGTACTTTCGCGTTTTTCGCATACTTGTTGGGCAGATCCTGGGTTTTTTCTGGTTTGGATCACGTAGTAATGTGGTACCACACAGAAACAGTCAATTAATCCTGGTTGCGATTAATATTTTAGAGGATAACGCCGGTTATGTCTGGGTTAGGTCTGGTATTTGCCCTCATCTGGCTCGAACTATTGCATTTTTCGCATACTTGTTGGCCAGATCCTGGCCTTTTTCTGGTTTGGATCACGTAGTAATACGGTACCACACCGAAACAGTAAATTAAACCTGGTGGCTATTAATATTTCAGAGGATAGAGCAGGTTATGCCTCGGTTAGGTCTGGGATTTGCCCTCATCTGGCTCGTACTTTCGCATTTTTCGCATACTTGTTGGCAGATCCTGGGCTTTTTCTGGTTTGGATCACGTAGTAATGTGGTACCACACTGAAACGGTCTATAAGAGCTGGTTCCGATTAATAGTTTGGAGGGTAACGCTGGTTACGTTTGGGTTAGTTCTGGTATTAGCAATCATCTGGCTCGTACTTTCGCATTTTTCACATACTTGTTGGCCAGATCATGGCTTTTTTCTGGTTTGGATCACGTAGTAATACGGTACCACACCGAAACAGTAAATTAAACCTGGTTACGATTAATATTTTAGAAGATAGCGCAGATTATGTCTCGGTTAGGTCTGGGATTTGCCCTCATCTGGCTCGTACTTTCGCATTTTTCGCATACTTGTTGGCCAGATCCTGGGCTTTTTCTGACTTGGATCACGTAGTAATGTGGTACCACACTGTCAATAAAAGCTGGTTCCGATTAGTATTTTAGAGGATAATGCTGGTTATGTCTGGGTTAGTAATGGTATTTGCAATCATCTGGCTCATACTTTCGCGTTTTTCGCATACTTGTTGGGCAGATCCTGGGTTTTTTCTGGTTTTGATCACGTAGTAATGTGGTACCACACTGAAACGGTCTATAAAAGCTGGTTCCGATTAATAGTTTGGAGGATAACGCTGGTTACGTTTGGGTTAGTTCTGGTATTAGCAATCATCTGGCTCGTACTTTCGCATTTTTCACATACTTGTTGGCCAGATCCTGGCCTTTTTCTGGTTTGGATCACGTAGTAATACGGTACCACACCGAAACAGTCAATTAAACCTGGTTGCGATTAATATTTCAGAGGATAACGCCGGTTATGTCTCGGTTAGGTCTGGGATTTACCCTCATCTGACTCGTAATTTCGCACTTTTCGCATACTTGTTGGCCAGATCCTGGGCTTTTTCTGGCTTGGATCACGTAGTAATGTGGTAACACACTGTCAATAAAAGCTGGTTCCGAATATTATTTTACAGGATAACGCAGGTTACGTCTGGGTTAGTTCTGGTATTTGCCCTCATCTGGCTCGTACTTTCGCATTTTTCGCATACTTGTCGGCCAGTTCCTGGCCTTTTTCTGGTTTGGATCACGTAGTAATGCGGTACCACACCGAAACAGTAAATTAAACCTGGTTACGATTAATATTTTAGAGGATAGAGCAGGTTATGTCTCGGTTAGGTCTGGGATTTGCCCTCATCTGGCTCGTACTTTCGCATTTTTCGCATACTTGTTGGCCAGATCCTGGCCTTTTTCTGGCTTGGACAACGTAGTGATGTGGAACTACACTGAAACAGTCAATTAAACCTGGTTCCGATTATTATTTTAGAGGATAACGCAGGTTATGTCTCGGTTAGGTCTGGTATTTGCCCACATCTGTCTCGTACTTTCGCATTTTTCGTAAACTTGTTGGCCAGATCCTGGGTTTTTTCTGGTTTGGATCACGTAGTAATGTGGTACCACACTGAAACGGTCTATAAAAGCTGGTTCCGATTAATAGTTTGGAGGATAACGCTGTTTACGTTTGGGTTAGTTCTGGTATTAGCAATCATCTGGCTCGTACTTTCGCATTTTTCACATACTTGTTGGCCAGCTCCTGGCTTTTTTCTGGTTTGGATCACGTAGTAATACGGTACCACACCGAAACAGTAAATTAAACCTGGTTACGATTAATATTTTGGAGGATGTCGCAGGTTATGTCTCGGTTAGGTCTGGGATTTGCCCTCATCTGGCTCGTACTTTCGCATTTTTCGCATACTTGTTGGCCAGATCCTGGGCTTTTTCTGACTTGGATCACGTAGTAATGTGGTACCACACTGTCAATAAAAGCTGGTTCCGATTAGTATTTTAGAGGATAATGCTGGTTATGTCTGGGTTAGTAATGGTATTTGCAATCATCTGGCTCATACTTTCGCGTTTTTCGCATACTTGTTGGGCAGATCCTGGGTTTTTTCTGGTTCTGATCACGTAGTAATGTGGTACCACACTGAAACGGTCTATAAAAGCTGGTTCCGATTAATAGTTTGGAGGATAACGCTGGTTACGTTTGGGTTAGTTCTGGTATTAGCAATCATCTGGCTCGTACTTTCGCATTTTTCAGATACTTGTTGGCCAGATCCTGGCTTTTTTCTGGTTTGGATCACGTAGTAATACGGTACCACACCGAAACAGTAAATAAAACCTGGTTACGATTAATATTTTAGAGGATAGCGCAGGTTATGTCTCGGTTTGGTCTGGTATTAGCAATCATATGGCTCATACTTTCGCATTTTTCGCATACTTGTTGGGCTGATCCTGGGTTTTTTCTGGTTTGGACCACGTAGTAATGCGGTACCACACCGAAACAGTCAATTAAACCTGGTTCAGATTATTAGTTTAGAGGACAATGCTGGTTAAGTTTGGGTTAGTTCTGGTATTAGCAATCATCTGGCTCGTACTTTCGCATTTTTCGCATACTTGTTGGGCAGATGCTGGCCCTTTTCTGGCTTGGACCACGTAGTAATGCGGTACCACACCGAAACAGTCAATCAAACCGGGTTGCGATTAATATTTTAGAGGATAACTACGGTTATGTCTGGGTTAGGTCTGGTATTTGCCCTCATCTGGCTCGTACTTTCGCATTTTTCGCATACTTGTTGGCCAGATCCTGGCCTTTTTCTGGCTTTGACCACGTAGTAATGTGGTACCACACTGAAACAGTCAATTAAACCTGGTTCCGATTAATATTTTAGATGATAACGCCGGTTTGTCTGGGTTTGGTCTGGTATTTGCCCTCATCTGGCTCGTACTTTCGCGTTTTTCGCATACTTGTTGGGCAGATCCTGGGTTTTTTCTGGTTTGGATCACGTAGTAATGTGGTACCACACAGAAACAGTCAATTAATCCTGGTTGCGATTAATATTTTAGAGGATAACGCCGGTTATGTCTGGGTTAGGTCTGGTATTTGCCCTCATCTGGCTCGAACTTTTGCATTTTTCGCATACTTGTTGGCCAGATCCTGGCCTTTTTCTGGTTTGGATCACGTAGTAATACGGTACCACACCGAAACAGTAAATTAAACCTGGTGGCTATTAATATTTCAGAGGATAGCGCAGGTTATGCCTCGGTTAGGTCTGGGATTTGCCCTCATCTGGCTCGTACTTTCGCATTTTTCGCATACTTGTTTGCCAGATCCTGGGCTTTTTCTGGTTTGGATCACGTAGTAATGTGGTACCACACTGAAACGGTCTATAAGAGCTGGTTCCGATTAATAGTTTGGAGGGTAACGCTGGTTACGTTTGGGTTAGTTCTGGTATTAGCAATCATCTGGCTCGTACTTTCGCATTTTTCACATACTTGTTGGCCAGATCATGGCTTTTTTCTGGTTTGGATCACGTAGTAATACGGTACCACTCCGAAACAGTAAATTAAACCTGGTTACGATTAATATTTTAGAGGATAGCGCAGATTATGTCTCGGTTAGGTCTGGGATTTGCCCTCATCTGGCTCGTACTTTCGCATTTTTCGCATACTTGTTGGCCAGATCCTGGGCTTTTTCTGACTTGGATCACGTAGTAATGTGGTACCACACTGTCAATAAAAGCTGGTTCCGATTAGTATTTTAGAGGATAATGCTGGTTATGTCTGGGTTAGTAATGGTATTTGCAATCATCTGGCTCATACTTTCGCGTTTTTCGCATACTTGTTGGGCAGATCCTGGGATTTTTCTGGTTTTGATCACGTAGTAATGTGGTACCACACTGAAACGGTCTATAAAAGCTGGTTCCGATTAATAGTTTGGAGGATAACGCTGGTTACGTTTGGGTTAGTTCTGGTATTAGCAATCATCTGGCTCGTACTTTCGCATTTTTCACATACTTGTTGGCCAGATCCTGGCTTTTTTCTGGTTTGGATCACGTAGTAATACGGTACCACACCGAAACAGTAAATTAAACCTGGTGGCTATTAATATTTCAGAGGATAGCGCAGGTTATGCCTCGGTTAGGTCTGGGATTTGCCCTCATCTGGCTCGTACTTTCGCATTTTTCGCATACTTGTTTGCCAGATCCTGGGATTTTTCTGGTTTTGATCACGTAGTAATGTGGTACCACACTGAAACGGTCTATAAAAGCTGGTTCCGATTAATAGTTTGGAGGATAACGCTGGTTACGTTTGGGTTAGTTCTGGTATTAGCAATCATCTGGCTCGTACTTTCGCATTTTTCACATACTTGTTGGCCAGATCCTGGCTTTTTTCTGGTTTGGATCACGTAGTAATACGGTACCACACCGAAACAGTAAATTAAACCTGGTTACGATTAATATTTTAGAGGGTGACGCAGGTTATGTCTCGGTTAGGTCTGGGATTTGCCCTCATCTGGCTCGTACTTTCGCATTTTTCGCATACTTGTTGGCCAGATCCTGGGCTTTTTCTGACTTGGATCACGTAGTAATGTGGTACCACACTGTCAATAAAAGCTGGTTCCGATTAGTATTTTAGAGGATAATGCTGGTTATGTCTGGGTTAGTAATGGTATTTGCAATCATCTGGCTCATACTTTCGCGTTTTTCGCATACTTGTTGGGCAGATCCTGGGTTTTTTCTGGTTTTGATCACGTAGTAATGTGCTACCACACTGAAACGGTCTATAAAAGCTGGTTCCGATTAATAGTTTGAAGGATAACGCTGGTTACGTTTGGGTTAGTTCTGGTATTAGCAATCATCTGGCTCGTACTTTCGCATTTTTCAGATACTTGTTGGCCAGATCCTGGCTTTTTTCTGGTTTGGATCACGTAGTAATACGGTACCACACCGAAACAGTAAATAAAACCTGGTTACGATTAATATTTTAGAGGATAACTACGGTTATGTCTGGGTTAGGTCTGGTATTTGCCCTCATCTGGCTCGTACTTTCGCATTTTTCGCATACTTGTTGGCCAGATCCTGGCCTTTTTCTGGCTTTGACCATGTAGTAATGTGGTACCACACTGAAACAGTCAATTAAACCTGGTTCCGATTAATATTTTAGATGATAACGCCGGTTTGTCTGGGTTTGGTCTGGTATTTGCCCTCATGTGGCTCGTACTTTCGCGTTTTTCGCATACTTGTTGGGCAGATCCTGGGTTTTTTCTGGTTTGGATCACGTAGTAATGTGGTACCACACAGAAACAGTCAATTAATCCTGGTTGCGATTAATATTTTAGAGGATAACGCCGGTTATGTCTGGGTTAGGTCTGGTATTTGCCCTCATCTGGCTCGAACTATTGCATTTTTCGCATACTTGTTGGCCAGATCCTGGCCTTTTTCTGGTTTGGATCACGTAGTAATACGGTACCACACCGAAACAGTAAATTAAACCTGGTGGCTATTAATATTTCAGAGGATAGAGCAGGTTATGCCTCGGTTAGGTCTGGGATTTGCCCTCATCTGGCTCGTACTTTCGCATTTTTCGCATACTTGTTGGCAGATCCTGGGCTTTTTCTGGTTTGGATCACGTAGTAATGTGGTACCACACTGAAACGGTCTATAAGAGCTGGTTCCGATTAATAGTTTGGAGGGTAACGCTGGTTACGTTTGGGTTAGTTCTGGTATTAGCAATCATCTGGCTCGTACTTTCGCATTTTTCACATACTTGTTGGCCAGATCATGGCTTTTTTCTGGTTTGGATCACGTAGTAATACGGTACCACACCGAAACAGTAAATTAAACCTGGTTACGATTAATATTTTAGAAGATAGCGCAGATTATGTCTCGGTTAGGTCTGGGATTTGCCCTCATCTGGCTCGTACTTTCGCATTTTTCGCATACTTGTTGGCCAGATCCTGGGCTTTTTCTGACTTGGATCACGTAGTAATGTGGTACCACACTGTCAATAAAAGCTGGTTCCGATTAGTATTTTAGAGGATAATGCTGGTTATGTCTGGGTTAGTAATGGTATTTGCAATCATCTGGCTCATACTTTCGCGTTTTTCGCATACTTGTTGGGCAGATCCTGGGTTTTTTCTGGTTTTGATCACGTAGTAATGTGGTACCACACTGAAACGGTCTATAAAAGCTGGTTCCGATTAATAGTTTGGAGGATAACGCTGGTTACGTTTGGGTTAGTTCTGGTATTAGCAATCATCTGGCTCGTACTTTCGCATTTTTCACATACTTGTTGGCCAGATCCTGGCCTTTTTCTGGTTTGGATCACGTAGTAATACGGTACCACACCGAAACAGTCAATTAAACCTGGTTGCGATTAATATTTCAGAGGATAACGCCGGTTATGTCTCGGTTAGGTCTGGGATTTACCCTCATCTGACTCGTAATTTCGCACTTTTCGCATACTTGTTGGCCAGATCCTGGGCTTTTTCTGGCTTGGATCACGTAGTAATGTGGTAACACACTGTCAATAAAAGCTGGTTCCGAATATTATTTTACAGGATAACGCAGGTTACGTCTGGGTTAGTTCTGGTATTTGCCCTCATCTGGCTCGTACTTTCGCATTTTTCGCATACTTGTCGGCCAGTTCCTGGCCTTTTTCTGGTTTGGATCACGTAGTAATGCGGTACCACACCGAAACAGTAAATTAAACCTGGTTACGATTAATATTTTAGAGGATAGAGCAGGTTATGTCTCGGTTAGGTCTGGGATTTGCCCTCATCTGGCTCGTACTTTCGCATTTTTCGCATACTTGTTGGCCAGATCCTGGCCTTTTTCTGGCTTGGACAACGTAGTGATGTGGAACTACACTGAAACAGTCAATTAAACCTGGTTCCGATTATTATTTTAGAGGATAACGCAGGTTATGTCTCGGTTAGGTCTGGTATTTGCCCACATCTGTCTCGTACTTTCGCATTTTTCGTAAACTTGTTGGCCAGATCCTGGGTTTTTTCTGGTTTGGATCACGTAGTAATGTGGTACCACACTGAAACGGTCTATAAAAGCTGGTTCCGATTAATAGTTTGGAGGATAACGCTGTTTACGTTTGGGTTAGTTCTGGTATTAGCAATCATCTGGCTCGTACTTTCGCATTTTTCACATACTTGTTGGCCAGCTCCTGGCTTTTTTCTGGTTTGGATCACGTAGTAATACGGTACCACACCGAAACAGTAAATTAAACCTGGTTACGATTAATATTTTGGAGGATGTCGCAGGTTATGTCTCGGTTAGGTCTGGGATTTGCCCTCATCTGGCTCGTACTTTCGCATTTTTCGCATACTTGTTGGCCAGATCCTGGGCTTTTTCTGACTTGGATCACGTAGTAATGTGGTACCACACTGTCAATAAAAGCTGGTTCCGATTAGTATTTTAGAGGATAATGCTGGTTATGTCTGGGTTAGTAATGGTATTTGCAATCATCTGGCTCATACTTTCGCGTTTTTCGCATACTTGTTGGGCAGATCCTGGGTTTTTTCTGGTTCTGATCACGTAGTAATGTGGTACCACACTGAAACGGTCTATAAAAGCTGGTTCCGATTAATAGTTTGGAGGATAACGCTGGTTACGTTTGGGTTAGTTCTGGTATTAGCAATCATCTGGCTCGTACTTTCGCATTTTTCAGATACTTGTTGGCCAGATCCTGGCTTTTTTCTGGTTTGGATCACGTAGTAATACGGTACCACACCGAAACAGTAAATAAAACCTGGTTACGATTAATATTTTAGAGGATAGCGCAGGTTATGTCTCGGTTTGGTCTGGTATTAGCAATCATATGGCTCATACTTTCGCATTTTTCGCATACTTGTTGGGCTGATCCTGGGTTTTTTCTGGTTTGGACCACGTAGTAATGCGGTACCACACCGAAACAGTCAATTAAACCTGGTTCAGATTATTAGTTTAGAGGACAATGCTGGTTAAGTTTGGGTTAGTTCTGGTATTAGCAATCATCTGGCTCGTACTTTCGCATTTTTCGCATACTTGTTGGGCAGATGCTGGCCCTTTTCTGGCTTGGACCACGTAGTAATGCGGTACCACACCGAAACAGTCAATCAAACCGGGTTGCGATTAATATTTTAGAGGATAACTACGGTTATGTCTGGGTTAGGTCTGGTATTTGCCCTCATCTGGCTCGTACTTTCGCATTTTTCGCATACTTGTTGGCCAGATCCTGGCCTTTTTCTGGCTTTGACCACGTAGTAATGTGGTACCACACTGAAACAGTCAATTAAACCTGGTTCCGATTAATATTTTAGATGATAACGCCGGTTTGTCTGGGTTTGGTCTGGTATTTGCCCTCATCTGGCTCGTACTTTCGCGTTTTTCGCATACTTGTTGGGCAGATCCTGGGTTTTTTCTGGTTTGGATCACGTAGTAATGTGGTACCACACAGAAACAGTCAATTAATCCTGGTTGCGATTAATATTTTAGAGGATAACGCCGGTTATGTCTGGGTTAGGTCTGGTATTTGCCCTCATCTGGCTCGAACTTTTGCATTTTTCGCATACTTGTTGGCCAGATCCTGGCCTTTTTCTGGTTTGGATCACGTAGTAATACGGTACCACACCGAAACAGTAAATTAAACCTGGTGGCTATTAATATTTCAGAGGATAGCGCAGGTTATGCCTCGGTTAGGTCTGGGATTTGCCCTCATCTGGCTCGTACTTTCGCATTTTTCGCATACTTGTTTGCCAGATCCTGGGCTTTTTCTGGTTTGGATCACGTAGTAATGTGGTACCACACTGAAACGGTCTATAAGAGCTGGTTCCGATTAATAGTTTGGAGGGTAACGCTGGTTACGTTTGGGTTAGTTCTGGTATTAGCAATCATCTGGCTCGTACTTTCGCATTTTTCACATACTTGTTGGCCAGATCATGGCTTTTTTCTGGTTTGGATCACGTAGTAATACGGTACCACTCCGAAACAGTAAATTAAACCTGGTTACGATTAATATTTTAGAGGATAGCGCAGATTATGTCTCGGTTAGGTCTGGGATTTGCCCTCATCTGGCTCGTACTTTCGCATTTTTCGCATACTTGTTGGCCAGATCCTGGGCTTTTTCTGACTTGGATCACGTAGTAATGTGGTACCACACTGTCAATAAAAGCTGGTTCCGATTAGTATTTTAGAGGATAATGCTGGTTATGTCTGGGTTAGTAATGGTATTTGCAATCATCTGGCTCATACTTTCGCGTTTTTCGCATACTTGTTGGGCAGATCCTGGGATTTTTCTGGTTTTGATCACGTAGTAATGTGGTACCACACTGAAACGGTCTATAAAAGCTGGTTCCGATTAATAGTTTGGAGGATAACGCTGGTTACGTTTGGGTTAGTTCTGGTATTAGCAATCATCTGGCTCGTACTTTCGCATTTTTCACATACTTGTTGGCCAGATCCTGGCTTTTTTCTGGTTTGGATCACGTAGTAATACGGTACCACACCGAAACAGTAAATTAAACCTGGTGGCTATTAATATTTCAGAGGATAGCGCAGGTTATGCCTCGGTTAGGTCTGGGATTTGCCCTCATCTGGCTCGTACTTTCGCATTTTTCGCATACTTGTTTGCCAGATCCTGGGCTTTTTCTGGTTTGGATCACGTAGTAATGTGGTACCACACTGAAACGGTCTATAAGAGCTGGTTCCGAATAATAGTTTGGAGGGTAACGCTGGTTACGTTTGGGTTAGTTCTGGTATTAGCAATCATCTGGCTCGTACTTTCGCATTTTTCACATACTTGTTGGCCAGATCATGGCTTTTTTCTGGTTTGGATCACGTAGTAATACGGTACCACACCGAAACAGTAAATTAAACCTGGTTACGATTAATATTTTAGAGGATAGCGCAGATTATGTCTCGGTTAGGTCTGGGATTTGCCCTCATCTGGCTCGTACTTTCGCATTTTTCGCATACTTGTTGGCCAGATCCTGGGCTTTTTCTGACTTGGATCACGTAGTAATGTGGTACCACACTGTCAATAAAAGCTGGTTCCGATTAGTATTTTAGAGGATAATGCTGGTTATGTCTGGGTTAGTAATGGTATTTGCAATCATCTGGCTCATACTTTCGCGTTTTTCGCATACTTGTTGGGCAGATCCTGGGATTTTTCTGGTTTTGATCACGTAGTAATGTGGTACCACACTGAAACGGTCTATAAAAGCTGGTTCCGATTAATAGTTTGGAGGATAACGCTGGTTACGTTTGGGTTAGTTCTGGTATTAGCAATCATCTGGCTCGTACTTTCGCATTTTTCACATACTTGTTGGCCAGATCCTGGCTTTTTTCTGGTTTGGATCACGTAGTAATACGGTACCACACCGAAACAGTAAATTAAACCTGGTTACGATTAACATTTTAGAGGATAGCGCAGGTTATGTCTCTGCTTGGTCTGGTATTAGCAATCATATGGCTCATACTTTCGCATTTTGCGCATACTTGTCGGGCAGATCCTGGCCTTTTTCTGGTTTGGATCCCGTAGTAATGAGGTTCCACACCGAAACAGTCAATTAAACCTGGTTGCGATTAATATTTCAGAGGATAACGTCGGTTATGTCTCGGTTAGGTCTGGGATTTACCCACATGTGACTCGTAATTTCGCATTTTTCCCATACTTGTTGGCCAGATCCTGGCCTTTTTCTGCCTTTGACCACCTAGTAATGTGGTGCCACACTGAAACAGTCAATTAAACCTGGTTGCGATTAGTATTTTAGATTATAACGCCGGTTATGTCTGGGTTAGGTCCGGTATTTGCCCTCATCTGGCTCGTTCTTTCGCATTTTTCGCATACTTGTCGGCCAGTTCCTGGCCTTTTTCTGGTTTGGATCACGTAGTAATGCGGTACCACACCGAAACAGTAAATTAAACCTGGTTACGATTAATATTTTAGAGGATAGAGCAGGTTATGTCTCGGTTAGGTCTGGGATTTGCCCTCATCTGGCTCGTACTTTCGCACTTTTCGCATACTTGTTGGCCAGATCCTGGGCTTTTTCTGGCTTGGATCACGTAGTAATGTGGTAACACACTGTCAATAAAAGCTGGCTCCAAATATTATTTTAGAGGATAACGCAGGTTACGTCTGGGTTAGTTCTGGTATTCGCAATCATCTGGCTCGTACTTTCGCATTTTTCGCATACTTGTTGGCCAGATCCTGGCCTTTTTCTGGCTTGGACAACGTAGTGATGTGGAACCACACTGAAACAGTCAATTAAACCTGGTTCCGATTAATATTTTAGAGGACAACGCTGGTTATGTCTGGGTTAGGTCTGGTATTTGCCCTCATCTGGCTCGTACTTTCGCATTTTTCGCTTACTTGTTGACCAGATCCTGGCATTTTTTCTGGTTTGGATCCCGTAGAAATGTGGTTCCACACCGAAGCAGTCAATTAAACCAGGTTGCGCCTAATATTTTAGAGGATATCGCCGGCTATGTCTCGGTTAGGTCTGGTATTTGCCCTCATCTGGCTCGTAATTTTGCATTTATCGCATACTTGTTGGGCAGATCCTGGCCTTTTTCTGGTTTGTATCACGTAGTAATACGGTACCACACCGAAACAGTAAATTAAGCCTGGTTGCCATTAATATTTTAGAGGATTCCGCAGGTTATGTCTAGGTTAGGTCTGGGATTTGCCCTCATCTGGCTCGTACTTTCGCATTTTTCACATACTTGTTGGCCAGATCCTGGCCTTTTTCTGGCTTGAACCAAGTAGTAATGTGGGACCACACCGAAGCAGTCAATTAAACCAGGTTGCGCTTAATATTTTAGAGCATATCGCCGGCTATGTCTCGGTTAGGTCAGGGATTTGCCCTCATCTGGCTCGTACTTTCGCATTTTTCTCATACTTGTTGGCCAGATCCTGGGCTTTTTCTGGTTTGGATCATGTAGTAATGCGGTACCACACCGAAACAGTCAATTAAACCTGGTTGCGATTAATATTTTAGAGGATATCGCCGGCTATGGCTCGGTTAGGTCTGGGATTTGCCCTCATCTGGCTCGTACTTTCGCATTTTTCGCATACTTGTTGGCCAGATCCTGGCTCTTTTCTGGCTTGGACCACGTAGTAATGTGGTACCACACTGAAACAGTCAATAAAAGCTGGTTCCGATTAGTATTTTAGAGGATAACGACGGTTATGCCTGGGTTAGGTCTGGTATTTGTCCTCATCTGGCTCGTACTTTCGCATTTTTCGCATACTTATTGGCCAGATCCTGGGCTTTTTCTGGTTTGGATCACGTAGTAATGTGGTACCACACTGAAACAGTCAATTAAACCTGGTGCGGATTAATATTTTAGAGCACAACGCAGGTTATGTCTCGGTTAGGTCTTGGATTTGTCCTCATCTGGCTCGTACTTTCGCATTTTTCGCATACTTGTTGGCCAGATCATGGGCTTTTTCTGACTTGGATCACGTAGTAATGTAGTACCACACTGAAACAGTCAATAAAAGCTGGTTCCGATTTGTATTTTAGGGGATAACGCCGGTTATGTCTGGGTTAGGTCTGGTATTTGCCCTCATCTGGCTCGTAATTTCGCATTTTTCGCATACTTGTTGGCCAGATCCTGGCCTTTTTCTGGTTTGGATCACGTAGTAATACGGTACCACACCGAAACAGTAAATTAAACCTGGTGGCTATTAATATTTCAGAGGATAGCGCAGGTTATGCCTCGGTTAGGTCTGGGATTTGCCCTCATCTGGCTCGTACTTTCGCATTTTTCGCATACTTGTTTGCCAGATCCTGGGCTTTTTCTGGTTTGGATCACGTAGTAATGTGGTACCACACTGAAACGGTCTATAAGAGCTGGTTCCGATTAATAGTTTGGAGGGTAACGCTGGTTACGTTTGGGTTAGTTCTGGTATTAGCAATCATCTGGCTCGTACTTTCGCATTTTTCACATACTTGTTGGCCAGATCATGGCTTTTTTCTGGTTTGGATCACGTAGTAATACGGTACCACACCGAAACAATAAATTAAACCTGGTAACGATTAATATTTTAGAGGATAGCGCAGATTATGTCTCGGTTAGGTCTGGGATTTGCCCTCATCTGGCTCGTACTTTCGCATTTTTCGCATACTTGTTGGCCAGATCCTGGGCTTTTTCTGACTTGGATCACGTAGTAATGTGGTACCACACTGTCAATAAAAGCTGGTTCCGATTAGTATTTTAGAGGATAATGCTGGTTATGTCTGGGTTAGTAATGGTATTTGCAATCATCTGGCTCATACTTTCGCGTTTTTCGCATACTTGTTGGGCAGATCCTGGGATTTTTCTGGTTTTGATCACGTAGTAATGTGGTACCACACTGAAACGGTCTATAAAAGCTGGTTCCGATTAATAGTTTGGAGGATAACGCTGGTTACGTTTGGGTTAGTTCTGGTATTAGCAATCATCTGGCTCGTACTTTCGCATTTTTCGCATACTTGTTGGCCAGATCCTGGCTTTTTTCTGGTTTGGATCACGTAGTAATACGGTACCACACCGAAACAGTAAATTAAACCTGGTTACGATTAATATTTTAGAGGATAGCGCAGGTTATGTCTCTGCTTGGTCTGGTATTAGCAATCATATGGCTCATACTTTCGCATTTTTCGCATACTTGTCGGGCAGATCCTGGCCTTTTTCTGGTTTGGATCCCGTAGTAATGAGGTTCCACACCGAAACAGTCAATTAAACCTGGTTGCGATTAATATTTCAGAGGATAACGTCGGTTATGTCTCGGTTAGGTCTGGGATTTACCCACATGTGACTCGTAATTTCGCATTTTTCCCATACTTGTTGGCCAGATCCTGGCCTTTTTCTGCCTTTGACCGCCTAGTAATGTGGTGCCACACTGAAACAGTCAATTAAACCTGGTTGCGATTAGTATTTTAGATTATAACGCCGGTTATGTCTGGGTTAGGTCTGGTATTTGCCCTCATCTGGCTCGTTCTTTCGCATTTTTCGCATACTTGTCGGCCAGTTCCTGGCCTTTTTCTGGTTTGGATCACGTAGTAATGCGGTACCACACCGAAACAGTAAATTAAACCTGGTTACGATTAATATTTTAGAGGATAGAGCAGGTTATGTCTCGGTTAGGTCTGGGATTTGCCCTCACCTGGCTCGTACTTTCGCACTTTTCGCATACTTGTTGGCCAGATCCTGGGCTTTTTCTGGCTTGGATCACGTAGTAATGTGGTAACACACTGTCAATAAAAGCTGGTTCCAAATATTATTTTAGAGGATAACGCAGGTTACGTCTGGGTTAGTTCTGGTATTCGCAATCATCTGGCTCGTACTTTCGCATTTTTCGCATACTTGTTGGCCAGATCCTGGCCTTTTTCTGGCTTGGACAACGTAGTGATGTGGAACCACACTGAAACAGTCAATTAAACCTGGTTCCGATTAATATTTTAGAGGACAACGCCGGTTATGTCTGGGTTAGGTCTGGTATTTGCCCTCATCTGGCTCGTACTTTCGCATTTTTCGCTTACTTGTTGACCAGATCCTGGCATTTTTTCTGGTTTGGATCCCGTAGAAATGTGGTTCCACACCGAAGCAGTCAATTAAACCAGGTTGCGCCTAATATTTTAGAGGATATCGCCGGCTATGTCTCGGTTAGGTCTGGTATTTGCCCTCATCTGGCTCGTAATTTTGAATTTTTCGCATACTTGTTGGGCAGATCCTGGCCTTTTTCTGGTTTGTATCACGTAGTAATACGGTACCACACCGAAACAGTAAATTAAGCCTGGTTGCCATTAATATTTTAGAGGATTCCGCAGGTTATGTCTAGGTTAGGTCTGGGATTTGCCCTCATCTGGCTCGTACTTTCGCATTTTTCACATACTTGTTGGCCAGATCCTGGCCTTTTTCTGGCTTGGACCAAGTAGTAATGTGGGACCACACCGAAGCAGTCAATTAAACCAGGTTGCGCTTAATATTTTAGAGCATATCGCCGGCTATGTCTCGGTTAGGTCTGGGATTTGCCCTCATCTGGCTCGTACTTTCGCATTTTTCTCATACTTGTTGGCCAGATCCTGGGCTTTTTCTGGTTTGGATCATGTAGTAATGCGGTACCACACCGAAACAGTCAATTAGACCTGGTTGCGATTAATATTTTAGAGGATATCGCCGGCTATGTCTCGGTTAGGTCTGGGATTTGCCCTCATCTGGCTCGTACTTTCGCATTTTTCGCATACTTGTTGGCCAGATCCTGGCTCTTTTCTGGCTTGGACCACGTAGTAATGTGGTACCACACTGAAACAGTCAATAAAAGCTGGTTCCGATTAGTATTTTAGAGGATAACGACGGTTATGCCTGGGTTAGGTCTGGTATTTGTCCTCATCTGGCTCGTACTTTCGCATTTTTCGCATACTTATTGGCCAGATCCTGGGCTTTTTCTGGTTTGGATCACGTAGTAATGTGGTACCACACTGAAACAGTCGATTAAACCTGGTGCGGATTAATATTTTAGAGCACAACGCAGGTTATGTCTCGGTTAGGTCTTGGATTTGTCCTCATCTGGCTCGTACTTTCGCATTTTTCGCATACTTGTTGGCCAGATCATGGGCTTTTTCTGACTTGGATCACGTAGTAATGTAGTACCACACTGAAACAGTCAATAAAAGCTGGTTCCGATTTGTATTTTAGGGGATAACGCCGGTTATGTCTGGGTTAGGTCTGGTATTTGCCCTCATCTGACTCGTAATTTCGCATTTTTCCCATACTTGTTGGCCAGATCCTGGCCTTTTTCTGGCTTTGACCACGTAGTAATGTGGTACCACACTGAAACAGTCAATTAAACCTGGTTCCGATTAATATTTTAGAGGATAGCGCCGGTTATGTCTGGGTTAGGTCTGGTATTTGCCCTCATCTGGCTCGTACTATCGCATTTTTCGCATACTTGTCGGCCAGTTCCTGGCCTTTTTCTGGTTTGGATCACGTAGTAGTGCGGTACCACACCGAAACAGTCAATTAAACCTGGTTCCGATTAATATTTTAGAGGATTACGTCGGTTATATCACGGTTAGGTGTGGGATTTGCCCTCATCTGGCTCGTACTTTCGCATTTCTCGCATACTAGTTGGCCAGATCCTGGGCTTTTTCTGGTTTGGATCACGTAGTAATGTGATACCACACTGAAACATTCAATTAAACCTGGTTCCGATTAATATTTTAGGGGATAACGCAGGTTATGTCTCGGTTAGTTCTGGGATTTGCCCTCATCTGGCTCGTACTTTCGCATTTCTCGCATACTAGTTGGCCAGATCCTGGGCTTTTTCTGGTTTGGATCACGTAGTAATGTGGTACCACACTGAAACATTCAATTAAACCTGGTTCCGAATAGTATTTTAGAGGATAACGCAGGTTACGTCTGGGTTAATTCTGGTATTCGCAATCATCTGGCTGATACTTTCGCGTTTTTCCCATACTTGTTGACCAGATCCTGGCCTTTTTCTGGCTTGGACCACGCAGTAATGTGGTACCACACCGGAACAGTCAATTAAACCTGGTTCCGATTAATATTTTAGAGGATAACGCCGGTTATGTCTGGGTGTGGTCTGGTATTTGCCCTCATCTGGCTCGTACTTTCGCATTTTTCTCATACTTGTTGGCCAGATCCTGGGCTTTTTCTGGTTTGGATCATGTTGTAATGTGGGACCACACCGAAACAGTCAATAAAAGCTGGTTCCGATTAGTATTTTAGGGGATAACGCCGGTTATATCTCGGTTAGGTCTGGTATTTGCCCTCATCTGGCACGTACCTTCGCATTTTTCGCATACTTGTTGGCTAGATCCTGGCATTTTTCTGGCTCGGACCACGTAGTAATGTGGTACCACACCGAAACAGTCAATAAAAGCTGGTTTCGATTAATATTTTAGAGGATAACGCTGGTTATATCTTGGTTTGTTCTGGTATTTGCACTCATCTGGCTCGTACTTTCGCATTTTTCACATACTTGTTGGCCAGATCCTGGCCTTTTTCTGGCTTGGACCAAGTAGTAATGTGGGACCACACCGAAGCAGTCAATTAAACCAGGTTGCGCTTAATATTTTGGAGCATATCGCCGGCTATGTCTCGGTTAGGTCTGGCATTTGCCCTCATCTGGCTCGTACTTTCGCATTTTTCTCATACTTGTTGGCCAGATCCTGGGCTTTTTCTGGTTTGGATCATGTAGTAATGCGGTACCACACCGAAACAGTCAATTAAACCTGGTTCCGATTAGTATTTTAGGGGATAACGCCGGCTATGTCTCGGTTAGGTCTGGGATTTGCCCTCATCTGGCTCGTACTTTCGCTTATTTCTCATACTTGTTGGCCAGATCCTGGGCTTTTTCTGATTTGGATCACGTAGTATTTCGGTACCACACCGAAACAGTCAATTAAACCTGGTTGCGATTAATATTTTAGAGGATAACGCCGGTTATATCTTGGTTAGGTCTGGTATTTGCCCTCATCTGGCTCGTACTTTCGCATTTATCACATACTTGTTGGCCAGCTCCTGGCCTTTTTCTGGCTTGGACCAAGTAGTAATGTGGGACCACACCGAAACAGTCAATTAAACCTGTTTGCGATTAATATTTTAGAGGATAACGCCGGTTATGTCACGGTTTGGTCTGGTATTAGCAATCATCTGGCTCATACTTACGCATTTTTCGCATACTTGTTGGGCAGATCCTGGCCTTTTTCTGGTTTGGATCCGGTAGTAATGAGGTTCCACACCGAAGCAGTCAATTACACCTGGTTGCGATTAATATTTCAGAGGATGACGCCGGTTATGTCTCGGTTAGGTCTGGGATTTGCCCTCATCTGACTCGTAATTTCGCATTTTTCCCATACTTGTTGGCCAGATCCTGGCCTTTTTCTGGCTTTGACCACGTAGTAATGTGGTATCGCACTGAAACAGTCAATTAAACCTGGTTCCGATTAATATTTTAGAGGATAGCGCCGGTTATGTCTGGGTTAGGTCTGGTATTTGCCCTCATCTGGCTCGTACTTTCGCATTTTTCGCATACTTGTTGGCCAGATCCTGGGCTTTTTCTGGCTTGGATCACGTAGTTATGTGGTACCACACTGAAACAGTCAATAAAAGCTGGTTCCGATTAGAGTTTTAGAGGATAACGCTGGTTATGTCTGGGTTCGTTCTGGGATTTGCAATAATCTGGCTCATACATTCGCTTTTTTCACATACTTGTTGGCCAGATGCTGGGTTCTTTCTGGTTTGGATCCCGTCATAATGACGATCCACACAGAAACAGTCAATTAAACCTGGTTTCGATTAATATTTTAAAGGATAACGCCGGTTACATCTCGGTTAGGTCTGGTATTTGCCCTCATCTGGCTCGTACCTTCGCATTTTTCGCATACCTGTTGGCTAGATCCTGGCATTTTTCTGGCTCGGACCACGTAGTAATGTGGTACCACACCGAAACAGTCAATAAAAGCTGGTTTCGATTAATATTTTAGAGGATAACGCTGGTTATATCTTGGTTAGGTCTGGTATTTGCCCTCATCTGGCTCGTACTTTCGCATTTTTCACATACTTGTTGGCCAGATCCTGGGCTTTTTCTGGCTTGGATCATGTAATAATGTGGTACCACACTGAAACAGTCAATAAAAGCTGTTTCCGATTAGTATTTTAGGGGATAACGCCGGTTATGTCTGGGTTAGGTCTAGTATTTGCCCTCATCTGGTTCGAACTTTCGCATTTTTCGCATACTTGTTGGCCAGATGCTGGGCTTTTTCTGGTTTGGATCCCGTAGTAATGTGGTACCACACAGAAACAGTTAATAAAAGCTGGTTCCGATTAGTATTTTAGAGGATAACGCTGGTTATGTCTGGGTTAGGTCTGGTATTTGCCTTCATCTGGCTCGTACTTTCGCATTTTTCGCATACTTGTTGGCCAGATCCTGGCCTTTTTCTGGCTTGGATCACGTAGTAATGTGGTACCGCACTGAGACAGTCGATAAAAGCTGGTTCCGATTAGTATTTTAGAGGAGAACGCTGGTTACGCCTGGGTTACTTCTGGTATATGCAATCATCTGGCTCATACTTTCGCGTTTTTCGCATACATGTTGGTCAGATCCTGGCCTTTTTCTGGCTTGGACTAAGTAGTAATCTGGGACCACACTCAAACAGTGAATTAAACCTGGTTGCGATAAATATTTTAGAGGGTAGCGGCGGCTATTTCTCGGTTAGGTCTGGGCTTTGCCCTCATCTGTCTCATACTGTCGCTTTTTCGCATACTTGTTGGCCTGGTGTTGGGTTTTTTTCTTGTTTGGATCCCGTAATAATGACGTTCCACACCGAAACAGTCAATTAAACGTGGTTTCGATTAATATTTTAGAGGATGACGCCGGTTATATCTCGGTTAGGTCTGGGATTTGCACTCATCTGGCTCGTACCTTCGCATTTTTCGTGTACTTGTTGGCCAGATCCTGGCCTTTTCCTGGCTTGGATCACGTAGTAATGTGGTACCACACTGAAACAGTCAATTAAACCAGGTTGCGATTAATATTTTGGAGGATAACGCTGGTTTTGTTTGGGTTAGTTCCGGTATTTGCAACGATCTGGCTCATGCTTTCGCATTGTTTGCATACTTGTTGGGCAGATCCTCGCCTTTTTCTGTTTTGGATCACGTAGTAATGTGGTACCACACTGAAACAGTCAATTAAACCTGGTTCCGATTAATATTTTAGAGGATAACGCCGATTATGCCTGGGTCAGGTCTGGTATTTGCCCTCATCTGGCTCGTACTTTCGCATTTTTCGCATACTTGTTGGCCAGATCCTGGGCTTTTTCTGGCTTGGATCACGTAGTTATGTGGTACCACACTGAAACAGTCAATAAAAGCTGGTTCCGATTAGAATTTTAGAGGATAACGCTGGTTATGTCTGGGTTCGTTCTGGGATTTGCAATAATCTGGCTCATACATTCGCTTTTTTCACATACATGTTGGCCAGATGCTGGGTTCTTTCTGGTTTGGATCCCGTCATAATGACGATCCACACAGAAACAGCCAATTAAACCTGGTTTCGATTAATATTTTAAAGGATAACGCCGGTTACATCTCGGTTAGGTCTGGTATTTGCCCTCATCTGGCTCGTACCTTCGCATTTTTCGCATACTTGTTGGCTAGATCCTGGCATTTTTCTGGCTCGGACCACGTAGTAATGTGGTACCACACCGAAACAGTCAATAAAAGCTGGTTTCGATTAATATTTTAGAGGATAACGCTGGTTATATCTTGGTTAGGTCTGGTATTTGCCCTCATCTGGCTCGTACTTTCGCATTTTTCACATACTTGTTGGCCAGATCCTAGCCTTTTTCTGGTTTGGATCACGTAGTATTTCGGTACCACGCCGAAACAGTCAATTAAACATGGTTGCGATTAATTTTTTAGAGGATAACGCCGGTTATGTCTCGGTTAGGTCTGGGATTTGCCCTCATCTGGCTCGTACTTTCGCATTTTTCGCTAACTTGATGGCCAGATCCTGGCCTTTTTCTTGTTTGGATCACGTAGTAATGCGGTACCACACCGAAACAGTCAATTAAACCTGGTAGCGATTAATATTTTAGAGGATAACGCCGGTTATGTCTGGGTTAGGTCTGGTATTTGCCCTCATCTGGCACGAACTTTCGCATTTCTCGCATACTTGTTGGCCAGATCCTGGCCTTTTTCTGGTATGGATCACGTAGTAATGCGGTACCACACCGAAACAGTCAATTAAACCTGTTTGCGATTAATATTTTAGAGGATAACGCCGGTTATGTCACGGTTTGGTCTGGTATTAGCAATCATCTGGCTCATACTTACGCATTTTTCGCATACTTGTTGGGCAGATCCTGGCCTTTTTCTGGTTTGGATCCCGTAGTAATGAGGTTACACACCGAAGCAGTCAATTAAACCTGGTTGCGATTAATATTTCAGAGGATAACGCCGGTTATGTCTCGGTTAGGTCTGGGATTTGCCCTCATCTGACTCGTAATTTCGCATTTTTCCCATACTTGTTGGCCAGATCCTGGCCTTTTTCTGGCTTTGACCACGTAGTAATGTGGTACCGCACTGAAACAGTCAATTAAACCTGGTTCCGATTAATATTTTAGAGGATAGCGCCGGTTATGTCTGGGTTTGGTCTGGTATTTGCCCTCATCTGGCTCGTACTTTCGCATTTTTCGCATACTTGACGGCCAGTGCCTGGCCTCTTTCTGGTTTGGATCACGTAGTAATGCGGTACCACACCGAAACAGTCAATTAAACCTGGTTCCGATTAATATTTTAGAGGATTACGTCGGTTATATCACGGTTAGGTCTGGGATTCGCCCTCATCTGGCTCGTACTTTCGCATTTCTCGCATACTAGTTGGCCAGATCCTGGGCTTTTTCTGGTTTGGATCACGTAGTAGTGTGGTACCACACTGAAACAGTCAATTAAACCTGGTTCCGATTAATATTTTAGAGGACAACGCAGGTTATGTCTCGGTTAGTTCTGGTATTTGCACTCATCTGGCTCGTACTTTCGCGTTTTTCCCATACTTGTTGGCCAGATCCTGGCCTTTTTCTGGCTTGGACCACGTAGTAATGTGGTACCACACCGAAACAGTCAATTAAACCGGGTTGCGATTAATATTTTAGAGGATAACTACGGTTATGTCTGGGTTAGGTCTGGTATTTGCCCTCATCTGGCTCGTACTTTCGCATTTTTCGCATACTTGTTGGCCAGATCCTGGCCTTTTTCTGGCTTTGACCACGTAGTAATGTGGTACCACACTGAAACAGTCAATTAAACCTGGTTCCGATTAATATTTTAGATGATAACGCCGGTTTGTCTGGGTTTGGTCTGGTATTTGCCCTTATCTGGCTCGTACTTTCGCGTTTTTCGCATACTTGTTGGGCAGATCCTGGCCTTTTTCTGGTTTGGATCCCGTAGTAACGAGGTTACACACCGAAGCAGTCAATTAAACCTGGTTCCGATTAATATTTTAGAGGACAACGCCGGTTATGTCTGGGTTAGGTCTGGTATTTGCCCTCATCTGGCTCGTACTTTCGCATTTTTCGCTTACTTGTTGACCAGATCCTGGCATTTTTTCTGGTTTGGATCCCGTAGAAATGTGGTTCCACACCGAAGCAGTCAATTAAACCAGGTTGCGCCTAATATTTTAGAGGATATCGCCGGCTATGTCTCGGTTAGGTCTGGTATTTGCCCTCATCTGGCTCGTAATTTTGCATTTTTCGCATACTTGTTGGGCAGATCCTGGCCTTTTTCTGGTTTGTATCACGTACTAATACGGTACCACACCGAAACAGTAAATTAAGCCTCGTTGCCATTAATATTTTAGAGGATTCCGCAGGTTATGTCTAGGTTAGGTCTGGGATTTGCCCTCATCTGGCTCGTACTTTCGCATTTTTCACATACTTGTTGGCCAGATCCTGGCCTTTTTCTGGCTTGGACCAAGTAGTAATGTGGGACCACACCGAAGCAGTCAATTAAACCAGGTTGCGCTTAATATTTTAGAGCATATCGCCGGCTATGTCTCGGTTAGGTCTGGGATTTGCCCTCATCTGGCTCGTACTTTCGCATTTTTCTCATACTTGTTGGCCAGATCCTGGGCTTTTTCTGGTTTGGATCATGTAGTAATGCGGTACCACACCGAAACAGTCAATTAAACCTGGTTGCGATTAATATTTTAGAGGATAACGCCGGTTATGTCTCGGTTAGGTCTGGGATTTGCCCTCATCTGGCTCGTACTTTCGCATTTTTCGCTTACTTGTTGACCAGATCCTGGCCTTTTTCTGGAATGGATCACGTAGTAATGCGGTACCACACCGAAACAGTCAATTAAACCTGTTTGCGATTAATATTTTAGAGGATAACGCCGGTTATGTCACGGATTGGTCTGGTATTAGCAATCATCTGGCTCATACTTACGCATTTTTCGCATACTTGTTGGGCAGATCCTGGCCTTTTTCTGGTTTGGATCCCGTAGTAATGAGGTTCCACACCGAAGCAGTCAATTAAACCTGGTTGCGATTAATATTTCAGAGGATAACGCCGGTTATGTCTCGGTTAGGTCTGGGATTTGCCCTCATCTGACTCATAATTTCGCGTTTTTCCCATACATGTTGGCCAGATCCTGGCCTTTTTCTGGCTTGGACCACGTAGTAATGTGGTACCACACCGAAACAGTCAATTAAACCTGGTTCCGATTAATATTTTAGAGGATAACGCCAGTTATGTCTGGGTTAGGTCTGGTATTTGCCCTCATCTGGCTCGTACTTTCGCATTTTTCGCATACTTGTTGGCCAGATCCTGGCTCTTTTCTGGCTTGGACCACGTAGTAATGTGGTACCACACTGAAACAGTCAATAAAAGCTGGTTCCGATTTGTATTTTAGGGGATAACGCCGGTTATGTCTGGGTGTGGTCTGGTATTTGCCCTCATCTGACTCGTAATTTCGCATTTTTCCCATACTTGTTGGCCAGATCCTGGCCTCTTTCTGGCTTTGACCACGTAGTAATATGGTACCACACTGAAACAGTCAATTAAACCTGGTTCCGATTAATATTTTAGAGGATAGCGCCGGTTATGTCTGGGTTAGGTCTGGAATTTGCCCTCATCTGGCTCGTACTTTCGCATTTTTCGCATACTAGTTGGCCAGATCCTGGGCTTTTTCTGGTTTGGATCACGTAGTAATGTGGTACCACACTGAAACATTCAATTAAACCTGGTTCCGATTAATATTTTAGGGGATAACGCAGGTTATGTCTCGGTTAGGTCTGGGATTTGCCCTCATCTGGCTCGTACTTTCGCATTTCTCGCATACTAGTTGGCCAGATCCTGGGCTTTTTCTGGTTTGGATCACGTAGTAATGTGGTACCACACTGAAACATTCAATTAAACCTGGTTCCGAATAGTATTTTAGAGGATAACGCAGGTTACGTCTGGGTTAATTCTGGTATTCGCAATCATCTGGCTGATACTTTCGCGTTTTTCCCATACTTGTTGACCAGATCCTGGCCTTTTTCTGGCTTGGACCACGCAGTAATGTGGTACCACACCGGAACAGTCAATTAAACCTGGTTCCGATTAATATTTTAGAGGATAACGCCGGTTATGTCTGGGTTAGGTCTGGTATTTGCCCTCATCTGGCTCGTACTTTCGCGTTTTTCCCATACTTGTTGGCCAGATCCTGGCCTTTTTCTGGCTTTGACCACGTAGTAATGTGGTACCACACTGAAACAGTCAATTAAACCTGGTTCCGATTAATATTTTAGAGGATAACGCCGGTTATGTCTGGGTGTGGTCTGGTATTTGCCCTCATCTGGCTCGTACTTTCGCATTTTTCTCATACTTGTTGGCCAGATCCTGGGCTTTTTCTGGTTTGGATCATGTTGTAATGTGGGACCACACCGAAACAGTCAATAAAAGCTGGTTCCGATTAGTATTTTAGGGGATAACGCCGGTTATATCTCGGTTAGGTCTGGTATTTGCCCTCATCTGGCACGTACCTTCGCATTTTTCGCATACTTGTTGGCTAGATCCTGGCATTTTTCTGGCTCGGACCACGTAGTAATGTGGTACCACACCGAAACAGTCAATAAAAGCTGGTTTCGATTAATATTTTAGAGGATAACGCTGGTTATATCTTGGTTTGTTCTGGTATTTGCACTCATCTGGCTCGTACTATCGCATTTTTCACATACTTGTTGGCCAGATCCTGGCCTTTTTCTGGCTTGGACCAAGTAGTAATGTGGGACCACACCGAAGCAGTCAATTAAACCAGGTTGCGCTTAATATTTTAGAGCATATCGCCGGCTATGTCTCGGTTAGGTCTGGGATTTGCCCTCATCTGGCTCGTACTTTCGCATTTTTCTCATACTTGTTGGCCAGATCCTGGGCTTTTTCTGGTTTGGATCATGTAGTAATGCGGTACCACACCGAAACAGTCAATTAAACCTGGTTCCGATTAGTATTTTAGGGGATAACGCCGGCTATGTCTCGGTTAGGTCTGGGATTTGCCCTCATCTGGCTCGTACTTTCGCTTATTTCTCATACTTGTTGGCCAGATCCTGGGCTTTTTCTGATTTGGATCACGTAGTATTTCGGTACCACACCGAAACAGTCAATTAAACCTGGTTGCGATTAATATTTTAGAGGATAACGCCGGTTATATCTTGGTTAGGTCTGGTATTTGCCCTCATCTGGCTCGTACTTTCGCATTTTTCACATACTTGTTGGCCAGATCCTGGCCTTTTTCTGGCTTGGACCAAGTAGTAATGTGGGACCACACCGAAACAGTCAATTAAACCTGTTTGCGATTAATATTTTAGAGGATAACGCCGGTTATGTCACGGTTTGGCCTGGTATTAGCAATCATCTGGCTCATACTTACACATTTTTCGCATACTTGTTGGGCAGATCCTGGCCTTTTTCTGGTTTGGATCCCGTAGTAATGAGGTTCCACACCGATGCAGTCAATTACACCTGGTTGCGATTAATATTTCAGAGGATAACGCCGGTTATGTCTCGGTTAGGTCTGGGATTTGCCCTCATCTGACTCGTAATTTCGCATTTTTCCCATACTTGTTGGCCAGATCCTGGCCTTTTTCTGGCTTTGACCACGTAGTAATGTGGTATCGCACTGAAACAGTCAATTAAACCTGGTTCCGATTAATATTTTAGAGGATAGCGCCGGTTATGTCTGGGTTAGGTCTGGTATTTGCCCTCATCTGGCTCGTACTTTCGCATTTTTCGCATACTTGACGGCCAGTGCCTGGCCTCTTTCTGGTTTGGATCACGTAGTAATGAGGTTCCACACCGATGCAGTCAATTACACCTGGTTGCGCTTAATATTTCAGAGGATAACGCCGGTTATGTCTCGGTTAGGTCTGGGATTTGCCCTCATCTGGCTCGTACCTTCGCATTTTTCGCATACCTGTTGGCTAGATCCTGGCATTTTTCTGGCTCGGACCACGTAGTAATGTGGTACCACACTGAAACAGTCAATAAAAGCTGTTTCCGATTAGTATTTTAGGGGATAACGCCGGTTATGTCTGGGTTAGGTCTAGTATTTGCCCTCATCTGGTTCGAACTTTCGCATTTTTCGCATACTTGTTGGCCAGATGCTGGGCTTTTTCTGGTTTGGATCCCGTACTAATGCGGTACCACACAGAAACAGTTAATAAAAGCCGGTTCCGATTAGTATTTTAGAGGATAACGCTGGTTATGTCTGGGTTAGGTCTGGTATTTGCCTTCATCTGGCTCGTACTTTCGCATTTTTCGCATACTTGTTGGCCAGATCCTGGCCTTTTTCTGGCTTGGATCACGTAGTAATGTGGTACCGCACTGAGACAGTCGATAAAAGCTGGTTCCGATTAGTATTTTAGAGGAGAACGCTGGTTACGCCTGGGTTACTTCTGGTATATGCAATCATATGGCTCATACTTTCGCGTTTTTCGCATACATGTTGGTCAGATCCTGGCCTTTTTCTGGCTTGGACTCAGTAGTAATCTGGGACCACACTCAAACAGTGAATTAAACCTGGTTGCGATAAATATTTTAGAGGGTAGCGGCGGCTATTTCTCGGTTAGGTCTGGGCTTTGCCCTCATCTGTCTCATACTTTCGCTTTTTCGCATACTTGTTGGCCAGGTGTTGGGTTTTTTTCTTGTTTGGATCCCGTAATAATGACGTTCCACACCGAAACAGTCAATTAAACGTGGTTTCGATTAATATTTTAGAGGATGACGCCGGTTATATCTCCGTTAGGTCTGGGATTTGCACTCATCTGGCTCGTACCTTCGCATTTTTCGCATACTTGTTGGCCAGATCCTGGCCTTTTCTTGGTTTGGATCACGTAGTAATGTGGTACCACACTGAAACAGTCAATTAAACCAGGTTGCGATTAATATTTTGGAGGATAACGCTGGTTTTGTTTGGGTTAGTTCCGGTATTTGCAACGATCTGGCTCATCCTTTCGCATTGTTTGCATACTTGTTGGGCAGATCCTCGCCTTTTTCTGTTTTGGATCACGTAGTAATGTGGTACCACACTGAAACAGTCAATTAAACCTGGTTCCGATTAATATTTTAGAGGATAACGCCGATTATGCCTGGGTCAGGTCTGGTATTTGCCCTCATCTGGCTCGTACTTTCGCATTTTTCGCATACTTGTTGGCCAGATCCTGGGCTTTTTCTGGCTTGGATCACGTAGTTATGTGGTACCACACTGAAACAGTCAATAAAAGCTGGTTCCGATTAGAATTTTAGAGGATAACGCTGGTTATGTCTGGGTTCGTTCTGGGATTTGCAATAATCTGGCTCATACATTCGCTTCTTTCACATACATGTTGGCCAGATGCTGGGTTCTTTCTGGTTTGGATCCCGTCATAATGACGATCCACACAGAAACAGCCAATTAAACCTGGTTTCGATTAATATTTTAAAGGATAACGCCGGTTACATCTCGGTTAGGTCTGGTATTTGCCCTCATCTGGCTCGTACCTTCGCATTTTTCGCATACTTGTTGGCTAGATCCTGGCATTTTTCTGGCTCGGACCACGTAGTAATGTGGTACCACACCGAAACAGTCAATAAAAGCTGGTTTCGATTAATATTTTAGAGGATAACGCTGGTTATATCTTGGTTAGGTCTGGTATTTGCCCTCATCTGGCTCGTACTTTCGCATTTTTCACATACTTGTTGGCCAGATCCTGGCCTTTTTCTGGCTTGGACCAAGTAGTAATGCGGTACCACACCGAAACAGTCAATTAAACCTGTTTGCGATTAATATTTTAGAGGATAACGCCGGTTATGTCACGGCTTGGTCTGGTATTAGCAATCATCTGGCTCATACTTACGCATTTTTCGCATACTTGTTGGGCAGATCCTGGCCTTTTTCTGGTTTGGATCCCGTAGTAATGAGGTTACACACCGAAGCAGTCAATTAAACCTGGTTGCGATTAATATTTCAGAGGATAACGCCGGTTATGTCTCGGTTAGGTCTGGGATTTGCCCTCATCTGACTCGTAATTTCGCATTTTTCCCATACTTGTTGGCCAGATCCTGGCCTTTTTCTGGCTTTGACCACGTAGTAATGTGGTACCGCACTGAAACAGTCAATTAAACCTGGTTCCGATTAATATTTTAGAGGATAGCGCCGGTTATGTCTGGGTTAGGTCTGGTATTTGCCCTCATCTGGCTCGTACTTTCGCATTTTTCGCATACTTGACGGCCAGTGCCTGGCCTCTTTCTGGTCTGGATCACGTAGTAATGCGGTACCACACCGAAACAGTCAATTAAACCTGGTTCCGATTAATATTTTAGAGGATTACGTCGGTTATATCACGGTTAGGTCTGGGATTCGCCCTCATCTGGCTCGTACTTTCGCATTTCTCGCATACTAGTTGGCCAGATCCTGGGCTTTTTCTGGTTTGGATCACGTAGTAGTGTGGTACCACACTGAAACAGTCAATTAAACCTGGTTCCGATTAATATTTTAGAGGACAACGCAGGTTATGTCTCGGTTAGTTCTGGGATTTGCCCTCGTCTGGATCGTACTTTCGCATTTCTCGCATACTAGTTGGCCAGATCCTAGGCTTTTTCTGGTTTGGATCACGTAGTAATGTGGTACCACACTGAAGCAGTCAATTAAACCTGGTTGCGATTAATATTTTAGAGGATATCGCCGGTTATATCTGGGTTAGGTCTGGTATTTGCCCTCATCTGGCTCGTACTTTCGCATTTCTCGCATACTAGTTGGCCAGATCCTGGGCTTTTTCTGACTTGGATCACGTAGTAATGTGGTACCACAGTGAAACAGTCAATAGAAGCTGGTTCCGAATAGTATTTTAGAGGATAACGCAGGTTACGTCTGGGTTAGTTCTGGTATTCGCAATCATCTGGCTGATACTTTCGCGTTTTTCCCATACATGTTGGCCAGATCCTGGCCTTTTTCTGGCTTGGACCACGTAGTAATGTGGTACCACACCGAAACAGTCAATTAAACCTGGTTCCGATTAATATTTTAGAGGACAACGCAGGTTATGTCTCGGTTAGTTCTGGGATTTGCCCTCATCTGGCTCGTACTTCCGCGTTTTTCCCATACTTGTTGGCCAGATCCTAGCCTTTTTCTGGCTTGGACCACGTAGTAATGTGGTACCACACCGAAACAGTCAATTAAACCTGGTTCCGTTTAATATTTTAGAGGATAACGCCGGTTATGTCTGGGTTAGGTCTGGTATTTGCCCTCATCTGGCTCGTACTTTCGCATTTTTCGCATACCTGTTGGCCAGATCCTGGGCTTTTTCTGGCTTGGATCACGTAGTTATGTGGTACCACACTGAAACAGTCAATAAAAGCTGGTTCCGATTAGAGTTTTAGAGGATAACGCTGGTTATGTCTGGGTTCGTTCTGGGATTTGCAATAATCTGGCTCATACATTCGCTTATCACATACTTGTTGGCCAGATGCTGGGTTCTTTCTGGTTTGGATCCCGTCATAATGACGATCCACACAGAAACAGTCAATTAAACCTGGTTTCGATTAATATTTTAAAGGATAACGCCGGTTACATCTCGGTTAGGTCTGGTATTTGCCCTCATCAGGCTCGTACCTTCGCATTTTTCGCATACCTGTTGACTAGATCCAGGCATTTTTCTGGCTCGGACCACGTAGTAATGTGGTACCACACCGAAACAGTCAATAAAAGCTGATTTCGATTAATATTTTAGAGGATAACGCCGGTTATGTCTGGGTTAGGTCTAGTATTTGCCCTCATCTGGTTCGAACTTTCGCATTTTTCGCATACTCGTTGCCCAGATGCTGGGCTTTTTCTGGTTTGGATCCCGTAATAATGTGGTTCTACACCGAAACAGTCAATTAAACCTGGTTGCGATTAATATTTTAGAGGATAACGCCGGTTAAGTCTAGGTTAGGTCTGGTATTTGCCATCATCTGGCTCGTACTTTCGCATTTTTCGCATACTTGTTGGCCAGATCTAGGGTTTTTTGTGGTTTGGATCCCGTCGTAATGCGGTTCCACACCGAAACAGTCAATTAAACATGGTTGCGATGAATATTTTAGAGGATAACGCCGGTTAAGTCTAGGTTAGGTCTGGTATTTGCCATCATCTGGCTCGTACTTTCGCATTTTCCGCATACTTGTTGGCCAGATCCTGGCCTTTTTCTGGTCTGTATCACGTAGTAATGTGGTTCTACTCCGAAACAGTCAATTAAACCTGGTTGCGATTAATATTTTAGAGGTTAACGCCGGTTAAGTCTAGGTTAGGTCTGGTATTTGCCATCATCTGGCTCGTACTTTCGCATTTTTCGCATACTTGTTGGCCAGACCCTGGCCTTTTTCTGGCTTGGACCACGTAGTAATTTGGAAGCACACTGAAACAGTCAATTAAACCTGGTTCCGATTAATATTTTAGAGGATAACGCCGGTTATGTCTGGGTTAGGTATGGGCTTTGCCCTCATCTGTCTCATACTTTCGCTTTTTCGCATACTTGTTGGCCAGATGTTGGGTTTTTTTCTGGTTTGGATCCCGTAATAATGACGTTCCACACCGAAACAGTCAATTAAACGTGGTTTCGATTAATATTTTAGAGGATAACGCCGGTTATATCTCGGTTAGGTCTGGGATTTGCACTCATCTGGCTCGTACCTTCGCATTTTTCGCATACTTGATGGCCAGATCCTGGCCTTTTCCTGGTTTGGATCACGTAGTAATGCGGTAACACAGAGAAACAGTCAATTAAACCAGGTTGCGATTAATATTTTGGAGGATAACGCTGGTTTTGTTTGGGTTAGTTCCGGTATTTGCAACCATCTGGCTCATGCTTTCGCATTGTTTGCATACTTGTTGGGCAGATCCTCGCCTTTTTCTGTTTTGGATCACGTAGTAATGTGGTACCACACTGAAACAGTTAATTAAACCTGGTTCCGATTAATATTTTAGAGGATAACGCCGATTATGCCTGGGTCAGGTCTGGTATTTGCCCTCATCTGGCTCGTACTTTCGCATTTTTCGCATACTTGTTGGCCAGATCCTGGGCTTTTTCTGGCTTGGATCACGTAGTTATGTGGTACCACACTGAAACAGTCAATAAAAGCTGGTTCCGATTAGAGTTTTAGAGGATAACGCTGGTTATGTCTGGGTTCGTTCTGGGATTTGCAATAATCTGGCTCATACATTCGCTTTTTTCACATACTTGTTGGCCAGATGCTGGGTTCTTTCTGGTTTGGATCCCGTCATAATGACGATCCACACAGAAACAGTCAATTAAACCTGGTTTCGATTAATATTTTAAAGGATAACGCCGGTTACATCTCGGTTAGGTCTGGTATTTGCCCTCATCTGGCTCGTACCTTCGCATTTTTCGCATACTTGTTGGCTAGATCCTGGCATTTTTCTGGCTCGGACCACGTAGTAATGTGGTACCACACCGAAACAGTCAATAAAAGCTGGTTTCGATTAATATTTTAGAGGATAACGCCGGTTATATCTTGGTTAGGTCTGGTATTTGCCCTCATCTGGCTCGTACTTTCGCATTTTTCACATACTTGTTGGCCAGATCCTGGCCTTTTTCTGGTCTGTATCACGTAGTAATGTGGTTCCACACCGAAACAGTCAATTAAACCTGGTTGCGATTAATATTTTAGAGGATAACGCCGGTTAAGTCTAGGTTAGGTCTGGTATTTGCCATCATCTGGCTCGTACTTTCGCATTTTTCGCATACTTGTTGGCCAGACCCTGGCCTTTTTCTGGCTTGGACCACGTAGTAATTTGGAACCACACTGAAACAGTCAATTAAACCTGGTTCCGATTAATATTTTAGAGGATAACGCCGGTTATGTCTGGGTTAGGTCTGGTATTTGCCCTCATCAGGCTCGTACTTTCGCATTTCTCGCATACTTGTTGGACAGATCATGGTCTTTTTCTGGTTTGCATCCCGTCGTAATGTGGTTCCACACCGAAACAGTCAATTAAACCTGGTTGCGATTAATATTTTAGGGGATAACGCCGGTTATGTCTGGGTTAGGTCTGGTATTTGCCCTCATCTGGCACGTACTTTCGCATTTTTCGCATACTTGTTGGCCAGATCCTGGCCTTTTTCAGGTTTGGATCACGTAGTAATGCGGTACCACACCGAAACAGTCAATTAAGCCTGGTAGCGATTAATATTTTAGAGGATAACGCCGGTTATGTCTCGGTTAGGTCCGGGATTTGTCCTCATCTGGCTCGTACTTTCGCATTTTTCGCATACTTGTTGGCCAGATCATGGGCTTTTTCTGACTTGGATCACGTAATAATGTGGTTCCACACCGAAACAGTCAATTAAACCTGGTTGCGATTAATATTTTAGTGGATAACGCCGGTTAAGTCTAGGTTAGGTCTGGTATTTGCCATCATCTGGCTCGTACTTTCGCATTTTTCGCATACTTGTTGGCCAGACCCTGGCCTTTTTCTGGCTTGGACCACGTAGTTATGTGGTACCACACTGAAACAGTCAATAAAAGCTGGTTCCGATTAGAGTTTTAGAGGATAACGCTGGTTATGTCTGGGTTCGTTCTGGGATTTGCAATAATCTGGCTCATACATTCGCTTTTTCACATACTTGTTGGCCAGATGCTGGGTTTTTTTCTGGTTTGGATCCCGTCATAATGACGATCCACACAGAAACAGTCAATTAAACCTGGTTTCGATTAATATTTTATAGGATAACGCCGGTTACATCTCGGTTAGGTCTGGTATTTGCCCTCATCTGGCTCGTACCTTCGCATTTTTCGCATACCTGTTGACTAGATCCTGGCATTTTTCTGGCTCGGACCACGTAGTAATGTGGTACCACACCGAAACAGTCAATAAAAGCTGGTTTCGATTAATATTTTAGAGGATAACGCTGGTTATATCTTGGTTAGGTCTGGTATTTGCCCTCATCTGGCTCGTACTTTCGCATTTTTCACATACTTGTTGGCCAGATCCTGGCCTTTTTCTGGCTTGAACCAATTAGTAATGTGGGACCACACCGAAGCAGTCAATTAAACCAGGTTGCGCTTAATATTTCAGAGCATATCGCCGGCTGTGTCTCGGTTAGGTCTGGGATTTGCCCTCATCTGTCTCGTACTTTCGCATTTTTCTCATACTTGTTGGCCAGATCCTGGGCTTTTTTTGGTTTGGATCATGTAATAATGTGGTACCACACTGAAACAGTCAATAAAAGCTGTTTCCGATTAGTATTTTAGGGGATAACGCCGGTTATGTCTGGGTTAGGTCTAGTATTTGCCCTCATCTGGTTCGAACTTTCGCATTTTTCGCATACTTGTTGGCCAGATGCTGGGCTTTTACTGGTCTGTATCACGTAGTAATGTGGTTCTACTCCGAAACAGTCAATTAAACCTGGTTGCGATTAATATTTTAGAGGATAACGCCGGTTAAGACTAGGTTAGGTCTGGTATTTGCCATCATCTGGCTCGTACTTTCGCATTTTTCGCATACTTGTTGGCCAGACCCTGGCCTTTTTCTGGCTTGGACCACGTAGTAATTTGGAACCACACTGAAACAGTCAATTAAACCTGGTTCCGATTAATATTTTAGAGGATAACGCCGGTTATGTCTGGGTTAGGTCTGGGCTTTGCCCTCATCTGTCTCATATTTTCGCTTTTTCGCATACTTGTTGGCCAGATGTTGGGTTTTTTTCTGGTTTGGATCCCGTAATAATGACGTTCCACACCGAAACAGTCAATTAAACGTGGTTTCGATTAATATTTTAGAGGATAACGCCGGTTATATCTCGGTTAGGTCTGGGATTTGCACTCATCTGGCTCGTACCTTCGCATTTTTCGCATACTTGTTGGCCAGATCCTGGCCTTTTCCTGGTTTGGATCACGTAGTAATGCGGTACCACACTGAAACAGTCAATTAAACCAGGTTGCGATTAATATTTTGGAGGCTAACGCTGGTTTTGTTTGGGTTAGTTCCGGTATTTGCAACCATCTGGCTCATGCTTTCGCATTGTTTGCATACTTGTTGGGCAGATCCTCGCCTTTTTCTGTTTTGGATCACGTAGTAATGTGGTACCACACTGAAACAGTTAATTAAACCTGGTTCCGATTAATATTTTAGAGGATAACGCCGATTATGCCTGGGTCAGGTCTGGTATTTGCCCTCATCTGGCTCGTACTTTCGCATTTTTCGCATACTTGTTGGCCAGATCCTGGGCTTTTTCTGGCTTCGATCACGTAGCTATGTGGTACCACACTGAAACAGTCAATAAAAGCTGGTTCCGATTAGAGTTTTAGAGGATAACGCTGGTTATGTCTGGGTTCGTTCTGGGATTTGCAATAATCTGGCTCATACATTCGCTTTTTTCACATACTTGTTGGCCAGATGTTGGGTTCTTTCTGGTTTGGATCCCGTCATAATGACGATCCACACAGAAACAGTCAATTAAACCTGGTTTCGATTAATATTTTAAAGGATAACGCCGGTTACATCTCGGTTAGGTCTGGTATTTGCCCTCATCTGGCTCGTACTTTCGCATTTTTCGCATACTTGTTGGCCAGACCCTGGCCTTTTTCTGGCTTGGACCACGTAGTAATTTGGAACCACACTGAAACAGTCAATTAAACCTGGTTCCGATTAATATTTTAGAGGATAACGCCGGTTATGTCTGGGTCAGGTCTGGCATTTGCCCTCATCAGGCTCGTACTTTCGCATTTCTCGCATACTTGTTGGCCAGATCATGGTCTTTTTCTGGTTTGCATCCCGTCGTAATGTGGTTCCACACCGAAACAGTCAATTAAACCTGGTTGCGATTAATATTTTAGGGGATAACGCCGGTTATGTCTGGGTTAGGTCTGGTATTTGCCCTCATCTGGCTCGTACTTTCGCATTTTTCGCATACTTGTTGGCCAGATCCTGGCCTTTTTCAGGTTTGGATCACGTAGTAATGCGGTACCACACCGAAACAGTCAATTAAGCCTGGTAGCGATTAATATTTTAGAGGATAACGCCGGTTATGTCTCGGTTAGGTCCGTGATTTGTCCTCATCTGGCTCGTACTTTCGCATTTTTCGCATACTTGTTGGCCAGATCATGGGCTTTTTCTGACTTGGATCACGTAGTAATGTGGTTCCACACCGAAACAGTCAATTAAACCTGGTTGCGATTAATATTTTAGAGGATAACGCCGGTTAAGTCTAGGTTAGGTCTTGTATTTGCCATCATCTGGCTCGTACTTTCGCATTTCTCGCATACTTGTTGGCCAGATCATGGTCTTTTTCTGGTTTGCATCCCGTCGTAATGTGGTTCCACACCGAAACAGTCAATTAAACCTGGTTGCGATTAATATTTTAGGGGATAACGCCGGTTATGTCTGGGTTCGTTCTGGGATTTGCAATAATCTGGCTCATACATTCGCTTTTTCACATACTTGTTGGCCAGATGCTGGGTTCTTTCTGGTTTGGATCCCGTCATAATGACGATCCACACAGAAACAGTCAATTAAACCTGGTTTCGATTAATATTTTAAAGGATAACGCCGGTTACATCTCGGTTAGGTCTGGTATTTGCCCTCATCTGGCTCGTACCTTCGCATTTTTCGCATACCTGTTGACTAGATCCTGGCATTTTTCTGGCTCGGACCACGTAGTAATGTGGTACCACACCGAAACAGTCAATAAAAGCTGGTTTCGATTAATATTTTAGAGGATAACGCTGGTTATATCTTGGTTAGGTCTGGTATTTGCCCTCATCTGGCTCGTACTTTCGCATTTTTCGCATACTTGTTGGCCAGACCCTGGCCTTTTTCTGGCTTGGACCACGTAGTAATTTGGAACCACACTGAAACAGTCAATTAAACCTGGTTCCGATTAATATTTTAGAGGATAACGCCGGTTATGTCTGGGTCAGGTCTGGCATTTGCCCTCATCAGGCTCGTACTTTCGCATTTCTCGCATACTTGTTGGCCAGATCATGGTCTTTTTCTGGTTTGCATCCCGTCGTAATGTGGTTCCACACCGAAACTGTCAATTAAACCTGGTTGCGATTAATATTTTAGGGGATAACGCCGGTTATGTCTGGGTTAGGTCTGGTATTTGCCCTCATCTGGCTCGTACTTTCGCATTTTTCGCATACTTGTTGGCCAGATCCTGGCCTTTTTCAGGTTTGGATCACGTAGTAATGCGGTACCACACCGAAACAGTCAATTAAACCTGGTTTCGATTAATATTTTAAAGGATAACGCCGGTTACATCTCGGTTAGGTCTGGTATTTGCCCTCATCTGGCTCGTACCTTCGCATTTTTCGCATACCTGTTGACTAGATCCTGGCATTTTTCTGGCTCGGACCACGTAGTAATGTGGTACCACACCGAAACAGTCAATAAAAGCTGGTTTCGATTAATATTTTAGAGGATAACGCTGGTTATAGCTTGGTTAGGTCTGGTATTTGCCCTCATCTGGCTCGTACTTTCGCATTTTTCGCATACTTGTTGGCCAGACCCTGGCCTTTTTCTGGCTTGGACCACGTAGTAATTTGGAACCACACTGAAACAGTCAATTAAACCTGGTTCCGATTAATATTTTAGGGGATAACGCCGGTTATGTCTGGGTTAGGTCTGGTATTTGCCCTCATCTGGCTCGTACTTTCGCATTTTTCGCATACTTGTTGGCCAGATCCTGGCCTTTTTCAGGTTTGGATCACGTAGTAATGCGGTACCACACCGAAACAGTCAATTAAGCCTGGTAGCGATTAATATTTTAGAGGATAACGCCGGTTATGTCTCGGTTAGGTCCGTGATTTGTCCTCATCTGGCTCGTACTTTCGCATTTTTCGCATACTTGTTGGCCAGATCATGGGCTTTTTCTGACTTGGATCACGTAGTAATGTGGTTCCACACCGAAACAGTCAATTAAACCTGGTTGCGATTAATATTTTAGAGGATAACGCCGGTTAAGTCTAGGTTAGGTCTGGTATTTGCCATCATCTGGCTCGTACTTTCGCATTTTTCACATACTTGTTGGCCAGATCATGGTCTTTTTCTGGTTTGCATCCCGTCGTAATGTGGTTCCACACCGAAACAGTCAATTAAACCTGGTTGCGATTAATATTTTAGGGGATAACGCCGGTTATGTCTGGGTTCGTTCTGGGATTTGCAATAATCTGGCTCATACATTCGCTTTTTCACATACTTGTTGGCCAGATGCAGGGTTCTTTCTGGTTTGGATCCCGTCATAATGACGATCCACACAGAAACAGTCAATTAAACCTGGTTTCGATTAATATTTTAGAGGATAACGCTGGTTATATCTTGGTTAGGTCTGGTATTTGCCCTCATCTGGCTCGTACTTTCGCATTTTTCACATACTTGTTGGCCAGATCCTGGCCTTTTTCTGGCTTGGACCAATTAGTAATGTGGGACCACACCGAAGCAGTCAATTAAACCAGGTTGCGCTTAATATTTCAGAGCATATCGCCGGCTGTGTCTCGGTTAGGTCTGGGATTTGCCCTCATCTGTCTCGTACTTTCGCATTTTTCTCATACTTGTTGGCCAGATCCTGGGCTTTTTCTGGTTTGGATCATGTAATAATGTGGTACCACACTGAAACAGTCAATAAAAGCTGTTTCCGATTAGTATTTTAGGGGATAACGCCGGTTATGTCTGGGTTAGGTCTAGTATTTGCCCTCATCTGGTTCGAACTTTCGCATTTTTCGCATACTTGTTGGCCAGATGCTGGGCTTTTTCTGGTTTGGATCCCGTAATAATGTGGTTCTACGCCGAAACAGTCAATTAAACCTGGTTGCGATTAATATTTTAGAGGATAACGCCGGTTAAGTCTAGGTTAGGTCTGGTATTTGCCATCATCTGGCTCGTACTTTCGCATTTTTCGCATACTTGTTGGAAAGATCCTGGCCTTTTTCTGGTCTGTTTCACGTAGTAATGTGGTTCTACTCCGAAACAGTCAATTAAACCTGGTTGCGATTAATATTTTAGAGGATAAACCCGGTTAAGTCTAGCTTAGGTCTGGTATTTGCCATCATCTGGCTCGTACTTTCGCATTTTTCGCATACTTGTTGGCCAGACCCTGGCCTTTTTCTGGCTTGGACCACGTAGTAATTTGGAACCACACTGAAACAGTCAATTAAACCTGGTTCCGATTAATATTTTAGAGGATAACGCCGGTTATGTCTGGGTTAGGTCTGGTATTTGCCCTCATCAGGCTCGTACTTTCGCATTTTTCGCAAACTTGATGGCCAGATCCTGGCCTTTTTCTGGTTTGGATCACGTAGTAATGTGGTACCACACAGAAACAGTTAATAAAAGCTGGTTCCGATTAGTATTTTAGAGGATAACGCTGGTTATGTCTGGGTTAGGTCTGGTATTTGCCTTCATCTGGCTCGTACTTTCGCATTTTTCGCATACTTGTTGGCCAGATCCTGGCCTTTTTCTGGCTTGGATCACGTAGTAATGTGGTACCACACTGAGACAGTCAATAAAAGCTGGTTCCGATTAGTATTTTAGAGGAGAACGCTGGTTACGCCTGGGTTACTTCTGGTATATGCAATCATCTGGCTCATACATTCGCAATTTTCGCATACTTGTTGGCCAGATCTAGGGTTTTTTGTGGTTTGGATCCCGTCGTAATGCGGTTCCACACCGAAACAGTCAATTAAACATGGTTGCGATGAATATTTTGGAGGATAACCCCGGTTATGTCTGGGTTAGGTCTGGTATTTGCCCTCATCAGGCTCGTACTTTCGCATTTTTCGCAAACTTGTTGGCCAGATCCTGGCCTTTTTCTGGTTTGGATCACGTAGTAATGTGGTACCGCACTGAGACAGTCGATAAAAGCTGGTTCCGATTAGTATTTTGGAGGAGAACGCTGGTTACGCCTGGGTTACTTCTGGTATATGCAATCATCTGGCTCATACTTTCGCGTTTTTCGCATACATGTTGGTCAGATCCTGGCCTTTTTCTGGCTTGGACTAAGTAGTAATCTGGGACCACACTCAAACAGTGAATTAAACCTGGTTGCGATAAATATTTTAGAGGGTAGCGGCGGCTATTTCTCGGTTAGGTCTGGGCTTTGCCCTCATCTGTCTCATACTTTCGCTTTTCGCATACTTGTTGGCCAGATGTTGGGTTTTTTTCTGGTATGGATCCCGTAATAATGACGTTCCACACCGAAACAGTCAATTAAACGTGGTTTCGATTAATATTTTAGAGGATAACGCCGGTTATATCTCGGTTAGGTCTGGGATTTGCACTCATCTGGCTCGTACCTTCGCATTTTTCGCATACTTGTTGGCCAGATCCTGGCCTTTTCCTGGTTTGGATCACGTAGTAATGCGGTACCACACTGAAACAGTCAATTAAACCAGGTTGCGATTAATATTTTGGAGGATAACGCTGGTTTTGTTTGGGTTAGTTCCGGTATTTGCAACCATCTGGCTCATGCTTTCGCATTGTTTGCATACTTGTTGGGCAGATCCTCGCCTTTTTCTGTTTTGGATCACGTAGTAATGTGGTACCACACGGAAACAGTTAATTAAACCTGGTTTCGATTAATATTTTAAAGGATAACGCCGGTTACATCTCGGTTAGGTCTGGTATTTGCCCTCATCTGGCTCGTACCTTCGTATTTTTCGCATACTTGTTGGCTAGATCCTGGCATTTTTCTGGCTCGGACCACGTAGTAATGTGGTACCACACCGAAACAGTCAATAAAAGCTGGTTTCGATTAATATTTTAGAGGATAACGCCGGTTATATCTTGGTTAGGTCAGGTATTTGCCCTCATCTGGCTCGTACTTTCGCATTTTTCACATACTTGTTGGCCAGATCCTGGCCTTTTTCAGGTTTGGATCACGTAGAAATGCGGTACCACACCGAAACAGTCAATTAAGCCTGGTAGGGATTAATATTTTAGAGGATAACGCCGGTTATGTCTCGGTTAGGTCCGGGATTTGTCCTCATCTGGCTCGTACTTTCGCATTTTTCGCATACTTGTTGGCCAGATCATGGGCTTTTTCTGACTTGGATCACGTAGTAATGTGGTACCACACTGAAACAGTCAATAAAAGCTGGTTCCGATTTGTATTTTAGGGGATAACGCCGTTTAAGTCTGGGTTAGGTCTGGTATTTGCCCTCATCTGGCTCGAGCTTTCGCATTTTTCGCATACTTGTTGGCCAGATCCTGGCCTTTTTCTGGTATGGATCACGTAGTAATGCGGTACCACACCGAAACAGTCAATTAATCCTGTTTGCGATTAATATTTTAGAGGATAACGCCGGTTACGTCACGGTTTGGTCTGGTATATGCAATCATCTGGCTCATACATTCGCAATTTTCGCATACATGTTGGTCAGATCCTGGCCTTTTTCTGGCTTGGATCCCGTCGTAATGCGGTTCCACACCGAAGCAGTCAATTAAACATGGTTGCGATGAATATTTTGGAGGATAACGCCGGTTATGTCTGGGTTAGGCCTGGTGTTTGCCCTCATCAGGCTCGTACTTTCGCATTTTTCGCAAACTTGTTGGCCAGATCCTGGCCTTTTTCTGGTTTGGATCATGTAGTAATGTGGTACCGCACTGAGACAGTCAATTAAACATGGTTGCGATGAATATTTTGGAGGATAACGCCGGTTATGTCTGGGTTAGGTCTGGTATTTGCCCTCATCAGGCTCGTACTTTCGCATTTTTCGCAAACTTGTTGGCCAGATCCTGGCCTTTTTCTGGTTTGGATCACGTAGTAATGTGGTACCGCACTGAGATAGTCGATAAAAGCTGGTTCCGATTAGTATTTTAGAGGAGAACGCTGGTTACGCCTGGGTAACTTCTGGTATATGCAATCATCTGGCTCATACTTTCGCGTTTTTCGCATACATGTTGGTCAGATCCTGCCCTTTTTCTGACTTGGACTAAGTAGTAATCTGGGACCACACTCAAACAGTGAATTAAACCTGGTTGCGATAAATATTTTAGAGGGTAGCGGCGGCTATTTCTCGGTTAGGTCTGGGCTTTGCCCTCATCTGTCTCATACTTTCGCTTTTTCGCATACTTGTTGGCCAGATGCAGGGTTTTTTTCTGGTTTGGATCCCGTAATAATGACGTTCCACACCGAAACAGTCAATTAAACGTGGTTTCGATTAATATTTTAGAGGATAACGCCGGTTATATCTCGGTTAGGTCTGGGATTTGCACTCATCTGGCTCGTACCTTCGCATTTTTCGCATACTTGTTGGCCAGATCCTGGCCTTTTCCTGGTTTGGATCACGAAGTAATGCGGTACCACACTGAAACAGTCAATTAAACCAGGTTGCGATTAATATTTTGGAGGATAACGCTGGTTTTGTTTGGGTTAGTTCCGGTATTTGCAACCATCTGGCTCATACTTTCGCATCGTTTGCCTACTTGTTGGGCAGAACCTCGCCTTTTTCTGTTTTGGATCACGTAGTAATGTGGTACCACACTGAAACAGTCAATTAAACCTGGTTCCGATTAATATTTTAGAGGATAACGCCGATTATGCCTGGGTCAGGTCTGGTATTTGCCCTGATTTGGCTAGTACTTTCGCATTTCTCGCATACTTGTTGGCCAGATTCTGGGCTTTTTCAGGTTTGTATCACGTAGTAGCGTGGTACCACACTGAAACAGTCAATTAAACCTGGTTCCGATTAGTATTGTAGAGGATAACGCTGGTTATGTCTGTGTTAGCTCTGGTATTTGCCCTCATTTGGCTCGTACTTTCGTATTTTTCTCATACTTGTTGGGCAGCTCCTGGGCTTTTTTCTGGTTAGGATCACGTAGTAATGTGGTACCACACTGAAACAGTCAATTAAACCTGGTTCCGATTAATATTTTAGAGGATAACGCCGATTATGCCTGGGTCAGGTCTGGTATTTGCCCTGATTTGGCTAGTACTTTCGCATTTTTCGCAAACTTGTTGGCCAGATCCTGGCCTTTTTCTGGTTTGGATCACGTAGTAATGTGGTACCGCACTGAGACAGTCGATAAAAGCTGGTTCCGATTAGTATTTTGGAGGAGAACGCTGGTTACGCCTGGGTTACTTCTGGTATATGCAATCATCTGGCTCATACTTTCGCGTTTTTCGCATACATGTTGGTCAGATCCTGGCCTTTTTCTGGCTTGGACTAAGTAGTAATCTGGGACCACACTCAAACAGTGAATTAAACCTGGTTGCGATAAATATTTTAGAGGGTAGCGGCGGCTATTTCTCGGTTAGGTCTGGGCTTTGCCCTCATCTGTCTCATACTTTCGCTTTTCGCATACTTGTTGGCCAGATGTTGGGTTTTTTTCTGGTATGGATCCCGTAATAATGACGTTCCACACCGAAACAGTCAATTAAACGTGGTTTCGATTAATATTTTAGAGGATAACGCCGGTTATATCTCGGTTAGGTCTGGGATTTGCACTCATCTGGCTCGTACCTTCGCATTTTTCGCATACTTGTTGGCCAGATCCTGGCCTTTTCCTGGTTTGGATCACGTAGTAATGCGGTACCACACTGAAACAGTCAATTAAACCAGGTTGCGATTAATATTTTGGAGGATAACGCTGGTTTTGTTTGGGTTAGTTCCGGTATTTGCAACCATCTGGCTCATGCTTTCGCATTGTTTGCATACTTGTTGGGCAGATCCTCGCCTTTTTCTGTTTTGGATCACGTAGTAATGTGGTACCACACGGAAACAGTTAATTAAACCTGGTTTCGATTAATATTTTAAAGGATAACGCCGGTTACATCTCGGTTAGGTCTGGTATTTGCCCTCATCTGGCTCGTACCTTCGCATTTTTCGCATACTTGTTGGCTAGATCCTGGCATTTTTCTGGCTCGGACCACGTAGTAATGTGGTACCACACCGAAACAGTCAATAAAAGCTGGTTTCGATTAATATTTTAGAGGATAACGCCGGTTATATCTTGGTTAGGTCAGGTATTTGCCCTCATCTGGCTCGTACTTTCGCATTTTTCACATACTTGTTGGCCAGATCCTGGCCTTTTTCTGGTCTGTATCACGTAGTAATGTGGTTCCACACCGAAACAGTCAATTAAACCTGGTTGCGATTAATATTTTAGAGGATAACGCCGGTTAAGTCTAGGTTAGGTCTGGTATTTGCCATCATCTGGCTCGTACTTTCGCATTTTTCGCATACTTGTTGGCCAGACCCTGGCCTTTTTCTGGCTTGGACCACGTAGTAATTTGGAACCACACTGAAACAGTCAATTAAACCTGGTTCCGATTAATATTTTAGAGGATAACGCCGGTTATGTCTGGGTTAGGTCTGGTATTTGCCCTCATCAGGCTCGTACGTTCGCATTTCTCGCATACTTGTTGGCCAGATCATGGTCTTTTTCTGGTTTGCATCCCGTCGTAATGTGGTTCCACACCGAAGCAGTCAATTAAACCTGGTTGCGATTAATATTTTAGGGGATAACGCCGGTTATGTCTGGGTTAGGTCTGGTATTTGCCCTCATCTGGCACGTACTTTCGCATTTTTCGCATACTTGTTGGCCAGATCCTGGCCTTTTTCAGGTTTGGATCACGTAGAAATGCGGTACCACACCGAAACAGTCAATTAAGCCTGGTAGGGATTAATATTTTAGAGGATAACGCCGGTTATGTCTCGGTTAGGTCCGGGATTTGTCCTCATCTGGCTCGTACTTTCGCATTTTTCGCATACTTGTTGGCCAGATCATGGGCTTTTTCTGACTTGGATCACGTAGTAATGTGGTACCACACTGAAACAGTCAATAAAAGCTGGTTCCGATTTGTATTTTAGGGGATAACGCCGTTTAAGTCTGGGTTAGGTCTGGTATTTGCCCTCATCTGGCTCGAGCTATCGCATTTTTCGCATACTTGTTGGCCAGATCCTGGCCTTTTTCTGGTATGGATCACGTAGTAATGCGGTACCACACCGAAACAGTCAATTAATCCTGTTTGCGATTAATATTTTAGAGGATAACGCCGGTTATGTCACGGTTTGGTCTGGTATATGCAATCATCTGGCTCATTCATTCGCAATTTCCGCATACATGTTGGTCAGATCCTGGCCTTTTTCTGGCTTGGATCCCGTCGTAATGCGGTTCCACACCGAAGCAGTCAATTAAACATGATTGCGATGAATATTTTGGAGGATAACGCCGGTTATGTCTGGGTTAGGCCTGGTGTTTGCCCTCATCAGGCTCGTACTTTCGCATTTTTCGCAAACTTGTTGGCCAGATCCTGGCCTTTTTCTGGTTTGGATCATGTAGTAATGTGGTACCGCACTGAGACAGTCAATTAAACATGGTTGCGATGAATATTTTGGAGGATAACGCCGGTTATGTCTGGGTTAGGTCTGGTATTTGCCCTCATCAGGCTCGTACTTTCGCATTTTTCGCAAACTTGTTGGCCAGATCCTGGCCTTTTTCTGGTTTGGATCACGTAGTAATGTGGTACCGCACTGAGATAGTCGATAAAAGCTGGTTCCGATTAGTATTTTAGAGGAGAACGCTGGTTACGCCTGGGTAACTTCTGGTATATGCAATCATCTGGCTCATACTTTCGCGTTTTTCGCATACATGTTGGTCAGATCCTGCCCTTTTTCTGACTTGGACTAAGTAGTAATCTGGGACCACACTCAAACAGTGAATTAAACCTGGTTGCGATAAATATTTTAGAGGGTAGCGGCGGCTATTTCTCGGTTAGGTCTGGGCTTTGCCCTCATCTGTCTCATACTTTCGCTTTTTCGCATACTTGTTGGCCAGATGCAGGGTTTTTTTCTGGTTTGGATCCCGTAATAATGACGTTCCACACCGAAACAGTCAATTAAACGTGGTTTCGATTAATATTTTAGAGGATAACGCCGGTTATATCTCGGTTAGGTCTGGGATTTGCACTCATCTGGCTCGTACCTTCGCATTTTTCGCATACTTGTTGGCCAGATCCTGGCCTTTTCCTGGTTTGGATCACGAAGTAATGCGGTACCACACTGAAACAGTCAATTAAACCAGGTTGCGATTAATATTTTGGAGGATAACGCTGGTTTTGTTTGGGTTAGTTCCGGTATTTGCAACCATCTGGCTCATACTTTCGCATCGTTTGCCTACTTGTTGGGCAGAACCTCGCCCTTTTCTGTTTTGGATCACGTAGTAATGTGGTACCACACTGAAACAGTCAATTAAACCTGGTTCCGATTAATATTTTAGAGGATAACGCCGATTATGCCTGGGTCAGGTCTGGTATTTGCCCTGATTTGGCTAGTACTTTCGCATTTCTCGCATACTTGTTGGCCAGATTCTGGGCTTTTTCAGGTTTGTATCACGTAGTAGCGTGGTACCACACTGAAACAGTCAATTAAACCTGGTTCCGATTAGTATTGTAGAGGATAACGCTGGTTATGTCTGTGTTAGCTCTGGTATTTGCCCTCATTTGGCTCGTACTTTCGTATTTTTCTCATACTTGTTGGGCAGCTCCTGGGCTTTTTTCTGGTTAGGATCACGTATTAATGTGGTGGCGCACTGAGGTAGACAATTCAACCTGGATTCTATCAATATTTTGGAGGATAACGCCGGTTATGTCTGGATTAGGTCTGGGATTTGTCCTCATCTGGCTCGTACTTTCGCATTTTCCGCATACTTGTTGGCCAGATCATGGGTTTTTTCTGACTTGGATCACGTAGTAATGTGGTACCACACTGAAACAGTCAATAAAAGCTGGTTCCGATTTGTATTTTAGGGGATAACGCCGTTTATGTCTGTGTTAGGTCTGGTATTTGCCCTCATCTGGCTCGAGCTTTCGCATTTTTCGCATACTTGTTGGCCAGTTCCTGGCCTTTTTCTGGTATGGATCACGTAGTAATGCGGTACCACACCGATACAGTCAATTAAACCTGTTTGCGATTAATATTTTAGAGGATAACGCCGGTTATTTCTCGGTTAGGTCTGGGATTTGTCCTCATCTGGCTCGTACTTACGCATTTCTCGTATACTAGTTGGCCAGATCCTGGGCTTTTTCTGACTTGGATCACGTAGTAATGTGGTACCACACTGAAACAGTCAATAGAAGCTGGTTCCGAATACTATTTTAGAGGATAACGCAGGTTACGTCTGGGTTAATTCTGGTATTCGCTATCATCTGGCTGATACTTTCGCGATTTTCCCATACTTGTTGGCCAGGTCCTGGCCTTTTTCTGGCTTGGACCACGTAGTAATGTGGTACCACACCGAAACAGTCAATTAAACCTGGTTCCGATTAATATTTTAGAGGATAACGCCGGTTATGTCTGGGTTAGGTCTGGTATTTGCCCTCACCTGGCTCATACATTCGCATTTTTCGCTTACTTGTTGACCAGATCCTGGCATTTTTCTGGTTTGGATCCCGTAGTAATGTGGTTCCACACCGAAGCAGTCAATTAATCCAGGTTGCGCTTAATATTTTAGAGGATATCGCCGGCTATGTCTCGGATTTGCCCTCATCTGGCTCGTACTTTCGCATTTTTCGCATACTTGTTGGCCAGATCCTGGCCTTTTTCTGGCTTTGACCACGTAGTAATATGGTACCACACTGAAACAGTCAATTAAACCTGGTTCCGATTAATATTAAAGAGGATAACGCCGGTTATGTCTGGGCTAGTTCTGGTATATGCAATCATCTGGCTCATACATTCGCAATTTTCGCATACATGTTGGCCAGATCCTGGTTTTTTTCAGGTTTGGATCACGTAGTAATGCGGTACCACACCGAAACAGTCAACTAAACCTGGTTGCGATTAATATTTTAAAGGATAACGCCGGTTATGTCTCGGTTAGGTCTGGGATTTGCCCTCATTTGGCTCGTACTTCCGCATTTTTCGCATACCTGTTGGCCAGATCCTGGTGTTTTTCTGGTTTGGATCACGCAGTAATGTGGTACCACACTGAAACAGTCAATGAAGGCTGGTTTCGATATATATTTTAGAGGATAACACCGGTTAGGTCTGGGTTATGTCTGGTATTTGCAATCATCTGCCACATCCATCCGCATTTTTCGCATACTTGTTGGCCAGATCCTGCGTTTTTTCTGGTGTGGATCACGTAGTAATGCGGTACCACACCGAAACAGTCAATTAAACCTGGTTGCGATTAATATTTTAGAGGATAACGCCGGTTATGTCTCGGTTGTGTCTGGGATTTGCCCTCATCTGGCTCGTACTTTCGCAATTTTCGCTTACTTGTTGTCCAGATCCAGGGCTTTTTCTGGCTTGGATCACGTAGTAATTTGGTACCACACTGAAACTGTCAATTAAACCTGGTAGCGATTAATATTTTAGAGGATAACGCTGGTTATGTCTGGGTTAGTTCTGTTATTTGCCCTCATCTGGCTCGTACTTTCGCATTTTTCACATACTTGTTGGCCAGATCCTGGCCTTTTTCAGGTCTGCATCACGTAGTAATGCGGTACCACACCGAAACAGTCAACTAAACCTGGTTGCGATTAATATTTTAAAGGATAACGCCGGTTATGTCTGGGTTAGTTCTGTTATTTGCCCTCACCTGGCTCGTACTTTCGCGTTTTTCGCATACTTGTAGGCCAGATCCTGGGCTTTTTGTGGTTTGGATCACGTAGTAACGTGCTACCACACTGAAGGGTCAATAAAAGCTGGTTGCGATTAATATTTTAGAGGATAACGCCGGTTATGTCTTGGTTAGGTCTAGTAATTGCCCTCATCTGGCTCGTACTTTCGCGTTTTTCGCATACTTGTTGGCCAGATCCTGGCCTTTTTCTGGCTTTGTCATGGCAGTAATGTGGTACCACACTGAAACAGTCCATTAAACCTGGTTCCGATTAATATTTTAGAGGATAACGCAGGTTATGTCTCGGTTAGGTCGGGTATTTGCCCTCATCTGGCTCGTACTTTCGCATTTTTCGCATACTAGTTGCCCAGATCCTGGCTCTTTTCTGGCTTGGACCACGTAGTAATGTGGTACCACACTGAAACAATCAATAAAAGCTGGTTCCGATTAGTATTTTAGGGGATAACGCCGGTTATGCCTGGGTTAGGACTGGTATTTGTCCTCATCTGGCTCGTACTTTCGCATTTTTCGCATACTTGTAGGCCAGATCCTGGGCTTTTTGTGGTTTGGATCACGTAGTAACGTGCTACCACACTGAAGGGTCAATAAAAGCTGGTTGCGATTAATATTTTAGAGGATAACGCCGGTTATGTCACGGTTTGGTCTGGTATTAGCAATCATCTGGCTCATACTTTCGCATTTTTCGCATACTTGTTGGGCAGATCCTGGCCTTTTTCTGGTTTGGATCCCGTAGTAATGAGGTTCCACACCGAAGCACTCAATTAAACCTGGTTGCGATTAATATTTCAGAGGATAACGCCGGTTATGTCTCGGTTAGGTCTGGGATTTGCCCTCATCTGACTCGTAATTTCGCATTTTTCCCATACTAGTTGGCCAGCTCATGGGCTTTTTCTGACTTGGATCACGTAGTAATGTGGTACCACACTGAAACAGTCAATAAAAGCTGGTTCCGATTTGTATTCTAGGGGATAACGCCGTTTATGTCTGGGATAGGTCTGGTATTTGCCCTCATCTGGCTCGAGCTTTCGCATTTTTCGCATACTTGTTGGCCAGATCCTGTCCTTTTTCTGGTTTGGATCAAGGTAGTAATACGATACCACTCCGAAACAGTAAATTATACCTGGTTGCGATTAATATTTTAGAGGATAACGCCGGTTATTTCTCGGTTAGGTCTGGGATTTGTCCTCATCTGGCTCGTACTTACGCATTTCTCGTATACTAGTTGGCCAGATCCTGGGCTTTTTCTGACTTGGATCACGTAGTAATGTGGTACCACACTGAAACAGTCAATAGAAGCTGGTTCCGAATAGTATTTTAGAGGATAACGCAGGTTACGTCTGGGTTAGTTCTGGTATTCGCTATCATCTGGCTGATACTTTCGCGATTTTCCCATACTTGTTGACCAGGTCCTGGCCTTTTTCTGGCTTGGACCACTTAGTAATGTGGTACCACACCGAAACAGTCAATTAAACCTGGTTCCGATTAATATTTTAGAGGATAACGCCGGTTATGTCTGGGTTAGGTCTGGTATTTGCCCTCACCTGGCTCGTACTTTCGCATTTTTCGCTTACTTGTTGACCAGATCCTGGCATTTTTCTGGTTTGGATCCCGTAGTAATGTGGTTCCACACCGAAGCAGTCAATTAATCCAGGTTGCGCTTAATATTTTAGAGGATATCGCCGGCTATGTCTCGGATTTGCCCTCATCTGGCTCGTACTTTCGCATTTTTCGCATACTTGTTGGCCAGATCCTGGCCTTTTTCTGGCTTTGACCACGTAGTAATGTGGTACCACACTGAAACAGTCAATTAAACCTGGTTCCGATTAATATTAAAGAGGATAACGCCGGTTATGTCTGGGTTAGTTCTGGTATATGCAATCATCTGGCTCATACATTCGCAATTTTCGCATACATGTTGGCCAGATCCTGGTTTTTTTCAGGTTTGGATCACGTAGTAATGCGGTACCACACCGAAACAGTCAACTAAACCTGGTTGCGATTAATATTTTAAAGGATAACGCCGGTTATGTCTCGGTTAGGTCTGGGATTTGCCCTCATTTGGCTCGTACTTCCGCATTTTTCGCATACCTGTTGGCCAGATCCTGGTGTTTTTCTGGTTTGGATCACGCAGTAATGTGGTACCACACTGAAACAGTTAATGAAGGCTGGTTTCGATATATATTTTAGAGGATAACACCGGTTAGGTCTGGGTTATGTCTGGTATTTGCAATCATCTGCCACATCCATCCGCATTTTTCGCATACTTGTTGGCCAGATCCTGCGTTTTTTCTGGTGTGGATCACGTAGTAATGCGGTACCACACCGAAACAGTCAATTAAACCTGGTTGCGATTAATATTTTAGAGGATAACGCCGGTTATGTCTCGGTTGTGTCTGGGATTTGCCCTCATCTGGCTCGTACTTTCGCAATTTTCGCTTACTTGTTGGCCAGATCCTGGGCTTTTTCTGGCTTGGATCACGTAGTAATTTGGTACCACACTGAAACTGTCAATTAAACCTGGTAGCGATTAATATTTTAGAGGATAACGCTGGTTATGTCTGGGTTAGTTCTGTTATTTGCCCTCATCTGGCTCGTACTTTCGCATTTTTCACATACTTGTTGGCCAGATCCTGGCCTTTTTCAGGTCTGCATCACGTAGTAATGCGGTACCACACCGAAACAGTCAACTAAACCTGGTTGCGATTAATATTTTAAAGGATAACGCCGGTTATGTCTGGGTTAGTTCTGTTATTTGCCCTCATCTGGCTCGTACTTTTGCGTTTTTCGCATACTTGTTGGCCAGATCCTGGTTTTTTTCTGGTTTGGATCCTGTACTAATGTGATTCCACACCGAAACAGTCAATTAAACCTGGTTGCGATTAATATTTTAGAGGATAACGCCGGTTATGTCTGGGTTAGGTCTAGTATTTGCCCTCATCTGGCTCGTACTTTCGCATTTTACGCATACTTGTTGGCCAGATCCTGGCCTTTTTCTGGTCTGTATCACGTAGTAATGTGGTACCACACTGAGACAGTCGATAAAAGCTGGTTCCGATTAGTATTTTAGAGGAGAACGCTGGTTACGCCTGGGTTACTTCTGGTATATGCAATCATCTGGCTCATACATTCGCAATTTTCGCGTACTTGTGGGCCAGATCTTGGGTTGTTTGTGGTTTGGATCTCGTCGTAATGTGGTTCCACACCGAAGCAGTCAATTAAACATGTTTGCGATGAATATTTTGGAGGATAACGCTGGTTATGTTTGGGTTAGTTATGGTATTTGCAATAATCTGGCTCGTACTTTCACAGTTTTCGCATACCTGTTGGCCAGATCCTGGGGTTTTTCTGGTTTGGATCACGCAGTAATGTGGTACCACACTGAAACAGTCAATGAAGGCTGGTTTCGATATATATTTTAGAGGATAACACCGGTTAGGTCTGGGTTATGTCTGGTATTTGCAATCATCTGCCACATCCATCCGCATTTTTCGCATACTTGTTGGCCAGATCCTGCGTTTTTTCTGGTGTGGAACACGTAGTAATGCGGTACCACACCGAAACAGTCAATTAAACCTGGTTGCGATTAATATTTTAGAGGATAACGCCGGTTATATCTCGGTTAGGTCTGGGATTTGCACTCATCTGGCTCGTACCTTCGCATTTTTCGCATACTTGTTGGCCAGATCCTGGCCTTTTCCTGGTTTGGATCACGTAGTAATGCGGTACCACACTGAAACAGTCAATTAAACCAGGTTGCGATTAATATTTTGGAGGATAACGCTGGTTTTGTTTGGGTTAGTTCCGGTATTTGCAACCATCTGGCTCATGCTTTCGCATTGTTTGCATACTTGTAGGGCAGATCCTCGCCTTTTTCTGTTTTGGATCACGTAGTAATGTGGTACCACACGGAAACAGTTAATTAAACCTGGTTTCGATTAATATTTTAAAGGATAACGCCGGTTACATCTCGGTTAGGTCTGGTATTTGCCCTCATCTGGCTCGTACCTTCGCATTTTTCGCATACTTGTTGGCTAGATCCTGGCATTTTTCTGGCTCGGACCACGTAGTAATGTGGTACCACACCGAAACAGTCAATAAAAGCTGGTTTCGATTAATATTTTAGAGGATAACGCCGGTTATATCTTGGTTAGGTCAGGTATTTGCCCTCATCTGGCTCGTACTTTCGCATTTTTCACATACTTGTTGGCCAGATCCTGGCCTTTTTCTGGTCTGTATCACGTAGTAATGTGGTTCCACACCGAAACAGTCAATTAAACCTGGTTGCGATTAATATTTTAGAGGATAACGCCGGTTAAGTCTAGGTTAGGTCTGGTATTTGCCATCATCTGGCTCGTACTTTCGCATTTTTCGCATACTTGTTGGCCAGACCCTGGCCTTTTTCTGGCTTGGACCACGTAGTAATTTGGAACCACACTGAAACAGTCAATTAAACCTGGTTCCGATTAATATTTTAGAGGATAACGCCGGTTATGTCTGGGTTAGGTCTGGTATTTGCCCTCATCAGGCTCGTACGTTCGCATTTCTCGCATACTTGTTGGCCAGATCATGGTCTTTTTCTGGTTTGCATCCCGTCGTAATGTGGTTCCACACCGAAACAGTCAATTAAACCTGGTTGCGATTAATATTTTAGGGGATAACGCCGGTTATGTCTGGGTTAGGTCTGGTATTTGCCCTCATCTGGCACGTACTTTCGCATTTTTCGCATACTTGTTGGCCAGATCCTGGCCTTTTTCAGGTTTGGATCACGTAGAAATGCGGTACCACACCGAAACAGTCAATTAAGCCTGGTAGGGATTAATATTTTAGAGGATAACGCCGGTTATGTCTCGGTTAGGTCCGGGATTTGTCCTCATCTGGCTCGTACTTTCGCATTTTTCGCATACTTGTTGGCCAGATCATGGGCTTTTTCTGACTTGGATCACGTAGTAATGTGGTACCACACTGAAACAGTCAATAAAAGCTGGTTCCGATTTGTATTTTAGGGGATAACGCCGTTTAAGTCTGGGTTAGGTCTGGTATTTGCCCTCATCTGGCTCGAGCTTTCGCATTTTTCGCATACTTGTTGGCCAGATCCTGGCCTTTTTCTGGTATGGATCACGTAGTAATGCGGTACCACACCGAAACAGTCAATTAATCCTGTTTGCGATTAATATTTTAGAGGATAACGCCGGTTATGTCACGGTTTGGTCTGGTATATGCAATCATCTGGCTCATTCATTCGCAATTTCCGCATACATGTTGGTCAGATCCTGGCCTTTTTCTGGCTTGGATCCCGTCGTAATGCGGTTCCACACCGAAGCAGTCAATTAAACATGGTTGCGATGAATATTTTGGAGGATAACGCCGGTTATGTCTGGGTTAGGCCTGGTGTTTGCCCTCATCAGGCTCGTACTTTCGCATTTTTCGCAAACTTGTTGGCCAGATCCTGGCCTTTTTCTGGTTTGGATCATGTAGTAATGTGGTACCGCACTGAGACAGTCAATTAAACATGGTTGCGATGAATATTTTGGAGGATAACGCCGGTTATGTCTGGGTTAGGTCTGGTATTTGCCCTCATCAGGCTCGTACTTTCGCATTTTTCGCAAACTTGTTGGCCAGATCCTGGCCTTTTTCTGGTTTGGATCACGTGGTAATGTGGTACCGCACTGAGATAGTCGATAAAAGCTGGTTCCGATTAGTATTTTAGAGGAGAACGCTGGTTACGCCTGGGTAACTTCTGGTATATGCAATCATCTGGCTCATACTTTCGCGTTTTTCGCATACATGTTGGTCAGATCCTGCCCTTTTTCTGACTTGGACTAAGTAGTAATCTGGGACCACACTCAAACAGTGAATTAAACCTGGTTGCGATAAATATTTTAGAGGGTAGCGGCGGCTATTTCTCGGTTAGGTCTGGGCTTTGCCCTCATCTGTCTCATACTTTCGCTTTTTCGCATACTTGTTGGCCAGATGCAGGGTTTTTTTCTGGTTTGGATCCCGTAATAATGACGTTCCACACCGAAACAGTCAATTAAACGTGGTTTCGATTAATATTTTAGAGGATAACGCCGGTTATATCTCGGTTAGGTCTGGGATTTGCACTCATCTGGCTCGTACCTTCGCATTTTTCGCATACTTGTTGGCCAGATCCTGGCCTTTTCCTGGTTTGGATCACGAAGTAATGCGGTACCACACTGAAACAGTCAATTAAACCAGGTTGCGATTAATATTTTGGAGGATAACGCTGGTTTTGTTTGGGTTAGTTCCGGTATTTGCAACCATCTGGCTCATACTTTCGCATCGTTTGCCTACTTGTTGGGCAGAACCTCGCCTTTTTCTGTTTTGGATCACGTAGTAATGTGGTACCACACGGAAACAGTCAATTAAACCTGGTTCCGATTAATATTTTAGAGGATAACGCCGATTATGCCTGGGTCAGGTCTGGTATTTGCCCTGATTTGGCTAGTACTTTCGCATTTCTCGCATACTTGTTGGCCAGATTCTGGGCTTTTTCAGGTTTGTATCACGTAGTAGCGTGGTACCACACTGAAACAGTCAATTAAACCTGGTTCCGATTAGTATTGTAGAGGATAACGCTGGTTATGTCTGTGTTAGCTCTGGTATTTGCCCTCATTTGGCTCGTACTTTCGTATTTTTCTCATACTTGTTGGGCAGCTCCTGGGCTTTTTTCTGGTTAGGATCACGTATTAATGTGGTGGCGCACTGAGGTAGACAATTCAACCTGGATTCTATCAATATTTTGGAGGATAACGCCGGTTATGTCTGGATTAGGTCTGGGATTTGTCCTCATCTGGCTCGTACTTTCGCATTTTCCGCATACTTGTTGGCCAGATCATGGGTTTTTTCTGACTTGGATCACGTAGTAATGTGGTACCACACTGAAACAGTCAATAAAAGCTGGTTCCGATTTGTATTTTAGGGGATAACGCCGTTTATGTCTGGGTTAGGTCTGGTATTTGCCCTCATCTGGCTCGAGCTTTCGCATTTTTCGCATACTTGTTGGCCAGTTCCTGGCCTTTTTCTGGTATGGATCACGTAGTAATGCGGTACCACACCGATACAGTCAATTAAACCTGTTTGCGATTAATATTTTAGAGGATAACGCCGGTTATTTCTCGGTTAGGTCTGGGATTTGTCCTCATCTGGCTCGTACTTACGCATTTCTCGTATACTAGTTGGCCAGATCCTGGGCTTTTTCTGACTTGGATCACGTAGTAATGTGGTACCACACTGAAACAGTCAATAGAAGCTGGTTCCGAATAGTATTTTAGAGGATAACGCAGGTTACGTCTGGGTTAATTCTGGTATTCGCTATCATCTGGCTGATACTTTCGCGATTTTCCCATACTTGTTGGCCAGGTCCTGGCCTTTTTCTGGCTTGGACCACGTAGTAATGCGGTACCACACCGAAACAGTCAACTAAACCTGGTTGCGATTAATATTTTAAAGGATAACGCCGGTTATGTCTCGGTTAGGTCTGGGATTTGCCCTCATCTGGCTCGTACTTTCGCATTTTTCACATACTTGTTGGCCAGATCCTGGCCTTTTTCAGGTCTGCATCACGTAGTAATGCGGTACCACACCGAAACAGTCAACTAAACCTGGTTGCGATTAATATTTTAAAGGATAACGCCGCTTATGTCTGGGTTAGTTCTGTTATTTGCCCTCACCTGGCTCGTACTTTCGCGTTTTTCGCATACTTGTAGGCCAGATCCTGGGCTTTTTGTGGTTTGGATCACGTAGTAACGTGCTACCACACTGAAGGGTCAATAAAAGCTGGTTGCGATTAATATTTTAGAGGATAACGCCGGTTATGTCTTGGTTAGGTCTAGTAATTGCCCTCATCTGGCTCGTACTTTCGCGTTTTTCGCATACTTGTTGGCCAGATCCTGGCCTTTTTCTGGCTTTGTCATGGCAGTAATGTGGTACCACACTGAAACAGTCCATTAAACCTGGTTCCGATTAATATTTTAGAGGATAACGCAGGTTATGTCTCGGTTAGGTCGGGTATTTGCCCTCATCTGGCTCGTACTTTCGCATTTTTCGCATACTAGTTGCCCAGATCCTGGCTCTTTTCTGGCTTGGACCACGTAGTAATGTGGTACCACACTGAAACAATCAATAAAAGCTGGTTCCGATTAGTATTTTAGGGGATAACGCCGGTTATGCCTGGGTTAGGACTGGTATTTGTCCTCATCTGGCTCGTACTTTCGCATTTTTCGCATACTTGTAGGCCAGATCCTGGGCTTTTTGTGGTTTGGATCACGTAGTAACGTGCTACCACACTGAAGGGTCAATAAAAGCTGGTTGCGATTAATATTTTAGAGGATAACGCCGGTTATGTCACGGTTTGGTCTGGTATTAGCAATCATCTGGCTCATACTTTCGCATTTTTCGCATACTTGTTGGGCAGATCCTGGCCTTTTTCTGGTTTGGATCCCGTAGTAATGAGGTTCCACACCGAAGCACTCAATTAAACCTGGTTGCGATTAATATTTCAGAGGATAACGCCGGTTATGTCTCGGTTAGGTCTGGGATTTGCCCTCATCTGACTCGTAATTTCGCATTTTTCCCATACTAGTTGGCCAGCTCATGGGCTTTTTCTGACTTGGATCACGTAGTAATGTGGTACCACACTGAAACAGTCAATAAAAGCTGGTTCCGATTTGTATTCTAGGGGATAACGCCGTTTATGTCTGGGATAGGTCTGGTATTTGCCCTCATCTGGCTCGAGCTTTCGCATTTTTCGCATACTTGTTGGCCAGATCCTGTCCTTTTTCTGGTTTGGATCAAGGTAGTAATACGATACCACTCCGAAACAGTAAATTATACCTGGTTGCGATTAATATTTTAGAGGATAACGCCGGTTATTTCTCGGTTAGGTCTGGGATTTGTCCTCATCTGGCTCGTACTTACGCATTTCTCGTATACTAGTTGGCCAGATCCTGGGCTTTTTCTGACTTGGATCACGTAGTAATGTGGTACCACACTGAAACAGTCAATAGAAGCTGGTTCCGAATAGTATTTTAGAGGATAACGCAGGTTACGTCTGGGTTATTTCTGGTATTCGCTATCATCTGGCTGATACTTTCGCGATCTTCCCATACTTGTTGGCCAGGTCCTGGCCTTTTTCTGGCTTGGACCACTTAGTAATGTGGTACCACACCGAAACAGTCAATTAAACCTGGTTCCGATTAATATTTTAGAGGATAACGCCGGTTATGTCTGGGTTAGGTCTGGTATTTGCCCTCACCTGGCTCGTACTTTCGCATTTTTCGCTTACTTGTTGACCAGATCCTGGCATTTTTCTGGTTTGGATCCCGTAGTAATGTGGTTCCACACCGAAGCAGTCAATTAATCCAGGTTGCGCTTAATATTTTAGAGGATATCGCCGGCTATGTCTCGGATTTGCCCTCATCTGGCTCGTACTTTCGCATTTTTCGCATACTTGTTGGCCAGATCCTGGCCTTTTTCTGGCTTTGACCACGTAGTAATGTGGTACCACACTGAAACAGTCAATTAAACCTGGTTCCGATTAATATTAAAGAGGATAACGCCGGTTATGTCTGGGTTAGTTCTGGTATATGCAATCATCTGGCTCATACATTCGCAATTTTCGCATACATGTTGGCCAGATCCTGGTTTTTTTCAGGTTTGGATCACGTAGTAATGCGGTACCACACCGAAACAGTCAACTAAACCTGGTTGCGATTAATATTTTAAAGGATAACGCCGGTTATGTCTCGGTTAGGTCTGGGATTTGCCCTCATTTGGCTCGTACTTCCGCATTTTTCGCATACCTGTTGGCCAGATCCTGGTGTTTTTCTGGTTTGGATCACGCAGTAATGTGGTACCACACTGAAACAGTTAATGAAGGCTGGTTTCGATATATATTTTAGAGGATAACACCGGTTAGGTCTGGGTTATGTCTGGTATTTGCAATCATCTGCCACATCCATCCGCATTTTTCGCATACTTGTTGGCCAGATCCTGCGTTTTTTCTGGTGTGGATCACGTAGTAATGCGGTACCACACCGAAACAGTCAATTAAACCTGGTTGCGATTAATATTTTAGAGGATAACGCCGGTTATGTCTCGGTTGTGTCTGGGATTTGCCCTCATCTGGCTCGTACTTTCGCAATTTTCGCTTACTTGTTGGCCAGATCCTGGGCTTTTTCTGGCTTGGATCACGTAGTAATTTGGTACCACACTGAAACTGTCAATTAAACCTGGTAGCGATTAATATTTTAGAGGATAACGCTGGTTATGTCTGGGTTAGTTCTGTTATTTGCCCTCATCTGGCTCGTACTTTCGCATTTTTCACATACTTGTTGGCCAGATCCTGGCCTTTTTCAGGTCTGCATCACGTAGTAATGCGGTACCACACCGAAACAGTCAACTAAACCTGGTTGCGATTAATATTTTAAAGGATAACGCCGGTTATGTCTGGGTTAGTTCTGTTATTTGCCCTCATCTGGCTCGTACTTTTGCGTTTTTCGCATACTTGTTGGCCAGATCCTGGTTTTTTTCTGGTTTGGATCCTGTACTAATGTGATTCCACACCGAAACAGTCAATTAAACCTGGTTGCGATTAATATTTTAGAGGATAACGCCGGTTATGTCTGGGTTAGGTCTAGTATTTGCCCTCATCTGGCTCGTACTTTCGCATTTTACGCATACTTGTTGGCCAGATCCTGGCCTTTTTCTGGTCTGTATCACGTAGTAATGTGGTACCACACTGAGACAGTCGATAAAAGCTGGTTCCGATTAGTATTTTAGAGGAGAACGCTGGTTACGCCTGGGTTACTTCTGGTATATGCAATCATCTGGCTCATACATTCGCAATTTTCGCGTACTTGTGGGCCAGATCTTGGGTTGTTTGTGGTTTGGATCTCGTCGTAATGTGGTTCCACACCGAAGCAGTCAATTAAACATGTTTGCGATGAATATTTTGGAGGATAACGCTGGTTATGTTTGGGTTAGTTATGGTATTTGCAATAATCTGGCTCGTACTTTCACAGTTTTCGCATACCTGTTGGCCAGATCCTGGGGTTTTTCTGGTTTGGATCACGCAGTAATGTGGTACCACACTGAAACAGTCAATGAAGGCTGGTTTCGATATATATTTTAGAGGATAACACCGGTTAGGTCTGGGTTATGTCTGGTATTTGCAATCATCTGCCACATCCATCCGCATTTTTCGCATACTTGTTGGCCAGATCCTGCGTTTTTTCTGGTGTGGAACACGTAGTAATGCGGTACCACACCGAAACAGTCAATTAAACCTGGTTGCGATTAATATTTTAGAGGATAACGCCGGTTATGTCTCGGTTGTGTCTGGGATTTGCCCTCATCTGGCTCGTACTTTCGCAATTTTCGCTTACTTGTTGGCCAGATCCTGGGCTTTTTCTGGCTTGGATCACGTAGTAATTTGGTACCACACAGAAACTGTCAATTAAACCTGGTAGCGATTAATATTTTAGAGGATAACGCTGGTTATGTCTGGGTTAGTTCTGTTATTTGCCCTCATCTGGCTCGTACTTTCGCATTTTTCACATACTTGTTGGCCAGATCCTGGCCTTTTTCAGGTCTGGATCACGTAGTAATGCGGTACCACACCGAAACAGTCAACTAAACCTGGTTGCGATTAATATTTTAAAGGATAACGCCGGTTATGTCTCGGTTAGGTCTGGGATTTGCCCTCATCTGGCTCGTACTTTCGCATTTTGCGCATACTTGTTGGCCAGATCCTGGCCTTTTTCTGGCTTGGACTACGTAGTAATTTGGTACCACACTGAAACAGTCAATTAAACCTGGTTCCGATTAATATTTTAGTGGATAACGCCGGTTATTTCTGGGTTAGGTCTGGTATTTGCCCTCATCTGGCTCGTACTTTCGCATTTTTCGCATACTTGTTGGCCAGATCCTGGCCTTTTTCAGGTTTGGATCACGTAGTAATGCGGTACCACACAGAAACAGTCAATTAAACCTGGTTGCGATTAATATTTTAGAGGATAACGTCGGTTATGTCACGGTTAGGTCTGGGATTTGCCCTCATCTGGATCGTACTTTCGCATTTTTCGCTTACTTGTTGGCCAGATCATGGGCTTTTTCTGACTTGGATCACGTAGTAATGTGGTACCACACTGAAACAGTCAATAAAAGCTGGTTCCGATTTGTATTTTAGAGGATAACGCCGTTTATGTCTGGATTAGGTCTGGTATTTGCCCTCATCTGGCTCGAGCTTTCGCATTTTTCGCATACTTGTTGGCCAGATCCCGGCCTTTTTCTGGTATGGATCACGTAGTAATGCGGTACCACACCGAAACAGTCAATTAAACCTGTTTGCGATTAATATTTTAGAGGATAACGCCGGTTATGTCACGGTTTGGTCTGGTATTAGCAATCATCTGGCTCATACTTTCGCATTTTTCGCATACTTGTTGGGCAGATCCTGGCCTTTTTCTGGTTTGGATCCCGTAGTAATGAGGTTCCACACCGAAGCAGTCAATTAAACCAGGTTGCGCTTAATATTTTAGAGGATATCGCCGGCTATGTCTCGGTTAGGTCTGGGATTTGCCCTCATCTGGCTCGTACTTTCGCATTTTTCGCATACTAGTTGCCCAGATCCTGGCTCTTTTCTGGCTTGGACCACGTAGTAATGTGGTACCACACTGAAACAGTCAATAAAAGCTGGTTCCGATTAGTATTTTAGGGGATAACGCCGGTTATGCCTGGGTTAGCTCTGGTATTTGTCCTCATCTGGCTCGTACTTTCGCGTTTTTCGCATACTTGTAGGCCAGATCCTGGGCTTTTTGTGGTTTGGATCACGTAGTAACGTGCTACCACACTGAAGGGTCAATAAAAGCTGGTTGCGATTAATATTTTAGAGGATAACGCCGGTTATGTCTTGGTTAGGTCTAGTAATTGCCCTCATCTGGCTCGTACTTTCGCGTTTTTCGCATACTTGTTGGCCAGATCCTGGCCTTTTTCTGGCTTTGTCATGGCAGTAATGTGGTACCACACTGAAACAGTCCATTAAACCTGGTTCCGATTAATATTTTAGAGGATAACGCAGGTTATGTCTCGGTTAGGTCGGGTATTTGCCCTCATCTGGCTCGTACTTTCGCATTTTTCGCATACTAGTTGCCCAGATCCTGGCTCTTTTCTGGCTTGGACCACGTAGTAATGTGGTACCACACTGAAACAATCAATAAAAGCTGGTTCCGATTAGTATTTTAGGGGATAACGCCGGTTATGCCTGGGTTAGGTCTGGTATTTGTCCTCATCTGGCTCGTACTTTCGCATTTTTCGCATACTTGTAGGCCAGATCCTGGGCTTTTTGTGGTTTGGATCACGTAGTAACGTGCTACCACACTGAAGGGTCAATAAAAGCTGGTTGCGATTAATATTTTAGAGGATAACGCAGGTTATGTCTCGGTTAGGTCGGGTATTTGCCCTCATCTGGCTCGTACTTTCGCATTTTTCGCATACGTGTTGACCAGATCCTGGCATTTTTTCTGGTTTGGATCCCGCAGTAATGTGGTACCACACCGATGCAGTCAATTAAACCAGGTTGCGCTAAATATTTTAGAGGATAACGCCGGTTATTTCTCGGTTAGGTCTGGGATTTGCCCTCACCATGCACGTACTTTCGCATTTTTCGCTTACTTGTTGACCAGATCCTGGCATTTTTTCTGGTTTGGATCCCGTAGTAATGTGGTTCCACACCGAAGCAGTCATTTAAACCAGGTTGCGCTTAATATTTTAGAGGATATCGCCGGCTATGTCTCGGTTAGGTCTGGGATTTGCACTCATCTGGCCCGTACCTTCGCATTTTTCGCATACTTGTTGGTCAGGTCCTGGGCTTTTACTGGTTTGGATAATGTAGTAATGTGGTACCACACTGAAACAGTCAATAAAGGCTGGTTCCGGTTAGTATTTTAGGGGATAACGCCGGTTATGTCTGGGTTAGGTCTAGTATTTGCCCTCATCTGGCTCGAACTTTCGCATTTTTCGCATCCTTGTTGGCCAGATGCTGGGTTTTTTCTGGTTTGGATCCCGTAATAATGACGTTCCACACCGAAACAGTCAATTAAACCTGGTCTCGATTAATATTTTAGAGGATAACGCCGGTTATGTCTGGGTTAGGTCTGGTATCTGCCCTCATCTGGCCCGTAATTTCGCATTTTTCTCATACTTGTTGGCCAGATCCTGGGCTTTTTCTGGTTTGGATAATGTAGTAATGTGGTACCACACTGAAACAGTCAATAAAAGCTGGTTCCGGTTAGTATTTTAGGGGATAACGCCGGTTATGTCTGGGTTAGGTCTAGTATTTGCCCCATCTGGCTCGAACTTTCGCATTTTTCGCATCCTTGTTGGCCAGATGCTGGGCTTTTTCTGGTTTGGATCCCGTAATAATGACGTTCCACATCGAAACAGTCAATTAAACCTGGTTTCGATTAATATTTTAGAGGATAACGCCGGTTATATCTCGGTTAGGTCTGGTATTTGCCCTCATCTGGCTCGTACCTTCGCATTTTACGCATACTTGTTGGCCAGATCCTGGCCATTTTCTGGTCTGTATCACGTAGTAATGTGGTACCACACGGAGACAGTCGATAAAAGCTGGTTCCGATTAGTATTTTAGGGGATAACGCCGGTTATGTCTGGGTTAGGTCTAGTAATTGCCCTCATCTGGCTCGAACTTTCGCATTTTTCGCATCCTTGTTGGCCAGATGCTGGGCTTTTTCTGGTTTGGATCCCGTAACAATGACGTTCCACACCGAAACTGTCAATTAAACCTGGTTTCGATTAATATTTTAGAGGATAACGCCGGTTATATCTCGGTTAGGTCTGGTATTTGCCCTCATCTGGCTCGTACCTTCGCATTTTTCGCAAACTTGTTGGCCAGATCCTGCCCTTTTTCTGACTCGGACCACGTACTAATGTGGTACCACACCGAAACTTTCAATTAAACCTGGTTGCGATTAATATTTTAGAGGATAACGCCGGTTATGTCTTGGTTAGGTCTGGTATTTGCCCTCATCTGGCTCGTACTTTCGCAATTTTCGCTTACTTGTTGGCCAGATCCTGGGCTTTTTCTGGCTTGGATCACGTAGAAATTTGGTACCACACTGAAACAGTCAATTAAACCTGGTTCCGATCAATATTTTAGAGGATAACGCCGGTTATGTCTGGGTCAGGCCAGGTATTTGCCCTCATTTGGCTCGTACTTCCGCATTTTTCGCATACCTGTTGGCCAGATCCTGGGGTTTTTCTGGTTTGCATCACGGAGTAATGTGGGACCACACTGAAACAGTCAATAAGAGCTGGTCCCGATTAGTGTTTTAGAGGATAACACTGGTTATGTCTGGGTTAGTTCTGGTATTTGCAATCATCTGGCTCATACTTTCGGTTTCTTCGCATACTTGTTGGCCAGATCCTGGGCTTTTTCTGGTTTGGATCACGTAGTAATGTGGTTCCACACTGAAACAGTCAATAAAAGCTGGTTCCGATTAGTGTTTTAGAGGATCACGCTGGTTCCGTCTGGGTTAGTTCTGGTATTTGCAATCATCTGGCTCATACTTTCGCTTTTTTCGCATACTTGTTGGCCAGATGCTGGGTTTTTTCTGGTTTGGATCCCGTAATAATGACGTTCCACACCGAAACAGTCAATTAAACCTGGTTCCGATTAATATTTTAGAGGATAACGCAGGTTATGTCTCGGTTAGGTCGGGTATTTGCCCTCATCTGGCTCGTACTTTCGCATTTTTCGCATACTTGTTGACCAGATCCTGGCATTTTTTCTGGTTTGGATCCCGCAGTAATGTGGAACCACACCGATGCAGTCAATTAAACCAGGTTGCGCTTAATATTTTAGAGGATAACGCCGGTTTTTTCTCGGTTAGATCTGGGATTTGCCCTCATCTGGCTCGTACTTTCGCATTTTGCGCATACTTGTTGGCCAGATCCTGGCCTTTTTCTGGCTTGGACTACGTAGTAATTTGGTACCACACTGAAGCAGTCAATTAAACCTGGTTCCGATTGATATTTTAGTGGATAACGCCGGTTATTTCTGGGTTAGATCTGGTATTTGCCCTCATCTGGCTCGTACTTTCGCATTTTTCGCATACTTGTTGGCCAGATCCTGGCCTTTTTCAGGTTTGGATCACGTAGTAATGACGTTCCACACCGAAACAGTCAATTAAACCTGATCTCGATTAATATTTTAGAGGATAACGCCGGTTATATCTTGGTTAGGGCAGGTATTTGCCCTCATCTGGCTCGTACTTTCGCATTTTTCACATACTTGTTGGCCAGATCCTGGCCTTTTTCTGGCTTGGACCAAGTAGTAATGTGGGACCACACCGAAGCAGTCAATTAAACCAGGTTGCGCTTAATATTTTAGAGCATGTCGCCGGCTATGTGTCGGTTAGGTCTGGGATTTGCCCTCATCTGGCCCGTAATTTCGCATTTTTCTCATACTTGTTGGCCAGATCCTGGGCTTTTTCTGGTTTGGATAATGTAGTAATGTGGAACCACACTGAAACAGTCAATAAAAGCTGGTTCCGATTAGTATTTTAGAGGATAACGCCGGTTATATCTCGGTTAGGTGTGGTATTTGCCCTCATCTGGCTCGTACCTTCGCATGTTTCGCATACTTGTTGGCCAGATCCTGCCCTTTTTCTGGTTGGATCACGTAGTAATGTGGAACCACACTGAAACAGTCAATAAACGCTGGTTCCGATTAGTATTTTAGAGGATAACGCTGGTTATGTCTGGGTTAGTTCTAGAATTTGCAATCATCTGGCTCATACTTTCGCATTTTTCGCATACTTGATGGCCAGTTCCTGGCTTTTTTCTGGTTTGGATCACGTAGTAATGCGGTACCACACCGATACAGTCAATGAAACCTGGTTGCTATTAATATTTTAGAGGATAACGCCGGTTATGTTTCGGTAAGGTCTGGGATTTGCCCTCATCTGGCTCGTACTTTCGTATTTCTCGCATACTCGTTGGCCAGATCCTGGCCTTTTTCTGGTTTGGATCACGTAGTAATGTTGTACCACACTGAAACAGTCAATGAAGGCTGGTTTCGATATATATTTTAGACGATAACACCGGTTAGGTCTGGGTTATGTCTGGTATTTGCAATCATCTGCCACATACATCCGCATTTTTCGCATACTTGTTGGCCAGATCCTGGGCTTTTTCTGGCTTGGATCACGTAGTAATTTGGTACCACACTGAGACTGTCAATTAAACCTGGTAGCGATTAATATTTTAGAGGATAACGCTGGTTATGTCTGGGTTAGTTCTGTTATTTGCCCTCATCTGGCTCGTACTTTCGCATTTTTCACATACTTGTTGGCCAGATCCTGGCCTTTTTCAGGTCTGGATCACGTAGTAATGCGGTACCACACCGAAACAGTCAACTAAACCTGGTTGCGATTAATATTTTAAAGGATAACGCCGGTTATGTCTCGGTTAGGTCTGGGATTTGCCCTCATCTGGCTCGTACTTTCGCATTTTGCGCATACTTGTTGGCCAGATCCTGGCCTTTTTCTGGCTTGGACTACGTAGTAATTTGGTACCACACTGAAACAGTCAATTAAACCTGGTTCCGATTAATATTTTAGTGGATAACGCCGGTTATTTCTGGGATAGGTCTGGTATTTGCCCTCATCTGGCTCGTACTTTCGCATTTTTCGCATACTTGTTGGCCAGATCCTGGCCTTTTTCAGGTTTGGATCACGTAGCAATGCGGTACCACACCGAATCAGTCAATTAAACCTGGTTGCGATTAATATTTTAGAGGATAACGTCGGTTATGTCACGGTTAGGTCTGGGATTTGCCCTCATCTGGATCGTACTTTCGCATTTTTCGTTTACTTGTTGGCCACATCATGGGCTTTTTCTGACTTGGATCACGTAGTAATGTGGTACCACACTGAAACAGTCAATAAAAGCTGGTTCAGATTTGTATTTTAGGGGATAACGCCGTTTATGTCTGGGTTAGGTCTGGTATTAGCAATCATCAGGCTCATACTTTCGTATTTTTCGCATACTTGTTGGGCAGATCCTGGCCTTTTTCTGGTTTGGATCCCGTAGTAATGAGGTTCCACACCGAAGCAGTCAATTAAACCAGGTTGCGCTTAATATTATAGAGGATATCGCCGGCTATGTCTCGGTTAGGTCTGGGATTTGCCCTCACCATGCACGTACTTTCGCATTTTTCGCATACTTGTTGGCCAGATCCTGGGCTTTTTCTGGTATGGATAATGTAGTAATGTGGTACCACACTGAAACAGTCAATAAAAGCTGGTTCCGGTTAGTATTTTAGGGGATAACGCCGGTTATGTCTGGGTTAGATCTAGTATTTGCCCTCATCTGGCTCGAACTTTCGGTTTTTTCGCATACTTGTTGGCCAGATCCTGGGCTTTTTCTGGTTTGGATCACGTAGTAATGTGGTACCACACTGAAACAGTCAATAAAAGCTGGTCCCGATTATTGTTTTAGAGGATAACACTGGTTATGTCTGGGTTAGTTCTGGTATTTGCAATCATCTGGCTCATACTTTCGCTTTTTTCGCATACTTGTTGGCCAGATGCTGGGTTTTTTCTGGTTTGGATCCCGTAATAATGACGTTCCACACCGAAACAGTCAATTAATCCTGGTCTCGATTAATATTTTAGAGGATAACGCCGGCTATATCTTGGTTAGGTCAGGTATTTGCCCTCATCTGGCTCGTACTTTCGCATTTTTCACATACTTGTTGACCAGATCCTGGCCTTTTTCTGGCTTGGACCAAATAGTAATGTGGGACCACACCGAAGCAGTCAACTAAACCAGGTTGCGCTTAATATTTTAGAGCATGTCGCCGGCTATGTCTCGGTTAGGTCTGGGATTTGCCCTCATCTGGCTCGTACTTTCGTATTTCTCGCATACTCGTTGGCCAGATCCTGGCCTTTTTCTGGTTTGGATCACGTAGTAATGTTGTACCACACTGAAACAGTCAATGAAGGCTGGTTTCGATATATATTTTAGAGGATAACACCGGTTAGGTCTGGGTTATGTCTGGTATTTGCAATCATCTGCCACATACATCCGCATTTTTCGCATACTTGTTGGCCAGATCCTGGGCTTTTTCTGGCTTGGATCACGTAGTAATTTGGTACCACACTGAGACTGTCAATTAAACCTGGTAGCGATTAATATTTTAGAGGATAACGCTGGTTATGTCTGGGTTAGTTCTGTTATTTGCCCTCATCTGGCTCGTACTTTCGCATTTTTCACATACTTGTTGGCCAGATCCTGGCCTTTTTCAGGTCTGGATCACGTAGTAATGCGGTACCACACCGAAACAGTCAACTAAACCTGGTTGCGATTAATATTTTAAAGGATAACGCCGGTTATGTCTCGGTTAGGTCTGGGATTTGCCCTCATCTGGCTCGTACTTTCGCATTTTGCGCATACTTGTTGGCCAGATCCTGGCCTTTTTCTGGCTTGGACTACGTAGTAATTTGGTACCACACTGAAACAGTCAATTAAACCTGGTTCCGATTAATATTTTAGTGGATAACGCCGGTTATTTCTGGGATAGGTCTGGTATTTGCCCTCATCTGGCTCGTACTTTCGCATTTTTCGCATACTTGTTGGCCAGATCCTGGCCTTTTTCAGGTTTGGATCACGTAGCAATGCGGTACCACACCGAATCAGTCAATTAAACCTGGTTGCGATTAATATTTTAGAGGATAACGTCGGTTATGTCACGGTTAGGTCTGGGATTTGCCCTCATCTGGATCGTACTTTCGCATTTTTCGTTTACTTGTTGGCCACATCATGGGCTTTTTCTGACTTGGATCACGTAGTAATGTGGTACTACACTGAAACAGTCAATAAAAGCTGGTTCAGATTTGTATTTTAGGGGATAACGCCGTTTATGTCTGGGTTAGGTCTGGTATTAGCAATCATCAGGCTCATACTTTCGTATTTTTCGCATACTTGTTGGGCAGATCCTGGCCTTTTTCTGGTTTGGATCCCGTAGTAATGAGGTTCCACACCGAAGCAGTCAATTAAACCAGGTTGCGCTTAATATTATAGAGGATATCGCCGGCTATGTCTCGGTTAGGTCTGGGATTTGCCCTCACCATGCACGTACTTTCGCATTTTTCGCATACTTGTTGGCCAGATCCTGGGCTTTTTCTGGTTTGGATAATGTAGTAATGTGGTACCACACTGAAACAGTCAATAAAAGCTGGTTCCGGTTAGTATTTTAGGGGATAACGCCGGTTATGTCTGGGTTAGATCTAGTATTTGCCCTCATCTGGCTCGAACTTTCGGTTTTTTCGCATACTTGTTGGCCAGATCCTGGGCTTTTTCTGGTTTGGATCACGTAGTAATGTGGTACCACACTGAAACAGTCAATAAAAGCTGGTCCCGATTATTGTTTTAGAGGATAACACTGGTTATGTCTGGGTTAGTTCTGGTATTTGCAATCATCTGGCTCATACTTTCGCTTTTTTCGCATACTTGTTGGCCAGATGCTGGGTTTTTTCTGGTTTGGATCCCGTAATAATGACGTTCCACACCGAAACAGTCAATTAATCCTGGTCTCGATTAATATTTTAGAGGATAACGCCGGCTGTATCTTGGTTAGGTCAGGTATTTGCCCTCATCTGGCTCGTACTTTCGCATTTTTCACATACTTGTTGGCCAGATCCTGGCCTTTTTCTGGCTTGGACCAAATAGTAATGTGGGACCACACCGAAGCAGTCAACTAAACCAGGTTGCGCTTAATATTTTAGAGCATGTCGCCGGCTATGTCTCGGTTAGGTCTGGGATTTGCCCTCATCTGGCTCGTACCTTCCCATGATTCGCATACTTGTTGGCCAGATCCTGCCCTTTTTCTGACTCGGACCACGTACTAATGTGGTACCACACCGAAACTTTCAATTAAACCTGGTTGCGATTAATATTTTAGAGGATAACGCCGGTTATGTCTGGGTTAGATCTGGTATTTGCCCTCATCTGGCTCGTACTTTCGCTTATTTCGCATACTTGTTGGCCAGTTCCTGGACTTTTTCTGGTTTGGATCACGTAGTATTGCGGTACCACACCGAAACAGTCAATTAAACCTGGTTGCAATTAATATTTTAGAGGAGAACGCCGGTTATGTCTCGGTTAGGTCTGGGATTTGGCCTGATCAGGCTCGTACTTTCGCATTTTTCGCATACTTGTTGGCCAGATCCTGGCCTTTTTCAGGTTTGGATCACGTAGTAATGCGGTACCACACCGAAACAGTCAATTAAACCTGGTTGCGATTAATATTTTAGAGGATAACGTCGGTTATGTCACGGTTAGGTCTGGGATTTGCCCTCACCTGGATCGTACTTTCGCATTTTTCGCTTACTTGTTGGCCAGATCATGGGCTTTTTCTGACTTGGATCACGTAGTAATGTGGTACCACACTGAAACAGTCAATAAAAGCTGGTTCAGATTTGTATTTTAGGGGATAACGCCGTTTATGTCTGGGTTAGGTCTGGTATTTGCCCTCATCAGGCTCGAGCTTTCGCATTTTTCGCATACTTGTTGGCCAGATCCTGGCCTTTTTCTGGTATGGATCACGTAGTAATGCGGTACCACACCGAAACAGTCAATTAAACCTGTTTGCGATTAATATTTTAGAGGATAACGCCGGTTATGTCACGGTTTGGTCTGGTATTAGCAATCATCAGGCTCATACTTTCGTATTTTTCGCATACTTGTTGGGCAGATCCTGGCCTTTTTCTGGTTTGGATCCCGTAGTAATGAGGTTCCACACCGAAGCAGTCAATTAAACCAGGTTGCGCTTAATATTTTAGAGGATATCGCCGGCTATGTCTCGGTTAGGTCTGGGATTTGCCCTCATCTGGCTCGTACTTTCGCATTTTTCGCATACTTGTTGACCAGATCCTGGCATTTTTTCTGGTTTGGATCCCGCAGTAATGTGGTACCACACCGATGCAGTCAACTAAACCAGGTTGCGCTTAATATTTTAGAGGATAACGCCGGTTATTTCTCGGTTAGGTCTGGGATTTGCCCTCACCATGCACGTACTTTCGCATTTTTCGCATACTTGTTGGCCAGATCCTGGGCTTTTTCTGGTTTGGATAATGTAGTAATGTGGTACCACACTGAAACAGTCAATAAAAGCTGGTTCCGGTTAGTATTTTAGGGGATAACGCCGGTTATGTCTGCGTTAGGTCTAGTATTTGCCCTCATCTTGCTCGAACTTTCGCATTTTTCGCATCCTTGTTGGCCAGATGCTGGGCTTTTGCTGGTTTGGATCCCGTAATAATGACGTTCCACACCGAAACAGTCAATTAAACCTGGTCTCGATTAATATTTTAGAGGATAACGCCGGTTATATCTTGGTTAGGTCAGGTATTTGCCCTCATCTGGCTCGTACTTTCGCATTTTTCACATACTTGTTGGCCAGATCCTGACCTTTTTCTGGTTGGATCACGTAGTAATGTGGGACCACACTGAAACAGTCAATAGGAGCTGGTCCCGATTAGTGTTTTAGAGGATAACACTGGTTATGTCTGGGTTAGTTCTGGTATTTGCAATCATCTGGCTCATACTTTCGGTTTTTTCGCATACTTGTTGGCCAGATCCAGGGCTTTTTCTGGTTTGGATCACGTAGTAATGTGGTACCACACAGAAACAGTCAATAAAAGCTGGTTCCGATTAGTGTTTTAGAGGATTACGCTGGTTCTGTCTGGGTTAGTTCTGGTATTTGCAATCATCTGGCTCATACTTTCGCTTTTTTCGCATACTTGTTGGCCAGATGCTGGGTTTTTTCTGGTTTGGATCACGTAATAATGACGTTCCACACCGAAACAGTCAATTAAACCTGGTCTCGATTAATATTTTAGAGGATAACGCCGGCTATATTTTGGTTAGGTCAGGTATTTGCCCTCATCTGGCTCGTACTTTCGCATTTTTCACATACTTGTTGGCCAGATCCTGGCCTTTTTCTGGCTTGGACCAAGTAGTAATGTGGGACCACACCGAAGCAGTCAATTAAACCAGGTTGCGCTTAATATTTTAGAGCATGTCGCCGGCTATGTCTCGGTTAGGTCTGGGATTTGCCGTCATCTGGCCCGTAATTTCGCATTTTTCTCATACTTGTTTGCCAGATCCTGGCCTTTTTCTGGTTTGGATCACGTAGTAATGTGGTACCACACTGAAACAGTCAATAAAAGCTGGTTCCGATTAGTATTTTAGAGGATAACGCTGGTTATGTGTGGGTTAGTTCTGCTATTTGCAATCATCTGGCTCATACTTTCGGTTTTTTCGCATACTTGTTGGCCAGATCCAGGTTTTTTTCTGGTTTGGATAATGTAGTAAGGTGGAACCACACTGAAACAGTCATTAAAAGCTGTTTCCGGTTAGTATTTTAGGGGATAACGCCGGTTATGTCTGAGTTAGGTCTAGTATTTGCCCTCATCTGGCTCGAACTTTCGCATTTTTCGCATCCTTGTTGGCCAGATGCTGGGCTTTTTCTGGTTTGGATCCCGTAATAATGACGTTCCACACCGAAACAGTCAATTAAACCTGGTCTCGATTAATATTTTAGAGGATAACGCCGGTTATATCTCGGTTAGGTGTGGTATTTGCCCTCATCTGGCTCGTACCTTCGCATGTTTCGCATACTTGTTGGCCAGATCCTGCCCTTTTTCTGACTCGGACCACGTACTAATGTGGTACCACACCGAAATTTTCAATTAAACCTGGATGCGATTAATATTTTAGAGGATAACGCCGGTTATGTCTGGGTTAGGTCTGGTATTTGCCCTCATCTTGGTCGTACTTTCGCATTTTACGCATACTTGTTGGCCAGATCCTGGACTTTTTCTGGTTTGGATCACGTAGTATTGCGGTACCACACCGAAACAGTCAATTAAACCTGGTTGCAATTAATATTTTAGAGGATAACGCCGGTTATGTCTCGGTTAGGTCGGCGATTTGGCCTGATCAGGCTCGTACTTTCGCATTTTTCGCATACTTGTTGGCCAGATCCTGACCTTTTTCTGGTTGGATCACGTAGTAATGTGGAACCACACTGAAACAGTCAATAAAAGCTGGTTCCGATTAGTATTTTAGAGGATAACGCTGGTTATGTCTGGGTTAGTTCTGGAATTTGCAATCATCTGGCTCATACTTTCGCATTTTTCGCATACTTGATGGCCAGTTCCTGGCCTTTTTCAGGTTTGGATCACGTAGTAATGCGGTACCACACCGAAACAGTCAATTAAACCTGGTTGCGATTAATATTTTCGAGGATAACGTCGGTTATGTCACGGTTAGGTCTGGGATTTGCCCTCACCTGGATCGTACTTTCGCATTTTTCGCTTACTTGTTGGCCAGATCATGGGCTTTTTCTGACTTGGATCACGTAGTAATGTGGTACCACACTGAAACAGTCAATAAAAGCTGGTTCAGATTTGTATTTTAGGGGATAACGCCGTTTATGTCTGGGTTAGGTCTGGTATTTGCCCTCATCAGGCTCGAGCTTTCGCATTTTTCGCATACTTGTTGGCCAGATCCTGGCCTTTTTCTGGTATGGATCACGTTGTAATGCGGTACCACACCGAAACAGTCAATTAAACCTGTTTGCGATTAATATTTTAGAGGATAACGCCGGTTTTGTCACGGTTTGGTCTGGTATTAGCAATCATCAGGCTCATACTTTCGCATTTTTCGCATACTAGTTGGCCAGATCCTGGCTCTTTTCTGGCTTGGACCACGTAGTAATGTGGTACCAAACTGAAACAGTCAATAAAAGCTGGTTCCGGTTAGTATTTTAGGGGATAACGCCGGTTATGCCTGGGTTAGGTCTGGTAATTGCCCTCATCTGGCTCGTACTTTCGCGTTTTTCGCATACTTGTTGGCCAGATCCTGGCCTTTTTCTGGCTTTGTCATGGCAGTAATGTGGTACCACACTGAAACAGTCAATTAAACCTGGTTCCGATTATTATTTTAGAGGATAACGCAGGTTATGTCTCGGTTAGGTCGGGTATTTGCCCTCATCTGGCTCGTACTTTCGCATTTTTCGCATACTTGTTGACCAGATCCTGGCATTTTTTCTGGTTTGGATCCCGCAGTAATGTGGTACCACACCGATGCAGTCAACTAAACCAGGTTGCGCTTAATATTTTAGAGGATAACGCCGGTTATTTCTCGGTTAGGTCTGGGATTTGCCCTCACCATGCACGTACTTTCGCATTTTTCGCATACTTGTTGGCCAGATCCTGGGCTTTTTCTGGTTTGGATAATGTAGTAATGTGGTACCACACTGAAACAGTCAATAAAAGCTGGTTCCGGTTAGTATTTTAGGGGATAACGCCGGTTATGTCTGCGTTAGGTCTAGTATTTGCCCTCATCTTGCTCGAACTTTCGCATTTTTCGCATCCTTGTTGGCCAGATGCTGGGCTTTTGCTGGTTTGGATCCCGTAATAATGACGTTCCACACCGAAACAGTCAATTAAACCTGGTCTCGATTAATATTTTAGAGGATAACGCCGGTTATATCTTGGTTAGGTCAGGTATTTGCCCTCATCTGGCTCGTACTTTCGCATTTTTCACATACTTGTTGGCCAGATCCTGACCTTTTTCTGGTTGGATCACGTAGTAATGTGGGACCACACTGAAACAGTCAATAAGAGCTGGTCCCGATTAGTGTTTTAGAGGATAACACTGGTCATGTCTGGGTTAGTTCTGGTATTTGCAATCATCTGGCTCATACTTTCGGTTTTTTCGCATACTTGTTGGCCAGATCCAGGGCTTTTTCTGGTTTGGATCACGTAGTAATGTGGTACCACACATAAACAGTCAATAAAAGCTGGTTCCGATTAGTGTTTTAGAGGATTACGCTGGTTCTGTCTAGGTTAGTTCTGGTATTTGCAATCATCTGGCTCATACTTTCGCTTTTTTCGCATACTTGTTGGCCAGATGCTGGGTTTTTTCTGGTTTGGATCCCGTAATAATGACGTTCCACACCGAAACAGTCAATTAAACCTGGTCTCGATTAATATTTTAGAGGATAACGCCGGCTATATTTTGGTTAGGTCAGGTATTTGCCCTCATCTGGCTCGTACTTTCGCATTTTTCACATACTTGTTGGCCAGATCCTGGCCTTTTTCTGGTTTGGATCACGTAGTAATGTGGTACCACACTGAAACAGTCAATAAAAGCTGGTTCCGATTAGTATTTTAGAGGATAACGCTGGTTATGTGTGGGTTAGTTCTGGTATTTGCAATCATCTGGCTCATACTTTCGTTTTTTTCGCATACTTGTTGGCCAGATCCAGGTTTTTTTCTGGTTTGGATAATGTAGTAATGTGGAACCACACTGAAACAGTCATTAAAAGCTGTTTCCGGTTAGTATTTTAAGGGATAACGCCGGTTATGTCTGAGTTAGGTCTAGTATTTGCCCTCATCTGGCTCGAACTTTCGCATTTTTCGCATCCTTGTTGGCCAGATGCTGGGCTTTTTCTGGTTTGGATCCCGTAATAATGACGTTCCACACCGAAACAGTCAATTAAACCTGGTCTCGATTAATATTTTAGAGGATAACGCCGGTTATATCTCGGTTAGGTGTGGTATTTGCCCTCATCTGGCTCGTACCTTCGCATGTTTCGCATACTTGTTGGCCAGATCCTGCCCTTTTTCTGACTCGGACCACGTACTAATGTGGTACCACACCGAAACTTTCAATTAAACCTGGTTGCGATTAATATTTTAGAGGATAACGCCGGTTATGTCTCGGTTAGGTCTGGGATTTGCCCTCATCTGGCTCGTACTTTCGCATTTTTCGCATACTTGTTGGCCAGATCCTGGCCTTTTTCAGGTTTGGATCACGTAGTTATGCGGTACCACACCGAAACAGTCAACTAAACCTGGATGCGATTAATGTTTTAAAGGATAACGCCGGTTATGTCTCGGTTAGGTCTGGGATTTGCCCTCATCTGGCTCGTGCTTTCGCATTTTGCGCATACTCGTTGGCCAGATCCTGGCCTTTTTCTGGCTTGGACTACGTAGTAATTTGGTACCACACTGAAACAGTCAATTAAACCTGGTTCCGATTAATATTTTAGTGGATAACGCCGGTTATTTCTGGGTTAGGTCTGGTATTTGCCCTCATCTGGCTCGTACTTTCGCATTTTTCGCATACTTGTTGGCCAGATCCTGGCCTTTTTCTGGTTTGGATCACGTAGTAATGTGGTACCACACTGAAGCAGTCAATTAAACCTGGTTGCGATTAATATTTTAGGGGATAACGCCGGTTATGTCTGGGTTAGGTCTGGGATTTGGCGTCAACTGGCTCGTACTTTCGCATTTCTCGCATACTTGTTGGCCAGATCCAGAGCTTTTTCTGGTTTGCATCCCGTCGTAATGTGGTTCCACACCGAAACAGTCAATTAAACCTGGTTGCGATTAATATTTTAGGGGATAACGACAGTTATGTCTGGGTTAGGTCTGGTATTTGCCCTCATCTGGCTCGTACTTTCGCATTTTTCGCATATTTGTTGGCCAGATCCTGGCCTTTTTCAGGTTTGGATCACGTAGTAATGCGGTACCACACCGAAACAGTCAATTAAACCTGGTTGCGATTAATATTTTAGGGGATAACGTCGGTTATGTCTCGGTTAGGTCTGGGATTTGCCCTCATCTGGCTCGTACTTTCGCATTTTTCGCATACTTGTTGGCCAGATCCTGGCCTTTTTCAGGTTTGGATCAGGTAGTTATGCGGTACCACACCGAAACAGTCAATTAAACCTGGTTCCGATTAATATTTTAGTGGATAACGCCGGTTATTTCTGGGTTAGGTCTGGTATTTGCCCTCATCTGGCTCGTACTTTCGCATTTTTCGCATACTTGTTGGCCAGATCCTGGCCTTTTTCTGGTCTGTATCACGTAGTAATGCGGTACCACACCGATACAGTCAATGAAACCTGGTTGCGATGAATATTTTAGAGGATAACGTCGGTTATGTCACGGTTAGGTCTGGGATTTGCCCTCATCTGGCTCGTACTTTCGCATTTTGCGCATACTTGTTGGCCAGATCCTGGCCTTTTTCTGGCTTGGACCACGTAGCAATTTGGTTCCACACCGAAACAGTCAATTAAACCTGGTTGCGATAAATATTTTAGGGGATAACGCCGGTTATGTCTGGGTTAGGTCTGGTATTTGCCCTCATCTGGCTCGTACTTTCGCATTTCTCGCATACTTGTTGGCCAGATCCCGGCCTTTTTCAGGTTTGGAACACGTAGTAATGCGGTACCACACCGAAACAGTCAATTAAACCTGGTTGGGATTAATATTTTAGAGGATAACGTCGGTTATGTCACGGTTAGATCTGGGGTTTGCCCTCATCTGGATCGTACTTTCGCATTTTTCGCTTACTTGATGGCCAGATCCTGACCTTTTTCTGGTCTGTATCACGTAGTAATGTGGTACCACACCGAAACAGTCAATTAAACCTGGTTGCGATTAATATTTTAGGGGATAACGCCGGTTATGTCTGGGTTAGGTCTGGTATTTGCCCTCATCTGGCTCGTACTTTCGCATTTTTCGCATACTTGTTGGCCAGATCCTGGTTTTTTTCAGGTTTGGATCACGTAGTAATGCGGTACCACACCGAAACAGTCAATAAAAGCTGGTTCCGATTAGTATTTTAGAGGATAACGCTGGTTATGTCTGGGTTAGTTCTGGTATTTGCAATCATCTGGCTCATACTTTCGCGTTTTTCGCATATTTGTTGGCCAGATCCTGGTTTTTTTCTGGTTTGGATCCTGCACTAATGTGATTCCACACCGAAACAATCAATTAAACCTGGTGGCGATTAATATTTTAGAGGATAACGCCGGTTATGTCTGGGTTAGGTCTGGTATTTGCCCTCATCTGGCTCGTACTTTCGCATTTTACGCATACTTGTTGGCCAGATCCTGGCCTTTTTCTGGTCTGTATCACGTAGTAATGTGGTACCACACCGAAACAGTCAATTAAACCTGGTTGCGATTAATATTTTAGGGGATAACGCCGGTTATGTCTGGGTTAGGTCTGGTATTTGCCCTCATCTGGCTCGTACTTTCGCATTTTTCGCATACTTGTTGGCCAGATCCTGGCCTTTTTCAGGTTTGGAACACGTAGTAATGCGGTACCACACCGAAACAGTCAATTAAACCTGGTTGCGATTAATATTTTAGAGGATAACGTCGGTTATGTCACGGTTAGGTCTGGGATTTGCCCTCATCTGGATCGTACTTTCGCATTTTTCGCTTACTTGTTGGCCAGATCCTGACCTTTTTCTGGTTGGATCACGTAGTAATGTGGAACCACACTGAAACAGTCAATGAAAGCTGGTTCCGATTAGTATTTTAGAGGATAACGCTGGTTATGTCTGGGTTAGTTCTGGTATTTGCAATCATCTGGCTCATACTTTCGCACTTTTCGCATACTTGATGGCCAGATCCTGGCTTTTTTCTGGTTTGGATCACGTAGTAATGCGGTACCACACCGATACAGTCAATGAAACCTGGTTGCGATGAATATTTTAGAGGATAACGTCGGTTATGTCACGGTTAGGTCTGGGATTTGCCCTCATCTGGCTCGTACTTTCGCATTTTGCGCATACTTGTTGGCCAGATCCTGGCCTTTTTCTGGCTTGGACCACGTAGTAATTTGGTTCCACACACGAAACAGTCAATTAAACCTGGTTGCGATTAATATTTTAGGGGATAACGCCGGTTATGTCTGGGTTAGTTCTGGTATTTGCAATCATCTGGCTCATACTTTCGCATTTTTCGCATACTTGATGGCCAGATCCTGGCTTTTTTCTGGTTTGGATCACGTAGTAATGCGGTACCACACCGATACAGTCAATGAAACCTGGTTGCGATGAATATTTTAGAGGATAACGTCGGTTATGTCACGGTTAGGTCTGGGATTTGCCCTCATCTGGCTCGTACTTTCGCATTTTGCGCATACTTGTTGGCCAGATCCTGGCCTTTTTCTGGCTTGGACCACGTAGTAATTTGGTTCCACACACGAAACAGTCAATTAAACCTGGTTGCGATTAATATTTTAGGGGATAACGCCGGTTATGTCTGGGTTAGTTCTGGTATTTGCAATCATCTGGCTCATACTTTCGCATTTTTCGCATACCTGTTGGCCAGATCCTGGGGTTTTTCTGGTTTGGATCACGCAGTAATGTGGTACCACACTGAAACAGTCAATGAAGGCTGGTTTCGATATATATTTTAGAGGATAACACCGGTTAGGTCTGGGTTATGTCTGGTATTTGCAATCATCTGCCACATACTTCCGCTTTTTTCGCAAACTTGTTGGCCAGATCCTGCGTTTTTTCTGGTGTGGATCACGCAGTAATGCGGTACCACACCGAAACAGTCAATTAAACCTGGTTGCGATTAATATTTTAGAGGATAACGCCGTTTATGTCTCGGTTGTGTCTGGGATTTGCCCTCATCTGGCTCGTACTTTCGCATTTCTCGCATACTTGTTGGCCAGATTCTGGGCTTTTTCATGTTTGTATCACGTAGTAGCGTGGTACCACACTGAAACAGTCAATTAGACCTGGTTCCGATTAGTATCGTAAAGGATAACGCTGGTTATGTCTGGGTTAGCTCTGGTATTTGCCCTCATTTGGCCCGTACTTTCGTATTTTTCTCATACTTGTTCGGCAGCTCCTGGCCTTTTTTCTGGTTAGGATCACGTATTAATGTGGTGGCGCACTGAGGTAGACAATTCAACCTGGATCTATCAATATTTTAGAGGATAACGCCGGTTATGTCTCGTTTAGTTCTGGGATTTGCCCTCATCTGGCTCGTACTTTCGCATTTTGCGAATACTTGTTGGCCAGATCCTGGCCTTTTTCTGGCTTGGACTACGTAGTAATTTGGTACCACACTGAAACAGTCAATTAAACCTGGTTCCGATTAATATTTTAGTGGATAACGCCGGTTATTTCTGGGTTAGGTCTGGTATTTGCCCTCATCTGGCTCGTACTTTCGCATTTTTCGCATACTTGTTGGCCAGATCCTGGCCTTTCTCAGGTTTGGATCACGTAGTAATGCGGTACCACACCGAAACAGTCAATTAAACCTGGTTGCGATTAATATTTTAGAGGATAACGTCGGTTATGTCAGGGTTAGGTCTGGGATTTGCCCTCATCTGGATCGTACTTTCGCATTTCTCGCATACTTGTTGGCCAGATCCTGGTTTTTTTCTGGTTTGGATCATGCACTAATGTGATTCCACACCGAAACAGTCAATTAAACCTGGTGGCGATTAATATTTTAGAGGATAACGCCGGTTATGTCTGGGTTAGGTCTGGTATTTGCCCTCATCTGGCTCGTACTTTCGCATTTTACGCATACTTGTTGGCCAGATCCTGGCCTTTTTCTGGCTTGGACTACGTAGTAATTTGGTACCACACTGAAACAGTCAATTAAACCTGGTTCCGATTAGTATTTTAGAGGAGAACGCTGGTTACGCCTGGATTACTTCTGGTATATGCAACCATCTGGCTCACACATTCGCATTTTTCGCATACTTTTTGGGCAGATCCTGGCCTTTTTCTGTTTTGGATCACGTAGTAATGTGGTACCAAACTGAAACAGTCAATTAAACCTGGTTCCGACCAATATTTTAGAGGATAACGCCGGTTATGTCTGGGTCAGGTCTGGTATTTGCCCTCATTTGGCTCGTACTTCCGCATTTTTCGCATACCTGTTGGCCAGATCCTGAGGTTTTTCTGGTTTGGATCACGCAGTAATGTGGTACCACACTGAAACAGTCAATGAAGGCTGGTTTCGATATATATTTTAGAGGATAACACCGGTTAGGTCTGGATTATGTCTGGTATTTGCAATCATCTGCCACATACTTCCGCATTTTTCGCATACTTGTTGGCCAGATCCTGCGATTTTTCTGGTGTGGATCACGTAGTAATGCGGTACCATACCGAAACAGTCAATTAAACCTGGTTGCGATTAATATTTTAGAGGATAACGCCGGCTATGTCTCGGTTGTGTCTGGGATTTGCCCTCATCTGTCTCGTACTTTCGCATTTTTCGCTTACTTGTTGGCCAGATCCTGGGCTTTTTCTGGTTTGGATCACGTAGTAGTGTGATTCCACACCGAAACAGTCAATTAAACCTAGTTGCGATTAATATTTTAGAGGATAACGCCGGTTATGCCTGGGTCAGGTCTGGGATTTGCCCTCATTTGGCTCGTACTTTCGCATTTCTCGCATACTTGTTGGCCAGATTCTGGGCTTTTTCAGGTTTGTGTCACGTAGTAGCGTGGTACCACACTGAAACAGTCAATTAAGCCTGGTTCCGATTAGTATCTTAGAGGATAACGCTGGTTATGTCTGGGTTGGCTCTGGTATTTGCCCTCATTTGGCCCGTACTTTCGTATTTTTCTCATACTTGTTGGGCAGCTCCTGGGCTTTTTTATGGTTAGGATCACGTATTAATGTGGTGGCGCACTGAGGTAGACAATTCAACCTGGATCTATCAATATTTTAGAGGATAACGCCGGTTATGTCTGGGTTAGGTCTGGGATTTGGCCTCATCTGGCTCGTACTTTCGCATTTCTCGCATACTTGTTGGCCAGATCCAGGGCTTTTTCTGGTTTGCATCCCGTCGTAATGTGGTTCCACACCGAAACAGTCAATTAAACCTGGTTGCGATTAATATTTTAGGGGATAACGACAGTTATGTCTGTGTTAGGTCTGGTATTTGCCCTCATCTGGCTCGTACTTTCGCATTTCTCGCATATTTGTTGGCCAGATCCTGGCCTTTTTCAGGTTTGGATCACGTAGTAATGCGGTACCACACCGAAACAGTCAATTAAACCTGTTTGCGATTGATATTTTAGGGGATAACGTCGGTTATGTCTCGTTTAGGTCTGGGATTTGCCCTCATCTGGCTCGTACCTTCGCATTTTCCGCATACTTGTTACGCCAGATCCTGGCCTTTTTCTGGCTCGGACTACGTAGTAATTTGGTACCACACTGAAACAGTCAATTAAACCTGGTTCCGATTAATATTTTAGTGGATAACGCCGGTTATTTCTGGGTTAGGTCTGGTATTTGCCCTCATCTGGCTCGTACTTTCGCATTTTGCGCATACTTGTTGGCCAGATCCTGGCCTTTTTCTGGTTTGGATCACGTAGTAATGCAGTACCACACCGAAACAGTCAATTAAACCTGGTTGCTATTAATATTTTAGAGGATAACGCCGGTTATGTCTCGGTTAGGTCTGGGATTTGCCCTCGTCTGGCTCGTACTTTCGCATTTTGCGCATACTTGTTGGCCAGATCCTGACCTTTTTCTGGTTGGATCACGTAGTAATGTGGAACCACACTGAAACATTCAATAAAAGCTGGTTCCGATTAGTATTTTAGATGATAACGCTGGTTATGTCTGGGTTAGTTCTGTTATTTGCAATCATCTGGCTCATACTTTCGCATTTTTCGCATACTTGATGGCCAGATCCTGGCTTTTTTCTGGTTTGGATCACGTAGTAATGCGGTACCACACCGATACAGTCAATGAAACCTGGTTGCGATTAATATTTTGGAGGATAACGCCGGTTATGTCTCGGTTAGGTCTGGGATTTGCCCTCATCTGGCTCGTACTTTCGCATTTCTCGCATACTTGTTGGCCAGATCCTGGCCTTTTTCTGGTTTGGATCACGTAGTAATGTGGTACCACACTGAAACAGTCAATAAAAGCTGGTTCCGATTAGTATTTTAGAGGATAACGCTTGTTATGTCTGGGTTAGTTCTGGTTTTTGCAATCATCTGGCTCATACTTTCGCGTTTTTCGCATACTTGTTGGCCAGATCCTGGTTTTTTTCTGGTTTGGATCCTCTACTAATGTGACTCCACACCGAAACAGTCAATTAAACCTGGTTGCGATTAATATTTTAGAGGATAACGCCGGTTATGTCTGGGTTAGGTCTGGTATTTGCCCTCATCTGGCTCGTACTTTCGCATTTAACGCATACTTGTTGGCCAGATCCTGGCCTTTTTCTGATCTGTATCACGTAGTAATGTGGTTCCACACCGAAACAGTCAATTAAACCTGGTTGCTATTAATATTTTAGGGGATAGCGCCGGTTATGACTGGGTTAGGTCTGGTATTTGCCCTCATCTGGCTCGTACTTTCGCATTTTTCGCATACTTGTTGGCCAGATCCTGACCTTTTTCTGGTTGGATCAGGTAGTAATGTGGAACCACACTGAAACAGTCAATAAAAGCTGGTTCCGATTAGTATTTTAGAGGATAACGCTGGTTATGTCTGGGTTAGTTCTGGTATTTGCAATCATCTGGCTCATACTTTCGCATTTTTCGCATACTTGATGGCCAGATCCTGGCTTTTTTCTGGTTTGGATCACGTAGTAATGCAGTACCACACCGATACAGTCAATGAAACCTGGTTGCGATTAATATTTTAGAGGATAACGGCTGTTATGTCTCGGCTAGGTCTGGGATTTGCTCTCATGTGGCTCGTACTTTCGCATTTTTCGCATACTTGTTGGCCAGATCCTGGCCTTTTTCTGGTCTGTATCACGTAGTAATGTGGTTCTACACCGAAACAGTCAATTAAACCTGGTTGCGATTAATATTTTAGAGGATAACGCCGGTTAAGTCTAGGTTAGGTCTGGTATTTGCCCTCATCTGGCTCGTACTTTCGCATTTTTCGCATACTTGTTGGCCAGACCCTGGCCTTTTTCTGGCTTGGACCACGTAGTAATTTGGAACCACACTGAAACAGTCTATTAAACCTGGTTCCGATTAATATTTTAGAGGATAACGCCGGTTATGTCTGGGTTAGGTCTGGTATTTGCCCTCATCAGGCTCGTACTTTCGCATTTTTCGCATACTTGTTGGCCAGATCCTGGCCTTTTTCTGGTTTTGATCACGTAGTAATGTGGTACCACACTGAGACAGTCGATAAAAGCTGGTTCCGATTAGTATTTTGGAGGAGAACGCTGGTTACGCCTGGGTTACTTCTGGTATATGCAATCATCTGGCTCATACTCTCGCGTTTTTCGCATACATGTTGGTCAGATCTTGGCCTTTTTCTGGCATGGACCACGTAGTAATGTGGTATCACACTGAAACAGTCAATTAAACCTGGTTCAGATCAATATTTTAGAGGATAACGCCGGTTATGTCTTGGTTAGTTCTAGTATTTGCCCTCATCTGGCTCGTACTTTCGCATTTTTCGCATACCTGTTGGCCAGATCCTGGCCTTTTTCTGGCTTGGACCAAGTAGTAATCTGGGACCACACTCAAACAGTCAATTAAACCTGGTTGCGATAAATATTTTAGAGGGTAGCGGCGGTTATTTCTCGGTTAGGTCTGGGCTTTGCCCTCATCTGTCTCATACTTTCGCATTTTTCGCAAACTTGATGGCCAGATCCTGGCTTTTTTCTGGTTTGGATCCCGTCGTAATGTGGTTCCACACCGAAGAAGTCAATTAAACATGGTTGCGATGAATATATTGGAGGATAACGCTGGTTATGTTTGGGTTAGTTATGGTATTTGCAATAATCTGGCTCGTACTCTCACAGTTTTCGCATACTTGTTGGCCAGATCCTGGGCTTTTTCTGGTTTGTATCACGTAGTAGTGTGGTACCACTCTGAAACAGTCAATTAAACCTGGTTCCGATTAGTATCTTAGAGGATAACGCCGGTTATGCCTGGGTCAGGTCTGGTATTTGCCCTCATTTGGCTCGTACTTTCGTATTTTTCTCATACTTGTTGGGCAGCTCCTGGGTTTTTTTCTGGTTAGGATCACGTATTATTGTGGTGGTGCACTGAGGTAGACAATTCAATCTGGATTCTATCAATATTTTAGAGGATAACGCCGGTTATGTCTGGGTTAGGTCTGTGATTTGGCCTCATCTGGCACGTACTATCGCATTTCTCGCATACTTGTTGGCCAGATCCTGGCTTTTTTCTGGTTTGGATCACGTAGTAATGCGGTACCACACCGAAGCAGTCAATTTAACCTGGTTTCGATTAATATTTTAGAGGATAACGCCGCTTATATCTCGGTTAGGTCTGGGATTTGCCCTCATCTGGCTCGTACCTTCGCATTTTTCGCATACTTGTTGGCCAGATCCTGGCCTTTTCCTGGTTTGGATCACGTAGTAATGTGGTACCACACTGAAACAGTCAATGAATGCTGGTTTCGATTAATATTTTAGAGGATAACGCCGGTTATGTCTGGGTTATGTCTGGTATTTGCAATCATCAGCCATATACTTCCGCATTTTTCGCATACTCGTTGGCCAGATCCTGCGTTTTTTCTGGTGTGGATCACGTAGTAATGCGGTACCACACCGAAACAGTCAATTAAACCTGGTTGCGATTAATATTTTAGAGGATAACGCCGGTTATGTCTCGGTTTTGTCTTGGATTTGCCATCATCTGGCTCGTACTTTCGCATTTTTCGCTTACTTGTTGGCCAGATCCTGGGCTTTTTCTGGTTTGGATCACGTAGCAGTGTGGTTCCACACCGAAACAGTCAATTAAACCTGGTTGCGATTAATATTTTAGAGGATAACGCCGGTTATGCCTGGGTCAGGTCTGGTATTTGCCCTCATTTTGCGCGTACTTTCGTATTTTTCTCATACTTGTTGGGCAGCTCCTGGGTTTTTTTCTGGTAAGGATCACGTATTATTGTGGTGGTGCACTGAGGTAGACAATTCTATCTGGATTCTATCAATATTTTAGAGGATAACGCCGGTTATGTCTGGGTTAGGTCTGGGATTTGGCCTCATCTGGCTCGTACTTTCGCATTTCTCGCATACGTGTTGGCCAGATCCTGGCTTTTTTCTGGTTTGGATCACGTAGTAATGCGGTACCACACCGAAGCAGTCAATTTAACCTGGTTTCGATTAATATTTTAGAGGATAACGTCGCTTATATCTCGGTTAGGTCTGGGATTTGCCCTCATCTGGCTCGTACCTTCGCATTTTTCGCATACTTGTTGGCCAGATCCTGGCCTTTTCCTGGTTTGGATCACGTAGTAATGTGGTACCACACTGAAACAGCCAATGAATCCTGGTTTCGATATATATTTTAGGGGATAACACCGGTTAGGTCTGGGTTAGGTCTGGTATTTGTCCCCATTTGGTTTGTACTTCCGCATTTTTCGCATACTTGTTGGCCAGATCCTGCGTCTTTTCTGGTGTGGATTTCGTAGTAATGCGGTACCACACGGAAACAGACAATTAAACCTGGCTGCGATTAATATTTTAGTGGATAACGCCGGTTATGTCTGGGTTAGGTCTGGTATTTGCAATCATCTGGCTCATACTTTCGCGGTTTTCGCATACTTGTTGGCCAGATCCTGGGTTTCTTCCGGTTTGGATCCCGTAGTAATGAGGTTCCACACCGAAACAGTCAATTAAACCAGGTTGCGATTGGTATTTTAGAGGATAACGCCGGTTATGTCTGGGTTAGGTCTGGTATTTGCCATCATCTGGCTCGTACTTTCGCATTTTTCGCATACCTGTTGGCCAGATCCTGGCCTTTTCCTGGTTTGGATGACGTAGTAATGTGGTACCACAATGAAACAGCCAATGAATCCTGGTTTCGATATATATTTTAGGGGATAACACCGGTTAGGTCTGGGTTACGACTGGTATTTGTAATCATTTGCCACATACTTTCGCATTTTTGGCATACTTGTTTGCCACATCCTGGGTTCATTTCTGGCTCGGACCACGTGGTATTGTGGTACCACACCGACACAGTCAATTCAGCCTGGTTGCGATTAGTATTTTTGAGGATAATGCTGGTTATGTCTGGGTTAGGTCTGGTATTTGCCCTCATTTGGCTCGTACTTCCGCATTTTTCGCATACTTGTTGGCCAGATCCTGGGATAGTTCTGGTTTGTATCACGTAGTAGTGTGGTACCACACTGAAACAGTCAATAGAAGCTGGTTCCGGATAGTATTTTAGAGGATAACGAAGGTTACGTCTGGCTTAGTTCTGGTATTTACCATCATCTGGCTCATACTTTCGCGTTTTTCGCATACTTGTTGGCCAGATCCTGGGTTTTTTCCGGTTTGGATCACGTAGTAATGTGGTTCTACACCGAAACAGACAATTAAACCTGGTTGCGATTAATATTTTAGAGGATAACGCCGGTTAAGTCTAAGTTAGGTCTGGTATTTGCCCTCATCTGGCTCGTACTTTCGCATTTTTCGCATACTTGTTGGCCAGATCCCGGCCCTTTTCTGGTTTGGATCACGTACTAATGCGATACCAGACCGAAACAGCCAATCAAACCTGGTTCCGATTAATATTTTAGAGGATAACGCCTGTTATGTCTGGGATAGGTCTGGTATTTGCCCTCATCTGGCTCGTACTTTCGCATTTTTCGCATACTTGTTGGCCAGATCCTGGGCTTTTGCTGGTTTGGATCACGTAGTAATGTGGTTCTACACCGAAACAGACAATTAAACCTGGTTGCGATTAATATTTTAGAGGATAACGCCGGTTAAGTCTAGGTTAGGTCTGGGATTTGCCGCCATCTGGCTCGTATTTTCGCATTTGTCGCATACTTGTTGGCCAGATCCTGGCCTTTTTCTGGCTTGAACCGCATATTAATGTGGTATCACACTGAAACACTCAATTAAACCTGGTACCGATTAATATTTTATAGGATAACGCCGGTTATGTCTGGGTTAGGTCTTGTATTTGCCCTCATCTGGCTCGTACTTTCGCATTTTTCGCATACTTGTTGGCCAGATCCTGGCCTTTTTCTGGCTTGGACCGCATAGTAATGTGGTATCACACTGAAACAGTCAATTAAACCTGGTTCCGATTAATATTTTGGTGGATAACGCCGGTTATGTCTGGGTTAGGTCTGGTATTTACCCTCATCTGGCTCGTACTTTCGCATTTCTCGCATACTTGTTGGCCAGATCCCGGCCCTTTTCTGGTTTGGATCACGCACTAATGCGGTACTAGACCGAAACAGCCAATTAAACCTGGGTCCGATTAATATTTTAGAGGATAACGCCGGTTAAGTCTAGGTTAGGTCTGCTATCTGCCCTCATCTGGCTCGTACTTTCGCATTTTTCGCATACTTGTTGGCCAGATCCCGGCCCTTTTCTGGTTTGGATCACGTACTAATGCGTTACCAGACCGAAACAGCCAATTAAACCTGATTCCGATCAATATTTTAGAGGATAACGTCTGTTATGTCTGGGTTAGGTCTGGTATTTGCCCTCATCTGGCTCGTACTTTCGCATTTTCCGCATACTTGTTGGCCAGATCCTGGCCTTTTTCTGGTTTGGATCACGTAGTAATGCGGTACCACACCGAAACAGTCAATTAAACCTGGATGCGATTCATATTTTAGAGGATAACGTCGGTTATGTCTCGGTTAGGTCTGGTATTTGCCCTCATCTGGCTCGTACTTTCGCATTTTTCGCATACTTGTTGGCCAGATCCCGGCCCTTTTCTGGTTTGGATCACGTAGTAATGCGGTACCACACCGAAACAGTCAATTTAACCTGGTTTCGTTTAATATTTTAGAGGATAACGCCGGTTATATCTCGGTTAGGTCTGGGATTTGCCCTCATCTGGCTCGTACCTTCGCATTATTCGCATACTTGTTGGCCAGATCCTGCGTCTTTTCTGGTGTGGATTTCGTAGTAATGCGGTACCACACGGAAACAGACAATTAAACCTCGCTGCGATTAATATTTTAGAGGATAACGCCGGTTATGTCTCGGTTGTGTCTGGGATTTGCCCTCATCTGTCTCGTGCTTTCGTATTTTTCGCATACTTGTTGGTCAGATCCTGGGCTATTTCTGGTTTGTATCACGTAGTAGTGTGGTACCACACTGAAACAGTCAATACAAGCTGGTTCCGGATAGTATTTTAGAGGATAACGCAGGTTACGTCTGGGTTAGTTCTGGTATTTGCAATCATCTGGCACACACTTTCGCGTTTTTCGCAGACTTGTTGGCCAGATCCTGGGTTTTTTCCGGTTTGGATCCCGTAGTAATGAGGTTCCACACCGAAACAGTCAATTAAACCTGGTTGCGATTAATATTTTAGAGGATAACGCCGGTTATGTCTGGGTTAGGTCTGGTATTTACCCTCATCTGGCTCGTACTTTCGCATTTCTCGCATACTTGTTGGCCAGATCCCGGCCCTTTTCTGGTTTGGATCACGCACTAATGCGGTACTAGACCGAAACAGCCAATTAAACTTGGTTCCGATTAATATTTTAGAGGATAACGCCGGCTATGTCTGGGTTAGGTCCGCTATTTGCCCTCATCTGGCTCGTACTTTCGCATTTTTCGCTTACTTGTTGGCCAGATCCTGGCCTTTTCCTGGTTTGGATCACGTAGTAATGTGGTACCCCACTGAGACAGTCAATAAAAGCTGGTGCCGATCAGTATTTTAGAGGATAACGCTGGTTATGTCTCGTTTAGGTCTGGGATTTGCCCTCATCTAGCTCGTACTTTCGCATATTTCGCATACTTGTTGGCCAGATTCTGCGCTTTTTCAGGTTTGTATCACGTAGTAGCGTGGTACCACACTGAAACAGTCAATTAAAACTGGTTCCGATTAGTATCTTAGAGGATAACGCTGGTTATGTCTGGGATAGCTCTGGTATTTGCAATCATCTGGCTCATACTTTCGCGTTTTCCCAATACTTGTTGGCCAGATCCAGGGCTTTTTCTGGTTTGCATCCCGTCGTAATGTGGTTCCACACCGAAACAGTCAATTAAACCTGGTTGCGATTAATATTTTAGGGGATAACGCCGGTTATGTCTGGGTTAGGTATGGTATTTGCCCTGATCTTGCAAGTACTTCCGCATTTTTCGCATACTTGTTGGGCAGATACTGGCCTTTTTCTGGTTTGGATCACGTAGTAATTTGGTACCACACAGAAACAGTCAATCAAACCTGGTTCCGATTTATATTTTAGTGGATAACGCCGGTTATGTCTGGGTTAGGTCTGGTATTTGCCCTCATTTGGCTCGTACTTCCGCATTTTTCGCATACTTGTTGGCCAGATCCTGCGTTTTTTCTGGTGTGGATCTCGTAGTAATGCGGTACCACACCAAAACAGTCAATTAAACCTGGTTGCGATAAATATTTTAGAGGATAACGCCGGTTATGTCTCGGTTGTGTCTGGGATTTGCCCTCATCTGTCTCGTGCTTTCGTATTTTTCGCATACTTGTTGGCCAGATCCTGGGCTTTTTCTGGTTTGTATCACGTAGTAGTGTGGTACCACACTGAAACAGTCAATAGAAGCTGGTTCCGGATAGTCTTTTAGAGGATAACGAAGGTTACGTCTGGCTTAGTTCTGGTATTTGCCATCATCTGGCTCATACTTTCGCGTTTTTCGCATACTTGTTGGCCAGATCCTGGGTTTTTTCCGGTTTGGATCCCGTAGTAATGAGGTTCCACACCGAAACAGTCAATTAAACCCGGTTGCGATTAATATTTTAGAGGATAACGCCGGTTATGTCTCGGTTAGGTCTGGGATTTTCCCTCATCTGGCTCGTAATTTCGCATTTTTCGCATACTTGTTGGCCAGATCCTGGCCTTTTTCTGGTTTGGATCACGTAGTAATGCGGTGCAACACCGAAACTTTCAATTAAACCTGGTTGCGATTAATCTTTTAGAGGATAACGCCGTTTATGTCTCGGTTAGGTCTGGGATTTGCCCTCATCTGGCACGTACTTTCGCATTTTTCGCATACTTGTTGGCCAGATCCTGGCCTTTTTCTGGCTCGGACCTCGTAGTAATGTGGTACCACGCCGAAACAGTCAATTAATCCTGGCTGCGATTAGTACTTTAGAGGATAACGCTGGTTATGTCTGGGTTAGTTCTGGTATTTCCAATCATCTGGCTCATACTTTCGCGTTTTTCGCATACTTCTTGGCCAGATCCAGGGTTTTTTCTGGTTTGGATCTCGTAATAATGACGCTCCACACCGAAACAGTCAATTAAACCTGGTTCCGATTTATATTTTAGTGGATAACGCCGGTTATGTCTGTGTTAGGTGTGGTATTTGCCCTCATCTGGCTCGTACTTTCGCACTTTTCGCATACTTGTTGGCCAGATCCTGGCCTTTTTGTGGTTTGTGTCACGTAGTAATGTGGTCCTACAGCGAAACAGTCAATTAAACCTGGTTGCGATTAATGTTTTAGAGGATAACGCCGGTTATGCCTCGGTTAGGTCTGGGATTTGCCCTCATCTGGCTCGTACTATCGCATTTTTTCCATACTTGTTTGGCCAGATCCTGGCCTTTTTCTGGCTTGGACCACGTAGTAATTTGGTACCACACTGAAGCAGTCAATAAAAGCTGTTTCCGATTAGTATTTTAGAGGATAACGCCGGTTATGTATGGGTTAGTTCTGGTATTTGCAACCATCTGGCTCATTCACTTTCGCGATTTCGCATACGTGTTGTCCGGATCCGGGGTTTTTTCTGGTTTGGTTCCCGTGGTAATGAGATACCCCACAGAAACAGTCAATTAAACCTGGTTGCGATTAATATTTTAGAGGATAACGCTGGTTATGCCTCGGTTAGGTCTGGGATTTGCCCTCATCTGGCTCGTACTATCGCATTTTTTCCATACTTGTTTGGCCAGATCCTGGCCTTTTTCTGGCTTGGACCACGTAGTAATTTGGTACCACACTGAAACAGTCAATTAAACCTGGTTCCGATTAATGTTTTAGAGGATAACGCCGGTAATGTCTGGGTTAGATCTGGTATTTGCCCTCATCTGGCTCGTACTTTCGCATTTTTCGCATACTTGTAGGCCAGATCCTGGCCTTTTTCTGGTTTGGATCACGTAGTAATGCGGTGCAACACCGAAACTTTCAATTAAACCTGGTTGCGATTAATCTTTTAGAGGATAACGCCGTTTATGTCTCGGTTAGGTCTGGGATTTGCCCTGATCTGGCACGTACTTTCGCATTTTTCGCATACTTGTTGGCCAGATCCTGGCCTCTTTCTGGCTCGGACCACGTAGTAATGTGGTACCACGCCGAAACAGTCAATTAAACCTGGTTGATATTAGTACTTTAGAGGATAACGCTGGTTATGCCTGGGTTAGTTCTGGTATTTCCAATCATCTGGCTCATACTTTCGCGTTTTTCGCATACTTCTTGGCCAGATCCAGGGTTTTTTCTGGTTTGGATCCCGTAATAATGACGCTCCACACCGAAACAGTCAATTAAACCTGGTTTCGATTAATATTTTAGAGGATAACGCCGTCTATATCTCGGTTACGTCTGGGATTTGCCCTCATCTGACTCGTACATTCGCACTTTTCGCATACTTGTTGGCCAGATCCTGGCCTTCTTGTGGTTTGTGTCACGTAAAAATGTGGTCCTTCAGCGAAACAGTCAATTAAACCTGGTTGCGATTAATATTTTAGAGGATAACGCCGGTTATGTCTAGGTTAGGTCTGGTATTTGCCCTCATCTGGCTCGTACTTTCGCATTTTTCGCATACTTGTTGGCCAGATCCTGGCCTTTTTCTGGTTTGGATCACGTAGTAATGCGGTGCAACACCGAAACTTTCAATAAAACCTGGTTGCGATTAAACTTTTAGAGGATAACGCCGTTTATGTCGGGGTTAGGTCTGGTATTTACCATTATCTGGCTCGTACTTTCGCGATTTCTCATACTTGTAGGCCAGATCCTGGCCTTTTTCTGGTTTGGATCACGTAGTAATGCGGTGTAACACCGGAACTTTCAATTAAACATGGTTGCGATTAGTACTTTGGAGGATAACGCTGGTTATGTCTGGGTTAGTTCTGGTATTTCCAATCATCTGGCTCATACTTTCGCGTTTTTCGCATACTTCTTGGCCAGATCCAGGGTTTTTTCTGGTTTGGATCCCGTAATAATGACGCTCCACACCGAAACAGTCAATTAAACCTGGTTGCGATTAATATTTTAGAGGATAACGCCGGTTATGTCTAGGTTAGGTCTGGTATTTGCCCTCATCTGGCTCGTACTTTCGCATTTTTCGCATACTTGTTGGCCAGATCCCGGCCCTTTTCTGGTTTGGATCACGTACTAATGCGGTACCAGACCGAAACAGTCAATTAAACCTGGTTCCGATTATTATTTTAGAAGATAACGCTGGTTATGTCTGTGTTAGGTCTGGGATTTGCCCTCATCTGGCTCGTACATTCGCATTTTTCGCCTACTTGTTGGCAAAATCCTGGGGTTTTTCTGGTTTTGATCACGTAGTAATGCGGTACCACACCGAAGCAGTCAATTAAACCTAGCTGCGATTAATACTTTAGAGGATAACGCCGGTTATGTCTGGGTTAGGTCTGGTATTTGCCCTCATCTGGCTCGTACTTTCGCATTTTGTGCATACTTGTTGGCCAGATCCTGGCCTCATTCTGGCTTGGACCACGTAGTAATTTGGTACCACACTGAAACAGTCAATTAAACCTGGTTCCGATTTATATTTTAGTGGATAACGCCGGTTATGTCTGTGTTAGGTCTGGTATTTGCCCTCATCTGGCTCGTACTTTCGCATTTTTCGCATACTTGTTGGCCAGATCCTGGCCTTTTTCTAGTTTGGATCACGTAGTAATGTGGTACCACACTGAAACAGTCAATTAAACCTGGTTCCCATTAATATTTTAGAGGATAACGCTGGTTATGTCTGGGTTGGTTCAGGTATTTGCAATAATCTGGCTCATACTTTCGCAATTTTCGCATACTAGTTGGCCAGATCCTGGGCTTTTTCTGGTCTGGATCACGTAGTAATGTGGTACCACACTGAAGCAGTCAATAAAAGCTGTTTCCGATTAGTATTTTAGAGGATAACGCCGGTTATGTCTCGGTTAGGTCTGGGATTTGCCCTCATCTGGCTCGTACATTCGCATTTTTCGCCTACTTGTTGGCAAGATCCTGGGGTTTTTCTGGTTTGGATCACGTAGTAATGCGGTACCACACCGAAGCAGTCAATTAAACCTGGTTCCGCTGAATATTTTGGAGGATAACGCTGGTTCTGTCTCGGTTAGGTCTGGGATTTGCCCTCATCTGGCTCGTACATTCGCATTTTTCGCCTACTTGTTGGCAAGATCCTGGGGTTTTTCTGGTTTGGATCACGTAGTAATGCGGTACCACACCGAAGCAGTCAATTAAACCTAGCTGCGATTAATACTTTAGAGGATAACGCCGGTTATGTCTGGGTTAGGTCTGGTACTTGCCCTCATCTGGCTCGTACTTTCGCATTTTTCGCATACTTGTTGGTCAGATCCTGGCCTCATTCTGGCTTGGACCACGTACTAATATGGTACCACACTGAAACAGTCAATTAAACCTGGTTCCCATTAATATTTTAGAGGATAACGCTGGTTATGTCTGGGTTGGTTCAGGTATTTGCAATTATCTGGCTCATACTTTCGCAATTTTCGCGTACTTGTTGGCCAGATCTTTGGTTTTTTGTGGTTTGGATCCCGTCGTAATGTGGTTCCACACCGAAGCAGTCAATTAAACCTGGTTGCGCTGAATATTTTGAAGGATAACGCTGGTTATGTTTGGGTTATTTCTGGTTTTTGCAATCATCTGGCTCGTACTTTCGCATTTTTCGCATACTTGTTGGCCAGATCCTGGCCTTTTTCTGGTTTGGGTCACGTACTAATATGGTACTACACTGAAACAGTCAATAGAAGCTGGTTCCGAATACTATTTTAGAGGATAACGCTGGTTATGTCTGGGTTAGTTCTGGTATTTGCAACCATCTGGCTCATACTTTCGCGATTTCGCATACTTGTTGTCCGGATCCTGGGTTTTTTCTGGTTTGGATCCCGTGGTAATGAGATACCACACAGAAACAGTCAATTAAACCTGGTTGCGATTAATATTTTAGAGGATAACGCCGGTTATGCCTCGGTTAGGTCTGGGATTTGCCCTCATCTGGCTCGTACTTTCGCATTTTTCGCATACTTGTTGGCCAGATCCTGGCCTTTTTCTGGCTTGGACCACGTAGTAATTTGGTACCACACTGAAACAGTCAATTAAACCTGGTTCCGGTTAATATTTTAGAGGATAACGCCGGTAATGTCTGGGTTAGGTCTGGTATTTGCCCTCAACGGGCTCGTACTTTCGCATTTTTCGCATACTTGTTGGCCAGATCCTGGCCTTTTTCTGGTTTGGATCACGTAGTAATGAGATACCACACAGAAACAGTCAATTAAACCTGGTTGCGATTAATATTTTAGAGGATAACGCCGGTTATGCCTCGGTTAGGTCTGGGATTTGCCCTCATCTGGCTCGTACTTTCGCATTTTTCGCATACTTGTTGGCCAGATCCTGGCCTTTTTCTGGCTTGGACCACGTAGTAATTTGGTACCACACTGAAACAGTCAATTAAACCTGGTTCCGATTAATATTTTAGAGGATAACGCCGGTAATGTCTGGGTTAGGTCTGGTATTTGCCCTCAACGGGCTCGTACTTTCGCATTTTTCGCATACTTGTTGGCCAGATCCTGGCCTTTTTCTGGTTTGGATCACGTAGTAATGCGGTGCAACACCGAAACTTTCAATAAAACCTGGTTGGGATTAATCTTTTAGAGGATAACGCCGTTTATGTCTCGGTTAGGACTGGGATTTGCCCTTATCTGGCTCGTACATTCGCAATTTTCGCATACTTGTTGGCCAGATCCTTGGCTTTTTGTGGTTTGTGTCAGGTAGTAATGTGGTCCTACAGCGAAACAGTCAATTAAACCTGGTTGCGATTAATATATTAGAGGATAACGCCGGTTATGTCTAGGTTAGGTCTGGTATTTGTCCTAATCTGGCTCGTACTTTCGCATTTTTCTCATACTTGTTCGCCAGAAACCTGGGCTTTTTCTGGTTTGGATCACGTACTAATGCGGTACCACACTGGAACAGTCAATAAAAGCTAGTTCCGATTAGTATTTTAGAGGATAAGGCTGGTTATGTCTGGGTTAGTTCTGGTATTTGCAATCATCTGGCTCATACTTTCGCAATTTTCAGGTACTTGTTGGCCAGATCTTGGGTTTTTTGTGGTTTGGATCCCGTCGTATTGTGGTTCCACAACGAGGCAGTCAATTAAACCTGGTTGCGATGAATATTTTGGAGGATAACGCTGGTTATGTTTGGGTTATTTCTGGTTTTTGCAATCATCTGGCTCGTACTTTCGCATTTTTCGCATACTTGTTGGCCAGATCCTGGGCTTTTCAAGTTTGGACCACGTAGTATTGTGGTACCACACTGAAACAGTCAATAAAAGCTGGTTCCCATTTTTATTTTAGAGGATAACGCCGGTTATGTCTGGGTTAGTTCTGGTATTTGCAATCATCCGGCTCGTACCTTCGCATTTTTCGCCTACTTGTTGGCCAGATCCTGGGCTTTTTCTGGTTTGGATCTCGTAGCAATGCGGTACCACTCCGTAACAGTCAATTAAACCTGGTTCCGATTAATATTTTGGTGGATAACGCCGGTTATGTCTGGGTTAGGTCTGGTATTTACCATCATCTGGCTCGTACTTTCGCAGTTTTCGCATACTTGTTGGCCAGATCCTGGCCTTCTTCTGGTTTGGATCACGTGCTAATATGGTACTACACTGAAACTGTCAATAGAAGCTGGTTCCGAATACTATTTTAGAGGATAACGCTGGTTATGTCTGGGTTAGTTCTGGTATTTGCAACTATCTGGCTCATACTTTCGCGATTTCGCATACTTGTTGTCCGGATCCTGGGTTTTTTCTGGTTTGGATCCCGTGGTAATGAGATACCACACAGAAACAGCCAATTAAACCTGGTTCCGATTAATATTTTAGAGGATAACGCCTGTTATGTCTGGGTTAGGTCTGGTATTTGCCCTCATCGGGCTCGTACTTTCGCATTTTTCGCATACTTGTTGGCCAGATCCTGGCCTTTTTCTGGTTTGGATCACGTAGTAATGCGGTGCAACACCGAAACAGTCAATTAAACCTGGTTGCGATTAATATTTTAGAGGATAGCGCCGGTTATGTCTCGGTTAGATCTGGGATTTGCCCCCATCTGGCTCGTACTTAAGCATTTCTCGCATACTTGTTGGCCAGATCCTGGCCTTTTCCTGGTTTGGATCACGTAGTTATGCGGTACCACACTGAAACAGTCAATTAAACCAGGTTGCGATTAATATTTTAGAGGATAACGCCTGTTATGTCTGGGTTAGGTCTGGTATTTGCCCTCATCTGGCTCGTACTTTCGCATTTTTCGCATACTTGTTGGCCAGATCCTGGGCTTTTTCTGGTTTGGATCACGTAGTAATGTGGTTCTACACCGAAACAGACAATTAAACCTGGTTGCGATTAATATTTTAGAGGATAACGCCGGTTAAGTCTAAGTTAGGTCTGGTATTTGCCCTCATCTGGCTCGTACTTTCGCATTTTTCGCATACTTGTTGGCCAGATCCCGGCCCTTTTCTGGTTTGGATCACGTACTAATGCGATACCAGACCGAAACAGCCAATCAAACCTGGTTCCGATTAATATTTTAGAGGATAACGCCTGTTATGTCTGGGATAGGTCTGGTATTTGCCCTCATCTGGCTCGTACTTTCGCATTTTTCGCATACTTGTTGGCCAGATCCTGGGCTTTTTCTGGTTTGGATCACGTAGTAATGTGGTTCTACACCGAAACAGACAATTAAACCTGGTTGCGATTAATATTTTAGAGGATAACGCCGGTTAAGTCTAGGTTAGGTCTGGGATTTGCCGCCATCTGGCTCGTATTTTCGCATTTGTCGCATACTTGTTGGCCAGATCCTGGCCTCTTTCTGGCTTGGACCGCATATTAATGTGGTATCACACTGAAACAGTCAATTAAACCTGGTACCGATTAATATTTTATAGGATGACGCCGGTTATGTCTGGGTTAGGTCTTGTATTTGCCATCATCTGGCTCGTACTTTCGCATTTTTCGCATACTTGTTGGCCAGATCCTGGCCTTTTTCTGGCTTGGACCGCATAGTAATGTGGTGTCACACTGAAACAGTCAATTAATCCTGGTTCCGATTAATATTTTGGTGGATAACGCCGGTTATGTCTGGGTTAGGTCTGGTATTTACCCTCATCTGGCTCGTACTTTCGCATTTTTCGCATACTTGTTGGCCAGATCCCGGCCCTTTTCTGGTTTGGATCACGTACTAATGCGTTACCAGACCGAAACAGCCAATTAAACCTGGTTCCGATTAATATTTTAGAGGATAACGCCTGTTATGTCTGGGTTAGGTCTGGTATTTGCCCTCATCTGGCTCGTACTTTCGCATTTTTCGCATACTTGTTGGCCAGATCCTGGCCTTATTCTGGTTTGGATCACGTAGTAATGCGGTACCACACCGAAACAGTCAATTAAACCTGGTTCCGATTAATATTTTGGTGGATAACGCCGGTTATGTCTGGGTTAGGTCTGGTATTTACCCTCATCTGGCTCGTACCTTAGCATTTTTCGCCTACTTGTTGGCAAGATCCTGGGCTTTTTCTGGTTTGGATCACGTAGTAATGCGGTACCACACCGTAACAGTCAATTAAACCTGGTTGCGATTAATATTTTGGAGGATAACGCCGGTTATGTCTTGGTTAGGTCTGGGATTTGCCCTCATCTGGCTCGTATATTCGCATTTATCGCCTACTTGTTGGTCAGATCCTGGGCTTTTTCTGGTTTGGATCACGTAGTAAAGCCGTACCACACCGAAACAGTCAATTAAACCTGGTTCCGATTAATATTTTAGAGGATAACGCCGGTTATGTCTGGGGTATGTCTGGTATTTGCCCTCATCTGGCTCGTACTTTCGCATTTTTCGCATACTTGTTGGCCAGATCCCGGCCCTTTTCTGGTTTGGATCACGTACTAATGCGTTACCAGACCGAAACAGCCAATTAAACCTGGTTCCGATTAATATTTTAGAGGATAACGCCTGTTATGTCTGGGTTAGGTCTGGTATTTGCCCTCATCTGGCTCGTACTTTCGCATTTTTCGCATACTTGTTGGCCAGATCCTGGCCTTATTCTGGTTTGGATCACGTAGTAATGCGGTACCACACCGAAACAGTCAATTAAACCTGGTTCCGATTAATATTTTGGTGGATAACGCCGGTTATGTCTGGGTTAGGTCTGGTATTTACCCTCATCTGGCTCGTACCTTAGCATTTTTCGCCTACTTGTTGGCAAGATCCTGGGCTTTTTCTGGTTTGGATCACGTAGTAATGTGGTTCTACACCGAAACAGTCAATAAAACCTGGTTGCGATTAATATTTTAGAGGATAACGCCGGTTATGTCTAGGTTAGGTCTGGTATTTGCAATCATCTGGCTCGTACTTTCGCATTTTTCGCATACTTGTTGGCCAGATCCTGGCCTCTTTCTGGCTCAGACCGCGTAGTAATTTGGTACCACACTGAAACAGTCAATTAAACCTGGTTCCCTTTAATATTTTAGAGGATAACGCCGGTTATGTATGGGTTAGTTCTGGCATTTGCAATCATCTGGCTCGTACTTTCGCATTTTTCGCATACTTGTTGGCCAGATCCTGGCCTTTTTCTGGTTTGGATCACGTAGTAAAGCCGTACCACACCGAAACAGTCAATTAAACCTGGTTCCGATTAATATTTTAGAGGATAACGCCGGTTATGTCTGGGGTATGTCTGGTATTTGCCCTCATCTGGCTCGTACTTTCGCATTTTTCGCTTACTTGTTGGCCAGATCCTGGCCTCTTCCTGGCTTGGACCACGTAGTCATGAGGTACCACACTGAAACAATCAATTAAGCCTGGTTCCCATTAATATTTTAGAGGTTAACGCTGGTTATGTCTGGGTTGGTTCAGGTATTTGCAATAATCTGGCCCATACTTTCGCAATTTTCGCGTACTTGTTGGTCAGATATTTGGTTTTTTGTGGTTTGGATCCCGTCGTAATGTTGTTCCACACCGAAGCAGTCAATTAAACCTGGTTGCGATGAATATTTTGGAGGATAACGCTGGTTATGTTTGGGTTAGTTCTGGTATTTGCAATCATCTGGCTCGTGCTCTCGCATTTTTCGCCTACTTGTTGGCCAGATCCCGGCCCTTTTCTGGTTTGGATCACGTACTAATGCGGTACCAGACCGAAACAGCCAATTAAACCTGGTTCCGATTAATATTTTAGAGGATAACGCCGGTTAAGTCTAGGTTAGGTCTGGTATTTGCCCTCATCTGGCTCGTACTTTCGCATTTTTCGCATACTTGTTGGCCAGATCCCGGCCCTTTTCTGGTTTGGATCACGTACTAATGCGGTACCAGACCGAAACAGCCAATTAAACCTGGTTCCGATTAATATTTTAGAGGATAACGCCTGTTATGTCTGGGTTAGGTCTGGTACTTGCCCTCTTCTGGCTCGTACTATCGCATTTTTCGCATACTTGTTGGCCAGATCCTGGCCTTTTTCTGGTTTGGATCACGTAGTAACGCGGTGCCACACCGAAACAGTCAATTAAACCTGGTTGCGATAACTATTTTGGAGTATAACGCCGGTTATGTCTGGGTTAGGTCTGGTACTTGCCCTCTTCTGGCTCGTACTTTCGCATTTTTCGCATAGTTGCTGGCCAGATCCTGGGATTTTTCTGGTTTGGATCCCGTAGTAATGTGGTTCCACACCGAAACAGTCTGTTAAGCCTGGTTTCGATTAACACTTTAGAGGATAACGCCGGTTATGTCTGGGTTAGGTCTGGTATTTACCCTCATCTGTCTCGTACTTCGCATTTTTCGCATACTTGTTGGCAAGATCCTGGGGTTTTTCTGGTTTGGATCACGTAGTAATGCGGTACCACACCGAAGCTGTCAATTAAACCTAGCTGCGATTAATATTTTAGAGGATAACGCCGGTTATGTCTGGGTTAGGTCTGGTATTTGCCCTCATCTGGCTCGTACTTTCTCATTTTTCGCATACTAGTTGGCCAGATCCTCGGCTTTTTCTAGTTTGGATCACGTAGTAATGTGGTACCACACTGAAACAGTCAATTAAACCTGGTTCCCATTAATATTTTAGAGGATAACGCTGGTTATGTCTGGGTTGGTTCAGGTATTTGCAATAATCTGGCTCATACTTTCGCAATTTTCGCGTACTTGTTGGCCAGATCTTTGGTTTTTTGTGGTTTGGATCCCGTCGTAATGTGGTTCCACACCGAAGCAGTCAATTAAACCTGGTTGCGCTGAATATTTTGGAGGATAACGCTGGTTATGTTTGGGTTAGTTCTGGCATTTGCAATCATCTGGCTCGTACTTTCGCATTTTTCGCATACTTGTTGGCCAGATCCTGGCCTTTTTCTGGCTTGGACCGCATATTAATGTGGTATCACACTGAAACAGTCAATTAAACCTGGTACCGATTAATATTTTATAGGATAACGCCGGTTATGTCTGTGTTAGGTCTGGTATTTGCCCTCATCTGGCTCGTACTTTCTCATTTTTCGCATACTAGTTGGCCAGATCCTGGGCTTTTTCTAGTTTGGATCACGTAGTAATTTGGTACCACACAGAAACAGTCAATCAAACCTGGTTCCGATTTATATTTTAGTGGATAACGCCGGTTATGTCTGGGTTAGCTCTGGTATTTGCAATCATCTGGCTCGTACTTTCGCATTTCTCGCATACTAGTTGGCCAGATCCTGGGCTTTTTCTGGTCTGGATCACGTAGTAATGTGGTACCACACTGAAGCAGTCAATAAAAGCTGTTTCCGATTAGTATTTTAGAGGATAACGCCGGTTATGTATGGGTTAGTTCTGGCATTTGCAATCATCTGGCTCGTACTTTCGCATTTTTCGCATACTTGTTGGCCAGATCCTGGCCTTTTTCTGGCTTGGACCGCATATTAATGTGGTATCACACTGAAACAGTCAATTAAACCTGGTACCGATTAATATTTTATAGGATAACGCCGGTTATGTCTGGGTTAGGTCTTGTATTTGCCCTCATCTGGCTCGTACTTTCGCATTTTTCGCATACTTGTTGGTCAGATCCTGGCCTCTTTCTGGCTTGGACCGCGTAGTAATTTGGTACCACACCGAAACAGTCAATTAAACCTGGTTGCGACTAATATTTTAAAGGATAACGCCGGTTATGTCTCGGTTAGGTACGGGATTTGCCCACATCTGTCTCGTACTTTCGCATTTTTCGCATACTTGTTGGCCAGATCCTGGCCTCTTTCTGGCTCAGACCGCGTAGTAATTTGGTACCACACTGAAACAGTCAATTAAACCTGGTTCCCATTAATATTTTAGAGGATAACGCCGGTTATGTATGGGTTAGTTCTGGCATTTGCAATCATCTGGCTCGTACTTTCGCATTTTTCGCATACTTGTTGGCCAGATCCTGGCCTTTTTCTGGCTTGGACCATGTAGTAATTTGGTACCACACTGAAACAGTCAATTAAACCTGGTTCCGATTAATATTTTAGTGGATAACGCCGGTTATGTCTGTGTTAGGTCTGGTATTTGCCCTCATCTGGCTCGTACTTTCGCATTTTTCGCATACTTGTTGGCCACATCCTGGCCTTTTTCTGGTTTGGATCACGTCGTAAAGCCGTACCACACCGAAACAGTCAATTAAACCTGGTTCCGATTAATATTTTAGAGGATAACGCCGGTTATGTCTGGGGTATGTTTTGTATTTGCCCTCATCTGGCTCGTACTTTCGCATTTTTCGCTTACTTGTTGGCCAGATCCTGGCCTCTTCCTGGCTTGGACCACGTAGTCATGAGGTACCACACTGAAACAATCAATTAAGCCTGGTTCCCATTAATATTTTAGAGGATAACGCTGGTTATGTCTGGGTTGGTTCAGGTATTTGCAATAATCTGGCCCATACTTTCGCAATTTTCGCGTACTTGTTGGCCAGATATTTGGTTTTTTGTGGTTTGGATCCCGTCGTAATGTTGTTCCACACCGAAGCAGTCAATTAAGCCTGGTTGCGATGAATATTTTGGAGGATAACGCTCGTTATGTTTGGGTTAGTTCTGGTATTTGCAATCATCTGGCTCGTGCTTTCGCATTTTCCGCCTACTTGTTGGCCAGATCCCGGCCCTTTTCTGGTTTGGATCACGTAGTAATGAGATACCAGACCGAAACAGCCAATTAAACCTGGTTCCGATTAATATTTTAGAGGATAACGCCGGTTAAGTCTAGGTTAGGTCTGGTATTTGCCCTCATCTGGCTCGTACTTTCGCATTTTTCGTATACTTGTTGGCCAGATCCCGGCCCTTTTCTGGTTTGGATCACGTACTAATGCGGTACCAGACCGAAACAGCCAATTAAACCTCGTTCCGGTTAATATTTTAAAGGATAACGCCTGTTATGTCTGGGTTAGGTCTGGTATTTGCCCTCTTCTGGCTCGTACTTTCGCATTTTTCGCATACTTGTTGGCCAGATCCAGGCCTTTTTCTGGTTTGGATCACGTAGTAATGCGGTACCACACCGAAACAGTCAATTAAACCTGGTTCCGATTAATATTTTAGAGGATAACGCTGGTTATGTCTGGGTTAGTTCAGGTATTTGCAATCGTCTGGCTCATACTTTCGCAATTTTCGCGTACCTGTTGGCCAGATCCTGGCCTTTTTTTGGTTTGGACCACGTAGTAATGCGGTGCAACACCGAAACTTTCAATAAAACCTGGTTGCGATTAATCATTTAGAGGATAACGCCGTTTATGTCTCGGTTAGGTCTGGGATTTGCCCCCATCTGTCTCGTACTTCGCATTTTTCGCATACTTGTTGGCCAGATCCTGGCCTCTTTCTGGCTCAGACCGCGCAGTAATTTGGTACCACACTGAAACAGTCAATTAAACCTGGTTCCGATTTATATTTTAGTGGATAACGCCGGTTATGTCTGTGTTAGGTCTGGTATTTGCCCTCATCTGGCTCGTACTTTCTCATTTTTCGCATACTAGTTGGCCAGATCCTGGGCTTTTTCTAGTTTGGATCACGTAGTAATGTGGTAACACACTGAAACAGTCAATTAAACCTGGTTCCCATTAATATTTTAGAGGATAACGCTGGTTATGTCTGGGTTGGTTCAGGTATTTGCAATAATCTGGCTCATACTTTCGCAATTTTCGCGTACTTGTTGGCCAGATCTTTGGTTTTTTGTGGTTTGGATCCCGTCGTAATGTGGTTCCACACCGAAGCAGTCAATTAAACCTGGTTGCGCTGAATATTTTGGAGGATAACGCTGGTTATGTTTGGGTTAGTTCTGGTATTTGCAATCATCTGGCTCGTACTTTCGCATTTCTCGCATACTAGTTGGCCAGATCCTGGGCTTTTTCTGATCTGGATCACGTAGTAATGTGGTACCACACTGAAGCAGTCAATAAAAGCTGTTTCCGATTAGTATTTTAGAGGATAACGCCTGTTATGTATGGGTTAGTTCTGGCATTTGCAATCATCTGGCTCGTACTTTCGCATTTTTCGCATACTTGTTGGCCAGATCCTGGCCTTTTTCTGGCTTGGACCGCATATTAATGTGGTATCACACTGAAATAGTCAATTAAACCTGGTACCGATTAATATTTTATAGGATAACGCCGGTTATGTCTGGGTTAGGTCTTGTATTTGCCCTCATCTGGCTCGTACTTTCGCATTTTTCGCATACTTGTTGGCAAGATCCTGGGCTTTTTCTGGTTTGGATCACGTAGTAAAGCCGTACCACACCGATACAGTCAATTAAACCTGGTTCCGATTAGTATTTTAGTGGATAACGCTGGTTATGTCTGGGTTAGTTCTGGTATTTGCAATCATCTGGCTCGTACTTTCGCATTTTTCGCATACTTGTTGGTCAGATCCTGGGCTTTTTCTGGTTTCGACCACGTAGTAATGTGGTACCACACTGAAACAGTCAATAATAGCTGGTTCGCATTAGTATTTTAGAGGATAACACCGGTTATGTCTGGGTTCGTACTGGTATTTGCAATCATCTGGCTCGTACCTTCCCATTTTTCGCCTACTTGTTGGCAAGATCCTGGGCTTTTTCTGGTTTGGATCCCGTAGTAATGAGATACCACACAGAAACAGTCAATTAAACCTGGTTGCGATTAATATCTTAGAGGATAACGGTGGTTATGTCTCGGTTAGGTCTGGGATTCGCCCTCATCTGGCTCGTACTTTCGCATTTTTCGCATACTTGTTGGCCAGATCCTGGCCTTTTTCTGGCTTCGACCACGTAGTAATTTGGTACCACACTGAAACAGCCAATTAAACCTGGTTCCGATTAATATTTTAGAGGATAACGCCGGTTATGTCTGGGTTAGGTCTGGTATTTGCCCTCATCGGGCTCGTACTTTCGCATTTTTCGCATACTTGTTGGCCAGATCCTGGCCTTTTTCTGGTTTCGATCGCGTAGTAATTGTGTGCAACACCGAAACATTCAATTAAACCTGGTTGCGATTAATATTTTAGAGGATAACGCCGTTTATGTCTCGTTTAGGTCTGGGATTTGCCCTCATCTGGCTCGTACTTTCGCATTTTTCGCATACTTGTTGGCCAGATCCTGGGCTTTTTGTCGTTTGTTTCACGTAGTAATGTGGTCCTACAGCGAAACAGTCAATTAAACCTGGTTGGGATTAATATTTTAGAGGATAACGCCGGTTATGTCTAGGTTAGGTCTGGTATTTGCCCTAATCTGGCTCGTACTTTCGCATTTTTCGCATACTTGTTGGCCAGATCCCGGGCTTTTTCTGGTTTGGATCACGTACTAATGCGGTACCACACTGAAACGGGCAATAAAAGCTAGTTCCGATTAGTATTTTAGTGGATAGCGCTGGTTATGTCTGGGTTAGTTCTGGTATTTGCAATCATCTGGCTCGTGCTTTCGCATTTTTCGCATACTTGTTGGCCAGATCCTGGGCTTTTTCTGGTTTGGACCACGTAGTAATGTGGTACCACACTGAAACAGTCAATAAAAGCTGGTTCGCATTAGTATTTTAGAGGATAACACCGGTTATGTCTGGGTTAGTTCTGGTATTTGCAATCATCTGGCTCGTACCTTCGCATTTTTCGCCTACTTGTTGGCAAGATCCTGGGCTTTTTCTGGTTTGGATCTCGTTGTAATGCGGTACCACAACGTAACAGTCAATTTAACCTGGTTGCGATTAATATTTTGGAGGATAACGCCGGTTATGTCTCGGTTAGGTCTGGGATTTGCCCTCATGTGGCTCGTACCTTCGCATTTTTCGCCTACTTGTTGGCAAGATCCTGGGCTTTTTCTGGTTTGGATCACGTAGTAATGCGGTACCACACCGAAGCAGTCAATTAAACCTGGTTGCGATTATTATTTTAGAGGATAACGCTGGTTATGTCTCGGTTAGGTCTGGGATTTGCCCTCATCTGGCTCGTACTTTCGCATTTTTCGCATACTTGTTGGCCAGATCCTGGGCTTTTTGTCGTTTGTTTCACGTAGTAATGTGGTCCTACAGCGAAACAGTCAATTAAACCTAGTTGGGATTAATATTTTAGAGGATAAGGCCGGTTATGTCTAGGTTAGGTCTGGTATTTGCCCTAATCTGGCTCGTACTTTCGCGATTTCGCATACTTGTAGGACGGATCCTGGATTTTTCTGGTTTGTTTTACGTAGTAATGTGGTCCTACAGCGAAACAGTCAATTAAACCTGGTTGCGATTAATATTTTAGAGGATAACGCCGGTTATGTCTAGGTTAGGTCTGGTATTTGCCCTAATCTGGCTCGTACTTTCGCATTTTTCGCATACTTGTTGGCCAGATCCCGGCCTTTTTCTGGTTTGGATCACGTACTAATGCGGTACCACACTGAAACAGTCAATAAAAGCTAGTTCCGATTAGTATTTTAGAGGATAACGCTGGTTATGTCTGGGTTAGTTCTGGTATTTGCAATCATCTGGCTCATACTTTCGCAATTTTCGCGTACTTGTTGGCCAGATCTTGGGTTTTTTGAGGTTTGGATCCCGTCGTAATGTGGTTCCACACCGAAGCAGTCAATTAAACCTGGTTGCGATGATTATTTTGGAGGATAACGCTGGTTATGTTTGGGTTAGTTCTGGTATTTGCAATCATCTGGCTCGTACTTTCGCATTTTTCGCATACTTGTTGGCCAGATCCCGGGCTTTTTCTGGTTTGGATCACGTAGTAATACAGTACCACACCGTAACTGTCAATTAAACCTGGTTGCGATTAATATTTTAGAGGATAACGCCGGTTATGTCTGGGTCAGTTCTGGCATTTGCAATCATCTGGCTCGTACCTTCGCATGTTTCGCCTACTAGTTGGCAAGATCCTGGCCTTTTTCCGGCTTGGACCACGTAGTAATGTGGTACCACACCGAAACTGTCAGCTAAACCTGCTTGCGATTAATATTTTAGAGGATAACGCCGGTTATGTCTAGGTTAGGTCTGGGATTTGCCCTCATCTGGCTCATACTTTCGCATTTTTCGCATTACTTGTTGGCCAGATCCTGGGCCTTTTCTGGTTTGGATCCCGTAGTAATGCGGTACCACGCCGAAACAGTCAACTAAACATTGTTGCGATTAATATTATAGAGGATAACGCCGGTTACGTCTCGGTTAGGTCTGGTATTTGCCCTCATCTGTCTCGTACTTTCGCATTCTTCGCATACTTGTTGGGCAGACCCTGGCCTTTTTCTGGCTTGGACTACGTAGTAAAGTGGTACAACACTGAAACAGTCAATTAAACCTGGGTCCGATTAATATTTTAGAGGATAACGCCAGTTATGTCTCGGTTAGTTCTGGTATTAGCCCTCATCTGGCTCGTACTTTCGCATTTTTCGCATACTTGTTGGCCAGATCCTGGCCTTTTTCTGGTTTGGATCACGTAGTAACGCGGTGCCACACCGAAACAGTCAATTAAACCTGGTTGCGATAACTATTTTGGAGTATAACGCCGGTTATGTCTGGGTTAGGTCTGGTATTTGCCCTCAACTGGATCGTACATTCGCGTTTTTCGCATAGTTGCTGGCCAGATCCTGGGATTTTTCTGGTTTGGATCCCGTAGTAATGTGGTTCCACACCGAAACAGTCTATTAAGCCTGGTTTCGATTAATATTTTAGAGGATAACGCCGGTGATGTCTGGGTTAGGTCTGGTATTTGCCATCATCTGGCTCGTACTTTCGCTTTTTTCGCATACTTGTTGGCAAGATTCTGGCCTTTTTGCGGCTTGGACCACGTAGTAATGTGGTACCACACTGAAACAGTCAATTAAACCTGGGTCCGATTAATATTTTAGAGGATAACGCCGGTTATGTCTGGGTTAGGTCTGGTATTTACCCTCATCTGGCTCGTACTTTCGCATTTTTCGCATACTTGTTGGCCAGACCCTGGCCTTTTTCTGGCTTGGACCACGTAGTAAGGTGGTACCACACTGAAACAGTCAATTAAACCTGGGTGCGATTAATATTTTAGAGGATAACGCCGGTTATGTCTGGGTTAGGTTTGGTATTTGCCCTCATCTGGCTCGTACCTTCACATTTTTCGCATACTTGTTGGCCAGATCCTGACCTTTTTCTGGTTTGGATCACGTAGTAACGCGGTGCCACACCGAAACAGTCAATTAAACCTGGTTGCGATAACTATTTTGGAGTATAACGCCGGTTATGTCTGGGTTAGGTCTGGTATTTGGCCTCAACTGGATCGTACTTTCGCGTTTTTCGCATAGTTGCTGGCCAGATCCTGGGATTTTTCTGGTTTGGATCCCGTAGTAATGTGGTTCCACACCGAAACAGTCTATTAAGCCTGGTTTCGATTAACACTTTAGAGGATAACGCCGGTTATGTCTGGGTTAGGTCTGGTAATTGCCCTCATCTGGCACGTACTTTCGCATTTTTCGCATAGTTGTTGGCCAGATCCTGGGTTTTTTCAGGTTTGGATCCCGTAGTAATGTGGTTCCACTCTGAAACGGTCAACTAAACCTGGCTGCGATTAGTATTTTAGAGGATAACGCCGGTGATGTCTGGGTTAGGTCTGGTATTTGCCATCATCTGGCTCGTTCTTTCGCTTTTTTCGCATACTTGTTGGCAAGATTCTGGCCTTTTCCCGGCTTGGACCACGTAGTAATGTGGTACCACACTGAAACAGTCAATTAAACCTGGGACCGATTAATATTTTAGAGGATAACGCCGGTTATGTCTGGGTTAGGTCTGGTATTTACCCTCATCTGGCTCGTACTTTCACATTTTTCGCATACTTGTTGGCCAGACCCTGGCCTTTTTCTGGCTTGGACCACGTAGTAAAGTGGTACCACACTGAAACAGTCAATTAATCCTGGGTGCGATTAATATTTTAGAGGACAACGCCGGTTATGTCTGGGTTAGGTTTGGTATTTGCCCTCATCTGGCTCGTACCTTCACATTTTTCGCATACTTGTTGGCCAGATCCTGGCCTTTTTCTGGTTTGGATCACGTAGTAACGCGGTGCCACACCGAAACAGTCAATTAAACCTGGTTGCGATAACTATTTTGGAGTATAACGCCGGTTATGTCTGGGTTAGGTCTGGTATTTGCCCTCAACTGGATCGTACTTTCGCGTTTTTCGCATAGTTGCTGGCCAGATCCTGGGATTTTTCTGGTTTGGATCCCGTAGTAATGCGGTTCCACACCGAAATAGTCTATTAAGCCTGGTTTCGATTAACACTTTAGAGGATAACGCCGGTTATGTCTGGGATAGGTCTGGTATTTGCCCTCATCAGGCTCGTACATTCGAGTTTTTCGCATATTTGTTGCCCAAATCGTGGGGTTTTTCTCGTTTGGATCCCGTACTAATGTGGTACCACACTGAAACAGTTAATAGAAGCTGGTTCCGACAAATATTTTAGAGGATAACGCTGGTTATGTCTGGGTTAGTTCTGGTATTTGCCATCATCTGGCACATACTTTCACATTTTTCGCATACTTGTTGGCCAGATCCTGGGTTTCTTCTGGTTTGGATCCCGTAGTAATGTGGTTCCACATCAAAACAGTCAATTAAACCTGGTTGCGATTAATATTTTAGAGGATAACGCCGGTAATGTCTCGGTTAGGTCTGGGATTTGCCCTCATCAGACTCGTACTTTCGCATTTTTCGCTTATTTGTTGGCCAGATCTCGGGTTTTTTGTGGTTTGGATCCCGTCGTTATGTGGTTCCACACCGAAACAGTCAATTAAACCTGGTTGCGATTAATATTTTGGAGGATAACGCTGGTTATGTTTGGGTTAGTTCTGGTATTTGCAATCATCAGGCACATACTTTCGCATTTTTCGCATACTTGTTGGCCAGATCCTGGGATGTTTCTGGTTTGGATCCCGTAGTAATGCGGTACCACGCCGAAACAGTCAACTAAACATTGTTGCGATTAATATTTTAGAGGATAACGCCGGTTACGTCTCGGTTAGGTCTGGTATTAGCAATCATCTGGCTCGTACTTTCGCATTCTTCGCATACTTGTTGTTCAGATCCTGGCCTTTCTCTGGCTTGGACCACGTAGTAATGTGGTACCACACCGAAACAGTCAATTAACCCTGGTTGCGAATAATATTTTAGAGGATAACGCTGGTTACGTCTGGTTTAGTTCCGGTATTTACAATCTTCTGGCTCATACTTTCGCGTTTTTCGCATACTTGTTGGCCAGATCCTGGCCTTTTTCTGGCTTTGACATGGCAGTAATGTGGTACCACACTGAAACAGTCAATTAAACCTGGTTCCGATTAATATTTGAGAGGATAACGCAGGTTATGTCTGGGTTAGGTGTGGTATTTGCCCTCATCTGGCACGTACTTTCGCATTTTTCGCATACTTGTTGGCCAGATCCTGACCTTTTTCTGGCCTTGACATGGCAGTAATGTGGTACCACACTGAAACAGTCAATTAAACCTGGGTCCGATTAATATTTTAGAGGATAACGCCGGTTATGTCTGGGTTAGGTCTGGTATTTGCCCTCAACTGGATCGTACTTTCGCGTTTTTCGCACACTTGTTGGCCAGATCCTGGCCCTTTTCTGGTTTGGATCACCTAGTAATGTGGTACCACACTGAAACAGTCAACAGAAGCTGGTTCCGATAAGTATTTTAGAGGATAACGCTGGTTATGTCTGGGTTAGGTCTGGTATTTACCCTCATCTGGCTCGTACTTTTGCGTTTTTCGCATAGTTGTTGGCCAGATCCTGGCTTTTTTCTGGTTTGGATCCCGTAGTAATGTGGTTCCACACCGAAACAATCAATTAAACCTGGTTGCGATTAATATTTTAGAGGATAACGCCGGTTATGTCTCGGTTAGGTCTGGTGTTAGCCCACATCTGGCTCGTACTATCGCTTTTTTCGCATACTTGTTGGCCAGATCCTGGCCTTTTTGCGGCTTGGACCACGTAGTAACGTGGTGCCACACTGAAACAGTCAATTAAAACTGGGTCCGATTAACATTTTAGAGGATAACGCCGGTTATGTCTGGGTTAGGTCTGGTATTTACCCTCATCTGGCTCGTACTTTCGCATTTTTCGCATACTTGTTGGCCAGACCCTGGCCTTTTTCTGGCTTGGACCACGTAGTAAAGTGGTACCACACTGAAACAGTCAATTAAACCTGGGTCCGATTAATATTTTAGAGGATAACGCCGGTTATGTCTCGGTTAGGTCTGGTCCTAGCCCTCATCGGGCTCGTACATTCGCTTTTTTCGCATACTTGTTGGCCAGATCCTGGGATTTTTCTGGTTTGGATCCCGTAGTAATGTGGTTCCACACCGAAACAGTCAATTATACCTGGTTGCGATAACTATTTTTGAGTATAACGCCGGTTATGTCTGGGTTAGGTCTGGTATTTGCCCTCATTTGGCACGTACTTTCGCATTTTTCGCATAGTTGCTGGCCAGATCCTGGGATTTTTCTGGTTTGGATCCCGTAGTAATGTGGTTCCACACCGAAACAGTCTATTAAACCTGGTTTCGATTAACACTTTAGAGGATAACGCCGGTTATGTCTGGGTTAGGTCTGGTATTTGCCCTCATCTGGCACGTACTTTCGCATTTTTCGCATAGTTGTTGGCCAGATCCTGGGATTTGTATGGTTTGGATCACGTAGTAACGCGGTGCCACACCGAAACAGTCAATTATACCTGGTTGCGATAACTATTTTTGAGTATAACGCCGGTTATGTCTGGGTTAGGTCTGGTATTTGCCCTCATTTGGCACGTACTTTCGCATTTTTCGCATAGTTGCTGGCCAGATCCTGGGATTTTTCTGGTTTGGATCCCGTAGTAATGTGTTTCCACACCGTAACAATCAATTAAACCTGGTTGCGATTAATATTTTAGAGGATAACGCCGGTTATGTCTCGGTTAGGTCTGGTGTTAGCCCTCATCTGGCTCGTACTTTCGCTTTTTTCGCATACTTGTTGGCCAGATCCTGGCCTTTTTGCGGCTTGGACCACGTAGTAAAGTGGTACCACACCGAAACAGTCAATTATACCTGGTTGCGATAACTATTTTTGAGTATAACGCCGGTTATGTCTGGGTTAGGTCTGGTATTTGCCCTCATTTGGCACGTACTTTCGCATTTTTCGCATAGTTGCTGGCCAGATCCTGGGATTTTTCTGGTTTGGATCCCGTAGTAATGTGGTTCCACACCGAAACAATCAATTAAACCTGGTTGCGATTAATATTTTAGAGGATAACGCCGGTTATGTCTCGGTTAGGTCTGGTGTTACCCCTCATCTGGCTCGTACTTTCGCTTTTTTCGCATACTTGTTGGCCAGATCCTGGCCTTTTTGCGGCTTGGACCACGTAGTAAAGTGGTACCACACTGAAACAGTCAATTAAACCTGGGTCCGATTAATATTTTAGAGGATAACGCCGGTAATGTCTCGGTTAGGTCTGGTGTCAGCCCTCATCTGGCTCGTACTTTCGCTTTTTTCGCATACTTGTTGGCCAGATCCTGGCCTTTTTGCGGTTTGGACCACGTAGTAAAGTGGTACCACACTGAAACAGTCAATTAAACCTGGGTCCGATTAATATTTTAGAGGATAACGCCGGTTATGTCTGGGATAGGTCTGGTATTTGCCCTCATCTGGCTCGCACCTTCGCATTTTTCGCATAGTTGTTGGCCAGATCCTGGCCTTTTTCTAGTTTGGATCACGTAGTAACGCGGTGCCACACCGAAACAGTCAATTAAACCTGGTTGCGATAACTATTTTTGAGTATAACGCCGGTTATGTCTGGGTTAGGTCTGGTATTTGCCCTCAACTGGATCGTACTTTCGCGTTCTTCGCATAGTTGCTGGCCAGATCCTGGGATTTTTCTGGTTTGGATCCCGTAGTAATGTGGTTCCACACCGAAACAGTCTATTAAACCTGGTTTCATTGAACACTTTGGAGGATAACGCCGGTTATGTCTGGGTTAGGTCTGGTATTTGCCCTCATCTGGCACGTACTTTCGCATTTTTCGCATAGTTGCTGGCCAGATCCTGAGATTTTTCTGGTTTGGATCCCGTAGTAATGTGGTTCCACACCGAAACAGTCTATTAAACCTGGTTTCGATTAACACTTTAGAGGATAACGCCGGTTATGTCTGGGTTAGGTCTGGTATTTGCCCTCATCTGGCACGTACTTTCGCATTTTTCGCATAGTTGTTGGCCAGATCCTGGGTTTTTTCAGGTTTGGATCCCGTAGCAATGTGGTACCACACTGAAACAGTCAATAAAACCAGGTTCCGATTAATATTTTAGAGGATAACGCCGGTTATGTCTGGGGTAGGTCTGGTATTTGCCCACATCTGGTTCGTACTTTCGCGTTTTCGCGTAGTTGTTGTCCAGATCCTGGCTTTTTTCTGGTTTGGATCACGTAGTAACGCGGTACCACACCGAAACAGTCAATGAAACCTGGTTGCGATTAATATTTTAGAGGATAACGCCGGTTATGTCTCGGTTAGGTCTGGGATTTGCAATCATTTGGCTCGTACATTCGCATTTCTCGCATACTTCTTGGCCAGATCCTGGCCTTTTTCTGGCTTGGACCACGTAGTAATGTGGTACCACACCGAAACAGTCAATTAACCCTGGTTGCCAATAATATTTTAGAGGATAACGCTGGTTATGTCTGGGTTAGTTCCGGTTTTGCAATCTTCTGGCTCATACATTCGCGCTTTTCGCATTACTTGTTGGCCAGATCCTGGGCTTTTTCTGGTTTGGATCACGTAGTAATGCGGTACCACACCGAAACAGGCAATTAAACCTGGTTGCGATTAATATATTATACGATAACGCCGGTAATGTCTCGGTTAGGTCTGGTATTTGCCCTCATCTGGCTCGTACTTTCGCATTTTTCGCATAGTTGTTGGCCAGATCCTGGGTTTTTTCAGGTTTGGATCCCGTAGTAATGTGGTTCCACACTGAAACGGTCAACTAAACCTGGCTGCGATTAATATTTTAGTCGATAACGCCGGTGATGTCTGGGTTAGGTCTGGTATTTGCCATCATCTGGCTCGTACTTTCCCATTTTTCGCATACTTCTTGGCCAGATCCTGGCCTTTTTCTGGTTTGGATCACGTAGTAAAGTGGTACCACACTGAAACAGTCAATTAAACCTGTTTGCGATAAATATTTTAGAGGATAACGCCGGTTATGTCTCCGTCAGTTCTAGGATTTCCCGTCATCTGTCTCGTACTTTTGCGTTTTTCGCATAGTTGTTGGCCAGATCCTGAGTATTTTCTGGTTTGGATCCCGTAGTAATGTGGTACCACACTGAAACTGTCAATAAAAGCTGGTTCCGATTAGTATTTTACAGGATAACGCTGGTTATGTCTGTGTCAGTTCTGGTATTTGCAATCATCTGGCTCATAGTTTCGCGTTTTTCGCACACTTGTTGGCCAGATCCTGGCCCTTTTCTGGTTTGGATCACCTAGTAATGTGGTACCACACTGAAACAGTCAATAGAAGCTGGTTCCGATAAGTATTTTAGAGGATAACGCTGGTTATGTCTGGGTTAGGTCTGGTATTTACCCTCATCTGGCTCGTACTTTTGCGTTTTTCGCATAGTTGTTGGCCAGATCCTGGCTTTTTTCTGGTTTGGATCCCGTAGTAATGTGGTTCCACACCGAAACAATCAATTAAACCTGGTTGCGATTAATATTTTAGAGGATAACGCCGGTTATGTCTCGGTTAGGTCTGGTGTTAGCCCACATCTGGCTCGTACTATCGCTTTTTTCGCATACTTGTTGGCCAGATCCTGGCCTTTTTGCGGCTTGGACCACGTAGTAACGTGGTGCCACACTGAAACAGTCAATTAAAACTGGGTCCGATTAACATTTTAGAGGATAACGCCGGTTATGTCTGGGTTAGGTCTGGTATTTACCCTCATCTGGCTCGTACTTTCGCATTTTTCGCATACTTGTTGGCCAGACCCTGGCCTTTTTCTGGCTTGGACCACGTAGTAAAGTGGTACCACACTGAAACAGTCAATTAAACCTGGGTCCGATTAATATTTTAGAGGATAACGCCGGTTATGTCTCGGTTAGGTCTGGTCCTAGCCCTCATCGGGCTCGTACATTCGCTTTTTTCGCATACTTGTTGGCCAGATCCTGGGATTTTTCTGGTTTGGATCCCGTAGTAATGTGGTTCCACACCGAAACAGTCAATTATACCTGGTTGCGATAACTATTTTTGAGTATAACGCCGGTTATGTCTGGGTTAGGTCTGGTATTTGCCCTCATTTGGCACGTACTTTCGCATTTTTCGCATAGTTGCTGGCCAGATCCTGGGATTTTTCTGGTTTGGATCCCGTAGTAATGTGGTTCCACACCGAAACAGTCTATTAAACCTGGTTTCGATTAACACTTTAGAGGATAACGCCGGTTATGTCTGGGTTAGGTCTGGTATTTGCCCTCATCTGGCACGTACTTTCGCATTTTTCGCATAGTTGTTGGCCAGATCCTGGGATTTGTATGGTTTGGATCACGTAGTAACGCGGTGCCACACCGAAACAGTCAATTATACCTGGTTGCGATAACTATTTTTGAGTATAACGCCGGTTATGTCTGGGTTAGGTCTGGTATTTGCCCTCATTTGGCACGTACTTTCGCATTTTTCGCATAGTTGCTGGCCAGATCCTGGGATTTTTCTGGTTTGGATCCCGTAGTAATGTGTTTCCACACCGTAACAATCAATTAAACCTGGTTGCGATTAATATTTTAGAGGATAACGCCGGTTATGTCTCGGTTAGGTCTGGTGTTAGCCCTCATCTGGCTCGTACTTTCGCTTTTTTCGCATACTTGTTGGCCAGATCCTGGCCTTTTTGCGGCTTGGACCACGTAGTAAAGTGGTACCACACCGAAACAGTCAATTATACCTGGTTGCGATAACTATTTTTGAGTATAACGCGGGTTATGTCTGGGTTAGGTCTGGTATTTGCCCTCATTTGGCACGTACTTTCGCATTTTTCGCATAGTTGCTGGCCAGATCCTGGGATTTTTCTGGTTTGGATCCCGTAGTAATGTGGTTCCACACCGAAACAATCAATTAAACCTGGTTTCGATTAACACTTTAGAGGATAACGCCGGTTATGTCTGGGTTAGGTCTGGTATTTGCCCTCATCTGGCACGTACTTTCGCATTTTTCGCATAGTTGTTGGCCAGATCCTGGGTTTTTTCAGGTTTGGATCCCGTAGCAATGTGGTACCACACTGAAACAGTCTATAAAACCAGGTTCCGATTAATATTTTAGAGGATAACGCCGGTTATGTCTGGGGTAGGTCTGGTATTTGCCCACATCTGGTTCGTACTTTCGCGTTTTCGCGTAGTTGTTGTCCAGATCCTGGCTTTTTTCTGGTTTGGATCACGTAGTAACGCGGTACCACACCGAAACAGTCAATGAAACCTGGTTGCGATTAATATTTTAGAGGATAACGCCGGTTATGTCTCGGTTAGGTCTGGGATTTGCAATCATTTGGCTCGTACATTCGCATTTCTCGCATACTTCTTGGCCAGATCCTGGCCTTTTTCTGGCTTGGACCACGTAGTAATGTGGTACCACACCGAAACAGTCAATTAACCCTGGTTGCCAATAATATTTTAGAGGATAACGCTGGTTATGTCTGGGTTAGTTCCGGTTTTGCAATCTTCTGGCTCATACATTCGCGCTTTTCGCATTACTTGTTGGCCAGATCCTGGGCTTTTTCTGGTTTGGATCACGTAGTAATGCGGTACCACACCGAAACAGGCAATTAAACCTGGTTGCGATTAATATATTATACGATAACGCCGGTAATGTCTCGGTTAGGTCTGGTATTTGCCCTCATCTGGCTCGTACTTTCGCATTTTTCGCATTCTTGTTGGCCAGATCCTGGCCTTTTTCCGGCTTGGACCACGTAGTAATGTGGTACCACATCGAAACTGTCAGCTAAACCTGGTTGCGATTAATATTTTAGAGGATAACGCCGGTTATGTCTAGGTTAGGTCTGGGATTTGCCCTCATCTGGCTCATACTTTCGCATTCTTCGCATACTTGTTGTTCAGATCCTGGCATTTTTCTGGCTTGGACCACGTAGTAATGTGGTACCACACCGAAACAGTCAATGAACCCTGGTTGCGAATAATATTTTAGAGGATAACGCTGGTTATGTCTGGGTTAGTTCCGGTATTTGCAATCTTCTGGCTCATACTTTCGCGTTTTTCGCATACTTGTTGGCCAGATCCTGGCCTTTTTCTGGCTTTGACATGGCAGTAATGTGGTTCCACACCGAAACAGTCAATTAAACCTGGTTGCGATTAATATTTCAGAGGATAACGCTGGTTATGTCTGGGTTAGTTCCGGTTTTGCAATCTTCTGGCTCATACTTTCGCGATTTTCGCATACTTGTTGGCCAGATCCTGGCCTTTTTCTGGTTTGGATCACGTAGTACTGTGGTACCACACTGAAACAGTCAATAATAGCTGGTTCCGATTAATAGTTTGGAGGATAACGCTGGTTACGTTTGGGTTAGTTCTGGTATTAGCAATCATCTGGCTCGTACTTTCGCATTTTTCGCATACTTGTTGTTCAGATCCTGGCCTCTTTCTGGCTTCGACCAGGTAGTAATGCGGTACCACACCGAAACAGTCAATGAAACCTGGTTGCGATTAATATTTTACAGGATAACGCCGGTTATGTCTCGGTTAGATCTGGGATTTGCAATCATTTGGCTCGTACATTCGCATTTCTCGCATACTTTTTGACCAGATCCTGGCCTTTTTCTGGCTTGGACCACGTAGTAATGTGGTACCACACCGAAACAGTCAATTAACCCTGGTTGCGAATAATATTTTAGAGGATAATGCTGGTTATGTCTGGGTTAGTTCCGGTTTTGCAATCTTCTGGCTCATACTTTCGCGTTTTTCGCATACTTGTTGGCCAGATCCTGGCCTTTTTCTGGCCTTGGCATGGCAGTAATGTGGTACCACACTGAAACAGTCAAATAATCCTGGTTCCGATTAATGTTTTAGAGGATAAGGCCGGTTATGTCTAGGTTAGGTCTGGTATTTACCCTCATCTGGCACGTACTTTCGCATTTTTCGCATACCTGTTGGCCAGATGCTGGCCTTTTTCGGGCTTGGAGCACGTAGAAATGTGGTACCACACTGTCAATAAAAGCTGGTTCCGATTAGTATTTTAGAGGATAACGCTGGTTATGTCTGGGTCAGTTCTGGTATTTGCAATCATCTGGCTCATACATTCTCGTTTTTCGCATACTTGTTGGGCAGATCCTGGGTTTTTTCTGGTTTGGATCACGTAGTAATGCAGTACCACACCGAAACAGTCTATTAAAGCTGGTTGCGATTAATATTATAGAGGATAACGCCGGTTATGTCTCGGTTAGGTCTGGGATTTGCCTTCATCTGGCTCGTACTTTCGCATTTTTCGCATACTTGTTGGCCACATCCTGGGTTTTCTCTGGTTTGGATCACGTAGTAATGTGGTACCACACCGAAACAGTCAGTTAAACCTGGTTGCGATTAATATTTTAGAGGATAACGCCGGTTATGTCTGGGTTAGGTCAGGTATTAGCCCTCATCTGGCTCATACTTTCTCGTTTTTCGCATACTTGTTGGGCAGGTCCTGGGTTTTTTCTGGTTTGGATCACGTAGTAATGCGGTACCACACCGAAACAGTCAATTAAAGCTGGTTGCGATTAATATTATAGAGGATAACGCCGGTTATGTCTCGGTTAGGTCTGGGATTTGCCCTCATCTGTCTCGTACTTTCGCATTTTTCGCTTACTTGTTGGCCAGATCCTGGCCTTTTTCTGGCTTGGACCAAGTAGTAATGCGGTACTACACCAAAACAGTCAATAAAAGCTGGTTGCGATTAGCATTTTAGAGGATAACGCCGGTTATGTCTGTGTTAGGTCTGGTATTTGCCCTCATCTGGCTCGTACTTTCGCATTTTTCGCATACTTGTTGGTCAGATCCTGGCCTTTTTCTGGTTTGGATCACGTAGTAATGCGGTACCACACCGAAACAGTCTATTAAAGCTGGTTGCGATTAATATTATAGAGGATAACGCCGGTTATGTCTGGGTTAGGTCTGGTATTAGCCCTCATCTGGCTCATACTTTCTCGTTTTTCGCATACTTGTTGGGCAGATCCTGGGTTTTTTCTGGTTTGGATCACGTAGTAATGCAGTACCACACCGAAACAGTCTATTAAAGCTGGTTGCGATTAATATTATAGAGGATAACGCCGGTTATGTCTCGGTTAGGTCTGGGATTTGCCTTCATCTGGCTCGTACCTTCGCATTTTTCGCATACTTGTTGGCAAGATCCTGGGCTTTTACTGGTTTGGATCACGTACTATTGCGGTACCACACCGAAGCAGTCAATTAAACCTGGTTGCGATCAATGTTTTCGAGGATAACGCCGGTTATGTCTGGGTTGGGTCTGGTATTTGCAATCATCTGGCTCATACTTTCGCATTTTTCGCATACTTGTTGGCCACATCCTGGGCTTCTTCTGGTTTGGATCACGTAGTAATGCGGTACCACACAGAAACAGTCAATTAAACCTGGTTGCGATTAATATTTTAAAGGATAACGCCGGTTATGTCTTGGTTAGGTCTGGCATTTGCCCTCATCTGTCTCGTACGTTCACGTTTTTCGCATACATGTTGGCCAGATCCTGGGTTTTTTCTGCTTTGGATCACGCAGTAATGCGGTACCACACCGAAACAGTCAATTAAACCTGGTTGCGATTAATATTATAGAGGATAACGCCGGTTATGTCTCGGTTAGGTCTGGGATTTGCCCTCATCTGGCTCGTACTTTCGCATTTTGCGTATACTGGTTGGCCAGATCTTGGCCTTGCTTTGGCTTGGACCACGTAGTAATGTGGTACTACACTGAAACAGTCAATCAAACCTGGTTCCGATTAATATTTTAGTGGATAACGCCGGTTATGTCTGGGTTAGTTCAGGTATTTGCAATCATCTGGCTCATACTTTCGCATGTTTCGCATACTTGTTGGCCAGATCCTGGGTTTTTTTCTGGTTTGGATCCCGTAGTAATGTGGTTCCTCAACGAAACAGTCAATTAAACCTGGTTGCGATTAATATTTTAGAGGATAACGCCGGTTATGTCTGTATTCGTTCTGGTATTTGCCCTCATCTGGCTCGTACTTTCGCATTTTTCGCATACTTGGTGGCCAGATCCTGGCCTCTTTCTGGTTTGGATCACGTAGTGATGCGGTACCACACGGAAACAGTCAACAAAGGCTGGTTCCGATTAGGATTTTAGATGATAACGCTGGTTTTGTCTGGGTTAGATCTGGTATTTGCAATCATCTGGCTCATACTTTCGCGCTTTTCGCATACATGTTGGCCAGATCCTGGGTTTTTTCTGGTTTGGATCACGCAGTAATGCGGTACCACACCGAAACAGTCAATTAAACCTGGTTGCGATTAATATTATTGAGGATAACGCCGGTTATGTCTCGGTTAGGTCTGGGATTTGCCCACATCTGGCTCGTACTTACGCATTTCTCGCATACTTGTTGGCCAGACCCTGGCCTTTTTCTGGTTTGGATCACGTAGTAATGTGATTCCACACCGAAACAGTCAATTAAACCTGGTTGCGATTAATATTTTAGACGATAACGCTGGTTGTGTCTGGGTTAGTTCTGGTATTTGCAATCATCTGGCTCATACTTTCTCGTTTTTCGCATACTTGTTGGGCAGATCCTGGGTTTTTTCAGGTTTGGATCACGTAGTAATGCGGTACCACACCGAAACAGTCTATTAAAGCTGGTTGCGATTAATATTATAGAGGATAACGCCGGTTATGTCTCGGTTAGGTCTGGGATTTGCAATCATGTGGCTCATACTTTCGCGTTTTTCGCATACTTGTTGGCCAGATCCTGGGTTTCTTCTGGTTTGGATCCCGTACTAATGTGATTCCACACCGAAACAGTCAGTTAAACCTGGTTGCGATTAATATTTTAGAGGATAACGCCGGTTATGTCTGGGTTAGGTCTGGTTTTTGCCCTCATCTGGCTCGTACTTTCGCATTTTTCGCGTACTTGTTGGCCAGATCCTGGCCTTTTTCTGGCTTGGACCAAGTAGTAATGCGGTACCGCACCGAAACAGTCAAGAAACCTGGTTGCGATTAATATTTTAGAGGATAACGCCGGTTATGTCTGGGTTAGGTCTGGTATTTGCCCTCATCTGGCTCGTGCTTTGGCATTTTTCGCATACTTGTTGGCCAGATCCTGGGTTTTTTCTGGCTTGGATCCCGTACTAATGTGGCTTCGCACCGAAACAGTCAATTAAACCTGGTTGCGATTAATATTTTAGAGGATAACGCCGGTTATGTCTGGGTTAGGTCTGGTATTTGCCCTCATCTGGCTCGTGCTTTGGTATTTTTCACATACTTGTTGGCCAGATGCTGGCCTTTTTCGGGCTTGGAGCACGTAGAAATGTGGTACCACACTGTCAATAAAAGCTGGTTCCGATTAGTATTTTAGAGGATAACGCTGGTTATGTCTGGGTCAGTTCTGGTATTTGCAATCATCTGGCTCATACTTTCTCGTTTTTCGCATACTTGTTGGGCAGATCCTGGGTTTTTTCTGGTTTGGATCACGTAGTAATGCAGTACCACACCGAAACAGTCTATTAAAGCTGGTTGCGATTAATATTATAGAGGATAACGCCGGTTATGTCTCGGTTAGGTCTGGGATTTGCCTTCATCTGGCTCGTACTTTCGCATTTTTCGCATACTTGTTGGCCACATCCTGGGTTTTCTCTGGTTTGGATCACGTAGTAATGTGGTACCACACCGAAACAGTCAGTTAAACCTGGTTGCGATTAATATTTTAGAGGATAACGCCGGTTATGTCTGGGTTAGGTCAGGTATTAGCCCTCATCTGGCTCATACTTTCTCGTTTCCGCATACTTGTTGGGCAGGTCCTGGGTTTTTTCTGGTTTGGATCACGTAGTAATGCGGTACCACACCGAAACAGTCTATTAAAGCTGGTTGCGATTAATATTATAGAGGATAACGCCGGTTATGTCTCGGTTAGGTCTGGGATTTGCCCTCATCTGTCTCGTACTTTCGCATTTTTCGCTTACTTGTTGGCCAGATCCTGGCCTTTTTCTGGCTTGGACCAAGTAGTAATGCGGTACTACACCAAAACAGTCAATAAAAGCTGGTTGCGATTAGCATTTTAGAGGATAACGCCGGTTATGTCTGTGTTAGGTCTGGTATTTGCCCTCATCTGGCTCGTACTTTCGCATTTTTCGCATACTTGTTGGTCAGATCCTGGCCTTTTTCTGGTTTGGATCACGTAGTAATGCGGTACCACACCGAAACAGTCTATTAAAGCTGGCTGCGATTAATATTATAGAGGATAACGCCGGTTATGTCTGGGTTAGGTCTGGTATTAGCCCTCATCTGGCTCATACTTTCTCGTTTTTCGCATACTTGTTGGGCAGATCCTGGGTTTTCTCTGGTTTGGATCACGTAGTAATGCAGTACCACACCGAAACAGTCTATTAAAGCTGGTTGCGATTAATATTATAGAGGATAACGCCGGTTATGTCTCGGTTAGGTCTGGGATTTGCCTTCATCTGGCTCGTACCTTCGCATTTTTCGCATACTTGTTGGCAAGATCCTGGGCTTTTACTGGTTTGGATCACGTACTATTGCGGTACCACACCGAAGCAGTCAATTAAACCTGGTTGCGATCAATGTTTTCGAGGATAACGCCGGTTATGACTGGGTTGGGTCTGGTATTTGCAATCATCTGGCTCATACTTTCGCATTTTTCGCATACTTGTTGGCCACATCCTGGGCTTCTTCTGGTTTGGATCACGTAGTAATGCGGTACCACACCGAAACAGTCAATTAAACCTGGTTGCGATTAATATTTTAAAGGATAACGCCGGTTATGTCTTGGTTAGGTCTGGCATTTGCCCTCATCTGTCTCGTACGTTCACGTTTTTCGCATACATGTTGGCCAGATCCTGGGTTTTTTCTGCTTTGGATCACGCAGTAATGCGGTACCACACCGAAACAGTCAATTAAACCTGGTTGCGATTAATATTATAGAGGATAACGCCGGTTATGTCTCGGTTAGGTCTGGGATTTGCCCTCATCTGGCTCGTACTTTCGCATTTTGCGTATACTGGTTGGCCAGATCTTGGCCTTGCTTTGGCTTGGACCACGTAGTAATGTGGTACTACACTGAAACAGTCAATCAAACCTGGTTCCGATTAATATTTTAGTGGATAACGCCGGTTATGTCTGGGTTAGTTCAGGTATTTGCAATCATCTGGCTCATACTTTCGCATGTTTCGCATACTTGTTGGCCAGATCCTGGGTTTTTTTCTGGTTTGGATCCCGTAGTAATGTGGTTCCTCAACGAAACAGTCAATTAAACCTGGTTGCGATTAATATTTTAGAGGATAACGCCGGTTATGTCTGTATTCGTTCTGGTATTTGCCCTCATCTGGCTCGTACTTTCGCATTTTTCGCATACTTGGTGGCCAGATCCTGGCCTCTTTCTGGTTTGGATCACGTAGTGATGCGGTACCACACGGAAACAGTCAACAAAAGCTGGTTCCGATTAGCATTTTAGATGATAACGCTGGTTTTGTCTGGGTTAGATCTGGTATTTGCAATCATCTGGCTCATACTTTCGCGCTTTTCGCATACATGTTGGCCAGATCCTGGGTTTTTTCTGGTTTGGATCACGCAGTAATGCGGTACCACACCGAAACAGTCAATTAAACCTGGTTGCGATTAATATTATTGAGGATAACGCCGGTTATGTCTCCGGTAGGTCCGGGATTTGCCCTCATCTGGCTCGTACTTTCGCATTTTGCGTATACTGGTTCGCAAAATCCTGGGCTCTTTCTGGTTTGGATCACGCAGTGATGCGGTACCACACCGACACAGCCAATTAAACCTTGTTGCGATTAATATTTTAGAGGATAACGCCGGGTATGTCTTGGTTAGGTCTGGGATTTGCCCACATCTGGCTCGTACTTTCGCATTTTTCGCATACTTGTTGACCAGATCCAGGGCTTTTTCTGGTTTGGATCACGTAGTAATGCGGTACCACTCCGAAACAGTCAATTAAACCTGGTTGCGATTAATATTTTAGTGGATAACGCCGGTTATGTCTCGGTTAGGTGTTGTATTTGCCCTCATCTGGCTCGTACTTTCGCATTTTTCGCATACTTGTTGGCCAGATCCATGGGTTTTTCTGGTTTGGATCACGTAGTAATGTAGTACCACACTGAAGCAGTCAATAGAAGCTGGTTCCGATTAGTATTTTAGAGGATAACGCTGGTTATATCTGGGATAGTTATGGTATTTGCAATCATCTGGCTCGTACACTCGCATTTTTCGCATACTTGTTGGCAAAATCCTGGGCTCTTTCTGGTTTGGATCACGCAGTAATGCGGTACCACTCCGACACAGCCAATTAAACCTTGTAGCGATTAATATTTTAGAGGATAACGCCGGCTATGTCTCGGTTAGGTCTGGGATCTGCCCTCATCTGGATCGTACTTTCGCATTTTTCGCACACTTGTTGGCCACATCCTGGGCTTTCTCTGGTTTGCAACACGTACTAATGTGGTACCACACTGAAACAGTCATTTAAACCTGGTTCCGATTAGTATTTTAGAGGATAACGCCGGTTATGTCTGGGTTAGGTCTGGTATTTGCCCTCATCTGGCTCGTCCGTTCGCATTTTTCGCTTACTGGTTGGACAGATCCTGGCCTTTTTCTGGTTTGGATCACGTAGTAATGCGGTACCACACCGAAACAGTCAATTAAACCTGGTTGCGATTATTACTTTAGAGGATAACGCCGATTATGTCTAGGTTAGGTCTGGGATTTGCCCTTATCTGGCTCGTACTTCCGCATTTCTCGCATACTTGTTGGCCAGATCCTGGCGTTTATCTGGCTTGGACCACGTAGTAATGTGCTACCACACTAAAACAGTCAATTAAACCTGGTTGCGATTAATATATTAGAGGATAACGCCGGTTATGTCTCGGTTAGGTCTGGGATTTGCCCTCATATGGCTCGTAATTTCGCATTTTGCGTATACTGGTTGGCCAGATCTTGGCCTTGTCCTGGCTTGGACAACGTAGTAATGTGGTACTACAATGAAACAGTCAATTAAACCTGGTTGCGATTAATATTTTAGAGGATAACGCCGGTTATGTCTCGGTTAGGTCTGGGATTTGCCCTCATATGGATCGTACTTTCGCATTTTTCGCACACTTGTTGGCCACATCCTGGGCTTTCTCTGGTTTGCATCACGTAGTAATGTGGTACCACACTGAAACAGTCAATTAAACCTGGTTCCGATTAGTATTTTAGAGGATAACGCCGGTTTTGCCTGGGTTAGGTCTAGTATTTGCCCTCATCTGGCTCGTACTTTCGCATGTTTCGCATACTTGTTGGCCAGATCTTGGCCTTTTTCTGGTTTGTATCACGGAGTAATGTAGTACCACACTGAAACAGTCAATAGAAGCTGGTTCCGATTAATATTTTAGAAGATATCGCCGGTTATGTCTTGGTTAGGTCTGGTATTTGCCCTCATCTGGCTCGAACTTCCGCATTTTTCGCATACTTGTTCGCCAGATCTTGGCCTTTTTCTGGTTTGGATCACGTACTAATGTGGTACCACACCGAAACAGTCAATTAAACCTGGTTGCGACTAATATTTTAGAGGATAACGCCGGTTATGTCTGGGTTAGTTCTGGGATGTGCCCTCATCAAGCTCGTACCTTCGCATTTTTCGCATACTTGTTGGCCAGATCCAGCGCTTTTTCTGATTTGGATCCCGTAGTAATGTGGTTCGACACCGAAGCAGTCAATTAAACCTGGTTGCGATTAATGTTTTCGAGGATAACGCCTGTTATGTCTGGGTTAGGTCTGGCATTTGCAATCATCTGGCACATACTTTCGCGTTTTTCGCATACTTGTTGCCCAGATCCAGCGCTGTTACTGATTTGGATCCCGTAGTAATGTGGTTCCACACCGAAACAGTCAATTAAACCTGGTTGAGATTAATATTTTAGAGGATAACGCCGGTTTTGTCTGGGTTAGGTCTGGTATATGCCCTCATCTGGCTCGTACTTTCGCATTTTTCGCATACCTGTTGCCCAGATCTTGGGCTTTTTCTGGTTTGGATCACGTAGTAATGCGGTACCACACGGAAACAGTCAATTAAACCTGGTTGCGATTAATATTTCAGAGGATAACGCCGGTTATGTCTCGGTTAGGACTGGGATTTGCCCTCATCTGACTCGTACTTTCGCATTTTTCGCATACTTGTTGGCCAGATCTTGGGCTTTTTCTGGTTTGGATCACGTAGTAATGTGGTTCCACACCGAAACAGTCAATTAAGCCTCGTTTCGATTAATATTTTGGAGGATAACGCTGGTTATGTTTGGGTTAGATCTGGTATTTGCAATCATCTGGCACATACTTTCGCTTTTTTCGCATACTTGTTGGCCAGATCCTGGGATATTTCTGGTTTGGATCACGTAGTAATGCCGTACCACACAGAAACAGTCAATAAAAGCTGGTTCCGATTAGTATTTTAGAGGATAACGCTGGTTATGTCTGGGTTAGTTCTGGTATTTGCAATCATCTGGCACATACTTTCGCGTTTTTCGCATAACTGTTGGCCAGATCCTGCGTTTTTTCTTGTTTGAATCCCGTAGTAATGTGGTTCCACACAGATCTCGGTTAGGTCTGGGATTTGCCCTCATCTGGCTCGTACTTTCGTATTTTTCGCATACTTGTTGGCCAGATCCTGGGCTTTTTCTGATTTGGATCACGTAGTAATGTGGTACCACACTGAAGCAGTCAATAGAAGCTGGTTCCGATTAGTATTTTAGAGGATAACGCTGGTTATATCTGGGATAGTTATGGTATTTGCAATCATCTGGCTCGTACACTCGCATTTTTCGCATACTTGTTGGCAAAATCCTGGGCTCTTTCTGGTTTGGATCACGCAGTAATGCGGTACCACTCCGACACAGCCAATTAAACATTGTAGCGATTAATATTTTAGAGGATAACGCCGGCTATGTCTCGGTTAGGTCTGGGATCTGCCCTCATCTGGATCGTACTTTCGCATTTTTCGCACACTTGTTGGCCACATCCTGGGCTTTCTCTGGTTTGCAACACGTAGTAATGTGGTACCACACTGAAACAGTCATTTAAACCTGGTTCCGATTAGTATTTTAGAGGATAACGCCGGTTATGTCTGGGTAAGGTCTGGTATTTGCCCTCATCTGGCTCGTCCGTTCGCATTTTTCGCTTACTCGTTGGACAGATCCTGGCCTTTTTCTGGTTTGGATCACGTAGTAATGCGGTACCACACCGAAACAGTCAATTAAACCTGGTTGCGATTATTACTTTAGAGCTTTACTTTAGATATTACTTTAGAGGATAACGCCGATTATGTCTAGGTTAGGTCTGGGATTTGCCCTTATCTGGCTCGTACTTCCGCATTTCTCGCATACTTGTTGGCCAGATCCTGGCCTTTATCTGGCTTGGACCACGTAGTAATGTGCTACCACACTAAAACAGTCAATTAAACCTGGTTGCGATTAATATATTAGAGGATAACGCCGGTTATGTCTCGGTTAGGTCTGAGATTTGCCCTCATATGGCTCGTAATTTCGCATTTTGCGTATACTGGTTGGCCAGATCTTGGCCTTGTCCTGGCTTGGACCACGTAGTAATGTGGTACTACAATGAAACAGTCAATTAAACCTGGTTGCGATTAATATTTTAGAGGATAACGCCGGTTATGTCTCGGTTAGGTCTGGGATTTGCCCTCATATGGATAGTACTTTCGCATTTTTCGCACACTTGTTGGCCACATCCTGGGCTTTCTCTGGTATGCATCACGTAGTAATGTGGTACCACACTGAAACAGTCAATTAAACCTGGTTCCGATTAGTATTTTAGAGGATAACGCCGGTTTTGTCTGGGTTAGGTCTAGTATTTGCCCTCATCTGGCTCGTACTTTCGCATGTTTCGCATACTTGTTGGCCAGATCTTGGCCTTTTTCTGGTTTGGATCACGGAGTAATGTAGTACCACACTGAAACAGTCAATAGAAGCTGGTTCCGATTAATATTTTAGAAGATATCGCCGGTTATGTCTTGGTTAGGTCTGGTATTTGCCCTCATCTGGCTCGAACTTCCGCATTTTTCGCATACTTGTTCGCCAGATCTTGGCCTTTTTCTGGTTTGGATCACGTACTAATGTGGTACCACACCGAAACAGTCAATTAAACCTGGTTGCGACTAATATTTTAGAGGATAACGCCGGTTATGTCTGGGTTAGTTCTGGGATGTGCCCTCATCAAGCTCGTACCTTCGCATTTTTCGCATACTTGTTGGCCAGATCCAGCGCTTTTTCTGATTTGGATCCCGTAGTAATGTGGTTCCACACCGAAGCAGTCAATTAAACCTTGTTGCGATTAATGTTTTCGAGGATAACGCCTGTTATGTCTGGGTTAGGTCTGGCATTTGCAATCATCTGGCACATACTTTCGCGTTTTTCGCATACTTGTTGCCCAGATCCAGCGCTGTTACTGATTTGGATCCCGTAGTAATGTGGTTCCACACCGAAACAGTCAATTAAACCTGGTTGAGATTAATATTTTAGAGGATAACGCCGGTTTTGTCTGGGTTAGGTCTGGTATATGCCCTCATCTGGCTCGTACTTTCGCATTTTTCGCATACCTGTTGCCCAGATCTTGGGCTTTTTCTGGTTTGGATCACGTAGTAATGCGGTACCACACGGAAACAGTCAATTAAACCTGGTTGCGATTAATATTTCAGAGGATAACGCCGGTTATGTCTCGGTTAGGTCTGGGATTTGCCCTCATCTGACTCGTACTTTCGCATTTTTCGCATACTTGTTGGCCAGATCTTGGGCTTTTTCTGGTTTGGATCACGTAGTAATGTGGTTCCACACCGAAACAGTCAATTAAGCCTCGTTTCGATTAATATTTTGGAGGATAACGCTGGTTATGTTTGGGTTAGATCTGGTATTTGCAATCATCTGGCACATACTTTCGCTTTTTTCGCATACTTGTTGGCCAGATCCTGGGATATTTCTGGTTTGGATCACGTAGTAATGCCGTACCACACAGAAACAGTCAATAAAAGCTGGTTCCGATTAGTATTTTAGAGGATAACGCTGGTTATGTCTGGGTTAGTTCTGGTATTTGCAATCATCTGGCACATACTTTCGCGTTTTTCGCATAACTGTTGACCAGATCCTGCGTTTTTTCTTGCTTGAATCCCGTAGTAATGTGGTTTCACACAGATCTCGGTTAGGTCTGGGATTTGCCCTCATCTGGCTCGTACTTTCGTATTTTTCGCATACTTGTTGGCCAGATCCTGGGCTTTTTCTGATTTGGATCACGTAGTAATGTGGTACCACACTGAAGCAGTCAATAGAAGCTGGTTCCGATTAGTATTTTAGAGGATAACGCTGGTTATATCTGGGATAGTTATGGTATTTGCAATCATCTGGCTCGTACACTCGCATTTTTCGCATACTTGTTGGCAAAATCCTGGGCTCTTTCTGGTTTGGATCACGCAGTAATGCGGTACCACTCCGACACAGCCAATTAAACCTTGTAGCGATTAATATTTTAGAGGATAACGCCGGCTATGTCTCGGTTAGGTCTGGGATCTGCCCTCATCTGGATCGTACTTTCGCATTTTTCGCACACTTGTTGGCCACATCCTGGGCTTTCTCTGGTTTGCATCACGTAGTAATGTGGTACCACACTGAAACAGTCAATTAAACCTGGTTCCGATTAGTATTTTAGAGGATAACGCCGGTTTTGTCTGGGTTAGGTCTAGTATTTGCCCTCATCTGGCTCGTACTTTCGCATGTTTCGCATACTTGTTGGCCAGATCTTGGCCTTTTTCTGGTTTGGATCACGGAGTAATGTAGTACCACACTGAAACAGTCAATAGAAGCTGGTTCCGATTAATATTTTAGAAGATATCGCCGGTTATGTCTTGGTTAGGTCTGGTATTTGCCCTCATCTGGCTCGAACTTCCGCATTTTTCGCATACTTGTTCGCCAGATCTTGGCCTTTTTCTGGTTTGGATCACGTACTAATGTGGTACCACACCGAAACAGTCAATTAAACCTGGTTGCGACTAATATTTTAGAGGATAACGCCGGTTATGTCTGGGTTAGTTCTGGGATGTGCCCTCATCAAGCTCGTACCTTCGCATTTTTCGCATACTTGTTGGCCAGATCCAGCGCTTTTTCTGATTTGGATCCCGTAGTAATGTGGTTCCACACCGAAGCAGTCAATTAAACCTGGTTGCGATTAATGTTTTCGAGGATAACGCCTGTTATGTCTGGGTTAGGTCTGGCATTTGCAATCATCTGGCACATACTTTCGCGTTTTTCGCATACTTGTTGCCCAGATCCAGCGCTGTTACTGATTTGGATCCCGTAGTAATGTGGTTCCACACCGAAACAGTCAATTAAACCTGGTTGAGATTAATATTTTAGAGGATAACGCCGGTTTTGTCTGGGTTAGGTCTGGTATATGCCCTCATCTGGCTCGTACTTTCGCATTTTTCGCATACCTGTTGCCCAGATCTTGGGCTTTTTCTGGTTTGGATCACGTAGTAATGCGGTACCACACGGAAACAGTCAATTAAACCTGGTTGCGATTAATATTTCAGAGGATAACGCCGGTTATGTCTCGGTTAGGTCTGGTATTTGCAATCATCTGGCCCATACTTTCGCGTTTTTCGCATGCTAGTTGGGCAGATCCTGGCCTTTTTCTGGCTTGGACCAAGTAGTAATGCGGTACCGCACCGAAACAGTCAATGAAACCTGGTTGCGATTAATATTTTAGAGGATAACGCCGGTTATGTCTGGGTTAGGTCTGGTATTTGCCCTCGTTTGTCTCGTACTTTCGCATTTTTCGCATACTTGTTGGCCAGATCCTGGCCTTTTTCCGGTCTGTATCACGTAGTAATGCGGTACCACACCGAAACAGTTAATTAAACCTGGTTGCGATTAATATTTTAGAGGATAACGCCGGTTATGTCTCGGCTAGGTCGGCGATTTGCCCACATCTGGCTCGTACTTTCGCATTTCTCGCATACTTGTTGGCCAGGTCTTGGCCTTTTTCTGGTTTATATCACGTAGTAATGTGGCTTCACACCGAAACAGTCAATTAAACCTGGTTGCGATTAATATTTTAGAGGATAACGCCGGTTATGTCTGGGTTAGGTCTGGTAATTACCCTTATCTGGCACGTACTTTCGCATTTTTCGCATACTTGTTGGCCAGATCTTGGCCTTTTTCTGGTGTGGATCACGTAGTAATGCGGTACCACACCGAAACAGTCAATTAAACCTGGTAGCGATTAATATTTTAGAGGATAACGCCGGTTATGTCTGGGTTGGGTCTGGTATTTACCTTCATCTGGCACGTACTTTCGCATTTTTCGCATACTTGTTGGCCAGATCCTCGCCTTTTTCTGGTTTGGATCACGCAGTAATGCGGTACCACACCGAAATAGTCAATAAAACCTGGTTGCGAGTAATATTTTAGAGGATAACGCCTGGTTATGTCTGGGCTAGGTCTGGGATTTGCCCTCATCTGGCTCGTACCTTCGCGTTTTTCGCATAATTGTTGGCCAGGTCTTGGCCTTTTTCTGGTCTGGATCACGTAGTAATGCGGTACCACACCGAAACAGTCAATTAAACCTGGTTGCGATTAATATTTTAGAGGATAACGCCGGCTATGTCTCGGTTTGGTCTGGGATTTGCCCTCATCTGGCTCGTACTTTCGCATTTTTCGCACACCTGTAGCCAGATCCTGGGCTTTTTCTGGTTTGGATCACGTAGTAATGTGGTACCACACTGGAACAGTCAATTAAACCTGGTTGCGAGTAATATTTTAGAGGATAACGCCGGTTATGTCTGGGTGAGATCTGGGATTTACCCTCATCTGGCTCGTACCTTCGCATTTTTCGCATACTTGTTGGCAAGATCCTGGGCTTTTACTGGTTTGGATCACGTACTATTGCGGTACCACACCGAAGCAGTCAATTAAACCTGGTTGCGATTAATGTTTTCGAGGATAACGCCGGTTGTCTCGGTTAGGTCTGGGATTTGCCCTCATCTGGCTCGTACTTTCGCATTTTTCGCATACTTGTTGGCCAGATCCAGCGTTTTTCTGATTTGGATACCGTAGTAATGTGGTTCCACACCGAAACAGTCAATTAAACCTGGTTTCGAGTAATATTTTGGAGGATAACGCTGGTTATGTTTGGGTTAGATCTGGTATTTGCCCTCATCTGGCTCGTACTATCGCATTTTTCGCATACTTGTTGGCCTGATCTTGGACTTTTTCTGGTTTGGATCCCGTAGTAACGTGGTTCCACACCGAAACAGTCAATAAAAGCTGGTTGCGATTAGTATTTTAGAGAATAACGCTGGTTATGTCTGGGTTAGTTCTGGTATTTGCAATCATCTCGCTCATACTTTCGCGTTTTTCGCATAGTTGTTGGCCAGATCCAGCGTTTTTTCTGGATTGGATCCCGTAGTAATGTGACTCCACACCGAAACAGTCAATTAAACCTGGTTGCGATTAATATTTTAGAGGATAACGCCGGTTATGTCTCGGTCAGGTCTGGGATTTGCCCTTATCTGGCTCATACTTTCGCATTTTTCGCATACTTGTTGGCCAGATGCTCGCCTTTTTCTGGTTTGGATCACGTAGTAATGCGGTACCACACCGAAACAGTCAATTAAACCTGGTTGCGATTAATATTTTAGAGGATAACGCCGGTTATGTCTCGGTCAGGTCTGGGATTTGCCCTCATCTGGCTCGTACTTTCGCATTTTTCGCATACTTGTAGCCAGATCCTGGGCTTTTTCTGGTTTGGATCACGTAGTAATGTGGTACCACACTGACACAGTCAATTAAATCTGGTTGCGATTAATATTTTGGAGGATAACGCTGGTTATGTCTTGGTTAGCACTGGGATTTGCCCTCATCTGGCTCGTACTTTCGCATTTTTCGCATACTGGTTGGCCAGATCTTGGCCTTTTTCTGGTTTGCATCCCGTAGAAATGTGGTACCACACAGAAACAGTCAATAAAAGCTGGTTCCGATTAGCATTTCAGACGATAACCCTGATTATGTCTGGGTTAGTTCTGGGATTTGCAATCATCTGGCTCATACCTTCGCGTTTTTCGCATACTTGCTGGCCAGATCCTGCGTTTTCTCTGAATTGGATCACGTAGTAATGTGGTTCCACACCGCAACAGTCAATTAAACCCGGTTGCGATTAATATTTTAGAGGATAACGCCGGTTATGTCTCGGTTAGGTCTGGGATTTGCCCTCATCTGGCTCGTACTTTCGCGTTTTTCGCATAGTTGTTGGCCAGATCCTGGGCTTTTTTTGGTTTGGATAACGTAGTAACGTGGTACCACACTGAAACAGTCAATAAAAGCTGGTTCCGATTAGTATTTTAGAGGATAACGCTGGTTATGTCGGGGTTAGTTCTGGTATTTGCAATCATCTGGCTCATACTTTCGCGTTTTTCGCATACTTGTTGGCCAGATCCAGCGCTTTTTCTGATTTGGATACCGTAGTAATGTGGTTCCACACCGAAACAGTCAATTAAACCTGGTTTCGAGTAATATTTTGGAGGATAACGCTGGTTATGTTTGGGTTTGATCTGGTATTTGCCCTCATCTGGCTCGTACTTTCGCATCTTTCGCATACTTGTTGACCAGATCTTGGCCTTCTTCTGGTTTGGATCACGTAGTAATGTGGTGCCACACTGAAACAGTCAATAAAAGCTGGTTCCGATTAGTATTTTAGCGGATAACGCTGGTTATGTCTGGGTTAGTTCTGGTATTTGCAATCATCTGGCTCATACTTTCGCGTTTTTCGCATAGTTGTTGGCCAGATCCAGCGTCTTTCTGGATTGGATCCCGTAGTAATGTGGTCCCACACCGAAACTGTCAATTAAACCTGGTTGCGATTAATATTTTAGAGGATAACGCCGGCTATGTCTCGGTTAGGTCTGGGATTTGCCCTCATCTGGCTCGTACTTTCGCATTTTTCGCACACCTGTAGCCAGATCCTGGGCTTTTTCTGGTTTGGATCATGTAGTAATGTGGTCCCACACCGAATCAGTCAATTAAACCTGGTTGCGATTAATATTTTAGAGAATAACGCCGGCTATGTCTCGGTTAGGTCAGGGATTTGTCCTCATCTGGCTCGTACTTCCGCATTTTTCGCATACTTATTGGCCAGATCCTGGGCCTTTTCTGGTTTGGATAACGTTGTAATGTGGTACCACACTGAAACAGTCAATTAAACCTAGTTGCGATTAATATTTTAGAGGATAATGCCGGTTATGTCTCGGTTAGGTCTGGGATTTTCCCTCATTTGGCTCGTACTTTCGCATTTTTCGCATACTTGTTGGCCAGATCCTGGGCTTTTTCTGGTTTGGATCACGTAGTAATGTGGTACCACACTGAAACAATCAATAGAAGCTGGTTCCGATTAGTATTTTAGAGGATAACGCTGGTTATGTCTGGGCTAGTTCTGGTATTTGCAATCATCTGGCTCATACTTTCGCGTTTTTCGCATACTTGTTCGCCAGATCCTGGGGTTTTTCTGGATTGGATCCCGCAGTAATGCGGTACCACAACGAAACAGTCAATTAGACCTGGTTGCGATTAATATTTTAGACGATAATGCCCGTTATGTCTCGGTTAGGTCAGGGATTTGCCCTCATCTGGCTCGTACTTCCGCATTTTTCGCATACTTGTTGGCCAGATCCTGGGCCTTTTTTGGTTTGGATAACGTAGTAATGTGGTACCACACTGAAACAGTCAATAAAAGCTGGTTCCGATTAGTATTTTAGAGGATAACGCCGGCTATGTCTCGGTTAGGTCTGGGATTTGCCCTCATCTGGCTCGTACTTTCGCATTTTTCGCACACCTGTAGCCAGATCCTGGGCTTTTTCTGGTTTGGATCACGTAGTAATGTGGTCCCACACCGAATCAGTCAATTAAACCTGGTTGCGATTAATATTTTAGAGAATAACGCCGGCTATGTCTCGGTTAGGTCTGGATTTTCCCTCATTTGGCTCGTACTTTCGCATTTTTCGCATACTTGTTGGCCAGATCCTGGGCTTTTTCTGGTTTGGATCACGTAGTAATGTGGTACCACACTGAAACAATCAATAGAAGCTGGTTCCGATTAGTATTTTAGAGGATAACGCTGGTTATGTCTGGGTTAGTTCTGGTATTTGCAATCATCTGGCTCATACTTTCGCGTTTTTCGCATACTTGTTCGCCAGATCCTGGGGTTTTTCTGGATTGGATCCCGCAGTAATGCGGTACCACAACGAAACAGTCAATTAGACCTGGTTGCGATTAACATTTTAGACGATAATGCCCGTTATGTCTCGGTTAGGTCAGGGATTTGCCCTCATCTGGCTCGTACTTCCGCATTTTTCGCATACTTGTTGGCCAGATCCTGGGCCTTTTCTGGTTTGGATAACGTAGTAATGTGGTACCACACTGAAACAGTCAAAAAAAGCTGGTTCCGATTAGTATTTTAGAGGATAACGCTGGTTATGTCGGGGTTAGTTCTCGTATTTGCAGTCATCTGGCTCATACTTTCGCGTTTTTCGCATACTTGTTGGCCAGATCCAGCGCTTTTTCTGATTTGGATACCGTAGTAATGTGGTCCCACACCGAAACTGTCAATTAAACCTGGTTGCGATTAATATTTTAGAGGATAACGCCGGCTATGTCTCGGTTAGGTCTGGGATTTGCCCTCATCTGGCTCGTACTTTCGCATTTTTCGCACACCTGTAGCCAGATCCTGGGCTTTTTCTGGTTTGGATCACGTAGTAATGTGGTCCCACACCGAATCAGTCAATTAAACCTGGTTGCGATTAATATTTTAGAGAGTAACGCCGGCTATGTCTCGGTTATGTCTGGGATTTGCCCTCATCTGGCTCGTACTTTCGCATTTTTCGCACACCTCTAGCCAGATCCTCGGCTTTTTCTGGTTTGGATCACGCAGTAATGCGGTACCACACCGAATCAGTCAATTAAACCTGGTTGCGATTAATATTTTAGAGAATAACGCCGGCTATGTCTCGGTTAGGTCTGGGATTTGCCCTCATCTGGCTCGTACTTTCGCATTTTTCGCACACCTGTAGCCAGATCCAGGGCTTTTTCTGGTTTGGATCACGTAGTAATGTGGTCCCACACCGAATCAGTCAATTAAACCTGGTTGCGATTAATATTTTAGAGAATAACGCCTGCTATGTCTCGGTTAGGTCTGGGATTTGCCCTCATCTGGCTCGTACTTTCGCATTTTCCGCACACCTGTAGCCAGATCCTCGGCTTTTTCTGGTTAGGATCACGCAGTAATGCGATACCACACCGAAATAGACAATAAAACCTGGTTGCGAGTAATATTTTAGAGGATAACGCCGGTTATGTCTGGGTTAGGTCTGGGATTTGCCCTCATCAGGCTCGTACTTTCGCATTTTTCGCATACTTGTTGGCCAGATCCAGGGGTTTTTCTGATTTGGATCCCGTAGTAATGTGGTTCCACACCGAAACAGTCAATTAAACCTGGTTGAGATTAATATTAAAGAGGAAATGCCGGTTTTGTCTGGGTTAGGTCTGGTATTTGCCCTCATCTGGCTCGTACTTTCGCAGTTTTCGCATACTTGTTGGCCAGATCCTGGGCTTTCTCTGGTTTGGATCACGTAGTAATGTGGTACCACACCGAATCAGTCAATTAAACCTGGTTGCGATTAATATTTTAGAGAATAACGCCGGCTATGTCTCGGTTAGGTCTGGGATTTGCCCTCATCTGGCTCGTACTTACGCATTTTTCGCATACTTGTTGACCAGATCTTGGCCTTCTTCTGCTTTGGATCACGTAGTAATGTGGTGCCACACTGAAACAGTCAATAAAAGCTGGTTCCGATTAGTATTATAGAGGATAACGCTGGTTATGTCTGGGTCAGTTCTGGTATTTGCAAACATCTGGCTCATACTTTCGCGTTTTTCGCATAGTTGTTGGCCAGATCCAGCGTTTTTTCTGGATTGGATCCCGTAGTAATGTGGTCCCACACCGAAACTGTCAATTAAACCTGGTTGCGATTAATATTTTAGAGGATAACGCCGGCAATGTCTCGGTTAGGTCTGGGATTTGCCCTCATCTGGCTCGTACTTTCGCATTTTTCGCACACCTGTAGCCAGATCCTGGGCCTTTTCTGGTTTGGATAACGTTGTAATGTGGTACCACACTGAAACAGTCAATTAAACCTAGTTGCGATTAATATTTTAGAGGATAATGCCGGTTATGTCTCGGTTAGGTCTGGGATTTTCCCTCATTTGGCTCGTACCTTCGCATTTTTCGCATACTTGTTGGCCAGATCCTGGGCTTTTTCTGGTTTGGATCACGTAGTAATGTGGTACCACACTGAAACAATCAATAGAAGCTGGTTCCGATTAGTATTTTAGAGGATAATATAGACATAGGTTATGTCTGGGTTAGTTCTGGTATTTGCAATCAACTGGCTCATACTTTCGCATTTTTCGCACACCTGTAGCCAGATCCTCGGCTTTTTCTGGTTTGGATCACGCAGTAATGCGGTACCACACCGAATCGGTCAATTAAACCTGGTTGCGATTAATATTTTAGAGAATAACGCCGGCTATGTCTCGGTTAGGTCTGGGATTTGCCCTCATCTGGCTCACACTTTCGCATTTTTCGCATACTTGTTGGCCAGATCCAGCGCTTTTTCTGATTTGGATACCGTAGTAATGTGGTTCCACACCGAAACAGTCAATTAAACCTGGTTTCGAGTAATATTTTGGAGGATAACGCTGGTTATGTTTGGGTTTGATCTGGTATTTGCCCTCATCTGGCTCGTACTTTCGCATCTTTCGCATACTTGTTGACCAGATCTTGGCCTTCTTCTGGTTTGGATCACGTAGTAATGTGGTGCCACACTGAAACAGTCAATAAAAGCTGGTTCCGATTAGTATTTTAGCGGATAACGCTGGTTATGTCTGGGTTAGTTCTGGTATTTGCAATCATCTGGCTCATACTTTCGCGTTTTTCGCATAGTTGTTGGCCAGATCCAGCGTCTTTCTGGATTGGATCCCGTAGTAATGTGGTCCCACACCGAAACTGTCAATTAAACCTGGTTGCGATTAATATTTTAGAGGATAACGCCGGCTATGTCTCGGTTAGGTCTGGGATTTGCCCTCATCTGGCTCGTACTTTCGCATTTTTCGCACACCTGTAGCCAGATCCTGGGCTTTTTCTGGATTGGATCCCGTAGTAATGTGGTCCCACACCGAAACTGTCAATTAAACCTGGTTGCGATTAATATTTTAGAGGATAACGCCGGCAATGTCTCGGTTAGGTCTGGGATTTGCCCTCATCTGGCTCGTACTTTCGCATTTTTCGCACACCTGTAGCCAGATCCTGGGCCTTTTCTGGTTTGGATAACGTTGTAATGTGGTACCACACTGAAACAGTCAATTAAACCTAGTTGCGATTAATATTTTAGAGGATAATGCCGGTTATGTCTCGGTTAGGTCTGGGATTTCCCCTCATTTGGCTCGTACCTTCGCATTTTTCGCATACTTGTTGGCCAGATCCTGGGCTTTTTCTGGTTTGGATCACGTAGTAATGTGGTACCACACTGAAACAATCAATAGAAGCTGGTTCCGATTAGTATTTTAGAGGATAATATAGACATAGGTTATGTCTGGGTTAGTTCTGGTATTTGCAATCAACTGGCTCATACTTTCGCGTTTTTCGCATACTTGTTCGCCAGATCCTGGGGTTTTTCTGGATTGGATCCCGCAGTAATGCGGTACCACAACGAAACAGTTAATTAGACCTGGTTGCGATTAATATTTTAGACGATAATGCCCGTTATGTCTCGGTTAGGTCAGGGATTTGCCCTCATCTGGCTCGTACTTCCGCATTTTTCGCATACTTGTTGGCCAGATCCTGGGCCTTTTTTGGTTTGGATAACGTAGTAATGTGGTACCACACTGAAACAGTCAATAAAAGCTGGTTCCGATTAGTATTTTAGAGGATAACGCCGGCTATGTCTCGGTTAGGTCTGGGATTTGCCCTCATCTGGCTCGTACTTTCGCATTTTTCGCACACCTGTAGCCAGATCCTGGGCTTTTTCTGGTTTGGATCACGTAGTAATGTGGTCCCACACCGAATCAGTCAATTAAACCTGGTTGCGATTAATATTTTAGAGAATAACGCCGGCTATGTCTCGGTTAGGTCTGGGATTTTCCCTCATTTGGCTCGTACTTTCGCATTTTTCGCATACTTGTTGGCCAGATCCTGGGCTTTTTCTGGTTTGGATCACGTAGTAATGTGGTACCACACTGAAACAATCAATAGAAGCTGGTTCCGATTAGTATTTTAGAGGATAACGCTGGTTATGTCTGGGTTAGTTCTGGTATTTGCAATCATCTGGCTCATACTTTCGCGTTTTTCGCATACTTGTTCGCCAGATCCTGGGGTTTTTCTAGATTGGACCCCGCAGTAATGCGGTACCACAACGAAACAGTCAATTAGACCTGGTTGCGATTAACATTTTAGACGATAATGCCCGTTATGTCTCGGTTAGGTCAGGGATTTGCCCTCATCTGGCTCGTACTTCCGCATTTTTCGCATACTTGTTGGCCAGATCCTGGGCCTTTTCTGGTTTGGATAACGTAGTAATGTGGTACCACACTGAAACAGTCAATAAAAGCTGGTTCCGATTAGTATTCTAGAGGATAACGCTGGTTATGTCGGGGTTAGTTCTCGTATTTGCAGTCATCTGGCTCATACTTTCGCGTTTTTCGCATACTTGTTGGCCAGATCCAGCGCTTTTTCTGATTTGGATACCGTAGTAATGTGGTCCCACACCGAAACTGTCAATTAAACCTGGTTGCGATTAATATTTTAGAGGATAACGCCGGCTATGTCTCGGTTAGGTCTGGGATTTGCCCTCATCTGGCTCGTACTTTCGCATTTTTCGCACACCTGTAGCCAGATCCTGGGCTTTTTCTGGTTTGGATCACGTAGTAATGTGGTCCCACACCGAATCAGTCAATTAAACCTGGTTGCGATTAATATTTTAGAGAGTAACGCCGGCTATGTCTCCGTTATGTCTGGGATTTGCCCTCATCTGGCTCGTACTTTCGCATTTTTCGCACACCTGTAGCCAGATCCTCGGCTTTTTCTGGTTTGGATCACGCAGTAATGCGGTACCACACCGAATCAGTCAATTAAACCTGGTTGCGATTAATATTTTAGAGAATAACGCCGGCTATGTCTCGGTTAGGTCTGGGATTTGCCCTCATCTGGCTCGTACTTTCGCATTTTTCGCACACCTGTAGCCAGATCCTGGGCTTTTTCTGGTTTGGATCACGTAGTAATGTGGTCCCACACCGAATCAGGCAATTAAACCTGGTTGCGATTAATATTTTAGAGAATAACGCCTGCTATGTCTCGGTTAGGTCTGGGATTTGCCCTCATCTGGCTCGTACTTTCGCATTTTCCGCACACCTGTAGCCAGATCCTCGGCTTTTTCTGGTTTGGATCACGCAGTAATGCGGTACCACACCGAAATAGACAATAAAACCTGGTTGCGAGTAATATTTTAGAGGATAACGCCGGTTATGTCTGGGTTAGGTCTGGGATTTGCCCTCATCAGGCTCGTACTTTCGCATTTTTCGCATACTTGTTGGCCAGATCCAGGGGTTTTTCTGATTTGGATCCCGTAGTAATGTGGTTCCACACCGAAACAGTCAATTAAACCTGGTTGAGATTAATATTAAAGAGGAAATGCCGGTTTTGTCTGGGTTAGGTCTGGTATTTGCCCTCATCTGGCTCGTACTTTCGCAGTTTTCGCATACTTGTTGGCCAGATCCTGGGCTTTTTCTGGTTTGGATCACGTAGTAATGTGGTACCACACCGAATCAGTCAATTAAACCTGGTTGCGATTAATATTTTAGAGAATAACGCCGGCTATGTCTCGGTTAGGTCTGGGATTTGCCCTCATCTGGCTCGTACTTACGCATTTTTCGCATACTTGTTGACCAGATCTTGGCCTTCTTCTGCTTTGGATCACGTAGTAATGTGGTGCCACACTGAAACAGTCAATAAAAGCTGGTTCCGATTAGTATTATAGAGGATAACGCTGGTTATGTCTGGGTCAGTTCTGGTATTTGCAAACATCTGGCTCATACTTTCGCGTTTTTCGCATAGTTGTTGGCCAGATCCAGCGTTTTTTCTGGATTGGATCCCGTAGTAATGTGGTCCCACACCGAAACTGTCAATTAAACCTGGTTGCGATTAATATTTTAGAGGATAACGCCGGCAATGTCTCGGTTAGGTCTGGGATTTGCCCTCATCTGGCTCGTACTTTCGCATTTTTCGCACACCTGTAGCCAGATCCTGGGCCTTTTCTGGTTTGGATAACGTTGTAATGTGGTACCACACTGAAACAGTCAATTAAACCTAGTTGCGATTAATATTTTAGAGGATAATGCCGGTTATGTCTCGGTTAGGTCTGGGATTTTCCCTCATTTGGCTCGTACCTTCGCATTTTTCGCATACTTGTTGGCCAGATCCTGGGCTTTTTCTGGTTTGGATCACGTAGTAATGTGGTACCACACTGAAACAATCAATAGAAGCTGGTTCCGATTAGTATTTTAGAGGATAATATAGACATAGGTTATGTCTGGGTTAGTTCTGGTATTTGCAATCAACTGGCTCATACTTTCGCATTTTTCGCACACCTGTAGCCAGATCCTCGGCTTTTTCTGGTTTGGATCACGCAGTAATGCGGTACCACACCGAATCGGTCAATTAAACCTGGTTGCGATTAATATTTTAGAGAATAAAGCCGGCTATGTCTCGGTTAGGTCTGGGATTTGCCCTCATCTGGCTCACACTTTCGCATTTTTCGCATACTTGTTGGCCAGATCCAGCGCTTTTTCTGATTTGGATACCGTAGTAATGTGGTTCCACACCGAAACAGTCAATTAAACCTGGTTTCGAGTAATATTTTGGAGGATAACGCTGGTTATGTTTGGGTTTGATCTGGTATTTGCCCTCATCTGGCTCGTACTTTCGCATCTTTCGCATACTTGTTGACCAGATCTTGGCCTTCTTCTGGTTTGGATCACGTAGTAATGTGGTGCCACACTGAAACAGTCAATAAAAGCTGGTTCCGATTAGTATTTTAGCGGATAACGCTGGTTATGTCTGGGTTAGTTCTGGTATTTGCAATCATCTGGCTCATACTTTCGCGTTTTTCGCATAGTTGTTGGCCAGATCCAGCGTCTTTCTGGATTGGATCCCGTAGTAATGTGGTCCCACACCGAAACTGTCAATTAAACCTGGTTGCGATTAATATTTTAGAGGATAACGCCGGCTATGTCTCGGTTAGGTCTGGGATTTGCCCTCATCTGGCTCGTACTTTCGCATTTTTCGCACACCTGTAGCCAGATCCTGGGCTTTTTCTGGTTTGGATCATGTAGTAATGTGGTCCCACACCGAATCAGTCAATTAAACCTGGTTGCGATTAATATTTTAGAGAATAACGCCGGCTATGTCTCGGTTAGGTCAGGGATTTGTCCTCATCTGGCTCGTACTTCCGCATTTTTCGCATACTTATTGGCCAGATCCTGGGCCTTTTCTGGTTTGGATAACGTTGTAATGTGGTACCACACTGAAACAGTCAATTAAACCTAGTTGCGATTAATATTTTAGAGGATAATGCCGGTTATGTCTCGGTTAGGTCTGGGATTTTCCCTCATTTGGCTCGTACTTTCGCATTTTTCGCATTCTTGTTGGCCAGATCCTGGGCTTTTTCTGGTTTGGATCACGTAGTAATGTGGTACCACACTGAAACAATCAATAGAAGCTGGTTCCGATTAGTATTTTAGAGGATAACGCTGGTTATGTCTGGGCTAGTTCTGGTATTTGCAATCATCTGGCTCATACTTTCGCGTTTTTCGCATACTTGTTCGCCAGATCCTGGGGTTTTTCTGGATTGGATCCGGCAGTAATGCGGTACCACAACGAAACAGTCAATTAGACCTGGTTGCGATTAATATTTTAGACGATAATGCCCGTTATGTCTCGGTTAGGTCAGGGATTTGCCCTCATCTGGCTCGTACTTCCGCATTTTTCGCATACTTGTTGGCCAGATCCTGGGCCTTTTTTGGTTTGGATAACGTAGTAATGTGGTACCACACTGAAACAGTCAATAAAAGCTGGTTCCGATTAGTATTTTAGAGGATAACGCCGGCTATGTCTCGGTTAGGTCTGGGATTTGCCCTCATCTGGCTCGTACTTTCGCATTTTTCGCACACCTGTAGCCAGATCCTGGGCTTTTTCTGGTTTGGATCACGTAGTAATGTGGTCCCACACCGAATCAGTCAATTAAACCTGGTTGCGATTAATATTTTAGAGAATAACGCCGGCTATGTCTCGGTTAGGTCTGGGATTTTCCCTCATTTGGCTCGTACTTTCGCATTTTTCGCATACTTGTTGGCCAGATCCTGGGCTTTTTCTGGTTTGGATCACGTAGTAATGTGGTACCACACTGAAACAATCAATAGAAGCTGGTTCCGATTAGTATTTTAGAGGATAACGCTGGTTATGTCGGGGTTAGTTCTCGTATTTGCAGTCATCTGGCTCATACTTTCGCGTTTTTCGCATACTTGTTGGCCAGATCCTGGGCCTTTTCTGGTTTGGATAACGTAGTAATGTGGTACCACACTGAAACAGTCAATAAAAGCTGGTTCCGATTAGTATTTTAGAGGATAACGCTGGTTATGTCGGGGTTAGTTCTCGTATTTGCAGTCATCTGGCTCATACTTTCGCGTTTTTCGCATACTTGTTGGCCAGATCCAGCGCTTTTTCTGATTTGGATACCGTAGTAATGTGGTCCCACACCGAAACTGTCAATTAAACCTGGTTGCGATTAATATTTTAGAGGATAACGCCGGCTATGTCTCGGTTAGGTCTGGGATTTGCCCTCATCTGGCTCGTACTTTCGCATTTTTCGCACACCTGTAGCCAGATCCTGGGCTTTTTCTGGTTTGGATCACGTAGTAATGTGGTCCCACACCGAATCAGTCAATTAAACCTGGTTGCGATTAATATTTTAGAGAGTAACGCCGGCTATGTCTCGGTTATGTCTGGGATTTGCCCTCATCTGGCTCGTACTTTCGCATTTTTCGCACACCTGTAGCCAGATCCTCGGCTTTTTCTGGTTTGGATCACGCAGTAATGCGGTACCACACCGAATCAGTCAATTAAACCTGGTTGCGATTAATATTTTAGAGAATAACGCCGGCTATGTCTCGGTTAGGTCTGGGATTTGCCCTCATCTGGCTCGTACTTTCGCATTTTTCGCACACCTGTAGCCAGATCCTGGGCTTTTTCTGGTTTGGATCACGTAGAAATGTGGTCCCACACCGAATCAGTCAATTAAACCTGGTTGCGATTAATATTTTAGAGAATAACGCCGGCTATGTCTCGGTTAGGTCTGGGATTTGCCCTCATCTGGCTCGTACTTTCGCATTTTCCGCACACCTGTAGCCAGATCCTCGGCTTTTTCTGGTTTGGATCACGCAGTAATGCGGTACCACACCGAAATAGACAATAAAACCTGGTTGCGAGTAATATTTTAGAGGATAACGCCGGTTATGTCTGGGTTAGGTCTGGGATTTGCCCTCATCAGGCTCGTACTTTCGCATTTTTCGCATACTTGTTGGCCAGATCCAGGGGTTTTTCTGATTTGGATCCCGTAGTAATGTGGTTCCACACCGAAACAGTCAATTAAACCTGGTTGAGATTAATATTAAAGAGGAAATGCCGGTTTTGTCTGGGTTAGGTCTGGTATTTGCCCTCATCTGGCTCGTACTTTCGCAGTTTTCGCATACTTGTTGACCAGATCTTGGCCTTTTTCTAGTTTGGATCACGTAATAATGCGGTACCACACCGAAACAGTCAATTAAACCTGGTTGCGATTAATATTTTAGAGGATAACGCCGGTTATGTCTCGGTTAGGTCTGGGATTTGCCCTCATCTGGCTCGTACTTTCGCATTTTTCGCATACTTGTTGGCCAGATCCTGGGCTTTTTTTGGTTTGGATCACGTAGTAATGCGGTACCACACCGAAACTGTCAATTAAACGTGGTTGCGATTAATATTTTAGAGGATAACGCCGGTTATGTCTCGGTTAGGTCAGGGATTTGCCCTCATCTGGCTCGTACTTCCGCATTTTTCGCATACTTGTTGGCCAGACCCTGGGCCTTTTCTGGTTTGGATAACGTAGTAATGTGGTACCACACTGAAACAGTCAATAAAAGCTGGTTTCGAGTAATATTTTGGAGGATAACGCTGGTTATGTTTGCGTTAGATCTGGTATTTGCCCTCATCTGGCTCGTACTTTCGCATTTTTCGCATACTCGTTGGCCAGATCCGGCGCTTTTTCTGATTCGGACACCGTAGTAATGTGGTTCCACACCGAAACAGTCCATTAAACCTGGTTTCGAGTAGTATTTTGGAGGATAACGCTGGTTATGTTTGGGTTAGTTCTTGTATTTGCAATCATCTGGCTCATACTTTCGCGTTTTTCGCATACTTGTTGGCCAGATCCAGCGCTTTTTCTGATTTGGATACCGTAGTAATGTGGATCCACACCGAAACAGTCAATTAAACCTGGTTTCGAGTAATATTTTGGAGGATAACGCTGGTTATGTTTGGCTTAGATCTGGTATTTGCCCTCATCTGGCTCGTACTTTCGCATTTTTCGCATACTCGTTGGCCAGATCCAGCGCTTTTTCTGATTTGGATACCGTAGTAATGTGGTTCCACACCGAAACAGTCAATTAAACCTGGTTTCGAGTAATATTTTGGAGGATAACGCTGGTTATGTTTGGGTTACATCTGGTATTTGCCCTCATCTGGCTCGTACTATCGCATTCTTCGCATACTTGTTGGGCAGATCCTGGCCTTTTTCTGGTTTGGATCACGTAGTAATGTGGTACCACACTGAAACAGTCAATAGAAGCTGGTTCCGATTAGTATTTTAGAGGATAACGCTGGTTATGTCTGGGTTAGTTCTGGTATTTGCAATCATCTGGCTCATACTTTCGCGTTTTTCGCATACTTGTTCGCCAGATCCTGGGGTTTTTCTGGATTGGATCCCGCAGTAATGCGGTACCACAACGAAACAGTCAATTAGACCTGGTTGCGATTAACATTTTAGACGATAATGCCCGTTATGTCTCGGTTAGGTCAGGGATTTGCCCTCATCTGGCTCGTACTTCCGCATTTTTCGCATACTTGTTGGCCAGATCCTGGGCCTTTTCTGGTTTGGATAACGTAGTAATGTGGTACCACACTGAAACAGTCAATAAAAGCTGGTTCCGATTAGTATTTTAGAGGATAACGCTGGTTATGTCGGGGTTAGTTCTCGTATTTGCAGTCATCTGGCTCATACTTTCGCGTTTTTCGCATACTTGTTGGCCAGATCCAGCGCTTTTTCTGATTTGGATACCGTAGTAATGTGGTCCCACACCGAAACTGTCAATTAAACCTGGTTGCGATTAATATTTTAGAGGATAACGCCGGCTATGTCTCGGTTAGGTCTGGGATTTGCCCTCATCTGGCTCGTACTTTCGCATTTTTCGCACACCTGTAGCCAGATCCTGGGCTTTTTCTGGTTTGGATCACGTAGTAATGTGGTCCCACACCGAATCAGTCAATTAAACCTGGTTGCGATTAATATTTTAGAGAGTAACGCCGGCTATGTCTCGGTTATGTCTGGGATTTGCCCTCATCTGGCTCGTACTTTCGCATTTTTCGCACACCTGTAGCCAGATCCTCGGCTTTTTCTGGTTTGGATCACGCAGTAATGCGGTACCACACCGAATCAGTCAATTAAACCTGGTTGCGATTAATATTTTAGAGAATAACGCCGGCTATGTCTCGGTTAGGTCTGGGATTTGCCCTCATCTGGCTCGTACTTTCGCATTTTTCGCACACCTGTAGCCAGATCCTGGGCTTTTTCTGGTTTGGATCACGTAGTAATGTGGTCCCACACCGAATCAGTCAATTAAACCTGGTTGCGATTAATATTTTAGAGAATAACGCCGGCTATGTCTCGGTTAGGTCTGGGATTTGCCCTCATCTGGCTCGTACTTTCGCATTTTCCGCACACCTGTAGCCAGATCCTCGGCTTTTTCTGGTTTGGATCACGCAGTAATGCGGTACCACACCGAAATAGACAATAAAACCTGGTTGCGAGTAATATTTTAGAGGATAACGCCGGTTATGTCTGGGTTAGGTCTGGGATTTGCCCTCATCAGGCTCGTACTTTCGCATTTTTCGCATACTTGTTGGCCAGATCCAGGGGTTTTTCTGATTTGGATCCCGTAGTAATGTGGTTCCACACCGAAACAGTCAATTAAACCTGGTTGAGATTAATATTAAAGAGGAAATGCCGGTTTTGTCTGGGTTAGGTCTGGTATTTGCCCTCATCTGGCTCGTACTTTCGCAGTTTTCGCATACTTGTTGACCAGATCTTGGCCTTTTTCTAGTTTGGATCACGTAATAATGCGGTACCACACCGATACAGTCAATTAAACCTGGTTGCGATTAATATTTTAGAGGATAACGCCGGTTATGTCTCGGTTAGGTCTGGGATTTGCCCTCATCTGGCTCGTACTTTCGCATTTTTCGCATACTTGTTGGCCAGATCCTGGGCTTTTTTTGGTTTGGATCACGTAGTAATGCGGTACCACACCGAAACTGTCAATTAAACGTGGTTGCGATTAATATTTTAGAGGATAACGCCGGTTATGTCTCGGTTAGGTCTGGGATTTGCCCTCATCTGGCTCGTACTTTCGCATTTTTCGCATACTCGTTGGCCAGATCCGGCGCTTTTTCTGATTCGGACACCGTAGTAATGTGGTTCCACACCGAAACAGTCCATTAAACCTGGTTTCGAGTAGTATTTTGGAGGATAACGCTGGTTATGTTTGGGTTAGTTCTTGTATTTGCAATCATCTGGCTCATACTTTCGCGTTTTTCGCATACTTGTTGGCCAGATCCAGCGCTTTTTCTGATTTGGATACCGTAGTAATGTGGATCCACACCGAAACAGTCAATTAAACCTGGTTTCGAGTAATATTTTGGAGGATAACGCTGGTTATGTTTGGCTTAGATCTGGTATTTGCCCTCATCTGGCTCGTACTTTCGCATTTTTCGCATACTCGTTGGCCAGATCCAGCGCTTTTTCTGATTTGGATACCGTAGTAATGTGGTTCCACACCGAAACAGTCAATTAAACCTGGTTTCGAGTAATATTTTGGAGGATAACGCTGGTTATGTTTGGGTTACATCTGGTATTTGCCCTCATCTGGCTCGTACTATCGCATTCTTCGCATACTTGTTGGGCAGATCCTGGCCTTTTTCTGGTTTGGATCACGTAGTAATGTGGTACCACACTGAAACAGTCAATAGAAGCTGGTTCCGATTAGTATTTTAGAGGATAACGCTGGTTATGTCTGGGTTAGTTCTGGTATTTGCAATCATCTGGCTCATACTTTCGCGTTTTTCGCATACTTGTTCGCCAGATCCTGGGGTTTTTCTGGATTGGATCCCGCAGTAATGCGGTACCACAACGAAACAGTCAATTAGACCTGGTTGCGATTAATGTTTTAGACGATAATGCCCGTTATGTCTCGGTTAGGTCAGGGATTTGCCCTCATCTGGCTCGTACTTCCGCATTTTTCGCATACTTATTGGCCAGATCCTGGGCCTTTTCTGGTTTGGATAACGTTGTAATGTGGTACCACACTGAAACAGTCAATTAAACCTAGTTGCGATTAATATTTTAGAGGATAATGCCGGTTATGTCTCGGTTAGGTCTGGGATTTTCCCTCATTTGGCTCGTCCTTTCGCATTTTTCGCATACTTGTTGGCCAGATCCTGGGCTTTTTCTGGTTTGGATCACGTAGTAATGTGGTACCACACTGAAACAATCAACAGAAGCTGGTTCCGATTAGTATTTTAGAGGATAACGCTTGTTATGTCTGGGTTAGTTCTGGTATTTGCAATCATCTGGCTCATACTTACGCGTTTTTCGCATACTTGTTCGCCAGATCCTGGGGTTTTTCTGGATTGGATCCCGCAGTAATGCGGTACCACAACGAAACAGTCAATTAGACCTGGTTGCGATTAATATTTTAGACGATAATGCCCGTTATGTCTCGGTTAGGTCAGGGATTTGCCCTCATCTGGCTCGTACTTCCGCATTTTTCGCATACTTGTTGGCCAGATCCTGGGCCTTTTCTGGTTTGGATAACGTAGTAATGTGGTACCACACTGAAACAGTCAATAAAAGCTGGTTCCGATTAGTATTTTAGAGGATAACGCTGGTTATGTCGGGGTTAGTTCTGGTATTTGCAATCATCTGGCTCATACTTTCGCGTTTTTCGCATACTTGTTAGCCAGATCCAGCGCTTTTTCTGATTTGGATACCGTAGTAATGTGGTCCCACACCGAAACTGTCAATTAAACCTGGTTGCGATTAATATTTTAGAGGATAACGCCGGCTATGTCTCGGTTAGGTCTGGGATTTGCCCTCATCTGGCTCGTACTTTCGCATTTTTCGCACACCTGTAGCCAGATCCTGGGCTTTTTCTGGTTTGGATCACGTAGTAATGTGGTCCCACACCGAATCAGTCAATTAAACCTGGTTGCGATTAATATTTTAGAGAATAACGCCGGCTATGTCTCGGTTAGGTCTGGGATTTGACCTCATCTGGCTCGTACTTTCGCATTTTTCGCACACCTGTAGCCAGATCCTCGGCTTTTTCTGGTTTGGATCACGCAGTAATGCGGTACCACACCGAATCAGTCAATTAAACCTGGTTGCGATTAATATTTTAGAGAATAACGCCGGCTATGTCTCGGTTAGGTCTGGGATTTGCCCTCATCTGGCTCGTACTTTCCCATTTTTCGCATACTTGTTGACCAGATCTTGGCCTTCTTCTGGTTTGGATCACGTAGTAATGTGGTGCCACACTGAAACAGTCAACAAAAGCTGGTTCCGATTAGTATTTTAGCGGATAACGCTGGTTATGGCTGGGTTAGTTCTGGTATTTGCAATCATCTGGCTCATACTTACGCGTTTTTCGCATAGTTGATGGCCAGATCCAGCGTTTTTTCTGGATTGGATCCCGTAGTAATGTGGTCCCACACCGAAACTGTCAATTAAACCTGGTTGCGATTAATATTTTAGAGGATAACGCCGGCTATGTCTCGGTTAGGTCTGGGATTTGCCCTCATCTGGCTCGTACTTTCGCATTTTTCGCATACTTGTTGGCCAGATCCTGGGATATTTCTGGTTTGGATCACGTAGTAATGCCGTGCCACAGTGAAACAGTCAATAAAAGCTGGTTCCGATTAGTATTTTAGAGGATAACGCTGGTTATGTCTGGGTCAGTTCTGGTATTTGCAAACATCTGGCTCATACTTTCGCGTTTTTCGCATAGTTGTTGGCCAGATCCAGCGTTTTTTCTGGATTGGATCCCGTAGTAATGTGGTCCCACACCGAAACTGTCAATTATACCTGGTTGCGATTAATATTTTAGAGGATAACGCCGGTTATGTCTCGGTTAGGTCTGGGATTTGCCCTCATCTCCCTCGTACTTTCGCATTTTTCGCATACTTGTTGGCCAGATCCTGGGCTTTTTCTGGTTTGGATCGCGTAGTAATGCCGTACCACACTGAAACAGTCAATGAAAGCTGGTTCCGATTAGTATTTTAGAGGATAACGCTGGTTATTTCTCGGTTAGGTCTGGGATTTGCCCTCAACTGCCTCGTACTTTCGCATTTTTCGCATACTTGTTTGCCAGATCCTGGGCTTTTTCTGGTTTCGATCACGTAGTATTGCCGTACCACACTGAAACAATCAATAAACGCTGGTTCCGATTAGTATTTTAGAGGACAGCGATGGTTAGGTCTGGGTTAGTTCTGGTATTTGCAATCACCTGGCTCATATTTTCGCGTTTTTCGCATACTTGTTCGCCAGATCCTGGGGTTTCTCTGGATTGGATCCCGTAGTAATGCGGTACCACACCGAAACAGTCTATTAGACCTGGTTGTGATAAATATTTTACACGATAACGCCGGTTATGTCTCGGTCAGGTCGGGGATTTGCCCTCATCAGGCTTGTACTTTCGCATTTTTCACATACTTGTTGGCCAGATCCAGTGGTTTTTCTGGTTTGGATCACGTAGTAATGCGGTACCACACCGAAACAGTCAATTAAACCTGGTTGCGATTAATATTTTAGCGGATAACGCCGGTATTGTCTGGGTTAGGTCTGGCATTTGCCCTCATCTGGCTCGCTTTCGCATTTTTCGCATACTTGTTGGCCAGACCCTGGGCCTTTTCTGGTTTGGATAACGTAGTAATGTGGTACCACACTGAAGCAGTCAATAAAAGCTGGTTTCGAGTAATATTTTGGAGGATAACGCTGGTTATGTTTGCGTTAGATCTGGTATTTGCCCTCATCTGGCTCGCACTTTCGCATTTTTCGCATACTCGTTGGCCAGATCCGGCGCTTTTTCTGATTCGGACACCGTAGTAATGTGGTTCCACACCGAAACAGTCCATTAAACCTGGTTTCGAGTAGTATTTTGGAGGATAACGCTGGTTATGTTTGGGTTAGTTCTTGTATTTGCAATCATCTGGCTCATACTTTCGCGTTTTTCGCATACTTGTTGGCCAGATCCAGCGCTTTTTCTGATTTGGATACCGTAGTAATGTGGATCCACACCGAAACAGTCAATTAAACCTGGTTTCGAGTAATATTTTGGAGGATAACGCTGGTTATGTTTGGCTTAGATCTGGTATTTGCCCTCATCTGGCTCGTACTTTCGCATTTTTCGCATACTCGTTGGCCAGATCCAGCGCTTTTTCTGATTTGGATACCGTAGTAATGTGGTTCCACACCGAAACAGTCAATTAAACCTGGTTTCGAGTAATATTTTGGAGGATAACGCTGGTTATGTTTGGGTTACATCTGGTATTTGCCCTCATCTGGCTCGTACTATCGCATTCTTCGCATACTTGTTGGGCAGATCCTGGCCTTTTTCTGGTTTGGATCACGTAGTAATGTGGTACCACACTGAAACAGTCAATAGAAGCTGGTTCCGATTAGTATTTTAGAGGATAACGCTGGTTATGTCTGGGTTAGTTCTGGTATTTGCAATCATCTGGCTCATACTTTCGCGTTTTTCGCATACTTGTTCGCCAGATCCTGGGGTTTTTCTGGATTGGATCCCGCAGTAATGCGGTACCACAACGAAACAGTCAATTAGACCTGGTTGCGATTAATATTTTAGACGATAATGCCCGTTATGTCTCGGTTAGGTCAGGGATTTGCCCTCATCTGGCTCGTACTTCCGCATTTTTCGCATACTTATTGGCCAGATCCTGGGCCTTTTCTGGTTTGGATAACGTTGTAATGTGGTACCACACTGAAACAGTCAATTAAACCTAGTTGCGATTAATATTTTAGAGGATAATGCCGGTTATGTCTCGGTTAGGTCTGCGATTTTCCCTCATTTGGCTCGTCCTTTCGCATTTTTCGCATACTTGTTGGCCAGATCCTGGGCTTTTTCTGTTTGGATCACGTAGTAATGTGGTACCACACTGAAACAATCAACAGAAGCTGGTTCCGATTAGTATTTTAGAGGATAACGCTTGTTATGTCTGGGTTAGTTCTGGTATTTGCAATCATCTGGCTCATACTTTCGCGTTTTTCGCATACTTGTTCGCCAGATCCTGGGGTTTTTCTGGATTGGATCCCGCAGTAATGCGGTACCACAACGAAACAGTCAATTAGACCTGGTTGCGATTAATATTTTAGACGATAATGCCCGTTATGTCTCGGTTAGGTCAGGGATTTGCCCTCATCTGGCTCGTACTTCCGCATTTTTCGCATACTTGTTGGCCAGATCCTGGGCCTTTTCTGGTTTGGATAACGTAGTAATGTGGTACCACACTGAAACAGTCAATAAAAGCTGGTTCCGATTAGTATTTTAGAGGATAACGCTGGTTATGTCGGGGTTAGTTCTGGTATTTGCAATCATCTGGCTCATACTTTCGCGTTTTTCGCATACTTGTTAGCCAGATCCAGCGCTTTTTCTGATTTGGATACCGTAGTAATGTGGTCCCACACCGAAACTGTCAATTAAACCTGGTTGCGATTAATATTTTAGAGGATAACGCCGGCTATGTCTCGGTTAGGTCTGGGATTTGCCCTCATCTGGCTCGTACTTTCGCATTTTTCGCACACCTGTAGCCAGATCCTGGGCTTTTTCTGGTTTGGATCACGTAGTAATGTGGTCCCACACCGAATCAGTCAATTAAACCTGGTTGCGATTAATATTTTAGAGAATAACGCCGGCTATGTCTCGGTTAGGTCTGGGATTTGCCCTCATCTGGCTCGTACTTTCGCATTTTTCGCACACCTGTAGCCAGATCCTCGGCTTTTTCTGGTTTGGATCACGCAGTAATGCGGTACCACACCGAATCAGTCAATTAAACCTGGTTGCGATTAATATTTTAGAGAATAACGCCGGCTATGTCTCGGTTAGGTCTGGGATTTGCCCTCATCTGGCTCGTACTTTCCCATTTTTCGCATACTTGTTGACCAGATCTTGGCCTTCTTCTGGTTTGGATCACGTAGTAATGTGGTGCCACACTGAAACAGTCAACAAAAGCTGGTTCCGATTAGTATTTTAGCGGATAACGCTGGTTATGGCTGGGTTAGTTCTGGTATTTGCAATCATCTGGCTCATACTTACGCGTTTTTCGCATAGTTAATGGCCAGATCCAGCGTTTTTTCTGGATTGGATCCCGTAGTAATGTGGTCCCACACCGAAACTGTCAATTAAACCTGGTTGCGATTAATATTTTAGAGGATAACGCCGGCTATGTCTCGGTTAGGTCTGGGATTTGCCCTCATCTTGCTCGTACTTTCGCATTTTTCGCATACTTGTTGGCCAGATCCTGGGATATTTCTGGTTTGGATCACGTAGTAATGCCGTGCCACAGTGAAACAGTCAATAAAAGCTGGTTCCGATTAGTATTTTAGAGGATAACGCTGGTTATGTCTGGGTCAGTTCTGGTATCTGCAAACATCTGGCTCATACTTTCGCGTTTTTCGCATAGTTGTTGGCCAGATCCAGCGTTTTTTCTGGATTGGATCCCGTAGTAATGTGGTCCCACACCGAAACTGTCAATTATACCTGGTTGCGATTAATATTTTAGAGGATAACGCCGGTTATGTCTCGGTTAGGTCTGGGATTTGCCCTCATCTCCCTCGTACTTTCGCATTTTTCGCATACTTGTTTGCCAGATCCTGGGCTTTTTCTGGTTTGGATCACGTAGTAATGCCGTACCACACTGAAACAGTCAATGAAAGCTGGTTCCGATTAGTATTTTAGAGGATAACGCTGGTTATTTCTCGGTTAGGTCTGGGATTTGCCCTCAACTGCCTCGTACTTTCGCATTTTTCGCATACTTGTTTGCCAGATCCTGGGCTTTTTCTGGTTTCGATCACGTAGTATTGCCGTACCACACTGAAACAATCAATAAAAGCTGGTTCCGATTAGTATTTTAGAGGACAGCGCTGGTTAGGTCTGGGTTAGTTCTGGTATTTGCAATCACCTGGCTCATATTTTCGCGTTTTTCGCATACTTGTTCGCCAGATCCTGGGGTTTCTCTGGATTGGATCCCGTAGTAATGCGGTACCACACCGAAACAGTCTATTAGACCTGGTTGTGATAAATATTTTAGACGATAACGCCGGTTATGTCTCGGTCAGGTCGGGGATTTGCCCTCATCAGGCTTGTACTTTCGCATTTTTCACATACTTGTTGGCCAGATCCAGTGGTTTTTCTGGTTTGGATCACGTAGTAATGCGGTACCACACCGAAACAGTCAATTAAACCTGGTTGCGATTAATATTTTAGCGGATAACGCCGGTATTGTCTGGGTTAGGTCTGGCATTTGCCCTCATCTGGCTCGCTTTCGCATTTTTCGAATACTTGTTGGCCAGATCCAGCGCTTTTTCTGATTTGGATCCCGTAGTAATGTGGTTCCACACCGAAACAGTCAATTATACCAGGTTGAGATTAATATTTTAGAGGATAACGCCGGTTATGTCTCGGTTAGGTCTGGGATTTGCCCTCATCTGCCTCGTACCTTCGCATTTTTCGCATACTTGTTGGCCAGATCCTGGGCTTTTTCTGGTTCGGATCACGTAGTAATGTGGTACCACACTGAAACAGTCAATAAAAGCTGGTTGCGATGAGTGTTTTAGAGGATAACGCTGGTTATGTCTTGGTTAGTTCTGGTATTTGCTATCATCTGGCTCACACTTTCGCATTTTTCGCATACTTGTTGGCCAGATCCAGCGCTTTTTCTGATTTGGATACCGTAGTAATGTGGTTCCACACCGAAACAGTCAATTAAACCTGGTTTCGAGTAATATTTTGGAGGATAACGCTGGTTATGTTTGGGTTTGATCTGGTATTTGCCCTCATCTGGCTCGTACTTTCGCATCTTTCGCATACTTGTTGACCAGATCTTGGCCTTCTTCTGGTTTGGATCACGTAGTAATGTGGTGCCACGCTGAAACAGTCAATAAAAGCTGGTTCCGATTAGTATTTTAGCGGATAACGCTGGTTATGGCTGGGTTAGTTCTGGTATTTGCAATCATCTGGCTCATACTTTCGCGTTTTTCGCGTAGTTGTTGGCCAGATCCAGCGTTTTTTCTGGATTGGATCCCGTAGTAATGTGGTCCCACACCGAAACTGTCAATTAAACCTGGTTGCGATTAATATTTTAGAGGATAACGCCGGCTATGTCTCGGTTAGGTCTGGGATTTGCCCTCATCTGGCTCGTACTTTCGCATTTTTCGCACACCTGTAGCCAGATCCTCGGCTTTTTCTGGTTTGGATCACGCAGTAATGCGGTACCACACCGAAATAGTCAATAAAACCTGGTTGCGAGTAATATTTTAGAGGATAACGCCGGTTATGTCTGGGTTAGGTCTGGGATTTGCCCTCATCTGGCTCGTACCTTCGCATTTTTCGCATACTTGTTGGCAAGATCCTGGGCTTTTACTGGTTTGGATCACGTAGTAACGCGGTACCACACCAAAACAGTCAATTAAACCTGGTTGCGATTAATATTTTAGAGGATAACGCCGGTTATGTCTCGGTTAGGTCTGGGATTTGCCCTCATCTGGCTCGTACTTTCGCATTTTTCGCATACTTGTTGGCCAGATCCTGGGCTTCTTCTGGTTTGGATCACGTAGTAATGCGGTACCACAACGAAACAGTCAATTAAACCTGGTTCCGATTAATGTTTTAGAGGATAACGCCGGTTATGTCTGGGTAAGTTCTGGGATTTGCCCTCATCTGGCTCGTATTTTCTCATTTTTCACGTACTTGTTGGGCAGATCCTGTCCTTTTTCTGGCTTGGACCACGTAGTAATGTGGTACCCCACTGAAATAGTCAATTAAACCTGGTTGCGATTAATATTATAGAGGATAACGCTGGTTATGTCTGGGTAAGTTCTGGGATTTGCCCTCATCTGGCTGGTACTTTCGCATTTTACGCATACTTGTTGGCCAGACCCTGGGCTTTTTCTGGTTTGGTTCAGGTTGTAAAGTGGTACCACACTGAAACAGTCAATAAAAGCTGGTTCCGATTAATGTTTTAGAGGATAACGCCGGTTATGTCTGGGTTAGGTCTGGTGTTTGTCCTCATCTGGTTCGTACTTTCGCATTTTTCGCATACTTGTTGGCCAGGTCCTGGGCTTCTTCTGGTTCGGATCCCGTAATAATGTGGTACCACATTGAAACAGTCAATGAAAGCTGGTTGCGATTAGTATTTTAGAGGATAACTCTGGTTATGTCTGGGTTAGTTCTGGTATTTGCCCTCATCTGCGTCGTACTTTCGCATTTTTCGCATACTTGTTGGGCAGATCCTGGCCTTTTTCTGGCTTGGACGACGTAGTAATGTGGTACCACACTGAAACAGTCAATTAAACCTGGTTGCGATTAATCTTATAGAAGATAACGCCGGTTATGTCTGGGTAAGTTCTGGGATTTGCCCTCATCTGGCTGGTACTTTCGCATTTTACGCATACTTGTTGGCCTGACCCTGTGCTTTTTCTGGTTTGGTTCAGGTAGTAATGTGGGACGACACTGAAACAGTCAATTAAACCTGGTTGCGATTAATATTTTAGAGGATAACGCCGGTTATATCTCGGTTAGGTATGGGATTTGCCCTCATCTGTCTCGTACTTTCGCATTTTTCGCATACTTGTTGGCCAGGTCCTGGGCTTCTTCTGGTTCGGATCCCGTAGTAATGCGGTGCCACACCGAAACAGTCTATTAAACCTGGTTGCGATTAATATTTTACACGATAACGCCGGTTATGTCTGGGTTAGGTCTGGGATTTGTCCTCATCTGGCTCGTACTTTCGCATTTTTCGCATACTTGTAGGGCAGATCCTGGCCTTTTTCTGGCTTGGACCACGTAGTAATGTGGTACCCCACTAAAACAGTCAATTAAACCTGGTTGTGATTAATATTATAGAGGATAACGCTGGTTATGCCTGGGTTAGTTCTGGTATTTGCCCTCATCTGGCTCGTACTTTCGTATTTTTCGCATACTTGTTGGCCAGATACTGGCCATTTTCTGGTTTGTGTCACGTAGTAATGCGGTACCACACCGAAACAGTCTATTAAACCTGGTTGCGATTAATATTTTAGAGGATAACGTCGGTTATGTCTCGGTTAGGTCTGGGATTTGCCCTCATCTGGCTCGTGCTTTCGTTTTTTTCGCATACTTGTAGGCCAGGTCCTGGCCTTTTTCTGGCTTGGACCACGTAGTAATGTGGTACCCCACTGAAACGGTCAATTAAACCTGGTTGTGATTAATATTATAGAGGATAACGCTGGTTATGCCTGGGTTAGTTCTGGTATTTGCCCTCATCTGGCTCGTACTTTCGCATTTTTCGCCTACTTGTTGGGCAGATCCTGGCCTTTTTCTGGCTTGGACCACGTAGTAATGTTGTACCACACTGAAACAGTCAATTAAACCTGGTTGCGATTAATCTTATAGAAGATAACGCCGGTTATGTCTGGGTAAGTTCTGGGATTTGCCCTCATCTGGCTGGTACTTTCGCATTTTACGCATACTTGTAGGCCAGACCCTGGGCTTTTTCTGGTTTGGTTCAGGTTGTAAAGTGGTACCACACTGAAACAGTCAATAAAAGCTGGTTCCGATTAATGTTTTAGAGGATAACGCCGGTTATGTCTGGGTTAGGTCTGGTGCTTGTCCTCATCTGGTTGGTACTTTCGTTTTTTTCGCATACTTGTTGGCCAGGTCCTGGGCTTTTTCTGGTTTGGATCACGTAATAATGTGGTACCACACTGAAACAGTCAATGAAAGCTGGTTCCGATTAGTATTTTAGAGGATAACGCTGGTTATGTCTGTGTTAGTTCTGGTATTTGCCTCATCTGGCTCGTATTTTCTCATTTTTCACATACTTGTTGGGCAGATCCTGGCCTTTTTCTGGCTTGGACCACGTAGTAATGTGGTACCCCACTGAAACAGTCAATTAAACCTGGTTGCGATTAATATTATAGAGGATAACGCTGGTTATGTCTGGGTTAGTTCTGGTATTTGCCCTCATCTGGCTCGTGCTTTCGTTTTTTTCGCATACTTGTAGGCCAGGTCCTGCGCTTTTCTGGTTTGGATCACGTAATCAGGTGGTACCACACTGAAACAGTCAATGAAAGCTGGTTCCGATTAGTATTTTAGAGGATAACGCCGGTTATGTCTCGGTTAGGTATGGGATTTGCCCTCATCAGTCTCGTACTTTCGCATTTTTCGCATACTTGTTGGCCAGATCCTGGCCTTTTTCAAGTTTGTGTCACGTAGTAATGCGGTGCCACACCGAAACAGTCTATTAAACCTGGTTGCGATTAATATTTTAGAGGATAACGCCGGTTATGTCACGGTTAGGTCTGGGATTTGCCCTCATCTGGCTCGTACTTTCGCATTTTTCGCATACTTGTTGGGCAGATCCTGGCCTTTTTCTGGCTAAGACCACGTAGTAATGTTGTACCACACTGAAACAGTCAATTAAACCTGGTGCGATTAATCTTATAGAGGATAACGCCGGTTATGTCTGGGTAAGTTCTGGGATTTGCCCTCATCTGGCTGGTACTTTCACATTTTACGCATACTTGTTGGCCTGACCCTGAGCTTTTTCTGGTTTGGTTCAGGTAGTAATGTGGGACGACACTGAAACAGTCAATTAAACCGGGTTGCGATTAATATTTTAGAGGATAACGCCGGTTATATCTCGGTTAGGTATGGGATTTGCCCTCATCTGTCTCGTACCTTCGCATTTTTCGCATACTTGTTGGCCAGATCCTGGCCTTTTTCTGGTTTGTGACACGTAGTAATGCGGTGCCACACCGAAACAGTCTATTAAACCTGGTTGGGATTAATATTTTAGAGGATAACGCCGGTTATGTCTGGGTTAGTTCTGGGATTTGCCCTCATCTGGCTCGTACTTTCGCATTTTTCGCATACTTGTTGGCCAGATCCAGGGTTCTATGGTTTGGATCACGTAGTAATGCGGTACCACACCGAAACAGTCAATTAAACCTGGTTGCGATTACTATATTAGAGGATAACGCTGGTTATGTCTGGGCTAGTTCTGGTACTTGCCCACATCTGGCTCGCACTTTCGCGTTTTTCGCATACTTGTTGGCCAGATCCTGGGTTTTTTCTGGCTTAGATCCCTTAGTAATGAGGTTCCTCACCGAAACAGACAATTAAACCTGGTTGCGATTAATATTTTAGAGGATAACACCGGTTATGTCTCGGTTAGGTCTGGGAGGTGCCCTCATCTGGCTCGTGCTTTCGTTTTTTTCGCATACTTGTTGGCCAGGTCCTGGGCTTTTTCTGGTTTGTATCACGTAGTAATGTGGTACCACACTGAAGCAGTCAATAGAAGCTGGTTCCGAATAGTATCTCAGAGGATGACGCTGGTTATGTCTGGGTTAGTTCTGGTATTTGCAATCATCTGGCTCATACTTTCGCGTTTTTCGCATACTTGTTGCCCAGACCCTGGGCTTTTTCAGGTTTGGTTCATGTAGTAATGTGGTACCGCACTGAAACAGTCAATTAAACCTGGTTGCGATTAATTTTTAAGAGGATAACGCCGGTTATGTCTCGGTTAGGTCTGGGATTTGCCCTCATCTGGCTAGTGCTTTCGTTTTTTTCGCATACTTGTTGGCCAGGTCCGGGGCTTTTTCTGGTTTGGATCACGTAATAATGTAGTACCACAATGAAACAGTCAATGAAAGCTGGTTCCGATTAGTATTTTAGAGGATAACGCTGGTTATGTCCGGGTTAGTTCTGGTATTTGCCCTCATCTGGCACGTACTTTCGCATTTTTCCCATACTTGTTGGCCAGATCCTGGGATTTTTCTGGTTTGGATCACGTAGTAATGTGGTACCACACTGAAGCAGTCAATAGAAGCTGGTTCCGAATAGTATCTCAGAGGATAACGCTGGTTATGTCTGGGTTAGTTCTGGTATTTGCAATCATCTGGCTCATACTTTCGCGTTTTCCGCATACTTCTTGGCCTGATCCTGGGTTTTTTCTGGTTTGGATCCCGTAGTAATGTGGTTCCACACCGAAACAGACAATTAAACCTGGTTGCGATTAATATTTTAGAGGATAACGCCGGTTATGTCTCGGTTAGGTCTGGGATTTGCCCTGATCTGGCTCGTGCTTTCATTTTTTCGCATACTTGTTGGCCAGGTCCTGGGCTTTTTCTGGTTTGGATCACGTAATAATGTGGCACCGCACTGAAACAGTCAATGCAAGGTGGTTCCGATTAGTATTTTAGAGGGGAACGCTGGTTATGTCTCGGTTAGGTCTGGGATTTGGCCTCATGTGTATCGTTCTTTCGCATTTTTCGCATATTTGTTGGCCAGACCCTGAGCTGTTTCTGGTTTGGTTCAGGTTGCAATGTGGTACCACGCTGAAACAGTCATTAAAAGCTGGTTCCCATTAATATTTTAGTGGGGAACGCCAGTTATGTCTCGGTTAGGTCTGGGATTTGGCCTCACGTGTTTCGTACTTTCGCATTTTTCGCATACTTGTTGGCCAGATCCTGGCCTTTTTCTGTTTTGTATCACGTAGTAATGCGGTACCACACCGAAACAGTCAATTAAACCTGGTTGTGATTAATATTTTAGGGGATAACGCCGTTTATGTCTCGGTTAGGTCTGGGATTTTCCCTCATCTGGCTCGTACTTTCGCCTTTTTCGCATACTTGTTGACCAGATCCAGGGCTTTTCCTGGTTTGGATCACGTAGTAATGCGGTACCATACCGAAACAGTCAATTAAACCTGGTTGCGATTACTATATTAGAGGATAACGCTGGTTATGTCTGGGCTAGTTCTGGTATTTGCCCACATCTGGCTCGCACTTTCGGATTTCTCGCATACTTGTTGGCCAGATCCTGGGCTTTTTCTGATTTGGATCACGTAGTAATGTGGTACCACACTGAAACAGTCAATTGAACCTGGTTAAGATTAATATTTTAGAGGATAACGCCGGTTATGTCTCGGTTAGGACTAGGATTTGCCCTCATCTGGCTCGTGCTTTCGTTTCTTTCGCATACTTGTTGGCCAGGTCCTGGGCTTTTTCTGGTTTGGATCCCGTAGTAATGAGGTTCCACACCGAAACAGTCAATTAAACCTGGTTCCGATTAATGTTTTAGAGGATAACGGTGGTATTGTCTGGGTTAGTTCTGGTATTTGCCCTCATCCGGCTCGTACTTTCCCGTTTTTCGCATACTTGTTGGCCAGTTCCTGGGTTTTTTCTGGCTTGGATCCCGTTGCAATGAGGTTCCACACCGAAACAGTCAATTAAACCTGGTTGCGATTAATATTTTAGAGGATTGCGCCGGTTATGTCTGGGTTAGTTCTGGTATTTGCAATCATCTGGCCCATACTTTCGTGTTTTTCGCATACTTGTTGGTCAGATCCTGGGTTTTTTCTGGTTTGGATCCCGTAGTAATGAGGTTCCACACCGAAACAGTCAATTAAGCCTGGTTCCGATTAATGTTTTAGAGGATAACGCCGGTTATGTCTGGGTTAGTTCTGGTATTTGCAATCATCTGGCCCATACTTTCGCGTTTTTCGCATACTTGTTGGCCAGACCCTGAGCTGTTTCTGGTTTGGTTCAGGTAGTAATGTGGTACCACACTGAAACAGTCAATAAAAGCTGGTTCCGATTAATATTTTAGTGGAGAACGCCGGTTATGTCTCGGTTAGGTCTGGGATTTGGCATCATGTGTTTCGTACCTTCGCATTTTTCGCATACTTGTTGGCCAGATCCTGGCCTTTTTCTGTTTTGTATCACGTAGTAATGCGTTACCACACCGAAACAGTCAATTAAACCTGTTTGCGTTTAATATTTGAGAGGATAACGCCAGTTATGTCTCTGTTAGGTCTGGGATTTGCCCTCATCTGGCTCGCGCTTTCGTTTTTTTCGCATACTTCTTGGCCAGATCATGGACTTTTTCTGGTTTGGATCACGAAGTAATGTGGTACCACACTGAAACAGTCAATTAAACCTGGTTCCGATTAATGTTTTAGAGGATAACGGTGGTATTGTCTGGGTTAGTTCTGGTATTTGCCCTCATCCGGCTCGTGCATTCGTTTGTTTCGCATACTTGTTGGCTCGATCCTGGGCTTTTTCTGGTTTGGATCACGTAGTAATGTGGTACCACACTGAAACAGTCAATTAAACCTGGTAGCGATTAATATTTTAGAGGATAACGCTGGTTATGTCTCGGTTAGTTCTGGTATTTGCAATCATCTGGCCCATACTTTCGCGTTCTTCGCATACTTGTTGGTCAGATCCTGGGTTTTTTCTGTTTTGGATCCCGTAGTAATGAGGTTCCACACCGAAACAGTCAATTAAGCCTGGTTCCGATTAATGTTTTAGAGGATAACGCCGGTTATGTCTGGGTTAGGTCTGGTATTTGCCTCATCTGGCTCGTATTTTCCCATTTTTCGCATACTTGTTGGCCAGATCCTGGCCTGTTTCTGGTTTGGCTCACGTAGTAACGCGGTACCACACCGAAACAGTCAATTAATCCTGGTTCCGATTAATCTTTTAGAGGATAACGCCGGTTATGTGTCGGTTAGGTCTGGGATTTGCCATCATCTGGCTCGTGCTTTCGTTTTTTTCGCATACTTGTTGGCCAGGTCCTGGGCTTTTTCTGGTTTGGGTCACGTAATAATGTGCCACCACACTGAAGCAGTCAATAGAAGCTGGTTCCGAATAGTATCTCAGAGGATAACGCTGGTTATGTCTGGGTTAGTTCTGGTATTTGCAATCATCTGGCTCATACTTTCGCGTTTTTCGCATACTTCTTGGCCTGATCCTGGGTTTTTTCTGGTTTGGATCCCGTAGTAATGTGGTTCCACACCGAAACAGACAATTAAACCTGGTTGCGATTAATATTTTAGAGGATAACGCCGGTTATGTCTCGGTTAGGTCTGGGATTTGCCCTCATCTGGCTCGTATGTTCTCATTTTTCGCATACTTGTTGGCCAGGTCCTGGGTTTATTCTGGTTTGGATCACGTAATAATGTGGCACCGCACTGAAACAGTCAATGCAAGCTGGTTCCGATTAGTATTTTAGAGGATAACGTTGGTTATGTCTCGGTTAGGTCTGGGATTTGGCCTCATGTGTATCGTACTTTCGCATTTTTCGCATACTTGTTGGACAGATCCTGGCCATTTTCTGTTTTGTATCATGTAGTAATGCGGTACCACACCGAAACAGTCAATTAAACCTGGTTGCGATTAATATTTGAGAGGATAACGCCAGTTATGTCTCTGTTAGGTCTGGGATTTGCCCTCATCTGGCTCGCGCTTTCGTTTTTTTCGCATACTTTCTTGGCCAGATCATGGACTTTTTCTGGTTTGGATCACGAAGTAATGTGGTACCACACTGGAACAGTCAGTAGAAGCTGGTTCCGATTAGTATTGTAGACGATAACGCTGGTAATGTCTGGGTTAGTTCTGGTATTTGCCCTCATCTGGCTCGTGCTTTCGTTTGTTTCGCATACCTGTTGGCTCGATCCTGGGCTTATTCTGGTTTGGATCACGTAGTAATGTGGTACCACACTGAAACAGTCAATTAAACCTGGTTGCGATTAATATTTTAGAGGATAACGCCGGGTATGTCTCGGTTAGGTCTGGGATTTGCACTAATCTGGCTCGGACTTTCGCATTTTTCCCATACTTGTTGGCCAGATCCTGGGATTTTTCTGGTTTGGATCACGTAGTAATGTGGTACCACACTGAAGCAGTCAACAGAAGCTGGTTCCGAATAGTATTTCAGAGGATAACGCTGGTTATGTCTCGGTTAGGTCTGGGATTTGGCCTCATGTGTTTCGTACTTTCGCATTTTTCGCATACTTGTTGGACAGATCCTGGCCTTTTTCTGTTTTGTATCACGTAGTAATGCGGTACCACACCGAAGCAGTCAATTAAACCTGGTTGCGATTAATATTTAAGATGATAACGCCGGTTATGTCTCGGTTAGGTCTGGGATTTGCCCTCATCTGGCTCGTGCTTTCGTTTTTTTCGCATACTTGTTGGCCAGGTCCTGGGCTTTTTCTGGTTTGGATCACGTAATAATGTGGTACCACACTGAAACAGTCAATGAAAGCTGGTTCCGATTAGTATTTTAGAGGATAACGCTGGTTATGTCTGGGATAGTTCTGGTATTTGCCCTCATATGGCACGTACTTTCGCATTTTTCCCATACTTGTTGGCCAGATCCTGGGATTTTTCTGGTTTGGATCACGTAGTAATGTGGTGCCACACTGAAGCAGTCAATAGAAGCTGGTTCCGAATAGTATCTCAGAGGATAACGCTGGTTATGTCTGGGTTAGTTCTGGTATTTGCAATCATCTGGCTCATACTTTCGCGTTTTTCGCATACTTCTTGGCCTGATCCTGGGTTTTTTCTGGTTTGGATCCCGTAGTAATGTGGTTCCACACCGAAACAGGCAATTAAACCTGGTTGCGATTAATATTTTAGAGGATAACGCCGGTTATGTCTCGGTTAGGTCTGGGATTTGCAATCATCTGGCCCATACTTTCGCGTTTTTCGCATACTTGTTGGCCAGATCCTGGGTTTTTTCTGGTATGGATCACGTAGTAATGAGGTTCCACACCGAACCAGTCAATTAAAGCTCGTTCCGATTAATGTTTTAGAGGATAACGCCGGTAATGTCTGCGTTATGTCAGGTATTTGCCCTCATCTGGCACGTACTTTCGCATTTTACGCATGCTTGTTGGCCAGATCCTGGCCTTTTTCTGGCTTGGACCAAGTAATAATGTGGGACCACACTGAAACAGTCAATTAAACCTGGTTAAGATTAATATTTTAGAGGATATCGCTGGTTATGTCTGGGTTAGTTCTGGTATTTGCAATCATCTGGCTCATACTTTCGCGTTTTTCGCATACTCGTTGGCCAGATCCTGGGTTTTTTTCTGTCTTAGATCTCGTAGTAATGAGGTTCCACACCGAAACAGTCAATTAAACCTGGCTGCGATTAATATTTTAGAGGATAACGCCGTTTATGTCTCGGTTAGGTCTGGGATTTTCCCTCATCTGGCTCGTACTTCAGCATTTTTCGCATACTTGTTGGCCAGATCCAGGGCTTTTCCTTGTTTGGATCACGTAGTAATGCGGTACCATACCGAAACAGTCAATTAAACCTGGTTGCGATTACTATATTAGAGGATAACGCTGGTTATGTCTGAGCTAGTTCTGGTATTTGCCCACATCTGGCTCGCACTTTCGCATTTCTCGCATACTTGTTGGCCAGATCCTGGCCTTTTTCTGGTTTGTATCACGTAGTAATGCGGTACCACACCGAAACAGTCAATTAAACCTGGTTGCGATTACTATATCAGGGGATAACGCCGGCTATGTCTCGGTTAGGTCTGGGATTTGCCCTCATCTGGCTCGTGCTTTCGTATTTTTCGCATACTTGTTGGCCAGATCCTGGGCTTTTTCTGGTTTGCATCACGTAGTAATGTGGTACGACACTGAAACAGTCAGTAGAAGCTGGTTCCGAATAATATTTTAGAGGATAACGCTGGTTATGTCTCGGTTAGGTCTGGGATTTGGCCTCATGTGTATCGTACTTTCGCATTTTTCGCATACTTGTTGGCCAGACCCTGAGCTGTTTCTGGTTTGGTTCAGGTAGTAATGTGGTACCACACTGAAACAGTCAATAAAAGCTGATTCCGATTAATATTTTAGTGGAGAACGCCGGTTATGTCTCGGTTAGGTCTGGGATTTGGCCTCATGTGTTTCGTACTTTCGCATTTTTCGCATACTTGTTGGCCAAATCCTGGCCTTTTTCTGTTTTGTATCACGTAGTAATGCGGTACCACACCGAAACAGTCAATTAAACCTGGTTGCGATTAATATTTTAGTGGAGAACGCCGGTTACGTCTCGGTTAGTTCTGGTATTTGCCCTCATCTGGCTCATACTTTCGCGTTTTTCGCATACTTGTTGGCCTGATCCTGGGTTTCTTCTGGTTTGGATCCCGTAGTAATGTGGTTCCACACCGAAACAGACAATTAAACCTGGTTGCGATTAATATTTTAGAGGATAACGCCGGTTATGTCTGGGTTAGTTCTGGTATTTGCAATCATCTGGCCCATACTTTCGCGTTTTTCGCATACTTGTTGGTCAGATCCTGGGTTTTTTCTGGTTTGGATCCCGTAGTAATGAGGTTCCACACCGAAACAGTCAATTAAGCCTGGTTCCGATTAATGTTTTAGAGGATAACGCCGGTTATGTCTGGGTTAGGTCTGGTATTTGCCTCATCTGGCTCGAATTTTCTCATTTTTCGCATACTTGTTGGCCAGATCCTGGCCTGAGTCTGGTTTGGATCACGTAGTAACGCGGTACCACACCGAAACAGTCAATTAATCCTGGTTCCGATTAATATTTTAGAGGATAACGCCGGTTATGTCTCGGTTAGGTCCGGGATTTGCCATCATCTGGCTCGTGGTTTCGTTTTTTTCGCATACTTGTTGGCCAGGTCCTGGGCTTTTTCTGGTTTGGATCACGTAATAATGTGGCACCACACTGAAACAGTCAATGAAAGCTGGTTCCGATTAGTATTTTAGAGGATAACGCTGGTTATGTCTGGGTTAGTTCTGGTATTTGCCCTCATCTGGCTCGTACTTTCGCATTTTTCTCATACTTGTTGGGCAGATCCTGGCCTTTTTCTGGCTTGGACCACGTAGTAATGTGGTACCACACTGAAACAGTCAATTAAACCTGGTTGCGATTTATATTTTAGAGGATAACACCGGTTATGTCTCGGTTAGGTCTGGGATTTGCCCCCCATCTGGCTCGTGCTTTCATTGTTTCGCATACTTGTTGGCCAGGTCGTGGGGTTTTTCTGGTTTGGATCACGTAATAATGTGGCGCCACACTGAAACAGTCAATGAAAGCTGGTTCCGATTAGTATTTTAGAGGATAACGCTGGTTATGTCTCGGTTAGGTCTCGGATTTGGCCTCATGTGTATCGTTCTTTCGCATTTTTCGCATACTTGTTGGACAGACCCTGAGCTGTTTCTGGATTGGTTCAGGTAGTAATGTGGTACCACACTGAAACAGTCAATAAAAGCTGGTTCCGATTAATATTTTAGTGGAGAACGCCGGTTATGTCTCGGTTAGGTCTGGGATTTGCACTCATCTGGCTCGGACTTTCGCATTTTTCCCATACTTGTTGGCCAGATCCTGGGATTTTTCTGGTTTGGATCACGTAGCAATGCGGTACCACACTGGAGCAGTCAATAGAAGCTGGTTCCGAATAGTATTTCGGAGGATAACGCTGGTTATGTCTGGGTTAGTTCTGGTATTTGCAATCATCTGGCTCATACTTTCGCGTTTTTCGCATACTTGTTGGCCTGATCCTGGGTTTCTTCTGGTTTGGATCCCGTAGTAATGTGGTTCCACACCGAAACAGTCAATTAAACCTGGTTGCGATTAATATTTTAGAGGATAACGCCGGTTATGTCTCGGCCTGTCTGGGATTTGCACTCATCTGGCTCGTACTTTCGCATTTTTCCCATACTTGTTGGCCAGATCCTGGGATTTTTCTGGTTTGGATCACGTAGTAATGTGGTACCACACTGAAACAGTCAGTAGGAGCTGGTTCCGATTAGTATTTTAGACGATGACGCTGGTTATGTCTGGGTTAGTTCTGGTATTTGCCCTCATCTGGCTCGTGCTTTCGTTTGTTTCGCATACTTGTTGGCCAGATCCTGGGTTCTTTCTGGTATGGATCACGTAGTAATAAGGTTCCACACAGAACCAGTCAATTAAAGCTGGTTCCGATTAATGTTTTAGAGGATAACGCCGGTAATGTCTGGGCTAGTTCTGGTATTGGCCCACATCTGGCTCGCACTTTCGCATTTTTCGCATACTTGTTGGCCAGATCCTGGCCTTTTTCTGGTTTGGATCACGTAGTAATGTGGTACCACACTGAAACAGTCAATAAAAGCTTGTTCCGATTAGTATTTTAGAGGAAAACTCTGGTTATGTCTGAGTTAGTTCTGGTATTTGCAATCATCTGGCTCATACTTTCTCGATTCTCGCATACTTGTTGGCCAGGTCCTGGCGTTTTTCTGGTTTGGATCAGGTAGTAATGCGGTACCACACCGATACAGTCAATTCAACCTGGTTGCGATTAATATTATAGAGGATATCGCTGGTTATGTCCCGGTTAGGTCTGAGATTTGCCCTCATCTGGCTCGTACTTTCGCATTTTTCGCATACTTGTTGACCAGATCCAGGGCTTTTTCTGGCTAGCATCTCGTAGTAATGCGGTACCACACCGAAACTGTCAATTCAACCTGGTAGCGATTAATATTGTAGACGATAACGCCGGTTATGTCTGGGTTAGGTATGGTATTTGCCCTCATCTGGCTCGTACTTTCGCATTTCTCGCATACTTGTTGGCCAGATCCTGGCCTGTTTCTGGTTTGGATCACGTAGTAACGCGGTACCACACCGAAACAGTCAATTAATCCTGGTTCCGATTAATATTTAAGATGATAACGCCGGTTATGTCTCGGTTAGGTCTGGGATTTGCCCTCATCTGGCTCGTGCTTTCGTTTTTTTCGCATACTTGTTGGCCAGGTCCTGGGCTTTTTCTGGTTTGGATCACGTAATAATGTGGTACCACACTGAAACAGTCAATGAAAGCTGGTTCCGATTAGTATTTTAGAGGATAACGCTGGTTATGTCTGGGATAGTTCTGGTATTTGCCCTCATATGGCACGTACTTTCGCATTTTTCCCATACTTGTTGGCCAGATCCTGGGATTTTTCTGGTTTGGATCACGTAGTAATGTGGTGCCACACTGAAGCAGTCAATAGAAGCTGGTTCCGAATAGTATCTCAGAGGATAACGCTGGTTATGTCTGGGTTAGTTCTGGTATTTGCAATCATCTGGCTCATACTTTCGCGTTTTTCGCATACTTCTTGGCCTGATCCTGGGTTTTTTCTGGTTTGGATCCCGTAGTAATGTGGTTCCACACCGAAACAGGCAATTAAACCTGGTTGCGATTAATATTTTAGAGGATAACGCCGGTTATGTCTCGGTTAGGTCTGGGATTTGCAATCATCTGGCCCATACTTTCGCGTTTTTCGCATACTTGTTGGCCAGATCCTGGGTTTTTTCTGGTATGGATCACGTAGTAATGAGGTTCCACACCGAACCAGTCAATTAAAGCTCGTTCCGATTAATGTTTTAGAGGATAACGCCGGTAATGTCTGCGTTATGTCAGGTATTTGCCCTCATCTGGCACGTACTTTCGCATTTTACGCATGCTTGTTGGCCAGATCCTGGCCTTTTTCTGGCTTGGACCAAGTAATAATGTGGGACCACACTGAAACAGTCAATTAAACCTGGTTAAGATTAATATTTTAGAGGATATCGCTGGTTATGTCTGGGTTAGTTCTGGTATTTGCAATCATCTGGCTCATACTTTCGCGTTTTTCGCATACTCGTTGGCCAGATCCTGGGTTTTTTTCTGTCTTAGATCTCGTAGTAATGAGGTTCCACACCGAAACAGTCAATTAAACCTGGCTGCGATTAATATTTTAGAGGATAACGCCGTTTATGTCTCGGTTAGGTCTGGGATTTTCCCTCATCTGGCTCGTACTTCAGCATTTTTCGCATACTTGTTGGCCAGATCCAAGGCTTTTCCTGGTTTGGATCACGTAGTAATGCGGTACCATACCGAAACAGTCAATTAAACCTGGTTGCGATTACTATATTAGAGGATAACGCTGGTTATGTCTGGGCTAGTTCTGGTATTTGCCCACATCTGCCTCGCAATTTCGGATTTCTCGCATACTTGTTGGCCAGATCCTGGGCTTTTTCTGATTTGGATCACGTAGTAATGTGGTACCACACTGAAACAGACTATAAAAGCTGGTTCCCATTAGCATTTTAGAGGACATCGCTGGTTATGTCTGGGTTAGTTCTGGTATTTGCAATCATCTGGCTCATACTTTCGCGTTTTTCGCATACTTGTTGGTCAGATCCTGGGTTTTTTCTGGTTTGGATCCCGTAGTAATGTGGTACCACACCGAAACAGTCAATTAAACCTGGTACCGATTAATGTTTTAGAGGATAAAGCCGATTATGTCTGGGTTAGGTCTGGTATTTGCCTCATCTGGCTCGTATTTTCTCATTTTTCGCATGCTTGTTGCCCAGATCCTGGCCTTCTTCTGGTTTCGATCACGTAGTAATGCGGTACCATACCGAAACAGTCAATTAAACCTGGTTGCGATTACTATATTAGAGGATAACGCTGGTTATGTCTGAGCTAGTTCTGGTATTTGCCCACATCTGGCTCGCACTTTCGCATTTCTCGCATACTTGTTGGCCAGATCCTGGCCTTTTTCTGGTTTGTATCACGTAGTAATGCGGTACCACACCGAAACAGTCAATTAAACCTGGTTGCGATTAATATTTTAGTGGAGAACGCCGGTTACGTCTCGGTTAGTTCTGGTATTTGCCCTCATCTGGCTCATACTTTCGCGTTTTTCGCATACTTGTTGGCCTGATCCTGGGTTTCTTCTGGTTTGGATCCCGTAGTAATGTGGTTCCACACCGAAACAGACAATTAAACCTGGTTGCGATTAATATTTTAGAGGATAACGCCGGTTATGTCTGGGTTAGTTCTGGTATTTGCAATCATCTGGCCCATACTTTCGCGTTTTTCGCATACTTGTTGGTCAGATCCTGGGTTTTTTCTGGTTTGGATCCCGTAGTAATGAGGTTCCACACCGAAACAGTCAATTAAGCCTGGTTCCGATTAATGTTTTAGAGGATAACGCCGGTTATGTCTGGGTTAGGTCTGGTATTTGCCTCATCTGGCTCGAATTTTCTCATTTTTCGCATACTTGTTGGCCAGATCCTGGCCTGTTTCTGGTTTGGATCACGTAGTAACGCGGTACCACACCGAAACAGTCAATTAATCCTGGTTCCGATTAATATTTTAGAGGATAACGCCGGTTATGTCTCGGTTAGGTCCGGGATTTGCCATCATCTGGCTCGTGGTTTCGTTTTTTTCGCATACTTGTTGGCCAGGTCCTGGGCTTTTTCTGGTTTGGATCACGTAATAATGTGGCACCACACTGAAACAGTCAATGAAAGCTGGTTCCGATTAGTATTTTAGAGGATAACGCTGGTTATGTCTGGGTTAGTTCTGGTATTTGCCCTCATCTGGCTCGTACTTTCGCATTTTTCTCATACTTGTTGGGCAGATCCTGGCCTTTTTCTGGCTTGGACCACGTAGTAATGTGGTACCACACTGAAACAGTCAATTAAACCTGGTTGCGATTTATATTTTAGAGGATAACACCGGTTATGTCTCGGTTAGGTCTGGGATTTGCCCCCCATCTGGCTCGTGCTTTCATTGTTTCGCATACTTGTTGGCCAGGTCGTGGGGTTTTTCTGGTTTGGATCACGTAATAATGTGGCGCCACACTGAAACAGTCAATGAAAGCTGGTTCCGATTAGTATTTTAGAGGATAACGCTGGTTATGTCTCGGTTAGGTCTCGGATTTGGCCTCATGTGTATCGTTCTTTCGCATTTTTCGCATACTTGTTGGACAGACCCTGAGCTGTTTCTGGATTGGTTCAGGTAGTAATGTGGTACCACACTGAAACAGTCAATAAAAGCTGGTTCCGATTAATATTTTAGTGGAGAACGCCGGTTATGTCTCGGTTAGGTCTGGGATTTGCACTCATCTGGCTCGGACTTTCGCATTTTTCCCATAATTGTTGGCCAGATCCTGGGATTTTTCTGGTTTGGATCACGTAGCAATGCGGTACCACACTGGAGCAGTCAATAGAAGCTGGTTCCGAATAGTATTTCGGAGGATAACGCTGGTTATGTCTGGGTTAGTTCTGGTATTTGCAATCATCTGGCTCATACTTTCGCGTTTTTCGCATACTTGTTGGCCTGATCCTGGGTTTCTTCTGGTTTGGATCCCGTAGTAATGTGGTTCCACACCGAAACAGTCAATTAAACCTGGTTGCGATTAATATTTTAGAGGATAACGCCGGTTATGTCTCGGCCTGTCTGGGATTTGCACTCATCTGGCTCGTACTTTCGCATTTTTCCCATACTTGTTGGCCAGATCCTGGGATTTTTCTGGTTTGGATCACGTAGTAATGTGGTACCACACTGAAGCAGTCAGTAGGAGCTGGTTCCGATTAGTATTTTAGACGATAACGCTGGTTATGTCTGGGTTAGTTCTGGTATTTGCCCTCATCTGGCTCGTGCTTTCGTTTGTTTCGCATACTTGTTGGCCAGATCCTGGGTTTTTTCTGGTATGGATCACGTAGTAATGAGGTTCCACACAGAACCAGTCAATTAAAGCTGGTTCCGATTAATGTTTTAGAGGATAACGCCGGTAATGTCTGGGCTAGTTCTGGTATTGGCCCACATCTGGCTCGCACTTTCGCGTTTTTCGCATACTTGTTGGCCAGATCCTGGGCTTTTCCTGGTTTGGATCTCGTAGTAATGTGGTTCCACAACGAAACAGTCAATTAATCCTGGTTGCGATTAATATTGTAGACGATAACGCCGGTTATGTCTGGGTTAGGTATGGTATTTGCCCTCATCTGGCTCGTACTTTCGCATTTTTCCCATACTTGTTGGCCAGATCCTGGGATTTTTCTGGTTTGGATCACGTAGTAATGTGGTTCCACACTGAAACAGTCAGTAGGAGCTGGTTCCGATTAGTATTTTAGACGATAACGCTGGTTATGTCTGGGTTAGTTCTGGTATTTGCCCTCATCTGGCTCGTGCTTTCGTTTGTTTCGCATACTTGTTGGCCAGATCCTGGGTTCTTTCTGGTATGGATCACGTAGTAATGAGGTTCCACACAGAACCAGTCAATTAAAGCTGGTTCCGATTAATGTTTTAGAGGATAACGCCGGTAATGTCTGGGCTAGTTCTGGTATTGGCCCACATCTGGCTCGCACTTTCGCATTTTTCGCATACTTGTTGGCCAGATCCTGGCCTTTTTCTGGTTTGGATCACGTAGTAATGTGGTACCACACTGAAACAGTCAATAAAAGCTTGTTCCGATTAGTATTTTAGAGGAAAACTCTGGTTATGTCTGAGTTAGTTCTGGTATTTGCAATCATCTGGCTCATACTTTCTCGATTCTCGCATACTTGTTGGCCAGGTCCTGGCGTTTTTCTGGTTTGGATCACGTAGTAATGCGGTACCACACCGATACAGTCAATTCAACCTGGTTGCGATTAATATTATAGAGGATATCGCTGGTTATGTCCCGGTTAGGTCTGAGATTTGCCCTCATCTGGCTCGTACTTTCGCATTTTTCGCATACTTGTTGACCAGATCCAGGGCTTTTTCTGGCTAGCATCTCGTAGTAATGCGGTACCACACCGAAACTGTCAATTCAACCTGGTAGCGATTAATATTGTAGACGATAACGCCGGTTATGTCTGGGTTAGGTATGGTATTTGCCCTCATCTGGCTCGTACTTTCGCATTTCTCGCATACTTGTTTGTCAGATCCTGGCCTTTTTCTGGTTTGGATCACGTAGTAATGCGGTACCACACCGATACAGTCAATTCAACCTGGTTGCGATTAATATTATAGAGGATAACGCTGGTTATGTCCCGGTTAGGTCTGAGATTTGCCCTCATCTGGCTCGTACTTTCGCATTTTTCGGATACTTGTTGACCAGAGCCAGGGCTTCTTCTGGCTAGCATCTCGTAGTAATGCGGTACCACACCGAAACTGTCAATTCAACCTGGTAGCGATTAATATTTTAGACGATAACGCGGGTTATGTCTCGGTTAGGTCTGGGATTTGCACTCATCTGGCTCGGACTTTCGCATTTTTCCCATACTTGTTGGCCAGATCCTGGGATTTTTCTGGTTTGGATCACGTAGCAATGCGGTACCACACTGGAGCAGTCAATAGAAGCTGGTTCCGAATAGTATTTCGGAGGATAACGCTGGTTATGTCTGGGTTAGTTCTGGGATTTGCACTCATCTGGCTCGTACTTTCGCATTTTTCTTATACTTGTTGGCCAGATCCTGGGCTTTTTCTGGTTTGGATCACGTAGTAATGTGGTACCACACTGAGACAGTCAATTAAAGCTTGTTCCGATTAGTATTTTAGAGGAAAACTCTGGTTATGTCTGAGTTAGTTCTGGTATTTGCAATCATCTGGCTCATACTTTCGCGATTTTCGCATACTTGTTGGCCAGGTCCTGGCGTTTTTCTGGTTTGGATCACGTAGTAATGCGGTACCACACCGAAACAGTCAATTAAACCTGGATGCGATTAATATTTTAGAGGATAACGCCGGTTATGTCTCGGTCAGGTCTGGGGTTTGCCCTCATATGTCTCGTACCTTCGCATTTTTCGCATACTTGTTGGCCAGATGCTGGCCTTTTTCTGGTTTGGAACACGTAGTAATGCGGTACCACACCGAAATAGTCAATTAAACCTGGTTGCGAGTAATATTTACGAGGATAACGCCGGTTATGTCTGGGTTAGGTCTGGGGTTTGCCCTCATCTGTCTCGTACCTTCGCATTTTTCGCATACTTGTTGGCCAGCTCCTGACCTTTTTCTGGTATGGATCACGTAGTAATGCGGTACCCCACCGAAACAGACAATTAAGCCTGGTTGCGAATAATATTTCAGAGGATAACGCCGGTTATGTCTCGGTTAGGTCTGGGAATTGCCTTCATCTGGCTCGTACTTTCGCATTTTTCGCATACTTGTTGGCCAGATCCTGGGCTTTTTCTGGTTTGGATCACGTAGTAATGTGGTACCACAGTGAAACAGACAATAAAAGCTTGTTCCGGTTAGTATTTTAGAGGATAACGCTGGTTATGACTGGGTTAGTCATGGTATTTGCAATCATCTGGCGCATTCTTTCGCTTTTTTCGCATACTTGTTGGCCTGAACCTGCGTTTTTTCTTGTTTGGATCCCGTAGTAATGTGGGTCCTCAACGAAGCAGTCTATTAAACCTGGTTCCGATTAATATCTTAGAGGATAGCGCCGGTTATCTCTGTGTTAGGTCTGGTATTTGCCCTCATGTGGCTCGTACTTTCGCATTTTTCGCATACATGTTGGCCAGATCCTGGGCTTTTTCTGGTTTGGATCACGTAGTAATGTGGTACCACACTGAAACAGTCAATAAAAGCTGGTTCCGATTAGTGTTTTAGAGGATAACGCTGGTTATGTCTGGGTTAGTTCTGGTATTTGCAATCATCTGGCTCATACTTTCGCATTTTTCTCATACTTGTTGGCCAGTTCCTGGCCTTTTTCTGGTTTGGATCACGTAGTAATGCGGTACCACAACGAAACAGTCAATTGAACCTGGTTGCGACTAATATTTCAGAGGATAACGCCGGTTATGTCTCTGTCAGGTCTGGGAATTGCCCTCATCTGGCTCGTACTTTCTCATTTTTCGCATACTTGTTGGCCAGATCCTGGGCTTTTTCTGGCTTGGACCACGTAGTAATATGGTACCACTCTGAAACAGTCAATAAAAGCTTGTTCCGATTAGTATTTTAAAGGATAACGCTGGTTATTTCTGGGTTAGTTATGGTATTTGCAATCATCTGGTTCATACTTTCGCGTTTTTCGCATAATTGTTGGCCAGATCCTGGGCTTTTTCTGTCGTGCATCACGTAGTAATGCGGAACCACCCCGAAACAGACAATTAAACCTGGTTGCGATTATTATTTTAGAGGATAACGCCGGTTATGTCTCGGTTAGGTCTGGGATTTGCCCTCATCTGGCTCGAACTTTCGCATTTTACGCATACTTGTTGGCAATATCCTGGGCTTTTTCTGGTTTGGATCACGTAGTAATGCGTTACCACACCGAAGCAGTCAATTAAACCTGGTTGCGGATAATATTTTCGACGATAACGCCGGTTATGACTGGGTTAGGTCTGGTATTTGCCCTCATCTGGCTCGTACTTTCGCATTCTTCGCATACTTCTTAGCCAGATACTGACCTTTTTGTGGTTTTGAACACGTAGTAATCCAGTACCACACCGAAACAGTCAATTAAACCTGGTTGCGATTAATATTTAAGAGGATAACGCCGGGTATGTCACGGTTAGGTCTGGGATTGGCCCTCATCTGGCTCGTACTTTCGCATTTTTCGCATAATTGTTGGCAAGATCCTCGGCTTTTTGTGGTTTGGATCACGTAGTAATCCGGTACCACACCGAAGCAGTCAGTTAAAGCTGGTTGCGATTAATATTTTCGAGGATAACGCTGGTTATGACTGGATTAGGTCTGGTACTTGCCATCATCTGGCTCGTACTTTCTCATTTTTCGCATACTTGTTGGCCAGATCCTGGCCATTTTCTGGTTTGGAACACGTAGTAATGCGGTACCACACTGAAACAGTTAATTAAACCTGGTTGCGATTAATATTTAAGTGGATAACGCCGGTTATGTCTCGGTTAGGTCTGGGATTTGCCCCCATCGGGCTCGTACTTTCGCATTTTTCGCATAATTGTTGGCCAGATCCTGGGCTTTTTCTATCGTGCATCACGTAGTAATGCGGTACCACACCGAAACAGTCAATTAAACCTGGTTGCGATTAATATTTTCGAGGATAACGCCGGTTATGTCTCGGTTAGGTCTGGTATTTGCCCTCATCTGGCTCGTACTTTTGCATTTTTCTTATACTTGTTGGCCAGATCCTGGGCTTTTTCTGGTTTGGATCACGTAGTAATGCGGTACCATACCGAAATAGTCAATTAAACCTGGTTGCGATTACTATATTAGAGGATAACGCTGGTTATGTCTGAGTTAGTTCTGGTATTTGCAATCATCTGGCTCATACTTTCGCGATTTTCGCATACTTGTTGGCCAGGTCCTGGCGTTTTTCTGGTTTGGATCACGTAGTAATGCGGTACCACACCGAAACAGTCAATTAAACCTGGATGCGATTAATATTTTAGAGGATAACGCCGGTTATGTCTCGGTCAGGTCTGGGGTTTGCCCTCATATGTCTCGTACCTTCGCATTTTTCGCATACTTGTTGGCCAGATACTGGCCTTTTTCTGGTTTGGAACACGTAGTAATGCGGTACCACACCCAAACAGTCAATAAACCTGGTTGGGATTAATATTTTAGAGAATAACGCCGGTTATGTCTGGTTTAGGTCTGGGGTTTGCCCTCATCTGTCTCGTACCTTCGCATTTTTCGCATACTTGTTGGCCAGCTCCTGACCTTTTTCTGGTTTGGATCACGCAGCAGTGCGATACCACACCGAAATAGTCAATTAAACCTGGTTGCGAGTAATATTTACGAGGATAACGCCGGTTATGTCTGGGTTAGGTCTGGGGTTTGCCCTCATCTGTCTCGTACCTTCGCATTTTTCGCATACTTGTTGGCCAGCTCCTGACCTTTTTCTGGTATGGATCACGTAGTAATGCGGTACCACACCGAAACAGACAATTAAGCCTGGTTGCGAATAATATTTCAGAGGATAACGCCGGATATGTCTCTGTCAGGTCTGGGAATTGCCCTCATCTGGCTCGTACTTTCTCATTTTTCGCATACTTGTTGGCCAGATCCTGGGCTTTTTCTGGCTTGGACCACGTAGTAATATGGTACCACTCTGAAACAGTCAATAAAAGCTTGTTCCGATTAGTATTTTAAAGGATAACGCGGGTTATTTCTGGGTTAGTTCTGGTATTTGCAATCATCTGGCTCATACTTTCGCATTTTTCGCATACTTGTTGGGCAGATGCTGGGGTTTTTCTGGTTTTGACCACGTAGTAATGCGGTACCACACCGATACAGTCAATTCAACCTGGTTGCGATTAATATTATAGAGGATAACGCTGGTTATGTCCCGGTTAGGTCTGAGATTTGCCCTCATCTGGCTCGTACTTTCGCATTTTTCGCATACTTGTTGACCAGAGCCAGGGCTTCTTCTGGCTAGCATCTCGTAGTAATGCGGTACCACACCGAAACTGTCAATTCAACCTGGTAGCGATTATTATTTTAGACGATAACGCGGGTTATGTCTCGGTTAGGTCTGGGATTTGCCCTCATCAGGCTCGTACTTTCGCATTTTTCTTATACTTGTTGGCCAGATCCTGGGCTTTTTCTGGTTTGGATCACGTAGTAATGTGGTACCACACTGAGACAGTCAATTAAAGCTTGTTCCGATTAGTATTTTAGAGGAAAACTCTGGTTATGTCTGAGTTAGTTCTGGTATTTGCAATCATCTGGCTCATACTTTCGCGATTTTCGCATACTTGTTGGCCAGGTCCTGGCGTTTTTCTGGTTTGGATCACGTAGTAATGCGGTACCACACCGAAACAGTCAATTAAACCTGGTTGCGAGTAATATTTACGAGGATAACGCCGGTTATGTCTGGGTTAGGTCTGGGGTTTGCCCTCATCTGTCTCGTACCTTCGCATTTTTCGCATACTTGTTGGCCAGCTCCTGACCTTTTTCTGGTATGGATCACGTAGTAATGCGGTACCCCACCGAAACAGACAATTAAGCCTGGTTGCGAATAATATTTCAGAGGATAACGCCGGTTATGTCTCGGTTAGGTCTGGGAATTGCCTTCATCTGGCTCGTACTTTCGCATTTTTCGCATACTTGTTGGCCAGATCCTGGGCTTTTTCTGGTTTGGATCACGTAGTAATGTGGTACCACAGTGAAACAAACAATAAAAGCTTGTTCCGGTTAGTATTTTAGAGGATAACGCTGGTTATGACTGGGTTAGTCATGGTATTTGCAATCATCTGGCTCATTCTTTCGCTTTTTTCGCATACTTGTTGGCCTGAACCTGCGTTTTTTCTTGTTTGGATCCCGTAGTAATGTGGGTCCTCAACGAAGCAGTCTATTAAACCTGGTTCCGATTAATATCTTAGAGGATAGCGCCGGTTATCTCTGTGTTAGGTCTGGTATTTGCCCTCATGTGGCTCGTACTTTCGCATTTTTCGCATACATGTTGGCCAGATCCTGGGCTTTTTCTGGTTTGGATCACGTAGTAATGTGGTACCACACTGAAACAGTCAATAAAAGCTGGTTCCGATTAGTGTTTTAGAGGATAACGCTGGTTATGTCTGGGTTAGTTCTGGTATTTGCAATCATCTGGCTCATACTTTCGCATTTTTCTCATACTTGTTGGCCAGTTCCTGGCCTTTTTCTGGTTTGGATCACGTAGTAATGCGGTACCACAACGAAACAGTCAATTGAACCTGGTTGCGACTAATATTTCAGAGGATAACGCCGGTTATGTCTCTGTCAGGTCTGGGAATTGCCCTCATCTGGCTCGTACTTTCTCATTTTTCGCATACTTGTTGGCCAGATCCTGGGCTTTTTCTGGCTTGGACCACGTAGTAATATGGTACCACTCTGAAACAGTCAATAAAAGCTTGTTCCGATTAGTATTTTAAAGGATAACGCTGGTTATTTCTGGGTTAGTTATGGTATTTGCAATCATCTGGTTCATACTTTCGCGTTTTTCGCATAATTGTTGGCCAGATCCTGGGCTTTTTCTGTCGTGCATCACGTAGTAATGCGGTACCACCCCGAAACAGACAATTAAACCTGGTTGCGATTATTATTTTAGAGGATAACGCCGGTTATGTCTCGGTTAGGTCTGGGATTTGCCCTCATCTGGCTCGAACTTTCGCATTTTACGCATACTTGTTGGCAATATCCTGGGCTTTTTCTGGTTTGGATCACGTAGTAATGCGTTATCACACCGAAGCAGTCAATTAAACCTGGTTGCGGATAATATTTTCGACGATAACGCCGGTTATGACTGGGTTAGGTCTGGTATTTGCCCTCATCTGGCTCGTACTTTCGCATTCTTCGCATACTTCTTAGCCAGATACTGACATTTTTGTGGTTTTGAACACGTAGTAATCCAGTACCACACCGAAACAGTCAATTAAACCTGGTTGCGATTAATATTTAAGAGGATAACGCCGGTTATGTCACGGTTAGGTCTGGGATTGGCCCTCATCTGGCTCGTACTTTCGCATTTTTCGCATAATTGTTGGCAAGATCCTCGGCTTTTTGTGGTTTGGATCACGTAGTAATCCGGTACCACACCGAAGCAGTCAGTTAAAGCTGGTTGCGATTAATATTTTCGAGGATAACGCTGGTTATGACTGGATTAGGTCTGGTACTTGCCATCATCTGGCTCGTACTTTCTCATTTTTCGCATACTTGTTGGCCAGATCCTGGCCATTTTCTGGTTTGGAACACGTAGTAATGCGGTACCACACTGAAACAGTTAATTAAACCTGGTTGCGATTAATATTTAAGTGGATAACGCCGGTTATGTCTCGGTTAGGTCTGGGATTTGCCCCCATCGGGCTCGTACTTTCGCATTTTTCGCATAATTGTTGGCCAGATCCTGGGCTTTTTCTATCGTGCATCACGTAGTAATGCGGTACCACACCGAAACAGTCAATTAAACCTGGATGCGATTAATATTTTAGAGGATAACGCCGGTTATGTCTCGGTCAGGTCTGGGGTTTGCCCTCATATGTCTCGTACCTTCGCATTTTTCGCATACTTGTTGGCCAGATACTGGCCTTTTTCTGGTTTGGAACACGTAGTAATGCGGTACCACACCCAAACAGTCAATAAACCTGGTTGGGATTAATATTTTAGAGAATAACGCCGGTTATGTCTGGTTTAGGTCTGGGGTTTGCCCTCATCTGTCTCGTACCTTCGCATTTTTCGCATACTTGTTGGCCAGCTCCTGACCTTTTTCTGGTTTGGATCACGCAGCAGTGCGATACCACACCGAAATAGTCAATTAAACCTGGTTGCGAGTAATATTTACGAGGATAACGCCGGTTATGTCTGGGTTAGGTCTGGGGTTTGCCCTCATCTGTCTCGTACCTTCGCATTTTTCGCATACTTGTTGGCCAGCTCCTGACCTTTTTCTGGTATGGATCACGTAGTAATGCGGTACCACACCGAAACAGACAATTAAGCCTGGTTGCGAATAATATTTCAGAGGATAACGCCGGATATGTCTCTGTCAGGTCTGGGAATTGCCCTCATCTGGCTCGTACTTTCTCATTTTTCGCATACTTGTTGGCCAGATCCTGGGCTTTTTCTGGCTTGGACCACGTAGTAATATGGTACCACTCTGAAACAGTCAATAAAAGCTTGTTCCGATTAGTATTTTAAAGGATAACGCGGGTTATTTCTGGGTTAGTTCTGGTATTTGCAATCATCTGGCTCATACTTTCGCGATTTTCGCATACTTGTTGGCCAGGTCCTGGCGTTTTTCTGGTTTGGATCACGTAGTAATGCGGTACCACACCGAAACAGTCAATTAAACCTGGATGCGATTAATATTTTAGAGGATAACGCCGGTTATGTCTCGGTCAGGTCTGGGGTTTGCCTTCATATGTCTCGTACCTTCGCATTTTTCGCATACTTGTTGGCCAGATACTGGCCTTTTTCTGGTTTGGATCACGTAGTAATGCGGTACCACACCGAAACAGTCAATTAAACCTGGATGCGATTAATATTTTCGAGGATAACGCCGGTTATGTCTCGGTTAGGTCTGGTATTTGCCCTCATCTGGCTCGTACTTTTGCATTTTTCTTATACTTGTTGGCCAGATCCTGGGCTTTTTCTGGTTTGGATCACGTAGTAATGCGGTACCATACCGAAACAGTCAATTAAACCTGGTTGCGATTACTATATTAGAGGATAACGCTGGTTATGTCTGAGCTAGTTCTGGTATTTGCCCACATCTGGCTCGCACTTTCGCATTTCTCGCATACTTGTTGGCCAGATCCTGGCCTTTTTCTGGTTTGTATCACGTAGTAATGCGGTACCACACCGAAACAGTCAATTAAACCTGGTTGCGATTACTATATCAGGGGATAACGCCGGCTATGTCTCGGTTAGGTCTGGGATTTGCCCTCATCTGGCTCGTGCTTTCGTATTTTTCGCATACTTGTTGGCCAGATCCTGGGCTTTTTCTGGTTTGCATCACGTAGTAATGTGGTACGACACTGAAACAGTCAGTAGAAGCTGGTTCCGAATAATATTTTAGAGGATAACACTGGTTACGTCTGGGTTAGTTCTGGTATTTCCAATCATCTGGCCCATACTTTCGCGTTTTTCGCATACTTGTTGGTCAGATCCTGGGTTTTTTCTGGCTTGGATCCCGTAGTAACACGGTACCACACCGAAACAGTCAATTAATCCTGGTTGCGATTAATATTTTAGAGGATAACGCCGGTAATGTCTGGGTCAGGTCAGGTATTTGCCCCCATCTGGTACGTACTTTCGCATTTTTCGCATGCTTGTTGGCCAGATCCTGGCCTTTTTCTGGCTTGGACCAAGTAGTAATGAGGTTCCACACCGAAACAGTCAATTAAACCTGGTTGCGATTAATATTTTAGAGGATAACGCCGGTAATGTCTGGGTTAGGTCAGGTATTTGCCCTCATCTGGCACGTACTTTCGCATTTTTCGCATGCTTGTTGGCCAGATCCTGGGCTTTTTCTGGTTTGGATCACGTAGTAATGTGGTACCACACTGAAACAGTCAATAGAAGCTTGTTCCGATTAGTATTTTAGAGGTAAACTCTGCTTATGTCTGGTTTAGTTCTGGTATTTGCAATCATCTGGCTCATACTTTAGCGTTTTTCGCATCCATGTTGGCCAGATCCTGGCATTTTTCTGGTTTGGATCACGTAGTAATGTGGTACCACACTGAAACACTAATGCGGTACCACACCGAAACAGTCAATTAAACCTGGTTGCAATTAATATTTTAGAGGATAACGCCGCTTATGTCTGGGTTAGGTCTGGGATTTGCCCTCATCTGGCTCGTACTTTCCCGTTTTTCGCATACTTGTTGGCCAGTTCCTGGGTTTTTTCTGGCTTGGATCCCGTTGCAATGAGGTTCCACACCGAAACAGTCAATTAAACCTGGTTGCGATTAATATTTTAGAGGATAGCGCCGGTTATGTCTGGGTTAGTTCTGGTATTTGCAATCATCTGGCTCATACTTTCGTGTTTTTCGCATACTTGTTGGTCAGATCCTGGGTTTTTTCTGGTTTGGATCCCGTAGTAATGAGGTTCCACACCGAAACAGTCAATTAAGCCTGGTTCCGATTAATGTTTTAGAGGATAACGCCGGTTATGTCAGGGTTAGTTCTGGTATTTGCAATCATCTGGCCCATACTTTCGCGTTTTTCGCATACTTGTTGGCCAGACCCTGAGCTGTTTCTGGTTTGGTTCAGGTAGTAATGTGGTACCACACTGAAACAGTCAATAAAAGCTGGTTCCGATTAATATTTAAGTGGAGAACGCCGGTTATGTCTCAGTTAGGTCTGGGATTTGGCATCATGTGTTTCGTACCTTCGCATATTTCGCATACTTGTTGGCCAGATCCTGGCCTTTTTCTGTTTTGTATCACGTAGTAATGCGTTACCACACCGAAACAGTCAATTAAACCTGGTTGCGATTAATATTTGAGAGGATAACGCCAGTTATGTCTCTGTTAGGTCTGGGATTTGCCCTCATCTGGCTCGCGCTTTCGTTTTTCTCGCATACTTCTTGGCCAGATCATGGACTTTTTCTGGTTTGGATCACGAAGTAATGTGGTACCACACTGAAACAGTCAGTAGGAGCTGGTTCCGATTAGTATTTTAGACGATAACGCTGGTTATGTCTGGGTTGGTTCTGGTATTTGCCCTCATCTGGCTCGTGCTTTCGTTTGTTTCGCATACTTGTTGGCTCGATCCTGGGCTTTTTCTGGTTTGGATCACGTAGTAATGTGGTACCACACTGAAACAGTCAATTAAACCTGGTAGCGATTAATATTTTAGAGGATAACGCTGGTTATGTCTCGGTTATGTCTGGGATTTGCCATCATCTGGCTCGTGCTTTCGTTTTTTTCGCATACTTGTTGGCCAGGTCCTGGGCTTTTTCTGGTTTGGGTCACGTAATAATGTGGCACCACACTGAAACAGTCAATAGAAGCTGGTTCCGAATAGTATCTCAGAGGATAACGCTGGTTATGTCTGGGTTAGTTCTGGTATTTGCAATCATCTGGCTCATACTTTCGCGTTTTTCGCATACTTCTTGGCCTGATCCTGGGTTTTTTCTGGTTTGGATCCCGTAGTAATGTGGTTCCACACCGAAACAGACAATTAAACCTGGTTGCGATTAATATTTTAGAGGATAACGCCGGTTATGTCTCGGTTAGGTCTGGGATTTGCCCTCATCTGGCTCGTATGTTCTCATTTTTCGCATACTTGTTGGCCAGGTCCTGGGTTTTTTCTGGTTTGGATCACGTAATAATGTGGCACCGCACTGAAACAGTCAATGCAAGCTGGTTCCGATTAGTATTTTAGAGGATAACGTTGGTTATGTCTCGGTTAGGTCTGGGATTTGGCCTCATGTGTATCGTACTTTCGCATTTTTCGCATACTTGTTGGACAGATCCTGGCCATTTTCTGTTTTGTATCATGTAGTAATGCGGTACCACACCGAAACAGTCAATTAAACCTGGTTGCGATTAATATTTGAGAGGATAACGCCAGTTATGTCTCTGTTAGGTCTGGGATTTGCCCTCATCTGGCTCGCGCTTTCGTTTTTTTCGCATACTTTCTTGGCCAGATCATGGACTTTTTCTGGTTTGGATCACGAAGTAATGTGGTACCACACTGAAACAGTCAGTAGAAGCTGGTTCCGATTAGTATTGTAGACGATAACGCTGGTAATGTCTGGGTTAGTTCTGGTATTTGCCCTCATCTGGCTCGTGCTTTCGTTTGTTTCACATACCTGTTTGTTCGATCCTGGGCTTTTTCTGGTTTGGATCACGTAGTAATGTGGTACCACACTGAAACAGTCAATTAAACCTGGTTGCGATTAATATTTTAGAGGATAACGCCGGGTATGTCTCGGTTAGGTCTGGGATTTGCACTCATCTGGCTCGGACTTTCGCATTTTTCCCATACTTGTTGGCCAGATCCTGGGATTTTTCTGGTTTGGATCACGTAGTAATGTGGTACCACACTGAAGCAGTCAATAGAAGCTGGTTCCGAATAGTATTTCAGAGGATAACGCTGGTTATGTCTCGGTTAGGTCTGGGATTTGGCCTCATGTGTTTCGTACTTTCGCATTTTTCGCATACTTGTTGGACAGATCCTGGCCTTTTTCTGTTTTGTATCACGTAGTAATGCGGTACCACACGGAAACAGTCAATTAAACCTGGTTGCGATTAATATTTAAGATGATAACGCCGGTTATGTCTCGGTTAGGTCTGGGATTTGCCCTCATCTGGCTCGTGCTTTCGCTTTTTTCGCATACTTGTTGGCCAGGTCCTGGGCTTTTTCTGGTTTGGATCACGTAATAATGTGGTACCACACTGAAACAGTCAATGAAAGCTGGTTCCGATTAGTATTTTAGAGGATAACGCAGGTTATGTCTGGGATAGTTCTGGTATTTGCCCTCATATGGCACGTACTTTCGCATTTTTCCCATACTTGTTGGCCAGATCCTGGGATTTTTCTGGTTTGGATCACGTAGTAATGTGGTGCCACACTGAAGCAGTCAATAGAAGCTGGTTCCGAATAGTATCTCAGAGGATAACGCTGGTTATGTCTGGGTTAGTTCTGGTATTTGCAATCATCTGGCTCATACTTTCGCGTTTTTCGCATACTTCTTGGCCTGATCCTGGGTTTTTTCTGGTTTGGATCCCGTAGTAATGTGGTTCCACACCGAAGCAGTCAGTTAAAGCTGGTTGCGATTAATATTTTCGAGGATAACGCTGGTTATGACTGGATTAGGTCTGGTACTTGCCATCATCTGGCTCGTACTTTCTCATTTTTCGCATACTTGTTGGCCAGATCCTGGCCATTTTCTGGTTTGGAACACGTAGTAATGCGGTACCACACTGAAACAGTTAATTAAACCTGGTTGCGATTAATATTTAAGTGGATAACGCCGGTTATGTCTCGGTTAGGTCTGGGATTTGCCCCCATCGGGCTCGTACTTTCGCATTTTTCGCATAATTGTTGGCCAGATCCTGGGCTTTTTCTATCGTGCATCACGTAGTAATGCGGTACCACACCGAAACTGTCAATTAAACCTGGCTGCGATTAATATTTTAGAGGATAACGCCGTTTATGTCTCGGTTAGGTCTGGGATTTTCCCTCATCTGGCTCGTACTTCAGCATTTTTCGCATACTTGTTGGCCAGATCCAGGGCTTTTCCTGGTTTGGATCACGTAGTAATGCGGTACCATACCGAAACAGTCAATTAAACCTGGTTGCGATTACTATATTAGAGGATAACGCTGGTTATGTCTGGGCTAGTTCTGGTATTTGCCCACATCTGCCTCGCAATTTCGGATTTCTCGCATACTTGTTGGCCAGATCCTGGCCTTTTTCTGATTTGGATCACGTAGTAATGTGGTACCACACTGAAACAGACAATAAAAGCTGGTTCCCATTAGCATTTTAGAGGATATCGCTGGTTATGTCTGGGTTAGTTCTGGTATTTGCAATCATCTGGCTCATACTTTCGCGTTTTTCGCATACTTGTTGGTCAGATCCTGGGTTTTTTCTGGTTTGGATCCCGTAGTAATGTGGTTCCACACCGAAACAGTCAATTAAACCTGGTACCGATTAATGTTTTAGAGGATAAAGCCGGTTATGTCTGGGTTAGGTCTGGTATTTGCCTCATCTGGCTCGTATTTTCTCATTTTTCGCATGCTTGTTGCCCAGATCCTGGCCTTCTTCTGGTTTCGATCACGTAGTAATGCGGTACCATACCGAAACAGTCAATTAAACCTGGTTGCGATTACTATATTAGAGGATAACGCTGGTTATGTCTGAGCTAGTTCTGGTATTTGCCCACATCTGGCTCGCACTTTCGCATTTCTCGCATACTTGTTGGCCAGATCCTGGCCTTTTTCTGGTTTGTATCACGTAGTAATGCGGTACCACACCGAAACAGTCAATTAAACCTGGTTGCGATTACTATATCAGGGGATAACGCCGGCTATGTCTCGGTTAGGTCTGGGATTTGCCCTCATCTGGCTCGTGCTTTCGTATTTTTCGCATACTTGTTGGCCAGATCCTGGGCTTTTTCTGGTTTGCATCACGTAGTAATGTGGTACGACACTGAAACAGTCAGTAGAAGCTGGTTCCGAATAATATTTTATAGGATAACACTGGTTATGTCTGGGTTAGTTCTGGTATTTCCAATCATCTGGCCCATACTTTCGCGTTTTTCGCATACTTGTTGGTCAGATCCTGGGTTTTTTCTGGCTTGGATCCCGTAGTAACACGGTACCACACCGAAACAGTCAATTAATCCTGGTTGCGATTAATATTTTAAAGGATAACGCCGGTAATGTCTGGGTCAGGTCAGGTATTTGCCCTCATCTGGTACGTACTTTCGCATTTTTCGCATGCTTGTTGGCCAGATCCTGGCCTTTTTCTGGCTTGGACCAAGTAGTAATGAGGTTCCACACCGAAACAGTCAATTAAACCTGGTTGCGATTACTATATTAGAGGATAACGCTGGTTATGTCTGGGTTAGTTTTGGTATTTGCCCTAATCTGGCTCGTACTTTCGCGTTTTTCGCCTACTTGTTGGCCAGTTCCTGGGTTTTTTCTGGCTTGGATCCCATAGTAATGAGGTTCCACACCGAAACAGTCAATTAAACCTGGTTGCGATTAATATTTTAGAGGATAACGCCGGTAATGTCTGGGTTAGGTCAGGTATTTGCCCTCATCTGGCACGTACTTTCGCATTTTTCGCATGCTTGTTGGCCAGATCCTGGCCTTTTTCTGGCTTGGACCAAGTAATAATGTGGGACCACACTGAAACAGTCGATGAAAGCTGGTTCCGATTAGTATTTTAGAGGATAACGCTGGTTATGTCTCGGTTAGGTCTGGGATTTGGCCTCATGTGTATCGTACTTTCGCATTTTTCGCATACTTGTTGGCCAGACCCTGAGCTGTTTCTGGTTTGGTTCAGGTAGTAATGTGGTACCACACTGAAAGAGTCAATAAAAGCTGGTTCCGATTAATATTTTAGTGGAGAACGCCGGTTATGTCTCGGTTAGGTCTGGGATTTGGCCTCATGTGTTTCGTACTTTCGCATTTTTCGCATACTTGTTGGCCAAATCCTGGCCTTTTTCTGTTTTGTATCACGTAGTAATGCGGTACCACACCGAAACAGTGAATTAAACCTGGTTGCGATTAATATTTTAGTGGAGAACGCCGGTTATGTCTCGGTTAGTTCTGGTATTTGCCCACATCTGGCTCATACTTTCGCGTTTTTCGCATACTTGTTGGCCTGGTCCTGGGTTTCTTCTGGTTTGGATCCCGTAGTAATGTGGTTCCACACCGAAACAGACAATTAAACCTGGTTGCGATTAATATTTTAGAGGATAACGCCGGTTATGTCTGGGTTAGTTCTGGTATTTGCAATCATCTGGCCCATACTTTCGCGTTTTTCGCATACTTGTTGGTCAGATCCTGGGTTTTTTCTGGTTTGGATCCCGTAGTAATGAGGTTCCACACCGAAACAGTCAATTAAGCCTGGTTCCGATTAATGTTTTAGAGGATAACGCCGGTTATGTCTGTGTTAGGTCTGGTATTTGCCTCATCTGGCTCGTATTTTCTCATTTTTCGCATACTTGTTGGCCAGATCCTGGCCTGTTTCTGGTTTGGATCACGTAGTAACGCGGTACCACACCGAAACAGTCAATTAATCCTGGTTCCGATTAATATTTTAGAGGATAACGCCGGTTATGTCTCGGTTAGGTCCGGGATTTGCCATCATCTGGCTCGTGGTTTCGTTTTTTTAGCATACTTGTTGGCCAGGTCCTGGGCTTTTTCTGGTTTGGATCACGTAATAATGTGGCACCACACTGAAACAGTCAATGAAAGCTGGTTCCGATTAGTATTTTAGAGGATAACGCTGGTTATGTCTGGGTTAGTTCTGGTATTTGCCCTCATCTGGCTCGTACTTTCGCATTTTTCTCATACTTGTTGGGCAGATCCTGGCCTTTTTCTGGCTTGGACCACGTAGTAATGTGGTACCACACTGAAACAGTCAATTAAACCTGGTTGCGATTTATATTTTAGAGGATAACACCGGTTATGTCTCGGTTAGGTCTGGGATTTGCCCCCCATCTGGCTCGTGCTTTCATTGTTTCGCATACTTCTTGGCCAGGTCCTGGGGTTTTTCTGGTTTGGATCACGTAATAATGTGGCGCCACACTGAAACAGTTAATGAAAGCTGGTTCCGATTAGTATTTTAGAAGATAACGCTGGTTATGTCTCGGTTAGGTCTCGGATTTGGCCTCATGTGTATCGTTCTTTCGCATTTTTCGCATACTTGTTGGACAGACCCTGAGCTGTTTCTGGATTGGTTCAGGTAGTAATGTGGTACCACACTGAAACAGTCAATAAAAGCTGGTTCCGATTAATATTTTAGTGGAGAGCGCCGGTTATGTCTCGGTTAGGTCTGGTATTGGCCCACATCTGGCTCGCACTTTCGCATTTTTCGCATACCTGTTGGCCAGGTCCTGGCCTTTTTCTGGTTTGGATCACGTAGTAATGTGGTACCACACTGAAACAGTCAATAAAAGCTTGTTCCGATTAGTATTTTAGAGGAAAACTCTGGTTATGTCTGAGTTAGTTCCTGTATTTGCAATCATCTGGCTCATACTTTCTCGATTCTCGCATACTTGTTGGCCAGGTCCTGGCGTTTTTCTGGTTTGGATCACGTAGTAATGCGGTACCACACCGATACAGTCAATTCAACCTGGTTGCGATTAATATTATAGAGGATATCGCTGGTTATGTCCCGGTTAGGTCTGAGATTTGCCCTCATCTGGCTCGTACTTTCGCATTTTTCGCATACTTGTTGACCAGATCCAGGGCTTTTTCTGGCTAGCATCTCGTAGTAATGCGGTACCACACCGAAACTGTCAATTCAACCTGGTAGCGATTAATATTGTAGACGATAACGCCGGTTATGTCTGGGTTAGGTATGGTATTTGCCCTCATCTGGCTCGTACTTTCGCATTTCTCGCATACTTGTTGGTCAGATCCTGGCCTTTTTCTGGTTTGGATCACGTAGTAAGACGGTACCACACCGAAGCAGTCAATTAAACCTGGTTGCGATTAATATTTTGGAGGATAACGCGGGTTATGTCTCGGTTAGCACTGGGATTTGCCCTCATCTGGCTCGTACTTTCGCATTTTTCGCCAACTTGTTGGTCAGATCATGGCCTTTTCATGGTTTGGATCACGCAGTAATGTAGTACCACAATGAAACAGTCAATAGAAGCTGGTTCCGATTAGTATTTTAGTGGATAACGCCGGTTATGTCTCGGTAAGGTCTGGGATTTGCCCTCATCAGGCTCGTACTTTCGCATTTTTCGCATACTTGTTGGGCAGATGCTGGGGTTTTTCTGGTTTTGACCACGTAGTAATGCGGTACCACACCGATACAGTCAATTCAACCTGGTTGCGATTAATATTATAGAGGATAACGCTGGTTATGTCCCGGTTAGGTCTGAGATTTGCCCTCATCTGGCTCGTACTTTCGCATTTTTCGCATACTTGTTGACCAGAGCCAGGGCTTCTTCTGGCTAGCATCTCGTAGTAATCCGGTACCACACCGAAACTGTCAATTCAACCTGGTAGCGATTAATATTTTAGACGATAACGCGGGTTATGTCTCGGTTAGGTCTGGGATTTGCCCTCATCAGGCTCGTACTTTCGCATTTTTCTTATACTTGTTGGCCAGATCCTGGGCTTTTTCTGGTTTGGATCACGTAGTAATGTGGTACCACACTGAGACAGTCAATTAAAGCTTGTTCCGATTAGTATTTTAGAGGAAAACTCTGGTTATGTCTGAGTTAGTTCTGGTATTTGCAATCATCTGGCTCATACTTTCGCGATTTTCGCATACTTGTTGGCCAGTTCCTGGCGTTTTTCTGGTTTGGATCACGTAGTAATGCGGTACCACATCGAAACAGTCAATTAAACCTGGATGCGATTAATATTTTAGAGGATAACGCCGGTTATGTCTCGGTCAGGTCTGGGGTTTGCCCTCATATGTCTCGTACCTTCGCATTTTTCGCATACTTGTTGGCCAGATACTGGCCTTTTTCTGGTTTGGAACACGTAGTAATGCGGTACCACACCGAAACAGTCAATAAACCTGGTTGGGATTAATATTTTAGAGGATAACGCCGGTTATGTCTGGGTTAGGTCTGGGGTTTGCCCTCATCTGTCTCGTACCTTCGAATTTTTCGCATACTTGTTGGCCAGCTCCTGACCTTTTTCTGGTTTGGATCACGCAGTAGTGCGATACCACACCGAAATAGTCAATTAAACCTGGTTGCGAGTAATATTTACGAGGATAACGCCGGTTATGTCTGGGTTAGGTCTGGGGTTTGCCCTCATCTGTCTCGTACCTTCGCATTTTTCGCATACTTGTTGGCCAGCTCCTGACCTTTTTCTGGTATGGATCACGTAGTAATGCGGTACCACACCGAAACAGACAATTAAGCCTGGTTGCGAATAATATTTCAGAGGATAACGCCGGTTATGTCTCGGTTAGGTCTGGGAATTGCCTTCATCTGGCTCGTACTTTCGCATTTTTCGCATACTTGTTGGCCAGATCCTGGGCTTTTTCTGGTTTGGATCACGTAGTAATGTGGTACCACAGTGAAACAGACAATAAAAGCTTGTTCCGGTTAGTATTTTAGAGGATAACGCTGGTTATGACTGGGTTAGTCATGGTATTTGCAATCATCTGGCTCATTCTTTCGCTTTTTTCGCATACTTGTTGGCCTGAACCTGCGTTTTTTCTTGTTTGGATCCCGTAGTAATGTGGGTCCTCAACGAAGCAGTCTATTAAACCTGGTTCCGATTAATATCTTAGAGGATAGCGCCGGTTATCTCTGTGTTAGGTCTGGTATTTGCCCTCATGTGGCTCGTACTTTCGCATTTTTCGCATACATGTTGGCCAGATCCTGGGCTTTTTCTGGTTTGGATCACGTAGTAATGTGGTACCACACTGAAACAGTCAATAAAAGCTGGTTCCGATTAGTGTTTTAGAGGATAACGCTGGTTATGTCTGGGTTAGTTCTGGTATTTGCAATCATCTGGCTCATACTTTCGCATTTTTCTCATACTTGTTGGCCAGTTCCTGGCCTTTTTCTGGTTTGGATCACGTAGTAATGCGGTACCACAACGAAACAGTCAATTGAACCTGGTTGCGACTAATATTTTAGAGGATAACGCCGGTTATGTCTCTGTCAGGTCTGGGAATTGCCCTCATCTGGCTCGTACTTTCTCATTTTTCGCATACTTGTTGGCCAGATCCTGGGCTTTTTCTGGCTTGGACCACGTAGTAATATGGTACCACTCTGAAACAGTCAATAAAAGCTTGTTCCGATTAGTATTTTAAAGGATAACGCTGGTTATTTCTGGGTTAGTTATGGTATTTGCAATCATCTGGTTCATACTTTCGCGTTTTTCGCATACTTGTTGGCCAGATCCTGGCCTTTTTCTGGTTTGGAACACGTAGTAATGCGGTACCACACTGAAACAGTCAATTAAACCTGGTTGCCGATTAATATTTAAGAGGATAACGCCGGTTATGTCTCGGTTAGGTCTGGGATTTGCCCCCATCGGGCTCGTACTTTCGCATTTTTCGCATAATTGTCGGCCAGATCCTGGGCTTTTTCTGTCGTGCATCACGTAGTAATGCGGTACCACACCGAAACAGACAATTAAACCTGGTTGCGATTATTATTTTAGAGGATAACGCCGGTTATGTCTCGGTTAGGTCTGGGATTTGCCCTCATCTGGCTCGAACTTTCGCATTTTTCGCATACTTGTTGGCAATATCCTGGGCTTTTTCTGGTTTGGATCACGTAGTAATGCGTTACCACACCGAAGCAGTCAATTAAACCTGGTTGCGGATAATATTTTCGAGGATAACGCCGGTTATGTCTGGGTTAGGTCTGGTATTTGCCCTCATCTGGCTCGTACTTTCGCATTCTTCGCATACTTCTTAGCCAGATACTGACCTTTTTGTGGTGTTGAACACGTAGTAATCCAGTACCACACCGAAACAGTCAATTAAACCTGGTTGCGATTAATATTTAAGAGGATAACGCCGGTTATGTCTCGGTTAGGTCTGGGATTGGCCCTCATCTGGCTCGTACTTTCGCATTTTTCGCATAATTGTTGGCAAGATCCTCGGCTTTTTGTGGTTTGGATCACGTAGTAATCCGGTACCACACCGAAGCAGTCAGTTAAAGCTGGTTGCGATTAATATTTTTGAGGATAACGCCGGTTATGACTGGGTTAGGTCTGGTATTTGCCATCATCTGGCTCGTACTTTTGCATTTTTCTTATACTTGTTGGCCAGATCCTGGGCTTTTTCTGGTTTGGATCACGTAGTAATGCGGTACCATACCGAAACAGTCAATTAAACCTGGTTGCGATTACTATATTAGAGGATAACGCTGGTTATGTATGAGCTAGTTCTGGTATTTGCCCACATCTGTCTCGCACTTTCGCATTTCTCGCATACTTGTTGGCCAGATCCTGGCCTTTTTCTGGTTTGTATCACGTAGTAATGAGGTTCCACACCGAAACAGTCAATTAAACCTGGTTGCGATTACTATATTAGAGGATAACGCTGGGTATGTCTGGGTTAGTTTTGGTATTTGCCCTAATCTGGCTCGTACTTTCGCGTTTTTCGCATACTTGTTGGCCAGTTCCTGGGTTTTTTCTGGCTTGGATCCCATAGTAATGAGGTTCCACACCGAAACAGTCAATTAAACCTGGTTGCGATTAATATTTTAGAGGATAACGCCGGTAATGTCTGGGTTAGGTCAGGTATTTGCCCTCATCTGGCACGTACTTTCGCATTTTTCGCATGCTTGTTGGCCAGATCCTGGGCTTTTTCTGGTTTGGATCACGTAGTAATGTGGTACCACACTGAAACAGTCAATAGAAGCTTGTTCCGATTAGTATTTTAGAGGTAAACTCTGCTTATGTCTGGTTTAGTTCTGGTATTTGCTATCATCTGGCTCATACTTTCGCGTTTTTCGCATACTTGTTGGCCAGATCCAGCGCTGTTTCTGGTTTGGATCACGTAGTAATGTGGTACCACACTGAAACAGTCAATAAAAGCTTGTTCCGATTTGTATTTTAGAGGAAAACTCTGGTTATGGCTGGGTTAGTTCTGGTATTTGTAATCATCTGTCTCATACTTTCGCGTTTTTCGCATCCATGTTGGCCAGATCCTGGCATTTTTCTGGTTTGGATCACGTAGTAATGTGGTACCACACTGAAACACTAATGCGGTACCACACCGAAACAGTCAATTAAACCTGGTTGCAATTAATATTTTAGAGGATAACGCCGGTTATGTCTTGGTTAGGACTGGGATTTGCCCTCAATTGGCTCGTACTTTCGCATTTTTCGCATACTTGTTGGCCAGGTCCTCGCCTTTTTGTGGTTTGGATCACGCTATAATGCGGTACCACACCGAAATAGTGAATTAAACCTGGTTGCGAGTAATATTTAAGAGGATAGCGTCGGTTATGTCTCGGTTAGTTCTGGGATTAGCCCTCATCTGGCTCGTACTTTCGCATTTTTCGCATACTTGTTGGCAAGATCCTGGGCTTTTTCTGGATTGGATCCCGTAGTAATGTGGTTCCACACCGAAACTGTCAATTAATCCTGGATGCGATTAATATTTTAGAGGTTAACGCCGGTTGTGTCTCGGTTAGGTCTGGGATTTGCCCCCATCTGGCTCGTACCTTCGCATTTTTCGCATACTTGTTGGCAAGATCCTGGGCTTTTTCTGGTTTGGATTATGTGGTAATGCGGTACCACACCGAAACAGTCAATTAAACCTGGTTGCGATTAATATTTTCGAGGATAACGCTAGTTATGTCTGGGTTAGTTCTGGTATTTGCCCTCATCTGGCTCGTACTTTCGCATTTTTGGCATACTTGTTCGCCAGATCCTGGCCTTTTTCTGGTTTGGATCACGTAGTAATGCAGTACCACACCGAAACAGTCAATTAAACCTGGTTGCGATTAATATTTAAGAGGATAACGCCGGTTATGTCTCGGTTAGGTCTGGGATTGGCCCTCATCTAGCTCGTACTTTCGCATTTTTCGCATAATTGTTGGCAAGATCCTCGCCTTTTTGTGGTTTGGATCACGTAGTACTCCGGTACCACACCGAAGCAGTCAATTAAAGCTGGTTGCGATTAATATTTTCGAGGATAACGCCGGTTATGACTGGGTTAGGTCTGGTATTTGCCATCATCTGGCTCGTACTTTCTCATTTTTCGCATACTTGTTGGCCAGATCCTGGCCTTTTTCTGGTTTGGAACACGTAGTAATGCGGTACCACACTGAAACAGTCAATTAAACCTGGTTGCGATTAATATTTAAGTGGATAACGCCGGTTATGTCTCGGTTAGGTCTGGGATTTGCCCCCATCGGGCTCGTACTTTCGCATTTTTCGCATAATTGTTGGCCAGATCCTGGGCTTTTTCTGTCGTGCATCACGTAGTAATGCGGTACCACGCCGAAACAGTCAATTAAACCTGGTTGCGATTAATATTTTCGAGGATAACGCCGGTTATGTCTCGGTTAGGTCTGGTATTTGCCCTCATCTGGCTCGTACTTTTGCATTTTTCTTATACTTGTTGGCCAGATCCTGGGCTTTTTCTGGTTTGGATCACGTAGTTATGTGGTACCACACTGAAACAGTCAATAAAAGCTTGTTCCGAATAGTATTTTAGAGGAAAACTCTGGTTATGTCTGGGTTAGTTCTGGTATTTGGAATCATCTGGCTCATACTTTCGCATTTTTCGCATACTTGTTGGCCAGATCCTGGCCTTTTTCTGGTTTGGAACACGTAGTAATGCGGTACCACACTGAAACAGTCAATTAAACCTGGTTGCGATTAATATTTAAGTGGATAACGCCGGTTATGTCTCGGTTAGGTCTGGGATTTGCCCCCATCGGGCTCGTACTTTCGCATTTTTCGCATAATTGTTGGCCAGATCCTGGGCTTTTTCTGGCTTGGACCAAGTAGTAATGAGGTTCCACACCGAAACAGTCAATTAAACCTGGTTGCGATTACTATATTAGAGGATAACGCTGGGTATGTCTGGGTTAGTTTTGGTATTTGCCCTAATCTGGCTCGTACTTTCGCGTTTTTCGCATACTTGTTGGCCAGTTCCTGGGTTTTTTCTGGCTTGGATCCCATAGTAATGAGGTTCCACACCGAAACAGTCAATTAAACCTGGTTGCGATTAATATTTTAGAGGATAACGCCGGTAATGTCTGGGTTAGGTCAGGTATTTGCCCTCATCTGGCACGTACTTTCGCATTTTTCGCATGCTTGTTGGCCAGATCCTGGGCTTTTTCTGGTTTGGATCACGTAGTAATGTGGTACCACACTGAAACAGTCAATAGAAGCTTGTTCCGATTAGTATTTTAGAGGTAAACTCTGCTTATGTCTGGTTTAGTTCTGGTATTTGCTATCATCTGGCTCATACTTTCGCGTTTTTCGCATACTTGTTGGCCAGATCCAGCGCTGTTTCTGGTTTGGATCACGTAGTAATGTGGTACCACACTGAAACAGTCAATAAAAGCTTGTTCCGATTTGTATTTTAGAGGAAAACTCTGGTTATGGCTGGGTTAGTTCTGGTATTTGTAATCATCTGTCTCATACTTTCGCGTTTTTCGCATCCATGTTGGCCAGATCCTGGCATTTTTCTGGTTTGGATCACGTAGTAATGTGGTACCACACTGAAACACTAATGCGGTACCACACCGAAACAGTCAATTAAACCTGGTTGCAATTAATATTTTAGAGGATAACGCCGGTTATGTCTTGGTTAGGACTGGGATTTGCCCTCAATTGGCTCGTACTTTCGCATTTTTCGCATACTTGTTGGCCAGGTCCTCGCCTTTTTGTGGTTTGGATCACGCTATAATGCGGTACCACACCGAAATAGTGAATTAAACCTGGTTGCGAGTAATATTTAAGAGGATAGCGTCGGTTATGTCTCGGTTAGTTCTGGGATTAGCCCTCATCTGGCTCGTACTTTCGCATTTTTCGCATACTTGTTGGCAAGATCCTGGGCTTTTTCTGGATTGGATCCCGTAGTAATGTGGTTCCACACCGAAACTGTCAATTAATCCTGGATGCGATTAATATTTTAGAGGTTAACGCCGGTTGTGTCTCGGTTAGGTCTGGGATTTGCCCCCATCTGGCTCGTACCTTCGCATTTTTCGCATACTTGTTGGCAAGATCCTGGGCTTTTTCTGGTTTGGATTATGTGGTAATGCGGTACCACACCGAAACAGTCAATTAAACCTGGTTGCGATTAATATTTTCGAGGATAACGCTGGTTATGTCTGGGTTAGTTCTGGTATTTGCCCTCATCTGGCTCGTACTTTCGCATTTTTGGCATACTTGTTCGCCAGATCCTGGCCTTTTTCTGGTTTGGATCACGTAGTAATGCAGTACCACACCGAAACAGTCAATTAAACCTGGTTGCGATTAATATTTAAGAGGATAACGCCGGTTATGTCTCGGTTAGGTCTGGGATTGGCCCTCATCTAGCTCGTACTTTCGCATTTTTCGCATAATTGTTGGCAAGATCCTCGCCTTTTTGTGGTTTGGATCACGTAGTACTCCGGTACCACACCGAAGCAGTCAATTAAAGCTGGTTGCGATTAATATTTTCGAGGATAACGCCGGTTATGACTGGGTTAGGTCTGGTATTTGCCATCATCTGGCTCGTACTTTCTCATTTTTCGCATACTTGTTGGCCAGATCCTGGCCTTTTTCTGGTTTGGAACACGTAGTAATGCGGTACCACACTGAAACAGTCAATTAAACCTGGTTGCGATTAATATTTAAGTGGATAACGCCGGTTATGTCTCGGTTAGGTCTGGGATTTGCCCCCATCGGGCTCGTACTTTCGCATTTTTCGCATAATTGTTGGCCAGATCCTGGGCTTTTTCTGTCGTGCATCACGTAGTAATGCGGTACCACGCCGAAACAGTCAATTAAACCTGGTTGCGATTAATATTTTCGAGGATAACGCCGGTTATGTCTCGGTTAGGTCTGGTATTTGCCCTCATCTGGCTCGTACTTTTGCATTTTTCTTATACTTGTTGGCCAGATCCTGGGCTTTTTCTGGTTTGGATCACGTAGTTATGTGGTACCACACTGAAACAGTCAATAAAAGCTTGTTCCGAATAGTATTTTAGAGGAAAACTCTGGTTATGTCTGGGTTAGTTCTGGTATTTGGAATCATCTGGCTCATACTTTCGCATTTTTCGCATACTTGTTGGCCAGATCCTGGCCTTTTTCTGGTTTGGAACACGTAGTAATGCGGTACCACACTGAAACAGTCAATTAAACCTGGTTGCGATTAATATTTAAGTGGATAACGCCGGTTATGTCTCGGTTAGGTCTGGGATTTGCCCCCATCGGGCTCGTACTTTCGCATTTTTCGCATAATTGTTGGCCAGATCCTGGGCTTTTTCTGGCTTGGACCAAGTAGTAATGAGGTTCCACACCGAAACAGTCAATTAAACCTGGTTGCGATTACTATATTAGAGGATAACGCTGGGTATGTCTGGGTTAGTTTTGGTATTTGCCCTAATCTGGCTCGTACTTTCGCGTTTTTCGCATACTTGTTGGCCAGTTCCTGGGTTTTTTCTGGCTTGGATCCCATAGTAATGAGGTTCCACACCGAAACAGTCAATAGAAGCTTGTTCCGATTAGTATTTTAGAGGTAAACTCTGCTTATGTCAGGTTTAGTTCTGGTATTTGCAATCATCTGGCTCGTACCATCGCATTTTTCGCGTACTTGTTGGCAAGATCCTGAGCATTTTGTGGTTTGGATAACGTAGTAATGCGGTACCGCACCGGAGCAGTCAATTAAAGCTGGTTGCGATTAATATTTTCGAGGATAACGCCGGTTATGTCTGGGTCAGGTCTGGTATTTGCCATTATCTGGCTCGCACTTTCGCATTTTTCGCATACTCGTTGGCCAGATCCTGGCATTTTTCTGGTTTGGAAAACGTAGTAATGCGGTACCACACCGAAACAGTCAATGAAACCTGGTTGCGATTAATATTTTGGAGGATAACGCCGGTTAAGTCTCGGTTAGGTCCGGGATTTGCCACCATCTGGCTCGTACTTTCACATTTTTCGCATACTTGTTGGCCAGATCCTCGCCTTTTTCTGGTTTGGATCACGCAGTAGTGCGGTACCACACCGAAATAGTCAATTAAACCTGGTTGCGAGTAATATTTTAGAGGATAACGCCGGTTATGTCTGGGTTAGGTTTGAGGTTTGCCCTCATCTGGCTCGTACCTCCGCATTTTTCGCATACTTGTTCGCCAGATCCTGGCCCTTTTCTGGTTTGGAACACGTAGTAATGCGGTACTACGCCGAAACAGTCAATGAAACCTGGTTGCGATTAATATTTAAGAGGATAGCGCCGGTTATGTCTCGGTTAGGTCTGGGATTTGCCCACATCTGGCTCGTACTTTCGCGTTTTTCGCATACCTGTTGGCCAGATCCTGCGTTTTTTCTGGTTTGGATCCCGTAGTAATGTGGTTCCACAACGAAACAGTCAATTAAACCTGGTAGCGATTAGTATTTTAGAGGATAACGCCGGTTATGTCTTGGTTAGGACTGGGATTTGCCCTCAATTGGCTCGTACTTTCGCATTTTTCGCATACTTGATGGCCAGGTCCTCGCCTTTTTGTGGTTTGGATCACGCTGTAATGCGGTACCACACCGAAATAGTGAATGAAACCTGGTTGCGATTAATATTTAAGAGGATAGCGCCGGTTATGTCTCGGTTAGGTCTGGGATTTGCCCACATCTGGCTCGTACTTTCGCGTTTTTCGCATACCTGTTGGCCAGATCCTGGGCTTTTTCTGGTTTGGATCACGTAGTAATGCGGTACCACACCGAAGCAGTCAATTAAACCTGGTTGCGAGTAATATTTTAGAGGATAACGCCGGTTATCTCTGTGTTAGTTCTGGTATTTGCCCTCATCTGGCTCGTACTTTCGCATTTTTCGCATACTCGTTGGCCAGATTCTGGGCTTTCTGTGGTTTGGATCAGGTAGTAATGTGGTACCACACTGAAACAGTCAATAAAAGCTTGTTCCCATTAGTATTTTAGAGGATAACGCTGGTTAGGTCTGGGTTAGTTCTGGTATTTGCAATCATCTGGCTCACACTTTCGCGTTTTTCGCATACTTGTTGGCCAGATCCTGGCCTTTTTCTGGTTTGGAACACGTAGTAATGCGGTACTACGCCGAAACAGTCAATTAAACCTGGTTGCGATTAATATTTAAGAGGATAACGCCGGTTATGTCTTGGTTAGGACTGGGATTTGCCCTCAATTGGCTCGTACTTTCGCATTTTTCGCATACTTGTTGGCCAGGTCCTCGCCTTTTTGTGGTTTGGATCACGCTGTAATGCGGTACCACACCGAAATGGTGAATTAAACCTGGTTGCGAGTAATATTTAAGAGGATAGCGTCGGTTATGTCTCGGTTAGGTCTGGGATTTGCCCCCATCTGGCTCGTACCTTCGCAATTTTCGCATACTTGTTGGCAAGATCCTGGGCTTTTTCTGGTTTGGATTATGTGGTAATGCGGTACCACACCGAAACAGTCAATTAAACCTGGTTGCGATTAATATTTTCGAGGATAACGCTGGTTATGTCTGGGTTAGTTCTGGTATTTGCCCTCATCTGGCTCGTACTTTCGCATTTTTCGCATACTTGTTCGCCAGATCCTGGCCATTTTCTGGTTTGGATCACGTAGTAATGTGGTACCACACTGAAACAGTCAATAAAAGCTGGTTCCGATTAGTATTTTAGAGGATAACGCCGGTTATGTCTGGGTTAGTTCTGGTATTTGCAATCATCTGGCTCATACTTTCGCATTTTTCGCATACTTGTTGGCCAGATCCTGGGCTTTTTCTGACTTGGGTCACGAAGTAATGTGGTACCAATCTGAAACAGTCAATAAAAGCTTGTTCCGATTAGTATTTTAGAGGATAACGCTGGTTATGTCTGGGTTAGCTCTGGTATTTGCAATCATCTGGGTCATACTTTCGCGATTATCGCATACTTGTTGACCAGATCCTGCGTTTTTTCTGGTTTGGATACCGTAGTAATGTGGTTCCTCAACGAAACAGTCTATTAAACCTGGTTCCGATTAATATTTTAGAGGATAACGCCGGTTATATCTGTGTTAGTTCTGGTATTTGCCCTCATCTGGCTCGTACTTTCGCATTTTTCGCATACTTGTTGGCCAGATCCAGCGTTTTTTCTGGATTGGATCCCGTAGTAATGTGGTTCCACACCGAAACAGTCAATTAATCCTGGTTGCGATTAATATTTTAGAGGATAACGCCGGTTATGTCTCGGTTAGGTCTGGGATTTGCCCTCATCTGGCTCGTACCTTCGCATTTTTCGCATACTTGTTGGCCAGATACTGGCCTCTTTCTGGTTTTGATCCCGCACTTATGTGGTTCCACACCGAAACAGTCAATAAAAGCTTGTTCCGATTAGTATTTCAGAGGATAACGCTGGTTATTTCTGGGTTAGTTATGGTATTTGCAATCATCTGGCTCATACTTTCGCGTTTTTCGCATACTTGTTGGCCAGATCCAGCGTTTTTTCTGGATTGGATCCCGTAGTAATGTGGTTCCACACCGAAACAGTCAAGTAATCCTGGTTGCGATTAATATTTTAGAGGATAACGCCGGTTATGTCTCGGTTAGGTCTGGTATTTGCAATCATCTGTTTGATACTTTCGCATTTTTCGCATACTTGTTGGCCAGATCCTGGGCTTTTTCTGACTTGGGTCACGTAGTAATGTGGTACCACACTGAAACTGCCAATAAAACCTGGTTCCGATTAATATTTCAGAGGATAACGCCGGTTATGTCTGGGTTAGTTCTGGTATTTGCAATCATCTGGCTCATACTTTCGCAATTTTCGCATATTTGAATGGCCAGATCCTGGGTTTTTTTCTGGTTAGGATCACGTATTAATGTGGTGCCGCACTGAAATGGTCAATTCAACCTGAATTTGGTCAATATTTTAGAGGATAACACCGGTTAGGTCTGGGTTACGTCTAGTATTTGCCAGCATCTAGCTCATACTTTCGCAATTTTGCATGGTTGAATGGCCAGATCCTGGCCTTTTTCTGGTTTCGATCACGTAGTAATGTGGGACCACACTGAAACAGTCAATTAAACCTGGTTTCGATCAATACTTTAGAGGATAACGCCGGTTATGTCTCGGTTAGGTCTGGTATTTGCAATCATCTGGTTCATACTTTCGCATTTTTGGCATATTTATTCGCCAGATCCTGGGCTTTTTCTGACTTGGGTCACGTAGTAATGTGGTACCACACTGAAACATTCAATAAAACCTGGTTCCGATTAATATTTTAGAGGGTAACGCCGGTTAGGTCTGGGTTACGTCTGGTATTTGCAATCATCTTCCTCATACTTTCGCAATTTTGGCATACTTGTTGGCCAGATCCTGTGCTCTTTCTGATTTGGATCAGGTAACAATGTGGCACTACACTGAAACGGTCAATTAAACCTGGTTTCGATCAATACTTTAGAGGATAACGCCGGTAATGTCTCGGTTAGGTCTGGTATTTGCCATCATCTAGCACATACTTTCGCATTTTTCGCATACTTGAATGGCCAGATCCTGGGCTTTTTCTTATTTAGATCACGTAATAATGTGGTACCTATTGAACTTTATTTACTATTAATATAACAACAGTGGTTTATAACATAAGCAGTAATATATAAAGTTTAATAAGCACGTAATTTCTGTATGGTACAAATGAAACAGACTGGAAATGAATGAACAAAATATGTATGAGAAACAAAAACGCAATATCACAGATCGATAAATTTTGTCGTCACTCCGCGTTCCTTCATCACACACACACAAAAGATTCATTCAATTAGATTCGTTGTCCTAGATTCGTTATCCTCCAACACCCTTCCACAACGATATACATTCTAAAATTGTTTTATTTGTTGACGCAGTGCACACTTTTCTGCCATATATTTTAATTTTACTTTTGCAAGAGGTTTAGTTAACATGTCGGCAGGCATTTCATCTGTAGGGCAGTATTGATAATCTATTTTTCCCCGATCCTTAATGTCTTTTATATTATGGAACTTTGTATCAATGTGTTTTGTCCTATTGTTAAACTTCTTGTTGGATGTGAGTTTTAAGCAACTTTGGTTGTCTTCGTAGATGATTGTGTCCTGGGTCCCTTTTCCAAAATCTTCCAGTAGACGTTGTATCCATACAGCTTCTTGAGTAGCTTCGGCAAGGGCTATATATTCCGCTTCAGTAGACGATAGTGAAACACATGGCTGCTTCCTGCAAGCCCAACTTATCGAAGCTCCGGCAAATTGATACAAATATCCGCTATTCGACTTTCTATCATTTCTGTCTTGTGCCCAATCGGCGTCTGCAAAACCAATTAGTTTCCTGCTTTTAACCCTTTGACCAAGTTTCAGTTCATAATCAATTGTTTGTTTTAAATAGCGAGCGACTCTTTTCGTTTCTATCCAGTCATTTGTTGTGGGATGCTTGTTGTGTTGGCTTAAAATAGCAACGCTTGCGGATATGTCCGGTCTACTGTTTACTGCTACGTACAATAAAGCACCGATGAGCTGTTGATACCTGTCACTTTTTGGCATTTCTGATCCATTTTCTTTATATTTAAAATACGTGTGATCTAAAGGTACACTTGATCCTTTTGCATCTTGAAGACCGAATCTGTGTAATATTTTTTTAATATATTTCGCTTGATTTATGCTGTAAAAACCTTCTTCATTTCTTCTCATCTCTATTCCTAAATAATGTTTCAAGAATCCTAAGTCATTCAAACAAAAATGTTTCTTTAAAAATGTTTATATTAATAATAAAAAATATCGTCAACATAAATAATAACATAAATCAGTTCTCCTTTATCTTCTTTAGTATACAAACATGAGTCTGCCTGACTTTGTTTGAAATCATATTTCACGAGCAAATCGTTTAATTGGTCATTCCAAATTTTGGCAGCCTGCTTCAAACCATAGATGCCCCTTTTAAGTCTGCAAACATAGTCATCTTTTTTACCAGGTATTTCATATCCTTCAGGTTGCTTCATAAATATCGTCTCGGTTAATTTCCAATTTAAAAAAGCAGTTTTTGCATCAAAATGTTTTATCAACATACCTTTTTGTCCAGTGACCGTTAAAAAAGTCCTGAATGTAGATTGTCTTACTACCGGTGCAAAATTTTCATCGTAATCCGTGCCATATTTTTGTGAAAACCCTCGAGCAACAAGTCTGGCTTTATATCTCTCCACACTTCCATCGATGTTTCGCTTAATTTTAAAAACCCATTTACACGAGACTATATTTGTGTCTTTTGGTTTGGATACGATTTCCCAAGAGTCGTTCCCCAATAAGGAATTAATTTCGTCATCCATGGCCCTTTTCCAATGCTCTTTATCAGATCCTGACAATGCTTCCTTCGCACTTCTTGGTTCATGTTCTGTATTTAGGACCATGTTTGACGAAGCTACATACCTATCTGGTGGTACTCCTTTATTCGTTCTTTGAGACCGTCTGCACTGTATGCGATCCGTTTCCTCATGATCACCGTTTGTCTCTTTACTTGACATATATTCGTCTGTACTTGGTCCGTCGTCTGATTCTTGATCGTCAGCTGATTCTTCACTGGATGACTTTTCACTTTCAACATCTTGATCGTCAGCTGATTCTTCACTGGGCGACTTTTCCCTTTCAACATCTTCATGGTCGTCTTCCGTGCTGTCTTTTATTTTCGAAAAAATGACCACATTGTCCATCGGTTTATATTCGCTTACTAAATCTAAAAACACAACGTCGCAGCTGATCTTGATGCGATTTGTTTTTGTGTCTAATAAACGAAACGCCTTTGATTCATCGGAGTAGCCAACGAATGTAAATTTCTCAGCTTTGTCGTCTAATTTCTTCCTCTGTTCCTTATGTATGTGTATGTATGCACTGCAACCAAAAATGTGTAAATTTCCGACATCGGGCTTTTTCGAAAACCACAATTCATATGGGGTTTGATCGATTGCTTTCGTAGGTAATCGATTCTGTAAATAGTTAGCTGTGTTTACAGCTTCTCCCTAATATTTCTTATCTAAATTACCATCGAGCAGCATACATCTTGCCATCTCAAGTAGCGACCGATTCTTTCGCTCAGCAACGCCATTCTGCTGAGGTGAATAAACTGTTGTATACTGTGCTTGAATCCCTTCCTGTCTCAAATAATTCTTTAAATCTTCATTAACATATTCTGTTCCCCGATCCGATCTTATTATCTTTGTTTTTTTCTTAAACTGTGTTTTCATTCTTTCTACATATTCTTTTATACATTTTGCTGTTTCATTTTTATGACTCATAAGATAAATAGTCGAGAAACGAGAATAGTCGTCGATAATTGTTAAAATGTACCTTTTGTTGCTCGGTGTTACTGTTTGCATAGGTCCGAACACGTCCGTATGTATGAGATCTAGAATTGAATTTGTCTTGCTTTTTGATACTTTTGAGAAAGGTAATCTAGCCATTTTACCCTTAACGCAGCATTCACAAATCATCTGCTGTCCACAATTCTTAATCTTGATACCTGTGGCTAGATCTTTATTACCTAAAAACTTTATGGCGTTAAAATCTCTATGCCCGAAGCGACGGTGCCAGGTATGCTGGCAATCCGCTGTATGCCCATTAACAATACTTCCGCTCGCTATATATACTTTTCCAATTGGACTTACTTGATACAACTCGGGTGACAATTTCGCAATCGCTTGTAATTTGTTGTCCTTCATGATCTTACAATCGTTTTCGTCAAACGTCAATCTGTATCCATCTTTCACCAGTTTCTTTACTGATAATAAGTTTGACCCAAGTGTCGGCACATATAACACATCGCACACTTTTATTTTGAAGGCGCATTAGAGTCCAATACACAATCTATTACACCCGAAGCGATTCCTTGCACTTCAGCAATCTTTTGTTCCTCTGCAAGACACACTTGACCTTTCCTTCGCGTGTCGAATTCTTGAAAAAACTTCTTCGAAGTCGCCGTATGGCTTGTTGCCCCAGAGTCGACGATCCATACATTTTTATTGTCCTCTTGATGCTTCTCCGTTCCAAGATATGCTCCATCAGAAATTTCTGCTCTTGCATAAAAACAATAATCATTCGAAGAATCTTGCGAGACTGCATTAGCTTTTTCTTTTTTATCTATCCAGGCTTTATATTTTATACAATCTCCTTTAAAATGCCCTGATTTTTTGCAAAAATAGCAATTTTTCTTCGACTGCGTGCTGTTTGTATTTTTGTATCCAGTTTTCAACGCCGTTTCTGTACACTCTCTTGTGACCTTTGTCCCTTTACGTCTTTTGTATTCGTCCATTAATTTACTTTTTACAAGTTCTAACGTAAAATCACCTTCGGGCATGCTTTCAAGTGCTGTCACGAGAGTTTCATAGGATTCTGGGAGACTTCCAAGCAGCATTGCACCCATAAGATTGTCTGGTAAATCCTATCCGAGGGCAGCTAATTTTTCAAAATAACCGCACATTGTGGTAATATGTTCCTCCATGTTGCCATTTTCTTTCATGGCTGTTCTACATAATTGTTTTAGCAACAATACTTTATTCGTTAACGTGGCCTTTTGGTGATATCCTTGTAGAGAATCCCATACCTCACATGATGTTTTGACATTCCTCATGTGCTGCAGTTGGCTGTCTTCTACTAATAGTCCTATTGTAGCGCGTGCTTCATTATACTTTTGCACCCAAACAGCATCTTCCGTAGCGGGTCTTTCACTTCTTATCACTTCCCATAGTTTTTCCTTAATTAACAGAAGTTCCAATTCGTAACTCCATCACTTTAATTACTGTCCACTGGGCCCATAACCTATTGGACTTTATTTACTAATAATATAACAACAGTGGTTTATAACATAAGCAGTAATATATAAAGTTTAATAAACACGTAATTTCTGCATGGTACAAATGAAACAGACTGGAAATGAATGAACAAAATATGTATGAGAAACAAAAACGCAATGTCATAGATCGATTAATTTTGTCGTCACTCCGCGTTCCTTCAACACACACAAACAAAACATTCATTCATCTAGATTCGTTGTCCTAGATTCGTTGTCCTCCAACAGTACCACACTGAAACAGTCAATTAAACCTGGTCCCGATTAATATTTTAGAGGATAACGCCGGTTATGACTGGGTTAAGTCTGGTATTTGCAATCATCTGGCTCATACTTTCGCATTTTTCGCATACTTGTTGGCCAGATCCTGGGTTTTTTCTGGTTTGGATCACGTAGTAATGTCGTACCACACTGAAACCGTCAATTAAACCTGGATTTGATAAATACTTTAGAGGCTAACACCGGTTAGGTCTGGGTTACGTCTGGTATTTACAATCATCTGCCTTATACTTTCGCATTTTTTGCATACTTGATGGCCAGATCCTGGGTTGTTTTCTGGTTAGGATCACGTATCAATGTGGTGCCACACCGAAATAGTTAATTCAACCTGGCTTCGACTAATATTTTAGAGGATAACAGCGGTTAGGTCAGGGTAAGGCCTGGTATTTGCCATCCTCTGGCTCATACTTTCGCATTTTTCGCCTTCTTATTGGCCAGATCCTGGGTCTTTTTCAGGATAGGATCACGTATTAATGTGGTACCACACTGAAATAGTCAATAAAACCTGGTGGCGATTAATATTTTAGAGGATAACTCCGTTTATGTCTGGGCTAGGTCAGGTATTTGCAATCATCTGGCTCATACTTTCGCATTTTTCGCATACTTGTTGGCCAGATCCTCGGTTTTTCCTAGTTTGGAACACGTAGTAATGTGGTACCACACTGAAGCAGCCCACTAAACCTGGTTTCGAGCAATATTTTAGAGGATAGCACCGGTTGGGTCCCGTTTTGTTCTCGGTTATGCCCGTATCTGGCTCATACTTTCGCATTTTTCGCATACTTGATGGCCAGATCCTTGGCTTATTCTGGTTTCGATCACGTAGTAACGTGGTACCATACTGAAACAGTCAATTAACCCTGGCCTCGATCAATATTTTAAAGTATAACTCCTCTTGGGTCACGTTTAGGTCTGGTGTAAGAACCTCACCTGACTCATACTTTCACATTCTTCGCATACTTATCGGCCAGATCATGGGCTTTTTCTGTGTTGGGTCACGTTGTAATGTGGCGCCACAATGAAACAGTCAACTAAACCTGACCTCGATCAATATTATAGAGGATAACACCGTTTAGGATTGTATTAGGTCTGGTATTTGCAATCATCTGGGTCATACTAACGCACTGTTCGCATACCTGTTGGCCAGATCCTGGGCTTTTTCTGGTTGGGATTATGTAGTAATGTGGTACCACACTGAAACAGTGAGTTAAACCTGGATTCGATCAATATAATAGAGGATAACTCCGGTTGGGTCACGTTTAGGTCTGGGATTTGCCCTCATCTGTCTCATACTTTCGCATTCTTCGCGTACTTGTTGGCCAGACCCTGGGCTTTTTCTGGCTTGAATCACGGAGTAATGTGGTACCACACTGAAACAGTCCATTAAACCTGGTACCGATCAATATTATAATGTATACCACCGTTTGGGTCTCGTTTAGGTCTGGGATTTGCCCTCATCTGGCTTATACTTTCGCATTCTTCGCATACTTGTTGGTCAGATCCTGTGTTTTTTTCTGGTTTGAATCACGTAGTAATGTGGTGCCACACTGAAACAGTTAATTAAACCTGGTCTCGATCAATATTTTAAAGTATAACTCCACTTGGGTCACGTTTAGGTCTGGGATTTGCCCTCATCTGTCTCATACTTTCGAATTCTTCGCATACTTTTTGGCCAGATCCTGGGCTTTTTCAGGCTTGAATCACGCGGTAATGTGGCACCACACTGAAACAGTCCATTAAACCTGGTACGGATCAATATTTTAGAGGATAACACCGTTTAGGATTGTATTAGGTCTGGTATTTACAATCATCTGGATCATACTTTCGCATTTTTCGCATAACTATTGGCCAGATCCTGGGCTTTTTCTGGTTTGGGTCACGTTGTAATGTGGCACCACAATGAAACAGTCAACTAAACCTGACCACGATCAATATTTTAGAGGATAACACCGTTTAGGATTGTATTAGGTCTGGTATTTGCAATCATCTGGGTCATACTAACGCACTGTTCGCATACCTGTTGGCCAGATCCTGGGCTTTTTCTGGTTGGGATTATGTAGTAATGTGGTGCCACACTGAAACAGTTAATTAAACCTGGCCTCGATCAATATTTTAAAGTATAACTCCAGTTGGGTCACGTTTAGGTCTGGGATTTGCCCTCAATTGTCTCATACTTTCGCATTTTTCGCATACTTGATGGCCAGATCCTGGGCCTATTGTTGTTTTGATCACGTAGTAACGTGGTACCGTACTGAAACAGTCAATTAAACCTGGCCTCGATCAATATTTTAAAGTGTAACTCCACTTGGGTCACGTTTAGGTCTGGTATTTACCCTCACCTGGCTCATACTTTCGCATTCTTCGCACACTTGACGGCCAGATCATGGGCTTTTTCTGTGTTGGGTCACGTTGTAATGTGGCACCACATTGAAACAGTCAACTAAACCTGACCTCGATCAATATTTTAGAGGATAACACAGTTTAGGATTGTGTTAGGTCAGGTATTTACAATCATCTGCATCATACTTTCGCATTCTTCGCACACTTGTTGGCCAGATCCTGGACATTTTCTGCTTTGGATCACGCAGTCATGTAGTACCAGAATGAAACAGTCAGTTAAACCTGGATTCGATCAATATTTTAAAGGATAACACCAGTTGGGTCTGAGTTAGGTCTGGTATTTGCAATCATCTGGGTCATACTAACGCACTTTTCGCATACCTGTTGGCCAGATCCTGGGCTTTTTCTGGTTGGGATTATGTAGTACTGTGGTACCACACTGAAACAGTGAGTTAAACCTGGATTCGATCAATATAATAGAGGATAACTCCGGTTGGGTCACGTTTAGGTCTGGGATTTGCCCTCATCTGTCTCATACTTTCGCATTCTTCGCACACCTGTTGGCCTGATCCTGGCCTTATTCTGGTTTGGGTCAGGTAGTCATGTGGTACCACACTGAAACCGTCAATTAAACCTGGTTCCGATCAATAAATTAGATGATAACACCGGTTAGGTCTGGGTTAGGTCTGGGATTTGCCCTCATCTGGCTTATACTTTCGCATTCTTCGCATACTTGTTGGTCAGATCCTGTGTTTTTTTCTGGTTTGAATCACGTAGTAATGTAGTACCACAATGAAACAGTCAATTAAACCTGACCACGATCAATATTTTAAAGTATATCACCGGTTGGGTTACGTTTAGGTCTGGGATATGCCCTCATCTGGCTGATACTTTCGCATTTTTCGCATACTTCTTAGCCAGATCCTGGGTTCTTTTCTGGTTTGGATCACGTACTAATGTAGTACCAGAATGAAACAGTCAATTAAACCTGGATTCGACCAATATTTTAGAGGATAACACCGGGTAGGTCTGGGTTAGGTCTGGTATTTGCCCTCATCTGGCTCGTACTTTTTTTTTTTTTTTTTTTTTGTCGTGGGGAAAATCTTCGAAAGACTCCCTCCCACCTCCTTGGGGAGAGGTGGGAGGGGTGTGTGGGATTCCCCGCGCCCGTACAACGACAGGCGCGGGACCTACCCACTAAAAACCCCACGGTGACCCTTCGGCACGCTTTGGGAGGATACCGGGAATCGCTCGAAGCATTCTTCCGGTATCATCCCCGTGCCCGCGCTTTCGCGCCCATCCCCCGGGGGGACAATCGGTCCCCCCAGTAGATACACTGCCTCATAGCGGCGGGACGGGGCCACTCCATCCCGCCGCTATCCGTCCCGGGGCCGCATTTAGTGGCGGCTGCGAGCCCCAACTCGCAACCGCCCGCGACCCCGTTTCCACCCCTCGGCGGCCGGGCGTTCATGGCCGCACCAGACCGCCGAGGGTGCCTCCCCTTGCGTCGGACCGGTAGGGGGAGGCACTCCTACCCACAACCGGTCCGACCCGGCGCCGCCTGGCGGGAGGAGGGTCCCCTCAGGACCCCCCTCCCAGCCTAGGTCATCCGCCACGCCGAGGCGGCCGCCCGCGACGCCTCGCGACCGGGCGACGACCTCGGGCCACCGCACGAGCGCGAGCTTCAGCACGCCGCTGACGCTCGCGCTCCCTCCCCGCGGCCTCCTTCTGCAACATTACGTTCTCGCAGAAGGAGACCACGGCCCTCCACTTCTCCTCGCTGCCGAGCATGGCGCGCACCACGCCCGGCAGCGAGACATCCCGCCCGACGACGCCGACCAGGACACGGCGCTCCCCCTCCCACGCGGGGCATACCTCCAGGGTATGATCCGCCGTGTCCTGCTCAGCGTCGCAGTTGGCCAACAAGTTTGCGAAAAATGGGAAAGTATGAGGCAGATAATTGCAAACACCAGACGTAACCCAGACCTAACCGGTGTTGTCCTCTAAAATATTGATCGAAGCCAGGTTTAATTGACTGCTTCAGTGTGGCATCACATGAATACGTGACTCTATCGAGAAAAGAACCCAGGATCTGCCCAACAAGTATGCGAAAAATGCGAAAGTATCAGCTAGATGTTGGCAAATACCAGACCTAACACAGACATAACCGGCGTTATCCTGTAAAATATTGGTCGAAACCAGGTTTAATTGACTGTTTCAGTATGGCACCTCATTAATACGTGATCCTAACCAAAAAAAATCCAGGATCTGGCCAACGAGTATGCGAAAGATGCGAAAGAATTAGGGAGATGATTGCAAATACCAGACGTAACCCAGACCAAACCGGTGTTGTCCTCTAAAATATTGATCGAAACCAGGTTTAATTGACTGTTTCAGTATGGCACCTCATTAATACGTGATCCCAACCAAAAAAGACCCAGGATCTGGCCAACGCGGATGCGAAAGATGCGAAAGTATTAGGGTGATGATTGCAAATACCAGACGTAACCCAGACCTAACCGGTGTTGTCCTCTAAAATATTGATCGAAACCAGGTTTAATTGACTGCTTCAGTGTGTTACAACGATAATACGTGTTCCAAACCAGAACAAACCTAGGATCTGGTCAACAAGTATGCGAAAAATGCGAAAGTATGAGCCAGATTGGGACAAATCCCAGACCTAACCTAGACACAACCGGCGTTATCCTCTAAAATATAAATCGCAACCAGGTTTAATTGGCTGTTTCGGTGTGGAACCACATTCCTACGTGATCCAAACCAGTAAAAACCCAGGAACTGGCCAACAAGTATGCGAAAAATGCGAAAGTATGAGTCTGATGATTGCAAATACCCAGACATAACCGGCGTTATCCTCTAAAATATTTATCGAAACCAGGTTTAATTGACTGTTTCAGTGTGGTACCAATTTACAAGGTGATCCGAACCAGAAAAGACCCAGGATCTGGCCAACAAGTATGCGAGAAATGCGACTGTATGAGCCAGATGATGACAAATACCAGACCTAACCCAGACATAACCGGCGTTATCCTCGAAAATATTAAACGCGACCAGGTCTAATTGACTCTTACAGTGTCTTACCACATTACTACGTGATCCAAACCAGAAAAAGCCCAGGATCTGGTCAACAAGAATGTGAAAAATGCGAAAATATGAGCCAGATTGGGGCAAATCCCAGACCTAATCCAGACATAACCGGCGATGTCCTCTAAAATATTAATCACAACCAGGTTTAATTGACTGTTTCAGTGTGGTACCACTTTACAACGTGACCCGAACCAGAAGAGACCCAGGATCTGGCCAACAAGTATGCGAAAAATGCGACTGTATGAGCCAGATGATTGCAAATACCAGAACTAACCCAGACCTAACCGACGTTATCCTCTAAAATATTAATCGGAATCAGGTTTAATTGACTCTTTCGGTGTGGTACCACATTACTACGTGATCCAAACCAGAAAAAGCCCAGGATCTGGCCAACAAGTATGCGAAAAATGCGAAAGTACGAGCCAGATGATTGCAAATACCAGAACTAACCCAGACATAACCGGCGTTATCCTCTAAAATATTAATCGCAACCAGGTTTTATTGACTGTTTCGATGTGGTACCACATTACTGCGTGATCCAAATCAGAAAAAGCCCGGTATCTGGCCAACAAGAATGCGAAAAATGCGAAAGTATGAGGCAGATGATTGCAAATACCAGACGCAACCCAGACCTAACCGGTGTCAGCCTCTACAATATTGACCGAATACAGGTTGAATTGAATATTTCAGTGTGGCACTACATTAATACGTGATCCTAAGCAGAAAAAAACCCAGAATATGGCCAACAAGTTTGCGAAAAATGCGAAAGTATGAGGCAGATGATTGCATATTACAGTCGTAACCCAGACCTAACCGGTGTTATCCTCTGAAATATTGTTCGAAACCAGGTTTACTTGACTGTTTCAGTGCGGTACCACATTAATACGTGATCCTAACCAGAAAAAAACTCAGGAGCTGGCCAACAAGTATGCGAAAGGAGCGAAATTATCAGGCAGATGATTGCAAATACCAGACCTAACACAAACCTAACCGGTGTCAGCCTCTACAATATTGATCGAATCCAGGTTGAATTGACTATTTCAGTGTGGTACCACATTGACACGTGATCCTGCCCAGAAAAAAGCGCAGGATCTGGCCAACAAGTATGCGAATGATGCGAAAGTATGAGGCAGATGATTGCAAATACTAGACCTAACACAAACCTAACCGGTATTGTCCTCTAAAGTATTGATCGAAGCCAGCCTTAATTGACTGATTCAGTCTGGTACCACATTACTACGAGGTCCAAGTCAGTAAAAGCCCAGGATCTGGCCAACAAGTATCCGAAAAATGCGAATGTATGAGGAAGATGATTGCAAATACCAGACCTAACCCAAATCTAACCGGTGTTATCCTCTAAAGTATTGATCCAAACCAAGTTTTATCGATTATTTCAGTGTGGTACCACATTAATACGTGATGCTATCCAGAAAAAGACCCAGGATCTGGCCAACAAGTATGCGAAAGATGCGAATGTCTGAGGCAGATGTTTGCAAATACCAGACCTAACACAAACCTGACCGGTATTGTCCTATAAAGTATTGATCGAATCCAGGTTTAATTGACTGTTTCGGTGTGGTACCACATTACTACGTGACCTAGATCAGATAAAGTCCAGTATCTGGCCAACAAGTATGCGAAAAATGCGAAAGTATGAGGCAGATGATTGCAAATACCAGAACTAACACAAACATAACCAGCGTTATCCTGCACAATATTCATCGCAACCAGGTTTAATTGACTGCTCCGGTGTGGAGCCACATTCCGACGGGATCCAAACCACAATATACATAAGATCTGGCCAACTAGTACGCGAAAATTGCGAAAGTATGAGCCAGATGATTGCAAATACCTGAACTAACCCAGACATAACCAGCGTTATCCTCTAAAGAATTAATCGGAACCAGGTTTAATTGACTGTTTCAGTGTGATACCACATGACTATGTGATCCAAGCCAGAACAAGGCCAGGATCTGGCCAGCAAGTATGCGAAAAATACGAAAATACGAGCCAGATGACGGCAAATCCCTGACCAAACCGTGACATAACCGGCGTTTTGCTCTAAAATATTAATCGCAACCAGGTTTAATTGACTGTTTCGGTGTGGTATCGCTTTACTACGTGATCCAAACCAGAAAAAGGCCAGCATCTGGACAACAAGTATGCGAAAAATGCGAAAGTACAAGCCAGATGAGGGCAAATACCTGACCTAACACAGACATAACCGGCGTTATCCACTAAAATATTAATCGGAACCAGGTTTAATTGACTGTTTCAGTGTGGTACCAAATTACTACGTGGTCCAAGCCAGAAAGAAGCCAGGATCTGGCCAGCAAGTATGCGAAAAATGCGAAAGTACGAGCCAGATGAGGGCAAATACCAGAACTAACCTAGACATAACCGGCGTTATCCTCTAGAATATTAATCGCAACCAGGTTTAATTGACTGTTTCGGTGTAGAACCACATTACTACGTGATCCAAACCAGAAAAAGCCCAGGATCTGGCCAACAAGTATGCGAAAAATGCGAAAGTACGAGCCAGATGAGGGCAAATACCAGACCTAACCCAGACATAACCGGCGTTATCCTATAAAATATTAATCGCAACTAGGTTTAATTGACTGCTTCGGTGTGGTACCGCTTTACTACGTGATCCAAACCAGAAAAACCCCAGGATCTTACCAACAAGTAGGCGAAAAATGCGAATGTACGAGCCAGATGAGGCCAAATCCCAGACCCAACCGAGACATAACCGGCGTTATCCTATAAAATATGAATCGCAACCAGGTTTAATTGACTGTTTCGGTGTGGTACCGCATTAGTACGTGATCCAAACCAGGAAAAGGCCAGGATCTGGCCAACAAGTATGCGAAAAATGCGAAAGTACGAGCCAGATGAGGGCAAATACCAGACCTAACCCAGACATAACAGGCGTTATCCTCTAAAATATTAATCGCAACCAGGTTTAATTGACTGTTTCAGTGTGGTACCGCATTACTACGTGATCCAAACCAGGAAAAGGCCAGGATCTGGCCAACAAGTATGCGAGAAATGCGAAAGTACGAGCCAGATGAGGGCAAATCCCTGACCTAACCGAGACATAACCGGCGTTATCCTCTAAAATATTAATCGCAACCAGGTTTAATTGACTGTTTCGGCGTGGTACCACATTACTACGCGGTCCGAGCCAGAAAAAGGCCAGGATGTGGCCAACAACTATGCGAAAAATGCGAAAGTACGAGCCAGATGAGGGCAAATACCAGACCTAACCTAGACATAACCGGCGTTATCCTCTAAAATATTAATCGAGACCAGGTTTAGTTGACTGTTTCGGTGTGGAGCGTCATTATTGCGGGATCCAAACCAGAAAAAACCCTGGATCTGGCCAAGAAGTATGCGAAAAACGCGAAAGTATGAGCCAGATGATTGCAAATACCAGAACTAACCCAGACATAAGCGGCGTTATCCACTAAAATATTAATCGGAACCAGGTTTAATTGACTGTTTCAGTGTGGTACCACATAACTACGTGGTCCAAGTCAGTAAAAGCCCAGGATCTGGCCAACAAGTATGCGAAAAATGCGGAAGAATGAGGAAGATGATTGCAAATACCAGACGTAACCCAGACCTAACCGGTGTTATCCTCTAAAATATTAATCGGAACTAGGTTTTATTGACTACTTCTGTGTAGTACCACATTACTACGTGATCCATACCAGAAAAATCCAGGATCTGGCCAAAAAGTATGCCAAAAACGCGAAAGTATGAGCCAGATGATTGCAAATACCAGAACTAACCCAGACATAAGCGGCGTTATCCACTAAAATATTAATCGCAACCAGGTTTTATTGACTGTTTCGATGTGGTACCACATTACTACGTGATCCAAATCAGAAAAAGCCCAGTATCTGGCCAACAAGTATGCGAAAAATGCGAAAGTATGAGGCAGATGATTGCATATTACAGTCGTAACCCAGACCTAGCCGGTGTTATCCTCTGAAATATTGTTCGAAACCAGGTTGACTTGACTGTTTCAGTGCGGTACCACATTAATACGTGATCCTAACCAGAAAAACCTCAGGAGCTGGCCAACAAGTATGCGAAAGGAGCGAAATAATCAGGCAGATGATTGCAAATACCAGACCTAACACGAACCTAACCGGTGTCAGCCTCTACAATATTGATCGAATCCAGGTTGAATTGACTATTTCAGTGTCGTACCACATTGACACGTGATCCTGCCCAGAAAAAAGCGCAGGATCTGGCCAACAAGTATGCGAATGATGCGAAAGTATGAGGCAGATGATTGCAAATACCAGACCTAACACAAACCTAACCGGTATTGTCCTCTAAAGTATTGATCGAAGCCAGCCTTAATTGACTGATTCAGTCTGGTACCACATTGCTACGAGGTCCAAGTCAGTAAAAGCCCAGGATCTGGCCAACAAGTATCCGAAAAATGCGAAAGTATGAGGAAGATGATTGCAAATACCAGACCTAACCCAAATCTAACCTGTGTTATCCTCTAAAGTATTGATCGAAACCAGGTTTTATTGATTATTTCTGGGTGGTACCACATTAATACGTGATGCTATCCAGAAAAGGACCCAGGATCTCGCAAACAAGTATGCGAAAGTTGCGAATGTATGAGACAGATGTTTGCAAATACCAGACCTAACACAAACCTGACCGGTATTGTCCTATAAAGTATTGATCGAATCCAGGTTTAATTGACTGTTTCGGTGTGGTACCACATTACTACATGACCTACATCAGAAAAAGTCCAGTATCTGGCCAACAAGTATGCGAAAAATGCGAAAGTATGAGGCAGATGATTGCAAATACCAGGCGCAACCCAGACGTAACCGGTGCCAGCCTCTACAATATTGATCGAATCCAGGTTGAATTGACTATTTCAGTGTGGCACCACATTAATACGTGATCCTTACCAGAAAAAAAACCCAGGATATGGCCAACAAGTTTGCGAAAAATGGGAAAGTATGAGGCAGATAATTGCAAACACCAGACGTAACCCATACCTAACCGGTGTTGTCCTCTAAAATATTCATCGAAGCCAGGTTTAATTGACTGCTTCAGTGTGGCATCACATGAATACGTGACTCTATCGAGAAAAGAACCCAGGATCTGGCCAACAAGTATGCGAAAAATGCGAAAGTATCAGCTAGATGTTGGCAAATACCAGACCTAACACAGACATAACCGGCGTTATCCTGTAAAATATTGGTCGAAACAAGGTTTAATTGACTGTTTCAGTATGGCACCTCATTAATACGTGATCCTAACCAAAAAAAATCCAGGATCTGGCCAACGAGTATGCGAAAGATGCGAAAGAATTAGGGAGATGATTGCAAATACCAGACGTAACCCAGACCTAACCGGTGTTGTCCTCTAAAATATTGATCGAAACCAGGTTTAATTGACTGCTTCAGTGTGTTACAACGATAATACGTGATCCCAACCTGAAAAAGCCCTGGATCTGGCCAACAAGTATGCGAAAAATGCGAAAGTACGAGCCAGATGATTGCAAATACCAGAACTAACCCAAACATAACCAGCGTTATCCTGCACAATATTCAACGCAACCAGGTTTAATTGACTGCTCCGGTGTGGAACCACATTACGACGGGATCCAAACCACAATATACATAAGATCTGGCCAACTAGTACGCGAAAATTGCGAAAGTATGAGCCAGATGATTGCAAATACCTGAACTAACCCAGGCATAACCAGCGTTATCCTCTAAAGTGTTAATCGGAACCAGGTTTAATTGACTGTTTCAGTGTGATACCACATGACTATGTGATCCAAGCCAGAACAAGGCCAGGATCTGGCCAACAAGTATGCGAAAAATACGAAAATACGAGCCAGATGACGGCAAATCCCTGACCAAACCGTGACATAACCGGCGTTTTGCTCTAAAATATTAATCGCAACCAGGTTTAATTGATTGCTTCTGTGTGGTACTGCATTACTACGTGATCCAAAGCAGAAAAAGCCCAGGATCTTGCCAACAAGTAGGCGGAAAATGCGAAGGTACGAGCCAGATGAGGGCAAATCCTAGACCTAACCGAGACATAACCGGCGTTATCCTCCAAAATATTAATCGCATCCAGGTTTAATTGACTGTTTAGGTGTGATATCGCTTTACTACGTGATCCAAACCAGAAAAAGGCCAGCATCTGGACAACAAGTATGCGAAAAATGCGAAAGTACAAGCCAGATGAGGGCAAATACCTGACCTAACACAGACATAACCGGCGTAATCCACTAAAATATTAATCGGAACCAGGTTTAATTGACTGTTTCAGTGTGGTACCAAATTACTACGTGGTCCAAAGCAGAAAAAGCCCAGGATCTGGCCAACAAGTATGCGAAAAATGCGAAAGTACGAGCCAGATGAGGGCAAATACCAGACCTAACCCAGACATAACCGGCGTTATCCTATAAAATATTAATCGCAGCTAGGTTTAATTGACTGCTTCAGTGTGGCATCACATGAATACGTGACTCTATCGAGAAAAGAACCCAGGATCTGGCCAACAAGTATGCGAAAAATGCGAAAGTATCAGCTAGATGTTGGCAAATACCAGACCTAACACAGACATAACCGGCGTTATCCTGTAAAATATTGGTCGAAACAAGGTTTAATTGACTGTTTCAGTATGGCACCTCATTAATACGTGATCCTAACCAAAAAAAATCCAGGATCTGGCCAACGAGTATGCGAAAGATGCGAAAGAATTAGGGAGATGATTGCAAATACCAGACGTAACCCAGACCTAACCGGTGTTGTCCTCTAAAATATTGATCGAAACCAGGTTTAATTGACTGCTTCAGTGTGTTACAACGATAATACGTGATCCAAACCAGAAAAAGCCCTGGATCTGGCCAACAAGTATGCGAAAAATGCGAAAGTACGAGCCAGATGATTGCAAATACCAGAACTAACCCAAACATAACCAGCGTTATCCTGCACAATATTCAACGCAACCAGGTTTAATTGACTGCTCCGGTGTGGAACCACATTACGACGGGATCCAAACCACAATATACATAAGATCTGGCCAACTAGTACGCGAAAATTGCGAAAGTATGAGCCAGATGATTGCAAATACCTGAACTAACCCAGGCATAACCAGCGTTATCCTCTAAAGTGTTAATCGGAACCAGGTTTAATTGACTGTTTCAGTGTGATACCACATGACTATGTGATCCAAGCCAGAACAAGGCCAGGATCTGGCCAACAAGTATGCGAAAAATACGAAAATACGAGCCAGATGACGGCAAATCCCTGACCAAACCGTGACATAACCGGCGTTTTGCTCTAAAATATTAATCGCAACCAGGTTTAATTGATTGCTTCTGTGTGGTACCGCATTACTACGTGATCCAAAGCAGAAAAAGCCCAGGATCTTGCCAACAAGTAGGCGGAAAATGCGAAGGTACGAGCCAGATGAGGGCAAATCCTAGACCTAACCGAGACATAACCGGCGTTATCCTCCAAAATATTAATCGCATCCAGGTTTAATTGACTGTTTAGGTGTGATATCGCTTTACTACGTGATCCAAACCAGAAAAAGGCCAGCATCTGGACAACAAGTATGCGAAAAATGCGAAAGTACAAGCCAGATGAGGGCAAATACCTGACCTAACACAGACATAACCGGCGTAATCCACTAAAATATTAATCGGAACCAGGTTTAATTGACTGTTTCAGTGTGGTACCAAATTACTACGTGGTCCAAGCCAGAAAGAGGCCAGGATCTGGCCAGCAAGTATGCGAAAAATGCGAAAGTACGAGCCAGATGAGGGCAAATACCAGACCTAACCTAGACATAACCGGCGTTATCCTCTAGAATATTAATCGCAACCAGGTTTAATTGACTGTTTCGGTGTAGAACCACATTACTACGTGATCCAAACCAGAAAAAGCCCAGGATCTGGCCAACAAGTATGCGAAAAATGCGAAAGTACGAGCCAGATGAGGGCAAATACCAGACCTAACCCAGACATAACCGGCGTTATCCTATAAAATATTAATCGCAGCTAGGTTTAATTGACTGCTTCGGTGTGGTACCGCATTACTACGTGATCCAAACCAGAAAAACCCCAGGATCTTGCCAACAAGTAGGCGAAAAATGCGAATGTACGAGCCAGATGAGGCCAAATCCCAGACCCAACCGAGACATAACCGGCGTTATCCTATAAAATATGAATCGCAACCAGGTTTTATTGACAGTTTCGGTGTGGTACCGCATTAGTACGTGATCCAAACCAGGAAAAGGCCAGGATCGGCCCAACAAGTATGCGAACAATGCGAAAGTACGTGCCAGATGAGGGCAAATACTAGACCTAACCCAGACATAACAGGCGTTATCCTCTAAAATATTAATCGGAACCAGGTTTAATTGACTGTTTCGGTCTGGTACCGCATTAGTACGTGATCCAAACCAGAAAAAGGCCAGGATCTGGCCAACAAGTATGCGGAACATGCGCAAGTACGAGCCAGATGAGGGCAAATCCAAGACGTAACCGAGATATAAACGGTGTTATCCCCTAAAATATTGATCGAAACCAGGTTTTATCGATTATTTCAATGTGGTACCACATTAATGCGTGATGCTATCCAGAAAAAGACCCAGGATCTGGCCAACAAGTATGCGAAAGATGCGAATGTATGAGGCAGATGTTTACAAATACCAGACCTAACACAAACCTGACCGGTATTGTCCTATAAAGTATTGATCGAATCCAGGTTTAATTGACTGTTTCGGTGTGGTACCACATTACTACGTGACCTAGATCAGAAAAAGTCCAGTATCTGGCCAACAAGTATGCGAAAAATGCGAAAGTATGAGGCAGATGATTGCAAATACCAGACGCAACCCAGACGTAACCGGTGCCAGCCTCTACAATATTGATCGAATCCAGGTTGAATTGACTATTTCAGTGTGGCACCACATTAATACGTGATCCTTACCAGAAAAAAACCCAAGATATGGCCAACAAGTTTGCGAAAAATGGGAAAGTATGGGGCAGATAATTGCAAACACCAGACGTATCCCAGACCTAACCGGTGTTGTCCTCTAAAATATTGATCGAAGCCAGGTTTAATTGACTGCTTCAGTGTGGCATCACATGAATACGTGACTCTATCGAGAAAAGAACCCAGGATCTGGCCAACAAGTATGCGAAAAATGCGAAAGTATCAGCTAGATGTTGGCAAATACCAGACCTAACACAGACATAACCGGCGTTATCCTGTAAAATATTGGTCGAAACAAGGTTTAATTGACTGTTTCAGTATGGCACCTCATTAATACGTGATCCCAACCAAAAAAAACCCAGGATCTGGCCAACGAGGATGCGAAAGATGCGAAAGTATTAGGGAGATGATTGCAAATACCAGACGTAACCCAGACCTAACCGGTGTTGTCCTCTAAAATATTGATCGGAACCAGGTTTAATTGACTGTTTCTGTGTGGTACCACATTACTACGTGATACAAACCAGAAAAAGCCTAGGATCTGGCCAACAAGTATGCGAAAAATACGAAAGCACGAGACAGATGAGGGCAAATCCCAGACACAACCGAGACATAACCGGCGTTATCCTCTAAAATATTAATCGCAACCAGGTTTAATTGACTGTTTCGGTGTGGTACCGCAATACTACGAGATCCCCACCAGAAAAAACGCAGGATCTGGCCAACAAGTATGCGAAAAATGCGGAAGTATGAGGCAGATGATCCCATACACCAGACCTAACACAAACCTAACCGGTATTGTCCTCTAAAAGTATTGATCGAAGCCCGCCTTAATTGACTGTTTCAGTGTGGTACCACATAACTACGTGGTCCAAGTCAGTAAAAGCCCAGGATCTGGCCAACAAGTATGCGAAAAATGCGAAAGAATGAGGAAGATGATTGCAAATACCAGACGTAACCCAGACCTAACCGGTGTTATCCTCTAAAATATTAATCGGAACTAGGTTTTATTGACTACTTCTGTGTGGTACCACATTACTACGTGATCCATACCAGAAAAATCCAGGATGTGGCCAAAAAGTATGCCAAAAATGCGAAAGTATGAGCCAGATGATTGCAAATACCAGAACTAACCCAGACATAACCGGCGTTATCCACTAAAATATTAATCGGAACCACGTTTTATTGACTATTTCAGTGTGGTACCACATTGAGACGTGATCCTAACCAGAAAAGGGCCGAGATCTGGCCAACAAGTATGCGAAAAATGCGAAAGTACGAGCCAGATGATAGCAAATACCAGAACTAACACAGACATAACCAGCGTTATCCTCTAAAATAATAATCGGAACCAGGTTTAATTGACAGTTTCGGTCTGGTACCGCATTAGTACGTGATCCAAACCAGAAAAGGGCCGAGATCTGGCCAACAAGTATGCGAAAAATGCGAAAGTACGAGCCAGATGATAGCAAATACCAGACCTAACCCAGACATAACCGGCGTTATCCTCTAAAATATTAATCGCAGCTAGGTTTAATTGACTGCTTTGGTGTGGTACCGCATTACTACGTGATCCAAACCAGAAAAACCCCAGGATCTTGCCAACAAGTAGGCGAAAAATGCGAAGGTACGAGCCAGATGATTGCAAATACCAGAACTAACACAGACATAACCAGCGTTATCCTCTAAAATAATAATCGGAACCAGGTTTAATTGACAGTTTCGGTCTGGTACCGCATTAGTACGTGATCCAAACCAGAAAAGGGCCGAGATCTGGCCAACAAGTATGCGAAAAATGCGAAAGTACGAGCCAGATGAGGGCAAATACCAGACCTAACCTAGGCATAACCGGCGTTACCCTCTAAAATATTAATCGCAACCAGGTTTAATTGACTGTTTCGGTGTAGAACAACATTACTACGTGACCCAAACCAGAAAAAGCCCAGGATCTGGCCAACAAGTATGCGAAAAATGCGAAAGTACGAGCCAGATGAGGGCAAATACCAGACCTAACCCAGACATAACCGGCGTTATCCTCTAAAATATTAATCGCTACCAGGTTTAATTGACTTTTTCGGTGTGGTACCGCATTACTACGTGATCCAAACCAGAAAAAGCCCAGCATCTGGCCAACAAGTACGCGAAAAATGCGAAAGAACGAGCGAGATAAGGGCAAATCCCAGACCTAACCCAGACATAACCGGCGTTTTCCTCTAAAATATTAATCGCAACCAGATTTAATTGACTGTTTCGGTGCGGCACCGCATTACTACGTGATCCAAAGCAGAAAAAGGCCAGGATCTGGCCAAAAAGTATGCGAAAAATTCGAAAGTATGAGCCAGATGTTTGCAAATCCCAGAACTAACCCAGACATAACCAGCGTTATCCTTTAAAATATTTATCGGAACCAGGTTTAATTGACTTTTTCGGTGTGGTACCGCATTACTACGTGATCCAAACCAGAAAAAACCCAGGATCTGGCCAACAAGAATGCGAAAAATGCGAAAGTATGAGCCAGATAATTGCAAATACCAGAACTAACCCAGACATAACCAGCGTTATCCTCTAAAATATTTATGGGAACCAGGTTTAATTGACTGTTTCGGTGTGGTACCGCATTACTACGTGGTCCAAACAAGAAAAAGGCCGGGATCTGGCCAACAAGTATCCAAAAATGCGAAAGGACGAGCCAGATGAGGGCAAATCCCAGACCTAACCGAGACATAGCCGGCGTTATCCCCCAAAATATTAATCGCAACCGGATTTAAATGACTTTTTCGGTGTGGTACCGCATCACTACGTGATCCAAACCAGAAAAAGCCCAGCATCTGGCCAACAAGTATGCGAAAAATGCGAAAGAACGAGCGAGATGAGGGCATATCCTAGACCTAACCCAGACATAACCGGCGTTATCCTCTAAAATATTAATCCCAACCAGGTTTAATTGACTTTTTCGGTGTGGTACCGCATTACTACGTGATCCAAACCATTAAAAGACCAGGATCTGGCCAACAAGTATGCAAATAGTGCGAAAGGACGAGCCAGATGAGGGCAAATCCCAGACCTAACCGAGACATAGCCGGCGTTATCCTCCAAAGTATTAATCGCAACCGGATTTAATTGACTTTTTCGGTGTGGTACCGCATCACTACGTGATCCATACCAGAAAAAGTCCAGCATCTGGCCAACAAGTATGCGAAAAATGCGAAAGAACGAGCGAGATGAGGGCAGATCCTAGACCTAACCCAGACATAACCGGCGTTATCCTCTAAAATATTAATCGCAACCAGGTTCAATTGACTGCTTCGGTGTGGAACCACATTACCACGGGATCCAAACCAGAAAAAGCCTAGGTTCTGGCCAACAAGTATGCGAAAATCGCGAAAGTATGAGCCAGATGATTGCATATACCAGATGTATCCCGGACGTAACCAGCGTTATCCTTTAAAATATTAATCGGAGCCAGATTTATTGACTGTTTCAGTGTGGTACCACATTACTACGTCATCCAAACCAGAAAAAGCTCTGGATCTGGCCAACAAGTATGCGAAAAATGCGAAAGTATGAGCTAGATGATTGCAAATACCAGACCTAACCGAGACATAACCGGTGGTATCCTCTAAAATATTAATCGCAACCGGGTTTAATTGACTGTTTCGGTGTGGTACCACATTACGACGTGATCCAAAGCAGAAAAAGGCCAGGATCTGGCCAACAAGTATGCGAAAAATTCGAAAGTATGAGCCAGATGATTGCAAATACCAGAACTAACCCGGACATAACCAGCGTTATCCTTTAAAATATTTATCGGAACCAGGTTTAATTGACTTTTTCGGTGTGGCACCGCATTACTACGTGATCCAAACCAGAAAAAACCCAGGATCTGGCCAACAAGAATGCGAAAAATGCGAAAGTATGAGCCAGATGATTGCAAATACCAGAACTAACCCAGACATAACCAGCGTTATCCTCTAAAATACTTATCGGAACCAGGTTAAATTGACTTTTTCGGTGTGGTACCGCATTACTACGGGATCCAAACCAGAAAAAACCCAGGATCTGGCCAACAAGTATGCGAAAAATGCGAAAGTATGAGCCAGATGATTGCAAATACCAGAACTAACCCAGACATAACCGGCGTTATCCTCTAAAATATTTATGGGAACCAGGTTTAATTGACTGTTTCGGTGTGGTACCGCATTACTACGTGGTCCAAACAAGAAAAAGGCCGGGATCTGGCCAACAAGTATCCAAAAATGCGAAAGGACGAGCCAGATGAGGGCAAATCCCAGACCTAACCGAGACATAGCCGGCGTTATCCTCCAAAGTATTAATCGCAACCGGATTTAATTGACTTTTTCGGTGTGGTACCGCATCACTACGTGATCCAAACCAGAAAAAGCCCAGCATCTGGCCAAAAAGTATACGAAAAATGCGCAAGAACGAGCGAGATGAGGGCATATCCTAGACCTAACCCAGACATAACCGGCGTTATCCTCTAAAATATTAATCGCAACCAGGTTTAATTGACTGTTTCGGTGTGGCACCGCATTACGACGTGATCCCAACCAGAAAAAGGCCAGGATCTGGCCAACATGTGTGCGAAAAATGCGAAAGTATGAGCCAGATGATTGCAAATACCAGAACTAACCCAGACATAACCAGCGTTATCCTCTAAAATACTTATCGGAACCAGGTTTAATTGACTTTTTCGGTGTGGTACCGCATTACTACGTGATCCAAACCATTAAAAGGCCAGGATCTGGCCAACAAGTATGCAAAAAGTGCGAAAGGACGAGCCAGATGAGGGCAAATCCCAGACCTAACCGAGACATAGCCGGCGTTATCCTCCAAAGTATTAATCGCAAACGGATTTAATTGACTCTTTCGGTGTGGTACCGCATCACTACGTGATCCATACCAGAAAAAGTCCAGCATCTGGCCAACAAGTATGCGAAAAATGCGAAAGAACGAGCGAGATGAGGGCAGATCCTAGACCTAACCCAGACATAACCGGCGTTATCCTCTAAAATATTAATCGCAACCAGGTTCAATTGACTGTTTCGGTGTGGAACCACATTACCACGGGATCCAAACCAGAAAAAGCCTAGGTTCTGGCCAACAAGTATGCGAAAATCGCGAAAGTATGAGCCAGATGATTGCAAATACCAGATGTATCCCGGACGTAACCAGCGTTATCCTTTAAAATATTAATCGGAGCCAGATTTATTGACTGTTTCAGTGTGGTACCACATTACTACGTCATCCAAACCAGAAAAAGCTCAGGATCTGGCCAACAAGTATGCGAAAAATGCGAAAGTATGAGCTAGATGATTGCAAATACCAGACCTAACCGAGACATAACCGGTGGTATCCTCAAAAATATTAATCGCAACCGGGTTTAATTGACTGTTTCGGTGTGGTACCACATTACGACGTGATCCAAACCAGAAAAAACCCAGGATCTGGCCAACAAGTATGCGAAGAATGCGAAAGTACGAGCCAGATGATGGCAAATACCAGACCTAACCCCGCCATAACCGGCGTTATCCTCTGAAATATTAATCGGAACCAGGTATTATTGACATTTTCAGTGTGGTACCACATTACTACGTGGTCCAAACCGGAAAAAGACCAGGACCGGACCGTTCAAGTATGCGAAAAATGCGAAAGTATGTGCTAGATGATGGCAAATACCAGACCAAACCCTGACATAACCGGCGTTATCCTCCAAAATATTACACGGAATCAGGTTTAATTGACTGTTTCAGTGTTGTACTTCATTACTACGTGATGCAATCCAGAAAAAGCCCAGGATCTAGCCATCAAGTATGAGAAATATGCGAAAGAATGAGCCTGATGAGAGCAAATCCCAGACCTAACCTAGACCTAACATGAATTATTCTCTAAAATATTGATCGAAAACAGGTTTAATTGTCTGTTTCAGTGTTGTACTTCATTACTACGTGATGCAATCCAGAAAAAGCCCAGGATCTAGCCATCAAGTATGAGAAATATGCGAAAGAATGAGCCTGATGAGGGCAAATCCTAGACCTAACCCAGACCTAACATGCGTTATCCTCTAAAAAAATTAACCAAGACCAGGTCTAATTGAATGTTTCAGTGTGGTACCACATTACTACGTGAAACAAACCAGAAAAAACCCAGCATCCGTTCAACAAGTATGTTAAAACTGCGACAGTATGACCCTGATGAGGGCAAATCCCAGGCCTAACCTAGACCTAACATGCGTTGTCCTCTAAAATATTGATGGAAACCAGGTTTAATTGATTGTTTCAGTGTTGTACTTCATTACTACGTGATGCAATCCAGAAAAAGCCCAGGATCTAGCCATCAAGTATGAGAAATATGCGAAAGAATGAGCCTGATGAGAGCAAATCCCAGACCTAACCTAGACCTAACATGAATTATTCTCTAAAATATTGATCGAAAAAAGGTTTAATTGACTGTTTCAGTATTGTACTTCATTACTACGTGATGCAATCCAGAAAAAGCCCAGGATCTAGCCATCAAGTATGAGAAATATGCGAAAGAATGAGCCTGATGAGGGCAAATCCTAGACCTAACCCAGACCTAACATGCGTTATCCTCTAAAATATTTATCAAGACCAGGTTTAATTGAATGTTTCAGTGTGGTACCACATTACTACGTGATGCAATCCAGAAAAAGCCCAGGATCTACCCATCAAGTATGAGAAATATGCGAAAGAATGATCCTGATGAGAGCAAATCCCAGACCTAACCTAGACCTAACATGAATTATTCTCTAAAATATTGATCGAAACCAGGTTTAATTGACTGTTTCAGTGTTGTACTTCATTACTACGTGATGCAATCCAGAAAAAGCCCAGGATCTAGCCATCAAGTATGAGAAATATGCGAAAGAATGAGCCTGATGAGAGCAAATCCCTGACCTAACCTAGACCTAACATGAATTATTCTCTAAAATATTGATCAAAAGCAGGTTTAATTGAATGTTTCAGTGTGGTACCACATTACTACGTGATCCAAACCAGAAAAAACCCAGGATCCGTCCAACAAGTATGTGAAGATTGCGAAAGTATGAGTCTGATGAGTGAAAATCTCAGGCCTTACCTAGACCTAACTTGCGTTGTCCTCTAAAATATTGATGGAAACCAGGTTTAATTGACTGTTTCAGTGTTGTACTTCATTACTACGTGATGCAATCCAGAAAAAGCCCAGGATCTAGCCATCAAGTATGAGAAATATGCGAAAGAATGAGCCTGATGAGAGCAAATGCCAGACATAACCTAGACCTAACTTGCGTTGTCCTCTAAGATATTGATGGAAACCAGGTTTAATTGACTGTTTCAGTGTTGTACTTCATTACTACGTGATGCAATCCAGAAAAAACCCAGGATCAGTTCAACAAGTATGTGAAGAATGCGAAAGTATGAGTCTGATGAGTGAAAATCGCAGGGCTAACCTAGACCTAACATGCGTTATCCTCTAAAATATTGATCGAAACCAGGTTTAATCGACTGTTTCAGAGTGGTATCACACTACTACGGGATCCAAACCAGCAAAAACCCAGGATCTGGCCAACAAGTATGCGAAAAATGCGAAAGTATGTGCTAGATGATGGCAAATACCAGACCTAACCCAGGCATAACCGGCGATCTCCTCTAAAATATTAATCGGAACCAGCTTTTATTGTCTGTTTCAGAGTGGTATCGCATTACTACGTGATCCAAACCAGAAAAAGCCCCGCATCTGGCCAACAAGTATGCGAACTATGCGAAAGAACGAGCCAGATGAGGGCAAATCCCAGACCTAACTCAGACATAACCGGGCGTTATCCTCTAAAATATTAATCGCTACCAGGTTTAATTGACTTTTTCGGTGTGGTACCGCATTACTACGTGATCCAAACCTGAAAAAGCCCAGGATCGGCCAACAAGAATGCGGAAAATGCGAAAGTACGAGCCAGATGGGGGCAAATCCCAGACCTAACCGAGACATAACCAGCGTTATCCTCTAAAATATTAATCGCTACCAGGTTTAATTGACTTTTTCGGTGTGGTACCGCATTACTACGTGATCCAAACCAGAAAAAGCCCAGCATCTGGCCAACAAGTTGGCGAAAAATGCGAAAGAACGAGCGAGATAAGGGCAAATCCCAGACCTAACCCAGACATAACCGGCGTTTTCCTCTAAAATATTAATCGCAACCAGATTTAATTGACTGTTTCGGTGCGGCACCGCACTACTACGTAATCCAAAGCAGAAAAAGGCCAGGATCACGACAACAAGTGTGCGAGAAATGCGAAAGTATGAGGCAGATGATTGGAAATACAAGACGTAACCCTGAACTAACCGGTGTTATCCCCTGAAATATTGATCGAAACCAGGTTTAATTGACTGTTTCAGTGTGGTACTACTCTACTACGTGATCCAAACCAGAAAAAGCCCAGGATCTGGCCAACAAGTATGCGAAAAATGCGAAAGTATGAGGCAGATGTTTGAAATTACGAGCGAAAGTACGAGCCAGATGAGGGCAAATCCCAGACCTAACCGAGTCATAACCGGCGTTATCCTCTAAAATATTAATCGCAGCCAGGTTTAATTGACTGTTTCGGTGTGGAACCGCATTACTACATGATCCAAACCAGAAAAAGGCCCGGATCTGGCCAACATGTATGGGAAAAATGCGAAAGTACGAGTCAGATGAGGGCAACTACCAGACCTATCCCAGACATAACCGGCGTTATCCTCTAAAATATTAATCGCAACCAGGTTTAATTGACTGTTTCGGTGTGGAACCACATTACCACGGCATCCATACCAGAAAAATCCCAGGATCTGGCCAACAAGTATTAGAAAAACGCGAATGTATGAGCCAGATGATTGCAAATACCAGATCTAACCCAGACATAACAGGCGTTATCCTCTAAAATATTAATCGGAACCAGGTTTAATTGACTGTTTCAGTGTGGTACCACATTAGTACGTGATGTCAGTCAAAAACAGCCCAGGATCTGACCAACAATTATGCCAAAAATGCGAAAGTATGAGCTAGATGATGACAAATACCAGACCTAACCCAGACATAACCGGCGTTATCCTCTAAAATATTAATCGGAACCACATTTCAAAGGACTATTTCAGTGTGGTACCACATTAATACGTGATACTAACCAACAAAAAGCCCAGGATCTGGACAACAAGTATGCGAAAAATGCGAAAGTATGAGGCAGATGATTGCAAATACAAGACGTAACCCTGACCTAACAGGTGTTATCCCCTGTAATATTGATCGAAACCAGGTTTAATTGACTGTTTCAGTGTGGTACTACTCTACTACGTGATCCAAACCAGAAAAAGTCCAGGATCTGGCCAACAAGTATGCGAAAAATGCGAAAGTATGAGGCAGATGATTGCAATTACCAGACCCAACCCAGGCATAACCGGCGTTCTCCTCTAAAATATTAATCGGAACCAGCTTTTATTGACTGTTTCAGCGTGGTACCATATGACTACGTGATCCGAGCCAGAAAAATGTCAGGATCTGGCCAACAGGTATGCGAAAATGCGAAAGTACGAGCCAGATGAGGGCAAATCCCAGACCTAACCGAGTCATAACCGGCGTTATCCTCTAAAATATTAATCGCAACCAGGTTTAATTGACTGTTTCGGTGTGGTACCGCATTACTACGTGATCCAAACCAAAAAAAGGTCCGGATCTGGCCAACATGTATGGGAAAAATGCGAAAGTACGAGTCAGATGAGGGCAGATACCAGACCTAACCCAGACATAGCCTGCGTTATCCTCTATAATATTAATCGCAACTAGGTTTAATTGACTGTTTCGGTGTGGAACCACATTACCACGGCATCCAAACCAGTAAAATCCCAGGATCTGGCCTACAAGTATGCGAAATACGCGAAAGTATGAGCCAGACGATTGCAAATACCAAATCTAACCCAGACATAACCGGCGTTATCCTCGAAAATTTTAATCGGAACCAGGATTAATTGACTGTTTCAGTGTGGTACCAAATTAGTACGTGATCTCAGTCAAAAATAGCCCAGGATCTGGCCAACAATTATGCCAAAAATACGAAAGTATGAGCTAGATGATGACAAATACCAGACCTAACCCAGACATAACCGGCGTTATCCTCTAAAATATTAATCGGAACCAGGTTTAATTGACTGTTTCAGTGTGGTACCATATGACTACGTGATTCGAGCCAGAAAAAGGTCAGGATCTGGCCAACATGTATGGGAAAAATGCGAAAGTACGTGTCAGATGAGGGCAAATACCAGACCTAACCCTGGCATAACCGGCGTTCTCCGTTAAAATATTAATCGGAACCAGCTTTTATTGACTGTCTCAGAGTGGTATCACATCTCTACGTGACCCAAACCAGTAAAAACCCAGGAACTGGCCAACAAGTATGTGAAAATGCGAAAGTACGAGCCAGATGAGGGCAAATCCCAGACGTAAACGAGACATAACCGGCGTTATCCTCTAAAATATTAATCGGAACCAGGTTTAACTGACTGTTTCAGTGTGGTACCATATTTGTACGTGATCCAAATCAGAAACAGCCCAGGATCTGGCCAACAAGTATGCCAAAAATGTGAAAGTATGAGCTAGATGATGGCAAATACCAGACCTAACCCAGGCATAACCGGCGTTATCCTCGAAAATATTAATCGGAACCAGGTTAAATTGACTGTTTCAGTGTGGTACCACATTACTACGTGATCCCAGTCACAAATAGCCCAGGATCTAGCCAACAATTATGCCAAAAATGCGAAAGTATGAGCTAGATGATGGCAAATACCAGACCTAACCCAGACCTAACCGGTGCTATCCTCTAAAATATTCATCGAATCCAGGTTGAATTGACTATTTCAGTGTGGCACCACATTAATACGTGATACTAACCAACAAAAAGCCCAGGATCTGGACAACAAGTATGCGAAAAATGCGAAAGTATGAGGCAGATGAATGCAAATACCAGAACTAACCTTGACATAACCGGCGTTATCCTCTAAAATTTTTATCGGAACAAGGTTTAATTGATTTTTTCGGTGTGGTACCGCATTACTACGTGATCCGAACCAGAAAAAGCCCAGGATCGGGCCAACAAGAATGCGCAAAATGCGAAAGTACGAGCCAGATGAGGGCAACTCCCAGACCTAACCGAGACATAACCGGCGTTATCCTCTAAAATATTAATCGCAACCAGGTTTAATTGACTGTTTCGGTGTAGTACCGCATTACTACGTGATCCAAACCAGAAAAAATCCAGGATCTGGCCAACAAGTATGCGAAAAATGCGAATGTATGAGCCAGACGATTGCAAATACCAGACCTAACCAAGGCATAACCGGCGTTATCCTCTAAAATATTAATCGGAACCCGCTTTCATTGACTGTCTCGGTGTGGTATCACATTACTACTTGATCCAAACTAGAAAAAGCCCAGGATCTGGCCAACAAGTATGCGAAAAAAGCGAAACTACGAGCCAGATGAGGGCAAATACCAGACCTAACCGAGACATAACCGGCGTTATCCTCTAAAATATTAATCGCAACCAGGTTGAATTGACTGTTACGGTGTGGAACCACATTACCACGGCATCCAAACCAGAAAATTCCCAGGATCTGGCCAACAAGTATGCGAAAAACGCGAATGTATGAGCCAGATGATTGCAAATACCAGATCTAACCCAGACATAACCGGCGTTATCCTCTAAAATATTAATCGGAACCAGGTTTAATTGACTGTTTCAGTGTGGTACCACATTTGTACGTGATCCAAATTAGAAACAGCCCAGGATCTGGCCAACAAGTATGCCAAAAATGTGAAAGTATGAGCTGGATGATGACAAATACCACATCTAACCCAGACATAACCGGAGTTATCCTCTAAAATATTAATCGGAACCACGTTTTATTGACTATTTCAGTGTGGTACCACATTAATACGTGATACTAACCAACAAAAAGCCCACGATCTGGACAACACGTATGCGAAAAATGCGAAAGTATGAGGCAGATGATTGCAAATACAAGACGTAACCCTGACCTAACAGGTGTTATCCCCCGTAATATTGATCGAAACCAGGTTTAATTGACTGTTTCAGTGTGGTACTACTCTACTACGTGATCCAAACCAGAAAAAGCCCAGGATCTGGCCAACAAGTATGCCAAAAACGCGAATGTATGAGCCAGATGATGGCAAATACCAGACCTAACCCAGGCATAACCGGCGTTATCCTCTAAAATATTAATCGCAACCAGGTTTAATTGACTGTTACGGTGTGGAACCACATTACCACGGCATCCAAACCAGAAAAATCCCAGGATCTGGGCAACAAGTATGCGAAAAACGCGAATGTATGAGCCAGATGATGGCAAATACCAGACCTAACCCAGGCATAACCGGCGTTATCCTCTAAAATATTAATCGCAACCAGGTTTAATTGACTGTTACGGTGTGGAACCACATTACCACGGCATCCAAACCAGAAAAATCCCAGGATCTGGGCAACAAGTATGCGAAAAACGCGAATGTATGAGCCAGATGATGGCAAATACCAGACCTAACCCAGGCATAACCGGCGTTATCCTCTAAAATATTAATCGCAACCAGGTTTAATTGACTGTTACGGTGTGGAACCACATTACCACGGCATCCAAACCAGAAAAATCCCAGGATCTGGGCAACAAGTATGCGAAAAACGCGAATGTATGAGCCAGATGATGGCAAATACCAGACCTAACCCAGGCATAACCGGCGTTATCCTCGAAAATATTAATCGGAACCAGGATTAATTAACTGTTTCAGTGTGGTACCACATTAGTACGTGATGTCAGTCAAAAACAGCCCAGGATCTGACCAACAATTATGCCAAAAATGCGAAAGTATGAGCTAGATGATGACAAATACCAGACCTAACCCAGACATAACCGGCGTTATCCTCTAAAATATTAATCGGAACCACATTTTAAAGGACTATTTCAGTGTGGTACCACATTAATACGTGATACTAACCAACAAAAAGCCCAGGATCTGGACAACAAGTATGCGAAAAATGCGAAAGTATGAGGCAGATGATTGCAAATACAAGACGTAACCCTGACCTAACAGGTGTTATCCCCTGTAATATTGATCGAAACCAGGTTTAATTGACTGTTTCAGTGTGGTACTACTCTACTACGTGATCCAAACCAGAAAAAGCCCAGGATCTGGCCAACAAGAATGCGAAAAATGCGAAAGTATGAGGCAGATGATTGCAATTACCAGACCCAACCCAGGCATAACCGGCGTTCTCCTCTAAAATATTAATCGGAACCAGCTTTTATTGACTGTTTCAGCGTGGTACCATATGACTACGTGATCCGAGCCAGAAAAATGTCAGGATCTGGCCAACAGGTATGCGAAAGTGCGAAAGAACGAGCCAGATGAGGGCAAATCCCAGACCTAACCGAGTCATAACCGGCGTTATCCTCTAAAATATTAATCGGAACCAGGTTTAACTGACTGTTTCAGTGTGGTACCACATTTGTACGTGATCCAAATCAGAAACAGCCCAGGATCTGGCCAACAAGTATGCCAAAAATGTGAAAGTATGAGCTAGATGATGGCAAATACCAGACCTAACCCAGGCATAACCGGCGTTATCCTCGAAAATATTAATCGGAACCAGGTTAAATTGACTGTTTCAGTGTGGTACCACATTACTACGTGATCCCAGTCACAAATAGCCCAGGATCTAGCCAACAATTATGCCAAAAATGCGAAAGTATGAGCTAGATGATGGCAAATACCAGACCTAACCCAGACCTAACCGGTGCTATCCTCTAAAATATTCATCTAATCCAGGTTGAATTGACTATTTCAGTGTGGCACCACATTAATACGTGATACTAACCAACAAAAAGCCCAGGATCTGGACAACAAGTATGCGAAAAATGCGAAAGTATGAGGCAGATGAATGCAAATACCAGAACTAACCTTGACATAACCGGCGTTATCCTCTAAAATATTTATCGGAACAAGGTTTAATTGATTTTTTCGGTGTGGTACCGCATTACTACGTGATCCGAACCAGAAAAAGCCCAGGATCGGGCCAACAAGAATGCGCAAAATGCGAAAGTACGAGCCAGATGAGGGCAAATCCCAGACCTAACCGAGACATAACCGGCGTTATCCTCTAAAATATTAATCGCAACCAGGTTTAATTGACTGTTTCGGTGTGGTACCGCATTACTACGTGATCCAAACCAGAAAAAATCCAGGATCTGGCCAACAAGTATGCGAAAAATGCGAATGTATGAGCCAGACGATTGCAAATACCAGACCTAACCAAGGCATAACCGGCGTTATCCTCTAAAATATTAATCGGAACCCGCTTTCATTGACTGTCTCGGTGTGGTATCACATTACTACTTGATCCAAACTAGAAAAAGCCCAGGATCTGGCCAACAAGTATGCGAAAAAAGCGAAACTACGAGCCAGATGAGGGCAAATACCAGACCTAACCGAGACATAACCGGCGTTATCCTCTAAAATATTAATCGCAACCAGGTTGAATTGACTGTTACGGTGTGGAACCACATTACCACGGCATCCAAACCAGAAAATTCCCAGGATCTGGCCAACAAGTATGCGAAAAACGCGAATGTATGAGCCAGATGATTGCAAATACCAGATCTAACCCAGACATAACCGGCGTTATCCTCTAAAATATTAATCGGAACCAGGTTTAATTGACTGTTTCAGTGTGGTACCACATTTGTACGTGATCCAAATTAGAAACAGCCCAGGATCTGGCCAACAAGTATGCCAAAAATGTGAAAGTATGAGCTGGATGATGACAAATACCACATCTAACCCAGACATAACCGGAGTTATCCTCTAAAATATTAATCGGAACCACGTTTTATTGACTATTTCAGTGTGGTACCACATTAATACGTGATACTAACCAACAAAAAGCCCACGATCTGGACAACACGTATGCGAAAAATGCGAAAGTATGAGGCAGATGATTGCAAATACAAGACGTAACCCTGACCTAACAGGTGTTATCCCCCGTAATATTGATCGAAACCAGGTTTAATTGACTGTTTCAGTGTGGTACTACTCTACTACGTGATCCAAACCAGAAAAAGCCCAGGATCTGGCCAACAAGTATGCCAAAAACGCGAATGTATGAGCCAGATGATGGCAAATACCAGACCTAACCCAGGCATAACCGGCGTTATCCTCTAAAATATTAATCGCAACCAGGTTTAATTGACTGTTACGGTGTGGAACCACATTACCACGGCATCCAAACCAGAAAAATCCCAGGATCTGGGCAACAAGTATGCGAAAAACGCGAATGTATGAGCCAGATGATGGCAAATACCAGACCTAACCCAGGCATAACCGGCGTTATCCTCGAAAATATTAATCGGAACCAGGATTAATTAACTGTTTCAGTGTGGTACCACATTAGTACGTGATGTCAGTCAAAAACAGCCCAGGATCTGACCAACAATTATGCCAAAAATGCGAAAGTATGAGCTAGATGATGACAAATACCAGACCTAACCCAGACATAACCGGCGTTATCCTCTAAAATATTAATCGGAACCACATTTTAAAGGACTATTTCAGTGTGGTACCACATTAATACGTGATACTAACCAACAAAAAGCCCAGGATCTGGACAACAAGTATGCGAAAAATGCGAAAGTATGAGGCAGATGATTGCAAATACAAGACGTAACCCTGACCTAACAGGTGTTATCCCCTGTAATATTGATCGAAACCAGGTTTAATTGACTGTTTCAGTGTGGTACTACTCTACTACGTGATCCAAACCAGAAAAAGCCCAGGATCTGGCCAACAAGAATGCGAAAAATGCGAAAGTATGAGGCAGATGATTGCAATTACCAGACCCAACCCAGGCATAACCGGCGTTCTCCTCTAAAATATTAATCGGAACCAGCTTTTATTGACTGTTTCAGCGTGGTACCATATGACTACGTGATCCGAGCCAGAAAAATGTCAGGATCTGGCCAACAGGTATGCGAAAGTGCGAAAGAACGAGCCAGATGAGGGCAAATCCCAGACCTAACCGAGTCATAACCGGCGTTATCCTCTAAAATATTAATCGGAACCAGGTTTAACTGACTGTTTCAGTGTGGTACCACATTTGTACGTGATCCAAATCAGAAACAGCCCAGGATCTGGCCAACAAGTATGCCAAAAATGTGAAAGTATGAGCTAGATGATGGCAAATACCAGACCTAACCCAGGCATAACCGGCGTTATCCTCGAAAATATTAATCGGAACCAGGTTAAATTGACTGTTTCAGTGTGGTACCACATTACTACGTGATCCCAGTCACAAATAGCCCAGGATCTAGCCAACAATTATGCCAAAAATGCGAAAGTATGAGCTAGATGATGGCAAATACCAGACCTAACCCAGACCTAACCGGTGCTATCCTCTAAAATATTCATCTAATCCAGGTTGAATTGACTATTTCAGTGTGGCACCACATTAATACGTGATACTAACCAACAAAAAGCCCAGGATCTGGACAACAAGTATGCGAAAAATGCGAAAGTATGAGGCAGATGAATGCAAATACCAGAACTAACCTTGACATAACCGGCGTTATCCTCTAAAATATTTATCGGAACAAGGTTTAATTGATTTTTTCGGTGTGGTACCGCATTACTACGTGATCCGAACCAGAAAAAGCCCAGGATCGGGCCAACAAGAATGCGCAAAATGCGAAAGTACGAGCCAGATGAGGGCAAATCCCAGACCTAACCGAGACATAACCGGCGTTATCCTCTAAAATATTAATCGCAACCAGGTTTAATTGACTGTTTCGGTGTGGTACCGCATTACTACGTGATCCAAACCAGAAAAAATCCAGGATCTGGCCAACAAGTACGCGAAAAATGCGAATGTATGAGCCAGACGATTGCAAATACCAGACCTAACCAAGGCATAACCGGCGTTCTCCTCTAAAATATTAATCGGAACCAGCTTCTATTGTCCGTTTCAGTGTGGTACCGCATTACTACGTGATCCAAACCAGCAAGAGGACAGGATCTGGCCAACAAGTATGCGAAAAATGCGAAAGTACGAGCCAGATGAGGGCAAATCCCAGACCTAACCGAGACATAACCGGTGTTATCCCCTGAAATATTGATCGAAACCAGATTTAATTGACTGTTTCAGTGTGGTGCCATATTACTACGTGATCCGAACCAGAAAAAGCCCTGGATCTGGCCAACAAGTATGCGAAAAATGCGAAAGTACGAGCTAGATGAGGGCAAATACCAGACCTAACCAAGACATAAACGGCGTTATCCTCTAAGATAGTAATCGCAACCAGATTTCATTGACTGTTTCGGTGTGGAACCACATTACTACGGGATCCAAACCAGAAAAAGCCCAGGATCTGGCCAACAAGTATGTGAAAAATGCGAAAGTATGAGTTAGATCATTGCAAATACCAGAACTAACCCAGACATAACCAACGTTATCCTCTAAAATATTTATCGGAACCAGGTTTAATAGACTGTTGCTGTGTGGTACCGCATTACTACGTGGTCTAAGCCAGAAAAAGGCCGGGATCTGGCCAACACGTATCCAAAAATGCGAAAGGACGAGCCAGAGGAGGGCAAATCCCAGACCTAACCGAGACATAACCGGAGTTATCCTCTAAAATATTAATCGCAACCAGGTTTAATTGACATTTTCTGTGTGGTACCGCATTACTGCGTGATCCAAACCTGAAAAAGGCCAGGATCTGGCCAGCAAGTATGCGAAAAATGCGAATGAACGAGCGAGATGAGGGCAAATACCAGAACTAACCCAGCCATAACCAGCGTTATCCTCTAAAGTATTTATCGGAACCAGGTTTAATTGACTTTTTCGGTGTGGTACCGCATTACTACGTGATACTAACCAACAAAAAGCCCAGGATCTGGACAACAAGTATGCGAAAAATGCGAAAGTATGAGGTAGATGATTGCAAATACAAGACGTAACCCTGACCTAACCGGTTTTATCCCCTGAAATATTGATCGATACCAGGTTTAATTGACTGTTACAGTGTGGCACCACATTACTACGTGATCCAAACCAGAAAAAACCCAAGATATGGCCAACAAGTATGCGAAAAATGCGAAAGTATGAGCCAGATGAATGCAAATACCAGAACTAACCTTGACATAACCGGCGTTATCCTCTAAAATATTAATCTCACCCAGGTTTAATTGACTTTTTCGGTGTGGTACTACTCTACTACGCGATCCAAACCAGAAAAAGCCCAGGATCTGGCCAACAAGTATGCGAAAAATGCGAAAGTATAAGGCAGATGATGCAATTACCAGACTTAACCCAGGCATAACCGGCGTTCTCCACTAAAATAGTAATCGGAACCAGCTTTTATTGACTGTCTCAGTGTGGTACTACATTTCTACGTGACCCAAACCAGAAAAATCCCAGGATCTGGCCAACAAGTATGCGAAAAACGCGAATGTATGAGCCAGATGATTGCAAATACCAGATCTAACCCAGACATAACCGGCGTTATCCTTTAAAATATTAATCGGAACCAGGTTTAATTGACTGTTTCAGTGTGGTACCACATTTGTACGTGATCCAAATTAGAAACAGCCCAGGATCTGGCCAACAAGTATGCCAAAAATGTGAAAGTATGAGCTGGATGATGACAAATACCACATCTAACCCAGACATAACCGGAGTTATCCTCTAAAATATTAATCGGAACCACGTTTTATTGACTAATTCAGTGTGGTACCACATTAATACGTGATACTAACCAACAAAAAGCCCACGATCTGGACAACACGTATGCGAAAAATGCGAAAGTATGAGGCAGATGATTGCAAATACAAGACGTAACCCTGGCATAACCGGCGTTATCCTCGAAAATATTAATCGGAACCAGGTTTAATTGACTGTTTCAGTGTGGTACCACATTACTACGTGATACTAACCAACAAAAAGCCCAGGATCACGACAACAAGTGTGCGAAAAATGCGAAAGTATGAGGCAGATGATTGGAAATACAAGACGTAACCCTGACCTAACAGGTGTTATCCCCTGTAATATTGATCGAACCTAGATTTAATTGACTGTTTCAGTGTGGTACTACTCTACCACGTGATCCAAACCAGAAAAAGCCCAGGATCTGGCCAACAAGTATGCGAAAAATGCGAAAGTACGAGCCAGATGAGGGCAAACCCAGACCTAACCCAGACATAACCGGCGTTAACCTGAAAAATATTAATCGCAACCAGGTTTAAATGACTGTTTCAGTGTGGTACCACATTACTACGGGATCCAAGCCACAAAAAACCCGAGATCTGGCCAACAAGTATGCGAAAAATGCGAAAGTACGAGCCAGATGAGGGCAAATACCAGACCTAACCCAGACATAACCGGCGTTATCCTGAAAAATATTAATCGCAACCAGGTTTAAATGACTGTTTCAGTGTGGTACCACATTACTACGTGATCCAAACCAGAAAAAGGCCAGGATCTGGCCAACAAGTATGCGAAAAATGCGAAAGTATGAGACAGATGACGGCAAATACTAGAACTAACCAAGACTTTACAGGCGTTATCCTGTAAAATATTAATCGCAACCAGGTTTAATTGACTGTTTCGGTGTGGTACCACATTACTACGTTATGCAAACCAGGGAAAACCCAGGATCTGCCCAACAAGTATGCGAAAAATGCGAAAGTATGTGCCTGATGATTGCAAATACCAGAACTAACCCAAACATAACCAGCGCTGTCCTCCAAAATATTAATCGCAACCAGGGTTAATTGACTGTTTCGGTGTGGAACCACATTACGACGGGAGCCAAACCACAGAAAACCCGAGATCTGGCGAACAAGTAAGTGAAAAATGCGAAAGTACGAGCCAGATGAGGGCAAATACCAGACCTAACCAAGACGTAACCGGCGTTATCCTCTAAAATATTAATCGCAACCAGGTTTAATTTACTGTTTCGGTGTGGTACCGTATTACTACGTGATCCAAACCAGAAAAAAGCCAGGATCTGGCCAACAAGTATGCGAAAAATGCGAAAGTATGAGACAGATGACGGCAAATACTAGAACTAACCAAGACTTAACCGGCGTTATCCTCTAAAATGTTAATCGAAACCAGGCTTAATTGACTGTTCCGGTGTGGAACATCATTATTGCGGGATCCAAACCAGAAAAAACCCAGCATCTGGCCAACAAGTATGCGAGCGAAGCGAAAGTATGAGCCGGATGGTTGGAAATACCAGAAGTAACCCAGACATAACCGGCGTTATCCCCAAAAATATTAACCGCAACCAGGTTTAATTGACTGTTTCAGTGTGGTACCACATTGCTACGGGATCCAAGCCACAAAAAACCCGAGATCTGGCCAACAAGTATGCGAAAAATGCGAAAGTACGAGCCAGATGAGGGCAAATACCAAAACTAATCTAGACATAACCAGCGTTATCCACTAAAATATTAATCGCAACCAGGTATGATTAACTGTTTCGGTGTGGTACCGCATTACTACGTGGTCCAAGCCAGAAAAAGGCCAGGATCTGCCCCGCAAGTAAGCGAAAAATGCGAAAGTATGAGCCGGATGGTTGGAAATACCAGAACTAACCCAGACATAACTGGCGTTATCCTCAAAAATATTAATCGCAACCAGGTTTAATTGACTGTTTCAGAGTGTTACCACATTACTACGTGATCCAAACCAGAAAAAGCCCTGGATCTGGCCAACAAGTATGCGAAAAATGCGAAAGTATGAGACAGATGACGGCAAATACTAGAACTAACCAAGACTTAACCGTCGTTATCCTGTAAAATATTAATCGCAACCAGGTTTAATTGACTGTTTCGGTGTGAACCACATTACGATGGTATCCAAACGACAATAAACCCAGGATCTGCCCGGCAAGTAAGCGAAAAATGCGAAAGTACGAGCCAGATGAGGGCAAATACTAGAGCTAACCAAGACGTAACCGGCGTTATCCTCTAAAATATTAAACGCAACCAGGTTTAATTGGCTGTTTCGGTGTGGTACCGCATTAGTACGCGATCCAAACCAGAAAAAGCCCTGGATCTGGCCAACAAGTATGCGAAAAATGCGAAAGTATGAGACAGATGACGGCAAATACTAGAACTAACCAAGACTTAGCCGTCGTTATCCTGTAAAATATTAATCGCAACCAGGTTTAATTGACTGTTTCGGTGTGGAACCACATTACGACGGTATCCAAACCACAAAAAAACCAGGATCTGCCCGGCAAGTAAGCGAAAAATGCGGGAGTATGAGCCGGATGGTTGGGAATACCAGAACTAACCCAGACATAACCGGCGTTATCCTCAAAAATATTAATCGCAACCAGGTTTAATTGACTGTTTCAGTGTGGTACCACATTACTACGTGATCCAAACCAGAAAAAGGCCACGATCTGGCCAACAAGTATGCGAAAAACGCGAAAGTATGAGCCAGATGATTGCAATTACCAGAACTAACCCAGACATAACCAGCGTTATCCTCTAAAATACTAATCGGAACCAGCTTTTATTGACAGTGTGGTACCACATTACTACGTGGTCCAAGCCAGAAAAAGGCCAGGATCTGGCAAGCAAGTATGCGAAAAGTGCGAAAGTACGAGCCAGATGAGGGCAAATCCCAGACCTAACCCAGACATAACCTGCGTTATCCTCTAAAATATTAATCGCAACCAGGTTTAATTGACTGTTTCGGTGTGGTACCGCATTACTACGTTGTCAAAGCCAGGAAGTGGCCAGGATCTGGCCAACAAGTATGCGAAAAATGCGTAAGTACGTGCCAGATGAGGGCAAATACCAGACCTAACCCAGACATAACCTGCGTTATCCTCTAAAATATTAATCGCAACCAGGATTAATTGACTGTTCCAGTGTGGTACCACATTAGTACGTGATCCAAACCAGAAAAAGCCTAGGATCTGGCCAAGAAGTATGCGAAAAATGCGAAAGTACGTGCCAGATGAGGGCAAATACCAGACCTAACCTAGACATAACCGGCGTTATCATCTAAAATATTAATCGCAACCAGGTTTAACTGACTGTTTCGGTGTGGTACCACATTACTACGTGGTCCAAGCCGGAAAAAGGCCAGGATCTGGCCAACAAGTATGCGAAAAATGCGTAAGTACGTGCCAGATGAGGGCAAATACCAGACCTAACCCAGACATAACCTGCGTTATCCTCTAAAATATTAATCGCAACCAGGATTAATTGACTGTTCCAGTGTGGTTCCACATTAGTACGTGATCCAAACCAGAAAAAGCCTAGGATCTGGCCAAGAAGTATGCGAAAAATGCGAAAGTACGTGCCAGATGAGGGCAAATACCAGACCTAACCTAGACATAACCGGCGTTATCATCTAAAATATTAATCGCAACCAGGTTTAACTGACTGTTTCGGTGTGGTACCACATTACTACGTGGTCCAAGCCGGAAAAAGGCCAGGATCTGGCCAACAAGTATGCGAAAAATGCGTAAGTACGTGCCAGATGAGGGCAAATACCAGACCTAACCCAGACATAACCTGCGTTATCCTCTAAAATATTAATTGGAACCAGGTTTAATTGACTGTTTCAGTGTGGTACCACATTACGACGGGATCCAAACCACAAATAACCCGAGTTCTGGCCAAAAAGTATGCGAAAATTGCGAAAGTACGAGCCAGATGATTGCAAATCCCAGGCCAAACCGAGACGTAACCGGCGATATCCTCTGAAATCTTAATCGCAACCAGGTTTGATTGACTGTTTCGGTGCGGTACTGCATTACTACGTGGTCCAAGCCAGAAAAAGGCCAGGATCTGAAAAACAAGTATGCGAGAAATGCGAACGTATGTGCCCGATGATTGCAAATACCAGAACTAACCCAAACATAACCAGCGTTGTCCTCCAAAATATTAATCGCAACCAGGGTTAATTGACTGTTTCGGTGTGGAACTACATTACGACGGGATCCAAACCACAAAAAACCCGAGATCTGGCCAACAAGTAAGTGAAAAATGCGAAAGTACGAGCCAGATGAGGGCAAATACCAGAACAAATCTAGACACAACCAGCGTTATCCTCTAAAATACTATTCGGAACCAGCTTCTATTGACTGTTCCAGTGTGGTACCACATTAGTACGTGATCCAAACCAGAAAAAGCCTAGGATCTGGCCAACAAGTATGCGAAAAATACGAAAGCACGAGTCAGATGATGGCAAATACCAGACCTAACCTAGACATAACCGGCGTTATCCTCTAAAATATTAATCGCAACCAGGATTAATTGACTGTTTCGGTGTGGTACCACATTACTGCGTTGTCAAAGCCAGAAAAAAGCCAGGATCTGGCCAACAAGTATGCGAAAAATGCGAAATTACGAGCCAGATGAGGGCAAATACCAGAACAAACCCAGACATAACCGGCGTTTTCCTCTAAAATATTAATCACAACCAGGTTTAATTGACTGTTTCGGTGTGGTACCGGTGTTACTACGTGGTCCAAGCCAGAAAAAGGCCAGGATCTGGCCATCATGTATGCGAAAAATGCGAAAGTACGAGCCAGATGAGGGCAAATACCAGACCTAACCCAGACATAACCGGCGTTATCCTCCAATAAATTAATCGCAACCAGGTTTCATTGATTGTTTCGGTGTGGTACCGCATTACTACGTGATCCAAACCAGAAAATGGCCAGGATCCGGCCAACAAGTATGCGAAAAATGCGAAAGTATGAGCCAGATGATTGCAAATACCAGAACTAACCCAAACGTAACCAGCGTAATCCTCTAAAATGTTAATCGCAACCAGTATTAATTGACTGTTTCGGTGTGGTACCGCGTTACTACGTGATTCAAACCAGAAAAAACCCAGGATCTGGCCAACAAGTATGCGAAAAATGCGAAAGTACGAGCCAGATGAGGGCAAGTTCCAGACCTAACCGAGATATAACCGGCGTTATCCTCTGAAATATTAATCGCAACCGGGATTAATTGACTGTTTCAGTGTGGTACCACATTACTACGTGGTCCAAGCCAGAAAAAGGCCAGGATCTGGCCAACAAGTGTTCGAAAAACGCGAAAGTATGAGCCAGATGATTGCAAATACCAGAACTAACCCAAACGTAACCAGCGTTATCCTCCAAACTAATAATCGGAGCTTCTAATGACTGTTTCAGTGTGGTACCACATTACTACGTGATCCAAACCAGAAAAAACCAGGATCTGGCCAACAAGTATGCGAAAAACGCGAAAGTATGAGCCAGATGATAGCAAATACCAGAACTAACCCAGACATAACCAGCGTTATCCTCTAAAATATTAATCGCAACCAGTATTAATTGACTGTTTCGGTGTGGTACCGCGTTACTACGTGATCCAAATCAGAAAAAACCCAGGATCTGGCCAACAAGTATGGGAAAAATGCGAAAGTACGAGCCAGATGAGGGCAAATCCCAGACCTAACCGAGATATAACCGGCGTTATCCTCTAAAATATTAATCGCAACCGGGATTAATTGACTGTTTCAGTGTGGTACCACATTACTACGTGATCCAAACCAGAAAAGGGACAGGATCTGGCCAACAAGTATGCGAAAAACGCGAAAGTATGAGACAGATGAGGGCAAATGCCAGAACTAACCCAGACATAACCGGCGTTTTCCTCTAAAATATTAATCGGAACCAGGTATAACTGTCTGTTTCGGTGTGGTACCACATTACTACGTGGTCATAGCCGGGAAAAGGCCAGGACCAGGCCAACAAGTATGCCAAAAATGCGAAAGTACGAGCCAGATGATTGCAAATACCAGAACTAACCCAGACATAACCAGCGTTATCCTCTAAAATACTAATCGGAACCAGCTTTTATTGACAGTGTGGTACAACATTACTACGTGATCCAAGCCAGTAAAAGCCCACGATCTGGCCAACAAGTATGCGAACAATGCGAAAGTACGAGCCAGATGAGGGCATATCCCTGACCTAACCGAGACATAACCGGCGTTATCCTCTAAAATATTAGTCGCAACCAGGTTTAGTTGACTGTTTCGGTGTGGTACCGCATTACTACGTGTTCCAAACGAGAAAAAGTGCAGTATCTGGGCAACAAGTATTGCGAAAAGTGCGATAGTACGAGCCAGATGAGGGCAAATACCAGACCTAACCCAGACATAACCGGCGTTATCCTCTAAAATATTAATCGGAACCAGGTTTAATTGACTGTTTCAGTGTGGTCCCACATTACTACGAGGTCCAAGCCAGAAAAAGGCCAGGATCTGGCCAGCAAGTATGCGAAAGATGCGAAAGTACGAGCCAGATGAGGGCAAATCCCAGACCTAACCGAGATATAACCGGCGTTATCCTCTAAAATATTAATCGCAACCGGGATTAATTGACTGTTTCAGTGTGGTACCACATTACTACGTGATCCAAACCAGAAAAGGGACAGGATCTGGCCAACAAGTATGCGAAAAACGCGAAAGTATGAGACAGATGAGGGCAAATGCCAGAACTAACCCAGACATAACCGGCGTTTTCCTCTAAAATATTAATCGGAACCAGGTATAACTGTCTGTTTCGGTGTGGTACCACATTACTACGTGGTCCTAGCCGGGAAAAGGCCAGGACCAGGCCAGCAAGTATGCCAAAAATGCGAAAGTACGAGCCAGATGATTGCAAATACCAGAACTATCCCAGACATAACCAGCGTTATCCTCTAAAATACTAATCGGAACCAGCTTTTATTGACAGTGTGGTACCACATTACTACGTGATCCAAGCCAGAAAAAGCCCACGATCTGGCCAACAAGTATGCGAACAATGCGAAAGTACGAGCCAGATGAAGGCATATCCCAGACCTAACCGAGACATAACCGGCGTTATACTCTAAAATATTAATCGCAACCAGGTTTAACTGACTGTTTCGGTGTGGTACCACATTACTACGTGGTCCAAGCCAGAAAAAGGCCAGGATCTGGCCAGCAAGTATGCGAAAAATGCGAAAGTACGAGCCAGATGAGGGCAAATACCAGACGTAACCCAGACATAACCGGCGTCATAATCAAAAATACTATTCGGAACCAGCTTCTATTGACTGTTCCAGTGTGGTACCACATTAGTACGTGATCCAAACCAGAAAAAGCCTAGGATCTGGCCAACAAGTATGCGAAAAATACGAAAGCACGAGCCAGATGATGGCAAATCCCAGACCTAACCGAGACGTAACCGGCGTTATCCTCTAAAATATTAATCGCAACCAGGTATAATTGACTGTTTCGGTGTGGTACCGCATTTGTACGTGATCCAAACCAGAAAAAGCCCTGGATCTGGCCGACAAGTATGCGAAAAATGCGAAAGTATGAGACAGATGACGGCAAATACTAGAACTAACCAAGAGTTAACCGGCGTTATCATGTAAAATATTAATCGCAACCAGGTTTAATTGACTGTTTCGGTGTGGAACCACATTACGACGGTATCCAAACCACAAAAAACCCAGGATCAGCCCGACAAGTAAGCGAAAAATGCGAAAATATGAGCCAGATGGTTGGTAATACCAGAACTAACCTAGACATAACCGGCGTTATCCTCAAAAATATTAATCGCAACCAGGTTTAATTGACTGTTTCAGTGTGGTACCACATTACTACGTGATCCAAACCAGAAAAAGGGCAGGATCTGGGCAACAAGTATGCGAAAAGTGCGATAGCACGAGCCAGATGACGGCAAATACCAGACCTAACCTAGACATAACCGGCGTTATCCTCTAAAATATTAATCGCAACCAGGTTTAGTTGACTGTTTCAGTGTGGTACCACATTACTACGTGGTCCAAGCCAGAAAAAGGCCAGGATCTGGCCAGTAAGTATGCGAAAAATGCGAAAGTACGATCCAGATGAGGGCAAATCCCAGACCTAACCCAGACATAACCTGCGTTATCCTCTAAAATATTAATCGCAACCAGGTTTAATTGACTGTTTCGGTGTGGTACCGCATTACTACGTGATCCAAACCAGAAAATGGCCAGGATCTGGCCAACAAGTATGCGAAAAATGCGAAAGTACAAGTCAGATGAGGGCAAATCCCAGACCTAACCCAGACATAACCAGTGTTATCCTCTAAAATACTATCGGAACCAGCTTCTATTGACTGTTCCAGTGTGGTACCACATCAGTTCGTGATCCAAACCAGAAAAAGCCTAGGATCTGGCCAACAAGTATGCAAAAAATACGAAAGCTCGAGCCAGATGAGGGCAAATTCCAGACCTAACCGAGACATAACCGCCGTTATCCTCTAAAATATTAATCGCAACCAGGTATTACTGACTGTTGCGTTGTGGTACCACATTACTACGTGGTCCAAGCCGGAAAAAGGCCAGCACCTGGCCAACAAGTATGCCAAAGATGCGAAAGTACGAGCCAGATGATTGCTAATAAGAGAACTAACACAAACGTAACAAGCGTTATCCTCCAAACTATTAATCGGAACCAGCTTTTATTGACTGTTTCAGTGTGGTACCACATTACTACGTTATTCAAACCAGAAAAAGCCCAGGATCTGGCCAACAAGTATGCGAAAAATGCGAAAGTACGAGCCAGAGGAGGGCAAATCCCAGAACTAACCCAGACTTAACCGGCGTTTTACTCTAAAATATTAATCACAACCAGGTTTAATTGACTGTTTCATTGTGGTACCGCGTTACTACGTGATCCAAACCAGAAAAAGCCCAGGATCTGGCCAACAAGTATGCGAAAAATGCGAAAGTACGAGCCAGATGAGGGCAAATCCCAGACCTAACCCAAACATAACCGGCGTTTTCCTCTAAAATATTAACCACAACCAGGTTTAATTGACTCTTTCGTTGCGGTACCGCATTACTACGTGGTCCAAGCCAGAAGAAGGCCAGGATCTGAAAAACAAGTATGCGAGAAATGCGAAAGTACAAGCCAGATGATTGCTAATACCAGAACTGACCCAAACGTAACCAGCGTTAACCTCCACACTATTAATCGGAACCAGCTTTTATTGACTGTTTCAGTGTGGTACCACATTACTACGTGGTCCAAGCCGGAAAAGGGCCAGGATCTGGCCAACAAGTATGCAAAAAGTGCGAAGGTACGAGCCAGATGAGGGCATATCCCAGACCTAACCGAGACATAACCGGCGTTAACCTCTAAGATATTAATCGCAACCAGGATTAATTGACTGCTTCGGTGTGGTACCGCGTTACTACGTGATCCAAACCAGAAAAAACACAGGATCTGCGCAACAAGTATGCGAAAAACGCGAAAGTGTGAGCCAGATAATTGCATATACCGGAACTAACGGAGACGTAACCGGCGTTATCCTCCAAAATACTAATCGCAACCAGGTTTAATTTACTGTTTCGGTGTGGTACCGTATTACTACGTGATCCAAACCAGAAAAAGACCAGGGTCTGGCCAACAAGTATGCGAAAAACGCGAAAGTACGAGCCAGATGAGGGCAAATACCAGAACTTAACCAGACATAACCGGCGTTATCCTCTAAAATATTAATCGCAACCAGGATTAATTGACTGTTTCGGTGTGGTACCACATTACTGCGTTGTCAAAGCCAGAAAAAGGCCAGGATCTGGCCAACAAGTTTGCGAAAAATGCGAAATTACGAGCCAGATGAGGGCAAATACCAGAACTAACCCAGACATAACCGGCGTTATCCTCCAATATATTAGTCGCAACCAGGTTTAATTGATTGTTTCGGTGTGGTACCGCATTACTACGTGATCCAAACCAGAAAATGGCCACGATCCGGCCAACAAGTATGCGAAAAATGCGAAAGTATGAGCCAGATGATTGCAAATACCAGAACTAACCCAGACATAACCGGCGTTATCCTCTAAAATATTAATCGCAACCGGGATTAATTGACTGTTTCGGTGTGGTACCACATTACTACGTGGTCCAAGCCAGAAAAAGGCCAGGATCTGGCCATCATGTATGCGAAAAATGCGAAAGTACGAGCCAGATGACGGCAAATACCAAAACTAACCCAGACATAACCGGCGTTATCCTCCAATATATTAATCGCAACCAGGATTAATTGACTGTTTCGGTGTGGTACCACATTACTGCGTTGTCAAAGCCAGAAAAAGGCCAGGATCTGGCCAACAAGTATGCGAAAAATGCGAAATTACGAGCCAGATGAGGGCAAATACCAGACCTAACCGAGATATAACCGGCGTTATCCTCTAAAATATTAATCGCAACCGGGATTAATTGACTGTTTCGGTGTGGTACCACATTACTACGTGGTCCAAGCCAGAAAAAGGCCAGGATCTGCCCAAAAAGTATGCGAAAAACGCGAAAGTATGAGCCAGATGATAGCAAATACCAGAACTAACCCAGACATAACCAGCGTTATCCTCTAAAATATTAATCGCAACCAGAATTAATTGATTGTTTCGGTGTGGCACCGCGTTACTACCTGATCCAAATCAGAAAAAACCCAGAATCTGGCCAACAAGTATGCGAAAAATGCGAAAGTACGAGCCAGATGAGGGCAAATCCCAGACCTAACCGAGACATAACCGGCGTTATCCTCTAAAATACTAATCGCATCCAGCTTTAATTGATTGTTCCGGTGTGGTACCGCATTACTACGTGCTCCTAACCAGAAAAAGCCCACGATCCGGCCAACAAGTATGCGAAAAACGCGAAAGTATGAGCCAGATAATTGCAAGTACCAGAAGTAACCCAGCCATAACCAGCGTTATCCTCTAAAATACTAATCGGAACCAGCTTTTATTGAAAGTGTGGTACCACATTACCACGTGATCCAAGCCAGAAAAAGGCCAGGATCTGCCCAAAAAGTATGCGAAAAACGCGAATGTACGAGCGAGATGATTGCTAATACCAGAACAAACCCAAACGTAACCAGCGTTATCCTCCAAACTATTAATCGGAACCAGACTTTATTGACTGTTTCAGTGTGGTACCACATTACTACGTGATCCAAGCCAGAAAAAGCCCAGGATCTGGCCAACAAGTATGCGAAAAATGCGAAAGTACGAGCCACATGAGGGCAAATACCAGACCTAACCCAGACATAACCGGCGTTATCCTCAAAAATATTAACCGCAACCAGGTTTAGTTGACTGTTTCGGTGTGGTACCACATTACTACGGTATCCAAACCAGGGAAAACCCAGGATCTGCCCAACAAGTATGCGAAAAATGCGAAAGTATGTGCCTGATGATTGCAAATACCAGAACTAACCCAAACATAACCAGCGTTATCCTCCAAAATATTAATCGCAACCAGGTTTAATTGACTGCTTCGGTGTGGAACCACATTACGACGGGATCCAAACCACAAAAAACCCGAGATCTGACCAACAAGTAAGTGAAAAATGCGAAAGTACGAGCCAGATGAGGTCAAATACCAGAACTAACCCAGTCATAACCGGCGTTATCCTCTAAAATACTAATCGGAACCAGCCTTTATTGACTGATTCAGTGTGGTACCAAATTTCTACGTTATCCAAACCAGAAAAAACCCAGGATCTGTCCAACAAGTATGCGAAAAACGCGAAAGTATGAGCCAGATGATAGCAAATGCCAGAACTAACCCAGACATAACCAGTGTTATCCTCTAAAATATTAATCGGAACCAGGTTTAATATACTGTTTCGGTGTGGTACCACATTACTGTGTGACCCAATCCAGAAAAAGCAAAGGATCTGGCTAACAGGTATGAGAAATATGCGAAAGTATGAGCCAGATGAGGGCAAATCCTAGACCTAATCCAGACCTAACATGCGTTATCATCTGGAATATTGATCGAAACCTGGTTTAATCGACTGTTTCAGTGTGGTACGACATTACTACCTGATCCAAACCAGAAATAACCCAGGATCTGTTCAACAAGTATGTGAAGAATGCGAAAGTATGAGTCTGATGAGGGCAATTCCCTGGCCTAACCTAGACCTAACATGAGTTATCCCCTAAGATATTGATCGAAACCGGGTTTATTGGACTGTTTCAGTGTGATACCACATTACCACGCGATCCAAACCAGAAAAATCCCGGGATCTGTTCAACAAGTATGCGAAAAATGCAAAAGTATGAGTCTGATGCGGGCTAATCCCAGGCCTAACCTAGACCTAACATGCGTTATCCTCTAAAATATTGATCGAAACCAGGTTTCATGGACTGCATCAGTTTGGTACCACGTTACTACCTGATCCAAACCGGAAAAAGCCCAGGATCAGGCCAACAAGTATGAGAAATATGCGAAAGTATGAGCCTCGTGAGGGCAAATCCCAGACCTAACCCAGACCTAACATGCGTTATCCTCAAAAATATTGATCGAAACCAGGTTTAATCGACTGCATCAGTGTGGTACCACATTACTACGTGATTCAAACCAGAAAAAACGAAGGATCTGTTCAACAAGTATGTGAAGATTGCGAAGATATGAGACTAATGAGAGCAAATTCCAGACCTAACCCAGACCTAACATGCGTTATCCTCTAAAATATTGATCGAGACCAGGTAACATTGACTGTTTCAGTGTGCTACTACATTACTGCAAGATCCAATCCAGAAAAAGCAAAGGATCTGGCTAACAAGTATGAGAAATATGGGAAAGTATGAGCCTGATGAGGGCAAATCCCACACCTAACCGAGTCCTAACCGGCGTTATCCTCTAAAATGTTGATCGTGTCCAGGTTTAATCGACTGCATCAGTGTGGTACCACGTTACTACCTGATCCAAACTAGTAGAAACCCACGGTCTCTTCAAGAAGTATGTGAAGAATGCGAAAGTATGAGCCAGATGCGGGCAAATCCAAGACCTAAACCAGACCTAACATGCGCTATCCTCAAAAATATAGATTGAAACCAGGTTTCATGGACTGTTTCAGTGTGATACCACATTACTACGTGATTCAAACCAGAAAAAACGCAGGATCTGTTCAACAAGTATGCGAAAAATGCGAAAGTATGAGTCTGATGAGGGCTAATCCCAGGCCTAACCTAGACCTAACATGCGTTATCCTCTAAAATATTGATCGAAACCAGGTTTCATAGACTGTTTCAGTGTGATACCACATTACTACGTGATTCAAACCAGAAAAAACGCAGGATCTGTTCAACAAGTATGTGAAGAATGCGAAGATATGAGAATGATGAGAGCAAATTCCAGACCTAACCCAGACCTAACATGCGTTATCCTCTAAAATATTGATCGAGACCAGGTAAAATTGCCTGTTTCAGTGTGGTACTACATTACTGTGTGATCCAATCCAGAAAAAGCAAAGGATCTGGCTAACAAGTATGAAAAATATGGGAAAGTATGAGCCTGATGAGGGCAAATCCCACACCTAACCGAGTCCTAACCGGCGTTATCCTCTAAAATGTTGATCGTGTCCAGGTTTAATCGACTGCATCAGTGTGGTACCACGTTACTACCTGATCCAAACCGGAAAAAGCCCAGGATCTGTTCAACACGTATGTGAAGAATGCGAAAGTGTGAGCCTCGTGAGGGCAAATCCCAGACCTAACCCAGACCTAACATGCGATATCCTTTAAAATATTGACCGAGACTAGGTTTCATGGACTGTTTCAATGTGGTGCCTCATTACCACGTGATCAAAAACAGAAAAAGCCCAGGATCTGTTCAACAAGTATGTGAAGAAAGCGAAAGTATGAGTCTGATCAGGGCAAATCCCAGGCCTAATCTAGACCTAGCATAAGTTATCCTCTAAAATATTGATCGACACCAGGTTTAGTCGACTGTTTCAGTGAGGTACCACGTTTTTCCTTGATCCAAAACAGAAAAAGCCCAGGATCAGGCCAACAAGTATGAGAAATATGCGAAAGTATGAGCCTCATGAGGGCAAATCCCAGACCTAACCCAGACCTAACATGCGATATCCTTTAAAATATTGACCGTGACTAGGTTTCATGGACTGTTTCAGTGTGGTACCACATTACCACGTGATTCAAACCAGAGAAAACCCAGGATCTGTACAACAAGTATGCGAATAATGCGAAAGTATGAGCCAGATGATGGCAAGTCCTAGACCTAACACAGACCTAACATGCGTTATTCTCTAAAATATTGGTCGTATCCAGGTTTAACTGACTGTTTCATTGTGGTACCACATTACTGTGTGACCCAATCCAGAAAAAGCAAAGGATCTGGCTAACCAGTATCCGAAAAATGCGAAAGTATGAGTCTGATGAGGGCTAATCCCAGGCCTAACCTAGACCTAACATGCGTTATCCTCTAAAATATTGATCGAAACCAGGTTTCATGGACTGTTTCAGTGTGGTACCACATTACCACGTGATCAAAAACAGAAAAAGCCCAGGATCAGGCCAACATGTATGAGAAATATGTGAAAGTATGAGCCAGATGAGGGCAAATCCTAGACCTAACCCAGACCTAACATGCGTTATGCTCTAAAATATTGATCGAGACCAGGTAAAATTGACTGTTTCGGTGTGATACCATGTTACTACATGATCCAAACCAGAAATAACCCAGAATCTGGTCATCAAGTATGAGAAATATGCGGAAGTGCGAGGCTGATGAGAGCAATTTCCAGACCTAACCCAGACCTAACATGCGTTATCCTCTAAAATATTGATCGAGGCCAGGTAAAATTGACTGTTTCAGTGTGCTTCTACATTACTGTGTGATCCAATTCAGAAAAAGCAAAGGATCTGGCTAACAAGTATGAGAAATATGGGAAAGTATGAGCCTGATGAGGGCAAATCCCACACCTAACCGAGTCCTAACCGGCGGTATCCTCTAAAATGTTGATCGTGTCCAGGTTTAATCGACTGCATCAGTGTGGTATCACGTTACTACCTGATCCAAACCGGAAAAAGCCCAGGATCAGGCCAACAAGTATGGGTAATATGCGAAAGTGTGAGCCTCGTGAGGGCAAATCCCAGACCTATCCCAGACCTAACATGCGATATCCTTTAAAATATTGACCAAGACTAGGTTTCATGGACTGTTTCAATGTGGTACCACATTACCACGTGATCAAAAACAGAAAAAGCCCAGGTTCAGGCCAACATGTATGAGAAATATGCGAAAGTATGAGCCTCGTGAGGGCAAATCCCAGACCTAACCCAGACCTAACATGCGTTATCCTCAAAAATATTGATCGAAACCAGGTTTAATCGACTGCATCAGTGTGGTACCACGTTACTACCTGATCCAAACCGGAAAAAGCCCAGGACAAGGCCAACAAGTATGAGAAATATGTGAAAGTATGAGCCTCGTGAGGGCAAATCCCAGACCCAACCCAGACCTAACATGCGATATCCTTTAAAATTTTGACCGAGACTAGGTTTCATGGACTGTTTCAGTGTGGTACCACATTACCACGTGATTCAAACCAGAAATAACCCAGGATCTGCTCAACAAGTATGCGAAAAATGCGAAGGTATGAGTCAGATGAGGGCAAATCCTAGACCTAAACTAGACCTAACATGCGTTATCCTCTAAAATATTGATCGAAACCAGGTTTCATGGACTGTCTCAATGTGGTACCACATTACCACGTGATCAAAAACAGAAAAAGCCCAGGATCAGGCCAACATGTGTGAGAAATATGCGAAAGTATGAGCCTCGTGAGGGTAAATCCCAGACCCAACCCAGACGTAACATGCGATATCCTTTAAAATTTTGACCGTGACTAGGTTTCATGGACTGTTTCAGTGTGGTGCCACATTACCACGTGATTCAAACCAGAAAAAACCCAGGATCTGTTCACAAGTATGTGATGAATACGAAGGTATGAGACTGATGAGAGCAAACTCCAGACCTAACCTAGACCTAGTATGAGTTATCCTCTAAAATATTGATCGAGACCAGGTTTCATGGACTGTTTCAATGTGGTACCACATTGCCACGTGATCAAAAACAGAAGAAGCCCAGGATCAGGCCAACATGTATAAGAGATATGCGAAAGTATGAGCCTCGTGAGGGTAAATCCCAGACCCAACCCAGACCTAACATGCGATATCCTTTAAAATTTTGACCGAGACTAGGTTTCATGGACTGTTTCATTGTGGTGCCACATTACCACCTGTTTCAAACCAGAAAAAACCCAGGATCAGTACAACAAGTATGTGATGAATGCGAAGGTATGAGTCTGATGAGGGCAAATCCCAGGCCTAACCTAGACCTAGCATGCGTTATGCTCTATAATATTGATCGAGACCAGGTAAAATTGACTGTTTCAGTGTGGTACCACATTACTGTGTGGCCCAATCCAGAAAAGGCAAAGGATCTGGCTAACAAGTATGAGAAATATGCGAAAGTATGAGCCTGATGAGGGCAAATCCCACACCTAACCGAGACCTAACCGTCGTTATCCTCTAAAATGTTCATCGTGACTAGGGTTAATCGGCTGTTTCAGTGTGGTACGACATTACTACCTGATCCAAACCAGAAATAACCCAGGATCTGTTCAACAAGTATGTGAAGAATGCGAAAGTATGAGTCTGATGAGGGCAAATCCCAGGCCTAACCTAGACCCAACCAGCGTTATCCTCTAAAATGTTGATCGTGTCCAGGTTTAATCGTCTGTTTCAGTGTGATACCATGTTACTACATGATCCAAACCAGAAATAACCCAGAATCTGGTCATCAAGTATGAGAAATATGCGGAAGTACGAGCCTGATGAGAGCAAATCCCAGGCCTAACCTAGATGTAACATGCGTTATCCTCTAAAATATTGATCGAGACCAGGTTTAGTCGGCTGTTTCAGTGTGGTACCACATTACTACGTGATCCAGACCAGAAAAAGCCAAGGATCAGGCCAACTAGTATGAGAAATATGCGAAAGTATGAGCCTCATGAGGGCAAATCCTAGACCTAACCCAGACCTAACATGCGTTATCCTCAACAATATTGATCGAAACCAGGTTTAATCGACTGTTTCCGTGTGGCACCACATTACTACGTGATCCAAACCAGAAAAAAACCCAGGATCTGTCCATCAAGTATGTGAAGAATGCGAAAGTATGAGCCAGATGCGGGCAAATGCAAGAACTAAGCCAGACCTAATATGCGTTATCATCTAAAATATTGATCGAAACCAGGTTTAATCGGCTGTTTCAGTGTGGTACCACATTACTGTGTGACCCAATCCAGAAAAAGCAAAGGGATCTGGCTAACAAGTATGAGAAATATGCGAAAGTATGAGCCAGATGTGGGCAAATCCTAGACCTAACCCAGACCTAACATGCGTTATCATCTAGAATATTGATCGAAACCTGGTTTAATCGACTGTTTCACTGTGGTACTGTTATGCCGTAAGCTGCAGACTTGTCCAAGTAGTTGCGGCGTCACAATATTAGGTTGATTTTGATTGGGAAATGTTCAAGCACTCGGACAAAGATATCAGGATATACTCTAAGGTTTATTCGGAGACTGAACACTGATGCACATCTTACAAAATCAAACGTGAGAATGAGCCCCGAGGGCCAGGAGCGGTACGCTTTTATAATCTTTGGTTTGAGTACAGGCGGGTTAGATCTGGGCGTATGACGCATTTGTTTTTACCCTTAAAGGAGTCAACAAGTTCGTCATCTTCTTGGTGTATCGCTTATGACTAACCTTATCGCTATGAGTAATACTTATTTTCTATGGGGGCCTACGGCATGACACCCCTTTCCTTATTTTTAAAATTTTGATTACAATATTCAAAATTTTAATGGCTTAAATCTAATAGTTTTGATTGCGGGTGTTGGCGATCCTGTATCAAAACGCAGAGTTTTAGGTACATCAAGCGGGGATTCTATGATTGTAGTCGGAGTTAAGGGAGCCGTCGGGTCTGGAGAGTATTCGACGTCAGGCGTCACATGTGGATTTATGGTATTAAAAGCTTGCTGTCGTCCTCCGACATTGAAACAATTAATATAATAACAAGGTCTAGTAAATAAGTATTTAAGCAAACGGAAAGCTTTTAATTTATATAATACGTACAAGACGAGTATGGTCGCTACTGATGCTCCAATTATTTGTAAACTACTCAAAAATGATTCGTACCTAGTTGTCGACCTAACATGTGTTGATAGTCGCTCGGCTTCTTGTGAAATATCCATAAAAGATCTAGCATATTGTAACAAATGTTCTGGCTCGATAACATTCGTCGGTAAGCTAGGTATTTTTGCAAAATCTATTATTGTATTATTCAGTTCAGTGACATTGAATGAAGCTAAGCCTAATTGTAGTTGGTATGTTTTGACATCAATATCTGTAGTTCGAGGTATAAGAGTGGCTGTTAACGCGGAGCCTATACATTCCTTATCTAAATATATACGATGTAAACCTTGCAAAAGCCTTGTTTCTTGAGGAAGCCCTTTACAGGAGTTATGTATGCTTTCGACTTCGCGGGAAATTGATATCCAATCTTGTTGAGAAGAGAGCTGTATCCATATAGGATTTATCAATTTCAACATTGCAGTTTTGCACTTGGCTTGTTCTGGCAAAATACGGATTGCTTGAACAAGGTAGGGGTCTTGTAAAGCAGTCGCATATGCAGGTGTGTGGCGTTCACAAATGTAAAGTTTCTCTATTTTCTTGCAATCAGCTATTTCATTTATATTTATTGGATTATAACGCTTCGTAGTGGAATCAATGAGTAAGTATTTTTCGGTATGGTAGGCAAATACATGATGGCCTCTACTAATTTCGGAATCGGTATTATTTGGTACAAATTATACATTTCTTCTTCGGTTACGGGGAGTTTAATTTCAAAGCAAAGCTTGTCTCGATTCATAATAAAAATGGATACATCGGAGATCTTTATATATTTATGTAAATTTTGTGGATCTATAGGAAAAAGTAATTGATGTTGACCGAAACGGTTCTGCATATATTTCAAGGTTTCTAAGAGACTACTCATTTGTACCGCGGCAATGTTGAATTTTCCTTGAAGTCCGGAATTTACGATGTTTCGTAACTTAGTTACTAAATTCGAATATTCGTCTGCAATTTCATTAACTAGTAACGTGGTATACAGCATATTAAGTTCTTGATGAACGGTTCGGACGTTTCTATTCATTAACGCATTGACTTTTGTTACTTTCTCTTGATATTTACTAAAGTCTTTTAAAATCCCTTTGACAATTAGAGTTTCGTTACTTATTAGAACATTTACGCGTTTATTGTCACTATATAATTTATCGATTTCTTGATTGTAATATTCGGCGTCTTTCTGAGACAATGTTCCAAAAAGTACATTTGCCAAATCTCCTATGGGGTTTAACCATCCTCTCTTAACGCGGTTACTTACTGTATCCGTTTCTCTATATCCTACCATAGCTAATAGATCTAATCGTTCTTGTTTCAACCTAATTAACTTATCTTTAATATGCTGCAAGAGATCCTGGTAGGATCCTCCGGTGTTCTGTGTTACTAGATGTAGGCTATCAAGGATGAGTTCCTCGTGTAGGATGATTTCTTCTAGGTCAATGGTAAAAACGGTTATCCAAGTTTTATGATATAACCTAGCAGTGCCTAAATGGTCGAACTCAATATTTGGTACATTGGTTATTGGCGTTATTTTCCATGATGTTGCATAGCATATTACTGCTAGCGTTAATCTGTAACAGAGTTCATATTAGCGTATTTTAATCTATTGAGATGAATATTCTGTATTTTTCCTTTAACATCTACTAGTACGTTTACATTTTTGATGTCTATAACTCTATATGGGCCTACCCAAGGATTTGTTAGTCCTTGTAGCCTGTCCCTACCCTGATTTTTAACCCATACATAGTCACCTATTTCTAATGATAATGGTTTAATATGCTTATCATATTCTTTCTTAACTCTAGCTTTAATATCCTATAGTACGTCTTCGGCATGTAACGTCAGTTTACGTATGTGTGTCTTGTGTGCAGTCAATAAGTCAGAATAGTCTACGTCTGTGGAATTGTTTAAAAGTTGATCGACTATTGGTGCGTCTCGTCCAAAAACTAGTTCATACGGTACGAGTTTATTTTGATGTGGTGCAGTATTCCATGCGAATACAGCTCCTTGTAAATAATTGTGCCAGTCTTCGTTGTTATCGTCCATTATCAATTGTGTTCGAATAAATTCCTTAAGTGTGGCATGCGCTCTCTCTAATGATCCATTAGACTCTGGGTGAAAAGCGGTTGTGTGTTGTAAATTTATATTAAATAATTTTGCAAAGTCCTGCATTAAATTACTGGTAAAGTTCTGTCCTAGGTCTGTCAAAATTGTCTTTGGTACGCCGTAACGTAAGAACCAGGTGTTCATGAGTGCTGTAGCGATTGTTTCGCTCCGTTGATTTGTTAAGGCTACAGCTTCTATGAATTTACTTAATTGGTCTTGGATAGTTAACACATATCTTTGACCCATCGAACTTTCATTAAAAGGCCCTACTATATCTATCGCGATTTTATCATTAAAACGTCGCGGCGTGTCTGTTATACACAGCGGCATTTTTGTCGGTCTTCTCTCTATTTTGCCCTGTTGACAATTTGGGCATTGTTTAATAAAATTTGCCACGTCTTTATAGAGTCCTTTCCATGCATAATTCTTCAAGATTTTTGTAATTGTATTCTTAATACCTAAATGACCCGTCAGAATATTACCGTGTGAATTACTCAGTATGCGTTGTTTCTCTTCGTCATTCTCAGGTTCGTTTAAGGCATTTTGTATTAAATTAACGACGTTATTTCGTCGAATTTCTTGAAATACACGCAAAAATATCTTTTTAATATCCTGTTCCGTGCAATTGCAATATCCTATCAAGTCGTACATATTAATAGCTATAGAAGCGATCGGCTCCGAGATTAGTAATGTTAGAAGTTCTTCGCAAATTTCAGATAAATCAAAATCCTTCCGGTAAATTACAATTTCAGTATCGGTTAAGTCTAGTCTAGCTTCCCCGTCTTCAAAGCGAACAATTGTCGCATCCTGAGGTGCGATTTCACAAATTCTTATACTTTTTATCCAACGCGATTTATAGTGATCGGAATATAAAACTGGATTGCGCGATAAAGCATCTGCATTTGTATTTAAACATCCCTTTTTATAAATAATTTCGTAATTGTACTCTTCTAGCGTGATCTTCCATCGCGCCTTGATTCCCGTTGGATTCTTTAGCGTTGACAGCCACCTCAATGGTTGATGATCAGTAATAATTTTGAAATTTCGACCATACAGATAGGGTCGGAAATGCTTTACAGCCCAAACAACTGCTAATAATTCTTTGTCGGTTGTTGAATAATTGATTTCTCCTTTGTTAAGTGTCCTGCTGGCAAAGCTAACAGGTCTTTCCTTTCCGTCGGAACCCTTCTGAGCCAGTATTCCTCCAATAGCTTCTCCCGAAGCGTCGGTGGCTAAAATAAATTCCTTGGTGAAATCCGGGTACGCTAAAACACGATCTCCGCAGAGTTCCTTCTTGAGAATATAAAACGCCTCTTGTTGTCGCGTGCCCCATTCAAACTTTGCGTCCTTCCTCAGAAGTGTGTTTAATGGTTTTGCGATCTTTGAAAATCCTGGTATGAAGCGTCGATAATAACCCGCTAATCCTAAAAATTGTTTGATATTCTTACGGTCTTTTGGTCTTGGAAATTCTTTTACTGCCCTAATCTTTTCGGGATTAGGCTTTACTCCTTCCTCAGTTATGAGATGTCCCAAATACTGTAATTCGGGTTTAAGGTATTCGCATTTATCTGGTTGAAGTTTCAACCCTACTTCGCGAAATCGATCGAAAAGAGTATTTAGACGTTTATATAATTCTTCGAGTTCCGCCGCGAACACGATCACGTCATCTAGGTAGACGAAACAGATGTTGCCAGTCAGTCCCCTCAAGGCTTGATCCATCATCCGTTGAAACGTCGCTGGTGCATTCTTGAGCCCAAATGGCATGCGGGTATACTCGTAGTGCCCTGCCGGAGTGCTGAATGCAGTTTTCTTCTGATCCTTGGTCTTCATTCCTATTTGGTGAAAACCGCTAGCCAGGTCGAAAGCACAGAACCATCGCGCTCTTCCTAACTGGTCTAGGACTTCTTCGATGTTCGGCAACGGATAGGCATCCTGAGGCGTCTTTTCGTTCAATTGCCGAAAGTCTATCACGACTCTCCACTTCTTCTTTCCACTGGCGTCCACTTTCTTTGGAACCACCCAAAGAGGGGAATTATACGGAGAGTCGGAATCTACGATAATCCCTTTTTCTTTCATATCTTTTACTTGTTCTTTAATAACATCTAAGTGTCCTGGAGGATACCTGAACTGCTTCGTGTGGACTGGTATATCGTCCGTCGTGGGTATCGCGTGCTCTACTAAACTCGTTTTAGGTAGAGGATCGTCGGGTAAACAAAATATTTCTGCATGATCCAATACAATTTTTCTTATTCGCTGACGAACCTTTGGATCCATTATATGATCTAGTCGCGTCTGACTATCTAACAGCTCGATTCGTCCGGGCCGTTTGATACTTTGTAAGTGCAAAACGCGCTTCAATGTATTGGTTAACTTTATTGTTTTATTTTTGATTTCGATCCCTGCTTCCTCGGAAGACAGGAAGGGCATTCCTAAGAGCCCATCTTCTTCTATAGGAAATGAATCATCTACGATAGCTAACACATGTGATTTTTCGCCAATAGTTAATTTGGCTTCTCGCGTAGTCTGGGTTTCCATATTATCTATTCCGTAAAATGTATTAATACCAGGTCGCGTTGATAAATTTCTAGCTGGGGTACGCTTAATTAAATTTATTCCTGCTCCGGTATCGATAAGGAAGGTGCCTCGGCTTCCTCCCAATCTGACTCCGATGGATATTTTATTCTTGCAGCTAACTCGCGGTCGCTCTCCTCTTCCATTACTCCTGTCTCGTCCGATTGTAAGTACTTTATTCCCGGTGGTCGGTCGGATTTGTTCACTTCGCAAAAATTTTGGTTCTTAGGGTAATCGCGTGAATAATGACCTACTTTCTGACACTTAAAGCACGTTGGTTGGAAATTTCTGTCCCTGTCTGGCCTCGGCGCGAATCTTGGTTATTCTCGATACGGGCGAGTCTCGCGAGAGGGTTGCTTTTCGGCACGAGGTGGTATATCGTCCAGCCGGTAGCTCCTATTTGATCGCGACGGGTATTGCCCGCGTTGGACGGTACTTCTAGCTCTTTCGCGTAATTCGTTTCGTCTTTGAGCTTCGTAAGCAATTTGCTGTGCTTCTCGCAGTGTCATTGGACGCATATACTGTACGTCTTTCGTTAAAGTGTCGTTTAGGTTTTGTATGTAAAGATCTATCGCATTCTTTTCTTCTACCACTAGTGCTGCGCGTTTTTCTCGAGGCGAGAGATCTGGCATTTGATTAATAGCTCGTTGTATGTCGCGGTTTAGTAGATTGAAACGACGTGTAAATTCTCTAACGTCGCGTCTTCCTTGTGTTAAAATTGTGCGTTCCTGTTGTAGTAGGTGATACGATTTCGACAGTCCGTATTCTGTTTTCAACACGTCTATTAAGTCGTCAATATCACTGATGTCTTGCTGATCTATTAGTTGTTTAGCGTCTCCTTTGAGTTTCTGCGCGCGTAGCATGTTAAGATAAATGACTTGATCCGGTACCATTTGTTTCATTTCCCTGACTTCTAATATGAATTTTTCAACCGGTCTATTAAATCCGTCGAATTCTCCAATCATTTCCAAAGCTACCTCTGTGTCCTTAGAATACTGGACTAATGTTCGCGTTCGAAGTGGCGTGTTTATTTCGCTACCGCTTCGTTGATTATCGGAAGAATCATCGTCGGTGATTTTACGAATTATACCGTCTTTCTGTAGTTTGAGTGCTCTGATTTGTTCCATCATTGCGTTACAGTTCTTCGTTAGCATATCTATCTGTTGCTGAATAGAATTCGAATCTAATAGTTCCCTCGAAGAACCAGCCGCGGCGAGGTCTTCCGGGTTTATTTTAAAACTCGCGTTAGTATTCATGATACTGTTTTCGCTTGATGAATCGGTTTCAATTACGTTCTTGGGCTCACGGTAAGTCGAAAATAGCATAAATTGATCAACTTACCCAAGAATTATCTTCATACTCTCGAAAGCTTAGAGTGGAGCTCGTCCCTTTGTCGTCTTCTGCTGGCTTATCCCACCGCTGCCACCATAAAATTGTCCTTATTGTTATGCCGTAAGCTGCAGACTCGTCCAAATAGTTGCGGCGTCACAATATTAGGTTGATTTGGTTTGGGAAAGGTTCAAGCACTCGGACAAAGATATCAGGATATACTCTAAGGTTTATTCGGAGACTGAACATTGATGCAGTTCTTACAAAATCAAACGTGAAAATGAGCCCCGAGGGCCAGGAGCGGTACGCTTTTATAATTTTTGGTTTGAGTACAGCCGGGTTAGATCTGGGCGTATGACGCATTTGTTTTTACCCTTAAAGGAGTCAACAAGTTCGTCATCTTCTTGGTGTATCGCTTATGACTAACCTTATCGCTATGAGTAATACTTATTTTCTATGGGGGCCTACGGCATGACAGTACGACATTACTACCTGACCCAAACCAGAAATAACCCAGGTTCTGTTCAACAAGTATGTGAAGAATGCGAAAGAATGAGTCTGATGAGGGCAAATCCCAGGCCTAACCAAGACCTAACATGCGATAACCTATAAAATATTGACCGAGACTAGGTTTATTTGACTGCTTCAGTGTGGTGCCACATTACCAGGTGATCCAAACCAGAAATACCCCGGATCTGTTCAACAAGTATGCGAAAAATGCGACAGTATGAGTCTGATGACGCCTAATCCAAGGCCTAACCTAGACCTAACATGCGTTGTCCTCTAAAATATTGATCGAAACCAGGTTTCATGGACTGTTTCAGTGTGATACCACATTACTACGTGATTCAAACCAGAAAAAACGCAGGGTCTGTTCAACAAGTATGTGAAGAATGCGAAGGTATGAGACTGATGAGAGCAAATTCCAGACCTAACCTAGACCTAGCATGAGTAATCCTCTAAAATATTGATCGAGACCAGGTTTAGTCGACTGTTTCAGTGTGGTACCACATTACAACGTGATCCAAACCAGAAAAAGGCAAGGATCAGGCCAACAAGTATGAGAAATATGCGAAAGTATGAGCCAGATGAGGGCAAATCCTAGACCTAACCCAGACCTAACATAAGTTATGCTCTAAAATATTGATCGAGACCAGGTAAAATTGACTGTTTCAGTGTGGTACTACATTACTGTGTGATCCAATCCGAGAAAAAGCAAAGGATCTGGCTAACAAGTATGAGAAATATGCGAAAGTATGAGCCTCATGAGGGCAAATCCTAGACCTAACCCAGACCTAACATGCGTTATCCTCAAAAATATTGATCGAAACCAGGTTTAATCGACTGTTTCCGTGTGGCACCACATTACTACGTGATCCAAACCAGAAAAAACCCAGGATCTGTCCAAGAAGTATGTGAAGAATGCGAAAGTATGAGCCAGATGCGGGCAAATCCAAGAACTAAACCAGACCTACTATGCGTTGTCATCTAAAATATTGATCGAAACCAGGTTTAATCGACTGTTTCAGTGTGGTACCACATTACTGTGTGACCCAATCAAGAAAGAGCAAACGATCTGGCTAACAAGTATGAGAAATATGCGAAAGTATGAGCCAGATGAGGGCAAATCCTAGACCTAACCCAGACTTGACATGCGTTATCATCTAGAATATTGATCGAAACCTGGTTTAATCGACTGCTTCAGTGTGATACCATGTTACTACATGATCCAAACCAGAAATAACCCAGAATCTGGCCATCAAGTATGAGAAATATGCGGAACTACGAGCCTGTAAAAAGCAAATCCCAGACCTAACCTAGACCTAACATGCGTTATCCTCTAAGATATCGATCGAAACCATGTTTAATCGACTGATTCAGTGTGTTACCACATTACCACCTGATCCTAACCTGAGAAAGCCCGGGATCTGTTCAACAAGTATGCGAAAAATGCGAAAGTATGAGTCTGATGAGGGCTAATCCCACGCCTAACCTAGACCTAACATGCGTTATCCTCTAAAATATTGATCGAAACCAGGTTTCATGGACTGTTTCAGTGTGATACCACATTACTACGTGATTCAAACCAGAAAAAAGACAGGATCTGTTCAACAAGTATGTGAAGAACGCGAAGATATGAGACTGATGAGAGCAAATTCCAGACCTAACCCAGACCTAACATGCGTTATCCTCTAAAATATTCATCGAGACCAGGTTTAGTCGACTGTTTCAGTGTGATACCATGTTACTACGTGATCCAAACCAGAAATAACCCAGGATCTGTTCAACAAGTATGTGAAGAATGCGAAGGTATGAGACTGATGAGAGCAAATTCCAGACCTAACCTAGACCTAGCATGAGTTATCCTCTAAAATATTGATCGAGACCAGGTTTAGTCGACTGTTTCAGTGTGGTACCACATTACTACCTGATCCAAACCAGAAAAAGGCAAGGATCAGGCCAACAAGTATGAGATATATCCGAAAGTATGAGCCTCATGAGGGCAAATCCTAGACCTAACCCAGACCTAACATGCGTTATCCTCAAAAATATTGATCGAAACCAGGTTTAATCGACTGTTTCCGTGTGGCACCACATTACTACGTGATCCAAACCAGAAAAAACCCAGGATCTGTCCAACAAGTATGTGAAGAATGCGAAAGTATGAGCCAGATGCGGGCAAATCCAAGAACTAAACCAGACCAAATATGCGTTATCATCTAAAATATTGATCGAAACCAGGTTTAATCGACTGTATCAGTGTGGTACCACATTACTGTGTGACCCAATCCAGAAAAAGCAAAGGATCTGGCTAACAAGTATGAGAAATATGGGAAAGTATGAGCCTGATGAGGGCATATCCCTCACCTAACCGAGTCCTAACCGGCGTTATCCTCTAAAATGTTGATCGTGTCCAGGTTTAATCGACTGTTTCAGTGTGATTCCATGTTACCACATGATCCAAACCAGAAATAACCAAGGATCTGTTCAACAAGTATGTGAAGAATGCGAAGGTATGAGACTGATGAGAGCAAATTCCAGACCTAAACTAGACCTAGCATGAGTTATCCTCTAAAATATTGATCGAGACCAGGTATAGTCGACTGTTTCAGTGTGATACCATGCTACTACATAATCCAAACCAGAAATAATCCAGGATCTGTTCACAAGTATGCGAAGAATGCGAAAGTATGAGTCTGATGAGGGCAAATCCCAGGCCTAACCTAGACCTAGCATGAGTTATCCTCTAAAATATTGAACGAGACCAGGTTTAGTCGACTGTTTCAGTGTGATACCATGTTACTACATGATCCAAACCAGAAATAACCCAGGATCTGTTCAACAAGTATGCGAAAATTGCGAATGTATGAGTCTGATAAGGGCTAATCCCAGGCCTTACCTAGACCTAACATGCGTTATCCTCTAAAATATCGATCGAAGCCGGGTTTCATGGACTGTTTCAGTGTGATACCACATTACTGCGTGATTCAAACCAGAAAAAACGCAGGATCTGTTCAACAAGTATGAGAAATATGCGAAAGTGTGAGCCTCATGAGGGCAAATCCTAGACCTAACCCAGACCTAACATGCGATATCCTTTAAAATATTGACCGAGACTAGGTTTGATTGACTGTTTCAGTGTGGTACCACATTACCACGTGATCCAAACCAGAAAAATCCCTGGATCTGTTCAACAAGTATGCGAAAAATGTGAAAGTATGAGCCAGATGAGGGCAAATCCTAGACCTAACCGAGACCTAACGTGCGTTATGCTCTAAAATATTGATCGAGACCAGGTAAAATTGACTGTTTCAGTGTGGTACTACATTACTGTCTGATCCAATCCAGGGAAAGCAAAGGATCTGGCTAACAAGTATGAGAAATATGGGAAAGTATGAGCCTGATGGGGGCAAATCCCACACCTAACCGAGTCCTAACCGGCGTTATCCTCTAAAATGTTGATCGTGTCCAGGTTTAATCGACTGCATCAGTGTGGTACCACGTTACTACCTGATCCAAACCGGAAAAAGCCCAGGATCAGGCCAACAAGTATGTGAAGAATGCGAAAGTATGAGTCTGATGAGGGCAAATCCCATGCCTAACCTAGACCTAGCATGAGTCATCCTCTAAAATATTGATCGAGACCAGGTTTAGTCGACTGCTTCAGTGTGGTACGACATTACTACCTGATCCAAACCAGAAATAACCCAGGATCTGTCCAACAAGTATGTGAAGAATGCGAAAGTATGAGTCTGATGAGGGCATATCCCATGCCTAACCTAGACCTAGCATGAGTCATCCTCTAAAATATTGATCGAGACCAGGTTTAGTCGACTGTTTCAATGTGATACCATGTTACTACATGATCAAAACCAGAAATAACCCAGGATCTGTTCAACAAGTATGCGAAAAATGTGAAAGTATGTCTGATAAGGGCTAATCCCAGGCCTAACCTGGACCTAACATGCGTTATCCTCTAAAATATTGATCGAAACCGGGTTTCATGGACAGTTTCAGTGTGATATCACATTACTACGTGATTCAAACCAGAAAAAACGCAGGATCTGTTCAACAAGTATGTGAAGAATGCGAAGGTATCAGACTGATGAGAGCAAATTCCAGACCTAACCTAGACCTAGCATGAGTTATCCTCTAAAATATTGATCGAGACCAGGTTTAGTCGACTGTTTCAGTGTGGCACCACATTACTACGTGATCCAAACCAGAGAAAGGCAAGGATCAGGCCAACAAGTATGAGAAATATGCGAAAGTATGAGCCTCATGAGGGCAAATCCTAGACCTAACCCAGACCTAACATGCGTTATCCTCTAAAATATTGATCGAAACCAGGTTTAATCGACTGTTTCCGTGTGGCACCACATTACTACGTGATCCAAACCAGAAAAAACCCAGGATCTGTCCAACAAGTATGTGAAGAATGCGAAAGTATGAGCCAGATGCGGGCAAATCCAAGAACTAAACCAGACCAAATATGGGTTATCATCTAAAATATTGATCGAAACCAGGTTTAATCGACTGTATCAGTGTGGTACCACATTACTGTGTGACCCAATCCAGAAAAAGCAAAGGATCTGGCTAACAAGTATGAGAAATATGGGAAAGTATGAGCCTGATGAGGGCAAATCCCACACCTAACCGAGTCCTAACCGGCGTTATCCTCTAAAATGTTGATCGTGTCCAGGTTTAATCGACTGTTTCAGTGTGATACCATGTTACTACATAATCCAAACCAGAAATAACCCAGGATCTGTTCAACAAGTATGTGAAGAATGCGAAGGTATGAGACTGATCCCCTCAGGGGCTGCCAGCCTTTCAGCTGCAGTACGGGCTTAACGAACCCGGGGTACCCGAGTCATACACACACCGTAAGCCTCCTGTTGGTCGTCACAACGACCCATTCACAATTCCCTATTGGTTTTGTGAATGGTACGTGACGGCAGGAGGAACGGGGGTCTTGGCTTAACCGCCTGGGCCACGAGTATGGCGACTCTATAAAATCGCCCTCCAATCCTAAGCTATGGTGCGCGGCGATGGGATGCATGGTTGGGGGAGAAGGCCCAATCCCAAGCGACCACCTCCGGGGAACCTGCCGAACCCCCGGAGTATATAGGCTTACCCGGGTAAGGCGGCTCTGCCCGGGCGGACCTTTTCTTCCGACCTGCTCGTGGGAATATTATGGAGTTCAATATTAAAACGGGGATGGGACGGGGTAAGTCAGAGGGGGAGGACGAAGGCGGTGTTGGGACTGGAGTGACGGCGCTCGCGCCGCCTCCAGCGCCTGGCCCGGCTTCGTGGAAGGTGGAGGAGGACGACGAGACTGCGTCAGTCTCGTCCTTCTCCTCCACCAGGAGCCTCATAGGCTCTAAGAGGAAGAGGGCGGGGCAGGCCGTCGTCGAGGTGGGCGGGGCGATGAGCCCGTCGGTGAGGCTGAGTTGCCTCAGGGACGAGGTGACCGAGGAGATATCGGAGAGGATCTCCTCGCCCTGAGGCGGGTGGAGAAAGTCGCCGCTGCCTGCGCCTTTAAGGGGCAGAAAAGCGGTGGCGCGGAGGCCCTGAAGGCCGCGGCGGAGGAAATGAGGGAGGCGGCGCGGGAGCTCAGAGGGCGGAACGCCCGTCTGCAGCTCCTGAGGAGGAGGAGCGACGGGGGAGGAGGAGGGCAGAGGCGCTGTGGAACAGCGCGGCCCTCCCTCCCATCCTCCCTCCTCCTCCACCGCCGCGTCCCTCGGCGGAGGTAAATAAGCGGAGTGCGGCGGCAGTGGTGCGGGGCACCGCGGGCCCCTCCACCCGCACTCCGCCCGTGAAGAAGTCCCCGTCCTCCTCAGAAGACGATCTTCTGAGGAGGATTGGGGACATGATTGATGGCAAGCTGGCCGCCTTCCGGGAGGAGCTCCTCGCCGGAAGAGCGGTCAGCAGGAAGGCGGTGCCTCCCCGACCTGTTCCGGTACAGTCGGGGAAGGCAAAGAAGGGCGGAGTGAAGGCTCCGCCCAGCGTTGCGGCACCAGGGCCCCGGGTCGCGATCCCCAAGGGGGGTGGTGTACCCGTGGTCGCGGTGGTCGCGTCCTCCACAGCACCCTCCCAAGGGGGGGTGGCGTGGAGTGAGGTGGTGGGGCGGAAGGCGAAGCGGGCGGCGAGGAAGGCCTCGCAACCGCAGCCTCCGCCTCCGCCGCCGGCGGCCAAGGTAAAGGCCGCGAAGGTCGGAAGGCACGACCAGGTCGTCCCCCAAAAACGGCAGCGGTGACGCTGACCGTTGCGCAGGGGGGCGACCTGACCCTCGCGGAGGCGATGCGGCTCGCCAGGGAGAATATCTCCCTGGAAGAGCTGGGCATCGCCTCCGTGAGGGCGAAGAGGGCCGTGACCGGGGGTCTCTTGCTGGAGATCCCCGGTGCAGAAGGCGGCGCGAAGGCGGATCGTCTCGCCCAGAGGCTCCGGGAGCAGCTGGGCGAGCGAGGTGTCCGGGTCACCCGGCCCACGAAGCGCACGGAGATGCGCGTTTGTGGGCTGGACGACTCGGTCAGCGCTCAGGATGTGTCCCGTGCCCTTGCGAGGGCGGGGCACTGTCCTGTGGAGGACCTGCGGATCGGAGAGATCCGCAGGTCGTCCTCCGGCCTCGGGTCGGTGTGGGCCCGGTGCCCCCTCTCCGCCGCCCGTAAGGTGGCGGAATCCGGGAGGGTGTTGGTGGGGTGGGTTTCGGCGCGAGTGGAAATCCTCGCGCCGTGCCCGCTCCAGTGTCACCGCTGCCTCGAATTGGGGCACGTGAGGCAGTGGTGCACCTCGCCGGTGGACCGCAGCGGTCAGTGTTACCGCTGCGGTGCCAACGAGCACCGTGCGAGCCAGTGCTCGGCGGCCCCCCACTGCCCGCTGTGTGCGGACATGGGGAGGCCAGCCGATCACAGGGTGGGGAGCAAGAAGTGCTCCCCCCCCTCCCGGAAGGAGAGGAAGAGGCGGGCTGCACCGGCTCCGGTGCCGAGGGCGGTGGCATCGTCCTCCATGGAGGTGGACGATGCTACGGGGACGGACGGCCGGGAGGAGGCTGGCGCGGCCATTAATTAATGCCGCCCCGCCTCCTCCTCCAGGCCAACCTCAACCACTGCCGCGCGGCACAGGACTTGATGTCCCAAGTCCTCGCGGAGTGGGGGGTTGGCCTGGCGGTCGCCGCCGAGCCGTACCGCGTCCCTGTTCACCCTCATTGGGTGGGCGACGCGGACGGCTTGGTGGCGACGGTATGGGGAGGGGGCGACGGGTCCCCACCGTTCTCCTTGTTGGAGCGCGGTCGGGGATTCGTCGCCGTGGACTGGGGGGGAGTCGCTGTGGTGGGGTGCTACATTTCGCCCCGTAGCGGTCACGCTGCGTTCGAGCTGTACTTGGCCGAGGTCGCGGCATGCGTGCAGCGCTACGCGGCCCGGCCGGTGCTGGTCCTGGGGGATTTTAATGCCAAGTCGGTGGCTTGGGGATCCCCCAGGACCTCCGTTCGCGGCGGGATCCTGGGCGATTGGGCGGCGGGGCTCGACCTCCGGGTATTGAACCGGGGGTCGGAGCACACATGCGTGCGGCGATATGGGGGGTCCATCGTGGATGTTGGATTCGCGACCCCCAACGCCGTGCGCATGGTGTCGGGTTGGCACGTGGTCGCGGGGGCAGAGACACTCTCCGATCACCGGTACATCCGGATGGAGGTCTCTGCCGCCGCGAATGCATCCCGACACGGCCGCCTGCGTGGCACCCCACCACGCCGCTGGGCGCTTCGGCGCCTGGACAAGGACGCCCTGATGGCAGCTGCCCTCGCTGCAACTTGGCCGCAGGGAGCGGCCGAGTTGCCGAGCATAGAGGAGGAGGTCGCCCGGCTCGGAGCATTGGTCGCGGGTATTTGCGACGCGGCGATGCCTCGGGTCGGGCGGGCTTCTCCTCGCCGGGCGGTGTACTGGTGGTCGGACGCGATCGCGGAGTTGCGAGTCGCGACTGTCCGCGCCCGACGCCAGTACACCCGCGCGCGCCGTCGTCAACGTACAGGCGACGGCGTGGCGCGAGCGAGGGCAGCTGATGACCTGTATGCAGCATACCGCGTGGCGCGGGTTGCTCTGCAGGTCGCCATCAAACGGGCCAAGACCCGGGCATGGAAGGAGCTCCTCCAGACCCTTGATGACGATCCATGGGGGCGCCCATATAAGGTGGTGCTGAATAAGCTCCGCCCGTGGGCGCCCCCCGTCACCGAGGGTCTTGACCCCCAGCTGCTGGAGGACGTGGTCAATACACTCTTCCCAATTGGGGAGAGGGGACCGCGTCCTCCGGCGGCGGCGGCTGTCCCAGTGGAGTGGACGGCCGAGCTGGGGGTCACGCAGGAGGAGCTGGCAGCGGCCATCAGACGGCTCGGGGTTCGTAACACGGCCCCGGGTCCGGATGGTGTGCCCGGCCGGGTTTGGGTCTTGACCCAGGGCGTCCTTGGGGCCGACCTCAGGCGGTTGTTCGACCGCTGCCTGAGGGACGGGCGATTCCCCCCCAGTTGGAAGGTGGCGAGGATGGTCCTCCTCCGGAAGGAGGGTCGGCCCGCGGAGTCTCCCTCCGCATACCGGCCCATTTGTCTCCTCGACGAGGTGGGCAAGCTCTTCGAGCGTGTGATTGCTGCCCGCCTCGACGAGCACCTGTCGCGGGGTGATCCCGGTCTGGCCGACTGCCAGTTCGGTTTCCGGGGGGGCCGATCGACTATCGACGCGATAGGTCGTGTGAGGGCCCTCTCGGGGGCGGCCGTCTCCCGGGGAGGGGTGGCATTGGCAATATCCTTGGATATTGCCAATGCCTTTAACACCCTCCCCTGGGAAGAGATAAGGAGGGGACTCGAATATCATCGGGTCCCCCCTTGTCTCAGGGCGGTCGTCGGGGATTATCTCCGCGGCAGGTGGATCGAGTATCCGGGCCGGGATGGTGATATGCGGAGGGAGGTGTACTGCGGTGTTCCGCAGGGGTCGGTCCTCGGGCCACTCCTGTGGAACATCGCGTACGACTCGGTGTTGCGGGCCGGCCTCCCCGACGGCGTCAGCACGGTGTGTTATGCGGATGACACACTGGTGCTGGCCGTCGGGGCGCACTGGGGGAGGGCCATGCGTCGCGCGGAGGAGGGGTCGCAACGCGTCGTCGACCGGATCAGGGGGATGGGGATGACGGTGGCGGTCCATAAGACCGAGGTGATTGCGTTTCATTCACCTCGGCAGGATCCGCCACCCCCTCTGATCCGGGTGGGTGTTGCTGACATCGAGGTGAAGCCCCAGATCAGGTAACTAGGGCTGATCCTCGATAGCCACTGGCGTTTCGAGGAGCATTTCCGCTGCCTGGTCCCCCGGTTGGAAAGGATGGTTGCGGCTCTGGGCCGGATCCTGCCCAACCTGGGGGGCCCGGCGGGCCGAGTTCGTCGCCTCTATGTGGCAATGGTCCAGTCGGTGGCCCTATACGGGGCCCCCGTCTGGGCGGACGACCTGGCTGCCTCCCGGCGCAGCATGACTATGCTGCGTCGGGTGCAGAGGCGCATGGCGCTCAGGGTCGTCCGCGGGTATCGGACCATGTCACATGAGGCGGTGACGGTTCTAGCGGGGATGCCGCCCATGGACCTGCTCGGGCGGTCGCACGCGGAGATGTACCGGCACCGCGTCGACCGTCGCGCGGGGGTGGGGGCGGTCCCGGGCGGGCAGGAACCTGCTTGGGGCGATTTGAAGCGCCAGGCCCGGCAGTCCGTGTTGCTCGCGTGGCAGGAGCGGCTGGCTCTGCCAACCGCGGGGCACCGGACTGTCGGGGCGGTTCGGCCACTCCTGAAGGAGTGGCTGGACAGAGGCCATGGCAGCCTCACCTACCGGATGGCACAGGTATTTTCCGGGCATGGCAGCTTCGGAAGATACCTGTGCCGGATAGGGAAGGAGCCGACGGCGCGTTGCTGCCACTGCGACGCTGAGCAGGACACGGCGGATCATACCCTGGAGGTATGCCCCGCGTGGGAGGGGGAGCGCCGTGTCCTGGTCGGCGTCGTCGGGCGGGATGTCTCGCTGCCGGGCGTGGTGCGCGCCATGCTCGGCAGCGAGGAGAAGTGGAGGGCCGTGGCCTCCTTCTGCGAGAACGTAATGTTGCAGAAGGAGGCCGCGGGGAGGGAGCGCGAGCTTCAGCGGCGCGCTGAAGCTCGCGCTCGTGCGGTGGCCCTAGGTCGTCGCCCGGTCGCGAGGCGTCGTGGGCGGCCGCCTCGGCGTGGCGGATGACCTAGGCTGGGAGGGGGGTCCTGAGGGGACCCTCCTCCCGCCAGGCGGCGCCGGGTCGGACCGGTTGGGGGTAGGAGTGCCTCTCCCTACCGGTCCGACGCAAGGGGAGGCACCCTCGGCGGTCTGGTGCGGCCATGAACGCCCGGCCGCCGAGGGGTGGAAACGGGGTCGCGGGCGGTTGCGAGTTGGGGCTCGCAGCCGCCACTAAACGCGGCCCCGGGACGGATAGCGGCGGGATGGAGTGGCCCCGTCCCGCCGCTATGAGGCAGTGTGTCTACTGGGGGGACCGATTGTCCCCCCGGGGGATGGGCGCGAAAGTGCGGGCACGGGGAGGATACCGGAAGAATGCTTCGAGCGATTCCCGGTATGCTCCCAAAGCGTGCCGAAGGGTCACCGTGGGGTTTTTAGTGGGTAGGTCCCGCGCCTGTCGTTGTACGGGCGCGGGGAATCCCACACACCCCTCCCACCTCTCCCCAAGGAGGTGGGAGGGAGTCTTTCGAAGATTTTCCCCACGACAAAAAAAAAAAAAAAAAAAAAAAAAAAAAAGTATGTGAAGAATACGAAAGTATGAGCCAGATGAGGGCAAATCCTAGACCTAACCTAGACCTAACATGCGTTATCCTCCACAATGTTGATCGAAACCAGGTTTAATCGGCTGTTTCAGTGTGGTACCACATTACTACCTGATCCAAACTAGAAAAAACCCGGGATCTGTTCAACAAGTATGTGAAGAATGCGAAGGTATGAGTCTGATGAGGGCATATCCCAGGCCTAACCTAGACCTAACATGCGATATCCCATAAAATATTGACCGAGACTAAGTTTAATTGACTGTTTCAGTGTGGTACCACATTACCACGTGATCCAAACCAGGAAAGGCCCAGGATCTGGCCAACGAGTATACGAAAAATGTGAAAGTATGATCCTGATGAGGGCAAATCCCAGACCTAACCCAGACCTAACATGCGATATCCTTCAGAATATTGTTCAAAATCAGGTTTCATGGACTGTTTCAGTGTGGTACCACATTACTACGTGATCCAATCCAGAAAAATCCAAGGATCTGTTCAACAAGTATGTGAAAAATGAGAGAGTATGATCCTGATGAGGGCAAATGCGACACCTATCCCATACCTATCTTGCGTTATCCTCTAAAATATTGATCGAGACCAAGTTTAGTCGACTGTTTCAGTGTGGTACCACATTACTACGTGATCCAAACCCGAAAAAGCCCAGGATCAGGCCAACAAGTATGAGAAATATGCGAAAGTATGAGCCTCATGAGGGCAAATCCCAGACCTAACCCAGACCTAACATGCGATATCCTTCAAAATATTGACCGAGACTAGGTTTAATTGACTGTTTCAGTATGGTACCACATTCCCACGTGATTCAAACCAGAAAAAACCCAGGATCCCTTCAACAAGTATGTCATGAATGCGAAGGTATGAGACTGATGAGAGCAAATTCCAGACCTAACCCAGACCTAACATGCGTTATCATCTAGAATATTGATCGAAACCAGGTTTAATCAACCGTTTCAGTGTGGTAGCACATTACTGTGTGACCCAATCCAAAAAAAGCAAAGGATCTGGCTAACAAGTATGAGAAATATGCGAATGTATGAGCCAGATGAGGGCAAATCCTAGACCTAACCCAGACCTAACATGCGTTATCATCTAGAATATTGATCGGAACCTGGTTTAATCGACTGTTTCAGTGTGGTGCGACATTACTACCTGATCCAAACCAGAAATAACCCAGGATCTGTTCACAAGAATGCGAAGAATGCGAAAGTATGAGTATGATGGGGGCTAATCCCAGGTCTAACCTAGACCTAATATGCGTTATCCTCTAAAATATTAATCGAAACCACGTTCAATGGCCTGTTTCAGTGTGGTACCACATCACTACGTGATCGAAACCAGCAAAATCCGGGGATCTGTTCAACATGTATGTTAAAACTGCGTAAGTATGACCCTGATGAGGGCAAATCCCAGACCTAACCTAGACCTAACATGTGTTATCCACTAAAATATTAATCGAAACCAGGTTCAATGGCCTGTTGAGTGTGGTACCACCTTACTACGTGATCGAAACCAGAAAAAACCCAGGATCTGTTCAAGAAGTATGTGAAGAATGCGAAAGTATGAGACTGATGAGGGCAAATCCTAGACCTAACCCAGACCTAACATGTGTAATCCTCTAAAATATTGACGGAAACCAGGTTTAATTGCCAGTTATAGTGTGGTACCACATTACTAAGTTATCCAATCCAGAAGAAGCCCCGGATCTAGCCAACAAGTATGAGAAATATGCCAAACTATGAGCCTGATGAGGGCAAATCCTAGACCTAGCCCTGACCTAACATGCGTTATCCTCTGAGATATTGATCAAGACCATGTTTAATTGACTGTTTCAGTGTGGTACCACATTACTACGTGATCCAAACCAGAAAAAACACAGGATCTGTTCTACAAGTATGTGAAAAACGCGAAAGTATGAGAACGATGAGGGCAAATCCCAGACCTATCCCAGACATAACTTGCGTTATCCTCTAAAATATTGATCGAAACCAGGTTTAATGGTTTGTTTCAGCGTGGTAACACATTACTACGTGATCCAAAGCAGAAAAAACCCTCGATCAGGTCAACATGTATGTTAAAACTGCGAAAGTATGACCGTGATGAGGGCAAATCCCAGGCCTAACCTAGACCTAACATGCGTTATCCTCTAAGATATTGATCGAAACCAGGATTAATCGACTGTTTCAGTGTGGTACCACATTACTACGTGATCCACCCAGAAAAAGCCAGGGGTCTGTGCAACAAGTATGTGAAAAACGCGAAAATGTGACCCTGATGAGGGCAAATCCCAGACCTATCCCAGACCTAACTTGCGTTATCCCATAAAATATTGATCGAAACCAGGTTTAATTGACAGTTTCAGTGTGGTACCACATTACTATGTGATCCAAACCAGAAAAAACCCAGGATCTGTTCAAGAAGTATGTGAAGAATGCGAATGTATGAGACTGATGAGGGCAAATCCTGGACCAAACCCAGACCTAACATGTGTTATCCTCTAAAATATTGATGGAAACCAGGTTTAATTGACTGTTTCAGTGTGGTACCACATTACTACCTGATCCAAACCGGCAAAATCCGGGGATCTGTTCAACAAGTATGTGAAGAATGCGAAAGTATGAGTCTGATGAGGGAATATCCCAGGCCTAACCTAGACCTGACATGCGATATCCTATAAAATATTGACCGAGACTAGGTTTGTTTGACTGCTTCAGTGTGGTGCCACATTACCAGGTGATCCAATCCAGAAAAGGCCCAGGATCTGGCCAACGAGTATGCGAAATATGCGAAAGTATGAGCCAGATGAGGGCAAATCCTAGACCTAACCTAGACCTAACATGCGTTATCCTCCACAATGTTGATCGAAACCAGGTTTAATCGGCTGTTTCAGTGTGGTACCACATTACTACCTGATCCAAACTAGAAAAAACCCGGGATCTGTTCAACAAGTATGTGAAGAATGCGAAGGTATGAGTCTGATGAGGGCATATCCCAGGCCTAACCTAGACCTAACATGCGATATCCCATAAAATATTGACCGAGACTAAGTTTAATTGACTGTTTCAGTGTGGTACCACATTACCACGTGATCCAAACCAGGAAAGGCCCAGGATCTGGCCAACGAGTATACGAAAAATGCGAAAGTATGATCCCGATGAGGGCAAATCCCAGACCTAACCCAGACCTAACATGCGATATCCTTCAAAATATTGTTCAAAATCAGGTTTCATGGACTGTTTCAGTGTGGTACCACATTACTACGTGATCCAATCCAGAAAAATCCAAGGATCTGTTCAACAAGTATGTGAAAAATGAGAGAGTATGATCCTGATGAGGGCAAATCCCACACCTATCCCATACCTATCTTGCGTTATCCTCTAAAATATTGATCGAGACCAAGTTTAGTCGACTGTTTCAGTGTGGTACCACATTACTACGTGATCCAAACCCGAAAAAGCCCAGGATCAGGCCAACAAGTATGAGAAATATGCGAAAGTATGAGCCTCATGAGGGCAAATCCCAGACCTAACCCAGACCTAACATGCGATATCCTTCAAAATATTGACCGAGACTAGGTTTAATTGACTGTTTCAGTATGGTACCACATTCCCACGTGATTCAAACCAGAAAAAACCCAGGATCCCTTCAACAAGTATGTCATGAATGCGAAGGTATGAGACTGATGAGAGCAAATTCCAGACCTAACCCAGACCTAACATGCGTTATCATCTAGAATATTGATCGAAACCAGGTTTAATCAACCGTTTCAGTGTGGTAGCACATTACTGTGTGACCCAATCCAAAAAAAGCAAAGGATCTGGCTAACAAGTATGAGAAATATGCGAATGTATGAGCCAGATGAGGGCAAATCCTAGACCTAACCCAGACCTAACATGCGTTATCATCTAGAATATTGATCGGAACCTGGTTTAATCGACTGTTTCAGTGTGGTGCGACATTACTACCTGATCCAAACCAGAAATAACCCAGGATCTGTTCACAAGAATGCGAAGAATGCGAAAGTATGAGTCTGATGGGGGCTAATCCCAGGTCTAACCTAGACCTAATATGCGTTATCCTCTAAAATATTAATCGAAACCACGTTCAATGGCCTGTTTCAGTGTGGTACCACATCACTACGTGATCGAAACCAGCAAAATCCGGGGATCTGTTCAACATGTATGTTAAAACTGCGTAAGTATGACCCTGATGAGGGCAAATCCCACACCTAACCTAGACCTAACATGTGTTATCCACTAAAATATTAATCGAAACCAGGTTCAATGGCCTGTTGAGTGTGGTACCACCTTACTACGTGATCGAAACCAGAAAAAACCCAGGATCTGTTCAAGAAGTATGTGAAGAATGCGAAAGTATGAGACTGATGAGGGCAAATCCTAGACCTAACCCAGACCTAACATGTGTAATCCTCTAAAATATTGACGGAAACCAGGTTTAATTGCCAGTTATAGTGTGGTACCACATTACTAAGTTATCCAATCCAGAAGAAGCCCCGGATCTAGCCAACAAGTATGAGAAATATGCCAAACTATGAGCCTGATGAGGGCAAATCCTAGACCTAGCCCTGACCTAACATGCGTTATCCTCTGAGATATTGATCAAGACCATGTTTAATTGACTGTTTCAGTGTGGTACCACATTACTACGTGATCCAAACCAGAAAAAACACAGGATCTGTTCTACAAGTATGTGAAAAACGCGAAAGTATGAGAACGATGAGGGCAAATCCCAGACCTATCCCAGACATAACTTGCGTTATCCTCTAAAATATTGATCGAAACCAGGTTTAATGGTTTGTTTCAGCGTGGTAACACATTACTACGTGATCCAAAGCAGAAAAAACCCTCGATCAGGTCAACATGTATGTTAAAACTGCGAAAGTATGACCGTGATGAGGGCAAATCCCAGGCCTAACCTAGACCTAACATGCGTTATCCTCTAAGATATTGATCGAAACCAGGATTAATCGACTGTTTCAGTGTGGTACCACATTACTACGTGATCCACCCAGAAAAAGCCAGGGGTCTGTGCAACAAGTATGTGAAAAACGCGAAAATGTGACCCTGATGAGGGCAAATCCCAGACCTATCCCAGACCTAACTTGCGTTATCCCATAAAATATTGATCGAAACCAGGTTTAATTGACAGTTTCAGTGTGGTACCACATTACTATGTGATCCAAACCAGAAAAAACCCAGGATCTGTTCAAGAAGTATGTGAAGAATGCGAATGTATGAGACTGATGAGGGCAAATCCTGGACCAAACCCAGACCTAACATGTGTTATCCTCTAAAATATTGATGGAAACCAGGTTTAATTGACTGTTTCAGTGTGGTACCACATTACTACCTGATCCAAACCGGCAAAATCCGGGGATCTGTTCAACAAGTATGTGAAGAATGCGAAAGTATGAGACTGATGAGGGCAAATCCTAGACCTAACCCAGAGCTAACATGCGTAATCCCCTAAAATATTGATCCAAACCAGGTTTAATTGACTGTTTCAGTTTGGTACCTCATTAATACGTGATCCAATCCAGAAAAAGCCCAGGATTTCTTCAACAAGTATGTGCAGAATGCGAAAGTATGAGTCTGATGTGGGGAAGTCCCAGGCCTAACCTAGACCTAACATGCGTTATCCTCAAAAATATTGATCGAAACCAGGTTTAATCGATTGTTTCAGTGTGGTACCACATTAGTACGTGATCCAAACCAGAAAAAGCCAAGGATCTGTTCAACAAGTATGTGAAAAACGCGAAAATATGACCCTGATGAGAGCAAACCCCTGACCTGTCCCAGACCTAACTTGCGTTATCCTATAGAATATTGATCGAAACCAGGTTTAATTGACTGTTTCAGTGTGGTACCACTTTACGACGTGATCCAAAGCAGAAAAAACCATCGATCAGGTTTACATGTATGTTAAAACTGCGAAAGTATGAGACTGATGAGGGCAAATCCTAGACCTAACCTAGACCTAACATGTGTTATCCTCTAAAATATTGACGGAAATCGTATTTAAATGACAGTTGCAGTGTGGTACCACATTAATACGTGATCCAATCCAGAAAAAGCCCAGGCTCTAGCCAACAAGTATGAGTAATATGCGAAAGTATGAGCCTGATGAGGGCAAATCCGGGACCTAACCCAGAGCTAACATGAGTAATCCTCTAAAATATTTATCAAGACCAGGTTTAATTGACTGCTTCACTGTGGTACCGCATTACTTCGTGGTCCAAACCAGTGGAAGCCCAGGTTCTGGCCAACGAAAATGAGAAATATGCGGAAGTATGAGTCTGATGAGAGCAAATGCCAGACCTAACCTAGACCTAACATGAATTATTCTCTAAAATATTGATCGAAACCAGGTTGAATGGACTGTTTCAGTGTGGTACCACATTACTACGTGATACAATCCAGAAAAAGCCCAGGATCTCTTCAACAAGTATGTGAAAAACGCGAAAGTATGAGCCTGATGAGGGCAAATCCCAGACCTATCCCAGACATAACTTGCGTTATCCTCTAAAACATTGTTCGAAACCAGGTTTAATTGACTGTTTTAGTGTGGTACCACATTGCTACGCGATCCGATGCAGAAAAAACACTCGCACAGGTCAACATGTATGTTAAAACTGCGAAAGTATGACCCTGATGAGGGCAAATCCCTGGCCTAACGTAGACCTAACATGCGTTATCCTCTAAAATATTGATCGAAACCAGGTTTAATGGTCTGTTTCAGTGTGGTACCACATTACTACGTGATCCAAACCAGAAAGACCCAGGATCTGTTCAACAAGTATGTGAAGAATGCGAAAGTATGAGTCTGATGAGGGAAAATCCCTGGCCTAAACTAGACCTAACATGCGTTACCTTCAAAATTATTGATCGAAACGAGGTTTAATCGACTGTTTCAGTGTGGTACTACATTAGTACGTGATCCAAACCAGAAAAAGCCAGGGATCTGTTCAACAAGTATGTGAAAAACGCGAAAATATGACCCTGATGAGAGCAAACCCCTGACCTGTCCCAGACCTAACTTGCGTTATCCTATAGAATATTGATCGAAACCAGGTTTAATTGACTGTTTCAGTGTGGTACCACTTTACGACGTGATCCAAAGCAGAAAAAACCATCGATCAGGTTTACATGTATGTTAAAACTGCGAAAGTATGAGCCTGATGAGGGCAAATCCCAGACCTATCCCAGACATAACTTGCGTTATCCTCTAAAACATTGTTCGAAACCAGGTTTAATTGACTGTTTTAGTGTGGTACCACATTGCTACGTGATCCAAACCAGCAAAATCCGGGGATCTGTTCAACATGTATGTTAAAACTGCGTAAGTATGACCCTGATGAGGGCAAATCCCAGACCTAACCTAGACCTAACATGTGTTATCCACTAAGATATTAATAGAAACCAGGTTCAATGGCCTGTTTCAGTGTGGTACCACATTACTACGTGATCGAAACCAGAAAAAACCCAGGATCTGTTCAAGAAGTATGTGAAGAATGCGAAAGTATGAGACTGATGAGGGCAAATCCTAGTCCTAACCCAGACCTAACATGTGTTATCCTCTAAAATATTGACGGAAACCAGGTTTAATTGAGAGTTTCAGTTTGGTACCTCATTAATACGTGATCCAATCCAGAAAAAGCCCAGAATCTGTTCAACAAGTATGTGAAGAATGCGGAAATATGAGTCTGATGAGGGAAAATCCCAGGCCTAATCTAGACCTAACATGCGTTATCCTATAGAATATTGATCGAAACCAGGTTTAATTGACTGTTTCAGTGTGGTACCACTTTACGACGTGATCCAAAGCAGAAAAAACCATCGATCAGGTTTACATGTATGTTAAAACTGCGAAAGTATGAGCCTGATGAGGGCAAATCCCAGACCTATCCCAGACATAACTTGCGTTATCCTCTAAAACATTGTTCGAAACCAGGTTTAATTGACTGTTTTAGTGTGGTACCACATTGCTACGCGATCCGATGCAGAAAAAACACTCGCACAGGTCAACATGTATGTTAAAACTGCGAAAGTATGACCCTGATGAGGGCAAATCCCTGGCCTAACGTAGACATAACATGCGCTATCCTCTAAAATATTGATCGAAACCAGGTTTAATGGACTGTTTCAGTGTGGTACCACATTACTACGCGATCCAAACCAGAAAAAGCCTAGAATCTGGCCATCTAGTATGAGAAATATGCGAAAGTACGAGCCCGATGAGAGCAAATGCCAGACCTAACCTAGACCTAACATGAATTATTCTCTAAAATATTGATCAAAACGAGGTTTAATGGACTGTTTCAGTGTGGTACCACATTACTACGTGATCCAATCCAGAAAAAGCCCAGGATCTCTTCAACAAGCATGTGAAAAACGCGAAAGTATGAGCCTGATGAGGGCAAATCCCAGACCTATCCCAGACATAACTTGCGTTATCCTCTAAAACATTGTTCGAAACCAGGTTCAATTGACTGTTTTAGTGTGGTACCACTTTGCTACGCGATCCGATGCAGAAAAAACACTCGCTCAGGTCAACATGTATGTTAAAACTGCGAAAGTATGACCCTGATGAGGGCAAATCCCTGGCCTAACCTAGACATAACTTGCGTTATCCTCTAAAATATTGATCGAAACCAGGTTTAATGGTCTGTTTCAGTGTGGTACCACATTACTACGAGATCCAAACCAGAAAAACCCAGGATGTGTTCAACAAGTATGTGAAAAATGCGAAGGTATGAGCCTGATGAGTCAGATCCCAGACCTATCCCAGACCTAACTTGCGTTATCCTCTATAATATTGATCGAAACGAGGTTTAATCGACTGTTTCAGTGGGGTTCCACATTACTACGTGATCCACCCAGAAAAAGCCGGGGGTCTGTGCAACAAGTATGTGAAAAACGCGAAAATGTGACCCTGATGAGGGCAAATCCCATATCTATCCCAGACCTAACTTGCGTTATCCCATAAAATATTGATCGAAACCAGGTTTAATTGACAGTTTCAGTGTGGTACCACATTACTACGTGATCCAAACCAGAAAAAAACCAGGATCTGTTCAAGAAGTATGTGAAGAATGCGAATGTATGAGACTGATGAGGGCAAATCCTGGACCTAACCCAGACCTAACATATGTTATCCTCTAAAATATTGATGGAAACCAGGTTTACTTGACTGTTTTAGTGTGGTACCACATTGCTACGTGATCCAAACCAGCAAAATCCGGGGATCTGTTCAACATGTATGTTAAAACTGCGTAAGTATGACCCTGATGAGGGCAAATCCCAGACCTAACCTAGACCTAACATGTGTTATCCACTAAGATATTAATAGAAACCAGGTTCAATGGCCTGTTTCAGTGTGGTACCACATTACTACGTGATCGAAACCAGAAAAAACCCAGGATCTGTTCAAGAAGTATGTGAAGAATGCGAAAGTATGAGACTGATGAGGGCAAATCCTAGTCCTAACCCAGACCTAACATGTGTTATCCTCTAAAATATTGACGGAAACCAGGTTTAATTGAGAGTTTCAGTTTGGTACCTCATTAATACGTGATCCAATCCAGAAAAAGCCCAGAATCTGTTCAACAAGTATGTGAAGAATGCGGAAATATGAGTCTGATGAGGGAAAATCCCAGGCCTAATCTAGACCTAACATGCGTTATCCTATAAAATATTGATCGAAACCAGGTTTAATTGACTGTTTCAGTGTGGTACCACATTACTATGTGATCCAAACCTGAGAAAACCCAGGATCTGTTCAAGAAGTATGTGAAGAATGCGAATGTATGAGACTGATGAGGGCAAATCCTGGACCTAACCCAGACCTAACATGTGTAATCCTCTAAAATATTGACGGAAACCAGGTTTAATTGACAGTTTCAGTGTGGTACCACATTACTAAGTTAGCCAATCCAGAAGAAGCCCAGGATCTAGCCAACAAGTATGAGAAATATGCCAAACTATGAGCCTGATGAGGGCAAATCCTAGACCTAGCCCAGACCTAACATGCGTTATCCTCTGAGATATTTATCAAGACCATGTTTAATTGACTGTTTCAGTGTGGTACCACATTACTACGTGATCCAAACCAGAAAAAACACAGGATCTGTTCTACAAGTATGTGAAAAACGCGAAAATGTGACCCTGATGAGGGCAAATCCCAGATCTATCCCAGACCTAACTTGCGTTATCCCGTAAAATATTGATCGAAACCAGGTTTAATTGACAGTTTCAGCGTGGTACCACATTACTACGTGATCCAATCCAGAAAATGCCCAGGATTTCTTCAACAAGTATGTGCAGAATGCGAAAGTATGAGACTGATGTGGGGAAATCCCAGGCCTAACCTAGACCTAACATGCGTTATCCTCAAAAATATTGATCGAAACCAGGTTTAATCGATTGTTTCAGTGTGGTACTACATTAGTACGTGATCCAAACCAGAAAAAGCCAGGGATCTGTTCAACAAGTATGTGAAAAACGCGAAAATATGACCCTGATGAGAGCAAACCCCTGACCTGTCCCAGACCTAACTTGCGTTATCCTATAGAATATTGATCGAAACCAGGTTTAATTGTCTGTTTCAGTGTGGTACCACTTTACGACGTGATCCAAAGCAGAAAAAACCATCGATCAGGTTTACATGTATGTTAAAACTGCGAAAGTATGAGCCTGATGAGGGCAAATCCCAGACCTATCCCAGACATAACGTGCGTTATCCTCTAAAACATTGTTCGAAACCAGGTTTAATTGACTGTTTTAGTGTGGTACCACATTGCTACGCGATCCGATGCAGAAAAAACACTCGCACAGGTCAACATGTATGTTAAAACTGCGTAAGTATGACCCTGATGAGGGCAAATCCCTGGCCTAACGTAGACATAACATGCGCTATCCTCTAAAATATTGATCGAAACCAGGTTCAATTGACTGTTTTAGTGTGGTACCACTTTGCTACGCGATCCGATGCAGAAAAAACACTCGCTCAGGTCAACATGTATGTTAAAACTGCGAAAGTATGACCCTGATGAGGGCAAATCCCTGGCCTAACCTAGACCTAACATGCGTTATCCTCTAAAATATTGATCGAAACCAGGTTTAATGGTCTGTTTCAGTGTGGTACCACATTACTACGTGATCACAACTAGAAAAAACCCAGGATCTGTTCAACAAGTATGTGAAGATTGCGAAAGTATGAGTCTGATGTGGGCAAATCCCAGGCCTAACCTAGACATAACATGCGCTATCCTCTAAAATATTGATCGATACCAGGTTTAATTGACAGTTTCAGTGTGGTACCACATTACTACGTGATCCAAACCAGAAAAAACCCAGGATCTGTTCAAGAAGTATGTGAAGAATGCAAATGTATGAGACTGATGAGGGCAAATCCTGGACCTAACCCAGACCTAACATATGTTATCCTCTAAAATATTGATGGAAACCAGGTTTACTTGACTGTTTCAGTGTGGTACCACATTACTACGTGATCCAAACCAGCAAAATCCGGGGATCTGTTCAACATGTATGTTAAAACTGCGTAAGGATGACCCTGATGAGGGCAAATCCCAGACCTAACCTAGACCTAACATGTGTTATCCACTAAAATATTAATCGAAACCAGATTCAATGGCCTGTTTCAGTGTGGTACCACATTACTACGTGATCGAAACCAGAAAAAACCCAGGATCTGTTCAAGAAGTATGTGAAGAATGCGAAAGTATGAGACTGATGAGGGCAAATCCTAGACCTAACCCAGCCCTAACATGTGTTATCCTCTAAAATATTGACGGAAACCAGGTTTAATTGAGAGTATCAGTTTGGTACCTCATTAATACGTGATCCAATCCAGAAAAAGCCCAGAATCTGTTCAACAAGTATGTGAAGAATGCGGAAATATGAGTCTGACGAGGGAAAATCCCAGGCCTAATCTAGACCTAACATGCGTTATCCTATAAAATATTGATCGAAACCAGGTTTAATTGACTGTTTCAGTGTGGTACCACATTACTATGTGATCCAAACCAGAGAAAACCCAGGATCTGTTCAAGAAGTATGTGAAGAATGCGAATGTATGAGACTGATGAGGGAAAATCCTGGACCTAACCCAGACCTAACATGTGTAATCCTCTAAAATATTGACGGAAACCAGGTTTAATTGACAGTTTCAGTGTGGTACCACATTACTAAGTTATCCAATCCAGAAGAAGCCCAGGATCTAGCCAACAAGTATGAGAAATATGCCAAACTATGAGCCTGATGAGGGCAAATCCTAGACCTAGCCCAGACCTAACATGCGTTATCCTCTGAGATATTTATCAAGACCATGTTTAATTGACTGTTTCAGTGTGGTACCACATTACTACGTGATCCAAACCAGAAAAAACACAGGATCTGTTCTACAAGTATGTGAAAAACGCGAAAGTATGAGAACGATGAGGGCAAATCCCAGACCTATCCCAGACATAACTTGCCTTATCCTCTAAAATATTGATCGAAACCAGGTTTAATGGTTTGTTTCAGCGTGGTAACACATTACTACGTGATCCAAAGCAGAAAAAACCCTCGATCAGGTCAACATGTATGTTAAAACTGCGAAAGTATGACCGTGATGAGGGCAAATCCCAGGCCTAAACTAGACCTAACATGCGTTATCCTCTAAGATATTGATCGAAACCAGGATTAATCGACTGTTTCAGTGTGGTACCACATTACTACGTGATCCACCCAGAAAAAGCCGGGGGTCTGTGCAACAAGTATGTGAAAAACGCGAAAATGTGACCCTGATGAGGGCAAATCCCATATCTATCCCAGACCTAACTTGCGTTATCCCATAAAATATTGATCGAAACCAGGTTTAATTGACAGTTTCAGTGTGGTACCACATTACTATGTGATCCAAACCAGAAAAAACCCAGGATCTGTTCAAGAAGTATGTGAAGAATGCGAATGTATGAGACTGATGAGGGCAAATCCTGGACCTAACCCAGACCTAACATGTGTTATCCACTAAAATATTGATGGAAACCAGGTTTAATTGACTATTTCAGTGTGGTACCACATTACTACCTGAACCAAACCAGCTAAATCCGGGGATCTGTTCAACAAGTATGTGAAGAATGCGAAAGTATGAGACTGATGAGGGCAAATCCTAGACCTAACCTAGACCTAAGATGTGTTATCCTCTAAAATATTGACGGAAACCAGGTTTAATTGACAGTTTCAGTTTGGTACCTCATTAATACGTGATCCAATCCAGAAAAAGCCCAGGATCTAGCCAACAAGTATGAGAAATATGCGAAAGTATGAGCCTGATGATAGCAAATCCAAGGCCTAACCCAGACCTAACATGCGTTATCCTCTAAAATAATTATCAAGACCAGGTTTAATTGAATGTTTCAGTGTGGTACCACATTACTACGTGATCGAAACCAGAAAAAGCCCAGAATCTGTTCAACAAGTATGTGAAGAATGCGAAAGTACGAGCCTGATAATAGCAAATCCCAGACCTATACCAGACTTAACCTGCGTTATCCTCCAAAATATTGATCGCAACCAGGTTTAATTGACAGTTTTAGTGTGGTACCAATTTGCTACGTGATACAAAGCAGAAAAAACCCTCGATCAGGACAACATGTATGTTAAAACTGCGAAAGTATGACCCTGATGAGGGCAAATCCAAGACCTAACCTAGACCTAACATGTGTTATCCTCTAAACTATTGACGAAGACCAGGTTTAATTAACAGTTTCAGTGTGGTACCACATTAATACGTGATACAATCCAGAAAAAGCCAAGGATCTAGCCAACAAGTATGAATAATATGCGAGAGTATGAGCCTGATGAGGGCAAATCCTAGACCTAACCCAGAGCTAACATGCGTAATCCTCTAAAATATTGATCGATACCAGGTTTAAATGACTGTTTCATTGTGGTACCACATTACTACGTGATCCAAACCAGAAGAAACCCAGGATCTGTTCAACAGGTATGTGAAGAATGCGAAAGTACGAGCCTGATGAGAGCAAATCCCAGACCTAACCTAGACCTAACATAAATTATTCTCTAAAATATTGATCGAAACCAGGTTGAATGGACTGTTTCAGTGTGGTACCACATTACTGCGTGATCCAATCCAGAAAATGCCCAGGATTTCTTCAACAAGTATGTGAAGAATGCGAACGTATGAGTCTGATGTGGGAAAATCCCAGGCCTAACCTAGACCTAACATGCGTTATCCTCAAAAACATTGTTCGAAACCAGGTTTAATCGACTGTTTCAGTGTGGTACCACATTACTACGTGTTCCAAACCAGAAAAAAACCCCGGATCTGTTCAACAAGTATGTGAAGATTGCGAAAGTACGAGCCTGATGATAGCAAATCCCAGACCTAACCTAGACCTAACATAAATTATTCTCTAAAATATTGATCGAAACCAGGTTGAATGGACTGTTTCAGTGTGGTACCACATTACTGCGTGATCCAATCCAGAAAATGCCCAGGATCTGTTCAACAAGTATGTGAAGGATGCGAAAGTATGACCCTGATGAGGGCAAATCCAAGACCTAACCTAGACCGAACATGTGTTATCCTCCAAACTATTGACGAAGACCAGGTTTAATTGACAGTTTCAGTGTGGTACCACATTAATACGTGATCCAATCCAGAAAAAGCCCAGGATCTAGCCAACAAGTATGAGTAATATGCGAGAGTATGAGCCTGATGAGGGCAAATCCTAGACCTAACCCAGAGCTAACATGCGTTATCCTCAAAAATATTGATCGAAACCAGGTTTAATCGACTGTTTCAGTGTGGTACCACATTAGTACGTGATCCAAACCAGAAAAAGGCTGGGATCTGTTCAACAAGTATGAGTAATATGCGAAAGTATGAGCCTGATGGGGACAAATCCGGGACCTAACCCAGAACTAACATGAGTAATCCTCTAAAATATTTATCAAGACCAGGTTTAATTGACTGCTTCACTGTGGTACCACATTACTTCGTGGTCCAAACCAGTGGAAGCCCAGGTTCTGGCCAACGAAAATGAGAAATATGCGAAAGTATGAGTCTGATGAGAGCAAATCTCACACCTAACCTAGACCTAACATGACTTATTCTCTAAAATATTGATCGAAACCAGGTTGAATGGACTGTTTCAGTGTGGTACCACATTACTACGTGATCCAAACCAGAAAAAGCCTAGAATCTGGCCATCTAGTATGAGAAATATACGAAAGTACGAGCCCGATGAGAGCAAATGCCAGACCTAACCTAGACCTAACTTGCGTTATCCTCTATAATATTGATCGAAACGAGGTTTAATCGACTGTTTCAGTGGGGTTCCACACTACTACGTGATCACAACTAGAAAAAGCCCAGGATCTGTTCAACAAGTATGTGAAGATTGCGAAAGTATGAGTCTGACGTGGGCAAATCCCAGGCCTAACCAAGACATAACATGCGCTATCCTCTAAAATATTGATCGAAACCAGGTTGAATGGACTGTTTCAGTGTGGTACCACATTAACACGTGATCCAATCCAGAAAAAGCCCAGGATCTAGCCAACAAGTATGTGAAAGATGCGATAGTACGAGCCTGATGAGAGCAAATCCCAGGCCTAACATAGACATAACATGCGTTGTCCTCTAAAATATCGACCGAAACCAGGTTTAATGGACTGTTTCAGTGTGGTACCACATTACTACGTGATCCAAACCAGAAAAAGCCAGGGATCTGTTCAACAAGTATGTGAAAAACGCGAAAATATGACCCTGATGAGAGCAAATCCCAGACCTCACCTAGACCTAACATGCGTTATCCTCTAAAATATTGATCGAAACCAGGTTTAATGGTCTGTTTCAGTGTGGTACCACATTACTACGTGATCCAAACCAGAAAGACCCAGGATGTGTTCAACAAGTATGAGTAATATGCGAGAGTATGAGCCTGATGAGGGCAAATCCTAGACCTAACCCAGAGCTAACATGCGTAATCCCCTAAAATATTGATCCAAACCAGGTTTAATTGACTGTTTCATTGTGGTACCACATTACTACGTGATCCAAACCAGAAGAAACCTAGGATCTGTTCAACAAGTATGTGAAGAATGTGAAAGTACGAGCCTGATGTGGGAAAATCCCAGGCCTGACCTAGACCTAACATGCGTTATCCTCAAAAACATTGTTCGAAACCAGGTTTAATCGACTGTTTCAGTGTGGTACCACATTACTACGTGTTCCAAACCAGAAAAAACCCCGGATCTGTTCAACAAGTATGTGAAGATTGCGAAAGTACGAGCCTGATGATAGCAAATCCCAGACCTATTCCAGACATAACCTGCGTTATCCTCCAAAATATTGATCGAAACCAGGTTTAATTGACAGTTTTAGTGTGGTACCAATTTGCTACGTGATACAAAGCAGAAAAAACCCTCGATCAGGACAACATGTATGTTAAACTGCGAAAGTATGACCCTGATGAGGGCAAATCCCAGACCTAACCTAGACCTAACATGCGTTACCCTCAAAAATATTGATCGAAACGAGGTTTAGTCGACTGTTTCAGTGGGGTTCCACATTACTATGTGATCACAATTAGAAAAAACCCAGGATCTGTTCAACAAGTATGTGAAGAATGCGAAAGTGTGAGTCTGATGAGGGAAAATCCCAGGCCCAACCTAGACCTAACATGCGTTACCTTCAAAAATATTGATCGAAACGAGGTTTAAACGACTGTTTCAGTGGGGTTCCACATTACTACGTGATCACAACTAGAAAAAACCCAGGATCTGTTCAACAAGTATGTGAAGATTGCGAAAGTATGAGTCTGATGTGGGCAAATCTCAGGCCTAACCTAGACATAACATGCGCTATCCTTTAAAATATTGATCGAAACCAGGTTTAATGGTCTGTTTCAGTGTCGTACCACATTACTACGTGATCCAAACCAGAAAAACCCAGGATGTGTTCAACAAGTATGTGAAAAATGCGAATGTATGAGCCTGATGAGGGCAGATCCCAGACCTATCCCAGACCTAACTTGCGTTATCCTCTATAATATTGATCGAAACCAGGTTTAATGGAATGTTTCAGTGTGGTACCACATTACTACCTGATCCAAACCGGCAAAATCCGGGGATCTGTTCAACAAGTATGTGAAGAATGCGAAAGTATGAGACTGATGAGGGCAAATCCTAGACCTAACCCAGAGCTAACATGCGTAATCCCCTAAAATATTGATCCAAACCAGGTTTAATTGACTGTTTCAGTTTGGTACCTCATTAATACGTGATCCAATCCAGAAAAAGCCCAGGATCTAGCCAACAAGTATGAGAAATATGCGAAAGTATGAGCCTGATGAAAGCAAATCCAAGGCCTAACCCAGACCTAACATGCGTTATCCTCTAAAATAATTATCAAGACCAGGTTTAATTGAATGTTTCAGTGTGGTACCACATTACTACGTGATCGAAACCAGAAAAAGCCCAGAATCTGTTCAACAAGTATGTGAAGAATGCGAAAGTATGTGTCTGATGACGGAAAATCCCAGGCCTAATCTAGACCTAACATGCGTTATCCTGTATGATATTGACAGAAACCAGGTTTAATTGACAGTTTCAGTGTGGTACCACATTAATACGTGATCCAATCCAGAAAAAGCCCAGGATCTAGCCAACAAGTATGAGTAATATGCGAGAGTATGAGCCTGATGAGGGCAAATCCCAGGCCTGACCTAGACCTAACATGCGTTATCCTCAAAAACATTGTTCGAAACCAGATTTAATCGACTGTTTCAGTGTGGTACCACATTACTACGTGTTCCAAACCAGAAAAAAACCCCGGATCTGTTCAACAAGTATGTGAAGATTGCGAAAGTACGAGCCTGATGATAGCAAATCCCAGACCTATTCCAGACATAACCTGCGTTATCCTCCAAAATATTGATCGAAACCAGGTTTAATTGACAGTTTTAGTGTGGTACCAATTTGCTACGTGATACAAAGCAGAAAAAACCCTCGATCAGGACAACATGTATGTTAAAACTGCGAAAGTATGACCCTGATGAGGGCAAATCCCAGACCTAACCTAGACCTAACATGTGTTATCCTCTAAACTATTGACGGAAACCGGGTTTAATTGACAGTTTCAGTGTGGTACCACATTAATACGTGATCCAAACCAGAAAAAGCCAGGGATCTGTTCAACAAGTATGTGAATAACGCGAAAATATGACCCTGATGAGAGGAAACCACTGACCTGTCCCAGACCTAACTTGCGTTATCCTCAAAAATATTAATCGAAACCAGTTTTAATCGACTGTCTCAGTGTGATACCACATTACTACGTGATCACAACTAGAAAAAACCCAGGATCTGTTCAACAAGTATGTGAAGAATGCGAAAGTATGAGTCTGATGAGGGAGAATCCCAGGTCTAACCTAGACCTAACATGCGTTACCCTCAAAAATATTGATCGAAACGAGGTTTAGTCGACTGTTTCAGTGGGGTTCCACATTACTATGTGATCACAACTAGAAAAAACCCAGGATCTGTTCAACAAGTATGTGAAGAATGCGAAAGTGTGAGTCTGATGAGGGAAAATCCCAGGCCCAACCTAGACCTAACATGCGTTATCCTCTAAAATATTGATCGAAACCAGGTTCAATGGTCTGTTTCAGTGTGGTACCACATTACTACGGGATCCAAACCAGAAAAACCCAGGATGTGTTCAACAAGTATGTGAAAAATGCGAAGGTATGAGCCTGATGAGGGCAGATCCCAGACCTATCCCAGACCTTACTTGCGTTATCCTCTAAAATATTGATCGAAACCAGGTTTAATTGACTGTTTCAGTGGGGTAGCAAATTACTACGTAATTCAAACCAGAAAAAACCCAGGATCTATTCAACAAGTATGTGAAGAATGCGAAAGTATGAGTCTGATGTGGGCAAATCCCAGGCTTAACCTAGACATAACATGCGCTATCCTCTAAGATATTGATCGAAACCAGGTTTAATGGACTGTTTCAGTGGGGTAGCAAATTACTACGTAATTCAAACCAGAAAAAACCCAGGATCTATTCAACAAGTATGTGAAGAATGCGAAAGTATGAGTCTGATGTGGGCAAATCCCAGGCTTAACCTAGACATAACATGCGCTATCCTCTAAAATATTGATCGAAACCAGGTTTAATGGACTGTTTCAATTTGGTACCACATTACTACGTGATCCAAACCAGAAAAAGCCTAGAATCTGGGCATCTAGTATGAGAAATATGCGAAAGTACGAGCCCGATGAGAGCAAATGCCAGACCTAACCTAGACCTAACATGAATTATTCTCTAAAATATTGATCAAAACGAGGTTTAATGGACTGTTTCAGTGTGGTACCACATTACTACGTGATCCAATCCAGAAAAAGCCCAGGATCTCTTCAACAAGCATGTGAAAAACGCGAAAGTATGAGCCTGATGAGGGCAAATCCCAGACCTATCCCAGACATAACTTGCGATATCCTCTAAAACATTGTCCAAAACCAGGTTCAATTGACTGTTTTAGTGTGGTACCACTTTGCTACGCGATCCGATGCAGAAAAAACACTCGCTCAGGTCAACATGTATGTTAAAACTGTGAAAGTATGACCCTGATGAGGGCAAATCCCTGGCCTAACCTAGACCTAACATGCGTTATCCTCTAAAATATTGTTCGAAACCAGGTTTAATGGTCTGTTTCAGTGTGGTACCACATTACTACGTGATCCAAACCAGAAAAACCCAGGATGTGTTCAACAAGTATGTGAAAAATGCGAAGGTATGAGCCTGATGAGGGCAGATCCCAGACCTATCCCAGACCTAACTTGCTTTATCCTCTATAATATTGATCGAAACGAGGTTTAATCGACTGTTTCAGTCGGGTTCCACATTACTACGTGATCACAACTAGAAAAAACCCAGGATCTGTTCAACAAGTACGTGCAGAATGCGAAAGTATGAGTCTGATGTGGGGAAATCCCAGGCCTAACCTAGACCTAACATGCGTTATCCTCAAAAATATTGATCGAAACCAGGTTTAATCGATTGTTTCAGTGTGGTACCACATTAGTACGTGATCCAAACCAGAAAAAGCCAGGGATCTGTTCAACAAGTATGTGAAAAACGCGAAAATATGACCCTGATGAGAGCAAACCCCTGACCTGTCCCAGACCTAACTTGCGTTATCCTATAGAATATTGATCGAAACCAGGTTTAATTGACTGTTTCAGTGTGGTACCACTTTACGACGTGATCCAAAGCAGAAAAAACCATCGATCAGGTTTACATGGATGTTAAAACTGCGTAAGTATGACCCTGATGAGGGCAAATCCCAGACCTAACCTAGACCTAACATGTGTTATCCACTAAGATATTAATCGAAACCAGGTTCAATGGCCTGTTTCAGTGTGGTACCACATTACTACGTGATCGAAACCAGAAAAAACCCAGGATCTGTTCAAGAAGTATGTGAAGAATGCGAAAGTATGACCCTGATGAGGGCAAATCCCAGACCTAACCTAGACCTAACATGCGTTACCCTCAAAAATATTGATCGAAACGAGGTTTAGTCGACTGTTTCAGTGGGGTTCCACATTACTATGTGATCACAATTAGAAAAAACCCAGGATCTGTTCAACAAGTATGTGAAGAATGCGAAAGTGTGAGTCTGATGAGGGAAAATCCCAGGCCCAACCTAGACCTAACATGCGTTACCTTCAAAAATATTGATCGAAACGAGGTTTAAACGACTGTTTCAGTGGGGTTCCACATTACTACGTGATCACAACTAGAAAAAACCCAGGATCTGTTCAACAAGTATGTGAAGATTGCGAAAGTATGAGTCTGATGTGGGCAAATCTCAGGCCTAACCTAGACATAACATGCGCTATCCTTTAAAATATTGATCGAAACCAGGTTTAATGGTCTGTTTCAGTGTCGTACCACATTACTACGTGATCCAAACCAGAAAAACCCAGGATGTGTTCAACAAGTATGTGAAAAATGCGAATGTATGAGCCTGATGAGGGCAGATCCCAGACCTATCCCAGACCTAACTTGCGTTATCCTCTATAATATTGATCGAAACCAGGTTTAATGGAATGTTTCAGTGTGGTACCACATTACTACCTGATCCAAACCGGCAAAATCCGGGGATCTGTTCAACAAGTATGTGAAGAATGCGAAAGTATGAGACTGATGAGGGCAAATCCTAGACCTAACCCAGAGCTAACATGCGTAATCCCCTAAAATATTGATCCAAACCAGGTTTAATTGACTGTTTCAGTTTGGTACCTCATTAATACGTGATCCAATCCAGAAAAAGCCCAGGATCTAGCCAACAAGTATGAGAAATATGCGAAAGTATGAGCCTGATGAAAGCAAATCCAAGGCCTAACCCAGACCTAACATGCGTTATCCTCTAAAATAATTATCAAGACCAGGTTTAATTGAATGTTTCAGTGTGGTACCACATTACTACGTGATCGAAACCAGAAAAAGCCCAGAATCTGTTCAACAAGTATGTGAAGAATGCGAAAGTATGTGTCTGATGACGGAAAATCCCAGGCCTAATCTAGACCTAACATGCGTTATCCTGTATGATATTGACAGAAACCAGGTTTAATTGACAGTTTCAGTGTGGTACCACATTAATACGTGATCCAATCCAGAAAAAGCCCAGGATCTAGCCAACAAGTATGAGTAATATGCGAGAGTATGAGCCTGATGAGGGCAAATCCCAGGCCTGACCTAGACCTAACATGCGTTATCCTCAAAAACATTGTTCGAAACCAGATTTAATCGACTGTTTCAGTGTGGTACCACATTACTACGTGTTCCAAACCAGAAAAAAACCCCGGATCTGTTCAACAAGTATGTGAAGATTGCGAAAGTACGAGCCTGATGATAGCAAATCCCAGACCTATTCCAGACATAACCTGCGTTATCCTCCAAAATATTGATCGAAACCAGGTTTAATTGACAGTTTTAGTGTGGTACCAATTTGCTACGTGATACAAAGCAGAAAAAACCCTCGATCAGGACAACATGTATGTTAAAACTGCGAAAGTATGACCCTGATGAGGGCAAATCCCAGACCTAACCTAGACCTAACATGTGTTATCCTCTAAACTATTGACGGAAACCGGGTTTAATTGACAGTTTCAGTGTGGTACCACATTAATACGTGATCCAAACCAGAAAAAGCCAGGGATCTGTTCAACAAGTATGTGAATAACGCGAAAATATGACCCTGATGAGAGGAAACCACTGACCTGTCCCAGACCTAACTTGCGTTATCCTCAAAAATATTAATCGAAACCAGTTTTAATCGACTGTCTCAGTGTGATACCACATTACTACGTGATCACAACTAGAAAAAACCCAGGATCTGTTCAACAAGTATGTGAAGAATGCGAAAGTATGAGTCTGATGAGGGAGAATCCCAGGTCTAACCTAGACCTAACATGCGTTACCCTCAAAAATATTGATCGAAACGAGGTTTAGTCGACTGTTTCAGTGGGGTTCCACATTACTATGTGATCACAACTAGAAAAAACCCAGGATCTGTTCAACAAGTATGTGAAGAATGCGAAAGTGTGAGTCTGATGAGGGAAAATCCCAGGCCCAACCTAGACCTAACATGCGTTATCCTCTAAAATATTGATCGAAACCAGGTTCAATGGTCTGTTTCAGTGTGGTACCACATTACTACGGGATCCAAACCAGAAAAACCCAGGATGTGTTCAACAAGTATGTGAAAAATGCGAAGGTATGAGCCTGATGAGGGCAGATCCCAGACCTATCCCAGACCTTACTTGCGTTATCCTCTAAAATATTGATCGAAACCAGGTTTAATTGACTGTTTCAGTGGGGTAGCAAATTACTACGTAATTCAAACCAGAAAAAACCCAGGATCTATTCAACAAGTATGTGAAGAATGCGAAAGTATGAGTCTGATGTGGGCAAATCCCAGGCTTAACCTAGACATAACATGCGCTATCCTCTAAGATATTGATCGAAACCAGGTTTAATGGACTGTTTCAGTGGGGTAGCAAATTACTACGTAATTCAAACCAGAAAAAACCCAGGATCTATTCAACAAGTATGTGAAGAATGCGAAAGTATGAGTCTGATGTGGGCAAATCCCAGGCTTAACCTAGACATAACATGCGCTATCCTCTAAAATATTGATCGAAACCAGGTTTAATGGACTGTTTCAATTTGGTACCACATTACTACGTGATCCAAACCAGAAAAAGCCTAGAATCTGGGCATCTAGTATGAGAAATATGCGAAAGTACGAGCCCGATGAGAGCAAATGCCAGACCTAACCTAGACCTAACATGAATTATTCTCTAAAATATTGATCAAAACGAGGTTTAATGGACTGTTTCAGTGTGGTACCACATTACTACGTGATCCAATCCAGAAAAAGCCCAGGATCTCTTCAACAAGCATGTGAAAAACGCGAAAGTATGAGCCTGATGAGGGCAAATCCCAGACCTATCCCAGACATAACTTGCGATATCCTCTAAAACATTGTCCAAAACCAGGTTCAATTGACTGTTTTAGTGTGGTACCACTTTGCTACGCGATCCGATGCAGAAAAAACACTCGCTCAGGTCAACATGTATGTTAAAACTGTGAAAGTATGACCCTGATGAGGGCAAATCCCTGGCCTAACCTAGACCTAACATGCGTTATCCTCTAAAATATTGTTCGAAACCAGGTTTAATGGTCTGTTTCAGTGTGGTACCACATTACTACGTGATCCAAACCAGAAAAACCCAGGATGTGTTCAACAAGTATGTGAAAAATGCGAAGGTATGAGCCTGATGAGGGCAGATCCCAGACCTATCCCAGACCTAACTTGCTTTATCCTCTATAATATTGATCGAAACGAGGTTTAATCGACTGTTTCAGTCGGGTTCCACATTACTACGTGATCACAACTAGAAAAAACCCAGGATCTGTTCAACAAGTACGTGCAGAATGCGAAAGTATGAGTCTGATGTGGGGAAATCCCAGGCCTAACCTAGACCTAACATGCGTTATCCTCAAAAATATTGATCGAAACCAGGTTTAATCGATTGTTTCAGTGTGGTACCACATTAGTACGTGATCCAAACCAGAAAAAGCCAGGGATCTGTTCAACAAGTATGTGAAAAACGCGAAAATATGACCCTGATGAGAGCAAACCCCTGACCTGTCCCAGACCTAACTTGCGTTATCCTATAGAATATTGATCGAAACCAGGTTTAATTGACTGTTTCAGTGTGGTACCACTTTACGACGTGATCCAAAGCAGAAAAAACCATCGATCAGGTTTACATGGATGTTAAAACTGCGTAAGTATGACCCTGATGAGGGCAAATCCCAGACCTAACCTAGACCTAACATGTGTTATCCACTAAGATATTAATCGAAACCAGGTTCAATGGCCTGTTTCAGTGTGGTACCACATTACTACGTGATCGAAACCAGAAAAAACCCAGGATCTGTTCAAGAAGTATGTGAAGAATGCGAAAGTATGAGACTGATGAGGGCAAATCCTAGACCTAACCCAGACCTAACATGTGTTATCCTCTAAAATATTGACGGAAACCAGGTTTAATTGAGAGTTTCAGTTTGGTACCTCATTAATACGTGATCCAATCCAGAAAAAGCCCAGAATCTGTTCAACAAGTATGTGAAGAGTGCGGAAATATGAGTCTGATGAGGGAAAATCCCAGGCCTAATCTAGACCTAACATGCGTTATCCTATAAAATATTGATCGAAACCAGGTTTAATTGACTGTTTCAGTGTGGTACCACATTACTATGTGATCCAAACCAGAGAAAACCCAGGATCTGTTCAAGAAGTATGTGACGAATGCGAATGTATGAGACTGATGAGGGCAAATCCTGGACCTAACCCAGACCTAACATGTGTAATCCTCTAAAATATTGACGGAAACCAGGTTTAATTGACAGTTTCAGTGTGGTACCACATTACTAAGTTAGCCAATCCAGAAGAAGCCCAGGATCTAGCCAACAAGTATGAGAAATATGCCAAACTATGAGCCTGATGGGGGCAAATCCTAGACCTAGCCCAGACCTAACATGCGTTATCCTCTGAGATATTTATCAAGACCATGTTTAATTGACTGTTTCAGTGTGGTACCACATTACTACGTGATCCAAACCAGAAAAAACACAGGATCTGTTCTACAAGTATGTGAAAAACGCGAAAGTATGAGAACGATGAGGGCAAATCCCAGACCTATCCCAGACATAACTTGCGTTATCCTCTAAAATATTGATCGAAACCAGGTTTAATGGTTTGTTTCAGCGTGGTAACACATTACTACGTGATCCAAAGCAGAAAAAACCCTCGATCAGGTCAACATGTATGTTAAAACTGCGAAAGTATGACCGTGATGAGGGCAAATCCCAGGCCTAAACTAGACCTAACATGCGTTATCCTCTAAGATATTGATCGAAACCAGGATTAATCGACTGTTTCAGTGTGGTACCACATTACTACGTGATCCAAACCAGAAGAAGCCCAGAATCTGGCCCTCAAGTATGAGAGATATGCGAAAGTACAAGCCTGATGAGAGCAAATCCCTGACCTAACCTAGACCTAAAATGCGTTATTCTCTAAAATATTGATCGAAACCAGGTTTAATTGACAGTTTCAGTGTGGTACCACATTACTACGTGATCCAATCCAGAAAATGCCCAGGATTTCTTCAACAAGTATGTGCAGAATGCGAAAGTATGAGTCTGATGTGGGGAAATCCCAGGCCTAACCTAGACCTAACATGCGTTATCCTCAAAAATATTGATCGAAACCAGGTTTAATCGATTGTTTCAGTGTGGCACCACATTAGTACGTGATCCAAACCAGAAAAAGCCAGGGATCTGTTCAACAAGTATGTGAAAAACGCGAAAATATGACCCTGATGAGAGCAAACCCCTGACCTGTCCCAGACCTAACTTGCGTTATCCTATAGAATATTGATCGAAACCAGGTTTAATTGACTGTTTCAGTGTGGTACCACTTTACGACGTGATCCAAAGCAGAAAAAACCATCGATCAGGTTTACATGTATGTTAAAACTGCGAAAGTATGAGACTGATGAGGGCAAATCCTAGACCTAACCTAGACCTAACATGTGTTATCCTCTAAAATATTGACGGAAATCGCATTTAAATGACAGTTGCAGTGTGGTACCACATTAATACGTGATCCAATCCAGAAAAAGCCCAGGCTCTAGCCAACAAGTATGAGTAATATGCGAAAGTATGAGCCTGATGAGGGCAAATCCGGGACCTAACCCAGAGCTAACATGAGTAATCCTCTAAAATATTTATCAAGACCAGGTTTAATTGACTGCTTCACTGTGGTACCACATTACTTCGTGGTCCAAACCAGTGGAAGCCCAGGTTCTGGCCAACGAAAATGAGAAATATGCGGAAGTATGAGTCTGATGAGAGCAAATGCCAGACCTAACCTAGACCTAACATGAATTATTCTCTAAAATATTGATCGAAACCAGGTTGAATGGACTGTTTCAGTGTGGTACCACATTACTACGTGATCCAATCCAGAAAAAGCCCAGGATCTCTTCAACAAGTATGTGAAAAACGCGAAAGTATGAGCCTGATGAGGGCAAATCCCAGACCTATCCCAGACATAACTTGCGTTATCCTCTAAAACATTGTTCGAAACCAGGTTTAATTGACTGTTTTAGTGTGGTACCACATTGCTACGCGATCCGATGCAGAAAAAACACTCGCACAGGTCAACATGTATGTTAAAACTGCGACAGTATGACCCTGATGAGGGCAAATCCCTGGCCTAACGTAGACCCAACATGCGTTATCCTCTAAAATATTGATCGAAACCAGGTTTAATGGTCTGTTTCAGTGTGGTACCACATTACTACGTGATCCAAACCAGAAAGACCCAGGATCTGTTCAACAAGTATGTGAAGAATGCGGAAATATGAGTCTGATGAGGGAAAATCCCAGGCCTAATCTAGACCTAACATGCGTTATCCTATAAAATATTGATCGAAACCAGGTTTAATTGACTGTTTCAGTGTGGTACCACATTACTATGTGATCCAAACCAGAGGAAACCCAGGATGTGTTCAACAAGTATGTGAAGATTGCGAAAGTATGAGTCTGATGTGGGCAAATCCCAGGCCTAACCTAGACATAACATGCGCTATCCTCTAAAATATTGATCGATACCAGGTTTAATTGACAGTTTCAGTGTGGTACCACATTACTACGTGATCCAAACCAGAAAAAGCCTAGAATCTGGCCATCTAGTATGAGAAATATGCGAAAGTACGAGCGCGATGAGAGCAAATGCCAGACCTAACCTAGACCTAACATGAATTATTCTCTAAAATATTGATCGAAACGAGGTTTAATCGACTGTTTCAGTGGGGTTCCACATTACTACGTGATCACAACTAGAAAAAACCCAGGATCTGTTCAACAAGTATGTGAAGATTGCGAAAGTATGAGTCTGATGTGGGCAAATCCCAGGCCTAACCTAGACATAACATGCGCTATCCTCTAAAATATTGATCGAAACCAGGTTTAATGGACTGTTTCAGTGTGGTACCACATTACTACGTGATCCAAACCAGAAAAAGCCTAGAATCTGGCCATCTAGTATGAGAAATATGCGAAAGTACGAGCGCGATGAGAGCAAATGCCAGACCTAACCTAGACCTAACATGAATTATTCTCTAAAATATTGATCAAAACGAGGTTTAATGGACTGTTTCAGTGTGGTACCACATTACTACGTGATCCAATCCAGAAAAAGCCCAGGATCTCTTCAACAAGCATGTGAAAAACGCGAAAGTATGAGCCTGAAGAGGGCAAATCCCTGGCCTAACCTAGACCTAACATGCGTTATCCTCTAAAATATTGATCGAAACCAGGTTTAATGGTCTGTTTCAGTGTGGTACCACATTACTACGTGATCCAAACCAGAAAAACCCAGGATGTGTTCAACAAGTATGTGAAAAATGCGAAGGTATGAGCCTGATGAGTCAGATCCCAGACCTATCCCAGACCTAACTTGCGTTATCCTCTATAATATTGATCGAAACGAGGTTTAATCGACTGTTTCACTGGGGTTCCACATTACTACGTGATCACAACTAGAAAAAACCCAGGATCTGTTCAACAAGTATGTGAAGATTGCGAAAGTATGAGTCTGATGTGGGCAAATCCCAGGCCTAACCTAGACATAACATGCGCTATCCTCTAAAATATTGATCGATACCAGGTTTAATTGACAGTTTCAGTGTGGTACCACTTTACTACGTGATCCAAACCAGAAAAAACCCAGGATCTGTTCAAGAAGTATGTGAAGAATGCGAATGTATGAGACTGATGAGGGCAAATCCTGGACCTAACCCAGACCTAACATATGTTATCCTCTAAAATATTGATGGAAACCAGGTTTACTTGACTGTTTCAGTGTGGTACCACATTACTACGTGATCCAAACCAGCAAAATCCGGGGATCTGTTCAACATGTATGTTAAAACTGCGTAAGGATGACCCTGATGAGGGCAAATCCCAGACCTAACCTAGACCTAACATGTGTTATCCACTAAAATATTAATCGAAACCAGATTCAATGGCCTGTTTCAGTGTGGTACCACATTACTACGTGATCGAAACCAGAAAAAACCCAGGATCTGTTCAAGAAGTATGTGAAGAATGCGAATGTATGAGTCTGATGTGGGGAAATCCCAGGCCTAACCTAGACCTAACATGCGTTATCCTCAAAGATATTGATCGAAACCAGGTTTAATCGACTGTTTCAGTGTGGTACCACATTACTACGTGTTCCAAACCAGAAAAAAACCCCGGAGCTGTTCAACAAGTATGTGAAGATTGCGAAAGTACGAGCCTGATAATAGCAAATCCCAGACCTATACCAGACTTAACCTGCGTTATCCTCCAAAATATTGATCGCAACCAGGTTTAATTGACAGTTTTAGTGTGGTACCAATTTGCTACGTGATACAAAGCAGAAAAAACCCTCGATCAGGACAACATGTATGTTAAAACTGCGAAAGTATGACCCTGATGAGGGCAAATCCAAGACCTAACCTAGACCTAACATGTGTTATCCTCTAAACTATTGACGAAGACCAGGTTTAATTAACAGTTTCAGTGTGGTACCACATTAATACGTGATCCAATCCAGAAAAAGCCAAGGATCTAGCCAACAAGTATGAATAATATGCGAGAGTATGAGCCTGATGAGGGCAAATCCTAGACCTAACCCAGAGCTAACATGCGTAATCCTCTAAAATATTGATCGATACCAGGTTTAAATGACTGTTTCATTGTGGTACCACATTACTACGTGATCCAAACCAGAAGAAACCCAGGATCTGTTCAACAGGTATGTGAAGAATGCGAAAGTACGAGCCTGATGAGAGCAAATCCCAGACCTAACCTAGACCTAACATAAATTATTCTCTAAAATATTGATCGAAACCAGGTTGAATGGACTGTTTCAGTGTGGTACCACATTACTGCGTGATCCAATCCAGAAAATGCCCAGGATTTCTTCAACAAGTATGTGAAGAATGCGAACGTATGAGTCTGATGTGGGAAAATCCCAGGCCTTACCTAGACCTAACATGCGTTATCCTCAAAAACATTGTTCGAAACCAGGTTTAATCGACTGTTTCAGTGTGGTACCACATTACTACGTGTTCCAAACCAGAAAAAAACCCCGGATCTGTTCAACAAGTATGTGAAGATTGCGAAAGTACGAGCCTGATGATAGCAAATCCCAGACCTAACCTAGACCTAACATAAATTATTCTCTAAAATATTGATCGAAACCAGGTTGAATGGACTGTTTCAGTGTGGTACCACATTACTGCGTGATCCAATCCAGAAAATGCCCAGGATCTGTTCAACAAGTATGTGAAGGATGCGAAAGTATGACCCTGATGAGGGCAAATCCAAGACCTAACCTAGACCGAACATGTGTTATCCTCTAAACTATTGACGAAGACCAGGTTTAATTGACAGTTTCAGTGTGGTACCACATTAATACGTGATCCAATCCAGAAAAAGCCCAGGATCTAGCCAACAAGTATGAGTAATATGCGAGAGTATGAGCCTGATGAGGGCAAATCCTAGACCTAACCCAGAGCTAACATGCGTTATCCTCAAAAATATTGATCGAAACCAGGTTTAATCGACTGTTTCAGTGTGGTACCACATTAGTACGTGATCCAAACCAGAAAAAGGCTGGGATCTGTTCAACAAGTATGAGTAATATGCGAAAGTATGAGCCTGATGGGGACAAATCCGGGACCTAACCCAGAACTAACATGAGTAATCCTCTAAAATATTTATCAAGACCAGGTTTAATTGACTGCTTCACTGTGGTACCACATTACTTCGTGGTCCAAACCAGTGGAAGCCCAGGTTCTGGCCAACGAAAATGAGAAATATGCGAAAGTATGAGTCTGATGAGAGCAAATCTCACACCTAACCTAGACCTAACATGACTTATTCTCTAAAATATTGATCGAAACCAGGTTGAATGGACTGTTTCAGTGTGGTACCACATTACTACGTGATCCAAACCAGAAAAAGCCTAGAATCTGGCCATCTAGTATGAGAAATATACGAAAGTACGAGCCCGATGAGAGCAAATGCCAGACCTAACCTAGACCTAACTTGCGTTATCCTCTATAATATTGATCGAAACGAGGTTTAATCGACTGTTTCAGTGGGGTTCCACACTACTACGTGATCACAACTAGAAAAAGCCCAGGATCTGTTCAACAAGTATGTGAAGATTGCGAAAGTATGAGTCTGACGTGGGCAAATCCCAGGCCTAACCAAGACATAACATGCGCTATCCTCTAAAATATTGATCGAAACCAGGTTGAATGGACTGTTTCAGTGTGGTACCACATTAACACGTGATCCAATCCAGAAAAAGCCCAGGATCTAGCCAACAAGTATGTGAAAGATGCGATAGTACGAGCCTGATGAGAGCAAATCCCAGGCCTAACATAGACATAACATGCGTTGTCCTCTAAAATATCGACCGAAACCAGGTTTAATGGACTGTTTCAGTGTGGTACCACATTACTACGTGATCCAAACCAGAAAAAGCCAGGGATCTGTTCAACAAGTATGTGAAAAACGCGAAAATATGACCCTGATGAGAGCAAATCCCAGACCTCACCTAGACCTAACATGCGTTATCCTCTAAAATATTGATCGAAACCAGGTTTAATGGTCTGTTTCAGTGTGGTACCACATTACTACGTGATCCAAACCAGAAAGACCCAGGATGTGTTCAACAAGTATGTGAAAAATGCGAAGGTATGAGCCTGATGAGGGCAGATCCCAGACCTATCCCGGACCTAACTTGCGTTATCCTCTATAACATTGATCGAAACCAGGTCTAATTGACTGTTTCAGTGTGGTACCACATTACTACGTGATCCAAACCAGAAAAAACCCAGGATCTGTTCAACAAGTATGTGAAGAATGCGAAAGTATGAGTCTGATGAGGGAAAATCCCAGGCCTAAACTAGACCTAACATGCGTTACCTTCAAAAATATTGATCGAAACGAGGTTTAAACGACTGTTTCAGTGGGGTTCCACATTACTACGTGATCACAACTAGAAAAAGCCCAGGATCTGTTCAACAAGTATGTGAAGATTGCGAAAGTATGAGTCTGACGTGGGCAAATCCCAGGCCTAACCAAGACATAACATGCGCTATCCTCTAAAATATTGATCGAAACCAGGTTGAATGGACTGTTTCAGTGTGGTACCACATTAACACGTGATCCAATCCAGAAAAAGCCCAGGATCTAGCCAACAAGTATGTGAAAGATGCGATAGTACGAGCCTGATGAGAGCAAATCCCAGGCCTAACATAGACATAACATGCGTTGTCCTCTAAAATATCGACCGAAACCAGGTTTAATGGACTGTTTCAGTGTGGTACCACATTACTACGTGATCCAAACCAGAAAAAGCCAGGGATCTGTTCAACAAGTATGTGAAAAACGCGAAAATATGACCCTGATGAGAGCAAATCCCAGACCTCACCTAGACCTAACATGCGTTATCCTCTAAAATATTGATCGAAACCAGGTTTAATGGTCTGTTTCAGTGTGGTACCACATTACTACGTGATCCAAACCAGAAAGACCCAGGATGTGTTCAACAAGTATGTGAAAAATGCGAAGGTATGAGCCTGATGAGGGCAGATCCCAGACCTATCCCGGACCTAACTTGCGTTATCCTCTATAACATTGATCGAAACCAGGTCTAATTGACTGTTTCAGTGTGGTACCACATTACTACGTGATCCAAACCAGAAAAAACCCAGGATCTGTTCAACAAGTATGTGAAGAATGCGAAAGTATGAGTCTGATGAGGGAGAATCCCAGGTCTAACCTAGACCTAACATGCGTTACCCTCAAAAATATTGATCGAAACGAGGTTTAGTCGACTGTTTCAGTGGGGTTCCACATTACTATGTGATCACAACTAGAAAAAACCCAGGATCTGTTCAACAAGTATGTGAAGAATGCGAAAGTGTGAGTCTGATGAGGGAAAATCCCAGGCCCAACCTAGACCTAACATGCGTTATCCTCTAAAATATTGATCGAAACCAGGTTTAATGGTCTGTTTCAGTGTGGTACCACATTACTACGTGATCCAAACCAGAAAAACCCAGGATGTGTTCAACAAGTATGTGAAAAATGCGAAAGTATGAGCCTGATGAGGGCAGATCCCAGACCTATCCCAGACCTAACTTGCGTTATCCTCTATAATATTGATCGAAACGAGGTTTAATCGACTGTTTCAGTGGGGTTCCACATTACTACGTGATCACAACTAGAAAAAACCCAGGATCTGTTCAACAAGTATGTGAAGATTGCGAAAGTATGAGTCTGATGTGGGCAAATCCCAGGCCTAACCTAGACATAACATGCGCTATCCTCTAAAATATTGATCGAAACCAGGTTTAATTGACAGGTTCAGTGTGGTACCACATTACTACGTGATCCAAACCAGAAAAAACCCAGGATCTGTTCAAGAAGTATGTGAAGAATGCGAATGTATGAGACTGATGAGGGCAAATCCTGGACCTAACCCAGACCTAACATATGTTATCCTCTAAAATATTGATGGAAACCAGGTTTACTTGACTGTTTCAGTGTGGTACCACATTACTACGTGATCCAAACCAGAAAAAACACAGGATCTGTTCTACAAGTATGTGAAAAACGCGAAAGTATGAGAACGATGAGGGCAAATCCCAGACCTATCCCAGACATAACTTGCGTTATCCTCTAAAATATTGATCGAAACCAGGTTTAATGGTTTGTTTCAGCGTGGTAACACATTACTACGTGATCCAAAGCAGAAAAAACCCTCGATCAGGTCAACATGTATGTTAAAACTGCGAAAGTATGACCGTGATGAGGGCAAATCCCAGGCCTAACCTAGACCTAACATGCGTTATCCTCTAAGATATTGATCGAAACCAGGATTAATCGACTGTTTCAGTGTGGTACCACATTACTACGTGATCCACCCAGAAAAAGCCAGGGGTCTGTGCAACAAGTATGTGAAAAAAGCGAAAATGTGACCCTGATGAGGGCAAATCCCAGACCTATCCCAGACCTAACTTGCGTTATCCCATAAAATATTGATCGAAACCAGGTTTAATTGACAGTTTCAGTGTGGTACCACATTACTATGTGATCCAAACCAGAAAAAACCCAGGATCTGTTCAAGAAGTATGTGAAGAATGCGAATGTATGAGACTGATGAGGGCAAATCCTGGACCAAACCCAGACCTAACATGTGTTATCCTCTAAAATATTGATGGAAACCAGGTTTAATTGACTGTTTCAGTGTGGTACCACATTACTACCTGATCCAAACCGGCAAAATCCGGGGATCTGTTCAACAAGTATGTGAAGAATGCGAAAGTATGAGACTGATGAGGGCAAATCCTAGACCTAACCCAGAGCTAACATGCGTAATCCCCTAAAATATTGATCCAAACCAGGTTTAATTGACTGTTTCAGTTTGGTACCTCATTAATACGTGATCCAATCCAGAAAAAGCCCAGGATCTAGCCAACAAGTATGAGAAATATGCGAAAGCATGAGCCTGATGAAAGCAAATCCAAGGCCTAACCCAGACCTAACATGCGTTATCCTCTAAAATAATTATCAAGACCAGGTTTAATTGAATGTTTCAGTGTGGTACCACATTACTACGTGATCGAAACCAGAAAAAGCCTAGAATCTGTTCAACAAGTATGTGAAGAATGCGAAAGTATGTGTCTGATGACGGAAAATCCCAGGCCTAATCTAGACCTAACATGCGTTATCCTGTATGATATTGACAGAAACCAGGTTTAATTGACAGTTTCAGTGTGGTACCACATTAATACGTGATCCAATCCAGAAAAAGCCCAGGATCTAGCCAACAAGTATGAGTAATATGCGAGAGTATGAGCCTGATGAGGGCAAATCCTAGACCTAACCCAGAGCTAACATGCGTAATCCCCTAAAATATTGATCCAAACCAGGTTTAATTGACTGTTTCATTGTGGTACCACATTACTACGTGATCCAAACCAGAAGAAACCTAGGATCTGTTCAACAAGTATGTGAAGAATGTGAAAGTACGAGCCTGATGTGGGAAAATCCCAGGCCTGACCTAGACCTAACATGCGTTATCCTCAAAAACATTGTTCGAAACCAGGTTTAATCGACTGTTTCAGTGTGGTACCACATTACTACGTGTTCCAAACCAGAAAAAAACCCCGGATCTGTTCAACAAGTATGTGAAGATTGCGAAAGTACGAGCCTGATGATAGCAAATCCCAGACCTATTCCAGACATAACCTGCGTTATCCTCCAAAATATTGATCGAAACCAGGTTTAATTGACAGTTTTAGTGTGGTACCAATTTGCTACGTGATACAAAGCAGAAAAAACCCTCGATCAGGACAACATGTATGTTAAACTGCGAAAGTATGACCCTGATGAGGGCAAATCCCAGACCTAACCTAGACCTAACATGTGTTATCCTCTAAACTATTGACGGAAACCGGGTTTAATTGACAGTTTCAGTGTGGTACCACATTAATACGTGATCCAAACCAGAAAAAGCCAGGGATCTGTTCAACAAGTATGTGAAAAACGCGAAAATATGACCCTGATGAGAGGAAAGCCCTGACCTGTCCCAGACCTAACTTGCGTTATCCTCAAAAATATTAATCGAAACCAGTTTTAATCGACTGTCTCAGTGTGGTACCACATTACTACGTGATCCAAACCAGAAAGACCCAGGATGTGTTCAACAAGTATGTGAAAAATGCGAAAGTATGAGCCTGATGAGGGCAGATCCCAGACCTCACCTAGACCTAACATGCGTTATCCTCTAAAATATTGATCGAAACCAGGTTTAATGGTCTGTTTCAGTGTGGTACCACATTACTACGTGATCCAAACCAGAAAGACCCAGGATGTGTTCAACAAGTATGTGAAAAATGCGAAGGTATGAGCCTGATGAGGGAAAATCCCAGGCCTAACCTAGACCTAACATGCGTTACCCTCAAAAATATTGATCGAAACGAGGTTTAGTCGACTGTTTCAGTGGGGTTCCACATTACTATGTGATCACAATTAGAAAAAACCCAGGATCTGTTCAACAAGTATGTGAAGAATGCGAAAGTGTGAGTCTGATGAGGGAAAATCCCAGGCCCAACCTAGACCTAACATGCGTTACCTTCAAAAATATTGATCGAAACGAGGTTTAAACGACTGTTTCAGTGGGGTTCCACATTACTACGTGATCACAACTAGAAAAAACCCAGGATCTGTTCAACAAGTATGTGAAGATTGCGAAAGTATGAGTCTGATGTGGGCAAATCTCAGGCCTAACCTAGACATAACATGCGCTATCCTTTAAAATATTGATCGAAACCAGGTTTAATGGTCTGTTTCAGTGTCGTACCACATTACTACGTGATCCAAACCAGAAAAACCCAGGATGTGTTCAACAAGTATGTGAAAAATGCGAATGTATGAGCCTGATGAGGGCAGATCCCAGACCTATCCCAGACCTAACTTGCGTTATCCTCTATAATATTGATCGAAACCAGGTTTAATGGAATGTTTCAGTGTGGTACCACATTACTACCTGATCCAAACCGGCAAAATCCGGGGATCTGTTCAACAAGTATGTGAAGAATGCGAAAGTATGAGACTGATGAGGGCAAATCCTAGACCTAACCCAGAGCTAACATGCGTAATCCCCTAAAATATTGATCCAAACCAGGTTTAATTGACTGTTTCAGTTTGGTACCTCATTAATACGTGATCCAATCCAGAAAAAGCCCAGGATCTAGCCAACAAGTATGAGAAATATGCGAAAGTATGAGCCTGATGAAAGCAAATCCAAGGCCTAACCCAGACCTAACATGCGTTATCCTCTAAAATAATTATCAAGACCAGGTTTAATTGAATGTTTCAGTGTGGTACCACATTACTACGTGATCGAAACCAGAAAAAGCCCAGAATCTGTTCAACAAGTATGTGAAGAATGCGAAAGTATGTGTCTGATGACGGAAAATCCCAGGCCTAATCTAGACCTAACATGCGTTATCCTGTATGATATTGACAGAAACCAGGTTTAATTGACAGTTTCAGTGTGGTACCACATTAATACGTGATCCAATCCAGAAAAAGCCCAGGATCTAGCCAACAAGTATGAGTAATATGCGAGAGTATGAGCCTGATGAGGGCAAATCCTAGACCTAACCCAGAGCTAACATGCGTAATCCCCTAAAATATTGATCCAAACCAGGTTTAATTGACTGTTTCATTGAGGTTCCACATTACTACGTGATCCAAACCAGAAGAAACCTAGGATCTGTTCAACAAGTATGTGAAGAATGCGAAAGTACGAGCCTGATGTGGGAAAATCCCAGGCCTGACCTAGACCTAACATGCGTTATCCTCAAAAACATTGTTCGAAACCAGATTTAATCGACTGTTTCAGTGTGGTACCACATTACTACGTGTTCCAAACCAGAAAAAAACCCCGGATCTGTTCAACAAGTATGTGAAGATTGCGAAAGTACGATCCTGATGATAGCAAATCCCAGACCTATTCCAGACATAACCTGCGTTATCCTCCAAAATATTGATCGAAACCAGGTTTAATTGACAGTTTTAGTGTGGTACCAATTTGCTACGTGATACAAAGCAGAAAAAACCCTCGATCAGGACAACATGTATGTTAAAACTGCGAAAGTATGACCCTGATGAGGGCAAATCCCAGACCTAACCTAGACCTAACATGTGTTATCCTCTAAACTATTGACGGAAACCGGGTTTAATTGACAGTTTCAGTGTGGTACCACATTAATACGTGATCCAAACCAGAAAAAGCCAGGGATCTGTTCAACAAGTATGTGAATAACGCGAAAATATGACCCTGATGAGAGGAAACCCCTGACCTGTCCCAGACCTAACTTGCGTTATCCTCAAAAATATTAATCGAAACCAGTTTTAATCGACTGTCTCAGTGTGATACCACATTACTACGTGATCACAACTAGAAAAAACCCAGGATCTGTTCAACAAGTATGTGAAGAATGCGAAAGTATGAGTCTGATGAGGGAGAATCCCAGGTCTAACCTAGACCTAACATGCGTTACCCTCAAAAATATTGATCGAAACGAGGTTTAGTCGACTGTTTCAGTGGGGTTCCACATTACTATGTGATCACAACTAGAAAAAACCCAGGATCTGTTCAACAAGTATGTGAAGAATGCGAAAGTGTGAGTCTGATGAGGGAAAATCCCAGGCCCAACCTAGACCTAACATGCGTTATCCTCTAAAATATTGATCGAAACCAGGTTCAATGGTCTGTTTCAGTGTGGTACCACATTACTACGGGATCCAAACCAGAAAAACCCAGGATGTGTTCAACAAGTATGTGAAAAATGCGAAGGTATGAGCCTGATGAGGGCAGATCCCAGACCTATCCCAGACCTTACTTGCGTTATCCTCTAAAATATTGATCGAAACCAGGTTTAATTGACTGTTTCAGTGGGGTAGCAAATTACTACGTAATTCAAACCAGAAAAAACCCAGGATCTATTCAACAAGTATGTGAAGAATGCGAAAGTATGAGTCTGATGTGGGCAAATCCCAGGCTTAACCTAGACATAACATGCGCTATCCTCTAAGATATTGATCGAAACCAGGTTTAATGGACTGTTTCAGTGGGGTAGCAAATTACTACGTAATTCAAACCAGAAAAAACCCAGGATCTATTCAACAAGTATGTGAAGAATGCGAAAGTATGAGTCTGATGTGGGCAAATCCCAGGCTTAACCTAGACATAACATGCGCTATCCTCTAAAATATTGATCGAAACCAGGTTTAATGGACTGTTTCAATTTGGTACCACATTACTACGTGATCCAAACCAGAAAAAGCCTAGAATCTGGGCATCTAGTATGAGAAATATGCGAAAGTACGAGCCCGATGAGAGCAAATGCCAGACCTAACCTAGACCTAACATGAATTATTCTCTAAAATATTGATCAAAACGAGGTTTAATGGACTGTTTCAGTGTGGTACCACATTACTACGTGATCCAATCCAGAAAAAGCCCAGGATCTCTTCAACAAGCATGTGAAAAACGCGAAAGTATGAGCCTGATGAGGGCAAATCCCTGGCCTAACCTAGACCTAACATGCGTTATCCTCTAAAATATTGTTCGAAACCAGGTTTAATGGTCTGTTTCAGTGTGGTACCACATTACTACGTGATCCAAACCAGAAAAACCCAGGATGTGTTCAACAAGTATGTGAAAAATGCGAAGGTATGAGCCTGATGAGGGCAGATCCCAGACCTATCCCAGACCTAACTTGCTTTATCCTCTATAATATTGATCGAAACGAGGTTTAATCGACTGTTTCAGTCGGGTTCCACATTACTACGTGATCACAACTAGAAAAAACCCAGGATCTGTTCAACAAGTACGTGCAGAATGCGAAAGTATGAGTCTGATGTGGGGAAATCCCAGGCCTAACCTAGACCTAACATGCGTTATCCTCAAAAATATTGATCGAAACCAGGTTTAATCGATTGTTTCAGTGTGGTACCACATTAGTACGTGATCCAAACCAGAAAAAGCCAGGGATCTGTTCAACAAGTATGTGAAAAACGCGAAAATATGACCCTGATGAGAGCAAACCCCTGACCTGTCCCAGACCTAACTTGCGTTATCCTATAGAATATTGATCGAAACCAGGTTTAATTGACTGTTTCAGTGTGGTACCACTTTACGACGTGATCCAAAGCAGAAAAAACCATCGATCAGGTTTACATGTATGTTAAAACTGCGTAAGTATGACCCTGATGAGGGCAAATCCCAGACCTAACCTAGACCTAACATGTGTTATCCACTAAGATATTAATCGAAATCAGGTTCAATGGCCTGTTTCAGTGTGGTACCACATTACTACGTGATCGAAACCAGAAAAAACCCAGGATCTGTTCAAGAAGTATGTGAAGAATGCGAAAGTATGAGACTGATGAGGGCAAATCCTAGACCTAACCCAGACCTAACATGTGTTATCCTCTAAAATATTGACGGAAACCAGGTTTAATTGAGAGTTTCAGTTTGGTACCTCATTAATACGTGATCCAATCCAGAAAAAGCCCAGAATCTGTTCAACAAGTATGTGAAGAATGCGGAAATATGAGTCTGATGAGGGAAAATCCCAGGCCTAATCTAGACCTAACATGCGTTATCCTATAAAATATTGATCGAAACCAGGTTTAATTGACTGTTTCAGTGTGGTACCACATTACTATGTGATCCAAACCAGAGAAAACCCAGGATCTGTTCAAGAAGTATGTGAAGAATGCGAATGTATGAGACTGATGAGGGCAAATCCTGGACCTAACCCAGACCTAACATGTGTAATCCTCTAAAATATTGACGGAAACCAGGTTTAATTGACAGTTTCAGTGTGGTACCACATTACTAAGTTAGCCAATCCAGAAGAAGCCCAGGATCTAGCCAACAAGTATGAGAAATATGCCAAACTATGAGCCTGATGAGGGCAAATCCTAGACCTAGCCCAGACCTAACATGCGTTATCCTCTGAGATATTTATCAAGACCATGTTTAATTGACTGTTTCAGTGTGGTACCACATTACTACGTGATCCAAACCAGAAAAAACACAGGATCTGTTCTACAAGTATGTGAAAAACGCGAAAGTATGAGAACGATGAGGGCAAATCCCAGACCTATCCCAGACATAACTTGCGTTATCCTCTAAAATATTGATCGAAACCAGGTTTAATGGTTTGTTTCAGCGTGGTAACACATTACTACGTGATCCAAAGCAGAAAAAACCCTCGATCAGGTCAACATGTATGTTAAAACTGCGAAAGTATGACCGTGATGAGGGCAAATCCCAGGCCTAAACTAGACCTAACATGCGTTATCCTCTAAGATATTGATCGAAACCAGGATTAATCGACTGTTTCAGTGTGGTACCACATTACTACGTGATCCAAACCAGAAGAAGCCCAGAATCTGGCCCTCAAGTATGAGAGATATGCGAAAGTACAAGCCTGATGAGAGCAAATCCCTGACCTAACCTAGACCTAAAATGCGTTATTCTCTAAAATATTGATCGAAACCAGGTTTAATTGACAGTTTCAGTGTGGTACCACATTACTACGTGATCCAATCCAGAAAATGCCCAGGATTTCTTCAACAAGTATGTGCAGAATGCGAAAGTATGAGTCTGATGTGGGGAAATCCCAGGCCTAACCTAGACCTAACATGCGTTATCCTCAAAAATATTGATCGAAACCAGGTTTAATCGATTGTTTCAGTGTGGCACCACATTAGTACGTGATCCAAACCAGAAAAAGCCAGGGATCTGTTCAACAAGTATGTGAAAAACGCGAAAATATGACCCTGATGAGAGCAAACCCCTGACCTGTCCCAGACCTAACTTGCGTTATCCTATAGAATATTGATCGAAACCAGGTTTAATTGACTGTTTCAGTGTGGTACCACTTTACGACGTGATCCAAAGCAGAAAAAACCATCGATCAGGTTTACATGTATGTTAAAACTGCGAAAGTATGAGACTGATGAGGGCAAATCCTAGACCTAACCTAGACCTAACATGTGTTATCCTCTAAAATATTGACGGAAATCGCATTTAAATGACAGTTGCAGTGTGGTACCACATTAATACGTGATCCAATCCAGAAAAAGCCCAGGCTCTAGCCAACAAGTATGAGTAATATGCGAAAGTATGAGCCTGATGAGGGCAAATCCGGGACCTAACCCAGAGCTAACATGAGTAATCCTCTAAAATATTTATCAAGACCAGGTTTAATTGACTGCTTCACTGTGGTACCACATTACTTCGTGGTCCAAACCAGTGGAAGCCCAGGTTCTGGCCAACGAAAATGAGAAATATGCGGAAGTATGAGTCTGATGAGAGCAAATGCCAGACCTAACCTAGACCTAACATGAATTATTCTCTAAAATATTGATCGAAACCAGGTTGAATGGACTGTTTCAGTGTGGTACCACATTACTACGTGATCCAATCCAGAAAAAGCCAAGGATCTCTTCAACAAGTATGTGAAAAACGCGAAAGTATGAGCCTGATGAGGGCAAATCCCAGACCTATCCCAGACATAACTTGCGTTATCCTCTAAAACATTGTTCGAAACCAGGTTTAATTGACTGTTTTAGTGTGGTACCACATTGCTACGCGATCCGATGCAGAAAAAACACTCGCACAGGTCAACATGTATGTTAAAACTGCGAAAGTATGACCCTGATGAGGGCAAATCCCTGGCCTAACGTAGACCCAACATGCGTTATCCTCTAAAATATTGATCGAAACCAGGTTTAATGGTCTGTTTCAGTGTGGTACCACATTACTACGTGATCCAAACCAGAAAGACCCAGGATCTGTTCAACAAGTATGTGAAGAATGCGGAAATATGAGTCTGATGAGGGAAAATCCCAGGCCTAATCTAGACCTAACATGCGTTATCCTATAAAATATTGATCGAAACCAGGTTTAATTGACTGTTTCAGTGTGGTACCACATTACTATGTGATCCAAACCAGAGAAAACCCAGGATGTGTTCAACAAGTATGTGAAGATTGCGAAAGTATGAGTCTGATGTGGGCAAATCCCAGGCCTAACCTAGACATAACATGCGCTATCCTCTAAAATATTGATCGATACCAGGTTTAATTGACAGTTTCAGTGTGGTACCACATTACTACGTGATCCAAACCAGAAAAAGCCTAGAATCTGGCCATCTAGTATGAGAAATATGCGAAAGTACGAGCGCGATGAGAGCAAATGCCAGACCTAACCTAGACCTAACATGAATTATTCTCTAAAATATTGATCGAAACGAGGTTTAATCGACTGTTTCAGTGGGGTTCCACATTACTACGTGATCACAACTAGAAAAAACCCAGGATCTGTTCAACAAGTATGTGAAGATTGCGAAAGTATGAGTCTGATGTGGGCAAATCCCAGGCCTAACCTAGACATAACATGCGCTATCCTCTAAAATATTGATCGAAACCAGGTTTAATGGACTGTTTCAGTGTGGTACCACATTACTACGTGATCCAAACCAGAAAAAGCCTAGAATCTGGCCATCTAGTATGAGAAATATGCGAAAGTACGAGCGCGATGAGAGCAAATGCCAGACCTAACCTAGACCTAACATGAATTATTCTCTAAAATATTGATCAAAACGAGGTTTAATGGACTGTTTCAGTGTGGTACCACATTACTACGTGATCCAAACCAGAAAAAACCCAGGATCTGTTCAAGAAGTATGTGAAGAATGCGAATGTATGAGACTGATGAGGGCAAATCCTGGACCTAACCCAGACCTAACATATGTTATCCTCTAAAATATTGATGGAAACCAGGTTTACTTGACTGTTTCAGTGTGGTACCACATTACTACGTGATCCAAACCAGCAAAATCCGGGGATCTGTTCAACATGTATGTTAAAACTGCGTAAGGATGACCCTGATGAGGGCAAATCCCAGACCTAACCTAGACCTAACATGTGTTATCCACTAAAATATTAATCGAAACCAGATTCAATGGCCTGTTTCAGTGTGGTACCACATTACTACGTGATCGAAACCAGAAAAAACCCAGGATCTGTTCAAGAAGTATGTGAAGAATGCGAATGTATGAGACTGATGAGGGCAAATCCTAGACCTAACCCAGCCCTAACATGTGTTATCCTCTAAAATATTGACGGAAACCAGGTTTAATTGAGAGTATCAGTTTGGTACCTCATTAATACGTGATCCAATCCAGAAAAAGCCCAGAATCTGTTCAACAAGTATGTGAAGAATGCGGAAATATGAGTCTGATGAGGGAAAATCCCAGGCCTAATCTAGACCTAACATGCGTTATCCTATAAAATATTGATCGAAACCAGGTTTAATTGACTGTTTCAGTGTGGTACCACATTACTATGTGATCCAAACCAGAGAAAACCCAGGATCTGTTCAAGAAGTATGTGAAGAATGAGAATGTATGAGACTGATGAGGGCAAATCCTGGACCTAACCCAGACCTAACATGTGTAATCCTCTAAAATATTGACGGAAACCAGGTTTAATTGACAGTTTCAGTGTGGTACCACATTACTAAATTATCCAATCCAGAAGAAGCCCAGGATCTAGCCAACAAGTATGAGAAATATGCCAAACTATGAGCCTGATGAGGGCAAATCCTAGACCTAGCCCAGACCTAACATGCGTTATCCTCTGAGATATTTATCAAGACCATGTTTAATTGACTGTTTCAGTGTGGTACCACATTACTACGTGATCCAAACCAGAAAAAACACAGGATCTGTTCTACAAGTATGTGAAAAACGCGAAAGTATGAGAACGATGAGGGCAAATCCCAGGCCTAACCAAGACATAACATGCGCTATCCTCTAAAATATTGATCGAAACCAGGTTGAATGGACTGTTTCAGTGTGGTACCACATTAACACGTGATCCAATCCAGAAAAAGCCCAGGATCTAGCCAACAAGTATGTGAAAGATGCGATAGTACGAGCCTGATGAGAGCAAATCCCAGGCCTAACATAGACCTAACATGCGTTGTCCTCTAAAATATCGACCGAAACCAGGTTTAATGGACTGTTTCAGTGTGGTACCACATTACTACGTGATCCAAACCAGAAAAAGCCAGGGATCTGTTCAACAAGTATGTGAAAAACGCGAAAATATGACCCTGATGAGAGCAAATCCCAGACCTCACCTAGACCTAACATGCGTTATCGTCTAAAATATTGATCGAAACCAGGTTTAATGGTCTGTTTCAGTGTGGTACCACATTACTACGTGATCCAAACCAGAAAGACCCAGGATGTGTTCAACAAGTATGTGAAAAATGCGAAGGTATGGGCCTGATGAGGGCAGATCCCAGACCTATCCCAGACCTAACTTGCGTTATCCTCTATAACATTGATCGAAACCAGGTCTAATTGACTGTTTCAGTGTGGTACCACATTACTACGTGATCCAAACCAGAAAAAACCGAGGATCTGTTCAACAAGTATGTGAAGAATGCGAAAGTATGAGTCTGATGAGGGAAAATCCCAGGCCTAAACTAGACCTAACATGCGTTACCTTCAAAAATATTGATCGAAACGAGGTTTAAACGACTGTTTCAGTGGGGTTCCACATTACTACGTGATTACAACTAGAAAAAACCCAGGATCTGTTCAACAAGTATGTGAAGATTGCGAAAGTATGAGTCTGATGTGGGCAAATCTCAGGCCTAACCTAGACATAACATGCGCTACCCTCTAAAATATTGATCGAAACCAGGTTTAATGGTCTGTTTCAGTGTGGTACCACATTACTACGTGATCCAAACCAGAAAAACCCAGGATGTGTTCAACAAGTATGTGAAAAATGCGAAGGTATGAGCCTGATGAGGGCAGATCCCAGACCTATCCCAGACCTAACTTGCGTTATCCTCTATAATATTGATCGAAACGAGGTTTAATCGACTGTTTCAGTGGGGTTCCACACTACTACGTGGTCACAACTAGAAAAAGCCCAGGATCTGTTCAACGAGTATGTGAAGATTGCGAAAGTATGAGTCTGATGTGGGCAAATCCCAGGCCTAACCTAGACATAACATGCGCTATCCTCTAAAATATTGATCGAAACCAGGTTTAATGGACTGTTTCAGTGTGGTACCACATTACTACGTGATCCAAACCAGAAGAAACCCAGAATCTGGCCATCAAGTATGAGAAATATGGGAAAGAACGAGCCCGATGAGAGCAAATGCCAGACCTAACCTAGACCTAACATGAATTATTCTCTAAAATACTGATCGAAACCAGGTTTAATGGAATGTTTCAGTGTGGTACCACATTACTACGTGATCCAAACCAGAAAAAGCCCAGAATCTGGCCATCTAGTATGAGAAATATGCGAAAGTACGAGCCCGATGAGAGCAAATGCCAGACCTAACCTAGACCTAACATGAATTATTCTCTAAAATATTGACCGAAACCAGGTTTAATGGACTGTTTCAGTGTGGTACCACATTACTACGTGATCCAAACCAGAAAAAGCCTAGAATCTGGCCATCTAGTATGAGAAATATGCGAAAGTACGAGCCCGATGAGAGCAAATGCCAGACCTAACCTAGACCTAACATGAATTATCCTCTAAAACATTGTACGAAACCAGGTTTAATTGACTGTTTTAGTGTGGTACCACTTTGCTACGCGATCCAATGCAGAAAAAACACTCGCTCAGGTCTACATGTATGTTAAAACTGCGAAAGTATGACCCTGATATGGGCAAATCCCAGGCCTAACCTAGACCTAACATGCGTTATCCTCTAAAATATTGATCGAAACCAGGTTTAATGGACTGTTTCAGTGTGGTAGCACATTAGTACGTGATCCAAACCAGAAAAAGTCAGGGATCTGTTCAACAGGTATGTGAAAAACGCGAAAATATGACCCTGATGAGTGCAAATCCCAGACCTGTCCCAGACCTAACTTGCGTTATCCTATAAAACATTGTTCGAAACCAGGTTCAATTGACTATTTTAGTGTGGTACCACTTTGCTACGCGATCCGATGCAGAAAAAACACTCGCTCAGGTCAACATGTATGTTAAAACTGCGAAAGTATGACCCTGATGAGGGCAAATCCCTGGCCTAACCTAGACCTAACATGCGTTATCCTCTAAAATATTGATCGAAACCAGGTTTAATGGTCTGTTTCAGTGTGGTACCACATTACTACGTGATCCAAACCAGAAAAACCCAGGATGTGTTCAACAAGTATGTGAAAAATGCGAAGGTATGAGCCTGATGAGGGCAGATCCCAGACCTATCCCAGACCTAACTTGCGTTATCCTCTATAATATTGATCGAAACGAGGTTTAATCGACTGTTTCAGTGGGGTTCCACATTACTACGTGATCACAACTAGAAAAAACCCAGGATCTGTTCAACAAGTATGTGAAGATTGCGAAAGTATGAGTCTGATGTGGGCAAATCCCAGGCCTAACCTAGACATAACATGCGCTATCCTCTAAAATATTGATCGAAACCAGGTTTAATTGACAGGTTCAGTGTGGTACCACATTACTACGTGATCCAAACCAGAAAAAACCCAGGATCTGTTCAAGAAGTATGTGAAGAATGCGAATGTATGAGACTGATGAGGGCAAATCCTGGACCTAACCCAGACCTAACATATGTTATCCTCTAAAATATTGATGGAAACCAGGTTTACTTGACTGTTTCAGTGTGGTACCACATTACTACGTGATCCAAACCATCAAAATCCGGGGATCTGTTCAACATGTATGTTAAAACTGCGTAAGTATGACCCTGATGAGGGCAAATCCCAGACCTAACCTAGACCTAACATGTGTTATCCACTAAAATATTAATCGAAGCCAGGTTCAATGGCCTGTTTCAGTGTGGTACCACATTACTACGTGATCGAAACCAGAAAAAACCCAGGATCGGTTCAAGAAGTATGTGAAGAATGCGAAAGTATGAGACTGATGAGGGCAAATCCTAGACCTAACCCAGACCTAACATGTGTAATCCTCTAAAATATTGACGGAAACCAGGTTTAATTGAGAGTATCAGTTTGGTACCTCATTAATACGTGATCCAATCCAGAAAAAGCCCAGAATCTGTTCAACAAGTATGTGAAGAATGCGGAAATATGAGTCTGATGAGGGAAAATCCCAGGCCTAATCTAGACCTAACATGCGTTATCCTATAAAATATTGATCGAAACCAGGTTTAATTGACTGTTTCAGTGTGGTACCACATTACTATGTGATCCAAACCAGAGAAAACCCAGGATCTGTTCAAGAAGTATGTGAAGAATGCGAATGTATGAGACTGATGAGGGCAAATCCTGGACCTAACCCAGACCTAACATGTGTAATCCTCTAAAATATTGACGGAAACCAGGTTTAATTGACAGTTTCACTGTGGTACCACATTACTACCTGATCCAAACCAGCAGAATCCGGGGATCTGTTCAACAAGTATGTGAAGAATGCGAAAGTATGAGACTGATGAGGGCAAATCCTAGACCTAACCTAGACCTAAGATGTGTTATCCTCTAAAATATTGACGGAAATCAGGTTTAATTGACAGTTTCAGTTTGGTACCTCATTAATACGTGATCCAATCCAGAAAAAGCCCAGGATCTAGCCAACAAGTATGAGAAATATGCGAAAGTATGAGCCTGATGAAAGCAAATCCAAGGCCTAACCCAGACCTAACATGCGTTATCCTCTAAAATAATTATCAAGACCAGGTTTAATTGAATGTCTCAGTGTGGTACCACATTACTACGTGATCGAAACCAGAAAAAGCCCAGAATCTGTTCATCAAGTATGTGAAGAATGCGAAAGTATGAGTCTGATGACGGAAAATCCCAGGCCTAATCTAGACCTAACATGCGTTATCCTCTATAATATTGACGGAAACCAGGTTTAATTGACAGTTTCAGTGTGGTACCACATTAACACGTGATCCAATCCAGAAAAAGCCCAGGATCTAGCCAACAAGTATGCGAAAGATGCGATAGTACGAGCCTGATGAGAGCAAATCCCAGACCTAACCTCGACCTAATATGCGTTATTCTCTAAAATATTGGTCGAAACCAGGTTGAATGGACTGTTTCAGTGTGGTACCACATTACTACGTGATCCAATCCAGAAAATGCCCAGGATTTCTTCAACAAGTATGTGCAGAATGCGAAAGTATGAGTCAGATGTGGGGAAATTCCAGGCCTAACCTAGACCTAACATGCGTTATCCTCAAAGATATTGATCGAAACCAGGTTTAATCGACTGTTTCAGTGTGGTACCACATTACTACGTGTTCCAAACCAGAAAAAAACCCCGGATCTGTTCAAGAAGTATGTGAAGATTGCGAAAGTACGAGCCTGATGATAGCAAATCCCAGACCTATTCCAGACATAACCTGCGTTATCCTCCAAAATATTGATCGAAACCAGGTTTAATTGACAGTTTTAGTGTGGTACCAATTTGCTACGTGATACAAAGCAGAAAAAACCCTCGATCAGGACAACATGTATGTTAAAACTGCGAAAGTATGACCCTGATGAGGGCAAATCCCAGACCTAACCTAGACCTAACATGTGTTATCCTCTAAACTATTGACGGAAACCGGGTTTAATTGACAGTTTCAGTGTGGTACCACATTAACACGTGATCCAATCCAGAAAAAGCCCAGGATCTAGCCAACAAGTATGAGTAATATGCGAGAGTATGAGCCTGATGAGGGCAAATCCTAGACCTAACCCAGAGCTAACATGCGTTATCCTCAAAAATATTGATCGAAACCAGGTTTAATCGACTGTTTCAGTGTGGTACCACATTAGTACGTGATCCAAACCAGAAAAAGCCAGGGATCTGTTCAACAAGTATGAGTAATATGCGAAAGTATGAGCCTGATGAGGACAAATCCGGGACCTAACCCAGAGCTAACATGAGTAATCCTCTAAAATATTTATCAAGACCAGGTTTAATTGACTGCTTCACTGTGGTACCACATTACTTCGTGGTCCAAACCAGTGGAAGCCCAGGTTCTGGCCAACGAAAATGAGAAATATGCGAAAGTATGAGTCTGATGAGAGCAAATCTCACACCTAACCTAGACCTAACATGACTTATTCTCTAAAATATTGATCGAAACCAGGTTGAATGGACTGTTTCAGTGTGGTACCACATTACTACGTGATCCAAACCAGAAAAAACCCAGGATCTGTTCAACAAGTATGTGAAGAATGCGAAAGTATGAGTCTGATGAGGGAAAATCCCAGGACTAAACTAGATCTAACATGCGTTACCTTCAAAAATATTGATCGAAACGAGGTTTAATCGACTGTTTCAGTGGGGTTCCACATTACTACGTGATCACAACTAGAAGAAACCCAGGATCTGTTCAACAAGTATGTGAAGATTGCGAAAGTATGAGTCTGATGTGGGCAAATCCCAGGCCTAACCTAGACATAACATGCGCTATCCTCTAAAATATAGTTCGAAACCAGGTATAATGGACTGTTTCAGTGTGGTACCACATTACTACGTGATCCAAACCAGAAAATGCCTAAAATCTGCCCATCTAGTATGAGAAATATGCGAAAGTACGAGCCCGATGAGAGCAAATGCCAGACCTATCCTAGACCTAACGTGAATTATTCTCTAAAATATTGATCAAAACCAGGTTTAATGGACTGTTTCAGTGTGGTACCACATTACTACGTGATCCAATCCAGAAAAAGCCCAGGATCTCTTCAACAAGCATGTGAAAAACGCGAAAGTATGAGCCTAATGAGAGCAAATCCCAGACCTATCCCAGACCTAACTTGCGTTATCCTCTATAATATTGATCGAAACGAGGCTTAATCGACTGTTTAACTTAACTTGCGTTATCCTCTAAAACATTGTTCGAAGCCAGGTTTACTTGACTGTTTTAGTGTGGTACCACTTTGCTACGCGATCCGATGCAGAAAAAACACTCGCTCGGGTCAACATGTATGTTAAAACTGCGAAAGTATGACCCTGATGAGGGCAAATCCCTGGCCTAACCTAGACCTAACATGCGTTATCCTCTAAAATATTGATCGAAACCAGGTTTAATGGTCTGTTTCAGTGTGGTACCACATTACTACGTGATCCAAACCAGAAAAACCCAGGATGTGTTCAACAAGTATGTGAAGATTGCGAAAGTATGAGTCTGATGTGGGCAAATCCCAGGCCTAACCTAGACATAACATGCGCTATCCTCTAAAATATTGATCGAAACCAGGCTTAATGGACTGTCTCAGTGTGGTACCACATTACTACGTGATCCAAACCAGAAAAAGCCCAGAATCTGGCTATCTAGTATGAGAAATATGCGAAAGTACGAGCCCGATGAGAGCAAATGCCAGACCTAACCTAGACCTAACATGAATTATTCTCTAAAATATTGATCAAAACCAGGTTTAATGGACTGTTTCAGTGTGGTACCACATTACTACGTGATCCAAACCAGAAAAAGCCCAGAATCTGGCCATCTAGTATGAGAAATATGCGAAAGTACGAGCCCGATGAGAGCAAATGCCAGACCTAACCTAGACCTAACATGAATTATTCTCTAAAATATTGATCAAAACCAGGTTTAATGGACTGTTTCAGTGTGGTAACACATTACTACGTGATCCAATCCAGAAAAAGCCCAGGATCTCTTCAACAAGCATGTGAAAAACGCGAAAGTATGAGCCTGATGAGGGCAAATCCCAGACCTATCTCAGACATAACTTGCGTTATCCTCTAAAACATTGTTCGAAACCAGGTTTAATTGACTGTTTTAGTGTGGTACCACTTTGCTACGCGATCCAATGCAGAAAAAACACTCGCTCAGGTCTAGATGTATGTTAAAACTGCGAAAGTATGACCCTGATAAGGGCAAATCCCAGGCCTAACCTAGACCTAACATGCGTTATCCTCTAAAATATTGATCGAAACCAGGTTTAATGGACTGTTTCAGTGTGGTAGCACGTTAGTACGTGATCCAAACCAGAAAAAGTCAGGGATCTGTTCAACAGGTATGTGAAAAACGCGAAAATATGACCCTGATGAGTGCAAATCCCAGACCTGTCCCAGACCTAACTTGCGTTATCCTATAAAATATTGATCGAAACCAGGTTCAATTGACTGTTTCAGTGTGGTACCACTTTACGACGTGATCCACAGCAGAAAAAACCATCGATCAGGACAACATGTGTGTTAAAACTGCGAAAGTATGACCCTGATGAGGGCAAATCCCAGACCTAACCAAGACCTAACATGTGTTATCCACTAAAATATTAATCGAAACCAGGTTTAATGATCTGTTTCAGTGTGGTACCACATTACTACGTGATCGAAACAAGAAAAAACGCAGGATCTGTTCGAGAAGTATGTGAAGAATGCGAAAGTATGAGACAGATGTGGGCAAATCCTAGACCTAACCTAGACCTAACATGTGCTATCCTCTAAAATATTGACGGAAACCACGTTTAAATGACAGTTTCAGTGTGATACCACATTACCACGTGATACAAACCAGAAAAAATCCCAGGATCTGTTCAACAAGTATGTGAAAAATGCGCAAATATGACCCTGATGAGGGCAAATCCGAGACCTATCCCAGACCTAACTTGCGTTATCCTCTAAAATATTGATCGAAACCAGGTTTAATGGACTGTTTCAGTGTGGTACCACATTACTACGTGATCCAGACCAGTGAAAGCCCAGAATCTGACCAACAAGTTTGAGTAACATGCGAGAGTATGACCCAGATGAGGGCATATCCTAGACCTAACCCAGACATAACTTGCGTTTTCCTATAAAATATTGATCGAATCCAGTTTTAATGGACAGTTTTGGTGTGGTACCACTTTACTACGTGATCAAAACTAGAAAAAACCCAGGAGCTGTTCAACAAGTATATGAAGAATGCAAAAGTATGAGTCTGATGGGGGCAAATCCCAGGCCTAACCTAGACCTAACATGCGTTATCCACTAAAATATTAACCGAAACCAGGTTTGATTGACAGTTTCAGTGTGGTACCACATTACTACGTGATCCAAACCAGAAAAAACCCAGGATATGTTCAACAAGTATGTGAAGAATGCGAAAGTATGAGTCTGATGAGGGAAAATCCCTGGCCTAACCTAGACCTAACATGAGTTGTCCTCAAAAATATTGTTCGAAACAAGGTTTAATGGACTGTTTCAGTGTGGTACCACATTACTACGTGATCCAAACCAGAAAAAGCCCAGACTCTGGCCATCAAGTACGAGAAATATGCGATAGTATGACCCTGATGAGGGCAAATCCCAGACCTAACCTAGACCTAACATGTGTTATCCACTTAAATATTAATCGAAACCAGGTTTAATGATCTGTTTCAGTGTTGTACCACATTACTACGTGATCCAAACCAGAAAAAACCCAGGATCTGTTCAACAAGTATGTGACAAACGCGAAAGTATGAGCCTGATGAGGGCAAATCCCGGACCTATCCCAGACCTAACATGTGTTATGCTTTAAAATATTGACGGAAACCTGGTTTAATTGACAGTTTCAGTGTGATACCACATTACCACGGGATCCAAACCAGAAAATGCCCGGGATCTGGCCAACAAGTATGCGAAAAATGTGAAAGTATGACCCTGATGTGGGCAAATCCCAGGCCTAACATATATCTAGAATGCGTTATCCTCAAAAATATTGATCGGAACCAGGTTTAATCGACTGTTTCAGTGTGGTACCACATTACTACGTGATCCAAACCAGAAAAAAACCCAGGATCTGTTCAACAAGTATATCAAGAATGCGAAAGTATGAGTCTGATGAGGGCAGATCTCAGGGCTAAACTAGACATAACATGCGTTATGCTCTAAAATATTGATCGAAACCAGGTTTAATGGACTGTTTCAGTGTGGTACCACATTACTACCTGATCCAAACCAGAAGAAGCCCAGAATCTGGCCCTCAAGTATGAGAGATATGCGAAAGTACAAGCCTGATGAGAGCAAATCCCTGACCTAACCTAGACCTAAAATGCGTTATTCTCTAAAATATTGATCGAAACCAGGTTTAGTGGACTGTTTCAGTGTGGTACCACATTACTACGTGATCCAATCCAGAAAAAGCCCAGGATCTCTTCAAGAAGCATGTGAAAAACGCGAAAGTATGAGCCTGATGAGGGCAAATCCCAGAACTATCCCAGACATAACTTGCGTTATCCTCTAAAACATTGTTCGAAACCAGGTTTAATTGACTGTTTTAGTGTGGTACCACATTGCAATGCGATCCAATGCAGAAAAAACACTCGCTCAGGTCAACATGTATGTTAAAACTGCGAAAGTATGAGTCTGATGAGGGCAGATCTCAGGGCTAAACTATACATAACATGCGTTATCCTCTAAAACATTGTTCGAAACCAGGTTTAATTGACTGTTCCAGTGTGGTACCACATTAGTACGTGATCCAAACCAGAAAAAGTCAGGGATCTGTTCAACAGGTATGTGAAAAACGCGAAAATATGACCCTGGTAAGTGCAAATCCCAGTCCTATCCCAGACATAACTTGCGTTATCCTCTGAAATATTTATCAAGACCATGTTTAATTGACTGTTTCAGTGTGGTTCCACACTACTACGTGATCCAAACCAGAAATAATCCCAGGATCTGTTCAACAAGTATGTGAAAAATACGAAAATATGACCCTGATGAGGGCAAATCCCAGACCTATCCCAGACCTAACTTGCGTTATCCTCTAAAATATTGATCGAAGCCAGGTTTAATTGACTGTTTCAGTGTGGTACCACATTGCTACGTGATCCAAATCAGAAGAAACCCAGGATCTGTTCAACAAGTATGTGACGTATGCGAAAGTATGAGTCTGATGAGTTAAAATCCCAGGCCTAACCTAGACCTAACATGCGTTATCCTCAAAAATATTGATCGTAACCAGGATTAATTGACGGTTTCAGTGTGGTACCACATTACTACGAGATCCAAACCAGAAAAAGCCCAGGATCTCTTCAACAAGTATGTGAAAAATGCGAAAGTATGAGCCTGATGAGGGCAAATCCCAGAACTATCCCAGACATAACTTGCGTTATCCTCTAAAACATTGTTCGAAACCAGGTTTAATTGACTGTTTTAGTGTGGTACCACGTTGCTATGCGATCCAATGCAGAAAAAACACTCGCTCAGGTCAACATGTATGTTAAAACTGCGAAAGTATGACCCTGATGTGGGCAAATCTCAAGCCTAACCTAGTCCTAACGTGCGTTATCCTCTAAAATAATGATCGTAACCAGGATTAATTGACGGTTTCAGTGTGGTACCACATTACTACGAGATCCAAACCAGAAAAAGCCCAGGATCTCTTCAACAAGTATGTGAAAAATGCGAAAGTATGAGCCTGATGAGGGCAAATCCTAGACCTAACCCAGACCTAACGTGCGTTATCCTATAAAATATTGATCGAAACCAAGTTTAATTGACCGTTTCAGTGTGGTACCACTTTACGACGTGATCCAAGGCAGAGAAAACAATCGATCAGGTTTACATGTATGTTAAAACTGCGAAAGTATGACCCTGATGAGGGCAAATCCCAGATCTAACCTAGACTTAACATGTGTTATCCCCTAAAATATTAATCGAAACCAGGATTAATGGTCTGTTTCAGTGTGGTTCCGCATTACTACGTGATCGAAACAAGAAAAAACCCAGGATCTGTTCAAGAATTATGTGAAGAATGCGAAAGTATGATACTGATAAGGGCAAATCCTAGACCTAACCTGGACCTAACATGTGTTATCCACTAAAATATTGACGGAAACCACGTTTAAATGACAGTTTCAGTGTGGTACAACATTACAACGTGATCCAATCCAGAAAAGGCCCAGGATCTAGCAAACAAGTATGAGAAATATGCGAAAGTATGAGCCTGATGAGGGCAAATCCTAGACCTAACCCAGACCTAACACTCGTTATCCTCTAAAATATTTATCGAAATCAGGTTTAATGGACTGTTTCAGTGTGGTACCACATTACTACGTGATCCAAACCAGAAAAACCCCAGAATCTGTTCTGGAAGTATGTGAAAAACGCGAAAGTATGAGCCTGATGAGGGCAAATCCCAGAACTATCCCAGACATAACTTACGTTATCCTCTAAAACATTGTTCGAAACCAGGTTTAATTCACTGTTTTAGTGTGGTACCACATTGCTATGCGATCCAATGCTGAAAAAACACTCGCTCAGGTCAACATGTATGTTAAAACTGCGAAAGTATGACCCTGATGTGGGCAAATCTCAGGCCTAACCTAGACCTAACATGCGTTATCCTCTAAAATATTGATCGAAACCAGGTTTAATGGACTGTTCCAGTGTGGTACCACATTAGTACGTGATCCAAACCAGAAAAAGTCAGGGATCTGTTCAACAGGTATGTAAAAAACGCGAAAATATGACCCCTGGTAAGTGCAAATCCCAGACCTATCCCAGACATAACTTGCGTTATCTTCTGAAATATTTATCAAGACCATGTTTAATTGACTGTTTCAGTGTGGTTCCACACTACTACGTGATCCAAACCAGAAAAAATCCCAGGATCTGTTCAACAAGTATGTGAAAAATACGAAAATATGACCCTGATGAGGGCAAATCCCAGACCTATCCCAGACCTAACTTGCGTTATCCTCTAAAATATTGATCGAAGCCAGGTTTAATTGACTGTTTCAGTGTGGTACCACATTACTACGTGATCCAAATCAGAAGAAACCCAGGATCTGTTCAACAAGTATGTGAAGTATGCGAAAGTATGAGTCTGATGAGGTAAGATCCCAGGCCTAACCTAGACCTAACATGCGTTATCCTCAAAAATATTGATCGTAACCAGGATTAATTGACGGTTTCAGTGTGGTACCACATTACTACGAGATCCAAACCAGAAAAAGGCCAGGATCTCTTCAACAAGTATGTGAAAAATGCGAAAGTATGAGCCTGATGAGGGCAAATCCCAGAACTATCACAGACATAACTTGCGTTATCCTCTAAAACATTGTTCGAAACCAGGTTTAATTGACTGTTTTAGTGTGGTACCACGTTGCTATGCGATCCAATGCAGAAAAAACACCCGCTCAGGTCAACATGTATGTTAAAACTGCGAAAGTATGACCCTGATGTGGGCAAATCTCAAGCCTAACCTAGTCCTAACGTGCGTTATCCTCTAAAATAATGATCGTAACCAGGATTAATTGACGGTTTCAGTGTGGTACCACATTACTACGAGATCCAAACCAGAAAAAGCCCAGGATCTCTTCAACAAGTATGTGAAAAATGCGAAAGTATGAGCCTGATGAGGGCAAATCCTAGACCTAACCCAGACCTAACGTGCGTTATCCTATAAAATATTGATCGAAACCAAGTTTAATTGACCGTTTCAGTGTGGTACCACTTTACGACGTGATCCAAGGCAGAGAAAACAATCGATCAGGTTTACATGTATGTTAAAACTGCGAAAGTATGACCCTGATGAGGGCAAATCCCAGATCTAACCTAGACTTAACATGTGTTATCCTCTAAAGTATTAATCGAAACCAGGATTAATGGTCTGTTTCAGTGTGGTTCCGCATTACTACGTGATCGAAACAAGAAAAAACCCAGGATCTGTTCAAGAATTATGTGAAGAATGCGAAAGTATGATACTGATAAGGGCAAATCCTAGACCTAACCTGGACCTAACATGTGTTATCCACTAAAATATTGACGGAAACCACGTTTAAATGACAGTTTCAGTGTGGTACAACATTACAACGTGATCCAATCCAGAAAAGGCCCAGGATCTAGCAAACAAGTATGAGAAATATGCGAAAGTATGAGCCTGATGAGGGCAAATCCTAGACCTAACCCAGACCTAACACTCGTTATCCTCTAAAATATTTATCGAAATCAGGTTTAATGGACTGTTTCAGTGTGGTACCACATTACTACGTGATCCAAACCAGAAAAACCCCAGAATCTGTTCAGGAAGTATGTGAAAAACGCGAAAGTATGAGCCTGATGAGGGCAAATCCCAGACCTATCCCTGACATAACTTGCGTTAGCCTCTAAAATATTTATCGAAACCAGGTTTAATTGACCGTTTTAGAGTGGTACCACTTTGCTACGTGATCCAAAGCAGAAAAAACCCTCGCTCAGGTCAATATGTATGTTAAAACTGCGAAAGGATGACCCTGATGGGGGCAAATCCCTGGCCTGAGCTAGACCTAACATGCGTTATCCTCTTAAATATTGATCGAAACCAGGTTTAATGGTCTGTTTCAGTGTGGTACCACATTGCTACGTGATCCAATCCAGAAAAAGCCCAGGATCTAGCCAACAAGAATGAGAAATATGCGAAAGTATGAGCCTGATGAGGGCAAATCCTAGACCTAGCCCAGACCTAACATGCGTTATCCTCTGAGATATTAATCGAAATCAGGTTTAATGGTCTGTTTCAGCGTGGTACCACATTACTACGTGATCGAAACCAGAAAAAAACCAGGATCTGTTCAAGAAGTATATGAAGAATGCGAAAGTATGAGCCTGATGAGGGCAAATCCCAGACCTATCCCAGACATAACTTGTGTTATCCTATAAAATATTGATCGAATCCAGTTTTAATGGACAGTGTTAGTGTGGTACCACTTTACTACGTGATCCAATGCAGAAAAAACCCTCGATCAGGTGTACATGTACGCTAAAACTGCGAAAGTATGACCATGATGAGGGCAAATCCCAGACCTAACCTAGACCTAACGTGTGTTATCTAAAATATTAATCGAAATCAGGTTTAATGGTCTGTTTCAGTGTGGTACCACATTACAACGTTATCGAAACAAGAAAAAATCCCAGGATCTGTTCAACAAGTATGTGAAAAATGCGAAAATATGACCCTGATGAGGGCAAATACCAGACCTATCCCAGACCTAACTTGCATTATCCTGTAAAATATTGATCGAAACCAGGTTTAGTTGACTGTTTCAGTGTGGTACCACATTACTACGTGATCCAATCCAGAAAAGCCCTGGATCAGTTCAATAAGTATGTGAAGAATGCCAAAATATGAGTCTGATGAGGGCAAATCCCAGACCTATCCCAGACATAACTTGCGTTATCCTATAAAATATTGATCGAAACCAGGTTTAATTGACTGTTTTAGTGTGGTACCACTTTGCTACGTGATCCAAAGCTGAAAAAACCCTCGCTCAGGTCAATATGTATGTTAAAACTGCGAAAGGATGACCCTGATGGGGGCAAATCCCGGGCCTAAGCTAGACCTAACATGCGTTATCCTCTTAAATATTGATCGAAACCAAGTTTAATGGTCTGTTTCAGTGTGGTACCACATTGCTACGTGATCCAATCCAGAAAAAGCCCAGGATCTAGCCAACAAGAATGAGAAATGTGCGAAAGTATGAGCCTGATGAGGGCAAATCCCAGACCTAACCTAGACCAAACGTGTGTTATCTAAAATATTAATCGAAATCAGGTTTAATGGTCTATTTCAGTGTGGTACCACATTACAACGTGATCGAAACAAGAAAAAATCCCAGGATCTGTTCAACAAGTATGTGAAAAATGCGAAAATATGACCCTGATGAGGGAAAATCCCAGGCCTAGCCTAGATCTAACATGCGTTATCCTCAAAAATATTGATCGAAACAAGGTTTCATTGACTGCTTCAGTGCGGTACCACTCTGGTACGTGATCCAAAGCAGAAAAAAACCAGGATCTGTTCTAGAAGTATATGAAGAATGCGAAAGTATGTGTCTGATGAGGGAAAATCCCAGGCCTAACCTAGACATAACATGCGTTATCCTGTATAATATTGATCGAAACCAGGTTTAATCGACTGCTTCAGTGTGGTACCACTTTGCTACGTGATCCAAAGCAGAAAAAAACCAGAATCTGTTCAAGAAGTATATGAAGAATGCGAAAGTATGTGTCTGATGAGGGAAAATCCCAGGCCTAACCTAGACCTAACATGCGTTATACTGTATAATATTGATCGAAACCAGGTTTAATCGACCGCTTCAGTGTGGTACCACTTTGCTACGTGATCCAAAGCATAAAAAACCCTCGCTCTGGTCAACATGTATGTAAAAACTGCGAAAGGATGACCCTGATGAGGGCAAATCCCTGGCCTAAGCTAGACCTAACATGCGTCTAAAATATTGATCGAAACCAGGTTTATTGGACTGTTTCAGTGTGGTACCACATTAGTACGTGATCCGAACCAGAAAAAGCCAGGGATCTGTTCAACAAGTATGTGAAAAACGCGAAAATATGACCCTGATGTGTGCAAATCCCAGACCTGTCCCAGACCTAACTTGCGTTATCCTATAAAATATTGATCGAAACCAGGTTTAATTGACTCTGTCAGTGAGGTACCACTTTACGACGTGATCCAAAGCAGAAAAAACCATCAATCTGGTTTATATGTACGTTAAAACTGCGAAAGTATGACCCTGATGAGGGCAAATCCCAGACCTAACCTACACTTAACATGGGTTATCCTCTAAAATATTAATCGAAACCCGGTTTAATAGTCTGTTTCAGTGTGGTACCACATTACTACGTGATCGAATCAAGAAACAACCCAGGATCTGTCCAAGAACTATGTGAATAATGCGAAAGTATGAGACTGATGAGGGCAAATCCTAGACCTAACCTAGGCCTAACATGTGCTTTCCTCTAAAATATTGACGGAAACCACGTTTAAATGACAGTTTCAGTGTGGTACAACATTACAACGTGATCCAATCCAGAAAAAGCCCAGGATCTAGCAAACAAGTATGAGAAATATGCGAAAGTATCAGCCTGATGAGGGCAAATCCTAGACCTAACCCAGACCTAACACGCGTTATCGTCTAAAATATTTATCAAGACCAGGTTTAATTGACTGTTTTAGTGTGGTACCACAATACTGCGTGATCCAAACCAGTGGAAGCCTAGGATCTGGCCATCAAGAATGAGATATATGCGAAAGTATGAGCCTGATGAGAGCAAATCCCAGACCTAACCTAGACCTAACATGAGTTATCCTCTAAAATATTGATCGAAACCAGGTTTAATGGACTGCTTCAGTGTGGTACCACATTACTACGTGATCCAAAACTGAAAAAATCCCAGGATCTGTTCAACAAGTATGTGAAAAATGCGAAAGTATGAGTCTGATGAGGGCAGATCCCAGGCCTAAACTAGACATAACATGCGTTATCCTCTGAAATATTGATCGAAACCAGGTTTAATGGACTGTTTCAGTGTGGTACCACATTACTACGTGATCCAATCCAGAAAAAGCCCAGGACCTCTTCAACAAGCATGTGAAAAACGCGAAAGTATGAGCCTGATGAGGGCAAATCCCAGAACTATCCCAGACATAACTTGCGTTATCCTCTAAAACATTGTTCGAAACCAGGTTTAATTGACTGTTTTAGTGTGGTACCACATTGCTACGCGATCCAAAGCAGAAAAAACACTCGCACAGGTCAACATGTATGTTAAAACTGCGAAAGTATGACCCTGATGAGGGCAAATCTCAGGCCTAACCTAGACCTAACATGCATTATCCTCTAAAATATTGATCGAAACCAGGTTTAATGGACTGTTTCAGTGTGGTACCACATTAGTACGTGATCCAAACCTGAAAAAGTCAGGGATCTTTTCTACAGGTATGTGAAAAATGCGAAAATATTACCCAGAATAAGTGCAAATCCCAGACCTGTCCCAGACCTAACTTGCGTTATCCTATAAAATATTGATCGAAACCAGGTTTAATTGACTGTTTCAGTGTGGTACCACTTTAGGTCGTGATCCAAAGCAGAAAAAACCATCGATCAAGTCAACATGTATGTTAAAACTGCGTAAGTATGACCCTGATGAGGGCAAATCCCAGACCTAACCTAGACCTAACGTGTGTTATCCTCTATAATATTAATCGAAACCAGGTTTAATGAGTCTGTTTCAGTGTGGTACCACATTACTACGTGATGCAATCCAGGAAAAGCCCAGGATTTCTTCAACAAGTATGTTAAGAATGCGAAAGTATGAGTCTGATGAGGGAAAATCCCAAGCCTAACCTAGACCTAACATGCGTTATCCTCAAAAATATTGATCGAAACCAGGTTTAATCGACTGTTTCAGTGTGGTACCACATTACTACGTGATCCAAACCAGAAGAAACCCGGGATCTGTTCAACAAGTATGTGAAGAATGCGAAAGTATGAGTCTGATGAGGGAAAATCCCAGGCCGAACCTAGACCTAACATGCGTTATCCTCAAAAATATTGATCGAAACCAGGTTTAATCGACTGTTTCAGTGTGGTACCACATTACTACGTGATCCAAACCAGAAAAAAACCCCGGATCTGTTCAACAAGTTGTGAAGAATGCGAAAGTACGAGCCTGATGAGAGCAAATCCCAGACCAAACCTAGACCTAACATGAATTATTCTCTAAAATATTGATCGAAACCAGGTTGAATGGACTGTTTAAGTGTGGTACCACATTACTACGTGATCCAATGCAGAAGATGGCCAGGATTTCGTCAACAAGTATGTGAAGTATGCGAAAGTATGAGTCTGATGAGGGAAAATTCCTGGCTTAACCTAGTCCTAACGTGCGTTATCCTCTAAAATATTGATCGTAACCAGGATTAATTGGCGGTTTTAGTGTGGTACCACATTACTACGTGATCCAAACCAGAAAAAACCCAGGATCTGTTCAAGAAGTATGTGAAGAATGCGAAAGTATGAGTCTGATGAGGGAAAATTCCTGGCCTAACCTTGTCCTAACGATCGTTATACTCTAAAATATTGATCGTAACCAGGATTAATTGACTGTTTCAGTATGGTACCTCATTACTGCGTGATCCAAACCAGAAAAAGCCCAGGATCTCTTCAACAAGTCTGTGAAAATCACGAAAGTATGAGCCTAATGAGTGCAAATCCCAGACCTGTCACAGACCTAACTTGCGTTATCCTATGAAATATTGATCGAAACCAGGTTTAATTGACTGTTTCAGTGTGGTACCACTTTACGACGTGATCCAAAGCAGAGAAAACCATCGATCAGGTTTACATGTATGTTAAAACTGCGAAAGTATGACCCTGATGAGGGCAAATCCTAGACCTAACCTAGACATAACATGTGTTATCCTCTATAATATTAATCGAAACCAGGATTAATGGTCTGTTTCAGTGTCGTGCCGCATTACTACGTGATGCAATCCAGGAAAAGCCCAGGATCTAGCAAACAAGTATGAGAAATATGCGAAAGTATGAGCCTGATGAGGGCAAATCCTAGACCTAACCCAGACCTAACACGCGTTATCCTCTAAAATATTTATCAAGACCAGGTTAATTGACTGTCTCAGTGTGGTACCACATTACTACGTGATCCAAACCAGAAAAAAACCACCGATCTGTTCAACAAGTATGTGAAGAATGCGATAGTACGAGCCTGATGAGAGCAAATCCCAGACCTAACCTAGACCTAACATGAATTATTCTCTAAAATATCGATCGAAACCAGGTTGAATGGACTGTTTCATTGTGGTACCACATTACTACGTGATCCAATCCAGAAAAAGCCCAGGATTTCTTCAACAAGTATGTTAAGAATGCGAAAGTATGAGTCTGATGAGGGAAAATCCCAAGCCTAACCTAGACCTAACATGCGTTATCCTCAAAAATATTGATCGAATCCAGGTTTAATTGACTGTTTCAGTGTGGTACGACATTACTACGTGACCCAAACCAGAAGAAACCCAGGATCTGTTCAACAAGTATGTGAAGAATGGGAAAGTATAAATCTGATGAGGGAAAATCCCAGGCCTAACCTAGACCTAACATGCGTTATCCTCAAAAATATTGATCGAAACCAGGTTTAATTGACTGTTTCAGTGTGGTACCACGTTACTATGTGACCCATACCAGAAGAAACCCAGGATCTGTTCAACAAGTATGTGAAGAATGCGGAATTATGAGTCTGATGAGGGCAAATCCTAGGCCTGTCCTAGACCTAACATGTGTAATCCTCTAAAATATTGACGGAAACCAGGTTTAATTGACAGTTTCAGTGTGGTACCACATTACTACGTGATCCAAACCAGAGAAAAACCCCGGATCTGTTCAACAAGTATGTGAAGAATGCGAATGTACAAGCCTGATGAGAGCAAATCCCAGACCTAACCTAGACCTAACATGAATTATTCTCTAAAATATTGATCGAAACCAGGTTTCATGGACAGTCTCAGTGTGGTACCACATTACTACGTGATCCAGACCAGAGAAAAACCCCGGATCTGTTCAACAAGTATGTGAAGAATGCGAAAGTACGAGCCTGATGAGAGCAAATCCGAGACCTAACCTAGACCTAACATGAGTTATCCTCTAAAATATTGATCGAAACCAGGTTTAATGGACTGCTTCAGTGTGGTACCACATTACTACGTGATCCAAACCAGAAAAAATCCCAGAATCTGTTCAACAAGTATGTGAAAATTGCGAAAATATGACCCTGATGTGGGCAAATCCCCGACCTATCCCAGACCTAACTTGCGTTATCCTCAAAAATATTGATCGAAACCAGGTTTAATCGACTGTTTCAGTGTGGTACCACATTACTACGTGATCCAAACCAGTGAAAAACCCCGGATCTGTTCAACAAGTTGTGAAGAATGCGAAAGTACGAGCCTGATGAGAGCAAATCCCAGACCAAACCTAGACCTAACATGAATTATTCTCTAAAATATTGATCGAAACCAGGTTGAATGGACTGTTTCAGTGTGGTACCACATTACTACGAGATCCAATCCAGAAGAAGCCCAGGATTTCGTCAACAAGTATGTGAAGAATGCGAAAGTATGAGTCTGATGAGGGAAAATTCCTGGCTTAACCTAGTCCTAACGTGCGTTATCCTCTAAAATATTGATCGTAACCAGGATTAATTGGCGGTTTCAGTGTGGTACCACATTACTACGTGATCCAAACCAGAAAAAACCCAGGATCTGTTCAAGAAGTATATGAAGAATGCGAAAGTATGAGTCTGATGAGGGAAAATTCCTGGCCTAACCTAGTCCTAACGATCGTTATACTCTAAAATATTGATCGTAACCAGGATTAATTGACTGTTTCAGTATGGTACCTCATTACTACGTGATCCAAACCAGAAAAAGCCCAGGATCTCTTCAACAAGTCTGTGAAAATCACGAAAGTATGAGCCTAATGAGTGCAAATCCCAGACCTGTCACAGACCTAACTTGCGTTATCCTATGAAATATTGATCGAAACCAGGTTTAATTGACTGTTTCAGTGTGGTACCACTTTACGACGTGATCCGAAGCAGAGAAAACCATCGATCAGGTTTACATGTATGTTAAAACTGCGAAAGTATGACCCTGATGAGGGCAAATCCTAGACCTAACCTAGACCTAACATGTGTTATCCTCTATAATATTAATCGGAACCAGGATTAATGGTCTGTTTCAGTGTGGTGCCGCATTACTACGTGATGCAATCCAGGAAAAGCCCAGGATCTAGCAAACAAGTATGAGAAATATGCGAAAGTATGAGCCTGATGAGGGCAAATCCTAGACCTAACCCAGACCTAACACGCGTTATCCTCTAAAATATTTATCAAGACCAGGTTAATTGACTGTCTCAGTGTGGTACCACATTACTACGTGATCCAAACCAGAAAAAAACCACCGATCTGTTCAACAAGTATGTGAAGAATGCGATAGTACGAGCCTGATGAGAGCAAATCCCAGACCTAACCTAGACCTAACATGAATTATTCTCTAAAATATCGATCGAAACCAGGTTGAATGGACTGTTTCAGTGTGGTACCACATTACTACGTGATCCAATCCAGAAAAAGCCCAGGATTTCTTCAACAAGTATGTTAAGAATGCGAAAGTATGAGTCTGATGAGGGAAAATCCCAAGCCTAACCTAGACCTAACATGCGTTATCCTCAAAAATATTGATCGAAACCAGGTTTAATTGACTGTTTCAGTGTGGTACCACGTTACTATGTGACCCATACCAGAAGAAACCCAGGATCTGTTCAACAAGTATGTGAAGAATGCGAAAGTATGAGTCTGATGAGGGCAAATCCTAGGCCTATCCTAGACCTAACATGTGTAATCCTCTAAAATATTGACGGAAACCAGGTTTAGTTGACAGTTTCAGTGTGGTACCACATTACTACGTGATCCAAACCAGAGAAAAACCCCGGATCTGTTCAACAAGTATGTGAAGAATGCGAATGTACGAGCCTGATGAGAGCAAATCCCAGACCTAACCTAGACCTAACATGAATTATTCTCTAAAATATTGATCGAAACCAGGTTTCATGGATAGTCTCAGTGTGGTACCACATTACTACGTGATCCAGACCAGAGAAAAACCCCGGATCTGTTCAACAAGTATGTGAAGAATGCGAAAGTACGAGCCTGATGAGAGCAAATCCCAGACCTAACCTAGACCTAACATGAATTATTCTCTAAAATATTGATCGAAACCAGGTTTAATGGACTGCTTCAGTGTGGTACCACATTACTACGTGATCCAAACCAGAAAAAATCCCAGGATCTGTTCAACAAGTATGTGAAGAATGCGAAAGTATGAGTCTGATGAGGGCAAATCCTAGGCCTATCCTAGACCTAACATGTGTAATCCTCTAAAATATTGACGGAAACCAGGTTTAGTTGACAGTTTCAGTGTGGTACCACATTACTACGTGATCCAAACCAGAGAAAAACCCCGGATCTGTTCAACAAGTATGTGAAGAATGCGAATGTACGAGCCTGATGAGAGCAAATCCGAGACCTAACCTAGACCTAACATGAATTATTCTCTAAAATATTGATCGAAACCAGGTTGAATGGACTGTTTCAGTGTGGTACCACATTACTACGTGACCCAATCCAGAAAAAGCCCAGGATTTCGTCAACAAGTATGTGAAGAATGCGAAAGTATGAGTCTGATGAAGGCAAATCCTAGACCTAACCTAGACCTAACATGTGTAATCCTCTAAAATATTGACGGAAACCAGGTTTAATTGACAGTTTCAGTGTGGTACCACATTACTACGTGATCCAATCCAGAAAAAGCCCAGGATCTAGCCTACAGGTATGAGAAATATGCGAAAGTATGATCCAGATGAGGGCAAATCCCAGACCTAACCTAGACCTAACGTGTGTTATCCTCCAAAATATTAATCGAAATCAGGTTTAATGGTCTGTCTCAGCGTGGTACCACATTACTACGTGATCGAAACCAGAAAAAGACCAGGATCTGTTCAAGAAGTATGTGAAGAATGCGAAAGTATGAGTCTGATGAGGGGAAATTCCTGGCCTAACCTAGACCTAACGTGCGTTATCCTCAAAAATATTGATCGTAACCAGGATTAATGGACTGTTTCCGTGTGGTACCACATTACTATGTGATCCAAACCAGAAAAAGCCCAAGATCTCTTCAACAAGTATGTGAAAAACGCGAAAGTATGAGCCTGATGAGGGCAAATCCCAGACGTATCCCAGACATAACTTGCGTTATCCTCTAAAATATTGATCGAAACCAGGTGTAATCGACTGTTTCAGTGTGGTACCACATTACTACGTGATCGAAAACTGAAAAAACCCATGATTTGTTCAACAAGTATGTGAAGAATGCGAAAGTATGAGACTGATGAGGGACAATCCCAGGCCTAACTTAGACCTAACATGCGTTATCCCCAAAAATATTGATCGAAACCAGGTTTAATCGACTGTTTCAGTGTGGTACCGCATTACTACGTGATCGAAACAAGAAAAAACCCTGGATCTGTTCAAGAATTATGTGAAGAAGGCGAAAGTACGAGCCTGATGAGAGCAAATCCCAGACCTAACCTAGACCTAACATGAACTATTCTCTAAAATATTGATCGAAACCAGGTAGAATGGACTGTTTCAGTGTGGTACCATATTACTACGTGATCCAATCCAGAAAAAGCCCAGGATTTCTTCAACAAGTATGTGAGGAATGCGAAAGCATGAGCCTGATGAGGGAAAATCCCAGACCTAACCTAGACCTAACATGCGTTATCCTCAAAAATATTGATCGATACCAGGTTTAATTGACTCTTTCAGTGTGGTACCACATTACTACGTAATCCAAACCAGAAGAAACCCTCGATCAGGTCAACATGTATGTTCACACTACGAAAGGATGACCCTGATGGGGGCAAATCCCTGGCCTAACCTATACCTAACATGCGTTATCCTCAAAGATATTGATCGAAACCAGGTTTAATGGACTGTTCCAGTGTGGTACCACATTACTACGTGATCCAAACCAGAACAAAACCACGGATCTGTTCAACAAGTATGTGAAGAATGCGAAAGTACGAGCCTGATGAGAGCAAATCCCAGAGCTAACCTAGACCTAACATGAATTATTCTCTAAAATATTGATCGAAACCAGGTAGAATGGACTGTTTCAGTGTGGTACCATATTACTACGTGATCCAATCCAGAAAAAGCCCAGGATCTAGCCTACAAGTGTGAGAAATATGCGAAAGTATGAGCCTGATGACGGCAAATCCTAGAGCTAGCCCAGACATAACGCGCGTTTTCCTGTAAAATATTGATCGAATCCAGTTTTAATGGACAGTTTTGGTGTGGTACCACTTTACTACGTGATGCAATGCAGAAAAAACCCTCGATCAGGTCAACATGTATGTTAAAACTGCGAAAGTATGATCCAGATGAGGGCAAATCCCAGACCTAACCTAGACCTAACGTGTGTTATCCTCCAAAATATTGATCGAAACCAGGTAGAATGGACTGTTTCAGTGTGGTACCATATTACTACGTGATCCAATCCAGAAAAAGCCCAGGATTTCTTCAACAAGTATGTGAAGAATGCGAAAGCATGAGTCTGATGAGGGAAAATTCCTGGCCTAACCTAGACCTAACGTGCGTTATCCTCAAAAATATTGATCGTAACCAGGATTAATGGACTGTTTCCGTGTGGTACCACATTACTATGTGATCCAAACCAGAAAAAGCCCAAGATCTCTTCAACAAGTATGTGAAAAACGCGAAAGTATGAGCCTGATGAGGGCAAATCCCAGACGTATCCCAGACATAACTTGCGTTATCCTCTAAAATATTGATCGAAACAAGGTATAATCGACTGTGTCAGTGTGGTACCACATTACTACGTGATCGAAAACTGAAAAAACCCATGACTTGTTCAACAAGTATGTGAAGAATGCGAAAGTATGAGTCTGATGAGGGACAATCCCAGGCCTAACTTAGACCTAACATGCGTTATCCTCAAAAATATTGATCGAAACCAGGTTTAATCGACTGTTTCAGTGTGGTACCGCATTACTACGTGATCGAAACAAGAAAAAACCCTGGATCTGTTCAAGAATTATGTGAAGAATGCGAAAGTATGAGACTGATGAGGGCAAGTCATAGACCTAACCTAGACCTAACATGTGTTATCCTCTAAAATATTGACGGAAACCACGTTTAAATGACAGTTTCGGTGTGGTACCACATTACTACATGATCCAATCCAGAAAAAGCCCAGGATCTAGACAACAAGTATGAGAAATATGCGAAAGTATGAGCCTGATGAGGGCAAACCCTAGACCTAACCCAGCCCTAACACGCGTTATCCTCAAAAATATTGATCGAAACCAGGTTTACTTGACTGTTTCAGCGTGGTACCACATTACTACGTGATCCAAACCAGAGAAAATCCCCGGATCTGTTCAACAAGTATGTGAAGAATGCGAATGTACGAGCCTGATGAGGGCAAATCCCAGACCTAACCTAACGTGTGTTATCTAAAATAATAATCGAAATCAGGTTTAATGGTCCCTTTCAACGTGGTACCACATTACTACGTGATCGAAACCAGAAAAAAACCAGGATCTGTTCAAGAAGTATGTTAAGAATGCGAAAGTATGAAGCTGATGAGGGCAAATCCTAGACCTAACCTAGACCTAACATGTGTTATCCTGTAAAATAGTGACGGAAACCAGGTTGAATTGACAGTTTCAGTGTGGTACCACATTACTACGTGATCCAATCCAGAAAAGCCCAGGATCAGTTCAACAAGTATGTGAAGAATGCGAAAGTATGAGCATGATGAGAGCCAATCCCAGACCTAACCTAGACCTAACATGCGTTATCCTCAAAAATATTTATCGAAACCAGGTTTAATTGACTGTTTTAGTGTGGTACCACTTTGCTACGTGATGCAATGCAGAAAAAACCCTCGATCAGGTCAACATGTATGTTAAAACTGCGAAAGTATGACCCAGATGAGGACAAATCCCAGACCTAAACTAGACCTAACGTGTGTTATCCTCCAAAATATTAATCGAAATCAGGTTCAATGGACTGTTTCAGTGTGGTACCACATTACTACATGATCCAAACCAGAAAAAACCACGGATCTGTTCAACAAGTATGTGAAGAATGCGAAAGTACGAGCCTGATGAGGGCAAATCCCAGACCTAACCAAGACCCAACATGAATTCTTCTCTAAAATGTTGATCGAAGCCAGGTTGAATGGGCTGTTTCAGTGTGGTACCACATTACTACGTGATCCAATCCAGAAAAAGCCCAGGATTTCTTCAACAAGTATGTGAAGAATGCGAAAGTATGAGTCTGATGAGGGAAAATCCCAGGCCTAACCTAGACCTAACATGCGTTATCCTCAAAAATATTGATCGAAACCAGGTTTAATTGACTGCTTCAGTGTGGTACCACATTACTACGTGATCCAAACCAGAAGAAACCCAGGATCTGTTGAACAAGTATGTGAAGAATGCGAAGTATGAGTCTGATGTGGGCAAATCCTAGAGCTAACCTAGACCTAACATGTGTAATCCTCTAAAGTATTGACTGAAACCAGGTTTAATTGACAGTTTCAGTGTGGTACCACATTACTACGTGATCCAAACCAGAGAAAATCCCCAGATCTGTTCAACAAGTATGTGAAGAATGCGAATGTACGAGCCAGATGAGAGCAAATCCCAGACCTAACCTAGACATAACATGCGTTATCCTCTAAAATATTCATCGAAACCAGGTTTAATCGACTGTTTCAGTTTGGTACCACATTACTACGTGGTCCAAACCAGAAAAAGCCAGGGATCTGTTCAACAAGTATGTGAAAACCGCGAAAATATGACCCTGGTTAGTGCAAATCCCAGACCTGTCCCAGACCTAACTTGCGTTATCATATAAAATATTGATCGAAACCAGGTTTAATTGACAGTTTTAGTGTGGTATCACTTTGCTACGTGATGCAATGCAGAAAAAACCCTCGACCAGGTCAACATGAATGTTAAAACTGCGAAGGTATGACCCAGATGAGGACAAATCCCAGACCTAACCTAGACCTAACGTGTGTTATCCTCCAAAATATTAATCGAAATCAGGTTTAATGGACTGTTTCAGTGTGATACCACTTTGCTACGTGATCCAAAGCAGAAAAAGCCAGGGATCTGTTCAACAAGTATGTGAAAAACGCGAAAATATGACCCTGGTGTGTGCAAATCCCAGACCTGTCCCAGACCTAACTTGCGTTCTCATATAAAATATTGATCGAAACCAGGTCTAATTGACTGTTTCAGTGTGGTACCACTTTGCGACGTGATCCAAAGCAGAAAAAACCATCGATCAGGTTTACATGTATGTTAAAACTGCGAAAGTGTGACCCTGATGAGGGCAAATCCCAGACCTAACCTAGGCTTAACATGTGTTATCCTCTAAAATATTAATCGAAACCAGGTTTAATGGTCTGTTTCAGTTGGGTACCGCATTACTACGTGATCGAAGCAAGAAAAAACCCAAGATTTCTTCAACAAGGATGTGAAGAGTGCGAAAGTATGAGTCTGATGAGGGTAAATACCAGGCCTAACCTAGACCTAACATGTGTTATCCTGTAAAATATTGACGGAAACCAGGTTTAATGACAGTTTCAGTGTGGTACCACATTACTACGTGATCCAATCCAGAAAAGCCCAGGATCAGTTCCACAAGTATGTGAAGAATGCGAAAGTATGAGCCTGATGAGAGCAAATCCCAGACCTAACCTAGACCTAACATGCGTTATCCACAAAAATATTGATCGAAACCAGGTTTAATCGACTGTTTCAGTGTGGTACCACATTAGTACGTGATCCAAACCAGAAAAAGCCAGGGATCTGTTCAACAAGTATGAGAAATATGCGAAAGTATGAGCCTGATGAGGGCAAATCCCAGACCTATCCCAGACATAACTTGCGTTATCCTCTAAAATATTTATCGAATCCAGGTTTAATTGACTGTTTTAGTGTGGTACCACTTTGCTACGTCATGCAAAGCTGAAAAATCCCTCGATCAGGTCAACATGTGTGTTAAAACCGCGAAAGTATGATCCAGATGAGGACAAATCCCAGACCAAACCTAGACCTAACGTGTGTTATCCTCCAAAATATTAATCGAAATCAGGTTTAATTGACTGTTTCAGTGTGGTACCACTTTGCGACGTGATCCAAAGCAGAAAAAACCATCGATCATGTCAACATGTATGTTAAAACTGCGAAAGTATGACCCAGATGAGGACAAATCCCAGTCCTATCCCAGACATAACTTGCGTTATCCTCTAAAATATTTATCGAAACCAGGTTTAATTGACTGTTTTAGTGTGGTACCACATTACTACGTGATGCAATGCAGAAAAAACCCTCGATCAGGTAAACATGTATGTTAAAACTGCGAAAGTATGACCCAGATGAGGGCAAATCCCAGACCTAACCTAGGCTTAACATGTGTTATCCTCTAAAATATTGACGGAAACCACGTTTAAATGACAGTTTCAGTGTGGTACCACATTACTACATTGTCCAATCAGGAAAATGCCCAGGATCTAGCCAACAAGTATGAGAAATATGCGAAAGTATGAGCCTGATGAGGGCAAATCCTAGACCTAACCCAGACCTAACACGCGTTATCCTCTAAAATATTTATCAAGACCAGGTTTAATTGACTGTTTCAGTGTGGTACCACATTACTACGTGATCCAAACCAGTGGTAGCCTAGGATCTGGCCAACAAGAATGAGAAATATGCGAAAGTATGAGCCTGATGAGAGCAAATCCCAGACCTAACCTAGACCTAACGTGCGTTATCCTCTAAAATATTGATCGATACCAGGTTTAATCGACTGTTTCTGTGTGGTACCACATTACTACGTGATCCAAACTACAAAAAACCCAGGATCTGTTCAACAAGTATGTAAAAAATGCGAAAATAAGACCCTGATGAGGGCAAATCCCAGACCTATCCCAGACCTAACTTGCGTTATCCTCTAAAATATTGATCGAAACCGGGTTTAATGGACTTTTTCAGTGTGGTACCACATTACTACGTGATCCAAACCAGAAGAAACCCAGGATCTGTTCAACAAGTATGTGAGGAATGCGAAAGTATGAGTCTGATGAGGGCAAATCCCAGACCTAACCTAGACCTAACATGTGTAATCCTCTAAAATATTGACGGAAACCAGGTTTAATTGACAGTTTCAGTGTGGTACCACATTACTGCGTGATCCAATCCAGAAGAAACCCAGGATCTGTTCAACAAGTATGTGAAGAATGCGAAAGTATGAGTCTGATGAGGGAAAATCCCAGGCCTAACCTAGACCTAACATGCGTTATCCTCAAAAATATTGATCGGAACCAGGTTTAATCGACTGTTTCATTGTGGTACCACATTACTACGTGATCCAAACCAGAAAAAAACCACGGATATGCTCAACAAGTATGTGAAGAATGCGAAAGTACGAGCCTGATGAGAGCAAATCCCAGACCTAACCTAGACCTATCATGAATTATTCTCTAAAATATTGATCGAAACCAGGTTGAATGGACTGTTTCAGTGTGGTACCACATTACTACGTGATCCAATCCAGAAAAAGCCCAGGATTACTTCAACATGTATGTCAAGAATGCGAAAGTATGAGTCTGATGAGGGAAAATCCCAGGCCTAACCTAGACTTAACATGCGTTATCCTCAAAAATATTGATCGCAACCAGGTTTACTGGACTGTTTCAGTGTGGTACCACATTGCTACGTGATCGAAGCCAGAAAAAGCTCAGAATCTGTTCAAGAAGTATGTGAAGAATGCGAAAGTATGAGTCTGATGAGGGAAAATCCCGGGCCTAACCTAGACGTAACATGCGTTATCCTCTAAAATATTGATCGAAACAAGGTTTAACCGACTGCTGCAGTATGGTACCACATTACAACGTGATCCAAACCAGAAAAAAACCCAGGATCTGTACAACAAGTATGTGAAGAATACGAAAGTATGGGTCTGATGAGGGCAAATCCCGGGCCTAACCTAGACGTAACATGCGTCATCCTCTAAAATATTGATCGAAACCAGGTTTACTGGACTGTTTCAGTGTGGTACCACATTACTACGTGATCGAAACCAGAAAAAGCCCAGAATCTGTTCAACAAGTATGTGAAGAATGCGAAAGTATGAGTCTGATGGGGGAAAATCCCTGACCTAACCTAGACCTAACATGCGCTTTCCTCTAAAGTATTGACGGAAACCAGGTTTAATTGACAGTTTCAGTGTCGTACCACATTACTACGTGATCCAAACCAGAAAAAGCCCAGGATCTAGCCTACAAGTCTGAGAGATATGCGATAGTACGAGCCTGATGAGAGCAAATCCCAGACCTAACCTAGACCGAATATGCGTTATCGTCTAAAATATTGATCGAATCCAGTTTCAATGGACTGCTTTAGTGTGGTACCACTTTACTACGTGATCCAATGCAGAAAAAACCCTCGATCAGGTCAACATGTATGTTAAAACTGCGATAGTATGACCCTGATGAGGGCAAATCCCAGACCTAACCTAGACCTAACATGCGTTATCCTCAAAAATATTGATCGAAACAAGGTTTAATGGACTGTTTCAGTGTGGTACCACTTTACTACGTGATCCAAAGCAGAAAAAACCCCCGATCAGGTCAACATGTATGTTAATACTGCGAAAGTATGACCCTGATGAGGGAAAATCGCTGTTACCCTATAAAATATTGATCGAAACGAGGTTTAATTGACTGTCTCAGTGTGGTACCACTTTACTACGTGATCCAAAGCAGAAAAAAACCCAGGATCTGTTCAAGAAGTATGTGAAGAATGCGAAAGTATGAGCCTGATGAGGGAAAATCCCGGGCCTAACGTAGACGTAACATGCGTTAACCTCTAAAATATTGATCGCCACCAGGTTTACTGGACTGTTTCAGTGTGGTACCACATTACTACGTGATCGAAACCAGAAAAAGCCCAGAATCTGTTCAACAAGTATGTGAAGAATGCGAAAGTATGAGTCTGATGAGGGAAAATCCCGGGCCTAACCTAGACGTAACATGCGTTATCCTCTAAAATATTGATCGAAACAAGGTTTAACCGACTGCTGCAGTATGGTACCACATTACAACGTGATCCAAACCAGAAAAAAACCCAGGATCTGTACAACAAGTATGTGAAGAATACGAAAGTATGGGTCTGATGAGGGCAAATCCCGGGCCTAACCTAGACGTAACATGCGTTATCCTCTAAAATATTGATCGAAACAAGGTTTAACCGACTGCTGCAGTATGGTACCACATTACAACGTGATCCAAACCAGAAAAAAAACCCAGGATCTGTACAACAAGTATGTGAAGAATACGAAAGTATGGGTCTGATGAGGGCAAATCCCGGGCCTAACCTAGACGTAACATGCGTCATCCTCTAAAATATTGATCGAAACCAGGTTTGCTGGACTGTTTCAGTGTGGTACCACATTACTACGTGATCGAAACCAGAAAAAGCCCAGAATCTGTTCAACAAGTATGTGAGGAATGCGAAAGTATGAGTCTGATGAGGGAAAATCCCAGGCCTAACCTAGACCTACCATGCGTTATCCTCAAAAATATTGACGGAAACCAGGTTTAATTGACAGTTTCAGTGTCGTACCACATTACTACGTGATCCAAACCAGAAAAAGCCCAGGATCTTGCCTACAAGTATGAGAAATATGCGATAGTACGAGCCTGATGAGAGCAAATCCCAGACCTAACCTAGACCGAATATGCGTTATCGTCTAAAATATTGATCGAATCCAGTTTCAATGGACTGTTTTAGTGTGGTACCACTTTACTACGTGATTCAATGCAGAAAAAACCCCCGATCAGGTCAACATGTATGTTAAAACTGCGAAAGTATGACCCTGATGAGGGCAAATCCCAGACCTAACCTAGACCTAACGTGTGTTATCCTCTAAAATATTAATCGAAACCAGGTTTAATGGTCTGTTTCAGCGTGGTACACCGCATTACTACGTGATCGAAACCAGAAAAAAACCAGGATCTGTTCAAGAAGTATGTGAAGAATGCGAAAGTATGAGGCTGATGAGGGCAAATCCTAGACCTAACCTAGACCTAACGTGTGTTATCCTCTAAAATGTTAATCGAAATCAGGTTTAATGGTCTGTTTCAGCGTGGTACCACATTACTACGCGATCGAAACCAGAAAAAAAACAGGATCTTTTCAAGAAGTATGTGCAGAATGCGAAAGTATGAGGCTGATGAGGGCAAATCCTAGACCTAACCTAGACCTAACATGTGTTATCCTGTAATGTATTGACGGAAACAAGGTTTCGTGGACTGTAGCAGTGTGATGCCACATTACCACGTGATCCAAACCAGAAAAAGCCCGGGATCTGGCCAACAAGTATGCGGAAAATGTGAAAGTATGACCCTGAAGTGGGCAAATCTCTGTCCTAACCGAGACCTAACATGCGTTATCCTCTAAAATATTGACCGAAACCAGGTTTAATGGACTGTTTCAGTGTGGTACCACTTTACTACGTAATCCAAAGCAGAAAAAACCCACGACCAGGTCGACATGTATGTTAAAACTGCGAAAGTATGACACTGATGAGGGCAAATCCCAGACCTACCCCCCACCTAACATGTGTTAACCACTAAAATATTAATCGAAACAAGGTTTAATAGACAGTTTTAGTGCGGTACCACTTTACTACGTGATCCAATGCAGAAAAAACCCTTCATCAGGTCAACATGTATGTTAAAACTGCGAAAGTATGAGGCTGATGAGGGCAAATCCTAGACCTAACCTAGACCTAACATGTGTTATCCTGTAATGTATTGACGGAAACCAGGTTTAATTGACAGTTTCAGTGTGGCACCACATTACTACGTGATCCAAAGCAGAAGAAACCCTCGATCAGGTCAACATGTATGTTAAAACTGCGGAAAGTATGACTCTGATGAGGGCAAATCCCAGACCTAACCCAGACCTAACTTGCGTTATCCTCTAAAATATTGACAGAAGTCAGGTTTAATTGACTGTTTCACTGTGGTACCACATTACTACGTGATCCAAACCAGAAAAGCCCAGGATCTGTTCAACAAGTATGCGAAAAATGTGAAAGTATGACCCTGATGTGGGCAAATCTCTGGCCTAACCTAGACCTAACATGAATTATTCTCTAAAATATTGATCGAAACCAGGTTTAATGGACTGTTTCAGTGTGGTACCACATTACTACGTGATCCAAACCAGAAAAAGCCCAGAATCAGGCCAACAAGTATGAGAAATATGCGAAAGTATGAGCCTGATGAGGGTAAATCCCAGACCTAACCCAGACCTAACATGCGTTATCCTTTAAAATAATGACCGAGACTAGGTTTAATTGACTGTTTCAGTGTGATACCACATTACCACGTAATCCAAACCAGAAACACCCAGGATCTGTTCAAAAAGTAAGTGAAAAATGCGAAAGTATGACACTGATGAGGGCAAACCCCAGACCTATCCCAGACCTAACTTGCGTTGTCCTCTAAAATATTGATGGAAACCAGTTTTAATTGACTGTTTCAGTGTGGTACCACATTACTACCTGATCCAAATCAGAAGAAACCCAGGATCTGTTCAACAAGTATGTGAAGAATGCGAAAGTATGAGTCTGATGAGGGCAAATCCTAGACCTAACCTAGAACTAACATGTGTAATCCTCTAAAATATTGACGGAAACCAGGTTTAATTGACAGTTTCAGTGTGGTACCACATTACTACGTAAACCAATCCAGAAAAAGCCCAGGATCTAGCCAACAAGTATGAGAAATATGCGAAAGTATGAGTCTGATGAGGGCAAAGTCCAGGCCAAACCTGGACCTAACATGCGTTATCCTCTGAAATATTTATCAAGACCAGGTGTAATAGACTGTTTCAGTGTGGTACCACATTACTACGTGATCCAATCCAGAAAAAGCCCAGGATCTCTTCAACAAGTATGTGATGTACGTGAAAGTATGAGCCTGATGAGGGCAAATCCCAGACCTATCCCAGACATAACTTGTGTTATCCTCTAAAACATTGTTCGGAACCAGGTTTAATTGACTGTTTTAGTGTGGTACCTCTTTGCTACGCGATCCAAAGCAGAAAAAACCCTCGCACAGGTCAACATGTATGTTAATACTGCGAAAGCATGACCCTGATGAGGGCAAATCCATGGCCTAACCTAGACCTAACATGCGTCATCCAGTAAAATATTGATCGAAACCAGGTTTAATGGACTGTTTCAGTGTGGTACCACATTAGTCCGTGATCCAAACCAGAAAAAGTCAGGGATCTGTTCAACAAGTATGTGAAAAACGCGAAAATATGACCCTGATGATTGCAAATCCCAGACCTGTCACAGACCTAACTTGCGTTATCCTGTAAAATATTGATCGAAACCAGGTTTAATTGACTGTATCAGTGTGGTACCAGTTTACGACGTGATCCAAAGCAGAAAAAACCATCGATTAGGTCGACAAGTATGAGAAATATGCGAAGGTATGAGCCTGATGAGGGCAAATCCTAGACCAAACCGAGACCTAACATGCGTTATCCTCAAAAATATTGATCGAAACCAGGTTTAATTGACTGTCTCAGTGTGGTACCACTTTACTACGTGATCCAAAGCAGAAAAAAACCCAGGATCTGTTCAAGAAGTGTGTGAAGAATGCGAAAGTATGAGCCTGATGAGGGAAAATCCCGGGCCTAACGTAGACGTAACATGCGTTAACCTCTAAAATATTGATCGCCACCAGGTTTACTGGACTGTTTCAGTGTGGTACCACATTACTACGTGATCGAAACCAGAAAAAGCCCAGAATCTGTTCAACAAGTATGTGAAGAATGCGAAAGTATGAGTCTGATGAGGGAAAATCCCGGGCCTAACCTAGACGTAACATGCGTTATCCTCTAAAATATTGATCGAAACAAGGTTTAACCGACTGCTGCAGTATGGTACCACATTACAACGTGATCCAAACCAGAAAAAAACCCAGGATCTGTACAACAAGTATGTGAAGAATACGAAAGTATGGGTCTGATGAGGGCAAATCCCGGGCCTAACCTAGACGTAACATGCGTTATCCTCTAAAATATTGATCGAAACAAGGTTTAACCGACTGCTGCAGTATGGTACCACATTACAACGTGATCCAAACCAGAAAAAAAACCCAGGATCTGTACAACAAGTATGTGAAGAATACGAAAGTATGGGTCTGATGAGGGCAAATCCCGGGCCTAACCTAGACGTAACATGCGTCATCCTCTAAAATATTGATCGAAACCAGGTTTGCTGGACTGTTTCAGTGTGGTACCACATTACTACGTGATCGAAACCAGAAAAAGCCCAGAATCTGTTCAACAAGTATGTGAGGAAGGCGAAAGAATGAGTCTGATGAGGGAAAATCCCAGGCCTAACCTAGACCTACCATGCGTTATCCTCAAAAATATTGACGGAAACCAGGTTTAATTGACAGTTTCAGTGTCGTACCACATTACTACGTGATCCAAACCAGAAAAAGCCCAGGATCTTGCCTACAAGTATGAGAAATATGCGATAGTACGAGCCTGATGAGAGCAAATCCCAGACCTAACCTAGACCGAATATGCGTTATCGTCTAAAATATTGATCGAATCCAGTTTCAATGGACTGTTTTAGTGTGGTACCACTTTACTACGTGATTCAATGCAGAAAAAACCCCCGATCAGGTCAACATGTATGTTAAAACTGCGAAAGTATGACCCTGATGAGGGCAAATCCCAGACCTAACCTAGACCTAACGTGTGTTATCCTCTAAAATATTAATCGAAACCAGGTTTAATGGTCTGTTTCAGCGTGGTACACCGCATTACTACGTGATCGAAACCAGAAAAAAACCAGGATCTGTTCAAGAAGTATGTGAAGAATGCGAAAGTATGAGGCTGATGAGGGCAAATCCTAGACCTAACCTAGACCTAACGTGTGTTATCCTCTAAAATGTTAATCGAAATCAGGTTTAATGGTCTGTTTCAGCGTGGTACCACATTACTACGCGATCGAAACCAGAAAAAAAACAGGATCTTTTCAAGAAGTATGTGCAGAATGCGAAAGTATGAGGCTGATGAGGGCAAATCCTAGACCTAACCTAGACCTAACATGTGTTATCCTGTAATGTATTGACGGAAACAAGGTTTCGTGGACTGTAGCAGTGTGATGCCACATTACCACGTGATCCAAACCAGAAAAAGCCCGGGATCTGGCCAACAAGTATGCGAAAAATGTGAAAGTATGACCCTGAAGTGGGCAAATCTCTGTCCTAACCGAGACCTAACATGCGTTATCCTCTAAAATATTGACCGAAACCAGGTTTAATGGACTGTTTCAGTGTGGTACCACTTTACTACGTAATCCAAAGCAGAAAAAACCCACGACCAGGTCGACATGTATGTTAAAACTGCGAAAGTATGACACTGATGAGGGCAAATCCCAGACCTACCCCCCACCTAACATGTGTTAACCACTAAAATATTAATCGAAACAAGGTTTAATAGACAGTTTTAGTGCGGTACCACTTTACTACGTGATCCAATGCAGAAAAAACCCTTCATCAGGTCAACATGTATGTTAAAACTGCGAAAGTATGAGGCTGATGAGGGCAAATCCTAGACCTAACCTAGACCTAACATGTGTTATCCTGTAATGTATTGACGGAAACCAGGTTTAATTGACAGTTTCAGTGTGGCACCACATTACTACGTGATCCAAAGCAGAAGAAACCCTCGATCAGGTCAACATGTATGTTAAAACTGCGGAAAGTATGACTCTGATGAGGGCAAATCCCAGACCTAACCCAGACCTAACTTGCGTTATCCTCTAAAATATTGACAGAAGTCAGGTTTAATTGACTGTTTCACTGTGGTACCACATTACTACGTGATCCAAACCAGAAAAGCCCAGGATCTGTTCAACAAGTATGCGAAAAATGTGAAAGTATGACCCTGATGTGGGCAAATCTCTGGCCTAACCTAGACCTAACATGAATTATTCTCTAAAATATTGATCGAAACCAGGTTTAATGGACTGTTTCAGTGTGGTACCACATTACTACGTGATCCAAACCAGAAAAAGCCCAGAATCAGGCCAACAAGTATGAGAAATATGCGAAAGTATGAGCCTGATGAGGGTAAATCCCAGACCTAACCCAGACCTAACATGCGTTATCCTTTAAAATAATGACCGAGACTAGGTTTAATTGACTGTTTCAGTGTGATACCACATTACCACGTAATCCAAACCAGAAACACCCAGGATCTGTTCAAAAAGTAAGTGAAAAATGCGAAAGTATGACACTGATGAGGGCAAACCCCAGACCTATCCCAGACCTAACTTGCGTTGTCCTCTAAAATATTGATGGAAACCAGTTTTAATTGACTGTTTCAGTGTGGTACCACATTACTACCTGATCCAAATCAGAAGAAACCCAGGATCTGTTCAACAAGTATGTGAAGAATGCGAAAGTATGAGTCTGATGAGGGCAAATCCTAGACCTAACCTAGAACTAACATGTGTAATCCTCTAAAATATTGACGGAAACCAGGTTTAATTGACAGTTTCAGTGTGGTACCACATTACTACGTAAACCAATCCAGAAAAAGCCCAGGATCTAGCCAACAAGTATGAGAAATATGCGAAAGTATGAGTCTGATGAGGGCAAAGTCCAGGCCAAACCTGGACCTAACATGCGTTATCCTCTGAAATATTTATCAAGACCAGGTGTAATAGACTGTTTCAGTGTGGTACCACATTACTACGTGATCCAATCCAGAAAAAGCCCAGGATCTCTTCAACAAGTATGTGATGTACGTGAAAGTATGAGCCTGATGAGGGCAAATCCCAGACCTATCCCAGACATAACTTGTGTTATCCTCTAAAACATTGTTCGGAACCAGGTTTAATTGACTGTTTTAGTGTGGTACCTCTTTGCTACGCGATCCAAAGCAGAAAAAACCCTCGCACAGGTCAACATGTATGTTAATACTGCGAAAGCATGACCCTGATGAGGGCAAATCCATGGCCTAACCTAGACCTAACATGCGTCATCCAGTAAAATATTGATCGAAACCAGGTTTAATGGACTGTTTCAGTGTGGTACCACATTAGTCCGTGATCCAAACCAGAAAAAGTCAGGGATCTGTTCAACAAGTATGTGAAAAACGCGAAAATATGACCCTGATGATTGCAAATCCCAGACCTGTCACAGACCTAACTTGCGTTATCCTGTAAAATATTGATCGAAACCAGGTTTAATTGACTGTATCAGTGTGGTACCAGTTTACGACGTGATCCAAAGCAGAAAAAACCATCGATTAGGTCGACAAGTATGAGAAATATGCGAAGGTATGAGCCTGATGAGGGCAAATCCTAGACCAAACCGAGACCTAACATGCGTTATCCTCAAAAATATTGATCGAAACCAGGTTTAATTGACTGTTTCAGTGTGGTACCACTTTACTACGTGATCCAAAGCAGAAAAAATCCGCGATCAGGTCGACATGTATGTTAAAACTGCGAAAGTATGACCCTGATGTGGGAAAATCGCTGTTACCCTATAAAATATTGATCGAAACGAGGTTTAATTGACTGTCTCAGTGCGGTACCACTTTACTACGTGATCCAAAGCAGAAAAAAACCCAGGATCTGTTCAAGAAGTATGTGAAAAACGCGAAAATATGACCCTGATGAGTGCAAATCCCAGACCTGTCCCAGACCTAACTTGCGTTATCCTATAAAATATTGATCGAAACCAGGTTTAATTGACTGTATCAGTGTGGTACCACTTTACGACGTGATCCAAAGCAGAAAAAACCATCGATCTGTTCAGCAAGTATGTGAAGAATGCGAAAGTATGAGTCTGATGAGGGCAAATCCCAGGCCTAATCTAGACCTAACATGAGTTATCGTCCTAAATATTGATCGAAACCAGGTTTAATGGACTGTTTCAGTGTGGTACCACATTACTACGTGATCCAAACTAGAAAAAACCCAGGATCTGTTCAATAAGTATGTGAAGAATGCGAAAGTATGAGTCTGATGGGGGCAAATTCCAGGCCTAACCTAGACCTAACAGGCGTTATCCTCTGAAATATTGATCGAAACCAAGTTTCATGGACTGTATCAGTGTGATACCACGTTACCACGAGATCGAAACCAGAAAAAGCCCGGGATCTGGCCAACAAGTATGCGAAAAACGTGAAAGTATGATCCTGATGAAGGAAAATCCCAGACCTAACCTAGACCTAACATGTGTTATCCACTAAAATATTAATCGAAACCAAGTTTAATGATCTGTTTCAGTGTGGTACCACATTACTACGTGATTGAAACCAGAAAAATCCAGCATATGTTCAACAAGTATGTGAAGAATGCGAAAGTATGAGTCTGATGAGGGAAAATCCCTGGCCTAACTTAGACCTAACATGCGTTATCCTCAAAAATATTGATCGAAACAAGGTTTAATGGACTGTTTCAGTGTGGTACCACTTTACTACGTGATCCAAAGCAGAAAAAACCCCCGATCAGGTCAACATGTATGTTAAAACTGCGAAAGTATGACCCTGATGAGTGCAAATCCCAGGCCTAACCGAGACCTAACATGCGTTATCCTCTAAAATATTGATCGAAACCAGGATTAATGGACTGTTTCAGTGTGGCACCACATTACTACGTCATCCAATCCAGAAAAAGCCCAGGATCAGGTCAACATGTATGTTAAAACTGCGAAAATATGACCCTGATGAAGGAAAATCCCAGACCTAACCTAGACCTAACATGTGTTATCCACTAAAATATTAATCGAAACCAAGTTTAATGATCTGTTTCAGTGTGGTACCACATTACTACGTGATTGAAACCAGAAAAATCCAGCATATGTTCAACAAGTATGTGAAGAATGCGAAAGTATGAGTCTGATGAGGGAAAATCCCTGGCCTAACCTAGACCTAACATGCGCTATCCTCAAAAATATTGATCGAAACAAGGTTTAATGGACTGTTTCAGTGTGGTACCACTTTACTACGTGATCCAAAGCAGAAAAAACCCCCGATCAGGTCAACATGTATGTTAAAACTGCGAAAGTATGACCCTGATGAGGGAAAATCGCTGTTACCCTATAAAATATTGATCGAAACGAGGTTTAATTGACTGTCTCAGTGTGGTACCACTTTACTACGTGATCCAAAGCAGAAAAAAACCAAGGATCTGTTCAAGAAGTATGTGAAGAATGCGAAAGTATGAGCCTGATGAGGGAAAATCCCGGGCCTAACGTAGACGTAACATGCGTTAACCTCTAAAATATTGATCGCAACCAGGTTTACTGGACTGTTTCAGTGTGGTACCACATTACTACGTGATCGAAACCAGAAAAAGCCCAGAATCTGTTCAACAAGTATGTGAAGAATGCGAGAGTATGAGTCTGATGAGGGAAAATCCTAGACCTAACCCAGACCTAATGTGCGTTATCCTCTAAAATATTGATCGCAACCAGGTTTACTGGACTGTTTCAGTGTGGTACCACATTGCTACGTGATCGAAGCCAGAAAAAGCTCAGAATCTGTTCAACAAGTATGTGAAGAATGCGAAAGTATGAGTCTGATGAGGGAAAATCCCGGGCCTAACCTAGACGTAACATGCGTTATCCTCTAAAATATTGATCGAAACAAGGTTTAACCGACTGCTGCAGTATGGTACCACATTACAACGTGATCCAAACCAGAAAAAAACCCAGGATCTGTACAACAAGTATGTGAAGAATATGAAAGTATGGGTCTGATGAGGGCAAATCCCGGGCCTAACCTAGACGTAACATGCGTCATCCTCTAAAATATTGATCGAAACCAGGTTTACTGGACTGTTTCAGTGTGGTACCACATTACTACGTGATCGAAACCAGAAAAAGCCCAGAATCTGTTCAACAAGTATGTGAAGAATGCGAAAGTATGAGTCTGATGGGGGAAAATCCCTGACCTAACCTAGACCTAACATGCGCTTTCCTCTAAAGTATTGACGGAAACCAGGTTTAATTGACAGTTTCAGTGTCGTACCACATTACTACGTGATCCAAACCAGAAAAAGCCCAGGATCTAGCCTACAAGTCTGAGAGATATGCGATAGTACGAGCCTGATGAGAGCAAATCCCAGACCTAACCTAGACCGAATATGCGTTATCGTCTAAAATATTGATCGAATCCAGTTTCAATGGACTGCTTTAGTGTGGTACCACTTTACTACGTGATCCAATGCAGAAAAAACCCTCGATCAGGTCAACATGTATGTTAAAACTGCGATAGTATGACCCTGATGAGGGCAAATCCCAGACCTAACCTAGACCTAACATGCGTTATCCTCAAAAATATTGATCGAAACAAGGTTTAATGGACTGTTTCAGTGTGGTACCACTTTACTACGTGATCCAAAGCAGAAAAAACCCCCGATCAGGTCAACATGTATGTTAATACTGCGAAAGTATGACCCTGATGAGGGAAAATCGCTGTTACCCTATAAAATATTGATCGAAACGAGGTTTAATTGACTGTCTCAGTGTGGTACCACTTTACTACGTGATCCAAAGCAGAAAAAAACCCAGGATCTGTTCAAGAAGTATGTGAAGAATGCGAAAGTATGAGCCTGATGAGGGAAAATCCCGGGCCTAACGTAGACGTAACATGCGTTAACCTCTAAAATATTGATCGCCACCAGGTTTACTGGACTGTTTCAGTGTGGTACCACATTACTACGTGATCGAAACCAGAAAAAGCCCAGAATCTGTTCAACAAGTATGTGAAGAATGCGAAAGTATGAGTCTGATGAGGGAAAATCCCGGGCCTAACCTAGACGTAACATGCGTTATCCTCTAAAATATTGATCGAAACAAGGTTTAACCGACTGCTGCAGTATGGTACCACATTACAACGTGATCCAAACCAGAAAAAAACCCAGGATCTGTACAACAAGTATGTGAAGAATACGAAAGTATGGGTCTGATGAGGGCAAATCCCGGGCCTAACCTAGACGTAACATGCGTTATCCTCTAAAATATTGATCGAAACAAGGTTTAACCGACTGCTGCAGTATGGTACCACATTACAACGTGATCCAAACCAGAAAAAAAACCCAGGATCTGTACAACAAGTATGTGAAGAATACGAAAGTATGGGTCTGATGAGGGCAAATCCCGGGCCTAACCTAGACGTAACATGCGTCATCCTCTAAAATATTGATCGAAACCAGGTTTGCTGGACTGTTTCAGTGTGGTACCACATTACTACGTGATCGAAACCAGAAAAAGCCCAGAATCTGTTCAACAAGTATGTGAGGAATGCGAAAGTATGAGTCTGATGAGGGAAAATCCCAGGCCTAACCTAGACCTACCATGCGTTATCCTCAAAAATATTGACGGAAACCAGGTTTAATTGACAGTTTCAGTGTCGTACCACATTACTACGTGATCCAAACCAGAAAAAGCCCAGGATCTTGCCTACAAGTATGAGAAATATGCGATAGTACGAGCCTGATGAGAGCAAATCCCAGACCTAACCTAGACCGAATATGCGTTATCGTCTAAAATATTGATCGAATCCAGTTTCAATGGACTGTTTTAGTGTGGTACCACTTTACTACGTGATTCAATGCAGAAAAAACCCCCGATCAGGTCAACATGTATGTTAAAACTGCGAAAGTATGACCCTGATGAGGGCAAATCCCAGACCTAACCTAGACCTAACGTGTGTTATCCTCTAAAATATTAATCGAAACCAGGTTTAATGGTCTGTTTCAGCGTGGTACACCGCATTACTACGTGATCGAAACCAGAAAAAAACCAGGATCTGTTCAAGAAGTATGTGAAGAATGCGAAAGTATGAGGCTGATGAGGGCAAATCCTAGACCTAACCTAGACCTAACGTGTGTTATCCTCTAAAATGTTAATCGAAATCAGGTTTAATGGTCTGTTTCAGCGTGGTACCACATTACTACGCGATCGAAACCAGAAAAAAAACAGGATCTTTTCAAGAAGTATGTGCAGAATGCGAAAGTATGAGGCTGATGAGGGCAAATCCTAGACCTAACCTAGACCTAACATGTGTTATCCTGTAATGTATTGACGGAAACAAGGTTTCGTGGACTGTAGCAGTGTGATGCCACATTACCACGTGATCCAAACCAGAAAAAGCCCGGGATCTGGCCAACAAGTATGCGAAAAATGTGAAAGTATGACCCTGAAGTGGGCAAATCTCTGTCCTAACCGAGACCTAACATGCGTTATCCTCTAAAATATTGACCGAAACCAGGTTTAATGGACTGTTTCAGTGTGGTACCACTTTACTACGTGATCCAAAGCAGAAAAAACCCACGACCAGGTCGACATGTATGTTAAAACTGCGAAAGTATGACACTGATGAGGGCAAATCCCAGACCTACCCCCCACCTAACATGTGTTAACCACTAAAATATTAATCGAAACAAGGTTTAATAGACAGTTTTAGTGCGGTACCACTTTACTACGTGATCCAATGCAGAAAAAACCCTTCATCAGGTCAACATGTATGTTAAAACTGCGAAAGTATGAGGCTGATGAGGGCAAATCCTAGACCTAACCTAGACCTAACATGTGTTATCCTGTAATGTATTGACGGAAACCAGGTTTAATTGACAGTTTCAGTGTGGCACCACATTACTACGTGATCCAAAGCAGAAGAAACCCTCGATCAGGTCAACATGTATGTTAAAACTGCGGAAAGTATGACTCTGATGAGGGCAAATCCCAGACCTAACCCAGACCTAACTTGCGTTATCCTCTAAAATATTGACAGAAGTCAGGTTTAATTGACTGTTTCACTGTGGTACCACATTACTACGTGATCCAAACCAGAAAAGCCCAGGATCTGTTCAACAAGTATGCGAAAAATGTGAAAGTATGACCCTGATGTGGGCAAATCTCTGGCCTAACCTAGACCTAACATGAATTATTCTCTAAAATATTGATCGAAACCAGGTTTAATGGACTGTTTCAGTGTGGTACCACATTACTACGTGATCCAAACCAGAAAAAGCCCAGAATCAGGCCAACAAGTATGAGAAATATGCGAAAGTATGACACTGATGAGGGCAAACCCCAGACCTATCCCAGACCTAACTTGCGTTGTCCTCTAAAATATTGATGGAAACCAGTTTTAATTGACTGTTTCAGTGTGGTACCACATTACTACGTGATCCAAACCAGAAAAAGCCCAGGATCTAGCCTACAAGTCTGAGAGATATGCGATAGTACGAGCCTGATGAGAGCAAATCCCAGACCTAACCTAGACCGAATATGCGTTATCGTCTAAAATATTGATCGAATCCAGTTTCAATGGACTGCTTTAGTGTGGTACCACTTTACTACGTGATCCAATGCAGAAAAAACCCTCGATCAGGTCAACATGTATGTTAAAACTGCGATAGTATGACCCTGATGAGGGCAAATCCCAGACCTAACCTAGACCTAACATGCGTTATCCTCAAAAATATTGATCGAAACAAGGTTTAATGGACTGTTTCAGTGTGGTACCACTTTACTACGTGATCCAAAGCAGAAAAAACCCCCGATCAGGTCAACATGTATGTTAATACTGCGAAAGTATGACCCTGATGAGGGAAAATCGCTGTTACCCTATAAAATATTGATCGAAACGAGGTTTAATTGACTGTCTCAGTGTGGTACCACTTTACTACGTGATCCAAAGCAGAAAAAAACCCAGGATCTGTTCAAGAAGTATGTGAAGAATGCGAAAGTATGAGCCTGATGAGGGAAAATCCCGGGCCTAACGTAGACGTAACATGCGTTAACCTCTAAAATATTGATCGCCACCAGGTTTACTGGACTGTTTCAGTGTGGTACCACATTACTACGTGATCGAAACCAGAAAAAGCCCAGAATCTGTTCAACAAGTATGTGAAGAATGCGAAAGTATGAGTCTGATGAGGGAAAATCCCAGACCTAACCTAGACCTAACATGCGTTATCCTCAAAAATATTGATCGAAACAAGGTTTAATGGACTGTTTCAGTGTGGTACCACTTTACTACGTGATCCAAAGCAGAAAAAACCCCCGATCAGGTCAACATGTATGTTAATACTGCGAAAGTATGACCCTGATGAGGGAAAATCGCTGTTACCCTATAAAATATTGATCGAAACGAGGTTTAATTGACTGTCTCAGTGTGGTACCACTTTACTACGTGATCCAAAGCAGAAAAAAACCCAGGATCTGTTCAAGAAGTATGTGAAGAATGCGAAAGTATGAGCCTGATGAGGGAAAATCCCGGGCCTAACGTAGACGTAACATGCGTTAACCTCTAAAATATTGATCGCCACCAGGTTTACTGGACTGTTTCAGTGTGGTACCACATTACTACGTGATCGAAACCAGAAAAAGCCCAGAATCTGTTCAACAAGTATGTGAAGAATGCGAAAGTATGAGTCTGATGAGGGAAAATCCCGGGCCTAACCTAGACGTAACATGCGTTATCCTCTAAAATATTGATCGAAACAAGGTTTAACCGACTGCTGCAGTATGGTACCACATTACAACGTGATCCAAACCAGAAAAAAACCCAGGATCTGTACAACAAGTATGTGAAGAATACGAAAGTATGGGTCTGATGAGGGCAAATCCCGGGCCTAACCTAGACGTAACATGCGTTATCCTCTAAAATATTGATCGAAACAAGGTTTAACCGACTGCTGCAGTATGGTACCACATTACAACGTGATCCAAACCAGAAAAAAAACCCAGGATCTGTACAACAAGTATGTGAAGAATACGAAAGTATGGGTCTGATGAGGGCAAATCCCGGGCCTAACCTAGACGTAACATGCGTCATCCTCTAAAATATTGATCGAAACCAGGTTTGCTGGACTGTTTCAGTGTGGTACCACATTACTACGTGATCGAAACCAGAAAAAGCCCAGAATCTGTTCAACAAGTATGTGAGGAATGCGAAAGTATGAGTCTGATGAGGGAAAATCCCAGGCCTAACCTAGACCTACCATGCGTTATCCTCAAAAATATTGACGGAAACCAGGTTTAATTGACAGTTTCAGTGTCGTACCACATTACTACGTGATCCAAACCAGAAAAAGCCCAGGATCTTGCCTACAAGTATGAGAAATATGCGATAGTACGAGCCTGATGAGAGCAAATCCCAGACCTAACCTAGACCGAATATGCGTTATCGTCTAAAATATTGATCGAATCCAGTTTCAATGGACTGTTTTAGTGTGGTACCACTTTACTACGTGATTCAATGCAGAAAAAACCCCCGATCAGGTCAACATGTATGTTAAAACTGCGAAAGTATGACCCTGATGAGGGCAAATCCCAGACCTAACCTAGACCTAACGTGTGTTATCCTCTAAAATATTAATCGAAACCAGGTTTAATGGTCTGTTTCAGCGTGGTACACCGCATTACTACGTGATCGAAACCAGAAAAAAACCAGGATCTGTTCAAGAAGTATGTGAAGAATGCGAAAGTATGAGGCTGATGAGGGCAAATCCTAGACCTAACCTAGACCTAACGTGTGTTATCCTCTAAAATGTTAATCGAAATCAGGTTTAATGGTCTGTTTCAGCGTGGTACCACATTACTACGCGATCGAAACCAGAAAAAAAACAGGATCTTTTCAAGAAGTATGTGCAGAATGCGAAAGTATGAGGCTGATGAGGGCAAATCCTAGACCTAACCTAGACCTAACATGTGTTATCCTGTAATGTATTGACGGAAACAAGGTTTCGTGGACTGTAGCAGTGTGATGCCACATTACCACGTGATCCAAACCAGAAAAAGCCCGGGATCTGGCCAACAAGTATGCGAAAAATGTGAAAGTATGACCCTGAAGTGGGCAAATCTCTGTCCTAACCGAGACCTAACATGCGTTATCCTCTAAAATATTGACCGAAACCAGGTTTAATGGACTGTTTCAGTGTGGTACCACTTTACTACGTGATCCAAAGCAGAAAAAACCCACGACCAGGTCGACATGTATGTTAAAACTGCGAAAGTATGACACTGATGAGGGCAAATCCCAGACCTACCCCCCACCTAACATGTGTTAACCACTAAAATATTAATCGAAACAAGGTTTAATAGACAGTTTTAGTGCGGTACCACTTTACTACGTGATCCAATGCAGAAAAAACCCTTCATCAGGTCAACATGTATGTTAAAACTGCGAAAGTATGAGGCTGATGAGGGCAAATCCTAGACCTAACCTAGACCTAACATGTGTTATCCTGTAATGTATTGACGGAAACCAGGTTTAATTGACAGTTTCAGTGTGGCACCACATTACTACGTGATCCAAAGCAGAAGAAACCCTCGATCAGGTCAACATGTATGTTAAAACTGCGGAAAGTATGACTCTGATGAGGGCAAATCCCAGACCTAACCCAGACCTAACTTGCGTTATCCTCTAAAATATTGACAGAAGTCAGGTTTAATTGACTGTTTCACTGTGGTACCACATTACTACGTGATCCAAACCAGAAAAGCCCAGGATCTGTTCAACAAGTATGCGAAAAATGTGAAAGTATGACCCTGATGTGGGCAAATCTCTGGCCTAACCTAGACCTAACATGAATTATTCTCTAAAATATTGATCGAAACCAGGTTTAATGGACTGTTTCAGTGTGGTACCACATTACTACGTGATCCAAACCAGAAAAAGCCCAGAATCAGGCCAACAAGTATGAGAAATATGCGAAAGTATGACACTGATGAGGGCAAACCCCAGACCTATCCCAGACCTAACTTGCGTTGTCCTCTAAAATATTGATGGAAACCAGTTTTAATTGACTGTTTCAGTGTGGTACCACATTACTACGTGACCCAATCCAGAAAAAGCCCAGGATCTAGCCATCAAGTATGAGAAATATGCGAAAGTATGAGCCTGATGTGAGCAAATACCAGACCTAACCTAGACCTAACATGAATTATTCTCTAAAATATTGATCGAAACCAGTTTTAATTGACTGTTTCAGTGTGGTACCACATTACTACGTGATCCAAACCAGAAAAAACCTCGGATCTGTTCAACAAGTATGTGAAGAATGCGAAAGTATGAGCCAGATGAGGGCAAATCCCAGACCTATCCCAGACCCAACTTGCGTTATCCTCTAAAATATTGGTCGAGACCAGGGTTAGTCGACTGTTTCAGTGTGGTACCACTTTACTACGTGATCGAATCCAGAAAAAACCCAGGATCTGTTCAACAAGCATGTGAAGAATGCGAAAGTATGAGACGGATGAGAGCAAATACCAGACCTAACCTAGACCTAACATGAATTATTCTCTAAAATATTGATCGAAACCAGTTTTAATTGACTGTTTCAGTGTGGTACCACATTACTACGTGACCCAATCCAGAAAAAGCCCAGGATCTAGCCATCAAGTATGAGAACTATGCGAAAGTATGAGCCTGATGAGAGCAAATACCAGACCTAACCTAGACCTAACATGAATTATTCTCTAAAATATTGATCGAAACCAGTTTTAATTGACTGTTTCAGTGTGGTACCACATTACTACGTGATCCAAACCAGAAATAACCCAGGATCTGTTGAACAAGTATGTGAAGAATGCGATAGTATGAGTCTGATGAGGGCAAATCCCAGGCCTAACCTAGACCTAACATGCGTTATCATCTAGAATATTGATCGAAACCAGGTTTAATCGACTGATTCAGTGTGGTACCACATTACTACGTGATCGAATCCAGAAAAAACCCAGGATCTGTTCAACAAGCATGTGAAGAATGCGAAAGTATGAGACGGATGATGGCAAATCCTAGACCTAACCTAGACCTAACCGGGGTTATCCTCTAAAATGTTGATCGTGACCAGGTTTAACTGACTGTTTCAGTGTGGTACCACATTACTACGTGATCCAAACCAGAAAAAGCCCAGTATCTGGCCACAAGTATGAGAAATATGCGAAAGTTTGAGTCTGATGAGGGCAAATCCCAGGCCTAACCTAGACGTAACATGCGTTATCAACTAAAGTATTGATCGAAACCAGGTTTAATCGACTGTTTCACTGTGGTACCACATTACTACCTGATCCAAACCAGAAAAAACCCAGGATCTTTTCAACAAGTATGTGAGGAATTCGAAAATATGAGCCAGATGAGGGCAAATCCCAGACCTATCCCAGACCCAACTTGCGTTATCCTCTAAAGTATTGGTCGAGACCAGGGTTAGTCGACTGTTTCAGTGTGGTACCACTTTACTACGTGATCCAAACCAGAAATAACCCAGGATCTGTTGAACAAGTATGTGAAGAATGCGATAGTATGGGTCTGATGAGGGCAAATCCCAGGCCTAACCTAGACCTAACATGCGTTATCATCTAGAATATTGATCGAAACCAGGTTTAATCGACTGATTCAGTGTGGTACCACATTACCACGTGATCCAAACCAGAAAAATCCCAGGATCTGGCTAGCGAGCATGCGAAAAATGCAAAAGTATGACCCAGATGAGGGCAAATCGCAGACCTATCCCAGACCCAACTTGCGTTATCCTCTAAAGTATTGGTCGAGACCAGGGTTAGTCGACTGTTTCAGTGTGGTACCACTTTACTACGTGATCCAAACCAGAAATAACCCAGGATCTGTTGAACAAGTATGTGAAGAATGCGATAGTATGGGTCTGATGGGGGCAAATCCCAGGCCTAACCTAGACCGAGCATGAGTTTTCCTCTAAAATATTGATCGAAACCAGGTTTAATGGACTGTTTCACTGTGGTTCCACATAACTACGTGATCCAAACCAGGAAAAACCCAGGACCTGTTCAACAAGTATGTGAAGAATGCGAAAGTATGAGACAGATGATGGCAAATCCTAGACCTGACCCAGACCTAACATGCGTTATCATCTAAAATATTGATCGAAATCAGGTTTCATGAACTGTTTCAGTGTGATACCACATTACTACGTGATCCAAACCAGAAAAAACCCAGGATCTGTTCAACAAGTATGTGAAGAATGCGATAGTATTAGTCTGATGAGGGCAAATCCCAGGACTAACCTAGACCTAACATGCGTTATCCTCTAAAATATTGATCGAAACCAGGTTTAATGGACTGTTTGCTGTGTAGTACCACATTACTACGTGATCCAATCCAGAAAAATCCAAGGATCTGCCCAACAGGTATGAGAAATATGCGAAAGTTTGAGTCTGATGAGGGCAAATTCCAGGCCTAACCTAGAACTAACATGCGTTACCCCGCTAAAATGTTGGTCGTGACCAGGTTTCATCGACTGTTTCAGTGTGGTACCACAATACTACCTGATCCAAACCAGAGATAACCCAGGATCTGTTCAACAAGTATGTGAAGAATGCGAAAGTATGGGTCTGATGAGGGCAAATCCCAGGCCTAACGTAGTCCTAACATGAGTTATCCTCTAAAATATTGATCGAAACCAGGTTTAATGGACTGTTTGCTGTGTAGTACCACATTACTACGTGATCCAGACCAGTGAAAGCCCAGGATCTGGCCAACGAGTATGTGAGAAATGCGAAGGTGTGAGCCTGATGAGGGCAAATCCCAGACCTAACCCAGACCTAACATGCGATATCCTTTAAAATATTGACCGAGACTAGGTTTCATGGACTGTTTCCGTGTGGCACCACATTACTACGTAATCCAAACCAGAAAAAGCCCAGAATCTGGCCATCAAGTATGAGAAATATGCCGAAGTACGAGCCTGATGAGGGCAAATCCCAGGCCTAACGTAGACCTAACCTGCGTTATCATCTAAAATATTGTTCGAGACCAGGATTAATCGACTATTTCAGTGTGGTACCACTTTACTACGTGATCCAAACCAGACATAACCCAGAACCTGTTCAACAAGTATCTGAAGAATGCGAAGGTATGGGTATGATGAGGGCAAATCCCAGGCCTAACGTAGTCCTAACATGAGTTATCCTCTAAAATATTGATCGAAACCTGGTTTAATTAACTGTTTCAGTGTGGTACCACATTACTACGTGATCCAGACCAGTGAAAGCCCAGGATCTGGCCAACGAGTATGTGATAAATGCGAAGGTGTGAGCCTGATGAGGGCAGATCCAACACCTATCCCAGACCTAGCTTGCGTTATACTCTAAACTATTGATCGAGACCAGGTATAATTGACTGTTTCAGTGTGGTACCACATTACTATGTGATCCAAACCAGAAAAAACCCAGGATCTGTTCAACAGGTATGAGAAATATGCGAAAGTACGAGTCTCATGAGGGCAAATCCCAGGCCTAACCTAGACCTATCATGGTGTAACGTTTAAAATATTGGTCGTATTAAGGTTTAATTAACTGTTTCAGTGTGGTACCACATTAATACGTGGTCAAATCCAGAAAAATCCAAGGATTTGCCCAACAAGTATGAGAAATATGCGAAAGTTTGAGTCTGATGAGGGCAAATACCAGGCCTAACCTAGACCTAACATGCGTTATCCTCTAAAATTTTGATCGAAACCAGGTTTAATTAACTGTTTCAGTGTGGTACCACATTACTACGTGATCCAGACCAGTGAAAGCCCAGGATCTGGCCAACGAGTATGTGATAATTGCGAAGGTGTGAGCCTGATGAGGGCAGATCCAACACCTATCCCAGACCTAGCTTGCGTTATACTCTAAACTATTGATCGAGACCAGGTATAATTGACTGTTTCAGTGTGGTACCACATTACTACATGACCCAAACCAGAAATAACCCAGGATCTGTTGAACAAGTATGTGAAGAATGCGATAGTATGAGTCTGATGAGGGCAAATCCCAGGCCTAACCTAGACCTAACATGCGTTATCATCTAGAATATTGATCGAAACCAGGTTTAATCGACTGATTCAGTGTGGTACCACATTACCACGTGATCCAGACCAGAAAAAGCCAAGGATCGGGCCAACGAGTATGCGATAAATGCAAAAGAATGTCCCAGATGAGGGCAAATCCCAGACATTTCCCAGACCCAACTTGCGTTCTCCTCTAAAATATTGGTCGGACCAGGGTTAGTCGACTGTTTCAGTGTGGTACCACTTTACTACGTGATCCAAACCAGAAATAACCCAGGATCTGTTGAACAAGTATGTGAAGAATGCGATAGTATGGGTCTGATGGGGGCAAATCCCAGGCCTAACCTAGACCGAGCATGAGTTTTCCTCTAAAATATTGATTGAAACCAGGATTAATCGACTGTTTCAGTGTGGTACCACATTACTACGTGATCCAAACCAGAAAAAGCCCAGGATCTGGGCAACGAGTATGGGAAAAATGCGAGAGTATGAGCCAGATGAGGTCAAATACTAGACCTATCCCAGACCTACCATGCGTTACCCTCAAAAATATTGATCGAAACCAGGTTTAGTCGACTGTTTCAGTGTGGTACCACATTACTACGTGATGCAAAGCGGAAAGAAATCCAGGATCTGTTCAACAAGTATGTGAAGAATGCAAAAGTATGAGCCTGATGAGGGCAAATCCCAGGCCTAACCTAGACCTAACCTGCGTTATCATATAAAATATTGATCTAGACCAGGTATAATTGACTGTTTCAGTGTGGTACCACATTACTACATGATCCAAACCAGAAATAACCCAGGATCTGTTCAACAAGTATGTGAAGAATGCGAAAGTAAGAGCCAGATGAGGGCATATCCTAGACCTAACCCAGACCTACCATGCGTTACCCTCAAAAATATTGATCGAAACCAGGTTTAATCGACTGTTTCAGAGTGGTACCACATTACTACGTGATCCTAACCGGAAAAAATCCCGGGATCTGTTCAACAAGTATGTGAAGAATGCGAAAGTATGAATCTGATGAGGGCAAATCCCAGGCCTAACCTAGACTTAACCTGCGTTATCATCTAAAATATTGATCGAAACCAGGTTTAATTGACTGTTTCAGTGTGGTACGACATTACTACGTGATCCAAACCAGAGAAAACCCAGGATCAGGCAAACAAGTATGAGAAATATGCGAAAGTATGAGCCTCATGAGGGCAAATCCCAGACCTAACCCAGACCTAACATGCGATATCCTTTAAAATATTGACCGAGACTAGGTTTCATGGACTGTTTCCGTGTGGCACCACATTACTACGTGATCCGAACCAGAAAAAGCCCAGGATCTGGCCTACAGGTATTGAAAATATGCGAAAGTATGAGCCTCATGAGGGCAAATCCCACACCTAACCGAGTCCTAACCGGCGTTATCCTCTAAATTGTTGATCGTGACCAGGTTTAATCGACTGTTGCAGTGTGGTACCACATTACTACCTGATCCAAACCAGAAATAACCCAGGATCTGTCCAACGAGTATGTGATGAATGCGAAAGTACGAGTCTCATGAGGGCAAATCTCAGGCCTAACCTAGACCTAACCTGCGACATCATCTAAAATATTTATCGAAACCAGGTTTCATGGACTGTCTCAGTGTGGTACCACATTACCACGTGATCCAAACCAGAAAAAGCCCAGGATCTGGCCAACGAGTATGCGAAAAATGCGAAAGTATGAGCCAGATGAGGGCATATCCTAGACCTAACCCAGACCTACCATGCGTTACCCTCAAAAATATTGATCGAAACCAGGTTTAATCGACTGTTTCAGAGTGGTACCACATTACTACGTGATCCAAACCGGAAAAAAACCCGGGATCTGTTCAACAAGTATGTGAAGAATGCGAAAGTATGAATCTGATGAGGGCAAATCCCAGGCCTAACCTAGACTTAACCTGCGTTATCATCTAAAATATTGATCGAAACCAGGTTTAATTGACTGTTTCAGTGTGGTACGACATTACTACGAGATCCAAACCAGTGAAAACCCAGGATCTGTTCAACAAGTATGGGAAATATGCGAAAGTACGAGTCTCGTGAGGGCAAATCCCAGGCCTGACCTAGACCTAACATGGTGTAACGTCTAAAATATTGGTCGTATCCAGGTTTAATTAACTGTTACAGTGAGGTACCACATTACTACGTGATCCAATCCAGAAAAATCCAAGGATTTGCCCAACAAGTATGAGAAATATGCGAAAGTTTGAGTCTGATGAGGGCAAATCCCAGGCCTAACACCGACCGAGCATGCGTTATCATCTAAAATATTGATCTAGACCAGGTACAATTGACTGTTTCAGTGTGGTACCACATTACTACATGATCCAAACCAGAAATAACCCAGGATCGGTTCAACAAGTATGTGAAGAATGCGAAAGTATGGTTCTCATGATGGCAATTCCCAGGTCTAACCTAGACCTAACATGAGTTATCCTCTAAAATATTGATCGAAACCAGGTTTAATGGACTGTTTCAGTGTGGTACCACATCACTACGTGATCCAAACCGGAAAAAACCCAGGATCTGGCCAACGAGTATGCGAAAAATGCGAAAGTATGAGCCAGATGAGGGCAAATCCTAGACCTAACCCAGACCTACCACGCGTTACCCTCAAAAATATTGTTCGAGACCAGGATTAATCGACTGTTTCAGTGTGGTACTACTTTACTACGTGATCCAAACCAGATATTACCCAGGATCTGTTCAACAAGTATCTGAAGAATGCGAAAGAATGTGTCTGATGAGGGCAAATCCTAGACCTAACCCAGACCTAACATGCGTTATCATCAAAAATATTGATCGAAACCTGGTTTAATCGACTGTTTCAGAGTGGTACCACATTACTATGTGATCCAATCCAGTAAAATCCAAGGATCTGCACAACAAGTATGAGAAATATGCGAATGTTTGAGTCTGATGAGGGCAAATCCCAGGCCTAAGCTAGACCTAACGTGCGTTATCCTCTAAAGTATTGATCGAAACCAGATTTCATGGACTGTTTCAGTGTGATACCACATTACTACGTGATCCAAACCAGAAAAAACCCGGGATCTGTTCAACAAGTATCTGAAGAATGCGAAAGAATGTGTCTAATGAGAGGAAATCCTAGACCTAACGCAGACCTAACATGCGTTATCATCTAAAATATTGATAGAAACCAGGTTTACTCGACTGTTTCAGTGTGGTACCACATTACCACGTGATCCAATCCAGTAAAATCCAAGGATCTGCCCAACAAGTATGAGAAATATGCGAATGTTTGAGTCTGATGAGGGCAAATCCCAGGCCTAACCTAGACCTAACGTGCGTTATCCTCTAAAGTATTGATCGAAACCAGATTTCATGGACTGTTTCAGTGTGATACCTCATTACTACGTGATCCAAACCAGAAAAAACCCAGGATCTGTTCAACAAGTATGAGAAATATGCGAAAGTACGAGTCTCATGAGGGCAAATCCCAGGCCTAACCTAGACCTATCATGGTGTAACGTCTAAAATATTGGTCGTATCAAGGTTTAATTAACTGTTTCAGTGTGGTACCACATTAATACGTGGTCAAATCCAGAAAAGTCCAAGGATTTGCCCAACAAGTATGAGAAATATGCGAAAGTTTGAGTCTGATGAGGGCAAATACCAGGCCTAACCTAGACCTAACATGCGTTATCCTCTAAAATATTGATCGAAACCAGGTTTCATGGACTGTTTCAGTGTGGTACCACATTACCACGTGATCCAAACCAGAAAAAGCCCAGGATCTGGCCAACGAGTATGCGAAAAATGCGAAAGTATGAGCCAGATGTGGGCATATCCTAGACCTAACCCAGACCTACCATGCGTTACCCTCAAAAATATTGATCGAAACCAGGTTTAATCGACTGTTTCAGAGTGGTACCACATTACTACGTGATCCAAACCGGAAAAAAACCCGGGATCTGTTCAACAAGTATGTGAAGAATGCGAAAGTATGAATCTGATGAGGGCAAATCCCAGGCCTAACCTAGACTTAACCTGCGTTATCATCTAAAATATTGATCGAAACCAGGTTTAATTGACTGTTTCAGTGTGGTACGACATTACTACGTGATCCAAACCAGAGAAAACCCAGGATCTGTTCAACAAGTATGGGAAATATGCGAAAGTACGAGTCTCGTGAGGGCAAATCCCAGGCCTGACCTAGACCTAACATGGTGTAACGTCTAAAATATTGGTCGTATCCAGGTTTAATTAACTGTTACAGTGAGGTACCACATTACTACGTGATCCAATCCAGAAAAATCCAAGGATTTGCCCAACAAGTATGAGAAATATGCGAAAGTTTGAGTCTGATGAGGGCAAATCCCAGGCCTAACACCGACCCAGCATGCGTTATCATCTAAAATATTGATCTAGACCAGGTACAATTGACTGTTTCAGTGTGGTACCACATTACTACATGATCCAAACCAGAAATAACCCAGGATCGGTTCAACAAGTATGTGAAGAATGCGAAAGCATGGGTCTGATGAGGGCAAATCCCAGGCCTAACCTAGACCGAGCATGAGTTATCCTCTAAAATATTGATCGAAACCAGGTTTAATGGGCTGTTTCAGTGTGGTACCACATTACTACGAGATCCAGACGAGTGAATGCCCAGGATCTGGCCAACAAGTATGTCAGAAATGCGAAGATATGGGTCTGATGGGGGCAGATCCCAGGCCTAACCTAGACCGAGCATTGATTTTCGTGTAAAATATTGATCGAAACCAGGTTTAATCGACTGTTTCAGTGTGGTACCACATTACTACGTGATCGAAACCAGAAAAAACCTAGGATCTGTTCAACAAGTATGTGAAGAATGCGAAAGTATGAGCCAGATGAGGGCAAATCCCAGACCTATCCCAGACCCAACTTGCGTTACCCTCTAAAATATTGGTCGAGACCAGGGTTAGTCGACTGTTTCAGTGTGGTACCACTTTACTACGTGATCCAAACCAGAAATAACCCAGGATCTGTTGAACAAGTATGTGAAGAATGCGATAGTGTGAGTCTGATGAGGGCAAATCCCAGGCCTAACCTAGACCTAACATGCGTTATCATCCAGAATATTGATCGAAACCAGGTTTAATCGACTGATTCAGTGTGGTACCACATTACCACGTGATCCAGACCAGAAAAAGCCAAGGATCTGGCCAACGAGTATGCGATAAATGCAAAAGAATGTCCCAGATGGGGGCAAATCCCAGACCTATCCCAGACCCAACTTGCGTTCTCCTCTAAAATATTGGTCGAGACCAGGGTTAGTCGACTGTTTGAGTGTGGTACCACTTTACTACGTGATCCAAACCAGAAATAACCCAGGATCTGTTGAACAAGTATGTGAAGAATGCGATAGTATGGGTCTGATGGGGGCAAATCCCAGGCCTAACCTAGACCGAGAATGAGTTTTCCTCTAAAATATTGATTGAAACCAGGATTAATCGACTGTTTCAGTGTGGTACCACATTACCACGTGATCCAAACCAGAAAAAGCCCAGGATCTGGGCAACGAGTATGCGAAAAATGCGAAATTATGAGCCAGATGAGGTCAAATACTAGACCTAACCCAGACCTACCATGCGTTACCCTCAAAAATATTGATCTAAACCAGGTTTAGTCGACTGTTTCAGTGTGGTACCACATTACTACGTGATGCAAAGCGGAAAAAAACCCAGGATCTGTTCAACAAGTATGTGAAGAATGCGAAAGTATGAGCCTGATGAGGGCAAATCCCAGGCCTAACCTAGACCTAACCTGCGTTAACATCTAAAATATTGATCTAGACCAGGTATAATTGACTGTTTCAGTGTGGTACCACATTACTACGTGACCCAAACCAGAAAAAACCCAGGATCTGTTCAACAAGTATGAGAAATATGCGAAAGTACGAGTCTCATGAGGGCAAATCCCAGGCCTAACCTAGACCGATCATGGTGTAACGTCTAAAATATTGGTCGTATCAAGGTTTAATTAACTGTTTCAGTGTGGTACCACATTAATACGTGGTCAAATCCAGAAAAATCCAAGGATTTGCCCAACAAGTATGAGAAATATGCGAAAGTTTGAGTCTGATGAGGGCAAATACCAGGCCTAACCTAGACCTAACATGCGTTATCCTCTAAAATATTGATCGAAACCAGGTTTCATGGACTGTTTCAGTGTGGTACCACATTACCACGTGATCCAAATCAGAAAAAGCCCAGGATCTGGCCAACGAGTATGCGAAAAATGCGAAAGTATGAGCCAGATGAGGGCATATCCTAGACCTAACCCAGACCTACCATGCGTTACCCTCCAAAATATTGATCGAAACCAGGTTTAATCGACTGTTTCAGAGTGGTACCACATTACTACGTGATCCAAACCGGAAAAAAACCCGGGATCTGTTCAACAAGTATGTGAAGAATGCGAAAGTATGAGTCAGATGAGGGCAAGTCCCAGGCCTAACCTAGACTTAACCTGCGTTATCATCTAACATATTGAACGAAACCATGTTTAATTGACTGTTTCAGTGTGGTACGACATTAATACGTGATCCAAACCTGAGAAAACCCAGGATCTGTTCAACAAGTATGGGAAATATGCGAAAGTACGAGTCTCATGAGGGCAAATCCCAGGCCTGACCTTGACCTAACATGGTGTAACGTCTAAAATATTGGTCGTATCCAGGTTTAATTAACTGTTACAGTGAGGTACCACATTACCACGTGATCCAATCCAGAAAAATCCAAGGATTTGCCCAACAAGTATGAGAAATATCCGAAAGTTTGAGTCTGATGAGGGCAAATCCCAGGCCTAACCCAGACCTAGCATGCGTTATCATCTAAAATAGTGATCTAGACCAGGTATATTTGACTGTTTCAATGTGGTACCACATTACTACATGATCCAAACCAGAAATAACCCAGGATCTGTTCAACAAGTATCTGAAGAATGCGAAAGAATGTGTCTGATGAGGGCAAATCCTAGACCTAACCCAGACCTAACATGCGTTATCATCAATAATATTGATCGAAACCAGGTTTACTCGACTGTTTCAGTGTGGTGCCACATTACCACGTGATCCAATCCAGTAAAATCCAAGGATCTGCCCAACAAGTATGAGAAATATGCGAATGTTTGAGTCTGATGAGGGCAAATCCCAGGCCTAACCTAGACCTAACGTGCGTTATCCTCTAAAGTATTGATCGAAACCAGATTTCATGGACTGTTTCAGTGTGATACCACATTACTACGTGATCCAAACCAGAAAAAACCCAGGATCTGTTCAACAAGTATGAGAAATATGCGAAAGTACGAGTCTCATGAGGGCAAATCCCAGGCCTAACCTAGACCTATCATGGTGTAACGTCTAAAATATTGGTCGTATCAAGGTTTAATTAACTGTTTCAGTGTGGTACCACATTAATACGTGGTCAAATCCAGAAAAGTGCAAGGATTTGCCCAACAAGTATGAGAAATATGCGAAAGTTTGAGTCTGATGAGGGCAAATACCAGGCCTAACCTAGACCTAACATGCGTTATCCTCTAAAATATTGATCGAAACCAGGTTTCATGGACTGTTTCAGTGTGGTACCACATTACCACGTGATCCAAACCAGAAAAAGCCCAGGATCTGGCCAACGAGTATGCGAAAAATGCGAAAGTATGAGCCAGATGAGGGCATATCCTAGACCTAACCCAGACCTACCATGCGTTACCCTCAAAAATATTGATCGAAACCAGGTTTAATCGACTGTTTCAGAGTGGTACCACATTACTACGTGATCCAAACCGGAAAAAAACCCGGGATCTGTTCAACAAGTATGTGAAGAATGCGAAAGTATGAATCTGATGAGGGCAAATCCCAGGCCTAACCTTGACTTAACCTGCGTTATCATCTAAAATATTGATCGAAACCAGGTTTAATTGACTGTTTCAGTGTGGTACGACATTACTACGTGATCCAAACCAGAGAAAACCCAGGATCTGTTCAACAAGTATGGGAAATATGAGAAAGTACGAGTCTCGTGAGGGCAAATCCCAGGCCTGACCTAGACCTAACATGGTGTAACGTCTAAAATATTGGTCGTATCCAGGTTTAATTAACTGTTACAGTGAGGTACCACATTACTGCGTGATCCAATCCAGAAAAATCCAAGGATTTGCCCAACAAGTATGAGAAATATGCGAAAGTTTGAGTCTGATGAGGGCAAATCCCAGGCCTAACACCGGCCTAGTATGCGTTATCATCTAAAATATTGATCTAGACCAGGTACAATTGACTGTTTCAGTGTGGTACCACATTACTACATGATCCAAACCAGAAATAACCCAGGATCGGTTCAACAAGTATGTGAAGAATGCGAAAGTATGGTTCTCATGATGGCAATTCCCAGGCCTAACCTAGACCTAACATGAGTTATCCTCTAAAATATTGATCGAAACCAGGTTTAATGGACTGTTTCAGTGTGGTACCACATTACTACGTGATCCAAACCAGAAAAAGCCCAGGATCAGGCAAACAAGAATGAGAACTATGCGAAAGTATGAGCCTCATGAGGGCAAATCCCAGACCTAACCCAGACCTAACATGCGATATCCTTTAAAATATTGACCGAGACTAGGTTTCATGGACTGTTTCAGTGTGGTACCACTTTACTACGTGATCCAAACCAGAAGTATCCCAGGACCTGTTCAACAAGTATCTGAAGAATGCGAAAGTATGGGTCTGATGAGGGCAAATCCCAGGCCTAACCTAGACCTAACATGCGTTATCATCTAGAATATTGATCGAAACCAGGTTTAATGGGCTGTTTCAGTGTGGTACCACATTACTACGAGATCCAGACGAGTGAATGCCCAGGATCTGGCCAACAAGTAATTGAGAAATGCGAAGATATGGGTCTGATGGGGGCAGATCCCAAGCCTAACCTAGACCGAGCATTGATTTTCCTGTAAAATATTGATCGAAACCAGGTTTAATCGACTGTTTCAGTGTGGTACCACATTACTACGTGATAGAAACCAGAAAAAACCTAGGATCTGTTCAACAAGTATGTGAAGAATGCGAAAGTATGAGCCAGATGAGGGCAAATCCCAGACCTATCCCAGACCCAACTTGCGTTACCCTCTAAAATATTGGTCGAGACCAGGGTTAGTCGACTGTTTCAGTGTGGTACCACTTTACTACGTGATCCAAACCAGAAATAACCCAGGATCTGTTGAACAAGTATGTGAAGAATGCGATAGTATGAGTCTGATGAGGGCAAATCCCAGGCCTAACCTAGACCTAACATGCGTTATCATCTAGAATATTGATCGAAACCAGGTTTAATCGACTGATTCAGTGTGGTACCACATTACCACGTGATCCAGACCAGAAAAAGCCAAGGATCTGGCCAACGAGTATGCGATAAATGCAAAAGAATGTCCCAGATGAGGGCAAATCCCAGACCTATCCCAGACCCAACTTGCGTTCTCCTCTAAAATATTGGTCGAGACCAGGGTTAGTCGACTGTTTCAGTGTGGTACCTCTTTACTACGTGATCCAAACCAGAAATAACCCAGGATCTGTTGAACAAGTATGTGAAGAATGCGATAGTATGGGTCTGATGGGGGCAAATCCCAGGCCTAACCTAGACCGAGAAAGAGTTTTCCTCTAAAATATTGATTGAAACCAGGATTAATCGACTGTTTCAGTGTGGTACCACATTACCACGTGATCCAAACCAGAAAAAGCCCAGGATCTGGCCAACGAGTATGCGAAAAATGCGAAATTATGAGCCAGATGAGGTCAAATACTAGACCTAACCCAGACCTACCATGCGTTACCCTCAAAAATATTGATCGAAACCAGGTTTAATCGACTGTTTCAGAGTGGTACCACATTACTACGTGATCCAAACCGGAAAAAACCCCGGGATCTGTTCAACAAGTATGTGCAGAATGCGAAAGTATGAGTCAGATGAGGGCAAATCCCAGGCCTAACCTAGACTTAACCTGCGTTATCATCTAAAATATTGATCGAAACCATGTTTAATTGACTGTTTCAGTGTGGTACGACATTACTACGTGATCCAAACCTGAGAAAACCCAGGATCTGTTCAACAAGTATGGGAAATATGCGAAAGTACGAGTCTCATGAGGGCAAATCCCAGGCCTGACCTAGACCTAACATGGTGTAACGTCAAAAATATTGGTCGTATCCAGGTTTAATTAACTGTTACAGTGAGGTACCACATTACTACGTGATCCAATCCAGGAAAATCCAAGGATTTGCCCAACAAGTATGAGAAATATCCGAAAGTTTGAGTCTGATGAGGGCAAATCCCAGGCCTAACCCAGACCTAGCATGCGTTATCATCTAAAATATTGATCTAGACCAGGTATAATTGACTGTTTCAGTGTGGTACCACATTACTACATGATCCAAACCAGAAATAACCCAGGATCTGTTCAGCAAGTATGTGAAGAATGCGAAAGTATGGTTCTGATGATGGCAAATCCCAGGCCTAACCTAGACCTAACATGAGTTATCCTCTAAAATATTGATCGAAACCAGGTTTAATGGACTGTTTCAGTATGGTACCACATTACTACGTGATCCAAACCAGAAATAACCCAGGATCTGTTCAACAAGTATGTGAAGAATGCGAAAGTATGGTTCTAATGATGGCAAATCCCAGGCCTAACCTAGACCTAACATGAGTTATCCTCTAAAATATTGATCGAAACCAGGTTTAATGGACTGTTTCAGTATGGTACCACATTACTACGTGATCCAAACCAGAAAAAGCCCAGGATCAGGCAAACTAGTATGAGAAATATGCGAAAGTATGAGCCTCATGAGGGCAAATCCCAGACCTAACCCAGACCTAACATGCGATATCCTTTAAAATATTGACCGAGACTAGGTTTCATGGACTGTTTCCGTGTGGCACCACATTACTACGTGATCCGAACCAGAAAAAGCCCAGGATCTGGCCTACAGGTATGGAAAATATGCGAAAGTATGAGCCTCATGAGGGCAAATCCCACACCTAACCGAGTCCTAACATGCGTTATCATCTAAAATATTGATCGAAACCAGGTTTAATTGACTGTTTCAGTGTGGTTCCACATTACTACGTGATCCAAACCAGAAAAAACCCAGGATCAGTTCAACAAGTATGGGAAATATGCGAAAGTACGAGTCTCATGAGGGCAAATCCCAGGCCTGACCTAGACCTAACATGGTGTAACGTCTAAAATATTGGTCGTATCCAGGTTTAATTAACTGTCACAGTGAGGTACCACATTACTACGTGATCCAATCCAGAAAAATCCAAGGATTTGCCCAACAAGTATGAGAAATATGCGAAAGTTTGAGTCTGATGAGGGCAAATCCCAGGCCTAACCCAGACCTAGCATGCGTTATCATCTAAAATATTGATCTAGACCAGGTATAATTGACTGTTTCAGTGTGGTACCACATTACTACCTGATCCAAACCAGAAATAACCCAGGATCTGTCCAACGAGTATGTGAAGAATGCGAAAGTACGAGTCTCATGAGGGCAAATCCCAGGCCTAACCTAGACCTAACATGGTGTAACGTCTAAGATATTGGTCGTATCCAGGTTGAATTAACTGATTCATTGTGGTACCACATTACTACGTGATCCAATCCACAAAAATCCAAGGATTTGCCCAACAAGTATGTGAAATATGCGAAAGTTTGAGTCTGATGAGGGCAAATCCCAGGCCTAACCTAGACCTAACATGCGTTATCCTCTAAAATGTTGATCGAAACCAGGTTTCATGGACTGTTTCAGTGTGATACCACATTACTACGTGATCCAAACCAGAAAAAACCCAGGATCTGTTCAACAAGTATGTGAAGAATGCGATAGTATGAGTCTGATGAGGGCAAATCCCAGGCCTAACCTAGACCTAACCTGCGTCATCATCTAAAATATTGATCGAAACCAGGTTTAATTGACTGTTTCAGTGTGGTACCACATTACTACGTGATCCAAACCGGAAAAAAACCGAGGATCTGTTCAACAAGTATGTGAAGAATGCGAAAGTATGAGTCTGATGAGGGCAAATCCCAGGCCTAACCTAGACCTAACATGCGTTATCATCTAAAATATTGATCGAAACCAGGTTTAATTGACTGTTACAGTGTGGTTCCACATTACTACGTGATCCAAACCAGAAAAAACCCAGGATCTGTTCAACAAGTATGAGAAATACGCGAATGTACGAGTCTCATGAGGGCAAATCCCAGGCCCACCTAGACCTAACATTGTGTAACGTCTAAAATATTGGTCGTATCCAGGTTTAATTAACTGTTTCATTGTGGTGCCACATACTACGTTATCCAATCCATACAAATCCAAGGATCTGCCCAACAAGTATGAGAAATATGCGAAAGTTTAGTCTGATGAGGGCAAATCCCAGGCCTTACCTAGACCTAACATGCGTTATCGTCTAAAATATTGATCGAAACCAGGTTTCATGGACTGTTTCAGTGTAATATCACATTACTACGTGATCCAAACCAAGAAAAAACCCAGGATCTGTTCAACAAGTATGTGAAGAATGCGAAAGTATGAGATAGATGATGGCAAATCCTAGACCTAGCCCAGACCTAGCATGCGTTATCATCTAAAATATTGATCGAAACCAGGTTTAATAGACTGTTTCAGTGTGGTACCACATTACTACGTGATCCATACCAGAAAAAGCCCAGGATCTGCCCAACAAGTATGCGAAAAACGCGAAAGTACGAGCCAGATGAGGGCATAACCCAGACCTAACCGAGACATAACCGGCGTTATCCTCTAAAATATTAATCGCAACCAGCTTTAATTGACTGTTTCGGTGTGGTACCGCATTACTACGTGATCCAAACCAGAAAAAGGCCTGGATCTGGCCAACAAGTATGCGAAAAATGCGAAAGTACGAACCAGATGAGGGCAAATACCAGACCTAACCAAGACGTAAGCGGCGTTATCCTCTAAAATTTTAATCGGAACCAGCTTTTATTGACAGTTTCAGTGTGGTACCACATTACTACGTTATCCAAACCAGAAAGAACCCAGGATCTGCCCAACAAGTATGCGAAAAACGCGTAAGTATGAGCCAGATGAGGGCAAATACCAGTCCTAACCCAGACATAACCGGCGATATCCTCTAAAATATTTATCGCGAACATGCTTAATTGACTGCTTCAGTGTGGTACCACATTACTACGTGATCCAAACCAGAAAAATCCCAGGATCTGGCCAACAAGTGTGCGAAAAACGCGATAGTATGAGCCAGATGATTGCAAATACCAGAACTAACACAGGCATAACCAGCGTTATCCTCTAAAATATTATTCGCAACCAGGTTTAATTGACTGTTTCAGTGTGGTACCACATTACTACGGGATCCAAACCAGAAAAAGCCCAGGATCTGGCCAACAAGTATGCGAAAAACGCGAAAGTACGGGCCAGATGGGGGCAAACCCCAGACCTATCTCAGACATAACCGGCGTTATACTCTAAAATATTAATCGCAACCAAGATTAATTGACAGTTTCAGTGTGGTACCACATTACTACGTGATCCAAACCAGAAAAAGCCCAGGATCTGGCCAACAAGTATGCGAAATCGCGCAAGTATGTACCAGATTATAGCAAATACCAGATCTAACCCAGACATAACCAGCGTTATCCTCTAAAATAGTTATCGGAACCAGCTTCTATTGACTGTTTCAGTGTGGTACCACATTACTACGGGATCCAAACCAGAAAAAACTCAGGATCTGGCCAACAAGTATGCGAAAAACGCGAAAGTATGAGTCTGATGAGGGCAAATCCCAGGCCTAACCTGGACCTAACATGCGTTATCATCTAAAATATTGATAGAAACCAGGTTTACTCGACTGTTTCAGTGTGGTACCACATTACCACCTGATCCAAACCAGAAAAAGCCCAGGATCTGGCCAACGAGTATGCGAAAAATGCGAAAGTATGAGTCAGATGAGGTCAAATCCTAGACCCAACCCAGACCTACCACGCGTTACCCTCAAAAATATTGATCGAAACCAGGTTTAATCGACTGTTTCAGTGTGGTACCACATTACTACGTGATCCAAACCGGAAAAAAACCCAGTATCTGTTCAACAAGTATGTGAAGAATGCGAAAGTATGAGTCAGATGAGGGCAAATACCAGTACTAACCCAAACGTAACCTGCGTTATCCTCCAAACTATTAATTGGAACCAGCTTTTATTGACTGTTTCAGTGTGGTACCACATTACTACTTTATCCAAACCAGAAAAAACCCAGCATCTGCCCGACAAGAATGCGAAAAATGCGAAAGTACGAGCCAGATGAGGGCAAATACCAGACCTAACCGAGACATAACCGGCGTTATCCTCTAAAATATTAATCGCAACCAGGTTTAATTGACTGTTTCGGTGTGGAACCACATTACTACGGGATCCAAACCAGAAAAAACCCAGGATCTGGCAAACAAGTATGCGAAAAACGCGAAAGTATGAGCCAGATGATTGGAAATATGATAACTAACCCAGTCATAACCAGCGTTATCCTCTGAAATATAATTCGCAACCAAGTTTAACTGACTGTTTCGGTGTGGTACCACAGTACTACGTTATCCAAACCAGAAAAAGGCCAGGATCTGGCCAACAAGAATGCGAAAAATGCGAAAGTACGAGCCAGATGAGGGCAAATACCAGACCTAACCGAGACATATGCGGCGTTATCCTCTAGAATATTAATCGCAACCAGGTTTTATTGACTGTTTCGGTGTGGTACCGCATTACTACGTGGTCCAAGCCAGATAAAGGCCAGGATCTGAACAAGTATGCGAAAAATGCGAAAGTACGAGCCAGATGATTGCTAATACCAGAACTAACCCAAACGTAACCAGCGTTATCCTTCAAACTATTAATGGGAACCAGCTTTTATTGACTGTTTCAGTGTGGTACCACAGTACTACGTGATCCAAACCAGAAAAAACCCAGGATCTGCCCAACAAGTATGCGAAAAACGCGAAAGTACGAGCCAGATGACGGCATATCCCAGACCTAACCGAGACATAACCGGCGTTATCCTCTAAAATATTTATCGCGAACATGCTTAATTGACTGCTTCAGTGTGGTACCGCATTACTACGTGATCCAAACCAGAAAAAGGACAGGATCTGGCCAACAAGTATGCGAAAAATGCGAAAGTACGAGCCAGATGATTGCTAATCCCAGACCTAACCGAGACATATGCGGCGTTATCCTCTAAAATATTAATCGCAACCAGGTTTGATTGTCTGTTTCGGTGTGGTACCGCATTACTACGTGGTCCAAGCCAGAAAAAGGCCAGGATCTGGCCAACAAGTATGCGAAAAACGCGAAAGTATGTGCCAGATGATAGCAAATACCAGAACTAACCCAGACATAACCAGCGTGATCCTCTAAAACACTTATCTGAACCAGCTTCTATTGACTGTTTCAGTGTGGTACCGCATTACTACGGGATCCAAACCAGAAAAAACTCAGGATCTGGCCAACAAGTACGCGAAAAACGCGAAAGTACGAGCCAGACGAGGGCAAATACCAGACCTCACCCAGACATAACCGGCGTTATCCTCTAAAATATTAATCGGACCCAGGATTTATTGACTGTTTCAGTGCGGTACCACTTTACTACGTGGTCCTTGCCAGAAGAAGGCCAGGATCTGTTCAACAAGTATGTGAAGAATGCGATAGTATGAGTCTGATGAGGGCAAATCCCAGGCCTAACCTAGACCTAACCTGCGTCATCATCTAAAATATTGATCGAAACCAGGTTTAATTGACTGTTTCAGTGTGGTACCACATTACTACGTGATCCAAACCGGAAAAAAACCGAGGATCTGTTCAACAAGTATGTGAAGAATGCGAAAGTATGAGTCTGATGAGGGCAAATCCCAGGCCTAACCTAGACCTAACATGCGTTATCATCTAAAATATTGATCGAAACCAGGTTTAATTGACTGTTACAGTGTGGTTCCACATTACTACGTGATCCAAACCAGAAAAAACCTAGGATCTGTTCAACAAGTATGAGAAATACGCGAATGTACGAGTCTCATGAGGGCAAATCCCAGGCCCACCTAGACCTAACATTGTGTAACGTCTAAAATATTGGTCGTATCCAGGTTTAATTAACTGTTTCATTGTGGTGCCACATACTACGTTATCCAATCCATACAAATCCAAGGATCTGCCCAACAAGTATGAGAAATATGCGAAAGTTTAGTCTGATGAGGGCAAATCCCAGGCCTTACCTAGACCTAACATGCGTTATCGTCTAAAATATTGATCGAAACCAGGTTTCATGGACTGTTTCAGTGTAATATCACATTACTACGTGATCCAAACCAAGAAAAAACCCAGGATCTGTTCAACAAGTATGTGAAGAATGCGAAAGTATGAGATAGATGATGGCAAATCCTAGACCTAGCCCAGACCTAGCATGCGTTATCATCTAAAATATTGATCGAAACCAGGTTTAATAGACTGTTTCAGTGTGGTACCACATTACTACGTGATCCATACCAGAAAAAGCCCAGGATCTGCCCAACAAGTATGCGAAAAACGCGAAAGTACGAGCCAGATGAGGGCATAACCCAGACCTAACCGAGACATAACCGGCGTTATCCTCTAAAATATTAATCGCAACCAGCTTTAATTGACTGTTTCGGTGTGGTACCGCATTACTACGTGATCCAAACCAGAAAAAGGCCTGGATCTGGCCAACAAGTATGCGAAAAATGCGAAAGTACGAACCAGATGAGGGCAAATACCAGACCTAACCAAGACGTAAGCGGCGTTATCCTCTAAAATTTTAATCGGAACCAGCTTTTATTGACAGTTTCAGTGTGGTACCACATTACTACGTTATCCAAACCAGAAAGAACCCAGGATCTGCCCAACAAGTATGCGAAAAACGCGTAAGTATGAGCCAGATGAGGGCAAATACCAGTCCTAACCCAGACATAACCGGCGATATCCTCTAAAATATTTATCGCGAACATGCTTAATTGACTGCTTCAGTGTGGTACCACATTACTACGTGATCCAAACCAGAAAAATCCCAGGATCTGGCCAACAAGTGTGCGAAAAACGCGATAGTATGAGCCAGATGATTGCAAATACCAGAACTAACACAGACATAACCAGCGTTATCCTCTAAAATATTATTCGCAACCAGGTTTAATTGACTGTTTCAGTGTGGTACCACATTACTACGGGATCCAAACCAGAAAAAGCCCAGGATCTGGCCAACAAGTATGCGAAAAACGCGAAAGTACGGGCCAGATGGGGGCAAACCCCAGACCTATCTCAGACATAACCGGCGTTATACTCTAAAATATTAATCGCAACCAAGATTAATTGACAGTTTCAGTGTGGTACCACATTACTACGTGATCCAAACCAGAAAAAGCCCAGGATCTGGCCAACAAGTATGCGAAATCGCGCAAGTATGTACCAGATTATAGCAAATACCAGATCTAACCCAGACATAACCAGCGTTATCCTCTAAAATAGTTATCGGAACCAGCTTCTATTGACTGTTTCAGTGTGGTACCACATTACTACGGGATCCAAACCAGAAAAAACTCAGGATCTGGCCAACAAGTATGCGAAAAACGCGAAAGTATGAGTCTGATGAGGGCAAATCCCAGGCCTAACCTGGACCTAACATGCGTTATCATCTAAAATATTGATAGAAACCAGGTTTACTCGACTGTTTCAGTGTGGTACCACATTACCACCTGATCCAAACCAGAAAAAGCCCAGGATCTGGCCAACGAGTATGCGAAAAATGCGAAAGTATGAGTCAGATGAGGTCAAATCCTAGACCCAACCCAGACCTACCACGCGTTACCCTCAAAAATATTGATCGAAACCAGGTTTAATCGACTGTTTCAGTGTGGTACCACATTACTACGTGATCCAAACCGGAAAAAAACCCAGTATCTGTTCAACAAGTATGTGAAGAATGCGAAAGTATGAGTCAGATGAGGGCAAATACCAGTACTAACCCAAACGTAACCTGCGTTATCCTCCAAACTATTAATTGGAACCAGCTTTTATTGACTGTTTCAGTGTGGTACCACATTACTACTTTATCCAAACCAGAAAAAACCCAGCATCTGCCCGACAAGAATGCGAAAAATGCGAAAGTACGAGCCAGATGAGGGCAAATACCAGACCTAACCGAGACATAACCGGCGTTATCCTCTAAAATATTAATCGCAACCAGGTTTAATTGACTGTTTCGGTGTGGAACCACATTACTACGGGATCCAAACCAGAAAAAACCCAGGATCTGGCAAACAAGTATGCGAAAAACGCGAAAGTATGAGCCAGATGATTGGAAATATGATAACTAACCCAGTCATAACCAGCGTTATCCTCTGAAATATAATTCGCAACCAAGTTTAACTGACTGTTTCGGTGTGGTACCACAGTACTACGTTATCCAAACCAGAAAAAGGCCAGGATCTGGCCAACAAGAATGCGAAAAATGCGAAAGTACGAGCCAGATGAGGGCAAATACCAGACCTAACCGAGACATATGCGGCGTTATCCTCTAGAATATTAATCGCAACCAGGTTTTATTGACTGTTTCGGTGTGGTACCGCATTACTACGTGGTCCAAGCCAGATAAAGGCCAGGATCTGAACAAGTATGCGAAAAATGCGAAAGTACGAGCCAGATGATTGCTAATACCAGAACTAACCCAAACGTAACCAGCGTTATCCTTCAAACTATTAATGGGAACCAGCTTTTATTGACTGTTTCAGTGTGGTACCACAGTACTACGTGATCCAAACCAGAAAAAACCCAGGATCTGCCCAACAAGTATGCGAAAAACGCGAAAGTACGAGCCAGATGACGGCATATCCCAGACCTAACCGAGACATAACCGGCGTTATCCTCTAAAATATTTATCGCGAACATGCTTAATTGACTGCTTCAGTGTGGTACCGCATTACTACGTGATCCAAACCAGAAAAAGGACAGGATCTGGCCAACAAGTATGCGAAAAATGCGAAAGTACGAGCCAGATGATTGCTAATCCCAGACCTAACCGAGACATATGCGGCGTTATCCTCTAAAATATTAATCGCAACCAGGTTTGATTGTCTGTTTCGGTGTGGTACCGCATTACTACGTGGTCCAAGCCAGAAAAAGGCCAGGATCTGGCCAACAAGTATGCGAAAAACGCGAAAGTATGTGCCAGATGATAGCAAATACCAGAACTAACCCAGACATAACCAGCGTGATCCTCTAAAACACTTATCTGAACCAGCTTCTATTGACTGTTTCAGTGTGGTACCGCATTACTACGGGATCCAAACCAGAAAAAACTCAGGATCTGGCCAACAAGTACGCGAAAAACGCGAAAGTACGAGCCAGACGAGGGCAAATACCAGACCTCACCCAGACATAACCGGCGTTATCCTCTAAAATATTAATCGGACCCAGGATTTATTGACTGTTTCAGTGCGGTACCACTTTACTACGTGGTCCTTGCCAGAAGAAGGCCAGGATCTGGCCAACAAGTATGCGAAAAATGCGGAGGTACGAGCCAGATGAGGGCAAATACCAGACCTAACCCAGACATAACCGGCGTTATCCTCTAAAATATTAATCGGACCCGGGTTTAATTGACTGTTTCAGTGTGGTACCACATTACTACGTGGTCCAAGCCAGAAAAAGGCCAAGATCTGGCCAACAAGTATGCGAAAAGCGCGAAAGTATGTGCCAGATGAGGGCAAATACCAGACCTAACCCAGACATAACCGGCGTTATCCTCTAAAATATTAATCGGACCCAAGTTTAATTGACTGTTTCAGTGCGGTACCACTTTACTACGTGGTCCTTGCCAGAAAAAGGCCAGGATCTGGCCAACAAGTATGCGAAAAATGCGAAAGTACGAGCCAGATGAGGGCAAATACTAGACGTAACCCAGACATAACCGGCGTTATACTGTAAAATATTAATCGCAACCAGGTTTAATTGACTGCTTCGGTGTGGAACTACATTACAACGGGATCCATGCCACAAAAAACCCAGGATCTGCCAGACAAGTATGCGAAAAATGAGAAAGTACGAGCCAGATGGTTGGAAATACCTGAACTAACCCAGACATAACCGGCGTTATCCTCAAAAATATTAATCGCAACCAGGTTTAACCGACTGTTTCGGTGTGGTACCACATTACTGCCATGTCAAAGCCGGAAAAAGGCCAGGACCTGGCCAACAAGTATGCGAAAAATGCGAAAGAACGAGCCAGATGATTGCTAATACCAGAACTAACCCAAACGTAACCAGCGTTATCCTTCAAACTATTAATGGGAACCAGCTTTTATTGACTGTTTCTGTGTGGTACCAAGGTACTACGTGATCCAAACCAGAAAAAACCCAGGATCTGCCCAACAAGTATGCGAAAAACGCGAAAGTACGAGCCAGATGAGGGCATATCCCAGACCTAACCGAGACATAACCGGCGTTATCCTCTAAAATATTAATCGCAACCAGCTTTAATTGACTGTTTCGGTGTGGTACCGCATTACTACGTGATCCAAACCAGAAAAAGGCCTGGATCTGGCCAACAAGTATGCGAAAAATGCGAAAGTACGAACCAGATGAGGGCAAATACCAGACCTAACCAAGACATAACCGGCGTTATCCTCTAAAATATTAATCGCAACCAGGATTAATTGACAGTTTCAGTGTGGTACCACATTACTACGTGATCCAAACCAGAAAAAGCCCAGGATCTGGCCAACAAGTATGCGAAATCGCGCAAGTATGTACCAGATTATAGCAAATACCAGATCTAACCCAGACATAACCAGCGTTATCCTCTAAAATAGTTATCGGAACCAGCTTCTATTGACTGTTTCAGTGTGGTACCACATTACTACGGGATCCAAACCAGAAAAAACTCAGGATCTGGCCAACAAGTATGCGAAAAACGCGAAAGTATGAGTCTGATGAGGGCAAATCCCAGGCCTAACCTGGACCTAACATGCGTTATCATCTAAAATATTGATAGAAACCAGGTTTACTCGACTGTTTCAGTGTGGTACCACATTACCACCTGATCCAAACCAGAAAAAGCCCAGGATCTGGCCAACGAGTATGCGAAAAATGCGAAAGTATGAGTCAGATGAGGTCAAATCCTAGACCCAACCCAGACCTACCACGCGTTACCCTCAAAAATATTGATCGAAACCAGGTTTAATCGACTGTTTCAGTGTGGTACCACATTACTACGTGATCCAAACCGGAAAAAAACCCAGTATCTGTTCAACAAGTATGTGAAGAATGCGAAAGTATGAGTCAGATGAGGGCAAATACCAGTACTAACCCAAACGTAACCTGCGTTATCCTCCAAACTATTAATTGGAACCAGCTTTTATTGACTGTTTCAGTGTGGTACCACATTACTACTTTATCCAAACCAGAAAAAACCCAGCATCTGCCCGACAAGAATGCGAAAAATGCGAAAGTACGAGCCAGATGAGGGCAAATACCAGACCTAACCGAGACATAACCGGCGTTATCCTCTAAAATATTAATCGCAACCAGGTTTAATTGACTGTTTCGGTGTGGAACCACATTACTACGTGGTCCAAGCCAGATAAAGGCCAGGATCTGAACAAGTATGCGAAAAATGCGAAAGTACGAGCCAGATGATTGCTAATACCAGAACTAACCCAAACGTAACCAGCGTTATCCTTCAAACTATTAATGGGAACCAGCTTTTATTGACTGTTTCAGTGTGGTACCACAGTACTACGTGATCCAAACCAGAAAAAACCCAGGATCTGCCCAACAAGTATGCGAAAAACGCGAAAGTACGAGCCAGATGACGGCATATCCCAGACCTAACCGAGACATAACCGGCGTTATCCTCTAAAATATTTATCGCGAACATGCTTAATTGACTGCTTCAGTGTGGTACCGCATTACTACGTGATCCAAACCAGAAAAAGGACAGGATCTGGCCAACAAGTATGCGAAAAATGCGAAAGTACGAGCCAGATGATTGCTAATCCCAGACCTAACCGAGACATATGCGGCGTTATCCTCTAAAATATTAATCGCAACCAGGTTTGATTGTCTGTTTCGGTGTGGTACCGCATTACTACGTGGTCCAAGCCAGAAAAAGGCCAGGATCTGGCCAACAAGTATGCGAAAAACGCGAAAGTATGTGCCAGATGATAGCAAATACCAGAACTAACCCAGACATAACCAGCGTGATCCTCTAAAACACTTATCTGAACCAGCTTCTATTGACTGTTTCAGTGTGGTACCGCATTACTACGGGATCCAAACCAGAAAAAACTCAGGATCTGGCCAACAAGTACGCGAAAAACGCGAAAGTACGAGCCAGACGAGGGCAAATACCAGACCTCACCCAGACATAACCGGCGTTATCCTCTAAAATATTAATCGGACCCAGGATTTATTGACTGTTTCAGTGCGGTACCACTTTACTACGTGGTCCTTGCCAGAAGAAGGCCAGGATCTGTTCAACAAGTATGTGAAGAATGCGATAGTATGAGTCTGATGAGGGCAAATCCCAGGCCTAACCTAGACCTAACCTGCGTCATCATCTAAAATATTGATCGAAACCAGGTTTAATTGACTGTTTCAGTGTGGTACCACATTACTACGTGATCCAAACCGGAAAAAAACCGAGGATCTGTTCAACAAGTATGTGAAGAATGCGAAAGTATGAGTCTGATGAGGGCAAATCCCAGGCCTAACCTAGACCTAACATGCGTTATCATCTAAAATATTGATCGAAACCAGGTTTAATTGACTGTTACAGTGTGGTTCCACATTACTACGTGATCCAAACCAGAAAAAACCCAGGATCTGTTCAACAAGTATGAGAAATACGCGAATGTACGAGTCTCATGAGGGCAAATCCCAGGCCCACCTAGACCTAACATTGTGTAACGTCTAAAATATTGGTCGTATCCAGGTTTAATTAACTGTTTCATTGTGGTGCCACATACTACGTTATCCAATCCATACAAATCCAAGGATCTGCCCAACAAGTATGAGAAATATGCGAAAGTTTAGTCTGATGAGGGCAAATCCCAGGCCTTACCTAGACCTAACATGCGTTATCGTCTAAAATATTGATCGAAACCAGGTTTCATGGACTGTTTCAGTGTAATATCACATTACTACGTGATCCAAACCAAGAAAAAACCCAGGATCTGTTCAACAAGTATGTGAAGAATGCGAAAGTATGAGATAGATGATGGCAAATCCTAGACCTAGCCCAGACCTAGCATGCGTTATCATCTAAAATATTGATCGAAACCAGGTTTAATAGACTGTTTCAGTGTGGTACCACATTACTACGTGATCCATACCAGAAAAAGCCCAGGATCTGCCCAACAAGTATGCGAAAAACGCGAAAGTACGAGCCAGATGAGGGCATAACCCAGACCTAACCGAGACATAACCGGCGTTATCCTCTAAAATATTAATCGCAACCAGCTTTAATTGACTGTTTCGGTGTGGTACCGCATTACTACGTGATCCAAACCAGAAAAAGGCCTGGATCTGGCCAACAAGTATGCGAAAAATGCGAAAGTACGAACCAGATGAGGGCAAATACCAGACCTAACCAAGACGTAAGCGGCGTTATCCTCTAAAATTTTAATCGGAACCAGCTTTTATTGACAGTTTCAGTGTGGTACCACATTACTACGGGATCCAAACCAGAAAAAGCCCAGGATCTGGCCAACAAGTATGCGAAAAACGCGAAAGTACGGGCCAGATGGGGGCAAACCCCAGACCTATCTCAGACATAACCGGCGTTATACTCTAAAATATTAATCGCAACCAAGATTAATTGACAGTTTCAGTGTGGTACCACATTACTACGTGATCCAAACCAGAAAAAGCCCAGGATCTGGCCAACAAGTATGCGAAATCGCGCAAGTATGTACCAGATTATAGCAAATACCAGATCTAACCCAGACATAACCAGCGTTATCCTCTAAAATAGTTATCGGAACCAGCTTCTATTGACTGTTTCAGTGTGGTACCACATTACTACGGGATCCAAACCAGAAAAAACTCAGGATCTGGCCAACAAGTATGCGAAAAACGCGAAAGTATGAGTCTGATGAGGGCAAATCCCAGGCCTAACCTGGACCTAACATGCGTTATCATCTAAAATATTGATAGAAACCAGGTTTACTCGACTGTTTCAGTGTGGTACCACATTACCACCTGATCCAAACCAGAAAAAGCCCAGGATCTGGCCAACAAGTATGCGAAAAACGCGAAAGTACGGGCCAGATGGGGGCAAACCCCAGACCTATCTCAGACATAACCGGCGTTATACTCTAAAATATTAATCGCAACCAAGATTAATTGACAGTTTCAGTGTGGTACCACATTACTACGTGATCCAAACCAGAAAAAGCCCAGGATCTGGCCAACAAGTATGCGAAATCGCGCAAGTATGTACCAGATTATAGCAAATACCAGATCTAACCCAGACATAACCAGCGTTATCCTCTAAAATAGTTATCGGAACCAGCTTCTATTGACTGTTTCAGTGTGGTACCACATTACTACGGGATCCAAACCAGAAAAAACTCAGGATCTGGCCAACAAGTATGCGAAAAACGCGAAAGTATGAGTCTGATGAGGGCAAATCCCAGGCCTAACCTGGACCTAACATGCGTTATCATCTAAAATATTGATAGAAACCAGGTTTACTCGACTGTTTCAGTGTGGTACCACATTACCACCTGATCCAAACCAGAAAAAGCCCAGGATCTGGCCAACGAGTATGCGAAAAATGCGAAAGTATGAGTCAGATGAGGTCAAATCCTAGACCCAACCCAGACCTACCACGCGTTACCCTCAAAAATATTGATCGAAACCAGGTTTAATCGACTGTTTCAGTGTGGTACCACATTACTACGTGATCCAAACCGGAAAAAAACCCAGTATCTGTTCAACAAGTATGTGAAGAATGCGAAAGTATGAGTCAGATGAGGGCAAATACCAGTACTAACCCAAACGTAACCTGCGTTATCCTCCAAACTATTAATTGGAACCAGCTTTTATTGACTGTTTCAGTGTGGTACCACATTACTACTTTATCCAAACCAGAAAAAACCCAGCATCTGCCCGACAAGAATGCGAAAAATGCGAAAGTACGAGCCAGATGAGGGCAAATACCAGACCTAACCGAGACATAACCGGCGTTGTCCTCTAAAATATTAATCGCAACCAGGTTTAATTGACTGTTTCGGTGTGGAACCACATTACTACGGGATCCAAACCAGAAAAAACCCAGGATCTGGCAAACAAGTATGCGAAAAACGCGAAAGTATGAGCCAGATGATTGGAAATATGATAACTAACCCAGTCATAACCAGCGTTATCCTCTGAAATATAATTCGCAACCAAGTTTAACTGACTGTTTCGGTGTGGTACCACAGTACTACGTTATCCAAACCAGAAAAAGGCCAGGATCTGGCCAACAAGAATGCGAAAAATGCGAAAGTACGAGCCAGATGAGGGCAAATACCAGACCTAACCGAGACATATGCGGCGTTATCCTCTAGAATATTAATCGCAACCAGGTTTTATTGACTGTTTCGGTGTGGTACCGCATTACTACGTGGTCCAAGCCAGATAAAGGCCAGGATCTGAACAAGTATGCGAAAAATGCGAAAGTACGAGCCAGATGATTGCTAATACCAGAACTAACCCAAACGTAACCAGCGTTATCCTTCAAACTATTAATGGGAACCAGCTTTTATTGACTGTTTCAGTGTGGTACCACAGTACTACGTGATCCAAACCAGAAAAAACCCTGGATCTGCCCAACAAGTATGCGAAAAACGCGAAAGTACGAGCCAGATGACGGCATATCCCAGACCTAACCGAGACATAACCGGCGTTATCCTCTAAAATATTTATCGCGAACATGCTTAATTGACTGCTTCAGTGTGGTACCGCATTACTACGTGATCCAAACCAGAAAAAGGACAGGATCTGGCCAACAAGTATGCGAAAAATGCGAAAGTACGAGCCAGATGATTGCTAATCCCAGACCTAACCGAGACATATGCGGCGTTATCCTCTAAAATATTAATCGCAACCAGGTTTGATTGTCTGTTTCGGTGTGGTACCGCATTACTACGTGGTCCAAGCCAGAAAAAGGCCAGGATCTGGCCAACAAGTATGCGAAAAACGCGAAAGTATGTGCCAGATGATAGCAAATACCAGAACTAACCCAGACATAACCAGCGTGATCCTCTAAAACACTTATCTGAACCAGCTTCTATTGACTGTTTCAGTGTGGTACCGCATTACTACGGGATCCAAACCAGAAAAAACTCAGGATCTGGCCAACAAGTACGCGAAAAACGCGAAAGTACGAGCCAGACGAGGGCAAATACCAGACCTCACCCAGACATAACCGGCGTTATCCTCTAAAATATTAATCGGACCCAGGATTTATTGACTGTTTCAGTGCGGTACCACTTTACTACGTGGTCCTTGCCAGAAGAAGGCCAGGATCTGGCCAACAAGTATGCGAAAAATGCGGAGGTACGAGCCAGATGAGGGCAAATACCAGACCTAACCCAGACATAACCGGCGTTATCCTCTAAAATATTAATCGGACCCGGGTTTAATTGACTGTTTCAGTGTGGTACCACATTACTACGTGGTCCAAGCCAGAAAAAGGCCAAGATCTGGCCAACAAGTATGCGAAAAGCGCGAAAGTATGTGCCAGATGAGGGCAAATACCAGACCTAACCCAGACATAACCGGCGTTATCCTCTAAAATATTAATCGGACCCAAGTTTAATTGACTGTTTCAGTGCGGTACCACTTTACTACGTGGTCCTTGCCAGAAAAAGGCCAGGATCTGGCCAACAAGTATGCGAAAAATGCGAAAGTACGAGCCAGATGAGGGCAAATACTAGACGTAACCCAGACATAACCGGCGTTATACTGTAAAATATTAATCGCAACCAGGTTTAATTGACTGCTTCGGTGTGGAACTACATTACAACGGGATCCAAGCCACAAAAAACCCAGGATCTGCCAGACAAGTATGCGAAAAATGAGAAAGTACGAGCCAGATGGTTGGAAATACCTGAACTAACCCAGACATAACCGGCGTTATCCTCAAAAATATTAATCGCAACCAGGTTTAACCGACTGTTTCGGTGTGGTACCACATTACTGCCATGTCAAAGCCGGAAAAAGGCCAGGACCTGGCCAACAAGTATGCGAAAAATGCGAAAGAACGAGCCAGATGATTGCTAATACCAGAACTAACCCAAACGTAACCAGCGTTATCCTTCAAACTATTAATGGGAACCAGCTTTTATTGACTGTTTCTGTGTGGTACCAAGGTACTACGTGATCCAAACCAGAAAAAACCCAGGATCTGCCCAACAAGTATGCGAAAAACGCGAAAGTACGAGCCAGATGAGGGCATATCCCAGACCTAACCGAGACATAACCGGCGTTATCCTCTAAAATATTAATCGCAACCAGCTTTAATTGACTGTTTCGGTGTGGTACCGCATTACTACGTGATCCAAACCAGAAAAAGGCCTGGATCTGGCCAACAAGTATGCGAAAAATGCGAAAGTACGAACCAGATGAGGGCAAATACCAGACCTAACCAAGACATAACCGGCGTTATCCTCTAAAATATTAATCGCAACCAGGATTAATTGACAGTTTCAGTGTGGTACCACATTACTACGTGATCCAAACCAGAAAAAGCCCAGGATCTGGCCAACAAGTATGCGAAATCGCGCAAGTATGTACCAGATTATAGCAAATACCAGATCTAACCCAGACATAACCAGCGTAATCCTCTAAAATACTTATCGGAACCAGCTTCTATTGACTGTTTCAGTGTGGTACCACATTACTACTTGATCCAAGACAGAAAAAGGCCACGATCTGGCCAACAAGTATGCGAAAAAGGCGAAAGTACGAGACAGATGACGGCAAATCCTATACCTAACCGAGACATAACCGGCGTTATCCTCTAAAATATTAGTCGCAACCAGGTTCAATTGACTGTTTCCGTGTGGTCCCACATTACTACTTGATCCAAGACAGAAAAAGGCCAGGATCTGGCCAACAAGTATGCGAAAAAGGCGAAAGTACGAGCCAGATGAGGGCAAGTACCAGACCTAACCCAGATATCACCGGCGTTATCCTCTAAAATATTAATCGCAGCCAGGTTTAGTTGACCTTTTCGGTGTGGAACCACACAACTACGGGATCCAAACCGGAAAAAACCCAGGATCTGGCCAACAAGTATGCGAAAAATGCGAAAGTACGAGCCTGATGAGGGCAAATGCCAGACCTAACCCAAACATAACCGGCGTTATCCTCCAAAATAGTAATCTCAACCAGGTTTAATTGACTGTATCGGTGTGGTACCGCGTTACTACGTGACCCAAGCCAGAAAAAGGACAGGATCTGGCCAACAAGTATGCGAAAAATGCGAAAGTACGAGCCAGATGATTGCAAATCCCAGACCTAACCGAGACATATGCGGCGTTATCCTCTAAAATATTAATCGCAACCAGGTTTGATTGTCTGTTTCGGTGTGGTACCGCATTACTACGTGGTCCAAGCCAGAAAAAGGCCAGGATGTGGCCAACAAGTATGCGAAAAACGCGAAAGTATGTGCCAGATGGTAGCAAATAACAGATCTAACCCAGACATAACCAGCGTGATCCTCTAAAATACTTATCGGAACCAGCTTCTATTGACTGTATCAGTGTGGTACCACATTACTACGGGATCCAAACCAGAAAAAACTCAGGATCTGGCCAACAAGTATGCGAAAAACGCGAAAGTACAAGCCAGATGAGGGCAAATACCAGACCTAACCCAGACATAACCGGCGTTATCCTCCAAAATAGTAATCGCAACCAGGTTTAATTGACTGTATCGGTGTGGAACCACTTTACTACGTAGTCCAAGCCAGAAAAAGGCCAGGATCTGGCCAACAAGTATGCGAAAAACGCGAAAGTATGTGCCAGATGATAGCAAATACCAGAACTAACCCAGACATAACCAGCGTGATCCTCTAAAACACTTATCTGAACCAGCTTCTATTAACTGTTTCAGTGTGGTACCGCATTACTACGGGATCCAAACCAGAAAAAACTCAGGATCTGGCCAACAAGTACGCGAAAAACGCGAAAGTACGAGCCAGACGAGGGCAAATACCAGACCTCACCCAGACATAACCGGCGTTATCCTCTAAAATATTAATCGCAACCAGGTTTAATTGACTGTTTCGGTGTGGAACCACATTACTACGGGATCCAAACCAGAAAAAACCCAGGATCTGGCAAACAAGTATGCGAAAAACGCGAAAGTATGAGCCAGATGATTGGAAATATGATAGCTAACCCAGTCATAACCAGCGTTATCCTCTGAAATATAATTCGCAACCAAGTTTAACTGACTGTTTCGGTGTGGTACCACAGTACTACGTTATCCAAACCAGAAAAAGGCCAGGATCTGGCCAACAAGAATGCGAAAAATGCGAAAGTACGAGCCAGATGAGGGCAAATACCAGACCTAACCGAGACATATGCGGCGTTATCCTCTAGAATATTAATCGCAACCAGGTTTTATTGACTGTTTCGGTGTGGTACCGCATTACTACGTGGTCCAAGCCAGATAAAGGCCAGGATCTGAACAAGTATGCGAAAAATGCGAAAGTACGAGCCAGATGATTGCTAATACCAGAACTAACCCAAACGTAACCAGCGTTATCCTTCAAACTATTAATGGGAACCAGCTTTTATTGACTGCTTCAGTGTGGTACCACAGTACTACGTGATCCAAACCAGAAAAAACCCAGGATCTGCCCAACAAGTATGCGAAAAACGCGAAAGTACGAGCCAGATGACGGCATATCCCAGACCTAACCGAGACATAACCGGCGTTATCCTCTAAAATATTAATCGCAACTAGGATTAATTGACAGTTTCAGTGTGGTACCACATTACTACGTGATCCAAACCAGAAAAAGCCCAGGATCTGGCCAACAAGTATGCGAAATCGCGCAAGTATGTACCAGATTATAGCAAATACCAGATCTAACCCAAACATAACCAGCGTTATCCTCTAAAATAGTTATCGGAACCAGCTTCTATTGACTGTTTCAGTGTGGTACCACATTACTACGGGATCCAAACCAGAAAAAACTCAGGATCTGGCCAACAAGTATGCGAAAAACGCGAAAGTACGAGACAGATGACGGCAAATCCTATATCTAACCGAGACATAACCGGCGTTATCCTCTAAAATATTAGTCGCAACCAGGTTCAATTGACTGTTTCAGTGTGGTCCCACATTACTACTTGATCCAAGACAGAAAAAGGCCAGGATCTAAACAAGTATGCGAAAAATGCGAAAGAACGAGCCAGATGATTGCTAATACCAGAACTAACCCAAACGTAACCAGCGTTATCCTTCAAACTATTAATGGGAACCAGCTTTTATTGACTGTTTCAGTGTGGTACCACAGTACTACGTGATCCAAACCAGAAAAAACCCAGGATCTGCCCAACAAGTATGCGAAAAACGCGAAAGTACGAGCCAGATGAGGGCATATCCCAGACCTAACCGAGACATAACCGGCGTTATCCTCTAAAATATTAATCGCAACCAGCTTTAATTGACTGTTTCGGTGTGGTACCGCATTACTACGTGATCCAAACCAGAAAAAGGACAGGATCTGGCCAACAAGTATGCGAAAAATGCGAAAGTACGAGCCAGATGATTGCTAATCCCAGACCTAACCGAGACATATGCGGCGTTATCCTCTAAAATATTAATCGCAACCAGGTTTGATTGTCTGTTTCGGTGTGGTACCGCATTACTACGTGGTCCAAGCCAGAAAAAGGCCAGGATCTGGCCAACAAGTATGCGAAAAACGCGAAAGTATGTGCCAGATGATAGCAAATACCAGAACTAACCCAGACATAACCAGCGTGATCCTCTAAAACACTTATCTGAACCAGCTTCTATTAACTGTTTCAGTGTGGTACCGCATTACTACGGGATCCAAACCAGAAAAAACTCAGGATCTGGCCAACAAGTACGCGAAAAACGCGAAAGTACGAGCCAGACGAGGGCAAATACCAGACCTCACCCAGACATAACCGGCGTTATCCTCTAAAATATTAATCGGACCCAGGATTTATTGACTGTTTCAGTGCGGTACCACTTTACTACGTGGTCCTTGCCAGAAGAAGGCCAGGATCTGGCCAACAAGTATGCGAAAAATGCGGAGGTACGAGCCAGATGAGGGCAAATACCAGACCTAACCCAGACATAACCGGCGTTATCCTCTAAAATATTAATCGGACCCGGGTTTAATTGACTGTTTCAGTGTGGTACCACATTACTACGTGGTCCAAGCCAGAAAAAGGCCAAGATCTGGCCAACAAGTATGCGAAAAATGCGAAAGTATGAGCCAGATGATTGCAAATCCCAGACCTAACCCAGACATAACCGGCGTTATCCTCCAAAATAGTAATCGCAACCAGGTTTAATTGACTGTATCGGTGTGGAACCACTTTACTACGTAGTCCAAGCCAGAAAAAGGCCAGGATCTGGCCAACAAGTATGCGAAAAGCGCGAAAGTATGTGCCAGATGAGGGCAAATACCAGACCTAACCCAGACATAACCGGCGTTATCCTCTAAAATATTAATCGGACCCAAGTTTAATTGACTGTTTCAGTGCGGTACCACTTTACTACGTGGTCCTTGCCAGAAAAAGGCCAGGATCTGGCCAACAAGTATGCGAAAAATGCGAAAGTACGAGCCAGATGAGGGCAAATACTAGACGTAACCCAGACATAACCGGCGTTATACTGTAAAATATTAATCGCAACCAGGTTTAATTGACTGCTTCGGTGTGGAACTACATTACAACGGGATCCAAGCCACAAAAAACCCAGGATCTGCCAGACAAGTATGCGAAAAATGAGAAAGTACGAGCCAGATGGTTGGAAATACCTGAACTAACCCAGACATAACCGGCGTTATCCTCAAAAATATTAATCGCAACCAGGTTTAACCGACTGTTTCGGTGTGGTACCACATTACTGCCATGTCAAAGCCGGAAAAAGGCCAGGACCTGGCCAACAAGTATGCGAAAAATGCGAAAGAACGAGCCAGATGATTGCTAATACCAGAACTAACCCAAACGTAACCAGCGTTATCCTTCAAACTATTAATCGCAACCAGGTTTAATTGACTGTATCGGTGTGGAACCACTTTACTACGTAGTCCAAGCCAGAAAAAGGCCAGGATCTGGCCAACAAGTATGCGAAAAGCGCGAAAGTACGAGCCAGATGAGGGCATATCCCAGACCTAACCGAGACATAACCGGCGTTATCCTCTAAAATATTAATCGCAACCAGCTTTAATTGACTGTTTCGGTGTGGTACCGCATTACTACGTGATCCAAACCAGAAAAAGGCCTGGATCTGGCCAACAAGTATGCGAAAAATGCGAAAGTACGAACCAGATGAGGGCAAATACCAGACCTAACCAAGACATAACCGGCGTTATCCTCTAAAATATTAATCGCAACCAGGATTAATTGACAGTTTCAGTGTGGTACCACATTACTACGTGATCCAAACCAGAAAAAGCCCAGGATCTGGCCAACAAGTATGCGAAATCGCGCAAGTATGTACCAGATTATAGCAAATACCAGATCTAACCCAGACATAACCAGCGTAATCCTCTAAAATACTTATCGGAACCAGCTTCTATTGACTGTTTCAGTGTGGTACCACATTACTACGGGAACCAAACCAGAAAAAACTCAGGATCTGGCCAACAAGTATGCGAAAAACGCGAAAGTACGAGACAGATGACGGCAAATCCTATACCTAACCGAGACATAACCGGCGTTATCCTCTAAAATATTAGTCGCAACCAGGTTCAATTGACTGTTTCAGTGTGGTCCCACATTACTACTTGATCCAAGACAGAAAAAGGCCAGGATCTGGCCAACAAGTATGCGAAAAAGGCGAAAGTACGAGCCAGATGAGGGCAAGTACCAGACCTAACCCAGATATCACCGGCGTTATCCTCTAAAATATTAATCGCAGCCAGGTTTAGTTGACCTTTTCGGTGTGGAACCACACAACTACGGGATCCAAACCGGAAAAACCCCAGGATCTGGCCAACAAGTATGCGAAAAATGCGAAAGTACGAGCCTGATGAGGGCAAATGCCAGACCTAACCCAAACATAACCGGCGTTATCCTCCAAAATAGTAATCTCAACCAGGTTTAATTGACTGTATCGGTGTGGTACCGCGTTACTACGTGACCCAAACCAGAAAAAGGACAGGATCTGGCCAACAAGTATGCGAAAAATGCGAAAGTACGAGCCAGATGATTGCAAATCCCAGACCTAACCGAGACATATGCGGCGTTATCCTCTAAAATATTAATCGCAACCAGGTTTGATTGTCTGTTTCGGTGTGGTACCGCATTACTACGTGGTCCAAGCCAGAAAAAGGCCAGGATGTGGCCAACAAGTATGCGAAAAACGCGAAAGTATGTGCCAGATGGTAGCAAATAACAGATCTAACCCAGACATAACCAGCGTGATCCTCTAAAATACTTATCGGAACCAGCTGCTATTGACTGTATCAGTGTGGTACCACATTACTACGGGATCCAAACCAGAAAAAACTCAGGATCTGGCCAACAAGTATGCGAAAAACGCGAAAGTACAAGCCAGATGAGGGCAAATACCAGACCTAACCCAGACATAACCGGCGTTATCCTCCAAAATAGTAATCGCAACCAGGTTTAATTGTCTGTATCGGTGTGGAACCACTTTACTACGTAGTCCAAGCCAGAAAAAGGCCAGGATCTGGCCAACAAGTATGCGAAAAACGCGAAAGTATGTGCCAGATGATAGCAAATACCAGAACTAACCCAGACATAACCAGCGTGATCCTCTAAACTACTTATCTGAACCAGCTTCTATTGACTGTTTCAGTGTGGTACCACATTACTACGTGATCCAAACCAGAAAAAGCCCAGGATCTGGCCAACAAGTATGCGAAAAACGCGAAAGTATGAGCCTGATGATTGCAAATACCAGTACTAACCCAAACGTAACCTGCGTTATCCTCCAAACTATTAATTGGAACCAGCTTTTATTGACTGTTTCAGTGTGGTACCACATTACTACTTTATCCAAACCAGAAAAAACCCAGGATCTGCCCGACAAGAATGCGAAAAATGCGAAAGTACGAGCCAGATGAGGGCAAATACCAGACCTAACCGAGACATAACCGGCGTTATCCTCTAAAATATTAATCGCAACCAGGTTTAATTGACTGTTTCGGTGTGGAACCACATTACTACGGGATCCAAACCAGAAAAAACCCAGGATCTGGCAAACAAGTATGCGAAAAACGCGAAAGTATGAGCCAGATGATTGGAAATATGATAACTAATCCAGTCATAACCAGCGTTATCCTCTGAAATATAATTCGCAACCAAGTTTAACTGAACGTTTCGGTGTGGTACCACAGTACTACGTTATCCAAACCAGAAAAAGGCCAGGATCTGGCCAACAAGAATGCGAAAAATGCGAAAGTACGAGCCAGATGAGGGCAAATACCAGACCTAACCGAGACATATGCGGCGTTATCCTCTAGAATATTAATCGCAACCAGGTTTTATTGACTGTTTCGGTGTGGTACCGCATTACTACGTGGTCCAAGCCAGATAAAGGCCAGGATCTGAACAAGTATGCGAAAAATGCGAAAGTACGAGCCAGATGATTGCTAATACCAGAACTAACCCAAACGTAACCAGCGTTATCCTTCAAACTATTAATGGGAACCAGCTTTTATTGACTGTTTCAGTGTGGTACCACAGTACTACGTGATCCAAACCAGAAAAAACCCAGGATCTGCCCAACAAGTATGCGAAAAACGCGAAAGTACGAGCCAGATGACGGCATATCCCAGACCTAACCGAGACATAACCGGCGTTATCCTCTAAAATATTAATCGCAACTAGGATTAATTGACAGTTTCAGTGTGGTACCACATTACTACGTGATCCAAACCAGAAAAAGCCCAGGATCTGGCCAACAAGTATGCGAAATCGCGCAAGTATGTACCAGATTATAGCAAATACCAGATCTAACCCAAACATAACCAGCGTTATCCTCTAAAATAGTTATCGGAACCAGCTTCTATTGACTGTTTCAGTGTGGTACCACATTACTACGGGATCCAAACCAGAAAAAACTCAGGATCTGGCCAACAAGTATGCGAAAAACGCGAAAGTACGAGACAGATGACGGCAAATCCTATATCTAACCGAGACATAACCGGCGTTATCCTCTAAAATATTAGTCGCAACCAGGTTCAATTGACTGTTTCAGTGTGGTCCCACATTACTACTTGATCCAAGACAGAAAAAGGCCAGGATCTAAACAAGTATGCGAAAAATGCGAAAGAACGAGCCAGATGATTGCTAATACCAGAACGAACCCAAACGTAACCAGCGTTATCCTTCAAACTATTAATGGGAACCAGATTTTATTGACTGTTTCAGTGTGGTACCACAGTACTACGTGATCCAAACCAGAAAAAACCCAGGATCTGCCCAACAAGTATGCGAAAAACGCGAAAGTACGAGCCAGATGAGGGCATATCCCAGACCTAACCGAGACATAACCGGCGTTATCCTCTAAAATATTAATCGCAACCAGCTTTAATTGACTGTTTCGGTGTGGTACCGCATTACTACGTGATCCAAACCAGAAAAAGGACAGGATCTGGCCAACAAGTATGCGAAAAATGCGAAAGTACGAGCCAGATGATTGCTAGTCCCAGACCTAACCGAGACATATGCGGCGTTATCCTCTAAAATATTAATCGCAACCAGGTTTGATTGTCTGTTTCGGTGTGGTACCGCATTACTATGTGGTCCAAGCCAGAAAAAGGCCAGGATCTGGCCAACAAGTATGCGAAAAACGCGAAAGTATGTGCCAGATGATAGCAAATACCAGAACTAACCCAGACATAACCAGCGTGATCCTCTAAAACACTTATCTGAACCAGCTTCTATTGACTGTTTCAGTGTGGTACCGCATTACTACGGGATACAAACCAGAAAAAACTCAGGATCTGGCCAACAAGTACGCGAAAAACGCGAAAGTACGAGCCAGACGAGGGCAAATACCAGACCTCACCCAGACATAACCGGCGTTATCCTCTAAAATATTAATCGGACCCAGGATTTATTGACTGTTTCAGTGCGGTACCACTTTACTACGTGGTCCTTGCCAGAAGAAGGCCAGGATCTGGCCAACAAGTATGCGAAAAATGCGGAGGTACGAGCCAGATGAGGGCAAATACCAGACCTAACCCAGACATAACCGGCGTTATCCTCTAAAATATTAATCGGACCCGGGTTTAATTGACTGTTTCAGTGTGGTACCACATTACTACGTGGTCCAAGCCAGAAAAAGGCCAAGATCTGGCCAACAAGTATGCGAAAAATGCGAAAGTATGAGCCAGATGATTGCAAATCCCAGACCTAACCCAGACATAACCGGCGTTATCCTCCAAAATAGTAATCGCAACCAGGTTTAATTGACTGTTTCAGTGCGGTACCACTTTACTACGTGGTCCTTGCCAGAAAAAGGCCAGGATCTGGCCAACAAGTATGCGAAAAATGCGAAAGTACGAGCCAGATGAGGGCAAATACTAGACGTAACCCAGACATAACCGGCGTTGTACTGTAAAATATTAATCGCAACCAGGTTTAATTGGCTGCTTCGGTGTGGAACTACATTACAACGGGATCCAAGCCACAAAAAACCCAGGATCTGCCAGACAAGTATGCGAAAAATGAGAAAGTACGAGCCAGATGGTTGGAAATACCTGAACTAACCCAGACATAACCGGCGTTATCCTCAAAAATATTAATCGCAACCAGGTTTAACCGACTGTTTCGGTGTGGTACCACATTACTGCCATGTCAAAGCCGGAAAAAGGCCAGGACCTGGCCAACAAGTATGCGAAAAATGCGAAAGAACGAGCCAGATGATTGCTAATACCAGAACTAACCCAAACGTAACCAGCGTTATCCTTCAAACTATTAATCGCAACCAGGTTTAATTGACTGTATCGGTGTGGAACCACTTTACTACGTAGTCCAAGCCAGAAAAAGGCCAGGATCTGGCCAACAAGTATGCGAAAAGCGCGAAAGTACGAGCCAGATGAGGGCATATCCCAGACCTAACCGAGACATAACCGGCGTTATCCTCTAAAATATTAATCGCAACCAGCTTTAATTGACTGTTTCGGTGTGGTACCGCATTACTACGTGATCCAAACCAGAAAAAGGCCTGGATCTGGCCAACAAGTATGCGAAAAATGCGAAAGTACGAACCAGATGAGGGCAAATACCAGACCTAACCAAGACATAACCGGCGTTATCCTCTAAAATATTAATCGCAACCAGGATTAATTGACAGTTTCAGTGTGGTACCACATTACTACGTGATCCAAACCAGAAAAAGCCCAGGATCTGGCCAACAAGTATGCGAAATCGCGCAAGTATGTACCAGATTATAGCAAATACCAGATCTAACCCAGACATAACCAGCGTAATCCTCTAAAATACTTATCGGAACCAGCTTCTATTGACTGTTTCAGTGTGGTACCACATTACTACGGGAACCAAACCAGAAAAAACTCAGGATCTGGCCAACAAGTATGCGAAAAACGCGAAAGTACGAGACAGATGACGGCAAATCCTATACCTAACCGAGACATAACCGGCGTTATCCTCTAAAATATTAGTCGCAACCAGGTTCAATTGACTGTTTCAGTGTGGTCCCACATTACTACTTGATCCAAGACAGAAAAAGGCCAGGATCTGGCCAACAAGTATGCGAAAAAGGCGAAAGTACGAGCCAGATGAGGGCAAGTACCAGACCTAACCCAGATATCACCGGCGTTATCCTCTAAAATATTAATCGCAGCCAGGTTTAGTTGACCTTTTCGGTGTGGAACCACACAACTACGGGATCCAAACCGGAAAAAACCCAGGATCTGGCCAACAAGTATGCGAAAAATGCGAAAGTACGAGCCTGATGAGGGCAAATGCCAGACCTAACCCAAACATAACCGGCGTTATCCTCCAAAATAGTAATCTCAACCAGGTTTAATTGACTGTATCGGTGTGGTACCGCGTTACTACGTGACCCAAACCAGAAAAAGGACAGGATCTGGCCAACAAGTATGCGAAAAATGCGAAAGTACGAGCCAGATGATTGCAAATCCCAGACCTAACCGAGACATATGCGGCGTTATCCTCTAAAATATTAATCGCAACCAGGTTTGATTGTCTGTTTCGGTGTGGTACCGCATTACTACGTGGTCCAAGCCAGAAAAAGGCCAGGATGTGGCCAACAAGTATGCGAAAAACGCGAAAGTATGTGCCAGATGATAGCAAATAACAGATCTAACCCAGACATAACCAGCGTGATCCTCTAAAATACTTATCGGAACCAGCTTCTATTGACTGTATCAGTGTGGTACCACATTACTACGGGATCCAAACCAGAAAAAACTCAGGATCTGGCCAACAAGTATGCGAAAAACGCGAAAGTACAAGCCAGATGAGGGCAAATACCAGACCTAACCCAGACATAACCGGCGTTATCCTCCAAAATAGTAATCGCAACCAGGTTTAATTGACTGTATCGGTGTGGAACCACTTTACTACGTAGTCCAAGCCAGAAAAAGGCCAGGATCTGGCCAACAAGTATGCGAAAAACGCGAAAGTATGTGCCAGATGATAGCAAATACCAGAACTAACCCAGACATAACCAGCGTGATCCTCTAAAATACTTATCTGAACCAGCTTCTATTGACTGTTTCAGTGTGGTACCACATTACTACGTGATCCAAACCAGAAAAAGCCCAGGATCTGGCCAACAAGTATGCGAAAAACGCGAAAGTATGAGCCTGATGATTGCAAATACCAGTACTAACCCAAACGTAACCTGCGTTATCCTCCAAACTATTAATTGGAACCAGCTTTTATTGACTGTTTCAGTGTGGTACCACATTACTACTTTATCCAAACCAGAAAAAACCCAGGATCTGCCCGACAAGAATGCGAAAAATGCGAAAGTACGAGCCAGATGAGGGCAAATACCAGACCTAACCGAGACATAACCGGCGTTATCCTCTAAAATATTAATCGCAACCAGGTTTAATTGACTGTTTCGGTGTGGAACCACATTACTACGGGATCCAAACCAGAAAAAACCCAGGATCTGGCAAACAAGTATGCGAAAAACGCGAAAGTATGAGCCAGATGATTGGAAATATGATAACTAACCCAGTCATAACCAGCGTTATCCTCTGAAATATAATTCGCAACCAAGTTTAACTGACAGTTTCGGTGTGGTACCACAGTACTACGTTATCCAAACCAGAAAAAGGCCAGGATCTGGCCAACAAGAATGCGAAAAATGCGAAAGTACGAGCCAAATGAGGGCAAATACCAGACCTAACCGAGACATATGCGGCGTTATCCTCTAGAATATTAATCGCAAACAGGTTTTATTGACTGTTTCGGTGTGGTACCGCATTACTACGTGGTCCAAGCCAGATAAAGGCCAGGATCTGAACAAGTATGCGAAAAATGCGAAAGTACGGGCCAGATGATTGCTAATACCAGAACTAACCCAAACGTAACCAGCGTTATCCTTCAAACTATTAATGGGAACCAGCTTTTATTGACTGTTTCAGTGTGGTACCACAGTACTACGTGATCCAAACCAGAAAAAACCCAGGATCTGCCCAACAAGTATGCGAAAAACGCGAAAGTACGAGCCTGATGACGGCATATCCCAGACCTAACCGAGACATAACCGGCGTTATCCTCTAAAATATTAATCGCAACTAGGATTAATTGACAGTTTCAGTGTGGTACCACATTACTACGTGATCCAAACCAGAAAAAGCCCAGGATCTGGCCAACAAGTATGCGAAATCGCGCAAGTATGTACCAGATTATAGCAAATACCAGATCTAACCCAAACATAACCAGCGTTATCCTCTAAAATAGTTATCGGAACCAGCTTCTATTGACTGTTTCAGTGTGGTACCACATTACTACGGGATCCAAACCAGAAAAAACTCAGGATCTGGCCAACAAGTATGCGAAAAACGCGAAAGTACGAGACAGATGACGGCAAATCCTATATCTAACCGAGACATAACCGGCGTTATCCTCTAAAATATTAGTCGCAACCAGGTTCAATTGACTGTTTCAGTGTGGTCCCACATTACTACTTGATCCAAGACAGAAAAAGGCCAGGATCTAAACAAGTATGCGAAAAATGCGAAAGAACGAGCCAGATGATTGCTAATACCAGAACTAACCCAAACGTAACCAGCGTTATCCTTCAAACTATTAATGGGAACCAGCTTTTATTGACTGTTTCAGTGTGGTACCACAGTACTACGTGATCCAAACCAGAAAAAACCCAGGATCTGCCCAACAAGTATGCGAAAAACGCGAAAGTACGAGCCAGATGAGGGCATATCCCAGACCTAACCGAGACATAACCGGCGTTATCCTCTAAAATATTAATCGCAACCAGCTTTAATTGACTGTTTCGGTGTGGTACCGCATTACTACGTGATCCAAACCAGAAAAAGGACAGGATCTGGCCAACAAGTATGCGAAAAATGCGAAAGTACGAGCCAGATGATTGCTAATCCCAGACCTAACCGAGACATATGCGGCGTTATCCTCTAAAATATTAATCGCAACCAGGTTTGATTGTCTGTTTCGGTGGGGTACCGCATTACTACGTGGTCCAAGCCAGAAAAAGGCCAGGATCTGGCCAACAAGTATGCGAAAAACGCGAAAGTATGTGCCAGATGATAGCAAATACCAGAACTGTCCCAGACATAACCAGCGTTACCCTCTAAAATATTAATCGCAACCAGGTTTAATTGACTGTTTCGGTGTGGAACCACATTACTACGGGATCCATTCCAGAAAAAACCCAGGATCTGGCCAACGACTATGCGAAAAACGCGAAAGTACGAGCCAGATGAGGGCAAATACCAGACCTAACCCAGACATAACCGGCGTTATCCTCCAAAATAGTAATCGCAACCAGGTTTAATTGACTGTATCGGTGTGGAACCACTTTACTACGTAGTCCAAACCAGAAAAAGGCCAGGATCTGGCCAACAAGTATGCGAAAAGCGCGAAAGTATGTGCCAGATGAGGGCAAATACCAGACCTAACCCAAACATAACCGGCGTTATCCTCTAAAATATTAATCGCAACCAGGATTAATTGACAGTTTCAGTGTGGTACCACATTACTACGTGATCCAAACCAGAAAAAGCCCAGGATCTGGCCAACAAGTATGCGAAATCGCGCAAGTATGTACCAGATTATAGCAAATACCAGATCTAACCCAGACATAACCAGCGTAATCCTCTAAAATACTTATCGGAACCAGCTTCTATTGACTGTTTCAGTGTGGTACCACATTACTACGGGAACCAAACCAGAAAAAACTCAGGATCTGGCCAACAAGTATGCGAAAAACGCGAAAGTACGAGACAGATGACGGCAAATCCTATACCTAACCGAGACATAACCGGCGTTATCCTCTAAAATATTAGTCGCAACCAGGTTCAATTGACTGTTTCAGTGTGGTCCCACATTACTACTTGATCCAAGACAGAAAAAGGCCAGGATCTGGCCAACAAGTATGCGAAAAAGGCGAAAGTACGAGCCAGATGAGGGCAAGTACCAGACCTAACCCAGATATCACCGGCGTTATCCTCTAAAATATTAATCGCAGCCAGGTTTAGTTGACCTTTTCGGTGTGGAACCACACAACTACGGGATCCAAACCGGAAAAAACCCAGGATCTGGCCAACAAGTATGCGAAAAATGCGAAAGTACGAGCCTGATGAGGGCAAATGCCAGACCTAACCCAAACATAACCGGCGTTATCCTCCAAAATAGTAATCTCAACCAGGTTTAATTGACTGTATCGGTGTGGTACCGCGTTACTACGTGACCCAAACCAGAAAAAGGACAGGATCTGGCCAACAAGTATGCGAAAAATGCGAAAGTACGAGCCAGATGATTGCAAATCCCAGACCTAACCGAGACATATGCGGCGTTATCCTCTAAAATATTAATCGCAACCAGGTTTGATTGTCTGTTTCGGTGTGGTACCGCATTACTACGTGGTCCAAGCCAGAAAAAGGCCAGGATCTGGCCAACAAGTATGCGAAAAACGCGAGAGTATGTGCCAGATGATAGCAAATAACAGATCTAACCCAGACATAACCAGCGTGATCCTCTAAAATACTTATCGGAACCAGCTTCTATTGACTGTATCAGTGTGGTACCACATTACTACGGGATCCAAACCAGAAAAAACTCAGGATCTGGCCAACAAGTATGCGAAAAACGCGAAAGTACGAGCCAGATGAGGGCAAATACCAGACCTAACCCAGACATAACCGGCGTTATCCTCCAAAATAGTAATCGCAACCAGGTTTAATTGACTGTATCGGTGTGGAACCACTTTACTACGTAGTCCAAGCCAGAAAAAGGCCAGGATCTGGCCAACAAGTATGCGAAAAACGCGAAAGTATGTGCCAGATGATAGCAAATACCAGAACTAACCCAGACATAACCAGCGTGATCCTCTAAAATACTTATCTGAACCAGCTTCTATTGACTGTTTCAGTGTGGTACCGCATTACTACGGGATCCAAACCAGAAAAAACTCAGGATCTGGCCAACAAGTACGCAAAAAACGCGAAAGTACGAGCCAGACGAGGGCAAATACCAGACCTCACCCAGACATAACCGGCGTTATCCTCTAAAATATTAATCGGACCCAGGATTTATTGACTGTTTCAGTGCGGTACCACTTTACTACGTGGTTCTTGCCAGAAAAAGGCCAGCATCTGGCCAACAAGTATGCGAAAAATGCGGAGGTACGAGCCAGATGAGGGCAAATACCAGACCTAACCCAGACATAATCGGCGTTATCCTCTAAAATATTAATCGGACCCGGGTTTAATTGACTGTTTCAGTGTGGTACCACATTACTACGTGGTCCAAGCCAGAAAAAGGCCAAGATCTGGCCAACAAGTATGCGAAAAATGCGAAAGTACGAGCCAGATGATTGCAAATCCCAGACCTAACCGAGACATATGCGGCGTTATCCTCTAAAATATTAATCGCAACCAGGTTTGATTGTCTGTTTCGGTGTGGTACCGCATTACTACGTGGTCCAAGCCACAAAAAGGCCAGGATCTAAACAAGTATGCGAAAAATGCGAAAGAACGAGCCAGATGATTGCTAATACCAGAACTAACCCAAACGTAACCAGCGTTATCCTTCAAACTATTAATGGGAACCAGCTTTTATTGACTGTTTCAGTGTGGTACCACAGTACTACGTGAACCAAACCAGAAAAAACCCAGGATCCGCCCAACAAGTATGCGAAAAACGCGAAAGTACGAGCCAGAGGAGGGCATATCCCAGACCTAACCGAGACATAACCGGCGTTATCCTCTAAAATATTAATCGCAACCAGCTTTAATTGACTGTTTCGGTGTGGTACCGCATTACTACGTGATCCAAACCAGAGAAAGGACAGGATCTGGCCAACAAGTATGCGAAAAATGCGAAAGTACGAGCCAGATGATTGCTAATCCCAGACATAACCGGCGTTATCCTCCAAAATAGTAATCTCAACCAGGTTTAATTGACTGTATCGGTGTGGTACCGCGTTACTACGTGACCCAAACCAGAAAAAGGACAGGATCTGCCCAACAAGTATGCGAAAAATGCGAAAGTACGAGCCAGATGATTGCAAATCCCAGACCTAACCGAGACATATGCGGCGTTATCCTCTAAAATATTAATCGCAACCAGGTTTGATTGTCTGTTTCGGTGTGGTACCGCATTACTACGTGGTCCAAGCCAGAAAAAGGCCAGGATCTGGCCAACAAGTATGCGAAAAACGCGAAAGTATGTGCCAGATGATAGCAAATACCAGAACTAACCCAGACATAACCAGCGTGATCCTCTAAAATACTTATCTGAACCAGCTTCTATTGACTGTTTCAGTGTGGTACCGCATTACTACGGGATCCAAACCAGAAAAAACTCAGGATCTGGCCAACAAGTACGCGAAAAACGCGAAAGTACGAGCCAGACGAGGGCAAATACCAGACCTCACCCAGACATTACCGGCGTTATCCTCTAAAATATTAATCGGACACAGGATTTATTGACTGTTTCAGTGCGGTACCACTTTACTACGTGGTCCTTGCCAGAAAAAGGCCAGGATCTGGCCAACAAGTATGCGAAAAATGCGGAGGTACGAGCCAGATGAGGGCAAATAGCAGACCAAAACCAGACATAACCGGCGTTATCCTCTAAAATATTAATCGGACCCGGGTTTAATTGACTGTTTCAGTGTGGTACCACATTACTACGTGGTCCAAGCCAGAAAAAGGCCAAGATCTGGCCAACAAGTATGCGAAAAATGCGAAAGTACGAGCCAGATGATTGCAAATCCCAGACCTAACCGAGACATATGCGGCGTTATCCTCTAAAATATTAATCGCAACCAGGTTTGATTGTCTGTTTCGGTGTGGTACCGCATTACTACGTGGTCCAAGCCAGAAAAAGGCCAGGATCTAAGCAAGTATGCGAAAAATGCGAAAGTACGTTCCAGATGATTGCAAATACCAGAACTGTCCCAGACATAACCAGCGTTATCCTCTAAAATATTAATCGCAACCAGGTTTAATTGACTGTTTCGGTGTGGAACCACATTACTACGGGATCCATTCCAGAAAAAACCCAGGATCTGGCCAACAACTATGCGAAAATCGCGAAAGTACGAGCCAGATGAGGGCAAATACCAGACCTAACCCAGACATAACCGGCGTGATCCTCTAAAATACTTATCGGAACCAGGTTTAATTGACTGCTTCGGTGTGGAACTACATTACTACGTGACCCAAACCAGAAAAAGCCCAGGATCTGACCAACAAGTATGCGAAAAATGCGAAAGTACGAGCCAGATGAGGGCAAATACCAGACCTAACCCAGACATAACCGGCGTTATCCTCTAAAATATTAATCGGACCCAGGTTTAATTGACTGTTTCAGTGCGGTACCACTTTACTACGTGGTCCTTGCCAGAAAAAGGCCAGGATCTGGCCAACAAGTATGCGAAAAATGCGAAAGTACGAGCCAGATGAGGGCAAATACTAGACGTAACCCAGACATAACCGGCGTTATACTGTAAAATATTTATCGCAACCAGGTTTAATTGACTGCTTCGGTGTGGAACTACATTACAACGGGATCCAAGCCACAAAAAACCCAGGATCTGCCAGACAAGTATGCGAAAAATGAGAAAGTACGAGCCAGATGGTTGGAAATACCTGAACTAACCCAGACATAACCGGCGTTATCCTCAAAAATATTAATCGCAACCATGTTTAACCGACTGTTTCGGTGTGGTACCCCATTACTGCCATGTCAAAGCCGGAAAAAGGCCAGGACCTGGCCAACAAGTATGCGAAAAATGCGAAAGTATGTGCCAGATGATAGCAAATAACAGATCTAACCCAGACATAACCAGCGTGATCCTCTAAAATACTTACCGGAACCAGCTTCTATTGACTGTATCAGTGTGGTACCACATTACTACGGGATCCAAACCAGAAAAAACTCAGGATCTGGCCAACAAGTATGCGAAAAACGCGAAAGTACGAGCCAGATGAGGGCAAATACCAGACCTAACCCAGACATAACCGGCGTTATCCTCCAAAATAGTAATCGCAACCAGGTTTAATTGACTGTATCGGTGTGAAACCACTTTACTACGTAGTCCTTGCCAGAAAAAGGCCAGGATCTGGCCAACAAGTATGCGAAAAATGCGGAGGTACGAGCCAGATGAGGGCATATCCCAGACCTAACCGAGACATAACCGGCGTTATCCTCTAAAATATTAATCGCAACCAGCTTTAATTGACTGTTTCGGTATGGTACCGCATTACTACGTGATCCAAACCAGAAAAAGACCAGGATCTAAACAAGTATGCGAAAAATGCGAAAGAACTAGCCAGATGATTGCTAATACCAGAACTAACCCAAACGTAACCAGCGTTATCCTTCAAACTATTAATGGGAACCAGCTTTTATTGACTGTTTCAGTGTGGTACCACAGTACTACGTGATCCAAACCAGAAAAAACCCAGGATCTGCCCAACAAGTATGCGAAAAACGCGAAAGTACGAGCCAGATGAGGGCATATCCCAGACCTAACCGAGACATAACCGGCGTTATCCTCTAAAATATTAATCGCAACCAGCTTTAATTGACTGTTTCGGTGTGGTACCGCATTACTACGTGATCCAAACCAGAAAAAGGCCTGGATCTGGCCAACAAGTATGCGAAAAATTCGAAAGTACGAACCAGATGAGGGCAAATACCAGACCTAACCAAGACATAACCGGCGTTATCCTCTAAAATATTAATCGCAACCAGGATTAATTGACAGTTTCAGTGTGGTACCACATTACTACGTGATCCAAACCAGAAAAAGCCCAGGATCTGGCCAACAAGTATGCGAAATCGCGCAAGTATGTACCAGATTATAGCAAATACCAGATCTAACCCAGACATAACCAGCGTTATGCTCTAAAATACTTATCGGAACCAGCTTCTATTGACTGTTTCAGTGTGGCACCACATTACTACGGGATCCAAACCAGAAAAAACTCAGGATCTGGCCAACAAGTATGCGAAAAACGCGAAAGTACGAGACAGATGACAGCAAATCCTATACCTAACCCAGATATCACCGGCGTTATCCTCTAAAATATTAATCGCAGCCAGGTTTAGTTGACCTTTTCGGTGTGGAACCACACAACTACGGGATCCAAACCGGAAAAAACCCAGGATCTGACCAACAAGTATGAGAAAAATGCGAAAGTACGAGCCAGATGAGGGCAAATACCAGACCTAACCCAGACATAACCGGCGTTATCCTCCAAAATAGTAATCTCAACCAGGTTTAATTGACTGTATCGGTGTGGTACCGCGTTACTACGTGACCCAAACCAGAAAAAGGCCAGGATCTGGCCAACAAGTATGCGAAAAACGCAAAAGTATGTGCCAGATGATAGCAAATACCAGAACTAACCCAGACATAACCAGCGTGATCCTCTAAAATACTTATCGGAACCAGCTTCTATTGACTGTTTCAGTGTGGTACCACATTACTACGGGATCCAAACCAGAAAAAACTCAGGATCTGGCCAACAAGTATGCGAAAAACGCGAAAGTACGAGCCAGATGAGGGCAAATACCAGACCTAACCCAGACATAACCGGCGTTATCCTCCAAAATAGTAATCGCAACCAGGTTTAATTGACTGTATCGGTGTGGAACCACTTTACTACGTAGTCCAAGCCAGAAAAAGGCCAGGATCTGGCCAACAAGTATGCGAAAAACGCGAAAGTATGTGCCAGATGATAGCAAATACCAGAACTAACCCAGACATAACCAGCGTGATCCTCTAAAATACTTATCTGAACCAGCCTCTATTGACTGTTTCAGTGTGGTACCACATTACTACGGGATCCAAACCAGAAAAAACTCAGGATCTGGCCAACAAGTATGCGAAAAACGCGAAAGTACGAGCCAGATGAGGGCAAATACCAGACCTAACCCAGACATAACCGGCGTTATCCTCCAAAATAGTAATCGCAACCAGGTTTAATTGACTGTATCGGTGTGGAACCACTTTACTACGTAGTCCAAGCCAGAAAAAGGCCAGGATCTGGCCAACAAGTATGCGAAAAACGCGAAAGTATATGCCAGATGATAGCAAATACCAGAACTAACCCAGACATAACCGGCGTTATCCTCTAAAATATTAATCGGACCCGGGTTTAATTGACTGTTTCAGTGCGGTACCACTTTACTACGTGGTCCTTGCCAGAAAAAGGCCAGGATCTGGCCAACAAGTATGAGAAAAATGCGGAGGTACGAGCCAGATGAGGGCAAATACCAGACCTAACCCAGACATAACCGGCGTTATCCTCTAAAATATTAATCGCAACCAGGTTTAATTGACTGTTCCGGTGTGGAACTACATTACTACGGGATCCAAACCAGAAAAAGCCCAGGATCTGGCCAACAAGAATGCCAAAAATGCGAAAGTACGAGCCAGATGTGGACAAATCCCAGGCCTACCCGAGCCATAACCGGCGTTATCCTCTAAAATATTATTCGCAACCAGGTTTCATTGACTGTTTCAGTGTGGTACCACATTACTACGTGATCCAAACCAGAAAAAGCCCACGATCTGGCCAACAAGTATGCGAAAAACTCGAAGGTATGTGCCACATTATAGCAAATACCAGAACTAACCCAGACATAACCAGCGTTATCCTCTAAAATACTTATCGGAACCAGCTTCTATTGACTGTTTCAGTGTGGTACAACATTACTACGTGATCCAAACCAGAAAAAGCCCAGGATCTGACCAACAAGTATGCGAAAAATGCGAAAGTACGAGCCAGATGAGGGCAAATACCAGACCTAACCCAGACATAACCGGCGTTATCCTCTAAAATATTAATCGGACCCAGGTTTAATTGACTGTTTCAGTGCGGTACCACTTTACTTCGTGGTCCTTGCCAGAAAAAGGCCAGGATCGGGCCAACAAGTATGCGAAAAATGCGAAAGTACGAGCCAGATGAGGGCAAATACCAGACCTAACCCAGACATAACCAGCGTTATCCTCTAAAATACTTATCGGAACCAGCTTCTATTGACTGTTTCAGTGTGGTACCACATTACTACGTGATCCAAACCAGAAAAAGCCCAGGATCTGGACAACAAGTATGCGAAAAATGCGAAAGTACGAGCCAGATGAGGGCAAATACCAGACCTAACCCAGACATAACCGGCGTTATCCTCTAAAATATTAATCGGACCCAGGTTTAATTGACTGTTTCAGTGCGGTACTACTTTACTACGTGGTCCTTGCCAGAAAAAGGCCAGGATCTGGCCAACAAGTATGCGAAAAATGCGAAAGTACGAGCCAGATGAGGGCAAATACCAGACCTAACCCAGACATAACCGGCGTTATCCTCTAAAATATTAATCGGACCCAGGTTTAATTGACTGTTTCAGTGTGGTACCACATTACTACGTGATCCAAACCAGAAAAAGCCCAGGATCTGGCCAACAAGTATGCGAAAAACGCGAAAGTATGAGACACATGAGGGCAAATACTAGACGTAACCCAGACATAACCGGCGTTATACTGTAAAATATTAATCGCAACCAGGTTTAACCGACTGTTTCGGTGTGGTACCACATTACTGCCATGTCAAAGCCGGAAAAAGGCCAGGACCTGGCCAACAAGTATGCGAAAAATGCGAAAGAACGAGCCAGATGATTGCTAATACCAGAACTAACCCAAACGTAACCAGCGTTATCCTTCAATCTATTAATGGGAACCAGCTTTTATTGACTGTTTCAGTGTGGTACCACAGTACTACGTGATCCAAACCAGAGAAAACCCAGGATCTGCCCAACAAGTATGCGAAAAACGCGTAAGTATGAGCCAGATGAGGGCAAATACCAGTCCTAACCCAGACATAACCGGCGATATCCTCTAAAATATTTATCGCGAACATGCTTAATTGACTGCTCCAGTGTGGTACCACATTACTACGTGATCCAAACCAGAAAAATCCCAGGATCTAGCCAACAAGTGTGGGAAAAACGCGAAAGTATGATCCAGATGATTGCAAATACCAGAACTAGCACAGACATAACCAGCGTTATCCTCTAAAATATTATTCGCAACCAGGTTTAATTGACTGTTTCAGTGTGGTACCACATTACTACGGGATCCAAACCAGAAAAAGCCCAGGATCTGGCCAACAAGTATGCGAAAAACGCGAAAGTACGGGCCAGATGGGGGCAAATCCCAGACCTAACTCAGACATAACCGGCGTTATCCTCTAAAATATTAATCGCAACCAGGATTAATTGACAGTTTCAGTGTGGTACCACATTACTACGTGATCCAAACCAGAAAAAGCCCAGGATCTGGCCAACAAGTATGCGAAATCGTGCAAGTATGTACCAGATTATAGCAAATACCAGATCTAACCCAGACATAACCAGCGTTATCCTCTAAAATACTTATCGGAACCAGCTTCTATTGACTGTTTCAGTGTGGTACCACATTACTACGGGATCCAAACCAGAAAAAACTCAGGATCTGGCCAACAAGTATGCGAAAAACGCGAAAGTACGAGACAGATGACCGCAAATCCTATACCTAACCGAGACATAACCGGTGTTATCCTCTAAAATATTAGTCGCAACCAGGTTCAATTGACTGTTTCAGTGTGGTCCCACATTACTACTTGATCCAAGACAGAAAAAGGCCAGGATCTGGCCAACAAGTATGCGAAAAAGGCGAAAGTACGAGCCAGATGAGGGCAAGTACCAGACCTAACCCAGATATCACCGGCGTTATCCTCTAAAATATTAATCGCAGCCAGGTTTAGTTGACCTTTTCGGTGTGGAACCACACAACTACGGGATCCAAACCGGAAAAAACCCAGGATCTGGCCAACAAGTATGCGAAAAATGCGAAAGTACGAGCCTGATGAGGGCAAATACCAGACCTAACCCAGACATAACCGGCGTTATCCTCCAAAATAGTAATCTCAACCAGGTTTAATTGACTGTATTGGTGTGGTACCGCGTTACTACGTGACCCAAACCAGAAAAAGGACAGGATCTGGCCAACAAGTATGCGAAAAATGCGAAAGTACGAGCCAGATGAGGGCAAATACCAGACCTAACCCAGACATAACCGGCGTTATCCTCCAAAATAGTAATCTCAACCAGGTTTAATTGACTGTATCGGTATGGTACCGCGTTACTACGTGACCCAAACCAGAAAAAGGACAGCAGCTGGCCAATAAGTATGCGAAAAATGCGAAAGTACGAGCCAGATGATTGCAAATCCCAGACCTAACCGAGACATATGCGGCGTTATCCTCTAAAATATTAATCGCAACCAGGTTTGATTGTCTGTTTCGGTGTGGTACCGCATTACTACGTGGTCCAAGCCTGAAAAAGGCCAGGATCTGAACAAGTTTGCGAAAAATGCGAAAGTACGTTCCAGATGATTGCAAATACCAGAACTGTCCCATACATAACCAGCGTTATCCTCTAAAATATTAATCGCAACCAGGTTTAATTGACTGTTTCGGTGTGGAACCACATTACTACGGGATCCATTCCAGAAAAAACCCAGGATCTGGCCAACAACTATGCGAAAAACGCGAAAGTACGAGCCAGATGAGGGCAAATACCAGACCTAACCCAGACATAACCGGCGTTATCCTCAAAAATAGTAATCGCGACCAGGTTTAATTGACTGTATCGGTGTGGAACCACTTTACTACGTAGTCCAAGCCAGAAAAAGGCCAGGATCTGGCCAACAAGTATGCGAAAAACGCGAAAGTATTTGCCAGATGATAGCAAATACCAGAACTAACCCAGACATAACCAGCGTGATCCTCGAAAATACTTATCGGAACCAGCTTCTATTGACTGTTTCAGTGTGGTACCACATTACTACGGGATCCAAACCAGAAAAAACTCAGGATCTGGCCAACAAGTATGCGAAAAACGCGAAAGTACGAGCCAGATGAGGGCAAATACCAGACCTAACTCAGACATAACCGGCGTTATCCTCTAAAATATTAATCGCAACCAGGTTTAATTGACTGTTCCGGTGTGGAACTACATTACTACGGGATCCAAACCAGAAAAAGCCCAGGATCTGGCCAACAAGTATGCGAAAAACGCGAAAGTATCTGCCAGATGATAGCAAATACCAGAACTAACCCAGACATAACCAGCGTGATCCTCTAAAATACTTATCTGAACCAGCTTCTATTGGCTGTTTCAGTGTGGTACCGCATTACTACGGGATCCAAACCAGAAAAAACTCAGGCCAACAAGTATGCGAAAAACGCGAAAGTACGAGCCAGATGAGGGCAAATACCAGACCTAACTCAGACATAACCGGCGTTATCCTCTAAAATATTAATCGGACCCAGGATTAATTGACTGTTTCAGTGTGGTACCACATTACTACGTGATCGAAACCAGAAAAAGCCCAGGATCTGGCCAACAAGAATGCGAAAAATGCGAAAGTACGAGCCAGATGTGGACAAATCCCAGACCTACCCGAGACATAACCGGCGTTATCCTCTAAAATATTAATCGCAACCATGTTTAATTGACTGTTTCAGTGTGGTACCACATTACTACGTGATCCAAACCAGAAAAAGCCCAGGATCTGCCCAACAATTATGCGAAAAATGCGAAAGTACGAGCCTGATGGTTGCTAATACCAGAACTAACCCAAACGTAACCAGCGTTATCCCCCAAACTATTAATCGGAACCAGCTTTTATTGACAGTTTCAGTGTGGTACCACATTACTACGTGATCCAAACCAGAAAAAGCCCAGGATCTGGCCAACAAGAATGCGCAAAATGCGACAGTACGAGCCAGATGTGGACAAATCCCAGACCTACCCGAGACATAACCGGCGTTCTCCTCTAAAATATTAATCGCAACTATGTTTAATTGACTGTTTCAGTGTGGTACCACATTACTACGTGATCCAAACCAGAAAAAGCCCACGATCTGGCCAACAAGTATGCGAAAAACTCGAAGGTATGTGCCAGATGATAGCAAATACCAGAACTAACCCAGACATAACCAGCGTTATCCTCTAAAATACTTATCGGAACCAGCTTCTATTGACTGTTTCAGTGTGGTACCACATTACTACGTGATCCAAACCAGAAAAAGCCCAGGATCTGGCCAACAATAATGCGCAAAATGCGAAAGTACGAGCCAGATGTGGACAAATCCCAGACCTACCCGAGACATAACCGGCGTTATCCTGTAAAATATTAATCGCAACCATGTTTAATTGACTGTTTCAGTGTGGTACCACATTACTACTTGATCCAAACCAGAAAAAGCCCACGATCTGGCCAACAAGTATGCGAAAAACTCGAAGGTATGTGCCAGATGATAGCAAATACCAGAACTAACCCAGACATAACCAGCATTATACTCTAAAATACTTATCGGAACCAGCTTCTATTGACTGCTTCAGTGTCGTACCACATTACTACGTGATCCAAACCAGAAAAAGCCCAGGATCTGGCCAACAAGTATGCCAAAAACGCGAAAGTATGTGCCAGATGATAGCACATACCAGAACTAACCCAGACATAACCAGCGTTATCCTCTAAAATACTTATCGGAACCAGCTTCTATTGACTGTTTCAGTGTGGTGCCGCATTACTACGGGATCCAAACCAGAAAAAACTCAGGATCTGGCCAGCAAGTATGCGAAAAACGCGAAAGTACGAGCCAGATGAGTGCAAATACCAGACCTAACTCAGACATAACCGGCGTTATCCTCTAAAATATTAATCGCAACCAGGTTTAATTGACTGTTCCGGTGTGGAACCACATTACTACGGGATCCAAACCAGAAAAAGGCCTGGATCTGGCCAACAAGTATGCGAAAAATGCGAAAATACGAGCCAGGTGATTGCAAATCCCAGACCTAACCGAGACATAACCGGCGTTATCCTCTGAAATTTTAATCGCAACCAGGTTTAGTTGACTGTTTCGGTGTGGTACCGCATTAATACGTGATCCAAACCAGAAATTTCCCAGGATGTGGCCAACAAGTATGCGAAAAATGCGAAAGTATGTGCCTGATGATTGCAAATACCAGTACTAACCCAAACGTAACCTGCGTTATCCTCCAAACTATTAATCGGAACCAGCCTTTATTGACAGTTTCAGTGTGGTACCACATTACTACATTATCCAAACCAGAAAAAACCCAGGATCTGCCCAACAAGTATGCGAAAAACGCGTAAGTATGAGCCAGATGAGGGCAAATACCAGACCTAACCCAGACATAACCGGCGATATCCTCTAAAATATTTATCGCGAACATGTTTAATTGACTGCTTCAGTGTGGTACCACATTACTACGTGATCCAAACCAGAAAAAGCCCACGATCTGGCCAACAAGTATTCGAAAAACTCGAAAGTATGAGACACATGAGGGCAAATACTAGACGTAACCCAGACATAACCGGCGTTATACTGTAAAATATTAATCGCAACCAGGTTTAATTGACTGTTCCGGTGTGGAGCCACATTACTACGGGATCCAAACCAGAAAAAGGCCTGGATCTGGCCAACAAGTATGCGAAAAATGCGAAAGTACGAGCCAGGTGATTGCAAATCCCAGACCTAACCGAGACATAACCGGCGTTATCCTCTGAAATTTTAATCGCAACCAGGTTTAATTGACTGTTTCAGTGTGGTACCACATTACTACGGGATCCAAACCAGAAAAAACTCAGGATCTGGCCAACCAGAATTCGAAAAATGCGAAAGTACGAGCCAGATGTGGACAAATCCCAGACCTACCCGAGACATAACCGGCGTTATCCTCTAAAATATTAATCGCAACCAGGTTTAATTGACTGTTTCAGTGTGGTACCACATTACTACGTGATCCAAACCAGAAAAAGCCCACGATCTGGCCAACAAGTATTCGAAAAACTCGAAAGTATGAGACACATGAGGGCAAATACTAGACGTAACCCAGACATAACCGGCGTTATACTGTAAAATATTAATTGCAACCAGGTTTATTGGACTGTTTCGGTGTGGAACCACATTACGACGGGATCCAAGCCACAAAAAACCCAGGATCTGCCGGACAAGTATTCGAATAATGCGAAAGTACGATCCAGATGGTTGGAAATACCAGAACTAACCCAGACATAACCGGCGTTATCCTCAAAAATATTAATCGCAACCAGGTTTAACTGACTGTTGAGGTGTGGTACCACATTACTACGTGGTCCAAGCCAGAAAAAGGCCAGGATCTGAACAAGTATGCGAAAAATGCGAAAGTACGAGCCCGATGGTTGCTAATACCAGAACTAACCCAAACGTAACCAGCGTTATCCTCCAAACTATTAATCGGAACCAGCTCTTATTGACTGTTTCAGTGTGGTACCACAGTACTACGTGATCCAAACCAGAAAAAACCCAGGATCTGCCCAACAAGTATGCGAAAAATGCGAAAGTACGAGCCCGATGAGGGCAAATACCAAAACTAATCCAGACATAACCAGCGTTATCCTCTAAAATATTAATCGCAACCAGGTATAACTGACTGTTGAGGTGTGGTACCACATTACTACGTGGTCCAAGCCAGAAAAAGGCCAGGATCTGAACAAGTATGCGAAAAATGCGAAAGTACGAGCCTGATGGTTGCTAATACCAGTACTAACCCAAACGTAACCAGCGTTATCCTCCAAACTATTAATCGGAACCAGCTTTTATTGACTGTTTCAGTGTGGTACCACAGTACTACGTGATCCAATCCAGAAAAAGCCCAGGATCTGGCCAACAAGAATGCGCAAAATGCGAAAGTACGAGCCAGATGTGGACAAATCCCAGACCTACCCGAGACATAACCGGCGTTATTCTCTAAAATATTAATCGCAACCATGTTTAATTGACTTTTTCAGTGTGGTACCACATTACTACGTGATCCAAACCAGAAAAAGCCCACGATCTGGCCAACAAGTATGCGAAAAACTCGAAGGTATGTGCCAGATGATAGCAAATACCAGAACTAACCCAGACATAACCAGCGTTATCCTCTAAAATACTTATCGGAACCAGCTTCTATTGACTGTTTCAGTGTGGTACCACATTACTACGTGATCCAAACCAGAAAAAGCCCAGGATCTGGCCAACAAGTATGCGAAAAACGCGAAAGTATGTGCCAGATGATAGCAAATACCAGAACTAACCCAGACATAACCAGCGTTATCCTCTAAAATACTTATCGGAACCAGATTCTATTGACTGTTTCAGTGTGGTGCCGCATTACTACGGGATCCATTCCAGAAAAAACCCAGGATCTGGCCAACAACTATGCGAAAAACGCGAAAGTACGAGCCAGATGAGGGCAAATACCAGACCTAACCCAGACATAACCGGCGTTATCCTCCAAAATAGTAATCGCAACCAGGTTTAATTGACTGTATCGGTGTGGAACCACTTTACTACGTAGTACAAGCCAGAAAAAGGCCAGGATCTTGCCAACAAGTATGCGAAAAACGCGAAAGTATGTGCCAGATGATAGCAAATACCAGAACTAACCCAGACATAGCCGGCGTTATACTGTAAAATATTAATTGCAACCAGGTTTAATTGACTGCTTCGGTGTGGAACCACATTACGACGGGATCCAAGCCACAAAAGACCCAGGATCTGCCGGACAAGTATGCGAAAAATGCGAAAGTACGAGCCAGTTGGTTGGAAATACCAGAACTAACCCAGACATAACCGGCGTTATCCTCAAAAATATTAATCGCAACCAGGTTTAACTGACTGTTGAGGTGTGGTACCACATTACTGCGTTTTCAACCAGAAAAAACCCAGGATCTGCCCAACAAGTATGCGAAAAATGCGAAAGTACGAGCCAGATGAGGGCAAATACCAAAACTAATCTAGACATAACCAGCGTTATCCTCTAAAATATTAATCGCAACCTGGTTTAGTTGACTGTTTCGGTGTGGTACCGCATTACTACGTGATCCAAACCAGAAAAATCCCAGGATCTGGCCAACAACTATGCGAAAAACGCGAAAGTACGTGCCAGATGAGGGCATATACCAGACCTAACCCGGACATAACCGGCGTTATCCTCTAAAATATTAATCGCAACCAGGTTTAATTGACTGCTCCGGTGTGGTACCACATTACTACGTGATCCAAACCAGAAAAATCCCAGGATCTGGCCAACAACTATGCGAAAAACGCGAAAGTACGTGCCAGATGAGGGCATATACCAGACCTAACACGGACATAACCGGCGTTATCCTCTAAAATATTACTCGCAACCAGGTTTAATTGACTGTTTCGGTGTGGAATCACATTACTACGGGATACAAACCAGAAAAAACCCAGGATCTGGCCAACAAGTATGCGAAAAATGCAAAAGTACGATCCAGATGAGGGCAAATACCAGACCTAACCCAGACATAACCGGCGTTATCCTCTAAAATATTAATCGGACCCAGGTTTAATTGACTGTTTCAGTGCGGTACCACTTTACTACGGGGTGCTTGCCAGAAAACGGCCAGGATCTGGCCAACAAGTATGCGAAAAATGCGAAAGTACGAGCCAGATGAGGGCAAATACCAGACCTAACCCAGACGTAACTGGCGTTATCCTCTAAGATATTAATCGGACCCGGGTTTAATTGGCTGTTTCGGTGTGGAACCACATTACTACGTGATCCAAACCAGGAAAAACCCAGGATCTGGCAAACAAGTATGCGAAAAATGCGAAAGTAGGAGCCAGATGAGGGCAAATCCCAGACCTATCCCAGACATTACCGACGTTATCCTCTAAAATATTAATCGCAACCAGCTTTAATTGACTGTTTCGGTGTGGTACCGCATTACTACGTGATCCAAACCAGAAAAAGGCCTGGATCTGGCCAACAAGTATGCGAAAAACGCGAAAGTATGAGACACATGAGGGCAAGTACTAGACGTAACCCAGACATAACCGGCGTTATCCTCTAAAATATTAATCGCAACCAGGTTTAATTGACTGTTTCGTTGTGGAACCAAATTACTACGGGATCCAAACCAGAAAAAACCCAGGATCTGGCAAACAAGTATGCGAAAAATGCGAAAGTATGAGCCAGATGTTTGCAAATACCAGAACTATCCCAGACATAACCAGCGTTATCCTCTAAAATATTATTCGCAACCAGGTTTAATTGACTGTTTCAGTGCGGTACCACATTACTACGTGATCCAAACCAGAAAAAGCCCAGGATCTGGCCAACAAGTATGCGAAAAACGCGAAAGTATGAGACACATGAGGGCAAATACTAGACGTAACCCAGAGATAACCGGCGTTATACTGTAAAATATTAATCGCAACCAGGTTTAATTGACTGTTTCGGTATGGAACCACATTACAACGGGATCCAAGCCACAAACAAACCCAGGATCTGCTGGACAAGTATGCGAAAAATGCGAAAGTACGAGCCAGATGGTTGGAAATACCAGGCCTAACCCAGACATAATCGGCGTTATCCTCAAAAATATTAACCGCAACCAGGTTTAACTGACTGTTGCGGTGTGGTACCACATTACTACGTGGTCCAAGCCGGAAAAAGGCCAGGACCTGGCCAACAAGTTTGCGAAACATGCGAAAGAACGAGCCAGATGATTGCTAATACCAGAACTAAACCAAACGTAACCAGCGTTATCCTGCAAACTATTAATCGGAACCAGCTTTTATTGACTCTTTCAGTGTGGTACCACAGTACTACGTGATCCAAACCAGAAAAAATCCAGGATCTGCCCAACAAGTATGCGAAAAACGCGAAGGTATGAGCCAGAAGATTGCACATACCAGAACTAACGCAGACATAACCAGCGTTATCCTCTAAAATACTAATCGGAACCAGCTTTTATTGACAGTGTGGTACCACATTACTACGTGATCCAAGCCAGAAAAAGCCCAGGATCTGGCCAACATGTATGCGAAAAATGCGAAAGTACGAGCCACATGAGGGCATATCCCAGACTTAACCGAGACATAACCGGCGTTATCCTCTAAAATATTAATCGCAACCAGGTTTCATTGACTGTTTCGGTGTGGAACCACATTACTACGGGATCCAAACCAGAAAAAACCCAGGATCTGGCCAACAACTATGCGAAAAATGCGAAAGTACGAGCCAGATGAGGGAAAATACCAGACCTAACCCAGACATAACCGGCGTTATGCTCTAAAATATTAATCGGACCCAGGTTTAATTGACTGTTTCAGTGCGGTACCACTTTACTACATGGTCCTTGCCAGAAAAGGGCCATGATCTGGCCAACAAGTATGCGAAAAACTCGAAGGTATGCGCCAGATGATAGCAAATACCAGAACTATCCCAGACATAACCAGCGTTATCCTCTAAAATATTATTCGCAACCAGGTTTAATCGACTGTTTCAGTGCGGTATCACATTACTACGTGATCCAAAGCAGAAAAAGCCCAGGATCTGGCCAACAAGTATGCGAAAAACGCGAAAGTATGAGACACATGAGGGCAAGTAATAGACGTAACCCAGACATAACCGGCGTTATCCTCTAAAATATTAATCGCAACCAGGTTTAATTGACTGTTTCGGTGTGGGACCACATTACTACGGGATCCAAACCAGAAAAAGCCCAGGATCTGGCCAACAAGTATGCGAAAAGCTCGAAGGTATGTGCCAGACGATTGCAAATACCAGAACTATCCCAGACATAACCAGCGTTATCCTGTAAAATATTATTCGCAACCAGGTTTAATCGACTGTTTCAGTGCGGTACCACATTACTACGTGATCCAAACCAGAAAAAGCCCAGGATCTGGCCAACAAGTATGCGAAAAACGCGAAAGTATGAGACACATGAGGGCAAATACTAGACGTAACCCAGAGATAACCGGCGTCATACTGTAAAATATTAATCGCAACCAGGTTTAATTGACTGTTTCGGTGTGGAACCACATTACAACGGGATACAAGCCACAAACAAACCCAGGATCTGCCGGACAAGTATGCGAAAAATGCGAAAGTACGAGCCAGATGGTTGGAAATACCAGGCCTAACCCAGACATAACCGGCGTTATCCTCAAAAATATTAACCGCAACCAGGTTTAACTGACTGTTGCGGTGTGGTACCACATTACTACGTGGTCCAAGCCGGAAAAAGGCCAGGATCTGGCCAACAAGTTTGCGAAAAATGCGAAGGTATGAGCCAGATGATTGCACATACCAGAACTAACACAGACATAACCAGCGTTATCCTCTAAAATACTAATCGGAACCAGCTTTTATTGACAGTGTGGTACCACATTACTACGTGATCCGAGCCAGAAAAAGCCCAGGATCTGGCCAACATGTATGCGAAAAATGCGAAAGTACGAGCCACATGAGGGCATATCCCAGACTTAACCGAGACATAACCGGCGTTATCCTCTAAAATATTAATCGCAACCAGGTTTCATTGATGGTTTCGGTGTGGAACCACATTACTACGGGATCCAAACCAGAAAAAACCCAGGATCTGGCCAACAACTATGCGAAAAATGCGAAAGTACGAGCCAGATGAGGGAAAATACCAGACCTAACACAGACATAACCGGCGTTATCCTCTAAAATATTAATCGGACCAAGGTTTAATTGACTGTTTCAGTGTGGGACCACTTTACTACGTGGTCCATGCCAGAAAAAGGCCAGGATCTGGCCAACAAGAATGCGAAAAATGCGCAGGTACGAGCCAGATGAGGGCAAATACCAGACCTAACCCAGACATAACCGGCGTTATGCTCTAAAATATTAATCGGACCCAGGTTTAATTGACTGTTTCTGTGCGGTACCACTTTACTACATGGTCCTTGCCAGAAAAGGGCCATGATCTGGCCAACAAGTATGCGAAAAACTCGAAGGTATGCGCCAGATGATAGCAAATACCAGAACTAACCCAGACATAACCAGCGTTATCCTCTCAAATACTCATCGGAACCAGCTTCTATTGACTGTTTCAGTGTGGTACCACATTACTACGTGATCCAAACCAGAAAAAGCCCAGGATCTGGCCAACAAGTATGCGAAAAGCTCGAAGGTATGTGCCAGATGATTGCAAATACCAGGACTAACCCAGACATAACCAGCGTTATCCTCGAAAATACTAATCGGAACCAGCTTTAATTGACTGTTTCAGTGTGGTACCACATTTGTACGGGATCCAAACCAGAAAAAACTCAGGATCTGGCCAACAAGTATGCGAAAAACGCGAAAGTAAGAGCCAGATGAGGGCAAATCCCAGACCTATCCCAGACATTACCGACGTTATCCTCTAAAATATTAATCGCAACCAGCTTTAATTGACTGTTTCGGTGTGGTACAGCATTACTACGTGATCCAAACCAGAAAAAGGCCTGGATCTGGCCAACAAGTATGCGAAAAACGCGAAAGTACGAGACAGATGACGCCAAATCCTAGACCTAACTGAGACATAACCAGCGATATCCTCTAAAATAATAATCGCAAACAGGTTTAATTGACTGTCTCAGTGTGGTACCACATTACTACGTGGTCCAAACATGAAAAAGGCCAGGATCTGGCCAACAAGTATGCGAAAGACGCGAAAGTACGAGACAGATGACGGCAAATCCTAGACCTAACCCAGACATAACCGGCGTTATCCTCACAAAATGTTAATCGCAACCAGGTTTAATTGACTGTGTCAGTGTGGTACCACATTATTACGGGATCCAAACCAGAAAAAACCCAGGATCTGGCAAACAAGTATGCGAAAAGCTCGAAGGTATGTGCCAGACGATTACAAATACCAGGACTGACCCAGACATAACCAGCGTTATCCTCGAAAATTCTAATCGGAACCAGCTTTAATTGACTGTTTCAGTGTGGTACCACATTGGTACGGGATCCAAACCAGAAAAAACTCAGGATCTGGCCAACAAGTACGCGAAAAACGCGAAAGTACGAGCCATATGAGGGCAAATCCCAGACCTAACCCAGACATAACCAGCGTTATCCTCTAAAATATTATTCGCAACCAGGTTTAATTGACTGTTTCAGTGCGGTACCACTATACTACGTGATCCAAACCAGAAAAAGCCCAGGATCTGGCCAACAAGTATGCGAAAAACGCGAAAGTATGAGACACATGAGGGCAAATACTAGACGTAACCCAGAGATAACCGGCGTTATCCTCTAAAATATTAATCGGACCAAGGTTTAATTGACTGTTTCGGTGTGGAACCACATTACTGCCATGTCAAAGCCAGAAAAAGGCCAGGATCTGGCCAACAAGTATGCGAAAAATGCGAAAGTATGAGCCAGATGATAGCAAATACCAGGGCTAACCCAGACATAACCAGCGTTATCCTCTAAAATACTAATCGGAACCAGCTTTTATTGACAGTGTGGTACCACATTATTACGTGATCCAAGCCACAAACAAACCCAGGATCTGCCGGACAAGTATGCGAAAAATGCGAAAGTACGAGCCAGATGGTTGGAAATACCAGGCCTAACCCAGACATAACCGGCGTTATCCTCAAAAATATTAACCGCAACCAGGTTTAGCTGACTGTTGCGGTGTGGTACCACATTACTACGTGGTCCAAGCCGGAAAAAGGCCAGGACCTGGCCAATAACTATGCGAAAAATGCGAAAATACGAGCCAGATGAGGGCAAATACCAGACCTAATCCAGACATAACCGGCGTTATCCTCTAAAATATTAATCGGACCAAGGTTTAATTGACTGTTTCAGTGTGGAACCACTTTACTACGTGGTCCAAGCCAGAAAAAGGCCAGGATCTGGCCAACAAGTCTGCGAAAAATGCGAAGGTACGAGCCAGATGAGGGCAAATACCAGACCTAACCCAGACATAACCGGCGTTATCCTCTAAAATATTAATCGGACCAAGGTTTAATTGACTGTTTCGGTGTGGAACCACATTACTGCCATGTCAAAGCCAGAAAAAGGCCAGGATCTGGCCAACAAGTATGCGAAAAATGCGAAAGTATGAGCCAGATGAGGGCAAATACCAGACCTAACCTAGACATAACCGGCGATATCCTCTAAAATAATAATCGCAAACAGGTTTAATTGACTGTTTCAGTGTGGTACCACATAACTACGTGACCCAAACCAGAAAAAGGCCAGGATCTGGCCAACAAGTATGCGAAAAACGCGAAAGTACGAGCCAGATGAAGATAAATCTCAGACCTACCCGAGGCATAACCGGCGTCATCCTCTAAAATATTAATCGCAACCAGTTTAATTGACTGTTTCGTTGTGGAATCTCACTACTACGGGATCCAAACCAGAAAAAAACCCAGGTTCTGGCCAACAACTATGCGAACAACGCGAAAGTATGAGCCTGATGATTGCAAATACCAGAACTAACCCAGGCATAACCAGCGTTATCCTCTAAAATACTAAGCGGAACCAGCTTCTATTGACTGTTTCAGTGTGGTACCACATTACTACGTGATCCAAACCAGAAAAAGGCCAGGATCTGGCCAACAAGCATGCGAAAAACGCGAAAGTATGAGCCAGATGATTGCAAATACCAGAACTAACCCAGACATAACCAGCGTTATCACCTAAAATAATAATTGGAACCAGCTTTTATTTACTGTCTCAGTGTGGTACCACATTACTAAGTGATCCAAACCAGAAAAAGCCCAGGATCTGGCCAACAAGTATGCGAAAAACGCGAAAGTATGAGACACATGAGGGCAAATACTAGACGTAACCCAAGATAACCGGCGTTATACAGTAAAATATTAATCGCAACCAGGTTTAATTGACTGTTTCGGTATGGAACCACATTACAACGGGATCCAAGCCACAAACAAACCCAGGATCTGCCGGACAAGTATGCGAAAAATGCGAAAGTACGAGCCAGATGGTTGGAAATACCAGGCCTAACCCAGACATAACCGGCGTTATCCTCAAAAATATTAACCGCAACCAGGTTTAACTGACTGTTGCGGTGTGGTACCACATTACTACGTGGTCCAAGCCGGAAGAAGGCCAGGACCTGGCCAACAAGTTTGCGAAACATGCGAAAGAACGAGCCAGATGATTGCTAATACCAGAACTTAACCAAACGTAACCAGCGTTATCCTGCAAACTATTAATCGGAACCAGCTTTTATTGACTCTTTCAGTGTGGTACCACAGTACTACGTGATCCAAACCAGAAAAAATCCAGGATCTGCCAAACAAGTATGCGAAAAACGCGAAGGTATGAGCCAGATGATTGCACATACCAGAACTAACGCAGACATAACCAGCGTTATCCTCTAAAATACTAATCGGAACCAACTTTTATTGACAGTGTGGTACCACATTACTACGTGATCCAAGCCAGAAAAAGCCCAGGATCTGGCCAACATGTATGCGAAAAATGCGAAAGTACGAGCCATATGAGGGCAAATCCCAGACCTAACCCAGACATAACCGGCGTTATCCTCTAAAATATTAATCGCAACCAGGTTTAATTGACTGTGTCAGTGTGGTACCACATTATTACGGGATCCAAACCAGAAAAAAACCAGGATCTGGCAAACAAGTATGCGAAAAATGCGAAAGTACGAGCCAGATGAGGGAAAATACCAGACCTAACCCAGACATAACCGGCGTTATGCTCTAAAATATTAATCGGACCCAGGTTTAATTGACTGTTTCAGTGCGGTACCACTTTACTACATGGTCCTTGCCAGAAAAGGGCCATGATCTGGCCAACAAGTATGCGAAAAACTCGAAGGTATGTGCCAGACGATTACAAATACCAGGACTAACCCAGACATAACCAGCGTTATCCTCGAAAATACTAATCGGAACCAGCTTTAATTGACTGTTTCAGTGTGGTACCACATTGGTACGGGATCCAAACCAGAAAAAACTCAGGATCTGGCCAACAAGTATGCGAAAAACGCGAAAGTACGAGCCATATGAGGGCAAATCCCAGACCTAACCCAGACATAACCGGCGTTATCCTCTAAAATATTAATCGCAACCAGGTTTAATTGACTGTGTCAGTGTGGTACCACATTATTACGGGATCCAAACCAGAAAAAAACCAGGATCTGGCAAACAAGTATGCGAAAAATGCGAAAGTATGAGCCAGATGATTGCAAATACCAGAACTATCCCAGACATAACCAGCGTTATCCTCTAAAATATTATTCGCAACCAGGTTTAATCGACTGTTTCAGTGCGGTACCACATTACTACGTGATCCAAACCAGAAAAAGCCCAGGATCTGGCCAACAAGTATGCGAAAAACGCGAAAGTATGAGACACATGAGGGCAAGTACTAGACGTAACCCAGACATAACCGGCGTTATCCTCTAAAATATTAATCGCAACCAGGTTTAATTGACTGTTTCGGTGTGGAACCACATTACTACGGGATCCAAACCAGAAAAAACCCAGGATCTGGCAAACAAGTATGCGAAAAATGTGAAAGTATGAGCCAGATGTTTGCAAATACCAGAACTATCCCAGACATAACCAGCGTTATCCTCTAAAATATTATTCGCAACCAGGTTTAATTGACTGTTTCAGTGCGGTACCACATTACTACGTGATCCAAACCAGAAAAAGCCCAGGATCTGGCCAACAAGTATGCGAAAAACGCGAAAGTATGAGACACATGAGGGCAAATACTAGACGTAACCCAGAGATAACCGGCGTTATACTGTAAAATATTAATCGCAACCAGGTTTAATTGACTGTTTCGGTGTGGAACCACGTTACAACGAGATCCAAGATACAAACAAACCCAGGATCTGCCGGACAAGTATGCGAAAAATGCGAAAGTACGAGCCAGATGGTTGGAAATACCAGGCCTAACCCAGACATAACCGGCGTTATCCTCAAAAATAATAATCGCAAACAGGTTTAATTGACTGTTTCAGTGTGGTACCACATTACTACGTGACCCAAACCAGAAAAAGGCCAGGATCTGGGCAACAAGTATGCGAAAAACGCGAAAGTACGAGCCAGATGAAGATAAATCTCAGACCTACCCGAGGCATAACCGGCGTCATCCTCTAAAATATTAATCGCAACCAGTTTAATTGACTGTTTCGTTGTGGAATCTCACTACTACGGGATCCAAACCAGAAAAAAACCCAGGTTCTGGCCAACAACTATGCGAACATCGCGAAAGTATGAGCCTGATGATTGCAAATACCAGAACTAACCCAGGCATAACCAGCGTTATCCTCTAAAATACTAAGCGGAACCAGCTTCTATTGACTGTTTCAGTGTGGTACCACATTACTACGGGATCGAAACCAGAAAAAACCCAGGATCTGGCCATCAGGTATGCGAAAAACGCGAAAGTATGAGCCAGATGATTGCACATACCAGGACTAACCCAGACATAACCAGCGTTATCCTCTAAAATACTAATCGGAACCAGCTTTTATTGACAGTGTGGTACCACATTATTACGTGATCCAAGCCAGAAAAAACCCAGGATCTGGCCAACAAGTATGCGAAAAGTCCGAAAGTACGAGCCGGATGAGGGCAAATCCCAGACCTAACCGAGACATAAACGGCGTTATCCTCTAAAATATTAATCGCAGCCAGCTTTAATTGACTGTTTCGGTGTGGTACCGCATTACTACGTGATCCAAACCAGAAAAAGGCCTGGATCTGGCCAACAAGTATGCGAAAAGTCCGAAAGTACGAGCCAGATGAGGGCAAATCCCAGACCTAACCGAGACATAACCGGCGTTATCCTCTAAAATATTAATCGCAACCAGTTTAATTGACTGTTTCGTTGTGGAATCTCACTACTACGAGATCCAAACCAGAAAAAAACCCAGGTTCTGGCCAACAACTATGCGAACAACGCGAAAGTATGAGCCTGATGATTGCAAATACCAGAACTAACCCAGGCATAACCAGCGTTATCCTCTAAAATACTAAGCGGAACCAGCTTCTATTGACTGTTTCTGTGTGGTACCACATTACTACGTGATCCAAACCAGAAAAGGCCTGGATCTGGCCAACAAGTATGCGAAAAACGCGAAAGTAGGAGCCAGATGAGGGCAAATCCCAGACCTATCCCAGACATTACCGGCGTTATCCTCCAAAATAGTAATCGCAACCAGGTTTAATTGACTGTTTCAGTGTGGAACCACTTTACTACGTGGTCCAAGCCTGAAAAAGGCCAGGATCTGGCCAACAAGTATGCGAAAAATGCGAAAGTACGAGCCTGATGATTGCTAATACCAGAACTAACCCAAACGTAACCAGCGTTGTCCTCTAAAATACTAAGCGGAACCAGCTTCTATTGACTGTTTCAGTGTGGTACCACATTACTACGTGCTCCAAACCAGAGAAAACCCAGGATCTAGCCAACAAGTATGCGAAAAACGCGAAAGTATGTGCCAGATGATTGCAAATACCAGATCTAACACAGACATAACCTGCGTTATACTCTAAGATACTAAACGGAACCAGCTTTAATTGACTGTTTCAGTGTGGTACCACATTGGTACGAGATCCAAACCAGAAAAAACTCAGGATCTGGCAAACAAGTATGCGAAAAACGCGAAAGTACGAGCCAGATGAGGGCAAATCCCAGACCCAACCCACACATAACCGGCGTTATTCTCTAAAATATTAATCGCAACCAGGTTAAATTGACTGTTTCAGTGTGGTACCACATTACTACGGGATCCAAACCAGAAAAAGCCTAGGATCTGGACAACAGGTATGCGAAAAGTCCGAAAGTACGAGCCAGATGATGGCAAATCCCAGACCTAACCGAGACATAACCGGCGTTATCCTCTAAAATATTAATCGCAACCAGGTATAACTGACTGGGGGTATCGGTGTGGTACCACATTACTACGTGGTCCTAGCCGGGAAAAGGCCAGGACCTGGCCAATAAGTATGCCAAAAATGCGAAAGTACGAGCCAGATGATTGCTAATACCAGAGCTAACCCAAACGTAACCAGCGTTATCCTCCAAACTATTAATCGGAAGCAGCTCATATTGACTGTTTCAGTGTGGTACCACATTACTACATGATCCAAACCAGAAAAAACCAAGGATCTGCCCAACAAGTATGCGAAAAACGCGAAAGTATGAGCCAGATGATTGCAAATACCAGAACTAACCCAGTCATAACCGGCGTTATCCTCTAAAATATTAATCGCAACCAGGTTTAGTTGACTGTTTCGGTGAGGTACCGCATTAATACCTGATCCAAACCAGAAATACCCCAGGATCTGCCCAGCAAGTATGCGAAAAACGCGAAAGTATGAGGCAGATGATTACAAATACCAGAACTAACCCAGACATAACCAGCGTTATCCTCTAAAATACTAATCGGAACCAGCTTTTATTGACAGTGTGGTACCACATTACTACGTGATCCAAGCCAGAAAAAGCCCAGGATCTGGCCAACAAGTATGCGAACAATGCGAAAGTACGAGCCAGATGAGGGCAAATACCAGACCTAACCAAGACGTAACCGGCGTTATCCTCTAAAATATTAATCACAACCAGGTTTAATTGACTGTTTCAGTGTGGTACCACATTACTACATGGTCCAAGCCAGAAAAAGGCCGGGATCTGGCCAGCAAGTATGCGAAAAATGCGAAAGTACGAGCCAGATGAGGGCAAATCCCAGACCTAACCAAGACATAACCTGCGTTATCCTCTAAAATATTAATCGCAACCAGGTTTAATTGACTGTTTCGGTGTGGTACCGCATTACTACGTGATCCATACCAGAAAATGGCCAGGATCCGGCCAACAAGTATGCGAAAAATGCGAAAGTACGAGCCAGATGAGGGCAAATACCAGACGTAACCCAGACATAACCGGCGTTATCCTCTAAAATACTATTCGGAACCAGCTTCTATTGACTGTTCCAGTGTGGTACCAAATTAGTACGTGATCCAAACCAGAAAAAGCCTAGGATCTGGCCAACAGGTATGCGAAAAATACGAAAGCACGAGCCAGATGATGGCAAATCCCAGACCTAACCGAGACATAACCGGCGTTATCCTCTAAAATATTAATCGCAACCAGGTATAACTGACTGTATCGGTGTGGTACCACATTACTACGTGGTCCTAGCCGGGAAAAGGCCAGGACCTGGCCAATAAGTATGCCAAAAATGCGAAAGTACGAGCCAGATGATTGCTAATACCAGAGCTAACCCAAACGTAACCAGCGTTATCCTCCAAACTATTAATCGCAAGCAGCTCATATTGACTGTTTCAGTGTGGTACCACATTACTACATGATCCAAACCAGAAAAAACCAAGGATCTGCCCAACAAGTATGCGAAAAACGCGAAAGTATGAGCCAGATGATTGCAAATACCAGAACTAACCCAGTCATAACCGGCGTTATCCTCTAAAATATTAATCGCAACCAGGTTTAGTTGACTGTTTCGGTGAGGTACCGCATTAATACCTGATCCAAACCAGAAATACCCCAGGATCTGCCCAGCAAGTATGCGAAAAACGAGAAAGTATGAGGCAGATGATTACAAATACCAGAACTAACCCAGACATAACCAGCGTTATCCTCTAAAATACTAATCGGAACCAGCTTTTATTGACAGTGTGGTACCACATTACTACGTGATCCAAGCCAGAAAAAGCCCAGGATCTGGCCAACAAGTATGCGAACAATGCGAAAGTACGAGCCAGATGAGGGCAAATCCCAGACCTAACCGAGACATAACCGGCGTTATCCTCCAAAATATTAATTGCAACCAGGTTTAATTGACTGTTTCGGTGTGGGACTGCATTAGTACGCGATCCAAACCAGAAAAAGCCCTGGATCTGGCCAACAAGTATGCGAAAAAAGCGAAAGTATGAGACAGATGACGGCAAATACTAGAACTAACCAAGACTTAACCGGCGTTATCTTGTATAATATTAATCGCAACCAGGTTTAATTGACAGTTTCGGTGTGGAACCACATTACGACGGTATCCAAACCACAAAAAACCGTGGATCTGCCCAACAAGTATGCGAAAAACGCGAAAGTACGAGCCAGATGAGGGCAAATACCAGATCTAACCTAGACATAACCGGCGTTATCCTCTAAAATATTAATCGGAACCAGGTTTAATTGACTGTTTCAGTGTGGTACCACATTACTACGTGGTCCAAGCCAGAAAAAGGCCAGGATCTGGCCAGCAAGTATGCGAAAAATGCGAAAGTATGTGCCTGATGATTGCAAATACCAGTACTAACCCAAACGTAACCAGCGTTATCCTCCAAACTATTATTCGGAACCAGCTTTTATTGACTGTTTCAGTGTGGTACCACATTACTACGTGGTCAAAGCCGGAAAAAGGCCAGGATCTGCCCAACAAGTATGCGAGAAATGCGAACGTATGTGCCTGATGATTGCAAATACCAGAACTAACCCAAACATAACCAGCGTTGTCCTCCAAAATATTAATCGCAAGCAGGTTTAGTTGACTGTTTCGGTGTGGTACCGCATTGCTACGTGATCCAAACCAGAAAAAACCCAGGATCTGCCCAACAAGTATGCGAAAAACGCGAAAGTGTGAGCCAGACGATTGCAAATACCAAAACTAATCTAGACATAACCAGCGTTATCCTGTAAAATATTAATCGCAACCAGGTATGATTGACTGTTTCGGTGTGGTACCGCATTACTACGTGGTCCAAGCCAGAAAAAGGCCAGGATCTGCCCAACAAGTATGCGAGAAATGCGAACGTATGTGCCTGATGATTGCAAATACCAGAACTAACCCAAACATAACCAGCGTTGTCCTCCAAAATATTAATCGCAAGCAGGTTTAGTTGACTGTTTCGGAGTGGAACCACATTACGACGGGATCCAAACCACAAAAAACCCGAGATCTGGCCAACAAGTAAGTGAAAAATGCGAAAGTAGGAGCCAGATGAGGGCAAATACCAGAACTAATCTAGACATAACCAGCGTTATCCTCTAAAGTACTATTCGGAGCCAGCTTTTATTGACTGTTCCAGTGTGGTAATACATTAGTACGTGATCCAAACCAGAAAAAGCCTAGGATCTGGCCAACAAGTATGCGAAAAATACAAAAGTACGAGCCAGATGAGGGCAAATGCCAGAACTAACCCAGACATAACCGGCGTTTCCCTCTAAAATATTAATCGTAACCAGGTATAACTGACTGTTTCGGTGTGGTACCACATTGCTACGTGGTCCTAGCCGGGAAAATGCCAGGACGAGGCCAACAAGTATGCCAAAAATGCGAAAGTACGAGCCAGATGATTGCTAATACCAGAACTAACCCAGACATAACCAGCGTTATCCTTTAAAATACTAATCGGAACCAGCTTTTATTGACAGTGTGGTACCACATTACTACGTGATCCAAGCCAGAAAAAGCCCAGGATCTGGCCAACAAGTATGCGAACAATGCGAAGGTACGAGCCAGATGAGGGCATATCCCAGACCTAACCGAGACATAACCGGCGTTATCCTCTAAAATATTAATCGCAGCCAGGTTTAGTTGACTGTTTCGGTGTGGTACCGCACTACTACGTGTTCCAAACCAGAAAAAGGGCAGGATCTGGGCAACAAGTATGCGAATAGTGCGATAGTACGAGCCAGATGAGGGCAAATACCAGACCTCACCTAGACATAACCGGCGTTATCCTCTAAAATATTAATTGGAACCAGGTTTAATTGACTGTTTCAGTGTGGTACCACATTACTACGTGGTCCAAGCCAGAAAAAGGCCAGGATCTGGCCAACAAGTATGCGAAAAATGCGAAAGTACGAGCCAGATGAGGGCAAATACCAGACGTAACCCAGACATAACCGGCGTTATCCTCTAAAATATTAATCGCAACCTGGTTTAATTGACTGTTTCAGTGTGGTACCACATTACTACGTTGTCAAAGCCAGAAAAAGGCCAGGATCTGGCCAACAAGTATGCGAAAAATGCGTAAGTACGTGCCAGATGAGGGCAAATACCAGACCTAACCCAGCCATAACCTGCGCTATCCTCTAAAATATTAATCGGAACCAGGTTTAATAGACTGTTTCAGTGTGGTACCACATTACGACGGGATCCAAACCACAAAAAACCCGAGATCTGGCCAACAAGTAAGCGAAAAATGCGAAAGCACGAGCCAGATGAGGGCAAATACCAGACCTAACCCAGAAGTAACCTGCGTTATCCTCTAAAATATTAATCGAAACAAGGTTTAATTGACTGTTTCAGTGAGGTACCACATTGCGACGGGATCCAAACCACAAAAAACCCGAGTTCTGGCCAAAAAGTATGCGAAAATTGCGAAAGTACGAGCCAGATGATTGCAAATCCCAGACCAAACCGAGACGTAACCGGCGTTATCCTCAAAAATATTAATCGCAGCCAGGTTTAGTTGACTGTTTCGGTGGGGCACCGCACTACTACGTGTTCCAAACCAGAAAAAGGCCTGGATCTGGCCAACAAGTATGCGAAAAATGCGAAAGTACGAGCCAGATGATTGCTAATACCAGAACTAACCCAAACGTAACCAGCGTTATCCTCCAAACTATTAATCGGAAGCAGCTCATAGTGACTGTTTCGGTGTGGTACCGCATTACTACGTGATCCAAACCAGAAAAAGGCCTGGATCTGGCCAACAAGTATGCGAAAAATGCGAAAGTACGAGCCAGATGATTGCTAATACCAGAACTAACCCAAACGTAACCAGCGTTATCCTCCAAACTATTAATCGGAAGCAGCTCATGTTGACTGTTTCAGTGTGGTACCACATTACTACATGATCCAAACCAGAAGAAACCCAGGATCTGCCCAACAAGTATGCGGAAAATACGAAAGTATGAGCCGGATGGTTGGAAATACCAGAACTAACACAGACATAACCGGCGTTATCCTCTAAAATATTAATCGCAACCAGGTTTAATTGACTGTTTCAGTGAGGTACCACATTACTACGTTGTCAAAGCCAGAAAAAGGCCAGGATCTGGCCAACAAGTATGCGAAAAATGCGTAAGTACGTGCCAGATGAGGGCAAATACCAGACCTAACCCAGCCATAACCTGCGCTATCCTCTAAAATATTAATCGGAACCAGGTTTAATAGACTGTTTCAGTGTGGTACCACATTACGACGGGATCCAAACCACAGAAAACCCGAGATCTGGCCAACAAGTAAGCGAAAAATGCGAAAGCACGAGCCAGATGAGGGCAAATACCAGACCTAACCCAGAAGTAACCTGCGTTATCCTCTAAAATATTAATCGAAACAAGGTTTAATTGACTGTTTCAGTGAGGTACCACATTGCGACGGGATCCAAACCACAAAAAACCCGAGTTCTGGCCAAAAAGTATGCGAAAATTGCGAAAGTACGAGCCAGATGATTGCAAATCCCAGACCAAACCGAGACGTAACCGGCGTTATCCTCAAAAATATTAATCGCAGCCAGGTTTAGTTGACTGTTTCGGTGGGGCACCGCACTACTACGTGTTCCAAACCAGAAAAAGGCCTGGATCTGGCCAACAAGTATGCGAAAAATGCGAAAGTACGAGCCAGATGATTGCTAATACCAGAACTAACCCAAACGTAACCAGCGTTATCCTCCAAACTATTAATCGGAAGCAGCTCATAGTGACTGTTTCGGTGTGGTACCGCATTACTACGTGATCCAAACCAGAAAAAGGCCTGGATCTGGCCAACAAGTATGCGAAAAATGCGAAAGTACGAGCCAGATGATTGCTAATACCAGAACTAACCCAAACGTAACCAGCGTTATCCTCCAAACTATTAATCGGAAGCAGCTCATGTTGACTGTTTCAGTGTGGTACCACATTACTACATGATCCAAACCAGAAGAAACCCAGGATCTGCCCAACAAGTATGCGGAAAATACGAAAGTATGAGCCGGATGGTTGGAAATACCAGAACTAACACAGACATAACCGGCGTTATCCTCTAAAATATTAATCGCAACCAGGTTTAATTGACTGTTTCAGTGAGGTACCACATTACTACGTGATCCAAACCAGAAAAAGGCCAGGATCTGGCCAACAAGTATGCGAAAAACGCGAAAGTATGAGACAGATGAGGGCAAATGCCAGAACTAACCCAGACATAACCAGCGTTATCCTCAAAAATATTATTCGCAACCGGGTTTAAATGACTGTTTCGGTGTGGAACCACATTACTGCGTTGTCAAAGCCAGAAAAACGCCAGGTTCTGGCCAACAAGTATGCGAAAAATGCGAAAGAACCAGCTTTTATTGACTGTTTCAGTGTGGTACCACATTACTACGAAATCCAAACCAGAAAAAACCCAGGATCTGCCCAACAAGTATGCGAAAAACGTGTTAGTATGAGACAGATGACGGCAAATACTAGAACTAACCAAGACTTAACCGGCGTTATCTTGCATAATATTAATCGCAACCAGGTTTAATTGACTGTTTCGGTGTGGAACCACATTACGACACTATCCAAACCACAAGAAACCCAGAATCTGCCCGACAAGTAAGCGAATAATGCAAAAGTATGAGCCAGATGGTTGGAAATACCAGAACTAACCCAGACATAACCGGCGATATCCTCACAAATATTAATCGCAACCAGGTTTAATTGACAGTTTCAGTGAGGTACCACATTACTACGTGATCCAAACCAGGAAAAGGCCAGGATCTGGCCAACAAGTATGCGAAAAGTACGAAAGTGCGAGCCAGATGATGGCAAATCCCAGACCTAACCGAGACATAACCGGCGTTATCCTCTAAAATATTAATCGCAACCAGGTATAACTGACTGTATCGGTGTGGTACCACATTACTACGTGGTCCTAGCCGGGAAAAGGCCAAGACCTGGCCAATAAGTATGCCAAAAACGCGAAAGTATGAGCCAGATGATTGCAAATACCAGAACTAACCCAGACATAACCAGCGTTATCCTCTAAAATACTAATCGGAACCGGCTTTTATTGACAGTGTGGTACCACATTACTACGTGATCCAAGCCAGGAAAAGCGCAGGATCTGGCCAACAAGTATGCAAACAATGCGAAAGTACGAGCCAGATGAGGGCAAATACCAGACCTAACCAAGACGTCACCGGCGTTATCCTCTAAAATATTAATCGCAACCAGGTTTATTTGACTGTTTCGGTGAGGTACCGCATTAATACGTGATCCAAACCAGAAATATCCCAGGATGTGGCCAACAAGTATGCGAAAAATGCGAAAGTACGAGCCAGATGAGGGCAAATACCAGACCTAACCCAGACATAACCGGCGTTATCCTCTAAAATATTAATCGCAACCAGGTTTATTTGACTGTTTCGGTGAGGTACCGCATTAATACGTGATCCAAACCAGAAATACCCCAGGATCTGCCCAGCAAGTATGCGAAAAACGCGAAAGTATGAGCCAGATGATTGCAAATACCAGAACTAACCCAGACATAACCTGCGTTATCCTCTAAAATACTAATCAGAACCAGCTTTTATTGACAGTGTGGTACCACATTACTACGTGATTCAAGCAAGAAAAAGCCCAGGATCTGGCCAACAAGTATGCGAACTATGCGAAAGTACGAGCCAGATGAGGGCAAATACCAGACCTAACCAAGACGTAACCGGCGTTATCCTCTAAAATATTAATCGCAACCAGGATTAATTGACTGTTCCAGTGTGGTACCACATTACTACATGGTCCAAGCCAGACAAAGGCCAGGATCTGGCCAGCAAGTATGCGAAAAATGCGAAAGGACGAGCCAGATGATTGCTAATACCAGAACTAACCCAAACGTAACCAGCGTTATCCTCCAAACTATTAATCGGAAGCAGCTCATATTGACTGTTTCGGTGTGGTACCGCATTACTACGTGATCCAAACCAGAAAAAGGCCTGGATCTGGCCAACAAGTATGCGAAAAATGCGAAAGTACGAGCCAGATGATTGCTAATACCAGAACTAACACAAACGTAACCAGCGTTATCCTCCAAACTATTAATCGGAAGCAGCTCACATTGACTGTTTCAGTGTGGTACCACATTACTACATGATCCAAACCAGAAAAAACCCAGGATCTGCCCAACAAGTATGCGAAAAACGCGAAAGTGTGAGCCAGATGATTGCAAATACCAAAAATAATCTAGACATAACCAGCGTTATCCTGTAAAATAATAATCGCAACCAGGTATGATTGACTGTTTCGGTGTGGTACCGCATTACTACGTGGTCCAAGCCAGAAAAAGGGCAGGATCTGCCCAACAAGTATGCGAGAAATGCGAACGTATGTGCCTGATGATTGCAAATACCAGAACTAACCCAAACATAACCAGCGTTGTCCTCCAAAATATTAATCGCAACCAGGTTTAGTTGACTGTTTCGGAGTGGAACCACATTACGACGGGATCCAAACCACAAAAAACCCGAGATCTGGCCAACAAGTAAGTGAAAAATGCGAAAGTAGGAGCCAGATGAGGGCAAATACCAGAACTAATCTAGACATAACCAGCGTTATCCTCTAAAGTACTATTCGGAGCCAGCTTTTATTGACTGTTCCAGTGTCGTAATACATTAGTACGTGATCCAAACCAGAAAAAGCCTAGGATCTGGCCAACAAGTATGCGAAAAATACGAAAGCACGAGCCAGATGATGGCAAATCCCAGACCTAACCGAGACATAACCGGCTTTATCCTCTAAAATATTGATCGCAACCAGGTTTAATTGACTGTTTCGGTGTGGTACCGCATTAGTACGCGATACAAACCAGAAAAAGCCCTGGATCTGGCCAACAAGTATGCGAAAAATGCGAAAGAATGAGGCAGATGACGGCAAATACTAGAACTAACCAAGACTTAACCGGCGTTATCCTGTAAAATATTAATCACAACCAGGTTTAATTGAATGTTTCGGTGTGGAACCACATTACGACGGTATCCAAACCACAAAAAACCCAGGATCTGCCCGGCAAGTAAGCGAAAAATGCGTAAGTATGAGCCGGATGGTTGGAAATACCAGAACTAACCCAGGCATAACCGGCGTTATCCTCAAAAATATTAATCGCAACCAGGTTTAATTGACTGTTTCAGTGTGGTACCACATTACTACGTGATCCAAACCAGAAAAAACTCAGGATCTGCCCAACAAGTATGCGAAAAATGCGAAAGTACGAGCCAGATGAGGGCAAATGCCAGAACTAACCCAGACATAACCGGCGTTATCCTCAGAAATATTAATCGCAACCAGGTTTAATTGACTGTTTCAGTGTGGTACCACATTACTACGTGATCCAAACCAGAAAAAACCCAGGATCTGCCCAACAAGTATGCGAAAAACCCGAAAGTATGAGACAGATGAGGGCAAATGCCAGAACTAACCCAGACGTAACCGGCGTTTTCCTCTAAAATAGTAATCGGAACCAGGTATAACTGACTGTTTCGGTGTGGTACCACAATACTACGTGGTCCTAGCCGGGAAAAGGTCAGGACCAGGCCAACAAGTATGCCAAAAATGCGAAAGTACGAGCCAGATGATTGCTAATACCAGAACTAACCCAAACGTAACCAGCGTTATCCTCCAAACTATTAATCGGAAGCAGGTCAAATTGACTGTTTCAGTGTGGTACCACATTACTACATGATCCAAACCAGGGAAAACCCGGGATCTGCCCAACAAGTATGTGAAAAATGCGAAAGTACGAGCCAGATGAGGGCAAATCCCAGACCTAACCCAGACATAACCTGCGTTATCCTCTAAAATATTAATCGCAACCAGGTTTAATTGACTGTTTCGGTGTGGTACCGCATTACTACGTGATCCAAACCAGAAAATGGCCAGGATCCGGCCAACAAGTATGCGAAAAATGCGAAAGTACGAGCCAGATTTGAGCAAATACCAGACGTAACCCAGACATAACCGGCGTTATCCTCCAATATATTAATCGCAACCAGGTATGATGGACTGTTTCGGTGTGGTACCGCATTACTACGTGGCCCAAGCCAGAAGAAGGCCAGGATCTGCCCAACAAGTATGCGAGAAATGCGAACGTATGTGCCTGATGATTGCAAATACCAGAACTAACCCAAACATAACCAGCGTTGTCCTCCAAAATATTAATCGCAACCAGGTTTAATTGACTGTTTCGGTGTGGTACCGCATTAGTACGCGATCCAAACCAGAAAAAGGCCAGGATCTGGCCAACAAGTATGCGAAAAATGCGAAAGTACGAGCCAGATGATTGCTAATACCAGAACTAACCCAAACGTAACCAGCGTTATCCTCCAAACTATTAATCGGAAGCAGCTCATATTGACTGTTTCAGTGTGGTACCACATTACTACATGATCCAAACCAGAAAAAACCAAGGTTCTGCCCAACAAGCATGTGATGAACGCGAAAGTATGAGCCAGATGATTGCAAATACCAGAATTAACCCAGACATAACCAGCGTTATCCTCTAAAATACTAATCGGAACCGGCGTTTTTTGACAGTGTGGTACCACATTACTACGTGATCCAAGCCAGAAAAAGCCCAGGATCTGGCCCACAAGTATGCGAACAATGCGAAGGTACGAGCCAGATGAGGGCATATCCCAGACCTAATCGAGACATAACCGGCGTTGTCCTATAAAATATTAATCGCAACCAGGATTAATTGACAGTTTCGGTGTGGTACCGCGTTACTACGTGATCCAAACCAGAAAAAGCCCAGGATCTGGCCAACAAGTATGCGAAAAAGGCGAAAGTATGAGCCAGATGATAGCAAATACCAGAGCTACCCCAGACATAACCAGCGTTATCCTCTAAAATATTAATCGCAACCAGTATTAATTGACTGTTTCAGTGTGGTACCACATTACTACGTGATCCAAACCAGAAAAAACCCAGGATCTGCCCGACAAGTATGCGAAAAACGCGAAAGTATGAGACAGATGATTGCAAATACCAGAACTAACCCAGACATAACCAGCGTTATCCTCTAAAATACTCATCGGAACCAGCTTTTATTGACAGTGTGGTACCACATTACTACGTGATCCAAGCCAGAAAAAGCCCAGGATCTGCCCAACAAGAATTCGAAAACGCGAAAGTATGAGCCAGATGATTGCAAATACCAGAACTAACCCAGACATAACCAGCGTTATCCTCTAAAATACTAATCGGAACCAGCTTTTATTGACAGTGTGGTACCACATTACTACGTGATCCAAGCCAGAAAAAGCCCAGGATCTGGCCAACTACTATGCGAGAAATGCGAAAGTACGAGCCAGATGAGGGCAAATCCCAGACCTAACCGAGATATAACCGGCGTTATCCTCTAAAATATTAACGCAACCGGCATTAATTGACTGTTTCGGTGTGGTACTACGTGGTCCAAGCCAGAAGAAGGCCAGGATCTGGCCAACAAGTATGCGAGTAATGCGAAAGTACGAGCCGGATGAGGGCAAATACCAGACCTAACCGAGACATAACCTGCGCTATCCGCTAAAATATTAATCGCAACCAGGATTAATTGACTGCTTCGGTGTGGTACCGCGTTACTACGTGATCCAAACCAGAAAAATCCCAGGATCTGTCCAACAAGTATGCGAAAAACGCGAAAGTATGAGCCAGATGATTGCAAATACCAGAACTAACCCAGATATAACCGGCGTTATCCTCTAAAATATTAATCGCAACCAGGATTCATTGACTGCTTCGGTGTGGTACCGCGTTACTACGTGATCCAAACCAGAAAAACCCCAGGATCTCTTCAACAAGTATGTGATGAATGCGAAGGTATGAGACTGATGAGAGCAAATTCCAGACCTAACCCAGACCTAACATGCGTTATCCTCTAAAATATTGATCGAGACCATGTTTAGTCGACTGTTTCAGTGTGGTACCACATTACTACGTGATCCATACCAGAAAAAGCCAAGGATCAGGTCAACAAGTATGAGAAATATGCGAAAGTATGAGCCTCATGAGGGCAAATCCTAGACCTAACCCAGACCTAACATGCGTCATCCTCAAAAATATTGATCGAAACCAGGTTTAATCGACTGTTTCCGTGTGGCACCACATTTCTGTGTGTCCCAATCCAGAAAAAGCAAAGGATCTGGCTAACAAGTATGAGAAATATGCGAAAGCATGAGCCTGATGAGGGCAAATCCCACACCTAAGCGAGACCTAACCGGCGTTATCCTCAAAAATGTTCATCGTGACAAGGGTTAATCGGCTGTTTCAGTGTGATACCACATTACTACCTGATCCAAACTAGTAGAAACCCAGGGTCTCTTCAACAAGTATGTGAAGAATGCGAAAGTATGAGCCAGATGCGGGCAAGTCCAAGACCTAAACCAGACCTAACATGTGCTACCCTCAAAAATATAGTTCGAAACCAGGTTTCATGGACTGTTTCAGTGTGGTACCGCATTAGTACGCGATCCAAACCAGAAAAAACCCAGGATCTGCCCAACAGGTATGCGAAAAACGCGAAAGTGTGAGCCAGATAATTGCAAATACCAGAACTAACCAAGACATAACCGGCGTTATCCTGTAAAATATTAATCGCAACCAGGTTTAATTGACTGTTTCGGTGTGGAACCACATTACGACGGTATCCAAACCACAAAAAACCCAGGATCTCTTCAACAAGTGTGTGATGAATGCGAAGGTATGAGACTGATGAGAGCAAATTCCAGACCTAACCCAGACCTAACATGCGTTATCCTCAAAAATATCGATCGATACCAGGTTTAATCGACTGTTTCCGTGTGGCACCACATTACTACGTGATCCAAACCAGAAAAAACCCAGGATCTGTCCAACAAGTATGTGAAGAATGCGAAAGTATGAGCCAGATGCGGGCAAATCCCAGGTCTAACCTAGACCTAGCATGTGTTATCCTCTAAAATATTGATCGAGACCAGGTTTAGTCAACTGTTTCAGTGTGGTACCACATTACTACGTGATCCAAACCAGAAAAACCCCAGGATCTCTTCAACAAGTATGTGATGAATGCGAAGGTATGAGACTGATGAGAGCAAATTCCAGACCTAACCCACACCTAACATGCGTTATCCTCTAAAATATTGATCGAGACCAGGTTTAGTCGACTGCTTCAGTGTGGTACCACATTACTACGTGATCCAAACCAGAAAAAGCCAAGGATCTGGCCAACAAGTATGCGAAATATGCGAAAGTATGAGCCTCATTAGGGCAATTCCTAGACCTAACCCAGACCTAACGTGCGTTATCCTCAAAAATATTGATCGATACCAGGTTTAATCGACTGTTTCCGTGTGGCACCACATTACTACGTGATCCAAACCAGAAAAAACCCAGGATCTGTCCAACAAGTATGTGAAGAATGCGAAAGTATGAGCCAGATGCGGGCAAATCCAAGAACTAAACCAGACCTAATATGCGTTATCATCTAAAATATTGATCGAAACCAGGTTTAATCGACTGTTTCAGTGTGGTACTGTTATGCCGTAAGCTGCAGACTCGTCCAAATAGTTGCGGCGTCACAATATTAGGTTGATTTTGATTGGGAAAGGTTCAAGCACTCGGACAAAGATATCAGGATATACTCTAAGGTTTATTCGGAGACTGAACACTGATGCACTTCTTACAAAATCAAACGTGAGAATGAGCCTCGAGGGCCAGGAGCGGTACGCTTTTATAATCTTTGGTTTGAGTACAGCCGGGTTAGATCTGGGCGTATGACGCATTTGTTTTTACCCTTAAAGGAGTCAACAAGTTCGTCATCTTCTTGGTGTATCGCTTATGACTAACCTTATCGCTATGAGTAATACTTATTTTCTATGGGGGCCTACGGCATGACACCCCTTTCCTTATTTTTAAAATTTTGATTACAATATTCAAAATTTTAATGGCTTAAATCTAATAGTTTTTATTGCGGGTGTTGGCGATCCTGTATCAAAACGCAGAGTTTTAGGTATATCAAGCGGGGATTCTATGATTGTAGTCGGAGTTAAGGGAGCCGTCGGGTCTGGAGAGTATTCGACGTCAGGCGTCACATGTGGATTTCTGGTATTAAAAGCTTGCTGTCGTCCTCCGACATTGAAACAATTAATATAATAACAAGGTCTAGTAAATAAGTATTTAAGCAAACGGAAAGCTTTTAATTTATATAATACGTACAAGACGAGTATGGTCGCTACTGATGCTCCAATTATTTGTAAACTACTCAAAAATTATTCGTACCTAGTTGTCGACCTAACATGTGTTGATAGTCACTCGGCTTCTTGTGAAATATCGATAAAAGATCTAGCATATTGTAACAAATGTTCTGGCTCGATAACATTCGTCGGTAAGCTAGGTATTTTTGCAAAATCTATTATTGTATTATTCAGTTCAGTGACATTGAATGAAGCTAAGCCTAATTGTAGTTGGTATGTTTTGACATCAATATCTGTAGTTCGAGGTATAAGAGTGGCTGTTAACGCGGAGCCTATACATTCCTTATCTAAATATATACGATGTAAACCTTGCAAAAGCCTTGTTTCTTGAGGAAGCCCTTTACAGGAGATATGTATGCTTTCGACTTCGCGGGAAATTGATATCCAATCTTGTTGAGAAGAGAGCTGTATCCATATAGGATTTATCAATTTCAACATTGCAGTTTTGCACTTGGCTTGTTCTGGCAAAATACGGATTGCTTGAACAAGGTAGGGGTCTTGTAAAGCAGTCGCATATGCAGGTGTGTGGCGTTCACAAATGTAAAGTTTCTCTATTTTCTTGCAATCAGCTATTTCATTTATATTTATTGGATTATAACGCTTCGTAGTTGAATCAATGAGTAAGTATTTTTCGGTATGGTAGGCAAATACATGATGGCCTCTACTAATTTCGGAATCGGTATTATTTGGTACAAATTATACATTTCTTCTTCGGTTACGGGGAGTTTAATTTCAAAGCAAAGCTTGTCTCGATTCATAATAAAAATGGATACATCGGAGATCTTTATATATTTATGTAAATTTTGTGGATCTATAGGAAAAAGTAATTCATGTTGACCGAAACGGTTCTGCATATATTTCAAGGTTTCTAAGAAACTACTCATTTGTACCGCGGCAATGTTGAATTTTCCTTGAAGTCCAGAATTTACGATGTTTCGTAACTTAGTTATTAAATTCGAATATTCGTCTGCAATTTCATTAACTAGTAACGTGGTATACAGCATATTAAGTTCTTGATGAACGGTTCGGACGTTTCTATTCATTAACGCATTGACTTTTGTTACTTTCTCTTGATATTTACTAAAGTCTTTTAAAATCCCTTTGACAATTAGAGTTTCGTTACTTATTAGAACATTTACGCGTTTATTGTCACTATATAATTTATCGATTTCTTGATTGTAATATTCGGCGTCTTTCTGAGACGATGTTCCAAAAAGTACATTTGCCAAATCTCCTATGGGGTTTAACCATCCTCTCTTAACGCGGTTACTTACTGTATCCGTTTCTCTATATCCTACCATAGCTAATAGATTTAATCGTTCTTGTTTCAACCTAATTAACTTATCTTTAATATGCTGCAAGAGATCCTGGTAGGATCCTCCGGTGTTCTGTGTTACTAGATGTAGGCTATCAAGGATGAGTTCCTCGTGTAGGATGATTTCTTCTTGGTCAATGGTAAAAACGGTTATCCAAGTTTTATGATATAACCTAGCAGTGCCTAAATGGTCGAACTCAATATTTGGTACATTGGTTATTGGCGTTATTTTCCATGATGTTGCATAGCATATTACTGCTAGCGTTAATCTGTAACAGAGTTCATATTAGCGTATTTTAATCTATTGAGATGAATATTCTGTATTTTTCCTTTAACATCTACTAGTGCGTTTACATTTTTGATGTCTATAACTCTATATGGGCCTACCCAAGGATTTGTTAGTCCTTGTAGCCTGTCCCTACCCTGATTTTTAACCCATACATAGTCACCTATTTCTAATGATAATGGTTTAATATGCTTATCATATTCTTTCTTAACTCTAGCTTTAATATCCTATAGTACGTCTTCGGCATGTAACATCAGTTTACGTATGTGTGTCTTGTGTGCAGTCAATAAGTCAGAATAGTCTACGTCTGTGGAATTGTTTAAAAGTTGATCGACTATTGGTGCGTCTCGTCCAAAAACTAGTTCATACGGTACGAGTTTATTTTGATGTGGTGCAGTATTCCATGCGAATACAGCTCCTTGTAAATAATTGTGCCAGTCTTCGTTGTTATCGTCCATTATCAATTGTGTTCGAATAAATTCCTTAAGTGTGGCATGCGCTCTCTCTAATGATCCATTAGACTCTGGGTGAAAAGCGGTTGTGTGTTGTAAATTTATATTAAATAATTTTGCAAAGTCCTGCATTAAATTACTGGTAAAGTTCTGTCCTAGGTCTGTCAAAATTGTCTTTGGTACGCCGTAACGTAAGAACCAGGTGTTCATGAGTGCTGTAGCGATTGTTTCGCTCCGTTGATTTGTTAAGGCTACAGCTTCTATGAATTTACTTAATTGGTCTTGGATAGTTAACACATATCTTTGACCCATCGAACTTTCATTAAAAGGCCCTACTATATCTATCGCGATTTTATCATTAAAACGTCGCGGCGTGTCTGTTATACACAGCGGCATTTTTGTCGGTCTTCTCTCTATTTTGCCCTGTTGACAATTTGGGCATTGTTTAATAAAATTTGCCACGTCTTTATAGAGTCCTTTCCATGCATAATTCTTCAAGATTTTTGTAATTGTATTCTTAATACCTAAATGACCCGTCAGAATATTACCGTGTGAATTACTCAGTATGCGTTGTTTCTCTTCGTCATTCTCAGGTTCGTTTAAGGCATTTTGTATTAAATTAACGACGTTATTTCGTCGAATTTCTTGAAATACACGCAAAAATATCTTTTTAATATCCTGTTCCGTGCAATTGCAATATCCTATCAAGTCGTACATATTAATAGCTATAGAAGCGATCGGCTCCGAGATTAGTAATGTTAGAAGTTCTTCGCAAATTTCAGATAAATCAAAATCCTTCCGGTAAATTACAATTTCAGTATCGGTTAAGTCTAGTCTAGCTTCCCCGTCTTCAAAGCGAACAATTGTCGCATCCTGAGGTGCGATTTCACAAATTCTTATACTTTTTATCCAACGCGATTTATAGTGATCGGAATATAAAACTGGATTGCGCGATAAAGCATCTGCATTTGTATTTAAACATCCCTTTTTATAAATAATTTCGTAATTGTACTCTTCTAGCGTGATCTTCCATCGCGCCTTGATTCCCGTTGGATTCTTTAGCGTTGGCAGCCACCTCAATGGTTGATGATCAGTAATAATTTTGAAATTTCGACCATACAGATAGGGTCGGAAATGCTTTACAGCCCAAACAACTGCTAATGATTCTTTGTCGGTTGTTGAATAATTGATTTCTCCTTTGTTAAGTGTCCTGCTGGCAAAGCTAACAGGTCTTTCCTTTCCGTCGGAGCCCTTCTGAGCCAGTATTCCTCCAATAGCTTCTCCCGAAGCGTCGGTGGCTAAAATAAATTCCTTGGTGAAATCCGGGTACGCTAAAACACGATCTCCGCAGAGTTCCTTCTTGAGAATATCAAACGCCTCTTGTTGTCGCGTGCCCCATTCAAACTTTGCGTCCTTCCTCAGAAGTGTGTTTAATGGTTTTGCGATCTTTGAAAATCCTGGTATGAAGCGTCGATAATAACCCGCTAATCCTAAAAATTGTTTGATATTCTTACGGTCTTTTGGTCTTGGAAATTCTTTTACTGCCCTAATCTTTTCGGGATTAGGCTTTACTCCTTCCTCAGTTATGAGATGTCCCAAATACTGTAATTCGGGTTTAAGGTATTCGCATTTATCTGGTTGAAGTTTCAACCCTACTTCGCGAAATCGATCGAAAAGAGTATTTAGACGTTTATATAATTCTTCGAGTTCCGCCGCGAACACGATCACGTCATCTAGGTAGACGAAACAGATGTTGCCAGTCAGTCCCCTCAAGGCTTGATCCATCATCCGTTGAAACGTCGCTGGTGCATTCTTGAGCCCAAATGGCATGCGGGTATACTCGTAGTGCCCTGCCGGAGTGCTGAATGCAGTTTTCTTCTGATCCTTGGTCTTCATTCCTATCTGGTGAAAACCGCTAGCCAGGTCGAAAGCACAGAACCATCGCGCTCTTCCTAACTGGTCTAGGACTTCTTCGATGTTCGGCAACGGATAGGCATCCTGAGGCGTCTTCTCGTTCAATTGCCGAAAGTCTATCACGACTCTCCACTTCTTCTTTCCACTGGCGTCCACTTTCTTTGGAACCACCCAAAGAGGGGAATTATACGGAGAGTCGGAATCTACGATAATCCCTTTTTCTTTCATATCTTTTACTTGTTCTTTAATAACATCTAAGTGTCCTGGAGGATACCTGAACTGCTTCGTGTGGACTGGTATATCGTCCGTCGTGGGTATCGCGTGCTCTACTAAACTCGTTTTAGGTAGAGGATCGTCGGGTAAACAAAATATTTCTGCATGATCCAATACAATTTTTCTTATTCGCTGACGAACCTTTGGATCCATTATATGATCTAGTCGCGTCTGACTATCTAACAGCTCGATTCGTCCGGGCCGTTTGATACTTTGTAAGTGCAAAACGCGCTTCAATGTATTGGTTAACTTTATTGTTTTATTTTTGATGTCGATCCCTGCTTCCTCGGAAGACAGGAAGGGCATTCCTAAGAGCCCATCTTCTTCTATAGGAAATGAATCATCTACGATAGCTAACACATGTGATTTTTCGCCAATAGTTAATTTGGCTTCTCGCGTAGTCTGGGTTTCCATATTATCTATTCCGTAAAATGTATTAATACCAGGTCGCGTTGATAAATTTCTAGCTGGGGTACGCTTAATTAAATTTATTCCTGCTCCGGTATCGATAAGGAAGGTGCCTCGGCTTCCTCCCAATCTGACTCCGATGGATATTTTATTCTTGCAGCTAACTCGCGGTCGCTCTCCTCTTCCATTACTCCTGTCTCGTCCGATTGTAAGTACTTTATTCCCGGTGGTCGGTCGGATTTGTTCACTTCGCAAAAATTTTGGTTCTTAGGGCAATCGCGTGAATAATGACCTACTTTCTGACACTTAAAGCACGTTGGTTGGAAATTTCTGTCCCTGTCTGGCCTCGGCGCGAATCTTGGTTGTTCTCGATATCGGCGAGTCTCGCGAGAGGGTTGCTTTTCGACACGAGGTGGTATATCGTCCAGCCGGTAGCTCCTATTTGATCGCGACGGGTATTGCGCGCGTTGGACGGCACTTCTAGCTCTTTCGCGTAATTCGTTTCGTCTTTGAGCTTCGTAAGCAATTTGCTGTGCTTCTCGCAGTGTCATTGGACGCATATACTGTACGTCTTTCGTTAAAGTGTCGTTTAGGTTTTGTATGTAAAGATCTATCGCATTCTTTTCTTTTACCACTAGTGCTGCGCGTTTTTCTCGAGGCGAGAGATCTGGCATTTGATTAATAGCTCGTTGTATGTCGCGGTTTAGCAGATTGAAACGACGTGTAAATTCTCTAACGTCGCGTCTTCCTTGTGTTAAAACTGTGCGTTCCTGTTGTAGTAGGTGATACGATTTCGACAGTCCGTATTCTGTTTTCAACACGTCTATTAAGTCGTCAATATCACTGATGTCTTGCTGATCTATTAGTTGTTTAGCGTCTCCTTTGAGTTTCTGCGCGCGTAGCATGTTAAGATAAATGACTTGATCCGGTACCATTTGTTTCATTTCCCTGACTTCTAATATGAATTTTTCAACCGGTCTATTAAATCCGTCGAATTCTCCAATCATTTCCAAAGCTACCTTTGTGTCCTTAGAATACTGGACTAATGTTCGCGTTCGAAGTGGCGTGTTTATTTCGCTACCGCTTCGTTGATTACCGGAAGAATCATCGTCGGTGATTTTACGAATTATACCGTCTTTCTGTAGTTTGAGTGCTCTGATTTGTTCCATCATTGCGTTACAGTTCTTCGTTAGCATATCTATCTGTTGCTGAATAGAATTTGAATCTAATAGTTCCCTCGAAGAACCAGCCGCGGCGAGGTCTTCCGGGTTTATATTAAAACTCGCGTTAGTATTCATGATACTGTTTTCGCTTGATGAATCGGTTTCAATTACGTTCTTGGGCTCACGGTAAGTCGAAAATAGCATAAATTGATCAACTTACCCAAGAATTATCTTCATAGTCTCGAAAGCTTAGAGTGGAGCTCGTCCCTTTGTCGTCTTCTGCTGGCTTATCCCACCGCTGCCACCATAAAATTGTCCTTATTGTTATGCCGTAAGCTGCAGACTCGTCCAAATAGTTGCGGCGTCACAATATTAGGTTGATTTTGTTTGGGAAAGGTTCAAGCACTCGGACAAAGATATCAGGATATACTCTAAGGTTTATTCGGAGACTGAACATTGATGCACTTCTTACAAAATCAAACGTCAAAATGAGCCCCGAGGGCCAGGAGCGGTACGCTTTTATAATCTTTGGTTTGAGTACAGCCGGGTTAGATCTGGGCGTATGACGCATTTGTTTTTACCCTTAAAGGAGTCAACAAGTTCGTCATCTTCTTGGTGTATCGCTTATGACTAACCTTATCGCTATGAGTAATACTTATCTTCAATGGGGGCCTACGGCATGACAGTACGACATTACTACCTGATTCAAACCAGAAATAACCCAGGATCTGTTCAACAAGTATGCGAAAAATGCGAAAGTATGAGTCTGATGACGGCTAATCCCAGGCCTAACCTAGACCTAACATGCGTTATCCTCTAAAATATTGATCGAAACCAGGTTTCATGGACTGTTTCAGTGTGATACCACATTACTACGTGATTCAAACCAGAAAAAACGCAGGGCCTGTTCAACAAGTATGTGAAGAATGCGAAGGTATGAGACTGATGAGAGCAAATTCCAGACCTAACCTAGACCTAGCATGAGTTATCCTCTAAAATATTGATCGAGACCAGGTTTAGTCGACTGCTTCAGTGTGGTACCACATTACTACGTGATCCAAACCAGAAAAGGGCAAGGATCAGGCCAACAAGTATGAGAAATATGCGAAAGTATGAGCCAGATGAGGGCAAATCCTAGACCTAACCTAGACCTAACATGCGTTATCCTCTAAAATATTGATCGAAACCAGGTTTCATGGACTGTTTCAATGTGGTACCACATTACCACGTGATTCAAACCAGAAAAAACCCAGGATCTGTACAACAAGTATGTGATGAATGCGAAAGTATGAGTCTGATGAGGGCAAATCCCACGCCTCACCTAGACCTAGCATGAGTTATCCTCTAAAATATATATCGAGACCAGGATTAGTCGACTGTTTCAGTGTGGTACCACATTACTACGTGATCCAAACCAGAAAAAGGCAAGGATCAGGCCAACAAGTATGAGAAATATGCGAAAGTATGAGCCAGATGAGGGCAAATTCTAGACCTAACCCAGACCTAACATGCGTTATGCTCTAAAATATTCATCGAGACCAGGTAAAATTGACTGTTTCAGTGTGGTACTACATTACTGCGTGATCCAATCAAGAAAAAGCACAGGATCTGGCTAACAAGTATGAGAAATATGGGAAAGTATGAGCCTGATGAGGGCAAATCCCACACCTAACCGAGTCCTAACCGGCGTTATCCTCTAAAATGTTGATCGTGTCCAGGTTTAATCGACTGCATCAGTGTGGTACCACGTTACTACCTGATCCAAACCGGAAAAAGCCCAGGATCTGGCCAACAAGTATGAGAAATATGGGAAAGTATGAGCCTCGTGAGGGCAAATCCCAGACCTAACCCGGACCTAACATGCGATATCGTTTTAAAATATTGACCGAGACCAGGTTTGATGGACTGTTTCAGTGTGGTACCACATTACCACGTGATCCAAAACAGAGAAAGCCCAGGATCAGGCCAACATGTATGAGAAATATGCGAAAGTATGAGCCTCATGAGGGTAAATCCCAGACCTAACCCAGACCTAACATGCGATATCCTTTGAAATATTGACCGACACTAGGTTTCATGGACTGTTTCAGTGTGGTACCACATTACCACGTGATACAATCTAGAAAAAACACAGGATCAGTACAACAAGTATGTGAAAAATGCGAAAGTATGAGCCTCATGAGGGCAAATCATAGACCTAACCCAGACCTAACATGCGTTATCCTGTAAAATATTGATCGAAACCAGGTTTAATCGACTGTTTCCGTGTGGCACCACATTACTACGTGATCCAAACCAGAAAAAACGCAGGATCTGTCCAACAAGTACGTGAAGAATGCGAATGTATGAGCCAGATGCGGGCAAATCCAAGAACTAAACCAGACCTAACATGCATTATCATCTAAAATATTGATCGAAACCAGGTTTAATCGACCGTTTCAGTGTGGTACCACATTACTGTGTGACCCAATCCAGAAAAAGCAAAGGATCTGGCTAACAAGTGTGTGAAGAATGCGAAGGTATGAGACTGATGAGAGCAAATTCCAGACCTAACCTAGACCTAGCATGAGTTATCCTCTAAAATATTGATCGAGACCAGGTTTAGTCGACTGTTTCAGTGTGATACCACGTTACTACATGATCCAAACCAGAAATAACCCAGGATCTGTTCAACAAGTATGCGAAAAATGCGAATGTATGAGCCTCATGTGTGCAAATCATAGACCTAACCCAGACCTAACATGCGCTATCCTCAAAAATATTGATCGAAACCAGGTTTAATCGACTGTTTCCGTGTGGCCCCACATTACTACGTGATCCAAACCAGAAAAAGCCCAAAATCTAGCCAACAAGTATGAGAAATATGTGAAAGTACGAGCCTGATGAGGGCAAATCCTAGACCTAGCCCAGACATAACATGCGTTATCCTCTAAAATATTGATCGAAACCAGGTTCCATGGACTGTTTCAGTGTGATACCACATTACTATGTGATTCAAACCAGAAAATACCCAGTATCTGCTCAAGAAGTATGTGAAGAATGCGAAGGTATGAGACTGATGAGAGCAATTTCCAGACCTAACCCAGACCCAACATGTGTTATCCTCAAAAATATTGATCGAACCCAGGTTTAATCGACTGGTTCCGTGTGGCACCACATTACTACGTGATCCAAACCAGAAAAAGCCCTGAATCTGGCCATCACGTATGACATATATGCGGAGGTACGAGCCTGATGAGAGCATATCCCAGAACTAACCTAGACCTAACATGCGTTTTCCTCTATAATATAGATCGAAACCAGGTTTAGTCAACTGTTTCGGTGTGGTACCACAATACCACCTGATCCATACCAGAAAAAACCCAGGATGTGTTCAACAAGTATGTGAAGAATGCGAAAGTATGAGCCAGATGAGGGCAAATCCTAGACCTAACCCAGACCTAACATGCGTTATCATCTAAAATATTGATCGAAACCAAGTTTAATCGACTGTTTCAGTGTGGTACCACATTACTACGTGATCGAAACCAGAAAAAGCCCAGGATCTGGCCAACTAGTATTTGAAATATACGAAAGCATGAGCCTGATGCGGGCAAATCCTGGATCTAACCCAGACGTAACATGCGTTATTCTCTAAAATATTGATCGAGGCCAGGTATAATTGACTGTATTAGTGTGGTACTACATTACTATGTGATCCAATCCAGAAAAAGCATCGTATCTGACTAACAAGTATGAGAAATATGGGAAAGTATGAGCCTGATGAGGGCAAATCCCACACCTAACCGAGTCCTAACCGGCATGATCCTCTAAGCTGATGATCGTGGCCAGGGTAAATCGACTGTTGCAGTGTGGTACCACATTTCTACGTGATCCAAACCAGAAAAAACCCAGGATCTGTTCAACAAGTATGTGAAGAATGCGAAAGTATGAGCCAGATGAGGGCAGATCCGAGGCCTAACCTAGACCTAACATGCGTTATCCTCTAAAATATTGATCGAAACCAGGTTCCATGGACTGTTTCAGTGTGATACCACATTACTATGTGATTCAAACCAGAAAATACCCAGTGTCTGTTCAAGAAGTATGTGAAGAATGCGAAGGTATGAGACTGATGAGAGCAATTTCCAGACCTAACCCAGACCCAACATGTGTTATCCTCAAAAATATTGATCGAAACCAGGTTTAATCGACTGGTTCCGTGTGGCACCACATTACTACGTGATCCAAACCAGAAAACGCCCAGAATCTGGCCATCAAGTATGAGATATATACGGAGGTACGAGCCTCATGAGAGCATATCCCAGACCTAACCTAGTCCTAACATGCGTTTTCCCCTAAAATATAGATCGAAACCAGGTTTATTCAACTGTTTCGGTGTGGCACCACATTACCACCTGATCCAAACCAGAAAAAACCCAGGATCTGTTCAACAAGTATGTGAAGAATGCGAAAGTATGAGCCAGATGAGGGCAAACCCTAGACCTAACCCAGACCTGACATGCGCTATCCTCTAAAATATTGATCGAAACCAGGTTTCATGGTCTGTTTCAGTGTGGTACCACATTACCACCTGATCCTAACCTGAAAAAGCCCGGGATCTGTTCAACAAGTATGTGAAGAATGCGAAGATATGAGACTGATGAGAGCAAATTCCAGAACTAACCCAGACCTAATATGCGTTATCCTCTAAAATATTGATCGAGACCAGGTTTAGTCGACTGTTTCAGTGTGATACCATGTTACTACACCATCCAAACCAGAAATAACCCAGGATCTGTTCAACAAGTATGTGAGGAATGCGAAGGTATGAGACTGATGAGAGCAAATTCCAGACCTAACCTAGACCTAGCATGAGTTATCCTCTAAAATATTGATCGAGACCAGGTTTAGTCGACTGTTTCAGTGTGATACCATGTTACTACATGATCCAAACCACAAATAACCCATGATCTGTTCACAAGTATGCGAAGAATGCGAAAGTATGAGTCTGATGAGGGCAAATCCCAGGCCTAACCTAGACCTAGCATGAGTTCTCCTCTAAAATATTGATCGAGACCAGGTTTAGTCGACTGTTTCAGTGTGATACCATGTTACTACACGCTCCAAACCAGAAATAACCCAGGATCTGTTCCACAAGTATGCGAAAAATGCGAAAGTATGAGTCTGATGAGGGCTAATCCCAGGCCTAACCTAGACCTAACATGCGTTATCCTCAAAAATATTGGTTGTATACGGGTTTAATTGTCTGTTTCAGTGTGGTACCACATTACTACGTGACTCAAACCAGAAAAAACGCAGGATCTGTTCAAAAAGTATGTGAAGAATGCGAAGGTATGAGACTGATGAGAGCAAATTCCAGACCTAACCTAGACCTAGCATGAGTTATCCTCTAAAATATTGATCGAGACCAGGTTTAGTCGACTGTTTCAGTGTGATACCATGTTACTACATGATCCAAACCAGAAATAACCCAGGATCTGTTCAACAAGTATGCGAAAAACGCGAAAGTATGAGTCTGATGAGGGCTAATCCCAGGCCTAACCTAGACCTAACATGCGTTATCCTCAAAAATATTAATCGAAACCAGGTTTATTCGACTCTTTCCGTGTGGCACCACATTACTACGTGATCCAAACCAGAAAAAACGCAGGATCTGTTCAACAAGTATGTGAAGAATGCGAAAGTATGAATCTGATGAAGGCAATTTCCAGACCTAACCCAGACCTAACATGCGTTATCCTCTAAAATATTGACCGAGAGTAGGTTTAATTGACTGTTTCAGTGTGGTACCACATTAGCACGTGATCCAAACCAGGAAAGGCCCAGGATCTGGCCAACGAGTATACGAAAAATGCGAAAGTATGAGCCAGATGAGGGCAAATCCTGGACCTAACCCAGACCTAACATGCGTTACCCTCAAAAATATTGGTTGTATACGGGTTTAATTATCTGTTTCAGTGTGGTACCACATTACTACGTGATCCAATCCAGAAAAATCCAAGGATCTGTTCAACAAGTATGTGAAAAATGCGAGAGTATGATCCTGATGAGGGCAAATCCCAGACCTAACCCAGACCTAACATGCGTTATCCTCTAAAGTATTCATCGAAACCAGGTTTCATGGACTGTTTCAGTGTGATATCACATTACTACGTGACTCAAACCAGAAAAAACGCAGGATCTGTTCAACAAGTATGTGAAGAATGCGAAGGTATGAGACTGATGAGAGCAAATTCCAGACCTAACCTAGACCTAACATGCGTTATCCTCAAAAATATTGATCGAAACCAGATTTCATGGACTGTTTCAGTGTGATACCACATTACTACGTGATCCAAACCAGAAAAAGCCCAAAATCTAGCCAACAAGTATGAGAAATATGTGAAAGTATGAGCCTGATGAGGGCAAATCCTAGACCTAGCCCAGACATAACATGCGTTATCCTCTAAAATATTGATCGAAACCAGGTTTAGTCAACTGTTTCGGTGTGGTACCACATTACAACGTGATCCAAACCAGAAAAAACGCAGGATCTGTTCAACAAGTATGTGAAGAATGCGAAAGTATGAGCCAGATGAGGGCAAATCCGAGGCCTAACCTAGACCTAACATGCGTTATCCTCTAAAATATTGATCGAAACCAGGTTCCATGGACTGCTTCAGTGTGATACCACATTACTATGTGATTCAAACCAGAAAATACCCAGTATCTGCTCAAGAAGTATGTGAAGTATGCGAAGGTATGAGACTGATGAGAGCAATTTCCAGACCTAACCCAGACCCAACATGTGTTATCCTCAAAAATATTGATCGAACCCAGGTTTAATCGACTGGTTCCGTGTGGCACCACATTACTACGTGATCCAAACCAGAAAAAGCCCAGAATCTGGCCATCAAGTATGACATATATGAGGAGGTACGAGCCTGATGAGAGCATATCCCAGACCTAAGCTAGACCTAACATGCGTTTTCCTCTAAAATATAGATCGAAACCAGGTTTAGTCAACTGTTTCGGTGTGGTACCACAATACCACCTGATCCAAACCAGAAAAAACCCAGGATGTGTTCAACAAGTATGTGAAGAATGCGAAAGTATGAGCCAGATGAGGGCAAATCCTAGACCTAACCCAGACCTAACATGCGTTATCATCTAAAATATTGATCGAAACCAAGTTTAATCGACTGTTTCAGTGTGGTACCACATTACTACGTGATCCAAACCAGAAAACGCCCAGAATCTGGCCATCAAGTATGAGATATATGCGGAGGTACGAGCCTGATGAGAGCATAACCCAGACCTAACCTAGTCCTAACATGCGTTTTCCCCTAAAATATAGATCGAAACCAGGTTTATTCAACTGTTTCGGTGTGGCACCACATTACCACCTGATCCAAACCAGAAAAAACCCAGGATCTGTTCAACAAGTATGTGAAGAATGCGAAAGTATGAGCCAGATGAGGGCAAACCCTAGACCTAACCCAGACCTGACATGCGCTATCCTCTAAAATATTGATCGAAACCAGGTTTCATGGTCTGTTTCAGTGTGGTACCACATTACCACCTGATCCTAACCTGAAAAAGCCCGGGATCTGTTCAACAAGTATGTGAAGAATGCGAAGATATGAGACTGATGAGAGCAAATTCCAGAACTAACCCAGACCTAATATGCGTTATCCTCTAAAATATTGATCGAGACCAGGTTTAGTCGACTGTTTCAGTGTGATACCATGTTACTACACCATCCAAACCAGAAATAACCCAGGATCTGTTCAACAAGTATGTGAGGAATGCGAAGGTATGAGACTGATGAGAGCAAATTCCAGACCTAACCCAGACCTAACATGCGTTATCCTCTAAAATATTGATCGAGACCAGGTTTAGTCGACTGTTTCAGTGTGATACCATGTTACTACATCATCCAAACCAGAAATAACCCAGGATCTGTTCAACAAGTATGTGAGGAATGCGAAGGTATGAGACTGATGAGAGCAAATTCCAGACCTAACCTAGACCTAGCATGAGTTATCCTCTAAAATATTGATCGAGACCAGGTTTAGTCGACTGTTTCAGTGTGATACCATGTTACTACATGATCCAAACCACAAATAACCCATGATCTGTTCACAAGTATGCGAAGAATGCGAAAGTATGAGTCTGATGAGGGCAAATCCCAGGCCTAACCTAGACCTAGCATGAGTTCTCCTCTAAAATATTGATCGAGACCAGGTTTAGTCGACTGTTTCAGTGTGATACCATGTTACTACACGATCCAAACCAGAAATAACCCAGGATCTGTTCAACAAGTATGCGAAAAATGCGAAAGTATGAGTCTGATGAGGGCTAATCCCAGGCCTAACCTAGACCTAACATGCGTTATCCTCTAAAGTATTGATCGAAGCCAGGTTTCATGGATTGTTTCAGTGTGATACCACATTACTGCGTGAATCAAACCAGAAAAAACGCAGGATCTGTTCAACAAGTATGAGAAATATGCGAAAGTGTGAGCCTCATGAGGGCAAATCCTAGACCTAACCCAGACCTAACATGCGTTATCCTCTAAAGTATTCATCGAAACCAGGTTTCATGGACTGTTTCAGTGTGATATCACATTACTACGTGACTCAAACCAGAAAAAACGCAGGATCTGTTCAAAAAGTATGTGAAGAATGCGAAGGTATGAGACTGATGAGAGCAAATTCCAGACCTAACCTAGACCTAGCATGAGTTATCCTCTAAAACATTGATCGAGACCAGGTTTAGTCGACTGTTTCAGTGTGATACCATGTTACTACATGATCCAAACCAGAAATAACCCAGGATCTGTTCAACAAGTATGCGAAAAACGCGAAAGTATGAGTCTGATGAGGGCTAATCCCAGGCCTAACCTAGACCTAACATGCGTTATCCTCTAAAATATTGATCGAAACCAGATTTCATGGACTGTTTCAGTGTGATACCACATTACTACGTGATTCAAACCAGAAAAAACGCAGGATCTGTTCAACAAGTATGTGAAGAATGCGAAGGTATGAGACTGATGAGAGCAAATTCCAGATCTAACCCAGACCTAGCATGAGTTATCCTCTAAAATATTGATCGAGACCAGGTTTAGTCGACTGTTTCAGTGTGGTACCACATTAGTACTTGATCCAAACCAGAAAAAGCCAAAGATCAGGCCAACAAGTATGAGAAATATGCGAAAGTATGAGCCTCATGAGGGCAAGTCATAGACCTAACCCAGACCTAACATGCGTTATCCTGAAAAATATTGATCGAAACCAGGTTTAATCGACTCTTTCCGTGTGGCACCACATTACTACGTGATCCAAACCAGAAGAAACGCAGAATCTGTTCAACAAGTATGTGAAGAATGCGAAGGTATGAGACTGATGAGTACAAATTCCAGACCTAACCTAGACCTAGCATGAGTTATCCTCTAAAATATTGATCGAGACCAGGTTTAGTCGACTGTTTCAGTGCGCTACCATGTTACTACATGATCCAAACCAGAAATAACCCAGGATCTGTTCAACAAGTATGCGAAAAATGCGAAAGTATGAGTCTGATGAGGGCTAATCCCAGGCCTAACCTAGACCTAACATGCGTAATCCTCTAAAATATTGATCGAAACCAGATTTCATGGACTGTTTCAGTGTGATACCACATTACTACGTGATTCAAACCAGAAAAAACGCAGGATCTGTTCAACAAGTATGTGAAGAATGCGAAGGTATGAGACTGATGAGAGCAAATTCCAGATCTAACCCAGACCTAACATGCGTTATCCTCTAAAATATTGATCGAGACCAGGTATAGTCGACTGTTTCAGTGTGGTACCACATTAGTACGTGATCCAAACCAGAAAAAGCCAAAGATCAGGTCAACAAGTATGAGAAATATGCGAAAGTATGAGCCTCATGAGGGCAAGTCATAGACCTAACCCAGACCTAACATGCGTTATCCTCAAAAATATTGATCGAAACCAGGTTTAATCGACTCTTTCCGTGTGGCACCACATTACTACGTGATCCAAACCAGAAGAAACGCAGGATCTGTCCAACAAGTATGTGAAGAATGCGAAAGTATGAGCCAGATGCGGGCAAGTCCAAGAACTAAACCAGACCTAACATGCGTTATCCTCTAAAATATTGACCGAGAGTAGGTTTAATTGACTGTTTCAGTGTGGTACCACACTAGCACGTGATCCAAACCAGGAAAGGCCCAGGTTCTGACCAACGAGTATACGAAAAATGCGAAAGTATGAGCCAGATGAGGGCAAATCCTGGACCTAACCCAGACCTATCATGCGTTACCCTCAAAAATATTGGTTGTATACGGGTTTAATTATCTGTTTCAGTGTGGTACCACATTACTACGTGATCCAGTCCAGAAAAAGCCCAGGATCAGGCCAACAAGTATCAGAAATATGCGAAAGTATGAGCCAGATGAGGGCAAATCCTAGACCTAACCCAGACCTGACATGCGTTATCCTCTAAAATATTGGTTGTATCCAGGTTTAACTGACTGTTTCAGTGTGGTACCACATAACTACGTGATCCAATCCAGAAAAAGCCCAGGATCTGGCCAACAAGAATGAGAAATATTCGAAAGTATGAGACAGATGGGGGCAAATCCTAGACCTAACACAGACCTAACATGCGTTATCCTCTAAAACATTGATCGAGGCCAGGTATAATTCACTGTATCAGTGTGGTACTACATTACTATGTGATCGAAACCAGAGAAAGCAACGGATCTGTTCAACAAGTATGTGAAGAATGCGAAAGTATGAGCCTCATGAGTGCAAATCCCAGACCTAACCCAGACCTAACATGCGATATCCTCTAAAATATTGATCGAGACCAGGTATAATTGACTGTATCAGTGTGGTACTACATTACTATGTGATCCAATTCAGAAAAAGCAACGGATCTGGCTAATAAGTATGAGAAATATGCGAAAGTATGAGCCTGATGGCGGCAAATCCCACACCTAACCGAGTCCTAACCGGCGTTCTCCTCTAAAATGTTGATCGTGACCTGTGTTAATCGACTGTTTCAGTGTGGTACCACATTACTACCTGATCCAAACTAGAAAAAACCCAGGATCTGTTCAACAAGTATGTGAAGAATGCGAAAGTATGAGTCTGATGAGGGCGAATCCCAGGCCTAACCTAGACCTAACATGCGATATCCCATAAAATATTGATCGAGACTAGGTTTAATTGACTGTTTCAGTGTGGTTCCACATTACCACGTGATCCAAACCAGGAGGGGCCCAGGATCTGGCCAACGAGTATACGAAAAATGCGAGAGTATGAGCCAGATGAGGGAAAATCCTGGACATAACCCAGACCTAACATGCGTTACCCTCAAAAATATTGGTTGTATCCGGGTTTAATTATCTGTTTCAGTGTGGTACCACATTACCACGTGATCCAAACCAGGAAAGGCCTAGGATCTGGCCAACGAGTATACGAAAAATGCGAAAGTATGAGCCAGATGAGGGCAAATCCAAGACCTAACCCAGACCTAACATGCGTTACCCTCAAAAATATTGGTCGTATCCGGGTTTAATTAACTGTTTCAGTGTGGTACCACATTACTACGTGATCCAATCCAGAAAAATCCAAGGATCTGTTCAACAAGTATGTGAAGAATGCGAGAGAATGATCCTGATGAGGGCAAATCCCACACCTAACCCAGACATAACATGCGTTATCCTCTAAAATATTGATCGAGACCAGGTTTAGTCGACTGTTTCAGTGTGGTACCACATTACAACGTGATCCAAACCAGAAAAAACCCAGGATCTGGCCAACAAGTATGTGAAATATGCGAAGGTATGAGACTGATGAGAGCAAATTCCAGACCTAACCTAGACCTAGCATGAGTTATCCTCTAAAATATTGATCGAGACCAGGTTTAGTCGACTGTTTCAGTGTGATACCATGTTACTACATGATCCCTACCAGAAATAACCCAGGATCTGTTCAACGAGTATGCGAAAAATGCGAAAGTATGAGTCTGATGAGGGCTAATCCCAGGCCTAACCCAGACCTAACATGCGATATCCTTTAAAATATTGACCGAGACTAGGTATGATTGACTGTTTCAGTGTGGTACCACATTACCACGTGATCCAAACCAGAAAAATCCCTGGATCTGGCCAACGAGTATGCGAAAAATGCGAAAGTATGAGCCAATTGAGGGCAAATCATAGACCTAACCCAGACCTAACATGCGTTATGCTCTAAAATATTGATCGAGACCAGGTAAAATTGACTGTTTCAGTGTGGTGCTACATTACTGTGTGATCCAATCCAGAAAAAGCAAAGGATCTGCCTAACAAGTATGAGAAATATGGGAAAGTATGAGCCTGATGAGGGCAAATCCCACACCTAACCGAGTCCTAACCGGCGTTATCCCCTAAAATGTTGATCGTATCCAGGTTTAATCGACTGCATCAGTATGGTTTCCACATTACTACCTGATCCAAACCGGAAAAAGCCCAGGATCAGGCCAACATGTATGAGAAATATACGAAAGTATGAGCCTCGTGAGGGCAAATCCCAGACCTAACCTAGACCTAGCATGAGTTATCCTCTAAAGTATTGATCGAGACCAGGTTTAGTCGACTGTTTCAATGTGGTACCACATTACTACGTGATCCAAACCAGAAAAAGCAAAGGATCTGGCTAACAAGTATGAGAAATATGGGAAAGTATGAGCCTGATGAGGGCAAATCCCACACCTAACCGAGACCTAACCGGCATTATCCTCTAAAATGTTGATCGTGTCCAGGTTTAATCGACTGCATCAGTGTGGTACCACGTTACTACCTGATCCGAACCGGAAAAAGCCCAGGATCAGGTCAACAAGTATGAGAAATATGCGAAAGTATGAGCCTTATGAGGGCAAATCCCAGACCCAACCCAGACCTAACATGCGTTATCATCTAGAATATTGATCGGAACCTGGTTTAATCGACTGTTTCAGTGTGGTACGACATTACTACCTGATCCAAACCAGAAATAACCCAGGATCTGTTCAACAAGTATGCGAAAAATGCGAAAGTATGAGTCTGATGAGGGCTAATCCCGGGTCTAACCTAGACCTAACATGCGTTATCCTCTAAAATATTGATCGAAACCAGGTTTAACTGACTGTTTCAGTATGGTACCACATTACTATGTGATCCAAACCAGAGAAAACCCAGGATCTGTTCAAGAAGTATGTGAAGAATGCGAATGTATGAGACTGATGAGGGCAAATCCTGGACCTAACCCAGACCTAACATGTGTTATCCTCTAAAATATTGATGGAAACCAGGTTTAATTGACTGTTTCAGTGTGGTACCGCATTACTACGTGATCCAATCCAGAAAAAGCCCAGGATCTAGCCAACGAGTATGAGTAATATGCGAAAGTATGAGCTTGATGAGGGCAAATCCTAGACCTAACCCAGAGCTAACATGCGTTATCCTCTAAAATATTTATCAAGACCAGGTTTAATTGACTGCTTCACTGTGGTACCACATTACTACGTGGTCCGACCCAGTGGAAGCCCAGGTTCTGGCCAACGAAAATGAGAAATATGCGAAAGTATGAGCCTGATGAGAGCAAATCCCAGACCTAACCTAGACCTAACATGAATTATTCTCTAAAACATTGATCGAAACCAGGTTGAATGGACTGTTTCAGTGTGGTACCACATTACTACGTGATCGAAACCAGAAAAAACCCAGGATCTGTTCAAGAAGTATGTGAAGAATGCGAAAGTATGAGACTGATGGGGGCAAATCCTAGACCTAACCTAGACCTAACATGTGTTATCCTCTAAAATATTTATCAAAACCAGGATTAATTGACTGTTTCAGTGTGGTACCACATTATTACGTGATCCAAACCAGTGGAAGCCTAGGATCTGGCCAACAAGAATGAGAAATATGCGAAAGTATGAGCCAGATGAGAGCAAATCCCACACATAACCTAGACCTAACATGCGTTATCCTCTAGAATATTTATCAAGACCAGGTTTAATTGAATGTTTCAGTGTGGTACCATATTACTACGTGATCCAAACCAGAAAAAGCCAGGGATCTGTTCAACAAGTATGTGAAAAACGCGAAAATATGACCCTGATGAGAGCAAATCCCAGACCTAACCTAGACCTAACATGTGTTATCCTCTAAAATATTAATCGAAACCAGGTTTAATGGACTGTTTCAGTGTGGTACCACATTAATACGTGATGAGTAATATGCCAACGAGTATGAGTAATATGCGAAAGTATGAGCTTGATGAGGGCAAATCCTAGACCTAACCCAGAGCTAACATGCGTTATCCTCTAAAATATTTATCAAGACCAGGTTTAATTGACTGCTTCACTGTGGTACCACATTACTGCGTGATCCAAACCAGAAAAAACCCAGGATCTGTTCAACAAGTATGTGAAGAATGCGAAAGTATGAGTCTGACGAGGGAAAATCTCAGGCCTAGCCTAGACCTAACATGCGTTATCCTCCAGAAAATTGATCGAAACCAGGTTTGATCGACTGTTTCTGTGTGGTACAACATTACTACGTGATCCAAACCAGAAAAAAACCCAGGATCTGTTCAACAAGTAAGTGAAGAATGCGAAAGTATGACCCTGATGAGAGCAAATCCCAGACCAAACCTAGCCCTAACATGAATTATTCTCAAAAATATTGATCGAAACCAGGTTGAATGGACTGTTTCAGTGCGGTACCACATTACTACGTGATCCAATCCAGAAAATGCCCAGGATCAGGCCAACAAGTATCAGAAATATGCGAAAGTATGAGCCAGATGAGGGCAAATCCTAGACCTAACCCAGACCTGACATGCGTTATCCTCTAAAATATTGGTTGTATCCAGGTTTAACTGACTGTTTCAGTGTGGTACCACATAACTACGTGATCCAATCCAGAAAAAGCAACGGATCTGGCTAATAAGTATGAGAAATATGCGAAAGTATGAGCCTGATGGCGGCAAATCCTAGACCTAACCCAGACCTAACATGCGATATCCTTTAAAATATAGACCGAGACTAGGTTTGATTGACTGTTTCAGTGTGGTGCCACATTACCACGTGATCCAAGCTAGAAAAATCCCTGGATCTGTTCAACAAGTATGCGAAAAATGCGAAAGAATGAGCCAGATGAGGGCAAATCCTAGACCTAACCCAGACCAAACATGCGTTATGCTCTAAAATATTGATCGAGACCAGGTAAAATTGACTGTTTCAGTGTGGTACTACATTACTGTGTGATCCAATCCAGAAAAAGCGAAGGATCTGGCTAACAAGTATGAGAAATATGGGAAAGTATGAGCCTGATGAGGGCAAATCCCACACCTAACCGGGTCCTAACCGGCGTTATCCTGTAAAATGTTGATCGTGTCCAGGTTTAATCGACTGCATCAGTGTGGTACCACGTTACTACCTGATCCTAACCGGAAAAAGCCCAGGATCAGGCCAACAAGTATGAGAAACATGGGAAAGTATGAGCCTAGTGAGGGCAAATCGCAGACCTAACCCGGACCTAACATGCGATATCGTTTAAAATATTGACCGAGATCAGGTTTGATGGACTGTTTCAGTGTGGTACCACATTACCACGTGATCGAAAAATGAAAAAGCCCAGGATCAGGCCAACAAGTATGAGAAATATGCGAAAGTGTGAGCCTCATGAGGGCAAATCCTAGACCTAACCCAGACCTAACATGCGATATCCTTTAAAATATTGACCGAGACTAGGTTTGATTGACTGTTTCAGTGTGGTACCACATTACCACGTGGTCAAAACCAGAAAAATCCCTGGATCTGTTCAACAAGTATGCGAAAAATGCGAAAGAATGAGCCAGATGAGGGCAAATCCTAGACCTAACCCAGACATAACATGCGTTATGCTCTAAAATATTGATCGAGACCAGGTAAAATTGACTGCTTCAGTGTGGTACTACATTACTGTGTGATCCAATCCAGAAAAAGCAAAGGATCTGGCTAACAAGTATGAGAAATATGGGAAAGTATGAGCCTGATGAGGGCAAATCCCACACCTAACCGAGTCCAAACCGGCGTTATCCTCTAAAATGTTGATCGCGTCCAGGTTTAATCGACTGCATCAGTGTGGTACCACGTTACTACCTGATCCAAACCGGAAAAAGCACAGGATCAGGCCAACAAGTATGAGAAATATGCGAAAGTATGAGCCAGATGAGAGCAAATCCCTGACCTAACCCAGACCTAACATGCGATATCCTTTGAAATATTGACCGACACTAGGTTTAATCGACTGTTTCAGTGTGGTACCACATTACTGTCTGACCCAATCCAGAAAAAGCAAAGGATCTGGCTAACAAGTATAAGAAATATGCGAAAGTATGAGCCGGATGAGAGCAAATCCTAGACCTAACCCAGACCTAACATGCGTTATCGTCTAGAATATTGATCGAAACCTGGTTTAATCGACTGCTTCAGTGTGGTACGACATTACTACCTGATCAAAACCAGAAATAACCCAGGATCTGTCCAACAAGTATGTGAAGAATGCGAATGTGTGAGACTGATGAGGGCAAATCGCATGCCTAACCTAGACCTAGCATGAGTTAGCCTCTAAAATATTGATCGAGACCAGGTTTAGTCGACTGTTTCAGTGCGCTACCATGTTACTACATGATCCAAACCAGAAATAACCCAGGATCTGTTCAACAAGTATGCGAAAAATGCGAAAGTATGAGTCTGATGAGGGCTAATCCCAGGCCTAACCTAGACCTAACATGCGTAATCCTCTAAAATATTGATCGAAACCAGATTTCATGGACTGTTTCAGTGTGATACCACATTACTACGTGATTCAAACCAGAAAAAACGCAGGATCTGTTCAACAAGTATGTGAAGAATGCGAAGGTATGAGACTGATGAGAGCAAATTCCAGATCTAACCCAGACCTAACATGCGTTATCCTCTAAAATATTGATCGAGACCAGGTATAGTCGACTGTTTCAGTGTGGTACCACATTAGTACGTGATCCAAACCAGAAAAAGCCAAAGATCAGGTCAACAAGTATGAGAAATATGCGAAAGTATGAGCCTCATGAGGGCAAGTCATAGACCTAACCCAGACCTAACATGCGTTATCCTCAAAAATATTGATCGAAACCAGGTTTAATCGACTCTTTCCGTGTGGCACCACATTACTACGTGATCCAAACCAGAAGAAACGCAGGATCTGTCCAACAAGTATGTGAAGAATGCGAAAGTATGAGCCAGATGCGGGCAAGTCCAAGAACTAAACCAGACCTAACATGCGTTATCCTCTAAAATATTGACCGAGAGTAGGTTTAATTGACTGTTTCAGTGTGGTACCACACTAGCACGTGATCCAAACCAGGAAAGGCCCAGGATCTGACCAACGAGTATACGAAAAATGCGAAAGTATGAGCCAGATGAGGGCAAATCCTGGACCTAACCCAGACCTATCATGCGTTACCCTCAAAAATATTGGTTGTATACGGGTTTAATTATCTGTTTCAGTGTGGTACCACATTACTACGTGATCCAGTCCAGAAAAAGCCCAGGATCAGGCCAACAAGTATCAGAAATATGCGAAAGTATGAGCCAGATGAGGGCAAATCCTAGACCTAACCCAGACCTGACATGCGTTATCCTCTAAAATATTGGTTGTATCCAGGTTTAACTGACTGTTTCAGTGTGGTACCACATAACTACGTGATCCAATCCAGAAAAAGCCCAGGATCTGGCCAACAAGAATGAGAAATATGCGAAAGTATGAGACAGATGGGGGCAAATCCTAGACCTAACACAGACCTAACATGCGTTATCCTCTAAAACATTGATCGAGGCCAGGTATAATTCACTGTATCAGTGTGGTACTACATTACTATGTGATCGAAACCAGAGAAAGCAACGGATCTGTTCAACAAGTATGTGAAGAATGCGAAAGTATGAGCCTCATGAGTGCAAATCCCAGACCTAACCCAGACCTAACATGCGATATCCTCTAAAATATTGATCGAGACCAGGTATAATTGACTGTATCAGTGTGGTACTACATTACTATGTGATCCAATTCAGAAAAAGCAACGGATCTGGCTAATAAGTATGAGAAATATGCGAAAGTATGAGCCTGATGGCGGCAAATCCCACACCTAACCGAGTCCTAACCGGCGTTCTCCTCTAAAATGTTGATCGTGACCTGTGTTAATCGACTGTTTCAGTGTGGTACCACATTACTACCTGATCCAAACTAGAAAAAACCCAGGATCTGTTCAACAAGTATGTGAAGAATGCGAAAGTATGAGTCTGATGAGGGCAAATCCCAGGCCTAACCTAGACCTAACATGCGATATCCCATAAAATATTGATCGAGACTAGGTTTAATTGACTGTTTCAGTGTGGTTCCACATTACCACGTGATCCAAACCAGGAAGGGCCCAGGATATGGCCAACGAGTATACGAAAAATGCGAGAGTATGAGCCAGATGAGGGCAAATCCTGGACATAACCCAGACCTAACATGCGTTACCCTCAAAAATATTGGTTGTATCCGGGTTTAATTATCTGTTTCAGTGTGGTACCACATTACCACGTGATCCAAACCAGGAAAGGCCCAGGATCTGGCCAACGAGTATACGAAAAATGCGAAAGTATGAGCCAGATGAGGGCAAATCCAAGACCTAACCCAGACCTAACATGCGTTACCCTCAAAAATATTGGTCGTATCCGGGTTTAATTAACTGTTTCAGTGTGGTACCACATTACTACGTGATCCAATCCAGAAAAATCCAAGGATCTGTTCAACAAGTATGTGAAGAATGCGAGAGAATGATCCTGATGAGGGCAAATCCCACACCTAACCCAGACATAACATGCGTTATCCTCTAAAATATTGATCGAGACCAGGTTTAGTCGACTGTTTCAGTGTGGTACCACATTACAACGTGATTCAAACCAGAAAAAACCCAGGATCTGGCCAACAAGTATGTGAAATATGCGAAGGTATGAGACTGATGAGAGCAAATTCCAGACCTAACCTAGACCTAGCATGAGTTATCCTCTAAAATATTGATCGAGACCAGGTTTAGTCGACTGTTTCAGTGTGATACCATGTTACTACATGATCCATACCAGAAATAACCCAGGATCTGTTCAACGAGTATGCGAAAAATGCGAAAGTATGAGTCTGATGAGGGCTAATCCCAGGCCTAACCCAGACCTAACATGCGATATCCTTTAAAATATTTACCGAGACTAGGTATGATTGACTGTTTCAGTGTGGTACCACATTACCACGTGATCCAAACCAGAAAAATGCCTGGATCTGGCCAACGAGTATGCGAAAAATGCGAAAGTATGAGCCAATTGAGGGCAAATCATAGACCTAACCCAGACCTAACATGCGTTATGCTCTAAAATATTGATCGAGACCAGGTAAAATTGACTGTTTCAGTGTGGTGCTACATTACTGTGTGATCCAATCCAGAAAAAGCAAAGGATCTGCCTAACAAGTATGAGAAATATGGGAAAGTATGAGCCTGATGAGGGCAAATCCCACACCTAACCGAGTCCTAACCGGCGTTATCCTCCAAAATGTTGATCGTATCCAGGTTTAATCGACTGCATCAGTATGGTTTCCACATTACTACCTGATCCAAACCGGAAAAAGCCCAGGATCAGGCCAACATGTATGAGAAATATACGAAAGTATGAGCCTCGTGAGGGCAAACCCCAGACCTAACCTAGACCTAGCATGAGTTATCCTCTAAAGTATTGATCGAGACCAGGTTTAGTCGACTGTTTCAATGTGGTACCACATTACTACGTGATCCAAACCAGAAAAAGCAAAGGATCTGGCTAACAAGTATGAGAAATATGGGAAAGTATGAGCCTGATGAGGGCAAATCCCACACCTAACCGAGACCTAACCGGCATTATCCTCTAAAATGTTGATCGTGTCCAGGTTTAATCGACTGCATCAGTGTGGTACCACGTTACTACCTGATCCGAACCGGAAAAAGCCCAGGATCAGGTCAACAAGTATGAGAAATATGCGAAAGTATGAGCCTGATGAGAGCAAATCCCAGACCTAACCTAGACCTAACATGAATTATTCTCTAAAACATTGATCGAAACCAGGTTGAATGGACTGTTTCAGTGTGGTACCACATTACTACGTGATCGAAACCAGAAAAAACCCAGGATCTGTTCAAGAAGTATGTGAAGAATGCGAAAGTATGAGACTGATGGGGGCAAATCCTAGACCTAACCTAGACCTAACATGTGTTATCCTCTAAAATATTTATCAAAACCAGGATTAATTGACTGTTTCAGTGTGGTACCACATTACTACGTGATCCAAACCAGTGGAAGCCTAGGATCTGGCCAGCAAGAATGAGAAATATGCGAAAGTATGAGCCAGATGAGAGCAAATCCCACACATAACCTAGACCTAACATGCGTTATCCTCAAGAATATTTATCAAGACCAGGTTTAATTGAATGTTTCAGTGTGGTACCATATTACTACGTGATCCAAACCAGAAAAAGCCAGGGATCTGTTCAACAAGTATGTGAAAAACGCGAAAATATGACCCTGATGAGAGCAAATCCCAGACCTAACCTAGACCTAACATGTGTTATCCTCTAAAATATTAATCGAAACCAGGTTTAATGGACTGTTTCAGTGTGGTACCACATTAATACGTGATGAGTAATATGCCAACGAGTATGAGTAATATGCGAAAGTATGAGCTTGATGAGGGCAAATCCTAGACCTAACCCAGAGCTAACATGCGTTATCCTCTAAAATATTTATCAAGACCAGGTTTAATTGACTGCTTCACTGTGGTACCACATTACTGCGTGATCCAAACCAGAAAAAACCCAGGATCTGTTCAACAAGTATGTGAAGAATGCGAAAGTATGAGTCTGACGAGGGAAAATCTCAGGCCTAGCCTAGACCTAACATGCGTTATCCTCCAGAAAATTGATCGAAACCAGGTTTGATCGACTGTTTCTGTGTGGTACCACATTACTACGTGATCCAAACCAGAAAAAAACCCAGGATCTGTTCAACAAGTAAGTGAAGAATGCGAAAGTATGACCCTGATGAGAGCAAATCCCAGACCAAACCTAGCCCTAACATGAATTATTCTCAAAAATATTGATCGAAACCAGGTTGAATGGACTGTTTCAGTGCGGTACCACATTACTACGTGATCCAATCCAGAAAATGCCCAGGATCAGGCCAACAAGTATCAGAAATATGCGAAAGTATGAGCCAGATGAGGGCAAATCCTAGACCTAACCCAGACCTGACATGCGTTATCCTCTAAAATATTGGTTGTATCCAGGTTTAACTGACTGTTTCAGTGTGGTACCACATAACTACGTGATCCAATCCAGAAAAAGCAACGGATCTGGCTAATAAGTATGAGAAATATGCGAAAGTATGAGCCTGATGGCGGCAAATCCTAGACCTAACCCAGACCTAACATGCGATATCCTTTAAAATATAGACCGAGACTAGGTTTGATTGACTGTTTCAGTGTGGTGCCACATTACCACGTGATCCAAGCTAGAAAAATCCCTGGATCTGTTCAACAAGTATGCGAAAAATGCGAAAGAATGAGCCAGATGAGGGCAAATCCTAGACCTAACCCAGACCAAACATGCGTTATGCTCTAAAATATTGATCGAGACCAGGTAAAATTGACTGTTTCAGTGTGGTACTACATTACTGTGTGATCCAATCCAGAAAAAGCAAAGGATCTGGCTAACAAGTATGAGAAATATGGGAAAGTATGAGCCTGATGAGGGCAAATCCCACACCTAACCGGGTCCTAACCGGCGTTATCCTGTAAAATGTTGATCGTGTCCAGGTTTAATCGACTGCATCAGTGTGGTACCACGTTACTACCTGATCCAAACCGGAAAAAGCCCAGGATCAGGCCAACAAGTATGAGAAACATGGGAAAGTATGAGCCTAGTGAGGGCAAATCGCAGACCTAACCCGGACCTAACATGCGATATCGTTTAAAATATTGACCGAGATCAGGTTTGATGGACTGTTTCAGTGTGGTACCACATTACCACGTGATCGAAAAATGAAAAAGCCCAGGATCAGGCCAACAAGTATGAGAAATATGCGAAAGTGTGAGCCTCATGAGGGCAAATCCTAGACCTAACCCAGACCTAACATGCGATATCCTTTAAAATATTGACCGAGACTAGGTTTGATTGACTGTTTCAGTGTGGTACCACATTACCACGTGGTCAAAACCAGAAAAATCCCTGGATCTGTTCAACAAGTATGCGAAAAATGCGAAAGAATGAGCCAGATGAGGGCAAATCCTAGACCTAACCCAGACCTAACATGCGTTATGCTCTAAAATATTGATCGAGACCAGGTAAAATTGACTGCTTCAGTGTGGTACTACATTACTGTGTGATCCAATCCAGAAAAAGCAAAGGATCTGGCTAACAAGTATGAGAAATATGGGAAAGTATGAGCCTGATGAGGGCAAATCCCACACCTAACCGGGTCCTAACCGGCGTTATCCTGTAAAATGTTGATCGTGTCCAGGTTTAATCGACTGCATCAGTGTGGTACCACGTTACTACCTGATCCAAACCGGAAAAAGCCCAGGATCAGGCCAACAAGTATGAGAAATATGCGAATGTATGAGCCAGATGAGAGCAAATCCCTGACCTAACCCAGACCTAACATGCGATATCCTTTGAAATATTGACCGACACTAGGTTTAATCGACTGTTTCAGTGTGGTACCACATTACTGTGTGACCCAATCCAGAAAAAGCAAAGGATCTGGCTAACAAGTATAAGAAATATGCGAAAGTATGAGCCGGATGAGAGCAAATCCTAGACCTAACCCAGACCTAACATGCGTTATCGTCTAGAATATTGATCGAAACCTGGTTTAATCGACTGCTTCAGTGTGGTACGACATTACTACCTGATCAAAACCAGAAATAACCCAGGATCTGTCCAACAAGTATGTGAAGAATGCGAATGTGTGAGACTGATGAGGGCAAATCCCATGCCTAACCTAGACCTAGCATGAGTTAGCCTCTAAAATATTGATCGAGACCAGGTTTAGTCGACTGTTTCAGTGCGCTACCATGTTACTACATGATCCAAACCAGAAATAACCCAGGATCTGTTCAACAAGTATGCGAAAAATGCGAAAGTATGAGTCTGATGAGGGCTAATCCCAGGCCTAACCTAGACCTAACATGCGTAATCCTCTAAAATATTGATCGAAACCAGATTTCATGGACTGTTTCAGTGTGATACCACATTACTACGTGATTCAAACCAGAAAAAACGCAGGATCTGTTCAACAAGTATGTGAAGAATGCGAAGGTATGAGACTGATGAGAGCAAATTCCAGATCTAACCCAGACCTAACATGCGTTATCCTCTAAAATATTGATCGAGACCAGGTATAGTCGACTGTTTCAGTGTGGTACCACATTAGTACGTGATCCAAACCAGAAAAAGCCAAAGATCAGGTCAACAAGTATGAGAAATATGCGAAAGTATGAGCCTCATGAGGGCAAGTCATAGACCTAACCCAGACCTAACATGCGTTATCCTCAAAAATATTGATCGAAACCAGGTTTAATCGACTCTTTCCGTGTGGCACCACATTACTACGTGATCCAAACCAGAAGAAACGCAGGATCTGTCCAACAAGTATGTGAAGAATGCGAAAGTATGAGCCAGATGCGGGCAAGTCCAAGAACTAAACCAGACCTAACATGCGTTATCCTCTAAAATATTGACCGAGAGTAGGTTTAATTGACTGTTTCAGTGTGGTACCACACTAGCACGTGATCCAAACCAGGAAAGGCCCAGGATCTGACCAACGAGTATACGAAAAATGCGAAAGTATGAGCCAGATGAGGGCAAATCCTGGACCTAACCCAGACCTATCATGCGTTACCCTCAAAAATATTGGTTGTATACGGGTTTAATTATCTGTTTCAGTGTGGTACCACATTACTACGTGATCCAGTCCAGAAAAAGCCCAGGATCAGGCCAACAAGTATCAGAAATATGCGAAAGTATGAGCCAGATGAGGGCAAATCCTAGACCTAACCCAGACATGACATGCGTTATCCTCTAAAATATTGGTTGTATCCAGGTTTAACTGACTGTTTCAGTGTGGTACCACATAACTACGTGATCCAATCCAGAAAAAGCCCAGGATCTGGCCAACAAGAATGAGAAATATGCGAAAGTATGAGACAGATGGGGGCAAATCCTAGACCTAACACAGACCTAACATGCGTTATCCTCTAAAACATTGATCGAGGCCAGGTATAATTCACTGTATCAGTGTGGTACTACATTACTATGTGATCGAAACCAGAGAAAGCAACGGATCTGTTCAACAAGTATGTGAAGAATGCGAAAGTATGAGCCTCATGAGTGCAAATCCCAGACCTAACCCAGACCTAACATGCGATATCCTCTAAAATATTGATCGAGACCAGGTATAATTGACTGTATCAGTGTGGTACTACATTACTATGTGATCCAATTCAGAAAAAGCAACGGATCTGGCTAATAAGTATGAGAAATATGCGAAAGTATGAGCCTGATGGCGGCAAATCCCACACCTAACCGAGTCCTAACCGGCGTTCTCCTCTAAAATGTTGATCGTGACCTGTGTTAATCGACTGTTTCAGTGTGGTACCACATTACTACCTGATCCAAACTAGAAAAAACCCAGGATCTGTTCAACAAGTATGTGAAGAATGCGAAAGTATGAGTCTGATGAGGGCAAATCCCAGGCCTAACCTAGACCTAACATGCGATATCCCATAAAATATTGATCGAGACTAGGTTTAATTGACTGTTTCAGTGTGGTTCCACATTACCACGTGATCCAAACCAGGAAGGGCCCAGGATCTGGCCAACGAGTATACGAAAAATGCGAGAGTATGAGCTAGATGAGGGCAAATCCTGGACATAACCCAGACCTAACATGCGTTACCCTCAAAAATATTGGTTGTATCCGGGTTTAATTATCTGTTTCAGTGTGGTACCACATTACCACGTGATCCAAACCAGGAAAGGCCCAGGATCTGGCCAACGAGTATACGAAAAATGCGAAAGTATGAGCCAGATGAGGGCAAATCCAAGACCTAACCCAGACCTAACATGCGTTACCCTCAAAAATATTGGTCGTATCCGGGTTTAATTAACTGTTTCAGTGTGGTACCACATTACTACGTGATCCAATCCAGAAAAATCCAAGGATCTGTTCAACAAGTATGTGAAGAATGCGAGAGAATGATCCTGATGAGGGCAAATCCCACACCTAACCCAGACATAACATGCGTTATCCTCTAAAATATTGATCGAGACCAGGTTTAGTCGACTGTTTCAGTGTGGTACCACATTACAACGTGATCCAAACCAGAAAAAACCCAGGATCTGGCCAACAAGTATGTGAAATATGCGAAGGTATGAGACTGATGAGAGCAAATTCCAGACCTAACCTAGACCTAGCATGAGTTATCCTCTAAAATATTGATCGAGACCAGGTTTAGTCGACTGTTTCAGTGTGATACCATGTTACTACATGATCCATACCAGAAATAACCCAGGATCTGTTCAACGAGTATGCGAAAAATGCGAAAGTATGAGTCTGATGAGGGCTAATCCCAGGCCTAACCCAGACCTAACATGCGATATCCTTTAAAATATTGACCGAGACTAGGTATGATTGACTGTTTCAGTGTGGTACCACATTACCACGTGATCCAAACCAGAAAAATGCCTGGATCTGGCCAACGAGTATGCGAAAAATGCGAAAGTATGAGCCAATTGAGGGCAAATCATAGACCTAACCCAGACCTAACATGCGTTATGCTCTAAAATATTGATCGAGACCAGGTAAAATTGACTGTTTCAGTGTGGTGCTACATTACTGTGTGATCCAATCCAGAAAAAGCAAAGGATCTGCCTAACAAGTATGAGAAATATGGGAAAGTATGAGCCTGATGAGGGCAAATCCCACACCTAACCGAGTCCTAACCGGCGTTATCCTCTAAAATGTTGATCGTATCCAGGTTTAATCGACTGCATCAGTATGGTTTCCACATTACTACCTGATCCAAACCGGAAAAAGCCCAGGATCAGGCCAACATGTATGAGAAATATACGAAAGTATGAGCCTCGTGAGGGCAAATCCCAGACCTAACCTAGACCTAGCATGAGTTATCCTCTAAAATATTTATCAAGACCAGGCTTAATTGATTGTTTCAGTGTGGTCCCACACTAGTACGTGATACAATCCAGAAACAGCCCAGGATCTAGCCATGAAGTATGAGAAATATGCGAAAGTATGAGCCTGATGAGGGCAAATCCCACACCTAACCGAGACCTAACCGGCGTTATCCTCTAAAATGTTGATCGTGTCCAGGTTTAATCGACTGTATCAGTGTGGTACCACGTTACTACCTGATCCGAACCGGAAAAAGCCCAGGATCAGGTCAACAAGTATGAGAAATATGCGAAAGTATGAGCCTTATGAGGGCAAATCCCAGACCCAACCCAGACCTAACATGCGTTATCATCTAGAATATTGATCGGAACCTGGTTTAATCGACTGTTTCAGTGTGGTACGACATTACTACCTGATCCAAACCAGAAATAACCCAGGATCTGTTCAACAAGTATGCGAAAAATGCGAAAGTATGAGTCTGATGAGGGCTAATCCCGGGTCTAACCTAGACCTAACATGCGTTATCCTCTAAAATATTGATCGAAACCAGGTTTAACTGACTGTTTTAGTATGGTACCACATTACTATGTGATCCAAACCAGAGAAAACCCAGGATCTGTTCAAGAAGTATGTGAAGAATGCGAATGTATGAGACCGATGAGGGCAAATCCTGGACCTAACCCAGACCTAACATGTGTTATCCTCTAAAATATTGATGGAAACCAGGTTTAATTGACTGTTTCAGTGTGGTACCGCATTACTACGTGATCCAATCCAGAAAAAGCCCAGGATCTAGCCAACGAGTATGAGTAATATGCGAAAGTATGAGCTTGATGAGGGCAAATCCTAGACCTAACCCAGAGCTAACATGCGTTATCCTCTAAAATATTTATCAAGACCAGGTTTAATTGACTGCTTCACTGTGGTACCACATTACTACGTGGTCCGACCCAGTGGAAGCCCAGGTTCTGGCCAACGAAAATGAGAAATATGCGAAAGTATGAGCCTGATGAGAGCAAATCCCAGACCTAACCTAGACCTAACATGAATTATTCTCTAAAACATTGATCGAAACCAGGTTGAATGGACTGTTTCAGTGTGGTACCACATTACTACGTGATCGAAACCAGAAAAAACCCAGGATCTGTTCAAGAAGTATGTGAAGAATGCGAAAGTATGAGACTGATGGGGGCAAATCCTAGACCTAACCTAGACCTAACATGTGTTATCCTCTAAAATATTTATCAAAACCAGGATTAATTGACTGTTTCAGTGTGGTACCACATTACTACGTGATCCAAACCAGTGGAAGCCTAGGATCTGGCCAACAAGAATGAGAAATATGCGAAAGTATGAGCCAGATGAGAGCAAATCCCACACATAACCTAGACCTAACATGCGTTATCCTCTAGAATATTTATCAAGACCAGGTTTAATTGAATGTTTCAGTGTGGTACCATATTACTACGTGATCCAAACCAGAAAAAGCCAGGGATCTGTTCAACAAGTATGTGAAAAACGCGAAAATATGACCCTGATGAGAGCAAATCCCAGACCTAACCTAGACCTAACATGTGTTATCCTCTAAAATACTAATCGAAACCAGGTTTAATGGACTGTTTCAGTGTGGTACCACATTAATACGTGATGAGTAATATGCCAACGAGTATGAGTAATATGCGAAAGTATGAGCTTGATGAGGGCAAATCCTAGACCTAACCCAGAGCTAACATGCGTTATCCTCTAAAATATTTATCAAGACCAGGTTTAATTGACTGCTTCACTGTGGTACCACATTACTGCGTGATCCAAACCAGAAAAAACCCAGGATCTGTTCAACAAGTATGTGAAGAATGCGAAAGTATGAGTCTGACAAGGGAAAATCTCAGGCCTAGCCTAGACCTAACATGCGTTATCCTCCAGAAAATTGATCGAAACCAGGTTTAATGGACTGTTTCAGTGTGGTACCACATTACTACGTGATCCAAACCAGAAAAAGCCAGGGATCTGTTCAACAAGTATGTGAAAAACGCGAAAATATGACCCTGATGAGAGCAAATCCCAGACCAAACCTAGCCCTAACATGAATTATTCTCAAAAATATTGATCGAAACCAGGTTGAATGGACTGTTTCAGTGCGGTACCACATTACTACGTGATCCAATCCAGAAAATGCCCCGGATCTGTTCAACAAGTATTTGAAGAATGCGAAAGTACGAGCCTGATGAAAGCAAATCCCAGACCAATCCCAGGCATAACCTGCGTTATCCTCTAAAATATTGATCGAAACCAGGTTTAATTGACTGTTTTGGTGTGGTACCAATTTGCTACGTGATACAAAGCAGAAAAGACCCTCGATCAGGTCATCATGTATGTTAAAACTGCGAAAGTATGACCCTGATGAGGGCAAACCCCAGACATATCCCAGACCTAACTTGCGTTATCCTATAAAATATTGGTCGAAACCAGGTTTAATTGACTGTTTTAGTGTGGTACCACTTTGCTACGCGATCCAATGCTGAAAAAACCCTCGATCGGGCAATATGTATGTTAAAACTGCGAAAGTATGACCCTGATGAGGGCAAATCCCAGGCCTAACCTAGACCTAACATGCGTTATCCTCTAAAATATTGTTCGAAACCAGGTTTAATGGACTGTTTCAGTGTGGTACCACATTAGTACGTGATCCAAACCAGAAAAAACCCCGGATCTGTTCAACAAGTATGTGAAGAATGCGAAAGTACGAGCCTGATGAGAGCAAATCCCAGACCTATCCCAGACGTAACCTGCGTTATCCTCTAAAATATTGATCGAAACCAGGTTTAATTGACTGTTTTAGTGTGGTACCAATTTCCTACGTGATCCAAAGCAGAAAAAACCCTCGATCAGGTCAACATGTATGTTAAAACTGCGAAAGTATGACCCTGATGAGGGCAAACCCCAGACATATCCCAGACCTAACTTGCGTTATCCTATAAAATATTGGTCGAAACCAGGTTTAATTGACTGTTTTAGTGTGGTACCACTTTGCTACGCGATCCAATGCTGAAAAAACCCTCGATCGGGCAACATGTATGTTAAAACTGCGAAAGTATGACCGTGATGAGGGCAAATCCCAGGCCTAACCTAGACCTAACATGCGTTATCCTCTAAAATATTGATCGAAACCAGGTTTAATGGACTGTTTCAGTGTGGTACCACATTAGTACGTGATCCAAACCAGAAAAAGCCCAGAGTCTGGCCATCAAGTATGTGAAAAACGCGAAAATATGACCCTGATGAGGGCAAATCCCAGACCTATCCCAGACCTAACTTGCGTTATCCTATAAAAGATTGATTGAAACCAGGTTTAATTGACTGTTTCAGTGTGGTACCACATTACTATGTGGTCCAACCCAGAAAAAACCCAGGATCTGTTCAAGAAGTATGTGAAGAATGCGAATGTATAAGACTGATGAGGGCTAATCCTGGACCTAACACAGACATAACATGCGTTATCCTCTAAAATATTGATCGAAACCAGGTTTAATGGACTGCCTCAGTGTGGTACCACATTACTACGCGATCCAAACCAGAAAAAACCCAGAATCTGGCCATCAGGTATGAGAAATATGCGAAAGTACGAGCCCGATGAGAGCAAATGCCAGACCTAACCTAGACCTAACATGAAATATTCTCTAAAATATTGATCGCAACCAGTATTAATTGACTGTTTCAGTGTGGTACCACATTACTACGTGATCCAAACCAGAAAAAACCCAGGATCTGCCCGACAAGTATGCGAAAAACGCGAAAGTATGGGCCAGATGATTGCAAATACCAGAACTAACCCAGACATAACCAGCGTTATCCTCTAAAATACTCATCGGAACCAGCTTTTATTGACAGTGTGGTACCACATTACTACGTGATCCAAGCCAGAAAAAGCCCAGGATCTGCCCAACAAGAATTCGAAAAACGCGAAAGTATGAGCCAGATTATTGCAAATACCAGAACTAACCCAGACATAACCAGCGTTATCCTCTAAAATACTAATCGGAACCAGCTTTTATTGACAGTGTGGTACCACATTACTACGTGATCCAAGCCAGAAAAAGCCCAGGATCTGGCCAACAAGTATGCGAAAAATGCGAATGTACGAGCCGGATGAGGGCAAATACCAGACCTAACCGAGACATAACCTGCGCTATCCGCTAAAATATTAATCGCAACCAGGATTAATTGACTGGTTCGGTGTGGAACCGCGTTACTACGTGATCCAAACCAGAAAAACCCCAGGATCTCTTCAACAAGTATGTGATGAATGCGAAGGTATGAGACTGATGAGAGCAAATTCCAGACCTAACCCAGACCTAACATGCGTTATCCTCTAAAATATTGATCGAGACCAGATTTAATTGACTGTTTCGGTGTGGAACCACATTACCACGGTATCCAAACCACAAAAAACCCGGGATCTGCCCGGCAAGTAAGCGAAAAATGCGATAGTATGATCCAGATGAGGGCAAATCCTAGACCTAACCCAGACCTAACATGCGTTATGCTCTAAAATATTCATCGAGAGCAGGTAAAATTGACTGTTTCAGTCTGGTACTACATTACTGTGTGATCCAATCCAGAAAAAGCAAAGGATCTGGCTAACAAGTATGAGAAATATGGGAAAGTATGAGCCTCATGAGGGCAAATCCTAGACCTAACCCAGACCTAACATGCGTTATCCTCAAAAATATTGATCGATACCAGGTTTAATCGACTGTTTCCGTGTGACACCACATTACTACGTGATCCAAACCAGAAAAAACCCAGGATCTGTCCAACAAGTATGTGAAGAATGCGAAAGTATGAGCCAGATGCGGGCAAATCCAAGAAATAAACCAGACCTAACATGCGTTATCCTCTAAAATACTAATCGGAACCTGCTTTTATTGACAGTGTGGCACCACATTACTACGTGATCCAAACCAGAAAAAACCCAGGATCTGTCCAACAAGTATGTGGAGAATGCGAAAGTATGAGCCAGATGATTGCAAATTCCAGAACTAACCCAGACATAACCAGCGTTATCCTCTAAAATACTAATCGGAACCTGCTTTTATTGACAGTGTGGTACCACATTACTACGTGATCCAAGCCAGAAAAAGCCCAGGATCTGGCCAACAAGTATGCGAAAAATGCGAAAGTACGAGCCGGATGAGGGCAAATACCAGACCTAACCGAGACATAACCTGCGCTATCCGCTAAAATATTAATCGCAACCAGGATTAATTGACTGCTTCGGTGTGGTACCGCGTTACTACGTGATCCAAACCAGAAAAATCCCAGGATCTGTCCAACAAGTATGCGAAAAACGCGAAAGTATGAGCCAGATGATTGCAAATACCAGAACTAACCCAGACATAACCGGCGTTATCCTCTAAAATATTAATCGCAACCAGGATTCATTGACTGCTTCGGTGTGGTACCGCGTTACTACGTGATCCAAACCAGAAAAACCCCAGGATCTCTTCAACAAGTATGTGATGAATGCGAAGGTATGAGACTGATGAGAGCAAATTCCAGACCTAACCCAGACCTAACATGCGTTATCCTCTAAAATATTGATCGAGACCATGTTTAGTCGACTGTTTCAGTGTGGTACCACATTACTACGTGATCCATACCAGAAAAAGCCAAGGATCAGGTCAACAAGTATGAGAAATATGCGAAAGTATGAGCCTCATGAGGGCAAATCCTAGACCTAACCCAGACCTAACATGCGTTATCCTCAAAAATATTGATCGAAACCAGGTTTAATCGACTGTTTCCGTGTGGCACCACATTTCTGTGTGTCCCAATCCAGAAAAAGCAAAGGATCTGGCTAACAAGTATGAGAAATATGCGAAAGCATGAGCCTGTTGAGGGCAAATCCCACACCTAACCGAGACCTAACCGGCGTTATCCTCAAAAATGTTCACCGTGACAAGGGTTAATCGGCTGTTTCAGTGTGATACCACATTACTACCTGATGCAAACTAGTAGAAACCCAGGGTCTCTTCAACAAGTATGTGAAGAATGCGAAAGTATGAGCCAGATGCGGGCAAATCCAAGACCTAAACCAGACCTAACATGTGCTATCCTCAAAAGTATAGATCGAAACCAGGTTTCATGGACTGTTTCAGTGTGGTACCGCATTAGTACGCGATCCAAACCAGAAAAAACCCAGGATCTGCCCAACAGGTATGCGAAAAACGCGAAAGTGTGAGCCAGATAATTGCAAATACCAGAACTAACCAAGCCATAACCGGCGTTATCCTGTAAAATATTAATCGCAACCAGGTTTAATTGACTGTTTCGGTGTGGAACCACATTACGACGGCATCCAAACCACAAAAAACCCAGGATCTCTTCAACAAGTGTGTGATGAATGCGAAGGTATGAGACTGATGAGAGCAAATTCCAGACCTAACACAGACCTAACATGCGTAATCCTCAAAAATATTGATCGAGACCATGTTTAGTCGACTGTTTCAGTGTGGTACCACATTACTACGTGATCCATACCAGAAAAAGCCAAGGATCAGGTCAACAAGTATGAGAAATATGCGAAAGTATGAGCCAGATGAGGGCAAATCCTAGACCTAACCCAGACCTAACATGCGTTATGCTCTAAAATATTCATCGAGACCAGGTAAAATTGACTGTTTCACTGTGGTACTACATTACTGTGTGATCCAATCCAGAAAAAGCAAAGGATCTGGCTAACAAGTATGAGAAATATGGGAAAGTATGAGCCTCATGAGGGCAAATCCTAGACCTAACCCAGACCTAACATGCGTTATCCTCAAAAATATTGATCGATACCAGGTTTAATCGACTGTTTCCGTATGACACCACATTACTACGTGATCCAAACCAGAAAAAACCCAGGATCTGTCCAACAAGTATGTGAAGAATGCGAAAGTATGAGCCAGATGCGGGCAAATCCCAGGTCTAACCTAGACCTAGCATGAGTTATCCTCTAAAATATTGATCGAGACCAGGTTTAGTCAACTGTTCCAGTGTGGCACCACATTACTACGTGATCCAAACCAGAAAAACCCCAGGATCTCTCAACAAGTATGTGATGAATGCGAAGTTCTGAGACTGATGAGAGCAAATTCCAGACCTAACCCAGACCTAACATGCGTTATCCTCTAAAATATTAATCGCAACCAGGTTTAATTGACTGTTTCGGTGTGGAACCACATTACGACGGCATCCAAACCACAAAAAACCCAGGATCTCTTCAACAAGTGTGTGATGAATGCGAAGGTATGAGACTGATGAGAGCAAATTCCAGACCTAACACAGACCTAACATGCGTAATCCTCAAAAATATTGATCGAGACCATGTTTAGTCGACTGTTTCACTGTAGTACCACATTACTACGTGATCCATACCAGAAAAAGCCAAGGATCAGGTAAACATGTATGAGAAATATGCGAAAGTATGAGCCAGATGAGGGCAAATCCTAGACCTAACCCAGACCTAACATGCGTTATGCTCTAAAATATTCATCGAGACCAGGTAAAATTGACTGTTTCAGTGTGGTACTACATTACTGTGTGATCCAATCCAGAAAAAGCAAAGGATCTGGCTAACAAGTATGAGAAATATGGGAAAGTATGAGCCTCATGAGGGCAAATCCTAGACCTAACCCAGACCTAACATGCGTTATCCTCAAAAATATTGATCGATACCAGGTTTAATCGACTGTTTCCGTGTGACACCACATTACTACGTGATCCAAACCAGAAAAAACCCAGGATCTGTCCAACAAGTATGTGAAGAATGCGAAAGTATGAGCCAGATGCGAGCAAATCCAAGAACTAAACCAGACCTAACATGCGTTATCATCTAAAATATTGACCGAGACTAGGTGTCATGGACTGTTTCATTGTGGTACCACATTGCCACGTGATCAAAAACAGAAAAAGCCCAGGATCAGGCCAACATGTATGAGAAATATGCGAAAGTATGAGCCTCATGAGGGCAAATCCCAGACCCAACCGAGACCTAACATGCGTTATCCTCAAAAATGTTGATCGATACCAGGTTTAATCGACTGTTTCCGTGTGGCACCACATTACTACGTGATCCAAACCAGAAAAAACCCAGGATTTGTCCAACAAGTATGTGAGGAATGCGAAAGTATGAGCCAGATGCGGGCAAATCCCAGGTCTAACCTAGACCTAGCATGAGTTATCCTCTAAAATATTGATCGAGACCAGGTTTAGTCAACTGTTTCAGTGTGGTACCACATTACTACGTGATCCAAACCAGAAAAACCCCAGGATCTCTTCAACAAGTATGTGATGAATGCGAAGGTATGAGACTGATGAGAGCAAATTCCAGACCTAACCCAGACCTAACATGCGTTATCCTCTAAGATATTGATCGAGACCAGGTTTAGTCGACTGTTTCAGTGTGGTACCACATTACTACGTGATCCAAACCAGAAAAAGCCAAGGATCTGGCCAACAAGTATGCGAAATATGCGAAAGTATGAGCCTCATTAGGGCAATTCCTAGACCTAACCCAGACCTAACGTGCGTTATCCTCAAAAATATTGATCGATACCAGGTTTAATCGACTGTTTCCGTGTGGCACCACATTACTACGTGATCCAAACCAGAAAAAACCCAGGATCTGTCCAACAAGTATGTGAAGAATGCGAAAGTATGAGCCAGATGCGGGCAAATCCAAGAACTAATCCAGACCTAATATGCGTTATCATCTAAAATATTGATCGAAACCAGGTTTAATCGACTGTTTCAGTGTGGTACTGTTATGCCGTAAGCTGCAGACTCGTCCAAATAGTTGCGGCGTCACAATATTAGGTTGATTTTGATTGGGAAAGGTTCAAGCACTCGGACAAAGATATCAGGATATACTCTAAGGTTTATTCGGAGACTGAACACTGATGCACTTCTTACAAAATCAAACGTGAGAATGAGCCTCGAGGGCCAGGTGCGGTATGCTTTTATAATCTTTGGTTTGAGTACAGCCGGGTTAGATCTGGGCGTATGACGCATTTGTTTTTACCCTTAAAGGAGTCAACAAGTTCGTCATCTTCTTGGTGTATCGCTTATGACTAACCTTATCGCTATGAGTAATACTTATTTTCTATGGGGGCCTACGGCATGACACCCCTTTCCTTATTTTTAAAATTTTGATTACAATATTCAAAATTTTAATGGCTTAAATCTAATAGTTTTGATTGCGGGTGTTGGCGATCCTGTATCAAAACGCAGAGTTTTAGGTATATCAAGCGGGGATTCTATGATTGTAGTCGGAGTTAAGGGAGGCGTCGGGTCTGGAGAGTATTCGACGTCAGGCGTCACATGTGGATTTATGGTATTAAAAGCTTGCTGTCGTCCTCCGACATTGAAACAATTAATATAATAACAAGGTCTAGTAAATAAGTATTTAAGCAAACGGAAAGCTTTTAATTTATATAATACGTACAAGACGAGTATGGTCGCTACTGATGCTCCAATTATTTGTAAACTACTCAAAAATTATTCGTACCTAGTTGTCGACCTAACATGTGTTGATAGTCACTCGGCTTCTTGTGAAATATCCATAAAAGATCTAGCATATTGTAACAAATGTTCTGGCTCGATAACATTCGTCGGTAAGCTAGGTATTTTTGCAAAATCTATTATTGTATTATTCAGTTCAGTGACATTGAATGAAGCTAAGCCTAATTGTAGTTGGTATGTTTTGACATCAATATCTGTAGTTCGAGGTATAAGAGTGGCTGTTAACGCGGAGCCTATACATTCCTTATCTAAATATATACGATGTTAACCTTGCAAAAGCCTAGTTTCTTGAGGAAGCCCTTTACAGGAGATATGTATGCTTTCGACTTCGCGGGAAATTGATATCCAATCTTGTTGAGAAGAGAGCTGTATCCATATAGGATTTATCAATTTCAACATTGCAGTTTTGCACTTGGCTTGTTCTGGCAAAATACGGATTGCTTGAACAAGGTAGGGGTCTTGTAAAGCAGTCGCATATGCAGGTGTGTGGCGTTCACAAATGTAAAGTTTCTCTATTTTCTTGCAATCAGCTATTTCATTTATATTTATTGGATTATAACGCTTCGTAGTGGAATCAATGAGTAAGTATTTTTCGGTATGGTAGGCAAATACATGATGGCCTCTACTAATTTCGGAATCGGTATTATTTGGTACAAATTATACATTTCTTCTTCGGTTACGGGGAGTTTAATTTCAAAGCAAAGCTTGTCTCGATTCATAATAAAAATGGATACATCGGAGATCTTTATATATTTATGTAAATTTTGTGGATCTATAGGAAAAAGTAATTGATGTTGACCGAAACGGTTCTGCATATATTTCAAGGTTTCTAAGAAACTACTCATTTGTACCGCGGCAATGTTGAATTTTCCTTGAAGTCCAGAATTTACGATGTTTCGTAACTTAGTTATTAAATTCGAATATTCGTCTGCAATTTCATTAACTAGTAACGTGGTATACAGCATATTAAGTTCTTGATGAACGGTTCGGACGTTTCTATTCATTAACGCATTGACTTTTGTTACTTTCTCTTGATATTTACTAAAGTCTTTTAAAATCCCTTTGACAATTAGAGTTTCGTTTCTTATTAGAACATTTACGCGTTTATTGTCACTATATAATTTATCGATTTCTTGATTGTAATATTCGGCGTCTTTCTGAGACGATGTTCCAAAAAGTACATTTGCCAAATCTCCTATGGGGTTTAACCATCCTCTCTTAACGCGGTTACTTACTGTATCCGTTTCTCTATATCCTACCATAGCTAATAGATTTAATCGTTCTTGTTTCAACCTAATTAACTTATCTTTAATATGCTGCAAGAGATCCTGGTAGGATCCTCCGGTGTTCTGTGTTACTAGATGTAGGCTATCAAGGATGAGTTCCTCGTGTAGGATGATTTCTTCTTGGTCAATGGTAAAAACGGTTATCCAAGTTTTATGATATAACCTAGCAGTGCCTAAATGGTCGAACTCAATATTTGGTACATTGGTTATTGGCGTTATTTTCCATGATGTTGCATAGCATATTACTGCTAGCGTTAATCTGTAACAGAGTTCATATTAGCGTATTTTAATCTATTGAGATGAATATTCTGTATTTTTCCTTTAACATCTACTAGTGCGTTTACATTTTTGATGTCTATAACTCTATATGGGCCTACCCAAGGATTTGTTAGTCCTTGTAGCCTGTCCCTACCCTGATTTTTAACCCATACATAGTCACCTATTTCTAATGATAATGGTTTAATATGCTTATCATATTCTTTCTTAACTCTAGCTTTAATATCCTATAGTACGTCTTCGGCATGTAACGTCAGTTTACGTATGTGTGTCTTGTGTGCAGTCAATAAGTCAGAATAGTCTACGTCTGTGGAATTGTTTAAAAGTTGATCGACTATTGGTGCGTCTCGTCCAAAAACTAGTTCATACGGTACGAGTTTATTTTGATGTGGTGCAGTATTCCATGCGAATACAGCTCCTTGTAAATAATTGTGCCAGTCTTCGTTGTTATCGTCCATTATCAATTGTGTTCGAATAAATTCCTTAAGTGTGGCATGCGCTCTCTCTAATGATCCATTAGACTCTGGGTGAAAAGCGGTTGTGTGTTGTAAATTTATATTAAATAATTTTGCAAAGTCCTGCATTAAATTACTGGTAAAGTTCTGTCCTAGGTCTGTCAAAATTGTCTTTGGTACGCCGTAACGTAAGAACCAGGTGTTCATGAGTGCTGTAGCGATTGTTTCGCTCCGTTGATTTGTTAAGGCTACAGCTTCTATGAATTTACTTAATTGGTCTTGGATAGTTAACACATATCTTTGACCCATCGAACTTTCATTAAAAGGCCCTACTATATCTATCGCGATTTTATCATTAAAACGTCGCGGCGTGTCTGTTATACACAGCGGCATTTTTGTCGGTCTTCTCTCTATTTTGCCCTGTTGACAATTTGGGCATTGTTTAATAAAATTTGCCACGTCTTTATAGAGTCCTTTCCATGCATAATTCTTCAAGATTTTTGTAATTGTATTCTTAATACCTAAATGACCCGTCAGAATATTACCGTGTGAATTACTCAGTATGCGTTGTTTCTCTTCGTCATTCTCAGGTTCGTTTAAGGCATTTTGTATTAAATTAACGACGTTATTTCGTCGAATTTCTTGAAATACACGCAAAAATATCTTTTTAATATCCTGTTCCGTGCAATTGCAATATCCTATCAAGTCGTACATATTAATAGCTATAGAAGCGATCGGCTCCGAGATTAGTAATGTTAGAAGTTCTTCGCAAATTTCAGATAAATCAAAATCCTTCCGGTAAATTACAATTTCAGTATCGGTTAAGTCTAGTCTAGCTTCCCCGTCTTCAAAGCGAACAATTGTCGCATCCTGAGGTGCGATTTCACAAATTCTTATACTTTTTATCCAACGCGATTTATAGTGATCGGAATATAAAACTGGATTGCGCGATAAAGCATCTGCATTTGTATTTAAACATCCCTTTTTATAAATAATTTCGTAATTGTACTCTTCTAGCGTGATCTTCCATCGCGCCTTGATTCCCGTTGGATTCTTTAGCGTTGGCAGCCACCTCAATGGTTGATGATCAGTAATAATTTTGAAATTTCGACCATACAGATAGGGTCGGAAATGCTTTACAGCCCAAACAACTGCTAATGATTCTTTGTCGGTTGTTGAATAATTGATTTCTCCTTTGTTAAGTGTCCTGCTGGCAAAGCTAACAGGTCTTTCCTTTCCGTCGGAGCCCTTCTGAGCCAGTATTCCTCCAATAGCTTCTCCCGAAGCGTCGGTGGCTAAAATAAATTCCTTGGTGAAATCCGGGTACGCTAAAACACGATCTCCGCAGAGTTCCTTCTTGAGAATATCAAACGCCTCTTGTTGTCGCGTGCCCCATTCAAACTTTGCGTCCTTCCTCAGAAGTGTGTTTAATGGTTTTGCGATCTTTGAAAATCCTGGTATGAAGCGTCGATAATAACCCGCTAATCCTAAAAATTGTTTGATATTCTTACGGTCTTTTGGTCTTGGAAATTCTTTTACTGTCCTAATCTTTTCGGGATTAGGCTTTACTCCTTCCTCAGTTATGAGATGTCCCAAATACTGTAATTCGGGTTTAAGGTATTCGCATTTATCTGGTTGAAGTTTCAACCCTACTTCGCGAAATCGATCGAAAAGAGTATTTAGACGTTTATATAATTCTTCGAGTTCCGCCGCGAACACGATCACGTCATCTAGGTAGACGAAACAGATGTTGCCAGTCAGTCCCCTCAAGGCTTGATCCATCATCCGTTGAAACGTCGCTGGTGCATTCTTGAGCCCAAATGGCATGCGGGTATACTCGTAGTGCCCTGCCGGAGTGCTGAATGCAGTTTTCTTCTGATCCTTGGTCTTCATTCCTATCTGGTGAAAACCGCTAGCCAGGTCGAAAGCACAGAACCATCGCGCTCTTCCTAACTGGTCTAGGACTTCTTCGATGTTCGGCAACGGATAGGCATCCTGAGGCGTCTTCTCGTTCAATTGCCGAAAGTCTATCACGACTCTCCACTTCTTCTTTCCACTGGCGTCCACTTTCTTTGGAACCACCCAAAGAGGGGAATTATACGGAGAGTCGGAATCTACGATAATCCCTTTTTCTTTCATATCTTTTACTTGTTCTTTAATAACATCTAAGTGTCCTGGAGGATACCTGAACTGCTTCGTGTGGACTGGTATATCGTCCGTCGTGGGTATCGCGTGCTCTACTAAACTCGTTTTAGGTAGAGGATCGTCGGGTAAACAAAATATTTCTGCATGATCCAATACAATTTTTCTTATTCGCTGACGAACCTTTGGATCCATTATATGATCTAGTCGCGTCTGACTATCTAACAGCTCGATTCGTCCGGGCCGTTTGATACTTTGTAAGTGCAAAACGCGCTTCAATGTATTGGTTAACTTTATTGTTTTATTTTTGATGTCGATCCCTGCTTCCTCGGAAGACAGGAAGGGCATTCCTAAGAGCCCATCTTCTTCTATAGGAAATGAATCATCTACGATAGCTAACACATGTGATTTTTCGCCAATAGTTAATTTGGCTTCTCGCGTAGTCTGGGTTTCCATATTATCTATTCCGTAAAATGTATTAATACCAGGTCGCGTTGATAAATTTCTAGCTGGGGTACGCTTAATTAAATTTATTCCTGCTCCGGTATCGATAAGGAAGGTGCCTCGGCTTCCTCCCAATCTGACTCCGATGGATATTTTATTCTTGCAGCTAACTCGCGGTCGCTCTCCTCTTCCATTACTCCTGTCTCGTCCGATTGTAAGTACTTTATTCCCGGTGGTCGGTCGGATTTGTTCACTTCGCAAAAATTTTGGTTCTTAGGGCAATCGCGTGAATAATGACCTACTTTCTGACACTTAAAGCACGTTGGTTGGAAATTTCTGTCCCTGTCTGGCCTCGGCGCGAATCTTGGTTGTTCTCGATATCGGCGAGTCTCGCGAGAGGGTTGCTTTTCGACACGAGGTGGTATATCGTCCAGCCGGTAGCTCCTATTTGATCGCGACGGGTATTGCGCGCGTTGGACGGCACTTCTAGCTCTTTCGCGTAATTCGTTTCGTCTTTGAGCTTCGTAAGCAATTTGCTGTGCTTCTCGCAGTGTCATTGGACGCATATACTGTACGTCTTTCGTTAAAGTGTCGTTTAGGTTTTGTATGTAAAGATCTATCGCATTCTTTTCTTTTACCACTAGTGCTGCGCGTTTTTCTCGAGGCGAGAGATCTGGCATTTGATTAATAGCTCGTTGTATGTCGCGGTTTAGCAGATTGAAACGACGTGTAAATTCTCTAACGTCGCGTCTTCCTTGTGTTAAAACTGTGCGTTCCTGTTGTAGTAGGTGATACGATTTCGACAGTCCGTATTCTGTTTTCAACACGTCTATTAAGTCGTCAATATCACTGATGTCTTGCTGATCTATTAGTTGTTTAGCGTCTCCTTTGAGTTTCTGCGCGCGTAGCATGTTAAGATAAATGACTTGATCCGGTACCATTTGTTTCATTTCCCTGACTTCTAATATGAATTTTTCAACCGGTCTATTAAATCCGTCGAATTCTCTAATCATTTCCAAAGCTACCTTTGTGTCCTTAGAATACTGGACTAATGTTCGCGTTCGAAGTGGCGTGTTTATTTCGCTACCGCTTCGTTGATTACCGGAAGAATCATCGTCGGTGATTTTACGAATTATACCGTCTTTCTGTAGTTTGAGTGCTCTGATTTGTTCCATCATTGCGTTACAGTTCTTCGTTAGCATATCTATCTGTTGCTGAATAGAATTTGAATCTAATAGTTCCCTCGAAGAACCAGCCGCGGCGAGGTCTTCCGGGTTTATATTAAAACTCGCGTTAGTATTCATGATACTGTTTTCGCTTGATGAATCGGTTTCAATTACGTTCTTGGGCTCACGGTAAGTCGAAAATAGCATAAATTGATCAACTTACCCAAGAATTATCTTCATAGTCTCGAAAGCTTAGAGTGGAGCTCGTCCCTTTGTCGTCTTCTGCTGGCTTATCCCACCGCTGCCACCATAAAATTGTCCTTATTGTTATGCCGTAAGCTGCAGACTCGTCCAAATAGTTGCGGCGTCACAATATTAGGTTGATTTTGTTTGGGAAAGGTTCAAGCACTCGGACAAAGATATCAGGATATACTCTAAGGTTTATTCGGAGACTGAACATTGATGCACTTCTTACAAAATCAAACGTCAAAATGAGCCCCGAGGGCCAGGAGCGGTACGCTTTTATAATCTTTGGTTTGAGTACAGCCGGGTTAGATCTGGGCGTATGACGCATTTGTTTTTACCCTTAAAGGAGTCAACAAGTTCGTCATCTTCTTGGTGTATCGCTTATGACTAACCTTATCGCTATGAGTAATACTTATCTTCAATGGGGGCCTACGGCATGACAGTACGACATTACTACCTGATTCAAACCAGAAATAACCCAGGATCTGTTCAACAAGTATGCGAAAAATGCGAAAGTATGAGTCTGATGACGGCTAATCCCAGGCCTAACCTAGACCTAACATGCGTTATCCTCTAAAATATTGATCGAAACCAGGTTTAATCGACTGTTTCAGTGTGGTACCACATTACTACGTGATCCAAACCAGTAAAAACCCAGGATCCGTTCAACAAGTATGTGGAGAATGCGAAAGTATGAGTTTGATGAGTGAAAATCCTCGGCCTAACCTAGTCCTAACATGCGTTATCCTCAGAAATATTGATCGAAACCAGGTTTAATCGACTGTTTCAGTGTGGTACCACATTACTACGTGATCCAAACCAGTAAAAACCCAGGATCCGTTCAACAAGTATGTGGAGAATGCGAAAGTATGAGTCTGATGAGTGAAAATCCTCGGCCTAACCTAGACCTAACATGCGTTGTCCTCTAAAATATTGATGGAAACCAGGTTTAATTGACTGTTTCAGTGTTGCACTTCATTACTACGTGACCCAAACCAGTAAAAACCCAGGATCCGTTCAACAAGTATGTGAAGAATGTGAAAGTATGAGTGTGATGAGTGAAAATCCCCGGCCTAACCTAGACCTAACATGCGTTATCCTCGAAAATATTGATCGAAACCTGGTTTAATCGTCTGTTTCAGTGTGGTACCACATTACTATGTGATCCAAACCAGAAAATAACCCAGGATCCGTTCAACGAGTATGTGAAGTGTGCGAAAGTATGAGTCTGATGAGGGCAAATCCCAGACCTATCCCAGACCTAACATGCATTATCCTCTATAATATTTATCAAGACCAGGTTTAATTGATTGTTTCAGTGTGGTCCCACATTACTACGTGATACAATCCAGAAACAGCCCAGGATCTAGCCATGAAGTATGAGAAATATGCGAAAGTATGAGCCTGATGAGGGCAAATCCTAGACCTAACCCAAACCTAACATGTGTTATCCTCTAAAATATTTTTCAAGACCAGGTTTAATTGAATGTTTCAGTGTGGTACCACATTACTACGTGATCCAAACCAGTAAAAACGCAGGATCCGTTCAACAAGTATGTGAAGAATGCGAAAGTATGAGTGTGATGAGTGAAAAACCCCGGCCTAACCTAGACCTAACATGCGGTATCCTCAAAAATATTGATCGAAACCTGGTTTAATCGTCTGTTTCAGTGTGGTACCACATTACTATGTGATCCAAACCAGAAAAAACCCCGTATCTGTTCAACAAGTATGTGAAGAATGCGAAAGTATGAGTCTGATGAGTGAAAATCCCAGGGCTAACCTAGACCTAACATGCATTATCCTCTAAAATATTGACCCAACAAGGTTTAATGGACTGTTTCAGTGTGGTACCACTTTACTACGTGATCCAAAGCAGAAAAAACCCTCGATCACGTCAACATGTATGTTAAAACTGCGAAAGTATGACCCTGATGAGGGTAAATCCCAGGCCTAACCTAGACCTAACATGCGTTGTCCTCTAAAATATTGATGGAAACCAGGTTTAATTGACTGATTCAGTGTTGTACTTCATTACTACGTGATGAAATCCAGAAAAAGCCCAGGATCTAGCCATCAAGTATGAGAAATATGCGAAAGAATGAGCCTGATGAGAGCAAATCCCAGACCTAACCTAGACCTAACATGAATTATTCTCTAAAGTATTGATCAAATCCAGGTTTAATTGACTGTTTCAATGTGGTACCACATTTCTACGTGATCCAATCCAGAAATAGCCCAGGATCCAGCCATGAAGTATGAGAAATATGCGAAAGTATGAGCCTGATGGGGGCAAATCCTAGACCTAACCCAGAGCTAACATGCGTTATCCTCTAAAATATTTTCCAAGACCAGGTTTAATTGAATGTTTCAGTGTGGTACCACATTACTACGTGATCCAAACCAGTAAAAACCCAGGATCCGTTCAACAAGTATGTGGAGAATGCTAAAGTATGAGTTTGATGAGTGAAAATCCTCGGCCTAACCTAGACCTAACATGCGTTATCCTCAAAAATATTGATCGAAACCAGGTTTAATCGACTGTTTCTGTGTGGTACCACATTACTACGTGATCCAAACCAGTAAAAACCCAGGATCCGTTCAACAGGTATGTGGAGAATGCGAAAGTATGAGTGTGATGAGTGAAAAACCCCGGCCTAACCTAGACCTAACATGCGGTATCCTGAAAAATATTGATCGAATCTGGTTTAATCGTCTGTTTCAGTGTGGTACTTCATTACTACGTGATGAAATCCAGAAGAAGCCCAGGATCTAGCCATCAAGTATGAGAAATATGCGAAAGAATGAGCCAGATGACAGCAAATCCCAGACCTAACCTAGACCTAACATGAATTATTCTCTAAAATATTGATCAAATCCAGGTTTAGTTGACTGTTTCAATGTGGTACCACATTTCTACGTGATCCAATCCAGAAATAGCCCAGGATCCAGCCATGAAGTATGAGAAATATGCGAAAGTATGAGCCTGATGGGGGCAAATCCTAGACCTAACCCAGACCTAACATGCGTTATCCTCTAAAATATTTATCAAGACCAGGTTTAATTGAATGTTTCAGTGTGGTACCACATTACTACGCGATCCAAACCAGTAAAAACCCAGGATCCGTTCAACAAGTATGTGAAGAATGCGAAAGTATGAGTCTGATGAGTGAAAATCCCCGGCCTAACCTAGACCTAACATGCGTTGTTCTCAAAAATATTGATCGAAACCAGGTTTAATCGACTGTTTCAGTGTGGTACCACACTACTACGTGACCCAAACCGGAAAAAACCCATGATCTGTTCAACAAGTATGTGAAAAACGCGAATGTATGACCCTGATGAGGGCAAATCCCAGTCCTATCCCAGACCTAACATGCGTTGTCCTTTAAAATATTGATGGAAACCTGGTTTAATCGTCTGTTTCAGTGTGGTACCACATTACTATGTGATCCAAACCAGAAAATAACCCAGGATCTGTTCAACGAGTATGTGAAGTTTGCGAAAGTATGAGTCTGATGAGGGCAAATCCCAGACCTATCCCAGACCTAACATGCATTATCCTCTAAAATATTTATCAAGACCAGGCTTAATTGATTGTTTCAGTGTGGTCCCACACTAGTACGTGATACAATCCAGAAACAGCCCAGGATCTAGCCATGAAGTATGAGAAATATGCGAAAGTATGAGCCTGATGAGGGCAAATCCTAGACCTAACCCAAACCTAACATGAGTTATCCTCTAAAATATTTATCAAGACCAGGTTTAATTGAATGTTTCAGTGTGGTACCACATTACCACTTGATCCAAACCAGTAAAAAACCAGGATCCGTTCAACAAGTATGTGGAGAATGCGAAAGTATGAGTTTGATGAGTGAAAATCCTCGGCCTAACCTAGACATAACATGCGTTATCCTCAAAAATATTGATCGAAACCAGGTTTAATCGACTGTTTCAGTGTGGTACCACATTACTACGTGATCGAAACCAGTAAAAACCCAGGATCCGTTCAACAAGTATGTGGAGAATGCGAAAGTATGAGTCTGATGAGTGAAAATCCTCGGCCTAACCTAGACCTAACATGCGTTATCCTCTAAAATATTGATCCAAACAAGGTTTAATGGACTGTTTCAGTGTGGTACCACGTTACTACGTGATCCAAAGCAGAAAAAACCATCGATCACGTCAACATGTATGTTAAAACTGCGAAAGTATGATCCTGATGAGGGCAAATCTCAGGCCTAACCTAGACCTAACATGCGTTGCCCTCTAAAATATTGATGGAAACCAGGTTTAATTGACTGTTTCAGTGTTGTACTTCATTACTACGTGATGAAATCCAGAAAAAGCCCAGGATCTAGCCATCAAGTATCAGAAATATGCGAAAGAATGAGCCTGATGAGAGCAAATCCCAGACCTAACCTAGACCAAACATGAATTATTCTCTCAAATATTGATCAAAACCAGGTTTAATTGATTGTTTCAGTGTGGTCCCACATTACTACGTGATACAATCCAGAAACAGCCCAGGATCTAGCCATGAAGTATGAGAAATATGCGAAAGTATGAGCCTGATGAGGGCAAATCCTAGACCTAACCCAAACCTAACATGCGTTATCCTCTAAAGTATTGATCCAAACCAGGTTTAATGGACTGTTTCAGTGTGGTACCACATTACTACGTGACGCAAACCAGAAAAAACCCAGGATCTGTTCAACAAGTATGTGAAAAACGCGAAAGTATGAGTCTGATGAGGGCAAATCCCAGGCCGAACCTAGACCTAACATGCGTTGTCCTCAACAATATTGATCGAAACCAGGTTTAATCGACTGTTTCAGTGTGGTACCACACTACTACGTGACCCAAACCTGAAAAAACCCAGGATCTGTTCAACAAGTATGTGAAAAACGCGAAAGTATGAGCCTGATGAGGGCAAATCCCAGACCTATCCCAGACCTAACTTGCGTTGTCCTCTCAGATATTGATGGAAACCAGGTTAAATTGATTGTTTCAGTGTTGTACTCCATTACTACGTGATGCAATTCAGAAAAAGCCCAGGATCTTGCCAAGAAGTGTGAGAAATATGCGAAAGTATGAGCCTGATGAGGGCAAATCCTAGACCTAACCCAAACCTAACATGCGTTATCCTCTAAAATATTTATCAAGACCAGGTTTAATTGAATGTTTCAGAGTGGTACCACATTACTACGTGAATCAAACCAGAAAAAACACGGGAGCCGTCCAACAAGTATGTGAAGAATGCGAAAGTATGAGTCTGATGAGTGAAAATCCACGTCCTAACCTAGACCTAACATGCGGTATCCCCAAAAATATTGATCGAAACCAGGTTTAATTGAATGTTTCAGTGTTGTACCACATTACTACGTGATCCAAACCAGTAAAAACCCAGGATCCGTTCAGCAAGTATGTGAAGAATGCGAAAGTATGAGTCAGATGAGTGAAAATCCCCGGCCTAACCTAGACCTAACATGCGTTATCCTCTAAAATATTGATCGCAACCAGGTTTAATTGACTGTTTCAGCGTGGTACCACATTACTACGTGATACAATCCAGAAATAGCCCAGGATCTAGCCATGAAGTATGAGAAATATGCGAAAGTATGAGCCTGATGAGGGCAAATCCTAGACGTAACCCAGACCTAACATACGTTATCCTCTAAAATGTTTATCAAGACCAGGTTTAATTGAATGTTTCAGTGTGGTACCACATTACTACGTGAACCAAACCGGAAAAAACCCAGGATCCGTTCAACAAGTATGTGAAGAATGCGAAAGTATGAGTCTGATCAGTGAAAATCCCAGGCCTAACCTAGACCTAACATGCGTTATCCTCTAAAATATTGATCCATACCAGGTTTAATGGACTGTTTCAGTGTGGTACCACATTAATATGTGATCCAAGCCAGAAAATAACCCAGGATCTGTTCAACGAGTATGTGAAGTGTGCGAAAGTATGTGTCTGATGAGGGCAAATCCCAGTCCTATCCCAGACATAACTTGCGTTATCCTCTACAGTATTGATCGAAACCAGGTTTAATCGACTGTTTCAGTGTGGTACCACATTACTACGTGATCCAAACCAGAAAGAACCTGGGATCAGTTCAACAAGTATGTGAAAAACGCGAAAGTATGAGCCTGATGAGGGCGAATCCCAGACCTATCTCAGACCTAACTTGCGTTATCCTCGAAAATATTGATCGAAACCAGGTTTAATTGACTGTTTCAGCGTGGTACCACATTACCACGTGATACAATCCAGAAATAGCCCAGGATCTAGCCATGAAGTATGAGAAATATGCGAAAGTATGAGCCTGATGAGGGCAAATCCTAGACGTAACCCAGACCTAACATACGTTATCCTCTAAAATATTTATCAAGACCAGGTTTAATTGAATGTTTCAGTGTGATACTACATTACTACGCGAACCAAACCAGAAAAAACCGAGGATCCGTTCAACAAGTATGTGAAGAATGCGAAGCTATGAGTCTGATCAGTGAAAATCTCAGGCCTAACCTAAACCTAACATGAATTATTCTCTAAAATATTGATCGAAACCAGGTTTAATGGACTGTTTCAGTGTGGTACCACACTACTACGTGATCCAATGTAGAAAAAACCCTCGATCAGGTCAACATGTATGTTAAAACTGCGAAAGTATGACCCTGATTAGGGCAAATCCCAGACCTATCCCAGACCTAACTTGCGTTGTCCTCTAACATATTGATCGAAACCAGGTTTAATGGACTGTTTCAGTGTGGTACCACACTACTACGTGATCCGAACCAGAAAAAACCCAGGATCCGTTCAACAAGTATGTGGAGAATGCGAAAGTATGAGTCTGATGAGTGAAAATCCCAGGCCTAACCTAGACCTAACATGCGTTATCCTCAAAAATATTGATCGAAACCTGGTTTAATCGACTGTTTCAGTGTGGTACCACATTACTATGTGATACAAACCAGAAAATAACCCAGGATCTGTTCAACGAGTATGTGAAGTGTGCGAAAGTATGAGTCTGATGAGGGCAAATCCCAGACCTATCCCAGACCTAACTTGCGTTATCCTCTAAAATATTGATCGAAACCAGGTTTAATCGACTGTTTCAGTGTGGTACCACTTTACTACGTGATCCAAAGCAGAAAAAAACCCTCGATCAGGTCAACATGTATGTTAAAACTGCGAAAGTATGACCCTGATGAGGGCAAATCTCAGGCCTAACCTATACCTAACATGCGTTGTCCTCTATAATATTGATGGAAACCAGGTTTAATTGACTGTTTCAGTGTCGTACTTCATTACTACGTGATGCAATCCAGAAAAAGCCCTGGATCTAGCTATCAAGTATGAGAAATATGCGAAAGAATGAGCCTGATGAGAGCAAATCCCAGACCTATACCAGACCTAACATACGTTATCCTCTAAAATGTTTATCGAGTCCAGGTTTAATTGAATGTTTCAGTGTGGTACCACATTATTACGCGAACCAAACCGGAAAAAACCCAGGATCCGTTCAAGAAGTATGTGAGGAATGCGAAAGTATGAGTCTGATCAGTGAAAATCCTAGGCCTAACCTAGACCTAACATGCGTTATCCTCAATAGTATTGATCGAAACCAGGTTTAATCGACAGTTTCTGTGTGGTACCACAATACTACGTGATCCAAACCAGAAAAAAATCCAGAATCTGTTCAACGAGTATGTGAAGTGTGCGAAAGTATGAGTCTGATGAGGGCAAATCTCTGACCTATCCCGGACCTAACTTGCGTTATCCTCTAAAATATTGATCGAAACCAGGTTTAATTGACTGTTTTAGTGTGGTACCAGTTTACTACGTGATCCAAAGCAGAAAAAACCCTCGATCAGGTCAACATGCATGTTAAAACTGCGAAAGTATGACCCTGATGAGGGCAAATCCCAGGCCTAACCTAGACCTAACATGCGTTATCCTCTAAAATATTAATCGAAACCAGGTTTAGTCGACTGTTTCAGTGTGGTACCACATTACTACGTGATCCAAACCAGAAAAAAATCCAGGATCTGTTCAACGAGTATGTGAAGTGTGCGAAAGTATGAGTCTGATGAGGGCTAATCCCAGGCCTATCCCAGACCTAACTTGCGTTATCCTCTAAAATATTGATAGAAACCAGGTTTAATTGACTGTTTCATTTGTGGTACCACTTTACTACGTGATCCAAAGCAGAAAAAACCCTCGATCAGGTCAACATGCATGTTAAAACTGCGAAAGTATGACCCTGATGAGGGCAAATCCCAGGCCTAACCTAGACCTAACATGCGTTATCTTCTAAAATATTGAGCGAAACCAGGTTTAATGGACTGTTTCAGTGTAGTACCACACTACTTCGTTATCCAAACCAGAAAAAACACAGGATCTAGCCATGAAGTATGAGAAATATGCGAAAGTATGAGCCTGATGAGGGCAAATCCTAGACGTAACCCAGACCTAACATACGTTATCCTCTAAAATATTTATCAAGACCAGATTTAATTGAATGTTTCAGTGTGGTACCACATTACTACGTGAACCAAACCAGAAAAAACCCAGGATCCGTTCAACAAGTATGTGAAGAATGCGAAGCTATGAGTCTGATCAGTGAAAATCTCAGGCCTAACCTAGACCTAACATGAATTATTCTCTAAAATATTGATCGAAACCAGGTTTAATTGACTGTTTCAGTGTGGTACCACACTACTACGTGATCCAATGTAGAAAAAACCCTCGATCAGGTCAACATGTATGTTAAAACTGCGAAAGTATGACCCTGATTATGGCAAATTCCAGACCTATCCCAGACCTAACTTGCGTTATCCTCTAGAATATTGATCGAGTCCAGGTTTAATTGAATGTTTCAGTGTGGTACCACATTATTACGCGAACCAAACCGGAAAAACCCCAGGATCCGTTCAAGAAGTATGTGAGGAATGCGAAAGTATGAGTCTGATCAGTGAAAATCCCAGGCCTAACCTAGACCTAACATGAATTATTCTCTAAAATATTGATCCAAACCAGGTTTAATCGACAGTTTCTGTGTGGTACCACAATACTACGTGATCCAAACCAGAAAAAAATCCAGAATCTGTTCAACGAGTATGTGAAGTGTGCGAAAGTATGAGTCTGATGAGGGCAAATCTCTGACCTATCCCGGACCTAACTTGCGTTATCCTCTAAAATATTGATCGAAACCAGGTTTAATTGACTGTTTTTGTGTGGTACCAGTTTACTACGTGATCCAAAGGAGAAAAAACCCTCGATCAGGTCAACATGCATGTTAAAACTGTGAAAGTATGACCCTGATGAGGGCAAATCCCAGGCCTAACCTAGACCTAACATGCGTTATCCTATAAAATATTAATCGAAACCAGGTTTAGTCGACTGTTTCAGTGTAGTACCACATTACTACGTGATCCAAACCAGAAAAAAATCCAGGATCTGTTCAACGAGTATGTGAAGTGTGCGAAAGTATGAGTCTGATGAGGGCTAATCCCAGGCCTATCCCAGACCTAACTTGCGTTATCCTCTAAAATATTGATAGAAACCAGGTTTAATTGACTGTTTCATTTGTGGTACCACTTTACTACGTGATCCAAAGCAGAAAAAACCCTCGATCAGGTCAACATGCATGTTAAAACTGCGAAAGTATGACCCTGATGAGGGCAAATCCCAGGCCTAACCTAGACCTAACATGCGTTATCTTCTAAAATATTGAGCGAAACCAGGTTTAATGGACTGTTTCAGTGTAGTACCACACTACTTCGTGATCCAAACCAGAAAAAACACAGGATCTAGCCATGAAGTATGAGAAATATGCGAAAGTATGAGCCTGATGAGGGCAAATCCTAGACGTAACCCAGACCTAACATACGTTATCCTCTAAAATATTTATCAAGACCAGATTTAATTGAATGTTTCAGTGTAGTACCACATTACTACGTGAACCAAACCAGAAAAAACCCAGGATCCGTTCAACAAGTATGTGAAGAATGCGAAGCTATGAGTCTGATCAGTGAAAATCTCAGGCCTAACCTAGACCTAACATGAATTATTCTCTAAAATATTGATCGAAACCAGGTTTAATTGACTGTTTCAGTGTGGTACCACACTACTACGTGATCCAATGTAGAAAAAACCCTCGATCAGGTCAACATGTATGTTAAAACTGCGAAAGTATGACCCTGATTATGGCAAATTCCAGACCTATCCCAGACCTAACTTGCGTTATCCTCTAGAATATTGATCGAGTCCAGGTTTAATTGAATGTTTCAGTGTGGTACCACATTATTACGCGAACCAAACCGGAAAAAACCCAGGATCCGTTCAACAAGTATGTGAAGAATGCGAAGCTATGAGTCTGATCAGTGAAAATCCCAGGCCTAACCTAGACCTAACATGAATTATTCTCTAAAATATTGATCGAAACCAGGTTTAGTCGACAGTTTCAGTGTGGTACCACACTACTACGTGATCCAAACCAGAAAAAACCCAGGATCTGTTCAACAAGTATGTGAAAAACGCGAAAGTATGAGCCTGATGAGGGCAAATCCCAGAGCTATCCCAGACCTAACTTCCGTTATCCTCTAAAATATTGATCGAAACCAGGTTTAATTGACTGTTTCAGTGTGGTACCACATTACTACGTGATCCAAACCAGAAAAAAATCCAGGATCTAGCCATGAAGTTTGAGAAATATGCGAAAGTATGACCCTGATGAGGGCAAATCCCAGGCCTATCCCAGACCTAACTTGCGTTGTCCTCTAAAATATTGATCGAAACCAGTATGAGCCTGATGAGGGCGAATCCCAGACCTACCTCAGACCTAACTTGCGTTATCCTTAATAATATTGACCGAAACCAGGTTTAATCGACAGCTTCAGTGTGGTACCACATTACTACGTGATCCAAACCACAAGAAAATCCAGGATCTAGCCATGAAGTATGAGAAATATGCGAAAGTATGAGCCTCATGAGGGCAAATCCTAGACGTAACCCAGACCTAACATACGTTATCCTCCAAAATGTTTATCAAGACCAGGTTTAATTGAATGTTGCAGTGTGGTACCACATTATAACCCGAACCAAACCGGAAAAAACGCAGGATCCGTTCAACAAGTATGTGAAGAATGCGAAAGTATGAGTCTGATCATTGAAAATCCGAGGCCTAACCCAGACCTAACATGCGTTATCCTCAATAATATTGATCGAAACCAGGTTTAATCGACAGTTTCAGTGTGGTACCACAATACTACGTGATCCAAACCAGAAAAAAATCCAGGATCTGTTCAACGAGTATGTGAAGTGTGCGAAAGTATGAGTCTGATGAGGGCAAATCTCTGACCTATCTCGGACCTAACTTGCGTTATCCTCTAAAATATTGATCGAAACCAGGTTTAATTGACTGTTTTAGTGTGGTACCAGTTTACTACGAGATCCAAAGCAGAAAAAACTCTCGATCAGGTCAACATGCATGTTAAAACTGCGAAAGCATGAGCCTGATGAGGGCAAATCCCAGACCTATCCCAGACCTAACATGCGTTATCCTCAAAAATATTAATCGAAACCAGGTTTAGTCGACTGTTTCAGTGTGGTACCACATTACTACGTGATACAATCCAGAAATAGCCCAGGATCTAGCCATGAAGTATGAGAAATATGCGAAAGAATGAGCCTGATGGGAGCAAATCCCAGACCTATACCAGACATAACACGAATTATTCTCTAAAATATTGATCGAAACCAGGTTTAATGGACTGTTTCAGTGTGGTACCACATTACTACGTGATCCAAACCAGAAAAAATCCAGGATCTGTTCATCAAGTATGTGAATAACGCGTAAGTATGAGCCTGATGAGGGCAAATCCTAGACCTAACCCAGACCTAACATGCGATATCCTCTAAAATATTGATCGAAACCAGGTTTCATGGACTGTTTCAGTGTGGTACCACACTACTACGAGATCCAAACCAGAAAAAACCCAGGATCTGTTCAACAAGTATGTGAAAAACGCGAAAGTATGAGCCTGATGAGGGCAAATCCCAGAGCTATCCCAGACCTAACTTCCGTTATCCTCTAAAATATTGATCGTAACCAGGTTTAATTGACTGTTTCAGTGTGGTACCACATTACTACGTGATGCAATCCAGAAATAGCCCAGGATCTAGCCATGAAGTATTAGAAATATGCGAAAGTATGAGCCTGATGAGGGCAAGTCCTAGACCTTACCCTGACGTAACATGCGTTATCCTCTAAAATATTTATCAAGACCAGGTTTAATTGAATGTTTCACTATGGTACCACACTACTGCGTGATCCAAACCAGAAAAGACCCAGGATCTGTTCAACAAGTATGTGAAAAACGCGAAAGTATGAGCCTGATGAGGGCAAATCCTAGACCTAACCCAGACCTAACATGCGTTATCCTCAAAGATATTGATCGAAACCAGGTTTAATTGACCGTTTCAGTGTGGTACCATATTACTGCGTGATCCAAACCAGAAAAAAACCCAGGAGCTGTTCAACAAGTACGTAAAGAATGCGAAAGTATGTGTCTGATGAGGGCAAATCCCAGGCCTATCCTAGACCTAACATGCGTTATCTTCTAAAATATCGATCGAAACCAGGTTTAATGGATTGTTTCCGTGTGGTACCACATTACTACGTGATCCATACCAGAAAAAGCCCAGGATCTAGCCATGAAGTATGAAAAATATGCGAAAGTATGAGCCTGATGAGGGCAAATCCCAGGCCTAACCTAGACCTAATTTGCATTATCCTCTAAAATATTGATCGAAACCAGGTTTAATGGACTGTTTCAGTGTGGTACCACATTACTATGTGTTCCAAACCAGAAAAAACCCAGGATCTGTTCAAGAAGTATGTGAAAAACGCGAAAGTATGAGCCTGATGAGGGCGAATCCCAGACCTATCCCAGACATAACTTGCGTTATCCTCTAAAATATTGATCGAAACCAGGTTTAATGGACTGTTTCAGTGTGGTACCACTTTACTACGTGATCCAAAGCAGAAAAAACCCTCGATCAGGTCAACATGTATGTTAAAACTGCGTAAGTATGACCCTGATGAGGGCAAATCCCAAGCCTAACCTAGACCTAACATGCGTTATCCTCAAAAATATTGATCGAAACCAGGTTTAATCAACTGTTTCAGTGTGGTACCTCATTACAACGTGATCCAAACCAGAAAAAAACCCAGGAGCTGTTCAGCAAGTACGTAAAGAATGCGAAAGTATGTGTCTGATGAGGGCAAATCCCAGGCCTAACCTAGACCTAACATGCGTTATCTTCTAAAATATCGATCGAAACCAGGTTTAATGGACTGTTTCAGTGTGGTACCATATTACTACGTCATCCAAACCAGAAAAAGCCCAGAATCTGCCCATCAAGTATGAGAAATATGCGAAAGTATGAGCCTGATGAGAGCAAATCCCAGAACTAACCTAGACCTAACATGAATTATTCTCTAAAATATTGATCGAAACCAGGTTTAATGGACTGTCTCAGTGTGGTACCACATTACTAGGTGATCCAAGCCAGAAAAAACCCAGGATCTGTTCAACTCGAATGTGAAAAACGCGACAGGATGAGCCTGATGAGGGCAAATCCCCAGACCTGTCCCAGACATAACTTGCGTTATCCTCTAAAATATTGATAGAAACCAGGTTTAATTGACAGTTTTAGTGTGGCACCACTTTACTACGTGATCCAAAGCAGAAAAAACCCTCGATGAGGTCAACATGTATGTTAAAACTGCGAAAGTATGACCCTGACGGGGGCATATCCCAGGCCTAACCTAGACCTAACATGCGTTGTCCTCTAAAATATTGATGGAAACCAGGTTTTATTGATTGTTTCAGTGTGGTCCCACATTACTACGTGATCGGAACCAGAAAAAACCCAGGATCTGATCGACAAGTTTGTGAAAAACGCGAAAGTATGAGCCTGATGAGGGCAAATCCCAGACCTATCCCAGACCTAACTTGCGTTATCCTCTAAAATATTGATCGAAACCTGGTTTAATTGACTGTTTCAGTGCGGTACCACACTACTACGTGATCCAAACTAGAAAAAAACCGAGGATCTGTTCAACAAGTATGTGAAAAACGCGAAAGTATGAGCCTGATGAGGGCAAATCCTAGACCTATCCCAGACCTAACATGCGTTATCCTCTAAAATATTCATCGAAACCAGGTTTAATGGACTGTTTCCGTGTGGTACCACATTACTACGTGATCCGAACCAGAAAAAGCCCAGGATCTAGCCATGAAGTATGAAAAATATGCGAAAGTATGAGCCTGATGAGGGCAAATCCTAGACCTATCCCAGACCTAACATGCGTTATCCTCTAAAATATTCATCGAAACCAGGTTTAATGGGCTGTTTCAGTGTGGTACCACATTACTACGTGATCCAAACCAGAAAAAACCCCAGGATCTTGTCAACGAGTATGTGAAGTCTGCGAAAGTATGAGTCTGATGAGGGCAAATCCCAGACCTGTCCCAGACCTAACTTGCGTTATCCTCTAAAATATTGATGGAAACCAGGTTTAATTGACTGTTTCAGTGTGGTACTATATTACTACGTGATGCAATCCAGAAATAGCCCAGGATCTAGCCATGAAGTATGAGAAATATGCGAAAGTATGAGCCTGATGAGGGCAAATCCTAGACCTAACCCAGACCTAACATGCGTTATCCTCAAAGATATTGATCGAAACCAGGTTCAATGGACTGTTTCAGTGTGGTACCACATTACTACGTGATCCGAATCAGAAAAAACCCAGGATCTGTTCAACAAGTATGTGAAAAACGCGAAAGTATGAGCCTGATGAGGGCATATCCCAGACCAATCCTAGACATAACTTGCGTTATCCGCTAAAATATTGATGGAAACCAGGTTTAATTGACTGTTTCAGTGTGGTACTATATTACTACGTGATGCAATCCAGAAATAGCCCAGGATCTAGCCATGAAGTATGAGAAATATGCGGAAGTATGAGTCTGATGAGGGCTAATCCCAGGTCTCACCTAGACATAACATGCGTTATCCTCTAAAATATTGATCGAAACCAGGTTGAGTGGACTGTTTCAGTGTGGTACCACACTACTGCGTGATCCAAACCAGAAAAAACCCAGGATCTGTTCAGCAAGTATGTGAAAAATGCGAAAGTATGAGTCTGATGAGTGAAAATCCCAGACCTATCGCAGACCTAACTTGCGTTGTCCTCTAAAATATTGATGGAAACCAGGTTTAATTGACTGTTTCAGTGTGGTACTACATTACTACGTGATGCAATCCAGAAATAGCCCAGGATCTAGCCATGAATTATGAGAAATATGCGAAAGTATGACCCTGATGAGGGCAAATCCCAGGCCTAACCTAGACCTAATTTGCATTATCCTCTAAAATATTGATCGAAACCAGGTTTAATGGACTGTTTCAGTGTGGTACCACATTACAATGTGTTCCAAACCAGAAAAAACCCAGGATCTGTTCAAGATGTATGTGAAAAACGCGAAAGTATGAGCCTGATGAGGGCGAATCCCAGACCTATCCCAGACCTAAATTGCGTTATCCTCTAAAATATTGATCGAAACCAGGTTTAATGGACTGTTTCAGTGTGGTACCACTTTACTACGTGATCCAAAGCAGAAAAAACCATCGATCAGGTCAACATGTATGTTAAAACTGCGTAAGTATGACCCTGATGAGGGCAAATCCCAAGCCTAACCTAGACCTAACATGCGTTATCCTCAAAAATATTGATCGAAACCAGGTTTAATCAACTGTTTCAGTGTGGTACCTCATTACAACGTGATCCAAACCAGAAAAAAACCCAGGAGCTGTTCAGCAAGTACGTAAAGAATGCGAAAGTATGTGTCTGATGAGGGCAAATCCCAGGCCTAACCTAGACCTAACATGCGTTATCCTCTAAAATATTGATCGAAACCAGGTTTAATGGACTGTTTCAGTGTGGTACCACTTTACTACGTGATCCAAAGCAGAAAAAACCATCGATCAGGTCAACATGTATGTTAAAACTGCGTAAGTATGACCCTGATGAGGGCAAATCCCCAGACCTATCCCAGACATAACTTGCGTTATCCTCTAAAATATTGATAGAAACCAGGTTTAATTGAGTGTCTCACTGTGGTACCACATTACTACGTGTTCCAAACCAGAAAAAACCCAGGATCCGTTCATCAAGTATGTGAAGAGTGCGAAAGTATGAGTCTGATCAGTGAAAATCTCAGGCCTTACCTAGTCCTAACTTGCGTTGTCCTCTAAAATATTGATGGAAACCAGGTTTTATTGATTGTTTCAGTGTGGTCCCACATTACTACGTGATCGAAACCAGAAAAAACCCAGGATCTGTTCAAGAAGTATGTGAAAAACGCGAAAGTATGAGCCTGATGAGGGCGAATCCCAGACCTATCCCAGACCTAAATTGCGTTATCCTCTAAAATATTGATCGAAACCAGGTTTAATGGACTGTTTCAGTGTGGTACCACTTTACTACGTGATCCAAAGCAGAAAAAACCCTCGATGAGGTCAACATGTATGTTAAAACTGCGAAAGTATGACCCTGACGAGGGCATATCCCAGGCCTAACCTACACATGACATGCGTTATCCTCTAAAATATTGATGGAAACCAGGTTTTATTGATTGTTTCAGTGTGGTCCCACATTACTACGTGATCGAAACCAGAAAAAACCCAGGATCTGTTCAAGAAGTATGTGAAAAACGCGAAAGTATGAGCCTGATGAGGGCGAATCCCAGACCTATCCCAGACCTAAATTGCGTTATCCTCTAAAATATTGATCGAAACCAGGGTTAATCGACTGTATCAGTGTGGTACTACATTACTACGTGATCCAATCTAGAAAAAGCTCAGGATCTAGCCATCAAGTATGAAAAATATGCGATAGTATGAGCCTGATGAGGGCAAATTCTAGACCTATCCCAGACCTAACATGCGTTATCCTCTAAAATATTGATCGAAACCAGGTTTAATGGACTGTTTCAGTGTGGTACCACATTACTATGTGTTCCAAACCAGAAAAAACCCAGGATCTGTTCAAGAAGTATGTGAAAAACGCGAAAGTATGAGCCTGATGAGGGCGAATCCCAGACCTATCCCAGACCGAAATTGCGTTATCCTCTAAAATATTGATCGAAACCAGGTTTAATGGACTGTTTCAGTGTGGTACCACTTTACTACGTGATCCAAAGCAGAAAAAACCCTCGATCAGGTCAACATGTATGTTAAAACTGCGAAAGTATGAGTCTGATGAGGGCAAATCCCAGGCCTAACCTAGACCTTGCATGCGTTATCCTCAAAAATATTGATCGAAACCAGGTTTAATGGACTGTTTCAGTGTGGTACAACATTAATACGTGATCCAATCCAGATAGAGCCCAGGATCTAGCCATGAAGTATTAGAAATATGCGAAAGTATGAGCCTGATGGGGGCAAATCCCAGGCCTAACCTACACATGACATGCGTTATCCTCTAAAATATTGATGGAAACCAGGTTTAATTGACTGTTTCAGTGTGGTACTACATTTCTACGTGATGCAATCCAGAAATAGCCCAGGATCTAGCCATGAAGTATGAGAAATATGCGAAAGTATGAGCCTGATGAGGGCAAATCCTAGACCTAACCCAGACCTAACATGCGTTATCCTCAAAGATATTGATCGAAACCAGGTTTAATGGACTGTTTCAGTGTGGTACCACATTACTACGTGATCCGAATCAGAAAAAACCCAGGATCTGTTCAACAAGTATGTGAAAAACGCGAAAGTATGAGCCTGATGAGGGCATATCCCAGACCTATCCTAGACATAACTTGCGTTATCGGCTAAAATATTGATGGAAACCAGGTTTAATTGACTGTTTCAGTGTGGTACTATATTACTACGTGATGCAATCCAGAAATAGCCCAGGATCTAGCCATGAAGTATGAGAAATATGCGAAAGTATGGGTCTGATGAGGGCAAATCCTAGACCTAGCCCAGACCTGACAAGCGTTATCCTCAAAGACATCGATCGAAACCAGGTTTAATCGACTGTTTCAGTGTGGTGCCACATTACTACGTGATCCCAACCAGAAAAAAACCCAGTATCTGTTCAACAAGTATGTGAAGTATGCGTAAGTATGAGTCTGATGAGGGCTAATCCCAGGTCTCACCTAGATATAACATGCGTTATCCTCTAAAATATTGATCGAAACCAGGTTGAGTGAACTGTTTCAGTGTGGTACCACACTACTGCGTGATCCAAACCAGAAAAAACCCAGGATCTGTTCAGCAAGTATGTGAAAAATGCGAAAGTATGAGTCTGATGAGTGAAAATCCCAGACCTATCGCAGACCTAACTTGCGTTGTCCTCTAAAATATTGATGGAACCCAGGTTTAATTGACTGTTTCAGTGTGGTACTACATTACTACGTGATGCAATCCAGAAACAGCCCAGGATCAAGCCATCAACTATGAGAAATATGCGAAAGAATGTGCCTGATGAGAGCAAATCCCAGGCCTAACCTAGACCTAACATGAATTATTCTCTAAAATATTGATCGAAACCAGGTTTAATCGACTGTTTCAGTGTGGTACCACATTACTATGTGATCCAAACCAGAAAATAACCCAGGATCTGTTCAACGAGTATGTGAGGAATGCGAAAGTATGAGTCTGATCAGTGAAAATCTCAGGCCTTACCTAGACCTAACTTGCGTTGTCCTCTAAAATATTGATGGAAACCAGGTTTCATTGACTGTTTCAGTGTGGTACTACATTACTACGTGATGCAATCCAGAAAAGGCCCGGGATCTGTTCAATATGTATGAGAAATATGCGACAGTATGAGTCTGATGAGTGAAAATCCCAGGCCTAACCTAGACCTAACATGCGTTATCCTCTAAAATATTGAGCGAAACCAGGTTTAATGGACTGTTTCAGTGTGGTAGCACACTACTACGGGATACAAACCAGAAAAACCCAGGATCTGTTCAACAAGTATGTGAAAAACGCGAAAGTATGTGCCTGATGAGGGCGAATCCCAGACCTATGCCAGACCTAACTTGCGTTATCCTCTAAAATATTGATCGAAACCAGGTTTAATGGACTGTTTCAGTGTGGTACCACATTACTACGTGATCCAAACCAGAAAAAACCCAGGATCCGTTCAACAAGTATGTGAAGAATGCGAAAGTATGAGTCTGATGAGTGAAAATCCCAGGCCTAACCTAGACCTAACATGCGTTATCCTCAAAAATATTGATCGAAACCAGGTTTAATTGACTGTTTCAGCGTGGTACCACATTACTACGTGATGCAATCCAGAAAAAGCCCAGGATCTAGCCATCAAGTATGAGAAATATGCGAAAGAATGTGCCTGATGAGAGCAAATCCCAGACCTAACCTAGACCTAACATGAATTATTCTCTAAAATATTGATCGAAACCAGGTTTAATCGACTGTTTCAGTGTGGTACCACATTACTATGTGATCCAAACCAGAAAATAACCCAGGATCTGTTCAACGAGTATGTGAAGTGTGCGAAAGTATGAGTCTGATGAGGTCAAATCCCAGACCTATCCCAAACCTAACTTGCGTTATCCTCTAAAGTATTGATCGAAACCAGGTTTAATGGACTGTTTCAGTGTGGTACCACATTACTACGTGATCCAAACCAGAAAAAACCCAGGATCCGTTCAACAAGTATGTGAAGAATGCGAAAGTATGAGTCTGATGAGTGAAAATCCCAGACCTCACCTAGACCTAACATGCGTTATCCTCCAAAATATTGATCCAAACCAGGTTTCATTGACTGTTTCAGTGTGGTACCACACTACTACGTGATGCAAACCAGAAAAAACCCAGGATCTGTTCAACAAGTATGTGAAAAACGCGAAAGTATGAGCCTGATGAGGGCGAATCCCAGACCTATGCCAGACCTAACTTGCGTTATCCTCTAAAATATTGATCGAAACCAGGTTTAATTGACTGTTTCAGCGTGGTACCACATTACTACGTGATGCAATCCAGAAAAAGCCCAGGATCTAGCCATCAAGTATGAGAAATATGCGAAAGAACGAGCCTGATGAGAGCAAATCCCAGACCTAACCTAGACCTAACATGAATTATTCTCTAAAATATTGATCGAAACCAGGTTTAATTGACTGTTTCAGTGTGGTCCCACATTACAACGTGATCCAAACCAGAATAAACCCAGGATCCGTTCAACAAGTATGTGAAGAATGCGAAAGTATGAGTCTGATGAGTGAAAATCCCAGGCCTAACCTAGACCTAACATGCGTTATCCTCAAAAATATTGATCGAAACCTGGTTTAATCGACTGTTTCAGTGTGGTACCACATTACTATATGATCCAAACCAGAAAGTAACCCAGGATCTGTTCAACGAGTATGTGAAGTGTGCGAAAGTATGAGTCTGATGAGGTCAAATCCCAGACCAATCCCAGACTTAACTTGCGTTATCCTCTAAAATATTGATCGAAACCAGGCTTAATCGACTGTTTCAGTGTGGTACCACATTACTACGTGATCCAAACCAGAAAAAACCCAGGATCAGTTCAACAAGTATGAGAGGAATGTGAAATTATGAGTCTGATGAGTGAAAATCCCAGGGCTAACCTAGGCCTAACATGCGTTATCCTCTAAAATATTGATCCAAACCAGGTTTAATGGACTGTTTCAGTGTGGTACCACACTACTACGTGATACAAACCAGAAAAACCCAGGATCTGTTCAACAAGTATGTGAAAAACGCGAAAGTATGTGCCTGATGAGGGCGAATCCCAGACCTATGCCAGACCTAACTTGCGTTATCCTCTAAAATATAGATCGAAACCAGGTTTAATTGACTGTTTCAGCGTGGTACCACATTACTACGTGATGCAATCCAGAAAAAGCCCAGGATCTAGCCATCAAGTATGAGAAATATGCGAAAGGACGAGCCTGATGAGAGCAAATCCCAGACCTAACCTAGACCTAACATGAATTATTCTCTAAAATATTGATCGAAACCAGGTTTAATTGACTGTTTCAGCGTGGTACCACATTACTACGTGATGCAATCCAGAAACAGCCCAGGATCAAGCCATCAACTATGAGAAATATGCGAAAGAATGTGCCTGATGAGAGCAAATCCCAGACCTAACCTAGACCTAACATGAATTATTCTCTAAAATATTGATCGAAACCAGGTTTAATCGACTGTTTCAGTGTGGTACCACATTACTATGTGATCCAAACCAGAAAATAACCCAGGATCTGTTCAACGAGTATGTGAAGTGTGCGAAAGTATGAGTCTGATGAGGTCAAATCCCAGACCAATCCCAAACCTAACTTGCGTTATCCTCTAAAATATTGATCGAAACCAGGTTTAATGGACTGTTTCAGTGTGGTACCACATTACTACGTGATCCAAACCAGAAAAAACCCAGGATCCGTTCAACAAGTATGTGAAGAATGCGAAAGTATGAGTCTGATGAGTGAAAATCCCAGACCTCACCTAGACCTAACATGCGTTATCCTCCAAAATATTGATCCAAACCAGGTTTCATTGACTGTTTCAGTGTGGTACCACACTACTACGTGATGCAAACCAGAAAAAACCCAGGATCTGTTCAACAAGTATGTGAAAAACGCGAAAGTATGAGCCTGATGAGGGCGAATCCCAGACCTATGCCAGACCTAACTTGCGTTATCCTCTAAAATATTGATCGAAACCAGGTTTAATTGACTGTTTCAGCGTGGTACCACATTACTACGTGATGCAATCCAGAAAAAGCCCAGGATCTAGACATCAAGTATGAGAAATATGCGAAAGAACGAGCCTGATGAGAGCAAATCCCAGACCTAACCTAGACCTAACATGAATTATTCTCTAAAATATTGATCGAAACCAGGTTTAATTGACTGTTTCAGTGTGGTCCCACATTACAACGTGATCCAAACCAGAAAAAACCCAGGATCCGTTCAACAAGTATGTGAAGAATGCGAAAGTATGAGTCTGATGAGTGAAAATCCCAGGCCTAACCTAGACCTAACATGCGTTATCCTCAAAAATATTGATCGAAACCTGGTTTAATCGACTGTTTCAGTGTGGTACCACATTACTATATGATCCAAACCAGAAAGTAACCCAGGATCTGTTCAACGAGTATGTGAAGTGTGCGAAAGTATGAGTCTGATGAGGTCAAATCCCAGGCCAATCCCAGACTTAACTTGCGTTATCCTCTAAAATATTGATCGAAACCAGGCTTAATCGACTGTTTCAGTGTGGTACCACATTACTACGTGATCCAAACCAGAAAAAAACCCAGGATCAGTTCAACAAGTATGAGAGGAATGCGAAATTATGAGTCTGATGAGTGAAAATCCCAGGGCTAACCTAGGCCTAACATGCGTTATCCTCTAAAATATTGATCCAAACCAGGTTTAATGGACTGTTTCAGTGTGGTACCACACTACTACGTGATACAAACCAGAAAAAACCCAGGATCTGTTCAACAAGTATGTGAAAAACGCGAAAGTATGAGCCTGATGAGGGCGAATCCCAGACCTATGTCAGACCTAACTTGCGTTATCCTCTAAAATATAGATCGAAACCAGGTTTAATTGACTGTTTCAGCGTGGTACCACATTACTACGTGATGCAATCCAGAAAAAGCCCAGGATCTAGCCATCAAGTATGAGAAATATGCGAAAGGACGAGCCTGATGAGAGCAAATCCCAGACCTAACCTAGACCTAACATGAATTATTCTCTAAAATATTGATCGAAACCAGGTTTAATTGACTGTTTCAGCGTGGTAACACATTACTACGTGATGCAATCCAGAAACAGCCCAGGATCAAGCCATCAACTATGAGAAATATGCGAAAGAATGTGCCTGATGAGAGCAAATCCCAGACCTAACCTAGACCTAACATGAATTATTCTCTAAAATATTGATCGAAACCAGGTTTAATCGACTGTTTCAGTGTGGTACCACATTACTACGTGATCCAAACCAGAAAAAACCCCGGATCAGTTCAACAAGTATGAGAGGAATGCGAAATTATGAGTCTGATGAGTGAAAATCCCAGGGCTAACCTAGGCCTAACATGCGTTATCCTCTAAAATATTGATCCAAACCAGGTTTAATGGACTGTTTCAGTGTGGTACCACACTACTACGTGATACAAACCAGAAAAACCCAGGATCTGTTCAACAAGTATGTGAAAAACGCGAAAGTATGTGCCTGATGAGGGCGAATCCCAGACCTATGCCAGACCTAACTTGCGTTATCCTCTAAAATATAGATCGAAACCAGGTTTAATTGACTGTTTCAGCGTGGTACCACATTACTACGTGATGCAATCCAGAAAAAGCCCAGGATCTAGCCATCAAGTATGAGAAATATGCGAAAGGACGAGCCTGATGAGAGCAAATCCCAGACCTAACCTAGACCTAACATGAATTATTCTCTAAAATATTGATCGAAACCAGGTTTAATTGACTGTTTCAGCGTGGTACCACATTACTACGTGGTGCAATCCAGAAACAGCCCAGGATCAAGCCATCAACTATGAGAAATATGCGAAAGAATGTGCCTGATGAGAGCAAATCCCAGACCTAACCTAGACCTAACATGAATTATTCTCTAAAATATTGATCGAAACCAGGTTTAAACGACTGTTTCAGTGTGGTACCACATTACTATGTGATCCAAACCAGAAAATAACCCAGGATCTGTTCAACGAGTATGTGAAGTGTGCGAAAGTATGAGTCTGATGAGGTCAAATCCCAGACCAATCCCAAACCTAACTTGCGTTATCCTCTAAAATATTGATCGAAACCAGGTTTAATGGACTGTTTCAGTGTGGTACCACATTACTACGTGATCCAAACCAGAAAAAACCCAGGATCCGTTCAACAAGTATGTGAAGAATGCGAAAGTATGAGTCTGATGAGTGAAAATCCCAGACCTCACCTAGACCTAACATGCGTTATCCTCCAAAATATTGATCCAAACCAGGTTTCATTGACTGTTTCAGTGTGGTACCACACTACTACGTGATGCAAACCAGAAAAAAACCCAGGATCTGTTCAACAAGTATGTGAAAAACGCGAAAGTATGAGCCTGATGAGGGCGAATCCCAGACCTATGCCAGACCTAACTTGCGTTATCCTCTAAAATATAGATCGAAACCAGGTTTAATTGACTGTTTCAGCGTGGTACCACATTACTACGTGATGCAATCCAGAAAAAGCCCAGGATCTAGCCATCAAGTATGAGAAATATGCGAAAGGACGAGCCTGATGAGAGCAAATCCCAGACCTAACCTAGACCTAACATGAATTATTCTCTAAAATATTGATCGAAACCAGGTTTAATTGACTGTTTCAGCGTGGTACCACATTACTACGTGATGCAATCCAGAAACAGCCCAGGATCAAGCCATCAACTATGAGAAATATGCGAAAGAATGTGCCTGATGAGAGCAAATCCCAGGCCTAACCTAGACCTAACATGAATTATTCTCTAAAATATTGATCGAAACCAGGTTTAATCGACTGTTTCAGTGTGGTACCACATTACTATGTGATCCAAACCAGAAAATAACCCAGGATCTGTTCAACGAGTATGTGAAGTGTGCGAAAGTATGAGTCTGATGAGGTCAAATCCCAGACCTATCCCAAACCTAACTTGCGTTATCCTCTAAAATATTGATCGAAACCAGGTTTAATGGACTGTTTCAGTGTGGTACCACATTACTACGTGATCCAAACCAGAAAAAACCCAGGATCCGTTCAACAAGTATGTGAAGAATGCGAAAGTATGAGTCTGATGAGTGAAAATCCCAGGCCTAACCTAGACCTAACATGCGTTATCCTCAAAAATATTGATCGAAACCTGGTTTAATCGACTGTTTCAGTGTGGTACCACATTACTATATGATCCAAACCAGAAAGTAACCCAGGATCTGTTCAACGAGTATGTGAAGTGTGCGAAAGTATGAGTCTGATGAGGTCAAATCCCAGACCAATCCCAGACTTAACTTGCGTTATCCTCTAAAATATTGATCGAAACCAGGCTTAATCGACTGTTTCAGTGTGGTACCACATTACTACGTGATCCAAACCAGAAAAAAACCCAGGATCAGTTCAACAAGTATGAGAGGAATGCGAAATTATGAGTCTGATGAGTGAAAATCCCAGGGCTAACCTAGGCCTAACATGCGTTATCCTCTAAAATATTGATCCAAACCAGGTTTAATGGACTGTTTCAGTGTGGTACCACACTACTACGTGGTACAAACCAGAAAAAACCCAGGATCTGTTCAACAAGTATGTGAAAAACGCGAAAGTATGAGCCTGATGAGGGCGAATCCCAGACCTATGCCAGACCTAACTTGCGTTATCCTCTAAAATATAGATCGAAACCAGGTTTAATTGACTGTTTCAGCGTGGTACCACATTACTACGTGATGCAATCCAGAAAAAGCCCAGGATCTAGCCATCAAGTATGAGAAATATGCGAAAGGACGAGCCTGATGAGAGCAAATCCCAGACCTAACCTAGACCTAACATGAATTATTCTCTAAAATATTGATCGAAACCAGGTTTAATTGACTGTTTCAGCGTGGTACCACATTACTACGTGATGCAATCCAGAAACAGCCCAGGATCAAGCCATCAACTATGAGAAATATGCGAAAGAATGTGCCTGATGAGAGCAAATCCCAGACCTAACCTAGACCTAACATGAATTATTCTCTAAAATATTGATCGAAACCAGGTTTAATCGACTGTTTCAGTGTGGTACCACATTACTATGTGATCCAAACCAGAAAATAACCCAGGATCTGTTCAACGAGTATGTGAAGTGTGCGAAAGTATGAGTCTGATGAGGTCAAATCCCAGACCTATCCCAAACCTAACTTGCGTTATCCTCTAAAATATTGATCGAAACCAGGTTTAATGGACTGTTTCAGTGTGGTACCACATTACTACGTGATCCAAACCAGAAAAAACCCAGGATCCGTTCAACAAGTATGTGAAGAATGCGAAAGTATGAGTCTGATGAGTGAAAATCCCAGACCTCACCTAGACCTAACATGCGTTATCCTCCAAAATATTGATCCAAACCAGGTTTCATTGACTGTTTCAGTGTGGTACCACACTACTACGTGATGCAAACCAGAAAAAACCCAGGATCTGTTCAACAAGTATGTGAAAAACGCGAAAGTATGAGCCTGATGAGGGCGAATCCCAGACCTATGCCAGACCTAACTTGCGTTATCCTCTAAAATATTGATCGAAACCAGGTTTAATTGACTGTTTCAGCGTGGTACCACATTACTACGTGATGGAATCCAGAAAAAGCCCAGGATCTAGCCATCAAGTATGAGAAATATGCGAAAGAACGAGCCTGATGAGAGCAAATCCCAGACCTAACCTAGACCTAACATGAATTATTCTCTAAAATATTGATCGAAACCAGGTTTAATTGACTGTTTCAGCGTGGTACCACATTACTACGTGATGCAATCCAGAAACAGCCCAGGATCAAGCCATCAACTATGAGAAATATGCGAAAGAATGTGCCTGATGAGAGCAAATCCCAGGCCTAACCTAGACCTAACATGAATTATTCTCTAAAATATTGATCGAAACCAGGTTTAATCGACTGTTTCAGTGTGGTACCACATTACTATGTGATCCAAACCAGAAAATAACCCAGGATCTGTTCAACGAGTATGTGAAGTGTGCGAAAGTATGAGTCTGATGAGGTCAAATCCCAGACCTATCCCAAACCTAACTTGCGTTATCCTCTAAAATATTGATCGAAACCAGGTTTAATGGACTGTTTCAGTGTGGTACCACATTACTACGTGATCCAAACCAGAAAAAACCCAGGATCCGTTCAACAAGTATGTGAAGAATGCGAAAGTATGAGTCTGATGAGTGAAAATCCCAGGCCTAACCTAGACCTAACATGCGTTATCCTCAAAAATATTGATCGAAACCTGGTTTAATCGACTGTTTCAGTGTGGTACCACATTACTATATGATCCAAACCAGAAAGTAACCCAGGATCTGTTCAACGAGTATGTGAAGTGTGCGAAAGTATGAGTCTGATGAGGTCAAATCCCAGACCAATCCCAGACTTAACTTGCGTTATCCTCTAAAATATTGATCGAAACCAGGCTTAATCGACTGTTTCAGTGTGGTACCACATTACTACGTGATCCAAACCAGAAAAAAACCCAGGATCAGTTCAACAAGTATGAGAGGAATGCGAAATTATGAGTCTGATGAGTGAAAATCCCAGGGCTAACCTAGGCCTAACATGCGTTATCCTCTAAAATATTGATCCAAACCAGGTTTAATGGACTGTTTCAGTGTGGTACCACACTACTACGTGGTACAAACCAGAAAAAACCCAGGATCTGTTCAACAAGTATGTGAAAAACGCGAAAGTATGAGCCTGATGAGGGCGAATCCCAGACCTATGCCAGACCTAACTTGCGTTATCCTCTAAAATATAGATCGAAACCAGGTTTAATTGACTGTTTCAGCGTGGTACCACATTACTACGTGATGCAATCCAGAAAAAGCCCAGGATCTAGCCATCAAGTATGAGAAATATGCGAAAGGACGAGCCTGATGAGAGCAAATCCCAGACCTAACCTAGACCTAACATGAATTATTCTCTAAAATATTGATCGAAACCAGGTTTAATTGACTGTTTCAGCGTGGTACCACATTACTACGTGATGCAATCCAGAAACAGCCCAGGATCAAGCCATCAACTATGAGAAATATGCGAAAGAATGTGCCTGATGAGAGCAAATCCCAGACCTAACCTAGACCTAACATGAATTATTCTCTAAAATATTGATCGAAACCAGGTTTAATCGACTGTTTCAGTGTGGTACCACATTACTATGTGATCCAAACCAGAAAATAACCCAGGATCTGTTCAACGAGTATGTGAAGTGTGCGAAAGTATGAGTCTGATGAGGTCAAATCCCAGACCTATCCCAAACCTAACTTGCGTTATCCTCTAAAATATTGATCGAAACCAGGTTTAATGGACTGTTTCAGTGTGGTACCACATTACTACGTGATCCAAACCAGAAAAAACCCAGGATCCGTTCAACAAGTATGTGAAGAATGCGAAAGTATGAGTCTGATGAGTGAAAATCCCAGACCTCACCTAGACCTAACATGCGTTATCCTCCAAAATATTGATCCAAACCAGGTTTCATTGACTGTTTCAGTGTGGTACCACACTACTACGTGATGCAAACCAGAAAAAACCCAGGATCTGTTCAACAAGTATGTGAAAAACGCGAAAGTATGAGCCTGATGAGGGCGAATCCCAGACCTATGCCAGACCTAACTTGCGTTATCCTCTAAAATATTGATCGAAACCAGGTTTAATTGACTGTTTCAGCGTGGTACCACATTACTACGTGATGCAATCCAGAAAAAGCCCAGGATCTAGCCATCAAGTATGAGAAATATGCGAAAGAACGAGCCTGATGAGAGCAAATCCCAGACCTAACCTAGACCTAACATGAATTATTCTCTAAAATATTGATCGAAACCAGGTTTAATTGACTGTTTCAGCGTGGTACCACATTACTACGTGATACAATCCAGAAACAGCCAAGGATCTAGCCATGAAGTATGAGAGATATGCGAAAGTATGAGCCTGCTGAGGGCAAATCCTAGACCTAGCCCAAACCTAACATGCGTTATCCTCTAAAATATTTATCAAGACCAGGTTTAATTGATTGTTTCAGTGTGGTCCCACATTACAACGTGATCCAAACCAGAAAAAACCCAGGATCCGTTCAACAAGTATGTGAAGAATGCGAAAGTATGAGTCTGATGAGTGAAAATCCCAGGCCTAACCTAGACCTAACATGCGTTATCCTCAAAAATATTGATCGAGACCTGGTTTAATCGACTGTTTCAGTGTGGTACCACATTACTATATGATCCAAACCAGAAAGTAACCCAGGATCTGTTCAACGAGTATGTGAAGTGTGCGATAGTATGAGTCTGATGAGGGCAAATCCCAGACCTATCCCAGACCTAACATGCGTTATCCTATAAAATATTGAGCGAAACCAGGTTTAATGGACTGTTTCAGTGTGGTACCACATTGCTACGTGATGCAATCCAGAAAAAACCCAGGATCTGTTCAACAAGTATGTGAAAAACGCGAAACTGTGAGCCCGATGAGGGCAAATATTAGACCGAACCTTGACCTAACATGCGTTATCCTCTAAAATATTGATCGAAACCAGGTTTAATGGACTGTTTCGGGGTGGTAGCACACTACTACGGGATCCATACCAGAAAAAACCCAGGATCTGTTCAACAAGTATGTGAAGTGTGCGAAAGTATGAGTCTGATGAGGTCAAATCCCAGACCAATCCCAGACTTAACATGCGTTATCCCCTAAAATATTGATCGAAACCAGGTTTAATCGACAGTTTCAGTGTGGTACCACATTACTACGTGATACAATCCAGAAACAGCCAAGGATCTAGCCATGAAGTATGAGAGATATGCGAAAGTATGAGCCAGCTGAGGGCAAATCCTAGACCTAGCCCAAACCTAACATGCGTTATCCTCTAAAATATTTATCAAGACCAGGTTTAATTGATTGTGTCAGTGTGGTCCCACGTTACAACGTGATCCAAACCAGAAAAAACCCAGGATCCGTTCAACATGTATGTGAAGAATGCGAAAGTATGAGTCTGATGAGTGAAAATCCCAGGCCTAACCTAGACCTAACATGCGTTATCCTCAAAAATATTGATCGAAACCTGGTTTAATCGACTGTTTCAGTGTGGTACCACATTAGTATATGATCCAAACCAGCAAGTAACCCAGGATCTGTTCAACGAGTATGTGAAGTGTGCGAAAGTATGAGTCTGATGAGGTCAAATCCCAGACCAATCCCAGACTTAACATGCGTTATCCCCTAAAATATTGATCGAAACCAGGTTTAGTCGACTGTTTCAGTGTCGTACCACATTACTACGTGATACAAACCAGAAAAAACCCAGGATCTGTTCAACAAGTATGAGAGGAATGCGAAAGTATGAGTCTGATCAGTGAAAATCTCAGGCCTTACCTAGACCTAACATGCGTTGTCTTCTAGAATATTCATGGAAACCAGGTTTAATTGACTGTTTCAGTGTTGTACTTCATTAGTACGTGATGCAAACCAGAAAAAACCCAGGATCCGTTCAACAAGTATGTTAAAACTGCGACAGTATGACCCTGATGAGGGCAAATCCCAGGCCTAACCTAGACCTAACATGCGTTGTCCTCTAAAATAATGATGGAAACCAAGTTTAATTGACTGTTTCAGTGTTGTACTTCATTAGTACGTGATGCAATCCAGAAAAAGCCCAGGATCTAGCCATGAAGTATGAGAAATATGCGAAAGAATGAGCCTGATGAGAGCAAATCCCTGACCTAACCTAGACCTAACATGAACTATTCTCTAAAATATTGATCAAAACCAGGTTTAATGGACTGTTTCAGTGTGGTGCCACATTACTACGTGATCCAATCAAGAAATAGCCCAGGATCTAGCCATGAAGTATGAGAAATATGCGAAAGTATGAGCCTGATGAGGGCAAATCCTAGACCTAACCCAGACCTAACATGCGTTATTCTCTAAAATATTTATCAAGACCAGGTTTAATTGAATGTTTCAGTGTGGTACCACATTTCTACGTGATCAAAACGAGAAAAAACCCAGGATCCTTTCAACAAGTATGTGAAGGATGCGAAAGTATGAGTCTGATCAGTGAAAATCTCAGGCCTTACCTAGACCTAACTAGCGTTGTCCTCTAAAATATTGATGGAAACCAGGTTTCATTGACTGTTTCAGTGTGGTACTACATTATTACGTGATGCAATCCAGAAAAAGCCCAGGATCTAGCCATCAAATATGAGAAATATGCGAAAGAATGAGCCTGACGAGAGCAAATCCCAGACCTAACCCAGACCTAAGATGCGTTATCCTCTAAAATATTTATCCAGACCAGGTTTCATTGAATGTTTCAGTGTGGTACCACTTTAATACGTGATCCAATCCAGAAATAGCCCAGGATCTAGCCATGAAGTATGAGAAATATGCGAAAGTATGAGCCTGATGAGGGCAAATACTAGACCTAACCCAGACCTAACATGCGTTATCCTCTAAAATATTTATCAAGACCAGGTTTAATTGATTGTTTCAGTGTGGTCCCACATTACTACGTGTTCCATGCCAGAAAAAACCCAGGATCTGTTTAACATGTATGAGAAATGTGCGGAAGAATGAGCCTGATGAGAGCAAATCCCAGACCTAACCTAGACCTAACATGAATTATTCTCTAAAATATTGATCGAAACCAGGTTTACTTGACTGTTTCAGTGTGGTCCCACATTACTACGTGATCCAAACCAGAAAAAACCCAGGATCTGTTCAACAAGTATGTGAAAAACGCGAAACTGTGAGCCTGATGAGGGCAAATCTTAGACCTAACCTTGACCTAACATGCGTTATCCTCTAAGATATTTATCGAGACCAGGTTTCATTGAATGTTTCAGTGTGGTACCTCTTTACTACATGATCCAATCCAGAAATAGCCCAGGAGCTAGCCATGAAGTATGAGAAATATGCGAAAGTATGAGCCTGATGAGGGCAAATCCTAGACCTAACCCAGACCTAACACGCGTTATTCTCTAAAATATTTATCAAGACCAGGTTTAATTGAATGTTTCAGTGTGGTACCACATTACTACGTGATCCAAACCAGAAAAAACCCAGGATCCGTTCAACAAGTATGTGAAGAATGCGAAAGTATGAGTCTGATCAGTGAAAATCTCAGGCCTTACCTAGACCTAACATGCGTTGTCTTCTAAAATATTCATGGAAACCAGGTTTAATCGACTGTTTCAGCGTGGTACCACATTACTACGTGATACAATCCAGAAACAGCCCAGGATCTAGCCATGAAGTATGAGAAATATGCGAAAGTATGAGCCTGATGAGTGCAAATCCTCGACCTAACCCAAACCTAACATGCGTTATCCTCTAAAATATGGATCGCAACCAGGTTTAATGGACTGTTTCAGTGTGGTACCACACTACTACGTGATCCAAACCACAAAAAACCCAGGATCCGTTCAACAAGTATGTTAAAACTGCGACAGTATGACCCTGATGAGGGCAAATCCCAGGCCTAACCTAGACCTAACATGCGTTGTCCTCTAAAATATTGATGGAAACCAAGTTTAATTGACTGTTTCAGTGTTGTACTTCATTACTACGTGATGCAATCCAGAAAAAGCCCAGGATCTAGCCATCAAGTATGAGAAATATGCGAAAAAATGAGACTGATGAGAGCAAATCCCTGACCTAACCTAGACCTAACATGAATTATTCTCTAAAATATTGATCGAAACCAGGTTTAATTGACTGTTTCAGTGTTGTACTTCATTACTACGTGATGCAATCCAGAAAAAGCCCAGGATCTAGCCATCAAGTATGAGAAATATGCGAAAGAATGAGCCTGATGAGGGCAAATCCTAGACCTAACCCAGACCTAACATGCGTTATCCTCTAAAATATTTATCCAGACCAGGTTTAATTGAATGTTTCAGTGTGGTACCACTTTACAACGTGATCCAATCCAGAAATAGCCCAGGATCTAGCCATGAAGTATGAGAAATATGCGAAAGTATGAGCCTGATGAGGGCAAATACTAGACCTAACCCAGACCTAACATGCGTTATCCTCTAAAATATGGATCGCAACCAGGTTTAATGGACTGTTTCAGTGTGGTACCACACTACTACGTGATCCAAACCAGAAAAAACCCAGGATCTGTTCAACAAGTATGTGAAAAACGCGAAAGTATGAGTCTGATGAGGGCAAATCCAAGACCTATACCAGACTTAACTTGCGTTATGCTCTAAAATATTCATGGAAACCAGGTTTAATCGACTGTTTCAGCGTGGTACCACATTACTACGTGATACAATCCAGAAACAGCCCAGGAGCTAGCCATGAAGTATGAGAAATATGCGAAAGTATGAGCCTGATGAGGGCAAATCCTAGGCCTAACCCAAACCTAACATGCGTTATCCTCTAAAATATTTATCAAGACCAGGTTTAATTGCATGTATCAGTGTGGTACCACATTACTACGTGAACCAAACCAGAAAAAACCCAGGATCCGTTCAACAAGTATGTTAAAACTGCGACAGTATGACCCTGATGAGGGCAAATCCCAGGCCTAACCTAGACCTAACATGCGTTGTCCTCTAAAATAATGATGGAAACCAAGTTTAATTGACTTTTTCAGTGTTGTACTTCTTTACTACGTGATGCAATCCAGAAAAAGCCCAGGATCTAGCCATCAAGTATGAGAAATATGCGAAAGAATGAGCCTGATGAGAGCAACTCCCTGACCTAACCTAGACCTAACATGAACTATTCTCTAAAATATTGATCAAAACCAGGTTTAATTGACTGTTTCAGTGTGGTGCCACATTACTACGTGATCCAATCAAGAAATAGCCCAGGATCTAGCCATGAAGTATGAGAAATATGCGAAAGTATGAGCCTGATGATTGCAAATCCTAGACCTAACCCAGACCTAACATGCGTTATTCTCTAAAATATTTATCAAGACCAGGTTTAATTGAATGTTTCAGTGTGGTACCACACTACTACGTGATCAAAACCAGAAAAAACCCAGGATCCGTTCAACAAGTATGTGAAGAATGCGAAAGTATGTGTCTGATCAGTGAAAATCTCAGGCCTTACCTAGACCTAACTAGCGTTGTCCTCTAAAATATTGATGGAAACCAGGTTTCATTGACTGTTTCAGTGTGGTACTACATTATTACGTGATGCAATCCAGAAAAAGCCCAGGATCTAGCCATCAAGTATGAGAAATATGCGAAAGAATGAGCCTGACGAGAGCAAATCCCAGACCTAACCCAGACCTAAGATGCGTTATCCTCTAAAATATTTATCCAGACCAGGTTTCATTGAATGTTTCAGTGTGGTACCACTTTAATACGTGATCCAATCCAGAAATAGCCCAGGATCTAGCCATGAAGTATGAGAAATATGCGAAAGTAAGAGCCTGATGAGGGCAAATCCTAGACCTATCCCAGACCTGACTTCCGTTATCCTCTAAAATATTGATCGAAACCAGGTTTAATTGACTGTTTCAGCGTGGTACCACATTACTACGTGATACAATCCAGAAACAGCCCAGGATCTGTTCAACAAGTATGTGAAAAACGCGAAAGTATGAGCCTGATGAGGGCAAATCCTAGACCTAACCCAGACCTAACATGCGTTATCCCCTAAAATATTTATCAAGACCAGGTTTAATTGATTGTTTCAGTGTGGTCCCACATTACTACGTGTTCCATGCCAGAAAAAACCCAGGATCTGTTTAACATGTATGAGAAATGTGCGAAAGAATGAGCCTGATGAGAGCAAATCCCAGACCTAACCTAGACCTAACATGAATTATTCTCTAAAATATTGATCGATACCAGGTTTACTTGACTGTTTCAGTGTGGTCCCACATTACTACGTGATCAAAACCAGAAAAAACCCAGGATCTGTTCAACAAGTATGTGAAAAACGCGAAACTGTGAGCCTGATGAGGGCAAATCTTAGCCCTAACCTTGACCTAACATGCGTTATCCTCTAAGATATTTATCGAGACCAGGTTTCATTGAATGTTTCAGTGTGGTACCACTTTACTACATGATCCAATCCAGAAATAGCCCAGGAGCTAGCCATGAAGTATGAGAAATATGCGAAAGTATGAGCCTGATGAGGGCAAATCCTAGACCTAACCCAGACCTAACACGCGTTATTCTCTAAAATATTTATCAAGACCAGGTTTAATTGAATCTTTCAGTGTGGTACCACATTACTACGTGATCCAAACCAGAAAAAACCCAGGATCCGTTCAACAAGTATGTGAAGAATGCGAAAGTATGAGTCTGATCACTGAAAATCTCAGGCCTTACCTAGACCTAACTTGCGTTGTCTTCTAAAATATTCATGGAAACCTGGTTTCATTGACTGTTTCAGTGTGGTACTACATTACTACGTGATGCAATCTAGAAAAAGCCCAGGATCTAGCCGTCAAGTGTGAGAAATATGCGAAAGAATGAGCCTGATGACAGCAAATCCCAGACCTAACCTAGACCTAACATGCATTATCCTCTAAAATATTGAGCGAAACCAGGTTTAATGGACTGTTTCAGTGTGGTACCACACTACATCGTGATCCAAACCAGAAAAAACCCAGGATCTGTGCAACAAGTATGCGAAAAACGCTAAACTGTGAGCCTGATGAGGGCAAATCTTAGACCAAACCCAGACCTAAGATGCGTTATCCTCTAAAATATTTATCCAGACCAGGTTTCATTGAATGTTTCAGTGTGGTACCACTTTACTACGTGATCCAATCCAGAAATAGCCCAGGATCTAGCCATGAAGTATGAGAAATATGCGAAAGTAAGAGCCTGATGAGGGCAAATCCTAGACCTATCCCAGACCTAACTTCCGTTATCCTCTAAAATATTGATCGAAGCCAGGTTTAATTGACTGTTTCAGCGTGGTACCACATTACTACGCGATACAATCCAGAAACAGCCCAGGATCTAGCCATGAAGTAAGAGAAATATGCGAAAGTATGAGCCTGATGAGGGCAAATCCTAGACCTAACCAAAACCCAACATGCGTTATCCTCTAAAATATGGATCGGAACCAGGTTTAATGGACTGTTTCAGTGTGGTACCACACTACTACGTGATGCAAACCAGAAAAAACCCAGGATCTGTTCAACAAGTATGTGAAAAACGCGAAAGTATGAGCCTGATGAGGGCGAATCCCAGACCTATGCCAGACCTAACTTGCGTTATCCTCTAAAATATTGATCGAAACCAGGTTTAATTGACTGTTTCAGCGTGGTACCACATTACTACGTGATGCAATCCAGAAAAAGCCCAGGATCTAGCCATCAAGTATGAGAAATATGCGAAAGAACGAGCCTGATGAGAGCAAATCCCAGACCTAACCTAGACCTAACATGAATTATTCTCTAAAATATTGATCGAAACCAGGTTTAATTGACTGTTTCAGCGTGGTACCACATTACTACGTGATACAATCCAGAAACAGCCAAGGATCTAGCCATGAAGTATGAGAGATATGCGAAAGTATGAGCCTGCTCAGGGCAAATCCTAGACCTAGCCCAAACCTAACATGCGTTATCCTCTAAAATATTTATCAAGACCAGGTTTAATTGATTGTTCCAGTGTGGTCCCACATTACAACGTGATCCAAACCAGAAAAAACCCAGGATCCGTTCAACAAGTATGTGAAGAATGCGAAAGTATGAGTCTGATGAGTGAAAATCCCAGGCCTAACCTAGACCTAACATGCGTTATCCTCAAAAATATTGATCGAGACCTGGTTTAATCGACTGTTTCGGTGTGGTACCACATTACTATGTGATCCAAACCAGAAAATAACCCAGGATCTGTTCAACGAGTATGTGAAGTGTGCGATAGTATGAGTCTGATGAGGGCAAATCCCAGACCTATCCCAGACCTAACATGCGTTATCCTCTAAAATATTGAGCGAAACCAGGTTTAATGGACTGTTTCAGTGTGGTACCACATTGCTACGTGATGCAATCCAGAAAAAACCCAGGATCTGTTCAACAAGTATGTGAAAAACGCGAAACTGTGAGCCTGATGAGGGCAAATATTAGACCGAACCTTGACCTAACATGCGTTATCCTCTAAAATATTGATCGAAACCAGGTTTAATGGACTGTTTCGGGGTGGTAGCACACTACTACGGGATCCATACCAGAAAAAACCCAGGATCTGTTCAACAAGTATGTGAAGTGTGCGAAAGTATGAGTCTGATGAGGTCAAATCCCAGACCAATCCCAGACTTAACATGCGTTATCCCCTAAAATATTGATCGAAACCAGGTTTAATCGACAGTTTCAGTGTGGTACCACATTACTACGTGATACAATCCAGAAACAGCCAAGGATCTAGCCATGAAGTATGAGAGATATGCGAAAGTATGAGCCTGCTGAGGGCAAATCCTAGACCTAGCCCAAACCTAACATGCGTTATCCTCTAAAATATTTATCAAGACCAGGTTTAATTGATTGTTTCAGTGTGGTCCCACGTTACAACGTGATCCAAACCAGAAAAAACCCAGGATCCGTTCAACATGTATGTGAAGAATGCGAAAGTATGAGTCTGATGAGTGAAAATCCCAGGCCTAACCTAGACCTAACATGCGTTATCCTCAAAAATATTGATCGAAACCTGGTTTAATCGACTGTTTCAGTGTGGTACCACATTAGTATATGATCCAAACCAGCAAGTAACCCAGGATCTGTTCAACGAGTATGTGATGTGTGCGAAAGTATGAGTCTGATGAGGTCAAATCCCAGACCAATCCCAGACTTAACATGCGTTATCCCCTAAAATATTGATCGAAACCAGGTTTAGTCGACTGTTTCAGTGTCGTACCACATTACTACGTGATACAAACCAGAAAAAACCCAGGATCAGTTCAACAAGTATGAGAGGAATGCGAAAGTATGAGTCTGATGAGTGAAAGTCCCAGGGCTAACCTAGACCTAACATGCGTTATCCTCTAAAATATTGATCCAAACCAGGTTTAATGGACTGTTTCAGTGTGGTACCACACTACTACGTGATACAAACCAGAAAAAAACCCAGGATCAGTTCAACAAGTATGTGAAAAACGCGAAAGTATGAGCCCGATTAGGGCGAATCCCAGCCCTATCCCAGACCTAACTTGCGGTATCCTCTAAAATATTGTTGGAAACCAGGTTTAATGGACTGTTTCAGTGTGGCACCACTTTACTACGTGATCCAAAGCAGAAAAAACCCTCGATCAGGCCAACATGTATGATAAAACTGCGAAAGTATGACCCTGATGATGGCAAATCCCAGGCCTAACCTAGACCTAATATGCGTTGTCCTCTAAAATATTGATGAAAACCAGGTTTAATTGACTGTTTCAGTGTTGTACTTCATTACTACGTTATGCAATCCAGAGAAAGCCCAGGATCTAGCCATCAAGTATGAGAAATATGGGAAAGAATGAGCCTGATAACAGCAAATACCAGACCTATTCTAGACCTAACATGAACTAGTCTCTAAAATACTGATGAAACCAGGTTTAATTGACTGTCTCAGTGTGGTCCCACATTACTACGTGATCCAAACCAGAAAAAACCCAGGATCCGTTCAACAAGTATGTGAAGAATGCGAAAGTATGAGTCTGATGAGTGAAAATCCCCGCCTAACCTAGACCTAACATGCGTTATCCTCAAAAATATTGATCGAAACCTGGTTTAATCGACTGATTCAGTGTGGTACCACATTACTATGTGATCCAAACCAGAAACAGCCCAGGATCTAGCCATGAAGTATGAGAAATATGCGAAAGTATGAGCCTGATGAGGGTAAATCCTAGACCTATCCCAGACCTGACATGCGCTATCCTCTAAAATATTTATCAAGACCAGGTTTAATTGATTGTTTCAGTGTGGTCCCACATTACTACGTGATCCAATCCAGAAAAAGCCCAGGATCTAGCCATCAAGTATGAGTAATATGCGAAAGAATGAGCCTGATGAGGGCAAATCCCAGACCTATCCCAGATCTAACTTGCGATATCCTCTAAAATATTGATCGAAACCAGGTTTAATTGACTGTTTTATTGTGGTACCACTTTACTACGTGATCCAAAGCAGAAAAAACCCTCGATCAGGTCAACATGCATGTTAAAACTGGGAAAGTATGACCCTGATGAGGGCAAATCACAGACGTAACCCAGACCTAACATGCGTTATCCTCTAAAATATTTATCCAGACCAGGTTTCATTGAATGTTTCAGTGTGGTACCACTTTACTATGTGATCCAATCCAGAAATAGCCCAGGATCTAGCCATGAAGTATGAGAAATATGCGAAAGTAAGAGCCTGATGAGGGCAAATCCTAGACCTATCCCAGACCTAACATGCGTTATCCTCTAAAATATTTATCCAGACCAGGTTTAATTGAATGTTTCAGTGTGGTACCACTTTACAACGTGATCCAATCCAGAAATAGCCCAGGATCTAGCCATGAAGTATGAGAAATATGCGAAAGTATGAGCCTGATGAGGGCAAATACTAGACCTAACCCAGACCTAACATGCGTTATCCTCTAAAATATGGATCGCAACCAGGTTTAATGGACTGTTTCAGTGTGGTACCACACTACTACGTGATCCAAACCAGAAAAAACCCAGGATCTGTTCAACAAGTATGTGAAAAACGCGAAAGTATGAGTCTGATGAGGGCAAATCCAAGACCTATACCAGACTTAACTTGCGTTATGCTCTAAAATATTGATCGAAACCAGGTTTAATCGACTGTATCAGCGTGGTACCACATTACTACGTGATACAATCCAGAAACAGCCCAGGATCTAGCCATGAAGTATGAGAAATATGCGAAAGTATGAGCCTGATGAGGGCAAATCCTAGGCCTAACCCAAACCTAACATGCGTTATCCTCTAAAATATTTATCAAGACCAGGTTTAATTGCATGTATCAGTGTGGTACCACATTACTACGTGAACCAAACCAGAAAAAACCCAGGATCCGTTCAACAAGTATGTTAAAACTGCGGCAGTATGACCCTGATGATGGCAAATCCCAGGCCTAACCTAGACCTAATATGCGTTGTCCTCTAAAATATTGATGAAAACCAGGTTTAATTGACTGTTTCAGTGTTGTACTTCATTACTACGTTATGCAATCCAGAGAAAGCCCAGGATCTAGCCATCAAGTATGAGAAATATGGGAAAGAATGAGCCTGATAACAGCAAATACCAGACCTATTCTAGACCTAACATGAACTAGTCTCTAAAATACTGATCGAAACCAGGTTTAATTGACTGTCTCAGTGTGGTCCCACATTACTACGTGATCCAAACCAGAAAAAACCCAGGATCCGTTCAACAAGTATGTGAAGAATGCGAAAGTATGAGTCTGATGAGTGAAAATCCCCGCCTAACCTAGACCTAACATGCGTTATCCTCAAAAATATTGATCGAAACCAGGTTTAATTGACTGTTTCAGTGAGGTCCCACATTACTACGTGATCCAAACCAGAAAAAACCCAGGATCCGCTCAACAAGTATGTGAAGAATGCGAAAGTATGAGTCTGATGAGGGCAAATCCCAGACCTATCCCAGATCTAACTTGCGATATCCTCTAAAATATTGATCGAAACCAGGTTTAATTGACTGTTTTATTGTGGTACCACTTTACTACGTGATCCAAAGCAGAAAAAACCCTCGATCAGGTCAACATGCATGTTAAAACTGGGAAAGTATGACCCTGATGAGGGCAAATCACAGACGTAACCCAGACCTAACATGCGTTATCCTCTAAAATATTTATCCAGACCAGGTTTCATTGAATGTTTCAGTGTGGTACCACTTTACTATGTGATCCAATCCAGAAATAGCCCAGGATCTAGCCATGAAGTATGAGAAATATGCGAAAGTAAGAGCCTGATGAGGGCAAATCCTAGACCTATCCCAGACCTAACTTGCGTTATCCTCTAAAGTATTGATCGAAACCAGGTTTAATTGACTGTTTCTGCGTGATACCACATTACTACGTGATACAATCCAGAAACAGCCCAGGATCTAGCCATGAAGTATGAGGAATATGCGAAAGTATGAGCCTGATGAGGGCAAATCCTAGACCTAACCACGACCTAACATGCGTTATCGTCTAAAATATTGATCGAAACCTGGTTTAATTGAATGTTTCAGAGTGGTACCACATTACTATGTGATCCAAACCAGAAAAGACCCAGGATCTGTTCAACAAGTTTGTGAAAAACGCGAAAGTATGAGCCTGATGAGGGCAAATCCCAGACCTATCCCAGACCTAACTTGCGTTATCCTCTAAAATATTGATCGAAACCAGGTTTAGTCAACTGTTTCAGTGTGGTACCACATTACTACCTGATCCAAACCAGAAAAAACCCAGGTTCCGTTCAACAAGTATGTGAAGAATGCGAAAGTATGAGTCTGATGTGTGAAAATCCCAGACCTAACATAGACCTAACATGCGTTATCCTCTAAAATATTGATCCAAACCAGGTTTAATGGACTGTTTCAGTGTGGCACCACACTACTACGTGATCCAAACGAGAAAAAACCCAGGATCTGTTCAACAAGTATGTGAAGAACGCGAAAATATGAGTCTGATGAGGGCAAATCCCAGACCTATCCCAGACCTAACATGCGTTATCCTCTAAAATATTTATCCAGACCAGGTTTCATTGAATGTTTCAGTGTGGTACCACTTTACTACGAGATCCAATCCAGAAATAGCCCAGGATCTAGCCATGAAGTATGAGAAATATGCGAAAGTATGAGCCTGATGAGGGCAAATCCCAGGCCTAACCTAGACCTAACATGCGTTGTCCTCTAAAATATTGATGGAAACCAGGTTTAATTGACTGTTTCAGTGTTGTACTTCATTACTACGTGATGCTATCCAGAAAAAGCCCAGGATCTAGCCATGAAGTATGAGAAATATGCGAAAGTAAGAGCCTGATGAGGGAAAATCCTAGACCTAACCCAGACCTAACTTGCGTTATCCTCTAAAATATTGATCGAAACCAGGATTAATTGACTGTTTCAGCGTGGTACCACATTACTACGTGATACAATCCAGAAAAAGCCCAGGATCTAGCCATGAAGTATGAGAAATATGCGAAAGAATGAGCCTGATGAGAGCAAATCCCTGACCTAACCTAGACCTAACATGAACTATTCTCTAAAATATTGATCAAAACCAGGTTTAATTGACTGTTTCAGTGTGGTGCCACATTACTACGTGATCCAATCAAGAAATAGCCCAGGATCTAGCCATGAAGTATGAGAAATATGCGAAAGTATGAGCCTGATGAGGGCAAATACTAGACCTAACCCAGACCTAACATGCGTTATCCTCTAAAATATTTATCAAGACCAGGTTTAATTGAATGTTTCAGTGTGGTACCACTTTACTACATGATCCAATCCAGAAATAGCCCAGGAGCTAGCCATGAAGTATGAGAAATATGCGAAAGTATGAGCCTGATGAGGGCAAATCCTAGACCTAACCCAGACCTAACACGCGTTATTCTCTAAAATATTTATCAAGACCAGGTTTAATTGAATGTTTCAGTGTGGTACCACATTACTACGTGATCCAAACCAGAAAAAACCCAGGATCCGTTCAACAAGTATGTGAAGAATGCGAAAGTATGAGTCTGATCAGTGAAAATCTCAGGCCTTACCTAGACCTAACATGCGTTGTCTTCTAAAATATTCATGGAAACCAGGTTTAATCGACTGTTTCAGCGTGGTACCACATTACTACGTGATACAATCCAGAAACAGCCCTGGATCTAGCCATGAAGTATGAGAAATATGCGAAAGTATGAGCCTGATGAGTGCAAATCCTCGACCTAACCCAAACCTAACATGCGTTATCCTCTAAAATATGGATCGCAACCAGGTTTAATGGACTGTTTCAGTGTGGTACCACACTACTACGTGATCCAAACCACAAAAAACCCAGGATCCGTTCAACAAGTATGTTAAAACTGCGACAGTATGACCCTGATGAGGGCAAATCCCAGGCCTAACCTAGACCTAACATGCGTTGTCCTCTAAAATATTGATGGAAACCAAGTTTAATTGACTGTTTCAGTGTTGTACTTCATTACTACGTGATGCAATCCAGAAAAAGCCCAGGATCTAGCCATCAAGTATGAGAAATATGCGAAAAAATGAGACTGATGAGAGCAAATCCCTGACCTAACCTAGACCTAACATGAATTATTCTCTAAAATATTGATCGAAACCAGGTTTAATTGACTGTTTCAGTGTTGTACTTCATTACTACGTGATGCAATCCAGAAAAAGCCCAGGATCTAGCCATCAAGTATGAGAAATATGCGAAAGAATGAGCCTGATGAGGGCAAATCCTAGACCTAACCCAGACCTAACATGCGTTATCCTCTAAAATATTTATCCAGACCAGGTTTAATTGAATGTTTCAGTGTGGTACCACTTTACAACGTGATCCAATCCAGAAATAGCCCAGGATCTAGCCATGAAGTATGAGAAATATGCGAAAGTATGAGCCTGATGAGGGCAAATACTAGACCTAACCCAGACCTAACATGCGTTATCCTCTAAAATATGGATCGCAACCAGGTTTAATGGACTGTTTCAGTGTGGTACCACACTACTACGTGATCCAAACCAGAAAAAACCCAGGATCTGTTCAACAAGTATGTGAAAAACGCGAAAGTATGAGTCTGATGAGGTCAAATCCCAGACCAATCCCAGACTTAACATGCGTTATCCCCTGAAATATTGATCGAAACCAGGTTTAATCGACAGTTTCAGTGTGGTACCACATTACTACGTGATACAATCCAGAAACAGCCAAGGATCTAGCCATGAAGTATGAGAGATATGCGAAAGTATGAGCCAGCTGAGGGCAAATCCTAGACCTAGCCCAAACCTAACATGCGTTATCCTCTAAAATATTTATCAAGACCAGGTTTAATTGATTGTGTCAGTGTGGTCCCACGTTACAACGTGATCCAAACCAGAAAAAACCCAGGATCCGTTCAACATGTATGTGAAGAATGCGAAAGTATGAGTCTGATGAGTGAAAATCCCAGGCCTAACCTAGACCTAACATGCGTTATCCTCAAAAATATTGATCGAAACCTGGTTTAATCGACTGTTTCAGTGTGGTACCACATTAGTATATGATCCAAACCAGCAAGTAACCCAGGATCTGTTCAACGAGTATGTGAAGTGTGCGAAAGTATGAGTCTGATGAGGTCAAATCCCAGACCAATCCCAGACTTAACATGCGTTATCCCCTAAAATATTGATCGAAACCAGATTAGTCGACTGTTTCAGTGTCGTACCACATTACTACGTGATACAAACCAGAAAAAACCCAGGATCAGTTCAACAAGTATGAGAGGAATGCGAAAGTATGAGTCTGATCAGTGAAAATCTCAGGCCTTACCTAGACCTAACATGCGTTGTCTTCTAGAATATTCATGGAAACCAGGTTTAATTGACTGTTTCAGTGTTGTACTTCATTAGTACGTGATGCAAACCAGAAAAAACCCAGGATCCGTTCAACAAGTATGTTAAAACTGCGACAGTATGACCCTGATGAGGGCAAATCCCAGGCCTAACCTAGACCTAACATGCGTTGTCCTCTAAAATAATGATGGAAACCAAGTTTAATTGACTGTTTCAGTGTTGTACTTCATTAGTACGTGATGCAATCCAGAAAAAGCCCAGGATCTAGCCATGAAGTATGAGAAATATGCGAAAGAATGAGCCTGATGAGAGCAAATCCCTGACCTAACCTAGACCTAACATGAACTATTCTCTAAAATATTGATCAAAACCAGGTTTAATTGACTGTTTCAGTGTGGTGCCACATTACTACGTGATCCAATCAAGAAATAGCCCAGGATCTAGCCATGAAGTATGAGAAATATGCGAAAGTATGAGCCTGATGAGGGCAAATCCTAGACCTAACCCAGACCTAACATGCGTTATTCTCTAAAATATTTATCAGGACCAGGTTTAATTGAATGTTTCAGTGTGGTACCACATTTCTACGTGATCGAAACGAGAAAAAACCCAGGATCCTTTCAACAAGTATGTGAAGAATGCGAAAGTATGAGTCTGATCAGTGAAAATCTCAGGCCTTACCTAGACCTAACTAGCGTTGTCCTCTAAAATATTGATGGAAACCAGGTTTCATTGACTGTTTCAGTGTGGTACTACATTATTACGTGATGCAATCCAGAAAAAGCCCAGGATCTAGCCATCAAATATGAGAAATATGCGAAAGAATGAGCCTGACGAGAGCAAATCCCAGACCTAACCCAGACCTAAGATGCGTTATCCTCTAAAATATTTATCCAGACCAGGTTTCATTGAATGTTTCAGTGTGGTACCACTTTAATACGTGATCCAATCCAGAAATAGCCCAGGATCTAGCCATGAAGTATGAGAAATATGCGATAGTATGAGCCTGATGAGGGCAAATACTAGACCTAACCCAGACCTAACATGCGTTATCCTCTAAAATATTTATCAAGACCAGGTTTAATTGATTGTTTCAGTGTGGTACCACATTACTACGTGATACAATCCAGAAACAGCCCAGGATCTGTTCAACAAGTATGTGAAAAACGCGAAAGTATGAGCCTGATGAGGGCAAATCCTAGACCTAACCCAGACCTAACATGCGTTATCCCCTAAAATATTTATCAAGACCAGGTTTAATTGATTGTTTCAGTGTGGTCCCACATTACTACGTGTTCCATGCCAGAAAAAACCCAGGATCTGTTTAACATGTATGAGAAATGTGCGAAAGAATGAGCCTGATGAGAGCAAATCCCAGACCTAACCTAGACCTAACATGAATTATTCTCTAAAATATTGATCGAAACCAGGTTTACTTGACTGTTTCAGTGTGGTCCCACATTACTACGTGATCAAAACCAGAAAAAACCCAGGATCTGTTCAACCAGTATGTGAAAAACGCGAAACTGTGAGCCTGATGAGGGCAAATCTTAGCCCTAACCTTGACCTAACATGCGTTATCCTCTAAGATATTTATCGAGACCAGGTTTCATTGAATGTTTCAGTGTGGTACCACTTTACTACATGATCCAATCCAGAAATAGCCCAGGAGCTAGCCATGAAGTATCAGAAATATGCGAAAGTATGAGCCTGATGAGGGCAAATCCTAGACCTAACCCAGACCTAACACGCGTTATTCTCTAAAATATTTATCAAGACCAGGTTTAATTGAATGTTTCAGTGTGGTACCACATCACTACGTGATCCAAACCAGAAAAAAACCAGGATCCGTTCAACAAGTATGTGAAGAATGCGAAAGTATGAGTCTGATCACTGAAAATCTCAGGCCTTACCTAGACCTAACTTGCGTTGTCTTCTAAAATATTCATGGAAACCTGGTTTCATTGACTGTTTCAGTGTGGTACTACATTACTACGTGATGCAATCTAGAAAAAGCCCAGGATCTAGCCGTCAAGTGTGAGAAATATGCGAAAGAATGAGCCTGATGACAGCAAATCCCAGACCTAACCTAGACCTAACATGCGTTATCCTCTAAAATATTGAGCGAAACCAGGTTTAATGGACTGTTTCAGTGTGGTACCACACTACATCGTGATCCAAACCAGAAAAAACCCAGGATCTGTGCAACAAGTATGCGAAAAACGCTAAACTGTGAGCCTGATGAGGGCAAATCTTAGACCAAACCCAGACCTAAGATGCGTTATCCTCTAAAATATTTATCCAGACCAGGTTTCATTGAATGTTTCAGTGTGGTACCACTTTACTACGTGATCCAATCCAGAAATAGCCCAGGATCTAGCCATGAAGTAAGAGAAATATGCGAAAGTATGAGCCTGATGAGGGCAAATCCTAGACCTAACCAAAACCCAACATGCGTTATCCTCTAAAATATGGATCGCAACCAGGTTTAATGGACTGTTTCAGTGTGGTACCACACTACTACGTGATCCAAACCAGAAAAAACCCAGGATCCGTTCAACAAGTATGTTAAAACTGCGACAGTGTGAGACTGATGAGGGCAAATCCCAGGCCTAACCTAGACCTAACATGCGTTGTCCTCTAAAATATTGATGGAAACCAAGTTTAATTGACTGTTTCAGTGTTGTGCTTGATTACTACGTGATGCAATCCAGAAAAAGCCCAGGATCTAGCCATCAAGTATGAGAAATATGCGAAAAAATGAGCCTGATGAGAGCAAATCCCTGACCTAACCTAGACCTAACATGAATTATTCTCTAAAATATTGATCAAAACCAGGTTTAATTGACTGTTTCAGTGTGGTGCCACAATTACTACGTGATCCAATCAAGAAATAGCCCAGGATCTAGCCATGAAGTATGAGAAATATGCGAAAGTATGAGCCTGATGAGGGCAAATCCTAGACCTAACCCAGACCTAACATGCGTTATTCTCTAAAATATTTATCAAGACCAGGTTTAATTGAATGTTTCAGTGTGGTACCACATTACTACGTGATCAAAACCAGAAAAAACGCAGGATCCGTTCAACAAGTATGTGAAGAATGCGAAAGTATGAGTCTGATCAGTGAAAATCTCAGGCCTTACCTAGCCCTAACTTGCGTTGTCTTCTAAAATATTCTTGGAAACCTGGTTTCATTGACTGTTTCAGTGTGGTACTACATTACTACGTGATGCAATCTAGAAAAAGCCCAGGATCTAGCCGTCAAGTGTGAGAAATATGCGAAAGAATGAGCCTGTTGAGAGCAAATCCCAGACCTTACCTAGACCTAACATGCGTTATTCTCTAAAATATTAAGCGAAACCAGGTTTAATGGACTGTATCAGTGTGGTACCACACTACTTCGTGATCCAAACCAGAAAAAACCCAGGATCTGTTCAACAAGTATGTGAAAAACGCTAAACTGTGAGCCTGATGAGGGCAGATCTTAGACCTAACCCAGACCTAAGATGCGTTATCCTCTAAAATATTTATCAGGACCAGGTTTCATTGAATGTTTCAGTGTGGTACCACTTTACTACGTGATCCAATCCAGAAATAGCCCAGGATCTAGCCATGAAGTATGAGAAATATGCGAAAGTAAGAGCCTGATGAGGGCAAATCCTAGACCTATCCCAGACCTAACTTGCGTTATCCTCTAAAATGTTGATCGAAACCAGGTTTAATTGACTGTTTCAGCGTGGTACCACATTACTACGTGATACAATCCAGAAACAGCCCAGGATCTAGCCATGAAGTATCAGAAATATGCGAAAGTATGAGCCTGATGAGGGCAAATCCTAGACCTAACCCAGACCTTACATGCGTTATCCTCTAAAATATTTATCAAGACCAGGTTTAATTGATTGTTTCAGTATGGTCCCACATTACTACGTGATCCAAACCAGAAAAAACCAAGGATCTGTTCAATATGTATGAGAAATATGCGAAAGAATGAGCCTGATGAGAGCAAATCCCAGACCTATCCCAGACCTAACTTGCGTTATCCTCTAATATATTGATCGAAACCAGGTTTAATCGACTGTTTCAGTGTGGTACCACATTACTACGTGATCCAAACCAGAAAAAACCCAGGATCCGTTCAACAAGTATGTGAAGAATGCGAAAGTATGAGTCTGATGAGTGAAAAACCCAGACCTAACCTAGACCTAACATGCGTTATCCTCTAAAATATTGATCGAAACCAGGTTTAATCGACTGTTTCAGTGTGGTACCACATTACTACGTGATCCAAACCAGAAAAAACCCAGGATCCGTTCAACAAGTATGTGAAGAATGCGAAAGTATGAGTCTGATGAGTGAAAATCCCAGGCCTAACCTAGACCTAGCATGCGTTATCCTCTAAAATATTTATCAAGACCAGGTTTAATTGATTGTTTCGGTGCGGTTCCTCATTACTACGTGATCCAAACCAGAAAAAACCCAGGATCTGTTCAACGAGTATGTGAAGTGTGCGAAAGTATGAGTCTGACGAGGGCAAATCCCAGACCTATCCCAGACCTAACATGCGTTATCCTCTAAAATATTTATCAAGACCAGGTTTAATTGATTGTTTCAGTGAGGTCCCACATTACTACGTGATCCAAACCAGAAAAAACCCATGATCCGTTCAACAAGTATGTGAAGAATGCGAAAGTATGAGTCTGATGAGTGAAAATCCCAGGCCTAACCTAGACCTAACATGCGTTATCCTCTAAAATATTGATCGAAACCAGGTTTAATTGACTGTTTTAGTGTGGTACCACTTTACTACGTGATCCAAAGCAAAGAAAACCCTCGATCAGGTCAACATGCATGTTAAAACTGCGAAAGTACGACCCTGATGTGGGCAAATCACAGACGTAACCCAGACCTAACATGTGTTATCCTCTAAAATATTTATCAAGACCAGGTTTAATTGAATGTTTCAGTGTGGTACCACATTACTACGTGATCCGAACCAGAAAAAACCCAGGATCTGTTCAACAAGTATGTGAAAAACCCGAAAATGTGAGCCTGCTGAGGGCAAATCTTAGACCTAACCTTGACCTAACATGCGTTATCCTCTAAAATATTTTTCCAGACCAGGTTTCATTGAATGTTTCAGTGTGGTACCACTTTACTACGTGATCCAATCCAGAAATAGCCCAGGATCTAGCCATGAAGTATTAGAAATATGCGAAAGTATGAGCCTGATGAGGGCAAATCCTTGACCTAACCCAGACCTAACTTGCGTTATCCTCTAAAATATTGATCGAAACCAGGTTTAATCGACTGTTTCAGCGTGGTACCACATTACTACGTGATACAATCCAGAAACAGCCCAGGATCTAGCCATGAAGTATGAGAAATATGCGAAAGTATGAGCCTGATGAGGGCAAATCCTAGACCTAACCCAAACCTAACATGCGTTATCCTCTATAATATTTATCAAGACCAGGTTTAATTGACTGTTTCAGTGTGGTACCACATTACTACGTGATCCAATCCAGAAATAGCCCAGGATCTAGCCATCAAGTATGAGAAATATGCGAAAGAATGAGCCTGATGAGAGCAAATCCCAGACCTAACCTAGACCTAACATGAATTATTCTCTAAAATATTGATCGAAACCAGGTTTAATTGACTGTTTCAGTGTGGTACCACATTACTACGTGATCCAATCCAGAAATAGCCCAGGAACTAGCCATGAAGTATGAGAAATATGCGAAAGTATGAGCCTGATGAGGGAAAATCTTAGACCTAACCCAGACCTAAGCTGCGTTATCCTCTAAAATATTTGTCCAGACCAGATTTCATTGAATGTTCCAGTGTGGTACCACTTTACTACGTGATCCAATCCAGAAATAGCCCAGGATCTAGCCATGAAGTATGAGAAATATGCGAAAGTAAGAGCCTGATGAGGGCAAATCCTAGACCTATCCCAGACCTAACTTGCGTTATCCTCTAAAATATTGATCGAAACCAGGTTTAATTGACTGTTTCAGTGTTGTACTTCATTACTACGTGATGCCATCCAGAAAAAGCCCAGGATCTAGCCATCCAGTATGAGAAATATGCGAAAGAATGAGCCTGATGAGAGTAAATTCCAGACCTAACCTAGACCTAACATGAATTATTCTCTAAAATATTGATCGAAACCAGGTTTAATTGACTGTTTCAGTGTGGTCCCACATTACTACGTGATCCAAACCAGAAAAAACCCAGGATCCGGTCAACAAGTATGTGAAAAACGCGAAAGTATGAGCCTGATGAGGGCAAATCCTAGACCTAACCCAGCCCTAACATGCGTTATCCTCTAAAATATTGATCGCAACCAGGTTTAATGGACTGTATCAGTGTGGTACCACACTACTTCGTGATCCAAACCAGAAAAAACCCAGGATCTGTTCAACAAGTATGTGAAAAACGCTAAACTGTGAGCCTGATGAGGGCAGATCTTAGACCTAACCCAGACCTAAGATGCGTTATCCTCTAAAATATTTATCAGGACCAGGTTTCATTGAATGTTTCAGTGTGGTACCACTTTACTACGTGATCCAATCCAGAAATAGCCCAGGATCTAGCCATGAAGTATGAGAAATATGCGAAAGTAAGAGCCTGATGAGGGCAAATCCTAGACCTATCCCAGACCTAACTTGCGTTATCCTCTAAAATGTTGATCGAAACCAGGTTTAATTGACTGTTTCAGCGTGGTACCACATTACTACGTGATACAATCCAGAAACAGCCCAGGATCTAGCCATGAAGTATCAGAAATATGCGAAAGTATGAGCCTGATGAGGGCAAATCCTAGACCTAACCCAGACCTTACATGCGTTATCCTCTAAAATATTTATCAAGACCAGGTTTAATTGACTGTTTCAGTGTGGTACCACATTACTACGTGAACGAAACCAGACAAAACCCAGGATCCGTTCAACAAGTATGATAAAACTGCGACAGTATGACCCTGATGAGGGCAAATCCCATGCCTAACCTAGACCTAACATGCGTTGTCCTCTAAAATATTGATGGAAACCAGGTTTAATTGACTGTTTCAGTGTTGTACTTCATTACTACGTGATGCAATCAAGAAAAAGCCCAGGATCTAGCCATCAAGTATGAGAAATATGCGAAAGAATGAGCCTGATGAGAGCAAATCCCAGACCTAACCTAGACCTAACATGAATTATTCTCTAAAATATTGATCGAAACCAGGTTTAATTGACTGTTTCAGTGTGGTACCACATTACTACGTGATCCAATCCAGAAATAGCCCAGGATCTAGCCATGAAGTATGAGAAATATGCGAAAGTATGAGCCTGATGAGGGCAAATCCTAGACCTAACCCAGACCTAACATGCGTTATTCTCTAAAATATTTATCAAGACCAGGTTTAATTGAATGTTTCAGTGTGGTACCACATTACTACGTGATCAAAACCGGAAAAAACCCAGGATCCGTTCAACAAGTATGTGAGGAATGCGAAAGTATGAGTCAGATCAGTGAAAATCTCAGGCCTTACCTAGACCTAACATGCGTTGTCCTCTAAAATATTGATGGAAACCAGGTTTCATTGACTGTTTCAGTGTGGTACTTCATTACTACGTGATGCAATCCAGAAAAAGCCCAGGATCTAGCCATGAAGTATGAGAAATATGCGAAAGAATGAGCCTGATGAGAGCAAATCGCAGACCTAACCTAGACCTAACATGCGTTATCCTCTAAAATATTGAGCGAAACCAGGTTTAATTGACTGTTTCAGTGTGGTACCACAATACTACGTGAACCAAACCAGAAAAAACCCAGGATCCGTTCAACAAGTATGTCAAGACTGCGACAGTATGACCCTGATGAGTGCAAATCCCAGGCCTAACCTAGACCTAACATGCGTTGTCCTCTAAAATATTGATCAAAACCAGGTTTAATTGACTGTTTCAGTGTGGTACCACATTACTACGTGATCCAATCCAGAAATAGCCCAGGATCTAGCCATGAAGTATGAGAAATATGCGAAAGAATGAGCCTGATGAGAGCAAATCGCAGACCTAACCTAGACCTAACATGCGTTATCCTCTAAAATATTGAGCGAAACCAGGATTAATGGACTGGTTCAGTGTGGTACCACACTACTTCGTGATCCAAACCAGAAAAAACCCAGGATCTGTTCAACAAGTATGTGAAAAACGCTAAACTGTGAGCCTGATGAGGGCAAATCTTAGACCTAACCCAGACCTAAGATGCGTTATCCTCTAAAATATTTATCCAGACCAGGTTTCATTGAATGTTTCAGTGTGGTACCACTTTACTACGTGATGCAATCCAGAAACAGCCCAGGATCTAGCCATGAAGTATCAGAAATATGCGAAAGTATGAGCCTGATGAGGGCAAATCCTAGACCTAACCCAGACCTAACATGCGTTATCCTCTAAAATATTTATCAAGACCAGGTTTAATTGATTGTTTCAGTGTGGTCCCACATTACTACGTGATCCAAACCAGAAAAAACCAAGGATCTGTTCAATATGTATGAGAAATATGCGAAAGAATGAGCCTGATGAGAGCAAATCCCAGACCTATCCCAGACCTAACTTGCGTTATCCTCTAATATATTGATCGAAACCAGGTTTAATCGACTGTTTCAGTGTGGTACCACATTACTACGTGATCCAAACCAGAAAAAACCCAGGATCCGTTCAGCAAGTATGTGAAGAATGCGAAAGTATGAGTCTGATGAGTGAAAAACCCAGACCTAACCTAGACCTAACATGCGTTATCCTCTAAAATATTGATCGAAACCAGGTATAATCGACTGTTTCAGTGTGGTACCACATTACTACGTGATCCAAACCAGAAAAAACCCAGGATCCGTTCAACAAGTATGTGAAGAATGCGAAAGTATGAGTCTGATGAGTGAAAATCCCAGGCCTAACCTAGACCTAGCATGCGTTATCCTCTAAAATATTTATCAAGACCAGGTTTAATTGATTGTTTCGGTGCGGTTCCTCATTACTACGTGATCCAAACCAGAAAAAACCCAGGATCTGTTCAACGAGTATGTGAAGTGTGCGAAAGTATGAGTCTGACGAGGGCAAATCCCAGACCTATCCCAGACCTAACATGCGTTATCCTCTAAAATATTTATCAAGACCAGGTTTAATTGATTGTTTCAGTGTGGTCCCACATTACTACGTGATCCAAACCAGAAAAAACCCATGATCCGTTCAACAAGTATGTGAAGAATGCGAAAGTATGAGTCTGATGAGTGAAAATCCCAGGCCTAACCTAGACCTAACATGCGTTATCCTCTAAAATATTGATCGAAACCAGGTTTAATTGACTGTTTTAGTGTGGTACCACTTTACTACGTGATCCAAAGCAAAGAAAACCCTCGATCAGGTCAACATGCATGTTAAAACTGCGAAAGTACGACCCTGATGTGGGCAAATCACAGACGTAACCCAGACCTAACATGTGTTATCCTCTAAAATATTTATCAAGACCAGGTTTAATTGAATGTTTCAGTGTGGTACCACATTACTACGTGATCCAAACCAGAAAAAACCCAGGATCTGTTCAACAAGTATGTGAAAAACCCGAAAATGTGAGCCTGCTGAGGGCAAATCTTAGACCTAACCTTGACCTAACATGCGTTATCCTCTAAAATATTTTTCCAGACCAGGTTTCATTGAATGTTTCAGTGTGGTACCACTTTACTACGTGATCCAATCCAGAAATAGCCCAGGATCTAGCCATGAAGTATTAGAAATATGCGAAAGTATGAGCCTGATGAGGGCAAATCCTTGACCTAACCCAGACCTAACTTGCGTTATCCTCTAAAATATTGATCGAAACCAGGTTTAATCGACTGTTTCAGCGTGGTACCACATTACTACGTGATACAATCCAGAAACAGCCCAGGATCTAGCCATGAAGTATGAGAAATATGCGAAAGTATGAGCCTGATGAGGGCAAATCCTAGACCTAACCCAAACCTAACATGCGTTATCCTCTATAATATTTATCAAGACCAGGTTTAATTGACTGTTTCAGTGTGGTACCACATTACTACGTGATCCAATCCAGAAATAGCCCAGGATCTAGCCATCAAGTATGAGAAATATGCGAAAGAATGAGCCTGATGAGAGCAAATCCCAGACCTAACCTAGACCTAACATGAATTATTCTCTAAAATATTGATCGAAACCAGGTTTAATTGACTGTTTCAGTGTGGTACCACTTTACTACGTGATCCAATCCAGAAATAGCCCAGGATCTAGCCATGAAGTATGAGAAATATGCGAAAGTAAGAGTCTGATGAGGGCAAATCCTAGACCTATCCCAGACCTAACTTGCGTTATCCTCTAAAATATTGATCGAAACCAGGTTTAATTGACTGTTTCAGTGTTGTACTTCATTACTACGTGATGCCATCCAGAAAAAGCCCAGGATCTAGCCATCCAGTATGAGAAATATGCGAAAGAATGAGCCTGATGAGAGTAAATTCCAGACCTAACCTAGACCTAACATGAATTATTCTCTAAAATATTGATCGAAACCAGGTTTAATTGACTGTTTCAGTGTGGTCCCACATTACTACGTGATCCAAACCAGAAAAAACCCAGGATCCGGTCAACAAGTATGTGAAAAACGCGAAAGTATGAGCCTGATGAGGGCAAATCCTAGACCTAACCCAGCCCTAACATGCGTTATCCTCTAAAATATTGATCGCAACCAGGTTTAATGGACTGTTTCAGTGTGGTACCACACTACTACGTGATCCAAACCAGAAAAAACCCAGGATCTGTTCAACAAGTATGTGAAAAACGCGAAAGTATGAGTCTGATGAGGTCAAATCCCAGACCTATCCCAGACTTAACTTGCGTTATCCTCTAAAATATTGATCGAAACCAGGTTTAATCGACTGTTTCAGCGTGGTACCACATTACTACGTGAACCAAACCAGAAAAAACCCAGGATCCGTTCAACAAGTATGTTAAAACTGTGACAGTATGACCCTGATGAGGGCAAATCCCAGGCCTAACCTAGACCTAACATGCGTTGTCCTCTAAAATATTGATGGAAACCAGGTTTAATTGACTGTTTCAGTGTTGTACCACATTGCTACGTGAACCAAACCAGAAAAAACCCAGGATTCGTTCAACAAGTATGTTAAAACTGCGACAGTATGACCCTGATGAGTGCAAATCCCAGGCCTAACCTAGACCTAACATGCGTTTTCCTCTAAAATATTGAGCGAAACCAGGTTTAATGAACTGTTTCAGTGTGGTCCCACATTACTACGTGATCCAAACCAGAAAAAACCCAGGATCCGTTCAACAAGTATGTGAAGAATGCGAAAGTATGAGTCTGATGAGTGAAAATCCCAGACCTAACCTAGGCCTAACATGCGTTATCCTCTAAAATATTGATTGTAACCAGGTTTAATTGACTGCTTCAGCGTGGTACCACATTACTACGTGATAAAATCCAAAAACAGCCCAGGATCTAGCCATGAAGTATGAGAAATATGCGAAAGTATGAGCCTGATGAGAGCAAATCCCAGACCTAACCTAGACCTAACATGAATTATTCTCTAAAATATTGATCGAAACCAGGTTTAATTGACTGCTTCAGCGTGGTACCACATTACTACGTGATACAATCCAGAAACAGCCCAGGATCTAGCCATGAAGTATGAGAAATATGCGAAAGTATGAGCCTGATGAGAGCAAATCCCAGACCTAACCTAGACCTAACATGAATTATTCTCTAAAATATTGATCGAAACCTGGTTTAATCGACTGTTTCAGTGTGGTACCACATTACTATGTGATCCAAACCAGAAAATAACCCAGGATCTGTTCAACGAGTATGTGAAGTGTGCGAAAGTATGAGTCTGATGAGGTCAAATCCCAGACCTATCCCAGACCTAACTTGCGTTATCCTCTAAAATATTGATCGAAACCAGGTTTAATCGACTGTTCCAGTGTGGTACCACATTACTACGTGATCCAAACCAGAAAAAACCCAGGATCCGTTCAACAAGTATGTGAAGAATGCGAAAGTATGAGTCTGATGAGTGAAAATCCCAGGCCTAACCTAGACCTAGCATGCGTTATCCTCTAAAATATTTATCAAGACCAGGTTTAATTGATTGTTTCGGTGCGGTTCCTCATTACTACGTGATCCAAACCAGAAAAAACCCAGGATCTGTTCAACGAGTATGTGAAGTGTGCGAAAGTATGAGTCTGACGAGGGCAAATCCCCGACCTATCCCAGACCTAACATGCGTTATCCTCTAAAATATTTATCAAGACCAGGTTTAATTGATTGTTCCAGTGTGGTCCCACATTACTACGTGATCCAAACCAGAAAAAACCCATGATCCGTTCAACAAGTATGTGAAGAATGCGAAAGTATGAGTCTGATGAGTGAAAATCCCAGGCCTAACCTAGACCTAACATGCGTTATCCTCTAAAATATTGATCGAAACCAGGTTTAATTGACTGTTTTAGTGTGGTACCACTTTACTACGTAATCCAAAGCAAAGAAAACCCTCGATCAGGTCAAGATGCATGTTAAAACTGCGAAAGTATGACCCTGATGTGGGCAAATCACAGACGTAACCCAGACCTAACATGCGTTATCCTCTAAAATATTTATCAAGACCAGGTTTAATTGAATGTTTCAGTGTGGTACCACATTACTACGTGATCCAAACCAGAAAAAACCCAGGATCTGTTCAACAAGTATGTGAAAAACCCGAAAATGTGAGTCTGCTGAGGGCAAATCTTAGACCTAACCTTGACCTAACATGCGTTATCCTCTAAAATATTTATCCAGACCAGGTTTCATTGAATGTTTCAGTGTGGTACCACTTTACTACGTGATCCAATCCAGAAATAGCCCAGGATCTAGCCATGAAGTATTAGAAATATGCGAAAGTATGAGCCTGATGAGGGCAAATCCTTGACCTAACCCAGACCTAACTTGCGTTATCCTCTAAAATATTGATCGAAACCTGGTTTAATCGACTGTTTCAGCGTGGTACCACATTACTACGTGATACAATCCAGGTACAGCCCAGGATCTAGCCATGAAGTATGAGAAATATGCGAAAGAATGAGCCTGATGAGGGCAAATCCTAGACCTAACCCAAACCTAACATGCGTTATCCTCTATAATATTTATCAAGACCAGGTTTAATTGACTGTTTCAGTGTGGTACCACATTACTACGTGATCCAATCCAGAAATAGCCCAGGATCTAGCCATCAAGTATGAGAAATATGCGAAAGAATGAGCCTGATGAGAGCAAATCCCAGACCTAACCTAGACCTAACATGAATTATTCTCTAAAATATTCATCGAAACTAGGTTTAATTGACTGTTTCAGTGTGGTACCACATTACTACGTGATCCAATCCAGAAATAGCCCAGGATCTAGCCATGAAGTATGAGAAATATGCGAAAGTATGAGCCTGATGAGGGCAAATCCTAGACCTAACCCAGACCTAACATGCGTTATTCTCTAAAATATATATCAAGACCAGGTTTAATTGAATGTTTCAGTGTGGTACCACATTACTACGTGATCAAAACCAGAAAAAACCCAGGATCCGTTCAACAAGTATGTGAAGAATGCGAAAGTATGAGTCTGATCAGTGAAAATCTCAGGCCTTACCTAGACCTAACTTGCGTTGTCCTCTAAAATATTGATGGAAACCAGGTTTCATTGACTGTTTCAGTGTGGTACTTCATTACTACGTGATGCAATCCAGAAAAAGCCCAGGATCTAGCCATCAAGTATGAGAAATATGCGAAAGAATGAGCCTGATGAGAGCAAATCCCAGACCTAACCTAGACCTAACATGCGTTATCCTCTAAAATATTGAGCGAAACCAGGTTTAATGGACTGCTTCAGTGTGGTACCACACTACTTCGTGATCCAAACCAGACAAAACCCAGGATCTGTTCAACAAGTATGTGAAAAACGCGAAACTGTGAGCCTGATGGGGGCAAATCTTAGACCTAACCCAGACCTAAGCTGCGTTATCCTCTAAAATATTTGTCCAGACCAGATTTCATTGAATGTTTCAGTGTGGTACCACTTTACTACGTGATCCAATCCAGAAATAGCCCAGGATCTAGCCATGAAGTATCAGAAATATGCGAAAGTATGAGACTGATGAGGGCAAATCCTAGACCTAACCCAGACCGAACATGCGTTATCCTCTAAAATATTTATCAAGACCAGGTTTAATTGATTGTTTCAGTGTGGTCCCACATTACTACGTGATCCAAACCAGAAAAAACCCAGGATCTGTTCAACAAGTATGTGAAAAACGCGAAAGTATGAGTCTGATGAGGTCAAATCCCAGACCTATCCCAGACTTAACTTGCGTTACCCTCTAAAATATTGATCGAAACCAGGTTTAATCGACTGTTTCAGCGTGGTACCACATTACTACGTGAACCAAACCAGAAGAAACCCAGGATCCGTTCAACAAGTATGTTAAAACTGCGACAGTATGACCCTGATGAGGGCAAATCCCAGGCCTAACCTAGACCTAACATGCGTTGTCCTCTAAAATATTGATGGAAACCAGGTTTAATTGACTGTTTCAGTGTTGTACCACATTGCTACGTGAACCAAACCAGAAAAAACCCAGGATCCGTTCAACAAGTATGTTAAAACTGCGACAGTATGACCCTGATGAGTTGCAAATCCCAGGCCTAACCTAGACCTAACATGCGTTGTCCTCTAAAATATTGATCAAAACCAGGTTTAATTGACTGTTTCAGTGTGGTACCACATTACTACGTGATCCAATCCAGAAATAGCCCAGGATCTAGCCATGAAGTATGAGAAATATGCGAAAGAATGAGCCTGATGAGAGCAAATCGCAGACCTAACCTAGACCTAACATGCGTTATCCTCTAAAATATTGAGCGAAACCAGGTTTAATGGACTGTTTCAGTGTGGTACCACACTACTTCGTGATCCAAACCAGAAAAAACCCAGGATCTGTTCAACAAGAATGTGAAAAACGCTAAACTGTGAGCCTGATGAGGGCAAATCTTAGACCTAACCCAGACCTAAGATGCGTTATCCTCTAAAATATTTATCCAGACCAGGTTTCATTGAATGTTTCAGTGTGGTACCACATTACTACGTGATCCAAACCAGAAAAAACCCAGGATCTGTTCAACAAGTATGTGAAAAACGCGAAAGTATGAGCCTGATGAGGGCAAATCCTAGACCTAACCCAAACCTAACATGCGTTATCCTCTAAAATATTTATCAAGACCAGATTTAGTTGAATGTTTCAGTGTGGTACCACATTACTACGTGATCCAATCCAGTAATAGCCCAGGATCTAGCCATGAAGTATGAGAAATATGCGAAAGTAAGTGCCTGATGAGGGCAAATCCAAGACCTATCCCAGACCTAAGTTGCGTTATCCTCTAAAATATTGATCGAAACCAGGTTTAATTGACTGTTTCAGCGTGGTACCACATTACTACGTGATACAATCCAGAAACAGCCCAGGATCTAGCCATGAAGTATCAGAAATATGCGAAAGTATGAGCCTGATGAGGGCAAATCCTAGACCTAACCCAGACCGAGCATGCGTTATCCTCTAAAATATTTATCAAGACCAGGTTTAATTGATTGTTTCAGTGTGGTCCCACATTACTACGTGATCCAAACCGGAAAAAACCCAGGATCTGTTCAACAAGTATGTGAAAAACGCGAAAGTATGAGCCTGATGAGGGCAAATCCTAGACCTAACCCAAACCTAACATGCGTTATCCTCTAAAATATTTATCAAGACCAGATTTAGTTGAATGTTTCAGTGTGGTACCACATTACTACGTGATCCAAACCAGAAAAAACCCAGGATCTGTTCAACAAGTATGTGAAAAACGCGAAAGTATGAGCCTGATGAGGGCAAATCCTAGACCTAACCCAAACCTAACATGCGTTATCCTCTAAAATATTTATCAAGACCAGATTTAATTGAATGTTTCAGTGTGGTACCACATTACTACGTGATCCAATCCAGAAATAGCCCAGGATCTAGCCATGAAGTATGAGAAATATGCGAAAGTATGAGCCTGACGAGAGCAAATCCTTGACCTAACCCTGACCTAACATGCGTTATCATCAAAAGTATTGATCGAAACCTGGTTTAATCGACTGTTTCAGTGTGGTGCCACATTACTATGTGATCCAAACCAGAAAATATCCCAGGATCTGTTCAACGAGTATGTGAAGTGTGCGAAAGTTTGAGTCTGATAAGGGCAAATCACAGACCTATCCCAGACCTAACATGCGCTATCCTCTAAAATATTTATAAAGACCAGGTTTAATTGATTGTTTCAGTGTGGTCCCACATTACTACGTGATCCAATCCAGAAAAAGCCCAGGATCTAGCCATCAAGTATGAGTAATATGCGAAAGAATGAGCCTGATGAGAGTAAATCCCAGACCTAACCTAGACCTAACATGAATTATTCTCTAAAATATTGATCGAAACCAGGTTTAATTGACTGTTTCAGTGTGGTACCACATTACTACGTGATACAATCCAGAAACAGCCCAGGATCTAGTCATGAAGTATGAGAAATATGCGAAGGTATGAGCCTGATGAGGGCAAATCCCAGACCTAACCTAGACCTAACATGAATTATTCTCTAAAATATTGATCGAAACCAGGTTTAATTGACTGTTTCAGTGTGCTCCCACATTACTACGTGATCCAAACCAGATAAAACCTAGGATCCGTTCAACAAGTATGTGAAGAATGCGAAAGTATGAGTCTGATGAGTGAAAATCCCAGGCCTAACCTAGACCTAGCATGCGTTATCCTCTAAAATATTGATCGAAACCAGGTTTAATTGATTGTTTCAGTGTGGTCCCACATTACTACGTGATGCAATCCAGAAAAAGCCCAGGATCTAGCCATCAAGTATGAGAAATGTGCGAAAGTATGAGCCTGATGAGGGCAAATCCCAGACCTAACCCAGACCTAACATGAATTATTCTCTAAAATATTTATCAAGACCAGGTTTAATTGAATGTTTCAGTGTGGTACCACATTACTATGTGATCCAAACCAGAAAATATCCCAGGATCTGTTCAACGAGTATGTGAAGTGTGCGAAAGTTTGAGTCTGATGAGGTCAAATCCCAGACCATTCCCAGACTTAACTTGTGTTATCCTCTAAAATATTGATCGAAACCAGGTTTCATCGACTGTTTCAGTGTGGTACCACATTACTACGTGACCCTAACCAGAAAAAACCCAGGATCAGTTCAACAAGTATGTGAAGAATGCGAAAGTATGAGTCTGATGAGTGAAAATCCCAGGGCTAACCTAGACCTAACATGCGTTATCCTCTAAAATATTGATCGAAACCAGGTTTAATCGACTGTTTCAGTGTGGTACCACATTACTACGTGATCCAAACCAGAAAAAACCCAGGATCAGTTCAACAAGTATGTGAAGAATGCGAAAGTATGAGTCTGATGAGTGAGAATCCCAGGGCTAACCTAGACCTAACATGCGTTATCCTCTAAAATATTGATCGAAACCAGGTTTAATCGACTGTTTCAGTGTGGTATCACACTACTACGTGACCCAAACCAGAAAAAACCCATGATCTGTTCAACAAGTATGTGAAAAACGCGAAAGTATGAGCCTGATGAGGGCAAATCCCAGACCTATCCCAGACCTAAGTTGCGTTATCCTCTAAAATATTGATCGAAACCAGGTTTAATTGACCGTTTCAGTGTGGTACCACATTACTACGTGATCCAAACCAGAAAAAACCCAGGATCCGTTCAACAAGTATGAGAAGAATGCGAAAGTATGAGTCTGATCAGTGAAAATCTCAGGCCTTACCTAGACCTAACTTGCGTTGTACTCTAAAATATTGATGAAAACCAGGTTTCATTGACTGTTTCAGTGTGGTACTACATTACTACGTGAAGCAATCCAGAAAAAGCCCAGGATCTAGCCATCAAGTATGAGAAATATGCGAAAGAATGAGCCTGATGAGAGCAAATCCCAGACCTAACCTAGACCTAACATGCGTTTTCCTCTAAAATATTGAGCGAAACCAGGTTTAATGAACTGTTTCAGTGTGGTCCCACATTACTACGTGATCCAAACCAGAAAAAACCCAGGATCCGTTCAACAAGTATGTGAAGAATGCGAAAGTATGAGTCTGATGAGTGAAAATCCCAGACCTAACCTAGGCCTAACATGCGTTATCCTCTAAAATATTGATTGTAACCAGGTTTAATTGACTGCTTCAGCGTGGTACCACATTACTACGTGATACAATCCAGAAACAGCCCAGGATCTAGCCATGAAGTATGAGAAATATGCGAAAGTATGAGCCTGATGAGGGCAAATCCTAGACCTAACCCAGACCTAACATGCGCTATCCTCTAAAATATTTATCAAGACCAGGTTTAATTGATTGTTTCAGTGTGGTCCCACATTACTACGTGATCCAAACCAGAAAAAACCCAGGATCTGTTCAACATGTATGAGAAATATGCGAAAGAATGAGCCTGATGAGAGCAAATCCCAGACCTAACCTAGACCTAACATGAATTATTCTCTAAAATATTGATCGAAACCTGGTTTAATCGACTGTTTCAGTGTGGTACCACATTACTATGTGATCCAAGCCAGAAAATAACCCAGGATCTGTTCAACGAGTATGTGAAGTGCGCGAAAGTATGAGTCTGATGAGGTCAAATCCCAGACCTATGCCAGACCTAACTTGCGTTATCCTCTAAAATATTGATCGAAACCAGGTTTAATTGACTGCTTCAGCGTGGTACCACATTACTACGTGATACAATCCAGAAAAAACCCAGGATCCGTTCAACAAGTATGTGAAGAATGCGAAAGTATGAGTCTGATGAGTGAAAATCCCAGGCCTAACCTAGACCTAGCATGCGTTATCCTCTAAAATATTTATCAAGACCAGGTTTAATTGATTGTTTCGGTGCGGTTCCTCATTACTACGTGATCCAAACCAGAAAAAACCCAGGATCTGTTCAACGAGTATGTGAAGTGTGCGAAAGTATGAGTCTGACGAGGGCAAATCCCCGACCGTTCCCAGACCTAACATGCGTTATCCTCTAAAATATTTATCAAGACCAGGTTTAATTGATTGTTTCAGTGTGGTCCCACATTACTACGTGATCCAAACCAGAAAAAACCCATGATCCGTTCAACAAGTATGTTAAAACTGCGAAAGTATGACCCTGATGTGGGCAAATCACAGACGTAACCCAGACCTAACATGCGTTATCCTCTAAAATATTTACCAAGCCCAGGTTTAATTGAATGTTTCAGTGTGGTACCACATTACTACGTGATCCAATCCAGAAAAAACCCAGGATCTGTTCAACAAGTATGTGAAAAACCCGAAAATGTGAGCCTGCTCAGGGCAAATCTTAGACCTAACCTAGACCTAACATGCGTTATCCTCTAAAATATTAATCCAAACCAGGTTTAATGGACTGTTTCAGTGTTGTACTTCATTACTACGTGGTCCAATCCAGAAATAGCCCGGGATCTAGCCATGAAGTATGAGAAATATGCGAAAGTATGAGCCTGACGAGAGCAAATCCTTGACCTAACCCAGACCTAACATGCGCTATCCTCTAAAATATTTATCAAGACCAGGTTTAATTGAATGTTTCAGTGTGGTACCACATTACTACGTGATGCAATCTAGACAAAGCCCAGGATCTAGCCATCAAGTATGAGAAATATGCGAAAGAATGAGCCTGATGACAGCAAATCCCAGACCTAACCTAGACCTAACATGCGTTATCCTCTAAAGTATTGATCGAAACTAGGTTTAATTGACTGTTTCAGCGTGGTACCACATTACTACGTGATCCAATCCAGAAAAAGCCCAGGATCTAGCCATCAAGTATGAGTAATATGCGATAGTATGAGCCTGATGAGAGTAAATCCCAGACCTAACCTAGACCTAACATGAATTATTCTCTAAAATATTGATCCAAACCAGGTTTAATTGACTGTTTCAGTGTGGTCCCACATTACTACGTGATCCAAACCAGAAAAAACCCAGGATCTGTTCAACAAGTATGTGAAAAACCCGAAAATGTGAGCCTGCTGAGGGTAAATCTTAGACCTAACCTTGACCTAACATGCGTTATCCTCTAAAATATTTATCCAGACCAGGTTTCATTGAGTGTTTCAGTGTGGTACTACTTTACTACGTGATCCAATCCAGAAATAGCCCAGGATCTAGCCATGAAGTATTAGAAATATGCGAAAGTATGAGCCCGATGAGGGCAAATCCTAGACCTAACTCAAACCTAACATGCGTTATCCTCTAAAGTATTGATCCAAACCTGGTTTAATCGACTGTTTCAGTGTGGTACCACATTACTATGTGATCCAAACCAGAAAATTACCCAGGATCTGTTCAAGGAGTATGTGAGTGTGCGAAAGTATGAGCCTGGTGAGGGCAAATCCTAGACCTAACTCAAACCTAACATGCGTTATCCTCTAAAATATTTATCCAGACCAGGTTTCATTGAGTGTTTCAGTGTGGTACCACTTTACTACGTGATCCAATCCAGAAATAGCCCAGGATCTAGCCATGAAGTATTAGAAATATGCGAAAGTATGAGCCTGATGAGAGTAAATCCCAGACCTAACCTAGACCTAACATGAATTATTCTCTAAAATATTGATCCTAACCAGGTTTAATTGACTGTTTCAGTGTGGTCCCACATTACTACGTGATCCAAACCAGAAGAAACCCAGGATCCGTTCAACAAGTATGTGAAGAATGCGAAAGTATGAGTCTGATGAGTGAAAATCCCAGGCCTAACCTAGACCTAACATTCGTTATCCTCTAAAATATTGATCGAAACCAGGTTTAATTGACTGTTTTAGTGTGGTACCACTTTACTACGTGATCCAAAGCAAAGAAAACACTCGATCAGGTCAACATGCATGTTAAAACTGCGAAAGTATGACACTGATGTGGGCAAATCATAGACGTAACCCAGACCTAACATGCGAAATCCTCTAAAATATTTATCAAGACCAGGTTTAATAGAATGTTTCAGTGCGGTACCACATTACTACGTGATCCAAACCAGAAAAAACCCAGGATCTGTTCAACAAGTATGTGAAAAACCCGAAAATGTGAGCCTGCTGAGGGTAAATCTTAGACCTAACCTTGACCTAACATGCGTTATCCTCTAAAATATTTATCCAGACCAGGTTTCATTGAGTGTTTCAGTGTGGTACCACTTTACTACGTGATCCAATCCAGAAATAGCCCAGGATCTAGCCATGAAGTATTAGAAATATGCGAAAGTATGAGCCCGATGAGGGCAAATCCTAGACCTAACCCGAGACCTAACATGCGTTGTTGTCTAAAATATTTATCAAGACCAGGTTTAATTGAATGTTTCAGTGTGGTACCACTTTACTACGTCATCCAATCCAGAAATAGCCCAGGATCTAGCCATGAAGTATTACAAATATGCGAAAGTATGAGCCTGATGAGGGCAAATCCTAGACCTAACCCAGACCTAACATGCGTTATTCTCTAAAATATTTATCAAGACCAGGTTTAATTGAATGTTTCAGTGTGGTACCACATTACTACGTGATCCAAACCAGAAAAAACCCAGGATCTGTTCAACAAGTATGTGAAAAACCCGAAAATGTGAGCCTGATGAGGGCAAATCCCAGACCTAACTCAAACCTAACATGCGTTATCCTCTAAAATATTTATCAAGACCAGGTTTAATTGATTGTTTCAGTGTGGTCCCACATTACTACGTGATCCAATCCAGAAAAAGTCCAGGATCTAGCCATCTAGTACGAGAAATATGCGAAAGAATGAGCCTGATGAGAGCAAATCCCAGACCTAACCTAGACCTAACATGAATTGTTCTCTAAAATATTGATCGAAACCAGGTTTAATTGACTGTTTCAGTGTGGTCCCACATTACTACGTGATCCAGACCAGAAAAAACCCAGGATCCGTTCAACAAGTATGTGAAGAATGCGAAAGTATGAGTCTGATGTGTGAAAATCCCAGGCCTAACCAAGACCTAACATGCGTTATCCTCAAAAATATTGATCGAACCCTGGTTTAATCGACTGTTTCAGTGTGGTACCACATTACTATGTGATCCAAACCAGAAAATAACCCAGGATCTGTTCAACGAGTATGTGAAGTGTGCGAAAGTATGAGCCTGATGAGGGCAAATCCCAGACCTAACTCAAACCTAACATGCGTTATCCTCTAAAATATTTATCGAGACCAGGTTGAATTGATTGTTTCAGTGTGGTCCCACATTACTACGTGATCCAATCCAGAAAAAGTCCAGGATCTAGCCATCTAGTACGAGAAATATGCGAAAGAATGAGCCTGATGAGAGCAAATCCCAGACCTAACCTAGACCTAACATGAATTGTTCTCTAAAATATTGATCGAAACCAGGTTTAATTGACTGTTTCAGTGTGGTCCCACATTACTACGTGATCCAGACCAGAAAAAACCCAGGATCCCTTCAACAAGTATGTGAAGAATGCGAAAGTATGAGTCTGATGAGTGAAAATCCCAGGCCTAACCAAGACCTAACATGCGTTATCCTCAAAAATATTGATCGAAGCCTGGTTTAATCGACTGTTTCAGTGTGGTACCACATTACTATGTGATCCAAACCAGAAAATAACCCAGGATCTGTTCAACGAGTATGTGAAGTGTGCGAAAGTATGAGCCTGATGAGGGCAAATCCCAGACCTAACTCAAACCTAACATGCGTTATCCTCTAAAATATTTATCGAGACCTGGTTTAATTGATTGTTTCAGTGTGGTCCCACATTACTACGTGATCCAATCCAGAAAAAGCCCAGGATCTAGCCATCAAGTATGAGTAATATGCGAAAGTATGAGCCTGATGAGAGTAAATCCCAGACCTAACCTAGACCTAACATGCGTTATCCTCTAAAGTATTGATCCAAACCTGGTTTAATCGACTGTTTCAGTGTGGTACCACATTACTATGTGATCCAAACCAGAAAATTACCCAGGATCTGTTCAAGGAGTATGTGAGTGTGCGAAAGTATGAGCCTGGTGAGGGCAAATCCTAGACCTAACTCAAACCTAACATGCGTTATCCTCTAAAATATTTATCAAGACCAGGTTTAATTGACTGTTTCAGCGTGGTACCACATTACTACGTGATACAATCCAGAAACAGCCCAGGATCTAGCCATGAAGTATGAGAAATATGCGAAAGTACGAGCCTGATGAGGGCAAATCCTAGACCTAACCCAGACCTAACATGCGTTATCCTCTAAAATATTTATCGAAACCAGGTTTAATTGACTGTTTCAGTGTTGTACTTCATTACTACGTGATGCAATCCAGAAAAAGCCCAGGATCTAGCCATCAAGTATGAGAAATATGCGAAAGAACGAGCCTGATGAGGGCAAATCCTAGACCTAACCCAGACCTAACATGCGTTATCCTCTAAAATATTTATCAAGACCAGGTTTAATTGAATGGTTCAGTGTGGTTCCACATTACTACGTGATCCAAACCAGTAAGAACCCAGGATCCGTTCAACATGTATGTGAAAAATGCGAAAGTATGAGTCTGATGAGTGAAAATCCAAGACCTAGCCTAGACCTAACATGCGTTATCCTCTAAAATATTGATCCAAACCAGGTATAATGGACTGTTTCAGTGTGGTACCACACTACTACGTGATCCAAACCAGAAAAAACCCAGGATCTGTTCAACAAGTATGTGAAAAACGCGAAAGTATGAGTCTGATGAGGTCAAATCCCAGACCAATCCCAGACTTAACTTGCGTTATCCTCTAAAATATTGATCGAAACCAGGTTTAATCGTCTGTTTCGGCGTGGTACCACATTACTACGAGATACAATCCAGAAAAAGCCCAGGATCTAGCCATCAAGTTTGAGAAATATGCGAAAGAATGAGCCTGATGAGGGCAAATCCTAGACCTAATCCAGACCTAACATGCGTTATCCTCTAAAATATTGATCGCAACCAGGTTTAATTGACTGTTTTAGTGTGGTCCCACATTACTACGTGATCCAAACCAGAAAAAACCCAGCATCCGTTCAACAAGTATGTGAAGAATGCGAAAGTATGAGTCTGATGAGTGAAAATCCCAGGCCTAACCTAGACCTAGCATGCGTTATCCTCTAAAATATTGATCGAAACCAGGTTTAATCGACTGTTTCAGCGTGGTACCACATTACTACGTGATACAATCCAGAAACAGCCCAGGATCTAGACATGAAGTATGAGAAATATGCGAAAGTATGAGCCTGATGAGGGCAAATCCTAGACCTAACCCAAGCCTAACATGCGTTATCCTCTAAAATATTTATCAAGACCAGGTTTAATTGAATGTTTCAGTGTGGTACCACATTACCACGTGAACCAAACCAGAAAAAACCCAGGATCCGTTCAACAAGTATGTTAAAACTGCGACAGTATGACCCTGATGAGGGCAAATCCCAGGCCTAACCTAGACCTAACATGCGTTGTCCTCTAAAATATTGATGGAAACCAGGTTTAATTGACTGTTTCAGTGTTCTACTTCATTACTACGTGATGCAATCCAGAAAAAGCCCAGGATCTAGCCATCAAGTATGAGAAATATGCGAAAGAATGAGCCTGATGAGGGCAAATCCTAGACCTAACCCACACCTAACATGCGTTATCCTCTAAAATATTTATCAAGACCAGGTTTAATTGAATGTTTCAGTGTGGTACCACATTACTACGTGATGCAATCCAGAAAAAGCCCAGGATCTAGCCATCAAGTATGAGAAATATGCGAAAGAATGAGCCTGATGAGAGCAAATCCCAGACCTAACCTAGACCTAACATGAATTATACTCTAAAATATTGATCGAAACCAGGTTTAGTTGACTGTTTCAGTGTTGTACTTCATTACTACGTGATGCAATCCTGAAAAAGCCCAGGATCTAGCCATCAAGTATGAGAAATATGCGAAAGAATGAGCCTGATGAGAGCAAATCCCTGACCTAAGCTAGACCTAACATGAATTATTCTCTAAAATATTGATCAAAAGCAGGTTTAATTGACTGTTTCAGTGTGGTACCACATTACTACGTGATACAATCCAGAAACAGCCCAGGATCTAGCCATCAAGTATGAGAAATATGCGAAAGAATGAGCCTGATGAGAGCAAATCCCTGACCTAACCTAGACCTAACATGAATTATTCTCTAAAATATTGATCGAAACCAGGTTTAATTGACTGTTTCAGTGTTGTACTTCATTACTACGTTGTGCAATCCAGAAAAAGCCCAGGATCTAGCCATCAAGTATGAGAAATATGCGAAAGAATGAGCCTGAAGAGGGCAAATCCTAGACCTAACCCAGACCTAACATGCGTTATCCTCTAAAATATTTATCAAGACCAGGTTTAATTGGATGTTTCAGTGTGGTACCACATTACTACGTGATCCAAACCAGTAAGAACCCAGGATCCGTTCAACAAGTATGTGAAGAATGCGAAAGTATGAGCCTGATGAGAGCAAATCCCAGACATAACCTAGACCTAACTTGCGTTGTCCTCTAAGATATTGATGGAAGCCTGGTTTAATTGACTGTTTCAGTGTTGTACTTCATTACTACGTGATGCAATCCAGAAAAAACCCAGGATCCGTTCAACAAGTATGTGAAGAATGCGAAAGTATGAGTCTGATCAGTGAAAATCTCAGGCCTTACCTAGACCTAACTTGCGTTGTACTCTAAAATATTGATGAAATCCAGGTTTCATTGACTGTTTCAGTGTGGTACTACATTACTACGTGATGCAATCCAGAAAAAGCCCAGGATCTAGCCATCAAGTATGAGAAATATGCGAAAGAATGAGCCTGATGAGAGCAAATCCCAGACCTAACCTAGACCTAACATGCGTTATCCTCTAAAATATTGAGCGAAACCAGGTTTAATGAACTGTTTCAGTGTGGTCCCACATTACTACGTGATCCAAACCAGAAAAAACCCAGGATCTGTTCAACGAGTATGTGAAGTGTGTGAAAGTATGAGTCTCATGAGGGCAAATCCCCGACCTATCCCAGACCTAACATGCGTTATCCTCTAAAATATTTATCAAGACCAGGTTTAATTGATTGTTTCAGTGTGGTCCCACATTACTACGTGATCCAAACCAGAAAAAACCCATGATCCGTTCAACAAGTATGTGAAGAATGCGAAAGTATGAGTCTGATGAGTGAAAATCCCAGACCTAACCAAGACATAACATGCGTCATCCTCAAAAATATTGATCGAAACCAGGTTTAATCGACTGTTTCAGTGTGGTACCACATTACTATGTGATCCAAACCAGAAAAAACCCAGGATCAGTTCAACAAGTATGTGAAGATTGCGAAAGTATGAGTCTGATGAGTGAAAATCCCAGGCCTAACCTAGACCTAACATGCGTTATCCTCAAAAATATTGATCGAAACCAGGTTTAATCGACTGTTTCAGTGTGGTACCACATTACTATGTGATCCAAACCAGAAAATAACCCAGGATCTGTTCAACAAGTATGTGAAAAACGCGGAAAGTATGAGCCTGATGAGGGCAAATCCCAGACCTATCCCAGACCTAACTTGCGTTGTCCTCTAAGATATTGATGGAAACCAGGTTTAATTGATTGTTTCAGTGTAGTACTTAAATTACTACGTGATCCAATCCAGAAAATAACCCAGGATCTGCCAAACGAGTATGTGAAGTGTGCGAAAGTATGAGCCTGATGAGAGCAAATCCCAGACCTAACCTAGACCTAACATGCGTTATTCTCTAAAATATTGATCGCAACCAGGTTTAATTGACTGTTTCAGTGTGGTCCCACATTACTACGTGATCCAAACCAGAAAAAACCCAGGATCCGTTCAACAAGTATGTGAAGAATGCGAAAGTATGAGTCTGATGAGTGAAAATCCCAGGCCTAACCTAGACCTAGCATGCGTTATCCTCTAAAATATTGATCGAAACCAGGTTTAATCGACTGTTTCAGCGTGGTACCACATTACTACGTGATACAATCCAGAAACAGCCCAGGATCTAGCCATGAAGTATGAGAAATATGCGAAAGTATGAGCCTGATGAGGGCAAATCCTAGACCTAACCCAAACCTAACATGCGTTATCCTCTAAAATATTTATCAAGACCAGGTTTAATTGAATGTTTCAGTGTGGTACCACATTACTACGTGAACCAAACCAGAAAAAACCCAGGATCCGTTCAACAAGTATGTGAAGAATGCGAAAGTATGAGTCTGATGAGTGAAAATCCCAGGCCTAATCTAGACCTAACATGCGTTATCCTCAAAAATATTGATCGAAACCAGGTTTAATCGACTGTTTCAGTGTGGTACCACATTACCATGTGATCCAAACCAGAAAATAACCCAGGATCTGTTCAACGAGTATGTGAAGTGTGCGAAAGTATGAGTCTGATGAGGTCAAATCCCAGACCAATCCCAGACTTAACTTGCGTTATCCTCTAAAATATTGATCGAAACCAGGTTTAATCGACTGTTTCAGTGTGGTACCACATTACTATGTGATCCAAACCAGAAAAAACCCAGGATCAGTTCAACAAGTATGTGAAGAATGCGAAAGTATGAGTCTGATGAGTGAAAATCCCAGGGCTAACCTAGACCTAACATGCGTTATCCTCTAAAATATTGATCGAAACCAGCTTTAATCGACTGTTTCAGTGTGGTATCACACTACTACGTGACCCAAACCAGAAAAAACCCATGATCTGTTCAACAAGTATGAGAAATATGCGAAAGAATGAGCCTGATGAGAGCAAATCCCAGACCTAACCTAGACCTAACATGCGTTATCCTCTAAAATATTGAGCGAAACCAGGTTTAATGAACTGTTTCAGTGTGGTCCCACATTACTACGTGATCCAAACCAGAAAAAACCCAGGATCCGTTCAACAAGTATGTGAAGAATGCGAAAGTATGAGTCTGATGAGTGAAAATCTCAGACCTAACCTAGGCCTAACATGTGTTATCCTCTAAAATATTGATTGAAACCAGGTTTAATTGACTGCTTCAGCGTGGTACCACATTACTACGTGATACAATCCAGAAACAGCCCAGGATCTAGCCATGAAGTATGAGAAACATGCGAAAGTATGAGCCTGATGAGGGCAAATCCTAGACCTAACCCAGACCTAACATGCGTTATCCTCTATAATATTTATCAAGACCAGGTTTAATTGATTGTTTCGGTGTGGTTCCACATTACTACGTGATCCAAACCAGAAAAAACTCAGGATCTGTTCAACGAGTATGTGAAGTGTGTGAAAGTATGAGTCTCATGAGGGCAAATCCCCGACCTATCCCAGACTTAACTTGCGTTATCCTCTAAAATATTGATCGAAACCAGGTTTAATCGACTGTTTCAGTGTGGTACCACATTACTACGTGATCCAAACCAGAAAAAACCCAGGATCAGTTCAACAAGTATGTGAAGAATGCGAAAGTATGAGTCTGATGAGTGAAAATCCCAGGGCTAACCTAGATCTAACATGCGTCATCCTCAAAAATATTGATCGAAACCTGGTTTAATCGACTGTTTCAGTGTGGTACCACATTACTATGTGATCCAAACCAGAAAATAACCCAGGATCTGTTCAACGAGTATGTGAAGTGTGCGAAAGTATGAGTCTGATGAGGGCAAATCCCAGACCTATCCCAGACCTAACATGCGTTATCCTCAAAAATATTGATCGAAACCAGGTTTAATCGACTGTTTCAGTGTGGTACCACATTACTATGTGATCCAAACCAGAAAAAACCCAGGATCTGTTCAACAAGTATGTGAAAAACGCGAAAGTATGAGTCTGATGTGGTCAAATCCCAGACCTATCCCAGACTTAACTTGCGTTATCCTCTAAAATATTGATCGAAACCAGGTTTAATCGACTGTTTCAGCGTGGTACCACATTACTACGTGATACAATCCAGAAAAAGCCCAGGATCTAGCCATCAAGTTTGACAAATATGCGAAAGAATGAGCCTGATGAGGGCAAATCCTAGACCTAATCCAGACCTAACATGCGTTATCCTCTAAAATATTGATCGAAACCAGGTTTAATCGACTGTTTCAGCGTGGTACCACATTACTACGTGATACAATCCAGAAAAAGCCCAGGATCTAGCCATCAAGTTTGACAAATATGCGAAAGAATGAGCCTGATGAGGGCAAATCCTAGACCTAACCTATTCCTAGCATGCGTTATCCTCTAAAATATTGATCGAAACCAGGTTTAATTGATTGTTTCAGTGTGGTCCCACATTACTACGTGATCCAATCCAGAAAAAGCCCAGGATCTAGCCATCAAGTATGAGAAATATGCGAAAGTATGAGCCTGACGAGGGCTAATCCTAGACCTAACCTAGACCTAACATGAATTATTTTCTAAAATATTTATCAAGACCAGGTTTAATTGAATGTTTCAGTGTGGTACCACATTACTACGTGATCCAAACCAGAAAAAACCCAGGATCTGTTCAACAAGTATGTGAAAAACGCGAAAGTATGAGTCTGATGAGGTCAAATCCCAGACCTATCCCAGACTTAACTTGCGTTATCCTCTAAAATATTGTTATAAACCAGGTTTAATCGACTGTTGCAGCGTGGTACCACATTACTACGTGATACAATCCAGAAACAGCCCAGGATCTAGCCATGAAGTATGAGAAATATGCGAAAGTATGAGCCTGATGAGGGCAAATCCTAGACCTAACCCAGACCTAACATGCGTTATCCTCTAAAATATTTATCAAGACCAGGTTTAATTGGATGTTTCAGTGTGGTACCACATTACTACGTGATCCAAACCAGTAAGAACCCAGGATCCGTTCAACAAGTATGTGAAGAATGCGAAAGTATGAGCCTGATGAGAGCAAATCCCAGACATAACCTAGACCTAACTTGCGTTGTCCTCTAAGATATTGATGGAAGCCTGGTTTAATTGACTGTTTCAGTGTTGTACTTCATTACTACGTGATGCAATCCAGAAAAAACCCAGGATCCGTTCAACAAGTATGTGAAGAATGCGAAAGTATGAGTCTGATCAGTGAAAATCTCAGGCCTTACCTAGACCTAACTTGCGTTGTACTCTAAAATATTGATGAAAACCAGGTTTCATTGACTGTTTCAGTGTGGTACTACATTACTACGTGATGCAATCCAGAAAAAGCCCAGGATCTAGCCATCAAGTATGAGAAATATGCGAAAGAATGAGCCTGATGAGAGCAAATCCCAGACCTAACCTAGACCTAACATGCGTTATCCTCTAAAATATTGAGCGAAACCAGGTTTAATGAACTGTTTCAGTGTGGTCCCACATTACTACGTGATCCAAACCAGAAAAAACCCAGGATCTGTTCAACGAGTATGTGAAGTGTGTGAAAGTATGAGTCTCATGAGGGCAAATCCCCGACCTATCCCAGACCTAACATGCGTTATCCTCTAAAATATTTATCAAGACCAGGTTTAATTGATTGTTTCAGTGTGGTCCCACATTACTACGTGATCCAAACCAGAAAAAACCCATGATCCGTTCAACAAGTATGTGAAGAATGCGAAAGTATGAGTCTGATGAGTGAAAATCCCAGACCTAACCAAGACATAACATGCGTCATCCTCAAAAATATTGATCGAAACCAGGTTTAATCGACTGTTTCAGTGTGGTACCACATTACTATGTGATCCAAACCAGAAAAAACCCAGGATCAGTTCAACAAGTATGTGAAGAGTGCGAAAGTATGAGTCTGATGAGTGAAAATCCCAGGCCTAACCTAGACCTAACATGCGTTATCCTCAAAAATATTGATCGAAACCAGGTTTAATCGACTGTTTCAGTGTGGTACCACATTACTATGTGATCCAAACCAGAAAATAACCCAGGATCTGTTCAACAAGTATGTGAAAAACGCGGAAAGTATGAGCCTGATGAGGGCAAATCCCAGACCTATCCCAGACCTAACTTGCGTTGTCCTCTAAGATATTGATGGAAACCAGGTTTAATTGATTGTTTCAGTGTAGTACTTAAATTACTACGTGATCCAATCCAGAAAATAACCCAGGATCTGCCAAACGAGTATGTGAAGTGTGCGAAAGTATGAGCCTGATGAGAGCAAATCCCAGACCTAACCTAGACCTAACATGCGTTATTCTCTAAAATATTGATCGCAACCAGGTTTAATTGACTGTTTCAGTGTGGTCCCACATTACTACGTGATCCAAACCAGAAAAAACCCAGGATCCGTTCAACAAGTATGTGAAGAATGCGAAAGTATGAGTCTGATGAGTGAAAATCCCAGGCCTAACCTAGACCTAGCATGCGTTATCCTCTAAAATATTGATCGAAACCAGGTTTAATCGACTGTTTCAGCGTGGTACCACATTACTACGTGATACAATCCAGAAACAGCCCAGGATCTAGCCATGAAGTATGAGAAATATGCGAAAGTATGAGCCTGATGAGGGCAAATCCTAGACCTAACCCAAACCTAACATGCGTTATCCTCTAAAATATTTATCAAGACCAGGTTTAATTGAATGTTTCAGTGTGGTACCACATTACTACGTGAACCAAACCAGAAAAAACCCAGGATCCGTTCAACAAGTATGTGAAGAATGCGAAAGTATGAGTCTGATGAGTGAAAATCCCAGGCCTAATCTAGACCTAACATGCGTTATCCTCAAAAATATTGATCGAAACCAGGTTTAATCGACTGTTTCAGTGTGGTACCACATTACCATGTGATCCAAACCAGAAAATAACCCAGGATCTGTTCAACGAGTATGTGAAGTGTGCGAAAGTATGAGTCTGATGAGGTCAAATCCCAGACCAATCCCAGACTTAACTTGCGTTATCCTCTAAAATATTGATCGAAACCAGGTTTAATCGACTGTTTCAGTGTGGTACCACATTACTACGTGATCCAAACCAGAAAAAACCCAGGATCAGTACAACAAGTATGTGAAGAATGCGAAAATATGAGTCTGATGAGTGAAAATCCCAGGGCTAACCTAGACCTAACATGCGTTATCCTCTAAAATATTGATCGAAACCAGCTTTAATCGACTGTTTCAGTGTGGTATCACACTACTACGTGACCCAAACCAGAAAAAACCCATGATCTGTTCAACAAGTATGAGAAATATGCGAAAGAATGAGCCTGATGAGAGCAAATCCCAGACCTATCCCAGACTTAACTTGCGTTATCCTCTAAAATATTGATCGAAACCAGGTTTAATCGACTGTTTCAGTGTGGTACCACATTACTATGTGATCCAAACCAGAAAAAACCCAGGATCTGTTCAACAAGTATGTGAAAAACGCGAAAGTATGAGTCTGATGTGGTCAAATCCCAGACCTATCCCAGACTTAACTTGCGTTATCCTCTAAAATATTGATCGAAACCAGGTTTAATCGACTGTTTCAGCGTGGTACCACATTACTACGTGATACAATCCAGAAAAAGCCCAGGATCTAGCCATCAAGTTTGACAAATATGCGAAAGAATGAGCCTGATGAGGGCAAATCCTAGACCTAATCCAGACCTAACATGCGTTATCCTCTAAAATATTGATCGAAACCAGGTTTAATCGACTGTTTGAGCGTGGTACCACATTACTACGTGATACAATCCAGAAAAAGCCCAGGATCTAGCCATCAAGTTTGACAAATATGCGAAAGAATGAGCCTGATGAGGGCAAATCCTAGACCTAACCTATTCCTAGCATGCGTTATCCTCTAAAATATTGATCGAAACCAGGTTTAATTGATTGTTTCAGTGTGGTCCCACATTACTACGTGATCCAATCCAGAAAAAGCCCAGGATCTAGCCATCAAGTATGAGAAATATGCGAAAGTATGAGCCTGACGAAGGCTAATCCTAGACCTAACCTAGACCTAACATGAATTATTTTCTAAAATATTTATCAAGACCAGGTTTAATTGAATGTTTCAGTGTGGTACCACATTACTACGTGATCCAAACCAGAAAAAACCCAGGATCTGTTCAACAAGTATGTGAAAAACGCGAAAGTATGAGTCTGATGAGGTCAAATCCCAGACCTATCCCAGACTTAACTTGCGTTATCCTCTAAAATATTGTTATAAACCAGGTTTAATCGACTGTTGCAGCGTGGTACCACATTACTACGTGATACAATCCAGAAACAGCCCAGGATCTAGCCATGAAGTATGAGAAATATGCGAAAGTATGAGCCTGATGAGGGCAAATCCTAGACCTAACCCAAACCTAACATGCGTTATCCTCTAAAATATTTATCAAGACCAGGTTTAATTGAATGTTTCAGTGTGGTACCACATTACTACGTGAACCAAACCAGAAAAAACCCAGGATCCGTTCTACAAGTATGTTAAAACTGCACAGTATGACCCTGATGAGGGCAAATCCCAGGCCCAACCTAGACCTAACATGCGTTGTCCTCTAAAATATTGATGGAAACCAGGTTTAATTGACTGTTTCAGTGTTGTACTTCATTACTACGTGATGCAATCCAGAAAAAGCCCTGGATCTAGCCATCAAGTATGAGAAATATGCGAAAGAATGAGCCTGATGAGAGCAAATCCCAGACCTAACCTAGACCTAACATGAATTATTCTCTAAAATATTGATCGAAAACAGGTTTAATTGACTGTTCCAGTGCTATACCACATTACTATGTGATCCAAACCAGAAAATAACCCAGGATCTGTTCAACGAGTATGTGAAGTGTGCGAAAGTATGAGTCTGATGAGGTCAAATCCCAGACCAAACCTAGACCTAACATGAATTATTCTCTAAAATATTTATCAAGACCAGGTTTAATCGACTGTTTCGGCGTGGTACCACATTACCACGTGATACAATCCAGAAACAGCCCAGGATCTAGCCATGAAGTATGAGAAATATGCGAAAGTATGAGCCTGATGAGGGCAAATCCTAGACCTAACCCAAACCTAACATGCGATATCCTCTAAAATATTTATCAAGACCAGGTTTAATTGAATGTTTCAGTGTGGTACCACATTACTACGTGAACCAAACCAGAAAAAACCCAGGATCCGTTCAACAAGTATGTTAAAACTGCGACAGTATGACCCTGATGAGGGCAAATCCCAGGCCTAACCTAGACCTAACATGCGTTGTCCTCTAAAATATTGATGGAAACCAGGTTTAATTGACTGTTTCAGTGTTGTACTTCATTACTACGTGATGCAATCCAGTAAAAGCCCAGGATCTAGCCATCAAGTATGAGAAATATGCGAAAGAATGAGCCTGATGAGAGCAAATCCCAGACCTAACCTAGACCTAACATGAATTATTCTCTAAAATATTGATCGAAAACAGGTTTAATTGACTGTTTCAGTGTTGTACCACATTACTATGTGATCCAAACCAGAAAATAACCCAGGATCTGTTCAACGAGTATGTGAAGTGTGCGAAAGTTTGAGTCTGATGAGGTCAAATCCCAGACCTATCCCAGACCTAAATTGCGTTATCCTCTAAGATATTGATCGAAACCAGGTTTAATCGACTGTTTCAGTGTGGTACCACATTACTACGTGATCCAAACCAGAAAAAAGCCAGGATCTGTTCAACAAGTATGTGAAAAACGCGAAAGTATGAGTCTGATGAGGTCAAATCCCAGACCTATCCCAGACTTAACTTGCGTTATCCACTAAAATATTGATCGAAACCAGGTTTAATCGACTGTTTCAGCGTGGTACCACATTACTACGTGATACACTCCAGAAACAGCCCAGGATCTAGCCATGAAGTATGAGAAATATGCGAAAGTATGAGCCTGATGAGGGCAAATCCTAGACCTAACCCAAACCTAACATGCGTTATCCTCTAAAATATTTATCAAGACCAGGTTTAATTGAATGTTTCAGTGTGGTACCACATTACTACGTGATCCAATCCAGAAAAAACTCAGGATCTGTTCAACGAGTATGTGAAGTGTGTGAAAGTATGAGTCTCATGAGGGCAAATCCCCGACCTATCCCAGACTTAACTTGCGTTATCCTCTAAAATATTGATCGAAACCAGGTTTAATCGACTGTTTCAGTGTGGTACCTCATTACTACGTGATCCAAACCAGAAAAAACCCAGGATCAGTTCAACAAGTATGTGAAGAATGCGAAAGTATGAGTCTGATGAGTGAAAATCCCAGGGCTAACCTAGATCTAACATGCGTCATCCTCAAAAATATTGATCGAAACCTGGTTTAATCGACTGTTTCAGTGTGGTACCACATTACTATGTGATCCAAACCAGAAAATAACCCAGGATCTGTTCAACGAGTATGTGAAGTGTGCGAAAGTATGAGTCTGATGAGGGCAAATCCCAGACCTATCCCAGACCTAACATGCGTTATCCTCAAAAATATTGATCGAAACCAGGTTTAATCGACTGTTTCAGTGTGGTACCACATTACTATGTGATCCAAACCAGAAAAAACCCAGGATCTGTTCAACAAGTATGTGAAAAACGCGAAAGTATGAGTCTGATGTGGTCAAATCCCAGACCTATCCCAGACTTAACTTGCGTTATCCTCTAAAATATTGATCGAAACCAGGTTTAATCGACTGTTTCAGCGTGGTACCACATTACTACGTGATACAATCCAGAAAAAGCCCAGGATCTAGCCATCAAGTTTGGCAAATATGCGAAAGAATGAGCCTGATGAGGGCAAATCCTAGACCTAATCCAGACCTAACATGCGTTATCCTCTAAAATATTGATCGAAACCAGGTTTAAACGACTGTTTCAGCGTGGTACCACATTACTACGTGATACAATCCAGAAAAAGCCCAGGATCTAGCCATCAAGTTTGACAAATATGCGAAAGAATGAGCCTGATGAGGGCAAATCCTAGACCTAACCTATTCCTAGCATGCGTTATCCTCTAAAATATTGATCGAAACCAGGTTTAATTGATTGTTTCAGTGTGGTCCCACATTACTACGTGATCCAATCCAGAAAAAGCCCAGGATCTAGCCATCAAGTATGAGAAATATGCGAAAGTATGAGCCTGACGAGGGCTAATCCTAGACCTAACCTAGACCTAACATGAATTATTTTCTAAAATATTTATCAAGACCAGGTTTAATTGAATGTTTCAGTGTGGCACCACATTACTACGTGATCCAAACCAGAAAAAACCCAGGATCTGTTCAACAAGTATGTGAAAAACGCGAAAGTATGAGTCTGATGAGGTCAAATCCCAGACCTATCCCAGACTTAACTTGCGTTATCCTCTAAAATATTGTTATAAACCAGGTTTAATCGACTGTTGCAGCGTGGTACCACATTACTACGTGATACAATCCAGAAACAGCCCAGGATCTAGCCATGAAGTATGAGAAATATGCGAAAGTATGAGCCTGATGAGGGCAAATCCTAGACCTAACCCAAACCTAACATGCGTTATCCTCTAAAATATTTATCAAGACCAGGTTTAATTGAATGTTTCAGTGTGGTACCACATTACTACGTGAACCAAACCAGAAAAAACCCAGGATCCGTTCAACAAGTATGTTAAAACTGCAACAGTATGACCCTGATGAGGGCAAATCCCAGGCCCAACCTAGACCTAACATGCGTTGTCCTCTAAAATATTGATGGAAACCAGGTTTAATTGACTGTTTCAGTGTTGTACTTCATTACTACGTGATGCAATCCAGAAAAAGCCCAGGATCTAGCCATCAAGTATGAGAAATATGCGAAAGAATGAGCCTGATGAGAGCAAATCCCAGACCTAACCTAGACCTAACATGAATTATTCTCTAAAATATTGATCGAAAACAGGTTTAATTGACTGTTCCAGTGTTATACCACATTACTATGTGATCCAAACCAGAAAATAACCCAGGATCTGTTCAACGAGTATGTGAAGTGTGCGAAAGTATGAGTCTGATGAGGTCAAATCCCAGACCAAACCTAGACCTAACATGAATTATTCTCTAAAATATTTATCAAGACCAGGTTTAATCGACTGTTTCAGCGTGGTACCACATTACCACGTGATACAATCCAGAAACAGCCCAGGATCTAGCCATGAAGTATGAGAAATATGCGAAAGTATGAGCCTGATGAGGGCAAATCCTAGACCTAACCCAAACCTAACATGCGTTATCCTCTAAAATATTTATCAAGACCAGGTTTAATTAAATGTTTCAGTGTGGTACCACATTACTACGTGAACCAAACCAGAAAAAACCCAGGATCCGTTCAACAAGTATGTTAAAACTGCGACAGTATGACCCTGATGAGGGCAAATCCCAGGCCTAACCTAGACCTAACATGCGTTGTCCTCTAAAATATTGATGGAAACCAGGTTTAATTGACTGTTTCAGTGTTGTACTTCATTACTACGTGATGCAATCCAGTAAAAGCCCAGGATCTAGCCATCAAGTATGAGAAATATGCGAAAGAATGAGCCTGATGAGAGCAAATCCCAGACCTAACCTAGACCTAACATGAATTATTCTCTAAAATATTGATCGAAAACAGGTTTAATTGACTGTTTCAGTGTTGTACCACATTACTATGTGATCCAAACCAGAAAATAACCCAGGATCTGTTCAACGAGTATGTGAAGTGTGCGAAAGTTTGAGTCTGATGAGGTCAAATCCCAGACCTATCCCAGACCTAACTTGCGTTATCCTCTAAGATATTGATCGAAACCAGGTTTAATCGACTGTTTCAGTGTGGTACCACATTACTACGTGATCCAAACCAGAAAAAAGCCAGGATCTGTTCAACAAGTATGTGAAAAACGCGAAAGTATGAGTCTGATGAGGTCAAATCCCAGACCTATCCCAGACCTAACTTGCGTTATCCACTAAAATATTGATCGAAACCAGGTTTAATCGACTGTTTCAGCGTAGTACCACATTACTACGTGATACACTCCAGAAACAGCCCAGGATCTAGCCATGAAGTATGAGAAATATGCGAAAGTATGAGCCTGATGAGGGCAAATCGTAGACCTAACCCAAACCTAACATGCGTTATCCTCTAAAATATTTATCAAGACCAGGTTTAATTGAATGTTTCAGTGTGGTACCACATTACTACGTGATCCAATCCAGAAAAAGCCCAGGATCTAGCCATCAAGTATGAGAAATATGCGAAAGCATTAGCCTGATAAGGGCAAATCCCAGACCTAACCTAGACCTAACATGAATTATTCTCTAAAATATTTATCAAGACCAGGTTTAATTGAATGTCTCAGTGTGGTACCACATTACTACGTGATCCAAACCAGAAAAAACCCAGGATCTGTTCAACAAGTATGTGAAAAACGCGAAAGTATGAGTCTGATGAGGTCAAATCCCAGACCTATCCCAGACTTAACTTGCGTTATCCACTAAAATATTGATCGAAACCAGGTTTAATCGACTGTTTCAGCGTGGTACCACGTTACTACGTGATACAATCCAGAAACAGCCCAGGATCTAGCCATGAAGTATGAGAAATATGCGAAAGTATGAGCCTGATGAGGGCAAATCCTAGACCTAACCCAAACCTAACATGCGTTATCCTCTAAAATATTTATCAAGACCAGGTTTAAATGAATGTTTCAGTGAGGTACCACATTACTACGTCAACCAAACCAGAAAAAACCCAGGATCCGTTCAACATGTATGTTAAAACTGCGACAGTATGACCCTGATGAGGGCAAATCCCAGGCCTAACCTAGACCTAACATGCGTTGTCCTCTAAAATATTGATGGAAACCAGGTTTAATTGACTGTTTCAGTGTTGTACTTCATTACTACGTGATGCAATCCAGAAAAAGCCCAGGATCTAGCCATCAAGTATGAGAAATATGCGAAAGAATGAGCCTGATGAGAGCAAATCCCAGACCTAACCTAGACCTAACATGAATTATTCTCTAAAATATTGATCGAAAACAGGTTTAATTGACTGTTTCAGTGTTGTACCACATTACTATGTGATCCAAACCAGAAAATAACCCAGGATCTGTTCAACGAGTATGTGAAGTGTGCGAAAGTATGAGTCTGATGAGGTCAAATCCCAGACCTATCCCAGACCTAACTTGCGTTATCCTCTAAAATATTGATCGAAACCAGGTTTAATCGACTGTTTCAGTGTGGTACCACATTACTACGTGATCCAAACCAGAAATAGCCCAGGATCTAGCCATGAAGTATGAGAAATATGCGAAAGTATGAGCCTGACGAGGGCTAATCCTAGACCTAACCCAGACCTAACATGCGTTATCCTCAAAAATATTGATCGAAACCTGGTTTAATCGACTGTTTCAGTGTGGTACCACATTACTATGTGATCCAAACCAGAAAATAACCCAGGATCTGTTCAACGAGTATGTGAAGTGTGCGAAAGTATGAGCCTGATGAGGGCAAATCCCAGACCTATCCCAGACCTAACTTGCGTTGTCCTCTAAGATATTGATGGAAACCAGGTTTAATTGACTGTTTCAGTGTTGTACTTCATTACTACGTGATGCAATCGAGAAAAAGCCCAGGATCTAGCCATCAAGTATGAGAAATATGCGAAAGAATGAGCCTGATGAGAGCAAATCCCAGACCTAACCTAGACCTAACATGAATTATTCTCTAAAATATTGATCGAAAACAGGTTTAATTGACTGTTTCAGTGTTATACCACATTACTATGTGATCCAAACCAGAAAATAACCCAGGATCTGTTCAACGAGTATGTGAAGTGTGCGAAAGTATGAGTCTGATGAGGTCAAATCCCAGACCAATCCCAGACTTAACTTGCGTTATCCTCTAAAATATTGATCGAAACCAGGTTTAATCGACTGTTTCAGTGTGGTACCACATTACTACGTGATCCAAACCAGAAAAAACCCAGGATCAGTTCAACAAGTATGTGAAAAACGCGAAAGTATGAGTCTGATGTGGTCAAATCCCCGACCTATCCCAGACTTAACTTGCGTTATCCTCTAAAATATTGATCGAAACCAGGTTTAATCGACTGTTTCAGCGTGGTACCACATTACTACGTGATCCAAACCAGAAAAAACCCAGGATCCGTTCAACAAGTATGTGAAGAATGCGAAAGTATGAGTCTGATGAGTGAAAATCCCAGACCTAACTTAGGCCTAACATGTGTTATCCTCTAAAATATTGATTGAAACCAGGTTTAATTGACTGCTTCAGCGTGGTACCACATTACTACGTGATACAATCCAGAAACAGCCCAGGATCTAGCCATGAAGTATGAGAAATATGCGAAAGTATGAGCCTGATGAGGGCAAATCCTAGACCTAACCCAGACCTAACATGCGTTATCCTCTATAATATTTATCAAGACCAGGTTTAATTGATTGTTTCGGTGTGGTTCCACATTACTACGTGATCCAAACCAGAAAAAACCCAGGATCTGTTCAACGAGTATGTGAAGTGTGTGAAAGTATGAGTCTCATGAGGGCAAATCCCCGAACTATCCCAGACTTAACTTGCGTTATCCTCTAAAATATTGATCGAAACCAGGTTTAATCGACTGTTTCAGTGTGGTACCACATTACTACGTGATCCAAACCAGAAAAAACCCAGGATCAGTTCAACAAGTATGTGAAGAATGCGAAAGTATGAGTCTGATGAGTGAAAATCCCAGGGCTAACCTAGATCTAACATGCGTCATCCTCAAAAATATTGATCGAAACCTGGTTTAATCGACTGTTTCAGTGTGGTACCACATTACTATGTGATCCAAACCAGAAAATAACCCAGGATCTGTTCAACGAGTATTTGAAGTGTGCGAAAGTATGAGTCTGATGAGGGCAAATCTCAGACCTATCCCAGACCTAACATGCGTTATCCTCAAAAATATTGATCGAAACCAGGTTTAATCGACTGTTTCAGTGTGGTACCACATTACTATGTGATCCAAACCAGAAAAAACCCAGGATCTGTTCAACAAGTATGTGAAAAACGCGAGAGTATGAGTCTGATGTGGTCAAATCCCAGACCTATCCCAGACTTAACTTGCGTTATCCTCTAAAATATTGATCGAAACCAGGTTTAATCGACTGTTTCAGCGTGGTACCACATTACTACGTGATACAATCCAGAAAAAGCCCAGGATCTAGCCATCAAGTTTGACAAATATGCGAAAGAATGAGCCTGATGAGGGCAAATCCTAGACCTAATCCAGACCTAACATGCGTTATCCTCTGAAATATTGATCGAAACCAGGTTTAATCGACTGTTTCAGCGTGGTACCACATTACTACGTGATACAATCCAGAAAAAGCCCAGGATCTAGCCATCAAGTTTGACAAATATGCGAAAGAATGAGCCTGATGAGGGCAAATCCTAGACCTAACCTATTCCTAGCATGCGTTATCCTCTAAAATATTGATCGAAACCAGGTTTAATTGATTGTTTCAGTGTGGTCCCACATTACTACGTGATCCAATCCAGAAAAAGCCCAGGATCTAGCCATCAAGTATGAGAAATATGCGAAAGTATGAGCCTGACGAGGGCTAATCCTAGACCTAACCTAGACCTAACATGAATTATTTTCTAAAATATTTATCAAGACCAGGTTTAATTGAATGTTTCAGTGTGGTACCACATTACTACGTGATCCAAACCAGAAAAAACCCAGGATCTGTTCAACAAGTATGTGAAAAACGCGAAAGTATGAGTCTGATGAGGTCAAATCCCAGACCTATCCCAGACTTAACTTGCGTTATCCTCTAAAATATTGTTATAAACCAGGTTTAATCGACTGTTGCAGCGTGGTACCACATTACTACGTGATACAATCCAGAAACAGCCCAGGATCTAGCCATGAAGTATGAGAAATATGCGAAAGTATGAGCCTGATGAGGGCAAATCCTAGACCTAACCCAAACCTAACATGCGTTATCCTCTAAAATATTTATCAAGACCAGGTTTAATTGAATGTTTCAGTGTGGTACCACATTACTACGTGAACCAAACCAGAAAAAACCCAGGATCCGTTCAACAAGTATGTTAAAACTGCAACAGTATGACCCTGATGAGGGCAAATCCCAGGCCCAACCTAGACCTAACATGCGTTGTCCTCTAAAATATTGATGGAAACCAGGTTTAATTGACTGTTTCAGTGTTGTACTTCATTACTACGTGATGCAATCCAGAAAAAGCCCAGGATCTAGCCATCAAGTATGAGAAATATGCGAAAGAATGAGCCTGATGAGAGCAAATCCCAGACCTAACCTAGACCTAACATGAATTATTCTCTAAAATATTGATCGAAAACAGGTTTAATTGACTGTTCCAGTGTTATACCACATTACTATGTGATCCAAACCAGAAAATAACCCAGGATCTGTTCAACGAGTATGTGAAGTGTGCGAAAGTATGAGTCTGATGAGGTCAAATCCCAGACCAAACCTAGACCTAACATGAATTATTCTCTAAAATATTTATCAAGACCAGGTTTAATCGACTGTTTCAGCGTGGTACCACATTACCACGTGATACAATCCAGAAACAGCCCAGGATCTAGCCATGAAGTATGAGAAATATGCGAAAGTATGAGCCTGATGAGGGCAAATCCCAGACCTATCCCAGACCTAACTTGCGTTGTCCTCTAAGATATTGATGGAAACCAGGTTTAATTGACTGTTTCAGCGTGGTACCACATTACTACGTGATACAATCCAGGAAAAGCTCAGTATCTAGCCATGAAGTATCAGAAATATGCGAAAGTATGAGCCTGACGAGGGCTAATCCTAAACCTAACCCAGACCTAACTTGCGTTATCCTCTAAAATATTGATCGAAACCTGGTTTAATCGACTGTTTCAGTGTGCTACCACATTACTATGTGATCCAAACCAGAAAATAACCCAGGATCTGTTCAACGAGTATGTGAAGTGTGCGAAAGTATGAGTCTGATGAGGTCAAATCCCAGACCTATCCCAGACCTAACTTGCGTTATCCTCTAAAATATCGATCGAAACCAGGTTTAATCGACTGTTTCAGTGAGGTACCACATTACTACGTGATCCAAACCAGAAATAGCCCAGGATCTAGCCATGAAGTATGAGAAATATGCGAAAGTATGAGCCTGATGAGGGCTAATCCTAGACCTAACCCAGACCTAACATGCGTTATCCTCTAAAATATTTATCAAGACCAGGTTTAATTGATTGTTTCAGTGTGGTTCCACATTACTACGTGATCCAAACCAGAAAAAACCCAGGATCTGTTCAACGAGTATGTGAAGTGTGCGAAAGTATGAGTCTGATGAGGGCAAATCCCCGACCTACCCCAGACCTAACATGCGTTATCCTCTAAAATATTTATCAAGACCAGGTTTAATTGATTGTTTCTGTGTGGTCCCACATTACTACGTGATCCAAACCAGAAAAAACCCATGATCCGTTCACAAGTATGTGAAGAATGCGAAAGTATGAGTCTGATGGGTGAAAATCCCAGACCTAACCTAGACCTAACTTGCGTTATCCTCTAAAATATTGATCGAAACCTGGTTTAATCGACTGTTTCAGTGTGCTACCACATTACTATGTGATCCAAACCAGAAAATAACCCAGGATCTGTTCAACGAGTATGTGAAGTGTGCGAAAGTATGAGTCTGATGAGGTCAAATCCCAGACCTATCCCAGACCTAACTTGCGTTATCCTCTAAAATATCGATCGAAACCAGGTTTAATCGACTGTTTCAGTGAGGTACCACATTACTACGTGATCCAAACCAGAAATAGCCCAGGATCTAGCCATGAAGTATGAGAAATATGCGAAAGTATGAGCCTGATGAGGGCTAATCCTAGACCTAACCCAGACCTAACATGCGTTATCCTCTAAAATATTTATCAAGACCAGGTTTAATTGATTGTTTCAGTGTGGTTCCACATTACTACGTGATCCAAACCAGAAAAAACCCAGGATCTGTTCAACGAGTATGTGAAGTGTGCGAAAGTATGAGTCTGATGAGGGCAAATCCCCGACCTATCCCAGACCTAACATGCGGTATCCTCTAAAATATTTATCAAGACCAGGTTTAATCGACTGTTTCAGTGAGGTACCACATTACAACGTGATCCAAACCAGAAATAGCCCAGGATCTAGCCATGAAGTATGAGAAATATGCGAAAGTATGAGCCTGATGAGGGCTAATCCTAGACCTAACCCAGACCTAACATGCGTTATCCTCAAAAATATTGATCGAAACCTGGTTTAATCGACTGTTTCAGTGTGGTACCACATTACTATGTGATCCAAACCAGAAAATAACCCAGGATCTGTTCAACGAGTATGTGAAGTGTGCGAAAGTATGAGCCTGATGAGGGCAAATCCCAGACCTATCCCAGACCTAACTTGCGTTGTCCTCTAAGATATTGATGGAAACCAGGTTTAATTGACTGTTTCAGTGTTGTACTTCATTACTTCGTGATGCAATGCAGAAAGAGCCCAGCATCTAGCCATCAAGTATGAGAAATATGCGAAAGAATGAGCCTGATGAGAGCAAATCCCAGAACTAACCTAGACCTAACATGAATTATTCTCTAAAATATTGATCGAAACCAGGTTTAATTGACTGTTTCAGTGTGGTCCCACATTATTACGTGATCCAAACCAGAAAAAACCCAGGATCCGTTCAACAAGTATGTGAAGAATGCGAAAGTATGAGTCTGATGAGTGAAAATCCCAGGCCTAACCTAGAGCTAACATGAATTATCCTCAAAAATATTGATCGAAACTTGGTTTAATCGACAGTTTCAGTGTGGCACCACATTACTATGCGATCCAAACCAGAAAATAATCCAGGATCCGTTCAACAAGTATGTGAAGAATGCGAAAGTATGAGTCTGATGAGTGAAAATCCCAGACCTAACCAAGACCTAACATGCGTTATCCTCGAAAATATTGACCGAAACCTGGTTTAATCGACTGTTTCAGTGTGGTACCACATTACTATGTGATCCAAACCATAAAATAACCCAGGATCTGTTCAACGAGTATGTGAAGTTTGCGAAAGTATGAGCCTGATGAGGGCAAATCCCAGACCTATCCCAGACCTAACTTGCGTTGTCCTCTAAGATATTGATGGAAACTAGGTTTAATTGACTGTTTCAGTGTTGTACTTCATTACTACGTGATGCAATCCAGAAAAAGCCCAGCATCTAGCCATCAAGTATGAGAAATATGCGAAAGAATGAGCCTGATGAGTGAAAATCCCAGGGCTAACCTAGACCTAACATGCGTTATCCTCTATAATATTGATCCAAACCCGGTTTAATGGACTGTTTCAGTGTGGTACCACACTACTACGTGATCCAAACCAGAAAAAACCCAGGATCCGTTCAACAAGTATGTGAAGAATGCGAAACTATGAGCCTGATGAGGTCAAATCCCAGACCTATCCCAGACCTAACTTGCGTGATCCTCTAAAATATTGATCGAAACCAGGTTCAATCGACTGTTTCTGTGTGGTACCACATTACTATGTGATCCAAACCAGAAAATAACCCAGGATCTGTTCAACGAGTATGTGAAGTGTGCGAAAGTATCAGTCTGATGAGGGCAAATCCCCGACCTATCCCAGACCTAACATGCGTTGTCCTCTAAAATATTTATCAAGACCAGGTTTAATTGATTGTTTCAGTGTGGTCCTACATTACTATGTGATCCAAACCGGAAAATAACCCAGGATCTGTTCAACAAGTATGTGAAGAATGCGAAAGTATGAGTCTGATGAGTGAAAATCCCAGGCCTAACCTAGAGCTAACATGCGTTATCCTCAAAAATATTGATCGAAACTTGGTTTAATCGACTGTTTCAGTGTGGCACCACATTACTATGCGATCCAAACCAGAAAATAATCCAGGATCCGTTCAACAAGTATGTGAAGAATGCGAAAGTATGAGTCTGATGAGTGAAAATCCCAGACCTAACCAAGACCTAACATGCGTTATCCTCAAAAATATTGATCGAAACCTGGTTTAATCGACTGTTTCAGTGTGGTACCACATTACTACATGATCCAAACCAGAAAAAACCCAGGATCAGTTCAACATGTATGTGAAGAATGCGAAAGTATGAGTCTGATGAGTGAAAATCCCAGACCTAACCAAGACCTAACATGCGTTATCCTCAAAAATATTGATCGAAACTTGGTTTAATCGACTGTTTCAGTGTGGCATCACATTACTATGCGATCCAAACCAGAAAATAATCCAGGATCCGTTCAACAAGTATGTGAAGAATGCGAAAGTATGAGTCTGATGAGTGAAAATCCCAGACCTAACCAAGACCTAACATGCGTTACCCTCAAAAATATTGATCGAAACTTGGTTTAATCGACTGTTTCAGTGTGGCACCACATTACTATGCGATCCAAACCAGAAAATAAGCCAGGATCCGTTCAACAAGTATGTGAAGAATGCGAAAGTATGAGTCTGATGAGTGAAATTCCCAGACCTAACCAAGACCTAACATGCGTTATCCTCAAAAATATTGATCGAAACTTGGTTTAATCGACTGTTTCAGTGTGGCACCACATTACTATGCGATCCAAACCAGAAAATAATCCAGGATCCGTTCAACAAGTATGTGAAGAATGCGAAAGTATGAGTCTGATGAGTGAAAATCCCAGACCTAACCAAGACCTAACATGCGTTATCCTCAAAAATATTGATCGAAACCTGGTTTAATCGACTGTTTCAGTATGGTACCACATTACTATGTGATCCAAACCAGAAAATAACCCAGGATCTGTTCAACGAGTATGTGAAGTGTGCGAAAGTATGAGTCTGATGAGGGCAAATCCCCGACCTATCCCAGACCTAACATGCGTTATCCTCTAAAATATTTATCAAGACCAGGTTTAATTGATTGTTTCAGTGTGGTCCTACATTACTATGTGATCCAAACCGGAAAATAACCCAGGATCTGTTCAACGAGTATGTGAAGTGTGCGAAAGTATGAGTCTGATGAGGTCAAATCCCAGACCTATCCCAGACCTAACTTGCGTTATCCTCTAAAATATTGATCGAAACCAGCTTCAATCGACTGTTTCTGTGTGGTACCACATTACTACATGATCCAAACCAGAAAAAACCCAGGATCAGTTCAACATGTATGTGAAGAATGCGAAAGTATGAGTCTGATGAGTGAAAATCCCAGGGCTAACCTAGACCTAACATGCGTCATCCTCTAAAATATTGATCCAAACCCGGTTTAATGGACTGTTTCAGTGTGGTACCACACTACTACGTGATACAAACCAGAAAAAACCCAGGATCTGTTCAACAAGTATGTGAAAAACGCGAAAGTATGAGCCTGATGAGGGCAAATCCCAGACCTATCCCAGACCTAACTTGCGTTGTCCTCTAAGCTATTGATGGAAACCAGGTTTAATTGACTGTTTCAGTGTTGTACTTCATTACTACGTGATGCAATCCATAAAAAGCCCAGGATCTAGCCATCAAGTATGAGAAATATGCGAAAGAATGAGCCTGATGAGAGCAAATCCCAGACCTAACCTAGACCTAATATGAATTATTCTCTAAAATATTGGTCGAAACCAGGTTAAATTGACTGTTTGAGTGTGGTCCCACATTACTACGTGATCCAAACAAGAAAAAACCCAGGATCCGTTCAACAAGTATGTGAAGAATGCGAAAGTATGAGTCTGATGAGTGAAAATCCCAGACCTAACCAAGACCTAACATGCGTTATCCTCTAAAATATTTATCAAGACCAGGTTTAATTGATTGTTTCAGTGTGGGCCCACATTACTACGTGATCCAAACCAGAAAAAACCCAGGATCCGTTCAACAAGTATGTGAAGAATGCGAAAGTATGAGTCTGATGAGTGAAAATCCCAGACCTAACCTAGACCTAACATGCGTTATCCTCTAAAATATTGATCCAAACCAGGTTTAATGGACTGTTTCAGTGAGGTACCACACTACTACGTGATCCAAACCAGAAACCCTGGATCTGTTCAAAAAGTATGTGAAAAACGCGAAAGTATGAGCCTGATGAGGGCAAATCCAAGACCTATCCCAGACCTAACTTGCGTTGTCCTCTAAGATATTGATGGAAACCAGGTTTAATTGACTGTTTCAGTGTGGTACCACTTTGCTACGTGATCTAATCCAGAAATAGCCCAGGATCTAGCCATGAAGTATGAGAAATATGCGAAAGTATGAGCCTGATGAGGGCAAATCCTAGACCTAACCCAGACCTAACATGCGTTATCATCTAAAATATTTATCAAGACCTGGCTTAATTGATTGTTTCAGTGTGGTCCCACATTACTACGTGATCCAAACCAGAAAAAACCCATGATCCGTTCAACAAGTATGTGAAGAATGCGAAAGTATGAGTCTGATGAGTGAAAATCCCAGACCTAACCAAGACCTAACATGCGTTATCCTCAAAAATATTGATCGAAACCTGGTTTAATCGACTGTTTCAGTGTGGTACCACATTACTATGTGATCCAAACCAGAAAATAACCCAGGATCTGTTCAACGAGTATGTGAAGTGTGCGAAAGTATGAGCCTGATGAGGGCAAATCCCAGACCTATCCCAGACCTAACTTGCGTTGTCCTCTAAGATATTGATGGAAACCAGGTTTAATTGACTGTTTCAGTGTTGTACTTCATTACTACGTGATCCAATCCAGAAAATAACCCAGGATCTGCCAAACGAGTATGTGAAGTGTGCGAAAGTATGAGCCTGATGAGAGCAAATCCCAGACCTAACCTAGACCTAACATGAATTATTCTCTAAAATATTGATCGAAACCAGGTTTAATTGACTGTTTCAGTGTGGTCCAACATTACTACCTGATCCAAACCTGAAAAAACACAGGATCTGTTCAACAAGTATGTGAAAAACGCGAAAGTATGAGCCTGATGAGGGCAAATCCCAGACCTATCCCAGACCTAACATGCGTTATCCTCTAAAATATTGAGCGAAACCAGGTTTAATGAACTGTTTCAGTGTGGTCCCACATTTCTACGTGATCCAAACCAGAAAAAACCCAGGGTCCGTTCAACAAGTATGTGAAGAATGCGAAAGTATGAGTCTGATGTGGTCAAATCCCAGACCTATCCCAGACTTAACTTGCGTTATCCTCTAAAATATTGATCGAAACCAGGTTTAATCGACTGTTTCAGCGTGGTACCACATTACTACGTGATACAATCCAGAAAATGCCCAGGATCTAGCCATCAAGTTTGACAAATATGCGAAAGTATGAGTCTGATGAGGTCAAATCCCAGACCTATCCCAGACTTAACTTGCGTTATCCTCTAAAATATTGTTCGAAACCAGGTTTAATCGACTGTTGCAGCGTGGTACCACATTACTACGTGATACAATCCAGAAACAGCCCAGGATCTACCCATGAAGTATGAGAAATATGCGAAAGTATGAGCCTGATGAGGGCAAATCCTAGACCTAACCCAAACCTAACATGCGTTATCCTCTAAAATATTTATCAAGACCAGGTTTAATTGAATGTTTCAGTGTGGTACCACATTACTACGTGAACCAAACCAGAAAAAACCCAGGATCCGTTCAACAAGTATGTTAAAACTGCAACAGTATGACCCTGATGAGGGCAAATCCCAGGCCTAACCTAGACCTAACATGCGTTGTCCCTTAAAATATTGATGGAAACCAGGTTTAATCGACTGTTTCAGTGTGGTACCACATTACTATGTGATCCAAACCAGAAAATAACCCAGGACCTGTTCAACGAGTATGTGAAGTGTGCGAAAGTATGAGTCTGATGAGGTCAAATCCCAGACCAATCCCAGACTTAACTTGCGTTATCCTCTAAAATATTGATCGAAACCAGGTTTAATCGACTGTTTCAGTGTGGTACCACATTACTACGTGATCCAAACCAGAAAAAACCCAGGATCAGTTCAACAAGTATGTGAAGAATGCGAAAGTATGAGTCTGATGAGTGAAAATCCCAGGGCTAACCTAGACCTAACATGCGTAATCCTCTAAAATATTGATCAAAACCAGGTTTAATCGACTGTTTCAGTGTGGTATCACACTACTACGTGACCCAAACCAAAAGAAACCCATGATCTGTTCAACAAGTATGTGAAAAACGCGAAAGTATGAGCCTGATGAGGGCAAATCCCAGACCTATCCCAGACCTAACATGCGTTATCCTCTAAAATATTGAGCGAAACCAGGTTTAATGAACTGTTTCAGTGTGGTCCCACATTACTACGTGATCCAAACCAGAAAAAACCCAGGGTCCGTTCAACAAGTATGTGAAGAATGCGAAAGTATGAGTCTGATGAGTGAAAATCCCAGACCTAGCCTAGACCTAACATGCGTTATCCTCTAAAATATTGATCCAAACCAGGTATAATGGACTGTTTCGGTGTGGTACCACACTACTACGTGATCCAAACCAGAAAAAACCCAGGATCTGTTCAACAAGTATGTGAAAAACGCGAAAGTATGAGTCTGATGTGGTCAAATCCCAGACCTATCCCAGACTTAACTTGCGTTATCCTCTAAAATATTGATCGAAACCAGGTTTAATCGACTGTTTCAGCATGGTACCACATTACTACGTGATACAATCCAGAAAATGCCCAGGATCTAGCCATCAAGTTTGACAAATATGCGAAAGTATGAGTCTGATGAGGTCAAATCCCAGACCTATCCCAGACTTAACTTGCGTTATCCTCTAAAATATTGTTCGAAACCAGGTTTAATCGACTGTTGCAGCGTGGTACCACATTACTACGTGATACAATCCAGAAACAGCCCAGGATCTACCCATGAAGTATGAGAAATATGCGAAAGTATGAGCCTGATGAGGGCAAATCCTAGACCTAACCCAAACCTAACATGCGTTATCCTCTAAAATATTTATCAAGACCAGGTTTAATTGAATGTTTCAGTGTGGTACCACATTACTACGTGAACCAAACCAGAAAAAACCCAGGATCCGTTCAACAAGTATGTTAAAACTGCAACAGTATGACCCTGATGAGGGCAAATCCCAGGCCTAACCTAGACCTAACATGCGTTGTCCCTTAAAATATTGATGGAAACCAGGTTTAATTGACTGTTTCAGTGTTGTACTTCATTACTACGTGATGCAATCCAGAAAAAGCCCAGGATCTAGCCATCAAGTATGAGAAATATGCGAAAGAATGAGCCTGATGAGAGCAAATCCCAGACCTAACCTAGACCTAACATGAATTATTCTCTAAAATATTGATCGAAAACAGGTTTAATTGACTGTTTCAGTGTTGTACCACATTACTATGTGATCCAAACCAGAAAATAACCCAGGATCTGTTCAACGAGTATGTGAAGTGTGCGAAAGTATGAGTCTGATGAGGTCAAATCCCAGACCTATCCCAGACCTAACTTGCGTTATCCTCTAAAATATTGATCGAAACCAGGTTTAATCGACTGTTTCAGTGAGGTACCACATTACTACGTGATCCAAACCAGAAATAGCCCAGGATCTAGCCATGAAGTATCAGAAATATGCGAAAGTATGAGCCTGATGAGGGCTAATACTAGACCTAACCCAGACCTAACATGCGTTATCCTCTAAAATATTTATCAAGACCAGGTTTAATTGATTGTTTCAGTGTGGTTCCACATTACTACGTGATCCAAACCAGAAAAAACCCAGGATCTGTTCAACGAGTATGTGAAGTGTGCGAAAGTATGAGTCTGATGAGGGCAAATCCCCGACCTATCCCAGACCTAACATGCGTTAACCTCTAAAATATTTATCAAGACCAGGTTTAATTGATTGTTTCAGTGTGGTCCCACATTACTACGTGATCCAAACCAGAAAAAACCCATGATCCGTTCAACAAGTATGTGAAGAATGCGAAAGTATGTGTCTGATGAGTGAAAATCCCAGACCTAACCAAGACCTAACATGCGTTATCCTCAAAAATATTGATCGAAACCTGGTTTAATCGACTGTTTCAGTGTGGTACCACATTACTATGTGATCCAAACCAGAAAATAACCCAGGATCTGTTCAACGAGTATGTGAAGTGTGCGAAAGTATGAGCCTGATGAGGGCAAATCCCAGACCTATCCCAGACCTAACTTGCGTTGTCCTCCAAGATATTGATGGAAACCAGGTTTAATTGACTGTTTCACTGTTGAACTTCATTACTACGTGATGCAATGCAGAAAAAGCCCAGCATCTAGCCATCAAGTATGAGAAATATGCGAAAGAATGAGCCTGATGAGAGCAAATCCCAGACCTAACCTAGACCTAACATGAATTATTCTCTAAAATATTGATCGAAACCAGGTTTAATTGACTGTTTCAGTGTGGTCCCACATTACTACGTGATCCAAACCAGAAAAAACCCAGGATCCGTTCAACAAGTATGTGAAGAATGCGAAAGTATGAGTCTGATGAGTGAATATCCCAGGCCTAACCTAGAGCTAACATGAATTATCCTCAAAAATATTGATCGAATCTTGGTTTAATCGACTGTTTCAGTGTGGCACCACATTACTATGCGATCCAAACCAGAAAATAATCCAGGATCCGTTCAACAAGTATGAGAAGAATGCGAAAGTATGAGTCTGATGAGTGAAAATCCCAGACCTAACCAAGACCTAACATGCGTTATCCTCAAAAATATTGATCGAAACCTGGTTTAATCGACTGTTTCAGTGTGGTACCACATTACTATGTGATCCAAACCATAAAATAACCCAGGATCTGTTCAACGAGTATGTGAAGTGTGCGAAAGTATGAGCCTGATGAGGGCAAATCCCAGACCTATCCCAGACCTAACTTGCGTTGTCCTCTAAGATATTGATGGAAACCAGGTTTAATTGACTGTTTCAGTGTTGTACTTCATTACTACGTGATGCAATCCAGAAAAAGCCCAGCATCTAGCCATCAAGTATGAGAAATATGCAAAAGAATGAGCCTGATGAGTGAAAATCCCAGGGCTAACCTAGACCTAACATGCGTTATCCTCTAAAATATTGATCCAAACCCGGTTTAATGGACTGTTTCAGTGTGGTACCACACTACTACGTGATCCAAACCAGAAAAAACCCAGGATCCGTTCAACAAGTATGTGAAGAATGCGAAAGTATGAGCCTGATGAGGTCAAATCCCAGACCTATCCCAGACCTAACTTGCGTGATCCTCTAAAATATTGATCGAAACCAGGTTCAATCGACTGTTTCTGTGTGGTACCACATTACTATGTGATCCAAACCAGAAAATAACCCAGGATCTGTTCAACGAGTATGTGAAGTGTGCGAAAGTATCAGTCTGATGAGGGCAAATCCCCGACCTATCCCAGCCCTAACCCAGACCTAACATGCGTTATCCTCTAAAATATTTATCAAGACCAGGTTTAATTGATTGTTTCAGTGTGGTCCTACATTACTATGTGATCCAAACCGGAAAATAACCCAGGATCTGTTCAACGAGTATGTGAAGTGTGCGAAAGTATGAGTCTGATGAGGTCAAATCCCAGACCTATCCCAGACCTAACTTGCGTTATCCTCTAAAATATTGATCGAAACCAGGTTCAATCGACTGTTTCTGTGTGGTACCACATTACTACATGATCCAAACCAGAAAAAACCCAGGATCAGTTCAACATGTATGTGAAGAATGCGAAAGTATGAGTCTGATGAGTGAAAATCCCAGGGCTAACCTAGACCTAACATGCGTTATCCTCTAAAATATTGATCCAAACCCGGTTTAATGGACTGTTTCAGTGTGGTACCACACTACTAAGTGATACAAACCAGAAAAAACCCAGGATCTGTTCAACAAGTATGTGAAAAACGCGAAAGTATGAGTCTGATGAGGGCAAATCCCAGACCTATCCCAGACCTAACTTGCGTGATCCTCTAAAATATTGATCGAAACCAGGTTCAATCGACTGTTTCTGTGTGGTACCACATTACTACATGATCCAAACCAGAAAAAACCCAGGATCAGTTCAACATGTATGTGAAGAATGCGAAAGTATGAGTCTGATGAGGGCAAATCCCCGACCTATCCCAGACCTAACATGCGTTATCCTCTAAAATATTTATCAAGACCAGGTTTAATTGATTGTTTCAGTGTGGTCCCACATTACTACGTGATACAATCCAGAAACAGCCCAGGATCTAGCCATGAAGTATGAGAAATATGCGAAAGTATGAGCCTGGTGAGGGCAAATCCTAGACCTAACCCAGACCTAACATGCGTTATCCTCTAAAATATTTATCAAGACCAGGTTTAATTGATTGTTTCAGTGTGGTCCTACATTACTATGTGATCCAAACCGGAAAATAACCCAGGATCTGTTCAACGAGTATGTGAAGTGTGCGAAAGTATGAGTCTGATGAGGTCAAATCCCAGGCCTATCCCAGACCTAACTTGCGTTATCCTCTAAAATATTGATCGAAACCAGGTTCAATCGACTGTTTCTGTGTGGTACCACATTACTACATGATCCAAACCAGAAAAAACCCAGGATCAGTTCAACATGTATGTGAAGAATGCGAAAGTATGAGTCTGATGAGTGAAAATCCCAGGGCTAACCTAGACCTAACATGCGTTATCCTCTAAAATATTGATCCAAACCCGGTTTAATGGACTGTTTCAGTGTGGTACCACACTACTAAGTGATACAAACCAGAAAAAACCCAGGATCTGTTCAACAAGTATGTGAAAAACGCGAAAGTATGAGCCTGATGAGGGCAAATCCCAGACCTATCCCAGACCTAACTTGCGTTGTCCTCTAAGATATTGATGGAAACCAGGTTTAATTGACTGTTTCAGTGTTGTACTTCATTACTACGTGATGCAATCCATAAAAAGCCCAGGATCTAGCCATCAAGTATGAGAAATATGCGAAAGAATGAGCCTGATGAGAGCAAATCCCAGACCTAACCTAGACCTAACATGAATTATTCTCTAAAATATTGGTCGAAACCAGGTTAAATTGACTGTTTCAGTGTGGTCCCACATTACTACGTGATCCAAACAAGAAAAAACCCAGGATCCGTTCAACAAGTATGTGAAGAATGCGAAAGTATGAGCCTGATGAGTGAAAATCCCAGACCTATGCCAGACATAACATGCGTTGTCCTCAAAAATATTGGTCGAAACATGGTGTAATCGATTGTTTCAGTGTGGTACCACATTACTATGTGATCCAAACCAGAAAATAACCCAGGATCTGTTCAACGAGTATGTGGAGTGTGCGAAAGTATGAGTCTGATGAGGGCAAATCCCAGACTTATCCCAGACCTAACATGCGTTATCCTCTAAAATATTTATCAAGACCAGGTTTAATTGATTGTTTCAGTGTGGTCCCACGTTACTACGTGATCCAATCCAGAAAAAGCCCAGGATCTAGCCATCAAGTATGAGAAATATGCGAAAGAATGAGCCTGACGAGGGCTAATCCTAGACCTAACCTAGACCTAACATGAATTATTTTCTAAAATATTTATCAAGACCAGGTTTAATTGAATGTTTCAGTGTGGTACCACATTACTACGTGATCCAAACCAGAAAAAACCCAGGATCTGTTCAACAAGTATGTGAAAAACGCGAAAGTATGAGTCTGATGAGGTCAAATCCCAGACCTATCCCAGACTTAACTTGCGTTATCCTCTAAAATATTGTTCGAAACCAGGTTTAATCGACTGTTGCAGCGTGGTACCACATTACTACGTGATACAATCCAGAAACAGCCCAGGATCTAGCCATGAAGTATGAGAAATATGCGAAAGTATGAGCCTGATGAGGGCAAATCCTAGAACTAACCCAAACCTAACATGCGTTATCCTCTAAAATATTTATCAAGACCAGGTTTAATTGAATGTTTCAGTGTGGTACCACATTACTACGTGAACCAAACCAGAAAAAACCCAGGATCCGTTCAACAAGTATGTTAAAACTGCAACAGTATGACCCTGATGAGGGCAAATCCCAGGCCTAACCTATACCTAACATGCGTTGTCCTCTAAAATATTGATGGAAACCAGGTTTAATTGACTGTTTCAGTGTTGTACTTCATTACTACGTGATGCAATCCAGAAAAAGCCCAGGATCTAGCCATCAAGTATGAGAAATATGCGAAAGAATGAGCCTGATGAGAGCAAATCCCAGACCTAACCTAGACCTAACATGAATTATTCTCTAAAATATTGATCGAAAACAGGTTTAATTGACTGTTTCAGTGTTATACCACATTACTATGTGATCCAAACCAGAAAATAACCCAGGATCTGTTCAACGAGTATGTGAAGTGTGCGAAAGTATGAGTCTGATGAGGTCAAATCCCAGACCTATCCCAGACCTAACTTGCGTAATCCTCTAAAATATTGATCGAAACCAGGTTTAATCGACTGTTTCAGTGAGGTACCACATTACTACGTGATCCAAACCAGAAATAGCCCAGGATCTAGCCATGAAGTATCAGAAATATGCGAAAGTATGAGCCTGATGAGGGCTAATCCTAGACCTAACCCAGACCTAACATGCGTTATCCTCTAAAATATTTATCAAGACCAGGTTTAATTGATTGTTTCAGTGTGGTTCCACATTACTACGTGATCCAAACCAGAAAAAACCCAGGATCTGTTCAACGAGTATGTGAAGTGTGCGAAAGTATGAGTCTGATGAGGGCAAATCCCCGACCTATCCCAGACCTAACATGCGTTAACCTCTAAAATATTTATCAAGACCAGGTTTAATTGATTGTTTCAGTGTGGTCCCACATTACTACGTGATCCAAACCAGAAAAAACCCATGATCCGTTCAACAAGTATGTGAAGAATGCGAAAGTATGTGTCTGATGAGTGAAAATCCCAGACCTAACCAAGACCTAACATGCGTTATCCTCAAAAATATTGATCGAAACCTGGTTTAATCGACTGTTTCAGTGTGGTACCACATTACTATGTGATCCAAACCAGAAAATAACCCAGGATCTGTTCAACGAGTATGTGAAGTGTGCGAAAGTATGAGCCTGATGAGGGCAAATCCCAGACCTATCCCAGACCTAACTTGCGTTGTCCTCCAAGATATTGATGGAAACCAGGTTTAATTGACTGTTTCACTGTTGAACTTCATTACTACGTGATGCAATGCAGAAAAAGCCCAGCATCTAGCCATCAAGTATGAGAAATATGCGAAAGAATGAGCCTGATGAGAGCAAATCCCAGACCTAACCTAGACCTAACATGAATTATTCTCTAAAATATTGATCGAAACCAGGTTTAATTGACTGTTTCAGTGTGGTCCCACATTACTACGTGATCCAAACCAGAAAAAACCCAGGATCCGTTCAACAAGTATGTGAAGAATGCGAAAGTATGAGTCTGATGAGTGAATATCCCAGGCCTAACCTAGAGCTAACATGAATTATCCTCAAAAATATTGATCGAATCTTGGTTTAATCGACTGTTTCAGTGTGGCACCACATTACTATGCGATCCAAACCAGAAAATAATCCAGGATCCGTTCAACAAGTATGTGAAGAATGCGAAAGTATGAGTCTGATGAGTGAAAATCCCAGACCTAACCAAGACCTAACATGCGTTATCCTCAAAAATATTGATCGAAACCTGGTTTAATCGACTGTTTCAGTGTGGTACCACATTACTATGTGATCCAAACCATAAAATAACCCAGGATCTGTTCAACGAGTATGTGAAGTGTGCGAAAGTATGAGCCTGATGAGGGCAAATCCCAGACCTATCCCAGACCTAACTTGCGTTGTCCTCTAAGATATTGATGGAAACCAGGTTTAATTGACTGTTTCAGTGTTGTACTTCATTACTACGTGATGCAATCCAGAAAAAGCCCAGCATCTAGCCATCAAGTATGAGAAATATGCAAAAGAATGAGCCTGATGAGTGAAAATCCCAGGGCTAACCTAGACCTAACATGCGTTATCCTCTAAAATATTGATCCAAACCCGGTTTAATGGACTGTTTCAGTGTGGTACCACACTACTACGTGATCCAAACCAGAAAAAACCCAGGATCCGTTCAACAAGTATGTGAAGAATGCGAAAGTATGAGCCTGATGAGGTCAAATCCCAGACCTATCCCAGACCTAACTTGCGTGATCCTCTAAAATATTGATCGAAACCAGGTTCAATCGACTGTTTCTGTGTGGTACCACATTACTATGTGATCCAAACCAGAAAATAACCCAGGATCTGTTCAACGAGTATGTGAAGTGTGCGAAAGTATCAGTCTGATGAGGGCAAATCCCCGACCTATCCCAGACCTAACCCAGACCTAACATGCGTTATCCTCTAAAATATTTATCAAGACCAGGTTTAATTGATTGTTTCAGTGTAGTTCCACATTACTATGTGATCCAAACCAGTAAAAACCCAGGATCTGTTCAACGAGTATGTGAAGTGTGCGAAAGTATGAGTCTGATGAGTGAAAATCCCAGACCTAACCTAGACCTAACATGCGTTATCCTCTAAAATATTGATCCAAACCAGGTTTAATGGACTGTTTCAGTGAGGTACCACACTACTACGTGATCCAAACCAGAAACCCAGGATCTGTTCAAAAAGTATGTGAAAAACGCGAAAGTATGAGCCTGATGAGGGCAAATCCAAGACCTATCCCAGACCTAACTTGCGTTGTCCTCTAAGATATTGATGGAAACCAGGTTTAATTGACTGTTTCAGTGTGGTACCACTTTGCTACGTGATCTAATCCAGAAATAGCCCAGGATCTAGCCATGAAGTATGAGAAATATGCGAAAGTATGAGCCTGACGAGGGCAAATCCTAGACCTAACCCAGACCTAACCCAGACCTAACATGCGTTATCCTCTAAAATATTTATCAAGACCAGGTTTAATTGATTGTTTCAGTGTAGTTCCACATTACTACGTGATCCAAACCAGTAAAAACCCAGGATCTGTTCAACGAGTATGTGAAGTGTGCGAAAGTATGAGTCTGATGAGGGCAAATCCCCGACTTATCCCAGACCTAACATGCGTTATATATGAGTAAGGTATTGATGGAAACCAGGTTTAATTGACTGTTTCAGTGTTGAACTTCATTACTACGTGATGCAATGCAGAAAAAGCCCAGCATCTAGCCATCAAGTATGAGAAATATGCGAAAGAATGAGCCTGATGAGAGCAAATCCCGGACCTAACCTAGACCTAACATGAATTATTCTCTAAAATATTGATCGAAACCAGGTTTAATTGACTGTTTCAGTGTGGTCCCACATTACTACGTGATCCAAACCAGAAAAAACCCAGGATCCGTTCAACAAGTATGTGAAGAATGCGAAAGTATGAGTCTGATGAGTGAAAATCCCAGGCCTAACCTAGAGCTAACATGAATTATCCTCAAAAATATTGATCGAAACTTGGTTTAATCGACTGTTTCAGTGTGGCACCACATTACTATGCGATCCAAACCAGAAAATAATCCAGGATCCGTTCAACAAGTATGTGAAGAATGCGAAAGTATGAGTCTGATGAGTGAAAATCCCAGACCTAACCAAGACCTAACATGCGTTATCCTCAAAAATATTGATCGAAACCTGGTTTAATCGACTGTTTCAGTGTGGTACCATATTACTATGTGATCCAAACCATAAAATAACCCAGGATCTGTTCAACGAGTATGTGAAGTGTGCGAAAGTATGAGCCTGATGAGGGCAAATCCCAGACCTATCTCAGACCTAAGTTGCGTTGTCCTCTAAGATATTGATGGAAAACAGGTTTAATTGACTGTTTCAGTGTTGTACTTCATTACAACGTGATGCAATCCAGAAAAAGCCCAGCATCTAGCCATCAAGTATGAGAAATATGCGAAAGAATGAGCCTGATGAGTGAAAATCCCAGGGCTAACCTAGACCTAACATGCGTTATCCTCTAAAATATTGATCCAAACCCGGTTTAATGGACTGTTTCAGTGTGGTACAACACTACTACGTGATCCAAACCAGAAAAAACCCAGGATCCGTTCAACAAGTATGTGAAGAATGCGAAAGTATGAGCCTGATGAGGTCAAATCCCAGACCTATCCCAGACCTATCTTGCGTGATCCTCTAAAATATTGATCGAAACCAGGTTCAATCGACTGTTTCTGTGTGGTACCACATTACTATGTGATCCAAACCAGAAAATAACCCAGGATCTGTTCAACGAGTATGTGAAGTGTGCGAAAGTATCAGTCTGATGAGGGCAAATCCCCGACCTATCCCAGACCTAACCCAGACCTAACATGCGTTATCCTCTAAAATATTTATCAAGACCAGGTTTAATTGATTGTTTCAGTGTAGTTCCACATTACTACGTGATCCAAACCAGTAAAAACCCAGGATCTGTTCAACGAGTATGTGAAGTGTGCGAAAGTATGAGTCTGATGAGTGAAAATCCCAGACCTAACCTAGACCTAACATGCGTTATCCTCTAAAATATTGATCCAAACCAGGTTTAATGGACTGTTTCAGTGAGGTACCACACTACTACGTGATCCAAACCAGAAACCCAGGATCTGTTCAAAAAGTATGTGAAAAACGCGAAAGTATGAGCCTGATGAGGGCAAATCCAAGACCTATCCCAGACCTAACTTGCGTTGTCCTCTAAGATATTGATGGAAACCAGGTTTAATTGACTGTTTCAGTGTGGTACCACTTTGCTACGTGATCTAATCCAGAAATAGCCCAGGATCTAGCCATGAAGTATGAGAAATATGCGAAAGTATGAGCCTGACGAGGGCAAATCCTAGACCTAACCCAGACCTAACCCAGACCTAACATGCGTTATCCTCTAAAATATTTATCAAGACCAGGTTTAATTGATTGTTTCAGTGTAGTTCCACATTACTACGTGATCCAAACCAGTAAAAACCCAGGATCTGTTCAACGAGTATGTGAAGTGTGCGAAAGTATGAGTCTGATGAGGGCAAATCCCCGACTTATCCCAGACCTAACATGCGTTATCCTCTAAAATATTTATCAAGACCAGGTTTAATTGATTGTTTCAGTGTGGTCCCACATTACTACGTGATCCAAACCAGAAAAAACCCACGATCCGTTCAACAAGTATGTGAAGAATGCGAAAGTATGAGTCTGATGAGTGAAAATCCCAGACCTAACCAAGACCTAACATGCGTTATCCTCAAAAATATTGATCGAAGCCAGGTTTAATCGACTGTTTCAGTGTGGTACCACATTACTATGTGATCCAAACCAGAAAATAACCCAGGATCTGTTCAACGAGTATGTGAAGTGTGCGAAAGTATGAGTCTGATGAGGTCAAATCCCAGACCAATCCCAGACTTAACTTGCGTTATCCTCTAAAATATTGATCGAAACCAGGTTTAATCGACTGTTTCAGTGTGGTACCACATTACTACGTGATCCAAACCAGAAAAAACCCAGGATCAGTTCAACAAGTATGTGAAGAATGCGAAAGTATGAGTCTGATGACTGAAAATCCCAGGGCTAACCTAGACGTAACATGCGTTATCCTCTAAAATATTGATCGAAACCAGGTTTAATCAACTGTTTCAGTGTGGTATCACACTACTACGTGACCCAAACCAGAAAAAACCCATGATCTGTTCAACAAGTATGTGAAAAACGCGAAAGTATGAGCCTGATGAGGGCAAATCCCAGACCTATCCCTGACCTAACATGCGTTATCCTCTAAAATATTGAGCGAAACCAGGTTTAATGAACTGTTTCAGTGTGGTCCCACATTACTACGTGCTCCAAACCAGAAAAAACCCAGGGTCCGTTCAACAAGTATGTGAAGAATGCGAAAGTATGAGTCTGATGAGTGAAAATCCCAGACCTAGCCTAGACCTAACATGCGTTATCCTCTAAAATATTGATCCAAACCAGGTATAATGGACTGTTTCGGTGTGGTACCACACTACTACGTGATCCAAACCAGAAAAAACCCAGGATCTGTTCAACAAGTATGTGAAAAACGCGAAAGTATGAGTCTGATGTGGTCAAATCCCAGACCTATCCCAGACTTAACTTGCGTTATCCTCTAAAATATTGATCGAAACCAGGTTTAATCGACTGTTTCAGCGTGGTACCACATTACTACGTGATACAATCCAGAAAATGCCCAGGATCTAGCCATCAAGTTTGACAAATATGCGAAAGAATGAGCCTGATGAGGGCAAATCCTAGACCTAATCCAGACCTAACATGCGTTATCCTCTAAGATATTGATCGCAACCAGGTTTAATTGACTGTTTCAGTGTGGTCCCACATTACTACGTGATCCAAACCAGAAAAAACCCAGGATCCGTTCAACAAGTATGTGAAGAATACGAAAGTATGAGTCTGATGAGTGAAAATCCCAGGCCTAACCTATTCCTAGCATGCGTTATCCTCTAAAATATTGATCGAAACCAGGTTTAATTGATTGTTTCAGTGTGGTCCCACGTTACTACGTGATCCAATCCAGAAAAAGCCCAGGATCTAGCCATCAAGTATGAGAAATATGCGAAAGAATGAGCCTGACGAGGGCTAATCCTAGACCTAACCTAGACCTAACATGAATTATTTTCTAAAATATTTATCAAGACCAGGTTTAATTGAATGTTTCAGTGTGGTACCACATTACTACGTGAACCAAACCAGAAAAAACCCAGGATCCGTTCAACAAGTATGTTAAAACTGCAACAGTATGACCCTGATGAGGGCAAATCCCAGGCCTAACCTAGACCTAACATGAGTTGTCCTCTAAAATATTGATGGAAACCAGGTTTAATTGACTGTTTCAGTGTTGTACTTCATTACTACGTGATGCAATCCAGAAAAAGCCCAGGATCTAGCCTTCAAGTATGAGAAATATGCGAAAGAATGAGCCTGATGAGAGCAAATCCCAGACCTAACCTAGACCTAACATGAATTATTCTCTAAAATATTGATCGAAAACAGGTTTAATTGACTGTTTCAGTGTTATACCACATTACTATGTGATCCAAGCCAGAAAATAACCCAGGATCTGTTCAACGAGTATGTGAAGTGTGCGAAAGTATGAGTCTGATGAGGTCAAATCCCAGACCTAACCTAGACCTAACATGAATTATTCTCTAAAATATTTATCAAGACCAGGTTTAATTGAATGTCTCAGTGTGGTACCACATTACTACGTGATCCAAACCAGAAAAAAGCCAGGATCTGTTCAACAAGTATGTGAAAAACGCGAAAGTATGAGTCTGATGAGGTCAAATCCCAGACCTATCCCAGACTTAACTTGCGTTATCCACTAAAATATTGATCGAAACCAGGTTTAATCGACTGTTTCAGCGTGGTACCACATTACTACGTGATACAATCCAGAAACAGCCCAGGATCTAGCCATGAAGTATGAGAAATATGCGAAAGTATGAGCCTGATGAGGGCAAATCCTAGACCTAACCCAAACCTAACATGCGTTATCCTCTAAAATATTTATCAAGACCAGGTTTAATTGAATGTTTCAGTGTGGTTCCACATTACTACGTGAACCAAACCAGAAAAAACCCAGGATCCGTTCAACAAGTATGTTAAAACTGCGACAGTATGACCCTGATGAGGGCAAATCCCAGGCCTAACCTAGACCTAACATGCGTTGTCCTCTAAAATATTGATGGAAACCAGGTTTAATTGACTGTTTCAGTGTTGTACTTCATTACTACGTGATGCAATCCAGAAAAAGCCCAGGATCTAGCCATCAAGTATGAGAAATATGCGAAAGAATGAGCCTGATGAGAGCAAATCCCAGACCTAACCTAGACCTAACATGAATTATTCTCTAAAATATTGATCGAAAACAGGTTTAATTGACTGTTTCAGTGTTGTACCACATTACTATGTGATCCAAACCAGAAAATAACCCAGGATCTGTTCAACGAGTATGTGAAGTGTGCGAAAGTATGAGTCTGATGAGGTCAAATCCCAGACCTATCCCAGACCTAACTTGCGTTATCCTCTAAAATATTGATCGAAACCAGGTTTAATCGACTGTTTCAGTGAGGTACCACATTACTACGTGATCCAAACCAGAAATAGCCCAGGATCTAGCCAGGAAGTATGAGAAATATGCGAAAGTATGAGCCTGATGAGGGCTAATCCTAGACCTAACCCAGACCTAACATGCGTTATCCTTTAAAATATTTATCAAGACCAGGTTTAATTGATTGTTTCAGTGTGGTTCCACATTACTACGTGATCCAAACCAGAAAAAACCCAGGATCTGTTCAACGAGTATGTGAAGTGTGCGAAAGTATGAGTCTGATGAGGGCAAATCCCCGACCTATCCCAGACCTAACATGCGTTATCCTCTAAAATATTTATCAAGACCAGGTTTAGTTGATTGTTTCAGTGTGGTCCCACATTACTACGTGATCCAAACCAGTAAAAACCCAGGATCTGTTGAACGAGTATGTGAAGAATGCGAAAGTATGAGTCTGATGAGTGAAAATCCCAGACCTAACCAAGACCTAACATGCGTTATCCTCAAAAATATTGATCGAAACCTGGTTTAATCGACTGTTTCAGTGTGGTACCACATTACTATGTGATCCAAACCAGAAAATAACCCAGGATCTGTTCAACGAGTATGTGAAGTGTGCGAAAGTATGAGCCTGATGAGGGCAAATCCCAGACCTATCCCAGATCTAACTTGCGTTGTCCTCTAAGATATTGATGGAAACCAGGTTTAATTGACTGTTTCAGTGTTGTACTTCATTACTACGTGATGCAATCCAGAAGAAGCCCAGCATCTAGCCATCAAGTATGAGAAATATGCGAAAGAATGAGCCTGATGACAGCAAATCCCAGACCTAACCTAGACCTAACATGAATTATTCTCTAAAATATTGATCGAAACCAGGTTTAATTGACTGTTTCAGTGTGGTCCCACATTACTACGTGATCCAAACCAGAAAAAACCCAGGATCCGTTCAACAAGTATGTGAAGAATGCGAAAGTATGAGTCTGATGAGTGAAAATCCCAGGCCTAACCTAGAGCTAACATGGGTTATCCTCAAAAATATTGATCGAAACTTGGTTTAATCGACTGTTTCAGTGTGGCACCACATTACTATGCGATCCAAACCAGAAAATAATCCAGGATCTGTCAAACGAGTATGTGAAGTGTGCGAAGGTATGACCCTGATGAGAGCAAATCCCAGGCCTAACCTAGACCTAACATGCGTTGTCCTCTAAAATATTGATGGAAACCAGGTTTAATTGATTGTTTCACTGTGGTCCCACATTACTACGTGATCCAAACCAGAAAAAACCCATGATCCGTTCAGCAAGTAAGATAAAACTGCGACAGTATGACCCTTATGAGAGCAAATCCCAGACCTAACCTAGACCTGACATGCGTTGTCCTCTAAAATATTGATGGAAACCAGGTTTAATTTACTGTTTCAGTGTTGTACTTCATTACTACGTGTTGCAATCCAGAAAAAGCCCAGGATCTAGCCATCAAGTATGACAAATATCCGAAAGAATGAGCCTGATGGGAGCAAATCCCAGACCTAACCTAGACCTAACATGAATTATTCTCTAAAATATTGATCGAAACCAGGTTTAATTGACTGTTTCAGTGTTGTACTTCATTGCTACGTGATGCAATTCAGAAAAAGCCCAGGATCTAGCCATCAAGTATGAGAAATATGCGAAAGAATAAGCCTGATGTGGGCAAATCCTAGACCTAACCCAGACCTAACATGCGTTATCCTCTAAAATATTGATCGCAACCAGGTTTAATGGACTGTTTCAGTGTGGTACCACACTACTACGTGATCCAAACCAGAAAAAACCCAGGATCTGTTCAACAAGTAAGTGAAAAATGCGAAAGTATGAGTCTGATGAGGTCAAATCCCAGACCTATCCCAGACTTAACTTGCGTTATCCTCTAAAATATTGACCGAAACCAGGTTTAATCGACTGTTTCAGCGTGGTACCACATTACTATGTGATACAATCCAGAAACAACCCAGGATCTAGCCATGAAGTGTGAGAGATATGCGAAAGTATGAGCCTGATGAGGGCAAATCCTAGACCTAACCCAAACGTAACATGCGTTATCCTCTAAAATATTTATCAAGACCAGGTTTAATTGAATGTTTCAGTGTGGTACCACATTACTACGTGAACCAAGCCAGAAAAAACCCAGGATCCGTTCAACAAGCAAGTTAAAACTGCGACAGTATGACCCCTATGAGAGCAAATCCCAGACCTAACCTAGACCTGACATGCGTTGTCCTCTAAAATATTGATGGAAACCAGGTTTAATTGACTGTTTCAGTGTTGTACTTCATTACTACGTGTTGCAATCCAGAAAAAGCCCAGCATCTAGCCATCAAGTATGAGAAATATGCGAAAGAATGAGCCTGATGAGAGCAAATCCCTGACCTAACCTAGACCTAACATGAATTATTCTCTAAAATATTGATCAAAACCAGGTTTAATTGACTGTTTCAGTGTGGTACCACATTACTATGTGATCCAATCCAGAAATAGCCCAGGATCCAGCCATGAAGTATGAGAAATATGCGAAAGGAGGAGCCTGATGTGGGCAAATCCTAGACCTAACCCAGACCTAACATGCGTTATCCTCTAAAATATTTATCAAGACCAGGTTTAATTGAATGTTTCAGTGTGGTACCACATTACTATGTGATCCAAACCAGAAAATAACCCAGGATCTGTTCAACGAGTATGTGAATTGTGCGAAAGTTTGAGTCTGATGAGGGCATATCCCAGACCTAACCTAGACCTAACTTGCGTTATCCTCTAAAATATTTATCAAGCCCAGGTTTAATTGAATGTTTCAGTGTGGTACCACATTACTACGTGTACCAAACCGGAAAAAACCCAGGATCCGTTCAACAAGTATGTGAAGAATGCGAAAGTATGAGTCTGAAGAGTGAAAATCCCAGGCCTAACCTAGACCTAACATGCGTTACCCTCTAAAATATTGATCGATACCAGGTTTAATGGACTGTTTCAGTGTGGTACCACTTTACTACGTGATCCAAAGCAGAAAAAACCCTCGATCAGGTCAACATGTATGTTAAAACTGCGAAAGTATGACCCTGATGAGAGCAAATCCCAGGCCTATCCTAGACCTAACATGCGTTGTCCTCTAAAATATTGATGGAAACCAGGTTTAATTGACTGTTTCAGTGTTGTACTTCATTACTACGTGATGCAATCCAGAGAAAGCCCAGGATCTAGCCGTCAAGTATCAAAAATATGCGAAAGAATGAGCCTGATGAGAGCGAATCCCAGACCTAACCTAGACCTAACATGAATTATTCTCTAAAATATTCATCAAAACCAGGTTTAATTGACTGTTTCAGTGTGGTACCACATTACTACGTGATCCAAACCAGAAAAAAGCCAGGATCTGTTCAACAAGTATGTGAAAAACGCGAAAGTATGAGTCTGATGAGGTCAAATCCCAGACCTATCCCAGACTTAACTTGCGTTATCCACTAAAATATTGATCGAAACCAGGTTTAATCGACTGTTTCTGCGTGGTACCACATTACTACGTGATACAATCCAGAAACAGCCCAGGATCTAGCCATGAAGTATGAGAAATATGCGAAAGTATGAGCTTGATGAGGGCAAATCCTAGACCTAACCCAAACCTAACATGCGTTATCCTCTAAAATATTTATCAAGACCAGGTTTAATTGAATGTTTCAGTGTGGTACCACATTACTACGTGAACCAAACCAGAAAAAACCCAGGATCCGTTCAACAAGTATGTTAAAACTGCGACAGTATGACCCTGGTGAGGGCAAATCCCAGGCCTAACCTAGACCTAACATGCGTTGTCCTCTAAAATATTGATGGAAACCAGGTTTAATTGACTGTTTCAGTGTTGTACTTCATTACTACGTGATGCAATCCAGAAAAAGCCCAGGATCTAGCCATCAAGTATGAGAAATATGCGAAAGAATGAGCCTGATGAGAGCAAATCCCAGACCTAACCTAGACCTAACATGAATTATTCTCTAAAATATTGATCGAAAACAGGTTTAATTGACTGTTTCACTGTTGTACCACATTACTATGTGATCCAAACCAGAAAATAACCCAGGATCTGTTCAACGAGTATGTGAAGTGTGCGAAAGTATGAGCCTGATGAGTGAAAATCCCAGGGCTAACCTAGACCTAACATGCGTTATCCTCTGTAATATTGATCCAAACCCGGTTTAATGGACTGTTTCAGTGTGGTACCACACTACTACGTGATCCAAACCAGAAAAAACCCAGGATCCGTTCAACAAGTATGTGAAGAATGCGAAAGTATGAGCCTGATGAGGTCAAATCCCAGACCTATCCCAGACCTATCTTGCGTGATCCTCTAAAATATTGATCGAAACCAGGTTCAATCGACTGTTTCTGTGTGGTACCACATTACTATGTGATCCAAACCAGAAAATAACCCAGGATCTGTTCAACGAGTATGTGAAGTGTGCGAAAGTATCAGTCTGATGAGGGCAAATCCCCGACCTATCCCAGACCTAACCCAGACCTAACATGCGTTATCCTCTAAAATATTTATCAAGACCAGGTTTAATTGATTGTTTCAGTGTAGTTCCACATTACTACGTGATCCAAACCAGTAAAAACCCAGGATCTGTTCAACGAGTATGTGAAGTGTGCGAAAGTATGAGTCTGATGAGTGAAAATCCCAGACCTAACCTAGACCTAACATGCGTTATCCTCTAAAATATTGATCCAAACCAGGTTTAATGGACTGTTTCAGTGAGGTACCACACTACTACGTGATCCAAACCAGAAACCCAGGATCTGTTCAAAAAGTATGTGAAAAACGCGAAAGTATGAGCCTGATGAGGGCAAATCCAAGACCTATCCCAGACCTAACTTGCGTTGTCCTCTAAGATATTGATGGAAACCAGGTTTAATTGACTGTTTCAGTGTGGTACCACTTTGCTACGTGATCTAATCCAGAAATAGCCCAGGATCTAGCCATGAAGTATGAGAAATATGCGAAAGTATGAGCCTGACGAGGGCAAATCCTAGACCTAACCCAGACCTAACCCAGACCTAACATGCGTTATCCTCTAAAATATTTATCAAGACCAGGTTTAATTGATTGTTTCAGTGTAGTTCCACATTACTACGTGATCCAAACCAGTAAAAACCCAGGATCTGTTCAACGAGTATGTGAAGTGTGCGAAAGTATGAGTCTGATGAGGGCAAATCCCCGACTTATCCCAGACCTAACATGCGTTATCCTCTAAAATATTTATCAAGACCAGGTTTAATTGATTGTTTCAGTGTGGTCCCACATTACTACGTGATCCAAACCAGAAAAAACCCATGATCCGTTCAACAAGTATGTGAAGAATGCGAAAGTATGAGTCTGATGAGTGAAAATCCCAGACCCAACCAAGACCTAACATGCGTTATCCTCAAAAATATTGATCGAAGCCAGGTTTAATCGACTGTTTCAGTGTGGTACCACATTACTATGTGATCCAAACCAGAAAATAACCCAGTATCTGTTCAACGAGTATGTGAAGTGTGCGAAAGTATGAGTCTGATGAGGTCAAATCCCAGACCAATCCCAGACTTAACTTGCGTTATCCTCTAAAATATTGATCGAAACCAGGTTTAATCGACTGTTTCAGTGTGGTACCACATTACTACGTGATCCAAACCAGAAAAAACCCAGGATCAGTTCAACAAGTATGTGAAGAATGGGAAAGTATGAGTCTGATGAGTGAAAATCCCAGGGCTAACCTAGACGTAACATGCGTTATCCTCTAAAATATTGATCGAAACCAGGTTTAATCAACTGTTTCAGTGTGGTATCACACTACTACGTGACCCAAACCAGAAAAAACCCATGATCTGTTCAACAAGTATGTGAAAAACGCGAAAGTATGAGCCTGATGAGGGCAAATCCCAGACCTATCCCTGACCTAACATGCGTTATCCTCTAAAATATTGAGCGAAACCAGGTTTAGTGAACTGTTTCAGTGTGGTCCCACATTACTACGTGCTCCAAACCAGAAAAAACCCAGGGTCCGTTCAACAAGTATGTGAAGAATGCGAAAGTATGAGTCTGATGAGTGAAAATCCCAGACCTAGCCTAGACCTAACATGCGTTATCCTCTAAAATATTGATCCAAACCAGGTATAATGGACTGTTTCGGTGTGGTACCACACTACTACGTGATCCAAACCAGAAAAAACCCAGGATCTGTTCAACAAGTATGTGAAAAACGCGAAAGTATGAGTCTGATGTGGTCAAATCCCAGACCTATCCCAGACTTAACTTGCGTTATCCTCTAAAATATTGATCGAAACCAGGTTTAATCGACTGTTTCAGCGTGGTACCACATTACTACGTGATACAATCCAGAAAATGCCCAGGATCTAGCCATCAAGTTTGACAAATATGCGAAAGAATGAGCCTGATGAGGGCAAATCCTAGACCTAATCCAGACCTAACATGCGTTATCCTCTAAGATATTGATCGCAACCAGGTTTAATTGACTGTTTCAGTGTGGTCCCACATTACTACGTGATCCAAACCAGAAAAAACCCAGGATCCGTTCAACAAGTATGTGAAGAATACGAAAGTATGAGTCTGATGAGTGAAAATCCCAGGCCTAACCTATTCCTAGCATGCGTTATCCTCTAAAATATTGATCGAAACCAGGTTTAATTGATTGTTTCAGTGTGGTCCCACGTTACTACGTGATCCAATCCAGAAAAAGCCCAGGATCTAGCCATCAAGTATGAGAAATATGCGAAAGAATGAGCCTGACGAGGGCTAATCCTAGACCTAACCTAGACCTAACATGAATTATTTTCTAAAATATTTATCAAGACCAGGTTTAATTGAATGTTTCAGTGTGGTACCACATTACTACGTGAACCAAACCAGAAAAAACCCAGGATCCGTTCAACAAGTATGTTAAAACTGCAACAGTATGACCCTGATGAGGGCAAATCCCAGGCCTAACCTAGACCTAACATGAGTTGTCCTCTAAAATATTGATGGAAACCAGGTTTAATTGACTGTTTCAGTGTTGTACTACATTACTACGTGATGCAATCCAGAAAAAGCCCAGGATCTAGCCATCAAGTATGAGAAATATGCGAAAGAATGAGCCTGATGAGAGCAAATCCCAGACCTAACCTAGACCTAACATGAATTATTCTCTAAAATATTGATCGAAAACAGGTTTAATTGACTGTTTCAGTGTTATACCACATTACTATGTGATCCAAGCCAGAAAATAACCCAGGATCTGTTCAACGAGTATGTGAAGTGTGCGAAAGTATGAGTCTGATGAGGTCAAATCCCAGACCTAACCTAGACCTAACATGAATTATTCTCTAAAATATTTATCAAGACCAGGTTTAATTGAATGTCTCAGTGTGGTACCACATTACTACGTGATCCAAACCAGAAAAAAGCCAGGATCTGTACCAACAAGTATGTGAAAAACGCGAAAGTATGAGTCTGATGAGGTCAAATCCCAGACCTATCCCAGACTTAACTTGCGTTATCCACTAAAATATTGATCGAAACCAGGTTTAATCGACTGTTTCAGCGTGGTACCACATTACTACGTGATACAATCCAGAAACAGCCCAGGATCTAGCCATGAAGTATGAGAAATATGCGAAAGTATGAGCCTGATGAGGGCAAATCCTAGACCTAACCCAAACCTAACATGCGTTATCCTCTAAAATATTTATCAAGACCAGGTTTAATTGAATGTTTCAGTGTGGTACCACATTACTACGTGAACCAAACCAGAAAAAACCCAGGATCCGTTCAACAAGTATGTTAAAACTGCGACAGTATGACCCTGATGAGGGCAAATCCCAGGCCTAACCTAGACCTAACATGCGTTGTCCTCTAAAATATTGATGGAAACCAGGTTTAATTGACTGTTTCAGTGTTGTACTTCATTACTACGTGATGCAATCCAGAAAAAGCCCAGGATCTAGCCATCAAGTATGAGAAATATGCGAAAGAATGAGCCTGATGAGAGCAAATCCCAGACCTAACCTAGACCTAACATGAATTATTCTCTAAAATATTGATCGAAAACAGGTTTAATTGACTGTTTCAGTGTTGTACCACATTACTATGTGATCCAAACCAGAAAATAACCCAGGATCTGTTCAACGAGTATGTGAAGTGTGCGAAAGTATGAGTCTGATGAGGTCAAATCCCAGACCTATCCCAGACCTAACTTGCGTTATCCTCTAAAATATTGATCGAAACCAGGTTTAATCGACTGTTTCAGTGAGGTACCACATTACTACGTGATCCAAACCAGAAATAGCCCAGGATCTAGCCATGAAGTATGAGAAATATGCGAAAGTATGAGCCTGATGAGGGCTAATCCTAGACCTAACCCAGACCTAACATGCGTTATCCTCTAAAATATTTATCAAGACCAGGTTTAATTGATTGTTTCAGTGTGGTTCCACATTACTACGTGATCCAAACCAGAAAAAACCCAGGATCTGTTCAACGAGTATGTGAAGTGTGCGAAAGTATGAGTCTGATGAGGGCAAATCCCCGACCTATCCCAGACCTAACATGCGTTATCCTCTAAAATATTTATCAAGACCAGGTTTAATTGATTGTTTCAGTGTGGTCCCACATTACTACGTGATCCAAACCAGAAAAAACCCATGATCCGTTCAACAAGTATGTGAAGAATGCGAAAGTATGTGTCTGATGAGTGACAATCCCAGACCTAACCAAGACCTAACATGCGTTATCCTCAAAAATATTGATCGAAACCTGGTTTAATCGACTGTTTCAGTGTGGTACCACATTACTATGTGATCCAAACCAGAAAATAACCCAGGATCTGTTCAACGAGTATGTGAAGTGTGCGAAAGTATGAGCCTGATGAGGGCAAATCCCAGACCTATCCCAGACCTAACTTGCGTTGTCCTCTAAGATATTGATGGAAACCAGGTTTAATTGACTGTTTCAGTGTTGAACTTCATTACTACGTGATGCAATGGAGAAAAAGCCCAGCATCTAGCCATCAAGTATGAGAAATATGCGAAAGAATGAGCCTGATGAGAGCAAATCCCAGACCTAACCTAGACCTAACACGAATTATTCTCCAAAATATTGATCGAAACCAGGTTTAATTGACTGTTTCAGTGTGGTCCCACATTACTACGTGATCCAAACCAGAAAAAACCCAGGATCCGTTCAACAAGTATGTGAAGAATGCGAAAGTATGAGTCTGATGAGTGAAAATCCCAGGCCTAACCTAGAGCTAACATGAATTATCCTCAAAAATATTGATCGAAACTTGGTTTAATCGACTGTTTCAGTGTGGCGCCACATTACTATGCGATCCAAACCAGAAAATAATCCAGGATCCGTTCAACGAGTATGTGAAGTGTGCGAAAGTATGAGTCTGATGAGGGCAAATCCCAGACCTATCGCAGACCTAACTTGCGTTGTCCTCTAAGATATTGATGGAAACCAGGTTTAATTGACTGTTTCAGTGTTGTACTTCATTACTACGTGATGCAATCCAGAAGAAGCCCAGCATCTAGCCATCAAGTATGAGAAATATGCGAAAGAATGAGCCTGATGAGGGCAAATCCCAGACCTATCCCAGACCTAACTTGCGTTGTCCTCTAAGATATTGATGGAAACCAGGTTTAATTGACTGTTTCAGTGTTGTACTTCATTACTACGTGATGCAATCCAGAAAAAGCCCAGCATCTAGCCATCAAGTATGAGAAATATGCGAAAGAATTAGCCTGATAAGTGAAAATCCCAGGGCTAACCTAGACCTAACATGCGTTATCCTCTAAAATATTGATCCAAACCCGGTTTAATGGACTGTTTCAGTGTGGTACGACACTACTACGTGATCCAAACCAGAAAAAACCCAGGATCCGTTCAACAAGTATGTGAAGAATGCGAAAGTATGAGCCTGATGAGGTCAAATCCCAGACCTATCCCAGACCTAACTTGCGTGATCCTCTAAAATATTGATCGAAAACAGGTTCAATCGACTGTTTCTGTGTGGTACCACATTACTATGTGATCCAAACCAGAAAATAACCCAGGATCTGTTCAACGAGTATGTGAAGTGTGCGAAAGTATCAGTCTGATGAGGGCAAATCCCCGACCTATCCCAGACCTAACATGCGTTGTCCTCTAAAATATTTATCAAGACCAGGTTTAATTGATTGTTTCAGTGTGGTCCTACATTGCTATGTGATCCAAACCGGAAAATAACCCAGGATCTGTTCAACAAGTATGTGAAGAATGCGAAAGTATGAGTCTGATGAGTGAAAATCCCAGGCCTAACCTAGAGCTAACATGCGTTATCCTCAAAAATATTGATCGAAACTTGGTTTAATCGACTGTTTCAGTGTGGCACCACATTACTATGCGATCCAAACCAGAAAATAATCCAGGATCCGTTCAACAAGTATGTGAAGAATGCGAAAGTATGAGTCTGATGAGTGAAAATCCCAGACCTAACCGAGACCTAACATGCGTTATCCTCAAAAATATTGATCGAAACCTGGTTTAATCGACTGTTTCAGTGTGGTACCACATTACTATGTGATCCAAACCAGAAAATAACCCAGGATCTGTTCAACGAGTATGTGAAGTGTGCGAAAGTATGAGTCTGATGAGGGCAAATCCCCGACCTATCCCAGACCTAACATGCGTTATCCTCTAAAATATTTATCAAGACCAGGTTTAATTGATTCTTTCAGTGTGGTCCCACATTACTACGTGATACAATCCAGAAACAGCCCAGGATCTAGCCATGAAGTATGAGAAATATGCGAAAGTATGAGCCTGGTGAGGGCAAATCCTAGACCTAACCCAGACCTAACATGCGTTATCCTCTAAAATATTTATCAAGACCAGGTTTAATTGATTGTTTCAGTGTGGTCCTACATTACTATGTGATCCAAACCGGAAAATAACCCAGGATCTGTTCAACGAGTATGTGAAGTGTGCGAAAGTATGAGTCTGATGAGGACAAATCCCAGACCTATCCCAGACCTAACTTGCGTTCTCCTCTAAAATATTCATCGAAACCAGGTTCAATCGACTGTTTCTGTGTGGTACCACATTACTACATGATCCAAACCAGAAAAAACCCAGGATCAGTTCAACATGTATGTGAAGAATGCGAAAGTATGAGTCTGATGAGTGAAAATCCCAGGGCTAACCTAGACCTAACATGCGTTATCCTCTAAAATATTTATCAAGATCAGGTTTAATTGAATGTTTCAGTGTGGTACCACATTACTACGTGAACCAAACCAGAAAAAACCCAGGATCCGTTCAGCAAGTAAGATAAAACTGCGACAGTATGAGCCTGATGAGGGCAAATCCCAGACCTATCCCAGACCTAACTTGCGTTGTCCTCTAAGATATTGATGGAAACCAGGTTTAATTGACTGTTTCAGTGTTGTACTTCATTACTACGTGATGCAATCCAGAAATAGCCCAGGATCTAGCCATCAAGTATGAGAAATATGCGAAAGAATGAGCCTGATGAGAGCAAATCCCAGACCTAACCTAGACCTAACATGAATTATTCTCTAAAATATTGATCGAAAACAGGTTTAATTGACTGTTTCAGTGTTGTACCACATTACTATGTGATCCAAACCAGAAAATAACCCAGGATCTGTTCAACGAGTATGTGAAGTGTGCGAAAGTATGAGTCTGATGAGGTCAAATCCCAGACCTATCCCAGACCTAACTTGCGTTGTCCTCTAAGATATTGATGGAAACCAGGTTTAATTGACTGTTTCAGTGTTGTACTTCATTACTACGTGATGTAATCCAGAAATAGCCCAGGATCTAGCCATCAAGTATGAGAAATATGCGAAAGAATGAGCCTGATGAGAGCAAATCCCAGACCTAACCTAGACCTAACATGAATTATTCTCTAAAATATAGATCGAAACCAGGTTTAATTGACTGTTTCAGTGTGGTACCACATTACTACGTGATCCAAACCAGAAAAAGCCTAGGATCAGTTCAACCAGTATGTGAAAAACGCGAAAGTATGAGTCTGATGAGGGCGAATCCCAGACCTATGCCAGACATAACTTGCGTTATCCTGTAAAATATTGATCGAAACCTGGTTTAATCGACTGTTTCAGTGTGGTACCACATTACTATGTGATCGAAACCAGAAAATAACCCAGGATCTGTTCAACGAGTATGTGAAGTGTGCGAAAGTATGAGTCTGATGAGGTCAAATCCCAGACCAATCCCAGACTTAACTTGCGTTATCCTCTAAAATATTGATCGAAACCAGGTTTAATCGACTGTTTCAGTGTGGTACCACATTACTACGTGATCCAAACCAGAAAAAACCCAGGATCAGTTCAACAAGTATGTGAGGAATGCGAAAATATGAGTCTGATGAGTGAAAATCCCAGGGCTAACCTAGACCTAACATGCGTTATCCTCTAAAATATTGATCGAAACCAGGTTTAATCGACTGTTTCAGTGTGGTACCACATTACTACGTGATCCAAACCAGAAAAAACCCAGGATCAGTTCAACAAGTATGTGAAGAATGCGAAAGTATGAGTCTGATGAGTGAAAATCGCAGGGCTAACCTAGACCTAACATGCGTTATCCTCTAAAATATTGATCGAAACCAGGTTTAATCGACTGTTTCAGTGTGGTATCACACTACTACGTGACCCAAACCAGAAAAAACCCATGATCTGTTCAACAAGTATGTGAAAAACGCGAAAGTATGAGCCTGATGAGGGCAAATCCCAGACCTATCCCAGACCTAACTTGCGTTATCCTCTAAAATATTGATCGAAACCAGGTTCAATCGACTGTTTCAGTGTGGTACCACATTACTGCGTGATCCCAACCAGAAAAAACCCAGGATCAGTTCAACATGTATGTGAAGAATGCGAAAGTATGAGTCTGATGAGTGAAAATCCCAGGGCTAACCTAGACCTAACATGCGTTATCCTCTAAAATATTGATCCAAACCCGGTTTAATGGACTGTTTCAGTGTGGTACCACACTACTACGTGATACAAACCAGAAAAAACCCAGGATCTGTTCAACAAGTATGTGAAAAACGCGAAAGTATGAGCCTGATGAGGGCAAATCCCAGACCTATCCCAGACCTAACTTGCGTTGTCCTCTAAGATATTGCTGGAAACCAGGTTTAATTGACTGTTTCAGTGTGGTACCACATTACTACGTGATCTAATCCAGAAATAGCCCAGGATCTAGCCATGAAGTATGAGAAATATGCGAAAGTATGAGCCTGACGAGGGCAAATCCTAGACCTAACCCAGACCTAACCCAGACCTAACATGCGTTATCCTCTAAAATATTTATCAAGACCAGGTTTAATTGATTGTTTCAGTGTAGTTCCACATTACTACGTGATCCAAACCAGTAAAAACACAGGATCTGTTGAACGAGTATGTGAAGTGTGCGAAAGTATGAGTCTGATGAGGGCAAATCCCCGACTTATCCCAGACCTAACATGCGTTATCCTCTAAAATATTTATCAAGACCAGGTTTAGTTGATTGTTTCAGTGTTGTCCCACATTACTACGTGATCCAAACCAGTAAAAACCCAGGATCTGTTGAACGAGTATGTGAAGAATGCGAAAGTATGAGTCTGATGAGTGAAAATCCCAGACCTAACCAAGACCTAACATGCGTTATCCTCAAAAATATTGATCGAAACCTGGTTTAATCGACTGTTTCAGTGTGGTACCACATTACTATGTGATCCAAACCAGAAAATAACCCAGGATCTGTTCAACGAGTATGTGAAGTGTGCGAAAGTATGAGCCTGATGAGGGCAAATCCCAGACCTATCCCAGATCTAACTTGCGTTACCCTCTAAAATATTGATCGATACCAGGTTTAATGGACTGTTTCAGTGTGGTACCACTTTACTACGTGATCCAAAGCAGAAAAAACCCTCGATCAGGTCAACATGTATGTTAAAACTGCGAAAGTATGACCCTGATGAGAGCAAATCCCAGGCCTATCCTAGACCTAACATGCGTTGTCCTCTAAAATATTGATGGAAACCAGGTTTAATTGACTGTTTCAGTGTTGTACTTCATTACTACGTGATGCAATCCAGAGAAAGCCCAGGATCTAGCCGTCAAGTATGAAAAATATGCGAAAGAATGAGCCTGATGAGAGCGAATCCCAGACCTAACCTAGACCTAACATGAATTATTCTCTAAAATATTCATCAAAACCAGGTTTAATTGACTGTTTCAGTGTGGTACCACATTACTACGTGATCCAATCCAGAAATAGCCCAGGATCCAGCCATGAAGTATGAGACATATGCGAAAGTATGAGCCTGATGAGGGCAAATCCTAGACCTAACCCAGACCTAACATGCGTTATCCTCTAAAATATTTATCAAGACCAGGTTTAATTGAATGTTTCAGTGTGGTACAACATTACTACGTGATCCAAACCGGTAAAAACCCAGGATCCGCTCAACAAGTATGAGAAGAATGCGGAAGTATGAGTCTGATGAGTGAAAATCCCCGGCCTAACCTAGACCTAACATGCGTTATCCTCAAAAATATAGATCCAAACAAGGTTTAATGGACTGTTTCAGTGTGGTACCACACTACTACGTGATCCAAACCAGAAAAAACCCAGGATCTGTTCAACAAGTATGTGAAAAACGCGAAAGTATGAGTCTGATGAGGGCAAATCCGAGACCTAACCTAGACCTAACATGCGTTATCCTCTAAAATATAGATCCAAACCAGGTTTAATGGACTGTTTCAGTGTGGTACCACACTACTACGTGATCCAAACCAGAAACAGCCCAGGATCTAGCCATCAAGTATGAGAAATATGCGAAAGAATGAGCCTGATGAGAGCAAATCCCAGACATAACCTAGACCTAACATGAATTATTCTCTAAAATATAGATCGAAGCCAGGTTTAATTGACTGTTTCAGCGTGGTACCACATTACTACGTGATACAACCCAGAAACAGCCCAGGATCTAGCCATGAAGTATGAGAAATATGCGAAAGTATGAGCCTGATGAGGGCAAATCCTAGACTTAACCCAAACTTAACATGCGTTGTCCTCTAAAATATTTATCAAGATCAGGTTTAATTGAATGTTTCAGTGTGGTACCACATTACTACGTGAACCAAACCAGAAAAAACCCAGGATCCGTTCAGCAAGTAAGATAAAACTGCGACAGTTTGACCCTTATGAGAGCAAATCCCAGACCTAACCTAGACCTGACATGCGTTGTCCTCTAAAATATTGATGGAAACCAGGTTTAATTGACTGTTTCAGTGTTGTACTTCATTACTACGTGTTGCAATCCAGAGAAAGCCCAGGATCTAGCCGTCAAGTATGAGAAATATGCGAAAGAATGAGCCTGATGAGAGCGAATCCCAGACCTAACCCAGACCTAACATGAATTATTCTCTAAAATATTCATCAAAACCAGGTTTAATTGACTGTTTCAGTGTGGTACCACATTACTACGTGATAGAATCCAGAAATAGCCCAGGATCTAGCCATGAAGTATGAGAAATATGCGAAAGTATGAGCCTGACGAGGGCAAATCCTAGACCTAACCCAGACCTAACATGCGTTAGCCTCTAAAATATTTATCAAGACCAGGTTTAATTGATTGTTTCTGTGTGGTCCCACATTACAACGTGATCCAAACCAGAAAAAACACAGGATCCGTTCAACATGTATCAGAAGAATGTGAAAGTATGAGTCTGACGAGTGAAAATCCCGGGCCTCACCTAGACCTAACATGCGTTATACTCAAAAATATTGATCGAAACCTGGTTTAATCGACTGTTTCAGTGTGGTACCACATTACTATGTGATCCAAACCAGAAAATAACCCAGGATCTGTTCAACGAGTATGTGAAGTGTGCGAAAGTATGAGTCTGATGAGGGTAAATCCCAGACCTATCCCAGACCTAACATGCGTTATCCTCTAAAATATATATCAAGACCAGGTTCAATTGATTGTTTCGGTGTGGCCCCACATTACTACGTGATCCAAACCAGAAAAAACCCAGGATCCGTTCAACAAGTATGTGAAGAATGCGAAAGTATGAGTCTGATGAGTGAAAATCCCAGACCTAACATGCGTTATCCTCTAAAATATTGATCCAAATCAGGTTTAATGGACTGTTTCAGTGTGGTACCACACTACTACGTGATCCAAACCAGAAAAAACCCAGGATCTGTTCAACAAGTATGTGAAAAACGCGAAAGGATGAGTCCGATGAGTGAAAATCCCAGGACTAACCTAGACCTAACATGCGTTATCCTCAAAAATATTGATCGATACCTGGTTTAATTGATTGTTTCGATGTGGTCCCACATTACTACGTGATCCAAACCAGAAAAAACCCAGGATCCGTTCAACAAGTATGTGAAGAATGCGAAAGTATGAGTCTGATGAGTGAAAATCCCAGACCTAACCTAGGCCTAACATGCGTTATCCTCTATAATATTGATCCAAACCAGGTTTAATCGACTGTTTCAGTGTGGTACCACATTACTATGTGATCCAAACCAGAAAATAACCCAGGATCTGTTCAACGAGTATGTGAAGTGTGCGAAAGTATGAGCCTGATGAGGGCAAGTCCCAGACCTATACCAGACCTAACTTGCGTTATCCTCTAAAATATTGATCGGAACCAGGTTTAATTGATTGTTTCAGTGTGGTCCCACATTACTACGTGATCCAAACCAGAAAAAACCCAGGGTCCGTTCAACAAGTATGTGAAGAATGCGAAAGTATGAGTCTGATGAGTGAAAATCCCAGACCTAACCTAGACCTAACATGCGTTATCCTCTAGAATATTGATCGATACCAGGTTTAATGGACTGTTTCAGTATGGCACCACTTTGCTACGTGATCCAAAGCAGAAAAAACCCTCGATCAGGTCAACATGTATGTTAAAACTGCGAAAGTATGACCCTCATGTGGGCAAATCCCAGGGCTAACCTAGACCTAACATGCGTTGTCCTCTACAATATTGATGGAAACCAGGTTTAATTGACTGTTTCAGTGTCGTACATCATTACTACGTGAAGCAATCCAGAAAAAGCCCCGGATCTAGCCATCAAGTATGAGAAATGTGGGAAAGAATGAGCCTGATGAGAGCAAATCCCAGACCTATACCAGACATAACTTGCGTTATCTTCTAAAATATTGATCGAAACCAGGTTTAATTGACTGTTTCGGTGTGGTACAACATTACTACGTGATCCAATCCAGAAATAGCCCAGGATCTATACATGAAGTATAAGAAATATGCGAAAGTATGAGCCTGATGAGGGCAAATCCTAGACCTAACCCAGTCCTAACATGCGTTATCCTCTAAAATATTGATCGAAACCAGGTTAAATGGACAGTTTCAGTGTGGTACCACACTACTACGTGATCCAAACCAGAAAAAAACCCAGGATCTGTTCAACAAGTATGTGAAAAACGCGAAAGTATTAGTCTGATGAGTGAAAATCCCAGGCCTAACCTAGACCTAACATGCGTTATCCTCAAAAATATTGATCGAAACCTGGTTTAATCGACTGTTTCAGTGTGGTACCACATTACTATGCGTTCCAAACCAGAAAATAACCCAGGATCTGACAAACGAGTATGTGAAGTGTGCGAAAGTATGAGCCTGATGAGAGCAAATCCCAGACCTAACCTAGACCTAACATGAATTATTCTCTAAAATATAGATCGAAACCAGGTTTAATTGACTGTTTCAGTGTGGTACCACATTACTACGTGATCCAAACCAGAAAAAGCCCAGGATCAGTTCAACAAGTATGTGAAAAACGCGAAAGTATGAGCCTGATGATGTCGAATCCCAGACCAATGCCAGACCTAACTTGCGTTATCCTCTAAAATATTGATCGAAACCGGGTTCAATTGACTGTTTCTGCGTGGTACCACGTTGCTACGTGATACAATCCAGAAGCAGCCCAGGATCTAGCCATGAAGTATGAGAAATATGCGAAAGTATGAGCCTGATGAGGGCAAATCCTAGACTTAACCCAGCCCTAAAACATGCGTTATCCTCAAAAATATTTATCAAGACCAGGTTTAACTGAATGTTTCAGTGTGGTACCACATTACTACGTTATCCATACAAGAAAAAACCCAGGATCTGTTCAACAAGTATGTGAAAAATGCGAAAGCATGAGTCTGATGAGGGCAAATCCCAGGCCTAACCTAGACATAACTTTCGTTACCCTCTAAAATATTGATCGAAACCAGGTTTAGTGGGCTGTTTCAGTGTGGTACCATATTACTGCGCGATCCAAACCAGAAAAAACCCAGGATCTGTTCAACAAGTATGTGAAAAATGCGAAAGTATGACCCTGATGTGGGCAAATCCCAGAACTAACCCAGACCTAACATGAATTATTCTCTAAAATATTGATCGAAACCAGGTTTAATTGACTGTTTCAGTGTGGTACCACATTACTACGTTATCCATACAAGAAAAAACCCAGGATCTGTTCAACAAGTATGTGAAAAATGCGAAAGCATGAGTCTGATGAGGGCAAATCCCAGGCCTAACCTAGACCTAACGTGCGTTATCCTCTAAAATATTGATCGAAACCAGGTTTAATCGTCTGTTTCAGCGTGGTACCACATTACTATGTGATACAATCCAGAAATAGCCCAGGATCTAGCCATGAAGTATGAGAAATATGCGAAAGTATGAGCCTGATGAGGGCAAATCCTAGACCTAACCCAGACCTAACATGCGTTATCATCTAAAATATTTATCAAGACCTGGTTTAATTGATTGCTTCAGTGTGGTACCACATTACTACGTGAACCATACCAGAAAAAACCCAGGATCCGTTCAACAAGTATCTGAAGAATGCGAAAGTATGAGTCTGATGAGTGAAAATCCTCGGCATAACCTAGACCTAACATGCGTTATCCTCAAAAATATTGATCGAAACCAGGTATAATAGACTGTTTCAGCGTGGTACCACATTACTACGTGATACAATCCTGAAACAGCCCAGGATCTAGCCATGAAGTGTGAGAGATATGCGAAAGTATGAGCCTGATGAGAGCAAATCCCAGACCTAACTCAGACCTAACATGCGTTATCCTCTAAAATATTGATCGAAACCAGGTTTAATGGACAGTTTCAGTGTGGTACCACACTACTACGTCATCCAAACCAGAAAAAAACCCAGGATCTGTTCAACAAGTACGTGAAAAACGCGAAAGTATGAGTCTGATGAGTGAAAATCCCTGGCCTAACCTAGACCTAACATGCGTTATCCTCAAAAATATTGATCGAAACCTGGTTTAATCGACTGTTTCAGTGTGGTACCACATTACTATATGATCCAAACCAGAAAATAACCCAGGATCTGTTCAACGAGTATGTGAAGTGTGCGAAAGTATGAGTCTGATGAGGGCAAATCCCAGACCTATCCCAGACCTAACATGCGTTATCCTCTAAAATATATATCAAGACCAGGTTTAATTGATTGTTTCGATGTGGTCCCACATTACTACGTGATCCAAACCAGAAAAAACCCAGGATCCGTTCAACAAGTATGTGAAGAATGCGAAAGTATGAGTCTGATGAGTGAAAATCCCAGACCTAACCCAGACCTAACATGCGTTATCCTCTAAAATATTGATCGAAACCAGGTTTAATGGACAGTTTCAGTGTGGTACCACACTACTACGTCATCCAAACCAGAAAAAAACCCAGGATCTGTTCAACAAGTACGTGAAAAACGCGAAAGTATGAGTCTGATGAGTGAAAATCCCTGGCCTAACCTAGACCTAACATGCGTTATCCTCAAAAATATTGATCGAAACCAGGTTTAATCGACTGTTTCAGTGTGGTACCACACTACTACGTGATCCAAACCAGAAAAAAAACCAGGATCTGTTCAACAAGTATGTGAAAAATTCGAAAGTATGAGCCTGATGAGGGCAAATCCCAGACCTGTCCCACACCTAACTTGCGTTATCCTCTAAAATATTGATCGGAACCACGTTTAATTGACTGTTTCAGTGTGGTCCCACATTACTACGTGGTCGAAACCAGAAAAAACCCAGGGTCCGTTCAACAAGTATGTGAAGAATGCGAAAGTATGAGTCTGATGAGTGAAAATCCCAGGCCTAACCTAGACCTAACATGCGTTATCCTCTAAAATATTGATCGATACCAGGTTTAATGGACTGTTTCAGTATGGTACCACATTACTAGGTGATGCAAACCAGAAAATAACCCAGGACCTGTTCAACGAGTATGTGAAGTGTGCGAAAGTATGAGTCTGATAAGGTCAAATCCCAGACCTATCCCAGACCTAACTTGCGTTATCCTCTAAGATATTGATCGAAACCAGGTTTAATCGACTGTTTCAGTGTGGTACCACACTACTACGTGATCCAAACCAGTAAAAAACCCAGGATCTGTTCAACAAGTATGTGAAAAATTCGAAAGTATGAGCCTGAAGAGGGCAAATCCCAGACCTATCCCAGACCTAACTTGCGTTATCCTCTAAAATATTGATCGAAACCAGGTTTAATGGACAGTTTCAGTGTGGTACCACACTACTACGTCATCCAAACCAGAAAAAAACCCAGGATCTGTTCAACAAGTACGTGAAAAACGCGAAAGTATGAGTCTGATGAGTGAAAATCCCTGGCCTAACCTAGACCTAACATGCGTTATCCTCAAAAATATTGATCGAAACCTGGTTTAATCGACTGTTTCAGTGTGGTACCACATTACTATATGATCCAAACCAGAAAATAACCCAGGATCTGTTCAACGAGTATGTGAAGTGTGCGAAAGTATGAGTCTGATGAGGGCAAATCCCAGACCTATCCCAGACCTAACATGCGTTATCCTCTAAAATATATATCAAGACCAGGTTTAATTGACTGTTTCGGTGTGGTACAACATTACTACGTGATCCAATCCAGAAATAGCCCAGGATCTATACATGAAGTATAAGAAATATGCGAAAGTATGAGCCTGATGAGGGCAAATCCTAGACCTAACCCAGTCCTAACATGCGTTATCCTCTAAAATATTGATCGAAACCAGGTTAAATGGACAGTTTCAGTGTGGTACCACACTACTACGTGATCCAAACCAGAAAAAAACCCAGGATCTGTTCAACAAGTATGTGAAAAACGCGAAAGTATTAGTCTGATGAGTGAAAATCCCAGGCCTAACCTAGACCTAACATGCGTTATCCTCAAAAATATTGATCGAAACCTGGTTTAATCGACTGTTTCAGTGTGGTACCACATTACTATGCGTTCCAAACCAGAAAATAACCCAGGATCTGACAAACGAGTATGTGAAGTGTGCGAAAGTATGAGCCTGATGAGAGCAAATCCCAGACCTAACCTAGACCTAACATGAATTATTCTCTAAAATATAGATCGAAACCAGGTTTAATTGACTGTTTCAGTGTGGTACCACATTACTACGTGATCCAAACCAGAAAAAGCCCAGGATCAGTTCAACAAGTATGTGAAAAACGCGAAAGTATGAGCCTGATGATGTCGAATCCCAGACCAATGCCAGACCTAACTTGCGTTATCCTCTAAAATATTGATCGAAACCGGGTTCAATTGACTGTTTCTGCGTGGTACCACGTTGCTACGTGATACAATCCAGAAGCAGCCCAGGATCTAGCCATGAAGTATGAGAAATATGCGAAAGTATGAGCCTGATGAGGGCAAATCCTAGACTTAACCCAGCCCTAAAACATGCGTTATCCTCAAAAATATTTATCAAGACCAGGTTTAACTGAATGTTTCAGTGTGGTACCACATTACTACGTTATCCATACAAGAAAAAACCCAGGATCTGTTCAACAAGTATGTGAAAAATGCGAAAGCATGAGTCTGATGAGGGCAAATCCCAGGCCTAACCTAGACATAACTTTCGTTACCCTCTAAAATATTGATCGAAACCAGGTTTAGTGGGCTGTTTCAGTGTGGTACCATATTACTGCGCGATCCAAACCAGAAAAAACCCAGGATCTGTTCAACAAGTATGTGAAAAATGCGAAAGTATGACCCTGATGTGGGCAAATCCCAGAACTAACCCAGACCTAACATGAATTATTCTCTAAAATATTGATCGAAACCAGGTTTAATTGACTGTTTCAGTGTGGTACCACATTACTACGTTATCCATACAAGAAAAAACCCAGGATCTGTTCAACAAGTATGTGAAAAATGCGAAAGCATGAGTCTGATGAGGGCAAATCCCAGGCCTAACCTAGACCTAACGTGCGTTATCCTCTAAAATATTGATCGAAACCAGGTTTAATCGTCTGTTTCAGCGTGGTACCACATTACTATGTGATACAATCCAGAAATAGCCCAGGATCTAGCCATGAAGTATGAGAAATATGCGAAAGTATGAGCCTGATGAGGGCAAATCCTAGACCTAACCCAGACCTAACATGCGTTATCATCTAAAATATTTATCAAGACCTGGTTTAATTGATTGCTTCAGTGTGGTACCACATTACTACGTGAACCATACCAGAAAAAACCCAGGATCCGTTCAACAAGTATCTGAAGAATGCGAAAGTATGAGTCTGATGAGTGAAAATCCTCGGCATAACCTAGACCTAACATGCGTTATCCTCAAAAATATTGATCGAAACCAGGTATAATAGACTGTTTCAGCGTGGTACCACATTACTACGTGATACAATCCTGAAACAGCCCAGGATCTAGCCATGAAGTGTGAGAGATATGCGAAAGTATGAGCCTGATGAGAGCAAATCCCAGACCTAACTCAGACCTAACATGCGTTATCCTCTAAAATATTGATCGAAACCAGGTTTAATGGACAGTTTCAGTGTGGTACCACACTACTACGTCATCCAAACCAGAAAAAAACCCAGGATCTGTTCAACAAGTACGTGAAAAACGCGAAAGTATGAGTCTGATGAGTGAAAATCCCTGGCCTAACCTAGACCTAACATGCGTTATCCTCAAAAATATTGATCGAAACCTGGTTTAATCGACTGTTTCAGTGTGGTACCACATTACTATATGATCCAAACCAGAAAATAACCCAGGATCTGTTCAACGAGTATGTGAAGTGTGCGAAAGTATGAGTCTGATGAGGGCAAATCCCAGACCTATCCCAGACCTAACATGCGTTATCCTCTAAAATATATATCAAGACCAGGTTTAATTGATTGTTTCGATGTGGTCCCACATTACTACGTGATCCAAACCAGAAAAAACCCAGGATCCGTTCAACAAGTATGTGAAGAATGCGAAAGTATGAGTCTGATGAGTGAAAATCCCAGACCTAACCCAGACCTAACATGCGTTATCCTCTAAAATATTGATCGAAACCAGGTTTAATGGACAGTTTCAGTGTGGTACCACACTACTACGTCATCCAAACCAGAAAAAAACCCAGGATCTGTTCAACAAGTACGTGAAAAACGCGAAAGTATGAGTCTGATGAGTGAAAATCCCTGGCCTAACCTAGACCTAACATGCGTTATCCTCAAAAATATTGATCGAAACCAGGTTTAATCGACTGTTTCAGTGTGGTACCACACTACTACGTGATCCAAACCAGAAAAAAAACCAGGATCTGTTCAACAAGTATGTGAAAAATTCGAAAGTATGAGCCTGATGAGGGCAAATCCCAGACCTGTCCCACACCTAACTTGCGTTATCCTCTAAAATATTGATCGGAACCACGTTTAATTGACTGTTTCAGTGTGGTCCCACATTACTACGTGGTCGAAACCAGAAAAAACCCAGGGTCCGTTCAACAAGTATGTGAAGAATGCGAAAGTATGAGTCTGATGAGTGAAAATCCCAGGCCTAACCTAGACCTAACATGCGTTATCCTCTAAAATATTGATCGATACCAGGTTTAATGGACTGTTTCAGTATGGTACCACATTACTAGGTGATGCAAACCAGAAAATAACCCAGGACCTGTTCAACGAGTATGTGAAGTGTGCGAAAGTATGAGTCTGATAAGGTCAAATCCCAGACCTATCCCAGACCTAACTTGCGTTATCCTCTAAGATATTGATCGAAACCAGGTTTAATCGACTGTTTCAGTGTGGTACCACACTACTACGTGATCCAAACCAGTAAAAAACCCAGGATCTGTTCAACAAGTATGTGAAAAATTCGAAAGTATGAGCCTGAAGAGGGCAAATCCCAGACCTATCCCAGACCTAACTTGCGTTATCCTCTAAAATATTGATCGGAACCAGGTTTAATTGATTGTTTCAGTGTGGTCCCACATTACTACGTGGTCGAAACCAGAAAAAACCCAGGGTCCGTTCAACAAGTATGTGAAGAATGCGAAAGTATGAGTCTGATGAGTGAAAATCCCAGGCCTAACCTAGACCTAACATGCGTTATCCCCTAAAATATTGATCGATACCAGGTTTAATGGACTGTTTCAGTATGGTACCACATTACTACGTGATCCAAAGCAGAAAAAACCCTCGATCAGGTCAACATGTATGTTAAAACTGCGAAAGTATGACCCTGATGTGGGCAAATCCCAGGCCTAACCTAGACCTAACATGCGTTGTCCTCTACAATATTGATGGAAACCAGGATTAATTGACTGTTTCAGTGTCGTACATCATTACTACGTGAAGCAATCCAGAAAAAGCCCCGGATCTAGCCATCAAGTATGAGAAATGTGCGAAAGAATGAGCCTGATGAGAGCAAATCCCAGACCTATACCAGACATAACTTGCGTTATCTTCTAAAATATTGATCGAAACCAGGTTTAATTGACTGTTTCGGTGTGGTACAACATTACTACGCGATCCAATCCAGAAATAGCCCAGGATCTATGCATGAAGTATAAGAAATATGCGAAAGTATGAGCCTGATGAGGGCAAATCCTAGACCTAACCCAGTCCTAACATGCGTTATCCTCTAAAATATTGATCGACACCAGGTTAAATGGACAGTTTCAGTGTGGTACCACACTACTACGTGATCCAAACTAGAAAAAAACCCAGGATCTGTTCAACAAGTATGTGAAAAACGCGAAAGTATGAGTCTGATGACTGAAAATCCCAGGCCTAACCTAGACCTAACATGCGTTATCCTCAAAAATATTGATCGAAACCTGGTTTAATCGACTGTTTCAGTGTGGTACCACATTACTATGCGATCCAAACCAGAAAATAACCCAGGATCTGACAAACGAGTATGTGAAGTGTGCGAAAGTATGAGCCTGATGAGAGCAAATCCCAGACCCATCCCAGACCTAACATGTGTTATCCTCAAAAATATTTATCAAGACCAGGTTTAACTGAATGTTTCAGTGTGGTCCCACATTACTACGTGATCCATACCAGAAAAAACCCAGGATCTGTTCAACAAGTATGTGAAAAATGCGAAAGCATGAGTCTGATGAGGGCAAATCCCAGGCCTAACCTAAACAAAACTTTCGTTATCCTCTAAAATATTGATCGAAACCAGGTTTAGTTGGCTGTTTCAGTGTGGTACCACATTACTGCGCGATCCAAACCAGAAAAAACCCAGGATCTGTTCAACATGTATGTGAAAAATGCGAAAGTATGACCCTGATGTGGGCAAATCCCAGACCTATCCCAGACCTAACCTGCGTTATCCTCTAAAATATTTATCAAGACCAGGTTTAATTGATTGTTTCAGTGTGGTACCACATTACTACGTGATCCAAACCAGAAAAAATCCAGGATCCGTTCAACGAGTATGTGAAGAATGCGAAAGAATGAGTCTGATGAGTGAAAATCCTAGGCCTAACCTAGACCTAGCATGCGTTATCCGCAAAAATATTGATCAAAACATGGTTTAATCGACTGTTTCATTGTGGTACCACATTACTATCTGATCCAAACCAGAAAATAGCCCAGGATCTATCCATGAAGTATAAGAAATATGCGAAAGTATGACCCTGATGAGGGCAAATCCCAGGACTAACCCAGACCTAACATGCGTTATCCTCAAAAATATTTATCAAGACCAGGTTTAACTGAATGTTTCAGTATGGTACCACAATACTACGTGAACCATACCAGAAAAAACCCAAGATCCGTTCAACAGGTATCTGAAGAATGCGAAAGTATGACCCTGATGTGGGCAAATCCCAGACCTATCCCAGACCTAACATGCATTATGCTCTAAGATATTGATGGAAACCAGGTTTAATTGACTGTTTCAGTGTTGTACTTCATTACTACGTGATGCAATCCAGAAAAAGCCCAGGATCTAGCCATCAAGTTTGAGAAATATGCGAAAGTATGAGCCTGACGAGAGCAAATCCTAGACCTAACCCAGACCTAACATGCGTTATCCTCTAAAATATTTATCAAGACCAGGTTTAATTGATTGTTTCAGTGTGGTCCCACATTACTACGTGATCCAAACCAGAAAAAAACCCAGGATCCGTTCAACAGGTATGTGATGAATGCGAAAGAATGAGTCTGATGAGTGAAAATCCCAGGCCTTACCTAGACCTAACATGCGTTATCCTCAAGAATATTGATCGAAACCAGGTTTAGTGGGCTGTTTCAGTGTGGTACCACATTACTGCCCGATCCAAACCAGAAAAAACCCAGGATCTGTCCAACAAGTATGTGAAAAATGCGAAAGCATGAGTCTGATGAGGGCAAATCCCAGGCCTAACCTAGACATAACTTTCGTTATCCTCTAAAATATTGATCGAAACCAGGTTTAGTGGGCTGTTTCAGTGTGGTACCATATTACTGCGCGATCCAAACCAGAAAAAACCCAGGATCTGTTCAACAAGTATGTGAAAAATGCGAAAGTATGACCCTGATGTGGGAAATCCCAGACCTATCCCAGACCTAACTTGCATTGTCCTCTAAAATATTGATCGAAACCAGGTTTAGTGGACTGCTTCAGTGTGGTACCACTTTACTACGTGATCCAAAGCAGAAATAACCATCGATCAGGTCAACATGTATGTTAGAACTGCGAAAGTATGACCCTGATGAGGGCAAATCCCAGGCCTAACCCAGACCTAATATGCGTTATCCTCAAAAATATTTATCAAGACCTGGTTTAACTGAATGTTTCAGTATGGTACCACATTACTACGTGAACCATACCAGAAACAACCCAGGATCCGTTCAACAGGTATCTGAAGAATGCGAAAGTATGAGTCTTATGAGTGAAAATCTCAGGGCTAACCTAGACCTAACATGCATTATCCTCTAAAATATTGATCCAAACCAGGTTTAGTGGACTGCTTCAGTGTGGTACCACTTTACTACGTGATCCAAAGCAGAAAAAACCCTCGATCAGGTCAACATGTATGTTAGAACTGCGAAAGTATGACCCTGATGAGGGCAAATCCCAGGCCTAACCCATACCTAACATGCGTTATCCTCTAAAATATTTATCAAGACCAGGTTTAATTGATTGTTTCAGTGTGGTCCCACATTACTACGTGATCCAAACCAGAAAAAACCCAGGATCCGTTCAACAGGAATGTGAAGAATGCGAAAGAATGAGCCTGACGAGGGCAAATCCTGGACCTAACCCAGACCTAACATGCGTTATCCTCAAAAATATTTATCAAGACCAGGTTTAACTCAATGTTTCAGTATGGTACCACATTACTACGTGATCCATACCAGAAAAAACCCAGGATCTGTTCAACAAGTATGTGAAACATGCGAAAGTATGACCCTGATGTGGGCAAATCCCAGACCTATCCCAGACCTAACTTGCGTTATCCTCTAAAATATTGATCGAAACAGGGTTTAATTGACTGATTCAGCGTGGTACCACATTACTACGTGATACAATCCAGAAAGAGCCCAGGATCTAGCCATGAAGTATGAGAAATATGCGAAAGTATGAGCCTGATGTGGGCAAATCCTAGACCTAACCCAAACCTAACATGCGTTATCCTCTAAAATATTTATCAAGACCAGGTTTATTTGAATGTTTCAGTGTGGTACCACATTACTATGTGATCCAAACCAGAAAAAACCCAGGTTCCGTTCAACAAGTATGTGAAAAACGAAACGTATGAGTCTGTTGAGGGCAAATCCCAGACCTATCCCAGACCTAACTTGCGTTGTCCTCTAAGATATTGATGGAAACCAGGTTTAATTGACTGATTCAGCGTGGTACCACATTACTACGTGATACAATCCAGAAACAGCGCAGGATCTAGCCATGAAGTATGAGAAATATGCGAAAGTATGAGCCTGACGAGAGCAAATCCTAGACCTAACCCAGACCTAACATGCGTTATCCTCTAAAATATTTATCAAGACCAGGTTTAATTGATTGTTTCAGTATGGTACCACATTACTACGTGAACCATACCAGAAACAACCCAGGATCCGTTCAACAGGTATCTGAAGAATGCGAAAGTATGAGTCTTATGAGTGAAAATCTCAGGGCTAACCTAGACCTAACATGCATTATCCTCTAAAATATTGATCCAAACCAGGTTTAGTGGACTGCTTCAGTGTGGTACCACTTTACTACGTGATCCAAAGCAGAAAAAACCCTCGATCAGGTCAACATGTATGTTAGAACTGCGAAAGTATGACCCTGATGAGGGCAAATCCCAGGCCTAATCCAGACCTAACATGAGTTATCCTCTAAAATATTTATCAAGACCAGGTTTAATTGATTGTTTCAGTGTGGTCCCACATTACTACGTGATCCAAACCAGAAAAAACCCAGGATCCGTTCAACAGGAATGTGAAGAATGCGAAAGAATGAGCCTGACGAGGGCAAATCCTGGACCTAACCCAGACCTAACATGCGTTATCCTCAAAAATATTTATCAAGACCAGGTTTAACTCAATGTTTCAGTATGGTACCACATTACTACGTGATCCATACCAGAAAAAACCCAGGATCTGTTCAACAAGTATGTGAAACATGCGAAAGTATGACCCTGATGTGGGCAAATCCCAGACCTATCCCAGACCTAACTTGCGTTATCCTCTAATATATTGATCGAAACAGGGTTTAATTGACTGATTCAGCGTGGTACCACATTACTACGTGATACAATCCAGAAACAGCCCAGGATCTAGCCATGAAGTATGAGAAATATGCGAAAGTATGAGCCTGATGTGGGCAAATCCTAGACCTAACCCAAACCTAACATGCGTTATCCTCTAAAATATTTATCAAGACCAGGTTTATTTGAATGTTTCAGTGTGGTACCACATTACTATGTGATCCAAACCAGAAAAAACCCAGGTTCCGTTCAACAAGTATGTGAAAAACGAAACGTATGAGTCTGTTGAGGGCAAATCCCAGACCTATCCCAGACCTAACTTGCGTTGTCCTCTAAGATATTGATGGAAACCAGGTTTAATTGACTGATTCAGCGTGGTACCACATTACTACGTGATACAATCCAGAAACAGCGCTGGATCTAGCCATGAAGTATGAGAAATATGCGAAAGTATGAGCCTGACGAGAGCAAATCCTAGACCTAACCCAGACCTAACATGCGTTATCCTCTAAAATATTTATCAAGACCAGGTTTAATTGATTGTTTCAGTGTGGTCCCACATTACTACGTGATCCAAACCAGAAAAAACCCAGGATCCGTTCAACAGGTATGTGAAGAATGCGAAAGAATGAGTCTGATGAGTGAAAATCCCAGGCCTTCCCTAGACCTAACATGCGTTATCCTCAAGAATATTGATCGAAACCTGGTTTAATCGACTGTTTCAGTGTGGTACCACATTACTGTATGATCCAAACCAGAAAATAGCCCAGGATCTATCCATGAAGTATAAGAAATATGCGAAAGTATGAGCCTGATGAGGGCAAATCCTAGACCTAACCCAGACCTAACATGCGTTATCCTCTAAAATATTTATCAAGACCAGGTTTAACTGAATGTTTCAGTGTGGTACCACGTTACTACGTGATCCATACCAGAAAAAACCCAGGATCTGTTCAACAAGTATGTGAAAAATGCGACAGCACGAGTCTGATGAGAGCAAATCCCAGGCGTAACCTAGACATAACTTTCGTTATCCTCTAAAATATTGATCGAAACCAGGTTTAGTGGGCTGTTTCAGTGTGGTACCACATTTCTGCCCGATCCAAACCAGAAAAAACCCAGGATCTGTTCAACAAGTATGTGAAAAATGCGAAAGTATGACCCTGATGTGGGCAAATCCCAGACCTATCCCAGACCTAACTTGCATTGACCTCTAACATATTGATCGAAACCAGGTTTAATTGACTGTTTCAGTGTGGTACCACATTACTACGTGATGCAATCCAGAAATAGCCCAGGATCTAGCCATGAAGTATGAGAAATATGAGAAAGTATGAGCCTGATGAGGGCAAATCCTAGACCTAACCCAGACCTAACATGCGTTATCATCTAAAATATTTATCAAGACCTGGTTTAATTGATTGCTTCAGTGTGGTACCACATTACTGCGTGAACCATACCAGAAAAAACCCAGGATCCGTTCAACAAGTATCTGAAGAATGCGAAAGTATGAGTCTGATGAGTGAAAATCCTCGGCATAACCTAGACCTAACATGCGTTATCCTCAAAAATATTGATCGAAACCAGGTTTAATAGACTGTTTCAGCGTGGCTCCACATTACTACGTGATACAATCCTGAAACAGCCCAGGATCTAGCCATGAAGTGTGAGAGATATGCGAAAGTATGAGCCTGATGAGGGCAAATCCTAGACCTAACCCAAACGTAACATGCGTTATCCTCTAAAATATTTATCAAGACCAGGTTTAATTGAATGTTTCAGTGTGGTACCAAATTACTACGTGAACCAAACCAGAAAAAACCCAGGATCCGTTCAACAAGCAAGTTAAAACTGCGACAGTATGACCCCTATGAGAGCAAATCCCAGACCTAACCTAGACCTGACATGCGTTGTCCTCTAAAATATTGATGGAAACCAGGTTTAATTGACTGTTTCAGTGTTGTACTTCATTACTACGTGATGCAATCCAGAAAATGCCCTGGATCTAGCCATCAAGTATGAGAAATATGCGAAAGAATGAGCCAGATGAGAGCAAATCCCTGACCTAACCTAGACCTAACATGAATTATTCTCTAAAATATTGATCAAAACCAGGTTTAATTGACTGTTTCAGTGTGGTACCACATTACTATGTGATCCAATCCAGAAATAGCCCAGGATCCAGCCATGAAGTATGAGAAATATGCGAAAGGAGGAGCCTGATGAGGGCAAATCCTAGACCTAACCCAGACCTAACATGCGTTATCCTCTAAAATATTTATCAAGACCAGGTTTAATTGATTGTTTCTGCGTGGTCCCACATTACTACGTGATCCAAACCAGAAAAAACCCAGGATCCGTTCAACAAGTATGTGAAGAATGCGAAAGTATGAGTCTGATGAGTGAAAATCCCCGGCCTAACCTAGACCTAACATGCGTTATCCTCAAAAATATTGATCCAAACCAGGTTTAATGGACTGTTTCAGTGTGGTACCACTTTACTACGTGATCCAAAGCAGAAAAAACCCTCGATCAGGTCAACATGTATGTTAAAACTGCGAAAGCATGACCCTGATGAGAGCAAATCCCAGGCCTAACCTAGACCTAACATGCGTTGTCCTCTAAAATATTGATGGAAACCTGGTTTAATTGACTGTTTCTGTGTTGTACTTCATTACTACGTGATGCAATCCAGAGAAAGCCCAGGATCTAGCTATCAAGTATGAGAAATATGCGAAAGAATGAGCCTGATGAGAGCAAATCCCAGACCTAACCTAGACCTAACATGAATTATTCTTTAAAATATTGATCGAAACCAGGTTTAATTGACTGCTTCAGTGTTGTACTTCATTACTACGTGATGCAATCCAGAAAAAGCCCAGGATCTAGCCATGAAGTATGAGAAATATGCGAAAGTATGAGCCTGACGAGGGCAAATCCTAGACCTAACCCAGAGCTAACATGCGTTATCCTCTAAAATATTTATCAAGACCAGGTTTAATTGATTGTTTCTGCGTGGTCCCACATTACTACGTGATCCAAACCAGAAAAAACCCAGGATCCGTTCAACAAGTATGTGAAGAATGCGAAAGTATGAGTCTGATGAGTGAAAATCCCAGACCTAACATGCGTTATCCTCTAAAATATTGATCGAAACCTGGTTTAATCGACTGTTTCAGTGTGGTACCACATTACTATGTGATCCAAACCAGAAAATAACCCAGGATCTGTTCAACGAGTATGTGAAGTGTGCGGAAGTATGAGTCTGATGAGGGCAAATCCCAGACCTATCCCAGACCTAACATGCGTTATCCTCTAAAATATATATCAAGACCAGGTTCAATTGATTGCTTCGGTGTGGCCCCACATTACTACGTGATCCAAACCAGAAAAAACCCAGGATCCGTTCAACAAGTATGTGAAGAATGCGAAAGTATGAGTCTGATGAGTGAAAATCCCAGACCTAACATGCGTTATCCTCTAAAATATTGATCCAAATCAGGTTTAATGGACTGTCTCAGTGTGGTACCACACTACTACGTGATCAAAACCAGAAAAAACCCAGGATCTGTTCAACAAGTATGTGGAAAACGCGAAAGTATGAGCCTGATGTGGGCAAATCCCAGACCTATCCCAGACCTAACTTGCGTTGTCCTCTAAGATATTGATGGAAACCAGGTTGAGTTGACTGTTTCAGTGTTGTACTTCATTACTACGTGATGCAATCCAGAAAAAGCCCAGGATCTAGCCATCAAGTATGAGAAATATTCGAAAGAATGAGCCAGAAGAGAGCAAATCCCAGACCTAACCTAGACCTAACATGCGTTATCCTCAAAAATATTGATCGAAAGCTGGTTTAATCGACTGTTTCAGTGTGGTACCACATTACTATGTGATCCAAACCAGAAAATAACCCAGGATCTGTTCAACGAGTATGTGAATTGTGCGAAAGTTTGAGTCTGATGAGGGCATATCCCAGACCTAACCTAGACCTAACTTGCGTTATCCTCTAAAATATTGATCGAAACCAGGTTTAATAGACTGTTTCAGTGTGGTACCACATTACTACGTGATCCAAACCAGAAAAAACCCAGGATCAGTTCAACAAGTATGTGGAAAACGCGATAGTATGAGCCTGATGAGGGCGAATCCCAGGCTTATCTCAGACCTAACTTGCGCTATCCTCTAAAATATTGATCGAAACCAGGTTTAATTGACTGTTTCAGCGTGGTACCACATTACTACGTGATCCAAACCAGAAAAAACCCAGCACCGTTCAACAAGTAAGTTAAAACTGCGACAGTATGACCCTGATGAGAGCAAATTCCAGACCTAACCTAGACCTGACATGCGTTGTCCTCTAAAATATTCATGGAAACCAGGTTTAATTGACTGTTTCAGTGTTGCACTTCATTACTACGTGATGCAATCCAGAAAAAGCCCAGGATCTAGCCATCAAGTATGAGAAATATGCGAAAGAATGAGCCTGATGAGAGGAAATCCCAGACCTAACCTAGACCAAACATGAATTATTCTCTAAAATATTGATCAAAACCAGGTTTAATTGACTGTTTCAGTGTGGTACCACATTACTACGTGATCCAAACCAGAAATAGCCCAGGATCCAGCCATGAAGTATGAGAAGTATGCGAAAGTGGAGCCTGATGAGGGCAAATCCTAGATCTAACCCAAACCTAACATGCGTTATCCTCTAAAATATTTATCAAGACCAGGTTTAATTGAGTGTTTCAGTGTTGTACTTCATTACTACGTGATGCAATCCAGAGAAAGCCCAGGATCCGTTCAACAGGTATGTGAAGAATGCGAAAGAATGAGTCTGATGAGTGAAAATCCCAGGCCTTCCCTAGACCTAACATGCGTTATCCTCAAGAATATTGATCGAAACCTGGTTTAATCGACTGTTTCAGTGTGGTACCACATTACTGTATGATCCAAACCAGAAAATAGCCCAGGATCTATCCATGAAGTATAAGAAATATGCGAAAGTATGAGCCTGATGAGGGCAAATCCTAGACCTAACCCAGACCTAACATGCGTTATCATCTAAAATATTTATCAAGACCTGGTTTAATTGATTGTTTCAGTGTGGTACCACATTACTACGTGCACCATACCGGAAAAAACCCAGGATCCGTTCAACAGGTATCTGTAGAATGCGAAAGTATGAGTCTGATGAGTGAAAATCTCAGGGCTAACCTAGACCTAACATACATTATCCTCTAAAATATTGATCCAAACCAGGTTTAGTGGACTGTTTTGGTGTGGTACCACACTACTACGTGATCCAATCCAGAAATAGCCCAGGATCTAGCCATGAGGTATGAGAAATATGCGAAAGTATGAGCCTGACGAGAGCAAATCCTAGACCTAACCCAGACCTAACATGCGTTATCCTCTAAAATATTTATCAAGACCAGGTTTAACTGAATGTTTCAGTGTGGTCCCACATTACTACGTGATCCATACCAGAAAAAACCCAGGATCTGTTCATCAAGTATGTGAAAAATGCGAAAGCATGAGTCTGATGAGGACAAATCCCAGGCCTAACCTAGACATAACTTTCGTTATCCTCTAAAATATTGATCGAAACCAGGTTTAGTGGGCTGTTTCAGTGTGGTACCACATTACTGCGCGATCCAAACCAGAAAAAACCCAGGATCTGTTCAACAAGTATGTGAAAAATGCGAAAGTATGACCCTGATGTGGGCAAATCCCAGACCTATCCCAGACCTAACTTGCATTGTCCTCTAAAATATTGATCGAAACCAGGTTTAATTGACTGTTTCAGTGTGGTACCACATTACTACGTGATCCAATCCAGAAATAGCCCAGGATCTAGCCATGAAGTATGAGAAATATGCGAAAGTATGAGCCTGATGAGGGCAAATCCTAGACCTAACCCAGACCTAACCTGCGTTATCATCTAAAATATTTATCAAGACCTGGTTTAATTGATTGTTTCAGTGTGGTACCACATTACTACGTGAACCATACCGGAAAAAACCCAGGATCCGTTCAACAGGTATCTGTAGAATGCGAAAGTATGAGTCTGATGAGTGAAAATCTCAGGGCTAACCTAGACCTAACATACATTATCCTCTAAAATATTGATCCAAACCAGGTTTAGTGGACTGTTTTAGTGTGGTACCACATTACTACGTGATCCAATCCAGAAATAGCCCAGGATCTAGCCATGAAGTATGAGAAATATGCGAAAGTATGAGCCTGATGAGGGCAAATCCTAGACCTAACCCAGACCTAACATGCGTTATCATCTAAAATATTTATCAAGACCTGGTTTAATTGATTGTTTCAGTGTGGTACCACATTACTACGTGAACCATACCAGAAAAAACCCAGGATCCGTTCAACAGGTATCTGTAGAATGCGAAAGTATGAGTCTGATGAGTGAAAATCTCAGGGCTAACCTAGACCTAACATGCATTATCCTCTAAAATATTGATCGAAACAAGGTTCAATTGACTGATCCGGCGTGGTACCACATTACTACGTGATACAATCCAGAAACAGCCCAGGATCTAGCCATGAAGTATGAGAAATATGCGAAAGTATGAGCCTTATGTGGGCAAATCCTAGACCTAACCCAAACCTAACATGCGTTATCCCCTAAAATATTTATCAAGACCAGGTTTATTTGAATGTTTCAGTGTGGTACCACATTACTACGTGATCCAAACCAGAAAAAACCCAGGATCCGTTCAACAAGTATGTGAAGAATGCGAAAGTATGAGTCTGATGAGTGAAAATCCTCGGCCCAACCTAGACCTAACATGCGTTATCCTCAAAAATATTGATCGAAACCAGGTTTAATGGACAGTTTCAGTGTGGTACCACACTACTACGTGATCCAAACCAGAAAAAAACCCAGGATCAGCTCAACAAGTATGTGAAGAATGCGAAAGTATGACCCTGATGTGGGCAAATCCCAGACCTATCCCAGACCTAACTTGCATTGTCCTCTAAAATATTGATCGAAACCAGGTTTAGTGGACTGTTTCAGTGTGGTACCACATTACTACGTGATCCAATCCAGAAATAGCCCAGGATCTAGCCATGAGGTATGAGAAATATGCGGAAGTATGAGCCTGACGAGAGCAAATCCTAGACCTAACCCAGACCTAACATGCGTCATCCTCTAAAATATTTATCAAGACCAGGTTTAATTGATTGTTTCAGTGTGGTCCCACATTACTACGTGATCCAAACCAAAAAAAACCCAGGATCCGTTCAACAAGTATGTGAAAAACGCGAACGTATGAGTCTGATGAGGGCAAATCCCAGGCCTAACCTAGACATAACTTTCGTTATCCTCTAAAATATTGATCGAAACCAGGTTTAATTGACTGTTTCAGTGTGGTACCACATTACTACGTGATCCAATCCAGAAATAGCCCAGGATCTAGCCATGAAGTATGAGAAATATGCGAAAGTATGAGCCTGATGAGGGCAAATCCTAGACCTAACCCAGACCTAACATGCGTTATCATCTAAAATATTTATCAAGACCTGGTTTAATTGATTGTTTCAGTGTGGTACCACATTACTACGTGAACCATACCAGAAAAAACCCAGGATCCGTTCAACAGGTATGTTAAAACTGCGAAAGCATGACCCTGATGAGAGCAAATCCCAGGCCTAACCTAGACCTAACATGCGTTGTCCTCTAAAATATTGATGGAAACCTGGTTTAATTGACTGTTTCTGTGTTGTACTTCATTACTACGTGATGCAATCCAGAGAAAGCCCAGGATCTAGCTATCAAGTATGAGAAATATGCGAAAGAATGAGCCTGATGAGAGCAAATCCCAGACCTAACCTAGACCTAACATGCGTTATCCTCAAAAATATTTATCAAGACCAGGTTTAACTGAATGTTTCAGTGTGGTACCACATTACTACGTGATCCATACCAGAAAAAACCCAGGATCTGTTCAACAAGTATGTGAAAAATGCGAAAGCATGAGTCTGATGAGAGCAAATCCCAGGCCTAACCTAGACATAACTTTCGTTATCCTCTAAAATATTGATGGAAACCTGGTTTAATTGACTGTTTCTGTGTTGTACTTCATTACTACGTGATGCAATCCAGAGAAAGCCCAGGATCTAGCTATCAAGTATGAGAAATATGCGAAAGAATGAGCCTGATGAGAGCAAATCCCAGACCTAACCTAGACCTAACATGCGTTATCCTCAAAAATATTTATCAAGACCAGGTTTAACTGAATGTTTCAGTGTGGTACCACATTACTACCTGAAACATACCAGAAAAAAACCCAGGATCCGTTCAACAAGTATCTGAAGAATGCGAAAGTATGAGTCTGATGAGTGAAAATCTCAGGGCTAACCTAGACCTAACATGCATTATCCCCTGAAATATTGATCCAAACCAGGTTTAGTGTACTGTTTCAGTGTGGTACCACTTTACTACGTGATCCAAAGCAGAAAAAACCATCGATCAGGTCAACACATATGTTAGAACTGCGATAGTATGACCCTGATGAGGGCAAATCCCAGGCCTAACCTAGACCTAACATGAATTATTCTCTAAAATATTTATCGAAACCTGGTTTAATTGACTGTTGCAGTGTTGTACTTCATTACTACGTGATGCAATCCAGATAAAGCCCAGGTTCTAGCCATGAAGTATGAGAAATATGCGAAAGTATGAGCCTGATGAGGGCAAATCCTAGACCTAACCCAGACCTAACCTGCGTTATCCTCTAAAATATTTATCAAGACAAGGTTTAATTGATTGTTTCAGTGTGGTCCCACATTACTACGTGATCCAAACCAGAAAAAACCCAGGATCCGTTCAACAAGTATGTGAAGTATGCGAAAGAATGAGTCTGATGAGTGAAAATCCCAGGCCTAACCTAGACCTAACAAGAATTATTCTCTAAAATATTTATCGAAACCTGGTTTAATCGACTCATTCAGTGTGGTACCACATTACTACGTGACTCAAACCAGAAAAAACCCAGGATCTGTTCAACAAGTATGTGAAAAACGCGAAAGTATGAACCTGATGAGGGCAAATCCCAGACCTATCCCAGACCAAACTTGCGTTATCCTCTAAAATATTGATCGAAACCAGGTTTAATCGACTGTTTCAGTCTTGTACCAAATTGCTACGTGATCCAAACCAGAAAAAACCCAGGATCAGTTCAACAAGTATGTGAAAAACGCGAAAGTATGAGCCTGATGAGGGCGAATCCCAGACCTATCCCAGACCTAACTTGCGTTATCCTCTAAAATATTGATCGAAACCAGGTTTAATTGACTGTTTCAGTGTGGTACCACATTACTACGTGATCCAATCCAGAAATTGCCCAGGATCTAGCCATGAAGTATGGGAAATATGCGAAAGTATGAGCCTGATGAGGGCAAATCCTAGACCTAACCCAGACCTAACATGCGTTATCATCTAAAATATTTATCGAGACCTGGTTTAATTGATTGTTTCAGTGTGGTACCACATTACTACGTGAAACATACCAGAAAAAAACCCAGGATCCGTTCAACAAGTATCTGAAGAATGCGAAAGTATGAGTCTGATGAGTGAAAATCTCAGGGCTAACCTAGACCTAACATGTGTTATCCTCTAAAATATTGATCCAAACCAGGTTTAGTGTACTGTTTCAATGTGGTACCACTTTACTACGTGATCCAAAGCAGAAAAAACCCTCGATCAGGTCAACACGTATGTAAGAACTGCGAAAGTATGACCCTGATGAGGGCAAATCCCAGGCCTAACCTAGACCTAACATGAATTATTCTCTAAAATATTTATCGAAACCAGGTTTAATTGACTGTTTCAGTGTTGTACTTCATTTCTACGTGATGCAATCCAGAAAAAGCCCAGGACCCGTTCAACAAGTATGTGAAGAATGCGAAAGTGTGAGTCTGATGAGTGAAAATCCCAGGCCTAACCTGGACCTAACATGCGTTATCCTCAAAAATATTGATCGAAACCTGGTTTAATCGACTCTTTCAGTGTGGTACCACATTACTACGTGACTCAAACCAGAAAAAACCCAGGATCTGTTCAACAAGTATGTGAAAAACGCGAAAGTATGAGCCTGATGAGGGCGAATCCCAGACCTATCCCAGACCTAACTTGCGTTATCCTCTAAAATATTGATCGAAACCAGGTTTAATTGACTGTTTCAGCGTGGTACCACATTACTACGTGATACAATCCAGAAGCAGCCCAGGATCTTGCCATGAAGTATGCGAAATATGCGAAAGTATGAGCCTGATGTGGGCAAATCCTAGACCTAACCCAAACCTAACATGCGTTATCCTCTAAAATATTGATCAAGACCAGGTTTAACTGAATGTTTCAGTGTGGTACCACATTACTACGTGATACAATCCAGAAACAGCCGAGGATCTAGCCATGAAGTATGGGAAATATGCGAAAGTATGAGTCTGATGAGTGAAAATCCCAGGCCTAACCTAGACCTAACATGAATTATTCTCTAAAATATTTATCGAAACCTGGTTCAATTGACTGTTGCAGTGTTGTACTTCATTACTACGTGATGCAATCCAGAAAAAGCCCAGGATCTAGCCATGAAGTATGAGAAATATGCGAAAGTATGAGCCTGATGAGGGCAAATCCTAGACCTAACCCAGACCTAACATGCGATATCCTCTAAAATATTTATCAAGACCAGGTTTAATTGAATGTTTCAGTATGGTACCACATTACTACGTGATCCATACCAGAAAAAACCCAGGATTTGTTCAACAAGTATGTGAAAAATGCGAAAGTATGAGCCTGATGAGGGCAAATCCTAGACCTAACCCAAACCTAACATGCGTTATCCTCTAAAATATTGATCAAGACCAGGTTTAACTGAATGTTTCAGTGTGGTACCACATTACTACGTGATACAATCCAGAAACAGCCGAGGATCTAGCCATGAAGTATGAGAAATATGCGAAAGTATGAGCCTGATGTGGGCAAATCCTAGACCTAACCCAAACCTAACATGCGTTATCCTCTAAAATATATATCAAGACCAGGTTTATTTGAATGTTTCAGTATGGTACCACATTACTACGTGATCCATTCCAGAAACAACCCAGGATCTGTTCAACAAGTATGTGAAAAATGCGAAAGCATGAGTCTGATGAGGGCAAATCCCAGGCCTAACCTAGACATAACTTTCGTTATCCTCTAAAATATTGATCGAAACCAGGTTTAGTGGGCTGTTTCAGTGTGGTACCACATTACTGCGCGATCCAAACCAGAAAAAGCCAGGATCTGTTCAACAAGTATGCGAAAAATGCGAAAGTATGAGCCTGATGAGGGCAAATACTAGACCTAACCCAAACCTAACATGCGTTATCCTCTAAAATATTGATCAAGACCAGGTTTAACTGAATGTTTTAGTGTGGTACCACATTACTACGTGAACCAAACCAGAAAAAACCCAGGATCTGTTCAACAAGTATGTGAAAAATGCGAAAGCATGAGTCTGATGAGAGCAAATCCCAGGCCTAACCTAGACATAACTTTCGTTATCCTCTAAAATATTGATCGAAACCAGGTTTAATTGACTGTTTCAGTGTGGTACCACATTACTACGTGATCCATACCAGAAACAACCCAGGATCTGTTCAACAAGTATGTGAAAAATGCGAAAGCATGAGTCTGATGAGGGCAAATCCCAGGCCTAACCTATACATAACTTTCGTTATCCTCTAAAATATTGATCGAAACCAGGTTTAGTGTACTGTTTCAGTGTGGTACCACTTTACTACGTGATCCAAAGCAGAAAAAACCCTCGATCAGGTCAACACGTATGTTAGAACTGCGAAAGTATGACCCTGATGAGGGCAAATCCCAGGCCTAACCTAGACCTAACATGAATTATTCTGTAAAATATTTATCGAAACCAGGTTTAATTGACTGTTTCAGTGTTGTACTTCATTACTACGTGATGCAATCCAGAAAAAGCCCAGGATCTAGACATCAAGTATGAGAAATATGCGAAAGAATGAGCCTGATGAGAGCAAATCCCAGACCTAACCTAGACCTAACATGTATTATTCTCTAAAATATTGATCGAAACCAGGTTTAATTGACTGTTTCAGTGTGGTACCACATTACTACGTGATCCAAACCAGTAAAAACCCAGGATCCGTTCAACAAGTATGTGAAGAATGCGAAAGTATGAGTCTGATGAGTGAAAATCCTCGGCCTAACCTAGACCTAACATGCGTTATCCTCAAAAATATTGATCGAAACCAGGTTTAATCGACTGTTTCGGTGTGGTACCACATTACTACGTGATCCAAACCAGAAAAAAACCCAGGATCTATCCATGAAGTATAAGAAATATGCGAAAGTATGAGCCTGATTAGGGCAAATCCTAGACCTAACCCAGACCTAACATGCGTTATCCTCAAAAATATTTATCAAGACCAGGTTTAACTGAATGTTTCAGTGTGGTACCACATTACTGCGTGATCCATACCAGAAAAAACCCAGGATCTGTTCAACAAGTATGTGAAAAATGCGAAAGCATGAGTCTGATGAGAGCAAATCCTAGGCCTAACCTAGACATAACTTTCGTTATCCTCAAAAATATAGATCGAAACCAGGTTTAATTGACTGTTTCAGTGTGGTACCACATTACTACGTGATCCAATCCAGAAATTGCCCAGGATCTAGCCATGAAGTATGAGAAATATGCGAAAGTATGAGCCTGATGAGGGCAAATCCTAGACCTAACCCAGACCTAACATGCGTTATCATCTAAAATATTTATCAAGACCTGGTTAAATTGATTGTTTCAGTGTGGTACCACATTACTAAGTGAACCATACCAGAAAAAAACCCAGGATCCGTTCAACAAGTATCTGAAGAATGCGAAAGTATGAGTCTGATGAGTGAAAATCTCAGGGCTAACCTAGACCTAACATGAATTATTTTCTAAAATATTTATCGAAACCAGGTTTAATTGACTGTTTCAGTGTTGTACTTCATTACTACGTGATGCAATCCAGAAAAAGCCCAGGATCCGTTCAACAAGTATGTGAAGAATGCGAAAGTATGAGTCTGATGAGTGAAAATCCCAGGCCTAACCTGGACCTAACATGCGTTATCCTAAAAAATATTGATCGAAACCTGGTTTAATCGACTCTTTCAGTGTGGTACCACATTACTACGTGACTCAAACCAGAAAAAACCCAGGATCTGTTCAACAAGTATGTGAAAAACGCGAAAGTATGAGCCTGATGGGGGCAAATCCCAGACCTATCCCAGACCAAACTTGCGTTAACCTCTAAAATATTGATCGAAACCAGGTTTAATCGACTGTTTCAGTGTTGTACCAAATTGCTACGTGATCCAAACCAGAAAAATCCCAGGATCAGTTCAACAAGTATGTGAAAAACGCGAAAGTATGAGCCTGATGAGGGCGAATCCCAGACCTATCCCAGACCTAACTTGCGTTATCCTCTAAAATATTGATCGAAACCAGGTTTAATTGACTGTTTCAGCGTGGTACCACATTACTACGTGATACAAACCAGAAACAGCCGAGGATCTAGCCATGAAGTATGAGAAATATGCGAAAGTATGAGCCTGATGTGGGCAAATCCTAGACCTAACCCAAACCTAACATGCGTTATCCTCTAAAATATTTATCAAGACCAGGTTTATTTGAATGTTTCAGTATGGTACCACATTACTACGTGATCCATACCAGAAACAACCCAGGATCTGTTCAACAAGTATGCGAAAAATGCGAAAGCATGAGTCTGATGAGCGCAAATCCCAGGCCTAACCTAGACATAACTTTCGTTATCCTCTAAAATATTGATCGAAACCAGGTTTAGTGTACAGTTTCAGTGTGGTACCACTTTACTACGTGATCCAAAGCAGAAAAAACCCTCGATCATGTCAACACGTATGTTAGAACTGCGAAAGTATGACCCTGATGAGGGCAAATCCCAGGCCTAACCTAGACCTAACATGAATTATTCTGTAAAATATTTATCGAAACCAGGTTTAATTGACTGTTTCAGTGTTGTACTTCATTACTACGTGATGCAATCCAGAAAAAGCCCAGGATCTAGCCATGAAGTATGAGAAATATGCGAAAGTATGTGCCTGATGAAGGCAAATCCTAGACCAAACCCTGACCTAACATGCGATATCCTCTAAAATATTTATCAAGACCAGGTTTAATTGAATGTTTCAGTATGGCACCACATTACTACGTGATCCATACCAGAAAAAACCCAGGATCTGTTCAACAAGTATGTGATAAATGTGGAAGCATGAGTCTGATGAGGGCAAATCCCAGGCCTAACCTAGACATAACTTTCGTTATCCTATAAAATATTGATCGAAACCAGGTTTAGTGGGCTGTTTCAGTGTGGTACCACATTACTGCGCGATCCAAACCAGAAAAAGCCAGGATCTGTTCAACAAGTATGCGAAAAATGCGAAAGTATGAGCCAGATGAGGGCAAATCCTAGACCTAACCCAAACCTAACATGCGTTATCCTCTAAAATATTGATCAAGACCAGGTTTAACTGAATGTTTCAGTGTGGTACCACATTACTACGTGAACCAAACCAGAAAAAACCCAGGATCTGTTCAACAAGTATGTGAAAAAGGCGAAAGTATGAGCCTGATGAGGGCAAATCCTAGACCTAACCCAAACCTAACATGCGTTATCCTCTAAAATATTGATCAAGACCAGGTTTAACTGAATGTTTCAGTGTGGTACCACATTACTACGTGATACAATCCAGAAACAGCCGAGGATCTAGACATGAAGTATGAGAAATATGCGAAAGTATGAGCCTGATGTGGGCAAATCCTAGACCTAACCCAAACCTGACATGCGTTATCCTCTAAAATATATATCAAGACCTGGTTTAATTGATTGTTTCAGTGTGGTACCACATTACTACGTGAACCATACTAGAAAAAACCCAGGATCCGTTCAACAAGTATCTGAAGAATGCGAAAGTATGAGTCTGATGAGTGAAAATCTCAGGGCTAACCTAGACCTAACATGCATTATCCTCTAAAATATTGATCCAAACCAGGTTTAGTGTACTGTTTCAGTGTGGTACCACTTTACTACGTGATCCAAAACAGAAAAAACCCTCGATCAGGTCAACACGTATGTAAGAACTGCGAAAGTATGACCCTGGTGAGGGCAAATCCCAGGCCTAACCTAGACCTAACATGAATTATTCTCTAAAATATTTATCGAAACCAGGTTTAATTGACTGTTTCAGTGTTGTACTTCATTACTACGTGATGCAATCCAGAAAAAGCCCAGGATCCGTTCAACAGGTATGTGAAGAATGCGAAAGTATGAGTCTGATGAGTGAAAATCCCAGGCCTAACCTGGACCTAACATGCGTTATCCTCAAAAATATTGATCGAAACCTGGTTTAATCGACTCATTCAGTGCGGTACCACATTACTACGTGACTCAAACCAGAAAAAACCCAGGATCTGTTCAACAAGTAAGTGAAAAACGCGAAAGTATGAGCCAGATGAGGGCAAATCCCAGACCTATCCCAGACCAAACTTGCGTTATCCTCTAAAATATTGATCGAAACCAGGTTTAATCGACTGTTTCAGTGTTGTACCAAATTGCTACGTGATCCAAACCAGAAAAAACCCAGGATCAGTTCAACAAGTATGTGAAAAACGCGAAAGTATGAGCCTGATGAGGGCGAATCCCTGACCTATCCCAGACCTAACTTGCGTTATCCTCTAAAATATTGATCGAAACCAGGTTTAATTGACTGTTTCAGCGTGGTACCACATTACTACGTGATACAATCCAGAAACAGCCCAGGATCTAGCCATGAAGTATGAGAAATATGCGAAAATATGAGCCTGATGTGGGCAAATCCCAGACCTAACCCAAACCTAACATGCGTTATCCTCTAAAATATTTATCAAGACCAGGTTTATTTGAATGTTTCAGTATGGTACCACATTACTACGTGATCCATACCAGAAACAACCCAGGATCTGTTCAACAAGTATGTGAAAAATGCGAAAGCATGAGTCTGATGAGGGCAAATCCCAGGCCTAACCTATACATAACTTTCGTTATCCTCTAAAATATTGATCGAAACCAGGTTTAGTGTACTGTTTCAGTGTGGTACCACTTTACTACGTGATCCAAAGCAGAAAAAACCCTCGATCAGGTCAACACGTATGTTAGAACTGCGAAAGTATGACCCTGATGAGGGCAAATCCCAGGCCTAACCTAGACCTAACATGAATTATTCTGTAAAATATTTATCGAAACCAGGTTTAATTGACCGTTTCAGTGTTGTACTTCATTACTACGTGATGCAATCCAGAAAAAGCCCAGGATCTAGCCATGAAGTATGAGAAATATGCGAAAGTATGAGCCTGATGAGGGCAAATCCTAGACCTAACCCAGACCTAACATGCGATATCCTCTAAAATATTTATCAAGACCAGGTTTAATTGATTGTTTCAGTGTGGTCCCACATTACTACGTGATCCAAACCAGAAAACACCCAGGATCCGCTCAACAAGTATGTGAAGAATGCGAAAGAATGTGTCTGATGAGGGCAAATCCCAGGCCTAACCTAGACATAACTTTCGTTATCCTCTAAAATATTGATCGGAACCAGGTTTAGTGGGCTGTTTCAGTGTGGTACCACATTACTGCGCGATCCAAACCAGAAAAAGCCAGGATCTGTTCAACAAGTATGCGAAAAATGCGAAAGTATGAGCCTGATGAGGGCAAATCCTAGACCTATCCCAGACCTAACATGCGTTATCATCTAAAATATTTATCAAGACCTGGTTTATTTGAATGTTTCAGTGTGGTACCACATTGCTATGTGATCCAAACCAGAAAAAACCCAGGATGCGTTCAACAAGTATGTGAAAAACGCGAACGTATGAGTCTGATGAGGGCAAATCCCAGGCCTAACCTAGACATAACTTTCGTTATCCTCTAAAATATTGATCGAAACCAGGTTTAGTGGGCTGTTTCAGTGTGGTACCACATTACTGCGCGATCCAAACCAGAAAAAGCCAGGATCTGTTCAACAAGTATGTGAAAAATGCGAAAGTATGAGCCTGGTGAGGGCAAATCCTAGACCTAACCCAAACCTAACATGCGTTATCCTCTAAAATATTGATCAAGACCAGGTTTAACTGAATGTTTCAGTGTGATACCACATTACTACGTGAACCAAACCAGAAAAAACCCAGGATCTGTTAAACGAGTCTGTGAAGTGTGCGAAAGTATGAGCCTGATGAGGGCGAATCCCAGACCTATCCCAGACCTAACATGCGTTATCCTCAAAAATATTTATCAAGACCAGGTTTAACTGAATGTTTCAGTATGGTACCACATTACTACGTGATCCATACCAGAAAAAACCCAGGATCTGTTCAACAAGTATGTGAAAAATGCGAAAGCATGAGCCTGATGAGGGCAAATCCTAGACCTAACCCAAACCTAACATGCGTTATCCTCTAAAATATTGATCGAAACAAGGTTTAATTGACTGTTTCAGCGTGGTACCACATTACTACGTGATACAATCCAGAAACAGCCCAGGATCTAGCCATGAAGTATGAGAAATATGCGAAAGTATGAGCCTGATGTGGGCAAATCCTAGACCTAACCCAAACCTAACATGCGTTATCCTCTAAAATATTTATCATGACCTGGTTTATTTGAATGTTTCAGTGTGGTACCACATTACTACATGATCCAAACCAGAAAAAACCCAGGATCCGTTCAACAAGTATGTGAAAAACGCGAACGTATGAGTCTGATGAGGGCAAATCCCAGACCTATCCCAGACCTAACTTGCGTTGTCCTCTAAGATATTGATGGAAACCAGGTTTAATTGACTGTTTCAGTGTTGTACTTCATTACTACGTGATGCAATCCAGAAAAAGCCCAGGATCTAGACATCAAGTATGAGAAATATGCGAAAGAATGAGCCTGATGAGAGCAAATCCCAGACCTAACCTAGACCTAACATGTATTATTCTCTAAAATATTGATCGAAACCAGGTTTAATTGACTGTTTCAGTGTGGTACCACATTACTACGTGATCCAAACCAGTAAAAACCCAGGATCCGTTCAACAAGTATGTGAAGAATGCGAAAGTATGAGTCTGATGAGTGAAAATCCTCGGCCTAACCTAGACCTAACATGCGTTATCCTCAAAAATATTGATCGAAACCAGGTTTAATCGACTGTTTCAGTGTGGTACCACATTACTACGTGATCCAAACCTGAAACAAACCCAGGATCTATCCATGAAGTATAAGAAATATGCGAAAGTATGAGCCCGATTAGGGCAAATCCTAGACCTAACCCAGACCTAACATGCGTTATCCTCAAAAATATTTATCAAGACCAGGTTTAACAGAATGTTTCAGTGTGGTACCACATTACTGCGTGATCCATACCAGAAAAAACCCAGGATCCGTTCAACAAGTATGTGAAAAACGCGAACGTATGAGTCTCATGAGGGCAAATCCCAGACCTATCCCAGACCTAACTTGCGTTGTCCTCTAAGATATTGATGGAAACCAGGTTTAGTTGATTGTTTCAGTGTTGTACTTCATTACTACGTGATGCAATCCAGAAAAAGCCCAGGATCTAGCCATCAAGTATGAGAAATATGCGAAAGTATGAGCCAGATGAGGGCAAATCCTAGACCTAACCCAGACCTAACATGCGATATCCTCTAAAATATTTATCAAGACAAGGTTTAATTGATTGTTTCAGTGTGGTCCCACATTACTACGTGATCCAAACCAGAAAAAACCCAGGATCCGTTCAACAAGTATGTGAAGAATGCGAAAGAATGAGTCTCATGAGTGAAAATCCCAGGCCTAACCTAGACCTAACATGCGTTATCCTCAAAAATATTGATCGAAACCTGGTTTAATCGACTGTTTCAGTGTGGTACCACATTACTATGTGATCCAAACCAGAAAATAGCCCAGGATCTATCCATGAAGTATAAGAAATATGCGAAAGTATGAGCCTGATGAGGGCAAATCCTAGACCTAACCCAGACGTAACATGCGTTATCCTCAAAAATATTTATCAAGACCAGGTTTAACTGAATGTTTCAGTATGGTACCACATTACTACGTGATCCATACCAGAAAAAACCCAGGATCTGTTCAACAAGTATGTGAAAAATGCGAAAGCATGAGTCTGATGCGGGCAAATCCCAGGCCTAACCTAGACATAACTTTCGTTATCCTCTAAAATATTGATCGAAACCAGGTTTAGTGGGCTGTTTCAGTGTGGTACCACATTACTGCGCGATCCAAACCAGAAAAAGCCAGGATCTGTTCAACAAGTATGTGAAAAATGCGAAAGTATGAGCCTGATGAGGGCAAATCCTAGACCTAACCCAAACCTAACATGCGTTATCCTCTAAAATATTGATCAAGACCAGGTTTAACTGAATGTTTCAGTGTGGTACCACATTACTACGTGAACCAAACCAGAAAAAACCCAGGATCTGTTAATCGAGTCTGTGAAGTGTGCGAAAGTATGAGCCTGATGAGGGCGAATCCCAGACCTATCCCAGACCTAACATGCGTTATCATCTAAAATATTTATCAAGACCTGGTTTATTTGAATGTTTCGGTGTGGTACCACATTACTACGTGATCCAAACCAGAAAAAACCCAGGATCCGTTCAACAAGTATGTGAAAAACGCGAACGTATGAGTCTGATGGGGGCAAATCCCAAGCCTAACCTAGACATAACTTTCGTTATCCTCTAAAATATTGATCGAAACCAGGTTTAGTGGGCTGTTTCAGTGTGGTACCACATTACTGCGCGATCCAGACCAGAAAAAGCCAGGATCTGTTCAACAAGTATGTGAAAAATGCGAAAGTATGAGCCTGATGAGGGCAAATCCTAGACCTAACCCAAACCTAACATGCGTTATACCCTAAAATATTCATCAAGACCAGGTTTAACTGAATGTTTCAGTGTGGTACCACATTACTACGTGAACCAAACCAGAAAAGACCCAGGATCTGTTAAACGAGTCTGTGAAAAATGCGAAAGCATGAGTCTGATGAGGGCAAATCCCAGGCCTAACCTAGACCTAACATGAATTATTCTCTAAAATATTTATCGAAACCAGGTTTAATTGACTGTTTCAGTGTTGTACTTCATTACTACGTGATGCAATCCAGAAAAAGCCCAGGATCCGTTCAACAAGTATGTGAAGAATGCGAAAGTATGAGTCTGATGAGTGAAAATCCTTGGCCTAACCTGGACCTAACATGCGTTATCCTCAAAAATATTGATCGAAACCTGGTTTAATCGACTCTTTCAGTGTGGTACCACATTACTACGTGACTCAAACCAGAAAAAACCCAGGATCTGTTCAACAAGTATGTGAAAAACGCGAAAGTATGAGCCTGATGAGGTCAAATCCCAGACCTATCCCAGACCAAACTTGCGTTATCCTCTAAAATATTGATCGAAACCAGGTTTAATCGACTGTTTCAGTGTTGCACCAAATTGCTACGTGATCCAAACCAGAAAAAACCCAGGATCAGTTCAACAAGTATGTGAAAAACGCGAAAGTATGAGCCTGATGAGGGCGAATCCCAGACCTATCCCAGACCTAACTTGCGTTATCCTCTAAAATATTGATCCAAACCAGGTTTAATTGACTGTTTCAGCGTGGTACCACATTACTACGTGATACAATCCAGAAACAGCCCAGGATCTAGCCATGAAGTATGAGAAATATGCGAAAATATGAGCCTGATGTGGGCAAATCCCAGACCTAACCCAAACCTAACATGCGTTATCCTCTAAAATATTTATCAAGACCAGGTTTATTTGAATGTTTCAGTATGGTACCACATTACTACGTGATCCATACCAGAAACAACCCAGGATCTGTTCAACAAGTATGTGAAAAATGCGAAAGCATGAGTCTGATGAGGGCAAATCCCAGGCCTAACCTATACATAACTTTCGTTATCCTCTAAAATATTGATCGAAACCAGGTTTAGTGTACTGTTTCAGTGTGGTACCACTTTACTACGTGATCCAAAGCAGAAAGAACCCTCGATCAGGTCAACACGTATGTTAGAACTGCGAAAGTATGACCCTGATGAGGGCAAATCCCAGGCCTAACCTAGACCTAACATGAATTATTCTGTAAAATATTTATCGAAACCAGGTTTAATTGACTGTTTCAGTGTTGTACTTCATTACTACGTGATGCAATCCAGAAAAAGCCCAGGATCTAGCCATGAAGTATGAGAAATATGCGAAAGTATGAGCCTGATGAGGGCAAATCCTAGACCTAACCCAGACCTAACATGCGATATCCTCTAAAATATTTATCAAGACCAGGTTTAATTGATTGTTTCAGTGTGGTCCCACATTACTACGTGATCCAAACCAGAAAAAACCCAGGATCCGCTCAACAAGTATGTGAAGAATGCGAAAGAATGTGTCTGATGAGGGCAAATCCCAGGCCTAACCTAGACATAACTTTCGTTATCCTCTAAAATATTGATCGGAACCAGGTTTAGTGGGCTGTTTCAGTGTGGTACCACATTACTGCCCGATCCAAACCAGAAAAAGCCAGGATCTGTTCAACAAGTATGCGAAAATTGCGAAAGTATGAGCCTGATGAGGGCAAATCCTAGACCTATCCCAGACCTAACATGCGTTATCATCTAAAATATTTATCAAGACCTGGTTTATTTGAATGTTTCAGTGTGGTACCACATTGCTATGTGATCCAAACCAGAAAAAACCCAGGATGCGTTCAACAAGTATGTGAAAAACGCGAACGCATGAGTCTGATGAGGGCAAATCCCAGGCCTAACCTAGACATGACTTTCGTTATCCTCTAAAATATTGATCGAAACCAGGTTTAGTGGGCTGTTTCAGTGTGGTACCACATTACTGCGCGATCCAAACCAGAAGAAGCCAGGATCTGTTCAACAAGTATGTGAAAAATGCGAAAGTATGAGCCTGATGAGGGCAAATCCTAGACCTAACCCAAACCTAACATGCGTTATCCTCTAAAATATTGATCAAGACCAGGTTTAACTGAATGTTTCAGTGTGATACCACATTACTACGTGAACCAAACCAGAAAAAACCCAGGATCTGTTAAACGAGTCTGTGAAGTGTGCGAAAGTATGAGCCTGATGAGGGCGAATCCCAGACCTATCCCAGACCTAACATGCGTTATCCTCAAAAATATTTATCAAGACCAGGTTTAACTGAATGTTTCAGTATGGTACCACATTACTACGTGATCCATACCAGAAAAAACCCAGGATCTGTTCAACAAGTATGTGAAAAATGCGAAAGCATGAGCCTGATGAGGGCAAATCCTAGACCTAACCCAAACCTAACATGCGTTATCCTCTAAAACATTGATCAAGACCAGGTTAAACTGAATGTTTCAGTGTGGTACCACATTACTGTGTGATCCAAACCAGAAAATAGCCCAGGATCTATCCATGAAGTATAAGAAGTGTGCGCAAGTATGAGCCTGATGAGGGCAAATCCTAGACCTATCCCAGACCTAACTTGCGTTATCCTCTAAAATATTGATCGAAACAAGGTTTAATTGACTGTTTCAGCGTGGTACCACATTACTACGTGATACAATCCAGAAACAGCCCAGGATCTAGCCATGAAGTATGAGAAATATGCGAAAGTATGAGCCTGATGTGGGCAAATCCTAGACCTAACCCAAACCTAACATGCGTTATCCTCTAAAATATTTATCAAGACCTGGTTTATTTGAATGTTTCAGTGTGGTACCACATTACTACGTGATCCAAACCAGAAAAAACACAGGATCCGTTCAACAAGTATGTGAAAAACGCGAACGTATGAGTCTGATGAGGGCAAATCCCAGACCTATCCCAGACCTAACTTGCGTTGTCCTCTAAGATATTGATGGAAACCAGGTTTAATTGACTGTTTCAGTGTTGTACTTCATTACTACGTGATGCAATCCAGAAAAAGCCCAGGATCTAGACATCAAGTATGAGAAATATGCGAAAGAATGAGCCTGATGAGAGCAAATCCCAGACCTAACCTAGACCTAACATGTATTATTCTCTAAAATATTGATCGAAACCAGGTTTAATTGACTGTTTCAGTGTGGTACCACATTACTACGTGATCCAAACCAGTAAAAACCCAGGATCCGTTCAACAAGTATGTGAAGAATGCGAAAGTATGAGTCTGATGAATGAAAATCCTCGGCCTAACCTAGACCTAACATGCGTTATCCTCAAAAATATTGATCGAAACCAGGTTTAATCGACTGTTTCACTGTGGTACCACATTACTACGTGATCCAAACCAGAAAAAAACCCAGGATCTATCCATGAAGTATAAGAAATATGCGAAAGTATGAGCCTGATTAGGGCAAATCCTAGACCTAACCCAGACCTAACATGCGTTATCCTCAAAAATATTTATCAAGACCAGGTTTAACTGAATGTTTCAGTGTGGTACCACATTACTGCGTGATCCATACCAGAAAAAACCCAGGATCTGTTCAACAAGTATGTGAAAAATGCGAAAGTATGACCCTGATGTGGGCAAATCCCAGACCTATCCCAGACCTAACTTGCATTGTCCTCTAAAATATTGATCGAAACCAGGTTTAATTGACTGTTTCAGTGTGGTACCACATTACTACGTGATCCAATCCAGAAATAGCCCAGGATCTAGCCATGAAGTATGAGAAATATGCGAAAGTATGAGCCTGATGAGGGCAAATCCTAGACCTAACCCAGACCTAACATGCGTTATCATCTGAAATATTTATCAAGACCTGGTTTATTTGAATGTTTCAGTGTGGTACCACATTACTACGTGATCCAAACCAGAAAAAACCCAGGATCCGTTCAACAAGTATGTGAAAAACGCGAACGTATGAGTCTCATGAGGGCAAATCCCAGACCTATCCCAGACCTAACTTGCGTTGTCCTCCAAGATATTGATGGAAAGCAGGTTTAATCAACTGTTTCAGTGTGGTACCACATTACTATGTGATCCAAACCAGAAAATAGCCCAGGATCTATCCATGAAGAATAAGAAATATGCGAAAGTATGAGCCTGAAGAGGGCAAATCCTAGACCTAACCCAGACCTAACATGCGTTATCCTCAAAAATATTTATCAAGACCAGGTTTAACTGAATGTTTCAGTATAGTACCACATTACTACGTGATCCATACCAGAAAAAACCCAGGATCTGTTCAACAAGTATGTGAAAAATGCGAAAGCATGAGTCTGATGCGGGCAAATCCCAGGCCTAACCTAGACATAACTTTCGTTATCCTCTAAAATATTGATCGAAACCCGGTTTAGTGGGCTGTTTCAGTGTGGTACCACATTACTGCGCGATCCAAACCAGAAAAAGCCAGGATCTGTTCAACAAGTATGTGAAAAATGCGAAAGTATGAGGCGGATGAGGGCAAATCCTAGACCTAACCCAAACCTAACATGCGTTATCCTCTAAAATATTGATCAAGACCAGGTTTAACTGAATGTTTCAGTGTGGTACCACATTACTACGTGAACCAAACCAGAAAAAACCCAGGATCCGTTCAACAAGTATGTGAAAAACGCGAACGTATGAGTCTGATGAGGGCAAATCCCAGACCTATCCCAGACCTAACTTGCGTTGTCCTCTAAGATATTGATGGAAACCAGGTTTAATTGATTGTTTCAGTGTTGTACTTCATTACTACGTGATGCAATCCAGAAAAAGCCAAGGATCTAGCCATCAAGTATGAGAAATATGCGAAAGTATGAGCCTGACGAGAGCAAATCCTAGACCTAACCCAGACCTAACATGCGTTATCCTCTAAAATATTTATCAAGACCAGGTTTAATTGATTGCTTCAGTGTGGTCCCACATTACTACGTGATCCAAACCAGAAAAAACCCAGGAACCGTTCAACAGGTATGTGAAGAATGCGAAAGAATGAGTCTGATGAGTGAAAATCCCAGGACTTACCTAGACCTAACATGCGTTATCCTCAAGAATGTTGATCGAAACCTGGTTTAATCGACTGTGTCAGTGTGGTACCACATTACTATGTGGTCCAAACCAGAAAATAGCCCAGGATCTATCCATGAAGTATAAGAAATGTGCGAAAGTATGAGCCTGATGAGGCCAAATCCTAGACCTAACCCAGACGTAACATGCGTTATCATCTAAAATATTTATCAAGACCTGGTTTAATTGTTTGTCTCAGTGTGGTACCACATTACTACGTGAACCATACCAGAAAAAACCCAGGATCCGTTCAACAAGTATCTGAAGAATGCGAAAGCATGAGTCTGATGAGGGCAAATCCCAGACCTATCCCAGACCAAACTTGCGTTATCCTCTAAAATATTGATCCAAACCAGGTTTAGAGGACTGTTTCAGTGTGGTACCACTTTACTACGTGATCCAAAGCAGAAAAAACCCTCGATCATGTCAACATGTATGTTAGAACTGCGAAAGTATGACCCTGATGAGGGCAAATCCCAGGCCTAACCTAGACCTAGCATGAATTATTCTCTAAAATATTTATCGAAACCAGGTTTAATTGACTGTTTCAGTGTTGTACTTCATTCCTACGTGATGCGATCCAGAAAAAGCCCAGGATCTAGCCATGAAGTATGAGAAATATGCGAAAGTATGAGCCTGATGAGGGCAAATCCTAGACATAACCCAAACCTAACATGCGTTATCCTCTAAAATATTGATCCAAACCGGGTTTAATGGACTGCTTCCGTGTGGTACCACTTTACTACGTGATCCAAAGCGGAAAAAACCCTCGATCAGGTCAACATGTATGTTAAAACTGCGAAAGTATGACCCTGATGAGGGCAAATCCCAGGCCTAACCTAGACCTAACATGCGGTGTCCTGTAAAATATTGATGGAAACCAGGCTTAATTGACTGTCTCAGTGTTGTACTTCATTACTACGTGATGCAATCCAGAAAAAGTCCAGGATCTAGACATCAAGTATGAGAAATATGCGAAAGAATGAGCCTGATGAGAGCAAATCCCAGACCTAACCTAGACCTAACATGAATTATTCTCTAAAATATTGATCGAAACCAGGTTTAATTGACTGTTTCAGTGTGGTACCACATTACTACGTGATCCAAACCAGTAAAAACCCAGGATCCGTTCAACAAGTATGTGAAGAATGCGAAGGTATGAGTCTGATGAGTGAAAATCCTCGGCCTAACCTAGACCCAACATGCGTTATCCTCAAAAATATAGATCGAAACCAGGTTTAATCGACTGTTTCAGTGTGGTACCACATTACTACGTGATCCAAACCAGAAAAAAACCCAGGATCTATCCATGAAGTATAAGAAATGTGCGAAAGTATGAGCCTGATGAGGCCAAATCCTAGACCTAACCCAGACGTAACATGCGTTATCATCTAAAATATTTATCAAGACCTGGTTTAATTGTTTGTCTCAGTGTGGTACCACATTACTACGTGAACCATACCAGAAAAAACCCAGGATCCGTTCAACAAGTATCTGAAGAATGCGAAAGCATGAGTCTGATGAGGGCAAATCCCAGACCTATCCCAGACCAAACTTGCGTTATCCTCTAAAATATTGATCCAAACCAGGTTTAGAGGACTGTTTCAGTGTGGTACCACTTTACTACGTGATCCAAAGCAGAAAAAACCCTCGATCATGTCAACATGTATGTTAGAACTGCGAAAGTATGACCCTGATGAGGGCAAATCCCAGGCCTAACCTAGACCTAGCATGAATTATTCTCTAAAATATTTATCGAAACCAGGTTTAATTGACTGTTTCAGTGTTGTACTTCATTCCTACGTGATGCGATCCAGAAAAAGCCCAGGATCTAGCCATGAAGTATGAGAAATATGCGAAAGTATGAGCCTGATGAGGGCAAATCCTAGACATAACCCAAACCTAACATGCGTTATCCTCTAAAATATTGATCCAAACCGGGTTTAATGGACTGCTTCCGTGTGGTACCACTTTACTACGTGATCCAAAGCGGAAAAAACCCTCGATCAGGTCAACATGTATGTTAAAACTGCGAAAGTATGACCCTGATGAGGGCAAATCCCAGGCCTAACCTAGACCTAACATGCGGTGTCCTGTAAAATATTGATGGAAACCAGGCTTAATTGACTGTCTCAGTGTTGTACTTCATTACTACGTGATGCAATCCAGAAAAAGTCCAGGATCTAGACATCAAGTATGAGAAATATGCGAAAGAATGAGCCTGATGAGAGCAAATCCCAGACCTAACCTAGACCTAACATGAATTATTCTCTAAAATATTGATCGAAACCAGGTTTAATTGACTGTTTCAGTGTGGTACCACATTACTACGTGATCCAAACCAGTAAAAACCCAGGATCCGTTCAACAAGTATGTGAAGAATGCGAAGGTATGAGTCTGATGAGTGAAAATCCTCGGCCTAACCTAGACCCAACATGCGTTATCCTCAAAAATATAGATCGAAACCAGGTTTAATCGACTGTTTCAGTGTGGTACCACATTACTACGTGATCCAAACCAGAAAAAAACCCAGGATCTGTTCAACAAGTATGTGAAATATGCGAAAGTATGAGTCTGATGAGGGCAAATCCCAGGCCTAAACTAGACATAACTTTCGTTATCCTCTAAAATATTGATCGAAACCAGGTTTAATTGACTGTTTTAGTGAGGTACCACTTTGCTACGTGATCCAAAGCAGAAAAAACCCTCGATCAGGTCAACATGCATGTTAAAACTGCGAAAGTATGAGCCTGATGAGGGCAAATCCCTGATCTATCCCAGACCTAACATGCGCTACCCTCAAAAATATTAATCGAAACCAGGTTTAATCGACTGTTTCACTGTGGTCCCACATTACTACGTGATCCAAACCAGAAAAAACCCAGGATCCGTTCAACAAGTATGTGAAGAATGCGAAAGTGTGAGGCTGATGCGTGAAAATCCCAGGCCTAACCTAGACCTGACATGCGTTATCCTCTAAAATATTGATCGAAACCAGGTTTAATTGACTGTTTCAGCGTGGTACCACATTACTACGTGATACAATCCAGAAAAAGCCCAGGATCTAGCCATGAAGTATGAGAAATATGCGAAAGTATGAGCCTGATGAGGGCAAATCCTAGACCTAACCCAGACCTAACATGCGTTGTCCTCTAAAATATTTATCAAGACCAGGTTTAATCGGCTGTTTCAGTGTGGTCCCACATTACTACGTGATCCAAACCAGAAAAAACCCAGGATCCGTTCAACAAGTATGTGAAGGATGCGAAAGTATGAGTCTGATGCGTGAAAATCCCAGGCCTAACCTAGACCTAACATGCGTTATCCTCAAAAATATTGATCGAAACCTGGTTTAATCGACTGTTTCAGTGTGGTACCACATTCCTACGTGACCCAAACCAGAAAAAACCCAGGATCCGTTCTACATGTATGTGAAAAACGCGAACGTATGAGTCTGATGAGGGCAAATCCCAGACCTATCCCAGACCAAACTTGCGTTGTCCTCAAAAATATTTATCAAGACCAGGTTTAACTGAATGTTTCAGTGTGGTACCACATTACTGCGTGATCCAAACCAGAAAAAACCCAGGATCCGTTCAACAAGTATGTGAAAAACGCGAACGTATGAGTCTGATGAGGGCAAATCCCAGACCTATCCCAGACCAAACTTGCGTTGTCCTCTAAGATATTAATGGAAACCAGGTTTAATTGACTGTTTCAGTGTTGCACTCCATTACTGCGTGATGCAATCCAGAAAAAGCCCAGGATCAGTTCAACAAGTATGTGAAAAACGCGAAAGTATGAGCCTGATGAGGGCGAATCCCAGACCTATCCCAGACCTAACTTGCGTTATCCTCTAAAATATTGATCGAAACCAGGTTTAATTGACTGTTTCAGCGTGGTACCACATTACTACGTGATACAATCCAGAAAAAGCCCAGGATCTAGCCATGAAGTATGAGAAATATGCGAAAGTATGAGCCTGATGTGGGCAAATCCTAGACCTAACCCAAACCTAACATGCGTTATCCTCTAAAATATTGATCCAAACCGGGTTTAATGGACTGCTTCAGTGTGGTACCACTTTACTACGTGATCCAAAGCGGACAAAACCCTCGATCAGGTCAACATGTATGTTAAAACTGCGAAAGTATAACCCTGATGAGGGCAAATGCCAGGCCTAACCTAGACCTAGCATGCGTTGTCCTGTAAAATATTGATCGAAACCAGGTTTAATCGTCTGTTTCAGTGTGGTACCACATTACTACGTGATCCAAACCAGAAAAAAACCCAGGATCTGTTCAACAAGTATGTGAAGTATGCGAAAGTATGAGTGTGATGAGGGCAAATCCCAGGCCTAAACTAGACATAACTTTCGTTATCCTCTCAAATATTGATCGAAACCAGGTTTAATTGACTGTTTTGGTTGCGGCACAACTTTATTACGTGATCCAAAGTTGAAAAAACCCCCGATCAGGTCAACATGCATGTTAAAACTGCGAAAGTATGACCCTGATGAGGGCAAATCCCAGGGCTAACCTAGTACCTAACTTGCGTTATCCTCTAAAATATTGATCGAAACCAGGTTTAATTGACTGCTTCAGCGTGGTACCACATTACTACGTGATACAATCCAGAAAAAGCCCAGGATCTAGCCATGAAGTATGAGAAATATGCGAAAGTATGAGCCTGATGTGGGCAAATCCTAGACCTAACCCAAACCTAACATGCGTTATCCTCTAAAATATTGATCCAAACCGGGTTTAATGGACTGCTTCCGTGTGGTACCACTTTACTACGTGATCCAAAGCGGAAAAAACCCTCGATCAGGTCAACATGTATGTTAAAACTGCGAAAGTATGACCCTGATGAGGGCAAATCCCAGGCCTAACCTAGACCTAACATGCGGTGTCCTGTAAAATATTGATGGAAACCAGGCTTAATTGACTGTCTCAGTGTTGTACTTCATTACTACGTGATGCAATCCAGAAAAAGTCCAGGATCTAGACATCAAGTATGAGAAATATGCGAAAGAATGAGCCTGATGAGAGCAAATCCCAGACCTAACCTAGACCTAACATGAATTATTCTCTAAAATATTGATCGAAACCAGGTTTAATTGACTGTTTCAGTGTGGTACCACATTACTACGTGATCCAAACCAGTAAAAACCCAGGATCCGTTCAACAAGTATGCGAAGAATGCGAAGGTATGAGCCTGATGCGTGAAAATCCCAGGCCTAACCTAGACCTAACATGCGATATCCTCAAAAATATTGATCGAAACCTGGTTTAATCGACTGTTTGAGTGTGGTACCACATTACTACGTGACCCAAACCAGAAGAAACCCAGGATCTGTTCAACAAGTATGTGAGAAACGCGAAAGTATGAGCCTGATGAGGGCAAATCCCAGACCTATCCCAGACCAAACTTGCGTTATCCTCTAAAATATTGATCGAAACCAGGTTTAATCGACTGTTTCACTGTGGTCCCACATTACTACGTGATCCAAACCAGAAAAAACCCAGGATCCGTTCAACAAGTATGTGAAGAATGCGAAAGTGTGAGGCTGATGCGTGAAAATCCCAGGCCTAACCTAGACCTGACATGCGTTATCCTCTAAAATATTGATCGAAACCAGGTTTAATTGACTGTTTCAGCGTGGTACCACATTACTACGTGATACAATCCAGAAAAAGCCCAGGATCTAGCCATGAAGTATGAGAAATATGCGAAAGTATGAGCCTCATGAGGGCAAATCCTAGACCTAACCCAGACCTAACATGCGTTGTCCTCTAAAATATTTATCAAGACCAGGTTTAATCGGCTGTTTCAGTGTGGTCCCACATTACTACGTGATCCAAACCAGAAAAAACCCAGGATCCGTTCAACAAGTATGTGAAGGATGCGAAAGTATGAGTCTGATGCGTGAAAATCCCAGGCCTAACCTAGACCTAACATGCGTTATCCTCAAAAATATTGATCGAAACCTGGTTTAATCGACTGTTTCAGTGTGGTACCACATTACTACGTGACCCAAACCAGAAAAAACCCAGGATCCGTTCTACATGTATGTGAAAAACGCGAACGTATGAGTCTGATGAGGGCAAATCCCAGACCTATCCCAGACCAAACTTGCGTTGTCCTCAAAAATATTTATCAAGACCAGGTTTAACTGAATGTTTCAGTGTGGTACCACATTACTGCGTGATCCAAACCAGAAAAAACCCAGGATCCGTTCAACAAGTATGTGAAAAACGCGAACGTATGAGTCTGATGAGGGCAAATCCCAGACCTATCCCAGACCAAACTTGCGTTGTCCTCTAAGATATTGATGGAAACCAGGTTTAATTGACTGTTTCAGTGTTGTACTTCATTACTGCGTGATGCAATCCAGAAAAAGCCCAGGATGAGTTCAACAAGTATGTGAAAAACGCGAAAGTATAAGCCTGATGAGGGCGAATCCCAGACCTATCCCAGACCTAACTTGCGTTATCCTCTAAAATATTGATCGAAACCAGGTTTAATTGACTGTTTCAGCGTGGTACCACATTACTACGTGATACAATCCAGAAAAAGCCCAGGATCTAGCCATGAAGTATGAGAAATATGCGAAAGTATGAGCCTGATGTGGGCAAATCCTAGACCTAACCCAAACCTAACATGCGTTATCCTCTAAAATATTGATCCAAACCGGGTTTAGTGGACTGCTTCAGTGTGGTACCACTTTACTACGTGATCCAAAGCGGAAAAAACCCTCGATCAGGTCAACATGTATGTTAAAACTGCGAAAGTATGACTCTGATGAGGGCAAATCCCAGGCCTAACCTAGACCTAACATGCGTTGTCCTCTAAAATATTGATGGAAACCAGGTTTAATTGACTGTTCCAGTGTTGTACTTCATTACTACGTGATGCAATCCAGAAAAAGCCCAGGATCTAGCCATGAAGTATGAGAAATATGCGAAACTATGAGCATGATGAGGGCAAATCCTAGACATAACCCAAACCTAACATGCGTTATCCTCTAAAATATTGATCCAAACCGGGTTTAATGGACTGCTTCAGTGTGGTACCACTTTACTACGTGATCCAAAGCGGACAAAACCCTCGATCAGGTCAACATGTATGTTAAAACTGCGAAAGTATAACCCTGATGAGGGCAAATGCCAGGCCTAACCTAGACCTAGCATGCGTTGTCCTGTAAAATATTGATCGAAACCAGGTTTAATCGTCTGTTTCAGTGTGGTACCACATTACTACGTGATCCAAACCAGAAAAAAACCCAGGATCTGTTCAACAAGTATGTGAAGTATGCGAAAGTATGAGTGTGATGAGGGCAAATCCCAGGCCTAAACTAGACATAACTTTCGTTATCCTCTCAAATATTGATCGAAACCAGGTTTAATTGACTGTTTTGGTTGCGGCACAACTTTATTACGTGATCCAAAGTTGAAAAAACCCCCGATCAGGTCAACATGCATGTTAAAACTGCGAAAGTATGACCCTGATGAGGGCAAATCCCAGGGCTAACCTAGTACCTAACTTGCGTTATCCTCTAAAATATTGATCGAAACCAGGTTTAATTGACTGCTTCAGCGTGGTACCACATTACTACGTGATACAATCCAGAAAAAGCCCAGGATCTAGCCATGAAGTATGAGAAATATGCGAAAGTATGAGCCTGATGAGGTCAAGTCCCAGACCTAACCCAGACCTAACATGCGTTGTCCTCTAAAATATTTATCAAGACCAGGTTTAATCGACTGTTTCAGTGTGGTTCCACATTACTACGTGATCCAAACCAGAAAAAACCCAGGATCCGTTCAACAAGTATGTGAAGAATGCGAAAGTATGAGTCTGATGCGTGAAAATCCCAGGCCTAACCTAGACCTAACATGCGTTATCCTCAAAAATATTGATCGAAACCTGGTTTAATTGACTGTTTCAGTGTGGTACCACATTACTACGTGACCCAAAGCAGAAAAAACCCAGGATCTGTTCAACAAGTATGTGAAAAACGCGAAAGTATGAGCCTGATGAGGGCAAATCCCAGACCTATCCCAGACCAAACTTGCGTTATCCTCTAAAATATTGATCGAAACCAGGTTTAATCGACTGTTTCAGTGTGGTCCCACATTACTACGTGATCCAAACCAGAAAAAACCCAGGATCCGTTCAACAAGTATGTGAAGAATGCGAAAGTATGAGTCTGATGCGGGAAAATCCCAGGCCTAACCTAGACCTAACACGCGTTATCCTCAAAAATATTGAACGAAACCTGGTTTAATCGACTGTTTCAGTGTGGTACCACATTACTACGTGACCCAAACCAGAAAAAACCCAGGATCTGTTCAACAAGTATGTGAAAAACGCGAAAGTATGAGCCTGATTAGGGCAAATCCTAGACCTAACCCAGACCTAACATGCGTTGTCCTCTAAAATATTTATCAAGACCAGGTTTAATCGACTGTTTCAGTGTGGTCCCGCATTACTACGTGATCCAAACCAGAAAAAACCCAGGATCCGTTCAACAAGTATGTGAAGAATGCGAAAGTATGAGTCTGATGCGTGAAAATCCCAGGCCTAACCTAGACCTAACATGCGTTATCCTCAAAAATATTGATCGAAACCTGGTTTAATCGACTGTTTCAGTGTTGTACCACATTACTACGTGACCCAAACCAGAAAAAACCCAGGATCTGTTCAACAAGTATGTGAAGAATGCGAAAGTATGAGTCTGATGAGGGCAAATCCCAGACCTATCCCAGGACAAACTTGCGTTATCCTCTAAAATATTGATCGAAACCAGGTTTAATCGACTGTTTCAGTGTGGTCCCACATTACTACGTGTTCCAAACCAGAAAAAAACACAGGATCCGTTCAGCAAGTATGTGAAGAATGCGAAAGTATGAGTCTGATGAGAGCTAATCCCAGACCTATCCCAGACCTAACTTGCGTTATCCTCTAAAATACTGATCGAAACCAGGTTTAATTGACTGTTTTAATTGTGGTACCACTTTACTACGTGATCCAAAGCAGAAAAAACCCTCGATGAGGTCAACATGCATGTTAAAACTGCGAAAGTATGACCCTGATGAGGTCAAATCCCAGACCCATCCCAGACCTGACATGCGTTATCCTCTAAAATATTTATCAAGACCAGGTTTAATTGATTGTTTCGGTGTGGTCCCACATTACTACGTGATCCAAACCAGAAAAAACCCAGGATCCGTTCAACAAGTATGTGAAGAATGCGAAAGTATGAGTCTGATGAGTGAAAATCCCAGGCCTAACCTAGACCTAACATGCGTTATCCTCAAAAATATTGATCGAAACCTGGTTTAATCTACTGTTTCAGTGTGGTACCACATTACTATGTGATCCAAACCAGAAAATAACCCAGGATCTGTTCAACGAGTATGTGAAGTGTGCGAAAGTGTGAGACTGATGAGATCAAATCCCAGACCTATCCCAGACTTAACTTGCGTTATCCTCTAAAATATTGATCGAATCCGGGTTTAGTCGACTGTTTCAGTGTGGTACCACATTACTACGTGATCCAAACCAGAAAAAACCCAGGATCAGTTCAACAAGTTTGTGAAAAACGTGAAAGTATGAGCCTGATGAGGGCGAATCCCAGACCTATCCCAGACCTAACTTGCGTCATCCTCTAAAATATTGATCGAAACCAGGTTTAATTGACTGCTTCAGCGTGGTACCACATTACACCGTGATACAATCCAGAAACAGCCCAGGATCTAGCCATGAAGTATGAGAAATATGCGAATGTATGAGCCTGATGAGGGCAAATCCTAGACCTAACCCAAACCTAACATGCGTTATCCTCTAAAATATTTATCAAGACCAGGTTTAATGGACTGTTCCAGTGTGGTACCACTTTACTACGTGAGCCAAAGCATTAAGAACCCTCGATCAGGTCAACATGTATGTTAAAACCGCGAAAGTATGGGTCTGATGCGTGAAAATCCCAGGCCTAACCTAGACCTAACATGCGTTATCCTCAAAAATATTGATCGAAACCTGGTTTAATCGACTGTTTCAGTGTGGTACCACATTACTACGTGACCCAAAGCAGAAAAAACCCAGGATCTGTTCAACAAGTATGTGAAGAATGCGAAAGTATGAGTCTGATGCGTGAAAATCCCAGGCCTAACCTAGACCTAACATGCGTTATCCTCAAAAATAATGATCGAAACCTGGTTTAATCGACTGTTTCAGTGTTGTACCACATTACTACGTGACCCAAACCAGAAAAAACCCAGGATCTGTTCAACAAGTATGTGAAGAATGCGAAAGTATGAGTCTGATGAGGGCAAATCCCAGACCTATCCCAGAACAAACTTGCGTTATCCTCTAAAATATTGATCGAAACCAGGTTTAATCGACTGTTTCAGTGTGGTCCCACATTACTACGTGTTCCAAACCAGAAAAAACACAGGATCCGTTCAGCAAGTATGTGAAGAATGCGAAAGTATGAGTCTGATGAGGGCTAATCCCAGACCTATCCCAGACCTAACTTGCGTTATCCTCTAAAATAATGATCGAAACCAGGTTTAATTGACTGTTTTAGTTGCGGTACCACTTTACTACGTGATCCAAAGCAGAAAAAACCCTCGATGAGGTCAAAATGCATGTTAAAACTGCGAAAGTATGACCCTGATGAGGTCAAATCCCAGACCCATCCCAGACCTGACATGCGTTATCCTCTAAAATATTTATCAAGACCAGGTTTAATTGATTGTTTCGGTGTGGTCCCACATTACTACGTGATCCAAACCAGAAAAAACACAGGATCCGTTCAACAAGTATGTGATGAATGCGAAAGTATGAGTCTGGTGAGTGAAAATCCCAGACCTAACCTAGACCTAACATGCGTTATCCTCTAAAATATTGATCCAAACCAGGTTTAATGGACTGTTTCAGTGTGGTACCACTTTACAACGTGATCCAAAGCAGAAAAAACACTCGATCAGGTCAACATGTATGTGAGAACTGCGAAAGTTTGACCCTGATGAGGGCAAATCCCAGACCTATCCCAGACCTAACTTGCGTTGTCCTCTATGATATTGATGGAAACCAGGTTTAATTGACTGTTTCAGTGTTGTACTTCATTACTACGTGATGCAATCCAGAAAAAGCCCAGGATCTAGCCATCAAGTATGAGAAATATGCGAAAGAATGAGCCTGATGAGAGCAAATCCCAGACCTAACCTAGACGAAACATGAATTATTCTCTAAAATATTGATCGAAACCAGGTTTAATCGACTGTTTTAGTTGTGGTACCACTTCACTACGTGATCCAAAGCAGAAAAAACCCTCGATGAGGTCAACATGCATGTTAAAACTGCGAAAGTATGACCCTGATGAGGTCAAATCCAAGACCCATCCCAGACCTGACATGCGTTATCCTCTTAAATATTTATCAAGACCAGGTTTAATTGATTGTTTCGGTGTGGCCCCACATTACTACGTGATCCAAACCAGAAAAAACCCAGGATCCGTTCAACAAGTATGTGAAGAATGCGAAAGTATGAGTCTGATGAGTGAAAATCCCAGGCCTAACCTAGACCTAACATGCGTTATCCTCAAAAATATTGATCGGAACCAGGTTTAATTGACTGTTTCAGCGTGGTACCACATTACTACGTGATACAATCCAGAAACAGCCCAGGATCTAGCCATGAAGTATGAGAAATATGCGAATGTATGAGCCTGATGAGGGCAAATCCTAGACCTAACCCAAACCTAACATGCGTTATCCTCTAAAATATTTATCAAGACCAGGTTTAATTGAATGTTTCAGGGTGGTACCACATTACTATGTGATCCAAACCAGTAAATACCCAGGATCCGTTCAACAAGTATGTGAAGAATGCGAAAGTACGAGTCTGCTGAGTGAAAATCCCCGGCCTAACCTAGACCTAACATGCGTTATCCTCAAAGATATTGATCGAAACCAGGTTTAATCGACTGTTTCAGTGTGGTACCACATTACTATGTGATCCAAACCAGAAAATAACCCAGGATCTGTTCAACGAGTATGTGAAGTGTGCGAAAGTATGAGTCTGATGAGGGCAAATGTCAGACCTATCCCAGACCTAACATGCGTTATCCTCTAAAATGTTGATCCAAACCAGGTTTAATCGACTGTTTCAGTGTGGTACCACATTACTACGTGATCCAATCCAGAAATAGCCGAGGATCTAGCCATGAAGTATGAGAAATATGCGAAAGTATGATCCTGACGAGGGCAAATCGTAGACCTAACCCAGACCTAACATGCGTTATCCTCTAAAATATTTATCATGACCAGGTTTAATTGATTGTTTCAGTTTGGTCCCACACTACTACGTGACCCTACCCGGAAAAACCCAGGATCTGTTAAACAAGTATGTGAAAAACGCGAAAGTATGAGCCTGACGAGGGCAAATCCCAGACCTATCCCAGACCTAACTTGCGTTATCCTTAAAAATATTGATCGAAACCTGGTTTAATCGAGTGTTTCAGTATGGTACCACATTACTACGTGATCCAATCCAGAAATAGCCCAGGATCTAGCCATGAAGTATGAGAAATATGCGAAAGTATGAGCCTGACGAGGGCAAATCCTAGACCTAACGCAGACCTAACATGCGTTATTCTCCAAAATATTTATCAAGACCAGGTTTATTTGATTGTTTCAGTGTGGTCCCTCATTACTACGTAATCCAAACCAGAAAAAACCCAGGATCCGTTCAACAAGTATGTGAAGAATACGAAAGTATGAGTCTGATGAGTGAAAATCCCAGGCCTAACCTAGACCTAACATGCGTTATCCTCAAAAATATTGATCGAAACCTGGTTTAATCGACTGTTTCAGTGTGGTATCACCTTACTACGTGATCCAATCCAGAAATAGCCCAGGATCTAGCCATGAAGTATGAGAAATATGCGAAAGTATGAGCCTGACCAGGGCAAATCCTAGACCTAACGCAGACCTAACATGCGTTATCCTCTAAAATATTTATCAAGACCAGGTTTATCTGATTGTTTCAGTGTGGTCCCACATTAATACGTAATCCAAACCAGAAAAAACCCAGGATCCGTTCAACAAGTATGTCAAGTGTGCGAAAGTATGAGTCTGATGAGTGAAAATCCCAGGCCTAACCTAGACCTAACATGCGTTATCCTCAAAAATATTGATCGCAACCTGGTTTAATCGACTGTTTCAGTGTGGTACCACATTACTATGTGATCCAAACCAGAAAATAACACAGGATCTGTTCAACGAGTACGTGAAGTGTGCGAAAGTATGAGTCTGATGAGGGCAAATCCCAGACCTATCCCAGACCTAACTTGCGTTATCCTCAAAAATATTGAACGAAACCAGGTTTAATTGACTGTTTCAGCGTGGTACCACATTACTACGTGATACAATCCAGAAACAGCCCAGGATCTAGCCATGAAATATGAGAAATATGCGAAAGTATGAGCCTGATGAGGGCAAATCCTAGACCTAACCCAAACCTAACATGCGTTATCCTCTAAAATATTTATCAAGACCAGGTTTAATAGAATGTTCCAGTGTGGTACCACATTACTACGTGAACCAAACCAGAAAAAACCCAGGATCCGTTCAACAAGTATGTGAAGAATGCAAAAGTATGAGTCTGATGAGTGAAAATCCCAGGGCTAACCTAGACCTAACATGCGTTATCCTCTAAAATATTGATCCAAACCAGGTTTAATGGACTGTTTCAGTGTGGTACCACTTTACTACGTGATCCAAAGCAGAGGAAACCCTCGATCACGTCAACATGTATGTTAAAACTGCGAAAGTATGACCCTGATGAGGGCAAATCCCAGGCCTAACCTAGACCTAACAAGCGTTGTCCTCTAAAATATTGATGGAAACCAGGCTTAATTGACTGTTTCAGTGTTGTACTTCATTACTACGTGATGCAACCCGGAAAAAGCCCAGGATCTAGCCATCAAGTATGAGAAATATGCGAAAGAATGAGCCCGACGAGAGCAAATCCCAGACCTAACCTGGACCTAACATGAATTATTCTCTAAAATATTGATCAAAACCAGGCTTAATTGACTGTTTCAGTGTGGTACCACATTACTACGTGATACAATCCAGAAACAGCCCAGGATCTAGCCATGAAGTATGAGAAATATGCGAAAGTATGAGCCTGATGAGGGCAAATCCCAGACCTATCCCAGACCTAACATGCGTTATCCTCTAAAATATTTATCAAGACCAGGTTTAATTGAATGTTTCAGTGTGGTACCACATTACTATGTGATCCAAACCAGTAAATACCCAGGATCCGTTCAACAAGTATGTGAAGAATGCGAAAGTACGAGTCTGCTGAGTGAAAATCCCCGGCCTAACCAAGACCTAACATGCGTTATCCTCAAAAATATTGATCGAAACCAGGTTTAATGGACTGTTTCAGTGTGGTACCACATTGCTACTTGATACAATCCAGAAACAGCCCAGGATCTAGCCATGAAGTATGAGAAATATGCGAAAGTATGAGCCTGATGAGGGCAAATCCTAGACCAAACCCAAACCTAACATGCGTTATCCTCTAAAATATTTATCAAGACCAGGTTTAATAGAATGTTCCAGTGTGGTATCACATTACTACGTGAACCAAACCAGAAGAAACCCAGGATCCGTTCAACAAGTATGTGAAGAATGCGAAAGTATGAGTCTGATGAGTGAAAATCCCAGGGCTAACTTAGACCTAACATGCGTTATCCTCTAAAATATTGATCCACCCCAGGTTTAATGGACTGTTTCAGTGTGGTACCTTTTTACTACGTGATACAAAGCAGAAAAAACCCTCGAACACGTCAACATGTATGTTAAAACTGCGAAAGTATGACCCTGATGAGGGCAAATCCCAGGCCTAACCTAGACCTAACAAGCGTTGTCCTCTAAAATATTGATGGAAACCAGGCTTAATTGACTGTTTCAGTGTTGTACTTCATTACTACGTGATGCAATCCGGAAAAAGCCCAGGATCTAGCCATCAAGTATGAGAAATATGCGAAAGAATGAGCCCGACGAGAGCAAATCCCAGACCTAACCTGGACCTAACATGAATTATTCTCTAAAATATTGATCAAAACCAGGCTTAATTGACTGTTTCAGTGTGGTACCACATTACTACGTGATACAATCCAGAAACAGCCCAGGATCTAGCCATGAAGTATGAGAAATATGCGAAAGTATGAGCCTGATGAGGGCAAATCACAGACCTATCCCAGACCTAACATGCGTTATCCTCTAAAATATTTATCAAGACCAGGTTTAATTGAATGTTTCAGTGTGGTACCACATTACTACGTGATCCAAACCAGTAAAAACCCAGGATCCGTTCAACAAGTATGTGAAGAATGCGAAAGTATGAGTTTGATGAGTGAAAATCCCCGGCCTAACCTAGACCTAACATGCGTTATCCTAAAAAATATTGTTCGAAACCAGGTTTAATCGACTGTTTCAGTGTGGTACCACACTACTACGTGACCCAAACCGGAAAAAACCCAGGATCTAGCCATCAAGTATGAGAAATATGCGAAAGTATGAGCCTGATGAGGGCGAATCCCAGACCTATCCCAGACCTAACTTACGTTATCCTCTAAAATATTGATCGAAATCAGGTTTAATTGACTGTTTCAGCGTGGTACCACATTACTACGTGATACAATCCAGAAACAGCCCAGGGTCTAGCCATGAAGTATGAGAGATATGCGAAAGTATGAGACTGATGAGGGCAAATCCAAGACCTAACCCAAACCTAACATGCGTTAACCTCTAAAATATTTATCAAGACCAGGTTTAATTGAATGTTTCAGTGTGGTACCACATTACTACGTGATCCAAACCAGAAAAAAACCCAGGATCTTGTCAACGAGTATGTGAAGTGTGCGAAAGTATGAGTCTGATGAGTGAAAATCCCAGGCCTAACCTAGACCTAACATGCGTTATCCTCTAAAATATTAATCGAAACCAGGTTTAATCGACAGTTTCAGTGTGTTACCACATTACTACGTGAACCAAACCAGAAAAAACCCTGTATCTGTTCAACAAGTATGTGAAGAATGCGAAAGTATGAGTCTGATGAGTGAAAATCCCAGGGCTAACCTAGACCTATCATGCGCTATCCTCAAAAATATTGATCCAAACCAGGTTTAATGGACTGTTTCAGTGTGGTACCACTTTACTGCGTTATCCAAAGCAGAAAAAACCCTCGATCAGGTCAACATGTATGTTAAAACTGCGAAAGTATGACCCTGATGTGGGCAATTCCGAGGCCTAACCTAGACCTAACATGCGTTGTCCTCTAAACTATTGATGGAAACCAGGTTTAATTGACTGTTTCAGTGTTGCACTTCATTACTACGTGATCCAAGGCAGAAAAAACCCTCGATCAGGTCAACATGCATGTTAAAACTGCGAAAGTATGAGTCTGATGAGTGAAAACCCCAGGCCTAACCTAGACCTAACATGCGTTATCCTCTAAAATATTGATCCAAACCAGGTTTAATGGACTGTTTCAGTGTGGTACCACACTACTGCGTGATCCAAACCAGAAAAAACCGAGGATCTGTTCAACAAGTATGTGAAGAATGCGAAAGTATGAGTCTGATGAGTGAAAATCCCAGGCCTAACCTAGACCTAACATGCGTTATCCTCAAAAATATTGATCCAAACAAGGTTTAATGGACTGTTTCAGTATGGTACCACTTTACAACGTGATCCAAAGCAGAAAAAACCCTCGATCACGTCAACATGTATGTTAAAACTGCGAAAGTATGACCCTGATGAGGGCAAATCCCAGGCCTAACCTAGACCTAACATGCGTTGTCCTCTAAAATATTGATGGAAACCAGGTTTAATTGACTGTTTCAGTGTTGTACTTCATTACTACGTGATGCAATCCAGAAAAAGCCCAGGATCTAGACATCAAGTATGAGAAATATGCGAAAGTATGAGTCTGATGAGGGCTAATCCCAGACCTATCCCAGACCTAACTTGCGTTATCCTCTAAAATAGTGATCGAAACCAGGTTTAGTTGACTGTTTTAGTTGTGGTACCACTTTACTACGTGATCCAAAGCAGAAAAAACACTCGATCAGGTCAACATGCATGTTAAAACTGCGAAAGTATGACCCTGATGAGGGCAAATCCTAGGCCTAACCTAGGCCTAACATGCGTTATCTTCTAAAATATTGAGCGAAACCAGGTTTAATTGACTGTTTCAGTGTAGTACCACATTACTACGTGATCCAATCCAGAAAAAAACCCAGGATCTGTTCAACGAATATGTGAAGTGTGCGAAAGTATGAGTCTGATGAGGGCTAATCCCAGACCTACCCCAGACCTAACTTGCTTTATCCTCTAAGATATTTATCCAGACCTGGTTTCATTGAACGTTTCAGTGTGGTACCACATTACTACGTGATCCAAACCAGAAAAAAGCCCAGGATCTGATCAACGAGTATGTCAAGTGTGCGAAAGTATGAGTCTGATGAGGGCAAATCCCAGAACTATCCCAGACCAAACTTGCGATATCCTCTAAAATATTGATCGAAACCTGGTTTAATGGACTGTTTCAGTGTGGTACCACATTACTATGTGATCCAAACCAGAAAATAACACAGGATCTGTTCAACGAGTATGTGAAGAAAGCGAAAGTATGAGTCTGATGAGGGCTAATCCCAGACCTATCCCAGACCTAGCTTGCGTTATCCTCTAAAATATTTATCCAGACCTGGTTTCATTGAATGTTTCAGTGTGGTACCACATTACTACGTGATCCATACCAGAAAAAAACCCAGGATCTGATCAACGAGTATTGCAAGTGTGCGAAAGTGTGAGTCTGATGAGTGCAAATCCCAGAACTATCCCAGACCTAACTTGCGATATCCTCTAAAATATTGATCGAAACCTGGTTTAATTGACTGTTTTATTGTGGTACCACACTACTACGGGATCCAAACCAGAAAAAACCCAGGATCTGTTCAACAAGTATGTGAAAAACGCGAAAGTATGAGCCTGATGAGGGCAAATCCCAGACCTATCCCAGACCTAACTTGCGTTGTCATCTAAAATATTGATGGAAACCAGGTTTAATTGATTGTTTCAGTGTGGTCCCACATTACTACGTGATCCAAACCAGAAAAAACCCAGGATCTGTTCAACATGTATGAGAAATATGCGAAAGAATGAGCCTGACGAGAGCAAATCCCAGACCTAACCTAGACCTAACATGAATTATTCTCTACAATATTGATCGAAACCAGGTTTAATTGACTGTTTCAGTGTGGTCTCACATTACTACGTGATCCAAACCAGAAAAAACCCAGGATCCGTACAACAAGTATGTGAAGAATGCGAAAGTATGAGTCTGATGAGTGAAAATCCCAGGCCTAACCTAGACCTAACATGCGTTATCCTCTAAAATATTGTTCGAAACCTGGTTTAATCGACTGTTTCAGTGTGGTACCACATTACTATGTGATCCAAACCAGAAAATAACCCAGGATCTGTTCAACGAGTATGTGAAGTGTGCGAAAGTATGAGTCTGATGAGGTCAAATCCCAGACCATTCCCAGACTTAACTTGCGTTATCCTCTAAGATATTGATCGAAACCAGGTTTAATCGTCTGTTTCAGTGTGGTACCACATTACTACGTGATACAATCCAGAAATAGCCCAGGATCTAGCCATGAAGTATGAGAGATATGCGAAAGTATGAGCCTGCTGAGGGCAAATCCTAGACCTAACCCAAACCTAACATGCGTTATCCTCTAAAATATTTCTCAAGACCAGGTTTAATTGATTGTTTCAGTGTGGTCCCACATGACAACGTGATCCAAACCAGAAAAAACCCAGCATCCGTTCAACAAGTATGTGAAGAATGCGAAAGCATGAGTCTGATGAGTGAAAATCCCAGGCCTAACCTAGACCTAACATGCGTTATCCTCAAAAATATTGTTCGAAACCTGGTTTAATCGACTGTTTCAGTGTGGTACCACATTACTATGTGATCCAAACCAGAAAATAACCCAGGATCTGTTCAACGAGTATGTGAAGTGTGCGAAAGTTTGAGTCTGATGAGGGCAATTCCCATACCTATCCCAGACCTAACATGCGTTATCCTCAAAACAATTGATCCAAACCAGGTTTAATGGACTGTTTCAGTGTGGTACCACACTACTACGTGATACAAACCAGAAAAAACCCACGATCTGTTCAACAAGTATGTGAAAAACGCGAAAGTATGGGCCTGATGAGGGCGAATCCCAGACCTATGCCAGACCTAACTTGCGTTGTCCTCTAAAATATTGATCGAAACCAGGTTTAATTGACTGTTTCAGCGTGGTACCACATTACTACGTGATACAAACCAGAAACAGCCCAGGATCTAGCCATGAAGTATGAGAAATATGCGAAGGTATGAGCCTGCTGAGGGCAATTCCTAGACCTAAGCCAAACCTAACATGCGTTATCCTCTGAAATAGTTATCAAGACCAGGTTTAATTGAATGTTTCAGTGTGGTACCACATTACTACATGAACCAAACCAGAAAAAACCCAGGATCCGTTCAACAAGTATGTGAAGAATGCGAAAGTATGAGTCTCATGAGCGAAAATCCCAGACCTAACCTAGACCTAACATGCGTTATCCTCTAAATTATTGATCCAAACCAGGTTTAATGGACTGTTTCAGTGTGGTACCACTTTACTGCGTGATCCAAAGCAGAAAGAACCCTCGATCAGGTCAACATGTATGTTAAAACTGCGAAAGTATGACCCTGATCAGGGCAAATCCCAGGCCTAACCTAGACCTAACATGCGCTGTCCTCTAAAATATTGATGGAAACCAGGTTTAATTGACTGTTTCAGTGTTGTACTTCATTACTACGTGATCCAATCCAGAAAAAGCTCAGGATCTAGCCATCAAGTATGAGAAACATGCGAAAGAATGAGCCTGATGAGAGAAAATCCCAGGACTGACCTAGACCTAACATGCGTTATCCTCTAAAATATTGAGCGAAACCAGGTTTAATGGAGTGTTTCTGTGTGGTACCACACTACTACGTGATCCAAACCAGAAAAAACCCAGGATCCGTTCAACAAGTATGTGAAAAACGCGAAAGTATGAGCCTGACGAGGGCAAATCCCAGACCTATCCCAGACCTAACTTGCGTTATCCTTAAAAATATTGATCGAAACCTGGTTTAATCGAGTGTTTCAGTGTGGTACCACATTACTACGTGATCCAATCCAGAAATAGCCCAGGATCTAGCCATCAAGTATGAGAAATATGCGAAAGTATGAGCCTGACGAGGGCAAATCCTAGACCTAACGCAGACCTAACATGCGTTATTCTCCAAAATATTTATCAAGACCAGGTTTATTTGATTGTTTCAGTGTGGTCCCTCATTACTACGTAATCCAAACCAGAAAAAACCCAGGATCCGTTCAACAAGTATGTGAAGAATACGAAAGCATGAGTCTGATGAGTGAAAATCCCAGGCCTAACCTAGACCTAACATGCGTTATCCTCAAAAATATAGATCGAAACCTGGTTTAATCGACTGTTTCAGTGTGGTACCACATTACTATGTGATCCAAACCAGAAAATAACCCAGGATCTGTTCAACGAGTATGTGAAGTGTGCGAAAGTCTGAGTCTGATGAGGGCAAATGCCAGACCTATCCCAGACCTAACATGCGTTATCCTCTAAACAATTGATCCAAACCAGGTTTAATCGACTGTTTCAGTGTGGTACCACATTACTACGTGATCCAATCCAGAAATAGCCGAGGATCTAGCCATGAAGTATGAGAAATATGCGAAAGTATGAGCCTGACGAGGGCAAATCCTAGAACTAACGCAGACCTAACATGCGTTATCCTCTAAAATATTTATCAAGACCAGGTTTATTTGATTGTTTCAGTGTGGTACCACATTACTACGTGATCCAAACCAGAAAAAAACCCAGGATCTGATCAACGAGTATTGCAAGTGTGCGAAAGTGTGAGTCTGATGAGGGCAAATCCCAGAACTATCCCAGACCTAACTTGCGATATCCTCTAAAATATTGATCGAAACCAGGTTTAATCGACTGTTTCAGTGTGGTACCACACTACTACGTGACCCAAACCGGAAAAACCCAGGATCTGTTAAACAAGTATGTGAAAAACGCGAAAGAATGGGCCTGACGAGGGCAAATCCCAGACCTATCCCAGACCTAACTTGCGTTATCCTCAAAAATATTGATCGAAACCTGGTTTAAGCGACTGTTTCAGTGTGGTACCTCATTACTACGTGATCCAATCCAGAAATAGCCCAGGATCTAGCCATGAAGTATGAGAAATATGCGAAAGTATGAGCCTGACGAGGGCAAATCCTAGAACTAACGCAGACCTAACATGCGTTATCCTCTAAAATATTTATCAAGACCAGGTTTATTTGATTGTTTCAGTGTGGTACCACATTACTACGTGATCCAAACCAGAAAAAAACCCAGGATCTGATCAACGAGTATTGCAAGTGTGCGAAAGTGTGAGTCTGATGAGGGCAAATCCCAGAACTATCCCAGACCTAACTTGCGATATCCTCTAAAATATTGATCGAAACCAGGTTTAATTGACTGTTTTATTGTGGTATCACACTACTACGGGATCCAAACCAGAAAAAACCCAGGATCTGTTCAACAAGTATGTGAAAAACGCGAAAGTATGAGCCTGATGAGGGCAAATCCCAGACCTATCCCAGACCTACCTTGCGTTGTCATCTAAAATATTGATGGAAACCAGGTTTAATTGATTGTTTCAGTGTGGTCCCACATTACTACGTGATCCAAACCAGAAAAAACCCAGGATCTGTTCAACATGTATGAGAAATATGCGAAAGAATGAGCCTGACAAGAGCAAATCCCAGACCTAACCTAGACCTAACATGAATTATTCTCTACAATATTGATCGAAACCAGGTTTAATTGACTGTTTCAGTGTGGTCCCACATTACTACGTGATCCAAACCAGAAAAAACCCAGGATCCGTACAACAAGTATGTGAAGAATGCGAAAGTATGAGTCTGATGAGTGAAAATCCCAGGCTTAACCTAGACCTAACATGCGTTATCCTTTAAAATATTGATCGAAACCTGGTTTAATCGACTGTTTCAGTGTGGTACGACATTACTATGTGATCCAAACCAGAAAATAACCCAGGATCTGTTCAACGAGTATGTGAAGTGTGCGAAAGTATGAGTCTGATGAGGTCAAATCCCAGACCATTCCCAGACTTAACTTGCGTTATCCTCTAAGATATTGATCGAAACCAGGTTTAATCGTCTGTTTCAGTGTGGTACCACATTACTACGTGATCCAAACCAGGAAAAACCCAGGATCAGTTCAACAAGTATGAGAAGAATGCGAAAGTATGAGTCTGATGAGTGGAAATCCCAGGGCTAACCTAGACCTTACATGCGTTATCCTCTAAAATATTCATCCAAACCAGGTTTAATGGACTGTTTTGAGTGTGGTACCACACTACTACGTGATACAAACCAGAAAAAACCCAGGACCTGTTCTACAAGTATGTGAAAAACGCGAAAGAATGAGCCTGATGAGGGCGAATCCCAGACCTATGCCAGACCTAACTTGCGTTATCCTCTAAAATATTGATCGAAACCAGGTTTAATTGACTGTATCAGCGTGGTACCACATTACTACGTGATACAATCCAGAAATAGCCCAGGATCTAGCCATGAAGTATGAGAGATATGCGAAAGTATGAGCCTGCTGAGGGCAAATCCTAGACCTAACCCAAGCCTAACATGCGTTATCCTCTAAAATATTTATCAAGACCAGGTTTAATTGATTGTTTCAGTGTGGTCCCACATTACAACGTGATCCAAACCAGAAAAAACCCAGCATCCGTTCAACAAGTATGTGAAGAATGCGAAAGTATGAGTCTGATGAGTGAAAATCCCAGGCCTAACCTAGACCTAACATGCGTTATCCTCAAAAATATTGTTCGAAACCTGGTTTAATCGACTGTTTCAGTGTGGTACCACATTACTATGTGATCCAAACCAGAAAATAACCCAGGATCTGTTCAACGAGTATGTGAAGTGTGCGAAAGTATGAGTCTGATGAGGGCAAATCCCATACCTATCCCAGACCTAACATGCGTTATCCTTAAAAATATTGATCCAAACCAGGTTTAATGGACTGTTTCAGTGTGGTACCACACTACTACGTGATACAAACCAGAAAAAACCCACGATCTGTTCAACAAGTATGTGAAAAACGCGAAAGTATGAGCCTGATGAGGGCGAATCCCAGACCTATGCCAGACCTAACTTGCGTTGTCCTCTAAAATATTGATCGAAACCAGGTTTAATTGACTGTTTCAGCGTGGTACCACATTACTACGTGATACAAACCAGAAACAGCCCAGGATCTAGCCATGAAGTATGAGAAATATGCGCAAGTATGAGACTGATGAGAGAAAATCCCAGGACTGACCTAGACCTAACATGCGTTTGCTCTAAAATATTGAGCGAACCAGGTTTAATGGAGTGTTTCAGTGTGGTACCACACTACTACGTGATCCAAACCAGAAAAAACCCAGGATCCGTTCAACAAGTATGTGAAGTGTGCGAAAGTATGAGCCTGATGAGAGCAAATCCCAGACCTAACCTAGACCTAACATGAATTATTCTCTAAAATATTGGTCGAAACCAGGTTTAATTGACTGTTTCAGTGTGGTCCCACATTACTACGCGACCCAAACCAGAAAAAACCCAGGATCCGTTCAACAAGTATGTGAAGAATACGAAAGCATGAGTCTGATGAGTGAAAATCCCAGGCCTAACCTAGACCTAACATGCGTTATCCTCAAAAATATAGATCGAAACCTGGTTTAATCGACTGTTTCAGTGTGGTACCACATTACTATGTGATCCAAACCAGAAAATAACCCAGGATCTGTTCAACGAGTATGTGAAGTGTGCGAAAGTATGAGTCTGATGAGGGCAAATGCCAGACCTATCCCAGACCTAACATGCGTTATCCTCTAAAATATTGATCCAAACCAGGTTTAATCGACTGTTTCAGTGTGGTACCACATTACTACGTGATCCAATCCAGAAATAGCCGAGGATCTAGCCATGAAGTATGAGAAATATGCGAAAGTATGATCCTGACGAGGGCAAATCCTAGACCCAACGCAGACCTAACATGCGTTATCCTCTAAAATATTTATCAAGACCAGGTTTATTTGATTGTTTCAGTGTGGTCCCTCATTACTACGTAATCCAAACCAGAAAAAACCCAGGATCCGTTCAACAAGTATGTGAAGAATACGAAAGTATGAGTCTGATGAGTGAAAATCCCCGGCGTAACCTAGACCTAACATGCGTTATCCTCAAAAATATTGATCCAAACCAGGTTTAATCGACTGTTTCAGTGTGGTACCACACTACTACGTGACCCAAACCGGAAAAACCCAGGATCTGTTAAACCAGTATGTGAAAAACGCGAAAGAATGGGCCTGACGAGGGCAAATCCCAGACCTATCCCAGACCTAACTTGCGTTATCCTCAAAAATATTGATCGAAACCTGGTTTAAGCGACTGTTTCAGTGTGGTACCTCATTACTACGTGATCCAATCCAGAAATAGCCCAGGATCTAGCCATGAAGTATGAGAAATATGCGAAAGTATGAGCCTGACGAGGGCAAATCCTAGAACTAACGCAGACCTAACATGCGTTATCCTCTAAAATATTTATCAAGACCAGGTTTATTTGATTGTTTCAGTGTGGTACCACATTACTACGTGATCCAAACCAGAAAAAAACCCAGGATCTGTTCAACGAGTATTGCAAGTGTGCGAAAGTGTGAGTCTGATGAGGGCAAATCCCAGAACTATCCCAGACCTAACTTGCGATATCCTCTAAAATATTGATCGAAACCAGGTTTAATTGACTGTTTTATTGTGGTATCACACTACTACGGGATCCAAACCAGAAAAAACCCAGGATCTGTTCAACAAGTATGTGAAAAACGCGAAAGTATGAGCCTGATGAGGGCAAATCCCAGACCTATCCCAGACCTAACTTGCGTTGTCATCTAAAATATTGATGGAAACCAGGTTTAATTGATTGTTTCAGTGTGGTCCCACATTACTACGTGATCCAAACCAGAAAAAACCCAGGATCTGTTCAACATGTATGAGAAATATGCGAAAGAATGAGCCTGACGAGAGCAAATCCCAGACCTAACCTTGACCTAACATGAATTATTCTCTACAATATTGATCGAAACCAGGTTTAATTGACTGTTTCAGTGTGGTCCCACATTACTACGTGATCCAAACCAGAAAAAACCCAGGATCCGTACAACAAGTATGTGTAGAATGCGAAAGTATGAGTCTGATGAGTGAAAATCCCAGGCTTAACCTAGACCTAACATGCGTTATCCTTTAAAATATTGATCGAAACCTGGTTTAATCGAATGTTTCAGTGTGGTACGACATTACTATGTGATCCAAACCAGAAAATAACCCAGGATCTGTTCAACGAGTATGTGAAGTGTGCGAAAGTATGAGTCTGATGAGGTCAAATCCCAGACCATTCCCAGACTTAACTTGCGTTATCCTCTAAGATATTGATCGAAACCAGGTTTAATCGTCTGTTTCAGTGTGGTACCACATTACTACGTGATCCAAACCAGGAAAAACCCAGGATCAGTTCAACAAGTATGAGAAGAATGCGAAAGTATGAGTCTGATGAGTGGAAAACCCAGGGCTAACCTAGACCTTACATGCGTTATCCTCTAAAATATTCATCCAAACCAGGTTTAATGGACTGTTTTGAGTGTGGTACCACACTACTACGTGATACAAACCAGAAAAAACCCAGGATCTGTTCTACAAGTATGTGAAAAACGCGAAAGAATGAGCCTGATGAGGGCGAATCCCAGACCTATGCCAGACCTAACTTGCGTTATCCTCTAAAATATTGATCGAAACCAGGTTTAATTGACTGTATCAGCGTGGTACCACATTACTACGTGATACAATCCAGAAATAGCCCAGGATCTAGCCATGAAGTATGAGAGATATGCGAAAGTATGAGCCTGCTGAGGGCAAATCCTAGACCTAACCCAAGCCTAACATGCGTTATCCTCTAAAATATTTATCAAGACCAGGTTTAATTGATTGTTTCAGTGTGGTACCACATTACTACGTGATCCAATCCAGAAATAGCCGAGGATCTAGCCATGAAGTATGAGAAATATGCGAAAGTATGATCCTGACGAGGGCAAATCCTAGACCCAACGCAGACCTAACATGCGTTATCCTCTAAAATATTTATCAAGACCAGGTTTATTTGATTGTTTCAGTGTGGTCCCTCATTACTACGTAATCCAAACCAGAAAAAACCCAGGATCCGTTCAACAAGTATGTGAAGAATACGAAAGTATGAGTCTGATGAGTGAAAATCCCCGGCGTAACCTAGACCTAACATGCGTTATCCTCAAAAATATTGATCCAAACCAGGTTTAATCGACTGTTTCAGTGTGGTACCACACTACTACGTGACCCAAACCGGAAAAACCCAGGATCTGTTAAACAAGTATGTGAAAAACGCGAAAGAATGGGCCTGACGAGGGCAAATCCCAGACCTATCCCAGACCTAACTTGCGTTATCGTCAAAAATATTGATCGAAACCTGGTTTAAGCGACTGTTTCAGTGTGGTACCTCATTACTACGTGATCCAATCCAGAAATAGCCCAGGATCTAGCCATGAAGTATGAGAAATATGCGAAAGTATGAGCCTGACGAGGGCAAATCCTAGAACTAACGCAGACCTAACATGCGTTATCCTCTAAAATATTTATCAAGACCAGGTTTATTTGATTGTTTCAGTGTGGTACCACATTACTACGTGATCCAAACCAGAAAAAAACCCAGGATCTGATCAACGAGTATTGCAAGTGTGCGAAAGTGTGAGTCTGATGAGGGCAAATCCCAGAACTATCCCAGACCTAACTTGCGATATCCTCTAAAATATTGATCGAAACCAGGTTTAATTGACTGTTTTATTGTGGTATCACACTACTACGGGATCCAAACCAGAAAAAACCCAGGATCTGTTCAACAAGTATGTGAAAAACCCGAAAGTATGAGCCTGATGAGGGCAAATCCCAGACCTATCCCAGACCTAACTTGCGTTGTCATCTAAAATATTGATGGAAACCAGGTTTAATTGATTGTTTCAGTGTGGTCCCACATTACTACGTGATCCAAACCAGAAAAAACCCAGGATCTGTTCAACATGTATGAGAAATATGCGAAAGAATGAGCCTGACAAGAGCAAATCCCAGACCTAACCTAGACCTAACATGAATTATTCTCTACAATATTGATCGAAACCAGGTTTAATTGACTGTTTCAGTGTGGTCCCACATTACTACGTGATCCAAACCAGAAAAAACCCAGGATCCGTACAACAAGTATGTGAAGAATGCGAAAGTATGAGTCTGATGAGTGAAAATCCCAGGCTTAACCTAGACCTAACATGCGTTATCCTTTAAAATATTGATCGAAACCTGGTTTAATCGACTGTTTCAGTGTGGTACGACATTACTATGTGATCCAAACCAGAAAATAACCCAGGATCTGTTCAACGAGTATGTGAAGTGTGCGAAAGTATGAGTCTGATGAGGTCAAATCCCAGACCATTCCCAGACTTAACTTGCGTTATCCTCTAAGATATTGATCGAAACCAGGTTTAATCGTCTGTTTCAGTGTGGTACCACATTACTACGTGATCCAAACCAGGAAAAACCCAGGATCAGTTCAACAAGTATGAGAAGAATGCGAAAGTATGAGTCTGATGAGTGGAAATCCCAGGGCTAACCTAGACCTTACATGCGTTATCCTCTAAAATATTCATCCAAACCAGGTTTAATGGACTGTTTTGAGTGTGGTACCACACTACTACGTGATACAAACCAGAAAAAACCCAGGATCTGTTCTACAAGTATGTGAAAAACGCGAAAGAATGAGCCTGATGAGGGCGAATCCCAGACCTATGCCAGACCTAACTTGCGTTATCCTCTAAAATATTGATCGAAACCAGGTTTAATTGACTGTATCAGCGTGGTACCACATTACTACGTGATACAATCCAGAAATAGCCCAGGATCTAGCCATGAAGTATGAGAGATATGCGAAAGTATGAGCCTGCTGAGGGCAAATCCTAGACCTAACCCAAGCCTAACATGCGTTATCCTCTAAAATATTTATCAAGACCAGGTTTAATTGATTGTTTCAGTGTGGTCCCACATTACAACGTGATCCAAACCAGAAAAAACCCAGCATCCGTTCAACAAGTATGTGAAGAATGCGAAAGTATGAGTCTGATGAGTGAAAATCCCAGGCCTAACCTAGACCTAACATGCGTTATCCTCAAAAATATTGTTCGAAACCTGGTTTAATCGACTGTTTCAGTGTGGTACCACATTACTATGTGATCCAAACCAGAAAATAACCCAGGATCTGTTCAACGAGTATGTGAAGTGTGCGAAAGTATGAGTCTGATGAGGGCAAATCCCATACCTATCCCAGACCTAACATGCGTTATCCTCTAAACAATTGATCCAAACCAGGTTTAATGGACTGTTTCAGTGTGGTACCACACTACTACGTGATACAAACCAGAAAAAACCCACGATCTGTTCAACAAGTATGTGAAAAACGCGAAAGTATGAGCCTGATGAGGGCGAATCCCAGACCTATGCCAGACCTAACTTGCGTTGTCCTCTAAAATATTGATCGAAACCAGGTTTAATTGACTGTTTCAGCGTGGTACCACATTACTACGTGATACAAACCAGAAACAGCCCAGGATCTAGCCATGAAGTATGAGAAATATGCGCAAGTATGAGACTGATGAGAGAAAATCCCAGGACTGACCTAGACCTAACATGCGTTTGCTCTAAAATATTGAGCGAACCAGGTTTAATGGAGTGTTTCAGTGTGGTACCACACTACTACGTGATCCAAACCAGAAAAAACCCAGGATCCGTTCAACAAGTATGTGAAGTGTGCGAAAGTATGAGCCTGATGAGAGCAAATCCCAGACCTAACCTAGACCTAACATGAATTATTCTCTAAAATATTGGTCGAAACCAGGTTTAATTGACTGTTTCAGTGTGGTCCCACATTACTACGCGACCCAAACCAGAAAAAACCCAGGATCCGTTCAACAAGTATGTGAAGAATACGAAAGCATGAGTCTGATGAGTGAAAATCCCAGGCCTAACCTAGACCTAACATGCGTTATCCTCAAAAATATAGATCGAAACCTGGTTTAATCGACTGTTTCAGTGTGGTACCACATTACTATGTGATCCAAACCAGAAAATAACCCAGGATCTGTTCAACGAGTATGTGAAGTGTGCGAAAGTATGAGTCTGATGAGGGCAAATGCCAGACCTATCCCAGACCTAACATGCGTTATCCTCTAAAATATTGATCCAAACCAGGTTTAATCGACTGTTTCAGTGTGGTACCACATTACTACGTGATCCAATCCAGAAATAGCCGAGGATCTAGCCATGAAGTATGAGAAATATGCGAAAGTATGATCCTGACGAGGGCAAATCCTAGACCCAACGCAGACCTAACATGCGTTATCCTCTAAAATATTTATCAAGACCAGGTTTATTTGATTGTTTCAGTGTGGTCCCTCATTACTACGTAATCCAAACCAGAAAAAACCCAGGATCCGTTCAACAAGTATGTGAAGAATACGAAAGTATGAGTCTGATGAGTGAAAATCCCCGGCGTAACCTAGACCTAACATGCGTTATCCTCAAAAATATTGATCCAAACCAGGTTTAATCGACTGTTTCAGTGTGGTACCACACTACTACGTGACCCAAACCGGAAAAACCCAGGATTTGTTAAACAAGTATGTGAAAAACGCGAAAGAATGGGCCTGACGAGGGCAAATCCCAGACCTATCCCAGACCTAACTTGCGTTATCCTCAAAAATATTGATCGAAACCTGGTTTAAGCGACTGTTTCAGTGTGGTACCTCATTACTACGTGATCCAATCCGGAAATAGCCCAGGATCTAGCCATGAAGTATGAGAAATATGCGAAAGTATGAGCCTGACGAGGGCAAATCCTAGAACTAACGCAGACCTAACATGCGTTATCCTCTAAAATATTTATCAAGACCAGGTTTATTTGATTGTTTCAGTGTGGTACCACATTACTACGTGATCCAAACCAGAAAAAAACCCAGGATCTGTTCAACGAGTATTGCAAGTGTGCGAAAGTGTGAGTCTGATGAGGGCAAATCCCAGAACTATCCCAGACCTAACTTGCGATATCCTCTAAAATATTGATCGAAACCAGGTTTAATTGACTGTTTTATTGTGGTATCACACTACTACGGGATCCAAACCAGAAAAAACCCAGGATCTGTTCAACAAGTATGTGAAAAACGCGAAAGTATGAGCCTGATGAGGGCAAATCCCAGACCCATCCCAGACCTAACTTGCGTTGTCATCTAAAATATTGATGGAAACCAGGTTTAATTGATTGTTTCAGTGTGGTCCCACATTACTACGTGATCCAAACCAGAAAAAACCCAGGATCTGTTCAACATGTATGAGAAATATGCGAAAGAATGAGCCTGACGAGAGCAAATCCCAGACCTAACCTAGACCTAACATGAATTATTCTCTACAATATTGATCGAAACCAGGTTTAATTGACTGTTTCAGTGTGGTCCCACATTACTACGTGATCCAAACCAGAAAAAACCCAGGATCCGTACAACAAGTATGTGAAGAATGCGAAAGTATGAGTCTGATGAGTGAAAATCCCAGGCTTAACCTAGACCTAACATGCGTTATCCTTTAAAATATTGATCGAAACCTGGTTTAATCGAATGTTTCAGTGTGGTACGACATTACTATGTGATGCAAACCAGAAAATAACCCAGGATCTGTTCAACGAGTATGTGAAGTGTGCGAAAGTATGAGTCTGATGAGGTCAAATCCCAGACCATTCCCAGACTTAACTTGCGTTATCCTCTAAGATATTGATCGAAACCAGGTTTAATCGTCTGTTTCAGTGTGGTACCACATTACTACGTGATCCAAACCAGGAAAAACCCAGGATCAGTTCAACAAGTATGAGAAGAATGCGAAAGTATGAGTCTGATGAGTGGAAAACCCAGGGCTAACCTAGACCTTACATGCGTTATCCTCTAAAATATTCATCCAAACCAGGTTTAATGGACTGTTTTGAGTGTGGTACCACACTACTACGTGATACAAACCAGAAAAAACCCAGGATCTGTTCTACAAGTATGTGAAAAACGCGAAAGAATGAGCCTGATGAGGGCGAATCCCAGACCTATGCCAGACCTAACTTGCGTTATCCTCTAAAATATTGATCGAAACCAGGTTTGATTGACTGTTTCACTGTGGTACCACATTACTACGTGATACAATCCAGAAATAGCCCAGGATCTAGCCATGAAGTATGAGAGATATGCGAAAGTATGAGCCTGCTGAGGGCAAATCCTAGACCTAACCCAAGCCTAACATGCGTTATCCTCTAAAATATTTATCAAGACCAGGTTTAATTGATTGTTTCAGTGTGGTCCCACATTACAACGTGATCCAAACCAGAAAAAACCCAGCATCCGTTCAACAAGTATGTGAAGAATGCGAAAGTATGAGTCTGATGAGTGAAAATCCCAGGCCTAACCTAGACCTAACATGCGTTATCCTCAAAAATATTGTTCGAAACCTGGTTTAATCGACTGTTTCAGTGTGGTACCACATTACTATGTGATCCAAACCAGAAAATAACCCAGGATCTGTTCAACGAGTATGTGAAGTGTGCGAAAGTATGAGTCTGATGAGGGCAAATCCCATACCTATCCCAGACCTAACATGCGTTATCCTCTAAACAATTGATCCAAACCAGGTTTAATGGACTGTTTCAGTGTGGTACCACACTACTACGTGATACAAACCAGAAAAAACCCACGATCTGTTCAACAAGTATGTGAAAAACGCGAAAGTATGAGCCTGATGAGGGCGAATCCCAGACCTATGCCAGACCTAACTTGCGTTGTCCTCTAAAATATTGATCGAAACCAGGTTTAATTGACTGTTTCAGCGTGGTACCACATTACTACGTGATACAAACCAGAAACAGCCCAGGATCTAGCCATGAAGTATGAGAAATATGCGCAAGTATGAGCCTGATGAGAGAAAATCCCAGGACTGACCTAGACCTAACATGCGTTTGCTCTAAAATATTGAGCGAACCAGGTTTAATGGAGTGTTTCAGTGTGGTACCACACTACTACGTGATCCAAACCAGAAAAAACCCAGGATCCGTTCAACAAGTATGTGAAGTGTGCGAAAGTATGAGCCTGATGAGAGCAAATCCCAGACCTAACCTAGACCTAACATGAATTATTCTCTAAAATATTGGTCGAAACCAGGTTTAATTGACTGTTTCAGTGTGGTCCCACATTACTACGCGACCCAAACCAGAAAAAACCCAGGATCCGTTCAACAAGTATGTGAAGAATACGAAAGCATGAGTCTGATGAGTGAAAATCCCAGGCCTAACCTAGACCTAACATGCGTTATCCTCAAAAATATAGATCGAAACCTGGTTTAATCGACTGTTTCAGTGTGGTACCACATTACTATGTGATCCAAACCAGAAAATAACCCAGGATCTGTTCAACGAGTATGTGAAGTGTGCGAAAGTATGAGTCTGATGAGGGCAAATGCCAGACCTATCCCAGACCTAACATGCGTTATCCTCTAAAATATTGATCCAAACCAGGTTTAATCGACTGTTTCAGTGTGGTACCACATTACTACGTGATCCAATCCAGAAATAGCCGAGGATCTAGCCATGAAGTATGAGAAATATGCGAAAGTATGATCCTGACGAGGGCAAATCCTAGACCCAACGCAGACCTAACATGCGTTATCCTCTAAAATATTTATCAAGACCAGGTTTATTTGATTGTTTCAGTGTGGTCCCTCATTACTACGTAATCCAAACCAGAAAAAACCCAGGATCCGTTCAACAAGTATGTGAAGAATACGAAAGTATGAGTCTGATGAGTGAAAATCCCCGGCGTAACCTAGACCTAACATGCGTTATCCTCAAAAATATGGATCCAAACCAGGTTTAATCGACTGTTTCAGTGTGGTACCACACTACTACGTGACCCAAACCGGAAAAACCCAGGATCTGTTAAACAAGTATGTGAAAAACGCGAAAGAATGGGCCTGACGAGGGCAAATCCCAGACCTATCCCAGACCTAACTTGCGTTATCCTCAAAAATATTGATCGAAACCTGGTTTAAGCGACTGTTTCAGTGTGGTACCTCATTACTACGTGATCCAATCCAGAAATAGCCCAGGATCTAGCCATGAAGTATGAGAAATATGCGAAAGTATGAGCCTGACGAGGGCAAATCCTAGAACTAACGCAGACCTAACATGCGTTATCCTCTAAAATATTTATCAAGACCAGGTTTATTTGATTGTTTCAGTGTGGTACCACATTACTACGTGATCCAAACCAGAAAAAAACCCAGGATCTGTTCAACGAGTATTGCAAGTGTGCGAAAGTGTGAGTCTGATGAGGGCAAATCCCAGAACTATCCCAGACCTAACTTGCGATATCCTCTAAAATATTGATCGAAACCAGGTTTAATTGACTGTTTTATTGTGGTATCACACTACTACGGGATCCAAACCAGAAAAAACCCAGGATCTGTTCAACAAGTATGTGAAAAACGCGAAAGTATGAGCCTGATGAGGGCAAATCCCAGACCTATCCCAGACCTAACTTGCGTTGTCATCTAAAATATTGATGGAAACCAGGTTTAATTGATTGTTTCAGTGTGGTCCCACATTACTACGTGATCCAAACCAGAAAAAACCCAGGATCTGTTCAACATGTATGAGAAATATGCGAAAGAATGAGCCTGACGAGAGCAAATCCCAGACCTAACCTAGACCTAACATGAATTATTCTCTACAATATTGATCGAAACCAGGTTTAATTGACTGTTTCAGTGTGGTCCCACATTACTACGTGATCCAAACCAGAAAAAACCCAGGATCCGTACAACAAGTATGTGAAGAATGCGAAAGTATGAGTCTGATGAGTGAAAATCCCAGGCTTAACCTAGACCTAACATGCGTTATCCTTTAAAATATTGATCGAAACCTGGTTTAATCGAATGTTTCAGTGTGGTACGACATTACTATGTGATCCAAACCAGAAAATAACCCAGGATCTGTTCAACGAGTATGTGAAGTGTGCGAAAGTATGAGTCTGATGAGGTCAAATCCCAGACCATTCCCAGACTTAACTTGCGTTATCCTCTAAGATATTGATCGAAACCAGGTTTAATCGTCTGTTTCAGTGTGGTACCACATTACTACGTGATCCAAACCAGGAAAAACCCAGGATCAGTTCAACAAGTATGAGAAGAATGCGAAAGTATGAGTCTGATGAGTGGAAAACCCAGGGTTAACCTAGACCTTACATGCGTTATCCTCTAAAATATTCATCCAAACCAGGTTTAATGGACTGTTTTGAGTGTGGTACCACACTACTACGTGATACAAACCAGAAAAAACCCAGGATCTGTTCTACAAGTATGTGAAAAACGCGAAAGAATGAGCCTGATGAGGGCGAATCCCAGACCTATGCCAGACCTAACTTGCGTTATCCTCTAAAATATTGATCGAAACCAGGTTTAATTGACTGTATCAGCGTGGTACCACATTACTACGTGATACAATCCAGAAATAGCCCAGGATCTAGCCATGAAGTATGAGAGATATGCGAAAGTATGAGCCTGCTGAGGGCAAATCCTAGACCTAACCCAAGCCTAACATGCGTTATCCTCTAAAATATTTATCAAGACCAGGTTTAATTGATTGTTTCAGTGTGGTCCCACATTACAACGTGATCCAAACCAGAAAAAACCCAGCATCCGTTCAACAAGTATGTGAAGAATGCGAAAGTATGAGTCTGATGAGTGAAAATCCCAGGCCTAACCTAGACCTAACATGCGTTATCCTCAAAAATATTGTTCGAAACCTGGTTTAATCGACTGTTTCAGTGTGGTACCACATTACTATGTGATCCAAACCAGAAAATAACCCAGGATCTGTTCAACGAGTATGTGAAGTGTGCGAAAGTATGAGTCTGATGAGGGCAAATCCCATACCTATCCCAGACCTAACATGCGTTATCCTCTAAACAATTGATCGAAACCAGGTTTAATTGACTGTTTCAGCGTGGTCCCACATTACTACGTGATACAAACCAGAAACAGCCCAGGATCTAGCCATGAAGTATGAGAAATATGCGCAAGTATGAGCCTGATGAGAGAAAATCCCAGGCCTGACCTAGACCTAACATGCGTTTGCTCTAAAATATTGAGCGAACCAGGTTTAATGGAGTGTTTCAGTGTGGTACCACACTACTACGTGATCCAAACCAGAAAAAACCCAGGATCCGTTCAACAAGTATGTGAAGTGTGCGAAAGTATGAGCCTGATGAGAGCAAATCCCAGACCTAACCTAGACCTAACATGAATTATTCTCTAAAATATTGGTCGAAACCAGGTTTAATTGACTGTTTCAGTGTGGTCCCACATTACTACGCGACCCAAACCAGAAAAAACCCAGGATCCGTTCAACAAGTACGTGAAAAACGCGAAAGTATGAGCCTGATGAGGGCAAATCCCAGACCTATCCCAGACCTAACTTGCGTTATCCTCTAAAATATTGATCGAAGCCAAGTCTAATCGACTGTTTCAGTGTGGAACCACATTACTACGTGATCCAAGCCAGAAAAAAACCCAGGATCTTGTCAACGAGTATGTGAAGTGTGCGAAAGTATGAGCATGATGAGGGCAAATTCTAAACCTAACCCAGACCTAACATGCGTTATCCTCTAAAATATTTATCAAGACCAGGTTCAATTGGCTGTTTCAGTGTGGTCCCACATTACTACGTGATCCTAACCAGAAAAAACCCAGGATCCGTTCTACAAGTATGTGAAGAATGCGAAAGTATGAGTCTGATGAGTGAAAATCCCAGGCCTAACCTAGACCTAACATGCGTTATCCTCAAAAATATTGATCGAAACCTGGTTTAATCGACTGTTTCGGTGTGGTACCACATTACTATGTGCTCCAAACCAGAAAGTAACCCAGGATCTGTTCAACGAGTATGTGAAGTGTGCGAAAGTATGAGTCTGATGAGGTCAAATCCCAGACCAATCCCAGACTTAACTTGCGTTATCCTCTAAAATATTGATCGAAACCAGGTTTAATCGACGGTTTCAGTGTGGTACCACATTACTACGTGATCCAAGCCAGAAAAAAACCCAGGATCTTGTCAACGAGTATGTGAAGTGTGCGAAAGTATGAGCATGATGAGGGCAAATTCTAGACCTAACCCAGACCTAACATGCGTTATCCTCTAAAATATTTATCAAGACCAGGTTTAATTGACTGATTCTGTGTGGGCCCACATTACTACGTGATCCAAACCAGAAAAAACCCAGGATCCGTTCAACAAGTATGTGAAGAATGCGAAAGCATGAGTCTGATGAGTGAAAATCCCAGGCCTAACTTAGACCTAACATGCGTTATCCTCAAAAATATTGATCGAAACGTGGTTTAATCGACTGTTTCAGTGTGGTGCCACATTACTACGTGATCCAAACCAGAAAAAACCCAGGATCAGTTTAGCAAATATAAGAAGAATGCGAAAGTATGAGTCTGATGAGTGAAAATCCCAGGACTGACCTAGACCTAACATGCGTTATCCTCTAAAATATTGAGCGAAACCAGGTTTAATGGACTGTTTCAGTGTGGTACCACACTACTACGTGATCCAAACCAGAAAAAACCCAGGATCCGTTCAACAAGTATGTGAAGTGTGCGAAAGTATGAGCCTGATGAGAGCAAATCCCAGACCTAACCTAGACCTAACATGAATTATTCTCTAAAATATTGGTCGAAACCAGGTTTAATTGACTGTTTCAGTGTGGTCCCACATTACTACGTGACCCAAACCAGAAAAAACCCAGGATCCGTTCAACAAGTATGTGAAAAACGCGAAAGTATGAGCCTGATGAGGGCAAATCCCAGACCTATCCCAGACCTAACTTGCGTTATCCTCTAAAATATTGATCGAAGCCAAGTTTAATCGACTGTTTCAGTGTGGAACCACATTACTACGTGATCCAAGCCAGAAAAAAACCCAGAATCTTGTCAACGAGTATGTGAAGTGTGCGAAAGTATGAGTCTGATGAGGGCTAATCCCAGACCTATCCCAGACCTAGCTTGCGTGATCCTCTAAAATATTGATCGAAACCAGGTTTAATTGACCGTTTTAGTGTGGTACCACATTACTACGTGATCCAAACCAGAAAAAACACAGGATCTGTTTAACAAGTATGTGAAAAACGCGAAACTGTGAGCCTGATGAGGGCAAATCTTAGACCTAACCCAGACCTAAGATGCGTTATCCGCTGAAATATTTATCCAGAACAGGTTTCATTGAATGTTTCAGTGTGGTACCACTTTACTACGTGATCCAATCCAGAAATAGCCCAGGATCTAGCCATGAAGTATGAGAAATATGCGATAGTAAGAGCCTGATGAGGGCAAATCCTAGACCTATCCCAGACCTAACTTGCGTTATCCTCTAAAATATTGATCGAAACCAGGTTTAATTGACTGTTTCAGCGTGGTACCACATTACTACGTGATACAATGCAGAAACAGCCCAGGATCTAGCCATGAAGTATGAGAAATATGCGAAAGTATGAGCCTGATGAGGGCAAATCCTAGACGTAACCCAGACCTAACACGCGTTATCCTCTAAAATATTTATCAAGACCAGGATTAATTGAATGTTTCAGTGTGGTATCACATTACTACGTGATCCAAACCAGAAAAAACCCAGGATCCGTTCAACAAGTATGTGAAGAATGCGATTGTATGAGTCTGATCAGTGAAAATCTCAGGCCTTACCTAGACCTAACTTGCGTTGTCCTCTAAAATATTGATGGAAACCAGGTTTCATTGACTGTTTCAGTGTGGTACTACATTACTACGTGATGCAATCCAGAAAAAGCCCAGGATCCGTTCAACAAGTATGTGAAGAAAGCGAAAGTATGAGTCTGATGAGGGCTAATCCCAGACCTAACATGCGTTATCCTCAAAAATATTGATCGAAACCGGGTTTAATCGACTGTTTCAGTGTGGTACCACATTACTGCGTGATCGAAACTAGAAAAAAACCCAGGATCTCGTCAACGAGTATGTGAAGTGTGCGAAAGTATGAGTCTGATGAGGGCTAATCCCAGACCTATCCCAGACCTAACATGCGTTATCCTCTAAAATATTTATCAAGACCAGGTTTAATTGAATGTTTCAGTGTGGTGCCACATTACTACGTGATCCAAACCACAAAAAACCCAGGATCTGTTCGACAAGTATGTGAAAAACGCGAAACTGTGAGCCTGATGAGGGCAAATCTTAGACCTAACCTTGACCTAACATGCGTTATCCACTAGAATTTTTATCCAGACCAGGTTTCATTGAATGTTTCAGTGTGGTATCACTTTTCTACGTGATCCAATCCAGAAATAGCCCAGGATCTAGCCATGAAGTACGAGAAATATGCGAAAGTATGAGCCTGATGAGGGCAAATCCTAGACCTAACCCAGACCTAACATGCGTTATTCTCTAAAATATTTATCAAGACCAGGTTTAATTGACTGTTTCAGTGTGGTTCCACATTACTACGTGACCCAATTCAGAAAAAACCCAGGATCCGTTCAACAAGTACGTGAAAAACGCGAAAGTATGAGCCTGATGAGGGCAAATCTCAGACCTATCCCAGACCTACCTTGCGTTATCCTCTAAAATATTGATCGAAGCCAAGTTTAATCGACTGTTTCAGTGTGGAACCACATTACTACGTGATCCAAGCCAGAAAAAAACCCAGAATCTTGTCAACGAGTATGTGAAGTGTGCGAAAGTATGAGTCTGATGAGGGCTAATCCCAGACCTATCCCAGACCTAGCTTGCGTGATCCTCTAAAATATTGATCGAAACCAGGTTTAATTGACTGTTTTAGTGTGGTACCACATTACTACGTGACCCAAACCAGAAAAAACACAGGATCTGTTTAACAAGTATGTGAAAAACGCGAAACTGTGAGCCTGATGAGGGCAAATCTTAGAACTAACCCAGACCTAAGATGCGTTATCCTCTAAAATATTTATCCAGAACAGGTTTCATTGAATGTTTCAGTGTGGTACCACTTTACTACGTGATCCAATCCAGAAATAGCCCAGGATCTAGCCATGAAGTATGAGAAATATGCGATAGTAAGAGCCTGATGAGGGCAAATCCTAGACCTATCCCAGACCTAACTTGCGTTATCCTCTAAAATATTGATCGAAACCAGGTTTAATTGACTGTTTCAGCGTGGTACCACATTACTACGTGATACAATGCAGAAACAGCCCAGGATCTAGCCATGAAGTATGAGAAATATGCGAAAGTATGAGCCTGATGAGGGCAAATCCTAGACGTAACCCAGACCTAACATGCGTTATCCTCTAAAATATTTATCAAGACCAGGATTAATTGAATGTTTCAGTGTGGTACCACATTACTACGTGATCCAAACCAGAAAAAGCCCAGAATCCGTTCAACAAGTATGTGAAGAAAGCGAAAACATGAGTCTGATGAGGGCTAATCCCAGACCTATCCCAGACCTAACATGCGTTATCCTCAAAAATATTGATCGAAACCAGGTTTAATCGACTGTTTCAGTGTGGTACTACATTACTACGTGATGCAATCCAGAAAAAGCCCAGGATCCGTTCAACAAGTATGTGAAGAAAGCGAAAGTATGAGTCTGATGAGGGCTAATCCCAGACCTATCCCAGACCTAACATGCGTTATCCTCAAAAATATTGATCGAAACCAGGTTTAATCGACTGTTTCAGTGTGGTACCACATTACTGCGTGATCCAAACTAGAAAAAAACCCAGGATCTTGTCAACGAGTATGTGAAGTGTGTGAAAGTATGAGTCTGATGAGGGCTAATCCCAGACCTATCCCAGACCTAACATGCGTGATCCTCTAATATATTGATCGAAACCAGGTTTAATTGACTGTTTTAGTGTGGTACCACATTACTACGTGATCCAAACCAGAAAAAACCCAGGATCTGTTTAACAAGTATGTGAAAAACGCGAAACTGTGAGCCTGATGAGGGCAAATCTTAGACCTAACCTTGACCTAACATGCGTTATCCTCTAAAATTTTTATCCAGACCAGGTTTCATTGGATGTTTCAGTGTGGTACCACTTTACTACGTGACCCAATCCAGAAATAGCCCAGGATCTAGCCATGAAGTATGAGAGATATGCGAAAGTATGAGCCTGATGAGGGCAAATCCTAGACCTAACCCAGACCTAACATGCGTTATTCTCTAAAATATTTATCAAGACCAGGTTTAATTGAATGTTTCAGTGTGGTACCACATTACTACGTGTTCCAAACCAGAAAAAACCCAGGATCCGTTCAACGAGTATGTGAAGTGTGCGAAAGTATGAGTCTGATGAGGGCAAATCCCAGACCTATCCCAGACCTAACTAGCGTTATCCTCTAAAATATTGATCGAAGCCAATTTTAATCGACTGTTTCAGTGTGGAACCACATTACTACGTGATCCAAGCCAGAAAAAAACCCAGAATCTTGTCAACGAGTATGTGAAGTGTGCGAAAGTATGAGTCTGATGAGGGCTAATCCCAGACCTATCCCAGACCTAGCTGGCGTGATCCTCTAAAATATTGATCGAAACCAGGTTTAATTGACTGTTTTAGTGTGGTACCACATTACTACGTGATCCAAACCAGAAAAAACACAGGATCTGTTTAACAAGTATGTGAAAAACGCGAAACTGTGAGCCTGATGAGGGCAAATCTTAGACCTAACCCAGACCTAAGACGCGTTATCCTCTAAAATATTTATCCAGAACAGGTTTCATTGAATGTTTCAGTGTGGTACCACTTTTCTACGTGATCCAATCCAGAAATAGCCCAGGATCTAGCCATGAAGTATGAGAAATATGCGATAGTAAGAGCCTGATGAGGGCAATGCCTAGACCTATCCCAGACCTAACTTGCGTTATCCTCTAAAATATTGATCGAAACCAGGTTTAATTGACTGTTTCACCGTGGTACCACATTACTACGTGATACAATGCAGAAACAGCCCAGGATCTAGCCATGAAGTATGAGAAATATGCGAAAGTATGAGCCTGATGAGGGCAAATCCTAGACGTAACCCAGACCTAACATGCGTTATCCTCTAAAATATTTATCAAGACCAGGATTAATTGAATGTTTCAGTGTGGTACTACATTACTACGTGATCCAAACCAGAAAAAGCCCAGGATCCGTTCAACAAGTATGTGAAGAAAGCGAAAGTATGAGTCTGATGAGGGCTAATCCCAGACCTATCCCAGACCTAACATGCATTATCCTCAAAAATATTGATCGAAACCAGGTTTAATCGACTGTTTCAGTGTGGTACTACATTACTACGTGATGCAATCCAGAAAAAGCCCAGGATCCGTTCAACAAGTATGTGAAGAAAGCGAAAGTATGAGTCTGATGAGGGCTAATCCCAGACCTATCCCAGACCTAACATGCGTTATCCTCTAAAATATTTATCAAGTGCAGGTTTAATTGAATGTTGCAGTATGGTACCACATTACTACGTGATCCAAACCACAAAAAACCCAGGATCTGTTCGACACGTACGTGAAAAACGCGAAAGTATGAGCCTGATGAGGGCAAATCCCAGACCTATCCCAGACCTAACTTGCGTTATCCTCTAAAATATTGATCGAAGCCAAGTTTAGTCGACTGTTTCAGTGTGGAACCACATTACTACGTGATCCAAGCCAGAAAAAAACCCAGGATCTTGTCAACGAGTATGTGAAGTGTGCGAAAGTATGAGTCTGATGAGGGCTAATCCCAGACCTATCCCAGACCTAACATGCGTTATCCTCTAAAATATTTATCAAGTGCAGGGTTAATTGAATGTTTCAGTGTGGTACCACATTACTACGTGATCCAAACCACAAAAAACCCAGGATCTGTTCGACAAGTACGTGAAAAACGCGAAAGTATGAGCCTGATGAGGGCAAATCCCAGACCTATCCCAGACCTAACTTGCGTTATCCTCTAAAATATTGATCGAAGCCAAGTTTAATCGACTGTTTCAGTGTGGAACCACATTACTACGTGATCCAAGCCAGAAAAAAACCCAGGATCTTGTCAACGAGTATGTGAAGTGTGCGAAAGTATGAGTCTGATGAGGGCTAATCCCAGACCTATCCCAGACCTAACATGCGTGATCCTCTAAAATATTGATCGAAACCAGGTTTAATTGACTGTTTTAGTGTGGTACCACATTACTACGTGATCCAAACCAGAAAAAACCCAGGATCATTTTAACAAGTATGTGAAAAACGCGAAACTGTGAGCCTGATGAGGGCAAATCTTAGACCTAACCCAGACCTAAGATGCGTTATCCTCTAAAATATTTATCCAGAACAGGTTTCATTGAATGTTTCAGTGTGGTACCACTTTACTACGTGATCCAATCCACAAATAGCCCAGGATCTAGCCATGAAGTATGAGAAATATGCGATAGTAAGAGTCTGATGAGGGCAAATCCTAGACCTATCCCAGACCTAACTTGCGTTATCCTCTAAAATATTGATCGAAACCAGGTTTGATTGACTGTTTCACTGTGGTACCACATTACTACGTGATACAATGCAGAAACAGCCCTGGATCTAGCCATGAAGTATGAGAAATATGCGAAAGTATGAGCCTGATGAGGGCAAATCCTAGACGTAACCCAGACCTAACGTGCGTTATCCTCTAAAATATTTATCAAGACCAGGTTTAATTGAATGTTTCAGTGTGGTACCACATTACTACGTGTTCCAAACCAGAAAAAACCCAGGTTCCGTTCAACAAGTATGTGAAGAAGGCGAAATTATGAGTCTGATCAGTGAAAATCTCAGGCCTTACCTAGACCTAACTTGCGTTGTCCTCTAAAATATTGATCGAAACCAGGTTTAATCGACTGTTTCAGTGTGGTACCACATTACTACGTGATCCAAACCAGAAAAAACCCAGGATAAGTTCAACAAGTATGAGAAGAATGCGAAAGTATGAGTCTGATGAGTGAAAATCCTTGACCTAACCCAAACCTAACATGCGTTATCCTCTAAAATATTTATCAAGACCAGGTTTAATTGAATGTTTCAGTGTGGTACCACTTTACTACGTGATCCAAAGCAGAAAAAACCCTCGATCAGGTCAACATGTATGTTAAAACTGCGAAAGTATGACCCTGATGAGGGCAAATCCCAGGCCTAACCTAGACCTAACTTGCGTTATCCTCTAAAATATTGATCGAAACCAGGTTAAATTCGCTGTTTCAGCGTGGTACCACATTACTACGTCATACAATCCAGAAACAGCCCAGGATCTAGCCATCAAGTATGAGAAATATGCGAAAGAATGAGCCTGATGAGAGCAAATCCCAGACCTAACCTAGACCTAACATGAATTATTCTCTAAAATATTGATCGAAACCAGGTTTAATCGACTGTTTCAGTGTGGTACCACACTACTACGTGATCCAAACAAGAAAAAACCCAGGATCTGTTCAACAAGTATGTAAAAAACGCGAAAGTATGAGCCTGATGAGGGCAAATCCCAGACCAATCCCAGACCTAACTTGCGTTGTCCTCTAAGATAATGATGGAAACCAGGTTTAATTGACTGTTTCAGTGTTGTACTTCATTACTACGTGATGCAATCCAGAAAAAGCCCAGGATCTAGCCATCAAGTATGAGATGAATGCGAAAGTATGAGTCTGATGAGTGAAAATCCCAGACCTAACCTAGACCTAACATGCGTTATCCTCTAAAATATTGATCGAAACCAGGTTTAATTGACTGTTTCAGCGTGGTACCACATTACTACGTGATACAATCCAGAAACAGCCCAGGATCTAGCCATGAAGTATGAGAGATATGCGAAAGCATGAGCCTGCTGAGGGCAAATCCTAGACCTAACCCAAACCTAACATGCGTTATCCTCTAAAATATTGATCGAAACCTGGTTTAATCGACTGTTTCAGTGTGGTACCACATTACTACGTGATCCAAACCAGAAAAAACGCAGGATCCGTTCAACAAGTATGTGAAGAATGCGAAAGTATGAGTCTGATGAGTGAAAATCCCAGGCCTGACCTAGACCTAACATGCGTTATCCTCTAAAATATTGAGCGAAACCAGGTTTAATGGACTGTTTCAGTGTGGTACCACACTACTACGGGATCCAAACCAGAAAAAACTCAGGATCTGTTCAACAGGTATGTGAAGTGTGCGAAAGTATCAGTCTGATGATGTCAAATCCCCGACCAATCCCAGACTTAACTTGCGTTATCCTCCAAAATATTGATCGGAACCAGGTTTAATCGACTGTTTCAACGTGGTACCACATTACTACGTGATACAATCCAGAAATAGCCCAGGATCTAGCCATGATGTATGAGAAAGATGCGAAAGTATGAGCATGATGAGAGCAAATTCTAGACCTGACCCAGACCTAACATGCGTTATCCTCTAAAATATTTATCAAGACCAGGTTTAATTGACTGTTTCAGTGTGGTCCCACATTACTACGTGATCCAAACCAGAAAAAACCCAGGATCCGTTCTACAAGTATGTGAAGAATGCGAAAGTATGAGTCTGATGAGTGAAAATCCCAGGCCTAACCTAGACCTAACATGCGTTATCCTCTAAAATATTGATCGAAACCAGGTTTAATCGACTGTTTCAGTGTGGTACCACATTACTACGTGATCCAAACCAGAAAAAACCCAGGATCAGTTCAACAAGTATGAGAAGAATGCGAAAGTATGAGTCTGATGAGTGAAAATCCCAGGGCTAACCTAGACCTAACAAGCGTTATCCTCTAATATATTGATCCAGACCAGGTTTAATGGACTGTTTCAGTGTGGTACCACACTACTACGTGATACAAACCAGAAAAAACCCAGGATCTGTTCAACAAGTATGTGAAAAACGCGAAAGTATGAGCCTGATGAGGGCGAATCCCAGACCTATGCCAGACCTAACTTGCGTTATCCTCTAAAATATAGATCGAAACCAGGTTTAATTGACTGTTTCAGCGTGGTACCACATTACTACGTGATACAATCCAGAAACAGTCCAGGATCTAGCCATGAAGTATGAGAAATATGCGAAAGTATGACCCTGATGATGGCAAATCCCAGGCCTAACCTAGACCTAACTTGCGTTATCCTCTAAAATATTGATCGAAACCAGGTTTAATTCGCTGTTTCAGCGTGGTACCACATTACTACGTCATACAATCCAGGAACTGCCCAGGAACTAGCCATCAAGTATGAGAAATATGCGAAAGAATGAGCCTGATGAGAGCAAATCCCAGACCTAACCTAGACCTAACATGAATTATTCTCTAATATATTGATCGAAACCAGGTTTAATCGACTGCTTCAGTGTGGTACCACATTACTATGTGATCCAAACCAGAAAATAACCCAGGATCTGTTCAACGAGTATGTGAAGTGTGCGAAAGTATGAGTCTGATGAGGTCAAATCCCAGACCAATCCCAAACCTAACTATGCGTTATCCTCTAAAATATTGATCAAAACCAGGTTTAATCGACTGTTTCAGTGTGGTACCACATTACTACGTGATCCAAACCAGAAAAAACCCAGGATCCGTTCAACAAGTATGTGAAGAATGCGAAAGTATGAATCTGAAGAGTGAAAATTCCAGACCTAACCTAGACCTAACATGCGTTATCCTCTAAAATATTGATCCAAACCAGGTTTAATGGACTGTTTCAGTGTGGTACCACACTACTACGTGATCCAAACCAGAGAAAAGCCAGGATCTGTTCAACAAGTATGTGAAAAACGCGAAAGTATGAGCCTGATGAGGGCAAATCCCAGACCTATCCCAGACCTAAATTGCGTTGTCCTCTAAGATATTGATGAAAACCAGGTTTAATTGACTGTTTCAGTGTTGTACTTCATTACTACGTGATGCAATCCAGAAAAAGCCCGGGATGTAGCAATCAAGTATGAGAAATATGCGAAAGAACGAGCCTGATGAGAGCAAATCCCAGACCTAACCTAGACCTAACATGAATTATCCTCAAAAATATTGATCGAAACCAGGTTTAATTGACTGTTTCAGTGTGGTACCACATTACTATGTGATACCAACCAGAAACAGCCCATGATCTAGCCATGAAGTATGACAAATATGCGATAGTATGAGCCTGCTGAGGGCAAATCCTAGACCTAACCCAAACCTAACATGCGCTATCCTCTAAAATATTTATCAAGACCAGGTTTAATTGAATGTTTCAGTGTGGTACCACGTTACTACCTGAACCAAACCAGAAAAAACCCAGGATCCGTTCAACAAGTATGTGAAGAATGCGAAAGTATGAGTCTCATGAGCGAAAATCCTAGACCTAACCTAGACCTAACATGCGTTATCCTCTAAAATATTGATCCAAACCAGGTTTAATGGACTGTTTCAGTGTGGTACCACACTACTACGTGATCCAAACAAGAAAAAACCCAGGATCTGTTCAACAAGTATGTGAAAAACGCGAAAGTATGAGCCTGATGAGGGCAAATCCCAGACCAATCCCAGACCTAACTTGCGTTGTCCTCTAAGATATTGATGGAAACCAGGTTTAATTGACTGTTTCAGTGTTGTACTTCATTACTACGTGATGCAATCCAGGAAAAGCCCAGGATCTAGCCATCAAGTATGAGAAGAATGCGAAAGTATGAGTCTGATGAGTGAAAGTCCCAGGGCTAACCTAGACCTTACATGCGTTATCCTCTAAACAATTGAGCCAAACCAGGTTTAATGGACTGTTTCAGTGTGGTACCACAATATTACGTGATACAAACCAGAAAAAACCCAGGATCTGTTCAACAAGTATGTGAAAAACGCGAAAGTATGAGCCTGATGAGGGCGAATCCCAGACCTATGCCAGACCTAACTTGCGTTATCCTCTAAGATATTGATCGAAACCAGGTTTAATCGTCTGTTTCAGTGTGGTACCACATTACTACGTGATCCAAGCCAGAAGAAAGCCAGGATCAGTTCAACAAGTATGAGAAGAATGCGAAAGTATGAGTCTGATGAGTGAAAATCCCAGGGCTAACCTAGACCTAACTTGCGTTATCCTCTAAAATATTGATCGAAACCAGGTTTAATTGACTGTTTCAGCGTGGTACCACATTACTACGTGATACAATCCAGAAACAGCCCAGGATCTAGCCATGAAGTATGAGAGATATGCGAAAGTATGTGCCAGCTGAGGGCAAATCCTAGACCTAACCCAAACCTAACATGCGTAATCCTCTAAAATATTTATCAAGACCAGGTTTAATTGATTGTTTCAGTGTGGTCCCACACTACAACGTGATCCAAACCAGAAAAAACCCAGGATCCGTTCAACAAGTATGTGAAGAATGCGAAAGTATGAGTCTGATGAGTGAAAATCCCTGGCCTAACCTAGACCTAACATGCGTTATCCTCAAAAATATTGATCGAAACCTGGTTTAATCGACTGTTTCAGTGTGGTACCACATTACTATGTGATCCAAACCAGAAAATAACCCAGGATCTGTTCAACGAGTATGTGAAGTGTGCGAAAGTATGAGTCTGATGAGGGCAAATCCCATATCTATCCCAGACCTAACATGCGTTATCCTCTAGAATATTTATCAAGACCAGGTTTAATTGATTGTTTCAGTGTGGACCCACATTACTACGTGATCCAAACCAGAAAAAACCCAGGATCCGTTCAACAAGTATGTGAAGAATGCGAAAGTATGAGTCTGATGAGTGAAAATCCCAGGCCTGACCTGGACCTAACATGCGTTATTCTCTAAAATATAGAGCGAAACCAGGTTTAATGGACTGTTTCAGTGTGGTACCACACTACTACGGCATCCAAACCAGAAAAAACCCAGGATCTGTTCAACAAGAATGTGAAGTGTGCGAAAGTATGAGTCTGATGAGGTCAAATCCCAGACCAATCCCAGACTTAACTTGCGTTATCCTCTAAAATATTGATCGGAACCAGGTTTAATCGACAGTTTCAGCGTGGTACCACATTACTACGTGATACAATCCAGATATAGCCCAGGATCTAGCCATGATGTATGAGAAAGATGCGAAAGTATGAGCATGATGAGGGCAAATTCTAGACCTGACCCAGACCTAACATGCGTTATCCTCTAAAATATTTATCAAGACCAGGTTTAATTGACTGTTTCAGTGTGGCCCCACATTACTACGTGATCCAAACCAGAAAAAACCCAGGATCCGTTCAACAAGTATGTGAAGAATGCGAAAGTATGAGTCTGATGAGTGAAAATCCCAGGCCTAACCTAGACCTAACATGCGTTATCCTCAAAAATATTGATCGAAACCTGGTTTAATCGACTGTTTCAGCGTGGTACCACATTACTACGTGATACAATGCAGAAACAGCCCTGGATCTAGCCATGAAGTATGAGAAATATGCGAAAGTATGAGCCTGATGAGGTCAAATCCCAGACCAATCCCAGACTTAACTTTCGTTATCCTCTAAGATATTGATCGAAACCAGGTTTAACCGTCTGTTTCAGTGTGGTACCACATTACTACGTGATCCAAACCAGAAGAAACCCAGGATAAGTTCAAGAAGTACGAGAAGAATGCGAAAGTATGAGTCTGATGAGTGAAAATCCCAGGGCTAACCTAGACCTTACATGCGTTATCCTCTAAAATATTCATCCAAACCAGGCTTAATGGACTGTTTCAGTGTGGTACCACACTACTGCGTGATACAAACCAGAAAAAATCCAGGATCTGTTCAACAAGTATGTGAAAAACGCGAAAGTATGAGCCTGATGAGGGCGAATCCCAGACCTATGCCAGACCTAACTTGCGTTATCCTCTAAAATATTGATCGAAACCAGGTTTAATTGACTGTTTCAGCGTGGTACCACATTACTACGTGATACAATCCAGAAACAGCCCAGGATCTAGCCATGAAGTATGAGAGATATGCGAAAGTATGAGCCTGCTGAGGGCAAATCCTAGACCTAACCCAAACCTAACATGCGTTATCCTCTAAAATATTGATCCAAACCAGGTTTAATGGACTGTTTCAGTGTTGTACTTCATTACTACGTGATGCAATCCAGAAAAAGCCCAGGATCTAGCCACCAAGTATGAGAAATATGCGAAAAAACGAGCCTGATGAGAGCAAATCCCAGACCTAACCTAGACCTACCATGAATTATTCTCGAAAATATTGATCGAAACCAGGTTTAATTGACTGTTTCAGTGTGGTACCACATTACTATGTGATCCAAACCAGAAAATAACCCAGGATCTGTTCAACGAGCATGTGAAGTGTGCGAAAGTATGAGTCTGATGAGATCAAATCCCAGACCTATCCCAATCCTAACTATGCGTTATCCTCTAAAATATTGATCAAAACCAGGTTTAATCGACTGTTTCAGTGTGGTACCACATTACTACGTGAACCAAACCAGAAAAAACCCAGGATCCGTTCAACAAGTATGTGAAGAATGCGAAAGTATGAGGCTGATGAGTGAAAATCCCAGGCCTAACCTAGACCTAACATGCGTTATCCTCAATAATATTGATCGAAACCTGGTTTAATCGACTGTTTCAGTGTGGTACCACATTACTATGTGATCCAAACCAGAAAGTAACCCAGGATCTGTTCAACAAGTATGAGAAGAATGCGAAAGTATGAGTCTGATGAGTGAAAATTCCAGACCTAACCTAGACCTAACATGCGTTATCCTCAAAAATATTTATCCAAACCAGGTTTAATGGACTGTTTCAGTGTGGTACCACACTACTACGTGATCCAACCAGAGAAAACCCAGGATCTGTTCAACAAGTATGTGAAAAACGCGAAAGTATGAGCCTGATGAGGGCAAATCCCAGACCTATCCCAGACCTAACCTGCGTTGTCCTCTAAGATATTGATGGAAACCAGGTTTAATTGACTGTTTCAGTGTTGTACTTCATTACTACGTGATGCAATCCAGAAAAAGCCCAGGATCTAGCCATCAAGTATGAGAAATATGCGAAAGAACGAGCCTGATGAGAGCAAATCCCAGACCTAACCTAGACCTAACATGAATTATTCTCTAAAATATTGATCGAAACCAGGTTTAATTGACTGTTTCAGTGTGGTACCACATTACTACGTGATCCAAACCGGAAAAAACCCAGGATCCGTTCAACAAGTATGTGAAGAATGCGAAAATATGAGGCTGATGAGTGAAAATCCCAGGCCTAACCTAGACCTAACATGCGTTATCCTCAAAAATATTGATCGAAACCAGGTTTAACCGTCTGTTTCAGTGTGGTACCACACTACTACGTGATCCAACCAGAGAAAACCCAGGATCAGTTCAACAAGTGTGAGAAGAATGCGAAAGTATGAGTCTGATGAGTGAAAATCCCAGGGCTAACCTAGACCTAACATGCGTTATCCTCTAAACAATTGATCGAAACCAGGTTTAATGGACTGTTTCAGTGTGGTACCACACTACTACGTGATACAAACCGGAAAAAACCCAGGATCTGTTCAACAAGTATGTGAAAAACGCGAAAGTATGAGCCTGATGAGGGCGCATCCCAGACCTATGCCAGACCTAACTTGCGTTATCCTCTAAAATATTGATCGAAACCAGGTTTAATTGACTGTTTCAGCGTGGTACCACATTACAACGTGATACAAACCAGTAACAGCCCAGGATCTAGCCATGAAGTATGAGAAATATGCGAAAGTACGAGCCTGCTGAGGGCAAATCCTAGACCTAACCCAAACCTCACATGCGTTATCCTCTAAAATATTTATCAAGACCAGGTTTAATTGAATGTTTCAGTGTGGTACCACATTACTACCTGAACCAAACCAGAAAGTAACCCAGGATCTGTTCAACAAGTATGAGAAGAATGCGAAAGTATGAGTCTGATGAGTGAAAATTCTATACCTAACCTAGACCTAACATGCGTTATCCTCTAAAATATTGATCGAAACCAGGTTTAATTGACTGTTTCAGCGTGGTACCACATTACTACGTGATACAATCCAGAAACAGCCCAGGATCTAGCCATGAAGTATGAGAGATATGCGAAAGTATGAGCCTGCTGAGGGCAAATCCTAGACCTAACCCAAACCTAACATGCGTTATCCTCTAAAATATTGATCCAAACCAGGTTTAATGGACTGTTTCAGTGTTGTACTTCATTACTACGTGATGCAATCCAGAAAAAGCCCAGGATCTAGCCATCAAGTATGAGAAATATGCGAAAGAACGAGCCTGATGAGAGCAAATCCCAGACCTAACATGAATTATTCTCTAAAATATTGATCGAATCCAGGTTTAATTGACTGTTTCAGTGTGGTACCACATTACTATGTGATCCAAACCAGAAAATAACCCAGGATCTGTTCAACGAGTATGTGAAGTGTGCGAAAGTATGAGTCTGATGAGATCTAATCCCAGACCTATCCCAATCCTAACTATGCGTTATCCTCTAAAATATTGATCAAAACCAGGTTTAATCGACTGTTTCAGTGTGGTACCACATTACTACGTGATCCAAACCAGAAAAAACCCAGGATCCGTTCAACAAGTATGTGAAGAATGCGAAAGTATGAGGCTGATGAGTGAAATTCCCAGGCCTAACCTAGACCTAACATGCGCTATCCTCAAAAATATTGATGGAAACCTGGTTTAATCGACTGTTTCAGTGTGGTACCACATTACTATGTGATCCAAACCAGAAAATAACCCAGGATCTGTTCAACGAGTATGTGAAGTGTGCGAAAGTATGAGTCTGATGAGGTCAAATCACAGACCAATCCCAGACTTAACTTGCGTTATCCTCTAAGATATTGATCGAAACCAGGTTTAATCGACTGTTTCAGTGTGGTACCACATTACTACGTGATCCAAACCAGAAAAAACCCAGGATCAGTTCAACAAGTATGAGAAGAATGCGAAAGTATGAGTCTGATGAGTGAAAATCCCAGGGCTAACCTAGACCTAACATGCGTTATCCTCTAAACAACTGATCCAAACCAGGTTTAATGGACTGTTTCAGTGTGGTACCACACTACTACGTGATACAAACCAGAAAAAACCAAGGTTCTGTTCAACAAGTATGTGAAAAACGCGAAAGTATGAGCCTGATGAGGGCGAATCCCAGACCTATGCCAGACCTAACATGCGTTGTCCTCTAAGATATTGATGGAAACCAGGTTTAATTGACTGTTTCAGTGTTGTACTTCATTACTACGTGATGCAATCCAGAAAAAGCCCAGGATCCAGCCATCAAGTATGAGAAGAATGCGAAAGTATGAGTCTGATGAGTGAAAGTCCCAGGGCTAACCTAGACCTTACATGCGTTATCCTCTAAAATATTCATCCAAACCAGGTTTAATGGACTGTTTCAGTGTGGTACCACACTACTGCGTGATACAAACCAGAAAAAAACCCAGGATCTGTTCAACAAGTATGTGAAAAACTCGAAACTGTGAGCCTGATGAGGGCAAATCTTAGACCTAACCTTGACCTAACATGCGTTATCCTCTAAAATATTGAGCGAAACCAGGTTTGATGGACTGTTTCAGTGTGGTACCACACTACTACGGGATCCAAACCAGAAAAAACCCAGGATCTGTTCAACAAGAATGTGAAAAACTCGGAAGTATGAGCCTGATGAGGTCAAATCCCAGACCAATCCCAGACATAACTTTCGTTATCCTCTAAGATATTGATCGAAACCAGGTTTAATCGTCTGTTTCAGTGTGGTACCACATTACTACGTGATCCAAGCCAGAAGAAACCCAGGATCAGTTCAACAAGTATGAGAAGAATGCGAAAGTATGAGTCTGATGAGTGAAAATCCCAGGGCTAACCTAGACCTAACTTGCGTTATCCTCTAAAATATTGATCGAAACCAGGTTTAATTGACTGTTTCAGCGTGGTACCACATTACTACGTGATACAAACCAGAAACAGCCCAGGATCTAGCCATGAAGTATGAGAGATATGCGAAAGTATGTGCCAGCTGAGGGCAAATCCGAGACCTAACCCAAACCTAACATGCGTTATCCTCTAAAATATTTATCAAGACCAGGTTTAGTTGATTGTTTCAGTGTGGTCCCACACTACAACGTGATCCAAACCAGAAAAAACCCAGGATCCGTTCAACAAGTATGTGAAGAATGCGAAAGTACGAGTCTGATGAGTGAAAATCCCAGGCCTAACCTAGACCTAACATGCGTTATCCTCAAAAATATTGATCGAAACCTGGTTTAATCGACTGTTTCAGTGTGGTACCACATTACTATGTGATCCAAACCAGAAAATAACCCAGGATCTGTTCAACGAGTATGTGAAGTGTGCGAAAGTATGAGTCTGATGAGATCAAATCCCAGACCTATCCCAATCCTAACTATGCGTTATCCTCTAAAATATTGATCAAAACCAGGTTTAATCGACTGTTTCAGTGTGGTACCACATTACTACGTGATCCAAACCAGAAAAAACCCAGGATCCGTTCAACAAGTATCTGAAGAATGCGAATGTATGAGTCTGATGAGGTCAAATCCCAGAACAATCCCAGACTTAACTTGCGTTATCCTCTAAGATATTGATCGAAACAAGGTTTAATCGACTGTTTCAGTGTGGTACCACATTACTACGTGATCCAAACCAGAAAAAACCCAGGATCAGTTCAACAAGTATGAGAAGAATGCGAAAGTATGAGTCTGATGAGTGAAAATCCCAGGGCTAACCTAGACCTTACATGCGTTATCCTCTAAAATATTCATCCAAACCAGGTTTAATGGACTGTTTCAGTGTGGTACCACAATACTGCGTGATACAAACCAGAAAAAACCCAGGATCTGTTCAACAAGTATGTGAAAAACGCGAAAGTATGAGCCTGATGAGGGCGAATCCCAGACCTATGCCAGACCTAACATGCGTTATCCTCTAAAATATTGATCGAAACCAGGTTTAATTGACTGTTTCAGCGTGGTACCACATTACTACGTGATACAATCCAGAAACAGCCCAGGATCTAGCCATGAAGTATGAGAGATATGCGAAAGTATGAGCCTGCTGAGGGCAAATCCTAGACCTAACCCAAACCTAACATGGGCTATCCTCCAAAATATTAATCAAGACCAGGTTTAATTGATTGTTTCAGTGTGGTCCCACACTACAACGTGATCCAAACCAGAAAAAACCCAGGATCCGTTCAACAAGTATGTGAAGAATGCGAAAGTATGAGTCTGATGAGTGAAAATCCCAGGCCTGACCTAGACCTAACATGCGTTATTCTCTAAAATATTGAGCGAAACCAGGTTTAATGGACTGTTTCAGTGTGGTACCACACTACTACGGGATCCAAACCAGAAAAAACCCAGGATCTGTTCAACAAGAATGTGAAGTGTGCGAAAGTATGAGTCTGATGAGGTCAAATCCCAGACCAATCCCAGACTTAACTTGCGTCATCCTCTAAAATATTGATCGGAACCAGGTTTAATCGACTGTTTCAGCGTGGTACCACATTACTACGCGATACAATCCAGAAATAGCCCAGGATCTAGCCATGATGTATGAGAAAGATGCGAAAGTATGAGTCTGATGAGTGAAAATCCCAGGCCTAACCTAGACCTAACATGCGTTATCCTCTAAAATATTGATCGAAACCTGGTTTAATCGACTGTTTCAGTGTGGTACCACATTACTATGTGATCCAAACCAGAAAGTAACCCAGGATCTGTTCAACGAGTATGTGAAGTGTGCGAAAGTATGAGTCTGATGAGGTCAAATCCCAGACCAATCCCAGACTTAACTTGCGTTATCCTCTAAAATATTGATCGAAACCAGGTTTAATCGACTGTTTCAGCGTGGTACCACATTACTACGTGATCCAAACCAGAAAAAACCCAGGATCAGTTCAACAAGTATGAGAAGAATGCGAAAGTATGAGTCTGATGAGTGAAAATCCCAGGGCTAACCTAGACCTAACATGCGTTATCCTCTAAAATATTGATCCAAACCAGGTTTAGTGGACTGTTTCAGTGTGATACCACACTACTACGTGATACAAACCAGAAAAAACCCAGGATCTGTTCAACAAGTATGTGAAAAACGTGAAAGTATGAGCCTGATGAGGGCGAATCCCAGACCTATGCCAGACCTAACTTGCGTTATCCTCTAAAATATTGATGGAAACCAGGTTTAATTGACTGTTTCAGTGTTGTACTTCATTACTACGTGATGCAATCCAGAAAAAGCCCAGGATCTGGCCATCAAGTATGAGAAGAATGCGAAAGTATGAGTCTGATGAGTGAAAATCCCAGGGCTAACCTAGACCTTACATGCGTTATCCTCTAAAATATTCATCCAAACCAGGTTTAATGGACTGTTTCAGTGTGGTACCACACTACTGCGTGATACAAACCAGAAAAAACCCAGGATCTGTTCAACAACTATGTGAAAAACTCGAAACTGTGAGTCTGATGAGTGAAAATCCCAGGGCTAACCTTGACCTAACATGCGTTATCCTCTAAAATATTGAGCGAAACCAGGTTTGATGGACTCTTTCAGTGTGGTACCACACTACTACGGGATCCAAACCAGAAGAAACCCAGGATCTGTTCAACAAGTATGTGAAAAACGCGAAAGTATGAGGCTGATGAGTGAAAATCCCAGGCCTAACCTAGACCTAACATGCGTTATCCTCAAAAATATTGATTGAAACCTGGTTTAATCGACTGTCTCAGTGTGGTACCATATTACTATGTGATCCAAACCAGAAAATAACCCAGGAACTGTTCAACGAGTATGTGAAGTGTGCGAAAGTATGAGTCTGATGAGGTCAAATCCCAGACCAATCCCAGACTTAACTTGCGTTATCCTCTAAAATATTGATGGAAACCAGGTTTAATCGACTGTTTCAGTGTGGTACCACATTACTACGTGATCCAAACCAGAAAAAGCCTAGGATCTGGCCATCAAGTATGAGAAGAATGCGAAAGTATGAGTCTGATGAGTGAAAATCCCAGGGCTAACCTAGACCTTACATGCGTTATCCTCTAAAATATTCATCCAAACCAGGTTTAATGGACTGTTTCAGTGTGGTACCACACTACTGCGTGATACAAACCAGAAAAAACCCAGGATCTGTTCAACAACTATGTGAAAAACTCGAAACTGTGAGTCTGATGAGTGAAAATCCCAGGGCTAACCTTGACCTAACATGCGTTATCCTCTAAAATATTGAGCGAAACCAGGTTTGATGGACTGTTTCAGCGTGGTACCACATTACTACGTGATACAAACCAGAAACAGCCCAGGATCTAGCCATGAAGTATGAGAAATATGCGAAAGTATGAGCCTGCTGAGGGCAAATCCTAGACCTAACCCAAACCTAACATGCGTTATCCTCTAAAATATTTATCAAGACCTGGTTTAATCGACTGTTTCAGTGTGGTACCACATTACTGTGTGATCCAAACCAGAAAATAACCCAGGAACTGTTCAACGAGTATGTGAAGTGTGCGAAAGTATGAGTCTGATGAGGTCAAATCCCAGACCAATCCCAGACTTAACTTGCGTTATCCTCTAAGATATTGATCGAAACCAGGTTTAATCGACTGTTTCAGTGTGGTACCACATTACTACGTGATCCAAACCAGAAAAAACCCAGGATCAGTTCAACAAGTATGAGAAGAATGCGAAAGTATGAGCCTGATGAGTGAAAATCCCATGGCTAACCTAGACCTAACATGCGTTATCCTCTAAACAATTGATCCAAACCAGGTTTAATGGACTGTTTGAGTGTGGTACCACACTACTACGTGATACAAACCAGAAAAAACCCAGGATCTGTTCAACAAGTATGTGAAAAACGCGAAAGTATGAGCCTGATGAGGGAGAATCCCAGACCTATGCCAGACCTAACTTGCGTTATCCTCTAAAATATTGATCGAAACCAGGTTTAATTGACTGTTTCAGCGTGGTACCACATTACTACGTGATACAAACCAGAAACAGCCCAGGATCTAGCCATGAAGTATGAGAAATATGCGAAAGTATGAGCCTGCTGAGGGCAAATCCTAGACCTAACCCAAACCTAACATGCGTTATCCTCTAAAATATTTATCAAGACCAGGTTTAAATGAATGTTTCAGTGTGGTACCACATTACTACCTGAACCAAACCAGAAAAAACCCAGGATCCGTTCAACAAGTATGCGAAGAATGCGAAAGTATGAGCCTGATGAGGGCAAATCCCAGACCAATCCCAGACCTAACTTGCGTTGTCCTCTAAGATATTGATGGAAACCAGGTTTAATGGACTGTTTCAGTGTGGTACCACACTACTACGTGATCCAAACAAGAAAAAACCCAGGATCTGTTCAACAAGTATGTGAAAAACGCGAAAGTATGAGCCTGATGAGGGCAAATCCCAGACCAATCCCAGACCTAACTTGCGTTGTCCTCTAAGATATTGATGGAAACCAGGTTTAATTGACTGTTTCAGTGTTGTACTTCATTACTACGTGATGCAATCCAGAAAAAGCCCAGGATCTGGCCATCAAGTATGAGAAGAATGCGAAAGTATGAGTCTGATGAGTGAAAATCCCAGGGCTAACCTAGACCTTACATGCGTTATCCTCTAAAATATTCATCCAAACCAGGTTTAATGGACTGTTTCAGTGTGGTACCACACTACTGCGTGATACAAACCAGAAACAGCCCAGGATCTAGCCATCAAGTATGAGAAATCTGCGAAAGAATGTGCCTGATGAGGGCAAATCTTAGACCTAACCTTGACCTAACATGCGTTATCCTCTAAAATTTTTATCCGGACCAGGTTTCATTGAATGTTTCAGTGTGGTACCACTTTACTACGTGATCCAATCCAGAAATAGCCCAGGATCTAGCCATGAAGTATGAGAAATATGCGAAAGTATGAGCCTGATGAGGGCAAATCCTAGACCTAACCCAGACCTAACATGCGTTATTCTCTAAAATATTTATCAAGACCAGGTTTAATTGAATGTTTCAGTGTGGTACCACATTACTACGTGTTCCAAACCAGAAAAAACCCAGGTTCCGTTCAACAAGTATGTGAAGAAGGCGAAATTATGAGTCTGATCAGTGAAAATCTCAGGCCTTACCTAGACCTAACTTGCGTTGTCCTCTAAAATATTGATGGAAACCAGGTTTCATTGACTGTTTCAGTGTGGTACTACATTACTACGTGATGCAATCCAAAAAAGCCCATGATCTAGCCATCAAGTATGAGAAATATGCGAAAGAATGAGCCTAATGAGAGCAAATCCCAGACCTAACCTAGACCTAACATGCGTTATCCTCTAAAATATTGAGCGAAACCAGGTTTAATGGACTGTTTCAGTGTGGTACCACACTACTTCGTGATGCAAACCAGAAAAAACCCAGGATCTGTTTAACAGGTATGTGAAAAACTCGAAACTGTGAGCCTGATGAGGGCAAATCTTAGACCTAACTTTGACCTAACATGCGTTATCCTCTAAAATATTGAGCGAAACCAGGTTTGATGGACTGTTTCAGTGTGGTACCACACTACTACGGGATCCAAACCAGAAAAAACCCAGGATCTGTTCAACAAGTATGTGAAAAACGCGAAAGTATGAGCCTGATGAGGTCAAATCCCAGACCAATCCCAGACTTAACTTGCGTTATCCTCTAAAATATTGATCGAAACCAGGTTTAATCGACTGTTTCAGTGTGGTACCACATTACTACGTGATCCAAACCAGAAAAAACCCAGGACCCGTTCAACAAGTATGTGAAGAATGCGAAAGTATGAGTCTGAAGAGTGAGAATCCCAGACCTAACCTAGACCTAACATGCGTTATCCTCAAAAATATTGATCGACACCTGGTTTAATCGACTGTTTCAGTGTGGTACCACATTACTATGTGATCGAAACCAGAAAGTAACCCAGGATCTGTTCAACGAGTATGTGAAGTGTGCGAAAGTATGAGTCTGATGAGGTCAAATCCCAGACCAATCCCAGACTTAACTTGCGTTATCCTCTAAAATATTGATCGAAACCAGGTTTAATCGACTGTTTCAGTGTGGTACCACATTACTACGTGATCCAAACCAGAAAAAACCCAGGATCAGTTCAACAAGTATGAGAAGAATGCGAAAGTACGAGTCTGATGAGTGAAAATCCCAGGGCTAACCTAGACATAACATGCGTTATCCTCTAAGATATTGATCCAAACCAGGTTTAATGGACTGTTTCAGTGTGGTACCACACTACTACGTGATACAAACCAGAAAAAACCCAGGATCTGTTCAACAAATATGTGACAAACGCGAAAGTATGAGCCCGATGAGGGCGAATCCCAGACTTATGCCAGACCTAACTTGCGTTGTCCTCTAAGATATTGATGGAAACCAGGTTTAATTGACTGTTTCAGTGTTGTACTTCATTACCACGTGATGCAATCCAGAAAAAGCCCAGGATATAGCCATCAAGTATGAGAAATATGCGAAAGAATGAGCCTGATGAGAGCAAATCCCAGACCTAACCTAGACCTAACATGCGTTATCCTCTAAAATATTTATCAAGACCAGGTTTAATTGAATGTTTCAGTGTGGTACCACTTTACTACGTGATCCAAACCAGAAAAAACCCTCGATCAGGCCAACATGTATGTTAAAACTGCGAAAGTACGACCCTGATGAGGGCAAATCCCTGGCCTAACCTAGACCTAACTTGCGTTATCCTCTAAAATATTGATCGAAACCAGGTTTAATCGACTGTTTCAGTGTGGTACCACATTACTACGTGATCCAAACCAGAAAAAAACCAGGACCCGTTCAACAAGTATGTGAAGAATGCGAAAGTATGAGTCTGAAGAGTGAAAATCCCAGACCTAACCTAGACCTAACATGCGTTATCCTCTAAAATATTGATCCAAACCAGGTTTAATGGACTGCTTCAGTGTGGTACCACACTACTACGTGATCCAAACCAGAGAAAACCCAGGATCTGTTCAACAAGTATGTGAAAAACGCGAAAGTATGAGCCTGATGAGGGCAAATCCCAGACCTATCCCAGACCTAACTTGCGTTGTCCTCTAAGATATTGATGGAAACCAGGTTTAATTGACTGTTTCAGTGTTGTACTTCATTACTACGTGATGCAATCCAGAAAAAGCCCAGGATCTAGCCATCAAGTATGAGAAATATGCGAAAGAACGAGCCTGATGAGAGCAAATGCCAGACCTAACCTAGACCTAACATGAATTATTCTCTAAAATATTGATCGAAACCAGGTTTAATTCGCTGTTTCAGCGTGGTACCACATTACTACGTCATACAATCCAGAAACAGCCCAGGATCTAGCCATCAAGTATGAGAAATATGCGAAAGAATGAGCCTGATGAGAGCAAATCCCAGACCTAACCTAGACCTAACATGAATTATTCTCTAAAATATTGATCGAAACCAGGTTTAATCGACTGTTTCAGTGTGGTACCACATTACTATGTGATCCAAACCAGAAAATAACCCAGGATCTGTTCAACGAGTATGTGAAGTGTGCGAAGTATGAGTCTGATGAGGTCAAATCCCAGACCTATCCCAAACCTAACTATGCGTTATCCTCTAAAATATTGATCAAAACCAGGTTTAATCGACTGTTTCAGTGTGGTACCACATTACTACGTGATCCAAACCAGAAAAAACCCAGGACCCGTTCAACAAGTATGTGAAGAATGCGAAAGTATGAGTCTGAAGAGTGAAAATCCCAGACCTAACCTAGACCTAACATGCGTTATCCTCTAAAATATTGATCCAAACCAGGTTTAATGGACTGCTTCAGTGTGGTACCACACTACTACGTGATCCAAACCAGAGAAAACCCAGGATCTGTTCAACAAGTATGTGAAAAACGCGAAAGTATGAGCCTGATGAGGGCAAATCCCAGACCTATCCCAGACCTAACTTGCGTTGTCCTCTAAGATATTGATGGAAACCAGGTTTAATTGACTGTTTCAGTGTTGTACTTCATTACTACGTGATGCAATCCAGAAAAAGCCCAGGATCTAGCCATCAAGTATGAGAAATATGCGAAAGAACGAGCCTGATGAGAGCAAATGCCAGACCTAACCTAGACCTAACATGAATTATTCTCTAAAATATTGATCGAAACCAGGTTTAATCGACTGTTTCAGTGTGGTACCACATTACTATGTGATCCAAACCAGAAAATAACCCAGGATCTGTTCAACGAGTATGTGAAGTGTGCGAAAGTATGAGTCTCATGAGGGCAAATCCCAGACCTATCCCAGACCTAACATGCGTTATCCTCTAATATATTTATCAAGACCAGGTTTAATTGACTGTTTCAGTGTGGCCCCACATTACTACGTGATCCAAACCAGAAAAAACCCAGGATCCGTTCTACAAGTATGTGAAGAATGCGCAAGTATGAGTCTGATGAGGTCAAATCCCAGACCAATCCCAGACTTAACTTGCGTTATCCTCTAAAATATTGATCGAAACCAGGTTTAATCGACTGTTTCAGTGTGGTACCACATTACTACGTGATCCAAACCAGAAAAAACCCAGGATCTAGCCATGAAGTATGAGAAATATGCGATAGTAAGAGCCTGATGAGGGCAAATCCTAGACCTATCCCAGACCTAACTTGCGTTATCCTCTAAAATATTGATCGAAACCAGGTTTAATTGACTGTTTCAGCGTGGTACCACATTACTACGTGATACAATGCAGAAACAGCCTAGGATCTAGCCATGAAGTATGAGAAATATGCGAAAGTATGAGCCTGATGAGGGCAAATCCTAGACGTAACCCAGACCTAACATGCGTTATCCTCTAAAATATTTATCAAGACCAGGTTTAATAGAATGTTTCAGTGTGGTACCACATTACTACGTGATCCAAACCAGAAAAAACCCAGGATCCGTTCAACAAGTATGTGAAGAATGCGAATGTATGAGTCTGATCAGTGAAAATCTCTGGCCTTACCAAGACCTAACTTGCGTTCTCCTCTGAAATATTGATGGAAACCAGGTTTCATTGACTGTTTCAGTGTGGTACTACATTACTACGTGATGCAATCCAGAAAAAGCCCAGGATCTAGCCATCAAGTATGAGAAATATGCGAATGAATGAGCCTGAAGAGAGCAAATCCCAGACCTAACCTAGACCTAACATGCGTTATCCTCTAAAATATTGAGCGAAACCAAGTTTAATGGACTATTTCAGTGTGGTACCACACTACTTCGTGATCCAAACCAGAAAAAACCCAGGATCTGTTCAACAAGTATGTGAAAAACGCGAAACTGTGAGCCTGATGAGGGCAAATCTTAGACCTAACCCAGACCTAAGATGCGTTATCCTCTAAAATATTTATCCAGACCAGGTTTCATTGAATGTTTCAGTGTGGTACCACCTTACTACGTGATCCAATCCAGAAATAGCCCAGGATCCGTTCAACAAGTATGTGAAGAATGCGAAAGTATGAGTCTGATGAGTGAAAATCCCATGCGTAACCTAGACTTAACATGCGTTACCCTCAAAAATATTGATCGAAACCTGGTTTAATCGACTGTTTCAGTGTGGTACCACATTACTATGTGATCCAAACCAGACAATAACCCAGGATCAGTTCAACGAGTATGTGAAGTGTGCGAAAGTATGCGTCTGATGAGGGCAAATCCCAGACCTATCCCAGACCTAACATGCGTTATCCTCTAAAATATTTATCAAGACCAGGTTTAGTTGATTGTATCAGTGTGGACCCATATTACTACGTGATCCAAACCAGAAAAAACACAGGATCCGTTCAAGAAGTATGTGAAGAATGCGAAAGTATGAGTCTGATGAGTGAAAAAACCAGGCCTGACCTAGACCTAACATGCGTTATCCTCTAAAATATTGAGCGAAACCAGGTTTAATTGACTGTTTCAGTGTTGTACTTCATTACTACGTGATGCAATCCAGAAAAAGCCCAGGATCTAGCCATCAAGTATGAGAAATATGCGAAAGAATGAGCCTGATGAGAGCAAATCCCAGACCTAACCTAGACCTAACATGAATTATTCTCTAAAATATTGGTCGAAACCAGGTTTAATTGACTGTTTCAGTGTGGTCCCACATTACTACGTGATCCAAACCAGAAAAAACCCAGGATCCGTTCAACAAGTATGTGAAGAATGCGAAAGTATGAGTCTGATGAGTGAAAATCCCAGGCCTAACCTAGACCTAACATGCGTTATCCTCAAAGATATTGATCGAAACCTGGTTTAATTGAATGTTTCAGTGTGGTACCACATTACTACGTGATCCAAACCAGAAAAAACCCAGGATCCGTTCAAGAAGTATGTGAAGAATACGAAAGTATGAGTCCGATGAGTGAAAATCCCAGGCCTGACCTAGACCTAACATGCGTTATCCTCGAAAATATTGAGCGAAACCAGGTTTAATCGACTGTTTCAGTGTGGTACCACATTACTATGTGATCCAAACCAGAAAATAACCCAGGATCTGTTCAACGAGTATGTGAAGTGTGCGAAAGTATGAGTCTCATGAGGGCAAATCCCAGACCTATCCCAGACCTAACATGCGTTATCCTCTAATATATTTATCAAGACCAAGTTTAATTGACAGTTTTAGTGTGGTACCACATTACTACGTGATCCAAACCAGAAAAAACCCAGGATCCGTTCAACAAGTATGTGAAGAATGCGAAAGTATGAGTGCGATGAGTGAAAATCCCAGGCCTGCCCTAGACCTAACATGCGTTATCCTCTAAAATATTGAGCGAAACCAGGTTTAATGGATTGTTTCAGTATGGTACAACACTACTACGGGATACAAACCAGAAAAAACCCAGGATCTGTTCAACAAGTATGTGAAAAACGCGAAAGTATGAGCCTGATGAGGGCAAATCCCAGACCTATCCCAGACCTAACTTGCGTTGTCCTCTAAAGTATTCATGGAAACCAGGTTTAATTGACTGTTTCAGTGTTGTACTTCATTACTACGTGATGCAATCCAGAAAAAGCCCAGGATCTAGCCATCAAGTATGAGAAATATGCGAAAGAATGAGCCTGATGAGGGCAAATCCCAGACCTATCCCAGACCTAACTTGCGTTGTCCTCTAAAATATTGATCGGAACCAGGTTTAATCGACTGTTTCAGCGTGGTACCACATTACTACGTGATACAATCCAGAAATAGCCCAGGATCTAGCCATGATGTATGAGAAAGATGCGAAAGTATGAGCATGATGAGCGCAAATTCTAGACCTGACCCAGACCTAACATGCGTTATCCTCTAAAATATTTATCGAGACCAGGTTTAATTGACTGTTTCAGTGTGGCCCCACATTACTACGTGATCCAAACCAGAAAAAACCCAGGATCCGTTCTACAAGTATGTGAAGAATGCGCAAGTATGAGTCTGATGAGGTCAAATCCCAGACCAATCCCAGACTTAACTTGCGTTATCCTCTAAAATATTGATCGAAACCAGGTTTAATCGACTGTTTCAGTGTGGTACCACATTACTACGTGATCCAAACCAGAAAAAACCCAGGATCTAGCCATGAAGTATGAGAAATATGCGATAGTAAGAGCCTGATGAGGGCAAATCCTAGACCTATCCCAGACCTAACTTGCGTTATCCTCTAAAATATTGATCGAAACCAGGTTTAATTGACTGTTTCAGCGTGGTACCACATTACTACGTGATACAATGCAGAAACAGCCTAGGATCTAGCCATGAAGTATGAGAAATATGCGAAAGTATGAGCCTGATGAGGGCAAATCCTAGACGTAACCCAGACCTAACATGCGTTATCCTCTAAAATATTTATCAAGACCAGGTTTAATAGAATGTTTCAGTGTGGTACCATATTACTACGTGATCCAAACCAGAAAAAACCCAGGATCCGTTCAACAAGTATGTGAAGAATGCGAATGTATGAGTCTGATCAGTGAAAATCTCTGGCCTTACCAAGACCTAACTTGCGTTCTCCTCTGAAATATTGATGGAAACCAGGTTTCATTGACTATTTCAGTGTGGTACCACACTACTTCGTGATCCAAACCAGAAAAAACCCAGGATCTGTTCAACAAGTATGTGAAAAACGCGAAACTGTGAGCCTGATGAGGGCAAATCTTAGACCTAACCCAGACCTAAGATGCGTTATCCTCTAAAATATTTATCCAGACCAGGTTTCATTGAATGTTTCAGTGTGGTACCACCTTACTACGTGATCCAATCCAGAAATAGCCCAGGATCCGTTCAACAAGTATGTGAAGAATGCGAAAGTATGAGTCTGATGAGTGAAAATCCCATGCGTAATCTAGACTTAACATGCGTTACCCTCAAAAATATTGATCGAAACCTGGTTTAATCGACTGTTTCAGTGTGGTACCACATTACTACGTGATCCAAACCAGAAAAAAACCCAGGATCTTGTCAACGAGTATGTGAAGTGTGCGAAAGTATGAGTCTGTTGAGGGCTAATCCCAGACCTATCCCAGACCTAGCTTGCGTTATTCTCTAAAATATTGATCGAAACCAGGTTTAATGGACTGTTTCAGTGTGGTACCACACTACTACGGGATCCAAACCAGAAAAAACCCAGGATCTGTTCAACTAGTATGTGAAAAACGCGAAAGTATGAGCCTGATGAGGGCAAATCCCAGACCTATCCCAGACCTAACTTGCGTTATCCTCTAAAATATTGATCGAAACCAGGTTTAATCGACTGTTTCAGTGTGGAACCACATTACTACGTGATCCAAACCAGAAAAAACCCAGGATCTGTTTAACAAGTAGGTGAAAAACGCGAAACTGCGAGCCTGATGAGGGCAAATCTTAGACCTAACCCAGACCTAAGATGCGTTATCCTCTAAAATATTCATCCAAAACAGGTTTAATGGACTGTTTCTGTGTGGTGCCACACAACTACGTGATCCAAACCAGAAAAAACCCAGGATCTGTTCAACAAGTATGTGAAAAACGCGAAAGTATGAGCCTGATGAGGGCAAATCCCAGATCTATCCCAGACCTAACTTGCGTTATTCTCTAAAATATTGATCGAAGCCAGGTTTAATTGACAGTTTCAGTGTGGTACCACATTACTACGTGATCCAATCCAGAAATAGCCCAGGATCTAGCCATGAAGTATGAGAAATATGCGAAATTATGAGCCTGACGAGGGCAAATCCTAGACCTAACCCAGACCTAACATGCGTTTTCCTCTAAAATATTTATCAAGACCAGGTTTAATTGACTGTTTCAGTGTTGTACCTCATTACTACGTGATGCAATCCAGAAAAAGCCCAGGATCTAGCCATCAAGTATGAGAAATATGCGAAAGAATGAGCCTGATGAGAGCAAATCCCAGACCTAACCTAGACCTAACATGAATTATTCTCTAAAATATTGGTCGAAACCAGGTTTAATTGACTGTTTCAGTGTGGTCCCACATTACTACGTGATCCAAACCAGAAAAAACCCAGGATCCGTTCAACAAGTATGTGAAGAATGCGAAAGTATGAGTCTGATGAGTGAAAATCCCAGGCCTAACCTAGACCTGACATGCGTTATCCTCAAAAATATTGATCGAAACCTGGTTTAATTGAATGTTTCAGTGTGGTACCACATTACTACGTGATCCAAACCAGAAAAAACCCAGGATCCGTTCAAGAAGTATGTGAAGAATGCGAAAGTATGAGTCCGATGAGTGAAAATCCCAGGCCTGACCTAGACCTAACATGCGTTATCCTCGAAAATATTGAGCGAAACCAGGTTTAATCGACTGTTTCAGTGTGGTACCACATTACTATGTGATCCAAACCAGAAAATAACCCAGGATCTGTTCAACGAGTATGTGAAGTGTGCGAAAGTATGAGTCTCATGAGGGCAAATCCCAGACCTATCCCAGACCTAACATGCGTTATCCTCTAATATATTTATCAAGACCAGGTTTAATTGACAGTTTTAGTGTGGTACCACATTACTACGTGATCCAAACCAGAAAAAACCCAGGATCCGTTCAACAAGTATGTGAAGAATGCGAAAGTATGAGTGCGATGAGTGAAAATCCCAGGCCTGCCCTAGACCTAACATGCGTTATCCTCTAAAATATTGAGCGAAACCAGGTTTAATGGACTGTTTCAGTATGGTACAACACTACTACGGGATAGAAACCAGAAAAAACCCAGGATCTGTTCAACAAGTATGTGAAAAACGCGAAACTATGAGCCTGATGAGGGCAAATCCCAGACCTATCCCAGACCTAACTTGCGTTGTCCTCTAAAGTATTCATGGAAACCAGGTTTAATTGACTGTTTCAGTGTTGTACTTCATTACTACGTGATGCAATCCAGAAAAAGCCCAGGATCTAGCCATCAAGTATGAGAAATATGCGAAAGAATGAGCCTGATGAGAGCAAATCCCAGACCTAACCTAGACCTAACATGAATTATGCTCTAAAATATTGGTCGAAACTAGGTTTAATTGACTGTTTCAATGTGGTCCCACATTACTACGTGATCCAAACCAGAAAAAACGCAGGATCCGTTCAACAAGTATGTGAAGAATGCGAAAGTATGAGTCTGATGAGTGAAAATCCCAGGCCTAACCTAGACCTAACATGCGTTATCCTCAAAAATATTGATCGAAACCTGGTTTAATCGACTGCTTCAGTGTGGAACCACATTACTACGCGTTCCAAACCAGAAAAAACCAAGGATCAATTCAACAAGTATGTGAAAAACGCGAAAGTATTAGCCTGATGAGGGCAAATCCTAAACGTAACCCAGACCTAACATACGTTATCCTCTAAAATATTTATCAAGACCAGGTTTAATTGAATGTTTCAGCGTGGTACCACATTACTACGTGATACAATCCAAAAATAGCCCAGGATCTAGCCATGAAGTATGAGAAATATGCGAAAGTATGAGCCTGATGAGGGCAAATCCTAGACGTAACCCAGACCTAACATGCGTTATCCTCTAAAATATTGATCGCAACCAGGTTTAATGGACTGTTTCTGTGTGGTGCCACACAACTACGTGATCCAAACCAGAAAAAAACCCAGGATCTTGTCAACGAGTATGTGAAGTGTGCGAAAGTATGAGTCTGTTGAGGGCTAATCCCAGACCTATCCCAGACCTAGCTTGCGTTATTCTCTAAAATATTGATCGAAACCAGGTTTAATGGACTGTTTCAGTGTGGTACCACACTACTACGGGATCCAAACCAGAAAAAACCCAGGATCCGTTCAACAAGTATGTGAAAAACGCGAAAGTATGAGCCTGATGAGGGCAAATCCCAGACCTATCCCAGACCTAACTTGCGTTATCCTCTAAAATATTGATCGAAACCAGGTTTAATCGACTGTTTCAGTGTGGAACCACATTACTACGTGATCCAAACCAGAAAAAACCCAGGATCTGTTTAACAAGTAGGTGAAAAACGCGAAACTGCGAGCCTGATGAGGGCAAATCTTAGACCTAACCCAGACCTAAGATGCGTTATCCTCTAAAATATTCATCCAAAACAGGTTTAATGGACTGTTTCTGTGTGGTGCCACACAACTACGTGATCCAAACCAGAAAAAACCCAGGATCTGTTCAACAAGTATGTGAAAAACGCGAAAGTATGAGCCTGATGAGGGCAAATCCCAGATCTATCCCAGACCTAACTTGCGTTATTCTCTAAAATATTGATCGAAGCCAGGTTTAATTGACAGTTTCAGTGTGGTACCACATTACTACGTGATCCAATCCAGAAATAGCCCAGGATCTAGCCATGAAGTATGAGAAATATGCGAAATTATGAGCCTGACGAGGGCAAATCCTAGACCTAACCCAGACCTAACATGCGTTTTCCTCTAAAATATTTATCAAGACCAGGTTTAATTGAATGTTTCAGTGTGGTACCACATCACTACGTGAACCAAACCAGAAAAAAACCCAGGATCTGATCAACGAGTATGTGAAGTGTGCGAAAGTATGAGTCTGATGAGGGCAAATCCCAGACCTATCCCAGACCTAACTTGCGATATCCTCTAAAATATTGATCGAAACCAGGTTTAATTGACAGTTTTAGTGTGGTACCACTTTACTACGTGATCCAAAGCAGAAAAAACCCTCGATCAGGTCAGCATGCATGTTAAAACTTGCGAAAGTATGAGCCTGATGAGGGCAAATCCCAGACCTATCCCAGACCTAACATGCGTTATCCTCTAAAATACTTATCAAGACCAGGTTTAATTGACAGTTTCAGTGTGGTACCACATTACTACGTGATCCAATCCAGAAATAGCCCAGGATCTAGCCATGAAGTATGAGAAATATGCGAAATTATGAGCCTGACGAGGGCAAATCCTAGACCTAACCCAGACCTAACATGCGTTTTCCTCTAAAATATTGATCGAACCCTGGTTTAATCGACTGTTTCAGTGTGGTACCACATTACTATGTGATCCAAACCAGAAAATAACCCAGGATCTGTTCAAAGAGTATGTGAAGTGTGCGAAAGTATGAGTCAGATGAGGGCAAATCCCAGACCTAACCTAGACCTAACATGTGTTATCCTCTAAAATATTGATCCAAACCAGGTTTAATGGAATGTTTCAGTGTGGTACCACATAACTATGTGATCCAAACCAGAAAATAACGCAGGATCTGTTCAACGAGTATGTGGAGTGTGCGAAAGTATGATGAAATATGCCTGATGAGGGCAAATCCCAGACCTATCCCAGACCTAACATGCGATATCCTCTAAAATATTTATCAAGACCAGGTTTAATTGATTGTTTCAGTGTGGACCCACATTACTACGTGATCCAAACCAGAAAAAACCCAGGATCCGTTCAACAAGTATGTGAAGAATGCGACAGTATGAGTCTGATGAGTGAAAAAACCAGGCCTGACCTAGACCTAACATGCGTTATCCTCTAAAATATTGAGCGAAACCAGGTTTAATGGACTGTCTCAGTGTGGTACCACACTACTACGGGATCCAAACCAGAAAAAACCCAGGATCTGTTCAACTAGTATGTGAAAAACGCGAAAGTATGAGCCTGATGAGGGCAAATCCCAGACCTATCCCAGACCTAACTTGCGTTATCCTCTAAAATATTGATCGAAACCAGGTTTAATCGACTGTTTCAGTGTGGAACCACATTACTACGTGATCCAATCCAGAAAAATACCCAGGATCTTGTCAACGAGTATGTGAAGTGTGCGAAAGTATGAGCCTGATGAGGGCAAATCCCAGACCTATCCCAGACCTAACTTGCGTTATCCTCTAAAATATTGATCGAAACCAGGTTTAATCGACTGTTTCAGTGTGGAACCACATTACTACGTGATCCAAACCAGAAAAAACCCAGGATCTGTTCAACTAGTATGTGAAAAACGCGAAAGTATGAGCCTGATGAGGGCAAATCCCAGACCTATCCCAGACCTAACTTGCGTTATCCTCTAAAATATTGATCGACACCAGGTTTAATCGACTGTTTCAGTGTGGAACCACATTACTACGTGATCCAAACCAGAAAAAAACCCAGGATCTTGTCAACGAGTATGTGAAGTGTGCGAAAGTATGAGTCTGTTGAGGGCTAATCCCAGACCTATCCCAGACCTAGCTTGCGTTATTCTCTAAAATATTGATCGAAACCAGGTTTAATGGACTGTTTCAGTGTGGTACCACACTACTACGGGATCCAAACCAGAAAAAACCCAGGATCTGTTCAACTAGTATGTGAAAAACGCGAAAGTATGAGCCTGATGAGGGCAAATCCCAGACCTATCCCAGACCTAACTTGCGTTATCCTCTAAAATATTGATCGAAACCAGGTTTAATCGACTGTTTCAGTGTGGAACCACATTACTACGTGATCCAAACCAGAAAAAACCCAGGATCTGTTTAACAAGTAGGTGAAAAACGCGAAACTGCGAGCCTGATGAGGGCAAATCTTAGACCTAACCCAGACCTAAGATGCGTTATCCTCTAAAATATTCATCCAAAACAGGTTTAATGGACTGTTTCTGTGTGGTGCCACACAACTACGTGATCCAAACCAGAAAAAACCCAGGATCTGTTCAACAAGTATGTGAAAAACGCGAAAGTATGAGCCTGATGAGGGCAAATCCCAGATCTATCCCAGACCTAACTTGCGTTATTCTCTAAAATATTGATCGAAGCCAGGTTTAATTGACAGTTTCAGTGTGGTACCACATTACTACGTGATCCAATCCAGAAATAGCCCAGGATCTAGCCATGAAGTATGAGAAATATGCGAAATTATGAGCCTGACGAGGGCAAATCCTAGACCTAACCCAGACCTAACATGCGTTTTCCTCTAAAATATTTATCAAGACCAGGTTTAATTGAATGTTTCAGCGTGGTACCACATTACTACGTGATACAATCCAAAAAAAGCCCAGGTTCTAGCCATCAAGTATGAGAAATATGCGAAAGAATGAGCCTGATGAGAGCAAATCCCAGACCTAACCTAGACCTAAAATGAATTATGCTCTAAAATATTGGTCGAAACCAGGTTTAATTGACTGTTTCAATGTGGTCCCACATTACTACGTGATCCAAACCAGAAAAAACGCAGGATCCGTTCAACAAGTATGTGAAGAATGCGAAAGTACGAGTCTGATGGGTGAAAATCCCAGGCCTAACCTAGACCTAACTTGCGTTGTCCTCTAAAGTATTGATGGAAACCAGGTTTAATTGACTGTTTCAGTGTTGTACTTCATTACTACGTGATGCAATCCAGAAAAAGCCCAGGTTCTAGCCATCAAGTATGAGAAATATGCGAAAGAATGAGCCTGATGAGAGCAAATCCCAGACCTAACCTAGACCTAAAATGAATTATGCTCTAAAATATTGGTCGAAACCAGGTTTAATTGACTGTTTCAATGTGGTCCCACATTACTACGTGATCCAAACCAGAAAAAACGCAGGATCCGTTCAACAAGTATGTGAAGAATGCGAAAGTATGAGTCTGATGGGTGAAAATCCCAGGCCTAACCTAGACCTAACATGCGTTATCCTCAAAAATATTGATCGAAACATGGTTTAATCGACTGCTTCAGTGTGGAACCACATTACTACGCGATCCAAACCAGAAAAAACCCAGGATCAATTCAACAAGTATGTGAAAAACGCGAAAGTATTAGCCTGATGAGGGCAAATCCTAAACGTAACCCAGACCTAACATACGTTATCCTCTAAAATATTTATCAAGACCAGGTTTAATTGAATGTTTCAGCGTGGTACCACATTACTACGTGATACAATCCAAAAATAGCCCAGGATCCAGCCATGAAGTATGAGAAATATGCGAAAGTATGAGCCTGATGAGGGCAAATCCTAGACCTAACCCAGACCTAACATGCGTTATCCTCTAAAATATTTATCAAGACCAGGTTTAATTGAATGTTTCAGTGTGGTACCACATTACTACGTGAACCAAACCAGAAAAAAACCCAGGATCTGATCAACGAGTATGTGAAGTGTGCGAAAATATGAGTCTGATGAGGGCAAATCCCAGACCTATCCCAGACCTAACTTGCGATATCCTCTAAAATATTGATCGAAACCAGGTTTAATTGACAGTTTTAGTGTGGTACCACTTTACTACGTGATCCAAAGCAGAAAAAACCCTCGATCAGGTCAGCATGCATGTTAAAACTTGCGAAAGTATGAGCCTGATGAGGGCAAATCCCAGACCTATCCCAGACCTAACATGCGTTATCCTCTAAAATACTTATCAAGACCAGGTTTAATTGACAGTTTCAGTGTGGTACCACATTACTACGTGATCCAATCCAGAAATAGCCCAGGATCTAGCCATGAAGTATGAGAAATATGCGAAATTATGAGCCTGACGAGGGCAAATCCTAGACCTAACCCAGACCTAACATGCGTTTTCCTCTAAAATATTGATCGAACCCTGGTTTAATCGACTGTTTCAGTGTGGTACCACATTACTATGTGATCCAAACCAGAAAATAACCCAGGATCTGTTCAAAGAGTATGTGAAGTGTGCGAAAGTATGAGTCAGATGAGGGCAAATCCCAGACCTAACCTAGACCTAACATGTGTTATCCTCTAAAATATTGATCCAAACCAGGTTTAATGGAATGTTTCAGTGTGGTACCACATAACTATGTGATCCAAACCAGAAAATAACGCAGGATCTGTTCAACGAGTATGTGAAGTGTGCGAAAGTATGATGAAATATGCCTGATGAGGGCAAATCCCAGACCTATCCCAGACCTAACATGCGATATCCTCTAAAATATTTATCAAGACCAGGTTTAATTGATTGTTTCAGTGTGGACCCACATTACTACGTGATCCAAACCAGAAAAAACCCAGGATCCGTTCAACAAGTATGTGAAGAATGCGAAAGTATGAGTCTGATGAGTGAAAAAACCAGGCCTGACCTAGACCTAACATGCGTTATCCTCTAAAATATTGAGCGAAACCAGGTTTAATGGACTGTCTCAGTGTGGTACCACACTACTACGGGATCCAAACCAGAAAAAACCCAGGATCTGTTCAACTAGTATGTGAAAAACGCGAAAGTATGAGCCTGATGAGGGCAAATCCCAGACCTATCCCAGACCTAACTTGCGTTATCCTCTAAAATATTGATCGAAACCAGGTTTAATCGACTGTTTCAGTGTGGAACCACATTACTACGTGATCCAATCCAGAAAAAACCCAGGATCAATTCAACAAGTATGTGAAAAACGCGAAAGTATTAGCCTGATGAGGGCAAATCCTAAACGTAACCCAGACCTAACATACGTTATCCTCTAAAATATTTATCAAGACCAGGTTTAATTGAATGTTTCAGCGTGGTACCACATTACTACGTGATACAATCCAAAAATAGCCCAGGATCCAGCCATGAAGTATGAGAAATATGCGAAAGTATGAGCCTGATGAGGGCAAATCCTAGACCTAACCCAGACCTAACATGCGTTATCCTCTAAAATATTTATCAAGACCAGGTTTAATTGAATGTTTCAGCGTGGTACCACATTACTACGTGATACAATCCAAAAATAGCCCAGGATCCAGCCATGAAGTATGAGAAATATGCGAAAGTATGAGCCTGATGAGGGCAAATCCTAGACCTAACCCAGACCTAACATGCGTTATCCTCTAAAATATTTATCAAGACCAGGTTTAATTGAATGTTTCAGTGTGGTACCACATTACTACGTGAACCAAACCAGAAAAAAACCCAGGATCTGATCAACGAGTATGTGAAGTGTGCGAAAGTATGAGTCTGATGAGGGCAAATCCCAGACCTATCCCAGACCTAACTTGCGATATCCTCTAAAATATTGATCGAAACCAGGTTTAATTGACAGTTTTAGTGTGGTACCACTTTACTACGTGATCCAATCCAGAAATAGCCCAGGATCTAGCCATGAAGTATGAGAAATATGCGAAATTATGAGCCTGACGAGGGCAAATCCTAGACCTAACCCAGACCTAACATGCGTTTTCCTCTAAAATATTTATCAAGACCAGGTTTAATTGAATGTTTCAGCGTGGTACCACATTACTACGTGATACAATCCAAAAAAAGCCCAGGTTCTAGCCATCAAGTATGAGAAATATGCGAAAGAATGAGCCTGATGAGAGCAAATCCCAGACCTAACCTAGACCTAAAATGAATTATGCTCTAAAATATTGGTCGAAACCAGGTTTAATTGACTGTTTCAATGTGGTCCCACATTACTACGTGATCCAAACCAGAAAAAACGCAGGATCCGTTCAACAAGTATGTGAAGAATGCGAAAGTACGAGTCTGATGGGTGAAAATCCCAGGCCTAACCTAGACCTAACTTGCGTTGTCCTCTAAAGTATTGATGGAAACCAGGTTTAATTGACTGTTTCAGTGTTGTACTTCATTACTACGTGATGCAATCCAGAAAAAGCCCAGGTTCTAGCCATCAAGTATGAGAAATATGCGAAAGAATGAGCCTGATGAGAGCAAATCCCAGACCTAACCTAGACCTAAAATGAATTATGCTCTAAAATATTGGTCGAAACCAGGTTTAATTGACTGTTTCAATGTGGTCCCACATTACTACGTGATCCAAACCAGAAAAAACGCAGGATCCGTTCAACAAGTATGTGAAGAATGCGAAAGTATGAGTCTGATGGGTGAAAATCCCAGGCCTAACCTAGACCTAACATGCGTTATCCTCAAAAATATTGATCGAAACCTGGTTTAATCGACTGCTTCAGTGTGGAACCACATTACTACGCGATCCAAACCAGAAAAAACCCAGGATCAATTCAACAAGTATGTGAAAAACGCGAAAGTATTAGCCTGATGAGGGCAAATCCTAAACGTAACCCAGACCTAACATACGTTATCCTCTAAAATATTTATCAAGACCAGGTTTAATTGAATGTTTCAGCGTGGTACCACATTACTACGTGATACAATCCAAAAATAGCCCAGGATCCAGCCATGAAGTATGAGAAATATGCGAAAGTATGAGCCTGATGAGGGCAAATCCTAGACCTAACCCAGACCTAACATGCGTTATCCTCTAAAATATTTATCAAGACCAGGTTTAATTGAATGTTTCAGTGTGGTACCACATTACTACGTGAACCAAACCAGAAAAAAACCCAGGATCTGATCAACGAGTATGTGAAGTGTGCGAAAGTATGAGTCTGATGAGGGCAAATCCCAGACCTATCCCAGACCTAACTTGCGATATCCTCTAAAATATTGATCGAAACCAGGTTTAATTGACAGTTTTAGTGTGGTACCACTTTACTACGTGATCCAAAGCAGAAAAAACCCTCGATCAGGTCAGCATGCATGTTAAAACTTGCGAAAGTATGAGCCTGATGAGGGCAAATCCCAGACCTATCCCAGACCTAACATGCGTTATCCTCTAAAATACTTATCAAGACCAGGTTTAATTGACAGTTTCAGTGTGGTACCACATTACTACGTGATCCAATCCAGAAATAGCCCAGGATCTAGCCATGAAGTATGAGAAATATGCGAAATTATGAGCCTGACGAGGGCAAATCCTAGACCTAACCCAGACCTAACATGCGTTTTCCTCTAAAATATTGATCGAACCCTGGTTTAATCGACTGTTTCAGTGTGGTACCACATTACTATGTGATCCAAACCAGAAAATAACCCAGGATCTGTTCAAAGAGTATGTGAAGTGTGCGAAAGTATGAGTCAGATGAGGGCAAATCCCAGACCTAACCTAGACCTAACATGTGTTATCCTCTAAAATATTGATCCAAACCAGGTTTAATGGAATGTTTCAGTGTGGTACCACATAACTATGTGATCCAAACCAGAAAATAACGCAGGATCTGTTCAACGAGTATGTGAAGTGTGCGAAAGTATGATGAAATATGCCTGATGAGGGCAAATCCCAGACCTATCCCAGACCTAACATGCGATATCCTCTAAAATATTTATCAAGACCAGGTTTAATTGATTGTTTCAGTGTGGACCCACATTACTACGTGATCCAAACCAGAAAAAACCCAGGATCCGTTCAACAAGTATGTGAAGAATGCGAAAGTATGAGTCTGATGAGTGAAAAAACCAGGCCTGACCTAGACCTAACATGCGTTATCCTCTAAAATATTGAGCGAAACCAGGTTTAATGGACTGTCTCAGTGTGGTACCACACTACTACGGGATCCAAACCAGAAAAAACCCAGGATCTGTTCAACTAGTATGTGAAAAACGCGAAAGTATGAGCCTGATGAGGGCAAATCCCAGACCTATCCCAGACCTAACTTGCGTTATCCTCTAAAATATTGATCGAAACCAGGTTTAATCGACTGTTTCAGTGTGGAACCACATTACTACGTGATCCAATCCAGAAAAAAACCCAGGATCTTGTCAACGAGTATGTGAAGTGTGCGAAAGTATGAGTCTGTTGAGGGCTAATCCCAGACCTATCCCAGACCTAGCCTGCGTTATCCTCTAAAATATTGATCGAAACCAGGTTTAATGGACTGTTTCAGTGTGGTACCACACTACTACGGGATCCAAACCAGAAAAAACCCAGGATCTGTTCAACTAGTATGTGAAAAACGCGAAAGTATGAGCCTGATGAGGGCAAATCCCAGACCTATCCCAGACCTAACTTGCGTTATCCTCTAAAATATTGATCGAAACCAGGTTTAATCGACTGTTTCAGTGTGGAACCACATTACTACGTGATCCAAACCAGAAAAAACCCAGGATCTGTTTAACACGTAGGTGAAAAACGCGAAACTGCGAGCCTGATGAGGTCAAATCTTAGACCTAACCCAGACCTAAGATGCGTTATCCTCTAAAATATTTATCCAAAACAGGTTTCATTGAATGTTTCAGTGTGGTACCACTTCACTACGTGATCCAATCCAGAAATAGCCCAGGATCTAGCCATGAAGTATGAGAAATATGCGATAGTAAGAGCCTGATGAGGGCAAATCCTAGACCTATCCCAGACCTAACTTGCGTTATCCTCTAAAATATTGATCGAAACCAGGTTTAATTGACTGTTTCAGCGTGGTACCACATTACTACGTGATACAATACAGAAACAGCCCAGGATCTAGCCATGAAGTATGAGAAATATGCGAAAGTATGAGCCTGATGAGGGCAAATCCTAGACGTAACCCAGACCTAACATGCGTTATCCTCTAAAATATTTATCAAGACCAGGTTTAATAGAATGTTTCAGTGTGGTACCACATTACTACGTGATCCAAACCAGAAAAAACCCAGGATCCGTTCAACAAGTATGTGAAGAATGCGAATGTATGAGTCTGATCAGTGAAAATCATTGGCCTTACCAAGACCTAACTTGCGTTATCCTCTAAAATATTGATCGAAACCAGGTTTAATTGACTGTTTCAGTGTTGTACTTAATTACTACGTGATGCAATCCAGAAATAGCCCATGATCTAGCCATGAAGTATGAGAAATATGCGAAATTATGAGCCTGACGAGGGCAAATCCTAGACCTAACCCAGACCTAACATGCGTTTTCCTCTAAAATATTGATCGAAACCTGGTTTAATCGACTGTTTCAGTGTGGTACCACATTACTATGTGATCCAAACCAGAAAATAACCCAGGATCTGTTCAAAGAGTATGTGAAGTGTGCGAAAGTATGAGTCAGATGAGGGCAAATCCCAGACCTAACCTAGACCTAACATGTGTTATCCTCTAAAATATTGATCCAAACCAGGTTTAATGGAATGTTTCAGTGTGGTACCACATAACTATGTGATCCAAACCAGAAAATAACGCTGGATCTGTTCAACGAGTATGTGAAGTGTGCGAAAGTATGATGAAATATGCCTGATGAGGGCAAATCCCAGACCTATCCCAGACCTAACATGCGTTATCCTCTAAAATATTTATCAAGACCAGGTTTAATGGACTGTTTCAGTGTGGTACCACACTACTACGTGATCCAAACCAGAAAAAACCCAGGATCCGTTCAACAAGTATGTGAAGTGTGCGAAAGTATGAGCCTGATGAGAGCAAATCCCAGACCTAACCTAGACCTAACATGAATTATTCTCTAAAATATTGGTCGAAACCAGGTTTAATTGACTGTTTCAGTGTGGTCCCACATTAGTACGTGATCCAAACCAGAAAAAACCGAGGATCTGTTCAACAAGTATGTGAAAAACGCGAAACTGTGAGCCTGATGAGGGCAAATCTTAGACCTAACCCAGACCTATGATGCGTTATCCTCTAAAATATTTATCCAGACCAGGTTTCATTGAATGTTTCAGTGTGGTACCACCTTACTACGTGATCCAATCCAGAAAAAAACCCAGGATCTTGTCAACGAGTATGTGAAGTGTGCGAAAGTATGAGTCAGATGAGGGCAAATCCCAGACCTATCCCAGACCTAACATGCGTTATCCTCTAAAATATTTATCAAGACCAGGTTTAATGGACTGTTTCAGTGTGGTACCACACTACTACGTGATCCAAACCAGAAAAAACCCAGGATCCGTTCAACAAGTATGTGAAGTGTGCGAAAGTATGAGCCTGATGAGGGCAAATCCTAGACCTAACCCAGACCTAACATGTGTTATCCTCTAAAATATTTATCAAGACCAGGTTTAATTGAATGTTTCAGTGTGGTCCCACATTAGTACGTGATCCAAACCAGAAAAAACCCAGGATCCGTTCAACAAGTATGTGAACAATGCGAAAGTATGAGTGCGATGAGTGAAAATCCCAGACCTAACCCAGACCTAAGATGCGTTTTCCTCTAAAATATTTATCCAAAACAGGTTTCATTGAATGTTTCAGTGTGGTACCACTTTACTACGTGATCCAATCCAGAAATAGCCCCGGATCTAGCCATGAAGTATGAGAAATATGCGATAGTAAGAGCCTGATGAGGGCAAATCCTAGACCTATCCCAGACCTAACTTGCGTTATCCTCTAAAATATTGAGCGACACCAGGTTTAATCGACTGTTTCAGTGTGGTACCACATTACTATGTGATCCAAACCAGAAAATAACCCAGGATCTGTTCAACGAGTATGTGAAGTGTGCGAAAGTATGAGTCTGATGAGTGAAAATCCCAGGCCTAACCTAGACCTAACATGCGTTATCCTCAAAAATATTGATCGAAACCTGGTTTAATCGACTGTTTCAGTGTGGTACCACTTAACTACGTGATCCAATCCAGAAATAGCCAAGGATCTAGCCATGAAGTATGAGAAATATGCGAAAGTATGAGCCTGATGAGGGCAAATCCTAGACCTAACCCAGACCTAACATGTGCTATCCTCTAAAATATTTATCAAGACCAGGTTTAATTGAATGTTTCAGTGTGGTACCACATTACTACGTGATCCAAACCAGAAAAAACCCAGGATCCGTTCAAGAAGTATGTGAAGAATGCGAAAGTATGAGTGCGATGAGTGAAAATCCCAGGCCTGACCTAGACCTAACATGCGTTATCCTCTAAAATATTGAGCGAAACCAGATTTAATCGACTGTTTCAGTGTGGTACCACATTACTATGTGATCCAAACCAGAAAATAACCCAGGATCTGTTCAACGAGTATGTGAAGTGTGCGAAAGTATGAGTCTCATGAGGGCAAATCCCAGACCTATCCCAGACCTAACATGCGTTATCCTCTAATATATTTATCAAGACCAGGTTTAATTGACAGTTTTAGTGTGGTACCACATTACTACGTGATCCAAACCAGAAAAAACCCAGGATCCGTGCAACAAGTATGTGAAGAATGCGAAAGTATGAGTGCGATGAGTGAAAATCCCAGGCCTGCCCTAGACCTAACATGCGTTATCCTCTAAAATATTGAGCGAAACCAGGTTTAATGGACTGTTTCAGTATGGTACAACACTACTACGGGATCCAAACCAGAAAAAACCCAGGATCTGTTCAACAAGTATGTGAAAAACGCGAAAGTATGAGCCTGATGAGGGCAAATCCCAGACCTATCCCAGACCTAACTTGCGTTGTCCCCTAAAGTATTGATGGAAACCAGGTTTAATTGACTGTTTCAGTGTTGTACTTCATTACTACGTGATGCAATCCAGAAAAAGCCCAGGATCTAGCCATCAAGTATGAGAAATATGCGAAAGAATGAGCCTGATGAGAGCAAATCCCAGACCTAACCTAGACCTAACATGAATTATGCTCTAAAATATTGGACGAAACCAGGTTTAATTGACTGTTTCAATGTGGTCCCACATTACTACGTGATCCAAACCAGAAAAAACGCAGGATCCGTTCAACAAGTATGTGAAGAATGCGAAAGTATGAGTCTGATGAGTGAAAATCCCAGGCCTAACCTATACCTAACATGCGTTATCCTCAAAAATATTGATCGAAACCTGGTTTAATCGACTGTTTCAGTGTGGAACCACATTACTACGTGATCCAAACCAGAAAAAACCCAGGATCAGTTCAACAAGTATGTGAAAAACGCGAAAGTATTAGCCTGATGAGGGCAAATCCTAAACGTAACCCAGTCCTAACATACGTTATCCTCTAAAATATTTATCAAGACCAGGTTTAATTGAATGTTTCAGCGTGGTACCACATTACTACGTGATGCAATCCAAAAATAGCCCAGGATCTAGCCATGAAGTATGAGAAATATGCGAAAGTATGAGCCTGATGAGGGCAAATCCTAGACCTAACCCAGACCTAACATGCGTTATCCTCTAAAATATTTATCAAGACCAGGTTTAATTGAATGTTTCAGTGTGGTACCACATTACTACGTGAACCAAACCAGAAAAAAACCCAGGATCTGATCAACGAGTATGTGAAGTGTGCGAAAGTATGAGTCTGATGAGGGCAAATCCCAGACCTATCCCAGACCTAACTTGCGATATCCTCTAAAATATTGATCGAAACCAGGTTTAATTGACAGTTTTAGTGTGGTACCACATTACTACGTGATCCAAAGCAGAAAAAACACTCGATCAGGTCAGCATGCATGTTAAAACTTGCGAAAGTATGAGCCTGATGAGGGCAAATCCCAGACCTAACCCAGACCTAACATGCGTTATCCTCTAAAATATTGAGCGAAACCATGTTTAATGGACTGTTTCAGTGTGGTACCACACTACTACGGGATCCAAACCAGAAAAAACCCAGGATCTGTTCAACAAGTATGTGAAAAACGCGAACGTATGAGCCTGATGAGGGCAAATCCCAGACCTATCCCAGACCTAACTTGCGTTGTCCTCTAAAGTATTGATGGAAACCAGGTTTAATTGACTGTTTCAGTGTTGTACTTCATTACTACGTGATGCAATCCAGAAAAAGCCCAGGATCTAGCCATCAAGTATGAGAAATATGCGAAAGAATGAGCCTGATGAGAGCAAATCCCAGACCTAACCTAGACCTAACATGCGTTATCCTCTAAAATATTGATCGCAACCAGGTTTAATGGACTGTTTCTGTGTGGTACCACACTACTACGTGATCCAAACCAGAAAAAACCCAGGATCTGTTCAACAAGTATGTGAAAAACGTGAAAATATGAGCCTGATGAGGGCAAATCCCAGACCTATCCCAGACCTAACTTGCGTTATCCTCTAAAATATTGATCGAAACCAGGTTTAATTGACTGTTTCAGTGTGGTCCCACATTACTACGTGATGCAAACCAGAAAAAACCCAGGATCCGTTCAACAAGTATGTGAAGAATGCGAAAGTATGAGTTTGATGAGTGAAAATCCCAGGCCTAACCTAGACCTAACATGCGTTATCCTCAAAAATATTGATCGAAACCTGGTTTAATCGACTGTTTCAGTTTGGTACCACATTACTATGTGATCCAAACCAGAAAATAACCCAGGATCTGTTCAACGAGTATGTGAAGTGTGCGTAAGTATGAGTCTGATGAGGGCAAATCCCAGACCTATCCCAGACCTAACTTGCGTTATCCTCTATAATATTTATCAAGACCAGGTTTAATTGAATGTTTCAGCGTGGTACCACATTGCTACGTGATACAATCCAGAAATAGCCCAGGATCTAGCCATGAAGTATGAGAAATATGCGTGTTAGGGGGAGGAGGTTTGAAAATATCGAGGGGCAATCAACTCGAATTAAACTCTGTCGTGGTAAACCTTCACGCACAAGAGTGTTCACTCTTTTCCCGTTCCAATCAGCCTCGTTTCGATCCGGCTCGAAGGACCTTATGTTAGGGGGAGGAGGTTTGAAAATACCTCGCCTAACGGGGGTCCGGATCTCGAGGGAAGGAACAGACGGAGAATAAGCGAGACAATTATAATTTTGTTTTCGCCGGATCGCCTTATGCGGCCGAGCCGTTTATTTGGTCGGTGTAGGTTTTTTGACAATCGGCCGTCTGCCAGACGATCTGTGTTGCGGCCCGTGTTGTTACCCTGAAACAGAAAGAGATACGACTAGGCGTTAAATACCTGTCGACGTGAGTCACGTCGCTTGTCTTTCTCTCTTTGGTACGCTCCTGGTCGGTGCTTGTCGCACCTAGGAGCGGGAATCTCTGCCGCCGCGATACGCAGCTAAGCTAGTGGACTGTACGTGTGTGAGCGTTCCCTTTAAACCGGGAATCGCTCGCTTTCTTCCAATTAGGGAATTTCCTCTCGGTTTTCTGTTCGACTGCAACACTTGATTGTCGCAGGAGAGGCTGCCTAGAGGGAGGTTGTAAGGCTCCAACCGTCACCCGGTCCTCGGCCCCTTACCGTCTTCGTATGCGTGTGTACGGAACACGATGCGGTGCAGTCTTTCAATGGCGTATAGGACGTCTTACTATTGAGACTGGCACCACGACGCCTTGTGAGTCGCGTTCTACGCGCAGTGACCGTACAAGACTGGCGATCAGAGAACAACGCTCTGGCATTCGCCGGAAGCTGGGCTTAGAATAACTCGTCCCACGCTCCGACTGGAAGGCGGCATGTCCACCCAAGGTATTTACGCCAATAAGGCTCCTTTAGGTGGTTGTAAGACCGTTCGATTGAATCAAGGGAGGATCGAGTCTTAATCTCGATACCTCTCGCACGACCGCTGTTTGCAGCGATACGCGGAAAATTCGGGAACTCGATGATACCAAAGAGTTTCCCGCAGTCTTTAATCGGGTCGTACTCACGACCGAATCGATTAACTGGTTTGATTCGACAACCGGAATTACACGCAGTTTACTGGGGGCAGTTTGCTTACGCAAGCTAATCCCGTAAAGCTGCGGCTATACGTCGGTTGCCCGCTTTGTGAAAGTTCGAATAACTCGAACTTTCAACGTCGCGTGGGAATCAACCGCTAGAACCCGAGAATTTTCTTTATGCCTTTTTTTTCGTAATTTTTTCGAATGCTCGAATAACTCGAAGCAATTCGAATATTGTGAGGGCCTGTTGAATTTCAACGAATGCTCGAATAACTCGAAGCAATTCGGAATATTTTAAATTAGGTAAAGCGTGATCGTTTATCGATTCGCGCTTGGCAGGCTCTCGTTTGCAAGTGACGGACGAGCACGAGCTGCCGAAAAGTACGCGTAAGAGAGGGGGAATCCTCCGACGCGCGGCGCTGTCGCCGTGGCTCTCGTCCGTCTTTTTCTAACATGTAATTATCGCACCTTCTCTATGGTCGAGCGTTTAACCGAAAAGTTCGAAATCGAACGTTACTGTACTGCTCGCGTGACTTACAGAAAAACTCAAGGAGCGAGAGTTTTTCTGCTGCCTTCTGTTTCGAGTCGCGGACGCGTCGACCTAAAATGTTCTGGTCGGTCGCGTATATTGAAAACAAAGCGGATTAACGGCTAATTACGGGTTTAAATAAATCCAATTAACTCGATCTTTAAACAATGCGAAAGTATGAGCCCGATGAGGGCAAATCCTAGACCTAACCCAGACCTAACATGCGTTATCCTCTAAAATATTTATCAAGACCAGGTTTAATTGAATGTTTCAGTGTGGTACCACATTACTACGTGAACCAAACCAGAAAAAAACCCAGGATCTGATCAACGAGTATGTGAAGTGTGCGAAAGTATGAGTCTGATGAGGGCAAATCACAGACCTATCCCAGACCTAACTTGCGATATCCTCTAAAATATTGATCGAAACCAGGTTTAATTGACAGTTTTAGTGTGGTACCACTTTACTACGTGATCCAAAGCAGAAAAAACCCTCGATCAGGTCAGCATGCATGTTAAAACTGCGAAAGTATGAGCCTGATGATGGCAAATCCCACACCTATCCCAGACCTAAAATGCGTTATCCTCTAAAATATTTATCAAGACCAGGTTTAATTGAATGTTTCAGTGCGGAACCACATTACTACGTGATGCAATCCAGAAAAAGCCTAGGATCTAGCCATCAAGTATAAGAAATATGCGAAAGAATGAGCCTGATGAGGGCAAATCCTAGACCTAACGCAGACCTAACATGCGTTATCCTCTAAAATATTGAGCGAAACCAGGTTTAATGGACTGTTTCTGTGTGGTACCACACTACTACGTGATCCAAACCAGAAAAAACCCAGGATCTGTTCAACAAGTATGTGAAAAACGCGAAAGTATGAGCCTGATGAGGGCAAATCCCAGACCTATCCCAGACCTAACTTGCGTTATCCTCTAAAATATTGATCGAAACCAGGTTTAATTGACTGTTTCAGTGTGGTCCCACATTACTACGTGATGCAAACCAGAAAAAACCCAGGATCCGTTCAACAAGTATGTGAAGAATGCGAAAGTATGAGTTTGATGAGTGAAAATCCCAGGCCTAACCTAGACCTAACATGCGTTATCCTAAAAAATATTGATCGAAACCTGGTTTAATCGACTGTTTCAGTGTGGTACCACATTACTATGTGATCCAAACCAGAAAATAACCCAGGATCTGTTCAACGAGTATGTGAAGTGTGCGAAAGTATGAGTCTGATGAGGGCAAATCCCAGACCTATCCCAGACCTAACATGCGCTATCCTCTAAAATATTTATCAAGACCAGGTTTAGTTGATTGTTTCAGTGTGGTCCCACATTACTTCGCGATCCAAACCAGAAAAAACCCAGGATCCGTTCAACAAGTATGTGAAAAACGGGAAAGTATGAGCCTGATGAGGGCAAATCCCAGACCTATCCCAGACCTAACTTGCGTTATCCTCTAAAATATTTATCAAGACCAGGTTTAATTGATTGTTTCAGTGTGGTCCCACATTACTACGTGATCCAAACCAGAAAAAACCCAGGATCCGTTCAACAAGTATGTGAAGAATGCGAAAGTATGAGTCTGATGAGTGAAAATCCCAGGCCTGACCTAGACCTAACATGCGTTATCCTCTAAAATATTGAGCGAAACCAGGTTTAATGGACTGTTTCAGTGTGGTACCACACTACTACGTAATCCAAACCAGAAATAGTCCAGGATCTAGCCATGAAGTATGAGAAATATGCGAAAGTATGAGCCTGATGAGGGCAAATCCTAGACCTATCCCAGACCTAACTTGCGTTGTCCTCTAAAATATTGATGGAAACCAGGTTTAATTGACTGTTTCAGTGTTGTACTTCATTACTACGTGATGCAATCCAGAAAAAGCCCAGGATCTAGCCATCAAGTATGAGAAATATGCGAAAGAATGAGCCTGATGAGAGCAAATCCCAGACCTAACCTAGACCTAACATGAATTATTCTCTAAAATATTGGTCGAAACCAGGTTTAATTGACTGTTTCAGTGTGGTCCCACATTACTACGTGATCCAAACCAGAAAAAACCCAGGATCCGTTCAACAAGTATGTGAAAAACGCGAAACTGTGAGCCTGATGAGGGCAAATCTTAGACCTAACCCAGACCAAAGATGCGTTATCCTCTAAAATATTTCCCCAGACCAGGTTTCATTGAATGTTTCAGTGTGGTACCACTTTTGCTACGTGATCCAATCCAGAAATAGCCCAGGATCTAGCCATCAAGTATAAGAAATATGCGAAAGAATGAGCCTGATGAGGGCAAATCCTAGACCTAACCCAGACCTAACATGCGTTATCCTCTAAAATATTGATCGCAAGCAGGTTTAATGGACTGTTTCTGTGTGGTACCACACTACTACGTGATCCAAACCAGAAAAAACCCAGGATCTGTTCAACAAGTATGTGAAAAACGCGAAAGTATGAGCCTGGTGAGGGCAAATCCCAGACCTATCCCAGACCTAACATGCGATATCCTCAAAAATGTTGATCGAAACCTGGTTTAATCGACTGTTTCAGTTTGGTACCACTTTACTACGTGATCCAAAGCAGAAAAAACCCTCGATCAGGTCAGCATGCATGTTAAAACTGCAAAAGTATGAGCCTGATGATGGCAAATCCCAGACCTATCCCAGACCTAACATGCGTTATCCTCTAAAATATTTATCAAGACCAGGTTTAATTGAATGTTTCAGTGCGGAACCACATTACTACGTGATGCAATCCAGAAAAAGCCTAGGATCTAGCCATCAAGTATAAGAAATATGCGAAAGAATGAGCCTGATGAGGACAAATCCTAGACCTAACCCAGACCTAACATGCGTTATCCTCTAAAATATTGATCGCAACCAGGTTTAATGGACTGTTTCTGTGTGGTACCACACTACTACGTGATCCAAACCAGAAAAAACCCAGGATCTGTTCAACAAGTATGTGAAAAACGCGAAAGTATGAGCCTGAAGAGGGCAAATCCCAGACCTATCCCAGACCTAACTTGCGTTATCCTCTAAAATATTGATCGAAACCAGGTTTAATTGACTGTTTCAGTGTGGTCCCACATTACTACGTGATGCAAACCAGAAAAAACCCAGGATCCGTTCAACAAGTATGTGAACAATGCGAAAGTATGAGTTTGATGAGTGAAAATCCCAGGCCTAACCTAGACCTAACATGCGTTATCCTCAAAAATATTGATCGAAACCTGGTTTAATCGACTGTTTCAGTGTGGTACCACATTACTATGTGATCCAAACCAGAAAATAACCCAGGATCTGTTCAACGAGTATGTGAAGTGTGCGAAAGTATGAGTCTGATGAGGGCAAATCCCAGACCTATCCCAGACCTAACATGCGTTATCCTCTAAAATATTTATCAAGACCAGGTTTAGTTGATTGTTTCAGTGTGGTCCCACATTACTACGCGATCCAAACCAGAAAAAACCCAGGATCCGTTCAACAAGAATGCGAAAAATGCGATAGTACCAGCCAGAGGAGGGCAAATACCAGACCTAACCTAGACCTAACATGCGTTATCCTCTAAGATATTGATCCAAACCAGGTTTAGTGGACTGTTTCAGTGTGGAAACACACTACTACGTAATCCAAACCAGAAAAAACCCAGGATCTGTTCAACAAGTATGTGAAAAACGCGAAAGTATGAGCCTGATGAGGGCATATCCCAGACCTATCCCAGACCTAACTTGCGTTATCCTCTAAAATATTGATCGAAACCAGGCTTAATTGACAGTTTCAGTGTGGTACCACATTACTACGTGATCCAATCCAGAAATAGCCCAGGATCTAGCCATGAAGTATGAGAAATATGCGAAAGTATGAGCCTGACGAGGGCAAATCCTAGACCTAACCCAGACCTAACATGCGTTATCCTCTAAAATATTTATCAAGACCAGGTTTAATTGATTGTTTCAGTGTGGTCCCACATTACTACGTGATCCAAACCAGAAAAAACCCAGGATCCGTTCAACAAGTATGTGAAGAATGCGAAAGTATGAGTCTGATGAGTGAAAATCCCTGGCCTGACCTAGACCTAACAAGCGTTATCCTCTAAAATATTGAGCGAAAGCAGGTTTAATGGACTGTTTCAGTGTGGTACCACACTACTACGGGATCCAAACCAGAAAAAACCCAGGATCTGTTCAACAAGTATGTGAAAAACGGGAAAGTATGAGCCTGATGAGGGCAAATCCCAGACCTATCCCAGATCTAACTTGCGTTGTCCTCTAAAATATTGATGGAAACCAGGTTTAATTGACTGTTTCAGTGTTGTACTTTATTACTACGTTATGCAATCCAGAAAAAGCCCAGGATCTAGCCATCAAGTATGAGAAATATGCGAAAGAATGAGCCTGATGAGAGCAAATCCCAGACCTAACCTAGACCTAACATGAATTATTCTCTAAAATATTGGTCGAAACCAGGTTTAATTGACTGTTTCAGTGTGGTCCCACATTACTACGTGATCCAAACCAGAAAAAACCCAGGATCCGTTTAACAAGTATGTGAAGAATGCGAAAGTATGAGTCTGATGAGTGAAAATCCCAGGCCTGGCCTAGACCTAACATGCGTTATCCTCAAAAATATTGATCGAAACCTGGTTTAATCGACTGTTTCAGTGTGGTACCACATTACTATGTGATCCAAACCAGAAAATAACCCAGGATCTGTTCAACGAGTATGTGAAGTGTGCGAAAGTATGAGTCTGATGAGGGCAAATCCCAGACCTAACCCAGACCTAACATGCGTTATCCTCTAAAATATTTATCAAGACCAGGTTTAAGTGATTGTTTCAGTGTGGTACCACATTACTACGTGATCCAAACCAGAAAAAACCCAGGATCTGTTCAACATGTATGAGTAATATGCGAAAGAATGAGCCTGATGAGAGTAAATCCCAGACCTAACCAAGACCTAACATGAATTATTCTCTAAGATATTGATCGAAACCAGGTTCAATTGACTGTCTCAGTGTGGTCCCACATTACTACGTGATCCAAACCAGAAAAAACCCAGGATCTGTTCAACATGTAGGAGTAATATGCGAAAGAATGAGCCTGATGAGGGCAAATCCCAGACCTATCCCAGACCTAACATGCGTTATCCTCTAAATTATTGATCGAAACCAGGTTTAACTGACTGTTTCAGTATGGTACCACATTACTACGAGATCCAAACCAGAAAAAACCCAGGATCCGTTCAACAAGTATGTCAAGTGTGCGAAAGTATGAGCCTGATGAGTGAAAATCCCAGGCCTAACCTAGACCTAACATGCGTTATCCTCAAAAATATTGATCGAAACCTGGTTTAATCGACTGTTTCATTGTGGTACCACATTACTATGTGATCCAAACCAGAAAATAACCCAGGATCTGTTCAACGAGTATGTGAAGGGTGCGAAAGTATGAGTCTGACGAGGTCAAATCCCAGACCTATCCCAGACCTAACTTGCGTTATCCTAAAAAATATTGATCGAAACCAGGTTTAATCGAATGTTTCAGTGTGGTACCACATTACTACGTGATCCAAACCAGAAAAAACCCAGGATCAGTTCAACAAGTATGTAAAAAACGCGAAAGTATGAGCCTGATTAGGGCGAATCTCAGACCTATCCCAGACCTAACTTGCGTTATCCTCTAAAATATTGATCGAAACCAGGTTTAATTGACTGTTTCAGCGTGGTACCACATTACTACGTGACACAATCCAGAAACAGCCCAGGATCTAGCCATGAAGTATGAGAAATATGCGAAAGTATGAGCCTGATGAGGGCAAATCCTAGACCTAACCCAAACCTAACATGCGTTATCCTCTAAAATATTTATCAAGACCAGGTTTAATTGAATATTTCAGTGTGGTACCACATTACTACGTGAACCAAACCTGAAAAAACCCAGGATCCGTTCAACAAGTATGTGAAGAATGCGAAAGTATGTGTCTGATGAGGGCAAATCCTAAACCTATCCCAGACCGAACTTGCGTTATCCTCTAAAATATTGATCGAAACCAGGTTTAGTCGACTGTTTCAGTGTGGTACCACATTACTACGTGATCCAAACCTGAAAAAACCCAGGATCCGTTCAACAAGTATGTGAAGAATGCGAAAGTATGAGTCTGATGAGTGAAAATCCCTGACCTAACCTAGACCTAACATGAATTATTCTCTAAAATATTGATCGAAACCAGGTTTAATTGACTGTTTCAGTATTGTACTTCATTACTACGTGATGCAATCCAGAAAAAGCCCAGGATCTAGCCATCAAGTATGAGAAATATGCGAAAGTATGAGCCTGATGAGGGCAAATCCTAGACCTAACCCAGACCTAACATGCGTTATCCTCTAAAATATTTATCAAGACCAGGTTTAATAGATTGTTTCAGTGTGGTCCCACATTACTACGTGATCCAAAACAGAAAAAACCCAGGATCTGTTCTACATGTATGAGAAATATGCGATAGAATGTGCCTGATGAGAGCAAATGCCAGACCTAACATAGACCTAACATGAATTATTCTCTAAAATATTGATCGAAACCAGGTTTAATTGACTGTTTCAGTGTGGTACCATATTACTATGCGATCCAAACCAGAAAATAACCCAGGATCTGTTCAACGAGTATGTGAAGGGTGCGAAAGTATGAGTCTGACGAGGTCAAATCCCAGAACTATCCCAGACCCAACTTGCGTTATCCTCTAAAGTATTGATCGAAACCAGGTTTAATCGACTGTTTCAGTGTGGTACCACATTACTACGTGATCCAAACCAGAAAAAACCCAGGATCAGTTCAACAAGTATGTGAAAAACGCGAAAGTATGAGCCTGATTAGGGCGAATCCCAGACCTATCCCAGACCTAACTTGCGTTATCCTCTAAAATATTTATCAAGACCAGGTTTAATTGAATGTTTCAGTGTGGTACCACATTACTACGTGATCCAATCCAGAAATAGCCCAGGATCTAGCCATGAAGTATGAGAAATATGCGAAAGTATGAGTCTGATGAGTGAAAATCCCAGGCCTAACCTAGACCTAACACGCGTTATCCTCAATAATATTGATCGATACCAGGTTTAATCGACTGTTTCAGTGTGGTACCACATTACTACGTGATCCAAACCAGAAAAAAACCCAGGATCTGATCAACGAGTATGTCAAGTGTGCGACAGTATGACCCTGTGAGGGCTAATCCCAGACCTATCCCAGACCTAACATGCGTTATCCTCTAAAATATTGATCGAAAGCAGGTTTAATTGACTGTTTTAGTGTGGTACCACTTTACTACGTGATCCAAAGCAAAAAAAACCCTCGATCAGGTCAACATGCATGTTAAAACTGCGAAAGTATGACCCTGATGAGGGCAAATCACAGACCTAACCCAGATCTAACATGCGTTATCCTCTAAAATATTATATCAAGACCAGGTTTAATTTAATGTTTCAGTGTGGTACCACATTACTACGTGATCCAAACCAGAAAAAACCCTGGATCTGTTCAACAAGTATGTGAAAAACGCGAAACTGTGAGCCTGATGAGGGCAAATCTTAGACCTAACCTTGACCTAACATGCGTTATCCTCTAAAATATTTATCCAGACCAGGTCTCATTGAATGTTTCAGTGTGGTACCACTTTACTACGTGATCCAATCCAGAAATAGCCCAGGATCTAGCCATGAAGTATGTGAAGAATGCGAAAGTATGAGTCTGATCAGTGAAAATCTCAGGCCTTACCTAGACCTAACTTGCGTTGTCTTCTAAAATATTGATGGAAACCTGGTTTCATTGACTGTTTCAGTGTGGTACTACATTACTACGTGATGCAATCTAGAAAAAGCCCAGGATCTAGCCATCAAGTATGACAAATATGCGAAAGAATGAGCCTGATGACCGCAAATCCCAGACCTAACCTAGACCTAACATGCGTTACCCTCTAAAATATTGAGCGAAACCAGGTTTAATGGACTGTTTCAGTGTGGTACCACATTACTACGTGATCCAAACCAGAAAAACCCCAGGATCTGTTCAACAAGTATGTGAAAAACGCGAAACTGTGAGCCTCATGAGGGCAAATCTTAGACCTAACCTTGACCTAACATGCGTTATCCTCTAAAATATTTATCCAGACCAGGTTTCATTGAATGTTTCAGTGTGGTACCACTTTACTACGTGATCCAATCCAGAAACAGCCCATGATCTAGCCATGAAGTATGAGCAATATGCGAAAGTATGAGCCTGATGAGGGCAAATCCTAGACCTAACCCAGACCTCACATGCGTTATCCTCTAAAATATTTATCAAGACCAGGTTTAATTGATTGTTGCAGTGTGGTCCCACATTACTACGTGATCCAAAACAGAAAAAACCCAGGATCTGTTCTACATGTATGAGAAATATGCGAAATAATGAGCCTGATGAGAGCAAATCCCAGACCTAACCTAGACCTAACATGAATTATTCTCTAAAATATTGATCGAAACCAGCTTTAATTGACTGTTTCAGTGTGGTCCCACATTACTACGTGATCCAAACCAGAAAAAACCCAGGATCCGTTCAACAAGTATGTGAAGAATGCGAAAGTATGAGTCTGATGAGTGAAAATCCCAGGCCTATCCTAGACCTAACATGAATTATTCTCTAAAATATTGATCAAAACCAGATTTAATTGACTGTTTCAGTGTGGTCCCACATTACTACGTGATCCAAACCAGAAAAAACCCAGGGTCCGTTCAACAAGTATGTGAAGAATGCGAAAGTATGAGTCTGATGAGTGAAAATCCCAGGTCTAACCTAGACCTAACATGCGTTATCCTCAGAAATATTGATCGAAACCTGGTTTAATCGACTGTTTCAGTGTGGTACCATATTACTATGTGATCCAAACCAGATAATAACCCAGGATCTGTTCAACGAGTATGTGAAGGGTGCGAAAGTATGAGTCTGACGAGGTCAAATCCCAGACCTATCCCAGACCTAACTTTTTTTTTTTTTTTTTTTTTTTTTTTTTTTTTTTTTTGTCGTGGGGAAAATCTTCGAAAGACTCCCTCCCACCTCCTTGGGGAGAGGTGGGAGGGGTGTGTGGGATTCCCCGCGCCCGTACAACGACAGGCGCGGGACCTACCCACTAAAAACCCCACGGTGACACTTCGGCACGCTTTGGGAGGATACCGGGAATCGCTCGAAGCATTCTTCCGGTATCCTCCCCGTGCCCGCGCTTTCGCGCCCATCCCCCGGGGGGACAATCGGTCCCCCCAGTAGACACACTGCCTCATAGCGGCGGGACGGGGCCACTCCATCTCGCCGCTATCCGTCCCGGGGCCGCGTTTAGTGGCGGCTGCGAGCCCCAACTCGCAACCGCCCGTGACCCCGTTTCCACCCCTCGGCGGCCGGGCGTTCATGGCCGCACCAGACCGCCGAGGGTGCCTCCCCTTGCGTCGGACCGGTAGGGGGAGGCACTCCTACCCCCAACCGGCCCGACCCGGCGCCGCCTGGCGGGAGGAGGGTCCCCTCAGGACCCCCCTCCCAGCCTAGGTCATCCGCCACGCCGAGGCGGCCGCCCGCGACGCCTCGCGACCGGGCGACGACCTCGGGCCACCGCACGTGCGCGAGCTTCAGCGCGCCGCTGAAGCTCGCGCTCCCTCCCCGCGGCCTCCTTCTGCAACATTACGTTCTCGCAGAAGGAGGCCACGGCCCTCCACTTCTCCTCGCTGCCGAGCATGGCGCGCACCACGCCCGGCAGCGAGACATCCCGCCCGACGACGCCGACCAGGACACGGCGCTCCCCCTCCCACGCGGGGCATACCTCCAGGGTATGATCCGCCGTGTCCTGCTCAGCGTCGCAGTGGCAGCAACGCGCCGTCGGCTCCTTCCCTATCCGGCACAGGTATCTTCCGAAGCTGCCATGCCCGGAAAATACCTGTGCCAGCCGGTAGGTGAGGCTGCCATGGCCTCTGTCCAGCCACTTCCCAGACCTAACTTGCGTTATCCTCTAAAATATTGATCCAAACCAGGTTTAATGGACTGTTTCAGTGTGGCACCACTTTACTACGTGATCCAAAGCAGAAAAAACCCTCGATCAGGTCAACATGTATGTTAAAACTGCGAAAGTATGACCCTGATGAGGGCAAATCCCAGGCCTAGCCTAGACCTAACATGCGTTGTCCTCTAAAATATTGATGGAAACCAGGTTTAATTGACTATTTCAGTGTTGTACTTCATTACTACGTTATGCAATCCAGAAAAAGCCCAGGATCTAGCCATCAAGTATGAGAAATATGCGAAAGAATGAGCCTGATAAGGGCAAATCCCAGACCTAACCTAGACCTAACATGAATTGTTCTCTAAAATATTGATCGAAACCAGGTTTAATTGACTGTTTCAGTGTGGCCCCACATTACTACGTGATCCAAACCAGAAAAAACCCAGGATCCGTTCAACAAGTATGTGAAGAATGCGAAAGTATGAGTCTGATGAGGGCTAATCCTAGACATAACCCAGACCTAACATGCGTTATCCTCTAAAATATTTATCAAGACCAGGTTTAATCGACTGTTTCAGCGTGGTATCACATTACTACGTGATACAATCCAGAAACAGTCCAGGATTTAGCCATGAAGTATGAGAAATATGCGAAAGTATGAGCCTGATGAGGGCAAATCCTAGACCAAACCGAAACCTAACATGCGTTATCCTCTAAAATATTTATCAAGACCAGGTTTAATTGAATGTTTCAGTGTGGTACCACACTACTACGTGATCCAAACCAGAAAAAACCCAGGATCAGTTCAGCAAGTATGTTAAAACTGCGACAGTATGACCCTGATGAGGGCAAATCCCAGGCCTAACCTAGACCTAACATGCGTTGTCCTCTAAAATATTGATCGAAATCAGGTTTAATTGACTGTTTCAGCGTGGTACCACATTACTACGTGATACAATCCAGAAACAGCCCATGATCTAGCCATGAAGTATGAGCAATATGCGAAAGTATGAGCCTGATGAGGGCAAATCCTAGACCTAACCCAGACCTAACATGCGTTATCCTCTAAAATATTGATCCAAACCAGGTTTAATGGACTGTTTCAGTGTGGCACCACTTTACTACGTGATCCAAAGCAGAAAAAACCCTCGATCAGGCCAACATGTATGTTAAAACTGCGAAAGTATGACCCTGATGAGGGCAAATCACAGACCTAACCCAGACCTAACATGCGTTATCCTCTAAAATATTTATCAAGACCAGGTTTAATTTAATGTTTCAGTGTGGTACCACATTACTACGTGATCCAAACCAGAAAAAACCCTGGATCTGTTCAACAAGTATGTGAAAAACGCGTAATTGTGAGCCTGATGAGGGCAAATCTTAGACCTAACCTTGACCTAACATGCGTTATCCTCTAAAATATTTATCCAGACCAGGTTTCATTGAATGCTTCAGTGTGGTACCACTTTACTACGTGATCCAATCCAGAAATAGCCCAGGATCTAGCCATGAAGTATGATATATATGCGAAAGTGTGAGCCCGATGAGGGCAAATCCTAGACCTAGCCCAGTCCTAACATGCGTTATTCTCTAAAATATTTCTCAAGACCAGGTTTAATTGAATGTTTCAGTGTGGTACCACATTACTACGTGAGCCAAACCAGAAAAAACCGAGGATCCGTACAACCAGTATGTGAAGAATGCGAAAGTATGAGTCTGATCAGTGAAAATCTCAGGCCTTACCTAGACCTAACTTGCGTTGTCTTCTAAAATATTGATGGAAACCTGGTTTCATTGACTGTTTCAGTGTGGTACTACATTACTACGTGATGCAATCTAGAAAAAGCCCAGGATCTAGCCATCAAGTATGAGAAATATGCGAAAGAATGAGCCTGATGACAGCAAATCCCAGACCTAACCTAGACCTAACATGCGTTATCCTCTAAAATATTGAGCGAAACCATGTTTAATGGACTGTTTCAGTGTGGTACCACATTACTACGTGATCCAAACCAGAAAAAACCCAGGATCTGTTCAACGAGTATGTGAAAAACGCGAAACTGTGAGCCTGATGGGGGCAAATCTTAGACCTAACATTGACCTAACATGCGTTATCCTCTAAAATATTTATCCAGACCAGGTTTCATTGAATGTTTCAGTGTGGTACCACTTTACTACGTGATCCAATCCAGAAATAGCCCAGGATCTAGCCATGAAGTATGAGAAATATGCGAAAGTAAGAGCCTGATGAGGGCAAATCCTAGACCTAACCCAGACCTAACATGCGTTATCCTCTAAAATATTTATCAAGACCAGGTTTAATTGATTGTTTCAGTGTGGTCCCACATTACTACGTGATCCAAAACAGAAAAAACCCAGGGTCCGTTCAACAAGTATGTGAAGAATGCGAAAGTATGAGTCTGATGAGTGAAAGTCCCAGGTCTAACCTAGACCTAACTTGCGTTATCCTCTAAAATATTGATCGAAACCAGGTTTAATTGACTGTTTCAGTGTGGTACCACATTACTACGTGATCCAAACCAGAAAAAACCCAGGGTCCGTTCAACAAGTATGTGAAGAATGCGAAAGTATGAGTCTGATGAGTGAAAGTCCCAGGTCTAACCTAGACCTAACATGCGTTATCCTCGAAAATATTGATCGAAACCTGGTTTAATCGACTGTTTCAGTGTGGTAACATATTACTATGTGATCCAAACCAGAAAATAACCCAGGATCTGTTCAACGAGTATGTGAAGGGTGCGAAAGTATGAGTCTGACGAGGTCAAATCCCAGACCTATCCCAGACCTAACTTGCGTTATCCTCCAAAATATTGATCGAAACCAGGTTTAATCGACTGATTCAGTGTGGTACCACATTACTACGTGATCCAAACCAGGAAAAACCCAGGATCATTTCAACAAGTATGTGAAGAATGCGAAAGTATGAGTCTGATGAGTGAAAACCCCAGGGCTAACCTAGACCTAACATGCCTTATCCTCTAAAATATTGATCCAAACCAGGTTTAATGGACTGTTTCAGTGTGGCACCACTTTACTACGTGATCCAAAGCAGAAAAAACCCTCGATCAGGTCAACATGTATGTTAAAACTGCGAAAGTATGACCCTGATTAGGGCGAATCCCAGACCTATCCCAGACCTAACTTGCGTTATCCTCCAAAATATTTATCAAGACCAGTTTTAATTGATTGTTTCAGTGTGGTCCCACATAACTACGTGATCCAATCCAGAAAAAGCCCAGGATCTAGCGATCAAGTATGAGTAATATGCGAAAGAATGAGCCTGATGAGAGTAAATCCCAGACCTAACCAAGACCTAACATGAATTATTCTCTAAAATATTGATCGAAACCAGGTTTAATTGACTGATTCAGTGTGGTACCACATTACTACGCGATCCAAACCAGGAAAAACCCAGGATCATTTCAACAAGTATGTGAAGAATGCGAAAGTATGAGTCTGATGAGTGAAAACCCCAGGGCTAACCTAGACCTAACATGCCTTATCCTCTAAAATATTGATCCAAACCAGGTTTAATGGACTGTTTCAGTGTGGCACCACTTTACTACGTGATCCAAAGCAGAAAAACCCCTCGATCAGGTCAACATGTATGTTAAAACTGCGAAAGTATGACCCTCATGAGGGCAAATCCCAGGCCTAACCTAGACCTAACATGCGTTGTCCTCTAAAATATTGATGGAAACCAGGTTTAATTGACTATTTCAGTGTTGTACTTCATTACTACGTTATGCAATCCAGAAAAAGCCCAGGATCTAGCCATCAAGTATGAGAAATATGCGAAAGAATGAGCCTGATAAGGGCAAATCCCAGACCTAACCTAGACCTAACATGAATTGTTCTCTAAAATATTGATCGAAACCAGGTTTAATTGACTGTTTCAGTGTGGCCCCACATTACTACGTGATCCAAACCAGAAAAAACCCAGGATCCGTTCAACAAGTATGTGAAGAATGCGAAAGTATGAGTCTGATGAGGGCTAATCCTAGACATAACCCTGACCTAACATGCGTTATCCTCTAAAATATTTATCAAGACCAGGTTTAATTGAATGTTTCAGTGTGGCACCACACTACTACGTGATCCAAACCAGAAAAAACCCAGGATCTGTTCAACAAGTATGTGAAAAAGGCGAAAGTATGAGTCTGATGAGGTCAAATCCCAGACCTATCCCAGACTTAACTTGCGTTATCCTCTAAAATATTGATCGAAACCAGGTTTAATCGACTGTTTCAGCGTGGTATCACATTACTACGTGATACAATCGAGAAACAGCCCAGGATTTAGCCATGAAGTATGAGAAATATGCGAAAGTATGAGCCTGATGAAGGCAAATCCTAGACCAAACCCAAACCTAACATGCGTTATCCTCTAAAATATTTATCAAGACCAGGTTTAATTGAATGTTTCAGTGTGGTGCCACACTACTACGTGATCCAAACTAGAAAAAACCCAGGATCAGTTCAACAAGTATGTTAAAACTGCGACAGTATGACCCTGATGAGGGCAAATCCCAGGCCTAACCTAGATCTAACATGCGTTGTCCTCTAAAATATTGATGGAAACCAGGTTTAATGTACTGTTTCATTGTAGCACCACTTTACTACGTGATCCAAAGCAGAAAAAACCCTCGATCAGGCCAACATGTATGTTAAAACTGCGAAAGTATGACCCTGATGAGGGCAAATCACAGACCTAACCCAGACCTAACATGCGTTATCCTCTAAAATATTTATCAAGACCAGGTTTAATTTAATGTTTCAGTGTGGTACCACATTACTACGTGATCCAAACCAGAAAAAACCCTGGATCTGTTCAACAAGTATGTGAAAAACGCGTAATTGTGAGCCTGATGAGGGCAAATCTTAGACCTAACCTTGACCTAACATGCGTTATCCTCTAAAATATTTATCCAGACCAGGTTTCATTGAATGCTTCAGTGTGGTACCACTTTACTACGTGATCCAATCCAGAAACAGCCCAGGATCTGGCCATGAAGTATGAGCAATATGCGAAAGTATGAGCCTGATGAGGGCAAATCCTAGACCTAACCCAGAAATAACATGCGTTATCCTCTAAAATATTTATCAAGACCAGGTTTAATTGATTGTTTCAGTGTGGTCCCACATTACTACGTGATCCAAAACAGAAAAAACCCAGGATCTGTTCTACATGTATGAGAAATATGCGAAAGAATGAGCCTGATGAGAGCAAATCCCAGACCTAACCTAGACCTAACATGAATTATTCTCTAAAATATTGATCAAAACCAGGTTTAATTGACTGTTTCAGTGTGGTCCCACATTACTACGTGATCCAAACCAGAAAAAACCCAGGATCCGTTCAACAAGTATGTGAAGAATGCGAAAGTATGAGTCTGATGAGTGAAAATCCCAGGTCTAACCTAGACCTAACATGAATTATTCTCTAAAATATTGATCAAAAGCAGATTTAATTGACTGTTTCAGTGTGGTCCCACATTACTACGTGATCCAAAACAGAAAAAACCCAGGATCCGTTCAACAAGTATGTGAAGAATGCGAAAGTATGAGTCTGACGAGGTCAAATCCCAGACCTATCCCAGACCTAACTTGCGTTATCCTCTAAAATATTGATCGAAACCAGGTTTAATCGACTGTTTCAGTGTGGTACCACATTACTACGTGATCCAAACCAGGAAAACCCCAGGATCAGTTCAACAAGTATGTGAAAAACGCGAAAGTATGAGCCTGATTAGGGCGAATCCCAGACCTATCCCAGACCTAACTTGCGTTATCCTCTAAAATATTGATCGAAACCATGTTTAATTGACTGTTTCAGCGTGGTACCACATTACTACCTGATACAATCCAGAAACAGCCCAGGATCTAGCCATGAAGTATGAGAAATATGCGAAAGCATGAGCCTGATGAGCGCAAATCCTAGACCTAACCCAAACCTAACATGCGTTATCCTCTAAAATATTTATCAAGACCAGGTTTAATTGAATGTTTCAGTGTGGTACCACATTACTACGTGATGCAATCCAGAAAAAGCCCAGGATCTAGGCATCAAGTTTGAGAAATATGCGAAAGAATGAGCCTGATGAGGGCAAATCCTTGACCTAACCCAGACCTAACATGCGCTATCCTCTAAAATATTGATCGCAACCAAGTTTAATGGACTGTTTCAGTGTGGTACCACACTACTACGTGATCCAAACCAGAAAAAACCCAGGATCTGTTCAACAAGTATGTGAAGAACGCGAAAGTATGAGTCTGATGAGGTCAAATCCCAGACCTATCCCAGACTTAACTTGCGTTATCCTCTAAAATATTGATCGAAACCAGGTTTAATCGACTGTTTCAGCGTGGCATCACATTACTACGTGATACAATCCAGAAACAGCCCAGGATCTAGCCATGAAGTATGAGAAATATGCGAAAGTAAGAGCCTGATGAGGGCAAACCCTAGACCTATCCCAGACCTAACGTGCGTTATCCTCTAAAATATTGATCGAAATCAGGTATAATTGACTGTTTCAGCGTGGTACCACATTACTACGTGATACGATCCAGAAACAGCCCAGGATCTAGCCATGAAGTATGAGCAATATGCGAAAGTATGAGCCTGATGAGGGCAAATCCTAGACCTAACCCAGACTTAACATGCGTTATCCTCTAAAATATTTATCAAGACCAGGTTTAATTGATTGTTTCAGTGTGGTCCCACATTACTACGTGATCCAAAACAGAAAAAACCCAGGATCTGTTCTACATGTATGAGAAATATGCGAAAGAATGAGCCTGATGAGAGCAAATCCCAGACCTAACCTAGACCTAACCTGAATTATTCTCTAAAATATTGATCGAAACCTGGTTTAATTGACTGTTTCAGTGTGGTCCGACATTACTACGTGATCCAAACCAGAAAAAACCCAGGATCCGTTCAACAAGTATGTGAAGAATGCGAAAGTATGAGTCTGATGAGTGAAAATCCCAGGTCTAACCTAGACCTAACATGCGGTATCCTCAAAAATATTGATCGAAACCTGGTTGAAACGACTGTTTCAGTGTGGTACCATATTACTATGTGATCCAAACCAGTAAATAACCCAGGATCTGTTCAACGAGTATGTGAAGGGTGCGAAAGTATGAGTCTGACGAGGTCAAATCCCAGACCTATCCCAGACCTAACTCGCGTTATCCTCTAAAATATTGATCGAAACCAGGTTTAATCGACTGTTTCAGTGTGGTACCACACTACTACGTGATGCAATCCAGAAAAAGCCCAGGATCTAGCCATCAAGTTTGAGAAATATGCGAAAGAATGAGCCTGATGAGGGCAAATCCTTGACCTAACCCAGACCTAACATGCGCTATCCTCTAAAATATTGATCGCAACCAAGTTTAATGGACTGTTTCAGTGTGGTACCACACTACTACGTGATCCAAACCAGAAAAAACCCAGGATCTGTTCAACAAGTATGTGTAAAACGCGAAAGTAAGAGTCTGATGAGGTCAAATCCCAGACCTATCCCAGACTTAACTTGCGTTATCCTCTAAAATATTGATCGAAACCAGGTTTAATCGACTGTTTCAGCGTGGTATCACATTACTACGTGATACAATCCAGAAACAGCCCAGGATCTAGCCATGAAGTATGAGAAATATGCGAAGGTATGAGCCTGATGAGGGCAAATCCTAGACCTAACCCAAACCTAACATGCGTTATCCTCTAAAATATTAAGCAAGACCAGGTTTAATTGAATGTTTCAGTGTGGTACCACATTACTACGTGAACCAAACCAGAAAAAACCCAGGATCCGTTCAACAAGTATGTTAAAACTGCGAAAGTATGACCCTGATGAGGGCAAATCCCAGGCCTAACCTAGACTTAATATGCGTTGTCCTCTAAAATATTGATGGAAACCAGTTTTAATTGACTGTTTCAGTGTTGTACTTCATTACTACGTTATCCAATCCAGAAAAAGCCCAGAATCTAGCCATCAAGTATGAGAAATATGCGGAAGAATGAGCCTGATAAGAGCAAATCCCAGGCCTAACCTAGACCTGACATGAATTATTCTCTAAAATATTGATTGAAACCAGGTTTAATTGACTGTTTCAGTGTGGTCCCACATTACTACGTGATCCAAACCAGAAAAAACCCAGGATCCGTTCAACAAGTATGTGAAGAATGCGAAAGTATGAGTCTGATGAGTGAAAATCCCAGGTCTAACCTAGACCTGACATGCGTTATCCTCCAAAATATTTATCAAGACCTGGTTTAATTGATTGTTTCAGTGTGGTCCCACATAACTACGTGATCCAATCCAGAAAAAGCCCAGGATCTAGCGATCAAGTATGAGTAATATGCGAAAGAATGAGCCCGATGAGAGTAAATCCCAGACCTAACCAAGACCTAACATGAATTATTCTCTAAAATATTGATCGAAACCAGGTTTAATTGACTGTTTCAGTGTGGTCCCACATTACTACGTGATCCAAACCAGAAAAAACCCAGGATCCGTTCAACAAGTATGTGAAGAATGCGAAAGTATGAGTCTGATGAGTGAAAATCCCAGGTCTAACCTAGACCTGACATGCGTTATCCTCAATAATATTGATCGAAACCAGGTTTAATCGACTGTTTCAGTGTGGTACCCCATTACTACGTGATCCAAACCAGAAAAAAACCCAGGATCTGATCAACGAGTATGTCAAGTGTGCGACAGTATGACCCTGATGAGGGCTAATCCCCGACCTATCCCAGACCTGACATGCGTTATCCTCTAAAATATTGATCGAAACCAGGTTTAATTGAATGTTTCAGTGTGGTACCACATTACTACGTGATCCAAACCAGAAAAAACCCAGGATCTGTTCAACAAGTATGTGAAAAACGCGAAACTGTGAGCCTGATGAGGGCAAACCTTAGACCTAACCTTGACCTAACATGCGTTATCCTCTAAAATATTTATCCAGACCAGGTTTCATTGAATGTTTCAGTGTGGTACCACTTTACTACGTGATCCAATCCAGAAATAGCCCAGGATCTAGCCATGAAGTATGAGCAATATGCGAAAGTATGAGCCCGATGAGGGCAAACCCTAGACCTAACCCAGACCTAACATGCGTTATTCTCTAAAATATTTATCAGGACCAGGTTTATTTGAATGTTTCAGTGTGGTACCACATTACTACGTGATCCAAACCAGAAGAAACCCAGGATCCGTTCAACAGGTATGTGAAGAATGCGAAAGAATGAGTCTGATCAGTGAAAATCTCAGGCCTTACCTAGACCTAACTTGCGTTGTCTTCTAAGATATTGATGGAAACCTGGTTTCATTGACTGTTTCAGTGTGGTACTACATTATTACGTGATGCAATCTAGAAACAGCCCAGGATCTAGCCATGAAGTATGAGAAATATGCGAAAGTATGAGCCTGATGAGGGCAAATCCTAGACCTAAACCAGACCTAACATGCGTTATCCTCTAAAATATTTATCCAGACCATGTTTAATTGATTGTTTCAGTGTGGTCTCACATTACTACGTGTTCCAAACCAGAAAAAACCCAGGATCTGTTCAACATGTATGAGAAATATGCGAAAGAATGAGCCTGATGAGAGCAAATCCCAGACCAAACCTAGACCTAACATGAATTATTCTCCAAAATATTGATCGAAACCAGGTTTAATTGACTGTTCCAGTGTGGTCCCACATTACTACGTGATCCAAACCAGCAAAAACCCAGGATCCGTTCACCAAGTATGTGAAGAATGCGAAAGTATGAGTCTGATGAGTGAAAATCCCAAGCCTATCCTAGACCTAACATGCGTTATCCTCTAAAATATTGATCGAAACCAGGTTTAATGGACTGTTTCAGTGTTGTACCACACTACTTCGTGATTCAAACCAGAGAAAGCCCAGGATCTGTTCATGAAGTATGTGAAAAACGCTAAACTGTGAGCCTGATGAGGGCAAATCTTACACCTAACCCAGACCTAAGATGCGTTATCCTCTAAAATATTTATCCAGACCAGGTTTCATTGAATGTTTCAGTGTGGTACCACTTTACTACGTGACCCAATCCAGAAATAGCCCAGGATCTAGCCATCAAGTTTGAGAAATATGCGAAAGAATGAGCCTGATGAGGGCAAATCCTAGACCTAACCCAGACCTAACATGCGTTATTCTGTAAAATATTGATGGAAGCCAGGTTTAATTGACTGTTTCAGTGTTGTACTTCATTACTACGTGGTCCAAAACAGAAAAAACCCAGGATCTGTTCTACATGTATGAGAAATATGCGAAAGAATGAGCCTGATGAGAGCAAATCCCAGACCTAACCTAGACCTAACATGAATTATTCTCTAAAATATTGATCGAAACCAGGTTTAATGGACTGTTTCAGTGTGGAACCACACTACTACGTAATCCAAACCAGAAAAAACCCAGGATCCGTTCACCAAGTATGTGAAGAATGCGAAACTATGAGTCTGATGAGTGAAAATCCCCGGCCTAACCTAGACCTAACATGCGTTATCCTCAAAAATATTGACCGAAACCTGGTTTAATCGTCTGTTTCAGTGTGGTACCACATTACTATGTGATCCAAACCAGAAAATAACCCAGGATCTGTTCAACGAGCATGTGAAGTTTGCGAAAGTATGAGTCTGATGAGGTCAAATCCCAGACCAAACCCAGACTTAACTTGCGTTATCCTCTAAAATATTGATCGAAACCAGGTTTAATCGACTGTTTCAGTGTGGTACCACATTACTACGTGATCCAAACCAGAGAAAACCCAGGATCCGTTCAACAGGTATGTGAAGACTGCGAAAGTATGAGTCTGATGAGTGAAAATCCCAGACCTAACCTAGACCTAACATGCGTTATCCTCTAAAATATTGATCCAAACCAGGTATAATGGACTGTTTCAGTGTGGTACCACACTACTACGTGATCCAAACCAGAAAAAACCCAGGATCTGTTCAACAAGTATGTGCAAAACGCGAAAGTATGAGCCTGATGAGGCCAAATCCCAGACCAATCCCAGAGTTAAATTGCGTTATCCTCTAAAATATTGATCGAAACCAGGTTTAGTCGACTGTTTCAGTGTGGTACCACACTACTACGTGATCCAAACCAGAAAAAACCCAGGATCTAGCCATCAAGTATGAGAAATATGCGAAAGAATGAGCCTGATGAGAGCAAATCCCAGACCTAACCTAGACCTTACATGCGTTATCCTCTAAAATATTGAGCGAAACCAGGTTTAATGGACTGTCTCAGTGTGGTACCACACTACTTCGTGATCCAAACCAGAAAAAACCCAGGATCTGTTCAACAAGTATGTGAAAAACGCTAAACTGTGAGCCTGATGAGGGCAAATCTTAGACCTAACCCAGACCTAAGATGCGTTAACCTCTAAAATATTTATCCAGACCAGGTTTCATTGAATGTTTCAGTGTGGTACCACTTTACTACGTGATCCAATCCAGAAATAGCACAGGATCTAGCCATGAAGTATGAGAAATATGCGAAAGGATGAGCCTGATGAGGGCAAATCCTAGACCTAACCCAGGCCTAACATGCGTTATCCTCTAAAATATTTATCAAGACCAGGTTTAATTGATTGTTTCAGTGTGGTCCCAGATTACTACGTGACCCAAACCAGAAAAAACCCAGGATCTGTTCAACATGTATGAGAAATATGCGAAAGAATGAGCCTGATGAGAGCAAATCCCAGACCTAACATAGACCTAACATGAATTATTCTCTAAAATATTGATCGAAACCAGGTTGAATTGACTGTTTCAGTGTGGTCCCACATTACTACGTGATCCAAACCAGAAATAACCCAGGATCCGTTCAACAAGTATGTGAAGAATGCGAAAGTACGAGTCTGATGAGTGAAAATCCCAGGCCTAACCTAGACCTAACATGCGTTATCCTCTAAAATATTGATCCAAACCAGGTTTAATGGACTGTTTCAGCGTTGCACCACACTACTACGTGATCCAAACCAGAAAAAACCCAGGATCTGTTCAACAAGTATGTGAAAAACGCGAAAGTATGAGCCTGATGAGGGCAAATCCAAGACATATCCCAGACCTAACTTGCGTTGTCCTCTAAGATATTGATGGAAACCAGGTTTCATTGACTGTTGCAGTGTTGTACTTCATTACTACGTGATGCAATCTAGAAAAAGCCCAGGATCTAGCCATCAAGTATGAGAAATATGCGAAAGAATGAGCCTGATGAGAGCAAATCCCAGACCTAACGTAGACCTAACATGAATTATTCTCTAAAATATTGATCGAAGCCAGGTTTAATTGACTGTTTCAGTGTGGTCCCACATTACTACGTGATCCAAACCAGAAATAACCCAGGATCCGTTCAACAAGTATGTGAAGAATGCGAAAGTATGAGTCCGATGAGTGAAAATCCCAGGCCTAACCTAGACCTAACATGCGTTATCCTCAAAAATATTGATCGAAACCTGGTTTAATCAACTGCTTCAGTGTGGTACCACATTACTATGTGATCCAAACCAGAAAATAACCCAGGATCTGTTCAACAAGTATGTGAAAAACGCGAAAGTTTGAGCCTGATGAGGGCAAATCCTAGACCTAACCCAAAACTAACATGCGTTATCCTCTAAAATATTTATCAAGACCAGGTTTAATTGAATGTTTCAGTGTGGTGCCACATTACTACGAGAACCAAACCAGAAAAAACCCAGGATCCGTTCACCAAGTATGTGAAGAATGCGAAACAATGAGTCTGATGAGTGAAAATCCCAGGCCTGAACTAGACCTAACATGCGTTATCCTCTAAAATATTGATCGAAACCTGGTTTAATCAACTGCTTCAGTGTGGTACCACATTACTATGTGATCCAATCTAGAAATAGCCCAGGATCTAGCCATGATGTATGAGAAATATGCGAAAGTAAGAGCCTGATGAGGGCAAATCCTAGACCTATCCCAGACCTAACTTGCGTTATCCTCTAAAATATTGATCGAAACCAGGTTTAATTGACTGTTTCAGCGTGGTACCACATTACTACGTGATTCAATCCAGAAACAGCCCAGGATCTAGCCATGAAGTATGAGAAATATGCGAAAGTATGAGCCTGATGAGGGCAAATCCTAGACCTAACCCAGACCTAACATGCGTTATTCTGTAAAATATTGATGGAAGCCAGGTTTAATTGACTGTTTCAGTGTTGTACTTCATTACTACGTGGTCCAAAACAGAAAAAACCCAGGATCTGTTCTACATGTATGTGAAATATGCGAAAGAATGAGCCTGATGAGAGCAAATCCCAGACCTAACCTAGACCTAACATGAATTATTCTCTAAAATATTGATCGAAACCAGGTTTAATGGACTGTTTCAGTGGGGAACCACACTACTACGTAATCCAAACCAGAAAAAACCCAGGATCCGTTCACCAAGTATGTGAAGAATGCGAAACAATGAGTCTGATGAGTGAAAATCCCAGGCCTGAACTAGACCTAACATGCGTTATCCTCTAAAATATTGAGCGAAACCAGGTTTAACGGACTGTTTCAGTGTGGAACCACACTACTTCGTGATCCAAGCCAGAAAAAACCCAGGATCTGTTCAACACGTATGTGAAAAACGCTAAACTGTGAGCCTGATGAGGGCAAATCTTAGACCTAACCCAGACCTAAGATGCGTTATCCTCTAAAATATTTATCCAGACCAGGTTTCATTGAATGTTTCAGTGTGGTATCACTTTTCTACGTGATCCAATCCAGAAATAGCCCAGGATCTAGCCATGAAGTATGAGAAATATGCGAAAGAATGAGCCTGATGAGAGCAAATCCAAGACCTAACCTAGACCTTACATGCGTTATCCTCTAAAATATTGAGCAAAACCAGGTTTAATGGACTGTTTCAGTGTGGTACCACACTACTTCGTAATCCAAACCAGAAAAAACCCAGGATCTGTTCAACAAGTATGTGAAAAACGCGCAAGTATGAGCCTGATGAGGGCAAATCCCAGACATATCCCAGACCTAACTTGTGTTGTCCTCTAAGATATTGATGGAAACCAGGTTTAATTGACTGTTTCAGTGTTGTACTTCATTACTACGTGATGCAATCCAGAAAAAGCCCAGGATCTAGCCATCAAGTATGAGAAATATGCGAAAGAATGAGCCTGATGAGAGCAAATCCCAGACCTGACCTAGACCTAACTTGAATTATTCTCTAAAATATTGATCGAAACCAGGTTTAATTGACTGTTTCAGTGTGGTCCCACATTACTACGTGATCCAAACCAGAAAAAACCCAGGATCCGTTCAACAAGTATGTGAAGAATGCGAAAGTATGAGTCTGATGAGTGAAAATCCCCGGCCTAACCTAGACCTAACATGCGTTATCCTCAAAAATATTGACCGAAACCTGGTTTAATCGTCTGTTTCAGTGTGGTACCACATTACTATGTGATCCAAACCAGAAAATAACCCAGGATCTGTTCAACGAGCATGTGAAGTGTGCGAAAGTATGAGTCTGATGAGGTCAAATCCCAGACCAAACCCAGACTTAACTTGCGTTATCCTCTAAAATATTGATCGAAACCAGGTTTAATCGACTGTTTCAGTGTGGTACCACATTACTACGTGATCCAAACCAGAGAAAACCCAGGATCCGTTGAACAAGTATGTGAAGAATGCGAAAGTATGAATCTGATGAGTGAAAATCCCAGGCCTAACCTAGACCTAACATGCGTTATCCTCTAAAATATTGATCCAAACCAGGTATAATGGACTGTTTCAGTGTGGTACCACACTACTACGTGATCCAAACCAGAAAAAACCCAGGATCTGTTCAACAAGTATGTGAAAAACGCGAAAGTATGAGCCTGATGAGGGCAAATCCACGACCTATCCCAGACCTAACTTGCGTTGTCCTCTAAGATATTGATGGAAACCAGGTTTAATTGACTGTTTCAGTGTTGTACTTCATTACTACGTGATGTAATCCAGAAAAAGCCCAGGATCTAGCCATCAAGTTTGAGAAATATGCGAAAGAATGAGCCTGATGAGGGCAAATCCCAGACCTAACCTAGACCTAACATGAATAATTCTCTAAAACATTGATTGAAACCAGGTTTAATTGACTGTTTCAGTGTGGTCCCACATTACTACGTGATCCAAACCAGAAAAAACCCAGGATCCGTTCAACAAGTATGTGAAGAATGCGAAAGTATGAATCTGATGAGTGAAAATCCCAGGCCTAACCTAGACCTAACATGCGTTATCCTCAAAAATATTGTTCGAAACCTGGTTTAATCGACTGTTTCAGTGTGGTACCACATTACTATGTGATCCAAACCAGAAAAAACCCAGGATCTGTTCAACAAGTATGTGAAGAACGCTAAACTGTGAGCCTGATGAGGGCAAATCTTAGACCTAACACAGACCTAAGATGCGTTAACCTCTAAAATATTTATCCAGACCTGGTTTCATTGAATGTTTCAGTGTGGTACCACTTTACTACGTGATACAAACCAGAAACAGCCCAGGATCTAGCCATGAAGTATGAGAAATATGCGAAAGAATGAGCCTGATGAGAGCAAATCCAAGACCTAACCTAGACCTTACATGCGTTATCCTCTAAAATATTGAGCGAAACCAGGTTTAATGGACTGTTTCTGTGTGGTACCACACTACTTCGTAATCCAAACCAGAAAAAACCCAGGATCTGTTCCAACAAGTATGTGAAAAACGCTAAACTGTGAGCCTGATGAGGGCAAATCTTAGGCCTAACCCAGACCTAAGATGCGTTATCCTCTAAAATATTTATCCAGACCAGGTTTCATTGAATGTTTCAGTGTGGTACCACTTTTCTACGTGATCCAATCCAGAAATAGCCCAGGATCTAGCCATGAAGTATGAGAAATATGCGAAAGAATGAGCCTGATGAGAGCAAATCCAAGACCTAACCTAGACCTTACATGCGTTATCCTCTAAAATATTGAGCGAAACCAGGTTTAATGGACTGTTTCAGTGTGGTACCACACTACTTCGTAATCCAAACCAGAAAAAACCCAGGATCTGTTCAACAAGTATGTGAAAAACGCGAAAGTATGAGCCTGATGAGGGCAAATCCCAGACATATCCCAGACCTAACTTGTGTTGTCCTCTAAGATATTGATGGAAACCAGGTTTAATTGACTGTTTCAGTGTGGTACTACATTACTACGTGATCCAATCCAGAAATAGCACAGGATCTAGCCATGAAGTATGAGAAATATGCGAAAGTAAGAGCCTGATGAGGGCAAATCCTAGACCTATCCCAGACCTAACTTGCGTTATCCTCTAAAATATTGATCGAAACCTGGGTTAATCTACTGTTTCAGTGTGGTACTACATTACTATGTGATCCAAACCAGAAAATAACCCAGGATCTGTTCAACAAGTATGTGAAAAACGCGAAAGTATGAGTCTGATGTGGTCAAATCCCAGGCCTAACCTAGACCTAACATGCGTTATCCTCAAAAATATTGATCGAAACCTGGTTTAATCAACTGTTTCAGTGTGGTGCCACATTACTACGAGAACCAAGCCAGAAAAAACCCAGGATCCGTTCAACAAGTATGCGAAGAATGCGAAAGTATGAGTCCGATCAGTGAAAATCTCAGGCCTTACCTAGACCTAACTTGCGTTGTCCTCTAAAATATTGATGGAAACCAGGTTTCATTGACTGTTTCAGTGTGGTACTACATTACTACGTGATGCAATCCAGAAAAAGCCCAGGATCTAGCCATCAAGTATGAGAAATATGCGAAAGAATGAGCCTAATGAGAGCAAATCCCAGACCTAACCTAAACCTAACATGCGTTATCCTCTAAAATATTGAGCGAAACCAGGTTTAATGGACTGTTTCAGTGAGGTACTACACTACTTCGTGATCCAAACCAGAAAAAGCCCAGGATCTGTTCAACAAGTATGTGAAAAACGCTAAACTGTGAGCCTGATGAGGGCAAACATTAGACCTAACCCAGACATAAGATGCGTTATCCTCTAAAATATTTATCCAGACCAGGTTTCATTGAATGTTTCAGTGTGGTACCACTTTACTACGTGATCCAATCCAGAAATAGCCCAGGATCTAGCCATGAAGTATGAGAAATATGCGAAAGTAAGAGCCTGATGAGGGCAAATCCTAGACCTATCCCAGACCTAACTTGCGTTATCCTCTAAAAGATTGACCGAAACCAGGTTTAATTGACCGTTTCAGCGTGGTACCACATTACTACGTGATCCAATCCAGAAAAAACCCAGGATCTGTTCAACAAGTATGTGAAAAACGCGAAAGTATGAGCCTGATGAGGGCAAATCCCAGACATATCCCAGAACTAACTTGCGTTGTCCTCTAAGATATTGATGGAAACCAGGTTTAATTGACTGTTTCAGTGTTGTACTTCATTACTACGTGATGCAATCCAGAAAAAGCCCAGGATCTAGCCATCAAGATTGAGAAATATGCGAAAGAATGAGCCTGATGAGGGCAAATCCCAGACCTAACCTAGACCTAACATTAATAATTCTCTAAAATATTGATTCAAACCAGGTTTAATTGACTGTTTCAGTGTGGTCCCACATTACTACGTGATCCAAACCAGAAAAAACCCAGGATCCGTTCAACAAGTATGTGAAGAATGCGAAAGTATGAGTCTGATGAGAGAAAATCCCAGGCCTAACCTAGACCTAACATGCGTTATCCTCAAAAATATTGATCGAAACCTGGTTTAATCGACTGTTTCAGTGTGGTACCACATTACTATGTGATCCAAACCAGATAAAACCCAGGATCTGTTCAACGAGCATGTGAAGTGTGCGAAAGTATGAGTCTGATGAGGTCAAATCCCAGACCAATCCCAGACTTAACTTGCATTATCCTCTAAAATATTGATCGAAACCAGGTTTAATCGACTGTTTCAGTGTGGTACCACATTACTACGTGATCCAAACCAGAAAAAACCCAGGATCCGTTCAACAGGTATGTGAAGACTGCGAAAGTATGAGTCTGATGAGTGAAAATCCCAGACCTAACCTAGACCTAACATGCGTTATCCTCTAATATATTGATCCAAACCAGGTATAATGGACTGTTTCAGTGTGGTACCACACTACTACGTGATCCAAACCAGAAAAAACCCAGGATCTGTTCAACAAGTATGTGAAAAACGCGAAAGTATGAGCCTGATGAGGGCAAATCCAAGACCTATCCCAGACCTAACTTGCGTTGTCCTCTAAGATATTGATGGAAACCAGGTTTAATTGACTGTTTCAGTGTTGTACTTCATTACTACGTGATGCAATCCAGAAAAAGCCCAGGATCTAGCCATCAAGTTTGAGAAATATGCGAAAGAATGAGCCTGATGAGGGCAAATCCCAGACCTAACCTAGACCTAACATTAATAATTCTCTAAAATATTGATTGAAACCAGGTTTAATTGACTGTTTCAGGGTGGTCCCACATTACTACGTGATCCAAACCAGAAAAAAACCCAGGATCCGTTCAACAAGTATGTGAAGAATGCGAAAGTATGAGTCTGATGAGTGAAAATCCCAGGCCTAACCTAGACCTAACATGCGTTATCCTCTAATATATTGATCCAAACCAGGTATAATGGACTGTTTCAGTGTGGTACCACACTACTACGTGATCCAAACCAGAAAAAACCCAGGATCTGTTCAACAAGTATGTGAAAAACGCGAAAGTATGAGCCTGATGAGGGCAAATCCAAGACCTATCCCAGACCTAACTTGCGTTATCCTCTAAAATATTGATCGAAACCAGGTTTAATCGACTGTTTCAGTGTGGTCCCACATTACTACGTGATCCAATCCAGAAATAGCCCCGGATCTAGCCATGAAGTATGAGAAATATGCGAAAGTATGAGCCCGATGAGGGCAAACCCTAGACCTAACCCAGACCTAACATGCGTTATTCTCTAAAATATTTATCAAGACCAGGTTTAATTGAATGTATCAGTGTGGTACCACATTACTACGTGATCCAAACCAGAAAAAACCCAGGATCCGTTCTACAGGTATGTGAAGAATGCGAAAGAATGAGTCTGATCAGTGAAAATCTCAGGCCTTACCTAGACCTAACTTGCGTTGTCTTCTAAAATATTGAGCGAAACCAGGTTTAATGGACTGTTTCAGTGTGGTACCACACTACTTCGTGATTCGAACCAGAGAAGGCCCAGGCTCTGTCCAAGAAGTATGTGAAAAACGCTAAACTGTGAGCCTGATGAGGGCAAATCTTGGACCTAACCCATACCTAAGATGCGTTATCTTCTAAAACATTTATCCAGACCAGGTTTCATTGAATGTTTCAGTGTGGTACCACTTTACTACGTGATGCAATCCAGAAAAAGCCCAGGATCTAGCCATCAAGTTTGAGAAATATGCGAAAGAATGTACCTGATGAGAGGAAATCGCAGACCTAACCTAGACCTAACATGAATTATTCTCTAAAATATTGACCGAAACCAGGTTTAATTGACTGTTTCAGTGTGGTCCCACATTGCTACGTGATCCAAACCAGAAAAAACCCAGGATCTGTTCAACAAGTATGTGAAAAACGCTAAACTGCGAGCCTGATGAGGGCAAATCGTAGACCTAATCCAGACCTAAGATGCGTTAACCTCTAAAATATTTATCCAGACCAGGCTTCATTGAATGTTTCAGTGTGGTACCACTTTACTACGTGATGCAATCCAGGAAAAGCCCAGGATCTAGCCATGAAGTATGAGAAATATGCGAAAGTATGAGCCTGATGAGGGCACATCCTAGACCTAACCCAGACCTAACATGCGTTAGCCTCTAAAATATTTATCAAGACCTGGTTTAATTGAAAGTTTCAGTGTGGTACCACATTACTACGTGAGCCAATCCAGAAAAAGCCCAGGATCTAGCCATCAAGTTTGAGAAATATGCGAAAGAATGTACCTGATGAGAGCAAATCGCAGACCTAACCTAGACCTAACATGAATTATTCTCTAAAATATTGACCGAAACCAGGTTTAATTGACTGTTTCAGTGTGGTCCCACATTACTACGTGATCCAAACCAGAAAAAAACCAGGATCCGTTCAACAAGTATGTGAAGAATGCGAAAGTATGAGTCCGATGAGTGAAAATCCCAGGCCTAACCTAGACCTAACATGCGTTATCCTCAAAAATATTGATCGAAACCTGGTTTAATCTACTGTTTCAGTGTGGTACCACATTACTATGTGATCCAAACCAGAAAATAACCCAGGATCCGTTCAACAAGTATGTGAAAAACGCTAAACTGTGAGCCTGATGAGGGCAAATCTTAGACCTAACCCAGACCTAAGATGCGTTAACCTCTAAAATATTTATCCAGACCAGGTTTCATTGAATGTTTCAGTGTGGTACCACTTTACTACGTGATCCAATCCAGAAATAGCCCAGGATCTAGCCATGAAGTATGTTAAAACTGCGAAAGTATGAGTCTGATGAGGTCAAATCCCAGACCAATCCCAGACTTAAATTGCGTTATCCTCTAAAATATTGATCGAAACCAGGTTTAATCGACTGTTTCAGTGTGGTACCACACTACTACGTGATCCACACCAGAAAAAACCCAGGATCTAGCCATCAAGTATGAGAAATATGCGAAAGAATGAGCCTGATGAGAGCAAATCCCAGACCTAACCTAGACCTTACATGCGTTATCCTCTAAAATATTGAGCGAAACCAGGTTTAATGGACTGTTTCAGTGTGGTACCACACTACTTCGTGATCCAAACCAGAAAAAACCCAGGATCTGTTCAACAAGTATGTGAAAAACGCTAAACTGTGAGCCTGATGAGGGCAAATCTTAGACCTAACCCAGACCTAAGATGCGTTAACCTCTAAAATATTTATCCAGACCAGGTTTCATTGAATGTTTCAGTGTGGTACCACTTTACTACGTGATCCAATCCAGAAATAGCACAGGATCTAGCCATGAAGTATGAGAAATATGCGAAAGTAAGAGCCTGATGTGGGCAAACCCTAGACCTATCCCAGACCTAACTTGCGTTATCCTCTAAAATATTGATCGAAACCAGGTTTAATTGACTGTTTCAGCGTGGTACCACATTACTACGTGATACAATCCAGAAACAGCCCAGGATCTAGCCTTGAAGTATGAGAAATATGCGAAAGTATGAGCCTGATGAGAGCAAATCCCAGACCTAACCTTGACCTAACATGCGTTATCCTCTAAAATATTGAGCAAAACCAGGTTTAATGGACTGTTTCAGTGTGGTACCACACTACTTCGTGATCCAAACCAGAAAAAACCCAGGATCTGTTCAACAAGTATGTGAAAAACGCTAAACTGTGAGCCTGATGAGGGCTAATCTTAGACCTAACCCAGACCTAAGATGCGTTATCCTCTAAAATATTTATCCAGACCAGGTTTCATTGAATGTTTCAGTGTGGTCCCACATTACTACGTGATCCAAACCAGAAAAAACCCAGGATCCGTTCAAGAAGTATGTGAAGAATGCGAAAGTATGAGTCTGATCAGTGAAAATCTCAGACCTTACCTAGACCTAACTTGCGTTGTCCTCTAAAATATTGACGGAAACCAGGTTTCATTGACTGTTTCAGTGTGGTACTACATTACTACGTGATGCAATCCAGAAAAAGCCCAGGATCTAGCCATCAAGTATGAGAAATATGCGAAAGAATGAGCCTGATGAGAGCAAATCCCAGACCTAACCTAGACCTAACATGCGTTATCCTCTAAAATATTGAGCAAAACCAGGTTTAATGGACTGTTTCAGTGTGGTACCACACTACTTCGTGATCCAAACCAGAAAAAACCCAGGATCTGTTCAACAAGTATGTGAAAAACGCTAAACTGTGAGCCTGATGAGGGCTAATCTTAGACCTAACCCAGACCTAAGATGCGTTATCCTCTAAAATATTTATCCAGACCAGGTTTCATTGAATGTTTCAGTGTGGTCCCACATTACTACGTGATCCAAACCAGAAAAAACCCAGGATCCGTTCAAGAAGTATGTGAAGAATGCGAAAGTATGAGTCTGATGAGTGAAAATCCCAGGCCTAACCTAGACCTAGCATGCGTTATCCTCTAAAATATTGTTCGAAACCTGGTTTAATCGACTGTTTCAGAGTGGTACCACATTACTATGTGATCCAAACCAGAAAATAACCCAGGATCTGTTCAAGGAGTATGTGAAGTGTGCGAAAGTATGAGTCTGATGAGGTCAAATCCCAGACCTATCCCAGACCTAACTTGCGTAATCCTCAAAAATATTGATCGAAACCAGGTTTAATCGACTGTTTCAGTGTGGTACCACATTACTACGTGATCCAAACCAGAAAAAACCCAGGATCCGTTCAACAAGTATGTGAAGAATGCGAAAGTATGAGTCTGATGAGTGAAAATCCCAGACCTAACCTAGACTTAACATGCGTTATCCTCTAAAGTATTGATTGAAACATGGTTTAATCGACTGTTTCAGTGTGGTACCACATTACTATGTGATCCAAGCCAGAAAATAACCCAGGATCTGTTCAAGGAGTATGTGAAGTGTGCGAAAGTATGAGTCTGATGAGGTCAAATCCCAGACCTATCCCAGACCTAACTTGCGTTATCCTCAAAAGTATTGATCGAAACATGGTTTAATCGACTGTTTCAGTGTGGTACCACATTACTACGTGATCCAAACCAGAAAAAACCCAGGATCAGTTCAACAAGTATGTGAAGAATGCGAAAGTATGAGTCTGATGAGTGGAATTCCCAGGGCTGACCTAGACCTAACATGCGTTATCCTCTAAAATATTGATCGAAACCAGGTTTAATCGACTGTTTCAGTGTGGTATCACACTACTACGTGACCCAAACCAGAAAAAACCCAGGATCTGTTCAACAAGTATGTGAAAAACGCGAAAGTATGAGCCTGATGAGGGCAAATCCCAGACGTATCCCAGACTTAACTTGCGTTATCCTCTAAAATATTGATCGGAACCAGGTTTAGTTGACCGTTTCAGTGTGGTACCACATTACTACGTGATCCAAACCAGAAAAAACCCAGGATCCGTTCAACAAGTATGTGAAAAATGCGAAAGTATGAGTCCGATCAGTGAAAATCTCAGGCCTTACCTAGACCTAACTTGCGTTGTCCTCTAAAATATTGATGGAAACCAGGTTTCATTGACTGTTTCAGTGTGGTACCACATTACTACGTGACCCAAACCAGAAAAAACCCAGGATCCGTTTAACAAGTATGTGAAGAATGCGAAAGTATGAGTCTGATGAGTGAAAATCCCAGGCCTAACCTAAACCTAACATGCGTTGTCCTCTAAAATATTGATGGAAACCAGGTTTCATTGACTGTTTCAGTGTGGTACCACAATACTACGTGATCCAAACCAGAAAAAACCCAGGATCAGTTCAACAGGTATGTGAAGAATGCGAAAGTATGAGTCTGATGAGTGTAATTCCCAGGGCTAATCTAGACCTAACATGCGTTGTCCTCTAAAATATTGATGGAAACCAGGTTTCATTGACTGTTTCAGTGTGGTACTACATTACTACGTGATGCAATCCAGAAAAAGCCCAGGATCTAGCCATCAAGTATGAGAAATATGCGAAAGAATGAGCCTGATGAGAGCAAATCCCGGACCTAACCTAGACCTAACATGCGTTACCCTCTAAAATATTGAGCGAAACCTGGTTTAATGGACTGTTTCAATGTGGTACCACACTACATCGTGATCCAAACCAGAAAAAACCGAGGATCTGTTCAACAAGTATGTGAAAAACTCTAAACTGTGAGCCTGATGAGGGCAAATCTTAGACCTAACCGAGACCTAAGATGCGGTATCCTCTAAAATATTTATCCAGACCAGGTTTCATTGAATGTTTCAGTGTGGTACCACTTTACTACGTGATCCAATCCAGAAACAGCCCAGGATCTAGCCATGAAGTATGAGAAACATGCGAAAGAATGAGCCAGATGAGAGCAAATCCCAGACCTAACCTAGACCTAACATGAATTATTCTGTAATATATTGATCGAAACCAGGTTTAATTGACTGTTTCAGTGTGGTACCACATTACTATGTTATCCAAACCGGAAAATAACCCAGGATCTGTTCAAGGAGTATGTGAAGTGTTGCGAAAGTATGAGTCTGATGAGGTCAAATCCGAGACCTAACCCAGACCTAACATGCGTTAGCCTCTAAAATATTTATCAAGACCTGGTTTAATTGAAAGTTTCAGTGTGGTACCACATTACTACGTGATGCAATCCAGAAAAAGCCCAGGATCTAGCCATCAGGTTTGAGAAATATGCGAAGGAATGTGCCTGATGAGAGCAAATCCCAGACCTAACCTAGGCCTATCATGAATTATTCTCTAAAATATTGACCGAAACCAGGTTTAATTGACTGTTTCAGTGTGGTCCCACATTGCTACGTGATCCAAACCAGAAAAAACCCAGGATCTGTTCAACAAGTATGTGAAAAACGCTAAACTGCGAGCCTGATGAGGGCAAATCGTAGACCTAATCCAGACCTAAGATGCGTTAACCTCTAAAATATTTATCCAGACCAGGTTTCATTGAATGTTTCAGTGTGGTACCACTTTACTACGTGATGCAATCCAGGAAAAGCCCAGGATCTAGCCATGAAGTATGAGAAATATGCGAAAGTATAAGCCTGATGAGGGCACATCCTAGACCTAACCCAGACCTAACATGCGTTAGCCTCTAAAATATTTATCAAGACCTGGTTTAATTGAAAGTTTCAGTGTGGTACCACATTACTACGTGATGCAATCCAGAAAAAGCCCAGGATCTAGCCATCAAGTTTGAGAAATATGCGAAAGAATGTACCTGATGAGAGCAAATCGCAGACCTAACCTAGACCTAACATGAATTATTCTCTAAAATATTGACCGAAACCAGGTTTAATTGACTGTTTCAGTGTGGTCCCACATTACTACGTGATCCAAACCAGAAAATAACCCAGGATCTGTTCAACAAGTATGTGAAAAACGCGAAAGTATGAGTCTGATGAGGTCAAATCCCAGACCAATCCCAGACTTAAATTGATTTATCCTCTAAAATATTGATCGAAACCAGGTTTAATCGACTGTTTCAGTGTGGTACCACACTACTACGTGATCCACACCAGAAAAAACCCAGGATCTAGCCATCAAGTATGAGAAATATGCGAAAGAATGAGCCTGATGGGAGCAAATCCCAGACCTAACCTAGACCTTACATGCGTTATCCTCTAAAATATTGAGCGAAACCAGGTTTAATGGACTGTTTCAGTGTGGTACCACGCTACTTCGTGATCCAAACCAGAAAAAACCCAGGATCTGTTCAACAAGTATGTGAAAAACGCTAAACTGTGAGCCTGATGAGGGCAAATCTTAGACCTAACCCAGACCTAAGATGCGTTAACCTCTAAAATATTTATCCAGACCAGGTTTCATTGAATGTTTCAGTGTGGTACCACTTTACTACGTGATCCAATCCAGAAATAGCACAGGATCTAGCCATGAAGTATGAGAAATATGCGAAAGTAAGAGCCTGATGAGGGTAAATCCTAGACCTATCCCAGACCTAACTTACGGTATCCTCTAAAATATTGATCGAAACCAGGTTTAATTGACTGTTTCAGCGTGGTACCACATTACTACGTGATACAATCCAGAAACAGCCCAGGATCTAGCCTTGAAGTATGAGAAATATGCGAAAGTATGAGCCTGATGAGTGAAAATCCCAGGCCTAACCTAGACCTAACATGCGTTATCCTCTAATATATTGATTGAAACCAGGTTTAATTGACTGTTTCAGGGTGGTCCCACATTACTACGTGATCCAAACCAGAAAAAACCCAGGATCCGTTCAACAAGTATGTGAAGAATGCGAAAGTATGAGCCTGATGAGGGCAAATCCAAGACCTATCCCAGACCTAACTTGCGTTGTCCTCTAAGATATTGATGGAAACCAGGTTTAATTGACTGTTTCAGTGTTGTACTTCATTACTACGTGATGCAATCGAGTAAAAGCCCAGGATCTAGCCATCAAGTTTGAGAAATATGCGAAAGAATGAGCCTGATGAGGGCAAATCCCAGACCTAACCTAGACCTAACATGAATAATTCTCTAAAATATTGATTGAAACCAGGTTTAATTGACTGTTTCAGTGTGGTCCCACATTACTACGTGATCCAAACCAGAAAAAACCCAGGATCCGTTCAACAAGTATGTGAAAAACGCGAAAGTATGAGTCTGATGAGGTCAAATCCCAGACCAATCCCAGACTTAAATTGCGTTATCCTCTAAAATATTGATCGAAACCAGGTTTAATCGACTGTTTCAGTGTGGTGCCACACTACTACGTGATCCAAACCAGAAAAAACCCAGGATCTGTTCAACAAGTATGTGAAAAACGCTAAACTGTGAGCCTGATGAGGGCAAATCTTAGACCTAACCGAGACCTAAGATGCGGTACCCTGTAAAATATTTATCCAGACCAGGTTTCATTGAATGTTTCAGTGTGGTACCACTTTACTACGTGATCCAATCCAGAAATAGCACAGGATCTAGCCATGAAGTATGAGAAATATGCGAAAGTAAGAGCCTGATGAGGGCAAATCCTAGACCTATCCCAGACCTAACTTGCGTTATCCTCTAAAATATTGATCGAAACCAGGTTTAATTGACTGTTTCAGCGTGGTACCACATTACTACGTGATACAATCCAGAAACAGCCCAGGATCTAGCCATGAAGTATGAGAAACATGCGAAAGAATGAGCCAGATGAGAGCAAATCCCAGACTTAACCTAGACCTAACGTGAATTATTCTCTAATATATTGATCGAAACCAGGTTAATTGACTGTTTCAGTATGGTCCCACATTACTACGTGATCCAAACGAGAAAAAACCCAGGATCCGTTCAACAAGAATGCGAAGAATGCGAAAGTATGAGTCTGATGAGTGAAAATCTCAGGCCTAACCTAGACCTAACATGCGTTATCCTCTAAAATATTGATCGAAACCTGGTTTAATCGACTGTTTCAGTGTGGTACCACATTGCTACGTGATCCAAACCAGAAAAAACCCAGGATCTGTTCAACAAGTATGTGAAAAACGCTAAACTGCGAGCCTGATGAGGGCAAATCGTAGACCTAATCCAGACCTAAGATGCGTTAACCTCTAAAATATTTATCCAGACCAGGTTTCATTGAATGTTTCAGTGTGGTACCACTTTACTACGTGATACAATCCAGGAAAAGCCCAGGATCTAGCCATGAAGTATGAGAAATATGCGAAAGTATGAGCCTGATGAGGGCACATCCTAGACCTAACCCAGACCTAACATGCGTTAGCCTCTAAAATATTTATCAAGACCTGGTTTAATTGAAAGTTTCAGTGTGGTACCACATTACTACGTGATGCAATCCAGAAAAAGCCCAGGATCTAGCCATCAAGTTTGAGTAATATGCGAAAGAATGTACCTGATGAGAGGAAATCGCAGACCTAACCTAGACCTAACATGAATTATTCTCTAAAATATTGGCCGAAACCAGGTTTAATTGACTGTTTCAGTGTGGTCCCACATTACTACGTGATCCAAACCTGAAAAAAACCAGGATCCGTTCAACAAGTATGTGAAGAATGCGAAAGTATGAGTCCGATGTGTGAAAATCCCAGGCCTAACCTAGACCTAACATGCGTTATCCTCAAAAATATTGATCGAAACCTGGTTTAATCTACTGTTTCAGTGTGGTACCACATTACTATGTGATCCAAACGAGAAAATAACCCAGGGTCTGTTCAACAAGTATGTGAAAAACGCGAAAGTATGAGTCTGATGAGGTCAAATCCCAGACCTATCCCAGACCTAACATGCGTTATCCTCTAATATATTGATCCAAACCAGGTATAATGGACTGTTTCAGTGTGGTACCACACTACTACGTGATCCAAACCAGAAAAAACCCAGGATCTGTTCAACAAGTATGTGAAAAACGCGAAAGTATGAGCCTGATGAGGGCAAATCCAAGACCTATCCCAGACCTAACTTGCGTTGTCCTCTAAGATATTGATGGAAACCAGGTTTAATTGACTGTTTCAGTGTTGTACTTCATTACTACGTGATGCAATCCAGAAAAAGCCCAGGATCTAGCCATCAAGTTTGAGAAATATGCGAAAGAATGAGCCTGATGAGGGCAAATCCCTGACCTAACCTAGACCTAACATGAATAATTCTCTAAAATATTGATTGAAACCAGGTTTAATTGACTGTTTCAGTGTGGTCCCACATTACTACGTGATCCAAACCAGAAAAAACCCAGGATCCGTTCAACAAGTATGTGAAGAATGCGAAAGTATGAGTCTGATGAGTGAAAATCCCAGGCCTAACCAAGACCTAACATGCGTTATCCTCAAAAATATTGACCGAAACCTGGTTTAATCGACCGTTTCAGTGTGGTACCACATTACTATGTGATCCAAACCAGAAAAAACCCAGGATCTGTTCAACAAGTATGTGAAGAACGCTAAACTGTGAGCCTGATGAGGGCAAATCTTTGACCTAACCCAGACCTAAGATGCGTTAACCTCTAAAATATTTATCCAGACCAGGCTTCATTGAATGTTTCAGTGTGGTACCACTTTACTACGTGATCCAATCCAGAAATAGCCCAGGATCTAGCCATGAAGTATGAGAAATATGCGAAAGTAAGAGCCTGATGAGGGCAAATCCTGGACCTATCCCAGACCTAACTTGCGTTATCCTATAAAATATTTATCAAGACCAGGTTTAATTGAATGTTTCAGTGTGGTACCACATTACTACGTGATCCAAACTAGAAAAAACCCAGGATCCGTTCAACAAGTATGTGAAGAATGCGAGAGTATGAGTCTGATCAGTGAAAATCTCAGACCTTACCTAGACCTAACTTGCGTTGTCCTCTAAAATATTGACGGAAACCAGGTTTCATTGACTGTTTCAGTGTGGTACTACATTACTACGTGATGCAATCCAGAAAAAGCCCAGGATCTAGCCCTCAAGTATGAGAAATATGCGAAAGAATGAGCCTGATGAGAGCAAATCCCAGACCTAACCTAGACCTAACATGCGTTATCCTCTAAAATATTGAGCAAAACCAGGTTTAATGGACTGTTTCAGTGTGGTACCACACTACTTCGTGATCCAAACCAGAAAAAACCCAGGATCTGTTCAACAAGTATGTGAAAAACGCTAAACTGTGAGCCTGATGAGGGCTAATCTTAGACCTAACCCAGACCTAAGATGCGTTATCCTCTAAAATATTTATCCAGACCAGGTTTCATTGAATGTTTCAGTGTGGTCCCACATTACTACGTGATCCAAACCAGAAAAAACCCAGGATCCGTTCAAGAAGTATGTGAAGAATGCGAAAGTATGAGTCTGATGAGTGAAAATCCCAGGCCTAACCTAGACCTAACATGCGTTATCCTCTAAAGTATTGATTGAAACATGGTTTAATCGACTGTTTCAGTGTGGTACCACATTACTATGTGATCCAAACCAGAAAATAACCCAGGATCTGTTCAAGGAGTATGTGAAGTGTGCGAAAGTATGAGTCTGATGAGGTCAAATCCGAGACCTATCCCAGACCTAACTTGCGTTATCCTCTAAAATATTGATCGAAACCTGGTTTAATCGACTGTTTCAGTGTGGTACCACATTACTATGTGATCCAAACGAGAAAATAACCCAGGATCTGTTCGACAAGTATGTGAAAAACGCGAAAGTATGAGTCTGATGAGGTCAAATCCCAGACCAATCCCAGACTTAAATTGCGTTATCCTCTAAAATATTGATCGAAACCAGGTTTAATCGACTGTTTCAGTGTGGTACCACATTACTGCGTGATCCAAACCAGAAAAAACCCAGGATCTGTTCAAGGAGTATGTGAAGTGTGCGAAAGTATGAGTCTGATGAGGTCAAATCCCAGACCTATCCCAGACCTAACTTGCGTTATCCTCAAAAATATTGATCGAAACCAGGTTTAATCGACTGTTTCAGTGTGGTACCACATTACTGCGTGATCCAAACCAGAAAAAACCCAGGATCCGTTCAACAAGTATGTGAAGAATGCGAAGGTATGAGTCTGATGAGTGAAAATCCCAGACCTAACCTAGACTTAACATGCGTTATCCTCTAAAGTATTGATTGAAACATGGTTTAATCGACTGTTTCAGTGTGGTACCACATTACTATGTGATCCAAACCAGAAAATAACCCAGGATCTGTTCAAGGAGTATGTGAAGTGTGCGAAAGTATGAGTCTGATGAGGTCAAATCCCAGACCTATCCCAGACCTAACTTGCGTTATCCTCTAAAATATTGATCGAAACCTGGTTTAATCGACTGTTTCAGTGTGGTACCACATTACTATGTGATCCAAACCAGAAAATAACCCAGGATCTGTTCAAGGAGTATGTGAAGTGTGCGAAAGTATGAGTCTGATGAGGTCAAATCCCAGACCTATCCCAGACCTAACTTGCGTTATCCTCTAAAATATTGATCGAAACCAGGTTTAATCGACTGTTTCAGTGCGGTACCACATTACTACGTGATCCAAACCAGAAAAAACCCAGGGTCAGTTCAACAAGTATGTGAAGAATGCGAAAGTATGAGTCTGATGAGTGAGAATCCCAGGGCTAACATAGACCTTACATTCGTTATCCTCTAAAATATTGATCGAAACCAGGTTCAATCGACTGTTTCAGTGTGGTACCACATTACTACGTGATCCAAACCAGAAAAAACCCAGGATCAGTTCAACAAGTATGTGAAGAATGCGAAAGTATGAGTCTGATGAGTGGAATTCCCAGGGCTGACCTAGACCTAACATGCGTTATCCTCTAAAATATTGATTGAAACCAGGATTAATCGACTGTTTCAGTGTGGTATCACACTACTACGTGACAAAAAACCAGAAAAAACCCAGGATCTGTTCAACAACTATGTGAAAAACGCGAAAGTATGAGCCTGATGAGGGCAAATCCCAGACGTATCCCAGACCTAACTTGCGTTATCCTCTAAAATATTGATCGAAACCAGGTTTAATTGACAGTTTCAGTGTGGTACCACATTACTACGCGATCCAAACCAGAAAAAACCCAGGATCCGTTCAACAAGTATGTGAAAAATGCGAAAGTATGAGTCCGATCAGTGAAAATCTCAGGCCTTACCTAGACCTAACTTGCGTTGTTCTCTAAAATATTGATGGAAACCAGGTTTCATTGACTGTTTCAGTGTGGTACCACATTACTACGTGACCCAAACCAGAAAAAACCCAGGATCCGTTGAACAAGTATGTGAAGAATGCGAAAGTATGAGTCTGATGAGAGAAAATCCCAGGCCTAACCTAAACCTAACATGCGTTGTCCTCTAAAATATTGATGGAAACCAGGTTTCATTGACTGTTTCAGTGTGGTACCACAATACTACGTGATCCAAACCAGAAAAAACCCAGGATCAGTTCAACAAGTATGTGAAGAATGCGAAAGTATGAGTCTGATGAGTGTAATTCCCAGGGCTAATCTAGACCTAACATGCGTTGTCCTCTAAAACATTGATGGAAACCAGGTTTCATTGACTGTTTCAGTGTGGTACTACATTACTACGTGATGCAATCCAGAAAAAGCCCAGGATCTAGCCATCAGGTATGAGAAATATGCGAAAGAATGAGCCTGATGAGAGCAAATCCCAGACCTAACCTAGACCTAACATGCGTTATCCTCTAAAATATTGAGCGAAACCAGGTTTAATGGACTGTTTCAATGTGGTACCACACTACATCGTGATCCAAACCAGAAAAAACCGAGGATCTGTTCAACAAGTATGTGAAAAACGCTAAACTGTGAGCCTGATGAGGGCAAATCTTAGACCTAACCGAGACCTAAGATGCGGTATCCTCTAAAATATTTATCCAGACCAGGTTTGATTGAATGTTTCAGTGTGGTACCACTTTACTACGTGATCCAATCCAGAAACAGCCCAGGATCTAGCCATGATGTATGAGAAACATGCGAAAGAATGAGCCAGATGAGAGCAAATCCCAGACCTAACCTAGACCTAACATGAATTATTCTGTAATATATTGATCGAAACCAGGTTTAATTGACTGTTTCAGTGTGATCCCACATTACTACGTGATCCAAACGAGAAAAAACCCGGGATCCGTTCAACAAGAATGTGAAGAATGCGAAAGTATGAGTCTGATGAGTGAAAATCTCAGGCCTAACCTAGACCTAACATGCGTTATCCTCTAAAATATTGATCGAAACCTGGTTTAATCGACTGTTTCAGTGTGGTACCACATTACTATGTTATCCAAGCCAGAAAATAACCCAGGATCGGTTCAAGGAGTATGTGGAGTGTTGCGAAAGTATGAGTCTGATGAGGTCAAATCCGAGACCTAACCCAGACCTAACATGCGTTAGCCTCTAAAATATTTATCAAGACCTGGTTTAATTGAAAGTTTCAGTGTGGTACCACATTACTACGTGATGCAATCCAGAAAAAACCCAGCATCTAGCCATCAAGTTTGAGAAATATGCGAAAGAATGTGCCTGATGAGAGCAAATCCCAGACCTAACCTAGACCTAACATGAATTATTCTCTAAAATATTGACCGAAACCAGGTTTAATTGACTGTTTCAGTGTGGTCCCACATTACTACGTGATCCAAACCAGAAAAAACCCAGGATCTGTTCAACAAGTATGTGAAAAACGCTAAACTGTGAGCCTGATGAGGGCAAATCGTAGACCTAATCCAGACCTAAGATGCGTTAACCTCTAAAATATTTATCCAGACCAGGTTTCATTGAATGTTTCAGTGTGGTACCACTTTACTACGTGATGCAATCCAGGAACAGCCCAGGATCTAGCCATGAAGTATGAGAAATATGCGAAAGTATGAGCCTGATGAGGGCACATCCTAGACCTAACCCAGACCTAACATGCGTTAGACTCTAAAATTTTTATCAAGACCTGGTTTAATTGAAAGTTTCAGTGTGGTACCACATTACTACGTGATGCAATCCAGAAAAAGCCCAGGATCTGTTCAACAAGTATGTGAAAAACGCTAAACTGTGAGCCTGATGAGGGCAAATCGTAGACCTAATCCAGACCTAAGATGCGTTAACCTCTAAAATATTTATCCAGACCAGGTTTCATTGAATGTTTCAGTGTGGTACCACTTTATTACGTGATGCAATCCAGAAAAAACCCAGCATCTAGCCATTAAGTTTGAGAAATATGCGAAAGAATGTGCCTGATGAGAGCAAATCGCAGACCTAACCTAGACCTAACATGAATTATTCTCTAAAATATTGACCGAAAACAGGTTTAATTGACTGTTTCAGTGTGGTCCCACATTACTATGTGATGCAAACCAGAAAATAACCCAGGATCTGTTCAACAAGTATGTGAAAAACGCGAAAGAATGAGCCTGATGAGAGCAAATCCCAGACCTAACCTAGACCTTACATGCGTTATCCTCTAAAATATTGAGCGAAACCAGGTTTAATGGACTGTTTCAGTGTGGTACCACACTACTTCGTAATCCAAACCAGAAAAAACGCAGGATCTGCTCAACAAGTATGTGAAAAACGCTAAACTGTGAACCTGATGAGGGCAAATCTTAGACCTAACCCAGACCTAAGATGCGTTAACCTCTAAAATATTTATCCAGACCAGGTTTCATTGAATGTTTCAGTGTGGTACCACTTTACTACGTGATCCAATCCAGAAATAGCACAGGATCTAGCCATGAAGTATGAGAAATATGCGAAAGTAAGAGCCTGATGAGGGCAAATCCTAGACCTATCCCAGACCTAACTTGCGTTATCCTCTAAAATATTGATCGAAACCAGGTTTAATTGACTGTTTCAGCGTGGTACCACATTACTACGTGATTCAATCCAGAAACAGCCGAGGATCTAGCCTTGAAGTATGAGAAATATGCGAAAGTATGAGCCTGATGAGGGCAAATCCTAGACCTAACCCAGACCTAACATGCGTTATCCTCTAAAATATTTATCCAGACCAGGTTTCATTGAATGTATCAGTGTGGTACCACTTTACTACGTGATCCAATCCAGAAACAGCCCAGGATCTAGCCTTGAAGTATGAGAAACATGCGAAAGAATGAGCCAGATGAGAGCAAATCCCAGACCTAACCTAGACCTAACATGAATTATTCTGTAATATATTGATCGAAACCAGGTTTAATTGACTGTTTCAGTGTGGTCCCACATTACTGCGTGATCCAAACGAGAAAAAACCCAGGATCCGTTCAACAAGAATGTGAAGAATGCGAAAGTATGAGTCTGATTAGTGAAAATCTCAGGCCTAACCTAGACCTAACATGCGTTATCCTCTAAAATATTGATCGAAACATGGTTTAATCGACTGTTTCAGTGTGGTACCACATTACTATGTTATCCAAACCAGAAAAAAACCGGATCCGTTCAACAAGTATGTGAAGAATGCGAAAGTATGAGTCCGATGAGTGAAAATCCCAGGCCTAACCTAGACCTAACATGCGTTATCCTCAAAAATATTGATCGAAACCTGGTTTAATCAACTGTTTCAGTGTGGTACCACATTACTATGTGATCCAAACCAGAAAATAACCCAGGATCTGTTCAACAAGTATGTGAAAAACGCGAAAGTATGAGTCTGATGAGGTCAAATCCCTGACCAATCCCAGACTTAAATTGCGTTATCCTCTAAAATATTGATCGAAACCAGGTTTAATCGACTGTTTCAGTGTGGTACCACACTACTACGTGATCCAAACCAGAAGAAACCCAGGATCTAGCCATCAAGTGTGAGAAATATGCGAAAGAATAAGCCTGGTGAGAGCAAATCCCAGACCTAACCTAGACCTTACATGCGTTATCCTCTAAAATGTTGAGCGAAACCAGGTTTAATGGACTGTTTCAGTGTGGTACCACACTACTTCGTGATCCAAACCAGAAAAAACCCAGGATCTGTTCAACAAGTATGTGAAAAACGCTAAACTGTGAGCCTGATGAGGGCAAATCTTAGACCTAACCCAGACCTAAGATGCGTTAACCTCTAAAATATTTATCCAGACCAGGTTTCATTGAATGTTTCAGTGTGGTGCCACTTTACTACGTGATCCAATCCAGAAATAGCACAGGATCTAGCCATGAAGTATGAGAAATATGCGAAAGTATGACCCTGATGAGGGCAAATCATAGACCTATCCCAGACCTAACTTGCGTTATCCTCTAAAATATTGATCGAAACCAGGTTTAATTGACTGTTTCAGCGTGGTACCACATTACTACGTGATACAATCCAGAAGCAGCCCAGGATCTAGCCTTGAAGTATGAGAAATATGCGAAAGTATGAGCCTGATGAGGGCAAATCCTAGACCTAACCCAGACCTAACATGCGTTATCCTCTAAAATATGTATCAAGACCAGGTTTAATTGATTGTTTCAGTGTGGTCCCACATTACTACGTGATCCAAACCAGAAAAAACCCAGGATCTGTTCAACATGTATGAGAAATATGCGAAAGAATGAGCCTGATGAGAGCAAATCCCAGACCTAACATAGACCTAACATGAATTATTCTCTAAAATATTGATCGAAACCAGGTTTAATTGACTGTTTCAGTGTGGTCCCACATTACTACGTGATCTAAACCAGAAATAACCCAGGATCCGTTCAACAAGTATGTGAAGAATGCGAAAGTATGAGTCTGATGAGTGAAAATCCCAGGCCTAACCTAGACCTAACATGCGTTATCCTCTAAAATATTGATCCAAACCAGGTTTAATGGACTGTTTCAGCGTGGTACCACGCTACTACGTGATCCAAACCAGAAAAAACCCAGGATCTGTTCAACAAGTATGTGAAAAACGCGAAAGTATGAGCCTGATGAGGGCAAATCCCAGACATATCCCAGACCTAACTTGCGTTGTCCTCTAAGATATTGAGGGAAACCAGGTTTCATTGACTGTTTCAGTGTTGTACTTCATTACTACGTGATGCAATCTAGAAAAAGCCCAGGATCTAGCCATCAAGTATGAGAAATATGCGAAAGAATGAGCCTGATGAGAGCAAATCCCAGACCTAACCTAGACCTAACATGAATTATTCTCTAAAATATTGATCGAAGCCAGGTTTACTTGACTGTTTCGGTGTGGTCCCACATTACTACGTGATCCAAACCAGAAAAAAACGAGGATCCGTTCAACAAGTATGTGAAGAATGCGAAAGTATGAGTCCGATGAGTGAAAATCCCAGGCCTAACCTAGACCTAACATGCGGTATCCTCTAAAATATTTATCCAGAGCAGGTTTCATTGAATGTTTCAGTGTGGTACCACTTTACTACGTGATCCAATCCAGAAACAGCCCAGGATCTAGCCATGAAGTATGAGAAACATGCGAAAGAATGAGCCAGATGAGAGCAAATCCCAGACCTAACCTAGACCTAACATGAATTATTCTGTAATATATTGATCGAAACCAGGTTTAATTGACTGTTTCAGTGTGGTCCCACATTACTACGTGATCCAAACGAGAAAAAACCCGGGATCCGTTCAACAAGAATGTGAAGAATGCGAAAGTATGAGTCTGATCCCCTCAGGGGCTGCCAGCCTTTCAGCTGCAGTACGGGCTTAACGAACCCGGGGTACCCGAGTCATACACACACCGTAAGCCTCCTGTTGGTCGTCACAACGACCCATTCACAATTCCCTATTGGTTTTGAGAATGGTACGTGACGGCAGGAGGAACGGGGGTCTTGGCTTAACCGCCTGGGCCACGAGTATGGCGACTCTATAAAATCGCCCTCCAATCCTAAGCTATGGTGCGCGGCGATGGGATGCATGGTTGGGGGAGAAGGCCCAATCCCAAGCGACCACCTCCGGGGAACCTGCCGAACCCCCGGAGTATATTGGCTTACCCGGGTAAGGCGGCTCTGCCCGGGCGGACCTTTTCTCCCGACCTGCTCGTGGGAATATTATGGAGTTCAATATTAAAACGGGGATGGGACGGGGTAAGTCAGAGGGGGAGGACGAAGGCGGTGTTGGGACTGGAGTGACGGCGCTCGCGCCGCCTCCAGCGCCTGGCCCGGCTTCGTGGAAGGTGGAGGAGGACGACGAGACTGCGTCAGTCTCGTCCTTCTCCTCCACCAGGAGCCTCAGAGGCTCTAAGAGGAAGAGGGCGGGGCAGGCCGTCGTCGAGGTGGGCGGGGCGATGAGCCCGTCGGTGAGGCTGAGTTGCCTCAGGGACGAGGTGACCGAGGAGATATCGGAGAGGATCTCCTCGTCCCTGAGGCGGCTGGAGAAAGTCGCCGCTGCCTGCGCCTTTAAGGGGCAGAAAAGCGGTGGCGCGGAGGCCCTGAAGGCCGCGGCGGAGGAAATGAGGGAGGCGGCGCGGGAGCTCAGAGGGCGGAACGCCCGTCTACAGCTCCTGTTGGAGGAGGAGCGACAGGGGAGGAGGAGGGCAGAGGCGCTGTGGAACAGCGCGGCCCTCCCTCCCATCCTCCCTCCTCCTCCACCGCCGCGTCCCTCGGCGGAGTTAAACAAGCGGAGTGCGGCGGCAGTGGTGCGGGGCACCGCGGGCCCCTCTACCCGCACTCCGCCCGTGAAGAAGTCCCCGTCCTCCTCAGAAGACGATCTTCTCAGGAGGATTGGGGACATGATTGATGGCAAGCTGGCCGCCTTCCGGGAGGAGCTCCTCGCCGGAAGAGCGGTCAGCTGGAAGGCGGTGCCTCCCCGACCTGTTCCGGTACAGTCGGGGAAGGCAAAGAAGGGCGGAGTGAAGGCTCCGCCCAGCGTTGCGGCACCAGGGCCCCGGGTCGCGACCCCCAAGCGGGGTGGTGTACCCGTGGTCGCGGTGGTCGCGTCCTCCACAGCACCCTCCCAAGGGGGGGTGGCGTGGAGTGAGGTGGTGGGGCGGAAGGCGAAGCGGGCGGCGAGGAAGGCCTCGCAACCGCAGCCTCCGCCTCCGCCGGCGGCGGCCAAGGTAAAGGCCGCGAAGGTCGGGAAGGCACGACCAGGTCGTCCCCCAAAAACGGCAGCGGTGACGCTGACCGTTGCGCAGGGGGGCGACCTGACCCTCGCGGAGGCGATGCGGCTTGCCAGGGAGAATATCTCCCTGGAAGAGCTGGGCATCGCCTCCGTGAGGGCGAAGAGGGCCGTGACCGGGGGTCTCTTGCTGGAGATCCCCGGTGCAGAAGGCGGCGCGAAGGCGGATCGTCTCGCCCAGAGGCTCCGGGAGCAGTTGGGCGAGCGAGGTGTCCGGGTCGCCCGGCCCACGAAGCGCACGGAGATGCGCGTTTGTGGGCTGGACGACTCGGTCAGCGCACAGGATGTGTCCCGTGCCCTTGCGAGGGCGGGGGACTGTCCTGTGGAGGACCTGCGGATCGGAGAGATCCGCAGGTCGCCCTCCGGCCTCGGGTCGGTGTGGGCCCGGTGCCCCGTCTCCGCCGCCCGTAAGGTGGCGGAATCCGGGAGGGTGATGGTGGGGTGGGTTTCGGCGCGAGTGGAAATCCTCGCGCCGCGCCCGCTCCAGTGTCACCGCTGCCTCGAATTGGGGCACGTGAGGCAGTGGTGCACCTCGCCGGTGGACCGCAGCGGTCAGTGTTACCGCTGCGGTGCCAAAGAGCACCGTGCGAGCCAGTGCTCGGCGGCCCCCCACTGCCCGCTGTGTGCGGACATGGGGAGGCCAGCCGATCACAGGGTGGGGAGCAAGAAGTGCTCCCCCCCCTCCCGGAAGGAGAGGAAGAGGCGGGCTGCACCGGCTCCGGTGCCGAGGGCGGTGGCATCGTCCTCCATGGAGGTGGACGGTGCTACGGGGACGGACGGCCGGGAGGAGGCTGGCGCGGCCATTAATTAATGCCGCCCCGCCTCCTCCTCCAGGCCAACCTCAACCACTGCCGCGCGGCACAGGACTTGATGTCCCAAGTCCTCGCGGGGTGGGTGGTTGGCCTGGCGGTCGCCGCCGAGCCGTACCGCGTCCCTGATCACCCTCATTGGGTGGGCGACGCGGACGGCTTGGTGGCGACGGTATGGGGAGGGGGCGACGGGTCCCCACCGTTCTCCTTGTTGGAGCGCGGTCGGGGATTCGTCGCCGTGGACTGGGGGGGAGTCGCTGTGGTGGGGTGCTACATTTCGCCCCGTAGCGGTCACGCTGCGTTTGAGCTGTACTTGGCCGAGGTCGCGGCATGCGTGCAGCGCTGCGCGGCTCGGCCGGTGCTGGTCCTGGGGGATTTTAATGCCAAGTCGGTGGCTTGGGGATCCCCCAGGACCTCCGTTCGCGGCGGGATCCTGGGCGATTGGGCGGCGGGGCTCGACCTCCGGGTATTGAACCGGGGGTCGGAGCACACATGCGTGCGGCGATATGGGGGGTCCATCGTGGATGTCGGATTCGCGACCCCCAACGCTGTGCGCATGGTGTCGGGTTGGCACGTGGTCGCGGGGGCAGAGACACTCTCCGATCACCGGTACATCCGGATGGAGGTCTCTGCCGCCGCGAGTGCATCCCGACACGGCCGCCTGCGTGGCACCCCACCACGCCGCTGGGCGCTTCGGCGCCTGGACAAGGACGCCCTGATGGCAGCTGCCCTCGCTGCAACTTGGCCGCAGGGAGCGGCCGAGTTGCCGAGCATAGAGGGGGAGGTCGCCCGGCTCGGAGCATTGGTCGCGGGTATTTGCGACGCGGCGATGCCTCGGGTCGGGCGGGCTTCTCCTCGCCGGGCGGTGTACTGGTGGTCGGACGCGATCGCGGAGTTGCGAGTCGCGACTGTCCGCGCCCGACGCCAGTACACCCGCGCGCGCCGTCGTCAACGTACAGGCGACGGCGTGGCGCGAGCGAGGGCAGCTGATGACCTGTATGGAGCATACCGCGTGGCGCGGGTTGCTCTGCAGGTCGCCATCAAACGGGCCAAGACCCGGGCATGGAAGGAGCTCCTCCAGACCCTTGATGACGATCCATGGGGGCGCCCATATAAGGTGGTGCTGAATAAGCTCCGCCCGTGGGCGCCCCCCGTCACCGAGGGTCTTGACCCCCGGCTGCTGGAGGACGTGGTCAATACACTCTTCCCAATTGGGGAGAGGGGACCGCGTCCTCCGGCGGTGGCGGCTGTCCCAGTGGAGTGGACGGCCGAGCTGGGGGTCACGCAGGAGGAGCTGGCAGCGGCCATCAGACGGCTCGGGGTTCGTAACACGGCCCCGGGTCCGGATGGTGTGCCCGGCCGGGTTTGGGTCTTGACCCAGGGCGTCCTTGGGGCCGACCTCAGGCGGTTGTTCGACCGCTGCCTGAGGGACGGGCGATTCCCCCCCAGTTGGAAGGTGGCGAGGATGGTCCTCCTCCGGAAGGAGGGTCGGCCCGCGGAGTCTCCCTCCGCATACCGGCCCATTTGTCTCCTCGACGAGGTGGGCAAGCTCTTCGAGCGGGTGATTGCTGCCCGCCTGGTCGAGCACCTGTCGTGGGGTGATCCCGGTCTTGCCGACTGCCAGTTCGGTTTCCGGGGGGGCCGATCGACTATCGACGCGATAGGTCGTGTGAGGGCCCTCTCGGGGGCGGCCGTCTCCCGGGGAGGGGTGGCATTGGCAATATCCTTGGATATTGCCAATGCCTTTAACACCCTCCCCTGGGAAGAGATAAGGAGGGGACTCGAATATCATCGGGTCCCCCCTTGTCTCAGGGCGGTCGTCGGGGATTATCTCCGCGGCAGGTGGATCGAGTATCCGGGCCGGGATGGTGATATGCGGAGGGAGGTGTACTGCGGTGTTCCGCAGGGGTCGGTCCTCGGGCCACTCCTGTGGAACATCGCGTACGACTCGGTGTTGCGGGCCGGCCTCCCCGACGGCGTCAGCACGGTGTGTTATGCGGATGACACACTGGTGCTGGCCGTCGGGGCGCACTGGGGGAGGGCCATGCGTCGCGCGGAGGAGGGGTCGCAACGCGTCGTCGACCGGATCAGGGGGATGGGGATGACGGTGGCGGTCCATAAGACCGAGGTGATTGCGTTTCATTCACCTCGGCAGGATCCGCCACCCCCTCTGATCCGGGTGGGTGGGGCTGACATCGAGGTGAAGCCCCAGATCAGGTATCTAGGGCTGATCCTCGATAGCCACTGGCGTTTCGAGGAGCATTTCCGCTGCCTGGTCCCCCGGTTGGAAAGGATGGTTGCGGCTCTGGGCCGGATCCTGCCCAACCTGGGGGGCCCGGCGGGCCGAGTTCGTCGCCTCTATGTGGCAATGGTCCAGTCGGTGGCCCTGTACGGGGCCCCCGTCTGGGCGGACGACCTGGCTGCCTCCCGGCGCAGCATGACTATGCTGCGTCGGGTGCAGAGGCGCATGGCGCTCAGGGTCGTCCGCGGGTATCGGACCGTGTCACATGAGGCGGCGACGGTTCTAGCGGGGATGCCGCCCATGGACCTGCTCGCGCGGTCGCACGCGGTGATGTACCGGCACCGCGTCGACCGTCGCGCGGGGGTGGGGGCGGTCCCGGGCGGGCAGGAACCTGCTTGGGGCGATTTGAAGCGCCAGGCCCGGCAGTCCGTGTTGCTCGCGTGGCAGGAGCGGCTGGCTCTGCCAACCGCGGGGCACCGGACTGTCGGGGCGGTTCGGCCACTCCTGAAGGAGTGGCTGGACAGAGGCCATGGCAGCCTCACCTACCGGATGGCACAGGTATTTTCCGGGCATGGCAGCTTCGGAAGATACCTGTGCCGGATAGGGAAGGAGCCGACGGCGCGTTGCTGCCACTGCGACGCTGAGCAGGACACGGCGGATCATACCCTGGTGGTATGCCCCGCGTGGGAGGGGGAGCGCCGTGTCCTGGTCGGCGTCGTCGGGCGGGATGTCTCGCTGCCGGGCGTGGTGCGCGCCATGCTCGGCAGCGAGGAGAAGTGGAGGGCCGTGGCCTCCTTCTGCGAGAACGTAATGTTGCAGAAGGAGGCCGCGGGGAGGGAGCGCGAGCTTCAGCGGCGCGCTGAAGCTCGCGCTCGTGCGGTGGCCCGAGGTCGTCGCCCGGTCGCGAGGCGTCGCGGGCGGCCGCCTCGGCGTGGCGGATGACCTAGGCTGGTAGGGGGGTCCTGAGGGGACCCTCCTCCCGCCAGGCGGCGCCGGGTCGGACCGGTTGGGGGTAGGAGTGCCTCCCCCTACCGGTCCGACGCAAGGGGAGGCACCCTCGGCGGTCTGGTGCGGCCATGAACGCCCGGCCGCCGAGGGGTGGAAACGGGGTCGCGGGCGGTTGCGAGTTGGGGCTCGCAGCCGCCACTAAACGCGGCCCCGGGACGGATAGCGGCGGGATGGAGTGGCCCCGTCCCGCCGCTATGAGGCAGTGTGTCTACTGGGGGGACCGATTGTCCCCCCGGGGGATGGGCGCGAAAGCGCGGGCACGGGGAGGATACCGGAAGAATGCTTCGAGCGATTCCCGGTATCCTCCCAAAGCGTGCCGAAGGGTCACCGTGGGGTTTTTAGTGGGTAGGTCCCGCGCCTGTCGTTGTACTGGCGCGGGGAATCCCACACACCCCTCCCACCTCTCCCCAAGGAGAAGGGAGGGAGTCTTTCGAAGATTTTCCCCACGACAAAAAAAAAAAAAAAAAAAAAACAAAAAAGTATGAGTCTGATGAGTGAAAATCTCAGGCCTAACCTAGACCTAACATGCGTTATCCTCTAAAATATTGATCGAAACCTGGTTTAATCGACTGTTTCATTGTGGTACCACATTACTATGTTATCCAAACCAGAAAATAACCCAGGATCTGTTCAAGGAGTATGTGAAGTGTTGCGAAAGTATGAGTCTGATGAGGTCAAATCCGAGACCTAACCCAGACCTAACATGCGTTAGCCTCTAAAATATTTATCAAGACCTGGTTTAATTGAAAGTTTCAGTGTGGTACCACATCACTACGTGATGCAATCCAGAAAAAGCCCAGGATCTAGCCATCAAGTTTGAGAAATATGCGAAAGAATGTGCCTGATGAGAGCAAATCGCAGACCTAACCTAGACCTAACATGAAATATTCTCTAAAATATTGACCGAAACCAGGTTTAATTGACTGTTTCAGTGTGGTCCCACATTACTACGTGATCCAAACCAGAAAAAAACCAGGATCCGTTCAACAAGTATGTGAAGAATGCGAAAGTATGAGTCCGATGAGTGAAAATCCCAGGCCTAACCTAGACCTAACATGCGTTATCCTCAAAAATATTGATCGAAACCTGGTTTAATCAACTGTTTCAGTGTGGTACCACATTACTATGTGATCCAAACCAGAGAATAACCCAGGATCTGTTCAACAAGTATGTGAAAAACGCGAAAGTATGAGCCTGATGAGGGCAAATCCTAGACCTAACCCAAACCTAACATGCGTTATCCTCTAAAATATTTATCAAGACCAGGTTTCATTGAATGTTTCAGTGTGGTACCACTTTACTACGTGATCCAATCCAGAAACAGCCGAGGATCTAGCCTTGAAGTATGAGAAATATGCGAAAGTATGAGCCTGATGAGGGCAAATCCTAGACCTAACCCAGACCTAACATGCGTTATCCTCTAAAATATTTATCAAGACCAGGTTTAATTGATTGTTTCAGTGTGGTCCCACATTACTACGTGATCCAAACCAGAAAAAACCCAGGATCTGTTCAACATGTATGGGAAATATGCGAAAGAATGAGCCTGATGAGAGCAAATCCCAGACCTAACATAGACCTAACATGAATTATTCTCTAAAATATTGATCGAAACCAGGTTTAATTGACTGTTTCAGTGTGGTCCCACATTACTACGTGATCTAAACCAGAAATAACCCAGGATCCGTTCAACAAGTATGTGAAGAATGCGAAAGTATGAGTCTGATGAGTGAAAATCCCAGGCCTAACCTAGACCTAACATGCGTTATCCTCTAAAATATTGATCCATACCAGGTTTAATGGACTGTTTCAGCGTGGTACCACACTACTACGTGATCCAAACCAGAAAAAACCCAGGATCTGTTCAACAAGTATGTGAAAAACGCGAAAGTATGAGCCTGATGAGGGCAAATCCCAGACATATCCCAGACCTAACTTGCGTTGTCCTCTAAGATATTGATGGAAACCAGGTTTCATTGACTGTTTCAGTGTTGTACTTCATTACTACGTGATGCAATCTAGAAAAAGCCCAGGATCTAGCCATCAAGTATGAGAAATATGCGAAAGAATGAGCCTGATGAGAGCAAATCCCAGACCTAACCTAGACCTAACATGAATTATTCTCTAAAATATTGATCGAAGCCAGGTTTACTTGACTGTTTCGGTGTGGTCCCACATTACTACGTGATCCAAACCAGAAAAAATCGAGGATCCGTTCAACAAGTATGTGAAGAATGCGAAAGTATGAGTCCGATGAGTGAAAATCCCAGGCCTAACCTAGACCAAACATGCGTTATCCTCAAAAATATTGATCGAAACCTGGTTTAATCAACTCTTTCAGTGTGGTACCACATTACTATGTGATCCAAACCAGAAAATAACCCAGGATCTGTTCAACAAGTATGTGAAAAACGCGAAAGTATGAGCCTGATGAGGGCAAATCCTAGACCTAACCCAAACCTAACATGCGTTATCCTCTAAAATATTTATCAAGACCAGGTTTAATTGAATGTTTCAGTGTGGTGCCACATTACTACGAGAACCAAACCAGAAAAAACCCAGGATCCGTTCAACAAGTATGTGAAGAATGCGAGAGTATGAGTCTGATCCGTGAAAATCTCAGGCCTTACCTAGACCTAACTTGCGTTGTCCTCTAAAATATTGATGGAAACCAGGTTTCATTGACTGTTTCAGTGTGGTACTACATTACTACGTGATGCAATCCAGAAAAAGCCCAGGATCTAGTCATCAAGTATGAGAAATATGCGAAAGAATGAGCCTGATGAGAGCAAATCCCAGACCTAACCTAGACCTTACATGCGTTATCCTCTAAAATATTGAGCGAAACCAGGTTTAATGGACTGTTTCAGTGTGGTACCACACTACTTCGTGATCCAAACCAGAAAAAACCCAGGATCTGTTCAACAAGTATGTGAAGAATGCGAGAGTATGAGTCTGATCAGTGAAAATCTCAGGCCTTACCTAGACCTAACTTGCGTTGTCCTCTAAAATATTGATGGAAACCAGGTTTCATTGACTGTTTCAGTGTGGTACTACATTACTACGTGATGCAATCCAGAAAAAGCCCAGGATCTAGTCATCAAGTATGAGAAATATGCGAAAGTATGAGCCTGATGAGGGCAAATCCTAGACCTAACCCGGACCTAACATGCGTTATCCTCTAAAATATTTATCAAGATCAGGTTTAATTGATTGTTTCAGTGTGGTCCCACATTACTACGTGATCGAAACCAGAAAAAACCCAGGATCTGTTCAACGTGTATGAGAAATATGCGAAAGAATGAGCCTGATGAGAGCAAATCCCAGACCTAACCTAGACCTAACATGAATTATTCTCTAAAATATTGATCGAAACCAGGTTTACTTGACTGTTTCTGTGTGGTACCACACTACTACGTGATCCAAACCATAAAATACCCAGGATCTAGCCATCAAGTATGAGAAATATGCGAAAGAATGAGTCTGATGAGAGCAAATCCCAGACCTAACCTAGACCTTACATGCGTTATCCTCTAAAATATTGATCGAAACCAGGTTTAATTGACTGTTTCAGTGTGGTCCCACATTACTACGTGATCCAAACGAGAAAAAACCCAGGATCTGTTCAACAAGTATGTGAAAGACGCTAAACTGCGAGCCTGATGAGGGCAAATCGTAGACCTAATCCAGACCTAAGATGCGTTAACCGCTAAAATATTTATCCAGACCAGGTTTCATTGAATGTTTCAGTGTGGTACCACTTTACTACGTGATGCAATCCAGGAAAAGCCCAGGATCTAGCCATGAAGTATGAGAAATATGCAAAAGTATGAGCCTGATGAGGGCACATCCTAGACCAAACCCAGACCTAACATGCGTTAGCCTCTAAAATTTTTATCAAGACCTGGTTTAATTGAAAGTTTCAGTGTGGTACCACATTACTACGTGATGCAATCCAGAAAAAGCCCAGGATCTAGCCATCAAGTTTGAGAAATATGCGAAAGAATGTGCCTGATGAGAGCAAATCGCAGACCTAACCTAGACCTAACATGAATTATTCTCTAAAATATTGACCGAAACCAGGTTTAATTGACTGTTTCAGTGTGGTCCCACATTACTACGTGATCCAAACCAGAAAAAAACCAGGATCCGTTCAACAAGTATGTGAAGAATGCGAAAGCATGAGTCCGATGAGTGAAAATCCCAGGCCTAACCTAGACCTAACTTGCGTTGTCCTCTAAAATATTGATCGAAACCAGGTTTAATCGACTGTTTCGGTGTGGTACCACACTACTACGTGATCCAAACCATAAAAAACCCAGGATCTAGCCATCAAGTATGAGAAATATGCGAAAGAATGAGCCTGATGAGAGCAAATCCCAGACCTAACCTAGACCATACATGCGTTATCCTCTAAAATATTGAGCGAAACCAGGTTTAATGGACTGTTTCAGTGTGGTACCACACTACTTCGTGATCCAAACCAGAAAAAACCCAGGATCTGTTCAACAAGTATGTGAAAAACGCTAAACTGTGAGCCTGATGAGAGCAAATCCCAGACCTAACATAGACCTAACATGAATTATTCTCTAAAATATTGATCGAAACCAGGTTTAATTGACTGTTTCAGTGTGGTCCCACATTACTACGTGATCTAAACCAGAAATAACCCAGGATCCGTTCAACAAGTATGTGAAGAATGCGAAAGTATGAGTCTAATGAGTGAAAATCCCAGGCCTAACCTAGACCTAACATGCGTTATCCTCTAAAATATTGATCCAAACCAGGTTTAATGGACTGTTTCAGCGTGGTGCCACACTACTACGTGATCCAAACCAGAAAAAACCCAGGATCTGTTCAACAAGTATGTGAAAAACGCGAAAGTATGAGCCTGATGAGGGCAAATAACAGACATATCCCAGACCTAACTTGCGTTGTCCTCTAAGATATTGATGGAAACCAGGTTTCATTGACTGTTTCAGTGTTGTACTTCATTACTACGTGATGCAATCTAGAAAAAGCCCAGGATCTAGCCATCAAGTATGAGAAATATGCGAAAGAATGAGCCTGATGAGAGCAAATCCCAGACCTAACCTAGACCTAACATGAATTATTCTCTAAAATATTGATCGAAGCCAGGTTTAATTGACTGTTTCAGTGTGGTCCCACATTACTACGTGATCCAAACCAGAAAAAAACGAGGATCCGTTCAACAAGTATGTGAAGAATGCGAAAGTATGAGTCTGATCAGTGAAAATCTCAGGCCTTACCTAGACCTAACTTGCGTTGTCCTCTAAAATATTGATGGAAACCAGGTTTCATTGACTGTTTCAGTGTGGTACTACATTACTACGTGATGCAATCCAGAAAAAGCCCAGGATCTAGTCATCAAGTATGAGAAATATGCGAAAGAATGAGCCTGATGAGAGCAAATCCCAGACCTAACCTAGACCTTACATGCGTTATCCTCTAAAATATTGAGCGAAACCAGGTTTAATGGACTGTTTCAGTGTGGTACCACACTACTTCGTGATCCAAACCAGAAAAAACCCAGGATCTGTTCAACAAGTATGTGAAAAACGCTAAACTGTGAGCCTGATGAGGGCAAATCTCAGACCTAACCCAGACATAAGATGCGTTATCCTCTAAAATATTTATCCAGACCAGGATTCATTGAATGTTTCAGTGTGGTACCACTTTACTACGTGATCCAATCCAGAAACAGCCCAGGATCTAGCCATGAAGTATGAGAAATATGCGAAAGTAAGAGCCTGATGAGGGCAAATCCTAGACCTATCCCAGACCTAACTTGCGTTATCCTCTAAAATATTGATCGAAACCAGGTTTAATTGACTGTTTCAGCGTGGTACCACATTACTACGTGATACAATCCAGAAACAGCCCAGGATCTAGCCATGAAGTATGAGAAATATGCGAAAGTATGAGCCTGATGAGGGCAAATCCTAGACCTAACCCGGACCTAACATGCGTTATCCTCTAAAATATTTATCAAGATCAGGTTTAATTGATTGTTTCAGTGTGGTCCCACATTACTACGTGATCCAAACCAGAAAAAACCCAGGATCTGTTCAACGTGTATGAGAAATATGCGAAAGAATGAGCCTGATGAGAGCAAATCCCAGACCTAACCTAGACCTAACATGAATTATTCTCTAAAATATTGATCGAAACCAGGTTTACTTGACTGTTTCAGTGTGGTACCACACTACTACGTGATCCAAACCATAAAAAACCCAGGATCTAGCCAACATGTATGGGAAATATGCGAAAGAATGAGCCTGATGAGAGCAAATCCCAGACCTAACATAGACCTAACATGAATTATTCTCTAAAATATTGATCGAAACCAGGTTTAATTGACTGTTTCAGTGTGGTCCCACATTACTACGTGATCTAAACCAGAAATAACCCAGGATCCGTTCAACAAGTATGTGAAGAATGCGAAAGTATGAGTCTGATGAGTGAAAATCCCAGGCCTAACCTAGACCTAACATGCGTTATCCTCTAAAATATTGATCCAAACCAGGTTTAATGGACTGTTTCAGCGTGGTACCACACTACTACGTGATCCAAACCAGAAAAAACCCTGGATCTGTTCAACAAGTATGTGAAAAACGCGAAAGTATGAGCCTGATGAGGGCAAATCCCAGACATATCCCAGACCTAACTTGCGTTGTCCTCTAAGATATTGATGGAAACCAGGTTTCATTGACTGTTTCAGTGTTGTACTTCATTACTACGTGATGCAATCTAGAAAAAGCCCAGGATCTAGCCATCAAGTATGAGAAATATGCGAAAGAATGAGCCTGATGAGAGCAAATCCCAGACCTAACCTAGACCTAACATGAATTATTCTCTAAAATATTGATCGAAGCCAGGTTTACTTGACTGTTTCGGTGTGGTCCCACATTACTACGTGATCCAAACCAGAAAAAAACGAGGATCCGTTTAACAAGTATGTGAAGAATGCGAAAGTATGAGTCCGATGAGTGAAAATCCCAGGCCTAACCTAGACCAAACATGCGTTATCCTCAAAAATATTGATCGAAACCTGGTTTAATCAACTCTTTCAGTGTGGTACCACATTACTATGTGATCCAAACCAGAAAATAACCCAGGATCTGTTCAACAAGTATGTGAAAAACGCGAAAGTATGAGCCTGATGAGGGCAAATCCTAGACCTAACCCAAACCTAACATGCGTTATCCTCTAAAATATTTATCAAGACCAGGTTTAATTGAATGTTTCAGTGTGGTGCCACATTACTACGAGAACCAAACTAGAAAAAACCCAGGATCCGTTCAACAAGTATGTGAAGAATGCGAGAGTATGAGTCTGATCAGTGAAAATCTCAGGCCTTACCTAGACCTAACTTGCGTTGTCCTCTAAAATATTGATGGAAACCAGGTTTCATTGACTGTTTCAGTGTGGTACTACATTACTACGTGATGCAATCCAGAAAAAGCCCAGGATCTAGCCATCAAGTATGAGAAATATGCGAAAGAATGAGCCTGATGAGAGCAAATCCCAAACCTAACCTAGACCTTACATGCGTTATCCTCTAAAATATTGAGCGAAACCAGGTTTAATGGACTGTTTCAGTGTGGTACCACACTACTTCGTGATCCAAACCAGAAAAAACCCAGGATCTGTTCAACAAGTATGTGAAAAACGCTAAACTGTGAGCCTGATGAGGGCAAATCTCAGACCTAACCCAGACATAAGATGCGTTATCCTCTAAAATATTTATCCAGACCAGGATTCATTGAATGTTTCAGTGTGGTACCACTTTACTACGTGATCCAATCCAGAAACAGCCCAGGATCTAGCCATGAAGTATGAGAAATATGCGAAAGTAAGAGCCTGATGAGGGCAAATCCTAGACCTATCCCAGACCTAACTTGCGTTATCCTCTAAAATATTGAGCGAAACCAGGTTTAATGTACTGTTTCAGTGTGGTACCACACTACTTCGTGATCCAAACCAGAAAAAACCCAGGATCTGTTCAACAAGTATGTGAAAAACGCTAAACTGTGAGCCTGATGAGGGCAAATCTTAGACCTAACCCAGACCTAAGATGCGTTAACCTCTAAAATATTTATCCAGACCAGGTTTCATTGAATGTTTCAGTGTGGTACCACTTTACTACGTGATCCAATCCAGAAATAGCACAGGATCTAGCCATGAAGTATGAGAAATATGCGAATGTAAGAGCCTGATGAGGGCAAATCCTAGACCTATCCCAGACCTAACTTGCGTTATCCTCTAAAATATTGATCGAAACCAGGTTTAATTGACTGTTTCAGCGTGGTACCACATTACTACGTGATACAATCCAGAAACAGCCCAGGATCTAGCCATGAAGTATGAGAAATATGCGAAAGTATGAGCCTGATGAGGGCAAATCCTAGACCTAACCCGGACCTAACATGCGTTATCCTCTAAAATATTTATCAAGATCAGGTTTAATTGATTGTTTCAGTGTGGTCCCACATTACTACGTGATCGAAACCAGAAAAAACCCAGGATCTGTTCAACGTGTATGAGAAATATGCGAAAGAATGAGCCTGATGAGAGCAAATCCCAGACCTAACCTAGACCTAACATGAATTATTCTCTAAAATATTGATCGAAACCAGGTTTACTTGACTGTTTCTGTGTGGTACCACACTACTACGTGATCCAAACCATAAAAAACCCAGGATCTAGCCATCAAGTATGAGAAATATGCGAAAGAATGAGCCTGATGAGAGCAAATCCCAGACCTAACCTAGACCTTACATGCGTTATCCTCTAAAATATTGAGCGAAACCAGGTTTAATGGACTGTTTCAGTGTGGTACCACACTACTTCATGATCCAAACCAGAAAAAACCCAGGATCTGTTCAACAAGTATGTGAAAAACGCTAAACTGTGAGCCTGATGAGGGCAAATCTTAGACCTAACCCAGACCTAAGATGCGTTAACCTCTAAAATATTTATCCAGACCAGGTTTCATTGAATGTTTCAGTGTGGTACCACTTTACTACGTGATCCAATCCAGAAATAGCACAGGATCAAGCCATGAAGTATGAGAAATATGCGAAAGTATGAGCCTGATGAGGGCAAATCCTAGACCTAACCCAGACCTAACATGCGTTATCCTCTAAAATATTTATCAAGACCAGGTTTAATTGATTGTTTCAGTGTGGTCCCACATTACTACGTGATCCAAACCAGAAAAAACCCAGGATCTGTTCAACATGTATGGGAAATATGCGAAAGAATGAGCCTGATGAGAGCAAATCCCAGACCTAACATAGACCTAACATGAATTATTCTCTAAAATATTGATCGAAACCAGGTTTAATTGACTGTTTCAGTGTGGTCCCACATTACTACGTGATCTAAACCAGAAATAACCCAGGATCCGTTCAACAAGTATGTGAAGAATGCGAAAGTATGAGTCTGATGAGTGAAAATCCCAGGCCTAACCTAGACCTAACATGCGTTATCCTCTAAAATATTGATCCAAACCAGGTTTAATGGACTGTTTCAGCGTGGTACCACACTACTACGTGATCCAAACCAGAAAAAACCCAGGATCTGTTCAACAAGTATGTGAAAAACGCGAAAGTATGAGCCTGATGAGGGCAAATCCCAGACATATCCCAGACCTAACTTGCGTTGTCCTCTAAGATATTGATGGAAACCAGGTTTCATTGACTGTTTCAGTGTTGTACTTCATTACTACGTGATGCAATCTAGAAAAAGCCCAGGATCTAGCCATCAAGTATGAGAAATATGCGAAAGAATGAGCCTGATGAGAGCAAATCCCAGACCTAACCTAGACCTAACATGAATTATTCTCTAAAATATTGATCGAAGCCAGGTTTACTTGACTGTTTCGGTGTGGTCCCACATTACTACGTGATCCAAACCAGAAAAAAACGAGGATCCGTTTAACAAGTATGTGAAGAATGCGAAAGTATGAGTCCGATGAGTGAAAATCCCAGGCCTAACCTAGACCAAACATGCGTTATCCTCTAAAATATTGATCGAAACCTGGTTTAATCAACTCTTTCAGTGTGGTACCACATTACTATGTGATCCAAACCAGAAAATAACCCAGGATCTGTTCAACAAGTATGTGAAAAACGCGAAAGTATGAGCCTGATGAGGGCAAATCCTAGACCTAACCCAAACCTAACATGCGTTATCCTCTAAGATATTGATGGAAACCAGGTTTCATTGACTGTTTCAGTGTTGTACTTCATTACTACGTGATGCAATCTAGAAAAAGCCCAGGATCTAGCCATCAAGTATGAGAAATATGCGAAAGAATGAGCCTGATGAGAGCAAATCCCAGACCTATCCTAGACCTTACATGCGTTATCCTCTAAAATATTGAGCGAAACCAGGTTTAATGGACTGTTTCAGTGTGGTACCACACTACTTCGTGATCCAAACCAGAAAAAACCCAGGATCTGTTCAACAAGTATGTGAAAAACGCTAAACTGTGAGCCTGATGAGGGCAAATCTTAGACCTAACCCAGACCTAAGATGCGTTAACCTCTAAAATATTTATCCAGACCAGGTTTCATTGAATGTTTCAGTGTGGTACCGCTTTACTACGTGATCCAATCCAGAAATAGCACAGGATCTAGCCATGAAGTATGAGAAATATGCGAATGTAAGAGCCTGATGAGGGCAAATCCTAGACCTATCCCAGACCTAACTTGCGTTATCCTCTAAAATATTGATCGAAACCAGGTTTAATTGACTGTTTCAGCGTGGTACCACATTACTACGTGATACAATCCAGAAACAGCCGAGGATCTAGCCTTGAAGTATGAGAAATATGCGAAAGTATGAGCCTGATGAGGGCAAATCCTAGACCTAACCCAGACCTAACATGCGTTATCCTCTAAAATATTTATCAAGACCAGGTTTAATTGATTGTTTCAGTGTGGTCCCACATTACTACGTGATCCAAACCAGAAAAAACCCAGGATCTGTTCAACATGTATGGGAAATATGCGAAAGAATGAGCCTGATGAGAGCAAATCCCAGACCTAACATAGACCTAACATGAATTATTCTCTAAAATATTGATCGAAACCAGGTTTAATTGACTGTTTCAGTGTGGTCCCACATTACTACGTGATCTAAACCAGAAATAACCCAGGATCCGTTCAACAAGTATGTGAAGAATGCGAAAGTATGAGTCTGATGAGTGAAAATCCCAGGCCTAACCTAGACCTAACATGCGTTATCCTCTAAAATATTGATCCAAACCAGGTTTAATGGACTGTTTCAGCGTGGTACCACACTACTACGTGATCCAAACCAGAAAAAACCCTGGATCTGTTCAACAAGTATGTGAAAAACGCGAAAGTATGAGCCTGATGAGGGCAAATCCCAGACATATCCCAGACCTAACTTGCGTTGTCCTCTAAGATATTGATGGAAACCAGGTTTCATTGACTGTTTCAGTGTTGTACTTCATTACTACGTGATGCAATCTAGAAAAAGCCCAGGATCTAGCCATCAAGTATGAGAAATATGCGAAAGAATGAGCCTGATGAGAGCAAATCCCAGACCTAACCTAGACCTAACATGAATTATTCTCTAAAATATTGATCGAAGCCAGGTTTACTTGACTGTTTCGGTGTGGTCCCACATTACTACGTGATCCAAACCAGAAAAAAACGAGGATCCGTTTAACAAGTATGTGAAGAATGCGAAAGTATGAGTCCGATGAGTGAAAATCCCAGGCCTAACCTAGACCAAACATGCGTTATCCTCAAAAATATTGATCGAAACCTGGTTTAATCAACTCTTTCAGTGTGGTACCACATTACTATGTGATCCAAACCAGAAAATAACCCAGGATCTGTTCAACAAGTATGTGAAAAACGCGAAAGTATGAGCCTGATGAGGGCAAATCCTAGACCTAACCCAAACCTAACATGCGTTATCCTCTAAAATATTTATCAAGACCAGGTTTAATTGAATGTTTCAGTGTGGTGCCACATTACTACGAGAACCAAACTAGAAAAAACCCAGGATCCGTTCAACAAGTATGTGAAGAATGCGAGAGTATGAGTCTGATCAGTGAAAATCTCAGGCCTTACCTAGACCTAACTTGCGTTGTCCTCTAAAATATTGATGGAAACCAGGTTTCATTGAATGTTTCAGTGTGGTACCACTTTACTACGTGATCCAATCCAGAAACAGCCCAGGATCTAGCCATGAAGTATGAGAAATATGCGAAAGTAAGAGCCTGATGAGGGCAAATCCTAGACCTATCCCAGACCTAACTTGCGTTATCCTCTAAAATATTGAGCGAAACCAGGTTTAATGTACTGTTTCAGTGTGGTACCACACTACTTCGTGATCCAAACCAGAAAAAACCCAGGATCTGTTCAACAAGTATGTGAAAAACGCTAAACTGTGAGCCTGATGAGGGCAAATCTTAGACCTAACCCAGACCTAAGATGCCTTAACCTCTAAAATATTTATCCAGACCAGGTTTCATTGAATGTTTCAGTGTGGTACCACTTTACTACGTGATCCAATCCAGAAATAGCACAGGATCTAGCCATGAAGTATGAGAAATATGCGAATGTAAGAGCCTGATGAGGGCAAATCCTAGACCTATCCCAGACCTAACTTGCGTTATCCTCTAAAATATTGATCGAAACCAGGTTTAATTGACTGTTTCAGCGTGGTACCACATTACTACGTGATACAATCCAGAAACAGCCCAGGATCTAGCCATGAAGTATGAGAAATATGCGAAAGTATGAGCCTGATGAGGGCAAATCCTAGACCTAACCCGGACCTAACATGCGTTATCCTCTAAAATATTTATCAAGATCAGGTTTAATTGATTGTTTCAGTGTGGTCCCACATTACTACGTGATCGAAACCAGAAAAAACCCAGGATCTGTTCAACGTGTATGAGAAATATGCGAAAGAATGAGCCTGATGAGAGCAAATCCCAGACCTAACCTAGACCTAACATGAATTATTCTCTAAAATATTGATCGAAACCAGGTTTACTTGACTGTTTCTGTGTGGTACCACACTACTACGTGATCCAAACCATAAAAAACCCAGGATCTAGCCATCAAGTATGAGAAATATGCGAAAGAATGAGCCTGATGAGAGCAAATCCCAGACCTAACCTAGACCTTACATGCGTTATCCTCTAAAATATTGAGCGAAACCAGGTTTAATGGACTGTTTCAGTGTGGTACCACACTACTTCATGATCCAAACCAGAAAAAACCCAGGATCTGTTCAACAAGTATGTGAAAAACGCTAAACTGTGAGCCTGATGAGGGCAAATCTTAGACCTAACCCAGACCTAAGATGCGTTAACCTCAAAAATATTTATCCAGACCAGGTTTCATTGAATGTTTCAGTGTGGTACCACTTTACTACGTGATCCAATCCAGAAATAGCACAGGATCAAGCCATGAAGTATGAGAAATATGCGAAAGTATGAGCCTGATGAGGGCAAATCCTAGACCTAACCCAGACCTAACATGCGTTATCCTCAAAAATATTGATCGAAACCTGGTTTAAACAACTCTTTCAGTGTGGTACCACATTACTATGTGATCCAAACCAGAAAATAACCCAGGATCTGTTCAACAAGTATGTGAAAAACGCGAAAGTATGAGCCTGATGATGGCAAATCCCAGACCTAACCCAAACCTAACATGCGTTATCCTCTAAAATATTTATCAAGACCAGGTTTAATTGAATGTTTCAGTGTGGTGCCACATTACTACGAGAACCAAACCAGAAAAAACCCAGGATCCGTTCAACAAGTATGTGAAGAATGCGAAAGTATGATTCTGATCAGTGAAAATCTCAGGCCTTACCTAGACCTAACTTGCGTTGTCCTCTAAAATATTGATGGAAACCAGGTTTCATTGACTGTTTCAGTGTGGTACTACATTACTACGTGATGCAATCCAGAAAAAGCCCAGGATCTAGCCATCAAGTATGAGAAATATGCGAAAGAATGAGCCTGATGAGAGCAAATCCCAGACCTAACCTAGACCTAACATGCGTTATCCTCTAAAATATTGATCGAAACCAGGTTTAATGGACTGTTTCAGTGAGGTACCACACTACTTCGTGATCCAAACCAGAAAAAGCCCAGGATCTGTTCAACAAGTATGTGAAAAACGCTAAACTGTGAGCCTGATGAGGGCAAATCTTAGACCTAACCCAGACATAAGATGCGTTATCCTCTAAAATATTTATCCAGACCAGGATTCATTGAATGTTTCAGTGTGGTACCACTTTACTACGTGATCCAATCCAGAAATAGCCCAGGATCTAGCCATGAAGTATGAGAAATATGCGAAAGTAAGAGCCTGATGAGGGCAAATCCTAGACCTATCCCAGACCTAACTTGCGTTATCCTCTAAAATATTGATCGAAACCAGGTTTAATTGACTGTTTCAGCGTGGTACCACATTACTACGTGATACAATCCAGAAACAGCCCAGGATCTAGCCATGAAGTATCAGAAATATCCGAAAGTATGAGCCTGATGAGGGCAAATCCTAGACCTAACCCGGACCTAACAGGCGTTATCCTCTAAAATATTTATCAAGATCAGGTTTAATTGATTGTTTCAGTGTGGTCCCACATTACTACGTGATCCAAACCAGAAAAAACCCAGGATCTGATCAACGTGTATGAGAAATATGCGAAAGAATGAGCCTGATGAGAGCAAATCCCAGACCTAACCTAGACCTAACATGAATTATTCTCTAAAATATTGATCGAAACCAGGTTTACTTGACTGTTTCAGTGTGGTACCACATTACTACGTGATCCAAACCAGAAAAAACCCAGGATCTGTTCAACAAGTATGTGAAAAACGCGAAAGTATGAGTCTGATGAGGTCAAATCCCAGACCTATCCCAGACTTAACTTGCGTTATCCTCTAAAATATTGATCGAAACCAGGTTTAATCGACTGTTTCAGCGTGGTGCCACATTACTACGTGATACAATCCAGAAACAGCCCAGGATCTAGCCATGAAGTATGAGAAATATGCGAAAGTATGAGCCTGATGAGGGCAAATCCTAGACCTAACCCAAACCTAACATGCGTTATCCTCTAAAATATTTATCAAGACCTGGTTTAATTGAATGTTTCAGTGTGAAACCACATTACTACGTGAACCAAACCAGAAAAAACCCAGGATCCGTTCAACAAGTATGTTAAAACTGCGACAGTATGACCCTGATAAGGGCAAATCCCAGGCCTAGCCTAGACCTAACATGCGTTGTCCTCAAGAATATTGATGGAAACCAGGTTTAATTGACTGTTTCAGTGTTGTACTTCATTACTACGTGATGCAATCCAGAAAAAGCCCAGGATCTAGCCATCAAGTATGAGAAATATGCGAAAGAATGAACCTGCTGAGAGCAAATCCCAGACCTAACCTAGACATAACATGAATTATTCTCTAAAATATTGATCGAAACCAGGTTTTATTGACTGTTTCAGTGTTGTACTTCATTACTACGTGATGCAATCCAGAAAAAGCCCAGGATCTAGCCATCAAGAATGAGAAATATGCGAAAGAATGAGTCCGATGGGAGCAAATCCCTGACCTAACCTAGACCTAACATGAATTATTCTCTAAAATATTGATCAAAACCAGGTTTATTGGACTGTTTCAGTGTGGTACCACATTACTACGTGATCCAATCCAGAAATAGCCCAGGATCTAGCCATGAAGTATGAGAAATATGCGAAAGCATGAGCCTGATAAGGGCAAATCCTAGACCTAACCCAGACCTAAGATGCGTTATCCTCTAAAATATTTATCAAGACTAGGTTTAATTGAATGTTTCAGTGTGGTACCACATTACTACGTGATCAAAACCAGAAAAAAACCCAGGATCCGTTCAACAAGTATGTGAAGAATGCGAAAGTATGAGTTTGATCAGTGAAAATCTCAGGCCTCACCTAGACCTAACTTGCGTTGTCCTCTAAAATATTGATGGAAACCAGGTTTCATTGACTGTTTCAGTGTGGTACTACATTACTACGTGATGCAATCCAGAAAAAGCCCAGGATCTAGCCATCAAGTATGAGAAATATGCGAAAGAATGAGCCTGATGAGAGCAAATCCCAGACCTAACCTAGACCTAACATGCGTTATCCTCTAAAATATTTAGCGAAACCAGGTTTAATGGACTGTTTCAGTGTGGTACCACTCTACGTCGTGATCCAAACCAGCGAAAGCCCAGGATCTGTTCAAGTATGTGAAAAACGCTAAACTGTGAGCCTGATGAGGGCAAATCTTAGACCTAACCCAGACCTAAGATGCGTTATCCTCTAAAATATTTATCCAGACCAGGTTTCATTGAATGTATCTGTGTGGTACCACTTTACTACGTGATCCAATCCAGAAACAGCCCAGGATCTAGCCATGAAGTATGAGAAACATGCGAAAGAATGAGCCAGATGAGAGCAAATCCCAGACCTAACCTAGACCTAACATGAATTATTCTGTAATATATTGATCGAAACCAGGTTTAATTGACTGTTTCAGTGTGGTCCCACATTACTACGTGATCCAAACGAGAAAAAACCTGGGATCCGTTCAACAAGAATGTGAAGAATGCGAAAGTATGAGTCTGATGAGTGAAAATCTCAGGCCTAACCTAGACCTAACATGCGTTATCCTCTAAAATATTGATCGAAACCTGGTTTAATCGACTGTTTCAGTGTGGTACCACATTACTATGTTATCCAAGCCAGAAAATAACCCAGGATCTGTTCAAGGAGTATGTGAAGTGTTGCGAAAGTATGAGTCTGATGAGGTCAAATCCGAGACCTAACCCAGACCTAACATGCGTTAGCCTCTAAAATATTTATCAAGACCTGGTTTAATTGAAAGTTTCAGTGTGGTACCACATTACTACGTGATGCAATCCAGAAAAAACCCAGGATCTAGCCATCAAGTTTGAGAAATATGCGAAAGAATGTGCCTGATGAGAGCAAATCCCAGACCTAACCTAGACCTAACATGAATTATTCTCTAAAATATTGACCGAAACCAGGTTTAATTGACTGTTTCAGTGTGGTCCCACATTACTACGTGATCCAAACCAGAAAAAAACCAGGATCCGTTCAACAAGTATGTGAAGAATGCGAAAGTATGAGTCCGATGAGTGAAAATCCCAGGCCTAACCTAGACCTAACATGCGTTATCCTCAAAAATATTGATCGAAACCTGGTTTAATCTACTGTTTCAGTGTGGTACCACATTACTATGTGATCCAAACCAGAAAATAACCCAGGATCTGTTCAACAAGTATGTGAATACGCGAAAGTATGAGTCTGATGAGGTCAAATCCCAGACCAATCCCAGACTTAAATTGCGTTATCCTCTAAAATATTGATCGGAACCAGGTTTAATCGACTGTTTCAGTGTGGTACCACACTACTACGTGATCCAAACCATAAAAAACCCAGGATCTAGCCATCAAGTATGAGAAATATGCGAAAGAATGAGCCTGATGAGAGCAAATCCCAGACCTAACCTAGACCTTAGATGCGTTATCCTCTAAAATATTTATCAAGACTAGGTTTAATTGAATGTTTCAGTGTGGTACCACATTACTACGTGATCAAAACCAGAAAAAAACCCAGGATCCGTTCAACAAGTATGTGAAGAATGCGAAAGTATGAGTCTGATGAGGTCAAATCCCAGACCTATCCCAGACTTAACTTGCGTTGTCCTCTAAAATATTTATCAAGATCAGGTTTAATTGATTGTTTCAGTGTGCTCCCACATTACTACGTGATCCAAACCAGAAGAAACCCAGTATCTGTTCAACATGTATGAGAAATATGCGAAAGAATGAGCCTGATGAGAGCAAATCCCAGACCTAACCTAGACCTAACATGCGTTATCCTCTAAAATATTTATCAAGATCAGGTTTCATTGAATGTTTCAGTGTGCTCCCACATTACTACGTGAACCAAACCAGAAAAAACCCAGGATCCGTTCAACAAGTATGTTATAACTGCGACAGTATGACCCTGATGAGGGTAAATCCCAGGCCTAACCTAGACCTAACATGCGTTGTCCTCTAAAATATTGAGGGAAAACAGGTTTAATTGACTGTTTCAGTGTTGTACTTCATTACTACGTGATGCAATCCAGAAAAAGCCCAGGATCTAGCCATCAAGTATGAGAAATATGCGAAAGAATGAGCCTGATGAGTGCAAATCCCAGACCTAACCTAGACCTAACATGAATTATTCTCTAAAATATTGATCGAAACCAGGTTTAATTGACTGTTTCAGTGTTGTACTTCATTAATACGTGATGCAATCCAGAAAAAGCCCAGGATCTAGCCATCAAGTATGAGAAATATGCGAAAGAATGAGCCTGATGAGAGCAAATCCCTGACCTAACCTAGACCTAACATGAATTATTCTCTAAAATATTGATCAAAACCAGGTTTGATTGACTGTTTCAGTGTGGTACCACATTACTACGTGATCCAATCCAGAAATAGCCCAGGATCTAGCCATGAAGTATGAGAAATATGCGAAAGTATGAGCCTGATGAGGACAAATCCTAGACCTAACCCAGACCTAACATGCGTTATTCTCTAAAATATTTATCAAGACCAGGTTTAATTGAATGTTTCAGTGTGGTACCACATTACTACGTGATCAAAACCAGAAAAAACCCAGGATCCGTTCAACAAGTATGTGAAGAATGCGAAAGTATGAGTTTGATCAGTGAAAATCTCAGGCCTCACCTAGACCTAACTTGCGTTGTCCTCTAAAATATTGATGGAAACCAGGTTTCATTGACTGTTTCAGTGTGGTACTACATTACTACGTGATGCAATCCAGAAAAAGCCCAGGATCTAGCCATCAAGTATGAGAAATATGCGAAAGAATGAGCCTGATGAGAGCAAATCCCAGACCTAACCTAGACCTAACATGCGTTATCCTCTAAAATATTTAGCGAAACCAGGTTTAATGGACTGTTTCAGTGTGGTACCACTCTACGTCGTGATCCAAACCAGCGAAAGCCCAGGATCTGTTCAAGTATGTGAAAAACGCTAAACTGTGAGCCTGATGAGGGCAAATCTTAGACCTAACCCAGACCTAAGATGCGTTATCCTCTAAAATATTTATCCAGACCAGGTTTCATTGAATGTATCTGTGTGGTACCACTTTACTACGTGATCCAATCCAGAAACAGCCCAGGATCTAGCCATGAAGTATGAGAAACATGCGAAAGAATGAGCCAGATGAGAGCAAATCCCAGACCTAACCTAGACCTAACATGAATTATTCTGTAATATATTGATCGAAACCAGGTTTAATTGACTGTTTCAGTGTGGTCCCACATTACTACGTGATCCAAACGAGAAAAAACCTGGGATCCGTTCAACAAGAATGTGAAGAATGCGAAAGTATGAGTCTGATGAGTGAAAATCTCAGGCCTAACCTAGACCTAACATGCGTTATCCTCTAAAATATTGATCGAAACCTGGTTTAATCGACTGTTTCAGTGTGGTACCACATTACTATGTTATCCAAGCCAGAAAATAACCCAGGATCTGTTCAAGGAGTATGTGAAGTGTTGCGAAAGTATGAGTCTGATGAGGTCAAATCCGAGACCTAACCCAGACCTAACATGCGTTAGCCTCTAAAATATTTATCAAGACCTGGTTTAATTGAAAGTTTCAGTGTGGTACCACATTACTACGTGATGCAATCCAGAAAAAACCCAGGATCTAGCCATCAAGTTTGAGAAATATGCGAAAGAATGTGCCTGATGAGAGCAAATCCCAGACCTAACCTAGACCTAACATGAATTATTCTCTAAAATATTGACCGAAACCAGGTTTAATTGACTGTTTCAGTGTGGTCCCACATTACTACGTGATCCAAACCAGAAAAAAACCAGGATCCGTTCAACAAGTATGTGAAGAATGCGAAAGTATGAGTCCGATGAGTGAAAATCCCAGGCCTAACCTAGACCTAACATGCGTTATCCTCAAAAATATTGATCGAAACCTGGTTTAATCTACTGTTTCAGTGTGGTACCACATTACTATGTGATCCAAACCAGAAAATAACCCAGGATCTGTTCAACAAGTATGTGAATACGCGAAAGTATGAGTCTGATGAGGTCAAATCCCAGACCAATCCCAGACTTAAATTGCGTTATCCTCTAAAATATTGATCGGAACCAGGTTTAATCGACTGTTTCAGTGTGGTACCACACTACTACGTGATCCAAACCATAAAAAACCCAGGATCTAGCCATCAAGTATGAGAAATATGCGAAAGAATGAGCCTGATGAGAGCAAATCCCAGACCTAACCTAGACCTTAGATGCGTTATCCTCTAAAATATTTATCAAGACTAGGTTTAATTGAATGTTTCAGTGTGGTACCACATTACTACGTGATCAAAACCAGAAAAAAACCCAGGATCCGTTCAACAAGTATGTGAAGAATGCGAAAGTATGAGTCTGATGAGGTCAAATCCCAGACCTATCCCAGACTTAACTTGCGTTGTCCTCTAAAATATTTATCAAGATCAGGTTTAATTGATTGTTTCAGTGTGCTCCCACATTACTACGTGATCCAAACCAGAAGAAACCCAGTATCTGTTCAACATGTATGAGAAATATGCGAAAGAATGAGCCTGATGAGAGCAAATCCCAGACCTAACCTAGACCTAACATGCGTTATCCTCTAAAATATTTATCAAGATCAGGTTTCATTGAATGTTTCAGTGTGCTCCCACATTACTACGTGAACCAAACCAGAAAAAACCCAGGATCCGTTCAACAAGTATGTTATAACTGCGACAGTATGACCCTGATGAGGGTAAATCCCAGGCCTAACCTAGACCTAACATGCGTTGTCCTCTAAAATATTGAGGGAAAACAGGTTTAATTGACTGTTTCAGTGTTGTACTTCATTACTACGTGATGCAATCCAGAAAAAGCCCAGGATCTAGCCATCAAGTATGAGAAATATGCGAAAGAATGAGCCTGATGAGTGCAAATCCCAGACCTAACCTAGACCTAACATGAATTATTCTCTAAAATATTGATCGAAACCAGGTTTAATTGACTGTTTCAGTGTTGTACTTCATTAATACGTGATGCAATCCAGAAAAAGCCCAGGATCTAGCCATCAAGTATGAGAAATATGCGAAAGAATGAGCCTGATGAGAGCAAATCCCTGACCTAACCTAGACCTAACATGAATTATTCTCTAAAATATTGATCAAAACCAGGTTTGATTGACTGTTTCAGTGTGGTACCACATTACTACGTGATCCAATCCAGAAATAGCCCAGGATCTAGCCATGAAGTATGAGAAATATGCGAAAGTATGAGCCTGATGAGGACAAATCCTAGACCTAACCCAGACCTAACATGCGTTATTCTCTAAAATATTTATCAAGACCAGGTTTAATTGAATGTTTCAGTGTGGTACCACATTACTACGTGATCAAAACCAGAAAAAACCCAGGATCCGTTCAACAAGTATGTGAAGAATGCGAAAGTATGAGTTTGATCAGTGAAAATCTCAGGCCTCACCTAGACCTAACTTGCGTTGTCCTCTAAAATATTGATGGAAACCAGGTTTCATTGACTGTTTCAGTGTGGTACTACATTACTACGTGATGCAATCCAGAAAAAGCCCAGGATCTAGCCATCAAGTATGAGAAATATGCGAAAGAATGAGCCTGATGAGAGCAAATCCCAGACCTAACCTAGACCTAACATGCGTTATCCTCTAAAATATTTAGCGAAACCAGGTTTAATGGACTGTTTCAGTGTGGTACCACTCTACGTCGTGATCCAAACCAGCGAAAGCCCAGGATCTGTTCAAGTATGTGAAAAACGCTAAACTGTGAGCCTGATGAGGGCAAATCTTAGACCTAACCCAGACCTAAGATGCGTTATCCTCTAAAATATTTATCCAGACCAGGTTTCATTGAATGTATCTGTGTGGTACCACTTTACTACGTGATCCAATCCAGAAACAGCCCAGGATCTAGCCATGAAGTATGAGAAACATGCGAAAGAATGAGCCAGATGAGAGCAAATCCCAGACCTAACCTAGACCTAACATGAATTATTCTGTAATATATTGATCGAAACCAGGTTTAATTGACTGTTTCAGTGTGGTCCCACATTACTACGTGATCCAAACGAGAAAAAACCTGGGATCCGTTCAACAAGAATGTGAAGAATGCGAAAGTATGAGTCTGATGAGTGAAAATCTCAGGCCTAACCTAGACCTAACATGCGTTATCCTCTAAAATATTGATCGAAACCTGGTTTAATCGACTGTTTCAGTGTGGTACCACATTACTATGTTATCCAAGCCAGAAAATAACCCAGGATCTGTTCAAGGAGTATGTGAAGTGTTGCGAAAGTATGAGTCTGATGAGGTCAAATCCGAGACCTAACCCAGACCTAACATGCGTTAGCCTCTAAAATATTTATCAAGACCTGGTTTAATTGAAAGTTTCAGTGTGGTACCACATTACTACGTGATGCAATCCAGAAAAAACCCAGGATCTAGCCATCAAGTTTGAGAAATATGCGAAAGAATGTGCCTGATGAGAGCAAATCCCAGACCTAACCTAGACCTAACATGAATTATTCTCTAAAATATTGACCGAAACCAGGTTTAATTGACTGTTTCAGTGTGGTCCCACATTACTACGTGATCCAAACCAGAAAAAAACCAGGATCCGTTCAACAAGTATGTGAAGAATGCGAAAGTATGAGTCCGATGAGTGAAAATCCCAGGCCTAACCTAGACCTAACATGCGTTATCCTCAAAAATATTGATCGAAACCTGGTTTAATCTACTGTTTCAGTGTGGTACCACATTACTATGTGATCCAAACCAGAAAATAACCCAGGATCTGTTCAACAAGTATGTGAATACGCGAAAGTATGAGTCTGATGAGGTCAAATCCCAGACCAATCCCAGACTTAAATTGCGTTATCCTCTAAAATATTGATCGGAACCAGGTTTAATCGACTGTTTCAGTGTGGTACCACACTACTACGTGATCCAAACCATAAAAAACCCAGGATCTAGCCATCAAGTATGAGAAATATGCGAAAGAATGAGCCTGATGAGAGCAAATCCCAGACCTAACCTAGACCTTAGATGCGTTATCCTCTAAAATATTGAGCGAAACCAGGTTTAATGGACTGTTTCAGTGTGGTACCACACTACTTCGTGATCCAAACCAGAAAAAACCCAGGATCTGTTCAACAAGTATGTGAAAAACGCTAAACTGTGAGCCTGATGAGGGCAAATCTTAGACCTAACCCAGACCTAAGATGCGTTAACCTCTAAAATATTTATCAAGACCAGGTTTAATTGACTGTTTCAGCGTGGTACCACATTACTACGTGATACAATCCAGAAGCAGCCGAGGATCTAGCCATCAAGTATGAGAAATATGCGAAAGTATGAGCCTGATGAGGGCAAATCCTAGACCTAACCCGGACCTAACATGCGTTATCCTCTAAAATATTTATCAAGATCAGGTTTAATTGAATGTTTCAGTGTGCTCCCACATTACTACGTGATCCAAACCAGAAAAGACCCAGTATCTGTTCAACATGTATGAGAAATATGCGAAAGAATGAGCCTGATGAGAGCAAATCCCTGACCTAACCAAGACCTAACATGAATTATTCTCTAAAATATTGATCAAAACCAGGTTTAATTGACTGTTTCAGCGTGGTACCACATTACTACGTGATACAATCCAAAAACAGCCCAGGATCTAGCCATGAAGTATGAGAAATATGCGTAAGTATGAGCCTGATCAGAGCAAATCCTAGACCTAACCCAGACCTAACATGCGTTATCCTCTAAAATATTTATCAAGATCAGGTTTAATTGATTGTTTCAGTGTGCTCCCACATTACTACGTGATCCAAACCAGAAAAAACCCAGTATCTGTTCAACATGTATGAGAAATATGCGAAAGAATGAGCCTGATGAGAGCAAATCCCAGACCTAACCTAGACCTAACATGAATTATTCTCTAAAATATTGATCGAAACCAGGTTTACTTGACTGCTTCAGTGTGGTCCCACAATACTACGTGATCCAAACCAGAAAAAACCCAGGATCCGTTCAACAAGTATGTGAAGAATGCGGAAGTATGAGTCTGATGAGGGAAAATCCCAGGCCTAACCTAGACCTAACATGCGTTATCCTCTAAAATATTGATCGAAACCAGGTTTAATCGACTGTTTCAGCGTGGTACCACATTACTACGTGATCCAATCCAGAAATAGCCCAGGATCTAGCCATGAAGTATGAGAAATATGCGAAAGTATGAGCCTGATGAGGACAAATCCTAGACCTAACCCAGACCTAACATGCGTTATTCTCTAAAATATTTATCAAGACCAGGTTTAATTGAATGTTTCAGTGTGGTACCACATTACTACGTGATCAAAACCAGAAAAAACCCAGGATCCGTTCAACAAGCATGTGAAGAATGCGAAAGTATGAGTTTGATCAGTGAAAATCTCAGGCCTCACCTAGACCTAACTTGCGTTGTCCTCTAAAATATTGATGGAAACCAGGTTTCATTGACTGTTTCAGTGTGGTACTACATTACTACGTGATGCAATCCAGAAAAAGCCCAGGATCTAGCCATCAAGTATGAGAAATATGCGAAAGAATGAGCCTGATGAGAGCAAATCCCAGACCTAACCTAGACCTAACATGCGTTATCCTCTAAAATATTTATCAAGACCAGGTTTAATTGAATGTTTCAGTGTGGTACCACATAACTACGTGAACCAAACCAGAAAAAACCCAGGATCCGTTCAACAAGTATGTTAAAACTGCGACAGTATGACCCTGATGAGGGCAAATCCCAGGCCTAACCTAGACCTAACATGCGTTGTCCTCTAAAATATTGATGAAAGCCAGGTTTAATTGACTGTTTCAGTGTTGTACTTCATTACTACGTGATGCAATCCAGAAAAAGCCCAGGATCCAGCCATCAAGTATGAGAAATATGCGAAAGAATGAGCCTAATGAGAGCAAAGCCCTGACCTAACCTAGACCTAACATGAATTATTCTCTAAAATATTGGTCAAAACCAGGTTTAATTGACTGTTTCAGTGTGGTACCACATTACTACGTGATCCAATTCAGAAATAGCCCAGGATCTAGCCATGAAGTATGAGAAATATGCGAAAGTATGAGCCTGATGAGGGCAAATCCTAGACCTAACCCAGACCTAACATGCGTTATTCTGTAAAATTTTTATCAAGACTAGGTTTAATTGAATGTTTCATTGTGGTACCTCATTACTACGTGATCAAAACCAGAAAAAACCCAGGATCCGTTCAACAAGTATGTGAAGAATGCGAAAGTATGAGTCTGATCAGTGAAAATCTCAGACCTTACCTAGACCTAACTTGCGTTGTCCTCTAAAATATTGATGGAAATCAGGTTTCATTGACTGTTTCAGTGTGGTACCACACTATTTCGTGATCCAAACCAGAAAAAACCCAGGATCTGTTCAACAAGTATGTGAAAAACGCTAAACTGTGAGCCTGATGAGGGCAAATCTTAGACCTAACCCAGACCTAAGATGCGTTATCCTCTAAAATATTTATCCAGACCAGGTTTCATTGAATGTTTCAGTGTGGTACCACTTTACTACGTGATCCAATCCAGAAATAGCCCAGGATCTAGCCATGAAGAAATATGCGAAAGTATGAGCCTGATGAGGGCAAATCTCAGACCTATCCCAGACCTAACTTGCGTTGTCCTCTATGATATTGATGGAAACCAGGTTTAATTGACTGTTTCAGTGTTGTACTTCATTACTACGTGATCCATACCCGAAAAAACCCAGGATCTGTTCAACATGTATGAGAAATATGCGAAAGAATGAGCCTGATGAGAGCAAATCCCAGACCTATCCTAGACCTAACATGAATTATTGTCTAAAATATTGATCGAAAACAGGTTTACTTGACAGTTTCAGTGTGGTCCCACATTACTACGTGATCCAAACCAGAAAAAACCCAGGATCCGTTCAACAAGTATGTGAAGAATGCGAATGTATGAGTCTGATGGGTGAAAATCCCAGGCCTAACCTAGACCTAACATGCGTTATCCTCTAAAATATTGATCGAAACCTGGTTTAATCGACTGTTTCAGTGTGGTACCACATTACTATGTGATCCAAACCAGAAAATAACCCAGGATCTGTTCAAGGAGTATGTGAAGTGTGCGAAAGTATGAGTCTGATGAGGTCAAATCCCAGACCTATCCCAGACCTAACTTGCGTTGTCCCCTAAGATATTGATGGATACCAGGTTTAATTGACTGTTTCAGTGTTGTACTCCATTACTACGTGATGCAATCCAGAAAAAGCCCAGGAGCTAGCCATCAAGTATGAGAAATATGCGAAAGAATGAGCCTGATGAGAGCAAATCCCAGGCCTAACCTAGACCTAACATGAATTACTCTCTAAAATATTGATCGAAACCAGGTTTAATTGACTGTTTCAGTGTGGTCCCACATTACTACGTGATCCAAACCAGAAAAAACCCAGGACCCGTTCAACAAGTTTGTGAAGAATGCGAAAGTATGAGTCTGATGAGGTCAAATCCCAGACCATTCCCAGACTTAACTTGCGTTATCCTCTAAAATATTGATCGAAACCAGGTTTGATCGACTGTTTCAGCGTGGTACCACATTACTACGTGATCCAAACCAGAAACAGCCCAGGATCTAGCCATCAAGTATGAGAAATATGCGAAAGAATGAGCCTGATGAGAGCAAATCCCAGACCTAACCTAGACCTAACATGAATTATTCTCTAAAATATTGATCGAAACCAGGTTTAATTGACTGTTTCAGTGTGGTCCCACATTACTACGTGATCCAAACCAGAAAAAAACCTGGATCGGTTCAACAAGTATGTGAAGAATGCGAAAGTATGAGTCCGATGAGCGAAAATCCCAGGCCTAACCTAGACCTAACATGCGTTATCCTCAAAAATATTGACCGAAACCTGGTTTAATCGACTGTTTCAATGTGGTACCACATTACTATGTGATCCGAACCAGAAAATAACCCAGGATCTGTCAACAAGTATGTGATAAACGCGAAAGTATGAGTCTGATGAGGTCAAATCCCAGACCTATCCCAGACTTAACTTGTGTTATCCTCTAAAATATTGATCGAAACCAGGTTTAATCGACTGTTTCAGCGTGGTACCACATTACTAAGTGATACAATCCAGAAACAGCCCAGGATCTAGCCATGAAGTATGTGAAATATGCGAAAGTATGAGCCTGATGAGGGCAAATCCTAGACCTAACCCAAACCTAACATGCGTTATCCTCTAAAATATTTATCAAGACCAGGTTTAATTGAATGTTTCAGTGTGGTGCCACATTACTACGTGATCCAATCCAGAAATAGCCCAGGATCTAGCCATGAAGAAATATGCGAAAGTATGAGCCTGATGAGGGCAAATCCCAGACCTATCCCAGACCTAACTTGCGTTGTCCTCTAAGATATTGATGGAAACCAGGTTTAATGGACTGTTTCAGTGTTGTACTTCATTACTACGTGATGCAATCCAGAAAAAGCCCAGGATCTAGCCATCAAGAATGAGAAATATGCGAAAGAATGAGTCCGATGGGAGCAAATCCCTGACCTAACCTAGACCTAACATGAATTATTCTCTAAAATATTGATCGAAACCAGGTTTAATTGACTGTTTCAGTGTGGTCCCACATTACTACGTGATCCAAACCAGAAAAAAACCTGGATCCGTTCAACAAGTATGTGAAGAATGCGAAAGTATGAGTCCGATGAGCGAAAATCCCAGGCCTAACCTAGACCTAACATGCGTTATCCTCAAAAATATTGACCGAAACCTGGTTTAATCGACTGTTTCAATGTGGTACCACATTACTATGTGATCCGAACCAGAAAATAACCCAGGATCTGTCAACAAGTATGTGATAAACGCGAAAGTATGAGTCTGATGAGGTCAAATCCCAGACCTATCCCAGACTTAACTTGTGTTATCCTCTAAAATATTGATCGAAACCAGGTTTAATCGACTGTTTCAGCGTGGTACCACATTACTAAGTGATACAATCCAGAAACAGCCCAGGATCTAGCCATGAAGTATGTGAAATATGCGAAAGTATGAGCCTGATGAGGGCAAATCCTAGACCTAACCCAAACCTAACATGCGTTATCCTCTAAAATATTTATCAAGACCAGGTTTAATTGACTGTTTCAGCGTGGTACCACATTACTACGTGATACAATCCAGAAACAGCCGAGGATCTAGCCTTGAAATATGAGAAATATGCGAAAGTATGAGCCTGATGGGGGCAAATCCTAGACCTAACCCAGACCTAACATGCGTTATCCTCTAAAATATTTATCAAGACCAGCTTTAATTGATTGTTTCAGTGTGGCCCCACATTACTACGTGATCCAAACCAGAAAAAACCCAGGATCTGTTCAACATGTATGGGACATATGCGAAAGAATGAGCCTGATGAGAGCAAATCCCAGACCTAACATAGACCTAACATGAATTATTCTCTAAAATATTGATCGAAACCAGGTTTAATTGACTGTTTCAGTGTGGTCCCACATTACTACGTGATCTAAACCAGAAATAACCCAGGATCCGTTCAACAAGTATGTGAAGAATGCGAAAGTATGAGTCTGATGAGTGAAAATCCCAGGCCTAACCTAGACCTAACATGCGTTATCCTATAAAATATTGATCCAAACCAGGTTTAATGGACTGTTTCAGCGTGGTACCACACTACTACGTGATCCAAACCAGAAAAAACCCAGGATCTGTTCAACAAGTATGTGAAAAACGCGAAAGTATGAGCCTGATGAGGGCAAATCCCAGACCTAACCCAAACCTAACATGCGTTATCCTCTAAAATATTTATCAAGACCAGGTTTAATTGAATGTTTCAGTGTGGTGCCACATTACTACGAGAACCAAACCAGAAAAAACCCAGGATCCGTTCAACAAGTATGTGAAGAATGCGACAGTATGAGTCTGATCAGTGAAAATCTCAGGCCTTACCTAGACCTAACTTGCGTTGTCCTCTAAAATATTGATGGAAACCAGGTTTCATTGACTGTTTCAGTGTGGTACTACATTACTACGTGATGCAATCCAGAAAAAGCCCAGGATCTAGCCATCAAGTATGAGAAATATGCGAAAGAATGAGCCTGATGAGAGCAAATCCCAGACCTAACCTAGACCTAACAGGCGTTATCCTCTAAAATATTGATCGAAACCAGGTTTAATGGACTGTTTCAGTGAGGTACCACACTACTTCGTGATCCAAACCAGAAAAAGCCCAGGATCTGTTCAACAAGTATGTGAAAAACGCTAAACTGTGAGCCTGATGAGGGCAAATCTTAGACCTAACCCAGACATAAGATGCGTTATCCTCTAAAATATTTATCCAGACCAGGATTCATTGAATGTTTCAGTGTGGTACCACTTTACTACGTGATCCAATCCAGAAATAGCCCAGGAACCAGCCATGAAGTATGAGAAATATGCGAAAGTAAGAGCCTGATGAGGGCAAATCCTAGACCTATCCCAGACCTAACTTGCGTGATCCTCTAAAATATTGATCGAAACCAGGTTTAATTGACTGTTTCAGCGTGGTACCACATTACTACGTGATACAATCCAGAAACAGCCCAGGATCTAGCCATGAAGTATCAGAAATATGCGAAAGTATGAGCCTGATGAGGGCAAATCCTAGACCTAACCCGGACCTAACATGCGTTATCCTCTAAAATATTTATCAAGATCAGGTTTAATTGATTGTTTCAGTGTGGTCCCACATTACTACGTGATCCAAACCAGAAAAAACCCAGGATCTGTTCAACGTGTATGAGAAATATGCGAAAGAATGAGCCTGATGAGAGCAAATCCCAGACCTAACCTAGACCTAACATGAATTATTCTCTAAAATATTGATCGAAACCAGGTTTACTTGACTGTTTCAGTGTGGTACCACATTACTACGTGATCCAAACCAGAAAAAACCCAGGATCTGTTCAACAAGTATGTGAAAAACGCGAAAGTATGAGTCTGATGAGGTCAAATCCCAGACCTATCCCAGACTTAACTTGCGTTATCCTCTAAAATATTGATCGAAACCAGGTTTAATCGACTGTTTCAGCGTGGTGCCACATTAAAACGTGATACAATCCAGAAACAGCCCAGGATCTAGCCATGAAGTATGAGAAATATGCGAAAGTATGAGCCTGATGAGGGCAAATCCTAGACCTAACCCAAACCTAACATGCGTTATCCTCTAAAATATTTATCAAGACCTGGTTTAATTGAATGTTTCAGTGTGAAACCACATTACTACGTGAACCAAACCAGAAAAAACCCAGGATCCGTTCAACAAGTATGTTAAAACTGCGACAGTATGACCCTGATAAGGGCAAATCCCAGGCCTAGCCTAGACCTAACATGCGTTGTCCTCAAGAATATTGATGGAAACCAGGTTTAATTGACTGTTTCAGTGTTGTACTTCATTACTACGTGATGCAATCCAGAAAAAGCCCAGGATCTAGCCATCAAGTATGAGAAATATGCGAAAGAATGAACCTGCTGAGAGCAAATCCCAGACCTAACCTAGACATAACATGAATTATTCTCTAAAATATTGATCGAAACCAGGTTTAATTGACTGTTTCAGTGTTGTACTTCATTACTACGTGATGCAATCCAGAAAAAGCCCAGGATCTAGCCATCAAGAATGAGAAATATGCGAAAGAATGAGTCCGATGGGAGCAAATCCCTGACCTAACCTAGACCTAACATGAATTATTCTCTAAAATATTGATCAAAACCAGGTTTATTTGACTGTTTCAGTGTGGTACCACATTACTACGTGATCCAATCCAGAAATAGCCCAGGATCTAGCCATGAAGTATGAGAAATATGCGAAAGCATGAGCCTGATAAGGGCAAATCCTAGACCTAACCCAGACCTAAGATGCGTTATCCTCTAAAATATTTATCAAGACTAGGTTTAATTGAATGTTTCAGTGTGGTACCACATTACTACGTGATCAAAACCAGAAAAAAACCCAGGATCCGTTCAACAAGTATGTGAAGAATGCGACAGTATGAGTCTGATCAGTGAAAATCTCAGGCCTTACCTAGACCTAACTTGCGTTGTCCTCTAAAATATTGATGGAAACCAGGTTTCATTGACTGTTTCAGTGTGGTACTACATTACTACGTGATGCAAACCAGAAAAAACCCAGGATCTGTTCAACATGTATGGGACATATGCGAAAGAATGAGCCTGATGAGAGCAAATCCCAGACCTAACATAGACCTAACATGAATTATTCTCTAAAATATTGATCGAAACCAGGTTTAATTGACTGTTTCAGTGTGGTCCCACATTACTACGTGATCTAAACCAGAAATAACCCAGGATCCGTTCAACAAGTATGTGAAGAATGCGAAAGTATGAGTCTGATGAGTGAAAATCCCAGGCCTAACCTAGACCTAACATGCGTTATCCTATAAAATATTGATCCAAACCAGGTTTAATGGACTGTTTCAGCGTGGTACCACACTACTACGTGATCCAAACCAGAAAAAACCCAGGATCTGTTCAACAAGTATGTGAAAAACGCGAAAGTATGAGCCTGATGAGGGCAAATCCCAGACCTAACCCAAACCTAACATGCGTTATCCTCTAAAATATTTATCAAGACCAGGTTTAATTGAATGTTTCAGTGTGGTGCCACATTACTACGAGAACCAAACCAGAAAAAACCCAGGATCCGTTCAACAAGTATGTGAAGAATGCGACAGTATGAGTCTGATCAGTGAAAATCTCAGGCCTTACCTAGACCTAACTTGCGTTGTCCTCTAAAATATTGATGGAAACCAGGTTTCATTGACTGTTTCAGTGTGGTACTACATTACTACGTGATGCAATCCAGAAAAAGCCCAGGATCTAGCCATCAAGTATGAGAAATATGCGAAAGAATGAGCCTGATGAGAGCAAATCCCAGACCTAACCTAGACCTAACAGGCGTTATCCTCTAAAATATTGATCGAAACCAGGTTTAATGGACTGTTTCAGTGAGGTACCACACTACTTCGTGATCCAAACCAGAAAAAGCCCAGGATCTGTTCAACAAGTATGTGAAAAACGCTAAACTGTGAGCCTGATGAGGGCAAATCTTAGACCTAACCCAGACATAAGATGCGTTATCCTCTAAAATATTTATCCAGACCAGGATTCATTGAATGTTTCAGTGTGGTACCACTTTACTACGTGATCCAATCCAGAAATAGCCCAGGAACCAGCCATGAAGTATGAGAAATATGCGAAAGTAAGAGCCTGATGAGGGCAAATCCTAGACCTATCCCAGACCTAACTTGCGTTATCCTCTAAAATATTGATCGAAACCAGGTTTAATTGACTGTTTCAGCGTGGTACCACATTACTACGTGATACAATCCAGAAACAGCCCAGGATCTAGCCATGAAGTATCAGAAATATGCGAAAGTATGAGCCTGATGAGGGCAAATCCTAGACCTAACCCGGACCTAACATGCGTTATCCTCTAAAATATTTATCAAGATCAGGTTTAATTGATTGTTTCAGTGTGGTCCCACATTACTACGTGATCCAAACCAGAAAAAACCCAGGATCTGTTCAACGTGTATGAGAAATATGCGAAAGAATGAGCCTGATGAGAGCAAATCCCAGACCTAACCTAGACCTAACATGAATTATTCTCTAAAATATTGATCGAAACCAGGTTTACTTGACTGTTTCAGTGTGGTACCACATTACTACGTGATCCAAACCAGAAAAAACCCAGGATCTGTTCAACAAGTATGTGAAAAACGCGAAAGTATGAGTCTGATGAGGTCAAATCCCAGACCTATCCCAGACTTAACTTGCGTTATCCTCTAAAATATTGATCGAAACCAGGTTTAATCGACTGTTTCAGCGTGGTGCCACATTACTACGTGATACAATCCAGAAACAGCCCAGGATCTAGCCATGAAGTATGAGAAATATGCGAAAGTATGAGCCTGATGAGGGCAAATCCTAGACCTAACCCAAACCTAACATGCGTTATCCTCTAAAATATTTATCAAGACCTGGTTTAATTGAATGTTTCAGTGTGAAACCACATTACTACGTGAACCAAACCAGAAAAAACCCAGGATCCGTTCAACAAGTATGTTAAAACTGCGACAGTATGACCCTGATAAGGGCAAATCCCAGGCCTAGCCTAGACCTAACATGCGTTGTCCTCAAGAATATTGATGGAAACCAGGTTTAATTGACTGTTTCAGTGTTGTACTTCATTACTACGTGATGCAATCCAGAAAAAGCCCAGGATCTAGCCATCAAGTATGAGAAATATGCGAAAGAATGAACCTGCTGAGAGCAAATCCCAGACCTAACCTAGACATAACATGAATTATTCTCTAAAATATTGATCGAAACCAGGTTTAATTGACTGTTTCAGTGTTGTACTTCATTACTACGTGATGCAATCCAGAAAAAGCCCAGGATCTAGCCATCAAGAATGAGAAATATGCGAAAGAATGAGTCCGATGGGAGCAAATCCTAGACCTAACCTAGACCTAACATGAATTATTCTCTAAAATATTGATCAAAACCAGGTTTATTTGACTGTTTCAGTGTGGTACCACATTACTACGTGATCCAATCCAGAAATAGCCCAGGATCTAGCCATGAAGTATGAGAAATATGCGAAAGCATGAGCCTGATAAGGGCAAATCCTAGACCTAACCCAGACCTAAGATGCGTTATCCTCTAAAATATTTATCAAGACTAGGTTTAATTGAATGTTTCAGTGTGGTACCACATTACTACGTGATCAAAACCAGAAAAAAACCCAGGATCCGTTCAACAAGTATGTGAAGAATGCGAAAGTATGAGTCTGATGAGGTCAAATCCCAGACCTATCCCAGACTTAACTTGCGTTGTCCTCTAAAATATTTATCAAGATCAGGTTTAATGGACTGTTTCAGCGTGGTACCACACTACTACGTGATCCAAACCAGAAAAAACCCAGGATCTGTTCAACAAGTATGTGAAAAACGCGAAAGTATGAGCCTGATGAGGGCAAATCCCAGACATATCCCAGACCTAACTTGCGTTGTCCTCTAAGATATTGATGGAAACCAGGTTTCATTGACTGTTTCAGTGTTGTACTTCATTACTACGTGATGCAATCCAGAAAAAGCCCAGGATCTAGCCATCAAGTATGAGAAATATGCGAAAGAATGAGCCTGATGAGAGCAAATCCCAGACCTAACCTAGACCTAACATGAATTATTCTCTAAAATATTGATCGAAGCCAGGTTTAATTGACTGTTTCAGTGTGGTCCCACATTACTACGTGATCCAAACCAGAAAAAAACCAGGATCCGTTCAACAAGTATGTGAAGAATGCGAAAGTATGAGTCCGATGAGTGAAAATCCCAGGCCTAACCTAGACCAAACATGCGTTATCCTCAAAAATATTGATCGAAACCTGGTTTAATCAACTCTTTCAGTGTGGTACCACATTACTATGTGATCCAAACCAGAAAATAACCCAGGATCTGTTCAACAAGTATGTGAAAAACGCGAAAGTATGAGCCTGATGAGGGCAAATCCCAGACATAACCCAAACCTAACATGCGTTATCCTCTAAAATATTTATCAAGACCAGGTTAAATTGAATGTTTCAGTGTGGTGCCACATTACTACGAGAACCAAACCAGAAAAAACCCAGGATCCGTTCAACAAGTATGTGAAGAATGCGACAGTATGAGTCTGATCAGTGAAAATCTCAGGCCTTACCTAGACCTAACTTGCGTTGTCCTCTAAAATATTGATGGAAACCAGGTTTCATTGACTGTTTCAGTGTGGTACTACATTACTACGTGATGCAATCCAGAAAAAGCCCAGGATCTAGCCATCAAGTATGAGAAATATGCGAAAGAATGAGCCTGATGAGAGCAAATCCCAGACCTAACCTAGACCTAACATGCGTTATCCTCTAAAATATTGATCGAAACCAGGTTTAATGGACTGTTTCAGTGAGGTACCACACTACTTCGTGATCCAAACCAGAAAAAGCCCAGGATCTGTTCAACAAGTATGTGAAAAACGCTAAACTGTGAGCCTGATGAGGGCAAATCTTAGACCTAACCCAGACATAAGATGCGTTATCCTCTAAAATATTTATCCAGACCAGGATTCATTGAATGTTTCAGTGTGGTACCACTTTACTACGTGATCCAATCCAGAAATAGCCCAGGATCTAGCCATGAAGTATGAGAAATATGCGAAAGTAAGAGCCTGATGAGGGCAAATCCTAGACCTATCCCAGACCTAACTTGCGTTATCCTCTAAAATATTGATCGAAACCAGGTTTAATTGACTGTTTCAGCGTGGTACCACATTACTACGTGATACAATCCAGAAACAGCCCAGGATCTAGCCATGAAGTATCAGAAATATGCGAAAGTATGAGCCTGATGAGGGCAAATCCTAGACCTAACCCGGACCTAACATGCGTTATCCTCTAAAATATTTATCAAGATCAGGTTTAATTGATTGTTTCAGTGTGGTCCCACATTACTACGTGATCCAAACCAGAAAAAACCCAGGATCTGTTCAACGTGTATGAGAAATATGCGAAAGAATGAGCCTGATGAGAGCAAATCCCAGACCTAACCTAGACCTAACATGAATTATTCTCTAAAATATTGATCGAAACCAGGTTTACTTGACTGTTTCAGTGTGGTACCACATTACTACGTGATCCAAACCAGAAAAAACCCAGGATCTGTTCAACAAGTATGTGAAAAACGCGAAAGTATGAGTCTGATGAGGTCAAATCCCAGACCTATCCCAGACTTAACTTGCGTTATCCTCTAAAATATTGATCGAAACCAGGTTTAATCGACTGTTTCAGCGTGGTGCCACATTACTACGTGATACAATCCAGAAACAGCCCAGGATCTAGCCATGAAGTATGAGAAATATGCGAAAGTATGAGCCTGATGAGGGCAAATCCTAGACCTAACCCAAACCTAACATGCGTTATCCTCTAAAATATTTATCAAGACCTGGTTTAATTGAATGTTTCAGTGTGAAACCACATTACTACGTGAACCAAACCAGAAAAAACCCAGGATCCGTTCAACAAGTATGTTAAAACTGCGACAGTATGACCCTGATAAGGGCAAATCCCAGGCCTAGCCTAGACCTAACATGCGTTGTCCTCAAGAATATTGATGGAAACCAGGTTTAATTGACTGTTTCAGTGTTGTACTTCATTACTACGTGATGCAATCCAGAAAAAGCCCAGGATCTAGCCATCAAGTATGAGAAATATGCGAAAGAATGAACCTGCTGAGAGCAAATCCCAGACCTAACCTAGACATAACATGAATTATTCTCTAAAATATTGATCGAAACCAGGTTTAATTGACTGTTTCAGTGTTGTACTTCATTACTACGTGATGCAATCCAGAAAAAGCCCAGGATCTAGCCATCAAGTTTGAGAAATATGCGAAAGAATGAGGGTGATGAGTGCAAATCCCAGACCTAACCTAGACCTAACATGAATTATTCTCTAAAATATTGATCGAAACCAGGTTTAATTGACTGTTTCAGTGTTGTACTTCATTAATACGTGATGCAATCCAGAAAAAGCCCAGGATCTAGCCATCAAGTAAGAGAAATATGCGAAAGAATGAGCCTGATGAGAGCAAATCCCTGACCTAACCTAGACCTAACATGAATTATTCTCTAAAATATTGATCAAAACCAGGTTTGATTGACTGTTTCAGTGTGGTGCCACATTACTACGTGATCCAATCCAGAAATAGCCCAGGATCTAGCCATGAAGTATGAGAAATATGTGAGAGTATGAGCCTGATGAGGACAAATCCTAGACCTAACCCAGACCTAACATGCGTTATTCTCTAAAATATTTATCAAGACCAGGTTTAATTGAATGTTTCAGTGTGGTACCACATTACTACGTGATCAAAACCAGAAAAAACCCAAGATCCGTTCAACAAGTATGTGAAGAATGCGAAAGTATGAGTTTGATCAGTGAAAATCTCAGGCCTCACCTAGACCTAACTTGCGTTGTCCTCTAAAATATTGATGGAAACCAGGTTTCATTGACTGTTTCAGTGTGGTACTACATTACTACGTGATGCAATCCAGAAAAAGCCCAGGATCTAGCCATCAAGTATGAGAAATATGCGAAAGAATGAGCCTGATGAGAGCAAATCCCAGACCTAACCTAGACCTAACATGCGTTATCCTCTAAAATATTTATCCAGACCAGGTTTCATTGAATGTTTCTGTGTGGTACCACTTTACTACGTGATCCAATCCAGAAACAGCCCAGGATCTAGCCATGAAGAAATATGCGAAAGTATGAGCCTGATGAGGGCAAATCTCAGACCTATCCCAGACCTAACTTGCGTTGTCCTCTAAGATATTGATGGAAACCAGGTTTAATTGACTGTTTCAGTGTTGTACTTCATTACTACGTAATCCATACCCGAAAAAACCCAGGATCTGTTCAACATGTATGAGAAATATGCGTAAGAATGAGCCTGATGAGAGCAAATCCCAGACCTATCCTAGACCTAACATGAATTATTGTCTAAAATATTGATCGAAAACAGGTTTACTTGACAGTTTCAGTGTGGAACCACATTACTACGTGACCCAAACCAGAAAAAACCCAGGATCTGTTCAACAAGTGTGTGAAAAACGCGAAAGTATGAGCCTGATGAGGGCAAATCCCAGACATATCCCAGACCTAACTTGCGTTGTCCCCTAAGATATTGATGGATACCAGGTTTAATTGACAGTTTCAGTGTGGTCCCACATTACTACGTGATCCAAACCAGAAAAAACCCAGGATCTGTTCAACAAGTGTGTGAAAAACGCGAAAGTATGAGCCTGATGAGGGCAAATCCCAGACATATCCCAGACCTAACTTGCGTTGTCCCCTAAGATATTGATGGATACCAGGTTTAATTGACAGTTTCAGTGTGGTCCCACATTACTACGTGATCCAAACCAGAAAAAACCCAGGATCCGTTCAACAAGTATGTGAAGAATGCGATAGTATGAGTCTGTCGAGTGAAAATCCCAGACCTAACCTAGACCTAACATGCGTTATCCTCTAAAATATTGATCCAAACCAGGTTTAATGGACTGTTTCAGCGTGGTACCACACTACTACGTGATCCAAACCAGAAAAAACCCAGGATCTGTTCAACAAGTGTGTGAAAAACGCGAAAGTATGAGCCTGATGAGGGCAAATCCCAGACATATCCCAGACCTAACTTGCGTTGTCCCCTAAGATATTGATGGATACCAGGTTTAATTGACTGTTTCAGTGTTGTACTCCATTACTACGTGATGCAAACCAGAAACAGCCCAGGATCTAGCCATCAAGTATGAGAAATATGCGAAAGAATGAGCCTGATGAGAGCAAATCCCAGACCTAACCTAGACCCAACATGAATTATTCTCTAAAATATTGATCGAAACCAGGTTTAATTGACTGTTTCAGTGTGGTCCCACATTACTACGTGATCCAAACCAGAAAAAACCCAGGACCCGTTCAACAAGTTTGTGAAGAATGCGAAAGTATGAGTCTGATGAGGTCAAATCCCAGACCATTCCCAGACTTAACTTGCGTTATCCTCTAAAATATTGATCGAAACCAGGTTTGATCGACTGTTTCAGCGTGGTACCACATTACTACGTGATCCAAACCAGAAACAGCCCAGGATCTAGCCATCAAGTATGAGAAATATGCGAAGAATGAGCCTGATGAGAGCAAATCCTAGACCTAACCCAAACCTAACATGCGTTATCCTCTAAAATATTTATCAAGACCAGGTTTAATTGAATGTTTCAGTGTGGTGCCACATTACTACGTGATCCAATCCAGAAAAAAACCTGGATCCGTTCAACAAGTATGTGAAGAATGCGAAAGTATGAGTCCGATGAGCGAAAATCCCAGGCCTAACCTAGACCTAACATGCGTTATCCTCAAAAATATTGACCGAAACCTGGTTTAATCGACTGTTTCAGTGTGGTACCACATTACTATGTGATCCGAACCAGAAAATAACCCAGGAACTGTCAACAAGTATGTGATAAACGCGAAAGTATGAGTCTGATGAGGTCAAATCCCAGACCTATCCCAGACTTAACTTGTGTTATCCTCTAAAATATTGATCGAAACCAGGTTTAATCGACTGTTTCAGCGTGGTACCACATTACTAAGTGATACAATCCAGAAACAGCCCAGGATCTAGCCATGAAGTATGTGAAATATGCGAAAGTATGAGCCTGATGAGGGCAAATCCTAGACCTAACCCAAACCTAACATGCGTTATCCTCTAAAATATTTATCAAGACCAGGTTTAATTGAATGTTTCAGTGTGGTGCCACATTACTACGTGATCCAATCCAGAAATAGCCCAGGATCTAGCCATGAAGAAATATGCGAAAGTATGAGCCTGATGAGGGCAAATCCCAGACATATCCCAGACCTAACTTGCGTTGTCCCCTAAGATATTGATGGATACCAGGTTTAATTGACTGTTTCAGTGTTGTACTCCATTACTACGTGATGCAAACCAGAAACAGCCCAGGATCTAGCCATCAAGTATGAGAAATATGCGAAAGAATGAGCCTGATGAGAGCAAATCCCAGACCTAACCTAGACCCAACATGAATTATTCTCTAAAATATTGATCGAAACCAGGTTTAATTGACTGTTTCAGTGTGGTCCCACATTACTACGTGATCCAAACCAGAAAAAACCCAGGACCCGTTCAACAAGTTTGTGAAGAATGCGAAAGTATGAGTCTGATGAGGTCAAATCCCAGACCATTCCCAGACTTAACTTGCGTTATCCTCTAAAATATTGATCGAAACCAGGTTTGATCGACTGTTTCAGCGTGGTACCACATTACTACGTGATCCAAACCAGAAACAGCCCAGGATCTAGCCATCAAGTATGAGAAATATGCGAAGAATGAGCCTGATGAGAGCAAATCCTAGACCTAACCCAAACCTAACATGCGTTATCCTCTAAAATATTTATCAAGACCAGGTTTAATTGAATGTTTCAGTGTGGTGCCACATTACTACGTGATCCAATCCAGAAAAAAACCTGGATCCGTTCAACAAGTATGTGAAGAATGCGAAAGTATGAGTCCGATGAGCGAAAATCCCAGGCCTAACCTAGACCTAACATGCGTTATCCTCAAAAATATTGACCGAAACCTGGTTTAATCGACTGTTTCAGTGTGGTACCACATTACTATGTGATCCGAACCAGAAAATAACCCAGGAACTGTCAACAAGTATGTGATAAACGCGAAAGTATGAGTCTGATGAGGTCAAATCCCAGACCTATCCCAGACTTAACTTGTGTTATCCTCTAAAATATTGATCGAAACCAGGTTTAATCGACTGTTTCAGCGTGGTACCACATTACTAAGTGATACAATCCAGAAACAGCCCAGGATCTAGCCATGAAGTATGTGAAATATGCGAAAGTATGAGCCTGATGAGGGCAAATCCTAGACCTAACCCAAACCTAACATGCGTTATCCTCTAAAATATTTATCAAGACCAGGTTTAATTGAATGTTTCAGTGTGGTGCCACATTACTACGTGATCCAATCCAGAAATAGCCCAGGATCTAGCCATGAAGAAATATGCGAAAGTATGAGCCTGATGAGGGCAAATCCCAGACCTATCCCAGACCTAACTTGCGTTGTCCTCTAAGATATTGATGGAAACCAGGTTTAATGGACTGTTTCAGTGTTGTACTTCATTACTACGTGATCCAAACCCGAAAAAACCCAGGATCTGTTCAACATGTATGAGAAATATGCGAAAGAATGAGCCTGATGAGAGCAAATCCCAGACCTATCCTAGACCTAACATGAATTATTCTCTAAAATATTGATCGAAAACAGGTTTACTTGACTGTTTCAGTGTGGTCCCACATTACTACGTGATCCAAACCAGAAAAAACCCAGGATCCGTTCAACAAGTATGTGAAGAATGCGATAGTATGAGTCTGATGAGTGAAAATCCCAGACCTAACCTAGACCTAACATGCGTTATCCTCTAAAATATTGATCCAAACCAGGTTTAATGGACTGTTTCAGCGTGGTACCACACTACTACGTGATCCAAAGCAGAAAAAACCCAGGATCTGTTCAACAAGTGTGTGAACAACGCGAAAGTATGAGCCTGATGAGGGCAAATCCCAGGCCTAACCTAGACCTAACATGCGTTATCCTCTAAAATATTGATCGAAACCAGGTTTAATCGACTGTTTCAGCGTGGTACCACATTACTACGTGATACAATCCAGAGACAGCCCAGGATCTAGCCATGAAGTATGAGAAATATGCGAAAGTATGAGCCTGGTGAGGGCAAATCCTAGACCTAACCCAAACCTAACATGCGTTATCGTCTAAAATATTTATCAAGACCAGGTTTAATTGAATGTTACAGTGTGGTACCACATTACTACGTGAACCAAACCAGAAAAAACCCAGGATCCGATCAACAAGTATGGTAAAACTGCGACAGTATGACCCTGATGAGGGTAAATCCCAGGCCTAACCTAGACCTAACATGCGTTGTCCTCTAAGATATTGACGGAAACCAGGTTTAATTGACTGTTTCAGTGTTGTACTTCATTACTACGTGATGCAATCCAGAAAAAGCCCAGGATCTAGCCATCCAGTATGAGAAATATGCGAAAGAATGAGCCTGGTGAGAGCAAATCCCAGACCTAACCTAGACCTAACATGAATTATTCTCTAAAATATTGATCGAAACCAGGTTTAATTGACTGTTTCAGTGTTGTACTTCATTACTACGTGATGCAATCCAGAAAAAGCCCAGGATCTAGCCATCAAGTATGAGAAATATGCGAAAGAATGAGCCTGATGAGAGCAAATCCCTGACCTAACCTAGACCTAACATGAACTATTTTCTAAAATATTGATCAAAACCAGGTTTCATTGAATGTTTCAGTGTGGTACCACTTTACTACGGGATCCAATCCAGAAATAGCACAGGATCTAGCCATGAAGTATGAGAAATATGCGAAAGTATGAGCCTGATGGGGGCAAATCCTAGACCTAACCCAGACCTAACATGCGTTATCCTCTAAAATATTTATCAAGACCAGGTTTAATTGATTGTTTCAGTTTGGTCCCACATTACTTCGTGATCCAAACCAGAAAAAACCCAGGATCTGTTCCAAACGTATGAGAAATATGCGAAAGAATGAGCCTGATGAGAGCAAATCCCAGATCTAACATGGACCTAACATGAATTATTCTCTAAAATATTGATCGAAACCAGGTTTAATTGACTGTTTCAGTGTGGTCCCACATTACTACGTGATCTAAACCAGAAATAACCCTGGATCCGTTCAACAAGTATGTGAAGAATGCGAAAGTATGAGTCTGATGAGTGAAAATCCCAGGCCTAACCTAGACCTAACATGCGTTATCCTCTAAAATATTGATCCAAACCAGGTTTAATGGACTGTTTCGGCGTGGTACCACACTACTACGTGATCCAAACCAGAAAAAACCCAGGATCTGTTCAACAAGTATGTGAAAAACGCGAAAGTATGAGCCTGATGAGGGCAAATCCCAGACATATCCCAGACCTAACTTGCGTTGTCCTCTAAGATATTGATGGAAACCAGGTTTCATTGACTGATTCAGTGTTGTACTTCATTACTACGTGATGCAATCTAGAAAAAGCCCGGGATCTAGCCATCAAGTATGAGAAATATGCGAAAGAATGAGCCTGATGAGAGCAAATCCCAGACCTAACCTAGACCTAACATGAATTATTCTCTAAAATATTGATCGAAGCCTGGTTTAATTGACTGTTTCAGTGTGGTCCCACATTACTACGTGATCCAAACCAGAAAAAAACCAGGATCCGTTCAACAAGTATGTGAAGAATGCGAAAGTATGAGTCTGATGAGTGAAAATCCCAGGCCTAACCTAGACCTAACATGCGTTATCCTCAAAAATATTGATCGAAACCTGGCTTAATCAACTGTTTCAGTGTGGTACCACATTACTATGTGATCCAAACCAGAAAATAACCCAGGATCTGTTCAACAAGTATGTGAAAAACGCGAAAGTATGAGCCTGATGAGGGCAAATCCTAGACCTAACCCAAACCTAACATGCGTTATCCTCTAAAATATTTATCAAGACCAGGTTTAATTGAATGTTTCAGTGTGGTGCCACATTACTACGAGAACCAAACCAGAAAAAACCCAGGATCCGTTCAACAAGTATGTGAAGAGTGCGAAAGTATGAGTCTGATCAGTGAAAATCTCAGGCCTTACCTAGACCTAACTTGCGTTGTCCTCTAAAATATTGATGGAAACCAGGTTTCATTGACTGTTTCAGTGTGGTACTACATTACTACGTGATGCAATCCAGAAAAAGCCCAGGAACTAGCCATCAAGTATGAGAAATATGCGAAAGAATGAGCCTGATGAGAGCAAATCCCAGACCTATCCTAGACCTAACATGCGTTATCCTCTAAAATATTGAGCGAAACCAGGTTTAATGGACTGTTTCAATGTGGTACCACACTACATCGTGATCCAAACCAGAAAAAACCGAGGATCTGTTCAACAAGTATGTGAAAAACGCTAAACTGTGAGCCTGATGAGGGCAAATCTTAGACCTAACCGAGACCTAAGATGCGGTATCCTCTAAAATATTTATCCAGACCAGGTTTCATTGAATGTTTCAGTGTGGTACCACTTTACTACGTGATCCAATCCAGAAACAGCCCAGGATCTAGCCATGAAGTATGAGAAACATGCGAAAGAATGAGCCAGATGAGAGCAAATCCCAGACCTAACCTAGACCTAACATGAATTATTCTGTAATATATTGATCGAAACCAGGTTTAATTGACTGTTTCAGTGTGGTCCCACATTACTACGTGATCCAAACGAGAAAAAACCCAGGATCTGTTCAACAAGTATGTGAAAAACGCTAAACTGCGAGCCTGATGAGGGCAAATCGTAGACCTAATCCAGACCTAAGATGCGTTAACCTCTAAAATATTTATCCAGACCAGGTTTCATTGAATGTTTCAGTGTGGTACCACTTTACTACGTGATGCAATCCAGGAAAAGCCCAGGATCTAGCCATGAAGTATGAGAAATATGCGAAAGTATGAGCCTGATGAGGGCACATCCTAGACCTAACCCAGACCTAACATGCGTTAGCCTCTAAAATATTGACCGAAACCAGGTTTAATTGACTGTTTCAGTGTGGTCCCACATTACTACGTGATCCAAACCAGAAAAAAACGAGGATCCGTTCAACAAGTATGTGAAGAATGCGAAAGTATGAGTCCGATGAGTGAAAATCCCAGGCCTAACCTAGACCTAACATTCGTTATCCTCAAAAATATTGATCGAAACCTGGTTTAATCTACTGTTTCAGTGTGGTACCACATTACTATGTGATCCAAACCAGAAAATAACCCAGGATCTGTTCAACAAGTATGTGAAAAACGCGAAAGTATGAGTCTGATGAGGTCAAATCCCAGACCAATCCCAGACTTAAATTGCGTTATCCTCTAAAATATTGATCGAAACCAGGTTTAATCGACTGTTTCAGTGTGGTACCACACTACAACGTGATCCAAACCAGAAAAAACCCAGGATCTAGCCATCAAGTATGAGAAATATGTGAAAGAATGAGCCTGATGAGAGCAAATCCCAGACCTAACCTAGACCTTACATGCGTTATCCTCTAAAATATTGAGCGAAACCAGGTTTAATGGACTGTTTCAGTGTGGTACCACACTACTTCGTGATCCAAACCAGAAAAAACCCAGGATCTGTTCAACAAGTATGTGAAAAACGCTAAACTGTGAGCCTGATGAGGGCAAATCTTAGACCTAACCCAGACCTAAGATGCGTTAACCTCTAAAATATTTATCCAGACCAGGTTTCATTGAATGTTTCAGTGTGGTACCACTTTACTACGTGATCCAAACCAGAAAAAACCCAGGATCTAGCCATCAAGTATGAGAAATATGCGAAAGAATGAGCCTGATGAGGACAAATCCTAGACCTAACCCAGACCTAACATGCGTTATTCTCTAAAATATTTATCAAGACCAGGTTTAATTGAATGTTTCAGTGTGGTACCACATTACTACGTGATCAAAACCAGAAAAAACCCAGGATCCGTTCAACAAGTATGTGAAGAATGCGAAAGTATGAGTTTGATCAGTGAAAATCTCAGGCCTCACCTAGACCTAACTTGCGTTGTCCTCTAAAATATTGATGGAAACCAGGTTTCATTGACTGTTTCAGTGTGGTACTACATTACTACGTGATGCAATCCAGAAAAAGCCCAGGATCTAGCCATCAAGTATGAGAAATATGCGAAAGAATGAGCCTGATGAGAGCAAATCCCAGACCTAACCTAGACCTAACATGCGTTATCCTCTAAAATATTTATCAAGACCAGGTTTAATTGAATGCTTCAGTGTGGTACCACATAACTACGTGAACCAAACCAGAAAAAACCCAGGATCCGTTCAACAAGTATGTTAAAACTGCGACAGTATGACCCTGATGAGGGCAAATCCCAGGCCTAACCTAGACCTAACATGCGTTGTCCTCTAAAATATTGATGAAAGCCAGGTTTAATTGACTGTTTCAGTGTTGTACTTCATTACTACGTGATGCAATCCAGAAAAAGCCCAGGATCCAGCCATCAAGTATGAGAAATATGTGAAAGAATGAGCCTGATGAGAGCAAAGCCCTGACCTAACCTAGACCTAACATGAATTATTCTCTAAAATATTGGTCAAAACCAGGTTTAATTGACTGTTTCAGTGTGGTACCACATTACTACGTGATCCAATCCAGAAATAGCCCAGGATCTAGCCATGAAGTATGAGAAATATGCGAAAGTATGAGCCTGATGAGGGCAAATCCTAGACCTAACCCAGACCTAACATGCGTTATTCTGTAAAATTTTTATCAAGACTAGGTTTAATTGAATGTTTCATTGTGGTACCTCATTACTACGTGATCAAAACCAGAAAAAACCCAGGATCCGTTCAACAAGTATGTGAAGAATGCGAAAGTATGAGTCTGATCAGTGAAAATCTCAGACTTTACCTAGACCTAACTTGCGTTGTCCTCTAAAATATTAATGGAAATCAGGTTTCATTGACTGTTTCAGTGTGGTACTACTTTACTACGTGATGCAATCCAGAAAACGCCCAGGATCTAGCCATCAAGTATGAGAAATATGTGAAAGAATGAGCCTGATGAGAGCAAATCCCAGACCTAACCTAGACCTTACATGCGTTATCCTCTAAAATATTGAGCGAAACCAGGTTTAATGGACTGTTTCAGTGTGGTACCACACTACTTCGTGATCCAAACCAGAAAAAACCCAGGATCTGTTCAACAAGTATGTGAAAAACGCTAAACTGTGAGCCTGATGAGGGCAAATCTTAGACCTAACCCAGACCTAAGATGCGTTATCCTCTAAAATATTTATCCAGACCAGGTTTCATTGAATGTTTCAGTGTGGTACCACTTTACTACGTGATCCAATCCAGAAATAGCCCAGGATCTGTTCAACAAGTGTGTGAAAAACGCGAAAGTATGAGCCTGATGAGGGCAAATCCCAGACATATCCCAGACCTAACTTGCGTTGTCCCCTAAGATATTGATGGATACCAGGTTTAATTGACAGTTTCAGTGTGGTCCCACATTACTACGTGATCCAAACCAGAAAAAACCCAGGATCCGTTCAACAAGTATGTGAAGAATGCGATAGTATGAGTCTGTCGAGTGAAAATCCCAGACCTAACCTAGACCTAACATGCGTTATCCTCTAAAATATTGATCCAAACCAGGTTTAATGGACTGTTTCAGCGTGGTACCACACTACTACGTGATCCAAACCAGAAAAAACCCAGGATCTGTTCAACAAGTGTGTGAAAAACGCGAAAGTATGAGCCTGATGAGGGCAAATCCCAGACATATCCCAGACCTAACTTGCGTTGTCCTCTAAGATATTGATGGAAACCAGGTTTCATTGACTGTTTCAGTGTTGTACTTCATTACTACGTGATGCAATCTAGAAAAAGCCCAGGATCTAGCCATCAAGTATGAGAAATATGCGAAAGAATGAGCCTGATGAGAGCAAATCCCAGACCTAACCTAGTCCTAACATGAATTATTCTCTAAAATATTGATCGAAGCCTGGTTTAATTGACTGTTTCAGTGTGGTCCCACATTACTACGTGATCCAAACCAGAAAAAAACCAGGATCCGTTCAACAAGTATGTGAAGAATGCGAAAGTATGAGTCTGATGAGTGAAAATCCCAGGCCTAACCTAGACCTAACATGCGTTATCCTCAAAAATATTGATCGAAACCTGGTTTAATCAACTGTTTCAGTGTGGTACCACATTACTATGTGATCCAAACCAGAAAATAACCCAGGATCTGTTCAACAAGTATGTGAAAAACGCGAAAGTATGAGCCTGATGAGGGCAAATCCTAGACCTAACCCAAACCTAACATGCGTTATCCTCTAAAATATTTATCAAGACCAGGTTTAATTGAATGTTTCAGTGTGGTGCCACATTACTACGAGAACCAAACCAGAAAAAACCCAGGATCCGTTCAACAAGTATGTGAAGAGTGCGAAAGTATGAGTCTGATCAGTGAAAATCTCAGGCCTTACCTAGACCTAACTTGCGTTGTCCTCTAAAATATTGATGGAAACCAGGTTTCATTGACTGTTTCAGTGTGGTACTACATTACTACGTGATGCAATCCAGAAAAAGCCCAGGATCTAGCCATCAAGTATGAGAAATATGCGAAAGAATGAGCTTGATGAGAGCAAATCCCAGACCTAACCTAGACCTAACATGCGTTATCCTCTAAAATATTGAGCGAAACCAGGTTTAATGGACTGTTTCAATGTGGTACCACACTACATCGTGATCCAAACCAGAAAAAACCGAGGATCTGTTCAACAAGTATGTGAAAAACGCTAAACTGTGAGCCTGATGAGGGCAAATCTTAGACCTAACCGAGACCTAAGATGCGGTATCCTCTAAAATATTTATCCAGACCAGGTTTCATTGAATGTTTCAGTGTGGTACCACTTTACTACGTGATCCAATCCAGAAACAGCCCAGGATCTAGCCATGAAGTATGAGAAACATGCGAAAGAATGAGCCAGATGAGAGCAAATGCCAGACCTAACCTAGACCTAACATGAATTATTCTGTAATATATTGATCGAAACCAGGTTTAATTGACTGTTTCAGTGTGGTCCCACATTACTACGTGATCCAAACGAGAAAAAACCCAGGATCTGTTCAACAAGTATGTGAAAAACGCTAAACTGCGAGCCTGATGAGGGCAAATCGTAGACCTAATCCAGACCTAAGATGCGTTAACCTCTAAAATATTTATCCAGACCAGGTTTCATTGAATGTTTCAGTGTGGTACCACTTTACTACGTGATGCAATCCAGGAAAAGCCCAGGATCTAGCCATGAAGTATGAGAAATATGCGAAAGTATGAGCCTGATGAGGGCACATCCTAGACCTAACCCAGACCTAACATGCGTTAGCCTCTAAAATATTGACCGAAACCAGGTTTAATTGACTGTTTCAGTGTGGTCCCACATTACTACGTGATCCAAACCAGAAAAAAACCAGGATCCGTTCAACAAGTATGTGAAGAATGCGAAAGTATGAGTCCGATGAGTGAAAATCCCAGGCCTAACCTAGACCTAACATGCGTTATCCTCAAAAATATTGATCGAAACCTGGTTTAATCTACTGTTTCAGTGTGGTACCACATTACTATGTGATCCAAACCAGAAAATAACCCAGGATCTGTTCAACAAGTATGTGAAAAACGCGAAAGTATGAGTCTGATGAGGTCAAATCCCAGACCAATCCCAGACTTAAATTGCGTTATCCTCCAAAATATTGATCGAAACCAGGGTTAATCGACTGTTTCAGTGTGGTACCACACTACTACGTGATCCAAACCAGAAAAAACCCAGGATCTAGCCATCAAGTATGAGAAATATGCGAAAGAATGAGCCTGATGAGAGCAAATCCCAGACCTAACCTAGACCTTACATGCGTTATCCTCTAAAGTATTGAGCGAAGCCAGGTTTAATGGACTGTTTCAGTGTGGTACCACACTACTTCGTGATCCAAACCAGAAAAAACCCAGGATCTGTTCAACAAGTATGTGAAAAACGCTAAACTGTGAGCCTGATGAGGGCAAATCTTAGACCTAACCCAGACCTAAGATGCGTTAACCTCTAAAATATTTATCCAGACCAGGTTTAATTGACTGTTTCAGCGTGGTACCACATTACTACGTGATACAATCCAGAAACAGCCGAGGATCTAGCCTTGAAGTATGAGAAATATGCGAAAGTATGAGCCTGATGAGGGCAAATCCTAGACCTAACCCAGACCTAACATGCGTTATCCTCTAAAATATTTATCCAGACCAGGTTTCATTGAATGTTACAGTGTGGTACCACTTTACTACGTGATCCAATCCAGAAACAGCCCAGGATCTAGCCATGAAGTATGAGAAACATGCGAAAGAATGAGCCAGATGAGAGCAAATGCCAGACCTAACCTAGACCTAACATGAATTATTCTGTAATATATTGATCGAAACCAGGTTTAATTGACTGTTTCAGTGTGGTCCCACATTACTACGTGATCCAAACGAGAAAAAACCCAGGATCTGTTCAACAAGTATGTGAAAAACGCTAAACTGCGAGCCTGATGAGGGCAAATCGTAGACCTAATCCAGACCTAAGATGCGTTAACCTCTAAAATATTTATCCAGACCAGGTTTCATTGAATGTTTCAGTGTGGTACCACTTTACTACGTGATGCAATCCAGGAAAAGCCCAGGATCTTGCCATGAAGTATGAGAAATATGCGAAAGTATGAGCCTGATGAGGGCACATCCTAGACCTAACCCAGACCTAACATGCGTTAGCCTCTAAAATATTGACCGAAACCAGGTTTAATTGACTGTTTCAGTGTGGTCCCACATTACTACGTGATCCAAACCAGAAAAAAACCAGGATCCGTTCAACAAGTATGTGAAGAATGCGAAAGTATGAGTCCGATGAGTGAAAATCCCAGGCCTAACCTAGACCTAACATGCGTTATCCTCAAAAATATTGATCGAAACCTGGTTTAATCTACTGTTTCAGTGTGGTACCACATTACTATGTGATCCAAACCAGAAAATAACCCAGGATCTGTTCAACAAGTATGTGAAAAACGCGAAAGTATGAGTCTGATGAGGTCAAATCCCAGACCAATCCCAGACTTAAATTGCGTTATCCTCTAAAATGTTTATCAAGACCAGGTTTAATTGATTGTTTCAGTGTGGTCCCACATTACTACGTGATCCAAACCAGAAAAAACCCAGGATCTGTTCAACATGTATGGGAAATATGCGACAGAATGAGCCTGATGAGAGCAAATCCCAGACCTAACATAGACCTTACATGAATTATTCTCTAAAATATTGATCGAAACCAGGTTTAATTGACTGTTTCAGTGTGGTCCCACATTACTACGTGATCTAAACCAGAAATAACCCAGGATCCGTTCAACAAGTATGTGAAGAATGCGAAAGTATGAGTCTGATGAGTGAAAATCCCAGGCCTAACCTAGACCTAACATGCATTATCCTCTAAAATATTGATCCAAACCAGGTTTAATGGACTGTTTCAGCGTGGTACCACACTACTACGTGATCCAAACCAGAAAAAACCGAGGATCTGTTCAACAAGTATGTGAAAAACGCGAAAGTATGAGCCTGATGAGGGCAAATCCCAGACATATCCCAGACCTAACTTGCGTTGTCCTCTAAGATATTGATGGAAACCAGGTTTCATTGACTGTTTCAGTGTTGTACTTCATTACTACGTGATGCAATCTAGAAAAAGCCCAGGATCTAGCCATCAAGTATGAGAAATATGCGAAAGAATGAGCCTGATGAGAGCAAATCCCAGACCTAACCTAGACCTAACATGAATTATTCTCTAAAATATTGATCGAAGCCAGGTTTAATTGACTGTTTCAGTGTGGTCCCACATTACTACGTGATCCAAACCAGAAAAAAACCAGGATCCGTTCAACAAGTATGTGAAGAATGCGAAAGTATGAGTCCGATGAGTGAAAATCCCAGGCCTAACCTAGACCAAACATGCGTTATCCTCAAAAATATTGATCGAAACCTGGCTTAATCAACTCTTTCAGTGTGGTACCACATTACTATGTGATCCAAACCAGAAAATAACCCAGGATCTGTTCAACAAGTATGTGAAAAACGCGAAAGTATGAGCCTGATGAGGGCAAATCCTAGACCTAACCCAAACCTAACATGCGTTATCCTCTAAAATATTTATCAAGACCAGGATTAATTGAATGCTCCAGTGTGGTGCCACATTACCACGAGAACCAAACCAGAAAAAACCCAGGATCCGTTCAACAAGTATGTGAAGAATGCGAAAGTATGAGTCTGATCAGTGAAAATCTCAGGCCTTACCTAGACCTAACTTGCGTTGTCCTCTAAGATATTGATGGAAACCAGGTTTCATTGACTGTTTCAGTGTGGTACTACATTACTACGTGATGCAATCCAGAAAAAGCCCAGGATCTAGCCATCAAGTATGAGAAATATGCGAAAGAATGAGCCTGATGAGAGCAAATCCCAGACCTAACCTAGACCTAACATGCGTTATCCTCTAAAATATTGAGCGAAACCAGGTTTAATGGACTGTTTCAGTGAGGTACCACACTACTTCGTGATCCAAACCAGAAAAAGCCCAGGATCTGTTCAACAAGTATGTGAAAAACGCTAAACTGTGAGCCTGATGAGGGCAAATCTTAGACCTAACCCAGACCTAACTTGCGTTGTCCTCTAAGATATTGATGGAAACCAGGTTTCATTGACATTTTCAGTGTTGTACTTCATTACTACGTGATGCAATCCAGAAAAAGCCCAGGATCTAGCCATGAAGTATGAGAAATATGCGAAAGTAAGAGCCTGATGAGGGCAAATCCTAGACCTATCCCAGACCTAACTTGCGTTATCCTCTAAAATATTGATCGAAACCAGGTTTAATTGACTGTTTCGGCGTGGAACCACATTACTACGTGATCCAATCCAAAAACAGCCCAGGATCTAGCCATGAAGTATGAGAAATATGCGAAAGTATGAGCCTGATGAGGGCAAATCCTAGACCTAACCCGGACCTAACATGCGTTATCCTCTAAAATATTTATCAAGATCAGGTTTAATTGATTGTTTCAGTGTGGTCCCACATTACTACGTGATCCAAACCAGAAAAAACCCAGGATCTGTTCAACGTGTATGAGAAATATGCGAAAGAATGAGACTGATGAGAGCAAATCCCAGACCTAACCTAGACCTAACATGAATTATTCTCTAAAATATTGATCGAAACCAGGTTTACTTGACTGTTTCAGTGTGGTACCACATTACTACGTGATCCAAACCAGAAAAAACCCAGGATCTGTTCAACAAGTATGTGAAAAACGCGAAAGTATGAGTCTGATGAGGTCAAATCCCAGACCAATCCCAGACTTAAATTGCGTTATCCTCCAAAATATTGATCGAAACCAGGTTTAATCGACTGTTTCAGTGTGGTACCACACTACTACGTGATCCAAACCAGAAAAAACCCAGGATCTAGCCATCAAGTATGAGAAATATGCGAAAGAATGAGCCTGATGAGAGCAAATCCCAGACCTAACCTAGACCTAAGATGCGTTAACCTCTAAAATATTTATCCAGACCAGGTTTAATTGACTGTTTCAGCGTGGTACCACATTACTACGTGATACAATCCAGAAACAGCCGAGGATCTAGCCTTGAAGTATGAGAAATATGCGAAAGTATGAGCCTGATGAGTGCAAATCCTAGACCTAACCCAGACCTAACATGCGTTATCCTCTAAAATGTTTATCAAGACCAGGTTTAATTGATTGTTTCAGTGTGGTCCCACATTACTACGTGATCCAAACCAGAAAAAACCCAGGATCTGTTCAACATGTATGGGAAATATGCGAAAGAATGAGCCTGATGAGAGCAAATCCCAGACCTAACATAGACCTAACATGAATTATTCTCTAAAATATTGATCGAAACCAGGTTTAATTGACTGTTTCAGTGTGGTCCCACATTACTACGTGATCTAAACCAGAAATAACCCAGGATCCGTTCAACAAGTATGTGAAGAATGCGAAAGTATGAGTCTGATGAGTGAAAATCCCAGGCCTAACCTAGACCTAACATGCATTAGCCTCTAAAATATTGATCCAAACCAGGTTTAATGGACTGTTTGAGCGTGGTACCACACTACTACGTGATCCAAACCAGAAAAAACAGAGGATCTGTTCAACAAGTATGTGAAAAACGCGAAAGTATGAGCCTGATGAGGGCAAATCCCAGACATATCCCAGACCTAACTTGCGTTGTCCTCTAAGATATTGATGGAAACCAGGTTTCATTGACTGTTTCAGTGTTGTACTTCATTACTACGTGATGCAATCTAGAAAAAGCCCAGGATCTAGCCATCAAGTATGAGAAATATGCGAAAGAATGAGCCTGATGAGAGCAAATCCCAGACCTAACCTAGACCTAACATGAATTATTCTCTAAAATATTGATCGAAGCCAGGTTTAATAGACTGTTTCAGTGTGGTCCCACATTACTACGTGATCCAAACCAGAAAAAAACCAGGATCCGTTCAACAAGTATGTGAAGAATGCGAAAGTATGAGTCCGATGAGTGAAAATCCCAGGCCTAACCTAGACCAAACATGCGTTATCCTCAAAAATATTGATCGAAACCTGGTTTAATCAACTCTTTCAGTGTGGTACCACATTACTATGTGATCCAAACCAGAAAATAACCCAGGATCTGTTCAACAAGTATGTGAAAAACGCGAAAGTATGAGCCTGATGAGGGCAAATCCTAGACCTAACCCAAACCTAACATGCGTTATCCTCTAAAATATTTATCAAGACCAGGATTAATTGAATGCTCCAGTGTGGTGCCACATTACTACGAGAACCAAACCAGAAAAAACCCAGGATCCGTTCAACAAGTATGTGAAGAATGCGAAAGTATGAGTCTGATCAGTGAAAATCTTAGACCTAACCCAGACCTAACTTGCGTTGTCCTCTAAGATATTGATGCAAACCAGGTTTCATTGACTGTTTCAGTGTTGTACTTCATTACTACGTGATGCAATCCAGAAAAAGCCCAGGATCTAGCCATGAAGTATGAGAAATATGCGAAAGTAAGAGCCTGATGAGGGCAAATCCTAGACCTATCCCAGACCTAACTTGCGTTATCCTCTAAAATATTGATCGAAACCAGGTTTAATTGACTGTTTCAGCGTGGTACCACATTACTACGTGATCCAATCCAGAAACAGCCCAGGATCTAGCCATGAAGTATGAGAAATATGCGAAAGTATGAGCCTGATGAGGGCAAATCCTAGACCTAACCCGGACCTCACATGCGTTATCCTCTAAAATATTTATCAAGATCAGGTTTAATTGATTGTTTCAGTGTGGTCCCACATTACTACGTGATCCAAACCAGAAAAAACCCAGGATCTGTTCAACGTGTATGAGAAATATGCGAAAGAATGAGACTGATGAGAGCAAATCCCAGACCTAACCTAGACCTAACATGAATTATTCTCAAAAATATTGATCGAAACCAGGTTTACTTGACTGTTTCAGTGTGGTACCACATTACTACGTGATCCAAACCAGAAAAAACCCAGGATCTGTTCAACAAGTATGTGAAAAACGCGAAAGTATGAGTCTGATGAGGTCAAATCCCAGACCAATCCCAGACTTAAATTGCGTTATCCTCCAAAATATTGTTCGAAACCAGGTTTAATCGACTGTTTCAGTGTGGTACCACACTACTACGTGATCCAAACCAGAAAAAACCCAGGATCTAGCCATCAAGTATGAGAAATATGCGAAAGAATGAGCCTGATGAGAGCAAATCCCAGACCTAACCTAGACCTTACATGCGTTATCCTCTAAAATATTGAGCGAAACCAGGTTTAATGGACTGTTTCAGTGTGGTACCACACTACTTCGTGATCCAAACCAGAAAAAACCCAGGATCTGTTCAACAAGTATGTGAAAAACGCTAAACTGTGAGCCTGATGAGGGCAAATCTTAGACCTAACCCAGACCTAAGATGCGTTAACCTCTAAAATATTTATCCAGACCAGGTTTAATTGACTGTTTCAGCGTGGTACCACATTACTACGTGATACAATCCAGAAACAGCCGAGGATCTAGCCTTGAAGTATGAGAAATATGCGAAAGTATGAGCCTGATGAGGGCAAGTCCTAGACCTAACCCAGACCTAACATGCGTTATCCTCTAAAATGTTTATCAAGACCAGGTTTAATTGATTGTTTCAGTGTGGTCCCACATTACTACGTGATCCAAACCAGAAAAAACCCAGGATCTGTTCAACATGTATGGGAAATATGCGAAAGAATGAGCCTGATGAGAGCAAATCCCAGACCTAACATAGACCTAACATGAATTATTCTCTAAAATATTGATCGAAACCAGGTTTAATTGACTGTTTCAGTGTGGTCCCACGTTACTACGTGATCTAAACCAGAAATAACCCAGGATCCGTTCAACAAGTATGTGAAGAATGCGAAAGTATGAGTCTGATGAGTGAAAATCCCAGGCCTAACCTAGACCTAACATGCATTATCCTCTAAAATATTGATCCAAACCAGGTTTAATGGACTGTTTCAGCGTGGTACCACACTACTACGTGATCCAAACCAGAAAAAACCGAGGATCTGTTCAACAAGTATGTGAAAAACGCGAAAGTATGAGCCTGATGAGGGCAAATCCCAGACATATCCCAGACCTAACTTGCGTTGTCCTCTAAGATATTGATGGAAACCAGGTTTCATTGACTGTTTCAGTGTTGTACTTCATTACTACGTGATGCAATCTAGAAAAAGCCCAGGATCTAGCCATCAAGTACGAGAAATATGCGAAAGAATGAGCCTGATGAGAGCAAATCCCAGACCTAACCTAGACCTAACATGAATTATTCTCTAAAATATTGATCGAAGCCAGGTTTAATTGACTGTTTCAGTGTGGTCCCACATTACTACGTGATCCAAACCAGAAAAAAACCAGGATCCGTTCAACAAGTATGTGAAGAATGCGAAAGTATGAGTCCGATGAGTGAAAATCCCAGGCCTAACCTAGACCAAACATGCGTTATCCTCAAAAATATTGATCGAAACCTGGTTTAATCAACTCTTTCAGTGTGGTACCACATTACTATGTGATCCAAACCAGAAAATAACCCAGGATCTGTTCAACAAGTATGTGAAAAACGCGAAAGTATGAGCCTGATGAGGGCAAATCCTAGACCTAACCCAAACCTAACATGCGTTATCCTCTAAAATATTTATCAAGACCAGGATTAATTGAATGCTCCAGTGTGGTGACACATTACTACGAGAACCAAACCAGAAAAAACCCAGGATCCGTTCAACAAGTATGTGAAGAATGCGAAAGTATGAGTCTGATCAGTGAAAATCTCAGGCCTTACCTAGACCTAACTTGCGTTGTCCTCTAAAATATTGATGGAAACCAGGTTTCATTGACTGTTTCAGTGTGGTACTACATTACTACGTGATGCAATCCAGAAAAAGCCCAGGATCTAGCCATCAAGTATGAGAAATATGCGAAAGAATGAGCCTGATGAGAGCAAATCCCAGACCTAACCTAGACCTAACATGCGTTATCCTCTAAAATATTGAGCGAAACCAGGTTTAATGGACTGTTTCAGTGAGGTACCACACTACTTCGTGATCCAAACCAGAAAAAGACCAGGATCTGTTCAACAAGTATGTGAAAAACGCTAAACTGTGAGCCTGATGAGGGCAAATCTTAGACCTAACCCAGACCTAACTTGCGTTGTCCTCTAAGATATTGATGGAAACCAGGTTTCATTGCCTGTTTCAGTGTTGTACTTCATTACTACGTGATGCAATCCAGAAAAAGCCCAGGATCTAGCCATGAAGTATGAGAAATATGCGAATGTAAGAGCCTGATGAGGGCAAATCCTAGACCTATCCCAGACCTAACTTGCGTTATCCTCTAAAATATTGATCGAAACCAGGTTTAATTGACTGTTTCAGCGTGGTACCACATTACTACGTGATCCAATCCAGAAACAGCCCAGGATCTAGCCATGAAGTATGAGAAATATGCGAAAGTATGAGCCTGATGAGGGCAAATCCTAGACCTAACCCGGACCTAACATGCGTTATCCTCTAAAATATTTATCAAGATCAGGTTTAATTGATTGTTTCAGTGTGGTCCCACATTACTACGTGATCCAAACCAGAAAAAACCCAGGATCTGTTCAACGTGTATGAGAAATATGCGAAAGAATGAGACTGATGAGAGCAAATCCCAGACCTAACCTAGACCTAACATGAATTATTCTCTAAAATATTGATCGAAACCAGGTTTACTTGACTGTTTCAGTGTGGTACCACATTACTACGTGATCCAAACCAGAAAAAACCCAGGATCTGTTCTACAAGTATGTGAAAAACGCGAAAGTATGAGTCTGATGAGGTCAAATCCCAGACCTATCCCAGACTTAACTTGCGTTATCCTCTAAAATATTGATCGAAACCAGGTTTAATAGACTGTTTCAGCGTGGTACCACATTACTACGTGATACAATCCAAAAACAGCCCAGGATCTAGCCATGAAGTATGAGAAATATGCGAAAGTATGAGCCTGATGAGAGCAAATCCTAGACCTAACCCTGACCTAACATGCGTTGTCCTCTAAAATATTTATCAAGATCAGGTTTAATTGATTGTTTCAGTGTGGTCCCACATTACTACGTGATCCAAACCAGAAAAAACCCAGGATCTGTTCAACGTGTATGAGAAATATGCGAAAGAATGAGACTGATGAGAGCAAATCCCAGACCTAACCCGGACCTAACATGCGTTATCCTCTAAAATATTTATCAAGACCTGGTTTAATTGAATGTTTCAGTGTGAAACCACATTACTACGTGAACCAAACCAGAAAAAACCCAGGATCCGTTCAACAAGTATGTTAAAACTGCAACAGTATGACCCTGATAAGGGCAAATCCCAGGCCTAGCCTAGACCTAACATGCGTTGTCCTCAAGAATATTGATGGAAACCAGGTTTAATTGACTATTTCAGTGTTGTACTTCATTACTACGTGATGCAATCCAGAAAAAGCCCAGGATCTAGCCATCAAGTATGAGAAATATGCGAAAGAATGAACCTGCTGAGAGCAAATCCCAGACCTAACCTAGACATAACATGAATTATTCTCTAAAATATTTATCGAAACCATGTTTAATTGACTGTTTCAGTGTTGTACTTCATTACTACGTGATGCAATCCAGATAAAGCCCAGGATCTAGCCATCAAGAATGAGAAATATGCGAAAGAATGAGTCCGATGGGAGCAAATCCCTGACCTAACCTAGACCTAACATGAATTATTCTCTAAAATATTGATCAAAACCAGGTTTATTTGACTGTTTCAGTGTGGTACCACATTACTACGTGATCCAATCCAGAAATAGCCCAGGATCTAGCCATGAAGTATGAGAAATATGCGAAAGTATGAGCCTGATGAGGGCAAATCCTAGACCTAACCCAGACCTAAGATGCGTTATCCTCTAAAATATATATCCAGACCAGGTTTCATTGAATGTTTCAGTGTGGTACCACATTACTACGTGAACCAAACCAGAAAAAACCCAGGATCCGTTCAACAAGTATGTTAAAATTGCGACAGTATGACCCTGATGAGGGTAAATCCCAGGCCTAACCTAGACCTAACATGCGTTGTCCTCTAAAATATTGATGGAAACCAGGTTTAATTGACTGTTTCAGTGTAGTACTTCATTACTACGTGATGCAATCCAGAAAAAGGCCAGGATCTAGCCATCAAGTATGAGAAATATGCGAAAGAATGAGCCTGATGAGAGCAAATCCCAGACCTAGCCTAGACCTAACATGAATTATTCTCTAAAATATTGATCGAAACCAGGTTTAATTGACTGTTTCAGTGTTGTACTTCATTACTACGTGATGCAATCCAGAAAAAGCCCAGGATCTAGCCATCAAGTATGAGAAATATGCGAAAGAATGAGCCTGATGAGAGCAAATCCCTGACCTAACCTAGACCTAACATGAATTATTCTCTAAAATATTGATCGAAACCAGGTTTACTTGACTGCTTCAGTGTGGTCCCACAATACGACGTGATCCAAACCAAAAAAAACCCAGGATCCGTTCAACAAGTATGTGAAGAATGCGAAAGTATGAGTCTGATGAGGGAAAATCCCAGGCCTAACCTAGACCTAACATGCGTAATCCTCTAAAATATTGATCGAAACCAGGTTTAATTGACTGTTTCAGTGTTGTACTTCATTACTACGTGATGCAATCCAGAAAAAGCCCAGGATCTAGCCATCAAGTATGAGAAATATGCGAAAGAATGAGCCTTATGAGAGCAAATCCCTGACCTAACCTAGACCTAACATGAATTATTCTCTAAAATGTTGATCAAAACAAGGTTTAATTGACTGTTTCAGTGTGGTACCACATTACTACGTGATCAAAACCAGTAAAAAACCAGGATCCGTTCAAGAAATATGTGAAGAATGCGAAAGTATGAGTCTGATCAGTGAAAATCTCAGGCCTTACCTAGACCTAACTTGCGTTGTCCTCTAAAATATTGATGGAAACCAGGTTTCATTGACTGTTTCAGTGTGGTACTACATTACTACGTGATGCAATCCAGAAAAAGCCCAGGATCTAGCCATCAAGTATGAGAAATATGCGAAAGAATGAGCCTGATGAGAGCAAATCCCAGACCTAACCTAGAGCTAACATGCGTTATCCTCTTAAATATTGAGCGAAACCAGGTTTAATGGACTGTTTCAGTGTGGTACCACACTACATCGTGATCCAAACCAGAAAAAGCCCAGGATCTGTTTTAGAAGTATGTGAAAAACGCTAAACTGTGAGCCTGACGAGGGCAAATCTTAGACCTAACCCAGACCTAAGATGCGTTATCCTCTAAAATATTTATCCAGACCAGGTTTCATTGAATGTTTCAGTGTGGTACCACTTTACTACGTGATCCAATCCAGAATTAGCCCAGGATCTAGCCATGAAGTATGAGAAATATGCGAAAGTAAGAGCCTGATGAGGGCAAATCCTAGACCTATCCCAGACCTAACTTGCGTTATCCTCTAAAATATTGATCGAAACCAGGTTTAATAGACTGTTTCAGCGTGGTACCACATTACTACGTGATACAATCCAAAAACAGCCCAGGATCTAGCCATGAAGTATGAGAAATATGCGAAAGTATGAGCCTGATGAGAGCAAATCCTAGACTTAACCCTGACCTAACATGCGTTGTCCTCTAAAATATTTATCAAGATCAGGTTTAATTCAATGTTTCAGTGTGGTACCACATTACTACGTGAACCAAACCAGAAAAAACCCAGGATCCGTTCAACAAGTATGTTAAAACTGCGACAGTATGACCCTGATGAGGGTAAATCCCAGGCCTAACCTAGACCTAACATGCGTTGTCCTCTAAAATATTGATGGAAACCAGGTTTAATGGACTGTTTCAGTGTGCTCCCACATTACTACGTGATCCAAACCAGAAAAAACCCAGTATCTGTTCAACATGTATGAGAAATATGCGAAAGAATGAGCCTGATGAGAGCAAATCCCAGACCTAACCTAGACCTAACATGAATTATTCTCTAAAATATTGATCGAAACCAGGTTTACTTGACTGCTTCTGTGTGGTCCCACATTACTACGTGATCCAAACCAGAAAAAACCCAGGATCCGTTCATCAAGTATGTGAAGAATGCGAAAGGATGAGTGTGATGAGGTCAAATCCCAGACCTATCCCAGACTTAACTTGCGTTATCCTCTAAAATATTGATCGAAACCAGGTTTAATCGACTGTTTCAGCGTGGTACCACATTACTACGTGATACAATCCAGAAACAGCCCAGGATCTAGCCATGAAGTATGAGAAATATGCGAAAGTATGAGCCTGATGAGGGCAAATCCTAGACCTAACCCAAACCTAACATGCGTTATCCTCTAAAATATTTATCAAGACCAGGTTTAATTGAATGTTTCAGTGTGGTACCACATTACTACGTGAACCAAACCAGAAAAAACCCAGGATCCGTTCAACAAGTATGTTACAACTGCGACAGTATGACCCTGATGAGGGCAGATCCCAGGCCTAACCTAGACCTAACATGCGTTGTCCTCTAAAATATTGATGGAAACCAGGTTTAATTGACTGTTTCAGTGTAGTACTTCATTACTACGTGATGCAATCCAGAAAAAGGCCAGGATCTAGCCATCAAGTATGAGAAATATGCGAAAGAATGAGCCTGATGAGAGCAAATCCCAGACCTAACCTAGACCTAACATGAATTATTCTCTAAAATATTGATCGAAACCAGGTTTAATTGACTGTTTCAGTGTTCTACTTCATTAATACGTGATGCAATCCAGGAAAAGCCCAGGATCTAGCCATCAAGTATGAGAAATATGCGAAAGAATGAGCCTGATGAGAGCAAATCCCTGACCTAACCTAGACCTAACATGAATTATTCTCTAAGATATTGATCAAAACCAGGTTTGATTGACTGTTTCAGTGTGGTACCACATTACTACGTGATCCAATCCAGAAATAGCCCAGGATCTAGCCATGAAGTATGAGAAATATGCGAAAGTATGAGCCTGATGAGGACAAATCCTAGACCTAACCCAGACCTAACATGCGTTATTCTCTAAAATATTTATCAAGACCAGGTTTAATTGACTGTTTCAGCGTGGTACCACATTACTACGTGATACAATCCAGAAACAGCCCAGGATCTAGCCATGAAGTATGAGAAATATGCGAAAGTATGAGCCTGATGAGAGCAAATCCTAGACTTAACCCAGACCTAACATGCGTTATCCTCTAAAATATTTATCAAGATCAGGTTTAATTGATTGTTTCAGTGTGGTCCCACATTACTACGTGATCCAAACCAGAAAAAACCCAGTGTCTGTTCAACATGTATGAGAAATATGCGAAAGAATGAGCCTGATGAGAGCAAATCCCAGACCTAACCTAGACCTAACATGAATTATTCTCTAAAATATTGATCGAAACCAGGTTTACTTGACTGCTTCTGTGTGGTCCCACATTACTACGTGATCCAAACCAGAAAAAACCCAGGATCCGTTCATCAAGTATGTGAAGAATGCGAAAGGATGAGTGTGATGAGGTCAAATCCCAGACCTATCCCAGGCTTAACTTGCGTTATCCTCTGAAATATTGATCGAAACCAGGTTTAATCGACTGTTTCAGCGTGGTACCACATTACTACGTGACACAATCCAGAAACAGCCCAGGATCTAGCCATGAAGTATGAGAAATATGCGAAAGTATGAGCCTGATGAGGGCAAATCCTAGACCTAACCCAAACCTAACATGCGTTATCCTCTAAAATATTTATCAAGACCAGGTTTAATTGAATGTTTCAGTGTGGTACCACATTACTACGTGAACCAAACCAGAAAAAACCCAGGATCCGTTCAACAAGTATGTTAAAACTGCGACAGTATGACCCTGATGAGGGCAAATCCCAGGCCTAACCTAGACCTAACATGCGTTGTCCTCTAAAATATTGATGGAAACCAGGTTTCATTGACTGTTTCAGTGTGGTACTACATTACTACGTGATGCAATCCAGAAAAAGCGCAGGATCTAGCCATCAAGTATGAGAAATATGCGAAAGAATGAGCCTGATGAGAGCAAATCCCTGACCTAACCTAGAGCTAACATGCGTTATCCTCTAAAATATTGAGCGAAACCAGGTTTAATGGACTGTTTCAGTGTGGTACCACACTACATCGTGATCCAAACCAGAAAAAGCCCAGGATCTGTTTTAGAAGTATGTGAAAAACGCTAAACTGTGAGCCTGACGAGGGCAAATCTTAGACCTAACCCAGACCTAAGATGCGTTATCCTCTAAAATATTTATCCAGACCAGGTTTCATTGAATGTTTCAGTGTGGTACCACTTTACTACGTGATCCAATCCAGAAATAGCCCAGGATCTAGCCATGAAGTATGAGATATATGCGAAAGTAAGAGCCTGATGAGGGCAAATCCTAGACCTATCCCAGACCTAACTTGCGTTATCCTCTAAAATATTGATCGAAACCAGGTTTAATAGACTGTTTCAGCGTGGTACCACATTACTACGTGATACAATCCAAAAACAGCCCAGGATCTAGCCATGAAGTATGAGAAATATGCGAAAGTATGAGCCTGATGAGAGCAAATCCTAGACCTAACCCTGACCTAACATGCGTTGTCCTCTAAAATATTTATCAAGATCAGGTTTAATTGAATGTTTCAGTGTGGTACCACATTACTACGTGAACCAAACCAGAAAAAACCCAGGATCCGTTCAACAAGTATGTTAAAACTGCGACAGTATGACCCTGATGAGGGTAAATCCCAGGCCTAACCTAGACCTAACATGCGTTGTCCTCTAAAATATTGATGGAAACCAGGTTTAATGGACTGTTTCAGTGTGCTCCCACATTACTACGTGATCCAAACCAGAAAAAACCCAGTATCTGTTCAACATGTATGAGAAATATGCGAAAGAATGAGCCTGATGAGAGCAAATCCCAGACCTAACCTAGACCTAACATGAATTATTCTCTAAAATATTGATCGAAACCAGGTTTACTTGACTGCTTCAGTGTGGTCCCACAATACTACGTGATCCAAACCAGAAAAAACCCAGGATCCGTTCAACAAGAATGTGAAGAATGCGAAAGTATGAGTCTGATGAGGGAAAATCCCAGGCCTAACCTAGACCTAACATGCGTTATCCTCTAAAATATTGATCGAAACCAGGTTTAATTGACTGTTTCAGTGTTCTACTTCATTAATACGTGATGCAATCCAGGAAAAGCCCAGGATCTAGCCATCAAGTATGAGAATTATGCGAAAGAATGAGCCTGATGAGGGCAAATCCCTGACCTAACCTAGACCTAACATGAATTATTCTCTAAGATATTGATCAAAACCAGGTTTCATTGACTGTTTCAGTGTGGTACTACATTACTACGTGATGCAATCCAGAAAAAGCGCAGGATCTAGCCATCAAGTATGAGAAATATGCGAAAGAATGAGCCTGATGAGAGCAAATCCCTGACCTAACCTAGAGCTAACATGCGTTATCCTCTAAAATATTGAGCGAAACCAGGTTTAATGGACTGTTTCAGTGTGGTACCACACTACATCGTGATCCAAACCAGAAAAAGCCCAGGATCTGTTCTAGAAGTATGTGAAAAACGCTAAACTGTGAGCCTGACGAGGGCAAATCTTAGACCTAACCCAGACCTAAGATGCGTTATCCTCTAAAATATTTATCCAGACCAGGTTTCATTGAATGTTTCAGTGTGCTCCCACATTACTACGTGATCCAAACCAGAAAAAACCCAGTATCTGTTCAACATGTATGAGAAATATGCGAAAGAATGAGCCTGATGAGAGCAAATCCCAGACCTAACCTAGACCTAACATGCGTTATCCTCTAAAATATTGATCGAAACCAGGTTTAATCGACTCTTTCAGCGTGGTACCACATTACTACGTGATACAATCCAGAAACAGCCCAGGATCTAGCCATGAAGTATGAGAAATATGCGAAAGTATGAGCCAGATGAGGACAAATCCTAGACCTAACCCAGACCTAACATGCGTTATTCTCTAAAATATTTATCAAGACCAGGTTTAATTGACTGTTTCAGCGTGGTACCACATTACTACGTGATACAATCCAGAAACAGCCCAGGATCTAGCCATGAAGTATGAGAAATATGCGAAAGTATGAGCCAGATGAGGACAAATCCTAGACCTAACCCAGACCTAACATGCGTTATTCTCTAAAATATTTATCAAGACCAGGTTTAATTGACTGTTTCAGCGTGGTACCACATTACTACGTGATACAATCCAGAAACAGCCCAGGATCTAGCCATGAAGTATGAGAAATATGCGAAAGTATGAGCCAGATGAGGACAAATCCTAGACCTAACCCAGACCTAACATGCGTTATTCTCTAAAATATTTATCAAGACCAGGTTTAATTGAATGTTTCAGTGTGGTACCACATTACTACGTGAACCGAACCAGAAAAAACCCAGGATCCGTTCAACAAGTATGTTAAAACTGCGACAGTATGACCCTGATGAGGGTAAATCCCAGGCCTAACCTAGACCTAACATGCGTTGTCCTCTAAAATATTGATGGAAACCAGGTTTAATTGACTGTTTCAGTGTTGTACTTCATTAATACGTGATGCAATCCAGAAAAAGCCCAGGATCTAGCCATCAAGTATGAGAAATATGCGAAAGAATGAGCCTGATAAGAGCAAGTCCCAGACCTATCCTAGACCTAACATGAATTATTCTCTAAAATATTGATCGAAACCAGGTTTAATTGACTGTTTCAGTGTTCTACTTCATTAATACGTGATGCAATCCAGGAAAAGCCCAGGATCTAGCCATCAAGTATGAGAATTATGCGAAAGAATGAGCCAGATGAGGACAAATCCTAGACCTAACCCAGACCTAACATGCGTTATTCTCTAAAATATTTATCAAGACCAGGTTTAATTGACTGTTTCAGCGTGGTACCACATTACTACGTGATACAATCCAGAAACAGCCCAGGATCTAGCCATGAAGTATGAGAAATATGCGAAAGTATGAGCCTGATGATAGCAAATCCTAGACTTAACCCAGACCTAACATGCGTTATCCTCTAAAATATTTATCAAGATCAGGTTTAATTGATTGTTTCAGTGTGGTCCCACATTACTACGTGATCCAAACCAGAAAAAACCCAGTATCTGTTCAACATGTATGAGAAATATGCGAAAGAATGAGCCTGATGAGAGCAAATCCCAGACCTAACCTAGACCTAACATGAATTATTCTCTAAAATATTGATCGAAACCAGGTTTACTTGACTGCTTCTGTGTGGTCCCACATTACTACGTGATGCAATCCAGAAAAAACCCAGGATCCAGCCATCAAGTATGAGAAATATGCGAAAGAATGAGCCTGATGAGAGCAAATCCCAGACCTAACCTAGACCTAACATGCGTTGTCCTCTAAAATATTTATCCAGACCAGGTTTCATTGAATGTTTCAGTGTGGTACCACTTTACTACGTGATCCAATCCAGAAATAGCCCAGGATCTAGCCATGAAAAAATATGCGAAAGTATGATCCTGATGAGGGCAAATCCCAGACCTATCCCAGACCTAACTTGCGTTGTCCTCTAAGATATTGATGGAAACCAGGTTTAATTGACTGTTTCAGTGTTGCACTTCATTACTACGTGATCCAAACCCGAAAAAACCCAGGATCTGTTCAACATGTATGGGAAATATGCGAAAGAATGAGCCTGATGAGAGCAAATCCCAGACCTATCCTAGACCTAACATGAATTATTCTCTAAAATATTGATCGAAAACAGGTTTACTTGACAGTTTCAGTGTGGTCCCACATTACTACGTGATCCAAACCAGAAAATAATCCAGGATCTGTTCAAGGAGTATGTGAAGTGTGCGAAAGTATGAGTCTGATGAGGTCAAATCCCAGACCTATCCCAGACCTAACTTGCGTTATCCTCTAAAATATTGATCGAAACCAGGTTTAATCGACTGCTTCAGTGTGGTACCACATTACTACGTGATCCAAACCAGAAAAAACCCAGGATCCGTTCAACAAGTATGTGAAGAATGCGATAGTATGAGTCTGATGAGTGAAAATCCCAGACCTAACCTAGACCTAACATGCGTTATCCTCTAAAATATTGATCCAAACCAGGTTTAGTGGACTGTTTCAGCGTGGTACCACACTACTACGTGATCCAAACCAGAAAAAACCCAGGATCTGTTCAACAAGTGTGTGAAAAACGCGAAAGTATGAGCCTGATGAGGGCAAATCCCAGACATATCCCAGACCTAACTTGCGTTGTCCCCTAAGATATTGATGGAAACCAGGTTTAATTGACTGTTTCAGTGTTGTACTCCATTACTACGTGATGCAATCCAGAAAAAGCCCAGGAGCTAGCCATCAAGTATGAGAAATATGCGAAAGAATGAGCCTGATGAGAGCAAATCCCAGGCCTAACCTAGACCTAACATGAATTATTCTCTAAAATATTGATCGAAACCAGGTTTAATTGACTGTTTCAGTGTGGTCCCACATTACTACGTGATCCAAACCAGAAAAAACCCAGGATCCGTTCGACAAGTTTGTGAAGAATGCGAAAGTATGAGTCTGATGTGCGAAAATCCCAGGCCTAACCTAGACCTAACATGCGTTATCCTCAAAAATATTGATCGAAACCTGGTTTAATCGACTGTTTCAGTGTGGTACCACATTACTATGTGATCCAAACCAGAAAATAACCCAGGATCTGTCAACAAGTATGTGAAAAACGCGAAAGTATGAGTCTGATGAGGTCAAATCCCAGACCTATCCCAGACTTAACTTGTGTTATCCTCTAAAATATTGATCGAAACCAGGTTTAATCGACTGTTTCAGCGAGGTACCACATTACTAAGTGATACAATCCAGAAACAGCCCAGGATCTAGCCATGAAGTATGTGAAATATGCGAAAGTATGAGCCTGATGAGGGCAAATCCTAGACCTAACCCAAACCTAACATGCGTTATCCTCTAAAATATTTATCAAGACCAGGTTTAATTGAATGTTTCAGTGTGGTGCCACATTACTACGTGGTCCAATCCAGAAATAGCCCAGGATCTAGCCATGAAGAAATATGCGAAAGTATGAGCCTGATGAGGGCAAATCCCAGACCTATCCCAGACCTAACATGAATTATTCTCTAAAATATTGATCGAAACCAGGCTTAATTTACTGTTTCAGTGTGGTCCCACATTACTACGTGATCCAAACCAGAAATAACCCAGGATCCGTTCAACAAGTATGTGAAGAATGCGAAAGTATGAGTCTGATGAGTGAAAATCCCAGGCCTAACCTAGACCTAACATGCGTTATCCTCTAAAATATGGATCCAAACCATGTTTAATGGACTGTTTCAGCGTGGTACCACACTACTACGTGATCCAAACCAGAAAAAACCCAGGATCTGTTCAACAAGTATGTGAAAAACGCGAAAGTATGAGCCTGATGAGGGCAAATCCCAGACATATCCCAGACATAACTTGCGTTGTCCTCTAAGAAATTGATGGAAACCAGGTTTCGTTGACTGTTTCAGTGCTGTACTTCATTACTACGTGATGCAATCCAGAAACAGCCCAGGATCTAGCCATGAAGTATGTGAAATATGCGAAAGTATGAGCCTGATGAGGGCAAATCCTAGACCTAACCCAAACCTAACATGCGTTATCCTCTAAAATATTTATCAAGACCAGGTTTAATTGAATGTTTCAGTGTGGTGCCACATTACTACGTGATCCAATCCAGAAATAGCCCAGGATCTAGCCATCAAGTTTGAGCAATATGCGAAAGAATGAGCCTGATGAGAGCAAATCCCAGACCTAACCTAGACCTTACATGCGTTATCCTCTAAAATATTGATCGAAACCAGGTTTAATCGACTGTTTCAGTGTGGTACCACATTACTATGTGATACAAACCAGAAAAAACCCAGGATCTAGCCATCAAGTATAAGAAATGTGCGAAAGAATGAGCCTGATGAGAGCAAATCCCAGACCTAACATAGACCTAACATGAATTATTCTCTAAAATATTGATCGAAACCAGGTTTAATTGACTGTTTCAGTGTGGTCCCACATTACTACGTGATCCAAACCAGAAAAAAACCAGGATCCGTTCAACAAGTATGTGAAGAATGCGAAAGTATGAGTCCGATGTGCGAAAATCCCAGGCCTAACCTAGACCTAACATGCGTTATCCTCAAAAATATTGATCGAAACCTGGTTTAATCGACTGTTTCAGTGTGGTACCACATTACTATGTGATCCAAACCAGAAAATAACCCAGGATCTGTCAACAAGTATGTGAAAAACGCGAAAGTATGAGTCTGATGAGGTCAAATCCCAGACCTATCCCAGACTTAACTTGTGTTATCCTCTAAAATATTGATCGAAACCAGGTTTAATCGACTGTTTCAGCGAGGTACCACATTACTAAGTGATACAATCCAGAAACAGCCCAGGATCTAGCCATGAAGTATGTGAAATATGCGAAAGTATGAGCCTGATGAGGGCAAATCCTAGACCTAACCCAAACCTAACATGCGTTATCCTCTAAAATATTTATCAAGACCAGGTTTAATTGAATGTTTCAGTGTGGTGCCACATTACTACGTGATCCAAACCAGAAAAAAACCAGGATCCGTTCAACGAGTATGTGAAGAATGCGAAAGTATGAGTCTGATGAGGGAAAATCCCAGGCCTAACCTAGACCTAACATGCGTTATCCTCTAAAATATTGATCGAAACCAGGTTTAGTCGACTGTTTCAGAGTGGTCCCAGATTACTACGTGATCCAAACCAGAAAAAACCCAGGATCCGTTCAACAAGTATGTAAAGAATGCGAAAGTATGAGTCTGATGAGGTCAAATCCCAGACCTATCCCAGACTTAACTTGCGTTGTCCTCTAAAATATTGATCGAAACCAGGTTTAATCGACTGTTTCAGCGTGGTACCACATTACTACGTGATACAATCCAGAAACAGCCCAGGATCTAGCCATGAAGTATGAGAAATATGCGAAAGTATGAGCCTGATGAGGGCAAATCCTAGACCTAACCCAAACCTAACATGCGTTATCGTCTAAAATATTTATCAAGACCAGGTTTAATTGAATGTTACAGTGTGGTACCACATTACTACGTGAACCAAACCAGAAAAAACCCAGGATCCGATCAACAAGTATGTCAAAACTGCGACAGTATGACCCTGATGAGGGTAAATCCCAGGGCTAACCTAGACCTAACATGCGTTGTCCTCTAAAATATTGACGGAAACCAGGTTTAATTGACTGTTTCAGTGTTGTACTTCATTACTACGTGAACCAAACCAGAAAAAACCCAGGATCCGATCAACAAGTATGTGAAGAATGCGAAAGTATGAGTCTGATGAGTGAAAATCCCAGGCCTAACATAGACCTAACATGCGTTTTCCTCTAAAATATTCATCGAAACCAGGTTTCATTGAATGTTTCAGTGTGGTACCACACTACTTCGTGATCCAAACCAGAGAAAGCCCAGGATCTGTTCAGGAAGTATGTGAAAAACGCTAAACTGTGAGCCTGATGAGGGCAAATCCCAGACATATCCCAGACCTAACTTGCGTTGTCCTCTCAGATATTGATGGAAACCAGGTTTCATTGACTGTTTCAGTGTTGTACTTCATTACTACGTGATGCAATCTAGAAAAAGCCCAGGATCTAGCCATGAAGTATGAGAAATATGCGAAAGAATGAGCCTGATGAGAGCAAATCCCAGACCTAACCTAGACCTAACATGAATTATTCTCTAAAATATTGATCGAAACCAGGTTTAATTGACTGTTTCAGTGTTGTACTTCATTACTACGTGATGCAATCCAGAAAAAGCCCAGGATCTAGCCATCAAGTATGAGAAATATGCGAAAGAATGAGCCTGATGAGAGCAAATCCCTGACCTAACCTAGACCTAACATGAATTATTCTCTAAAATATTGATCAAAACCAGGTTTAATTGACTGTTTCAGTGTGGTACCACATTACTACGTGATCCAATCCAGAAATAGCCCAGGATCTAGCCATGAAGTATGAGAAATATGCGAAAGTATGAGCCTGATGGGGGCAAATCCTAGACCAAACCCAGACCTAACATGCGTTATTCTGTAAAATTCTTATCAAGACCAGGTTTAATTGAATGTTTCATTGTGGTACCTCATTACTACGTGATCAAAACCAGAAAAAACCCAGGATCCGTTCAACAAGTATGTGAAGAATGCGAAAGTATGAGTCTGATGAGTGAAAATCCCAGGCCTAACATAGACCTAACATGCGTTATCCTCTAAAATATTGATCGAAACCAGGTTCCATTGAATGTTTCAGTGTGGTACCACACTACTTCGTGATCCAAACCGGAGAATGCCCAGGATCTGATCAAGAAGTATGTGAAAAACGCTAAACTGTGAGACTGATGAGGGCAAATCTTAGACCTAACCCAGACCTAAGATGCGTTATCCTCTAAATTATTTATCCAGACCAGGTTTCATTGAATGTTTCAGTGTGGTACTACTTTACTACCTGATACAATCCAGAAACAGCCCAGTATCTAGCCATGAAGTATGAGAAATATGCGAAAGTATGAGCCTGATGAGAGCACATCCTAGACCTAACCCAAACCTAACATGCGTTATCCTCTAAAATATTTATCAAGACCAGGTTTAATTGAATGTTTCAGTGTGGTACCACATTACTACGTGAACCGAACCAGAAAAAACCCAGGATCCGTTCAACAAGTATGTTAAAACTGCGACAGTATGACCCTGATGAGGGTAAATCCCAGGCCTAACCTAGACCTAACATGCGTTGTCCTCTAAAATATTGATGGAAACCAGGTTTAATTGACTGTTTCAGTGTTGTACTTCATTACTACGTGATGCAATCCAGAAAAAGCCCAGGATCTAGCCATCAAGTATGAGAAATATGCGAAAGAATGAGCCTGATAAGAGCAAATCCCAGACCTAACCTAGACCTAACATGAATTATTCTCTAAAATATTGATCGAAACCAGGTTTAATTGCTTGTTTCAGTGTTCTACTTCATTAATACGTGATGCAATCCAGGAAAAGCCCAGGATCTAGCCATCAAGTATGAGAAATATGCGAAAGAATGAGCCTGATGAGAGCAAATCCCTGACCTAACCTAGACCTAACATGAATTATTCTCTAAGATAATGATCAAAACCAGGTTTGATTGACTGTTTCAGTGTGGTACCACATTACTACGTGATCCAATCCAGAAATAGCCCAGGATCTAGCCATGAAGTATGAGAAATATGCGAAAGTATGAGCCTGATGAGGACAAATCCTAGACCTAACCCAGACCTAACATGCGTTATTCTCTAAAATATTTATCAAGACCAGGTTTAATTGACTGTTTCAGCGTGGTACCACATTACTACGTGATACAATCCAGAAACAGCCCAGGATCTAGCCATGAAGTATGAGAAATATGCGAAAGTATGAGCCTGATGAGAGCAAATCCTAGACTTAACCCAGACCTAACATGCGTTATCCTCTAAAATATTTATCAAGATCAGGTTTAATTGATTGTTACAGAGTGGTCCCACATTACTACGTGATCCAAACCAGAAAAAACCCAGTATCTGTTCAACATGTATGAGAAATATGCGAAAGAATGAGCCTGATGAGAGCAAATCCCAGACCTAACCTAGACCTAACATGAATTATTCTCTAAAATATTGATCGAAACCAGGTTTACTTGACTGCTTCTGTGTGGTCCCACATTACTACGTGATGCAATCCAGAAAAAACCCAGGATCCAGCCATCAAGTATGAGAAATATGCGAAAGAATGAGCCTGATGAGAGCAAATCCCAGACCTAACCTAGACCTAACATGCGTTGTCCTCTAAAATATTTATCCAGACCAGGTTTCATTGAATGTTTCAGTGTGGTACCACTTTACTACGTGATCCAATCCAGAAATAGCCCAGGATCTAGCCATGAAAAAATATGCGAAAGTATGATCCTGATGAGGGCAAATCCCAGACCTATCCCAGACCTAACTTGCGTTGTCCTCTAAGATATTGATGGAAACCAGGTTTAGTTGACTGTTTCAGTGTTGCACTTCATTACTACGTGATCCATACCCGAAAAAACCCAGGATCTGTTCAACATGTATGAGAAATATGCGAAAGAATGAGCCTGATGAGAGCAAATCCCAGACCTATCCTAGACCTAACATGAATTATTCTCTAAAATATTGATAGAAAACAGGTTTACTTGACAGTTTCAGTGTGGTCCCACATTACTACGTGATCCAAACCAGAAAATAATCCAGGATCTGTTCAAGGAGTATGTGAAGTGTGCGAAAGTATGAGTCTGATGAGGTCAAATCCCAGACCTATCCCAGACCTAACTTGCGTTATCCTCTAAAATATTGATCGAAACCAGGTTTAATCGACTGCTTCAGTGTGGTACCACATTACTACGTGATCCAAACCAGAAAAAACCCAGGATCCGTTCAACAAGTATGTGAAGAATGCGATAGTATGAGTCTGATGAGTGAAAATCCCAGACCTAACCTAGACCTAACATGCGTCATCCTCTAAAATATTGATCCAAACCAGGTTTAGTGGACTGTTTCAGCGTGGTACCACACTACTACGTGATCCAAACCAGAAAAAACCCAGGATCTGTTCAACAAGTGTGTGAAAAACGCGAAAGTATGAGCCTGATGAGGGCAAATCCCAGACATATCCCAGACCTAACTTGCGTTGTCCCCTAAGATATTGATGGAAACCAGGTTTAATTGACTGTTTCAGTGTTGTACTCCATTACTACGTGATGCAATCCAGAAAAAGCCCAGGAGCTAGCCATCGAGTATGAGAAATATGCGAAAGAATGAGCCTGATGAGAGCAAATCCCAGGCCTAACCTAGACCTAACATGAATTATTCTCTAAAATATTGATCGAAACCAGGTTTAATTGACTGTTTCAGTGTGGTCCCACATTACTACGTGATCCAAACCAGAAAAAACACAGGATCCGTTCGACAAGTTTGTGAAGAATGCGAAAGTATGAGTCTGATGAGGTCAAATCCCAGACCATTCCCAGACTTAACTTGCGTTATCCTCTAAAATATTGATCGAAACCAGGTTTAATCGACTGTTTCAGTGTAGTACCACATTACTACGTGATCCAAACCAGAGAAAACCCAAGATCTAGCCATCAAGTATGAGAAATATGCGAAAGAATGAGCCTGACGAGAGCAAATCCCAGACCTAACCTAGACCTTACATGCGGTATCCTCTAAAATATTGATCGAAACCAGGTTTATTCGACTGTTTCAGTGTGGTACCACATTACTACCTGATCCAAACCAGAAAAAACCCAGGATCTAGCCATCAAGTATGAGAAATATGCGAAAGAATGAGCCTGATGAGAGCAAATCCCAGACCTAACATAGACCTAACATGAATTATTCTCTAAAATATTGATCGAAACCAGGCTTAATTTACTGTTTCAGTGTGGTCCCACATTACTACGTGATCCAAACCAGAAATAACCCAGGATCCGTTCAACAAGTATGTGAAGAATGCGAAAGTATGAGTCTGATGAGTGAAAATCCCAGGCCTAACCTAGACCTAACATGCGTTATCCTCTAAAATATTGATCCAAACCAGGTTTAATGGACTGTTTCAGCGTGGTACCACACTACTACGTGATCCAAACCAGAAAAAACCCAGGATCTGTTCAACAAGTGTGTGAAAAACGCGAAAGTATGAGCCTGATGAGGGCAAATCCCAGACATATCCCAGACCTAACTTGCGTTGTCCTCTAAGATATTGATGGAAACCAGGTTTCATTGACTGTTTCAGTGTTGTACTTCATTACTACGTGATGCAATCTAGAAAAAGCCCAGGATCTAGCCATCAAGTATGAGAAATATGCGAAAGAATGAGCCTGATGAGAGCAAATCCCAGACCTAACCTAGACCTAACATGAATTACTCTCTAAAATATTGATCGAAGCCAGGTTTAATTGACTGTTTCAGTGTGGTCCCACATTACTACATGATCCAAACCAGAAAAAAACCAGGATCCGTTCAACAAGTATGTGAAGAATGCGAAAGTATGAGTCCGATGTGCGAAAATCCCAGGCCTAACCTAGACCTAACATGCGTTATCCTCAAAAATATTGATCGAAACCTGGTTTAATCGACTGTTTCAGTGTGGTACCACATTACTATGTGATCCAAACCAGAAAATAACCCAGGATCTGTCAACAAGTATGTGAAAAACGCGAAAGTGTGAGTCTGATGAGGTCAAATCCCAGACCTATCCCAGACTTAACTTGTGTTATCCTCTAAAATATTGATCGAAACCAGGTTTAATCGACTGTTTTAGCGAGGTACCACATTACTAAGTGATACAATCCAGAAACAGCCCAGGATCTAGCCATGAAGTATGTGAAATATGCGAAAGTATGAGCCTGATGAGGGCAAATCCTAGACCTAACCCAAACCTAACATGCGTTATCCTCTAAAATATTTATCAAGACCAGGTTTAATTGAATGTTTCAGTGTGGTGCCACATTACTACGTGGTCCAATCCAGAAATAGCCCAGGATCTAGCCATGAAGAAATATGCGAAAGTATGAGCCTGATGAGGGCAAATCCCAGACCTATCCCAGACCTAACATGAATTATTCTCTAAAATATTGATCGAAACCAGGCTTAATTTACTGTTTCAGTGTGGTCCCACATTACTACGTGATCCAAACCAGAAATAACCCAGGATCCGTTCAACAAGTATGTGAAGAATGCGAAAGTATGAGTCCGATGAGCGAAAATCCCAGACCTATCCCAGACTTAACTTGTGTTATCCTCTAAAATATTGATCGAAACCAGGTTTAATCGACTGTTTCAGCGTGGTACCACATTACTAAGTGATACAATCCAGAAACAGCCCAGGATCTAGCCATGAAGTATGTGAAATATGCGAAAGTATGAGCCTGATGAGGGCAAATCCTAGACCTAACCCAAACCTAACATGCGTTATCCTCTAAAATATTTATCAAGACCAGGTTTAATTGAATGTTTCAGTGTGGTGCCACATTACTACGTGATCCAATCCAGAAATAGCCCAGGATCTAGCCATCAAGTTTGAGCAATATGCGAAAGAATGAGCCTGATGAGAGCAAATCCCAGACCTAACCTAGACCTTACATGCGTTATCCTCTAAAATATTGATCGAAACCAGGTTTAATCGACTGTTTCAGTGTGGTACCACATTACTACGTGATACAAACCAGAAAAAACCCAGGATCTAACCATCAAGTATGAGAAATATGCGAAAGAATGAGCCTGATGAGAGCAAATCCCAGACCTAACATAGACCTAACATGAATTATTCTCTAAAATATTGATCGAAACCAGGTTTAATTGACTGTTTCAGTGTGGTCCCACATTACTACGTGATCCAAACCAGAAATAACCCAGGATCCGTTCAACAAGTATGTGAAGAATGCGAAAGTATGAGTCTGATGAGTGAAAATCCCAGGCCTAACCTAGACCTAACATGCGTTATCCTCTAAAATATTGATCCAAACCAGGTTTAATGGACTGTTTCAGCGTGGTACCACACTACTACGTGATCCAAACCAGAAAAAACCCAGGATCTGTTCAACAAGTATGTGAAAAACGCGAAAGTATGAGCCTGATGAGGGCAAATCCCAGACATATCCCAGACCTAACTTGCGTTGTCCTCTCAGATATTGATGGAAACCAGGTTTCATTGACTGTTTCAGTGTTGTACTTCATTACTACGTGATGCAATCTAGAAAAAGCCCAGGATCTAGCCATCAAGTATGAGAAATATGCGAAAGAATGAGCCTGATGAGAGCAAATCCCAGACCTAACCTAGACCTAACATGAATTATTCTCTAAAATATTGATCGAAGCCAGGTTTAATTGACTGTTTCAGTGTGGTCCCACATTACTACGTGATCCAAACCAGAAAAAAACCAGGATCCGTTCAACGAGTATGTGAAGAATGCGAAAGTATGAGTCTGATGAGGGAAAATCCCAGGCCTAACCTAGACCTAACATGCGTTATCCTCTAAAATATTGATCGAAACCAGGTTTAGTCGACTGTTTCAGAGTGGTCCCAGATTACTACGTGATCCAAACCAGAAAAAACCCAGGATCCGTTCAACAAGTATGTAAAGAATGCGAAAGTATGAGTCTGATGAGGTCAAATCCCAGACCTATCCCAGACTTAACTTGCGTTGTCCTCTAAAATATTGATCGAAACCAGGTTTAATCGACTGTTTCAGCGTGGTACCACATTACTACGTGATACAATCCAGAAACAGCCCAGGATCTAGCCATGAAGTATGAGAAATATGCGAAAGTATGAGCCTGATGAGGGCAAATCCTAGACCTAACCCAAACCTAACATGCGTTATCGTCTAAAATATTTATCAAGACCAGGTTTAATTGAATGTTACAGTGTGGTACCACATTACTACGTGAACCAAACCAGAAAAAACCCAGGATCCGATCAACAAGTATGTCAAAACTGCGACAGTATGACCCTGATGAGGGTAAATCCCAGGGCTAACCTAGACCTAACATGCGTTGTCCTCTAAAATATTGACGGAAACCAGGTTTAATTGACTGTTTCAGTGTTGTACTTCATTACTACGTGAACCAAACCAGAAAAAACCCAGGATCCGATCAACAAGTATGTGAAGAATGCGAAAGTATGAGTCTGATGAGTGAAAATCCCAGGCCTAACATAGACCTAACATGCGTTTTCCTCTAAAATATTCATCGAAACCAGGTTTCATTGAATGTTTCAGTGTGGTACCACACTACTTCGTGATCCAAACCAGAGAAAGCCCAGGATCTGTTCAGGAAGTATGTGAAAAACGCTAAACTGTGAGCCTGATGAGGGCAAATCCCAGACATATCCCAGACCTAACTTGCGTTGTCCTCTCAGATATTGATGGAAACCAGGTTTCATTGACTGTTTCAGTGTTGTACTTCATTACTACGTGATGCAATCTAGAAAAAGCCCAGGATCTAGCCATGAAGTATGAGAAATATGCGAAAGAATGAGCCTGATAAGAGCAAATCCCAGACCTAACCTAGACCTAACATGAATTATTCTCTAAAATATTGATCGAAACCAGGTTTAATTGACTGTTTCAGTGTTGTACTTCATTACTACGTGATGCAATCCAGAAAAAGCCCAGGATCTAGCCATCAAGTATGAGAAATATGCGAAAGAATGAGCCTGATGAGAGCAAATCCCTGACCTAACCTAGACCTAACATGAATTATTCTCTAAAATATTGATCAAAACCAGGTTTAATTGACTGTTTCAGTGTGGTACCACATTACTACGTGATCCAATCCAGAAATAGCCCAGGATCTAGCCATGAAGTATGAGAAATATGCGAAAGTATGAGCCTGATGGGGGCAAATCCTAGACCTAACCCAGACCTAACATGCGTTATTCTGTAAAATTCTTATCAAGACCAGGTTTAATTGAATGTTTCATTGTGGTACCTCATTACTACGTGATCAAAACCAGAAAAAACCCAGGATCCGTTCAACAAGTATGTGAAGAATGCGAAAGTATGAGTCTGATGAGTGAAAATCCCAGGCCTAACATAGACCTAACATGCGTTATCCTCTAAAATATTGATCGAAACCAGGTTTCATTGAATGTTTCAGTGTGGTACCACACTACTTCGTGATCCAAACCAGAGAAAGCCCAGGATCTGATCAAGAAGTATGTGAAAAACGCTAAACTGTGAGACTGATGAGGGCAAATCTTAGACCTAACCCAGACCTAAGATGCGTTATCCTCTAAATTATTTATCCAGACCAGGTTTCATTGAATGTTTCAGTGTGGTACTACTTTACTACCTGATACAATCCAGAAACAGCCCAGTATCTAGCCATGAAGTATGAGAAATATGCGAAAGTATGAGCCAGATGAGAGCAAATCCTAGACCTAACCCAAACCTAACATGCGTTATCCTCTAAAATATTTATCAAGACCAGGTTTAATTGAATGTTTCAGTGTGGTACCACATTACTACGTGAACCGAACTAGAAAAAACCCAGGATCCGTTCAACAAGTATGTTAAAACTGCGACAGTATGACCCTGATGAGGGTAAATCCCAGGCCTAACCTAGACCTAACATGCGTTGTCCTCTAAAATATTGATGGAAACCAGGTTTAATTGACTGTTTCAGTGTTGTACTTCATTACTACGTGATGCAATCCAGAAAAAGCCCAGGATCTAGCCATCAAGTATGAGAAATATGCGAAAGAATGAGCCTGATAAGAGCAAATCCCAGACCTAACCTAGACCTAACATGAATTATTCTCTAAAATATTGATCGAAACCAGGTTTAATTGACTGTTTCAGTGTTCTACTTCATTAATACGTGATGCAATCCAGGAAAAGCCCAGGATCTAGCCATCAAGTATGAGAAATATGCGAAAGAATGAGCCTGATGAGAGCAAATCCCTGACCTAACCTAGACCTAACATGAATTATTCTCTAAGATATTGATCAAAACCAGGTTTGATTGACTGTTTCAGTGTGGTACCACATTACTACGTGATCCAATCCAGAAATAGCCCAGGATCTAGCCATGAAGTATGAGAAATATGCGAAAGTATGAGCCTGATGAGGACAAATCCTAGACCTAACCCAGACCTAACATGCGTTATTCTCTAAAACATTTATCAAGACCAGGTTTAATTGACTGTTTCAGCGTGGTACCACATTACTACGTGATACAATCCAGAAACAGCCCAGGATCTAGCCATGAAGTATGAGAAATATGCGAAAGTATGAGCCTGATGAGAGCAAATCCTAGACTTAACCCAGACCTAACATGCGTTATCCTCTAAAATATTTATCAAGATCAGGTTTAATTGATTGTTTCAGAGTGGTCCCACATTACTACGTGATCCAAACCAGAAAAAACCCAGTATCTGTTCAACATGTATGAGAAATATGCGAAAGAATGAGCCTGATGAGAGCAAATCCCAGACCTAACCTAGACCTAACATGAATTATTCTCTAAAATATTGATCGAAACCAGGTTTACTTGACTGCTTCTGTGTGGTCCCACATTACTACGTGATGCAATCCAGAAAAAACCCAGGATCCAGCCATCAAGTATGAGAAATATGCGAAAGAATGAGCCTGATGAGAGCAAATCCCAGACCTAACCTAGACCTAACATGCGTTGTCCTCTAAAATATTTATCCAGACCAGGTTTCATTGAATGTTTCAGTGTGGTACCACTTTACTACGTGATCCAATCCAGAAATAGCCCAGGATCTAGCCATGAAAAAATATGCGAATGTATGATCCTGATGAGGGCAAATCCCAGACCTATCCCAGACCTAACTTGCGTTGTCCTCTAAGATATTGATGGAAACCAGGTTTAATTGACTGTTTCAGTGTTGCACTTCATTACTACGTGATCCATACCCGAAAAAACCCAGGATCTGTTCAACATGTATGAGAAATATGCGAAAGAATGAGCCTGATGAGAGCAAATCCCAGACCTATCCTAGACCTAACATGAATTATTCTCTAAAATATTGATCGAAAACAGGTTTACTTGACAGTTTCAGTGTGGTCCCACATTACTACGTGATCCAAACCAGAAAATAATCCAGGATCTGTTCAAGGAGTATGTGAAGTGTGCGAAAGTATGAGTCTGATGAGGTCAAATCCCAGACCTATCCCAGACCTAACTTGCGTTATCCTCTAAAATATTGATCGAAACCAGGTTTAGTCGACTGTTTCAGAGTGGTCCCACATTACTACGTGAACCAAACCAGAAAAAACCCAGGATCCGATCAACAAGTATGTTAAAACTGCGACAGTATGACCCTGATGAGGGTAAATCCCAGGGCTAACCTAGACCTAACATGCGTTGTCCTCTAAAATATTGACGGAAACCAGGTTTAATTGACTGTTTCAGTGTTGTACTTCATTACTACGTGAACCAAACCAGAAAAAACCCAGGATCCGATCAACATGTATGTGAAGAATGCGAAAGTATGAGACTGATGAGGTCAAATCCTAGACCTAACCCAAACCTAACATGCGTTATCCTCTAAAATATTTATCAAGACCAGGTTTAATTGAATGTTTCAGTGTGGTACCACATTACTACGTCAACCAAACCAGAAAAAACCCAGGATCCGTTCAACAAGTATGTTAAAACTGCGACAGTATCACCCTGATGAGGGTAAATCCCAGGCCTAAGCTAGACCTAACATGAATTATTCTCTAAAATATTGATCAAAACCAGATTTAATTGACTGTTTCAGTGTGGTACCACATTACTACGAGATCCAATCCAGAAATAGCCCAGGATCTAGCCATGAAGTATGAGAAATGTGCGAAGGTATGAGCCTGATGAGGGCAAATCCTAGACCTAACCCAAACCTAACATGCGTTATCCTCTAAAATATTTATCAAGACCAGGTTTAATTGAATGTTTCAGTGTGGTACCACATTACTACGTTAACCAAACCAGAAAAAACCCAGGATCCGTTCAACAAGTATGTTAAAACTGCGACAGTATCACCCTGATGAGGGCAAATCTTAGACCTAACCCAGACCTAAGATGAATTATTCTCTAAAATATTGATTAAAACCAGGTTTAATTGACTGTTTCAGTGTAGTACCACATTACTACGTGATCCAATCCAGAAATAGCCCAGGATCTAGCCATGAAGTATGAGAAATATGCGAAAGTATGAGCCTGATGAGGACAAATCCTAGACCTAACCCGACCTAACATGCGTTATTCTCTAAAATATTTATCAAGACCAGGTTTAATTGAATGTTTCAGTGTGGTACCACATTACTACGTGATCAAAACCAGAAAAAACCCAGGATCCGTTCAACAAGTATGTGAAGAATGCGAAAGTATGAGTCTGATCAGTGAAAATCTCAGGCCTTACCTAGACCTAACTTGCGTTGTCCTCTAAAATATTGATGGAAACCAGGTTTCATTGACTGTTTCAGTGTGGTACTACATTACTACGTGATGCAATCCAGAAAAAGCCCAGGATCTAGCCATCAAGTATGAGAAATATGGGAAAGAATGAGCCTGATGAGAGCAAATGCCAGACCTAACCTAGACCTAACATGCGTTATCCTCTAAAATATTGAGCGAAACCAGGTTTAATGGCCTGTTTCAGTGTGGTACCACACTACTTCGTGATCCAAACCAGAAAAAACCCGGGATCTGTTCAACAAGTATGTGAAAAACGCTAAACTATGAGCCTGATGAGGGCAAATCTTAGACCTAACCCAGACCTAAGATGCGTTAACCTCTAAAATATTTATCCAGACCAGGTTTCATTGAATGTTTTAGTGTGGTACCACTTTACTACGTGATCCAATCCAGAAATAGCACAGGATCTAGCCATGAAGTATGAGAAATGTGCGAAGGTATGAGCCTGATGAGGGCAAATCCTAGACCTAACCCAAACCTAACATGCGTTATCCTCTAAAATATTTATCAAGACCAGGTTTAATTGAATGTTTCAGTGTGGTACCACATTACTACGTCAACCAAACCAGAAAAAACCCAGGATCCGTTCAACAAGTATGTTAAAACTGCGACAGTATCACCCTGATGAGGGTAAATCCCAGGCCTAAGCTAGACCTAACATGAATTATTCTCTAAAATATTGATCAAAACCAGATTTAATTGACTGTTTCAGTGTGGTACCACATTACTACGAGATCCAATCCAGAAATAGCCCAGGATCTAGCCATGAAGTATGAGAAATGTGCGAAGGTATGAGCCTGATGAGGGCAAATCCTAGACCTAACCCAAACCTAACATGCGTTATCCTCTAAAATATTTATCAAGACCAGGTTTAATTGAATGTTTCAGTGTGGTACCACATTACTACGTTAACCAAACCAGAAAAAACCCAGGATCCGTTCAACAAGTATGTTAAAACTGCGACAGTATCACCCTGATGAGGGTAAATCCCAGGCCTAAGCTAGACCTAACATGAATTATTCTCTAAAATATTGATCAAAACCAGATTTAATTGACTGTTTCAGTGTGGTACCACATTACTACGTGATCCAATCCAGAAATAGCCCAGGATCTAGCCATGAAGTATGAGAAATATGCGAAAGTATGAGCCTGGTGAGGGCAAATCCTAGACCTTACCCAGACCTAACATGCGTTATTCTGTAAAATTTTTATCAAGACCAGGTTTAATTGTATGTTTCATTGTGGTACCTGATTACTACGTGATCAAAACCAGAAAAAACCCAGGATCCGTTCAACAAGTATGTGAAGAATGCGAAAGTATGAGTCTGATCAGTGAAAATCTCAGGCCTTACCTAGACCTAACTTGCGTTGTCCTCTAAAATATTGTTGGAAACCAGGTTTAATTGACTGTTTCAGTGTGGTACTACATTACTACGTGATGCAATCCAGAAAAAGCCCAGGATCTAGCCATCAAGTATGAGAAATATGCGAAAGAATGAGCCTGATGAGAGCAAATCCCAGACCTAACCTAGACCTAACATGCGTTATCCTCTAAAATATTGATCGAAACCAGGTTTAATTGAATGTTTCAGTGTGGTACCACATTACTACGTGAACCAAACCAGAAAAAACCCAGGATCCGTTCAACAAGTATGTTAAAACTGTGACAGTATGACCCTGATGAGGGCAAATCCCAGGCCTAACCTAGACCTAACATGCGTTGTCCTCTAAAATATTGATGGAAAACAGGTTTAATTGACTGTTTCAGTGTTGTACTTCATTACTACGTAATGCAATCCAGAAAAAGCCCAGGATCTAGCCATCAAGTATGAGAAATATGCGAAAGAATGAGCCTGATGAGAGCAAATCCCAGACCTAACCTAGACCTAACATGAATTATTCTCTAAAATATTGATCGAAATCAGGTTTAATTGACTGTTTCAGTGTTGTACTTCATTACTACGTGATGCAATCCAGAAAAAGGCCAGGATCTAGCCATCAAGTATGAGAAATATGCGAAAGAATGAGTCTGATGAGAGCAAATCCCTGACCTGACCTAGACCTAACATGAATTATTCTCTAAAATAGTGATCAAAACCAGGTTTAATTGACTGTTTCAGTGTGGTACCACATTACTACGTGATTCAATCCAGCAATAGCCCAGGATCTAGCCATGAAGTATGAGAAATATGAGAAAGTATGAGCCTGATGAGGGCAAATCCTAGACCTAACCCAGACCTAACATGCGTTATTCTGTAAAATTTTTATCAAGATCAGGTTTAATTGAATGTTTCATTGTGGTACCTCATTACTACGTGATCAAAACCAGAAAAACCCCAGGATCCGTTCAACAAGTATGTGAAGAATGCGAAAGTATGAGTCTGATCAGTGAAAATCTCAGGCCTTACCTAGACCTAACTTGCGTTGTCCTCTAAAATGTTGATGGAAACCAGGTTTCATTGACTGTTTCAGTGTGGTACTACATTACTACGTGATGCAATCCAGAAAACGCCCAGGATCTAGCCTTCAAGTGTGAGAAATATGCGAAACAATGAGCCTGATGAGAACAAATCCCAGACCTAACCTAGAGCTAACATGCGTTATCCTCTAAAATATTGAGCGAAACCAGGTTTAATGGACTGTTTCAGTGTGGTACCACACTACTTCGTGATCCAAACCAGAAAAAACCCAGGATCTGTTCAACAAGTATGTGAAGAATGCGAAAGTATGAGTCTGATGAGGTCAAATCCCAGGCCTAACCTAGACCTAACATGCGTTATCCTCAAAAATATTGATCGAAACCTGGTTTAATCGACTGTTTCAGTGTGGTACCACATTACTATGTGATCCAAACCAGAAAATAACCCAGGATCTGTTCAACGAGTATGTGAAGTGTGCGAAAGTATGAGTCTGATGAGGTCAAATCGCAGACCATTCCCAGACTTAACTTGCGTTATCCTCTAAAATATTGATGGAAACCAGGTTTCATTGACTGTTTCAGTGTGGTACTACATTACTACGTGATGCAATCCAGAAAACGCCCAGGATCTAGCCATCAGGTATTAGAACTATGCGAAAGAATGAGCCTGATGAGAGCAAATCCCAGACCTAACATAGAGCTAACATGCGCTATCCTCTAAAATAATGATCGAAACCTGGTTTAATCGACTGTTTCAGTGTGGTACCACATTACTATGTGATCCAAACCAGAAAATAACCCAGGATCTTGTCAACGTGTATGTGAAGTGTGCGAAAGTATGAGTCTGATGAGGTCAAATCCCAGACCATTCCCAGTCTTAACTTGCGTTATCCTCTAAAATATTGAAGGAAACCAGGTTTAATTGACTGTTTCAGTGTTGTACTTCATTAGTACGTGATGCAATCCAGGAAAAGCCCAGGATCTAGCCATCAAGTATGAGAAATATGCGAAAGAATGAGCCTGATGAGAGCAAATCCCAGACCTAACCTAGACCTAACATGAATTATTCTCTAAAATATTGATCGAAATCAGGTTTAATTGACTGTTTCAGTGTTGTACTTCATTACTACGTGATGCAATCCACAAAAAGCCCAGGATCTAGCCATCAAGTATGAGAAATATGCGAAAGAATGAGCCTGATGAGAGCAAATCCCTGACCTAACCTAGACCTAACATGAATTATTCTCTAAAATAGTGATCAAAACCAGGTTTAATTGACTGTTTCAGTGTAGTACCACATTACTACGTGATCCAATCCAGAAATAGCCCAGGATCTAGCCATGAAGTATGAGAAATATGCGAAAGTATGAGCCTGATGAGGACAAATCCTAGACCTAACCCGACCTAACATGCGTTATTCTCTAAAATATTTATCAAGACCAGGTTTAATTGAATGTTTCAGTGTGGTACCACATTACTACGTGATCAAAACCAGAAAAAACCCAGGATCCGTTCAACAAGTATGTGAAGAATGCGAAAGTATGAGTCTGATCAGTGAAAATCTCAGGCCTTACCTAGACCTAACTTGCGTTGTCCTCTAAAATATTGATGGAAACCAGGTTTCATTGACTGTTTCAGTGTGGTACTACATTACTACGTGATGCAATCCAGAAAAAGCCCAGGATCTAGCCATCAAGTATGAGAAATATGCGAAAGAATGAGCCTGATGAGAGCAAATGCCAGACCTAACCTAGACCTAACATGCGTTATCCTCTAAAATATTGAGCGAAACCAGGTTTAATGGACTGTTTCAGTGTGGTACCACACTACTTCGTGATCCAAACCAGAAAAAACCAGGGATCTGTTCAACAAGTATGTGAAAAACGCTAAACTATGAGCCTGATGAGGGCAAATCTTAGACCTAACCCAGACCTAAGATGCGTTAACCTCTAAAATATTTATCCAGACCAGGTTTCATTGAATGTTTTAGTGTGGTACCACTTTACTACGTGATCCAATCCAGAAATAGCACAGGATCTAGCCATGAAGTATGAGAAATATGCGAAGGTATGAGCCTGATGAGGGCAAATCCTAGACCTAACCCAAACCTAACATGCGTTATCCTCTAAAATATTTATCAAGACCAGGTTTAATTGAATGTTTCAGTGTGGTACCACATTACTACGTTAACCAAACCAGAAAAAACCCAGGATCCGTTCAACAAGTATGTTAAAACTGCGACAGTATCACCCTGATGAGGGTAAATCCCAGGCCTAAGCTAGACCTAACATGAATTATTCTCTAAAATATTGATCAAAACCAGATTTAATTGACTGTTTCAGTGTGGTACCACATTACTACGTGATCCAATCCAGAAATAGCCCAGGATCTAGCCATGAAGTATGAGAAATATGCGAAAGTATGAGCCTGATGAGGGCAAATCCTAGACCTTACCCAGACCTAACATGCGTTATTCTGTAAAATTTTTATCAAGACCAGGTTTAATTGAATGTTTCATTGTGGTACCTGACTACTACGTGATCAAAACCAGAAAAAACCCAGGATCCGTTCAACAAGTATGTGAAGAATGCGAAAGTATGAGTCTGATCAGTGAAAATCTCAGGCCTTACCTAGACCTAACTTGCGTTGTCCTCTAAAATATTGTTGGAAACCAGGTTTAATTGACTGTTTCAGTGTGGTACTACATTACTACGTGATGCAATCCAGAAAAAGCCCAGGATCTAGCCATCAAGTATGAGAAATATGCGAAAGAATGAGCCTGATGAGAGCAAATCCCAGACCTAACCTAGACCTAACATGCGTTATCCTCTAAAATATTGATCGAAACCAGGTTTAATTGACTGTTTCAGCGTGGTACCACATTACTACGTGATACAATCCAGAAACAGCCCAGGATCCGTTCAACAAGTATGTGAAGAATGCGAAAGTATGAGTCTGATGAGGGAAAATCCCAGGCCTAATCTAGACCTAACATGCGTCATCCTCTAAAATATTGATCGAAACCAGGTTTAGTCGACTGTTTCAGTGTGGTCCCAGATTACTACGTGATCCAAACCAGAAAAAACCCAGGATCCGTTCAACAAGTATGTGAAGAATGCGAAAGTATGAGTCTGATGAGGTCAAATCCCAGACCTATCCCAGACTTAACTTGCGTTATCCTCCAAAATATTGATCGAAACCAGGTTTAATCGACTGTTTCAGCGTGGTACCACATTACTACGTGATACAATCCAGAAACAGCCCAGGATCTAGCCATGAAGTATGAGAAATATGCGAAAGTATGAGCCTGATGAGGGCAAATCCTAGACCTAACCCAAACCTAACATGCGTCATCCTCTAAAATATTTATCAAGACCAGGTTTAATTGAATGTTTCAGTGTGGTACCACATTACTACGTGAACCAAACCAGAAAAAACCCAGGATCCGTTCAACAAGTATGTTAAAACTGTGACAGTATGACCCTGATGAGGGCAAATCCCAGGCCTAACCTAGACCTAACATGCGTTGTCCTCTAAAATATTGATGGAAAACAGGTTTAATTGACTGTTTCAGTGTTGTACGTCATTACTACGTGATGCAATCCAGAAAAAGCCCAGGATCTAGCCATCAAGTATGAGAAATATGCGAAAGAATGAGCCTGATGAGAGCAAATCCCAGACCTAACCTAGACCTAACATGAATTATTCTCTAAAATATTGATCGAAATCAGGTTTAATTGACTGTTTCAGTGTTGTACTTCATTACTACGTGATGCAATCCAGAAAAAGGCCAGGATCTAGCCATCAAGTATGAGAAATATGCGAAAGAATGAGCCTGATGAGAGCAAATCCCTGACCTGACCTAGACCTAACATGAATTATTCTCTAAAATAGTGATCAAAACCAGGTTTAATTGACTGTTTCAGTGTGGTACCACATTACTACGTGATTCAATCCAGCAATAGCCCAGGATCTAGCCATGAACTATGAGAAATATGAGAAAGTATGAGCCTGATGAGGGCAAATCCTAGACCTAACCCAGACCTAACATGCGTTATTCTGTAAAATTTTTATCAAGATCAGGTTTAATTGAATGTTTCATTGTGGTACCTCATTACTACGTGATCAATACCAGAAAAACCCCAGGATCCGTTCAACAAGTATGTGAAGATTGCGAAAGTATGAGTCTGATCAGTGAAAATCTCAGGCCTTACCTAGACCTAACTTGCGTTGTCCTCTAAAATATTGATGGAAACCAGGTTTCATTGACTGTTTCAGTGTGGTACTACATTACTACGTGATGCAATCCAGAAAACGCCCAGGATCTAGCCTTCAAGTGTGAGAAATATGCGAAACAATGAGCCTGATGAGAACAAATCCAAGACCTAACCTAGAGCTAACATGCGTTATCCTCTAAAATATTGAGCGAAACCAGGTTTAATGGACTGTTTCAGTGTGGTACCACACTACTTCGTGATCCAAACCAGAAAAAACCCAGGATCTGTTCAACAAGTATGTGAAGAATGCGAAAGTATGAGTCTGATGAGGTCAAATCCCAGGCCTAACCTAGACCTAACATGCGTTATCCTCAAAAATATTGATCGAAACCTGGTTTAATCGACTGTTTCAGTGTGGTACCACATTACTATGTGATCCAAACCAGAAAATAACCCAGGATCTGTTCAACGAGTATGTGAAGTGTGCGAAAGTATGAGTCTGATGAGGTCAAATCGCAGACCATTCCCAGACTTAACTTGCGTTATCCTCTAAAATATTGATGGAAACCAGGTTTCATTGACTGTTTCAGTGTGGTACTAAATTACTACGTGATGCAATCCAGAAAACGCCCAGGATCTAGCCATCAGGTATTAGAACTATGCGAAAGAATGAGCCTGATGAGAGCAAATCCCAGACCTAACATAGAGCTAACATGCGCTATCCTCTAAAATAATGATCGAAACCTGGTTTAATCGACTGTTTCAGTGTGGTACCACATTACTATGTGATCCAAACCAGAAAATAACCCAGGATCTTGTCAACGTGTATGTGAAGTGTGCGAAAGTATGAGTCTGATGAGGTCAAATTCCAGACCATTCCCAGTCTTAACTTGCGTTATCCTCTAAAATATTGAAGGAAACCAGGTTTAATTGACTGTTTCAGTGTTGTACTTCATTAGTACGTGATGCAATCCAGAAAAAGCCCAGGATCTAGCCATCAAGTATGAGAAATATGCGAAAGAATGAGCCTGATGAGAGCAAATCCCAGACCTAACCTAGACCTAACATGAATTATTCTCTAAAATATTGATCGAAATCAGGTTTAATTGACTGTTTCAGTGTTGTACTTCATTACTACGTGATGCAATCCACAAAAAGCCCAGGATCTAGCCATCAAGTATGAGAAATATGCGAAAGAATGAGCCTGATGAGAGCAAATCCCTGACCTAACCTAGACCTAACATGAATTATTCTCTAAAATAGTGATCAAAACCAGGTTTAATTGACTGTTTCAGTGTGGTACCACATTACTACATGATCCAAACCAGAAATAGCCCAGGATCTAGCCATGAAGTATGAGAAATATGCGAAAGTATGAGCCTGATGAGGTCAAATCCCAGACCTATCCCAGACTTAACTTGCGTTATCCTCTAAAATATTGATCGAAACCAGGTTTAATCGACTGTTTCAGCGTGGTACCACATTACTACGTGATACAATCCAGAAAACGCCCAGGATCTAGCCATCAAGTATGAGAAATATGCGAAAGAATGAGCCTGATGAGAGCAAATCCCAGGCCTAACCTAGACCTAACATGCGTCATCCTCTAAAATATTGATCGAAACCAGGTTTAGTCGACTGTTTCAGTGTGGTCCCAGATTACTACGTGATCCAAACCAGAAAATAACCCAGGATCTGTTCAAGGAGTATGTGAAGTGTGCGAAAGTATGAGTCTGATGAGGTCAAATCCCAGACCTATCCCAGACTTAACTTGCGTTATCCTCTAAAATATTGATCGAAACCAGGTTTAATCGACTGTTTCAGCGTGGTACCACATTACTACGTGATACAATCCAGAAACAGCCCAGGATCTAGCCATGAAGTATGATAAATATGCGAAAGTATGAGCCTGATGAGGGCAAATCCTAGACCTAACCCAAACCTAACATGCGTTATCCTCTAAAATATTTATCAAGACCAGGTTTAATTGAATGTTTCAGTGTGGTACCACATTACTACGTGAACCAAACCAGAAAAAACCCAGGATCCGTTCGACAAGTATGTTAAAACTGTGACAGTATGACCCTGATGAGGGCAAATCCCAGGCCTAACCTAGACCTAACATGCGTTGTCCTCTAAAATATTGATGGAAACCAGGTTTAATTGACTGTTTCAGTGTTGTACTTCATTACTACGTGATGCTATCCAGAAAAAGCCCAGGATCTAGCCATCAAGTATGAGAAATATGCGAAAGAATGAGCCTGATGAGAGCAAATCCCAGACCTAACCTAGACCTAACATGAATTATTCTCTAAGATATTGATCAAAACCAGGTTTAATTGACTGTTTCAGTGTGGTACCACATTACTACGTGATCCATACCAGAAAAACCCCAGGATCCGTTCAACAAGTATGTGAAGAATGCGAAAGTATGAGTCTGATCAGTGAAAATCTCAGGCCTTACCTAGACCTAACTTGCGTTGTCCTCTAAAATATTGATGGAAACCAGGTTTCATTGACTGTTTCAGTGTGGTACTACATTACTACGTGATGCAATCCAGAAAACGCCCAGGATCTAGCCTTCAAGTATGAGAAATATGCGAAACAATGAGCCTGATGAGAACAAATCCCAGGCCTAACCTAGACCTAACATGCGTTGTCCTCTAAAATATTGATGGAAACCAGGTTTAATTGACTGTTTCAGTGTTGTACTTCATTACTACGTGATGCAATCCAGAAAAAGCCCAGGATCTAGCCAACAAGTATGAGAAAAATGCGAAAGAATGAGCATGATGAGAGCAAATCCCAGACCTAACCTAGACCTAACATGAATTATTGTCTAAAATATTGATCGAAATCAGGTTTAATTGACTGTTTCAGTGTTGTACTTCATTACTACGTGATCCAATCCAGAAAAAGCCCAGGATCTAGCCACCAAGTATGAGAAATATGCGAAAGAATGAGCCTGATGAGAGCAAATCCCTGACCTAACCTAGACCTAACATGAATTATTCTCTAAAATAGTGATCAAAACCAGGTTTAATTGACTGTTTCAGTGTGGTACCACATAACTACGTGATCCAATCCAGAAATAGCCCAGGATCTAGCCATGAAGTATGAGAAATATGCGAAAGTAAGAGCTTGATGAGGGCAAATCCTAGACCTATCCCAGACCTAACTTGCGTTGTCCTCTAAAATATTGATCGAAACCAGGTTTAATTGACTGTTTCAGCGTGGTACCACATTACTACGTGATACAATCCAGAAACAGCCCAGGATCCGTTCAACAAGTATGCGAAGAATGCGAAAGTATGAGTCTGATGAGGGAAAATCCCAAGCCTAACCTAGACCTAACATGCGTCATCCTCTAAAATATTGATCGAAACCAGGTTTAGTCGACTGTTTCAGTGTGGTCCCAGATTACTACGTGATCCAAACCAGAAAAAACCCAGGATCCGCTCAACAAGTATGTGAAGAATGCGAAAGTATGAGTCTGATGAGGTCAAATCCCAGACCTAACCTAGACCTAACATGAATTATTCTCTAAAATATTGATCGAAATCAGGTTTAATTGACTGTTTCAGTGTTGTACTTCATTACTACGTGATGCAATCCAGAAAAAGCCCAGGATCTAGCCATCAAGTATGAGAAATATGCGAAAGAATGAGCCTGATGAGAGCAAATCCCTGACCTAACCTAGACCTAACATGAATTATTCTCTAAAATAGTGATCAAAACCAGGTTTAATTGACTGTTTCAGTGTGGTACCACATTACTACGTGATCCAATCCAGAAATAGCCCAGGATCTAGCCATGAAGTATGAGAAATATGCGAAAGTATGAGCCTGATGAGGGCAAATCCTAGACCTAACCCAGACCTAACATGCGTTATTCTGTAAAATTTTTATCAAGTCCAGGTTTAATTGAATGTTTCATTGTGGTACCTCATTACTACGTGATCAAAACCAGAAAAAACCCAGGATCCGTTCAACAAGTATGTGAAGAATGCGAAAGTATGAGTCTGATAAGTGGAAATCTCAGGCCTTACCTAGACATAACTTGCGTTGTCCTCTAAAATATTGATGGAAACCAGGTTTCATTGACTGTTTCAGTGTGGTACTACATTACTACGTGATGCAATCCAGAAAACGCCCAGGATCTAGCCATCAAGTATGAGAAATATGCGAAAGAACGAGCCTGATGAGAGCAAATCCCAGGCCTAACCTAGACCTAACATGCGTCATCCTCTAAAATATTGACCGAAACCAGGTTTAGTCGACTGTTTCAGTGTGGTCCCAGATTACTACGTGATCCATACCAGAAAATAACCCAGGATCTGTTCAAGGAGTATGTGAAGTGTGCGAAAGTATGAGTCTGATGAGGTCAAATCCCAGACCTATCCCAGACTTAACTTGCGTTATCCTCTAAAATATTGATCGAAACCAGGTTTAATCGACTGTTTCAGCGTGGTACCACATTACTACGTGATACAATCCAGAAACAGCCCTGGATCTAGCCATGAAGTATGAGAAATATGCGAAAGTATGAGCCTGATGAGGGCAAATCCTAGACCTAACCCAAACCTAACATGCGTTACCCTCTAAAATATTTATCAAGACAAGGTTTAATTGAATGTTTCAGTGTGGTACCACATTACTACGTGAACCAAACCAGAAAAAACCCAGGATCCGTTCAACAAGTATGTTAAAACTGTGACAGTATGACCCTGATGAGGGCAAATCCCAGGCCTAAACTAGACCTAACATGCGTTGTCCACTAAAATATTGATGGAAACCAGGTTTAATTGACTGTTTCAGTGTTGTACTTCATTACTACGTGATGCAATCCAGAAAAAGCCCAGGATCTAGCCATCAAGTATGAGAAATATGCGAAAGAATGAGCATGATGAGAGCAAATCCCAGACCTAACCTAGACCTAACATGAATTATTCTCTAAAATATTGATCGAAATCAGGTTTAATTGACTGTTTCAGTGTTGTACTTCATTACTACCTGATGCAATCCAGAAAAAGCCCAGGATCTAGCCACCAAGTATGAGAAATATGCGAAAGAATGAGCCTGATGAGAGCAAATCCCTGACCTAACCTAGACCTAACATGAATTATTCTCTAAAATAGTGTTCAAAACCAGGTTTAATTGACTGTTTCAGTGTGGTACCACATTACTACGTGATCCAATCCAGAAATAGCCCAGGATCTAGCCATGAAGTATGAGAAATATGCGAAAGTATGAGCCTGATGGGGGCAAATCCTAGACCTAACCCAGACCTAACATGCGTTATTCTGTAAAATTTTTATCAAGACCAGGTTTAATTGAATGTTTCATTGTGGTACCTCATTACTACGTGATCAAAACCAGAAAAAACCCAGGATCCGTTCAACAAGTATGTGAAGAATGCGAAAGTATGAGTCTGATCAGTGAAAATCTCAGGCCTTACCTAGACCTAACTTGCGTTGTCCTCTAAAATATTGATGGAAACCAGGTTTCATTGACTGTTTCAGTGTGGTACTACATTACTACGTGATGCAATCCAGAAAACGCGCAGGATCTAGCCTTCAAGTATGAGAAATATGCGAAAGAATGTGCCTGATGAGAGCAAATCCCAGACCTAACCTAGAGCTAACATGCGTTATCCTCTAAAATATTGAGCGAAACCAGGTTTAATGGACTGTTTCAGTGTGGTACCATACTACTTCGTGATCCAAACCAGAAAAAACCCAGGATCTGTTCAACAAGTATGTGAAGAATGCGAAAGTATGAGTCTGATGAGGTCAAATCCCAGGCCTAACCTAGACCTAACATGCGTTATCCTCAATAATATTGATCGAAACCTGGTTTAATCGACTGTTTCAGTGTGGTACCACATTACTATGTGATCCAAACCAGAAAATAACCCAGGATCTGTTCAACGTGTATGTGAAGTGTGCGAAAGTATGAGTCTGATGAGGTCAAATCCCTGACCATTCCCAGTCTTAACTTGCGTTATCCTCTAAAATATTGATGGAAACCAGGTTTCATTGACTGTTTCAGTGTGGTACTACATTACTACGTGATGCAATCCAGAAAACGCCCAGGATCTAGCCATCATGTATGAGAAATATGGGAAAGGATGAGCCTGATGAGAGCAAATCCCAGACCTAACCTAGAGCTAACATGCGTTATCCTCTAAAATATTGATCGAAACCTGGTTTAATCGACTGTTTCAGTGTGGTACCACATTACTATGTGATCCAAACCAGAAAATAACCCAGGATCTGTTCAACGTGTATGTGAAGTGTGCGAAAGTATGAGTCTGATGAGGTCAAATCCCTGACCATTCCCAGTCTTAACTTGCGTTATCCTCTAAAATATTGATGGAAACCAGGTTTCATTGACTGTTTCAGTGTGGTACTACATTACTACGTGATGCAATCCAGAAAACGCCCAGGATCTAGCCATCAAGTATGAGAAATATGCGAAAGTATGAGCCTGATGAGGGCAAATCCCAGACCTATCCCAGACCTAACTTGCGTTGTCCTCTAAGATATTGATGGAAACCAGGTTTAATTGACTGTTTCAGTGTTGTACTTCATTACTGCGTGATCCAAACCCGAAAAAACCCAGGATCTGTTCAACATGTATGAGAAATATGCGAAAGAATGAGCCTGATGAGAGCAAATCCCAGACCTATCCTAGACCTAACATGAATTATTCTCTAAAATATTGATCGAAAACAGGTTTACTTGAATGTTTCAGTGTGGTACCACATTACTACGTGATCCAAACCAGAAAATAACCCAGGATCCGTTCAACAAGTATGTGAAGAATGCGAAAGTATGAGTCTGATGGGTGAAAATCCCAGGCCTAACCTAGGCCAAACATGCGCTATCCTCTAAAATATTGATCGAAACCTGGTTTAATCGACTGTTTCAGTGTGGTACCACATTACTATGTGATCCAAACCAGAAAATAACCCAGGATCTGTTCAAGGAGTATGTGAAGTGTGCGAAAGTATGAGTCTGATGAGGTCAAATCCCAGACCTATCCCAGACCTAACTTGCGTTATCCTCTAAAATATTGATCGAAACCAGATTTAATCGACTGTCTCAGTGTGGTACCACATTACTACGTGATCGAAACCAGAAAAAACCCAGGATCCGTTCAACAAGTATGTGAAGAATGCAAAAGTATGAGTCTGATGAGGTCAAATCCCAGGCCTAACCTAGACCTAACATGCGTTATCCTCAAAACTATTGATCGAAACCTGGTTTAATCGACTGTTTCAGTGTGGTACCACATTACTATGTGATCCAAACCAGAAAATAACCCAGGATCTGTTCAACGAGTATGTGAAGTGTGCGAAAGTATGAGTCTGATGAGGTCAAATCCCAGACCATTCCCAGACTTAACTTGCGTTATCCTCTAAAATATTGATCGAAACCAGGTTTAATCGACTGTTTCAGTGTGGTACCACATTACTTCGTGATCCAAACCAGAAAAAACCCAGGATCTGTTCAACATGTATGAGAAATGTGCGAAAGAATGAGCCTGATGAGAGCAAATCCCAGACCTAACCTAGACCTAACATGAATTATTCTCTAAAATATTGATCGAAGCCAGGTTTAATTGACTGTTTCAGTGTGGTCCCACATTACTACATGATCCAAACCAGAAATAACCCAGGATCCGTTCAACAAGTATGTGAAGAATGCGAAAGTATGAGTCTGATGAGTGAGAATCCCAGGGCTATCGCAGACCTAACATGCGTTATCCTCTAAAATATTGATCGAAACCAGGTTTAATCGACTGTTTCAGTGCGGTACCACATTACTACGTGATCCAAACCAGAAAAAACCCAGGATCAGTTCAACAAGTATGTGAAGAATGCGAAAGTATGAGTCTGATGAGTGAGAATCCCAGGGCTAACGCAGACCTAACATGCGTTATCCTCTAAAATATTGATCGAAACCAGGTTAAATCGACTGTTTCAGTGTGGTACCACATTACTATGTGGTCCAAACCAGAAAATAACCCAGGATCTGTTCAAGGAGTATGTGAAGTGTGCGAAAGTATGAGTCTGATGAGTGAAAACCCCAGGCCTAACCTAGACCTAACATGCGTTATCCTCTAAAATATTGATCGAAACCAGGTTTAATCGACTGTTTCAGTGTGGTACCACATTACTACGTGATCCAAACCAGAAAAAACCCAGGATCAGTTCAACAAGTATGTGAAGAATGCGAAAGTATGAGTCTGATGAGTGAGAATCCCAGGGCTAACGCAGACCTAACATGCGTTATCCTCTAAAATATTGATCGAAACCAGGTTTAATCGACTGTTTCAGTGTGGTACCACATTACTATGTGGTCCAAACCAGAAAATAACCCAGGATCTGTTCAAGGAGTATGTGAAGTGTGCGAAAGTATGAGTCTGATGAGGTCAAATCCCAGACCTATCCCAGACCTAACTTGCGTTATCCTCTAAAATATTGATAGAATCCAGGTTTAATCGACAGTTTCAGTGTGGTACCACATTACTATGTGGTCCAAACCAGAAAATAACCCAGGATCTGTTCAAGGAGTATGTGAAGTGTGCGAAAGTATGAGTCTGATGAGTGAAAACCCCAGGCCTAACCTAGACCTAACATGCGTTATCCTCTAAAATATTGATCGAAACCTGGTTTAATCGACTGTTTCAATGTGGTACCACATTACTACGTGATCCAAACCAGAAAAAACCCAGGATCAGTTCAACAAGTATGTGAAGAATGCGAAAGTATGAGTCTGATGAGTGAGAATCCCAGGCCTAACCTAGACCTAACATGCGTTATCCTCTAAAATATTGATCGAAACCTGGTTTAATCGACTGTTTCAATGTGGTACCACATTACTACGTGATCCAAACCAGAAAAAAACCCAGGATCAGTTCAACAAGTATGTGAAGAATGCGAAAGTATGAGTCTGATGAGTGAGAATCCCAGACCTAACCCAGACCTAAGATGCGTTATCCTCTAAAATATTTATCCAGACCAGGTTTCATTGAATGTTTCAGTGTGGTACCACATTACTATGTGATCCAAACCAGAAAATAACCCAGGACCTGTTCAAGGAGTATGTGAAAAAAGCGAAAGTATGAGCCTGATGAGGGCAAATCCCAGACCTATCCCAGACCTAACTTGCGTTATCCTCTAAAATATTGATCGAAACCTGGTTTAATCGACTGTTTCAGTGTGGTACCACATTACTATGTGATCCAAACCAGAAAATAACCCAGGATCTGTTCAAGGAGTATGTGAAGTGTGCGAAAGTATGAGTCTGATGAGGTCAAATCCCAGACCTATCCCAGACCTAACTTGCGTTATCCTCTAAAATATTGATCGAAACCAGATTTAATCGACTGTCTCAGTGTGGTACCACATTACTACGTGATCGAAACCAGAAAAAACCCAGGATCCGTTCAACAAGTATGTGAAGAATGCAAAAGTATGAGTCTGATGAGGTCAAATCCCAGGCCTAACCTAGACCTAACATGCGTTATCCTCAAAACTATTGATCGAAACCTGGTTTAATCGACTGTTTCAGTGTGGTACCACATTACTATGTGATCCAAACCAGAAAATAACCCAGGATCTGTTCAACGAGTATGTGAAGTGTGCGAAAGTATGAGTCTGATGAGGTCAAATCCCAGACCATTCCCAGACTTAACTTGCGTTATCCTCTAAAATATTGATCGAAACCAGGTTAAATCGACTGTTTCAGTGTGGTACCACATTACTACGTGATCCAAACCAGAAAAAACCCAGGATCTAGCCATCAAGTATGAGAAATATGCGAAAGAATGTGCCTGATGGGAGCAAATCCCAGACCTAACCTAGACCTTACATGCGTTATCCTCTAAAATATTGAGCGAAACCAGGTTTAATGGACTGTTTCAGTGTGGTCCCACACTACTTCTTGATCCAAACCAGAAAAAACCCAGGATCTGTTCAACATGTATGAGAAATGTGCGAAAGAATGAGCCTGATGAGAGCAAATCCCAGACCTAACCTAGACCTAACATGAATTATTCTCTAAAATATTGATCGAAACCAGGTTTAATTGACTGTTTCAGTGTGGTCCCACATTACTACATGATCCAAACCAGAAATAACCCAGGATCCGTTCAACAAGTATGTGAAGAATGCGAAAGTATGAGTCTGATGAGTGAGAATCCCAGGGCTATCGCAGACCTAACATGCGTTATCCTCTAAAATATTGATCGAAACCAGGTTTAATTGACCGTTTCAGTGTGGTACCACATTACTATGTGATCCAAACCAGAAAATAACCCAGGACCTGTTCAAGGAGTATGTGAAAAAAGCGAAAGTATGAGCCTGATGAGGGCAAATCCCAGACCTATCCCAGACCTAACTTGCGTTATCCTCTAAAATATTGATCGAAACCTGGTTTAATCGACTGTTTCAGTGCGGTACCACATTACTACGTGATCCAAACCAGAAAAAACCCAGGATCAGTTCAACAAGTATGTGAAGAATGCGAAAGTATGAGTCTGATGAGTGAGAATCCCAGGGCTAACGCAGACCTAACATGCGTTATCCTCTAAAATATTGATCGAAACCAGGTTTAATCGACGGTTTCAGTGTGGTACCACATTACTACGTGATCCAAACCAGAAAAAACCCAGGATCAGTTCAACAAGTATGTGAAGAATGCGAAAGTATGAGTCTGATGAGTGAGAATCCCAGGGCTAACGCAGACCTAATATGCGTTATCCTCTAAAATATTGATCGAAACCAGGTTTAATCGACTGTTTCAGTGTGGTACCACATTACTATGTGGTCCAAACCAGAAAATAACCCAGGATCTGTTCAAGGAGCATGTGAAGTGTGCGAAAGTATGAGTCTGATGAGGTCAAATCCCAGACCTATCCCAGACCTAACTTGCGTTATCCTCTAAAATATTGATAGAATCCAGGTTTAATCGACTGTTTCAGTGTGGTACCACATTACTATGTGGTCCACACCAGAAAATAACCCAGGATCTGTTCAAGGAGTATGTGAAGTGTGCGAAAGTATGAGTCTGATGAGTGAAAATCCCAGGCCTAACCTAGACCTAACATGCGTTATCCTCTAAAATATTGATCGAAACCTGGTTTAATCGACTGTTTCAATGTGGTACCACATTACTATGTGGTCCAAACCAGAAAATAACCCAGGATCTGTTCAAGGAGTATGTGAAGTGTGCGAAAGTATGAGTCTGATGAGTGAAAATCCCAGGCCTAACCTAGACCTAACATGCGTTATCCTCTAAAATATTGATCGAAACCTGGTTTAATCGACTGTTTCAATGTGGTACCACATTACTACGTGATCCAAACCAGAAAAAACCCAGGATAAGTTCAACAAGTATGTGAAGAATGCGAAAGTATGAGTCTGATGAGTGAGAATCCCAGACCTAACCCAGACCTAAGATGCGTTATCCTCTAAAATATTTATCCAGACCAGGTTTCATTGAATGTTTCAGTGTGGTACCACATTACTATGTGATCCAAACCAGAAAATAACCCAGGACCTGTTCAAGGAGTATGTGAAAAAAGCGAAAGTATGAGCCTGATGAGGGCAAATCCCAGACCTATCCCAGACCTAACTTGCGTTATCCTCTAAAATATTGATAGAATCCAGGTTTAATCGACTGTTTCAGTGTGGTACCACATTACTATGTGGTCCAAACCAGAAAATAACCCAGGATCTGTTCAAGGAGTATGTGGAGTGTGCGAAAGTATGAGTCAGATGAGGTCAAATCCCAGACCTATCCCAGACCTAACTTGCGTTATCCTCTAAAATAATGATCGAAACCTGGTTTAATCGACTGTTTCAGTGCGGTACCACATTACTACGTGATCCAAACCAGAAAAAACCCAGGATCAGTTCAACAAGTATGTGAAGAATGCGAAAGTATGAGTCTGATGAGTGAGAATCCCAGGGCTAACGCAGACCTAACATGCGTTATCCTCTAAAATATTGATCGAAACCAGGTTGAATCGACTGTTTCAGTGTGGTACCACATTACTACGTGATCCAAACCAGAAAAAACCCAGGATCAGTTCAACAAGTATGTGAAGAATGCGAAAGTATGAGTCTGATGAGTGTAATTCCCAGGGCTAACCTAGACCTAACATGCATTATCCTCTAAAATATTGATCGAAACCAGGTTTAATCGACTGTTTCAGTGTGGTATCACACTACTACGTGACCCAAACCAGAAAAAAACCCAGGATCTGTTCAACAAGTATGTGAAAAACGCGAAAGTATGAGCCTGATAAGGGCAAATCCCAGATCTATCCCAGACCTAACATGCATTATCCTTTAAAATATTGATGGAAACCAGGTTTCATTGACTGTTTCAGTGTGGTACCACATTACTACGTGATCCAAACCAGAAAAAACCCAGGATCCGTTCAACAAGTATGTGAAAAATGCGAAAGTATGAGTCCGATCAGTGGAAATCTCTGACCTTACCTAGACCTAACTTGCGTTGTCCTCTAAAATATTGATGGAAACCAGGTTTCATTGACTGTTTCAGTGTGGTACCACAATACTACGTGATCCAAACCAGAAAAAACCCAGGATCAGTTCAACAAGTATGTGAAGAATGCGAAAGTATGAGTCTGATGAGTGTAATTCCCAGGGCTAACCTAGACCTTATATGCGTTATCCTCTAAAATATTGATGGAAACCAGGTTTCATTGCCTGTTTCAGTGTGGTACCACACTACTTCGCAATCCAAACCAGAAAAAAACCCAGGATCTGTTCAACAAGTATGTGAAAAACGCGAAACTGTGAGCCTGATGAGGGCAAATCTTAGACCTAACCCAGACCTAAGATGCGTTACCCTCTAAAATATTTATCCAGACCAGGTTTCATTGAATGTTTCAGTGTGGTACCACTTTACTACGTGATCCAATCCAGAAATAGCCCAGGATCTAGCCATGAAGTATGAGAAATATGCGAGAGTAAGAGCCTGATGGGGGCAAATCCCAGGCCTAACCTAGACCTAACATGCGTTATCCTCTAAAATATTGATCGAAACCAGGTTTAATGGACTGTTTCAGTGTGGTACCACACTACTGCGTGATCCAAACCAGAAAAAACCCAGGATCTGTTCAACCAGTATGTGAAAAACGCGAAAGTATGAGTCTGATGGGTGAAAATCCCAGACCTATCCCAGACCTAACTTGCGATATCCTCGAAAATATTGATCGAAACCAGGTTTAGTTGACTGTTTTAGTGTGGTACCACTTTACTAGGTGATCCAAAGCAAAGAAAACCCTCGATCAGGTCAACATGCATGTTAAAACTGCGAAAGTATGACCCTGATGAGGGCAAATCCCAGACGTAACATAGAGCTAACATGCGTTATCCTCTAAAATATTGATCGAAACCAGGTTTAATGGACTGTTTCAGTGTGGTACCACACTACTGCGTGATCCAAACCAGAAAAAACCCAGGATCTGTTCAACCAGTATGTGAAAAACGCGAAAGTATGAGCCTGGTGAGGGCAAGTCCAAGACCTATCCCAGACCTAGCTTGCGTTGTCCTCTAAGATATTGATGGAAACCAGGTTTAGTTGACTGTTTCAGTGTTGTACTTCATTACTACGTGATACAATCTAGAAAAAGCAAAGGATCTAGCCATGAAGTATGAGAAATATGCGAAAATATGAGCCTGATGAGGGCAAATCCTAGACCAAACCCAGACCTAACATGCGTTATCCTCTAAAATATTTATAAAGACCAGGTTTAATTGAATGTTTCAGTGTGGTACCACATTACTACGTGATGCAATCCAGAAAAAGCCCAGGATCTAGCCATCAAGTTTGAGAAATATGCGAAAGAATGAGCCCGATGAGGGCAAATCCTAGACCTAACCCAGACCTAACATGCGTTATCCTCTAAAATATTGATCGCAAGCAGGTTTAATGGACTGTTTCAGTGTGGTACCACACTACTACGTGATCCAAACCAGAAAAAACCCAGGATCTGTTCAACAAGTATGTGAAAAACGCGAAAGTATGGGCCTGATGAGTGAAAATCCCGGGCCTAACCTAGACCTAACATGAGTTATACTCTAAAATATTGATCGAAACCTGGTTTAATCGACTGTTTCAGTGTGGTACCACATTACTATGTGATCCAAACCAGTTAAAACCCAGGATCCGTTCAACAAGTACGTGAAGAATGCGAAAGTATGAGTCTGATCAGTGAAAATCTCAGGCCTTACCTGGACCTAACTTGCGTTGTCCTCTAAAATATTGAGCGAAACCAGGTTTAATGGACTGTTTCAGTGTGGTACCACACTACTTCGAGATCCAAACCAGACAAAACCCAGGATCTGTTCATCAAGAATGTGAAAAACGCGAAACTGTGAGCCTGATGAAGGCAAATCTTACACCTAACCCAGACCTAAGATGCGTTATCCTCTAAAGTATTTATCCAGACCAGGTTTCATTGAATGTTTCAGTGTGGTACCACTTTACTACGTGATCCAATCCAGAAATAGCCCAGGATCTAGCCATGAAGTATGAGAAATATGCGAAAGTAAGAGCCTGATGAGGGCAAATCCTAGACCTATCCCAGACCTAACTTGCGTTATCCTCTAAAATATTGATCAAAACCAGGTTTAATTGACTGTTTCAGCGTGGTACCACATTACTACGTGATACAATCCAGAAACAGCCCAGGATCTAGCCATGAAGTATGAGAAATATGCGAAAGTATGAGCCTGATGATGGCAAATCCTAGACCTAACCCAGACCTAACATGCGTTATCCTCTAAAATATTTATCAAGACCAGGTTTAATTGATTGTCTCAGTGTGGTCCCACATTACTACGGGTTCCATACCAGAAAAATCCCAGGATCTGTTCAACATGTATGAGAAATATGCGAAAGAAAGAGCCTGATGAGAGCAAATCCCAGACCTAACCTAGACCTAACATGAATGATTCTCTAAAATATTGATCGAAACCAGGTTTAATTGACTGTTTCAGTGTGGTCCCACATTACTACGTGATCCAAACCAGAAAAAACCCAGGATCCGTTCAACAAGTATGTGAAGAATGCGAAAGTATGAGTCTGATGAGTGAAAATCCCAGGCCTAACCTAGACCTAACATGCGTTATCCTCTAAAATATTGATCGAAACCAGGTTTAATCGACTGTTTCAGTGTGGTACCACATTACTACGTGATCCAAACCAGAAAAAACCCAGGATCCGTTTACAAGTATGTGAAGAATGCGAAAGTACGAGTCTGATCAGTGAAAATCCCAGGCCTAACCTAGACCTAACATGAGTTATTCTCTAAAATATTGATCGAAACCAGGTTTAATCGACTGTTTCAGTGTGGTACCACATTACTACCTGATCCAAACCAGAAAAAACCCAGGATCAGTTCAACAAGTATGTGAAGAATGCGAAAGTATGAGTCTGATGAGTGAAAATCCCAGACCTAACCTAGACCTAACATGCGTTATCCTCTAAAATATTGATCCAAACCAGGTTTAATGGACTGTTTCAGTATGGTACCACACTACTACGTGATCCAAACCAGAAAAAACCCAGGATCTAGCCATGAAGTATGAGAAATATGCGAAAGTATGAGCCTGATGAGGGCAATTCCTAGACTTAACCCAAACCTAACATGCGTTATCCTCTCAAATATTTATCAAGATCAGGTTTAATTGAATGTTTCAGTGTGGTACCTCATTACTACGTGATCCAAACCAGAAAAAACCCAGGATCCGTTCAACAAGTATGTGAAGAATGGTGGGGGCGGTCCCGGGCGGGCAGGAACCTGCTTGGGGCGATTTGAAGCGCCAGGCCCGGCAGTCCGTGTTGCTCGCGTGGCAGGAGCGGCTGGCTCTGCCAACCGCGGGGCACCGGACTGTCGGGGCTGTTCGGCCGCTCCTGAAGGAGTGGCTGGACAGAGGCCATGGCAGCCTCACCTACCGGCTGGCACAGGTATTTTCCGGGCATGGCAGCTTCGGAAGATACCTGTGCCGGATAGGGAAGGAGCCGACGGCGCGTTGCTGCCACTGCGACGCTGAGCAGGACACGGCGGATCATACCCTGGAGGTATGCCCCGCGTGGGAGGGGGAGCGCCGTGTCCTGGTCGGCGTTGTCGGGCGGGATGTCTCGCTGCCGGGCGTGGTGCGCGCCATGCTCGGCAGCGAGGAGAAGTGGAGGGCCGTGGCCTCCTTCTGCGAGAACGTAATGTTGCAGAAGGAGGCCGCGGGGAGGGAGCGCGAGCTTCAGCGGCGCGCTGAAGCTCGCGCTCGTGCGGTGGCCCGAGGTCGTCGCCCGGTCGCGAGGCGTCGCGGGCGGCCGCCTCGGCGTGGCGGATGACCTAGGCTGGGAGGGGGGTCCTGAGGGGACCCTCCTCCCGCCAGGCGGCGCCGGGTCGGACCGGTTGGGGGTAGGAGTGCCTCCCCCTACCGGTCCAACGCAAGGGGAGGCACCCTCGGCGGTCTGGTGCGGCGATGAACGCCCGGCCGCCGAGGGGTGGAAACGGGGTCGCGGGCGGTTGCGAGTTGGGGCTCGCAGCCGCCACTAAACGCGGCCCCGGGACGGATAGCGGCGGGATGGAGTGGCCCCGTCCCGCCGCTATGAGGCTGTGTGTCTACTGGGGGGACCGATTGTCCCCCCGGGGGATGGGCGCGGAAGCGCGGGCACGGGGAGGATACCGGAAGAATGCTTCGAGCGATTCCCGGTATCCTCCCAAAGCGTGCCGAAGGGTCACCGTGGGGTTTTTAGTGGGTAGGTCCCGCGCCTGTCGTTGTACGGGCGCGGGGAATCCCACACACCCCTCCCACCTCTCCCCAAGGAGGTGGGAGGGAGTCTTTCGAAGATTTTCCCCACGACAAAAAAAAAAAAAAAAAAAAAAAAAAAAAAAAAGTATGTGAAGAATGCGAAAGTATGAGTCTGATGAGTGAAAATCCCAGACCTAACCTAGACCTAACATGCGTTATCCTCTAAAATATTGATCCAAACAAGGTTTAATGGACTGTTTCAGTGTGGTACCACACTACCACGTGATCCAAACCAGAAAAAACCCAGGATCTGTTCAACAAGTATGTGAAAAACGCGAAAGTATGAGCCTGATGAGTGAAAATCCCGGGCCTAACCTAGACCTAACATGAGTTATACTCTAAAATATTGATCGAAACCTGGTTTAATCGACTGTTTCAGTGTGGTACCACATTACTGTGCGATCCAAACCAGACAATAACCCAGGATCTGTTCAACGAGTATGTGAAGTGTGCGAAAGTATGATTCTGATGGGGTCAAATCCCAGACCAATCCCAGCCTTAACTTGCGTTATCCTCTAAAATATTGATCGAAACCAGGTTTAATTGACTGTTTCAGTGTGGTACCTCATTACTACGTGATCCAAACCAGAAAAAACCTTGGATCAGTCCAACAAGTATGTGAAGAATGCGAAAGTATGAGTCTGATTAGTGAAAATCCCAGGCCTATCATAGACCTAGCTTGCGTTATCCTCTAAAATACTGATCGAAACCAGGTTTAATCGACTGTTTTAGTGTGGTACCACATTACTACGTAACCCAAACCAGAAAAAACCCATGATCTGTTCAACAAGTATGTGAAAAACGCGAAAGTATGAGCCTGATGAGGGCAAATCCCAGACCTATCCCAGACCTAACTTGCGTTATCCTCTAAAATATTGATCGAAACCAGGTTTAATTGACCGTTTCAGTGTGGTACCTCATTACTACGTGATCCAAACCAGAAAAAACCCAGGATCCGTTCAACAAGTACGTGAAGAATGCGAAAGTATGAGTCTGATCAGTGAAAATCTCAGGCCTTACCTAGACCTAACTTGCGTTGTCCTCTAAAATAGTGATGGAAACCAGGTTTCATAGACTGTTTCAGTGTGGTACTACATTACTGCGTGATGCAATCCAGAAAAAGCCCAGGATCTAGCCATCAAGTATGAGAAATATGCGAAAGAATGAGCCTGATGAGGGCAAATCCTAGACCTATACCAGATCTAACTTGCGTTATCCTCTAAAATATTGATCGAAACCAGGTTTAATTGACTGTTTCAGCGTGGTACCACATTACCACGTGATACAATCCAGAAACAGCCCAGGATCTAGCCATGAAGAATATGAAGTGTGCGAAAGTATGAGTCTGTTGAGGTCAAATCCCAGACCTATCCCAGACCTAACTTGCGTTATCCTCTAAAATATTGATCGAAACCAGGTTTAATCGACTGTTTCAGTGTGGTACCACATTACTACGTGATCCAAACCAGAAAAAACCAAGGATCAGTGCAACAAGTATGTGAAGAATGCGAAAGTATGAGTCTGATGAGTGAAAATCGCAGGGCTAACCTAGACCTAACATGCGTTATCCTCTAAAATATTGATTCCAACCAGGTTTAATGGACTGTTTCAGTGTGGTACCACACTACTACGTGATACAAGCCAGAAAAAACCCAGGATCTGTTTAACTAGTATGTGAAAAACGCGAAAGTATGAGCCTGATGAGGGCAAATCCCAGACCTATCCCAGACCTAACTTGCGTTGTCCTCTAAGATATTGATGGAAACCAGGTTTAATTGACTGTTTCAGTGTTGGACTTCATTACTACGTGATGCAATGCAGGAAAAGCCCAGGATCTAGCCATCAAGTATGAGAAATATGCGAAAGAATGAGCCTGATGAGAGCAAATCCCTGACCTAACCTAGACCTAACATGAGTTATTCTCTAAAATATTGATCGAAACCAGGTTTAATTGACTGTTTCAGTGTGGTCCCACATTACTACGTGATCCAAACCAGAAAAAACCCAGGATCCGCTCAACAAGTATGTTAAGAATGCGAAAGTAAGAGCCTGATGAGTGAAAATCCCTGGCCTAACCTAGACCTAACATGCGTTATCCTCAAAAATATTGATCAAAACCTGGTTTAATCGACTGTTTCAGTGTGGTACCACATTACTATGTGATCCAAACCAGAAAATAACCCAGGATCTGTTCAACGAGTATGTGAAGTGTGCGAAAGTATGAGTCTGATGAGGTCAAATCCCAGACCAATCCCAGACTTAACTTGCGTTATCCTCTAAAATATTGATCGAAACCAGGTTTAATCGACTGTTTCAGTGTGGTACCACATTACTACGTGATCCAAACCAGAAAAAACCCAGGATCTGTTCAACGAGTATGTGAAGTGTGCGAAAGTATGAGTCTGATGAGGGCAAATCCCAGGCCTATCCCAGACCTAACATGCGTTATCCTCTAAAATATTTATCAAGACCAGGTTTAATTGATTGTTTCAGTGTGGACCCACATTACTACGTGATCCAAACCAGAAAAAACCCAGGATCCGTTCAACAAGTATGTGAAGAATGCGAAAGTATGAGTCTGATGTGTGAAAATCCCAGACCTAACCTAGACCTAACATGCGTTATCCTCTAAAATGTTGATCCAAACCAGGCTTAATGGACTGTTTCAGTGTGGTACCACACTACTACGTGATCCAAACCAGAAAAAACCCAGGATCTGTAAAACAAGAATGTGAAAAACGCGAAAGTATGAGCCTGGTGAGGGCAAGTCCGAGACCTATCCCAGACCTAACTAGCGTTGTCCTCTAATATATTGATGGAAACCAGGTTTAATTGACCGTTTCAGTGTTGTACTTCATTACTACGTGATACAATCCAGAAAAAGCAAAGGATCTAGCCATGAAGTATGAGAAATATGCGACAGTATGAGCCTGATGAGGGCAAATCCTAGACCTAACCCAGACCTAACATGCGTTATCCTCTAAAATATTTATCAGACCAGGTTTAATTGAATGTTTCAGTGTGGTACCACATTACTACGTGATGCAATCCAGAAAAAGCCCAGGATCTAGCCATCAAGTTTGAGAAATATGCGAAAGAATGGGCCTGATGAGGGCAAATCCTAGACCTAACCCAGACCTAACATGCGTTATCCTCTAAAATATTGATCGCAAGCAGGTTTAATGGACTGTTTCAGTGTGGTACCACACTACTGCGTGATCCAAACCAGAAAAAACCCAGGATCTGTTCAACAAGTATGTGAAAAACGCGAAAGTATGAGGTTGATGAGGTCAAATCCCAGACCTATCCCAGACTTATCTTGCGTTATCCTCTAAAATACTGATCGAAACCAGGTTTAATCGACTGTTCCAGTGTGGTACCACATTACTACGTGATCCAAACCAGAAAAAACCCAGGATCCGTTCAACAAGTATGTGAAGAATGCGAAAGTATCAGTCTGATGAGGGCAAGTCCCGGACCTATCCCAGTCCTAACTTACGTTGTCCTCTAAGATATTGATGGAAACCAGGTTTAATTGACTGTTTCAGTGTTGTACTTCATTACTACGTGATGTAATCCAGAAAAAGCCCAGGATCTAGCCATCAAGTATGTGAAGAATGCGAAAGTATGAGTCTGATGAGTGAAAATCGCAGACCTAACCTAGACCTAACATGCGCTATCCTCAAAAATATTGATCGAAACCTGGTTTAATCGACTGTTTCAGTGTGGTACCACATTACTATGTGATCCAAACCAGAAAGTAACCCAGGATCTGTTCAACGAGTATGTGAAGTGTGCGAAAGTGTGAGTCTGATGAGGTCAAATCCCAGACCAATCCCAGACTTAACTTGCGTTATCCTCTAAAATATTGATCCAAACCAGGTTTAATGGACTGTTTCAGTGTGGTACCACACTACTACGTGATCCAAACCAGAAAAAACCGAGGATCTAGCCATGAAGTATGAGAAGTATGCGAAAGTATGAGCCTGATGAGGGCAAATCCTAGACTTAACCCAAACCTAACATGCGTTATCCTCTCAAATATTCATCAAGATCAGGTTTAATTGAATGTTTCAGTGTGGTACCACTTTACTACGTGATCCAAAGCAGAAAAAACCCTTGATCAGGTCAACAAGTATGTGAAAAACGCGAAAGTATGAGTCTGATGAGGGCGAATCCCAGTCCTATGCCAGACCTAACTTGCGTTATCCTCTAAAATATTGATCGAAACCAGGTTTAATTGACTGTTTCAGCGTGGTACCACATTACTACGTGATACAATCCAGAAACAGCCCAGGATCTAGCCATCAAGTATGAGAAATATGCGAAAGTATGAGCCTGTTGAGGGCAAATCCTAGACTTAACCCAAACCTAACATGCGTTATCCTCTCAAATATTTATCAAGATCAGGTTTAATCGACTGTTTCAGTGTGGTATCACACTACTACGTGACCCAAACCTGAGAAAACCCATGATCTGTTCAACAAGTATGTGAAAAACGCGAAACTGTGAGCCTGATGAGGGCAAATCTTAGACCTAACCCAGACCTAAGATGCGTTATCCTCTAAAATATTTATCCAGACCAGGTTTAATTGACCGTTTCAGTGTGGTACCACATTACTACGTGATCCAAACCAGAAAAAACCCAGGATCCGTTCAACAAGTATGTGAAGGATGCGAAAGTATGAGTCTGATCAGTGAAAATCTCAGGCCTTACCTAGACCTAACATGAGTTATACTATAAAATATTGATCGAAACCTGGTTTAATCGACTGTTTCAGTGTGGTATCACACTACTACGTGACCCAAACCAGAAAAAACCCATGATCTGTTGAACAAGTATGTGAAAAACGCGAAAGTATGAGCCTGATGAGGGCAAATCCCAGACCTATCCCAGACCTAACTTGCGTTATCCTCTAAAATATTGAGCGAAACCAGGTTTAATGGACTGTTTCAGTGTGGTACCACACTACTTCGTGATCCAAACGAGAAAAAACCCAGGATCTCTTCAACAAGTATGTGAAAAACGCGAAACTGTGAGCCTGATGAGGGCAAATCTTAGACCTAACCCAGACCTAAGTTGCGTTATCCTCTAAAATATTTATCCAGACCAGGTTGCATTGAATGTTTCAGTGTGGTACCACTTTACTACGTGATCCAATCCAGAAATAGCCCAGGATCTAGCCATGAAGTATGAGAAATATGCGAAAGTAAGAGCCTGATGAGGGCAAATCCTAGACCTATCCCAGACCTAACTTGCGATATCCTCTAAAATATTGATCGAAACCAGGTTTAATTGACTGTTTCAGCGTGGTACCACATTACCACGTGATACAATCCAGAAACAGCCCAGGATCTAGCCATGAAGTATGTGAAGTGTGCGAAAGTATGAGTCTGTTGAGGTCAAATCCCAGACCTATCCCAGACCTAACTTGCGTTATCCTCTAAAATATTGATCGAAACCAGGTTTAATCGACTGTTTCAGTGTGGTACCACATTACTACGTGATCCAAACCAGAAAAAACCAAGGATCAGTGCAACAAGTATGTGAAGAATGCGAAAGTATGAGTCTGATGAGTGAAAATCCCAGGGCTAACCTAGACCTAACATGCGTTATCCTCTAAAATATTGATTCCAACCAGGTTTAATGGACTGTTTCAGTGTGGTACCAAACTACTACGTGATACAAACCAGAAAAAACCCAGGATCTGTTCAACTAGTATGTGAAAAACGCGAAAGTATGAGCCTGATGGGGGCAAATCCCAGACCTATCCCAGACCTAACTTGCGTTGTCCTCTAAGATATTGATGGAAACCAGGTTTAATTGACTGTTTCAGTGTTGGACTTCATTACTACGTGATGCAATGCAGGAAAAGCCCAGGATCTAGCCATCAAGTATGAGAAATATGCGAAAGAATGAGCCTGATGAGAGCAAATCCCTGACCTAACCTAGACCTAACATGAGTTATTCTCTAAAATATTGATCGAAACCAGGTTTAATTGACTGTTTCAGTGTGGTCCCACATTACTACGTGATCCAAACCAGAAAAAACCCAGGATCCGTTCAACAAGTATGTGAAGAATGCGAAAGTATGAGCCTGATGAGTGAAAATCCCTGGCCTAACCTAGACCTAACATGCGTTATCCTCAAAAATATTGATCAAAACCTGGTTTAATCGACTGTTTCAGTGTGGTACCACATTACTATGTGATCCAAACCAGAAAATAACCCAGGATCTGTTCAACGAGTATGTGAAGTGTGCGAAAGTATGAGTCTGATGTGTGAAAATCCCAGACCTAACCTAGACCTAACATGCGTTATCCTCTAAAATGTTGATCCAAACCAGGCTTAATGGACTGTTTCAGTGTGGTACCACACTACTACGTGATCCAAACCAGAAAAAACCCAGGATCTGTAAAACAAGAATGTGAAAAACGCAAAAGTATGAGCCTGGTGAGGGCAAGTCCGAGACCTATCCCAGACCTAACTAGCGTTGTCCTCTAATATATTGATGGAAACCAGGTTTAATTGACTGTTTCAGTGTTGTACTTCATTACTACGTGATACAATCCAGAAAAAGCAAAGGATCTAGCCATGAAGTATGAGAAATATGCGAAAGTATGAGCCTGATGAGGGCAAATCCTAGACCTAACCCAGACCTAACATGCGCTATCCTCTAAAATATTTATCAGACCAGGTTTAATTGAATGTTTCAGTGTGGTACCACATTACTACGTGATGCAATCCAGAAAAAGCCCAGGATCTAGCCATCAAGTTTGAGAAATATGCGAAAGAATGGGCCTGATGAGGGCAAATCCTAGACCTAACCCAGACCTAACATGCGTTATCCTCTAAAATATTGATCGCAAGCAGGTTTAATGGACTGTTTCAGTGTGGTACCACACTACTGCGTGATCCAAACCAGAAAAAACCCAGGATCTGTTCAACAAGTATGTGAAAAACGCGAAAGTATGAGGTTGATGAGGTCAAATCCCAGACCTATCCCAGACTTATCTTGCGTTATCCTCTAAAATACTGATCGAAACCAGGTTTAATCGACTGTTCCAGTGTGGTACCACATTACTACGTGATCCAAACCAGAAAAAACCCAGGATCCGTTCAACAAGTATGTGAAGAATGCGAAAGTATCAGTCTGATGAGGGCAAGTCCCGGACCTATCCCAGACCTAACTTACGTTGTCCTCTAAGATATTGATGGAAACCAGGTTTAATTGACTGTTTCAGTGTTGTACTTCATTACTACGTGATGTAATCCAGAAAAAGCCCAGGATCTAGCCATCAAGTATGTGAAGAATGCGAAAGTATGAGTCTGATGAGTGAAAATCGCAGACCTAACCTAGACCTAACATGCGCTATCCTCAAAAATATTGATCGAAACCTGGTTTAATCGACTGTTTCAGTGTGGTACCACATTACTATGTGATCCAAACCAGAAAATAACCCAGGATCTGTTCAACGAGTATGTGAAGTGTGCGAAAGTGTGAGTCTGATGAGGTCAAATCCCAGACCAATCCCAGACTAAACTTGCGTTATCCTCTAAAATATTGATCCAAACCAGGTTTAATGGACTGTTTCAGTGTGGTACCACACTACTACGTGATCCAAACCAGAAAAAACCGAGGATCTAGCCATGAAGTATGAGAAGTATGCGAAAGTATGAGCCTGATGAGGGCAAATCCTAGACTTAACCCAAACCTAACATGCGTTATCCTCTCAAATATTCATCAAGATCAGGTTTAATTGAATGTTTCAGTGTGGTACCACTTTACTACGTGATCCAAAGCAGAAAAAACCCTTGATCAGGTCAACAAGTATGTGAAAAACGCGAAAGTATGAGACTGATGAGGGCGAATCGCAGACCTATGCCAGACCTAACTTGCGTTATCCTCTAAAATATTGATCGAAACCAGGTTTAATTGACTGTTTCAGCGTGGTACCACATTACTACGTGATACAATCCAGAAACAGCCCAGGATCTAGCCATCAAGTATGAGAAATATGCGAAAGTATGAGCCTGATGAGGGCAAATCCTAGACTTAACCCAAACCTAACATGCGTTATCCTCTCAAATATTTATCAAGATCAGGTTTAATCGACTGTTTCAGTGTGGTATCACACTACTACGTGACCCAAACCTGAGAAAACCCATGATCTGTTCAACAAGTATGTGAAAAACGCGAAACTGTGAGCCTGATGAGGGCAAATCTTAGACCTAACCCAGACCTAAGATGCGTTATCCTCTAAAATATTTATCCAGACCAGGTTTAATTGACCGTTTCAGTGTGGTACCACATTACTACGTGATCCAAACCAGAAAAAACCCAGGATCCGTTCAACAAGTATGTGAAGGATGCGAAAGTATGAGTCTGATCAGTGAAAATCTCAGGCCTTACCTAGACCTAACATGAGTTATACTATAAAATATTGATCGAAACCTGGTTTAATCGACTGTTTCAGTGTGGTATCACACTACTACGTGACTCAAACCAGAAAAAACCCATGATCTGTTGAACAAGTATGTGAAAAACGCGAAAGTATGAGCCTGATGAGGGCAAATCCCAGACCTATCCCAGACCTAACTTGCGTTATCCTCTAAAATATTGAGCGAAACCAGGTTTAATGGACTGTTTCAGTGTGGTACCACACTACTTCGTGATCCAAACGAGAAAAAACCCAGGATCTCTTCAACAAGTATGTGAAAAACGCGAAACTGTGAGCCTGATGAGGGCAAATCTTAGACCTAACCCAGACCTAAGCTGCGTTATCCTATAAAATATTTATCCAGACCAGGTTGCATTGAATGTTTCAGTGTGGTACCACTTTACTACGTGATCCAATCCAGAAATAGCCCAGGATCTAGCCATGAAGTATGAGAAATATGCGAAAGTAAGAGCCTGATGAGGGCAAATCCTAGACCTATCCCAGACCTAACTTGCGATATCCTCTAAAATATTGATCGAAACCAGGTTTAATTGACTGTTTCAGCGTGGTACCACATTACTACGGGATACAATCCAGAAACAGCCCAGGATCTAGCCATGAAGTATGAGAAATATGCGAAAGTATGAGCCTGATGAGGGCAAATCCTAGACCTAACCCAGACCTAACATGCGTTATCCTCTAAAATATTTATCAAGACCAGGTTTAATTGATTGTTTCAGTGTGGTCCCACATTACTACGGGTTCCATACCAGAAAAATCCCAGGATCTGTTCAACATGTATGAGAAATATGCGAAAGAAAGAGCCTGATGAGAGCAAATCCCAGACCTAACCTAGACCTAACATGAATTATTCTCTAAAATATTGATCGAAACCAGGTTTAATTGACTGTTTCAGTGTGGTCCCACATTACTACGTGATCCAAACCAGAAAAAACCCAGGATCCGTTCAACAAGTATGTGAAGGATGCGAAAGTATGAGTCTGATGAGTGAAAATCCCAGGCCAAACCTAGACCTAACATGCGTTATCCTCTAAAATATTGATCGAAACCTGGTTTCATCGACTGTTTCAGTGTGGTACAACATTACTATGTGATCCAAACCAGAAAATAACCCAGGATCTAGCCATCAAGTATGAGAAATATGCGAAAGAATGAGCCTGCTGAGAGCAAATTCCAGACCTAACCTAGACCTCACATGAATTATTCTCTAAAATATTGATCGAAACCAGGTTTAATTGACTGTTTCAGTGTGGTACCACATTACTACGTGATCCAAACCAGAAAAAACCCAGGATCAGTTCAACAAGTATGTGAAGAATGCGAAAGTATGAGTCTGATGAGTGAAAATCCCAGTGCTAACCTAGACCTAACATGAGTTATCCACTAAAATATTGATCGAAGCCAGGTTTAATCGACTGTTTCAGTGTGGTATCACACTACTACGTGACCCAAACCAGAAAACACCCATGATCTGTTCAACAAGTATGTGAAAATCGCGAAAGTATGAGCCTGATGAGGGCAAATCCTAGACCTAACCCAGACCTAACATGCGTTATCCTCTAAAATATTTATCAAGACCAGGTTTAATTGAATGTTTCAGTGTGGTACCACATTACTACGTGATGCAATCCAGAAAAAGCCCAGGATCTAGCCATCAAGTTTGAGAAATATGCGAAAGAATGAGCCTGATGAGGGCAAATCCTAGACCTAACCCAGACCTAACATGCGTTATCCTCTAAAATATTTATCGCAAGCAGGTTTAATGGACTGTTTCAGTGTGGTACCACAATACTACGTGATCCAAACCAGAAAAAACCCAGGATCTGTTCAACAAGTATGTGAAAAACGCGAAAGTATGAGTCTGATGAGGACAAATCCCAGACCTATCCCAGACTTATCTTGCGTTATCCTCTAAAATACTGATCGAAACCAGGTTTAATCGACTGTTTCAGTGTGGTACCACATTACTACGTGATCCAAACCAGAAAAAACCCAGGATCCGTTCAACAAGTATGTGAAGAATGCGAAAGTATCAGTCTGATGAGTGAAAATCCCCGACCTAATCTAGACTTAACATGCGTTATCCTCTAAAATATTGATCCAAACCAGGTTTAATGGAATGTTTCAGTGTGGTACCACACAACTACGTGATCCAAACCAGAAAAAACCCAGGATCAGTTCAACAAGTATGTGAAAAACGCGAAAGTATGAGCCTGATGAGGGCAAGTCCCAGACCTAACTTGCGTTGTCCTCTAAGATATTGATGGAAACCAGGTTTAATTGACTGTTTCAGTGTTGTACTTCATTACTACGTGATGCAATCCAGAAGAAGCCCAGGATCTAGCCATCAAGTATGAGAAATATGCGAAAGAATGAGTCTGATGAGCGCAAATCCCAGACCTAACCTAGACCTAACATGAATTATTCTCTAAAATATTGATCGAAACCAGGTTTAATTGACTGTTTCAGTGTGGTCCCACATTACTACGTGATCCAAACCAGAAAAAACCCATGATCCGTTCAACAAGTATGTGAAGAATGCGAAAGTATGAGTCTGATGAGTGAAAATCCCAGACCTAACCTAGACCTAACATGCGTTATCCTCAAAAATATTGATCGAAACCTGGTTTAATCGGTTGTTTCAGTGTGGTACCACATTACAGTGTGATCCAAACCAGAAAATAACCCAGGATCTGTTCAACGAGTATGTGAAGTGTGCGAAAGTATGAGTCTGATGAGTTCAAATCCCAGACCAATCCCAGACTTAACTTGCGTTATCATCTAAAATATTGACGCAAACCAGGTTTAATGGACTGTTTCAGAGTGGTACCACACTACTACGTGATCCAAACCAGAAAAAACCGAGGATCTAGCCATGAAGTATGAGAAATATGCGAAAGTATGAGCCTGATGAGGGCAAATCCTAGACTTAACCCAAACCTAACATGCTTTATCCTCTCAAATATTTATCAAGATCAGGTTTAATTGAATGTTTCAGTGTGGTACCACATTACTACGTGAACCAAACCAGAAAAAACCCAGGATCCGTTCAACAAGTATGTGAAGAATACGAAAGTATGAGTCTGATGAGTGATAATCCCAGGGCTAACCTAGACCTAACATGCGTTATCCTCTAAAATATTGATCCAAACCAGGTTTAATGGACTGTTTCAGTGTGGTACCACTTTACTACGTGATCCGAAGCAGAAAAAACCCTCGATCAGGTCAACAAGTATGTGAAAAACGCGAAAGTATGAGTCTGATGAGGGCGAATCCCAGACCTATGCCAGACCTAACTTGCGTTATCCTCTAAAATATTGATCGAAACCAGGTTTAATTGACTGTTTCAGCGTGGTACCACATTACTAAGTGATACAATCCAGAAACAGCCCAGGATCTAGCCATCAAGTATGACAAAATATGCGAAAGTATGAGCCTGATGAGGGCAAATACTAGACTTAACCCAAACCTAACATGCGTTATGCTCTCAAATATTTATCAAGATCAGGTTTAATTGAATGTTTCAGTGTGGTACCACATTACTACGTGAACCAAACCAGAAAAAACCCAGGATCCGTTCAACAAGTATGTGAAGAATGCGAAAGTATGAGTCTGATGAGTGATAATCCCAGACCTATCCCAGACTTAACTTGCGTTATCCTCTAAAATATTGATCGAAACCAGGTTTAATCGACTGTTTCAGCGTGGTACCACATTACTATGTGATACAATCCAGAAACAGCCCAGGATCTAGCCATGAAGTATGAGAAGTATGCGAAAGTATGAGCCTGATGAGTGAAAATCCCCGGCCTAACCTAGACCTAATATGCGTTATCCTCAAAAATATTGATCCAAACCAGGTTTAATGGACTGTTTCAGTGTGGTACCACTTTACTACGTGATCCAAAGCAGAAAAAACCCTCGATCAGGTCAACATGTATGTTAAAACTGCGAAAGTATGACCCTGATGAGAGCAAATCCCAGGCCTAACCTAGACCTAACATGCGTTGTCCTCTAAAATATTGATGGAAACCAGGTTTAATTGACTGTTTCAGTGTTGTACTTCATTACTACGTGATGCAATCCAGAGAAAGCCCAGGATCTGTCCATCAAGTATCAGAAATATGCGAAAGAATGAGCCTGATGAGAGCAAATCCCAGACCTAACCTAGACCTAACATGAATTATTCTCTAAAATATTGATGGAAACCAGGTTTAATTGACTGTTTCAGTGTTGTACTTCATTACTACGTGATGCAATCCAGAGAAAGCCCAGGATCTATCCATCAAGTATGAGAAATATGCGAAAGAATGAGCCTGATGAGAGCAAATCCCAGACCTAACCTAGACCTAACATGAATTATTCTCTAAAATATTGATGGAAACCAGGTTTAATTGACTGTTTCAGTGTTGTACTTCATTACTACGTGATGCAATCCAGAAAAAGCCCAGGATCCAGCCATGAAGTATGAGAAATATGCGAGAGTATGAGCCTGATGAGGGCAAATCCTAGACCTAACTCAGACCTAACATGCGTTATCCTCTAAAATATTTATCAAGATCAGGTTTACTTGATTGTTTCAGTGTGGTACCACATTACTACGTGAGCCACACCAGAAAAAACCCAAGATCCGTTCAACAAGTTTGTGAAGAATGCGAAAGTATGAGTCTGATGAGTGAAAATCCCAGGCCTAACCTAGACCTAACATGCGTTATCCTCAATAATATTGATGGAAACCAGGTTTAATTGAGTGTTTCAGTGAGGTCCCACATTACTTCGTGATCCAATCCAGAAAAAACCCATGATCCGTTCAACAAGTATGTGAAGAATGCGAAAGTATGAGTCTGATGAGTGAAAATCCCAGACCTAACCTAGACCTAACATGCGTTATCCTCAAAAATATTGATCGAAACCTGGTTTAATCGACTGTTTCAGTGTGGTACCATATTACAATGTGATCCAAACCAGAAAATAACCCAGGATCTGTTCAACGAGTATGTGAAGTGTGCGAAGGTATGAGTCTGATGAGGTCAAATCCCAGACCAATACCAGACTTAACTTGCGTTATCCTCTAAAATATTGTTCGAGACCAGGTTTAATCGACTGTTTCAGTGTGGTACCACATTACTACGTGATCCAAACCAGAAAAAACCCAGGATCCGTTCAACAAGTATGTGAAGAATGCGAAAGTATGAGTCTGATGAGTGATAATCCCAGGGCTAACCTAGACCTAACATGCGTTATCCTCTAAAATATTGATCCAAACCAGGTTTAATGGACTGTTTCAGTGTGGTACCACTTTACTACGTGATCCAATGCAGAAAAAACCCTCGATCTGGTCAACATGTATGTTAAGACTGCGAAAGAATGCCCCTGATGAGGGCAAATCCCAGGCCTAACCTAGACCGAACATGCGTTGTCCTCTAAAATATTGATGGAACCCAGGTTTAATTGACTGTTTCAGTGTTGCACTTCATTACTAGGTGATGCAATCCAGAAAATGCCCAGGATCTAGCCATCAAGTATGAGAAATATGCGAAAGAATGAGCCTGATGGGGGCAAATCCTAGACTTAACCCAAACCTAACATGCTTTATCCTCTCAAATATTTATCAAGATCAGGTTTAATTGAATGTTTCAGTGTGGTACCACATTACTACGTGAACCAAACCAGAAAAAACCCAGGATCCGTTCAACAAGTATGTGAAGAATACGAAAGTATGAGTCTGATGAGTGATAATCCCAGGGCTTACCTAGACCTAACATGCGTTATCCTCTAAAATATTGATCCAAACCAGGTTTAATGGACTGTTTCAGTGTGGTACCACTTTACTACGTGATCCGAAGCAGAAAAAACCCTCGATCAGGTCAACAAGTATGTGAAAAACGCGAAAGTATGAGTCTGATGAGGGCGAATCCCAGACCTATGCCAGACCTAACTTGCGTTATCCTCTAAAATATTGTTCGAAACCAGGTTTAATTGACTGTTTCAGCGTGGTACCACATTACTAAGTGATACAATCCAGAAACAGCCCAGGATCTAGCCATCAAGTATGACAAAATATGCGAAAGTATGAGCCTGATGAGGGCAAATACTAGACTTAACCCAAACCTAACATGCGTTATCCTCTCAAATATTTATCAGGATCAGGTTTAATTGAATGTTTCAGTGTGGTACCACATTACTACGTGAACCAAACCAGAAAAAACCCAGGATCCGTTCAACAAGTATGTGAAGAATGCGAAAGTATGAGTCTGATGAGTGATAATCCCAGACCTATCCCAGACTTTACTTGCGTTATCCTCTAAAATATTGATCGAAACCAGGTTTAATCGACTGTTTCAGCGTGGTACCACATTACTATGTGATACAATCCAGAAACAGCCCAGGATCTAGCCATGAAGTATGAGAAGTATGCGAAAGTATGAGCCTGATGAGTGAAAATCCCCGGCCTAACCTAGACCTAATATGCGTTATCCTCAAAAATATTGATCCAAACCAGGTTTAATGGACTGTTTCAGTGTGGTACCACTTTACTACGTGATCCAAAGCAGAAAAAACCCTCGATCAGGTCAACATGTATGTTAAAACTGCGAAAGTATGACCCTGATGAGAGCAAATCCCAGGCCTAACCTAGACCTAACATGCGTTGTCCTCTAAAATATTGATGGAAACCAGGTTTAATTGACTGTTTCAGTGTTGTACTTCATTACTACGTGATGCAATCCAGAGAAAGCCCAGGATCTGTCCATCAAGTATCAGAAATATGCGAAAGAATGAGCCTGATGAGAGCAAATCCCAGACCTAACCTAGACCTAACATGAATTATTCTCTAAAATATTGATGGAAACCAGGTTTAATTGACTGTTTCAGTGTTGTACTTCATTACTACGTGATGCAATCCAGAGAAAGCCCAGGATCTATCCATCAAGTATGAGAAATATGCGAAAGAATGAGCCTGATGAGAGCAAATCCCAGACCTAACCTAGACCTAACATGAATTATTCTCTAAAATATTGATGGAAACCAGGTTTAATTGACTGTTTCAGTGTTGTACTTCATTACTACGTGATGCAATCCAGAAAAAGCCCAGGATCCAGCCATGAAGTATGAGAAATATGCGAGAGTATGAGCCTGATGAGGGCAAATCCTAGACCTAACTCAGACCTAACATGCGTTATCCTCTAAAATATTTATCAAGATCAGGTTTACTTGATTGTTTCAGTGTGGTACCACATTACTACGTGATCCACACCAGAAAAAACCCAAGATCCGTTCAACAAGTTTGTGAAGAATGCGAAAGTATGAGTCTGATGAGTGAAAATCCCAGGCCTAACCTAGACCTAACATGCGTTATCCTCAATAATATTGATGGAAACCAGGTTTAATTGAGTGTTTCAGTGAGGTCCCACATTACTTCGTGATCCAATCCAGAAAAAACCCATGATCCGTTCAACAAGTATGTGAAGAATGCGAAAGTATGAGTCTGATGAGTGAAAATCCCAGACCTAACCTAGACCTAACATGCGTTATCCTCAAAAATATTGATCGAAACCTGGTTTAATCGACTGTTTCAGTGTGGTACCATATTACAATGTGATCCAAACCAGAAAATAACCCAGGATCTGTTCAACGAGTATGTGAAGTGTGCGAAGGTATGAGTCTGATGAGGTCAAATCCCAGACCAATACCAGACTTAACTTGCGTTATCCTCTAAAATATTGATCGAGACCAGGTTTAATCGACTGTTTCAGTGTGGTACCACATTACTACGTGATCCAAACCAGAAAAAACCCAGGATCCGTTCAACAAGTATGTGAAGAATGCGAAAGTATGAGTCTGATGAGTGATAATCCCAGGGCTAACCTAGACCTAACATGCGTTATCCTCTAAAATATTGATCCAAACCAGGTTTAATGGACTGTTTCAGTGTGGTACCACTTTACTACGTGATCCAAAGCAGAAAAAACCCTCGATCTGGTCAACATGTATGTTAAGACTGCGAAAGAATGCCCCTGATGAGGGCAAATCCCAGGCCTAACCTAGACCGAACATGCGTTGTCCTCTAAAATATTGATGGAACCCAGGTTTAATTGACTGTTTCAGTGTTGCACTTCATTACTAGGTGATGCAATCCGGAAAATGCCCAGGATCTAGCCATCAAGTATGAGAAATATGCGAAAGAATGAGCCTGATGAGGGCAAATCCTAGACCTAACCCAGACCTAACATGCGTTATCCTCTAAAATATTGATCGCAACCAGGTTTAATGGACTGTTTCAGTGTGGTACCACATTACTACGTGATCCAAACCAGAAAAAGCCCAGGATCAGTCCAACAAGTATGTGAAAAACGCGAAAGTATGAGCCTGATCAGGGCGAATCCCAGACCTAAACCAGACCTAACTTGCGTTATCCTCTAAAATATTGATCGAAACCAGGTTTAATTGACTGTTTCAGCGTGGTACCACATTACTACGTGATACAATCCAGAAACAGCCCAGGATCTAGCCATGAAGTATGAGAAATATGCGAAAGTATAAGCCTGATGAGGGCAAATCCTAGACTTAACCCAAACCTAACATGCGTTATCCTCTAAAATATTTATCAATATCAGGTTTAATTGAATGTTTCAGTGTGGTACCACATTACTACGTGAACCAAACCAGAAGAAGCCCAGGATCCGTTCAACAAGTATGTGAAGAATGCGAAAGTATGAGTCTGATGAGTGAAAATCCCAGGGCTAACCTAGACCTAACATGCGTTATCCTCTAAAATATTGATCGAAACCAGGTTTAATTGACTGTTTCAGTGTTGTACTTCACTACTACGTGATGCAATCCAGAAAAAGCCCAGGATCTAGCCATCAAGTATGAGAAATATGCGAAAGAATGAGCCTGATGAGAGCAAATCCCAGACCTAACCTAGACCTAACATGAATCATTCTCTAAAATATTGATCAAAACCAGGTTTAATTGACTGTTTCAGTGTGGTACCACATTACTACGTGATCCAATCCAGAAAGAGCCCAGGATCCAGCCATGAAGTATGAGAAATATGCGAAAGTATGAGCCTGATGAGGGCAAATCCTAGACCTAACCCAGACCTAACATGCGTTATCCTGTAAAATATTGATCGCAACCAGGTTTAATCGACTGTTTCAGTGTGGTACCACACTACTACGTGATCCAAACCAGAAAAAACCCAGGATCTGTTCAACAAGTATGTGAAAAACGCGAAAGTATGAGTCTGATGAGGTCAAATCCCAGACCTATCCCAGACTTAACTTGCGTTAACCTCTAAAATATTGATCGAAACCAGGTTTAATCGACTGTTTCAGCGTGGTACCACATTACTATGTGATACAATCCAGAAACAGTCCAGGATCTAGCCATGAAGTATGAGAAATATGCGAAAGTATGAGCCTGGTGAGAGCAAATCCCAGACCTAACCTAGACCTAACATGAATTATTCTCTAATATATTGATCGAAACCAGGTTTATTGACTGTTTCAGTGTGGTCTCACATTACTACGTGATCCAAACCAGAAAAAACCCAGGATCCGTTCAACAAGTATGTGAAGAATGCGATAGTATGAGCCTGGTGAGGGCGAACCCTAACCTATCCCAGACCTAACTTGCGTTATCCTCTAAAATATTGATCGAAACCAGGTTTAATCGACTGTTTCAGTGTGGTACCACATTACTACGTGATCCAAACCAGAAAAAACCCAAGATCCGTTCAACAAGTATTTGAAGAATGCGAAAGTATGAGTCTGATGAGTGAAAATCCCAGGCCTAACATAGACCTAACATGCGTTATCCTCTAAAATATTGACCGATACCAGGTTTAATGGACTGTTTCAGTGTGGTACCACTTTACTACGTGATCGAAAGCAGAAAAAACCCTCGATCAGGTCAACATGTATGTTAAAACTGCGAAAGTATGACCCTGATGAGGGCAAATCCCAGGCCTAACCTATACCTAACATGCGTTGTCCTCTAAAATATTGATGGAAACCAGGTTTAATTGACTGTTTCAGTGTCGTGCTTCATTACTACGTGATGCAATCCAGAAAAAGCCCAGGATCTAGCCATCAAGTATGAGAAATATGCGAAAGAATGAGCCTGATGAGAGCAAATCACAGACCTAACCTAGACCTAACATGAATTATTCTCAAAAATATTGATCGAAACCAGGTTTAATGGACTGTTTCAGTGTGGTACCACATTACTACGTGATCCAAACCAGAAAAAAACCCGGGATCTGTTCAACAAGTATGTGAAAGACGCGAAAGTATGAGCCTGATGAGGGCAAATCCTAGACCTAACCCAGACTTAACATGCGTTATCCTCAAAAATATTGATCGAAACCAGGTTTAATGGACAGTTTCAGTGTGGTACCACACTACTACGTGATCCAAACCAGAAAAAAACCCAGGATCTGTTCAACCAGTATGTGAAAAACACGATAGTATGAGCCTGATGAGGGCAAATCCCAGACCGATCCCAGACCTAACTTGCGTTATCCTCTAAAATATTGATCGAAACCAGGTTTAATTGACTGTCTCAGTGTGTTACCACATTACTACGTGATACAATCCAGAAATAGCCCAGGATCTAGCCATGAGATATGAGAAATATGCGAAAGTATGAGCCTGACGAGAGCAAATCCTAGACCTAACCCAGACCTAACATGCGTTATCCTCAAAAATATTTATCAAGACCAGGTTTAACTGAATGTTTCAGTGTGATACCACATTACTACGTGATACAATCCTGAAACAGCCCAGGATCTAGCCATGAGGTATGAGAAATATGCGAAAGTATGAGCCTGACGAGAGCAAATCCTAGACCTAACCCAGACCTAACATGCGTTATCCTCTAAAATATTTATCAAGACCAGGTTTAATTGATTGTTTCAGTGTGGTCCCACATTACTACGTGAGCCATACCAGAAAAAACCCAGGATCCGTTCAACAAGTATCTGAAGAATGCGAAAGTATGAGTCTGATAAGTGAAAATCTCAGGGCTAACCTAGACCTAACATGCACTATCCTCTAAAATATTGATCCAAACCAGGTTTAGTGGACTGTTTCAGTGTGGTACCACTTTACTAGGTGATCCAAAGCAGAAAAAACCCTCGATCAGGTCAACATGTATGTTAGAACTGCGAAAGTATGACCCTGATGAGGGCAAATCCCAGGCCTAACCTAGACCTAACATGAATTATTCTCTAAAATATTGATCGAAACCAGGTTTAATTGACTGTTTCAGTGTTGTACTTCATTACTACGTGATGCAATCCAGAAAAAGCCCAGGATCTAGCCATCAAGTATGAGAAGTATGCGAAAGAATGAGCCTGATGAGAGCAAATCCCAGACCTAATCCAGACCTAACATGAATTATTCTCTAAAATATTGATTGAAACCAGGTTTAATTGACTGTGTCAGTGCGGTACCACATTACCACGTGATCCACTCCAGTAATAGCCCAGGATCCAGCCATGAAGTATGAGAAATATACGAAAGTATGAGCCTGATGAGGGCAAATCCTAGTCCTTACCCAGACCTAACATGCGTTATCCTCTAAAATATTTATCAAGACCAGGTTTAATTGATTGTTTCAGTGTGGTACCACATTACTACGTTATCCAAACCAGAAAAAACCCAGGATCTGTTCAACGAGTATGTGAAAATCGCGAAAGTATGAGTCTGATGAGGTCAAATCCCAGACCTATCCCAGACTTATGTTGCGTTATCCTCTAATATACTGACCGAAACCAGGTTTAATCGACTGTTTCAGTGTGGTACCACATTACTACGTGATACAATCCAGAAATAGCCCAGGATCTAGCCATGAGGTATGAGAAATATGCGAAAGTATGAGCCTGACGAGAGCAAATCCTAGACCTACCCCAGACCTAACATGCGTTATCCTCTAAAATATTTATCAAGACCAGGTTTAATTGATTGTTTCAGTGTGGTCCCACATTACTACGTGATCCAAACCAGAAAAAACCCAGGATCCGTTCAACAAGTATGTGAAGAATGCGAAAGAATGAGTCTGATGAGTGAAAATCCCAGGCCTAACCTAGACCTAACATGAATTATTCTCTAAAACATTGATCGAAACCAGGTTTAATTGACTGTTTCAGTGTTGTACTTCATTACTACGTGATGCAATCCAGAAAAAGCCCAGGATCTAGCCATCAAGTATGAGAAATATGCGAATGAATGAGCCTGATGAGGGCAAATTCTAGACCTATCCCAGACCTAACTTGCGTTATCCTCTAAAATATTGATCGAAACCAGGTTTAATTGACTGTTTTAGTGTGGTACCACTTTACTACGTGATCCAAAGCAGAAAAAACCCTCGATCAGGTCAACATGCATGTTAAAACTGCGAAAGTATGACCTTGATGAGGGGAAATCCCAGGCCTAACCTAGACCTAACATGCGTTATCTTCTAAAATATTGAGCGAAACCAGGTTTAATGGACTGTTTCAGTGTGGTACCACCTTACTACGTGAACGAAACCAGAAGAAACCCAGGATCAGTTCAACAAGTATGTGAAAAACGCGAAAGTATGAGCCTGATGAGGGCGAATCCCAGACCTATCCCAGACCTAACTTGCGTTATCCTCTAAAACATTGATCGAAACCAGGTTTAATTGACTGTTTCAGCGTGGTACCACGTTACTACGTGACACAATCCTGAAACAGCCCAGGATCTAGCCATGAAGTATGAGAAATATGCGAAAGTATGAGCCTGACGAGGGCAAATCCTAGACCTAACCCAAACCTAACATGCGTTATCCTCTAATATATTGATCCAAACCAGGTTTAATGGACCGCTTCAGTGTGATACCACTTTACTACGTGATCCAAAGCAGAAAAAACCCTCGATCAGGTCAACATGCATGTTAAAACTGCGAAAGTATGACCCTGATGAGGGCAAATCCCAGGCCTAACCTAGACCTAACATGCGTTGTCCTCTAAAATATTGATGGAAACTTGGTTTAATTGACTGTTTCAGTGTTGTACTTCATTACTACGTGATGCAATCCAGAAGCCCCAGGATCTAGCCATCAAGTATGAGAAATATGCGAAAGAATGAGCCTGATGGGAGCAAATCCCAGACCTAACCTAGACCTAACATGGATTATTCTCTAAAATATTGATCGAAACCAGGTTTAATTGACTGTTTCAGTGTGGTACCACATTACTACGTGATCCAAACCAGTAAAACCCCAGGATCCGTTCAACAAGTATGTGAAGAATGCGAAAGTATGAGCCTGACGAGAGCAAATCCTAGACGTAACCCATACCTAACATGCGTTATCCTCTAAAATATTTATCAAGACCAGGTATAATTGATTGTTTCAGTGTGGTCCCACATTACTACATGATCCAAACCACAAAAAACCCAGGATCCGTTCAACAAGTATGTGAAGAATGCGAAAGAATGAGTCTGATGAGTGAAAATCCCAGGCCTAACCTAGACCTAACATGCGTTATCCTCAACAATATTGATCGAAACCTGGTTTAATCGACTGTTTCAGTGTGGTACCACATTACTATGTGATCCAAACCAGAAAATAGCCCAGGATCTATCCATGAAGTATAAGAAATATGCGAAAGTATGAGCCTGATGAGGGCAAATCCTAGACCTAACCCAGACCTAACATGTGTTATCCTCTAAAATATTGATCCAAACCAGGTTTAATGGACTGCTTCAGTGTGGTACCACTTTACTACGTGATCCTAAGCAGAAAAAACCCTCGATCAGAACAACATGTATGTTAAAACTGCGACAGTATGACCCTGATGAGGGCAAACCCCAGGCCAAACCTAGACCTAACATGCGTTGTCCTCTAAAATATTGATGGAAACCAGGTTTAATTGACTGTTTCAGTGTTGTACTTCATTACTACGTGATGCAATCCAAAAAAAGCCCAGGATCTAGCCATCAAGTATGAGAAATATGCGAAAGAATGAGCCTGATGAGTGCAAATCCCAGACCTAACCTAGACCTAACATGAATTATTCTCTAAAATATTGATCGAAACCAGGTTTAATTGACTGTTTCAGTGTGGTACCACATTACTACGTGATCCAAACCAGTAAAACCCCAGGATCCGTTCAACAAGTATGTGAAGAATGCGAAAGTATGAGTCTGATGAGTGAAAATCCTCGGCCTAACCTAGACCTAACATGCGTTATCCTCAAAAATATTGATCGAAACCAGGTTTAATGGACAGTTTCAGTGTGGTACCACACTACTACGTGATCCAAACCAGAAAAAAACCCAGGATCTGTTCAACAAGTATGTGAAATACGCGAAAGTATGAGCCTGATGAGGGCAAATCCCAGACCTATCCCAGACCTAACTTGCGTTATCCTCTAAAATATTGATCGAAACCAGGTTTAATTGACTGTATCAGTGTGGTACCACATTACTACGTGATCCAAACCAGAAAAAAACCCAGGATCTGTTCAACAAGTATGTGAAGTATGCGAAAGTATGAGTCTGATGAGGGCAAATCCCAGGCCTAAACTACACATAACTTTCGTTATCCTCTAAAATGTTGATCGAAACCAGGTTTAGTTGACTGTTTTAGTGTGGTACCACTTTACTACGTGATCCAATGCAGAAAAAACCCTCGATCAGGTCAACATGCATGTTAAAACTGCGAAAGTATGAGCCTGATGAGGGCAAATCCCAGACCTATCCCAGACCTAACATGCGTCATCCTCAAAAATATTAATCGAAACCAGGTTTAATCGACTTACTACGCGATCCAAACCAGAAAAAAACCCAGGATCTGTTCAACAAGTATGAGAGATATGCGAAAGAATGAGCCTGATGAGGGCAAATTCTAGACCTATCCCAGACCTAACTTGAGTTATCTTCTAAAATATTGATCGAAACCAGGTTTAATTGACTGTTTTAGTGTGGTACCACTTTACTACGTGATCCAAAGCAGAAAAAACCCTCGATCAGGTCAACATGCATGTTAAAACTGCGAAAGTATGACCATGATGAGGGGAAATCCCTGGCCTAACCTAGACCTAACATGCGTTATCTTCTAAAATATTGAGCGAAACCAGGTTTAATGGACTGTTTCAGTGTGGTACCACATTACTACGTGAACCAAACCAGAAAAAACCCAGGATCAGTTCAACAAGTATGTGAAAAACGCGAAAGTATGAGCCTGATGAGGGCGAATCCCAGACCTATCCCAGACCTAACTTGCGTTATCCTCTAAAATATTGATCGAAACCAGGTTTAATTGACTGTTTCAGCGTGGTACCACGTTACTACGTGACACAATCCTGAAACAGCCCAGGATCTAGCCATGAAGTATGAGAAATATGCGAAAGTATCAGCCTGACGAGGGCAAATCCTAGACCTAACCCAAACCTAACATGCGTTATCCTCTAAAATATTGATCCAAACCAGGTTTAATGGACAGCTTCAGTGTGATACCACTTTACTACGTGATTCAAAGCAGAAAAAACCCTCGATCAGGTCAACATGCATGTTAAAACTGCGAAAGTATGACCCTGATGAGGGCAGATCCCGGGCCTAACCTAGACCTAACATGGATTATTCTCTAAAATATTGATCGAAACCAAGTTTAATTGACTGTTTCAGTGTGGTACCACTTTACTACGTGATCCTAAGCAGAAAAAACCCTCGATCAGAACAACATGTATGTTAAAACTGCGACAGTATGACCCTGATGAGGGCAAACCCCAGGCCAAACCTAGACCTAACATGCGTTGTCCTCTAAAATATTGATGGAAACCAGGTTTAATTGACTGTTTCAGTGTTGTACTTCATTACTACGTGATGCAATCCAAAAAAAGCCCAGGATCTAGCCATCAAGTATGAGAAATATGCGAAAGAATGAGCCTGATGAGTGCAAATCCCAGACCTAACCTAGACCTAACATGAATTATTCTCTAAAATATTGATCGAAACCAGGTTTAATTGACTGTTTCAGTGTGGTACCACATTACTACGTGATCCAAACCAGTAAAACCCCAGGATCCGTTCAACAAGTATGTGAAGAATGCGAAAGTATGAGTCTGATGAGTGAAAATCCTCGGCCTAACCTAGACCTAACATGCGTTATCCTCAAAAATATTGATCGAAACCAGGTTTAATGGACAGTTTCAGTGTGGTACCACACTACTACGTGATCCAAACCAGAAAAAAACCCAGGATCTGTTCAACAAGTATGTGAAATACGCGAAAGTATGAGCCTGATGAGGGCAAATCCCAGACCTATCCCAGACCTAACTTGCGTTATCCTCTAAAATATTGATCGAAACCAGGTTTAATTGACTGTATCAGTGTGGTACCACATTACTACGTGATCCAAACCAGAAAAAAACCCAGGATCTGTTCAACAAGTATGTGAAGTATGCGAAAGTATGAGTCTGATGAGGGCAAATCCCAGGCCTAAACTACACATAACTTTCGTTATCCTCTAAAATGTTGATCGAAACCAGGTTTAGTTGACTGTTTTAGTGTGGTACCACTTTACTACGTGATCCAATGCAGAAAAAACCCTCGATCAGGTCAACATGCATGTTAAAACTGCGAAAGTATGAGCCTGATGAGGGCAAATCCCAGACCTATCCCAGACCTAACATGCGTCATCCTCAAAAATATTAATCGAAACCAGGTTTAATCGACTTACTACGCGATCCAAACCAGAAAAAAACCCAGGATCTGTTCAACAAGTATGAGAGATATGCGAAAGAATGAGCCTGATGAGGGCAAATTCTAGACCTATCCCAGACCTAACTTGAGTTATCTTCTAAAATATTGATCGAAACCAGGTTTAATTGACTGTTTTAGTGTGGTACCACTTTACTACGTGATCCAAAGCAGAAAAAACCCTCGATCAGGTCAACATGCATGTTAAAACTGCGAAAGTATGACCATGATGAGGGGAAATCCCTGGCCTAACCTAGACCTAACATGCGTTATCTTCTAAAATATTGAGCGAAACCAGGTTTAATGGACTGTTTCAGTGTGGTACCACATTACTACGTGAACCAAACCAGAAAAAACCCAGGATCAGTTCAACAAGTATGTGAAAAACGCGAAAGTATGAGCCTGATGAGGGCGAATCCCAGACCTATCCCAGACCTAACTTGCGTTATCCTCTAAAATATTGATCGAAACCAGGTTTAATTGACTGTTTCAGCGTGGTACCACGTTACTACGTGACACAATCCTGAAACAGCCCAGGATCTAGCCATGAAGTATGAGAAATATGCGAAAGTATCAGCCTGACGAGGGCAAATCCTAGACCTAACCCAAACCTAACATGCGTTATCCTCTAAAATATTGATCCAAACCAGGTTTAATGGACAGCTTCAGTGTGATACCACTTTACTACGTGATTCAAAGCAGAAAAAACCCTCGATCAGGTCAACATGCATGTTAAAACTGCGAAAGTATGACCCTGATGAGGGCAGATCCCGGGCCTAACCTAGACCTAACATGGATTATTCTCTAAAATATTGATCGAAACCAAGTTTAATTGACTGTTTCAGTGTGGTACCACATTACTACGTGATCCAAACCAGTAAAACCCCAGGATCCGTTCAACAAGTATGTGAAGAATGCGAAAGTATGAGTCTGATGAGTGAAAATCCTCGGCCTAACCTAGACCTAACATGCGTTATCCTCAAAAATATTGATCGAAACCAGGTTTAATGGACAGTTTCAGTGTGGTACCACACTACTACGTGATCCAAACCAGAGAAAAACCCAGGATCTGTTCAACCAGTATGTGAAAAACGCGAAAGTATGAGCCTGATGAGGGCAAATCCCAGACCTATCTCAGACCTAACTTGCGTTATCCTCTAAAATATTGATCGAAACCAGGTTTAATAGACTGTTTCAGTGTGGTACCACATTACTACGTGATCCAAACCAGAAAAAAACCCAGGATCTGTTTAACAAGTATGTGAAGTATGCGAAAGTATGAGTCTGATGAGGGCAAATCCCAGGCCTAAACTAGACATAACTTTCGTTATCCTCTAAAATATTGATCGAAACCAGGTTTAATAGACTGTTTCAGTGTGGTACCACATTACTACGTGATCCAAACCAGAAAAAACCCAGGATCCGTTCAACAAGTATGTGAAGAATGCGAAAGTATGAGTCTGACGAGTGAAAATCCCAGACCTAACCTAGACCTAACATGAATTATTCTCTAAAATATTGATCGAAACCAGGTTTAATTGACTGTTTCAGTGTTGTACTTCATTACTACGTGACGCAATCCAGAAAAAACCCCGGATCTAGCCATCAAGTATGAGAAATATGCGAAAGAATGAGCCTGATGGGAGCAAATCCCAGACCTAACCCAGACCTAACATGAATTATTCTCTAAAATATTGATCGAAACCTGGTTTAATCGACTGTTTCAGTGTGGTACCACATTACTATGTGATCCAAACCAGAAAATAGCCCAGGATCTATCCATGAAGTATAAGAAATATGCGAAAGTATGAGCCTGATGAGGGCAAATCCTAGACCTAACCCAGACCTAACATGCGTTATCCTCAAAAATATTTATCAAGACCAGGTTTAACTGAATGTTTCAGTGTGGTACCACATTACTACGTGATCCATACCAAAAAAAACCCAGGATCTGTTCAACAAGTATGTGAAAAATTCGAAAGCATGGGTCTCTTGAGGGCAAATCCCAGGCCTAACCTAGACATAACATGCGTTATCCTCTAAAATATTGATCGAAACCAGGTTTAATGGACAGTTTCAGTGTGCTACCACACTACTACGTGATCCAAACCAGAAAAACAACCAGGATCTGTTCAACAAGTATGTGAAATACGCGAAAGTATGAGCCTGATGAGGGCAAACCCTGACCTATCCCAGACCTAACTTGCGTTATCCTCTAAAATATTGATCGAAATCAGGTTTAATTGACTGTGTCAGTGTGGTACCACATTACTACGTGATCCAAACCAGAAAAAAACCCAGGATCTGTTTAACAAGTATGTGAAGTATGCGAAAGTATGAGTCTGATGAGGGCAAATCCCAGGCCTAAACTAGACATAACTTTCGTTATCCTCTAAAATGTTGATCGAAACCAGGTTTAGTTGACTGTTTTAGTCTGGTACCACTTTACTACGTGATCCAATGCAGAAAAAACCCTCGATCAGGTCAACATGCATGTTAAAACTGCGAAAGTATGAGCCTGATGAGGGCACATCCCAGACCTATCCCAGACCTAACATGCGTTATCCTCAAAAATATTAATCGAAACCAGGCTTAATCGACTGTTTCAGTGTGGTCCCACATTACTACGTGATCCAAACCAGAAAAAAACCCAGGATCTGTTCAACAAGTATGTAAAGTATGCGAAAGTATGAGTCTGATGAGGGCAAATCCCAGGCCTAAACTAGACATAACTTTCGTTATCCTCTAAAATGTTGATCGAAACCAGGTTTAATTGACTGTTTTAGTGTGGTACCACTTTACTACGTGATCCAATGCAGAAAAATCCCTCGATCAGGTCAACATGCATGTTAAAACTGCGAAAGTATGAGCCTGATGAGGGCAAATCCCAGACCTATCCCAGACCTAACATGCGTTATCCTCAAAAATATTAATCGAAACCAGGCTTAATCGACTGTTTCAGTGTGGTCCCACATTACTACGTGATCCAAACCAGAAAAAACCCAGGATCCGTTCAACAGGTATGTGAAGAATGCGAAAGTATGAGTCTGATGAGTGAAAATCCCTGGCCTAACGTAGACCTAACATGCGTTATCCTCAAAAATATTCATCGAAACCTGGTTTAATCGACTGTTTCAGTGTGGTACCACATTACTACGTGACTCAAACCAGAAAAAACCCAGGATCTGTTCAACAAGTATGTGAAAAACGCGAAAGTATGAGCCTGATGAGGGCGAATCCCAGAGCTATCCCAGACTTAACTTGCGTTATCCTCTAAGATATTGATCGAAACGAGGTTTAATTGTCTGTTTCAGCGTGGTACCACATTACTACGTGATACAATCCAGAAACAGCCCGGGATCTAGCCATGAAGTATGAGAAAAAATGCGAAAGTATGAGCCTGATGAGGGCAAATCCTAGACCTAACCCAGACCTAACATGCGTTGTCCTCTAAAATATTTATCGAGACCAGGTTTAATCGACTGTTTCAGTGTGGTCCCACATTACTACGTGATCCAAACAAGAAAAAACCCGGGATCCGTTCAACAAGTATGTGAAGAATGCGAAAGTATGAGTCTGATCAGTGAAAATCCCCGGCCTAACCTAGACCTAACATGCGTTATCCTCAAAAATATTGATCGAAACCAGGTTTAACCGACTGTTTCTGTGTGGTACCACACTACTACGTGACCCAAACCGGAAAAAACCCAGGATCTGTTCAACAAGTATGTGAAAAACGGCGAAAGTATGAGCCTGATGAGGGCAAATCCCAGACCTATCCCAGACCTAACTTGCGTTATCCTCTAAAATATTACACGAAACCGGGTTTAATTGACTGTTTCAGCGTGGTACCACATTACTACGTGATACAATACAGAAACAGCCCAGGATCTAGCCATGAAGTATGAGAAATATGCGTAAGTATGAGCCAGATGAGGGCAAATCCTAGACCTAACCCAAACCTAACATGCGTTATCCTCTAAAATATTTATCAAGACCACGTTTAATTGAATGTTCCAGTGTGGTACCACATTACTACGTGAACCAAACCAGAAAAAACCCAGGATCCGTTCAACGAGTATGTGAAGAATGCGAAAGTATGAGTCTGATGAGTGAAAATCCCAGGGTTAACCTAGACCTAACATGCGTTATCCTCTAAAATATTGATCCAAACCAGGTTTAATGGACTGTTTCAGTGTGGTACCACTGTACTACGTGATCGAAAAACAGAAAAAACCCTCGATCACGTCAACATGTATGTTAAAACTGCGAAAGTATGAGCCTGACGAGGGCAAATCCTAGACCTAACCCAGACCTAACTTGCATTAGCCTCTAAAATATTTATCATGTCCGGGTTTAATTGATTGTTTCAGTGTGGTCCGACATTACTACGTGATCCAAACCAGAAAAAACCCAGGATCCGTTCAACAAGTATGTGAAGAATGCGAAAGTATGAGTCTGCTGAGTGAAAATCCCAGGCCTAACCGAGACCTAACATGCGTTATCCTCAAAAATATTCATCGAAACCTGCTTTAATCGACTGTTTCAGTGTGGTACCACATTACTATGTGATCCAAACCAGAAAATAACCCAGGATCTGTTCAACGAGTATGTGAAGTGTGCGAAAGTATGAGTCTCATGAGGGCAAATCCTAGACCTATCCCAGACCTAACATGCGTCATCCTCTATAATGTTTATCAAGACCAGGTTTAATTGACTGTTTCAGTGTGGTACCACATTGCTACGTGATCCAAACCAGAAAAAACCCAGGATCAGTTCAACAAGTATGTCAAAAACGCGAAAGTATGAGCCTGATGAGGGCAAATCCCAGACCTATCCCAGACCTAACTTGCGTTATCCTCTAAAATATTGATCGAAACCAGGTTTAATTGACTGTTTCAGCGTGGTACCACGTTACTACGTGATACAATCCAGAAATAGCCCAGGATCTAGCCATGAAGTATGAGAAATATGCGAAAGTATGAGCCTGATGAGGGCAAATCCCAGACCTATCCCAGACCTAACTTGCGTTATCCTCTAAAATAATGATCGAAACCAGGTTTAATTGACTGTTTTAGTTGTGGTACCACTTTACTAGATGGTCCAAAGCAGAAAAAACCCTCCATCAGGTCAACATGCATGTTAAAACTGTGAAAGTATGACCCTGATGAGGTCAAATCCCAGACCTATCCCAGACCTAACTTCCGTTGTCCTCTAAGATATTGATGGAAACCAGGTTTAATTGACTGTTTCAGTGTTGCACTTCATTACTACGTGATGCAATCCAGAAAAAGCCCAGGATCTAGCCATCAAGTATGAGAAATATGCGAAAGAATGAGCCTGATGAGAGCAAATCCCAGACCTAACCTAGACCTAACATGAATTATTCTCTAAAATATTGATCGAAACCAGGTTTAATTGACTGTTTCAGTGTGGTCCCACATTACTACGTGATCCAAACCAGAGAAAACCCACGATCCGTTCAACAAGTATGTGAAGAATGCGAAAGTATGAGTCTGATGAGTGAAAATCCCAGGGCTAACCTAGGCCTAACATGCGTTATCCTCTAAAATATTGATCCAAACCAGGTTTAATGGACTGTTTCAGTGTGGTACCACTTTACTACGTGATCCAAAGCAGAAAAAACACTCGATCAGGTCAACATGTATGTTAGAACTGCGAAAGTATGACCCTGATGAGGACAAATCCCAGGCCTTACCTAGACCTAACATGCGTTGTCCTCTAAAATATTGATGGAAACCAGGTTTAATTGACTGTTTCAGTGTTGTACTTCATTACTACATGATGCGATCCAGAAAAAGCCCAGGAACTAGCCATCAAGTATGAGAAATATGCGAAAGAATGAGCCTAATGAGAGCAAATCCCAGACCTAACCTAGACACAACATGAATTATTCTCTAAAATTTGATCAAAACCAGGTTTAATTGACTGTTTCAGTATGGTACCACATTACTACGTTATCCAAACCACAAAAAACCCAGAATCTGTTCAACGAGTATGTGAAAAACGCGAAAGTATGAGTCTGATGAGGTCAAATCCCAGACCTATCCCAGACTTATGTTGCGTTATCCTCTAAAATACTGATCGAAACCAGGTTTAATCGACTGTTTCTGTGTGGTACCACATTAATACGAGATCCAAACCAGAAAAAACCCAGGATCCGTTCAACAAGTATGTGAAGAATGCGAAAGTATGAGTCTGATGAGTGAAAATCCCCGACCTAACCTAGACCTAACATGCGTTATCCTCTAAAATATTGATCCAAACCACGTTTAATGGACTGTTTCAGTGTGGTCCCACATTACTACGTGATCCTAACCAGAAAAAACCCATGATCCGTTCAACAAGTATGTGAAGAATGCGAAAGTATGAGTCTGATGAGTGAAAATCCCAGACCTAACCAAGACCTAACATGCGTTATCCTCAAAAATATTGATCGAAACCTGGTTTAATCGACTGTTTCAGTGTGGTACCACATTACTATGTGATCCAAACCAGAAAATAACCCAGGATCTGTTCAACGAGTATGTGAAGTGTGCGAAAGTATGAGTCTGATGAGGCCAAATCCCAGACCTATCCCAGACCTAACTTGCGTTGTCCTCTTAGATATTGATGGAAACCAGGTTTAATTGACTGTTTCAGTGTTGTACTTCATTACTACGTGATGCAATCCAGAAAAAGCCCAGGATCTAGCCATCATGTATGAGAAATATGCGAAAGAATGAGCCTGATGAGAGCAAATCCCAGACCTAACCTAGACCTAACATGAATTATTCTGTAAAATATTGATCGAAACCAGGTTTAATTGACTGTTTCAGTGTGGTCCCACTTTACTACGTGATCCAAACCAGAAAAAACCCAGGATCTGTTCAAGGAATATGTGAAGTGTGCGAAAGTATGAGTCTGATGAGGTCAAATCCCAGACCTATCCCAGACCTAACTTGCGTTATCCTCTAAAATTTTGATCGAAACCAGGTTTAATCGACTGTTTCAGTGTGGTACGACATTACTACGTGATCCAAACCAGAACAAACCCAGGATCCGTTCAACAAGTATGTGAAGAATGCGAAAGTATGAGCCCGATGAGTGAAAATCCCAGGCCTAACCTAGACCTAACATGCGTTATCCTCAAAAATATTGATCGAAACCTGGTTTAATCGACTGTTTCAGTGTGGTACCACATTACTATGTGATCCAAACCAGAAAATAACCCAGGATCTGTTCAACGAGTATGTGAAGTGTGCGAAAGTATGAGTCGGATGAGGGCAAATCCCAGACCTAACCTAGACCTAACATGAATTATTCTCTAAAATATTGATCGAAACCAGGTTTAATTGACTGTTTCAGTGTGGACGCACATTACTACGTGATCCAAACCAGAAAAATCCCAGGATCCGTTCAACAAGTATGTGAAGAATGCGAAAGTATGAGTCTGATGAGTGAAAGTCCCAGGGCTAACTTAGACCTAACATGCGTTATCCTCAAAAATATTGATCGAAACCTGGTTTGATCGACTGTTTCAGTGTGGTACCACATTACTATGCGATCCAAACCAGAAAATAACCCAGGATCTGTCAAACGAGTATGTGAAGTGTGCGAAAGTATGAGCCTGATGAGAGCAAATCCCAGACCTATCCCAGACCTAACATGCGTTATCCTCTAAAATATTTATCAAGACCAGGTTTAATTGACTGTTTCAGTGTGGACCCACATTACTACGTGATCCAAACCAGAAAAAACCCAGGATCCGTTCAACAAGTATGTGAAGAATGCGAAAGTATGAGCCTGATGAGTGAAAATCCCAGGCCTATCCTAGACCTAACATGCGTTATCCTCAAAAATATTGATCGAAACCTGGTTTAATCGACTGTTTCAGTGTGGTACCACATTACTATGTGATCCAAACCAGAAAATAACCTAGGATCCGTTCAACAAGTATGTGATGAATGCGAAAGTATGAGCCTGATGAGTGAAAATCCCAGGCCTAACCTAGACCTAACATGCGTTATCCTCAAAAATATTGATCGAAACCTGGTTTAATCGACTGTTTCAGTGTGGTACCACATTACTATGTGATCCAAACCAGAAAATAACCCAGGATCTGTTCAACGAGTATGCGAAGTGTGCGAAAGTATGAGTCGGACGAGGGCAAATCCCAGACCTACCCCAGACCTAACATGCGTTATCCTCTAAAATATTTATCAAGACCAGGTTTAATTGACTGTTTCAGTGTGGACCCACATTACTACGTGATCCAAACCAGAAAAAACCCAGGATCCGTTCAACAAGTATGTGAAGAATGCGAAAGTATGAGTCTGATGAGTGAAAGTCCCAGGGCTAACTTAGACCTAACATGCGTTATCCTCAAAAATATTGATCGAAACCTGGTTTGATCGACTGTTTCAGTGTGGTACCACATTACTATGCGATCCAAACCAGAAAATAACCCAGGATCTGTCAAACGAGTATGTGAAGTGTGCGAAAGTATGAGCCTGATGAGAGCAAATCCCAGACCTAACCTAGACCTAACATGAATTATTCTCTAAAATATTGATCGAAACCAGGTTTAATTGACTGTTTCAGTGTGGTACCACATTAGTACGTGATCCAAACCAGAAAAAGCCCAGGATCAGTTCAACAAGTATGTGAAAAACGCGAAAGTATGAGCCTGATGAGGGCGAATCCCAGACCTATGCCAGACCTAACTTGCGTTATCCTCTAAAATATTGATAGAAACCAGGTTTAATTGACTGTTTCAGCGTGGTACCACACTACTACGTGACGCAATCCAGAAAAAACCCAGGATCTGTTCAACAAGTATGTGAAAAACGCGAAAGTATGAGCCTGGTGTGGGCAAATCCCAGACCTATCCCAGCCCTAACTTGCGTTGTCCTCTTAGATATTGATGGAAACCAGGTTTAATTGACTGTTTCAGTGTTGTACTTCATTACTACGTGATGCAATCCAGAAAAAGCCCAGGATCTAGCCATCATGTATGAGAAATATGCGAAAGAATGAGCCTGATGAGAGCAAATCCCAGACCTAACCTAGACCTAACATGAATTATTCTGTAAAATATTGATCGAAACCAGGTTTAATTGACTGTTTCAGTGTGGTCCCACTTTACTACGTGATCCAAACCAGAAAAAACCCAGGATCTGTTCAAGGAATATGTGAAGTGTGCGAAAGTATGAGTCTGATGAGGTCAAATCCCAGACCTATCCCAGACCTAACTTGCGTTATCCTCTAAAATTTTGATCGAAACCAGGTTTAATCGACTGTTTCAGTGTGGTACGACATTACTACGTGATCCAAACCAGAAAAAACCCAGGATCCGTTCAACAAGTATGTGAAGAATGCGAAAGTATGAGCCCGATGAGTGAAAATCCCAGGCCTAACCTAGACCTAACATGCGTTATCCTCAAAAATATTGATCGAAACCTGGTTTAATCGACTGTTTCAGTGTGGTACCACATTACTATGTGATCCAAACCAGAAAATAACCCAGGATCTGTTCAACGAGTATGTGAAGTGTGCGAAAGTATGACCCTGATGAGGACAAATCCCAGGCCTTACCTAGACCTAACATGCGTTGTCCTCTAAAATATTGATGGAAACCAGGTTTAATTGACTGTTTCAGTGTTGTACTTCATTACTACATGATGCGATCCAGAAAAAGCCCAGGAACTAGCCATCAAGTATGAGAAATATGCGAAAGAATGAGCCTAATGAGAGCAAATCCCAGACCTAACCTAGACACAACATGAATTATTCTCTAAAATTTGATCAAAACCAGGTTTAATTGACTGTTTCAGTATGGTACCACATTACTACGTTATCCAAACCACAAAAAACCCAGAATCTGTTCAACGAGTATGTGAAAAACGCGAAAGTATGAGTCTGATGAGGTCAAATCCCAGACCTATCCCAGACTTATGTTGCGTTATCCTCTAAAATACTGATCGAAACCAGGTTTAATCGACTGTTTCTGTGTGGTACCACATTAATACGAGATCCAAACCAGAAAAAACCCAGGATCCGTTCAACAAGTATGTGAAGAATGCGAAAGTATGAGTCTGATGAGTGAAAATCCCCGACCTAACCTAGACCTAACATGCGTTATCCTCTAAAATATTGATCCAAACCACGTTTAATGGACTGTTTCAGTGTGGTCCCACATTACTACGTGATCCTAACCAGAAAAAACCCATGATCCGTTCAACAAGTATGTGAAGAATGCGAAAGTATGAGTCTGATGAGTGAAAATCCCAGACCTAACCAAGACCTAACATGCGTTATCCTCAAAAATATTGATCGAAACCTGGTTTAATCGACTGTTTCAGTGTGGTACCACATTACTATGTGATCCAAACCAGAAAATAACCCAGGATCTGTTCAACGAGTATGTGAAGTGTGCGAAAGTATGAGTCTGATGAGGCCAAATCCCAGACCTATCCCAGACCTAACTTGCGTTGTCCTCTTAGATATTGATGGAAACCAGGTTTAATTGACTGTTTCAGTGTTGTACTTCATTACTACGTGATGCAATCCAGAAAAAGCCCAGGATCTAGCCATCATGTATGAGAAATATGCGAAAGAATGAGCCTGATGAGAGCAAATCCCAGACCTAACCTAGACCTAACATGAATTATTCTGTAAAATATTGATCGAAACCAGGTTTAATTGACTGTTTCAGTGTGGTCCCACTTTACTACGTGATCCAAACCAGAAAAAACCCAGGATCTGTTCAAGGAATATGTGAAGTGTGCGAAAGTATGAGTCTGATGAGGTCAAATCCCAGACCTATCCCAGACCTAACTTGCGTTATCCTCTAAAATTTTGATCGAAACCAGGTTTAATCGACTGTTTCAGTGTGGTACGACATTACTACGTGATCCAAACCAGAACAAACCCAGGATCCGTTCAACAAGTATGTGAAGAATGCGAAAGTATGAGCCCGATGAGTGAAAATCCCAGGCCTAACCTAGACCTAACATGCGTTATCCTCAAAAATATTGATCGAAACCTGGTTTAATCGACTGTTTCAGTGTGGTACCACATTACTATGTGATCCAAACCAGAAAATAACCCAGGATCTGTTCAACGAGTATGTGAAGTGTGCGAAAGTATGAGTCGGATGAGGGCAAATCCCAGACCTAACCTAGACCTAACATGAATTATTCTCTAAAATATTGATCGAAACCAGGTTTAATTGACTGTTTCAGTGTGGACCCACATTACTACGTGATCCAAACCAGAAAAAACCCAGGATCCGTTCAACAAGTATGTGAAGAATGCGAAAGTATGAGTCTGATGAGTGAAAGTCCCAGGGCTAACTTAGACCTAACATGCGTTATCCTCAAAAATATTGATCGAAACCTGGTTTGATCGACTGTTTCAGTGTGGTACCACATTACTATGCGATCCAAACCAGAAAATAACCCAGGATCTGTCAAACGAGTATGTGAAGTGTGCGAAAGTATGAGCCTGATGAGAGCAAATCCCAGACCTATCCCAGACCTAACATGCGTTATCCTCTAAAATATTTATCAAGACCAGGTTTAATTGACTGTTTCAGTGTGGACCCACATTACTACGTGATCCAAACCAGAAAAAACCCAGGATCCGTTCAACAAGTATGTGAAGAATGCGAAAGTATGAGCCTGATGAGTGAAAATCCCAGGCCTATCCTAGACCTAACATGCGTTATCCTCAAAAATATTGATCGAAACCTGGTTTAATCGACTGTTTCAGTGTGGTACCACATTACTATGTGATCCAAACCAGAAAATAACCTAGGATCCGTTCAACAAGTATGTGATGAATGCGAAAGTATGAGCCTGATGAGTGAAAATCCCAGGCCTAACCTAGACCTAACATGCGTTATCCTCAAAGATATTGATCGAAACCTGGTTTAATCGACTGTTTCAGTGTGGTACCACATTACTATGTGATCCAAACCAGAAAATAACCCAGGATCTGTTCAACGAGTATGCGAAGTGTGCGAAAGTATGAGTCGGACGAGGGCAAATCCCAGACCTACCCCAGACCTAACATGCGTTATCCTCTAAAATATTTATCAAGACCAGGTTTAATTGACTGTTTCAGTGTGGACCCACATTACTACGTGATCCAAACCAGAAAAAACCCAGGATCCGTTCAACAAGTATGTGAAGAATGCGAAAGTATGAGTCTGATGAGTGAAAGTCCCAGGGCTAACTTAGACCTAACATGCGTTATCCTCAAAAATATTGATCGAAACCTGGTTTGATCGACTGTTTCAGTGTGGTACCACATTACTATGCGATCCAAACCAGAAAATAACCCAGGATCTGTCAAACGAGTATGTGAAGTGTGCGAAAGTATGAGCCTGATGAGAGCAAATCCCAGACCTAACCTAGACCTAACATGAATTATTCTCTAAAATATTGATCGAAACCAGGTTTAATTGACTGTTTCAGTGTGGTACCACATTAGTACGTGATCCAAACCAGAAAAAGCCCAGGATCAGTTCAACAAGTATGTGAAAAACGCGAAAGTATGAGCCTGATGAGGGCGAATCCCAGACCTATGCCAGACCTAACTTGCGTTATCCTCTAAAATATTGATAGAAACCAGGTTTAATTGACTGTTTCAGCGTGGTACCACACTACTACGTGACGCAATCCAGAAAAAACCCAGGATCTGTTCAACAAGTATGTGAAAAACGCGAAAGTATGAGCCTGGTGTGGGCAAATCCCAGACCTATCCCAGCCCTAACTTGCGTTGTCCTCTTAGATATTGATGGAAACCAGGTTTAATTGACTGTTTCAGTGTTGTACTTCATTACTACGTGATGCAATCCAGAAAAAGCCCAGGATCTAGCCATCATGTATGAGAAATATGCGAAAGAATGAGCCTGATGAGAGCAAATCCCAGACCTAACCTAGACCTAACATGAATTATTCTGTAAAATATTGATCGAAACCAGGTTTAATTGACTGTTTCAGTGTGGTCCCACTTTACTACGTGATCCAAACCAGAAAAAACCCAGGATCTGTTCAAGGAATATGTGAAGTGTGCGAAAGTATGAGTCTGATGAGGTCAAATCCCAGACCTATCCCAGACCTAACTTGCGTTATCCTCTAAAATTTTGATCGAAACCAGGTTTAATCGACTGTTTCAGTGTGGTACGACATTACTACGTGATCCAAACCAGAAAAAACCCAGGATCCGTTCAACAAGTATGTGAAGAATGCGAAAGTATGAGCCCGATGAGTGAAAATCCCAGGCCTAACCTAGACCTAACATGCGTTATCCTCAAAAATATTGATCGAAACCTGGTTTAATCGACTGTTTCAGTGTGGTACCACATTACTATGTGATCCAAACCAGAAAATAACCCAGGATCTGTTCAACGAGTATGTGAAGTGTGCGAAAGTATGAGTCGGATGAGGGCAAATCCCAGACCTAACCTAGAACTAACATGAATTATTCTCTAAAATATTGATCGAAACCAGGTTTAATTGACTGTTTCAGTGTGGACCCACATTACTACGTGATCCAAACCAGAAAAAACCCAGGATCCGTTCAACAAGTATGTGAAGAATGCGAAAGTATGAGTCTGATGAGTGAAAGTCCCAAGGCTAACTTAGACCTAACATGCGTTATCCTCAAAAATATTGATCGAAACCTGGTTTGATCGACTGTTTCAGTGTGGTACCACATTACTATGCGATCCAAACCAGAAAATAACCCAGGATCTGTCAAACGAGTATGTGAAGTGTGCGAAAGTATGAGTCGGACGAGGGCAAATCCCAGACCTACCCCAGACCTAACATGCGTTATCCTCTAAAATATTTATCAAGACCAGGTTTAATTGACTGTTTCAGTGTGGACCCACATTACTACGTGATCCAAACCAGAAAAAACCCAGGATCCGTTCAACAAGTATGTGAAGAATGCGAAAGTATGAGTCTGATGAGTGAAAGTCCCAGGGCTAACTTAGACCTAACATGCGTTATCCTCAAAAATATTGATCGAAACCTGGTTTGATCGACTGTTTCAGTGTGGTACCACATTACTATGCGATCCAAACCAGAAAATAACCCAGGATCTGTCAAACGAGTATGTGAAGTGTGCGAAAGTATGAGCCTGATGAGAGCAAATCCCAGACCTATCCCAGACTTATGTTGCGTTATCCTCTAATATACTGATCGGAACCAGGTTTAATCGACTGTTTCTGTGTGGTACCACATTAATACGAGATGTAAACCAGAAAAAATCCAGGATCCGTTCAACAAGTATGTGAAGAATGCGAAAGTATGAGTCTGATGATTGAAAATCCCCGACCTAACCTAGACCTAACATGCGTTATCCTCTAAAATATTGATCGAAACCAGGTTTAATGGACTGTTTCAGTGTGGTACCTCATTACTATGTGATCCAATCCAGAAAAAGCTCTGGATCTAGCCATCAAGTATGAGTAATATGCGAAAGAATGAGCCTGATGAGGGCAAATCCTAGACCTAACCCAGACCTAACATGCGTTATCCTCTAAAATATTTATCAAGACCAGGTTTAATTGATTGTTTCATTGTGGTTCCACATTACTACGTTATCCAAACCAGAAAAAACCCAGGATCTGTTCAACGAGTATGTGAAAAACGCGAAAGTATGAGTCTGATGAGGTCAAATCCCAGACCTATCCCAGACTTATGTTGCGTTATCCTCTAATATACTGATCGGAACCAGGTTTAATCGACTGTTTCTGTGTGGTACCACATTAATACGAGATGTAAACCAGAAAAAATCCAGGATCCGTTCAACAAGTATGTGAAGAATGCGAAAGTATGAGTCTGATGATTGAAAATCCCCGACCTAACCTAGACCTAACATGCGTTATCCTCTAAAATATTGATCGAAACCAGGTTTAATGGACTGTTTCAGTGTGGTACCTCATTACTATGTGATCCAAACCAGAAAATAACCCAGGATCTGTTCAACGAGTATGTGAAGTGTGCGAAAGTATGAGTCTGATGAGGGCAAATCCCAGACCTATCCCAGACCTAACATGCGTTATCCTCTAAAATATTTATCAAGACCAGGTTTAATTGATCGTTTCAGTGTGGTCCCACACTACTACGTGATCCAAACCAGAAAAAACCCAGGATCTGTTCAACGAGTATGTGAAGTGTGCGAAAGTATGAGCCTGATGAGGGCAAATCCCAGACCTACCCCAGACCTAACTTGCGTTGTCCTCTTAGATATTGATGGAAACCAGGTTTAATTGACTGTTTCAGTGTTGTACTTCATTACTACGTGATGCAATCCAGAAAGAGCCCAGGATCTAGCCATCAAGTATGAGAAATATGCGAAAGAATGAGCCTGATGAGAGCAAATCCCAGACCTAAGCTAGACCTAACATGAATTATTCTCTAAAATATTGATCGAAACCAGGTTTAATTGACTGTTTCAGTGTGGTGCCACATTACTACGTGATCCAAACCAGAAAAAACCCAGGATCCGTTCAACAAGTATGTGAAGAATGCGAAAGTATGAGTCTGATGAGTGAAAATCCCAGACCTAACCTAGACCTAACTTGCGTTGTCCTCTAAGATATTGATGGAAACCAGGTTTAATTGACTGTTTCAGTGTTGTACTTCATTACTACGTGATGCAATCCAGAAAAAGCCCAGGATCTAGCCATCAAGTATGAGAAATATGCGAAAGAATGAGCCTGATGAGAGCAAATCTCAGACCTAAGCTAGACCTAACATGAATTATTCTCTAAAATATTGATCGAAACCATGTTTAATTGACTGTTTCAGTGTGGTCCCACATTACTACGTGATCCAAACCAGAAAAAACCCAGGATCCGTTCAACAAGTATGTGAAGAATGCGAAAGTATGAGTCTGATGAGTGAAAATCCCAGACCTAACCTAGACCTAACTTGCGTTGTCCTCTAAGATATTGATGGAAACCAGGTTTAATTGACTGTTTCAGTGTTGTACTTCATTACTACGTGATGCAATCCAGAAAAAGCCCAGGATCTAGCCATCAAGTATGAGAAATATGCGAAAGAATGAGCCTGATGAGAGCAAATCCCAGACCTAAGCTAGACCTAACATGAATTATTCTCTAAAATATTGATCGAAACCAGGTTTAATTGACTGTTTCAGTGTGGTCCCACATTACTACGTGATCCAAACCAGAAAAAACCCAGGATCCGTTCAACAAGTATGTGATGAATGCGAAAGTATGAGCCTGATGAGTGAAAATCCCAGGCCTAACCTAGACCTAACATGCGTTATCCTCAAAAATATTGATCGAAACCTGGTTTAATCGACAGTTTCATTGTGGTACCACATTACTACGTGATCCAAACCAGAAAAAAACCCAGGGTCTGTTCAACGAGTATGTGAAGTGAGCGAAAGTATGCGTCTGATGAGGGCAAATCCCAGACCTATCCCAGACTTAACTTGCGTTATCCTCTAAAATATTGATCGAAACCAGGTTTAATCGACTGTTTCAGTGTGGTACCACATTACTATGTGATCCAAACCAGAAAAAAACCCAGGATCTGTTCAACAAGTATGTAAAGTATGCGAAAGTATGAGTCTGATGAGTGAAAATCCTCGGCCTAACCTAGACCTAACATGCGTTATCCTCAAAAATATTGATCGAAACCAGGTTTAATGGACAGTTTCAGTGTGCTACCACACTACTCCGTGATCCAAACCAGAAAAAAACCCAGGATCTGTTCAACAAGTATGTGAAGAATGCGAAAGTATGAGTCTGATGAGTGAAAATCCTCGGCCTAACCTAGACCTAACATGCGTTATCCTCAAAAATATTGATCGAAACCAGGTTTAATGGACAGTTTCAGTGTGCTACCACACTACTACGTGATCCAAACCAGAAAAAAACCCAGGATCTGTTCAACAAGTATGTGAAATACGCGAAAGTATGAGCCTGATGAGGGCAAATCCCAGACCTATCCCAGACCTAACTTGCGTTATCCTCTAAAATATTGATCGAAACCAGCTTTAATTGACTGTTTCAGTGTGGTACCACATTACTACGTGATCCAAACCAGAAAAAAACCCAGGATCTGTTTAACAAGTATGTGAAGTATGCGAAAGTATGAGTCTGATGTGGGCAAATCCCAGGCCTAAACTAGACATAACTTTCGTTATCCTCTAAAATGTTGATCGAAACCAGGTTTAGTTGACTGTTTTAGTGTGGTACCACTTTACTACGTGATCCAATGCAGAAAAAACCCTCGATCAGGTCAACATGCATGTTAAAACTGCGAAAGTATGAGCCTCATGAGGGCAAATCCCAGACCTATCCCAGACCTAACATGCGTTATCCTCAAAAATATTAATCGGAACCAGGTTTAATCGACTGTTTCAGTGTGGTCCCACATTACTACGTGATCCAAACCAGAAAAAACCCAGGATCCGTTCAACAAGTATGTGAAGAATGCGAAAGTATGAGTCTGACGAGTGAAAATCCCAGACCTAACCTAGACCTAACATGAATTATTCTCTAAAATATTGATCGAAGCCAGGTTTAATTGACTGTTTCAGTGTTGTACTTCATTACTACGTGACGCAATCCAGAAAAAACCCCGGATCTAGCCATCAAGTATGAGAAATATGCGAAAGAATGAGCCTGATGGGAGCAAATCCCAGACCTAACCCAGACCTAACATGAATTATTCTCTAAAATATTGATCGAAACCAGGGTTAATTGACTGTTTCAGTGTGGTACCACATTACTACGTGATCCAATCCAGTAATAGCCCAGGATCCAGCCATGAAGTATGAGAAATATGCGAAAGTATGAGCCTGATGAGGGCAAATCCTAGACCTAACCCAGACCTAACATGCGTTATCCTCTAAAATATTTATCAAGACCAGGTTTAATTGATTGTTTCAGTGTGGTACCACATTACTACGTGATCCACACCAGAAAAAACCCAAGATCCGTTCAACAAGTATGTGAAATACGCGAAAGTATGAGCCTGATGAGGGCAAATCCCAGACCTATCCCAGACCTAACTTGCGTTATCCTCTAAAATATTGATCGAAACCAGGTTTAATTGACTGTTTTAGTGTGGTACCACATTACTACGTGATCCATACCAATAATAACCCAGGATCTGTTCAACAAGTATGTGAAAAATGCGAAAGCATGGGTCTGTGGAGGGCAAATCCCAGGCCTAACCTAGACATAACTTTCGTTATCCACTAAAATATTGACCGAAACCAGGTTCAGTGGGCTGTTCCAGTGTGGTACCACATTACTGCGCGATCCAAACCAGAAAAAACCCAGGATCTGTTCAACAAGTATGTGAAAAATGCGAAAGTATGACCCTGATGTGGCAAATCCCAAACCTAACACAGACCTAACTTGCATTGTCCTCTAAAATATTGATCGAAACCAGGTTTAATTGACTGTTCCAGTGTGGTACCACATTACTACGTGATCCAATCCAGAAATAGCCCAGGATCTAGCCATGAAGTATGAGAAATATGCGAAAATATGAGCCTGATGAGGGCAAATCCTAGACCTAACCCAGACCTAACATGCGTTATCCTCTAAAATATTTATCAAGACCAGGTTTAATTGATTGTTTCAGTGTGGTACCACATTACTACGTGATCCACACCAGAAAAAACCCAAGATCCGTTCAACAAGTATGTGAAATACGCGAAAGTATGAGCCTGATGAGGGCAAATCCCAGACCTATCCCAGACCTAACTTGCGTTATCCTCCAAAATATTGATCGAAACCAGGTTTAATTGACTGTTTTAGTGTGGTACCACATTACTACGTGATCCATACCAAAAATAACCCAGGATCTGTTCAACAAGTATGTGAAAAATGCGAAAGCATGGGTCTGTTGAGGGCAAATCCCAGGCCTAACCTAGACATAACATGAATTATTCTCTAAAATATTGATCGAAACCAGGTTTAATTGACTGTTTCAGTGTGGTACCACATTACTACGTGATACAATCCAGAAACAGCCCGGGATCTAGCCATGAAGTATGAGAAAAAATGCGAAAGTATGAGCCTGATGAGGGCAAATCCCAGACCTATCCCAGACCTAACATGCGTTATCCTCAAAAATATTAATCGAAACCAGGCTTAATCGACTGTTTCAGTGTGGTCCCACATTACTACGTGATCCAAACCAGAAAAAACCCAGGATCCGTTCAACAAGTATGTTAAGAATGCGAAAGTATGAGTCTGATGAGTGAAAATCCCTGGCCTAACCTAGACCTAACATGCGTTATCCTCAAAAATATTGATCGAAACCTGGTTTAATCGACTGTTTCAGTGTGGTACCACATTACTACGTGACTCAAACCAGAAAAAACCCAGGATCTGTTCAACAAGTATGTGAAAAACGCGAAAGTATGAGCCTGATGAGGGCGAATCCCAGAGCTATCCCAGACTTAACTTGCGTTATCCTCTAAAATATTGATCGAAACGAGGTTTAATTGTCTGTTTCAGCGTGGTACCACATTACTACGTGATACAATCCAGAAACAGCCCGGGATCTAGCCATGAAGTATGAGAAAAAATGCGAAAGTATGAGCCTGATGAGGGCAAATCCTAGACCTAACCCAAACCTAACATGCGTTATCCTCTAAAATAATGATCGAAACCAGGTTTAATTGATTGTTTTAGTTGTGGCACCACTTTACTACGTGATCCAAAGCATTAAGAACCCTCGATCAGGTCAACATGTATGTTAAAACTGCGAAAGTATGACCCTGATGAGGGCAAATCCCAGGCCTTACCTAGACCTAACATGCGTTGTCCTCTAAAATATTGATGGAAACCAGGTTTAATTGAGTGTTTCAGTGTTGTACTTCATTACTACGTGATGCAATCCAGAAAAAGCCCAGGATCTAGCCATCAAGTATGAGAAATATGCGAAAGAATGAACCTGATGAGAGCAAATCCCAGACCTAACCTAGACATAACATGAATTATTCTCTAAAATATTGATCAAAACCAGGTTTAATTGACTGTTTCAGTGTGGTACCACATTACTACGTGACCCAAACCGGAAAAAACCCAGGATCTGTTCAACAAGTATGTGAAAAACGGCGAAAGTATGAGCCTGATGAGGGCAAATCCCAGACCTATCCCAGACCTAACTTGCGTTATCTATCTAAAATATTGAACGAAACCGGGTTTAATTGACTGTTTCAGCGTGGCACCACATTACTACGTGATACAATACAGAAACAGCCCAGGATCTAGCCATGAAGTATGAGAAATATGCGTAAGTATGAGCCAGATGAGGGCAAATCCTAGACCTAACCCAAACCTAACATGCGTTATCCTCTAAAATATTTATCAAGACCAGGTTTAATTGAATGTTCCAGTGTGGTACCACATTACTACGTGAACCAAACCAGAAAAAACCCAGGATCCGTTCAACAAGTATGTGAAGAATGCGAAAGTATGAGTCTGATGAGTGAAAATCCCAGGGTTAACCTAGACCTAACATGCGTTATCCTCTAAAATATTGATCCAAACCAGGTTTAATGGACTGTTTCAGTGTGGTACCACTTTACTACGTGATCAAAAAACAGAAAAAACCCTCGATCACGTCAACATGTATGTTAAAACTGCGAAAGTATGAGCCTGACGAGGGCAAATCCTAGACCTAACCCAGACCTAACTTGCGTTAGCCTCTAAAATATTTATCATGTCCGGGTTTAATTGATTGTTTCAGTGTGGTCCGACATTACTACGTGATCCAAACCAGAAAAAACCCAGGATCCGTTCAACAAGTATGTGAAGAATGCGAAAGTATGAGTCTGCTGAGTGAAAATCCCAGGCCTAACCGAGACCTAACATGCGTTATCCTCAAAAATATTGATCGAAACCTGGTTTAACACGACTGTTTCAGTGTGGTACCACATTACTATGTGATCCAAACCAGAAAATAACCCAGGATCTGTTCAACGAGTATGTGAAGTGTGCGAAAGTATGAGTCTCATGAGGGCAAATCCTAGACCTATCCCAGACCTAACATGCGTCATCCTCTATAATGTTTATCAAGACCAGGTTTAATTGACTGTTTCAGTGTGGTACCACATTGCTACGTGATCCAAACCAGAAAAAACCCAGGATCAGTTCAACAAGTATGTGAAAAACGCGAAAGTATGAGCCTGATGAGGGCAAATCCGAGACCTATCCCAGACCTAACTTGCGTTATCCTCTAAAATATTGATCGAAACCAGGTTTAATTGACTGTTTCAGTGTGGTCCCACATTACTCCGTGATCCAAACCAGAGAAAACCCACGATCCGTTCAACAAGTATGTGAAGAATGCGAAAGTATGAGTCTGATGAGTGAAAATCCCAGTGCTAACCTAGGCCTAACAAGCGTTATCCTCTAAAATATTGATCCAAACCAGGTTTAATGGACTGTTTCAGTGTGGTACCACTTTACTACGTGATCCATAGCAGAAAAAACACTCGATCAGGTCAACATGTATGTTAGAACTGCGAAAGTATGACCCTGATGAGGGCAAATCCCAGGCCTTACCTAGACCCAACATGCGTTGTCCTCTAAAATATTGATGGAAACCAGGTTTAATTGACTGTTTCAATGTTGTACTTCATTACTACGTGATGCAATCCAGAAAAAGGCCAGGATCTAGCCATGAAGTATGAGAAATATGCGAAAGAATGCACTAATGAGAGCAAATCCCAGACCTAACCTAGACATAACATGAATTATTCTCTAAAATTTGATCAAAACCAGGTTTAATTGACTGTTTCAGTATGGTACCACATTACTACGTGATCCAATCCAGAAATAGCCCAGGATCTAGCCATGAAGTATGAGAAATATGCGAAGGTATGAGCCTGACGAGGGCAAATCCTAGACCTAACCCAGACATAACATGCGTTATCCTCTAAAATATTTATCATGACCAGGTTTAATTGATTGTTTCAGTGTGGTCCCACATTACTACGTGATCCAAACCAGAAAAAACCCAGGATCCGTTCAACAAGTATGTGAAGAATGCGAAAGTATGAGTCTGATGAGGGCTAACCCCAGACCTATCCCAGACCTAACTTGCGTTATCCTCTAAAATAATGATCGAAACCAGGTTTAATTGACTGTTTTAGTTGTGGCACCACTTTACTACGTGATCCAAAGCAGAAAAAACCCTGGATCAGGTCAACATGCATGTTAAAACTGCGAAAGTATGACCCTGATAAGGGCAAATCCCAGGCCTAACCCAGACCTAACATGCGTTGTCCTCTAAGATATTGATGGAAACCAGGTTTAATTGACTGTTTCAATGTTGTACTTCATTACTACGTGATGCAATCCAGAAAAAGGCCAGGATCTAGCCATGAAGTATGAGAAATATGCGAAAGTATGAGCCTGATGAGGGCAAATCCTAGACCTAACCCAGACCTAACATGCGTTATCCTCTAAAATATTTATCAAGACCAGGTTTAATTGAATGTTTCAGTGTGGTACCACATTACTACGTGATGCAATCCAGAAAAAGCCCACGATCTAGCCATCAAGTTTGAGAAATATGCGAAAGAATGAGCCTGATGAGGGCAAATCCTAGACCTAACCCAGACCTAACATGCGTTATCCTCTAAAATATTTATCAAGACCAGGTTTAATTGATTGTTTCATTGTGGTTCCACATTACTACGTTATCCAAACCAGAAAAAACCCAGGATCTGTTCAACGAGTATGTGAAAAACGCGAAAGTATGAGTCTGATGAGGTCAAATCCCAGACCTATCCCAGACTTATGTTGCGTTATCCTCTAAAATACTGATCGAAACCAGGTTTAATCGACTGTTTCTGTGTGGTACCACATTAATACGAGATCCAAACCAGAAAAAACCCAGGATCCGTTCAACAAGTATGTGAAGAATGCGAAAGTATGAGTCTGATGAGTGAAAATCCCCGACCTAACCTAGACCTAACATGCGTTATCCTCTAAAATATTGATCCAAACCAGGTTTAATGGACTGTTTCATTGTGGTCCCACATTACTACGTGATCCTAACCAGAAAAAACCCATGATCCGTTCAACAAGTATGTGAAGAATGCGAAAGCATGAGTCTGATGAGGGCAAATCCCAGACCTATCCCAGACCTAACATGCGTTATCCTCTAAAATATTTATCAAGACCAGGTTTAATTGATCGTTTCAGTGTGGTCCCACACTACTACGTGATCCAAACCAGAAAAAACCCAGGATCTGTTCAACGAGTATGTGAAGTGTGCGAAAGTATGAGCCTGATGAGGGCAAATCCCAGACCTACCCCAGACCTAACTTGCGTTGTCCTCTTAGATATTGATGGAAACCAGGTTTAATTGACTGTTTCAGTGTTGTACTTCATTACTACGTGATGCAATCCAGAAAGAGCCCAGGATCTAGCCATCATGTATGAGAAATATGCGAAAGAATGAGCCTGATGAGAGCAAATCCCAGACCTAACCTAGACCTAACATGAATGATTCTCTAAAATATTGATCGAAACCAGGTTTAATTGACTGTTTCAGTGTGGTCCCACATTACTACGTGATCCAAACCAGAAAAAACCCAGGATCTGTTCAAGGAATATGTGAAGTGTGCGAAAGTATGAGTCTGATGAGGTCAAATCCCAGACCTATCCCAGACCTAACTTGCGTTATCCTCTAAAATTTTGATCGAAACCAGGTTTAATCGACTGTTTCAGTGTGGTACCACATTACTACGTGATCCAAACCAGAAAAACCCAGGATCCGTTCAACAAGCATGTGAAGAATGCGAAAGTATGAGTCTGATGAGTGAAAATCCCAGACCTAACCTAGACCTAACTTGCGTTGTCCTCTATGATATTGATGGAAACCAGGTTTAATTGACTGTTTCAGTGTTGTACTTCATTACTACGTGATGCAATCCAGAAAAAGCCCAGGATCTAGCCATCAAGTAAGAGAAATATGCGAAAGAATGAGCCTGATGAGAGCAAATCCCAGACCTAACCTAGACCTAACATGAATTATTCTCTAAAATATTGATCGAAACCAGGTTTAATTGACTGTTTCAGTGTGGTCCCACATTACTACGTGATCCAAACCAGAAAAAACCCAGGATCCGTTCAACAAGTATGTGATGAATGCGAAAGTATGAGCCTGATGAGTGAAAATCCCAGGCCTAACCTAGACCTAACATGCGTTATCCTCAAAAATATTGATCGAAACCTGGTTTAATCGACTGTTTCAGTGTGGTACCACATTACTATGTGATCCAAACCAGAAAATAACCCAGGGTCTGTTCAACGAGTATGTGAAGTGAGCGAAAGTATGCGTCTGATGAGGGCAAATCCCAGACCTACCCCAGACTTAACTTGCGTTATCCTCTAAAATATTGATCGAAACCAGGTTTAATCGACTGTTTCAGTGTGGTACCACATTACTACGTGATCCAAACCAGAAAAAACCCAGGATCTGTTCAACGAGTATGTGAAGTGTGCGAAAGTATGAGTCTGATGAGGGCAAATCCCAGACCTATCCCAGACCTAACATGCGTTATCCTCTAAAATATTTATCAAGACCAGGTTTAATTGATTGTTTCAGTGTGGACCCACATTACTACGTGATCCAAACCAGAAAAAACCCAGGATCCGTTCAACAAGTATGTGAAGAATGCGAAAGTATGAGTCTGATCCCCTCAGGGGCTGCCAGCCTTTCAGCTGCAGTACGGGCTTAACGAACCCGGGGTACCCGAGTCATACACACACCGTAAGCCTCCTGTTGGTCGTCACAACGACCCATTCACAATTCCCTATTGGTTTTGTGAATGGTACGTGACGGCAGGAGGAACGGGGGTCTTGGCTTAACCGCCTGGGCCACGAGTATGGCGACTCTATAAAATCGCCCTCCAATCCTAAGCTATGGTGCGCGGCGATGGGATGCATGGTTGGGGGAGAAGGCCCAATCCCAAGCGACCACCTCCGGGGAACCTGCCGAACCCCCGGAGTATATAGGCTTACCCGGGTAAGGCGGCTCTGCCCGGGCGGACCTTTTCTTCCGACCTGCTCGTGGGAATATTATGGAGTTCTATATTAAAACGGGGATGGGACGGGGTAAGTCAGAGGGGGAGGACAAAGACGGTGTTGGGACTGGAGTGACGGCGCTCGCGCCGCCTCCAGCGCCTGGCCCGGCTTCGTGGAAGGTGGAAGAGGACGACGAGACTGCGTCAGTCTCGTCCTTCTCCTCCACCAGGAGCCTCATAGGCTCTAAGAGGAAGAGGGCGGGGCAGGCCGTCGTCGAGGTGGGCGGGGCGATGAGCCCGTCGGTGAGGCTGAGTTGCCTCAGGGACGAGGTGACCGAGGAGATATCGGAGAGGATCTCCTCGTCCCTGAGGCGGGTGGAGAAAGTCGCCGCTGCCTGCGCCATTAAGGGGCAGAAAAGCGGTGGCGCGGAGGCCCTGAAGGCCGCGGCGGAGGAAATGAGGGAGGCGGCGCGGGAGCTCAGAGGGCGGAACGCCCGTCTGCAGCTCCTGTTGGAGGAGGAGCGACAGGGGAGGAGGAGGGCAGAGGCGCTGTGGAACAGCGCGGCCCTCCCTCCCATCCTCCCTCCTCCTCCACCGCCGCGTCCCTCGGCGGAGGTAAATAAGCGGAGTGCGGCGGCAGTGGTGCGGGGCACCGCGGGCCCCTCCACCCGCACTCCGCCCGTGAAGAAGTCCCCGTCCTCCTCAGAAGACGATCTTCTGAGGAGGATTGGGGACATGATTGATGGCAAGCTGGCCGCCTTCCGGGAGGAGCTCCTCGCCGGAAGAGCGGTCAGCAGGAAGGCGGTGCCTCCCCGACCTGCTCCGGTACAGTCGGGGAAGGCAAAGAAGGGCGGAGTGAAGGCTCCGCCCAGCGTTGCGGCACCAGGGCCCCGGGTCGCGACCCCCAAGGGGGGTGGTGTACCCGTGGTCGCGGTGGTCGCGTCCTCCACAGCACCCTCCCAAGGGGGGGGGGGTGGCGTGGAGTGAGGTGGTGGGGCGGAAGGCGAAGCGGGCGGCGAGGAAGGCCTCGCAACCGCAGCCTCCGCCTCCGCCGCCGGCGGCCAAGGTAAAGGCCGCGAAGGTCGGGAAGGCACGACCAGGTCGTCCCCCAAAAACGGCAGCGGTGACGCTGACCGTTGCGCAGGGGGGCGACCTGACCCTCGCGGAGGCGATGCGGCTCGCCAGGGAGAATATCTCCCTGGCAGAGCTGGGCATCGCCTCCGTGAGGGCGAAGAGGGCCGTGACCGGGGGTCTCTTGCTGGAGATCCCCGGTGCAGAAGGCGGCGCGAAGCCGGATCGTCTCGCCCAGAGGCTCCGGGAGCAGCTGGGCGAGCGAGGTGTCCGGGTCGCTCGGCCCACGAAGCGCACGGAGATGCGCGTTTGTGGGCTGGACGACTCGGTCAGCGCACAGGATGTGTCCCGTGCCCTTGCGAGGGCGGGGGACTGTCCTGTGGAGGACCTGCGGATCGGAGAGATCCGCAGGTCGCCCTCCGGCCTCGGGTCGGTGTGGGCCCGGTGCCCCCTCTCCGCCGCCCGTAAGGTGGCGGTATCCGGGAGGGTGTTGGTGGGGTGGGTTTCGGCGCGAGTGGAAATCCTCGCGCCGCGCCCGCTCCAGTGTCACCGCTGCCTCGAATTGGGGCACGTGAGGCAGTGGTGCTCCTCGCCGGTGGACCGCAGCGGTCAGTGTTACCGCTGCGGTGCCAAAGAGCACCGTGCGAGCCAGTGCTCGGCGGCCCCCCACTGCCCGCTGTGTGCGGACATGGGGAGGCCAGCCGATCACAGGGTGGGGAGCAAGAAGTGCTCCCCCCCCCCCTCCCGGAAGGAGAGGAAGAGGCGGGCTGCACCGGCTCCGGTGCCGAGGGCGGTGGCATCGTCCTCCATGGAGGTGGACGGTGCTACGGGGACGGACGGCCGGGAGGAGGCTGGCGCGGCCATTAATTAATGCCGCCCCGCCTCCTCCTCCAGGCCAACCTCAACCACTGCCGCGCGGCACAGGACTTGATGTCCCAAGTCCTCGCGGAGTGGGGGGTTGGCCTGGCGGTCGCCGCCGAGCCGTGCCGCGTCCCTGATCACCCTCATTGGGTGGGCGACGCGGACGGCTTGGTGGCGACGGTATGGGGAGGGGGCGACGGGTCCCCACCGTTCTCCTTGTTGGAGCGCGGTCGGGGATTCGTCGCCGTGGACTGGGGGGGAGTCGCTGTGGTGGGGTGCTACATTTCGCCCCGTAGCGGTCACGCTGCGCTCGAGCTGTACTTGGCCGAGGTCGCGGCATGCGTGCAGCGCTACGCGGCCCGGCCGGTGCTGGTCCTGGGGGATTTTAATGCCAAGTCGGTGGCTTGGGGATCCCCCAGGACCTCCGTTCGCGGCGGGATCCTGGGCGATTGGGCGGCGGGGCTCGACCTCCGGGTATTGAACCGGGGGTCGGAGCACACATGCGTGCGGCGATATGGGGGGTCCATCGTGGATGTTGGATTCGCGACCCCCAACGCCGTGCGCATGGTGTCGGGTTGGCACGTGGTCGCGGGGGCAGAGACACTCTCCGATCACCGGTACATCCGGATGGAGGTCTCTGCCGCCGCGAGTGCATCCCGACACGGCCGCCTGCGTGGCACCCCACCACGCCGCTGGGCGCTTCGGCGCCTGGACAAGGACGCCCTGATGGCAGCTGCCCTCGCTGCAACTTGGCCGCAGGGAGCGGCCGAGTTGCCGAGCATAGAGGAGGAGGTCGCCCGGCTCGGAGCATTGGTCGCGGGTATTTGCGACGCGGCGATGCCTCGGGTCGGGCGGGCTTCTCCTCGCCGGGCGGTGTACTGGTGGTCGGACGCGATCGCGGAGTTGCGAGTCGCGACTGTCCGCGCCCGACGCCAGTGCACCCGCGCGCGCCGTCGTCAACGTACAGGCGACGGCGTGGCGCGAGCGAGGGCAACTGATGACCTGTATGGAGCATACCGCGTGGCGCGGGTTGCTCTGCAGGTCGCCATCAAACGGGCCAAGACCCGGGCATGGAAGGAGCTCCTCCAGACCCTTGATGACGATCCATGGGGGCGCCCATATAAGGTGGTGCTGAATAAGCTCCGCCCGTGGGCGCCCCCCGTCACCGAGGGTCTTGACCCCCGGCTGCTGGAGGACGTGGTCAATACACTCTTCCCCATTGGGGAGAGGGGACCGCGTCCTCCGGCGGCGGCGGCTGTCCCAGTGGAGTGGACGGCCGAGCTGGGGGTCACGCAGGAGGAGCTGGCAGCGGCCATCAGGCGGCTCGGGGTTCGTAACACGGCCCCGGGTCCGGATGGTGTGCCCGGCCGGGTTTGGGTCTTGACCCAGGGCGTCCTTGGGGCCGACCTCAGGCGGTTGTTCGACCGCTGCCTGAGGGACGGGCGATTCCCCCCCAGTTGGAAGGTGGCGAGGATGGTCCTCCTCCGGAAGGAGGGTCGGCCCGCGGAGTCTCCCTCCGCATACCGGCCCATTTGTCTCCTCGACGAGGTGGGCAAGCTCTTCGAGCGGGTGATTGCTGCCCGCCTCGTCGAGCACCTGTCGTGGGGTGATCCCGGTCTGGCCGACTGCCAGTTCGGTTTCCGGGGGGGCCGATCGACTATCGACGCGATAGGTCGTGTGAGGGCCCTCTCGGGGACGGCCGTCTCCCGGGGAGGGGTGGCATTGGCAATATCCTTGGATATTGCCAATGCCTTTAACACCCTCCCCTGGGAAGAGATAAGGAGGGGACTCGAATATCATCGAGTCCCCCCTTGTCTCAGGGCGGTCGTCGGGGATTATCTCCGCGGCAGGAGGATCGAGTATCCGGGCCGGGATGGTGATATGCGGAGGGAGGTGTACTGCGGTGTTCCGTAGGGGTCGGTCCTCGGGCCACTCCTGTGGAACATCGCGTACGACTCGGTGTTGCGGGCCGGCCTCCCCGACGGCGTCAGCACGGTGTGTTATGCGGATGACACACTGGTGCTGGCCGTCGGGGCGCACTGGGGGAGGGCCATGCGTCGCGCGGAGGAGGGGTCGCAACGCGTCGTCGACCGGATCAGGGGGATGGGGATGACGGTGGCGGTCCATAAGACCGAGGTGATTGCGTTTCATTCACCTCGGCAGGATCCGTCACCCCCTCTGATTCGGGTGGGTGGGGCTGACATCGAGGTGAAGCCCCAGATCAGGTATCTAGGGCTGATCCTCGATAGCCACTGGCGTTTCGAGAAGCATTTCCGCTGCCTGGTCCCCCGGTTGGAAAGGATGGTTGCGGCTCTGGGCCGGATCCTGCCCAACCTGGGGGGCCCGGCGGGCCGAGTTCGTCGCCTCTATGTGGCAATGGTCCAGTCGGTGGCCCTATACGGGGCCCCCGTCTGGGCGGACGACCTGGCTGCCTCCCGGCGCAGCATGACTATGCTGCGTCGGGTGCAGAGGCGCATGGCGCTCAGGGTCGTCCGCGGGTATCGGACCATGTCACATGAGGCGGCGACGGTTCTAGCGGGGATGCCGCCCATGGACCTGCTCGCGCGGACGCACGCGGTGATGTACCGGCACCGCGTCGACCGTCGCGCGGGGGTGGGGGCGGTCCCGGGCGGGCAGGAACCTGCTTGGGGCGATTTGAAGCGCCAGGCCCGGCAGTCCGTGTTGCTCGCGTGGCAGGAGCGGCTGGCTCTGCCAACCGCGGGGCGCCGGACTGTCGGGGCGGTTCGGCCACTCCTGAAGGAGTGGCTGGACAGAGGCCATGGCAGCCTCACCTACCGGCTGGCACAGGTATTTTCCGGGCATGGCAGCTTCGGAAGATACCTGTGCCGGATAGGGAAGGAGCCGACGGCGCGTTGCTGCCACTGCGACGCTGAGCAGGACACGGCGGATCATACCCTGGAGGTATGCCCCGCGTGGGAGGGGGAGCGCCGTGTCCTGGTCGGCGTCGTCGGGCGGGATGTCTCGCTGCCGGGCGTGGTGCGCGCCATGCTCGGCAGCGAGGAGAAGTGGAGGGCCGTGGCCTCCTTCTGCGAGAACGTAATGTTGCAGAAGGAGGCCGCGGGGAGGGAGCGCGAGCTTCAGCGGCGTGCTGAAGCGCGCGCTCGTGCGGTGGCCCGAGGTCGTCGCCCGGTCGCGAGGCGTCGCGGGCGGCCGCCTCGGCGTGGCGGATGACCTAGGCTGGGAGGGGGGTCCTGAGGGGACCCTCCTCCCGCCAGGCGGCGCCGGGTCGGACCGGTTGGGGGTAGGAGTGCCTTCCCCTACCGGTCCGACGCAAGGGGAGGCACCCTCGGCGGTCTGGTGCGGCCATGAACGCCCGGCCGCCGAGGGATGGAAATGGGGTCGCGGGCGGTTGCGAGTTGGGGCTCGCAGCCGCCACTAAACGCGGCCCCGGGACGGATAGCGGCGGGATGGAGTGGCCCCGTCCCGCTGCTATGAGGCAGTGTGTCTACTGGGGGGACCGATTGTCCCCCCGGGGGATGGGCGCGAAAGCGCGGGCACGGGGAGGATACCGGAAGAATGCTTCGAGCGATTCCCGGTATCCTCCCAAAGCGTGCCGAAGGGTCACCGTGGGGTTTTTAGTGGGTAGGTCCCGCGCCTGTCGTTGTACGGGCGCGGGGAATCCCACACACGCCTCCCACCTCTCCCCAAGGAGGTGGGAGGGAGTCTTTCGAAGATTTTCCCCACGACAAAAAAAAAAAAAAAAAAAAAAAAAAAAAAAAAAAAATCCAGAAATAGCCCAGGATCTAGCCTTCAAGTGTGAGAAATATGCGAAAGAATGAGCCTGATGAGAGCAAATCCCAGACCTAACCCAGACCTAACATGAATTATTCTCTAAAATATTGATCGAAATCAGGTTTAATGGACTGTTTCAGTGTGGTACCACATTACTACGTGATCAAATCCAGTAAAACCCCAGGATCCGTTCAACAAGTATGTGAAGAATGCGAAAGTATGAGTCTGATGAGTGAAAATCCTCGGCCTAACCTAGACCTAACATGCGTCATCCTCAAAAATATTGATCGAAACCAGGTTTAATGGACAGTTTCAGTGTGGTACCACACGACTACGTGATCCGAACCAGAAAAAAACGTAGGATCTGTTCAACAAGTATGTGAAAAACGCGAAAGTATGAGCCTGATGAGGGCAAATCCTAGACCTAACCCAGACCTAATATGCGTTATTCTCAAAAATATTTTTCAAGACCAGGTTTAACTGAATGTTTCAGTGTGGTACCACATTACTGCGCGATCCAAACCAGAGAAAACCCAGGATCTAGCCATCAAGTATGAGAGATATGCGAAAGAATGAGCCTGATGAGAGCAAATCCCAGACCTAACCCAGACCTAACATGAATTATTCTCTAAAATATTGATCGAAACCAGGTTTAATTGACTGTTTCAGTGTGGTACCACATTACTACGTGATCCAATCCAGTAATAGCCCAGGATCCAGCCATGAGGTATGAGAAATATGCGAAAGTATGAGCCTGATGAGGGCAAATCCTAGACCTAACCCAGACCTAACATGCGTTATCCTCTAAAATATTTATCAAGACCAGGTTTAATTGATTGTTTCAGTGTGGTACCACATTACTACGTGATCCACACCAGAAAAAACCCAAGATCCGTTCAACAAGTATGTGAAGAATGCGAAAGTATGAGTCTGATGAGTGAAAATCCCAGGCCTAACCTAGACCTAACATGCGTTATCCTCAAAAATATTGATCGAAACCTGGTAAATCGACTGTTTCAGTGTGGTACCAAAATACTACGTGATGGAATCCAGAAAAAGCCCAGGATCTAGCCATCAAGTATGAGAGATATGCGAAAGAATGAGCCTGATGAGAGCAAATCCCAGACCTAACCCAGACCTAACATGAATTATTCTCTAAAATATTGATCGAAACCAGGTTTTATTGACTGTTTTAGTGTGGTACCACTTTACTACGTGATCCAAAGCAGAAAAAACCCTCGATCAGGTCAACATGCATGTTAAAACTGCGAAAGTATGACCGTGATGAGGGCAAATCCCAGGCCTAACCTAGACCTAACATGCGTTATCTTCTAAAATATTGAGCGAAACCAGGTTTAATTGACTGTTTCAGTGTGGTACCACATTACTACGTGATCCAAACCAGTACAACCCCAGGATCCGTTCAACAAGTATGTGAAGAATGCGAAAGTATGAGTCTGATGAGTGAAAATCCTCGGCCTATCCTAGTCCTAACATGCGTTATCCTCAAAAATATTGATCGAAACCAGGTTTAATGGACAGCTTCAGTGTGGTACCACACTACTACGTGATCCAAACCAGAAAAAAACGCAGGATCTGTTCAACAAGTATGTGAAAAACGCGAACGTATGAGCCTGATGAGGGCAAATCCCAGACCTATCCCAGACCTAACTTGCGTTATCCTCTAAAATATTGATCGAAACCAGGTTTAATTGACTGTTTCAGTGTAGTACCACATTACTACGTGATCCAATCCAGAAATAGCCCAGGATCTAGCCATGAGGTATGAGAAATATGCGAAAGTATGAGCCTGACGAGAGCAAGTCCTAGACCTAACTCAGACCTAACATGCGTTATCCTCTAAAATATTTATCAAGACCAGGTTTAATTGATTGTTTCAGTGTAGTCCCACATTACTACGTTATCCAAACCAGAAAAAACCCAGGATCCGTTCAACAAGTATGTGAAGAATGCGAAAGAATGAGTCTGATGAGTGAAAATCCCAGGCCTAACCTAGACCTAACATGCGTTATCCTCAAAAATTTGATCGAAACCTGGTCTAATCGACTGTTTCAGTGTGGTACCACATTACTATGTGATCCAAACCAGAAAATAGTCCAGGATCTATCCATGAAGTATAATAAATATGCGAAAGTATGAGCCTGATGAGGGCAAATCCTAGACCTAACCCAGACCTAACATGCGTTAACCTCAAAAATATTTATCAAGACCAGGTTTAACTGAATGTTTCAGTGTGGTACCACATTACTACGTGATCCATACCAGAAAAAACCCAGGATCTGTTCAACAAATATGTGAAAAATGCGAAAGCATGAGTCTGATGAGGGCAAATCCCAAGGCCTAACCTAGACATAACTTTCGTTATCCTCTAAAATATTGATCGAAACCAGGTTTAGTGGGCTGTTTCAGTGTGGTACCACATTACTGCGCGATCCAAACCAGAAAAAACCCAGTATCTGTTCAACAAGTATGTGAAAAATGCGAAAGTATGACCCTGATGTGGGCAAATCCCAGACCTAACCCAGACCTAACTTGCATTGTCCTCTGAAATATTAATCGAAACCAGGTTTAATTGACTGTTCCAGTGTGGTACCACATTACTACGTGATCCAATCCAGAAATAGCCCAGGATCTAGCCATGAAGTATGAGAAATATGCGAAAGTATGAGCCTGATGAGGGCAAATCCTAGACCTAACCCAGACCTAACTTGCGTTATCATCTAAAATATTTATCAAGACCTGGTTTAATTGATTGTTTCAGTGTGGTACCACATTACTACGTGAACCATGCCAGAAAATACCCAGGATCCGTTCAACAAGTTTCTGAAGAATGCGAAAGTATGAGTCTGATGAGTGAAAATTTCAGGGCTAACATAGACCTAACATGCATTATCCTCTAAAATATTGATCCAAACCAGGTTTAGTGGACTGTTTCAGTGTGGTACCACTTTACTACGTGATCCAAAGCAGAAAAAACCCTCGATCAGGTCAACATGTATGTTAGAACTGCGAAAGTATGACCCTTATGAGGGCAAATCCCAGGCCTAACCTAGACCTAACATGAATTATTCTCTAAAATATTGATCGAAACCAGGTTTAATTGACTCTTTCAGTGTTGTACTTCATTACTACGAGATGCAATCCAGAAAAAGCCCAGGATCTAGCCATCAAGTATGAGAGCTATGCGAAAGAATGAGCCTGATGAGAGCAAATCCCAGACCTAACCCAGACCTAACATGAATTATTCTCTAAAATATTGATCGAAACCAGGTTTAATTGACTGTTTCAGTGTGGTACCACATTACTACGTGATCCAATCCAGTAATAGCCCAGGATCCAGCCATGAAGTATGAGAAATATGCGAAAGTATGAGCCTGATGAGGGCAAATCCTAGACCTAACCCAGACCTAACATGCGTTATCCTCTAAAATATTTATCAAGACCAGGTTTAATTGATTGTTTCAGTGTGGTACAACATTACTACGTGATCCACACCAGAAAAAACCCAAGATCCGTTCGACAAGTATGTGAAGAATGCGAAAGTATGAGTCTGATGAGTGAAAATCCCAGGCCTAACCTAGACCTAACATGCGTTATCCTCAAAAATATTGATCGAAACCTGGTTTAATCAACTGTTTCAGTGCGGTACCACAATACTACGTGATGCAATCCAGAAAAAGCCCAGGATCTAGCCATCAAGTATGAGAAATATGCGAAGGAATGAGCCTGATGAGGGCAAATCCTAGACCTATCCCAGACCAAACTTGCGTTATCCTCTAAAATATTGATCGAAACCAGGTTTAATTGACTGTTTCAGTGTGGTACCACATTATTACGTGATCAAATCCAGTAAAACCCCAGGATCCGTTCAACAAGTATGTGAAGAATGCGAAAGTATGAGTCTGATGAGTGAAAATCCTCGGCCTAACCTAGACCTAACATGCGTTATCCTCAAAAATATTGATCGAAACCAGGTTTAATGGACAGTTTCAGTGTGGTACCACACTACTACGTGATCCAAACCAGAAAAAAACGCAGGATCGGTTCAACAAGTATGTGAAAAATGCGAAAGTATGACCCTGATGTGGGCAAATCCCAGGCCTAACCTAGACCTAACATGAGTTATTCTCTAAAATATTGATCGAAACCAGGTTTAATGGACAGTTTCAGTGTGGTACCACACGACTACGTGATCCAAACCAGAAAAAAACGTAGGGTCTGTTCAACAAGTATGTGAAAAACGCGAAAGTATGAGCCTGATGTGGGCAAATCCCAGACCTATCCCAGACCTAACTTGCGTTATCCTCTAAAATATTCATCGAAACCGGTTTTAATTGACTGTTTCAGTGTGGTGCCACATTACTACGTGATCCAATCCAGAAATAGCCCAGGATCTAGCCATGAGGTATGAGAAATATGCGAAAGTATGAGCCTGACGAAAGCAAATCCTAGACCTAACCCAGACCTAACATGCGTTATCCTCTAAAATATTTATCAAGACCAGGTTTAATTGATTGTTTCAGTGTGGTACCACATTACTACGTCATCCACACCAGAAAAAACCCAAGATCCGTTCAACAAGTATGTGAAGAATGCGAAAGTATGGGTCTGATGAGTGAAAATCCCAGGCCTAACCTAGACCTAACATGCGTTATCCTCAAAAATATTGATCGAAACCTGGTTTAATCGACTGTTTCAGTGTGGTACCACAATACTACGTGATGCAATCCAGAAAAAGCCCAGGATCTAGCCATCAAGTATGAGAAATATGCGAAGGAATGAGCCTGATGAGGGCAAATCCTAGACCTATCCCAGACCAAACTTGCGTTATCCTCTAAAATATTGATCGAAACCAGGTTTAATTGACTGTTTCAGTGTGGTACCACATTATTACGTGATCAAATCCAGTAAAACCCCAGGATCCGTTCAACAAGTATGTGAAGAATGCGAAAGTATGAGTCTGATGAGTGAAAATCCTCGGCCTAACCTAGACCTAACATGCGTTATCCTCAAAAATATTGATCGAAACCAGGTTTAATGGACAGTTTCAGTGTGGTACCACACGACTACGTGATCCGAACCAGAAAAAAACGTAGGATCTGTTCAACAAGTATGTGAAAAACGCGAAAGTATGAGCCTGATGAGGGCAAATCCTAGACCTAACCCAGACCTAATATGCGTTATTCTCAAAAATATTTTTCAAGACCAGGTTTAACTGAATGTTTCAGTGTGGTACCACATTACTGCGCGATCCAAACCAGAGAAAACCCAGGATCTGTTCAACAAGTATGTGAAAAATGCGAAAGTATGACCCTGATGTGGGCAAATCCCAGGCCTAACCTAGACCTAACATGAGTTATTCTCTAAAATATTGATCGAAACCAGGTTTAATGGACAGTTTCAGTGTGGTACCACACGACTACGTGATCCAAACCAGAAAAAAACGTAGGGTCTGTTCAACAAGTATGTGAAAAATACGAAAGTATGACCCTGATGTGGGCAAATCCCAGGCCTCACCTAGACCTAACATGCGTTATCCTCAAATATATTGATCGAAACCTGGTTTAATCGACTGTTTCAGTGTGGTACCACATTACTATGTGATCCAAACCAGAAAATAGCCCAGGATCTATCCATGAAGTATAATAAATATGCGAAAGTATGAGCCTGATGAGGGCAAATCCTAGACCTAACCCAGACCTAATATGCGTTATTCTCAAAAATATTTTTCAAGACCAGGTTTAACTGAATGTTTCAGTGTGGTACCACATTACTGCGCGATCCAAACCAGAGAAAACCCAGGATCTGTTCAACAAGTATGTGAAAAATGCGAAAGTATGACCCTGATGTGGGCAAATCCCAGGCCTAACCTAGACCTAACATGAATTATTCTCTAAAATATTGATCGAAACCAGGTTTAATTGACTGTTTCAGTGTTGTACTTCATTACTACGTGATGCAATCCAGAAAAAGCCCAGGATCTAGCCATCAAGTATGAGAGATATGCGAAAGAATGAGCCCGATGAGAGCAAATCCCAGACCTAACCCAGTCCTAACATGAATTATTCTCTAAAATATTGATCGAAACCAGGTTTAATTGACTGTTTCAGTGTGGTACCACATTACTACGTGATCCAATCCAGTAATAGCCCAGGATCCAGCCATGAAGTATCAGAAATATGCGAAAGTATGAGCCTGATGAGGGCAAATCCTAGACCTAACCCAGACCTAACATGCGTTATCCTCTCAAATATTTATCAAGACCAGGTTTAATTGATTGTTTCAGTGTGGTACCACATTACTACGTGATCCACACCAGAAAAAACCCAAGATCCGTTCAACAAGTATGTGAAGAATGCGAAAGTATGAGTCTGATGAGTGCAAATCCCAGGCCTAACCTAGACCTAACATGCGTTATCCTCAAAAATATTGATCGAAACCTGGTTTAATCGACTGTTTCAGTGTGGTACCACAATACTACGTGATGCAATCCAGAAAAAGCCCAGGATCTAGCCTTCAAGTGTGAGAAATATGCGAAAGAATGAGCCTGATGAGGGCAAATCCTAGACCTATCCCAGACCTAACTTGCGTTATCCTCTAAAATATTGAACGAAACCAGGTTTAATTGACTGTTTCAGTGTGGTACCACATTACTACGTGATCAAATCCAGTAAAACCCAAGGATCCGTTCAACAAGTATGTGAAGAATGCGAAAGTATGAGTCTGATGAGTGAAAATCCTCGGCCTAACCTAGACCTAACATGCGTCATCCTCAAAAATATTGATCGAAACCAGGTTTAATGGACAGTTTCAGTGTGGTACCACACGACTACGTGATCCAAACCAGAAAAAAAGGTAGGATCTGTTCAACAAGTATGTGAAAAACGCGAAAGTATGAGCCTGATGAGGGCAAATCCTAGACCTAACCCAGACCTAATATGCGTTATTCTCAAAAATATTTTTCAAGACCAGGTTTAACTGAATGTTTCAGTGTGGTACCACATTACTGCGCGATCCAAACCAGAGAAAACCCAGGATCTGTTCAACAAGTATGTGAAAAATGCGAAAGTATGACCCTGATGTGGGCAAATCCCAGGCCTAACCTAGACCTAACATGCGTTATCTTCTAAAATATCGATCGAAACCAGGTTTAATGGACTGCTTCAGTGTGGTACCATATTACTACGTGATCCAAACCAGAAAAAAACGTAGAGGTCTGTTCAACAAGTATGTGAAAAATGCGAAAGTATGACCCTGATGTGGGCAAATCCCAGGCCTCACCTAGACCTAACATGCGTTATCCTCAAAAATATTGATCGAAACCTGGTTTAATCGACTGTTTCAGTGTGGTACCACATTACTATGTGATCCAAACCAGAAAATAGCCCAGGATCTATCCATGAAGTATAATAAATATGCGAAAGTATGAGCCTGATGAGGGTAAATCCTAGACCTAACCCAGACCTAATATGCGTTATTCTAAAAATATTTTTCAAGACCAGGTTTAACTGAATGTTTCAGTGTGGTACCACATTACTGCGCGATCCAAACCAGAGAAAACCCAGGATCTGTTCAACAAGTATGTGAAAAATGCGAAAGTATGACCCAGATGTGGGCAAATCCCAGGCCTAACCTAGACCTAACACGAATTATTCTCTAAAATATTGATCGAAACCAGGTTTAATTGACTGTTTCAGTGTTGTACTTCATTACTACGTGATGCAATCCAGAAAAAGCCCAGGATCTAGCCATCAAGTATGAGAGATATGCGAAAGAATGAGCCCGATGGGAGCAAATCCCAGACCTAACCCAGACCTAACATGAATTATTCTCTAAAATATTGATCGAAACCAGGTTTAATTGACTGTTTCAGTGTGGTACCACATTACTATGTGATCCAATCCAGTAATAGCCCAGGATCCAGCCATGAAGTATAATAAATATGCGAAAGTATGAGCCTGATGAGGGCAAATCCTAGACCTAACCCAGACCTAACATGCGTTATCCTCAAAAATATTTATCAAGACCAGGGCTAACTGAATGTTTCAGTGTGGTACCACATTACTACGTGATCCATACCAGAAAAAACCCAGGATCCGTTCAACAAGTATGTGAAGAATGCGAAAGTATGAGTCTGATGCGTGAAAATCCCAGGCCTAACCTAGACCTAACATGCGTTATCCTCAAAAATATTGATCGAAACCTGGTTTAATCGACTGTTTCAGTGTGGTACCACATTACTACGTGACCCAAACCAGAAAAAACCCAGGATCTGTTCAACAAGTATGTGAAAAACGCGAAAGTATGAGCCTGACGAGGGCAAATCCCAGACCTATCCCAGACCAAACTTGCGTTATCCTCTAAAATATTGATCGAAACCAGGTTTAATCGACTGTATCAGTTTGGTCCCACATTACTACGTGATCCAAACCAGAAAAAACCCAGGATCCGTTCAACAAGTATGTGAAGAATGCGAAAGTATGAGTCTGATGAGTGAAAATCCCAACCCTAACCTAGACCTAACAGGCGTTATCCTCTAAAATATTGATCCAAACCGGGTTTAATGGACTGTTTCAGTGTGGTACCTCTTTACTACGTGATCCAAAGCAGAAAAAACACTCGATCAGGTGAACATGTATGTTAGAACTGCGAAAGTATGACCCTGATGAGGGCAAATCCCAGACCTATCCCTGACCTAACTTGCGTTGTCCTCTAAGATATTGATGCAAACCAGGTTTAATTGACTGTTTCAGTGTTGTACTTCATTACTACGTAAATGCAATCCAGAAACAGCCCAGGATCTAGCCATCAAGTATGAGAAATATGCGAAAGAATGAGCCTGATGAGAACAAATCCCAGACCTAAGCTAGACCTAACATGAATTATTCTCTAAAATATTGATCGAAACCAGGTTTAATTGACTGTTTCAGTGTGGTCCCACATTACTACGTGATCCAAACCAGAAAAAACCCAGGATCCGTTCAACAAGTATGTGAAGAATGCGAAAGTATGTGTCTGATGAGTGAAAATCCCAGGCCTAACCTAGACCTAACATGCGTTATCCTCTAAAATGTTGATCGAAACCGGGTTTAATCGACTGTTTCAGTGTGGTACCACATTACTACGTGATCCAAACCAGAAAAAACCCAGGATCGGTTCAACAAGTATGTGAAAAACGCGAAAGTATGAGCCTGATGAGGGCGAATCCCAGACCTATCCCAGACCTAACTTGCGTTATCCTCTAAAACATTGATCGAAACCAGGTTTAATTGACTGTTTCAGCGTGGTACCACATTACTGCGTGATACAATCCAGAAACAGCCCAGGATCTAGCCATGAAGTATGAGAAATATGCGAATGTATTAGCCTGATGAGGACAAATCCTAGACCTAACCCAAACCTAACATGTGTTATCCTCTAAAATATTTATGAAGACCAGGTTTAATTGAATGATTCAGTGTGGTACCACATTACTACGTGAACCAAACCAGAAAAAACCCAGGATCCGTTCAACAAGTATGTGAAGAATGCGAAAGTATGAGTCTGATGAGTGAAAATCCCAGGGCTAACCTAGACCTAACATGCGTTATCCTGTAAAATATTGATCCAAACCAGGTTTAATGGACTGTTTCAGTGTGGTACCACTTTACTACGTGATCCAAAGCGGAAAAAACCCACGATCAGGTCAACATGTATGTTAAAACTGCGAAAGTATGACCCTGACGAGAGCAAATCCCAGGCCTAACGTAGACCTAACATGCGTTGTCCTCTAAAATATTGATGGAAACCAGGTTTAATTGACTGTTTCAGTGTGGTGCCACATTACTACATGATGCAATCCAGAAAAAGCCCAGGATCTAGGCATCAAGTATGAGAAATATGCGAAAGAATGAGCCTGATGAGAGCAAATCCCAGACCAAACCTAGACCTAACATGAATTATTCTCTAAAATATTGATCGAAACCAGGTTTAATTGACTGTTTCAGTGTGGTACCACATTACTATGTGATCCAAACCAGTAAAAACCCAGGATCCGTACAACAAGTATGTGAAGAATGCGAAGGTATGAGTCTGATGAGTGAAAATCCTCGGCCTAACCTAGACCTAACATGCGTCATACTCAAAAATATTGATCGAAACCAGGTTTAATGGACAGTTTCAGTGTGGTGCCACATTACTACGTGATCCAATCCAGAAATAGCCCAGGATCTAGCCATGAGGTATGAGAAATATGCGAAAGTATGAGCCTGACGAAAGCAAATCCTAGACCTAACCCAGACCTAACATGCGTTATACTCTAAAATATTTATCAAGACCAGGTTAAATTGATTGTTTCAGTGTGGTACCACATTACTGCGTCATCCACACCAGCAAAAACCCAAGATCCGTTCAACAAGTATGTGAAGAATGCGAAAGTATGAGTCTGATGAGTGAAAATCCCAGGCCTAAACTAGACCTAACATGCGTTATCCTCAAAAATATTGATCGAAACCTGGTTTAATCGACTGTTTCAGTGTGGTACCACAATACTACGGGATGCAATCCAGAAAATGCCCAGGATCTAGCCTTCAAGTATGAGAAATATGCGAAAGAATGAGCCTGATGAGGGCAAATCCTAGACCTATCCCAGACCTAACTTGCGTTATCCTCTAAAATATTGATCGAGACCAGGTTTAATTGACTGTTTCAGTGTGGTACCACATTACTACATGATCAAATCCAGTAAAACCCCAGGATCCGTTCAACAAGTATGTGAAGAATGCGAAAGTATGAGTCTGATGAGTGAAAATCCTCGGCCTAACCTAGACCTAACATGCGTCATCCTCAAAAATATTGACCGAAACCAGGTTTAATGGACAGTTTCAGTGTGGTACCACACGACTACGTGATCCAAACCAGAAAAAAACGTAGGATCTGTTCAACAAGTATGTGAAAAACGCGAAAGTATGAGCCTGATGAGGGCAAATCCCAGACCTATCCCAGACCTAACTTGCGTTATCCTCTAAAATATTGATCGAAACCAGGTTTAATTGACTGTTTCAATGTGGTACCACATTACTACGTGATCCAATCCAGAAATAGCCCAGGATCTAGCCATGAGGAATGAGAAATATGCGAAAGTATGAGCCTGACGAGAGCAAATCCTAGACCTACCCCAGACCTAACGTGCGTTATTCTCTAAAATATTGATCGAAACCAGGTTTAATTGACTGTTTCAGTGTGGTACCACATTACTACGTGATCCAATCCAGTAATAGCCCAGGATCCAGCCATGAAGTATCAGAAATATGCGAAAGTATGAGCCTGATGAGGGCAAATCCTAGACCTAACCCAGACCTAACATGCGTTATCCTCTAAAATATTTATCAAGACCAGGTTTAATTGATTGTTTCAGTGTGGTACCACATTACTACGTCATCCACACCAGAAAAAACCCGAGATCCGTTCAACAAGTATATGAAGAATGCGAAAGTATGAGTCTGATGAGTGAAAATCCCAGGCCTAAACTAGACCTAACATGCGTTATCCTCAAAAATATTGATCGAAACCTGGTTTAATCGACTGTTTCAGTGTGGTACCACAATACTACGTGATGCAATCCAGAAAAAGCCCAGGATCTAGCCTTCAAGTGTGAGAAATATGCGAAAGAATGAGCCTGATGAGGGCAAATCCTAGACCTATCCCAGACCTAACTTGCGTTATCCTCTAAAATATTGATCGAAACCAGGTTTAATTGACTGTTTCAGTGTGGTACCACATTACTACGTGATCAAATCCAGTAAAACCCCAGGATCCGTTCAACAAGTATGTGAAGAATGCGAAAGTATGAGTCTGATGAGTGAAAATCCTCGGCCTAACCTAGACCTAACATGCGTCATCCTCAAAAATATTGATCGAAACCAGGTTTAATGGACAGTTTCAGTGTGGTACCACATTACTGCGCGATCCAAACCAGAGAAAACCCAGGATCTGTTCAACAAGTATGTGAAAAATGCGAAAGTATGACCCTGATGTGGGCAAATCCCAGGCCTAACCTAGACCTAACATGAGTTATCCTCAAAAATATTGATCGAAACCTGGTTTAATCGACTGTTTCAGTGTGGTACCACATTACTATGTGATCCAAACCAGAAAATAGCCCAGGATCTATCCATGAAGTATAATAAATATGCGAAAGTATGAGCCTGATGAGGGCAAATCCTAGACCTAACCCAGACCTAATATGCGTTATTCTCAAAAATATTTTTCAAGACCAGGTTTAACTGAATGTTTCAGTGTGGTACCACATTACTGCGCGATCCAAACCAGAGAAAACCCAGGATCTGTTCAACAAGTATGTGAAAAATGCGAAAGTATAACCCTGATGTGGGCAAATCCCAGGCCTAACCTAGACCTAACATGAATTATTCTCTAAAATATTGATCGAAACCAGGTTTAATTGACTGTTTCAGTGTTGTACTTCATTACTACGTGATGCAATCCAGAAAAAGCCCAGGATCTAGCCATCAAGTATGAGAGATATGCGAAAGAATGAGCCCGATGAGAGCAAATCCCAGACCTAACCCAGTCCTAACATGAATTATTCTCTAAAATATTGATCGAAACCAGGTTTAATTGACTGTTTCAGTGTGGTACCACATTACTACGTGATCCAATCCAGTAATAGCCCAGGATCCAGCCATGAAGTATCAGAAATATGCGAAAGTATGAGCCTGATGAGGGCAAATCCTAGACCTAACCCAGACCTAACATGCGTTATCCTCTCAAATATTTATCAAGACCAGGTTTAGTTGATTGTTTCAGTGTGGTACCACATTACTACGTGATCCACACCAGAAAAAACCCAAGATCCGTTCAACAAGTATGTGAAGATTGCGAGAGTATGAGTCTGATGAGTGAAAATCCCAGGCCTAACCTAGACCTAACATGCGTTATCCTCAAAAATATTGATCGAAACCTGGTTTAATCGACTGTTTCAGTGTGGTACCACAATACTACGTGATGCAATCCAGAAAAAGCCCAGGATCTAGCCTTCAAGTGTGAGAAATATGCGAAAGAATGAGCCTGATGAGGACAAATCCTAGACCTATCCCAGACCTAACTTGCGTTATCCTCTAAAATATTGAACGAAACCAGGTTTAATTGACTGTTTCAGTGTGGTACCACATTACTACGTGATCAAATCCAGTAAAACCCCAGGATCCGTTCAACAAGTATGTGAAGAATGCGAAAGTATGAGTCTGATGAGTGAAAATCCTCGGCCTAACCTAGACCTAACATGCGTCATCTTCTAAAATATCGATCGAAACCTGGTTTAATCGACTGTTTCAGTGTGGTACCACATTACTATGTGATCCAAACCAGAAAATAGCCCAGGATCTATCCATGAAGTATAATAAATATGCGAAAGTATGAGCCTGATGAGGGTAAATCCTAGACCTAACCCAGACCTAATATGCGTTATTCTCAAAAATATTTTTCAAGACCAGGTTTAACTGAATGTTTCAGTGTGGTACCACATTACTGCGCGATCCAAACCAGAGAAAACCCAGGATCTGTTCAACAAGTATGTGAAAAATGCGAAAGTATGACCCAGATGTGGGCAAATCCCAGGCCTAACCTAGACCTAACATGAATTATTCTCTAAAATATTGATCGAAACCAGGTTTAATTGACTGTATCAGTGTTGTACTTCATTACTACGTGATGCAATCCAGAAAAAGCCCAGGATCTAGCCATCAAGTATGAGAGATATGCGAAAGAATGAGCCCGATGGGAGCAAATCCCAGACCTAACCCAGACCTAACATGAATTATTCTCTAAAATATTGATCGAAACCAGGTTTAATTGACTGTTTCAGTGTGGTACCACATTACTATGTGATCCAATCCAGTAATAGCCCAGGATCCAGCCATGAAGTATAATAAATATGCGAAAGTATGAGCCTGATGAGGGCAAATCCTAGACCTAACCCAGACCTAACATGCGTTATCCTCAAAAATATTTATCAAGACCAGGGCTAACTGAATGTTTCAGTGTGGTACCACATTACTACGTGATCCATACCAGAAAAAACCCAGGATCCGTTCAACAAGTATGTGAAGAATGCGAAAGTATGAGTCTGATGCGTGAAAATCCCAGGCCTAACCTAGACCTAACATGCGTTATCCTCTAAAATATTGATCCAAACCAGGTTTAATGGACTGTTTCAGTGTGGTACCACTTTACTACGTGATCCAAAGCAGAAAAAACACTCGATCAGGTCAACATGTATGTTAGAACTGCGAAAGTATGACCCTGATGAGGGCAAATCCCAGACCTATCCCTGACCTAACTTGCGTTGTCCTCTAAGATATTGATGCAAACCAGGTTTAATTGACTGTTTCAGTGTTGTACTTCATTACTACGTAAATGCAATCCAGAAAAAGCCCAGGATCTAGCCATCAAGTATGAGAAATATGCGAAAGAATGAGCCTGATGAGAACAAATCCCAGACCTAAGCTAGACCTAACATGCGTTATCCTCTAAAATATTTATGAAGACCAGGTTTAATTGAATGATTCAGTGTGGTACCACATTACTACGTGAGCCAAACCAGAAAAAACCCAGGATCAGTTCAACAAGTATGTGAAGAATGCGAAAGTATGAGTCTGATGAGTGAAAATCCCAGGCCTAACCTAGACCTAACATGCGTTATCCTCTAAAATGTTGATCGAAACCTGGTTAAATCTACTGTTTCAGTGTGGTACCACATTACTATGTGATCCAAACCAGAAAATAACCCAGGATCTGTTCAACGAGTATGTGAAGTGTGCGAAAGTATGAGTCTGATGAGGTCAAATCCCAGACCTATCCCAGACTTAACTTGCGTTATCCTCTAAAATATTGATCGAAACCGGGTTTAATCGACTGTTTCAGTGTGGTACCACATTACTACGTGATCCAAACCAGAAAAAACCCAGGATCAGTTCAACAAGTATGTGAAAAACGCGAAAGTATGAGCCTGATGAGGGCGAATCCCAGACCTATCCCAGACCTAACTTGCGTTATCCTCTAAAATATTGATCGAAACCAGGTTTAATTGACTGTTTCAGCGTGGTACCACATTACTGCGTGATACAATCCAGAAACAGCCCAGGATCTAGCCATGAAGTATGAGAAATATGCGAATGTATGAGCCTGATGAGGACAAATCCTAGACCTAACCCAAACCTAACATGCGTTATCCTCTAAAATATTTATGAAGACCAGGTTTAATTGAATGATTCAGTGTGGTACCACATTACTACGTGAGCCAAACCAGAAAAAACCCAGGATCAGTTCAACAAGTATGTGAAGAATGCGAAAGTATGAGTCTGATGAGTGAAAATCCCAGGCCTAACCTAGACCTAACATGCGTTATCCTCTAAAATGTTGATCGAAACCTGGTTAAATCTACTGTTTCAGTGTGGTACCACATTACTATGTGATCCAAACCAGAAAATAACCCAGGATCTGTTCAACGAGTATGTGAAGTGTGCGAAAGTATGAGTCTGATGAGGTCAAATCCCAGACCTATCCCAGACTTAACTTGCGTTATCCTCTAAAATATTGATCGAAACCGGGTTTAATCGACTGTTTCAGTGTGGTACCACATTACTACGTGATCCAAACCAGAAAAAACCCAGGATCAGTTCAACAAGTATGTGAAAAACGCGAAAGTATGAGCCTGATGAGGGCGAATCCCAGACCTATCCCAGACCTAACTTGCGTTATCCTCTAAAATATTGATCGAAACCAGGTTTAATTGACTGTTTCAGCGTGGTACCACATTACTGCGTGATACAATCCAGAAACAGCCCAGGATCTAGCCATGAAGTATGAGAAATATGCGAATGTATGAGCCTGATGAGGACAAATCCTAGACCTAACCCAAACCTAACATGCGTTATCCTCTAAAATATTTATGAAGACCAGGTTTAATTGAATGATTCAGTGTGGTACCACATTACTACGTGAGCCAAACCAGAAAAAACCCAGGATCCGTTCAACAAGTATGTGAAGAATGCGAAAGTATGAGTCTGATGAGTGAAAATCCTCGGCCTAACCTAGACCTAACATGCGTCATCCTCAAAAATATTGATCGAAACCAGGTTTAATGGACAGTTTCAGTGTGGTACCACACGACTACGTGATCCAAACCAGAAAAAAACGTAGGATCTGTTCAACAAGTATGTGAAAAACGCGAAAGTATGAGCCTGGTGAGGGCAAATCCCAGACCTATCCCAGACCTAACTTGCGTTATCCTCTAAAATATTGATCGAAACCAGGTTTAATTGACTGTTTCAATGTGGTACCACATTACTACGTGATCAAATCCAGTAAAACCGCAGGATCCGTTCAACAAGTATGTGAAGAATGCGAAAGTATGAGTCTGATGAGTGAAAATCCTCGGCCTAACCTAGACCTAACATGCGTCATCCTCAAAAATATTGATCGAAACCAGGTTTAATGGACAGTTTCAGTGTGGTACCACACGACTACGTGATCCAAACCAGAAAAAAACGTAGGATCTGTTCAACAAGTATGTGAAAAACGCGAAAGTATGAGCCTGGTGAGGGCAAATCCCAGACCTATCCCAGACCTAACTTGCGTTATCCTCTAAAATATTGATCGAAACCAGGTTTAATTGACTGTTTCAATGTGGTACCACATTACTACGTGATCCAATCCAGAAATAGCCCAGAATCTAGCCATGAGGTATGAGAAATATGCGAAAGTATGAGCCTGACGAGAGCAAATCCTAGACCTAACCCAGACCTAACATGCGTTATCCTCTAAAATATTTATCAAGACCAGGTTTAATTGATTGTTTCAGTGTGGTCCCACATTACTACGTGATCCAAACCAGAAAAAACCCAGGATCCGTTCAACAAGTATGTGAAGAATGCGAAAGAATGAGTCTGATGAGTGAAAATCCCAGGCCTCACCTAGACCTAACATGCGTTATCCTCAAAAATATTGATCAAAACCTGGTTTAATCGACTGTTTCAGTGTGGTACCACATTACTATGTGATCCAAACCAGAAAATAGCCCAGGATCTATCCATGAAGTATAATAAATATGCGAAAGTATGAGCCTGATGAGGGCAAATCCTAGACCTAACCCAGACCTAACAGGCGTCATCCTCTAAAATATTTATCAAGACCAGGTTTAATTGATTGTTTCAGTGTGGTACCACATTACTACGTGATCCACACCAGAAGAAACCCAAGATCCGTTCAACAAGTATGTGAAGAATGCGAATGTATGAGTCTGATGAGTGAAAATCCCAGGCCTAACCTAGACCTAACATGCGTTATCCTCAAAAATATTGATCGAAACCTGATTTAATCGACTGTTTCAGTGTGGTACCACAATACTACGTGATGCAATCCAGAAAAAGCCCAGGATCTAGCCATCAAGTATGAGAAATATGCGAAAGAATGAGCCTGATGAGGGCAAATCCTAGACCTAACCCAAACCTAACATGCGTTATCCTCTAAAATATTTATGAAGACCAGGTTTAATAGAATGTTTCAGTGTGGTACCACATTACTACGTGAACCAAACCAGAAAAAACCCAGGATCCGTTCAACAAGTATGTGAAGAATGCGAAAGTATGAGTCTGATGAGTGAAAATCCCAGGGCTAACCTAGACCTAACTTGCGTTATCCTCTAAAATATTGATCGAAACCAGGTTTAATTGACTGTTTCAGTGTGGTACCACATTACTACGTGATCAAATCCAGTAAAACCCCAGGATCCGTTCAACAAGTATGTGAAGAATGCGAAAGTATGAGTCTGATGAGTGAAAATCCTCGGCCTAACCTAGACCTAACATGCGTTATCCACAAAAATATTGATCGATACCAGGTTTAATGGACAGTTTCAGTGTGGTACCACACTACTACCTGATCCAAACCAGAAAAAACGCAGGATCTGTTCAACAAGTATGTGAAGAATGCGAAAGTATGAGTATGATGCGTGAAAATCCCAGGCCTAACCTAGACCTAACATGCGTTATCCTCAAAAATATTGATCGAAACCTGGTTTAATCGACTGTTTCAGTGTGGTACCACATTACTACGTGACCCAAACCAGAAAAAACACTCGATCAGGTCAACATGTATGTTAGAACTGCGAAAGTATGACCCTGATGAGGGCAAATCCCAGACCTATCCCAGACCTACCTTGCGTTGTCCTCTAAGATATTGATGCAAACCAGGTTTAATTGATTGTTTCAGTGTGGTCCCACATTACTACGTGAACCAAACCAGAAAAAACCCAGGATCCGTTCAACAAGTATGTGAAGAATGCGAAAGTATGAGACTGATTAGTGAAAATCCCACCCCTAACCTAGACCTAACATGCGTTATCCTCTAAAATATTGATCCAAACCAGGTTTAATGGACTGTTTCAGTGTGGTACCACTTTACTACGTGATCCAAATCAGAAAAAACACTCGATCAGGTCAACATGTATGTTAGAACTGCGAAAGTATGACCCTGATGAGGGCAAATCCCAGACCTATCCCAGACCTAACTTGCGTTGTCCTCGAAGATATTGATCGAAACCGGGTTTAATCGACTGTTTCAGTGTGGTACCACATTACTACGTGATCCAAACCAGAAACAGCCCAGGATCTAGCCATGAGGTATGAGAAATATGCGAAAGTATGAGCCTGACGAGAGCAAATCCTAGACCTAACCCAGACCTAACATGCGTTATCCTCTAAAATATTTATCAAGACCAGGTTTAATTGATTGTTTCAGTGTGGTCCCACATTACTACGTGATCCAAACCAGAAAAAACCAAGGATCCGTTCAACAAGTATGTGAAGAATGCGAAAGAATGAGTCTGATGAGTGAAAATCCCAGGCCTCACCTAGACCTAACATGCGTTATCCTCAAAAATATTAATCAAAACCTGGTTTAATCGACTGTTTCAGTGTGGTACCACATTACTATGTGATCCAAACCAGAAAATAGCCCAGGATCTATCCATGAAGTATAATAAATATGCGAAAGTATGAGCCTGATGAGGGCAAATCCTAGACCTAACCCAGACCTAATATGCGTTATCCTCAAAAATATTTCTTAAGACCAGGTTTAACTGAATGTTTCAGTGTGGTACCACGTTACTACGTGATCCATACCAGAAAAAACCAAGGATCTGTTCAACAAGTATGTGAAAAATGCGAAAGCATGAGTCTGATGAGGGCAAATCCCAGGCCTAACCTAGACATAAGTTTCGTTATCCTCTAAAATATTGATCGAAACCAGGTTGAGTGGGCTGTTTCAGTGTGGTACCACATTACTGCGCGATCCAAACCAGAAAAAACCCAGGATCTGTTCAACAAGTATGTGAAAAATGCGAAAGTATGACCCTGATGTGGGCAAATCCCAGGCCTAACCTAGACCTAACATGAGTTATTCTCTAAAATATTGATCGAAACCAGGTTTAATTGACTGTTTCAGTGTTGTACTTCATTACTACGTGATGCAATCCAGACAAAGCCCAGGATCTAGCCATCAAGTATGAGAGATATGCGAAAGAATGAGCCCGATGAGAGCAAATCCCAGACCTAACCCAGACCTAACATGAATTATTCTCTAAAATATTGATCGAAACCAGGTTTAATTGACTGTTTCAGTGTGGTACCACATTACTACGTGATCCAATCCAGTAATAGCCCAGGATCCAGCCATGAAGTATCAGAAACATGCGAAAGTATGAGCCTGATGAGGGCAAATCCTAGACCTAACCCAGACCTAACAGGCGTCATCCTCTAAAATATTTATCAAGACCAGGTTTAATTGATTGTTTCAGTGTGGTACCACATTACTACGTGATCCACACCAGAAGAAACCCAAGATCCGTTCAACAAGTATGTGAAGAATGCGAAAGTATGAGTCTGATGAGTGAAAATCCCAGGCCTAACCTAGACCTAACATGCGTTATCCTCAAAAATATTGATCGAAACCTGCTTTAATCGACTTTTTCAGTGTGGTACCACAATACTACGTGATGCAATCCAGAAAAAGCCCAGGATCTAGCCATCAAGTATGAGAAATATGCGAAAGAATGAGCCTGATGAGGGCAAATCCTAGACCTAACCCAAACCTAACATGCGTTATCCTCTAAAATATTTATGAAGACCAGGTTTAATAGAATGTTTCAGTGTGGTACCACATTACTACGTGAACCAAACCAGAAAAAACCCAGGATCCGTTCAACAAGTATGTGAAGAATGCGAAAGTATGAGTCTGATGAGTGAAAATCCCAGGGCTAACCTAGACCTAACTTGCGTTATCCTCTAAAATATTGATCGAAACCAGGTTTAATTGACTGTTTCAGTGTGGTACCACATTACTACGTGATCAAATCCAGTAAAACCCCAGGATCCGTTCAACAAGTATGTGAAGAATGCGAAAGTATGAGTCTGATGAGTGAAAATCCTCGGCCTAACCTAGACCTAACATGCGTTATCCACAAAAATATTGATCGATACCAGGTTTAATGGACAGTTTCAGTGTGGTACCACACTACTACCTGATCCAAACCAGAAAAAACCCAGGATCCGTTCAACAAGTATGTGAAGAATGCGAAAGTATGAGTCTGATGAGTGAAAATCCCAGGGCCAACCTAGACCTAACATGCGTTATCCTCTAAAATATTGATCCAAACCAGGTTTAATGGACTGTTTCAGTGTGGTACCACTTTACTACGTGATCCAAAGCGGAAAAAACCCACGATCAGGTCAACATGTATGTTAAAACTGCGAAAGTATGACCCTGACGAGAGCAAATCCCAGGCCTAACGTAGACCTAACATGCGTTGTCCTCTAAAATATTGTTGGAAACCAGGTTTAATTGACTGTTTCAGTTTGTACTTCATTACTACATGATGCAATCCAGAAAAAGCCCAGGATCTAGGCATCAAGTATGAGAAATATGCGAAAGAATGAGCCTGATGAGAGCAAATCCCAGACCAAACCTAGACCTAACATGAATTATTCTGTAAAATATTGATCGAAACCAGGTTTAATTGACTGTTTCAGTGTGGTACCACATTACTATGTGATCCAAACCAGTAAAAACCCAGGATCCGTACAACAAGTATGTGAAGAATGCGAAAGAATGAGTCTGATGAGTGAAAATCCTCGGCCTAACCTAGACCTAACATGCGTTATCCTCAAAATATTGATCGAAACCATGTTTAATCGACTGTTTCAGTGTGGTACCACATTACTACGTGATCCAAACGAGAAAAAAACACAGGATCTGTTCAACAAGTATGTGAAAAACGCGAAAGTATGAGCCTGATGAGGGCAAATCCCAGACCTATCCCAGACCTAACTTGCGTTGTCCTCTAAGATATTGATGGAAACCAGGTTTAATCGACTGTTTCAGTGTGGTACCACATTACTACGTGATCCAAACCAGAAAAAAACCCAGGATCTGTTCAACAAGTATGTGAAGTATGCGAAAGTATGAGTCTGATGAGTGAAAATCCCAGGCCTAACCTAGACCTAACATGCGTTATCCTCAAAAATATTGATCGAAACCTGATTTAATCGACTGTTTCAGTGTGGTACCACAATACTACGTGATGCAATCCAGAAAAAGCCCAGGATCTAGCCATCAAGTATGAGAAATATGCGAAAGAATGAGCCTGATGAGGGCAAATCCTAGACCTAACCCAAACCTAACATGCGTTATCCTCTAAAATATTTATGAAGACCAGGTTTAATAGAATGTTTCAGTGTGGTACCACATTACTACGTGAACCAAACCAGAAAAAACCCAGGATCCGTTCAACAAGTATGTGAAGAATGCGAAAGTATGAGTCTGATGAGTGAATATCCCAGGGCTAACCTAGACCTAACTTGCGTTATCCTCTAAAATATTGATCGAAACCAGGTTTAATTGACTGTTTCAGTGTGGTACCACATTACTACGTGATCAAATCCAGTAAAACCCCAGGATCCGTTCAACAAGTATGTGAAGAATGCGAAAGTATGAGTCTGATGAGTGAAAATCCTCGGCCTAACCTAGACCTAACATGCGTTATCCACAAAAATATTGATCGATACCAGGTTTAATGGACAGTTTCAGTGTGGTACCACACTACTACCTGATCCAAACCAGAAAAAACCCAGGATCCGTTCAACAAGTATGTGAAGAATGCGAAAGTATGAGTCTGATGAGTGAAAATCCCAGGGCTAACCTAGACCTAACATGCGTTATCCTCTAAAATATTGATCCAAACCAGGTTTAATGGACTGTTTCAGTGTGGTACCACTTTACTACGTGATCCAAAGCGAAAAAAACCCACGATCAGGTCAACATGTATGTTAAAACTGCGAAAGTATGACCCTGACGAGAGCAAATCCCAGGCCTAACGTAGACCTAACATGCGTTGTCCTCTAAAATATTGTTGGAAACCAGGTTTAATTGACTGTTTCAGTTTGTACTTCATTACTACATGATGCAATCCAGAAAAAGCCCAGGATCTAGGCATCAAGTATGAGAAATATGCGAAAGAATGAGCCTGATGAGAGCAAATCCCAGACCAAACCTAGACCTAACATGAATTATTCTGTAAAATATTGATCGAAACCAGGTTTAATTGACTGTTTCAGTGTGGTACCACATTACTATGTGATCCAAACCAGTAAAAACCCAGGATCCGTACAACAAGTATGTGAAGAATGCGAAAGAATGAGTCTGATGAGTGAAAATCCTCGGCCTAACCTAGACCTAACATGCGTTATCCTCAAAATATTGATCGAAACCATGTTTAATCGACTGTTTCAGTGTGGTACCACATTACTACGTGATCCAAACGAGAAAAAAACACAGGATCTGTTCAACAAGTATGTGAAAAACGCGAAAGTATGAGCCTGATGAGGGCAAATCCCAGACCTATCCCAGACCTAACTTGCGTTGTCCTCTAAGATATTGATGGAAACCAGGTTTAATCGACTGTTTCAGTGTGGTACCACATTACTACGTGATCCAAACCAGAAAAAAACCCAGGATCTGTTCAACAAGTATGTGAAGTATGCGAAAGTATGAGTCTGATGAGGGCAAATCCCAGGCCTAAACTAGACATAACTTTCGTAATCCTCTAAAATGTTGATCGAAACCAGGTTTAATTGACTGTTTTAGTGTGGTACCACTTTACTACGTGATCCAATGCAGAAAAAACCCTCGATCAGGTCAACATGCATGTTAAAACTGCGAAAGTATGAGCCTGATGAGGGCAAATCCCAGACCTATCCCAGACCTAACATGCGTTATCCTCAAAAATAATAATCGAAACCAGGTTTAATCGACTGTTTCAGTGTGGTACCACATTACTACGTGATCCAAACCAGAAAAAACCCAGGATCTTGTCAACGAGTATGAGAAGTGTGCGAAAGTATGAGTCACATGAAGGCTAATCCCAGACCTATCCCAGACCTAACCTGCGTTATCCTCTAAAATAATGATCGAAACCAGGTTTAATTGACTGTTTTAGTTGTGGCACCACTTTACTACGTGATCCAAAGCAGAAAAATCCCTCGATCAGGTCAACATGCATGTTAAAACTGCGAAAGTATGACCCTCATGAGGGCAAATCCCAGGCCTAACCTAGACCTAACATGCGTTATCTTCTAAAATATTGAGCGAAACCAGGTTTAATCGACTGTTTCAGTGTGGTACCACGATACTACGTGACTCAAACCAGAAAAAACCCAGGGTCTGTTCAACAAGTATGTGAAAAACGCGAAAGTATGAGCCTGATGCGGGCAAATCCCAGACCTATCCCAGACCAAACTTGCGTAATCCTCTAAAATATTGATCGAAACCAGGTTTAATCGACTGTTTCAGTGTGGTTCCACATTGCTACGTGATCCAAACCAGAAAAAACCCAGGATCAGTTCAACAAGTATGTGAAAAACGCGAAAGTATGAGCCTGATGAGGGCGAATCCCAGACCTATCCCAGACCTAACTTGCGTTATCCTCTAAAATATTGATCGAAACGAGGCTTAAGTGACTGTTTCAGCGTGGTACCACATTACTACGTGATACAATCCAGAAACAGCCCGGGATCTAGCCATGAAGTACGAGAAATATGCGAAAGTATGAGCCTGATGAGGGCAAATCCTAGACCTAACCCAAACCTAACATGCGTTATCCTCTGAAATATTGATCCAAACCGGGTTTAATGGACTGCTTCAGTGTGGTACCACTTTACTACGTGATCCAAAGCGGAAAAAACCCTCGATCGGGTCAACATGTATGTTAAAACTGCGAAGGTATGACCCTGACGAGGGCAAATCCCAGGCCTAACCTAGACCTACCATGCGTTGTCCTCTAAAATATTGATGGAAACCAGGTTTAATTGACTGTTTCAGTGTTGTACTTCATTACTACGTGATGCAATCCAGAAAACGCCCAGGATCTAGACATCAAGTATGAGAAATATGCGAAAGAATGAGCATGATGAGAGCAAATCCCAGACCAAACCTAGACCTAACATGTATTATTCTCTAAAATGTTGATCGAAACCAGGTTTAATTGACTGTTTCAGTGTGGTACCACATTACTATGTGATCAAAACCAGAAAATAACCCAGGATCTGTTCAACGAGTATGTGAAGTGTGCGAAAGTATGAGTCTGATGAGGGCAAATCCTAGACCTATCCCAGACCTAACATGCGTTATCCTCTAAAATATTTATCAAGACCAGGTTTAATTGACTGTTTCAGTGTGGTACCACATTGCTACGTGATCCAAACCAGAAAAAACCCAGGATCATTTCAACAAGTATGTGAAAAACGCGAAAGTATGAGCCTGATGAGGGCAAATCCCAGAACTATCCCAGACCTAACTTGCGTTATCCTCTAAAATATTGAACGAAACCTGGTTTAATCGACTGTTTCAGTGTGGTACCACATTACTATGTGATCAAAACCAGAAAATAACCCAGGATCTGTTCAACGAGTATGTGAAGTGTGCGAAAGTATGAGTCTGATGAGGGCAAATCCTAGACCTATCCCAGACCTAACATGCGTTATCCTCAAAAATATTGATCGAAACCTGGTTTAATTGACTGTTTCAGCGTGGTACCACGTTACTACGTGATACAATCCAGAAACAGCCCAGGATCTAGCCATGGAGTATGAGAAATATGCGAAAGTATGAGCCTGATGAGGGCAAATCCTAGACCTATCCCAGACCTAACATGCGTTATCCTCAAAAATATTGATCGCAAGCAGGTTTAATCGACTGTTTCAGTGTGGTACCACACTACTACGTGATCCAAACCAGAAAAAACCCAGGATCTGTTCAACGAGTATGTGAAGTGTGCGAAAGTATGAGTCTGATGAGGGCAAATCCTAGACCTATCCCAGACCTAACATGCGTTATCCTCTAAAATATTTATCAAGACCAGGTTTAATTGACTGTTTCAGTGTGGTACCACATTGCTACGTGATCCAAACCAGAAAAAACCCAGGATCATTTCAACAAGTATGTGAAAAACGCGAAAGTATGAGCCTGATGAGGGCAAATCCCAGAACTATCCCAGACCTAACTTGCGTTATCCTCTAAAATATTGAACGAAACCTGGTTTAGTCGACTGTTTCAGTGTGGTACCACATTACTATGTGATCAAAACCAGAAAATAACCCAGGATCTGTTCAACGAGTATGTGAAGTGTGCGAAAGTATGAGTCTGATGAGGGCAAATCCTAGACCTATCCCAGACCTAACATGCGTTATCCTCAAAAATATTGATCGAAACCTGGTTTAATTGACTGTTTCAGCGTGGTACCACGTTACTACGTGATACAATCCAGAAACAGCCCAGGATCTAGCCATGGAGTATGAGAAATATGCGAAAGTATGAGCCTGATGAGGGCAAATCCTAGACCTATCCCAGACCTAACATGCGTTATCCTCAAAAATATTGATCGCAAGCAGGTTTAATCGACTGTTTCAGTGTGGTACCACACTACTACGTGATCCAAACCAGAAAAAACCCAGGATCTGTTCAACAAGTATGTGAAAAACGCGAAAGTATGAGCCTGATGAGGGCAAGTCCCAGACCTATCCCAGACCTAACTTGCGTTGTCCTCTAAGATATTGATGGAAACCAGGTTTAATTGACCGTTTCAGTGTTGTACTTCATTACTACGTGATGCAATCCAGAGAAAGCCCAGGATCCAGCCATCAAGTATGAGAAATATGCGAAAGAATGAGCCTGATGAGAGCAAATCCCAGACCAACCTAGACCTAACATGAATTATTCTCTAAAATATTGATCGAAACCAGGTTTAATTGACTGTTTCAGTGTGGTCCCACATTACTACGTGATCCAAACCAGAAAAAACCCATGATCCGTTCAACAAGTATGTGAAGAATGCGAAAGTATGAGTCTGATGAGTGAAAATCCCAGGCCTAACCTAGACCTAACATGCGTTATCCACAAAAATATTGATCGAAACCTGGTTTAATCGACTGTTTCAGTGTGGTACCACATTACAATGTGATCCAAACCAGAAAATAACCCAGGATCTGTTCAACGAGTATGTGAAGTGTGAGAAAGTATGTGTCTGATGAGGTCAAATCCCAGACCAATCCCAGACTTAACTTGCGTTATCCTCTAAAATATTGATCGAGACCATGTTTAATCGACTGTTTCAGTGTGGTACCACACTACTACGTGATCCAAACCAGAAAAAACCCAGGATCTGTTCAACAAGTATGTGAAAAACGCGAAAGTATGAGTCTGGTGAGGGCAAGTCCAAGACCTATCCCAGACCTAGCTTGCGTTGTCCTCTAAGATACTGATGGAAACCAGGTTCAATTGACTGTTTCAGTGTTGTACTTCATTACTACGTGATACAATCCAGAAAAACCAAAGGATCTAGCCATGAAGTATGAGAAATATGCGAAAGTATGAGCCTGATGAGGGCAAATCCTAGACTTAACCCAAACCTAACATGCGTTATCCTCTCAAATATTTATCAAGATCAGGTTTAATTGAATGTTTCAGTGTGGTACCACATTACTACATGAACCAAACCAGAAAAAACCCAGGATCCGTTCAACAAGTATGTGAAGAATGCGAAAGTATGAGTCTGATGAGTGATAATCCCAGGGCTAACCTAGACCTAACATGCGTTATCCTCTAAAATATTGATCGAGACCAGGTTTAATCGACTGTTTCAGTGTGGTACCACATTACTACGTGATCCAAACCAGAAAAAGCCCAGGATCCGTTGAACAAGTATGTGAAGATTGCGAAAATATGAGTCTGATGATTGATAATCCCAGGGCTAACCTAGACCTAACATGCGTTATCCTCTAAAATATTGATCCAAACCAGGTTTAATGGACTGTTTCAGTGTGGTACCACTTTACTACGTGATCCAAAGCAGAAAAAACCCTCGATCAGGTCAACAAGTATGTGAAAAACGCGAAAGTATGAGTCTGATGAGGGCGAATCCCAGACCTATGCCAGACCTAACTTGCGTTATCCTCTAAAATATTGATCGAAACCAGGTTTAATTGACTGTTTCAGCGTGGTACCACATTACTACGTGATACAATCCAGAAACAGCCCAGGATCTAGCCATCAAGTATGAGAAATATGCGAAAGTATGAGCCTGATGAGGGCAAATCCTAGACTTAACCCAAACCTAACATGCGTTATCCTCTCAAATATTTATCAAGATCAGGTTTAATTGACCGTTTCAGTGTGGTACCACATTACTACGTGATCCAAACCAGAAAAAACCCAGGATCCGTTCAACAAGTATGTGAAGGATGCGAAAGTATGAGTCTGATCAGTGAAAATCTCAGGCCTTACCTAGACCTAACTTGCGTTGTCCTCTAAAATATTGATGGAAACCGGGTTTCATTGACTGTTTCAGTGTGGTACTACATTACTACGTGATGCAATCCAGAAAAAGCCCAGGATCTAGCCATCAAGTATGAGAAATATGCGAAAGAATGAGCCTGATCAGAGCAAATCCTAGACCTAACCTAGACCTAACTTGCGATGCCCTCTAAAATATTGATGGAAACCAGGTTTCATTGACTGTTTCATTGTGGTACTACATTACTACGTGATGCAAACCAGACAATAACCCAGGATCTGTTCAACGAGTATGTGAAGTGTGCGAAAGTATGAGTCTGATGAGGTCAAATCCCAGACCAATCCCAGACTTAACTTGCGTTATCCTCTCAAATATTGATCGAAACCAGGTTTAATTGACCGTTTCAGTGTGGTACCTCATTACTACGTGATCCAAACCAGAAAAAACCTTGGATCAGTTCAACATGTATGTGAAGAATGCGAAAGTATGAGTCTGATGTGTGAAAATCCCAGGCCTAACCTAGACCTAACATGCGTTATCCTCTAAAATATTGATCGAAACCTGGTTTAATCGACTGCTTCAGTGTGGTACCACATTACTACGTGATCCAAACCAGAAAAAACCCAGGATCCGCTCAACAAGTATGTGAAAAACGCGAAAGTATGAGCCTGATGAGTGAAAATCCCGGGCCTAACCTAGACCTAACATGAGTTATACTCTAAAATATTGATCGAAACCTGGTTTAATCGACTGCTTCAGTGTGGTACCACATTACTACGTGATCCAAACCAGAAAAAACCCAGGATCCGCTCAACAAGTATGTGAAGAATGCGAAAGTATGAGTCTGATGAGTGAAAATCCCAGACCTAACCTAGACCTAACATGCGTTATCCTCTAAAATATTGATCCAAACAAGGTTTAATGGACTGTTTCAGTGTGGTGCCACACTACCACGTGATCCAAACCAGAAAAAACCCAGGATCTGTTCAACAAGTATGTGAAAAACGCGAAAGTATGAGCCTGATGAGTGAAAATCCCGGGCCTAACCTAGACCTAACATGAGTTATACTCTAAAATATTGATCGAAACCTGGTTTAATCGACTGTTTCAGTGTGGTACCACATTATTATGTGATCCAAACCAGACAATAACCCAGGATCTGTTCAACGAGTATGTGAAGTGTGCGGATGTATGAGTCTGATGAGGTCAAATCCCAGACCAATCCCAGACTTAACTTGCGTTATCCTCTCAAATATTGATCGAAACCAGGTTTAATTGACCGTTTCAGTGTGGTACCTCATTACTACGTGATCCAAACCAGAAAAAACCTTGGATCAGTTCAACAAGTATGTGAAGAATGCGAAAGTATGAGTCTGATCAGTGAAAATCCCAGGCCTAACATAGACCTAGCAAGCGTTATCCTCTAAAATATTGATCGAAACCAGGTTTAATTGACCGTTTCAGTGTGGTACCTCATTACTACGTGATCCAAACCAGAAAAAACCCAGGATCCGTTCAACAAGTATGTGAAGAATGCGAAAGTATGAGTCTGATCAGTGAAAATCTCCGGCCTTACCTAGACCTAACTTGCGTTGTCCTCTAAAATAGTGATGGAAACCAGGTTTCATTGACTGTTTCAGTGTGGTACTACATTACTACGTGATCCAATCCAGAAATAGCCCAGGATCTAGCCATGAAGTATGAGAAGTATGCGAAAGTAAGAGCCTGATGAGGGCAAATCCTAGACCTATCCCAGACCTAACTTGCGCTATCCTCTAAAATATTGATCGAAACCAGGTGTAATTGACTGTTTCAGTGTTGTACTTCATTACTACGTGATCCAAACCAGAAAAAACCCAGAATCTGTTCAACGAGTATGTGAAGTGTGCGAAAGTATGAGTCTGATGAGTGAAAATCCCAGACCTAACCTAGACCTAACATGCGTTATCCTCTAAAATATTGATCCAAACCAGGTTTAATGGACTGTTTCAGTGTGGTACCACACTACTACCTGATCCAAACCAGAAAAAACCCAGGATCTGTTCAACAAGTATGTGAAAAACGCGAAAGTATGAGCCTGATGAGGGCAAATCCCAGACCTATCCCAGACCTAACTTGCGTTATCCTCTAAAATATTGATCGAAACCAGGTTTAATTGACCGTTTCAGTGTGGTACCACATTACTACGTGATCCACTCCAGAACTAGCCCAGGATCTAGCCATGAAGTATGAGAAATATGCGAAAGAATGAGCCTGATGAGAGCAAATCCCAGAACTAACCTAGACCTAACATGAATTATTCTTTAAAATATTGATCGAAACCAGGTTTAATTGACTGTTTCAGTGTGGTCCCACATTACTACGTGATCCAAGCCAGAAAAAGCCCAGGATCTAGCCATCAAGTTTGAGAAATATGCGAAAGAATGAGCCCGATGAGGGCAAATCCTAGACCTAACCCAGACCTAACATGCGTTATCCTCTAAAATATTGATCGCAAGCAGGTTTAATGGACTGTTTCAGTGTGGTACCACACTACTACGAGATCCAAACCAGAAAAAACCCAGGATCCGTTCAACAAGTATGTGAAGAATGCGAAAGTATGAGTCTGATGTGTGAAAATCCCAGGCCTAACCTAGACCTAACATGCGTTATCCTCTAAAATATTGATCGAAACCTGGTTTAATCGACTGCTTCAGTGTGGTACCACATTACTACGTGATCCAAACCAGAAAAAACCCAGGATCCGCTCAACAAGTATGTGAAGAATGCGAAAGTATGAGTCTGATGAGTGAAAATCCCAGACCTAACCTAGACCTAACATGCGTTATCCTCTAAAATATTGATCCAAACAAGGTTTAATGGACTGTTTCAGTGTGGTACCACACTACCACGTGATCCAAACCAGAAAAAACCCAGGATCTGTTCAACAAGTATGTGAAAAACGCGAAAGTATGAGCCTGATGAGTGAAAATCCCGGGCCTAACCTAGACCTAACATGAGTTATACTCTAAAATATTGATCGAAACCTGGTTTAATCGACTGTTTCAGTGTGGTACCACATTATTATGTGATCCAAACCAGACAATAACCCAGGATCTGTTCAACGAGTATGTGAAGTGTGCGGATGTATGAGTCTGATGAGGTCAAATCCCAGACCAATCCCAGACTTAACTTGCGTTATCCTCTCAAATATTGATCGAAACCAGGTTTAATTGACCGTTTCAGTGTGGTACCTCATTACTACGTGATCCAAACCAGAAAAAACCTTGGATCAGTTCAACAAGTATGTGAAGAATGCGAAAGTATGAGTCTGATCAGTGAAAATCCCAGGCCTAACATAGACCTAGCAAGCGTTATCCTCTAAAATATTGATCGAAACCAGGTTTAATCGACTGTTTCAGTGTGGTACCACATTACTACGTAACCCAAACCAGAAAAAACCCATGATCTGTTCAACACGTATGTGAAAAACGCGAAAGTATGAGCCTGATGAGGGCAAATCCCAGACCTATCCCAGACCTAACTTGCGTTGTCCTCTAAAATATCGATCGAAACCAGGTTTAATTGACCGTTTCAGTGTGGTACCTCATTACTACGTGATCCAAACCAGAAAAAACCCAGGATCCGTTCAACAAGTATGTGAAGAATGCGAAAGTATGAGTCTGATCAGTGAAAATCTCCGGCCTTACCTAGACCTAACTTGCGTTGTCCTCTAAAATAGTGATGGAAACCAGGTTTCATTGACTGTTTCAGTGTGGTACTACATTACTACGTGATCCAATCCAGAAATAGCCCAGGATCTAGCCATGAAGTATGAGAAGTATGCGAAAGTAAGAGCCTGATGAGGGCAAATCCTAGACCTATCCCAGACCTAACTTGCGCTATCCTCTAAAATATTGATCGAAACCAGGTTTAATTGACTGTTTCAGTGTTGTACTTCATTACTACGTGATCCAAACCAGAAAAAACCCAGAATCTGTTCAACGAGTATGTGAAGTGTGCGAAAGTATGAGTCTGATGAGTGAAAATCCCAGACCTAACCTAGACCTAACATGCGTTATCCTCTAAAATATTGATCCAAACCAGGTTTAATGGACTGTTTCAGTGTGGTACCACACTACTACCTGATCCAAACCAGAAAAAACCCAGGATCTGTTCAACAAGTATGTGAAAAACGCGAAAGTATGAGCCTGATGAGGGCAAATCCCAGACCTATCCCAGACCTAACTTGCGTTATCCTCTAAAATATTGATCGAAACCAGGTTTAATTGACCGTTTCAGTGTGGTACCACATTACTACGTGATCCACTCCAGAACTAGCCCAGGATCTAGCCATGAAGTATGAGAAATATGCGAAAGAATGAGCCTGATGAGAGCAAATCCCAGAACTAACCTAGACCTAACATGAATTATTCTTTAAAATATTGATCGAAACCAGGTTTAATTGACTGTTTCAGTGTGGTCCCACATTACTACGTGATCCAAGCCAGAAAAAGCCCAGGATCTAGCCATCAAGTTTGAGAAATATGCGAAAGAATGAGCCCGATGAGGGCAAATCCTAGACCTAACCCAGACCTAACATGCGTTATCCTCTAAGATATTGATCGCAAGCAGGTTTAATCGACTGTTTCAGTGTGGTACCACACTACTACGTGATCCAAACCAGAAAAAACCCAGGATCTGTTCAACAAGTATGTGAAAAACGCGAAAGTATGAGCCTGATGAGGGCAAGTCCCAGACCTATCCCAGACCTAACTTGCGTTGTCCTCTAAGATATTGATGGAAACCAGGTTTAATTGACCGTTTCAGTGTTGTACTTCATTACTACGTGATGCAATCCAGAGAAAGCCCAGGATCCAGCCATCAAGTATGAGAAATATGCGAAAGAATGAGCCTGATGAGAGCAAATCCCAGACCAACCTAGACCTAACATGAATTATTCTCTAAAATATTGATCGAAACCAGGTTTAATTGACTGTTTCAGTGTGGTCCCACATTACTACGTGATCCAAACCAGAAAAAACCCATGATCCGTTCAACAAGTATGTGAAGAATGCGAAAGTATGAGTCTGATGAGTGAAAATCCCAGGCCTAACCTAGACCTAACATGCGTTATCCACAAAAATATTGATCGAAACCTGGTTTAATCGACTGTTTCAGTGTGGTACCACATTACAATGTGATCCAAACCAGAAAATAACCCAGGATCTGTTCAACGAGTATGTGAAGTGTGAGAAAGTATGTGTCTGATGAGGTCAAATCCCAGACCAATCCCAGACTTAACTTGCGTTATCCTCTAAAATATTGATCGAGACCAGGTTTAATTGACTATTTCAGCGTGGTACCACATTACTACGTGATACAATCCAGAAACAGCCCAGGATCTAGCCATCAAGTATGAGAAATATGCGAAAGTATGAGCCTGATGAGGGCAAATCCTAGACTTAACCCAAACCTAACATGAGTTATCCCCTCAAATATTTATCAAGATCAGGTTTAATCGACTGTTTCAGTGTGGTACCACATTACTACGTGATCCAAACCAGAAAAAACCCAGGATCCGTTTACAAGTATGTGAAGAATGCGAAAGTATGAGTCTGATGAGTGAAAATCCCAGGCCTAACCTAGACCTAACATGCGTTATCCACAAAAATATTGATCGAAACCTGGTTTAATCGACTGTTTCAGTGTGGTACCACATTACAATGTGATCCAAACCAGAAAATAACCCAGGATCTGTTCAACGAGTATGTGAAGTGTGAGAAAGTATGAGTCTGATGAGGTCAAATCCCAGACCAATCCCAGACTTAACTTGCGTTATCCTCTAAAATATTGATCGAGACCATGTTTAATCGACTGTTTCAGTGTGGTACCACACTACTACGTGATCCAAACCAGAAAAAACCCAGGATCTGTTCAACAAGTATGTGAAAAACGCGAAAGTATGAGTCTGGTGAGGGCAAGTCCAAGACCTATCCCAGACCTAGCTTGCGTTGTCCTCTAAGATACTGATGGAAACCAGGTTCAATTGACTGTTTCAGTGTTGTACTTCATTACTACGTGATACAATCCAGAAAAACCAAAGGATCTAGCCATGAAGTATGAGAAATATGCGAAAGTATGAGCCTGATGAGGGCAAATCCTAGACTTAACCCAAACCTAACATGCGTTATCCTCTCAAATATTTATCAAGATCAGGTTTAATTGAATGTTTCAGTGTGGTACCACATTACTACATGAACCAAACCAGAAAAAACCCAGGATCCGTTCAACAAGTATGTGAAGAATGCGAAAGTATGAGTCTGATGAGTGATAATCCCAGGGCTAACCTAGACCTAACATGCGTTATCCTCTAAAATATTGATCGAGACCAGGTTTAATCGACTGTTTCAGTGTGGTACCACATTACTACGTGATCCAAACCAGAAAAAGCCCAGGATCCGTTGAACAAGTATGTGAAGATTGCGAAAATATGAGTCTGATGATTGATAATCCCAGGGCTAACCTAGACCTAACATGCGTTATCCTCTAAAATATTGATCCAAACCAGGTTTAATGGACTGTTTCAGTGTGGTACCACTTTACTACGTGATCCAAAGCAGAAAAAACCCTCGATCAGGTCAACAAGTATGTGAAAAACGCGAAAGTATGAGTCTGATGAGGGCGAATCCCAGACCTATGCCAGACCTAACTTGCGTTATCCTCTAAAATATTGATCGAAACCAGGTTTAATTGACTGTTTCAGCGTGGTACCACATTACTACGTGATACAATCCAGAAACAGCCCAGGATCTAGCCATCAAGTATGAGAAATATGCGAAAGTATGAGCCTGATGAGGGCAAATCCTAGACTTAACCCAAACCTAACATGCGTTATCCTCTCAAATATTTATCAAGATCAGGTTTAATTGACCGTTTCAGTGTGGTACCACATTACTACGTGATCCAAACCAGAAAAAACCCAGGATCCGTTCAACAAGTATGTGAAGGATGCGAAAGTATGAGTCTGATCAGTGAAAATCTCAGGCCTTACCTAGACCTAACTTGCGTTGTCCTCTAAAATATTGATGGAAACCGGGTTTCATTGACTGTTTCAGTGTGGTACTACATTACTACGTGATGCAATCCAGAAAAAGCCCAGGATCTAGCCATCAAGTATGAGAAATATGCGAAAGAATGAGCCTGATCAGAGCAAATCCTAGACCTAACCTAGACCTAACTTGCGATGCCCTCTAAAATATTGATGGAAACCAGGTTTCATTGACTGTTTCATTGTGGTACTACATTACTACGTGATGCAAACCAGACAATAACCCAGGATCTGTTCAACGAGTATGTGAAGTGTGCGAAAGTATGAGTCTGATGAGGTCAAATCCCAGACCAATCCCAGACTTAACTTGCGTTATCCTCTCAAATATTGATCGAAACCAGGTTTAATTGACCGTTTCAGTGTGGTACCTCATTACTACGTGATCCAAACCAGAAAAAACCTTGGATCAGTTCAACATGTATGTGAAGAATGCGAAAGTATGAGTCTGATGTGTGAAAATCCCAGGCCTAACCTAGACCTAACATGCGTTATCCTCTAAAATATTGATCGAAACCTGGTTTAATCGACTGCTTCAGTGTGGTACCACATTACTACGTGATCCAAACCAGAAAAAACCCAGGATCCGCTCAACAAGTATGTGAAGAATGCGAAAGTATGAGTCTGATGAGTGAAAATCCCAGACCTAACCTAGACCTAACATGCGTTATCCTCTAAAATATTGATCCAAACAAGGTTTAATGGACTGTTTCAGTGTGGTGCCACACTACCACGTGATCCAAACCAGAAAAAACCCAGGATCTGTTCAACAAGTATGTGAAAAACGCGAAAGTATGAGCCTGATGAGTGAAAATCCCGGGCCTAACCTAGACCTAACATGCGTTATCCTCTAAAATATTGATCCAAACCAGGTTTAATGGACTGTTTCAGTGTGGTACCACACTACTACCTGATCCAAACCAGAAAAAACCCAGGATCTGTTCAACAAGTATGTGAAAAACGCGAAAGTATGAGCCTGATGAGGGCAAATCCCAGACCTATCCCAGACCTAACTTGCGTTATCCTCTAAAATATTGATCGAAACCAGGTTTAATTGACCGTTTCAGTGTGGTACCTCATTACTACGTGATCCAAACCAGAAAAAAACCCAGGATCTGTTCAACAAGTATGTGAAAAACGCGAAAGTATGAGCCTGATGAGGGCAAGTCCCAGACCTATCCCAGACCTAACTTGCGTTGTCCTCTAAGATATTGATGGAAACCAGGTTTAATTGACTGTTTCACTGTTGTACTTCATTACTACGTGATGCAATCCAGAGAAAGCCCAGGATCTAGCCATGAAGTATGAGAAATATGCGAAAGTATGAGCCTGATCAGGGCAAATCCTAGACTTAACCCAAACCTAACATGCGTTATCCTCTCAAATATTTATCAAGATCAGGTTTAATTGACCGTTTCAGTGTGGTACCACATTACTACGTGATCCAAACCAGAAAAAACCCAGGATCCGTTCAACAAGTATGTGAAGGATGCGAAAGTATGAGTCTGATCAGTGAAAATCTCAGGCCTTACCTAGACCTATCTTGCGTTATCCTCTAAAATATTGAGCGAAACCAGGTTTAATGGACTGTTTCAGTGTGGTACCACACTACTTCGTGATCCAAACCAGACAAAACCCAGGATCTGTTAACAAGAATGTGAAAAACGCGAAACTGTGAGCCTGATGAGGGCAAATCTTAGACCTAACCTAGACCTAAGATGCGTTATCCTCTAAAATATTTATCCAGACCAGGTTTAATGGACTGTTTCAGTATGGTACCACACTACCACGTGATCCAAACCAGAAAAAACCCAGGATCTGTTCAACAAGTATGTGAAAAACGCGAAAATATGAGCCTGATGAGTGAAAATCCCGGGCCTAACCTAGACCTAACATGAGTTATACTCTAAAATATTGATCGAAACCTGGTTTAATCGACTGTTTCAGTGTGGTACCACATTACTATGTGATCCAAACCAGACAATAACCCAGGATCTGTTCAACGAGTATGTGAAGTGTGCGAAAGTATGAGTCTGATGAGGTCAAATCCCAGACCAATCCCAGACTTAACTTGCGTTATCCTCTCAAATATTGATCGAAACCAGGTTTAATTGACCGTTTCAGTGTGGTACCTCATTACTACGTGATCCAAACCAGAAAAAACCTTGGATCAGTTCAACAAGTATGTGAAGAATGCGAAAGTATGAGTCTGATCAGTGAAAATCCCAGGCCTAACATAGACCTAGCAAGCGTTATCCTCTAAAATATTCATCGAAACCAGGTTTAATCGACTGTTTCAGTGTGGTACCACATTACTACGTAACCCAAACCAGAAAAAACCCATGATCTGTTCAACAAGTATGTGAAAAACGCGAAAGTATGAGCCTGATGAGGGCAAATCCCAGACCTATCCCAGACCTAACTTGCGTTATCCTCTAAAATATTGATCGAAACCAGGTTTAATTGACTGTTTCAGCGTGGTACCACATTAGTACGTGATCCAAACCAGAAAAAACCTTGGATCAGTTCAACAAGTATGTGAAGAATGCGAAAGTATGAGTCTGATGAGAGCAAATCCTAGACCTAACCTAGTCCTAACATGCGTTATCCTCCAAAATATTCATCGAAACCTGGTTTAATCGACTGTTTCAGTGTGGTACCACATTACAATGTGATCCAAACCAGAAAATAGCCCAGGATCTAGCCATGAAGTATGAGAAGTATGCGAAAGTAAGAGCCTGATGAGGGCAAATCCTAGACCTATCCCAGACCTAACTTGCGCTATCCTCTAAAATATTGATCGAAACCAGGTTTAATTGACTGTTTCAGCGTGGTACCACACTACTACGTGATCCAAACCAGAAAAAACCCAGGATCCGTTCAACAAGTATGTGAAGAATGCGAAAATATGAGTCTGATGAGTGATAATCCCGGGGCTAACCTAGACCTAACATGCGTTATCCTCTAAAATATTGATCCAAACCAGGTTTAATGGACTGTTTCAGTGTGGTACCACTTTACTACGTGATCCAAGGCAGAAAAAACCCTCGATCAGGTCAACAAGTATGTGAAAAACGCGAAAGTATGAGTCTGATGAGGGCGAATCCCAGACCTATGCCAGACCTAACTTGCGTTATCCTCTAAAATATTGATCGAAACCAGGTTTAATTGACTGTTTCAGCGTGGTACCACATTACTACGTGATACAATCCAGAAACAGCCCAGGATGTAGCCATCAAGTATGAGAAATATGCGAAAGTATGAGCCTGATGAGGGCAAATCCTAGACTTAACCCAAACCTAACATGCGTTATCCTCTCAAATATTTATCAAGATCAGGTTTAATTGACCGTTTCAGTGTGGTACCACATTACTACGTGATCCAAACCAGAAAAAACCCAGGATCTGTTAACAAGAGTGTGAAAAACGCGAAACTGTGAGCCTGATGAGGGCAAATCTTAGACCTAACCCAGACCTAAGATGCGTTATCCTCTAAAATATTTATCCAGACCAGGTTTCATTGAATGTTTCAGTGTGGTACCACTTTACTACGTGATCCAATCCAGAAATAGCCCAGGATCTAGCCATGAAGTATGAGAAGTATGCGAAAGTAAGAGCCTGATGAGGGCAAATCCTAGACCTATCCCAGACCTAACTTGCGCTATCCTCTAAAATATTGATCGAAACCAGGTTTAATTGACTGTTTCAGCGTGGTACCACATTAGTACGTGATCCAAACCAGAAAAAACCTTGGATCAGTTCAACAAGTATGTGAAGAATGCGAAAGTATGAGTCTGATGAGTGAAAATCCCAGACCTAACCTAGACCTAACATGCGTTATCCTCTAAAATATTGATCCAAACCAGGTTTAATGGACTGTTTCAGTGTGGTACCACACTACTACGTGATCCAAACCAGAAAAAACCCAGGATCCGTTCAACAAGTATGTGAAGAATGCGAAAGTATGAGTCTGATGAGTGAAAATCCCAGGCCTAACCTAGACCTAACATGCGTTATCCTCTAAAATATTGATCGAAACCTGGTTTAATCGACTGTTTCAGTGTGGTACCACATTACTACGTGATGCAATCCAGAAAAAGCCCAGGATCTAGCCATCAAGTATGAGAAATATGCGAAAGAATGAGCCTGATGAGAGCAAATCCCAGACCTAACCAAGACCTAACATGCGTTATCCTCTAAAATATTGAGCGAAACCAGGTTTAATGGACTGTTTCAGTGTGGTACCACACTACTTCGTGATCCAAACCAGACAAAACCCAGGATCTGTTCATCAAGAATGTGAAAATCGCGAAACTGTGAGCCTGATGAGGGCAAATCTTACACCTAACCCAGACCTAAGATGCGTTATCCTCTAAAATATTTATCCAGACCAGGTTTCATTGAATGTTTCAGTGTGGTACCACTTTACTACGTGATCCAATCCAGAAATAGCCCAGGATCTAGCCATGAAGTATGAGAAATATGCAAAAGTAAGAGCCTGATGAGGGCAAATCCTAGACCTATCCCAGACCTAACTTGCGTTATCCTCTAAAATATTGATCAAAACCAGGTTTAATTGACTGTTTCAGCGTGGTACCACATTACTACGTGATACAATCCAGAAACAGCCCAGGATCTAGCCATGAAGTATGAGAAATATGCGAAAGTATGAGCCTGATGAGGGCAAATCCTAGACCTAACCCCGACCTAACATGCGTTATCCTCTAAAATATTTATCAAGACCAGGTTTAATTGATTGTTTCAGTGTGGTCCCACATTACTACGGGTTCCATACCAGAAAAATCCCAGGATCTGTTCAACATGTATGAGAAATATGCGAAAGAAAGAGCCTGATGAGAGCATATCCCAGACCTAACCAAGACCTAACATGAATTATTCTCTAAAATATTGATCGAAACCAGGTTTAATTGACTGTTTCAGTGTGGTCCCACATTACTACGTGATCCAAACCAGAAAAAACCCAGGATCCGTTCAACAAGTATGTGAAGAATGCGAAAGTATGAGTCTGATGAGTGAAAATCCCAGACCTAACCTAGACCTAACATGCGTTATCCTCTAAAATATTGATCCAAACAAGGTTTAATGGACTGTTTCAGTGTGGTACCACACTACCACGTGATCCAAACCAGAAAAAACCCAGGATCTGTTCAACAAGTATGTGAAAAACGCGAAAGTATGAGCCTGATGAGTGAAAATCCCGGGCCTAACCTAGACCTAACATGAGTTATACTCTAAGATATTGATCGAAACCTGGTTTAATCGACTGTTTCAGTGTGGTACCACATTACTATGTGATCCAAACCAGACAATAACCCAGGATCTGTTCAACGAGTATGTGAAGAGTGCGAAAGTATGAGTCTGATGAGGTCAAATCCCAGACCAATCCCAGACTTAACTTGCGTTATCCTCTAAAATATTGATCGAAACCAGGTTTAATTGACCGTTTCAGTGTGGTACCTCATTACTACGTGATCCAAACCAGAAAAAACCTTGGATCAGTTCAACAAGTATGTGAAGAATGCGAAAGTATGAGTCTGATCAGTGAAAATCCCAGGCCTAACATAGACCTAGCTTGCGTTATCCTCTAAAATATTGATCGAAACCAGGTTTAATCGACTGTTTCAGTGTGGTACCACATTACTACGTAACCCAAACCAGAAAAAACCCATGATCTGTTCAACAAGTATGTGAAAAACGCGAAAGTATGAGCCTGATGAGGGCAAATCCCAGACCTATCCCAGACCTAACTTGCGTTATCCTCTAAAATATTGATCGAAACCAGGTTTAATTGACCGTTTCAGTGTGGTACCTCATTACTACGTGATCCAAACCAGAAAAAACCTCGGATCAGTTCAACAAGTATGTGAAGAATGCGAAAGTATGAGTCCGATCAGTGAGAATCCCAGGCCTAACATAGACCTAGCTTGCGTTATCCTCTAAAATATTGATCGAAACCAGGTTTAATCGACTGTTTCAGTGTGGTACCACATTACTACGTAACCCAAACCAGAAAAAACCCATGATCTGTTCAACAAGTATGTGAAAAACGCGAAAGTATGAGCCTGATGAGGGCAAATCCCAGACCTATCCCAGACCTAACTAGCGTTATCCTCTAAAATATTGATCGAAACCAGGTTTAATTGACCGTTTCAGTGTGGTACCTCATTACTACGTGATCCAAACCAGAAAAAACCCAGGATCCGTTCAACAAGTACGTGAAGAATGCGAAAGTATGAGTCTGATCAGTGAAAATCTCAGGCCTTACCTAGACCTAACTTGCGTTGTCCTCTAAAATAGTGATGGAAACAAGGTTTCATTGACTGTTTCAGTGTGGTACTACATTACTACGTGATGCAATCCAGAAAAAGCCCAGGATCTAGCCATCAAGTATGAGAAATATGCGAAAGAATGAGCCTGATGAGAGCAAATCCCAGACCTAACCAAGACCTAACATGCGTTATCCTCTAAAATATTGAGCGAAACCAGGTTTAATGGACTGTTTCAGTGTGGTACCACACTACTTCGTGATCCAAACCAGACAAAACCCAGGATCTGTTCATCAAGAATGTGAAAATCGCGAAACTGTGAGCCTGATGAGGGCAAATCTTACACCTAACCCAGACCTAAGATGCGTTATCCTCTAAAATATTTATCCAGACCAGGTTTCATTGAATGTTTCAGTGTGGTACCACTTTACTACGTGATCCAATCCAGAAATAGCCCAGGATCTAGCCATGAAGTATGAGAAATATGCAAAAGTAAGAGCCTGATGAGGGCAAATCCTAGACCTATCCCAGACCTAACTTGCGTTATCCTCTCAAATATTGATCAAAACCAGGTTTAATTGACTGTTTCAGCGTGGTACCACATTACTACGTGATACAATCCAGAAACAGCCCAGGATCTAGCCATGAAGTATGAGAAATATGCGAAAGTATGAGCCTGATGAGGGCAAATCCTAGACCTAACCCCGACCTAACATGCGTTATCCTCTAAAATATTTATCAAGACCAGGTTTAATTGATTGTTTCAGTGTGGTCCCACATTACTACGGGTTCCATACCAGAAAAATCCCAGGATCTGTTCAACATGTATGAGAAATATGCGAAAGAAAGAGCCTGATGAGAGCATATCCCAGACCTAACCAAGACCTAACATGAATTATTCTCTAAAATATTGATCGAAACCAGGTTTAATTGACTGTTTCAGTGTGGTCCCACATTACTACGTGATCCAAACCAGAAAAAACCCAGGATCCGTTCAACAAGTATGTGAAGAATGCGAAAGTATGAGTCTGATGAGTGAAAATCCCAGGCCTAACCTAGACCTAACATGCGTTATCCTCTAAAATATTGATCCAAACCAGGTTTAATGGACTGTTTCAGTGTGGTACCACACTACTACGTGATCCAATCCAGAAAAAACCCAGGATCCGTTCAACAAGTATGTGAAGAATGCGAAAGTATGAGTCTGATGAGTGAAAATCCCAGGCCTAACCTAGACCTAACATGCGTTATCCTCTAAAATATTGATCGAAACCTGGTTTAATCGACTGTTTCAGTGTGGTACCACACTACCACGTGATCCAAACCAGAAAAAACCCAGGATCTGTTCAACAAGTATGTGAAAAACGCGAAAGTATGAGCCTGATGAGTGAAAATCCCGGGCCTAACCTAGACCTAACATGAGTTATACTCTAAAATATTGATCGAAACCAGGTTTAATTGACCGTTTCAGTGTGGTACCTCATTACTACGTGATCCAAACCAGAAAAAACCCAGGATCCGTTCAACAAGTACGTGAAGAATGCGAAAGTATGAGTCTGATCAGTGAAAATCTCAGGCCTTACCTAGACCTAACTTGCGTTGTCCTCTAAAATAGTGATGGAAACAAGGTTTCATTGACTGTTTCAGTGTGGTACTACATTACTGCGTGATGCAATCCAGAAAAAGTTCAGGATCTAGCCATCAAGTATGAGAAATATGCGAAAGAATGAGCCTGATGAGAGCAAATCCCAGACCTAACCAAGACCTAACATGCGTTATCCTCTAAAATATTGAGCGAAACCAGGTTTAATGGACTGTTTCAGTGTGGTACCACACTACTTCGTGATCCAAACCAGACAAAACCCAGGATCTGTTCATCAAGAATGTGAAAAACGCGAAACTGTGAGCCTGATGAGGGCAAATCTTACACCTAACCCAGACCCAAGATGCGTTATCCTCTAAAATATTTATCCAGACCAGGTTTCATTGAATGTTTCAGTGTGGTACCACTTTACTACGTGATCCAATCCAGAAATAGCCCAGGATCTAGCCATGAAGTATGAGAAATATGCAAAAGTAAGAGCCTGATGAGGGCAAATCCTAGACCTATCCCAGACCTAACTTGCGTTATCCTCTAAAATATTGATCAAAACCAGGTTTAATTGACTGTTTCAGCGTGGTACCACATTACTACGTGATACAATCCAGAAACAGCCCAGGATCTAGCCATGAAGTATGAGAAATATGCGAAAGTATGAGCCTGATGAGGGCAAATCCTAGACCTAACCCAGACCTAACATGCGTTATCCTCTAAAATATTCATCAAGACCAGGTTAAATTGATTGTTTCAGTGTGGTCCCACATTACTACGGGTTCCATACCAGAAAAATCCCAGGATCTGTTCAACATGTATGAGAAATATGCGAAAGAAAGAGCCTGATGAGAGCAAATCCCAGACCTAACCTAGACCTAACATGAATTATTCTCTAAAATATTGATCGAAACCAGGTTTAATTGACTGTTTCAGTGTGGTCCCACATTACTACGTGATCCAAACCAGAAAAAACCCAGGATCCGTTCAACAAGTATGTGAAGAATGCGAAAGTATGAGTCTGATGAGTGAAAATCCCAGGCCTAACCTAGACCTAACATGCGTTATCCTCTAAAATATTGATCGAAACCAGGTTTAATCGACTGTTTCAGTGTGGTACCACATTACTACGTGATCCAAACCAGAAAAAACCCAGGATCCGTTTACAAGTATGTGAAGAATGCGAAAGTATGAGTCTGATCAGTGAAAATCCCAGGCCTAACCTAGACCTAACATGAGTTATTCTCTAAAATATTGATCGAAACCAGGTTTAATCGACTGTTTCAGTGTGGTACCACATTACTACGTGATCCAAACCAGAAAAAACCCAGGATCAGTTCAACAAGTATGTGAAGAATGCGAAAGTATGAGTCTGATGAGTGAAAATCCCAGGCCTAACCTAGACCTAACATGCGTTATCCTCAAAAATATTGATCGAAACATGGTTTAATCGACTGTTTCAGTGTGGTACCACATTACTATGTGATCCAAACCAGAAAATAACCCAGGATCTGTTCAACGAGTATGTGAAAAACGCGAAAGTATGAGCCTGATGAGGGCAAATCCCAGACATATCCCAGACCTAACTTGCGTTGTCCTCTAAGATATTCACGGAAACCAGGTTTAATTGACTGTTTCAGTGTTGTACTTCATTACTACGTGATGCAATCCAGAAAAAGCCCAGGATCTAGCCATCAAGTATGAGAAATATGCGAAAGAATGAGCCTGATGAGAGCAAATCCCAGACCTAACCTAGACCTAACATGAATTATTCTCTAAAATATTTATCGAGACCAGTTTTAATCGACTGTTTCAGTGTGGTACCACATTACTACGTGATCCAAACCAGAAAAAACCGAGGATCAGTTCAACAAGTATGTGAAGAATGCGAAAGTATGAGTCTGATGAGTGAAAATCCCAGGGCTAACCTAGACCTAACATGCGTTATCCTCTAAAATATTGATCGAAACCAGGTTTAATCGACTGTTTCAGTGTGGTACCGCATTACTACGTGATCCAAACCAGAAAAAACCCAGGATCAGTTCAACAAGTATGTGAAGAATGCGAAAGTATGAGTCTGATGAGTGAAAATCCCAGTGCTAACCTAGACCTAACATGCGTTATCCACTAAAATATTGATCGAAGCCAGGTTTAATCGACTGTTTCAGTGTGGTATCACACTACTACGTGACCTAAACCAGAAAAAACCCATGATCTGTTCATTAAGTATGTGAAAAACGCGAAACTGTGAGCCTGATGAGGGCAAATCTTAGACCTAACCCAGACCTAAGATGCGTTATCCTCTAAAATATTTATCGAGACCAGGTTTCATTGAATGTTTCAGTGTGGTACCACTTTACTACGTGATCCAATCCAGAAATAGCCCAGGATCTAGCCATGAAGTATGAGAAATATGCGAAAGTAAGAGCCTGATGAGGGCAAATCCTAGACCTATCCCAGACCTAACTTGCGTTGCCCTCTAAAATACTGATGGAAACCAGGTTTAATCGACTGTTTCGGTGTGGTACTACATTACTACGTGATGCAAACCAGAAAATAACCCAGGATCTGTTCAACGAGTATGTGAAGTGTGCGAAAGTGTGAGTCTGATGAGGTCAAATCCCAGCCCAATCCCAGACTTAACTTGCGTTATCCTCTAAAATATTGAGCGAAACCAGGTTTAATGAACTGTTTCAGTGTGGTACCACACTACTTCGTGATCCAAACGAGAAGAAACCCAGGATCTGTTCAACAAGTATGTGAAAAACGCGAAACTGTGAGCCTGATGAGGGCAAATCTTAGACCTAACCCAGACCTAAGATGCGTTATCCTCTAAAATATTTATCCAGACCAGGTTTCATTGAATGTTTCAGTGTGGTACCACTTTACTACGTGATCCAATCCAGAAATAGCCCAGGATCTAGCCATGAAGTATGAGAAATATGCGAAAGTAAGAGCCTGATGAGGGCAAATCCTAGACCTATCCCAGACCTAACTTGCGTTATCCTCTAAAATATTGATCGAAACCAGGTTTAGTTGACTGTTTCAGCGTGGTACCACATTACTACGTGATACAATCCAGGAACAGCCCAGGATCTAGCCATGAAGTATGAGAAATATGCGAAAGTATGAGCCTGATGAGGGCAAATCCTAGACCTAGCCCAGACCTAACATGCGTTATCCTCTAAAATATTTATCAAGACCAGGTTTAATTGATTGTTTCAGTGTGGTCCCACATTACTACGGGTTCCATACCAGAAAAATCCCAGGATCTGTTCAACATGTATGAGAAATATGCGAAAGAAAGAGCCTGATGAGAGCAAATCCCAGACCTAACCTAGACCTAACATGAATTATTCTCTAAAATATTTATCGAGACCAGTTTTAATCGACTGTTTCAGTGTGGTACCACATTACTAAGTGATCCAAACCAGAAAAAACCGAGGATCAGTTCAACAAGTATGTGAAGAATGCGAAAGTATGAGTCTGATGAGTGAAAATCCCAGGGCTAACCTAGTCCTAACATGAATTATTCTCTAAAATATTTATCGAGACCAGTTTTAATCGACTGTTTCAGTGTGGTACCACATTACTACGTGATCCAAACAAGAAAAAACCGAGGATCAGTTCAACAAGTATGTGAAGAATGCGAAAGTATGAGTCTGATGAGTGAAAATCCCAGGGCTAACCTAGACCTAACATGCGTTATCCTCTAAAATATTGATCGAAACCAGGATTAATCGACTGTTTCAGTGTGGTACCGCATTACTACGTGATCCAAACCAGAGAAAACCCAGGATCAGTTCAACAAGTATGTGAAGAATGCGAAAGTATGAGTCTGATGAGTGAAAATCCCAGTGCTAACCTAGACCTAACATGCGTTATCCACTAAAATATTGATCGAAGCCAGGTTTAATCGACTGTTTCAGTGTGGCATCACTCTACTACGTGACCCAAACCAGAAAAAACCCATGATCTGTTCAACAAGTATGTGAAGAATGCGAAAGTATGAGTCTGATGATTGAAAATCCCAGTGCTAACCTAGACCTAACATGCGTTATCCTCAAAAATATTGATCGAAACCTGGTTTAATCGACTGTTTCAGTGTGGTACCACATTACTATGTGATCCAAACCAGAAAATAACCCAGGATCTGTTCAACGAGTATGTGAAAAACGCGAAAGTATGAGCCTGATGAGGGCAAATCCCAGACATATCCCAGACCTAACTTGCGTTGTCCTCTAAGATATTGACGGAAACCAGGTTTAATTGACTGTTTCAGTGTTGTACTTCATTACAACGTGATGCAATCCAGAAAAAGCCCAGGATCTAGCCATCAAGTATGAGAAATATGCGAATGAATGAGCCTGATGAGAGCAAATTCCAGACCTAACCTAGACCTAACTTGCGTTGCCCTCTAAAATACTGATGGAAACCAGGTTTAAACGACTGTTTCAGTGTGGTACTACATTACTACGTGATGCAAACCAGAAAATAACCCAGGATCTGTTCAACGAGTATGTGAAGTGTGCGAAAGTGTGAGTCTGATGAGGTCAAATCCCAGCCCAATCCCAGACTTAACTTGCGTTATCCTCTAAAATATTGAGCGAAACCAGGTTTAATGAACTGTTTCAGTGTGGTACCACACTACTTCGTGATCCAAACGAGAAGAAACCCAGGATCTGTTCAACAAGTATGTGAAAAACGCGAAACTGTGAGCCTGATGAGGGCAAATCTTAGACCTAACCCAGACCTAAGATGCGTTATCCTCTAAAATATTTATCCAGACCAGGTTTAATTGATTGTTTCAGTGTGGTCCCACATTACTACGGGTTCCATACCAGAAAAATCCCAGGATCTGTTCAACATGTATGAGAAATATGCGAAAGAAAGAGCCTGATGAGAGCAAATCCCAGACCTAACCTAGACCTAACATGAATTATTCTCTAAAATATTGATCGAAACCAGGTTTAATTGACTGTTTCAGTGTTGTCCTACATTACTACGTGATCCAAACCAGAAAAAACCCAGGATCCGTTCAACAAGTATGTGAAGAATGCGAAAGTATGAGTCTGATGAGTGAAAATCCCAGGCCTAACCTAGACCTAACATGCGTTATCCTCTAAAATATTGATCGAAACCAGGTTTAATCGACTGTTTCAGTGTGGTACCACATTACTACGTGATCCAATCCAGAAAAAACCCAGGATCCATTTACAAGTATGTGAAGAATGCGAAAGTATGAGTCTGATCAGTGAAAATCCCAGGCCTAACCTAGACCTAACATGAGTTATTCTCTAAAATATTGATCGAAACCAGGTTTAATCGACTGTTTCAGTGTGGTACCACATTACTACGTGATCCAAACCAGAAAAAACCCAGGATCAGTTCAACAAGTATGTGAAGAATGCGAAAGTATGAGTCTGATGAGTGAAAATCCCAGGCCTAACCTAGACCTAACATGCGTTATCCTCAAAAATATTGATCGAAACCTGGTTTAATCGACTGTTTCAGTGTGGTACCACATTACTATGTGATCCAAACCAGAAAATAACCCAGGATCTGTTCAACGAGTATGTGAAAAACGCGAAAGTATGAGCCTGATGAGGGCAAATCCCAGACATATCCCAGACCTAACTTGCGTTGTCCTCTAAGATATTCACGGAAACCAGGTTTAATTGACTGTTTCAGTGTTGTACTTCATTACTACGTGATGCAATCCAGAAAAAGCCCAGGATCTAGCCATCAAGTATGAGAAATATGCGAAAGAATGAGCCTGATGAGAGCAAATCCCAGACCTAACCTAGACCTAACATGAATTATTCTCTAAAATATTTATCGAGACCAGTTTTAATCGACTGTTTCAGTGTGGTACCACATTACTAAGTGATCCAAACCAGAAAAAACCGAGGATCAGTTCAACAAGTATGTGAAGAATGCGAAAGTATGAGTCTGATGAGTGAAAATCCCAGGCCTAACCTAGACCTAACATGCGTTATCCTCAAAAATATTGATCGAAACCTGGTTTAATCGACTGTTTCAGTGTGGTACCACATTACTATGTGATCCAAACCAGAAAATAACCCAGGATCTGTTCAACGAGTATGTGAAAAACGCGAAAGTATGAGCCTGATGAGGGCAAATCCCAGACATATCCCAGACCTAACTTGCGTTGTCCTCTAAGATATTCACGGAAACCAGGTTTAATTGACTGTTTCAGTGTTGTACTTCATTACTACGTGATGCAATCCAGAAAAAGCCCAGGATCTAGCCATCAAGTATGAGAAATATGCGAAAGAATGAGCCTGATGAGAGCAAATCCCAGACCTAACCTAGACCTAACATGAATTATTCTCTAAAATATTTATCGAGACCAGTTTTAATCGACTGTTTCAGTGTGGTACCACATTACTAAGTGATCCAAACCAGAAAAAACCGAGGATCAGTTCAACAAGTATGTGAAGAATGCGAAAGTATGAGTCTGATGAGTGAAAATCCCAGGGCTAACCTAGACCTAACATGCGTTATCCTCTAAAATATTGATCGAAACCAGGTTTAATCGACTGTTTCAGTGTGGTACCGCATTACTACGTGATCCAAACCAGAGAAAACCCAGGATCAGTTCAACAAGTATGTGAAGAATGCGAAAGTATGAGTCTGATGAGTGAAAATCCCAGTGCTAACCTAGACCTAACATGCGTTATCCACTAAAATATTGATCGAAGCCAGGTTTAATCGACTGTTTCAGTGTGGCATCACACTACTACGTGACCCAAACCAGAAAAAACCCATGATCTGTTCAACAAGTATGTGAAGAATGCGAAAGTATGAGTCTGATGAGTGAAAATCCCTGTGCTAACCTAGACCTAACATGCGTTATCCTCAAAAATATTGATCGAAACCTGGTTTAATCGACTGTTTCAGTGTGGTACCACATTACTATGTGATCCAAACCAGAAAATAACCCAGGATCTGTTCAACGAGTATGTGAAAAACGCGAAAGTATGAGCCTGATGAGGGCAAATCCCAGACATATCCCAGACCTAACTTGCGTTGTCCTCTAAGATATTGACGGAAACCAGGTTTAATTGACTGTTTCAGTGTTGTACTTCATTACAACGTGATGCAATCCAGAAAAAGCCCAGGATCTAGCCATCAAGTATGAGAAATATGCGAATGAATGAGCCTGATGAGAGCAAATTCCAGACCTAACCTAGACCTAACTTGCGTTGCCCTCTAAAATACTGATGGAAACCAGGTTTAAACGACTGTTTCAGTGTGGTACTACATTACTACGTGATGCAAACCAGAAAATAACCCAGGATCTGTTCAACGAGTATGTGAAGTGTGCGAAAGTGTGAGTCTGATGAGGTCAAATCCCAGCCCAATCCCAGACTTAACTTGCGTTATCCTCTAAAATATTGAGCGAAACCAGGTTTAATGAACTGTTTCAGTGTGGTACCACACTACTTCGTGATCCAAACGAGAAGAAACCCAGGATCTGTTCAACAAGTATGTGAAAAACGCGAAACTGTGAGCCTGATGAGGGCAAATCTTAGACCTAACCCAGACCTAAGATGCGTTATCCTCTAAAATATTTATCCAGACCAGGTTTAATTGATTGTTTCAGTGTGGTCCCACATTACTACGTGTTCCATACCAGAAAAATCCCAGGATCTGTTCAACATGTATGAGAAATATGCGAAAGAAAGAGCCTGATGAGAGCAAATCCCAGACCTAACCTAGACCTAACATGAATTATTCTCTAAAATATTGATCGAAACCAGGTTTAATTGACTGTTTCAGTGTGGTCCTACATTACTACGTGATCCAAACCAGAAAAAACCCAGGATCCGATCAACAAGTATGTGAAGAATGCGAAAGTATGAGTCTGATGAGTGAAAATCCCAGGCCTAACCTAGACCTAACATGCGTTATCCTCTAAAATATTGATCGAAACCAGGTTTAATCGACTGTTTCAGTGTGGTACCACATTACTACGTGATCCAATCCAGAAAAAACCCAGGATCCGTTTACAAGTATGTGAAGAATGCGAAAGTATGAGTCTGATCAGTGAAAATCCCAGGCCTAACCTAGACCTAACATGAGTTATTCCCTAAAATATTGATCGAAACCAGGTTTAATCGACTGTTTCAGTGTGGTACCACATTACTACGTGATCCAAACCTGAAAAAACCCAGGATCAGTTCAACAAGTATGTGAAGAATGCGAAAGTATGAGTCTGATCAGTGAAAATCCCAGGCCTAACCTAGACCTAACATGAGTTATTCTCTAAAATATTGATCGAAACCAGGTTTAATCGACTGTTTCAGTGTGGTACCACATTACTACGTGATCCAAACCAGAAAAAACCCAGGATCAGTTCAACAAGTATGTGAAGAATGCGAAAGTATGAGTCTGATCAGTGAAAATCCCAGGCCTAACCTAGACCTAACATGAGTTATTCTCTAAAATATTGATCGAAACCAGGTTTAATCGACTGTTTCAGTGTGGTACCACATTACTACGTGATCCAAACCAGAAAAAACCCAGGATCAGTTCAACAAGTATGTGAAGAATGCGAAAGTATGAGTCTGATGAGTGAAAATCCCAGGCCTAACCTAGACCTAACATGCGTTATCCTCAAAAATATTGATCGAAACCTGGTTTAATCGACTGTTTCAGTGTGGTACCACATTACTATGTGATCCAAACCAGAAAATAACCCAGGATCTGTTCAACGAGTATGTGAAAAACGCGAAAGTATGAGCCTGATGAGGGCAAATCCCAGACATATCCCAGACCTAACTTGCGTTGTCCTCTAAGATATTGACGGAAACCAGGTTTAATTGACTGTTTCAGTGTTGTACTTCATTACAACGTGATGCAATCCAGAAAAAGCCCAGGATCTAGCCATCAAGTATGAGAAATATGCGAAAGAATGAGCCTGATGAGAGCAAATCCCAGACCTAACCTAGACCTAACATGAATTATTCTCTAAAATATTTATCGAGACCAGTTTTAATCGACTGTTTCAGTGTGGTACCACATTACTAAGTGATCCAACCCAGAAAAAACCGAGGATCAGTTCAACAAGTATGTGAAGAATGCGAAAGTGTGAGTCTGATGAGGTCAAATCCCAGCCCAATCCCAGACTTAACTTGCGTTATCCTCTAAAATATTGAGCGAAACCAGGTTTAATGAACTGTTTCAGTGTGGTACCACACTACTTCGTGATCCAAACGAGAAAAAACCCAGGATCTGTTCAACAAGTATGTGAAAAACGCGAAACTGTGAGCCTGATGAGGGCAAATCTTAGACCTAACCCAGACCTAAGATGCGTTCTCCTCTAAAATATCTATCCAGACCAGGTTTCATTGAATGTTTCAGTGTGGTACCACTTTACTACGTGATCCAATCCAGAAATAGCCCAGGATCTAGCCATGAAGTATGAGAAATATGCGAAAGTAAGAGCCTGATGAGGGCAAATCCTAGACCTATCCCAGACCTAACTTACGTTATCCTCTAAAATATTGACCGAAACCAGGTTTAGTTGACTGTTTCAGCGTGGTACCACATTACTACGTGATACAATCCAGAAACAGCCCAGGATCTAGCCATGAAGTATGAGAAATATGCGAAAGTATGAGCCTGATGAGGGCAAATCCTAGACCTAACCCAGACCTAACATGCGTTATCCTCTAAAATATTTATCAAAACCAGGTTTAATTGATTGTTTCAGTGTGGTCCCACATTACTACGGGTTCCATACCAGAAAAATCCCAGGATCTGTTCAACATGTATGAGAAATATGCGAAAGAAAGAGCCTGATGAGAGCAAATCCCAGACCTAACCTAGACCTAACATGAATTATTCTCTAAAACATTGATCGAAACCAGGTTTAATTGACTGTGTCAGTGTGGTCCCACATTACTACGTGATCCAAACCAGAAAAAACCCAGGATCCGTTCAACAAGTATGTGAAGAATGCGAAAGTATGAGTCTGATGAGTGAAATTCCCAGGCCTAACCTAGACCTAACATGCGTTATCTTCAAAAATATTGATCGAAACCTGGTTTAATCGACTGTTTCAGAGTGGTACCACATTACTATGTGATCCAAACCAGAAAATAACCCAGGATCTGTTCAACGAGTATGTGAAGTGTGCGAAAGTATGAGTCTGATGAGGTCAAATCCCAGACCAATCCCAGACTTAACTTGCGTTATCCTCTAAAATATTGATCGAAACCAGGTTTAATCGACTGTTTCAGTGTGGTACCACATTACTACGTGATCCAAACCAGAAAAAACCAAGGATCCGTTTACAAGTATGTGAAGAATGCGAAAGTATTAGTCTGATCAGTGAAAATCCCAGGCCTAACCTAGACCTAACATGCGTTATCTTCAAAAATAGTGATGGAAACCAGGTTTCATTGACTGTTTCAGTGTGGTACTACATTACTACGTGATGCAATCCAGAAAAAGCCCAGGATCTAGCCATGAAGTATGAGAAATATGCGAAAGCAAGAGCCTGATGAGGGCAAATCTCAGGCCATACCTAGACCTAACATGCGTTCTCCTCTAAAATATTGATGGAAACCAGGTTTCATTGACTGTTTCAGTGTTGTACTTCATTACTTCGTGATGCAATCTAGAAAAAGCCCAGGATCTAGCCATCAAGTATGAGAAATATGCGAAAGAATGAGCCTGATGAGAGCAAATCCCAGACCTAACCAAGACCTAACATGCGTTATCCTCTAAAATATTGAGCGAAACCAGGTTCAATGGACTGTTTCAGTGTGGTACCACACTACTTCGTGATCCAAACCAGACAAAACCCAGGATCTGTTCATCAAGAATGTGAAAAACGCGAAACTGTGAGCCTGATGAGGGCAAATCTTACACCTAACCCAGACCTAAGATGCGTTATCCTCTAAAATATTTATCCAGACCAGGTTTCATTGAATGTTTCAGTGTGGTACCACGTTACTACGGGTTCCATACCAGAAAAATCCCAGGATCTGTTCAACATGTATGAGAAATATGCGAAAGAAAGAGCCTGATGAGAGCAAATCCCAGACCTAACCTAGACCTAACATGAATTATTCTCTAAAATATTGATCGAAACCAGGTTTAATTGACTGTTTCAGTGTGGTCCCACATTACTACGTGATCCAAACCAGAAAAAACCCAGGATCCGTTCAACAAGTATGTGAAGAATGCGAAAGTATGAGTCTGATGAGTGAAAATCCCAGGCCTAACCTAGACCTAACATGCGTTATCTTCAAAAATAGTGATGGAAACCAGGTTTCATTGACTGTTTCAGTGTGGTACTACATTACTAAGTGATGCAATCCAGAAAAAGCCCAGGATCTAGCCATGAAGTATGAGAAATATGCGAAAGTAAGAGCCTGATGAGGGCAAATCCTAGACCTATCCCAGACCTAACTTGCGTTATCCTCTAAAATATTGATCAAAACCAGGTTTAATTGACTGTTTCAGCGTGGTACCACATTACTACGTGATACAATCCAGAAACAGCCCAGGATCTAGCCATGAAGTATGAGAAAGATGCGAAAGTATGAGCCTGATGAGGGCAAATCCTAGACCTAACCCAGACCTAACATGCGTTATCCTCTAAAATATTTATCAAGACCAGGTTTAATTGATTGTGTCAGTGTGGTCCCACATTACTGCGGGTTCCATACCAGAAAAATCCCAGGATCTGTTCAACATGTATGAGAAATATGCGAAAGAAAGAGCCTGATGAGAGCAAATCCCAGACCTAACCTAGACCTAACATGAATTATTCTCTAAAATATTGATCGAAACCAGGTTTAATTTACTGTTTCAGTGTGGTCCCACATTACTACGTGATCCAAACCAGAAAAAACCCAGGATCCGTTCAACAAGTATGTGAAGAATGCGAAAGTATGAGTCTGATGAGTGAAAATCCCAGGCCTAACCTAGGCCTAACATGCGTTATCCTCTAAAATATTGATCGAAACCAGGTTTAATCGACTGTTTCAGTGTGGTACCACATTACTACGTGATCCAAACCAGAAAAAACCCAGGATCCGTTTACAAGTATGTGAAGAATGCGAAAGTATGAGTCTGATCAGTGAAAATCCCAGGCCTAACCTAGACCTAACATGAGTTATTCTCTAAAATATTGATCGAAACCAGGTTTAATCGACTGTTTCAGTGTGGTACCACATTACTACGTGATCCAAACCAGAAAAAACCCAGGATCAGTTCAACAAGTATGTGAAGAATGCGAAAGTATGAGTCTGATGAGTGAAAATCCCAGGCCTAACCTAGACCTAACATGCGTTATCCTCAAAAATATAGATCGAAACCTGGTTTAATGGTCTGTTTCAGTGTGGTACCACATTACTATGTGATCCAAACCAGAAAACAACCCAGGATCTGTTCAACGAGTATGTCAAAAACGCGAAAGTATGAGCCTGATGAGGGCAAATCCCAGACATATCCCAGACCTAACTTGCGTTGTCCTCTAAGATATTGACGGAAACCAGGTTTAATTGACCGTTTCAGTGTGGTACCACATTACTACGTGATCCAAACCAGAAAAAACCCCGGATACGTTCAACAAGTATGTGAAGGATGCGAAAGTATGAGTCTGATCAGTGAAAATCTCAGGCCTTACCTAGACCTAACTTGCGTTGTCTTCTAAAATATTGATGGAAACCAGGTTTCATTGACTGTTTCAGTGTGGTACTACATTACTACGTGATGCAATCCAGAAAAAGCCCAGGATCTAGCCATCAAGTATGAGAAATATGCGAAAGAATGAGCCTGATGAGAGCAAATCCCAGACCTAACCTAGACCTAACTTGCGTTGCCCTCTAAAATACTGATGGAAACCAGGTTTCATTGACTGTTTCAGTGTGGTACTACATTACTACGTGATGCAAACCAGAAAATAACCCAGGATCTGTTCAACGAGTATGTGAAGTGTGCGAAAGTGTGAGTCTGATGAGGTTAAATCCCATCCCAATCCCAGACTTAACTTGCGTTATCCTCTAAAATATTGATCGAAACCAGGTTTAATCGACTGTTTCAATGTGGTACCACATTACTACGTGATCCAAACCAGAAAAATCCCAGGATCTGTTCAACATGTATGAGAAATATGCGAAAGAAAGAGCCTGATGAGTGCAAATCCCAGACCTAACCTAGACCTAACATGAATTATTCTCTAAAATATTGATCGAAACCAGGTTTAATTTACTGTTTCAGTGTGGTCCCACATTACTACGTGATCCAAACCAGAAAAAACCCAGGATCCGTTCAAGAAGTATGTGAAGAATGCGAAAGTATGAGTCTGATGAGTGAAAATCCCAGGCCTAACCTAGGCCTAACATGCGTTCTCCTCTAAAATATTGATCGAAACCAGGTTTAATCGACTGTTTCAGTGTGGTACCACATTACTACGTGATCCAAACCAGAAAAAACCCAGGATCCGCTTACAAGTATGTGAAGAATCCGAAAGTATGAGTCTGATCAGTGAAAATCCCAGGCCTAACCTAGACCTAACATGAGTTATTCTCTAAAATATTGATCGAAACCAGGTTTAATCGACTGTTTCAGTGTGGTACCACATTACTACGTAATCCAAACCAGAAAAAACCCAGGATCAGTTCAACAAGTATGTGAAGAATGCGAAAGTATGAGTCTGATGAGTGAAAATCCCTGGCCTAACCTAGACCTAACATGCGTTATCCTCAAAAATATTGATCGAAACCTGGTTTAATTGACTGTTTCAGTGTGGTACCACATTACTATGTGATCCAAACCAGAAAACAACCCAGGATCTGTTCAACGAGTATGTGAAAAACGCGAAAGTATGAGCCTGATGAGGGCAAATCCCAGACATATCCCAGACCTAACTTGCGTTGTCCTCTAAGATATTGACGGAAACCAGGTTTAGTTGACCGTTTCAGTGTGGTACCACATTACTACGTGATCCAAACCAGAAAAAACCCAGGATACGTTCAACAAGTATGTGAAGGATGCGAAAGTATGAGTCTGATCAGTGAAAATCTCAGGCCTTACCTAGACCTAACTTGCGTTGTCCTCTAAAATATTGATGGAAACCAGGTTTCATTGACTGTTTCAGTGTGGTACTACATTACTACGTGATGCAATCCAGAAAAAGCCCAGGATCTAGCCATCAAGTATGAGAAATATGCGAAAGAATGAGCCTGATGAGAGCAAATCCCAGACCTAACCTAGACCTAACTTGCGTTGCCCTCTAAAATACTGATGGAAACCAGGTTTCATTGACTGTTTCAGTGTGGTACTACATTACTACGTGATGCAAACCAGAAAATAACCCAGGATCTGTTCAACGAGTATGTGAAGTGTGCGAAAGTGTGAGTCTGACGAGGTTAAATCCCATCCCAATCCCAGACTTAACTTGCGTTATCCTCTAAAATATTGATCGAAACCAGGTTTAATCGACTGTTTCAGTGTGGTACCACATTACTACGTGATCCAAACCAGAAAAAACCGAGGATCAGTTCAACAAGTATGTGAAGAATGCGAAAGTATGAGTCTGATGAGTGAAAATCCCAGGGCTAACCTAGACCTAACATGCGTTATCCTCTAAAATATTGATCGAAACCTGGTTTAATCGACTGTTTCAGTGTGGTATCACACTACTACGTGACCCAAACCAGAAAAAACCCAAGATCTGTTCAACAAGTATGTGAAAAACGCGAAAGTATGAGCCTGATGAGGGCAAATCCCAGACCTATCCCAGACCTAACTTGCGTTATCCTCTAAAATATTGAGCGAGACCAGGTTTAATGGACTGTTTCAGTGTGGTACCACACTACTTCGTGATCCAAACGAAGAAAAAACCCATGATCTGTTGAACAAGTATGTGAAAAACGCGAAAGTATGAGCCTGATGAGGGCAAATCCCAGACCTATCCCAGACCTAACTTGCGTTATCCTCTAAAATATTGAGCGAAACCAGGATTAATCGACTGTTTCAGTGTGGTACCGCATTACTACGTGATCCAAACCAGAAAAAACCCAGGATCAGTTCAACAAGTATGTGAAGAATGCGAAAGTATGAGTCTGATGAGTGAAAATCCCAGTGCTAACCTAGACCTAACATGCGTTATCCACTAAAATATTGATCGAAGCCAGGTTTAATCGACTGTTTCAGTGTGGTATCACACTACTACCTGACCCAAACCAGAAAAAACCCATGATCTGTTCAACAAGTATGTGAAGAATGCGAAAGTATGAGTCTGATGAGTGAAAATCCCAGTGCTAACCTAGACCTAACATGCGTTATCCTCAAAAATATAGATCGAAGCCAGGTTTAATCGACTGTTTCAGTGTGGTATCACACTACTACGTGACCCAAACCAGAAAAAACCCATGATCTGTTCAACAAGTATGTGAAGAATGCGAAAGTATGAGTCTGATGAGTGAAAATCCCAGTGCTAACCTAGACCTAACATGCGTTATCCTCAAAAATATTGATCGAAACCTGGTTTAATCGACTGTTTCAGTGTGGTACCACATTACTATGTGATCCAAACCAGAAAAAACCGAGGATCAGTTCAACAAGTATGTGAAGAATGCGAAAGTATGAGTCTGATGAGTGAAAATCCCAGTGCTAACCTAGACCTAACATGCGTTATGCACTAAAATATTGATCGAAGCCAGGTTTAATCGACTGTTTCAGTGTGGTATCACACTACTACGTGACCCAAACCAGAAAAAACACATGATCTGTTCAACAAGTATGTGAAGAATGCGAAAGTATGAGTCTGATGAGTGAAAATCCCAGTGCTAACCTAGACCTAACATGCGTTATCCTCAAAAATATTGATCGAAGCCAGGTTTAATCGACTGTTTCAGTGTGGTACCACACTACTTCGTGATCCAAACGAGAAAAAACACAGGATCTCTTCAAGAAGTATGTGAAAAACGCGAAACTGTGAGCCTGATGAGGGCAAATCTTAGACCTAACCCAGACCTAAGATGCGTTATCCTCTAAAATATTTATCCAGACCAGGTTTAATTGACTGTTTCAGCGTGGTACCACATTACTACGTGATACAATCCAGAAACAGCCCAGGATCTAGCCATGAAGTATGAGAAATATGCGAAAGTATGAGCCTGATGAGGGCAAATCCTAGACCTAACCCAGACCTTACATGCGTTATCCTCTAAAATATTTATCAAGACCAGGTTTAATTGATTGTTTCAGTGTGGTCCCACATTACTACGGGTTCCATACCAGAAAAATCCCAGGATCTGTTCAACATGTATGAGAAAGATGCGAAAGAAAGAGCCTGATGAGAGCAAATCCCAGACCTAACCTAGACCTAACATGCGTTATGCACTAAAATATTGATCGAAGCCAGGTTTAATCGACTGTTTCAGTGTGGTATCACACTACTACGTGACCCAAACCAGAAAAAACACGTGATCTGTTCAACAAGTATGTGAAGAATGCGAAAGTATGAGTCTGATGAGTGAAAATCCCAGTGCTAACCTAGACCTGACATGCGTTATCCTCAAAAATATTGATCGAAGCCAGGTTTAATCGACTGTTTCACTGTGGTACCACACTACTTCGTGATCCAAACGAGAAAAAACCCAGGATCTCTTCAACAAGTATGTGAAAAACGCGAAACTGTGAGCCTGATGAGGGCAAATCTTAGACCTAACCCAGACCTAAGATGCGTTATCCTCTAAAATATTTATCCAGACCAGGTTTAATTGACTGTTTCAGCGTGGTACCACATTACTACGTGATACAATCCAGAAACAGCCCAGGATCTAGCCATGAAGTATGAGAAATATGCGAAAGTATGAGCCTGATGAGGCCAAATCCTAGACCTAACCTAGACCTAACATGCGTTATCCTCTAAAATATTTATCAAGACCAGGTTTAATCGACTGTTTCAGTGTGGTTCCACATTACTATGTGATCCAAACCAGAAAATAACCCAGGATCTAGCCATCAAGTATGAGAAATATGCGAAAGAATGAGCCTGATGAGAGCAAATCCCAAACCTAACCTAGACCTAACATGAATTATTCTCTAAAATATTGATCGAAACCAGGTTTAATTGACTGTTTCAGTGTGGTCCCACATTACTACGTGATCCAAACCAGAAAAAACCCAGGATCCGTTCAACAAGTATGTGAAAAACGCGAAAGTATGAGCCTGATGAGGGCAAATCCCAGACATATCCCAGACCTAACTTGCGTTGTCCTCTAAGATATTGACGGAAACCAGGTTTAATTGACTGTTTCAGTGTTGTACTTCATTACTACGTGATGCAATCCAGAAAAAGCCCAGGATCTAGCCATCAAGTATGAGAAATATGCGAAAGAACGAGCCTGATGAGAGCAAATACCAGACCTAACCTAGACCTAACATGAATTATTCTCTAAAATATTGATCGAGACCAGGTTTTATCGACTGTTTCAGTGTGGTACCACATTACTACGTGATCCAAACCAGAAAAAACCGAGGATCAGTTCAACAAGTATGTGAAGAATGCGAAAGTATGAGTCTGATGAGTGAAAATCCCAGGGCTAACCTAGACCTAACATGCGTTATCCTCTAAAATATTGATCGAAACCAGGTTTAATCGACTGTTTCAGTGTGGTACCACATTACTACGTGATCCAAACCAGAAAAAACCCAGGATCAGTTCAACAAGTATGTGAAGAATGCGAAAGTATGAGTCTGATGAGTGAAAATCCCAGTGCTAACCTGGACCTAACATGCGTTATCCACTAAAATATTGATCGAAGCCAGGTTTAATGGACAGTTTCAGTGTGGTACCACACTACTTCGTGATCCAAACGAGAAAAAACCCAGGATCTGTTCAACAAGTATGTGAAAAACGCGAAACTGTGAGCCTGATGAGGGCAAATCTTAGACCTAACCCAGACCTAAGATGCGTTATCCTCTAAAATATTGATCGCAAGCAGGTTTAATGGACTGTTTCAGTGTGGTACCACACTACTACGTGATCCAAACCAGAAATAGCCCAGGATCTAGCCATGATGTCTGAGATATATGCGAAAGTAAGAGCCTGATGAGGGCAAATCCTAGACCTATCCCAGACCTAACTTGCGTTATCCTCTAAAATATTGATCGAAACCAGGTTTAATTGACTGTTTCAGCGTGGTACCACATTACTACGTGATACATTCCAGAAACAGCCCAGGATCTAGCCATGAAGTATGAGAAATATGCGAAAGTATGAGCCTGATGAGGGCAAATCCTAGACCTAACCCAGACCTAACATGCGTTATCCTCTAAAATATTTATCAAGACCAGGTTTAATTGATTGTTTCAGTGTGGTCCCACATTACTACGTGATCCAAACCAGAAAAAACCCAGGATCTGTTCAACAAGTATGTGAAGAATGCGAAAGTATGAGTCTGATGAGGGCAAATCCCAGACCTATCCCAGACCTAACTTGCGTTATCCTCTAAAATATTGATCGAAACCAGGTTTAATTGACCGTTTCAGTGTGGTACCACATTACTACGTGATCCAAACCAGAAAAAACCCAGGATCCGTTTACAAGTATGTGAAGAATGCGAAAGTATGAGCCTGATGAGGGCAAATCCCAGACCTATCCCAGACCTAACTTGCGTTATCCTCTAAAATATTGAGCGAAACCAGGTTTAATGGACTGTTTCAGTGTGGTACCACACTACTTCGTGATCCAAACGAGAAAAAACCCAGGATCTCTTCAACAAGTATGTGAAAAACGCGAAACTGTGAGCCTGATGAGGGCAAATCTTAGACCTAACCCAGACCTAAGATGCGTTATCCTCTAAAATATTTATCCAGACCAGGTTTAATTGACTGTTTCACTGTGGTCCCACATTACTACGTGATCCAAACCAGAAAAAACCCAGGATCTGTTCAACAAGTATGTGAAGAATGCGAAAGTATGAGTCTGATCAGTGAAAATCCCAGGCCTAACCTAGACCTAACATGAGTTATACTCTAAAATATTGATCGAAACCTGGTTTAATCGACTGTTTCAGTGTGGTACCACATTACTATGTGATCCAAACCAGAAAATAACCCAGGATCTAGCCATCAAGTATGAGAAATATGCGAAAGAATGAGCCTGATGAGAGCAAATCCCAGACCTAACCTAGACCTAACATGAATTATTCTCTAAAATATTGATCGAAACCAGGTTTAATTGACTGTTTCACTGTGGTCCCACATTACTACGTGATCCAAACCAGAAAAAACCCAGGATCCGTTCAACAAGTATGTGAAGAATGCGAAAGTATGAGTCTGATGAGTGAATATCCCAGGCCTAACCTAGACCTAACATGCGTTATCCTCAAAAATATTGAACGAAACCTGGTTTAATCGACTGTTTCAGTGTGGTACCACATTACTATGTGATCCAAACCAGAAAATAACCCAGCATCTGTTCAACGAGTATGTGAAAAACGCGAAAGTATGAGCCTGATGAGGGCAAATCCCAGGCCTAACCTAGACCTAACATGCGTTGTCCTCTAAAATATTGATGGAAACCAGGTTTAATTGACTGTTTCTGTGTTGTACTTCATTACTACGTGATGCAATCCAGAGAAAGCCCAGGATCTATCCATCAAGTATGAGAAATATGCGAAAGAATGAGCCTGATGAGAGCAAATCCCAGACCTAACCTAGACCTAACATGAATTATTCTCTAAAATATTGATGGAAACTAGGTTTAATTGACTGTTTCAGTGTTGTACTTCATTACTACGTGATGCAATCCAGAGAAAGCCCAGGATCTATCCATCAAGTATGAGAAATATGCGAAAGAATGAGCCTGATGGGAGCAAATCCCAGACCTAACCTAGACCTAACATGAATTATTCTCTAAAATATTGATGGAAACCAGGTTTAATTGACTGTTTCAGTGTTGTACTTCATTACTACGTGATGCAATCCAGAAAAAGCCCAGGATCCAGCCATGAAGTATGAGAAATATGCGAAAGTATGAGCCTTATGAGGGCAAATCCTAGACCTAACTCAGACCTAACATGCGTTATCCTCTAAAATATTTATCAAGATCAGGTTTAATTGATTGTTTCAGTGTGGTACCACATTACTACGTGATCCACACCAGAAAAAACCCAAGATCCGTTCAACAAGTTTGTGAAGAATGCGAAAGTATGAGTCTGGTGAGTGAAAATCCCAGGCCTAACCTAGACCTAACATGCGTTATCCTCAATAATATTGATGGAAACCAGGCTTAATTGAGTGTTTCAGTGAGGTCCCACATTACTACGTGATCCAAACCAGAAAAAACCCATGATCCGTTCAACAAGTATGTGAAGAATGCGAAAGTATGGGTCTGATGAGTGAAAATCCCAGACCTAACCTAGACCTAACATGCGTTATCCTCAAAAATATTGATCGACACCTGGTTTAATCGACTGTTTCAGTGTGGTACCACATTACAATGTGATCCAAACCAGAAAATAACCCAGGATCTGTTCAACGAGTATGTGAAGTGTGCGAAAGTATGAGTCTGATGAGGTCAAATCCCAGACCAATACCAGACTTAACTTGCGTTATCCTCTAAAATATTGATCGAGACCAGGTTTAATCGACAGTTTCAGTGTGGTACCACATTACTACGTGATCCAAACCAGAAAAAAACCAGGATCCGTTCAACAAGTATCTGAAGAATGCGAAAGTATGAGTCTGATGAGTGAAAATCCCAGACCTAACCTAGACCTAACATGCGTTATGCACTAGAATATTGATCGAAGCCAGGTTTAATCGACTGTTTCAGTGTGGTATCACACTACTACGTGATCCAAAGCAGAAAAAACCCTCGATCAGGTCAACATGTATGTTAAGACTGCGAAAGAATGCCCCTGATGAGGGCAAATCCCAGGCCTAAACTAGTCCGAACATGCGTTGTCCTCTAAAATATTGATGGAAACCAGGTTTAATTGACTGTTTCAGTGTTGCACTTCATTACTACGTGATGCAATCCAGAAAAAGCCCAGGATCTAGCCATCAAGTATGAGAAATATGCGAAAGAATGAGCCTGATGAGGGCAAATCCTAGACCTAACCCAGACCTAACATGCGTTATCCTCTAAAATATTGATCGCAACCAGGTTTAATGTACTGTTTCAGTGTGGTATCACACTACTACGTGACCCAAACCAGAAAAAACCCATGATCTGTTCAACAAGTATGTGAAGAATGCGAAAGTATGAGTCTGATGAGTGAAAATCCCAGTGCTAACCTAGACCTAACATGCGTTATCCTCAAAAATATTGATCGAAACCTGGTTTAATCGACTGTTTCAGTGTGGTACCACATTACTATGTGATCCAAACCAGAAAAAACCGAGGATCAGTTCAACAAGTATGTGAAGAATGCGAAAGTATGAGTCTGATGAGTGAAAATCCCAGTGCTAACCTAGACCTAACATGCGTTATGCACTAAAATATTGATCGAAGCCAGGTTTAATCGACTGTTTCAGTGTGGTATCACACTACTACGTGACCCAAACCAGAAAAAACACATGATCTGTTCAACAAGTATGTGAAGAATGCGAAAGTATGAGTCTGATGAGTGAAAATCCCAGTGCTAACCTAGACCTAACATGCGTTATCCTCAAAAATATTGATCGAAGCCAGGTTTAATCGACTGTTTCAGTGTGGTACCACACTACTTCGTGATCCAAACGAGAAAAAACACAGGATCTCTTCAAGAAGTATGTGAAAAACGCGAAACTGTGAGCCTGATGAGGGCAAATCTTAGACCTAACCCAGACCTAAGATGCGTTATCCTCTAAAATATTTATCCAGACCAGGTTTAATTGACTGTTTCAGCGTGGTACCACATTACTACGTGATACAATCCAGAAACAGCCCAGGATCTAGCCATGAAGTATGAGAAATATGCGAAAGTATGAGCCTGATGAGGGCAAATCCTAGACCTAACCCAGACCTAACATGCGTTATCCTCTAAAATATTTATCAAGACCATGTTTAATTGATTGTTTCAGTGTGGTCCCACATTACTACGGGTTCCATACCAGAAAAATCCCAGGATCTGTTCAACATGTATGAGAAAGATGCGAAAGAAAGAGCCTGATGAGAGCAAATCCCAGACCTAACCTAGACCTAACATGCGTTATGCACTAAAATATTGATCGAAGCCAGGTTTAATCGACTGTTTCAGTGTGGTATCACACTACTACGTGACCCAAACCAGAAAAAACACGTGATCTGTTCAACAAGTATGTGAAGAATGCGAAAGTATGAGTCTGATGAGTGAAAATCCCAGTGCTAACCTAGACCTGACATGCGTTATCCTCAAAAATATTGATCGAAGCCAGGTTTAATCGACTGTTTCACTGTGGTACCACACTACTTCGTGATCCAAACGAGAAAAAACCCAGGATCTCTTCAACAAGTATGTGAAAAACGCGAAACTGTGAGCCTGATGAGGGCAAATCTTAGACCTAACCCAGACCTAAGATGCGTTATCCTCTAAAATATTTATCCAGACCAGGTTTAATTGACTGTTTCAGCGTGGTACCACATTACTACGTGATACAATCCAGAAACAGCCCAGGATCTAGCCATGAAGTATGAGAAATATGCGAAAGTATGAGCCTGATGAGGGCAAATCCTAGACCTAACCTAGACCTAACATGCGTTATCCTCTAAAATATTTATCAAGACCAGGTTTAATCGACTGTTTCAGTGTGGTTCCACATTACTATGTGATCCAAACCAGAAAATAACCCAGGATCTAGCCATCAAGTATGAGAAATATGCGAAAGAATGAGCCTGATGAGAGCAAATCCCAAACCTAACCTAGACCTAACATGAATTATTCTCTAAAATATTGATCGAAACCAGGTTTAATTGACTGTTTCAGTGTGGTCCCACATTACTACGTGATCCAAACCAGAAAAAACCCAGGATCCGTTCAACAAGTATGTGAAAAACGCGAAAGTATGAGCCTGATGAGGGCAAATCCCAGACATATCCCAGACCTAACTTGCGTTGTCCTCTAAGATATTGACGGAAACCAGGTTTAATTGACTGTTTCAGTGTTGTACTTCATTACTACGTGATGCAATCCAGAAAAAGCCCAGGATCTAGCCATCAAGTATGAGAAATATGCGAAAGAACGAGCCTGATGAGAGCAAATACCAGACCTAACCTAGACCTAACATGAATTATTCTCTAAAATATTGATCGAGACCAGGTTTTATCGACTGTTTCAGTGTGGTACCACATTACTACGTGATCCAAACCAGAAAAAACCGAGGATCAGTTCAACAAGTATGTGAAGAATGCGAAAGTATGAGTCTGATGAGTGAAAATCCCAGGGCTAACCTAGACCTAACATGCGTTATCCTCTAAAATATTGATCGAAACCAGGTTTAATCGACTGTTTCAGTGTGGTACCACATTACTACGTGATCCAAACCAGAAAAAACCCAGGATCAGTTCAACGAGTATGTGAAGAATGCGAAAGTATGAGTCTGATGAGTGAAAATCCCAGTGCTAACCTAGACCTAACATGCGTTATCCACTAAAATATTGATCGAAGCCAGGTTTAATGGACAGTTTCAGTGTGGTACCACACTACTTCGTGATCCAAACGAGAAAAAACCCAGGATCTGTTCAACAAGTATGTGAAAAACGCGAAACTGTGAGCCTGATGAGGGCAAATCTTAGACCTAACCCAGACCTAAGATGCGTTATCCTCTAAAATATTGATCGCAAGCAGGTTTAATGGACTGTTTCAGTGTGGTACCACACTACTACGTGATCCAAACCAGAAATAGCCCAGGATCTAGCCATGATGTCTGAGATATATGCGAAAGTAAGAGCCTGATGAGGGCAAATCCTAGACCTATCCCAGACCTAACTTGCGTTATCCTCTAAAATATTGATCGAAACCAGGTTTAATTGACTGTTTCAGCGTGGTACCACATTACTACGTGATACATTCCAGAAACAGCCCAGGATCTAGCCATGAAGTATGAGAAATATGCGAAAGTATGAGCCTGATGAGGGCAAATCCTAGACCTAACCCAGACCTAACATGCGTTATCCTCTAAAATATTTATCAAGACCAGGTTTAATTGATTGTTTCAGTGTGGTCCCACATTACTACGTGATCCAAACCAGAAAAAACCCAGGATCTGTTCAACAAGTATGTGAAGAATGCGAAAGTATGAGTCTGATGAGGGCAAATCCCAGACCTATCCCAGACCTAACTTGCGTTATCCTCTAAAATATTGATCGAAACCAGGTTTAATTGACCGTTTCAGTGTGGTACCACATTACTACGTGATCCAAACCAGAAAAAACCCAGGATCCGTTTACAAGTATGTGAAGAATGCGAAAGTATGAGCCTGATGAGGGCAAATCCCAGACCTATCCCAGACCTAACTTGCGTTATCCTCTAAAATATTGAGCGAAACCAGGTTTAATGGACTGTTTCAGTGTGGTACCACATTACTACGTGATACATTCCAGAAACAGCCCAGGATCTAGCCATGAGGTATGAGAAATATGCGAAAGTATGAGCCTGATGAGGGCAAATCCTAGACCTAACCCAGACCTAACATGCGTTATCCTCTAAAATATTTATCAAGACCAGGTTTAATTGATTGTTTCAGTGTGGTCCCACACTACTTCGTGATCCAAACGAGAAAAAACCCAGGATCTCTTCAACAAGTATGTGAAAAACGCGAAACTGTGAGCCTGATGAGGGCAAATCTTAGACCTAACCCAGACCTAAGATGCGTTATCCTCTAAAATATTTATCCAGACCAGGTTTAATTGACTGTTTCACTGTGGTCCCACATTACTACGTGATCCAAACCAGAAAAAACCCAGGATCTGTTCAACAAGTATGTGAAGAATGCGAAAGTATGAGTCTGATCAGTGAAAATCCCAGGCCTAACCTAGACCTAACATGAGTTATACTCTAAAATATTGATCGAAACCTGGTTTAATCGACTGTTTCAGTGTGGTACCACATTACTATGTGATCCAAACCAGAAAATAACCCAGGATCTAGCCATCAAGTATGAGAAATATGCGAAAGAATGAGCCTGATGAGAGCAAATCCCAGACCTAACCTAGACCTAACATGAATTATTCTCTAAAATATTGATCGAAACCAGGTTTAATTGACTGTTTCACTGTGGTCCCACATTACTACGTGATCCAAACCAGAAAAAACCCAGGATCCGTTCAACAAGTATGTGAAGAATGCGAAAGTATGAGTCTGATGAGTGAATATCCCAGGCCTAACCTAGACCTAACATGCGTTATCCTCAAAAATATTGAACGAAACCTGGTTTAATCGACTGTTTCAGTGTGGTACCACATTACTATGTGATCCAAACCAGAAAATAACCCAGCATCTGTTCAACGAGTATGGGAAAAACGCGAAAGTATGAGCCTGATGAGGGCAAATCCCAGGCCTAACCTAGACCTAACATGCGTTGTCCTCTAAAATATTGATGGAAACCAGGTTTAATTGACTGTTTCTGTGTTGTACTTCATTACTACGTGATGCAATCCAGAGAAAGCCCAGGATCTATCCATCAAGTATGAGAAATATGCGAAAGAATGAGCCTGATGAGAGCAAATCCCAGACCTAACCTAGACCTAACATGAATTATTCTCTAAAATATTGATGGAAACTAGGTTTAATTGACTGTTTCAGTGTTGTACTTCATTACTACGTGATGCAATCCAGAGAAAGCCCAGGATCTATCCATCAAGTATGAGAAATATGCGAAAGAATGAGCCTGATGGGAGCAAATCCCAGACCTAACCTAGACCTAACATGAATTATTCTCTAAAATATTGATGGAAACCAGGTTTAATTGACTGTTTCAGTGTTGTACTTCATTACTACGTGATGCAATCCAGAAAAAGCCCAGGATCCAGCCATGAAGTATGAGAAATATGCGAAAGTATGAGCCTTATGAGGGCAAATCCTAGACCTAACTCAGACCTAACATGCGTTATCCTCTAAAATATTTATCAAGATCAGGTTTAATTGATTGTTTCAGTGTGGTACCACATTACTACGTGATCCACACCAGAAAAAACCCAAGATCCGTTCAACAAGTTTGTGAAGAATGCGAAAGTATGAGTCTGGTGAGTGAAAATCCCAGGCCTAACCTAGACCTAACATGCGTTATCCTCAATAATATTGATGGAAACCAGGCTTAATTGAGTGTTTCAGTGAGGTCCCACATTACTACGTGATCCAAACCAGAAAAAACCCATTATCCGTTCAACAAGTATGTGAAGAATGCGAAAGTATGGGTCTGATGAGTGAAAATCCCAGACCTAACCTAGACCTAACATGCGTTATCCTCAAAAATATTGATCGACACCTGGTTTAATCGACTGTTTCAGTGTGGTACCACATTACAATGTGATCCAAACCAGAAAATAACCCAGGATCTGTTCAACGAGTATGTGAAGTGTGCGAAAGTATGAGTCTGATGAGGTCAAATCCCAGACCAATACCAGACTTAACTTGCGTTATCCTCTAAAATATTGATCGAGACCAGGTTTAATCGACAGTTTCAGTGTGGTACCACATTACTACGTGATCCAAACCAGAAAAAAACCAGGATCCGTTCAACAAGTATCTGAAGAATGCGAAAGTATGAGTCTGATGAGTGAAAATCCCAGACCTAACCTAGACCTAACATGCGTTATCCACTAAAATATTGATCCAAACCAGGTTTAATGGACTGTTTCAGTGTGGTACCACACTACTACGTGATCCAAACCAGAAAAAACCCAGGATCTAGCCATGAAGTATGAGAAATATGCGAAAGTATGAGCCTGATGAGGGCAAATCCTAGACTTAACCCAAACCTAACATACGTTATGCTCTCAAATATTTATCAAGATCAGGTTTAATTGAATGTTTCAGTGTGGTACCACATTACTACGTGAACCTAATCCAGAAAAAAACCCAGGATCCGGTCAACAGGTATGTGAAGAATGCGAAAGTATGAGTCTGATGAGTGATAATCCCAGGGCTAACCTAGACCTAACATGCGTTAACCTCTAAAATATTGATCCAAACCAGGTTTAATGGACTGTTTCAGTGTGGTACCACTTTACTACGTGATCCAAAGCAGAAAAAACCCTCGATCAGGTCAACATGTATGTTAAGACTGCGAAAGAATGCCCCTGATGAGGGCAAATCCCAGGCCTAAACTAGTCCGAACATGCGTTGTCCTCTAAAATATTGATGGAAACCAGGTTTAATTGACTGTTTCAGTGTTGCACTTCATTACTACGTGATGCAATCCAGAAAAAGCCCAGGATCTAGCCATCAAGTATGAGAAATATGCGAAAGAATGAGCCTGATGAGGGCAAATCCTAGACCTAACCCAGACCTAACATGCGTTATCCTCTAAAATATTGATCGCAACCAGGTTTAATGGACTGTTTCAGTGTGGTACCAAACTACTACGTGATCCAAACCAGAAAAAACCGAGGATCTGTTCAACAAGTATGTGAAAAACGCGAAACTATATGAGTTTGATGAGGCAAATCCCAGACCTATCCCAGACTTAACTTGCGTTATCCTCTAAAATATTGATCGAAACCAGGTCTAATTGACTGTTTCAGTGTGGTACCACATTACTACGTGATCCAAACCAGAAAAAGCCCAGGATCAGTTCAACAAGTATGTGAAAAACGCGAAAGTATGAGCCTGATCAGGGCGAATCCCAGACCTAAGCCAGACCTAACTTGCGTTATCCTCAAAAATATAGATCGAAACCAGGTTTAATTGACTGTTTCAGCGTGGTACCACATTACTACGTGATACAATCCAGAAACAGCCAAGGATCTAGCCATGAAGTATGAGAAATATGCGAAAGTATAAGCCTGATGAGGGCAAATCCTAGACTTAACCCAAACCTAACATGCGTTATCCTCTAAAATATTTATCAAGATCAGGTATAATTGAATGTTTCAGTGTGGTACCACATTACTACGTGAACCAAACCAGAAAAAACCCAGGATCCGTTCCACAAGTATGTGAAGAATGCGAAAGTATGAGTCTGATGAGTGAAAATCCCAGGGCTAACCTAGACCTAACATGCGTTATCCTCTAAAATATTGATCGAAACCAGGTCTAATTGACTGTTTCAGTGTGGTACCACATTACTACGTGATCCAAACCAGAAAAAGCCCAGGATCAGTTCAACAAGTATGTGAAAAACGCGAAAGTATGAGCCTGATCAGGGCGAATCCCAGACCTAAGCCAGACCTAACTTGCGTTATCCTCAAAAATATAGATCGAAACCAGGTTTAATTGACTGTTTCAGCGTGGTACCACATTACTACGTGATACAATCCAGAAAAAGCCCAGGATCTAGCCATCAAGTATGAGAAATATGCGAAAGAATGAGCCTGATGAGGGCAAATCCTAGACCTAACCCAGACCTAACATGCGATATCCTCTAAAATATTGATCGCAACCAGGTTTAATGGTCTGTTTCAGTGTGGTACCACACTACTACGTGATCCAAACCAGAAAAAACCGAGGATCAGTTCAACAAGTATGTGAAAAACGCGAAAGTATGAGCCTGATCAGGGCGAATCCCAGACCTAACCTAGACCTAACATGCGTTATCCTCTAAAATATTGATCCAAACCAGGTTTAATGGACTGTTTCAGTGTGGTACCACACTACTACGTGATCCAAACCAGAAAAAACCCAGGATCTAGCCATCAAGTATGAGAAATATGCGAAAGAATGAGCCTGATGAGAGCAAATCCTAGACCTAACCTAGTCCTAACATGCGTTATCCTCCAAAATATTCATCGAAACCTGGTTTAATTGAATGTTTCAGTGTGGTACCACGTTACTACGTGAACCAAACCAGAAAAAACCCAGGATCCGCTCAACAAGTATGTGAAGAATGCGAAAGTATGAGTCTGATGATTGAAAATCCCAGGACTAACCTAGACCTAACATGCGTTATCCTCTAAAATATTGATCCAAACCAGGTTTAATGGACCGTTTTAGTGTGGTACCACTTTACTACGTGATCCAAAGCAGAAAAAACCCTCGATCAGGTCAACATGTATGAAAAAACTGCGAAAGTATGACCCTGATGAGGGCAAATCCCAGGCCTAACCTAGACCTGACATGCGTTGTCCTCTAAAATATTGATGGAAGCCAGGTTTAATTGACTGTTTCAGTGTTGCACTTCATTACTACGTGCTGCAATCCAGAAAAAACCCAGGATCTGTTCAACAAGTATGTGAAAAACGCGAAAGTATGAGCCTGATGAGGGCCAATCCCAGACCTATCCCAGACCTAACTTGCGTTATCCTCTAAAATATTGATCGAAACCTGGTTTAATCGACTGTTTCAGTGTGGTACCACATTACTATGTGATCCAAACCAGAAAAAACCCAAGATCCGTTCAACAAGTATGTGAAGAATGCGAAAGTATGAGTCTGTTGAGTGAAAATCCGAGGCCTAACCTAGACCTAACATGCGTTATCCTCTAAAATATTGATCGAAACCTGGTTTAATCGACTGTTTCAGGGTGGTACCACAATACTACGTGATGCAATCCAGAAAAAGCCCAGGATCTAGCCATCAAGTATGAGAAATATGCGAAAGTATGAGCCTGATGAGGGCAAATCCTAGACTTAACCCAAACCTAACATGCGTTATGCTCTCAAATATTTATCAAGATCAGGTTTAATTGAATGTTCCAGTGTGGTACCACATTACTACGTGAACCTAATCCAGAAAAAACCCAGGATCCGTTCAACAAGTATGTGAAGAATGCGAAAGTATGAGTCTGATGAGTGATAATCCCAGGGCTAACCTAGACCTAACATGCGTTATCCTCTAAAATATTGATCCAAACCAGGTTTAATGGACTGTTTCAGTGTGGTACCACTTTACTACGTGATCCAAAGCAGAAAAAACCCTCGATCAGGTCGACATGTATGTTAAGACTGCGAAACAATGCCCCTGATGAGGGCAAATCCCAGGCCTAACCTAGACCGAACATGCGTTGTCCTCTAAAATATTGATGGAAACCAGGTTTATTTGACTGTTTCAGTGTTGTACTTCATTACTACGTGATGCAATCCAGAAAAAGCCCAGGATCTAGCCATCAAGTATGAGAAATATGCGAGAGAGTGAGCCTGATGAGAGCAAATCCCAGACCTAACCTAGACCTAACATGAATTATTCTCTAAAATATTTATCAAAACCAGGTTTAATTGACTGTTTCAGTGTTGTACTTCACTACTACGTGATGCAATCCAGAAAAAGCCCAGGATCTAGCCATCAAGTATGAGAAATATGCGAAAGAATGAGCCTGATGAGAGCAAATCCCAGACCTAACCTAGACCTAACATGAATTATTCTCTAAAATATTGATCAAAACCAGGTTTAATTGACTGTTTCAGTGTGGTACCACATTACAACGTGATCCAATCCAGAAATAGCCCAGGATCCAGCCATGAAGTATGAGAAATATGCGAAAGTATGAGCCTGATGAGGGCAATTCCTAGACCTAACCCAGACCTAACATGCGTTATCCTGTAAAATATTGATCGCAACCAGGTTTAATGGACTGTTTTAGTGTGGTACCACACTACTACGTGATCCAAACCAGAAAAAACCCAGGATCTGTTAAACAAGTATGTGAAAAACGCGAAAGTATGAGTCTGATGAGGTCAAATCCCAGACCTATCCCAGACTTAACTTGCGTTATCCTCTAAAATATTGATCGAAACCAGGTTTAATCGACTGTTTCAGCGTGGTACCACATTACTATGTGATACAATCCAGAAACAGCCCAGGATCTAGCCATGAAGTATGAGAAATATGCGAAAGTATGAGCCTGGTGAGGGCGAACCCTGACCTATCCCAGACCTAACTTGCGTTATCCTCTAAAATATTTATCGAAACCAGGTTTAATCGACTGTTTCAGTGTGGTACCACAATACTACGTGATCCAATCCAGAAATAGCCCAGGATCTATCCATGAAGTATAAGAAATATGCGGAAGTATGAGCCTGATGAGAGCAAATCCTAGACCTAACCCAGACCTAACATGCGTTATCCTCTAAAATATTTATCAAGACCCGGTTTAATTATTTGTTTCAGTGTGGTCCCACATTACTACGTGATCCAAACCAGAAAAAACACAGGATCCGTTCAACAAGTATGTGAAGAATGCGAAAGTATGAGTCTGATGAGTGAAAATCCCAGGCCTAACCTATACCTAACATGCGTTATCCTCAAAAATATTGATCGAAACCTGGTTTAATCGACTGTTTCAGTGTGGTACCACATTACTATGTCATCCAAACCAGAAAATAACCCAGGATCTGTTCAACGAGTATGTGAAGTGTGCGAAAGTTTGAGTCTGATGAGGGCAAATCCCAGACCTATCCCAGACCTAACTTGCGATATCCTCTAAAATATTGATCGAAACCAGGTTTAATTGGCTGTTTCAGCGTGGTGCCACATTACTACGTGACACAATCCAGAAATAGCCCAGGATCTAGCCATGAAGTATGAGAAATATGCGAAAGTATGAGCCTGATGAGGGCAAATCCTAGACGTAACCCGGACCTAACATACGTTATCCTCTAAAATATTTATCAAGACCAGGTTTAATTGAATGTTTCTGTGTGGTACCACATTACTACGTGTACCAAACCGGAAAAAACCCAGGATCCGCTCAACAAGTATGTGAAGAATGCGAAAGTATGAGTCTGATGAGTGAAAATCCCAGGCCTAACCTAGACCTAACATGCGTTATCCTCTAAAATATTGATCGATACCATGTTTAATTGACTGTTTCAGTGTCGTACTTCATTACTACGTGATGCAATCCAGAAAAAGCCCCGGATCTAGCCATCAAGTATGAGAAATATGCGAAAGAATGAGCCTGATGAGAGCAAATCCCAGGTCTAACCTAGACCTAACATGCGTTATCCTCTAAAACATTGATCGAAACCTGGTTTAATCGACTGTTTCAGTGTGGTACCACATTACTATCTGATCCAAACCAGAAAATAGCCCAGGATCTATCCATGAAGTATAAGAAATATGCGAAAGTATGAGCCTGATGAGGGCAAATCCTAGACCTAACCCAGACCTTACATGCGTTATCCTCAAAAATATTTATCAAGACCAGGTTTAACTGAATGTTTCAGTGTGGTACCACATTACCACGTGATCCATACCAGAAAAAACCCAGGATCTGTTCAACAAGTATGTGAAAAACGCGAAAGTATGAGCCTGATGAGGGCAAATCCCAGACCTATCCCAGACCTAACTTGCGTTATCCTCTAAAATATTGATCGAAACCTGGTTTAATCGACTGTTTCAGTGTGGTACCACACTACTACGTGATCCAAACCAGAAAAAACCCATGATCTGTTCAACAAGTATGTGAAAAACGCGAAAGTATGAGTCTGATGAGGTCAAATCCCAGACCTATCCCAGACTTAACTTGCGTTATCCTGTAAAATATTGATCGAAACCAGGTTTAATTGACTGTTTCAGCGTGGTACCACATCACTAAGTGATACAATCCAGAAACAGCCCAGGATCTAGCCATGAAGTATGAGAAATATGCGAAAGTATAAGCCTGATGAGGGCAAATCCTAGACTTAACCCAAACCTAACATGCGTTATCCTATAAAATATTTATCAAGATCAGGTTTAATTGAATGTTTCAGTGTGGTACCACGTTACTACGTGAACCAAACCAGAAAAAACCCAGGATCCGCTCAACAAGTATGTGAAGAATGCGAAAGTATGAGTCTGATGATTGAAAATCCCAGGACTAACCTAGACCTAACATGCGTTATCCTCTAAAATATTGATCCAAACCAGGTTTAATGGACTGTTTTAGTGTGGTACCACTTTACTACGTGATCCAAAGCAGAAAAAACCCTCGATCAGGTCAACATGTATGAAAAAACTGCGAAAGTATGACCCTGATGAGGGCAAATCCCAGGCCTAACTTAGACCTGACATGCGTTGTCCTCTAAAATATTGATGGAAGCCAGGTTTAATTGACTGTTTCAGTGTTGTACTTCATTACTACGTGCTGCAATCCAGAAAAAGTCCAGGATCTAGCCATCAAGTATGAGAAATATGCGAAAGAATGAGCCTGATGAGAGCAAATCCCAAACCTAACCTAGACCTAACATGAATTATTCTCTAAAATATTGATCGAAACCAGGTTTAATTGACTGTTTCAGTGTTGTACTTCACTACTACGTGACGCAATCCAGAAAAAGCCCAGGATCTAGCCATCAAGTATGAGAAATATGCGAAAGAATGAGCCTGATGAGAGCAAATCCCAGACCTAACCTACACCTAACATGAATTATTCTCTAAAATATTGATCAAAACCAGGTTTAATTGACTGTTTCAGTGTGGTACCACATTACTACGTGATCCAATCCAGAAATAGCCCAGGATCCAGCCATGAAGTATGAGAAATATGCGAATGTATGAGCCTGATGAGGGCAAATCCTAGACTTAACCCAAACCTAACATGCGTTATGCTCTCAAATATTTATCAAGATCAGGTTTAATTGAATGTTCCAGTGTGGTACCACATTACTACGTGAACCTAATCCAGAAAAAACCCAGGATCCGTTCAACAAGTATGTGAAGAATGCGAAAGTATGAGTCTGATGAGTGATAATCCCAGGGCTAACCTAGACCTAACATGCGTTATCCTCTAAAATATTGATCCAAACCAGGTTTAATGGACTGTTTCAGTGTGGTACCACTTTACTACGTGATCCAAAGCAGAAAAAACCCTCGATCAGGTCGACATGTATGTTAAGACTGCGAAACAATGCCCCTGATGAGGGCAAATCCCAGGCCTAACCTAGACCGAACATGCGTTGTCCTCTAAAATATTGATGGAAACCAGGTTTATTTGACTGTTTCAGTGTTGTACTTCATTACTACGTGATGCAATCCAGAAAAAGCCCAGGATCTAGCCATCAAGTATGAGAAATATGCGAGAGAGTGAGCCTGATGAGAGCAAATCCCAGACCTAACCTAGACCTAACATGAATTATTCTCTAAAATATTTATCAAAACCAGGTTTAATTGACTGTTTCAGTGTTGTACTTCACTACTACGTGATGCAATCCAGAAAAAGCCCAGGATCTAGCCATCAAGTATGAGAAATATGCGAAAGAATGAGCCTGATGAGAGCAAATCCCAGACCTAACCTAGACCTAACATGAATTATTCTCTAAAATATTGATCAAAACCAGGTTTAATTGACTGTTTCAGTGTGGTACCACATTACAACGTGATCCAATCCAGAAATAGCCCAGGATCCAGCCATGAAGTATGAGAAATATGCGAAAGTATGAGCCTGATGAGGGCAATTCCTAGACCTAACCCAGACCTAACATGCGTTATCCTGTAAAATATTGATCGCAACCAGGTTTAATGGACTGTTTCAGTGTGGTACCACACTACTACGTGATCCAAACCAGAAAAAACCCAGGATCTGTTAAACAAGTATGTGAAAAACGCGAAAGTATGAGTCTGATGAGGTCAAATCCCAGACCTATCCCAGACTTAACTTGCGTTATCCTCTAAAATATTGATCGAAACCAGGTTTAATCGACTGTTTCAGCGTGGTACCACATTACTATGTGATACAATCCAGAAACAGCCCAGGATCTAGCCATGAAGTATGAGAAATATGCGAAAGTATGAGCCTGGTGAGGGCGAACCCTGACCTATCCCAGACCTAACTTGCGTTATCCTCTAAAATATTTATCGAAACCAGGTTTAATCGACTGTTTCAGTGTGGTACCACAATACTACGTGATCCAATCCAGAAATAGCCCAGGATCTATCCATGAAGTATAAGAAATATGCGGAAGTATGAGCCTGATGAGAGCAAATCCTAGACCTAACCCAGACCTAACATGCGTTATCCTCTAAAATATTTATCAAGACCCGGTTTAATTATTTGTTTCAGTGTGGTCCCACATTACTACGTGATCCAAACCAGAAAAAACACAGGATCCGTTCAACAAGTATGTGAAGAATGCGAAAGTATGAGTCTGATGAGTGAAAATCCCAGGCCTAACCTATACCTAACATGCGTTATCCTCAAAAATATTGATCGAAACCTGGTTTAATCGACTGTTTCAGTGTGGTACCACATTACTATGTCATCCAAACCAGAAAATAACCCAGGATCTGTTCAACGAGTATGTGAAGTGTGCGAAAGTTTGAGTCTGATGAGGGCAAATCCCAGACCTATCCCAGACCTAACTTGCGATATCCTCTAAAATATTGATCGAAACCAGGTTTAATTGGCTGTTTCAGCGTGGTGCCACATTACTACGTGACACAATCCAGAAATAGCCCAGGATCTAGCCATGAAGTATGAGAAATATGCGAAAGTATGAGCCTGATGAGGGCAAATCCTAGACGTAACCCGGACCTAACATACGTTATCCTCTAAAATATTTATCAAGACCAGGTTTAATTGAATGTTTCTGTGTGGTACCACATTACTACGTGTACCAAACCGGAAAAAACCCAGGATCCGCTCAACAAGTATGTGAAGAATGCGAAAGTATGAGTCTGATGAGTGAAAATCCCAGGCCTAACCTAGACCTAGCATGCGTTATCCTCTAAAATATTGATCGATACCATGTTTAATTGACTGTTTCAGTGTCGTACTTCATTACTACGTGATGCAATCCAGAAAAAGCCCCGGATCTAGCCATCAAGTATGAGAAATATGCGAAAGAATGAGCCTGATGAGAGCAAATCCCAGGTCTAACCTAGACCTAACATGCGTTATCCTCTAAAACATTGATCGAAACCTGGTTTAATCGACTGTTTCAGTGTGGTACCACATTACTATCTGATCCAAACCAGAAAATAGCCCAGGATCTATCCATGAAGTATAAGAAATATGCGAAAGTATGAGCCTGATGAGGGCAAATCCTAGACCTAACCCAGACCTTACATGCGTTATCCTCAAAAATATTTATCAAGACCAGGTTTAACTGAATGTTTCAGTGTGGTACCACATTACCACGTGATCCATACCAGAAAAAACCCAGGATCTGTTCAACAAGTATGTGAAAAACGCGAAAGTATGAGCCTGATGAGGGCAAATCCCAGACCTATCCCAGACCTAACTTGCGTTATCCTCTAAAATATTGATCGAAACCTGGTTTAATCGACTGTTTCAGTGTGGTACCACACTACTACGTGATCCAAACCAGAAAAAACCCATGATCTGTTCAACAAGTATGTGAAAAACGCGAAAGTATGAGTCTGATGAGGTCAAATCCCAGACCTATCCCAGACTTAACTTGCGTTATCCTGTAAAATATTGATCGAAACCAGGTTTAATTGACTGTTTCAGCGTGGTACCACATCACTAAGTGATACAATCCAGAAACAGCCCAGGATCTAGCCATGAAGTATGAGAAATATGCGAAAGTATAAGCCTGATGAGGGCAAATCCTAGACTTAACCCAAACCTAACATGCGTTATCCTATAAAATATTTATCAAGATCAGGTTTAATTGAATGTTTCAGTGTGGTACCACGTTACTACGTGAACCAAACCAGAAAAAACCCAGGATCCGCTCAACAAGTATGTGAAGAATGCGAAAGTATGAGTCTGATGATTGAAAATCCCAGGACTAACCTAGACCTAACATGCGTTATCCTCTAAAATATTGATCCAAACCAGGTTTAATGGACTGTTTTAGTGTGGTACCACTTTACTACGTGATCCAAAGCAGAAAAAACCCTCGATCAGGTCAACATGTATGAAAAAACTGCGAAAGTATGACCCTGATGAGGGCAAATCCCAGGCCTAACTTAGACCTGACATGCGTTGTCCTCTAAAATATTGATGGAAGCCAGGTTTAATTGACTGTTTCAGTGTTGTACTTCATTACTACGTGCTGCAATCCAGAAAAAGTCCAGGATCTAGCCATCAAGTATGAGAAATATGCGAAAGAATGAGCCTGATGAGAGCAAATCCCAAACCTAACCTAGACCTAACATGAATTATTCTCTAAAATATTGATCGAAACCAGGTTTAATTGACTGTTTCAGTGTTGTACTTCACTACTACGTGACGCAATCCAGAAAAAGCCCAGGATCTAGCCATCAAGTATGAGAAATATGCGAAAGAATGAGCCTGATGAGAGCAAATCCCAGACCTAACCTACACCTAACATGAATTATTCTCTAAAATATTGATCAAAACCAGGTTTAATTGACTGTTTCAGTGTGGTACCACATTACTACGTGATCCAATCCAGAAATAGCCCAGGATCCAGCCATGAAGTATGAGAAATATGCGAATGTATGAGCCTGATGAGGGCAAATCCTAGACTTAACCCAAACCTAACATGCGTTATGCTCTCAAATATTTATCAAGATCAGGTTTAATTGAATGTTCCAGTGTGGTACCACATTACTACGTGAACCTAATCCAGAAAAAACCCAGGATCCGTTCAACAAGTATGTGAAGAATGCGAAAGTATGAGTCTGATGAGTGATAATCCCAGGGCTAACCTAGACCTAACATGCGTTATCCTCTAAAATATTGATCCAAACCAGGTTTAATGGACTGTTTCAGTGTGGTACCACTTTACTACGTGATCCAAAGCAGAAAAAACCCTCGATCAGGTCGACATGTATGTTAAGACTGCGAAACAATGCCCCTGATGAGGGCAAATCCCAGGCCTAACCTAGACCGAACATGCGTTGTCCTCTAAAATATTGATGGAAACCAGGTTTATTTGACTGTTTCAGTGTTGTACTTCATTACTACGTGATGCAATCCAGAAAAAGCCCAGGATCTAGCCATCAAGTATGAGAAATATGCGAGAGAGTGAGCCTGATGAGAGCAAATCCCAGACCTAACCTAGACCTAACATGAATTATTCTCTAAAATATTTATCAAAACCAGGTTTAATTGACTGTTTCAGTGTTGTACTTCACTACTACGTGATGCAATCCAGAAAAAGCCCAGGATCTAGCCATCAAGTATGAGAAATATGCGAAAGAATGAGCCTGATGAGAGCAAATCCCAGACCTAACCTAGACCTAACATGAATTATTCTCTAAAATATTGATCAAAACCAGGTTTAATTGACTGTTTCAGTGTGGTACCACATTACAACGTGATCCAATCCAGAAATAGCCCAGGATCCAGCCATGAAGTATGAGAAATATGCGAAAGTATGAGCCTGATGAGGGCAATTCCTAGACCTAACCCAGACCTAACATGCGTTATCCTGTAAAATATTGATCGCAACCAGGTTTAATGGACTGTTTCAGTGTGGTACCACACTACTACGTGATCCAAACCAGAAAAAACCCAGGATCTGTTAAACAAGTATGTGAAAAACGCGAAAGTATGAGTCTGATGAGGTCAAATCCCAGACCTATCCCAGACTTAACTTGCGTTATCCTCTAAAATATTGATCGAAACCAGGTTTAATCGACTGTTTCAGCGTGGTACCACATTACTATGTGATACAATCCAGAAACAGCCCAGGATCTAGCCATGAAGTATGAGAAATATGCGAAAGTATGAGCCTGGTGAGGGCGAACCCTGACCTATCCCAGACCTAACTTGCGTTATCCTCTAAAATATTTATCGAAACCAGGTTTAATCGACTGTTTCAGTGTGGTACCACAATACTACGTGATCCAATCCAGAAATAGCCCAGGATCTATCCATGAAGTATAAGAAATATGCGGAAGTATGAGCCTGATGAGAGCAAATCCTAGACCTAACCCAGACCTAACATGCGTTATCCTCTAAAATATTTATCAAGACCCGGTTTAATTATTTGTTTCAGTGTGGTCCCACATTACTACGTGATCCAAACCAGAAAAAACACAGGATCCGTTCAACAAGTATGTGAAGAATGCGAAAGTATGAGTCTGATGAGTGAAAATCCCAGGCCTAACCTATACCTAACATGCGTTATCCTCAAAAATATTGATCGAAACCTGGTTTAATCGACTGTTTCAGTGTGGTACCACATTACTATGTCATCCAAACCAGAAAATAACCCAGGATCTGTTCAACGAGTATGTGAAGTGTGCGAAAGTTTGAGTCTGATGAGGGCAAATCCCAGACCTATCCCAGACCTAACTTGCGATATCCTCTAAAATATTGATCGAAACCAGGTTTAATTGGCTGTTTCAGCGTGGTGCCACATTACTACGTGACACAATCCAGAAATAGCCCAGGATCTAGCCATGAAGTATGAGAAATATGCGAAAGTATGAGCCTGATGAGGGCAAATCCTAGACGTAACCCGGACCTAACATACGTTATCCTCTAAAATATTTATCAAGACCAGGTTTAATTGAATGTTTCTGTGTGGTACCACATTACTACGTGTACCAAACCGGAAAAAACCCAGGATCCGCTCAACAAGTATGTGAAGAATGCGAAAGTATGAGTCTGATGAGTGAAAATCCCAGGCCTAACCTAGACCTAGCATGCGTTATCCTCTAAAATATTGATCGATACCATGTTTAATTGACTGTTTCAGTGTCGTACTTCATTACTACGTGATGCAATCCAGAAAAAGCCCCGGATCTAGCCATCAAGTATGAGAAATATGCGAAAGAATGAGCCTGATGAGAGCAAATCCCAGGTCTAACCTAGACCTAACATGCGTTATCCTCTAAAACATTGATCGAAACCTGGTTTAATCGACTGTTTCAGTGTGGTACCACATTACTATCTGATCCAAACCAGAAAATAGCCCAGGATCTATCCATGAAGTATAAGAAATATGCGAAAGTATGAGCCTGATGAGGGCAAATCCTAGACCTAACCCAGACCTTACATGAGTTATCCTCAAAAATATTTATCAAGACCAGGTTTAACTGAATGTTTCAGTGTGGTACCACATTACCACGTGATCCATACCAGAAAAAACCCAGGATCTGTTCAACAAGTATGTGAAAAACGCGAAAGTATGAGCCTGATGAGGGCAAATCCCAGACCTATCCCAGACCTAACTTGCGTTATCCTCTAAAATATTGATCGAAACCTGGTTTAATCGACTGTTTCAGTGTGGTACCACATTACTATGTGATCCAAACCAGAAAAAACCCAAGATCCGTTCAACAAGTATGTGAAGAATGCGAAAGTATGAGTCTGTTGAGTGAAAATCCGAGGCCTAACCTAGACCTAACATGCGTTATCCTCAAAAATATTGATCGAAACCTGGTTTAATCGACTGTTTCAGGGTGGTACCACAATACTACGTGATGCAATCCAGAAAAAGCCCAGGATCTAGCCATCAAGTGTGAGAAATATGCGAAAGTATGAGCCTGATGAGGGCAAATCCTAGACCTAACCCAGACCTTACATGCGTTATCCTCAAAAATATTTATCAAGACCAGGTTTAACTGAATGTTTCAGTGTGGTACCACATTACCACGTGATCCATACCAGAAAAAACCCAGGATCTGTTCAACAAGTATGTGAAAAATGCGAAAGCATGAGTCTGATGAGGGCAAATCCCAGACCTATCCCAGACCTAACTTGCATTGCCCTCTATAATATTGATCGAAACCAGGTTTAATTGACTGTTTCAGTGTGGTACCACATTACTACGTGATCCAATCCAGAAATAGCCCAGGATCTAGCCATGAAGTATGAGAAATATGCGAAAGAATGAGCCTGATGAGAGCAAATCCCAGACCTAACCCAGACCTAACATGAATTATTCTCTAAAATATTGATCGAAACCAGGTTTAATTGACTGTTTCAGTGTGGTACCACATTACTACGTGATCCAAAGCAGAAAAAAACCTCGATCAGGTCAACATGCATGTTAAAACTGCGAAAGTATGACCCTGTTGAGGGCAAATCCCAGGCCTAACCTAGACCTAACATGCGTTATCTTCTAAAATACTGAGCGAAACCAGGTTTAATGGACTGTTTCAGTGTGGTACCTCACTACTTCGTGATCCAAACCAGAGAAAACCCAGGATCTGTTAAACGAGTATGTGAAGTGTGCGAAAGTATGAGCCTGATGAGGGCGAATCCCAGACCTATCCCAGACCTATCCCAAACCTAACATGCGTTATCCTCTAAAATATTTATCAAGAACAGGTTTATTTGAATGTTTCAGTGTGGTACCACAATACTGCGTGATGCAATCCAGAAAAAGCCCAGGATCTAGCCATCAAGTATGAGAAATATGTGAAAGAATAAGCCTGATGAGGGCAAACCCTAGACCTATCCCAGACCTAACTTGCGTTATCCTCTAAAATATTGATCGAAACCAGGTTTAATTGACTGTTTCAGTGTGTTACCACATTACTACGTGATACAATCCAGAAATAGCCCAGGATCTAGCCATGAGGTATGAGAAATATGCGAAAGTATGAGCCTGACGAGAGCAAATCCTAGACCTAACCCAGACCTAACATGCGTTATCCTCAAAAATATTTATCAAGACCAGGTTTAACTGAATGTTTCAGTGTGGTACCACATTACTACGTGATACAATCCTAAAACAGCCCAGGATCTAGCCATGAGGTATGAGAAATATGCGAAAGTATGAGCCTGACGAGAGCAAATCCTAGACCTAACCCAGACCTAACATGCGTTATCCTCTAAAATATTTATCAAGACCAGGTTTAATTGATTGTTTCAGTGTGGTCCCACATTACTACGTGAACCATACCAGAAAAAACCCAGGATCCGTTCAACAAGTATCTGAAGAATGCGAAAGTATGAGTCTGATGAGTGAAAATCTCAGGGCTAACCTAGACCTAACATGCACTATCCTCTAAAATATTGATCCAAACCAGGTTTAGTGGACTGTTTCAGTGTAGTACCACTTTACTACGTGATCCAAAGCAGAAAAAACCCTCGATCAGGTCAACATGTATGTTAGAACTGCGAAAGTATGACCCTGATGAGAGCAAATCCCAGACCTAACCCAGACCTAACATGAATTATTCTCTAAAATATTGATTGAAACCAGGTTTAATTGACTGTTTCAGTGTGGTACCACATTACTACGTGATCCAATTCAGTAATAGCCCAGGATCCAGCCATGAAGTATGAGAAATATACGAAAGTATGAGCCTGATGATTGAAAATCCCAGGACTAACCTAGACCTAACATGCGTTATCCTCTAAAATATTGATCCAAACCAGGTTTAATGGACTGTTTTAGTGTGGTACCACTTTACTACGTGATCCAAAGCAGAAAAGACCCTCGATCAGGTCAACATGTATGATAAAACTGCGAAAGTATGACCCTGATGAGGGCAAATCCCAGGCCTAACCTAGACCTAACATGCGTTGTCCTCTAAAATATTGATGGAAGCCAGGTTTAATTGACTGTTTCAGTGTTGTACTTCATTACTACGTGCTGCAATCCAGAAAAAGTCCAGGATCTAGCCATCAAGTATGAGAAATATGCGAAAGAATGAGCCTGATGAGGGCAAACACTAGACCTATCCCAGACCTAACATGCGTTATCCTCTAAAATATTTATCAAGACCAGGTTTAATTGATTGTTTCAGTGTGGTCCCACATTACTACGTGATCCAAACCAGAAAAAACCCAGGATCCGTTCAACAAGTATGTGAAGAATGCGAAAGAATGAGTCTGATGAGTGAAAATCCCAGGCCTAACCTAGACCTAACATGCGTTATCCTCAAAAATATTGATCGAAACCTGGTTTAATCGACTGTTTCAGTGTGGTACCACATTACTATGTGATCCAAACCAGAAAAAAACCCAGGATCTGTTCAACAAGTATGTGAAATACGCGAAAGTATGAGCCTGATGAGGGCAAATCCCAGACCGATCCCAGACCTAACTTGCGTTATCCTCTAAAATATTGATCGAAACCAGGTTTAATTGACTGTTTCAGTGTGGTACCACATTACTACGTGATCCAAACCAGAAAAAACCCAGGATCCGTTCAACAAGTATGTGAAGAATGCGAAAGAATGAGTCTGATGAGTGAAAATCCTTGGCCTAACCTAGACCTAACATGCGTTATCCTCAAAAATATTGATCGAAACCAGGTTTAATGGACAGTTTCAGTGTGGTACCACACTACTACGTGATCCAATCCAGAAATAGCCCAGGATCTAGCCATGAGGTATGAGAAATATGCGAAAGTATGAGCCTGACGAGAGCAAATCCTAGACGTAACCCAGACCTAACATGCGTTATCCTCTAAAATATTTATCAAGACCAGGTATAATTGATTGTTTCAGTGTGGTCCCACATTACTACCTGATCCAAACCAGAAAAAAACCCAGGATCCGTTCAACAAGTATGTGAAGAATGCGAAAGAATGAGCCTGATGATTGAAAATCCCAGGACTAACCTAGACCTAACATGCGTTATCCTCTATAATATTGATCCAAACCAGGTTTAATGGACTGTTTTAGTGTGGTACCACTTTACTACGTGATCCAAACCAGAAAAGACCCTCGATCAGGTCAACATGTATGATAAAACTGCGAAAGTATGACCCTGATGAGGGCAAATCCCAGGCCTAACCTAGACCTAACATGCGTTGTCCTCTAAAATATTGATGGAAGCCAGGTTTAATTGACTGTTTCAGTGTTGTACTTCATTACTACGTGCTGCAATCCAGAAAAAGTCCAGGATCTAGCCATCAAGTATGAGAAATATGCGAAAGAATGAGCCTGATGAGGGCAAACACTAGACCTATCCCAGACCTAACATGCGTTATCCTCTAAAATATTTATCAAGACCAGGTTTAATTGATTGTTTCAGTGTGGTCCCACATTACTACGTGATCCAAACCAGAAAAAACCCAGGATCCGTTCAACAAGTATGTGAAGAATGCGAAAGAATGAGTCTGATGAGTGAAAATCCCAGGCCTAACCTAGACCTAACATGCGTTATCCTCAAAAATATTGATCGAAACCTGGTTTAATCGACTGTTTCAGTGTGGTACCACATTACTATGTGATCCAAACCAGAAAAAAACCCAGGATCTGTTCAACAAGTATGTGAAATACGCGAAAGTATGAGCCTGATGAGGGCAAATCCCAGACCGATCCCAGACCTAACTTGCGTTATCCTCTAAAATATTGATCGAAACCAGGTTTAATTGACTGTTTCGGTGTGGTACCACATTACTACGTGATCCAAACCAGAAAAAACCCAGGATCCGTTCAACAAGTATGTGAAGAATGCGAAAGAATGAGTCTGATGAGTGAAAATCCTCGGCCTAACCTAGACCTAACATGCGTTATCCTCAAAAATATTGATCGAAACCAGGTTTAATGGACAGTTTCAGTGTGGTACCACACTACTACGTGATCCAATCCAGAAATAGCCCAGGATCTAGCCATGAGGTATGAGAAATATGCGAAAGTATGAGCCTGACGAGAGCAAATCCTAGACGTAACCCAGACCTAACATGCGTTATCCTCTAAAATATTTATCAAGACCAGGTATAATTGATTGTTTCAGTGTGGTCCCACATTACTACCTGATCCAAACCAGAAAAAAACCCAGGATCCGTTCAACAAGTATGTGAAGAATGCGAAAGAATGAGTCTGATGAGTGAAAATCCCAGGCCTAACCTAGACCTAACATGCGTTATCCTCAACAATATTGATCGAAACCTGGTTTAATCGACTGTTTCAGTGTGGTACCACATTACTACGTGATCCAAACCAGAAAAAAACCCAGGATCTGTTCAAGAAGTATGTGAAGTATGCGAAAGTATGAGTCTGATGAGGGCAAATCCCAGGCCTAAACTAGACATAACTTTCGTTATCCTCTAAAATGTTGATCGAAACCAGGTTTAGTTGACTGTTTTAGTGTGGTACCACTTTACTACGTGATCCAATGCAGAAAAAACCCTCGATCAGGTCAACATGCATGTTAAAACTGCGAAAGTATGACCATGATGAGGGGAAATCCCAGGCCTAACCAAGACCTAACATGCGTTATCTTCTAAAATATTGATCGAAACCAGGTTTAATTGACTGTTTCAGCGTGGTACCACGTTACTACGTGACACAATCCTGAAACAGCCCAGGATCTAGCCATGAAGTATGAGAAATATGCGAAAGTATGAGCCTGACGAGGGCAAGTCCTAGACCTAACCCACACCTAACATGCGTTATCCTCTAAAATATTGATCCAAACCAGGTTTAATGGACAGCTTCAGTGTGATACCACTTTACTACGTGATCCAAACCAGAAAAAACCCTCGATCAGGTCAACATGCATGTTAAAACTGCGAAAGTATGACCCTGATGAGGGCAAATCCCAGGCCTAACCTAGACCTAACATGCGTTGTCCTCTAAAATATTGATGGAAACTTGGTTTAATTGACTGTTTCAGTGTTGTACTTCATTACTACGTGATGCAATCCAGAAACCCCAGGATCTAGCCATCAAGTATGAGAAATATGCGAAAGAATGAGCCTGATGAGAGCAAATCCCAGACCTAACCTAGACCTAACATGGATTATTCTCTAAAATATTGATCGAAACCAAGTTTAATTGACTGTTTCAGTGTGGTACCACATTACTACGTGATCCAAACCAGTAAAACCCCAGGATCCGTTCAACAAGTATGTGAAGAATGCGAAAGTATGAGTCTGATGAGTGAAAATCCTCGGCCTAACCTAGACCTAACATGCGTTATCCTCAGAAATATTAATCGAAACCAGGTTTAATCGACTGTTTCAGTGTGGTCCCACATTACTACGTGATCCCAACCAGAAAAAACCCAGGATCCGTTCAACAAGTATGTGAAGAATGCGAAAGTATGAGTCTGACGAGTGAAAATCCCAGACCTAACCTAGACCTAACGTGAATTATTCTCTAAAATATTGATCGAAACCAGGTTTAATTGACTGTTTCAGTGTTGTACTTCATTACTACGTGACGCAATCCAGAAAAAACCCCGGATCTAGCCATCAAGTATGAGAAATATGCGAAAGAATGAGCCTGATGAGAGCAAATCCCAGACCTAACCCAGACCTAACATGAATTATTCTCTAAAATATTGATCGAAACCAGGTTTAATTGACTGTTTCAGTGTGGTACCACATTACTACGTGATCAAATCCAGAAATAGCCCAGGATCTAGCCATGAAGTATGAGAAATATGCGAAAATATGAGCCTGATGAGGGCAAATCCTAGACCTAACCCAGACCTAACATGCGTTATCATCTAAAATATTTATCAAGACCTGGTTTAATTGATTGTTTCAGTGTGGTACCACATTCCTACGTGAACCATACCAGAAAAAACCCAGGATCCGTTCAACAAGTATCTGAAGAATGCGAAAGTATGAGTCTGATGAGCGAAAATCTCAGGGCTAACCTAGACCTAACATGCATTATCCTCTAAAATATTGATCCAAACAAGGTTTAGTGGACTGTTTCAGTGTGGTGCCACTTTACTACGTGATACAAAGCAGAAAAAACCCTCGACCAGGTCGACATGTATGTTAGAACTGCGAAAGTATCAGCCTGACGTGAGCAAATCCTAGACCTAACCCAGACCTAACATGCGTTATCCTCTAAAATATTTATCTAGACCAGGTTTAATTGATTGTTTCAGTGTGGTCCCACATTACTACGTGATCCAAACCAGAAAAAACCCAGGATCCGTTCAACAAGTATGTGAAGAATGCGAAAGAATGAGTCTGATGAGTGAAAATCCCAGGCCTAACCTAGACCTAACATGCGTTATCCTCAAAAATATTGATCGAAACCTGGTTTAATCGACTGTTTCAGTATGGTACCACATTACTATGTGATCCAAACCAGAAAATAGCCCAGGATCTATCCATGAAGTATAAGAAATATGCGAAAGTATGAGCCTGATGAGGGCAAATCCTAGACCTAACCCAGACCTAACATGCGTTATCCTCTAAAATATTTATCAAGACCAGGTTTAATTGATTGTTTCAGTGTGGTACCACATTACTACGTGATCCACACCAGAAAAAACCCAAGATCCGTTCAACAAGTATTTGAAGAATGCGAAAGTATGAGTCTGATGAATGAAAATCCCAGGCCTTACCTAGACCTAACATGCGTTATCCTCAATAATATTGATCGAAACCTGGTTTAGTCGACTGTTTCAGTGTGGTACCACTTTACTACGTGATACAAAGCAGAAAAAACCCTCGATCAGGTCAACATGCATGTTAAAACTGCGAAAGTATGACCCTGATGAGGGCAAATCCCAGGCCTAGCCTAGACCTAACATGCGTTGTCTTCTAAAATATTAATCGAAACCAGGCTTAATCGACTGTTTCAGTGTGGTCCCACATTACTACGTGATCCAAACCAGAAAAAACCCAGGATCCGTTCAACAAGTATGTGAAGAATGCGAAAGTATGAGTCTGATGAGTGAAAATCCCAGGCCTAACCTAGACCTAAGATGCGTTATCCTCAAAAATATTGATCGAAACCTGGTTTAATCGACTGTTTCAGTGTGGTACCACATTACTACGTGACTCAAACCAGAAAAAACCCAGGATCTGTTCAACAGGTATGTGAAAAACGCGAAAGTATGAGCCTGATGAGGGCAAATCCCAGACCTATCCCAGAACAAACTTGCGTTATCCTCTAAAATATTGATCGAAACCAGGTTTAATCGACTGTTTCAGTGTGGTACCACATCGCTACGTGATCCAAACCAGAAAAAACCCAGGATCAGTTCAACAAGTATGTGAAAAACGCGAAAGTATGAGCCTGATGAGGGCGAATCCCAGAGCTATCCCAGACCTAACTTGCGTTATCCTCTAAAATATTGAACGAAACGAGGTTTAATTGTCTGTTTCAGCGTGGTACCACACTACTACGTGATACAATCCAGAAACAGCCCGGGATCTAGCCATGAAGTATGAGAAAAAATGCGAAAGTATGAGCCTGATGAGGGCAAATCCCAGACCTAACCCAAACGTAACATGCGTTATCCTCTAAAATAATCATCGAAACCAGGTTTAATTGATTGTTTTAGTTGTGGCACCACTTTACTACGTGATCCAAAGCAGAAAAAACCCTCGATCAGGTCTACATGCATGTTAAAACTGCGAAAGTATGACCCTGATGAGGGCAAATCCCAGGCCTAACCTAGACCTAACATGCGTTATCTTCTAAAATATTGAGCGAAACCAGGTTTAATTGACTGTTTCAGTGTGGTACCACATTACTACGTGATCCAATCCAGAAATAGCCCAGGATCTAGCCATGAAGTATGAGAAATATGCGGAAGTATGTGCCTGATGAGGGCAAATCCTAGACCTAACCCAGACCTAACATGCGTTGTCCTCTTAAATATTTATCAAGACCAGGTTTAATCGACTGTTTCAGTGTGGTCCCACATTACTACGTGATCCAAACAAGAAAAAACCCGGGATCCGTTCAACAAGTATGTGAAGAATGCGAAAGTATGAGTCTGATGCGTGAAAATCCCAGGCCTAACCTAGACCTAACATGCGTTATCCTCAAAAATATTGATCGAAACCTGGTTTAATTGACTGTTTTAGTTGTGGTACCACTATACTACGTGATCCAAAGCAGAAGAAACCCTCGATCAGGTCAACATGCATGTTAAAACTGCGAGAGTATGACCCTGATGAGGTCAAATCCCAGACCTATCCCAGACCTGACATGCGTTACTCTCTAAAATATTTATCAAGACCAGGTTTAATTGATTGTTTCGGTGTAGTCCCACATTACTACGTGATCCAAACCAGAAAAAACCCAGGATCCGTTCAACAAGTATGTGAAGAATGCGAAAGTATGAGTCTGATGAGTGAAAATCCCAGACCTAACCTAGACCTAACATGCGTTATCCTCTAAAATATTGATCCGAACCAGGTTTAATGGACTGTTTCAGTGTGGTACCACTTTACTACGTGATCCAAAGCATTAAGAACCCTCGATCAGGTCAACATGTATGTTAAAACTGCGAAAGTATGACCCTGATGAGGGCAAATCCCAGGCCTTACCTAGACCTAACATGCGTTGTCCTCTAAAATATTGATGGAAACAAGGTTTAATTGACTGTTTCAGTGTTGTACTTCATTACTACGTGATGCAATCCAGAAAAAGCCCAGGATCTAGCCATCAAGTATGAGAAATATGCGTAAGTATGAGCCAGATGAGGGCAAATCCTAGACCTAACCCAAACCTAACATGCGTTATCCTCTAAAATATTTATCAAGACCAGGTTTAATTGAATGTTCCAGTGTGGTACCACATTACTACGTGAACCAAACCAGAAAAAACCCAGGATTCGTTCAACAAGTATGTGAAGAATGCGAAAGTATGAGTCTGATGAGTGAAAATCCCAGGGCTAACCTAGACCTAACATGCGTTATCCTCTAAAATATTGATCCAAACCAGGTTTAATGTACTGTTTCAGTGTGGTACCACTTTACTACGTGATCAAAAAACAGAAAAAACCCTCGATCACGTCAACATGTATGTTAAAACTGCGAAAGTATGAGCCTGACGAGGGCAAATCCTAGAACTAACCCAGACCTAACTTGCGTTATCCTCTAAAATATTTATCAAGACCGGGTTTAATTGATTGTTTCAGTGTGGTCCGACATTACTACGTGATCCACACCAGAAAAAACCCAGGATCCGTTCAACAAGTTTGTGAAGAATGCGAAAGTATGAGTCTGCTGAGTGAAAATCCCAGGCCTTACCGAGACCTAACATGCGTTATCCCCAAAAATATTGATCGAAACCTAGTTTAATTGACTGTTTCAGTGTGGTACCACATTACTACCTGATCCAAACCAGAAAAAACCCAGGATCTGTTCGACAAGTATGTAAAAAATGCGAAAGCATGGGTCTGTTGAGGGCAAATCCCAGGCCTAACCTAGACATAACTATCGTTATCCTCTAAAATATTGATCCAAACCAGGTTCCGTGGGCTGTTCCAGTGTGGTACCACATTACTGCGCGATCCAAACCAGAAAAAACCCAGGATCTGTTCAAGAAGTATGTGAAAAATGCGAAAGTATGACCCTGATGTGGCAAATCCCAGACCTAACACAGACCTAACTTGCATTGTCCTCTAAAATATTGATCGAAATCAGGTTTAGTCGACTGTTTCAGTGTGGTACCACATCGCTACGTGATCCAAACCAGAAAAAACCCAGGATCAGTTCAACAAGTATGTGAAAAACGCGAAAGTATGAGCCTGATGAGTGAAAATCCCAGGCCTAACCTAGACCTAACATGCGTTATCCTCAATAATATTGATCGAAACCAGGTTTAGTCGACTGTTTCAGTGTGGTAACACTTTACTACGTGATACAAAGCAGAAAAAACCCTCGATCAGGTCAACATGCATGTTAAAACTGCGAAAGTATGACCCTGATGAGGGCAAATCCCAGGCCTAACCTAGACCTAACATGCGTTGTCTTCTAAAATATTACTCGAAACCAGGCTTAAACGACTGTTTCAGTGTGGTCCCACATTACTACGTGATGCAAACCAGAAAAAACACAGGATCCGTTCAACAAGTATGTGAAGAATGCGAAAGTATGAGTCTGATGAGTGAAAATCCCAGGCCTAACCTAGACCTAAGATGCGTTATCCTCAAAAATATTGATCGAAACCTGGTTTAATCGACTGTTTCAGTGTGGTACCACATTACTACGTGACTCAAACCAGAAAAAACCCAGGATCTGTTCAACAGGTATGTGAAAAACGCGAAAGTATGAGCCTGATGAGGGCAAATCCCAGACCTATCCCAGAACAAACTTGCGTTATCCTCTAAAATATTGATCGAAACCAGGTTTAATCGACTGTTTCAGTGTGGTACCACATCGCTACGTGATCCAAACCAGAAAAAACCCAGGATCAGTTCAACAAGTATGTGAAAAACGCGAAAGTATGAGCCTGATGAGGGCGAATCCCAGAGCTATCCCAGACCTAACTTGCGTTATCCTCTAAAATATTGATCGAAACGAGGTTTAATTGTCTGTTTCAGCGTGGTACCACATTACTACGTGATACAATCCAGAAACAGCCCGGGATCTAGCCATGAAGTATGAGAAAAAATGCGAAAGTATGAGCCTGATGAGGGCAAATCCTAGACCTAACCCAAACCTAACATGCGTTATCCTCTAAAATAATGATCGAAACCAGGTTTAATTGATTGTTTTAGTTGTGGCACCACTTTACTACGTGATCCAAAGCAGAAAAAACCCTCGATCAGGTCTACATGCATGTTAAAACTGCGAAAGTATGACCCTGATGAGGGCAAATCCCAGGCCTAACCTAGACCTAACATGCGTTGTCCTCTTAAATATTTATCAAGACCAGGTTTAATCGACTGTTTCAGTGTGGTCCCACATTACTACGTGATCCAAACAAGAAAAAACCCGGGATCCGTTCAACAAGTATGTGAAGAATGCGAAAGTATGAGTCTGATGCGTGAAAATCCCAGGCCTAACCTAGACCTAACATGCGATATCCTCAAAAATATTGATCGAAACCTGGTTTAATTGACTGTTTTAGTTGTGGTACCACTTTACTACGTGATCCAAAGCAGAAGAAACCCTCGATCAGGTCAACATGCATGTTAAAACTGCGAGAGTATGACCCTGATAAGGTCAAATCCCAGACCTATCCCAGACCTGACATGCGTTATTCTCTAAAATATTTATCAAGACCAGGTTTAATTGATTGTTTCGGTGTGGTCCCACATTACTACGTGATCCAAACCAGAAAAAACCCAGGATCCGTTCAACAAGTATGTGAAGAATGCGAATGTATGAGTCTGATGAGTGAAAATCCCAGACCTAACCTAGACCTAACATGCGTTATCCTCTAAAATATTGATCCGAACCAGGTTTAATGGACTGTTTCAGTGTGGTACCACTTTACTATGTGATCCAAAGCATTGAGAACCCTCGATCAGGTCAACATGTATGTTAAAACTGCGAAAGTATGAACCTGATGAGGGCAAATCCCAGGCCTTACCTAGACCTAACATGCGTTGTCCTCTAAAATATTGATGGAAACCAGGTTTAATTGAATGTTTCAGTGTTGTACTTCATTACTACGTGATGCAGTCCAGAAAAAGCCCAGGATCTAGCCATCAAGTATGAGAAATATGCGAAAGAATGAACCTGATGACAGCAAATCCCAGACCTAACCAAGACATAACATGAATTATTCTCTAAAATATTGATCAAAACCAGGTTTAATTGACTGTTTCAGTGTGGTACCACATTACTACGTGATCCAATCCAGAAATAGCCCAGGATCTAGCCATGAAGTATGAGAATTATGCGAAAGTATGAGCCTGACGAGGGCAAATCCTAGACCTAACTCAGACCTAACATGCGTCATCCTCTAAAATATTTATCATGACCAGGTTTAATTGATTGTTTCAGTGTGGTCCCACATTTCTACGTGATCCAAACCAGAAAAAACCCAGGATCCGTCCAACAAGTATGTGAAGAATGCGAAAGTATGAGTCTGATGAGTGAAAATCCCCGGCCTAACCTAGACCTAACATGCGTTATCCTCAAAAATATTGATCGAAACCAGGTTTAACCGACTGTTTCTGTGTGGTACCACACTACTACGTGACCCAAACCGGAAAAAACCCAGGATCTGTTCAACAAGTATGTGAAAAACGGCGAAAGTATGAGCCTGATGAGGGCAAATCCCAGACCTATCCCAGACCTAACTTGCGTTATCCACTAATATCCTGAACGAAACCGGGATTAATTGACTGTTTCAGCGTGGTACCACATTACTACGTGATACAATACAGAAACAGCCCAGGATCTAGCCATGAAGTATGAGAAATATGCGTAAGTATGAGCCAGATGAGGGCAAATCCTAGACCTAACCCAAACCTAACATGCGTTATCCTCTAAAATATTTATCAAGACCAGGTTTAATTGAATGTTCCAGTGTGGTACCACATTACTACGTGAACCAAACCAGAAAAAACCCAGGATCCGTTCAACAAGTATGTGAAGAATGCGAAAGTATGAGTCTGATGAGTGAAAATCCCAGGGTTAACCTAGACCTAACATGCGTTATCCTCTAAAATATTGATCCAAACCAGGTTTAATGGACTGTTTCAGTGTGGTACCACTTTACTACGTGATCAAAAAACAGAAAAAACCCTCGATCACGTCAACGTGTATGTTAAAACTGCGAAAGTATGAGCCTGACGAGGGCAAATCCTAGACCTAACCCAGAGCTAACTTGCGTTATCCTCTAAAATATTTATCAAGACCGGGTTTAATTGATTGTTTCAGTGTGGTCCGACATTACTACGTGATCCACACCAGAAAAAATCCAGGATCCGTTCAACAAGTATGTGAAGAATGCGAAAGTATGAGTCTGCTGAGTGAAAATCCCAGGCCTTACCGAGACCTAACATGCGTTATCCTCAAAAATATTGATCGAAACCTGGTTTAATCGACTGTTTCAGTGTGGTACCACATTACTACGTGATCCAAACCAGAAAAAATCCAGGATCTGTTCGACAAGTATGTGAAAAATGCGAAAGCATGGGTCTGTTGAGGGCAAATCCCAGGCCTAACCTAGACATAACTATCGTTATCCTCTAAAATATTGATCGAAACCAGGTTTAATTGACTGTTTTAGTGTGGTACCACTTTACTACGTGATCCAAAGCAGAAAAAACCCTCGATCAGGTCAACATGCATGTTAAAACTGCGAAAGTATGACCATGATGAGGGGAAATCCCAGGCCTAACCTAGACCTAACATGCGTTATCTTTTAAAATATTGATGGAAACTTGGTTTAATTGACAGTTTCAGTGTTGTACTTCATTACTACGTGATGCAATCCAGAAACCCCAGGATCTAGCCATCAAGTATGAGAAATATGCGAAAGAATGAGCCTGATGAGAGCAAATCCCAGACCTAACCTAGACCTAACATGGATTATTCTCTAAAATATTGATCGAAACGAGGTTTAATTGACTGTTTCAGTGTGGTACCACATTACTACGTGATCCAAACCAGTAAAACCCCAGGATCCGTTCAACAAGTATGTGAAGAATGCGAAAGTATGAGTCTGATGAGTGAAAATTCTCGGCCTAACCTAGACCTAACATGCGTTATCCTCAAAAATATTGATCGAAACCAGGTTTAATGGACAGTTTCAGTGTGGTACCACACTACTACGTGATCCAAACCAGAAAAAAACCCAGGATCTGTTCAACCAGTATGTGAAAATCGCGAAAGTATGAGCCTGATGAGGGCAAATCCCAGACCGATCCCAGACCTAACTTGCGTTATCCTCTAAAATATTGATCGAAACCAGGTTTAATTGACTGTTTCAGTGTGGTACCACATTACTACGTGATCCAATCCAGAAATAGCCCAGGATCTAGCCATGAGGTATGAGAAATATGCGAAAGTATGAGCCTGACGAGAGCAAATCCTAGACGTAACCCAGACCTAACATGCGTTATCCTCTAAAATATTTATCAAGACCAGGTATAATTGATTGTTTCAGTGTGGTCCCACATTACTACCTGATCCAAACCACAAAAAACCCAGGATCCGTTCAACAAGTATGTGAAGAATGCGAAAGAATGAGTCTGTTGAGTGAAAATCCCAGGCCTAACCTAGACCTAACATGCGTTATCCTCAACAATATTGATCGAAACCTGGTTTGATCGACTGTTTCAGTGTGGTACCACATTACTATGTGATCCAAACCAGAAAATAGCCCAGGATCTATCCACGAAGTATAAGAAATATGCGAAAGTATGAGCCTGATGAGGGCAAATCCTAGACCTAACCCAGACCTAACATGTGTTATCCTCTAAAATATTGATCGAAACCAGGTTTAATGGACTGCTTCAGTGTGGTACCACTTTACTACGTGATCCTAAGCAGAAAAAACCCTCGATCAGAACAACATGTATGTTAAAACTGCGACAGTATGACCCTGATGAGGGCAAAACCCAGGCCAAACCTAGACCTAACATGCGTTGTCCTCTAAAATATTGATGGAAACCAGGTTTAATTGACTGTTTCAGTGTTGTACTTCATTACTACGTGATGCAATCCAAAAAAACCCAGGATCTAGCCATCAAGTATGAGAAATATGCGAAAGAATGAGCCTGATGAGAGCAAATCCCAGACCTAACCTAGGCCTAACATGAATTATTCTCTAAAATATTGATCGAAACGAGGTTTAATTGACTGTTTCAGTGTGGTACCACATTACTACGTGATCCATACCAGAAAAAAACCCAGGATCTGTTCAACAAGTATGTGAAGTATGCGAAAGTATGAGTTGATGAGGGCAAATCCCAGGCCTAAACTAGACATAACTTTCGTTATCCTCTAAAATGTTGATCGAAACCAGGTTTAGTTGACTGTTTTAGTGTGGTACCACTTTACTACGTGATCCAATGCAGAAAAAACCCTCGATCAGGTCAGCATGCATGTTAAAACTGCGAAAGTATGAGCCTGATGAGGGCAAATCCCAGACCTATCCCAGACCTAACATGCGTTATCCTCAAAAATATTAATCGAAACCAGGTTTAATCGACTGTTTCAGTGTGGTCCCACATTACTACGTGATCCAAACCAGAAAAAACCCAGGATCCGTTCAACAAGTATGTGAAGAATGCGAAAGTTGAGTCTGGCGAGTGAAAATCCCAGACCTATCCCAGACCTAACTTGCGTTATCCTCTAAAATATTGATCGAAACCAGGTTTAATTGACTGTTTCAGTGTGGTACCACATTACTACGTGATCCAATCCAGAAATAGCCCAGGATCTAGCCATGAGGTATGAGAAATATGCGAAAGTATGAGCCTGATGAGGGCAAATCCTAGACCTAACCCAGACCTAACATGCGTTATCCTCAAAAATATTTATCAAGACCAGGTTTAACTGAATGTTTCAGTGTGGTACCACATTACTACGTGATCCATACCAGAAAAAACCCAGGATCTGTTCAACAAGTATGTGAAAAATGCGAAAGCATGGGTCTGTTGAGGGCAAATCCCAGGCCTAACCTAGACATAACTTTCGTTATCCTCTAAAATATTGATCGAAACCAGGTTCCGTGGGCTGTTCCAGTGTGGTACCACATTACTGCGCGATCCAAACCAGAAAAAACCCAGGATCTGTTCAACAGGTATGTGAAAAACGCGAAAGTATGAGCCTGATGAGGGCAAATCCCAGACCTATCCCAGAACAAACTTGCGTTATCCTCTAAAATATTGATCGAAACCAGGTTTAATCGACTGTTTCAGTGTGGTACCACATCGCTACGTGATCCAAACCAGAAAAAACCCAGGATCAGTTCAACAAGTATGTGAAAAACGCGAAAGTATGAGCCTGATGAGGGCGAATCCCAGAGCTATCCCAGACCTAACTTGCGTTATCCTCTAAAATATTGATCGAAACGAGGTTTAATTGTCTGTTTCAGCGTGGTACCACATTACTACGTGATACAATCCAGAAACAGCCCGGGATCTAGCCATCAAGTATGAGAAAAAATGCGAAAGTATGAGCCTGATGAGGGCAAATCCTAGACCTAACCCAAACCTAACATGCGTTATCCTCTAAAATAATGATCGAAACCAGGTTTAATTGATTGTTTTAGTTGTGGCACCACTTTACTACGTGATCCAAAGCAGAAAAAACCCTCGATCAGGTCTACATGCATGTTAAAACTGCGAAAGTATGACCCTGATGAGGGCAAATCCCAGGCCTAACCTAGACCTAACATGCGTTATCTTCTAAAATATTGAGCGAAATCAGGTCTAATTGACTGTTTCAGTGTGGTACCACATTACTACGTGATCCAATCCAGAAATAGCCCAGGATCTAGCCATGAATTATGAGAAATATGCGAAAGTATGAGCCTGATGAGGGCAAATCCTAGACCTAACCCAGACCTAACATGCGTTGTCCTCTAAAATATTTATCAAGACCAGGTTTAATCGACTGTTTCAGTGTGGTACCACATTACTACGTGATCCAAACCAGAAAAAAACCCAGGATCTGTTCAACAAGTACGTGAAGAATGCGAAAGTATGAGTCTGATGAGTGAAAATCCCAGACCTAACCTAGACCTAACATGCGTTATCCTCTGAAATATTGATCCGATCCAGGTTTAAAGGACTGTTTCAGTGTGGTACCACTTTACTACGTGATCCAAAGCATTAAGAACCCTCGATCAGGTCAACATGTATGTTAAAACTGCGAAAGTATGACCCTGATGAGGGCAAATCCCAGGCCTTACCTAGACCTAACATGCGATGTCCTCTAAAATATTGATGGAAACCAGGTTTAATTGACTGTTTCAGTGTGGTACCTCATTACTAAGTGATCCAAACCAGAAAATAACCCAGTATCTGTTCAACGAGTATGTGAAGTGTGCCAAAGTATGAGTCTGATGAGGTCAAATCCCAGACCTATCCCAGACTTAACTTTCGTTATCCTCTAAAATATTGATCGAGGCCGGGTTTAATCGACTGTTTCAGTGTGGTACCACATTACTACGTGATCCAAACGAGAAAAAACCCAGGATCATTTCAACAAGTATGTGAAAAACGCGAAAGTATGAGCCTGATGAGGGCGAATCCCTGACCTATCCCAGACCTAACTTGCGTTATCCTCTGAAATATTGATCGAAACCAGGTTTAATTGACTGTTTCAGCGTGGTACCACATTACTACGTGATACAATCCAGAAACAGCCCAGGATCTGGCCATGAAGTATGAGAAATATGCGATTGTATCAGCTGAGGACAAATCCTAGACCTAACCCAAACTTAACATGCGTTATCCTCCAAAATATTTATCAAGACCAGGTTTAATTGAATGTTTCAGTGTGGTACCACATTACTACGTGTACCAAACCAGAAAAAACCCAGGATCCGTTCAACAAGTATGTGAAGAATGCGAAAGTATGAGTCTGATGAGTGAAAATCCCAGGGCTAACCCAGACCTAACATGCGTTATCCTCAAAAATATTGATCGAAACCAGGTTTAATCGACAGTTTCAGTGTGGTACCACACTACTACGTGACCCAAACCGGAAAAAACCCAGGATCTGTTCAATAAGTATGTGAAAAACGCGAAAGTATGAGCCTGAAGAGGGCAAATCCCAGACCTATCCCAGACCTAACTTGCGTTGTCCTCTAAGATATTGATGGAAACCAGGTTTAATTCACTGTCTCAGTGTTGTACTTCATTACTACGTGATGCAATCCAGAAAAAGCCCAGGATCTAGCCATCAAGTATGAGAAATATGCGAAAGAATGAGCCTGATGAGAGCAAATCCCAGACCTAACCTAGACCTAACATGAATTGTTCTCTAGAATATTGATCAAAACCAGTTTTAATTGACTGTTTCAGTCTGGTACCACATTACTACGTGATCCAAACCAGTAAAAACCCAGGATCCGTTCAACAAGTATGTGAAATACGCGAAAGTATGAGCCTGATGAGGGCGAATCCCTGACCTATCCCAGACCTAACTTGCGTTATGCTCTGAAATATTGATCGAAACCAGGTTTAGTTGACTGTTTCAGCGTGGTACCACATTACTACGTGATACAATCCAGAAACAGCCCAGGATCTAGCCATGAAGTATGAGAAATATGCGATTGTATCAGCCTGATGAGGACAAATCCTAGACCTAACCCAAAGCTAACATGCGTTATCCACCAAAATATTTATCAAGACCAGGTTTAATTGAATGTTTCAGTGTGGTACCACATTACTACGTGAACCAAACCAGAAAAAACCCAGGATCCGTTCAACAAGTATGTGAAGAATGCGAAAGTATGAGTCTGATGAGGGCTAATCCCAGACCAATCCCAGACCTAACTTGCGTTATCCTCTAAAATAATGATCGAAACCAGGATTAATTGACTGTTTTAGTTGTGGTAACACTTTAGTACGTGATCCAAAGCAGAAAAAACCCTCGATCAGGTCAACATGCATGTTAAAACTGCAAAAGTATGACCCTGATGAGGTCAAATCCCAGACCTATCCCAGACCTGACATGCGTTATCCTCTAAAATATTTATCAAGACCAGGTTTAATTGATTGTTTCGGTGTGGTCCCACATTCCTACGTGATCCAAACCAGAAAAAACCCAGGATCCGTTCAACAAGTATGTGAAGAATGCGAAAGTATGAGCCTGATGAGTGAAAATCCCAGACCTAACCTAGACCTAACATGCGTTATCCTCTAAAATATTGATCCAAACCAGGTTTAATGGACTGTTTCAGTGTGGTACCACTTTACTACGTGATCCAAAGCAGAAAAAGCACTCGATCAGGTCAACATGTATGTTAGAACTGCGAAAGTATGACCCTGATGAGGGCAAATCCCAGACCTATCCCAGACCTAACTTGCGTTATCCTCTAAAATATTGATCGAAACCAGGTTTAATTGATTGTTTCAGTGTGGACCCACATTACTACGTGATCCAAACCAGAAAAAACCCAGGATCCGTTCAACAAGTATGTAAAAAACGTGAAAGTATGAGCCTGATGAGGGCAAGTCCAAGACCTTTCCCAGACCTAACTTGTGTTGTCCTCTAAGATATTGATGGAAACCAGGTTTAATTGACTGTTTCAGTGTTGTACTTCATTACTACGTGATGCAATCCAGAAAAAGCCCAGGATCTAGCCATGAAGTATGAGAAATATGCGAAAGTATGAGCCCGATGAGGGCAAATCCTAGACCTAACCCAGACCTAACATGCGTTATCCTCTAAAATATTTATCAAGACCAGGTTTAATAAAATGTTTCAGGGTGGTACCACATTACTACGTGATGCAATCCAGAAAAAGCCCAGGATCTAGCCATCAAGTTTGAGAAATATGCGAAAGAATGAGCCTGATGAGGGCAAATCCTAGACCTAACACAGACCTAACATGCGTTATCCTCTAAAATATTTATCAAGACCAGGTTTAATTGATTGTTTCAGTGTGGTTCCACATTACTACGTTATCCAAACCAGAAAAAACCCAGGATCTGTTCAACGAGTATGTGAAAAACGCGAAAGTATGAGTCTGATGAGGTCAAATCCCAGACCTATCCCAGACTTATGTTGCGTTATCCTCTAAAATACTGATCGAAACCAGGTTTAATCGACTGTTTCAGTATGGCACCACATTAATACGTGATCCAAACCAGAAAAAACACAGGATCCGTTCAACAAGTATGTGAAGAATGCGAAAGTATGAGTCTGATGAGTGAAAATCCCCGACCTAACCTAGACCTAACATGAATTATTCTCTAAAATATTGATCGAAACCAGGTTTAATTGACTGTTTCAGTGTGGTACCACATTAGTACGTGATCCAAACCAGAAAAAGCCCAGGATCAGTTCAACAAGTATGTGAAAAACGCGAAAGTATGAGCCTGATGAGGGCGAATCCCAGACCTATGCCAGACCTAACTTGCGTTATCCTCTAAAATATTGATCGAAACCAGGTTTAATTGACTGTTTCAGCGTGGTACCACACTACTACGTGACGCAATCCAGAAAAAACCCAGCATCTGTTCAACAAGTATGTGAAAAACGCGAAAGTATGAGCCTGATGAGGGCAAATCCCAGACCTATCCAAGAACTAACTTGCGTTATCCTCTAAAATATTGATGGAAACCAGGTTTAATTGACTGTTTCAGTGTTGTACTTCATTACTACGTGATACAATCCTGAAATAGCCCAGGATCTAGCCATGAAGTATGAGAAATATGCGAAAGTATGATCCTGACGAGGGCAAATCCTAGACCTAACCTAGACCTAACATGCGTTATCCTCAAAAATATTGATCGAAACCTGGTTTAATCGACTGTTTCAGTGTGGTACCACATTACTATGTGATCCAAACCAGAAAATAACCCAGGATCTGTTCAACGAGTATGTGAAAAACGCGAAAGTATGAGCCTGATGTGGGCAAATCCCAGACCTATCCCAGACCTAACTTGCGTTGTCCTCTAAGATATTGATGGAAACCAGGTTTAATTGACTGTTTCAGTGTTGTACTTCATTACTACGTGATGCAATCCAGAAAAAGCCCAGGATCTAGCCATCAAGTATGAGAAATATGCTAAAGAATGAGCCTGATGAGAGCAAATCCCAGACCTAACCTAGACCTAACATGAATTATTCTCTAAAATATTGATCAAAACCAGGTTTAATTGACTGTTTCAGTGTGGTACCACATTACTACGTGATCCAATCCAGAAATAGCCCAGGATCCAGCCATGAAGTATGAGAAATATGCGAAAGTATGAGCCTGATGAGGGCAAATCCTAGACCTAACCCAGACCTAACATGCGTTATCCTCTAAAATATTGATCGCAACCAGGTTTAATCGACTGTTTCAGCGTGGTACCACATTACTATGTGATACAATCCAGAAACAGCCCAGGATCTAGCCATGAAGTATGAGAAATATGCGAAAGTATGAGCCTGATGAGGGCAAATCCTAGACCTAACCCAAACCTAACATGCGTTATCCTCTAAAATATTTATCAAGACCAGGTTTAATTGAATGTTTCAGTGTGGTACCACATTACTACGTGAACCAAACCAGAAAAAACCCAGGATCCGTTCAACAAGTAAGTTAAAACTGCGACAGTATGACCCTGATGAGAGCAAATCCCAGACCTAACCTAGACCTGACATGCGTTGTCCTCTAAAATATTGATGGAAACCAGGTTTAATTGACTGTTTCAGTGTTGTACTTCATTACTACGAGATGCAATCCAGAGAAAGCCCAGGATCTAGCCATCAAGTATGAGAAATATGCGAAAGAATGAGCCTGATGAGAGCAAGTCCCAGACCTAACCTAGACCTAACATGAATTATTCTCTAAAATATTGATCGAAACCAGGTTTAATTGACTGTTTCAATGTTGTACTTCATTACTACGTGATGCAGTCCAGAGAAAGCCCAGGATCTAGCCGTCAAGTATGAGAAATATGCGAAAGAATGAGCCTGATGAGAGCAAATCCCAGACCTAACCTAGACCGAAGATGAATTATTCTCTATAATATTGATCACAACCAGGTTTAATTGACTGTTTCAGTGTGGTACCACATTACTACGTGATCCAATCCAGAAATAGCCCAGGATCCAGCCATGAAGTATGAGAAATATGCGAAAGTATGAGCCTGATGGGGGCAAATCCTAGACCTAACCCAGACCTAACATGCGTTATCCTCTAAAATATTTATCAAGATCAGGTTTAATTGATTGTTTCAGTGTGGTACCACATTACTACGTGATCCACCCAAGAAAAAACCCAAGATCCGTTCAACAAGTATGTGAAGAATGCGAAAGTATGAGTCTGATGAGTGAAAATCCCAGGCCTAATCTAGACCTAACATGCGTTATCCTCAATAATATTGATCGAAACCAGGTTTAATTGAGTGTTTCTGTGTGGTACCACATTACTATGTGATCCAAACCAGAAAATAGCCCAGGATCTGTTCAACGAGTATGTGAAGTGTGCGAAAGTATGAGTGTGATGAGGGCAAATCCCAGAACTATCCCAGACCTAACATGCGTTATCCTCTAAAATATTTATCAAGACCAGGTTTAATTGATTGTTTCAGTGTGGTCCCACATTACTACGGTATCTAAACCAGAAAAAACACAGGATCCGTTCAACAAGTATGTGAAGAATGCGAAAGTATGAGTCTGATGAGTGAAATTCCCAGGCCTAACCTAGACCTAACATACGTTATCCTCAATAATATTGATCGAAACCAGGTTTAATTGAGTGTTTCAGTGTTGTACTTCATTACTACGTGATGCAATCCAGAAAAAGCCCAGGATCTAGCCATCTAGTATAAGAGATATGCGAAAGAATGAGCCTGATGAGAGCAAATCCCAGGCCTAACCTAGACCCAACATGAAATATTCTCTAAAATATTCATCAAAACCAGGTTTAATTGACTGTTTCAGTGTGGTACCACATTACTACGTGATCCAATCCAGAAATAGCCCAGGATCCAGCCATGAAGTATGAGAAATATGCGAAAGTATGAGCCTGATGAGGGCAAATCCTAGACCTAACCCAGACCTAACATGCGTTATCCTCTAAAATATTTATCAAGACCAGGTTTAATTGAATGTTTCAGTGTGGTACCACATTACTACGTGATCCAAACCAGAAAAAACCCAGGATCCGTTCAACAAGTATGAGAAGAATGCGAAAGTATGAGTCTGATGAGTGAAAATCCCAGGCCTAACCTAGACCTAACATGCGTTATCCTCAAAAATATTGATCGAAACCTGGTTTAATCGACTGTTTCAGTGTGGTACCACGTTACTATGTGATCCAAACCAGAAAATAACCCAGGATCTGTTCAACGAGTATGTGAAGTGTGCGAAAGTATGAGTCTGATGAGGGCAAATCCTAGACCTAACCCAGACCTAACATGCGTTATCCTCTAAAATATTTATCAAGACCAGGTTTAATTGATTGTTTCAGTGTGGTGCCACACTACTACGTGATCCAAACCAGAAAAAAACCCAAGATCCGTCCAACAAGTATGCGAAAAACGCGAAAGTATGAGCCTGATGTGGGCAAATCCCGGGCCTAACCTAGACCTAACATGCGTTATCCTCAAAAATATTGATCGAAACCTGGTTTAATCGACTGTTTCAGTGTGGTACCACATTACTATGTGATCCATACCAGAAAAAACCCAGGATCTGTTCAACAAGTATGTGAAAAATGCGAAAGTATGACCCTGATGTGGGCAAATCCCAGACCTAACCCAGACCTAACTTGCGTTATCCTCTAAAATATTGATCGAAACCAGGTTTAATTGACTGTTTCAGTGTGGTACCACATTACTACGTGATCAAATCCAGTAAAACCCCAGGATCCGTTCAACAAGTATGTGAAGAATGCGAAAGTATGAGTCTGATGAGTGAAAATCCTCGGCCTAACCTAGTCCTAACATGCGTTATCCTCAAAAATATTGATCGAAACCAGGTTTAATGGACAGTTTCAGTGTGGTACCACACTACTACGTGATCCAAACCAGAAAAAAACACAGGATCTGTTCAACAAGTATGTGAAAACCGCGAAAGTATGAGCCTGATGAGGGCAAATCCCAGACCTATCCCAGACCTAACTTGCGTTATCCTCTAAAATATTGATCGAAACCAGGTTTAATTGACTGTTTCAGTGTGGTACCACAATACTACGTGATGCAATCCAGAAAAAGCCAAGGATCTAGCCATGAGGTATGAGAAACATGCGAAAGTATGAGCCTGACGAAAGCAAATCCTAGACCTAACCCAGACCTAACATGCGTTATCCTCTAAAATATTTATCAAGACCAGGTTTAATTGATTGTTTCAGTGTGGTAACACATTACTACGTCATCCACACCAGCAAAACCCAAGATCCGTTCAACAAGTATGTGAAGAATGAAAAAGTATGAGTCTGATGAGTGAAAATCCCAGGCCTAAACTAGACCTAACATGCGTTATCCTCAAAAATATTGATCGAAACCTGGTTTAATCGACTGTTTCAGTGTGGTACCACAATACTACGTGATGCAATCCAGAAAAAGCCCAGGATCTAGCCTTCAAGTGTGAGAAATATGCGAAAGAATGAGCCTGATGAGGGCAAATCCTAGACCTATCCCAGACCTAACTTGCGTTATCCTCTAAAATATTGATCGAAACCAGGTTTAATTGACTGTTTCAGTGTGGTACCACATTACTACGTGATCCAATCCAGTAAAACCCCAGGATCCGTTCTACAAGTATGTGAAGAATGCGAAAGTATGAGTCTGATGAGTGAAACTCCTCGGCCTAACCTAGATCTAACATGCGTTATCCTCAAAAATATTGATCGAAACCAGGTTTAATGGACGGATTCAGTGTGGTGCCACACTACTACGTGATCCAAACCAGAAAAAAACCCAGGATCTGTTCAACAAGTATGCGAAAAGCGCGAAAGTATGAGCCTGATGTGGGCAAATCCCGGGCCTAACCTAGACCTAACATGCGTTATCCTCAAAAATATTGATCGAAACCTGGTTTAATCGACTGTTTCAGTGAGGTACCACATTACTATGTGATCCAAACCAGTAAAAACCCAGGATCCGTTCAACAAGTATGTGAAGAATGCGAAAGTATGAGTCTGATGAGTGAAAATCCTCGGCCTAACCCAGACCTAGCATGCGTTATCCTCAAAAATATTGACCGAAACCTGGTTTAATCGACTGTTTCAGTGTGGTACCACATTACTGTGTGATCAAAACCAGAAAATAACCCAGGATCTGTTCAACGAGTATGTGAAGTGTGCGAAAGTATGAGTCTGGTGAGGGCAAATCCTAGACCTATCCCAGACCCAACATGCGTTATCCTCTAAAATATTTATCAAGACCAGGTTTGATTGACTGTTTCAGTGTGGTACCACATTGCTACGTGATCCAAACCAGAAAATAACCCAGGATCTGTCCAACGAGTATGTGAAGTGTGCGAAAGTATGAGTCCGATGAGGGCAAATCCTAGACCTATCCCAGACCTAACATGCGTTATCCTCAAAAATATTGATCGAAACCTGGTTTAATTGACTGCTTCAGCGTGGTACCACGTTACTTCGTGATACAATCCAGAAACAGCCCGGGATCTAGCCATGAAGTATGAGAAATATGCGAAAGTATGAGCCTGATGAGGGCAAATCCTAGTCCTAACCCAGACCTAACATGCGTTATCCTCAAAAATATTGATCGAAACCTGGTTTAATCGATTGTTTCAGTGTGGTACCACATTACTATGTTATCAAAACCAGAAAATAACCCAGGATCTGTTCAACGAGTATGTGAAGTGTGCGAAAGTATGAGTCAGATGAGGGCAAATCCTAGACCTATCCCAGACCTATCATGCGTTATCCTCAAAAATATTGATCGAAACCTGGTTTAATCGACTGTTTCAGCGTGGTAGCACATTACTACGTAACCCAAACCAGAAAAAACCCAGGATCTGTTCAACAAGTATGTGAAAAACACGAAAGTATGAGCCTGATGAGGGCAAATCCCAGACCTATCCCGTACCTAACTTGCGTTATCCTCTAAAATATTGAACGAAACCAGGTTTAATTGACTGTTTCAGCGTGGTACCACGTTACTACGTGATACAGTCCAGAAACAGCCCAGGATCTAGCCATGAAGTATGGGAAGTATGCGAAAGTATGAGCCTGATGAGGGCAAATCCTAGACCTATCCCAGACCTAACATGCGTTATCCTCAAATATATTGATCGAAACCTGGTTTAATCGACTGTTTCAGTGTGGTACCACATTACTATGTGATCCAAACCAGAAAATAACCCAGGATCTGTTCAACGAGTATGTGAAGGGTGCGAAAGTATGAGTCTGATGAGGGCAAATCCCAGACCTATCCCAGACCTAACATGCGTTATCCTCTAAAATATTGATCCAAACCAGGTCTAATGGACTGTTTCAGTGTGGTACCACACTACTACGTGATACAATCCTGAAACAGCCGGGGATCTAGCCATGAAGTGTGAGAAATATGCGAAAGTATGAGCCTGATGAGGGCAAATCCTAGACCTAACCCAAACCTAACATGCGTTATCCTCTAAAATATTGATCCAAACCGGGTTTAATGGACTGCTTCAGTGTGGTACCACTTTACTACGTGATCCAAAGCGGAAAAAACCCTCGATCAGGTCAACAAGTATGTGAAGTATGCGAAAGTATGAGTCTGATGAGGGAAAACCCCAGGACTAAACTAGACATAACTTGCGTTATCCTCTAAAATATTGATCGAAACGAGGTTTAAGTGACTGTTTCAGCGTGGTACCACATTACTACGTGATACAATCCAGAAACAGCCCGGGATCTAGCCACGAAGTATGAGAAATATGCGAAAGTATGAGCCTGATGAGGGCAAATCCTAGACCTAACCCAAACCTAACATGCGTTATCCTCTAAAATATTGATCCAAACCGGGTTTAATGGACTGCTTCAGTGTGGTACCACTTTACTACGTGATCCAAAGCGGAAAAAACCCTCGATCGGGTCAACATGTATGTTAAAACTGCGAAAGTATGACCCTGACGAGGGCAAATCCCAGGCCTAACCTAGACCTAACATGCGATGTCCTCTAAAATATTGATGGAAACCAGGTTTAATTGACTGTTTCAGTGTTGTACTCCATTACTACGTGATGCAATCCAGAAAAAACCCAAGATCCGTTCAACAAGTATGTGAAGAATGCGAAAGTATGAGTCTGATGAGTGAAAATCCCAGGCCTAATCTAGACCTAACATGCGTTATCCTCAATAATATTGATCGAAACCAGGTTTAATTGAGTGTTTCTGTGTGGTACCACATTACTATGTGATCCAAACCAGAAAATAGCCCAGGATCTGTTCAACGAGTATGTGAAGTGTGCGAAAGTATGAGTGTGATGAGGGCAAATCCCAGAACTATCCCAGACCTAACATGCGTTATCCTCTAAAATATTTATCAAGACCAGGTTTAATTGACTGTTTCAGTGTGGTACCACATTGCTACGTGATCCAAACCAGAAAAAACCCAGGATCATTTCAAGAAGTATGTGAAAAACGCGAAAGTATGAGCCTGATGAGGGCAAATCCCAGACCTATCCCAGACCTAACTTGCGTTATCCTATAAAATATTGATCGAAACCAGGTTTAATTGACTGTTCCAGCGTGGTACCACGTTACTACGTGATACAATCCAGAAATAGCCCAGGATCTAGCCATGAAGTATGAGAAATATGCGAAAGTATGAGCCTGATGAGCGCAAATTCTAGACCTGACCCAGACCTAACATGCGTTTTCCTCTAAAATATTTATCAAGACGTGGTTTAATTGAATGTCTCAGGGTGGTACCACATTACTACGTGTACCAATCCAGAAAATTCCCAGGATCCGTTCAACAAGTATGTGAAGAATGCGAAAGTATGAGTCTGATGAGTGAAAATCCCAGACCTAACCTAGACCTAACATGCGTTATCCTCTAAAATATTGATCCAAACCAGGTTTAATGGACTGTTTCAGTGTGGTACCACACTACTACGTGATCCAAACCAGAAAAAACCCAGGATCTGTTCTACAAGTATGTGAAAAACGCGAAAGTATGAGCCTGATGAGAGCAAATCCCAGACCTATCCCAGACCTAACTTGCGTTGTCCTCTAAGATATTGATGGAAACCAGGTTTAATTGATTGTTTCAGTGTGGTCCCACATTACTACGTGATGCAATCCAGAAAAAGCCCAGGATCTAGCCATCAAGTATGAGAAATATGCGAAAGAATGAGCCTGATGAGAGCAAATCCCAGACCTAACCTAGACATAACATGAATTATTCTCTAAAATATTGATCAAAACCAGGTTTAATTGACAATTTCAGTGTGGTACCACATTACTACGTGACCCAATCCAGAAATAGCCCAGGATCTAGCCCTGCAGTATGAGAAATATGCGAAAATATGAACCTGATGGGGGCAAATCCTAGTCCTAGCCCAGACATAACATGCGTTATCCTCTAAAATATTTATCAAGACCAGGTTTAATTGAATGTTTCAGTGTGGTACCACATTACTACGTGAACCAAACCATAAAAAACCCAGGATCTGTTCAACAAGTATGTGGAAAACGCGAAAGTATGAGTCTGATGCGTGAAAATCCCAGGCCTAACCTAGACCTAACATGCGTTATCCTCAAAAATATTGATCGAAACCTGGTTTAATCGACTGTTTCAGTGTGGTACCACATTGCTACGTAATCCAAACCAGAAAATAACCCAGGATCTGTTCAACGAGTATGTGAAGTGTGCGAAAGTATGAGTCTGATGAGGGCAAATCCCAGACCTATCCCAGACCTAACATGCGTTATCCTCTAAAATATTGATCCAAACCAGGTTTAATGGACTGTTTCAGTGTGGTACCACATTACTATGTGATCCAAACCAGAGAATAACCCAGGATCTGTTCAACGAGTATGTGAAGTGTGCGAAAGTATGAGTCCGATGAGGGCAAATCCCAGACCTATCCCAGACCTAACATGCGTTATCCTCTAAAATATTTATCAATACCAGGTTTAATTGATTGTTTCAGTGTGGTCCCACATTACTACGTGATCCAAACCAGAAAAAACCCAGGATCCGTTCAAAAAGTATGTGAAGAATGCGAAAGTATGAGTCTGATGAGTGAAAATCCCAGACCTAACCTAGACCTAACATGCGTTATCGTCTAAAATATTGATCGAAACCAGTTTTAATTGACTGTTTCAGCGTGGTACCACATTACTACGTGATCCAAACCAGTAAAAACCCAGGATCCGTTCAACAAGTATGTGAAGAATGCGAAAGTATGAGTCTGATGAGGGCAAATCCCAGACCTATCCCAGACCTAACTTGCGTTATCCTCTAAAATATTGATCGAAACGAGGTTTAAGTGACTGTTTCAGCGTGGTACCACATTACTACGTGATACAATCCAGAAACAGCCCGGATCTAGCCACGAAGTATGAGAAATATGCGAAAGTATGAGCCTGATGAGGGCAAATCCTAGACCTAACCCAAACCTAACATGCGTTACCCTCTAAAATATTGATCCAAACCGGGTTTAATGGACTGCTTCAGTGTGGTACCACTTTACTACGTGATCCAAAGCGGAAAAAACCCTCGATCGGGTCAACATGTATGTTAAAACTGCGAAAGTATGACCCTGACGAGGGCAAATCCCAGGCCTAACCTAGACCTAACATGCGATGTCCTCTAAAATATTGGTCGAAACCTGGTTTAATCGACTGTTTCAGTGTGGTAGCTCATTACTACGTAAACCAAACCAGAAAAAACCCAGGATCTGTTCAACAAGTATGTGAAAAACACGAAAGTATGAGCCTGATAAGGGCAAATCCCAGACCTATCCCAGACCTAACTTGCGTTATCCTCTAAAATATTGAACGAAACCAGGTTTAATTGACTGTTTCAGCGTGGTACCACATCACTACGTGATACAATCCAGAAACAGCCCAGGATCTAGCCATGAAGTATGAGAAATATGCGAAAGTATGAGCTTGATGAGGGCAAATCCTAGACCTAACCCAGACCTAACATGCGTTATCCTCTAAAATATTTATCAATACCAGGTTTAATTGATTGCTTCGGTGTGGTCCCACATTACTACGTGATCCAAACCAGAAAAAACCCAGGATCTGTTCAACAAGTATGTGAAAAACGCGAATGTATGAGCCTGATGAGGGCAAATCCCAGACCTATCCCAGACCAAACTTGCGTTATCCTCTAAAATATTGATCGAAACCAGTTTTAATTGACTGTTTCAGCGTGGTACCACATTACTACGTGATCCAAACCAGTAAAAACCCAGGATCCGTTCAACAAGTATGTGAAGAATGCGAAAGTATGAGTCTGATGAGTGAAAAACCCCGGCCTAACCTAGACCTAACATGCGTTATCCTCTAAAATATTTATCAATACCAGGTTTAATTGATTGTTTCAGTGTGGTACCACATTACTACGTGATCCAAACCAGAAAAAACCCAGGATCCGTTCAAAAAGTATGTGAAGAATGCGAAAGTATGAGTCTGATGAGTGAAAATCCCAGACCTAACCTAGACCTAACATGCGTAATCCTCTAAAATATTGATCCAAACCAGGTTTAATGGACTGTTTCAGTGTGGTACCACACTACTACGTGATCCAAACCAGAAAAAACCCAGGATCTGGTCTACAAGTATGTGAAAAACGCGAAAGTATGAGCCTGATGAGAGCAAATCCCAGACCTATCCCAGACCTAACTTGCGTTGTCCTCTAAGATATTGATGGAAACCAGGTTTAATTGATTGTTTCAGTGTGGTCCCACATTACTACGTGATGCAATCCAGAAAAAGCCCAGGATCTAGCCATCAAGTATGAGAAATATGCGAAAGAATGAGCCTGATGAGAGCAAATCCCAGACCTAACCTAGACATAACATGAATTATTCTCTAAAATATTAATCAAAACCAGGTTTAATTGACAATTTCAGTGTGGTACCACATTACTACGTGATCCAATCCAGAAATAGCCCAGGATCTAGCCCTGCAGTATGAGAAATATGCGAAAGTATGAGCCTGATGGGGGCAAATCCTAGTCCTAACCCAGACATAACATGCGTTATCCTCTAAAATATTTATCAAGACCAGGTTTAATTGAATGTTTCAGTGTGGTACCACATTACTACGTGAACCAAACCATAAAAAACCCAGGGTCTGTTCAACAAGTATGTGGAAAACGCGAAAGTATGAGTCTGATGCGTGAAAATCCCAGGCCTAACCTAGACCTAACATGCGTTATCCTCAAAAATATTGATCGAAACCTGGTTTAATCGACTGTTTCAGTGTGGTACCACATTGCTACGTAATCCAAACCAGAAAATAACCCAGGATCTGTTCAACGAGTATGTGAAGTGTGCGAAAGTATGAGTCTGATGAGGGCAAATCCCAGACCTATCCCAGACCTAACATGCGTTATCCTCTAAAATATTGATCCAAACCAGGTTTAATGGACTGTTTCAGTGTGGTACCACATTACTATGTGATCCAAACCAGAGAATAACCCAGGATCTGTTCAACGAGTATGTGAAGAATGCGAAAGTATGAGTCTGATGAGTGAAAATCCCAGACCTAACCTAGACCTAACATGCGTTATCCTCTAAAATATTGATCGAAACCAGTTTTAATTGACTGTTTCAGTGTGGTACCACATTACTACGTGTACCAATCCAGAAAATTCCCAGGATCCGTTCAACAAGTATGTGAAGAATGCGAAAGTATGAGTCTGATGAGTGAAAATCCTAGGACTAACCTAGACCTAACATGCGTTATCCTCAAAAATATTCATCGAAACCTGGTTTAATCGACTGTTTCAGTGTGGTAGCTCATTACTACGTAACCCAAACCAGAAAAAACCCAGGATCTGTTCAACAAGTATGTGAAAAACACGAAAGTATGAGCCTGATAAGGGCAAATCCCAGACCTATCCCAGACCTAACTTGCGTTATCCTCTAAAATATTGAACGAAGCCAGGTTTAATTGACTGTTTCAGCGTGGTACCACATCACTACGTGATACAATCCAGAAACAGCCCAGGATCTAGCCATGAAGTATGAGAAATATGCGAAAGTATGAGCTTGATGAGGGCAAATCCTGGCCCTAACCCAGACCTAACATGCGTTATCCTCTAAAATATTTATCAATACCAGGTTTAATTGATTGTTTCGGTGTGGTCCCACATTACTACGTGATCCAAACCAGAAAAAACCCAGGATCTGTTCAACAAGTATGTGAAAAACGCGAAAGTATGAGCCTGATGAGTGAAAAACCCCGGCCTAACCTAGACCTAACATGCGTTATCCTCAAAAATATTGATCGAAACCTGGTTTAATCGACTGTTTCAGTGTGGTACCACATTACTATGTGATCCAAACCAGAAAATAACCCAGGATCTGTTCAACGAGTATGTGAAGTGTGCGAAAGTATGAGTCTGATGAGGGCAAATCCCAGACCTATCCCAGACCTAACATGCGTTATCCTCTAAAATATTTATCAATACCAGGTTTAATTGATTGTTTCAGTGTGGTACCACATTACTACGTGATCCAAACCAGAAAAAACCCAGGATCCGTTCAAAAAGTATGTGAAGAATGCGAAAGTATGAGTCTGATGAGTGAAAATCCCAGACCTAACCTAGACCTAACATGCGTTATCCTCTAAAATATTGATCCAAACCAGGTTTAATGGACTGTTTCAGTGTGGTACCACTCTACTACGTGATCCAAACCAGAAAAAACCCAGGATCTGTTCTACAAGTATGTGAAAAACGCGAAAGTATGAGCCTGATGAGAGCAAATTCCAGACCTATCCCAGACCTAACTTGCGTTGTCCTCTAAGATATTGATGGAAACCAGGTTTAATTGATTGTTTCAGTGTGGTCCCACATTTGACGTGATGCAATCCAGAAAAAGCCCAGGATCTAGCCATCAAGTATGAGAAATATGCGAAAGAATGAGCCTGATGAGGGCAAATCCTAGACCTAACCCAAACCTAACATGCGTTATCCTCTAAAATATTGATCCAAACCGGGTTTAATGGACTGCTTCAGTGTGGTACCACTTTACTACGTGATCCAAAGCGGAAAAAACCCTCGATCGGGTCAACATGTATGTTAAAACTGCGAAAGTATGACCCTGACGAGGGCAAATCCCAGGCCTAACCTAGACCTAACATGCGATGTCCTCTAAAATATTGGTCGAAACCTGGTTTAATCGACTGTTTCAGTGTGGTAGCTCATTACTACGTAAACCAAACCAGAAAAAACCCAGGATCTGTTCAACAAGTATGTGAAAAACACGAATGTATGAGCCTGATAAGGGCAAATCCCAGACCTATCCCAGACCTAACTTGCGTTATCCTCTAAAATATTGAACGAAACCAGGTTTAATTGACTGTTTCAGCGTGGTACCACATCACTACGTGATACAATCCAGAAACAGCCCAGGATCTAGCCATGAAGTATGAGAAATATGCGAAAGTATGAGCTTGATGAGGGCAAATCCTAGACCTAACCCAGACCTAACATGCGTTATCCTCTAAAATATTTATCAATACCAGGTTTAATTGATTGCTTCGGTGTGGTCCCACATTACTACGTGATCCAAACCAGAAAAAACCCAGGATCTGTTCAACAAGTATGTGAAAAACGCGAATGTATGAGCCTGATGAGGGCAAATCCCAGACCTATCCCAGACCAAACTTGCGTTATCCTCTAAAATATTGATCGAAACCAGTTTTAATTGACTGTTTCAGCGTGGTACCACATTACTACGTGATCCAAACCAGTAAAAACCCAGGATCCGTTCAACAAGTATGTGAAGAATGCGAAAGTATGAGTCTGATGAGTGAAAAACCCCGGCCTAACCTAGACCTAACATGCGTTATCCTCAAAAATATTGATCGAAACCTGGTTTAATCGACTGTTTCAGTGTGGTACCACATTACTATGTGATCCAAACCAGAAAATAACCCAGGATCTGTTCAACGAGTATGTGAAGTGTGCGAAAGTATGAGTCTGATGAGGGCAAATCCCAGACCTATCCCAGACCTAACATGCGTTATCCTCTAAAATATTTATCAATACCAGGTTTAATTGATTGTTTCAGTGTGGTACCACATTACTACGTGATCCAAACCAGAAAAAACCCAGGATCCGTTCAAAAAGTATGTGAAGAATGCGAAAGTATGAGTCTGATGAGTGAAAATCCCAGACCTAACCTAGACCTAACATGCGTAATCCTCTAAAATATTGATCCAAACCAGGTTTAATGGACTGTTTCAGTGTGGTACCACATTACTACGTGTACCAATCCAGAAAATTCCCAGGATCCGTTCAACAAGTATGTGAAGAATGCGAAAGTATGAGTCTGATGAGTGAAAATCCTAGGACTAACCTAGACCTAACATGCGTTATCCTCAAAAATATTCATCGAAACCTGGTTTAATCGACTGTTTCAGTGTGGTAGCTCATTACTACGTAACCCAAACCAGAAAAAACCCAGGATCAGTTCAACAAGTATGTGAAAAACACGAAAGTATGAGCCTGATAAGGGCAAATCCCAGACCTATCCCAGACCTAACTTGCGTTATCCTCTAAAATATTGAACGAAGCCAGGTTTAATTGACTGTTTCAGCGTGGTACCACATCACTACGTGATACAATCCAGAAACAGCCCAGGATCTAGCCATGAAGTATGAGAAATATGCGAAAGTATGAGCTTGATGAGGGCAAATCCTGGACCTAACCCAGACCTAACATGCGTTATCCTCTAAAATATTTATCAATACCAGGTTTAATTGATTGTTTCGGTGTGGTCCCACATTACTACGTGATCCAAACCAGAAAAAACCCAGGATCTGTTCAACAAGTATGTGAAAAACGCGAAAGTATGAGCCTGATGAGTGAAAAACCCCGGCCTAACCTAGACCTAACATGCGTTATCCTCAAAAATATTGATCGAAACCTGGTTTAATCGACTGTTTCAGTGTGGTACCACATTACTATGTGATCCAAACCAGAAAATAACCCAGGATCTGTTCAACGAGTATGTGAAGTGTGCGAAAGTATGAGTCTGATGAGGGCAAATCCCAGACCTATCCCAGACCTAACATGCGTTATCCTCTAAAATATTTATCAATACCAGGTTTAATTGATTGTTTCAGTGTGGTACCACATTACTACCTGATCCAAACCAGAAAAAACCCAGGATCCGTTCAAAAAGTATGTGAAGAATGCGAAAGTATGAGTCTGATGAGTGAAAATCCCAGACCTAACCTAGACCTAACATGCGTTATCCTCTAAAATATTGATCCAAACCAGGTTTAATGGACTGTTTCAGTGTGGTACCACTCTACTACGTGATCCAAACCAGAAAAAACCCAGGATCTGTTCTACAAGTATGTGAAAAACGCGAAAGTATGAGCCTGATGAGAGCAAATTCCAGACCTATCCCAGACCTAACTTGCGTTGTCCTCTAAGATATTGATGGAAACCAGGTTTAATTGATTGTTTCAGTGTGGTCCCACATTTGACGTGATGCAATCCAGAAAAAGCCCAGGATCTAGCCATCAAGTATGAGAAATATGCGAAAGAATGAGCCTGATGAGAGCAAATCCCAGAACTAACCTAGACATAACATGAATTATTCTCTAAAATATTGATCAAAATCAGGTTTAATTGACTGTTTCAGCATGGTACCACGTTACTACGTGATCCAAACCAGTAAAAACCCAGGATCCGTTCAACAAGTATGTGAAAAACGCGAAAGTATGAGCCTGATGAGGGCAAATCCAAGACCTATCCCAGACCTAACTTGTGTTGTCCTCTAAGATATTGATGGAAACCGGGTTTAATTGACTGTTTCAGTGTTGTACTTCATTACTACGTGATGCAATCCAGAAAAAGCCCAGGATCTAGCCATCAAGTATGAGAAATATGCGAAAGTATTAGCCTGATGACGGCGAATCCCAGACCTATCCCAGACCTAACTTGCGTTATCCTCTAAAATATTGATCGAAATCAGGCTTAATTGACTGTTTCAGCATGGTACCACGTTACTACGTGATCCAAACCAGTAAAAACCCAGGATCCGTTCAACAAGTATGTGAAAAACGCGAAAGTATGAGCCTGATGAGGGCAAATCCAAGACCTATCCCAGACCTAACTTGTGTTGTCCTCTAAGATATTGATGGAAACCGGGTTTAAATGACTGTTTCAGTGTTGTACTTCATTACTACGTGATGCAATCCAGAAAAAGCCCAGGATCTAGCCATCAAGTATGAGAAATATGCGAAAGTATTAGCCTGATGAGGGCGAATCCCAGACCTATCCCAGACCTAACTTGCGTTATCCTCTAAAATATTGATCAAAACCAGGTTTAATTGACAGTTTCAGTGTGGTACCACATTACTACGTGATCCAATCCAGAAACAGCCCAGGATCTAGCCATGAAGTATGAGAAATATGCGATAGTATGAGCCTGATGAGGGCAAATCCTAGACCTAACCCAGACCTAACATGCGTTATCCTCTAAAATATTTATCAATACCAGGTTTAATTGATTGTTTCAGTGTGGTCCCACATTACTACGTGATCGAAACCAGAAAAAACCCAGGATCTGTTCAACAAGTATGTGAAAAACGCGAATGTATGAGCCTGATGAGGGCAAATCCCAGACCTATCCCAGACCAAACTTGCGTTATCCTCTAAAATATTGATCGAAACCAGCTTTAATTGACTGTTTCAGCGTGGTACCACATTACTACGTGATCCAAACCAGTAAAAACCCAGGATCCGTTCAACAAGTATGTGAAGAATGCGAAAGTATGAGTCTGATGAGTGAAAAACCCCGGCCTAACCTAGACCTAACATGCGTTATCCTCAAAAATATTGATCGAAACCTGGTTTAATCGACAGTTTCAGTGTGGTACCACATTACTATGTGATCCAAACCAGAAAATAACCCAGGATCTGTTCAACGAGTATGTGAAGTGTGCGAAAGTATGAGTCTGATGCGTGCAAATCCCAGACCTATCCCAGACCTAACATGCGTTATCCTCTAAAATATTTATCAATACCCAGGTTTAATTGATTGTTTCAGTGTGGTACCACATTACTACCTGATCCAAACCAGAAAAAACCCAGGATCCGTTCAAAAAGTATGTGAAGAATGCGAAAGTATGAGTCTGATGAGTGAAAATCCCAGACCTAACATGCGTTATCCTCTAAAATATTGATCGAAACCAGTTTTAATTGACTGTTTCAGCGTGGTACCACATTACTACGTGATCCAAACCAGTAAAAACCCAGGATCCGTTCAACAAGTATGTGAAGAATGCGAAAGTATGAGTCTGATGAGTGAAAAACCCCGGCCTAACCTAGACCTAACATGCGTAATCCTCAAAAATATTGATCGAAACCTGGTTTAATCGACTGTTTCAGTGTGGTACCACATTACTATGTGATCCAAACCAGAAAATAACCCAGGATCTGTTCAACGAGTATGTGAAGTGTGCGAAAGTATGAGTCTGATGAGGGCAAATCCTAGACCTAACCCAGACCTAACATGCGTTATCCTCTAAAATATTTATCAATACCAGGTTTAATTGATTGTTTCAGTGTGGTACCACATTACTACGTGATCCAAGCCAGAAAAAACCCAGGATCTGTTCAACAAGTATGTGAAAAAAGCGAAAGTATGAGCCTGATGAGGGCAAATCCCAGACCTATCCCAGACCAAACTTGCGTTATCCTCTAAAATATTGATCGAAACCAGTTTTAATTGACTGTTTCAGCGTGGTACCACATTACTACGTGATCCAAACCAGAAAAATCCCAGGATCCGTTCAACAAGTATGAGAAATATGCGAAAGAATGAGCCTGATGAGAGCAAATCCCAGACCTGACCTAGACATAACATGAATTATTCCCTAAAATATTGATCAAAACCAGGTTTAATTGACAGTTTCAGTGTGGTACCACATTACTACGTGATCCAATCCAGAAATAGCCCAGGATCCAGCCATGAAGTATGAGAAATATGCGAAAGTATGAGCCTGATGGGTGCAAATCCTAGTCCTAACCCAGACCTAACATGCGTTACCCTCTAAAATATTTATCAAGACCAGGTTTAATTGAATGTTTCGGTGTGGTACCACATTACTACGTGAACCAAACCATAAAAAAGCCTGTATCTGTTCAACAAGTATGTGAAGAATGCTAAAGTATGAGTCTGATGAGTGAAAATCCCAGGGCTAACCCAGACCTAACATGCGTTATCCTCTAAAATATAGATCCAAACCAGGTTAAATGGGCTGTTTCAGTGTGGTACCACTTTACTACGTGATCCAAAGCAGAAAAAACCCTCGATCAGGTCAACATGTATGTAAAAACTGCGGAAGTATGACCCTGATGAGGGCAAATCCCAGGCCTAACCTAGACCTAACATGAGTTGTCCTCTAAAATATTGATGGAAACCAGGTTTAATTGACTGTTTCAGTGTTGTACTTCATTACTACGTGATGCAATCCAGAAAAAGCCCAGGATATAGCCATCAAGTATGAGAAATATGCGAAAGAATGAGCCTGATGAGGGCAAATCCTAGACCTAACCCAGACCTAACATGCGTTATCCTCTAAAATATTTATCAATACCAGGTTTAGTTGATTGTTTCAGTGTGGTCCCACATTACTACGTGATCCAAACCAGAAAAAACCCAGGATCTGTTCAACAAGTATGTGAAAAACGCGAAAGTATGAGCCTGATGAGGACAAATCCCAGACCTATCCCAGACCAAACTTGCGTTATCCTCTAAAATATTGATCGAAACCAGGTTTAATCGACTGTTTCAGTGTGCTACCACATTGCTACGTGATCCAAACCAGAAGAAACCCAGGATCAGTTCAACAAGTATGTGAAAAACGCGAAAGTATCAGCCTGATGAGGGCGAATCCCAGACCTATCCCTGACCAAACTTGCGTTATCCTCTAAAATATTGATCGAAACCAGTTTTAATTGACAGTTTCAGCGTGGTACCACATTACTACGTGATCCAAACCAGAAAAAAACCCAGGATCTTGTGAACGAGTATGTGAAGTGTGCGAAAGTATGAGTCTGATGAGGGCTAATCCCAGACCTATCCCAGACCTAACTTGCGTTATCCTCTAAAATAGTGATCGACACCAGGTTTAAGTGACTGTTTTAGTTGTGGTACTACATTACTATGTGATCCAATCCAGAAATAGCCCAGGATCTAGCCATGAAGTATGAGAAATATGCGAAAGAATGAGCGTGATGAGGGCAAATCCTAGACCTAACCCAGACCTAACATACGTTGTCCTCTAAAATATTTATCAAGACCAGGTTTAATTGATTGTTTCAGTGTGGTCCCACATTGCTACGTGTTCCAAACCAGAAATAACCCAGGATCCGTTCAATAAGTATGTGAAGAATGCAAAAGTATGAGTCTGATGAGTGAAAATCACAGACCTAACCTAGACCTAACTTGCGTTATCCTGTAAAATATTGATCGAAATCAGGTTTAATTGACTGTTTCAGCGTGGTACCACATTACTACGTGATACAATCCAGAAACAGCCCAGGATCTAGCCATGAAGTATGAGAAATATGCAAAAGTATGAGCCTGATGAGGGCAAATCCTAGACCTAACCCAAACCTAACATGCGTTATCCTTTAAAATATTTATCAAGACCAGGTTTAATTGAATGTTTCAGTGTGGTACCACATTACTACGTGATCCAAACCAGAAAAAAACCCAGGATCTGTTCAACAAGTATGTGAAGTATGCGAAAGTATGAGTCTGATGAGGGCAAATCCCAGGCCTAAACTAGACATAACTTTCGTTATCCTCTAAAATATTGATCGAAACCAGGTTTAATCGACTATTTCAGTGTGGTACCACATTACTACGTGATCCAAACCAGAAAAAAACCCAGGATCTTGTGAACGAGTATGTGAAGTGTGCGAAAGTATGAGTCTGATGAGGGCTAATCCCAGACCTATCCCAGACCTAACTTGCGTTATCCTCTAAAATAGTGATCGACACCAGGTTTAAGTGACTGTTTTAGTTGTGGTACTACATTACTATGTGATCCAAACCAGAAAATAACCCAGGATCTGTTCAACGAGTATGTGAAGTGTGCGAAAGTATGAGTCTGATGAGGGCAAATCCCAGACCTATCCCAGACCTAACTTGCGTTGTCCTCTAAGATATTGATGGAAACCAGGTTTAATTGACTGTTTCAGTGTTGTACTTCATTACTACGTGATGCAATCCAGAAAAAGCCCAGGATCTAGCCATCAAGTATGAGAAATATGCGAAAGTATGAGCCTGATGAGGGCGAATCCTAGACCTATCCCAGACCTAACTTGCGTTATCCTCTAAAATATTGATCGAAATCAGGCTTAATTGACTGTTTCAGCGTGGTACCACATTACTACGTGATCCAATCCAGAAATAGCCCAGGATCTAGCCATCAAGTATGAGAAATATGCGAAACAATGAGCCTGATGAGAGCAAATCCCAGACCTAACCTAGACATAACATGAATCATTCTCTAAAATATTGATCAAAACCAGGTTTAATTGACAGTTTCAGTGTGGTACCACATTACTACGTGATCCAATCCAGAAATAGCCCAGGATCCAGCCATGAAGTATGAGAAATATGCGAAAGTATGAGCCTGATGGGGGCAAATCCTAGTCCTAACCCAGACCTATCATGCGTTATCCTCTAAAATATTTATCAAGACCAGGTTTATTTGAATGTTTCAGTGTGGTACCACATTACTACGTGATCCAAACCATAGAAAACCCTGTATCTGTTCAACAAGTATGTGAAGAATGCGAAAGTATGAGTCTGATGAGTGAAAATCCCCGGCCTATCCTAGACCTAACATGCGTTATCCTCAAAACTATTGATCGAAACCAGACTTAATCGACTGTTTCAGTGTGGTACCACACTACAACGTGACCCAAACCGGAAAAAACCCAGGATCTGTTCAACATGCGTGTGAAAAACGCGAAAGTATGAGTCTGATGAGTGAAAAAACCCGGCCTAACCTAGACCTAACATGCGTTATCCTCAAAAATATTGATCGAAACCTGGTTTAATCGACTGTTTCAGTGTGGTACCACATTACAATGTGATCCAAACCAGAAAATAACCCAGGATCTGTTCAACAAGTATGTGAAGTGTGCGAAAGTATGAGTCTGATGAGGGCAAATCCCAGACCTATCCCAGATCTAACATGCGTTATCCTCTAAAATAATTATCAATACCAGGTTTAATTGATTGTTTCAGTGTGGTCCCACATTACTACGTGATCCAAACCAGAAAAAACCCAGGATCCGTTCAAAAAGTATGTGAAGAATGCGAAAGTATGAGTCTGATGAGTGAAAATCCCAGACCTAACCTAGACATAACATGCGTTATCCTCTAAAATATTGATCCAAACCAGGTTTGATGGACTGTTTCAGTGTGGTACCACACTACTACGTGATCCAAACCAGAAAAAACCCAGGATCCGTTCAACAAGTATGTGAAGAATGCGAAAGTATGAGTCTGATGAGTGAAAATCCTCGGCCAAACCTAGACCTAACATGCGTTATCCTCAAAAATATTGATCGAAACCAGGTTTAATCGACTGTTTCAGTGTGGTACCACATTACTACGTGATGCAATCCAGAAATAGCCCAGGATCCAGCCATGAAGTATGAGAAATATGCGAAAGTATGAGTCTGATGGGGGCAAATCCTAGACCTAACCCAGACCTAACATGCGTCATCCTCTAAAATATTTATCAAGACCAGGTTTAATTGAATGTTTCAGTGTGGTACCACATTACTAGCTGATCCAAACCAGTAAAAACACAGGATCCGTTCAAAAAGTATCTGAAGAATGCGAAAGTATGAGTCTGATGAGTGAAAATCCCAGATCTAACCTAGACCTAACATGCGTTGTCCTCTAAGATATTGATGGAAACCAGGTTTAATTGACTGTTTCAGTGTTGTACTTCATTACTACGTGATGCAATCCAGAAAAAGCCCAGGATCTAGCCATCAAGTATGAGAAATATGCGAAAGTATGAGCCTGATGAGGGCGAATCCCAGACCTATCCCAGACCTAACATGCGTTATCCTCAAAAATATTAATCGGAACCAGGTTTAATCGACTGTTTCAGTGTGGTACCACATTATTACGTGATCCAAACAAGAAAAAAACCCAGGATCTTGTCAACGAGTATGTGAAGTGTGCGAAAGTATGAGTCTGATGAGGGCTAATTCCAGACCTAACCTGGACCTAACATGAATTATTCTCTAAAATATTGATCGAAACCGGGTTTAATTGACTGTTTCAGTGTGGCACCACATTACTACGTGATCCAAACCAGTAAAAACGCAGGATCCGTTCAACAAGTAAGTGAAGAATGCGAAAGTATGAGTCTGATGAGTGAAAATCCTCGGCCTAACCAAGACCTAACATGCGTTATCCTCAAAAATATTGATCGAAACCAGGTTTAATCGACTGTTTCAGTGTGGTACCACATTACTACGTGATCCAAACCAGAAAAAAACCCAGGATCTGTTCAACAAGTATGTGAAGTATGCGAAAGTATGAGTCTGATGAGGGCAAATCCCAGGCCTAAACTAGACATAACTTTCGTTATCCTCTAAAATATTGATCGAAACCAGGTTTAATCGACTATTTCAGTGTGGTACCACATTACTACGTGATCCAAACCAGAAAAAAACCCAGGATCTTGTGAACGAGTATGTGAAGTGTGCGAAAGTATGAGTCTGATGAGGGCTAATCCCAGACCTATCCCAGACCTAACTTGCGTTATCCTCTAAAATAGTGATCGACACCAGGTTTAAGTGACTGTTTTAGTTGTGGTACTACATTACTATGTGATCCAATCCAGAAATAGCCCAGGATCTAGCCATGAAGTATGAGAAATATGCGAAAGAATGAGCGTGATGAGGGCAAATCCTAGACCTAACCCAGACCTAACATACGTTGTCCTCTAAAATATTTATCAAGACCAGGTTTAATTGATTGTTTCAGTGTGGTCCCACATTGCTACGTGATCCAAACCAGAAATAACCCAGGATCCGTTCAATAAGTATGTGAAGAATGCAAAAGTATGAGTCTGATGAGTGAAAATCACAGACCTAACCTAGACCTAACATGCGTTATCCTCAAAAATATTGATGGAAACCAGGTTTAATCGACTGTTTCAGTGTGGTACCACATTACTACGTGACCCAAACCGGAAAAAACCCAGGATCTAGCCATCAAGTATGAGAAATATGCGAATGTATGAGCCTGATGAGGGCGAATCCCAGACCTATCCCAGACCTAACTTGCGTTATCCTGTAAAATATTGATCGAAATCAGGTTTAATTGACTGTTTCAGCGTGGTACCACATTACTACGTGATACAATCCAGAAACAGCCCAGGATCTAGCCATGAAGTATGAGAAATATGCAAAAGTATGAGCCTGATGAGGGCAAATCCTAGACCTAACCCAAACCTAACATGCGTTATCCTTTAAAATATTTATCAAGACCAGGTTTAATTGAATGTTTCAGTGTGGTACCACATTACTACGTGAACCAAACCAGAAAAAACCCAGGATCCGTTCAACAAGTATGTGAAGAATGCGAAAGTATGAGTCTGATGAGTGAAAATCACAGACCTAACCTAGACCTAACATGCGTTATCCTCAAAAATATTGATGGAAACCAGGTTTAATCGACTGTTTCAGTGTGGTACCACATTACTACGTGACCCAAACCGGAAAAAACCCAGGATCTAGCCATCAAGTATGAGAAATATGCGAATGTATGAGCCTGATGAGGGCGAATCCCAGACCTATCCCAGACCTAACTTGCGTTATCCTCTAAAATATTGATCGAAATCAGGTTTAATTGTCTGTTTCAGCGTGGTACCACATTACTACGTGATACAATCCAGAAACAGCCCAGGGTCTAGCCATGAAGTATGAGAAATATGCGAAAGTATGAGCCTGATGAGGGCAAATCCAAGACCTAACCCATACCTAACATGCGTTATCCTCAAAAATATTTATCGAAACCTGGTTTAATCGTCTGTTTCAGTGTGGTACCACATTACTATGTGATCCAAACCAGAAAATAACCCAGGATCTGTTCAACGAGTATGTGAAGTGTGCGAAAGTATGAGTCTGATGAGGGCAAATCCCAGACCTATCCCAGAACTAACATGCGTTGTCCTCTAAAATATTTATCAAGACCAGGTTTAATTGATTGTTTCAGTGTGGTCCCACATTACTACGTGATCCAAACCAGAAAAAACCCAGGATCCGTTCAACAAGTATGTGAAGAATGCGAAAGTATGAGTCTGATGAGTGAAAATCACAGACCTAACCTAGACCTAACATGCGTTATCCTCTAAAATATTGATCCAAACCAGGTTTAATGGACTGTTTCAGTGTGGTACCACACTACTACGTGATCCAAACCAGAAAAAACCCAGGATCTGTTAACAAGTATGTGAAAATCGCGAAAGTATGAGCCTGATGAGGGCAAATCCCAGACCTATCCAAGACCTAACTTGCGTTGTACTCTAAGATATTGATGGAAACCAGGTTTAATCGACTGTTTCAGTGTTGTACTTCATTACTACGTGATGCAATCCAGAAAAAGCGCAGGATCTAGCCATCAAGTATGAGAAATATGCGAAAGAATGAGCCTGATGAGAGCATATCCCAGACCTAACCTAGACCTAACATGAATTATTCTCTAAAATATTGATCGAAACCACGTTTAATCGACTGTTTCAGTGTGGTACCACATTACTATGTGATCCAAAGCAGAAAAAGCCAGGGATCTGTTCAACAAGTATGTGAAGAACGCGAAAATATGAACCTGATGAGGGCAGATCCCAAGCCTAACCTAGGCCTAACATGCGTTATCTTCTAATATATTGAGCGAAACCAGGTTTAATTGACTGTTTCAGTGTGGTACCACATTACTACGTGATCCAATCCAGAATTAGCCCAGGATCTAGCCATGAAGTATCAGTAATATGCGAAAGAATGAGCCTGATGAGAGCATATCCCAGACCTAACCTAGACCTAACATGAATTATTCTCTAAAATATTGATCGAAACCACGTTTAATCGACTGTTTCAGTGTGGTACCACATTACTATGTGATCCAAAGCAGAAAAAGCCAGGGATCTGTTCAACAAGTATGTGAAGAACGCGAAAATATGAACCTGATGAGGGCAGATCCCAAGCCTAACCTAGGCCTAACATGCGTTATCTTCTAATATATTGAGCGAAACCAGGTTTAATCGACTGTATCAGTGTGGTACCGCATTACTATGTGACCCAAACCAGAAGAAACCCAGGATCTGTTCAACAAGTATGTGAAAAACGCGAAAGTATGAGCCTGATGAGGGCAAATCATAGACCTAACCCAAACCTAACATGCGTTATCCTCTAAACTATTGATCCAAACCAGGTTTAATGGACTGTTTCAGTGTGGTACCACTTTACTGCGTGATCCAAAGCAGAAAAAACCCTCGATCAGGTCAACATGTATGTTAAAACTGCGAAAGTATGACCCTGATGTGGGCAAATCCCAGGCCTAACTGAGACCTAACATGCGTTGTCCTCTAAAATATTGATGGAAACCAGGTTTAATTGACTGTTTCAGTGTTGCACTTCATTACTACGTGATCCAAACCAGTAAAAACCCAGGATCCGTTCAACAAGTATGTGAAGAATGTGAAAGTATGAGTGTGATGAGTGAAAATCCCCGGCCTAACCTAGACCTAACATGCGTTATCCACGAAAATATTGATCGAAACCTGGTTTAATCGTCTGTTTCAGAGTGGTACCACATTACTATGTGATCCAAACCAGAAAATAACCCAGGATCTGTTCAACGAGTATGTGAAGTGTGCGAAAGTTTGAGTCTGATGAGGGCAAATCCCAGACCTATCCCAGACCTTACATGCATTATCCTCTATAATATTTATCAAGACCAGGTTTAATTGATTGTTTCAGTGTGGTCCCACATTACTACGTGATACAATCCAGAAACAGCCCAGGATCTAGCCATGAAGTATGAGAAATATGCGAAAGTATGAGCCTGATGAGGGCAAATCCCAGACCTAACCCTAACCTAACTTGCGTTATCCACTAAAATATTTTTCAAGACCAGGTTTAATTGACTGTTTCAGTGTTGCACTTCATTACTGCGTGATCCAAACCAGTAAAAACCCAGGATCCGTTCAACAAGTATGTGAAGAATGCGAAAGTATGAGTTTGATGAGTGAAAATCCTCGGCCGAACCTAGACCTAACATGCGTTATCCTCAAAAATATTGATCTCAACCAGGTTTAATCAACTGTTTCTGTGTGGTACCACATTACTACGTGATGCAATCCAGAAATAGCCCAGGATCCAGCCATGAAGTATGAGAAATATGCGAAAGTATGAGCCTGATGGGGGCAAATCCTAGACCTAACCCAGACCTAACATGCGTTATCCCCAAAAATATTATTCGAAACCAGGTTTAATCGACTGTTTCAGTGTGGTACCACATTATTACGTGATCCAAACAAGAAAAAAACCCAGGATCTTGTCAACGAGTATGTGTAGTGTGCGAAAGTATGAGTCTGATGAGGGCTAATCCCAGGCCTAAACTAGACATAACTTTCGTTATCCTCTAAAATATTGATCGAAACCAGGTTTAATTGACTGTTTTAGTGTGGTACCACTTTACTACGTGATCCAAAGCAGAAAAAACCCTCGATCAGGTCAACATGTATGTTAAAACTGCGGAAGTATGACCCTGATGAGGGCAAATCCCAGACCTAACGTAGACCTAACATGCGTTATCCTCTAAAATATTGATCGAAACCAGGTTTAATCAACTGTTTCTGTGTGGTACCACATTACTACGTGATGCAATCCAGAAATAGCCCAGGATCCAGCCATGAAGTATGAGAAATATGCGAAAGTATGAGCCTGATGAGAGCAAATCCCAGACCTAACCTAGACCTAACATGAATTATTCTCTAAAATATTTATCGTGACCAGGTTTAATTGATTGTTTCAGTGAGGTACCACATTACTACGTGACCCAATCCAGAAATAGCCCAGGATCCAGCCATGAAGTATGAGAAATATGCGAAAGTATGAGCCCGATGGGGGCAAATCCTAGACCTAACCCAGACCTAACATGCGTCATCCTCTAAAATATTTATCAAGACCAGGTTTAATTGAATGTTTCAGTGTGGTACCACATTACTACGTGATCCAAACCAGTAAAAACCCAGGATCCGTTCAAAAAGTATCTGAAGAATGCGGAAGTATGAGTATGATGAGTGAAGAACCCCGGCCTAACCTAGACCTAACATGCGTTATCCTCAAAAATATTGATCGAAACCTGGTTTAATCGTCTGTTTCAGTGTGGTACCACATTACTACGTGATCCAATCCAGGAATAGCCCAGGATGTAGCCATGAAGTATGAGAAATATGCGAAAGTATGAGCCTGACGAGGGCAAATCCTAGACCTAACCCAGACCAAACATGCGTTATCCTCTAAAATATTTATCAAGACCAGGTTTAATTGATTGTTTCAGTGTGGTCCCACATTACTACGTGATCCAAACCAGAATAACCCAGGATCCGTTCAACAAGTATGTGAAGAATGCGAAAGTATGAGTCTGATGAGTGAAAATCCCAGACCTATCCCAGACCTAACATGCGTTATCCTCTAAAATATTTATCAAGACCAGGTTTAATTGAATGTTTCAGTGTGGTACCACATTACTACGTGAACCAAACCAGAAAAAACCCTGTATCTGTTCAACAAGTATGTGATGAATGCGAAAGTATGAGTCTGATGTGTGAAAATCCCAGGCCTAACCTAGACCTAACATGCATTATCCTCTATAATATTTATCAAGACCAGGTTTAATTGATTGTTTCAGTGTGGTCCCACATTACTACATGATACAATCCAGAAACAGCCCAGGATCTAGCCATGAAGTATGAGAAATATGCGAAAGTATGAGCCTGATGAGGGCAAATCCTAGACCTAACCCAAACCTAACATGCGTTATCCTCTAAAATATTTATCAAGACCAGGTTTAATTGAATGTTTCAGTGTGGTACCACATTACTACGTGATCCAAACCAGTAAAAACCCAGGATCCGTTCAACAAGTATGTGGAGAATGCGAAAGTATGATTTTGATGAGTGAAAATCCTCGGCCTAACCTTGACCTAACATGCGTTATCCTCAAATATATTGATCGAAACCAGGTTTAATCGACTGTTTCAGTGTGGTACCACATTAGTACGTGATCCAAACCAGTAAAAACCCAGGATCTGTTCAACGAGTATGTGAAGTGTGCGAAAGTATGAGTCTGATGAGGGCAAGTCCCAGACCTATCCCAGACCTAACATGCGTTATCCTCTAAAATAATTATCAATACCAGGTTTAATTGATTGTTTCAGTGTGGTCCCACATTACTACGTGATCCAAACCAGAAAAAACCCTGTATCTGTTCTACAAGTATGTGAAGAATGCGAAAGTATGGGTCTGATGTGTGAAAATCCCAGGCCTAACCTAGACCTAACATGCGTTATCCTCGAAAATATTGGTCGAAACCTGGTTTAATCGTCTGTTTCAGTGTGGTACCACATTACTACGTGATCCAAACCAGTAAAAACCCAGGATCCGTTCAACAAGTATGTGGAGAATGCGAAAGTATGAGTTTGATGAGTGAAAATCCTCGGCCTAACCTAGACCTAACATGCGTTATCCTCAAAAATATTGATCGAAACCAGGTTTAATCGACTGTTTCAGTGTGGTACCACATTAGTACGTGATCCAAACCAGTAAAAACCCAGGATCTGTTCAACGAGTATGTGAAGTGTGCGAAAGTATGAGTCTGATGAGGGCAAATCGCAGACCTATCCCAGACCTAACACGCGTTATCCTCTAAAATAATTATCAATACCAGGTTTAATTGATTGTTTCAGTGTGGTCCCACATTACTACGTGATCCAAACCAGAATAACCCAGGATCCGTTCAACAAGTATGTGAAGAATGCGAAAGTATGAGTCTGATGAGTGAAAATCCCAGACCTATCCCAGACCTAACATGCGTTATCCTCGAAAATATTGGTCGAAACCTGGTTAGTCGTCTGTTTCAGTGTGGTACCACATTACTAAGTTATTCAAACCAGTAAAAACCCAGGATCCGTTCAACAAGTATGTGGAGAATGCGAAAGTATGAGTTTGATGAGTGAAAATCCTCGGCCTAACCTAGACCTAACATGCGTTATCCTCAAAAATATTGATCGAAACCAGGTTTAATCGACTGTTTCAGTGTGGTACCACATTAGTACGTGATCCAAACCAGTAAAAACCCAGGATCTGTTCAACAAGTATGTGAAGTGTGCGAAAGTATGAGTCTGATGAGGGCAAATCGCAGACCTATCCCAGACCAAACATGCGTTATCCTCTAAAATAATTATCAATACCAGGTTTAATTGATTGTTTCAGTGTGGTCCCACATTACTACGTGATCCAAACCAGAAAAAACACAGGATCCGTTCAAAAAGTATGTGAAGAATGTGAAAGTATGAGTCTGATGAGTGAAAATCCCAGACCTAACCTAGACATAACATTCGTTATCCTCTAAAATATTGATCCAAACGAGGTTTAATGGACTGTTTCAGTGTGGTACCACACTACTACGTGATCCAAACCAGAAAAAACCCAGCATCCGTTCAACAAGTATGTGAAGAATGCGAAAGTATGAATCTGATGAGTGAAAATCCTCGGCCTAACCTAGACCTAACATGCGTTATCCTCAAAAATATTGATCGAAACCAGGTTTAATCGACTGTTTCAGTGTGGTACCACATTACTACGTGATGCAATCCAGAAATAGCCCAGGGTCCAGCCATGAAGTATGAGAAATATGCGAAAGTATGAGCCTGATGGGGGCAAATCCTAGACCTAACCGAGACCTAACATGCGTTATCGTCAAAGATATTAATCGAAACCAGGTTTAATCGACTGTTTCAATGTGGTACCACATTATTACGTGATCCAAACAAGAAAAAAACCCAGGATCTTGTCAACGAGTATGTGTAGTGTGCGAAAGTATGAGTCTGAAGAGGGCTAATCCCAGGCCTAAACTAGACATAACTTTCGTTATCCTCTGAAATATTGATCGAAACCAGGTTTAATTGACTGTTTTAGTGTGGTACCACTTTACTACGTGATCCAAAGCAGAAAAAACCCTCGATCAGGTCAACATGTATGTTAAAACTGCGGAAGTATGACCCTGATGAGGGCAAATCCCAGACCTAACGTAGACCTAACATGAATTGTTCTCTAAAATATTGATCAAAACCAGGTGTAATTGACTGTTTCAGTGTGGTACCACATTACTACGTGATCCAATCCAGAAATAGCCCAGGATCCAGCCATGAAGTATGAGAAATATGCGAAAGTATGAGCCTGATGAGAGCAAATCCCAGACCTATCCCAGACCTAACTTGCGTTATCCTCTATAATATTTGTTAGATTAGGGAGGTTTCAAATATTTTAATTGAACGCCTCGTCTAACGGAGGTCCGGATCACGAGGGAAAGGACGTTGGAACAGTATTAATTGCACGTTAGTTTTATTTTCGCTTCGTCGAAAATTCGACGAAGCCGTTTATTTATTTTACAGGTTTTCTTTTCAGGACGAACACAAACACAAACTCTTAAATCTAACCGCCTAGACGTCTGGCCGGCGTCTGGCCAGAAAAAACCCCGCCGATGGGCCGTCTCCTTTCCGGCGGTTCGCGTTGCTCTATCCTGAAACAAAAGAGACGAGACTATGCGTAAATATCGAGTAACGTGAGTCACGTTGTCCGTCTCGTTCTAAGGTTCACGCGCTCTTGGTTGTGCTTGTCGCACTTGCGAGCGGGGAACTCGGCCGCCGCGTTACGCAGCTAAGCTAGTGGACTGTATGTGTGAACGTTCCCTTTAAACCAGGAAACGTTTGATTGCAGATTTGGGAGACGAGAATCGATCTCGATTTTTCCCGACTGCTAATTTCGACTGTCGCCGGAGAGGTTAACAGAGGGAGGTTGTAAGGCTCCAACTATTTACCTGCTCCTCGGCCGTTTATCGTCCTCGTAATGCGTACGGGCACTGTGTGGTGCAGCACCTTTACAGCGCATGCAGCGACTTATAATTATAGTGCGTACACCACGGCGCTATACTGAGCGGTTCTACGCACAGGGTCCGTACACACTGGCGATGATTGAACAGCGCTCTAGCTGGTCGCCGGATGCCGGAACTCAAGTATTGTCCCGAACACCGACTGGAGGACGGTAATACCACCCAGGGTATGCACGCCACGAAGGCCCCTAAGGGTGGGTTTGCACCGTTCGACAGTCGAGAGGTTCGAGATTCAAATTCGAAACCTCGGACACGACCTCTGATTGCAGCGATACGTGTCTGATGTCAGACTGATGTGGACTATAGCCACCGCTGAATGGGAATTTCGGATTATAATTCACGAAATTCTACAGTCGCTTTGATCTGGTCGAAACCCGACCTGATCTTTATCGAATTACACCGAGTTGCGAAAGGAATCACGGGAAGAGATTGATTCACAATCCGTCCTCGTATTCGATTCCTTTCCTCGTTTACGATTTTTTAATTTAAATTGTGAACGGGTTACGGAAGGAGTCACGGTAAAAGATTGTTTTTACAATCCGTTCTCGTATGGAGTCCTTCCTATTCCACGTTCAGAATTTATTCGAAAAGTTCGAGTGACTCGTAACTATTCGAGAACTATGGAATGCCCGAGGAGCGGGGTCGTATGCCCATGTGCTCCCTGCCGATTCCAGATTAAGAGTGACGGACGAGCACGGACAGTCAAAATGTTCGCTCGAAGGGTGAAACCTCCGTAGAGCGGCGCTGTGAACGTTTTTTGAGTCCGTCTTTGTCTAATACAAAATTGTCGTACCTTCTCTAGGCACGCGCGTCGAAACTTTCGTTTCGAAATTGAGCGTTACGTGATCGATCGCGTGAGGTCTCGAAAAAAACCCGAGAGCGGCTGTTTTTCTATCCCGTACTGTTTTCGCGTAGCGGACACGACGACCGAGGTACCTCTGGTCTTACGTACGCCGAAAAAACAATACCGGGTGACGAATTATATTTTACTCGAAAATACGTCGAATTAACGCGATATTTAAACAATATTGATCGAAACCAGGTTTAATGGACTGTTTCAGTGTGGTACCACATTACTACGTGATCCAAACCAGAAAAAAACCCAGGATCTGTTCAACAAGTATGTGAAGTATGCGAAAGTATTAGCCTGATGAGGGCAAATCCCCGACCTATCCCAGACCTAAGATGCGTTGTCCTCTAAAATATTTATCAAGACCAGGTTTAATTGACTGTTTCAGTGTGGTACCACATTACTACGTGATCCAAACCAGAAAAAAACCCAGGATCTTGTCAACGAGTATGTGAAGTGTGCGAAAGTATGAGTCTGATGAGGGCTAATCCCAGACCTAACCCTAACCTAACTTGCGTTATCCTCTAAAATATTTTTCAAGACCAGGTTTAATTGACTGTTTCAGTGTTGCACTTCATTACTGCGTGATCCAAACCAGTAAAAACCCAGGATCTTGTCAACGAGTATGTGAAGTGTGCGAAAGTATGAGCCTGATGAGGGCAAATCCCAGACCTATCCAAGACCTAACTTGCGTTGTCCTCTAAGATATTGATGGAAACCAGGTTTAATCGACTATTTCAGTGTTGTACTTCATTACTACGTGATGCAATCCAGAAAAAGCCCAGGATCTAGCCATCATGTATGAGAAATATGCGAAAGAATGAGCCTGATGAGAGCAAATCCCAGACCTAACCTAGACCTAACGTGAATTATTCTCTAAAATGTTGATGGAAACCAGGTTTAATTGACTGTTTCAGTGTGGTACCACATTACTACGTGATGCAAACCAGAAAAAAACCCAGGATCTTGTCAACGAGTATGTGAAGTGTGCGAAAGTATGAGCCTGATGAGGGCAAATCCCAGACCTATCCAAGACCTAACTTGCGTTGTCCTCTAAGATATTGATGGAAACCAGGTTTAATCGACTATTTCAGTGTTGTACTTCATTACTACGTGATGCAATCCAGAAAAAGCCCAGGATCTAGCCATCATGTATGAGAAATATGCGAAAGAATGAGCCTGATGAGAGCAAATCCCAGACCTAACCTAGACCTAACATGAATTATTCTCTAAAATATTGATGGAAACCAGGTTTAATTGACTGTTTCAGTGTTGCACTTCATTACTACGTGATCCAAACCAGTAAAAACCCAGGATCCGTTCAACAAGTATGTGAAGAATGTGAAAGTATGAGTGTGATGAGTGAAAATCGCCGGCCTAACCTAGACCTAACATGCGTTATCCACGAAAATATTGATCGAAACCAGGTTTAATCGTCTGTTTCAGTGTGGTACCACATTACTATGTGATCCAAACCAGAAAATAACCCAGGATCTGTTCAACGAGTATGTGAAGTGTGCGAAAGTATGAGTCTGATGAGGGCAAATCCCAGACCTAACCCTAACCTAACTTGCGTTATCCTCTAAAATATTTTTCAAGACCAGGTTTAATTGACTGTTTCAGTGTTGCACTTCATTACTGCGTGATCCAAACCAGTAAAAACCCAGGATCCGTTCAACAAGTATGTGAAGAATGCGGAAGTATGAGTGTGATGAGTGAAGAACCCCGGCCTAACCTAGACCTAACATGCGTTATCCTCAAAAATATTGATCGAAACCTGGTTTAATCGTCTGTTCCAGTGTGGTACCACATTACTACGTGATCCAATCCAGAAATAGCCCAGACTGTAGCCATGAAGTATGAGAAATATGCGAAAGTATGAGCCTGACGAGGGCAAATCCTAGACCTAACCCAGACCAAACATGCGTTATCCTCTAAAATATTTATCAAGACCAGGTTTAATTGATTGTTTCAGTGTGGTCCCACATTACTACGTGATCCAAACCAGAATAACCCAGGATCCGTTCAACAAGTATGTGAAGAATGCGAAAGTATGAGTCTGATGAGTGAAAATCCTCGGCCTAACCTAGACCTAACATGCATTATCCTCAAAAATATTGATCGAAACCAGGTTTAATCGACTGTTTCAGTGTGGTACCACATTAGTACGTGATCCAAACCAGTAAAAACCCAGGATCTGTTCAACGAGTATGTGAAGTGTGCGAAAGTATGAGTCTGATGAGGGCAAATCCCAGACCTATCCCAGACCTAACATGCGTTATCCTCTAAAATAATTATCAATACCAGGTTTAATTGACTGTTTCAGTGTGGTCCCACATTACTACGTGATCCAAACCAGAAAAAACCCAGGATCCGTTCAACAAGTATGTGAAGAATGCGAAAGTATGCGTCTGAAGAGTGAAAATCACAGACCTAACCTAGACCTAACATGCGTTATCCTCTAAAATAATGATCCAAACCAGGTTTAATGGACTGTTTCATTGTGGTACCACACTACTACGTGATCCAAACCAGAAAAAACCCAGGATCTGTTCAACAAGTATGTGAAAAACGCGAAAGTATGAGCCTGATGAGGGCAAATCCCAGACCTTTCGAAGACCTAACTTGCGTTGTCCTCTAAGATATTGATGGAAACCAGGTTTAATCGACTGTTTCAGTGTTGTACTTCATTACTACGTGATGCAATCCAGAAAAAGCCCAGGATCTAGCCATCAAGTATGAGAAATATGCGAAAGAATGAGCCTGATGAGAGCAAATCCCAGACCTAACCTAGACCTAACATGAATTATTCTCTAAAATATTGATGGAAACCAGGTTTAAATGACTGTTTCAGCGTTGCACTTCATTACTACGTGATCCAAACCAGTAAAAACCCAGGATCCGTTCAACACGTATGTGAAGAATGCGAAAGTATGAGTGTGCTGAGTGAAGAACCCCGGCCTAACCTAGACCTAACATGCGTTATCCTCAAAAATATTGATCGAAACCTGGTTTAATCGTCTGTTCCAGTGTGGTACCACATTACTACGTGATCCAATCCAGAAATAGCCCAGACTGTAGCCATGAAGTATGAGAAATATGCGAAAGTATGAGCCTGACGAGGGCAAATCCTAGACCTAACCCAGACCAAACATGCGTTATCCTCTAAAATATTTATCAAGACCAGGTTTAATTGATTGTTTCAGTGTGGTCCCACATTACTACGTGATCCAAACCAGAATAACCCAGGATCCGTTCAACAAGTATGTGAAGAATGCGAAAGTATGAGTCTGATGAGTGAAAATCCTCGGCCTAACCTAGACCTAACATGCGTTATCCTCAAAAATATTGATCGAAACCAGGTTTAATCGACTGTTTCAGTGTGGTACCACATTAGTACGTGATCCAAACCAGTAAAAACCCAGGATCTGTTCAACGAGTATGTGAAGTGTGCGAAAGTATGAGTCTGATGAGGGCAAATCCCAGACCTATCCCAGACCTAACATGCGTTATCCTCAAAAATATTGATCGAAACCAGGTTTAATCGACTGTTTCAGTGTGGTACCACATTACTACGTGATGCAATCCAGAAATAGCCCAGGATCCAGCCATGAAGTATGAGAAATATGCGAAAGTATGAGCCTGATGGGGGCAAATCCTAGACCTAACCCAGACCTAACATGCGTTATCCTCAAAAATATTAATCGAAACCAGGTTTAATCGACTGTTTCAGTGTGGTACCACATTATTACGTGATCCAAACAAGAAAAAAACCCAGGATCTTGTCAACGAGTATGTGTAGTGTGCGAAAGTATGAGTCTGATGAGGGCTAATCCCAGGCCTAAACTAGACATAACTTTCGTTATCCTCTAAAATATTGATCGAAACCAGGTTTAATTGTTTGTTTAAGTGTGGTACCACTTTACTACGTGATCCAAAGCAGAAAAAACCCTCGATCAGGTCAACATGTATGTTAAAACTGCCGAAGTATGACCCTGATGAGGGCAAATCCCAGACCTAACGTAGACCTAACATGAATTGTTCTCTAAAATATTGATCAAAACCAGGTTTAATTGACTGTTTCAGTGTGGTACCACATTACTACGTGATCCAATCCAGAAATAGCCCAGGATCCAGCCATGAAGTATGAGAAATATGCGAAAGTATGAGCCTGATGAGAGCAAATCCCAGACCTAACCTAGACCTAACATGAATTATTCTCTAAAATATTTATCATGACCAGGTTTAATTGATTGTTTCAGTGAGGTACCACATTCCTACGTGACCCAATCCAGAAATAGCCCAGGATCCAGCCATGAAGTATGAGAAATATGGGAAAGTATGAGCCTGATGGGGGCAAATCCTAGACCTAACCCAGACCTAACATGCGTCATCCTCTAAAATATTTATCAAGACCAGGTTTAATTGAATGTTTCAGTGTGGTACCACATTACTACGCGATCCAAACCAGTAAAAACCCAGGATCCGTTCAAAAAGTATCTGAAGAATGCGAAAGTATGAGTCTGATGAGTGAAAATCCCAGACCTAACCTAGACCTAACATGCGTTATCCTCTAAAATATTGATCCAAACCAGGTTTAATGGACTGTTTCAGTGTGGTACCACACTACTACGTGATCCAAACCAGAAAAAGCCCAGGATCTAGCCATCAAGTATGAGAAATATGCGAAAGAATGAGCCTGGTGAGAGCAAATCCCAGACCTAACGTAGACCTAACATGAATTATTCTCTAAAATATTGATCAAAACCAGGTTTAATTGACTGTTTCAATGTTGTACCACATTTCTACGTGATCCAATCCAGAAATAGCCCAGGATCCTGCCATGAAGTATGAGAAATATGCGAAAGTATGAGCCTGATGGGGGCAAATCCTAGACCTAACCCAGACCTAACATGCGTTATCTCCTAAAATATTTATCAAGACCAGGTTTAATTGAATGTTTCAGTGTGGTACGACATTACTACGCGAGCCAAACCTGTAAAAACCCAGGATCCGTTCAACAAGTATGTGAAGAATGCGAAAGTATTAGTCTGATGAGTGAAAATCCCCGGCCTAACCTAGACCTAACATGCGTTATCCTCAAAAATATTTATCGAAACCAGGTTTAATCGACTGTTTCAGTGTGGTACCACCCTACTACGTGACCCAAACCGGAAAAAACCCAGGATCTGTTCAACAAGTATGTGAAAAACGCGAAAGTATGAGCCTGATGAGGGCAAATCCCAGTCCTATCCCAGACCTAACTTGCGTTATCCTCAAAAATCTTGATCGAAACCTGGTTTAATCGACTGTTTCAGTGTGGTACCACATTACTACGTGATCCAATCCAGAAATAGCCCAGGATGTAGCCATGAAGTATGAGAAATATGCGAAAGTATGAGCCTGACGAGGGCAAATCCTAGACCTAACCCAGACCAAACATGCGTCGTCCTCTAAAATATTTATCAAGACCAGGTTTAATTGAATGTTTCAGTGTGGTACCACATTACTACGTGATCCAAACCAGTAAAAACCCAGGATCCGTTCAAAAAGTATCTGAAGAATGCGAAAGTATGAGTCTGATGAGTGAAAATCCCAGACCTAACCTAGACCTAACATGCGTTATCCTCTAAAATATTGATCCAAACCAGGTTTAATGGACTGTTTCAGTGTGGTACCACACTACTACGTGATCCAAACCAGAAAAAGCCCAGGATCTAGCCATCAAGTATGAGAAATATGCGAAAGAATGAGCCTGATGAGAGCAAATCCCAGACCTAACGTAGACCTAACATGAATTATTCTCTAAAATATTGATCAAAACCAGGTTTAATTGACTGTTTCAATGTTGTACCACATTTCTACGTGATCCAATCCAGAAATAGCCCAGGATCCAGCCATGAAGTATGAGAAATATGCGAAAGTATGAGCCTGATGAGGGCAAATCATAGACCTAACCCAAACCTAACATGCGTTATCCTCTAAACTATTGATCCAAACCAGGTTTAATGGACTGTTTCAGTGTGGTACCACTTTACTGCGTGATCCAAAGCAGAAAAAACCCTCGATCAGGTCAACATGTATGTTAAAACTGCGAAAGTATGACCCTGATGTGGGCAAATCCCAGGCCTAACTTAGACCTAACATGCGTTTTCCTCTAAAATATTGATGGAAACCAGGTTTAATTGACTGTTTCAGTGTTGCACTTCATTACTGCGTGATCCAAACCAGTAAAAACCCAGGATCCGTTCAACAAGTATGTGAAGAATGCGGAAGTATGAGTGTGATGAGTGAAGAACCCCGGCCTAACCTAGACCTAACATGCGTTATCCTCAAAAATATTGATCGAAACCTGGTTTAATCGTCTGTTTCAGTGTGGTACCACATTACTACGTGATCCACTCCAGAAATAGCCCAGGATGTAGCCATGAAGTATGTGAAATATGCGATAGTATGAGCCTGATGAGGGCAAATCCTAGACCTAACCCAAACCTAACATGCGTTATCCTCTAAAATATTTATCAGGACCAGGTTTAATTGAATGTTTCAGTGTGGTACCACATTACTACGTGATCCAAACCGGTAAATACCCAGGATCCGTTCAACAAGTATGTGGAGAATGCGAAAGTATGAGTTTGATGAGTGAAAATCCTCGGCCTAACCTAGACCTAACATGCGTTATCCTCAAAAATATTGATCGAAACCAGGTTTAATCAACTGTTTCTGTGTGGTACCACATTACTACGTGATGCAATCCAGAAATAGCCCAGGATCCAGCCATGAAGTATGAGAAATATGCGAAAGTATGAGCCCGATGGGGGCAAATCCTAGACCTAACCCAGACCTAACATGCGTTATCCCCAAAAATATTAATCGAAACCAGGTTTAATCGACTGTTTCAGTGTGGTACCACATTATTACGTGATCCAAACAAGAAAAAAACCCAGGATCTTGTCAACGAGTATGTGTAGTGTGCGAAAGTATGAGTCTGATGAGGGCTAATCCCAGGCCTAAACTAGACATAACTTTCGTTATCCTCTAAAATATTGATCGAAACCAGGTTTAATTGACTGTTTTAGTGTGGTACCACTTTACTACGTGATCCAAAGCAGAAAAAACCCTCGATCAGGTCAACATGTATGTTAAAACTGCGGAAGTATGACCCTGATGAGGGCAAATCCCAGACCTAACGTAGACCTAACATGCGTTATCCTCTAAAATATTGATCGAAACCAGGTTTAATCAACTGTTTCTGTGTGGTAGCACATTACTACGTGATGCAATCCAGAAATAGCCCAGGATCCAGCCATGAAGTATGAGAAATATGCGAAAGTATGAGCCTGATGAGAGCAAATCCCAGACCTAACCTAGACCTAACATGAATTATTCTCTAAAATATTTATCGTGACCAGGTTTAATTGATTGTTTCAGTGAGGTACCACATTACTACGTGACCCAATCCAGAAATAGCCCAGGATCCAGCCATGAAGTATGAGAAATATGCGAAAGTATGAGCCCGATGGGGGCAAATCCTAGACCTAACCCAGACCTAACATGCGTCATCCTCTAAAATATTTATCAAGACCAGGTTTAATTGAATGTTTCAGTGTGGTACCACATTACTACGTGATCCAAACCAGTAAAAACCCAGGATCCGTTCAAAAAGTATCTGAAGAATGCGGAAGTATGAGTGTGATGAGTGAAGAACCCCGGCCTAACCTAGACCTAACATGCGTTATCCTCAAAAATATTGATCGAAACCTGGTTTAATCGTCTGTTTCAGTGTGGTACCACATTACTACGTGATCCAATCCAGAAATAGCCCAGGATGTAGCCATGAAGTATGAGAAATATGCGAAAGTATGAGCCTGACGAGGGCAAATCCTAGACCTAACCCAGACCAAACATGCGTTATCCTCTAAAATATTTATCAAGACCAGGTTTAATTGATTGTTTCAGTGTGGTCCCACATTACTACGTGATCCAAACCAGAATAACCCAGGATCCGTTCAACAAGTATGTGAAGAATGCGAAAGTATGAGTCTGATGAGTGAAAATCCCAGACCTATCCCAGACCTAACATGCGTTATCCTCTAAAATATTTATCAAGACCAGGTTTAATTGAATGTTTCAGTGTGGTACCACATTACTACGTGAACCAAACCAGAAAAAACCCTGTATCTGTTCAACAAGTATGTGATGAATGCGAAAGTATGAGTCTGATGTGTGAAAATCCCAGGCCAAACCTAGACCTAACATGCATTATCCTCTATAATATTTATCAAGACCAGGTTTAATTGATTGTTTCAGTGTGGTCCCACATTACTACATGATACAATCCAGAAACAGCCCAGGATCTAGCCATGAAGTATGAGAAATATGCGAAAGTATGAGCCTCATGAGGGCAAATCCTAGACCTAACCCAAACCTAACATGCGTTATCCTCTAAAATATTTATCAAGACCAGGTTTAATTGAATGTTTCAGTGTGGTACCACATTACTACGTGATCCAAACCAGTAAAAACCCAGGATCCGTTCAACAAGTATGTGGAGAATGCGAAAGTATGAGTTTGATGAGTGAAAATCCTCGGCCTAACCTAGACCTAACATGCGTTATCCTCAAATATATTGATCGAAACCAGGTTTAATCGACTGTTTCAGTGTGGTACCACATTAGTACGTGATCCAAACCAGTAAAAACCCAGGATCTGTTCAACGAGTATGTGAAGTGTGCGAAAGTATGAGTCTGATGAGGGCAAGTCCCAGACCTATCCCAGACCTAACATGCGTTATCCTCTAAAATAATTATCAATACCAGGTTTAATTGATTGTTTCAGTGTGGTCCCACATTACTACGTGATCCAAACCAGAAAAAACCCTCGATCAGGTCAACATGCATGTTAAAACTGCGAAAGTATGAGCCTGATGAGGGCAAATCCCAGACCTATCCCAGACCTAACATGCGTTATCCTCAAAAATATTAATCGAAACCAGGTTTAATCGACTGTTTCAGTGTGGTACCACATTACTACGTGATCCAAACCAGAAAAAAACCCAGGATCTTGTCAAGGAGTATGTGAAGTGTGCGAAAGTATGAGTCTGATGAGGGCTAATCCCAGACCTATCCCAGACCTAACTTGCGTTATCCTCTAGAATAGTGATCGAAACCAGGTTTAAGTGACTGTTTTAGTTGTGGTACCACATTACTATGATATCCAATCCAGAAATAGCCCAGGATCTAGCCATGAAGTATGAGAAATATGCGAAAGTATGAGCCTGATGAGGGCAAATCCTAGACCTAACCCAGACCTAACATACGTTGTCCTCTAAAATATTTATCAAGACCAGGTTTAATTGAATGTTTCAGTGTGGTACCACATTACTACGTGAACCAAACCAGAAAAAACCCTGTATCTGTTCAACAAGTATGTGAAGAATGCGAAAGTATGGGTCTGATGTGTGAAAATCCCAGGCCTAACCTAGACCTAACATGCATTATCCTCTATAATATTTATCAAGACCAGGTTTAATTAATTGTTTCAGTGTGGTCCCACATTACTACATGATACAATCCAGAAACAGCCCAGGATCTAGCCATCAAGTGTGAGAAATATGCGAAAGTATGAGCCTGATGAGGGCAAATCCTAGACCTAACCCAAACCTAACATGCGTTATCCTCTAAAATATTTATCAAGACCAGGTTTAATTGAATGTTTCAGTGTGGTACCACATTACTACGTGATCCAAACCAGTAAAAACCCAGGATCCGTTCAACAAGTATGTGGAGAATGCGAAAGTATGAGTTTGATGAGTGAAAATCCTCGGCCTAACCTAGACCTAACATGCGTTATCCTCAAAAATATTGATCGAAACCAGGTTTGATCGACTGTTTCAGTGTGGTACCACATTAGTACGTGATCCAAACCAGTAAAAACCCTGGATCTGTTCAACGAGTATGTGAAGTGTGCGAAAGTATGAGTCTGATGAGGGCAAATCCCAGGCCTAACCTAGACCTAACATGCGTTGTCCTCTAAAATATTGATGGAAACCAGGTTTAATTGACTGTTTCAGTGTTGTACTTCATTACTACGTGATCCAAACCAGTAAAAACCCAGCATCCGTTCAACAAGTATGTGAAGAATGTGAAAGTATGAGCCTGATGAGGGCAAATCCCAGACCTATCCCAGACCTAACATGCGTTATCCTCAAAAATATTGATCGAAACCAGGTTTAATCGACTGTTTCAGTGTGGTACCACTTTACTGCGTGATCCAAGGCAGAAAAAACCCTCGATCAGGTCAACATGTATGTTAAAACTGCGAAAGTATGACCCTGATGTGGGCAAATCCCAGGCCTAACCTAGACCTAACATGCGTTGTCCTCTAAAATATTGATGGAAACCAGGTTTAATTGACTGTTTCAGTGTTGCACTTCATTACTACGTGATCCAAACCAGTAAAAACTCAGGATCCGTTCAACAAGTATGTGAAGAATGCGAAAGTATGAGTCTGATGAGTGAAAATCCCAGACCTATCCCAGACCTAACATGCGTTATCCTCGAAAATATTGGTCGAAACCTGGTTTAATCGTCTGTTTCAGTGTGGTACCACATTACTACGTGATCCAAACCAGTAAAAACCCAGGATCCGTTCAACAAGTATGTGAAGTGTGCGAAAGTATGAGTCTGATGAGGGCAAATCGCAGACCTATCCCAGACCTAACATGCGTTATCCTCTAAAATAATTATCAATACCAGGTTTAATTGATTGTTTCAGTGTGGTCCCACATTACTACGTGATCCAAACCAGAATAACCCAGGATCCGTTCAACAAGTATGTGAAGAATGCGAAAGTATGAGTCTGATGAGTGAAAATCCCAGACCTATCCCAGACCTAACATGCGTTATCCTCGAAAATATTGGTCGAAACCTGGTTAGTCGTCTGTTTCAGTGTGGTACCACATTACTAAGTTATTCAAACCAGTAAAAACCCAGGATCCGTTCAACAAGTATGTGGAGAATGCGAAAGTATGAGTTTGATGAGTGAAAATCCTCGGCCTAACCTAGCCCTAACATGCGTTATCCTCAAAAATATTGATCGTAACCAGGTTTAATCGACTGTTTCAGTGTGGTACCACATTAGTACGTGATCCAAACCAGTAAAAACCCAGGATCTGTTCAACAAGTATGTGAAGTGTGCGAAAGTATGAGTCTGATGAGGGCAAATCGCAGACCTATCCCAGACCTAACATGCGTTATCCTCTAAAATAATTATCAATACCAGGTTTAATTGATTGTTTCAGTGTGGTCCCACATTACTACGTGATCCAAACCAGAAAAAACACAGGATCCGTTCAAAAAGTATGTGAAGAATGTGAAAGTATGAGTCTGATGAGTGAAAATCCCAGACCTAACCTAGACATAACATTCGTTATCCTCTAAAATATTGATCCAAACCAGGTTTAATGGACTGTTTCAGTGTGGTACCACGCTACTACGTGATCCAAACCAGAAAAAACCCAGCATCCGTCCAACAAGTATGTGAAGAATGCGAAAGTATGAATCTGATGAGTGAAAATCCTCGGCCTAACCTAGACCTAACATGCGTTATCCTCAAAAATATTGATCGAAACCAGGTTTAATCGACTGTTTCAGTGTGGTACCACATTACTACGTGATGCAATCCAGAAATAGCCCAGGATCCAGCCATGAAGTATGAGAAATATGCGAAAGTATGAGCCTGATGGGGGCAAATCCTAGACCTAACCGAGACCTAACATGCGTTATCGTCAAAGATATTAATCGAAACCAGGTTTAATCGACTGTTTCAATGTGGTACCACATTATTACGTGATCCAAACAAGAAAAAAACCCAGGATCTTGTCAACGAGTATGTGTAGTGTGCGAAAGTATGAGTCTGATGAGGGCTAATCCCAGGCCTAAACTAGACATAACTTTCGTTATCCTCTGAAATATTGATCGAAACCAGGTTTAATTGACTGTTTTAGTGTGGTACCACTTTACTACGTGATCCAAAGCAGAAAAAACCCTCGATCAGGTCAACATGTATGTTAAAACTGCGGAAGTATGACCCTGATGAGGGCAAATCCCAGACCTAACGTAGACCTAACATGAATTGTTCTCTAAAATATTGATCAAAACCAGGTTTAATTGACTGTTTCAGTGTGGTAGCACATTACTACGTGATGCAATCCAGAAATAGCCCAGGATCCAGCCATGAAGTATGAGAAATATGCGAAAGTATGAGCCTGATGAGAGCAAATCCCAGACCTATCCCAGACCTAACTTGCGTTATCCTCTATAATATTGATCGAAACCAGGTTTAATGGACTGTTTCAGTGTGGTACCACATTACTACGTGACCCAAACCAGAAAAAAACCCAGGATCTGTTCAACAAGTATGTGAAGTATGCGAAAGTATTAGCCTGATGAGGGCAAATCCCCGACCTATCCCAGACCTAAGATGCGTTGTCCTCTAAAATATTTATCAAGACCAGGTTTAATTGACTGTTTCAGTGTGGTACCACATTACTACGTGATCCAAACCAGAAAAAAACCCAGGATCTTGTCAACGAGTATGTGAAGTGTGCGAAAGTATGAGCCTGATGAGGGCAAATCCCAGACCTATCCAAGACCTAACTTGCGTTGTCCTCTAAGATATTGATGGAAACCAGGTTTAATCGACTATTTCAGTGTTGTACTTCATTACTACGTGATGCAATCCAGAAAAACCCCAGGATCTAGCCATCAAGTATGAGAAATATGCGAAAGAATGAGCCTGATGAGAGCAAATCCCAGACCTAACCTAGACCTAACATGAATTATTCTCTAAAATATTGATGGAAACCAGGTTTAATTGACTGTTTCAGTGTTGCACTTCATTACTATGTGATCCAAACCAGAAAATAACCCAGGATCTGTTCAACGAGTATGTGAAGTGTGCGAAAGTATGAGTCTGATGAGGGCAAATCCCAGACCTAACCCTAACCTAACTTGCGTTATCCTCTAAAATATTTTTCAAGACCAGGTTTAATTGACTGTTTCAGTGTTGCACTTCATTACTGCGTGATCCAAACCAGTAAAAACCCAGGATCCGTTCAACAAGTATGTGAAGAATGCGGAAGTATGAGTGTGATGAGTGAAGAACCCCGGCCTAACCTAGACCTAACATGCGTTATCCTCAAAAATATTGATCGAAACCTGGTTTAATCGTCTGTTTCAGTGTGGTACCACATTACTACGTGATGCAATCCAGAAATAGCCCAGACTGTAGCCATGAAGTATGAGAAATATGCGAAAGTATGAGCCTGACGAGGGCAAATCCTAGACCTAACCCAGACCAAACATGCGTTATCCTCTAAAATATTTATCAAGACCAGGTTTAATTGATTGTTTCAGTGTGGTCCCACATTACTACGTGATCCAAACCAGAATAACCCAGGATCCGTTCAACAAGTATGTGAAGAATGCGAAAGTATGAGTCTGATGAGTGATAATCCCAGACCTATCCCAGACCTAACATGCGTTATCCTCTAAAATATTTATCAAGACCAGGTTTAATTGAATGTTTCAGTGTGGTACCACATTACTTCGTGAACCAAACCAGAAAAAACCCTGTATCTGTTCAACAAGTATGTGATGAATGCGAAAGTATGAGTCTGATGTGTGAAAATCCCAGGCCTAACCTAGACCTAACATGCATTATCCTCTATAATATTTATCAAGACCAGGTTTAATTGATTGTTTCAGTGTGGTCCCACATTACTACATGATACAATCCAGAAACAGCCCAGGATCTAGCCATGAAGTATGAGAAATATGCGAAAGGATGAGCCTGATGAGGGCAAATCCTAGACCTAACCCAAACCTAACATGCGTTATCCTCTAAAATATTTATCAAGACCAGGTTTAATTGAATGTTTCAGTGTGGTACCACATTACTACGTGATCCAAACCAGTAAAAACCCAGGATCCGTTCAACAAGTATGTGGAGAATGCGAAAGTATGAGTTTGATGAGTGAAAATCCTCGGCCTAACCTAGACCTAACATGCGTTATCCTCAAAAATATTGATCGAAACCAGGTTTAATCGACTGTTTCAGTGTGGTACCACATTAGTACGTGATCCAAACCAGTAAAAACCCAGGATCTGTTCAACGAGTATGTGAAGTGTGCGAAAGTATGAGTCTGATGAGGGCAAATCCCAGACCTATCCCAGACCTAACATGCGTTATCCTCTAAAATAATTATCAATACCAGGTTTAATTGACTGTTTCAGTGTGGTCCCACATTACTACGTGATCCAAACCAGAAAAAACCCAGGATCCGTTCAACAAGTATGTGAAGAATGCGAAAGTATGCGTCTGAAGAGTGAAAATCACAGACCTAACCTAGACCTAACATGCGTTATCCTCTAAAATAATGATCCAAACCAGGTTTAATGGACTGTTTCATTGTGGTACCACACTACTACGTGATCCAAACCAGAAAAAACCCAGGATCTGTTCAACAAGTATGTGAAAAACGCGAAAGTATGAGCCTGATGAGGGCAAATCCCAGACCTATCGAAGACCTAACTTGCGTTGTCCTCTAAGATATTGATGGAAACCAGGTTTAATCGACTGTTTCAGTGTTGTACTTCATTACTACGTGATGCAATCCTGAAAAAGCCCAGGATCTAGCCATCAAGTATGAGAAATATGCGAAAGAATGAGCCTGATGAGAGCAAATCCCAGACCTAACCTAGACCTAACATGAATTATTCTCTAAAATATTTATCATGACCAGGTTTAATTGATTGTTTCAGTGAGGTACCACATTCCTACGTGACCCAATCCAGAAATAGCCCAGGATCCAGCCATGAAGTATGAGAAATATGCGAAAGTATGAGCCTGATGGGGGCAAATCCTAGACCTAACCCAGACCTAACATGCGTCATCCTCTAAAATATTTATCAAGACCAGGTTTAATTGAATGTTTCAGTGTGGTACCACATTACTACGTGATCCAAACCAGTAAAAACCCAGGATCCGTTCAAAAAGTATCTGAAGAATGCGAAAGTATGAGTCTGATGAGTGAAAATCCCAGACCTAACCTAGACCTAACATGCGTTATCCTCTAAAATATTGATCGAAACCAGGTTTAATTGATTGTTTCAGTGAGGTACCACATTCCTACGTGACCCAATCCAGAAATAGCCCAGGATCCAGCCATGAAGTATGAGAAATATGCGAAAGAATGAGCCTGGTGAGAGCAAATCCCAGACCTAACGTAGACCTAACATGAATTATTCTCTAAAATATTGATCAAAACCAGGTTTAATTGACTGTTTCAATGTTGTACCACATTTCTACGTGATCCAATCCAGAAATAGCCCAGGATCCAGCCATGAAGTATGAGAAATATGCGAAAGTATGAGCCTGATGGGGGCAAATCCTAGACCTAACCCAGACCTAACATGCGTTATCTTCTAAAATATTTATCAAGACCAGGTTTAATTGAATGTTTCAGTGTGGTACGACATTACTACGCGAGCCAAACCTGTAAAAACCCAGGATCCGTTCAACAAGTATGTGAAGAATGCGAAAGTATTAGTCTGATGAGTGAAAATCCCCGGCCTAACCTAGACCTAACATGCGTTATCCTCAAAAATATTTATCGAAACCAGGTTTAATCGACTGTTTCAGTGTGGTACCACACTACTACGTGACCCAAACCGGAAAAAACCCAGGATCTGTTCAACAAGTATGTGAAAAACGCGAAAGTATGAGCCTGATGAGGGCAAATCCCAGTCCTATCCCAGACCTAACTTGCGTTATCCTCAAAAATCTTGATCGAAACCTGGTTTAATCGACTGTTTCAGTGTGGTACCACATTACTACGTGATCCAATCCAGAAATAGCCCAGGATGTAGCCATGAAGTATGAGAAATATGCGAAAGTATGAGCCTGACGAGGGCAAATCCTAGACCTAACCCAGACCAAACATGCGTCATCCTCTAAAATATTTATCAAGACCAGGTTTAATTGAATGTTTCAGTGTGGTACCACATTACTACGTGATCCAAACCAGTAAAAACCCAGGATCCGTTCAAAAAGTATCTGAAGAATGCGAAAGTATGAGTCTGATGAGTGAAAATCCCAGACCTAACCTAGACCTAACATGCGTTATCCTCTAAAATATTGATCCAAACCAGGTTTAATGGACTGTTTCAGTGTGGTACCACACTACTACGTGATCCAAACCAGAAAAAGCCCAGGATCTAGCCATCAAGTATGAGAAATATGCGAAAGAATGAGCCTGATGAGAGCAAATCCCAGACCTAACGTAGACCTAACATGAATTATTCTCTAAAATATTGATCAAAACCAGGTTCAATTGACAGTTTCAATGCTGTACCACATTTCTACGTGATCCAATCCAGAAATAGCTCAGGATCCAGCCATGAAGTATGAGAAATATGCGAAAGTATGAGCCTGATGGGGGCAAATCCTAGACCTAACCCAGACCTAACATGCGTTATCTTCTAAAATATTTATCAAGACCAGGTTTAATTGAATGTTTCAGTGTGGTACGACATTACTACGCGATCCAAACCTGTAAAAACCCAGGATCCGTTCAACAAGTATGTGAAGAATGCGAAAGTATGAGTCTGATGAGTGAAAATCCCAGACCTATCCCAGACCTAACATGCGTTATCCTCTAAAATATTTATCAAGACCAGGTTTAATTGAATGTTTCAGTGTGGTACCACATTACTACGTGAACCAAACCAGAAAAAACCCTGTATCTGTTCAACAAGTATGTGAAGAATGCGAAAGTATGGGTCTGATGTGTGAAAATCCCAGGCCTAACCTAGACCTAACATGCATTATCCTCTATAATATTTATCAAGACCAGGTTTAATTGATTGTTTCAGTGTGGTCCCACATTACTACATGATACAATCCAGAAACAGCCCAGGATCTAGCCATGAAGTATGAGAAATATGCGAAAGTATGAGCCTGATGAGGGCAAAACCTAGACCTAACCCAAACCTAACATGCGTTATCCTCTAAAATATTTATCAAGACCAGGTTTAATTGAATGTTTCAGTGTGGTACCACATTACTACGTGATCCAAACCAGTAAAAACCCAGGATCCGTTCAACAAGTATGTGGAGAATGCGAAAGTATGAGTTTGATGAGTGAAAATCCTCGGCCTAACCTAGACCTAACATGCGTTATCCTCAAAAATATTGATCGAAACCAGGTTTGATCGACTGTTTCAGTGTGGTACCACATTAGTACGTGATCCAAACCAGTAAAAACCCTGGATCTTTTCAACGAGTATGTGAAGTGTGCGAAAGTATGAGTCTGATGAGGGCAAATCCCAGGCCTAACCTAGACCTAACATGCGTTGTCCTCTAAAATATTGATGGAAACCAGGTTTAATTGACTGTTTCAGTGTTGCACTTCATTACTACGTGATCCAAACCAGTAAAAACCCAGGATCCGTTCAACAAGTATGTGAAGAATGTGAAAGTATGAGCCCGATGAGGGCAAATCCCAGACCTATCCCAGACCTAACATGCGTTATCCTCAAAAATATTGATCGAAACCAGGTTTAATCGACTGTTTCAGTGTGGTACCACTTTACTGCGTGATCCAAAGCAGAAAAAACCCTCGATCAGGTCAACATGTATGTTAAAACTGCGAAAGTATGTCCCTGATGGTGGCAAATCCCAGGCCTAACCTAGACCTAACATGCGTTGTCCTCTAAAATATTGATGGAAACCAGGTTTAATTGACTGTTTCAGTGTTGCACTTCATTACTACGTGATCCAAACCAGTAAAAACCCAGGATCCGTTCAACAAGTATGTGGAGAATGCGAAAGTATGAGTTTGATGAGTGAAAATCCTCGGCCTAACCTAGACCTAACATGCGTTATCCTCAAAAATATTGATCGAAACCAGGTTTAATCGACTGTTTCAGTGTGGTACCACATTAGTACGTGATCCAAACCAGTAAAAACCCAGGATCTGTTCAACGAGTATGTGAAGTGTGCGAAAGTATGAGTCTGATGAGGGCAAATCGCAGACCTATCCCAGACCTAACATGCGTTATCCTCTAAAATAATTATCAATACCAGGTTTAATTGATTGTTTCAGTGTGCTCCCACATTACTACGTGATCCAAACCAGAAAAAACCCAGGATCCGTTCAAAAAGTATGTGAAGAATGCGAAAGTATGAGTCTGATGAGTGAAAATCCCAGACCTAACCTAGACATAACATGCGTTATCCTCTAAAATATTGATCCAAACCAGGTTTAATGGACTGTTTCAGTGTGGTACCACACTACTACGTGATCCAAACCAGAAAAAACCCAGGATCCGTTCAACAAGTATGTGAAGAATGCGAAAGTATGAGTCTGATGAGTGAAAATCCTCGGCCTAACCTAGACCTAACATGCGTTATCCTCAAAAATATTGATCGAAACCAGGTTTAATCGACTGTTTCAGTGTGGTACCACATTACTACGTGATGCAATCCAGAAATAGCCCAGGATCCAGCCATGAAGTATGAGAAATATGCGAAAGTATGAGCCTGATGGGGGCAAATCCTAGACCTAACCCAGACCTAACATGCGTTATCGTCAAAGATATTAATCGAAACCAGGTTTAATCGACTGTTTCAGTGTGGTACCACATTATTACGTGATCCAAACAAGAAAAAAACCCAGGATCTTGTCAACGAGTATGTGTAGTGTGCGAAAGTATGAGTCTGATGAGGGCTAATCCCAGGCCTAAACTAGGCATAACTTTCGTTATCCTCTGAAATATTGATCGAAACCAGGTTTAATTGACTGTTTTAGTGTGGTACCACTTTAGTACGTGATCCAAAGCAGAAAAAACCCTCGATCAGGTCAGCATGTATGTTAAAACTGCGGAAGTATGACCCTGATGAGGGCAAATCCCAGACCTAACGTAGACCTAACATGAATTATTCTCTAAAATATTTATCATGACCAGGTTTAATTGATTGTTTCAGTGAGGTACCACATTACTACGTGACCCAATCCAGAATTAGCCCAGGATCCAGCCATGAAGTATGAGAAATATGCGAAAGTATGAGCCCGATGGGGGCAAATCCTAGACCTAACCCAGACCTAACATGCGTCATCCTCTAAAATATTTATCAAGACCAGGTTTAATTGAATGTTTCAGTGTGGTACCACATTACTACGTGATCCAAACCAGTAAAAACCCAGGATCCGTTCAAAAAGTATCTGAAGAATGCGAAAGTATGAGTCTGATGAGTGAAAATCCCAGACCTAACCTAGACCTAACATGCGTTATCCTCTAAAATATTGATCCAAACCAGGTTTAATGGACTGTTTCAGTGTGGTACCACACTACTACGTGATCCAAACCAGAAAAAACCCAGGATCTGTTCAACAAGTATGTGAAAAACGCGAAAGTATGAACCTGATGAGGGCAAATCCCAGACCTATCCCAGACCTAACTTGCGTTGTCCTCTAAGAAATTGATGGAAACCAGGTTTAATTGACTGTTTCAGTGTTGTACTTCATTACTACGTGATGCAATCCAGAAAAAGCCCAGGATCTAGCAATCAAGTATGAGAAATATGCGAAAGTATGAGCCTGATGAGGGCGAATCCCAGACCTATCCCAGACCTAACTTGCGTTATCCTCTAAAATATTGATCGAAACCAGGTTTAATGGACTGTTTCAGTGTGGTCCCACATTACTACGTGATCCAAACCAGCAAAAACCCAGGATCCGTTCAACAAGTATGTGAAGAATGCGAAAGTATGAGTCTGATGAGTGAAAATCACAGACCTAATCTAGACCTAACATGCGTTATCCTCAAAAATATTGATCGAAACCTGGTTTAATCGACTGTTTCAGTGTGGTACCACATTACTACGTGACCCAAACCGGAAAAAACCCAGGATCTAGCCATCAAGTATGAGAAATATGCGAATGTATGAGCCTGATGAGGGCGAAACCCAGACCTATCCCAGACCTAACTTGCGTTATCCTCTAAAATATTGATCGAAACCAGGTTTAATTGACTGTTTCAGCGTGGTACCACATTACTACGTGATATAATCCAGAAACAGCCCAGGATCTAGCCATGAAGTATGTGAAATATGCGAAAGTATGAGCCTGATGAGGGCAAATCCTAGACCTAACTCAAACCTAACATGCGTTATCCTTTAAAATATTTATCAAGACCGGGTTTAATTGAATGTTTCAGTGTGGTACCACATTACTACGTGAACCAAACCAGAAAAAACCCAGGATCCGTTCAACAAGTATGTGAAGAATGCGAAAGTATGAGTCTGATGAGTGAAAATCACAGACCTAAGCTAGACCTAACATGCGTTATCCTCAAAAATATTGATCGAAACCTGGGTTAATCGACTGTTTCAGTATGGTACCACATTACTACGTGACCAAACCGGAAAAAACCCAGGATCTAGCCATCAAGTATGAGAAATATGCGAATGTATGAGCCTGATGAGGGCGAATCCCAGACCTATCCCAGACCTAACTTGCGTTATCCTCTAAAATATTGATCGAAACCAGGTTTAATTGACTGTTTCAGCGTTGCACTTCATTACTACGTGATCCAAACCAGTAAAAACCCAGGATCCGTTCAACACGTATGTGAAGAATGCGAAAGTATGAGTCTGATGAGGGCAAATCCCCGACCTATCCCAGACCTAAGATGCGTTGTCCTCTAAAATATTTATCAAGACCAGGTTTAATTGACTGTTTCAGTGTGGTACCACATTACTACGTGATCCAATCCAGAAATAGCCCAGGATCCAGCCATGAGGTATGAGAAATATGCGAAAGTATGAGCCTGATGCGGGCAAATCCCAGACCTAACCTAGACCTAACATGCGTTATCCTCAAAAATATTAATCGAAACCAGGTTTAATCGACTGTTTCAGTGTGGTACCACATTATTACGTGATCCAAACAAGAAAAAAACCCAGGATCTTGTCAACGAGTATGTGTAGTGTGCGAAAGTATGAGTCTGATGAGGGCTAATCCCAGGCCTAAACTAGACATAACTTTCGTTATCCTCTAAAATATTGATCGAAACCAGGTTTAATTGACTGTTTTAGTGTGGTACCACTTTACTACGTGATCCAAAGCAGAAAAAACCCTCGATCAGGTCAACATGTATGTTAAAACTGCGGAAGTATGACCCTGATGAGGGCAAATCCCAGACCTAACGTAGACCTAACATGAATTGTTCTCTAAAATATTGATCAAAACCAGGTTTAATTGACTGTTTCAGTGTGGTACCACATTACTACGTGATCCAATCCAGAAGTAGCCCAGGATCCAGCCATGAAGTATGAGAAATATGCGAAAGTATGAGCCTGATGAGAGCAAATCCCAGACCTAACCTAGACCTAACATGAATTATTCTCTAAAATATTTATCATGACCAGGTTTAATTGATTGTTTCAGTGATGTATCACATTACTACGTGACCCAATCCAGGAATAGCCCAGGTTCCAGCCATGAAGTATGAGAAATATGCGAAAGTATGAGCCTGATGGGGGCAAATCCCAGACCTAACCTAGACCTAACATGAATTATTCTCTAAAATATTGATCAAAACCAGGTTTAATTGACTGTTTCAATGTGGTACCACATTTCTACGTGACCCAATCCAGAAATAGCCCAGGATCCAGCCATGAAGTATGAGAAGTATGCGAAAGTATGAGCCTGATGGGGGCAAATCCTAGACCTAACCCAGACCTAACATGCGTTATCCTCTAAAATATTTATCAAGACCAGGTTTAATTGAATGTTTCAGTGTGGTACGACATTACTACGCGATCCAAACCTGTAAAAACCCAGGATCCGTTCAACAAGTATGTGAAGAATGCGAAAGTATGAGTCTGATGAGTGAAAATCCCCGGCCTAACCTAGACCTAACATGCGTTATCCTCAAAAATATTGATCGAAACCAGGTTTAATCGACTGTTTCAGTGTGGTACCACACTACTACGTGACCCAAACCGGAAAAAACCCAGGATCTGCTCAACAAGTATGTGAAAAACGCGAAAGTATGAGCCTGATGAGGGCAAGTCCCAGTCCTATCCCTGACGTAACTTGCGTTATCCTCAAAAATATTGATCGAAACCTGGTTTAATCGACTGTTTCAGTGTGGTGCCACGTTACTACGTGATCCAATCCAGAAATAGCCCAGGATGTAGCCATGAAGTATGAGAAATATGCGAAAGTATGAGCCTGACGAGGGCAAATCCTAGACCTAACCCAGACCAAACATGCGTTATCCTCTAAAATATTTATCAAGACCAGGTATAATTGATTGTTTCAGTGTGGCCCCACATTACTACGTGATCCAAACCAGAATAACCCAGGATCCGTTCAACAAGTATGAGAAATATGCGAAAGTATGAGCCTGATGAGGGCAAATCCTAGACCTAACCCAAACCTAACATGCGTTATCCTCTAAAATATTTATCATGACCAGGTTTAATTGAATGTTTCAGTGTGGTACCACATTACTACGTGATCCAAACCAGTAAAAACCCAGGATCCGTTCAACAAGTATGTGGAGAATGCGAAACTATGAGTTTGATGAGTGAAAATCCTCGGCCTAACCTAGACCTAACATGCGTTATCCTCAAAAATATTGATCGAAACCAGGTTTGATCGACTGTTTCAGTGTGGTACCACATTAGTACGTGATCCAAACCAGTAAAAACCCAGGATCTGTGCAACGAGTATGTGAAGTGTGCGAAAGTATGAGTCTGATGAGGGCAAATCCCAGGCCTAACCTAGACCTATCATGCGTTGTCCTCTAAAATATTGATGGAAACCAGGTTTAATTGACTGTTTCAGTGTTGCACTTCAATACTACGTGATCCAAACCAGTAAAAACCCAGGCTCCGTTCAACAAGTATGTGAAGAATGTGAAAGTATGAGCCTGATGAGGGCAAATCCCAGACCTATCCCAGACCTAACATGCGTTATCCTCAAAAATATTGATCGAAACCAGGTTTAATCGACTGTTTCAGTGTGGTACCACTTTACTGCGTGATCCAAAGCAGAAAAAACCCTCGATCAGGTCAACATGTATGTTAAAACTGCGAAAGTATGACCCTGATGTGGGCAAATCCCAGGCCTAACCTAGACCTAACATGCGTTATCCTCGAAAATATTGATAGAACCTGGTTTAATCGTCTGTTTCAGTGTGGTACCACATTACTATGTGATCCAAACCAGAAAATAACCCAGGATCTGTTCAACGAGTATGTGAAGTGTGCGAAAGTATGAGTCTGATGAGGGCAAATCCCAGACCTATCCCAGACCTTACATGCATTATCCTCTATAATATTTATCAAGACCAGGTTTAATTGATTGTTTCAGTGTGGTCCCACATTACTACGTGATACAATCCAGAAACAGCCCAGGATCTAGCCATGAAGTATGAGAAATATGCGAAAGTATGAGCCTGACGAGGGCAAATCCTAGACCTAACCCAGACCAAACATGCGTTATCCTCTAAAATATTTATCAAGACCAGGTTTAATTGATTGTTTCAGTGTGGTCCCACATTACTACGTGATCCAAACCAGAATAACCCAGGATCCGTTCAACAAGTATGTGAAGAATGCGAAAGTATGAGTCTGATGAGTGAAAATCCCAGACCTATCCCAGACCTAACATGCGTTATCCTCGAAAATATTGATCGAAGCCTGGTTTAATCGTCTGTTTCAGTGTGGTACCACATTACTACGTGATCCAAACCAGAATAACCCAGGATCCGTTCAACAAGTATGTGAAGAATGCGAAAGTATGAGTCTGATGAGTGAAAATCCCAGACCTATCCCAGACCTAACATGCGTTATCCTCGAAAATATTGATCGAAACCTGGTTTAATCGTCTGTTTCAGTGTGGTACCACATTACTACGTGATCCAAACCAGTAAAAACCCAGGATCCGTTCAACAAGTATGTGGAGAATGCGAAAGTATGAGTTTGATGAGAGAAAATCCTCGGCCTAACCTAGACCTAACATGCGTTATCCTCAAGAATATTGATCTAAACCAGGTTTAATCGACTGTTTCATTGTGGTACCACATTAGTACGTGATCCAAACCAGTAAAAACCCAGGATCTGTTCAACGAGTATGTGAAGTGTGCGAAAGTATGAATCTGATGGGGGCAAATCCCAGACCTATCCCAGACCTAACATGTGTTATCCTCTAAAATAATTATCAATACCAGGTTTAATTGATTGTTTCAGTGTGGTCCCACATTACTACGTGATCCAAACCAGAAAAAACCCAGGATCCGTTCAACAAGTATGTGAAGAATGCGAAAGTATGAGTCTGATGAGTGAAAATCCTCAGCCTAACCTAGACATAACATGCGTTATCCTCTAAAATATTGATCCAAACCAGGTTCAATCGACTGTTTCAGTGTGGTACCACATTACTACGTGATGCAATCCAGAAATAGCCCAGGATCCAGCCATGAAGTATGAGAAATATGCGAAAGTATGAGCCTGATGGGGGCAAATCCTAGACCTAACCCAGACCTAACATGCGTTATCCTCAAAAATATTAATCGAAACCAGGTTTAATCGACTGTTTCAGTGTGGTTCCACATTATTACGTGATCCAAACAAGAAGAAAACCCAGGATCTTGTCAACGAGTATGTGTAGTGTGCGAAAGTATGAGTCTGATGAGGGCTAATCCCAGGCCTAAACTAGACATAACTTTCGTTATCCCCTAAAATATTGATCGAAACCAGGTTTAATTGACTGTTTTAGTGTGGTACCACTTTACTACGTGATCCAAAGCAGAAAAAACCCTCGATCAGGTCAACATGTATGTTAAAACTGCGGAAGTATGACCCTGATGAGGGCAAATCCCAGACCTAACGTAGACCTAACATGAATTGTTCTCTAAAATATTGATCAAAACCAGGTTTAATTGACTGTTTCAGTGTGGTACCACATTACTACGTGATCCAATCCAGAAATAGCCCAGGATCCAGCCATGAAGTATGAGAAATATGCGAAAGTATGAGCCCGATGGGGGCAAATCCTAGACCTAACCCAGACCTAACATGCGTCATCCTCTAAAATATTTATCAAGACCAGGTTTAATTGATTGTTTCAGTGAGGTACCACATTACTACGTGACACAATCCAGAAATAGCCCAGGATCCAGCCATGAAGTATGAGAAATATGCGAAAGTATGAGCCCGATGGGGGCAAATCCTAGACCTAACCCAGACCTAACATGCGTCATCCTCTAAAATATTTATCAAGACCAGGTTTAATTGAATGTTTCAGTGTGGTACCACATTACTACGTGATCCAAACCAGTAAAAACCCAGGATCCGTTCAAAAAGTATCTGAAGAATGCGAAAGTATGAGTCTGATGAGTGAAAATCCCAGACCTAACCTAGACCAAACATGCGTTATCCTGTAAAATATTGATCCAAACCAGGTTTAATGGACTGTTTCAGTGTGGTACCACACTACTACGTGATCCAAACCAGAAAAAACCCAGGATCTGTTCAACAAGTATGTGAAAAACGCGAAAGTATGAGCCGGATGAGGGCAAATCCCAGACCTATCCCAGACCTAACTTGCGTTGTCCTCTAAGATATTGATGGAAACCAGGTTAAATTGACTGTTTCAGTGTTGTACTTCATTACTACGTGATGCAATCCAGAAAAAGCCCAGGATCTAGCCATCAAGTATGAGAAATATGCGAAAGTATGAGCCTGATGAGGGCGAATCCCAGACCTATCCCAGACCTAACATGCGTTATCCTCAAAAATATTAATCGAAACCAGGTTTAATCGACTGTTTCAGTGTGGTACCACATTATTACGTGATCCAAACAAGAAAAAAACCCAGGATCTTGTCAACGAGTATGTGAAGTGTGCGAAAGTATGAGTCTGATGAGGGCTAATTCCAGACCTAACCTAGACCTAACATGAATTATTCTCTAAAATATTGATCGAAACCAGGTTTAATTGACTGTTTCAGTGTGGCACCACATTACTACGTGATGCAAACCAGTAAAAACCCAGGATCCGTTCAACAGGTATGTGTAGACTGCGAAAGTATGAGTCTGATGAGTGAAAATCCTCGGCCTAACCTAGACCTAACATGCGTTATCCTCAAAAATATTGATCGAAACCAGGTTTAATCGACTGTTTCAGTGTGGTACCACATTACTACGTGATCCAACCAGAAAAAAACCCAGGATCTGTTCAACAAGTATGTGAAGTATGCGAAAGTATGGGTCTGAAGAGGGCAAATCCCAGGCCTAAACTAGACATAACTTTCGTTATCCTCTAAAATATTGATCGAAACCAGGTTTAATTGACTGTTTTAGTGTGGTACCACTTTACTACGTGATCCAACGCAGAAAAAACCCTCGATCAGGTCAACATGCATGTTAAAACTGCGAAAGTATGAGCCTGATGAGGGCAAATCCCAGACCTATCCCAGACCTAACATGCGTTATCCTCAAAAATATTAATCGAAACCAGGTTTAATCGACTGTTTCAGTGTGGTACCACATTACTACGTGATCCAAACCAGAAAAAAACCCAGGATCTTTTCAACGAGTATGTGAAGTGTGCGAAAGTATGAGTCTGATGAGGGCTAATCCCAGACCTATCCCAGACCTAACTTGCGTTATCCTCTAAAATAGTGATCGAAACCAGGTTTAAGTGACTGTTTTAGTTGTGGTACCACATTACTATGTGATCCAATCCAGAAATAGCCCAGGATCCAGCCATGAAGTATGAGAAATATGCGAAAGTATGAGCCCGATGGGGGCAAATCCTAGACCTAACCCAGACCTAACATGCGTCATCCTCTAAAATATTTATCAAGACCAGGTTTAATTGAATGTTTCAGTGTGGTACCACATTACTACGTGATCCAAACCAGTGAAAACCCAGGATCGGTTCAAAAAGTATCTGAAGAATGCGAAAGTATGAGTCTGATGAGTGAAAATCCCAGACCTAACCTAGACCTAACATGCGTTATCCTCTAAAATATTGATCCAAACCAGGTTTAATGGACTGTTTCAGTGTGGTACCACACTACTACGTGATCCAAACCAGGAAAAACCCAGGATCTGTTCAACAAGTATGTGAAAAACGCGAAAGTATGAGCCTGATGAGGGCAAATCCCAGTCCTATCCCAGACGTAACTTGCGTTATCCTCAAGAATATTGATCGAAACCTGGTTTAATCGTCTGTTTCAGTGTGGTACCACATTACTACGTGATCCAATCCAGAAATAGCCCAGGATGTAGCCATGATGTATGAGAAATATGCGAAAGTATGAGCCTGACGAGGGCAAATCCTAGACCTAACCCAGACCAAACATGCGTTATCCTCTAAAATATTTATCAAGACCAGGTTTAATTGATTGTTTCAGTGTGGTCCCACATTACTACGTGATCGAAACCAGAATAACCCAGGATCCGTTCAACAAGTATGTGAAGAATGCGAAAGTATGAGTCTGATGAGTGAAAATCCCAGACCTATCCCAGACCTAACATGCGTTATCCTCTAAAATATTTATCAAGACCAGGTTTAATTGAATGTTTCAGTGTGGTACCACATTACTACGTGAACCAAACCAGAAAAAACCCTGTATCTGTTCAACAAGTATGTGAAGAATGCGAAAGTATGAGTCTGATGAGTGAAAATCCCAGACCTAACCTAGACCTAACATGCATTATCCTCTAGAATATTTATCAAGACCAGGTTTAATTGATTGTTTCAGTGTGGTCCCACATTACTACATGATACAATCCAGAAACAGCCCAGGATCTAGCCATGAAGTATGAGAAATATGCGAAAGTATGAGCCTGATGAGGGCAAATCCTAGACCTAACCCAAACCTAACATGCGTTATCCTCTAAAATATTTATCAAGACCAGGTTTAATTGAATGTTTCAGTATGGTACCACATCACTACGTGATCCAAACCAGTAAAAACCCAGGATCCGTTCAACAAGTATGTGGAGAATGCGAAAGTATGAGTTTGATGAGTGAAAATCCTCGGCCTAACCTAGACCTAACATGCGTTATCCTCAAAAATATTGATCGAAACCAGGTTTGATCGACTGTTTCAGTGTGGTACCACATTAGTACGAGATCCAAACCAGTAAAAACCCAGGATCTGTTCAACGAGTATGTGAAGTGTGCGAAAGTATGAGTCTGATGAGGGCAAATCCCAGGCCTAACCTAGACCTAACATGCGTTGTCCTCTAAAATATTGATGGAAACCAGGTTTAATTGACTGTTTCAGTGTTGCACTTCATTACTACGTGATCCAAACCAGTAAAAACCCAGGATCCGTTCAACAAGTATGTGAAGAATGTGAAAGTATGAGCCTGATGAGGGCAAATCCCAGACCTATCCCAGACCTAACATGCGTTATCCTCAAAACTATTGATCGAAACCACGTTTAATCGACTGTTTCAGTGTGGTACCACTTTACTGCGTGATCCAAAGCAGAAAAAACCCTCGATCAGGTCAACATGTATGTTAAAACTGCGAAAGTATGACCCTGATGTGGGCAAATCCCAGGCCTAACCTAGACCTAACATGCGTTGTCCTCAAAAATATTGATGGAAACCAGGTTTAATAGACTGTTTCAGTGTTGCACTTCATTACTACGTGATCCAAACCAGTAAAAACCCAGGATCCGTTCAACAAGTATGTGAAGAATGTGAAAGTATGAGTGTGATGAGTGAAAATCCCCGGCCTAACCTAGACCTAACATGCGTTATCCTCGAAAATATTGATCGAAACCTGGTTTAATCGTCTGTTTCAGTGTGGTACCACATTACTATGTGATCCAAACCAGAAAATAACCCGGGATCTGTTCAACGAGTATGTGAAGTGTGCGAAAGTATGAGTCTGATGAGGGCAAATCCCAGACCTATCCCAGACCTTACATGCATTATCCTCTATAATATTTATCAAGACCAGGTTTAATTGATTGTTTCAGTGTGGCCCCACATTACTACGTGATACAATCCAGAAACAGCCCAGGATCTAGCCATGAAGTATGAGAAATATGCGAAAGTATGAGCCTGATGAGGGCAAATCCCAGACCTAACCCAAACCTAACTTGCGTTATCCTCTAAAATATTTTTCAAGACCAGGTTTAATTGACTGTTTCAGTGTTGCACTTCATTACTACGTGATCCAAACCAGTAAAAACCCAGGATCCGTTCAACAAGTATGTGAAGAATGTGAAAGTATGAGTGTGATGAGTGAAGAACCCCGGCCTAACCTAGACCTAACATGCGTTATCCTCAAAAATATTGATCGAAACCTGGTTTAATCGTCTGTTTCAGTGTGGTACCACATTACTACGTGATCCAATCCAGAAATAGCCCAGGATGTAGCCATGAAGTATGAGAAATATGCGAAAGTATGAGCCTGACGAGGGCAAATCCTAGACCTAACCCAGACCAAACGTGGGTTATCCTCCAAAATATTTATCAAGACCAGGTTTAATTGATTGTTTCAGTGTGGTCCCACATTACTACGTGATCCAAACCAGAATAACCCAGGATCCGTTCAACAAGTATGTGAAGAATGCGAAAGTATGAGTCTGATGAGTGAAAATCCCAGACCTATCCCAGACCTAACATGCGTTATCCTCGAAAATATTGATCGAAACCTGGTTTAATCGTCTGTTTCAGTGTGGTACCACATTACTACGTGATCCAAACCAGTAACAACCCAGGATCCGTTCAACAAGTATGTGGAGAATGCGAAAGTATGAGTTTGATGAGTGAAAATCCTCGGCCTAACCTAGACCTAACATGCGTTATCCTCAAAAATATTGATCGAAACCAGGTTTAATCGACTGTTTCAGTGTGGTACCACATTACTACGTGATGCAATCCAGAAATAGCCCAGGATCCAGCCATGAAGTATGAGAAATATGCGAAAGTATGAGCCTGATGGGGGCAAATCCTAGACCTAACCCAGACCTAACATGCGTTATCCTCAAAAATATTAATCGAAACCAGGTTTAATCGACTGATTCAGTGTGGTACCACATTATTACGTGATCCAAACAAGAAAAAAACCCAAGATCTTTTCAACGAGTATGTGAAGTGTGCGAAAGTGTGAGTCTGATGAGGGCTAATCCCAGACCTATCCCAGACCTAACTTGCGTTATCCTCTAAAATAGTGATCGAAACCAGGTTTAAGTGACTGTTTTAGTTGTGGTACCACATTACTATGTGATCCAATCCAGAAATAGCCCAGGATCTAGCCATGAAGTATGAGAAATATGCGAAAGTATGAGCCTGATGAGGGCAAATCCTAGACCTAACCCAGACCTAAGATACGTTGTCCTCTAAAATATTTATCAAGACCAGGTTTAATTGAATGTTTCAGTGTGGTACGACATTACTACGCGATCCAAACCTGTAAAAACCCAGGATCCGTTCAACAAGTATGTGAAGAATGCGAAAGTATGAGTCTGATGAGTGAAAATCCCCGGCCTAACCTAGACCTAACATGCGTTATCCTCAAAAATATTGATCGAAACCAGGTTTAATCGACTGTTTCAGTGTGGTACCACACTACTACGTGACCCAAACCGGAAAAAACCCAGGATCTGTTCAACAAGTATGTGAAAAACGCGAAAGTATGAGCCTGATGAGGGCAAATCCCAGTCCTATCCCAGACGTAACTTGCGTTATCCTCAAAAATATTGATCGAAACCTGGTTTAATCGTCTGTTTCAGTGTGGTACCACATTACTACGTGATCCAATCCAGAAATAGCCCAGGATGTAGCCATGATGTATGAGAAATATGCGAAAGTATGAGCCTGACGAGGGCAAATCCTAGAACTAACCCAGACCAAACATGCGTTATCCTCTAAAATATTTATCAAGACCAGGTTTAATTGATTGTTTCAGTGTGGTCCCACATTACTACGTGATCGAAACCAGAATAACCCAGGATCCGTTCAACAAGTATGTGAAGAATGCGAAAGTATGAGTCTGATGAGTGAAAATCCCAGACCTATCCCAGACCTAACATGCGTTAGCCTCTAAAATATTTATCAAGACCAGGTTTAATTGAATGTTTCAGTGTGGTACCACATTACTACGTGAACCAAACCAGAAAAAACCCTGTATCTGTTCAACAAGTATGTGAAGAATGCGAAAGTATGAGTCTGATGTGTGAAAATCCCAGGCCTAACCTAGACCTAACATGCATTATCCTCTAGAATATTTATCAAGACCAGGTTTAATTGATTGTTTCAGTGTGGTCCCACATTACTACATGATACAATCCAGAAACAGCCCAGGATCTAGCCATGAAGTTTGAGAAATATGCGAAAGTATGAGCCTGATGAGGGCAAATCCTAGACCTAACCCAAACCTAACATGCGTTATCCTCTAAAATATTTATCAAGACCAGGTTTAATTGAATGTTTCAGTATGGTACCACATCACTACGTGATCCAAACCAGTAAAAACCCAGGATCCGTTCAACAAGTATGTGGAGAATGCGAAAGTATGAGTTTGATGAGTGAAAATCCTCGGCCTAACCTAGACCTAACATGCGTTATCCTCAAAAATATTGATCGAAACCAGGTTTGATCGACTGTTTCAGTGTGGTACCACATTAGTACGTGATCCAAACCAGTAAAAACCCAGGATCTGTTCAACGAGTATGTGAAGTGTGCGAAAGTATGAGTCTGATGAGGGCAAATCCCAGGCCTAACCTAGACCTAACATGCGTTGTCCTCTAAAATATTGATCGAAACCAGGTTTGATCGACTGTTTCAGTGTTGCACTTCATTACTACGTGATCCAAACCAGTAAAAACCCAGGATCCGTTCAACAAGTATGTGAAGAATGTGAAAGTATGAGCCTGATGAGGGCAAATCCCAGACCTATCCCAGACCTAACATGCGTTATCCTCAAAACTATTGATCGAAACCAGGTTTAATCGACTGTTTCAGTGTGGTACCACTTTACTGCGTGATCCAAAGCAGAAAAAACCCTCGATCAGGTCAACATGTATGTTAAAACTGCGAAAGTATGACCCTGATGTGGGCAAATCCCAGGCCTAACCTAGACCTAACATGCGTTGTCCTCAAAAATATTGATGGAAACCAGGTTTAATAGACTGTTTCAGTGTTGCACTTCATTACTACGTGATCCAAACCAGTAAAAACCCAGGATCCGTTCAACAAGTATGTGAAGAATGTGAAAGTATGAGTGTGATGAGTGAAAATCCCCGGCCTAACCTAGACCTAACATGCGTTATCCTCGAAAATATTGATCGAAACCTGGTTTAATCGTCTGTTTCAGTGTGGTACCACATTACTATGTGATCCAAACCAGAAAATAACCCGGGATCTGTTCAACGAGTATGTGAAGTGTGCGAAAGTATGAGTCTGATGAGGGCAAATCCCAGACCTATCCCAGACCTTACATGCATTATCCTCTATAATATTTATCAAGACCAGGTTTAATTGATTGTTTCAGTGTGGTCCCACATTACTACGTGATACAATCCAGAAACAGCCCAGGATCTAGCCATGAAGTATGAGAAATATGCGAAAGTATGAGCCTGATGAGGGCAAATCCCAGACCTAACCCAAACCTAACTTGCGTTATCCTCTAAAATATTTTTCAAGACCAGGTTTAATTGACTGTTTCAGTGATGCACTTCATTACTACGTGATCCAAACCAGTAAAAACCCAGGATCCGTTCAACAAGTATGTGAAGAATGTGAAAGTATGAGTGTGATGAGTGAAGAGCCCCGGCCTAACCTAGACCTAACATGCGTTATCCTCAAAAATATTGATCGAAACCTGGTTTAATCGTCTGTTTCAGTGTGGTACCACATTACTACGTGATCCAATCCAGAAATAGCCCAGGATGTAGCCATGAAGTATGAGAAATATGCGAAAGTATGAGCCTGACGAGGGCAAATCCTAGACCTAACCCAGACCAAACATGGGTTATCCTCTAAAATATTTATCAAGACCAGGTTTAATTGATTGTTTCAGTGTGGTCCCACATTACTACGTGATCCAAACCAGAATAACCCAGGATCCGTTCAACAAGTATGTGAAGAATGCGAAAGTATGAGTCTGATGAGTGAAAATCCCAGACCTATCCCAGACCTAACATGCGTTATCCTCGAAAATATTGATCGAAATCTGGTTTAATCGTCTGTTTCAGTGTGGTACCACATTACTACGTGATCCAAACCAGTAAAAACCCAGGATCCGTTCAACAAGTATGTGGAGAATGCGAAAGTATGAGTTTGATGAGTGAAAATCCTCGGCCTAACCTAGACCTAACATGCGTTATCCTCAAAAATATTGATCGAAACCAGGTTTAATCGACTGTTTCCAGTGTGGTACCACATTAGTACGCGATCCAAACCAGTAAAAACCCAGGATCTGTTCAACGAGTATGTGAAGTGTGCGAAAGTATGAGTCTGATGAGGGCAAATCCCAGACCTATCCCAGACCTAACATGCGTTATCCTCTAAAATAATTATCAATACCAGGTTTAATTGATTGTTTCAGTGTGGTCCCACATTACTACGTGATCCAAACCAGAAAAAACCCAGGATCCGTTGAAAAAGTATGTGAAGAATGCGAAAGTATGAGTCTGATGAGTGAAAATCCCAGACCTAACATAGACATAACATGCGTTATCCTCTAAAATATTGATCCAAACCAGGTTTAATGGACTGTTTCAGTGTGGTACCACACTACTACGTGATCCAAACCAGAAAAAACCCAGGATCAGTTCAACAAGTATGTGAAGAATGCGAAAGTATGAGTCTGATGAGTGAAAATCCTCAGCCTAACCTAGACCTGACATGCGTTATCCTCAAAAATATTGATCGAAACCAGGTTTCATCGACTGTTTCAGTGTGGTACCACATTACTACGTGATGCAATCCAGAAATAGCCCAGGATCCAGCCATGAAGTATGAGAAATATGCGAAAGTATGAGCCTGATGGGGGCAAATCCTAGACCTAACCCAGACCTAACATGCGTTATCCTCAAAAATATTAATCGAAACCAGGTTTAATCGACTGTTTCAGTGTGGTACAACATTATTACGTGATCCAAACAAGAAAAAAACCCAGGATCTTGTCAACGAGTATGTGTAGTGTGCGAAAGTATGAGTCTGATGAGGGCTAATCCCAGGCCTAAACTAGACATAACTTTCGTTATCCCCTAAAATATTGATCGAAACCAGGTTTAATTGACTGTTTTAGTGTGGTACCACTTTACTACGTGATCCAAAGCAGAAAAAACCCTCGATCAGGTCAACATGTATGTTAGAGCTGCGGAAGTATGACCCTGATGAGGGCAAATCCCAGACCTAACGTAGACCTAACATGAATTGTTCTCTAAAATATTGATCAAAACCAGGTTTAATTGACTGTTTCAGTGTGGTACCACGTTACTACGTGATCCAATCCAGAAATAGCCCAGGATCCAGCCATGAAGTATGAGAAATATGTGAAAGTATGAGCCTGATGAGAGCAAATCCCAGACCTAACCTAGACCTAACATGAATTATTCTCTAAAATATTTATCATGGCCAGGTTTAATTGATTGTTTCAGTGAGGTACCACATTACTACGTGACCCAATCCAGAAATAGCCCAGGATCCAGCCATGAAGTATGAGAAATATGCGAAAGTATGAGTCTGATGAGTGAAAATCCCAGACCTAACCTAGACCTAACATGCGTTATCCTCTAAAATATTGATCCAAACCAGGTTTAATGGACTGTTTCAGTGTGGTACCACACTACTACGTGATCCAAACCAGAAAAAACCCAGGATCTGTTCAACAAGTATGTGAAAAACGCGAAAGTATGAGCCTGATGAGGGCAAATCCCAGACCTATCCCAGACCTAACTTGCGTTGTCCTCTAAGATATTGATGGAAACCAGGGTTAATTGACTGTTTCAGTGTTGTACTTCATTACTACGTGATGCAATCCAGAAAAAGCCCAGGATCTAGCCATCGAGTATGAGAAATATGCGAAAGTATGAGCCTGATGAGGGCGAATCCCAGACCTATCCCAGACCTAACATGCGTTATCCTCAAAAATATTAATCGAAACCAGGTTTAATCGACTGTTTCAGTGTGGTACCACATTATTACGTGATCCAAACAAGAAAAAAACCCAGGATCTTGTCAACGAGTATGTGAAGTGTGCGAAAGTATGAGTCTGATGAGGGCTAATTCCAGACCTAACCTAGACCTAACATGAATTATTCTCTAAAATATTGATCGAAACCAGGTTTAATTGACTGTTTCAGTGTGGCACCACATTACTACGTGATCCAAACCAGTAAAAACCCAGGATCCGTTCAACAAGTATGTGAAGAATGCGAAAGTATGAGTCTGATGAGTGAAAATCCTCGGCCTAACCTAGACCTAACATGCGTTCTCCTCAAAAATATTGATCGAAACCAGGTTTAATCGACTGTTTCAGTGTGGTACCACATTACTACGTGATCCAAACCAGAAAAAAACCCAGGATCTGTTCAACAAGTATGTGAAGTATGCGAAAGTATGGGTCTGATGAGGGCAAATCCCAGACCTAAACTAGACATAACTTTCGTTGTCCTCTAAGATATTGATGGAAACCAGGTTTAATTGACTGTTTCAGTGTTGTACTTCATTACTACGTGATCCAAACCAGAAAAAAACCCAGGATCTGTTCAACAAGTATGTGAAAAACGCGAAAGTATGAGCCTGATGAGGGCGAATCCCAGACCTATCCCAGACCTAACTTGCGTTATCCTCTAAAATATTGATCGAAATCAGGTTTAATTGACTGTTTCAGCGTGGTACCACATTACTACGTGATATAATCCAGAAACAGCCCAGGATCTAGCCATGAAGTATGAGAAATATGCGAAAGTATGAGCCTGATGAGAGCAAATCCCAGACCTAACCTAGACCTAACATGAATTATTCTCTAAAATATTTATGGAAACCAGGTTTAATTGACTGTTTCAGCGTTGCACTTCATTACTACGTGATCCAAACCAGTAAAAACCCAGGATCCGTTCAACACGTATGTGAAGAATGCGAAAGTATGAGTGTGCTGAGTGAAAAACCCCGGCCTAACCTAGACCTAACGTGCGTTGTCCTCAAAAATATTGATCGAAACCTGGTTTAATCGTCTGTTTCAGTGTGGTACCACATTACTATGTGATCCAAACCAGAAAATAACCCAGGATCTGTTCAACGAGTAAGTGAAGTGTGCGAAAGTATGAGTCTGATGAGGGCAAATCCCCGACCTATCCCAGACCTAAGATGCGTTGTCCTCTAAAATATTTATCAAGACCAGGTTTAATTGATTCTTTCAGTGTGGTCCCACATTACTACGTGATCCAAACCAGAAAAAACCCAGGATCCGTTCAACAAGTATGTGAAGAATGCGAAAGTATGAGTCTGATGAGTGAAAATCACAGACCTAACCTAGACCTAACATGCGTTATCCTCTAAAATATTGATCCAAACCAGGTTTAATGGACTGTTTCAGTGTGGTACCACACTACTACGTGATCCAAACCAGAAGAAAACCCAGGATCCGTTCAACAAGTATGTGAAAAACGCGAAAGTATGAGCCTGATGAGGGCAAATCTCAGACCTATCCAAGACATAACTTGCGTTGTCCTCTAAGATATTGATGGAAACCAGGTTTAATCGACTGTTTCAGTGTTGTACTTCATTACTACGTGATGCAATCCAGAAAAAGCCCAGGATCTAGCCATCAAGTATGAGAAATATGCGAAAGAATGAGCCTGATGAGAGCAAATCCCAGACCTAACCTAGACCTAACATGCGTTATCCTCTAAAATATTGATCCAAACCAGGTTTAATGGACTGTTTCAGAGCGGTACCACACTACTACGTGATCCAAACCAGAATAAACCCAGGATCCGTTCAACAAGTATGTGAAGAATGCGAAAGTATGAGTCTGATGAGTGAAAATCCCAGGCCTAACCTAGACCTAGCATGCGTTATCCTCAAAAATATTGATCGAAACCTGGTTTAATCGACTGTTTCAGTGTGGTACCACATTACTATGTGATCCAAACCAGAAAATAACCCTAGATCTGTTCAACGAGTATGTGAAGTGTGCGAAAGTATGAGTCCGATGAGGGCAAATCCCAGACCTATCCCAGACCTAACATGCGTTATCCTCTAAAATATTTATCAAGACCATGTTTAATTGATTGTTTCAGTGTGGTTCCACATTACTACGTGATCCAAACCAGAAAAAAACCCTGGATCCGTTCAACAAGTATGTGAAGAATGCGAAAGTATGAGTCTGATGAGTGAAAATCCCAGACCTAACCTAGACCTAACATGCGTTATCCTCTAAAATATTGATCCAAACCAGGTTTAATGGACTGTTTCAGAGCGGTACCACACTACTACGTGATCCAAACCAGAATAAACCCTGGATCTGTTCAACAAGTATGTGAAAAACGCGAAAGTATGTGTCTGATGAGTGAAAATCCCAGGCCTAACCTAGATCTAACATGCGTTATCCTCAAAAATATTGATCCAAACCAGGTTTAATGGACTGTTTCAGTGTGGTACCACATTACTATGTGATCCAAACCAGAAAATAACCCAGGATCTGTTCAACGAGTATGTGAAAAACGCGAAAGTATGAGCCTGATGTGGGCAAATCCCAGACCTATCCCAGACCTAACTTGCGTTGTCCTCTAAGATATTGATGGAAACCAGGTTTAATTGACTGTTTCAGTGTTGTACTTCATTACTACGTGATGCAATCCAGAAAAAGCCCAGGATCTAGCCATCAAGTATGAGAAATATGCTAAAGAATGAGCCTGATGAGAGCAAATCCCAGACCTAACCTAGACCTAACATGAATTATTCTCTAAAATATTGATCAAAACCAGGTTTAATTGACTGTTTCAGTGTGGTACCACATTACTACGTGATCCAATCCAGAAATAGCCCAGGATCCAGCCATGAAGTATGAGAAATATGCGAAAGTATGAGCCTGATGAGGGCAAATCCTAGACCTAACCCAGACCTAACATGCGTTATCCTCTAAAATATTGATCGCAACCAGGTTTAATCGACTGTTTCAGCGTGGTACCACATTACTATGTGATACAATCCAGAAACAGCCCAGGATCTAGCCATGAAGTATGAGAAATATGCGAAAGTATGAGCCTGATGAGGGCAAATCCTAGACCTAACCCAAACCTAACATGCGTTATCCTCTAAAATATTTATCAAGACCAGGTTTAATTGAATGTTTCAGTGTGGTACCACATTACTACGTGAACCAAACCAGAAAAAACCCAGGATCCGTTCTACAAGTAAGTTAAAACTGCGACAGTATGACCCTGATGAGAGCAAATCCCAGACCTAACCTAGACCTGACATGCGTTGTCCTCTAAAATATTGATGGAAACCAGGTTTAATTGACTGTTTCAGTGTTGTACTTCATTACTACGAGATGCAATCCAGAGAAAGCCCAGGATCTAGCCATCAAGTATGAGAAATATGCGAAAGAATGAGCCTGATGAGAGCAAGTCCCAGACCTAAACCATGACCTAACATGAATTATTCTCTAAAATATTGATCGAAACCAGGTTTAATTGACTGTTTCAATGTTGTACTTCATTACTACGTGATGCAGTCCAGAGAAAGCCCAGGATCTAGCCGTCAAGTATGAGAAATATGCGAAAGAATGAGCCTGATGAGAGCAAATCCCAGACCTAACCTAGACCGAAGATGAATTATTCTCTATAATATTGATCACAACCAGGTTTAATTGACTGTTTCAGTGTGGTACCACATTACTACGTGATCCAATCCAGAAACAGCCCAGGATCCAGCCATGAAGTATGAGAAATATGCGAAAGTATGAGCCTGATGGGGGCAAATCCTAGACCTAACCCAGACCTAACATGCGTTATCCTCTAAAATATTTATCAAGATCAGGTTTAATTGATTGTTTCAGTGTGGTACCACATTACTACGTGATCCACCCAAGAAAAAACCCAAGATCCGTTCAACAAGTATGTGAAGAATGCGAAAGTATGAGTCTGATGAGTGAAAATCCCAGGCCTAATCTAGACCTAACATGCGTTATCCTCAATAATATTGATCGAAACCAGGTTTAATTGAGTGTTTCTGTGTGGTACCACATTACTATGTGATCCAAACCAGAAAATAGCCCAGGATCTGTTCAACGAGTATGTGAAGTGTGCGAAAGTATGAGTGTGATGAGGGCAAATCCCAGAACTATCCCAGACCTAACATGCGTTATCCTCTAAAATATTTATCAAGACCAGGTTTAATTGATTGTTTCAGTGTGGTCCCACATTACTACGGGATCTAAACCAGAAAAAACACAGGATCCGTTCAACAAGTATGTGAAGAATGCGAAAGTATGAGTCTGATGAGTGAAATTCCCAGGCCTAACCTAGACCTAACATACGTTATCCTCAATAATATTGATCGAAACCAGGTTTAATTGAGTGTTTCAGTGTTGTACTTCATTACTACGTGATGCAATCCAGAAAAAGCCCAGGATCTAGCCATCTAGTATAAGAGATATGCGAAAGAATGAGCCTGATGAGAGCAAATCCCAGGCCTAACCTAGACCTAACATGAAATATTCTCTAAAATATTCATCAAAACCAGGTTTAATTGACTGTTTCAGTGTGGTACCACATTACTACGTGATCCAATCCAGAAATAGCCCAGGATCCAGCCATGAAGTATGAGAAATATGCGAAAGTATGAGCCTGATGAGGGCAAATCCTAGACCTAACCCAGACCTAACATGCGTTATCCTCTAAAATATTTATCAAGACCAGGTTTAATTGAATGTTTCAGTGTGGTACCACATTACTACGTGATCCAAACCAGAAAAAACCCAGGATCCGTTCAACAAGTATGAGAAGAATGCGAAAGTATGAGTCTGATGAGTGAAAATCCCAGGCCTAACCTAGACCTAACATGCGTTATCCTCAAAAATATTGATCGAAACCTGGTTTAATCGACTGTTTCAGTGTGGTACCACGTTACTATGTGATCCAAACCAGAAAATAACCCAGGATCTGTTCAACGAGTATGTGAAGTGTGCGAAAGTATGAGTCTGATGAGGGCAAATCCTAGACCTAACCCAGACATAACATGCGTTATCCTCTAAAATATTTATCAAGACCAGGTTTAATTGATTGTTTCAGTGTGGTGCCACACTACTACGTGATCCAAACCAGAAAAAAACCCAAGATCCGTCCAACAAGTATGCGAAAAACGCGAAAGTATGAGCCTGATGTGGGCAAATCCCGGGCCTAACCTAGACCTAACATGCGTTATCCTCAAAAATATTGATCGAAACCTGGTTTAATCGACTGTTTCAGTGTGGTACCACATTACTATGTGATCCATACCAGAAAAAACCCAGGATCTGTTCAACAAGTATGTGAAAAATGCGAAAGTATGACCCTGATGTGGGCAAATCCCAGACCTAACCCAGACCTAACTTGCGTTATCCTCTAAAATATTGATCGAAACCAGGTTTAATTGACTGTTTCAGTGTGGTACCACATTACTACGTGATCAAATCCAGTAAAACCCCAGGATCCGTTCAACAAGTATGTGAAGAATGCGAAAGTATGAGTCTGATGAGTGAAAATCCTCGGCCTAACCTAGTCCTAACATGCGTTATCCTCAAAAATATTGATCGAAACCAGGTTTAATGGACAGTTTCAGTGTGGTACCACACTACTACGTGATCCAAACCAGAAAAAAACACAGGATCTGTTCAACAAGTATGTGAAAACCGCGAAAGTATGAGCCTGATGAGGGCAAATCCCAGACCTATCCCAGACCTAACTTGCGTCATCCTCTAAAATATTGATCGAAACCAGGTTTAATTGACTGTTTCAGTGTGGTACCACAATACTACGTGATGCAATCCAGAAAAAGCCCAGGATCTAGCCATGAGGTATGAGAAACATGCGAAAGTATGAGCCTGACGAAAGCAAATCCTAGACCTAACCCAGACCTAACATGCGTTATCCTCTAAAATATTTATCAAGACCAGGTTTAATTGATTGTTTCAGTGTGGTACCACATTACTACGTCATCCACACCAGCAAAACCCAAGATCCGTTCAACAAGTATGTGGAGAATGAAAAAGTATGAGTCTGATGAGTGAAAATCCCAGGCCTAAACTAGACCTAACATGCGTTATCCTCAAAAATATTGATCGAAACCTGGTTTAATCGACTGTTTCAGTGTGGTACCACAATACTACGTGATGCAATCCAGAAAAAGCCCAGGATCTAGCCTTCAAGTGTGAGAAATATGCGAAAGAATGAGCCTGATGAGGGCAAATCCTAGACCTATCCCAGACCTAACTTGCGTTATCCTCTAAAATATTGATCGAAACCAGGTTTAATTGACTGTTTCAGTGTGGTACCACATTACTACGTGATCCAATCCAGTAAAACCCCAGGATCCGTTCTACAAGTATGTGAAGAATGCGAAAGTATGAGTCTGATGAGTGAAACTCCTCGGCCTAACCTAGATCTAACATGCGTTATCCTCAAAAATATTGATCGAAACCAGGTTTAATGGACGGATTCAGTGTGGTGCCACACTACTACGTGATCCAAACCAGAAAAAAACCCAGGATCTGTTCAACAAGTATGCGAAAAGCGCGAAAGTATGAGCCTGATGTGGGCAAATCCCGGGCCTAACCTAGACCTAACATGCGTTATCCTCAAAAATATTGATCGAAACCTGGTTTAATCGACTGTTTCAGTGTGGTACCACATTACTACGTGATCAAATCCAGTAAAACCCCAGGATCCGTTCTACAAGTATGTGAAGAATGCGAAAGTATGAGTCTGATGAGTGAAAATCCTCGGCCTAACCTAGACCTAACATGCGTTATCCTCAAAAATATTGATCGAAACCTGGTTTAATCGACTGTTTCAGTGTGGTACCACATTGCTACGTGATCCAAACCAGAAAATAACCCAGGATCTGTCCAACGAGTATGTGAAGTGTGCGAAAGTATGAGTCCGATGAGGGCAAATCCTAGACCTATCCCAGACCTAACATGCGTTATCCTCAAAAATATTGATCGAAACCTGGTTTAATTGACTGCTTCAGCGTGGTACCACGTTACTTCGTGATACAATCCAGAAACAGCCCGGGATCTAGCCATGAAGTATGAGAAATATGCGAAAGTATGAGCCTGATGAGGGCAAATCCTAGTCCTAACCCAGACCTAACATGCGTTATCCTCAAAAATATTGATCGAAACCTGGTTTAATCGATTGTTTCAGTGTGGTACCACATTACTATGTTATCAAAACCAGAAAATAACCCAGGATCTGTTCAACGAGTATGTGAAGTGTGCGAAAGTATGAGTCAGATGAGGGCAAATCCTAGACCTATCCCAGACCTATCATGCGTTATCCTCAAAAATATTGATCGAAACCTGGTTTAATCGACTGTTTCAGTGTGGTAGCACATTACTACGTAACCCAAACCAGAAAAAACCCAGGATCTGTTCAACAAGTATGTGAAAAACACGAAAGTATGAGCCTGATGAGGGCAAATCCCAGACCTATCCCGTACCTAACTTGCGTTATCCTCTAAAATATTGAACGAAACCAGGTTTAATTGACTGTTTCAGCGTGGTACCACGTTACTACGTGATACAGTCCAGAAACAGCCCAGGATCTAGCCATGAAGTATGGGAAGTATGCGAAAGTATGAGCCTGATGAGGGCAAATCCTAGACCTATCCCAGACCTAACATGCGTTATCCTCAAATATATTGATCGAAACCTGGTTTAATCGACTGTTTCAGTGTGGTACCACATTACTATGTGATCCAAACCAGAAAATAACCCAGGATCTGTTCAACGAGTATGTGAAGGGTGCGAAAGTATGAGTCTGATGAGGGCAAATCCCAGACCTATCCCAGACCTAACATGCGTTATCCTCTAAAATATTGATCCAAACCAGGTCTAATGGACTGTTTCAGTGTGGTACCACACTACTACGTGATACAATCCAGAAACAGCCGGGGATCTAGCCATGAAGTGTGAGAAATATGCGAAAGTATGAGCCTGATGAGGGCAAATCCTAGACCTAACCCAAACCTAACATGCGTTATCCTCTAAAATATTGATCCAAACCGGGTTTAATGGACTGCTTCAGTGTGGTACCACTTTACTACGTGATCCAAAGCGGAAAAAACCCTCGATCAGGTCAACAAGTATGTGAAGTATGCGAAAGTATGAGTCTGATGAGGGAAAACCCCAGGACTAAACTAGACATAACTTTCGTTATCCTCTAAAATGTTGATCGAAACCAGGTTTAATTGACTGTTTTAGTGTGGTACCACTTTACTACGTGATCCAATGCAGAAAAAACCCTCGATCAGGTCAACATGCATGTTAAAACTGCGAAAGTATGAGCCTCATGAGGGCAAATCCCAGACCTATCCCAGACCTAACATGCGTTATCCTCTAAAATATTTATCAATACCAGGTTTAAATGATTGTTTCAGTGTGGTACCACATTACTACGTGACTCAAACCAGAAAAAACCCAGGATCTGTTCAACAAGTATGTGAAAAACGCGAAAGTATGAGCCTGATGAGGGCGAATCCCAGACCTATCCCAGACCTAACTTGCGTTATCCTCTAAAATATTGATCGAAACGAGGTTTAAGTGACTGTTTCAGCGTGGTACCACATTACTACGTGATACAATCCAGAAACAGCCCGGGATCTAGCCACGAAGTATGAGAAATATGCGAAAGTATGAGCCTGATGAGGGCAAATCCTAGACCTAACCCAAACCTAACATGCGTTATCCTCTAAAATATTGATCCAAACCGGGTTTAATGGACTGCTTCAGTGTGGTACCACTTTACTACGTGATCCAAAGCGGAAAAAACCCTCGATCGGGTCAACATGTATGTTAAAACTGCGAAAGTATGACCCTGACGAGGGCAAATCCCAGGCCTAACCTAGACCTAACATGCGATGTCCTCTAAAATATTGATGGAAACCAGGTTTAATTGACTGTTTCAGTGTTGTACTCCATTACTACGTGATGCAATCCAGAAAAAACCCAAGATCCGTTCAACAAGTATGTGAAGAATGCGAAAGTATGAGTCTGATGAGTGAAAATCCCAGGCCTAATCTAGACCTAACATGCGTTATCCTCAATAATATTGATCGAAACCAGGTTTAATTGAGTGTTTCTGTGTGGTACCACATTACTATGTGATCCAAACCAGAAAATAGCCCAGGATCTGTTCAACGAGTATGTGAAGTGTGCGAAAGTATGAGTGTGATGAGGGCAAATCCCAGAACTATCCCAGACCTAACATGCGTTATCCTCTAAAATATTTATCAAGACCAGGTTTAATTGACTGTTTCAGTGTGGTACCACATTGCTACGTGATCCAAACCAGAAAAAACCCAGGATCATTTCAAGAAGTATGTGAAAAACGCGAAAGTATGAGCCTGATGAGGGCAAATCCCAGACCTATCCCAGACCTAACTTGCGTTATCCTATAAAATATTGATCGAAACCAGGTTTAATTGACTGTTCCAGCGTGGTACCACGTTACTACGTGATACAATCCAGAAATAGCCCAGGATCTAGCCATGAAGTATGAGAAATATGCGAAAGTATGAGCCTGATGAGCGCAAATTCTAGACCTGACCCAGACCTAACATGCGTATTCCTCTAAAATATTTATCAAGACGTGGTTTAATTGAATGTCTCAGGGTGGTACCACATTACTACGTGTACCAATCCAGAAAATTCCCAGGATCCGTTCAACAAGTATGTGAAGAATGCGAAAGTATGAGTCTGATGAGTGAAAATCCCAGACCTAACCTAGACCTAACATGCGTTATCCTCTAAAATATTGATCCAAACCAGGTTTAATGGACTGTTTCAGTGTGGTACCACACTACTACGTGATCCAAACCAGAAAAAACCCAGGATCTGTTCTACAAGTATGTGAAAAACGCGAAAGTATGAGCCTGATGAGAGCAAATCCCAGACCTATCCCAGACCTAACTTGCGTTGTCCTCTAAGATATTGATGGAAACCAGGTTTAATTGATTGTTTCAGTGTGGTCCCACATTACTACGTGATGCAATCCAGAAAAAGCCCAGGATCTAGCCATCAAGTATGAGAAATATGCGAAAGAATGAGCCTGATGAGAGCAAATCCCAGACCTAACCTAGACATAACATGAATTATTCTCTAAAATATTGATCAAAACCAGGTTTAATTGACAATTTCAGTGTGGTACCACATTACTACGTGACCCAATCCAGAAATAGCCCAGGATCTAGCCCTGCAGTATGAGAAATATGCGAAAATATGAACCTGATGGGGGCAAATCCTAGTCCTAGCCCAGACATAACATGCGTTATCCTCTAAAATATTTATCAAGACCAGGTTTAATTGAATGTTTCAGTGTGGTACCACATTACTACGTGAACCAAACCATAAAAAACCCAGGATCTGTTCAACAAGTATGTGGAAAACGCGAAAGTATGAGTCTGATGCGTGAAAATCCCAGGCCTAACCTAGACCTAACATGCGTTATCCTCAAAAATATTGATCGAAACCTGGTTTAATCGACTGTTTCAGTGTGGTACCACATTGCTACGTAATCCAAACCAGAAAATAACCCAGGATCTGTTCAACGAGTATGTGAAGTGTGCGAAAGTATGAGTCTGATGAGGGCAAATCCCAGACCTATCCTAGACCTAACATGCGTTATCCTCTAAAATATTGATCCAAACCAGGTTTAATGGACTGTTTCAGTGTGGTACCACATTACTATGTGATCCAAACCAGAGAATAACCCAGGATCTGTTCAACGAGTATGTGAAGTGTGCGAAAGTATGAGTCCGATGAGGGCAAATCCCAGACCTATCCCAGACCTAACATGCGTTATCCTCTAAAATATTTATCAATACCAGGTTTAATTGATTGTTTCAGTGTGGTCCCACATTACTACGTGATCCAAACCAGAAAAAACCCAGGATCCGTTCAAAAAGTATGTGAAGAATGCGAAAGTATGAGTCTGATGAGTGAAAATCCCAGACCTAACCTAGACCTAACATGCGTTATCGTCTAAAATATTGATCGAAACCAGTTTTAATTGACTGTTTCAGCGTGGTACCACATTACTACGTGATCCAAACCAGTAAAAACCCAGGATCCGTTCAACAAGTATGTGAAGAATGCGAAAGTATGAGTCTGATGAGGGCAAATCCCAGACCTATCCCAGACCTAACTTGCGTTATCCTCTAAAATATTGATCGAAACGAGGTTTAAGTGACTGTTTCAGCGTGGTACCACATTACTACGTGATACAATCCAGAAACAGCCCAGGATCTAGCCATGAAGTATGAGAAATATGCGAAAGTATGAGCTTGATGAGGGCAAATCCTAGACCTAACCCAGACCTAACATGCGTTATCCTCTAAAATATTTATCAATACCAGGTTTAATTGATTGCTTCGGTGTGGTCCCACATTACTACGTGATCCAAACCAGAAAAAACCCAGGATCTGTTCAACAAGTATGTGAAAAACGCGAATGTATGAGCCTGATGAGGGCAAATCCCAGACCTATCCCAGACCAAACTTGCGTTATCCTCTAAAATATTGATCGAAACCAGTTTTAATTGACTGTTTCAGCGTGGTACCACATTACTACGTGATCCAAACCAGTAAAAACCCAGGATCCGTTCAACAAGTATGTGAAGAATGCGAAAGTATGAGTCTGATGAGTGAAAAACCCCGGCCTAACCTAGACCTAACATGCGTTATCCTCAAAAATATTGATCGAAACCTGGTTTAATCGACTGTTTCAGTGTGGTACCACATTACTATGTGATCCAAACCAGAAAATAACCCAGGATCTGTTCAACGAGTATGTGAAGTGTGCGAAAGTATGAGCCTGATGAGGGCAAATCCCAGACCTATCCCAGACCTAACATGCGTTATCCTCTAAAATATTGATCCAAACCAGGTTTAATGGACTGTTTCAGTGTGGTACCACATTACTATGTGATCCAAACCAGAGAATAACCCAGGATCTGTTCAACGAGTATGTGAAGTGTGCGAAAGTATGAGTCCGATGAGGGCAAATCCCAGACCTATCCCAGACCTAACATGCGTTATCCTCTAAAATATTTATCAATACCAGGTTTAATTGATTGTTTCAGTGTGGTCCCACATTACTACGTGATCCAAACCAGAAAAAACCCAGGATCCGTTCAAAAAGTATGTGAAGAATGCGAAAGTATGAGTCTGATGAGTGAAAATCCCAGACCTAACCTAGACCTAACATGCGTTATCGTCTAAAATATTGATCGAAACCAGTTTTAATTGACTGTTTCAGCGTGGTACCACATTACTACGTGATCCAAACCAGTAAAAACCCAGGATCCGTTCAACAAGTATGTGAAGAATGCGAAAGTATGAGTCTGATGAGGGCAAATCCCAGACCTATCCCAGACCTAACTTGCGTTATCCTCTAAAATATTGATCGAAACGAGGTTTAAGTGACTGTTTCAGCGTGGTACCACATTACTACGTGATACAATCCAGAAACAGCCCGGATCTAGCCACGAAGTATGAGAAATATGCGAAAGTATGAGCCTGATGAGGGCAAATCCTAGACCTAACCCAAACCTAACATGCGTTATCCTCTAAAATATTGATCCAAACCGGGTTTAATGGACTGCTTCAGTGTGGTACCACTTTACTACGTGATCCAAAGCAGAAAAAACCCTCGATCAGGTCAACATGTATGTAAAAACTGCGGAAGTATGACCCTGATGAGGGCAAATCCCAGGCCTAACCTAGACCTAACATGAGTTGTCCTCTAAAATATTGATGGAAACCAGGTTTAATTGACTGTTTCAGTGTTGTACTTCATTACTACGTGATGCAATCCAGAAAAAGCCCAGGATATAGCCATCAAGTATGAGAAATATGCGAAAGAATGAGCCTGATGAGGGCAAATCCTAGACCTAACCCAGACCTAACATGCGTTATCCTCTAAAATATTTATCAATACCAGGTTTAGTTGATTGTTTCAGTGTGGTCCCACATTACTACGTGATCCAAACCAGAAAAAACCCAGGATCTGTTCAACAAGTATGTGAAAAACGCGAAAGTATGAGCCTGATGAGGACAAATCCCAGACCTATCCCAGACCAAACTTGCGTTATCCTCTAAAATATTGATCGAAACCAGGTTTAATCGACTGTTTCAGTGTGCTACCACATTGCTACGTGATCCAAACCAGAAGAAACCCAGGATCAGTTCAACAAGTATGTGAAAAACGCGAAAGTATCAGCCTGATGAGGGCGAATCCCAGACCTATCCCAGACCAAACTTGCGTTATCCTCTAAAATATTGATCGAAACCAGTTTTAATTGACAGTTTCAGCGTGGTACCACATTACTATGTGATCCAAACCAGAAAATAACCCAGGATCTGTTCAACGAGTATGTGAAGTGTGCGAAAGTATGAGTCTGATGAGGGCAAATCCCAGACCTATCCCAGACCTAACTTGCGTTGTCCTCTAAGATATTGATGGAAACCAGGTTTAATTGACTGTTTCAGTGTTGTACTTCATTACTACGTGATGCAATCCAGAAAAAGCCCAGGATCTAGCCATCAAGTATGAGAAATATGCGAAAGTATGAGCCTGATGAGGGCGAATCCTAGACCTATCCCAGACCTAACTTGCGTTATCCTCTAAAATATTGATCGAAATCAGGCTTAATTGACTGTTTCAGCGTGGTACCACATTACTACGTGATCCAATCCAGAAATAGCCCAGGATCTAGCCATCAAGTATGAGAAATATGCGAAACAATGAGCCTGATGAGAGCAAATCCCAGACCTAACCTAGACATAACATGAATCATTCTCTAAAATATTGATCAAAACCAGGTTTAATTGACAGTTTCAGTGTGGTACCACATTACTACGTGATCCAATCCAGAAATAGCCCAGGATCCAGCCATGAAGTATGAGAAATATGCGAAAGTATGAGCCTGATGGGGGCAAATCCTAGTCCTAACCCAGACCTATCATGCGTTATCCTCTAAAATATTTATCAAGACCAGGTTTATTTGAATGTTTCAGTGTGGTACCACATTACTACGTGAACCAAACCATAGAAAACCCTGTATCTGTTCAACAAGTATGTGAAGAATGCGAAAGTATGAGTCTGATGAGTGAAAATCCCCGGCCTATCCTAGACCTAACATGCGTTATCCTCAAAACTATTGATCGAAACCAGACTTAATCGACTGTTTCAGTGTGGTACCACACTACAACGTGACCCAAACCGGAAAAAACCCAGGATCTGTTCAACATGCGTGTGAAAAACGCGAAAGTATGAGTCTGATGAGTGAAAAAACCCGGCCTAACCTAGACCTAACATGCGTTATCCTCAAAAATATTGATCGAAACCTGGTTTAATCGACTGTTTCAGTGTGGTACCACATTACAATGTGATCCAAACCAGAAAATAACCCAGGATCTGTTCAACAAGTATGTGAAGTGTGCGAAAGTATGAGTCTGATGAGGGCAAATCCCAGACCTATCCCAGATCTAACATGCGTTATCCTCTAAAATAATTATCAATACCAGGTTTAATTGATTGTTTCAGTGTGGTCCCACATTACTACGTGATCCAAACCAGAAAAAACCCAGGATCCGTTCAAAAAGTATGTGAAGAATGCGAAAGTATGAGTCTGATGAGTGAAAATCCCAGACCTAACCTAGACATAACATGCGTTATCCTCTAAAATATTGATCCAAACCAGGTTTGATGGACTGTTTCAGTGTGGTACCACACTACTACGTGATCCAAACCAGAAAAAACCCAGGATCCGTTCAACAAGTATGTGAAGAATGCGAAAGTATGAGTCTGATGAGTGAAAATCCTCGGCCAAACCTAGACCTAACATGCGTTATCCTCAAAAATATTGATCGAAACCAGGTTTAATCGACTGTTTCAGTGTGGTACCACATTACTACGTGATGCAATCCAGAAATAGCCCAGGATCCAGCCATGAAGTATGAGAAATATGCGAAAGTATGAGTCTGATGGGGGCAAATCCTAGACCTAACCCAGACCTAACATGCGTCATCCTCTAAAATATTTATCAAGACCAGGTTTAATTGAATGTTTCAGTGTGGTACCACATTACTAGCTGATCCAAACCAGTAAAAACACAGGATCCGTTCAAAAAGTATCTGAAGAATGCGAAAGTATGAGTCTGATGAGTGAAAATCCCAGATCTAACCTAGACCTAACATGCGTTGTCCTCTAAGATATTGATGGAAACCAGGTTTAGTTGACTGTTTCAGTGTTGTACTTCATTACTACGTGATGCAATCCAGAAAAAGCCCAGGATCTAGCCATCAAGTATGAGAAATATGCGAAAGTATGAGCCTGATGAGGGCGAATCCCAGACCTATCCCAGACCTAACATGCGTTATCCTCAAAAATATTAATCGGAACCAGGTTTAATCGACTGTTTCAGTGTGGTACCACATTATTACGTGATCCAAACAAGAAAAAAACCCAGGATCTTGTCAACGAGTATGTGAAGTGTGCGAAAGTATGAGTCTGATGAGGGCTAATTCCAGACCTAACCTGGACCTAACATGAATTATTCTCTAAAATATTGATCGAAACCGGGTTTAATTGACTGTTTCAGTGTGGCACCACATTACTACGTGATCCAAACCAGTAAAAACGCAGGATCCGTTCAACAAGTAAGTGAAGAATGCGAAAGTATGAGTCTGATGAGTGAAAATCCTCGGCCTAACCAAGACCTAACATGCGTTATCCTCAAAAATATTGATCGAAACCAGGTTTAATCGACTGTTTCAGTGTGGTACCACATTACTACGTGATCCAAACCAGAAAAAAACCCAGGATCTGTTCAACAAGTATGTGAAGTATGCGAAAGTATGAGTCTGATGAGGGCAAATCCCAGGCCTAAACTAGACATAACTTTCGTTATCCTCTAAAATATTGATCGAAACCAGGTTTAATCGACTATTTCAGTGTGGTACCACATTACTACGTGATCCAAACCAGAAAAAAACCCAGGATCTTGTGAACGAGTATGTGAAGTGTGCGAAAGTATGAGTCTGATGAGGGCTAATCCCAGACCTATCCCAGACCTAACTTGCGTTATCCTCTAAAATAGTGATCGACACCAGGTTTAAGTGACTGTTTTAGTTGTGGTACCACATTACTATGTGATCCAATCCAGAAATAGCCCAGGATCTAGCCATGAAGTATGAGAAATATGCGAAAGAATGAGCGTGATGAGGGCAAATCCTAGACCTAACCCAGACCTAACATACGTTGTCCTCTAAAATATTTATCAAGACCAGGTTTAATTGATTGTTTCAGTGTGGTCCCACATTGCTACGTGATCCAAACCAGAAATAACCCAGGATCCGTTCAATAAGTATGTGAAGAATGCAAAAGTATGAGTCTGATGAGTGAAAATCACAGACCTAACCTAGACCTAACATGCGTTATCCTCAAAAATATTGATGGAAACCAGGTTTAATCGACTGTTTCAGTGTGGTACCACATTACTACGTGACCCAAACCGGAAAAAACCCAGGATCTAGCCATCAAGTATGAGAAATATGCGAATGTATGAGCCTGATGAGGGCGAATCCCAGACCTATCCCAGACCTAACTTGCGTTATCCTGTAAAATATTGATCGAAATCAGGTTTAATTGACTGTTTCAGCGTGGTACCACATTACTACGTGATACAATCCAGAAACAGCCCAGGATCTAGCCATGAAGTATGAGAAATATGCAAAAGTATGAGCCTGATGAGGGCAAATCCTAGACCTAACCCAAACCTAACATGCGTTATCCTTTAAAATATTTATCAAGACCAGGTTTAATTGAATGTTTCAGTGTGGTACCACATTACTACGTGAACCAAACCAGAAAAAACCCAGGATCCGTTCAACAAGTATGTGAAGAATGCGAAAGTATGAGTCTGATGAGTGAAAATCACAGACCTAACCTAGACCTAACATGCGTTATCCTCAAAAATATTGATGGAAACCAGGTTTAATCGACTGTTTCAGTGTGGTACCACATTACTACGTGACCCAAACCGGAAAAAACCCAGGATCTAGCCATCAAGTATGAGAAATATGCGAATGTATGAGCCTGATGAGGGCGAATCCCAGACCTATCCCAGACCTAACTTGCGTTATCCTCTAAAATATTGATCGAAATCAGGTTTAATTGTCTGTTTCAGCGTGGTACCACATTACTACGTGATACAATCCAGAAACAGCCCAGGGTCTAGCCATGAAGTATGAGAAATATGCGAAAGTATGAGCCTGATGAGGGCAAATCCAAGACCTAACCCATACCTAACATGCGTTATCCTCAAAAATATTTATCGAAACCTGGTTTAATCGTCTGTTTCAGTGTGGTACCACATTACTATGTGATCCAAACCAGAAAATAACCCAGGATCTGTTCAACGAGTATGTGAAGTGTGCGAAAGTATGAGTCTGATGAGGGCAGATCCCAGACCTATCCCAGAACTAACATGCGTTGTCCTCTAAAATATTTATCAAGACCAGGTTTAATTGATTGTTTCAGTGTGGTCCCACATTACTACGTGATCCAAACCAGAAAAAACCCAGGATCCGTTCAACAAGTATGTGAAGAATGCGAAAGTATGAGTCTGATGAGTGAAAATCACAGACCTAACCTAGACCTAACATGCGTTATCCTCTAAAATATTGATCCAAACCAGGTTTAATGGACTGTTTCAGTGTGGTACCACACTACTACGTGATCCAAACCAGAAAAAACCCAGGATCTGTTAACAAGTATGTGAAAATCGCGAAAGTATGAGCCTGATGAGGGCAAATCCCAGACCTATCCAAGACCTAACTTGCGTTGTACTCTAAGATATTGATGGAAACCAGGTTTAATCGACTGTTTCAGTGTTGTACTTCATTACTACGTGATGCAATCCAGAAAAAGCGCAGGATCTAGCCATCAAGTATGAGAAATATGCGAAAGAATGAGCCTGATGAGAGCATATCCCAGACCTAACCTAGACCTAACATGAATTATTCTCTAAAATATTGATCGAAACCACGTTTAATCGACTGTTTCAGTGTGGTACCACATTACTATGTGATCCAAAGCAGAAAAAGCCAGGGATCTGTTCAACAAGTATGTGAAGAACGCGAAAATATGAACCTGATGAGGGCAGATCCCAAGCCTAACCTAGGCCTAACATGCGTTATCTTCTAATATATTGAGCGAAACCAGGTTTAATTGACTGTTTCAGTGTGGTACCACATTACTACGTGATCCAATCCAGAATTAGCCCAGGATCTAGCCATGAAGTATGAGTAATATGCGAAAGTATGAGCCTGATGAGGGCAAATCCTAGACCTAACCCAGACCTAACATACGTTGTCCCCTAAAATATTTATCAAGACCAGGTTTAATTGATTGTTTCAGTGTGGTCCCACATTACTACCTGATCCAAACCAGAAAAAACCCAGGATCCGTTCAACAAGTATGTGAAGAATGCGAAAGTATGAGTCTGATGAGTGAAAATCCCAGGCCTAACCTAGACCTAACATGCGTTATCCTCAAAAATATTGGTCGAAACCTGGTTTAATTGAATGTTTCAGTGTGGTACCACATTACTACGTGAACCAAACCAGAAAAAACCCTGTATCTGTTCAACCAGTATGTGAAGAATGCTAAAGTATGAGTCTGATGAGTGAAAATCCCAGGGCTAACCTAGACCTAACATGCGTTATCCTCTAATATATTGATCCAAACCAGGTTTAATGGACTGTTTCAGTGTGGTACCACTTTACTGCGTGATCCAAAGCAGAAAAAACCCTCGATCAGGTCAACATGTATGTTAAAGCTGCGAAAGTATGACCCTGAATGTGGGCAAATCCCAGGCCTAACATAGACCTAACATGCGTTGTCCTCTAAAATATTGATGGAAACCAGGTTTAATTGACTGTTTCAGTGTTGCGCTTCATTACTACGTGATCCAAACCAGTAAAAACCCAGGATCCGTTCAACAAGTATGTGAAGAATGCGAAAGTATGAGTGTGATGAGTGAAAAACCCCGGCCTAACCTAGACCTAACATGCGTTATCCTCAAAAATATTTATCGAAACCAAGTTTAATCGTCTGTTTCAGTGTGGTACCACATTACTATGTGATCCAAACCAGAAAATAACCCAGGATCTGTTCAACGAGTATGTGAAGTGTGCGAAAGTATGAGTCTGATGAGGGCAAATCCCAGACCTATCCCAGAACTAACATGCGTTGTCCTCTAAAATATTTATCAAGACCAGGTTTAATTGATTGTTTCAGTGTGGTCCCACATTACTACGTGATCCAAACCAGAAAAAACCCAGGATCCGTTCAACAAGTATGTGAAGAATGCGAAAGTATGAGTCTGATGAGTGAAAATCACAGACCTAACCTAGACCTAACATGCGTTATCCTCTAAAATATTGATCCAAACCAGGTTTAATGGACTGTTTCAGTGTGGTACCACACTACTACGTGATCCAAACCAGAAAAAACCCAGGATCTGTTAACAAGTATGTGAAAATCGCGAAAGTATGAGCCTGATGAGGGCAAATCCCAGACCTATCCAAGACCTAACTTGCGTTGTACTCTAAGATATTGATGGAAACCAGGTTTAATCGACTGTTTCAGTGTTGTACTTCATTACTACGTGATGCAATCCAGAAAAAGCGCAGGATCTAGCCATCAAGTATGAGAAATATGCGAAAGAATGAGCCTGATGAGAGCATATCCCAGACCTAACCTAGACCTAACATGAATTATTCTCTAAAATATTGATCGAAACCACGTTTAATCGACTGTTTCAGTGTGGTACCACATTACTATGTGATCCAAAGCAGAAAAAGCCAGGGATCTGTTCAACAAGTATGTGAAGAACGCGAAAATATGAACCTGATGAGGGCAGATCCCAAGCCTAACCTAGGCCTAACATGCGTTATCTTCTAATATATTGAGCGAAACCAGGTTTAATCGACTGTTTCAGTGTGGTACCGCATTACTATGTGACCCAAACCAGAAGAAACCCAGGATCTGTTCAACAAGTATGTGAAAAACGCGAAAGTATGAGCCTGATGAGGGCAAATCATAGACCTAACCCAAACCTAACATGCGTTATCCTCTAAACTATTGATCCAAACCAGGTTTAATGGACTGTGTCAGTGTGGTACCACTTTACTGCGTGATCCAAAGCAGAAAAAACCCTCGATCAGGTCAACATGTATGTTAAAACTGCGAAAGTATGACCCTGATGTGGGCAAATCCCAGGCCTAACTTAGACCTAACATGCGTTGTCCTCTAAAATATTGATGGAAACCAGGTTTAATTGACTGTTTCAGTGTTGCACTTCATTACTACGTGATCCAAACCAGTAAAAACCCAGGATCCGTTCAACAAGTATGTGAAGAATGTGAAAGTATGAGTGTGATGAGTGAAAATCCCCGGCCAAACCTAGACCTAACATGCGTTATCCACGAAAATATTGATCGAAACCTGGTTTAATCGTCTGTTTCAGAGTGGTACCACATTACTATGTGATCCAAACCAGAAAATAACCCAGGATCTGTTCAACGAGTATGTGAAGTGTGCGAAAGTTTGAGTCTGATGAGGGCAAATCCCAGACCTATCCCAGACCTTACATGCATTATCCTCTATAATATTTATCAAGACCAGGTTTAATTGATTGTTTCAGTGTGGTCCCACATTACTACGTGATACAATCCAGAAACAGCCCAGGATCTAGCCATGAAGTATGAGAAATATGCGAAAGTATGAGCCTGATGAGGGCAAATCCCAGACCTAACCCTAACCTAACTTGCGTTATCCACTAAAATATTTTTCAAGACCAGGTTTAATTGACTGTTTCAGTGTTGCACTTCATTACTGCGTGATCCAAACCAGTAAAAACCCAGGATCCGTTCAACAAGTATGTGAAGAATGCGAAAGTATGAGTTTGATGAGTGAAAATCCTCGGCCTAACCTAGACCTAACATGCGTTATCCTCAAAAATATTGATCGAAACCAGGTTTAATCAACTGTTTCTGTGTGGTACCACATTACTACGTGATGCAATCCAGAAATAGCCCAGGATCCAGCCATGAAGTATGAGAAATATGCGAAAGTATGAGCCTGATGAGAGCAAATCCCAGACCTAACCTAGACCTAACATGAATTATTCTCTAAAATATTTATCGTGACCAGGTTTAATTGATTGTTTCAGTGAGGTACCACATTACTACGTGACCCAATCCAGAAATAGCCCAGGATCCAGCCATGAAGTATGAGAAATATGCGAAAGTATGAGCCCGATGGGGGCAAATCCTAGACCTAACCCAGACCTAACATGCGTCATCCTCTAAAATATTTATCAAGACCAGGTTTAATTGAATGTTTCAGTGTGGTACCACATTACTACGTGATCCAAACCAGTAAAAACCCAGGATCCGTTCAAAAAGTATCTGAAGAATGCGGAAGTATGAGTGTGATGAGTGAAGAACCCCGGCCTAACCTAGACCTAACATGCGTTATCCTCAAAAATATTGATCGAAACCTGGTTTAATCGTCTGTTTCAGTGTGGTACCACATTACTACGTGATCCAATCCAGGAATAGCCCAGGATGTAGCCATGAAGTATGAGAAATATGCGAAAGTATGAGCCTGACGAGGGCAAATCCTAGACCTAACCCAGACCAAACATGCGTTATCCTCTAAAATATTTATCAAGACCAGGTTTAATTGATTGTTTCAGTGTGGTCCCACATTACTACGTGATCCAAACCAGAATAACCCAGGATCCGTTCAACAAGTATGTGAAGAATGCGAAAGTATGAGTCTGATGAGTGAAAATCCCAGACCTATCCCAGACCTAACATGCGTTATCCTCTAAAATATTTATCAAGACCAGGTTTAATTGAATGTTTCAGTGTGGTACCACATTACTACGTGAACCAAACCAGAAAAAACCCTGTATCTGTTCAACAAGTATGTGATGAATGCGAAAGTATGAGTCTGATGTGTGAAAATCCCAGGCCTAACCTAGACCTAACATGCATTATCCTCTATAATATTTATCAAGACCAGGTTTAATTGATTGTTTCAGTGTGGTCCCACATTACTACATGATACAATCCAGAAACAGCCCAGGATCTAGCCATGAAGTATGAGAAATATGCGAAAGTATGAGCCTGATGAGGGCAAATCCTAGACCTAACCCAAACCTAACATGCGTTATCCTCTAAAATATTTATCAAGACCAGGTTTAATTGAATGTTTCAGTGTGGTACCACATTACTACGTGATCCAAACCAGTAAAAACCCAGGATCCGTTCAACAAGTATGTGGAGAATGCGAAAGTATGAGTTTGATGAGTGAAAATCCTCGGCCTAACCTTGACCTAACATGCGTTATCCTCAAATATATTGATCGAAACCAGGTTTAATCGACTGTTTCAGTGTGGTACCACATTAGTACGTGATCCAAACCAGTAAAAACCCAGGATCTGTTCAACGAGTATGTGAAGTGTGCGAAAGTATGAGTCTGATGAGGGCAAGTCCCAGACCTATCCCAGACCTAACATGCGTTATCCTCTAAAATAATTATCAATACCAGGTTTAATTGATTGTTTCAGTGTGGTCCCACATTACTACGTGATCCAAACCAGAAAAAACCCTGTATCTGTTCAACAAGTATGTGAAGAATGCGAAAGTATGGGTCTGATGTGTGAAAATCCCAGGCCTAACCTAGACCTAACATGCGTTATCCTCGAAAATATTGGTCGAAACCTGGTTTAATCGTCTGTTTCAGTGTGGTACCACATTACTACGTGATCCAAACCAGTAAAAACCCAGGATCCGTTCAACAAGTATGTGGAGAATGCGAAAGTATGAGTTTGATGAGTGAAAATCCTCGGCCTAACCTAGACCTAACATGCGTTATCCTCAAAAATATTGATCGAAACCAGGTTTAGTCGACTGTTTCAGTGTGGTACCACATTAGTACGTGATCCAAACCAGTAAAAACCCAGGATCTGTTCAACGAGTATGTGAAGTGTGCGAAAGTATGAGTCTGATGAGGGCAAATCGCAGACCTATCCCAGACCTAACACGCGTTATCCTCTAAAATAATTATCAATACCAGGTTTAATTGATTGTTTCAGTGTGGTCCCACATTACTACGTGATCCAAACCAGAATAACCCAGGATCCGTTCAACAAGTATGTGAAGAATGCGAAAGTATGAGTCTGATGAGTGAAAATCCCAGACCTATCCCAGACCTAACATGCGTTATCCTCGAAAATATTGGTCGAAACCTGGTTAGTCGTCTGTTTCAGTGTGGTACCACATTACTAAGTTATTCAAACCAGTAAAAACCCAGGATCCGTTCAACAAGTATGTGGAGAATGCGAAAGTATGAGTTTGATGAGTGAAAATCCTTGGCCTAACCTAGACCTAACATGCGTTATCCTCAAAAATATTGATCGAAACCAGGTTTAATCGACTGTTTCAGTGTGGTACCACATTAGTACGTGATCCAAACCAGTAAAAACCCAGGATCTGTTCAACAAGTATGTGAAGTGTGCGAAAGTATGAGTCTGATGAGGGCAAATCGCAGACCTATCCCAGACCAAACATGCGTTATCCTCTAAAATAATTATCAATACCAGGTTTAATTGATTGTTTCAGTGTGGTCCCACATTACTACGTGATCCAAACCAGAAAAAACACAGGATCCGTTCAAAAAGTATGTGAAGAATGTGAAAGTATGAGTCTGATGAGTGAAAATCCCAGACCTAACCTAGACATAACATTCGTTATCCTCTAAAATATTGATCCAAACGAGGTTTAATGGACTGTTTCAGTGTGGTACCACACTACTACGTGATCCAAACCAGAAAAAACCCAGCATCCGTTCAACAAGTATGTGAAGAATGCGAAAGTATGAATCTGATGAGTGAAAATCCTCGGCCTAACCTAGACCTAACATGCGTTATCCTCAAAAATATTGATCGAAACCAGGTTTAATCGACTGTTTCAGTGTGGTACCACATTACTACGTGATGCAATCCAGAAATAGCCCAGGATCCAGCCATGAAGTATGAGAAATATGCGAAAGTATGAGCCTGATGGGGGCAAATCCTAGACCTAACCGAGACCTAACATGCGTTATCGTCAAAGATATTAATCGAAACCAGGTTTAATCGACTGTTTCAATGTGGTACCACATTATTACGTGATCCAAACAAGAAAAAAACCCAGGATCTTGTCAACGAGTATGTGTAGTGTGCGAAAGTATGAGTCTGAAGAGGGCTAATCCCAGGCCTAAACTAGACATAACTTTCGTTATCCTCTGAAATATTGATCGAAACCAGGTTTAATTGACTGTTTTAGTGTGGTACCACTTTACTACGTGATCCAAAGCAGAAAAAACCCTCGATCAGGTCAACATGTATGTTAAAACTGCGGAAGTATGACCCTGAAGAGGGCAAATCCCAGACCTAACGTAGACCTAACATGAATTGTTCTCTAAAATATTGATCAAAACCAGGTGTAATTGACTGTTTCAGTGTGGTACCACATTACTACGTGATCCAATCCAGAAATAGCCCAGGATCCAGCCATGAAGTATGAGAAATATGCGAAAGTATGAGCCTGATGAGAGCAAATCCCAGACCTATCCCAGACCTAACTTGCGTTATCCTCTATAATATTGATCGAAACCAGGTTTAATGGACTGTTTCAGTGTGGTACCACATTACTACGTGATCCAAACCAGAAAAAAACCCAGGATCCGTTCAACAAGTATGTGAAGTATGCGAAAGTATTAGCCTGATGAGGGCAAATCCCCGACCTATCCCAGACCTAAGATGCGTTGTCCTCTAAAATATTTATCAAGACCAGGTTTAATTGACTGTTTCAGTGTGGTACCACATTACTACGTGATCCAAACCAGAAAAAAACCCAGGATCTTGTCAACGAGTATGTGAAGTGTGCGAAAGTATGAGTCTGATGAGGGCTAATCCCAGACCTAACCCTAACCTAACTTGCGTTATCCTCTAAAATATTTTTCAAGACCAGGTTTAATTGACTGTTTCAGTGTTGCACTTCATTACTGCGTGATCCAAACCAGTAAAAACCCAGGATCTTGTCAACGAGTATGTGAAGTGCGCGAAAGTATGAGCCTGATGAGGGCAAATCCCAGACCTATCCAAGACCTAACTTGCGTTGTCCTCTAAGATATTGATGGAAACCAGGTTTAATCGACTATTTCAGTGTTGTACTTCATTACTACGTGATGCAATCCAGAAAAAGCCCAGGATCTAGCCATCATGTATGAGAAATATGCGAAAGAATGAGCCTGATGAGAGCAAATCCCAGACCTAACCTAGACCTAACATGAATTATTCTCTAAAATGTTGATGGAAACCAGGTTTAATTGACTGTTTCAGTGTGGTACCACATTACTACGTGATCCAAACCAGCAAAAACCCAGGATCTTGTCAACGAGTATGTGAAGTGTGCGAAAGTATGAGCCTGATGAGGGCAAATCCCAGACCTATCCAAGACCTAACTTGCGTTGTCCTCTAAGATATTGATGGAAACCAGGTTTAATCGACTATTTCAGTGTTGTACTTCATTACTACGTGATGCAATCCAGAAAAAGCCCAGGATCTAGCCATCATGTATGAGAAATATGCGAAAGAATGAGCCTGATGAGAGCAAATCCCAGACCTAACCTAGACCTAACATGAATTATTCTCTAAAATATTGATGGAAACCAGGTTTAATTGACTGTTTCAGTGTTGCACTTCATTACTACGTGATCCAAACCAGTAAAAACCCAGGATCCGTTCAACAAGTATGTGAAGAATGTGAAAGTATGAGTGTGATGAGTGAAAATCGCCGGCCTAACCTAGACCTAACATGCGTTATCCACGAAAATATTGATCGAAACCAGGTTTAATCGTCTGTTTCAGTGTGGTACCACATTACTATGTGATCCAAACCAGAAAATAACCCAGGATCTGTTCAACGAGTATGTGAAGTGTGCGAAAGTATGAGTCTGATGAGGGCAAATCCCAGACCTAACCCTAACCTAACTTGCGTTATCCTCTAAAATATTTTTCAAGACCAGGTTTAATTGACTGTTTCAGTGTTGCACTTCATTACTGCGTGATCCAAACCAGTAAAAACCCAGGATCCGTTCAACAAGTATGTGAAGAATGCGGAAGTATGAGTGTGATGAGTGAAGAACCCCGGCCTAACCTAGACCTAACATGCGTTATCCTCAAAAATATTGATCGAAACCTGGTTTAATCGTCTGTTCCAGTGTGGTACCACATTACTACGTGATCCAATCCAGAAATAGCCCAGACTGTAGCCATGAAGTATGAGAAATATGCGAAAGTATGAGCCTGACGAGGGCAAATCCTAGACCTAACCCAGACCAAACATGCGTTATCCTCTAAAATATTTATCAAGACCAGGTTTAATTGATTGTTTCAGTGTGGTCCCACATTACTACGTGATCCAAACCAGAATAACCCAGGATCCGTTCAACAAGTATGTGAAGAATGCGAAAGTATGAGTCTGATGAGTGAAAATCCTCGGCCTAACCTAGACCTAACATGCGTTATCCTCAAAAATATTGATCGAAACCAGGTTTAATCGACTGTTTCAGTGTGGTACCACATTAGTACGTGATCCAAACCAGTAAAAACCCAGGATCTGTTCAACGAGTATGTGAAGTGTGCGAAAGTATGAGTCTGATGAGGGCAAATCCCAGACCTATCCCAGACCTAACATGCGTTATCCTCTAAAATAATTATCAATACCAGGTTTAATTGACTGTTTCAGTGTGGTCCCACATTACTACGTGATCCAAACCAGAAAAAACCCAGGATCCGTTCAACAAGTATGTGAAGAATGCGAAAGTATGCGTCTGAAGAGTGAAAATCACAGACCTAACCTAGACCTAACATGCGTTATCCTCTAAAATAATGATCCAAACCAGGTTTAATGGACTGTTTCATTGTGGTACCACACTACTACGTGATCCAAACCAGAAAAAACCCAGGATCTGTTCAACAAGTATGTGAAAAACGCGAAAGTATGAGCCTGATGAGGGCAAATCCCAGACCTATCGAAGACCTAACTTGCGTTGTCCTCTAAGATATTGATGGAAACCAGGTTTAATCGACTGTTTCAGTGTTGTACTTCATTACTACGTGATGCAATCCAGAAAAAGCCCAGGATCTAGCCATCAAGTATGAGAAATATGCGAAAGAATGAGCCTGATGAGAGCAAATCCCAGACCTAACCTAGACCTAACATGAATTATTCTCTAAAATATTGATGGAAACCAGGTTTAAATGACTGTTTCAGCGTTGCACTTCATTACTACGTGATCCAAACCAGTAAAAACCCAGGATCCGTTCAACACGTATGTGAAGAATGCGAAAGTATGAGTGTGCTGAGTGAAGAACCCCGGCCTAACCTAGACCTAACATGCGTTATCCTCAAAAATATTGATCGAAACCTGGTTTAATCGTCTGTTCCAGTGTGGTACCACATTACTACGTGATCCAATCCAGAAATAGCCCAGACTGTAGCCATGAAGTATGAGAAATATGCGAAAGTATGAGCCTGACGAGGGCAAATCCTAGACCTAACCCAGACCAAACATGCGTTATCCTCTAAAATATTTATCAAGACCAGGTTTAATTGATTGTTTCAGTGTGGTCCCACATTACTACGTGATCCAAACCAGAATAACCCAGGATCCGTTCAACAAGTATGTGAAGAATGCGAAAGTATGAGTCTGATGAGTGAAAATCCTCGGCCTAACCTAGACCTAACATGCGTTATCCTCTAAAATAATGATCCAAACCAGGTTTAATCGACTGTTTCAGTGTGGTACCACATTACTACGTGATCCAAACCAGTAAAAACCCAGGATCCGTTCAACACGTATGTGAAGAATGCGAAAGTATGAGTGTGCTGAGTGAAAAACCCCGGCCTAACCTAGACCTAACATGCGTTATCCTCAAAAATATTGATCGAAACCAGGTTTAATCGACTGTTTCAGTGTGGTACCACATTACTACGTGATGCAATCCAGAAATAGCCCAGGATCCAGCCATGAAGTATGAGAAATATGCGAAAGTATGAGCCTGATGGGGGCAAATCCTAGACCTAACCCAGACCTAACATGCGTTATCCTCAAAAATATTAATCGAAACCAGGTTTAATCGACTGTTTCAGTGTGGTACCACATTATTACGTGATCCAAACAAGAAAAAAACCCAGGATCTTGTCAACGAGTATGTGTAGTGTGCGAAAGTATGAGTCTGATGAGGGCTAATCCCAGGCCTAAACTAGACATAACTTTCGTTATCCTCTAAAATATTGATCGAAACCAGGTTTAATTGTTTGTTTAAGTGTGGTACCACTTTACTACGTGATCCAAAGCAGAAAAAACCCTCGATCAGGTCAACATGTATGTTAAAACTGCCGAAGTATGACCCTGATGAGGGCAAATCCCAGACCTAACGTAGACCTAACATGAATTGTTCTCTAAAATATTGATCAAAACCAGGTTTAATTGACTGTTTCAGTGTGGTACCACATTACTACGTGATCCAATCCAGAAATAGCCCAGGATCCAGCCATGAAGTATGAGAAATATGCGAAAGTATGAGCCTGATGAGAGCAAATCCCAGACCTAACCTAGACCTAACATGAATTATTCTCTAAAATATTTATCATGACCAGGTTTAATTGATTGTTTCAGTGAGGTACCACATTCCTACGTGACCCAATCCAGAAATAGCCCAGGATCCAGCCATGAAGTATGAGAAATATGGGAAAGTATGAGCCTGATGGGGGCAAATCCTAGACCTAACCCAGACCTAACATGCGTCATCCTCTAAAATATTTATCAAGACCAGGTTTAATTGAATGTTTCAGTGTGGTACCACATTACTACGCGATCCAAACCAGTAAAAACCCAGGATCCGTTCAAAAAGTATCTGAAGAATGCGAAAGTATGAGTCTGATGAGTGAAAATCCCAGACCTAACCTAGACCTAACATGCGTTATCCTCTAAAATATTGATCCAAACCAGGTTTAATGGACTGTTTCAGTGTGGTACCACACTACTACGTGATCCAAACCAGAAAAAGCCCAGGATCTAGCCATCAAGTATGAGAAATATGCGAAAGAATGAGCCTGGTGAGAGCAAATCCCAGACCTAACGTAGACCTAACATGAATTATTCTCTAAAATATTGATCAAAACCAGGTTTAATTGACTGTTTCAATGTTGTACCACATTTCTACGTGATCCAATCCAGAAATAGCCCAGGATCCTGCCATGAAGTATGAGAAATATGCGAAAGTATGAGCCTGATGGGGGCAAATCCTAGACCTAACCCAGATCTAACATGCGTTATCTTCTAAAATATTTATCAAGACCAGGTTTAATTGAATGTTTCAGTGTGGTACGACATTACTACGCGAGCCAAACCTGTAAAAACCCAGGATCCGTTCAACAAGTATGTGAAGAATGCGAAAGTATTAGTCTGATGAGTGAAAATCCCCGGCCTAACCTAGACCTAACATGCGTTATCCTCAAAAATATTTATCGAAACCAGGTTTAATCGACTGTTTCAGTGTGGTACCACCCTACTACGTGACCCAAACCGGAAAAAACCCAGGATCTGTTCAACAAGTATGTGAAAAACGCGAAAGTATGAGCCTGATGAGGGCAAATCCCAGTCCTATCCCAGACCTAACTTGCGTTATCCTCAAAAATCTTGATCGAAACCTGGTTTAATCGACTGTTTCAGTGTGGTACCACATTACTACGTGATCCAATCCAGAAATAGCCCAGGATGTAGCCATGAAGTATGAGAATTATGCGAAAGTATGAGCCTGACGAGGGCAAATCCTAGACCTAACCCAGACCAAACATGCGTCATCCTCTAAAATATTTATCAAGACCAGGTTTAATTGAATGTTTCAGTGTGGTACCACATTACTACGTGATCCAAACCAGTAAAAACCCAGGATCCGTTCAAAAAGTATCTGAAGAATGCGAAAGTATGAGTCTGATGAGTGAAAATCCCAGACCTAACCTAGACCTAACATGCGTTATCCTCTAAAATATTGATCCAAACCAGGTTTAATGGACTGTTTCAGTGTGGTACCACACTACTACGTGATCCAAACCAGAAAAAGACCAGGATCTAGCCATCAAGTATGAGAAATATGCGAAAGAATGAGCCTGATGAGAGCAAATCCCAGACCTAACGTAGACCTAACATGAATTATTCTCTAAAATATTGATCAAAACCAGGTTTAATTGACTGTTTCAATGTTGTACCACATTTCTACGTGATCCAATCCAGAAATAGCCCAGGATCCAGCCATGAAGTATGAGAAATATGCGAAAGTATGAGCCTGATGGGGGCAAATCCTAGACCTAACCCAGACCTAACATGCGTTATCCTCTAAAATATTTATCAAGACCAGGTTTAATTGATTGTTTCAGTGTGGTCCCACATTACTACGTGATCCAAACCAGAAAAAACCCAGGATCCGTTCAACAAGTATGTGAAGAATGCGAAAGTATGCGTCTGAAGAGTGAAAATCACAGACCTAACCTAGACCTAACATGCGTTATCCTCTAAAATAATGATCCAAACCAGGTTTAATCGACTGTTTCAGTGTGGTACCACATTACTACGTGATCCAAACCAGTAAAAACCCAGGATCCGTTCAACACGTATGTGAAGAATGCGAAAGTATGAGTGTGCTGAGTGAAAAACCCCGGCCTAACCTAGACCTAACATGCGTTATCCTCAAAAATATTGATCGAAACCAGGTTTAATCGACTGTTTCAGTGTGGTACCACATTAGTACGTGATCCAAACCAGTAAAAACCCAGGATCTGTTCAACGAGTATGTGAAGTGTGCGAAAGTATGAGTCTGATGAGGGCAAATCCCAGACCTATCCCAGACCTAACATGCGTTATCCTCTAAAATAATTATCAATACCAGGTTTAATTGACTGTTTCAGTGTGGTCCCACATTACTACGTGATCCAAACCAGAAAAAACCCAGGATCCGTTCAACAAGTATGTGAAGAATGCGAAAGTATGCGTCTGAAGAGTGAAAATCACAGACCTAACCTAGACCTAACATGCGTGATCCTCTAAAATAATGATCCAAACCAGGTTTAATCGACTGTTTCAGTGTGGTACCACATTACTACGTGATCCAAACCAGTAAAAACCCAGGATCCGTTCAACACGTATGTGAAGAATGCGAAAGTATGAGTGTGCTGTGTGAAAAACCCCGGCCTAACCTAGACCTAACATGCGTTATCCTCAAAAATATTGATCGAAACCAGGTTTAATCGACTGTTTCAGTGTGGTACCACATTACTACGTGATGCAATCCAGAAATAGCCCAGGATCCAGCCATGAAGTATGAGAAATATGCGAAAGTATGAGCCTGATGGGGGCAAATCCTAGACCTAACCCAGACCTAACATGCGTTATCCTCAAAAATATTAATCGAAACCAGGTTTAATCGACTGTTTCAGTGTGGTACCACATTATTACGTGATCCAAACAAGAAAAAAACCCAGGATCTTGTCAACGAGTATGTGTAGTGTGCGAAAGTATGAGTCTGATGAGGGCTAATCCCAGGCCTAAACTAGACATAACTTTCGTTATCCTCTAAAATATTGATCGAAACCAGGTTTAATTGTTTGTTTAAGTGTGGTACCACTTTACTACGTGATCCAAAGCAGAAAAAACCCTCGATCAGGTCAACATGTATGTTAAAACTGCCGAAGTATGACCCTGATGAGGGCAAATCCCAGACCTAACGTAGACCTAACATGAATTGTTCTCTAAAATATTGATCAAAACCAGGTTTAATTGACTGTTTCAGTGTGGTACCACATTACTACGTGATCCAATCCAGAAATAGCCCAGGATCCAGCCATGAAGTATGAGAAATATGCGAAAGTATGACCCTGATGAGAGCAAATCCCAGACCTAACCTAGACCTAACATGAATTATTCTCTAAAATATTTATCATGACCAGGTTTAATTGATTGTTTCAGTGAGGTACCACATTCCTACGTGACCCAATCCAGAAATAGCCCAGGATCCAGCCATGAAGTATGAGAAATATGGGAAAGTATGAGCCGGATGGGGGCAAATCCTAGACCTAACCCAGACCTAACATGCGTCATCCTCTAAAATATTTATCAAGACCAGGTTTAATTGAATGTTTCAGTGTGGTACCACATTACTACGTGATCCAAACCAGTAAAAACCCAGGATCCGTTCAAAAAGTATCTGAAGAATGCGAAAGTATGAGTCTGATGAGTGAAAATCCCAGACCTAACCTGGACCTAACATGCGTTATCCTCTAAAATATTGATCCAAACCAGGTTTAATGGACTGTTTCAGTGTGGTACCACACTACTACGTGATCCAAACCAGAAAAAGCCCAGGATCTAGCCATCAAGTATGAGAAATATGCGAAAGAATGAGCCTGGTGAGAGCAAATCCCAGACCTAACGTAGACCTAACATGAATTATTCTCTAAAATATTGATCAAAACCAGGTTTAATTGACTGTTTCAATGTTGTACCACATTTCTACGTGATCCAATCCAGAAATAGCCCAGGATCCTGCCATGAAGTATGAGAAATATGCGAAAGTATGAGCCTGATGGGGGCAAATCCTAGACCTAACCCAGACCTAACATGCGTCATCCTCTAAAATATTTATCAAGACCAGGTTTAATTGAATGTTTCAGTGTGGTACGACATTACTACGCGAGCCAAACCTGTAAAAACCCAGGATCCGTTCAACAAGTATGTGAAGAATGCGAAAGTATTAGTCTGATGAGTGAAAATCCCCGGCCTAACCTAGACCTAACATGCGTTATCCTCAAAAATATTTATCGAAACCAGGTTTAATCGACTGTTTCAGTGTGGTACCACCCTACTACGTGACCCAAACCGGAAAAAACCCAGGATCTGTTCAACAAGTATGTGAAAAACGCGAAAGTATGAGCCTGATGAGGGCAAATCCCAGTCCTATCCCAGACCTAACTTGCGTTATCCTCAAAAATCTAGATCGAAACCTGGTTTAATCGACTGTTTCAGTGTGGTACCACATTACTACGTGATCCAATCCAGAAATAGCCCAGGATGTAGCCATGAAGTATGAGAAATATGCGAAAGTATGAGCCTGACGAGGGCAAATCCTAGACCTAACCCAGACCAAACATGCGTCATCCTCTAAAATATTTATCAAGACCAGGTTTAATTGAATGTTTCAGTGTGGTACCACATTACTACGTGATCCAAACCAGTAAAAACCCAGGATCCGTTCAAAAAGTATCTGAAGAATGCGAAAGTATGAGTCTGATGAGTGAAAATCCCAGACCTAACCTAGACCTAACATGCGTTATCCTCTAAAATATTGATCCAAACCAGGTTTAATGGACTGTTTCAGTGTGGTACCACACTACTACGTGATCCAAACCAGAAAAAGCCCAGGATCTAGCCATCAAGTATGAGAAATATGCGAAAGAATGAGCCTGATGAGAGCAAATCCCAGACCTAACGTAGACCTAACATGAATTATTCTCTAAAATATTGATCAAAACCAGGTTTAATTGACTGTTTCAATGTTGTACCACATTTCTACGTGATCCAATCCAGAAATAGCCCAGGATCCAGCCATGAAGTATGAGAAATATGCGAAAGTATGAGCCTGATGGGGGCAAATCCTAGACCTAACCCAGACCTAACATGCGTTATCTTCTAAAATATTTATCAAGACCAGGTTTAATTGAATGTTTCAGTGTGGTACGACATTACTACGCGATCCAAACCTGTAAAAACCCAGGATCCGTTCAACAAGTATGTGAAGAATGCGAAAGTATGAGTCTGATGAGTGAAAATCCCAGACCTATCCCAGACCTAACATGCGTTATCCTATAAAATATTTAACAAGACCATGTTTAATTGATTGTTTCAGTGTGGTGCCACATTACTACGTGATCCAAACCAGAAAAAAACCCAGGATCCGTTCAACAAGTATGTGAAGAATGCGAAAGTATGAGTCTGATGAGTGAAAATCCCAGGCCTAACCTAGACCTAACATGCGTTATCCTCAAAAATATTGGTCGAAACCTGGTTTAATCGACTGTTTCAGTGTGGTACCACATTACTATGTGATCCAAACCAGAAAATAACCCAGGATCTGTTCAACGAGTATGTGAAGTGTGCGAAAGTATGAGTCCGATGAGGGCAAATCCCAGACCTATCCCAGACCTAACATGCGTTATCCTCTAAAATATTTAACAAGACCATGTTTAATTGATTGTTTCAGTGTGGTGCCACATTACTACGTGATCCAAAGCAGAAAAAAACCCAGGATCCGTTCAACAAGTATGTGAAGAATGCGAAAGTATGAGTCTGATGAGTGAAAATCCCAGACTTAACCTAGACCTAACATGCGTTATCCTATAAAATATTGATCCAAACCAGGTTTAATGGACTGTTTCAGACCGGTACCACACTACTACGTGATCCAAACCAGAAAAAACCCTGGATCTGTTCAACAAGTATGTGAAAAACGCGAAAGTAGGTGTCTGATGAGTGAAAATCCCAGGCCTAACCTAGACCTAACATGCGTTATCCTCTAAAATATTGATCCAAACCAGGTTTAATGGACTGTTTCAGTGTGGTACCACACTACTACGTGATCCAAACCAGAAAAAGCCCAGGATCTAGCCATCAAGTATGAGAAATATGCGAAAGAATGAGCCTGATGAGAGCAAATCCCAGACCTAACGTAGACCTAACATGAATTATTCTCTAAAATATTGATCAAAACCAGGTTTAATTGACTGTTTCAATGTTGTACCACATTTCTACGTGATCCAATCCAGAAATAGCCCAGGATCCAGCCATGAAGTATGAGAAATATGCGAAAGTATGAGCCTGATGAGAGCAAATCCCAGACCTAACCTAGACCTAACATGAATTATTCTCTAAAATATTTATCGTGACCAGGTTTAATTGATTGTTTCAGTGAGGTACCACATTACTACGTGACCCAATCCAGAAATAGCCCAGGATCCAGCCATGAAGTATGAGAAATATGCGAAAGTATGAGCCCGATGGGGGCAAATCCTAGACCTAACCCAGACCTAACATGCGTCATCCTCTAAAATATTTATCAAGACCAGGTTTAATTGAATGTTTCAGTGTGGTACCACATTACTACGTGATCCAAACCAGTAAAAACCCAGGATCCGTTCAAAAAGTATCTGAAGAATGCGGAAGTATGAGTGTGATGAGTGAAGAACCCCGGCCTAACCTAGACCTAACATGCGTTATCCTCAAAAATATTGATCGAAACCTGGTTTAATCGTCTGTTTCAGTGTGGTACCACATTACTACGTGATCCAATCCAGAAATAGCCCAGGATGTAGCCATGAAGTATGAGAAATATGCGAAAGTATGAGCCTGACGAGGGCAAATCCTAGACCTAACCCAGACCAAACATGCGTTATCCTCTAAAATATTTATCAAGACCAGGTTTAATTGATTGTTTCAGTGTGGTCCCACATTACTACGTGATCCAAACCAGAATAACCCAGGATCCGTTCAACAAGTATGTGAAGAATGCGAAAGTATGAGTCTGATGAGTGAAAATCCCAGACCTATCCCAGACCTAACATGCGTTATCCTCTAAAATATTTATCAAGACCAGGTTTAATTGAATGTTTCAGTGTGGTACCACATTACTACGTGAACCAAACCAGAAAAAACCCTGTATCTGTTCAACAAGTATGTGATGAATGCGAAAGTATGAGTCTGATGTGTGAAAATCCCAGGCCAAACCTAGACCTAACATGCATTATCCTCTATAATATTTATCAAGACCAGGTTTAATTGATTGTTTCAGTGTGGTCCCACATTACTACATGATACAATCCAGAAACAGCCCAGGATCTAGCCATGAAGTATGAGAAATATGCGAAAGTATGAGCCTGATGAGGGCAAATCCTAGACCTAACCCAAACCTAACATGCGTTATCCTCTAAAATATTTATCAAGACCAGGTTTAATTGAATGTTTCAGTGTGGTACCACATTACTACGTGATCCAAACCAGTAAAAACCCAGGATCCGTTCAACAAGTATGTGGAGAATGCGAAAGTATGAGTTTGATGAGTGAAAATCCTCGGCCTAACCTAGACCTAACATGCGTTATCCTCAAATATATTGATCGAAACCAGGTTTAATCGACTGTTTCAGTGTGGTACCACATTAGTACGTGATCCAAACCAGTAAAAACCCAGGATCTGTTCAACGAGTATGTGAAGTGTGCGAAAGTATGAGTCTGATGAGGGCAAGTCCCAGACCTATCCCAGACCTAACATGCGTTATCCTCTAAAATAATTATCAATACCAGGTTTAATTGATTGTTTCAGTGTGGTCCCACATTACTACGTGATCCAAACCAGAAAAAACCCTCGATCAGGTCAACATGCATGTTAAAACTGCGAAAGTATGAGCCTGATGAGGGCAAATCCCAGACCTATCCCAGACCTAACATGCGTTATCCTCAAAAATATTAATCGAAACCAGGTTTAATCGACTGTTTCAGTGTGGTACCACATTACTACGTGATCCAAACCAGAAAAAAACCCAGGATCTTGTCAAGGAGTATGTGAAGTGTGCGAAAGTATGAGTCTGATGAGGGCTAATCCCAGACCTATCCCAGACCTAACTTGCGTTATCCTCTAGAATAGTGATCGAAACCAGGTTTAAGTGACTGTTTTAGTTGTGGTACCACATTACTATGATATCCAATCCAGAAATAGCCCAGGATCTAGCCATGAAGTATGAGAAATATGCGAAAGTATGAGCCTGATGAGGGCAAATCCTAGACCTAACCCAGACCTAACATACGTTGTCCTCTAAAATATTTATCAAGACCAGGTTTAATTGAATGTTTCAGTGTGGTACCACATTACTACGTGAACCAAACCAGAAAAAACCCTGTATCTGTTCAACAAGTATGTGAAGAATGCGAAAGTATGGGTCTGATGTGTGAAAATCCCAGGCCTAACCTAGACCTAACATGCATTATCCTCTATAATATTTATCAAGACCAGGTTTAATTAATTGTTTCAGTGTGGTCCCACATTACTACATGATACAATCCAGAAACAGCCCAGGATCTAGCCATGAAGTGTGAGAAATATGCGAAAGTATGAGCCTGATGAGGGCAAATCCTAGACCTAACCCAAACCTAACATGCGTTATCCTCTAAAATATTTATCAAGACCAGGTTTAATTGAATGTTTCAGTGTGGTACCACATTACTACGTGATCCAAACCAGTAAAAACCCAGGATCCGTTCAACAAGTATGTGGAGAATGCGAAAGTATGAGTTTGATGAGTGAAAATCCTCGGCCTAACCTAGACCTAACATGCGTTATCCTCAAAAATATTGATCGAAACCAGGTTTGATCGACTGTTTCAGTGTGGTACCACATTAGTACGTGATCCAAACCAGTAAAAACCCTGGATCTGTTCAACGAGTATGTGAAGTGTGCGAAAGTATGAGTCTGATGAGGGCAAATCCCAGGCCTAACCTAGACCTAACATGCGTTGTCCTCTAAAATATTGATGGAAACCAGGTTTAATTGACTGTTTCAGTGTTGTACTTCATTACTACGTGATCCAAACCAGTAAAAACCCAGCATCCGTTCAACAAGTATGTGAAGAATGTGAAAGTATGAGCCTGATGAGGGCAAATCCCAGACCTATCCCAGACCTAACATTCGTTATCCTCAAAAATATTGATCGAAACCAGGTTTAATCGACTGTTTCAGTGTGGTACCACTTTACTGCGTGATCCAAAGCAGAAAAAACCCTCGATCAGGTCAACATGTATGTTAAAACTGCGAAAGTATGACCCTGATGTGGGCAAATCCCAGGCCTAACCTAGACCTAACATGCGTTGTCCTCTAAAATATTGATGGAAACCAGGTTTAATTGACTGTTTCAGTGTTGCACTTCATTACTACGTGATCCAAACCAGTAAAAACCCAGGATCCGTTCAACAAGTATGTGAAGAATGCGAAAGTATGAGTCTGATGAGTGAAAATCCCAGACCTATCCCAGACCTAACATGCGTTATCCTCTAAAATATTTATCAAGACCAGGTTTAATTGAATGTTTCAGTGTGGTACCACATTACTACGTGAACCAAACCAGAAAAAACCCTGTATCTGTTCAACAAGTATGTGATGAATGCGAAAGTATGAGTCTGATGTGTGAAAATCCCAGGCCAAACCTAGACCTAACATGCATTATCCTCTATAATATTTATCAAGACCAGGTTTAATTGATTGTTTCAGTGTGGTCCCACATTACTACATGATACAATCCAGAAACAGCCCAGGATCTAGCCATGAAGTATGAGAAATATGCGAAAGTATGAGCCTGATGAGGGCAAATCCTAGACCTAACCCAAACCTAACATGCGTTATCCTCTAAAATATTTATCAAGACCAGGTTTAATTGAATGTTTCAGTGTGGTACCACATTACTACGTGATCCAAACCAGTAAAAACCCAGGATCCGTTCAACAAGTATGTGGAGAATGCGAAAGTATGAGTTTGATGAGTGAAAATCCTCGGCCTAACCTAGACCTAACATGCGTTATCCTCAAATATATTGATCGAAACCAGGTTAAATCGACTGTTTCAGTGTGGTACCACATTAGTACGTGATCCAAACCAGTAAAAACCCAGGATCTGTTCAACGAGTATGTGAAGTGTGCGAAAGTATGAGTCTGATGAGGGCAAGTCCCAGACCTATCCCAGACCTAACATGCGTTATCCTCTAAAATAATTATCAATACCAGGTTTAATTGATTGTTTCAGTGAGGCCCCACATTACTACGTGATCCAAACCAGAAAAAACCCTCGATCAGGTCAACATGCATGTTAAAACTGCGAAAGTATGAGCCTGATGAGGGCAAATCCCAGACCTATCCCAGACCTAACATGCGTTATCCTCAAAAATATTAATCGAAACCAGGTTTAATCGACTGTTTCAGTGTGGTACCACATTACTACGTGATCCAAACCAGAAAAAAACCCAGGATCTTGTCAAGGAGTATGTGAAGTGTGCGAAAGTATGAGTCTGATGAGGGCTAATCCCAGACCTATCCCAGACCTAACTTGCGTTATCCTCTAGAATAGTGATCGAAACCAGGTTTAAGTGACTGTTTTAGTTGTGGTACCACATTACTATGATATCCAATCCAGAAATAGCCCAGGATCTAGCCATGAAGTATGAGAAATATGCGAAAGTATGAGCCTGATGAGGGCAAATCCTAGACCTAACCCAGACCTAACATACGTTGTCCTCTAAAATATTTATCAAGACCAGGTTTAATTGAATGTTTCAGTGTGGTACCACATTACTACGTGAACCAAACCAGAAAAAACCCTGTATCTGTTCAACAAGTATGTGAAGAATGCGAAAGTATGGGTCTGATGTGTGAAAATCCCAGGCCTAACCTAGACCTAACATGCATTATCCTCTATAATATTTATCAAGACCAGGTTTAATTAATTGTTTCAGTGTGGTCCCACATTACTACATGATACAATCCAGAAACAGCCCAGGATCTAGCCATGAAGTGTGAGAAATATGCGAAAGTATGAGCCTGATGAGGGCAAATCCTAGACCTAACCCAAACCTAACATGCGTTATCCTCTAAAATATTTATCAAGACCAGGTTTAATTGAATGTTTCAGTGTGGTACCACATTACTACGTGATCCAAACCAGTAAAAACCCAGGATCCGTTCAACAAGTATGTGGAGAATGCGAAAGTATGAGTTTGATGAGTGAAAATCCTCGGCCTAACCTAGACCTAACATGCGTTATCCTCAAAAATATTGATCGAAACCAGGTTTGATCGACTGTTTCAGTGTGGTACCACATTAGTACGTGATCCAAACCAGTAAAAACCCTGGATCTGTTCAACGAGTATGTGAAGTGTGCGAAAGTATGAGTCTGATGAGGGCAAATCCCAGGCCTAACCTAGACCTAACATGCGTTGTCCTCTAAAATATTGATGGAAACCAGGTTTAATTGACTGTTTCAGTGTTGTACTTCATTACTACGTGATCCAAACCAGTAAAAACCCAGCATCCGTTCAACAAGTATGTGAAGAATGTGAAAGTATGAGCCTGATGAGGGCAAATCCCAGACCTATCCCAGACCTAACATGCGTTATCCTCAAAAATATTGATCGAAACCAGGTTTAATCGACTGTTTCAGTGTGGTACCACTTTACTGCGTGATCCAAAGCAGAAAAAACCCTCGATCAGGTCAACATGTATGTTAAAACTGCGAAAGTATGACCCTGATGTGGGCAAATCCCAGGCCTAACCTAGACCTAACATGCGTTGTCCTCTAAAATATTGATGGAAACCAGGTTTAATTGACTGTTTCAGTGTTGCACTTCATTACTACGTGATCCAAACCAGTAAAAACCCAGGATCCGTTCAACAAGTATGTGAAGAATGCGAAAGTATGAGTCTGATGAGTGAAAATCCCAGACCTATCCCAGACCTAACATGCGTTATCCTCGAAAATATTGGTCGAAACCTGGTTTAATCGTCTGTTTCAGTGTGGTACCACATTACTACGTGATCCAAACCAGTAAAAACCCAGGATCCGTTCAACAAGTATGTGAAGTGTGCGAAAGTATGAGTCTGATGAGGGCAAATCGCAGACCTATCCCAGACCTAACATGCGTTATCCTCTAAAATAATTATCAATACCAGGTTTAATTGATTGTTTCAGTGTGGTCCCACATTACTACGTGATCCAAACCAGAATAACACAGGATCCGTTCAACAAGTATGTGAAGAATGCGAAAGTATGAGTCTGATGAGTGAAAATCCCAGACCTATCCCAGACCTAACATGCGTTATCCTCGAAAATATTGGTCGAAACCTGGTTAGTCGTCTGTTTCAGTGTGGTACCACATTACTAAGTTATTCAAACCAGTAAAAACCCAGGATCCGTTCAACAAGTATGTGGAGAATGCGAAAGTATGAGTTTGATGAGTGAAAATCCTCGGCCTAACCTAGCCCTAACATGCGTTATCCTCAAAAATATTGATCGAAACCAGGTTTAATCGACTGTTTCAGTGTGGTACCACATTAGTACGTGATCCAAACCAGTAAAAACCCAGGATCTGTTCAACAAGTATGTGAAGTGTGCGAAAGTATGAGTCTGATGAGGGCAAATCGCAGACCTATCCCAGACCTAACATGCGTTATCCTCTAAAATAATTATCAATACCAGGTTTAATTGATTGTTTCAGTGTGGTCCCACATTACTACGTGATCCAAACCAGAAAAAACACAGGATCCGTTCAAAAAGTATGTGAAGAATGTGAAAGTATGAGTCTGATGAGTGAAAATCCCAGACCTAACCTAGACATAACATTCGTTATCCTCTAAAATATTGATCCAAACCAGGTTTAATGGACTGTTTCAGTGTGGTACCACGCTACTACGTGATCCAAACCAGAAAAAACCCAGCATCCGTTCAACAAGTATGTGAAGAATGCGAAAGTATGAATCTGATGAGTGAAAATCCTCGGCCTAACCTAGACCTAACATGCGTTATCCTCAAAAATATTGATCGAAACCAGGTTTAATCGACTGTTTCAGTGTGGTACCACATTACTACGTGATGCAATCCAGAAATAGCCCAGGATCCAGCCATGAAGTATGAGAAATATGCGAAAGTATGAGCCTGATGGGGGCAAATCCTAGACCTAACCGAGACCTAACATGCGTTATCGTCAAAGATATTAATCGAAACCAGGTTTAATCGACTGTTTCAATGTGGTACCACATTATTACGTGATCCAAACAAGAAAAAAACCCAGGATCTTGTCAACGAGTATGTGTAGTGTGCGAAAGTATGAGTCTGATGAGGACTAATCCCAGGCCTAAACTAGACATAACTTTCGTTATCCTCTGAAATATTGATCGAAACCAGGTTTAATTGACTGTTTTAGTGTGGTACCACTTTACTACGTGATCCAAAGCAGAAAAAACCCTCGATCAGGTCAACATGTATGTTAAAACTGCGGAAGTATGACCCTGATGAGGGCAAATCCCAGACCTAACGTAGACCTAACATGAATTGTTCTCTAAAATATTGATCAAAACCAGGTTTAATTGACTGTTTCAGTGTGGTACCACATTACTACGTGATCCAATCCAGAAATAGCCCAGGATCCAGCCATGAAGTATGAGAAATATGCGAAAGTATGAGCCTGATGAGAGCAAATCCCAGACCTATCCCAGACCTAACTTGCGTTATCCTCTATAATATTGATCGAAACCAGGTTTAATGGACTGTTTCAGTGTGGTACCACATTACTACGTGACCCAAACCAGAAAAAAACCCAGGATCTGTTCAACAAGTATGTGAAGTATGCGAAAGTATTAGCCTGATGAGGGCAAATCCCCGACCTATCCCAGACCTAAGATGCGTTGTCCTCTAAAATATTTATGAAGACCAGGTTTAATTGACTGTTTCAGTGTGGTACCACATTACTACGTGATCCAAACCAGAAAAAAACCCAGGATCTTGTCAACGAGTATGTGAAGTGTGCGAAAGTATGAGCCTGATGAGGGCAAATCCCAGACCTATCCAAGACCTAACTTGCGTTGTCCTCTAAGATATTGATGGAAACCAGGTTTAATCGACTATTTCAGTGTTGTACTTCATTACTACGTGATGCAATCCAGAAAAAGCCCAGGATCTAGCCATCAAGTATGAGAAATATGCGAAAGAATGAGCCTGATGAGAGCAAATCCCAGACCTAACCTAGACCTAACATGAATTATTCTCTAAAATATTGATGGAAACCAGGTTTAATTGACTGTTTCAGTGTTGCACTTCATTACTACGTGATCCAAACCAGTAAAAACCCAGGATCCGTTCAACAAGTATGTGAAGAATGTGAAAGTATGAGTGTGATGAGTGAAAATCGCCGGCCTAACCTAGACCTAACATGCGTTATCCACGAAAATATTGATCGAAACCAGGTTTAATCGTCTGTTTCAGTGTGGTACCACATTACTATGTGATCCAAACCAGAAAATAACCCAGGATCTGTTCAACGAGTATGTGAAGTGTGCGAAAGTATGAGTCTGATGAGGGCAAATCCCAGACCTAACCCTAACCTAACTTGCGTTATCCTCTAAAATATTTTTCAAGACCAGGTTTAATTGACTGTTTCAGTGTTGCACTTCATTACTGCGTGATCCAAACCAGTAAAAACCCAGGATCCGTTCAACAAGTATGTGAAGAATGCGGAAGTATGAGTGTGATGAGTGAAGAACCCCGGCCTAACCTAGACCTAACATGCGTTATCCTCAAAAATATTGATCGAAACCTGGTTTAATCGTCTGTTTCAGTGTGGTACCACATTACTACGTGATCCAATCCAGAAATAGCCCAGACTGTAGCCATGAAGTATGAGAAATATGCGAAAGTATGAGCCTGACGAGGGCAAATCCTAGACCTAACCCAGACCAAACATGCGTTATCCTCTAAAATATTTATCAAGACCAGGTTTAATTGATTGTTTCAGTGTGGTCCCACATTACTACGTGATCCAAACCAGAATAACCCAGGATCCGTTCAACAAGTATGTGAAGAATGCGAAAGTATGAGTCTGATGAGTGATAATCCCAGACCTATCCCAGACCTAACATGCGTTATCCTCTAAAATATTTATCAAGACCAGGTTTAATTGAATGTTTCAGTGTGGTACCACATTACTACGTGAACCAAACCAGAAAAAACCCTGTATCTGTTCAACAAGTATGTGATGAATGCGAAAGTATGAGTTTGATGAGTGAAAATCCTCGGCCTAACCTAGACCTAACATGCGTTATCCTCAAAAATATTGATCGAAACCAGGTTTAATCGACTGTTTCAGTGTGGTACCACATTAGTACGTGATCCAAACCAGTAAAAACCCAGGATCTGTTCAACGAGTATGTGAAGTGTGCGAAAGTATGAGTCTGATGAGGGCAAATCCCAGACCTATCCCAGACCTAACATGCGTTATCCTCTAAAATAATTATCAATACCAGGTTTAATTGACTGTTTCAGTGTGGTCCCACATTACTACGTGATCCAAACCAGAAAAAACCCAGGATCCGTTCAACAAGTATGTGAAGAATGCGAAAGTATGCGTCTGAAGAGTGAAAATCACAGACCTAACCTAGACCTAACATGCGTTATCCTCTAAAATAATGATCCAAACCAGGTTTAATGGACTGTTTCATTGTGGTACCACACTACTACGTGATCCAAACCAGAAAAAACCCAGGATCTGTTCAACAAGTATGTGAAAAACGCGAAAGTATGAGCCTGATGAGGGCAAATCCCAGACCTATCGAAGACCTAACTTGCGTTGTCCTCTAAGATATTGATGGAAACCAGGTTTAATCGACTGTTTCAGTGTTGTACTTCATTACTACGTGATGCAATCCTGAAAAAGCCCAGGATCTAGCCATCAAGTATGAGAAATATGCGAAAGAATGAGCCTGATGAGAGCAAATCCCAGACCTAACCTAGACCTAACATGAATTATTCTCTAAAATATTGATGGAAACCAGGTTTAAATGACTGTTTCAGCGTTGCACTTCATTACTACGTGATCCAAACCAGTAAAAACCCAGGATCCGTTCAACACGTATGTGAAGAATGCGAAAGTATGAGTGTGCTGAGTGAAAAACCCCGGCCTAACCTAGACCTAACATGCGTTATCCTCAAAAATATTGATCGAAACCAGGTTTAATCGACTGTTTCAGTGTGGTACCACATTACTACGTGATGCAATCCAGAAATAGCCCAGGATCCAGCCATGAAGTATGAGAAATATGCGAAAGTATGAGCCTGATGGGGGCAAATCCTAGACCTAACCCAGACCTAACATGCGTTATCCTCAAAAATATTAATCGAAACCAGGTTTAATCGACTGTTTCAGTGTGGTACCACATTATTACGTGATCCAAACAAGAAAAAAACCCAGGATCTTGTCAACGAGTATGTGTAGTGTGCGAAAGTATGAGTCTGATGAGGGCTAATCCCAGGCCTAAACTAGACATAACTTTCGTTATCCTCTAAAATATTGATCGAAACCAGGTTTAATTGTTTGTTTAAGTGTGGTACCACTTTACTACGTGATCCAAAGCAGAAAAAACCCTCGATCAGGTCAACATGTATGTTAAAACTGCCGAAGTATGACCCTGATGAGGGCAAATCCCAGACCTAACGTAGACCTAACATGAATTGTTCTCTAAAATATTGATCAAAACCAGGTTTAATTGACTGTTTCAGTGTGGTACCACATTACTACGTGATCCAATCCAGAAATAGCCCAGGATCCAGCCATGAAGTATGAGAAATATGCGAAAGTATGAGCCTGATGAGAGCAAATCCCAGACCTAACCTAGACCTAACATGAATTATTCTCTAAAATATTTATCATGACCAGGTTTAATTGATTGTTTGAGTGAGGTACCACATTCCTACGTGACCCAATCCAGAAATAGCCCAGGATCCAGCCATGAAGTATGAGAAATATGCGAAAGTATGAGCCTGATGGGGGCAAATCCTAGACCTAACCCAGACCTAACATGCGTCATCCTCTAAAATATTTATCAAGACCAGGTTTAATTGAATGTTTCAGTGTGGTACCACATTACTACGTGATCCAAACCAGTAAAAACCCAGGATCCGTTCAAAAAGTATCTGAAGAATGCGAAAGTATGAGTCTGATGAGTGAAAATCCCAGACCTAACCTAGACCTAACATGCGTTATCCTCTAAAATATTGATCCAAACCAGGTTTAATGGACTGTTTCAGTGTGGTACCACACTACTACGTGATCCAAACCAGAAAAAGCCCAGGATCTAGCCATCAAGTATGAGAAATATGCGAAAGAATGAGCCTGGTGAGAGCAAATCCCAGACCTAACGTAGACCTAACATGAATTATTCTCTAAAATATTGATCAAAACCAGGTTTAATTGACTGCTTCAATGTTGTACCACATATCTACGTGATCCAATCCAGAAATAGCCCAGGATCCAGCCATGAAGTATGAGAAATATGCGAAAGTATGAGCCTGATGGGGGCAAATCCTAGACCTAACCCAGACCTAACATGCGTTATCTTCTAAAATATTTATCAAGACCAGGTTTAATTGAATGTTTCAGTGTGGTACGACATTACTACGCGAGCCAAACCTGTAAAAACCCAGGATCCGTTCAACAAGTATGTGAAGAATGCGAAAGTATTAGTCTGATGAGTGAAAATCCCCGGCCTAACCTAGACCTAACATGCGTTATCCTCAAAAATATTTATCGAAACCAGGTTTAATCGACTGTTTCAGTGTGGTACCACACTACTACGTGACCCAAACCGGAAAAAACCCAGGATCTGTTCAACAAGTATGTGAAAAACGCGAAAGTATGAGCCTGATGAGGGCAAATCCCAGTCCTATCCCAGACCTAACTTGCGTTATCCTCAAAAATCTTGATCGAAACCTGGTTTAATCGACTGTTTCAGTGTGGTACCACATTACTACGTGATCCAATCCAGAAATAGCCCAGGATGTAGCCATGAAGTATGAGAAATATGCGAAAGTATGAGCCTGACGAGGGCAAATCCTAGACCTAACCCAGACCAAACATGCGTCATCCTCTAAAATATTTATCAAGACCAGGTTTAATTGAATGTTTCAGTGTGGTACCACATTACTACGTGATCCAAACCAGTAAAAACCCAGGATCCGTTCAAAAAGTATCTGAAGAATGCGAAAGTATGAGTCTGATGAGTGAAAATCCCAGACCTAACCTAGACCTAACATGCGTTATCCTCTAAAATATTGATCCAAACCAGGTTTAATGGACTGTTTCAGTGTGGTACCACACTACTACGTGATCCAAACCAGAAAAAGCCCAGGATCTAGCCATCAAGTATGAGAAATATGCGAAAGAATGAGCCTGATGAGAGCAAATCCCAGACCTAACGTAGACCTAACATGAATTATTCTCTAAAATATTGATCAAAACCAGGTTCAATTGACAGTTTCAATGCTGTACCACATTTCTACGTGATCCAATCCAGAAATAGCTCAGGATCCAGCCATGAAGTATGAGAAATATGCGAAAGTATGAGCCTGATGGGGGCAAATCCTAGACCTAACCCAGACCTAACATGCGTTATCTTCTAAAATATTTATCAAGACCAGGTTTAATTGAATGTTTCAGTGTGGTACGACATTACTACGCGATCCAAACCTGTAAAAACCCAGGATCCGTTCAACAAGTATGTGAAGAATGCGAAAGTATGAGTCTGATGAGTGAAAATCCCAGACCTATCCCAGACCTAACATGCGTTATCCTCTAAAATATTTATCAAGACCAGGTTTAATTGAATGTTTCAGTGTGGTACCACATTACTACGTGAACCAAACCAGAAAAAACCCTGTATCTGTTCAACAAGTATGTGAAAAACGTGAAAGTATGAGCCTGATGAGGGCAAGTCCCAGTCCTATCCCTGACGTAACTTGCGTTATCCTCAAAAATATTGATCGAAACCTGGTTTAATCGACTGTTTCAGTGTGGTGCCACGTTACTACGTGATCCAATCCAGAAATAGCCCAGGATGTAGCCATGAAGTATGAGAAATATGCGAAAGTATGAGCCTGACGAGGGCAAATCCTAGACCTAACCCAGACCAAACATGCGTTATCCTCTAAAATATTTATCAAGACCAGGTATAATTGATTGTTTCAGTGTGGCCCCACATTACTACGTGATCCAAACCAGAATAACCCAGGATCCGTTCAACAAGTATGTGAAGAATGCGAAAGTATGAGTCTGATGAGTGAAAATCCCAGACCTATCCCAGACCTAACATGCGTTATCCTCTAAAATATTTATCAAGACCAGGTTTAATTGAATGTTTCAGTGTGGTACCACATTACTACGTGAACCAAACCAGAAAAAACCCTGTATCTGTTCAACAAGTATGTGAAGAATGCGAAAGTATGAGTCTGATGTGTGAAAATCCCAGGCCTAACCTAGACCTAACATGCATTATCCTCTATAATATTTATCAAGACCAGGTTTAATTGATTGTTTCAGTGTGGTCCAACATTACTGCATGATACAATCCAGAAACAGCCCAGGATCTAGCCATGAAGTATGAGAAATATGCGAAAGTATGAGCCTGATGAGGGCAAATCCTAGACCTAACCCAAACCTAACATGCGTTATCCTCTAAAATATTTATCATGACCAGGTTTAATTGAATGTTTCAGTGTGGTACCACATTACTACGTGATCCAAACCAGTAAAAACCCAGGATCCGTTCAACAAGTATGTGGAGAATGCGAAACTATGAGTTTGATGAGTGAAAATCCTCGGCCTAACCTAGACCTAACATGCGTTATCCTCAAAAATATTGATCGAAACCAGGTTTGATCGACTGTTTCAGTGTGGTACCACATTAGTACGTGATCCAAACCAGTAAAAACCCAGGATCTGTGCAACGAGTATGTGAAGTGTGCGAAAGTATGAGTCTGATGAGGGCAAATCCCAGGCCTAACCTAGACCTATCATGCGTTGTCCTCTAAAATATTGATGGAAACCAGGTTTAATTGACTGTTTCAGTGTTGCACTTCAATACTACGTGATCCAAACCAGTAAAAACCCAGGCTCCGTTCAACAAGTATGTGAAGAATGTGAAAGTATGAGCCTGATGAGGGCAAATCCCAGACCTATCCCAGACCTAACATGCGTTATCCTCAAAAATATTGATCGAAACCAGGTTTAATCGACTGTTTCAGTGTGGTACCACTTTACTGCGTGATCCAAAGCAGAAAAAACCCTCGATCAGGTCAACATGTATGTTAAAACTGCGAAAGTATGACCCTGATGTGGGCAAATCCCAGGCCTAACCTAGACCTAACATGCGTTATCCTCGAAAATATTGATAGAACCTGGTTTAATCGTCTGTTTCAGTGTGGTACCACATTACTATGTGATCCAAACCAGAAAATAACCCAGGATCTGTTCAACGAGTATGTGAAGTGTGCGAAAGTATGAGTCTGATGAGGGCAAATCCCAGACCTATCCCAGACCTTACATGCATTATCCTCTATAATATTTATCAAGACCAGGTTTAATTGATTGTTTCAGTGTGGTCCCACATTACTACGTGATACAATCCAGAAACAGCCCAGGATCTAGCCATGAAGTATGAGAAATATGCGAAAGTATGAGCCTGACGAGGGCAAATCCTAGACCTAACCCAGACCAAACATGCGTTATCCTCTAAAATATTTATCAAGACCAGGTTTAATTGATTGTTTCAGTGTGGTCCCACATTACTACGTGATCCAAACCAGAATAACCCAGGATCCGTTCAACAAGTATGTGAAGAATGCGAAAGTATGAGTCTGATGAGTGAAAATCCCAGACCTATCCCAGACCTAACATGCGTTATCCTCGAAAATATTGATCGAAGCCTGGTTTAATCGTCTGTTTCAGTGTGGTACCACATTACTACGTGATCCAAACCAGAATAACCCAGGATCCGTTCAACAAGTATGTGAAGAATGCGAAAGTATGAGTCTGATGAGTGAAAATCCCAGACCTATCCCAGACCTAACATGCGTTATCCTCGAAAATATTGATCGAAACCTGGTTTAATCGTCTGTTTCAGTGTGGTACCACATTACTACGTGATCCAAACCAGTAAAAACCCAGGATCCGTTCAACAAGTATGTGGAGAATGCGAAAGTATGAGTTTGATGAGAGAAAATCCTCGGCCTAACCTAGACCTAACATGCGTTATCCTCAAGAATATTGATCTAAACCAGGTTTAATCGACTGTTTCATTGTGGTACCACATTAGTACGTGATCCAAACCAGTAAAAACCCAGGATCTGTTCAACGAGTATGTGAAGTGTGCGAAAGTATGAATCTGATGGGGGCAAATCCCAGACCTATCCCAGACCTAACATGTGTTATCCTCTAAAATAATTATCAATACCAGGTTTAATTGATTGTTTCAGTGTGGTCCCACATTACTACGTGATCCAAACCAGAAAAAACCCAGGATCCGTTCAACAAGTATGTGAAGAATGCGAAAGTATGAGTCTGATGAGTGAAAATCCTCAGCCTAACCTAGACATAACATGCGTTATCCTCTAAAATATTGATCCAAACCAGGTTCAATCGACTGTTTCAGTGTGGTACCACATTACTACGTGATGCAATCCAGAAATAGCCCAGGATCCAGCCATGAAGTATGAGAAATATGCGAAAGTATGAGCCTGATGGGGGCAAATCCTAGACCTAACCCAGACCTAACATGCGTTATCCTCAAAAATATTAATCGAAACCAGGTTTAATCGACTGTTTCAGTGTGGTTCCACATTATTACGTGATCCAAACAAGAAGAAAACCCAGGATCTTGTCAACGAGTATGTGTAGTGTGCGAAAGTATGAGTCTGATGAGGGCTAATCCCAGGCCTAAACTAGACATAACTTTCGTTATCCCCTAAAATATTGATCGAAACCAGGTTTAATTGACTGTTTTAGTGTGGTACCACTTTACTACGTGATCCAAAGCAGAAAAAACCCTCGATCAGGTCAACATGTATGTTAAAACTGCGGAAGTATGACCCTGATGAGGGCAAATCCCAGACCTAACGTAGACCTAACATGAATTGTTCTCTAAAATATTGATCAAAACCAGGTTTAATTGACTGTTTCAGTGTGGTACCACATTACTACGTGATCCAATCCAGAAATAGCCCAGGATCCAGCCATGAAGTATGAGAAATATGCGAAAGTATGAGCCCGATGGGGGCAAATCCTAGACCTAACCCAGACCTAACATGCGTCATCCTCTAAAATATTTATCAAGACCAGGTTTAATTGATTGTTTCAGTGAGGTACCACATTACTACGTGACACAATCCAGAAATAGCCCAGGATCCAGCCATGAAGTATGAGAAATATGCGAAAGTATGAGCCCGATGGGGGCAAATCCTAGACCTAACCCAGACCTAACATGCGTCATCCTCTAAAATATTTATCAAGACCAGGTTTAATTGAATGTTTCAGTGTGGTACCACATTACTACGTGATCCAAACCAGTAAAAACCCAGGATCCGTTCAAAAAGTATCTGAAGAATGCGAAAGTATGAGTCTGATGAGTGAAAATCCCAGACCTAACCTAGACCAAACATGCGTTATCCTGTAAAATATTGATCCAAACCAGGTTTAATGGACTGTTTCAGTGTGGTACCACACTACTACGTGATCCAAACCAGAAAAAACCCAGGATCTGTTCAACAAGTATGTGAAAAACGCGAAAGTATGAGCCGGATGAGGGCAAATCCCAGACCTATCCCAGACCTAACTTGCGTTGTCCTCTAAGATATTGATGGAAACCAGGTTAAATTGACTGTTTCAGTGTTGTACTTCATTACTACGTGATGCAATCCAGAAAAAGCCCAGGATCTAGCCATCAAGTATGAGAAATATGCGAAAGTATGAGCCTGATGAGGGCGAATCCCAGACCTATCCCAGACCTAACATGCGTTATCCTCAAAAATATTAATCGAAACCAGGTTTAATCGACTGTTTCAGTGTGGTACCACATTATTACGTGATCCAAACAAGAAAAAAACCCAGGATCTTGTCAACGAGTATGTGAAGTGTGCGAAAGTATGAGTCTGATGAGGGCTAATTCCAGACCTAACCTAGACCTAACATGAATTATTCTCTAAAATATTGATCGAAACCAGGTTTAATTGACTGTTTCAGTGTGGCACCACATTACTACGTGATGCAAACCAGTAAAAACCCAGGATCCGTTCAACAGGTATGTGTAGAATGCGAAAGTATGAGTCTGATGAGTGAAAATCCTCGGCCTAACCTAGACCTAACATGCGTTATCCTCAAAAATATTGATCGAAACCAGGTTTAATCGACTGTTTCAGTGTGGTACCACATTACTACGTGATCCAACCAGAAAAAAACCCAGGATCTGTTCAACAAGTATGTGAAGTATGCGAAAGTATGGGTCTGAAGAGGGCAAATCCCAGGCCTAAACTAGACATAACTTTCGTTATCCTCTAAAATATTGATCGAAACCAGGTTTAATTGACTGTTTTAGTGTGGTACCACTTTACTACGTGATCCAACGCAGAAAAAACCCTCGATCAGGTCAACATGCATGTTAAAACTGCGAAAGTATGAGCCTGATGAGGGCAAATCCCAGACCTATCCCAGACCTAACATGCGTTATCCTCAAAAATATTAATCGAAACCAGGTTTAATCGACTGTTTCAGTGTGGTACCACATTACTACGTGATCCAAACCAGAAAAAAACCCAGGATCTTTTCAACGAGTATGTGAAGTGTGCGAAAGTATGAGTCTGATGAGGGCTAATCCCAGACCTATCCCAGACCTAACTTGCGTTATCCTCTAAAATAGTGATCGAAACCAGGTTTAAGTGACTGTTTTAGTTGTGGTACCACATTACTATGTGATCCAATCCAGAAATAGCCCAGGATCCAGCCATGAAGTATGAGAAATATGCGAAAGTATGAGCCCGATGGGGGCAAATCCTAGACCTAACCCAGACCTAACATGCGTCATCCTCTAAAATATTTATCAAGACCAGGTTTAATTGAATGTTTCAGTGTGGTACCACATTACTACGTGATCCAAACCAGTGAAAACCCAGGATCCGTTCAAAAAGTATCTGAAGAATGCGAAAGTATGAGTCTGATGAGTGAAAATCCCAGACCTAACCTAGACCTAACATGCGTTATCCTCTAAAATATTGATCCAAACCAGGTTTAATGGACTGTTTCAGTGTGGTACCACACTACTACGTGATCCAAACCAGGAAAAACCCAGGATCTGTTCAACAAGTATGTGAAAAACGCGAAAGTATGAGCCTGATGAGGGCAAATCCCAGACCTATCCCAGACCTAACTTGCGTTGTCCTCTAAGATATTGATCGAAACCAGGTTTAAGTGACTGTTTTAGTTGTGGTACCACATTACTATGTGATCCAATCCAGAAATAGCCCAGGATCTAGCCATGAAGTATGAGAAATATGCGAAAGTATGAGCCTGATGAGGGCAAATCCTAGACCTAACCCAGACCTAACATACGTTGTCCTCTAAAATATTTATCAAGACCAGGTTTAATTGAATGTTTCAGTGTGGTACGACATTACTACGCGATCCAAACCTGTAAAAACCCAGGATCCGTTCAACAAGTATGTGAAGAATGCGAAAGTATGAGTCTGATGAGTGAAAATCCCCGGCCTAACCTAGACCTAACATGCGTTATCCTCAAAAATATTGATCGAAACCAGGTTTAATCGACTGTTTCAGTGTGGTACCACACTACTACGTGACCCAAACCGGAAAAAACCCAGGATCTGTTCAACAAGTATGTGAAAAACGCGAAAGTATGAGCCTGATGAGGGCAAATCCCAGTCCTATCCCAGACGTAACTTGCGTTATCCTCAAGAATATTGATCGAAACCTGGTTTAGTCGTCTGTTTCAGTGTGGTACCACATTACTACGTGATCCAATCCAGAAATAGCCCAGGATGTAGCCATGATGTATGAGAAATATGCGAAAGTATGAGCCTGACGAGGGCAAATCCTAGACCTAACCCAGACCAAACATGCGTTATCCTCTAAAATATTTATCAAGACCAGGTTTAATTGATTGTTTCAGTGTGGTCCCACATTACTACGTGATCGAAACCAGAATAACCCAGGATCCGTTCAACAAGTATGTGAAGAATGCGAAAGTATGAGTCTGATGAGTGAAAATCCCAGACCTATCCCAGACCTAACATGCGTTATCCTCTAAAATATTTATCAAGACCAGGTTTAATTGAATGTTTCAGTGTGGTACCACATTACTACGTGAACCAAACCAGAAAAAACCCTGTATCTGTTCAACAAGTATGTGAAGAATGCGAAAGTATGAGTCTGATGTGTGAAAATCCCAGGCCTAACCTAGACCTAACATGCATTATCCTCTAGAATATTTATCAAGACCAGGTTTAATTGATTGTTTCAGTGTGGTCCCACATTACTACATGATACAATCCAGAAACAGCCCAGGATCTAGCCATGAAGTATGAGAAATATGCGAAAGTATGAGCCTGATGAGGGCAAATCCTAGACCTAACCCAAACCTAACATGCGTTATCCTCTAAAATATTTATCAAGACCAGGTTTAATTGAATGTTTCAGTATGGTACCACATCACTACGTGATCCAAACCTTTAAAAACCCAGGATCCGTTCAACAAGTATGTGGAGAATGCGAAAGTATGAGTTTGATGAGTGAAAATCCTCGGCCTAACCTAGACCTAACATGCGTTATCCTCAAAAATATTGATCGAAACCAGGTTTGATCGACTGTTTCAGTGTGGTACCACATTAGTACGAGATCCAAACCAGTAAAAACCCAGGATCTGTTCAACGAGTATGTGAAGTGTGCGAAAGTATGAGTCTGATGAGGGCAAATCCCAGGCCTAACCTAGACCTAACATGCGTTGTCCTCTAAAATATTGATGGAAACCAGGTTTAATTGACTGTTTCAGTGTTGCACTTCATTACTACGTGATCCAAACCAGTAAAAACCCAGGATCCGTTCAACAAGTATGTGAAGAATGTGAAAGTATGAGCCTGATGAGGGCAAATCCCAGACCTATCCCAGACCTAACATGCGTTATCCTCAAAACTATTGATCGAAACCACGTTTAATCGACTGTTTCAGTGTGGTACCACTTTACTGCGTGATCCGAAGCAGAAAAAACCCTCGATCAGGTCAACATGTATGTTAAAACTGCGAAAGTATGACCCTGATGTGGGCAAATCCCAGGCCTAACCTAGACCTAACATGCGTTGTCCTCAAAAATATTGATGGAAACCAGGTTTAATAGACTGTTTCAGTGTTGCACTTCATTACTACGTGATCCAAACCAGTAAAAACCCAGGATCCGTTCAACAAGTATGTGAAGAATGTGAAAGTATGAGTGTGATGAGTGAAAATCCCCGGCCTAACCTAGACCTAACATGCGTTATCCTCGAAAATATTGATCGAAACCTGGTTTAATCGTCTGTTTCAGTGTGGTACCACATTACTATGTGATCCAAACCAGAAAATAACCCGGGATCTGTTCAACGAGTATGTGAAGTGTGCGAAAGTATGAGTCTGATGAGGGCAAATCCCAGACCTATCCCAGACCTTACATGCATTATCCTCTATAATTTTTATCAAGACCAGGTTTAATTGATTGTTTCAGTGTGGCCCCACATTACTACGTGATACAATCCAGAAACAGCCCAGGATCTAGCCATGAAGTATGAGAAATATGCGAAAGTATGAGCCTGATGAGGGCAAATCCCAGACCTAACCCAAACCTAACTTGCGTTATCCTCTAAAATATTTTTCAAGACCAGGTTTAATTGACTGTTTCAGTGTTGCACTTCATTACTACGTGATCCAAACCAGTAAAAACCCAGGATCCGTTCAACAAGTATGTGAAGAATGTGAAAGTATGAGTGTGATGAGTGAAGAACCCCGGCCTAACCTAGACCTAACATGCGTTATCCTCAAAAATATTGATCGAAACCTGGTTTAATCGTCTGTTTCAGTGTGGTACCACATTACTACGTGATCCAATCCAGAAATAGCCCAGGATGTAGCCATGAAGTATGAGAAATATGCGAAAGTATGAGCCTGACGAGGGCAAATCCTAGACCTAACCCAGACCAAACGTGGGTTATCCTCCAAAATATTTATCAAGACCAGGTTTAATTGATTGTTTCAGTGTGGTCCCACATTACTACGTGATCCAAACCAGAATAACCCAGGATCCGTTCAACAAGTATGTGAAGAATGCGAAAGTATGAGTCTGATGAGTGAAAATCCCAGACCTATCCCAGACCTAACATGCGTTATCCTCGAAAATATTGATCGAAACCTGGTTTAATCGTCTGTTTCAGTGTGGTACCACATTACTACGTGATCCAAACCAGTAAAAACCCAGGATCCGTTCAACAAGTATGTGGAGAATGCGAAAGTATGAGTTTGATGAGTGAAAATCCTCGGCCTAACCTAGACCTAACATGCGTTATCCTCAAAAATATTGATCGAAACCAGGTTTAATCGACTGTTTCAGTGTGGTACCACATTACTACGTGATGCAATCCAGAAATAGCCCAGGATCCAGCCATGAAGTATGAGAAATATGCGAAAGTATGAGCCTGATGGGGGCAAATCCTAGACCTAACACAGACCTAACATGCGTTATCCTCAAAAATATTAATCGAAACCAGGTTTAATCGACTGATTCAGTGTGGTACCACATTATTACGTGATCCAAACAAGAAAAAAACCCAGGATCTTTTCAACGAGTATGTGAAGTGTGCGAAAGTGTGAGTCTGATGAGGGCTAATCCCAGACCTATCCCAGACCTAACTTGCGTTATCCTCTAAAATAGTGATCGAAACCAGGTTTAAGTGACTGTTTTAGTTGTGGTACCACATTACTATGTGATCCAATCCAGAAATAGCCCAGGATCTAGCCATGAAGTATGAGAAATATGCGAAAGTATGAGCCTGATGAGGGCAAATCCTAGACCTAACCCAGACCTAAGATACGTTGTCCTCTAAAATATTTATCAAGACCAGGTTTAATTGAATGTTTCAGTGTGGTACGACATTACTACGCGATCCAAACCGGAAAAAACCCAGGATCTGTTCAACAAGTATGTGAAAAACGCGAAAGTATGAGCCTGATGAGGGCAAATCCCAGTCCTATCCCAGACGTAACATGCGTTATCCTCAAAAATATTGATCGAAACCTGGTTTAATCGTCTGTTTCAGTGTGGTACCACATTACTACGTGATCCAATCCAGAAATAGCCCAGGATGTAGCCATGATGTATGAGAAATATGCGAAAGTATGAGCCTGACGAGGGCAAATCCTAGACCTAACCCAAACCTAACATGCGTTATCCTCTAAAATATTTATCAAGACCAGGTTTAATTGAATGTTTCAGTATGGTACCACATCACTACGTGATCCAAACCAGTAAAAACCCAGGATCCGTTCAACAAGTATGTGGAGAATGCGAAAGTATGAGTTTGATGAGTGAAAATCCTCGGCCTAACCTAGACCTAACATGCGTTATCCTCAAAAATATTGATCGAAACCAGGTTTGATCGACTGTTTCAGTGTGGTACCACATTAGTACGTGATCCAAACCAGTAAAAACCCAGGATCTGTTCAACGAGTATGTGAAGTGTGCGAAAGTATGAGTCTGATGAGGGCAAATCCCAGGCCTAACCTAGACCTAACATGCGTTGTCCTCTAAAATATTGATCGAAACCAGGTTTGATCGACTGTTTCAGTGTTGCACTTCATTACTACGTGATCCAAACCAGTAAAAACCCAGGATCCGTTCAACAAGTATGTGAAGAATGTGAAAGTATGAGCCTGATGAGGGCAAATCCCAGACCTATCCCAGACCTAACATGCGTTATCCTCAAAACTATTGATCGAAACCAGGTTTAATCGACTGTTTCAGTGTGGTACCACTTTACTGCGTGATCCAAAGCAGAAAAAACCCTCGATCAGGTCAACATGTATGTTAAAACTGCGAAAGTATGACCCTGATGTGGGCAAATCCCAGGCCTAACCTAGACCTAACATGCGTTGTCCTCAAAAATATTGATGGAAACCAGGTTTAATAGACTGTTTCAGTGTTGCACTTCATTACTACGTGATCCAAACCAGTAAAAACCCAGGATCCGTTCAACAAGTATGTGAAGAATGTGAAAGTATGAGTGTGATGAGTGAAAATCCCCGGCCTAACCTAGACCTAACATGCGTTATCCTCGAAAATATTGATCGAAACCTGGTTTAATCGTCTGTTTCAGTGTGGTACCACATTACTATGTGATCCAAACCAGAAAATAACCCGGGATCTGTTCAACGAGTATGTGAAGTGTGCGAAAGTATGAGTCTGATGAGGGCAAATCCCAGACCTATCCCAGACCTTACATGCATTATCCTCTATAATATTTATCAAGACCAGGTTTAATTGATTGTTTCAGTGTGGTCCCACATTACTACGTGATACAATCCAGAAACAGCCCAGGATCTAGCCATGAAGTATGAGAAATATGCGAAAGTATGAGCCTGATGAGGGCAAATCCCAGACCTAACCCAAACCTAACTTGCGTTATCCTCTAAAATATTTTTCAAGACCAGGTTTAATTGACTGTTTCAGTGTTGCACTTCATTACTACGTGACCCAAACCAGTAAAAACCCAGGATCCGTTCAACAAGTATGTGAAGAATGTGAAAGTATGAGTGTGATGAGTGAAGAGCCCCGGCCTAACCTAGACCTAACATGCGTTATCCTCAAAAATATTGATCGAAACCTGGTTTAATCGTCTGTTTCAGTGTGGTACCACATTACTACGTGATCCAATCCAGAAATAGCCCAGGATGTAGCCATGAAGTATGAGAAATATGCGAAAGTATGAGCCTGACGAGGGCAAATCCTAGACCTAACCCAGACCAAACATGGGTTATCCTCTAAAATATTTATCAAGACCAGGTTTAATTGATTGTTTCAGTGTGGTCCCACATTACTACGTGATCCAAACCAGAATAACCCAGGATCCGTTCAACAAGTATGTGAAGAATGCGAAAGTATGAGTCTGATGAGTGAAAATCCCAGACCTATCCCAGACCTAACATGCGTTATCCTCGAAAATATTGATCGAAATCTGGTTTAATCGTCTGTTTCAGTGTGGTACCACATTACTACGTGATCCAAACCAGTAAAAACCCAGGATCCGTTCAACAAGTATGTGGAGAATGCGAAAGTATGAGTTTGATGAGTGAAAATCCTCGGCCTAACCTAGACCTAACATGCGTTATCCTCAAAAATATTGATCGAAACCAGGTTTAATCGACTGTTTCCAGTGTGGTACCACATTAGTACGCGATCCAAACCAGTAAAAACCCAGGATCTGTTCAACGAGTATGTGAAGTGTGCGAAAGTATGAGTCTGATGAGGGCAAATCCCAGACCTATCCCAGACCTAACATGCGTTATCCTCTAAAATAATTATCAATACCTGGTTTAATTGATTGTTTCAGTGTGGTCCCACATTACTACGTGATCCAAACCAGAAAAAACCCAGGATCCGTTGAAAAAGTATGTGAAGAATGCGAAAGTATGAGTCTGATGAGTGAAAATCCCAGACCTAACATAGACATAACATGCGTTATCCTCTAAAATATTGATCCAAACCAGGTTTAATGGACTGTTTCAGTGTGGTACCACACTACTACGTGATCCAAACCAGAAAAAACCCAGGATCAGTTCAACAAGTATGTGAAGAATGCGAAAGTATGAGTCTGATGAGTGAAAATCCTCAGCCTAACCTAGACCTGACATGCGTTATCCTCAAAAATATTGATCGAAACCAGGTTTCATCGACTGTTTCAGTGTGGTACCACATTACTACGTGATGCAATCCAGAAATAGCCCAGGATCCAGCCATGAAGTATGAGAAATATGCGAAAGTATGAGCCTGATGGGGGCAAATCCTAGACCTAACCCAGACCTAACATGCGTTATCCTCAAAAATATTAATCGAAACCAGGTTTAATCGACTGTTTCAGTGTGGTACCACATTATTACGTGATCCAAACAAGAAAAAAACCCAGGATCTTGTCAACGAGTATGTGTAGTGTGCGAAAGTATGAGTCTGATGAGGGCTAATCCCAGGCCTAAACTAGACATAACTTTCGTTATCCCCTAAAATATTGATCGAAACCAGGTTTAATTGACTGTTTTAGTGTGGTACCACTTTACTACGTGATCCAAAGCAGAAAAAACCCTCGATCAGGTCAACATGTATGTTAGAGCTGCGGAAGTATGACCCTGATGAGGGCAAATCCCAGACCTAACGTAGACCTAACATGAATTGTTCTCTAAAATATTGATCAAAACCAGGTTTAATTGACTGTTTCAGTGTGGTACCACGTTACTACGTGATCCAATCCAGAAATAGCCCAGGATCCAGCCATGAAGTATGAGAAATATGTGAAAGTATGAGCCTGATGAGAGCAAATCCCAGACCTAACCTAGACCTAACATGAATTATTCTCTAAAATATTTATCATGACCAGGTTTAATTGATTGTTTCAGTGAGGTACCACATTACTACGTTACCCAATCCAGAAATAGCCCAGGATCCAGCCATGAAGTATGAGAAATATGCGAAAGTATGAGTCTGATGAGTGAAAATCCCAGACCTAAACTAGACATAACTTTCGTTGTCCTCTAAGATATTGATGGAAACCAGGTTTAATTGACTGTTTCAGTGTTGTACTTCATTACTACGTGATCTAAACCAGAAAAAAACCCAGGATCTGTTCAACAAGTATGTGAAAAACGCGAAAGTATGAGCCTGATGAGGGCGAATCCCAGACCTATCCCAGACCTAACTTGCGTTATCCTCTAAAATATTGATCGAAATCAGGTTTAATTGACTGTTTCAGCGTGGTACCACATTACTACGTGATATAATCCAGAAACAGCCCAGGATCTAGCCATGAAGTATGAGAAATATGCGAAAGTATGAGCCTGATGAGAGCAAATCCCAGACCTAACCTAGACCTAACATGAATTATTCTCTAAAATATTTATGGAAACCAGGTTTAATTGACTGTTTCAGCGTTGCACTTCATTACTACGTGATCCAAACCAGTAAAAACCCAGGATCCGTTCAACACGTATGTGAAGAATGCGAAAGTATGAGTGTGCTGAGTGAAAAACCCCGGCCTAACCTAGACCTAACGTGCGTTGTCCTCAAAAATATTGATCGAAACCTGGTTTAATCGTCTGTTTCAGTGTGGTACCACATTACTATGTGATCCAAACCAGAAAATAACCCAGGATCTGTTCAACGAGTAAGTGAAGTGTGCGAAAGTATGAGTCTGATGAGGGCAAATCCCCGACCTATCCCAGACCTAAGATGCGTTGTCCTCTAAAATATTTATCAAGACCAGGTTTAATTGATTGTTTCAGTGTGGTCCCACATTACTACGTGATCCAAACCAGAAAAAACCCAGGATCCGTTCAACAAGTATGTGAAGAATGCGAAAGTATGAGTCTGATGAGTGAAAATCACAGACCTAACCTAGACCTAACATGCGTTATCCTCTAAAATATTGATCCAAACCAGGTTTAATGGACTGTTTCAGTGTGGTACCACACTACTACGTGATCCAAACCAGAAGAAAACCCAGGATCCGTTCAACAAGTATGTGAAAAACGCGAAAGTATGAGCCTGATGAGGGCAAATCTCAGACCTATCCAAGACATAACTTGCGTTGTCCTCTAAGATATTGATGGAAACCAGGTTTAATCGACTGTTTCAGTGTTGTACTTCATTACTACGTGATGCAATCCAGAAAAAGCCCAGGATCTAGCCATCAAGTATGAGAAATATGCGAAAGAATGAGCCTGATGAGAGCAAATCCCAGACCTAACCTAGACCTAACATGAATTATTCTCTAAAATATTGATCGAAACCAGGTTTAATTGACGGTCTCAGTGTGGTACCACATTGCTACGTGATCCAAACCAGAAAAAAACCCAGGATCTGTTCAACAACTATGTGAAAAACGCGAAAGTATGAGCCTGATGAGGGCAAATCCCAGACCTATCCCAGACCTAACTTGCGTTATCCTCAATAATATTGATAGAAACCTGGTTCAGTCGACTGTTTCAGTGTGGTACCACATTACTACGTGATCCAATCCAGAAATAGCCCAGGATCTAGCCATGAAGTATGTGAAATATGCGAAAGTATGAGCCTGATGAGGGCAAATCCTAGACCTAACCCGGACCTAACATACGTTGTCCTCTAAAATATTTATCAAGACCAGGTTTAATTGATTGTTTCAGTGTGGTCCCACATTACTACGTGATCCAAACCAGAAAAAACCCAGGATCCGTTCAACAAGTATGTGAAGAATGCGAAAGTATGAGTCTGATGAGTGAAAATCCCAGGCCTAACCTAGACCTAACATGCGTTATCCTCAAAAATATTCATCGAAACCTGGTTTAATCGACTGTTTCAGTGTGGTACCACATTACTATGTGATCCAAACCAGAAAATAACCCTAGATCTGTTCAACGAGTATGTGAAGTGTGCGAAAGTATGAGTCCGATGAGGGCAAATCCCAGACCTATCCCAGACCTAACATGCGTTATCCTCTAAAATATTTATCAAGACCATGTTTAATTGATTGTTTCAGTGTGGTTCCACATTACTACGTGATCCAAACCAGAAAAAAACCCTGGATCCGTTCAACAAGTATGTGAAGAATGCGAAAGTATGAGTCTGATGAGTGAAAATCCCAGACCTAACCTAGACCTAACATGCGTTATCCTCTAAAATATTGATCCAAACCAGGTTTAATGGACTGTTTCAGAGCGGTACCACACTACTACGTGATCCAAACCAGAATAAACCCTGGATCTGTTCAACAAGTATGTGAAAAACGCGAAAGTATGTGTCTGATGAGTGAAAATCCCAGGCCTAACCTAGACCTAACATGCGTTATCCTCAAAAATATTGATCGAAACCTGGTTTAATCGACTGTTTCAGTGTGGTACCTCATTACTACGTGACCCAAACCAGAAGGAACCCAGGATCTGTTCAACAAGTATGTGAAAAACGCGAAAGTATGAGCCTGATGAGGGCAAATCCCAGACCTATCCCGGACATAAATTGCGTTATCCTCTAAAATATTAATCGAAACCAGGTTGAATTGACTGTTTCAGTGTGGTACCACATTACTACGTGATCCAATCCAGAAAGAGCCAAGGATCTAGCCATGAAGTATGAGAAATATGCGAAAGTATGAGCCTGAAGCAAATCCAAGACCTAACCCAAACCTAACATGCGTTATCCTCAAAGATATTGATCGAAACCAGGTTTAATCGACTGTTTCAGTGTGGTACCACATTACAACGTGATCCAAACCAGAAAAAGTCCCAGGATCTGTTCAACAAGTATGTGAAGTGTGCGAAAGTATGAGTCTGATGAGGGCTAATCCCAGACCTATCCCAGACCTAACTTGCGTTATCCTCTAAAATAATGATCGAAACCAGATTTAATTGACTGTTTCAGTTGTGGTACCACTTTACTACGTATCCAAAGTAGAAAAAACCCTCGATCAGGTCAACATGTATGTTAAAACTGCGAAAGTATGACCCTGATTAGGGCAAATCCCAGGCCTAACCTAGACCTAACATGCGATATCCTCTAAAATATTTATCCAGACCAGGTTTAATTGAATGTTTCGGTGTGGTACCACATTACTGCGTGATCCAATCCAGAAAAAACTCAGGATCTGTTCTACAGGTATGTGAAAAACGCGAAAGTACGAGCCTGATGAGGGCAAATCCCAGACCTAACCCAGACCTAACTTGCGTTATCCTCTAAAATATTGATCGAAACCAGGTTTAATGGACTGTTTCAGTGTGGTACCACACTACTACGTGATCCGAACCAGAAAAAACCCAGGATCAGTTCAACAAGTATGTGAAAAACGCGAAAGTACGAGCCTGATGAGGGCAAATCCCAGACCTAACCCAGACCTAACTTTTTTTTTTTTTTTTTTTTTTTGTCGTGGGGAAAATCTTCGAAAGACTCCCTCCCACCTCCTTGGGGAGAGGTGGGAGGGGTGTGTGGGATTCCCCGCGCCCGTACAACGACAGGCGCGGGACCTACCCACTAAAAACCCCACGGTGACCCTTCGGCACGCTTTGGGACGATACCGGGAATCGCTCGAAGCATTCTTCCGGTATCCTCCCCGTGCCCGCGCTTTCGCGCCCATCCCCCGGGGGGACAATCGGTCCACCCAGTAGACACACTGCCTCATAGCGGCGGTACGGGGCCACTCCATCCCGGCGCTATCCGTCCCGGGGCTGCGTTTAGTGGCGGCTGCGAGCCCCAACTCGCAGCCGCCCGCGACCCCGTTTCCACCCCTCGGCGGCCGGGCGTTCATGGCCGCACCAGACCGCCGCACCCAGACCTAACTTGCGTTATCCTCTAAAATATTGATCGAAACCAGGTTTAATGGACTGTTTCAGTGTGGTACCACACTACTACGTGATCCGAACCAGTTTAAACCCAGGATCAGTTCAACAAGTATGTGAAAAACGCGAAAGTATGAGCCTGATGAGGGCATATCCTAGACCTAACCCAAACCTAACATGCGTTATCCTCTAAAATATTGATCCAAACCAAGTTTAATGGACTGCTTCAGTGTGGTACCACTTTACTACGTGATTCAAAGCAGAAAAAAACCCTCGATCAGGTCAACATGTATGTTAAAACTGCGAAAGTATGACCCTGATGAGGGCAAATCCCAGGCCTAACCTAGACCTGACATGCTTTGTCCTCTGAAATATTGATGGAAGCCAGGTTTAATTGACTGTTTCAGTGTCGTACTTCATTACTACGTGATGCAATCCAGAAAAAGCCCCGGATCTAGCCATCAAGTATGAGAAATATGCGAAAGAATGAGCCTGATGAGGGCAAGTCCTAGATCTAACCCAGACCTAACATGCGTTATCCTCTAAAATATTGATCGAAACCAGGTTTAATTGACTGTTTCAGTGTCGTACTTCATTACTACGTGATGCAATCCAGGAAAAGCCCCGGATCTAGCCATCAAGTATGAGAAATAAGCGAAAGAATGAGCCTGATGAGGGCAAATCCCAGACCTATCCCAGACCTAACTTGCGTTATCCTCTAAAATATTGATCGAAACCAGGTTTAATTGACCGCTTCAGTGTGGTACCACATTACTACGTGATCCAATCCAGAAAAAACCCAGGATCTGTTCTACAGGTATGTGAAAACCGCGAAAGTACGAGCCTGATGAGGGCAAATCCCAGACCTAACCTAGACCTAACATGCGATATCCTCTAAAATATTTATCCAGACCAGGTTTAATTGAATGTTTCAGTGTGGTACCACATTACTACGTGAACCAAACCAGAGAAAACCCAGGATCCGTTCAACAAGTATGTGAAGAATGCGAAGCTATGAGTCTGATCAGTGAAAATCCCAGGGCTAACCTAGACCTAACTTGCGTTATCCTCTAAAATATTGATCGAAACCAGGTTGAATGGACTGTTTCAGTGACGTACTTCATTACTACGTGATGCAATCCAGAAAAAGCCCTGGATCTAGCCATCAAGTATGAGAAATATGCGAAAGTATGAGCCTGATGAGAGCAAATCCCAGACCTATACCAGACATAACTTGCGTTATCCTCCAAAATATTGATCGAAACCGGGGTTAATTGACTGTTTCAGTGTGGTACCACATTACTACGTGATGCAAACCAGAAAAAATCCAAGATCAGTTCAACAAGTATGTGAAAAACGCGAAAGTATGAGCCTGATGAGGGCAAATCCCAGGCCTAACCTATACCTAACATGCGTTGTCCTCTAAAACATTGATGGAAACCAGGTTTAATTGACTGTTTCAGTGTCGTACTTCATTACTACGTGATGCAATCCAGAAAAAGCCCTGGATCTAGCCATCAAGTATGAGAAATATGCGAAAGAATGAGCCTGATGAGAGCAAATCCCAGACCTATACCAGACATAACTTGCGTTATCCTCTAAAATATTGATCGAAACCAGGTTTAATTGACTGTTTCGGTGTGGTACCACATTACTACGTGATCCAATCCAGAAATAGGCCACGATCTATCCATGAAGTATGAGAAATAGGCGAAAGTATGAGCCTGATGAGGGCAAATCCTAGACCTAACCCAGACCTAACATGCGTTAGCCTCAAAAATATTTATCAATACCAGGTTTAATTGAATGTTTCAGTGTGGTACCACATTACTACGTGATCCATAGCAGAAAAAACCCAGGATCTGTTCAACAAGTATGTGAAAAATGCGAAAGTATGAGCCTGATGAGGGCAAATCCCAGACCTATCCCAGACCTAACTTGCGTTGTCCTCTAAAATATTTATCATACCAGGTTTGTTGAATGTTTCGGTGTGGTACCACATTACTACGTGATCCAAGCCAGAAATAGACCACGATCTATCCATGAAGTATGAGAAATATGCGAAAGTATGAGCCTGATGAGGGCATATCCTAGACCCAACCCAAACCTAACATGCGTCATCCTCTAAAATATTGATCCAAACCAGGTTTAATTGACTGTTTCAGCGTGGTGCCACTTTACTACGTGATCCAATCCAGAAATAGCCCAGGATCCAGCCATGAAGTATGAGAAATATGCGAAAGTATGAGCCTGATGAGGGCAAATCCTAGACCTAACCCAGACCAAATCTGCGTTATCCTCTAAAATATTGATCGAAACCAGGTTTAATTGACTGTTTCAGTGTGGTACCACATTACTACGTGACCCAAACCAGAAAAAACCCAAGACCCGTTCAACAAGTATGTGAAAAACGCGAAAGTATGAGCCTGATAAGGGCGAATCCCAGACCTATCCCAGACCTAACTTGCGTTATCCTCTAAAATATTGATCGAAACCAGGTTTAATTGACTGTTTCAGCGTGGTACCACATTACTACGTGATACAATCCAGAAACAGCCCAGGATCTAGCCATGAAGTATGAGAAATATGCGAAAGTATGAGCCTGATGGGGGCATGTCCTAGACCTAACCCAAACCTAACATGCGTTATCCTCTAAAATATTGATCCAAAGCAGGTTTAATGGACTGCTTCAGTGTGGTACCACTTTACTACGTGATTCAAAGGAGAAAAAACCCTCGATCAGGACAACATGTATGTTAAAACTGCGAAAGTATGACCCTGATGAGGGCAAATCCCAGGCCTAACCTAGACCTAACATGCTTTGTCCTCTAAAATATTGATGGAAACCAGGTTTAATTGACTGTTTCAGTGTCGTACTTCATTACTACGTGATGCAATCCAGAAAAAGCCCCGGATCTAGCCATCAAGTATGAGAAATATGCGAATGAATGAGCCTGATGAGGGCAAGTCCTAGATCTAACCCAGACCTAACATGCGTTATCCTCTAAAATATTGATCGAAACCAGGTTTAATTGACTGTTTCAGTGTGCTACCTCTTTACTACGTGATCCAAAGTAGAAAAAGCCCTCGATCAGGTCAACATGTATGTTAAAACTGCGAAAGTATGACCCTGATGAGGGCACATCCCAGACCTAACCTAGACCTAACATGAATTATTCTCTAAAATATTGATCGAAACCAGGTTTAATTGACTGTTTCAGTGTCGTACTTCATTACTACGTGATGCAATCCAGGAAAAGCCCCGGATCTAGCCATCAAGTATGAGAAATAAGCGAAAGAATGAGCCTGATGAGGGCAAATCCCAGACCTATCCCAGACCTAACTTGCGTTATCCTCTAAAATATTGATCGAAACCAGGTTTAATTGACCGCTTCAGTGTGGTACCACATTACTACGTGATCCAATCCAGAAAAAACCCAGGATCTGTTCTACAGGTATGTGAGAACCGCGAAAGTAAGAGCCTGATGAGGGCAAATCCCAGACCTAACCTAGACCTAACATGCGATATCCTCTAAAATATTTATCCAGACCAGGTTTAATTGAATGTTTCAGTGTGGTACCACATTACTACGTGAACCAAACCAGAGAAAACCCAGGATCCGTTCAACAAGTATGTGAAGAATGCGAAGCTATGAGTCTGATCAGTGAAAATCTCAGGGCTAACCTAGACCTAACTTGCGTTATCCTCTGAAATATTGATCGAAACCAGGTTGAATGGACTGTTTCAGTGTGGTACCACATTACTACGTGATGCAAACCAGAAAAAATCCAAGATCAGTTCAACAAGTATGTGAAAAACGCGAAAGTATGAGCCTGATGAGGGCAAATCCCAGGCCTAACCTATACCTAACATGCGTTGTCCTCTAAAACATTGATGGAAACCAGGTTTAATTGACTGTTTCAGTGTCGTACTTCATTACTACGTGATGCAATCCAGAAAAAGCCCAAGACCCGTTCAACAAGTATGTGAAAAACGCGAAAGTATGAGCCTGATAAGGGCGAATCCCAGACCTATCCCAGACCTAACTTGCGTTATCCTCTAAAATATTGATCGAAACCAGGTTTAATTGACTGTTTCAGCGTGGTACCACATTACTACGTGATACAATCCAGAAACAGCCCAGGATCTAGCCATGAAGTATGAGAAATATGCGAAAGTATGAGCCTGATAGGGGCATGTCCTAGACCTAACCCAAACCTAACATGCGTTATCCTCTAAAATATTGATCCAAAGCAGGTTTAAAGGACTGCTTCAGTGTGGTACCACTTTACTACGTGATTCAAAGGAGAAAAAACCCTCGATCAGGTCAACATGTATGTTAAAACTGCGAAAGTATGACCCTGATGAGGGCAAATCCCAGGCCTAACCTAGACCTAACATGCTTTGTCCTCTAAAATATTGATGGAAACCAGGTTTAATTGACTGTTTCAGTGTGGTACCACATTACTACGTGATCCAATCCAGAAATAGCCCAGGATCCAACCATGAAGTATGAGAGATATGCGAAAGTATGAGCCTGATGAGGGCAAATCCTAGACCTAACCCAGACCTAACATGCGTTATCCTATAAAATATTTATCAAGACCAGGTTTAATTGATTGTTTCAGTGTGGTACCACATTACTACGTGATCCAATCCAGAAAGAGCCAAGGATCTAGCCATGAAGTATGAGAAATATGCGAAAGTATGAGCCTGAAGCAAATCCTAGACCTAACCCAAACCTAACATGCGTTATCCTCAAAGATATTGATCGAAACCAGGTTTAATCGACTGTTTCAGTGTGGCACCACATTACAACGTGATCCAAACCAGAAAAAAACCCAGGATCTGTTCAACAAGTATGTGAAGTGTGCGAAAGTATGAGTCTGATGACGGCAAATCCCAGGCCTAAACTAGACATAACTTTCGTTATCCTCTAAAATATTGATCGAAAGCAGGTTTAATTGACTGTTTTATTGTGGTACCACTTTACTGCGTGATCCAAAGCAGAAAAAACACTCGATCAGGTCAACATGCATGTTAAAACTGCGAAAGTATGACCCTGATGAGGGCAAATCCCAGGCCTAACCTAGACCTAACATGCTTTGTCCTCTAAAATATTGATGGAAACCAGGTTTAATTGACTGTTTCAGTGTCGTACTTCATTACTACGTGATGCAATCCAGAAAAAGCCCCGGATCTAGCCATCAAGTATGAGAAATATGCGAAAGAATGAGCCTGATGAGGGCAAGTCCTAGATCTAACCCAGACCTAACATGCGTTATCCTCTAAAATATTGATCGAAACCAGGTTTAATTGACTGTTTCAGTGTGTTACCTCTTTACTACGTGATCCAAAGTAGAAAAAGCCCTCGATCAGGTCAACATGTATGTCAAAACTGCGAAAGTATGACCCTGATTAGGGCAAATCCCAGGCCTAACCTAGACCTAACATGCGATATCCTCTAAAATATTTATCCAGACCAGGTTAAATTGAATGTTACGGTGTGGTACCACATTACTACGTGAGCCAAACCAGAAAAAACCCAGGATCCGTTCAACAAGTATGTGAAGAATGCGAAGCTATGAGTCTGATCAGTGAAAATCTCAGGGCTAACCTAGACCTAACTTGCGTTATCCTCTAAAATATTGATCGAAACCAGGTTGAATGGGCTGTTTCAGTGTGGTACCACACAGCTACGTGATCGGAACCAGAAAAAACCTAGGGTCTGTTCAACATGTACGTGAAAAACGCGAAAGTATGAGTCTGATGAGAGCAAATCCCAGACCTATCCCAGACCTAACTTGCGTTATCCACTAAAATATTGATCGATACCAGGTTTAATCGACTGTTTCAGTGTGGTACCACTTTACTACGTGATCCAAAGCAGAGAAAACCCTCGATCAGGTCAACATGTATGTAAAACTGCGAAAGTATGACCCTGATGAGGGCAAATCCCAGGCCTAACCTATACCTAACATGCGTTGTCCTCTGTAATATTCATGGAAACCAGGTTTAATTGACTGTTTCAGTGTCGTACTTCATTACTACGTGATGCAATCCAGAAAAAGCCCAGGATCTAGCCATCAAGTATGAGAAATATGCGAAAGAATGAGCCTGATGAGAGCAAATCCCAGGCCTATACCAGACATAACTTGCGTTATCCTCTAAAATATTGATGGAAACCAGGTTTAATTGACTGTTTCAGTGTCGTACTTCATTACTACGTGATGCAATCCAGGAAAAGCCCCGGATCTAGCCATCAAGTATGAGAAATAAGCGAAAGAATGAGCCTGATGAGGGCAAATCCCAGACCTATCCCAGACCTAACTTGCGTTATCCTCTAAAATATTGATCGAAACCAGGTTTAATTGACCGCTTCAGTGTGGTACCACATTACTACGTGATCCAATCCAGAAAAAACCCAGGATCTGTTCTACAGGTATGTGAGAACCGCGAAAGTAAGAGCCTGATGAGGGCAAATCCCAGACCTAACCTAGACCTAACATGCGATATCCTCTAAAATATTTATCCAGACCAGGTTTAATTGAATGTTTCAGTGTGGTACCACATTACTACGTGAACCAAACCAGAGAAAACCCAGGATCCGTTCAACAAGTATGTGAAGAATGCGAAAGTATGAGCCTGATGAGGGCAAATCCCAGGCCTAACCTATACCTAACATGCGTTGTCCTCTAAAACATTGATGGAAACCAGGTTTAATTGACTGTTTCAGTGTCGTACTTCATTACTACGTGATGCAATCCAGAAAAAGCCCAAGACCCGTTCAACAAGTATGTGAAAAACGCGAAAGTATGAGCCTGATAAGGGCGAATCCCAGACCTATCCCAGACCTAACTTGCGTTATCCTCTAAAATATTGATCGAAACCAGGTTTAATTGACTGTTTCAGCGTGGTACCACATTACTACGTGATACAATCCAGAAACAGCCCAGGATCTAGCCATGAAGTATGAGAAATATGCGAAAGTATGAGCCTGATGGGGGCATGTCCTAGACCTAACCCAAACCTAACATGCGTTATCCTCTAAAATATTGATCCAAAACAGGTTTAATGGACTGCTTTTGTGTGGTACCACTATATTACGTGATTCAAAGCAGAAAAAACCCTCGATGAGGTCAACATGTATGTTAAAACTGCGAAAGTATGACCCTGATTAGGGCAAATCCCAGGCCTAACCTAGACCTAACATGCGATATCCTCTAAAATATTTATCCAGACCAGGTTAAATTGAATGTTACGGTGTGGTACCACATTACTACGTGAACCAAACCAGAAAAAACCCAGGATCCGTTCAACAAGTATGTGAAGAATGCGAAGCTATGAGTCTGATCAGTGAAAATCTCAGGGCTAACCTAGACCTAACTTGCGTTATCCTCTAAAATATTGATCGAAACCAGGTTGAATGGGCTGTTTCAGTGTGGTACCACATTACTACGTGATTCATACCAGAAAATAACCCAGGATCTGTTCAACAAGTATGTGAAAAATGCGAAAGTATGATCCTGATGAGGGCAAATCCCAGACCTTTCCCAGACCTTACTTGCGTTGTCCTCTAAAATATTGATCGAAACCAGGTTTAATGGACTGTTTCAGTGTGGTACCACATTACTACGTGATCCAAACCAGAAAATAACCCTGGATCTGTTCAACGAGTATGTGAAGTGTGCGAAAGTATGAGTCTGATGAGGGCAAATCCCAGACCTATCCCAGACCTAACTTGCGTTATCCTCTAAAATATTGATCGAAACCAGGTTTAATTGACTGTTTCAGCGTGGTACCACATTACTACGTGATACAATCCAGAAATAGCCCAGGATCTAGCCATGAAGTATGAGAAATATGCGAAAGTATGAGCCTGATGAGGGCAAATCCTAGACGTAACCCAGACCTAACATACGTTATCCTCTAAAATATTTATCATGACCAGGTTTTATTGAATGTTTCAGTGTGGTACCACATTACTACGTGAACCAAACCGGAAAAAACCCAGGATCCGTTCAACAAGTATGTGAAGTATGCGAAAGTATGAGTCTGATGAGTGAAAATCCCAGGCCAGACCCAGACCTAACATGCCTTATCCTCTAAAACATTGATCGAAACCAGGTTTAATGGACTGTTTCAGTGTGGTACCACTTTACTACGTGGTCCAAAGCAGAAAAAACCCTCGATCAGGTCAACATGTGTGTTAAAACTGCGAAAGTATGACCCTGATGAGGGCAAATCCCAGGCCTATACCAGACATAACTTGCGTTATCCTCTAAAATATTGATGGAAACCAGGTTTAATTGACTGTTTCAGTGTCGCACTTCATTACTACGTGATGCAATCCAGAAAAAGCCCCGGATCTAGCCATCAAGTATGAGAAATATGCGAAAGAATGAGCCTGATGAGGGCAAATCCCAGACCTAACCTAGACCTAACATGCGATATCCTCTAAAATATTTATCCAGACCAGGTTTAATTGATTGTTTCAGTGTGGTACCACATTACTACGTGAACCAAACCAGAGAAAACCCAGGATCCGTTCAACAAGTATGTGAAGAATGCGAAGCTATGAGTCTGATCAGTGAAAATCTCAGGGCTAACCTAGACCTAACTTGCGTTATCCTCTAAAATATTGATCGAAACCAAGTTTAATTGACTGTTTCAGTGTGGTACCACATTACTACGTGATGCAAACCAGAAATAGACCACGATCTAACCATGAAGTATGAGAAATATGCGAAAGTATGAGCCTGATGAGGGCAAATCCTTCACCTAACCCAGACCTAACATGCGTTAGCCTCAAAAATATTTATCAAGACCAGGTTTAATGGAATGTTTCAGTGTGGTACCACATTACTACGTGATATATACCAGAAAAAACCCTCGACCAGGTCAACATGTATGTTAAAACTGCGAAAGTATGACCCTGATGAGGGCAAATCCCAGGCCTATACCAGACATAACTTGCGTTATCCTCTAAAATATTGATCGAAACCAGATTTTATTGACTGTTTCGGTGTGGTACCACATTACTACCTGACCCAATCTAGAAATAGCCCACGATCTATCCATGAAGTATGAGAAATATGCGAAAGTATGAGTCTGATGAGGGCAAATCCTAGACCTAACCCAGACCTAACATGCTTTAGCCTCAAAAATATTTATGAAGACCAGGTTTAATTGAATGTTTCAGTGTGGTACCACATTACTACGTGATCCATACCAGAAAAAACCCAGGATCTGTTCAACAAGTATGTGAAAAATGCGAAAGTATGATCCTGATGAGGGCAAATCCCAGACCTATCCCAGACCTAACTTGCGTTGTCCTCTAAAATATTTATCAAGATCAGGTTTGTTGAATGTTTCAGTGTGGTACCACATTACTACGTGAACCAAACCAGAAAAAACCCAGGATCTGTTCAACAAGTATGTGAAGAATGCGAAAGTATGAGCCTGATGAGAGCAAATCCTAGACCTAACCCAGACCTAATATGCGTTATCCTCTAAAATATTGATCGAAACCAGGTTTAATTGACTGTTTCAGCGTGGTACCACATTACTACGTGATACACTCCAGAAATAGCCCAGGATCTAGCCATGAAGTGTGAGAAATATGCGAAAGTATGACCCTGATTAGGGCAAATCCCAGGCCCAACCTAGACCTAACATGCGATATCCTCCAAAATATTTATCCAGACCAGGTTAAATTGAATGTTTCGGTGTGGTACCACATTAGTGCGTGATCCAATCCTGAAAAAACCCAGGATCTGTTCTACAGGTATGTGAAAAACGCGAAAGTACGAGCCTGATGAGGGCAAATTCCAGACCTAACCTAGACCTAGCATGTGATATCGTCTAAAATATTTATCCAGACCAGGTTTAATTGAATGTTTCAGTGTGGTACCACATTACTACGTGATCCAAACCAGAAAATAACCCAGGATCTGTTCAACGAGTATGTGAAGTGTGCGAAAGTATGACCCTGATGAGGGCAAATCCCAGGCCTATACCAGACATAACTTGCGTTATCCTCTAAAATATTGATGGAAACCAGGTTTAATTGACTGTTTCAATGTCGCACTTCATTACTACGTGATGCAATCCAGAAAAAGCCCCGGATCTAGCCATCAAGTATGAGAAATATGCGAAAGAATGAGCCTGATGAGGGCAAATCCCAGACCTATCCCAGACCTAACTTGCGTTATCCTCTAAAATATTGATCGAAACCAGGTTTAATTGACCGCTTCAGTGTGGTACCACATTACTACGTGATCCAATCCAGAAAAAACCCAGGATCTGTTCTACAGGTATGTGAAAAACGCGAAAGTACGAGCCTGATGAGGGCAAATCCCAGACCTAACCTAGACCTAACATGCGATATCCTCTAAAATATTTATCCAGACCAGGTTTAATTGATTGTTTCAGTGTGGTACCACATTACTACGTGAACCAAACCAGAGAAAACCCAGGATCCGTTCAACAAGTATGTGAAGAATGCGAAGCTATGAGTCTGATCAGTGAAAATCTCAGGGCTAACCTAGACCTAACTTGCGTTATCCTCTAAAATATTGATCGAAACCAGGTTGAATGGACTGTTTCAGTGTCGTACTTCATTACTACGTGATGCAATCCAGAAAAAGCCCTGGATCTAGCCATCAAGTATGAGAAATATGCGAAAGTATGAGCCTGATGAGAGCAAATCCCAGACCTATACCAGACATAACTTGCGTTATCCTCTAAAATATTGATCGAAACCAAGTTTAATTGACTGTTTCAGTGTGGTACCACATTACTACGTGATGCAAACCAGAAATAGACCACGATCTAACCATGAAGTATGAGAAATATGCGAAAGTATGAGCCTGATGAGGGCAAATCCTTCACCTAACCCAGACCTAACATGCGTTAGCCTCAAAAATATTTATCAAGACCAGGTTTAATGGAATGTTTCAGTGTGGTACCACATTACTACGTGATATATACCAGAAAAAACCCTCGACCAGGTCAACATGTATGTTAAAACTGCGAAAGTATGACCCTGATGAGGGCAAATCCCAGGCCTATACCAGACATAACTTGCGTTATCCTCTAAAATATTGATCGAAACCAGATTTTATTGACTGTTTCGGTGTGGTACCACATTACTACCTGACCCAATCTAGAAATAGCCCACGATCTATCCATGAGGTATGAGAAATATGCGAAAGTATGAGTCTGATGAGGGCAAATCCTAGACCTAACCCAGACCTAACATGCTTTAGCCTCAAAAATATTTATGAAGACCAGGTTTAATTGAATGTTTCAGTGTGGTACCACATTACTACGTGATCCATACCAGAAAAAACCCAGGATCTGTTCAACAAGTATGTGAAAAATGCGAAAGTATGATCCTGATGAGGGCAAATCCCAGACCTATCCCAGACCTAACTTGCGTTGTCCTCTAAAATATTTATCAAGATCAGGTTTGTTGAATGTTTCAGTGTGGTACCACATTACTACGTGAACCAAACCAGAAAAAACCCAGGATCTGTTCAACAAGTATGTGAAGAGTGCGAAAGTATGAGCCTGATGAGAGCAAATCCTAGACCTAACCCAGACCTAATATGCGTTATCCTCTAAAATATTGATCGAAACCAGGTTTAATTGACTGTTTCAGCGTGGTACCACATTACTACGTGATACACTCCAGAAATAGCCCAGGATCTAGCCATGAAGTGTGAGAAATATGCGAAAGTATGACCCTGATTAGGGCAAATCCCAGGCCCAACCTAGACCTAACATGCGATATCCTCCAAAATATTTATCCAGACCAGGTTAAATTGAATGTTTCGGTGTGGTACCACATTAGTGCGTGATCCAATCCTGAAAAAACCCAGGATCTGTTCTACAGGTATGTGAAAAACGCGAAAGTACGAGCCTGATGAGGGCAAATTCCAGACCTAACCTAGACCTAGCATGTGATATCGTCTAAAATATTTATCCAGACCAGGTTTAATTGAATGTTTCAGTGTGGTACCGCATTACTACGTGAACCAAACCAGAGAAAACCCAGGATCCGTTCAACAAGTATGTGAAGAATGCGAAAGTATGAGTCTGATTAGGGCAAATCCCAGACCTATCCCAGACCTAACTTGCGTTATCCTCTAAAATATTGATCGAAACCAGGTTTAATCGACTGTTTCAGTGTCGTACTTCATTACTACGTGATGCAATCCAGAAAAAGCCCTGGATCTAGCCATCAAGTATGAGAAATATGCGAAAGAATGAGCCTGATGAGGGCAAATCCCAGACCTAACCCAGACCTAACTTGCGTTATCCACTAAAATATTGATCGAAACCAGGTTTAATGGACTGTTTCAGTATGGTACCACACTACTACGTGATCCGAACCAGAAAAAACGCAGGATCCGTTCAACAAGTATGTGAAGAATGCGAAAGTATGAGTCTGATGAGTGAAAATCCCAGGCCTAACCTAGACCTAACATGCCTTATCGTCAATAATATTGATCGAAACCAGGATTAATCGACAGTTTCAGTGTGGTACCACATTACTACGTGATCCAAACCAGAAAAAAATCCAGGATCTGTTCAACGAGTATGTGAAGTGTGCGAAAGTATGATTCTGATGAGGGCAAATCTCTGACCTATCCCGGACCTAACTTGCGTTATCCTCTAAAATATTGATCGAAACCAGGTTTTATTGACAGTTTTAGTGCGGTACCACTTTACTACGTGATCCAAAGCAGAAAAAGCCATCGATCAGGTCAACATGCAGGTTAAAACTGCGAAAGTATGAGCCTGATGAGGGCAAATCCCAGACCTATCCTAGACCTAACTTGCGTTGTCCTCTAAAATATTTATCAAGACCAGGTTTGTTGAATGTTTCAGTGTGGTACCACATTACTACGTGAACCAAACCAGAAAAAACCCAGGATCCGTTCAACAAGTATGTGAAGAATGCGAAAGTATGAGCCTGATGAGGGCAACTCCCAGGCCTATCCCAGACCTAACTTGCGTTGTCCTCTAAAATATTTATCAAGACCAGGTTTGTTGAATGTTTCAGTGTGGTACCACATTACTACGTGAACCAAACCAGAAAAAACCCAGGATCTGTTCAACAAGTATGTGAAGAATGCGAAACTATGAGTCTGATCAGTGAAAATCTCAGGGCTAACCTAGACCTAACTTGCGTTATCCTCTAAAATATTGATCGAAACCAGGTTGAATGGACTGTTTCAGTGTGGTACCACACAGCTACGTGATCCGAACCAGAAAAAACCCAGGGTCTGTTCAACGTGTATGTGAAAAACGCGAAAGTATGAGTCTGATGAGGGCAAATCCCAGACCTATCCCAGACCTAACTTGCGTTATCCTCTAAAATATTGATCGAAACCAGGTTTAATCGACTGTTTCAGTGTCGTACTTCATTACTACGTGATGCAATCCAGAAAAAGCCCTGGATCTAGCCATCAAGTATGAGAAATATGCGAAAGAATGAGCCTGATGAGGGCAAATCCTAGACCTAACCCAGACCTAACATGCGTTATCCTCTAAAATATTGATCGAAACCAGGTTTAATTGACTGTTTCAGTGTGTTACCACATTACTACGTGCTCCAAAGTAGAAAAAACCCTCGATCAGGTCAACATGTATGTTAAAACTGCGAAAGTATGACCCTGATTAGGGCAAATCCCAGGCCTAACCTAGACCTAACATGCGATATCCTCCAAAATATTTATCCAGACCAGGTTTAATTGAATGTTTCGGTGTGGTACCACATTGCTGCGTGATACAATCCAGAAAAAACCCAGGATCTGTTCTACAGGTATGTAAAAAACGCGAAAGTACGAGCCTGATGAGGGCAAATCCCAGACCTAACCCAGACCTAACTTGCGTTATCCACTAAAATATTGATCGAAACCAGGTTTAATGGACTGTTTCAGTATGGTACCACACTACTACGTGATCCGAACCAGAAAAAACGCAGGATCCGTTCAACAAGTATGTGAAGAATGCGAAAGTATGAGTCTGATGAGTGAAAATCCCAGGCCTAACCTAGACCTAACATGCCTTATCGTCAATAATATTGATCGAAACCAGGATTAATCGACAGTTTCAGTGTGGTACCACATTACTACGTGATCCAAACCAGAAAAAAATCCAGGATCTGTTCAACGAGTATGTGAAGTGTGCGAAAGTATGATTCTGATGAGGGCAAATCTCTGACCTATCCCGGACCTAACTTTTTTTTTTTTTTTTTTTTTTTTTTGTCGTGGGGAAAATCTTCGAAAGACTCCCTCCCACCTCCTTGGGGAGAGGTGGGAGGCGTGTGTGGGATTCCCCGCGCCCGTACAACGACAGGCGCGGGACCTACCCACTAAAAACCCCACGGTGACCCTTCGGCACGCTTTGGGAGGATACCGGGAATCGCTCGAAGCATTCTTCCGGTATCCTCCCCGTGCCCGCGCTTTCGCGCCCATCCCCCGGGGGGACAATCGGTCCCCCCAGTAGACACACTGCCTCATAGCGGCGGGACGGGGCCACTCCATCCCGCCGCTATCCGTCCCGGGGCCGCGTTTAGTGGCGGCTGCGAGCCCCAACTCGCAACCGCCCGCGACCCCGTTTCCATCCCTCGGCGGCCGGGCGTTCATGGCCGCACCAGACCGCCGAGGGTGCCTCCCCTTGCGTCGGACCGGTAGGGGAAGGCACTCCTACTCCCAACCGGTCCGACCCGGCGCCGCCTGGCGGGAGGAGGGTCCCCTCAGGACCCCCCTCCCAGCCTAGGTCATCCGCCACGCCGAGGCGGCCGCCCGCGACGCCTCGCGACCGGGCGACGACCTCGGGCCACCGCACGAGCGCGCGCTTCAGCACGCCGCTGAAGCTCGCGCTCCCTCCCCGCGGCCTCTTTCTGCAACATATCCCGGACCTAACTTGCGTTATCCTCTAAAATATTGATCGAAACCAGGTTTTATTGACTGTTTTAGTGCGGTACCACTTTACTACGTGATCCAAAGCAGAAAAAGCCATCGATCAGGTCAACATGCATGATAAAACTGCGAAAGTATGAGCCTGATGAGGGCAAATCCCAGACCTATCCCAGACCTAACTTGCGTTGTCCTCTAAAATATTTATCAAGACCAGGTTTGTTGAATGTTTCAGTGTGGTACCACATTACTACGTGAACCAAACCAGAAAAAACCCAGGATCCGTTCAACAAGTATGTGAAGAATGCGAAAGTATGAGCCTGATGAGGGCAACTCCCAGGCCTATCCCAGACCTAACTTGCGTTGTCCTCTAAAATATTTATCAAGACCAGGTTTGTTGAATGTTTCAGTGTGGTACCACATTACTACGTGAACCAAACCAGAAAAAACCCAGGATCTGTTCAACAAGTATGTGAAGAATGCGAAAGTATGAGCCTGATGAGGGCAAATCCTAGACCTAACCCAGGCCTAACATGCGTTATCCTCTAAAATATTGATAGAAACCAGGTTTAATTGACTGTTTTATTTGTGGTACCACTTTTCTACGTGATCCAAAGCAGAAAAAACCCTCAATCAGGTCAACATGCATGTTAAAACTGCGAAAGTATGACCCTGATGAGCGCAAGTCCCAGGCCTAACGTAATCCTAACATGAGTTATCTTCTAAAATATTGATCGAAACCAGGTTTAATGGACTGTGTCAGTGTAGTACCACACTAATTCGTGATCCAAACCAGAAAAAACACAGGATCTAGCCATGAAGTATGAGAAATATGCGGAAGTATGACCCTGATGAGGGCAAATCCCAGACCTATCCCAGACCTAACTTGCGTTGTCCTCTAAAATATTGATCGGAACCAGTATGAGCCTGATGAGGGCGAATCCCAGACCTATCTCAGACCTAACTTGCGTTATCCTCTAAAATATTGATCGAAACCAGGTTGAATTGTCTGCTTCAGGGTGGCACCACATTACTACGTGATACAATCCAGAAATAGCCCAGGATCTAGCCATGAAGTATGAGAAATATGCGAAAGTATGAGCCTGATGAGGGCAAATCCTAGACGTAACCCAGATCTAACTTACGTTATCCTCTAAAATATTTATCAAGACCAGGTTTAATTGAATGTTTCAGTGTGGTACCACATTACTACGTTAACCAAACCGGAAAAAACCCAGGATCCGTTCAACAAGTATGTGAAAAATGCGAAAGTATGAGTCTGATCAGTGAAAATCCCAGGCCTAACCTAGACCTCACATGCGTTATCCTCTAACATATTGATCGAAACCAGGTTTAATGGACTGTTTCAGTGTGGTACCACTTTACTACGTGATCCACAGCAGAAAAAACCCTCGATCAGGTCAACATGTATGTTAAAACTGCGAAAGTATGACCCTGATGAGGGCAAATCCCTGGCCTAACTTATACCTAACATGCGTTGTCCTCTCAAATATTGATGGAAACCAGGTTTAATTGACTGTTTCAGTGTCGTACTTCATTACTGCGTGATGCAATCCAGAAAAAGCCCTGGATCTAGCCATCATGTATGAGAAATATGCGAAAGAATGAGCCTGATGAGAGCAAATCCCAGACCTAACCTAGACCTAACATGAATTATTCTCTAAAATATTGATCGTAACCAGGTTTAATGGACTGCTTCAGTGTGGTACCACATTACTACGTGATCCAAACCAGAAAAAACCCAGGATCTGTTCAACAAGTATGTGAAAAACGCGAAAGTATGAGCCTGATGAGGGCAAATCCTAGACCTAACCCAGACCTAACATGCGTTATCCTCTAAAATAGTGATCGAAACCAGGTTTAATGGACTGTTTCAGTGTGGTACCACACTACTACGTGATCCAAACCAGAAAAAACCCAGGATCTGTTCAACAAGTATGTGAAGAATGCGAAAGTATGAGCCTGATCAGGGCAAATCCTAGACCTAACCCAGACCTAACATGCGTTATCCTCTAAACTAGTGATCGAAACCAGGTTTAATGGACTGTTTCCGTGCGGTACCACATTACTTCGTGATGCAATCCAGAAAAAGACCAGGATCTAGCCATCAAGTATGAGAAATATGCGAAAGTATGACCCTGATGAGGGCAAATCCCAAACCTATCCCAGACCTAACTTGCGTTGTCCTCTAAAATATTGATCGAAACCAGTATGAGCCTGATGAGGGCGAATCCCAGACCTATCTCAGACCTAACTTGCGTTATCCTCTAAACTATTGATCGAAACCAGGTTTAATTGACTGCTTCAGCGTGGCACCACATTACTACATGATACAATCCAGAAATAGCCCAGGATCTAGCCATGAAGTATGAGAAATATGCGAAAGTATGAGCCTGATGAGGGCAAATCCTAGACGTAACCCAGACCTAACATACGTTGTCCTCTAAAATATTTATCAAGACAAGGTTTAATTGAATGTTTCAGTGTGGTACCACTTTACTACGTGAACCAAACCGGAAAAAACCCAGGATCCGTTCAACAAGTATGTGAAAAATGCGAAAGTATGAGTCTGATCAGTGAAAATCCCAGGCCTAACCTAGACCTAACATGCGTAATCCTCTAAAATATTGATCGAAACCAGGTTTAATGGACTGTTTCAGTGTGGTACCACTTTACTACGTGATTCAAAGCAGAAAAAACCCTCGATCAGGTCAACATGTATGTTAAAACTGCGAAAGTATGACCCTGATGAGGGCAAATCCCAGGCCTAACCTATACCTAACATGCGTTGTCCTCTAAAATATTGATGGAAACCAGGTTTAATTGACTGTTTCAGTGTCGTACTTCATTACTACGTGATGCAATCCAGAAAAAGCCCTGGATCTAGCCATCAAGTATGAGAAATATGCGAAAGAATGAGCCTGATGAGAGCAAATCCCATACCTATCTCAGACCTAACTTGCGTTATCCTCTAAAATATTGATCGAAACCAGGTTTAATGGACTGTTTCAGTGTGGTATCACACTACTACGTGATCCGAACCAGAAAAGACCCAGGATCCGTTCAACAAGTATGTGAAGAATGCGAAAGTATGAGTCTGATCAGTGAAAATCTCAGGGCTAACCTAGACCTAACATGCGTTATCCTCTAAAATATTGATCGAAACCAGGTTTAATTGACTGTTTCAGTGTGTTACCACTTTACTACGTGATCCAAAGTAGAAAAAACCCTCGATCAGGTCAACATGTATGTTAAAACTGCGAAAGTATGACCCTGATTAGGGCATATCCCAGACCTATCCCAGACCTAACTTGCGTTGTCCTCTAAAATATTGATCGAAACCAGGTTTAATGGACTGTTTCAGTGTGGTACCACACTACTACGTGATCCGAACCAGAAAAGACCCAGGATCCGTTCAACAAGTATGTGAAGAATGCGAAAGTATGAGTCTGATGAGTGAAAATCCCAGGCCTAACCTAGACCTAACATGCGTTATCCTCAATAATATTGATCGAAACCAGGTTTAATCGACAGTTTCAGTGTGGTACCACATTACTACGTGATCCAAACCAGAAAGAAATCCAGGATCTGTTCAACGAGTATGTGAAGTGTGCGAAAGTATGAGTCTGATGAGGGCGAATCCCAGACCTATCTCAGACCTAACTTGCGTTATCCTCTAAAATATTGATCGAAACCAGGTTTAATTGACTGTTTCAGCGTGGTACCACATTACTACGTGATACAATCCAGAAATAGCCCAGGATCTAGCCATGAAGTATGAGAAATATGCGAAAGTATGAGCCTGATGAGGGCAAATCCTAGACGTAACCCAGATCTAACATACGTTATCCTATAAAATATTTATCAAGACCAGGTTTAATTGAATGTTTCAGTGTGGTACCACATTACTACGTGAACCAAACCGGAAAAAACCCAGGATCCGTTCAACAAGTATGTGAAAAATGCGAAAGTATGAGTCTGATCAGTGAAAATCCCAGGCCTAACCTAGACCTCACATGCGTTATCCTCTAACATATTGATCGAAACCAGGTTTAATGGACTGTTTCAGTGTGGTACCACTTTACTACGTGATCCAAAGCAGAAAAAACCCTCGATCAGGTCAACATGTATGTTAAAACTGCGAAAGTATGACCCTGATGAGGGCAAATCCCTGGCCTAACTTATACCTAACATGCGTTGTCGTCTCAAATATTGATGGAAACCAGGTTTAATTGACTGTTTCAGTGTCGTACTTCATTACTACGTGATGCAATCCAGAAAAAACCCTCGATCAGGTCAACATGTATGTTAAAACTGCGAAAGTGTGACCCTGATGAGGGCAAATCCCTGGCCTAACTTATACCTAACATGCGTTGTCCTCTCAAATATTGATGGAAACCAGGTTTAATTGACTGTTTCAGTGTCGTACTTCATTACTACGTGATGCAATCCAGAAAAAGCCCTGGATCTAGCCATCATGTATGAGAAATATGCGAAAGAATGAGCCTGATGAGAGCAAATCCCAGACCTATACCAGACATAACTTGCATTATCCTCTAAAATATTGATCGAAACCAGGTTTAATTGACTGTTTCGGTGTGATACCACATTACTACGTGATCCAATCCAGAAAAAGCCCAGGATCTAGCCATGAAGTATGAGAAATATGCGAAAGTATGAGCCTGATGAGGGCAAATCCTAGACGTAACCCAGATCTAACATACGTTATCCTATAAAATATTTATCAAGACCAGGTTTAATTGAATGTTTCAGTGTGGTACCACATTACTACGTGAACCAAACCGGAAAAAACCCAGGATCCGTTCAACAAGTATGTGAAAAATGCGAAAGTATGAGTCTGATCAGTGAAAATCCCAGGCCTAACCTAGACCTCACATGCGTTATCCTCTAAAATATTGGTCGAAACCAGGTTTTATTGACTGTTTCGGTGTGGTACCACATTACTACGTGATCCAATCCAGAAAAAGCCCTGGATCTGTTCAACAAGTATGTGAAAAATGCGAAAGTATGATCCTGATGAGGGCAAATCCCAGACCTATCCCAGACCTAACTTGCGTTGTCCTCTAAAATCTTGATCGAAACCAGGTTTAATGGACTGTTTCAGTGTGGTACCACATTACTACGTGAACCAAACCAGAAAAAACCCTCGATCAGGTCAACATGTATGTTAAAACTGCGAAAGTGTGACCCTGATGAGGGCAAATCCCTGGCCTAACTTATACCTAACATGCGTTGTCCTCTCAAATATTGATGGAAACCAGGTTTAATTGACTGTTTCAGTGTCGTACTTCATTACTACGTGATGCAATCCAGAAAAAGCCCTGGATCTAGCCATCATGTATGAGAAATATGCGAAAGAATGAGCCTGATGAGAGCAAATCCCAGACCTATACCAGACATAACTTGCATTATCCTCTAAAATATTGATCGAAACCAGGTTTAATTGACTGTTTCGGTGTGATACCACATTACTACGTGATCCAATCCAGAAAAAGCCCAGGATCTGTTGAACAAGTATGTGAAAAATGCGAAAGTATGATCCTGATGAGGGCAAATCCCAGACCTATTCCAGACCTAACTTGCGTTGTCCTCTAAAATCTTGATCGTAACCAGGTTTAATGGACTGTTTAAGTGTGGTACCACATTACTACGTGATCCAAACCAGAAAAAACCCAGGATCTGTTCAACAAGTATGTGAAAAACGCGAAAGTATGAGCCTGATGAGGGCAAATCCTAGACCTAACCCAGACCTAACATGCGTTATCCTCTAAAATAGTGATCGAAACCAGGTTTAATGGACTGTTTCAGTGTGGTACCACACTACTACGTGATCCAAACCAGAAAAAACCCAGGATCTGTTCAACAAGTATGTGAAGAATGCGAAAGTATGAGCCTGATCAGGGCAAATCCTAGACCTAACCCAGACCTAACATGCGTTATCCTCTAAACTAGTGATCGAAACCAGGTTTAATGGACTGTTTCCGTGCGGTACCACATTACTTCGTGATGCAATCCAGAAAAAGACCAGGATCTAGCCATCAAGTATGAGAAATATGCGAAAGTATGACCCTGATGAGGGCAAATCCCAGACCTATCCCAGACCTAACTTGCGTTGTCCTCTAAAATATTGATCGAAACCAGTATGAGCCTGATGAGGGCGAATCCCAGACCTATCTCAGACCTAACTTGCGTTATCCTCTAAAATATTGATCGAAACCAGGTTTAATTGACTGCTTCAGCGTGGCACCACATTACTACATGATACAATCCAGAAATAGCCCAGGATCTAGCCATGAAGTATGAGAAATATGCGAAAGTATGAGCCTGATGAGGGCAAATCCTAGACGTAACCCAGACCTAACATACGTTGTCCTCTAAAATATTTATCAAGACCAGGTTTGATTGAATGTTTCAGTGTGGTACCACTTTACTACGTGAACCAAACCGGAAAAAACCCAGGATCCGTTCAACAAGTATGTGAAGAATGCGAAAGTATGAGTCTGATGAGTGAAAATCCCAGGCCTAACCTAGACCTAACATGCGTAATCCTCTAAAATATTGATCGAAACCAGGTTTAATGGACTGTTTCAGTGTGGTACCACTTTACTACGTGATTCAAAGCAGAAAAAACCCTCGATCAGGTCAACATGTATGTTAAAACTGCGAAAGTATGACCCTGATGAGGGCAAATCCCAGGCCTAACCTATACCTAACATGCGTTGTCCTCTAAAATATTGATGGAAACCAGGTTTAATTGACTGTTTCAGTGTCGTACTTTTTTTTTTTTTTTTTTTTTTTTTTTTTTTTTTTTTTTTTTGTCGTGGGGAAAATCTTCGAAAGACTCCCTCCCACCTCCTTGGGGAGAGGTGGGAGGGGTGTGTGGGATTCCCCGCGCCCGTACAACGACAGGCGCGGGACCTACCCACTAAAAACCCCACGGTGACCCTTCGGCACGCTTTGGGAGGATACCGGGAATCGCTCGAAGCATTCTTCCGGTATCCTCCCCGTGCCCGCGCTTTCGCGCCCATCCCCCGGGGGGACAATCGGTCCCCCCAGTAGACACACTGCCTCATAGCGGCGGGGCGGGGCCACTCCATCCCGCCGCTATCCGTCCCGGGGCCGCGTTTAGTGGCGGCTGCGAGCCCCAACTCGCAACCGCCCGCGACCCCGATTCCACCCCTCGGCGGCCGGGCGTTCATGGCCACACCAGACCGCCGAGGGTGCCTCCCCTTGCGTCGGACCGGTAGGGGGAGGCACTCATACCCCCACCCGGTCCGACCCGGCGCCGCCTGGCGGGAGGAGGGTCCCCTCAGGACCCCCCTCCCAGACTAGGTCATCCGCCACGCCGAGGCGGCCGCCCGCGACGCCTCGCGACCGGGCGACGACCTCGGGCCACCGCACGAGCGCGAGCTTCAGTGCGCCGCTGAAGCTCGCGCTCCCTCCCCGCGGCCTCCTTCTGCAACATTACGTTCTCGCAGAAGGAGGCCACGGCCCTCCACTTCTCCTCGCTGCCGAGCATGGCGCGCACCACGCCCGGCAGCGAGACATCCCGCCCGACGACGCCGACAAGGACACGGCGCTCCCCCTCCCACGCGGGGCATACCTCCAGGGTATGATCCGCCGTGTCCTGCTCAGCGTCGCAGTGGCAGCAACGCGCCGTCGGCTCCTTCCCTATCCGGCACAGGTATCTTCCGAAGCTGCCATGCCCGGAAAATACCTGTGCCAGCCGGTAGGTGAGGCTGCCATGGCCTCTGTCCAGCCACTCCTTCAGGAGTGGCCGAACAGCCCCGACAGTCCGGTGCCCCGCGGTTGGCAGAGCCAGCCGCTCCTGCCACGCGAGCAACACGGACTGCCGGGCCTGGCGCTTCAAATCGCCCCAAGCAGGTTCCTGCCCGCCCGGGACCGCCCCCACCCCCGCGCGACGGTCGACGCGGTGCCGGTACATCACCGCGTGCGACCGCGCGAGCAGGTCCATGGGCGGCATCCCCGCTAGAACCGTCGCCGCCTCATGTGACATGGTCCGATACCCGCGGACGACCCTGAGCGCCATGCGCCTCTGCACCCGACGCAGCATAGTCATGCTGCGCCGGGAGGCAGCCAGGTCGTCCGCCCAGACGGGGGCCCCGTATAGGGCCACCGACTGGACCATTGCCACATAGAGGCGACGAACTCGGCCCGCCGGGCCCCCCAGGTTGGGCAGGATCCGGCCCAGAGCCGCAACCATCCTTTCCAACCGGGGGACCAGGCAGCGGAAATGCTTCTCGAAACGCCAGTGGCTATCGAGGATCAGCCCTAGATACCTGATCTGGGGCTTCACCTCGATGTCAGCCCCACCCACCCGAATCAGAGGGGGTGACGGATCCTGCCGAGGTGAATGAAACGCAATCACCTCGGTCTTATGGACCGCCACCGTCATCCCCATCCCCCTGATCCGGTCGACGACGCGTTGCGACCCCTCCTCCGCGCGACGCATGGCCCTCCCCCAGTGCGCCCCGACGGCCAGCACCAGTGTGTCATCCGCATAACACACCGTGCTGACGCCGTCGGGGAGGCCGGCCCGCAACACCGAGTCGTACGCGATGTTCCACAGGAGTGGCCCGAGGACCGACCCCTGCGGAACACCGCAGTACACCTCCCTCCGCATATCACCATCCCGGCCCGGATACTCGATCCACCTGCCGCGGAGATAATCCCCGACGACCGCCCTGAGACAAGGGGGGACTCGATGATATTCGAGTCCCCTCCTTATCTCTTCCCAGGGGAGGGTGTTAAAGGCATTGGCAATATCCAAGGATATTGCCAATGCCACCCCTCCCCGGGAGACGGCCGCCTCCGAGAGGGCCCTCACACGACCTATCGCGTCGATAGTCGATCGGCCCCCCCGGAAACCGAACTGGCAGTCGGCCAGACCGGGATCACCCCGCGACAGGTGCTCGACGAGGCGGGCAGCAATCACACGCTCGAAGAGCTTGCCCACCTCGTCGAGGAGACAAATGGGCCGGTATGCGGAGGGAGACTCCGCGGGCCGACCCTCCTTCCGGAGGAGGACCATCCTCGCCACCTTCCAACTGGGGGGGAATCGCCCGTCCCTCAGGCAGCGGTCGAACAACCGCCTGAGGTCGGCCCCAAGGACGCCCTGGGTCAAGACCCAAACCCGGCCGGGCACACCATCCGGACCCGGGGCCGTGTTACGAACCCCGAGCCGTCTGATGGCCGCTGCCAGCTCCTCCTGCGTGACCCCCAGCTCGGCCGTCCACTCCACTGGGACAGCCGCCGCCGCCGGAGGACGCGGTCCCCTCTCCCCAATTGGGAAGAGTGTATTGACCACGTCCTCCAGCAGCCAAGGGTCAAGACCCTCGGTGACGGGGGGCGCCCACGGGCGGAGCTTATTCAGCACCACCTTATATGGGCGCCCCCATGGATCGTCATCAAGGGTCTGGAGGAGCTCCTTCCATGCCTGGGTCTTGGCCCGTTTGATGGCGACCTGCAGAGCAACCCGCGCCACGCGGTATGCTCCATACAGGTCATCAGCTGCCCTCGCTCGCGCCACGCCGTCGCCTGTACGCTGACGACGGCGCGCGCGGGTGTACTGGCGTCGGGCGCGGACAGTCGCGACTCGCAACTCCGCGATCGCGTCCGACCACCAGTACACCGCCCGGCGAGGAGAAGCCCGCCCGAGCCGAGGCATCGCCGCGTCGCAAATACCCGCGACCAATGCCCCGAGCCGGGCGACCTCCTCCTCTATGCTCGGCAACTCGGCCGCTCCCTGCGGCCAAGTTGCAGCGAGGGCAGCTGCCATCAGGGCGTCCTTGTCCAGGCGCGGAAGCGCCCAGCGGCGTGGTGGGGTGCCACGCAGGCGGCCGTGTCGGGATGCACTCGCGGCGGCAGAGACCTCCATCCGGATGTACCGGTGATCGGAGAGTGTCTCTGCCCCCGCGACCACGTACCAACCCGACACCATGCGCACGGCGTTGGGGGTCGCGAATCCAACATCCACGATGGACCCCCCATATCGCCGCACGCATGTGTGCTCCGACCCCCGGTTCAATACCCGGAGGTCGAGTCCCGCCGCCCAATCGCCCAGGATCCCGCCGCGAACGGAGGTCCTGGGGGATCCCCAAGCCACCGACTTGGCATTAAAATCCCCCAGGACCAGCACCGGCCGGGCCGCGTAGCGCTGCACGCATGCCGCGACCTCGGCCAAGTACAGCTCGAACGCAGCGTGACCGCTACGGGGCGAAATGTAGCACCCCACCACAGCGACTCCCCCCCAGTCCACGGCGACGAATCCCCGACCGCGCTCCAACAAGGAGAACGGTGGGGACCCGTCGCCCCCTCCCCATACCGTTGCCACCAAGCCGTCCGCGTCGCCCACCCAATGAGGGTGATCAGGGACGCGGTACGGCTCGGCGGCGACCGCCAGGCCAATCCCCCACTCCGCGAGGACTTGGGACATCAAGTCCTGTGCCGCGCGGCAGTGGTTGAGATTGGCCTGGAGGAGGAGGCGGGGCGGCATTAATTAATGGCCGCGCCAGCCTCCTCCCGGCCGTCCGTCCCCGTAGCACCGTCCACCTCCATGGAGGACGATGCCACCGCCCTCGGCACCGGAGCCGGTGCAGCCCGCCTCTTCCTCTCCTTCCGCGAGGGGGGGGAGCACTTCTTGCTCCCCACCCTGTGATCGGCTGGCCTCCCCATTTCCGCACACAGCGGGCAGTGGGGGGCCGCCGAGCACTGGCTCGCACGGTGCTCTTTGGCACCGCAGCGGTAACACTGACCGCTGCGGTCCACCGGCGAGGTGCACCACTGCCTCACGTGCCCCAATTCGAGGCAGCGGTGACACTGGAGCGGGCGCGGCGCGAGGATTTCCACTCGCGCCGAAACCCACCCCACCAACACCCTCCCGGATTCCGCCACCTTACGGGCGGCGGAGAGGGGGCACCGGGCCCACACCGACCCGAGGCCGGAGGGCGACCTGCGGATCTCTCCGATTCGCAGGTCCTCCACAGGACAGTTCCCCGCCCTCGCAAGGGCACGGGACACATCCTGTGCGCTGACCGAGTCGTCCAGCCCACAAACGCGCATCTCCGTGCGCTTCGTGGGCCGGGCGACCCGGACACCTCGCTCGCCCAGCTGCTCCCGGAGCCTCTGGGCGAGACGATCTGCCTTCGCGCCGCCTTCTGCACCGGGGATCTCCAGCAAGAGACCCCCGGTCACGGCCCTCTTCGCCCTCACGGAGGCGATGCCCAGCTCTTCCAGGGAGATATTCTCCCTGGCGAGCCGCATCGCCTCCGCGAGGGTCAGGTCGCCCCCCTGCGCAACGGTCAGCGTCACCGCTGCCGTTTTTGGGGGACGACCTGGTCGTGCCTTCCCGACCTTCGCGGCCTTTACCTTGGCCGCCGGCGGCGGAGGCGGAGGCTGCGGTTGCGAGGCCTTCCTCGCCGCCCGCTTCGCCTTCCGCCCCACAACCTCACTCCACGCCACCCCCCCTTGGGAGGGTGCTGTGGAGGACGCGACCACCGCGACCACGGGTACACCACCCCCCTTGGGGGTCGCGACCCGGGGCCCTGGTGCCGCAACACTGGGCGGAGCCTTCACTCCGCCCTTCTTTGCCTTCCCCGACTGTACCGGACCAGGTCGGGGAGGCACCGCCTTCCTGCTGACCGCTCTTCCGGCGAGGAGCTCCTCCCGGAAGGCGGCCAGCTTGCCATCAATCATGTCCCCAATCCTCCTCAGAAGATCGTCCTCTGAGGAGGACGGGGACTTCTTCACGGGCGGAGTGCGGGTGGAGGGGCCCGCGGTGCCCCGCACCACTGCCGCCGCACTCCGCTTATTTACCTCCGCCGAGGGACGCGGCGGTGGAGGAGGAGGGAGGATGGGAGGGAGGGCCGCGCTGTTCCACAGCGCCTCTGCCCTCCTCCTCCCCTGTCGCTCCTCCTCCAACAGGAGCTGCAGGCGGGCGTTCCGCCCTCTGAGCTCCCGCGCCGCCTCCCTCATTTCCTCCGCCGCGGCCTTCAGGGCCTCCGCGCCACCGCTTTTCTGCCCCTTAAAGGCGCAGGCAGCGGCGACTTTCTCCACCCGCCTCAGGGACGAGGAGATCCTCTCCGATATCTCCTCGGTCACCTCGTCCCTGAGGCAACTCAGCCTCACCGACGGGCTCATCGCCCCGCCCACCTCGACGACGGCCTGCCCCGTCCTCTTCCTCTTAGAGCCTATGTGGCTCGTGCTGGAGGAGAAGGACGAGACCGACGCCGTCTCGTCGTCCTCCTCCACCCTCCACGAAGCCGGACCTGGCGCTGAGTGGGGCGCGAGCGCCGCCACCCTAACCCCAACCCCGTCTCCGTCCTCCCCAACCGACAAAACCCGCCCCATCCCCATTTTATTTTCTGTGTCCATAATAGTCCCACGAGATGGTCGGAAATAAAGGTCCACCCTGGCAGAGCCGCCTTACCCGGGTAAGCCTAATACTCCGGGGGTTCGGCAGGTTCCCCGGAGGTGGTCGCTTGGGATTGGGCCTTCTCCCCCAACCATGCATCCCATCGCCGCGCACCATAGCTTAGGATTGGAGGGCGATTTTATAGAGTCGCCATACTCGTGGCCCAGGCGGTTAAGCCAAGACCCCCGTTCCTCCTGCCGTCACGTACCATTCACAAAACCAATAGGGAATTGTGAATGGGTCGTTGTGACGACCAATAGGAGGCTTACGGTGTGTGTATGACTCGGGTACCCCGGGTTCGTTAAGCCCGTACTGCAGCTGAAAGGCTGGCAGCCCCTGAGGGGTTCAGTGTCGTACTTCATTACTACGTGATGCAATCCAGAAAAAGCCCTGGATCTAGCCATCAAGTATGAGAAATATGCGAAAGAATGAGCCTGATGAGAGCAAATCCCAGACCTATACCAGACATAACTTACGTTATCCTCTAAAATATTGATCGAAACCAGGTTTAATTGACTGTTTCGGTGTGGTACCACATTACTACGTGATCCAATCCAGAAAAAGCCCAGGATCTGTTCAACAAGTATGTGAAAAACGCGAAAGTATGAGCCTGATGAGGGCAAATCCTAGACCTAACCCAGACCTAACATGCGCTATCCTCTAAAATATTGATCGAAACCAGGTTTAATGGACTGTTTCAGTGTGGTACCACTTTACTACGTGATCCAAAGCAGAAAAAACCCTCGATCAGGTCAACATGTATGTTAAAACTGTGAAAGTATGACCCTGATGAGGGCAAATCCCAGGCCTAACCTATACCTAACTTGCGTTATCCTCTAAAATATTGATCGAAACCAGGTCTAATGGACTGTTTCAGTGTGGTATCACACTACTACGTGATCCGAACCAGAAAAGACCCAGGATCCGTTCAACAAGTATGTGAAGAATGCGAAAGTATGAGTCTGATCAGTGAAAATCTCAGGGCTAAACTAGACCTAACATGCGTTATCCTCTAAAATATTGATCGAAACCAGGCTTAATTGACTGTTTCAGTGTGTTACCACTTTACTACGTGATCCAAAGTAGAAAAAACCCTCGATCAGGTCAACATGTATGTTAAAACTGCGAAAGTATGACCCTGATTAGGGCATATCCCAGACCTATCCCAGACCTAACTTGCGTTGTCCTCTAAAATATTGATCGAAACCAGGTTTAATGGACTGTTTCAGTGTGGTACCACACTACTACGTGATCCGAACCAGAAAAGACCCAGGATCCGTTCAACAAGTATGTGAAGAATGCGAAAGTATGAGTCTGATGAGTGAAAATCCCAGGCCTAACCTAGACCTAACATGCGTTATCCTCAATAATATTGATCGAAACCAGGTTTAATCGACAGTTTCAGTGTGGTACCACATTACTACGTGATCCAAACCAGAAAAAAATCCAGGATCTGTTCAACGAGTATGTGAAGTGTGCGAAAGTATGAGTCTGATGAGGGCAAATCTCTGACCTATCCCGGACCTAACTTGCGTTGTCCTCTAAAATATTTATCAAGACCAGGTTTAATTGAATGTTTCAGTGTGGTACCACTTTACTACGTGAACCAAACCGGAAAAAACCCAGGATCCGTTCAACAAGTATGTGAAGAATGCGAAAGTATGACTCTGATCAGTGAAAATCCCAGGCCTAACCTAGACCTAACATGCGTAATCCTCTAAAATATTGATCGAAACCAGGTTTAATGGACTGTTTCAGTGTGGTACCACTTTACTACGTGATTCAAAGCAGAAAAAACCCTCGATCAGGTCAACATGTATGTTAAAACTGCGAAAGTATGACCCTGATGAGGGCAAATCCCAGGCCTAACCTATACCTAACATGCGTTGTCCTCTAAAATATTGATGGAAACCAGGTTTAATTGACTGTTTCAGTGTCGTACTTCATTACTACGTGATGCAATCCAGAAAAAGCCCTGGATCTAGCCATCAAGTATGAGAAATATGCGAAAGAATGAGCCTGATGAGAGCAAATCCCAGACCTATACCAGACATAACTTACGTTATCCCCTAAAATATTGATCGAAACCAGGTTTAATTGACTGTTTCGGTGTGGCACCACATCACTACGTGATCCAATCCAGAAAAAGCCCAGGATCTGTTCAACAAGTATGTGAAAAACGCGAAAGTATGAGCCTGATGAGGGCAAATCCTAGACCTAACCCAGACCTAACATGCGCTATCCTCTAAAATATTGATCGAAACCAGGTTTAATGGACTGTTTCAGTGTGGTACCACTTAACTACGTGATCCAAAGCAGAAAAAACCCTCGATCAGGTCAACATGTATGTTAAAACTGCGAAAGTATGACCCTGATGAGGGCAAATCCCAGGCCTAACCTATACCTAACTTGCGTTATCCTCTAAAATATAGATCGAAACCAGGTTTAATTGACTGTTTCGGTGTGGTACCACATTACTACGTGATCCAATCCAGAAAAAGCCCAGGATCTGTTCAACAAGTATGTGAAAAACGCGAAAGTATGAGCCTGATGAGGGCAAATCCTAGACCTAACCCAGACCTAACATGCGCTATCCTCTAAAATATTGATCGAAACCAGGTTTAATGGACTGTTTCAGTGTGGTACCACTTTACTACGTGATCCAAAGCAGAAAAAACCCTCGATCAGGTCAACATGTATGTTAAAACTGCGAAAGTATGACCCTGATGAGGGCAAATCCCAGGCCTAACCTATACCTAACTTGCGTTATCCTCTAAAATATTGATCGAAACCAGGTTTAATGGACTGTTTCAGTGTGGTATCACACTACTACGTGATCCGAACCAGAAAAGACCCAGGATCCGTTCAACAAGTATGTGAAGAATGCGAAAGTATGAGTCTCATCAGTGAAAATCTCAGGGCTAACCTAGACCTAACATGCGATATCCTCTAAAATATTGATCGAAACCAGGTTTAATCGACAGTTTCAGTGTGGTACCACATTACTACGTGATCCAAACCAGAAAAAAATCCAGGATCTGTTCAACGAGTATGTGAAGTGTGCGAAAGTATGAGTCTGATGAGGGCAAATCTCTGACCTATCCCGGACCTAACTTGCGTTATCCTCTAAAATATTGATCGAAGCCAGGTTTAATTGACTGTTTTAGTGCGGTACCACTTTACTACGTGATCCAAAGCAGAAAAAACCCTCGATCAGGTCAACATGCATGTTAAAACTGCGAAAGTATGAGCCTGATGAGGGCAAATCCCAGACCTATCCCAGACCTAACTTGCGTTATCCACTAAAATATTGATCGAAACCAGGTTTAATTGACCGTTTCAGTGTTGTACTTCATTACTACGTGACCCAAGTCAGATAAAGCCCAGGATGTGGCCAACAAGTATGCGAAAAATGCGAAAGTATCAGGCAGATGATTGGAAATACCAGACGTAACCCAGACCTAACCAGCGTTATCCTCTAAAATATTAATCGCAACCAGGTTTAGTTGAATGTTTCAGTGTGGTCCCACATTACTACGTGATCCAAACCAGAAAAAGGCCAGGATCTGGCCATTCAACTATGCAAAATTGCGAAAGTATGAGCTAGATGGTGGCAAATACCAGACGTAACCCAGACCTAACCGGTGTTATCCTCTAAAATATTGATCGATTTCAGGTTGAATTGACCATTTCAGTGTGGCACCACATTAATACGTGATCCTAACCAGAAAAAAACCCAGGTTCTGGCCATTCAACTATGCGAAAAAAGCGAAAGTATGAGCTAGATGATTGCAAATACCGGACCTAACCCAGACATGACCAGCGTTATCCTGCAAAATATTAACCGCAACCAGGTTTGATTGACTGTTTCAGTGTGGTACCACATTACTACGTGACCCAAGTCAGAATAAGCCCAGGATAAGGCCAACAAGTATGCGAAAAATGCGAAAGTATCAGGCAGATGATTGGAAATACCAGACGTAACCCAGACCTAACCACTGTTATCCTCTAAAATATTGATCGAAACCACCCTTGACTGTTTCAGTGTGGTACCACATTACTACGTGACACAATTAAGAAAAAGCCCAGGATCAGGCCAACAAGTATGCGAAAGATGCGAAAGTATGAGCTAGGTGATGGCAAATACCAGACCTAACCCAGTTATGACCGGCGTTATCCTCCAATATATTACCCGGAACCGCGTCTAATTGACAATTTTAGTGTGGTACCACATTAGTACCTGATCCAAATCAGAAAAAGCCCAGGATCTGGCCAACAAGTATGCGAAAGATGCGAAAGTATGAGCTAGATGATGGCAAATACAAGACCTAACCCAGACATAACCGGCGTTATCCCCTAAAATATTGATCAAAACCAGGTTTAACTGACTGTTTCGTTGGGGTACCACATTACTACGTCATCCAAACCAGAAAAAACACAGGATCTGGACAACAAACATGCGAAAAACGCGAAAGTATGAGCCTGATGAGGGCGAATCCCAGACCTATCCCAGACCTATCCCAGACCTAACTTGCGTTGTCCTCTAAAATATTGATGGAAACCAGGTTTAATTGACAGTTTCAGTGTCGTACTTCATTACTACGTGATGCAATCCAGAAAAAGCCCAGGATCTAGCCATGAAGTATGAGAAATATGCGAAAGTATGAGCCTGATGAGGGCAAATCCTAGACCTAACCCAGACCTCACATACATTATCCTCTAAAATATTTATCAAGACCAGGTTTGTTGAATGTTTCAGTGTGGTACCACATTACTACGTGAACCAAACCAGAAAAACCCCTCGATCAGGTCAACATGTATGTTAAAACTACGAAAGTATGACCCTGATGAGGGCAAATCCCTGGCCTAACTTATACCTAACATGCGTTGTCCTCTCAAATATTGATGGAAACCAGGTTTAATTGACTGTTTCAGTGTCGTACTTCATTACTACGTGATACAATCCAGAAAAAGCCCTGGATCTAGCCATCATGTATGAGAAATATGCGAAAGAATGAGCCTGATGAGAGCAAATCCCAGACCTATACCAGACATAACTTGCATTATCCTCTAAAATATTGATCGAAACCAGGTTTAATTGACTGCTTCGGTGTGGTACCACATTACTACGTGATCCAATCCAGAAAAAGCCCAGGATCTGTTCAACAAGTATGTGAAAAATGCGAAAGTATGATCCTGATGAGGGCAAATCCCAGACCTATCCCAGACCTAACTTGCGTTGTCCTCTAAAATCTTGATCGAAACCAGGTTTAATGGACTGTTTCCGTGTGGTACCACATTACTTCAAGATGCAAACCAGAAAAAACCCAGGATCTGTTCAACAAGTATGTGAAAAACGCGAAAGTATGAGCCTGATGAGGGCAAATCCGAGACCTAACCCAGACCTAACATGCGATATCCTCTAAAATATTGATCGAAACCAGGTTTAATGGACTGTTTCAGTGTGGTACCACACTACTACGTGATCCAAACCAGAAAAAACCCAGGATCTGTTCAACAAGTATGTGAAAAACGCGAAAGTATGAGCCTGATGAGGGCATATCCCAGACCTGTCCCAGACCTAACTTCCGTTATCCTATAAAATATTGATCGAAACCAGGTTTAATTGACTGTTTCAGTGTGGTAAGACGTTACTACGTGATCCAATCCAGAAATAGCCCAGGATCTAGCCATGAAGTATGAGAAATATGCGAAAGTATGACCCTGATGAGGGCAAATCCCAGACCTATCCCAGACCTAACTTGCGTTGTCCTCTAAAATATTGATCGAAACCAGTATGAGCCTTATGAGGGCGAATCCCAGACATATCTCAGACCTAACTTGCGTTATCCTCTAAAATATTGATCGAAACCAGGTTTAATTGACTGTTTCAGCGTGGTACCACATTACTACGTGATACAATCCAGAAATAGCCCAGGATCTAGCCATGAAGTATGAGAAATATGCGAAAGAATGAGCCTGATGAGGGCAAATCCCAGACCTATACCAGACATAACTTGCATTATCCTCTAAAATATTGATCGAAACCAGGTTTAATTGACTGTTTCGGTGTGGTACCACACTACTACGTGATCCAAACCAGAAAAAACCCAGGATCTGTTCAACAAGTATGTGAAGAATGCGAAAGTATGAGCCTGATCAGGGCAAATCCTAGACCTAACCCAGACCTAACATGCGTTATCCTCTAAACTAGTGATCGAAACCAGGGTTAATGGACTGTTTCCGTGCGGTACCACATTACTTCGTGATGCAATCCAGAAAAAGACCAGGATCTAGCCATCAAGTATGAGAAATATGCGAAAGAATGAGCCTGATGAGAGCAAATCCCAGGCCTAACCTAGACCTAACATGCGTTATCCTCGAAAATATTGATCGAAACCTGGTTTAATCGACTGTTTCAGCGTGGTACCACATTACTACGTGATACAATCCAGAAATAGCTCAGGATCTAGCCATGAAGTATGAGAAATATGCGAAAGTATGACCCTGATGAGGGCAAATCCTAGACCTAACCCAGACCTAACATACATTATCCTCTAAAATATTTATCAAGACCAGGTTTGTTGAATGTTTCAGTGTGGTACCACATTACTACGTGATCCAAACCAGAAAAAACCCAGGATCTGTTCAACAAGTATGTGAAAAACGCGAAAGTATGAGCCTGATCAGGGCAAAGCCCAGACCTATCCCAGACCTAACTTGCGTTATCCACTAAAATATTGATCGAAACCAGATTTAATTGACCGTTTCAGTGTTGTAATCCATTACTACGTGACCCAAGTCAGATAAAGCCCAGGATCAGGCCAACAAGTATGCGAAAGATGCGAAAGTATGAGCTAGGTGATGGCAAATACCAGACCTAACCCAGGTATGACCGGCGTTATCCTCCAATATATTACTCGGAACCGCGTTTAATTGACAATTTTAGTGTGGTACCACATTAGTACCTGATCCAAATCAGAAAAAGCCCAGGATCTGGCCAACAAGTATGCGAAAGATGCGAAAGTATGAGCTAGATGATGCAAATACAAGACCTAACCCAGACATAACCGGCGTTATCCCCTAAAATATTGATCAAAACCAGGTTTAACTGACTGTTTCGTTGTGGTACCACATTACTACGTGATCCAAACCAGAAAAAACCCAGGATCTGGACAACAAATATGCGAAAAACGCGAAAGTATGAGCCTGATGAGGGCGAATCCCAGACCTATCCCAGACCTAACTTGCGTTGTCCTCTAAAATATTCATGGAAACCAGGTTTAATTGACAGTTTCAGTGTTGTACTTCATTACTACGTGATGCAATCCAGAAAAAGCCCAGGATCTAGCCATCAAGTATGAGAAATATGCGAAAGAATGAGCCTGATGAGGGCAAATCCAAGACCTATCCCAGACCTAACTTGCGTTATCCTCTAAAATATTGATCGAATCCAGGTTTAATTGACTGTTTCAGCGTGGTACCACATTACTACGTGATACAATCCAGAAATAGCCCAGGATCTAGCCATGAAGTATGAGAAATATGCGAAAGTATGAGCCTGACGAGGGCAAATCCTAGACCTAACCCAGACCTAACATACGTTATCCTCTAAAATATTGATCGAAACCAGGTTTAATGGACTGTTTCAGTGTGATACCACATTACTATGTGATGCAATCCAGAAAAAGCACAGGATCTAGCCTTCAAGTATGAGAAATATGCGAAAGAATGAGCCTGATGAGAGCAAATCCCAGACCTAACCTAGACCTAACATGAATTATTCTCTAAAATATTGATCGAAACCAGGTTTAATTGACCGTTTCAGTGTGGTACCACATTACTACGTGATCCAATCCAGAAATAGCCCAGGACATAGCCATGAAGTATGAGAAATATGCGAAAGTATGAGCCTGACGAGGGCAAATCCTAGACCTAACCCAGACCTAACATACGTTATCCTCTAAAATATTTATCAAGACCTGGTTTAATCGACTGTTTCAGTGTGATACCACATTACTATGTGATCCAAACCAGAAAATAACCCAGGATCTGTTCAACGAGTATGTGAAGTGTGCGAAAGTATGAGTCTGATGAGGGCAAATCCCAGGCCTATCCCAGACCTAACTTGCGTTATCCTCTTAAATATTGATGGAAAGCAGGCTTAATCGACTGTTTCAGTGTGGTACCACATTACTACGTGATCCAATCCAGAAATAGCCCAGGACCTAGCCATGAAGTATGAGAAATATGCGAAAGTATGAGCCTGACGAGGGCAAATCCTAGGCCTAACCCAGACCTAACTTGCGTTGTCCTCTAAAATATTGATCGAAGCCAGGTTTAATTGACTGTTTCAGTGTGGTACAACTTTACTGCGTGATACTATCCAGAAAAAGACCCAGGATCTGGCCAACGAGTATGAGAAAGATGCGAAAGTATGAGGCAGATGTTTGCAAATACCAGAACTGACCCAGACATAACCGGCATTATCCTCTAAAATATTAATCGGAACCAGGTTTAATTGGCTGTTTCAGTGTGGCACCACATTAACACGGGATGCTATCCAGAAAGAGACCCAAGATCTGGCCAACAAGTATGCGAAAGATGCGAAAGTATAAGCTAGATGATGGCAAATACCAGACCTAACACAGACATAACCGGCGGTATCTTGTAAAATATTGATCGAATTCAGGTTGAATTGACCATTTCAGTGTGGCACCACATTAATAAGAGATCCTAACCAGAAAAAAACCCAGGATCTGGCCATTCAGTTATGCGAAAAAAGCGAAAGTATGAGCTAGATAATTGCAAATACCAGAACTAACCCAGACCTAACCGGTGTTATCTCCTAAAATATTGATCGAATTCAGGTTGAATTGACCATTTCAGTGTGGCACCACATTAATACGTGATCCTAACCAGAAAAAGGCCAGGATCTGGCCATTCAACTATGCAAAATTGCGAAAGTATGAGCTAGGTGGTGGCAAATACCAGACGTAACCCAGACCTAACCGGTGTTATCCTCTAAAATATTGATCGAATTCAGGTTGAATTGACCATTTCAGTGTGGCACCACATTAATACGTGATCCTAACCAGAAAAAAACCCAGGTTCTAGCCATTCAACTATGCGAAAAAAGCGAAAGTATGAGCTAGATGATTGCAAATACCGGACCTAACCCAGACATGACCGGCGTTATCCCGCAAAATATTAACCGCAACCAGGTTTGATTGACTGTTTCAGTGTGGTACCACATTACTACGTGACCCAAGTCTGAATAAGCCCAGGATGAGGCCAACAAGTATGCGAAAAATGCGAAAGTATCAGGCAGATGATTGGAAATACCAGACGTAACCCAGACCTAACCACTGTTATCCTCTAAAATATTGATCGAAACCACCCTTGACTGTTTCAGTGTGGTACCACATTACTACGTGACACAATCAAGAAAAAGCCCAGGATCAGGCCAACAAGTATGCGAAAGATGCGAAAGTATGAGCTAGGTGATGGCAAATACCAGACCTAACCCAGGTATGACCGGCGTTATCCTCCAATATATTACTCGGAACCGCGTTTAATTGACTATTTTAGTGTGGTACCACATTAGTACCTGATCCAAATCAGAAAAAGCCCAGGATCTGGCCAACAAGTATGCGAAAGATGCGAAAGTATGAGCTAGATGATGGCAAATACAAGACCTAACCCAGACATAACCGGCGTTATCCCCTAAAATATTGATCAAAACCAGGTTTAGTTGACTGTTTCAGTGTGGTACCACTTTACTGCGTGATCCTAACCAGAAAAAAACCCAGGATCAGGCCAACAAGTATGTGAAAAATGCGAAAGTATGAGCCAGATGATTGCATATGCCAGACCTAACCCAGACCTAACCGGTGTTATCCCCTAAAATATTGATCAAAACCAGGTTTTATTGACTATTTCAGTGTGGTACCACATTACTACGTGATCCTAACCAGAAAAAAACCCAGGATCTGGCCAACAAGTATGCGAAAGATGCGAAAGTATCAGGCAGATGATTGCAAATACCAGACGTAACCCAGACCTAACCGGTGTTATCCTCTAAATTATTGATCGAAACCAGCCTTAATTGGCTGTTTCAGTTGGTACCACATTACTACGTGTTACAAACCTGAAAAAGCCCACGATCTGGTCATTCAAGTATGCGAAAAATGCGAAAGTATGTGCTAGATGATGGCAAATACCAGTGTTTAAAGGCCTTAACCGCCCTAAGGGGGGTTATTTGAGTCTGACGTGATCCGGATTACGAGGGAAAGGACACTGGAAAGAATTATTGAAATAAATTGATGCACCTGAATTTGCTCAAGAAATTAATCTTTTATTTTTAATCAAAAAAGAAAAGAAGGGAAAAAACCGCCTAGACGTCGGTCCGACGTCTGGGGGAAGAAACCAGGGCCGGCTGCTCCTGGCCAAGTTCGCGATGTGTTGTTCTGTAACAAGGAAAGACAAGGCTGGATTTAAATACCTATTAACGCTTGTCGCGTCGCCTGTCTCGCTCTATCTCGCACGCTCCTGTCTGTGCCGTTCGCACTCGAGAGCGGAGATTACAGACACGTCTCGACGAACTGAGATATGTATGTGGACTGTATATATGAACGTTCTCACAAATCGAGAACCGTTCGATCGCTGTGCGGAAGAAGAGATCTAATTTCTCAATTCTCCGCTTTTTAGCGATCGTTGAATGCCGCAGGAAAGGACAACAGGTGGAGGTCGTAAAGCTCCAAATGCTGTCCAAACCGCAGTTTCTCACCGTTCCCTGCGTACAAGACGCGGTGTGGTGTAGCCCTTAACGGCGCACATAGCGTCTTACGTTTAAAGGAGCATACTCCACGGTGCTCATTATGCGTTGCTCTACGCACAGGGTACGTACTCACTGGCGGTCAAGGAGCGTTGCTCGAGCAGGTTGAGCTAAGAAGTCCGGAATTTCTTAGCCCCGACCTGAGAAACGGTGAGCCCACGTAGGGTATCGGCAAGAGACCACCCTAGGGGTGATATACAAAACCGTGCGGACAATTCAACTTGTCGCACGACCGCGTCAAATGCAGCAGTCCGTACGACAAATTCTTACACGACCGCGAAACTCAAACGTCACGTGAAGATTAATCAGCCTCACACGACTGCGTCAAATGCAGCAGTCCGTGGAGAAATCAGTATTGAGTTGGCCGTAGCCACTGGCCGAAACTGGACTTCCGACGACCGCTGGTTGCAGCGAGACGTTGGAAAGTCAGCCTCACGACCGCGTCAAATGCAGCAGTCCGTGATAATGCCAGCCTCGCACGACCGCGTCAAATGCAGCAGTCCGTGGAGTCGTCAGTACTGATCGGGCCGTAGCCCTTGCTGAGACTGGAGTTTCGACACACGGGAAACGATTCTTAACTCGATTCCCCTTTCATGACCGCGTAGCACAAACGTCACATGAAAGTTGGACGAAAACCCACAGTCTTTTAAATTTTATTAATAATCTCGCCAAGCGGGAACCGAAGTTTATCAATTCCCTCACACGACCACGTAACTCGAGCGTCACGTGCTATTCGGCGCGATTGTACAGTCAATAATCGGGGCTGATAAAATGCCTCACCGATTTAGTTAATTTTGAGCAACAATTTAAAAGTCTCAACGAAAGGTTCGAGTGTTCTCAGAACCTATATTCGGAGATTTGGTTTCGTCGCGGAGCGGAATCGTTTGTCGATCTGCTCGCTGCGAGGACTCGCTATCGAGTCTCGAAGCTAAGAAGCGAACAGACATCCGCAATCGCAGCCACGAGAGGGGTAATCACCACCTCGCGGAGCTATCCCTGCTCTTCAATGTCTATCTCTTCTTAATTTCAATATTCCTCTACCCTCTCTGTTTATGGATCTTCGACGATCGATCCCAAGTAAATATATTCGGTCGATCACGTGACTGAGAGCAGCCAACACTCGCGTATGGTTTTTCTAACCTGAATCGTTCCGTGTACCGAACTACGCATCAGACAGTCTCTGGAATGTCGCGTACACGAAAAACAATACCGTACGAGGAATTTATGGTTCTCAGTTATAATTCACGCTAACTTGAATATTTCTCTAAACGGTTCTCAAATCCGTCAATTAACGCGATATTTAAACAACCAGACTTAACCTAGACATAACCGGCGTTATCCTCTAAAATATTTCTCGGAACCAGGTTTAATTGACTGTTTCAGTGTAGTACCACATTACTACGTGATCCAAATCAGAAAGAGCACAGGATCTGGCCAACAAGCATGCCAAAAATGCGAAAGTATGAGGAAGATGATTGCAAATACCGGACGTAACCCAAACATAACCCGCGTTATCCTCTAAAATATTTCTCGGAACCAGGTTTAATTGACTGTTTCAGTGTAGTACCACATTACTACGTAATCCAAACCAGAAAGAGCACAGGATCTGGCCAACAAGTATGCCAAAAATGCGAAAGTATGAGGAAGATGGTTGCAAATACCGGACCTAACCCAGACATAACCCGCGTTATCTTCTAAAATATTAATCGGAACCAGGTTTAATTGACTGTTACAATGTGGAACCACTTTAATACGTGATCCTAACCAGAAAAAAAACCAGGATCTGGCCAACAAGTATGCGAAAGTATCAGGCAGATGATTGCAAATACCACACGCAACCCAGACCTTACCGGCGTTATCCTCGAAAATATTAATCGGAACCAGATTTAATTGACTGTTTCAGTGTGGTACCACATTACTACGTGATCCAAATCAGAAAAAGGCCAGGATCTGGCCAACAAGTATGCCAAAAATGCGAAAGTATGAGGAAGATGATTGCAAATACCGGACGTAACCCAGACATAACCCGCGTTATCCTCTAAAATATTTCTCCGAACCAGGTTTAATTGACTGTTTCAGTGTAGTACCACATTACTACGTGATCCAAACCAGAAAGAGCACAGGATCTGTCCAACAAGTATGCCAAAAATGCCAAAGTATGAGGAAGATGATTGCAAATACCGGACGTAACCCAGACATAACACGCGTTATCCTCTAAAATATTAATCGGAACCAGGTTTAATTGACCGTTACAGTGTGGTACCACTTTAATACGTGATCCAAACCAGAAAAAGGCCAGGATCAGGCCATTCATCTATGCGAAAATTGCGAAAGTATGAGCTAGATGATGGCAAATACCAGACCTAACCCAGACATAACCGGCGTTATCCTCCAAAATATTACTCGGAACCACGTTTAATTGACTGTTTTAGTGTAGTACCACGTTACTACGTGATCCAAATCAGAAAGAGCACAGGATCTGGCCAACAAGTATGCCAAAAATGCGAAAGTATGAGGAAGATGATTGCAAATACCGGACGTAACCCAGACATAACCCGCGTTATCCTCTAAAATATTTCTCGGAACCAGGTTTAATTGACTGTTTCAGTGTAGTACCACATTACTACGTGATCCAAATCAGAAAGAGCACAGGATCTGGCCAACAAGTATGCCAAAAATGCGAAAGTATGAGGAAGATGATTGCAAATACCGGACGTAACCCAGACATAACCCGCGTTATCCTCTAAAATATTAATCGGAACCAGGTTTAATTGACTGTTACAGTGTGGTACCACTTTAATACGTGACCCTAACCAGAAAAAAACCAGGATCTGGCCAACAAGTATGCGAAAGTATCAGGCAGATGATTGCAAATACCACACGCAACCCAGACCTTACCGGCGTTATCCTCGAAAATATTAATCGGAACCAGATTTAATTGACTGTTTCAGTGTGGTACCACATTACTACGTGATCCAAATCAGAAAAAGGCCAGAATCTGGCCAACATATATGCGAAAAATTGCGAAAGTATGAGCTAGGTGATTGCAAATACCTACGGAACACAGACATAACCGGCGTTATCCTCTAAAATATTAATCGCAACCAGGTTTAATTGACTGTTTCTGTGTAGTACCACAATATTACGTGATCCAAATCAGAAAGAGCACAGGATCTGGCTAACAAGTATGCCAAAAATGCGAAAGTATGAGGAAGATTATTGCAAATACCGGAGGTAACCCAGACATAACCGTCGTTATCCTCTAAAATATTAATCGCAACCAGGTTTAGTTGACTGTTTCAGTGTGGTACCACATTACTACGTGATCTAAACCAGAAGGAGCCCACGATCTGGCCATTCAGGTATGCGAAAAATGCGAAAGTATGAGCTAGATGATGGCAAATACCAGACTTAACCCAGACATAACCGGCGTTATCCTCCAAAATATTACTCGGAACCACGTTTAATTGACTGTTTTAGTGTGGTACCACATTAGTACGTGATCCAAATTAGAAAAAGCCCCGGATCTGGCCAACAAGTTTGCCAAATTGCGAAAGTATGAAGCAGATGTTTGCAAATACCAGACCTAACACAAATCTAACCGGTATTGTCCTCTAAATTATTGATCGAACCCAGGTTTTATTGATTATTTCAGTGTGGTACCACATTAATACGTGATGCTATCCAGAAAAAAACCCAGGATATGGTCAACAAGTATGCGAAAAATGCGAAACTATGAGGCAGATGATTGCATATACCAGGAGTAACCCAGACCTAACCGGGGTTATCCTCTGAAATATTATTCGAAACCAGGTTTAATTGACTGTTTCAGTGTGGTACCACTTTAATAGGTGATCCTAACCAGAAAAAGACCCACGATCTGGCCAACAAGTATGCGAAAGATGCAAAAGTATCAGGCAGATGATTGCAAATACCAGCCGCAACCCAGACCTAACCGGCGTTATACTCTAAAATATTAATCGGAACCAGATTTAATTGACTGTTACAGTGTGGTACCACATTACTACGTGATCTAAACCAGAAAGAGCCCACGATCTGGCCATTCAGGTATGCGAAAAATGCGAAAGTATGAGCTAGATGATGGCAAATACCAGATCTAACCCAGGCATAACCGGCCTCCTCCTCTAAAATATTAATCGGAACCAGGATTTATTTACTATTTCAGTGTGTTACCAAGTTAATACGTGATCCTAATCAGAAAAAAACCCAGGATCAGGCCAAAAAGTATGCGAAAAATACGAAAGTATGAGCCAGATGATTGCGAATACCAGACGTTACCCCGACCTAACCGGTGTTATCCCCTAAAATATTGATCGAAACTAGGATTTATTGACTATTTCAGTGTGGTACCACATTAATACGTGATGCTATCCAGAAAAAGTCCCAGGATCTGGCCAACAAGTATGCGAAAGATGCGAAAGTATGAGGCAGATGTTTGCAAATGCCAGACCTAACACAAACCTAACCGGTATTGTCCTCTAAAGTATTGATCGAAGCCAGGTTTTATTGATTATTTCAATGTGGTACCACATTAATACGTAATGCTATCCAGAAAAAGACCCAGGATCTGGCCAACAAGGATGCGACAGTTGCGAAAGTATGAGGCAGACGTTTGCAAATATCAGACCTAACCCAGTCCCAACCGGAGTTATCCCATAAAATATTGATCGAATCCAGGTTTAATTGCCTGTTTCGGTGTGATACCACATTACTTCGTGACCCAGGTCAGAAAAAGCCCAGGAACTGGCCAACAAGTATGCGAAAAATGCGAAAATATCAGGAAGATGATTGCAAATACCAGACGAAACCCAGACCTTACCGGAGTTATCCTCTAAAATATTGATCGAAACCTGGTTCATTATACACTTTCAGTGTGGTACCACTTGACTACGTGATCCAAACCAGGAAAAGCCTGGGATCTGGCAAACAAGTATGCGAAGGATGCGAAAGTATGAGGCAGATGTTTGCAAATACCAGACATAACCCAGACCTAACCGGTGTAATCCCCTAAAATATTGATGGAAACCAGGTTTTATTGACTATTTCAGTGTGGTACCACTTTACTACGTGATGCTATCCAGAAAAAGCCCACGATCTGGCCATTCAGGTATGCAAAAAATGCGAAAGTATGAGCTAGATGATGGCAAATACCAGATCTAAACCAGGCATAACCGGCGTTCTCCTCTAAAATATTAATAGGAACCAGGTTTTATTTACTATTTCAGTGTGTTACCAAGTTAATACGTGATCCTAATCAGAAAAAAACCCAGGATCAGGCCAAAAAGTATGCGAAAAATAGGAAAGTATGAGCCAGATGATTGCAAATACCAGACGTAACCCAGACCTAACCGGTGTTATCCTCTGAAATATTGATCGAAACCAGATTTAATTGACTGTTTCAGTGTGGTACTACATTACTACGTGATCCAAATCAGAAAAAGGCCAGGATCTGACCATTGAACTATGCGATAATTGCGAAAGTATGAACTAGATGATGGCAAATACCAGACATAACCCCGACATAACCGGCGTTATCCTCCAAAATATTACTCGGAACAACGTTTAAGTGACTGTTTTAGTGTGGCACCGCATTACTACGTGATCCAAATCAGAAAAAGGCCAGGATCTGGCCAACATATGTGCGAGAAATTGCGAAACTATGAGCTAGGTGATTGCAATTACCGGACGGAACCCAGACATAACCGGCGTTATCCTCTAAAATATTAATCGCAACCAGGTTTAATTGACTGTTTCTGTGTAGTACCACATTATTACGTGATGCAAATCAGAAAGAGCACAGGATCTGGCTAACAAGTATGCCAAAGATGCGAAAGTATGAGGAAGATGATTGCAAATACCGGACGTAACCCAGACATAACCGGCGTTATCCTCTAAAATATTAATCGCAACCAGGTTTAGTTGACTGTTCCAGTATGGTACCACAATACTACGTGATCCAAACCAGAAAAAGGCCAGGATCTGGCCATTCATCTATGCGACAATTGCGAAAGTATGAGCAAGACGATGGCAAATACCAGACCTAACCCAGACATAACCGGCGTTATCCTCCAAAATATTACTCGGAACCACGTTTAATTGACTGTTTTAGTGTGGTAACACATTAGTACGTGATCCAAATTAGAAAAAGCCCCGGATCTGGCCAACAAGTTTGCCAAATTGCGAAAGTATGAGGCAGATGATTGCAAATACCAGACGTAACCCAGACCTAACCAGTGTTATCCTCTAAAATATTGATCGAAACCAGATTTAGTTGACTGTTTCAGTGTGGTACCACTTTACTACGTGATCGAATCCAGAAAAAGCCCGGGATCTGCCCAACAAGTATGAGAAAACTGCGAAAGTATGAAGCAGATGTTTGCAAATACCAGACCTAACACAAACCTAACCGGTATTGTCCTCTAAATTATTGATCGAACCCAGGTTTTATTGATTATTTCAGTGTGGTACCACATTAATACGTGATGCTATCCAGAAAAAAACCCAGGATATGGTCAACAAGTATGCGAAAGATGCGAAAGTATCAGGCAGATGATTGCAAATACCAGACGTAACCCAGACCTAACCGGTGTTATCCCCTAAAATATTGATGGAAACCTGGTTTTATTGACTATTTCAGTGTGGTACCACTTTACTACGTGATGCTATCCAGAAAAAGCCCCAGGATCTGGCCAACAAGTATGCGAAAGATGCGAAAGTATGAGGCAGATGTTTGCAAATACCAGACCTAACACAAACCTAACCGGTATTGTCCTCTAAAGTATTCATCGAAGCCAGGTTTTATTGATTATTTCAGTGTGGTACCACATTAATACGTAATGCTATCCAGAAAAAGACCCAGGATCTGGCCAACGAGGATGCGACAGTTGCGAAAGTATGAGGCAGACGTTTGCAAATATCAGACCTAACCCAGTCCTAACCGGAGTTATCCCATAAAATATTCATCGAATCCAGGTTTAATTGACTGTTTCGGTGTGATACCACATTACTTCGTGACCCAAGTCAGAAAAAGCCCAGGAACTGGCCAACAAGTATGCGAAAAATGCGAAAATATCAGGAAGATGATTGCAAATACCAGACGTAACCCAGACCTTACCGGAGTTATCCTCTAAAATATTGATCGAAACCTGGTTCATTATACTCTTTCAGTGTGGTACCACTTGACTACGTGATCCAAACCAGGAAAAGCCCGGGATCTGGCAAACAAGTATGCGAAGGATGCGAAAGTATGAGGCAGATGTTTGCAAATACCAGACTTAACCCAGACCTAACCGGTGTAATCCCCTAAAATATTGATGGAAACCTGGTTTTATTGACTATTTCAGTGTGGTACCACTTTAGTACGTGATGCTATCCAGAAAAAGCCCACGATCTGGCCATTCAGGTATGCGAAAAATGCGAAAGTATGAGCTAGATGATGGCAAATACCAGATCTAACCCAGGCATAACCGGCGTTCTCCTCTAAAATATTAATAGGAACCAGGTTTTATTTACTATTTCAGTGTGCTACCAAGTTAATACGTGATCCTAATCAGAAAAAAACCCACGATCTGGCCAACAAGTATGCGAAAGATGCGAAAGTATGAGCCAGAAGATTGCAAATACCAGACGTAACCCAGACCTAACCGGTGTTATCCTCTGAAATATTGATCGAAACCAGATTTAATTGACTGTTTCAGTGTGGTACTACATTACTACGTGATCCAAACCAGAAAAAGGCCAGGATCTGACCATTGAACTATGCGACAATTGCGAAAGTATGAATTAGATGATGGCAAATACCAGACTTAACCCAGACATAACCGGCGTTATCCTCCAAAATATTACTCGGAACAACGTTTAATTGACTGTTTTAGTGTGGTACCGCATTACTACGTGATCCAAATCAGAAAAAGGCCAGGATCTGGCCAACATATGTGCGAAAAATTGCGAAACTATGAGCTAGGTGATTGCAATCACCGGACGGAACCCAGACATAACCGGCGTTATCCTCTAAAATATTAATCGCAACCAGGTTTAGTTGACTGTTCCAGTGTGGTACCACATTACTACGTGATCCAAACCAGAAAAAGGCCAGCATCTGGCCATTCATCTATGCGACAATTGCGAAAGTATGAGCAAGACGATGGCAAATACCAGACCTAACCCAGACATAACCGGCGTTAACCTCCAAAATATTACTCGGAACCACGTTTAATTGACTGTTTTAGTGTGGTACCACATTAGTACGTGATCCAAATTAGAAAAAGCCCCGGATCTGGACAACAAGTTTGCCAAATTGCGAAACTATGAGGCAGATGATTGCATATACCAGAAGTAACCCAGACCTAACCGGGGTTATCCTCTGAAATATTATTCGAAACCAGGTTTAATTGACTGTTTCAGTGTGTTACCACTTTAATACGTGATCCTAACCAGAAAAAGACCCACGATCTGGCCAACAAGTATGCGAAAGATGCGAAAGTATCAGGCAGATGATTGCAAATACCAGCCGCAACCCAGACCTAACCGGCGTTATACTCTAAAATATTAATCGGAACCAGATTTAGTTGACTGTTACAGTGTGGTACCACATTACTACGTGATCTAAACCGGAAAGAGCCCACGATCTGGCCATTCAGGTATGCGAAAAATGCGAAAGTATGAGGCAGATGTTTGCAAATGCCAGACCTAACACAAACCTAACCGGTATTGTCCTCTAAAGTATTGATCGAAGCCAGGTTTTATTGATTATTTCAATGTGGTACCACATTAATACGTAATGCTATCCAGAAAAAGTCCCAGGATCTGGCCAACAAGGATGCGACAGTTGCGAAAGTATGAGGCAGACGTTTGCAAATATCAGACCTAACCCAGTCCTAACCGGAGTTATCCCATAAAATATTGATCGAATCCAGGTTTAATTGACTGTTTCGGTGTGATACCACATTACTTCGTGACCCAAGTCAGAAAAAGCCCAGGAACTGGCCAACAAGTATGCGAAAAATGCGAAAATATCAGGAAGATGATTGCAAATACCAGACGTAACCCAGACCTTACCGGAGTTATCCTCTAAAATATTGATCGAAACCTGGTTCATTATACTCTTTCAGTGTGGTACCACTTGACTACGTGATCCAAACCAGGAAAAGCCCGGGATCTGGCAAACAAGTATGCGAAGGATGCGAAAGTATGAGGCAGATGTTTGCAAATACCAGACATATCCCAGACCTAACCGGTGTAATCCCCTAAAATATTGATGGAAACCAGGTTTTATTGACTATTTCAGTGTGGTACCACTTTGCTACGTGATGCTATCCAGAAAAAGCCCACGATCTGGCCATTCAGGTATGAAAAAAATGCGAAAGTATGAGCTAGATGATGGCAAATACCAGATCTAACCCAGGCATAACCGGCGTTCTCCTCTAAAATATTAATAGGAACCAGGTTTTATTTACTATTCCAGTGTGGTACCACTTTAATACGTGATCCTAACCAGAAAAAGACCCACGATCTGGCCAACAAGTATGCGAAAGATGCGAAAGTATGAGCCAGAAGATTGCAAATACCAGACGTAACCCAGACCTAACCGGTGTTATCCTCTGAAATATTGATCGAAACCAGATTTAATTGACTGTTTCAGTGTGGTACTACATTACTACGTGATCCAAACCAGAAAAAGGCCAGGATCTGACCATTGAACTATGCGACAATTGCGAAAGTATGAATTAGATGATGGCAAATACCAGACTTAACCCAGACATAACCGGCGATATCCTCCAAAATATTACTCGGAACAACGTTTAATTGACTGTTTTAGTGTGGTACCGCATTACTACGTGATCCAAATCAGAAAAAGGCCAGGATCTGGCCAACATATGTGCGAAAAATTGCGAAACTATGAGCTAGGTGATTGCAATCACCGGACGGAACCCAGACATAACCGGCGTTATCCTCTAAAATATTAATCGCAACCAGGTTTAATTGACTGTTTCTGTGTAGTACCACATTATTACGTGATGCAAATCAGAAAGAGCACAGGATCTGGCTAACAAGTATGCCAAAGATGCGAAAGTATGAGGAAGATGATTGCAAATACCGGACGTAACCCAGACATAACCGGCGTTATCCTCTAAAATATTAATCGCAACCAGGTTTAGTTGACTGTTCCAGTATGGTACCACATTACTACGTGATCCAAACCAGGAAAAGGCCAGGATCTGGCCATTCATCTATGCGACAATTGCGAAAGTATGAGCAAGACGATGGCAAATACCAGACCTAACCCAGACATAACCGGCGTTATCCTCCAAAATATTACTCGGAACCACGTTTAATTGACTGTTTTAGTGTGGTAACACATTAGTACGTGATCCAAATTAGAAAAAGCCCCGGATCTGGCCAACAAGTTTGCCAAATTGCGAAAGTATGAGGCAGATGATTGCAAATACCAGACGTAACCCAGACCTAACCAGTGTTATCCTCTAAAATATTGATCGAAACCAGATTTAGTTGACTGTTTCAGTGTGGTACCACTTTACTACGTGATCGAATCCAGAAAAAGCCCGGGATCTGCCCAACAAGTATGAGAAAACTGCGAAAGTATGAAGCAGATGTTTGCAAATACCAGACCTAACACAAACCTAGCCGGTATTGTCCTCTAAATTATTGATCGAACCCAGGTTTTATTGATTATTTCAGTGTGGTACCACATTATTACGTGATGCTATCCAGAAAAAAACCCAGGATATGGTCAACAAGTATGCGAAAAATGCGAAACTATGAGGCAGATGATTGCAAATACCAGAAGTAACCCCGTCCTAACCGGAGTTATCCCATAAAATATTGATCGAAACCTGGTTCATTATACTCTTTCAGTGTGGTACCACTTGACTACGTGATCCAAACCAGGAAAAGCCCGGGATCTGGCAAACAAGTATGCGAAGGATGCGAAAGTATGTGGCAGATGTTTGCAAATACCAGACATAACCCAGACCTAACCGGTGTAATCCCCTAAAATATTGATGGAAACCAGGTTTTATTGACTATTTCAGTGTGGTACCACTTTACTACGTGATGCTATCCAGCAAAAGCCCTCGATCTGGCCATTCAGGTATGAAAAAAATGCGAAAGTATGAGCTAGATGATGGCAAATACCAGATCTAACCCAGACATAACCGCCGTTCTCCTGAAAAATATTAATACGAACCAGGTTTTATTTACTATTTCAGTGCGTTACCAAGTTAATACGTGCTCCTAATCAGAAAAAAACCCAGGATCAGGCCAAAAAGTATGCGAAAAATACGAAAGTATGAGCCAGAAGATTGCAAATACCAGACGTAACCCAGACCTAACCGGTGTTATCCTCTGAAATATTGATCGAAACCAGATTTAATTGACTGTTTCAGTGTGGTACTACATTACTACGTGATCCAAACCAGAAAAAGGCCAGGATCTGACCATTGAACTATGCGATAATTGCGAAAGTATGAACTAGATGATGGCAAATACCAGACTTAACCCAGACATAACCGGCGTTATCGTCCAAAATATTACTCGGAACCACGTTTAATTGACTGTTTTAGTGTGGTAACACATTAGTACGTGATCCAAATTAGAAAAAGCCCCGGATCTGGCCAACAAGTTTGCCAAATTGCGAAAGTATGAGGCAGATGATTGCAAATACCAGACGTAACCCAGACCTAACCAGTGTTATCCTCTAAAATATTGATCGAAACCAGATTTAGTTGACTGTTTCAGTGTGGTACCACTTTACTACGTGATGCTATCCAGCAAAAGCCCTCGATCTGGCCATTCAGGTATGAAAAAAATGCGAAAGTATGAGCTAGATGATGGCAAATACCAGATCTAACCCAGACATAACCGCCGTTCTCCTCAAAAATATTAATACGAACCAGGTTTTATTTACTATTTCAGTGTGTTACCAAGTTAATACGTGCTCCTAATCAGAAAAAAACCCAGGATCAGGCCAAAAAGTATGCGAAAAATACGAAAGTATGAGCCAGAAGATTGCAAATACCAGACGTAACCCAGACCTAACCGGTGTTATCCTCTGAAATATTGATCGAAACCAGATTTAATTGACTGTTTCAGTGTGGTACTACATTACTACGTGATCCAAACCAGAAAAAGGCCAGGATCTGACCATTGAACTATGCGATAATTGCGAAAGTATGAACTAGATGATGGCAAATACCAGACTTAACCCAGACATAACCGGCGTTATCGTCCAAAATATTACTCGGAACAACGTTTAATTGACTCTTTTAGTGTGGTACCGCATTACTACGTGATCTGGCCAACATATGTGCGAAAAATTGCGAAACTATGAGCTAGGAGATTGCAATTACCGGACGGAACCCAGACATAACCGGCGTTATCCTCTAAAATATTAATCGCAACCAGGTTTAATTGACTGTTTCTGTGTAGTACCACATTATTACGTGATGCAAATCAGAAAGAGCACAGGATCTGGCTAACAAGTATGCCAAGGATGCGAAAGTATGAGGAAGATGATTGCAAGTACCGGACGTAACCCAGACATAACCGGCGTTATCCTCTAGAATATTGATCGAAACCAGATTTAGTTGACTGTTTCAGTGTGGTACCACTCTACTACGTGATCGAATCCAGAAAAAGCCCGGGATCTGCCCAACGAGTATGTGAAAACTGCGAAAGTATGAAGCAGATGTTTGCAAATACCAGACCTAACACAAACCTAACCGGTATTGTCCTCTAAATTATTGATCGAACCCAGGTTTTATTGATTATTTCAGTGTGGTACCACATTAATACGTGATGCTATCCAGAAAAAAACCCAGGATATGGTCAACAAGTATGCGAAAAATGCGAAACTATGAGGCAGATGATTGCATATACCAGAAGTAACCCAGACCTAACCGGTGTTATCCTCTGAAATATTATTCGAAACCAGGTTTAATTGACTGTTTCAGTGTGGTACCACTTTAATACGTGATCGTAACCAGAAAAAGACCCACGATCTGGCCAACAAGTATGCGAAAGATGCGAAAGTATCAGGCAGATGATTGCAAATACCAGCCGCAACCCAGACCTAACCGGTGTTATCCTCTGAAATATTATTCGAAACCTGGTTTAATTGACTGTTTCAGTGTGGTACCACTTTAATACGTGATCCTAACCAGAAATAGCCCAGGATCTGCAAACAAGGATGCGAAAAATGCGAAAGTATGAGGCAGATGATTGCAAATACCATAACTATCCCAGACATAACAGGCGTTATCCACTAAAATATTAATCGGAACCAGATTTAATTGACTGTTACAGTGTGGTACCACATTACTACCTGATCTAAACCAGAAAGAGCCCACGATCTGGCCATTCAGGTATGCGAGAAATGCGAAAGTATGAGGGAGATGATTGCAAATACCAGACGTAACCTAGACCTAACCGGTGTTATCCTCTAAAATATTGATCGAATCAAGGTAGAATTGACTGTTTCAGTGTGGCACCCCATCATTACGTGAACCTAACAAGAAAAAAACCCAGAATCTGGCCAACAAGTATCAGAAAAATGCGAAAGTGCGAGCCAGATAAGGGCAAATACCAGACCTAACCCAGGCATAACCGGCGTTATCCTCTAAAATATTAATCGGAACCAGGTTCTATTTACTATTTCAGTGTGGTACCACATTAATACCTGATGCTATCAAGAAAAAGTCCCAGGATCTGACCAACAGGTATGCGAAAGGTGCGAAAGTATGAGGCAGATGTTTGCAAATACCAGACCTAACACAAACCTAACCGGCGTTATCCTCTAAAATATTGATCGAATCCAGGCTTAATTGACTGTTTCGGTGTGGTGCCACATTGACACGTGATCCTAACCAGAGAAAAGCGCCGGATCTGGCCAACAAGTATGCGAAGGATGCGAAAGTATGAGGCAGGTGATTGCAAATACCAGACCTAACACAAACCTAACCGGTATTGTCCTCTAAAGTATTGATCGAAACCAGCCTTAATTGACTGTTTCAGTGTGGTACCACATTACTACGTGGTCCAAGTCAGTAAAAGCCCAGGATCTGGCCAACAAGTATGAGAAAACTGCGAAAGTATGAGGCAGATGATTGCAAATACCATAACTATCCCAGACATAACAGGCGTTATCCACTAAAATATTAATCGGAACCAGGTTTTATTGACTGTTTCAGTGTGGTACCACATTACTACGTGACCCAAGTCAGGAAAAGCCCAGGATCTGGCGAACAAGTATGCGAAAAATGCGAAATTATAAGGCAGATGTTTGCAAATACCAGACCTAACCCAGACGTAACCGGTGTTATCCCTTAAAATATTGATCGAATCCAGGTTTAATTGACTGTTCCGGTGTGGTACCACATTACTACGTGACGCAAGTCAGAAAAAGCCACGGGATCTGGCCAACAAGATTGCGAAAAATGCGAAAGTATGAGGAAGATAATTACAATTTCCAGTCGTAACACAAACCTAACCGGTGTTGTCCTCCAAAATATTGATCGAATCCAGGTTTACTTGACTGATTCAGTGTGGTACCACATTAATACGTGATCCCAACCAGAAAAAAACCCAGGACCTGGCCAACATGTATGCGAAAGGTGCGAAAGTATCAGGCAGATGTCTGCAAATACCAGACGCAACCCAGACCTAACCGGCGTTATCCTCTAACATGTTAATCGGAACCAGGTCTTATTGACTACTTCTGTGTGGTACAACATTGGTACGTGATCCTAACCAGAAAAAAATCCAGGATCTGACCAACAAGTATGCGAAATATACGAAAGCATGAGGCAGATGATTGCAAATACCAGACCTAACACAAACCTAACCGGTATTGTCCTCTAAAGTATTGATCGAAACCAGACTTAATTGACCGTTTCAGTGTGGTACCACATTACTGCGTGGTCCAAGTCAGTAAAAGCCCAGGATCTGGCCAACTAGTATGCGAAAAATGCGAAAGTATGAGGCAGATAATTGCAAATACCAGACGTAACCCAGACCTAACCGGTGTTATCCTCTGAAATATTATTCGAAACCTGGTTTAATTGACTGTTTCAGTGTGGTACCACTTTAATACGTGATACTAACCAGAAATAGCCCAGGATCTGCAAACAAGGATGCGAAAAATGCGAAAGTATGAGCTGGATGATTGCAAATACCATAACTTACCCAGACATAACCGGCGTTATCCTCTAAAATATTAATCGGAACCAGGTTTTATTGACTACTTCTGTGTGGTACAACATTAGTACGTGATCCTAACCAGAAAAAAACTCAGGATCTGGCCAACAAGTATGCGAAAGATGCGAAAGTATGAGGCTAATTATTGCAAATGCCAGACCTAACACAAACCTAACCGGTGTTGTCCTCTAAAATATTGATCGAATCCAGGTTTCATTGACTATTTCAGTGTGGCACCACTTTACTACGTGATCCAAACCAGAAAAAGCCCAGGATCTGGCCAACGAGTATGCGAAAGATGCGAAAGTATCAGGCAGATGATTACAAATACCAGCCGCAACCCAGACCTAACCGGCGTTATCCTCTAAAATATTAATCGGAACCAGATTTAATTGACTGTTAGAGTGTGGTACCACATCACTACGTGATCTAAACCAGAAGTAGCCCACGATCTGGCCATTCAGGTATACGAAAAATGCGAAAGTATGAGGCAGATGATTGCATATACCAGACGTAACGCAGACCTAGCCGGTGTTATCCTCTGAAATATTATTCGAGACCAGGTTTAATTGACTGTTTCAGTGTGGTACCACTTTAATACGTGATCCTAACCAGAAAAAAACGCAGGATCTGGCCAACAAGTATGCGAAAGATGCGAAAGTATCAGGCAGATGATTGCAAATACCAGCCGCAACCCAGACCTAACCGGCGTTATCCTCTAAAATATGAATCGGAACCAGATTTAATTGACTGTTACAGTGTGGTACCACATTACTACGTGATCTAAACCAGACAGAGCCCACGATTTGGCCATTCAGGTATGCGAAAAATGCGAAAGTATGAGCCAGATGATTGCGAATGCCAGACGTAACCCAGACCTAACTGATGTTATCCCCTAAAATATTAATCGGATCCAGGTTTTATTTACTGTTTCAGTGTGGTACCACTTTAATACGTTATCCTAACCAGAAAAAAACCCAGGATCGGGCCAACGAGTATGCGAAAGATGCGAAAGTATCAGGCAGATTATTGCAAATACCAGTCGCAGCCCAGACCTAACCGGCGTTATCCTCTAACATGTTAATCGGAACCAAGTTTTATTGACTACTTCTGTGTGGTGCAACATTAGTACGTGATCCTAACCAGAAAAAAATCCAGGATCTGACCAACAAGTATGCGAAAGATACGAAAGCACGAGGCAGATGATTGCAAATACCAGACCTAACACAAACCTAACCGGTATTGTCCTCTAAAGTATTGATCGAAACCAGCCTTAATTGACCGTTTCAGTGTGGTACCACATTACTACGTGGTCCAAGTCAGTAAAAGCCCAGGATCTGGCCAACAAGTATGCGAAAAATGCGAAAGTATGAGGCAAATGATTGCAAATACCATAACATACCCAGACATAACCGGCGTTATCCTCTAAAATATTTACCGACTCCAGGTTGAATTGACTGTTTCAGTGTGGCAACACATTAATACGTGATCCTCACCAGAAAAAAACCCAGGATATGGTCAACATGTACACGAAAAATGCGAAAGTATGAGGCAGATGAATGTATATACCAGACGTAACCCAGACCTAACCGATGTTACCCTCTGAAATATTATTCGATACCAGGTTTAATTGACTGTTTCAGTGTGGTACCACTTTAATACGTTATCCTAACCAGAAAAAAACCCAGGATCTGGCCAACGAGTATGCGAAAGATGCGAAAGTATCAGGCAGATGACTGCAAATACCAGTCGCAACCCAGACCTAACCGGCGTTATCCTCTAAAATATTAACCGGAACCAGGCTTAATTGACAGTTTCGGTGTGGTACCACATTGACACGTGATCCTAACCAGAAAAAAGCCCTGGATCTGGCAAACAAGTATGCGAAAAATGCGAAAGTATGAGGCAGATGATTGCATATACCAGACGTAACCCAGACCTAGCCGGTGTTATCCTCTGAAATATTATTCGAGACCAGGTTTAATTGACTGTTTCAGTGTGGTACCACTTTAATACGTGATCCTAACCAGAAAAAAACGCAGGATCTGGCCAACAAGTATGCGAAAGGTGCAAAAGTATCAGGCAGATCATTGCAAATACCAGCCGCAACCCAGACCTAACCGGCGTTATCCTCTAAAATATTAATCGCAACCAGGTTATATTGACTGTTACAGTGTGGTACCACATTACTACGTGATCTAAACCAGAAAGAGCCCACGATCTGGCCATTCAGGTATTCGAAAAATGCGAAAGTATGAGCTAGATGATGGCAAATACCAGATCTAACCCAGGCATAACCGGCGTTCTCCTCTAAAATATTAATCGGATCCAGGTTTTATTTACAGTTACAGTGTGGTACCACTTTAATACGTGATCCTAACCAGAAAAAAACACAAGATCTGGCCAACAAGTATCCGAAAGATGCGAAAGTATCAGGCAGATGATTGGAAATACCAGCCGCAACCCAGACCTAACCGGCGTTATCCTCTAAAATATTAACCGGAACCAGGCTTAATTGACAGTTTCGGTGTGGTATCACATTGACACGTGATCCTAACCAGAAAAAAGCGCAGGATCTGGCCAACAAGTATGCGAAAGATGCGAAAGTACGAGGCAGGTGATTGCAGATACCAGACCTAACACAAACCTAACCGGTATTGTCCTCTAAAGTATTGATCGAAACCAGCCTTAATTGACTGTTTCAGTGTGGTACCACATTACTACGTGGTCCAAGTCAGTAAAAGCCCAGGATCTGGCCAACAAGTATGCGAAAAATGCGAAAGTATGAGGCAGATGATTGCAAATACCAGACGTAACCCAGACCTAACCGGTGTTATCCTCTGAAATATTGATCGAAACCAGGATTAGTTGACTGTTACAGTGTGGTACCACATTACTACGTGACCCAAGTCAGGAAAAGCCCAGGATCTGGCGGACGAGTATGCGAAAAATGCGAAAGTATGAGGCAGATGTTTGCAAATACCAGACCTAACCCAGACCTATCCGGTGTTATCCCTTAAAATATTGATCGAATCCAGGTTTAATTGACTGTTCCGGTGTGGTACCACATTACTACGTGACGCAAGTCAGAAAAAGACCCGGGATCTGGCCAACAAGTGTGCGAAAAATGCGAAAGTATGAGGAAGATGTTTACAATTATCAGACGTAACCCAGGCCTAACCGGTGTTATCCTCTGAAATAGAGATCGAAACCAGGATTAGTTGACTGTTTCTGTGTGGTACCACATACTACGTGATCCAAACCAGAAAAAAACGCAGGATCTGGCCAACAAGTATGCGAAAGATGCGAAAGTATGAGGCAGATGTTTGCAAATACCAGACCTAACACAAACCTAACCGGCATTGTCCTCTAATGTGATTGATCGATACCAGGTTGAATTGACTGTTTCAGTGTGGCACCACATTAATACGTGATCCTAACCAGAAAAAACCCAGGATATGGTCATCAAGTATGCGAAAGATGCGAAAGTATGAGGCAGATGTTTGCAAATACCTGACCTAACACAAACCTAACCGGCATTGTCCTCTAATGTATTGATCGATACCAGGTTGAATTGACTGTTTCAGTGTGGTACTACTTTAATACGTGATCCTAACCAGAAAAAATCACAAGATCTGGCCAACAAGTATCCGAAAGATGCGAAAGTATCAGGCAGATGATTGGAAATACCAGCCGCAACCCAGACCAAACCGGCGCTATCCTCTAAAATATTAATCGCAACCAGCCTTAATTGACTGTTTCAGTGTGGTACCACATTACTACGTGGTCCAAGTCAGTAAAAGCCCAGGATCTGGCCAACAAGTATGCGAAAAATGCGAAAGTAAGAGGAAGGTGATTGCAAATGCCAGACCTAACCCAGACATAACCGGCGTTATCCTCTAAAATATTGATCGAATCCAGGTTTAATTGACTGTTCCGGTGTGGTACCACATTACTACGTGACGCAAGTGAGAAAAAGACCCGGGATCTGGCCAACAAGTGTGCGAAAAATGCGAAAGTATGAGGAAGATGTTTACAATTATCAGTCGTAACCCAGACCTAACCGGTGTTATCCTCTGGAATATTATACGAGACCAGGTTTAATTGACTGTTTCAGTGTGGTACCACATTATTACGTGATCCCAACCAGAAAAAAACCCAGGATCTGGCCAACAAGTTTGCGAAAAATGCGAAAGTATGAGCTAGATGATGGCAAATACCAGATCTAACCCAGCCATAACCGGCGTTAGCCTTTAAAATATTAATTGGAACCAGGTTTTATTGATTATTTCAGTGTGTTGCCACAATAATACGTGATCCAAATCAGAAAAAGCCCAGGATCTGAACAACATGTATACGAAAAATGCGAAAGTATGAGGCAGATGATTGCATATACCAGACGTAACCCAGACCTAGCCGGTGTTATCCTCTGAAATACTATTCGAGACCAGGTTTAATTGAATGTTTCAGTGTGGTACCACATTAATACGTGATCCTAACCAGAAAAAAACGCAGGATCTGGCCATCAAGTATGCGAAAGATGCGAAAGTATCAGGCAGATGATTGCAAATACCAGCCGCAACCCAGACCTAACCGGCGTTTTCCTCTAAAATATTAATCGGAACCAGATTTAATTGACTGTTACAGTGTGGTACCACATTACTACGTGATCTAAACCAGAAAGAGCCCACGATCTGGCCTTCAGGTATGCGAAAAATGCGAAAATATGAGTCAGATGATTGCGAATGCCAGACGTAACCCAGACCTAACTGGTGTTATCCCCTAAAATATTGATCGAAACCAGGTTTTATTGATTATTTCAGTGTGGTACCACATTAATACGTGATCCTATCCAGAAATAACCCAGGATCTGGCCATTCAAGTATGGAAAAATGCGAAAGTATGAGCTAGATGATGGCAAATACCAGACCTAACCCAGACATAACCGGCGTTATCCTCTAAAATATTAATCGCAACCAGCCTTAATTGACTGTTTCAGTGTGGTACCACATTACTACGTGGTCCAAGTCAGTAAAAGCCCAGGATCTGGCCAACAAGTATGCGAAAAATGCGAAAGTAAGAGGAAGGTGATTGCAAATGCCAGACCTAACCCAGACATAACCGGCGTTATCCTCTAAAATATTAATTGAAACCAGTTTTTATTGACTATTTCACTGTGGAACCACATTAACACGTGATCCTAACCAGAAAAAAACCCAGGATCTGCCCAAAAAGTATGCGAAAAATACGAAAGTATGAGCCTGATGATTGCGAATGCCAGACGTAACCCAGACCTAACAGGTGTTATCCCCTAAAATATTGATTGAAACCAGGTTTCAATGACTATTTCTGTGTGGTACCACATTATTACGTGATGCTATCCAGAAAAAGTCCCAGGATCTGGCCAACAAGTATGCGAAAGATGCGAAAGTATGAGGCAGATGTTTGCAAATACCAGACCTAACACAAACCTAACCGGCATTGTCCTCTAATGTATTGATCGATACCAGGTTGAATTGACTGTTTCAGTGTGGCACCACATTAGTACGTGATCCTAACCAGAAAAAAACCCAGGATATGGTCATCAAGTATGGGAAAAATGCGAAAGTATGAGGCAGATGATTGCATATACCAGACGTAACCCAGACCTAACCGGTGTTATCCTCTGAAATATTATTCGAAACCAGGTTTAATTGACAGTTTCAGTGTGGTACCACTTTAATACGTTATCCTAACCACAAAAAAAACCCAGGATCTGGCCAACGAGTATGCGAAAGATGCGAAAGTATCAGGCAGATGATTGCAAATACCAGCCGCAACCCAGACCTAACCGATGTTACCCTCTGAAATATTATTCGAAACCAGGTTTAATTGACAGTTTCAGTGTGGTACCACTTTAATACGTTATCCTAACCAGAAAAAAACCCAGGATCTGGCCAACGAGTATGCGAAAGATGCGAAAGTATCAGGCAGATGATTGCAAATACCAGCCGCAACCCAGACCTAACCGGCGTTATCCTCTAAAATATTAATCGGAACCAGATTTAATTGACTGTTACAGTGTGGTACCACATTACTACGTGATCTAAACCAGACACAGCCCACGATCTGGCCATTCAGGTATGCGAAAAATGCGAAAGTATGAGCCAGATGATTGCGAATGCCAGACGTGAACCCAGACCTAACTGGTGTTATCCCCTAAAATATTAATCGGATCCAGGTATTATTTACTGTTTCAGTGTGGTACCACTTTAATACGTTATCCTAACCAGAAAAAAACCCAGGATCTGACCAACGAGTATGCGAAAGATGCGAAAGTATCAGGCAGATGATTGCAAATACCAGTCGCAACCCAGACCTAACCGGCGTTATCCTCTAACATGTTAATCGGAACCGGGTTTTATTGATCACTTCTGTGTGGTACAACATTAGTACGTGATCCTAACCAGAAAAAAATCCAGGATCTGACCAACAAGTATGCGAAAGATACGAAAGCATGAGGCAGATGATTGCAAATACCAGACCTAACACAAACCTAACCGGTATTGTCCTCTTAAGTATTGATCGAAACCAGCCTTAATTGACCGTTTCAGTGTGGTACCACATTACTACGTGGTCCAAGTTAGTAAAAGCCCAGGATCTGGCCAACAAGTATGCGAAAAATGCGAAAGTATGAGGCAGATGATTGCAAATACCATAACATACCCAGACATAACCGGCGTTATCCTCTAAAATATTAACCGAATCCAGGTTGAATTGACTGTTTCAGTGTGGCAACACATTAATACGTGATCCTACCCAGAAAAAAACCCAGGATATGGTCAACATGTACACGAAAAATGCGAAAGTATGACGCAGATGATTGTATATACCAGACGTAACCCAGACCTAACCGATGTTACCCTCTGAAATATTATTCGAAACCAGGTTTAATTGAGTGTTTCAGTGTGGTACCACTTTAATACGATATCCTAACCAGAAAAAAACCCAGGATCTGGCCAACGAGTATGCGAAAGATGCGAAAGTATCAGGCAGATGTTTGCAAGTACCAGACCTAACCCAGTCCTAACCGGTGTAATCCCCTAAAATATTGATGGAAACCAGGTTTTATAGACTATTTCAGTGTGGTACCACATTAATACGCGATACTATCTAGCAAAGGCCCCGGATCTGGCCAGCAAGCATGCAAAAGACGCCAAAGTATGAGCTAGATGATGGCAAATACCAGCCCTAACCCTGACATTACCGGCGTTATCCTGGAAAATATTACTTGGAACCACGTTTAATTGACTGTTTCAGTGTGGTACCACTTTACTACGTGATCCAAACTAGAAAATGCCCGGGATCTGGCCAACAAGTATGCGAAAGATGCGAAAGTATGAGGCAGATTATTGCAAATACCAGACCTAACACAAACCTAACCGGTATTGTCCTCTAAAGTATTGATCGAAACCAGACTTAATTGACCGTTTCAGTGTGGTACCACATTACTGCGTGGTCCAAGTCAGTAAAAGCCCAGGATCTGGCCAACTAGTATGCGAAAAATGCGAAAGTATGAGGCAGATGATTGCAAATACCATAACATACCCAGGCATAACCGGCGTTATCCTCTAAAATATTAATCGGAACCAGGTTTTATTTACTATTTCAGTGTGGTACCACATTAATACGTGATGCTATCAAGAAAAAGTCCCAGGATCTGACCAACAGGTATGCAAAAGGTGCGAAAGTATGAGGCAGATGTTTGCAAATACCAGACCTAACACAAACCTAACCGGTGTTATCCCCTAAAGTATTGATCGAAACCAGGTTTTATTGATTATTTCAGTGTGGTACCACATTAATACGTGATGCTATCCAGAAGAAGTCCCAGGATCTGGCCAACAAGTATGCGAAAAATGCGAATGTATCAGCCAGATGGTTGCAAATACCAGACCTAACCGAGACATAACCGGCGTTATCCTCTAAAATATTGATCGAATCCAGGCTTAATTGACTGTTTCGGTGTGGTGCCACATTGACACGTGATCCTAACCAGAAAAAAGCGCCGGATCTGGCCAACAAGTATGCGAAGGATGCGAAAGTATGAGGCAGGTGATTGCAAATACCAGACCTAACACAAACCTAACCGGTATTGTCCTCTAAAGTATTGATCGAATCCAGCCTTAATTGACTGTTTCAGTGTGGTACCACATTACTACGTGGTCCAAGTCAGTAAAAGCCCAGGATCTGGCCAACAAGTATGCGAGAAATGCGAAAGTATGAGGCAGATGATTGCAAATACCATAACTAACCCAGACATAACAGGCGTTATCCACTAAAATATTAATCGGAACCAGGTTTTATTGACTGTTTCAGTGTGGTACCACATTACTACGTGACCCAAGTCAGGAAAAGCCCAGGTTCTGGCCAACAAGTATGCGAAAAATGCGAAAGTATGAGGCAGATGATTGCAAATACCATAACATACCCAGACATAACCGGCGTTATCCTCTAAAATATTAACCGAATCCAGGTTGAATTGACTGTTTCAGTGTGGCAACACATTAATACGTGATCCTAACCAGAAAAAACCCAGGATATGGTCATCAAGTATGCGAAAAATGCGAAAGTATGAGGCAGATGATTGCATATACCAGACGTAACCCAGACCTAACCGGTGTTATCCTCTGGAGTATTATACGAGACCAGGTTTAATTGACTGTTTCAGTGTGGTACCACATTAATACGTGATCCCAACCAGAAAAAAACCCAGGATCTGGCCAACAAGTTTGCGAAAAATGCGAAAGTATGAGCTAAATGATGGCAAATACCAGATCTAACCCAGCCATAACCGGCGTTAGCCTTTAAAATATTAATTGGAACCAGGTTTTATTGATTATTTCAGTGTGTTACCACAATAATACGTTATCCAAATCAGAAAAAGCCCAGGATATGGTCAACATGTATACGAAAAATGCGAAAGTATGAGGCAGATGATTGTATATACCAGACGTAACCCAGCCCTAACCGATGTTACCCTCTGAAATATTATTCGAAACCAGGTTTAATTGACTGTTTCAGTGTGGTACCACTTTAATACGTTATCCTAACCAGAAAAAAACCCAGGATCTGGCCAACGAGTATGCGAAAGATGCGAAAGCATCAGGCAGATGATTGCAAATACCAGCCGCAACCCAGACCTAACCGGCGTTATCCTCTAAAATATTAATCGGAACCAGATTTAATTGACTGTTACAGTGTGGTACCACATTACTACGTGATCTAAACCAGAAGTAGCCCACGATCTGGCCATTCAGGTATGCGAAAAATGCGAAAGTATGAGATAGATAATTGCAAATACCAGAACTAACCCAGATATAACCGGCGCTATCCTCTAAAATATTTATCGCAACCAGGTTTTATTGACTGTTTCGGTGTGGTACCACATTACTACGTGATCCAAACCAGAAAAAAAATCCAGGATATGGTCATCAAGTATGCGAAAAATGCGAAAGTATGAGGCAGATGATTGCATACACCAGACGTAACCCAGACCTAGCCGGTGTTATCGTCTGAAATATTATTCGAGACCAGGTTTAATTGACTGTTTCAGTGTGGTACCACTTTAATACGTGATCCTAACCAGAAAAAAACGCAGGATCTGGCCAACAAGTATGCGAAAGATGCAAGTTGTTATCCTCTGAAATATTGTTCGAAACCAGGTTTACTTGACTGTTTCGGTGTGGTACCACATTGACACGTGATCCTAACCAGAAAAAAGCCCTGGATCTGGCAAACAAGTATGCGAAAAATGCGAAAGTATGAGGCAGATGATTGCATATACCAGACGTAACCCAGACCTAGCCGGTGTTATCCTCTGAAATATTATTCGAGACCAGGTTTAATTGACTGTTTCAGTGTGGTACCACTTTAATACGTGATCCTAACCAGAAAAAAACGCAGGATCTGGCCAACAAGTATGCGAAAGGTGCAAAAGTATCAGGCAGATCATTGCAAATACCAGCCGCAACCCAGACCTAACCGGCGTTATCCTCTAAAATATTAATCGCAACCAGGTTATATTGACTGTTACAGTGTGGTACCACATTACTACGTGATCTAAACCAGAAAGAGCCCACGATCTGGCCATTCAGGTATTCGAAAAATGCGAAAGTATGAGCTAGATGATGGCAAATACCAGATCTAACCCAGGCATAACCGGCGTTCTCCTCTAAAATATTAATCGGATCCAGGTTTTATTTACAGTTACAGTGTGGTACCACTTTAATACGTGATCCTAACCAGAAAAAAACACAAGATCTGGCCAACAAGTATCCGAAAGATGCGAAAGTATCAGGCAGATGATTGGAAATACCAGCCGCAACCCAGACCTAACCGGCGTTATCCTCTAAAATATTAACCGGAACCAGGCTTAATTGACAGTTTCGGTGTGGTATCACATTGACACGTGATCCTAACCAGAAAAAAGCGCAGGATCTGGCCAACAAGTATGCGAAAGATGCGAAAGTACGAGGCAGGTGATTGCAGATACCAGACCTAACACAAACCTAACCGGTATTGTCCTCTAAAGTATTGATCGAAACCAGCCTTAATTGACTGTTTCAGTGTGGTACCACATTACTACGTGGTCCAAGTCAGTAAAAGCCCAGGATCTGGCCAACAAGTATGCGAAAAATGCGAAAGTATGAGGCAGATGATTGCAAATACCAGACGTAACCCAGACCTAACCGGTGTTATCCTCTGAAATATTGATCGAAACCAGGATTAGTTGACTGTTACAGTGTGGTACCACATTACTACGTGACCCAAGTCAGGAAAAGCCCAGGATCTGGCGGACGAGTATGCGAAAAATGCGAAAGTATGAGGCAGATGTTTGCAAATACCAGACCTAACCCAGACCTATCCGGTGTTATCCCTTAAAATATTGATCGAATCCAGGTTTAATTGACTGTTCCGGTGTGGTACCACATTACTACGTGACGCAAGTCAGAAAAAGACCCGGGATCTGGCCAACAAGTGTGCGAAAAATGCGAAAGTATGAGGAAGATGTTTACAATTATCAGACGTAACCCAGGCCTAACCGGTGTTATCCTCTGAAATAGAGATCGAAACCAGGATTAGTTGACTGTTTCTGTGTGGTACCACATACTACGTGATCCAAACCAGAAAAAAACGCAGGATCTGGCCAACAAGTATGCGAAAGATGCGAAAGTATGAGGCAGATGTTTGCAAATACCAGACCTAACACAAACCTAACCGGCATTGTCCTCTAATGTGATTGATCGATACCAGGTTGAATTGACTGTTTCAGTGTGGCACCACATTAATACGTGATCCTAACCAGAAAAAACCCAGGATATGGTCATCAAGTATGCGAAAGATGCGAAAGTATGAGGCAGATGTTTGCAAATACCTGACCTAACACAAACCTAACCGGCATTGTCCTCTAATGTATTGATCGATACCAGGTTGAATTGACTGTTTCAGTGTGGTACTACTTTAATACGTGATCCTAACCAGAAAAAATCACAAGATCTGGCCAACAAGTATCCGAAAGATGCGAAAGTATCAGGCAGATGATTGGAAATACCAGCCGCAACCCAGACCAAACCGGCGCTATCCTCTAAAATATTAATCGCAACCAGCCTTAATTGACTGTTTCAGTGTGGTACCACATTACTACGTGGTCCAAGTCAGTAAAAGCCCAGGATCTGGCCAACAAGTATGCGAAAAATGCGAAAGTAAGAGGAAGGTGATTGCAAATGCCAGACCTAACCCAGACATAACCGGCGTTATCCTCTAAAATATTGATCGAATCCAGGTTTAATTGACTGTTCCGGTGTGGTACCACATTACTACGTGACGCAAGTGAGAAAAAGACCCGGGATCTGGCCAACAAGTGTGCGAAAAATGCGAAAGTATGAGGAAGATGTTTACAATTATCAGTCGTAACCCAGACCTAACCGGTGTTATCCTCTGGAATATTATACGAGACCAGGTTTAATTGACTGTTTCAGTGTGGTACCACATTATTACGTGATCCCAACCAGAAAAAAACCCAGGATCTGGCCAACAAGTTTGCGAAAAATGCGAAAGTATGAGCTAGATGATGGCAAATACCAGATCTAACCCAGCCATAACCGGCGTTAGCCTTTAAAATATTAATTGGAACCAGGTTTTATTGATTATTTCAGTGTGTTACCACAATAATACGTGATCCAAATCAGAAAAAGCCCAGGATCTGAACAACATGTATACGAAAAATGCGAAAGTATGAGGCAGATGATTGCATATACCAGACGTAACCCAGACCTAGCCGGTGTTATCCTCTGAAATACTATTCGAGACCAGGTTTAATTGAATGTTTCAGTGTGGTACCACATTAATACGTGATCCTAACCAGAAAAAAACGCAGGATCTGGCCATCAAGTATGCGAAAGATGCGAAAGTATCAGGCAGATGATTGCAAATACCAGCCGCAACCCAGACCTAACCGGCGTTTTCCTCTAAAATATTAATCGGAACCAGATTTAATTGACTGTTACAGTGTGGTACCACATTACTACGTGATCTAAACCAGAAAGAGCCCACGATCTGGCCTTCAGGTATGCGAAAAATGCGAAAATATGAGTCAGATGATTGCGAATGCCAGACGTAACCCAGACCTAACTGGTGTTATCCCCTAAAATATTGATCGAAACCAGGTTTTATTGATTATTTCAGTGTGGTACCACATTAATACGTGATCCTATCCAGAAATAACCCAGGATCTGGCCATTCAAGTATGGAAAAATGCGAAAGTATGAGCTAGATGATGGCAAATACCAGACCTAACCCAGACATAACCGGCGTTATCCTCTAAAATATTAATCGCAACCAGCCTTAATTGACTGTTTCAGTGTGGTACCACATTACTACGTGGTCCAAGTCAGTAAAAGCCCAGGATCTGGCCAACAAGTATGCGAAAAATGCGAAAGTAAGAGGAAGGTGATTGCAAATGCCAGACCTAACCCAGACATAACCGGCGTTATCCTCTAAAATATTAATTGAAACCAGTTTTTATTGACTATTTCACTGTGGTACCACATTAACACGTGATCCTAACCAGAAAAAAACCCAGGATCTGCCCAAAAAGTATGCGAAAAATACGAAAGTATGAGCCTGATGATTGCGAATGCCAGACGTAACCCAGACCTAACAGGTGTTATCCCCTAAAATATTGATTGAAACCAGGTTTCAATGACTATTTCTGTGTGGTACCACATTATTACGTGATGCTATCCAGAAAAAGTCCCAGGATCTGGCCAACAAGTATGCGAAAGATGCGAAAGTATGAGGCAGATGTTTGCAAATACCAGACCTAACACAAACCTAACCGGCATTGTCCTCTAATGTATTGATCGATACCAGGTTGAATTGACTGTTTCAGTGTGGCACCACATTAGTACGTGATCCTAACCAGAAAAAAACCCAGGATATGGTCATCAAGTATGGGAAAAATGCGAAAGTATGAGGCAGATGATTGCATATACCAGACGTAACCCAGACCTAACCGGTGTTATCCTCTGAAATATTATTCGAAACCAGGTTTAATTGACAGTTTCAGTGTGGTACCACTTTAATACGTTATCCTAACCACAAAAAAAACCCAGGATCTGGCCAACGAGTATGCGAAAGATGCGAAAGTATCAGGCAGATGATTGCAAATACCAGCCGCAACCCAGACCTAACCGATGTTACCCTCTGAAATATTATTCGAAACCAGGTTTAATTGACAGTTTCAGTGTGGTACCACTTTAATACGTTATCCTAACCAGAAAAAAACCCAGGATCTGGCCAACGAGTATGCGAAAGATGCGAAAGTATCAGGCAGATGATTGCAAATACCAGCCGCAACCCAGACCTAACCGGCGTTATCCTCTAAAATATTAATCGGAACCAGATTTAATTGACTGTTACAGTGTGGTACCACATTACTACGTGATCTAAACCAGACACAGCCCACGATCTGGCCATTCAGGTATGCGAAAAATGCGAAAGTATGAGCCAGATGATTGCGAATGCCAGACGTGAACCCAGACCTAACTGGTGTTATCCCCTAAAATATTAATCGGATCCAGGTATTATTTACTGTTTCAGTGTGGTACCACTTTAATACGTTATCCTAACCAGAAAAAAACCCAGGATCTGACCAACGAGTATGCGAAAGATGCGAAAGTATCAGGCAGATGATTGCAAATACCAGTCGCAACCCAGACCTAACCGGCGTTATCCTCTAACATGTTAATCGGAACCGGGTTTTATTGATCACTTCTGTGTGGTACAACATTAGTACGTGATCCTAACCAGAAAAAAATCCAGGATCTGACCAACAAGTATGCGAAAGATACGAAAGCATGAGGCAGATGATTGCAAATACCAGACCTAACACAAACCTAACCGGTATTGTCCTCTTAAGTATTGATCGAAACCAGCCTTAATTGACCGTTTCAGTGTGGTACCACATTACTACGTGGTCCAAGTTAGTAAAAGCCCAGGATCTGGCCAACAAGTATGCGAAAAATGCGAAAGTATGAGGCAGATGATTGCAAATACCATAACATACCCAGACATAACCGGCGTTATCCTCTAAAATATTAACCGAATCCAGGTTGAATTGACTGTTTCAGTGTGGCAACACATTAATACGTGATCCTACCCAGAAAAAAACCCAGGATATGGTCAACATGTACACGAAAAATGCGAAAGTATGACGCAGATGATTGTATATACCAGACGTAACCCAGACCTAACCGATGTTACCCTCTGAAATATTATTCGAAACCAGGTTTAATTGAGTGTTTCAGTGTGGTACCACTTTAATACGATATCCTAACCAGAAAAAAACCCAGGATCTGGCCAACGAGTATGCGAAAGATGCGAAAGTATCAGGCAGATGTTTGCAAATACCAGACCTAACCCAGTCCTAACCGGTGTAATCCCCTAAAATATTGATGGAAACCAGGTTTTATAGACTATTTCAGTGTGGTACCACATTAATACGCGATACTATCTAGCAAAGGCCCCGGATCTGGCCAGCAAGCATGCAAAAGACGCCAAAGTATGAGCTAGATGATGGCAAATACCAGCCCTAACCCTGACATTACCGGCGTTATCCTGGAAAATATTACTTGGAACCACGTTTAATTGACTGTTTCAGTGTGGTACCACTTTACTACGTGATCCAAACTAGAAAATGCCCGGGATCTGGCCAACAAGTATGCGAAAGATGCGAAAGTATGAGGCAGATTATTGCAAATACCAGACCTAACACAAACCTAACCGGTATTGTCCTCTAAAGTATTGATCGAAACCAGACTTAATTGACCGTTTCAGTGTGGTACCACATTACTGCGTGGTCCAAGTCAGTAAAAGCCCAGGATCTGGCCAACTAGTATGCGAAAAATGCGAAAGTATGAGGCAGATGATTGCAAATACCATAACATACCCAGGCATAACCGGCGTTATCCTCTAAAATATTAATCGGAACCAGGTTTTATTTACTATTTCAGTGTGGTACCACATTAATACGTGATGCTATCAAGAAAAAGTCCCAGGATCTGACCAACAGGTATGCAAAAGGTGCGAAAGTATGAGGCAGATGTTTGCAAATACCAGACCTAACACAAACCTAACCGGTGTTATCCCCTAAAGTATTGATCGAAACCAGGTTTTATTGATTATTTCAGTGTGGCACCACATTAATACGTGATGCTATCCAGAAGAAGTCCCAGGATCTGGCCAACAAGTATGCGAAAAATGCGAATGTATCAGCCAGATGGTTGCAAATACCAGACCTAACCGAGACATAACCGGCGTTATCCTCTAAAATATTGATCGAATCCAGGCTTAATTGACTGTTTCGGTGTGGTGCCACATTGACACGTGATCCTAACCAGAAAAAAGCGCCGGATCTGGCCAACAAGTATGCGAAGGATGCGAAAGTATGAGGCAGGTGATTGCAAATACCAGACCTAACACAAACCTAACCGGTATTGTCCTCTAAAGTATTGATCGAAACCAGCCTTAATTGACTGTTTCAGTGTGGTACCACATTACTACGTGGTCCAAGTCAGTAAAAGCCCAGGATCTGGCCAACAAGTATGCGAGAAATGCGAAAGTATGAGGCAGATGATTGCAAATACCATAACTAACCCAGACATAACAGGCGTTATCCACTAAAATATTAATCGGAACCAGGTTTTATTGACTGTTTCAGTGTGGTACCACATTACTACGTGACCCAAGTCAGGAAAAGCCCAGGTTCTGGCCAACAAGTATGCGAAAAATGCGAAAGTATGAGGCAGATGATTGCAAATACCATAACATACCCAGACATAACCGGCGTTATCCTCTAAAATATTAACCGAATCCAGGTTGAATTGACTGTTTCAGTGTGGCAACACATTAATACGTGATCCTAACCAGAAAAAACCCAGGATATGGTCATCAAGTATGCGAAAAATGCGAAAGTATGAGGCAGATGATTGCATATACCAGACGTAACCCAGACCTAACCGGTGTTATCCTCTGGAGTATTATACGAGACCAGGTTTAATTGACTGTTTCAGTGTGGTACCACATTAATACGTGATCCCAACCAGAAAAAAACCCAGGATCTGGCCAACAAGTTTGCGAAAAATGCGAAAGTATGAGCTAAATGATGGCAAATACCAGATCTAACCCAGCCATAACCGGCGTTAGCCTTTAAAATATTAATTGGAACCAGGTTTTATTGATTATTTCAGTGTGTTACCACAATAATACGTTATCCAAATCAGAAAAAGCCCAGGATATGGTCAACATGTATACGAAAAATGCGAAAGTATGAGGCAGATGATTGTATATACCAGACGTAACCCAGCCCTAACCGATGTTACCCTCTGAAATATTATTCGAAACCAGGTTTAATTGACTGTTTCAGTGTGGTACCACTTTAATACGTTATCCTAACCAGAAAAAAACCCAGGATCTGGCCAACGAGTATGCGAAAGATGCGAAAGCATCAGGCAGATGATTGCAAATACCAGCCGCAACCCAGACCTAACCGGCGTTATCCTCTAAAATATTAATCGGAACCAGATTTAATTGACTGTTACAGTGTGGTACCACATTACTACGTGATCTAAACCAGAAGTAGCCCACGATCTGGCCATTCAGGTATGCGAAAAATGCGAAAGTATGAGATAGATAATTGCAAATACCAGAACTAACCCAGATATAACCGGCGCTATCCTCTAAAATATTTATCGCAACCAGGTTTTATTGACTGTTTCGGTGTGGTACCACATTACTACGTGATCCAAACCAGAAAAAAAATCCAGGATATGGTCATCAAGTATGCGAAAAATGCGAAAGTATGAGGCAGATGATTGCATACACCAGACGTAACCCAGACCTAGCCGGTGTTATCGTCTGAAATATTATTCGAGACCAGGTTTAATTGACTGTTTCAGTGTGGTACCACTTTAATACGTGATCCTAACCAGAAAAAAACGCAGGATCTGGCCAACAAGTATGCGAAAGATGCAAGTTGTTATCCTCTGAAATATTGTTCGAAACCAGGTTTACTTGACTGTTTCAGTGAGGTACCACAATAATACGTGATCCTAACCAGAAAAAACCCCAGGACCTGGCCAACATGTATGCGAAAGGTGCGAAAGTATCAGGCAGATGTCTGCAAATGCCAGACGCAACCCAGACCTAACCGGCGTTCTCCTCTAAAATATTAATAGGAACCAGGTTTTATTTACTATTTCAGTGTGTTACCACTTTAATACGTGATCCTAACCAGAAAAAGACCCACGATCTGGCCAACAAGTATGCGAAAGATGCGAAAGTATGAGCCAGAAGATTGCAAATACCAGACGTAACCCAGACCTAACCGGCGTTATCCTCTAAAATATTAATCGGAACCAGGTTTTATTGACTACTTCTGTGTGGTACAACATTAGTACGTGATCCAAACCAGAAAAAAACGCAGGATCTGGCCAACAAGTATGCGAAAGATGCGAAAGTATCAGGCAGATTATTGCAAATACCAGCCTCAACCCAGACCTAACCGGCGTTATCCGCTAAAATATTAATCGTAACCAGCCTTAATTGACTATTTCAGTGTGGTACCACATTACTACGTGGTCCAAGTCAGTAAAAGCCCAGGATCTGGCCAACAAGTATGCGAAAAATGCGAGTTGTTATCCTCTGAAATATTGTTCGAAACCAGGTTTACTTGACTGTTTCAGTGTGGTACCACAATAATACGTGATCCTAACCAGAAAAAAACCCAGGACCTGGCCAACATGTATGCGAAAGGTGCGAAAGTATCAGGCAGATGTCTGCAAATGCCAGACGCAACCCAGACCTAACCGGCGTTATCCTCTAACATGTTAATCGGAACCAGGTTTTATTGACTACTTCTGTCTGGTACAACATTAGTACGTGATCCTAACCAGAAAAAAATCCAGGATCTGACCAACAAGTATGCGAAATATACGAAAGCATGAGGCAGATGATTGCAAATACCAGACCTAACACAAACCTAACCGGTATTGTCCTCTAAAGTATTGATCGAAACCAGACTTAATTGACCGTTTCAGTGTGGTACCACATTACTGCGTGGTCCAAGTCAGCAAAAGCCCAGGATCTGGCCAACTAGTATGAGAAAAATGCGAAAGTATGAGGCATATGATTGCATATACCAGGCGTAACCCAGACCTAGCCGGTGTTATCTTCTGAAATATTATTCGAGACCAGGTTTAATTGACTGTTTCAGTGTGGTACCACTTTAATACGTGATCCTAACCAGAAAAAAACACAGGATCTGGCCAACAAGTATGCGAAAGATGCGAAAGTATGAGCTAGATGATTGCAAATACCAGTCGCAACACATACCTAACCGGCGTTATCCTCTAAAATATTAATCCGAACCAGGTTATATTGACTGTTGCGGTGTGGTACCACATTACTACGTGATCTAAACCAGAAAGAGCCCACGATCTGGCCATTCAGGTATGCGAAAAATGCGAAAGTATGAGGCAGATGATTGCAAATACCAGACGTAACCCAGACCTAACCGGTGTTATCCTCTGAAATATTGATGGAAACCAGGATTAGTTGACTGTTACAGTGTTGTGCCACATTACTACGTGATTCAAATCAGAGAAAGCGCAGGATCTGGCCAACAAGTATGCGAAAGATGCGAAAGTACGAGGCAGGTGATTGCAAATACCAGACCTAACACAAACCTAACCGGTATTGTCCTCTAAAGTATTGATCGAAACCAGCCCTAATTGACTGTTTCAGTGTGGTACCACATTACTACGTGGACCAAGTCAGTAAAAGCCCAGGATCCGGCCAACAAGTATGCGAAAAATGCGAAAGTATGAGGCAGATGTTTGCAAATACCAGACCTAACCCAGACCTATCCGGTGTTATCCCTTAAAATATTGATCGAATCCAGGTTTAATTGACTGTTCCGGTGTGGTACCACATTACTACGTGACGCAAGTCAGAAAAAGACCCGGGATCTGGCCAACAAGTGTGCGAAAAATGCGAAAGTATGAGGAAGACGATTACAATTACCAGACGTAACCCAGACCTAACCGGTGTTATCCTCTGAAATAGAGATCGAAACCAGGATTAGTTGACTGTTTCAGTGTGGTACCACATACTACGTGATCCAAACCAGAAAAACCCCAGTATCTGGCCAACAAATATGCGAAAAATACGAAAGTATGAGCCAGATGAATGCAAATACCAAGCCCAACCCAGACATAACCGTCGTTACCCTCTAAAATATTAATTGGAACCAGATTTAATTGACTGTTACAGTGTGGTACCACAATAATACGTGATCCTAACCAGAAAAAAACCCAGGACCTGGCCAACATGTATGCGAAAGGTGCGAAAGTATCAGGCAGATGTCTGCAAATACCAGACGCAACCCAGACCTAACCGGCGTTATCCTCTAACATGTTAATCGGAACCAGGTTTTATTGACTACTTCTGTCTGGTACAACATTAGTACGTGATCCTAACCAGAAAAAATCCAGGATCTGACCAACAAGTATGCGAAATATACGAAAGCATGAGGCAGATGATTGCAAATACCAGACCTAACACAAACCTAACCGGTATTGTCCTCTAAAGTATTGATCGAAACCTGACTTAATTGACCGTTTCAGTGTGGTACCACATTACTGCGTGGTCCAAGTCAGTAAAAGCCCAGGATCTGGCCAACTAGTATGAGAAAAATGCGAAAGTATGAGGCAGATAATTGCAAATACCATAACATACCCAGACATAACCGGCGTTATCCTCTAAAATATTAATCGAATCCAGGTTGAATTGACTGTTACAGTGTGGCACCACATTAGTACGTGATTCTAACCAGAAAAAAACCCAAGGATATGGTCAACATGTACACGAAAAATGCGAAAGTATGAGGCAGATGATTGTATATACCAGACGTAACCCAGACCTAACCGATGTTACCCTCTGAAATATTATTCGAATCCAGGTTTAATTGACAGTTTCAGTGTGGTACCACTTTAATACGTTATCCTAACCAGAAAAAAACCCAGGATCTGGCCAACGAGTATGCGAAAGGTGCGAAAGTATCAGGCAGATGATTGCAAATACCAGTCGCAACCCAGACCTAACCGGCGTTATCCTCTAAAATATTAATCGCAACCACGTTATATTGACTGTTACAGTGTGGTACCACATTACTACGTGATCTAAACCAGAAAGAGCACACGATCTGGCCATTCAGGTATGCGAAAAATGCGAAAGTATGAGGCAGATGATTGCAAATACCAGACGTAACCCAGACCTAACCGGTGTTATCCTCTGAAATATTGATGGAAACCAGGATTAGTTGACTGTTAAAGTGTTGTACCACATTACTACGTGATTCAAATCAGAGAAAGCCCAGGATCTGGCCAACAAGGATGCGAAAAATGCGAAAGTATGAGGCAGATGATTGTATACACCAGACGTAACCCAGACCTAACCGATGTTACCCTCTGAGATATTATTCGAAACCAGGTTTAATTGACAGTTTCAGTGTGGTACCACATTAATACGTGATCCTAACCAGAAAAAAACCCAGGACCTGGCCAACATGTATGCGAAAGGTGCCAAAGTATCCGGCAGATGACTGCAAATACCAGACGCAACCCAGACCTAACCGGCGTTATCCTCTAACATGTTAATCGGAACCAGGTTTTATTGACTACTTCTGTGTGGTACAACATTAGTACGTGATCCTAACCAGAAAAAAATCCAGGATCTGACCAACAAGTATGCGAAAGATACGAAAGCATGAGGCAGATGATTGCAAATACCAGACCTAACACAAACCTAACCGGTATTGTCCTCTAAAGTATTGATCGAAACCAGCCTTAATTGGCCGTTTCAGTGTGGTACCAGTTTACTACGTGGTCCAAGTCAGTAAAAGCCCAGGATCTGGCCAACAAGTATGCGAAAAATGCGAAAGTATGAGGCAGATGATTGCATATACCAGACGTAACCCAGACCTAACCGGTGTTATCCTCTGAAATATTATTCGAAACCTGGTTTAATTGACTGTTTCGGTGTGGTACCACATTGACACGTGATCCTAACCAGAAAAAAGCGCAGGATCTGGCCAACAAGTATGCGAAAGATGCGAAAGTACGAGGCAGGTGATTGCAAATACCAGACCTAACACAAACCTAACCGGTATTGTCCTCTAAAGTATTGATCGAAACCAGCCCTAATTGACTGTTTCAGTGTGGTACCACATTACTACGTGGACCAAGTCAGTAAAAGCCCAGGATCCGGCCAACAAGTATGCGAAAAATGCGAAAGTATGAGGCAGATGTTTGCAAATACCAGACCTAACCCAGACCTATCCGGTGTTATCCCTTAAAATATTGATCGAATCCAGGTTTAATTGACTGTTCCGGTGTGGTACCACATTACTACGTGACGCAAGTCAGAAAAAGACCAAGGGATCTGGCCAACAAGTGTGCGTAAAATGCGAAAGTATGAGGAAGATGATTACAATTACCAGACGTAACCCAGACCTAACCGGTGTTATCCTCTGAAATAGAGATCGAAACCAGGATTAGTTGACTGTTTCAGTGTGGTACCACATACTACGTGATCCAAACCAGAAAAACCCCAGTATCTGGCCAACAAATATGCGCAAAATGCGAAAGCATGAGCCAGATGAATGCGAATACCAAGCCTAACCCAGACATAACCGTCGTTATCCTCTAAAATATTAATTGGAACCAGTTTTTATTGACCATTTCAGTGTGGTCCCACATTAATACGTGATCCCAACCAGAAAAAAACCCAGGATCTGGCCAACAAGTTTGCGAAAAATGCGAAAGTATGAGCTAGATGATGACAAATACCAGATCTAACCCAGGCATAACCGGCGTTATCCTCTAAAATATTACTTGAAACCAGTTTTTATTGACTATTTCAGTGTGGTACCACATTAATACATGATCCTAACCAGAAAAAACCCAGAATCTGCCCAAAAAGTATGCGAAAAATACGAAAGTAAGAACCAGATGATTGCGAATGCCAGACGTAACCCAGACATAACCGGTGTTATCCCCTAAAATATTGATCGAAACCAGGTTTTAATGACTATTTCAGTGTGGTACCACATTATTACGTGATGCTATCCAGAAAAAGTCCCAGGATCTGGCCAACAAGTATGCGAAAGATGCGAAAGTATGAGGCAGATGTTTGCAAAAACCAGACCTAACACAAACCTAACCGGTATTGTCCGCTAATGTATTGATCGAAACCAGGTTTTATTGATTATTTCAGTGTGGTGCCACATTAATACGTGATGCTATCCAGAAAAAGACCCAGGATCTGGCCAACAAGTATGCGAAAGTTTCGAAGGTATCAGGCAGACGTTTGCAAATACCAGACCTAACCCAGACCTAACCGGTGTTATCCCCTAAAATATTGATCGAAACCAGGTTTTATTGATTATTTCAGTGTGGTACCACATTAATACGTGATGCTATCCTGAAAAAGACTCAGGATCTGGCCAACAAGTATGCGAAAGGTGCGAATGTATGACGCAGATGATTGCAAATACCAGACCTAACACAAACCTGACCGGTACTGTCCTGTAAAGTATTGATCGAATCCAGGTTTAATTGACTGTTTCGGTGTGGTACCACATTACTACGTGATCCAAATCAGAAAAAGCCCAGTATCTGGCCAACAAGTATGCGAAAAATGCGAAAGTATGAGGCAGATGATAGCAAATACCAGACGCAACCCAGACCTAACCGGTGTCAGCCTCTACAATATTGGTCGAATCCTGGTTTAATTGACTATTTCAGTGTGGCACCACATTAATACGTGATCCTTACCAGAAAAAAACCCAGGATCTGGCCAACGAGTATGCGAAAGATGCGATAGTATCAGGCAGATGATTGCAAATACCAGCCGCAAACCAGACCTAACCGGCGTTATCCTCTAAAATATTAATCGGAACCAGATTTAATTGACTGTTACAGTGTGGTACCACATTACTACGTGATTTAAACCAGAAAGAGCCCATGATCTGGCCATGCAGGTATGCGAAAAATGCGAAAGTATGAGCTCGATGATGGCAAATACCAGATCTAGCCCAGGCATAACCGGCGTTCTCCTCTAAAATATTTATCGGAACCAGGTTTTATTTACTGTTTCGGTGTGGTACCACTTTAATACGTGATCCTAACCAGAAAAAAACACAGGATCTTGCCAAAAAGTATGCGAAAGTTACGAAAGTATGAGCCAGATGATTGCGAATACCAGACGTAACCCAGATCTAACCGGTGTTATCCCCTAAAGTATTGATCGAAACCAGGTTTTATTGATTATTTCAGTGTGTTACCACATTAATACGTGATCCTAACCAGAAAAAAGCCCAGGACCTGGCCAACAAGTATGCGAAAGGTGCGAAAGTATCAGGCAGATGACTGCAAATACCAGACGCTACCCAGACCTAACCGGTGTTATCCTCTGAAATATTGATCGAAACCAGGATTAGTTGACTGTTACAGTGTGGTACGACATTACTACGTGATACTTACCAGAAAAAGCCCAGGATCTGGCCAAAAAGTATGCCAAAAATGCGAAAGTATGAGCCAGACGATTGCAAATACCAGAACTAACCCACACATAACCGGTATTGTCCTCTAAAGTATTGATCGAAGCCAGCCTTAATTGACTGTTTCAGTGTGGTACCACATTACTACGTGGTCCAAGTCAGTAAAATCCCAGGATCTGGCCAACAAGTATGCGAAAAATGCGAAAGTATGAGCTAGATGATTGCAAATACCAGAACTAAGCCAGACATAACCGGCGTTATACTCAAAAATATTTATCGCAACCAGATTGAATTGACTGTTTCAGTGTGGCACCACATTAATACGTGATACTAACCAGAAAAAAACCCAGGATCTCGCCATTCAAGTATGCGAAAAATGCGAAAGTATGAGGCAGATAATTGCAAATACCAGACGTAACCCAGACATAACCGGTGTTATCCTCTGAATTATTGTTCGAAACCAGGATTACTTGACTGTTTCTGTGTGGTACCACATTAATACGTGATCCAAATCAGAAAAAGCCCAGGATCTGGCCTTAAAGTATGCCAAAAAAGCGAAAGTATGAGCCAGACGATTGCAAATACCAGAACTAACCCACACATAACCGGTATTGTCCTCTAAAGGATTGATCGAAGCCAGCCTTAATTGACTGTTTCAGTGTGGTACCACATTACTACGTGGTCCAAGTCAGTAAAATCTCAGGATCTGGCCAACAAGTATGAGAAAAATGCGAAAGTATGAGCTAGATGATTGCAAATACCAGAACTAAGCCAGACATAATCGGCGTTATCCTCTAAAATATTTATCGCAACCAGGTTGAATTGACTGTTTCAGTGTGGCACCACATTAATACGTGATCCTAACCAGAAAAAAACCCAGGATCGGGCCAACAAGTATGCGAAAGATGTGAAAGTATCAGGCAGATGATTGCAAATACCAGACGCAACCCAGACCTAACCGGTGTCAGCCACTACAATATTGATCGAATCCAGGTTGAATTGAATATTTCAGTGAGACACCACATTAATACGTGATCCTAACCAGAAAAAAACCCAGGATAAGGCCAACAAGTTTGCGAAAAATGTGAAAGTATGAGGCAGATGATTGCAAATACCAGACGTAAACCAGACCTAACCGGTGTTATCCTCTGAAATATTGATGGAAACCAGGATTAGTTGACTGTTAAAGTGTTGTACCACATTACTACGTGATTCAAATCAGAGAAAGCCCAGGATCTGGCCAACAAGAATGCGAAAAATGCGAAAGTATGAGGCAGATGATTGTATACACCAGACGTAACCCAGACCTAACCGATGTTACCCTCTGAAATATTATTCGAAACCAGGTTTAATTGACAGTTTCAGTGTGGTACCACATTAATACGTGATCCTAACCAGAAAAAAACCCAGGACCTGGCCAACATGTATGCGAAAGGTGCGAAAGTATCCGGCACATGACTGCAAATACCAGACGCAACCCAGACCTAACCGGCGTTATCCTCTAAAATATTAATCGCAACCAGGTTATATTGACTGTTACAGTGTGGTACCACATTACTACGTGATCTAAACCAGAAAGAGCACACGATCTGGCCATTCAGGTATGCGAAAAATGCGAAAGTATGAGGCAGATGATTGTATATACCAGACGTAACCCAGACCTAACCGATGTTACCCTCTGAAATATTATTCGAATCCAGGTTTAATTGACAGTTTCAGTGTGGTACCACTTTAATACGTTATCCTAACCAGAAAAAAACCCAGGATCTGGCCAACGAGTATGCGAAAGATGCGAAAGTATCAGGCAGATGATTGCAAATACCAGTCGCAACCCAGACCTAACCGGCGTTATCCTCTAAAATATTAATCGCAACCAGGTTATATTGACTGTTACAGTGTGGTACCACATTACTACGTGATCTAAACCAGAAAGAGCACACGATCTGGCCATTCAGGTATGCGAAAAATGCGAAAGTATGAGGCAGATGATTGCAAATACCAGACGTAACCCAGACCTAGCCGGTGTTATCCTCTGAAATATTGATGGAAACCAGGATTAGTTGACTGTTAAAGTGTTGTACCACATTACTACGTGATTCAAATCAGAGAAAGCCCAGGATCTGGCCAACAAGAATGCGAAAAATGCGAAAGTATGAGGCAGATGATTGTATACACCAGACGTAACCCAGACCTAACCGATGTTACCCTCTGAAATATTATTCGAAACCAGGTTTAATTGACAGTTTCAGTGTGGTACCACATTAATACGTGATCCTAACCAGAAAAAAACCCAGGACCTGGCCAACATGTATGCGAAAGGTGCGAAAGTATCCGGCAGATGACTGCAAATACCAGACGCAACCCAGACCTAACCGGCGTTATCCTCTAAAATATTAATCGCAACCAGGTTATATTGACTGTTACAGTGTGGTACCACATTACTACGTGATCCTAACCAGAAAAAAATCCAGGATCTGACCAACAAGTATGCGAAAGATACGAAAGCATGAGGCAGATGATTGCAAATACCAGACCTAACACAAACCTAACCGGTATTGTCCTCTAAGGTATTGATCGAAACCAGCCTTAATTGGCCGTTTCAGTGTGGTACCACATTACTACGTGGTCCAAGTCAGTAAAAGCCCAGGATCTGGCCAACAAGTATGCGAAAAATGCGAAAGTATGAGGCAGATGATTGCATATACCAGACGTAACCCAGACCTAACCGGTGTTATCCTCTGAAATATTATTCGAAACCTGGTTTAATTGACTGTTTCGGTGTGGTACCACATTGACACGTGATCCTAACCAGAAAAAAGCGCAGGATCTGGCCAACAAGTATGCGAAAGATGCGAAAGTACGAGGCAGGTGATTGCAAATACCAGACCTAACACAAACCTAACCGGTATTGTCCTCTAAAGTATTGATCGAAACCAGCCCTAATTGACTGTTTCAGTGTGGTACCACATTACTACGTGGACCAAGTCAGTAAAAGCCCAGGATCCGGCCAACAAGTATGCGAAAAATGCGAAAGTATGAGGCAGATGTTTGCAAATACCAGACCTAACCCAGACCTATCCGGTGTTATCCCTTAAAATATTGATCGAATCCAGGTTTAATTGACTGTTCCGGTGTGGTACCACATTACTACGTGACGCAAGTCAGAAAAAGACCAGGGGATCTGGCCAACAAGTGTGCGTAAAATGCGAAAGTATGAGGAAGATGATTACAATTACCAGACGTAACCCAGACCTAACCGGTGTTATCCTCTGAAATAGAGAGCGAAACCAGGATTAGTTGACTGTTTCAGTGTGGTACCACATACTACGTGATCCAAACCAGAAAAACCCCAGTATCTGGCCAACAAATATGCGCAAAATGCGAAAGCATGAGCCAGATGAATGCGAATACCAAGCCTAACCCAGACATAACCGTCGTTATCCTCTAAAATATTAATTGGAACCAGTTTTTATTGACCATTTCAGTGTGGTCCCACATTAATACGTGATCCCAACCAGAAAAAAACCCAGGATCTGGCCAACAAGTTTGCGAAAAATGCGAAAGTATGAGCTAGATGATGACAAATACCAGATCTAACCCAGGCATAACCGGCGTTATCCTCTAAAATATTACTTGAAACCAGTTTTTATTGACTATTTCAGTGTGGTACCACATTAATACATGATCCTAACCAGAAAAAACCCAGAATCTGCCCAAAATGTATGCGAAAAATACGAAAGTAAGAACCAGATGATTGCGAATGCCAGACGTAACCCAGACATAACCGGTGTTATCCCCTAAAATATTGATCGAAACCAGGTTTTAATGACTATTTCAGTGTGGTACCACATTATTACGTGATGCTATCCAGAAAAAGTCCCAGGATCTGGCCAACAAGTATGCGAAAGATGCGAAAGTATGAGGCAGATGTTTGCAAAAACCAGACCTAACACAAACCTAACCGGTATTGTCCGCTAATGTATTGATCGAAACCAGGTTTTATTGATTATTTCAGTGTGGTGCCACATTAATACGTGATGCTATCCAGAAAAAGACCCAGGATCTGGCCAACAAGTATGCGAAAGTTTCGAAGGTATCAGGCAGACGTTTGCAAATACCAGACCTAACCCAGACCTAACCGGTATTATCCCCTAAAATATTGATCGAAACCAGGTTTTATTGATTATTTCAGTGTGGTACCACATTAATACGTGTTGCTATCCAGAAAAAGACTCAGGATCTGGCCAACAAGTATGCGAAAGATGCGAATGTATGAGGCAGATGTTTGCAAATACCAGACCTAACACAAGCCTTACCGGTATTGTCCTCTAAAGTATTGATCGAATACAGGTTTAATTGACTGTTTCGGTGTGGTACCACATTACTACCTGATCCAAATCTGAAAAAGCCCTGGATCTGGCCAACAAGTATGCGAAAAATGCGAAAGTATGAGACAGATGTGCTACATTTCGCCCCGTAGCGGTCACGCTGCGTTCGAGCTGTACTTGGCCGAGGTCGCGGCATGCGTGCAGCGCTACGCGGCCCGGCCGGTGCTGGTCCTGGGGGATTTTAATGCCAAGTCGGTGGCTTGGGGATCCCCCAGGACCTCCGTTCGCGGCGGGATCCTGGGCGATTGGGCGGCGGGGCTCGACCTCCGGGTATTGAACCGGGGGTCGGAGCACACATGCGTGCGGCGATATGGGGGGTCCATCGTGGATGTTGGATTCGCGACCCCCAACGCCGTGCGCCTGGTGTCGGGTTGGCACGTGGTCGCGGGGGCAGAGACACTCTCCGATCACCGGTACATCCGGATGGAGGTCTCTGCCGCCGCGAGTGCATCCCGACACGGCCGCCTGCGTGGCACCCCACCACGCCGCTGGGCGCTTCGGCGCCTGGACAAGGACGCCCTGATGGCAGCTGCCCTCGCTGCAACTTGGCCGCAGGGAGCGGCCGAGTTGCCGAGCATAGAGGAGGAGGTCGCCCGGCTCGGAGCATTGGTCGCGGGTATTTGCGACGCGGCGATGCCTCGGGTCGGGCGGGCTTCTCCTCGCCGGGCGGTGTACTGGTGGTCGGACGCGATCGCGGAGTTGCGAGTCGCGACTGTCCGCGCCCGACGCCAGTACACCCGCGCGCGCCGTCGTCAACGTACAGGCGACGGCGTGGCGCGAGCGAGGGCAGCTGATGACCTGTATGGAGCATACCGCGTGGCGCGGGTTGCTCTGCAGGTCGCCATCAAACGGGCCAAGACCCAGGCATGGAAGGAGCTCCTCCAGACCCTTGATGACGATCCATGGGGGCGCCCATATAAGGTGGTGCTGAATAAGCTCCGCCCGTGGGCGCCCCCCGTCACCGAGGGTCTTGACCCCCGGCTGCTGGAGGACGTGGTCAATACACTCTTCCCAATTGGGGAGAGGGGACCGCGTCCTCCGGCGGCGGCGGCTGTCCCAGTGGAGTGGACGGCCGAGCTGGGGGTCACGCAGGAGGAGCTGGCAGCGGCCACCAGACGGCTCGGGGTTCGTAACACGGCCCCGGGTCCGGATGGTGTGCCCGGCCGGGTTTGGGTCTTGACCCAGGGCGTCCTTGGGGCCGACCTCAGGCGGTTGTTCGACCGCTGCCTGAGGGACGGGCGATTCCCCCCCAGTTGGAAGGTGGCGAGGATGGTGCTCCTCCGGAAGGAGGGTCGGCCCGCGGAGTCTCCCTCCGCATACCGGCCCATTTGTCTCCTCGACGAGGTGGGCAAGCTCTTCGAGCGTGTGATTGCTGCCCGCCTCGTCGAGCACCTGTCGCGGGGTGATCCCGGTCTGGCCGACTGCCAGTTCGGTTTCCGGGGGGGCCGATCGACTATCGACGCGATAGGTCGTGTGAGGGCCCTCTCGGAGGCGGCCGTCTCCCGGGGAGGGGTGGCATTGGCAATATCCTTGGATATTGCCAATGCCTTTAACACCCTCCCCTGGGAAGAGATAAGGAGGGGACTCGAATATCATCGAGTCCCCCCTTGTCTCAGGGCGGTCGTCGGGGATTATCTCCGCGGCAGGTGGATCGAGTATCCGGGCCGGGATGGTGATATGCGGAGGGAGGTGTACTGCGGTGTTCCGCAGGGGTCGGTCCTCGGGCCACTCCTGTGGAACATCGCGTACGACTCGGTGTTGCGGGCCGGCCTCCCCGACGGCGTCAGCACGGTGTGTTATGCGGATGACACACTGGTGCTGGCCGTCGGGGCGCACTGGGGGAGGGCCATGCGTCGCGCGGAGGAGGGGTCGCAACGCGTCGTCGACCGGATCAGGGGGATGGGGATGACGGTGGCGGTCCATAAGACCGAGGTGATTGCGTTTCATTCACCTCGGCAGGATCCGCCACCCCCTCTGATTCGGGTGGGTAGGGCTGACATCGAGGTGAAGCCCCAGATCAGGTATCTAGGGCTGATCCTCGATAGCCACTGGCGTTTCGAGAAGCATTTCCGCTGCCTGGTCCCCCGGTTGGAAAGGATGGTTGCGGCTCTGGGCCGGATCCTGCCCAACCTGGGGGGCCCGGCGGGCCGAGTTCGTCGCCTCTATGTGGCAATGGTCCAGTCGGTGACCCTATACGGGGCCCCCGTCTGGGCGGACGACCTGGCTGCCTCCCGGCGCAGCATGACTATGCTGCGTCGGGTTCAGAGGCGCGTGGCGCTCAGGGTCGTCCGCGGGTATCGGACCATGTCACACGAGGCGGCGACGGTTCTAGCGGGGATGCCGCCCATGGACCTGCTCGCGCGGTCGCACGCGGTGATGTACCGGCACCGCGCCGACCGATGCGCGGGGGTGGGGGCGGTCCCGGGCGGGCAGGAACCTGCTTGGGGCGATTTGAAGCGCCAGGCCCGGCAGTCCGTGTTGCTCGCGTGGCAGGAGCGGCTGGCTCTGCCAACCGCGGGGCACCGGACTGTCGGGGCTGTTCGGCCACTCCTGAAGGAGTGGCTGGACAGAGGCCATGGCAGCCTCACCTACCGGCTGGCACAGGTATTTTCCGGGCATGGCAGCTTCGGAAGATACCTGTGCCGGATAGGGAAGGAGCCGACGGCGCGTTGCTGCCACTGCGACGCTGAGCAGGACACGGCGGATCATACCCTGGAGGTATGCCCCGCGTGGGAGGGGGAGCGCCGTGTCCTGGTCGGCGTCGTCGGGCGGGATGTCTCGCTGCCGGGCGTGGTGCGCGCCATGCTCGGCAGCGAGGAGAAGTGGAGGGCCGTGGCCTCCTTCTGCGAGAACGTAATGTTGCAGAAGGAGGCCGCGGGGAGGGAGCGCGAGCTTCAGCGGCGCACTGAAGCTCGCGCTCGTGCGGTGGCCCGAGGTCGTCGCCCGGTCGCGAGGCGTCGCGGGCGGCCGCCTCGGCGTGGCGGATGACCTAGTCTGGGAGGGGGGTCCTGAGGGGACCCTCCTCCCGCCAGGCGGCGCCGGGTCGGACCGGGTGGGGGTATGAGTGCCTCCCCCTACCGGTCCGACGCAAGGGGAGGCACCCTCGGCGGTCTGGTGTGGCCATGAACGCCCGGCCGCCGAGGGGTGGAATCGGGGTCGCGGGCGGTTGCGAGTTGGGGCTCGCAGCCGCCACTAAACGCGGCCCCGGGACGGATAGCGGCGGGATGGAGTGGCCCCGCCCCGCCGCTATGAGGCAGTGTGTCTACTGGGGGGACCGATTGTCCCCCCGGGGGATGGGCGCGAAAGCGCGGGCACGGGGAGGATACCGGAAGAATGCTTCGAGCGATTCCCGGTATCCTCCCAAAGCGTGCCGAAGGGTCACCGTGGGGTTTTTAGTGGGTAGGTCCCGCGCCTGTCGTTGTACGAGCGCGGGGAATCCCACACACCCCTCCCACCTCTCCCCAAGGAGGTGGGAGGGAGTCTTTCGAAGATTTTCCCCACGACGAAAAAAAAAAAAAAAAAAAAAAAAAAAAAAGTATGAGACAGATGATTGCAAATACCAGACGCAACCCAGACCTAACCGGCGTTATCCTCTAAAATATTAATCGGAACCAGGTTTTATTGACTACTTCTGTGTGGTACAACATTAGTACGTGATCCAAACCAGAAAAAAACGCAGGATCTGGCCAACAAGTATGCGAAAGATGCGAAAGTATCAGGCAGATTATTGCAAATACCAGCCGCAACCCAGACCTAACCGGCGTTATCCGCTAAAATATTAATCGTAGCCAGCCTTAATTGACTATTTCAGTGTGGTACCACATTACTACGTGGTCCAAGTCAGTAAAAGCCCAGGATCTGGCCAACAAGTATGCGAAAAATGCGAAAGTATGAGGAAGATGATTGCAAATACCAGACCTAACCCAGACATAACCGGCGTTATCCTCTAAAATATTACTTGAAACCAGTTTTTATTGACTATTTCAGTGTGGTACCACATTAATACATGATCCTAACCAGAAAAAAACCCAGGATCTGCCCAAAAAGTATGCGAAAAATACGAAAGTAAGAACCAGATGATTGCGAAAGCCAGACGTAACCCAGACATAACCGGTGTTATCCCCTAAAATATTGATTGAAACCAGGTTTTAATGACTATTTCAGTGTGGTACCACATTAATACGTGATGCTATCCAGAAAAAGTCCCAGGATCTGGCCAACAAGTATGCGAAAGATGCGAAAGTATGAGGCAGATGTTTGCAAAAACCAGACCTAACACAAACCTAACCGGTATTGTCCGCTAATGTATTGATCGAAACCAGGTTTTATTGATTATTTCAGTGTGGTGCCACATTAATACGTGATGCTATCCAGAAAAAGACCCAGGATCTGGCGAACAAGTATGCGAAAGTTTCGAAGGTATCAGGCAGACGTTTGCAAATACCAGACCTAACCCAGACCTAGCCGGTGTTATCCCCTAAAATATTGATCGAAACCAGGTTTTATTGATTATTTCAGTGTGGTACCACATTAATACGTGATGCTATCCTGAAAAAGACTCAGGATCTGGCCAACAAGTATGCGAAAGGTGCGAATGTATGACGCAGATGATTGCAAATACCAGACCTAACACAAACCTGACCGGTATTGTCCTGTAAAGTATTGATCGAATCCAGGTTTAATTGACTGTTTCGGTGTGGTACCACATTACTACGTGATCCAAATCAGAAAAAGCCCAGTATCTGGCCAACAAGTATGCGAAAAATGCGAAAGTATGAGGCAGATGATAGCAAATACCAGACGCAACCCAGACCTAACCGGTGTCAGCCTCTACAATATTGGTCGAATCCTGGTTGAATTGACTATTTCAGTGTGGCACCACATTAATACGTGATCCTTACCAGAAAAAAACCCAGGATCTGGCCAACGAGTATGCGAAAGATGCGATAGTATCAGGCAGATGATTGCAAATACCAGCCGCAAACCAGACCTAACCGGCGTTATCCTCTAAAATATTAATCGGAACCAGATTTAATTGACTGTTACAGTGTGGTACCACATTACTACGTGATTTAAACCAGAAAGAGCCCACGATCTGGCCATGCAGGTATGCGAAAAATGCGAAAGTATGAGCTCGATGATGGCAAATACCAGATCTAACCCAGGCATAACCGGCGTTCTCCTCTAAAATATTTAACGGAACCAGGTTTTATTTACTGTTTCGGTGTGGTACCACTTTAATACGTGATCCTAACCAGAAAAAAACACAGGATCTTGCCAAAAAGTATGCGAAAGATACGAAAGTATGAGCCAGATGATTGCGAATACCAGACGTAACCCAGATCTAACCGGTGTTATCCCCTAAAGTATTGATCGAAACCAGGTTTTATTGATTATTTCAGTGTGTTACCACATTAATACGTGATCCTAACCAGAAAAAAGCCCAGGACCTGGCCAACAAGTATGCGAAAGGTGCGAAAGTATCAGGCAGATGACTGCAAATACCAGACGCAACCCAGACCTAACCGGTGTTATCCTCTGAAATATTGATCGAAACCAGGATTAGTTGACTGTTACAGTGTGGTACGACATTACTACGTGATACTTACCAGAAAAAGCCCAGGATCTGGCCAAAAAGTATGCCAAAAATGCGAAAGTATGAGCCAGACGATTGCAAATACCAGAACTAACCCACACATAACCGGTATTGTCCTCTAAAGTATTGATCGAAGCCAGCCTTAATTGACTGTTTCAGTGTGGTACCACATTACTACGTGGTCCAAGTCAGTAAAATCCCAGGATCTGGCCAACAAGTATGCGAAAAATGCGAAAGTATGAGCTAGATGATTGCAAATACCAGAACTAAGCCAGACATAACCGGCGTTATACTCTAAAATATTTATCGCAACCAGATTGAATTGACTGTTTCAGTGTGGCACCACATTAATACGTGATACTAACCAGAAAGAAACCCAGGATCTCGCCATTCAAGTATGCGAAAAATGCGAAAGTATGAGGCAGATAATTGCAAATACCAGACGTAACCCAGACATAACCGGTGTTATCCTCTGAATTATTGTTCGAAACCAGGATTACTTGACTGTTTCTGTGTGGTACCACATTAATACGTGATCCATATCAGAAAAAGCCCAGGATCTGGCCAAAAAGTATGCCAAAAAAGCGAAAGTATGAGCCAGACGATTGCAAATACCAGAACTAACCCACACATAACCGGTATTGTCCTCTAAAGTATTGATCGAAGCCAGCCTTAGTTGACTGTATCAGTGTGGTACCACATTACTAAGTGGTCCAAATCAGAAAAAGCCCAGTATCTGGTCAACAAGTACGCAAAAAATGCGAAAGTATGAGGCAAATGATTGCAAATACCAGACGCAACCAAGACCTAACCGTCAGCCTCTCCAATATTGATCGAATCCAGGATTAGTTGACTGTTACAGTGTGGTACCACATTACTACGTGATCCAAATCAGAAAAAGCCCAGGATCTGTCCAAAAAGTATGCGAAAAATGCGAAAGTATGAGGCAGATGATTGCGTATACCAGTCGTAACCCAGACCTAACCAGTGTTATCCTTTGAAATATTGTTCGAAACCAGGTTTACTTGACTGTTTCAGTGTGGTACCACATTAATACGTGATCCTAACCAGAAAAAAACCCAGGACCTGGCCAACAAGTACGCGAAAGGTGCGAAAGTATCAGGCAGATGACTGCAAATACCAGACGCAACCCAGACCTAACCGGCGTTATCCTCTAAAATATTAATCGGAACCTGGATTTATTGACTACTTCTGTGTGGTACAACATTAGTACGTGATCCTAACCAGAAAAAACCCAGGATCTGGCCAACAAGTATGCGAAAGATGCGAAAGTATGAGGCAGATTATTGCAAATACCAGACCTAACACAAACCTTACCGGTGTTGTCCACGAAAATATTGATCGAATCCAGGTTTAATTGACTATTTCAGTGTGGCACCACATTAATACGTGATCCTAACCAGAGAAAAACCCAGGATCTGGCCTACAAGTATGCGAAAGATGCGAAAGTATGAGGCAGATTATTGCAAATACCACTCCTAACACAAACCTAACCGGTGTTGTCCTCTAAAATATTGATCGAATCCTGGTTTAATTGACTATTTCAGTGTGGCGCCACATTAATACGTGATCCTAACCAGAAAAAATCCAGGATCTGGCCATTCAAGTATGCGAAAAATGCGAAAGTATGAGCTAGATGATGGCAAATACCAGACCTAACGCAGACATAACCGGCGTTATCCTCTAAAATATTAATCGTAACCAAGCTTAATTGACTGTTCCAGAGTGGTACCACATTACTACGTGATCCAAACCAGAAAAAACCCAGGATTTGTTCAACAAGTATGTGAAGAAGGCGAAAGTATGAGCCAGATGATTGCAAATCCTAGACCTAACCCAGACCTAACACGCGTTGTCATCTAAAATATTGATCGAAAACAGGTTTAATCGACTGTTTCAGAGTGGTACCACATTACTACGTGATCCAAACCAGAAAAGAAACAGGATCTGGCCAAAACGTATGCTAAAAATGCGAAAGTATGAGCCAGATGATTGCAAATACCAGACCTAACCCAGACGTAACGGCGTTATCCTCTAAAATATTAATTGGAACCAGTTTTTATTGACTATTTCATTGTGTAACCACTTTACTACGTGGTCCAAGCCAGTGAAAGCCCAGGATCTAGTCAACAAGTATGCGAAAAATGCGAAAGGATGAGCCAGATGATTGCAAATCCTAGACCTAACCCAGACCTAACATGCGTTGTCATCTAAAATATTGATCGAAACCAGGTTTAATCGACTGTTTCAGTGTGGTACCACATTACTGCGTGATCCAAATCAGAAAAAGCCCAGGATCTGTCCAAAAAGTATGCGAAAAATGCGAAAGTATGAGGCAGATGATTGCGTATACCAGACGTAACCCAGACCTAACCGGTGTTATCCTCTGAAATATTGTTCGAAACCAGGTTTACTTGACCGTTTCAGTGTGGTACCACATTAATACGTGATCCTAACCAGAAAAAACCCAGGATCTGGCCAACAAGTATGCGAAAGATGCGAAAGTATGAGGCAGATTATTGCATATACCAGACCTAACACAAACCTTACCGGTGTTGTCCACGAAAATATTGATCGAATCCAGGTTTAATTGACCATTTCAGTGTGGCACCACATTAATACGTGATCCTAACCAGAAATAAACCCTGGATCTGGCCATTCAAGTATGCGAAAAATGCGAAAGGATGAGCCATATGGTTGCAAATACCAGACCTAACCCACACATAAACGGCGTTATCCTCTAAAATATTAATTGGAACCAGTTTTTATTGACTATTGCAGTGTGGTACCACATTAATACGTGATCCAAATTCGAAAAAGTCCAGGAACTGAGCAACAAGTATGCGAAAAATGCGAAAGTACGAGCCAGATGCGGGCAAATACCAGACCTAAGCCAGACATAACCGCCTTTATCCTCTAGAATAATAATCGTAACCAGGTTTAATTGACTGTTTCGATGTGGAACCACATATCTACGGCATCCATACCAGGAAAAACCCAGGATCTGGCCAACAAGTATGCGAAAAATACGAAAGGGTGAGCCATATGATTGCAAATACCAGACCTAACCCACACATAAACGGCGTTACCCTCTTAAATATTAATTGGAACCAGTTTTTATTGACTATTTCAGTGTGGTACCACATTAATACGTGATCCAAACCAGAAAAAACCCAGGATCTGGCCAACAAGTATGCGAAAAATGCGAAAGTATGAGGCAGATGGTTGCAAATACCACTCCTAACACAAACCTAACCGGTGTTATGCTCTAAAATATTGATCGAATCCTGGTTTAATTGACTATTTCAGTGTGGCGCCACATTAATACGTGATCCTAACCAGAAAAAAACCCAGGATCTGGCCAACAAGTATGCGAAAGATGCGAAAGTATGAGGCAGATTATTGCATATACCAGACCTAACACAAACCTTACCGGTGTTGTCCACGAAAATATTGATCGAATCCAGGTTTAATTGACTATATCAGTGTGGCACCACATTAATACGTGATCCTAACCAGAAAAAACCCAGGATCTGGCCTACAAGTATGCGAAAGATGCGAAAGTATGAGGCAGATTATTGCAAATACCACTCCTAACACAAACCTAACCGGTGTTGTCCTCTAAAATATTGATCGAATCCTGGTTTAATTGACTATTTCAGTGTGGCGCCACATTAATACGTGATCCTAACCAGAAAAAAATCCAGGATCTGGCCATTCAAGTATGCGAAAAATGCGAATGTATGAGCTAGATGATGGCAAATACCAGACCTAACGCACACATAACCGGCGTTATCCTCTAAAATATTAATCGTAACCAAGCTTAATTGACTGTTTCAGAGTGGTACCACATTACTACGTGATCCAAACCAGAAAAAACCCAGGATTTGTTCAACAAGTATCTGAAGAAGGCGAAAGTATGAGCCAGATGATTGCAAATCCTAGACCTAACCCAGACCTAACACGCGTTGTCATCTAAAATATTGATCGAAAACAGGTTTAATCGACTGTTTCAGAGTGGTACCACATTACTACGTGATCCAAACCAGAAAAAAAACAGGATCTGGCCAAGAAGTATGCCAAAAATGCGAAAGTATGAGCCAGATGATTGCAAATACCAGACCTAACCCAGACGTAACGGCGTTATCCTCTAAAATATTAATTGGAACCAGTTTTTATTGACTATTTCATTGTGTAACCACTTTACTACGTGGTCCAAGCCAGTAAAAGCCCAGGATCTAGTCAACAAGTATGCGAAAAATACGAAAGTATGTGGAAGATGATTGCAAATACCAGAACAAACCCAGTCATAACCGGTGTTGCCCTCGAAAATATTGATCGAATCCACGTTTAATTGACTATTTCAGTGTGGTACCACATTAATACGTGAACCAAACCAGAAAAAGGCCAGGATCTGCCCAACAAGTATGCGAAAAATGCGGAAGTACGAGCAAGATAAGGGCATATACCATACGTAACCCAGACATAACCAGCGTTATCCTCTAAAATATAAATCGCAAGCAGGTTTAGTTGACTGTTACTGTGTTGCACCACATTACTGCGTGATCCAAACCAGACATAAACCCAGGATCTGCCGAACAAGTAAGCGAAAAATGCGAAAGTACGAGCCAGATGAGGGCAAATACCAGACCTAACACAGGCATAACCGGCGTTTTCCTCTAAAATATTGTTCGATTCCAGGTTGAATTGACTATTTCAGTGTGCCACCACATTAATACGTGATCCTAACCAGAGACAAACTCAGGATCTGCCCAACAAGTATGAGAAAAATGCAAAAGTACGAGCCAGATGAGGGCAATTACCAGACCTAACCCAGACATAACCGGCATTATCCACTAAAATATTAATCGCAACCAGGTTTACTTGACTGTTTCAGTGTGGTACCACATTACTATGGGATCCAAACCAGAAAAAACCCAGGATCTGGTTAACAAGTATGAGAAAAATGCGAAAGAACGAGACAGATGAGGGCAAATACCAGACCTAACACAGACATAACCGGCCTTATCCTCTAAAATATTAATCGGAACCAGGTTTAATTGACTGTTTCAGTGTGCCACTACATTACTACGTGATCGAAACCATATAAAGGCCAGGATATGGCCAACAAGTATGCGAAAAATGCGGAAGTACGAGTAAGATGAGGGCAAATACCATACCTAACCCAGACATAACCAGCGTTATCCTCTAAAATATTAATCGCAAGCAGGTTTACTTGACTGTTACAGTGTTGCACCCCATTACTGCGTGATCCAAACTGGAACAAACCCAGGATCTGCCCAACAAGTACGAGAAAAATGCGAAAGTACGAGACAGATGAGGGAAAATACCAGACCTAACCCAGACATAACCGGCGTTATCCTCTAAAATATTAATCGGAACCAGGTTTTACTGACTATTACAATGTGGTGCCACATTAATACGTGATCCTATCCGGAAAATGACCCAGTATCTGGCCAACAAGTATGCGAGAAATGCGAAAGTACGAGCCGGATGAGGGCAAATACCAGATCCAACCCAGACATAACCGGCGTTATCATCTAATATACTGGTCGTATCCAGGTTTAACTGACTGTTTGAGTGTGGTACCACATTACTACGTGATCCAACCCAGGATAAACCCAGGATCTGTTCAACAAGTATGTGAAGAATACGAAACTATGAGCCAGATGAGGGCAAATCCTGGACCTATCCCAGACCTAACATGCGTTATCATCTAAAATATTGATCAAAACCAGGTTTAATGGACTGCTTCTGTGTGGTACCATATTACTACGTGATCCAAACTAGAAAAAACCCAGGATCTGTTCAACAAGTATGTGAAGAATGCGAAAGTATGAGTCTGATGATGGCAAATCCCAGGCCAAACCTAGACCTAACATGAGTTATCGTCTAAAATATTGATCGAAACAAGGTTTCATGGACTGTTTCAGTGTGATAACACATTACCACGTGATCCAAACCAGAGAAAGACCGGGATCTGGCCAACAAGTGTGCGAAAAATGTGAAAGTATGACCCTGATGAGGGCAAATCCCAGACCTATCCCAGACTTAACTTGCGTTATCCTCTAAAATATTGACCGAGAGTAGGTTTCATGGACTGTTTCAGTGTGGTACCACATTACGACGTGATTCAAACCAGAAAAAACCCAGGATCTGTAGAACAAGTATGTGAAAAATGCGAAAGTATGAGTCTGGTGAGGGCAAATCCCAGGCCTAACCTAGACCTAACATGCGTTATCCTCTAAAATATTGATCGAAACCAGGTTTAACCGACAGTTTCAGTGTGGTACCACATTACCACGTGATCCAAACCAGAAAAAGCCCAGGAACTGGCCAATGAGTATGCGAAAAATGCGAAAGTATGAGCCAGATAAGTGCAAATCCTAGAACTAACCCAGATCTACCATGCGTTACCATCAAAAATATTAATCGAAACCAGGTTTAATCGACTGTTTCAGAGTGGTACCACATTACTACGTGATCCAAACCGGAAAAAACCCCCAGGATCTGTCCGACAAGTATGTGAAAAATGCGAAAGTATGAGTCCGATGAGGGCAAATCCCAGGCCTAACCTAGACCTAACCTGCGTTATCATCTAAAATATTGATCGAAACCAGGTTTAAGTGACTGTTTCAGTGTGGTTCCACATTACTACGTGATCCAAACCAGAAAGAGCCCAGGATCTGGCCAACTTGTATGAGAAATATGCGAAAGTATGAGCCTGATGCGGGAAAATCCTGGACCTAACACAGACCTAACTTGCGATATCCTCTAAAATATTGATCGAAACCAGGTTTAATTGACTGTTTCAGTGTGGTACCACTTTACTACGTGATCCAAACCAGAAATAACCCAGGATCTGTTCAACAAGTATGTGAAGAATGAGATTGTATGAGCCTGATGAGGGCAAATCCCAGGCCTTACCTAGACCTAACATGCGTTATCATCTAAAATATTGATCGAAACCAGGTATAATCGAATGTTTCAGATTGGTACCACATTACTACGTGATCCTAACTGGAAAAAAACCAAGGATCTGTTCAACAAATATGTGAAGAATGCGAAAGTATGAGTCTGATGAGGGCAAATCCCAGGCCTAACGTAAACCTAACCTGCGTTATCATCTAAAATATTGATCGAAACCAGGATTAATTGACTGATTCAGTGTGGTACCACATCACTACGTGATCCAAAACGGAAAATCCAGAATCTGTTCAACAAGTATGTGAAGAGTGCGGAAGTATGAGACAGACGATGGCAAATCCTAGACCTAACCCAGACCTAACGTGCGTTGTCATCTAAAATATTGATCGAAACCAGGTTTAATCGACTGTTTCAGTGTGATACCACATTACCACGTGATTCAAGCCAGAAAAAACCCAGGATCTGTGCAACAAGTATGTGAAAAATGCGAAAGTATGAGTCTAATGAGGGCAAATCCCAGGCCTAACCTAGACCTAACTTGGTGTATCCTCTAAAATATTAGTCGTATCCTGGTTTAATTACCCGTTTCAGTGTGATACCACATTACCACGTGATTCAAGCCAGAAAAAACCCAGGACCTGGCCAACAGGTATGAGAAATATGCGAAAGAATGAGTCTCATGAGGGCAAATCCCAGGCCTAACCTAGACCTAACATGCGTTATCCTCTAAAATATTGGTCGTATCCAGGTTTAATCGTCTGTTTCAGAGTGGTACCACATTACTACGTGAACCAAACCAGAAAAAACCCAGGATCTGTTCAACAAGTATGTGAAGAGTGCGAAAGTATGAGACAGATGATGGCAAATCCTAGACCTAACCCAGACCTAACATGCGTTACCATCAAAAATATTAATCGAAACCAGGTTTAATCGACTGTTTCAGAGTGGTACCACATTACTACGTGATCCAAACCGGAAAAAAACCCAGGATCTGTCCAACAAGTATGTGGACAATGCGAAAGTATGAGTCTGATGTGGGCAAATCCCAGGCCTAACCTAGACCTAACCTGCGTTATCATCTAAAATATTGACCGAAACCAGGTTTAATTGACTGTTTCAGTGTGGTTCCACATTACTACGTGATCCAAACCAGAAAAAGCCCAGGATCTGGCCAACTTGTATGAGAAATATGCGAAAGTATGAGCCTGATGCGGGAAAATCCTGGACCTAACACAGACCTAACATGCGATATCCTCTAAAATATTGATCAAAACCAGGTTTAATTGACTGTTTCAGTGTGGTACCACTTTACTACGTGATCCAAACCAGAAATAACCCAGGATCTGTTCAACAAGTATGTGAAGAATGAGATTGTATGAGCCTGATGAGGGCAAATCCCAGGCCTTACCTAGACCTAACATGCGTTATCATCTAAAATATTGATCGAAACCAGGTTTAATTGACTGTTTCAGTGTGGTTCCACATTACTACGTGATCCAAACCAGAAAGAGCCCAGGATCTGGCCAACTTGTATGAGAAATATGCGAAAGTATGAGCCTGATGCGGGAAAATCCTGGACCTAACACAGACCTAACTTGCGATATCCTCTAAAATATTGATCGAAACCAGGTTTAATTGACTGTTTCAGTGTGGTACCACTTTACTACGTGATCCAAACCAGAAATAACCCAGGATCTGTTCAACAAGTATGTGAAGAATGAGATTGTATGAGCCTGATGAGGGCAAATCCCAGGCCTTACCTAGACCTAACATGCGTTATCATCTAAAATATTGATCGAAACCAGGTTTAATTGACTGATTCAGTGTGGTACCACATCACTACGTAATCCAAAACGGAAAATCCAGGATCTGTTCAACAAGTATGTGAAGAGTGCGGAAGTATGAGACAGATGATGGCAAATCCTAGACCTAACCCAGACCTAACGTGCGTTATCATCTAAAATATTGATCGAAACCAGGTTTAATCGACTGTTTCAGTGTGATAACACATTACCACGTGATTCAAGCCAGAAAAAACCCAGGATCTGTACAACAAGTATGTGAAAAATGCGAAAGTATGAGTCTAATGAGGGCAAATCCCAGGCCTAACCTAGACCTAACTTGGTGTATCCTCTAAAATATTAGTCGTATCCTGGTTTAATTACCCGTTTCAGTGTGATACCACATTACCACGTGATTCATGCCAGAAAAAACCCAGGACCTGGCCAACAGGTATGAGAAATATGCGAAAGAATGAGTCTCATGAGGGCAAATCCCAGGCCTAACCTAGACCTAACATGGTGTCACCTCTAAAATATTGGTCGTATCCAGGTTTAATTAACTGTTTCAGTGTGGTACCACATTACTACGTGATCCAAACCAGTGAAATCACTGAATCTGGCCCACATGTTTGAGAAATATGCGAAAGTATGAGTCTGATGAGGGCAAATCCCAGGCCAAACCTAGACCTAACATGAGTTATCGTCTAAAATATTGATCAAAACCAGGTTTCATGGACTGTTTCAGTGTGATAACACATTACCACGTGATCCAAACCAGAAAAAGACCGGGATCTGGCCAACAAGTGTGCGAAAAATGTGAAAGTATGACCCTGATGAGGGCAAATCCCAGACCTATCCCAGACCTAACTTGCGTTATCCTCTAAAATATTGACCGAGACTAGGTTTCATGGACTGTTTCAGTGTGGTACCACATTACCACGTGATTCAAACCAGAAAAAACCCAGGATCTGTACAAGTATGTGAAGAATGCGAAAGTATGAGTCTGGTGAGGGCAAATCCCAGGCCTAACCTAGACCTAACATGCGTTATCCTCTAAAATATTGGTCGTATCCAGGTTTAATCGTCTGTTTCAGAGTGGTACCACATTACTACGTGATCCAAACCAGAAAAAACCCAGGATCTGTTCAACAAGTATGTGAAGAGTGCGAAAGTATGAGACAGATGATGGCAAATCCTAGACCTAACCCAGACCTAACATGCGTTATCATCTAAAATATTGATCGAAACCAGGTTTAATCGACTGTTTCAGTGTGGTACCACATTACTACGTGACCCAAACCAGAAAAAGCCCACGATCTGGCCAACAAGTTTGGGAAATATGCGAAAGTATGGTTCTGATGGGGGCAAATTCCAGGCCTAACCTAGACCTAACATGCGTTATCATCTAAAATATTGATCGAAACCAGGTTTAACCGTCAGTTTCAGTGTGGTACCACATTACCACGTGATCCAAACCAGAAAAAGCTCAGGAACTGGCCAATGAGTATGCGAAAAATGCGAAAGTATGAGCCAGATGAGTGCAAATCCTAGAACTAACCCAGATCTACCATGCGTTACCATCAAAAATATTAATCGAAACCTGGTTTAATCGACTGTTTCAGAGTGGTACCACATTACTACGTGATCCAAACCGGAAAAAAACCCAGGATCTGTCCAACAAGTATGTGGACAATGCGAAAGTATGAGTCTGATGTGGGCAAATCCCAGGCCTAACCTAGACCTAACCTGCGTTATCATCTAAAATATTGACCGAAACCAGGTTTAATTGACTGTTTCAGTGTGGTTCCACATTACTACGTGATCCAAACCAGAAAAAGCCCAGGATCTGGCCAACTTGTATGAGAAATATGCGAAAGTATGAGCCTGATGCGGGAAAATCCTGGACCTAACACAGACCTAACATGCGATATCCTCTAAAATATTGACGAAACCAGGTTTAATTGACTGTTTCAATGTGGTACCACTTTACTACGTGATCCAAACCAGAAATAACCCAGGATCTGTTCAACAAGTATGTGAAGAATGAGATTGTATGAGCCTGATGAGGGCAAATCCCAGGCCTTACCTAGACCTAACATGCGTTATCATCTAAAATATTGATCGAAACCAGGTTTAATCGAATGTTTCAGATTGGTACCACATTACTTTGTGATCGTAACTGGAAAAAAACCAAGGATCTGTTCAACAAATATGTGAAGATTGCGAAAGTATGAGTCTGATGAGGGCAAATCCCAGGCCTAACGTAAACCTAACCTGCGTTATCATCTAAAATATTGATCGAAACCAGGTTTAATTGACTGATTCAGTGTGGTACCACATCACTACGTGATCCAAACCGGAAAAAACCCAGGATCTGTTCAACAAGTATGTGAAGAGTGCGAAAGTATGAGACAGATGATGGCAAATCCTAGACCTAACCCAGACCTAACATGCGTTATCATCTAAAATATTGATCGAAACCAAGTTTAATCGACTGTATCAGTGTGGTACCACATTACTACGTGACCCAAACCAGAAAAAGCCCAGGATCTGGCCAACAAGTTTGGGAAATATGCGAAAGTATGTGTCTCATAAGGGCAAATCCCAGGCCTAACCTAGACCTAGCATGAGTTATCCTCTAAAATACTGATCGAAACCAGGTTTAATCGACTGTTTCAGTGTGGTACCATATTACTACGTGATCCAGACCAGATAAAAACGCTGGATCTGGCCAACAAGTGTGAGAAATGTGCGAAAGTATAAGCCTGATGAGGGCAAATCCTAGACCTAATCCACACCTAACATGCGTTATCCTCTAAAATATTTATCGAGACCAGGTTGAATTGACTCAGGGCGGTACCACATTACTACGTGATCCAAACCAGTGAAATCACTGAATCTGGCCCACACGTTTGAGAAATATGCGAAAGTATGAGCCTGATGAGAGCAAATCCCAGACCTAACCTAGACCTAACATGCGTTATCCTCTAAAATATTGATCGAAACCAGGTTTAATTGACTGTTTCAGTGTGGTACCACTTTACGACGTGATCTAAACCAGAAATAACCCAGGATCTGTTCAACAAGTATGTGAAGAATGAGATTGTATGAGCCTGATGAGGGCAAATCCCAGGCCTTACCTAGACCTAACATGCGTTATCATCTAAAATATTGATCGAAACCAGGTTTAATCGAATGTTTCAGATTGGTACCACATTACTTTGTGATCGTAACTGGAAAAAAACCAAGGATCTGTTCAACAAATATGTGAAGAATGCGAAAGTATGAGTCTGATGAGGGCAAATCCCAGGCCTAACGTAAACCTAACCTGCGTTATCATCTAAAATATTGATCGAAACCAGGTTTAGTTGACTGATTCAGTGTGGTACCACATCACTACGTGATCCAAACCGGAAAAAACCCAGGATCTGTTCAACAAGTATGTGAAGAGTGCGAAAGTATGAGACAGATGATGGCAAATCCTAGACCTAACCCAGACCTAACATGCGTTATCATCTAAAATATTGATCGAAACCAGGTTTAATCGACTGTATCAGTGTGGTACCACATTACTACGTGACCCAAACCAGAAAAAGCCCAGGATCTGGCCAACAAGTTTGGGAAATATGCGAAAGTATGTGTCTCATGAGGGCAAATCCCAGACCTAACCTAGACCTAACATGCGTTATCCTCTAAAATATTGATCGAAACCAGGTTTCATGTACTGTTTCAGTGTGATACCACATTACCACGTGATTCAAGCCAGAAAAAACCCAGGATCTGTACAACAAGTATGTGAAAAATGCGAAAGTATGAGTCTGATGAGGGCAAATCCCAGGCCTAACTTAGACCTAACATGCGTTATCCTCTAAAATATTGATCGAAACCAGGTTTAATCGAATGTTTCAGTGTGGTACCACATTACTACGTGATCCAATCCTGAAAAATCCAAGGATCTGCCCAACAAGTATGAGAAATATGCGAAAGTTTGAGTCTGATGAGGGCAAATCCCTGGCCTAACCTAGACCTAACATGCGTTATCCTCTAAGATGTTGATCGTGACCAGGTTTAATCGACTGTTTCAGTGTTGTGTCACATTACTACCTGATCCAAACCAGAAATAACTCAGGATCTGGCCAACAAGTATGAGAAATATGCGAAAGTATGAGTCTGATGGGGCAAATCCCAGGCCTAACCTAGACCTAGCATGAGTTATCCTCTATAATACTGATCGAAACCAGGTGTAATCGACTGTTTCAGTGTGGTACCATATTACTACGTGATCCAGACCAGAGAAAAACGCTGGATCTGGCCAACAAGTCTGAGAAATGTGCGAAAGTATAAGCCTGATGAGGGCAAATCCTAGACCTAATCCACACCTAACATGCGTTATCCTCTAAAATATTTATCGAGACCAGGTTGAATTGACTCAGGGCGGTACCACATTACTACGTGATCCAAACCAGTGAAATCACTGAATCTGGCCCACACGTTTGAGAAATATGCGAAAGTATGAGCCTGATGAGAGCAAATCCCAGACCTAACCTAGACCTAACATGCGTTATCCTCTAAAATATTGATCGAAACCAGGTTTAATTGACTGTTTCAGTGTGGTACCACTTTACGACGTGATCTAAACCAGAAATAACCCAGGATCTGTTCAACAAGTATGTGAAGAATGAGATTGTATGAGCCTGATGAGGGCAAATCCCAGGCCTTACCTAGACCTAACATGCGTTATCATCTAAAATATTGATCGAAACCAGGTTTAATCGAATGTTTCAGATTGGTGCCACATTACTTTGTGATCGTAACTGGAAAAAAACCAAGGATCTGTTCAACAAATATGTGAAGAATGCGAAAGTATGAGTCTGATGAGGGCAAATCCCAGGCCTAACGTAAACCTAACCTGCGTTATCATCTAAAATATTGATCGAAACCAGGTTTAGTTGACTGATTCAGTGTGGTACCACATCACTACGTGATCCAAACCGGAAAAAACCCAGGATCTGTTCAACAAGTATGTGAAGAGTGCGAAAGTATGAGACAGATGATGGCAAATCCTAGACCTAACCCAGACCTAACATGCGTTATCATCTAAAATATTGATCGAAACCAGGTTTAATCGACTGTATCAGTGTGGTACCACATTACTACGTGACCCAAACCAGAAAAAGCCCAGGATCTGGCCAACAAGTTTGGGAAATATGCGAAAGTATGTGTCTCATGAGGGCAAATCCCAGACCTAACCTAGACCTAACATGCGTTATCCTCTAAAATGTTGATCGTGACCAGGTTTAATCGACTGTTTCAGTGTTGTGTCACATTACTACCTGATCCAAACCAGAAATAACCCAGGATCTGGCCAACAAGTATGAGAAATATGCGAAAGTATGAGTCTGATGGGACAAATCCCAGGCCTAACCTAGACCTAGCATGAGTTATCCTCTAAAATACTTATCGAAACCAGGTTTAATCGACTGTTTCAGTGTGGTACCATATTACTACGTGATCCAGACCAGAGAAAAACGCTGGATCTGGCCAACAAGTCTGAGAAATGTGCGAAAGTATAAGCCTGATGAGGGCAAATCCTAGACCTAATCCACACCTAACATGCGTTATCCTCTAAAATATTTATCGGGACCAGGTTGAATTGACTCAGGGCGGTACCACATTACTACGTGATCCAAACCAGAAAAAACCCAGGATCTGTACAACAAGTATGTGAAAAATGCGAAAGTATGAGTCTGGTGAGGGCAAATCCCAGGCCTAACCTAGACCTAACATGCGTTATCCTCTAATATATTGGTCGTATCCAGGTTTAGTCGACTGTTTCAGTGTGGCACCACATTACTATGTGATCCAACCCAGAAAAATCCCAGGATCTGTTCAACAAGTATGTGAAGAGTGCGAAATATGAGCCAGATGAGGGCAAATCCTAGACCTATCCCAGACATAACATGCGTTATCCTCTAAAATATTGATCGAAACCAGGTTTAATGGACTGTTTCAGTGTGGTACCTCATTACTACGTGATCCAAACCAGAAAAAGCCAGGGATCTGTTCAACAAGTAGGTGAAAAATGCGAAAATATGAGCCTGACGAGGGCAAATCCCAAACCTATCCCAGACCTAACATGCGTTATCCTCTAAAATATTGATCGAGACCAGGTTTAATTGACTGTTTCAGTGTGGTGCCACATTACTACCTGATCCGATCCAGAAAAATACCCAGGATCTGACCAACAAGTATGTGAAGAACGTGAAAATATGACCCTGATGAGGGCAAATCCCAGGCCTAAGCTAGACATAACATGCGTTACCTTTAAAATATTGATCGAAACCTGGTTTAATGGACTGTTTCAGTGTGGTACCACATTACTACGTGATTGTTAGAAAACTAAGGGTTCTAACCGGGGTCCGGACGAGGGACATACTAGGGAAAGTGATTGATAAGTTTTTATTTGTAATTTTCGCTTGTCGCTTTGCGACAAGCCTTTTATTTAAATTTCACAAAAAATGAAAAAATGAAAAAAATATAAAATTACAAAAAGAGAATTAGTTTTTTATAATCCAGCCGTGGGTGTGGCTTCACCGGCGTTGCCCCGGTTGGGATGGACCTTGGTTGCTGTAACAAAGGTTCGTTCAGATTAAATACGTGCGTACACGTATCGTAAACACGCTCATCAGCTGTTCGCCTCGCTCTCCTAGCGACTAGCGGTGCGCTGGGAGGGGGGAATCAGCTGTCGTTTAACGTGAATCAGTGGACTGTAAATTTGTACTTGTACGCTGATAATTATTTATTGAAATTATCAGCGATACTTTTGCCCTGAACAGAAGAGAATTCACTCGTATCTGTCGGGGGCGACTTAGCCACGGACGGGTCACCAAATGGAGGTCGTAAAGCTCCAAATGGGTGGATCCCGTGAGCACGCTCTCCGTGCGGGTGACGTAGGATCGTCGTGCGAGGTGATTTCCTGCGACACTGTAAAATTACTGCACGGCGACCGTTTCTACCGGGGACCGTGAGGGTAAAGTGTCCTTTGCAAAAAATCCCTCGCGGGTCCAACCGCACTATAAAGCCTACCCGGCGACCGTGTTGCACGGGGACCGTATTTGGTAGGCGGCGTGACGGAATGTGAGGCGACCTTGAACCCGAACTCCTCCGTAGGGTGTACGGTCGACTCGTACACCGACGGGTTTTTGGAGAGGGTTTTTTGGCGACCTTTGCACGAAGAGCACTCCACGAGGCGGTACCGATTCAACGGTATGACCTTTGGGAGGCTCCAAAGCCGTATAGCTTTAAAGGGATTCTGGGTGGGTGCATCCTGAGTCCCTTACGTCGCGGTCGCGGCAACGACTGCAACGTACAATCCTTCCTAGCGAAGGCGGTCGCGTCACGCGCAGCGTGTATTACGACCTCCCTTTTGTCGCAGGTAGATTGTTCTGGGAAACTCTAACCGCAGCAACGGAGAGAATTCTTTGTTATACAAGTCCGAATATTATGTGAGTCCGTACTTGAGGAGCGAGATCTTCTGGGATCCGCTCCCGTTGGCAGTCGGCTCGTGAATAATTGCGAATATCGTCGCGGATCGACAGACGAAGACTCGGTCGCGCCTTGTCGTCACGACGCGGCGCTGCCGAATTCAGCTGTCGATCTCTTTTCAATATATTATACGGTTCTCTCTCTCGACGCTGACGTCACGATACCGTTTAAACCAGTGCGAAGCGAATCTTCGCGTGAGGTCGGCGTACAAAAACACGTAAACGGCCGTGGTTTTAAATCGTCCGAACGTTCAACGAACCTGACGAACGCTTAACCTTCCGCAGTGTCACGTACACAAACGGATACGGGAATCGCAGCCGAGAATTTAATATTTCAGACTAACGCGATTTTAAATAGTTTTTTAACATATTTAAACATACCGCCCCCCTTGCACGAATTGTGCAATACCCGGAGAACGCGGTAGTCCCGTACGGTCACTTTTTTACGCGGAGAGAGAGAACTCGCGCACTTTTAATTGTAAAAAATCAAAAGTACTTACGATTGACCAGCTGCAGCCTGCTGAAGGAACCGCATCGACGTTGTCAGCATTTGGTCCGCCATGGCTTTTGCCATGGCGATCTGACCGAATGCTGGCTGCCAGATTCGTTTTTTCTTTCTGGCCGGGGCTGCTGGAGTTGGTGGCTGCAAGCCGCTGGTGGACGGTGCAGGATTGGCGGGAGTATTTTTTCCCGGCCTCCTCCGCTTCCGCTTTGGTTGCGGAGCTCGGTCGGTGGGGGCAGCCAAAGTCGACCCCGGCACTGCTGGTGGTGGCGGCGGGGTCGATTCCTCCGGTTTGTCGGCCCGCCACGCACAGGACCGCATGTATCCGTCCTTGTCCCATCGGAGGACGTATTGGCCTCCGGGGGCCCGGCAGTGGTATTTTCGAGTTGTTGTTATAACCCTGGCCGGAATCCTGAAGGAGTCGACCCCGAAATTGAGGGTCACCTCCGGTTCCCTTGGCGCCTGTTCGGTGGTAGGCTCCTCGTTATTGCCTCTCGGGGATATGGGCCTTTCCCCGAGCTGCAAAATGCGCCCGAATCGCTCATCTATTTCCGGGTCCCCGGAAAAGGATACCGCACTGCTCTCGCAAGATATGTTGGACGCGGTGTCACTCATGATGCTGCGTTTGCGACTGAGCGGTTTTCGGTTCGGCGAATTTCGTTACGATTTGGGGGCGCTCGGATTATTCGATACGCCCTACCAATAATCCAACTCAGATTGGTGGATTCGTAACCCCCACTAATCCGTTTGAACTTTCAGTGACAACGGTCAGGTGAGAATCAACACCGTTTATTTCTAGAAACGGTCGTTTCTCACCTTTCGATCACTTTCGGCCGTTGGATGGTATGGTTTTTATGTGACCTCGTCGGCGTCGCTAACCGTCGCTCGGTTTCTTCCACAGGCAGCTTACACAACCGCGTAATAGGTCGCGTAAAAATGGATTTTTCCGTGCGTATTTTAACAACACGTGCATTTCCATCCCTGCCGGTGAATACCTCCTCTACTCGTCCCATTTCCCATTGATTCGGGGGGAGGAGAGGATTTTGCACTAAAACTAAGTCGTTTAGTTTTAATGTTTTTTGGGCTGTACGCCACTTATAACGATTCTGGAGGTGCGTGAGATAATCACGTGTCCAATGCCTCCAGATTTGTTCGTGGAATTTTTGAATCGCCCTCCATCGTGTCAGACGGGAGAGTTTTTCAATTTCCACTGATTGCGTCGGAAGCGCGTTCAGCGGACTCCCGACTAAGAAATGCCCCGGTGTGAGCGGCGCGTAATCGTCCGGGCTATCACTCAAAGCGGCAATCGGTCGCGAGTTTAAACTTGCTTCGATTTTACAAAGCAATGTTTGTAACTCTTCGCTTGTGGGAGTGAATTCGCCCAGAGTCCGCTTCAGGTGAAATTTCACCGATTTCACACCGGCCTCTTGCATGCCACCGAAGTGCGGTGCACTCGGTGGGTTAAATTTCCATCTAATTCCTTTTTGACTGCATTTATTACGCATTTCTTGCGTGTTGTACACTGCTTCGAAATTTTCGCGTAATTCTCGATCTGCCCCGACAAAGTTCGTTCCATTGTCACTGAAAATGCAGGACGGAACTCCCCTTCCAATGAATCGATCTAATGCTGCCAAAAAGGCACTCGTCGTATAATCGTGGACGAGTTCGATGTGGATGGCCCGTGTCGCGTAACAGACAAAAACTGCTATGTACGCTTTGTGGGCGGTTTTTCCTCGACCGGCGGAGTCGCGGACACGAAAAGGTCCCGCATAATCCACTCCACAGTTCGAAAATGATCTCGCCTCGCGGCAACGCTCAGGTATTAAATCCTGCATGATTTGCGTGGAGGTTTTTGTCCTCCATCTAACGCATCGCATGCATCCGTGGATTACCGTTCGCGCTGCATTTCGACAGCCGAGAATCCAAAATCTTTGTCTTACTGTGTACATGGTCAACTGCAATCCCCCGTGCAACGTGTCAATGTGGCACTGCCGAATTATCATCGTGGAAACGTGATGTTTCGGCAAAATTATGGGGTGCTTGGTTTCCCATGACAGTGTTGTATTTTCCAGTCTGCCTCCGACTCTCAAGACATCTTTGTCATCGAGAAAAGGGTTCAGACTTTTTAATGTTGATTTTGCTGGGATTTTTCGGTGGTTTTTCAAACACCGGTACTCCTTTGCAAAATGCGTGCGCTGGATGTAGCGGACAATTCTCTCGCTTGCGAGCTGCATCTCAGACGCGTCAACGATCTTCGCATCATACGACCTTCGCTCACCTTGCATCGGTCCCCTCAGTCGGAGACAGTATGCGGTTACACGAAGTAGTTTATTCCAGGTCGAGAATCGAAATACAAATTCCCATTCTTTCTCCGGAATTACTACGTGGGCGTGCACTTTGCGCTTCCCTTTTTCTTTCGATTCCGTTAGCCAACTTGGTCCTGAAATTGAAGTCACAGCTTAGATTGAAGGAGTTCCGCAGCTTCCACTCCGCGCGAATTCAGATCCGCGGGATTGAAGCGGGTGGGAACGTGCCTCCATTCAGCCTTCGGAAGTAACGTTTGGACCTTTGACACACGGTTGGCGATTAAAACCTTCCATGTGGAGGCGTGCTTTCTCAACCATGCCAATGCGATCGTGGAATCTGTCCAGCAGATTATTCTGTCGACCTTCAATGAAAGTGAATTCTCCACGTGCACAATAAGCTCGGCGAGTAGCACGGCGTCGTTCAATTCCAGTACAGGAATTGACTGCGTTTTAATTGGAGCCACTCGCGTTTTTGCCATTATCAATGTCGAGGAGGTGACATTGCTCATTGTGGTCACTCGTAAGTAAGTGACCGCTGAGTAGGCTGCGAGCGAAGCGTCACAAAATCCATGAATTTCCACGGAAATTGTGTCGGCTCCATAATTAATCGCCGCCTGGCGGGAGGAGGCTCCCCTCAGGGCACCCCTCCCAGCCAGGGTCATCCGCCGCGCAAAGGCCGCCGCACGCGGCGCCTGGCGCCCGGGCGACGCCCTCGCGCCACCATACGAGCGCGAGCCTCAGCGCGCCGCTGAAGCTCGCGCTCCCTTCCCGCGGCCACCTTTTGCAGCATTACGGTCTCGCAGAAGGAGGCCACGGCCCTCCACTTCCTTTCGCTGCCGAGCATGGCGCGCACCACACCCGGCAGCGAGACATCCTGTCCTATGACGCCGACCAGGACACGTCGTTCCCCCTCCCAAGCTGGGCATACCTGGAGGGTATGATCAGCCGTGTCCTGCTCGGCGTCACAATGGCAGCAACGCGCCGTCGGCTCCTTCCCTATCCGGCACAGGTATCTTCCGAAGCTACCATGCCCGGAAAATACCTGTGCCATCCGGTAAGTAAGGCTTCCATGGCCTCTGTCCAGCCACTCACACAGGAGTGGCCGAACAGCCCCGACTGTCCGGTGCCCCGCAGTTGGCAGGGCCAACCGCTCCTGCCACGCGAGCACCACGAACTGCCGGGCCTGGCGCTTCAAATCGCCCCAAGCAGGTTCCTGCTCTCCCGGGACCGCCCCCACTCCCGCGCGACGGTCGACACGATGACGATACATCATCGCGTGCGACCGCGCGAGGAGATCCATGGGCAGCATCCCCGCAAGAACCGTTAACGCCTCATGCGACACGGTCCGGTAGCCGCGGACGACCCTCAGCGCCATCCGCCTCTGCACCCGACGCAGCATCGTCATGCTGCGTCGGGAGGCCGCCAGGTCGTCCGCCCAGACGGGGGCCCCGTATAGGGCCACCGACTGAACCATTGCCACATAGAGGCGGCGAACTCGTCCCGCCGGGCCCCCCAGGTTGGGGAGGATCCGGCCTAAAGCCGAGGCCATCCTCTCCAACCGGGGAACCAGGCAGCGGAAATGCTCCTCGAAGCGCCAGTGGCTATCGAGGATCAGCCCCAGGTACCTCATCCGGGGCTTCACCTCGATATCAGCCCCACCCACCCGGATCAGAGGGGGTGGCGGATCCTGCCGTGGTGAGTGGAACGCTATCACCTCGGTCTTATAGACCGCCACCGTCATCCCCATCCCCCTGATCCGGTCGACGACGCGTTGCGCCCCCTCCTCGGCGAGGCGCTTGGCTCTCCCCCACTGAGCCCCGACGGCCAGCACCAGTGTGTCATCTGCGTAACACACGGCACTGACGCCGTCGGGGAGGTCGGCCCGCAACACCGCGTCGTACGCGATGTTCCACAGGAGTGGCCCGAGGACCGACCCCTGCGGAACCCCGCAGTAGACCTCCCTCCGCATATCACCATCCCGGCCCGGATACTCGATCCACCTGCCGTGGAGATAATCCCCGACGACTGCCCTGAGACATGTAGTGTGTAGCCGTTATTCTGTCCAAGCGCGATTGCCACTTGGGGACTATGCTGTACCTCAGACCGAAGGTCTATACCAGCAACTACATTTTGCCTGATGTTCGGGCATCTACTGTTCACGCGTCGTTATGCGTTTTGGAGGCTAACGACGTCGAAACCTGCTGCCACCTCGAGTCCAACCCAATCCAGGAACGCTTGCCGAAGCAAGCGGGGCTTGTATCCCGGCCCGAGGAGGTCATTGCCGAAGCACATGACCTAGCATCCGTTCGAGTACATTTTCAAGCATGGTTCTTAAAGAGAATCCGCAGACTTCTCTCGTTCTGTTACGTAGCGTAATGCGTTCAGTGGCGATTTTGGTTTCGCCCTGCTTTCGTAAGTAGTACCGAGCGCGTATATGTCCGGAACTCCCTGTATAGGTCTTGTGTTACAAGATCGGCTTCGGTCACCGGCCACGGATGGCCAGTTTCTTCAGCCGCATGTCTCAGGAGTTCTCGCGCGTCTCGGTACCTCCGGCACTCGAATAGGACGTGGTTTGGTGTTTCCACTTGGCCACAGTCGCAATTCTCGTGCGGTACTAAAGCAAATTCCTTGAGCTTGGCTCGGAAATCTCCGTGCCCGCTTAGGAATTGTACCACGTAGTGATCCAAGATCACCCAGCTTGCATTGAGACGGTCAGATACATCAGAGAAGTAGCGGCAGGTGACCCTACCTTTCTCCGATGACGACCATCTCGTTTGCCACATATTGAGAAGTTCCGCTCGCACCAAGGCTTTCGCCTGAGCAGCGGTTACTTCTCCAGCCGCCAAATCGGCTCGACTTATTCGACAATTTCCGACTTCGATATTGATTTGTCTTCTAATCTGGTAAGCACACGCGCGCTCCACTAACACCAAGTCTATCGGCATCGTCCCGGCGATCACAGTGATCGCGTCGGTAGATACCGTGCGATAGGCCTTGGTGACGGCGAGCAAAACATGTCTCTGCGCCCTGGCAAGTTTAGTTCTTGTCACAGAGGTGAGCATGTCTACCCATCCGGCGGCGGCGTATGTCGTGATCGGGACGAAGAGACCTTTGTACAAAGTACGCATGGTTCTGTGTCCCAATCCCCAGTTTGATCGAGCAAGTCTTGCTAGCGTATAAAACGTTCGCATGACTTTGGCATTCAAGTATTCGACGTGGGATCTTACTCCCATTCGCGCATCGATGTGAACACCCAAGTACCTTATGGTTTGCTTGAGTGCCACACTTCTCCCGTTTATCTTTATCACAGGAGGTCGTTCTCTATCCAGATTTCCTTTCAAGAGAGTCATCTCGGTCTTAGTCGCGGGTAGTGTAAGTTTCTGCGTGGCGCACCACTCAGAAATTGTATCCGCGACTCTTTGCCCTCTTTGCTGCAACTGATTCCTCGAGTTTCCGTAGAATACCACGAGTAAGTCGTCAGCGTAGGCTATTGGCTCGCAAGCCAGGTGTTCGTTTGATAGGAGCTGCAGAACTTCGTCAAAGACTAGGTTCCAGCAGCTCGGACCGAGTATCGACCCCTGTGGGCAGCCCTTGGTGACTTGCTTACGCACATTACCGTGTTTGGAAACTATTGTAACCATACGGTCAGCGAAGTAGTCGACCATGAGTCGATAAAGATTTCGGGGACATCCCCGGCGTTTCAGTTTCTGAAGTATGCTTGGCCACCAAACATTATCAAAAGCTCCGGCGATGTCGAAGGAGAGACCCATCACATATCGTTCCTCTCGCTGGGATATCAATTCCCTGAGCTTCACCACGGCGTCTTCCGTGGATCGTCCAGGCCTGAATCCATATTGCCGATCGGAATTATGTTCTGGGTTTAGGAATATGTTACTCATTCGGTTAAGCATTAGTCTCTCTAATACTTTGCCTAAGATGGTAAGTAGGCATATCGGTCTATACGACTTGACATCCGTTGGTGGTTTATCGGGCCCTTTCAAGATTGCTCTGATCGAGCCGATTTTCCACCTAACGGGGAAGACCCCGTGTGCTAGACACCCGTTGTAGAGTCTTAGTAGAGCACTATGGATGGATCCATAAGCACATTTAACTACTTCGGCCTCTATACGGTCCAGCCCAGGGCATTTGCCTCGCTTTAAGCGCGATACTGCAGCTCCGAGCTCATTCCTCGTGAAGACTGGACAGTCTTCAGTCGGCAGATCGGTTGCAGCATCAGCTCTGGTGTTTGCTTGCTCCGGCGTTTCATCCGTGGACGAGTCGTCCGGGATTAGCGCCTGTAGGAGCTGCGAGGCAGTCGTTTCCCAGTCAGTCGTATATCCTTCTGGCGTTCGAATGTTTGAGACCGCAGTCTCAACACAAAGTTTCTTTTGGGCGATCTTGTAAACAAGTCCCCATGGCTCTTTATTCCCCTGCTCCGTCCCAAAGTTCTGCCAGCTTTGTGCTTTCGCAGCGCGCACTGCGGCTGTGTAGGCGAGTCTAGATGTTCGATACTCAGCCTGCTTTGCCGCTCTCTCCTCTGAGTTCCTCTCGCGCTGAAAGGCTCGTCTAAGTCGATAGACTCGCGCTTTCATTCTCGTCAAATTTTCCGTCCACCATGGGACGGACTTTGAATGCCACTTCTTGGGGCGCATTGAGGCATTGCACGCATCGATGATCGATTTCTCGACCTCTTGTGCTAGGTGTTCGACTTCCCTGCGGCAACCAGTGCCGAGGGGTAATTGCCTCGCGCCCTCAAGAAGAACTTGATCAAATCGCTCCCAGTTCGCATGCAACGTGCGGAATCGAGGCTGTGGGCTTCGATTCTCATTCACGTCCGTGAACTGTAAGACAAAATCAATGAGTCGGTGGTCACTGGAGGTCCAATCCTCGTGAACCGTCCAGTTTCGCACAATTGTCGCCATGTCTGGAGTCGATAATGTGACATCGATCCATGACTCACCGGCAGGGCTGGAGTATGTAGGAATACTCCCAGCCTCGTTCAAAATCGTCAAGTCGTGTAATGCGATAAACTCTTCGAGCTTTTCGCCTCGCGTGTCCGGTCGAACGCTTTCTCCCCCCCCCCCCCCAAAGGTGGGATTTGGCATTGACGTCCGCGGCTATCACGACTCGACGGTGTTGGAGAGCATCGAGTGTCCTCTCCAAGCGTGCCAGACTTGGTTCAATGTCTTCCGAGCATTGAAAGTACTGGCTAACGAGGTAGAAACTACCGAAGGGTCCGCTAATGCAAACGCAGGAGGTGTGAGTATCACACAGCTGTGTGATTTTTACCACTGAGATGTCCGGGTTTCTGACCACTATTGCGGCCATAGCCCGTTCATTCTCGGCGATCACCTTCGCCGTGAGCCCAAAGCCTGGAATCTGTCCCTGAAATTGGTAAGGTTCCTGCATGAGCAACACGTCGATCTCCTTTGTGTGCATTAGCTCGCTCACCTCACCATGAACAATTAGCGCACGCCGCATATTATGCTGCGCGATGCGCAATTGCCTTAGAGGATTCTCCGGGTCGTTTCTATCCATAATTCGTACGAGATACTGCTAGGTCTGAAGCTGCCTTATAGGCGGGGCAGTTTTTGTCTCGCGACTTATGGTTGTGCTGATTACCTCTTGATTTACAGTTTGAGCAAGTTGGGGACTTACTCTTCGCCGTACAAGAGGCAATGGTATGCCCTTCTTCGGAGCAGTGACCGCAAACCTCGTTTTTTGCTTTGCATGTGGCCAAACATTTGACACTTAAAGCAGCGTGTCACCGAAACGTAGTCCTGCACTCTGCATGACGACCGCCCCAGGTACACTCTACCCGAGCTCTTCAGCCGCTGGCGAACCTGCGGACTGACTTCCATGACCCAGTTGGCAGTGTCCTTTTCCTTCGGGCCGGTTGGAAACCGGACCTTCAGGCTGGACGACACATCCCCCTGGGTCATATCGCTGAGGTTTTGCTTCCAGATACTGGAAGAAACCTCCTCTTTCCTCATCGCCTTGGGAACGTCGTACACTATAAGTGTAGGGTTCCTCAAGGTCGGTAGAGTAGCTGAAAGTCCTACTTCTTTCAGCTTCGCGCAGTTGACGAAGGCCTTTAGATCCTCCTTGTGTTCGGTCTCGACGGCTATGCCACCGGAGTGGATGCGTCGGACGGACCTTACGCGGATCTTGGCTTTCGCCGGCTTTACCAGGGACAGAACAGTCTGTTTTGTGACATCACTGTTCTGTCCTTTCCCTTTCTGCGGGAAAATACGCACCACGTGTCGTGGTGGTTTAACCGCTTCCGGGAAACTCGATTGGCGTCAACCTTTACCGCTTGCGCGTAGGTTGTTGCCGCACGAACTGGTACAGGTTTCACAGTCGGACGGGTTCCCGTCGTCTGCGAAACCGTAGGGGCAACCCTCTCTGCGATCCTCTGGGAGGCTCTCACCTCTTGCCGGATCGCCGCGAGCTGTCCTTTCAGGAAAGAGTTCTGCACGAGAACCTCCTAGACTAGCTCGTAGAGAGCTGCCGCGTTGCCTACGATCAAGGCTCCGGTCTCCTTGCTGAGCCTGGATTCTTTTCCAAGACAGCTGGTCCGGATACCCTTGAACAATTTCGAGGCCTCTCCACTGATTTTGTTGAGAGGCCTGTTCGATGGACCAGGTGTCGCCTCCGCCGACACCTTTCCTGGCAACTCCTCGCCGCTTTTTCGGGCTTTTTCCGCCCTTTGCGGCTTCTCCTTCTTCACGACGGTTACCCAACCGTCGCTGACGACTTGGCCCAATCCTCCGTCCGTGGACGTGGCGTTGCCTTCGGAAGTTGCCTTCGGCTTTTTGGCCTCCGGCTTCTTCGGTGGTGGAGTTGTACGGGGTGGTGTCCCCGATCCGTCCTTCTTGACATCCTTTTTATCCACAGGGGATGTCGTACCTGCCGGCTTTGGTGGAGAAGCCGTCTTCCGCGTCGAGGGTCTGGTGCAGGGGGGCGTTTTAGCGCCCTTACCCACTTCAACCGCCTTCGCTTTCTCTTTCTTCTGGGGTGGTGAAACCACCCCAGCTCTCTTACTCACCGCCGTCGTTCTGCCGGGAGCAGCGACAGCGGCCTCCTTCACTCCCTTTTCCCCCTTGCGGGGTACCGAGGCGTCAATGGGGGTTAATTTAATTTTTGGATCCACACTTATGTATATTCGTTTTCGTCCCAGCGTGTGTCCCGGCCTCCTTGGAGCCTCAATTGGAACCCGGCTCCGCCTGGGTTAGGACTTGCACCCGGGATATAGTCCGCGAACAAAGGCCGACCGGGCTTTCCCCGGACTCCTAGGTTCAGTTCCTCGCCCAATAGAACCCACGAATGGTGTTCCGAGCCGATTGACTAGGCACAGGGCTGCTTTTCTCGCCTAGCCGCCTGTCTAGACGAAGCAGAGGCCAAAGGTACGTGTTGGGCAGCTACACTCCCGCAGGAGAGAGGGCCCTCAGATCCCAGGATCCTCCTTTCCGCCGACACAGGTCGCCACGCACGGCAAACACGTGGGGAACAAACCTCAAGCAGATGTTCCCTCTGCTTCGCTACGCCCGGTTTCTGTTCTCTGTTTTTGCAGGGAACCCGCTGCGTAACTAGGACATGACCTCGAGCATCATGTCCCTGTAGCATTAGCTCCAAAACGTGGGACTCGTCCTTAGCACGACTAGTAGAACTCACTTTGCCATCATCAACTATGCTTTTGACGCTTCAGCGTCCTTTTGCCATCGCCAACGACGGGAGCTGCTGTCAGCAGCGCGACGACGGTCTTACATGTATAAATACATGTTGTCTTCCGTCGTTGGCGTACCTTTCAGTGTTTCGTCATACGCTGCATATCCTTCCTATATGCAGCGTCCGTATGGCAAGGACTCCGAGTCTGACAGAGCCGTACACCACCGGTTTACAACTCGGAGTTGAGCTGGTCTAGGCGGATTCTTCTAATGGCCAGGGGAGCGATCCACGTTTCGAGGCCCGTCTCCCTACCTAGGATACTAGCGTGGTTTCCCAGCCGACACCTTCAGGCAGTAAGGAGCAGCTCAGCTACTTCTACGGTGGCCTCCTTCCGTCAATCGTCTGGCATTACGTCGTCTGCCACCAGATGTTTTGGTGTGCTGGGTTCTGCCAAGCCCAGCGGCGTATTGCTTTTCCCAGCGGTGTATTGCTTTTGGGGACGCATACAGACGTCGTTTCGTGTCTCTTTCTGATCTTATTATTTGCTCAACGTGAAAAGAGGGCATATAGCCCCCTTTTTGATTTCTGGTGTCAGGATCGCCTCCTCGGAAAAGCATTAAAGCAAAAAGGGGGCTTATAGCCTCCTGGTATGAGTTAGGTCTTTCTTGGAGAAGCCCCAGATGTTCGAGTAGGAACTTCGAAAAGTTCCTTAAAGTGAAAAAGGGGCATATAGCCCCTTTTTGTACAATATACCTTCTCCAATAAGCCTTAACGTGAAATGGGGGCCGAAGCCCCCAGGTGTTAAGTATACGCTAGTCATAATGCTTCCCCATCTCTCTTTGCTTTCCTGACACCACTCCTTTCTCACATCTCTGTTTTGCACAGAACGAATGACGGATCTCGTCTTGCTCGGGTAGGTGGGGTCGCTACTCCCATACGGTGTGCCCCTGCACCGCGCCTGCCTAAACCAGAGCCCCGTTGGCCGGCATAAATGCCGTTTCCAGCGTCCACCGCGAGGAGGAGGGGTTGGCACATGCGATCCTGGTGCCGTATAGCAAGCTATACGCCCGGACGGCTTCTAGACGCCACTGCCCTGAGACACGGGGGTACCCGATGATATTCGAGCCCCCTCCGTATCTCCTCCCAGGGAAGGGTGTTAAACGCGTTGGCAATATCCAGCGATACCGCCAACGCCACCCCTCCCCGGGAGACGGCCGACTCCGAGAGGACCCTGGCCCGACTGATCGCGTCGACCGTCGACCGGCCCCCCCGGAAACCGTACTGGCAGTCGGCCAGGCCCGGAGCACACCGCGACAGGTGCTCGACGAGGCGGGCAGCAATCACTCGCTCGAAGATCTTGCCCACCTCGTCGAGGAGACAGATGGGCCGGTATGCGGATGGAGACTTCGCGGGCCGACCCTCCTTCCGGAGGAGGACCATCCTCGCCACCTTCCAACTGGGGGGGAATCGCCCGTCCATCAGGCATCGGTTAAACAACCGCCTGAGGTCGGCCCCAAGGACGCCGTGGGTCAAGACCCAAACCCGGCCAGGCACACCATCCCGACCCGGGGCCGTGTTACGCGCCCCGAGCCGTCTGATGGCCGCGGCTAGCTCCCCCTGCGTGACCCCCGGCTCGGCCACCCACTCCAACGGGGCCGTCGCCTCTGCCGGAGGACGTGGTCCCATCTCCCCTATTGGGAAGAGAGTATTGACCACGCCCTCCAGCAGCCATCAGGGTCATACTTTCGCATTTTTCACATACTTGTTGAACAGATCCCTGGCATCTTCTGGTTTGGATCACGTAGTAATGTGGTACCACACTGAAACTGTCAATTAAACCTGGTTTCCGTCAATATTTTAGAGGATAACGCAAGTTAGGTGAGACCCACGGTCAGGAGTGTGGTGGTGGTTAATCCCCCGCTGGGGATCCACCGTGAAAGTGAGGTGCACCTCCTTAGGGCCAAAACCAGCCCAGTGGTCAGCCTGGAGCGGCTGAATGTCACGGAATGGTGCAAGAGTGCATCAGGGCATCATGCGACCGGTGAGGAGTCACCTCCCTGCAAGAGGCATGTTGCCGTGGGCACGCAGTCCACGGCGGGTGTTACAGCCCAACCAGGAGAGGTGGCGACGGCATTTGTCGAAGAGGATCCTGGCGTCCTCGACGACGATTCCCAGGCCAACGACGAGTGGGCGCCGCCCAATTCTAACGGCGCTGACGAGGTGGAAACCGCCGACTCAAGCGATGAGTACGGTGTGGTGTATGAGCCCGGGAAGAGAAAAAGGAGGGGTCCTACGGCTGGAAGACCTAGGGGCATTTTTGTGGACCCAAAGAAGCTGGGTCCCGGGATGAAGGCCCTGCCGAAACAGAGAGACCTCCGCAATATAGCGGAGGTGATGAATTTGGACGAGCTCCTGGGCCGGCTCAAGGAGCAGCTCGAGTCCGTCGTCAGGGTGGCAGACACCGCAAGCCACCTCAAGACGACGGATATCCGCAGGCTCCGCTTGGCTGCTCGGGTGGCCATGGTCAGCGCCGAAGAGCTTTACGGCAGAGCTGACCGTGCCGAAACCCCGAATAGGCCGGCCCAGGAGGTAGTCATTCGCAACGGCGAATGGGAGAGGAGGGCCAAGGCCCTCGAGAAGAGGCTGGAGGTAGCCGATTCCACCGCCACCACCCTGTCGGAAACCGTCAGGGTTAAAGATAGGGAGCTGGACCACCTCAGGCGGGAAGTGGGCCGCCTGAGGTACACACAGGAGCATCGGAAGCTCCAGAGAGCAGGGCAGGAGCTGGCTGACGAGACGCCACCGGACTATCAGCTGCCCTGTGTCCCTCGACCGCGGCGGAGGGACCTCATCCCGTCTACCTTTGACGGGGGAGACGTCGGGATGGAGATTGACGCGGCGGTTCCTGGACCGTCGACCGCAGATGGGACCGCCACCCCTGAGAAGGAGAGCCCCGCGTCCGGAAGCCCTTTAATGGTCATGTTGACCGAGATAGTCAAAAGGGTTTCCGAGATGGCGGGGCACATGTCGGCCGTCGAGGATCGGGTAGAGGTCCGTCTGGAAGCAGTCTGGCGGGCAGTGTCCCGCCCGCCGCTGGGAAGGGATTCATTGGCCTCTGCTTCATCAGCGGGCTTGGCCCCGGCCCGACAGAGCTCGTCCAAGGGAGCTAAGCCTGCGGGGATGAATATGCCGAAAGAGAAGACGAAGGCGGCAAAACCGAGGGGCGCGTCTGCCTCTCTGCAAACGCCCGCCGCACCACCGAAGCCATCCCCGGGAAATAGAGGAGCCAACAATGCTCAAAGTGGCGCATCAGCGGATGTCGTGACGATGCCCCCCGACCCGATTCCCAGGGCGCCTAAGAAGGACGCCACGGCAAAGCCCACCCACGCACCCACCAGCGAACAGGGTACCTGGGCTGAGGTTGTTAAACGTGGCAAGAAGAAGGCATGTGGAAAGGGGGCGACTCCTGTCGCACCCACCGCCAAGGCAGGAAAATCCTCGGCGGCAAGTCGGCCAGCCGCCAATACAGCAGCCGGCAGCAGGAAGAAGGGCGGTGCCCAGACTGCGGCGGTCAAATTGCCGAGGCTGCCTAAAAAGGCAGCAGTCTCGGTGACCGCCGCCGCTGGACGCGAAGGAGAACTGGGCCCCCTCCTCAACAGGGTGATGCCGGGTATCTGTAAGGATCTCGGGATCACCGGGATGCAGCCCACCAGATCGGTCACCGGGGCGCTCCTGTTAGCGATCCCCGGTGAGAAAGGGAAGGAGAAAGCGACCGCTCTGCGGGCGCGTCTAGAGGGGGCCCTCCAGGTCGAGGGTGTTCGGGTGGCTTGCCCCCAGAAACAGGCCGAGATGCGTATTTCCGGCCTGTCGGAGGCAGCCACCCAGCAGGCTGTTCGGGAGGCCCTTGCCACAGCCGGGGGTTGCGGCGCTGCGGAGGTCAATATTGGTGACCTCCGCCGGGACAGCTCAGGCATGTTTACTGCCTGGGCCCGCTGTCCCCTACGCGCCGCAATTAAACTCGCGAAGTCCGGCCGATTGATGGTCGGCTTCTTCGAGGCCCGGCTGGCGGTGCTCGCCGCGAGGCCGCTGCAGTGTCACCGCTGCCTAGAGTTCGGCCATGTCCGGCAGCGGTGCACCAGCACAGTTGATCGCAGCGGCCTCTGCTACCGCTGCGGAGGGGCTTCCCACACCGCAAGGGAGTGCACGGCCGCCCCTAAATGCCCCCTTTGTGTGGGCTTGGGGCGGCCAGCGGATCACCGCATGGGTGGGGCGGCGTGCCGTCCCCCCAAGCGGAAGGGGAAGAAAGCGAAGGGGGCGGGTGTGCCCCCATCCACGGTGCCGGCTGGTGTTGAGCCGGCACCGCTGCCCGTCGCGATGGAGGTTCAGGGGGCGGCTTGTTCCCAGCCGTCCCCTGCTGTGGTGTCGGGGACTATTCCCGCCCCAGCATCTGTCGCGGCGGCAGTGAAAGTGGTGGGGTGTAAACCTGCACCGCCCCCAGCGACGGAGATGATGGAGGTGGATGTGGCGCCTTGCGACTCGGCGCCCTCCACCTCCACGATATCGCATTGTGATTTGCTTGGTGGGGGAGCAGCAGTGCCCCCACCGCAAGAGGCAACCCAGTCGCCGTGCGGGTCAGAGCCCCTTAGTCGGGGGGTGATGGCCTCGTACGGCGGCAAAGATCCGGGGCGCGCAGCGGTGCCCCCAAACACTGGAAGGGGAGGCCTGGAGGAGGCCGCGGGTGAGACCCGATAATGTCTCAACGCCTCCTCCAGGTCAATTTGAACCACTGCCGGGGGGCTCAGGATCTCATGCTCCAAACCCTCCGGCAGTGGAACATTGGGATGGCCGTGATCGCCGAGCCCTATCGTGTCCCCAAACACCCAGCTTGGGTGGGGGACCTTAACGGTGTCTCGGCGATCACTTGGCAGTACGGACGCGGCACGCTGCCGTGCTCCGTTGTGGGAAGGGGCCGCGGTTTTGTGGCGGTTAAGTGGGGGGAACTGGTGGTTGCCGGGTGTTATGCGTCGCCCGCAATGGGCCTCAGCGCTTTTGAGGCGTACCTCGACGAGGTGGGGAGATGCATCTCCCCACATCTCGCCAGTGGGGTACTCGTCCTGGGTGATTTTAATGCCCACGCTGTAGCGTGGGGCTGCCCCAGGACGACCGTGAAGGGCGACGCGATGCTCGAATGGGCGGCGGGTCACGGCCTCGTAGTTTTGAATGAAGGGGCCGTGAGCACGTGCGTGCACGCGCGGGGCGAGTCGATCGTCGACATATCGTTGGCGAGCCCCGCCATAGCGCGCCGTGTGTCCGACTGGAGGGTCGCGGAAGAGGTGGCCACGTTAAGCGACCACCTCTACATTACGTTTTCCGTATCCGCGACCCCCGGCTTAAATGGACCCCGCCTCCCGGGCAGGGAAGCACACCCGGCGCCACGCTGGTCCGCCAAGAGGCTGGACCCGGACGCCCTTGCGATGGCAGCCTCCGTTGTGGCATGGCAGGAGATGCCACGCCGGACACTCGGCAATCCATCTGCCGGGGCGCGTTGGTTCCGGGAGACTATGACGTCGTTGTGTGACGCAGTCATGCCCCGGGCCACCGCCCCGAGCCGTGGGGGGTCCGTGTACTGGTGGTCGGGCGAGATCGAGGATTTACGCACTCGGTGCGTTGTCGCCCGACGCCGGTACACCCGCGCCAGGAGACGGCGCGGGGCGACGGAGGCAGAGGTGGTGGGGTTGCGCGGGGAATTTTCCCTGGCGCGAAGAACCCTCCGCCGGGCCATCGCGACCGCGAAAGCCCACGGAGCTCCTCGGCTCTCTGGATGCAAACCCATGGGGGCGCCCTTATCATATGGTCGTAGGTAAGATGCGATCATGGGCGCCCCCGATCACAGAGAGTCTCGACCCCCAGCTGCTCGGGGAAACTATGCGCGTCCTCTTCCCCGTTGGTAGAGAGGCGTTCCTGCATCCCCCCGAGCCACAGCCGGATCACCCGCCTTGGTGGTCCGACGAACTGGGGGTCTCTGAGGAGGAGCTAGCTAGGGCCGTCCGGAGAATGGCTGCCAAGAAGACGGCGCCATGACCGGACGGCATACCTGGCAGGGCCTGGGCAGTAGCGGTGGGCGTTCTGGGGGCCGGGCTGATAAGCGTCTTTGACGCGTGCCTGCGGACCGGTCAGTTCCCCCCCATTTGGAAGGTGGCGAGGTTGGTCCTCCTCCACAAGCCGGGGAAGCCCGCGGATTCTCCATCTGCGTTCTGACCCATATGTCTTTTGGACGAGGCTGGAAAGCTCCTCGAGCGGGTCATAGTATCCCGTCTCGAGGGGCACCTGTCCCGCGTCGGCTCTGATCTGGCCGACCGACAGTTCGGCTTTCGCCGGGGCCGCTCCACAGTCGACGCCATAGCGACAGTGCGGACCCTGGCGGAATCGGCAATCTCCCGGGGGGGTGTGGCGTTGGCAGTCTCATTAGACATTGCCAACGCCTTCAATACCGTCTCCTGGGGGGCGATAGGTCGGGCACTCCAGTACCACCGGGTGCCCGCCTATCTATGCCGACTGATCGGGGATTATCTGCGGGGCAGGGTAGTCCAATATTCGGGTCGGAACGGGATGGAGCAGAGAGCGGTGCACCGCGGAGTTCCGCAGGGGTCGGTCCTCGGGCCGCTCCTGTGGAACTTGGCCTATGACGCGGTGCTGCGGGCGGACCTTCCCGTCGGCGTGTCGTTGGTTTGTTATGCCGACGACACCCTGGTGATAGCCGGCGGGGATACGTGGAGGAGGGCCGTGGCCCTCGCGGAGGAAGGGACGGCACTAGTCGTTGCCGAAGTAGAGCGTCTGGGGTTGCGCGTGGCACCCCAGAAGACCGAGGCCATCTGGCTGTGTAATGTCAGTGGTCGCGGGGTGCCGCGCCAGGCGTCTCTACGGGTGGGTGGAGCCCAAGTCGGGGTGGGTCGCCGGATGAAGTATCTGGGTCTCACCCTCGACAGCTACTGGCGCTTCGGGCATCATTTGGAAGGGTTGGGTCCCCGTATCGAGAGGGCAGCGGCCGCGTTAGGCCGCATAATGCCTAATCTCGGGGGGCCCAACATGGCGGCACGGCGGCTGTATTTGGGAGTCGTCCGGTCCATGGCGCTTTATGGCGCGCCTATATGGGCCGGCGGTCTGATGGCAAATCGGCGGGGTGCATTTGTACTCCGCCGGTTACAGAGGTTGGTGGCCATCAGAGTCGTGCGGGGTTATCGCACGATCTCCTACACAGCCGCCACGTTGCTGGCGGGTTCCGCACCGTTTCACCTGCTGGCGAAAATGGATGCAGAGGTCTATCAAAGCCTCTGCGACCTTCGTCAGCGGGGCGCGGATCCGCACGGCGAGGAGGCCGCTAGGGCCCGAAGCCAGGCGCGGCGACGCGCCTATAGTCGGTGGCTGGTCTGGTTATCGAAGCCAGACCAGCGGGATGATCGCGTCGCCGCGGCGATCCGCCCAGTGTTTTATGCCTGGGTGGGCCCTAGCTGAGGTACGCCCACCTACCGCCTGACACAGGTACTGACCGGACACGGTTGCTTCGGTCGGTACCTGCATCGGATAGGGCGGGAGGCGACGGCTGCGTGCCATCATTGCAGGGGAAGGGAGGACACCGCGCAGCACACGTTGGAGTTTTGTCCGGCGTGGGCAGCTCAGCGCGGTGTCCTCGTTGGAGTAGTTGGAGCTGACCTCTCGCTGCCGGCCGTCATACGTGCAATGGTCGGCAGCGAGGAGGCGTGGGCGGCCATGGCCTTGTTTTGTGAAGAGGTCATGGCCGCCAAGGAGGACGCCGAAAGGGCGCGTGAGGAGGTGGGCGGCAGGCGGCAACGCCGACCGTAAGACCCTCCACCGCTCCCCGTGACAGGGGGAGTGCGATGGGGTCGGTGATGGTGTTTGTGGTGCGAGGTGAGGGACTTTATTCCCTCATTCCCCCTCGCACCCAGTCCATCACCGGACCGGGGGCCCGTGGCAGTGGCCCCGCCCCGTCCAGCGGGGGCGGCAGTGTTAGCCGGCCCCGCAGCCGTGGTCGCGATCGGGTGGGGGCCCGGTCGCGGCTAGTAGCAACGGCACGAGTGGGGGCGACATCGCGTGTGACCGCGCGGCGTCGCCGGGGGGCAATCAGATCAGTTTGCCCCCCATTGGGGGAGGAGGATCACTTCTCCTCCCCCGGGAAGGGCCCGTAGTAGGGCGTTGCGCCAACGGGGAGGGTCACGGTAGTATCGCTAGTTTGGTTCCCGTGACTCTCCCCAGATAAAGGGCGTAGGCGGTCACCGTGGTGTTTTAGCCGGTAAGAGTCCGGCACTACCCCGGCCTCCCCCCCAGGGAGCCGGGGTGTCCATGAGGATTTCACCACGTTAAAAAAAAAAAAAAAAAAAAAAAAAGGTCTGGGATTTGCCCTCATCAGGCTCATACTTTCACATTTTTCGCATACTTCTTGAACAGATCCTGGGTTTTTTCTGGTTTCGATCACGTAGTAATGTGGTACCACTCTGAAACAGTCAATCAAACCTGGTTTCCATCAATATTTTAGAGGATAACACACGCTCGGTCTGGGTTAGGTCTAGGATTTGCCCTCATCAGGCTCGTACTTTCGCATATTTCTCATACTTGATGGCCAGCTTCTGGGCTTCTTCTGGTTTGGATCACGTAGTAATGTGGTACCACACTGAAACTGTCAATTAAACCTGGTTTCCGTCAATATTTTAGAGGATAACGCAAGTTAGGTCTGGGATAGGTCTGGGATTTGCCCTCATCAGAGTCATACTTTCACAGTTTTAACATACATGTTGCCCTGATCGAGGGTTTTTTCTGCTTTGGATCACGTAGTAATGTGGTACCACACTGAAACAGTCAATTAAACCTGGTTTCGATGAATATTTTAGAGGGTAACGCAAGTTAGGTCTGGGTTAGGTCTGGGATTTGCCCTCATCAGGCTCATACTTTCGCATTCCTCACGTACTTCTTGAACAGATCCTGGATTTTTTCTGGTTTCGATCACGTAGTAATGTGGTACCACTCTGAATCAGTCAATTAAACCTGGTTTCGTTCACTATTTTAGAGGATAACGCATGTTAGGTCTGGGCTAGGTCTAGGATTTGCCACATCAGGCTCATACTTCCGCGTTTTTCACATACTTGTTGAACAGATCCTGGGTTTTTTCTGGTTTGGATCACGTAGTAATGTGGTAACACACTGAAACAGTCGATTAAGCCTGGTCTCGATCAACATTTTGTAGGATAACGCAAGATTGGTCTGGGATAGGTCTGGTATCTGCCCTCATCAGGTTTCATACCTTCGCATTTTTCACATACTTGTTGAACAGATCCTCGGCTTTTCTGGTTTGGATCACGTAGTAATGTGGTGCCACTCTGAAACAGTCCATTAAACCTGGTTTCGATCAATATTTTAGAGAATAATTCATGTTAGGTCTAGGTTTGGCCTGGGATTTGCCCTCATGAGACTCATACTTTCGCAGTTTTAACATACATGTCGACATGATCGAGGGTTTTTTCTGCTTTGGATCACGTAGTAAAGTGGTACCACACTGAAACAGTCCATTAAACCTGGTTTCGATCACTATTTTATAGGATAACGCAAGGTCTGGGATAGGTCTGGGATTTGCCCTCATCAGGGTCATATTTTCGCGTTTTTCACATACTTGTTGAACAGATCCCTGGCCTTTTCTGATTTGGATCAGGTATTAATGTGGTACCACACTGAAACAGTCCATTAAACCAGGTTTCGATCAATATTTTAGAGAATAATTCATGTTAGGACTAGGTTAGGCAAGAGATTGCCAACATCAGGGTCATACTTTCACATTTTTCGCATACTTGTTGGCCATATCCCGGGCTTTTTCTGGTTTGGATCACGTGGTAATGTGGTATCACTCTGATACAGTCTCTGAAACCTGGTTTCGAACAATATTTTAGAGGATAACGCACGTTAGGTCTGGGTTAGGTCTAGGATTTGCCCTCATCAGGCCCATACTTTCGCATATTTCTCATACTTGAACAGATCCTGGGTTTTTTCTGTTTTCGACCACGTAGTAATGTGGTACCACACTGAAACAGTCGATTAAACCTGGTTTCGATCAATATTTTTGAGGATAACGCATGTTAGGTCTGGGATAGGTCCGGGATTTGCCCTCATCAAGCTCATACTTTCGCATTCTTCACGTACTTCTTGAACAGATCCTGGGTTTTTTCTGGTTTGGATCACGTAGTAATGTGGTACCACACTGAAACAGTCCATTAAACCTGATTTCGATTAATATTTTAGTGGATAACACATGTTAGGTCTAGATTAGGTCTGGGATTTGCCTTCATCAGGCTCATACTTTCGCGTCTTTCACATACGTGTTGAACAGATCCTGGGTTTTTTCTGGTACGGATCACGTAGTAATGTGGTACCACACTGAAACAGTCCATTAAACATGGTTTCGATCAATAGTTTAGAGGATAACGCATGTTAGGTCTAGGTTAGGCCAGGGATTTGCCCTCATCAGACACATACTTTCGCAGTTTTAACATACATGTTGACCTGATCGAGGGTTTTTTCTGCATTGCATCACGTAGTAATGTGGTACCACACTGAAACTGTCAATTAAACCTGGTTTCCGTCAATATTTTAGAGGATAACGCAAGTGACGTCTGGGATAGGTCTGGGATCTGCCCTCAACAGTCTCATACTTTCGCATTCTTCACATACTTGTTGAACAGATCCTGGGTTTTTTCTGGTTTCGATCACGTAGTAATGTGGTACCACTCTGAAACAGTCAATCAAACCTGGTTTCCATGAATATTTTAGAGGATAACACACGCTCGGTCTGGGTTAGGTCTAGGATTTGCCCCCATCAGGCTCGTACTTTCGCATATTTCTCATACTTGATGGCCAGATTCTGGGCTTTTTCTGGTTTGGATCACGTAGTAAAGTGGTATCACACTGAAACAGTCAATTAAACCTGGTTTCGATCAATATTTTAGAGAATAACGCATATTAGGTCTAGGATAGGTCTGGGATTTGCTCTCATCAGGCTCGCAATTTCGCATATTTCTCATACTTGATGGCCAGCTTCTGGGCTTCTTCTGGTTTGGATCACGTAGTAATGTGGTACCACACTGAAACTGTCAATTAAACCTGGTTTCCGTCAATAATTTAGAGGATAACGCAAGTTAGGTCTGGGATAGGTCTGGGATTTGCCCTCATCAGAGTCATACTTTCGCAGTTTTAACATACATGTTGACCTGATCGAGGGTTTTTTCTGCATTGGATCACGTAGTAATGTGGTACCACACTGAAGCAGTCCATTAAACCTGGTTTCGATCACTATTTTAGAGTATAACGCATGTTAGGTCTGGGCTAGGTCTACGATTTGCCCTCATCAGGGTCATACTTTCGCAGCTTTAACATACACGTTGACCTGATCCAGGGTTTTTTCAGCTTTGGATCACGTAGTAATGTGGTACCACACTGAAACAGTCAATTAAACCTGGTTTCGATGAATATTTTAGAGGATAACACATGTTAGGTCTAGGTTAGGTCTAGCATTTGCCCGCATCAGTCTCATTCTTTCGCATTCTTCACATACTTCTTGAACAGATCCTGGGTTTTTTCTGGTTTCGATCACGTAGTAAAGTGGTACCACACTGAAACAGTCCATTAAACCTGGTTTCGATCATTATTTTAGAGGATAACGCATGTTATGTCTAGGTTTGGCCTGGGATTTGCCCTCATGAGACTCATACTTTCGCATTCTTCACATACTTGTTGAACATATCCTGGTTTTTTTCTGGTTTCAATCACGTAGTAATGTGGTACCACACTGAAACAGATCATTAAACCTGGTTTCGATTAATATTTTAGTGGATAACATATGTTAGGTCTAGGTTAGGTCTGGGATTTGCCCTCATCAAGGTCATACATTCGCAGTTTTAACATACATGTCGACATGATCGAGGGTTTTTTCTGCTTTGGATCACGTAGTAAAGTGGTACCACACTGAAACAGTCCATTAAACCTGGTTTCGATCACTATTTTATAGGATAACGCAAGCTAGGTCTGGGATAGGTCTGGGATTTGCCCTCATCAGGGTCATATTTTCGCGTTTTTCACATACTTGTTGAACAGATCCCTGGCCTTTTCTGATTTGGATCAGGTATTAATGTGGTACCACACTGAAACAGTCCATTAAACCAGGTTTCGATCAATATTTTAGAGAATAATTCATGTTAGGACTAGGTTAGGCAAGAGATTGCCCACATCAGGGTCATACTTTCACATTTTTCGCATACTTGTTGGCCATATCCCGGGCTTTTTCTGGTTTGGATCACGTGGTAATGTGGTATCACTCTGATACAGTCTCTGAAACCTGGTTTCGAACAATATTTTAGAGGATAACGCACGTTAGGTCTGGGTTAGGTCTAGGATTTGCCCTCATCAGGCCCATACTTTCGCATATTTCTCATACTTGAACAGATCCTGGGTTTTTTCTGTTTTCGACCACGTAGTAATGTGGTACCACACTGAAACAGTCGATTAAACCTGGTTTCGATCAATATTTTTGAGGATAACGCATGTTAGGTCTGGGATAGGTCCGGGATTTGCCCTCATCAAGCTCATACTTTCGCATTCTTCACGTACTTCTTGAACAGATCCTGGGTTTTTTCTGGTTTGGATCACGTAGTAATGTGGTACCACACTGAAACAGTCCATTAAACCTGATTTCGATTAATATTTTAGTGGATAACACATGTTAGGTCTAGATTAGGTCTGGGATTTGCCTTCATCAGGCTCATACTTTCGCGTCTTTCACATACGTGTTGAACAGATCCTGGGTTTTTTCTGGTACGGATCACGTAGTAATGTGGTACCACACTGAAACAGTCCATTAAACATGGTTTCGATCAATAGTTTAGAGGATAACGCATGTTAGGTCTAGGTTAGGCCAGGGATTTGCCCTCATCAGACACATACTTTCGCAGTTTTAACATACATGTTGACCTGATCGAGGGTTTTTTCTGCATTGCATCACGTAGTAATGTGGTACCACACTGAAACTGTCAATTAAACCTGGTTTCCGTCAATATTTTAGAGGATAACGCAAGTGAGGTCTGGGATAGGTCTGGGATCTGCCCTCAACAGTCTCATACTTTCGCATTCTTCACATACTTGTTGAACAGATCCTGGGTTTTTTCTGGTTTCGATCACGTAGTAATGTGGTACCACTCTGAAACAGTCAATCAAACCTGGTTTCCATGAATATTTTAGAGGATAACACACGCTCGGTCTGGGTTAGGTCTAGGATTTGCCCCCATCAGGCTCGTACTTTCGCATATTTCTCATACTTGATGGCCAGATTCTGGGCTTTTTCTGGTTTGGATCACGTAGTAAAGTGGTATCACACTGAAACAGTCAATTAAACCTGGTTTCGATCAATATTTTAGAGAATAACGCATATTAGGTCTAGGATAGGTCTGGGATTTGCTCTCATCAGGCTCGCAATTTCGCATATTTCTCATACTTGATGGCCAGCTTCTGGGCTTCTTCTGGTTTGGATCACGTAGTAATGTGGTACCACACTGAAACTGTCAATTAAACCTGGTTTCCGTCAATATTTTAGAGGATAACGCAAGTTAGGTCTGGGATAGGTCTGGGATTTGCCCTCATCAGAGTCATACTTTCGCAGTTTTAACATACATGTTGACCTGATCGAGGGTTTTTTCTGCATTGGATCACGTAGTAATGTGGTACCACACTGAAGCAGTCCATTAAACCTGGTTTCGATCACTATTTTAGAGTATAACGCATGTTAGGTCTGGGCTAGGTCTACGATTTGCCCTCATCAGGGTCATACTTTCGCAGCTTTAACATACATGTTGACCTGATCCAGGGTTTTTTCAGCTTTGGATCACGTAGTAATGTGGTACCACACTGAAACAGTCAATTAAACCTGGTTTCGATGAATATTTTAGAGGATAACACATGTTAGGTCTAGGTTAGGTCTAGCATTTGCCCGCATCAGTCTCATTCTTTCGCATTCTTCACATACTTCTTGAACAGATCCTGGGTTTTTTCTGGTTTCGATCACGTAGTAAAGTGGTACCACACTGAAACAGTCCATTAAACCTGGTTTCGATCATTATTTTAGAGGATAACGCATGTTATGTCTAGGTTTGGCCTGGGATTTGCCCTCATGAGACTCATACTTTCGCATTCTTCACATACTTGTTGAACATATCCTGGTTTTTTTCTGGTTTCAATCACGTAGTAATGTGGTACCACACTGAAACAGATCATTAAACCTGGTTTCGATTAATATTTTAGTGGATAACATATGTTAGGTCTAGGTTAGGTCTGGGATTTGCCCTCATCAAGGTCCTACATTCGCAGTTTTAACATACATGTCGACATGATCGAGGGTTTTTTCTGCTTTGGATCACGTAGTAAAGTGGTACCACACTGAAACAGTCCATTAAACCTGGTTTCGATCACTATTTTATAGGATAACGCAAGCTAGGTCTGGGATAGGTCTGGGATTTGCCCTCATCAGGGTCATATTTTCGCGTTTTTCACATACTTGTTGAACAGATCCCTGGCCTTTTCTGATTTGGATCAGGTAGTAATGTGGTACCACACTGAAACAGTCCATTAAACCAGGTTTCGATCAATATTTTAGAGACTAATTCATGTTAGGACTAGGTTAGGCAAGAGATTTGCCAACATCAGGGTCATACTTTCACATTTTTCGCATACTTGTTGGCCAAATCCCGGGCTTTTTCAGGTTTGGATCACGTGGTAATGTGGTATCACTCTGATACAGTCTCTGAAACCTGGTTTCGAGCAATATTTTAGAGGATAACGCACGTTAGGTCTGGGTTAGGTCTAGGATTTGCCCTCATCAGGCCCATAATTTCGCATATATCTCATACTTGAACAGATCCTGGGTTTTTTCTGTTTTCGACCACGTAGTAATGTGGTACCACACTGAAACAGTCGATTAAACCTGGTTTCGATCAATATTTTTGAGGATAACGCATGTTAGGTCTGGGATAGGTCCGGGATTTGCTCTCATCAAGCTCATACTTTCGCATTCTTCACGTACTTCTTGAACAGATCCTGGGTTTCTTCTGGTTTGGATCACGTAGTAATGTGGTACCACACTGAAACAGTCCATTAAACCTGGTTTCGATTAATATTTTAGTGGATAACACATGTTAGGTCTAGATTGGGTCTGGGATTTGCCTTCATCAGGCTCATACTTTCGCGTCTTTCACATACGTGTTGAACAGATCCTGGGTTTTTTCTGGTACGGATCACGTAGTAATGTGGTACCACACTGAAACAGTCCATTAAACATGGTTTCGATCAATAGTTTAGAGGATAACGCATGTTAGGTCTAGGTTAGGCCAGGGATTTGCCCTCATCAGACACATACTTTCGCAGTTTTAACATACATGTTGACCTGATCGAGGGTTTTTTCTGCATTGCATCACGTAGTAATGTGGTACCACAGTGAAACTGTCAATTAAACCTGGTTTCCGTCAATATTTTAGAGGATAACGCAAGTAAGGTCTGGGATAGGTCTGGGATCTGCCCTCATCAGTCTCATACTTTCGCATTCTTCACATACTTGTTGAACAGATCCTGGGTTTTTTCTGGTTTCGATCACGTAGTAATGTGGTACCACTCTGAAACAGTAGATTAATCTTGGTTTCGATCAATATATTATAGGATAACGCAAGTTAGGTCTGGGATAGGTCTGTGATTTGCCCTCATCAGGGTTATATTCTCGCGTTTTTCACATACTTGTTGAACATATCCCTGGCTTTTTCTGGTTTGGAACGCGCAGTAATGTGGTACTACACTGAAACAGTCGATTAATCCTGGTTTCGATCAATATTTGTAGGGGATAACGCATGTTATTTCTAGGTTAGGCCTGGGATTTGTCCTCATCAGGGTCATACTTTCGCAGGTTTAACATACATGCTGACCTGATCGATAGTTTTTTCTGCTTTGGATCACGTACTAAAGTGGCACCACACTGAATCAGTCAATTAATCCTGGTTTCGATCAATATTTTAGAGGGTAACGCAAGTTAGGTCTGGGATAGGTCTGTGATTTGCCCTCATCAGGGTTATATTCTCGCGTTTTTCACATACTTGTTGAACATATCCCTGGCTTTTTCTGGTTTGGAACTCGCAGTAATGTGGTACTACACTGAAACAGTCGATTAATCCTGGTTTCGATCAATATTTGTAGGGGATAACGCATGTTAGTTCTAGGTTAGGCCTGGGATTTGTCCTCATCAGGGTCATACTTTCGCAGGTTTAACATACATGCTGACCTGATCGATAGTTTTTTCTGCTTTGGATCACGTACTAAAGTGGCACCACACTGAATCAGTCAATTAATCCTGGTTTCGATCAATATTTTAGAGGGTAACGCAAGTTAGGTCTGGGATAGGTCTAGGATTTGCCCCCATCAGGCTCGTACTTTCGCATATTTCTCATACTTGATGGCCAGATTCTGGGCTTTTTCTGGTTTGGATCACGTAGTGAAGTGGTATCACACTGAAACTGTCAATCAAACCTGGTTTCCGTCAATATTTTAGAGGATAACACATGTTAGGTCTAGGTTAGGTCTAGGATTAGCCCTCATCAGTCTCATACGTTCGCATTCTTCACATACTTCTTGAACAGATCCTGGGTTTTTTCTGGTTTCGATCACGTAGTAATGTGGTACCAAACTGAAACAGTCAACTAAACCAGCTTTCGATCAATATTGTAGAGGATAACGCAAGTTAGGTCTGGGATAGGTCTGCGATTTGCCCTCATCAGGCTCATACTTTCGCACATTTCTCATACTTGTTGGCTAGATCCTGGAACTTTTCTGCTTCGGATCACATAGTAATGTGGTGCCACACTGAAACAGTCAAATAAACCTGGTTTCGGCCAATATTTTAGAGGATAACGCATGTTAGGTCTGGGATAGGTCTGCGATTTGCCCTCATCAGGCTCATACTTTCGCACATTTCTCATACTTGTTGGCTAGATCCTGGGCCTTTTCTGCTTTGGATCACGTAGTAATGTGGTGCCACACTGAAACAGTCAAATAAACCTGGTTTCGGCCAATATTTTAGAGGATAACACATGTTAGGTCTAGGATAGGTCTAGGATTAGCCCTCATCAGTCTCATACTTTCGCATTCTTCACATACTTCTTGAACAGATCCTGGGTTTTTTCTGGTTTCGATCACGTAGTAATGTGGTACCAAACTGAAACACTCAACTAAACCAGCTTTCGATCAATATTCTAGAGGATAACGCAAGTTAGGTCTGGGATAGGTCTAGGATTAGCCCTCATCAGTCTCATACGTTCGCATTCTTCACATACTTCTTGAACAGATCCTGGGTTTTTTCTGGTTTCGATCACGTAGTAATGTGGTACCAAACTGAAACAGTCAACTAAACCAGCTTTCGATCAATATTGTAGAGGATAACGCAAGTTAGGTCTGGGATAGGTCTGCGATTTGCCCTCATCAGGCTCATACTTTCGCACATTTCTCATACTTGTTGGCTAGATCCTGGAACTTTTCTGCTTCGGATCACATAGTAATGTGGTGCCACACTGAAACAGTCAAATAAACCTGGTTTCGGCCAATATTTTAGAGGATAACGCATGTTAGGTCTGGGATAGGTCTGCGATTTGCCCTCATCAGGCTCATACTTTCGCACATTTCTCATACTTGTTGGCTAGATCCTGGGCTTTTTCTGGATTGGGTCACGTAGTAATGTGGTACCACACTGAAACTGCCAATTAAACCTGGTTTCCGGCAATATTTTAGAGGAAAACACATGTTAGGTCTAGGTGAGGTCTAGCATTTGCCCGCATCAGTCTCATACTTTCACATTTTTCGCATACTTGTTGGGTAGATCCTGGGCTTCTTCTGGATTGGACACGTAGTAATGTGGTACCACACTGAAACTGTCAATTAAACCTGGTTTCCGTCAATATTTTAGAGGATAACACATGTTAGGTCTAGGTTAGGTCTGGGATTTGCCCTCATCAGGGTCATACTTTCGTATTGCTCACATACTTCTTGAACAGATCCTGGGTTTTTTCTGGTTTCGATAACGGAGTAATGTGGTACCACACTGAGACAGTCCAGTAAACCTGGTTTCGATCAATATTTTAGCGGATAACGCATCTTACGTCTAGGTTAGGTCTGGGATTTGCTCTCACCAGGGTCATACTTTCGCAGTTGTAACATACATGTCGACCTGATCGAGGGTTTTTTCTGCTTTGGATCAGGTAGTAAAGTGGTACCACACTGAAACAGTCCATTAAACCTGGTTTCGATCAATATTATTGAGGATAACGCATGTTAGGTCTAGGATAGGCCTGCGATTTGCCCTCATCAGTCTCATACATTCGCATTCTTCACATACTTCTTGAACAGATTCTGGGTTTTTTCTGGTTCCGATCACGTAGTAAAGTGGTACCACACTGAAACTGTCCATTAAACCTGGTTTCGATCAATATTTTAGAGGATAACGCATGTTATGTCTAGGTTAGGCCTGGGATTTGCCCTCATGAGACTCATACTTTCGCATTCTTCACATACTTGTTGAACGGATCCTGGGTTTTTTTCTGCTTTGGATCACGTAGTAATGTGGTGTCACACTGAAACAGTCAATTAAACCTGGTTTCGGTCAATATTTTAGAGGATAACGCATGTTAGGTCTCGGTTAGGACAGAGATTTGCCCACATCAGGGTCATACTTTCACATTTTTCGCATACTTGTTGGCTTGATTCTGGGCTTCTTCTGGATTGGACATGTAGTAATGTGGTACCACACTGAAACTGTCTATTAAACCTGGTTTCCGTCAATATTTTAGAGGATAACACATGTTAGGTCTAGGTTAGGTCTGGGATTTGCCCTCATCAGGGTCATACTTTCGTATTGCTCACATACTTCTTGAACAGATCCTGGGTTTTTTCTGGTTTCGATAACGGAGTAATGTGGTACCACACTGAGACAGTCCAGTAAACCTGGTTTCGATCAATATTTTAGCGGATAACGCATCTTACGTCTAGGTTAGGTCTGGGATTTGCTCTCACCAGGGTCATACTTTCGCAGTTGTAACATACATGTCGACCTGATCGAGGGTTTTTTCTGCTTTGGATCACGTAGTAAAGTGGTACCACACTGAAACGGTCCATTAAACCTGGTTTCGATCAATATTATTGAGGATAACGCATGTTAGGTCTAGGATAGGCCTGCGATTTGCCCTCATGAGACTCATACTTTCGCATTCTTCACATACTTGTTGAACAGATCCTGGGTTTTTTTCTGCTTTGGATCACGTAGTAATGTGGTGCCACACTGAAACAGTCAATTAAACCTGGTTTCGGTCAATATTTTAGAGGATAACGCATATTAGGTCTCGGTTAAGACAGAGATTTGCCCACATCAGGGTCATACTTTCGTATTGCTCACATACTTCTTGAACAGATCCTGGGTTTCTTCTGGTTTCGATAACGGAGTAATGTGGTACCACACTGAGACAGTCCAGTAAACCTGGTTTCGGTCAATATTTTAGCGGATAACGCATCTTACGTCTAGGTTAGGTCTGGGATTTGCTCTCACCAGGGTCATACTTTCGCAGTTGTAACATACATGTCGACCTGATCGAGGGTTTTTTCTGCTTTGGATCACGTAGTAAAGTGGTACCACACTGAAACAGTCCATTAAACCTGGTTTCGATCAATATTATTCAGGATAACGCATGTTAGGTCTAGGATAGGCCTGCGATTTGCCCTCATCAGTCTCATACTTTCGCATTCTTCACATACTTGTTGACCTGATCGGGGGTTTTTTCTGCTTTGGATCACGTAGTAATGTGGTACCACACTGAAACTGTCAATCAAACCTGGTTTCCGTCAATATTTTAGAGGATAACACATGTTAGGTCTAGGTTAGGTCTAGGATTAGCCCTCATCAGTCTCATACTTTCGCATTCTTCACATCCTTCTTGAACAGATCCTGGGTTTTTTTCTGGTTTTGATCACGTAGTAATGTGGCACCAAACTGAAACAGTCAACTACACCAGCTTTCGATCTATATTCTAGAGGATAACGCAAGTTAGGTCTAGGATAGGTCTGCGATTTGCCCTCATCAGGCTCATACTTTCGCACATTTCTCATACTTGTTGGCTAGATCCTGGGCTTTTTCTGGATTGGATCACGTAGTAATGTGGTACCACACTGAAACTGCCAATTAAACCTGGTTTCCGTCAATATTTTAGTGGATAACACATGTTAGGTCTAGGTTAGGTCTAGCATTTCCCCGCATCAGTCTCATACTTTCGCATTCTTCACATACTTCTTGAACGGATCCTGGGTTTTTTCTGGTTTCGATCACGTAGTAATGTGGTACCACTCTGAAACAGTCGATTAAACCTGGTTTCGATTAATATTTTAGAGGATAACACACGTTAGGTCTAGGTTATGTCTGGGATTTGCCCTCATCAGGGTCATACTTTCGCAGTTTTAACATACATGTTGACCTGATCGCGGGTTTTTTCTGCATTGGATCACGTAGTAAAGTGGTACCACACTAAAACAGTCCATTAAAACTGGATTCGATCAATATTTTAGAGGATAACGCATATTAGGTCTAGGTTAGGTCTGGGATTTGCTCTCATCAGGCTCGTACTATCGCATATTTCTCATACTTGTTGGCTAGATCCTGGGCTTTTTCTGGTTTGGATCACATAGTAATGTGGTACCACACTGAAACTGTCAATTAAACCTGGTTTCCGTCAATATTTTAGAGGATAACACATGTTAGGTCTAGGTTAGGTCTGGGATTTGCCCTCATCAGGGTCATACTTTCGTATTGCTCACATACTTCTTGAACAGATCCTGGGTTTTTTCTGGTTTCGATAACGGAGTAATGTGGTACCACACTGAGACAGTCCAGTAAACCTGGTTTCGATCAATATTTTAGCGAATAACGCATCTTACGTCTAGGTTAGGTCTGGGATTTGCTCTCACCAAGGTCATACTTTCGCAGTTGTAACATACATGTCGACCTGATCGAGGGTTTTTTCTGCTTTGGATCAGGTAGTAAAGTGGTACCACACTGAAGCAGTCCATTAAACCTGGTTTCGATCAATATTATTGAGGATAACGCATGTTAGGTCAAGGATAGGCCTGCGATTTGCCCTCATCAGTCTCATACTTTCGCATTCTTCACATACTTCTTGAACAGATTCTGGGTTTTTTCTGGTTTCGATCACGTAGTAATGTGGTACCACACTGAAACAGATCATTAAACCTTGTTTCGATTAATATTTTAGTGGTTAACACATGTTAGGTCAAGGTTAGGTCTGGGACTTGCCCTCAACAGGGTCATACTTTCGCAGCTTTAACATACATGTTGACCTGATCGGGGGTTTTTTCTGCTTTGGATCACGTAGTAATGTGGTACCACACTGAAACTGTCAATCAAACCTGGTTTCCGTCAATATTTTAGAGGATAACACATGTTAGGTCTAGGTTAGGTCTAGGATTAGCACTCATCAGTCTCATACTTTCGCATTCTTCACATCCTTCTCGAACAGATCCTGGGTTTTTTCTGGTTTGGATCACGTAGTAATGTGGTACCACACTGAAACTGTCAATTAAACCTGGTTTCCGTCAATATTTTAGAGGATAACGCATGTTAAGTCTAGGTTAGGCCTGGGATTTTCCCTCATGAGACTCATACTTTCGCATTCTTCACATGCTTGTTGAACAGATTCTGGGTTTTTTCCTGGTTTCGATCACGTAGTAATGTGGTACCACACTGAAACAGTCCAGTAAACCTGGTTTCGATCAATATTTTAATGGATAACGCATGTTACGTCTAGGTTAGGCCTGGGATTTTCCCACATCAGACTCAGACTCTCGCATTCTTCACATACATTTTGAACAGATCCTGGGTTTTTTCTGGTTTGGATCACGTAGTAATATGGTGCCACACTGAAACTGTCAATTAAACCTGGTTTCCGTCAATATTTCAGAGGATAACGCATGTTAGGTCTGGGCTAGGTCTAGGATTTGCCCTCATCAGGCTCATACTTTCGCATATTTCTCATACTTGTTTGCTATATCCTGGGCTTCTTCTGGATTGGATCACGTAGTAATGTGGTACCACACTGAAACTGTCAATTAAACCTGGATTCGATCAATATTTTAGAGGATAACGCATGTTATGACTAGATTAGGCCTGGGATTTGCCCTCATCAGACCCATACTTTCGTATTCTTCACATACTTGTTGTACAGATCCTGAGTTTTTTCTGGTTTGGATCACGTAGTAATGTGGTACCACACTGAAACAGTCCATCAAACCTGGTTTCGATTAATATTTTAGTGGATAACACATGTTAGGTCTAGATTAGGTCTGGGATTTGCCCTCATCAGACACATACTTTCGCAGTTTTAACATACATGTTGACCTGATCGAGGGTTTTTCTGCATTGCATCACGTAGTAATGTGGTACCACACTGAAACTGTCAATTAAACCTGGTTTCCGTCAATATTTTAGAGGATAACGCAAGTAAGGTCTGGGATAGGTCTGGGATCTGCCCTCATCAGTCTCATACTTTCGCATTCTTCACATACTTGTTGAACAGATCCTGGGTTTTTTCTGGTTTCGATCACGTAGTAATGTGGTACCACTCTGAAACAGTAGATTAATCCTGGTTTCGATCAATATATTATAGGATAACGCAAGTTAGGTCTGGGATAGGTCTGTGATTTGCCCTCATCAGGGTTATATTCTCGCGTTTTTCACATACTTGTTGAACATATCCCTGGCTTTTTCTGGTTTGGAACTCGCAGTAATGTGGTACCACACTGAAACAGTCGATTAATCCTGGTTTCGATCAATATTTGTAGGGGATAACGCATGTTAGTTCTAGGTTAGGCCTGGGATTTGTCCTCATCAGGGTCATACTTTCGCAGGTTTAACATACATGCTGACCTGATCGATAGTTTTTTCTGCTTTGGATCACGTACTAAAGTGGCACCACACTGAATCAGTCAATTAATCCTGGTTTCGATCAATATTTTAGAGGGTAACGCAAGTTAGGTCTGGGATAGCTCTGGGATTTGCCCTCATCAGGCTCACACTTTCACATTTTTCGCATACTTCTTGAACAGATCCTGGGTTTTTTCTGGTTTCGATCACGTAGTAATGTGGTACCACTCTGAAACAGTCAATCAAACCTGTTTTCCATGAATATTTTAGAGGATAACACACGCTCGGTCTGGGTTAGGACTAGGATTTGCCCCCATCAGGCTCGTACTTTCGCATATTTCTCATACTTGATGGCCAGATTCTGGGCTTTTTCTGGTTTGGATCACGTAGTAAAGTGGTATCACACTGAAACAGTCAATTAAACCTGGTTTCGATCAATATTTTAGAGAATAACGCATATTAGGTCTAGGATAGGTCTGGGATTTGCTCTCATCAGGCTCGCAATTTCGCATATTTCTCATACTTGATGGCCAGCTTCTGGGCTTCTTCTGGTTTGGATCACGTAGTAAAGTGGTACCACACTGAAACTGTCAATTAAACCTGGTTTCCGTCAATATTTTAGAGGATAACACATGTTAGGTCTGGGCTAGGTCTAGGATTTGCCCTCATCAGGGTCATACTTTCGCAGCTTTAACATACATGTTGACCTGATCCAGGGTTTTTTCAGCTTAGGATCACGTAGTAATGTGGTACCACACTGAAACTGTCAATCAAACCTGGTTTCCGGCAATATTTTAGAGGATAACACATGTTAGGTCTAGGATAGGTCTAGGATTAGCCCTCATCAGTCTCATACGTTCGCATTTTTCACATACTTCTTGAACAGATCCTGGGTTTTTTCTGGTTTCGATCACGTAGTAATGTGGTACCAAACTGACACAGTCAACTAAACCAGCTTTCGATCAATATTCTAGAGGATAACGCAGTTAGGTCTGGGATAGGTCTGCGATTTGCCCTCATCAGGCTCATACTTTCGCACATTTCTCATACTTGTTGGCTAGATCCTGGGCCTTTTGTGCTTTGGATCACGTAGTAATGTGGTGCCACACTGAAACAGTCAAATAAACCTGGTTACGGCCAATATTTTAGAGGATAACGCATGTTAGGTCTGGGCTAGGTCTAGGATTTGCCCTCATCAGGGTCATACTTTCGCAGCTTCAACATACATGTTGACCTGATCCAGGGTTTTTTCTGCTTTGGATCACGTAGTAATGTGGTATCACACTGAAACTGTCAATCAAACCTGGTTTCCGGCAATATTTTAGAGGATAACACATGTTAGGTCTAGGATAGGTCTAGGATTAGCCCTCATTAGTCTCATACTTTCGCATTCTTCACATACTTCTTGAACAGATCCTGGGTTTTTTCTGGTTTCGATCACGTAGTAATGTGGTACCAAACTGAAACAGTCAACTAAACCAGCTTTCGATCAATGTTCTAGAGGATAACGCAAGTTAGGTCTGGGATAGGTCTGCGATTTGCCCTCATCAGGCTCATACTTTCGCACATTTCTCATACTTGTTGGCTAGATCCTGGGCTTTTTCTGGATTGGGTCACGTAGTAATGTGGTACCACACTGAAACTGCCAATTAAACCTGGTTTCCGGCAATATTTTAGAGGAAAACACATGTTAGGTCTAGGTGAGGTCTAGCATTTGCCCGCATCAGTCTCATACTTTCACATTTTTCGCATACTTGTTGGGTAGATCCTGGGCTTCTTCTGGATTGGACACGTAGTAATGTGGTACCACACTGAAACTGTCAATTAAACCTGGTTTCCGTCAATATTTTAGAGGATAACACATGTTAGGTCTAGGTTAGGTCTGGGATTTGCCCTCATCAGGGTCATACTTTCGTATTGCTCACATACTTCTTGAACAGATCCTGGGTTTTTTCTGGTTTCGATAACGGAGTAATGTGGTACCACACTGAGACAGTCCAGTAAACCTGGTTTCGATCAATATTTTAGCGGATAACGCATCTTACGTCTAGGTTAGGTCTGGGATTTGCTCTCACCAGGGTCATACTTTCGCAGTTGTAACATACATGTCGACCTGATCGAGGGTTTTTTCTGCTTTGGATCAGGTAGTAAAGTGGTACCACACTGAAACAGTCCATTAAACCTGGTTTCGATCAATATTATTGAGGATAACGCATGTTAGGTCTAGGATAGGCCTGCGATTTGCCCTCATCAGTCTCATACATTCGCATTCTTCACATACTTCTTGAACAGATTCTGGGTTTTTTCTGGTTCCGATCACGTAGTAATGTGGTACCACACTGAAACAGATCATTAAACCTTGTTTCGAGTAATATTTTAGTGGTTAACACATGTTAGGTCAAAGTTAGGTCTGGGACTTGCCCTCAACAGGGTCTTACTTTCGCAGCTTTAACATACATGTTGACCTGATAGGGGGTTTTTTCTGCTTTGGATCACGTAGTAATGTGGTACCACACTGAAACTGTCAATCAAACCTGGTTTCCGTCAATATTTTAGAGGATAACACATGTTAGGTCTAGGTTAGGTCTAGGATTAGCCCTCATCAGTCTCATACTTTCGCATTCTTCACATCCTTCTTGAACAGATCCTGGGTTTTTTCTGGTTTCGACCACGTAGTAATGTGGCACCATACTGAAACAGTCAACTAAACCAGCTTTCGATCTATATTCTAGAGGATAACGCAAGTTAGGTCTAGGATAGGTCTGCGATTTGCCCTCATCAGGCTCATACTTTCGCACATTTCTCATACTTGTTGGCTAGATCCTGGGCTTTTTCTGGATTGGATCACGTAGTAATGTGGTACCACACTGAAACAGTCCATTAAACCTGGTTTCGATCAATATTTTAGAGGATAACGCATGTTATGTCTAGGTTAGGTCTGGGATTTGCCCTCATCAGGCTCATACTTTCGTATTGCTCACATACTTCTTGAACAGATCCTGGGTTTTTTCTGGTTTCGATAACGGAGTAATGTGGTACCGCACTGAGACAGTCCAGTAAACCTGGTTTCGATCAATATTTTAGCGGATAACGCATCTTACGTCTAGGTTAGGTCTGGGATTTGCTCTCACCAGGGTCATACTTTCGCAGTTGTAACATACATGTCGACCTGATCGAGGGTTTTTTCTGCTTTGGATCAGGTAGTAAAGTGGTACCACACTGAAACAGTCCATTAAACCTGGTTTCGATCAATATTATTGAGGATAACGCATGTTAGGTCTAGGATAGGCCAGGGATTTGCCCTCATCAGACACATACTTTCGCAGTTTTAACATACATGTTGACCTGATCGAGGGTTTTTTCTGCATTGCATCACGTAGTAATGTGGTACCACACTGAAACTGTCAATTAAACCTGGTTTACGTCAATATTTTAGAGGATAACGCAAGTAAGGTCTGGGATAGGTCTGGGATCTGCCCTCATCAGTCTCATACTTTCGCATTCTTCACATACTTGTTGAACAGATCCTGGGTTTTTTCTGGTTTCGATCACGTAGTAATGTGGTACCACTCTGAAACAGTAGATTAATCCTGGTTTCGATCAATATATTATAGGATAACGCAAGTTAGGTCTGGGATAGGTCTGTGATTTGCCCTCATCAGGGTTATATTCTCGCGTTTTTCACATACTTGTTGAACATATCCCTGGCTTTTTCTGGTTTGGAACTCGCAGTAATGTGGTACCACACTGAAACAGTCGATTAATCCTGGTTTCGATCAATATTTGTAGGGGATAACGCATGTTAGTTCTAGGTTAGGCCTGGGATTTGTCCTCATCAGGGTCATACTTTCGCAGGTTTAACATACATGCTGACCTGATCGATAGTTTTTTCTGCTTTGGATCGCGTACTAAAGTGGCACCACACTGAAACAGTCGATTAAACCTGGTTTCGATTAATATTTTAGAGGGTAACGCATGTTAGGTCTGGGCTAGGTCTAGGATTTGCCCTCATCAGGGTCATACTTTCGCAGCTTCAACATACATGTTGACCTGATCCAGGGTTTTTTCTGCTTTGGATCACGTAGTAATGTGGTATCACACTGAAACTGTCAATCAAACCTGGTTTCCGGCAATATTTTAGAGGATAACACATGTTAGGTCTAGGATAGGTCTAGGATTAGCCCTCATCAGTCTCATACTTTCGCATTCTTCACATAATTCTTGAACAGATCCTGGGTTTTTTCTGGTTTCGATCACGTAGTAATGTGGTACCAAACTGAAACAGTCAACTAAACCAGCTTTCGATCAATATACTAGAGGATAACGCAAGTTAGGTCTGGGATAGGTCTGCGATTTGCCCTCATCAGGCTCATACTTTCGCACATTTCTCATACTTGTTGGCTATATCCTGGGCTTTTTCTGGATTGGGTCAGGTAGTAATGTGGTACCACACTGAAACTGCCAATTAAACCTGGTTTCCGTCAATCTTTTAGAGGAAAACACATGTTAGGTCTAGGTTAGGTCTAGCATTTGCCCGCATCAGTCTCATACTTTCGCATTCTTCACATACTTCTTGAACGGATCCTGGGTTTTTTCTGGTTTCGATCACGTAGTAATGTGGTACCACACTGAAACTGTCGATTATACCTGGTTTCGATTAATATTTTAGTGGATAACACATGTTAGGTCTAGGTTAGGTCTGGGATTTGCTCTCACCAGGGTCATACTTTCGCAGTTGTAACATACATGTCGACCTGATCGAGGGTTTTTTCTGCTTTGGATCACGTAGTAAAGTGGTACCACACTGAAACAGTCCTTTAAACCTGGTTTCGATCAATATTTTAGAGGATAACGCATGTTATGTCTAGGTTAGGCCTGGGATTTGCCCTCATGAGACTCATACTTTCGCATTCTTCACATACTTGTTGAACAGATCCTGGGTTTTTTTCTGCTTTGGATCACGTAGTAATGTGGTGCCACACTGAAACAGTCAATTAAACCTGGTTTCGGTCAATATTTTAGAGGATAACGCATGTTAGGTGTCGGTTAGGACAGAGATTTGCCCACATCAGGGTCATACTTTCACATTTTTCGCATACTTGTTGGCTAGATCCTGGGCTTCTTCTGGATTGGACACGTAGTAATGTGGTACCACACTGAAACTGTCAATTAAACCTGGTTTCCGTCAATATTTTAGAGGATAACACATGTTAGGTCTAGGTTAGGTCTGGGATTTGCCCTCATCAGGGTCATACTTTCGTATTGCTCACATACTTCTTGAACAGATCCTGGGTTTTTTCTGGTTTCGATAACGGAGTAATGTTGTACCACACTGAAACAGTCGATTAAACCTGGTTTCGATCAATATTATTGAGGATAACGCATGTTAGGTCTAGGATAGGCCTGGGATTTGCCCTCATCAGTCTCATACTTTCGCATTCTTCACATACTTGTTGGACTGATCCTGGGTTTTTTCTGGTTTGGATCACGTAGTAATTTGGTACCAAATTGAAACTGACAATTAAACCTGGTTTCCGTCAATATTTTACAGGATAACATATGTTAGGTTTAGGTTAGGTCTAGGATTTGCCCTCATCAGTCTCATAGTTTCGCATTCTTCACATACTTCTTGAACAGATTCTGGGTTTTTTCTGGATTCGATCACGTAGTAATGTGGTACCACACTGAAACAGTCGATTAAACCTGGTTTCGATTAATATTTTAGAGGATAACACACGTTAGGCCTAGGTTATGTCTGGGATTTGCCCTCATCAGGATCATACTTTCGCAGTTTTAACATACATGTTGACCTGCTCGAGGGTTTTTTCTGCATTGGATCACGTAGTAAAGTGGTACCACACTAAAACAGTCCATTAAAACTGGATTCGATCAATATTTTAGAGGATAACGCATATTAGGTCTAGGTTAGGTCTGGGATTTGCTCTCATCAGGCTCGTACTATCGCATATTTCTCATACTTGTTGGCTAGATCCTGGGCTTTTTCTGGTTTGGATCACGTAGTAATGTGGTACCACACTGAAACTGTCAATTAAACCTGGTTTCCGTCAATATTTTAGAGGATAACGCATGTTAGGTCTGGGCTAAGTCTAGGATTTGCCCGCATCAGTCTCATACTTTCGCATTCTTCACATACTTCTTGAACGGATCCTGGGTTTTTTCTGGTTTCGATCACGTAGTAATGTGGTACCACTCTGAAACGGTAGATTAATCCTGGTTTCGATCAATATATTATAGGATAACGCAAGTTAGGTCTGGGATAGGTCTGTGATTTGCCCTCATCAGGGTTATATTCTCGCCTTTTTCACATACTTGTTGAAGATATCCCTGGCTTTTTCTGGTTTGGAACTCGCAGTAATGTGGTACCACACTGAAACAGTCGATTAATCCTGGTTTCGATCAATATCTGTAGGGGATAACGCATGTTAGTTCTAGGTTAGGCCTGGGATTTGTCCTCATCAGGGTCATACTTTCGCAGGTTTAACATACATGCTGACCTGATCGATAGTTTTTTCTGCTTTGGATCACGTACTAAAGTGGCACCACACTGAAACAGTCGATTAAACCTTGTTTCGATCAATATTTTAGAGAATAACGCATATTAGGTCTAGGATAGGTCTGGGATTTGCTCTCATCAGGCTCGCAATCTCGCATATTTCTCATACTTGATGGCCAGCTTCTGGGCTTCTTCTGGTTTGGACCACGTAGTAATGTGGTACCACACTGAAACTGTCAATTAAACCTGGTTTCCGTCAATATTTTAGAGGATAACGCAAGTTAGGTCTGGGATAGGTCTAGGATTTGCCCTCATCAGGGTCATACTTTCGCAGCTTTAACATACATGTTGACCTGATCCAGGGTTTTTTCAGCTTTGGATCACGTAGTAATGTGGTACCACACTGAAACTGTCAATCAAACCTGGTTTCCGTCAATATTTTAGAGGATAACACATGTTAGGTCTAGGTTAGGTCTAGGATTAGCCCTCATCAGTCTCATACTTTCGCATTCTTCACATACTTCTTGAACAGATCCTGGGTTTTTTCTGGTTTCGATCACGTAGTAATGTGGTACCAAACCGAAACAGTCAACTAAACCAGCTTTCGATCAATATTCTAGAGGATAACGCAAGTTAGGTCTGGGCTAGGTCTAGGATTTGCCCTCATCAGGGTCATACTTTCGCAGCTTTAACATACATGTTGACCTGATCCAGGGTTTTTTCAGCTTTGGATCACGTAGTAATGTGGTACCACACTGAAACTGCCAATTAAACCTGGTTTCCGTCAATATTTTAGAGGAAAACACATGTTAGGTCTAGGTTAGGTCTAGCATTTGCCCGCATCAGACTCATACTTTCGCATTCTTCACATACTTCTTGAACGGATCCTGGGTTTTTTCTGGTTTCGATCACGTAGTAATGTGGTACCACACTGAAACTGTCAATCAAACCTGGTTTCCGTCAATATTTTAGAGTATAACGCATGTTAGGTCTGGGCTAGGTCTAGGATTTGCCCTCATCAGGGTCATACTTTCGCAGCTTTAACATACATGTTGACCTGATCCAGGGTTTTTTCAGCTTTGGATCACGTAGTAATGTGGTACCACACTGAAACTGTCAATCAAACCTGGTTTCCGTCAATATTTTAGAGGATAACACATGTTAGGTCTAGGTTAGGTCTAGGATTAGCCCTCATCAGTCTCATACTTTCGCATTCTTCACATACTTCTTGAACAGATCCTGGGTTTTTTCTGGTTTCGATCACGTAGTAATGTGGTACCAAACTGAAACAGTCAACTAAACCAGCTTTCGATCAATATTCTAGAGTATAACGCAAGTTAGGTCTGGGATAGGTCTGGGATTTGCCCTCATCAGGATCATACTTTCGCATTTTTCACATACTTGTTGAACAGATCCTGGGTTTTTTCTGGTATGGATCACGTAGTAATGTGGTACCACACTGAAACATTCAATTAAACCTGGTTTCCGTCAATATTTCAGAGGATAACGCATGTTAGGTCTGGGCTAAGTCTAGGATTTGCCCGCATCAGTCTCATACTTTCGCATTCTTCACATACTTCTTGAACGGATCCTGGGTTTTTTCTGGTTTCGATCACGTAGTAATGTGGTACCACTCTGAAACGGTAGATTAATCCTGGTTTCGATCAATATATTATAGGATAACGCAAGTTAGGTCTGGGATAGGTCTGTGATTTGCCCTCATCAGGGTTATATTCTCGCCTTTTTCACATACTTGTTGAAGATATCCCTGGCTTTTTCTGGTTTGGAACTCGCAGTAATGTGGTACCACACTGAAACAGTCGATTAATCCTGGTTTCGATCAATATCTGTAGGGGATAACGCATGTTAGTTCTAGGTTAGGCCTGGGATTTGTCCTCATCAGGGTCATACTTTCGCAGGTTTAACATACATGCTGACCTGATCGATAGTTTTTTCTGCTTTGGATCACGTACTAAAGTGGCACCACACTGAAACAGTCGATTAAACCTTGTTTCGATCAATATTTTAGAGAATAACGCATATTAGGTCTAGGATAGGTCTGGGATTTGCTCTCATCAGGCTCGCAATCTCGCATATTTCTCATACTTGATGGCCAGCTTCTGGGCTTCTTCTGGTTTGGATCACGTAGTAATGTGGTACCACACTGAAACTGTCAATTAAACCTGGTTTCCGTCAATATTTTAGAGGATAACGCAAGTTAGGTCTGGGATAGGTCTAGGATTTGCCCTCATCAGGGTCATACTTTCGCAGCTTTAACATACATGTTGACCTGATCCAGGGTTTTTTCAGCTTTGAATCACGTAGTAATGTGGTACCACACTGAAACTGTCAATCAAACCTGGTTTCCGTCAATATTTTAGAGGATAACACATGTTAGGTCTAGGTTAGGTCTAGGATTAGCCCTCATCAGTCTCATACTTTCGCATTCTTCACATACTTCTTGAACAGATCCTGGGTTTTTTCTGGTTTCGATCACGTAGTAATGTGGTACCAAACTGAAACAGTCAACTAAACCAGCTTTCGATCAATATTCTAGAGGATAACGCAAGTTAGGTCTGGGCTAGGTCTAGGATTTGCCCTCATCAGGGTCATACTTTCGCAGCTTTAACATACATGTTGACCTGATCCGGGGTTTTTTCAGCTTTGTATCACGTAGTAATGTGGTACCACACTGAAACTGCCAATTAAACCTGGTTTCCGTCAATATTTTAGAGGAAAACGCATGTTAGGTCTAGGTTAGGTCTAGCATTTGCCCGCATCAGTCTCATACTTTCGCATTCTTCACATACTTCTTGAACGGATCCTGGGCTTTTTCTGGATTGGGTCACGTAGTAATGTGGTACCACACTGAAACTGCCAATTAAACCTGGTTTCCGGCAATATTTTAGAGGAAAACACATGTTAGGTCTAGGTGAGGTCTAGCATTTGCCCGCATCGGTCTCATACTTTCACATTTTTCGCATACTTGTTGGGTAGATCCTGGGCTTCTTCTGGATTGGACACGTAGTAATGTGGTACCACACTGAAACTGTCAATTAAACCTGGTTTCCGTCAATATTTTAGAGGATAACACATGTTAGGTCTAGGTTAGGTCTGGGATTTGCCCTCATCAGGGTCATACTTTCGTATTGCTCACATACTTCTTGAACAGATCCTGGGTTTTTTCTGGTTTCGATAACGGAGTAATGTGGTACCACACTGAGACAGTCCAGTAAACCTGGTTTCGATCAATATTTTAGCGGATAACGCATCTTACGTCTAGGTTAGGTCTGGGATTTGCTCTCACCAGGGTCATACTTTCGCAGTTGTAACATACATGTCGACCTGATCGAGGGTTTTTTCTGCTTTGGATCAGGTAGTAAAGTGGTACCACACTGAAACAGTCCATTAAACCTGGTTTCGATCAATATTATTGAGGATAACGCATGTTAGGTCTAGGATAGGCCTGCGATTTGCCCTCATCAGTCTCATACATTCGCATTCTTCACATACTTCTTGAACAGATTCTGGGTTTTTTCTGGTTCCGATCACGTAGTAATGTGGTACCACACTGAAACAGATCATTAAACCTTGTTTCGAGTAATATTTTAGTGGTTAACACATGTTAGGTCAAAGTTAGGTCTGGGACTTGCCCTCAACAGGGTCTTACTTTCGCAGCTTTAACATACATGTTGACCTGATAGGGGGTTTTTTCTGCTTTGGATCACGTAGTAATGTGGTACCACACTGAAACTGTCAATCAAACCTGGTTTCCGTCAATATTTTAGAGGATAACACATCTTAGGTCTAGGTTAGGTCTAGGATTAGCCCTCATCAGTCTCATACTTTCGCATTCTTCACATCCTTCTTGAACAGATCCTGGGTTTTTTCTGGTTTCGACCACGTAGTAATGTGGCACCATACTGAAACAGTCAACTAAACCAGCTTTCGATCTATATTCTAGAGGATAACGCAAGTTAGGTCTAGGATAGGTCTGCGATTTGCCCTCATCAGGCTCATACTTTCGCACATTTCTCATACTTGTTGGCTAGATCCTGGGCTTTTTCTGGATTGGATCACGTAGTAATGTGGTACCACACTGAAACAGTCCATTAAACCTGGTTTCGATCAATATTTTAGAGGATAACGCATGTTATGTCTAGGTTAGGTCTGGGATTTGCCCTCATCAGGCTCATACTTTCGTATTGCTCACATACTTCTTGAACAGATCCTGGGTTTTTTCTGGTTTCGATAACGGAGTAATGTGGTACCGCACTGAGACAGTCCAGTAAACCTGGTTTCGATCAATATTTTAGCGGATAACGCATCTTACGTCTAGGTTAGGTCTGGGATTTGCTCTCACCAGGGTCATACTTTCGCAGTTGTAACATACATGTCGACCTGATCGAGGGTTTTTTCTGCTTTGGATCAGGTAGTAAAGTGGTACCACACTGAAACAGTCCATTAAACCTGGTTTCGATCAATATTATTGAGGATAACGCATGTTAGGTCTAGGATAGGCCAGGGATTTGCCCTCATCAGACACATACTTTCGCAGTTTTAACATACATGTTGACCTGATCGAGGGTTTTTTCTGCATTGCATCACGTAGTAATGTGGTACCACACTGAAACTGTCAATTAAACCTGGTTTACGTCAATATTTTAGAGGATAACGCAAGTAAGGTCTGGGATAGGTCTGGGATCTGCCCTCATCAGTCTCATACTTTCGCATTCTTCACATACTTGTTGAACAGATCCTGGGTTTTTTCTGGTTTCGATCACGTAGTAATGTGGTACCACTCTGAAACAGTAGATTAATCCTGGTTTCGATCAATATATTATAGGATAACGCAAGTTAGGTCTGGGATAGGTCTGTGATTTGCCCTCATCAGGGTTATATTCTCGCGTTTTTCACATACTTGTTGAACATATCCCTGGCTTTTTCTGGTTTGGAACTCGCAGTAATGTGGTACCACACTGAAACAGTCGATTAATCCTGGTTTCGATCAATATTTGTAGGGGATAACGCATGTTAGTTCTAGGTTAGGCCTGGGATTTGTCCTCATCAGGGTCATACTTTCGCAGGTTTAACATACATGCTGACCTGATCGATAGTTTTTTCTGCTTTGGATCGCGTACTAAAGTGGCACCACACTGAAACAGTCGATTAAACCTGGTTTCGATTAATATTTTAGAGGGTAACGCATGTTAGGTCTGGGCTAGGTCTAGGATTTGCCCTCATCAGGGTCATACTTTCGCAGCTTCAACATACATGTTGACCTGATCCAGGGTTTTTTCTGCTTTGGATCACGTAGTAATGTGGTATCACACTGAAACTGTCAATCAAACCTGGTTTCCGGCAATATTTTAGAGGATAACACATGTTAGGTCTAGGATAGGTCTAGGATTAGCCCTCATCAGTCTCATACTTTCGCATTCTTCACATAATTCTTGAACAGATCCTGGGTTTTTTCTGGTTTCGATCACGTAGTAATGTGGTACCAAACTGAAACAGTCAACTAAACCAGCTTTCGATCAATATACTAGAGGATAACGCAAGTTAGGTCTGGGATAGGTCTGCGATTTGCCCTCATCAGGCTCATACTTTCGCACATTTCTCATACTTGTTGGCTATATCCTGGGCTTTTTCTGGATTGGGTCAGGTAGTAATGTGGTACCACACTGAAACTGCCAATTAAACCTGGTTTCCGTCAATCTTTTAGAGGAAAACACATGTTAGGTCTAGGTTAGGTCTAGCATTTGCCCGCATCAGTCTCATACTTTCGCATTCTTCACATACTTCTTGAACGGATCCTGGGTTTTTTCTGGTTTCGATCACGTAGTAATGTGGTACCACACTGAAACTGTCGATTATACCTGGTTTCGATTAATATTTTAGTGGATAACACATGTTAGGTCTAGGTTAGGTCTGGGATTTGCTCTCACCAGGGTCATACTTTCGCAGTTGTAACATACATGTCGACCTGATCGAGGGTTTTTTCTGCTTTGGATCACGTAGTAAAGTGGTACCACACTGAAACAGTCCTTTAAACCTGGTTTCGATCAATATTTTAGAGGATAACGCATGTTATGTCTAGGTTAGGCCTGGGATTTGCCCTCATGAGACTCATACTTTCGCATTCTTCACATACTTGTTGAACAGATCCTGGGTTTTTTTCTGCTTTGGATCACGTAGTAATGTGGTGCCACACTGAAACAGTCAATTAAACCTGGTTTCGGTCAATATTTTACAGGATAACGCATGTTAGGTGTCGGTTAGGACAGAGATTTGCCCACATCAGGGTCATACTTTCACATTTTTCGCATACTTGTTGGCTAGATCCTGGGCTTCTTCTGGATTGGACACGTAGTAATGTGGTACCACACTGAAACTGTCAATTAAACCTGGTTTCCGTCAATATTTTAGAGGATAACACATGTTAGGTCTAGGTTAGGTCTGGGATTTGCCCTCATCAGGGTCATACTTTCGTATTGCTCACATACTTCTTGAACAGATCCTGGGTTTTTTCTGGTTTCGATAACGGAGTAATGTTGTACCACACTGAAACAGTCGATTAAACCTGGTTTCGATCAATATTATTGAGGATAACGCATGTTAGGTCTAGGATAGGCCTGGGATTTGCCCTCATCAGTCTCATACTTTCGCATTCTTCACATACTTGTTGGACTGATCCTGGGTTTTTTCTGGTTTGGATCACGTAGTAATTTGGTACCAAATTGAAACTGACAATTAAACCTGGTTTCCGTCAATATTTTACAGGATAACATATGTTAGGTTTAGGTTAGGTCTAGGATTTGCCCTCATCAGTCTCATAGTTTCGCATTCTTCACATACTTCTTGAACAGATTCTGGGTTTTTTCTGGATTCGATCACGTAGTAATGTGGTACCACACTGAAACAGTCGATTAAACCTGGTTTCGATTAATATTTTAGAGGATAACACACGTTAGGCCTAGGTTATGTCTGGGATTTGCCCTCATCAGGGTCATACTTTCGCAGTTTTAACATACATGTTGACCTGATCGAGGGTTTTTTCTGCATTGGATCACGTAGTAAAGTGGTACCACACTAAAACAGTCCATTAAAACTGGATTCGATCAATATTTTAGAGGATAACGCATATTAGGTCTAGGTTAGGTCTGGGATTTGCTCTCATCAGGCTCGTACTATCGCATATTTCTCATACTTGTTGGCTAGATCCTGGGCTTTTTCTGGTTTGGATCACGTAGTAATGTGGTACCACACTGAAACTGTCAATTAAACCTGGTTTCCGTCAATATTTTAGAGGATAACGCATGTTAGGTCTGGGCTAAGTCTAGGATTTGCCCGCATCAGTCTCATACTTTCGCATTCTTCACATACTTCTTGAACGGATCCTGGGTTTTTTCTGGTTTCGATCACGTAGTAATGTGGTACCACTCTGAAACGGTAGATTAATCCTGGTTTCGATCAATATATTATAGGATAACGCAAGTTAGGTCTGGGATAGGTCTGTGATTTGCCCTCATCAGGGTTATATTCTCGCCTTTTTCACATACTTGTTGAAGATATCCCTGGCTTTTTCTGGTTTGGAACTCGCAGTAATGTGGTACCACACTGAAACAGTCGATTAATCCTGGTTTCGATCAATATCTGTAGGGGATAACGCATGTTAGTTCTAGGTTAGGCCTGGGATTTGTCCTCATCAGGGTCATACTTTCGCAGGTTTAACATACATGCTGACCTGATCGATAGTTTTTTCTGCTTTGGATCACGTACTAAAGTGGCACCACACTGAAACAGTCGACTAAACCTTGTTTCGATCAATATTTTAGAGAATAACGCATATTAGGTCTAGGATAGGTCTGGGATTTGCTCTCATCAGGCTCGCAATCTCGCATATTTCTCATACTTGATGGCCAGCTTCTGGGCTTCTTCTGGTTTGGATCACGTAGTAATGTGGTACCACACTGAAACTGTCAATTAAACCTGGTTTCCGTCAATATTTTAGAGGATAACGCAAGTTAGGTCTGGGATAGGTCTAGGATTTGCCCTCATCAGGGTCATACTTTCGCAGCTTTAACATACATGTTGACCTGATCCAGGGTTTTTTCAGCTTTGGATCACGTAGTAATGTGGTACCACACTGAAACTGTCAATCAAACCTGGTTTCCGTCAATATTTTAGAGGATAACACATGTTAGGTCTAGGTTAGGTCTAGGATTAGCCCTCATCAGTCTCATACTTTCGCATTCTTCACATACTTCTTGAACAGATCCTGGGTTTTTTCTGGTTTCGATCACGTAGTAATGTGGTACCAAACCGAAACAGTCAACTAAACCAGCTTTCGATCAATATTCTAGAGGATAACGCAAGTTAGGTCTGGGCTAGGTCTAGGATTTGCCCTCATCAGGGTCATACTTTCGCAGCTTTAACATACATGTTGACCTGATCCAGGGTTTTTTCAGCTTTGGATCACGTAGTAATGTGGTACCACACTGAAACTGCCAATTAAACCTGGTTTCCGTCAATATTTTAGAGGAAAACACATGTTAGGTCTAGGTTAGGTCTAGCATTTGCCCGCATCAGTCTCATACTTTCGCATTCTTCACATACTTCTTGAACGGATCCTGGGTTTTTTCTGGTTTCGATCACGTAGTAATGTGGTACCACACTGAAACTGTCAATCAAACCTGGTTTCCGTCAATATTTTAGAGTATAACGCATGTTAGGTCTGGGCTAGGTCTAGGATTTGCCCTCATCAGGGTCATACTTTCGCAGCTTTAACATACATGTTGACCTGATCCAGGGTTTTTTCAGCTTTGGATCACGTAGTAATGTGGTACCACACTGAAACTGTCAATCAAACCTGGTTTCCGTCAATATTTTAGAGGATAACACATGTTAGGTCTAGGTTAGGTCTAGGATTAGCCCTCATCAGTCTCATACTTTCGCATTCTTCACATACTTCTTGAACGGATCCTGGGTTTTTTCTGGTTTCGATCACGTAGTAATGTGGTACCACACTGAAACTGTCAATCAAACCTGGTTTCCGTCAATATTTTAGAGTATAACGCATGTTAGGTCTGGGCTAGGTCTAGGATTTGCCCTCATCAGGGTCATACTTTCGCAGTTTTAACATACATGTTGACCTGATCGAGGGTTTTTTCTGCATTGCATCACGTAGTAATGTGGTACCACACTGAAACTGTCAATTAAACCTGGTTTCCGTCAATATTTTAGAGGATAACGCAAGTAAGGTCTGGGATCCCCTCAGGGGCTGCCAGCCTTTCAGCTGCAGTACGGGCTTATCGAACCCGGGGTACCCGAGTCATACACATACCGTAAGCCTCCTGTTGGTCGTCACAACGACCCATTCACAATTCCCTATTGGTTTTGTGAATGGTACGTGACGGCAGGAGGAACGGGGGTCTTGGCTTAACCGCCTGGGCCACGAGTATGGCGACTCTATAAAATCGCCCTCCAATCCTAAGCTATGGTGCGCGGCGATGGGATGCATGGTTGGGGGAGAAGGCCCAATCCCAAGCGACCACCTCCGGGGAACCTGCCGAACCCCCGGAGTATATAGGCTTATCCGGGTAAGGCGGCTCTGCCCGGGCGGACCTTTTCTTCCGATCTGCTCGTGGGAATATTAGGGAGTTCAATATTAAAACGGGGATGGGACGGGGTAAGTCAGAGGGGGAGGACGAAGGCGGTGTTGGGACTGGAGTGACGGCGCTCGCGCCGCCTCCAGCGCCTGGCCCGGCTTCGTGGAAGGTGGAGGAGGACGACGAGACTGCGTCAGTCTCGTCCTTCTCCTCCACCAGGAGCCTCACAGGCTCTAAGAGGAAGAGGGCGGGGCAGGCCGTCGTCGAGGTGGGCGGGGCGATGAGCCCGTCGGTGAGGCTGAGTTGCCTCAGGGACGAGGTGACCGAGGAGATATCGGAGAGGATCTCCTCGTCCCTGAGGCGGGTGGAGAAAGTCGCCGCTGCCTGCGCCTTTAAGGGGCAGAAAAGCGGTGGCGCGGAGGCCCTGAAGGCCGCGGCGGAGGAAATGAGGGAGGCGGCGCGGGAGCTCAGAGGGCGGAACGCCCGTCTGCAGCTCCTGTTGGAGGAGGAGCGACAGGGGAGGAGGAGGGCAGAGGCGCTGTGGAACAGCGCGGCCCTCCCTCCCATCCTCCCTCCTCCTCCACCGCCGCGTCCCTCGGCGGAGGTAAATAAGCGGAGTGCGGCGGCAGTGGTGCGGGGCACCGCGGGCCCCTCCACCCGCACTCCGCCCGTGAAGAAGTCCCCGTCCTCCTCAGAAGACGATCTTCTGAGGAGGATTGGGGACATGATTGATGGCAAGCTGGCCGCCTTCCGGGAGGAGCTCCTCGCCGGAAGAGCGGTCAGCAGGAAGGCGGTGCCTCCCCGACCTGTTCCGGTACAGTCGGGGAAGGCAAAGAAGGGCGGAGTGATGGCTCCGCCCAGCGTTGCGGCACCAGGGCCCCGGGTCGCGACCCCCAAGGGGGGTGGTGTACCCGTGGTCGCGGTCGTCGCGTCCTCCACAGCACCCTCCCAAGGGGGGGTGGCGTGGAGTGAGGTGGTGGGGCGGAAGGCAAAGCGGGCGGCGAGGAAGGCCTCGCAACCGCAGCCTCCGCCTCCGCCGCCGGCGGCCAAGGTAAAGGCCGCGAAGGTCGGGAAGGCACGACCAGGTCGTCCCCCAAAAACGGCAGCGGTGACGCTGACCGTTGCGCAGGGGGGCGACCTGACCCTCGCGGAGGCGATGCGGCTCGCCAGGGAGAATATCTCCCTGGAAGAGCTGGGCATCGCCTCCGTGAGGGCGAAGAGGGCCGTGACCGGGGGTCTCTTGCTGGAGATCCCCGGTGCAGAAGGCGGCGCGAAGGCCACACTGAAACAGTCCATTAAATCTGGTTTCGATCAATATTATTGAGGATAACGCATGTTAGGTCTAGGATAGGCCTGGGATTTGCCCTCATCAGTCTCATACTTTCGCATTCCACACATACTTGTTGGACAGATCCAGGGTTTTTTTTGGTTTGGATCACGAAGTAATTTGGTACCACACTGAAACTGACAATTAAACCTGGTTTCCGTCAATATTTTACAAGATAACACATGTTAGGTCTAGGTTAGGTCTAGGATTTTCCCTCATCAGTCTCATACTTTCGCATTCTTCACATACTTCTTGAACAGATTCTGGGTTTTTTCTGGTTTCGATCTCGTAGTAATGTGGTACCACACTGAAACAGTCGATTAAACCTGGTTTTGATTAATATTTTAGAGGATAACACACGTTAGGTCTAGGTTAAGTCTGGGATTTGCCCTCATCAGGGTCATACTTCCGCAGTTTTAACATACATGTTGACCTGATGGAGTGTTTTTTCTGCATTGGATCACGTAGTAAAGTGGTACCACACTAAAACAGTACATTAAAACTGGATTCGATCAATATCTTAGAGGATAACGCATATTAGGTCTAGGTTAGGTCTGGGATTTGCTCTCATCAGGCTCGTACTATCGCATATTTCTCATACTTGTTGGCTAGATCCTGGGCTTTTTCTGGTTTGGATCACGTAGTAATGTGGTACCACACTGAAACTGTCAATTATACCTGGTTTCCGTCTATATTTTAGAGGATAACGCATATTTGGTCTAGGTTAGGCCTGGGATTTTCCCTCATCAGACTCATACTTTCGCATTCCTCACATACTTGAACAGATCCCTGGCTTTTTCTGATTTGGATCACGAATTAATGTGGTCCCACACTGAAACAGTCCATTAAACCTTGTTTCGATCAATATTTTTGAGGATAACGCATGTTAGGTCTAGGTTAGGCCTGGGATTTTCCCTCATCAGACTCATACTTTCGCATTCTTCACATACTTGTTGAACAGATCCTGGGTTTTTTCTGGTTTGCATCACGTAGTAATGTGGTATCACACTGATACAGTCCATGGAACCTGGTTTCGATCAATATTTGAGAGGATAACGCATGTTATGTCTGGGCTAGGTCTAGGATTTGCCCTCATCAGGCTCATACTTTCGCATATTTCTCATACTCGTTGGCTAGATCCTGGGCTTTTTCTGGATTGGATGACGTAGTAATGTGGTGCCACACTGAAACTGTCAATTAAACCTGGTTTCCGTCAATATTTTAGAGGATAACGCATGTTAGGTCTAGGTTAGGCCTGGGATTTTCCCTCATCAGACTCATACTTTCGCATTCTTCACACACTTCTTGAACAGATTCCGGGTTTTCTCTGGTTTCGATCACGTAGTAATGTGGTACCACACTGAAACAGATCATTAAACCTTGTTTCGATTAATATTTTAGTGGTTAACACATGTTAGGTCAAGGTTATGTCTGGGACTTGCCCTCATCAGAGTCATACTTTCGCGTTTTTCACATACTTGTTGAACAGATCCTGGGTTTTTTCTGGTTTGGATCACGTAGTAAAGTGGTACCACACTGAAACAGTCCATTAAACCTGGTTTCGATTATTATTTTAGAGTATAACGCATGTTAGGTCTGGGCTAGGTCTAGGATTTGCCCTCATCAGGGTCATACTTTCGCAGCTTTAACATACATGTTGACCTGATCCAGGGTTTTTTCTGCTTTGGATCACGTAGTAATGTGGTACCACACTGAAACTGTCAATCAAACCTGGTTTCCGTCAATATTTTAGAGGATAACACATGTTAGGTCTAGGTTAGGTCTAGGATTAGCCCTCATCAGGGTCATATTTTCGCATTTTTCACATACTTGTTGAACAGATCCTGGGATTTTTTCTGGTTTGGATGACATGGTAAAGTGGTATCACACTGATACAGTGCATGAAACCTGGTTTCGATCAATATTTTAGAGGATAACGCATGTTAGGTCTAGGCTAGGCCTGGGATTTGCCCCCATCAGACTCATACTTTTGCATTCTTCACATACTTGCTGAACAGATCCAGGGATTTTTCTAGTTTGGATCACGTAGTAATGTGGTACCACAAAGAAAGAGTTGATTAAACCTGGTATCGATCAATATTTTTGAGGATAACGCATGTTAGCTCTCGGTTTGGTCTAGGATTTGCCCTCATCAAGCTCATACCTTCGCATATTTCTCATACTTGTTGAACACATCGATGGTTTTTTCTGCTTTGGATCACGTCGTAAAGTGGTACCACACTGATACAGTCAATTAAACCTCGTTTCGATCAATATTTTATAGGATAACGCAAGGTAGGTCTGGGACAGGTCTGGGATTTGAATTCGTCGGGGTCATATTTTCGCGTTTTTCACATAGTTGTTGAACAGATCCCTGACTATTTCTGGTTTGGATCACGTACTAATGTGGTACCACACTGAAACAGTCCATTAAACCTGGTATCGATCAATATTTTAAAGGATAACGCATGTTAGGTCTAGGCTGGGCCTGGGATTTTCCCTCATCAGACTCATACTTTCGCATTTTTCACATACTTGTTGAACAGATCCTGGGATTTTTTCTTGTTTGTATCACGTAGTAATGTGGTACCACACTGAAACTGTCAATTAAACCTGGTTTCCGTCAATATTTTAAAGGATTACACATGTTAGGTCTAGGTTAGGTCTAGGATTTGCCCTCATCAGTCTCATACTTTCGCATTCTTCACATACTTCTTGGACAGATCCTGGGTTTTGTCATGTTTCGATCACGTAGTAATGTGGTACCACACTGAAACAGTCAATTAAACCTGGTTTCGATCAATATTTTTGAGGATAACGCATGTTCGGTCTAGGTTAGGCCTGGGATTTTCCCTCATCAGACTCATACTTTCGCATTCTTCACATACTTGTTGAAGAAATCCAAGGCTTTTTCTGGATTGGATCACGTAGTAATATGGTACCACACTGAAACAGTCCATTCATCCTGGTTTCGATCAATATTTTAAAGAATAATTCATGTTAGGTCTAGGTTAGGTCTGGGATTTGCTCTCATCAGGCTCGTACTTTCGCATTCTTCACATACTTGTTGAACAGATCCGGGGTTTTTTTCTGGTTTGGATCACGTAGTAATGTGGTGCCTCACTGAAACAGTCGATTTAACCTGGTTTCGATCAATATTTTAGAGGATAACGCAAGTTAGGCCTAGCTTAGGCCAGGGATTTGCCCCCTGCAGGGTCATCCTTTCGCAGTTTTAACATACATATTGACCTGAGCGAGGGTTTTTTCTGCTTTGGATCACGCAGCAAAGTTGTACCACACTAAAACAGTCAATTAAACCAGGTTTCGATAAATATTTTAGAGGCTAACGCAAGTTATGTCTGGGATAGGTCTGGGATTTGCCCTCATCAGGCTCATACTTTCGCGTTTTTCACATACTTCTTGCACAGATCCTGGGCTTTTTCTGGTTTGGATCACGTAGTAATGTGGTACCACACTGAAACAGTCCATTAAACCTGGTTTCGATTAATATTTTAGTGGACAACACATATTAGGTCTAGGTTAGGTCTGGGATTTGCCCTCATCAGGGTCATCCTTTCGCAGTTTTAACATACATGTTGACCTGATCGAGGGTTTTTACTGCATCGCATCACGTAGTAATGTGGTACCACACTGAAACTGGCCATTAAACCTGGTTTCGATCAATATTTTAGAGGATAACGCATGTTATGTCTGGGCTAGGTCTAGGATTTGCCCCCATCAGGGTCATCCTTTCGCAGTTTTACCATACATGTTGACCAGAGCGAGGGTTTTTTCTGCTTTGGATCACGTAGCAAAGTGGTACCACACTGAAACAGTCGATTAAACCTGGTTTCGATCAATATTTTAGAGGATAACGCATGTTATGTCTAGGTTAGGCCTGGGATTTTTCCTCATCAGACACATACTTTCGCATTCTTCATATACTTCTTGAAATGATCCTGGGCTTTTTCTGGTTTGGATCACGTAGTAATGTGGTACCACACTGAAACAGTCCATTAAACCTGGTTTCGATCAGTATTTTAGAGGATAACGCATGTTAGGTCTGGGTTAGGTCTAGGATTTGCCCTCATCAGGCTCATACTTTTGCGTTTTTCACATACTTCTTGAACAGATCCTGGGTTTTTTCGGGTTTGGATCACGTAGTAATGTGGTACCACACTGAAACAGTCAATTAGTCCTGGTTACGATCAATATTTTAGAGGATAACGAACGTTAGGACTAGGTTAGGCCAGGAATTTTCCCTCATCACACACATACTTTCGCATTCTTCACATACTTCTTGAACAGATCCTGGGCTTTTTCTGGTTTGGATCACGTAGTAATGTGGTACCACACTGAAACAGTCAATTAATCCTGGTTACGATCAATATTTTAGAGGATAACGAACGCTAGGACTAGGTTAGGCCAGGAATTTTCCCTTATCACACACATACTTTCGCATTCTTCACATACTTCTTGAACAGATCCTGTGTTTTTCTGGTTTGGATCACGTAGTAATGTGGTACCACACTGAAACAGTCCATTAAACCTGATTTCGATCAATATTTTAGAGGATAACGCATGTTAGGTCTGGGTTAGGTCTAGGATTTGCCCTCATCAGGCTCATACTTTCGCGTTTTTCACATACTTCTTGAACAGATCCTGGGTTTTTTCGGGTTTGAATCACGTAGTAATGTGGTACCACACTGAAACAGTCCATTAAACCTGGTTACGATCAATATTTTAGAGGATAACGCACGTTAGGTCTAGGTTAGGTGGGGATTTGCCCTCATCAGGGTCATACTTTCGCAGTTTCAACATACATGTTGACCTGATCGAGGGTTTTTTCTGCATTGCATCACATAGTAAAGTGGTACCACACTAAAACTGTCCATTAAAACTGGATTCGATCAATATTTTATAGGATAACGCATGTTATGTCTGGGCTAGGTCTAGGATTTGCCCTCATCAGGCTCATACTTTCGCATATTTCTCATACTTGTTGGCTAGATCCTGGGCTTTTTCTGGATTGGATCACGTAGTAATGTGGTACCACACTAAAACAGTCGATTAAACCTGGTTTCGATCAATATTTTAGAGGATAACGCGTGTTAGGTCTGGGTTGGGTCTAGGATTTGCCCTCATCAGGCTCATTCTTTCGCATATTTCTCATACTTGTTGGCCAGATCCTAGGCTTCCACTGGTTTGGATCACGTAGTAATGTGGTACCACACTGAAAGAGTCAATTAAACCTGGTCTTGATAAATATTTTAGAGGATAACGCGTGTTAGGTCTGGGTTAGGTCTAGGATTTGCCCTCATCAGGCTCATACTTTCGCATATTTCTCATACTTGTTGGCTAGATCCTGGGCTTTTTCTGGATTGGATCATGTAGTAATGTGGTACCACACTGAAACTGTCATTTAAACGTGGTTTCCGTCAATATTTTAGAGGATAACGCATGTTAGGTCTAGCTTAGGCCAGGGATTTGCCCTCATCAGTTTCATACTTTCGCAATCTTCACATACTTCTTGAACAGATCCTGGGTTTTTTCCGGTTTGGATCACGTAGTAATGTGGTACCACACTGAAACAGTCCATTAAACCTGGTCTTGATAAATATTTTAGAGGATAACGCGTGTTAGGTCCGGGTTAGGTTCAGGATTTGCCCTCATCAGGCTCATTCTTTCGCATATTTCTCATACTTGTTGGCCAGATCCTAGGCTTCCACTGGTTTGGATCACGTAGTAATGTGGTACCACACTGAAAGAGTCAATTAAACCTGGTCTTGATAAATATTTTAGAGGATAACGCGTGTTGGGTCAGGGTTAGGTCTAGGATTTGCCCTCATCAGGCTCATACCTTCGCATATTTCTCATACTTGTTGAACACATCGATGGTTTTTTCTGCTTTGGATCACGTCGTAAAGTGGTACCACACTGATACAGTCAATTAAACCTCGTTTCGATCAATATTTTATAGGATAACGCAAGGTAGGTCTGGGACAGGTCTGGGATTTGAACTCGTCGGGGTCATATTTTCGCGTTTTTCACATAGTTGTTGAACAGATCCCTGACTATTTCTGGTTTGGATCACGTAGTAACGTGGTACCACACTGAAACAGTCCATTAAACCTGATTTCGATCAATATTTTAGAGGATAACGCACGTTAGGTCTGGGTTAGGTCTAGGATTTGCCCTCATCAGGCTCATACTTTCGAGTTTTTCACATACTTGTTGAAGAGATCCTGGACTTTTTCTGGTTTGGATCACGTAGTAATGTGGTACCACACTGAAACCGTCAATTAATCCTGGTTTCGATCAATATTTTATAAGATAACGCACGTTAGGTCTGGGATAGGTCTGAGATATGTCCTCATCAGGGTCATATTTTCGCGTTTTTCACATACTTGATTGCCAGAGTCTGGGCTTTTTCTGGTTTGGGTCACGTAGTAATGTGGTACCACACTGAAACAGTCCATTAAACCTTGTTTCGAACAATATTTTTGAGGACAACTCATGTTAGGTCTAGGTTAGGCCTGGGATTTGCCCCCCTCAGACTCATACTTTTGCATTCTTCACATACTTGTTGAACAGCTCCTGGGTTTTTTCTAGTTTGGATCAGGTAGTAATGTGGTACCACACAGAAACAATCGATTAAACCTCGTATCGATCAATATTTTTGAGGATAACGCATGTTTGGTCTCGGTTTGGTCTAGGATTTGCCCTCATCTGGGTCATACTCAGGCATGTTACTCAAACTTGTTGGCCAGATCCTGGGCTTCCACTGGTTTGGATCACGTAGTGAAGTGGTACCACACTAAAACTGTCCATTAAAACTGGATTCGATCAATATTTTATAGGGTAACGCATGTTATGTCTGGGATAGGTCTGGGATTTGCCGTCATCAGGCTCGTACTTTCGCATTCTTCACATACTTGTTGAACAGATCCGGGGTTTTTTCTGGTTTGGATCACGTAGTAATGTGGTACCACACTGGAACAGTCGATTAAACCTGGTTTCGATCAATATTTTTGAGGATAACACATGTTAGGTCTAGGTTAGGCCTGGGATTTTCCCTCATCAGACTCATACTTTCGCATTCTTCACATACTTGTTGAACAGATCCTGGGTATCTTCTGGTTTGGATCACGTAGTAATGTGGTAACACACTGAAACTGTCAATTAAACCTGGTTTCGATCAATATTTTAGAGGATAACGCAAGTTAGGTCTGGGATAGGTCTGGGATTTGCCCTCATCAGGGTCATATTTTCGTATTTTTCCCATACTTGTTGAACAGATCCTGGGATTTTTTCTGGTTTGGATCACGTAGTAATGTGGTACCACACTGAAACAGTCTATTAAACCTGGTCTTGATAAATATTTTAGAGGATAACGAGTGTTAGGTCTGGGTTAGGTCCAGGATTTGCCCTCATCAGGCTCATTCTTTCGCATATTTCTCATACTTGTTGGCCAAATCCTAGGCTTCCACTGGTTTGGATCACGTAGTAATGTGGTACCACACTGAAAGAGTCAATTAAACCTGGTCTTGATAAATATTGTAGAGGATAACGCGTGTTGGGCCTGGGTTAGGTCTAGGATTTGCCCTCATCAGGCTCATACTTTCGCATATTTCTCATACTTGTTGGCTAGATCCTGGGCTTTTTCTGGTTTGGATCACGTAGTAATGTGGTACCACACTGAAACCGTCAATTAATCCTGGTTACGATCAATATTTTAGAGGACAACGCACGTTAGGACTAGGTTAGGCCAGGAATTTTCCCTCATCAGACTCATACTTTCGCAATCCTTCACATACTTCTTGAACAGATCCTGGGTTTTTTCTGGTTTGGATCACGTAGTAACGTGGTACCACACTGAAAGAGTCCATTAAACCTGATTTCAATGAATATTTTATAAGATAACGCACGTTAGGTCTGGGATAGGTCTGGGATTTGCCCTCATCAGGGTCATATTTTCGCGTTTTTCACATACATGATTAACAGACTCTGGGCTTTTTCTGGTTTGGGTCACGTAGTAATGTGGTACCACACTGAAACAGTCCATTAAACCTTGTTTCGAACAATATTTTTGAGGACAACTCATGTTAGGTCTAGGTTAGGCCTGGGATTTGCCCCCATCAGACTCATACTTTTGCATTCTTCACATACTTGTTGAACAGCTCCTGGGTTTTTTCTAGTTTGGATCACGTAGTAATGTGGTACCACACAGAAACAATCGATTAAACCTCGTATCGATCAATATTATTGAGGATAACGCATGTTGGGTCTCGGTTTGGTCTAGGATTTGCCCTCATCTGGGTCATACTCAGGCATGTTACTCAAACTTGTTGGCCAGATTCTGGCCTTTCACTTGTCTGGATCACGTAGTAATGTGGTACCACACTGAAACCGTCAATTAATCCTGGTTACGATCAATATTTTAGAGGACAACGCACGTTAGGACTAGGTTAGGCCAGGAATTTTCCCTCATCAGACTCATACTTTCGCATTCTTCACATACTTCTTGAATAGATCCTGGGTTTTTACTGGTTTGGATCACGTAGTAATGTGGTACCACACTGAAACAGTCCATTAAACGTGATTTCGATCAATATTTTAGAGGATAACGCACGTTAGGTCTGGGTTAGGTCTAGGATTTGCCCTCATCAGGCTCGTACTTTCGCATTCTTCACATACTTGTTGAACAGATCCGGGGTTTTTTCTGGTTTGGATCACGTAGTAATGTGGTACCACACTGAAACAGTCGATTAAACCTGGTTTCGATCAATATTTTTGAGGATAACGCATGTTAGGTCTAGGTTAGGCCTGGGATTTTCCCTCATCAGACTCATACTTTCGCATTCTTCACATACTTGTTGAACAGATCCTGGGTATCTTCTGGTTTGGATCACGTAGTAATGTGGTAACACACTGAAACAGTCAATTAAACCTGGTTTCGATCAATATTTTAGAGGATAACGCAAGTTAGGTCTGGGATAGGTCTGGGATTTGCCCTCATCAGGGTCATATTTTCGTATTTTTCACATACTTGTTGAACAGATCCTGGGATTTTTTCTGGTTTGGATCACGTAGTAATGTGGTACCACACTGAAACAGTCCATTAAACCTGATTTCGATCAATATCTTAGAGGATAACGCACGTTAGGTCTGGGTTAGGTCTAGGATTTGCCCTCATCAGGCTCATACTTTCGCGTTATTCACATACTTGTTGAAGAGATCCTGGACTTTTTCTGGCTTGGATCACGTAGTAATGTGGTACCACACTGAAACCGTCAATTAATCCTGGTTTCGATCAATATTTTATAAGATAACGCACGTTAGGTCTGGGATAGGTCTGGGATTTGCCCTCATCAGGGTCATATTTTCGCGTTTTTCACATACTTGATTACCAGAGTCTGGGCTTTTTCTGGTTTGGGTCACGTAGTAATGTGGTACCACACTGAAACAGGCCATTAAACCTTGTTTCGAACAATATTTTTGAGGACAACTCATGTTAGGTCTAGGTTAGGCCTGGGATTTGCCCCCATCAGACTCATACTTTTGCATTCTTCACATACTTGTTGAACAGCTCCTGGGTTTTTTCTAGTTTGGATCACGTAGTAATGTGGTACCACACAGAAACAATCGATTAAACCTCGTATCGATCAATATTTTTGAGGATAACGCATGTTGGGTCTCGGTTTGGTCTAGGATTTGCCCTCATCTGGGTCATACTCAGGCATGTTACTCAAACTTGTTGGCCAGATTCTGGGCTTTCACTTGTCTGGATCACGTAGTAATGTGGTACCACACTGAAACAGTCCATTAAACCTGGTTTCGGTCAATATTTTAGAGGATAACGCAAGTTAGGTCTGGGATAGGCCTCGGATTTGCCCTCATCAGGGTCATATTTTCGCATGTTTCACATACTTGTTGAACAGATCCTGGGATTTTTTCTGGTTTGGATCACGTGGTAATGTGGTATCACACTGAAACTGTCATTTAAACGTGGTTTCCGTCAATATTTTAGAGGATAGCACATGTTAGGTCTAGGTTAGGTCTAGGATTTGCCCTCATCAGTCTCATACTTTCGCATTCTTCACATACTTCTCGAACAGATCCTGCGTTCTTTTTGTTTCGATCATGTAGTAATGTGGTACCACACTGAAACAGACTCATTAAACCTGGTTTCGATTAATATTTTAGAGGATAACACGTGTTAGGTCAAGGTTAGGTCTGGGATTTGCCCTCATCAGGGTCATACTTTCACAGTTTTAACATACATGTTGACCTGATCGATGGTTTTTTCTGCTGTGGATCACGTCGTAAAGTGGTACCAGACTGAAACAGTCAATTAAACCTGGTTTCGATCAATATTTTATAGGATAACGCAAGTTAGGTCCGGGACATGTCTGGGATTTGCACTCATCAGGGTCATATTTTCGCGTTATTCACATACCTGTTGAACAGATCCCTGACTTTTTCTGGTGTGGATCACGTAGTAATGTGGTACCACCCTGAAACAGTCCAATAAACCCGGTTTCGATCAATATTTTAGAGAATAACGCATTTTAGGTCTAGGTTAGGTCAGGGATTTGCTCTCATCAGGCTCGTACCTTCGCATATTTCTCATACTTGAGGGCCAGATTCTGGGCTTTTTCTGGTTTGGATCAGGTAGTAATGTGGTACCACACTGAAACAGTCAATTAAACCTGGTTTCGATCAATATTTTAGAGGATAACGCAAGTTATGTCTGGGATAGGTCTGGGATCTGCCCTCGTCAGGCTCATACCTTCGCATTTTTCACATACTTGTTGAACACATCCTGGGTTTTTCTGGTTTGGATCACGTAGTAATGTGGTACCACACTGAAACAGACCACTAAACCTGGTTTCGATTAATATTTTAGAGAATAACACATGCTAGGTCTGGGTTAGGTCCTGGATTTACCCTCATCAGTCTCATACATTCGCATTCTTCACATACTTCTTGAACAGATCCTGGGTTTTTTCTGGTTTGGATCACGTACTAATGTGGTACCACACTGAAACAGTTGATTAACCCTGTTTTCGATCAATATTCTTGAGGATAACGATGTTAGGTCTAGGTTAGGCCTGGGATTTGCCCACATCAGGGTCATACTTTCACTTTTTTCGCATACTTGTTGGCCAGATCCCGGGCATTTTCTGGTTTGGATCACGTGGTAATGTGGTATCACACTGAAACTGTCAATTAAACCAGGTTTCCGTGAATATGTTAAAGGATAACACATGTTAGGTCTGGGATAGGTCCGGGATTTGCCCTCATCAGGCTCATACTTTCGAGTTTGTCACATACTTGTTGAACAGATACTTGGTTTTTTCTGGTTTGGATCACGTAGTAATGTGGTACCACACTGAAACAGTCGATTAATCCTGGTCTTGATAAATATTTTAGAGGATAACGCGTGTTGGGTCTGGGTTAGGTCTAGGAGTTGCCCTCATCAGGCCCATACTTTCGCATATTTCTCATACTTGTTGGCTAGATCCTGGGCTTTTTCTGGTTTGGATCACGTAGTAATGTGGTACCACACTGAAACAGTCAATTAATCCTGGTTACGATCAATATTTTAGAGGACAACGCACGTTAGGACTAGGTTAGGCCAGGAATTTTCCCTCATCAGACTCATACTTTCGCATTCTTCACATACTTCTTGAACAGATCCTGGGTTTTTACTGGTTTGGATCACGTAGTAATGTGGTACCACACTGAAACAGTCGATTAAACCTGCTCTTGATAAATATTTTTGAGGATAACGCATGTTGGGTCTCGGTTTGGTCTAGGATTTGCCCTCATCTGGGTCATACTCAGGCATGTTACTCAAACTTGTTGGCCAGATTCTGGGCTTCCACTGGTTTGGATCACGTAGTAAAGTGGTACCACACTAAAACTGTTCATTAAAACTGGATTCGATCAATATTTTATAGGGTAACGCAAGTTATGTCTGGGATAGGTCTGGGATTTGCCCTCATCAGGCTCGTACTTTCGCATTCTTCACATACTTGTTGAACAGATCCGGGGTTTTTTCTGGTTTGGATCACGTAGTAATGTGGTACCACACTGAAACAGTCGATTAAACCTGGTTTCGATCAATATTTTTGAGGATAACGCATTATAGATATATGTTAGGCCTGGGATTTGCCCATATCAGGGTCATACTTTCACATATTTCTCATACTTGTTGGCTAGATCCTGGGCTTTTTCTGGTTTCGATCACGTAGTAATGTGGTACCACACTGAAACAGTCAATTAAACCTGGTCTTGATAAATATTTTAGAGGATAACGCGTGTTAGGTCCGGGTTAGGTTCAGGATTTGCCCTCATCAGGCTCATTCTTTCGCATATTTCTCATACTTGTTGGCCAGATTCTAGGCTTCCACTGGTTTGGATCACGTAGTAATGTGGTACCACACTGAAAGAGTCAATTAAACCTGGTCTTGATAAATATTTTAGAGGATAACGCGCGTTGGGTCAGGGTTAGGTCTAGGATTTGCCCTCATCAGGCTCATACTTTCGCATATTTCTCATACTTGTTGGCTAGATCCTGGCCTTTTTCTGGTTCGGATCACGTAGTAATGTGGTACCACACTGAAACCGTCAATTAGTCCTGGTTACGATCAATATTTTAGAGGACAACGCACGTTAGTACTAGGTTAGGCCAGGAATTTTCCCTCATCAGACTCATACTGTCGCATTCTTCACATACTTCTTGAACAGATCCTGGGTTTTTACTGGTTTGGATCACGTAGTAACGTGGTACCACACTGAAACAGTCCATTAAACCTGATTTCGATCAATATTTTAGAGGATAACGCACGTTAGGTCTGGGTTAGGTCTAGGATTTGCCCTCATCAGGCTCATACTTTCGAGTTTTTCACATACTTGTTGAAGAGATCCTGGACTTTTTCTGGTTTGGATCACGTAGTAATGTGGTACCACACTGAAACCGTCAATTAATCCTGGTTTCGATCAATATTTTATAAGATAACGCACGTTAGGTCTGGGATAGGTCTGAGATATGCCCTCATCAGGGTCATATTTTCGCGTTTTTCACATACTTGATTGCCAGAGTCTGGGCTTTTTCTGGTTTGGGTCACGTAGTAATGTGGTACCACACTGAAACAGTCCATTAAACCTTGTTTCGAACAATATTTTTGAGGACAACTCATGTTAGGTCTAGGTTAGGCCTGGGATTTGCCCCCCTCAGACTCATACTTTTGCATTCTTCACATACTTGTTGAACAGCTCCTGGGTTTTTTCTAGTTTGGATCAGGTAGTAATGTGGTACCACACAGAAACAATCGATTAAACCTCGTATCGATCAATATTTTTGAGGATAACGCATGTTTGGTCTCGGTTTGGTCTAGGATTTGCCCTCATCTGGGTCATACTCAGGCATGTTACTCAAACTTGTTGGCCAGATTCTGGGCTTCCACTGGTTTGGATCACGTAGTAAAGTGGTACCACACTAAAACTGTCCATTAAAACTGGATTCGATCAATATTTTATAGGGTAACGCATGTTATGTCTGGGATAGGTCTGGGATTTGCCGTCATCAGGCTCGTACTTTCGCATATTTCTCATACTTGTTGGCTAGATCCTGGGCTTTTTCTGGTTTGGATCACGTAGTAATGTGGTACCACACTGAAACCGTCAATTAATCCTGGTTACGATCAATATTTTAGAGGACAACGCACGTTAGGACTAGGTTAGGCCAGGAATTTTCCCTCATCAGACTCATACTTTCGCAATCCTTCACATACTTCTTGAACAGATCCTGGGTTTTTTCTGGTTTGGATCACGTAGTAACGTGGTACCACACTGAAAGAGTCCATTAAACCTGATTTCGATGAATATTTTATAAGATAACGCACGTTAGGTCTGGGATAGGTCTGAGATTTGCCCTCATCAGGGTCATATTTTCGCGTTTTTCGCATACTTGATTGCCAGATTCTGGGCTTTATCTGGTTTGGGTCACGTAGTAATGTGGTACCACACTGAAACAGTCCATTAAACCTTGTTTCGAACAATATTTTTGAGGACAACTCATGTTAGGTCTAGGTTAGGCCTGGGATTTGCCCCCCTCAGACTCATACTTTTGCATTCTTCACATACTTGTTGAACAGCTCCTGGGTTTTTTCTAGTTTGGATCAGGTAGTAATGTGGTACCACACAGAAACAATCGATTAAACCTCATATCGATCAATATTTTTGAGGATAACGCATGTTTGGTCTCGGCTTGGTCTAGGATTTGCCCTCATCTGGGTCATACTCAGGCATGTTACTCAAACTTGTTGGCCAGATTCTGGGCTTCCACTGGTTTGGATCACGTAGTAAAGTGGTACCACACTAAAACTGTCCACTAAAACTGGATTCGATCAATATTTTATAGGGTAACGCATGTTATGTCTGGGATAGGTCTGGGATTTGCCCTCATCAGGCTCGTACTTTCGCATTCTTCACATACTTGTTGAGCAGATCCGGGGTTTTTTCTGGTTTGGATCACGTAGTAATGTGGTACCACACTGAAACAGTCGATTAAACCTGGTTTCGATCAATATTTTTGAGGATAACGCATGTTAGGTCTAGGTTAGGCCTGGGATTTTCCCTCATCAGACTCATACTTTCGCATTCTTCACATACTTGTTGAACAGATCCTGGGTATCTTCTGGTTTGGATCACGTAGTAATGTGGTAACACACTGAAACAGTCAATTAAACCTGGTTTCGATCAATATTTTAGAGGATAACGCAAGTTAGGTCTGGGATAGGTCTGGGATTTGCCCTCATCAGGGTCATATTTTCGTATTTTTCACATACTTGTTGAACAGATCCTGGGATTTTTTCTGGTTTGGATCACGTAGTAATGTGGTACCACACTGAAACAGTCCATTAAACCTGATTTCGATCAATATCTTAGAGGATAACGCACGTTAGGTCTGGGTTAGGTCTAGGATTTGCCCTCATCAGGCTCATACTTTCGCGTTATTCACATACTTGTTGAAGAGATCCTGGACTTTTTCTGGTTTGGATCACGTAGTAATGTGGTACCACACTGAAACCGTCAATTAATCCTGGTTTCGATCAATATTTTATAAGATAACGCACGTTAGGTCTGGGATAGGTCTGGGATTTGCCCTCATCAGGGTCATATTTTCGCGTTTTTCACATACTTGATTACCAGAGTCTGGGCTTTTTCTGGTTTGGGTCACGTAGTGATGTGGTACCACACTGAAACAGGCCATTAAACCTTGTTTCGAACAATATTTTTGAGGACAACTCATGTTAGGTCTAGGTTAGGCCTGGGATTTGCCCCCACCAGACTCATACTTTTGCATTCTTCACATACTTGTTGAACAGCTCCTGGGTTTTTTCTAGTTTGGATCACGTAGTAATGTGGTACCACACAGAAACAATCGATTAAACCTCGTATCGATCAATATTTTTGAGGATAACGCATGTTGGGTCTCGGTTTGGTCTAGGATTTGCCCTCATCTGGGTCATACTCAGGCATGTTACTCAAACTTGTTGGCCAGATTCTGGGCTTTCACTTGTCTGGATCACGTAGTAATGTGGTACCACACTGAAACAGTCCATTAAACCTGGTTTCGGTCAATATTTTAGAGGATAACGCAAGTTAGGTCTGGGATAGGCCTCGGATTTGCCCTCATCAGGGTCATATTTTCGCATGTTTCACATACTTGTTGAACAGATCCTGGGATTTTTTCTGGTTTGGATCACGTGGTAATGTGGTATCACACTGAAACTGTCATTTAAACGTGGTTTCCGTCAATATTTTAGAGGATAGCACATGTTAGGTCTAGGTTAGGTCTAGGATTTGCCCTCATCAGTCTCATACTTTCGCATTCTTCACATACTTCTCGAACAGATCCTGCGTTCTTTTTGTTTCGATCATGTAGTAATGTGGTACCACACTGAAACAGACTCATTAAACCTGGTTTCGATTAATATTTTAGAGGATAACACGTGTTAGGTCAAGGTTAGGTCTGGGATTTGCCCTCATCAGGGTCATACTTTCACAGTTTTAACATACATGTTGACCTGATCGATGGTTTTTTCTGCTGTGGATCACGTCGTAAAGTGGTACCAGACTGAAACAGTCAATTAAACCTGGTTTCGATCAATATTTTATAGGATAACGCAAGTTAGGTCTGGGACATGTCTGGAATTTGCACTCATCAGGGTCATATTTTCGCGTTATTCACATACCTGTTGAACAGATCCCTGACTTTTTCTGGTGTGGATCACGTAGTAATGTGGTACCACCCTGAAACAGTCCAATAAACCCGGTTTCGATCAATATTTTAGAGAATAACGCATTTTAGGTCTAGGTTAGGTCAGGGATTTGCTCTCATCAGGCTCGTACCTTCGCATATTTCTCATACTTGAGGGCCAGATTCTGGGCTTTTTCTGGTTTGGATCAGGTAGTAATGTGGTACCACACTGAAACAGTCAATTAAACCTGGTTTCGATCAATATTTTAGAGAATAACGCAAGTTATGTCTGGGATAGGTCTGGGATCTGCCCTCGTCAGGCTCATACCTTCGCATTTTTCACATACTTGTTGAACACATCCTGGGTTTTTCTGGTTTGGATCACGTAGTAATGTGGTACCACACTGAAACAGACCACTAAACCTGGTTTCGATTAATATTTTAGAGAATAACACATGCTAGGTCTGGGTTAGGTCCTGGATTTACCCTCATCAGTCTCATACATTCGCATTCTTCACATACTTCTTGAACAGATCCTGGGTTTTTTCTGGTTTGGATCACGTACTAATGTGGTACCACACTGAACCAGTTGATTAACCCTGTTTTCGATCAATATTCTTGAGGATAACGATGTTAGGTCTAGGTTAGGCCTGGGATTTTCCCCATCAGACTCATACTTTTGCATTCTTCACATACTTGTTGAACAGCTCCTGGGTTTTTTCTAGTTTGGATCACGTAGTAATGTGGTACCACACAGAAACAGCCGATTAAACCTGGTATCGATCAATATTTTAGAGGATAACACATGTTAGGTCTAGGTTAGGTCTGGGATTTGCCCTCATCGGGGTCATACTTTCGCAGTTTTAACATACATGTTGTCCTGATCGATGGTTTTCTCTGCTGTGGATCACGTCGTAAAGTGGTACCACACTGAAACAGTCAATTGAACCTTGTTTCGATCAATATTTTAGAGGATAACGCAAGTTAGGTCTGGGATAGGTCTGGGATTTGCCCTCATCAGGGTCATATTTTCGTATTTTTCACATACTTGTTGAACAGATCCTGGGATTTTTTCTGGTTTGGATCACGTAGTAATGTGGTACCACACTGAAACAGTCAATTAAACCTGGTCTTGATAAATATTTTAGAGAATAACGCATTTTAGGTCTAGGTTAGGTCAGGGATTTGCTCTCATCAGGCTCGTACCTTCGCATATTTCTCATACTTGTTGGCCAAATCCTAGGCTTCCACTGGTTTGGATCACGTAGTAATGTGGTACCACACTGAAACAGTCGATTAAATCTCGTTTCGATCAATATTTTTGAGGATAACGCATGTTAGGTCTAGGTTAGGCCTGGGATTTTCCCACATCAGACTCATACTTTCGCATTCTTCACATACTTGTTGAACAGATCCTGGGTTTTTTGTGGTTTGGATCACGTAGTAATGTGGTACCACACTGAAACAGTCAATTAAACCTGGTTTCGATCAATATTTTAGAGGATAACGCAAGTTAGGTCTGGGATAGGTCTGGGATTTGCCCTCCTCAGGGTCATATTTTCGTATTTTTCACATACTTGTTGAACAGATCCTGGGATTTTTTCTGGTTTGGATCACGTAGTAATGTGGTACCACACTGAAAGAGTCAATTAAACCTGGTCTTGATAAATATTTTAGAGGATAACGCGTGTTGGGTCTGGGTTAGGTCTAGGATTTGCCGTCATCAGGCTCATACTTTCGCATATTTCTCATACTTGTTGAACAGATCCGGGGTTTTTTCTGGTTTGGATCACGTAGTAATGTGGTACCACACTGAAACAGTCGATTAAACCCGGCTTCGATCAATATTTTTGAGGATAACGCATGTTAGGTCTAGGTTAGGCCTGGGATTTGCCCTCATCAGGGTCATATTTTCGTATTTTTCACATACTTGTTGAACAGATCCTGGGTTTTTTCTGGTTTGGATCGCGTAGTAATGTGGTACCACACTGAAACAGTCCATTAAACCTGGTTTCGATCAATATTTTAGAGAATAACGCATTTTAGGTCTAGGTTAGGTCAGGGATTTGCTCTCATCAGGCTCGTACCTTCGCATATTTCTCATACTTGTTGGCCAAATCCTAGGCTTCCACTGGTTTGGATCACGTAGTAATGTGGTACCACACTGAAACAGTCGATTAAATCTCGTTTCGATCAATATTTTTGAGGATAACGCATGTTAGGTCTAGGTTAGGCCTGGGATTTTCCCACATCAGACTCATACTTTCGCATTCTTCACATACTTGTTGAACAGATCCTGGGTTTTTTGTGGTTTGGATCACGTAGTAATGTGGTACCACACTGAAACAGTCAATTAAACCTGGTTTCGATCAATATTTTAGAGGATAACGCAAGTTAGGTCTGGGATAGGTCTGGGATTTGCCCTCCTCAGGGTCATATTTTCGTATTTTTCACATACTTGTTGAACAGATCCTGGGATTTTTTCTGGTTTGGATCACGTAGTAATGTGGTACCACACTGAAAGAGTCAATTAAACCTGGTCTTGATAAATATTTTAGAGGATAACGCGTGTTAGGTCTGGGTTAGATCCAGGATTTGCCCTCATCAGGCTCATTCTTTCGCATATTTCTCATACTTGTTGGCCAGATCCAAGGCTTCCACTGGTTTGGATCACGTAGTAATGTGGTACCACACTGAAAGAGTCAATTAAACCTGGTCTTGATAAATATTTTAGAGGATAACGCGTGTTGGGTCTGGGTTAGATCTAGGATTTGCCCTCATCAGGCTCATACTTTCGCATATTTCTCATACTTGTTGGCTAGATCCTGGGCTTTTTCTGGTTTGGATCACGTAGTAATGTGGTACCACACTGAAACCGTCAATCAATCCTGGTTACGATCAATATTTTAGAGGACAACGTACGTTAGGACTAGGTTAGGCCAGGAATTTTCACTCATCAGACTCATACTTTCGCATTCTGCACATACTTCTTGAACAGATCCTGGGTTTTTTCTGGTTTGGATCACGTAGTAACGTGGTACCACACTGAAACAGTCCATTAAACCTGATTTCGATCAATATTTTAGAGGATAACGCACGTTAGGTCTGGGTTAGGTCTAGGATTTGCCCTCATCAGGCTCATACTTTCGCGTTTTTCACATACTTGTTGAAGAGATCCTGGACTTTTTCTGGTTTGGATCACGTAGTAATGTGGTACCACACTGAAACCGTCGATTAATCCTGGTTTCGATCAATATTTTATAAGATAACGCACGTTAGGTCTGGGATAGGTCTGGGATTTGCCCTCATCAGGGTCATATTTTCGCGTTTGTCACATACTTGATTACCAGAGTCTGGGCTTTTTCTGGTTTGGGTCACGTAGTAATGTGGTACCACACTGAAACAGTCCATTAAACCTTGTTTCGAACAATATATTTGAGGACAACTCATGTTAGGTCTAGATTAGGCCTGGGATTTGCCCCCATCAGACTCATACTTTTGCATTCTTCACATACTTGTTGAACAGATCCTGGGTTTTTTTCTGGTTTGGATCACGTAGTAATGTGGTACCACACTGATACAGTCGATTAAACCTGGTTTCGATCAATATTTTTGAGGATAACGCATTATAGATATATGTTAGGCCTGGGATTTGCCCACATCAGGGTCATACTTTCACATTTTTCGCATACTTGTTGGCCAGATCCCGGGCATTTTCTGGTTTCGATCACGTGGTAATGTGGTATCACACTGAAACTGTCAATTAAACCAGGTTTCCGTGAATATTTTAAAGGATAACACATGTTAGGTCTGAGATAGGTCCGGGATTTGCCCTCATCAGGCTCATACTTTCGCGTTTGTCACTTACTTGTTGAACAGATCCTTGGTTTTTTCTGGTTTGGATCACGTAGTAATGTGGTACCACACTGAAACAGTCCATTAAACCTGGTTTCGATCAATATTGTAGAGAATAACGCATTTTAGCTCTAGGTTAGGTCTGAGATTTGCTCTCATCAGGCTCGTACTTTCGTATATTTCTCATACTTGAGGGCCAGATTCTGGGCTTTTTCTGGTTTGGATCAGGTAGTAATGTAGTACCACACTGAAACAGATCATTAAACCTAGTTTCGATTAATATTTTAGTGGATAACACATGTTAGGTCTAGGTTAGGTCTGGGATTTGCCCTCACCAGGGTCATACTTTCGCATATTTCTCATACTTGATGGCCAGAGTCTGGGCTTTTTCTGGTTTGGATCACGTAGTAATGTGGTACCATACTGAAACAGTCCATTAAACCTTGTTTCGATCAATATTTTTGAGGACAACTCATGTTAGGTCTAGGTTAGGCCAGGGATTTTCCCTCATCAGACACATACTTTCGCATTCTTCACATACTTGTTGAACATATCCTGGGTTTTTTCTGGTTTGGATCGCGTAGTAATGTGGTACCACACTGAAACAGTCAATTAAACCTGGTTTCGATTAATATTTTAGTGGATAACGCATGTTAGGTCTAGGTTAGGCCTGGGATTTGCCCCCATCAGGCTCATACTTTTGCATTCTTCACATACTTGTTGAACAGCTCCTGGGTTTTTTCTAGTTTGGATCACGTAGTAATGTGGTACCACACAGAAACAGTCGATTAAACCTGGTATCGATCAATATTTTAGTGGATAACACATGATAGGTCTAGGTTAGGTCTGGGATTTGCCCTCATCAGGGTCATACTTTCGCATATTTCTCATACTTTATGGCCAGAGTCTGGGCTTTTTCTGGTTTGGATCACGTAGTAATGTGGTACCATACTGAAACAGTCCATTAAACCTTGTTTCGATCAATATTTTTGAGGACAACTCATGTTAGGTCTAGGTTAGGCCTGGGATTTGCCCCCATCAGACTCATACTTTTGCATTCTTCACATACTTGTTGAACAGCTCCTGGGTTTTTTCTAGTTTGGATCACGTAGTAATGTGGTACCACACAGAAACAGTCGATTAAACCTGGTATCGATCAATATTTTAGAGGATAACACATGTTAGGTCTAGGTTAGGTCTGGGATTTGCCCTCATCAGGGTCATACTTTCGCAGTTTTAACATACATGTTGTCCTGATCGATGGTTTTTTCAGCTGTGGATCACGTCGTAAAGTGGTACCACACTGAAACAGTCAATTGAACCTGGTTTCGATCAATATTTTATAGGATAACGCATCTTAGGTCTAGGTTAGGCCTGGGATTTTCCCTCATCAGACTCATACTTACGCACTCTTCACATACTTGTTGAACAGATCCTGGGTTTTTTCTGGTTTGGATCACGTAGTAATGTGGTACCCCACTGAAACAGTCGATTAAACCTCGTTTCGATCAATATTTTTGAGGATAACGCATGTTAGGTCTAGGTTAGGCCTGGGATTTTCCCACATCAGACTCATACTTTCGCATTCTTCACATACTTGTTGAACAGATCCTGGGTTTTTTCTGGTTTGGATCACGTAGTAATGTGGTACCACACTGAAACAGTCAATTAAACCTGGTTTCGATCAATATTTTAGAGGATAACGCAAGTTATGTCTGGGATAGGTCTGGGATCTGCCCTCGTCAGGCTCATACCTTCGCATTTTTCACATACTTGTTGAACACATCCTGGGTTTTTCTGGTTTGGATCACGTAGTAATGTGGTACCACACTGAAACAGCCCACTAAACCTGGTTTCGATTAATATTTTAGAGAATAACACATGCTAGGTCTGGGTTAGGTCCTGGATTTGCCCTCATCAGTCTCATACATTCGCATTCTTCACATACTTCTTGATCAGATCCTGGGTTTTTTCAGGTTTGGATCACGTACTAATGTGGTAGCACACTGATACAGTCCATTAAACCTGGTTTCGATCAATATCTTAGAGGATAACGCATGTTAGGTCTAGGTTAGGCCTGGGATTTGCCCTCATCAGGGTCATTCTTTCGCAGTTTTAACATTCATGTTGACCTGATCGAGGGTTTTTTCTGCATTGCATCACGTAGTAAAGTGGTACCACACTAAAACTGTCCATTAAAACTGGATTCGATCAATATTTTATAGGATAACGCAAGTTATGTCTGGGATAGGTCTGGGATTTGCCCTCATCAGGCTCGTGCTTTCGCATTCTTCACATACTTGTTGAACAGATCCGGGGTTTTTTCTGGTTTGGATCACGTAGTAGTGTGGTACCACACTGAAACAGTCGATTAAACCTGGTTTCGATCAATATTTTTGAGGATAACGCATTATAGATATATGTTAGGCCTGGGATTTGCCCACATCAGGGTCATACTTTCACATTTTTCGCATACTTGTTGGCCAGATCCCGGGCATTTTCTGGTTTCGATCACGTGGTAATGTGGTATCACACTGAAACTGTCAATTAAACCAGGTTTCCGTGAATATTTTAAAGGATAACACATGTTAGGTCTGAGATAAGTCCGGGATTTGCCCTCATCAGGCTCATACTTTCGCGTTTGTCACTTACTTGTTGAACAGATCCTTGGTTTTTTCTGGTTTGGATCACGTAGTAATGTGGTGCCACACTGAAACAGTCCATTAAACCTGGTTTCGGTCAATATTTTAGAGAATAACGCATTTTAGGTCTAGGTTAGGTCTGAGATTTGCTCTCATCAGGCTCGTACTTTCGTATATTTCTCATACTTGAGGGTCAGATTCTGGGCTTTTTCTGGTTTGGATCAGGTAGTAATGTAGTACCACACTGAAACAGATCATTAAACCTAGTTTCGATTAATATTTTAGTGGATAACACATGTTAGGTCTAGGTTAGGTCTGGGATTTGCCCTCATCAGGGTCATACTTTCGCATATTTCTCATACTTGATGGCCAGAGTCTGGGCTTTTTCTGGTTTGGATCACGTAGTAATGTGGTACCATACTGAAACAGTCCATTAAACCTTGTTTCGATCAATATTTTTGAGGACAACTCATGTTAGGTCTAGGTTAGGCCTGGGATTTGCCCCCATCAGACTCATACTTTTGCATTCTTCACATACTTGTTGAACAGCTCCTGGGTTTTTTCTAGTTTGGATCACGTAGTAATGTGGTACCACAGAGAAACAGTCGATTAAACCTGGTATCGATCAATATTTTAGAGGATAACACATGTTAGGCCTAGGTTAGGTCTGGGATTTGCCCTCATCAGGGTCATACTTTCGCAGTTTTAACATAGATGTTGTCCTGATCGATGGTTTTTTCTGCTGTGGATCACGTCGTAAAGTGGTACCACACTGAAACAGTCAATTGAACCTGGTTTCGATCAATATTTTATAGGATAACGCATCTTAGGTCTAGGTTAGGCCTGGGATTTTCCCTCATCAGACTCATACTTACGCACTCTTCACATACTTGTTGAACAGATCCTGGGTTTTTTCTGGTTTGGATCACGTAGTAATGTGGTACCCCACTGAAACAGTCGATTAAACCTCGTTTCGATCAATATTTTTGAGGATAACGCATGTTAGGTCTAGGTTAGGCCTGGGATTTTCCCACATCAGACTCATACTCTCGCATTCTTCACATACTTGTTGAACAGATCCTGGGTTTTTTCTGGTTTGGATCACGTAGTAATGTGGTACCACACTGAAACAGTCAATTAAACCTGGTTTCGATCAATATTTTAGAGGATAACGCAAGTTATGTCTGGGATAGGTCTGGGATCTGCCCTCGTCAGGCTCATACCTTCGCATTTTTCACATACTTGTTGAACACATCCTGGGTTTTTCTGGTTTGGATCACGTAGTAATGTGGTACCACACTGAAACAGACCACTAAACCTGGTTTCGATTAATATTTTAGAGAATAACACATGCTAGGTCTGGGTTAGGTCCTGGATTTGCCCTCATCAGTCTCATACATTCGCATTCTTCACATACTTCTTGAACAGATCCTGGGTTTTTTCAGGTTTGGATCACGTACTAATGTGGTACCACACAGAAACAGTCGATTAAACCTGGTATCGATCAATATTTTAGAGGATAACACATGTTAGGTCTAGGTTAGGTCTGGGATTTGCCCTCATCAGGGTCATACTTTCGCAGTTTTAACATACATGTTGTCCTGATCGATGGTTTTTTCTGCTGTGGATCACGTCGTAAAGTGGCACCACACTGAAACAGTCAATTGAACCTGGTTTCGATCAATATTTTATAGGATAACGCATCTTAGGTCTAGGTTAGGCCTGGGATTTTCCCTCATCAGACTCATACTTACGCACTCTTCACATACTTGTTGAACAGATCCTGGGTTTTTTCTGGTTTGGATCACGTAGTAATGTGGTACCCCACTGAAACAGTCGATTAAACCTCGTTTCGATCAATATTTTTGAGGATAACGCATGTTAGGTCTAGGTTAGGCCTGGGATTTTCCCACATCAGACTCATACTTTCGCATTCTTCACATACTTGTTGAACAGATCCTGGGTTTTTTCTGGTTTGGATCACGTAGTAATGTGGTACCACACTGAAACAGTCAATTAAACCTGGTTTCGATCAATATTTTAGAGGATAACGCAAGTTATGTCTGGGATAGGTCTGGGATCTGCCCTCGTCAGGCTCATACCTTCGCATTTTTCACATACTTGTTGAACACATCCTGGGTTTTTCTGGTTTGGATCACGTAGTAATGTGGTACCACACTGAAACAGCCCACTAAACCTGGTTTCGATTAATATTTTAGAGAATAACACATGCTAGGTCTGGGTTAGGTCCTGGATTTGCCCTCATCAGTCTCATACATTCGCATTCTTCACATACTTCTTGAACAGATCCTGGGTTTTTTCAGGTTTGGATCACGTACTAATGTGGTACCACACTGATACAGTCCATTAAACCTGGTTTCGATCAATATCTTAGAGGATAACGCATGTTAGGTCTAGGTTAGGCCTGGGATTTGCCCTCATCAGGGTCATTCTTTCGCAGTTTTAACATTCATGTTGACCTGATCGAGGGTTTTTTCTGCATTGCATCACGTAGTAAAGTGGTACCACACTAAAACTGTCCATTAAAACTGGATTCGATCAATATTTTATAGGATAACGCAAGTTATGTCTGGGATAGGTCTGGGATTTGCCCTCATCAGGCTCGTACTTTCGCATTCTTCACATACTTGTTGAACAGATCCGGGGTTTTTTCTGGTTTGGATCACGTAGTAGTGTGGTACCACACTGAAACAATCGATTAAACCTGGTTTCAATCAATATTTTTGAGGATAACGCATTATAGATATATGTTAGGCCTGGGATTTGCCCACATCAGGGTCATACTTTCACATTTTTCGCATACTTGTTGGCCAGATCCCGGGCATTTTCTGGTTTCGATCACGTGGTAATGTGGTATCACACTGAAACTGTCAATTAAACCAGGTATCCGTGAATATTTTAAAGGATAACACATGTTAGGTCTGAGATAGGTCCGGGATTTGCCCTCATCAGGCTCATACTTTCGCGTTTGTCACTTACTTGTTGAACAGATCCTTGGTTTTTTCTGGTTTGGATCACGTAGTAATGTGGTACCACACTGAAACAGTCCATTAAACCTGGTTTCGATTAATATTTTAGAGAATAACGCATTTTAGGTCTAGGTTAGGTCTGAGATTTGCTCTCATCAGGCTCGTACTTTCGTATATTTCTCATACTTGAGGGTCAGATTCTGGGCTTTTTCTGGTTTGGATCAGGTAGTAATGTAGTACCACACTGAAACAGATCATTAAACCTAGTTTCGATTAATATTTTAGTGGATAACACATGTTAGGTCTAGGTTAGGTCTGGGATTTGCCCTCATCAGGGTCATACTTTCGCATATTTCTCATACTTGATGGCCAGAGTCTGGGCTTTTTCTGGTTTGGATCACGTAGTAATGTGGTACCATACTGAAACAGTCCATTAAACCTTGTTTCGATCAATATTTTTGAGGACAACTCATGTTAGGTCTAGGTTAGGCCTGGGATTTGCCCCCATCAGACTCATACTTTTGCATTCTTCACATACTTGTTGAACAGCTCCTGGGTTTTTTCTAGTTTGGATCACGTAGTAATGTGGTACCACAGAGAAACAGTCGATTAAACCTGGTATCGATCAATATTTTAGAGGATAACACATGTTAGGCCTAGGTTAGGTCTGGGATTTGCCCTCATCAGGGTCATACTTTCGCAGTTTTAACATACATGTTGTCCTGATCGATGGTTTTTTCTGCTGTGGATCACGTCGTAAAGTGGTACCACACTGAAACAGTCAATTGAACCTGGTTTCGATCAATATTTTATAGGATAACGCATCTTAGGTCTAGGTTAGGCCTGGGATTTTCCCTCATCAGACTCATACTTACGCACTCTTCACATACTTGTTGAACAGATCCTGGGTTTTTTCTGGTTTGGATCACGTAGTAATGTGGTACCCCACTGAAACAGTCGATTAAACCTCGTTTCGATCAATATTTTTGAGGATAACGCATGTTAGGTCTAGGTTAGGCCTGGGATTTTCCCACATCAGACTCATACTCTCGCATTCTTCACATACTTGTTGAACAGATCCTGGGTTTTTTCTGGTTTGGATCACGTAGTAATGTGGTACCACACTGAAACAGTCAATTAAACCTGGTTTCGATCAATATTTTAGAGGATAACGCAAGTTATGTCTGGGATAGGTCTGGGATCTGCCCTCGTCAGGCTCATACCTTCGCATTTTTCACATACTTGTTGAACACATCCTGGGTTTTTCTGGTTTGGATCACGTAGTAATGTGGTACCACACTGAAACAGACCACTAAACCTGGTTTCGATTAATATTTTAGAGAATAACACATGCTAGGTCTGGGTTAGGTCCTGGATTTGCCCTCATCAGTCTCATACATTCGCATTCTTCACATACTTCTTGAACAGATCCTGGGTTTTTTCAGGTTTGGATCACGTACTAATGTGGTACCACACAGAAACAGTCGATTAAACCTGGTATCGATCAATATTTTAGAGGATAACACATGTTAGGTCTAGGTTAGGTCTGGGATTTGCCCTCATCAGGGTCATACTTTCGCAGTTTTAACATACATGTTGTCCTGATCGATGGTTTTTTCTGCTGTGGATCACGTCGTAAAGTGGCACCACACTGAAACAGTCAATTGAACCTGGTTTCGATCAATATTTTATAGGATAACGCATCTTAGGTCTAGGTTAGGCCTGGGATTTTCCCTCATCAGACTCATACTTACGCACTCTTCACATACTTGTTGAACAGATCCTGGGTTTTTTCTGGTTTGGATCACGTAGTAATGTGGTACCCCACTGAAACAGTCGATTAAACCTCGTTTCGATCAATATTTTTGAGGATAACGCATGTTAGGTCTAGGTTAGGCCTGGGATTTTCCCACATCAGACTCATACTTTCGCATTCTTCACATACTTGTTGAACAGATCCTGGGTTTTTTCTGGTTTGGATCACGTAGTAATGTGGTACCACACTGAAACAGTCAATTAAACCTGGTTTCGATCAATATTTTAGAGGATAACGCAAGTTATGTCTGGGATAGGTCTGGGATCTGCCCTCGTCAGGCTCATACCTTCGCATTTTTCACATACTTGTTGAACACATCCTGGGTTTTTCTGGTTTGGATCACGTAGTAATGTGGTACCACACTGAAACAGCCCACTAAACCTGGTTTCGATTAATATTTTAGAGAATAACACATGCTAGGTCTGGGTTAGGTCCTGGATTTGCCCTCATCAGTCTCATACATTCGCATTCTTCACATACTTCTTGAACAGATCCTGGGTTTTTTCAGGTTTGGATCACGTACTAATGTGGTACCACACTGATACAGTCCATTAAACCTGGTTTCGATCAATATCTTAGAGGATAACGCATGTTAGGTCTAGGTTAGGCCTGGGATTTGCCCTCATCAGGGTCATTCTTTCGCAGTTTTAACATTCATGTTGACCTGATCGAGGGTTTTTTCTGCATTGCATCACGTAGTAAAGTGGTACCACACTAAAACTGTCCATTAAAACTGGATTCGATCAATATTTTATAGGATAACGCAAGTTATGTCTGGGATAGGTCTGGGATTTGCCCTCATCAGGCTCGTACTTTCGCATTCTTCACATACTTGTTGAACAGATCCGGGGTTTTTTCTGGTTTGGATCACGTAGTAGTGTGGTACCACACTGAAACAATCGATTAAACCTGGTTTCAATCAATATTTTTGAGGATAACGCATTATAGATATATGTTAGGCCTGGGATTTGCCCACATCAGGGTCATACTTTCACATTTTTCGCATACTTGTTGGCCAGATCCCGGGCATTTTCTGGTTTCGATCACGTGGTAATGTGGTATCACACTGAAACTGTCAATTAAACCAGGTATCCGTGAATATTTTAAAGGATAACACATGTTAGGTCTGAGATAGGTCCGGGATTTGCCCTCATCAGGCTCATACTTTCGCGTTTGTCACTTACTTGTTGAACAGATCCTTGGTTTTTTCTGGTTTGGATCACGTAGTAATGTGGTACCACACTGAAACAGTCCATTAAACCTGGTTTCGATCAATATTTTAGAGAATAACGCATTTTAGGTCTAGGTTAGGTCTGAGATTTGCTCTCATCAGGCTCGTACTTTCGTATATTTCTCATACTTGAGGGCCAGATTCTGGGCTTTTTCTGGTTTGGATCAGGTAGTAATGTAGTACCACACTGAAACAGATCATTAAACCTAGTTTCGATTAATATTTTAGTGGATAACACATGTTAGGTCTAGGTTAGGTCTGGGATTTGCCCTCATCAGGGTCATACTTTCGCATATTTCTCATACTTGATGGCCAGAGTCTGGGCTTTTTCTGGTTTGGATCACGTAGTAATGTGGTACCATACTGAAACAGTCCATTAAACCTTGTTTCGATCAATATTTTTGAGGACAACTCATGTTAGGTCTAGGTTAGGCCTGGGATTTGCCCCCATCAGACTCATACTTTTGCATTCTTCACATACTTGTTGAACAGCTCCTGGGTTTTTTCTAGTTTGGATCACGTAGTAATGTGGTACCACAGAGAAACAGTCGATTAAACCTGGTATCGATCAATATTTTAGAGGATAACACATGTTAGGTCTAGGTTAGGTCTGGGATTTGCCCTCATCAGGGTCATACTTTCGCAGTTTTAACATACATGTTGTCCTGATCGATGGTTTTTTCTGCTGTGGATCACGTCGTAAAGTGGTACCACACTGAAACAGTCAATTGAACCTGGTTTCGATCAATATTTTATAGGATAACGCATCTTAGGTCTAGGTTAGGCCTGGGATTTTCCCTCATCAGACTCATACTTACGCACTCTTCACATACTTGTTGAACAGATCCTGGGTTTTTCCTGGTTTGGATCACGTAGTAATGTGGTACCCCACTGAAACAGTCGATTAAACCTCGTTTCGATCAATATTTTTGAGGATAACGCATGTTAGGTCTAGGTTAGGCCTGGGATTTTCCCACATCAGACTCATACTTTCGCATTCTTCACATACTTGTTGAACAGATCCTGGGTTTTTTCTGGTTTGGATCACGTAGTAATGTGGTACCACACTGAAACAGTCAATTAAACCTGGTTTCGATCAATATTTTAGAGGATAACGCAAGTTATGTCTGGGATAGGTCTGGGATCTGCCCTCGTCAGGCTCATACCTTCGCATTTTTCACATACTTGTTGAACACATCCTGGGTTTTTCTGGTTTGGATCACGTAGTAATGTGGTACCACACTGAAACAGACCACTAAACCTGGTTTCGATTAATATTTTAGAGAATAACACATGCTAGGTCTGGGTTAGGTCCTGGATTTGCCCTCATCAGTCTCATACATTCGCATTCTTCACATACTTCTTGGACAGATCCTGGGTTTTTTCAGGTTTGGATCACGTACTAATGTGGTACCACACTGAAACAGTCCATTAAACCTGGTTTCGATCAATATCTTAGAGGATAACGCATGTTAGGTCTAGGTTAGGCCTGGGATTTGCCCTCATCAGGGTCATTCTTTCGCAGTTTTAACATACATGTTGACCTGATCGAGGGTTTTTTCTGCATTGCATCACGTAGTAAAGTGGTACCACACTAAAACTGTCCATTAAAACTGGATTCGATCAATATTTTATAGGATAACGCACGTTAGGTCTGGGTTAGGTCTAGGATTTGCCCTCATCAGGCTCGTACTTTCGCATTCTTCACATACTTGTTGAACAGATCCGGGGTTTTTTCTGGTTTGGATCACGTAGTAATGTGGTACCACACTGAAACAGTCGATTAAACCTGGTTTCGATCAATATTTTTGAGCATAACGCATGTTAGGTCTAGGTTAGGCCTGGGATTTTCCCTCATCAGACTCATACTTTCGCATTCTTCACATACTTGTTGAACAGATCCTGGGTATCTTCTGGTTTGGATCACGTAGTAATGTGGTAACACACTGAAACAGTCAATTAAACCTGGTTTCGATCAATATTTTAGAGGATAACGCAAGTTAGGTCTGGGATAGGTCTGGGATTTGCCCACATCAGGGTCATATTTTCGTATTTTTCACATACTTGTTGAACAGATCCTGGGATTTTTTCTGGTTTGGATCACTTAGTAATGTGGTACCACACTGAAACCGTCAATTAAACCTGGTCTTGATAAATATTTTAGAGGATAACGCGTGTTGGGTCTGGGTTAGATCTAGGATTTGCCGTCATCAGGCTCATACTTTCGCATATTTCTCATACTTGTTGGCTAGATCCTGGGCTTTTTCTGGTTTGGATCACGTAGTAATGTGGTACCACACTGAAACCGTCAATTAATCCTGGTTAGGATCAATATTTTAGAGGACAACGTACGTTAGGACTAGGTTAGGCCAGGAATTTTCACTCATCAGACTCATACTTTCGCATTCTGCACATACTTCTTGAACAGATCCTGGGTTTTTTCTGGCTTGGATCACGTAGTAACGTGGTACCACACTGAAACAGTCCATTAAACCTGATTTCGATCAATATTTTAGAGGATAACGCACGTTAGGTCTGGGTTAGGTCTAGGATTTGCCCTCATCAGGCTCATACTTTCGCGTTTTTCACATACTTGTTGAAGAGATCCTGGACTTTTTCTGGTTTGGATCACGTAGTAATGTGGTACCACACTGAAACCGTCAATTAATCCCGGTTTCGATCAATATTTTATAAGATAACGCACGTTAGGTCTGGGATAGGTCTGGGATTTGCCCTCATCAGGGTCATATTTTCGCGTTTGTCAAATACTTGATTACCAGAGTCTGGGCTTTTTCTGGTTTGGGTCACGTAGTAATGTGGTACCACACTGAAACAGTCCATTAAACCTTGTTTCGAACAATATTTTTGAGGACAACTCATGTTAGGTGTAGGTTAGGCCTGGGATTTGCCCCCATCAGACTCATACTTTTGCATTCTTCACATACTTGTTGAACAGCTCCTGGGTTTTTTCTAGTTTGGATCACGTAGTAATGTGGTACCACACAGAAGCAATCGATTATACCTCGTATCGATCAATATTTTTGAGGATAACGCATGTTGGGTCTCGGTTTGGTCTAGGATTTGCCCTCATCTGGGTCATATTTTCGCATGTTTCACATACTTGTTGAACAGATCCTGGGATTTTTTCTGGTTTGGATCACGTAGTAATGTGGTATCACAATGAAACTGTCATTTAAACGTGGTTTCCGTCAATATTTTAGAGGATAGCACATGTTAGGTCTAGGTTCGGTCTAGGATTTGCCCTCATCAGTCTCATACCTTCGCATTCTTCACATACTTCTCGAACAGATCCTGCATTTTTTTTGTTTCGATCATGTAGTAATGTGGTACCACACTGAAACAGACTCATTAAACCTGGTTTCGATTAATATTTTACAGGATAACACGTGTTAGGTCTAGGTTAGTTCTGGGATTTGCCCTCATCAGGGTCATACTTTCGCAGTTTTAACATACATGTTGACCTGATCGATGGTTTTTTCTGCTGTGGATCACGTCGTAAAGTGGTACCAGACTGAAACAGTCAATTAAACCTGGTTTCGATCAATATTTTATAGGATAACGCAAGTTAGGTCTGGGACATGTCTGGGATTTGCACTCATCAGGGTCATATTTTCGCGTTATTCACATACCAGTTGAACAGATCCCTGACTTTTTCTGGTGTGGATCACGTAGTAATGTGGTACCACCCTGAAACAGTCCATTAAACCCGGTTTCGATCAATATTTTAGAGAATAACGCATTTTAGGTCTAGGTTAGGTCAGGGATTTGCTCTCATCAGGCTCGTACCTTCGCATATTTCTCATACTTGAGGGCCAGATTCTGGGCTTTTTCTGGTTTGGATCAGGTAGTAATGTGGTACCACACTGAAACAGTCCATTAAACCTGGTTTCGATCAATATTTTAGAGGATAACGCATGTTATGTCTTGGTTAGGCCTGGGATCTGTCCTCATCAGACTCATACTTTCGCATTCTTCACATACTTGTTGAACAGATCCTGGGTTTTTTTCTGGTTTGGATCACGTAGTAATGTGGTACCACACTGGAACAGTCCATTAAACCTGGTTTCGAACAATATTTTAGAGAATAACGCATTTTAGGTCTAGGTTAGGTCAGGGTTTTGCTCTCATCAGGCTCGTACCTTCGCATATTTCTCATACTTGAGGGCCAGGTTCTGGGCTTTTTCTGGTTTGGATCAGGTAGTAATGTGGTACCACACTGAAACAGATCATAAAACCTGGTTTCGATTAATATTTTAGTGGATAACACATGTTAGGTCTAGGTTAGGTCTGGGATTTGCCCTCATCAGGGTCATACTTTCGCGTACTTCTCATACTTGTTGATGAGATCCTGGGCTTTTTCTGGATTGGATCACGTAGTAATGTGGTTCCACACTGAAACAGTCCATTAAACCTGGTTTCGATCATTATTTTAGAGAATAATTCATGTTAGGTCTAGGTTAGGTCTGGCATTTGCTCTCATCGGGCTCGTACTTTCGCATATTTCTCATACTAGATGGCCAGATTCTGGGCTTTTTCTGGTTTGGATCACGTAGTAATGTGGTACCACAATGAAACAGACCACTAAACCTGGTTTCGATTAATATTTTAGAGAATAACACATGCTAGGTCTGGGTTAGGTCCAGGATTTGCCCTCATCTGTCTCATACATTCGCATTCTTCACATACTTCTTGAACAGATCCTGGGTTTTTTCTGGTTTGGATCACGTAGTAATGTGGTACCACACTGAAACAGTCCATTAAACCTGGTTTCGATCAATATTTTAGAGGATAGCGCATGTTATGTCTAGGTTAGGCCTGGGATTGGCCCACATCGGACTCATACTTTCGCATTCTTCATATACTTGTTGAACAGATCCTGGGTTTTTTCTGGTCCGATTACGTAGTAATGTGCTACCACACTGAAACAGTCAATTAAACCTGGTTTCGATCAATATTTTAGAGGATAACGCAAGTTAGGTCTGGGACAGGTCTGGGATCTGCCCTCATCAGGCTCATACCTTCGCATTTTTCACATACTTGTTGAACACATCCTGGGTTTTTCTGGTTTGGATCACGTAGTAATGTGGTACCACACTGAAACAGACCAGTAAACCTGGTTTCGATCAATATTTTAGAGGATAACGCATGTTAGGTCTAGGTTAGGCCAGGGATTTGCCCTCATCAGGGTCATACTTTCGCAGTTTTATCATACATGTTGACCTGAGCGAGTGTTTTTTCTGCATTGGATCGCGTAGCAAAGTGGTATCACACTAAAACAGTCAATTAAACCTGGTTTCGAACAATGTTTTAGAGGATAACGCATGTTATGTCTGTGTTAGGTCCAGGATTAGCCCTCTTCAGTCTTATACATTCGCATTCTTCACATACTTCTTGAACAGATCCTGGGTTTTTTCTGGGTTGGATCACATAGTAATGTGGTACCACACTGAAACAGTCAATTAAACCTGGTTTCAATCAATCTTTTATAGGATAACGCAAGTTAGGTCTGGGATAGGTCTGGGATTTGCCCTCATCAGGGTCATATTTTCGCGATGTTCACATACTTGATGGCCAGAGTCTGGGCTTCTTCTGGTTTGGATCACGTACTAATGTGGTACCACACTGTAACAGTCCATTAAACCTGGTTTCGATCAATATTTTAGAGGATAACGCATGTTAGATCTAGGTTAGGCCTGGGATTTGCCGTCATCACGGTCATACTTTCGCAGTTTTAACATACATATTGCCCGATCGAGGGTTTTTTCAGCATTGGATCGCGTAGCAAAGTGGTACCACACTAAAACAGTCAATTAAACCTGGTTTCGACCAATATTTTAGAGGATAACGCAAGTTAGGTCTGGGATAGGTGTGGGGTTTGCCCTGATCAGGGTCATACTTTCGCAGTTTTAACATACATGTTGACCTGATCGAGGGTTTTTTCTGCTTTGGATCACGTAGCAAATTGGTACCACACTAAAACTGTCAATTAAACCTGGTTTCGATCAATATTTTAGAGGATAACGCAGGTTATGTCTGGGATAGGTCTGGGATTTGCTCTCATCAGGCTCGTACTTTCGCATTCTTCACATACTTGTTGAGCAGATCCGGGGTTTTTTCTGGTTTGGATCACGTAGTAATGTGGTACCACACTGAAACAGTCGATTAAACCTGGTTTCGATCAATATTATTGCGGATAACGCATGTTAGGTCTAGGTTAGGCCTGCGATTTTCCCTCATCAGACTCATACTTTCGCATTCTTCTCATACTTGTTGAAGAAATCCTGGGCATTTTCTGGATTGGATCACGTACTAATGTGGTACCACACTGAAACAGTCCATTAAACCTGGTTTCGATCAATATTTTAGAGGATAACGCGTGTTAGGTCTAGGTTAGGCCTGGGATTTGCCCTCATCACGGTCATACTTTCGCAGTTTTAACATACATATTGCCCGATCGAGGCTTTCTTCTGCTTTGGATCACGTAGTAATGTGGTACCACACTAAAACAGTCAATTAAACCTGGTTTCGATCAATATTTTAGAGGATAACGCAGGTTATGTCTGGGATAGGTCTGGGATTTGCTCTCATCAGGCTCGTACTTTCGCATTCTTCACATACTTGTTGAACAGATCCGGGGATTTTTTCTGGTTTGGATCACGTAGTAATGTGGTACCACACTGAAACAGTCGATTAAACCTGGTTTCGACCAATATTTTTGAGGATAACGCATGTTAGCTCTGGGTTAGGTCTAGGAATTGCCCTGATCAGGGTCATACTTTCGCAGTTTTAACATACATGTTGACCTGAGCGAGTGTTTTTTCAGCATCGGATCGCGTAGCAATGTGGTACCACACTAAAACAGTCAATTAAACCTGGTTTCGAACAATGTTTTAGAGGATAACGCAGGTTATGCCTGGGATTGGTCTGGGATTTGCTTTCATCAGGCTCGTACTTTCGCATTCTTCAAATACTTGTTGAACAGATCCGGGGCATTTTCTGGATTGGATCACGTAGTAATGTGGTACCACACTGAAACAGCCCATTAAACCTGTTTTCGATCAATATTTTAGAGAATATTTCATGTTAGGTCTAGGTTAGGTCTGGCATTTGCTCTCATCGGGCTCGTACTTTCGCATATTTCTCATACTTGATGGCCAGATTCTGGGCTTTTTCTGGTTTGGATCACGTAGTAATGTGGTACCACACTGAAACAGTCCATTAAACCCGGTTTCGATCAATATTTTAGAGGATAACGCATGTTATGTCTGTGTTAGGTCCAGGATTAGCCCTCATCAGTCTTACACATTCGCATTCTTCACATACTTCTTGAACAGGTCCTGGGTTTTTTCTGGGTTGGATCACATAGTAATGTGGTACCACACTGAAACAGTCAATTAAACATGGTTTCAATCAATCTTTTATAGGATAACGCAAGTTAGGTCTGGGATAGGTCTGGGGTTTGCCCTCATCAGGGTCATACTTTCGCAGTTTTAACATACATGTTGACCTGATCGAGGGTTTTTTCTGCTTTGGATCACGTAACAAATTGGTACCACACTAAAACAGTCAATTAAACCTGGTTTCGATCAATATTTTAGAGGATAACGCAGGTTATGCCTGGGATTGGTCTGGGATTTGCTTTCATCAGGCTCGTACTTTCGCATTCTTCAAATACTTGTTGAACAGATCCGGGGCATTTTCTGGATTGGATCACGTAGTAATGTGGTACCGCACTGAAACAGTCCATTCAACCTGGTTTCGATCAATATTTTTGAGAATAATTCATGTTAGGGCTAGGTTTGGTCTGGGATTTGCTCTCATCAGGGTCATATTTTCGCGTTTTTCACATACTTGTTGGACAGATCCCTGGCTTTTTCTGGTTTGGATCACGTAGTAATGTGGTACCACACTGAAACAGTCCATTAAACCTCGTTTCGATCAATATTTTAGAGGATAACGCATTTTATGTCTAGGTTAGGCCTGGGATTTGCCCACATCAGACTCATACTTTCGCATTCTTCACTTACTTGTTGAACAGATCCTGGGTTTTTTTCTGGTTTGGATCACGTAGTAATGTGGTACCACACAGAAACAGTCGATCAAACCTGGTTTCGATCAATATTCTTGAGGATAACGCATGTTAGGTCTAGGTTAGGCCTGAGATTTTCCCTCGTCAGACTCATACTTTCGCATTCTTCACATACTTGTTGAACAGATCCTGGGTTTTTTCTGGTTTGGATCACGCAGTAATGTGGTACCACACTGAAACAGTCCATTCAACCTGGTTTCGATCAATGTTTTAGAGAATAATTCATGTTAGGTCTAGGTTAGGCCTGGGAATTTCCCTCATCAGACTCATACTTTCGCATTCTTCACATACTTGTTGAAGAAATCCTGGGCATTTTCTGGTTTGGATCACGTAGTAATGTGGTACCACACAGAAACAGTCGATCAAACCTGGTTTCGATCAATATTCTTGAGGATAACGCATGTTAGGTCTAGGTTAGGCCTGAGATTTTCCCTCGTCAGACTCATACTTTCGCATTCTTCACATACTTCTTGAACAGATCCTGGGTTTTTTCTGGTTTCGATCACGTAGTAATGTGGTACCACACTGAAACAGGCCATTAAACCTGGTTTCGTTTAATATTTTAGTGGATAACACATGTTAGGTCTAGGTTTGGTCTGGGATTTGCCCACATCAGACTCATACTTTCGCATTCTTCACTTACTTGTTGAACAGATCCTGGGTTTTTTTCTGGTTTGGATCACGTAGTAATGTGGTACCACACAGAAACAGTCGATCAAACCTGGTTTCGATCAATATTCTTGAGGATAACGCATGTTAGGTCTAGGTTAGGCCTGAGATTTTCCCTCGTCAGACTCATACTTTCGCATTCTTCACATACTTGTTGAACAGATCCGGGGTTTTTTTCTGGTTTGGAACACGTAGTAATGTGGTACCACACTGAAACGGTCGATTAAACCTGGTTTCGATGAATATTTTTGAGGATAACGCATGTTAGGTCTAGGTTAGGCCTGGGAATTTCCCTCATCAGACTCATACTTTCGCATTCTTCACATACTTGTTGAAGAAATCCTGGGCATTTTCTGGATTGGATCACGTAATAATGTGGTACCACACTGAAACAGTCCATTCAACCTGGTTTCGATCAATATTTTAGAGAATAATTCATGTTAGGTCTAGGGTAGGTCTGGGATTTGCTCTCATCAGGCTCGTACTTTCGCATTCTTCACATACTTGTTGAGCAGATCCTGGGTTTCTTCTGGTTTGGATCACGTAGTAATGTGGTACCACAATGAAACAGTCAATTAAACCTGGTTTCGATCAATATTTTAGAGGATAACGCAAGTTAGGTCTGGGTTAGATCTAGGATTTGCCCTCATCAGGCTCATACTTTCGCATATTTCTCATACTTGTTTGCTAGATCCTGTGCTTTTTCTGGATTGGATCACGTATTAATGAGGTACGAATCTGAAACTGTCAATTAAACCTGGTTTCCGTCAATATTCTTGAGGATAACGCATGTTAGGTCTAGGTTAGGCCTGAGATTTTCCCTCGTCAGACTCATACTTTCGCATTCTTCACATACTTGTTGAACAGATCCTGGGTTTTTTCTGGTTTCGATCACGTAGTAATGTGGTACCACACTGAAACAGGCCATTAAACCTGGTTTCGTTTAATATTTTAGTGGATAACACATGTTAGGTCTAGGTTTGGTCTGGGATTTGCCCTCATCAGGGTCATACTTTCGCAGTTTTAACATACATGTTGAACAGATCCCCGGATTTTGCTGGTTTGGATCTCGTAGTAATGTGGTACCACACTGAAACAGTCAATTAAACCTGGTTTCGATCAATATTTTATGGGATAACGCAAGTTAGGTCTAGTTTAGGTCTGGGATTTGCCCTCATCAGGGTCATACTTTCGCAGTTTTAACATACATGTTGACCTGTACGAGGGTTTTTTCTGCATTGGATCACGTAGTAAAGAGGTACCACACTAAAACAGTCCATTAAAACTGGATTCGATTAATATTTTAGAGGATAACGCAAGCTATGTCTGGGATAGGTCTGGGATTTGCCCTCATCGGTCTCATACTTTCGCGTTTTTCACATACTTGTTGAACAGATCCTGGGTTTTTTCTGGTTTGGGTCACGTAGTAATGTGGTACCACACTGAAACAGTCAATTAAACATGGTCTTGATAAATATCTCAGAGGATAACGCATGTTAGGTCTGGGCTAGGTCTAGGATTTTCCCTCATCAGACTTATACTTTCGCATTCTTCACATACTTTTTGAACAGATTCTGGGCTTTTTCTGGATTGGACCACGTATTAATGAGGTACCAAACTGAAAATGTCTATTAAACCTGGTTTCCGTCATTATTTTAGACGATAACACATGTTAGGTCTAGGTTAGGTCTAGGATTTGCCCCCATCAGTCTCATACTTTCGCATTCTTCACATACTTCTTGAACAGATCCTGGGTTTTTTCTGGTTTCGATCACGTAGTAATGTGGTACCACACTGAAACAGTCCATCGAACCTGGTTTCGATTAATATTTTAGTGGATAACACATGTTAGGTCTAGGTTAGGTCAGGGATTTGCCCTCATCTGGGTCATACTTTCGCAGTTTTAACATACATGTTGAACAGATCCCCGGATTTTGCTGGTTTGGATCACGTAGTAATGTAGTACCACACTGAAACAGCCAATTAAACCTGGTTTCCATCAATATTTTAGAGGATAACACATGTTAGGTCTGGGTTAGGTCCAGGATTTGCCCTCATCAGTCTCATACATTCTCATTCTTCACATACTTCTTGAACAGATCCTGGGTTATTTCTGGTTTGGATCACATAGTAATGTGATAGCACACTGAAACAGTCAATTAAACCTTGTTTCGATCAATATTTTATGGGATAACGCAAGTTAGGTCTGGGATAGGTCTGGGATTTGCCCTCATCAGGGTCACATTTTCGCGTTTTTCACATACTTGTTGCACAGACCCCTGGCTTTTCCTGGTTTGGATCACGTAGTAATGTGGTACCACACTGAAACAGTCGATTAATCCTGGTTTCGATCAATATCTTAGAGAATAACGCATGTTAGGTCTAGGTTAGGCCTGGGATTTGCCCTCATCACGATAATACTTTCGCAGTTTTAACATACATGTTGACCTGATCGAGGGTTTTTTCTGCTTCGGATCACGTAGTAATGTGGTACCACGCTGAAACAGACCATTAAACCTGGTTTCGATTAATATTTTAGAGGATAACACACGTTAGGTCTAGTTTAGGTCTGGGATTTGCCCTCATCAGGGTCATACTTTCGCAGTTTTAACATACATGTTGACCTGTTCGAGGGTTTTTTCTGCATTGGATCACGTAGTAAAGAGGTACCACACTAAAACAGTCCATTAAAACTGGATTCGATTAATATTTTAGAGGATAACGCAAGTTATGTCTGGGATAGGTCTGGGATTTGCCCTCATCGGTCTCATAGTTTCGCGTTTTTCACATACTTGTTGAACAGATCCTGGGCTTCTTCTGGATTGGATAACTTAGTAATGTGGTACCACACTGAAACTGTCAATTAAACCTGGTTTCCGTCAATATTTTAGAGGATTACACATGTTAGGTCTGGGTTAGGTCCAGGATTTGCCCTCATCAGTCTCATACATTCGCATTCTTCACATACGTCTTGAACAGATCCTGGGTTTTCTCTGGTTTGGATCACATAGTAATGTGGTACCACACTGAAACAGTCAATTAAACCTGGTTTCGATCAATATTTTATAGGATAACGCATGTTAGGTCTAGATTTGTCCTGGGATTTTCCCTCATCAGACTCATACTTTCGCATTCTTCACATACTTGTTGAACAGATTCTGGGCTTTTTCTGGATTGGATCACGTATTAATGAGGTACCAAACTGAAAATGTCTATTAAACCTGGTTTCCGTCATTATTTTAGACGATAACACATGTTAGGTCTAGGTTAGGTCTAGGATTTGCCCCCATCAGTCTCATACTTTCGCAGTTTTAACATACATGTTGAACAGATCCCCGGATTTTGCTGGTTTGGATCACGTAGTAATGTGGTACCACACTGAAACAGTCAATTAAACCTGGTTTCCATCAATATTTTAGAGGATAACACATGTTAGGTCTGGGTTAGGTCCAGGATTTGCCCTCATCAGTCTCATACATTCTCATTCTTCACATACTTCTTGAACAGATCCTGGGTTATTTCTGGTTTGGATCAGGTAGTAATGTCGTACCACACTGAAACAGTCGATTAAACCACGTTCCGATCAATATTCTAGATGATAACGCATGTTAGGTCTGGGTTGGGTCTGGGATTTGCCCTCATAAGGCTCATAATTCCGCATATTTCTCATACTTGTTGGCCTGATCCTGGGCTTTTTCCGGTTTGGATCAGGTAGTAATGTGGAAACCACACTGATGCAGTCGATTAAACCTGGATACGATCAACATTTTAGAGGATAACGCCGGTTAGGACTCGGTTAGGTGTGGGATTTGCCCTCATCAGGCTCATACTTTCCCATATTTCTCATACTTGTTAGCCAGATCCTTTGCTTTTTCTCGATTGGATCACATAGTAATGTAGTACCACACCGATACAGTCAATTATACCTGGCCTCGATCAATATTTTAGAGGATAACGCATGTTAGGTCTGTGTTAGGTCTAGGATTTGCCCCCATCTGTCTCATACTTTCGCATATTTCTCATTCTTGTTGGCCAGATCCTGGGCTTTTTCTGGATTGGATCACGTAGTTATGTGGTACCACACTGAAACAGTCAGTTAAACCTGGATACAACCAATATTTTAGAGGATAACGCATGTCAGGTCTGGGTTAGGTCTAGGATTTGCCCTCATCTGGCTCATACTTTCGCATATTTCTGATACTTGTTGGCCTGATCCTGGGCTTTTTCTGGATTGGATCACGTAGTAATGTGGTACCACACTGAAGCAGTTAATTAAACCCAGATACGACCAATATTTTTGGGGGTAACGCATGTTAGGTCTGGGTTAGGTCTAGGATTTACCCTCATCTGGCTCATACTTTCGTATTTTTCGCATAATCGTTGGCCAGATCCTTTGCCTTTCCTGGTTTGGATCACGTGGTAATGTGGTACCACACTGAAACAGTCAATTAAACCTTGTCTCGGTCAATATTTTGAAGGATATCGCATGTTAGGTCTGGGTTAGGTCTGGGATTTGCCCTCATCAGGATCATACTCTCGCATTTTGCACATACTTGTTGAACATATCCTTTGCTTTTTCTGGATTGGATCACGTAGTAAAGAGGTACCACACTAAAACAGTCCATTAAAACTGGATTCGATTAATATTTTAGAGGATAACGCAAGCTATGTCTGGGATAGGTCTGGGATTTGCCCTCATCGGTCTCATACTTTCGCGTTTTTCACATACTTGTTGAACAGATCCTGGGTTTTTTCTGGTTTGGGTCACGTAGTAATGTGGTACCACACTGAAACAGTCAATTAAACATGGTCTTGATAAATATCTCAGAGGATAACGCATGTTAGGTCTGGGCTAGGTCTAGGATTTTCCCTCATCAGACTTATACTTTCGCATTCTTCACATACTTTTTGAACAGATTCTGGGCTTTTTCTGGATTGGACCACGTATTAATGAGGTACCAAACTGAAAATGTCTATTAAACCTGGTTTCCGTCATTATTTTAGACGATAACACATGTTAGGTCTAGGTTAGGTCTAGGATTTGCCCCCATCAGTCTCATACTTTCGCATTCTTCACATACTTCTTGAACAGATCCTGGGTTTTTTCTGGTTTCGATCACGTAGTAATGTGGTACCACACTGAAACAGTCCATCGAACCTGGTTTCGATTAATATTTTAGTGGATAACACATGTTAGGTCTAGGTTAGGTCAGGGATTTGCCCTCATCTGGGTCATACTTTCGCAGTTTTAACATACATGTTGAACAGATCCCCGGATTTTGCTGGTTTGGATCACGTAGTAATGTAGTACCACACTGAAACAGCCAATTAAACCTGGTTTCCATCAATATTTTAGAGGATAACACATGTTAGGTCTGGGTTAGGTCCAGGATTTGCCCTCATCAGTCTCATACATTCTCATTCTTCACATACTTCTTGAACAGATCCTGGGTTATTTCTGGTTTGGATCACATAGTAATGTGATAGCACACTGAAACAGTCAATTAAACCTTGTTTCGATCAATATTTTATGGGATAACGCAAGTTAGGTCTGGGATAGGTCTGGGATTTGCCCTCATCAGGGTCACATTTTCGCGTTTTTCACATACTTGTTGCACAGACCCCTGGCTTTTCCTGGTTTGGATCACGTAGTAATGTGGTACCACACTGAAACAGTCGATTAATCCTGGTTTCGATCAATATCTTAGAGAATAACGCATGTTAGGTCTAGGTTAGGCCTGGGATTTGCCCTCATCACGATAATACTTTCGCAGTTTTAACATACATGTTGACCTGATCGAGGGTTTTTTCTGCTTCGGATCACGTAGTAATGTGGTACCACGCTGAAACAGACCATTAAACCTGGTTTCGATTAATATTTTAGAGGATAACACACGTTAGGTCTAGTTTAGGTCTGGGATTTGCCCTCATCAGGGTCATACTTTCGCAGTTTTAACATACATGTTGACCTGTTCGAGGGTTTTTTCTGCATTGGATCACGTAGTAAAGAGGTACCACACTAAAACAGTCCATTAAAACTGGATTCGATTAATATTTTAGAGGATAACGCAAGTTATGTCTGGGATAGGTCTGGGATTTGCCCTCATCGGTCTCATAGTTTCGCGTTTTTCACATACTTGTTGAACAGATCCTGGGCTTCTTCTGGATTGGATAACTTAGTAATGTGGTACCACACTGAAACTGTCAATTAAACCTGGTTTCCGTCAATATTTTAGAGGATTACACATGTTAGGTCTGGGTTAGGTCCAGGATTTGCCCTCATCAGTCTCATACATTCGCATTCTTCACATACGTCTTGAACAGATCCTGGGTTTTCTCTGGTTTGGATCACATAGTAATGTGGTACCACACTGAAACAGTCAATTAAACCTGGTTTCGATCAATATTTTATAGGATAACGCATGTTAGGTCTAGATTTGTCCTGGGATTTTCCCTCATCAGACTCATACTTTCGCATTCTTCACATACTTGTTGAACAGATTCTGGGCTTTTTCTGGATTGGATCACGTATTAATGAGGTACCAAACTGAAAATGTCTATTAAACCTGGTTTCCGTCATTATTTTAGACGATAACACATGTTAGGTCTAGGTTAGGTCTAGGATTTGCCCCCATCAGTCTCATACTTTCGCAGTTTTAACATACATGTTGAACAGATCCCCGGATTTTGCTGGTTTGGATCACGTAGTAATGTGGTACCACACTGAAACAGTCAATTAAACCTGGTTTCCATCAATATTTTAGAGGATAACACATGTTAGGTCTGGGTTAGGTCCAGGATTTGCCCTCATCAGTCTCATACATTCTCATTCTTCACATACTTCTTGAACAGATCCTGGGTTATTTCTGGTTTGGATCAGGTAGTAATGTCGTACCACACTGAAACAGTCGATTAAACCACGTTCCGATCAATATTCTAGATGATAACGCATGTTAGGTCTGGGTTGGGTCTGGGATTTGCCCTCATAAGGCTCATAATTCCGCATATTTCTCATACTTGTTGGCCTGATCCTGGGCTTTTTCCGGTTTGGATCAGGTAGTAATGTGGAAACCACACTGATGCAGTCGATTAAACCTGGATACGATCAACATTTTAGAGGATAACGCCGGTTAGGACTCGGTTAGGTGTGGGATTTGCCCTCATCAGGCTCATACTTTCCCATATTTCTCATACTTGTTAGCCAGATCCTTTGCTTTTTCTCGATTGGATCACATAGTAATGTAGTACCACACCGATACAGTCAATTATACCTGGCCTCGATCAATATTTTAGAGGATAACGCATGTTAGGTCTGTGTTAGGTCTAGGATTTGCCCCCATCTGTCTCATACTTTCGCATATTTCTCATTCTTGTTGGCCAGATCCTGGGCTTTTTCTGGATTGGATCACGTAGTTATGTGGTACCACACTGAAACAGTCAGTTAAACCTGGATACAACCAATATTTTAGAGGATAACGCATGTCAGGTCTGGGTTAGGTCTAGGATTTGCCCTCATCTGGCTCATACTTTCGCATATTTCTGATACTTGTTGGCCTGATCCTGGGCTTTTTCTGGATTGGATCACGTAGTAATGTGGTACCACACTGAAGCAGTTAATTAAACCCAGATACGACCAATATTTTTGGGGGTAACGCATGTTAGGTCTGGGTTAGGTCTAGGATTTACCCTCATCTGGCTCATACTTTCGTATTTTTCGCATAATCGTTGGCCAGATCCTTTGCCTTTCCTGGTTTGGATCACGTGGTAATGTGGTACCACACTGAAACAGTCAATTAAACCTTGTCTCGGTCAATATTTTGAAGGATATCGCATGTTAGGTCTGGGTTAGGTCTGGGATTTGCCCTCATCAGGATCATACTCTCGCATTTTGCACATACTTGTTGAACATATCCTTTGCTTTTTCTGGATTGGGTCACACAGTAATGTGGTACCACACTGAAACAGTCGATTAAACCTAGTTTCGGTCAATATTTCAAAGGATATCGCATGTTAGGTCTGGGTTAGGTCAGGGATTTGCCCTCATCTGGCTCATTCTTTCGCATTTTTCGCATACTTGTTGAACAGATCCAGGGATTTTTCTGGTTTTGATCACGTGGTAATGTGGTACCACACTGAAACAGTCAATCAAACCTAGTCTTGGTCAATATTTTAAAGGATATCGCATGTTAGGTCTGGGTTAGGGCTAGGATTTGCCCTCATGAGGCTCACACTTTCGCATATTTCTCATACTTGTTGGCCTGATCCTGGGCTTTTTCATTTTTGGATCACGTGGTAATGTGGTACCACACTGAAACAGTCCATCAAACCTGGTCTCGGTCAATATTTTAAACGATATCGCATGTTAGGTCCGGGTTAGGTTTGGGATTTGCCCTCACTAGGCTCATACTTTCCCATATTTCTCATACTTGTTGGCCTGATCCTGGGCTTTTTCCGGTTTGGATCAGGTAGTAACGTGGTACCACACTGATGCAGTCGATTAAACCTGGACACGATCAACATTTTAGAGGATAACGCCGGTTAGGACTCGGTTAGGTGTGGGATTTGCCCTCATCAGGCTCATACTTTCCCATATTTCTCATACTTGTTAGCCAGATCCTTTGCTTTTTCTGGATTGGATCACACAGTAATGTAGTACCACACTGAAACAGTCAATTTTACCTGGTCTCGATCAATATTTTAGAGCATAACGCATGTTTGGTCTGGGTTAGGTCTAGGATTTGCCCTCATCTGGCTCATTCTTTCGCATTTTTCGCATACTTGTTGAACAGATCCAGGGATTTTTCTAGTTTGGATCACGTGGTAATGTGGTACCACACTGAAACAGTCAATCAAACCTAGTCTCGGTCGATATTTTAAAGGATATCGCATGTAAGGTCTGGGTTAGGTCTAGGATTTGCCCTCATGAGGCTCACACTTTCGCATATTTCTCATACTTGTAGTCCTGATCCTTGGCTTTTTCTGGTTTGGATCATGTAGTAACATGGTATCACACTGAAACAGTCGACTAAACCTGGTCTCGATCAATATTTTAGAGGATAACTCATGCTAGGTCTAGGTTAGGTCTGGAATTTGCTCTCATCAGTCTCATACCTTCGCATTCTTCACATACTTGTTCAACAGATCCTGCGTTTTTTCTGGTTTGAATCACGTAGTAATGTGGTATCACACTGAAACAGTCCATGAAACCTTGTTTCGATCAATATTTTAGAGGATAACGCATGTTATGTCTAGGTTAGGCCTGGGATTAGCCCTCATCAGACTCATACTTTCGCATTTTTCGCATACTTGTTAGCCAGATCCTTTCCCCTTTTTCTGGATTGGGTCACACAGTAATGTGGTACCACACTGAAACGGTCGATTAAACCTGGTTTCGATCAATATTTTAGATGATAACGCATGTTATGTCTGGTTTAGTTCTTGGACTTGCCCGCATCTGGCTCATACTTTCGCATTCTTCACATACTTGTTGGACAGATCCTGCGTTTCTTCTGGTTTGGATCACGTAGTAATGTGGTGCCACACGGAAAGAGTCGATTAAACCTGGTTTCGAACAATATTTTTGAGGATAACGCATGTTAGGTCTGGGTTAGGTCTATGACTTGCCCACATGAGGCTCATACTTTCGCATATTTCTCATACTTGTTGGCCTGATCTTTGGCTTTTTCTGGTTTGGATCACGTACTAATGTGGTACCACACTGAAACAGTCGACTATACCTGGTCTCGATCAATATTTTAGAGGATAACGCATGTTAGGTCTGGGTTAGATCTGGAATTTGCTCTCATCAGTCTCATACCTTCGCATTCTTCACATACTTGTTGGACAGATCCTGCGTTTCTTCTGGTTTGGATCACGTAGTAATGTGGTGCCACACGGAAGGAGTCGATTAAACCAGGTTTCGATCAATATTTTTCAGGATAACGCATGTTAGGTCTGGGTTAGGCCTGGGATTAGCCCTCATCAGACTCATACTTTCGCGTTTTTCGCATACTTGTTGAACAGATCCTGGGTTATTTCTGGTTTGGATCATGTAGTAACATGGTATCACACTGAAACAGTCGACTAAACCTGGTCTCGATCAATATTTTAGAGGATAACTCATGCTAGGTCTAGGTTAGGTCTGGAATTTGCTCTCATCAGTCTCATACCTTCGCATTCTTCACATACTTGTTGAACAGATCCTGCGTTTTTTCTGGTTTGAGTCACGTAGTAATGTGATATCACACTGACACAGTCCATGAAACCTGTTTTCGATGAATACTTTAGAGGATAACGCATGTTAGGTCTGGGTTAGGTCTATGATTTGCCCTCATCAGGATCATACTTTCGCATTTTTCGCATACTTGTTGGCCAGATCCTGGCCTTTCTCTGGCTTTGACTACGCAGTAATGTGGTTCCACACCGAAACAGTCAATTAAACCTGGTTGCGATTAATATTTTGGAGGACAACGCTGGTTATGTCTGGGTTACGTCTGGTATTTGCCCTCATCTGGCTCGTACTTTCGCATTTTTCGCATACTTGTTGGCCAGAACCTGGCCTTTTTCCGGCTTAGACCACGTAGTAATGTGGTACCACACTGAAACAGTCAATAAAAGCTGGTTCCGATTAATAGTTTGGAGGTTAACGCTGGTTATGTTTGGGTTAGTTCTGATATTAGCAATCATCTGGCTCGTACTTTCGCATTTTTCGCATACTTGTTTTTCAGATCCTGGCTATTTTCTGGCTTTGACCACGTAGTAATGCGGTACCGCACCGAAACAGTCAATCAAACCTGGTTCCGATTAATATTTTAAAGGAAAAAGCCGGTTATGTCTGGGTTAGTTCTGGCATTTGCCCTCATCTGTCTCATACTTTCGCGTTTTTCGCTTACTTGCCGGGCAGATCCTTGGTTTTTTGTGGTTTGGATCACGTACTAATGCGGTACCACACCGAAACAGTCAATTAAACCTGGTTGCAATTAATATTTTAGAGGATAACGCCGGTTATGTCTCTGTTAGGTCTGGGATTTGCCATCATCTGGCTCGTGCTTTCGTATTTTTCGCATACTTGTTGGCCAGATCCTAGGCTTTTTCTGGTTTGGATCACGTACTAATGTGTTACCACACTGAAACAGTCAATAGAAGCTGGTTCCGAATAGTATTTTAGAGGAAAACGCTGGTTATGTCTAGATTAGTTCTGGTATTTGCCCTCATCTGGCTCGTACTTTCGCATTTTTCACTTACTTGTTGACCAGATCTCGGGTTGTTTGTGGTTTGGATCCCGTCGTAATGTGGTTCCACACCGAAACAGTCAATTAAACCTGGTTGCGATTAATATTTTGGAGGACAACGCTGGTTATGTTTGGGTTAGTTCTGGTATTTGCAATCATCAGGCACATACGTTCGCATTTCTCGCATACTTGTTGGGCAGATCCTGGCCTTTTTCTGGCTTGGACCACGTAGTAATGCGGTACCACACCGAAACAGTCAATCATACCTGGTTGCGATTAATATATTTGAGGATAACGCCGGTTATGTCTGGGTTAGGCCTGGTATTTGCCCTCATCTGGCTCGTAATTTCGCATTTTTCGCATACTTGTTGGCCTGATCCTGGCCTTTTTCTGGCTTTGACAACGCAGTAATGTGGCACCACACCGAAACAGTCAATTAATCCTGGTTGCGATTAATATTTTAGAGGATAACGCCGGTTATGTCTAGGTTAGGTCTGGTATTTGCTCTCATCTGGCTCGTCCTTTCGCATTTTTCGCATACTTGTTGGCCAGATCCTGGCCCTTTTCTGGTTTGGATCACGTAGTGTTGCGGTACCACACCGAAACAGTCAATTAAAGCTGGATGCGATTAGTATTTTAGAGGATAACGCCGGTTATGTCTCGGTTAGGTCTGGGATTTGCCCTCATCTGGCTCGTACCTTCGCACATTTCGCGTACTTGTTGGCCAGATCCTGGGCTTCTTCTGGTTTGGATCACGTAGTAATGTGGTACCACACTGTCAATAAAGGCTGGTTCCGATTAGTATTTTAGAGGATAACGCTGGTTATGTTTCGGTTAGTTCTGGTATTAGCAATCATCTGGCACGTACTTTCGCATTTTTCGCATACCTGTTTTTCAGATCCTGGACTTTTTCTGGCTTGGACCACGTAGTAATGCGGTACCGCACCGAAACAGTCAAGCAAACCTGGTTGCGATTAATATTTTAGAGGATAACGCAGGTTATGTCTGGGTTAGGTCTGGTATTTGCCCTCACCTGGCACGTACTTACGCATTTTTCGCATACTTGTTGGCCTGATCCTGGCCTTTTTCTGGCTTTGACAACGCAGTAATGTGGTTCCACACCGAAACAGTCAATTAAACCCGGTTGCGAATAATATTTTTGATGATAACGCTGGTTATGTCTGGGTTAGTTCTGGCATTTGCCCTCATCTGTCTCATACTTTCGCGTTTTTCGCATACTAGTTGGCCAGATCCTGGCCTTTTTCTGGTTCGGATCACGTAGTAATGTGGTACCACACTGAAACAGTCAATTAAACCTGGTTGCGGTTAATATTTTTGAGGATAACGCCGGTTATGTCTGGGTTAGTTCTGGTATTTCCAAGCATCCGGCACATACGTTCGCATTTTTCGCACACTTGGTGGCCAGATCCTGGCCTTTTTCTTGCTTTGACCACGTAGTAATGTGGTACCACACTGAAACAGTCAATAAAACCTGGTTCCGATTAATATTTTAGAGGATAACGCCGGTTATGTCTCGATAAGGTCTGGGATTTGCCATCATCTGGCTCGTACTTTCGCATTTTTCGCATGCTTGTTGGCCAGATCCAGGCCTTTTTCTGGTTTGGATCACGTAGTAATGCGGTACCACACCGAAACAGTCAATATGAGCTGCTTCCGATTAATAGTTTGGAGGATAACGCTGGTTACGTTTGGGTTAGTACTGGTATTTGCAATCATCAGGCACATACTTTCGCATTTTTCGCATACTTGTTGGCCACATCCTGGGATATTTCTGGTTTGGATCACGTATTAATGCGGTACCTCACCGAAACAGTCAACTGAACCTGGTTGCGATTAATATTTTAGAGGATAACGCCGGTTACGTCTTGGTTAGGTCTGGTATTTGCCCTCATCTGGCTCGTACTTTCGCGTTTTTCGCATACTTGTTGGGCAGATCCAGGGTTTTTTGTGGTTTGGATACCGTCGTAATGTGGTTCCGCACCGAAACAGTCAATTAAACCTTGTTGCGATTAATATTATACAAGATAACGCCGGTTAAGTCTTGGTTAGTTCTAGTATTTGCCGTCATCTGTCTCATACTTTCGCATTTTTCGCATACTTGTTGGCCAGATCCAGGGCTTTTTCTGGTATGGATAACGTACTAATGCGGTACCACACCGAAACAGTCAATTAAACCTGGTTGTGATTAATATTTTAGAGGTTAACGCCGGTTATGTCCCGATAAGGTCTGGGATTTGCCATCATCTGGCTCGTGCTTTCGTATTTTTCGCATACCTGTTGGCCAGATCCTAGGCTTTTTCTGGTTTGGATCACGTACTAATGTGGTACCACACTGGAACAGTCAATAGAAGCTGGTTCCGAATAGTATTTTAGAGGATAACGCCGGTTATGTCTGGGTTACGTCTGGTATTTGCCCTCATCTGGCTCGTACTTTCGCATTTTTCGCATACTTGTTGGCCGGATCCTGGCCATTTTCTGGTATGGATCACGTAGTAAAGCGGTACCACACCGAAACAGTCAATTAAACCTGGTTGCGATTAATATTTTAGAGGATAACGCAGGTTATGTCTGGATTAGGTCTGGGATTTGCCCTCATCTGGCTCGTACTTTCGCATTTTTCGCATACTTGCTGGCCAGATCCTGGCCTTTTTCTGGCTTGGACCATGTAGTAATGTGGTACCACACTGAAACAGTCAATTGAACCTGGTTGCGATTAATATTTTAGAGGATAACGCCGGTTACGTCTTGGTTAGGTCTGGTATTTGCCCTGATCTGGCTCGTACTTTCGCATTGTTCGCATACTTGTTGGCCAGATCCTGGGCTATTTCTTGCTTGGATGACGTAGTAATGTGGTACCACACTGTCAATAAAAGCTGGTTCCGATTAGTATTTTAGAGGATAACGCTGGTTATGTCTGGGTTAGTTCTGGTATTTGCAATCATCTGGCTGATACTTTCGCGTTTTTCGCATACTTGCTGGGCAGATCCTGGGGTATATCTGGTTTGGATCACGTATTAATGCGGTACCTCACCGAAACAGTCAACTAAACCTGGTTGCGATTAATATTTTAGAGGATAACGCCGGTTATGTCTGGGTTAGGTCTGGTATTTGCCCTCATCTGGCTCATACTTTCGCATTTTTCGCATACTTGTTGGCCACATCCTGGGATATTTCTGGTTTGGATCACGTATTAATGCGGAACCTCACCGAAACAGTCAAATAAACCTGGTTGCGATTAATATTTTAGAGGATAACGCCGGTTACGTCTTGGTTAGGTCTGGTATTTGCCCTCATCTGTCTCGTACTTTCGCATTGTTCGCAAACTTGTTGGCCAGATCCTGCGCTTTTTCTGGCTTGGATCACGTAGTAATGTGGTACCACACTGTCAATAAAAGCTGGTTCCGATTAGTATTTTAGAGGATAACGCTGGTTATGTCTGGGTTAGTTCTGGTATTTGCAATCATCTGGCTCATACTTTCGCGTTTTTCGCATACTTGTTGGGCAGATCCTTGGTTTTTTCTGGTTTGGATCATGTAGTAATGTGGTATCACACTGAAGCAGTCAATATGAGCTGCTTCCGATTAATAGTTTGGAGGATAACGCTGGTTACGTTTGGGTTAGCTCTGGTATTAGCAATCATCTGGCTCGTACTTTCGCATTTTTGGCATACTTATTGGCCAGGTCCTGGCCTTTTCCCGGCTAGGACCACGTAGTAATGTGGTACCACACTGAAACAGTCAATTAAACCTGGTTGCGATTAATATTTGTGAGGATATCGCCGGTTATGTCTGGGTTAGTTCTGGTATTTCCAACCATCTGGCTCATACTTTCGCATTATTCGCTTACTTGACGGGCAGATCCTGGGTTTCTTGTGGTTTGGATACCGTCGTAATGTGGATCCACACCGAAACAGTCAATTAAACCTGGTTGCGATTAATATTTTAGAGGATAACGCCGGTTATGTCTCGGTTAGGTCTGGGATTTGCCATCATCTGGCTCGTACTTTCGGACTTTTCGCATACTTGTTTGCCAGATCCTGGCCTTTTTCTGGTTTGGATCACGTAGTAATGTGGTACCTCACTGAAACAGTCAACTAAACCTGGTTGCGATTAATATTTGTGAGGATATCGCCGGTTATGTCTGGGTTAGTTCTGGTATTTCCAACCATCTGGCTCATACTTTCGCATTATTCGCTTACTTGTCGGGCAGATCCTGGGTTTCTTGTGGTTTGGATACCGTCGTAATGTGGATCAACACCGAAACAGTCAATTAAACCTGGTTGCGATTAATATTTTACAGGATAACGCAGGTTATGTCTGGGTTAGTTCTGGGATTTGCCCTCATCTGGCTCGTACATTCGCATTTTTCGCATACTTGCTGTCCAGATCCTGGCCTTTTTCTGGCTTGGACCACGTAGTAATGTGGTACCACACTGAAACAGTCAATAGAAGTTGGTTGCGATTAATATTTTAGAGGATAACGCCGGTTATGTCTCGGTTAGGTCTGGGATTTGCCATCATCTGGCTCGTGCTTTCGTATTTTTCGCATACTTGTTGGCCAGATCCTAGCCATTTTCTGGATTGGATCACGTACTAATGTGTTACCACACTGGAACTGTCAATAGAAACTGGTTCCGAATAGTATTTTAGAGGATAACGCTGGTTATGTCTAGATTAGTTCTGGTATTTGCCCTCATCTGGCTCCTACTTTCGCATTTTTCACTTACTTGTTGGCTAGAACTCGGGTTTTTTGTGGTTTGGATCCCGTCGTAATGTGGTTCCACACCGAAACAGTCAATTAAACCTGGTTGCGATTAATATTTTGGAGGACAACGCTGGTTATGTTTGGGTTAGTTCTGGTATTTGCAATCATCAGGCACATACGTTCGCATTTCTCGCATACTTGTTGGGCAGATCCTGGCCTTTTTCTGGCTTGGACCACGTAGTAACGCGGTACCACACCGAAGCAGTCAATTAATCCTGGTTGCGATTATTATTTTAGAGGTTAACGCCGGTTATGTCTCGGTTAGATCTGGGATATGCCCTCATCTGGCTCATAATTTCGCACTTTTTGCATACTTGTTGGCCAGAACCTGGCCTTTTTCCGGCTTGGACCACGTAGTAATGTGGTACCACACTGAAACAGTCAATAAAAGCTGGTTGCGATTAATAGTTTGGAGGTTAACGCTGGTTATGTTTGGGTTAGTTCTGGTATTAGCAATCATCTGGCTCGTACTTTCGCATTTTTCGCATACTTGTTTTTCAGATCCTGGCATTTTTCTGGCTTGGACCACGTAGTAGTGCGGTACCGCACCGAAACAGTCAATCAAACCTGGTTGCGATTAATATTTTAGAGGATAACGCCGGTTACGTCTCGGTTAGGTCTGGGATATGCCCTCATCTGGCTCGTACCTTCGCATTGATCGCATACTTGTTGGCCAGATCGTGGGCTTTTTCTGGCTTGGATCACGTAGTAATGTGGTACCACACTGTCAATAAAAGCTGGTTCCGATTAGTATTTTAGAGGATAACGCTGGTTATGTCTGGGTTAGTTCTGGTATTTGCAATCATCTGGCTGATACTTTTTTTTTTTTTTTTTTGTCGTGGGGAAAATCTTCGAAAGACTCCCTCCCACCTCCTTGGGGAGAGGTGGGAGGGGTGTGTGGGATTCCCCGCGCCCGTACAACGACAGGCGCGGGACCTACCCACTAAAAACCCCACGGTGACCCTTCGGCACGCTTTGGGAGGATACCGGGAATCGCTCGAAGCATTCATCCGGTATCCTCCCCGTGCCCGCGCTTTCGCGCCCATCCCCCGGGGGGACAATCGGTCCCCCCAGTAGATCTGGCTGATACTTTCGCGTTCTTCACATACTTCTTGGGCAGATCCTGGGTTTTTTCTGGTTTGGATCATGTAGTAATGTGGTACCACACCGAAACAGTCAGCTATACCTGGTTCCGATTAATATTTTAGAGGGAAACGCCGGTTATGTCTGGGTTAGTTCTGGCATTTGCCCTCATCTGGCTCGTACTTTCGCATTTTTCGCATACTTGTTGGGCAGATCCTGGGTTTTTTCTGGTTTGGATCATGTAGTAATGTGGTACCACACTGAAACAGTCAATATGAGCTGCTTCCGATTAATAGTTTGGAGGATAACGCTGGTTACGTTTGGGTTAGTTCTGGTATTAGCAATCATCTGGCTCGTACTTTCGCATTTTTCGCATACTTGTTGGCCAGATCCAGGCCTTTTTCTGGTTTGGATCACGTAGTAATGCCGTACCACACCGAAACAGTCAATAAAAGCTGGTTCCGATTAGTATTTTAGAGGATAACGCTGGTTATGTCTGGGTTAGTTCTGGTATTTGCAATCATCTGGCTCATACTTTCGCGTTTTTCGCACACTTGGTGGCCAGATCCTGGCCTTTTTCTGGCTTTGACCACGTAGTAATGTGGTACCACACTGAAACAGTCAATAAAAGCTGGTTCCGATTAATAGTTTGGAGGATAACGCTGGTTACGTTCGGGTTAGTACTGGTATTTGCAATTATCAGGCACATACTTTCGCATTTTTCGCATACTTGCTGGCCAGATCCTGGCCTTTTTCTGGCTTGGACCACGTAGTAATGTGGTACCACACTGAAACAGTCAATATGAGCTGCTTCCGATTAATAGTTTGGAGGATAACGCTGGTTACGTTTGGGTTAGTTCTGGTATTAGCAATCATCTGGCTCGTACTTTCGCATTTTTCGCATACTTGCTGGCCAGATCCTGGCCTTTTTCTGGTTTGGATCATGTAGTAATGTGGTACCACACTGAAACAGTCAATATGAGCTGCTTCCGATTAATAGTTTGGAGGATAACGCTGGTTACGTTTGGGTTAGTTCTGGTATTAGCAATCATCTGGCTCGTACTTTCGCATTTTTCGCATACTTGTTGGCCAGATCCAGGGCTTTTTCTGGTTTGGATCACGTACTAATGCGGTACCACACCGAAACAGTCAATTAAACCTGGTTGCGATTAATATTTTAGAGGATAACGCCGGTTATGTCTCGATAAGGTCTGGGATTTGCCATCATCCGGCTCGTGCTTTCGTATTTTTCGCATACCTGTTGGCCAGACCCTAGGCTTTTTCTGGTTTGGATCACGTACTAATGTGGTACCACACTGGAACAGTCAATAGAAGCTGGTTCCGAATAGTATTTTAGAGGATAACGCCGGTTATGTCTGGGTTACGTCTGGTATTTGCCCTCATCTGGCTCGTACTTTCGCATTTTTCGCATACTTGTTGGCCGGACCCTGGCCATTTTCTGGTATGGATCACGTAGTAATGCGGTACCACACCGAAACAGTCAATTAAACCTGGTTGCGATTAATATTTTAGAGGATAACGCAGGTTATGTCTGGGTTAGGTCTGGGATTTGCCCTCATCTGGCTCGTACTTTCGCATTTTTCGCATACTTGCTGGCCAGATCCCGGCCTTTTTCTGGCTTGGACCATGTTGTAATGTGGTATCACACTGAAACTGTCAATTAAACCTGGTTGCGATTAATATTTTAGAGGATAACGCCGGTTACGTCTTGGTTAGGTCTGGTATTTGCCCTCATCTGGCTCGTACTTTCGCATTGTTCGCATACTTGTTGGCCAGATCCTCGGCTTTTTCTGGCTTGGATCACGTAGTAATGTGGTACCACACTGTCAATAAAAGCTGGTTCCGATTAGTATTTTAGAGGATAACGCTGGTTATGTCTGGGTTAGTTCTGGTATTTGTAATCATCTGCCTCATACTTTCGCGTTTTTCGCATACTTGCTGGGCAGATCCTGGGGTATTTCTGGTTTGGATCACGTATTAATGCGGTACCTCACCGAAACAGTCAACTAAACCTGGTTGCGATTAATATTTTAGAGGATAACGCCGGTTATGTCTGGGTTAGGTCTGGTATTTGCCCTCATCTGGCTCGTACTTTCGCATTTTTCGCATACTTGTTGGCCACATCCTGGGATATTTCCGGTTTGGATCACGTATTAATGCGGTACCTCACCGAAACAGTCAACTAAACCTGGTTGCGATTAATATTTTAGAGGATAACGCCTGTTACGTCATGGTTAGGTCTGGTATTTGCCCTCATCTGGCTCGTACTTTCGCATTGTTCGCATACTTGTTGGCCAGATCCTGCGCTTTTTCTGGCTTGGATCACGTAGTAATGTGGAACCACACTGTCAATAAAAGCTGGTTCCGATTAGTATTTTAGAGGATAACGCTGGTTATGTCAGGGTTACGTTCTGGTATTTGCAATCATCTGGCTCATACTTTCGCGTTTTTCGCATACTTGTTGGCCAGATCCTGGCCTTTTTCTGGTTTGGAGCACGTAGTAATGTGGTACCACACTGAAACAGTCAATAGAAGCTGGTTCCGCTTAGTATTTTAGAGGATAACGCTGGTTATGCCTGGGTTAGTTCTGGTATTTGGAATCATCAGGCTCATACTTTCGCGTTGTCCGCATAGTTGTTGGCCAGAACCTGGGTTTTTTTCTGGTTTGGATCCCGTAGTAGTGAGATTCCACAACGAAACAGTCAATTAAACTGGTTGCGATTAATATTTTAGAGGATGACGCGGTTATGCCTCGGGTAGGTCTGAGATTTATCTTCATCAGGCTCGTACTTTCGCGTTTTTCGCATACTTGTTGGCCAGATCCTGGCCTTTTTCTGGTTTGGATCACGTAGTAATGCGGTACCACACCGAAACAGTCAATTAAACCTGGTTGCGATTAATATTTTAGAGGATAACGCAGGTTATGTCTGGGTTAGGTCTGGTATTTGCCCTCATCTGGCTCGTACTTTCGCATTGTTCGCATACTTGCTGGCCAGATCCCGGCCTTTTTCTGGCTTGGACCATGTAGTAATGTGGTATCACACTGAAACTGTCAATTAAACCTAGTTGCGATTAATATTTTAGAGGATAACGCCGGTTACGTCTTGGTTAGGTCTGGTATTTGCCCTCATCTGGCTCGTACTTTCGCATTGTTCGCATACTTGTTGGCCAGATCCTGGGCTTTTTCTGGCTTGGATCACGTATTAATGCGGTACCTCACCGAAACAGTCAACTAAACCTGGTTGCGATTAATATTTTAGAGGATAACGCCGGTTATGTCTGGGTTACGTCTGGTATTTGCCCTCATCTGGCTCGTACTTTCGCATTTTTCGCATACTTGTTGGCCAGATCCTGGGCTTTTTCTGGCTTGGATCACGTAATAATGTGGTACCACACTGTCAATAAAAGCTGGTTGCGATTAGTATTTTAGAGGATAACGCTGGTTATGTCTGGGTTAGCCCTGGTATTTGCAATCATCTGGCTCATACTTTCGCATTTTTCGCATACTTGTTGGCCAGATCCTGGCCTTTTTCTGGCTTTGACATGGCAGTAATGTGGTTCCACACCGAAACAGTCAATTAAACCTTGGTCCGATTAATATTTTAGAGGATAACGCCGGTTATGTCTGGGTTACGTCTGGTATTTGCCCTCATCTGGCTCGTATTTTCGCACTTTTCGCATACTTCTTGGCCAAATCCTGGCCTTTTTCTGGTTAGGGTCACGTAGTAACGCGGTACCACACCGATACAGTCAATTAAACCTGGTTGCGATTACTATTTTGGGGGATAACGCCGGTAATGTCTGGGATAGGTCTGGGATTTGCCCTCATCTGGCTCCTACTTTCGCGTTTTTCGCATACTTGTTGGCCAGATCCTGAGTTTTTTCTGGTTTGGATCCCGTACCAATGTGGTACCACACTGAAACAGTCAATTAAAGCTGGTTCCGATTAGTATTTTCGAGGATAACGCTGATTATGTCTGTGTTAGTTCTGGTATTTGCAATCATCTGGCTCATACTTTCGCGTTTTTCGCATAGTTGTTGGCCAGATCCTGGGATTTTTCTGGATTGAATCCCGTAGCAATGTGGTTCCACCCCGAAACAGTCAATTAAACCTGGTTGCGATTAATATTTTAGAGGGTAACGCCGGATATGTCTGGGTTAGGTCTGGTATTTGCCCTCATCTGGCTCGTACTTTCGCGTTTCTTGCATACTTATTGGCCAGATCCTGAGTTTTTTCTGGTTTGGATCCCATAGTAGTGCGGTACCACACTGAAACAGTCAATAGAAGCTGGTTCCGATAAGTATTTTGGAGGATAACGCTGGTTATGTCTGGGTTAGTTCTGGTATTTGCTATAATCTGGCACATACCTTCGAGTTTTTCGCATACTTGTTGGCCAGATCCTGGGGTTTTTCTGGTTTGGATCCCATAGTAATGCGGTACCACACTGAAACAGTCAATAGAAGCTGGTTCCGATAAGTATTTTAGAGGATAACGCTGGTTATGTCTGGGTTAGTTCTGGTATTTGCTATAATCTGGCACATACCTTCGAGTTTTTCGCATACTTGTTGGCCAGATCCTGGGGTTTTTCTGGTTTGGATCACGTAGTAATGTGGTACCACACTGAAACAGTCAATAGAAGTTGGTTCCGATAGGTATTTGAGAGGATAACGCTGGTTATGTCTCGGTTAGGTCTGGGATTTGCCATCATCTGCCTCGTACTTTCGTATTTTTCGCATACTTGTTGGCCAGATCCTAGGCTTTTTCTGGTTTCGATCACGTACTAATGTGGTACCACACTGGAACAGTCAATAGAAGCTGGTTCCGAATAGTATTTTAGAGGATAACGCTGGTTATGTCTCGGTTAGGTCTGGGATTTGCCATCATCTGGCACGTGCTCTCGTATTTTTCGCATACTTGTTGGCCAGATCCTAGGCTTTTTCTGGTTTGGATCACGTACTAATGTGGTACCACACTGGAACAGTCAATAGAAGCTGGTTCCGAATAGTAATTTAGAGGATAACGCTGGTTATGCCTGGGTTAGTTCTGGTATTTGCCCTCATCTGGCTCGTACTTTCGTGTTTTTCGCATACTTGTTGGACAGATCCTGAGTTTTTTCTGGTTTCGATCCCGTAGTAATGCGGTACCACACTGAAACAGTCAATAGAAGCTGGTTCCGGTAAGTATTTTAGAGGATAACGCTGGTTATGTCTGGGTTAGTTCTGGTATTTGCTATCATCTGGCACATACCTTCGAGTTTTTCGCATACTTGTTGGCCAGATCCTGGGCTTTTTCTGGTTTGCATCACGTAGTAATGTGGTACCACACTGAAACAGTCAATAGAAGTTGGTTCCGATAGGTATTTGAGAGGATAACGCTGGTTATGTCTCGGTTAGGTCTGGGATTTGCCATCATCTGGCTCGTGCTTTCGTATTTTTCGCATACTTGTTGGCCAGATCCTAGGCTTTTTCTGCTTTCAATCACGTAGTAATGTGGTACCACACTGGAACAGTCAATTAAACCTGTTTGCGATTATTATTTTAGAGGATATCGCCGGTTATGTCTCAGTTAGGTCTAGGATTTGGCGTCATCTGTCTGGTACTTTCGCGTTTTTCGCATACTTGTTGGCCAGATCCAGGCCTTTTCCTGGTTTGGATCACGTAGTAATGCGGTACCACACCGAAACAGTCAATTAAAGCTGGTTGCGATTAATATTTTAGAGGATAGCGTCGGTTATGTCTCGGTAAGGTCTGGGATTTGCCATCATCTGGCTCGTACTTTCGGACTTTTTGCATACTTGTTGGCCAGATCCTGGGCTTTCTCTGGCTTGGATCACGTAATAATGTGGTACCACACTGTCAATAAAAGCTGGTTCCGATTAGTATTTTAGAGGATAACGCTGGTTATGTCTGGGTTAGTCCTGGTATTTGCAATCATCTGGCTCATACTTTCGCATTTTTCGCATACTTGTTGGCCAGATCCTGGCCTTTTTCTGGCTTTGACATGGCAGTAATGTGGTTCCACACCGAAACAGTCAATTAAACCTTGGTCCGATTAATATTTTAGAGGATAACGCCGGTTATGTCTGGGTTAGGTCTGGTATTTGCCCTCATCTGGCTCGTACCTTCGCATTTTTCGCAGACTTGTTGGCCAGATCCTGGCCTTTTTCTGGCTTGGACCACTTAGTAAAGTGGTTCCACACTAAAACAGTCAATTAAACCTTGGTCCGATTAATATTTTAGAGGATAACGCCGGTTATGTCTGGGTTAGGTCTGGGATTTGCCATCATCTGGCTCGTACTTTCGGACTTTTTGCATACTTGTTGGCCAGATCCTGGGCTTTCTCTGGCTTGGATCACGTAATAATGTGGTACCACACTGTCAATAAAAGCTGGTTCCGATTAGTATTTTAGAGGATAACGCTGGTTATGTCTGGGTTAGTCCTGGTATTTGCAATCATCTGGCTCATACTTTCGCATTTTTCGCATACTTGTTGGCCAGATCCTGGCCTTTTTCTGGCTTTGACATGGCAGTAATGTGGTTCCACACCGAAACAGTCAATTAAACCTTGGTCCGATTAATATTTTAGAGGATAACGCCGGTTATGTCTTGGTTAGGTCTGGTATTTGCCCTCATCTGGCTCGTACTTTCGCATTATTCGCATATTTGTTGGCCAGATCCAGGCCTTTTTCTGGTTTGGATCACGTAGTAATGCGGTACCACACCGAAACAGTCAATTAAACCTGGTTGCGATTAATATTTTACAGGATAACGCCGGCTATGTCTGTGTTAGGTCTGGGATTTGCCCTCATCTGGCTCGTACTTTCGCGTTTCTCGCATACTTGTTGCCCAGATCCTGAGTTTTTTCCGGTTTGGATCCCGTACCAATGTGGTACCACACTGAAACAGTCAATTAAAGCTGGTTCCGATTAATATTTTAGAGGATAACGCCGGTTATATCTGGGTTACGTCTGGTATTTGCCCTCATATGGCTCGTACTTTCGCGTTTCTCGCATACTTGTTGTCCAGATCCTGAGTTTTTTCTGGTTTGGATCCCGTACCAATGTGGTACCACACTGAAACAGTCAATTAAAGCTGGTTCCGATTAGTATTTTAGAGGATAACGCTGGTTATGTCTGTGTTATTTCTGGTATTTGCAATCATCTGGCTCATACTTTCGCGTATTTCGCACACTTGTTGGCCTGATCCAGGGATTTTTTGGTTTGGATCACGTAGTAATGTGGTACCACACTGAAGCAGTCAATTAAACATGTTCGCGATAAATATTTTAGAGGATATCGCCGGTTATGTCTGGCTTAGGTCTGGTATATGCCCTCATCTGGCTCGTACTTTCGCGTTTTTCGCATAGTTGTTGGTCAGATCCTGGGATTTTTCTGGTTTGGATCCCGTAGTAATGTGGTTCCACACCGGAACAGTCAATTAAACCTGGTTGCGATTAATATTTTAGAGGATAACGCCGGTTATGTCTGAGCTAGGTCTGGAATTTGCCCTCATCTGGCTCGTACTTTCGCGTTTTTCGCATACTTGTTGGCCAGATCCTGAGTTTTTTCTGGTTTGGATCCCGTAGTAATGCGGTACCACACTGAAACAGTCAATAGAAGCTGGTTCCGATAAGTATTTTAGAGGATAACGCTGGTTATGTCTGGGTTAGTTCTGGTATTTGCTATCATCTGGCACATACTTTCGCGTTTTTCGCATACTTGTTGGGCAGATCCTGGGCTTTTTCTGGCTTGGATCGCGTAGTAATGTGGTACCACACTGTCAATAAAAGCAGCTTCCGATTAGTATTTTAGAGGATAACGCTGGTTATGTCTGGGTTAGATTTGGCAATTGCAATCATCTGGCTCATACTTTCGCGTTTTTCGCATACTTGTTGGGCAGATCCTGGGTTTTTTCTGGCTTGGATCACGTAGTAACGCGGTACCACACCGAAACAGTCAATTAAACCTGGTTCCGATTTGTATTTTAGAGGATAACGCCGGTAATGTCTGGGTTAGTTCTGGTATTTGCCCTCATCTGGCTCGTACTTTCGCATTTTTCGCATACTCGTTGGCCAGATCCAGGCCTTTTTCTAGCTTGGACCACGTAGTAATGTGGTACCACACTGAAACAGTCAATTAAACCTGGTTCCGATTAATATTTTAGAGGATAACGCCGGTTATATCTGGGTTACGTCTGGTATTTGCCCTCATATGGCTCGTACTTTCGCATTTTTCGCTTACTTGTTGGCCAGATCCTGGCCTTTTTCTGGTTTGGATCACGTAGTAATGCGGTACCACACCGAAACAGTCAATTAAACCTGTTTCCGATTAATATTTTAGAGGATAACGCTGGTTATGTCTGGGTTAGTTCTGGTATTTGCAATCATCCGGCTCATACTTTCGCAATTTTCGTGTACTTGTTGGCCAGATCTCGGGTGTTTTGTGGCTTGGATCCCGTCGTAATGTGGTTCCACATCGAAACAGTCAATTAAACCTGGTTGCGATTAATATTTTGGGGGATAACGCTGGTTATGTTTGGGTTAGTTCTGGTATTTGCTATCATCTGGCACATACTTTCGCGTTTTTCGCATACCTGTTGGCCAGATCCTCGGATTTTTCTGGTTTGGATCCCGTACCAATGTGGTACCACACTGAAACAGTCAATTAAACATGTTCGCGATAAATATTTTATAGGATATCGCCGGTTATGTCTGGGTTAGGTCTGGTATATGCCCTCATCTGGCTCGTACTTTCGCGTTTTTCGCATAGTTGTTGGCCATATCCTGGGATTTTTCTGGTTTGGACCACGTATTAATGCGGTACCACACCGAAACAGTCAACTAAACCTGGTTGCGATTAATATTTTAGAGGATAACGCCGGTTATGTCTGAGTTAGGTCTGGAATTTGCCATCATCTGGCTCATACCTTCGCGTATTTCGCACACTTGTTGGCCAGATCCTAAGTTTTTTCTGGTTTGGATCCCGTAGTAATGCGGTACCACACCGTAACAGTCAAATAATCCTGGTTGCGATTAATATTTTAGAGGATAACGCCGGTTATGTATAGGTTAGGTCTGGTATTTGCCCTCATCTGGCTCGTCCCTTCGCATTTTTCGCATACATGCTGGGCAGATCCTGGGTTTTTTCTGCCTTGGATCACGTAGTAACGCGGTACCACACCGAAACAGTCAAATAATCCTGGTTGCGATTAATATTTTAGAGGATAACGCCGGTTATGTATAGGTTAGGTCTGGTATTTGCCCTCATCTGACTCGTCCTTTCGCATTTTCCGCATACTTGTTGGCCAGGTCCTGGCTCTTTTCTGGTTTGGATCACGTAGTAATGCGGTACCACACCGAAACAGTCAATTAAAGCTGGTTGCGATTTGTATTTTAGAGGATAACGCCGGTAATGTCCGGGTTAGGTCTGGTATTTGCCCTCATCTGGCTCGTACTTTCGCATTTTTCGCATACTTGTTGGCCAGATCCTGGCCTTTTTCTGGCAAGGACCACGTAGTAAAGTTGTACCGCACTGAGACAGTCAATTAAACCTGGTTCCGATTAATATTTTATAGGATAACGCCGGTTATGTCTGGGTTAGTTCTGGTATTTGCCCTCATCTCGCTCGTACTTTCGCATTTTTCGCATACTTGTTGGCCAGATCCTGGCCTTCTTCTGGCTTGGACCACGTAGTAATGTGGTACCGCACTGAAACAGTCAATTAAGCCTGGTTCTGATTAATATTTTAGAGGATAACGCCGGTTATGTCTGGGTTACGTCTGGTATTTGCCCTCATCTGGCTCGTACTTTCGCATTTTTCGCATACTTGATGGCCAGATCCAGGCCTTTTTCTGGTTTGGATCACGTAGTAATGCGGTGCCACACCGAAACAGTCAACTAAACCTGGTTGCGATTAATATTTTAGAGGATAACGCCGGTTATGTCTCGGGTAGTTCTGGGATTTGTCCACATCTGGCTCGAACTTTCGCATTTTTCGCATTCTTGTTGGCCGGATCCTGGCTTTTTTCTGGTTTGGACCACGTAGTAATGTGATACCACACCGAAACAGTCAATTAATCCTGGTTGCGATTAATATTTTAGAGGATAACGAAGGTTATGTCTCGGTTAGGTCTGGGATTTGCCCTCATCTGGCTCGTACATTCGCGTTTTTCGCATACTTGTTGGGCAGATCCTGGGTTTTTTCTGGCTTGGATCACGTAGTAACGCGGTACCACACCGAAACAGTCAATTAAACCTGGTTCCGATTTGTATTTTAGAGGATAACGCCGGTAATGTCTGGGTTAGTTCTGGTATTTGCCCTCATCTGGCTCGTACTTTCGCATTTTTCGCATACTCGTTGGCCAGATCCAGGCCTTTTTCTAGCTTGGACCACGTAGTAATGTGGTACCACACTGAAACAGTCAATTAAACCTGGTTCCGATTAATATTTTAGAGGATAACGCCGGTTATGTCTGGGTTACGTCTGGTATTTGCCCTCATATGGCTCGTACTTCCGCATTTTTCGCTTACTTGTTGGCCAGATCCTGGCCTTATTCTGGTTTGGATCACGTAGTAATGCGGTACCACACCGAAACAGTCAATTAAACCTGGTTCCGATTAATATTTTAGAGAATAACGCTGGTTATGTCTGGGTTAGTTCTGGTATTTGCAATCATCTGGCTCATTCTTTCTCGTTTTTCGCATACTTGATGGGCAGATCCTGGGTTTTTTCTGGTTTGGATCACGTAGTAATGTGGTTCCACACCGAAACAGACAATTAAACCTGGTTGCGATTAATATTTTGGAGGATAACGCTGGTTATGTCTCGGTTAGGTCTAGGATTTGCCGTCATCTGTCTCGTACTTTCGCGTTTTTCGCATACTTGTTGGCCAGACCCTGAGTTTTTTCTGGTTTGGATCCCGTAGTAATGTGGTACCACACTGAAACAGTCAATAGAATCTAGTTCCGATTAATATTTTAGAGGATAACGCTGGTTATGTCTGGGTTAGTTCTGGTATTTGCAATCATCCGGCTCATACTTTCGCAATTTTCGCATACCTGTTGGCCAGATCCTGGGATTTTTCTGGTTTGGATCCCGTACCAATGTGGTACCACACTGAAACAGTCAATTAAACATGTTCGCGATAAATATTTTAGAGGATATCGCCGGTTATGTCTGGGTTAGGTCTGGTATATGCCCTCATCTGGCTCGTACTTTCGCGTTTTTCGCATAGTTGTTGGCCATATCCTGGGATTTTTCTGGTTTGGACCACGTACTAATGCGGTACCACACCGAAACAGTCAACTAAACCTGGTTGCGATTAATATTTTAGAGGATAACGCCGGTTATGTCTGAGTTATGTCTGGAATTTGCCATCATCTGGCTCATACCTTCGCGTATTTCGCACACTTGTTGGCCAGATCCTAAGTTTTTTCTGGTTTGGATCCCGTAGTAATGCGGTACCACACCGAAACAGTCAAATAATCCTGGTTGCGATTAATATTTTAGAGGATAACGCCGGTTATGTATAGGTTAGGTCTGGTATTTGCCCTCATCTGGCTCGTCCTTTCGCATTTTTCGCATACATGCTGGGCAGATCCTGGGTTTTTTCTGCCTTGGATCACGTAGTAACGCGGTACCACACCGAAACAGTCAGTTAAACCTGGTTTCGCACAATATTTTAGAGGATGACGCATGTAAGGTCTAGGTTAGGTCTGGGATTTGCTCTCATCAGGCTCATTCTTTCGCATATTTCTCATACTTGATGGCTAGATCCTGGGTTTTTTCTGGTTTGGATCACGTAGTAGTGTGGTACCACACTGAAACAGTCCATTAAACCTGGTTTCGCTCAATATTTTAGAGGATAACGCATGTAAGGTCTAGGTTAGGTCTGGGATTTGCTCTCATCAGGCTCATTCTTTCGGATATTTCTCATACTTGATGGCTAGATCCTGGGTTTTTTCTGGTTTGGATCACGTAGTAATGTGGTTCCACACCGAAACAGTCAATTAAACCTGGTTGCGATTAATATTTTGGAGGATAACGCAGGTTATGTCTGGGTTAGTTCTGGTATCTGCAATCATCTGGCTCATACTTTCGCGTTTTTCGCATACTTGTTGTGCAGATCCTGGGTTTTTTCTGGTTTGGATCACGTAGTACTGTGGTATCACACTGAAACAGTCAATAAAAGCTGGTTCTGATTAATAGTTTGGAGGATAACGCTGGTTACGTTTGAGTTAGTTCTGGTATTAGCAATCTTCTGGCACATACTTTCGCGTTTTTCGCATACTTGTTGGCCAGATCCTGGCCTTTTTCTGGCTTTGACATGGCAGTAATGTGGTACCACACTGAAGCAGTCAATTAAACCTGGTTCCGATTAATATTTTAGAGGATAACGCAGGTTATGTCTGGGTTAGGTCTGGTATTTGCCCTCATCTGGCACGTACTTTCACATTTTTCGCATACTTGTTGGCCAGATCGTGGCCTTTTTCCGGCTTGGACCACGTAGTAATGTGGTACCACACCGAAACAGTCAGTTAAACCTGGTTGCGATTAATATTTTAGAGGATAACCCCGGTTATGTCTGGGTTAGGTCTGATATTTGCCCTCATCTGGCTCGTCCTTTCACATTTTTCGCATTCTTGTTGGCCAGATCCTAGCCTTTTTCTGGCTTGGATCCCGTAGTGATGTGATTCCACACCGAAACGGTCAATTAAACCTGGTTGCGATTAATATTTTGGAGGATAACGCTGGTTATGCTTGGGTTAGTTCTGGTATTTGCAATCGCCAGGCACATACTTTCGCATTTTTCGCATACTTGTTGGCCAGATCCTGGGATATTTCTGGTTTGGATCACGTAGTAATGCGGTACCACACCGAAACAGTCAACTAAACCTTTTTGCGATTAATATTTTAGAGGATAATGCCGGTTACGTCTTGGTTAGGTCTGGTGTTTGCCATCATCTGGCTCGTACCTACGCATTTTTCGCATACTTGTTGGCCAGATCCTGGCCTTTTTCTGGTTTGGATCACGTAGTAGCGCGGTGCCACACCGCAACAGTCAATTAAACCTGGTTGCGATAACTATTTTGGAGTATAACGCCGGTTATGTCTGGGTTAGGTCTGGTATTTGCCCTCATCTAGCTCGTCCTTTCGCGTTTTTCGCATACTTGTTTGCCAGATCCTGGCCTTTTTCCGGTTTGGATCACGTAGTAACGTGGTACCACACTCAAGCAGTCAATTAAACCTGTTTGCGACAAATATTTTAGAGGATAACGCCGGTTATGTCTCGGTTAGGTCTAGGATTTGCCGTCATCTAGCTCGTCCTTTCGCGTTTTTCGCATACTTGTTGGCCAGATCCTGGGTTTTTTCTGGTCTGGATCCCGTTGTAATGAGGTTCCTCACCGAAACAGTCAATAAAAGCTGGTTCCGATTAGTATTTTAGAGGATAACGATGGTTATGTCTGGGTTAGTTCTGGTATTTGCCATCATCTGGCACATACCTTCGAGTTTTTCGCATACTTGTTGGCCTGATCCTGGGCTTTTTCTGGTTTGGATCACGTAGTAATGTGGTACCACACGGAAGCAGTCAATGAAACCTGGTTGCGATTAATATTTGGGAGGATAACGCCGGTTAGGTCTCGGTTAGGTCTGGTATTTGCCCTCTTCTGGCTCGTACTTTTGCATTTTACGCATACTTGTTGGCCAGATATTGGCCTTTTTCTCGCTTGGACCACGTAGTAATGTGGTACCACACTGAGAAAGTCAATTAAACCTGGGTCCGATTAATATTTTAGAGGATAACGCCGGTGATGTCTGGGTTAGTTCTGGTATTTGCCCTCGTCTGGCTCGTACCTTCGCATTTTTCGCATACTTGTTGGCCAGATCCTGGCCATTTTCTGGTTTGGATCACGTAGTAACGCGGTACCACACCGATACAGTCAATTAAACCTGGTTGCGATTACTATTTTGGAGGATAACGCCGGTTATGTCTGGGTTAGGTCTGGTATTCGCCATCATCTGGCTCGTACATTCGCATTTTTCACAAGACTTGTTGGCCAGATCCTGGCCTTTTTCTGGCTTGGATCCCGTAGTAATGTGGTTCCACACGGAAACAGTCAGTTAAACCTGGTTGCGATTAATATTTTAGAGGATAACGCCGGTTATGTCTCGGATAGGTCTAGGATTTGCCCACATCTGGCTTGTACTTTCGCATTTTTCGCATACTCGTTGGCCAGATCCTGGCCTTCTTCTGGCTTGGACCACGTAGTAAAGAGGTGCCAAACTGAAACAGTCAATTAAACCTGGTTGCGATTAATATTTTAGAGGATAACGCCGGTTATGTCTAGATTAGGTCTGGTATTTGCAATCAACTGGCTTATACTTTCGCGTTTTTGCATACTTGTTGGGCAGATCCCGGGTTTTTTCTGGTTTGGATCACGTAGTAATCTGGTTCCACACAGAAACAGTCAACTAAACCTTGTTGCGAATAATATTTTAGAGGATAACGCTGGTTATGTCTGGGATAGTTCTGGTATTTGCTATCATCTGGCTCGTACTTTCTCGTTTTTCGCATACTTGTTGGGCAGATCCTGGGATATTTCTGGTTTGCATCACGTAGTAATGCGGTACCACACCGAAACAGTCAAACAAAACCTGGTTGCAATTAATATTTTAGAGGATAACGCCGGTTATGTCTCGGTTAGGTCTGGTATTTACAATCATCTGGCTCATAATTTCGCGTTTTTCGCATACTTGTTGGCCAGATCCTGGCCTTCTTCTGGCTTGGACCACGTAGTAAAGTGGTTCCACACCGAAACGGCCAATTAAACCTGGTTGCGATTAATATTTTAGAGGATACCGCCGGTTATGTCTCGGATAGGTCTAGGATTTGCCCTCATCTGGCTTGTACTTTTTTTTTTTTTTTTTTTTTTGTCGTGGGGAAAATCTTCGAAAGACTCCCTCCCACCTCCTTGGGGAGAGGTGGGAGGGGTGTGTGGGATTCCCCGCGCTCGTACAACGACAGGCGCGGGACCTACCCACTAAAAACCCCACGGTGACCCTTCGGCACGCTTTGGGAGGATACCGGGAATCGCTCGAAGCATTCTTCCGGTATCCTCCCCGTGCCCGCGCTTTCGCGCCCATCCCCCGGGGGGACAATCGGTCCCCCCAGTAGACACACTGCCTCATAGCGGCGGGACGGGGCCACTCCATCCCGCCGCTATCCGTCCCGGGGCCGCGTTTAGTGGCGGCTGCGAGCCCCAACTCGCAACCGCCCGCGACCCCGTTTCCACCCCTCGGCGGCCGGGCGTTCATGGCCGCACCAGACCGCCGAGGGTGCCTCCCCTTGCGTCGGACCGGTAGGGGGAGGCACTCCTACCCCCAACCGGTCCGACCCGGCGCCGCCTGGCGGGAGGAGGGTCCCCTCAGGACCCCCCTCCCAGCCTAGGTCATCCGCCACGCCGAGGCGGCCGCCCGCGACGCCTCGCGACCGGGCGACGACCTCGGGCCACCGCACGAGCGCGAGCTTCAGCGCGCCGCTGAAGCTCGCGCTCCCTCCCCGCGGCCTCCTTCTGCAACATTACGTTCTCGCAGAAGGAGGCCATGGCCCTCCACTTCTCCTCGCTGCCGAGCATGGCGCGCACCACGCCCGGCAGCGAGACATCCCGCCCGACGACGCCGACCAGGACACGGCGCTCCCCCTCCCACGCGGGGCATACCTCCAGGGTATGATCCGCCGTGTCCTGCTCAGCGTCGCAGTGGCAGCAACGCGCCGTCGGCTCCTTCCCTATCCGGCACAGGTATCTTCCGAAGCTGCCATGCCCGGAAAATACCTGTGCCAGCCGGTAGGTGAGGCTGCCATGGCCTCTGTCCAGCCACTCCTTCAGGAGTGGCCGAACAGCCCCGACAGTCCGGTGCCCCGCGGTTGGCAGAGCCAGCCGCTCCTGCCACGCGAGCAACACGGACTGCCGGGCCTGGCGCTTCAAATCGCCCCAAGCAGGTTCCTGCCCGCCCGGGACCGCCCCCACCCCCGCGCGACGGTCGACGCGGTGCCGGTACATCACCGCGTGCGACCGCGCGAGCAGGTCCATGGGCGGCATCCCCGCTAGAACCGTCGCCGCCTCATGTGACATGGTCCGATACCCGCGGACGACCCTGAGCGCCATGCGCCTCTGCACCCGACGCAGCATAGTCATGCTGCGCCGGGAGGCAGCCAGGTCGTCCGCCCAGACGGGGATCTGGCTTGTACTTTCGCATTCTTCGCATACTTGTTGGCCAGATCCTGGGATATTTCTGATTTGGATCACGTAGTAATGCGGTACCACACCGAAACAGTCAACTAAATCTTTTTGCGATTAATATTTTAGAGGATAACGCCGGTTACGTCTTGGTTAGGTCTGGTATTTGCCCTCATCTGGCTCGGACTTTCGCATTTTTCGCATACTTGTTGGCCAGATCCTGGCCTTTTTCTGGTTTGGATCACGAAGTAATGTGGTACCACACTGTCAATTAAAGCTGGTTCCGATTAGTATTTTAGAGGATAACGCTGGTTATGTCTGGGTTAGTTCTGGTATTTGCAATCACCTGGCTCATACTTTCTCGTTTTTCGCATACTTGTTGGGCAGATCCTGGCCTCCTTCTGGCTTGGACCACGCAGTAATGTGGTACCACACTGAAACAGTCAATTAAACCTTTTTTCGAATAATATTTTAGAGGATAACGCCGGTTATGTCTGGGTTAGGTCTGGTATTTGCCCTCATCTGGCTCGTACTTTCGCATTTTTCGCATACTTGTTGGCCTGATCCTGGGCTTTTTCTGGTTTGGATCCCGTACCAATGTGGTACCACACTGAAACAGTCAATTAAACCTGGTAGCGATAACTATTTTGGAGTACAACGCCGGTTATGTCTGGGTTAGGTCTGGTCTTTGGCCTCACCTGGCTCGTACTTTCGCGTTTTTCGCATAGTTGTTGGCCAGATCCTGGCCTTTTCCTGGCTTGGATCCCGTAGTAATGTGGTTCCACACGGAAACAGTCAGTTAAACCTGGTTGCGATTAATATTTTAGAGGATGACGCCGGTTATGTCTCGGATAGGTCTAGGATTTGCCGTCATGTGTCTCGTACTTTCGCGTTTTTCGCATACTTGTTGGCCAGATCCTGAGTTTTTCTGGTTTGGATCCCGTAGCAATGTGGTACCACACTGAAACATTCAATTAAACCTGGGTCCGATTAATATTTTAGAGGATAACGCCGGTTATGTCAGGGTTAGGTCTGGTATTTGCCATCATCTGGCTCGTACCTTCGCATTCTTCGCATACTTGTTGGCCAGATCCTGGCCTTTTTCTGGTTTGGATCACGTAGTAGCGCGGTGCCACACCGAAACAGTCAATTAAACCTGGTTGCGATAACTATTTTGGAGTATAACGCCGGTTATGTCTGGGTTAGGTCTGGTATTTGCCCTCATCTAGCTCGTCCTTTCGCGTTTTTCGCATAGTTGTTGGCCAGATCCTGGCCTTTTCCTGGCTTGGATCCCGTAGTAATGTGGTTCCACACGGAAACAGTCAGTTAAACCTGGTAGCGATTAATATTTTAGAGGATAACGCCGGTTATGTCTCGGTTAGGTCTAGGATTTGCCGTCATCTGTCTCGTACTTTTGCGTTTTTCGCATAGTTGTTGGCCAGATCCTGAGCATTTTCTGGTGTGGATCCCGTAGTAATGTGGTACCACACTGAAACAGTCAATAAAAGCTGGTTCCGATTAGTATTTTAGAGGATAACGATGGTTATGTCTGTGTCAGTTCTGGTATTTGCAATCATCTGGCTCATAGTTTCGCGTTTTTCGCACACTTGTTGGCCAGATCCTGGCCCTTTTCTGGTTTGGATCACGTAGTAATGTGGTACCACACTGAAACAGTCAATAGAAGCTGGTTCCGATAGGTATTTTAGAGGATAACGCTGGCTATGTCTGGGTTAGTTCTGGTATTTGCTATCATCTGGCACATAGTTTCGCGTTTTTCGCATACTTGTTGGCCAGATCCTGGGCTTTTTCTGGTTTGGATCACGTAGTAATGTGGTACCACACTGAAACAGTCAGTAGAAGCTGGTTCCGATAAGTATTTTAGAGGATAACGCTGGCTATGTCTGGGTTAATTCTGGTATTTGCCATCATCTGGCACATACCTTCGAGTTTTTCGCATACTTGTTGGCCTGATCCTGGGCTTTTTCTGGTTTGGATCCCGTAGTAATGTGGTTCCACACCGAAACAGTCAATTAAACCTGGTAGCGATAACTATTTTGGAGTATAACGCCGGTTATGTCTGGGTTAGGTCTGGTATTTGCCCTCATCTGGCACGTACTTTCGCGTTTTTCGCATAGTTGTTGGCCAGATCCTCGGATTTTTCTGGCTTGGATCCCGTAGTAATGTGGTTCCACACCGAAACAGTCAATTAAACCTGGGTCCGATTAATATTTTAGAGGATAACGCCGGTTATGTCTGGATTAGGTCTGGTATTTGCCCTCATCTGGCTCGTACTTTCGAGTTTTCGCGTAGTTGTTGGCCAGATCCTGGGATTTTTCTGGCTTGGATCCCGTAGTAATGTGGTTCCACACAGAAACAGTCAATTAAAGCTGGTTGCGATTAATATTTTAGAGGATAACGCCGGTTATGTCTCGGTTAGTTCTGGTATTAGCAATCGCCAGGCACATACTTTCGCATTTTTCGTATACTTGTTGGCCAGATCCTGGGATATTTCTTGTTCGCATCACGTAGTAATGCGGTACCACATCGAAACAGTCAAACAAAACCTGGTTGCGATTAATATTTTAGAGGATAACGCCGGTTATGTCTCGATTAGGTCTGGTATTTACAATCATCTGGCTCATACTTTCGCGTTTTTCGCATACTTGTTGGCCAGATCCTGGCCTTCTTTTGGCTTGAACCACGTAGTAAAGTGGTTCCACACCGAAACGGTCAAATAAACCTGGTTGCGATTAATATTTTAGAGGATACCGCCGGTTATGTCTCGGATAGTTCTAGGATTTGCCCTCATCTGGCTTGTACTTTCGCATTTTTCGCATACTTGTTGGCCAGATCCTGGCCTTTATCTGGTTTGGATCACGAAGTAATGTGGTACCACACTGTCAATTAAAGCTGGTTCCGATTAGTATTTTAGAGGATAACGCTGGTTATGTCTGGGTTAGTTCTGGTATTTGCAATCATCTGGCTCATACTTTCTCGTTTTTCGCATACTTGTTGGGCAGATCCTGGCCTCCTTCTGGCTTGGACCACGCAGTAATGTGGTACCACACTGAAACAGTCAATTAAACCTTTTTTCGAATAATATTTTAGAGGATAACGCCGGTTATGTCTGGGTTAGGTCTGGTATTTGCCCGCATCTGGCTCGCACTTTCGCATTTATCGCATACTTGTTGGCCAGATCCTGGCCTTTTTCTGGTTTGGATCACGTAGTAGCGCGGTGCCACACCGAAACAGTCAATTAAACCTGGTTGCGATAACTATTTTGGAGTATAACGCCGGTTATGTCTGGGTTAGGTCTGGTATTTGCCCTCATCTAGCTCGTCCTCTCGCGTTTTTCGCATAGTTGCTGGCCAGATCCTGGGATTTTTCTGGTTTGGATCCCGTAGTAATGTGGTACCAGACTGAAACAGTCAATAAAAGCTGGTTCCGATTAGTATTTAGAGGATAACGCTGGTTATGTCTCTGTTGGTCCTGTATTTGCAATCAACTGGCTCATACTTTCGCGTTTTTCGCATACTTGTTGGCCAGATCCTGAGTTTTTTCTGGCCTGGATCCCGTTGTAATGAGGTTCCACACCGAAACAGTAAATTAAACTGTATGCGATTAATATTTTAGAGGATAACGCCGGTTATGTCTCGGGTAGGTCTGGGATTTGTCCTCATCTGGCTCGTACTTTCGCGTTTTTCGCATACTTGTTTGCCAGATCCTGGCCTTTTTCCGGTATGGATCACGTAGTAACGTGGTACCACACTGAAGCAGTCAATTAAACCTGTTTGCGATAAATATTTTAGAGGATAACGCCGGTTATGTCTCGGCTAGGTCTAGGATTTGCCGTCATCTGTCTCGTACTTTTGCGTTTTTGGCATAGTTGTTGGCCAGATCCTGCGATTTCTCTGGCTTGGATCCCGTAGTAATGTGGTTCCACACCGAAACAGTCAATTAAACCTGGTAGCGATTAATATTTTAGAGGATAACGCCGGTTATGTCTGGGTTAGCTCTGGTATTTGCCCTCATCTGGCTCGAACTTTCGCATTTTTCGCATACTTGTTGGCCAGATCCTGGCCTTTGTCTGGCTTGGAGCACGTAGTAAAGTGGTACCACACTGAAACAGTCAATTGAACCTGGGTCCGATTAATATTTTAGAGGATAACGCCGGTTATGTCTGGGTTAGGTCTGGTATTTGCCCTCATCTGGCTCGAACTTTCGCATTTTTCGCATACTTGTTGGCCAGATCCTGGCTTTTTTCTGGTTTGGATCACGTAGTAACGCGGTACCACACCGAAACAGTCAATTAAACCTGGTTGCGATTACTATTTTGGACGATAACGCCGGTTATGTCTGGGGTAGGTCTGGTATTTGCCTTCATCTGGCTCGTACTTTCGAGTTTTCGCGTAGTTGTTGGCCAGGTCCTGGGATTTTTCTGGCTTGGATCCCGTAGTAATGTGGTTCCACACAGAAACAGTCAATTAAAGCTGGTTGCGATTAATATTTTAGAGGATAACGCCGGTTATGTCTCGGTTAGTTCTGGTATTTGCAATCGCCAGGCACATACTTTCGCATTTTTCGTATACTTGTTGGCCAGATCCTGGGATATTTCTTGTTTGCATCACGTAGTAATGCGGTACCACACCGAAACAGTCAAACAAAACCTGGTTGCGATTAATATTTTAGAGGATAACGCCGGTTATGTCTCGATTAGGTCTGGTATTTACAATCATCTGGCTCATACTTTCGCGTTTTTCGCATACTTGTTGGCCAGATCCTGGCCTTCTTCTGGCTTGAACCACGTAGTAAAGTGGTTCCACACCGAAACGGTCAATTAAACCTGGTTGCGATTAATATTTTAGAGGATACCGCCGGTTATGTCTCGGATAGTTCTAGGATATGCCCTCATCTGGCTTGCACTTTCGCATTTTTCGCATACTTGTTGGGCAGATCCTGGCCTCCTTCTGGCTTGGACCACGCAGTAATGTGGTACCACACTGAAACAGTCAATTAAACCTTTTTTCGAATAATATTTTAGAGGATAACGCCGGTTATGTCTGGGTTAGGTCTGGTATTTGCCCGCATCTGGCTCGCACTTTCGCATTTATCGCATACTTGTTGGCCAGATCCTGGCCTTTTCCTGGCTTGGATCCCGTAGTAATGTGGTTCCACACGGAAACAGGCAGTTAAACCTGGTTGCGATTAATATTTTAGAGGATGACGCCGGTTATGTCTCGGATAGGTCTAGGATTTGCCGTCATGTGTCTCGTACTTTCGCGTTTTTCGCATACTTGTTGGCCAGATCCTGGCCTTTTTCTGGTTTGGATCACGTAGTAGCGCGGTGCCACACCGAAACAGTCAATTAAACCTGGTTGCGATAACTATTTTGGAGTATAACGCCGGTTATGTCTGGGTTAGGTCTGGTATTTGCCCTCATCTAGCTCGTCCTCTCGCGTTTTTCGCATAGTTGCTGGCCAGATCCTGGGATTTTTCTGGTTTGGATCCCGTAGTAATGTGGTACCAGACTGAAACAGTCAATAAAAGCTGGTTCCGATTAGTATTTTAGAGGATAACGCTGGTTATGTCTCTGTTGGTCCTGTATTTGCAATCAACTGGCTCATACTTTCGCGTTTTTCGCATACTTGTTGGCCAGATCCTGAGTTTTTTCTGGCCTGGATCCCGTTGTAATGAGGTTCCACACCGAAACAGTAAATTAAACTGTATGCGATTAATATTTTAGAGGATAACGCCGGTTATGTCTCGGGTAGGTCTGGGATTTGTCCTCATCTGGCTCGTACTTTCGCGTTTTTCGCATACTTGTTTGCCAGATCCTGGCCTTTTTCCGGTATGGATCAGGTAGTAACGTGGTACCACACTGAAGCAGTCAATTAAACCTGTTTGCGATAAATATTTTAGAGGATAACGCCGGTTATGTCTCGGCTAGGTCTAGGATTTGCCGTCATCTGTCTCGTACTTTTGCGTTTTTCGCATAGTTGTTGGCCAGATCCTGAGTATTTTCTGGTGTGGATCCCGTAGTAATGTGGTACCACACTGAAACAGTCAATAAAAGCTGGTTCCGATTAGTATATTAGAGGATAACGATGGTTATGTCTGTGTCAGTTTTGGTATTTGCAATCATCTGGCTCATAGTTTCGCGTTTTTCGCACACTTGTTGGCCAGATCCTGGCCCTTTTCTGGTTTGGATCACGTAGTAATGTGGTACCACACTGAAACAGTCAATAGAAGCTGGTTCCGATAAGTATTTTAGAGGATAACACTGGTTATGTCTGGGTTAGTTCTGGTATTTGCTATCATCTGGCACATACTTTCGCGTTTTTCGCATACTTGTTGGCGAGATCCTGGGCTTTTTCTGGTTTGGATCACGTAGTAATGTGGTACCACACTGAAACAGTCAGTAGAAGCTGGTTCCGATAAGTATTTTAGAGGATAACGCTGGCTATGTCTGGGTTAGTTCTGGTATTTGCCATCATCTGGCACATGCCTTCGAGTTTTTCGCATACTTGTTGGCCTGATCCTGGGCTTTTTCTGGTTTGGATCCCGTGCCAATGTGGTACCACACTGAAACAGTCAATTAAACCTGGTTGCGATAACTATTTTGGAGTACAACGCCGGTTATGCCTGGGTTAGGTCTGGTCTTTGGCCTCACCTGGCTCGTACTTTCGCGTTTTTCGCATAGTTGTTGGCCAGATCCTGCGATTTCTCTGGCTTGGATCCCGTAGTAATGTGGTTCCACACCGAAACAGTCAATTAAACCTGGTAGCGATTAATATTTTAGAGGATAACGCCGGTTATGTCTGGGTTAGCTCTGGTATTTGCCCTCATCTGGCTCGAACTTTCGCATTTTTCGCATACTTGTTGGCCAGATCCTGGCCTTTGTCTGGCTTGGAGCACGTAGTAAAGTGGTACCACACTGAAACAGTCAATTAAACCTGGGTCCGATTAATATTTTAGAGGATAACGCCGGTTATGTCTGGGTTAGGTCTGGTATTTGCCCTCATCTGGCTCGTACTTTCGCATTTTTCGCATACTTGTTGACCAGATCCTGGACTATTTATGGCTTGGACCACGTAGTAAAGTGGTACCACACTGAAACAGTCAATTAAACCTGGGTCCGTTTAATATATTAGAGGATAACGCCGGTTATGTCTTGGTTAGGTCTGGTATTTGCCCTTATCTGGCTCGTACTTTCGCATTTTTCGCATACTTGTTGGCCAGATCCTGGCTTTTTTCTGGTTTGGATCACGTAGTAACGCGGTACCACACCGAAACTGTCAGTTAAACCTGGTTGCGATTACCATTTTGGAGGATAACGCCGGTTACGTCTGGGTTAGGTCTGGTATTTGCACACATCTGGCTCGCACTTTCGCATTTTTCGCATACTTGTTGGCCAGATCCTGGGTTTCTTCAGGTTTGGATCCCGTAGTAATGTGGTTCCACACCGAAACGGTCAACTAAACCTGGCTGCGATTAATATTTTAGAGGATAACGCCGGTAATGTCTGGGTTAGGTCTGGTATTTGCCCTCATCAGGCTCGTACTTTCACATTTTTCGCATACTTGTTGGCCAGATCCTGGCCTTTTTCTGGCTTGGACCACGTAGTAGTGTGGTACCAAACCGAAACAGTCAATTAGATCTGGTTGCGGTTAATATTTTAGAGAATAACGCCGGTTATATCTCGATTAGGTCTGGTATTTGCCCCCATCTGGTTCGAACTTTCGCATTTTTCGCATACTTGTTGGCCAGATCCTGGCCTTTGTCTGGCTTGGACCACGTAGTAATGTGGTACCACACTGAAACAGTCAATTAAACCTGGGTCCGTTTAATATTTTAGAGGATAACGCCGGTTATGTCTGGGTTAGGTCTGGCATTTGCCCTCATCTGGCTCGTACTTTCACATTTTTCGCATACTTGTTGGCCAGATCCTGGCCTTTTTCTGGCTTGGACCATGTAGTAATGTGGGACCACACTAAAAGAGTCAATTAAACCTGGTTGCGATTACTATTTTAGAGGATAACGCAGGTTATGTCTGGGTTAGGTCTGGTATTTGCCCTCATCTGGCTCGTACTTTCGCATTTTTCGCATACTTGTTGGCCAGATCCTGGGCTTTTTCTGGTTCGGATCACGTAGTAATGTGGTACCACACTGAAACAGTCAGTAGAAGCTGGTTCCGATAAGTATTTTAGAGGATAACGCTGGTTATGTCTGGGTTAGTTCTGGTATTTGCCCTCATCTGGCATGTACATTCGCATTTTTCGCATACTTGTTGGCCAGATCCTGGCCTTCCTCTGGCTTGGACCACGTAGTAAAGTGGTACCACACCGAAACAGTCAATTAAACCAGGTTCCGATTTATATTTTAGAGGATAACGCCGGTTACGTCTGGGTTAGGTCTGGTATTTGCACTCATCTGGCTCGTACTTTCGCATTTATCGCATACTTGTTGGCCAGATCCTGGGTTTCTTCAGGTTTGGATCCCGTAGTAATGTGGTTCCTCACCGAAACGGTCAACTAAACCTGGCTGCGATTAATATTTTAGAGGATAACGCCGGTAATGTCTGGGTTAGGTCTGGTATTTCTCCTCATCAGGCTCGTACTTTCGCGTTTTCGCATAGTTGTTGGCCAGATCCTGGACTATTTATGGCTTGGACCACGTAGTAATGTGGTAACACACTGAAACAGCCAATTAAACCTGGGTCCGTTTAATATTTTAGAGGATAACGCCGGTTATGTCTGGGTTAGGTCTGGTATTTGCCCTCATCTGGCTCGAACTTTCGCATTTTTCGCATACTTGTTGGCCAGATCCTGGCCTTTGTCTGGCTTGGAGCACGTAGTAAAGTGGTACCACACTGAAACAGGTAATTAAACCTGGGTCCGATTAATATTTTAGAGGATAACGCCGGTTATGTCTGGGTTAGGTCTGGTATTTGCCCTCATCTGGCTCGTACTTTCGCGTTTTCGCATAGTTGTTGGCCAGATCCTGGCTTTTTTCTGGTTTGGATCACGTAGTAACGCGGTACCACACAGAAACTGTCAATTAAACTTGGTTGCGATTACTATTTTGGAGGATAACGCCGGTTACGTCTGGGTTAGGTCTGGTATTTGCACTCATCTGGCTCGTACTTTCGCATTTATCGCATACTTGTTAGCCAGATCCTGGGTTTCTTCAGGTTTCGATCCCGTAGTAATGTGGTTCCACACCGAAACGGTCAACTACACCTGGCTGCGATTAATATTTTAGAGGATAACGCCGGTAATGTCTGGGTTAGGTCTGGTATTTGTCCTCATCAGGCTCGTACTTTCACATTTTTCGCATACTTGTTGGCCAGATCCTGGGATTTTTCTGGTTTGGATCCCGTAGTAACGCGGTACCACACCGAAACAGTCAATTAAACCTAGTTGCGATTACTATTTTGGAGGATAACGCCGGTTATGTCTGGGTTAGGACTGGTATTTGCCCTCATCTGGCTCGTACTTTCGCATTTTTCGCATACTTGTTGGCCAGATCCTGGCTTTTTTCTGGTTTGGATCACGTAGTAACGCGGTACCACACCGAAACTGTCAATTAAACCTGCGTCCGATTAATATTTTAGAGGATAACGCCGGTTATGTCTGGGTTAGGTCTGGTATTTGCCCTCATTTGGCTCGTACTTTCGCGTTTTCGCATAGTTGTTGGCCAGATCCAGGCTTTTTTCTGGTTTGGACCACGTAATAAAGTGGTACCACACTGAAACAGTCTATTAAACCTGGGCCCGTTTAATATTTTAGAGGATAACGCCGGTTATGTCTGGGTTAGGTCTGGTATTTGCCCTCATCTGGCTCGTACTTTCGCATTTTTCGCATACTTGTTGGCCAGATCCTGGACTATTTATGGCTTGGACCACGTAGTAAAGTGGTACCACACTGAAACAGTCAATTAAACCTGGGTCCGTTTAATATTTCAGAGGATAACTCCGGTTATGTCTTGGTTAGGTCTGGTATTTGCCCTCATCTGGCTCGTACTTTCGCATTTTTCGCATACTTGTTGGCCAGATCCTGGGTTTCTTCAGGTTTGGATCCCGTAGTAATGTGTTTCCACACCGAAACGGTCAACTAAACCTGGCTGCGATTAATATTTTAGAGGATAACGCCGGTAATGTCTGGGTTAGGTCTGGTATTTGTCCTCATCAGGCTCGTACTTTCACATTTTTCGCATACTTGTTGGCCAGATCCTGGCCTTTTTCTGGTTTGGACCACGTAGTAATGTGGGACCACACTAAAACAGTCAATTAAACCTGGTTGCGATTAATATTTTAGAGGATAACGCCGGTAATGTCTGGGTTAGGTCTGGTATTTGTCCTCATCAGGCTCGTACTTTCACATTTTTCGCATACTTGTTGGCCAGATCCTGGCCTTTCTCTGGTTTGGACCACGTAGTAATGTGGGACCACACTAAAACAGTTAATTAAACCTGGTTGCGATTAATATTTTAGAGGATAACGCCGGTTATGTCTGGGTTAGGTCTGGTATTTGCCCTCATTTGGCACGTACCTTCGCATTTTTCGCATACTTGTTGGCCAGATCCTGGGTTTCTTCAGGTTTGGATCCCGTAGCAATGTGGTTCCACACAGAAACAGTCATTTAAAGCTGGTTGCGATTAATATTTTAGAGGATAACGCCGGTTATGTCTGGGGTAGGTCTGGTATTAGCCCTCATCTGGCTCGTACTTTCGCGTTTTCGCATTGTTGTAGGTCAGATCCTGGGATTTTTCTGGTTTGAATCCCGTAGTAATGTGGTTCCACACTGGAACAGTCAATTAAAGCTGGTTGCGATTAATATTTTAGAGGATAACGCCGGTAATGTCTCGGTCAGGTCCGGTATTTGCCCTCATCTGGCTCGTACTTTCGCATTTTTCGCTTACTTGTTGGCCAGATCCTGGCCTTTTTCTGGCTTGGACCACGTAGTAAAGTGGTACCACACTGAAACACTCAATGAAACCTGGGTCCGTTTAATATTTTAGAGGATAACGCCGGTTATGTCTGGGTTAGGTCTGGTATTTGCCCTCATCTGGCTCGAACTGTCGCATTTTTCGCATTCTTGTTGGCCAGATCCTGGCCTTTGTCGGGCTTGGAGCACGTAGTAAAGTGATACCACACTGAAACAGACAATTAAACCTGGGTCCGATTAATATTTTAGAGGATAACGCCGGTTATGTCTGGGTTAGGTCTGGTATTTGCCCTCATCTGGCTCGAACTTTCGCATTTTTCGCATACTTGTCGGCCAGATCCTGGCCTTCTTCTGGATTGGACCACGTAGTAAAGTGGTACCACACCGAAACAGTCAATTAAACCAGGTTCCGTTTAATATTTTAGAGGATAACGCCGGTTATGTCTGGGTTAGGTCTGGTATTTGCCCTCATCTGGCTCGTACTTTCGCATTTTTCACATACTTGTTGGCCAGATCCTGGCTTTTTTCTGGTTTGGATCACGTAGTAACGCGGTACCACACCGAAACTGTCAATTAAACCTGGTTGCGATTACTATTTTGGAGGATAACGCCGGTTACGTCTGGGTTAGGTCTGGTATTTGCACTCATCTGGCTCGTACTTTCGCATTTATCGCATACTTGTTGGCCAGATCCTGGGTTTCTTCAGGTTTGGATCCCGTAGTAATGTGGTTCCACACCGAAACGGTCAACTACACCTGGCTGCGATTAATATTTCAGAGGATAACGCCGGTTATGTCTGGGTTAGGTCTGGTATTTGCCCTCATCTGGCTCGTACTTTCGCGTTTTCGCATAGTTGTTAGCCAGATCCAGGCTTGTTTCTGGTTTGGACCACGTAGTAAAGTGGTACCAAACTGAAACAGTCAATTAAACCTGGGTCCGTTTAATATTTTAGAGGATAACGCCGGTTATGTCTGGGTTAGGTCTGGTATTTGCCCTCATCTGGCTCGAACTTTCGCGTTTTCGCATAGTTGTTGGTCAGATCCTGGGATTTTTCTGGTTTGGATCCCGTAGTAATGTGGTTCCACACTGGAACAGTCAATTAAAGCTGGTTGCGATTAATATTTTAGAGGATAACGCCGGTAATGTCTCGATCAGGTCTGGTATTTGCCCTCATCTGTCTCGTACTTTCGCATTGTTAGCTTTCTTGTTGGCCAGATCCTGGCCTTTTTCTGGCTTGGACCACGTAGTAAAGTGGTACCACACTGAAACACTCAATGAAACCTGGGTCCGTTTAATATTTTAGAGGATAACGCCGGTTATGTCTGGGTTAGGTCTGGTATTTGCCCTCATCTGGCTCGAACTGTCGCATTTTTCGCATTCTTGTTGGCCAGATCCTGGCCTTTGTCGGGCTTGGAGCACGTAGTAAAGTGATACCACACTGAAACAGACAATTAAACCTGGGTCCGATTAATATTTTAGAGGATAACGCCGGTTATGTCTGGGTTAGGTCTGGTATTTGCCCTCATCTGGCTCGTACTTTCGCGTTTTCGCATAGTTGTTAGCCAGATCCAGGCTTTTTTCTGGTTTGGACCACGTAGTAAAGTGGTACCACACTGAAACAGTCAATTAAACCTGGGTCCGTTTAATATTTTAGAGGATAACGCCGGTTATGTCTGGGTTAGGTCTGGTATTTGCCCTCATCTGGCTCGAACTTTCGCATTTTTCGCATACTTGTCGGCCAGATCCTGGCCTTCTTCTGGATTGGACCACGTAGTAAAGTGGTACCACACCGAAACAGTCAATTAAACCAGGTTCCGTTTAATATTTTAGAGGATAACGCCGGTTATGTCTGGGTTAGGTCTGGTATTTGCCCTCATCTGGCTCGTACTTTCGCATTTTTCACATACTTGTTGGCCAGATCCTGGCTTTTTTCTGGTTTGGATCACGTAGTAACGCGGTACCACACCGAAACTGTCAATTAAACCTGGTTGCGATTACTATTTTGGAGGATAACGCCGGTTACGTCTGGGTTAGGTCTGGTATTTGCACTCATCTGGCTCGTACTTTCGCATTTATCGCATACTTGTTGGCCAGATCCTGGGTTTCTTCAGGTTTGGATCCCGTAGTAATGTGGTTCCACACCGAAACGGTCAACTACACCTGGCTGCGATTAATATTTCAGAGGATAACGCCGGTTATGTCTGGGTTAGGTCTGGTATTTGCCCTCATCTGGCTCGTACTTTCGCGTTTTCGCATAGTTGTTAGCCAGATCCAGGCTTTTTTCTGGTTTGGACCACGTAGTAAAGTGGTACCAAACTGAAACAGTCAATTAAACCTGGGTCCGTTTAATATTTTAGAGGATAACGCCGGTTATGTCTGGGTTAGGTCTGGTATTTGCCCTCATCTGGCTCGAACTTTCGCGTTTTCGCATAGTTGTTGGTCAGATCCTGGGATTTTTCTGGTTTGGATCCCGTAGTAATGTGGTTCCACACTGGAACAGTCAATTAAAGCTGGTTGCGATTAATATTTTAGAGGATAACGCCGGTAATGTCTCGATCAGGTCTGGTATTTGCCCTCATCTGTCTCGTACTTTCGCATTGTTAGCTTTCTTGTTGGCCAGATCCTGGCCTTTTTCTGGCTTGGACCACGTAGTAAAGTGGTACCACACTGAAACAGTCAATGAAACCTGGGTCCGTTTATTATTTTAGAGGATAACGCCGGTTATGTCTGGGTTAGGTCTGGTATTTGCCCTCATCTGGCTCGAACTTTCGCATTTTTCGCATACTTGTTGGCCAGATCCTGGCCTTTGTCTGGCTTGGAGCACGTAGTAATGTGGTTCCACACCGAAACGGTCAACTACACCTGGCTGCGATTAATATTCTAGAGGATAACGCCGGTTATGTCTGGGTTAGGTCTGGTATTTGCCCTCATCTGGCTCGTACTTTCGCGTTTTCGCATAGTTGTTAGCCAGATCCAGGCTTTTTTCTGGTTTGGACCACGTAGTAAAGTGGTACCACACTGAAACAGTCAATTAAACCTGGGTCCGTTTAATATTTTAGAGGATAACGCCGGTTATGTCTGGGTTAGGTCTGGTATTTGCCCTCATCTGGCTCGAACTTTCGCATTTTTCGCATACTTGTTGGCCAGATCCTGGCCGTCTTCTGGATTGGACCACGTAGTAAAGTGGTACCACACCGAAACAGTCAATTAAACCAGGTTCCGTTTAATATTTTAGAGGATAACGCCGGTTATGTCTGGGTTAGGTCTGGTATTTGCCCTCATCTGGCTCGTACTTTCGCATTTTTCGCATACTTGTTGGCCAGATCCTGGCTTTTTTCTGGTTTGGATCACGTAGTAACGCGGTACCACACCGAAACTGTCAATTAAACCTGGTTGCGATTACTATTTTGGAGGATAACGCCGGTTACGTCTGGGTTAGGTCTGGTATTTGCACTCATCTGGCTCGTACTTTCGCATTTATCGCATACTTGTTGGCCAGATCCTGGGTTTCTTCAGGTTTGGGTCCCGTAGTAATGTGGTTCCACACCGAAACGGTCAACTACACCTGGCTGCGATTAATATTTTAGAGGATAACGCCGGTAATGTCTGGGTTAGGTCTGGTATTTGTCCTCATCAGGCTCGTACTTTCACATTTTTCGCATACTTGTTGGCCAGATCCTGGGATTTTTCTGTTTTGGATCCCGTAGTAACGCGGTACCACACCGAAACAGTCAATTAAACCTAGTTGCGATTACTATTTTGGAGGATAACGCCGGTTATATCTGGGGTAGGTCTGGTATTTGCCCTCATCTGGCTCGTACCTTCGCATTTTTCGCATACTTGTTGGCCAGATCCTGGCTTTTTTCTGGTTTGGATCACGTAGTAAAGTGGTACCACACTGAAACAGTCAATTAAACCTGCGTCCGATTAATATTTTAGAGGATAACGCCGGTTATGTCTGGGTTAGGTCTGGTATTTGCCCTCATCTGGCTCGTACCTTCGCATTTTTCGCATACTTATTGGCCAGATCCTGGCTTTTTTCTGGTTTGGATCACGTAGTAACGCGGTACCACACCGAAACAGTCAATTAAACCTTGTTGCGATTACTATTTGGAGGATAACGCCGGTTATGTCTGGGGTAGGTCTGGTATTTGCCCTCATCTGGCTCGTACTTTCGCGTTTTGGCGTAGTTGTTGGCCAGATCCTGGGATTTTTCTGGTTTGGATCCCGTAGTAATGTGGTTCCACACAGAAACAGTCAATTAAACCAGGTTCCGATTAATATTTTAGAGGATAACGCCGGTTCTGTCTAGGTTAGGTCTGGGATTTGCCCTCATCTGGCTCGAACTTTCGCATTTTTCGCACACTTGTAGGCCAGATCCTGGACTTTTTCTGGCTTGGACCACGTAGTAATGTGGCACCACACTGAAACTGTCAATTAAACCTGGGTCCGATTAATATTTTAGAGGATAACGCCGGTTATGTCTCGGGTAGGTCTGCGATTTGTCCACATCTGGCTCGTACTTTCGCGTTTTTCGCATTCTTGTTGGCCGGATCCTGGCCGTTTTTTGGCTTGGACCACGTAGTAATGTGGTACCACACCGAAACAGTCAATTAAACCTGGTTGCGAATGATATTTTAGAGGATAACGCTGGTTATGTCTGGGATAGTTCTGGTATTTGCAATCATCTTGCCCATACTTTCGTGTTTTTCGCATAGTTGTTGGCCAGATCCTGGGTTTTTTCGCGTTTGGATCCCGCAGTAATGTGGTACCAAACTGAAACAGTCAATAGAAGCTGGTTCCGATAAGTATTTTAGAGGATAACGCTGGTTACGTCTGGGTTAGTTCTGGTATTTGCAATCATGTGGCTCATACTTTCGCGTTTTTCGCATACTTGTTGGCCAGATCCTCGGTTTTTTTCTGGTTTGGATCCCGTAGTAATGCGGTACCACACCGAAACAGTCAATTAAAGCTGGTTGCAATTAATATTTTAGAGGATAACGCCGGTTATGTCTCGGTTAGGTCTGGGATTTGCACTCATCTGTCTCGTACATTCGCACTTTTCGCTTAGTTGTTGGCCAGATCCTGGGCTTTTTCTGGTTTGGATCACGTAGTAACGCGGTACCACACCGAAACAGTCAATAGCAGCTGGTTCCGATAAGTATTTTACAGGATAACGCTGGTTATGTCTGGGTTAGTTCGGGTATTTGCTATCATCAGGCTCATACTTTCGCGTTTTTCGCATACTTGTTGGCCAGATTCTGGGCTTTTCCTGGTTGGGATCACGTAGTAATGTGATACCACACTGAAACAGTCAATAGAAGCTGGTTCCGATAAGTATTCTACAGGATAACGCTGGCTATGTCTGGGTTAGTTCTGGTATTTGCTATCATCAGGCTCATACTTTCGCGTTTTTCGCATATTTGTTGGCCAGATCGTGGGTTTTTTCTCGTTTGGATCCCGCAGAAATGTGGTACCAAACTGAAACAGTCAATAGAAGCTGGTTCCGATAAGTATTTTAGAGGATAACGCTGGTTATGTCTGGGTTAGTTCTGGTATTTGCTATCATCTGGCACATACTTTCGCGTTTTTCGCATACTTGTTGGCCAGATTCTGGGCTTTTCCTGGTTTGGATCACGTAGTAATGTGGTACCACACTGAAACGGTCAATAGAAGCTGGTTCCGATAAGTATTTTACAGGATAACGCTGGTTATGTCTGGGTTAGTTCTGGTATTTGCAATAATCTGGCTCATACTTTAGCGTTTTTCGCATACTTGTTGGCCAGATCCTGGGCTTTTTCTGGTTTGGATCACGTAGTAATGTGGTACCACACCGAAACAGTCAATTAAACCTTGTTGCGATTACTATTTGGAGGATAACGCCGGTTATGTCTGGGGTAGGTCTGGTATTTGCCCTCATCTGGCTCGTACTTTCGCATTTATCGCATACTTGTTGGCCAGATCCTGGGATTTTTCTGCTTTGGATCCCGTAGTAACGCGGTACCACACCGAAACAGTCAATTAAACCTTGTTGCGATTACTATTTGGAGGATAACGCCGGTTATGCCTGGGATAGTTCTGGTATTTGCAATCATCTGGCCCATACTTTCGCGTTTTTCGCATACTTGTTTGCCAGATCCTGGTTTTTTTCTGGTTTGGATCCCGTAGTAATGTGGTTCCACACCGAAACAGTCAATTAAACCTGGTTGCGAATAATATTTTAGAGGATAACGCCGGTTACGTCTGGGTTAGGTCTGGTATTTGCACTCATCTGGCTCGTACTTTCGCATTTATCGCATACTTGTTGGCCAGATCCTGGGTTTCTTCAGGTTTGGGTCCCGTAGTAATGTGGTTCCACACCGAAACGGTCAACTACACCTGGCTGCGATTAATATTTTAGAGGATAACGCCGGTAATGTCTGGGTTAGGTCTGGTATTTGTCCTCATCAGGCTCGTACTTTCACATTTTTCGCATACTTGTTGGCCAGATCCTGGGATTTTTCTGTTTTGGATCCCGTAGTAACGCGGTACCACACCGAAACAGTCAATTAAACCTAGTTGCGATTACTATTTTGGAGGATAACGCCGGTTATATCTGGGGTAGGTCTGGTATTTGCCCTCATCTGGCTCGTACTTTCGCGTTTTCGCATAGTTGTTGGCCAGATCCTGGACTATTTATGGCTTGGTCCACGTAGTAATGTGGTAACACACTGAAACAGCCAATTAAACCTGGGTCCGATATATTTTAGAGGTTAACGCCGGTTATGCCTGGGTTAGGTCTGGTATTTGCCCCCATCTGGCTCGAACTTTCGCATTTTTCGCATACCTGTTGGCCAGATCATGGCCTTTGTCTGGCTTGGAGCACGTAGTAACGCGGTACCACACCCAAACAGTCAATTAAACCTGGTTGCGATTACTATTTTGGAGGATAACGCCGGTTATGTCTGGGTTAGGTCTGGTATTTGCCCTCATCTGGCTCGTACTTTCGCATTTTTCGCATACTTGTTGGCCAGATCCTGGCTTTTTTCTGGTTTGGATCACGTAGTAACGCGGTACCACACCGAAACTGTCAATTAAACCTGGTTGCGATTCCTATTTTGGAGGATAACGCCGGTTACGTCTGGGTTAGGTCTGGTATTTGCACACATCTGGCTCGTACTTTCGCATTTTTCGCATACTTGTTGGTCAGATCCTAGGTTTCTTCAGGCTTGGATCCCGTAGTAATGTGGTTCCACACCGAAACGGTCAACTAAACCTGGCTGCGATTAATATTTTAGAGGATAACGCCGGTAATGTCTGGGTTAGGTCTGGTATTTGTCCTCATCAGGCTCGTACTTTCACATTTTTCGCATACTTGTTGGCCAGATCCTGGCCTTTTTCTGGCTTGGACCAAGTAGTAATGTGGGACCACACTAAAACAGTTAATTAAACCTGGTTGCGATTAATATTTTAGAGAATAACGCCGGTTATATCTCGATTAGGTCTGGTATTTGCCTTCATCTGGCTCGTACTTTCGCATTTTTCGCATACTTGTTGGCCACATCCTGGGATATTTCTGGTTTGGATCACGTATTAATGCGGAACCTCACCGAAACAGTCAAATAAACCTGGTTGCGATTAATATTTTAGAGGATAACGCCGGTTATGTCTGGGGTAAGTCTGGTATTTGCCCTTATCTGGCTCGTACTTTCGCGTTTTCGCATAGTTGTTGGTCAGATCCTGGGATTTTTCTGGTTTGGATCCCGTAGTAATGTGGTTCCACACTGAAACAGTCAATTAAAGCTGGTTGCGATTAATATTTTAGAGGATAACGCCGGTTATGTCTCGGTTAGGTCTGGTATTTGCCCTTATCTGGCTCGTACTTTCGCATTCTTCGCATACTTGTTGGCCAGATCCTGGCCTTTTTCTGGCTTGGACCACGTAGTAAAGTTGTACCACACTGAAACAGTCAATTAAACCTGGGTCCGTTTAATATTTGAGAGGATAACGCCGGTTATGTCTGGGTAAGGTCTGGTATTTGCCCCCATCTGGCTCGAACTTTCGCATTTTTCGCATACCTGTTGGCCAGATCATGGCCTTTGTCTGGCTTGGAGCACGTAGTAACGCGGTACCACACCCAAACAGTCAATTAAACCTGGTTGCGATTACTATTTTGGAGGATAACGCCGGTTATGTCTGGGTTAGGTCTGGTATTTGCCCTCATCTGGCTCGTACTTTCGCATTTTTCGCATACTTGTTGGCCAGATCCTGGCTTTTTTCTGGTTTGGATCACGTAGTAACGCGGTACCACACCGAAACTGTCAATTAAACCTGGTTGCGATTCCTATTTTGGAGGATAACGCCGGTTACGTCTGGGTTAGGTCTGGTATTTGCACTCATCTGGCTCGTACTTTCGCATTTTTCGCATACTTGTTGGTCAGATCCTAGGTTTCTTCTGGCTTGGATCCCGTAGTAATGTGGTTCCACACCGAAACGGTCAACTAAACCTGGCTGCGATTAATATTTTAGAGGATAACGCCGGTAATGTCTGGGTTAGGTCTGGTATTTGTCCTCATCAGGGCTCGTACTTTCACATTTTTCGCATACTTGTTGGCCAGATCCTGGGATTTTTCTGTTTTGGATCCCGTAGTAACGCGGTACCACACCGAAACAGTCAATTAAACCTGGCTGCGATTAATATTTTAGAGGATAACGCCGGTTATGTCTGGGTTAGGTCTGGTATTTGCCCTCATCTGGCTCGTACTTTCGCGTTTTCGCATAGTTGTTGGCCAGATCCTGGACTATTTATGGCTTGGTCCACGTAGTAATGTGGTAACACACTGAAACAGTCAATTAAACCTGGTTGCGATTACTATTTTGGAGGATAACGCCGGTTATGTCTGGGTTAGGTCTGGTATTTGCCCTCATCTGGCTCGTACTTTCACATTTTTCGCATACTTGTTGGCCAGATCCTGGCCTTTTTCTGGCTTGGACCAAGTAGTAATGTGGGACCACACTAAAACAGTTAATCAAACCTGGTTGCGATTAATATTTTAGAGAATAACGCCGGTTATATCTCGATTAGGTCTGGTATTTGCCTTCATCTGGCTCGTACTTTCGCATTTTTCGCATACTTGTTGGCCAGATCCTGGTCTTTGTCTGGCTTGGAGCACGTAGTAACGCGGTACCATACCGAAACAGTCAATTAAACCTGGTTGCGATTACTATTTCGGAGGATAACGCCGGTTATGTCTGGGTTAGGTCTGGTATTTGCCCTCATCTGGCTCGTACTTTCGCATTTTTCGCATACTTGTTGGCCAGATCCTGGCATTTTTCTGGTTTGGATCACGTAGTTACGCGGTACCACACCGAAACAGTCAATTAAACCTGGTTGCGATTACTATTTTGGAGGATAACGCCGGTTATGTCTGGGGTAAGTCTGGTATTTGCCCTTATCTGGCTCGTACTTTCGCGTTTTCGCATAGTTGTTGGTCAGATCCTGGGATTTTTCTGGTTTGGATCCCGTAGTAATGTGGTTCCACACTGAAACAGTCAATTAAAGCTGGTTGCGATTAATATTTTAGAGGATAACGCCGGTTATGTCTCGGTTAGGTCTGGTATTTGCCCTTATCTGGCTCGTACTTTCGCATTTTTCGCATACTTGTTGGCCAGATCCTGGCCTTTTACTGGCTTGGACCACGTAGTAAAGTTGTACCACAATGAAACAGTCAATTAAACCTGGGTCCGTTTAATATTTGAGAGGATAGCGCCGGTTATGTCTGGGTTAGGTCTGGTATTTGCCCTCATCTGGCTCGAACTTTCGCATTTTTCGCATACTTGTTGGCCAGATCCTGGCCTTTGTCTGGCTTGGAGCACGTAGTAAAGTGGTACCACACTGAAGCAGTCAATTAAACCTGCGTCCGATTAATATTTTAGAGGATAACGCCGGTTATGTCTGGGTTAGGTCTGGTATTTGCCCTCATCTGGCTCGTACCTTCGCATTTTTCGCATACTTGTTGGCCAGATCCTGGCTTTTTTCTGGTTTGGATCACGTAGTAAAGTGGTACCACACTGAAACAGTCAATTAAACCTGCGTCCGATTAATATTTTAGAGGATAACGCCGGTTATGTCTGGGTTAGGTCTGGTATTTGCCCTCATCTGGCTCGTACCTTCGCATTTTTCGCATACTTGTTGGCCAGATCCTGGCTTTTTTCTGGTTTGGATCACGTAGTAACGCGGTACCACACCGAAACAGTCAATTAAACCTTGTTGCGATTACTATTTTGGAGGATAACGCCGGTTATATCTGGGGTAGGTCTGGTATTTGCCATCATCTGGCTCGTACTTTCGCGTTTTCGCATAGTTGTTGGCCAGATCCTGGACTATTTATGGCTTGGTCCACGTAGTAATGTGGTAACACACTGAAACAGCCAATTAAACCTGGGTCCGATTAATATTTTAGAGGTTAACGCCGGTTATGCCTGGGTTAGGTCTGGTATTTGCCCCCATCTGGCTCGAACTTTCGCATTTTCCGCATACCTGTTGGCCAGATCATGGCCTTTGTCTGGCTTGGAGCACGTAGTAACGCGGTACCACACCCAAACAGTCAATTAAACCTGGTTGCGATTACTATTTTGGAGGATAACGCCGGTTATGTCTGGGTTAGGTCTGGTATTTGCCCTCATCTGGCTCGTACTTTCGCATTTTTCGCATACTTGTTGGCCAGATCCTGGCTTTTTTCTGGTTTGGATCACGTAGTAACGCGGTACCACACCGAAACTGTCAATTAAACCTGGTTGCGATTCCTATTTTGGAGGATAACGCCGGTTACGTCTGGGTTAGGTCTGGTATTTGCACTCATCTGGCTCGTACTTTCGCATTTTTCGCATACTTGTTGGTCAGATCCTAGGTTTCTTCAGGCTTGGATCCCGTAGTAATGTGGTTCCACACCGAAACGGTCAACTAAACCTGGCTGCGATTAATATTTTAGAGGATAACGCCGGTAATGTCTGGGTTAGGTCTGGTATTTGTCCTCATCAGGCTCGTACTTTCACATTTTTCGCATACTTGTTGGCCAGATCCTGGCCTTTTTCTGGCTTGGACCAAGTAGTAATGTGGGACCACACTAAAACAGTTAATTAAACCTGGTTGCGATTAATATTTTAGAGAATAACGCCGGTTATATCTCGATTAGGTCTGGTATTTGCCTTCATCTGGCTCGTACTTTCGCATTTTTCGCATACTTGTTGGTCAGATCCTAGGTTTCTTCAGGCTTGGATCCCGTAGTAATGTGGTTCCACACCGAAACGGTCAACTAAACCTGGCTGCGATTAATATTTTAGAGGATAACGCCGGTAATGTCTGGGTTAGGTCTGGTATTTGTCCTCATCAGGCTCGTACTTTCACATTTTTCGCATACTTGTTGGCCAGATCCTGGCCTTTTTCTGGCTTGGACCAAGTAGTAATGTGGGACCACACTAAAACAGTTAATTAAACCTGGTTGCGATTAATATTTTAGAGAATAACGCCGGTTATATCTCGATTAGGTCTGGTATTTGCCTTCATCTGGCTCGTACTTTCGCATTTTTCGCATACTTGTTGGCCACATCCTGGGATATTTCTGGTTTGGATCACGTATTAATGCGGAACCTCACCGAAACAGTCAAATAAACCTGGTTGCGATTAATATTTTAGAGGATAACGCCGGTTATGTCTGGGGTAAGTCTGGTATTTGCCCTTATCTGGCTCGTACTTTCGCGTTTTCGCATAGTTGTTGGTCAGATCCTGGGATTTTTCTGGTTTGGATCCCGTAGTAATGTGGTTCCACACTGAAACAGTCAATTAAAGCTGGTTGCGATTAATATTTTAGAGGATAACGCCGGTTATGTCTAGGTTAGGTCTGGTATTTGCCCTCATCTGGCTCGTACTTTCGCATTTTTCGCATACTTGTTGGCCAGATCCTGGCTTTTTTCTGGTTTGGATCACGTAGTAACGCGGTACCACACCGAAACTGTCAATTAAACCTGGTTGCGATTCCTATTTTGGAGGATAACGCTGGTTATGTCTGGGATAGTTCTGGTATTTGCAATCATCTGGCACATACTTTCGCGTTTTTCGCATACTTGTTGGCCAGATCCTGGCCCTTTTCTGGTTTGGATCACGTAGTAATGTGGTACCACACCGAAGCAGTCAATTAAACCTGGTTGCGAATAATATTTTAGAGGATAACGCTGGTTATGTCTGGGATAGTTCTGGTATTTGCAATCATCTGGCCCATACTTTCGCGTTTTTCGCATACTTGTTTGCCAGATCCTGGTTTTTTTCTGGTTTGGATCCCGTAGTAATGTGGTTCCACACCGAAACAGTCAATTAAACCTGGTTGCGATTAATATTTTAGAGGATAACGCCGGTTGTGTCTCGGTTAGGTCTGGTATTTGCCCTCATCTGGCTCGTACTTTCGCATTTTTCGCATACTTGTAAGCCACATCGTGGCCTTCTTCTGGTGTGGACGACGTAGTCAAGTGGTACCACACTGAAACAGTCAATTAATACTAGTTCCGATTAATATTTTAGAGGATAACGCCGGTTATGTCTCGGTTAGGTCAGCGATTTGCCCTCATCTGGCACATACTTTAGCGTTTTTCGCATACTTGTTGGCCAGATCCTGGGCTTTTTCTGGTTTGGATCACGTAGTAATGTGGTACCACACCGAAACAGTCAATTAAACCTTGTTGCGATTACTATTTGGAGGATAACGCCGGTTATGTCTGGGGTAGGTCTGGTATTTGCCCTCATCTGGCTCGTACTTTCGCATTTATCGCATACTTGTTGGCCAGATCCTGGTTTTTTTCTGGTTTGGATCCCGTAGTAATGTGGTTCCACACCGAAACAGTCAATTAAACCTGGTTGCGAATAATATTTTAGAGGATAACGCCGGTTACGTCTGGGTTAGGTCTGGTATTTGCACTCATCTGGCTCGTACTTTCGCATTTATCGCATACTTGTTGGCCAGATCCTGGGTTTCTTCAGGTTTGGGTCCCGTAGTAATGTGGTTCCACACCGAAACGGTCAACTACACCTGGCTGCGATTAATATTTTAGAGGATAACGCCGGTAATGTCTGGGTTAGGTCTGGTATTTGTCCTCATCAGGCTCGTACTTTCACATTTTTCGCATACTTGTTGGCCAGATCCTGGGATTTTTCTGTTTTTGATCCCGTAGTAACGCGGTACCACACCGAAACAGTCAATTAAACCTAGTTGCGATTACTATTTTGGAGGATAACGCCGGTTATATCTGGGGTAGGTCTGGTATTTGCCCTCATCTGGCTCGTACTTTCGCGTTTTCGCATAGTTGTTGGCCAGATCCTGGACTATTTATGGCTTGGTCCACGTAGTAATGTGGTAACACACTGAAACAGCCAATTAAACCTGGGTCCGATATATTTTAGAGGTTAACGCCGGTTATGCCTGGGTTAGGTCTGGTATTTGCCCCCATCTGGCTCGAACTTTCGCATTTTTCGCATACCTGTTGGCCAGATCATGGCCTTTGTCTGGCTTGGAGCACGTAGTAACGCGGTACCACACCCAAACAGTCAATTAAACCTGGTTGCGATTACTATTTTGGAGGATAACGCCGGTTATGTCTGGGTTAGGTCTGGTATTTGCCCTCATCTGGCTCGTACTTTCGCATTTTTCGCATACTTGTTGGCCAGATCCTGGCTTTTTTCTGGTTTGGATCACGTAGTAACGCGGTACCACACCGAAACTGTCAATTAAACCTGGTTGCGATTCCTATTTTGGAGGATAACGCCGGTTACGTCTGGGTTAGGTCTGGTATTTGCACACATCTGGCTCGTACTTTCGCATTTTTCGCATACTTGTTGGTCAGATCCTAGGTTTCTTCAGGCTTGGATCCCGTAGTAATGTGGTTCCACACCGAAACGGTCAACTAAACCTGGCTGCGATTAATATTTTAGAGGATAACGCCGGTAATGTCTGGGTTAGGTCTGGTATTTGTCCTCATCAGGCTCGTACTTTCACATTTTTCGCATACTTGTTGGCCAGATCCTGGCCTTTTTCTGGCTTGGACCAAGTAGTAATGTGGGACCACACTAAAACAGTTAATTAAACCTGGTTGCGATTAATATTTTAGAGAATAACGCCGGTTATATCTCGATTAGGTCTGGTATTTGCCTTCATCTGGCTCGTACTTTCGCATTTTTCGCATACTTGTTGGCCACATCCTGGGATATTTCTGGTTTGGATCACGTATTAATGCGGAACCTCACCGAAACAGTCAAATAAACCTGGTTGCGATTAATATTTTAGAGGATAACGCCGGTTATGTCTGGGGTAAGTCTGGTATTTGCCCTTATCTGGCTCGTACTTTCGCGTTTTCGCATAGTTGTTGGTCAGATCCTGGGATTTTTCTGGTTTGGATCCCGTAGTAATGTGGTTCCACACTGAAACAGTCAATTAAAGCTGGTTGCGATTAATATTTTAGAGGATAACGCCGGTTATGTCTCGGTTAGGTCTGGTATTTGCCCTTATCTGGCTCGTACTTTCGCATTCTTCGCATACTTGTTGGCCAGATCCTGGCCTTTTTCTAGCTTGGACCACGTAGTAAAGTTGTACCACACTGAAACAGTCAATTAAACCTGGGTCCGTTTAATATTTGAGAGGATAACGCCGGTTATGTCTGGGTAAGGTCTGGTATTTGCCCTCATCTGGCTCGAACTTTCGCATTTTTCGCATACTTGTTGGCCAGATCCTGGCTTTTTTCTGGTTTGGATCACGTAGTAAAGTGGTACCACACTGAAACAGTCAATTAAACCTGCGTCCGATTAATATTTTAGAGGATAACGCCGGTTATGTCTCGGTTAGGTCTGGTATTTGCCCTCATCTGGCTCGTACCTTCCCATTTTTCGCATACTTGTTGGCCAGATCCTGGCTTTTTTCTGGTTTGGATCACGTAGTAACGCGGTACCACACCGAAACAGTCAATTAAACCTTGTTGCGATTACTATTTGGAGGATAACGCCGGTTGTGTCTGGGGTAGGTCTGGTATTTGCCCTCATCTGGCTCGTACTTTCGCGTTTTGGCGTAGTTGTTGGCCAGATCCTGGGATTTTTCCGGTTTGGATCCCGTAGTAATGTGGTTCCACACAGAAACAGTCAATTAAACCAGGTTCCGATTAATATTTTAGAGGATAACGCCGGTTATGTCTAGGTTAGGTCTGGGATTTGCCCCCATCTGGCTCGAACTTTCGCATTTTTCGCACACTTGTTGGCCAGATCCTGGACTTTTTCTGGCTTGGACCACGTAGTAATGTGGTACCACACTGAAACTGTCAATTAAACCTGGGTCCGATTAATATTTTAGAGGATAACGCCGGTTATGTCTCGGGTAGGTCTGGGATTTGTCCACATCTGGCTCGTACTTTCGCGTTTTTCGCATTCTTGTTGGCCGGATCCTGGCCGTTTTTTGGCTTGGACCACGTAGTAATGTGGTACCACACCGAAACAGTCAATTAAACCTGGTTGCGAATGATATTTTAGAGGATAACGCTGGTTATGTCTGGGATAGTTCTGGTATTTGCAATCATCTTGCCCATACTTTCGTGTTTTTCGCATAGTTGTTGGCCAGATCCTGGGATTTTTCTGGTTTGGATCCCGTAGTAATGTGGTTCCACACCGAAACAGTCAATTAATCCTGGTTGCGATTAATATTTTAGAGGATAACGCCGGTTATGTCTGGGTTAGGTCTGGTATTTGCCCTCATCAGGCCCGTCCTTTCGCGTTTTTCGCATATTTGTTGACCAGATCGTGGGTTTTTTCGCGTTTGGATCCCGCAGTAATGTGGTACCAAACTGAAACAGTCAATAGAAGCTGGTTCCGATAAGTATTTTAGAGGATAACGCTGGTTACGTCTGGGTTAGTTCTGGTATTTGCAATCATGTGGCTCATACTTTCGCGTTTTTCGCATACTTGTTGGCCAGATCCTCGGTTTTTTTCTGGTTTGGATCCCGTAGTAATGCGGTACCACACCGAAACAGTCAATTAAAGCTGGTTGCAATTAATATTTTAGAGGATAACGCCGGTTATGTCTCGGTTAGGTCTGGGATTTGCACTCATCTGTCTCGTACATTCGCACTTTTCGCTTAGTTGTTGGCCAGATCCTGTGCTTTTTCTGGCTTGGATCACGTAGTAATGTGGTCCCACACTGTCAATAAAAGCTGGTTCCGATTAGTATTTTAGAGGATAACGCCGGTTATGTCTAGGTTAGCTCTGGTATTTGCAATCATGTGGCTCATACTTTCGCGTTTTTCGCATACCTGTTGGCCAGATCCTGGCCACTTTCTGGTTTGGATCACGTAGTAACGCGGTACCACACCGAAACAGTCAATAGCAGCTGGTTCCGATAAGTATTTTACAGGATAACGCTGGTTATGTCTGGGTTAGTTCTGGTATTTGCTATCATCTGGCACATACTTTCGCGTTTTTCGCATACTTGTTGGCCAGATTCTGGACTTTTCCTGGTTTGGATCACGTAGTAATGTGGTACCACACTGAAACGGTCAATAGAAGCTGGTTCCGATAAGTATTTGACAGGATAACGCTGGTTATGTCTGGGTTAGTTCTGGTATTTGCTATCATCAGGCTCATACTTTCGCGTTTTTCGCATACTTGTTGGCCAGATTCTGGGCTTTTCCTGGTTTGGATCACGTAGTAATGTGGTACCACACTGAAACAGTCAATAGAAGCTGGTTCCGATAAGTATTTTACAGGATAACGCTGGTTATGTCTGGGTTAGTTCTGGTATTTGCAATAATCTGGCTCATACTTTCGAGTTTTTCGCATACTTGTTGGCCAGATCCTGGGCTTTTCCTGGTTTGGATCACGTAGTAACGTGGTACCACACTGGTACAGACAATTAAACCTGGTTGCGATTAATACTTTAGAGGATAACGCCGGTTATGTCTGGGATAGTTCTGGTATTTGCAATCATCTGGCTCAAACTTTCGCGTTTTTCGCATAGTTGTTGGCCGGATCCTGGGATTTTTCTGGTTTGGATCCCGTAGTAATGTGGTTCCACACCGAAACAGTCAACTAAACCTGGTTGCGATTAATATTTTAGAGGATAACGCCGGTAATGTCTCGGTTAGGTCTGGTATTTGCAATCATCTGGCTCATACTTTCGCGTTTTTCGCATAGTTGTTAGCCAGATCCTGGGATTTTTCTAGCTAGGACCACGTAGTAATGTGGTACCACACCGAAGCAGTCAATTAAACCTGGTTGCGAATAATATTTTAGAGGATAACGCTGGTTATGTCTGGGATAGTTCTGGTATTTGCAATCATCTGGCACATACTTTCGCGTTTTTCGCATACTTGTTGGCCAGATCCTGGGCTTTTTCTGGTTTGGATCACGTAGTAATGTGGTACCACACTGAAACAGTCAGTAGAAGCTGGTTCCGATAAGTATTTTATAGGATAACGCTGGTTATGTCTCGGTTATTTCTGGTATTTGCTATCATCTGGCACATACCTTCGAGTTTTTCGCATACTTATTGGCCAGATCCTGGGCTTTTTCTGGTTTGGATCACGTAGTAATGTGGTACCACACTGAAATAGGCAATTAAACCTGGATGCGATTAATATTTTAGAGTATAACGCCGGTTATGTCTCGGGTAGGTCTGGTATTTGCCCTCATCTGGCTCGTACTTTCGCATTTTTCGCATTCTTTTTGACCAGATCCTGGCCTTTTTCTGGCTTGGTCCACGTAGTAATGTGGTACCAAACCAAAACAGTCAATTAAACCTGGTTGCGAATAATATTTTAGAGGATAACGGTGGTTATGTCTGGGATAGTTCTGGTATTTGCAATCATCTGGCCCATACTTTCGCGTTTTTCGCATACTTGTTTGCCAGATCCTGGTTTTTTTCTGGTTTGGATCCCGTAGTAATGTGGTTCCACACCGAAACAGTCAATTAAACCTGGTTGCGATTAATATTTTAGAGGATAACGCCGGTTGTGTCTCGGTTAGGTCTGGTATTTGCCCTCATCTGGCTCGTACTTTCGCATTTTTCGCATACTTGTAAGCCAGATCGTGGCCTTCTTCTGGTGTGGACGACGTAGTGAAGTGGTACCACACTGAAACAGTCAATTAATACTAGTTCCGATTAATATTTTAGAGGATAACGCCGGTTATGTCTCGGTTAGGTCAGCGATTTGCCCTCATCTGGCACATAACTTAGCGTTTTTCGCATACTTGTTGGCCAGATCCTGGGCTTTTTCTGGTTTGGATCACGTAGTAATGTGGTACCACACTGAAACAGACAATTAAACCTGGTTGCGATTATTATTTTAGAGGATAACGCCGGTTATGTCTCGGCTAGGTCTGGTATTCGCCCTCATCTCGCTCGTACTTTCGCATTTTTCGCATACTTGTTGGCCAGATCCTGGCCTTTTTCTGATTTGGATCACGTAGTAACGCGGTACCACACCGAAACAGTCAATTAAACCGGGTTGCGATTACTATTTTGGAGGATAACGCCGGTTATGTCTGGGTTAGGTCTGGTACTTGCCCTCATCTGGCACGTACTTTCCCATTTTTCGCATACTTCTTGGCCAGATCCTGAGTTTTTTCTGGTTTGGATCCCGTAATAATGTGGTACCACACTGGAACAGACAATTAAACCTGGTTGCGATTAATACTTTAGAGGATAACGCCGGTTATGTCTCGGGTAGGTCTGGGATTTGTCCACATCTGGCCCGTACTTTCGCATTTTTCGCATACTTGTTGGCCAGATCCTGGCCCATTTCTGGTTTGGATCACGTAGTAATGTGGTACCACATTGAAGCAGTCAATAGAAGCTGGTTCCGCTTAGTAATTTAGAGGATAACGCTGGTTATGCCTGGGTTAGTTCTGATATTTGCAATAATCTGGCTCATACTTTCGCGTTTTTCGCATACTTGTTGGCCAGATCCTGGGCTTTTCCTGGTTTGGATCACGTAGTAATGTGGTACCACACTGGAACAGACAATTCAACCTGGTTGCGATTAATATTTTAGAGGATAACGCTGGTTATGCCTGGGTTAGTTCTGATATTTGCAATAATCTGGCACATACTTTCGCGTTTTTCGCATACTTGATGGCCAGATCCTGGCCTTTTTCTGGATCGGATCACGTAGCAATGCGGTACCACACCGAAACAGTCAATTAAACCTGTTTGCGATTACTATTTTGGAGGATAACGCCGGTTATGTCTCGGTTAGGTCTGGGATTTGCACTCATCTGTCTCGTACATTCGCACTTTTCGCATAGTTGTTGGCCAGATCCTGGGCATTTTCTGGCTTGGATCACGTAGTAATGTGGTCCCACACTGTCAATAAAAGCTGGTTCCGATTAGTATTTTAGAGGATAACGCCGGTTATGTCTAGGTTAGCTCTGGTATTGGCAATTATGTGGCTCATACTTTCGCGTTTTTCGCATACTTGTTGGGCAGATCCTGGGTTTTTTCTGGTTTGGATCACGTAGTAATGTGGTAGCACACTGAAACAGTCAATAAAAGCTGGTTCCGGTTAATAGTTTGGAGGATAACGCTGGTTATGTTTGGGTTAGTTCTGGTATTAGCAATCATCTGGCTCGTACTTTCGTATTTTTCGCATACTTGTTGGCCAGATCCTGGGCTTTTTCTGGCTTGGATCACGTAGTAACGCGGTACCACACCGAAACAGTCAATTAAACCGGGTTGCGATTACTATTTTGGAGGATAACGCCGGTTATGTCTGGGTTAGGTCTGGGATTGGCAATTATGTGGCTCATACTTTCGCGTTTTTCGCATACTTGTTGGGCAGATCCTGGGTTTTTTCTGGTTTGGATCCCGTAGTAATGTGGTACCACACTGAAACAGTCAATAGAAGCTGCTGACGATAAGTATTATAGAGGATAACGCTGGTTATGTCTGGGTTAGTTCTGGTATTTGCTATCATCAGGCACATACTTTCGCGTTTTTCGCATACTTGTTGGCCAGATCCTGGCCCTTTTCTGGTTTGGATCAGGTAGTAATGTGGTACCACATTGAAGCAGTCAATAGAAGCTGGTTCCGCTTAGTAATTTAGAGGATAACGCTGGTTATGCCTGGGTTAGTTCTGGTATTTGCAATAATCTGGCTCGTACTTTCGCGTTTTTCGCATACTTGTTGGCCAGATTCAGGCCTTCTTCTGGCTGGACCACGTAGTGAAGTGGTACCACACTGAAACAGTCAATTAGTTCTGGTTCCGATTAATATTTTAGATGATAACGCCAGTTATGTCTCGGTTAGGTATGTGATTTCCCCTCATCTGGCACGTACTTTCCCATTTTTCGCATACTTGTTGGCCAGATCCTGGCCTTTTTCTGGCTTGGACCACGTAGTAATGTGGTACCACACCGAAATAGTCAATTAAACCTGGTTGCGAATAATATTTTAGAGGATAACGCTGGTTATGTCTGGGATAGTTCTGGTATTTGCTATCATGAGGCACATACTTTCGCGTTTTTAGCATACTTGTTGGCCAGATCCTGGTCCTTTTCTGGTTTGGATCACGTAGTAATGTGGTACCACACTGAAACAGTCAGTAGAGGCTGGTTCCAATAAGTATTTTATAGGATAACGCTGGTTATGTCTGGGTTATTTCTGGTATTTGCTATCATCTGGCACATACCTTCGAGTTTTTCGCATACTTATTGGCCAGATCCTGGGCTTTTTCTGGTTTGGATCACGTAGTAATGTGGTACTACACTGAAATAGTCAATTAAACCTGGTTGCGATTAATATTTTAGAGTATAACGCCGGTTATGTCTCGGGTACTTCTGGGATTTGTCCACATCTGGCTCGTACTTTCGCATTTTTCGCATTGTTGTAGGCCGGATCCTGGCCTTTTTCTGGTTTGGATCACGTAGTAATGCGGTACCACACCGAAACTGGCAATTAAACCTGGTTGCGATTAATATTTTAGAGGATAACGGCGGTTATGTCTGGGTTAGGTCTGGTATTTGCCCTCATCTGGCTCGTACTTTCGCATTTTTCGCATTCTTTTTGACCAGATCCTGGCCTTTTTCTGGCTTGGTCCACATAGTAATGTGGTACCAAACCAAAACAGTCAATTAAACCTGGTTGCGAATAATATTTTAGAGGATAACGGTGGTTATTTCTGGGATAGTTCTGGTATTTGCAATCATCTGGCCCATACTTTCGCGTTTTTCGCATACTTGTTGGCCAGATCCTGGGTTTCTTCTGGTTTGGATCCCGTAGTAATGTGGTTCCACACCGAAACAGTCAATTAAACCTTGTTGCGATTAATATTTTAGAGGATAACGCCGGCTGTGTCTCGGTTAGGTCTGGTATTTGCCCTCATCTGGCTCGTACTTTCGCATTTTTCGCATACTTGTAAGCCAGATCCTGGCCTTCTTCTGGCTTGGACCACGTAGTGAAGTGGTACCACACTGAAACAGTCAATTAATACTAGTTCCGATTAATATTTTACAGGATAACGCCGGTTATGTCTCGGTTAGGTCAGCGATTTGCCCTCATCTGGCACATACTTTCGCGTTTTTCGCATACTTGTTGGCCAGATCCTGGGTTTTTTCTGGTTTGGATTCCGTAGTAATGTGGTTCCACACCGAAACAGTCAATTAAACCTGGTTGCGATTAATATTTTAGAGGATAACGCCGGTTGTGTCTCGGTTAGGTCTGGTATTTGCCCTCATCTGGCTCGTACTTTCGCATTTTTCGTATACTTGTTGGCCAGATCCTGGCCTTTTTCTGGTTTGGATCACGTAGTAATGTGGTACCACACCGAAACAGTCAATTAAACCTGGTTGCGAATAATATTTTAGAGGATAACGCTGGTTATGTCTGGGATAGTTCTGGTATTTGCAATCATCTGGCCCATACTTTCGCGTTTTTCGCATACTTGTTGGCCAGATCCTGGGTTTCTTCTGATTTGGATCCCGTAGTAATGTGATTCCACACCGAAACAGTCAATTAAACCTGGTTGCGATTAATATTTTAGAGGATAACGCCGGTTGTGTCTCAGTTAGGTCTGGAATTTGCCCTCATCTGGCTCGTACTTTCGCATTTTTCGCATACTTGTTGGCCAGATCCTGGCCTTTTTCTGGTTTGGATCACGTAGTAATGTGGTACCACACCGAAACAGTCAATTAAACCTGGTTGCGAATAATATTTTAGAGGATAACGCCGGTTGTGTCTGGGTTAGGTCTGGTACTTGCCCTCATCTGGCTCGTACTTTCCCATTTTTCGCATACTTCTTGGCCAGATCCTGAGTTTTTTCTGGTTTGGATCCCGTAATAATGTGGTACCACACTGAAACAGTCAATAGAAGCTGGTTCCGATAAGTATTATAGAGGATAACGCCGGTTATGTCTCGGGTAGGTCTGGGATTTGTCCACATCTGGCTCGTACTTTCGCGTTTTTCGCATACTTGTTGGCCAGATCCTGGCCTTTTTCTGGATCGGATCACATAGCAATGCGGTACCACACTGAAACAGTCAATTAAACCTGGTTGCGATTAATATTTTAGAGGATAACGCCGGTTATGTCTCGGGTAGGTCTTGGATTTGTCCACATCTGGCTCGTACTTTCGCATTTTCGCATAGTTGTTGGCCAGATCCTGGGTTTTTTCTGGTTTGGATCCCGTAGTAATGTGGTAGCACAATGAAACAGTCAATAGAAGCTGGTTCCGATAAGTATTTTAGAGGATAACGCCGGTTATGTCTCGGGTAGGTCTGGGATTTGTCCACAACTGGCTCGTACTTTCGCATTTTTCGCATTCTTGTAGGCCGGATCCTGGCCTTTTTCTGGTTTGGATCACGTAGTAATGCGGTACCACACCGAAACTGGCAATTAAACCTGGTTGCGATTAATATTTTAGGGGATAACGGCGGTTATGTCTGGGTTAGGTCTGGTATTTGCCCTCATCTGGCTCGTACTTTCGCATTTTTCGCATTCTTGTAAGCCAGATCCTGGCCTTCTTCTGGCTTGGACCTCGTAGTGAAGTGGTACCACACTGAAACAGTCAATTAATACTAGTTCCGATTAATATTTTAGAGGATAACGCCGGTTATGTCTCGGTTAGGTCAGCGATTTGCCCTCATCTGGCACATACTTTAGCGTTTTTCGCATACTTGTTGGCCAGATCCTGGGCTTTTTCTGGTTTGGATCACGTAGTAATGTGGTACCACACTGAAACAGACAATTAAACCTGGTTGCGATTATTATTTTAGAGGATAACGCCGGTTATGTCTCGGCTAGGTCTGGTATTCGCCCTCATCTGGCTCGTACTTTCGCATTTTTCGTATACTTGTTGGCCAGATCCTGGCCTTTTTCTGGTTTGGATCACGTAGTAATGTGGTACCACACCGAAACAGTCAATTAAACCTGGTTGCGAATAATATTTTAGAGGATAACGCTGGTTATGTCTGGGATAGTTCTGGTATTTGCAATCATCTGGCCCATACTTTCGCGTTTTTCGCATACTTGTTGGCCAGATCCTGGGTTTCTTCTGATTTGGATCCCGTAGTAATGTGATTCCACACCGAAACAGTCAATTAAACCTGGTTGCGATTAATATTTTAGAGGATAACGCCGGTTGTGTCTCAGTTAGGTCTGGAATTTGCCCTCATCTGGCTCGTACTTTCGCATTTTTCGCATACTTGTTGGCCAGATCCTGGCCTTTTTCTGGTTTGGATCACGTAGTAATGTGGTACCACACCGAAACAGTCAATTAAACCTGGTTGCGAATAATATTTTAGAGGATAACGCCGGTTGTGTCTGGGTTAGGTCTGGTACTTGCCCTCATCTGGCTCGTACTTTCCCATTTTTCGCATACTTCTTGGCCAGATCCTGAGTTTTTTCTGGTTTGGATCCCGTAATAATGTGGTACCACACTGAAACAGTCAATAGAAGCTGGTTCCGATAAGTATTATAGAGGATAACGCCGGTTATGTCTCGGGTAGGTCTGGGATTTGTCCACATCTGGCTCGTACTTTCGCGTTTTTCGCATACTTGTTGGCCAGATCCTGGCCTTTTTCTGGATCGGATCACATAGCAATGCGGTACCACACTGAAACAGTCAATTAAACCTGGTTGCGATTAATATTTTAGAGGATAACGCCGGTTATGTCTCGGGTAGGTCTTGGATTTGTCCACATCTGGCTCGTACTTTCGCATTTTCGCATAGTTGTTGGCCAGATCCTGGGTTTTTTCTGGTTTGGATCCCGTAGTAATGTGGTAGCACAATGAAACAGTCAATAGAAGCTGGTTCCGATAAGTATTTTAGAGGATAACGCCGGTTATGTCTCGGGTAGGTCTGGGATTTGTCCACAACTGGCTCGTACTTTCGCATTTTTCGCATTCTTGTAGGCCGGATCCTGGCCTTTTTCTGGTTTGGATCACGTAGTAATGCGGTACCACACCGAAACTGGCAATTAAACCTGGTTGCGATTAATATTTTAGGGGATAACGGCGGTTATGTCTGGGTTAGGTCTGGTATTTGCCCTCATCTGGCTCGTACTTTCGTATTTTTCGCATTCTTTTTGACCAGATCCTGGCCTTTTTCTGGCTTGGTCCACGTAGTAATGTGGTACCAAACCAAAACAGTCAATTAAACCTGGTTGCGAATAATATTTTAGAGGATAACGGTGGTTATGTCTGGGATAGTTCTGGTATTTGCAATCATCTGGCCCATACTATCGCGTTATTCGCATACTTGTTGGCCAGATCCTGGGTTTTTTCTGGTTTGGATCCCGTAGTAATGTGGTTCCACACCGAAACAGTCAATTAAACCTGGTTGCGATTGATATTTTAGAGGATAACGCCGGTTGTGTCTCGGTTAGGTCTGGTATTTGCCCTCATCTGGCTCGTACTTTCGCATTTTTCGCATTCTTGTAAGCCAGATCCTGGCCTTCTTCTGGCTTGGACCTCGTAGTGAAGTGGTACCACACTGAAACAGTCAATTAATACTAGTTCCGATTAATATTTTAGAGGATAACGCCGGTTATGTCTCGGTTAGGTCAGCGATTTGCCCTCATCTGGCACATACTTTAGCGTTTTTCGCATACTTGTTGGCCAGATCCTGGGCTTTTTCTGGTTTGGATCACGTAGTAATGTGGTACCACACTGAAACAGACAATTAAACCTGGTTGCGATTATTATTTTAGAGGATAACGCCGGTTATGTCTCGGCTAGGTCTGGTATTCGCCCTCATCTGGCTCGTACTTTCGCATTTTTCGCATACTTGTTCGCCAGATCCTGGCCTTTTTCCGGTTTCGATCCCGTAGTAATGTGGTACCACACTGAAACAGTCAATAGAAGCTGGTTCCGATAAGTATTATAGAGGATAACGCTGGTTATGTCTGGGTTAGTTCTGGTATTTGCTATCATCTGGCACATACTTTCGCGTTTTTCGCATACTTGTTGGCCAGATCCTGGCCCTTTTCTGGTTTGGATCACGTATTAATGTGGTACCACATTGAAGCAGTCAATAGAAGCTGGTTCCGCTTAGTAATTTAGAGGATAACGCTGGTTATGCCTGGGTTAGTTCTGGTATTTGCAATAATCTGGCTCATACTTTCGCGTTTTTCGCATACTTGTTGGCCAGATCCTGGGCTTTTCCTGGTTTGCATCACGTAGTAATGTGGTACCACACTGGAACTGACAATTAAACCTGGTTGCGATTATTATTTTAGAGGATAACGCCGGTTATGTCCCGGCTAGGTCTGGTATTCGCCCTCATCTGGCTCGTACTTTCGCATTTTTCGCATACTTGTTGGCCAGATCCTGGCCTTTTTCTGGTTTGGATCACGTAGTAACGCGGTACCACACCGAAACAGTCAATTAAACCGGGTTGCGATTACTATTTTGGAGGATAACGCCGGTTATGTCTGGGTTAGGTCTGGGATTCGCCCTCATCTGGCTCGTACTTTCGCGTTTTTCGCATAGTTGTTGGCCAGATCCTGGGTTTTTTCCGGTTTCGATCCCGTAGTAATGTGGTGCCACACTGAAACAGTCAATAGAAGCTGGTTCCGATAAGTATTATAGAGGGTAACGCTGGTTATGTCTGGGTTAGTTCTGGTATTTGCTATCATCTGGCACATACTTTCGCGTTTTTCGCATACTTGTTGGCCAGATCCTGGCCCTTTTCTGGTTTGGATCACGTATTAATGTGGTACCACATTGAAGCAGTCAATAGAAGCTGGTTCCGCTTAGTAATTTAGAGGATAACGCTGGTTATGCCTGGGTTAGTTCTGGTATTTGCAATAATCTGGCTCATACTCTCGCGTTTTTCGCATACTTGTTGGCCAGATCCTGGGCTTTTCCTGGTTTGCATCACGTAGTAATGTGGTACCACACTGGAACTGACAATTAAACCTGGTTGCGATTAATACTTTAGAGGATAACGCCGGTTATGTCTCGGGTAGGTCTGGGATTTGTCCACATCTGGCACGTACTTTCGCATTTTTCGCATACTTTTTGACCAGATCCTGGCCGTTTTCTGGCTTGGACCACGTAGTAATGTGGTACCACACCGAAACAGTCAATTAAACCTGGTTGCGAATAATATTTTAGAGGATAACGCTGGTTATGTCTGGGTTAGTTCTGGTATTTGCTATCATCTGGCACATACTTTCGCGTTTTTCGCATACTTGTTGGTCAGATCCTGGGCTTTTTCTGATTTGGATCAGGTGGTAATGTGGTACCACACCGAAACAGTCAATAGAAGCTGGTTCCGATAAGTATTTTACAGGATAACGCTGGTTATGTCTGGGTTAGTTCTGGTATTTGCAACCATCTGGCTCGTACTTTCGCATTTTTCGCATTCTTGTAAGCCAGATCCTGGCCTTCTTCTGGCTTGGACCTCGTAGTGAAGTGGTACCACACTGAAACAGTCAATTAATACTAGTTCCGATTAATATTTTAGAGGATAACGCCGGTTATGTCTCGGTTAGGTCTGGGATTTGTCCACATCTGGCACGTACTTTCGCATTTTTCGCATTCTTGTTGGCCAGATCCTGGCCTTCTTCTGGCTGGACCACGTAGTAAAGTGGTACCACAGTGAAACAGTTAATTAAACCTGGTTACGATTAATATTTTAGAGGATAACGCCGGTTATGTCTCGGTTAGGTCTGGGATTTGCCCTCATCTGGCTCGTACTTTCGCATTTTTCGCATACTTAATGGCCAGATCCCGGCCGTTTTCTGGCTTGAACCACGTAGTAATGTGGTACCACACCGAAACAGTCAATTAAACCTGGTTGCGAATAATATTTTAGTGGATAACGCTGGTTATGTCTGGGATAGTTCTGGTATTTGCCCTCATCTGGCTGATACTTTCGCGTTTTTCGCATACTTGTTGGCCAGATCCTGGGTTTTTTCTGGTTTGGATCCCGTAGTAATGTGGTAGCACACTGAAACAGTCAATAGAAGCTGGTTCCGATAAGTATTTTAGAGGACAACGCTGGTTATGTCTGGGTTAGTTCTGGTATTTGCTATCATCTGGCACATACTTTCGCGTTTTTCGCATACCTGTTGGTCAGATCCTGGGCTTTTTCTGGTTTGGATCAGGTGGTAATGTGGTACCACACCGAAACAGTCAATAGAAGCTGGTTCCGATAAGTATTTTACAGGATAACGCTGGTTATGTCTGGGTTAGTTCTGGTATTTGCAACCATCTGGCTCGTACTTTCGCATTTTTCGCATACTTGTAAGCCAGATCGTGGCCTTCTTCTGGCGTGGACGACGTAGTGAAGTGGTACCACACTGAAACAGTCAATTAATACTAGTTCCGATTAATATTTTAGAGGATAACGCCGGTTATGTCTCGGTTAGGTCAGCGATTTGCCCTCATCTGGCACATACTTTAGCGTTTTTCGCATACTTGTTGGCCAGATCCTGGGCTTTTTCTGGTTTGGATCACGTAGTATTGTGGTACCACACTGAAACAGACAATTAAACCTGGTTGCGATTATTATTTTAGAGGATAACGCCGGTTATGTCTCGGCTAGGTCTGGTATTCGCCCTCATCTCGCTCGTACTTTCGCATTTTTCGCATACTTGTTGGCCAGATCCTGGCCCATTTCTGGTTTGGATCACGTAGTAATGTGGTACCACATTGAAGCAGTCAATAGAAGCTGGTTCCGCTTAGTAATTTAGAGGATAACGCTGGTTATGCCTGGGTTAGTTCTGATATTTGCAATAATCTGGCTCATACTTTCGCGTTTTTCGCATACTTGTTGGCCAGATCCTGGGCTTTTTCTGGTTTGGATCAGGTAGTAATGTGGTACCACACTGAAACAGTCATTTAAACCTGGTTGCGATTAATATTTTAGAGGATAACGCCGGTTATGTCTCGGGTAGGTCTGGGATTTGTCCACATCTGGCTCGTACTTTCGCATTTTTCGCATACTTGTTGGCCAGATCCTGGCCTTTTTCTGGATCGGATCACGTAGCAATGCGGTACCACACCGAAACAGTCAATTAAACCTGGTTGCGATTACTATTTTGGAGGATAACGCCGGTTATGTCTCGGTTAGGTCTGGGATTTGCACTCATCTGTCTCGTACATTCGCACTTTTCGCATAGTTGTTGGCCAGATCCTGGGCTTTTTCTGGCTTGGCTCACGTAGTAATGTGGTCCCACACTGTCAATAAAAGCTGGTTCCGATTAGTATTTTAGAGGATAACGCCGGTTATGTCTAGGTTAGCTCTGGTATTGGCAATTATGTGGCTCATACTTTCGCGTTTACCGCATACTTGTTGGGCAGATCCTGGGTTTTTTCTGGTTTGGATCACGTAGTAATGTGGTAGCACACTGAAACAGTCAATAAAAGCTGGTTCCGGTTAATAGTTTGGAGGATAACGCTGGTTATGTTTGGGTTAGTTCTGGTATTAGCAATCATCTGGCTCGTACTTTCGTATTTTTCGCATACTTGTTGGCCAGATCCTGGGCTTTTTCTGGCTTGGATCACGTAGTAACGTGGTACCACACCGAAACAGTCAATTAAACCGGGTTGCGATTACTATTTTGGAGGATAACGCCGGTTATGTCTGGGTTAGGTCTGGGATTGGCAATTATGTGGCTCATACTTTCGCGTTTTTCGCATACTTGTTGGGCAGATCCTGGGTTTTTTCTGGTTTGGATCCCGTAGTAATGTGGTACCACACTGAAACAGTCTATAGAAGCTGCTGACGATAAGTATTATAGAGGATAACGCTGGTTATGTCTGGGTTAGTTCTGGTATTTGCTATCATCAGGCACATACTTTCGCGTTTTTCGCATACTTGTTGGCCAGATCCTGGCCCATTTCTGGTTTGGATCACGTAGTAATGTGGTACCACATTGAAGCAGTCAATAGAAGCTGGTTCCGCTTAGTAATTTAGAGGATAACGCTGGTTATGCCTGGGTTAGTTCTGGTATTTGCAATAATCTGGCTCGTACTTTCGCGTTTTTCGCATACTTGTTGGCCAGATTCTGGCCTTCTTCTGGCTGGACCACGTAGTGAAGTGGTACCACACTGAAACAGTCAATTAGTTCTGGTTCCGATTAATATTTTAGATGATAACGCCAGTTATGTCTCGGTTAGGTATGTGATTTCCCCTCATCTGGCTCGTACTTTCCCATTTTTCGTATACTTGTTGGCCTGATCCTGGCCTTTTTCTGGCTTGGACCACGTAGTAATGTGGTACCACACCGAAATAGTCAATTAAACCTGGTTGCGAATAATATTTTAGAGGATAACGGTGGTTATGTCTGGTATAGTTCTGGTATTTGCAATCATCTGGCACATACTTTCGCGTTTTTCGCATACTTGTCGGCCAGATCCTGGGCTTTTTCTGGTTTGGATCACGTAGTAATGTGGTACCACACCGAAACAGTCAATAGAAGCTGGTATCGATAAGTATTTTAGAGGATAACGCTGGTTATGTCTGGGTTAGTTCTGGTATTTGCTATCAACAGGCACATACTTTCGCGTTTTTAGCATACTTGTTGGCCAGATCCTGGCCCTTTTCTGGTTTGGAACACGTAGTAATGTGGTACCACATTGAAACAGTCTATAGAAGCTGGTTCCGATAGGTATTTTACAGGATAACGCTGGTTATGTCTGGGTTAGTTCTGGTATTTGCAACCATCTGGCTCATACTTTCGCGTTTTTCGCATACTTGTTGGCCAGATCCTGGGCTTTTCCTGGTTTGGATCACGTAGTAATGTGGTACCACACTGGAACAGACAATTAAACCTGGTTGCGATTAATACTTTAGAGGATAACGCCGGTTATGTCTCGGGTAGGTCTGGGATATGTCCACATCTGGCACGTACTTTCGCATTTTTCGCATTCTTGTTGGCCAGATCCTGGCCTTCTTCTGGCTGGACCACGTAGTAAAGTGGTACCACACTGAAACAGTTAATTAAACCTGGTTACGATTAATATTTTAAAGGATAACGCCGGATATGTCTCGGTTAGGTCTGGGATTTGCCCTCATGTGGCTCGTACTTTCGCATTTTTCGCATACTTTATGGCCAGATCCCGGCTGTTTTCTGGCTTGAACCACGTAGTAATGTGGTACCACACCGAAACAGTCAATTAAACCTGGTTGCGAATAATATTTTAGAGGATAACGCTGGTTATGTCTGGGATAGTTCTGGTATTTGCAATCATCTGGCTCATACTTTCGCGTTTTTCGCATAGTTGTTGGCCAGATCCTGGGATTTTTCTGGTTTGGATCCCGTAGTAATGTGGTTCCACACTGAAACAGACAATTAAACCTGGTTGCGATTAATATTTTAGAGGATAACGCCGGTTATGTCTCGGTTAGGTCTGGGATTTGCCCTCATCTGGCTCGTACTTTCGCGTTTTTCGCATAGTTGTTGGCCAGATCCTGGGTTTTTTCTGGTTTGGATCACGTAGTAATGTGGTACCACACTGGAACAGACAATTAAACCTGGTTGCGAATAATATTTTAGAGGATAACGGTGGTTATGTCTGGGATAGTTCTGGTATTTGCAATCATCTGGCCCATACTTTCGCGTTTTTCGCATACTTGTTGGCCAGATCCTGGGTTTCTTCTGGTTTGGATCCCGTAGTAATGTGGTTCCACACCGAAACAGCCAATTAAACCTGGTTGCGATTAACATTTTAGAGGATAACGCCGGTTGTGTCTGGGTTAGGTCTGGTACTTGCCCTCATCTGGCTCGTACTTTCCCATTTTTCGCATACTTCTTGGCCAGATCCTGAGTTTTTTCTGGTTTGGATCCCGTAATAATGTGGTACCACACTGAAACAGTCAATAGAAGCTGGTTCCGATAAGTATTATAGAGGATAACGCCGGTTATGTCTCGGGTAGGTCTGGGATTTGTCCACATCTGGCTCGTACTTTCGCGTTTTTCGCATACTTGTTGGCCAGATCCTGGCCTTTTTCTGGATCGGATCACATAGCAATGCGGTACCACACTGAAGCAGTCAATTAAACCTGGTTGCGATTAATATTTTAGAGGATAACGCCGGTTATGTCTCGGGTAGGTCTTGGATTTGTCCACATCTGGCTCGTACTTTCGCATTTTCGCATAGTTGTTGGCCAGATCCTGGGTTTTTTCTGGTTTGGATCCCGTAGTAATGTGGTAGCATAATGAAACAGTCAATAGAAGCTGGTTCCGATAAGTATTTTAGAGGATAACGCCGGTTATGTCTCGGGTAGGTCTGGGATTTGTCCACAACTGGCTCGTACTTTCGCATTTTTCGCATTCTTGTAGGCCGGATCCAGGCCTTTTTCTGGATCGGATCACGTAGCAATGCGGTACCACACCGAAACAGTCAATTAAACCTGGTTGCGATTACTATTTTGGAGGATAACGCCGGTTATGTCTCGGTTAGGTCTGGGATTTGCACTCATCTGTCTCGTACATTCGCACTTTTCGCATAGTTGTTGGCCAGATCCTGGGCTTTTTCTGGCTTGGCTCACGTAGTAATGTGGTCCCACACTGTCAATAAAAGCTGGTTCCGATTAGTATTTTAGAGGATAACGCCGGTTATGTCTAGGTTAGCTCTGGTATTGGCAATTATGTGGCTCATACTTTCGCGTTTTTCGCATACTTGTTGGGCAGATCCTGGGTTTTTTCTGGTTTGGATCACGTAGTAATGTGGTAGCACACTGAAACAGTCAATAAAAGCTGGTTCCGGTTAATAGTTTGGAGGATAACGCTGGTTATGTTTGGGTTAGTTCTGGTATTAGCAATCATCTGGCTCGTACTTTCGTATTTTTCGCATACTTGTTGGCCAGATCCTGGGCTTTTTCTGGCTTGGATCACGTAGTAACGCGGTACCACACCGAAACAGTCAATTAAACCGGGTTGCGATTACTATTTTGGAGGATAACGCCGGTTATGTCTGGGTTAGGTCTGGGATTGGCAATTATGTGGCTCATACTTTCGCGTTTTTCGCATACTTGTTGGGCAGATCCTGGGTTTTTTCTGGTTTGGATCCCGTAGTAATGTGGTACCACACTGAAACAGTCTATAGAAGCTGCTGACGATAAGTATTATAGAGGATAACGCTGGTTATGTCTGGGTTAGTTCTGGTATTTGCTATCATCAGGCACATACTTTCGCGTTTTTCGCATACTTGTTGGCCAGATCCTGGCCCATTTCTGGTTTGGATCACGTAGTAATGTGGTACCACATTGAAGCAGTCAATAGAAGCTGGTTCCGCTTAGTAATTTAGAGGATAACGCTGGTTATGCCTGGGTTAGTTCTGGTATTTGCAATAATCTGGCTCGTACTTTCGCGTTTTTCGCATACTTGTTGGCCAGATTCTGGCCTTCTTCTGGCTGGACCACGTAGTGAAGTGGTACCACACTGAAACAGTCAATTAGTTCTGGTTCCGATTAATATTTTAGATGATAACGCCAGTTATGTCTCGGTTAGGTATGTGATTTCCCCTCATCTGGCTCGTACTTTCCCATTTTTCGTATACTTGTTGGCCAGATCCTGGCCTTTTTCTGGCTTGGACCACGTAGTAATGTGGTACCACACCGAAATAGTCAATTAAACCTGGTTGCGAATAATATTTTAGAGGATAACGGTGGTTATGTCTGGTATAGTTCTGGTATTTGCAATCATCTGGCACATACTTTCGCGTTTTTCGCATACTTGTTGGCCAGATCCTGGGCTTTTTCTGGTTTGGATCACGTAGTAATGTGGTACCACACCGAAACAGTCAATAGAAGCTGGTACCGATAAGTATTTTAGAGGATAACGCTGGTTATGTCTGGGTTAGTTCTGGTATTTGCTATCAACAGGCACATACTTTCGCGTTTTTAGCATACTTGTTGGCCAGATCCTGGCCCTTTTCTGGTTTGGAACACGTAGTAATGTGGTACCACATTGAAACAGTCTATAGTAGCTGGTTCCGATAGGTATTTTACAGGATAACGCTGGTTATGTCTGGGTTAGTTCTGGTATTTGCAACCATCTGGCTCATACTTTCGCGTTTTTCGCATACTTGTTGGCCAGATCCTGGGCTTTTCCTGGTTTGGATCACGTAGTAATGTGGTACCACACTGGAACAGACAATTAAACCTGGTTGCGATTAATACTTTAGAGGATAACGCCGGTTATGTCTCGGGTAGGTCTGGGATATGTCCACATCTGGCACGTACTTTCGCATTTTTCGCATTCTTGTTGGCCAGATCCTGGCCTTCTTCTGGCTGGACCACGTAGTAAAGTGGTACCACACTGAAACAGTTAATTAAACTTGGTTACGATTAATATTTTAAAGGATAACGCCGGATATGTCTCGGTTAGGTCTGGGATTTGCCCTCATGTGGCTCGTACTTTCGCATTTTTCGCATACTTTATGGCCAGATCCCGGCTGTTTTCTGGCTTGAACCACGTAGTAATGTGGTACCACACCGAAACAGTCAATTAAACCTGGTTGCGAATAATATTTTAGAGGATAACGCTGGTTATGTCTGGGATAGTTCTGGTATTTGCAATCATCTGGCTCATACTTTCGCGTTTTTCGCATAGTTGTTGGCCAGATCCTGGGATTTTTCTGGTTTGGATCCCGTAGTAATGTGGTTCCACACTGAAACAGACAATTAAACCTGGTTGCGATTAATATTTTAGAGGATAACGCCGGTTATGTCTCGGTTAGGTCTGGGATTTGCCCTCATCTGGCTCGTACTTTCGCGTTTTTCGCATAGTTGTTGGCCAGATCCTGGGTTTTTTCTGGTTTGGATCACGTAGTAATGTGGTACCACACTGGAACAGACAATTAAACCTGGTTGCGAATAATATTTTAGAGGATAACGCTGGTTATGTCTGGGATAGTTCTGGTATTTGCTATCATGAGGCACATACTTTCGCGTTTTTAGCATACTTGTTGGCCAGATCCTGGTCCTTTTCTGGTTTGGATCACGTAGTAATGCGGTACCACACCGAAACTGGCAATTAAACCTGGTTGCGATTAATATTTTAGAGGATAACGGCGGTTATGTCTGGGTTAGGTCTGGTATTTGCCCTCATCTGGCTCGTACTTTCGCATTTTTCGCATTCTTTTTGACCAGATCCTGGCCTTTTTCTGGCTTGGTCCACGTAGTAATGTGGTACCAAACCAAAACAGTCAATTAAACCTGGTTGCGAATAATATTTTAGAGGATAACGGTGGTTATGTCTGGGATAGTTCTGGTATTTGCAATCATCTGGCCCATACTTTCGCGTTTTTCGCATACTTGTTGGCCAGATCCTGGGTTTCTTCTGGTTTGGATCCCGTAGTAATGTGGTTCCACACCGAAACAGTCAATTAAACCTGGTTGCGATTAACATTTTAGAGGATAACGCCGGTTGTGTCTGGGTTAGGTCTGGTACTTGCCCTCATCTGGCTCGTACTTTCCCATTTTTCGCATACTTCTTGGCCAGATCCTGAGTTTTTTCTGGTTTGGATCCCGTAATAATGTGGTACCACACTGAAACAGTCAATAGAAGCTGGTTCCGATAAGTATTATAGAGGATAACGCCGGTTATGTCTCGGGTAGGTCTGGGATTTGTCCACATCTGGCTCGTACTTTCGCGTTTTTCGCATACTTGTTGGCCAGATCCTGGCCTTTTTCTGGATCGGATCACATAGCAATGCGGTACCACACTGAAGCAGTCAATTAAACCTGGTTGCGATTAATATTTTAGAGGATAACGCCGGTTATGTCTCGGGTAGGTCTTGGATTTGTCCACATCTGGCTCGTACTTTCGCATTTTCGCATAGTTGTTGGCCAGATCCTGGGTTTTTTCTGGTTTGGATCCCGTAGTAATGTGGTAGCATAATGAAACAGTCAATAGAAGCTGGTTCCGATAAGTATTTTAGAGGATAACGCCGGTTATGTCTCGGGTAGGTCTGGGATTTGTCCACAACTGGCTCGTACTTTCGCATTTTTCGCATTCTTGTAGGCCGGATCCTGGCCTTTTTCTGGTTTGGATCACGTAGTAATGCGGTACCACACCGAAACTGGCAATTAAACCTGGTTGCAATTAATATTTTAGGGGATAACGGCGGTTATGTCTGGGTTAGGTCTGGTATTTGCCCTCATCTGGCTCGTACTTTCGTATTTTTCGCATTCTTTTTGACCAGATCCTGGCCTTTTTCTGGCTTGGTCCACGTAGTAATGTGGTACCAAACCAAAACAGTCAATTAAACCTGGTTGCGATAAATATTTTAGAGGATAACGGTGGTTATGTCTGGGATAGTTCTGGTATTTGCAATCATCTGGCCCATACTTTCGCGTTTTTCGCATACTTGTTGGCCAGATCCTGGGTTTCTTCTGGTTTGGATCCCGTAGTAATGTGGTTCCACACCGAAAGAGTCAATTAATCCTGGTTGCGAATAATATTTTAGAGGATAACGCTGGTTATGTCTGGGATAGTTCTGGTATTTGCAATCATCTGGCACATACTTTCGCGTTTTTCGCAAACTCGTTGGCCAGACCCTGGGCTTTTTCTGGTTTGGATCACGTCGTAATGTGGTACCACACTGAAACAGACAATTAAACCTGGTTGCGATTAATATTTTAGAGGATAACGGCGGTTATGTCTGGGTTAGGTCTGGTATTTGCCCTCATCTGGCTCGTACTTTCGTATTTTTCGCATTCTTTTTGACCACATCCTGGCCTTTTTCTGGCTTGGTCCACGTAGTAATGTGGTACCAAACCAAAACAGTCAATTAAACCTGGTTGCGATAAATATTTTAGAGGATAACGGTGGTTATGTCTGGGATAGTTCTGGTATTTGCAATCATCTGGCCCATACTTTCGCGTTTTTCGCATACTTGTTGGCCAGATCCTGGGTTTTTTCTGGTTTGGATCCCGTAGTAATGTGGTTCCACACCGAAACAGTCAATTAAACCTGGTTGCGATTGATATCTTAGAGGATAACGCCGGTTGTGTCTCGGTTAGGTCTGGTATTTGCCCTCATCTGGCTCGTACTTTCGCATTTTTCGCATTCTTGTAAGCCAGATCCTGGCCTTCTTCTGGCTTGGACCTCGTAGTGAAGTGGTACCACACTGAAACAGTCAATTAATACTAGTTCCGATTAATATTTTAGAGGATAACGCCGGTTATGTCTCGGTTAGGTCAGCGATTTGCCCTCATCTGGCACATACTTTAGCGTTTTTCGCATACTTGTTGGCCAGATCCTGGGCTTTTTCTGGTTTGGATCACGTAGTAATGTGGTACCACACTGAAACAGACAATTAAACCTGGTTGCGATTATTATTTTAGAGGATAACGCAGGTTATGTCTCGGCTAGGTCTGGTATTCGCCCTCATCTGGCTCGTACTTTCGCATTTTTCGCATACTTGTTGGCCAGATCCTGGCCTTTTTCTGGTTTGGATCACGTAGTAACGCGGTACCACACCGAAACAGTCAATTAAACCGGGTTGCGATTACTATTTTGGAGGATAACGCCGGTTATGTCTGGGTTAGGTCTGGGATTCGCCCTCATCTGGCTCGTACTTTCGCGTTTTTCGCATAGTTGTTGGCCAGATCCTGGGCTTTTTCCGGTTTCGATCCCGTAGTAATGTGGTACCACACTGAAACAGTCAATAGAAGCTGGTTCCGATAAGTATTATAGAGGATAACGCTGGTTATGTCTGGGTTAGTTCTGGTATTTGCTATCATCTGGCAAATACTTTCGCGTTTTTCGCATACTTGTTGGCCAGATCCTGGCCCTTTTCTGGTTTGGATCACGTATTAATGTGGTACCACATTGAAGCAGTCAATAGAAGCTGGTTCCGCTTAGTAATTTAGAGGATAACGCTGGTTATGCCTGGGTTAGTTCTGGTATTTGCAATAATCTGGCTCATACTCTCGCGTTTTTCGCATACTTGTTGGCCAGATCCTGGGCTTTTCCTGGTTTGCATCACGTAGTAATGTGGTACCACACTGGAACTGACAATTAAACCTGGTTGCGATTAATATTTTAGAGGATAACGCCGGTAATGTCTCGGTTAGGTCTGGGATTTGTCCACATCTGGCACGTACTTTCGCATTTTTCGCATTCTTGTTGGCCAGATCCTGGCCTTCTTCTGGCTGGACCACGTAGTAAAGTGGTACCACACTGAAACAGTTAATTAAACCTGGTTACGATTAATATTTTAGAGGATAACGCCGGTTATGTTTCGGTTAGGTCTGGGATTTGCCCTCATCTGGCTCGTACTATCGCATTTTTCGCATACTTAATGGCCAGATCCCGGCCGTTTTCTGGCTTGAACCACGTAGTAATGTGGTACCACACCGAAACAGTCAACTAAACCTGGTTGCGAATAATATTTTAGTGGATAACGCTGGTTATGTCTGGGATAGTTCTGGTATTTGCAATCATCTGGCTGATACTTTCGCGTTTTTCGCATAGTTGTTGACCAGATCCTGGGTTTTTTCTGGTTTGGATCCCGTAGTAATGTGGTTCCACACCGAAACAGTCAATTAAACCTGGTTGCGATTGATATTTTAGAGGATAACGCCGGTTGTGTCTCGGTTAGGTCTGGTATTTGCCCTCATCTGGCTCGTACTTTCGCTTTTTTCGCATTCTTGTAAGCCAGATCCTGGCCTTCTTCTGGCTTGGACCTCGTAGTGAAGTGGTACCACACTGAAACAGTCAATTAATACTAGTTCCGATTAATATTTTAGAGGATAACGCCGGTTATGTCTCGGTTAGGTCAGCGATTTGCCCTCATCTGGCACATACTTTAGCGTTTTTCGCATACTTGTTGGCCAGATCCTGGGCTTTTTCTGGTTTGGATCACGTAGTAATGTGGTACCACACTGAAACAGACAATTAAACCTGGTTGCGATTAATATTTTAGAGGATAACGCCGGTTATGTCTCGGTTAGGTCTGTGATTTGCCCTCATCTGGCTCGTACTTTCGCGTTTTTCGCATAGTTGTTGGCCAGCTCCTGGGTTTTTTCTGGTTTGGATCCCGTAGTAATGTGGTAGCACACTGAAACAGTCAATAGAAGCTGGTTCCGATAAGTATTTTAGAGGACAACGCTGGTTATGTCTGGGTTAGTTCTGGTATTTGCTATCATCAGGCACATACTTTCGCGTTTTTAGCATACTTGTTGGCCAGATCCTGGCCCTTTTCTGGTTTGGATCACGTAGTAATGTGGTACCACACTGAAACAGTCAGTAGTAGCTTGTTCCGATAAGTATTTTATAGGATAACGCTGGTTATGTCTGGGTTAGTTCTGGTATTTGCTATCATCTGGCACATACCTTCGAGTTTTTCGCATACTTATTGGCCAGATCCTGGGCTTTTTCTGGTTTGGATCACGTAGTAATGTGGTACCACACTGTAATAGTCAATTAAACCTGGTTGCGATTAATATTTTAGAGTATAACGCCGGTTATGTCTCGGGTAGGTCTGGGATTTGTCCACATCTGGCTCGTACTTTCGCATTTTTCGCATTCTTGTAGGCCGGATCCTGGCCTTTTTCTGGTTTGGATCACGTAGTAATGCGGTACCACACCGAAACTGGCAAGTACACCTGGTTGCGATTAATATTTTAGAGGATAACGGCGGTTATGTCTGGGTTAGGTCTGGTATTTGCCCTCATCTGGCTCGTACTTTCGCATTTTTCGCATTCTTTTTGACCAGATCCTGGCCTTTTTCTGGCTTGGTCCACGTAGTAATGTGGTACCAAACCAAAACAGTCAATTCAACCTGGTTGCGAATAATATTTTAGAGGATAACGGTGGTTATGTCTGGGATAGTTCTGGTATTTGCAATCATCTGGCCCATACTTTCGCGTTTTTCGCATACTTGTTGGCCAGATCCTGGGTTTTTTCTGGTTCGGATCACGTAGCAATGCGGTACCACACCGAAACAGTCAATTAAACCTGGTTGCGATTAATATTTTAGAGGATAACGCTGGTAATGTCTCGGTTAGGTCTGGTATTTGCCCTCATCTGGCTCGTACTTTCGCATTTTTCGCATGCTCGTTGGCCAGATCCTGGCCTTCTCCTGGCTGGACCACGTAGTAAAGTGGTACCACACTGAAACAGTCAATTAAACCTGGTTACGATTAATATTTTAGAGGATAACGCCTGTTATGTCTCGGGTAGGTCTGGGATTTGTCCACATCTGGCTCGTACTTTCGCATTTTTCGCATACTTGTTGGCCAGATCCTGGCCGTTTTCTGGCATGGACCACGTAGTAATGTGGTACCACACCGAAACGGTCAACTAAACCTGGTTGCGAATAATATTTTAGAGGATAACGCTGGTTATGTCTGGGATAGTTCTGGTATTTGCAATCATCTTGCTCATACTTTCGTGTTTTTCGCATAGATGTTGGCTAGATCCTGGGATTTTTCTGGTTTGGATCCCGTAGTAATGTGGTTCCACACCGAAACAGTCAATTAATCCTGGTTGCGATTATTATTTTAGAGGATAACGCCGGTTACGTCTGGGTTAGGTCTGGTAATTGCCCTCATCAGGCCCGTCCTTTCGCGTTTTTCGCATATTTGTTGGCCAGATCGAGGGTTTTTTCTCGTCTGGATCCCGCAGTAATGTGGTACCAAACTGAAACAGTCAACAGAAGCTGGCTCCGATAAGTATTTTAGAGGATAACGCTGGTTATGTCTGGGTTAGTTCTGGTATTTGCTATCATCTGGCACATACTTTCGCGTTTTTCGCATACTTTTGGCCAGATCCTGGGCTTTTCCGGTTTGGAACACGTAGTAATGTGGTACCACATTGGAACAGTCAATAGAAGCTGGTTCCGCTTGGTAATTTAGAGGATAACGCGGGTTATGCCTGGGTTAGTTCTGGTATTTCCAACCATCTGGCTCATACTTTCGCGTTTTTCGCATACTTGTTGGCCAGATCCTGGGCTTTTCCTGGTTTGGATCACGTAGTAATGTGGTACCACACTGGAACAGAAAATTAAACCTGGTTGCGATTAATACTTTAGAGGATAACGCCGGTTATGTCTCGGATAGGTCTGGGATTTGTCCACATCTGGCTCGTACCTTCGCATTTTTCGCATTCTTGTTGGCCAGATCCTGGCCTTCTTCTGGCTGGACCACGTAGTAAAGTGGTACCACACTGAAACAGTTAATTAAACCTGGTTACGATTAATATTTTAGAGGATAACGCCAGTTATGTCTCGGGTAGGTCTGGGATTTGTCCACATCTGGCTCGTACTTTCGCATTTTCGCATTCTTGTTGGCCATATCCTGGGCTTTTTCTGGCTTGGATCACGTAGTAATGTGGTCCCACACTGTCAATAAAAGCTGGTTCCGATTAGTATTTTAGAGGATAACGCCGGTTATGTCAGGGTTAGTTCTGGTATTTGCAATCATGTGGCTCATACTTTCGCGTTTTTCGCATACTTGTTGGCCAGATCCTGGCCACTTTCTGGTTTGGATCACGTAGTAACGCGGTACCACACCGAAACAGTCAATAGAAGCTGGTTCCGATAAGTATTTTACAGGATAACGCTGGTTATGTCTGGGTTAGTTCTGGTATTTGCTATCATCAGGCTCATACTTTCGCGTTTTTCGCATATTTGTTGGCCAGATCGTGGGTTTTTTCTCGTTTGGATCCCGCAGTAATGTGGTACCAAACTGAAACAGTCAATAGAAGCTGGTTCCGATAAGTACTTTAGAGGATAACGCTGGTTATGTCTGGGTTAGTTCTGGTATTTGCTATCATCTGGCACATACTTTCGCGTTTTTCGCATACTTGTTGGCCAGATCCTGGGCTTTTTCTGGTTTGGATCAGGTAGTAATGTGGTACCACACTGAAACAGTCAATTAAACCTGGTTGTGATTAATATTTTAGAGGATACCGCCGGTTATGTCTCGGGTAGGTCTGGGATTTGTCCACATCTGGCTCGTACTTTCGCATTTTCGCATTCTTGTTGGCCATATCCTGGGCTTTTTCTGGCTTGGATCACGTAGTAATGTGGTCCCACACTGTTAATAAAAGCTGGTTCCGATCAGTATTTTAGAGAATAACGCTGGTTATGTCAGGGTTAGTTCTGGTATTTGCAATCATGTGGCTCATACTTTCGCGTTTTTCGCATACTTGTTGGCCAGATCCTGGGTTTTTTTCTGGTTTGGATCCCGTAGTAATGCGGTACCACACCGAAACAGTCAATTAAATCTGGTTGCGATTAATATTTTAGAGGATAACGCCGGTTATGTCTCGGTTAGGTCTGGGATTTGCACTCATGTGTCTCGTACATTCGCACTTATCGCATAGTTGCTGGCCAGATCCTGGGCTTTTTCTGGCTTGCATCACGTAGTAATGTGGTCCCACACTGTCAATAAAAGCTGGTTCCGATTAGTATTTTAGAGGATAACGCCGGTTATGTCTAGGTTAGGTCTGGTATTGGCAATTATGTGGCTCATACTTTCGCGTTTTTCGCATACTTGTTGGGCAGATCCTGGGTTTTTTCTGGTTTGGATCACGTAGTAATGTGGTAGCACACTGAAACAGTCAATAAAAGCTGGTTCCGGTTAATAGTTTGGAGGATAACGCTGGTTATGTTTGGGTTAGTTCTGGTATTAGCAATCATCTGGCTCGTACTTTCGTATTTTTCGCATACTTGTTGGCCAGATCCAGGGCTTTCTCTGGCTTGGATCAATGTAGTAATGTGGTCCCACACTGTCAATAAAAGCTGGTTCCGATTAGTATTTTAGAGGATAACGCCGGTTATATCTAGGTTAGCTCTGGTATTTGCAATCATGTGGCTCATACTTTCGCGTTTTTCGCATACTTGTTGGCCAGATCCTGGCCACTTTCTGGTTTGGATCACGTAGTAACGCGGTACCACACCGAAACAGTCAATAGAAGCTGGTTCCGATAAGTATTTTACAGGATAACGCTGGTTATGTCTGGGTTAGTTCTGGTATTTGTTATCATCAGGCTCATACTTTCGCGTTTTTCGCATATTTGTTGGCCAGATCGTGGGTTTTTTCTCGTTTGGATCCCGCAGTAATGTGGTACCAAACTGAAACAGTCAATAGATGCTGGTTCCGATAAGTACTTTAGAGGATAACGCTGGTTATGTCTGGGTTAGTTCTGGTATTTGCTATCATCTGGCACATACTTTCGCGTTTTTCGCATACTTGTTGGCCAGATCCTGGGCTTTTTCTGGTTTGGATCAGGTAGTAATGTGGTACCACACTGAAACAGTCAATTAAACCTGGTTGCAATTAATATTTTAGAGGATACCGCCGGTTATGACTCGGGTAGGTCTGGGATTTGTCCACATCTGGCTCGTACTTTCGCATTTTCGCATTCTTGTTGGCCATATCCTGGGCTTTTTCTGGCTTGGATCACGTAGTAATGTGGTCCCACACTGTCAATAAAAGCTGGTTCCGATTAGTATTTTAGAGAATAACGCTGGTTATGTCAGGGTTAGTTCTGGTATTTGCAATCATGTGGCTCATACTTTCGCGTTTTTCGCATACTTGTTGGCCAGATCCTGGGTTTTTTTCTGATTTGGATCCCGTAGTAATGCGGTACCACACCGAAACAGTCAATTAAATCTGGTTGCGATTAATATTTTAGAGGATAACGCCGGTTATGTATCGGTTAGGTCTGGGATTTGCACTCATCTGTCTCGTACATTCGCACTTATCGCATAGTTGCTGGCCAGATCCTGGGCTTTTTCTGGCTTGGCTCACGTAGTAATGTGGTCCCACACTGTCAATAAAAGCTGGTTCCGATTAGTATTTTAGAGGATAACGCCGGTTATGTCTAGGTTAGGTCTGGTATTGGCAATTATGTGGCTCATACTTTCGCGTTTTTCGCATACTTGTTGGGCAGATCCTGGCCACTTTCTGGTTTGGATCACGTAGTAACGCGGTACCACACCGAAACAGTCAATAGAAGCTGGTTCCGATAAGTATTTTACAGGATAACGCTGGTTATGTCTGGGTTAGTTCTGGTATTTGCTATCATCAGGCTCATACTTTCGCGTTTTTCGCATATTTGTTGGCCAGATCGTGGGTTTTTTCTCGTTTGGATCCCGCAGTAATGTGGTACCAAACTGAAACAGTCAATAGAAGCTGGTTTCGATAAGTACTTTAGAGGATAACGCTGGTTATGTCTGGGTTAGTTCTGGTATTTGCTATCATCTGGCACATACTTTCGCGTTTTTCGCATACTTGTTGGCCAGATCCTGGGCTTTTTCTGGTTTGGATCAGGTAGTAATGTGGTACCACACTGAAACAGTCAATTAAACCTGGTTGTGATTAATATTTTAGAGGATACCGCCGGTTATGTCTCGGGTAGGTCTGGGATTTGTCCACATCTGGCTCGTACTTTCGCATTTTCGCATTCTTGTGGGCCATATCCTGGGCTTTTTCTGGCTTGGATCACGTAGTAATGTGGTCCCACACTGTTAATAAAAGCTGGTTCCGATTAGTATTTTAGAGAATAACGCTGGTTATGTCAGGGTTAGTTCTGGTATTTGCAATCATGTGGCTCATACTTTCGCGTTTTTCGCATACTTGTTGGCCAGATCCTGGGTTTTTTTCTGGTTTGGATCCCGTAGTAATGCGGTACCACACCGAAACAGTCAATTAAATCTGGTTGCGATTAATATTTTAGAGGATAACGCCGGTTATGTCTCGGTTAGGTCTGGGATTTGCACTCATGTGTCTCGTACATTCGCACTTATCGCATAGTTGCTGGCCAGATCCTGGGCTTTTTCTGGCTTGCATCACGTAGTAATGTGGTCCCACACTGTCAATAAAAGCTGGTTCCGATTAGTATTTTAGAGGATAACGCCGGTTATGTCTAGGTTAGGTCTGGTATTGGCAATTATGTGGCTCATACTTTCGCGTTTTTCGCATACTTGTTGGGCAGATCCTGGGTTTTTTCTGGTTTGGATCACGTAGTAATGTGGTAGCACACTGAAACAGTCAATAAAAGCTGGTTCCGGTTAATAGTTTGGAGGATAACGCTGGTTATGTTTGGGTTAGTTCTGGTATTAGCAATCATCTGGCTCGTACTTTCGTATTTTTCGCATACTTGTTGGCCAGATCCAGGGCTTTCTCTGGCTTGGATCAATGTAGTAATGTGGTCCCACACTGTCAATAAAAGCTGGTTCCGATTAGTATTTTAGAGGATAACGCCGGTTATATCTAGGTTAGCTCTGGTATTTGCAATCATGTGGCTCATACTTTCGCGTTTTTCGCATACTTGTTGGCCAGATCCTGGCCACTTTCTGGTTTGGATCACGTAGTAACGCGGTACCACACCGAAACAGTCAATAGAAGCTGGTTCCGATAAGTATTTTACAGGATAACGCTGGTTATGTCTGGGTTAGTTCTGGTATTTGTTATCATCAGGCTCATACTTTCGCGTTTTTCGCATATTTGTTGGCCAGATCGTGGGTTTTTTCTCGTTTGGATCCCGCAGTAATGTGGTACCAAACTGAAACAGTCAATAGATGCTGGTTCCGATAAGTACTTTAGAGGATAACGCTGGTTATGTCTGGGTTAGTTCTGGTATTTGCTATCATCTGGCACATACTTTCGCGTTTTTCGCATACTTGTTGGCCAGATCCTGGGCTTTTTCTGGTTTGGATCAGGTAGTAATGTGGTACCACACTGAAACAGTCAATTAAACCTGGTTGCAATTAATATTTTAGAGGATACCGCCGGTTATGACTCGGGTAGGTCTGGGATTTGTCCACATCTGGCTCGTACTTTCGCATTTTCGCATTCTTGTTGGCCATATCCTGGGCTTTTTCTGGCTTGGATCACGTAGTAATGTGGTCCCACACTGTCAATAAAAGCTGGTTCCGATTAGTATTTTAGAGAATAACGCTGGTTATGTCAGGGTTAGTTCTGGTATTTGCAATCATGTGGCTCATACTTTCGCGTTTTTCGCATACTTGTTGGCCAGATCCTGGGTTTTTTTCTGATTTGGATCCCGTAGTAATGCGGTACCACACCGAAACAGTCAATTAAATCTGGTTGCGATTAATATTTTAGAGGATAACGCCGGTTATGTATCGGTTAGGTCTGGGATTTGCACTCATCTGTCTCGTACATTCGCACTTATCGCATAGTTGCTGGCCAGATCCTGGGCTTTTTCTGGCTTGGCTCACGTAGTAATGTGGTCCCACACTGTCAATAAAAGCTGGTTCCGATTAGTATTTTAGAGGATAACGCCGGTTATGTCTAGGTTAGGTCTGGTATTGGCAATTATGTGGCTCATACTTTCGCGTTTTTCGCATACTTGTTGGGCAGATCCTGGCCACTTTCTGGTTTGGATCACGTAGTAACGCGGTACCACACCGAAACAGTCAATAGAAGCTGGTTCCGATAAGTATTTTACAGGATAACGCTGGTTATGTCTGGGTTAGTTCTGGTATTTGCTATCATCAGGCTCATACTTTCGCGTTTTTCGCATATTTGTTGGCCAGATCGTGGGTTTTTTCTCGTTTGGATCCCGCAGTAATGTGGTACCAAACTGAAACAGTCAATAGAAGCTGGTTTCGATAAGTACTTTAGAGGATAACGCTGGTTATGTCTGGGTTAGTTCTGGTATTTGCTATCATCTGGCACATACTTTCGCGTTTTTCGCATACTTGTTGGCCAGATCCTGGGCTTTTTCTGGTTTGGATCAGGTAGTAATGTGGTACCACACTGAAACAGTCAATTAAACCTGGTTGTGATTAATATTTTAGAGGATACCGCCGGTTATGTCTCGGGTAGGTCTGGGATTTGTCCACATCTGGCTCGTACTTTCGCATTTTCGCATTCTTGTGGGCCATATCCTGGGCTTTTTCTGGCTTGGATCACGTAGTAATGTGGTCCCACATTGTTAATAAAAGCTGGTTCCGATTAGTATTTTAGAGAATAACGCTGGTTATGTCAGGGTTAGTTCTGGTATTTGCAATCATGTGGCTCATACTTTCGCGTTTTTCGCATACTTGTTGGCCAGATCCTGGGTTTTTTTCTAGTTTGGATCCCGTAGTAATGCGGTACCACACCGAAACAGTCAATTAAATCTGGTTGCGATTAATATTTTAGAGGATAACGCCGGTTATGTCTCGGTTAGGTCTGGGATTTGCACTCATGTGTCTCGTACATTCGCACTTATCGCATAGTTGCTGGCCAGATCCTGGGCTTTTTCTGGCTTGCATCACGTAGTAATGTGGTCCCACACTGTCAATAAAAGCTGGTTCCGATTAGTATTTTAGAGGATAACGCCGGTTATGTCTAGGTTAGGTCTGGTATTGGCAATTATGTGGCTCATACTTTCGCGTTTTTCGCATACTTGTTGGGCAGATCCTGGGTTTTTTCTGGTTTGGATCACGTAGTAATGTGGTAGCACACTGAAACAGTCAATAAAAGCTGGTTCCGGTTAATAGTTTGGAGGATAACGCTGGTTATGTTTGGGTTAGTTCTGGTATTAGCAATCATCTGGCTCGTACTTTCGTATTTCTCGCATACTTGTTGGCCAGATCCAGGGCTTTCTCTGGCTTGGATCAATGTAGTAATGTGGTCCCACACTGTCAATAAAAGCTGGTTCCGATTAGTATTTTAGAGGATAACGCCGGTTATGTCTAGGTTAGCTCTGGTATTTGCAATCATGTGGCTCATACTTTCGCGTTTTTCGCATACTTGTTGGCCAGATCCTGGCCACTTTCTGGTTTGGATCACGTAGTAACGCGGTACCACACCGAAACAGTCAATAGAAGCTGGTTCCGATAAGTATTTTACAGGATAACGCTGGTTATGTCTGGGTTAGTTCTGGTATTTGCTATCATCAGGCTCATACTTTCGCGTTTTTCGCATATTTGTTGGCCAGATCGTGGGTTTTTTCTCGTTTGGATCCCGCAGTAATGTGGTACCAAACTGAAACAGTCAATAGATGCTGGTTCCGATAAGTACTTTAGAGGATAACGCTGGTTATGTCTGGGTTAGTTCTGGTATTTGCTATCATCTGGCACATACTTTCGCGTTTTTCGCATACTTGTTGGCCAGATCCTGGGCTTTTTCTGGTTTGGATCAGGTAGTAATGTGGTACCACACTGAAACAGTCAATTAAACCTGGTTGCAATTAATATTTTAGAGGATACCGCCGGTTATGACTCGGGTAGGTCTGGGATTTGTCCACATCTGGCTCGTACTTTCGCATTTTCGCATTCTTGTTGGCCATATCCTGGGCTTTTTCTGGCTTGGATCACGTAGTAATGTGGTCCCACACTGTCAATAAAAGCTGGTTCCGATTAGTATTTTAGAGAATAACGCTGGTTATGTCAGGGTTAGTTCTGGTATTTGCAATCATGTGGCTCATACTTTCGCGTTTTTCGCATACTTGTTGGCCAGATCCTGGGTTTTTTTCTGATTTGGATCCCGTAGTAATGCGGTACCACACCGAAACAGTCAATTAAATCTGGTTGCGATTAATATTTTAGAGGATAACGCCGGTTATATCTCGGTTAGGTCTGGGATTTGCACTCATCTGTCTCGTACATTCGCACTTATCGCATAGTTGCTGGCCAGATCCTGGGCTTTTTCTGGCTTGGCTCACGTAGTAATGTGGTCCCACACTGTCAATAAAAGCTGGTTCCGATTAGTATTTTAGAGGATAACGCCGGTTATGTCTAGGTTAGGTCTGGTATTGGCAATTATGTGGCTCATACTTTCGCGTTTTTCGCATACTTGTTGGGCAGATCCTGGGTTTTTTCTGGTTTGGATCACGTAGTAATGTGGTAGCACACTGAAACAGTCAATAAAAGCTGGTTCCGGTTAATAGTTTGGTGGATAACGCTGGTTATGTTTGGGTTAGTTCTGGTATTAGCAATCATCTGGCTCGTACTTTCGTATTTTTCGCATACTTGTTGGCCAGATCCAGGGCTTTCTCTGGCTTGGATCAATGTAGTAATGTGGTCCCACACTGTCAATAAAAGCTGGTTCCGATTAGTATTTTAGAGGATAACGCCGGTTATATCTAGGTTAGCTCTGGTATTTGCAATCATGTGGCTCATACTTTCGCGTTTTTCGCATACTTGTTGGCCAGATCCTGGGCTTTTCCTGGTTTGGATCACGTAGTAATGTGGTACCACACTGAAACAGTCAATAGAAGCTGGTTCCGATAAGTATTTTACAGGATAACGCTGGTTATGTCTGGGTTAGTTCTGGTATTTGCAATAATCTGGCTCATACTTTCGCGTTTTTCGCGTACTTGTTGGCCAGATCCTGGGCTTTTCCTGGTTTGGATCACGTAGTAATGTGGTACCACACTGGAACAGACAATTAAGCCGGGTAGCGATTACTATTTTGGAGGATAACGCCGGTAATGTCTCGGTTAGGTCAGGTATTTGCCCTCATCTGGCTCGTACTTTCGCATTTTTCGCATACTTGTTGGCTAGATCCTGGCCTTCTTCTGGCTGGACCACGTAGTGAAGTGGTACCACACTGAAACAGTCAATTAAACCTGGTTACGATTAATATTTTAGAGGATAACGCCGGCTATGTCTCGGTTAGGTCTCGGATTTGCCCTCATCTGGCTCTTACTTTCGCATTTTTCGCATAGTTGTTGGCCAGATCCTGGCCTTCTTCTGGCTTGGACCACGTAGTAAAGTGGTACCACACTGAAACAGTCAATTAGTTCTGGTTCCGATTAATATTTTAGATGATAACGCCAGTTATGTCTCGGTTAGGTATGTGATTTCCCCTCATCTGGCTCGTACTTTCCCATTTTTCGCATACTTGTTGGCCAGATCCTGGACATTTTCTGGCTTGGACCACGTAGTAATGTGGTACCTCACCGAAACAGTCAATTAAACCTGGTTGCGAATAATATTTTAGAGGATAACGCTGGTTATGTCAGGGATGGTTCTGGTATTTGCAATCATCAGGCTCATACTTTCGCGTTTTTCGCATACTTGTTGGCCAGATTCTGGGCTCTTCCTGGTTTGGATCACGTAGTAATGTGGTACCACATTGAAACAGTCAATAGAAGCTGGTTCCGCTTAGTAATTTAGAGGATAACGCGGGTTATGCCTGGGTTAGTTCTGGTATTTCCAACCATCTGGCTCATACTTTCGCGTTTTTCGCATACTTGTTGGCCAGATCCTGGGCTTTTCCTGGTTTGGATCACGTAGTAATGTGGTACCACACTGGAACAGAAAATTAAACCTGGTTGCGATTAATACTTTAGAGGATAACGCCGGTTATGTCTCGGGTAGGTCTGGGATTTGTCCACATCTGGCTCGTACCTTCGCATTTTTCGCATTCTTGTTGGCCAGATCCTGGCCTTCTTCTGGCTGGACCACGTAGTAAAGTGGTACCACACTGAAACAGTTAATTAAACCTGGTTACGATTAATATTTTAGAGGATAACGCCGGTTATGTCTCGGTTAGGTCTGGGATTTGCCACCATCTGGCTCGTACTTTCGCATTTTTCGCATACTTTATGGCCAGATCCCGGCCGTTTTCTGGCTTGAACCACGTAGTAATGTGGTACCGCACCGAAGCAGTCAATTAAACCTGGTTTGCGAATAATATTTTAGAGGATAGCGCTGGTTATGTCTGGGATAGTTCTGGTATTTGCAATCATCTGGCTCATACTTTCGCGTTTTTCGCATAGTTGTTGGCCAGATCCTGGGATTTTTCTGGTTTGGATCCCGTAGTAATGTGGTTCCACACCGAAACAGTCAATTAAACCAGGTTGCGATTAATATTTTAGAGGATAACGCCGGTAATGTCTCGGTTAGGTCTGGTATTTGCAATCATCTGGCTCATACTTTCGCGTTTTTCGCATAGTTGTTAGCCAGATCCTGGGATTTTTCTGGCTAGGACCACGTAGCAATGTGGTACCACAACGAAACAGTCGATTAAACCTGGTTGCGAATAATATTTTAGAGGATAACGCTGGTTATGTCTGGGATAGTTCTGGTATTTGCAATCATCTGGCACATACTTTCGCGTTTTTCGCATACTTGTTGGCCAGATCCTTGGCATTTTCTGGTTTGGATCACGTAGTAATGTGGTACCACACTGAAACAGACAATTAAACCTGGTTGCGATTAATATTTTAGAGGATAACGCCGGTTATGTCTCGGTTAGGCATGGGATTTGCCCTCATCTGGCTCGTACTTTCGCGTTTTTCGCACAGTTGTTGGCCAGATCCTGGCCGTTTTCTGGCTTGGACCACGTAGTAATGTGGTACCACACCGAAACAGTCAATTAAACCTGGTTGCGAATAATATTTTAGAGGATAACGCAGCTTATGTCTGGGATAGTTCTGGTATTTGCAATCATCTGGCTCATACTTTCGCGTTTTTCGCATAGTTGTTGGCCAGATCCTGGGATTTTTCTGGTTTGGATGCCGTAGTAATGTGGTTCCACACCGAAACAGTCAATTAAACCTGGTTGCGATTAATATTTTAGAGGATAACGCCGGTAATGTCTCGGTTAGTTCTGGTATTTGCCCTCATCTGGCTCGTACTTTCGCATTTTTCGCATACTAGTTGGCCAGATCCTGGCCTTCTTCTGGCTGGACCACGTAGTAAAGTGGTACCACACTGAAACAGTCAATTAAACCTGGTTGCGATTAATATTTTAGAGGATAACGCCGGTTATGTCTCGGTTAGGTCTGGGATTTGCCCTCATCTGGCTCGTACTTTCGCATTTTTCGCTTACTTTTTGGCCAGATCCTGGCCGTTTTCTGGCTTGGACATCGTAGTAATGCGGTACCACACCGAAACAGTCAATTAAACCTGGTTGCGAATAATGTTTTAGAGGATAAAGCCGGTAATGTCCCGGTTAGGTCTCGTATTTGCCCTCATCTGGCTCGTTCTTTCGCATTTTTCGCATACTTGTTGGCCAGATCCTGGCCTTCTTCTGGCTGGATCCCGTAGTAATGCGATACAACACCGAAACAGTCAATTAAAGCTGGTTGCGATTAATATTTTAGAGGATAACGCCGGTTATGTCTCGGTCAGGTCTGGGATTTGCACTCATCTGTCTCGTACTTTCGCACTTTTCGCATACTTGTTGGCCAGATCCTGGGCTTTTTCTGGCTTGGATCACGTAGTAATGTGGTCCCACACTGTCAATAAAAGCTGGTTCCGATTTGTATTTTAGAGGATAACGCCGGTTATTTCTAGGTTAGCTCTGGTATTTGCAATCATGTGGCTCATACTTTCGCGTTTTTCGCATACTTGTTGGGCAGATCCTGGGTTTTTTCTGGTTTGGATCACGTAGTAATGTGGTACCACACTGAAACAGTCAATAAAAGCTGGTTCCGATTAATAGTTTGGAGGATAACGCTGGTTACGTTTGGGTTAGTTCTGGTATTAGCAATCATCTGGCTCGTACTTTCGCGTTTTTCGCATACTTGCTGGGCAGATCCTGGGTTTTTTCTGGCTTGGACCACGTAGTAACGTGGTACCAGTCAAATAATCCTGGTTGCGATTAGTATTTTAGAGGATAACGCCGGTTATGTATAGGTTAGGTCTGGTATTTGCCCTCATCTGGCTCGTCCTTTCGCATTTTTCGCATACTTGTAGGCCTGATCCTGGGTTTCTTCGGGTTTGGATCCCGTAGTGATGTGGTTCCACACCGAGACGGTAAATTAAACCTGGTTGCGATTAATATTTTAGAGGATAAAGCCGGTTATGTCTCGGTTAGGTCTGGGATTTGCCCTCATCTGGCTCGTACTTTCGCATTTTTCACATACTTTTTGGCCAGGTCCAGGCCGTTTTCTGGCTTGGACCACGTAGTAATGTGGTACCACACCGAAACAGTCAATTAAACCTGGTTGCGAATAATATTTTAGAGGATAACGCTGGTTATGGCTGGGTTAGTTCTGGTAGATACCACATTACCACGTGATCCAAATCAGAAAAAGCAATGGATCTGGCTAACAAGTATGAGAAATATGCGACAGTATGAGCCTGATGAGGGTAAATCCAAGACCTAACCCAGACCTAACATGCGTTATCCTCTAAAATATTGATCGAAACCAGGCTTAATCGACTGTTTCAGTGTGGTACCACATTACTATGTGATCCAAACCAGAAAAAAACCCAGGATCTGTACAACAAGTATGTGAAGAATGCGAAAGTATGAGCCTGCTGATGGCAAATCCTAGACCTAACCCAGACCTAACATGCGTTATCCTCTAAAATATTGATCAAAACAATGTTTAATCGACTGTTTCAGTGTGGTACCACATTACTGTGTGATCCAAACCAGAAATAGCCCAGAATCTGGTAATCAAGTATGTGAAGAATGCGAAAGTATGTGTCTGATGAGGGAAAATCCCAGGCCTAACCTAGACCTAACATGCGTTACCCTCAAAAATACTGATCGAAACCAGGTTTAATCGACTGTTTCAGTGTGGTACCACATTACTATGTGATCCAAACCAGAAAAAGCAATGGATCTGGCTAACAAGTATGAGAAATATGCGAAATTATGAGCCTGATTAGGGCTAATCCTAGACCTAACCCAGATCTAACATGCGTTATCCTGTAAAATATTTATCAAGACCAGGTTTAATTGAATGTTTCAGTGTGGTACCACAATACTACGGGATCCAAACCACTAGAAAGCCAAGGATCTGTACAACAAGTATGTGAAGAATGCCAAAGTATGTGTCTGATGAGGGAAAATCCCAGGCCTAACCTAGACCTAACATGCGTTACCCTCAAAAATACTGATCGAAACCAGGTTTAATCGACTGTTTCAGTGTGGTACCACATTACTATGTGATCCAAACCAGAAAAAGCAATGGATCTGGCTAACAAGTATGAGAAATATGCGACAGTATGAGCCTGATGAGGGCAAATCCCACACCTAACCGTGTCCTAACCTGCGTTATCCTATAAAATGTTGATCGAGACCAGGATTAATCGACTGTTTCAGTGTGGTACCACTTTACGACGTGATCCAATCCAGAAACAGCCCAGGATCTAGCCATCAAGTATGAGAAATATGCGAAATTATGAGTCTGATGAAGGAAAATCCCAGGCCTAACCTAGACCTAACATGCGTTATCCTCAAAAATATTGATCGAAACCAGGTTTAATCGACTGTTTCAGTGTGGTCCCACATTACTACCAGATCCAAACCAGAAAAATACCCAGGATCTGTTCAACAAGTATGTGAATAACTCGAAAATATGACCCTGACGAGGGCAAACCCAGGCCAAACCTAGACATAACATGCGTTATCCTCTAAAATATTGATCAAAAGAATGTTTCATCGACTGTTTCAGTGTGGTACCACATTACTATGTGATCCAAACCAGAAAAAGCCCAGAATCTGGCCATCAACTATGAGAAATATGCGAAAGTACGAGCCTGATGAGAGAACATCCCAGACCTAACCAAGACCTAACATGCGTTATTCTCTAAAATATTGATCGAAACCAGGTTTAATGGACTGTTTCAGTGTGGTACCACATTACTATGTGATCCAAACCAGTTATAAAACCCAGGATCTGTATAACAAGTATGTGAAGAATGCGAAAGTATGAGCCTGTCGAGGGCAAATCCCGGAACTATCCCAGACATAACTTGCGTTATCCTCTAAAATATTGATCGAAACCAGGTTTAATCGACTATTTCAGTGTGGTACCACATTACTACGTGATCCAAACCAGAAAAAACCCAGGATCCGGTCAACAAGTATGTGAAGAATGCGAAAGTATGAGTCTGATGAAGGAAAATCCCAGGCCTAACCTAGACCTGACATGCGTTATCCTCAAATATAATGATCGAAACCAGGTTTAATCGACTGTTTCAGTGTGGTACCACATTACTACGTGATCCAAACCAGAAAAAACCCAGGATCTGTTCAACAAGTATGTGGAGAATGCGAAAGTACGAGCCTGATCAGGGCAAATCCCAGACCTACCTTGCGTTGTCCTCTAAAATATTGATGGAAACCAGGTTTAATTGACTGTTTCGGTGTGGTACCACATTACTACGTGATCCAATCCAGAAAAAGCCCTGGATCTAGCCATCAAGTATGAGAAATATGCGAAAGAACGAGCCTGATGAGAGCAAATCCCAGACCTAACCTAGACCTAACATGAGATATTCTCTAAAATATTGATCGAAACCAGGTTTAATAGACTATTTCAGTGTGCTACCACATTACTACGTGATCCAAACCAGAAAAAACCCAGGATCCGTTCAACATGTATGTGAAGAATGCGAAAGTATGTGTCTGATGAGGGAAAATCCCAGGCCTAACCTAGACCTAACATGCGTTACCCTCAAAAATACTGATCGAAACCAGGTTTAATCGACTGTTTCAGTGTGGTACCACATTACTATGTGATCCAAACCAGAAAAAGCAATGGATCTGGCTAACAAGTATGAGAAATATGCGACAGTATGAGCCTGATGAGGGCAAATCCCACACCTAACCGTGTCCTAACCTGCGTTATCCTATAAAATGTTGATCGAGACCAGGATTAATCGACTGTTTTAGTGTGGTGCCACATTACTGTGTGATCCAAACCAGAAAAAAACCCACGATCTGTTCAACAAGTATGTGGAGAATGCGAAAGTATGTGTCTGAATAGGGCAAATCCCTGGCCTAACCTAGGCATAACATGCGTTATCCTCTAAAATATTGATCGAAACCAGGTTTAATCTACTGTTTCAGTGCGGTACCACATTACTATGTGATCCAAACCAGAAGAAAACCCAGGATCTGTACAACAAGTATGTGAAGAATGCGAAAGTATGTGTCTGATGAGGGAAAATCCCAGGCCTAACCTACACCTAACATGCGTTACCCTCAAAAATACTGATCGAAACCAGGTTTAATCGACTGTTTCAGTGTGGTACCACATTACTATGTGATCCAAACCACAAAAAGCAATGGATCTGGCTAACAAGTATGAGAAATATGCGACAGTATGAGCCTGATGAGGGCAAATCCCACACCTAACCGTGACCTAACCTGCGTTATCCTATAAAATGTAGATCGAGACCAGGATTAATCGACTGATTCAGTGTGGTACCACATTACTATGTGATCCAAACCAGTTATAAAACCCAGGATCTGTACAACAAGTATGTGAAGAATGCGAAAGTATGAGCCTGTCGAGGGCAAATCCCGGAACTATCCCAGACATAACTTGCGTTATCCTCTAAAATATTGATCGAAACCAGGTTTAATCGACTATTTCAGTGTGGTACCACATTACTACGTGATCCAAACCAGAAAAAACCCAGGATCCGGTCAACAAGTATGTGAAGAATGCGAAAGTATGAGTCTGATGAAGGAAAATCCCAGGCCTAACCTAGACATAACATGCGTTATCCTCTAAAATATTGATCGAAACCAGGTTTAATGGACTGTTTCAGTGTGGTACCACATTACTATGTGATCCAAACCAGAAAAAGCCCAGAATCTGGCCATCAACTATGAGAAATATGCGAAAGTACGAGCCTGATGAGAGCAAATCCCAGACCTAACCTAGACCTAACATGAGATATTCTCTAAAATATTGATCGAAACCAGGTTCAATGGACTGTTTCAGTGTGCTACCACATTACTACGTGATCCAAACCAGAAAAAACCCAGGATCCGTTCAACATGTATGTGAAGAATGCGAAAGTATGAGCCTGATGAGGGCAAATCCCGGGCCTAACCAAGACCTAACATGCGTTATCCTCAAAAATACTGATCGAAACCAGGTATAATCGACTGTTTCAGTGTGGTCCCACATTACTATGTGATCCAAACCAGAAAGAGCCCAGGATCTAGCCATCAAGTATGAGAAATATGCGAAATTATGAGCCTGATTAGGGCAAATCCTAGACCTAACCCAGACCTAACATGCGTTATCCTCCAAAATATATATCAAGACCAGGTTTAATTGAATGTTTCAGTGTGGTACCACATTACTATGTGATCCAAACCAGAAAAAGCAATGGATCTGGCTAACAAGTATGAGAAATATGCGACAGTATGAGCCTGATGAGGGCAAATCCCACACTTAACCGTGTCCTAACCTGCCTTATCCTATAAAATGTTGATCGAGACCAGGATTAATCGACTGTTTCAGTGTGGTACCACTTTACGACGTGATCCAATCCAGAAAGAGCTCAGGATCTAGCCATCAAGTATGAGAAATATGCGAAATTATGAGCCTGATTAGGGCAAATCCTAGACCTAACCCAGACCTAACATGCGTTATCCTCCAAAATATATATCAAGACCAGGTTTAATTGAATGTTTCAGTGTGGTACCACATTACTACGTGATCCAAACGAGAAAAAACCCAGGATCCGTTCAACAAGTATGTGAAGAATGCGAAAGTATGAGTCTGATGAAGGAAAATCCCACGCCTAACCTAGAGCTAACATGCGTTATCCTCAAAAATATTGATCGAAACCAGGTTTAATCGACTGTTTCAGTGGGGTCCCACATTACTACCAGATCCAAACCAGAAAAATTCCCAGGATCTGTTCAACAAGTATGTGAATAACGCGAAAATATGACCCTGATGAGGGCAAACCCAGGCCAAACCTAGACATAACATGCGTTATCCTCTAAAATATTGATCATAACAATGTTTAATCGACTGTTTCAGTGTGGTACCACATTACTATGTGATCCAAACCAGTTATAAAACCCAGGATCTGTACAACAAGTATGTGAAGATTGCGAAAGTATGAGCCTGTCGAGAGCAAATCCCGGAACTATCCCAGACATAACTTGCGTTATCCTCTAAAATATTGATCGAAACCAGGTTTAATCGACTATTTCAGTGTGGTACCACATTACTACGTGATCCAAACCAGAAAAAACCCAGGATCCGGTCAACAAGTATGTGAAGAATGCGAAAGTATGAGTCTGATGAAGGAAAATCCCAGGCCTAACCTAGACCTAACATGCGTTATCCTCAAAAATATTGATCGAAACCAGGTTTAATCGACTGTTTCAGTGTGGTACCACATTACTACGTGATCCAAACCAGAAAAAACCCAGGATCTGTTCAACAAGTATGTGGAGAATGCGAAAGTACGAGCCTGATCAGGGCATATCCCAGACCTATCCCAGACCTACCTTGCGTTGTCCTCTAAAGTATTGATGGAAACCAGGTTTAATTGACAGTTTCAGTGTGGTACCACATTACTACGTGATCCAATCCAGAAAAAACCCAGGATCTGTTCAACAAGTATGTGGAGGATGCGAAAGTATGTGTCTGATGAGGGCAAATCCCAGGCCTAACCTAGACCTAACATGCGTTATCCTCAAAAATACTGATCGAAACCAGGTTTAATCGACTGTTTCAGTGTGGTCCCACATTACTACCAGATCCAAACCAGAAAAATACCCAGGATCTGTTTAACAAGTATGTGAATAACGCGAAAATATGACCCTGATGAGGGCAAACCCAGGCCAAACCTAGACATAACATGCGTTATCCTCTAAAATATTGATCAAAACAATGTTTAATCGACTGTTTCAGTGTGGTACCACATTACTATGTGATCCAAACCAGAAAAAGCCCAGAATCTGGTAATCAAGTATGAGAAATATGCGATAATACGAGCCTGATGAGAGCAAATCCCAGACCTTACCTAGACCTAACATGAGTTATTCTCTAAGATGTTGATCGAAACCAGGTTTAATGGACTACTACAGTGTGGTACCACATTACTATGTGATCCAAACCAGAAAAAGCCCAGAATCTGGCCATCAACTATGAGAAATATGCGAAAGTACGAGCCTGATGAGAGAAAATCCCAGACCTAACCAAGACCTAACATGCGTTATCCCCTAAAATATTGATCGAAACCAGGTTTAATGGACTGTTTCAGTGTGGTACCACATTACTACGGCATTCAAACTAGAAAAAGCCCAGAATCCGTTCAACAAGTCTGTGAAGAATGCGAAAGTATGTGTCTGATGCGGGAAAATACCAGGCCTAACCTAGACCTAACATGCGTTACCCTCAAAAATATTAATCGAAACCAGGTTTAATCGACTACTACAGTGTGGTACCACATTACTATGTGATCCAAACCAGAAAAAGCCCAGAATCTGGCCATCAACTATGAGAAATATGCGAAAGTACGAGCCTGATGAGAGAAAATCCCAGACCTAACCAAGACCTAACATGCGTTATTCTCTAAAATATTGATCGAAACCAGGTTTAATGGACTGTGTCAGTGTGGTACAACATTACTATGTGATCCAAACCAGTTATAAAGCCCAGGATCTGTACAACAAGTATGTGAAGAATGCGAAAGTATGAGCCTGTCGAGGGCAAATCCCGGAACTATCCCAGACATAACTTGCGTTATCCTCTAAAATATTGATCGAAACCAGGTTTAAACGACTATTTCAGTGTGGTACCACATTACTATGCGATCGAAACCAGAAAAAACCCAGGATCCGGTCAACAGGTATGTGAAGAATGGGAAAGTATGAGTCTGATGAAGGAAAATCCCAGGCCTAACCTAGACCTAACATGCGTTACCCTCAAAAATACTGATCGAAACCAGGTTTAATCGACTGTTTCAGTGTGGTACCACATTACTACGTGATCAAAACCAGAAGAAAACCCAGGATCTGTTCAACAAGTATGTGAATAACGCGAAAATATGACCCTGATGAGGGCAAACCCAGGACAAACCTAGACATAACATGCGTTATCCTCTAAAATATTGATCATAACAATGTTTAATGGACTGTTTCAGTGTGGTACCACATTACTATGTGATCCAAACCAGAAAAAGCCCAGAATCTGGTAATCAAGTATGAGAAATATGCGAAAATACGAGCTTGATGAGAGCAAATCCCAGACCTAACCTAGACCTAACATGAGATATTTTCTAAAATATTGATCGAAACCAGGTTTAATGGACTGTTTCAGTGTGCTACCATATTACTACGTGATCCAAACCAGAAAAAACCCAGGATCCGTTCAACAAGTATGTGAAGAATGCGAAAGTATGAGCCTGTCGAGAGCAAATCCCGGAACTATCCCAGACCTACCTTGCGTTATCCTCAAAAAGATTGATCGAAACCAGGTTTAATCGACTATTTCAGTGTGGTACCACATTACTACGTGATCCAAACCAGAAAAAACCCAGGATCCGGTCAACAAGTATGTGAAGAATGCGAAAGTATGAGTCTGATGAAGGAAAATCCCAGGCCTAACCTAGACCTGACATGCGTTATCCTCAAATATAATGATCGAAACCAGGTTTAATCGACTGTTTCAGTGTGGTACCACATTACTACGTGATCCAATCCAGAAAAAACCCAGGATCTGTTCAACAAGTATGTGGAGAATGCGAAAGTACGAGCCTGATCAGGGCAAATCCCAGACCTACCTAGCGTTGTCCTCTAAAATATTGATGGAAACCAGGTTTAATTGACTGTTTCGGTGTGGTACCACATTACTACGTGATCCAATCCAGAAAAAGCCCTGGATCTAGCCATCAAGTATGAGAAATATGCGAAAGAACGAGCCTGATGAGAGCAAATCCCAGACCTAACCTAGACCTAACATGAGATATTCTCTAAAATATTGATCGAAACCAGGTTTAATAGACTATTTCAGTGTGCTACCACATTACTACGTGATCCAAACCAGAAAAAACCCAGGATCCGTTCAACATGTATGTGAAGAATGCGAAAGTATGTGTCTGATGAGGGAAAATCCCAGGCGTAACCTAGACCTAACATGCGTTACCCTCAAAAATACTGATCGAAACCAGGTTTAATCGACTGCTTCAGTGTGGTACCACATTACTACGTGATCCAATCCAGAAAAAGCCCAGGTTCTAGCCAAGAAGTATGAGAAATATGCGAAATTATGAGCCTGATTAGGGCTAATCCTAGACCTAACCCAGACCTAACTTGCGTTGTCCACTAAAATATTGATCGAAACCAGGTTTAATCGACTGTTTCAGTGTGGTACCACATTACTATGTGATCCAAACCAGAAAAAAACCCAGGATCTGTACAACAAGTATGTGAAGAATGCGAAAGTATGAGCCTGCTGATGGCAAATCCTAGACCTAACCCAGACCTAACATGCGTTATCCTCTAAAATATTGATCGAAACCAGGTTTAATCGACTATTTCTGTGTTGTGCCACATTACTACGTGATCCAATCCAGAAAAAGCCCAGGATCTGGCCATCAAGTATGAGAAATATGCGAAAGTATGAGCCTGCTGATGGCAAATCCTAGACCTAACCCAGACCTAACATGCGTTATCCTCTAAAATATTGATCGAAGCCAGGTTTAATCGACTAATTCTGTGTTGTGCCACATTCCTACGTGTTCCAAACCAGAAAAAGCCCAGAATCTGGCCATGAACTATGAGAAATATGCGAAAGTACGAGCCTGATGAGAGGTAAATCTTAGACCTAACCAAGACCTAACATGCGTTATTCTATAAAATATTGATCGAAACCAGGTTTAATGGACTGTTTCAGTGAGGTACCACATTACTACCTGATCCAAACCAGAAAAAACCCAGGATCTGTTCAACAAGTATGTGAAGAATGCGAAAGTATGTGTCTGATGAGGGAAAATCCCAGGCCTAACCTAGACCTAACATGCGTTACCCTCAAAAATACTGACCGAAACCAGGTTTAATCGACTGTTTCAGTGCGGTACCACATTACTATGTGATCCAAACCAGAAAAAACCCCAGGATCTGTACAACAAGTATGTGAAGAATGCGAAAGTATGTGTCTGATGAGGGAAAATCCCAGGCCTAACCTAGACCTAACATGCGTTACCCTCAAAAATACTGATCGAAACCAGGTTTAATCGACTGTTTCAGTGTGGTACCACATTACTATGTGATCCAAACCAGAAAAAGCAATGGATCTGGCTAACAAGTATGAGAAATATGCGACAGTATGAGCCTGATGAGGGCAAATCCCACACCTAACCGTGTCCTAACCTGCGTTATCCTATAAAATGTTGATCGAGACCAGGATTAATCGACTGTTTTAGTGTGGTGCCACATTACTGTGTGATCCAAACCAGAAAAAAACCCACGATCTGTTGAACAAGTATGTGGAGAATGCGAAAGTATGTGTCTGAATAGGGCAAATCCCTGGCCTAACCTAGGCATAACATGCGTTATCCTCTAAAATATTGATCGAAACCAGGTTTAATGGACTGTTTCAGTGTGGTACCACATTACTACGGCAGCCAAACCAGAAAAAGCCCAGAATCCGTTCAACAAGTCTGTGAAGAATGCGAAAGTATGTGTCTGATGCGGGAAAATGCCAGGCCTAACCTAGATCTAACATGCGTTACCCTCAAAAATATTGATCGAAACCAGGTTTAATCGACTATTACAGTGTGGTACCACATTACTATGTGATCCAAACCAGAAAAAGCCCAGAATCTGGCCATCAACTATGAGAAATATGCGAAAGTACGAGGCTGATGAGAGAAAATCCCAGACCTAACCAAGACCTAACATGCGTTATTCTCTAAAATATTGATCGAAACTAGGTTTAATGGACTGTTTCAGTGTGGTACCACATTACTATGTGATCCAAACCAGTTATAAAACCCAGGATCTGTACAACATGTATGTGAAGGATGCGAAAGTATGAGCCTGTCGAGGGCAAATCCCGGAACTATCCCAGACATATCTTGCGTTATCCTCTAAAATATTGATCGAAACCAGGTTTAATTGACTATTTCAGTGTGGTACCACATTACTACGTGATCCAAACCAGAAAAAACCCAGGATCCGGTCAACAAGTATGTGAAGAATGCGAAAGTATGAGTCTGATGAAGGAAAATCCCAGGCCTAACCTAGACCTAACATGCGTTATCCTCAAAAATATTGATCGAAACCAGGTTTAATCGACTGTTTCAGTGTGGTACCACATTACTACGTGATCCAAACCAGAAAAAGCCCAGAATCTGGCCATCAACTATGAGAAATATGCGAAAGTACGAGCCTGATGAGAGAAAATCCCAGACCTAACCAAGACCTAACATGCGTTATCCCCTAAAATATTGATCGAAACCAGGTTTAATCGACTGTTTCAGTGTGGTACCACATTACTACGTGATCCAAACCAGAAAAAACCCAGGATCTGTTCAACAAGTATGTGGAGAATGCGAAAGCACGAGCCTGATCAGGGCATATCCCAGACCTATCCCAGACCTACCTTGCGTTGTCCTCTAAAGTATTGATGGAAACCAGGTTTAATTGACAGTTTCAGTGTGGTACCACATTACTACGTGATCCAATCCAGAAAAAACCCAGGATCTGTTCAACAAGTATGTGGAGGATGCGAAAGTATGTGTCTGATGAGGGCAAATCCCAGGCCTAACCTAGACCTAACATGCGTTATCCTCAAAAATACTGATCGAAACCAGGTTTAATCGACTGTTTCAGTGTGGTCCCACATTACTACCAGATCCAAACCAGAAAAATACCCAGGATCTGTTTAACAAGTATGTGAATAACGCGAAAATATGACCCTGATGAGGGCAAACCCAGGCCAAACCTAGACATAACATGCGTTATCCTCTAAAATATTGATCAAAACAATGTTTAATCGACTGTTTCAGTGTGGTACCACATTACTATGTGATCCAAACCAGAAAAAGCCCAGAATCTGGTAATCAAGTATGAGAAATATGCGATAATACGAGCCTGATGAGAGCAAATCCCAGACCTTACCTAGACCTAACATGAGTTATTCTCTAAGATGTTGATCGAAACCAGGTTTAATGGACTGTTTCAGTGTGGTACCACATTACTACGTGATCCAAACCAGAAAATACCCAGGATCTGTTCAACAAGTATGTGGAGAATGCGAAAGTATGTGTCTGATTAGGGCAAATCCCAGGCCTAACCTAGGCATAACATGCGTTATCCCCTAAAATATTGATCGAAACCAGGTTTAATGGACTGTTTCAGTGTGGTACCACATTACTACGGCATCCAAACTAGAAAAAGCCCAGAATCCGTTCAACAAGTCTGTGAAGAATGCGAAAGTATGTGTCTGATGCGGGAAAATACCAGGCCTAACCTAGACCTAACATGCGTTACCCTCAAAAATATTAATCGAAACCAGGTTTAATCGACTATTACAGTGTGGTACCACATTACTATGTGATCCAAACCAGAAAAAGCCCAGAATCTGGCCATCAACTATGAGAAATATGCGAAAGTACGAGCCTGATGAGAGAAAATCCCAGACCTAACCAAGACCTAACATGCGTTATTCTCTAAAATATTGATCGAAACCAGGTTTAATGGACTGTGTCAGTGTGGTACAACATTACTATGTGATCCAAACCAGTTATAAAGCCCAGGATCTGTACAACAAGTATGTGAAGAATGCGAAAGTATGAGCCTGTCGAGGGCAAATCCCGGAACTATCCCAGACATAACTTGCGTTATCCTCTAAAATATTGATCGAAACCAGGTTTAATCGACTATTTCAGTGTGGTACCACATTACTACGCGATCCAAACCAGAAAAAACCCAGGATCCGGTCAACAAGTATGTGAAGAATGGGAAAGTATGAGTCTGATGAAGGAAAATCCCAGGCCTAACCTAGACCTAACATGCGTTACCCTCAAAAATACTGATCGAAACCAGGTTTAATCGACTGTTTCAGTGTGGTACCACATTACTACGTGATCAAAACCAGAAGAAAACCCAGGATCTGTTCAACAAGTATGTGAATAACGCGAAAATATGACCCTGATGAGGGCAAACCCAGGCCAAACCTAGACATAACATGCGTTATCCTCTAAAATATTGATCATAACAATGTTTAATCGACTGTTTCAGTGTGGTACCACATTACTATGTGATCCAAACCAGAAAAAGCCCAGAATCTGGTAATCAAGTATGAGAAATATGCGAAAATACGAGCTTGATGAGAGCAAATCCCAGACCTTACCTAGACCTAACATGAGTTATTCTCTAAGATGTTGATCGAAACCAGGTTTAATGGACTGTTTCAGTGTGGTACCACATTACTACGTGATCCAAACCAGAAAAAAACCCAGGATCTGTTCAACAAGTATGTAGAGAATGCGAAAGTATGTGTCTGATTAGGGCAAATCCCTGGCCTAACCTAGGCATAACATGCGTTATCCTCTAAAATATTGATCGAAACCAGGTTTAATGGACTGTTCCAGTGTGGTACCACATTACTATGTGATCCAAACCAGAAAAAGCCCAGAATCTGGCCATCAACTATGAGAAATATGCGAAAGTACGAGCCTGATGAGAGCAAATCCCAGACCTAACCTAGACCTAACATGAGATATTTTCTAAAATATTGATCGAAACCAGGTTTAATGGACTGTTTCAGTGTGCTACCATATTACTACGTGATCCAAACCAGAAAAAACCCAGGATCCGTTCAACAAGTATGTGAAGAATGCGAAAGTATGAGCCTGATGAGGGCAAATCCCGGGCCTAACCTAGACCTAACATGCGTTATCCTCAAAAATACTGATCGAAACCAGGTTTAATCGACTGTTTCAGTGTGGTCCCACATTACTATGTGATCCAAACCAGAAAGAGCCCAGGATCTAGCCATCAAGTATGAGAAATATGCGAAATTATGAGCCTGATTAGGGCAAATCCTAGACCTAACCCAGACCTAACATGCGTTATCCTCCAAAATATATATCGAGACCAGGTTTAATTGAATGTTTCAGTGTGGTACCACATTACTATGTGATCCAAACCAGAAAAAGCAATGGATCTGGCTAACAAGTATGAGAAATATGCGACAGTATGAGCCTGATGAGGGCAAATCCCACACCTAACCGTGTCCTAACCTGCCTTATCCTATAAAATGTTGATCGAGACCAGGATTATTCGACTGTTTCAGTGTGGTACCACTTTACGACGTGATCTAATCCAGAAAGAGCCCAGGATCTAGCCATCAAGTATGATAAATATGCGAAATTATGAGCCTGATTAGGGCAAATCCTAGACCTAACCCAGACCTAACATGCGTTATCCTCCAAAATATATATTAAGACCAGGTTTAATTGAATGTTTCAGTGTGGTACCACATTACTACGTGATCCAAACGAGAAAAAACCCAGGATCCGTTCAACAAGTATGTGAAGAATGCGAAAGTATAAGTCTGATGAAGGAAAATCCCACGCCTAACCTAGACCTAACATGCGTTATCCTCAAAAATATTGATCGAAACCAGGTTTAATCGACTGTTTCAGTGTGGTCCCACATTACTACCAGATCCAAACCAGAAAAATTACCAGGATCTGTTCAACAAGTATGTGAATAACGCGAAAATATGACCCTGATGAGGGCAAACCCAGGCCAAACCTAGACATAACATGCGTTATCCTCTAAAATATTGATCATAACAATGTTTAATCGACTGTTTCAGTGTGGTACCACATTACTATGTGATCCAAACCAGAAAAAGCCCAGAATCTGGTAATCAAGTATGAGAAATATGCGAAAATACGAGCTTGATGAGAGCAAATCCCAGACCTTACCTAGACCTAACATGAGTTATTCTGTAAGATGTTGATCGAAACCAGGTTTAATGGACTGTTTCAGTGTGGTACCACATTACTACGTGATCCAAACCAGAAAAAAACCCAGGATCTGTTCAACAAGTATGTGGAGAATGCGAAAGTATGTGTCTGATTAGGGCAAATCCCTGGCCTAACCTAGGCATAACATGCGTTATCCTCTAAAATATTGATCGAAACCAGGTCTAATGGACTGTTTCAGTGTGGTACCACATTACTATGTGATCCAAACCAGAAAAAGCACAGAATCTGGCCATCAACTATGAGAAATATGCGAAAGTACGAGCCCGATGAGAGAAAATCCCAGACCTAACCAAGACCTAACATGCGTTATTCTCTAAAATATTGATCGAAACCAGGTTTAATGGACTGTTTCAGTGTGGTACCACATTACTATGTGATCCAAACCAGTTATAAAACCCAGCATCTGTACAACAAGTATGTGAAGAATGCGAAAGTGTGAGCCTGTCGAGAGCAAATCCCGGAACTATCCCAGACATAACTTGCGTTATCCTCTAAAATATTGATCGAAACCAGGTTTAATCGACTATTTCAGTGTGGTAGCACATTACTACGTGATCCAAACCAGAAAATACCCAGGATCTGTTCAACAAGTATGTGGAGAATGCGAAAGTATGTGTCTGATTAGGGCAAATCCCAGGCCTAACCTAGGCATAACATGCGTTATCCCCTAAAATATTGATCGAAACCAGGTTTAATGGACTGTTTCAGTGTGGTACCACATTACTACGGCATCCAAACTAGAAAAAGCCCAGAATCCGTTCAACAAGTCTGTGAAGAATGCGAAAGTATGTGTCTGATGCGGGAAAATACCAGGCCTAACCTAGACCTAACATGCGTTACCCTCAAAAATATTAATCGAAACCAGGTTTAATCGACTATTACAGTGTGGTACCACATTACTATGTGATCCAAACCAGAAAAAGCCCAGAATCTGGCCATCAACTATGAGAAATATGCGAAAGTACGAGCCTGATGAGAGAAAATCCCAGACCTAACCAAGACCTAACATGCGTTATTCTCTAAAATATTGATCGAAACCAGGTTTAATGGACTGTGTCAGTGTGGTACAACATTACTATGTGATCCAAACCAGTTATAAAGCCCAGGATCTGTACAACAAGTATGTGAAGAATGCGAAAGTATGAGCCTGTCGAGGGCAAATCCCGGAACTATCCCAGACATAACTTGCGTTATCCTCTAAAATATTGATCGAAACCAGGTTTAATCGACTATTTCAGTGTGGTACCACATTACTACGCGATCCAAACCAGAAAAAACCCAGGATCCGGTCAACAAGTATGTGAAGAATGGGAAAGTATGAGTCTGATGAAGGAAAATCCCAGGCCTAACCTAGACCTAACATGCGTTACCCTCAAAAATACTGATCGAAACCAGGTTTAATCGACTGTTTCAGTGTGGTACCACATTACTACGTGATCAAAACCAGAAGAAAACCCAGGATCTGTTCAACAAGTATGTGAATAACGCGAAAATATGACCCTGATGAGGGCAAACCCAGGCCAAACCTAGACATAACATGCGTTATCCTCTAAAATATTGATCATAACAATGTTTAATCGACTGTTTCAGTGTGGTACCACATTACTATGTGATCCAAACCAGAAAAAGCCCAGAATCTGGTAATCAAGTATGAGAAATATGCGAAAATACGAGCTTGATGAGAGCAAATCCCAGACCTTACCTAGACCTAACATGAGTTATTCTCTAAGATGTTGATCGAAACCAGGTTTAATGGACTGTTTCAGTGTGGTACCACATTACTACGTGATCCAAACCAGAAAAAAACCCAGGATCTGTTCAACAAGTATGTAGAGAATGCGAAAGTATGTGTCTGATTAGGGCAAATCCCTGGCCTAACCTAGGCATAACATGCGTTATCCTCTAAAATATTCATCGAAACCAGGTTTAATGGACTGTTCCAGTGTGGTACCACATTACTATGTGATCCAAACCAGAAAAAGCCCAGAATCTGGCCATCAACTATGAGAAATATGCGAAAGTACGAGCCTGATGAGAGCAAATCCCAGACCTAACCTAGACCTAACATGAGATATTTTCTAAAATATTGATCGAAACCAGGTTTAATGGACTGTTTCAGTGTGCTACCATATTACTACGTGATCCAAACCAGAAAAAACCCAGGATCCGTTCAACAAGTATGTGAAGAATGCGAAAGTATGAGCCTGATGAGGGCAAATCCCGGGCCTAACCTAGACCTAACATGCGTTATCCTCAAAAATACTGATCGAAACCAGGTTTAATCGACTGTTTCAGTGTGGTCCCACATTACTATGTGATCCAAACCAGAAAGAGCCCAGGATCTAGCCATCAAGTATGAGAAATATGCGAAATTATGAGCCTGATTAGGGCAAATCCTAGACCTAACCCAGACCTAACATGCGTTATCCTCCAAAATATATATCGAGACCAGGTTTAATTGAATGTTTCAGTGTGGTACCACATTACTATGTGATCCAAACCAGAAAAAGCAATGGATCTGGCTAACAAGTATGAGAAATATGCGACAGTATGAGCCTGATGAGGGCAAATCCCACACCTAACCGTGTCCTAACCTGCCTTATCCTATAAAATGTTGATCGAGACCAGGATTATTCGACTGTTTCAGTGTGGTACCACTTTACGACGTGATCCAATCCAGAAAGAGCCCAGGATCTAGCCATCAAGTATGATAAATATGCGAAATTATGAGCCTGATTAGGGCAAATCCTAGACCTAACCCAGACCTAACATGCGTTATCCTCCAAAATATATATCAAGACCAGGTTTAATTGAATGTTTCAGTGTGGTACCACATTACTACGTGATCCAAACGAGAAAAAACCCAGGATCCGTTCAACAAGTATGTGAAGAATGCGAAAGTATAAGTCTGATGAAGGAAAATCCCACGCCTAACCTAGACCTAACATGCGTTATCCTCAAAAATATTGATCGAAACCAGGTTTAATCGACTGTTTCAGTGTGGTCCCACATTACTACCAGATCCAAACCAGAAAAATTACCAGGATCTGTTCAACAAGTATGTGAATAACGCGAAAATATGACCCTGATGAGGGCAAACCCAGGCCAAACCTAGACATAACATGCGTTATCCTCTAAAATATTGATCATAACAATGTTTAATCGACTGTTTCAGTGTGGTACCACATTACTATGTGATCCAAACCAGAAAAAGCCCAGAATCTGGTAATCAAGTATGAGAAATATGCGAAAATACGAGCTTGATGAGAGCAAATCCCAGACCTTACCTAGACCTAACATGAGTTATTCTGTAAGATGTTGATCGAAACCAGGTTTAATGGACTGTTTCAGTGTGGTACCACATTACTACGTGATCCAAACCAGAAAAAAACCCAGGATCTCTTCAACAAGTATGTGGAGAATGCGAAAGTATGTGTCTGATTAGGGCAAATCCCTGGCCTAACCTAGGCATAACATGCGTTATCCTCTAAAATATTGATCGAAACCAGGTCTAATGGACTGTTTCAGTGTGGTACCACATTACTATGTGATCCAAACCAGAAAAAGCACAGAATCTGGCCATCAACTATGAGAAATATGCGAAAGTACGAGCCCGATGAGAGAAAATCCCAGACCTAACCAAGACCTAACATGCGTTATTCTCTAAAATATTGATCGAAACCAGGTTTAATGGACTGTTTCAGTGTGGTACCACATTACTATGTGATCCAAACCAGTTATAAAACCCAGCATCTGTACAACAAGTATGTGAAGAATGCGAAAGTGTGAGCCTGTCGAGAGCAAATCCCGGAACTATCCCAGACATAACTTGCGTTATCCTCTAAAATATTGATCGAAACCAGGTTTAATCGACTATTTCAGTGTGGTAGCACATTACTACGTGATCCAAACCAGAAAAAACCCAGGATCCGGTCAACAAGTATGTGAAGAATGCGAAAGTATGAGTCTGATGAAGGAAAATCCCAGGCCTAACCTAGACCTAACATGCGTTATTCTCTAAAATATTGATCGAAACCAGGTTTAATGGACCGTTTCAGTGTGGTACCACATTACTATGTGATCCAAACCAGTTACAAAACCCAGGATCTGTACAACAAGTATGTGAAGAATGCGAACGTATGAGCCTGTCGAGAGCAAATCCCGGAACTATCCCAGACATAACTTGCGTTATCCTCTAAAATATTGATGGAAACCAGGTTTAATCGACTGTTTCAGTGTGGTACCACATTACTACCTGATCCAAACCAGAAAAAACCCAGGATCTGTTCAACAAGTATGTGGTGAATGCGAAAATACGAGCCTGATGAGAGCAAATCCCAGACCTAACCTAGACCTAATATGAGATATTCTCTAAAATATTGATCGAAACCAGGTTTAATGGACTGTTTCAGTGTGCTACCACATTACTACGTGATCCAAACCAGAAAAAACCCAGGATCCGTTCAACATGTATGTGAAGAATGCGAAAGTTTGTGTCTGATCAGGGAAAATCCCAGGCCTATCCTAGACCTAACATGCGTTACCCTCAAAAATACTGATCGAAACCAGGTTTAATGGACTGTTTCAGTGTGGTACCACATTACTACGTGATCAAAACCAGTTATAAAACCCAGGATCTGTACAACAAGTATGTGAAGAATGCGAAAGTATGAGCCTGTCAAGGGCAAATCCCGGAACTATCCCAGACATAACTTGCGTTATCCTCTAAAATATTGATCGAAACCAGGTTTAATCGACTATTTCAGTGTGGTACCACATTACTACGCGATCCAAACCAGAAAAAACCCAGGATCCGGTCAACAAGTATGTGAAGAATGCGAAAGTTTGTGTCTGATCAGGGAAAATCCCAGGCCTATCCTAGACCTAACATGCGTTACCCTCAAAAATACTGATCGAAACCAGGTTTAATGGACTGTTTCAGTGTGGTACCACATTACTACGTGATCAAAACCAGTTATAAAACCCAGGATCTGTACAACAAGTATGTGAAGAATGCGAAAGTATGAGCCTGTCAAGGGCAAATCCCGGAACTATCCCAGACATAACTTGCGTTATCCTCTAAAATATTGATCGAAACCAGGTTTAATCGACTATTTCAGTGTGGTACCACATTACTACGCGATCCAAACCAGAAAAAACCCAGGATCCGGTCAACAAGTATGTGAAGAATGGGAAAGTATGAGTCTGATGAAGGAAAATCCCAGGCCTAACCTAGACCTAACATGCGTTATCCTCAAAAATATTGATCGAAACCAGGTTTGATCGACTGTTTCAGTGTGGTACCACATTACTACGTGATCCAAACCAGAAAAAACCCAGGATCTGTTCAACAAGTATGTGGAGAATGCGAAAGTACGAGCCTGATCAGGGCAAATCCCAGACCTATCCCAGACCTACCTTGCGTTGTCCTCTAAAATATTGATGGAAACCAGGTTTAATTGACTGTTTCAGTGCGGTACCACATTACTACGTGATCCAATCCTGAAAAAGCCCTGGATCTAGCCATCAAGTATGAGAAATATGCGAAAGTACGAGCCTGATGAGAGCAAATCCCAGACCAAACCTAGACCTAACATGAGATATTCTCTAAAATATTGATCGAAACCAGGTTTAATGGACTGTTTCAGTGTGCTACCACATTACTACGTGATCCAAACCAGAAAAAAACCAGGATCCGTTCAACATGTATGTGAAGAATGCGAAAGTATGTGTCTGATCAGGGAAGATCCCAGGCCAAACCTAGACCTAACATGCGTTACACTCAAAAATACTGATCGAAACCAGGATTAATCGACTGTTTCAGTGTGGTACCACATTACTACGTGATCCAAACCAGAAGAAAACCCAGGATCTGTTCAACAAGTATGTGAAGAATGCGAAAGTATGAGCCTGATGAGGGCAAATCCCAGACCCATCCCAGACCTGACTTGCGTTATCCTCTAAAATATTGATCGAAACTAGGTTTAATTTACTGTTTCAGTGTGGTACCACATTACTACGTGATCCAATCCAGAAAAAGCCCAGGTTCTAGCCATGAAGTATGAGAAATATGCGAAATAATGAGCCTGATTAGGGCTAATCCTAGACCTAACCCAGATCTAACATGCGTTATCCTGTAAAATATTTATCAAGACCAGGTTTAATTGAATGTTTCATTGTGGTACCACAATACTACGGGATCCAAACCACTAGAAAGCCCAGAATCTGGCCAACAAGTATGAGAAATATGCGAAAGTACGAGCCTGATCAGGGCAAATCCCAGACCTATCCCAGACCTAACTTGCGTTGTCCTCTAAAATATTGATCGAAACCAGGTTTAATGGACTGTTTCAATGTGGTACCACATTACTACGTGATCCAATCCAGAAAAAGGCCAGGATCTAGCCATCAAGTATGAGAAATATGCGAAAGTATGAGCCTGCTGATGGCAAATCCTAGACCTAACCCAGTCCTAACATGCGTTATCCTCTAAAATATTGATCGAAACCAGGTTTAATCGACTATTTCTGTGTTGTGCCACATTACTACGTGATCCAATCCAGAAAAAGCCCAGGATCTAGCCATCAAGTATGAGAAATATGCGAAAGTATGAGCCTGCTGATGGCAAATCCTAGACGTAACCCAGACCTAACATGCGTTATCCTCTAAAATATTGATCGAAGCCAGGTTTAATCGACTAATTCTGTGTTGTGCCACATTACTACGTGATCCAAACCAGAAAAACCCCAGAATCTGGCCATGAACTATGAGAAATATGCGAAAGTACGAGCGTGATGAGAGCAAATCTCAGACCTAACCAAGACCTAACATGCGTTACCCTCAAAAATACTGATCGAAACCAGGTTTAATCGACTGTTTCAGTGTGGTACCACATTACTACGAGATCCAATCCAGAAAAAACCCAGGATCTGTTCAACAAGTATGTGAAGATCGCGGAAATATGACCCTGATGAGGGCAAATCCCGGGCCTAATCTAGACCTAACATGCGTTATCCTCAAAAATACTGATCGAAACCAGGTTTAATCGACTGTTTCAGTGTGGTACCACATTACTACCTGATCCAAACCAGAAAAATACCCAGGATCTGTTCAACAAGTATGTGAAGAACGCGAAAATATGACCCTGATGAGGGCAAATCCCAGACCTATACCAGACCTAACTTGCGTTGTCCTCTAAAATATTGATGGAAACCAGGTTTAATTGACTGTTTCAGTGTGGTACCACATTACTACGAGATCCAATCCAGAAAAAACCCAGGATCTGTTCAACAAGTATGTGAAGATCGCGGAAATATGACCCTGATGAGGGCAAATCCCGGGCCTAACCTAGACCTAACATGCGTTATCCTCAAAAATACTGATCGAAACCAGGTTTAATCGACTGTTTCAGTGTGGTACCACATTACTACCTGATCCAAACCAGAAAAATACCCAGGATCTGTTCAACAAGTATGTGAAGAACGCGAAAATATGACCCTGATGAGGGCAAATCCCAGACCTATACCAGACCTAACTTGCGTTGTCCTCTAAAATATTGATGGAAACCAGGTTTAATTGACTGTTTCAGTTGGTACCACATTACTACGTGATCCAATCCAGAAAAAACCCAGGATCTGTTCAACAAGTATGTGGAGGATGCGAAAGTATGTGTCTGATGAGGGAAAATCCCAGGCCTAACCTAGACCTAACATGCGTTACCCTCAAAAATACTGATCGAATCCAGGTTTAATCGACTGTTTCAGTGTGGTACCACATTACTATGTGATCCAAACCAGAAAAAAACCCAGGATCTGTTCAACAAGTATGTGAAGAACGCGAAAATATGACCCTGATGAGGGCAAATCCCAGAACTATACCAGACCTAACTTGCGTTGTCCTCTAAAATATTGATGGAAACCAGGTTTAATTGACTGTTTCAGTGTGGTACCACATTACTACGTGATCCAATCCAGAAAAAACCCAGGATCTGTTCAACAAGTATGTGGACGATGCGAAAGTATGTGTCTGATGAGGGAAAATCCCAGGCCTAACCTAGACCTAACATGCGTTACCCTCAAGAATACTGATCGAAACCAGGTTTAATCGACTGTTTCAGTGTGGTACCACATTACTACCTGATCCAAACCAGAAAAATACCCAGGATCTGTTCAACAAGTATGTGAAGAACGCGAAAATATGACCCTGATGAGGGCAAATCCCAGACCTATACCAGACCTAACTTGCGTTGTCCTCTAAAATATTGATGGAAACCAGGTTTAATTGACTGTTTCAGTGTGGTACCACATTACTACGTGATCCAATCCAGAAAAAACCCAGGATCTGTTCAACAAGTATGTGGAGGATGCGAAAGTATGTGTCTGATGAGGGCAAATCCCAGGCCTAACCTAGACATAACATGCGTTATCCTCTATAATATTGATCGAAACCAGGTTGAATGGACTGTTTCAGTGTGGTACCACATTACTACAGGATCCAAACTAGAAAAAGCCCTGGATCTGGCCAACAAGTATGAGAAATATGCGAAAGTATGAGCCTGATGCGGGCAAATCCTAGCCCTAACCCAGACCTAACATGCGTTACCATCTAAAATATTGATCGAAACCAGGTTTAATCGACTGTTTCAGAGTGGTACCACATTACTACGTGATCCAAACCAGAAAAAGCCCTGGATCTGGCCAACAAGTATGAGAAATATGCGAAAGTATGAGCCTGATGAGGGCAAATCCTAGGCCTAACCTAGACCTAACATGCGTTATCCTCTAAAATACTGACCGAAACCAGTTTTCATGGACTGTTTCAGTGTGATACCACATTACCACGTGATCCAAACCAGAAAAAGCAATGGATCTGGCTAACAAGTATGAGAAATATGCGACAGTATGAGCCTGATGAGAGCAAATCCCAGACCTTATCCAGACCTAACATGCGTTATCCGCAAAAATATTGATCAAAACCAGGTTTAATGGACTGTTTCAGTGTGGTACCACGTTACTACGTGATCCAGACCAGTGAAAGCCCAGAATCTGGCCATCAAGTTTGAGAAATATGCGAACGTACGAGCCTGATGAGAGCAAATCCCAGACCTAACCAAGACCTAACATGCGTTATTCTCTAGAATATTGATCGAAACCAGGTTTAATGGACTGTTTCAGTGTGGTACCACATTACTACGTGATTCAGTCCAGAAAAAGCCCTCTATCTGGCCAACAAGTATGAGAAACATGCGAAAGTATGAACCTGATGCGGGCAAATCCTGGACCTAACCCAGACCTAACATGCGTTATCCTCTAAAATATTGATCGAGACCAGCTATAATTGACTGCTTCAGTGTGGTACTACATCAGTATGTGACCCAACCCAGAAAAAGCAACGTATCTGGCCAACAGGTATGAGAAATATGCGAAACTATGTGCATGATGAGGACAAATCCCAGACCTATCCCAGACCTAACATGCGTTATCCTCTAAAATATTTATCAAGACCAGGTTTAATTGAACGTTTCAGTGTGGTACCACATTACTACGTGATCCAAACCAGAAAAACCCAGGATCTGTTCATCAAGCATGTGAAGAATGCGAAGGTATGAGTCTGATGAGGGCAGATCCCAGACCTAACATGCGTTATCATCTAAAATATTGATCAAAACCAGGTTTAATGGACTGTTTCAGTGTGGTACCACCTTACTACGTGATCCAAACCAGGAAAAGCCAGGGATCTGTTCAACAGGTATGTGAAATATGCAAAAGTATGAGTCTGATGAGGGCAAATCCCAGGACTAACCGAGCCCTAACATGCGTTATCCTCTAAAATATTGATCGAAACCAGGTTTCATGGACGGTTTCAGTGTGATACCACATTACCACGTGGTCCAAACCAGAGAATGCAATGGATCTGGCTAACAAGTATGAGAAATATGCGACAGTATTAGCCTGATGAGGGCAAATCCCACACATAACCGTGTCCTAACCGGCGTTATCCTGTAAAATGTTGAACGAGACCAGGATTAATCGACTGTTTCAGTGTGGTACCACTTTACTACGTGATCCAAACCAGAAAAAGCCAGGGATCTGTTCAACAAGTATGTAAAATATGCGAAAGTATGAGTCTGATGAGGGCAAATCCCGGGCCTAACCGAGCCCTAACATGCGTTATCCTCTAAAATACTGATCGAAACCAGGTTTCATGGACGGTTTCAGTGTGATACCACATTATCACGTGATCCAAACCAGAGAAAGCAATGGATCTGGCTAACAAGTATGAGAAATATGCGAAAGTATGAGTCTGATGAGGGCATTTCCCAGGCCTAACCTAGACCTAACATGCGCTATCCTCTAAAATATAGATCTAAACCAGGTTTCATGGACTGTTTCAGTGTGATACCACATTACCACGTGATCCAAACGAGAAAAAGCAATGGATCTGGCCATCAAGTTTGTGAAATATGCGAAAGTATGACCCAAATGAGGGCAAATCCTAGACCTAACCGAGACCTAACATGCGTAATCCTCTAAAATATTGATCGAAACCAGGTTTAGTTGACAGTTTCTGTGTGGTACCACTTTACTACGTGATCCAAACCAGAAAAAGCCCAGAATCTGGCCATCAAGTATGAGAAATATGCGAACGTACGAGCCTGATGAGGGCAAATCCCAGGCCTAACCTAGACATAACATGCGTTATCCTCTAAAATATTGATCGAAACCAGGTTTAGTTGACAGTTTCTGTGTGGTACCACATTACTACGTGATCCAATCCAGAAAGAGCCCAGGATCCAGCCATCAAATATGAGAAATATGCGAAATTATGAGCCTGATTAGGGCAAATCCCAGGCCTAACCCAGACCTAACATGCGTTATCCTCCAAAATATTTATCAAGACCAGGTTTAATTGAAAGTTTCAGTGTGGTACCACATTACTACGGCATCCAAACCAGAAAAAGCCCAGAATCCGTTGAACAAGTCTGTGAAGAATGCGTAAGTATGTGTCTGATGAAGGAAAATCCCAGGCCTAACCTAGACCTAACATGCGTTATCCTCAAAAATATTGATCGAAACCAGGTTTAATCGACTGTTTCAGTGTGGTACCACATTACTACCAGATCCAAACCAGAAAAATACCCAGGATCTGTTCAACAAGTATGTGACGAATGCGAAAATATGAACCTGATGAGGGCAAATCCCAGACCTAACCTAGACCTAACATGAGTTATTCTCGAAAATATTGATCGAAACCAGGTTTAATCGACTGTTTCAGTGTGGTACCACATTACTACCAGATCCAAACCAGAAAAATACCCAGGATCTGTTCAACAAGTATGTGAAGAACGCGAAAATATGACCCTGATGAGGTCAAATCCCAGGCCAAACCTAGACATAACATGCGTTATCCTCTAAAATATTGATCAAAACCAGGTTTAATCGACTGTTTCAGTGTGGTACCACAGTACTATGTGATCCAAACCAGAAAAAAACCCAGGAACTGTACAACAAGTATGTGAAGAATGCGAATGTATGAGCCTGACGAGGGCAAATCCCGGACCTATCTCAGACATAACATGAGTTATCCTCTAAAATATTGATGGAAACAAGGTTTAATGGACTGTTTTAGTGTGGTGCCACATTACTACGTGATCCAAACCAGAAAAATACCCAGGATCTGTTTAACAAGTATGTGAAGAACGCGAAAATATGAACCTGATGAGGGCAAATCCCAGACCTAACCTAGACCTAACATGAGTTATTCTCTAAAATATTGATCGAAACCAGGTTTAATGGTCTGATTCAATGTGCTACCACATTACTACGTGATCCAAACCATAAAAAACCCAGGATCCGTTCAACAAGTATGTGAAGAATGCGAAAGTATGTGTCTGATGAGGGCAAATCACAGGCCTAACCTAGACATAACATGAGTTATCCTCTAAAATATTGATCGAAACAAGGTTTAATGGACTGTTTTAGTGTGGTACCACATTACTACGTGATCCAAACCAGAAAAATACCCAGGATCTGTTTAACAAGTATGTGAAGAACGCGAAAATATGAACCTGTTGAGGGCAAATCTCAGACCTAACCTAGACCTAACATGAGTTATTCTCTAAAATATTGATCGAAACCAAGTTTAATGGACTGTTTCAGTGTGGTACCACATTACTACGTGATCCAAACCAGAAAAACCCAGGATCTGTTCATCAAGCATGTGAAGAATGCGAAGGTATGAGTCTGATGAGGGCAGATCCCAGACATGACATGCGTTATCGTCTAAAATATTGATCAAAACCAGGTTTTATGGACTGTTTCAGTGTGGTACCACCTTACTACGTGATCCAAACCAGGAAAAGCCAGGGATCTGTTCAACAGGTATGTGAAATATGCAAAAGTATGAGTCTGATGAGGGCAAATCCCAGGACTAACCTAGACCTAACATGCGTTATCCTCTAAAATACTGATCGAAACCCGGTTTCATGGACGGTTTCAGTGTGATACCACATTACCACGTGATCCAAACCAGAGAAAGCAATGGATCTGGCTAACAAGTATGAGAAATATGCGACAGTATTAGCCTGATGAGGGCAAATCCCACACATAACCGTGTCCTAACCGGCGTTATCCTGTAAAATGTTGAACGAGACCAGGATTAATCGACTGTTTCAGTGTGGTACCACTTTACTACGTGATCCAAACCAGAAAAAGCCAGGGATCTGTTCAACAAGTATGTAAAATATGCGAAAGTATGAGTCTGATGAGGGCAAATCCCAGGCCTAACCGAGCCCTAACATGCGCTATCCTCTAAAATACTGATCGAAACCAGGTTTCATGGACGGTTTCAGTGTGATACCACATTACCACGTGATCCAAACCCGAGAAAGCAATGGATCTGGCTAACAAGTATGAGAAATATGCGAACGTACGAGCCTGATGAGAGCAAATCTCGGACCTATCCCAGACATAACATGCGTTATCCTCTAAAATATTGATCGAAACCAGGTTTAATCGTCTATTTCAGTGTGGTACCACATTACTACGTGATCCAAACCAGAAAAATACCCAGGATCTGTTCAACAAGTATGTAAAATATGCGAAAGTATGAGTCTGATGAGGGCAAATCCCGGGCCTAACCGAGCCCTAACATGCGTTATCCTCTAAAATACTGATCGAAACCAGGTTTCATGGACGGTTTCAGTGTGATACCACATTACCACGTGATCCAAACCAGAGAAAGCAATGGATCTGGCTAACAAGTATGAGAAATATGCGAAAGTATGAGTCTGATGAGGGCAAATCCCAGGCCTAACCTAGACCTAACATGCGCTATCCTCTAAAATATAGATCTAAACCAGGTTTCATGGACTGTTTCAGTGTGATACCACATTACCACGTGATCCAAACGAGAAAAAGCAATGGATCTGGCCATCAAGTTTGTGAAATATGCGAAAGTATGACCCAAATGAGGGCAAATCCTAGACCTAACCGAGACCTAACATGCGTAATCCTCTAAAATATTGATCGAAACCAGGTTTAGTTGACAGTTTCTGTGTGGTACCACTTTACTACGTGATCCAAACCAGAAAAAGCCCAGAATCTGGCCATCAAGTATGAGAAATATGCGAACGTACGAGCCTGATGAGGGCAAATCCCAGGCCTAACCTAGACATAACATGCGTTATCCTCTAAAATATTGATCGAAACCAGGTTTAATGGACTGTTTCAGTGTGATACCACATTACTACGTGATCCAATCCAGAAAGAGCCCAGGATCCAGCCATCAAATATGAGAAATATGCGAAATTATGAGCCTGATTAGGGCAAATCCCAGGCCTAACCCAGACCTAACATGCGTTATCCTCCAAAATATTTATCAAGACCAGGTTTAATTGAAAGTTTCAGTGTGGTACCACATTACTACGGCATCCAAACCAGAAAAAGCCCAGAATCCGTTGAACAAGTCTGTGAAGAATGCGTAAGTATGTGTCTGATGAAGGAAAATCCCAGGCCTAACCTAGACCTAACATGCGTTATCCTCAAAAATATTGATCGAAACCAGGTTAAATCGACTGTTTCAGTGTGGTACCACATTACTACCAGATCCAAACCAGAAAAATACCCAGGATCTGTTCAACAAGTATGTGAAGAACGCGAAAATATGACCCTGATGAGGGCAAATCCCAGGCCAAACCTAGACATAACATGCGTTATCCTCTAAAATATTGATCAAAACCAGGTTTAATCGACTGTTTCAGTGTGGTACCACAGTACTATGTGATCCAAACCGGAAAAAAACCCAGGAACTGTACAACAAGTATGTGAAGAATGCGAAAGTATGAGCCTGACGAGGGCAAATCCCGGACCTATCCCAGACATAACTTGCGTTATCCTCTAAAATATTGATCGAAACCAGGTTTAATGGACTGTTTCAGTGTAGTACCACATTACTACGTTATCCAAACCACAAAAAACCCAGGATCCGTCAACAAGTATGTGTCGAATGCGAAAATATGAACCTGATGAGGGCAAATCCCAGACCTAACCTAGACCTAACATGAGTTATTCTCGAAAATATTGATCGAAACCAGGTTTAATCGACTGTTTCAGTGTGGTACCACATTACTACCAGATCCAAACCAGAAAAATACCCAGGATCTGTTCAACAAGTATGTGAAGAACGCGAAAATATGACCCTGATGAGGTCAAATCCCAGGCCAAACCTAGACATAACATGCGTTATCCTCTAAAATATTGATCAAAACCAGGTTTAATCGACTGTTTCAGTGTGGTACCACAGTACTATGTGATCCAAACCAGAAAAAAACCCAGGAACTGTACAACAAGTATGTGAAGAATGCGAATGTATGAGCCTGACGAGGGCAAATCCCGGACCTATCTCAGACATAACATGAGTTATCCTCTAAAATATTGATGGAAACAAGGTTTAATGGACTGTTTTAGTGTGGTGCCACATTACTACGTGATCCAAACCAGAAAAATACCCAGGATCTGTTTAACAAGTATGTGAAGAACGCGAAAATATGAACCTGATGAGGGCAAATCCCAGACCTAACCTAGACCTAACATGAGTTATTCTCTAAAATATTGATCGAAACCAGGTTTAATGGTCTGATTCAATGTGCTACCACATTACTACGTGATCCAAACCATAAAAAACCCAGGATCCGTTCAACAAGTATGTGAAGAATGCGAAAGTATGTGTCTGATGAGGGCAAATCACAGGCCTAACCTAGACATAACATGAGTTATCCTCTAAAATATTGATCGAAACAAGGTTTAATGGACTGTTTTAGTGTGGTACCACATTACTACGTGATCCAAACCAGAAAAATACCCAGGATCTGTTTAACAAGTATGTGAAGAACGCGAAAATATGAACCTGTTGAGGGCAAATCTCAGACCTAACCTAGACCTAACATGAGTTATTCTCTAAAATATTGATCGAAACCAAGTTTAATGGACTGTTTCAGTGTGGTACCACATTACTACGTGATCCAAACCAGAAAAACCCAGGATCTGTTCATCAAGCATGTGAAGAATGCGAAGGTATGAGTCTGATGAGGGCAGATCCCAGACATGACATGCGTTATCATCTAAAATATTGATCAAAACCAGGTTTTATGGACTGTTTCAGTGTGGTACCACCTTACTACGTGATCCAAACCAGGAAAAGCCAGGGATCTGTTCAACAGGTATGTGAAATATGCAAAAGTATGAGTCTGATGAGGGCAAATCCCAGGACTAACCTAGACCTAACATGCGTTATCCTCTAAAATACTGATCGAAACCCGGTTTCATGGACGGTTTCAGTGTGATACCACATTACCACGTGATCCAAACCAGAGAAAGCAATGGATCTGGCTAACAAGTATGAGAAATATGCGACAGTATTAGCCTGATGAGGGCAAATCCCACACATAACCGTGTCCTAACCGGCGTTATCCTGTAAAATGTTGAACGAGACCAGGATTAATCGACTGTTTCAGTGTGGTACCACTTTACTACGTGATCCAAACCAGAAAAAGCCAGGGATCTGTTCAACAAGTATGTAAAATATGTGAAAGTATGAGTCTGATGAGGGCAAATCCCAGGCCTAACCGAGCCCTAACATGCGCTATCCTCTAAAATACTGATCGAAACCAGGTTTCATGGACGGTTTCAGTGTGATACCACATTACCACGTGATCCAAACCCGAGAAAGCAATGGATCTGGCTAACAAGTATGAGAAATATGCGAACGTACGAGCCTGATGAGAGCAAATCTCGGACCTATCCCAGACATAACATGCGTTATCCTCTAAAATATTGATCGAAACCAGGTTTAATCGTCTATTTCAGTGTGGTACCACATTACTACGTGATCCAAACCAGAAAAATACCCAGGATCTGTTCAACAAGTATGTAAAATATGCGAAAGTATGAGTCTGATGAGGGCAAATCCCGGGCCTAACCGAGCCCTAACATGCGTTATCCTCTAAAATACTGATCGAAACCAGGTTTCATGGACGGTTTCAGTGTGATACCACATTACCACGTGATCCAAACCAGAGAAAGCAATGGATCTGGCTAACAAGTATGAGAAATATGCGAAAGTATGAGTCTGATGAGGGCAAATCCCAGGCCTAACCTAGACCTAACATGCGCTATCCTCTAAAATATAGATCTAAACCAGGTTTCATGGACTGTTTCAGTGTGATACCACATTACCACGTGATCCAAACGAGAAAAAGCAATGGATCTGGCCATCAAGTTTGTGAAATATGCGAAAGTATGACCCAAATGAGGGCAAATCCTAGACCTAACCGAGACCTAACATGCGTAATCCTCTAAAATATTGATCGAAACCAGGTTTAGTTGACAGTTTCTGTGTGGTACCACTTTACTACGTGATCCAAACCAGAAAAAGCCCAGAATCTGGCCATCAAGTATGAGAAATATGCGAACGTACGAGCCTGATGAGGGCAAATCCCAGGCCTAACCTAGACATAACATGCGTTATCCTCTAAAATATTGATCGAAACCAGGTTTAATGGACTGTTTCAGTGTGATACCACATTACTACGTGATCCAATCCAGAAAGAGCCCAGGATCCAGCCATCAAATATGAGAAATATGCGAAATTATGAGCCTGATTAGGGCAAATCCCAGGCCTAACCCAGACCTAACATGCGTTATCCTCCAAAATATTTATCAAGACCAGGTTTAATTGAAAGTTTCAGTGTGGTACCACATTACTACGGCATCCAAACCAGAAAAAGCCCAGAATCCGTTGAACAAGTCTGTGAAGAATGCGTAAGTATGTGTCTGATGAAGGAAAATCCCAGGCCTAACCTAGACCTAACATGCGTTATCCTCAAAAATATTGATCGAAACCAGGTTTAATCGACTGTTTCAGTGTGGTACCACATTACTACCAGATCCAAACCAGAAAAATACCCAGGATCTGTTCAACAAGTATGTGAAGAACGCGAAAATATGACCCTGATGAGGGCAAATCCCAGGCCAAACCTAGACATAACATCCGTTATCCTCTAAAATATTGATCAAAACCAGGTTTAATCGACTGTTTCAGTGTGGTACCACAGTACTATGTGATCCAAACCGGAAAAAAACCCAGGAACTGTACAACAAGTATGTGAAGAATGCGAAAGTATGAGCCTGACGAGGGCAAATCCCGGACCTATCCCAGACATAACTTGCGTTATCCTCTAAAATATTGATCGAAACCAGGTTTAATGGACTGTTTCAGTGTAGTACCACATTACTACGTTATCCAAACCACAAAAAACCCAGGATCCGTCAACAAGTATGTGACGAATGCGAAAATATGAACCTGATGAGGGCAAATCCCAGACCTAACCTAGACCTAACATGAGTTATTCTCGAAAATATTGATCGAAACCAGGTTTAATCGACTGTTTCAGTGTGGTACCACATTACTACCAGATCCAAACCAGAAAAATACCCAGGATCTGTTCAACAAGTATGTGAAGAACGCGAAAATATGACCCTGATGAGGTCAAATCCCAGGCCAAACCTAGACATAACATGCGTTATCCTCTAAAATATTGATCAAAACCAGGTTTAATCGACTGTTTCAGTGTGGTACCACAGTACTATGTGATCCAAACCAGAAAAAAACCCAGGAACTGTACAACAAGTATGTGAAGAATGCGAATGTATGAGCCTGACGAGGGCAAATCCCGGACCTATCTCAGACATAACATGAGTTATCCTCTAAAATATTGATGGAAACAAGGTTTAATGGACTGTTTTAGTGTGGTGCCACATTACTACGTGATCCAAACCAGAAAAATACCCAGGATCTGTTTAACAAGTATGTGAAGAACGCGAAAATATGAACCTGATGAGGGCAAATCCCAGACCTAACCTAGACCTAACATGAGTTATTCTCTAAAATATTGATCGAAACCAGGTTTAATGGTCTGATTCAATGTGCTACCACATTACTACGTGATCCAAACCATAAAAAACCCAGGATCCGTTCAACAAGTATGTGAAGAATGCGAAAGTATGTGTCTGATGAGGGCAAATCACAGGCCTAACCTAGACATAACATGAGTTATCCTCTAAAATATTGATCGAAACAAGGTTTAATGGACTGTTTTAGTGTGGTACCACATTACTACGTGATCCAAACCAGAAAAATACCCAGGATCTGTTTAACAAGTATGTGAAGAACGCGAAAATATGAACCTGTTGAGGGCAAATCTCAGACCTAACCTAGACCTAACATGAGTTATTCTCTAAAATATTGATCGAAACCAAGTTTAATGGACTGTTTCAGTGTGGTACCACATTACTACGTGATCCAAACCAGAAAAACCCAGGATCTGTTCATCAAGCATGTGAAGAATGCGAAGGTATGAGTCTGATGAGGGCAGATCCCAGACATGACATGCGTTATCATCTAAAATATTGATCAAAACCAGGTTTTATGGACTGTTTCAGTGTGGTACCACCTTACTACGTGATCCAAACCAGGAAAAGCCAGCGATCTGTTCAACAGGTATGTGAAATATGCAAAAGTATGAGTCTGATGAGGGCAAATCCCAGGACTAACCTAGACCTAACATGCGTTATCCTCTAAAATACTGATCGAAACCCGGTTTCATGGACGGTTTCAGTGTGATACCACATTACCACGTGATCCAAACCAGAGAAAGCAATGGATCTGGCTAACAAGTATGAGAAATATGCGACAGTATTAGCCTGATGAGGGCAAATCCCACACATAACCGTGTCCTAACCGGCGTTATCCTGTAAAATGTTGAACGAGACCAGGATTAATCGACTGTTTCAGTGTGGTACCACTGTACTACGTGATCCAAACCAGAAAAAGCCAGGGATCTGTTCAACAAGTATGTAAAATATGCGAAAGTATGAGTCTGATGAGGGCAAATCCCAGGCCTAACCGAGCCCTAACATGCGCTATCCTCTAAAATACTGATCGAAACCAGGTTTCATGGACGGTTTCAGTGTGATACCACATTACCACGTGATCCAAACCCGAGAAAGCAATGGATCTGGCTAACAAGTATGAGAAATATGCGAACGTACGAGCCTGATGAGAGCAAATCTCGGACCTATCCCAGACATAACATGCGTTATCCTCTAAAATATTGATCGAAACCAGGTTTAATCGTCTATTTCAGTGTGGTACCACATTACTACGTGATCCAAACCAGAAAAATACCCAGGATCTGTTCAACAAGTATGCGAAGAACGCGAAAATATGAACCTGATGAGGGCAAATCCCAGACCTAACCTAGACCTAACATGTGTTATCCTCAAGAATATTGATCGAAACCAGGTTTAATCGGCTGTTTCAGTGTGGTACCACATTACTACCAGATCCAAACCTGAAGAATACCCAGGATCTGTTCAACAAGTATGTGGAGAATGCGAAAGTATGTGTCTGATGAGGGCAAATCCCAGGCCTAACCTAGATCTAACATGCGTTATCCTCAAAAATATTGATCGAAACCAGGTTTAATGGACTGTTTCAGTGTGGTACCACATTACTACGTGATCCAAACCAGAAAAATACCTAGGATCTGTTCAACAAGTATGTGAAGAACGCGGAAATATGACCCTGATGAGGGCAAATCCCGGGCCTAACCTAGACCTAACATGAGTTATCCTCAAAAATATTGACCGAAACCAGGTTTAATCGACTGTTTCAGTGTGGTACCACATTACTACCTGATCCAAACCAAAAAAATACCCAGGATCTATTCAACAAGTATGTGAAGATCGCGAAAATATGACCCTGATGAGGGCAAATCCCAGACCTATACCAGTCCTAACTTGCGTTGAACTCTAAAATATTGATGGAAACCAGGTTTAATTGACTGTTTCTGTGTGGTACCACATTACTACGTGATCCAATCCAGAAAACAACCCAGGATCTGTACAACAAGTATGTGAAGAATGCGAAAGTATGAGCCTGACGATGGCAAATCCCGGACGTATCCCAGACATAACCTGCGTTATCCTCTAAAATATTAATCGAAACCAGGTTTAATCGACTATTTCAGTGTGGTACCACATTACTACGTGATCCAAACCAGAAAAATACCCAGGTTCTGTTCAACAAGTATGTGAAGAACGCGGAAATATGACCCTGATGAGGGCAAATCCCGGGCCTAACCTAGACCTAACATGAGTTATCCTCAGAAATATTGATCGAAACCACGTTTAATCGACTGTTTCAGTGTGGTACCACATTACTACCTGATCCAAACCAGAAAAATACCCAGGATCTGTTCAACAAGTATGTGAAGAACGCGAAAATATGACCCTGATGACGGCAAATCCAGACCTATACCAGATCTAACTTGCGTTGTCATCTAAAATTTTGATGGAAACCAGGTTTAATTGACTGTTTCAGTGTGGTACCACATTACTACGTGATCCAATCCAGAAATAGCCCTGGATCTAGCCATCAAGTATGAGTAATATGCGAAAGTATGAGCCTGATGAGTGCAAATCCTAGACCTAACCCAGACCTAACATGCGTTATCCTCTAAAATATTTATCAAGACCAGGTTTAATTGAATGTTTCAGTGTGGTACCACATTACTACGTGATCCAAACCTGAAAAAACCCAGGATCTGTTCAACAAGTATGTGGAGAATGCGAAAGTATGAGCCTGATGAGGGCAAATCCCAGACCTATCCCAGACCTAACATGCGTTATCCTCTAAAATATTGATCGAAACTAGGTTTAATTTACTGTTTCAGTGTGGTACCACATTACTACGTGATCCAAACCAGAAAAACCCAGGATCTGTTCATCAAGCATGTGAAGAATGCGAAGGTATGAGTCTGATGAGGGCAGATCCCAGACATGACATGCGTTATCATCTAAAATATTGATCACAGCCAGGTTTAATGGACTGTTTCAGTGTGGTACCACCTTACTACGTGATCCAAACCAGGAAAAGCCAGGGATCTGTTCAACAGGTATGTGAAATATGCAAAAGTATGAGTCTGATGAGGGCAAATCCCAGGACTAACCGAGACCTAACATGCGTTATCCTCTAAAATACTGATCGAAACCCGGTTTCATGGACGGTTTCAGTGTGATACCACATTACCACGTGATCCAAACCAGAGAAAGCAATGGATCTGGCTAACAGGTATGAGAAATATGCGACAGTATTAGCCTGATGAGGGCAAATCCCACACATAACCGTGTCCTAATCGGCGTTATCCTGTAAAATGTTGAACGAGACCAGGATTAATCGACTGTTTCAGTGTGGTACCACTTTACTACGTGATCCAAACCAGAAAAAGCCAGGGATCTGTTCAACAAGTATGTAAAATATGCGAAAGTATGAGTCTGATGAGGGCAAATCCCAGGCCTAACCGAGCCCCAACATGCGCTATCCTCTAAAATACTGATCGAAACCAGGTTTCATGGACGGTTTCAGTGTGATACCACATTACCACGTGATCCAAACCAGAAAAAACCCAGGATCTGTACAACAAGTATGTTAAAAACGCGAAACTATGAGCCTGATGAGGGCAAATCCCAGACCTATCCCAGACCTAACTTGCGTTATCCACTAAAATATTGATCGAAACCGGGTTTAATGGACTGTTTCAGTGTGGTACCACATTACTACGTGATCGAAACCAGAAAAATACCCAGGATCTGTTCAACAAGTATGCGAAGAACGCGGAAATATGACCCTGATGAGGGCATATCCCGGGCCTAACCTAGACCTAACATGAGTTATCCTCAAAAATATTGACCGAAACCAGGTTTAATCGACTGTTTCAGTGTGGTACCACATTACTACGTGATCCAATCCAGAAAAAGCCCTGGATCTAGCCATCAAGTATGAGAAATATGCGAAAGTATGAGCCTGATGAGGTCAAATCCTAGACCTAACCCAGACGAAAAATGCGTTATCCTCTAAAATATTTATCACGACCAGGTTTAATGGACTGTTTCAGTGTGGTACCACATTACTACAGGATCCAATCCAGAAAAAGCCCTGGATCTAGTATGGCTCAAGTATGAGAAATATGCGAAAGTATGAGCCTGATGAGGGCAAATCCTAGACCTAACCCAGACCTAACATGAGTTATCCTCTAAAATATTTATCATGACCAGGTGTAATTGAATGTTTCAGTGTGGTACCACATTACTACGTGATCCAAACCTGAAAAAACCCAGGATCTGTTCAACAAGTATGTGGAGAATGCGAAAGTATGTGTCTGATGAGGGCAAATCCCAGGCCTAACCTAGACATAACATGCGTTATCCTCTATAATATTGATCGAAACCAGGTTAAATGGACTGTTTCTGTGTGGTACCACATTACTACAGGATCCAAACCAGAAAAAGCCCAGAATTTGGCCATCAAGTATGAGAAATATGCGAAAGTACGAGCCTGATGAGAGCAAATCCCAAACCTAACCATAACCTAACATGCGTTATCCTCTAAAATACTGATCGAAACCCGGTTTCATGGACGGTTTCAGTGTGATACCACATTACCACGTGATCCAAACCAGAGAAAGCAATGGATCTGGCTAACAGGTATGAGAAATATGCGACAGTATTAGCCTGATGAGGGCAAATCCCACACATAACCGTGTCCTAACCGGCGTTATCCTGTAAAATGTTGAACGAGACCAGGATTAATCGACTGTTTCAGTGTGGTACCAATTTACTACGTGATCCAAACCAGAAAAAGCCAGGGATCTGTTCAACAAGTATGTAAAATATGCGAAAGTATGAGTCTGATGAGGGCAAATCCCAGGCCTAACCGAGCCCTAACATGCGCTATCCTCTAAAATACTGATCGAAACCAGGTTTCATGGATGGTTTCAGTGTGATACCACATTACCACGTGATCCAAACCAGAGAAAGCAATGGATCTGGCTAACAAGTATGAGAAATATGCGAACGTACGAGCCTGATGAGAGCAAATCCCGGACCTATCCCAGACATAACATGCGTTATCCTCTAAAATATTGATCGGAACCAGGTTTAATTGTCTATTTCAGTGTGGTACCACATTACTACGTGATCCAAACCAGAAAAATATCCAGGATCTGTTCAACAAGTATGTGAAGAACGCGGAAATATGACCCTGATGAGGGCAAATCCCGGGCCTAACCTAGACCTAACATGAGTTATCCTCAAAAATATTGACCGAAACCAGGTTTAATCGACTGTTTCAGTGTGGTACCACATTACTACGTGATCCAATCCAGAAAAAGCCCTGGATCTAGCCATCAAGTATGAGAAATATGCGAAAGTATGAGCCTGATGAGGTCAAATCCTAGACCTAACCCAGACGAAAAATGCGTTATCCTCTAAAATATTTATCACGACCAGGTTTAATGGACTGTTTCAGTGTGGTACCACATTACTACAGGATCCAATCCAGAAAAAGCCCTGGATCTAGTATGGCTCAAGTATGAGAAATATGCGAAAGTATGAGCCTGATGAGGGCAAATCCTAGACCTAACCCAGACCTAACATGAGTTATACTCTAAAATATTTATCAAGACCAGGTTTCATTGAATGTTTCAGTGTGGTACCACATTACTACGTGATCCAAACCTGAAAAAACCCAGGATCTGTTCAACAAGTATGTGGAGAATGCGAAAGTATGTGTCTGATGAGGGCAAATCCCAGGCCTAACCTAGACATAACATGCGTTATCCTCTATAATATTGATCGAAACCAGGTTAAATGGACTGTTTCTGTGTGGTACCACATTACTACAGGATCCAAACCAGAAAAAGCCCAGAATTTGGCCATCAAGTATGAGAAATATGCGAAAGTACGAGCCTGATGAGAGCAAATCCCAAACCTAACCATAACCTAACATGCGTTATTCTCTAAAATATTGATCGAAACCAGGTTTAATGGACTGTTTCAGTGTGGTACCACATTACTACGTGATCCAAACCAGAAAAAACCCAGGATCTGTACAACAAGTATGTTAAAGACGCGAAACTATGAGCCTGATGAGGGCAAATCCCAGACCTATCCCAGACCTAAGTTGCGTTATCCTCGAAAATATTGATTGAAGCCAGGTTTAATGGACTGTTTCAGTGTGGTACCACATTGTTACTTGATCCAAACCAGAAAAAGTCAGGAATCTGTTCAACAGGTATGTTAAAAATGCGAAAATATGACACTGATGAGGGCAAATCCCAGACCTATCCCAGACCTAACTTGCGTTATCCACTAAAATATTGATCGTAACCGGGTTTAATGGACTGTTTCAGTGTGGTACCACATTACTACGTGATCGAAACCAGAAAAATACCCAGGATCTGTTCAACAAGTATGCGAAGAACGCGAAAATATGAACCTGATGAGGGCAAATCCCAGACCTAACCTAGACCTAACATGTGTTATCCTCAAGAATATTGATCGAAACCAGGTTTAATCGGCTGTTTCAGTGTGGTACCACATTACTACCAGATCCAAACCTGAAGAATACCCAGGATCTGTTCAACAAGTATGTGGAGAATGCGAAAGTATGTGTCTGATGAGGGCAAATCCCAGGCCTTACCTAGATCTAACATGCGTTATCCTCAAAAATATTGATCGAAACCAGGTCTAATGGACTGTTTCAGTGTGGTACCACATTACTACGTGATACAAACCAGAAAAATACCCTGGATCTATTCAACAAGTATGTGAAGATCGCGAAAATATGACCCTGATGAGGGCAAATCCCAGACCTATACCAGACCTAACTTGCGTTGAACTCTAAAATATTGATGGAAACCAGGTTTAATTGACTGTTTCTGTGTGGTACCACATTACTACGTGATCCAATCCAGAAAACAACCCAGGATCTGTACAACAAGTATGTGAAGAATGCGAAAGTATGAGCCTGACGAGGGCAAATCCCGGAACTATCCCAGACATAACTTGCGTTATCCTCTAAAATATTGATCGAAAACAGGTTTAATCGACTATTTCAGTGAGGTACCACATTACTGCGTGATCAAAACCAGAAAAAACCCAGGATCCGTTCAACAAGTATGTGAAGAATGCGAAAGTATGTGTCTGATGAGGGAAAATCCCAGGCGTAACCTAGACCTAACATGCGTTACCCTCAAAAATACTGATCGAAACCAGGTTTAATCGACTGTTTCAGTGTGGTACCACATTACTATGTGATCCAAACCAGAAAAAAAGCCAGGATCTGTACAACAAGTATGTGAAGAATGCGAAAATATGAGCCTGACGAGGGCAAATCCCGGACCTATCCCAGAAATAACTTGCGTTATCCTCTAAAATATTGATCGAAACCAGGTTTAATGGACTGTTTCAGTGTGGTACCACAATACTACGGGTTCCAAACCAGAAAAAGCCCAGAATCTGGCCACCAAGTATGAGAAATATGCGAAAGTACGAGCCTGATCAGGGCAAATCCCAGACCTATCCCAGACCTAACTTGCGTTGTCCACTAAAATATTGATCGAAACCAAGTTTAATCGACTGTTTCAGTGTGGTACCACATTACTATGTGATCCAAACCAGAAAAAATCACAGGATCTGTACAACAAGTATGTGAAGAATGCGAAAGTATGAGCCTGACGAGGGCAAATCCCGGAACTATCCCAGACATAACTTGCGTTATCCTCTAAAATATTGATCGAAAACAGGTTTAATCGACTATTTCAGTGAGGTACCACATTACTGCGTGATCAAAACCAGAAAAATACCCAGGATCTGTTCACCAAGTATGTGAAGAGCGCGGAAATATGACCCTGGTGAGGGCAAATCCCGGGCCTAACCTAGACCTAACATGCGTTATCCTCAAAAATATTGATCGAAACCAGGTTTAATCGACTGCTTCAGTGTGGTACCTCATTACTACGTGATCCAAACCTGAAAAAACCCAGGATCTGTTCAACAAGTATGTGAAGAATGCGAAAGCATGTGTCTGATGAGGGAAAATCCCAGGCCTAACCTAGACCTAACATGCGTTATCCTCAAAAATATTGATCGAAACCAGGTTCAATCGACTGTTTCAGTGCGGTACCACATTACTACGTGATCCAATCCAAAAAAAGCCCTGGATCTAGCCATCAAGTATGAGTAATATGCGAAAGTATGAGCCTGATGAGGGCAAATCCTAGACCTAACCCAGACCTAACATGCGTTATCCTCTAAAATATTTATCAAGACCAGGTTTAATTGAATGTTTCAGTGTGGTACCACATTACTACGTGATCCAAACCAGAAAAATACCCAGGATCTGTTCAACAAGTATGTGAAGAACGCGGAAATATGACCCTGATGAGGGCAAATACCGGGCCTAACCTAGACCTAACATGAGTTATCCTCAAAAATATTGATCGAAACCAGGTTTAATGGACTGTTTCAGTGTGGTACCACATCGCTACGTGATCCAAACCAGAAAAATACCCAGGATCCGTTCAACAAGTGTGTGACGAATGCGAAAGTATGTGTCTGATGAGGGCAAATCCCAGGCCTAACCTAGATCCAACATGCGTTATCGTCAAAAATATTGATCGAATACAGGTTTAATGGACTGTTTCAGTGTGGTACCACATCACTACGTGATCCAAACCAGAAAAATACCCAGGATCCGTTCAACAAGTATGTGAAGAATGCGAAAGTATGTGTCTGATGAGGTAAAATCCCAGGCCTAACCTAGACCTAACATGCGTTATCCTCAAAAATATTGATCGAAACCAGGTTTAATCGACTGTTTCAGTGTGGTACCACATTACTACGTGATCCAATCCAAAAAAAGCCCTGGATCTAGCCATCAAGTATCAGTAATATGCGAAAGTATGAGCCTGTATGAGGGCAAATCCTAGACCTAACCCAGACCTAACATGCGTTACCCTCTAAAATATTTATCAAGACCAGGTTTAATTGAATGTTTCAGTGTGGTACCACATTACTACGTGATCCAAACCTGAAAAATACCCAGGATCTGTTCAACAAGTATGTGAAGAACGCGGAAATATGACCCTGATGAGGGCAAATCCCGGGCCTAACCTAGACCTAACATGAGTTATCCTCAAAAATATTGATCGAAACCAGGTTTAATCGACTGTTTCAGTGTGGTACCACATTACTACCTGATCCAAACCAGAAAAATACCCAGGATCTGTTCAAGAAGTATGTGAAGAACGCGAAAATATGACCCTGATGAGGGCAAATCCCAGACCAATACCAGACCTAACTTGCGTTGTCCTCTAAAATATTGATGGAAACCAGGTTTAATTGAATGTTTCAGTGTGGTACCACATTACTACGTGATCCAATCCAGAAAAAGCTCTGGATCTAGCCATCAAGTATGAGTAATATGCGAAGGTATGTGTCTGATGAGGGCAAATCCCAGGCCTAACCTAGACATAACATGCGTTATCCTCTAAAATATTGATAGAAACCAGGTTAAATGGACTGTCTCAGTGTGGTACCACATTACTACAGGATCCAAACTAGAAAAAGCCCAGAATCTGGCCATCAAGTATGAGAAAAATGCGAAAGTACGAGCCTGATCAGGGCAAATCCCAGACCTATCCCAGACCTAACTTGCGTTGTCCTCTCAAATATTGATCGAAACCAGGTTTAATCGACTATTTCAGTGTGGTACCACATTACGACGTGATCCAAACCAGAAAAATACCCAGGATCTGTTCAACAAGTATGTGAAGAACGCGGAAATATGACCCTGATGAGGGCAAATCCCGGGCCTAACCTAGACCTAGCATGCGTTATCCTCAAAAATATTGATCGAAACCAGGTTTAATCGACTGTTTCAGTGTGGTACCACATTACTACCTGATCCAATCCAGACAAATACCCAGGATCTGTTCAACAAGTATGTGAAGAACGCGAAAATATGACCCTGATGAGGGCAAATCCCAGACCTGTACCAGACCTAACTTTCGTTGTCCTCTAAAATATTGATGGAAACCAGGTTTAATTGACTGTTTCAGTGTGGTACCACATTACTACGTGATCCAATCCAGAAAACGCCCTGGATCTAGCCATCAAGTATGAGAAATATGCGAAAGTATGAGCCTGATGAGGGCAAATCCCAGACCTAACCCAGACCTAAAATGCGTTATCCTCTACAATATATATCACGACCAGGTTTAATGGACTGTTTCAGTGTGGTACCACATTACTACAGGATCCAATCCAGAAAAAGCCCTGGATCTAGTATGGCTCAAGTATGAGAAATATGCGAAAGTATGAGCCTGATGAGGGCAAATCCTAGACCTAACCCAGACCTAACATGCGTTATCCTCTAAAATATTTATCAAGACCAGGTTTAATTGAATGTTTCAGTGTGGTACCACATTACTACGTGATCCAAACCTGAAAAAACCCAGGATCTGTTCAACAAGTATGTGGAGAATGCGAAAGTATGTGTCTGATGAGGGCAAATCCCAGGCCTAACCTAGACATAACATGCGTTATCCCCTATAATATTGATCGAAACCAGGTTAAATGGACTGTTTCAGAGTGGTACCACATTACTACAGGATCCAAACTAGAAAAAGCCCAGAATCTGGCCATCAAGTATGAGAAATATGCGAAAGTACGAGCCTGATGAGAGCAAATCCCAGACCTAACCATAACCTAACATGCGTTATTCTCTAAAATATTGATCGAAACCAGGTTTAATGGACTGTTTCAGTGAGGTACCACATTACTACGTGATCCAAACCAGAAAAAACCCAGGATCTGTTCAACAAGTATGTTAAAAACGCGAAACTATGAGCCTGATGAGGGCAAATCCCAGACCTATCCCAGACCTAACATGCGTTATCCTCTAAAATATTGATCGAAGCCAGGTTTAATAGACTGCTTCAGTGTGGTACCACATTATTACGTGATCCAAACCAGAAAAAGTCAGGAATCTGTTCAACAAGTATGTTAAAAATGCGAAAATATGACACTGATGAGGGCAAATCCCAGACCTATCCCAGACCTAACTTGCGTTATCCACTAAAATATTGATCGAAACCGGGTTCAATGGACTGTTTCAGTGTGGTACCACATTACTACGTGATCCAAACCAGAAAAATACCCAGGATCTGTACAACAAGTATGTGAAGAACGCGAAAATATGAACCTGATGAGGGCAAATCCCAGACCTAACCTAGACGTAACATGTGTTATCCTCAAGAATATTGGTCGAAACCAGGTTTAATCGACTGTTTCAGTGTGGTACCACATTACTACCTGATCCAAACCAGAAGAATACCCAGGATCTGTTCAAGAAGTATGTGGAGAATGCGAAAGTATGTGTCTGATGAGGGCAAATCCCAGGCCTAACCTAGATCTAACATGCATTATCCTCAAAAATATTGATCGAAACCAGGTTTAATGGACTGTTTCAGTGTGCTACCACATTACTACGTGATCCAAACCAGAAAAAACCCAGGATCTGTTCAACATGTATGTGGAAAATACGAAAGTATGTGTCTGATGAGGGCAAATCCCCGGCCTAACCTAGACAGAACATGCGTTATCCTCTAAAATATTGATCGAACCAGGTTTAATGGACTGTTTCAGTGTGCTACCACATTACTACGTGATCCAAACCAGAAAAAACCCAGGATCCGTTCAACAAGTATGTGAAGAATGCGAAAGTATGAGCCTGACGAGGACAAATCCCGGACCTATCTCAGACATAACTTGCGTTATCCTCTAAAATATTGATGGAACCAGGTTTAATTGACTGTTTCAGTGTGGTACCACATTACTACGTGATCCAATCCAGAAAAAAACCCAGGACCTGTACAACAAGTATGTGAAGAATGCGAAAGTATGAGCCTGACGAGGGCAAATCCCGGGCCTATCCCAGACATAACTTGCGTTATCCTCTAAAATATTGACCGAAACCAGGTTTAATCGACTGTTTCAGTGTGGTACCACATTACTACCTGATCCAAACCAGAAGAATACCCAGGATCTGTTCAACAAGTATGTGGAGAATGCGAAAGTATGTGTCTGATGAGGGAAAATCCCAGGCCTAACCTAGACCTAACATGCATTACCCTCAAAAATATTTATCAGTACCAGGTTTAATGGACTGTTTCAGTGTGGTACCACATTACTACCTGATCCAATCCAGAAAGAGCCCAGAATCTGGCCATGAACTATGAGAAATAGGCCAAGTACGAGCCTGATGAGAGCAAATCTCAGACCTAACCAAGACCGAACAAGCGTTATTCTCTAAAATATTGATCGAAACCAGGTTTAATGGACTGTTTCATTGAGGTACCACATCACTACCTGATCCAAACCAGAAAAAACCCAGGATCTGTTCAACAAGTATGTGAAGAATGCGAAAGTATGTGTCTGATGAGGGAAAATCCCAGGCCTAACCTAGACCTAACATGCGTTACCCTCAAAAATACTGATCGAAACCAGGTTTATTCGATTGTTTCAGTGTGGCACCTCATTACTATGTGATCCAAACCAGAAAAGAACCCAGAATCTGTACAACAAGTATGTGAAGAATGCGAAAGTATGAGCCTGACGAGGACAAATCCCGGACCTATCCCAGACATAACTTGCGTTATCCTCTAAAATATTGATGGAACCAGGTTTAATTGACAGTTTCAGTGTGGTACCACATTACTACGTGATCCAATCCAGAAAAAAACCCAGGACCTGTACAACAAGTATGTGAAGAATGCGAAAGTATGAGTCTGACGAGGGCAAATCCCGGGCCTATCCCAGACATAACTTGCGTTATCCTCTAAAATATTGACCGAAACCAGGTTTAGTCGACTATTTCAGTGTGGTACCACATTACTACGTGATCCAACCCAGAAAAATACCCAGGATCTGTTCAACAAGTATGTGAAGAACGCGGAAATATGACCCTGATGAGGGCAAATCCCGGGCCTATCCCAGACCTAACTTGCGTTGTCCTCTAAAATATTGATCGAAACCAGGTTTAATCGACTGTCTCAGTGTGGTACCACATTACTATGTGATCCAAACAAGAAAAAAACCCAGGATCTGTACAACAAGTATGTGAAGAATGCGAAAGTATGAGCCTGACGAGGGCAAATCCCCGGCCCAATCTAGACAGAACATGCGTTATCCTCAAAAATATTGATCGAAACCAGGTTTAATCGACTGTCTCAGTGTGGTACCACATTACTGTGTGATCCAAACAAGAAAAAAACCCAGGATCTGTACAACAAGTATGTGAAGAATGCGAAAGTATGAGCCTGACGAGGGCAAATCCCGGACCTATAGCAGACATAACTTGCGTTATCCTCTAAAATATTGATCGAAACCAGGTTTAATCGACTATTTCAATGTGGTACCACATTACTACGTGATCCAATCCAGAAAAAGCCCTGGATCTAGCCATCAAGTATGAGTAATATGCGAAAGTATGAGCCTGATGAGGGCACATCCTAGACCTAACCCAGACCTAACTTGCGTTATCCTCTAAAATATTGATGGAAACCAGGTTTAATTGAATGTTTCAGTGTGGTACCACATTACTACCTGATCCAAACCAGAAGAATACCCAGGATCTGTTCAACAAGTATGTGGAGAATGCGAAAGTATGTGTCTGATGAGGGCAAATCCCAGGCCTAACCTAGATCTAACATGCATTATCCTCAAAAATATTGATCGAAACCAGGTTTAATGGACTGTTTCAGTGTGCTACCACATTACTACGTGATCCAAACCAGAAAAAACCCAGGATCTGTTCAACATGTATGTGAGAAATACGAAAGTATGTGTCTGATGAGGGCAAATCCCCGGCCTAACCTAGACAGAACATGCGTTATCCTCTAAAATATTGATCGAAACCAGGTTTAATGGACTGTTTCAGTGTGCTACCACATTAGTACGTGATCCAAACCAGAAAAAACCCAGGATCCGTTCAACAAGTATGTGAAGAATGCGAAAGTATGTGTCTGATGAGGGAAAATCCCAGGCCTAACCTAGACCTAACATGCATTACCCTCAAAAATATTTATCAGTACCAGGTTTAATGGACTGTTTCAGTGTGGTACCACATTACTACCTGATCCAATCCAGAAAGAGCCCAGAATCTGGCCATGAACTATGAGAAATATGCCAAGTACGAGCCTGATGAGAGCAAATCTCAGACCTAACCAAGACCGAACAAGCGATATTCTCTAAAATATTGATCGAAACCAGGTTTAATGGACTGTTTCAGTGAGGTACCACATCACTACCTGATCCAAACCAGAAAAAACCCAGGATCTGTTCAACAAGTATGTGAAGAATGCGAAAGTATGTGTCTGATGAGGGAAAATCCCAGGCCTAACCTAGACCTAACATGCGTTTCCCTCAAAAATAGTGATCCAAACCAGTTTCATTCGATTGTTTCAGTGTGGCACCACATTACTATGTGATCCAAACCAGAAAAGAACCCAGAATCTGTACAACAAGTATGTGAAGAATGCGAAAGTATGAGCCTGACGAGGGCAAATCCCGGACCTATCCCAGACATAACTTGCGTTATCCTCTAAAATATTGATGGAACCAGGTTTAATTGACTGTCTCAGTGTGGTACCACATTACTATGTGATCCAAACAAGAAAAAAACCCAGGATCTGTACAACAAGTATGTGAAGAATGCGAAAGTATGAGCCTGACGAGGGTAAATCCCGGACCTATCCCAGACATAACTTGCGTTATCCTCTAAAATATTGATCGAAACCAGGTTTAATCGACTATTTCAGTGTGGTACCACATTACTACGTGATCCAAACCAGAAAAATACCCAGGATCTGTTCAACAAGTATGTGAAGAACGCGGAAATGTGACCCTGATGAGGGCAAATCCCGGGCCTATACCAGACCTAACTTGCGTTGTCCTCTAAAATATTGATCGAAACCAGGTTTAATCGACTGTCTCAGTGTGGTACCACATTACTATGTGATCCAAACCAGAAAAAAACCCAGGATCTGTACAACAAGTATGTGAAGAATGCGAAAGTATGAGCCTGACGAGGGCAAATCCCGGACCTATCCCAGACATAACTTGCGTTATCCTCTAAAATATTGATCGAAACCAGGTTTAATCGACTATTTCAGTGTGGTACCACATTACTACGTGATCCAATCCAGAAAAAGCCCTGGATCTAGCCATCAAGTATGAGAAATTTGCGAAAGTACGAGCCTGATGAGAGCAAATCCCAGACCTAACCTAGACCTAACATGAGTTATTCTATAAAATATTGATCGAAACCAGGTTTAATCGACTATTTCAGTGTGGTACCACATTACTACGTGATCCAAACCAGAAAAATACCCAGGATCCGTTCAACAAGTATGTGAAGAATGCGAAAGTATGTGTCTGATGAGGGGAAATCCGAGGCCTAACCCAGACATAACATGCGTTATCCTTTATAATATTGATCGAAACCAGGATAAATGGACTGTTTCAGTGTGGTACCACATCACTACAGGATCCAAACTAGAAAAAGCCCAGAATCTGTTCAACAAGTATGTTAAAAACGCGAAACTATGAGCCTGATATGGCAAATCCCAGACCTATCCCAGACCTAACATGCGTTATCCTCTAAAATATTGATCGCAGCCAGGTTTAATGGACTGTTTCAGTGTGGTACCACATTACTACCTGATCCAAACCAGAAAAAATCCAGGATCCGTTCGACAAGTATGTGAAGAATGCGAAAGTATGTGTCTGATGAGGGCAAATCACAGGCCTAACCTAGACATAACATGAGTTATCCTCTAAAATATGGATCGAAACAAGGTATAATGGACTGTTTCAGTGTGGTACCACATTACTACGTGATCCAAACCAGAAAAATACCCAGGATCTGTTCAACAAGTATGTGAAAAACGCGAAAATATGAACATGATGAGGGCAAATCCCAGACCTAACCTAGACCTAACATGCGTTATCCTCTAAAATCTTGATCGAAGCCAGGTTTAATGGACTGTTTCAGTGTGGTACCACAATACTACGGGATCCAAACCAGAAGAAGCACTGAATCTGGCCATCAAGTATGAGAAATTTGCGAAAGTACGAGCCTGATGAGAGCAAATCCCAGACCTAACCTAGACCTAACATGAGTTATTCTCTAAAATATTGATCGAAACCAGGTTTGATCGACCGTTTCAGTGTGGTACCACATTACTACGTGATCCAAACCAGAAAAAGCCAGGGATCTGTTCAACAAGTATGTGAAAAATGCGAAAATATGACCCTGATGAGGGCAAATCCCAGACCTATCCCAGACCTAGCTTGCGTTATCCTCTAAAATATTGATCGAAACTAGGTTTAATTTACTGCTTGAGTGTGGTACCACATTACTACGTGATCCAATCCTGAAAAAGCCCAGTATCTAGCCATGAAGTATGAGAAATATGCGAAACTATGAGCCTGATTTGGGCAAATCCTAGTCATAACCCAGATCTAACATGCGTTATCCTCTAAAATATTTATTAAGACCAGGTTTAATTGAATGTTTCAGTGTGGTACCACAATACTACGGGATCCAAACCAGAAAAAGCCCAGAATCTGGCCACCGAGTATGAGAAATATGCGAAAGTACGAGCCTGATCAGGGCAAATCCCAGACCTATCCCAGACCTAACTTGCGTTCTCCTCTAAAATATTGATCGAAACCAGGTTTAATCGCCTGTTTCAGTGTGGTACCACATTACTATGTGATCCAAACCAGAAAAAAACCCAGGATCTGTACAACAAGTATGTGAAGAATGCGAAAGTATGTGTCTGATGAGGGAAAATCCCAGGCCTAACCTAGACCTAACATGCGTTACCCTCAAAAATACTGATCGAAACCAGGTTTAATCGACTGTTTCAGTGTGGTACCACATTTCTACGTGATCCAAACCAGAAAAAGCCAGGGATCTGTTCAACAAGTATGTGGAGAATGCGAAAGTATGTGTCTGATGAGGGTAAATCCCAGGCCTAACCAAGACAGAACATGCGTTATCCTCTAAAATATTTATCAAGACCAGGTTTAATTGAATGTTTCAGTGTGGTACCACAATACTGCGGGATCCAAACCAGAAAAAGCCCAGAATCTGGCCACCGAGTATGAGAAATATGCGAAAGTACAAGCCTGATCAGGGCAAATCCCAGACCTATCCCAGACCTAACTTGCGTTGTCCTCTAAAATATTGATCGAAACCAGGTTTAATGGACTGTTTCAGTGAGGTGCCACTTTACTACGTCATCCAAACCAGAAAAAACCCAGGATCTGTTCAACAAGTATGTGAAGAATGCGGAAATATGTGTCTGATGAGGGAAAATCCCAGGCCTAACCTAGACCTAACATGCGTTACCCTCAAAAATACTGATGGAAACCAGGTTTAATCGACTGTTTCAGTGTGGTACCACAATACTACGGGATCCAAACCAGGAAAAGCCCAGAATCTGGCCACCGAGTATGAGAAATATGCGAAAGTACGAGCCTGATCAGGGCAAATCCCAGACCTATCCCAGACCTAACTTGCGTTGTCCTCTAAAATATTGATCGAAACCAGGTTTAATGGACTGTTTCAGTGTGGTACCACATTACTACCTGATCCAATCCAGAAAAAGCCCAGAAACTGGCCATGAACTATGAGAAATATGCGAAAGTACGAGCCTGATGAGAGCAAATCCCAGACCTAACCAAGACCGAACAAGCGTTATTCTCCAAAATATTGATCGAAACCAGGTTTAATGGACTGTTTCAGTGAGGTACCACATTACTACGTCATCCAAACCAGAAAAAACCCAGGATCCGTTCAACAAGTATGTGAAGAATGCGAAAGTATGTGTCGGATGAGGGAAAATCCCAGGCCTAACCTAGACCTAACAAGCGTTACCCTCAAAAATATTTATCAGTACCAGGTTTAGTTGAATGTTTCAGTGTGGTACCACATTTCTACGTGATCCAAACCAGAAAAAGCCCAGAATCTGGCCACCGAGTATGAGAACTATGCGAAAGTACGAGCCTGATCAGGGCAAATCCCAGACCTATCCCAGACCTAACTTGCATTGTCCTCTAAAATATTGATCGAAACCAGGTTTAATGGACTGTTTCAGTGTGGTACCACATTACTATGTGATCCAAACCAGAAAAAAACCAAGGATCTGTACAACAAGTATGTGAAGAATGCGAAAGTATGAGCCCGACGAGGGCAAATCCCGGACCTATCCCAGACATAACTTGCGTTATCCTCTAAAATATTGATCGAAACCAGGTTTAATGGACTGTTTCAGTGTGCTACCACATTACTACGTGATCCGTACCAGAAAAATACCCAGGATCTGTTCAACAAGTATGTGAAGAACGCGAAAATATGAACCTGATGAGGGCAAATCCCAGACCTAACCTAGACCTACCATGAGTTATTCTCTAAAATATTGATCGAAACCAGGTTTAATGGACTGTTTCAGTGTGCTACCACATTACTACGTCATCCAAACCAGAAAAAACCCAGGATCCGTTCAACAAGTATGTGAAGAATGCGAAAGTATGTGTCGGATGAGGGAAAATCCCAGGCCTAACCTAGACCTAACATGCTTTACCCTCAAAAATACTGATCGAAACCAGGTTTAATCGACTGTTTCAGTGTGGTACCACAATACTACCTGATCCAATCCAGAAAAAGCCCAGAATCTGGACATGAACTATGAGAAATATGCGAAAGTACGAGCCTGATGAGAGCAAATCTCAGACCTAACCAAGACCGAACAAGCGTTATTCTCTAGGAATATTGATCGAAATCAGGTTTAATGGACTGTTTCAGTGAGGTACCACATTACTACGTCATCCAAACCAGAAAAAACCCAGGATCTGTTCAACAAGTATGTGAAGAATGCGAAAGTATGTGTCTGATGAGGGAAAATCCCAGGCCTAACCTAGACCTAACATGCGTTACCCTCAAAAATACTGATCGAAACCAGGTTTAATCGACTGCTTCAGTGTGGTACCACAATACTACGGGATCCAAACCAGAAAAAGCCCAGAATCTGGCCACCGAGTATGAAAAATATGCGAACGTACGAGCCTGATCAGGGCAAATCCCAGACCTATCCCAGACCTAACTTGCGTTGTCCTCTAAGATATTGATCGAAACCAGGTTCAATGGACTGTTTCAGTGTGGTACCACAATACTATGTGATCCAAACCAGATAAAAACCAAGGATCTGTACAACAAGTATGTGAAGAATGCGAAAGTATGAGCCTGACGAGGGCAAATCCCGGACCTATCCCAGACATAACTTGCGTTGTCCTCTAAAATATTGATCGAAACCAGGTTCAATGGACTGTTTCAGTGTGCTACCACATTACTACGTCATCCAAACCAGAAAAAACCCAGGATCCGTTCAACAAGTATGTGAAGAATGCGAAAGTATGTGTCTGATGAGGGAAAATCCCAGGCCTAACCTAGACAGAACATGCGTTATCCTCTAAAATATTTATCAAGACCAGGTTTAATTGAATGTTTCAGTGTGGTACCACAATACTACGGGATCCAAACCAGAAAAAGCCCAGAATCTGGCCACCGAGTATGAGAAATATGCGAAAGTATGTGTCTGATGAGGGAAAATCCCAGGCCTAACCTAGACAGAACATGCGTTATCCTCTAAAATATTGATCGAAACCAGGTTCAATGGACTGTTTCAGTGTGCTACCACATTACAACGTGATCCAAACCAGAAAAATACCCAGGATCTGTTCAACAAGTATGTGAAGAACGCGAAAATATGACCCTGAGTAGGGCAAATGCCAGACCTATCCCAGACATAACTTGCGTTATCCTCTAAAATATTGATCGAAACCAGGTTTAATCGACTATTTCAGTGTGGTACCACATTACTACGTGATCCAAACCAGAAAAAATCCCAGGATTGGTACAACAAGTATGTGAAGAATGCGAAAGTATGAGCCTGACGAGGGCAAATCCCGGGCCCAACCTAGACCTAATATGAATTATCCTCAAAAATATTTATCAAGACCAGGTTTAATTGAATGTTTCAGTGTGGTAGCACATTACTACTTGATCCAAACCAGAAAAAACCCAGGATCCATCAACAAGTATGTGAAGAATGCGAAAGTATGAGCCTGACGAGGGCAAATCCCGGACCTATCCCAGGCCTAACATGCGTTACCCTCAAAAATACTGATCGAAACCAGGTTTAATCGACTGTTTCAGTGTGGTACCACATTACTATGTGATCCAAACCAGAAAAAAACCCAGGATCTGTACAACAAGTATGTGAAGAATGCGAAAGTATGAGCCTGACGAGGGCAAATCCCGGACCTATCCCAGACATAACTTGCGTTATCCTCTAAAATATTGATCGAAACCAGGTTTAGTCGACTGTTTCAGTGTGTTACCACATTACTACCTGATCCAAACCAGAAAAATACCCAGGATCTGTTCAACTAGTATGTGAAGAACGCGGAAATATGACCCTGATGAGGGCAAATCCCGGGCCCAACCTAGACCTAACATGAGTTATCCTCAAAAATATTGATCGAAACCAGGTTTAATCGACTGTTTCAGTGTGTTACCACATTACTACCTGATCCAAACCAGAAAAATACCCAGGATCTGTTCAACAAGTATGTGAAGAACGCGAAAATATGACCCTGAGCAGGGCAAATCCCAGACCTATCCCAGACCTAACTTGCGTTGTCCTCTAAAATATTGATGGAAACCAGGTTTAATTGACTGTTTCAGTGTGGTACCACATTACTACGTGATCCAATCCAGAAAAAGCCCTGGATCTAGCCATCAAGTATGAGTAATATGCGAAAGTATGAGCCTGATGAGGGCAAATCCTAGACCTAACCCAGACCTAACATGCGTTATCCTCTAAAATATTTATCAAGACCAGGTTTAATTGAATGTTTCAGTGTGGTACTACATTACTACGTGATCCAAACCAGAAAAAACCCAGGATCTGTTCAACAAGTATGTGAAGAATGCGAAAGTATGTGTCTGATGAGGGAAAATGCCAGGCCTAACCTAGACCTAAGATGCGTTACCCTCAAAAATATTTATCAGTACCAGGTTTAATTGAATGTTTCAGTGTGGTACCACATTTCTACGTGATCCAAACCAGAAAAAACCCAGGATCTGTTCAACGAGTATGTGGAAAATGCGAAAGTATGTGTCTGATGAGGGCAAATCACAGGCCTAACCTAGACATAACATGCGTTATCCTCTAAAATATTGATGGAAACCAGGTTTAATTTACTGCTTCAGAGTGGTACCACAGTACTACGTGATCCAATCCAGAAAAAGCCCAGGATCTAGTCATGAAGTATGAGAAATATGCGAAATTCTGAGCCAGATTAGGGCAAATCCTAGACATAACACAGATCTAACATGCGTTATCCTCTAAAATATATATCAAGACCTGGTTTAATTGAATGTTTCAGTGTGGTACCACAATACTACGGGATCCAAACCAGAAAAAGCCCAGAATCTGGCCACCAACTATGAGAAATATGCGAAAGTACGAGCCTGATCAGGGCAAATCCCAGACCTATCCAAGACCTAACTTGCTTTGTCCTCTAAAATATTGATCAAAACCAGGTTTAATGGGCTGTTTCAGTGTGATACCACATCACTACGTGATCCAAACCAGAAAAATACCCAGGATCCGTTCAACAAGTATGTGAAGAATGCGAAAGTATGTGTCTGATGAGGGAAAATGCCAGGCCTAACCTAGACCTAACATGCGTTACCCTCAAAAATATTTATCAGTACCAGGTTTAATTGAATGTTTCAGTGTGGTACCACATTTCTACGTGATCCAAACCAGAAAAAACCCAGGATCTGTTCAACAAGTATGTGGAAAATGCGAAAGTATGTGTCTGATGAGGGCAAATCACAGGCCTAACCTAGACATAACATGCGTTATCCTCTAAAATATTGATCGAAACCAGGTTTAATGGACTCTTTCAGTGTGGTACCACATTACTACGGGATCCAAACCAGAAAAAGCACAGAATCTGGCCATCAAGTATGAGAAATTTGCGAAAGTACGAGCTCGATGAGAGCAAATCCCAGACCTAACCTAGACCTAACATGAGTTATTCTCAAAAATATTGCTCGAAAGCAGGTTTAATCGACAGTTTCAGTGAGGTACCACATTACTACGTGATCCAAACCAGAAAAAACCCAGGATCTGTTCAACAAGTATGTGAAAATCGCGAAACTATGAGCCTGATGAGGGCAAATCCCAGACCTATCCCAGACCCAGCATGCGTTATCCTCTAAAACATTTATCAAGACCAGGTTTAATTGAATGTTTCAGTGTGGTACCACATTACTACGTGATCCAAACCACAAAAAACCCAGGATCCGTTCAACAAGTATGTGAAGAATGCGAAAGTATGTGTCTGATGAGGGCAAATCCGAGGCCTAACCCAGACATAACATGCGTTATCCTTTATAATATTGATCGAAACCAGGTTAAATGGACTGTTTCAGTGTGGTACCACATTACTACAGGATCCAAACTAGAAAAAGCCCAGAATCTGTTCAACAAGTATGTTAAAAACGCGAAACTATGAGCCTGATAAGGCAAATCCCAGACCTATCCCAGACCTAACATGCGTTATCCTCTAAAATATTGATCGAAGCCAGGTTTAATGGACTGTTTCAGTGTGGTACCACATTACTACCTGATCCAAACCAGATAAAATCCAGGATCCGTTCGACAAGTATGTGAAGAATGCGAAAGTATGTGTCTGATGAGGGCAAATCACAGGCCTAACCTAGACATAACATGAGTTATCCTCTAAAATATGGATCGAAACAAGGTATAATGGACTGTTTCAGTGTGGTACCACATTACTACCTGATCCAAACCAGAAAAATACCCAGGATCTGTACAACAAGTATGTGAAAAACGCGAAACTATGAGCCTGATGAGGGCAAATCCCAGACCTATCCCAGACCCAACATGCGTTATCCTCTAAAACATTTATCAAGACCAGGTTTAATTGAATGTTTCAGTGTGGTACCACATCACTACGTGATCCAAACCAGAAAAATACCCAGGATCCGTTCAACAAGTATGTGAAGAATGCGAAAGTATGTGTCTGATGAGGGAAAATCCCAGGCCAAACCTAGACCTAACATGCGTTATCCTCTAAAATATTGATCGAAACCAGGTTTAATGGACTCTTTAAGTGTAGTACCACATTACTACGGGATCCAAACCAGAAAAAGCACAGAATCTGGCCATCAAGTATGAGAAATTTGCGAAAGTACGAGCTCGATGAGAGCAAATCCCAGACCTAACCTAGACCTAACATGAGTTATTCTCAAAAATATTGATCGAAAGCAGGTTTAATCGACAGTTTCAGTGAGGTACCACATTACTACGTGATCCAAACCAGAAAAAACCCAGGATTCGTTAAACAAGTATGTGAAGAATGCGCAAGTATGTGTCTGATGAGGAAAAATCCGAGGCCTAATCTAGACCTAACATGCGTTACCCTCAAAAATATTTATCAGTACCAGGTTTAATTTAATGTTTCAGTGTGGTACTACATTTCTACGTGATCTAAACCAGAAAAAACCCAGGATCTGTTCAACAAGTATGTGGAAAATGCGAAAGTATGTGTCTGATGTGGGCAAAACCCAAGCCTAACCTAGACATAACATGCGTTATCCTGTAAAATATTGATCGAAACCAGGTTAAATGGATTGTTTCAGTGTGGTACCACATTACTACGGGATCCAAACTAGAAAAAGTCCAGAATCTGGCCATCAAGTATGAGATATGCTAAAGTACGAGCGTGATGAGAGCAAATCCCAGACCTATCCATGACCTAACATGCGTTATTCTCTAAAATATTGATCGAAACCAGGTTTAATGGACTGTTTCAGTGTGGTACCACATTACTACGTGATCCAAAACAGAAAAAACCCAGGATCTGTTAAACAAGTATGTGAAAAACGCGAAACTATGAGCCTGATGAGGGCAAATCCCAGACCTATCCCAGACCCAACATGCGTTATCCTCTAAAACATTTATCAAGACCAGGTTTAATTGAATGTTTCAGTGTGGTACCACATTACTACGTGATCCAAACCACAAAAAACCCAGGATCCGTTCAACAAGTATGTGAAGAATGCGAAAGTATGTGTCTGATCAGGGAAAATCCTAGACCTAACCCAGACCTAACATGCATTATCCTCTAAAATATTTATCAAGACCAGGTTTAATTGAATGTTTCAGTGTGGTACCACATTACTACGTGATCCAAACCGGAAAAAACCCAGGATCTGTTCAACAAGTATGTGAAGAATGCGAAAGTATGTGTCTGATGAGGGCAAATCCGAGGCCTAACCCAGACATAACATGCGTTATCTTTTATAATATTGATCGAAACCAGGTTAAATGGACTGTTTCAGTGTGGTACCACATTACTACAGGATCCAAACTAGAAAAAGCCCAGAATCTGTACAACAAGTATGTTAAAAACGCGAAACTATGAGCCTGATAAGGCAAATCCCAGACCTATCCCAGACCTAACATGCGTTATCCTCTAAAATATTGATCGAAGCCAGGTTTAATGGACTGTTTCAGTGTGGTACCACATTATTACGTGATCCAAACCAGAAAAAGTCAGGAATCTGTTCAACAAGTATGTTAAAAATGCGAAAATATGACACTGATGATGGCAAATCCCAGACCTATCCCAGACGTAACTTGCGTTATCCACTAAAATATTGATCGAAACCGGGTTTAATGGACTGTATCAGTGTGGTACCACATTACTACGTGATCCAAACCAGAAAAATACCCAGGATCTGTTCAACACGTATGTGAAGAACGCTAAAATATGAACCTGATGAGGGCAAATCCCAGGCCTAACCTAGATCTAACATGCGTTATCCTCAAAAATATTGATCGAAACCAGGTTTAATGGACTGTTTCAGTGTGCTACCTCATTACTACGTGATTCAAACCAGAAAAAACCCAGGATCTGTTCAACATGTATGTGGAAAATGCGAAAGTATGTGTCTGATGAGAGCAAATCCCAGGCCTAACCTAGACAGAACATGCGTTATCCTATAAAATATTGATCGAAACCAGGTTTAATGGACTGTTTCAGTGTGGTACCACATTACTACGTGATCCAAACCAGAAAAATACCCAGGATCTGTTCAACAAGTATGTGAAGAACGCGAAAATATGAACCTGATGAGGGCAAATCCCAGACCTAACCCAGATCTAACATGCGCCATCCTCTAAAATATTTATCAAGACCAGGTTTAATTGAATGTTTAAGTGTGGTACCACAATACTACGGGATCCAAACCAGAAAAAGCCCAGAATCTGGCCATGAACTATGAGAAATATGCGAAAGTACGAGCCTGATGAGAGCAAATCTCAGACCTAACCAAGACCTAACAAGCCTTATTCTGTAAAATATTGATCGCAACCAGGTTTAATGGACTGTTTCAGTGAGGTACCACATTACTACCTGATCCAAACCAGAAAAAACGCAGGATCTGTTCAACAAGTATGTGAAGAATACGAAAGTATGGGTCTGATGAGGGAAAATCCCAGGCCTAACCTAGACCTAACTTGCGTTATCCTCAAAAATATTGATCGAAACCAGGTTTAATTGACTGTTTCAGTGTGGTACCACATTACTACGTGATCCAATCCAGAAATAGCCCTAGGATCTAGCCATGAAGTATGAGAAACATGCGAAAGTATGAGCCAGATGAGGGCAAATCCTAGACCTAACCCAGACCTAACATGCGTTATCATCTAAAATATTTATCAAGACATGGTTAATTTGAATGTTTCAGTGTGGTACCACATTACTACGTGATCCAAACCAGAAAAAACCCAGGATCCGGTCAACAAGTATGTGAAGAATGCGAAAGAATGAGTCTGATGAGTGAAAATCCCAGGCCTAACCTAGACCTAACATGCGTTATCCTCAAAAATATTGATCGAAACCTGGTTTAATCGACTGTTTCAGTGTGGTACCACATTACTAAGTGATCCAAACCAGAAAATAGCCCAGGATCTATCCATGAAGTATAAGAAATATGCGAAAGTATGAGCCTGAGGAGGGCAAATCCTAGACCTAACCCACACCTAACATGCGTTATCCTCAAAAATAATTATCAAGACCAGGTTTAACTGAATGTTTCAGTATGGTACCACATTACTACGTGATCCATACCAGAAAAATCCCAGGATCTGTTCAACAAGTATGTGAAAAATGCGAAAGCATGAGTCTGATGAGGGCAAATCCCAGGCCTAACCTAGACATAACTTTCGTTATCCTCTAAAATATTGATCAAGACCAGGTTTAACTGAATGTTTCAGTGTGGTACCACATTACTACGTGAACCAAACCAGAAAAGACCCAGGAACTGTTAAACGAGTCTGTGAAGTGTGCGAAAGTATGAGTCTGATGAGGGCAAATCCCAGGCCTAACCTAGACATAACTTTCGTTATCCTCTAAAATATTGATCGAAACCAGGTTTAGTGGGCTGCTTCAGTGTGGTACCACATTACTGCGCGATCCAAACCAGAAAAAGCCAGGATCTGTTCAACAAGTATGTGAAAAATGCGAAAGTATGAGCCTGATGAGGGCAAATCCCAGACCTAACCCAAACCTAACATGCGTTATGTTCTAAAATATTGATCAAGACCAGGTTTAACTGAATGTTTCAGTGTGGTACCACATTACTATGTGATCCAAACCAGAAAATAGCCCAGGATCTATCCATGAAGTATAAGAAATATGCGAAAGTATGAGCCTGATGAGGGCGAATCCCAGACCTATCCCAGACCTAACATGCGTTATCCTCTAAAATATTTATCAAGACCAGGTTTAATTGATTGCTTCAGTGTGGTCCCACATTACTACGTGATCCAAACCAGAAAAAACCCAGGATCCGTTCAACAGGTATGTGAAGAATGCGAAAGAATGAGTCTGATGAGTGAAAATCCCAGGACTTACCTAGACCTAACTTGCGTTATCCTCTAAAGTATTGATCGAAACAAGGTTTAATTGACTGTTTCAGCGTGGTACCACATTACTACGTGATACAATCCAGAAACAGCCCAGGATCTAGCCATGAAGTATGAGAAATATGCGAAAGTATGAGCCTGATGAGGGCAAATCCCAGACCTAACCCAGACCTAACATGCGTTATCATCTAAAATATTTATCAAGACCTGGTTTATTTGAATGTTTCTGTGTGGTACCACATTACTACGTGATCCAAACCAGAAAAAACCCAGGATCCGTTCAACAAGTATGTGAAAATCGCGAACGTATGAGTCTGATGAGGGCAAATCCCAGACCTATCCCAGACCTAACTTGCGTTGTCCTCTAAGATATTGATGGAAACCAGGTTTAATTGATTGTTTCAGTGTTGTGCTTCATTACTACGTGATGCAATCCAGAAAAAGCCCAGGATCTAGCCATCAAGTATGAGAAATATGCGAAAGTATGAGCCTGACGAGAGCAAATCCTAGACCTAACCCAGACCTAACATGCGTTATCCTCTAAAATATTTATCAAGACCAGGTTTAATTGATTGCTTCAGTGTGGTCCCACATTACTACGTGATCCAAACCAGAAAAAACCCAGGATCCGTTCAACAGGTATGTGAAGAATGCGAAAGAATGAGTCTGATGAGTGAAAATCCCAGGACTTACCTAGACCTAACATGCGTTATCCTCAAGAATGTTGATCGAAACCTGGTTTAATCGACTGTTTCAGTGTGGTACCACATTACTATGTGATCCAAACCAGGAAATAGCCCAGGATCTATCCATGAAGTATAAGAAATGTGCGAAGGTATGAGCCTGATGAGGGCAAATCCTAGACCTAACCCAGACGTAACATGCGTTATCATCTCAAATATTTATCAAGACCTGGTTTAATTGATTGTTTCAGTGTGGTACCACATTACTACCTGAACCATACCAGAAAAAACCCAGGATCCGTTCAACAAGTATCTGAAGAATGCGAAAGCATGAGTCTGATGAGGGCAAATCCCAGACCTATCCCAGACCAAACTTGCGTTATCCTCTAAAATATTGATCCAATCTAGGTTTAGTGGACTGTTTCAGTGTGGTACCACTTTACTACGTGATCCAAAGCAGAAAAAACCCTCGATCATGTCAACATGTATGTTAGAACTGCGAAAGTATGACCCTGATGATGGCAAATCCCAGGCCTAACCTAGACCTAGCATGAATTATTCTCTAAAATATTTATCGAAACCAGGTTTAATTGACTGTTTCAGGTTTGTACTTCATTACTACGTGATGCAATCCAGAAAAAGCCCAGGATCTAGCCATGAAGTATGAGAAATATGCGAAAGTATGAGCCTGATGAGGGCAAATCCTAGACCTAACCCAAACCTAACATGCGTTATCCTCTAAAATATTTATCAAGACCAGGTTTAATTGAATGTTTCAGTGTGGTACCACATTACTATGTGAACCAAACCAGAAAAAACCCAGGATCTGTTAAACGACTATGTGAAGAATGCGAAAGTATGAGTCTGATGAGTGAGAATCCCAGGCCTAACCTGGACCTAACATGCGTTATCCTCTAAAATATTGATCGAAACCAGGTTTAATCGACTGTTTCAGTGTGGTACCACATTGCTACGTGATCCAAACCAGAAAAAACCCAGGATCAGTTCAACAAGTATGTGAAAAACGCGAAAGTATGAGCCTGATCGGTCGCCGCCGAGCCGTACCGCGTCCCTGATCACCCTCATTGGGTGGGCGACGCGGACGGCTTGGTGGCGACGGTATGGGGAGGGGGCGACGGGTCCCCACCGTTCTCCTTGTTGGAGCGCGGTCGGGGATTCGTCGCCGTGGACTGGGGGGGAGTCGCTGTGGTGGGGTGCTACATTTCGCCCCGTAGCGGTCACGCTGCGTTCGAGCTGTACTTGGCCGAGGTCGCGGCATGCGTGCAGCGCTACGCGGCCCGGCCAGTGCTGGTCCTGGGGGATTTTAATGCCAAGTCGGTGGCTTGGGGATCCGCCAGGACCTCCGTTCGCGGCGGGATCCTGGGCGATTGGGCGGCGGGGCTCGACCTCCGGGTATTGAACCGGGGGTCGGAGCACACATGCGTGCGGCGATATGGGGGGTCCATCGTGGATGTTGGATTCGCGACCCCCAACGCCGTGCGCATGGTGTCGGGTTGGCACGTGGTCGCGGGGGCAGAGACACTCTCCGATCACCGGTACATCCGGATGGAGGTCTCTGCCGCCGCGAGTGCATCCCGACACGGCCGCCTGCGTGGCACCCCACCACACCGCTGGGCGCTTCGGCGCCTGGACAAGGACGCCCTGATGGCAGCTGCCCTCGCTGCAACTTGGCCGCAGGGAGCGGCCGAGTTGCCGAGCATAGAGGAGGAGGTCGCCCGGCTCGGAGCATTGGTCGCGGGTATTTGCGACGCGGCGATGCCTCGGGTCGGGCGGGCTTCTCCTCGCCGGGCGGTGTACTGGTGGTCGGACGCGATCGCGGAGTTGCGAGTCGCGACTGTCCGCGCCCGACGCCAGTGCACCCGCGCGCGCCGTCGTCAACGTACAGGCGACGGCGTGGCGCGAGCGAGGGCAGCTGATGACCTGTATGGAGCATACCGCGTGGCGCGGGTTGCTCCGCAGTTCGCCATCAAACGGGCCAAGACCCCGGCATGGAAGGAGCTCCTCCAGACCCTTGATGACGATCCATGGGGGCGCCCATATAAGGTGGTGCTGAATCAGCTCCGCCCGTGGGCGCCCCCCGTCACCGAGGGTCTTGACCCCCGGCTGCTGGAGGACGTGGTCAATACACTCTTCCCAATTGGGGAGAGGGGACCGCGTCCTCCGGCGGCGGCGGCTGTCCCAGTGGAGTGGACGGCCGAGCTGGGGGTCACGCAGGAGGAGCTGGCAGCGTCCATCAGACGGCTCGGGGTTCGTAACACGGCCCCGGGTCCGGATGGTGTGCCCGGCCGGGTTTGCGTCTTGACCCAGGGCGTCCTTGGGGCCGACCTCAGGCGGTTGTTCGACCGCTGCCTGAGGGACGGGCGATTCCCCCCCAGTTGGAAGGTGGCGAGGATGGTCCTCCTCCGGAAGGAGGGTCGGCCCGCGGAGTCTCCCTCCGCATACCGGCCCATTTGTCTCCTCGACGAGGTGGGCAAGCTCTTCGAGCGTGTGATTGCTGCCCGCCTCGTCGAGCACCTGTCGCGGGGTGATCCCGGTCTGGCCGACTGCCAGTTCGGTTTCCGGGGGGGCCGATCGACTATCGACGCGATAGGTCGTGTGAGGGCCCTCTCGGGGGCGGCCGTCTCCCGGGGAGGGGTGGCATTGACAATATCCTTGGATATTGCCAATGCCTTTAACACCCTCCCCTGGGAAGAGATAAGGAGGGGACTCGAATATCATCGAGTCCCCCCTTGTCTCAGGGCGGTCGTCGGGGATTACCTCCGCGGCAGGTGGATCGAGTATCCGGGCCGGGATGGTGATATGCGGAGGGAGGTGTACTGCGGTGTTCCGCAGGGGTCGGTCCTCGGGCCACTCCTGTGGAACATCGCGTACGACTCGGTGTTGCGGGCCGGCCTCCCCGACGGCGTCAGCACGGTGTGTTATGCGGATGACACACTGGTGCTGGCCGTCGGGGCGCACTGGGGGAGGGCCATGCGTCGCGCGGAGGAGGGGTCGCAACGCGTCGTCGACCGGATCAGGGGGATGGGGATGACGGTGGCGGTCCATAAGACCGAGGTGATTGCGTTTCATTCACCTCGGCAGGATCCGCCACCCCCTCTGATCCGGGTGGGTGGGGCTGACATCGAGGTGAAGCCCCAGATCAGGTATCTAGGGCTGATCCTCGATAGCCACTGGCGTTTCGAGGAGCATTTCCGCTGCCTGGTCCCCCGGTTGGAAAGGATGGTTGCGGCTCTGGGCCGGATCCTGCCCAACCTGGGGGGCCCGGCGGGCCGAGTTCGTCGCCTCTATGTGGTAATGGTCCAGTCGGTGGCCCTATACGGGGCCCCCGTCTGGGCGGACGACCTAGCTGCCTCCCGGCGCAGCATGACTATGCTGCGTCGGGTGCAGAGGCGCATGGCGCTCAGGGTCGTCCGCGGGTATCGGACCATGTCACATGAGGCGGCGACGGTTCTAGCGGGGATGCCGCCCATGGACCTGCTCGTGCCGGTACATCACCGCGTCGACCGTCGCGCGGGGGTGGGGGCTGTCCCGGGCGGGCAGGAACCTGCTTGGGGCGATTTGAAGCGCCAGGCCCGGCAGTCCGTGTTGCTCGCGTGGCAGGAGCGGCTGGCTCTGCCAACCGCGGGGCACCGGACTGTCGGGGCTGTTCGGCCACTCCTGAATGAGTGGCTGGACAGAGGCCATGGCAGCCTCACCTACCGGCTGGCACAGGTATTTTCCGGGCATGGCAGCTTCGGAAGATGCCTGTGCCGGATAGGGAAGGAGCCGACGGCGCGTTGCTGCCACTGCGACGCTGAGCAGGACACGGCGGATCATACCCTGGAGGTATGCCCCGCGTGGGAGGGGGAGCGCCGTGTCCTGGTCGGCGTCGTCGGGCGGGATGTCTCGCTGCCGGGCGTGGTGCGCGCCATGCTCGGCAGCGAGGAGAAGTGGAGGGCCGTGGCCTCCTTCTGCGAGAACGTAATGTTGCAGAAGGAGGCCGCGGGGAGGGAGCGCGAGCTTCAGCGGCGCGCTGAAGCTCGCGCTCGTGCGGTGGCCCGAGGTCGTCGCCCGGTCGCGAGGCGTCGCGGGCGACCGCCTCGGCGTGGCGGATGACCTAGGCTGGGATGGGGGTCCTGAGGGGACCCTCCTCCCGCCAGGCGGCGCCGGGTCGGACCGGTTGGGGGTAGGAGTGCCTCCCCCTACCGGTCCGACGCAAGGGGAGGCACCCTCGGCGGTCTGGTGCGGCCATGAACGCCCGGCCGCCGAGGGGTGGAAACGGGGTCGCGGGCGGTTGCGAGTTGGGGCTCGCAGCCGCCACTAAACGCGGCCCCGGGACGGATAGCGGCGGGATGGAGTGGCCCCGTCCCGCCGCTATGAGGCAGTGTGTCTACTGGGGGGACCGATTGTCCCCCCGGGGGATGGGCGCGAAAGCGCGGGCACGGGGAGGATACCGGAAGAATGCTTCGAGCGATTCCCGGTATCCTCCCAAAGCGTGCCGAAGGGTCACCGTGGGGTTTTTAGTGGGTAGGTCCCGCGCCTGTCGTTGTACGGGCGCGGGGAATCCCACACACCCCTCCCACCTCTCCCCAAGGAGGTGGGAGGGAGTCTTTCGAAGATTTTCCCCACGACAAAAAAAAAAAAAAAAAAAATTATGAGCCTGATGAGGGCGAATCCCAGACCTAACTTGCGTTATCCTCTAAAATATTGATCGAAACCAGGTTAAATTGACTGTTTCAGCGTCGAACCACATTACTACGTGATACAATCCAGAGAAAGCCCAGGATCTAGCCACGAAGTATGAGACATATGCGAAAGTATGAGCCTGATGAGGGCAAATCCTAGACCTAACCCAAACCTAACATGCGTTATCCTCTAAAATATTGATCCAAACCGGGTTTAATGGACTGCTTCAGTGTGGTACCACTTTACTACGTGATCCAAAGCGGAAAAAACCCTCGATCAGGTCAACATGTATGTTAAAACTGCGAAAGTATGACCCTGATGAGGGCAAATCCCAGGCCTAACCTAGACCTAACATGCGTTGTCAGCAAGAATATTGATCGAAACCTGGTTTAATCGACTGTTTCAGTGTGGTACCACATTACTATGTGATCCAAACCAGAAAATAGCCCAGGATCTAGCCATGAAGTATGAGACATATGCGAAAGTATGAGCCTGATGAGGGCGAATCCCAGACCTATCCCAGACCTAACTTGCGTTATCCTCTAAAATAATGATCGAAACCAGGTTTAATTGACTGTCTTAGATGTGGTACCACTTTACTACGTGAACCAATGCAGAAAAAACCCTCGATGAGGTCAACATGCATGTTAAAACTGCGAAAGTATGACCCTGATGAGGTCAAATCCCAGACCTATCCCAGACCTGACATGCGTTATCCTCTAAAATATTTATCAAGACCAGGTTTAATCGACTGTTTCAGTGTGGTCCCACATTACTACGTGATCCATACCAGAAAAAACCCAGGATCCGTCCAACAAGTATGTGAAGAATGCGAAAGTATGAGTCTGATGAGTGAAAATCCCAGACCTAACCTACACCTAACATGCGTTATCCTCTAAAATATTGATCCAAACCAGGTTTAATGGACTGTTTCAGTGTGGTACCACTTTACAACGTGATCCAAAGCAGAAAAAACACTCGATCAGGTCAACATGTATGTGAGAACTGCGAAAGTATGACCCTGATGAGGGCAAATCCCAGACCTATCCCAGACCTAACTTGCGTTGTCCTCTAAGATATTGATGGAAACCAGGTTTAATTGACTGTTTCAGTGTTGTACTTCATTACTACGTGATGCAATCCAGAAAAAGCACAAGGATCTAGCCATCAAGTATGAGAAATATGCGAAAGAATGAGCCTGATGAGAGCAAATCCCAGACCTAACCTAGACCAAACATGAATTATTCTCTAAAATATTGATCGAAACCAGGTTTAATTGACTGTTTCAGTGTGGTCCCACATTACTACGTGATCCAAACCAGAAAAAACCCAGGATCCGTTCAACAAGTATGTGAAGAATGCGAAAGTATGAGTCTGATGAGTGAAAATCCCAGGCCTAACCTAGACCTAACATGCGTTATCCTCAAAAATATTGATCGAAACCTGGTTTAATCTACTGTTTCAGTGTAGTACCACATTACTATGTGATCCAAACCAGAAAATAACCCAGGATCTGTTCAACGAGTATGTGAAGTGTGCGAAAGTATGAGTCTGATGAGGTCAAATCCCAGACCTATCCCAGACTTAACTTGCGTTATCCTCTAAAATATTGATCGGAACCGGGTTTAATCGACTGTCTCAGTGTGGTACCACATTACTACGTGATCCAAACCAGAAAAAACCCAGGATCAGTTCAACAAGTATGTGAAATACGCGATAGTATGAGCCTGATGAGGGCGAATCCCAGACCTATCCCAGACCTAACTTGCGTTATCCTCTAAAATATTGATCGAAACCAGGTTTAATTGACTGCTTCAGCCTGGTACCACATTACTACGTGATACAATCCAGAAACAGCCCAGGATCTAGCCATGAAGTATGAGAAATATGCGAATGTATGAGCCTGATGAGGGCAAATCCTAGACCTAACCCAAACCTAACATGCGTTATCCTCTAAAATATTGATCGAAACCTGGTTTAATCGACTGTTTCAGTGTGGTACCACATTACTACGTGTTCCAAACCAGAAAAAACACAGGATCCGTTCAGCAAGTATGTGAAGAATGCGAAAGTATGAGTCTGATGAGGGCTAATCCCAGACCTATCCCAGACCTATCCCAGACCTAACTTGCGTTATCCTCTAAAATAATGATCGAAACCAGGTTTAATTGACTGTTTTAGTTGTGGTACCACTTTACTACGTGATCCAATGCAGAAAAAACCCTCGATGAGGTCAACATGCATGTTAAAACTGCGAAAGTATGACCCTGATGAGGTCAAATCCCAGACCTATCCCAGACCTGACATGCGTTATCCTCTAAGATATTTATCAAGACCAGGTTTAATCGACTGTTTCAGTGTGGTCCCACATTACTACGTGATCCATACCAGAAAAAACCCAGGATCCGTTCAACAAGTATGTGAAGAATGCGAAAGTATGAGTCTGATGAGTGAAAATCCCAGGCCTAACCTAGACCTAACATGCGTTATCCTCAAAAATATTGATCGAAACCTGGGTTAATCGACTGTTTCAGTGTGGTACCACATTACTACGTGTTCCAAACCAGAAAAAACACAGGATCCGTTCAGCAAGTATGTGAAGAATGCGAAAGTATGAGTCTGATGAGTGAAAATCCCAGACCTATCCTAGACCTAACATGCGTTATCCTCTAAAATATTGATCCAAACCAGGTTTAATGGACTGTTTCAGTGTGGTACCACTTTACAACGTGATCCAAAGCAGAAAAAACACTCGATCAGGTCAACATGTATGTGAGAACTGCGAAAGTATGAGTCGGATGAGTGAAAATCCCAGGCCTAACCTAGACCTAACATGCGATATCCTCAAAAATATTGATCGAAACCTGGTTTAATCTACTGTTTCAGTGTGGTACCACATTACTATGTGATCCAAACCAGAAAATAACCCAGGATCTGTTCAACGAGTATGTGAAGTGTGCGAAAGTATGAGTCTGATGAGGTCAAATCCCAGACCTATCCCAGACTTAACTTGCGCTATCCTCTAAAATATTGATCGAAACCGGGTTTAATCGACCGTCTCAGTGTGGTACCACATTACTACGTGATCCAAACCAGAGAAAACCCAGGATCAGTTCAACAAGTATGTGAAATACGCGAAAGTATGAGCCTGATGAGGGCGAATCCCAGACCTATCCCAGACCTAACTTTCGTTATCCTCTAAAATATTGATCGAAACCAGGTTTAATGGACTGCTTCAGCCTGGTACCACATTACTACGTGATACAATCCAGAAACAGCCCAGGATCTAGCCATGAGGTATGAGAAATATGCGAATGTATGAGCCTGATGAGGGCAAATCCTAGACCTAACCCAAACCTAACATGCGTTATCCTCTAAAATATTTATCAAGACCAGGTTTAATTGAATGTTTCAGTGTGGTACCACATTACTACGTGAACCAAACCAGAGAAAACCCAGGATCCGTTCAACAAGTATGTGAAGAATGCGAAAGTATGAGTCTGATGAGTGAAAATCCCAGGGCTAACCTAGACCTAACATGCGTTATCCTCTAAAATATTGATCCAAACCAGGTTTAATGGACTGTTCCAGTGTGGTACCACTTTACTACGAGATGCAATCCAGAAAAAGCCCAGGATCTAGCCATCAAGTATGAGAAATATGCGAAAGAATGAGCCTGATGAGGGCAAAAATCCCAGGCTTATCCCAGACCTAATTTGCGTTATCCTCTAAAATATTGAACGAAACCAGGTTTAATTGACTGTTTCAGCGTGGTACCACATTACTACGTGGTACAATCCAGAAACAGCCCAGGATCTAGCCATGAAGTATGAGAAATATGCGAAAGTATGAGCCTGATGAGGGCAAACCCTAGACCTAACCCAAACCTAACATGCGTTATCCTCTAAAATATTTATCAAGACCAGGTTTAATTGAATGTTCCAGTGTGGTACCACATTACTACGTGAAGCAAACCAGAAAAAACCCAGGATCCGTTTTATGTATGTGAAGAATGCGAATGTATGAGTCTGATGAGTGAAAATCCCAGGGCTAACCTTGACCTTACATGCGTTATCCTCTAAAATGTGGCTCCAAACCAGGTTTAATGGACTGTTTCAGTGTGGTACCACTTTACTACGTGATCCAAAGCAGAAAAAACCCTCGATCACGTGAACATGTATGTTAAAACTGCGAAAGTATGACCCTGATGAGGGCAAATCCCAGGCCTAACCTAGACCTAACATGCGTTGTCCTCTAAAATATTGATCGATACCAGGTTGAATTGACTGTTTCAGCGTGGTACCACATTACTACGTGATACAATCCAGAAACAGCCCAGGATCTAGCCATGAAGTATGAGAAATATGCGAATGTATGAGCCTGATGAGGGCAAATCCTCGACCTAACCCAAACCTAACATGCGTTATCCTCTAAAATATTTATCAAGACCAGGTTTAGTTGAATGTTTCAGTGTGGTACCACATTACTACGTGAACCAAACCAGAAAAAACCCAGGATCCGTTCAACAAGTATGTGAAGAATGCGAAAGTATGAGTCTGATGAGTGAAAATCCCAGACCTATCCCAGACCTAACATGCGTTATCCTCATAAATATTGATCGAAACCAGGTTTAATCGACTGTTTCAGTCTGGTACCACACTACTACTTGACCCAAACCGGAAAAAACCCAGGATCTGTTCAACAAGTATGTGAAAAACGGGAAAGTATGAGCCTGATGAGGGCAAATCCCAGACCTATCCCAGACCTAACTTGCGTTATCCTCAAAAATATTGATCGAAACCTGGTTTAATAGTCTGTTTCAGTGCGGTACCACATTACTACGTGATCCAAACCAGAAAAAACCCAGGATCAGTTCAAGAAGTATGTGAAAAACGCGAAAGCATGAGCCTGATGAGGGCGAAACCCAGACCTACCCCAGACCTAACTTGCGTTATCCTCTAAAATATTGATCGAAACCAGGTTTAATTGACTGTTTCAGCGTGGTACCACATTACTACGTGATACAATCCAGAAACAGCCCAGGATCTAGCCATGAAGTATGAGAAATATGCGAATGTATGAGCCTGATGAGGGCAAATCCTCGACCTAACCCAAACCTAACATGCGTTATCCTCTAAAATATTTATCAAGACCAGGTTTAGTTGAATGTTTCAGTGTGGTACCACATTACTACGTGACCCAAACCAGAAAAAACCCAGGATCCGTCCAACAAGTATGTGAAGAATGCGAAGGTATGAGTCTGATGCGTGAAAATCCCAGGCCTAACCTAGACCTAACATGCGTTATCCTCAAAAATATTGATCGAAACCTGGTTTAATCGACTGTTTCAGTGTGGTACCACATTACTACGTGACCCAAGCCAGAAAAAACCCAGGATCCGTTCAGCAAGTATGTGAAGAATGCGAAAGTATGAGTCTGATGAGGGCTAATCCCAGACCTATCCCAGACCTAACTTGCGTTATCCTCTAAAATAATGATCGAAACCAGGTTTAATCGACTGTTTCAGTGTGGTCCCACATTACTACGTGATCCATACCAGAAAAAACCCAGGATCCGTCCAACAAGTATGTGAAGAATGCGAAAGTATGAGTCTGATGAGTGAAAATCCCAGACCTATCCTAGACCTAACATGCGTTATCCTCTAAAATATTGATCCAAACCAGGTTTAATGGACTGTTTCAGTGTGGTACCACTTTACAACGTGATCCAAAGCAGAAAAAACACTCGATCAGGTCAACATGTATGTGAGAACTGCGAAAGTATGAGTCTGATGAGTGAAAATCCCAGGCCTAACCTAGACCTAACATGCGTTATCCTCAAAAATATTGATCGAAACCTGGTTTAATCTACTGTTTCAGTGTGGTACCACATTACTATGTGATCCAAACCAGAAAATAACCCAGGATCTGTTCAACGAGTATGTGAAGTGTGCGAAAGTATGAGTCTGATGAGGTCAAATCCCAGACCTATCCCAGACTTAACTTGCGTTATCCTCTAAAATATTGATCGAAACCGGGTTTAATCGACCGTCTCAGTGTGGTACCACATTACTACGTGATCCAAACCAGAAAAAACCCAGGATCAGTTCAACAAGTATGTGAAATACGCGAAAGTATGAGCCTGATGAGGGCGAATCCCAGACCTATCCCAGACCTAACTTTCGTTATCCTCTAAAATATTGATCGAAACCAGGTTTAATTGGCTGCTTCAGCCTGGTACCACATTACTACGTGATACAATCCAGAAACAGCCCAGGATCTAGCCATGAGGTATGAGAAATATGCGAATGTATGAGCCTGATGAGGGCAAATCCTAGACCTAACCCAAACCTAACATGCGTTATCCTCTAAAATATTTAACAAGACCAGGTTTAATTGAATGTTTCAGTGTGGTACCACATTAGTACGTGAACCAAACCAGAAAAAACCCAGGATCCGTTCAACAAGTATGTGAAGAATGCGAAAGTATGAGTCTGATGAGTGAAAATCCCAGGGCTAACCTAGACCTAACATGCGTTATCCTCTAAAATATTGATCCAAACCAGGTTTAATGGACTGTTCCAGTGTGGTACCACTTTACTATGTGATCGAAAGCATTAAGAACCCTCGATCAGGTCAACATGTATGTTAAAACTGCGAAAGTATGACCCTGATGAGGGCAAATCCCAGGCCTTACCTAGACCTAACATGCGTTGTCCTCTAAAATATTGATGGAAACCAGGTTTAATTGACTGTTTCAGTGTTGTACTTCATTACTACGAGATGCAATCCAGAAAAAGCCCAGGATCTAGCCATCAAGTATGAGAAATATGCGAAAGAATGAGCCTGATGAGGGCAAAAATCCCAGGCTAATCCCAGACCTAATTTGCGTTATCCTCTAAAATATTGAACGAAACCAGGTTTAATTGACTGTTTCAGCGTGGTACCACATTACTACGTGGTACAATCCAGAAACAGCCCAGGATCTAGCCATGAAGTATGAGAAATATGCGAAAGTATGAGCCTGATGAGGGCAAATCCTAGACCTAACCCAAACCTAACATGCGTTATCCTCTAAAATATTTATCAAGACCAGGTTTAATTGAATGTTCCAGTGTGGTACCACATTACTACGTGAAGTAAACCAGAAAAAACCCAGGATCCGTTTTATGTATGTGAAGAATGCGAATGTATGAGTCTGATGAGTGAAAATCCCAGGGCTAACCTTGACCTTACATGCGTTATCCTCTAAAATGTGGATCCAAACCAGGTTTAATGGACTGTTTCAGTGTGGTACCACTTTACTACGTGATCCAAAGCAGAAAAAACCCTCGATCACGTGAACATGTATGTTAAAACTGCGAAAGTATGACCCTGATGAGGGCAAATCCCAGGCCTAACCTAGACCTAACATGCGTTGTCCTCTAAAATATTGATGGATACCAGGTTGAATTGACTGTTTCAGTGTTGTACTTCATTACTACGTGATGCAATCCAGAAAAAGCCCAGGATCTAGCCATCAAGTATGAGAAATATGCGAAAGAATGAGCCTGATGAGAGCAAATACCAGACCTATCCTAGACCTAACATGAATTATTCTCTAAAATATTGATCAAAACCAGGTTTAATTGAATGTTTCAGTGTGGTACCACATTACAACGTGATCCAAACCAGTAATAACCCAGGATCCGTTCAACAAGTATGTGAAGAATGCGAGAGTATGAGTCTGCTGAGTGAAAATCCCCGGCCTAACCTAGTCCTAACATGCGTTATCCTCAAAAATATTGTTCGAAACCAGGTTTAATCGACTGTTTCAGTCTGGTACCACACTACTACTTGACCCAAACCGGAAAAAACCCAGGATCTGTTCAACAAGTATGTGAAAAACGGGAAAGTATGAGCCTGATGAGGGCAAATCCCAGACCTATCCCAGACCTAACTTGCGTTATCCTCAAAAATATTGATCGCAACCTGGTTTAATCGACTGTTTCAGTGTGGTACCACATTACTATGTGATCGAAACCAGAAAATAACACAGGATCTATTCAACGAGTATGTGAAGTGTGCGAAAGTATGAGTCTGATGAGGGCAAATCCCAGACCTATCCCAGACCTAACATGCGTTATCCTCAAAAATATTGATCGAAACCTGGTCTAATGGTCTGTTTCAGTGTGGTACCACATTACTACGTGATCCAAACCAGAAAAAACCCAGGATCAGTTCAAGAAGTATGTGAAAAACGCGAAAGCATGAGCCTGATGAGGGCGAATCCCAGACCTACCCCAGACCTAACTTGCGTTATCCTCTAAAATATTGATCGAAACCAGGTTTAATTGACTGTTTCAGCGTGGTACCACATTACTACGTGATACAATCCAGAAACAGCCCAGGATCTAGCCATGAAGTATGAGAAATATGCGAATGTATGAGCCTGATGAGGGCAAATCCTCGATCTAACCCAAACCTAACATGCGTTATCCTCTAAAATATTTATCAAGACCAGGTTTAGTTGAATGTTTCAGTGTGGTACCACATTACTACGTGAACCAAACCAGAAAAAACCCAGGATCCGTTCAACAAGTATGTGAAGAATGCGAAAGTATGAGTCTGATGAGTGAAAATCCCAGACCTATCCCAGACCTAACTTGCGTTATCCTCAAAAATATTGATCGAAACCTGGTTTAATCGACTGTTTCAGTGTGCTACCACATTACTACGTGAACCAAACCAGAAAAAACCCAGGATCCGTTCAACAAGTATGTGAAGAATGCGAAAGTATGAGTCTGCTGAGTGAAAATCCCCGGCCTAACCTAGACCTAACTTGCGTTATCCTCAAAAATATTGATCGAAACCTGGTTTAATCGACTGTTTCAGTGTGGTATCACATTACTACGTGATCCAATCCAGAAATAGCCCAGGATCTAGCCATGAAGTATGAGAAATATGCGAAAGTATGAGCCTGACGAGGGCAAATACTAGACCTAACGCAGACCTAACATGCGTTATCCTCTAAAATATTTATCAAGACCAGGTTTATTTGATTGTTTCAGTTTGGTCCCACATTAATACGTAATCCAAACCAGAAAAAACCCAGGATCCGTGCAACAAGTATGTGAAGAATGCGAAAGTATGAGTCTGATGAGTGAAAATCCCAGGCCTAACCTTGACCTTACATGCGTTATCCTCTAAAATGTGGATCCAAACCAGGTTTAATGGACTGTTTCAGTGTGGTACCACTTAACTACGTGATCCAAAGCAGAAAAAACCCTCGATCACGTGAACATGTATGTTAAAACTGCGAAAGTATGACCCTGATGAGGGCAAATCCCAGGCCTAACCTAGACCTAACATGCGTTGTCCTCTAAAATATTGATGGATACTAGGTTGAATTGACTGTTTCAGTGTTGTACTTCATTACTACGTGATGCAATCCAGAAAAAGCCCAGGATCTAGCCATCAAGTATGAGAAATATGCGAAAGAATGAGCCTGATGAGAGCAAATACCAGACCTATCCTAGACCTAACATGAATTATTCTCTAAAATATTGATCAAAACCAGGTTTAATTGAATGTTTCAGTGTGGTACCACATTACAACGTGATCCAAACCAGTAATAACCCAGGATCCGTTTAACAAGTATGTGAAGAATGCGAGAGTATGAGTCTGCTGAGTGAAAATCCCCGGCTTAACCTAGTCCTAACATGCGTTATCCTCAAAAATATTGATCGAAACCAGGTTTAATCGACTGTTTCAGTCTGGTACCACACTACTACTTGACCCAAACCGGAAAAAACCCAGGATCTGTTCAACAAGTATGTGAAAAACGGGAAAGTATGAGCCTGATGAGGGCAAATCCCAGACCTATCCCAGACCTAACTTGCGTTATCCTCAAAAATATTGATCGCAACCTGGTTTAATCGACTGTTTCAGTGTGGTACCACATTACTATGTGATAGAAACCAGAAAATAACACAGGATCTGTTCAACGAGTATGTGAAGTGTGCGAAAGTATGAGTCTGATGAGGGCAAATCCCAGACCTATCCCAGACCTAACATGCGTTATCCTCAAAAATATTGATCGAAACCTGGTTTAATGGTCTGTTTCAGTGTGGTACCACATTACTACGTGATCCAAACCAGAAAAAACCCAGGATCAGTTCAAGAAGTATGTGAAAAACGCGAAAGCATGAGCCTGATGAGGGCGAATCCCAGACCTACCCCAGACCTAACTTGCGTTATCCTCTAAAATATTGATCGAAACCAGGTTTAATTGACTGTTTCAGCGTGGTACCACATTACTACGTGATACAATCCAAGAACAGCCCAGGATCTAGCCATGAAGTATGAGAAATATGCGAATGTATGAGCCTGATGAGGGCAAATCCTCGACCTAACCCAAACCTAACATGCGTTATCCTCTAAAATATTTATCAAGACCAGGTTTAGTTGAATGTTTCAGTGTGGTACGACATTACTACGTGAACCAAACCAGGAAAAACCCAGGATCCGTTCAACAAGTATGTGAAGAATGCGAAAGTATGAGTCTGATGAGTGAAAATCCCGGGGCTAACCTAGACCTAACATGCGTTATCCTCTAAAATATTGATCCAAACCAGGTTTAATGGACTGTTCCAGTGTGGTACCACTTTACTACGTGATCCAAAGCAGAAAAAACCCTCGATCACGTCAACATGTATGTTAAAACTGCGAAAGTATGACCCTGATGAGGGCAAATCCCAGGCCTAACCTAGACCTAACATGCGTTGTTCTCTAAAATATTGATGGAAACCAGGTTGAATTGACTGTCTCAGTGTTGTACTTCATTACTACGTGATGCAATCCGGAAAAAGCCCAGGATCTAGCCATCAAGTATGAGAAATATGCGAAAGAATGAGCCTGATGAGAGCAAATCCCAGACCTAACCTAGACCTGACATGAATTATTCTCTAAAATATTGATCAAAACCAGGTTTAATTGACTGTTTCAGTGTGGTACCTCATTACTACGTGATCCAATCCAGAAATAGCCCAGGATCCAGCCATGAAGTATGAGAAATATGCGAAAGTATGAGCCTGATGGGGGCAAATCCTAGACCTAACCCAGACCTAACATGCGTTATCCTCTAAAATATTTATCAAGACCAGGTTTAGTTGAATGTTTCAGTGTGGTACCACATTACTATGTGATCCAAACCAGTAAATACCCAGGATCCGTTCAACAAGTATGTGAAGAATGCGAAAGTACGAGTCTGCTGAGTGAAAATCCCCGGCCTAACCTAGACCTAACATGCGTTATCCTCAAAAATATTGATCGAAACCAGGTTTAATCGACTGTTTCAGTGTGGTACCACACTACTACGTGACCCAAACCGGAAAAACCCAGGATCTGTTAAACAAGTATGTGAAAAACGCGAAAGTATGAGCCTGACGAGGGCAAATCCCAGACCTATCCCAGACCTAACTTGCGTTATCCTCAAAAATATTGATCGAAACCTGGTTTAATCGACTGTTTCAGTGTGCTTCCACATTACTACGTGAACCAAACCAGAAAAAACCCAGGATCCGTTCAACAAGTATGTGAAGAATGCGAAAGTATGAGTCTGCTGAGTGAAAATCCCCGGCCTAACCTAGACCTAACTTGCGTTATCCTCAAAAATATTGATCGAAACCTGGTTTAATCGACTGTTTCAGTGTGGTATCACATTACTACGTGATCCAATCCAGAAATAGCCCAGGATCTAGCCATGAAGTATGAGAAATATGCGAAAGTATGAGCCTGACAAGGGCAAATACTAGACCTAACGCAGACCTAACATGCGTTATCCTCTAAAATATTTATCAAGACCAGGTTTATTTGATTGTTTCAGTTTGGTCCCACATTAATACGTAATCCAAACCAGAAAAAACCCAGGATCCGCTCAACAAGTATGTGAAGAATGCGAAAGTATGAGTCTGATGGGTGAAAATCCCAGGGCTTACCTAGACCTAACATGCGTTATCCTCAAAAATATTGATCGAAACCAGGTTTAATCGACTGTTTCAGTGTGGTACCACACTACTACGTGACCCAAACCGGAAAACCCCAGGATCTGTTAAACGAGTATGTGAAAAACGCGAAAGTATGAGCCTGACGAGGGCAAATCCCAGACCTATCCCAGACCTAACAAGCGTTATCCTCTAAAATATTTATCAAGACCAGGTTTAATTGAATGTTCCAGTATGGTACCACATTAGTACGTGAACCAAACCAGAAAAAACCCAGGATCCGTTCAACAAGTATGTGAAGAATGCGAAAGTATGAGTCTGATGAGTGAAAATCCCAGGGCTAACCTAGACCTAACATGCGTTATCCTCTAAAATATTGATCCAAACCAGGTTTAATGGACTGTTTCAGTGTGGTACCACTTTACTACGTGATCCAAAGCAGAAAAAACCCTCGATCACGTCAACATGTATGTTAAAACTGCGAAAGTATGACCCTCATGAGGGCAAATCCCAGGCCTAACCTAGACCTAACATGCGTTGTCCTCTAAAATAATGATGGAAACCAGGTTGAATTGACTGTTTCAGTGTTGTACTTCATTACTACGTGATCCAATCCAGAAATAGCCCAGGATCTAGCCATGAAGTATGAGAAATATGCGAAAGTATGAGCCTGACGAGGGCAAATCCTAGACCTTACACAGACCTAACATGCGTTATCCTCTAAAATATTTATCAAGACCAGGTTTATTTGATTGTTTCAGTGTGGTCCCTCATTACAACGTAATCCAAACCAGAAAAAACCCAAGATCCGTTCAACAAGTATGTGAAGAATACGAAAGTATGAGTCTGATGAGTGAAAATCCCAGGCCTAACCTAGACCTAACATGCATTATCCTCAAAAATATTGATCGAAACCTGGTTTAATCGACTGTTTCAGTATGGTACCACATTACTATGTGATCCAAACCAGAAAATAACCCAGGATCTGTTCAACGAGTATGTGAAGTGTGCGAAAGTATGAGTCTGATGAGGGCAAATCCCAGACCTATCCCAGACCTAACATGCGTTATCCTCTAAAATATTGATCCAAACCAGGTTTAATGGACTGTTTCAGCGTGGTACCACATTACTACGTGATACAATCCAGAAACAGCCCAGGATCTAGCCATGAAGTATGAGAAACATGCGAAAGTATGAGCCTGATGAGGGCAAATCCTAGACCTAACCCAAACCTAACATGCGTTATCCTCTAAAATATTTATCAAGACCAGGTTTAATAGAATGTTCCAGTGTGGTATCACATTACTACGTGAACCAAACCAGAAAAAACCCAGGATCCGTTCTACAAGTATGTGAAGAATGCGAAAGTATGAGTCTGATGAGTGAAAATCCCAGGGCTAACCTAGACCTAACATGCGTTATCCTCAAAAATATTGATCGAAACCAGGTTTAATCGACTGTTTCAGTGTGGTACCACACTACTACGTGACCCAAACCGGAAAACCCCAGGATCTAGCCATCAAGTATGAGAAATATGCGAAAGTATGAGCCTGATGAGGGCGAATCCCAGACCTATCCCAGACCTAACTTGCGTTATCCTCTAAAATATTGATCGAAATCAGGTTTAATTGACTGTTTCAGCGTGGTACCACATTACTACGTGATGCAATCCAGAAAAAGCCCAGGATCTAGCCATCAAGTATGAGAAATATGCGAAAGAATGAGCCTGATGAGAGCAAATCCCAGACCTAACCAGACCAAACATGAATTATTTACTAAAATATTGATCGAAACCAGGTTTTATTGACTGTTTCAGTGTGGTCCCACATTACTACGTGATCCAAACCAGAAAAAACCCAGGATCCGTTCAACAAGTATGTGAAGAATGCGAAAGTATGAGTCTGATGAGTGAAAATCCCAGGCCTAACCTAGACCTAACATGCGTTATCCTCAAAAATATTAATCGAAACCTGGTTTAATCTACTGTTTCAGTGTGGTACCACATTACTATGTGATCCAAACCAGAAAATTACACAGGATCTGTTCAACGAGTATGTGAAGTGTGCGAAAGTATGAGTCTGATGAGGTCAAATCCCAGACCTATCCCAGACTTAACTTGCGTTATCCCCTAAAATATTGATCGAAACCGGGTTTAATCGACTGTTTCAGTGTGGTACCACATTACTACGTGATCCAAACCAGAAAAAACCCAGGATCCGTTCAACAAGTATGTGAAGAATGCGAAAGTATGAGTCTGATGGGTGAAAATCCCAGGCCTAACCTAGACCTAACATGCGTTATCCTCAAAAATATTGATCGAAACCTGGTTTAATCGACTGTTTCAGTGTGGTACCACACTACTACGTGACCCAAACCGGAAAACCCCAGGATCTGTTAAACAAGTATGTGAAAAACGCGAAAGTATGAGCCTGACGAGGGCAAATCCCAGACCTATCCCAGACCTAACATGCGTTATACTCTATAATATTTATCAAGACCAGGTTTAATTGAATGTTCCAGTATGGTACCACATTAGTACGTGAACCAAACCAGAAAAAACCCAGGATCCGTTCAACAAGTATGTGAAGAATGCGAAAGTATGAGTCTGATGAGTGAAAATCCCAGGGCTAACCTAGACCTAACATGCGTTATCCTCTAAAATATTGATCCAAACCAGGTTTAATGGACTGTTTCAGTGTGGTACCACTTTACTACGTGATCCAAAGCAGAAAAAACCCTCGATCACGTCAACATGTATGTTAAAACTGCGAAAGTATGACCCTGATGAGTGCAAATCCCAGGCCTAACCTAGACCTAACATGCGTTGTCCTCTAAAATATTGATGGAAACCAGGTTGAATTGACTGTTTCAGTGTTGTACTTCATTACTACGTGATGCAATCCGGAAAAAGCCCAGGATCTAGCCATCAAGTATGAGAAATATGCGAAAGAATGAGCCTGATGAGAGCAAATCCCAGACCTAACCTAGACCTGACATGAATTATTCTCCAAAATATTGATCAAAACCAGGTTTAATTGACTGTTTCAGTGTGGCACCACATTACTACGTGATCCAATCCAGAAATAGCCCAGGATCCAGCCATGAAGTATGAGAAATATGCGAAAGTATGAGCCTGATGGGGGCAAATCCTAGACCTAACCCAGACCTAACATGCGTTATCCTCTAAAATATTTATCAAGACCAGGTTTATTTGATTGTTTCAGTGTGGTCCCTCATTACTACGTAATCCAAACCAGAAAAAACCCAGGATCCGTTCAACAAGTATGTGAAGAATACGAAAGTATGAGTCTGATGAGTGAAAATCCCAGGCCTAACCTAGACCTAACATGCGTTATCCTCAAAAATATTGATCGAAACCTGGTTTAATCGACTGTTTCAGTATGGTACCACATTACTATGTGATCCAAACCAGAAAATAACACAGGATCTGTTCAACGAGTATGTGAAGTGTGCGAAAGTATGAGTCTGATGAGTGAAAATCCCAGGCCTAACCTAGACCTAACATGCGTTATCCTCAAAAATATTGATCGAAACCTGGTTTAATCGACTGTTTCAGTGTGGTACCACATTACTACGTGATCCAATCCAGAAATAGCCCAGGATCTAGCCATGAAGTATGAGAAATATGCGAAAGTATGAGCCTGACGAGGGCAAATCCTAGACCTAACGCAGACCTAACATGCGTTATCCTCTAAAATATTTATCAAGACCAGGTTTATTTGATTGTTTCAGTGTGGTCCCTCATTACTACGTAATCCAAACCAGAATAAACCCAGGATCCGTTCAACAAGTATGTGAAGAATACGAAAGTATGAGTCTGATGAGTGAAAATCCCAGGCCTAACCTAGACCTAACATGCGTTCTCCTCAAAAATATTGATCGAAACCTGGTTTAATCGACTGTTTCAGTATGGTACCACATTACTATGTGATCCAAACCAGAAAATAACCCAGGATCTGTTCAACGAGTATGTGAAGTGTGCGAAAGTATGAGTCTGATGAGTGAAAATCCCAGGCCTAACCTAGACCTAACATGCGTTATCCTCTAAAATATTTATCAAGACCAGGTTTATTTGATTGTTTCAGTGTGGTCCCTCATTACTACGTAATCCAAACCAGAAAAAACCCAGCATCCGTTCAACAAGTATGTGAAGAATGCGAAAGTATGAGTCTGATGAGAGAAAATCCCAGGCCTGACCTAGACCTAACATGCGTTATCCTCTAAAATATTGAGCGAAACCAGATTTAATGGACTGTTTCAGTGTGGTACCACACTACTACGGGATCCAAACCAGAAAAAACCCATGATCTGTTCAACAAGTATGTAAAGTGTGTGAAAGTATGAGTCTGATGAGGTCAAATCCCAGACCAAGCCCAGACTCAACTTGCGTTATCCTCAAAAATATTGATCGAAACCTGGGTTAATCGACTGTTTCAGTGTGGTACCACATTACTACGTGTTCCAAACCAGAAAAAACACAGGATCCGTTCAGCAAGTATGTGAAGAATGCGAAAGTATGAGTCTGATGAGTGAAAATCCCAGACCTATCCTAGACCTAACATGCGTTATCCTCTAAAATATTGATCCAAACCAGGTTTAATGGACTGTTTCAGTGTGGTACCACTTTACAACGTGATCCAAAGCAGAAAAAACACTCGATCAGGTCAACATGTATGTGAGAACTGCGAAAGTATGAGTCTGATGAGTGAAAATCCCAGGCCTAACCTAGACCTAACATGCGTTATCCTCAAAAATATTGATCGAAACCTGGTTTAATCTACTGTTTCAGTGTGGTACCACATTACTATGTGATCCAAACCAGAAAATAACCCAGGATCTGTTCAACGAGTATGTGAAGTGTGCGAAAGTATGAGTCTGATGAGGTCAAATCCCAGACCTATCCCAGACTTAACTTGCGCTATCCTCTAAAATATTGATCGAAACCGGGTTTAATCGACCGTCTCAGTGTGGTACCACATTACTACGTGATCCAAACCAGAGAAAACCCAGGATCAGTTCAACAAGTATGTGAAATACGCGAAAGTATGAGCCTGATGAGGGCAAACCCTAGACCTAACCCAAACCTAACATGCGTTATCCTCTAAAATATTTATCAAGACCAGGTTTAATTGAATGTTCCAGTGTGGTACCACATTACTACGTGAAGCAAACCAGAAAAAACCCAGGATCCGTTTTATGTATGTGAAGAATGCGAATGTATGAGTCTGATGAGTGAAAATCCCAGGGCTAACCTTGACCTTACATGCGTTATCCTCTAAAATGTGGCTCCAAACCAGGTTTAATGGACTGTTTCAGTGTGGTACCACTTTACTACGTGATCCAAAGCAGAAAAAACCCTCGATCACGTGAACATGTATGTCAAAACTGCGAAAGTATGGCCCTGATGAGGGCAAATCCCAGGCCTAACCTAGACCTAACATGCGTTGTCCTCTAAAATATTGATGGATACCAGGTTGAATTGACTGTTTCAGTGTTGTACTTCATTACTACGTGATGCAATCCAGAAAAAGCCCAGGATCTAGCCATCAAGTATGAGATATATGCGAAAGAATGAGCCTGATGAGAGCTAATACCAGACCTAACCTAGACCTAACATGAATTATTCTCTAAAATATTGATCAAAACCAGGTTTAATTGAATGTTTCAGTGTGGTACCACATTACAACGTGATCCAAACCAGTAATAACCCAGGATCCGTTTAACAAGTATGTGAAGAATGCGAGAGTATGAGTCTGCTGAGTGAAAATCCCCGGCCTAACCTAGTCCTAACATGCGTTATCCTCAAAAATATTGATCGAAACCAGGTTTAATCGACTGTTTCAGTCTGGTACCACACTACTACTTGACCCAAGCCGGAAAAAACCCAGGATCTGTTCAACAAGTATGTGAAAAACGGGAAAGTATGAGCCTGATGAGGGCAAATCCCAGACCTATCCCAGTCCTAACTTGCGTTATCCTCAAAAATATTGATCGAAACCTGGTTTAATGGTCTGTTTCAGTGCGGTACCACATTACTACGTGATCCAAACCAGAAAAAACCCAGGATCAGTTCAAGAAGTATGTGAAAAACGCGAAAGCATGAGCCTGATGAGGGCGAATCCCAGACCTACCCCAGACGTAACTTGCGTTATCCTCTAAAATATTGATCGAAACCAGGTTTAATTGACTGTTTCAGCGTGGTACCACATTACTACGTGATACAATCCAGAAACAGCCCAGGATCTAGCCATGAAGTATGAGAAATATGCGAATGTATGAGCCTGATGAGGGCAAATCCTCGACCTAACCCAAACCTAACATGCGTTATCCTCTAAAATATTTATCAAGACCAGGTTTAGTTGAATGTTTCAGTGTGGTACCACATTACTACGTGACCCAAAGCAGAAAAAACCCAGGATCTGTTCAAGAAGTATGTGAAAAACGCGAAAGTATGAGCCTGATGAGGGCAAATCCCAGACCTATCCCAGACCAAACTTGCGTTATCCTCTAAAATATATGATCGAAACCAGGTTTAATCGACTGTTTCAGTGTGGTCCCACATTACTACGTGATCCAAACCAGAAAATAACCCAGGATCTGTTCAACGAGTATGTGAAGTGTGCGAAAGTATGAGTCTGATGAGGTCAAATCCCAGACCTATCCCAGACTTAACTTGCGCTATCCTCTAAAATATTGATCGAAACCGGGTTTAATCGACCGTCTCAGTGTGGTACCACATTACTACGTGATCCAAACCAGAGAAAACCCAGGATCAGTTCAACAAGTATGTGAAATACGCGAAAGTATGTGCCTGATGAGGGCAAACCCTAGACCTAACCCAAACCTAACATGCGTTATCCTCTAAAATATTTATCAAGACCAGGTTTAATTGAATGTTCCAGTGTGGTACCACATTACTACGTGAATCAAACCAGAAAAAACCCAGGATCCGTTTTATGTATGTGAAGAATGCGAATGTATGAGTCTGATGAGTGAAAATCCCAGGGCTAACCTTGACCTTACATGCGTTATCCTCTAAAATGTGGCTCCAAACCAGGTTTAATGGACTGTTTCAGTGTGGTACCACTTTACTACGTGATCCAAAGCAGAAAAAACCCTCGATCACGTGAACATGTATGTTAAAACTGCGAAAGTATGACCCTGATGAGGGCAAATCCCAGGCCTAACCTAGACCTAACATGCGTTGTCCTCTAAAATATTGATGGATACCAGGTTGAATTGACTGTTTCAGTGTTGTACTTCATTACTACGTGATGCAATCCAGAAAAAGCCCAGGATCTAGCCATCAAGTATGAGATATATGCGAAAGAATGAGCCTGATGAGAGCTAATACCAGACCTAACCTAGACCTAACATGAATTATTCTCTAAAATATTGATCAAAACCAGGTTTAATTGAATGTTTCAGTGCGGTACCACATTACAACGTGATCCAAACCAGTAATAACCCAGGATCCGTTTAACAAGTATGTGAAGAATGCGAGAGTATGAGTCTGCTGAGTGAAAATCCCCGGCCTAACCTAGTCCTAACATGCGTTATCCTCAAAAATATTGATCGAAACCAGGTTTAATCGACTGTTTCAGTCTGGTACCACACTACTACTTGACCCAAACCGGAAAAAACCCAGGATCTGTTCAACAAGTATGTGAAAAACGGGAAAGTATGAGCCTGATGAGGGCAAATCCCAGACCTATCCCAGACCTAACTTGCGTTATCCTCAAAAATATTGATCGAAACCTGGTTTAATGGTCTGTTTCAGTGCGGTACCACATTACTACGTGATCCAAACCAGAAAAAACCCAGGATCAGTTCAAGAAGTATGTGAAAAACGCGAAAGCATGAGCCTGATGAGGGCGAATCCCAGACCTACCCCAGACCTAACTTGCGTTATCCTCTAAAATATTGATCGAAACCAGGTTTAATTGACTGTTTCAGCGTGGTACCACATTACTACGTGATACAATCCAGAAACAGCCCAGGATCTAGCCATGAAGTATGAGAAATATGCGAATGTATGAGCCTGATGAGGGCAAATCCTCGACCTAACCCAAACCTAACATGCCTTATCCTCTAAAATATTTATCAAGACCAGGTTTAGTTGAATGTTTCAGTGTGGTACCACATTACTACGTGACCCAAAGCAGAAAAAACCCAGGATCTGTTCAAGAAGTATGTGAAAAACGCGAAAGTATGAGCCTGATGAGGGCAAATCCCAGACCTATCCCAGACCAAACTTGCGTTATCCTCTAAAATATATGATCGAAACCAGGTTTAATCGACTGTTTCAGTGTGGTCCCACATTACTACGTGATCCAAACCAGAAAAAACTCAGGATCCGTTCAACAAGTATGTGAAGAATGCGAAGGTATGAGTCTGATGCGTGAAAATCCCAGGCCTAACCTAGACCTGACATGCGTTATCCTGTAAAATATTGACCGAAACCAGGTTTAATTGACTGTTTCAGCGTGGTACCACATTACTACGTGATACAATCCAGAAAAAGCCCAGGATCTAGCCATGAAGTATGAGAAATATGCGAAAGTATGAGCCTGATTAGGGCAAATCCTAGACCTAACCCAGACTTAACATGCGTTGTCCTCTAAAATATTTATCAAGACCAGGTTTAATCGACTGTTTCAGTGTGGTCCCACATTACTACGTGATCCAAACCAGAAAAAACCCAGGATCCGTCCAACAAGTATGTGAAGAATGCGAAGGTATGAGTCTGATGCGTGAAAATCCCAGGCCTAACCTAGACCTAACATGCGTTATCCTCAAAAATATTGATCGAAACCTGGTTTAATCGACTGTTTCAGTGTGGTACCGCATTACTACGTGACCCAAGCCAGAAAAAACCCAGGATCTGTTCAACAAGTATGTGAAAAACGCGAAAGTATGAGCCTGATGAGGGCAAATCCCAGACCTATCCCAGAACAAACTTGCGTTATCCTCTAAAATATTGATCGAAACCAGGTTTACTCGACTGCTTCAGTGTGGTCCCACATTACTACGTGTTCCAAACCAGAAAAGACACAGGATCCGTTCAGCAAGTATGTGAAGAATGCGAAAGTATGAGTCTGATGAGGGCTAAACCCAGACCTATCCCAGACCTAACTTGCGTTATCCTCTAAAATAATGATCGAAACCAGGTTTAATTGACTGTTTTAGTTGTGGTACCACTTTACTACGTGATCCAATGCAGAAAAAACCCTCGATGAGGTTAACATGCATGTTAAAACTGTGAAAGTATGACCCTGATGAGGTCAAATCCCAGACCTATCCCAGACCTGACATGCGTTATCCTCTAAGATATTTATCAAGACCAGGTTTAATCGACTGTTTCAGTGTGGTCCCACATTACTACGTGATCCATACCAGAAAAAACCCAGGATCCGTCCAACAAGTATGTGAAGAATGCGAAAGTATGAGTCTGATGAGTGAAAATCCCAGACCTATCCTAGACCTAACATGCGTTATCCTCTAAAATATTGATCCAAACCAGGTTTAATGGACTGTTTCAGTGTGGTACCACTTTACAACGTGATCCAAAGCAGAAAAAACACTCGATCAGGTCAACATGTATGTGAGAACTGCGAAAGTATGAGTCTGATGAGTGAAAATCCCAGGCCTAACCTAGACCTAACATGCGTTATCCTCAAAAATATTGATCGAAACCTGGTTTAATCTACTGTTTCAGTGTGGTACCACATTACTATGTGATCCAAACCAGAAAATAACCCAGGATCTGTTCAACGAGTATGTGAAGTGTGCGAAAGTATGAGTCTGATGAGGTCAAATCCCAGACCTATCCCAGACTTAACTTGCGTTATCCTCTAAAATATTGATCGAAACCGGGTTTAATCGACCGTCTCAGTGTGGTACCACATTACTACGTGATCCAAACCAGAAAAAACCCAGGATCAGTTCAACAAGTATGTGAAATACGCGAAAGTATGAGCCTGATGAGGGCGAATCCCAGACCTATCCCAGACCTAACTTTCGTTATCCTCTAAAATATTGATCGAAACCAGGTTTAATTGGCTGCTTCAGCCTGGTACCACATTACTACGTGATACAATCCAGAAACAGCCCAGGATCTAGCCATGAGGTATGAGAAATATGCGAATGTATGAGCCTGATGAGGGCAAATCCTAGACCTAACCCAAACCTAACATGCGTTATCCTCTAAAATATTTAACAAGACCAGGTTTAATTGAATGTTTCAGTGTGGTACCACATTACTACGTGAACCAAACCAGAAAGAACCCAGGATCCGTTCAACAAGTATGTGAAGAATGCGAAAGTATGAGTCTGATGAGTGAAAATCCCAGGGCTAACCTAGACCTAACATGCGTTATCCTCTAAAATATTGATCCAAACCAGGTTTAATGGACTGTTCCAGTGTGGTACCACTTTACTATGTGATCGAAAGCATTAAGAACCCTCGATCATGTCAACATGTATGTTAAAACTGCGAAAGTATGACCCTGATGAGGGCAAATCCCAGGCCTTACCTAGACCTAACATGCGTTGTCCTCTAAAATATTGATGGAAACCAGGTTTAATTGACTGTTTCAGTGTTGTACTTCATTACTACGAGATGCAATCCAGAAAAAGCCCAGGATCTAGCCATCAAGTATGAGAAATATGCGAAAGAATGAGCCTGATGAGGGCAAAAATCCCAGGCTAATCCCAGACCTAATTTGCGTTATCCTCTAAAATATTGAACGAAACCAGGTTTAATTGACTGTTTCAGCGTGGTACCACATTACTACGTGGTACAATCCAGAAACAGCCCAGGATCTAGCCATGAAGTATGAGAAATATGCGAAAGTATGAGCCTGATGAGGGCAAATCCTAGACCTAACCCAAACCTAACATGCGTTATCCTCTAAAATATTTATCAAGACCAGGTTTAATTGAATGTTCCAGTGTGGTACCACATTACTACGTGAAGCAAACCAGAAAAAACCCAGGATCCGTTTTATGTATGTGAAGAATGCGAATGTATGAGTCTGATGAGTGAAAATCCCAGGGCTAACCTTGACCTTACATGCGTTATCCTCTAAAATGTGGATCCAAACCAGGTTTAATGGACTGTTTCAGTGTGGTACCACTTTACTACGTGATCCAAAGCAGAAAAAACCCTCGATCACGTGAACATGTATGTTAAAACTGCGAAAGTATGACCCTGATGAGGGCAAATCCCAGGCCTAACCTAGACCTAACATGCGTTGTCCTCTAAAATATTGATGGATACCAGGTTGAATTGACTGTTTCAGTGTTGTACTTCATTACTACGTGATGCAATCCAGAAAAAGCCCAGGATCTAGCCATCAAGTATGAGAAATATGCGAAAGAATGAGCCTGATGAGAGCAAATACCAGACCTATCCTAGACCTAACATGAATTATTCTCTAAAATATTGATCAAAACCAGGTTTAATTGAATGTTTCAGTGTGGTACCACATTACAACGTGATCCAAACCAGTAATAACCCAGGATCCGTTTAACAAGTATGTGAAGAATGCGAGAGTATGAGTCTGCTGAGTGAAAATCCCCGGCCTAACCTAGTCCTAACATGCGTTATCCTCAAAAATATTGATCGAAACCAGGTTTAATCGACTGTTTCAGTCTGGTACCACACTACTACTTGACCCAAACCGGAAAAAACCCAGGATCAGTTCAACAAGTGTGTGAAAAACGGGAAAGTATGAGCCTGATGAGGGCAAATCCCAGACCTATCCCAGACGTAACTTGCGTTATCCTCAAAAATATTGATCGCAACCTGGTTTAATCGACTGTTTCAGTGTGGTACCACATTACTATGTGATCGAAACCAGAAAATAACACAGGATCTATTCAACGAGTATGTGAAGTGTGCGAAAGTATGAGTCTGATGAGTGCAAATCCCAGACCTATCCCAGACCTAACATGCGTTATCCTCAAAAATATTGATCGAAACCAGGTCTAATGGTCTGTTTCTGTGTGGTACCACATTACTACGTGATCCAAACCAGAAAAAACCCAGGACCAGTTCAAGAAGTATGTGAAAAACGCGAAAGCATGAGCCTGATGAGGGCGAATCCCAGACCTACCCCAGACCTAACTTGCGTTATCCTCTAAAATATTGATCGAAACCAGGTTTAATTGACTGTTTCAGCGTGGTACCACATTACTACGTGATACAATCCAGAAACAGCCCAGGATCTAGCCATGAAGTATGAGAAATATGCGAATGTATGAACCTGATGAGGGCAAATCCTCGACCTAACCCAAACCTAACATGCGTTATCCTCTAAAATATTTATCAAGACCAGGTTTAGTTGAATGTTTCAGTGTGGTACCACATTACTACGTGAACCAAACCAGAAAAAACCCAGGATCCGTTCAACAAGTATGTGAAGAATGCGAAAGTATGAGTCTGATGAGTGAAAATCCCAGACATATCCCAGACCTAACTTGCGTTATCCTCAAAAATATTGATCGAAACCTGGTTTAATCGACTGTTTCAGTGTGCTACCACATTACTACGTGAACCAAACCAGAAAAAACCCAGGATCCGTTCAACAAGTATGTGAAGAATGCGAAAGTATGAGTCTGCTGAGTGAAAATCCCCGGCCTAACCTAGACCTAACTTGCGTTATCCTCAAAAATATTGATCGAAACCTGGTTTAATCGACTGTTTCAGTGTGGTATCACATTACTACGTGATCCAATCCAGAAATAGCCCAGGATCTAGCCATGAAGTATGAGAAATATGCGAAAGTATGAGCCTGACGAGGGCAAATACTAGACCTAACGCAGACCTAACATGCGTTATCCTCTAAAATATTTATCAAGACCAGGTTTATTTGATTGTTTCAGTTTGGTCCCACATTAATACGTAATCCAAACCAGAAAAAACCCAGGATCCGTGCAACAAGTATGTGAAGAATGCGAAAGTATGAGTCTGATGAGTGAAAATCCCAGGCCTAACCTTGACCTTACATGCGTTATCCTCTAAAATGTGGATCCAAACCAGGTTTAATGGACTGTTTCAGTGTGGTACCACTTAACTACGTGATCCAAAGCAGAAAAAACCCTCGATCACGTGAACATGTATGTTAAAACTGCGAAAGTATGACCCTGATGAGGGCAAATCCCAGGCCTAACCTAGACCTAACATGCGTTGTCCTCTAAAATATTGATGGATACTAGGTTGAATTGACTGTTTCAGTGTTGTACTTCATTACTACGTGATGCAATCCAGAAAAAGCCCAGGATCTAGCCATCAAGTATGAGAAATATGCGAAAGAATGAGCCTGATGAGAGCAAATACCAGACCTAACCTAGACCTAACATGAATTATTCTCTAAAATATTGATCAAAACCAGGTTTAATTGAATGTTTCAGTGTGGTACCACATTACAACGTGATCCAAACCAGTAATAACCCAGGATCCGTTTAACAAGTATGTGAAGGATGCGAGAGTATGAGTCTGCTGAGTGAAAATCCCCGGCTTAACCTAGTCCTAACATGCGTTATCTTCAAAAATATTGATCGAAACCAGGTTTAATCGACTGTTTCAGTCTGGTACCACACTACTACTTGACCCAAACCGGAAAAACCCCAGGATCTGTTCAACAAGTATGTGAAAAACGGGAAAGTATGAGCCTGATGAGGGCAAATCCCAGACCTATCCCAGACCTAACTTGCGTTATCCTCAAAAATATTGATCGCAACCTGGTTTAATCGACTGTTTCAGTGTGGTACCACATTACTATGTGATAGAAACCAGAAAATAACACAGGATCTGTTCAACGAGTATGTGAAGTGTGCGAAAGTATGAGTCTGATGAGGGCAAATCCCAGACCTATCCCAGACCTAACATGCGTTATCCTCAAAAATATTGATCGAAACCTGGTTTAATGGTCTGTTTCAGTGTGGTACCACATTACTACGTGATCCAAACCAGAAAAAACCCAGGATCAGTTCAAGAAGTATGTGAAAAACGCGAAAGCATGAGCCTGATGAGGGCGAATCCCAGACCTACCCCAGACCTAACTTGCGTTATCCTCTAAAATATTGATCGAAACCAGGTTTAATTGACTGTTTCAGCGTGGTACCACATTACTACGTGATACAATCCAAAAACAGCCCAGGATCTAGCCATGAAGTATGAGAAATATGCGAATGTATGAGCCTGATGAGGGCAAATCCTCGACCTAAACCAAACCTAACATGCGTTATCCTCTAAAATATTTATCAAGACCAGGTTTAGTTGAATGTTTCAGTGTGGTACCTCATTACTACGTGATCCAATCCAGAAATAGCCCAGGATCCAGCCATGAAGTATGAGAAATATGCGAAAGTATGAGCCTGATGGGGGCAAATCCTAGACCTAACCCAGACCTAACATGCGTTATCCTCTAAAATATTTATCAAGACCAGGTTTAGTTGAATGTTTCAGTGTGGTACCACATTACTATGTGATCCAAACCAGTAAATACCCAGGATCCGTTCAACAAGTATGTGAAGAATGCGAAAGTACGAGTCTGCTGAGTGAAAATCCCCGGCCTAACCTAGACCTAACATGCGTTATCCTCAAAAATATTGATAGAAACCAGGTTTAATCGACTGTTTCAGTGTGGTACCACACTACTACGTGACCCAAACCGGAAAAACCCAGGATCTGTTAAACAAGTATGTGAAAAACGCGAAAGTATGAGCCTGACGAGGGCAAATCCCAGACCTATCCCAGACCTAACTTGCGTTATCCTCAAAAATATTGATCGAAACCTGGTTTAATCGACTGTTTCAGTGTGCTTCCACATTACTACGTGAACCAAACCAGAAAAAACCCAGGATCCGTTCAACAAGTATGTGAAGAATGCGAAAGTATGAGTCTGCTGAGTGAAAATCCCCGGCCTAACCCAGACCTAACTTGCGTTATCCTCAAAAATATTGATCGAAACCTGGTTTAATCGACTGTTTCAGTGTGGTATCACATTACTACGTGATCCAATCCAGAAATAGCCCAGGATCTAGCCATGAAGTATGAGAAATATGCGAAAGTATGAGCCTGACAAGGGCAAATACTAGACCTAACGCAGACCTAACATGCGTTATCCTCTAAAATATTTATCAAGACCAGGTTTATTTGATTGTTTCAGTTTGGTCCCACATTAATACGTAATCCAAACCAGAAAAAACCCAGGATCCGCTCAACAAGTATGTGAAGAATGCGAAAGTATGAGTCTGATGGGTGAAAATCCCAGGGCTTACCTAGACCTAACATGCGTTATCCTCAAAAATATTGATCGAAACCAGGTTTAATCGACTGTTTCAGTGTGGTACCACACTACTACGTGACCCAAACCGGAAAACCCCAGGATCTGTTAAACGAGTATGTGAAAAACGCGAAAGTATGAGCCTGACGAGGGCAAATCCCAGACCTATCCCAGACCTAACAAGCGTTATCCTCTAAAATATTTATCAAGACCAGGTTTAATTGAATGTTCCAGTATGGTACCACATTAGTACGTGAACCAAACCAGAAAAAACCCAGGATCCGTTCAACAACTATGTGAAGAATGCGAAAGTATGAGTCTGATGAGTGAAAATCCCAGGGCAAACCTAGACCTAACATGCGTTATCCTCTAAAATATTGATCCAAACCAGGTTTAATGGACTGTTTCAGTGTGGTACCACTTTACTACGTGATCCAAAGCAGAAAAAACCCTCGATCACGTCAACATGAATGTTAAAACTGCGAAAGTATGACCCTCATGAGGGCAAATCCCAGGCCTAACCTAGACCTAACATGCGTTGTCCTCTAAAATAATGATGGAAACCAGGTTGAATTGACTGATTCAGTGTTGTACTTCATTACTACGTGATCCAATCCAGAAATAGCCCAGGATCTAGCCATGAAGTATGAGAAATATGCGAAAGTATGAGCCTGACGAGGGCAAATCCTAGACCTAACACAGACCTAACATGCGTTATCCTCTAAAATATTTATCAAGACCAGGTTTATTTGATTGTTTCAGTGTGGTCCCTCATTACAACGTAATCCAAACCAGAAAAAACCCAAGATCCGTTCAACAAGTATGTGAAGAATACGAAAGTATGGGTCTGATGAGTGAAAATCCCAGGCCTAACCTAGACCTAACATGCGTTATCCTCAAAAATATTGATCGAAACCTGGTTTAATCGACTGTTTCAGTATGGTACCACATTACTATGTGATCCAAACCAGAAAATAACCCAGGATCTGTTCAACGAGTATGTGAAGTGTGCGAAAGTATGAGTCTGATGAGGGCAAATCCCAGACCTATCCCAGACCTAACATGCGTTATCCTCTAAAATATTGATCCAAACCAGGTTTAATGGACTGTTTCAGCGTGGTACCACATTACTACGTGATACAATCCAGAAACAGCCCAGGATCTAGCCATGAAGTATGAGAAACATGCGAAAGTATGAGCCTGATGAGGGCAAATCCTAGACCTAACCCAAACCTAACATGCGTTATCCTCTAAAATATTTATCAAGACCAGGTTTAATAGAATGTTCCAGTGTGGTATCACATTACTACGTGAACCAAACCAGAAAAAACCCAGGATCCGTTCAACAAGTATGTGAAGAATGCGAAAGTATGAGTCTGATGAGTGGAAATCCCAGGGCTAACCTAGACCTAACATGCGTTATCCTCAAAAATATTGATCGAAACCAGGTTTAAGCGACTGTTTCAGTGTGGTACCACACTACTACGTGACCCAAACCGGAAAACCCCAGGATCTAGCCATCAAGTATGAGAAATATGCGAAAGTATGAGCCTGATGAGGGCGAATCCCAGAACTATCCCAGACCTAACTTGCGTTATCCTCTAAAATATTGATCGAAATCAGGTTTAATTGACTGTTTCAGCGTGGTACCACATTACTACGTGATGCAATCCAGAAAAAGCCCAGGATCTAGCCATCAAGTATGAGAAATATGCGAAAGAATGAGCCTGATGAGAGCAAATCCCAGACCTAACCAGACCAAACATGAATTATTTACTAAAATATTGATCGAAACCAGGTTTTATTGACTGTTTCAGTGTGGTCCCACATTACTACGTGATCCAAACCAGAAAAAACCCAGGATCCGTTCAACAAGTATGTGAAGAATGCGAAAGTATGAGTCTGATGAGTGAAAATCCCAGGCCTAACCTAGACCTAACATGCGTTATCCTCAAAAATATTAATCGAAACCTGGTTTAATCTACTGTTTCAGTGTGGTACCACATTACTATGTGATCCAAACCAGAAAATAACACAGGATCTGTTCAACGAGTATGTGAAGTGTGCGAAAGTATGAGTCTGATGAGGTCAAATCCCAGACCTATCCCAGACTTAACTTGCGTTATCCTCTAAAATATTGATCGAAACCGGGTTTAATCGACTGTTTCAGTGTGGTACCACATTACTACGTGATCCAAACCAGAAAAAACCCAGGATCCGTTCAACAAGTATGTGAAGAATGCGAAAGTATGAGTCTGATGGGTGAAAATCCCAGGCCTAACCTAGACCTAACATGCGTTATCCTCAAAAATATTGATCGAAACCTGGTTTAATCGACTGTTTCACTGTGGTACCACACTACTACGTGACCCAAACCGGAAAACCCCAGGATCTGTTAAACAAGTATGTGAAAAACGCGAAAGTATGAGCCTGACGAGGGCAAATCCCAGACCTATCCCAGACCTAACATGCGTTATACTCTAAAATATTTATCAAGACCAGGTTTAATTGAATGTTCCAGTATGGTACCACATTAGTACGTGAACCAAACCAGAAAAAACCCAGGATCCGTTCAACAAGTATGTGAAGAATGCGAAAGTATGAGTCTGATGAGTGAAAATCCCAGGGCTAACCTAGACCTAACATACGTTATCCTCTAAAATATTGATCCAAACCAGGTTTAATGGACTGTTTCAGTGTGGTACCACTTTACTACGTGATCCAATCCAGAAATAGCCCAGGATCCAGCCATGAAGTATGAGAAATATGCGAAAGTATGAGCCTGATGGGGGCAAATCCTAGACCTAACCCAGACCTAACATGCGTTATCCTCTAAAATATTTATCAAGACCAGGTTTAATTGAATGTTTCAGTGTGGTACCACATTATTATGTGATCCAAACCAGTAAATACCCAGGATCCGTTCAACAAGTATGTGAAGAATGCGAAAGTACGAGTCTGCTGAGTGAAAATCCCCGGTCTAACCTAGACCTAACATGCGTTATCCTCAAAAATATTGATCGAAACCTGGTTTAATCGACTGTTTCAGTGTGGTACCACATTACTACGTGATCCAATCCAGAAATAGCCCAGGATCTAGCCATGAAGTATGAGAAATATGCGAAAGTATGAGCCTGATGGGGGCAAATCCTAGACCTAACCCAGACCTAACTTGCGTTATCCTCAAAAATATTGATCGAAACCTGGTTTAATCGACTGTTTCAGTGTGCTTCCACATTACTACGTGAACCAAACCAGAAAAAACCCAGGATCCGTTCAACAAGTATGTGAAGAATGCGAAAGTATGAGTCTGCTGAGTGAAAATCCCCGGCCTAACCTAGACCTAACTTGCGTTATCCTCAAAAATATTGATCGAAACCTGGTTTAATCGACTGTTTCAGTGTGGTATCACATTACTACGTGATCCAATCCAGAAATAGCCCAGGATCTAGCCATGAAGTATGAGAAATATGCGAAAGTATGAGCCTGATGGGGGCAAATCCTAGACCTAACCCAGACCTAACATGCGTTATCCTCTAAAATATTTATCAAGACCAGGTTTAGTTGAATGTTTCAGTGTGGTACCACATTACTATGTGATCCAAACCAGTAAATACCCAGGATCCGTTCAACAAGTATGTGAAGAATGCGAAAGTACGAGTCTGCTGAGTGAAAATCCCCGGCCTAACCTAGACCTAACATGCGTTATCCTCAAAAATATTGATAGAAACCAGGTTTAATCGACTGTTTCAGTGTGGTACCACACTACTACGTGACCCAAACCGGAAAAACCCAGGATCTGTTAAACAAGTATGTGAAAAACGCGAAAGTATGAGCCTGACGAGGGCAAATCCCAGACCTATCCCAGACCTAACTTGCGTTATCCTCAAAAATATTGATCGAAACCTGGTTTAATCGACTGTTTCAGTGTGCTTCCACATTACTACGTGAACCAAACCAGAAAAAACCCAGGATCCGTTCAACAAGTATGTGAAGAATGCGAAAGTATGAGTCTGCTGAGTGAAAATCCCCGGCCTAACCTAGACCTAACTTGCGTTATCCTCAAAAATATTGATCGAAACCTGGTTTAGTCGACTGTTTCAGTGTGGTATCACATTACTACGTGATCCAATCCAGAAATAGCCCAGGATCTAGCCATGAAGTATGAGAAATATGCGAAAGTATGAGCCTGACAAGGGCAAATACTAGACCTAACGCAGACCTAACATGCGTTATCCTCTAAAATATTTATCAAGACCAGGTTTATTTGATTGTTTCAGTTTGGTCCCACGTTAATACGTAATCCAAACCAGAAAAAACCCAGGATCCGCTCAACAAGTATGTGAAGAATGCGAAAGTATGAGTCTGATGGGTGAAAATCCCAGGGCTTACCTAGACCTAACATGCGTTATCCTCAAAAATATTGATCGAAACCAGGTTTAATCGACTGTTTCAGTGTGGTACCACACTACTACGTGACCCAAACCGGAAAACCCCAGGATCTGTTAAACGAGTATGTGAAAAACGCGAAAGTATGAGCCTGACGAGGGCAAATCCCAGACCTATCCCAGACCTAACAAGCGTTATCCTCTAAAATATTTATCAAGACCAGGTGTATTTGAATGTTCCAGTATGGTACCACATTAGTACGTGAACCAAACCAGAAAAAACCCAGGATCCGTTCAACAAGTATGTGAAGAATGCGAAAGTATGAGTCTGATGAGTGAAAATCCCAGGGCAATCCTAGACCTAACATGCGTTATCCTCTAAAATATTGATCCAAACCAGGTTTAATGGACTGTTTCAGTGTGGTACCACTTTACTACGTGATCCAAAGCAGAAAAAACCCTCGATCACGTCAACATGTATGTTAAAACTGCGAAAGTATGACCCTCATGAGGGCAAATCCCAGGCCTAACCTAGACCTAACATGCGTTGTCCTCTAAAATAATGATGGAAACCAGGTTGAATTGACTGTTTCAGTGTTGTACTTCATCACTACGTGATCCAATCCAGAAATAGCCCAGGATCTAGCCATGAAGTATGAGAAATATGCGAAAGTATGAGCCTGACGAGGGCAAATCCTAGACCTAACACAGACCTAACATGCGTTATCCTCTAAAATATTTATCAAGACCAGGTTTATTTGATTGTTTCAGTGTGGTCCCTCATTACAACGTAATCCCAACCAGAAAAAACCCAAGATCCGTCAACAAGTATGTGAAGAATACGAAAGTATGAGTCTGATGAGTGAAAATCCCAGGCCTAACCTAGACCTAACATGCGTTATCCTCAAAAATATTGATCGAAACCTGGTTTAATCGACTGTTTCAGTATGGTACCACATTACTATGTGATCCAAACCAGAAAATAACCCAGGATCTGTTCAACGAGTATGTGAAGTGTGCGAAAGTATGAGTCTGATGAGGGCAAATCCCAGACCTATCCCAGACCTAACATGCGTTATCCTCTAAAATATTGATCCAAACCAGGTTTAATGGACTGTTTCAGCGTGGTACCACATTACTACGTGATACAATCCAGAAACAGCCCAGGATCTAGCCATGAAGTATGAGAAACATGCGAAAGTATGAGCCTGATGAGGGCAAATCCTAGACCTAACCCAAACCTAACATGCGTTATCCTCTAAAATATTTATCAAGACCAGGTTTAATAGAATGTACCAGTGTGGTATCACATTACTACGTGAACCAAACCAGAAAAAACCCAGGATCCGTTCAACAAGTATGTGAAGAATGCGAAAGTATGAGTCTGATGAGTGGAAATCCCAGGGCTAACCTAGACCTAACATGCGTTATCCTCAAAAATATTGATCGAAACCAGGTTTAATCGACTGTTTCAGTGTGGTACCACACTACTACGTGACCCAAACCGGAAAACCCCAGGATCTAGCCATCAAGTATGAGAAATATGCGAAAGTATGAGCCTGATGAGGGCGAATCCCAGATCTATCCCAGACCTAACTTGCGTTATCCTCTAAAATATTGATCGAAATCAGGTTTAATTGACTGTTTCAGCGTGGTACCACATTACTACGTGATGCAATCCAGAAAAAGCCCAGGATCTAGCCATCAAGTATGAGAAATATGCGAAAGAATGAGCCTGATGAGAGCAAATCCCAGACCTAACCAGACCAAACATGAATTATTTACTAAAATATTGATCGAAACCAGGTTTTATTGACTGTTTCAGTGTGGTCCCACATTACTACGTGATCCAAACCAGAAAAAACCCAGGATCCGTTCAACAAGTATGTGAAGAATGCGAAAGTATGAGTCTGATGAGTGAAAATCCCAGGCCTAACCTAGACCTAACATGCGTTATCCTCAAAAATATTAATCGAAACCTGGTTTAATCTACTGTTTCAGTGTGGTACCACATTACTATGTGATCCAAACCAGAAAATAACACAGGATCTGTTCAACGAGTATGTGAAGTGTGCGAAAGTATGAGTCTGATGAGGTCAAATCCCAGACCTATCCCAGACTTAACTTGCGTTATCCTCTAAAATATTGATCGAAACCGGGTTTAATCGACTGTTTCAGTGTGGTACCACATTACTACGTGATCCAAACCAGAAAAAACCCAGGATCCGTTCAACAAGTATGTGAAGAATGCGAAAGTATGAGTCTGATGGGTGAAAATCCCAGGCCTAACCTAGACCTAACATGCGTTATCCTCAAAAATATTGATCGAAACCTGGTTTAATCGACTGTTTCAGTGTGGTACCACACTACTACGTGACCCAAACCGGAAAACCCCAGGATCTGTTAAACAAGTATGTGAAAAACGCGAAAGTATGAGCCCGACGAGGGCAAATCCCAGACCTATCCCAGACCTAAGATGCGTTATACTCTAAAATATTTATCAAGACCAGGTTTAATTGAATGTTCCAGTATGGTACCACATTAGTACGTGAACCAAACCAGAAAAAACCCAGGATCCGTTCAACAAGTATGTGAAGAATGCGAAAGTATGAGTCTGATGAGTGAAAATCCCAGGGCTAACCTAGACCTAACATGCGTTATCCTCTAAAATATTGATCCAAACCAGGTTTAATGGACTGTTTCAGTGTGGTACCACTTTACTACGTGATCCAAAGCAGAAAAAACCCTCGATCACGTCAACATGTATGTTAAAACTGCGAAAGTATGACCCTGATGAGTGCAAATCCCAGGCCTAACCTAGACCTAACATGCGTTGTCCTCTAAAATATTGATGGAAACCAGGTTGAATTGACTGTTTCAGTGTTGTACTTCAATACTACGTGATGCAATCCGGAAAAAGTCCAGGATCTAGCCATCAAGTATGAGAAATATGCGAAAGAATGAGCCTGATGAGAGCAAATCCCAGACCTAACCTAGACCTGACATGAATTATTCTCCAAAATATTGATCAAAACCAGGTTTAATTGACTGTTTCAGTGTGGTACCACATTACTACGTGATCCAATCCAGAAATAGCCCAGGATCCAGCCATGAAGTATGAGAAATATGCGAAAGTATGAGCCTGATGGGGGCAAATCCTAGACCTAACCCAGACCTAACATGCGTTATCCTCTAAAATATTTATCAAGACCAGGTTTAATTGAATGTTTCAGTGTGGTACCACATTATTATGTGATCCAAACCAGTAAATACCCAGGATCCGTTCAACAAGTATGTGAAGAATGCGAAAGTACGAGTCTGCTGAGTGAAAATCCCCGGTCTAACCTAGACCTAACATGCGTTATCCTCAACAATATTGATCGAAACCTGGTTTAATCGACTGTTTCAGTGTGGTACCACATTACTACGTGATCCAATCCAGAAATAGCCCAGGATCTAGCCATGAAGTATGAGAAATATGCGAAAGTATGAGCCTGATGGGGGCAAATCCTAGACCTAACCCAGACCTAACATGCGTTATCCTCTAAAATATTTATCAAGACCAGGTTTATTTGATTGTTTCAGTGTGGTCCCTCATTACTACGTAATCCAAACCAGAAAAAACCCAGGATCCGTTCAACAAGTATGTGAAGAATACGAAAGTATGAGTCTGATGAGTGAAAATCCCAGGCCTAACCTAGACCTAACATGCGTTATCCTCAAAAATATTGATCGAAACCTGGTTTAATCGACTGTTTCAGTATGGTACCACATTACTATGTGATCCAAACCAGAAAATAACCCAGGATCTGTTCAACGAGTATGTGAAGTGTGCGAAAGTATGAGTCTGATGAGTGAAAATCCCAGGCCTAACCTAGACCTAACATGCGTTATCCTCTAAAATATTAATCGAAACCAGGTTTAATCGACAGTTTCAGTGTGGTACCACATTACTACGTGAACCAAACCAGAAAAAACCCTGTATCTGTTCAACAAGTATGTGAAGAATGCGAAAGTATGAGTCTGATGAGTGAAAATCCCAGGGCTAACCTAGACCTAACATGCGTTATCCTCAAAAATATTGATCCAAACCAGGTTTAATGGACTGTTTCAGTGTGGTACCACTTTACTGCGTGATCCAAAGCAGAAAAAACCCTCGATCAGGTGAACATGTATGTTGAAACTGCGAAAGTATGATCCTGATGAGGGCAAATCCCAGGCCTAACCTAGACCTAACTTGCGTTGTCCTCTAAAATATTGATGGAAACCAGGTTTAATTGACTGTTTCAGTGTTGTACTTCATTACTACGTGATGCAATCCAGAAAAAGCCCTGGATCTTGTCAACGAGTATGTGAAGTGTGCGAAAGTATGAGTCGGATGAGTGAAAATCCCAGGCCTAACCTAGACCTAACATGCGTTATCCTCAAAAATATTCATCGAAACCTGGTTTAATCGACTGTTTCGGTGTGGTACCACATTACTATGTGCTCCAAACCAGAAAGTAACCCAGGATCTGTTCAACGAGTATGTGAAGTGTGCGAAAGTATGAGTCTGATGAGGTCAAATCTCAGACCAATCCCAGACTTAACTTGCGTTATCCTCTAAAATATTGATCGAGACCAGGTTTAATCGACTGTTTCAGTGTGGTACCACATTATTACGTGATCCAAGCCAGAAAAAACCCAGGATCTGTTCAACATGTATGAGAAATATGCGAAAGAACGAGCCTGATGAGAGCAAATCCCAGACCTAACCTAGACCTAACATGCGTTATCCTCTAAAATATTGATCCAAACAAGGTTTAATGGACTGCTTCAGTGTGGTACCACACTACTACGTGATACAAACCAGAAAAAACCCAGCATCCGTTCAACAAGTATGTGAAGAATGCGAAAGCATGAGTCTGATGAGTGAAAATCCCAGGCCTGACCTAGACCTAACATGCGTTATCCTCTAAAATATTGAGCGAAACCAGATTTAATGGACTGTTTCAGTGTGGTACCACACTACTACGGGATCCAAACCAGAAAAAACCCATGATCTGTTCAACAAGTATGTGAAGTGTGCGAAAGTATGAGTCTGATGAGGTCAAATCCCAGACCAAGCCCAGACTCAACTTGCGTTATCCACTAAAATATTGATCGAAACCAGGTTTAATCGACTGTTTCAGCGTGGTACCACATTACTACGAGATACAATCCAGAAATAGCCCAGGATCTAGCCATGATGAATGAGAAAGATGCGAAACTATGAGCATGATGAAGGCAAATTCTAGACCTGACCCAGAACTAACATGCGTTAGCCTCTAAAATATTTATCAAGACCAGGTTTAATTGACTGTTGCAGTGTGGTCCCACATTACTACGTGATCCTAACCAGAAAAAACCCAGGATCCGTTCTACAAGTATGTGAAGAATGCGAAAGTATGAGTCTGATGAGTGAAAATCCCAGGCCTAACCTAGACCTAACATGCGTTATCCTCAAAAATATTGATCGAAACCTGGTTTAATCGACTGTTTCGGTGTGGTACCACATTACTATGTGCTCCAAACCAGAAAGTAACCCAGGATCTGTTCAACGAGTATGTGAAGTGTGCGAAAGTATCAGTCTGATGAGGTCAAATCTCAGACCAATCCCAGACTTAACTTGCGTTATCCTCTAAAATATTGATCGAAACCAGGTTCAATCGACTGTTTCAGTGTGGTACCACATTATTACGTGATCCAAGCCAGAAAAAACCCAGGATCAGTTCAACAAGTATGAGAAGAATGCGAAAGTATGAGTCTGATGAGTGAAAATACCAGGGCTAACCTAGACCTAACATGCGTTATCCTCTAAAATATTGATCCAAACAAGGTTTAATGGACTGCTTCAGTGTGGTACCACACTACTACGTGATACAAACCAGAAAAAACCCAGGATCTGTTCAACAAGTATGTGAAAAACGCGAAAGTATGAGCGTGATGAGGGCGAATCCCAGACCTATGCCAGACCTAACTTGCGTTATCCTCTAAAATATTGATCGAAACCAGGTTTAATTGACTGTTTCAGCGTGGTACCACATTACTACGTGATACAATCCAGAAACAGCCCAGGATCTAGCCATGAAGTATGAGAAATATGCGAAAGTATGAGCCTGATGAGGGCAAATCCTAGACCTAACCCAAACCTAACATGCGTTATCCTCTAAAATATTTATCAAAACCAGGTTTAATTGAATGTTTCAGTGTGGTACCACTTTACTACGTGATCCAAAGCAGAAAAAACCGTCGATCGGGTCAACATGTATGTTAAAACTGCGAAAGTATGACCCTGATGAGGGCAAATCCCAGACCTATGCCAGACCTAACTTTCGTTATCCTCTAAAATATTGATCGAAACCAGGTTTAATTCGCTGTTTCAGCATGGTACCACATTACTACGTCATACAGTCCAGAAACAGCCCAGCATCTAGCCATCAAGTATGAGAAATATGCGAAAGAATGAGCCTGATGAGAGCAAATCCCAGACCTAACCTAGACCTAACATGAATTATTCTCTAAAATATTGATCGAAACCAGGTTCAATCGACTGTTTCAGTGTGGTACCACATTACTATGTGATCCAAACCAGAAAATAACCCAGGATCTGTTCACCGAGTATGTGAAGTGTGCGAAAGTATGAGTCTGATGAGGTCAAATCCCAGACCTATCCCAGATCTAACTTGCGTTGTCCTCTAAGATATTGATGGAAACCAGGTTTAATTGACTGTTTCAGTGTTGTACTTCATTACTACGTGATGCAATCCAGAAAAAGCCCAGGATCTAGCCATCAAGTATGAGAAATATGCGAAAGAACGAGCCTGATGAGAGCAAATCCCAGACCTAACCTAGACCTAACATGAATTATTCTCTAAAATATTGATCGAAACCAGGTTTAATCGACTGTTTCGGTGTGGTACCACATTACTATGTGATCCAAACCAGAAAATAACCCAGGATCTGTTCAACGAGTATGTGAAGTGCGCGAAAGTATGAGTCTGATGAGGTCAAATCCCAGACCTATCCCAAACCTAACTATGCGTTATCCTCTAAAATATTGATCATAACCAGGTTTGATCGACTGTTTCAGTGTGGTACCACATTACTACGTGATCCAAACCAGAAAAAACCCAGGATCCGTTCAACAAGTATGTGAAGAATGCGAAAGTATGAGTCTGATGAGTGAAAATCCCAGGCCTAACCTAGACCTAACATGCGTTATCCTCAAAAATATTGATCGAAACCTGGTTTAATCGTCTGTTTCAGTGTGGTACCACATTACTATGTGATCCAAACCAGAAAATAACCCAGGATCTGTTCAACGAGTATGTGAAGTGTGCGAAAGTATGAGTCTGATGAGGTCAAATCCCAGACCAATCCCAGACTTAACTTGCGTTATCCTCTAAGATATTGATCGAAACCAGGTTTAATCGACTGTTTCAGTGTGGTACCACATTACTACGTGATCCAAACCAGAAAAAACCCAGGATCAGTTCAACAAGTATGAGAAGAATGCGAAAGTATGAGTCTGATGAGTGAAAATCCCAGGGCTAACCTAGACCTAACATGCGTTATCCTCTAAACAATTGATCCAAACCAGGTTTAATGGACTGTTTCAGTGTGGTACCACACTACTACGTAATGCAAACCAGAAAAAACCCACGATCTGTTCAACAAGTATGCGAAAAACGCGAAAGTATGAGCCTGATGAGGGCGAATCCCAGACCTATGCCTGACCTAACTTGCGTTATCCTCTAAAATATTGATCGAAACCAGGTTTAATTGACTGTTTCAGCGTGGTACCACATTACTACGTGATACAAACCAGAAACAGCCCAGGATCTAGCCATGAAGTATGAGAAATATGCGAAAGTATGACCCTGATGAGGGCAAATCCCAGACCTATGCCAGACCTAACTTTTTTTTTTTTTTTTTTTTTTTTTTTTTGTCGTGGGGAAAATCTTCGAAAGACTCCCTCTCACCTCCTTGGGGAGAGGTGGGAGGGGTGTGTGGGATTCCCCGCGCCCGTACAACGACAGGCGCGGGACCTACCCACTAAAAACCCCACGGTGACCCTTCGGCACGCTTTGGGAGGATACCGGGAGTCGCTCGAAGCATTCTTCCGGTATCCTCCCCGTGCCCGCGCTTTCGCGCCCATCCCCCGGGGGGACAATCGGTCCCCCCAGTAGACACACTGCCTCATAGCGGCGGGACGGGGCCACTCCATCCCGCCGCTATCCGTCCCGGGGCCGCGTTTAGTGGCGGCTGCGAGCCCCAACTCGCAACCGCCCGCGACCCCGTTTCCACCCCTCGGCGGCCGGGCGTTCATGACCGCACCAGACCGCCGAGGGTGCCTCCCCTTGCGTCGGACCGGTAGCGGGAGGCACTCCTACCCCCAACCGGTCCGACCTGGCGCCGCCTGGCGGGAGGAGGGTCCCCTCAGGACCCCCCTCCCAGCCTAGGTCATCCGCCACGCCGAGGCGGCCGCCCGCGACGCCTCGCGACCGGGCGACGACCTCGGGCCACCGCTCCCTCCCCGCGGCCTCCTTCTGCAACATTACGTTCTCGCAGAAGGAGGCCACGGCCCTCCACTTCTCCTCGCTGCCGAGCATGGCGCGCACCACGCCCGGCAGCGAGGCATCCCGCCCGACGACGCCGACCAGGACACGGCGCTCCCCCTCCCACGCGGGGCATACCTCCAGGGTATGATCCGCCGTGTCCTGCTCAGCGTCGCAGTGGCAGCAACGCGCCGTCGGCTCCTTCCCTATCCGGCACAGGTATCTTCCGAAGCTGCCATGCCCGGAAAATACCTGTGCCAGCCGGTAGGTGAGGCTGCCATGGCCTCTGTCCAGCCACTCCTTCAGGAGTGGCCGAACAGCCCCGACAGTCCGGTGCCCCGCGGTTGGCAGAGCCAGCCGCTCCTGCCACGCGAGCAACACGGACTGCCGGGCCTGGCGCTTCAAATCGCCCCAAGCAGGTTCCTGCCCGCCCGGGACCGCTCCCACCCCCGCGCGACGGTCGACGCGGTGCCGGTACATCACCGCGTGCGACCGCGCGAGCAGGTCCATGGGCGGCATCCCCGCTAGAACCGTCGCCGCCTCATGTGACATGGTCCGATACCCGCGGACGACCCTGAGCGCCATGCGCCTCTGCACCCGACGCAGCATAGTCATGCTGCGCCGGGAGGCAGCCAGGTCGTCCGCCCAGACGGGGGCCCCGTATAGGGCCACCGACTGGACCATTGCCACATAGAGGCGACGAACTCGGCCCGCCGGGCCCCCCAGGTTGGGCAGGATCCGGCCCAGAGCCGCAACCATCCTTTCCAACCGGGGGACCAGGCAGCGGAAATGCTCCTCGAAACGCCAGTGGCTATCGAGGATCAGCCCTAGATACCTGATCTGGGGCTTCACCTCGATGTCAGCCCCACCCACCCGGATCAGAGGGGGTGGCGGATCCTGCCGAGGTGAATGAAACGCAATCACCTCGGTCTTATGGACCGCCACCGTCATCCCCATCCCCGTGATCCGGTCGACGACGCGTTGCGACCCCTCCTCCGCGCGACGCATGGCCCTCCCCCAGTGCGCCCCGACGGCCAGCACCAGTGTGTCATCCGCATAACACACCGTGCTGACGCCGTCGGGGAGGCCGGCCCGCAACACCGAGTCGTACGCGATGTTCCACAGGAGTGGCCCGAGGACCGACCCCTGCGGAAGACCGCAGTTCTCCTCCCTCCGCATATCACCATCCCGGCCCGGATACTCGATCCACCTGCCGCGGAGATAATCCCCGACGACCGGCCTGAGACAAGGGGGGACTCGATGATATTCGAGTCCCCTCCTTATCTCTTCCCAGGGGAGGGTGTTAAAGGCATTGGCAATATCCAAGGATATTGCCAATGCCACCCCTCCCCGGGAGACGGCCGCCTCCGAGAGGGCCCTCACACGACCTATCGCGTCGATAGTCGATCGGCCCCCCCGGAAACCGAACTGGCAGTCGGCCAGACCGGGATCACCCCGCGACAGGTGCTCGACGAGGCGGGCAGCAATCACACGCTCGAAGAGCTTGCCCACCTCGTCGAGGAGACAAATGGGCCGGTATGCGGAGGGAGACTCCGCGGGCCGACCCTCCTTCCGGAGGAGGACCATCCTCGCCACCATCCAACTGGGGGAGAATCGCCCGTCCCTCAGGCAGCGGTCGAACAACCGCCTGAGGTCGGCCCCAAGGACGCCCTGGGTCAAGACCCAAACCCGGCCGGGCACACCATCCGGACCCGGGGCCGTGTTACGATCCCCGAGCCGTCTGATGGCCGCTGCCAGCTCCTCCTGCGTGACCCCCAGCTCGGCCGTCCACTCCGCTGGGACAGCCGCCGCCGCCGGAGGACGCGGTCCCCTCTCCCCAATTGGGAAGAGTGTATTGACCACGTCCTCCAGCAGCCGGGGGTCAAGACCCTCGGTGACGGGGGGCGCCCACGGGCGGAGCTTATTCAGCACCACCTTATATGGGCGCCCCCATGGATCGTCATCAAGGGTCTGGAGGAGCTCCTTCCATGCCTGGGTCTTGGCCCGTTTGATGGCGACCTGCAGAGCAACCCGCGCCACGCGGTATGCTCCATACAGGTCATCAGCTGCCCTTGCTCGCGCCACGCCGTCGCCTGTACGTTGACGACGGCGCGCGCGGGTGTACTGGCGTCGGGCACGGACAGTCGCGACTCGCAACTCCGCGATCGCGTCCCACCACCAGTACACCGCCCGGCGAGGAGAAGCCCGCCCGACCCGAGGCATCGCCGCGTCGCAAATACCCGCGACCAATGCTCCGAGCCGGGCGACCTCCTCCTCTATGCTCGGCAACTCGGCCGCTCCCTGCGGCCAAGTTGCAGCGAGGGCAGCTGCCATCAGGGCGTCCTTGTCCAGGCGCCGAATCGCCCAGCGGCGTGGTGGGGTGCCACGCAGGCGGCCGTGTCGGGATGCACTCGCGGCGGCAGAGACCTCCATCCGGATGTACCGGTGATCGGAGAGTGTCTCTGCCCCCGCGACCACGTGCCAACCCGACACCATGCGCACGGCGTTGGGGGTCGCGAATCCAACATCCACGATGGACCCCCCATATCGCCGCACGCATGTGTGCTCCGACCCCCGGTTCAATACCCGGAGGTCGAGCCCCGCCGCCCAATCGCCCAGGATCCCGCCGCGAACGGAGGTCCTGGGGGATCCCCAAGCCACCGACTTGGCATTAAAATCCCCCAGGACCATCACCGGCCGGGCCGCGCAGCGCTGCACGCATGCCGCGACCTCGGCCAAGTACAGCTCGAACGCAGCGTGACCGCTACGGGGCGAAATGTAGCACCCCACCACAGCGACTCCCCCCCAGTCCACGGCGACGAATCCCCGACCGCGCTCCAACAAGGAGAACGGTGGGGACCCGTCGCCCCCTCCCCATACCGTCGCCACCAAGCCGTCCGCGTCGCCCACCCAATGAGGGTGATCAGGGACGCGGTACGGCTCGGCGGCGACCGCCAAGCCAACCCCCCACTCCGCGAGGACTTGGGACATCAAGTCCTGTGCCGCGCGGCAGTGGTTGAGGTTGGCCTGGAGGAGGAGGCGGGGCGGCATTAATTAATGGCCGCGCCAGCCTCCTCCCGGCCGTCCGTCCCCGTAGCACCGTCCACCTCCATGGAGGACGATGCCACCGCCCTCGGCACCGGAGCCGGTGCAGTCCGCCTCTTCCTCTCCTTCCGGGAGGGGGGGGGAGCACTTCTTGCTCCCCACCCTGTGATCGGCTGGCCTCCCCATGTCCGCACACAGCGGGCAGTGGGGGGCCGCCGAGCACTGGCTCGCACGGTGCTCTTTGGCACCGCAGCGGTAACACTGACCGCTGCGGTCCACCGGCGAGGTGCACCACTGCCTCACGTGCCCCAATTCGAGGCAGCGGTGACACTGGAGCGGGCGCAGCGCGAGGATTTCCACTCGCGCCGAAACCCACCCCACCAACACCCTCCCGGATTCCGCCACCTTACGGGCGGCGGAGAGGGGGCACCGGGCCCACACCGACCCGAGGCCGGAGGGCGACCTGCGGATCTCTCCGATCCGCAGGTCCTCCACAGGACAGTCCCCCGCCCTCGCAAGGGCACGGGCCACATCCTGTGCGCTGACCGAGTCGTCCAGCCCACAAACGCGCATCTCCGTGCGCTTCGTGGGCCGGGCGACCCGGACACCTCGCTCGCCCAGCTGCTCCCGGAGCCTCTGGGCGAGACGATCCGCCTTCGCGCCGCCTTCTGCACCGGGGATCTCCAGCAAGAGACCCCCGGTCACGGCCCTCTTCGCCCTCACGGAGGCGATGTCCAGCTCTTCGAGGGAGATATTCTCCCTGGCGAGCCGCATCGCCTCCGCGAGGGTCAGGTCGCCCCCCTGCGCAACGGTCAGCGTCACCGCTGCCGTTTTTGGGGGACGACCTGGTCGTGCCTTCCCGACCTTCGCGGCCTTTACCTTGGCCGCCGGCGGCGGAGGCGGAGGCTGCGGTTGCGAGGCCTTCCTCGCCGCCCGCTTCGCCTTCCGCCCCACCACCTCACTCCACGCCACCGCCCCTTGGGAGGGTGCTGTGGAGGACGCGACCACCGCGACCACGGGTACACCACCCCCCTTGGGGGTCGCGACCCGGGGCCCTGGTGCCGCAACGCTGGGCGGAGCCTTCACTCCGTCCTTCTTTGCCTTCCCCGACTGTACCGGAACAGGTCGGGGAGGCACCGCCTTCCTGCTGACCGCTCTTCCGGCGAGGAGCTCCTCCCGGAAGGCGGCCAGCTTGCCATCAATCATGTCCCCAATCCTCCTCAGAAGATCGTCCTCTGAGGAGGACGGGGACTTCTTCACGGGCGGAGTGCGGGTGGAGGGGCCCGCGGTGTCCCGCACCACTGCCGCCGCACTCCGCTTATTTACCTCCGCCGAGGGACGCGGCGGTGGAGGAGGAGGGAGGATGGGCCGCGCTGTTCCACAGCGCCTCTGCCCTCCTCCTCCCCTGTCGCTCCTCCTCCAACAGGAGCTGCAGACGGGCGTTCCGCCCTCTGAGCTCCCGCGCCGCCTCCCTCATCTCCTCCGCCGCGGCCTTCAGGGCCTCCGCGCCACCACTTTTCTGCCCCTTAAAGGCGCAGGCAGCGGCGACTTTCTCCACCCGCCTCACCGACGGGCTCATCGCCCCGCCCACCTCGACGACGGCCTGCCCCGTCCTCTTCCTCTTAGAGCCTATGAGGCTCCTGGTGGAGGAGAAGGACGAGACTGACGCAGTCTCGTCGTCCTCCTCCACCTTCCACGAAGCCGGGCCAGACGCTGGAGGCGGCACGAGCGCCGTCACTCCAGTCCCAACACCGCCTTCGTCCTCCCCCTCTGACTTACCCCGTCCCATCCCCGTTTTAATATTGAACTCCATAATATTCCCACGAGCAGGTCGGAAGAAAAGGTCCGCCCGGGCAGAGCCGCCTTACCCGGGTAAGCCTATATACTCCGGGGGTTCGGCAGGTTCCCCGGAGGTGGTCGCTTGGGATTGGGCCTTCTCCCCCAACCATGCATCCCATCGCCGCGCACCATAGCTTAGGATTGGAGGGCGATTTTATAGAGTCGCCATACTCGTGGCCCAGGCGGTTAAGCCAAGACCCCCGTTCCTCCTGCCGTCACGTACCATTCACAAAACCAATAGGGAATTGTGAATGGGTCGTTGTGACGACCAACAGGAGGCTTACGGTGTGTGTATGACTCGGGTACCCCGGGTTCGTTAAGCCCGTACTGCAGCTGAAAGGCTGGCAGCCCCTGAGGGAATGCCAGACCTAACTTGCGTAATCCTCTAAAATATTGATGGAAACCAGGTTTAATTGACTGTTTCAGTGTTGCACTTCATTACTACGTGATGCAATCCAGAAAAAGCCCAGGATCTAGCCATCAAGTATGAAAAATATGCGAAAGAACGAGCCTGATGTGAGCAAATCCCAGACCTAACCTAGACCTAACATGAATTATTCTCTAAAATATTGATCGAAACCAGGTTTAATCGACTGTTTCAGTGTGGTACCACATTACTATGTGATCCAAACCAGAAAATAACCCAGGATCTGTTCAACGAGTATGTGAAGTGCGCGAAAGTATGAGTCTGATGAGGTCAAATCCCAGACCTATCCCAAACCTAACTATGCGTTATCCTCTAAAATATTGATCATAACCAGGTTTAATCGACTGTTTCAGTGTGGTACCACATTACTATGTGATCCAAACCAGAAAATAACCCAGGATCTGTTCAACGAGTATGTGAAGTGTGCGAAAGTATGAGTCTGCTGAGGTCAAATCCCAGACCAATCCCAGACTTAACTTGCGTTATCCTCTAAGACATTGATCGAAACCAGGTTTAATCGACTGTTTCAGTGTGGTACCACACTACTACGTGATACAAACCAGAAAAAACCCACGATCTGTTCAACAAGTATGTGAAAAACGCGAAAGTATGAGCCTGATGAGGGCGAATCCCAGACCTATGCCAAACCTAACATGCGTTATCCTCTGAAATATTTATCAAGACCAGGTTTAATTGAATGTTTCAGTGTGGTACCACATTACTACATGAACCAAACCAGAAAAAACCCAGGATCCGTTCAACAAGTATGTGAAGAATGCGAAAGTATGAGTCTCATGAGCGAAAATCCCAGACCTAACCTAGACCTAACATGCGTTATCCTCTAAAATATTGATCCAAACCAGGTTTAATGGACTGTTTCAGTGTGGTATCACTTTACTACGTAATCCAAAGCAGAAAAAACCCTCGATCAGGTCAACATGTATGTTCAAACTGCGAAAGTATGACCCTGATCAGGGCAAATCCCAGGCCTAACCTAGACCTAACATGCGCTGTCCTCTAAAATATTGATGGAAACCAGGTTTAATTGACTGTTTCAGTGTTGTACTTCATTACTACGTGATCCAATCCAGAAAAAGCCCAAGATATAGCCATCAAGTATGAGAAATATGCGAAAGTATGAGCCTGATGAGAGAAAATCCCAGACCTAACCTAGACCTAACGTGAATTATTCTCTAAAATATTGGTCGAAACCAGGTCTAATTGACTGATTCAGTGTGGTCCCACATTACTACGTGATCCAAACCAGAAGAAACCCAGGATCCGTTCAACAAGTATGTGAAGAATGCGAAAGTATGAGTCTGATGAGTGAAAATCCCAGGCCTAACCTAGACCTAACATGCGTTATCCTCAAAAATATTGATCGAAACGTGGTTCAATCGACTGTTTCAGTGTGGTGCCACATTACCACGTGATCCAAGCCAGAAAAAATCCCAGGATCTTGTCAACGAGTATGTGAAGTGTGCGAAAGTATGAGCATGATGAGGGCAAATTCTAGACCTGACCCAGACCTAACATGCGCTATCCTCTAAAATATTTATCAAGACCAGGTTTAATTGACTGTTTCAGTGTGGTCCCACATTACTACGTGATCCAAACCAGAAAAAAACCCAGGATCCGTTCAACAAGTATGTGAAGTGTGCGAAAGTATGAGCCTGATGAGAGCAAATCCCAGACCTAACCTAGACCTAACATGATTTATTCTCTAAAATATTGGTCGAAACCAGGTTTACTTGACTGTTTCAGTGTGGTCCCACATTACTACGTGACCCAAACCAGAAAAAACCCAGGATCCGTTCAACAAGTACGTGAAAAACGCGAAAGTATGAGCCTGATGAGGGCAAATCCCAGACCTATCCAAGACCTAACTTGCGTTATCCTCTAAAATATTGATCGAAGCCAAGTTTAATCGACTGTTTCAGTGTGGAACCACATTACTACGTGATCCAAGCCAGAAAAAAACCCAGGATCTTGTCAACGAGTATGTGAAGTGTGCGAAAGTATGAGCATGATGAGGGCAAATCCCAGACCAATCCCAGACTTAACTTGCGTTATCCTCTAAGATATTGATCGAAACCAGGTTTAATCGAATGTTTCAGTGTGGTACCACATTACTACGTGATCCAAACCAGAAAAAACCCAGGATCAGTTCAACAAGTATGAAAAGAATGCGAAAGTATGAGTCTGATGAGTGAAAATCCCTGACCTAACCTAGACCTAACATGCGTTATCCTCTAAAATATTGATCCAAACCAGGTTTAATGGGCTGTTTCAGTGTGGTACCACTTTACTACGTGATCCAAAGCAGAAAAAACCCTCGATCAGGTCAACATGTATGTTAAAACTGCGAAAGTATGACCCTGATCAGGGCAAATCCCAGGCCTAACCTAGACCTAGCATGCGCTGTCCTCTAAAATATTGATGGAAACCAGGTTTAATTGACTGTTTCAGTGATGTACTTCATTACTACGTGATCCAATCCAGAAAAAGCCCAGGATCTAGCCATCAAGTATGAGAAATATGCGAAAGAATGAGCCTGATGAGAGAAAATCCCAGACCTATCCTAGACCTAACATGAATTATTCTCTAAAATATTGGTCGAAACCAGGTTTAATTGACTGTTTCAGTGTGGTCCCACATTACTACGTGACCCAAACCAGAAAAAACCCAGGATCCGTTCAACAAGTACGTGAAAAACGCGAAAGTATGAGCCTGATGAGGGCAAATCCCAGACCTATCCAAGACCTAACTTGCGTTATCCTCTAAAATATTGATCGAAGCCAAGTTTAATCGACTGTTTCAGTGTGGAACCACATTACTACGTGATCCAAGCCAGAAAAAAACCCAGGATCTTGTCAACGAGTATGTGAAGTGTGCGAAAGTATGAGCATGATGAGGGCAAATCCCAGACCAATCCCAGACTTAACTTGCGTTATCCTCTAAAATATTTATCAAGACCAGGTTTAATTGACTGTTTCAGTGTGGTCCCACATTACTACGTGATCCTAACCAGAAAAAACCCAGGATCCGTTCTACAAGTATGTGAAGAATGCGAAAGTATGAGTCTGATGAGTGAAAATCCCAGGCCTAACCTAGACCTAACATGCGTTATCCTCAAAAATATTGATCAAAACCTGGTTTAATCGACTGTTTCGGTGAGGTACCACATTACTATGTGCTCCAAACCAGAAAGTAACCCAGGATCTGTTCAACAAGTATGTGAAAAACGCGAAAGTATGAGCCTGATGAGGGCGAATCCCAGACCTATGCCAGACCTAACTTGCGTTATCCTCAAAAATATTCATCGAAACCAGGTTTAATTGACTGTTTCAGCGTGGTACCACATTACTACGTGATACAATCCAGAAACAGCCCAGGATCTAGCCATGAAGTATGAGAAATATGCGAAAGTATGAGCCTGATGAGGGCAAATCCTAGACCTAACCCAAACCTAACATGCGTTATCCTCTAAAATATTTATCAAGACCAGGTTTAATTGAATGTTTCAGTGTGGTACCACTTTACTACGTGATCCAAAGCAGAAAAAACCGTCGATCAGGTCAACATGTATGTTAAAACTGCGAAAGTGTGACCCTGATGAAGGCAAATCCCAGACCTATGCCAGACCTAACTTGCGTTATCCTCTAAATTATTGATCGAAACCAGGTTTAATTCGCTGTTTCAGCGTGGTACCACATTACTACGTCATACAATCCAGAAACAGCCCAGGATTTAGCCATCAAGTATGAGAAATATGCGAAAGAATGAGCCTGATGACAGCAAATCCCAGACCTAACCTAGACCTAACATGAATTATTCTCTAAAATATTGATCGAAACCAGGTTTAATCGACTGTTTCAGTGTGGTACCACATTACTATGTGATCCAAACCAGAAAATAACCCAGGATCTGTTCAACGAGTATGTGAAGTGTGCGAAAGTATGAGTCTGATGAGGTCAAATCCCAGACCAATCCCAGACTTAACTTGCGTTATCCTCTAAGATATTGATCGAAACCAGGTTTAATCGACTGTTTCAGTGTGGTACCACATTACTACGTGATCCAAACCAGAAAAAACCCAGGATCAGTTCAACAAGTATGAGAAGAATGCGAAAGTATGAGTCTGATGAGTGAAAATCTCAGGGCTAACCTAGACCTAACATGCGTTATCCTCTAAACAATTGATCCAAACCAGGTTTAATGGACTGTTTCAGTGGGGTACCACACTACTACGTGATGCAAACCAGAAAAAACCCACGATCTGTTCAACAAGTATGTGAAAAACGCGAAAGTATGAGCCTGATGAGGGCGAATCCCAGACCTATGCCAGACCTAACTTGCGTTATCCTCTAAAATATTAATCGAAACCAGGTTTAATTGACTGTTTCAGCGTGGTACCACATTACTACGTGATACAAACCAGAAACAGCCCAGGATCTAGCCATGAAGTATGAGAAATATGCGAAAGTATGAGCCTGCTGAGGGCAAATCCAAAACCTAAGCCAAACCTAACATGCGTTATCCTCTGAAATATTTATCAAGACCAGGTTTAATTGAATGTTTCAGTGTGGTACCACATTACTACATGAACCAAACCAGAAAAAACCCAGGATCCGTTCAACAAGTATGTGAAGAATGCGAAAGTATGAGTCTCATGACCGAAAATCCCAGACCTAACCTAGACCTAACATGCGTTATCCTCTAAAATATTGATCGAAACCAGGTTTAATTGACTGTTTCAGCGTGGTACCACATTACTACGTGATACAATGCAGAAACAGCCCAGGATCTAGCCATGAAGTATGAGAAACATGCGAAAGTATGAGCCTGATGAGGGCAAATCCTAGACGTAACCCAGACCTAACATGCGTTATGCTCTAAAATATTTATCAAGACGAGGGTTAATTGATTGTTTCAGTGTGGTCCCACTCTACAACGTGATCCAAACCAGAAAAAACCCAGGATCCGTTCAACAAGTATGTGAAGTGTGCGAAAGTATGAGCCTGATGAGAGCAAATCCCAGACCTAACCTAGACCTAACATGAATTATTCTCTAAAATATTGGTCGAAACCAGGTTTAATTGACTGTTTCAGTGTGGTACCACATTACTACGTGATCCAAACCAGAAAAAACCCAGGATCCGTACAAGAAGTATTTGAAGAATGCGATTGTATGAGTCTGATCAGTGAAAATCTCAGGCCTTACCTAGACCTAACTTGCGTTGTCCTCTAAAATAATGATGGAAACCAGGTTTCATTGACTGTTTCAGTGTGGTACTACATTACTACGTGATCCAAACCAGAAAAAACCCAGGATCAGTTCAACAAGTATCAGAAGAATGCGAAAGTATGAGCCTGCTGAGGGCAAATCCTAGACCTAACCCAAACCTAACATGCGTTATCCTCTGAAATATTGAGCGAAACCAGGTTTAATGGAGTGTTTCAGTGTGGTACCACACTACTACGTGATACAAACCAGAAAAAACCCAGGATCCGTTCAACAAGTATGTGAAGTGTGCGAAAGTATGAGCCTGATAAGAGCAAATCCCAGACCTAACCTAGACCTAACATGAATTATTCTCTAAAATATTGGTCGAAACGAGGTTTAATTGACTGTTTCAGTGTGGTCCCACATTACTACGTGACCCAATCCAGAAAAAACCCAGGATCCGTTCAACAAGTACGTGAAACACGCGATAGTATGAGCCTGATGAGGGCAAATCCCAGACCTATCCCAGACCTAACTTGCGTTATCCTCTAAAATATTGATCGAAGCCAAGTTTAATCGACTGTTTCAGTGTGGAACCACATTACTACGTGATCCAAGCCAGAAAAAAACCCAGGATCCGTTCAACAAGTATGTGAAGAATGCGAAAGTATGAGTCTGATGAGGGCTAATCCCAGACCTATCCCAGACCTAACATGCGTTATCCTCAAAAATATTGATCGAAACAAGGTTTAATCGACTGTTTCAGTGTGGTACTACATTACTACGTGATGCAATCCAGAAAAAGCCCAGGATCCGTTCAACAAGTATGTGAAGAAAGCGAAAGTATGAGTCTGATGAGGGCTAATCCCAGACCTAACCCAGACCTAACATGCGTTATCCTCAAAAATATTGATCGAAACAAGGTTTAATCGACTGTTTCAGTGTGGTACCACATTACTGCGTGATCCAAACTAGAAGAAAACCCAGGATCTCGTCAACGAGTATGTGAAGTGTGCGAAAGTATGAGTCTGATGAGGGCTAATCCCAGACCTATCCCAGACCTAACATGCGTTATCCTCTAAAATATTTATCAAGACCAGGTTTAATTGAATGTTTCAGTGTGGTACCACATTACTACGTGATCCAAACCACAAAAAACCCAGGATCTGTTCGAGAAGTATGTGAAAAACGCGAAACTGTGAGCCTGATGAGGGCAAATCTTAGAACTAACCTTGACCTAACATGCGTTATCCTCTAGAATTTTTATCCAGACCAGGTTTCATTGAATGTTTCAGTGTGGTACCACTTTACTACGTGATCCAATCCAGAAATAGCCCAGGATCTAGCCATGAAGTACGAGAAATATGCGAAAGTATGAGCCTGATGAGGGCAAATCCTAGACCTAACCCAGACCTAACATGCGTTATTCTCTAAAATATTTATCAAGACCAGGTTTAATTGAATGTTTCAGTGTGGTACCACATTACTACGTGTTCCAAACCAGAAAAAACCCAGGATCCGTTCAACAAGTATGGGAAGAATGCGAAAGTATGAGTCTGGTGAGTGAAAATCCCAGGGCTAACCTAGACCTTACATGCGTTATCCTCTAAAATATTCATCCAAACCAGGTTTAATGGACTGTTTCAGTGTGGTACCACACTACTGCGTGATACAAACCAGAAAAAACCCAGGATCAGTTCAACAGGTATGAGAAGAATGCGAAAGTATGAGTCTGGTGAGTGAAAATCCCAGGGCTAACCTAGACCTTACATGCGTTATCCTCTAAAATATTCATCCAAACCAGGTTTAATGGACTGTTTCAGTGTGGTACCACACTACTGCGTGATACAAACCAGAAAAAACCCAGGATCTGTTCAACAAGTATGTGAAAAACGCGAAAGTATGAGCCTGATGAGGGCGAATCCCAGACCTATGCCAGACCTAACTTGCGTTATCCTCTAAAATATTGATCGAAACCAGGTTTAATTGACTGTTTCAGCGTGGTACCACATTACTACGTGATACAATCCAGAAACAGCCCAGGATCTAGCCATGAAGTATGAGAGATATGCGAAAGTATGAGCCTGCTGAGGGCAAATCCTAGACCTAACCCAAACCTAACATGCGTTATCCTCTAAAATATTTATCAAGACCAGGTTTAATTGATTGTTTCAGTGTGGTCCCACTCTACAACGTGATCCAAACCAGAAAAAACCCAGGATCCGTTCAACAAGTATGTGAAGAATGCGAAAGTATGAGTCTGATGAGTGAAAATCCCAGGCTTAACCTAGCCCTAACATGCGTTATCCTCAAAAATATTGATCGAAACCTGGTTTAATCGACTGTTTCAGTGTGGTACCACATTACTATGTGATCCAAACCAGAAAATAACCCAGGATCTGTTCAACGAGTATATGAAGTGTGCGAAAGTATGAGTCTGATGAGGGCAAATCCCATACCTATCCCAGACCTAACATGCGTTGTCCTCTAAAATATTTATCATGACCAGGTTTAATTGATTGTTTCAGTGTGGAGCCACATTACTACGTGATCCAAACCAGAAAAAACCCAGGATCCGTTCAACAAGTATGTGAAGAATGCGAAAGTATGAGTCTGATGAGTGAAAATCCCAGGCCTGACCTAGACCTAACATGCGTTATCCTCTAAAATATTAAGCGAAACCAGGTTTAATGGACTGTTTCAGTGTGGTACCACACTACTACGGGATCCAAACCAGAAAAAACCCAGGATCTGTTCAACAAGTATGTGAAGTGTGCGAAAGTATGAGTCTGATGAGGTCAAATCCCAGACCAATCCCAGACTTAACTTGCGTTATCCTCTAAAATATTGATCGGAACCAGGTTTAATCGACTGTTTCAGCGTGGTACCACATTACTACGTGATACAATCCAGAAATAGCCCAGGATCTAGCCATGATGTATGAGAAAGATGCGAAAGTATGAGCATGATGAGGGCAAATTCTAGACCTGACCCAGACCTAACATGCGTTATCCTCTAAAATATTTATCAAGACCAGGTTTAATTGACTGTTTCAGTGTGGTCCCACATTACTACGTGATCCAAACCAGAAAAAACCCAGGATCCGTTCTACAAGTATGGGAAGAATGCGAAAGTATGAGTCTGATGAGTGAAAATCCCAGGCCTAACCTAGACCTAACATGCGTCATCCTCAAAAATATTTTTCGAAACCTGGTTTAATCGACTGTTTCAGTGTGGTACCACATTACTATGTGATCCAAACCAGAAAGTAACCCAGGATCTGTTCAATGAGTATGTGAAGCGTGCGAAAGTATGAGTCTGATGAGGTCAAATCCCAGACCAATCCCAGACGTAACTTGCGTTATCCTCTAAAATATTGATCGAAACCAGGTTTAATCGACTGTTTCAGTGTGGTACCACATTACTACGTGATCCAAACCAGAAAAAACCCAGGATCAGTTCAACAAGTATGAGAAGAATGCGAAAGTATGAGTCTGATGAGTGAAAATCCCAGGGCTAACCTAGACCTAACATGCGTTATCCTCTAATATATTTGTTTAAATATCGCATTAATTCGAGGTATTTGAACATAACATAAAATTCGTTAAACAGTGTTGATTTCGATGTACGTAACCGACCAGAGGACTCTCGGTCGCGGCGTCCGTTACGCGACACAATATAGACTAGAAAAACCATAATTTTCGGGTTTTTTCTGAAAGTCACGCGATCGACCAAGTAACGTACGAGTTCGAACAATTAGTTCAACGTACGAGTACAGAGAAAAGGTACGTTTACAAGTTAGAAAAAGACGGACGAAAGACACGGCGACAGCGCCGCGTGTCGGAGGATTCCCCCTCTCACGCGTAACTTTTGGCAGCTCGTGCTCGTCCGTCACTCTTAATCAGGATCCTGCCTTGAGCACATCGGTAAACGATCACGCTCCGCAGAATTCCCAAAATCTCCGAATCGCTTCGAGTTATTCGAGCTTTCGTTGAGGAAACATTTTGTGACACATCGGCTGATTCTATCGCAGATTCGAATAGTTCGAGTTATTCGAACTTTCGTTAAGCGGACAAGCGACGTATAGCCGTAGCTTTACTGGTTAGATTGCGTAAGCAAATTCATACCAGTAACCTACGTGTAATTCCGTTTGTCGAATCAGCTAGTTAATCGATTCGGTCGTGAGTACGACCCGGTTAAAAGACTGCGGGAAACTCGTTGATATCATCGAGTTCCCGAATTTTCCACGTATTGCTGCAAACAGCGGTCGTGCGAGAGGCATCGAGATTAAAACTCGATCCTCCCTTGATTTTCGAACGGTCTTGCTCCTACCTATAGGGGCCTTCGTAGCGTGCATACCCTGGGTGGACTTGCCGTCTTCCAGTCGGAGCTTGGGACGAGTTATTCCAAGCCCAGCTTCCGGCGACCTGCTAGAGCGCTATTCACTGACCGCCAGTCCTGTACGGCTACTGTGCGTAGAACGCGACTCACAAAGCGCCGTGGTGTGATAGTCTCAACGTAAGTCGTCAAATACGCCGTTGAAAGACTGCACCACACTGTGTTCCGTACGCACATACGAAGACGGTAAGGGACCGAGGACCGGGTGACGGTTGGAGCCTTACAACCTCCCTCTATTCACCCTCTCCTGCGACAATCAAGAGTTGCAGTCGTCAAAGTAATGAGATTAAATCTCACTAGATAACGGGACGTTTTTAAATTCGGCCGCCTCTTAATTACCCGAGACCGGAGAAAACTCTCCGCTCTCTTAAGGCTGCGGAGGAAGCTGGATACAAACCCCGATCTCGTAACAATAACAGAGCGATTCCCGATTTAAAGGGAACGCTCACATATACAGTCCACTCGCTTAGCTGCGTATCGCGGCGGCTGAGATTCCCGCTCCTGAGTGCGACAAGCACAAACCAGGAGCGTGCAGAAAAGAGTAAGACACACAACGTGACTAGCGTTGTCAGGTATTTAACGCCTAAATTCGTCTCTCTCTTTCTATTCCATAACAGCGCGACGCGAGCCATCAGACCGATCGACGCGAGGGTTTTTCTAGACGTCAGCCAGACGTCTGAGTTTTTTCCCCAATTTCTTCTATCGTCTGTATTTAAGAGTCAAATTTAACGAAATAAACGGCTTAGACGCATAAGGCGATCAAGCGAAAATAAAATTATAATTGTACCGCTTATTTTCCGTCTGTTCTTTCCCTCGAGATCCGGACCCCCGTTAGGCGAGGTATTTTCAAACCTCCTCCCCCTAACATAAGGTCCTTCGAGCCGGATCAAATCGAGGTTGATTGGAACGGGAAAAGTGTGAACACTCTCGTACGTGAAGAATTAACCACGACAGAGTTTGAGAGATATGCGAAAGTATGAGCCTGCTGAGGGCAAATCCTAGACCTAACCCAAACCTAACATGCGTTATCCTCTAAAATATTTATCAAGACCAGGTTTAATTGATTGTTTCAGTGTGGTCCCACACTACAACGTGATCCAAACCAGAAAAAACCCAGGATCCGGTCAACAAGTATGTGAGGAATGCGAATGTATGAGTCTGATGAGTGAAAATCCCAGGCCTAACCTAGACCTAATATGCGTTGTCCTCAAAAATATTGACCGAAACCTGGTTTAATCGACTGTTTCAGTGTGGTACCACATTACTATGTGATCCAAACCAGAAAATAACCCAGGATCTGTTCAACGAGTATGTGAAGTGTGCGAAAGTATGTGTCTGATGAGGGCAAATCCCAGACCTATCTCAGACCTAACATGCGTTATTCTCTAAAATATTTATCAAGACCAGGTTTAGTTGATTGTTTCAGTGTGGACCCACATAACTACGTGATCCAAACCAGAAAAAACCCAGGATCCGTTCATCAGGTATGTGAAGAATGCGAAAGTATGAGTCTGATGAGTGAAAAAACCAGGCCTGACCTAGTCCTAACATGCGTTATCCTCTAAAATATTGAGCGAAACCAGGTTTAATGGACTGTTTCAGTGTGGTACCACACTACTACGTCATACAATCCAGAAACAGCCCAGGATCTAGCCATCAAGTATGAGAAATATGCGAAAGAATGTGCCTGATGAGAGCAAATCCCAGACCTAACCTAGACCTAACATGAATTATTCTCTAAAATATTGATCGAAACCAGGTTTAATTGACTGTTTCAGTGTTGTACTTCATTACTACGTGATGCAATCCATAAAAAGCCCAGGATCTAGCCATCAAGTATGAGAAATATGCGAAAGAATGAGCCTGATGAGGGCAAATCCTAGACCTAACCCAGACCTAACATGCGTTATCCTCTAAAATGTTTATCAAGACCAGGTTTAGTTGAATGTTTCGGTGTAGTATCACACTACTACGTGACCCAAACCAGAAAAACCCCAGGATCTGTTCAACAAGTATGTGAAAAACGCGAAAGTATGAGCCTGATGAGGGCAAATCCCGGACCTATCCCAGACCTAACTTGCGTTATCCTCTAAAATATTGATCGAAACCAGGTTTAATTGAATGTTTCAGTGTGGTACCACATTACTACGTGATCCAAACCAGTAAAAACCCAGGATCCGTTCAACAAGTATGTGAAGAATGCGAAAGTATGAGTCTGATGAGTGAAAATCCCAGGCCTAACCTAGACCTAACATGCGTTATCCTCAAAAATATTGATCGAAACCTGGTTTAATCGACTGTTTCAGTGTGGTACCACATTACTATGTGATCCAAACCAGCAAATAACCCAGGATCTGTTCAACGAGTATGTGAAGTGTGCGAAAGTATGAGTCTGATAAGGGCAAATCCCAGACCTATCCCAGACCTAACATGCGTTATCCTCTAAAATATTTATCAAGACCAGGTTTAATTGATTGTTTCAGTGTGGACCCACATTACTACGTGATCCAAACCAGAAAAAACCCAGGATCCGTTCAACAAGTATGTGAAGAATGCGAAAGTATGAGTCTGATGAGTGAAAATCCCAGGCCTAACCTAGACCTAACATGCGTTATCCTCAAAAATATTGATCGAAACCTGGTTTAATCGACTGTTTCAGTGTGGTACCACATTACTATGTGATCCAAACCAGAAAATAACCCAGGATCTGTTCAACGAGTATGTGAAGTGTGCGAAAGTATGAGTCTGATGAGGGCAAATCCCAGACCTATCCCAGACCTAACATGCGTTATCCTCTAAAATACTTATCAAGACCAGGTTTAATTGAATGTTTCAGTGTGGTACCACATTACTACGTGATGCAACGCAGAAACAGCCCAGGATCTAGCCATGAAGTATGAGAAATATGCGAAAGTATGAGCCAGATGAGGGCAAATCCTAGACCTATCCCAGACCTAACATGCGTTATCCTCTAAAATACTTATCAAGACCAGGTTTAATTGAATGTTTCAGTGTGGTACCACATTACTACGTGATGCAATGCAGAAACAGCCCAGGATCTAGCCATGAAGTATGAGAAATATGCGATAGTAAGAGCCTGATGAGGGCAAATCCTAGACCTATCCCAGACCTAACTTGCGTTATCCTCTAAAATATTGATCGAAACCAGGTTTAATTGACTGTTTCAGCGTGGTACCACATTACTACGTGATACAATGCAGAAACAGCCCAGGATCTAGCCATGAAGTATGAGAAATATGCGAAAGTATGAGCCTGATGAGGGCAAATCCTAGACGTAACCCAGACCTAACAAGCGTTATCCTCTAAAATATTGATCGCAACCAGGTTTAATGGACTGTTTCTGTGTGGTGCCACACAACTACGTGATCCAAACCAGAGAAAACCCAGGATCTGTTCAACAAGTATGTGAAAAACGCGAAAGTATGAGCCTGATGAGGGCAAATCCCAGACCTATCCCAGACCTAACTTGCGTTATCCTCTAAAATATTTATCAAGACCAGGTTTAATTGAATATTTCAGCGTGGTACCACGTTACTACGTGATACAATCCAGAAAGAGCCCAGGATCTAGCCATGAAGTATGAGAAATATGCGTGTTAGGGGGAGGAGGTTTGAAAATATCGAGGGGCAATCAACTCGATTTAAACTCTGTCGTGGTAAACCTTCACGCACAAGAGTGTTCACTCTTTTCCCGTTCCAATCAACCTCGTTTCGATCCGGCTCGGAGGACCTTATGTTAGGGGGAGGAGGTTTGAAAATACCTCGCCTAACGGGGGTTCGGATCTCGAGGGAAGGAACAGACGGAGAATAAGCGAGACAATTATAATTTTGTTTTCGCCGGATCGCCTTATGCGACCAAGCCGTTTATTTGGTCGGTATAGGTTTTTTGACAATCGGCCGTCTGCCAGACGATCTGTGTTGCGGCCCGTGTTGTTACCCTGAAACAGAAAGAGATACGACTAGGCGTTAAATACCTGTCGACGTGAGTCACGTCGCTTGTCTTTCTCTCTTTGGTACGCTCCTGGTCGGTGCTTGTCGCACCTAGGAGCGGGAATTTCTGCCGCCGCGATACGCAGCTAAGCTAGTGGACTGTACGTGTGTGAGCGTTCCCTTTAAACCGGGAATCGCTCGCTTTCTTCCAATTAGGGAATTTCCTCTCGGTTTTCTGTTCGACTGCAACACTTGATTGTCGCAGGAGAGGGTGCCTAGAGGGAGGTTGTAAGGCTCCAACCGTCACCCGGTCCTCGGCCCCTTACCGTCTTCGTATGCGTGTGTACGGAACACGATGCGGTGCAGTCTTTCAATGGCGTATAGGACGTCTTACTATTGAGACTGGCACCACGACGCCTTGTGAGTCGCGTTCTACGCGCAGTGACCGTACAAGACTGGCGATCAGAGAACAACGCTCTGGCATTCGCCGGAAGCTGGGCTTAGAATAACTCGTCCCACGCTCCGACTGGAAGGCGGCAAGTCCACCCAAGGTATTTACGCCAATAAGGCCCCTTTAGGTGGTTGTAAGACCGTTCGATTGAATCAAGGGAGGATCGAGTCTTAATCTCGATACCTCTCGCACGACCGCTGTTTGCAGCGATACGCGGAAAATTCGGGAACTCGATGATACCAAAGAGTTTCCCGCAGTCTTTAATCGGGTCGTACTCACGACCGAATCGATTAACTGGTTTGATTCGACAACCGGAATTACACGCAGTTTACTGGGGGCAGTTTGCTTACGCAAGCTAATCCCGTAAAGCTGCGGCTATACGTCGGTTGCCCGCTTTGTGAAAGTTCGAATAACTCGAACTTTCAACGTCGCGTGGGAATCAATCGCTAGAACCCGAGAATTTTCTTTATGCCTTTTTTTTCGTAATTTTTTCGAATGCTCGAATAACTCGAAGCAATTCGAATATTGTGAGGGCCTGTTGAATTTCAACGAATGCTCGAATAACTTGAAGCAATTCGGAATATTTTAAATTAGGTAAAGCGTGATCGTTTATCGATCCGCGCTTGGCAGGCTCTCGTTTGCAAGTGACGGACGAGCACGAGCTGCCGAAAAGTACGCGTAAGAGAGGGGGAATCCTCCGACGCGCGGCGCTGTCGCCGTGGCTCTCGTCCGTCTTTTTCTAACATGTAATTATCGCACCTTCTCTATGGTCGAGCGTTTAACCGAAAAGTTCGAAATCGAACGTTACTGTACTGCTCGCGTGACTTACAGAAAAACTCAAGGAGCGAGAGTTTTTCTGCTGCCTTCTGTTTCGAGTCGCGGACGCGTCGACATAGAATGTTCTGGTCGGTCGCGTATATTGAAAACAAAGCGGATTAACGGCTAATTACGGGTTTAAATAAATCGAATTAACTCGATCTTTAAACAATGCGAAAGTATGAGCCTGATGAGGGCAAATCCTAGACCTAACCCAGACCTAACATGCGTTATCCTCTAAAATATTTATCAAGACCAGGTTTAATTGAATGTTTCAGTGTGGTACCACATTACTACGTGAACCAAACTAGAAAAAAACCCAGGATCTGATCAACGAGTATGCGAAGTGTGCGAAAGTATGAGTCTGATGAGGGCAAATCACAGACCTATCCCAGACCTAACTTGCGATATCCTCTAAAATATTGATCGAAACCAGGTTTAATTGACAGTTTTAGTGTGGTACCACTTTACTACGTGATCCAAAGCAGAAAAAACCCTCGATCAGGCCAGCATGCATGTTACAACTGCGAAAGTATGAGCCTGATGATGGCAAATCCCACACCTATCCCAGACCTAACATGCGTTATCCTCTAAAATATTTATCAAGACCAGGTTTAATTGAATGTTTCAGTGTGGAACCACATTACTACGTGATGCAATCCAGAAAAAGCCTAGGATCTAGCCATCAAGTATAAGAAATATGCGAATGAATGAGCCTGATGAGGGCAAATCCTAGACCTAACCCAGACCTAACATGCGTTATCCTCTAAAATATTGATCGCAACCAGGTTTAATGGACTGTTTCTGTGTGGTACCACACTACTACGTGATCCAAACCAGAAAAAACCCAGGATCTGTTCAACAAGTATGTGAAAAACGCGAAAGTATGAGCCTGATGAGGGCAAATCCCAGACCTATCCCAGACCTAACTTGCGTTATCCTCTAAAATATTGATCGAAACCAGGTTTAATTGACTGTTTCAGTGTGGTCCCACATTACTACGTGATGCAAACCAGAAAAAACCGAGGATCCGTTCAACAAGTATGTGAAGAATGCGAAAGTATGAGTCTGATCAGTGAAAATCTCAGGCCTTACCTAGACCTAACTTGCGTTGTCTCCCAAAATATTGATGGAAACCTGGTTTCATTGACTGTTTCAGTGTGGTACTACATTACTACGTGATGCAATCTAGAAAAAGCCCAGGATCTAGCCATCAAGTATGAGAAATATGCGAAAGAATGAGCCTGATGACAGCAAATCCCAGACCTAACCTAGACCTAACATGCGTTATCCTCTAAAATATTGAGCGAAACCAGGTTTAATGGACTGTTTCAGTGTGGTACCACATTACTACGTGATCCAAAACAGAAAAAACCCAGGATCTGTTCAACAAGTATGTGAAAAACGCGAAAATGTGAGCCTGATGGGGGCAAATCTTAGACCAAACCTTGACCTAACATGCGTTATCCCCTAAAATATTTATCCAGACCAGGTTTCATTGAATGTTTCAGTGTGGTACCACTTTACTACGTGATACAAAACAGAAAAAACCCAGGATCTGTTCTACATGTATGTGAAGAATGCGAAAGTATGTGTCTGATGAGTGAAAATCCCAGGTCTAGCCTAGACCTAACATGCGTTATCCTCAAAAATATTGATCGAAACCTGGTTTAATCGACTGTTTCAGTGTGGTACCATATTACTATGTGATCCAAACCAGAAAATAACCCAGGATCTGTTCAACGAGTATGTGAAGGGTGCGAAAGTATCAGTCTGACGAGGTCAAATCCCAGACCTATCCCAGACCTAACTTGCGTTATCCTCTAAAATATTGTTCGAAACCAGGTTTAATCGACTGTTTCAGTGTGGTGCCACATTACTACGTGATCCAAACCAGGAAAAACCCAGGATCAGTTTAACAAGTATGTGAAAAACGCGAAAGTATGAGCCTGATTAGGGCGAATCCCAGACCTATCCCAGACCTAACTTGCGTTATCCTCTAAAATATTGATCGAAACCAGGTTTAATTGACTGTTTCAGCGTGGTACCACAATACTACGTGATCCAAAACAGAAACAGCCCAGGATCTAGCCATGAAGTATGAGAAATATGCGAAAGCATGAGCCTGATGAGGGCAAATCCTAGACCTAACCCAAACCTAACATGCGTTATCCTCTAAAATATTTATCAAGACCAGGTTTAATTGAATGTTTCAGTGTGGTACCACATTACTACGTGATGCAATCCAGAAAACGCCCAGGATCTAGCCATGAACTATGAGAAATATGCGAAAGCATGAGCCTGATGAGGGCAAATCCTAGACCTAACCCAGACCTAACATGCGTTATCCTCTAAAATATTTATCAAGACCAGGTTTAATTGAATGTTTCAGTGTGGTACCACATTACTACGTTATGCAATCCAGAAAAAGCCCAGGATCTAGACATCAAGTTTGAGAAATATGCGAAAGTATGAGCCTGATGAGGGCAAATCCTAGACCTAACCCAGACCTAACATGCGCTATCCTCTAGAATATTGATCGCAACCAAGTTTAATGGACTGTTTCAGTGTGGTACCACACTACTACGTGATCCAAACCAGAAAAAACCCAGGATCTGTTCAACAAGTATGTGAAAAACGCGAAAGTATGAGTCTGATGAGTGAAAATCCCAGGGCTAATCTAGACCTAACATGCGTTATCCTCTAAAATATTGATCGAAACCAGGTTTAATTGACTGTTTCAGCGTGGTACCACATTACTACCTGATACAATCCAGAAACAGCCCAGGATCTAGCCATGAAGTATGAGAAATATGCGAACGCATGAGCCTGATGAGGGCAAATCCTAGACCTAACCCAAACCTAACATGCGTTATCCTCTATAATATTTATCAAGACCAGGTTTAATTGAATGTTTCAGCGTGGTACCACATTACTACCTGATACAATCCAGAAACAGCCCAGGATCTAGCCATGAAGTATGAGAAATATGCGAAAGCATGAGCCTGATGAGGGCTAATCACAGACCTAACCCAGACCTAACATGCGTTATCCTCTAAAATATTTATCAAGACCAGGTTTAATTTAATGTTTCAGTGTGGTACCACATTACTACGTGATCCAAACCAGAAAAAACCCTGGATCTGTTCAACAAGTATGTGAAAAACGCGAAACTGTGAGCCTGATGAGGGCAAATCCTAGACCTAGCCCAGTCCTAACATGCGTTATTCTCTAAAATATTGATCGAAACCAGGTTTAATTGACTGTTTCAGTGTGGTCCCACATTACTACGTGATCCAAATAAGAAAAAACCCAGGATCCGTTCGGCAAGTATGTGAAGAATGCGAAAGTATGAGCCTGATGAGTGAAAATCCCAGGCCTAACCTATACCTAACATGCGTTATCCTCAAAAATATTGATCGAAACATGTTGTAATCGACTGTTTCCGTGTGGTACCACATTACCATATGATCCAAACCAGAAAAAACCGAGGATCCGTTCAACAAGTATGTGAAGAATGCGAAAGTATGAGTCTGATGAGTGAAAATCCCAGACCTAACCTAGACCTAACATGCGTTATCCTCGAGAATATTGACCCAAACCAGGTTTAATGGACTGTTTCAGTGTGGTACCACACTACTACGTGATCCAAACCAGAAAAAACCCAGGATCTGTTCAACAAGTATGTGAAAAACGCGAAAGTATGAGTCTGATGAGTGAAAATCCCAGGGCTAATCTAGACCTAACATGCGTTATCCTCTAAAATATTGATCGAAACCAGGTTTAATCGACTGCTTCAGTGTGGTACCACATTACTACGTGATCCAAACCAGAAAAAACCCAGGATCAGCTCAACAAGTATGTGAAGAATGCGAAAGTATGAGTCTGATGAGTGAAAATCCCAGGGCTAACCTAGACCTAACATGCGTTATCCTCTAAAATATTGATCCAAACCCGGTTTAATGGACTGGTTCAGTGTGGTACCACACTACTACGTGATACAAACCAGAAAAAACTCAGGATCTGTTCAACAAGTATGTGAAAAACGCGAAAGTATGAGCCCGATGGGGGCAAATCCCAGACCTATCCCAGACCTAACTTGCGTTGTCCTCTAAGATATTGATGGGAACCAGGTTTAATTGACTGTTTCAGTGTTGTACTTCATTACTACGTGATGCAATCCAGAAAAAGCCCAGGATCTAGCCATCAAGTATGAGAAATATGCGAGAGAATGAGCCTGATGAGAGCAAATCCCAGACCTAACCTAGACCTAACATGAATTATTCTCTAAAATATTGGTCGAAACCAGGATTAATTGACTGTTTCAGTGTGGTCTCACATTACTACGTGATCCAAACAAGAAAAAACCCAGGATCCGTTCAACAAGTATGTGAAGAATGCGAAAGTATGAGCCTGATGAGTGAAAATCCCAGGCCTAACCTAGACCTAACATGCGTTATCCTCAAAAATATTGATCGAAACATGGTGTAATCGACTGTTTCAGTGTGGTACCACATTACTACGTGATCCAAACCAGAAAAAACCCAGGATCTGTTCAACGAGTATGTGAAGTGTGCGAAAGTATGAGTCTGATGAGGGCAAATCCCAGACCTATCCCAGACCTAACATGCGTTATCCTCTAAAATATTTATCAAGACCAGGTTTAATTGATTGTTTCAGTGTGGGCCCACATTACTACGTGATCCAAACCAGAAAAAACCCAGGATCCGTTCAACGAGTATGTGAAGAATGCGAATGTATGAGCCTGATTAGGGCGAATCCCAGACCTATCCCAGACCTAACTTGCGTTATCCTCTATAATATTGAGCGAAACCAGGTTTAATGGACTGTTTCAGTGTGGTACCACATTACTACGTGATACAATCCAGAAACAGCCCAGGATCTAGCCATGAAGTATGAGAAATATGCGAAAGGATGAGCCTGATGAGTGCAAATCCTAGACCTAACCCAAACCTAACATGCGTTATACTCTGAAATATTTATCAAGACCAGGTTTAATTGAATGTTTCAGTGTGGTACCACAGTACTACGTGATCCAATCCAGAAATAGGCCAGGATCTAGCCATGAAGTATGAGAAATATGCGAAAGTATGAGTCTGATGAGTGAGAATCCCAGGCCTAACCTAGACCTAACACGCGTTATCCTCAATGATATTGATCGAAACCAGGTTTAATCGACTGTTTCAGTGTGGTACCACATTACTACGTGATCCAAACCAGAAAAAACCCAGGATCCGTTCAACAAGTATGTGAAGAATGCGAAAGTATGAGTCTGATGAGTGAAAATCCCAGGCCTAACCTAGACCTAACAAGCGTTATCCTCAAAAATATTCATCGAAACATGGTGTAATCGACTGTTTCAGTGTGGTACCACATTACTACGTGATCCAAACCAGAAAAAACCCAGGATCTGTTCAACGAGTATGTGAAGTGTGCGAAAGTATGAGTCTGATGAGGGCAAATCCCAGACCTATCCTAGACCTAACATGCGTTATCCTCTAAAATATTTATCAAGACCAGGTTTAATTGATTGTTTCAGTGTGGGCCCACATTACTACGTGATCCAAACCAGAAAAAACCCAGGATCCGTTCAACAAGTATGTGAAGAATGCGAAAGTATGAGTCTGATGAGTGAAAATCCCAGACCTAACCTAGACCTAACATGCGTTATCCTCTAAAATATTGCTCCAAACCAGGTTTAATGGACTGTCTGAGTGTGGTACCACACTACTACGTGATCCAAACCAGAAAAAACCCAGGATCTGTTCAACAAGTATGTGAAAAACGCGAAAGTATGAGTCTGATGAGTGAAAATCCCAGGGCTAACCTAACCTAACATGCGTTATCCTCTAAAATATTGATCGAAACCAGGTTTAATCGACTGTTTCAGTGTGGTACCACATTACTACGTGATCCAAACCGGAAAAAACCCAGGATCCGTTCAACAAGCATGTGAAGAATGCGAAAGTATGAGTCTGATGAGTGAAATTCCCAGACCTAACCTAGACCTAACATGCGTTATCCTCTAAAATATTGATCCAAACCAGGTTTAATGGACTGTTTCAGTGTGGTACCACACTACTACGTGATTCAAACCAGAAAAAACCCAGGATCTGTTCAAAAAGTATGTGAAAAACGCGAAAGTATGAGCCTGATGAGGGCAAATCCAAGACCTATCCCAGACCTAACTTGCGTTGTCCTCTAAGATATTGATGGAAACCAGGTTTAGTTGACTGTTTCAGTGTGGTACCACATTACTACGTGATCTAATCCAGAAATAGCCCAGGATCTCGCCATGAAGTATGAGAAATATGCGAAAGTATGAGCCTGGGAGGGTAAATCCTAGACCTAACCCAGACCTAACATGCGTTATCCTCTAAAATATTTATCAAGACCAGGTTTAATTGATTGTTTCAGTGTAGCTCCACATTACTACGTGATCCAAACCAGAAAAAACACAGGATCTGTTCAACGAGTATGTGAAAAACGCGAAAGTATGAGCCTGATGAGGGCAAATCCTAGACCTAACCCAAACCTAACATGCGTTATCCTCTAAAATATCTATCAAGACCAGGATTAATTGAATGTTTCAGTGTGGTACCACATTACTACGTGATACAATCCAGAAAAAGCCCAGGATCTAGCCATCAAGATTGAGAAATATGCGAAAGAATGAGCCTGATGAGGGCAAATCCTAGACCTAATCCAGACCTAGCATGCGTTATCCTCTAAACTATTGATCGCAACCAGGTTTAATTGACTGTTTCAGCGTGGTACCAAATTACTACGTGATACAATCCAGAAACAGCCCAGGATCTAGCCATGAAGTATGAGAAATATGCGAAAGTATGAGCCTGATGAGGGCAAATCCTAGACTTAACCCAAACCTAACATGCGTTATCCTCTCAAATATTTATCAAGATCAGGTTTAATTGAATGTTTCAGTGTGGTACCACATTACTACGTGAACGAAACCAGAAAAAGCCCAGGATCCGTTCAACAAGCATGTGAAGAATGCGAAAGTATGAGTCTGATGAGTGAAAATCCCAGGGCTAACCTAGACCTAACATGCGTTATCCTGTAAAATATTGATCGAAACCAGGTTTAATTGACTGTTTCAGTGTTGTACTTCATTACTACGTGATGCAATCGAGAAAAAGCCCAGGATCTAGCCGTCAAGTATGAGAAATATGCGAAAGAATGAGCCTGATGAGAGCAAATCCCAGACCTAACCTAGACCTAACATGAATTATTCTCTAAAATATTCATCAAAACCAGGTTTAATTGACCGTTTCAGTGTGGTACCACATTACTATGTGATCCAAACCAGAAAATAACCCAGGATCTGTTCAACGAGTATGTAAAGTGTGCGAAAGTATGACTCTGATGAGGTCAAATCCCAGACCTATCCCAGACCTAACTTGCGTTATCCTCTAAAATAATGATCGATACCAGGTTTAATTGACTGTTTCAGTGTGGTACCACATTACTACGTGATCCAAACCAGAAAAAACCCGGGATCCGTTCAACAAGTATGTGAAGAATGCGAAAGTATGAGTCTGATCAGTGAAAATCTCAGGCCTTACCTAGACCTAACTTGCGTTGTCCTCTAAAATATTGATGAAAACCAGGTTTCATTGACTGCTTCAGTGTGGTACTACATTACTACGTGATGCAATCCAGGAAAACCCCAGGATCTAGCCATCAAGTATGAGAAATATGCGAAAGAATGAGCCTGATGAGAGCAAATCCCAGACCTAACCTAGACCGAACATGCGTTATCCTCTAAAATATTGAGCGAAACCAGGTTTAATGAACTGTTTCAGTGTGGTCCCACATTACTACGTGATCCAAACCAGAAAAAACCCAGGATCCGTTCAACAAGTATGTGAAGAATGCGAAAGTATGAGTCTGATGAGTGAAAATCCCAGACCTATCCCAGACCTAACTTGCGTTATCCTCTAAAATATTGATCGAAACCAGGTTTAATTGACTGTTTCAGCGTGGTACCACATTACTACCAGATACAATCCAGAAACAGCCCAGGATCTAGCCATGAAGTATGAGAAATATGCGAAAGCATGAGCCTGATGAGGGCAAATCCTAGACCTAACCCAAACCTAACATGCGTTATCCTCTAAAATATTTATCAAGACCAGGTTTAATTGAATGTTTCAGTGTGGTACCACATTACTACGTGATGCAATCCAGAAAAAGCCCAGGATCTAGCCATCAAGTTTGAGAAATATGCGAAAGAATGAGCCTGATGAGGGCAAATCCTTGACCTAACCCAGACCTAACATGCGCTATCCTCTAAAATATTGATCGCAACCAAGTTTAATGGACTGTTTCAGAGTGGTACCACATTACTACGTGATCCAAACCAGAAAAAACCGAGGATCCGTACAACAAGTATGTGAAGAATGCGAAAGTATGAGTCTGATCAGTGAAAATCTCAGGCCTTACCTAGACCTAACATGCGTTATCCTCTAAAATATTGAGCGAAACCAGGTTTAATGGACTGTTTCAGTGTGGTACCACATTACTACGTGATCCAAACCAGAAAAACCCCAGGATCTGTTCAATAAGTATGTGAAAAACGCGAAACTGTGAGCCTGATGAGGGCAAATCTTAGACCTAACCTTGACCTAACATGCGTTATCCTCTAAAATATTTATCCAGACCAGGTTTCATTGAATGTTTCAGTGTGGTACCACTTTACTACGTGATCCAATCCAGAAATAGCCCAGGATCTAGCCATGAAGTAAGAGAAATATGCGAAAGTAAGAGCCTGATGAGGGCAAATCCTAGACCTTTCCCAGACCTAACTTGCGTTATCCTCTAAAATATTGATCGAAATCAGGTTTAATTGACTGTTTCAGCGTGGTACCACATTACTACGTGATACAATCCAGAAACAGCCCATGATCTAGCCATGAAGTATGAGCAATATGCGAAAGTATGAGCCTGATGAGGGCAAATCCTAGACCTAACCCAGACCTAACATGCGTTATCCTCTAAAATATTTATCAAGACCAGGTTTAATTGATTGTTTCAGTGTGGTCCCACATTACTACGTGATCCAAAACAGAAAAAAGCCGGAATCTGTTCTACATGTATGTTAAAACTGCGAAAGTATGACCCTGATGAGGGCAAATCCCAGGCCTAACCTAGACCTAACATGCGTTGTCCTCTAAAATATTGATGGAAACCAGGTTTAATTGACTATTTCAGTGTCGTACTTCATTACTACGTTATGCAATCCAGAAAAAGCCCAGGATCTAGCCTTCAAGTATGAGAAATATGCGAAAGAATGAGCCTGATAAGAGCAAATCCCAGACCTAACTTAGACCTAACATGAATTGTTCTCTAAGATATTGATCGAAACCAGGTTTAATTGAATGTTTCAGTGTGGTACCACATTACTACGTGATGCAATCCAGAAAAAGCCCAGGATCTAGCCATGAAGTATGAGAAATATGCGAAAGAATGAGCCTGATAAGAGCAAATCCCAGACCTAACTTAGACCTAACATGAATTGTTCTCTAAAATATTGATCGAAACCAGGTTTAATGGACTGTTTCAGTGTGGTACCACATTACTACGTGATCCAAACCAGAAAAACCCCAGGATCTGTTCAATAAGTATGTGAAAAACGCGAAACTGTGAGCCTGATGAGGGCAAATCTTAGACCTAACCTTGACCTAACATGCGTTATCCTCTAAAATATTTATCAAGACCAGGTTTAATTGAATGTTTCAGCGTGGTACCACATTACTACCTGATACAATCCAGAAACAGCCCAGGATCTAGCCATGAAGTATGAGAAATATGCGAAAGCATGAGCCTGATGAGGGCAAATCCTAGACCTAACCCAAACCTAACATGCGTTATCCTCTAAAATATTTATCAAGACCAGGTTTAATTGTATGTTTCAGAGTGGTACCACATTACTACGTGATCCAAACCAGAAAAAACCGAGGATCCGTACAACAAGTATGTGAAGAATGCGAAAGTATGAGTCTGATCAGTGAAAATCTCAGGCCTTACCTAGACCTAACTTGCGTTATCCTCCAAAATATTGATCGAAACCAGGTTTAATCGACTGTTTCAGCGTGGTATCACATTACTACGTGATACAATCCAGAAACAGCCCAGGATCTAGCCATGAAGTATGAGAAATATGCGAAAGTATGAGCCTGATGAGGGCAAATCCTAGACCTAACCTAGGCCTAACATGCGTTATCCTCTAAAATATAGATTGAAACAAGGTTTAATTGACTGTTTCAGCGTGGTACCACATTACTACGTGATACAATCCAGAAAAAGCCCAGGATCTAGCCATCAAGTATGAGAAATATGCGAAAGAATGAGCCTGATGAGAGCAAATCCCAGACCTAACCCAGACCTAACATGAATTATTCTCTAAAATATTGATCGAAACCAGGTTTAATTGACTGTTTCAGTGTGGTCCCACATTACTACGTGATCCAAATAAGAAAAAACCCAGGATCCGTTCGGCAAGTATGTGAAGAATGCGAAAGTATGAGCCTGATGAGTGAAAATCCCAGGCCTAACCTATACCTAACATGCGTTATCCTCAAAAATATTGATCGAAACATGTTGTAATCGACTGTTTCTGTGTGGTACCACATTACCATGTGATCCAAACCAGAAAAAACCGTGGATCCGTTCAACAAGTATGTGAAAAACGCGAAAGTATGAGCCTGATGAGGGCAAATCCCAGACCTATCCCAGACCTAACTTGCGTTGTCCTCTAAGATATTGATGGGAACCAGGTTTAATTGACTGTTTCAGTGTTGTACTTCATTACTACGTGATGCAATCCAGAAATAGCCCAGGATCTAGCCGTGAAGTATGAGAAATATGCGAAAGTATGAGTCTGATGAGTGAAAATCCCAGGGCTAACCTAGACCTAACATGCGTTATGCTCAAAAATATTGATCGAAACATGGTGTAATCGAAAGTTTCAGTGTGGTACCACATTACTATGTGATCCAAACCAGAAAAAACCCAGGATCTGTTCAACAAGTATGTGAAGAATGCGAAAGTATGAGTCTGATGAGTGAAAATCCCAGGGCTAACCTAGACCTAACATGCGTTATCCCCTAAAATATTGATCCAAACCCGGTTTAATGGACTGCTTCAGTGTGGTACCACACTACTACGTGATACAAACCAGAAAAAACCCAGGATCAGTTCAACAAGTATGTGAAAAACGCGAAAGTATGAGCCTGATGAGGGCAAATCCCAGACCTATCCCAGACCTAACTTGCGTTGTCCTCTAAGATATTGATGGAAACAAGGTTTAATTGACTGTTTCAGTGTTGTACTTCATTACTACGTGATGCAATCCAGAAAAAGCCCAGGATCTAGCCATCAAGTATGAGAAATATGCGAAAGAATGAGCCTGATGAGAGCAAATCCCAGACCTAACCTAGACCTAACATGCGTTATGCTCAAAAATATTGATCGAAACATGGTGTAATCGACTGTTTCAGTGTGGTACCACATTACTATGTGATCCAAACCAGAAAATAACCCAGGATCCGTTCAACAAGTATGTGAAGAATGCGAAAGTATGAGCCTGATGAGTGATAATCCCAGGCCCAACCTAGACCTAACATGCGTTATGCTCAAAAATATTGATCGAAGCATGGTGTAATCGACTGTTTCAGTGTGGTACCACATTACTATGTGATCCAAACCAGAAAATAACCCAGGATCTGTTCAACGAGTATGTGAAAAACGCGAAACTGTGAGCCTGATGAGGGCAAATCTTAGACCTAACCCAGACCTAACTTGCGTTATCCTCAAAAATATTGATCGAAACCAGGTTTAATTGACTGTTTCAGTGTGGTCCCACATTACTACGTGATCCAAACCAGAAAAAACCCAGGATCCGTACAACAAGTATGTGAAGAATGCGAAAGTATGAGTCTGATGAGTGAAAATCCCAGGCCTAACCTAGACCTAACATGCGTTATCCTCTAAAATATTGATTGAAACCAGGTTTAATTGACTGTTTCAGCGTGGTACCACATTACTACGTGATCCAAACCAGAAAAAACCCAGGATCAGTTCAACAAGTATGTGAAGAATGCGAAAGTATGAGCCTGATGAGTGAAAATCCCAGGCCTAACCTAGACCTAACAAGCGTTATCCTCAAAAATATTGATCGAAACATGGTGTAATCGACTGTTTCAGTGTGGTACCACATTACTATGTGATCCAAACCAGAAAATAACCCAGGATCTGTTCAACGAGTATGTGAAGTGTGCGAAAGTATGAGTCTGATGAGGTCAAATCCCAGACATTTCCCAGACCTAACTTGCGTTATCCTCTAAAATATTGATCGAAACCAGGTTCAATCGACTGTTTCAGTGTGGTACCACATTACTACGTGATCCAAACCAGAAAAAACCCAGGATCAGTTCAACAAGTATGTGAAGAATGCGAAAGTATGAGCCTGATGAGTGAAAATCCCAGGCCTAACCTAGACCTAACAAGCGTTATCCTCAAAAATATTGATCGAAACATGGTGTAATCGACTGTTTCAGTGTGGTACCACATTACTATGTGATCCAAACCAGAAAATAACCCAGGATCTGTTCAACGAGTATGTGAAGTGTGCGAAAGTATGAGTCAGATGAGGGCAAATCCCAGACCTATCCCAGACCTAACATGCGTTATCCTCTAAAATATTTATCAAGACCAGGTTTAATTGATTGTTTCAGTGTGGGCCCACATTACTACGTGATCCAAACCAGAAAAAACCCAGGATCCGTTCAACAAGTATGTGAAGAATGCGAAAGTATAAGTCTGATGAGTGAAAATCCCAGACCTAACCTAGACCTAACATGCGTTATCCTCTAAAATATTGCTCCAAACCAGGTTTAATGGACTGTCTCAGTGTGGTACCACACTACTACGTGATCCAAACCAGAAAAAACCCAGGATCTGTTCAAGAAGTATGTGAAAAACGCGAAAGTATGAGTCTGATGAGTGAAAATCCCAGGGCTAACCTAACCTAACATGCGTTATCCTCTAAAATATTGATCGAAACCAGGTTTAATCGACTGTTTCACTGTGGTACCACATTACTACGTGATCCAAACCGGAAAAAACCCAGGATCCGTTCAACAAGCATGTGAAGAATTTTTTTTTTTTTTTTTTTTTTTTTTGTCGTGGGGAAAATCTTCGAAAGACTCCCTCCCACCTCCTTGGGGAGAGGTGGGAGGCGTGTGTGGGATTCCCCGCGCCCGTACAACGACAGGCGCGGGACCTACCCACTAAAAACCCCACGGTGACCCTTCGGCACTCTGTGGGAGGATACCGGGAATCGCTCGAAGCATTCTTCCGGTATCCTCCCCGTGCCCGCGCTTTCGTGCCCATCCCCCGGGGGGACAATCGGTCCCCCCAGTAGACACACTGCCTCATAGCGGCGGGACGGGGCCACTCCATCCCGCCGCTATCCGTCCCGGGGCCGCGTTTAGTGGCGGCTGCGAGCCCCAACTCGCAACCGCCCGCGACCCCGTTTCCATCCCTCGGCGGCCGGGCGTTCATGGCCGCACCAGATCGCCGAGGGTGCCTCCCCTTGCGTCGGACCGGTAGGGGAAGGCACTCCTACCCCCAACCGGTCCGACCCGGCGCCGCCTGGCGGGAGGAGGGTCCCCTCAGGACCCCCCTCCCAGCCTAGGTCATCCGCCACGCCGAGGCGGCCGCCCGCGACGCCTCGCGACCGGGCGACGACCTCGGGCCACCGCACGAGCGCGCGCTTCAGCACGCCGCTGAAGCACGCGCTCCCTCCCCGCGGCCTCCTTCTGCAACATTACGTTCTCGCAGAAGGAGGCCACGGCCCTCCACTTCTCCTCGCTGCCGAGCATGGCGCGCACCACGCCCGGCAGCGAGACATCCCGCCCGACGACGCCGACCAGGACACGGCGCTCCCCCTCCCACGCGGGGCATACCTCCAGGGTATGATCCGCCGTAGCCTGCTCAGCGTCGCAGTGGCAGCAACGCGCCGTCGGCTCCTTCCCTATCCGGCACAGGTATCTTCCGAAGCTGCCATGCCCGGAAAATACCTGTGCCATCCGGTAGGTGAGGCTGCCATGGCCTCTGTCCAGCCACTCCTTCAGGAGTGGCCGTACAGCCCCGACAGTCCGGTGCCCCGCGGTTGGCAGAGCCAGCCGCTCCTGCCACGCGAGCAACACGGACTGCCGGGACTGGCGCTTCAAATCGCCCCAAGCAGGTTCCTGCCCGCCCGGGACCGCCCCCACCCCCGCGCGACGGTCTACGCGGTGCCGGTACATCACCGCGTGCGACCGCGCGAGCAGGTCCATGGGCGGCATCCCCGCTAGAACCGTCGCCGCCTCATGTGACATGGTCCGATACCCGCGGACGACCCTGAGCGCCATGCGCCTCTGCACCCGACGCAGCATAGTCATGCTGCGCCGGGAGGCAGCCAGGTCGTCCGCCCAGACGGGGGCCCCGTATAGGGCCACCGACTGGATCATTGCCACATAGAGGCGACGAACTCGGCCCGCCGGGCCCCCCAGGTTGGGCAGGATCCGGCCCAGAGCCGCAACCATCCTTTCCAACCGGGGGACCAGGCAGCGGAAATGCTTCTCGAAACGCCAGTGGCTATCGAGGATCAGCCCTAGATACCTGATCTGGGGCTTCACCTCGATGTCAGCCCCACCCACCCGAATCAGAGGGGGTGGCGGATCCTGCCGAGGTGAATGAAACGCAATCACCTCGGTCTTATGGACCGCCACCGTCATCCCCATCCCCCTGATCCGGTCGACGACGCGTTGCGACCCCTCCTCCGCGCGACGCATGGCCCTCCCCCAGTGCGCCCCGACGGCCAGCACCAGTGTGTCATCCGCATAACACACCGTGCTGACGCCGTCGGGGAGGCCGGCCCGCAACACCGAGTCGTACGCGATGTTCCACAGGAGTGGCCCGAGGACCGACCCCTGCGGAACACCGCAGTACACCTCCCTCCGCATATCACCATCCCGGCCCGGATACTCGATCCACCTGCCGCGGAGATAATCCCCGACGACCGCCCTGAGACAAGGGGGGACTCGATGATATTCAAGTCCCCTCCTTATCTCTTCCCAGGGGAGGGTGTTAAAGGCATTGGCAATATCCAAGGATATTGCCAATGCCACCCCTCCCCGGGAGACGGCCGCCTCCGAGAGGGCTCTCACACGACCTATCGCGTCGATAGTCGATCGGCCCCCCCGGAAACCGAACTGGCAGTCGGCCAGACCGGGATCACCCCGCGACAGGTGCTCGACGAGGCGGGCAGCAATCACACGCTCGAAGAGCTTGCCCACCTCGTCGAGGAGACAAATGGGCCGGTATGCGGAGGGAGACTCCGCGGGCCGACCCTCCTTCCGGAGGAGGACCATCCTCGCCACCTTCCAACCGGGGGGGAATCGCCCGTCCCTCAGGCAGCGGTCGAACAACCGCCTGAGGTCGGCCCCAAGGAAGCATGTGAAGAATGCGAAAGTATGATTCTGATGAGAGCGAATCCCAGACCTATGCCAGACATAACTTGCGTTATCCTGTAAAATATTGATCGAAACCAGGTTTAATTGACTGTTTCAGCGTGGTACCAAATTACTACGTGATACAATCCAGAAACAGCCCAGGATCTAGCCATGAAGTATGAGAAATATGCGAAAGTATGAGCCTGATGAGGGCAAATCCTAGACCTAACCCAGACCTAACATGCGTTATCCTCTAAAATATTTATCAAGACCAGGTTTAATTGATTGTTTCAGTGTGGTCCCACATTACTATGTGATCCAAACCGGAAAATAACCCAGGATCTGTTCAACGAGTATGTGAAGTGTGCGAAAGTATGAGTCTGATGAGGTCAAATCCCAGACCTTTCCCAGACCTAACTTGCGTTATCCTCTAAAATATTGATCGAAACCAGGTTCAATCGACTGTTTCAGTGTGGTACCACATTACTACGTGATCCAAACCAGAAAAAACCCAGGATCAGTTCAACAAGTATGTGAAGAATGCGAAAGTATGAGTCTGATGAGTGAAAATCCCAGGGCTAACCTAGACCTAACATGCGTTATCCTCTAAAATATTGATCCAAACCCGGTTTAACGGACTGCTTCAGTGTGGTACCACACTACTACGTGATACAAACCAGAAAAAACCCAGGATCTGTTCAACAAGTATGTGAAAAACGCGAAAGTATGAGCCTGATGAGGGCAAATCCCAGACCTATCCCAGACCTAACTTGCGTTGTCCTCTAAGATATTGATGGAAACCAGGTTTAATTGACTGTTTCAGTGTTGTACATCATTACTACGTGATGCAATCCAGAAAAAGCCCAGGATCTACCCATCAAGTATGAGAAATATGCGAAAGAATGAGCCTGATGAGAGCAAATCCCAGACCTAACCTAGACCTAACATGAATTATTCTCTAAAATATTGATCGAAACCAGGTTTAATTGACTGTTTCAGTGTGGTCCCACATTATTACGTGATCCAAACAAGAAAAAACCCAGGATCCGTTCAACAAGTATGTGAAGAATGCAAAAGTATGAGCCTGATGAGTGAAAATCCCAGGCCTAACCTAGACCTAACAAGCGTTATCCTCAAAAATATTGATCGAAACATGGTGTAATCGACTGTTTCAGTGTGGTACCACATTACTATGTGATCCAAACCAGAAAATAACCCAGGATCTGTTCAACGAGTATGTGAAGTGTGCGAAAGTATGAGTCTGATGAGGTCAAATCCCAGACCAATCCCAGACTTAACTTGCGTTATCCTCTAAGATATTGATCGAAACCAGGTTTAGTCGACTGTTTCAGTGTGGTACCACATTACTACGTGATCCAAACCAGAAAAAACCCAAGATCTGTTCAACGAGTATGTGAAGTGTGCGAAAGTATGAGTCTGATGAGGGCAAATCCCAGACCTATCCCAGACCTAACATGCGTTATCCTCTAAAATATTTATCAAGCCCAGGTTTAATTGATTGTTTCAGTGTGGGCCCACATTACTACGTGATCCAAACCAGAAAAAACCCAGGATCCGTTCAACAAGTATGTGAAGAATGCGAAAGTATGAGTCTGATGAGTGAAAATCCCAGACCTAACCTAGACCTAACATGCGTTATCCTCTAAAATATTGCTCCAAACCAGGTTTCATGGACTGTCTCAGTGTGGTACCACACTACTACGTGATCCAAACCAGAAAAAACCCAGGATCTGTTCAACAAGTATCTGAAAAACGCGAAAGTATGAGTCTGTTGAGTGAAAATCCCAGGGCTAACCTAACCTAACATGCGTTATCCTCTAAAATATTGATCGAAACCAGGTTTAATGGACTGTTTCAGTGTGGTACCACACTACTACGTGATTCAAACCAGAAAAAACCCAGGATCTGTTCAAAAAGTATGTGAAAAACGCGAAAGTATGAGCCTGATGAGGGCAAATCCAAGACCTATCCCAGACCTAACTTGCGATGTCCTCTAAGATATTGATGGAAACCAGGTTTAATTGACTGTTTCAGTGTGGTACCACATTACTACGTGATCTAATCCAGAAATAGCCCAGGATCTCGCCATGAAGTATGAGAAATATGCGAAAGTATGAGCCTGACGAGGGTAAATCCTAGACCTAACCCAGACCTAACATGCGTTATCCTCTAAAATATTTATCAAGACCAGGTTTAATTGATTGTTTCAGTGTAGCTCCACATTACTACGTGATCCAAACCAGAAAAAACACAGGATCTGTTCAACGAGTATGTGAAAAACGCGAAAGTATGAGCCTGATGAGGGCAAATCCTAGACCTAACCCAAACCTAACATGCGTTATCCTCTAAAATATCTATCGAGACCAGGTTTAATTGAATGTTTCAGTGTGGTACCACATTACTACGTGATACAATCCAGAAAAAGCCCAGGATCTAGCCATCAAGATTGAGAAATATGCGAAAGAATGGGCCTGATGAGGGCAAATCCTAGACCTAATCCAGACCTAGCATGCGTTATCCTCTAAACTATTGATCGCAACCAGGTTTAATGGACTGTTTCAGTGTGGTACCACACTACTACGTGATCCAAACCAGAAAAAGCCGAGGATCAGTTCAACAAGTATGTGAAAAACGCGAAAGTATGAGTCTGATGAGGGCGAATCCCAGACCTATGCCAGACATAACTTGCGCTATCCTGTAAAATATTGATCGAAACCAGGTTTAATTGACTGTTTCAGCGTGGTACCAAATTACTACGTGATACAATCCAGAAACAGCCCAGGATCTAGCCATGAAGTATGAGAAATATGCGAAAGTATGAGCCTGATGAGGGCAAATCCTAGACTTAACCCAAACCTAACATGCGTTATCCTCTCAAATATTTATCAAGATCAGGTTTAATTGACCGTTTCAGTGTGGTACCACATTACTACGTGATCCAATCCAGAAATAGCCCAGGATCCAGCCATGAAGTATGAGAAATATGCGAAAGTATGAGCCTGATGAGGGCAAATCCTAGACCTAACCTAGACATCACATGAATTATTCTCTAAAATATTGATCGAAACCTGGTTTAATCGACTGTTTCAGTGTGGTACCACATTTCTATGTGATCCAAACCAGAAAATAACCCAGGATCTGTTCAACGAGTATGTGAAGTGTGCGAAAGTATGAGTCTGATGAGGTCAAATCCCAGACCTATCCCAGACCTAACATGCGTTATCCTCTAAAATATTGATCGCAACCAAGTTTAATGGACTGTTTCAGTGTGGTACCACACTACTACCTGATCCAAACCAGAAAAAACCCCGGATCTGTTCAACAAGTTTGTGAAAAACGCGAAAGTATGAGTCTGATGAGGTCAAATCCCAGGCCTAACCAAGACCTAACATGCGTTATCCTCAAAAATATTGATCGAAACCTGGTTTAATCGACTGTTTCAGTGTGGTACCACATTACTATGTGATCCAAACCAGAAAATAACCCAGGATCTGTTCAACGAGTATGTGAAGTGTGCGAAAGTATGACTCTGATGAGGTCAAATCCCAGTCCAATCCCAGACTTAACTTGCGTTATCCTCTAAAATATTGATCGAAACCAGGTTTAATCGACTGTTTCAGTGTGGTACCACATTACTACGTGATCCAAACCAGAAAAAACCCAGTATCAGTTCAACAAGTATGTGAAGAATGCGAAAGTATGAGTCTGATGAGTGAAAATCCCAGGGCTAACCTAGACCTCACATGCGTTATCCTCTAAAATATTGATCGATACCAGGTTTAATCGGCTGTTTCAGTGTGGTATCACACTACTACGTGACCCAAACCAGAAAAACCCATGACCTGTTCAACAAGTATGTGAAAAACGCGAAAGTATGAGCCTGATGAGGGCAAATCCCAGACCTATCCCAGACCTAACTTGCGTTATCCTCTAAAATATTGATTGAAACCAGGTTTAATTGACTGTTTCAGCGTGGTACCACATTACTACGTGATACAATCCAGAAACAGCCCAGGATCTAGCCATGAAGAATAAGAAATATGCGAAAGCATGAGCCTGATGGGGGCATATCCTAGACCTAACCCAGACCTAACATGCGTTATCCTCTAAAATATTTATCAAGACCAGGTTTAATTGATTGTTTCATTGTGGTCCCACATGACTACGTGATCCAAACCAGAAAAAACCCAGGATCTGTTCAACATGTATGAGAAATATGCGAAAGAATGAGCCTGATGAGAGCAAATCCCAGACCTAACCTAGACATCACATGAATTATTCTCTAAAATATTGATCGAAACCTGGTTTAATCGACTGTTTCAGTGTGGTACCACATTTCTATGTGATCCAAACCAGAAAATAACCCAGGATCTGTTCAACGAGTATGTGAAGTGTGCGAAAGTATGAGTCTGATGAGGTCAAATCCCAGACCTATCCCAGACCTAACTTGCGTTATCCTCTAAAATATTGATCCAAACCAGGTTTAATGGACTGTTTCAGTGTGGTACCACACTACTACGTGATACAAACCAGAAAAAACCCATGATCTGTACAACAAGTATGTGAAAAACGCGAAAGTATGAGCCTGATGAGGGCAAATCCCAGACCTAACCCAGACCTAACATGCGTTATCCTCAAAAGTATTGATCGAAACCTGGTTTAATCGACTGTTTCATAGTGGTACCACATTACTATGTGATACAAACCAGAAAATGTCCCAGGATCTGTTCAACGAGTATGTGAGGTGTGCGAAAGTATGAGTCTGATAAGGGCAAATCCCAGACCTAACCTAGACATCACATGAATTATTCTCTAAAATATTGATCGAAACCTGGTTTAATCGACTGTTTCTGTGTGGTACCACACTACTACGTGATACAAACCAGAAAAAACCTAGGATCTGTTCAACAAGTATGTGAAAAACGCGAAAGTATGAGCCTGATGAGGGCAAATCCCAGACCTATCCCAGACCTAACTTGCGTTGTCCTCTAAGATATTGATGGAAACCAGGTTTAATTGACCGTTTCAGTGTTGTACTTCATTACTACGTGATGCAATCCAGAAAAAGCCCAGGATCTAGCCATCGAGTATGAGAAATATGCGAAAGAATGAGCCTGATGAGAGCAAATCCCAGACCTAACCTAGACCTAACATGAATTATTCTCTAAAATATTGATCGAAACCAGGTTTAATTGACTCTTTCAGTGTGGTCCCACATTACTACGTGATCCAAACAAGAAAAAACCCAGGATCCGTTCAACAAGTATGTGAAGAATGCGAAAGTATGAGCCTGATGAGTGAAAATCCCAGACCAATCCCAGACTTAACTTGCGTTATCCTCTAAAATATTGATCGAAACCAGGTTTAGTCGACTGTTTCAGTGTGGTACCACATTACTACGTGATCCAAACCAGAAAAAACCCAGGATGTGTTCAACGAGTATGTGAAGTGTGCGAAAGTATGAGTCTGATGAGGGCAAATCCCAGACCTATCCCAGACCTAACATGCGTTATCCTCTAAAATATTTATCAAGACCAGGTTTAATTGATTGTTTCTGTGTGGGCCCACATTTCTACGTGATCCAAACCAGAAAAAACCCAGGATCCGTTCAACAAGTATGAGAAATATGCGAAAGAATGAGCCTGATGAGAGCAAATCCCAGACCTAACCTAGACCTAACATGCGTTATCCTCTAAAATATTTATCAAGACCAGGTTTAATTGATTGTTTCAGTGTGGTCCCACATTACTATGTGATCCAAACCGGAAAATAACCCACGATCTGTTCAACGAGTATGTGAAGTGTGCGAAAGTATGAGTCTGATGAGGTCAAATCCCAGACCAATCCCAGACTTAACTTCCGTTATCTAAAATATTGATCGAAACCAGGTTTAGTCGACTGTTTCAGTGTGGTACCACATTACTACGTGATCCAAACCAGAAAAAACCCAGGATCTGTTCAACGAGTATGTGAAGTGTGCGAAAGTATGAGTCTGATGAGGGCAAATCCCAGACCTATCCCAGACCTAACATGCGTTATCCTCTAAAATATTTATCAAGACCAGGTTTAATTGATTGTTTCAGTGTGGGCCCATATTACTACGTGATCCAAACCAGAAAAAACCCAGGATCCGTTCAACAAATATGTGAAGAATGCGAAAGTATGAGTCTGATGAGTGAAAATCCCAGGGCTAACCAAGACCTCACATGCGTTATCCTCTAAAATATTGATCGAAACCAGGTTTAATCGACTGTTTCAGTGTGGTGTCACACTACTACGTGACCCAAACCAGAAAAACCCATGATCTGTTTAACAAGTATGTGAAAAACGCGAAAGTATGAGCCTGATGAGGGCAAATCCCAGACCTAACCCAGACCTAACATGCGTTATCCTCAAAAGTATTGATCGAAACCTGGTTTAATCGACTGTTTCATAGTGGTACCACATTACTATGTGATCCAAACCAGAAAATATCCCAGGATCTGTTCAACGAGTATGTGAGGTGTGCGAAAGTATGAGTCTGATAAGGGCAAATCCCAGACCTAACCTAGACATCACATGAATTATTCTCTAAAATATTGATCGAAACCTGGTTTAATCGACTGTTTCTGTGTGGTACCACACTACTACGTGATACAAACCAGAAAAAACCCTGGATCTGTTCAACAAGTATGTGAAAAACGCGAAAGTATGAGCCTGATGAGGGCAAATCCCAGACCTATCCCAGACCTAACTTGCGTTGTCCTCTAAGATATTGATGGAAACCAGGTTTAATTGACTGTTTCAGTGTTGTACTTCATTACTACGTGATGCAATCCAGAAAAAGCCCAGGATCTAGCCATCGAGTATGAGAAATATGCGAAAGAATGAGCCTGATGAGAGCAAATCCCAGACCTAACCTAGACCTAACATGAATTATTCTCTAAAATATTGATCGAAACCAGGTTAATTGACTGTTTCAGTGTGGTCCCACATTACTACGTGATCCAAACAAGAAAAAACCCAGGATCCGTTCAACAAGTATGTGAAGAATGCGAAAGTATGAGCCTGATGAGTGAAAATCCCAGACCAATCCCAGACTTAACTTGCGTTATCCTCTAAAATATTGATCGAAACCAGGTTTAGTCGACTGTTTCAGTGTGGTACCACATTACTACGTGATCCAAACCAGAAAAAACCCAGGATCTGTTCAACGAGTATGTGAAGTGTGCGAAAGTATGAGTCTGGTGAGGGCAAATCCCAGACCTATCCCAGACCTAACATGCGTTATCCTCTAAAATATTTATCAAGACCAGGTTTAATTGATTGTTTCAGTGTGGTACCACATTACTACGTGATCCAAACCAGAAAAAACCCAGGATCCGTTCAACAAGTATGTGAAGAATGCGAAAGTATGAGTCTGATGAGTGAAAATCCCAGGGCTAACCTAGGCCTAACATGCGTTATCCTCTAAAATATTGATCGAAACCAGGTTTAATCGACTGTTTCAGTGTGGTACCACATTACTACGTGATCCAAACCAGAAAAAACACAGGATCCGTTCAACAAGTATGTGAAGAATGCGAAAGTATGAGTCTGATGAGTGAAAATCCCAGGGCTAACCTAGACCTAACATGCGTTATCCTCTTAAATATTGATCCAAACCAGGTTTAATCGACTGTTTCAGTGTGGTACCACATTACTACGTGATCCAAACCAGAAAAAACAATGAATCCGTTCAACAAGTATGTGAAGAATGCGAAAGTATGAGTCTGATGGGTGAAAATCCCAGGCCTAACCTAGACCTAACAAGCGTTATCCTCAAAAATATTGATCGAAACCTGGTATAATCGACTGCTTCAGTGTGGTACCACATTACTATGTGATCCAAACCAGAAAATAACCCAGGATCTGTTCAACGAGTATGTGAAGTATGCGAAAGTATGAGTCTGATGAGGTCAAATCCCAGACCAATCCCAGACTTAACTTGCGTTATCCTCTAAAATATTGATCGAAACCAGGTTTAATCGACTGTTTCAGTGTGGTACCACATTACTACGTGATCCAAACCAGAAAAAACCCAGGATCCGTTCAACAAGTATGTGAAGAATGCGAAAGTATGAGCCTGATGAGAGCAAATCCCAGACCTAACCTAGACCTAACATGCGTTATCCTCTAAAATATTGCTCCGAACCAGGTTTAATGGACTGTTTCAGTGTGGTACCACACTACCACGTGATCCAAACCAGAAAAAAACCAGGATCTGTTCAACATGTATGAGAAATATGCGAAAGAATGAGCCTGATGAGAGCAAATCCCAGACCTAACCTAGACATCACATGAATTATTCTCTAAAATATTGATCGAAACCTGGTTTAATCGACTGTTTCAGTGTGGTACCACATTACTACGTGATCCAAACCAGAAAAAACAATGAATCCGTTCAACAAGTATGTGAAGAATGCGAAAGTATGAGTCTGATGAGTGAAAATCCCAGGCCTAACCTAGACCTAACATGCGTTATCCTCAATAATATTGATCGAAACCAGGTTTAATTGAGAGTTTCAGTGTTCTACTTCATTACTACGTGCTGCAATCGTGAAAAAGTCCAGGATCTAGCCGTCAAGTATGAGAAATATGCGAAAGAATGAGCCTGATGAGAGCAAATCCCAGACCTAACCTAGACCTAACATGAATTATTCTCTAAGATATTCATCAAAACCAGGTTTAATTGACCGTTTCAGTGTGGTACCACATTACTACGTGATCCAATCCAGAAATAGCCCAGGATCCAGCCATGAAGTATGAGAAATATGCGAAAGAATGAGCCTGATGAGAGCAAATCCCAGACCAAACCTAGACCTAACATGAATTATTCTCTAAAATATTGATCGAAACCAGGTTTAATTGACTGTTTCAGTGTTGTACTTCATTACTACGTGATGCAATCCAGAAAAAGCCCAGGATCTAGCCATCAAGTATGAGAAATATGCGAAAGAATGAGCCTGATGAGAGCAAATCCCAGACCTAACCTAGACCTAACATGCGTTATCCTCTACAATATTTATCAAGATCAGGTTTAATTGATTGTTTCAGTGTGGTACCACATTACTACGTGATCCACACCAGAAAAAACCCAAGATCCGTTCAACAAATATGTGAAGAATGCGAAAGTATGAGACTGATGAGTGAAAATCCCAGGCCTAACCTAGACCTAACATGCGTTATCCTCAATAATATTGATCGAAACCAGGTTTAATTGAGTGTTTCAGTGTTCTACTTCATTACAACGGGATGCAATCCAGAAAAAGCACAGGATCTAGCCATCTAGTATGAGAAATATGCGAAAATATGAGTCTGATGAGTGAAAATCCCAGACCTAACCAAGACCTAACATGCGTTATCCTCCAAAATATTGATCGAAACCTGGTTTAATCGACTGTTTCAGTGTGGTACCACATTACTATGTGATCCAAACCAGAAAATAACCCAGGATCTGTTCAACGAGTATGTGAAGTGTGCGAAAGTATGAGTCTGATGAGGGCAAATCCCAGACCTATCCCAGACCTAACATGCGTTATCCTCTAAAATATTTATCAAGATCAGTATTAATTGATTGTTTCAGTGTGGTCCCACACTACTACGTGATCCAAACCAGAAAAAACCCAGGATCTGTTCAACAAGTATGTGAAAAACGCGGAAAGTATGAGCCTGATGAGGGCAAATCCCAGACCTATCCCAGACCTAACTTGCGTTGTCCTCTAAGATAATGATGGAAACCAGGTTTAATTGACTGTTTCAGTGTTGGACTTCATTACTACGTGATGCAATCCAGAAAAAGCCCAGCATCTAGCCATCAAGTATGAGAAATATGCGAAAGAATGAGCCTGATGGGAGCAAATCCCAGACCTATCCTAGACATAACATGAATTATTCTCTAAAATATTGATCGAAACCAGGTTTAATTGACTGTTTCAGTGTGGTCCCACATTACTACGTGATCCAAACCAGAAAAAACCCAGGATCCGTTCAACAAGTATGTGAAGAATGCGAAAGTATGAGTCTGATGAGTGAAAATCCCAGGCCTAACCTAAACCTAACATGCGTTATCCTCAAAAATATTGATCGAAACCTGGTTTAATCGACTGTTTCAGTGTGGCACCACATTACTATGTGATCAAAACCAGAAAATAACCCAGGATCTGTTCAACGAGTATGTGAAGTGTGCGAAAGTATGAGTCTGATGAGGGCAAATCCCAGACCTATCCCAGACCTAACATGCGTTATCCTCTAAAATATTTATCAAGACCAGGTTTAATCGACTGTTTCAGTGTGGTATCACACTACTACGTGACCCAAACCAGAAAAAACCCATGATCTGTACAACAAGTATGTGAAAAACGCGAAAGTATGAGCCTGATGAGGGCAAATCCCAGACCTAACCCAGACCTAACATGCGTTATCCTCAAAAGTATTGATCGAAACCAGGTTTAATCGACTGTTTCAGTGTGGAACCACATTACTATGTGATCCAAACCAGAAAATAACCCAGGATCTGTTCAACAAGTATGTGAAGAATGCGAAAGTATGAGTCTGATGAGTGAAAATCGTAGGGCTAACCTAGACCTCACATGCGTTATCCTCTAACATATTGATCGAAACCAGGTTTAATCCACTGTTTCAGTGTGGTATCACACTACTACGTGACCCAAACCAGAAAAAACCCATGATTTGTTCAACAAGTATGTGAAAAACGCGAAAGTATGAGCCTGATGAGGGCAAATCCCAGACCTATCCCAGACCTGACTTGCGTTATCCTATAAAATAATGATCGAAACCAGGTTTAATTGACCGTTTCAGTGTGGTACCACATTACTACGTGATCCAAACCAGAAAAAACCCAGGATCCGTTCAACAAGTATGTGAAGAATGCGAAAGTATGAGTCTTATCAGTGAAAATCTCAGGCCTTACCTAGACCTAACTTGCGTTGTCCTCTAAAATATTGATTGAAACCAGGTTTAATTGACTGTTTCAGCGTGGTACCACATTACTACGTGATACAATCCAGAAACAGCCCAGGATCAGTTCAACAAGTATGTGAAGAATGCGAAAGTATGAGCCTGATGAGTGAAAATCCCAGGGCTAACCTATACCTGACATGCGTTATCCTCTAAAATATTGATCGAAACCAGGTTTAATCCACTGTTTCAGTGTGGTATCACACTACTACGTGACCCAAACCAGAAAAAACCCATGATCTGTTCAACAAGTATGTGAAAAACGCGAAAGTATGAGCCTGATGAGGGCAAATCCCAGACCTATCCCAGACCTAACTTGCGTTGTCCTCTAAGATAATGATCGAAACCAGGTTTAATTGACCGTTTCAGTGTGGTACCACATTACTACGTGATCCAAACCAGAAAAAACCCAGGATCCGTTCAACAAGTATGTGAAGAATGCGAAAGTATGAGTCTGATCAGTGAAAATCTCAGGCCTTACCTAGACCTAACTTTTTTTTTTTTTTTTTTTTTTTTTTTTTTTTTTTTTTTGTCGTGGGGAAAATCTTCGAAAGACCTCTCCCCAAGGAGGTGGGAGGGGTGTGTGGGATTCCCCGCGCCCGTACAACGACAGGCGCGGGACCTACCCACTAAAAACCCCACGGTGACCCTTCGGCACGCTTTGGGAGGATACCGGGAATCGCTCGAAGCATTCTTCCGGTATCCTCCCTGTGCCCGCGCTTTCGCGCCCATCCCCCGGGGGGACAATCGGTCCCCCCAGTAGACACACTGCCTCATAGCGGCGGGACGGGGCCACTCCATCCCGCCGCTATCCGTCCCGGGGCCGCGTTTAGTGGCGGCTGCGAGCCCCAACTCGCAACCGCCCGCGACCCCGTTTCCACCCCTCGGCGGCCGGGCGTTCATGGCCGCACCAGACCGCCGAGGGTGCCTCCCCTTGCGTCGGACCGGTAGGGGGAGGCACTCCTACCCCCAACCGGTCCGACCCGGCGCCGCCTGGCGGGAGGAGGGTCCCCTCAGGACCCCCCTCCCAGCCTAGGTCATCCGCCACGCCGAGGCGGCCGCCCGCGACGCCTCGCGACCGGGCGACGACCTCGGGCCACCGCACGAGCGCGCGCTTCAGCACGCCGCTGAAGCTCGCGCTCCCTCCCCGCGGCCTCCTTCTGCAACATTACGTTCTCGCAGAAGGAGGCCACGGCCCTCCACTTCTCCTCGCTGCCGAGCATGGCGCGCACCACGCCCGGCAGCGAGACATCCCGCCCGACGACGCCGACCAGGACACGGCGCTCCCCCTCCCACGCGGGGCATACCTCCAGGGTATGATCCGCCGTGTCCTGCTCAGCGTCGCAGTGGCAGCAACGCGCCGTCGGCTCCTTCCCTATCCGGCACAGGTATCTTCCGAAGCTGCCATGCCCGGAAAATACCTGTGCCAGCCGGTAGGTGAGGCTGCCATGGCCTCTGTCCAGCCACTCCTTCAGGAGTGGCCGAACAGCCCCGACAGTCCGGTGCCCCGCGGTTGGCAGAGCCAGCCGCTCCTGCCACGCGAGCAACACGGACTGCCGGGCCAGGCGCTTCAAATCGCCCCAAGCAGGTTCCTGCCCGCCCGGGGCCGCCCCCACCCCCGCGCGACGGTCGACGCGGTGCCGGTACATCACCGCGTGTGACCGCGCGAGCAGGTCCATGGGCGGCATCCCCGCTAGAACCGTCGCCGCCTCATGTGACATGGTCCGATACCCGCGGACGACCCTGAGCGCCATGCGCCTCTGCACCCGACGCAGCATAGTCATGCTGCGCCGGGAGGCAGCCAGGTCGTCCGCCCAGACGGGGGCCCCGTATAGGGCCACCGACTGGACCATTGCCACATAGAGGCGACGAACTCGGCCCGCCGGGCCCCCCAGGTTGGGCAGGATCCGGCCCAGAGCCGCAGCCATCCTTTCCAACCGGGGGACCAGGCAGCGGAAATGCTTCTCGAAACGCCAGTGGCTATCGAGGATCAGCCCCAGATACCTGATCTGGGGCTTCACCTCGATGTCAGCCCCACCCACCCGAATCAGAGGGGGCGGCGGATCCTGCCGAGGTGAATGAAACGCAATCACCTCGGTCTTATGGACCGCCACCGTCATCCCCATCCCCCTGATCCGGTCGACGACGCGTTGCGACCCCTGTTCCGCGCGACGCATGGCCCTCCCCCAGTGCGCCCCGACGGCCAGCACCAGTGTGTCATCCGCATAACACACCGTGCTGACGCCGTCGGGGAGGCCGGCCCGCAACACCGAGTCGTACGCGATGTTCCACAGGAGTGGCCCGAGGACCGACCCCTGCGGAACACCGCAGTACACCTCCCTCCGCATATCACCATCCCGGCCCGGATACTCGATCCACCTGGCTCGGAGATAATCCCCGACGATCGCCCTGAGACAAGGGGGGACTCGATGATATTCGAGCCCCCTCCTTATCTCTTCCCAGGGGAGGGTGTTAAAGGCATTGGCAATATCCAAGCATATAGCCAATGCCACCCCTCCCCGGGAGACGGCCGCCTCCGAGAGGGCCCTCACACGACCTATCGCGTCGATAGTCGATCGGCCCCCCCGGAAACCGAACTGGCAGTCGGCCAGACCGGGATCACCCCGCGACAGGTGCTCGACGAGGCGGGCAGCAATCACACGCTCGAAGAGCTTGCCCACCTCGTCGAGGAGACAAATGGGCCGGTATGCGGAGGGAGACTCCGCGGGCCGACCCTCCTTCCGGAGGAGGACCATCCTCGCCACCTTCCAACTGGGGGGGAATCGCCCGTCCCTCAGGCAGCGGTCGAACAACCGCCTGAGGTCGGCCCCAAGGACGCCCTGGGTCAAGACCCAAACCCGGCCGGGCACACCATCCGGACCCGGGGCCGTGTTACGAACCCCGAGCCGTCTGATGGCCGCTGCCAGCTCCTCCTGCGTGACCCCCAGCTCGGCCGTCCACTCCACTGGGACAGCCGCCGCCGCCGGAGGACGCGGTCCCCTCTCCCCAATTGGGAAGAGTGTATTGACCACGTCCTCCAGCAGCCGGGGGTCAAGACCCTCGGTGACGGGGGGCGCCCACGGGCGGAGCTTATTCAGCACCACCTTATATGGGCGCCCCCATAGATCGTCATCAAGGGTCTGGAGGAGCTCCTTCCATGCCTGGGTCTTGGCCCGTTTGATGGCGACCTGCAGAGCAACCCGCGCCACGCGGTATGCTCCATACAGGTCATCAGCTGCCCTCGCTCGCGCCACGCCGTCGCCTGTACGTAGACGACGGCGCGCGCGGGTGTACTGGCGTCGGGCGCGGACAGTCGCGACTCGCAACTCCGCGATCGCGTCCGACCACCAGTACACCGCCCGGCGAGGAGAAGCCCGCCCGACCCGAGGCATCGCCGCGTCGCGAATACCCGCGACCAATGCTCCGAGCCGGGCGACCTCCTCCTCTATGCTCGGCAACTCGGCCGCTCCCTGCGGCCAAGTTGCAGCGAGGGCAGCTGCCATCAGGGCGTCCTTGTCCAGGCGCCGAAGCGCCCAGCGGCGTGGTGGGGTGCCACGCAGGCGGCCGTGTCGGGATGCACTCGCGCCGGCAGAGACCTCCATCCGGATGTACCGGTGATCGGAGAGTGTCTCTGCCCCCGCGACCACATGCCAACCCGACACCATGCGCACGGCGTTGGGGGTCGCGAATCCAACATCCACGATGGACCCCCCATATCGCCGCACGCATGTGTGCTCCGACCCCCGGTTCAATACCCGGAGGTCGAGCCCCGCCGCCCAATCGCCCAGGATCCCGCCGCGAACGGAGGTCCTGGGGGATCCCCAAGCCACCGACTTGGCATTAAAATCCCCCAGGATCAGTACCGGCCGGGCCGCGTAGCGCTGCACGCATGCCGCGACCTCGGCCAAATACAGCTCGAACGCAGCGTGACCGCTACGGGGCGAAATGTAGCACCCCACCACAGCGACTGCCCCCCAGTCCACGACGACGAATCCCCGACCGCGCTCCAACAAGGAGAACGGTGGGGACCAGTCGCCCCCTCCCCATACCGTCGCCACCAAGCCGTCCGCGTCGCCCACCCAATGAGGGTGATCAGGGACGCGGTACGGCTCGGCGGCGACCGCCAGGCCAACCCCCCACTCCGCGAGGACTTGGGACATCAAGTCCTGTGCCGCGCGGCAGTGGTTGAGGTTGGCCTGGAGGAGGAGGCGGGGCGGCATTAATTAATGGCCGCGCCAGCCTCCTCCCGGCCGTCCGTCCCCGTAGCACCGTCCACCTCCATGGAGGACGATGCCACCGCCCTCGGCACCGGAGCCGGTGCAGCCCGCCTCTTCCTCTCCTTCCGGGAGGGGGGGGAGCACTTCTTGCTCCCCACCCTGTGATCGGCTGGCCTCCCCATGTCCGCACACAGCGGGCAGTGGGGGGCCGCCGAGCACTGGCTCGCACGGTGCTCTTTGGCACCGCAGCGGTAACACTGACCGCTGCGGTCCACCGGCGAGGTGCACCACTGCCTCACGTGCCCCAATTCGAGGCAGCGGTGACACTGGAGCGGGCGCGGCGCGAGGATTTCCACTCGCGCCGAAACCCACCCCACCAACACCCTCCCGGATTCCGCCACCTTACGGGTGGCGGAGAGGGGGCACCGGGCCCACACCGACCCGAGGCCGGAGGGCGACCTGCGGATCTCTCCGATCCGCAGGTCCTCCACAGGACAGTCCCCCGCCCTCGCAAGGGCACGGGACACATCCTGTGCGCTGACCGAGTCGTCCAGCCCACAAACGCGCATCTCCGTGCGCTTCGTGGGCCGGGCGACCCGGACACCTCGCTCGCCCAGCTGCTCCCGGAGCCTCTGGGCGAGACGATCCGCCTTCGCGCCGCCTTCTGCACCGGGGATCTCCAGCAAGAGACCCCCGGTCACGGCCCTCTTCGCCCTCACGGAGGCGATGCCCAGCTCTTCCAGGGAAATATTCTCCCTGGCGAGCCGCATCGCCTCCGCGAGGGTCAGGTCGCCCCCCTGCGCAACGGTCAGCGTCACCGCTGCCGTTTTTGGGGGACGACCTGGTCGTGCCTTCCCGACCTTCGCGGCCTTTACCTTGGCCGCCGGCGGCGGAGGCGGAGGCCGCGGTTGCGAGGCCTTCCTCGCCGCCCGCTTCGCCTTCCGCCCCACCACCTCACTCCACGCCACCCCCCCTTGGGAGGGTGCTGTGGAGGACGCGACCACCGCGACCACGGGTACACCACCCCCCTTGGGGGTCGCGACCCGGGGCCCTGGTGCCGCAACGCTGGGCGGAGCCTTCACTCCGCCCTTCTTTGCCTTCCCCGACTGTACCGGAACAGGTCGGGGAGGCACCGCCTTCCTGCTGACCGCTCTTCCGGCGAGGAGCTCCTCCCGGAAGGCGGCCAGCTTGCCATCAATCATGTCCCCAATCCTCCTCAGAAGATCGTCTTCTGAGGAGGACGGGGACTTCTTCACGGGCGGAGTGCGGGTGGAGGGGCCCGCGGTGCCCCGCACCACTGCCGCCGCACTCCGCTTATTTACCTCCGCCGAGGGACGCGGCGGTGGAGGAGGAGGGAGGATGGGAGGGAGGGCCGCGCTGTTCCACAGCGCCTCTGCCCTCCTCCTCCCCTGTCGCTCCTCCTCCAACAGGAGCTGCAGACGGGCGTTCCGCCCTCTGAGCTCCCGCGCCGCCTCCCTCATTTCCTCCGCAGCGGCCTTCAGGGCCTCCGCGCCACCGCTTTTCTGCCCCTTAAAGGCGCAGGCAGCGGCGACTTTCTCCACCCGCCTCAGGGACGAGGAGATCCTCTCCGATATCTCCTCGGTCACCTCGTCCCTGAGGCAACTCAGCCTCACCGACGGGCTCATCGCCCCGCCCACCTCGACGACGGCCTGCCCCGTCCTCTTCCTCTTAGAGCCTATGTGGCTCGTGCTGGAGGAGAAGGACGAGACCGACGCCGTCTCGTCGTCCTCCTCCACCCTCCACGAAGCCGGACCTGGCGCTGAGTGGGGTGCGAGCGCCGCCACCCTAACCCCAACCCCGTCTCCGTCCTCCCCAACCGACAAAACCCGCCCCATCCCCATTTTATTTTCTGTGTCCATAAAAATCCCACGAGATGGTCGGAAATAAAGGTCCACCCGGGCAGAGCCGCCTTACCCGGGTAAGCCTAATACTCCGGGGGTTCGGCAGGTTCCCCGGAGGTGGTCGCTTGGGATTGGGCCTTCTCCCCCAACCATGCATCCCATCGCCGCGCACCATAGCTTAGGATTGGAGGGCCATTTTATAGAGTCGCCATACTCGTGGCCCAGGCGGTTAAGCCAAGACCCCCGTTCCTCCTGCCGTCACGTACCATTCACAAAAACCAATAGGGAATTGTGAATGGGTCGTTGTGACGACCAACAGGAGGCTTACGGTGTGTGTATGACTCGGGTACCCCGGGTTCGTTAAGCCCGTACTGCAGCTGAAAGGCTGGCAGCCCCTGAGGGGACCTAGACCTAACTTGCGTTGTCCTCTTAAATATTGATGAAAACCAGGTTTCATTGACTGTTTCAGTGTGGTACTACATTACTACGTGATGCAATCCAGAAAAAGCCCAGGATCTAGCCATCAAGTATGAGAAATATGCGAAAGAATGAGCCTGATGAGAGCAAATCTCAGACCTAACCTAGATCTAACATGCGTTATCCTCTAAAATATTGAGCGAAACCAGGTTTAATGAACTGTTTCAGTGTGGTCCCACATTACTACGTGATCCAAACCAGAAAAAACCCAGGATCCGTTCAACAAGTATGTGAAGAATGCGAAAGTATGAGTCTGATGAGTGAAAGTCCCAGACCTAACCTAGGCCTAACATGCGTTATCCTCTAAAATATTGATTGAAACCAGGTTTAATTGACTGTTTCAGCGTGGTACCACATTACTACGTGATACAATCCAGAAACAGCCCAGGATCTAGCCATGAAGTATGAGAAATATGCGAAAGTATGAGCCTGATGGGGGCATATCCTAGACCTAACCCAGACCTAACATGCGTTATCCTCTAAAATATTTATCAAGACCAGGTTTAATTGACTGTTTCAGTGTGGTCCCACATTACTACGTGATCCAAACCAGAAAAAACCCAGGATCTCTTCAACATGTATGAGAAATATGCGAAAGAATGAGCCTGATGAGAGGAAATCCCAGACCTAACCTAGACATCACATGAATTATTCTCTAAAATATTGATCGAAACCTGGTTTAATCGACTGCTTCAGTGTGCTACCACATTACTATGTGATCCAAACCAGAAAATAACCCAGGATCTGTTCAACGGGTATGTGAAGTGTGCGAAAGTATGAGTCTGATGAGGTCAAATCCCAGACCTATCCCAGACCTAACTTGCGTTATCCTCTAAAATATTGATCGAAACCAGGTTTAATCGACTGTTTCAGTGTGGTCCCACACTACAACGTGATCCAAACCAGAGAAAACCCAGGATCTGTTCAACAAGTATGCGGAAAACGCGAAACTGTGAGCCTGAGGAGGGCACATCTTAGACCTAACACAGAGACCTAAGATGCGTTATCCTCTAAAATATTTATCCAGACCAGGTTTCATTGAATGTTTCAGTGTGGTACCACATTACTACGTGATACAATCCAGAAATAGCCCAGGATCTATCCATGAAGTAAGAGAAATATGCGAAGGTATGAGCCTGGCGAGGGCAAATCCTAGACCTAACCCAGACCTAACATGCGTTATCCTCTAAAATATTCATCAAGACCAGGTTTAATTGATTGTTTCTGTGTGGTCCCACATTACTACGTGACCCAATCCAGAAAAAACCCAGGATCTGTTCAACAAGTATGTGAAAAACGCGAAAGTATGAGCCTGATGAGGGCAAATCCCAGACTTTTCCCAGACCTAACTTGCGTTATCCTCTAAAATATTGATCGAAACCAGGTTTAATTGACTGTTTCTGTGTGGTACCACATTACTACGTGATACAATCCAGAAATAGCCCAGGATCTATCCATGAAGTAAGAGAAATATGCGAAGGTATGAGCCTGACGAGGGCAAATCCTAGACCTAACCCAGACCTAACATGCGTTATCCTCTAAAATATTCATCAAGACCAGGTTTAATTGATTGTTTCTGTGTGGTCCCACATTACTACGTGATCCAAACCAGAAAAACCCCAGGATCCGTTCAACAAGTATGAGAAGAATGCGAAAGTATGAGTCTGATGAGTGAAAATCCCGGGCCTAACCTAGACCTAACATGCGTTATCCTCAAAAATATTGATCGAAACCTGGTTTAATCGACTGTTTCAGTGTGGTACCACATTACTATGTGATCCAAACCAGAAAATAACCCAGGATCTGTTCAACGAGTATATGAAGTGTGCGAAAGTGTGAGTCTGATGAGGGCAAATCCAAGACCTATCCCAGACCTAACATGCGTTGTCCTCTAAGATAATGATGGAAACCAGGTTTAATTGACTGTTTCAGTGTTGTACTTCATTACTACGTGATGCAATCCAGAAAAAGCCCAGCATCTAGCCATCAAGTATGAGAAATATGCGAAAGAATGAGTCTGATGAGTGAAAATCCCAGGCCTAACCTAGACCTAACATGCGTTATCCTCAAAAATATTGATCGAAACCTGGTTTAATCGACTGTTTCAGTATGGTACCACATTACTATGTGATCCAAACCAGAAAATAACCCAGGATCTGTTCAACGAGTATGTGAAGTGTGCGAAAATATGAGTCTGATGAGGTCAAATCCCAGACCAATCCCAGACTTAACTTGCGTTATCCTCTTAAATATTGATCGAAACCAGGTTTCATTGAATGTTTCAGTGTGGTACCACTTTACTACGTGATCCAATCCAGAAATAGCCCAGGATCTAGCCATGAAGTATGAGAAATATGCGATAGTAAGAGCGTGATGAGGGCAAACCCTAGACCTATCCCAGACCTAATTTGCGTTATCCTCTAAAATATTGATCGAAACCAGGTTTAATTGACTGTTTCAGCGTGGTACCACATTACTACGTGATACAATGCAGAAACAGCCCAGGATCTAGCCATGAAGTATGAGAAATATGCGAAAGTATGAGCCTGATGAGGGCAAATCCTAGACGTAACCCAGACCTAACATGCGTTATCCTCAAAAGTATTGATCGAAACCTGGTTTAATCGACTGTTTCAGTGTGGTACCACATTACTATGTGATCCAAACCAGAAAATATCCCAGGATCTTTTCAACGAGTATGTGAAGTGTGCGAAAGTATGAGTCAGATAAGGGCAAATCTCAGACCTATCCCAGACCTAACATGCGTTATCCTCTAAAATATTGATTGAAACCAGGTTTAATTGACTGTTTCAGCGTGGTACCACATTACTACGTGATACAAACCAGAAAAAACCCAGGATCTGTTCAACAAGTATGTGAAAAACACGAGAGTATGAGCCTGATGAGGGCAAATCCCAGGCCTAAACAAGACCTAACATGCGTTATCCTCAAAAATATTGATCGAAACCTGGTTGAGTTGACTGTTTCAGTGTTGTACTTCATTACTACGTGATGCAATCCAGTAAAAGCCCAGCATCTAGCCATCAAGTATGAGAAATATGCGAAAGAATGAGCCTGATGAGAGCAAATCCCAGACCTAACCTAGACATAACATGAATTATTCTCTAAAATATTGATCGAAACCAGGTTTAATTGACTGTTTCATTGTGGTACCACATTACTACGTGATCCAAACCAGAAAATAATCCAGGATCTGTTCAACAAGTATGTGAAGAATGCGAAAGTATGAGCCTGATGAGTGAAAATCCCAGGCCTAAACAAGACCTAACTTGCGTTATCCTCTAAAATATTGATCGAAACCAGGTTTAATCGACTGTTTCAGTGTGGTATCACACTACTACGTGACCCAAACCAGAAAAAACCCATGATCTGTACAACAAGTATGTGAAAAACGCGAAAGTATGAGCCTGATGAGGGCAAATCCCAGACCTAACCCAGACCTAACATGCGTTATCCTCAAAAGTATTGATCGAAACCAGGTTTAATCGACTGTTTCAGTGTGGAACCACATTACTATGTGATCCAAACCAGAAAATAACCCAGGATCTGTTCAACAAGTATGTGAAGAATGCGAAAGTATGAGTCTGATTCCTCCTCCGGAAGGAGGGTCGGCCCGCGGAGTCTCCCTCCGCATACCGGCCCATTTGTCTCCTCGACGAGGTGGGCAAGCTCTTCGAGCGTGTGATTGCTGCCCGCCTCGTCGAGCACCTGTCGCGGGGTGATCCCGGTCTGGCCGACTGCCAGTTCGGTTTCCGGGGGGGCCGATCGACTATCGACGCGATAGGTCGTGTGAGGGCCCTCTCGGAGGCGGCCGTCTCCCGGGGAGGGGTGGCATTGGCTATATGCTTGGATATTGCCAATGCCTTTAACACCCTCCCCTGGGAAGAGATAAGGAGGGGGCTCGAATATCATCGAGTCCCCCCTTGTCTCAGGGCGATCGTCGGGGATTATCTCCGAGCCAGGTGGATCGAGTATCCGGGCCGGGATGGTGATATGCGGAGGGAGGTGTACTGCGGTGTTCCGCAGGGGTCGGTCCTCGGGCCACTCCTGTGGAACATCGCGTACGACTCGGTGTTGCGGGCCGGCCTCCCCGACGGCGTCAGCACGGTGTGTTATGCGGATGACACACTGGTGCTGGCCGTCGGGGCGCACTGGGGGAGGGCCATGCGTCGCGCGGAGCAGGGGTCGCAACGCGTCGTCGACCGGATCAGGGGGATGGGGATGACGGTGGCGGTCCATAAGACCGAGGTGATTGCGTTTCATTCACCTCGGCAGGATCCGCCGCCCCCTCTGATTCGGGTGGGTGGGGCTGACATCGAGGTGAAGCCCCAGATCAGGTATCTGGGGCTGATCCTCGATAGCCACTGGCGTTTCGAGAAGCATTTCCGCTGCCTGGTCCCCCGGTTGGAAAGGATGGTTGCGGCTCTGGGCCGGATCCTGCCCAACCTGGGGGGCCCGGCGGGCCGAGTTCGTCGCCTCTATGTGGCAATGGTCCAGTCGGTGGCCCTATACGGGGCCCCCGTCTGGGCGGACGACCTGGCTGCCTCCCGGCGCAGCATGACTATGCTGCGTCGGGTGCAGAGGCGCATGGCGCTCAGGGTCGTCCGCGGGTATCGGACCATGTCACATGAGGCGGCGACGGTTCTAGCGGGGATGCCGCCCATGGACCTGCTCGCGCGGTCACACGCGGTGATGTACCGGCACCGCGTCGACCGTCGCGCGGGGGTGGGGGCGGCCCCGGGCGGGCAGGAACCTGCTTGGGGCGATTTGAAGCGCCAGGCCCGGCAGTCCGTGTTGCTCGCGTGGCAGGAGCGGCTGGCTCTGCCAACCGCGGGGCACCGGACTGTCGGGGCTGTTCGGCCACTCCTGAAGGAGTGGCTGGACAGAGGCCATGGCAGCCTCACCTACCGGCTGGCACAGGTATTTTCCGGGCATGGCAGCTTCGGAAGATACCTGTGCCGGATAGGGAAGGAGCCGACGGCGCGTTGCTGCCACTGCGACGCTGAGCAGGACACGGCGGATCATACCCTGGAGGTATGCCCCGCGAGGGAGGGGGAGCGCCGTGTCCTGGTCGGCGTCGTCGGGCGGGATGTCTCGCTGCCGGGCGTGGTGCGCGCCATGCTCGGCAGCGAGGAGAAGTGGAGGGCCGTGGCCTCCTTCTGCGAGAACGTAATGTTGCAGAAGGAGGCCGCGGGGAGGGAGCGCGAGCTTCAGCGGCGTGCTGAAGCGCGCGCTCGTGCGGTGGCCCGAGGTCGTCGCCCGGTCGCGAGGCGTCGCGGGCGGCCGCCTCGGCGTGGCGGATGACCTAGGCTGGGAGGGGTGTCCTGAGGGGACCCTCCTCCCGCCAGGCGGCGCCGGGTCGGACCGGTTGGGGGTAGGAGTGCCTTCCCCTACCGGTCCGACGCAAGGGGAGGCACCCTCGGCGGTCTGGTGCGGCCATGAACGCCCGGCCGCCGAGGGATGGAAACGGGGTCGCGGGCGGTTGCGAGTTGGGGCTCGCAGCCGCCACTAAACGCGGCCCCGGGACGGATAGCGGCGGGATGGAGTGGCCCCGTCCCGCCGCTATGAGGCAGTGTGTCTACTGGGGGGACCGATTGTCCCCCCGGGGGATGGGCGCGAAAGCGCGGGCACGGGGAGGATACCGGAAGAATGCTTCGAGCGATTCCCGGTATCCTCCCAAAGCGTGCCGAAGGGTCACCGTGGGGTTTTTAGTGGGTAGGTCCCGCGCCTGTCGTTGTACGGGCGCGGGGAATCCCACACACGCCTCCCACCTCTCCCCAAGGAGGTGGGAGGGAGTCTTTCGAAGATTTTCCCCACGACAAAAAAAAAAAAAAAAAAAAAAAAAAAAAAGTATGAGTCTGATGAGTGAAAATCCCAGGGCTAACCTAGACCTCACATGCGTTATCCTCTAAAATATTGATCGAAACCAGGTTTAATCCACTGTTTCAGTGTGGTATCACACTACTACGTGACCCAAACCAGAAAAAACCCATGATTTGTTCAACAAGTATGTGAAAAACGCGAAAGTATGAGCCTGATGAGGGCAAATCCCAGACCTATCCCAGACCTGACTTGCGTTATCCTCTAAAATAATGATCGAAACCAGGTTTAATTGACCGTTTCAGTGTGGTACCACATTACTACGTGATCCAAACCAGAAAAAACCCAGGATCCGTTCAACAAGTATGTGAAGAATGCGAAAGTATGAGTCTTATCAGTGAAAATCTCAGGCCTTACCTAGACCTAACTTGCGTTGTCCTCTAAAATATTGATTGAAACCAGGTTTAATTGACTGTTTCAGCGTGGTACCACATTACTACGTGATACAGTCCAGAAACAGCCCAGGATCAGTTCAACAAGTATGTGAAGAATGCGAAAGTATGAGCCTGATGAGTGAAAATCCCAGGGCTAACCTATACCTGACATGCGTTATCCTCTAAAATATTGATCGAAACCAGGTTTAATCCACTGTTTCAGTGTGGTATCACACTACTACGTGACCCAAACCAGAAAAAACCCATGATCTGTTCAACAAGTATGTGAAAAACGCGAAAGTATGAGCCTGATGAGGGCAAATCCCAGACCTATCCCAGACCTAACTTGCGTTGTCCTCTAAGATAATGATCGAAACCAGGTTTAATTGACCGTTTCAGTGTGGTACTACATTACTACGTGATCCAAACCAGAAAAAACCCAGGATCCGTTCAACAAGTATGTGAAGAATGCGAAAGTATGAGTCTGATGAGTGAAAATCCCAGGCCTAACCTAAACCTAACATGCGTTATCCTCAAAAATATTGATCGAAACCTGGTTTAATCGACTGTTTCAGTGTGGCACCACATTACTATGTGATCCAAACCAGAAAATAACCCAGGATCTGTTCAACGAGTATGTGAAGTGTGCGAAAGTATGAGTCTGATGAGGGCAAATCCCAGACCTATCCCAGATCTAACATGCGTTATCCTCTAAAATATTTATCAAGACCAGGTTTAATCGTCCCTCAGGGGCTGCCAGCCTTTCAGCTGCAGTACGGGCTTAACGAACCCGGGGTACCCGAGTCATACACACACCGTAAGCCTCCTGTTGGTCGTCACAACGACCCATTCACAATTCCCTATTGGTTTTGTGAATGGTACGTGACGGCAGGAGGAACGGGGGTCTTGGCTTAACCGCCTGGGCCACGAGTATGGCGACTCTATAAAATCGCCCTCCAATCCTAAGCTATGGTGCGCGGCGATGGGATGCATGGTTGGGGGAGAAGGCCCAATCCCAAGCGACCACCTCCGGGGAACCTGCCGAACCCCCGGAGTATTAGGCTTACCCGGGTAAGGCGGCTCTGCCCGGGTGGACCTTTATTTCCGACCATCTCGTGGGACTATTATGGACACAGAAAATAAAATGGGGATGGGGCGGGTTTTGTCGGTTGGGGAGGACGGAGACGGGGTTGGGGTTAGGGTGGCGGCGCTCGCGCCCCACTCAGCGCCAGGTCCGGCTTCGTGGAGGGTGGAGGAGGACGACGAGACGGCGTCGGTCTCGTCCTTCTCCTCCAGCACGAGCCACATAGGCTCTAAGAGGAAGAGGACGGGGCAGGCCGTCGTCGAGGTGGGCGGGGCGATGAGCCCGTCGGTGAGGCTGAGTTACCTCAGGGACGAGGTGACCGAGGAGATATCGGAGAGGATCTCCTCGTCCCTGAGGCGGGTGGAGAAAGTCGCCGCTGCCTGCGCCTTTAAGGGGCAGAAAAGCGGTGGCGCGGAGGCCCTGAAGGCCGCGGCGGAGGAAATGAGGGAGGCGGCGCGGGAGCTCAGAGGGCGGAACGCCCGTCTGCAGCTCCTGTTGGAGGAGGAGCGACAGGGGAGGAGGAGGGCAGAGGCGCTGTGGAACAGCGCGGCCCTCCCTCCCATTCTCCCTCCTCCTCCACCGCCGCGTCCCTCGGCGGAGGTAACAAAACGGGGTGCGGCGGCAGTGGTGCGGGGCACCGCGGGCCCCTCCACCCGCACTCCGCCCGTGAAGAAGTCCCCGTCCTCCTCAGAAGACGATCTTCTGAGGAGGATTGGGGACATGATTGATGGCAAGCTGGCTGCCTTCCGGGAGGAGCTCCTCGCCGGAAGAGCGGTCAGCAGGAAGGCGGTGCCTCCCCGACCTGTTCCGGTACAGTCGGGGAAGGCAAAGAAGGGCGGAGTGAAGGCTCCGCCCAGCGTTGCAGCACCAGGGCCCCGGGTCGCGACCCCCAAGGGGGGTGGTGTACCCGTGGTCGCGGTGGTCGCGTCCTCCACAGCACCCTCCCAAGGGGGGGTGGCGTGGAGTGAGGTGGTGGGGCGGAAGGCGAAGCGGGCGGCGAGGAAGGCCTCGCAACCGCAGCCTCCGCCTCCGCCGCCGGCGGCCAAGGTAAAGGCCGCGAAGGTCGGGAAGGCACGACCAGGTCGTCCCCCAAAAACGGCAGCGGTGACGCTGACTGTTGCGCAGGGGGGCGACCTGACCCTCGCGGAGGCGATGCGGCTCGCCAGGGAGAATATCTCCCTGGAAGAGCTGGGCATCGCCTCCGTGAGGGCGAAGAGGGCCGTGACCGGGGGTCTCTTGCTGGAGATCCCCGGTGCAGAAGGCGGCGCGAAGGCGGATCGTCTCGCCCAGAGGCTCCGGGAGCAGCTGGGCGAGCGAGGTGTCCGGGTCGCCCGGCCCACGAAGCGCACGGAGATGCGCGTTTGTGGGCTGGACGACTCGGTCAGCGCACAGGATGTGTCCCGTGCCCTTGCGAGGGCGGGGGACTGTCCTGTGGAGGACCTGCGGATCGGAGAGATCCGCAGGTCGCCCTCCGGCCTCGGGTCGGTGTGGGCCCGGTGCCCCCTCTCCGCCGCCCGTAAGGTGGCGGAATCCGGGAGGGTGTTGGTGGGGTGGGTTTCGGCGCGAGTGGAAATCCTCGCGCCGCGCCCGCTCCAGTGTCACCGCTGCCTCGAATTGGGGCACGTGAGGCAGTGGTGCACCTCGCCGGTGGACCGCAGCGGTCAGTGTTACCGCTGCGGTGCCAAAGAGCACCGTGCGAGCCAGTGCTCGGCGGCCCCCCACTGCCCGCTGTGTGCGGACATGGGGAGGCCAGCCGATCACAGGGTGGGGAGCAAGAAGTGCTCCCCCCCCTCCCGGAAGGAGAGGAAGAGGCGGGCTGCACCGGCTCCGGTGCCGAGGGCGGTGGCATCGTCCTCCATGGAGGTGGACGGTGCTACGGGGACGGACGGCCGGGAGGAGGCTGGCGCGGCCATTAATTAATGCCGCCCCGCCTCCTCCTCCAGGCCAACCTCAACCACTGCCGCGCGGCACAGGACTTGATGTCCCAAGTCCTCGCGGAGTGGGGGGTTGGCCTGGCGGTCGCCGCCGAGCCGTACCGCGTCCCTGATCACCCTCATTGGGTGGGCGACGCGGACGGCTTGGTGGCGACGGTATGGGGAGGGGGCGACGGGTCCCCACCGTTCTCCTTGTTGGAGCGCGGTCGGGGATTCGTCGCCGTGGACTGGGGGGGAGTCGCTGTGGTGGGGTGCTACATTTCGCCCCGTAGCGGTCACGCTGCGTTCGAGCTGTACTTGGCCGAGGTCGCGGCATGCGTGCAGCGCTACGCGGCCCGGCCGGTGCTGGTCCTGGGGGATTTTAATGCCAAGTCGGTGGCTTGGGGATCCCCCAGGACCTCCGTTCGCGGCGGGATCCTGGGCGATTGGGCGGCGGGGCTCGACCTCCGGGTATTGAACCGGGGGTCGGAGCACACATGCGTGCGGCGATATGGGGGGTCCATCGTGGATGTTGGATTCGCGACCCCCAACGCCGTGCGCATGGTATCGGGTTGGCACGTGGTCGCGGGGGCAGAGACACTCTCCGATCACCGGTACATCCGGATGGAGGTCTCTGCCGCCGCGAGTGCATCCCGACACGGCCGCCTGCGTGGCACCCCACCACGCCGCTGGGCGCTTCGGCGCCTGGACAAGGACGCCCTGATGGCAGCTGCCCTCGCTGCAACTTGGCCGCAGGGAGCGGCCGAGTTGCCGAGCATAGAGGAGGAGGTCGCCCGGCTCGGAGCATTGGTCGCGGGTATTTGCGACGCGGCGATGCCTCGGGTCGGGCGGGCTTCTCCTCGCCGGGCGGTGTACTGGTGGTCGGACGCGATCGCGGAGTTGCGAGTCGCGACTGTCCGCGCCCGACGCCAGTACACCCGCGCGCGCCGTCGTCAACGTACAGGCGACGGCGTGGCGCGAGCGAGGGCAGCTGATGACCTGTATGGAGCATACCGCGTGGCGCGGGTTGCTCTGCAGGTCGCCATCAAACGGGCCAAGACCCAGGCATGGAAGGAGCTCCTCCAGACCCTTGATGACGATCCATGGGGGCGCCCATATAAGGTGGTGCTGAATAAGCTCCGCCCGTGGGCGCCCCCCGTCACCGAGGGTCTTGACCCCCGGCTGCTGGAGGACGTGGTCAATACACTCTTCCCAATTGGGGAGAGGGGACCGCGTCCTCCGGCGGCGGCGGCTGTCCCAGTGGAGTGGACGGCCGAGCTGGGGGTCACGCAGGAGGAGCTGGCAGCGGCCATCAGACGGCTCGGGGTTCGTAACACGGCCCCGGGTCCGGATGGTGTGCCCGGCCGGGTTTGGGTCTTGACCCAGGGCGTCCTTGGGGCCGACCTCAGGCGGTTGTTCGACCGCTGCCTGAGGGACGGGCGATTCCCCCCCAGTTGGAAGGTGGCGAGGATGGTCCTCCTCCGGAAGGAGGGTCGGCCCGCGGAGTCTCCCTCCGCATACCGGCCCATTTGTCTCCTCGACGAGGTGGGCAAGCTCTTCGAGCGTGTGATTGCTGCCCGCCTCGTCGAGCACCTGTCGCGGGGTGATCCCGGTCTGGCCGACTGCCAGTTCGGTTTCCGGGGGGGCCGATCGACTATCGACGCGATAGGTCGTGTGAGGGCCCTCTCGGAGGCGGCCGTCTCCCGGGGAGGGGTGGCATTGGCAATATCCTTGGATATTGCCAATGCCTTTAACACCCTCCCCTGGGAAGAGATAAGGAGGGGACTCGAATATCATCGAGTCCCCCCTTGTCTCAGGGCGGTCGTCGGGGATTATCTCCGCGGCAGGTGGATCGAGTATCCGGGCCGGGATGGTGATATGCGGAGGGAGGTGTACTGCGGTGTTCCGCAGGGGTCGGTCCTCGGGCCACTCCTGTGGAACATCGCGTACGACTCGGTGTTGCGGGCCGGCCTTCCCGACGGCGTCAGCGCGGTGTGTTATGCGGATGACACACTGGTGCTGGCCGTCGGGGCGCACTGGGGGAGGGCCATGCATCGCGCGGAGGAGGGGTCGCAACGCGTCGTCGACCGGATCAGGGGGATGGGGATGACGGTGGCGGTCCATAAGACCGAGGTGATTGCGTTTCATTCACCTCGGCAGGATCCGCCACCCCCTCTGATTCGGGTGGGTGGGGCTGACATCTACTAAAATATTGATCGAAACCAAGTTTAATCGACTGTTTCAGTGTGGTACCACATTACTACGTGATCCAAACCAGAAAAAGCCCAGGATCTGGCCAACTAGTATTCGAAATATGCGAAAGCATGAGCCTGAAGCGGGCAAATCCTCGATCTAACCCAGACCTAACATGCGTTATTCTCTAAAATATTGATCGAGGCCAGGTATAATTGACTGTATTAGTGTGGTACTACATTACTATGTGATCCAATCCAGAAAAAGCAACGTATCTGACTAACAAGTATGAGAAATATGCGAAAGTATGACCCTGATGGGGGCAAATCCCACACCTAACCGAGTCCTAACCGGCATGATCCTCTAAGCTGATGATCGTGGCCAGGGTTAATCGACTGTTGCAGTGTGGTACCACATTTCTACGTGATCCAAACCAGAAAAAACCCAGGATCTGTTCAACAAGTATGTGAAGAATGCGAAAGTATGAGCCAGATGAGGGCAAATCCGAGGCCTAACCTAGACCTGACATGCGTTATCATGTAAAATATTGATCGAAACCTGGTATAATCGACTGTTTCAGTGTGGTACCACATTACTACGTGATCCAAACCAGAAAAACCCCAGGATCTCTTCAACAAGTATGTGATGAATGCGAAGGTATGAGACTGATGAGGGCAAATTCCAGACCTAACCTAGACCTAGCATGAGTTATCCTCTAAAATATTGATCGAGACCAGGTTTTTCGACTGTTTCAGTGTGATACCACATTACTACGTGATTCATAACAGAAAAAACCCAGGATCTGTACAACAAGTATGTGAAAAATGCGGAGGTATGGGACTGATGAGAGCAATTTCCAGACCTAACCCAGACCTAACATGCGTTATCCTCTAAAATATTGATCGAGACCAGGTTTAGTCGACTGTTTCAGTGTGATACCATGTTACTACATGATCCAAACCAGAAATAACGCAGGATCTGTTCAACAAGTATGTGAAGAATGCGAAGGTATGGGACTGATGAGAGCAATTTCCAGACCTAACCCAGACCTAACATGCGTTATCCTCTAAAATATTGATCGAAACCAGGTTTCATGGTCTGTTTCAGTGTGATACCACATTACCACCTGATCCTAACCTGAGAAAGCCCGGGATCTGTTCAACAAGTATGTGAAGAATGCGAAGATATGAGACTGATGAGAGCAAACTCCAGAACTAACCCAGACCTAACATGCGTTATCCTCTAATATATTGATCGAGACCAGGTTTAGTCGACTGTTTCAGTGTGATACCATGTTACTACATCATCCAAACCAGAAATAACCCAGGATCTGTTCAACAAGTATGTGAAGAATGCGAAGGTATGAGACTGATGAGAGCAAATTCCAGACCTAACCTAGACATAGCATGAGTTATCCTCTAAAATATTGATCGAGACCAGGTTTAGTCGACTGTTTCAGTGTGATACCATGTTACTACATGATCCAAACCAGAAATAACCCATGATCTGTTCACAAGTATGCGAAGAATGCGAAAGTATGAGTCTGATGAGGGCAAATCCCAGGCCTAACCTAGACCTAACATGCGTTATCCTCTAAAGTATTGATCGAAGCCAGGTTTCATGGACAGCTTCAGTGTGATACCACATTACTGCGTGAATCAAACCAGAAAAAACGCAGGATCTGTTCAACAAGTATGAGAAATATGCGAAAGTGTGAGCCTCATGAGGGCAAATCCTAGACCTATCCCAGACCTAACATGCGATATCCTTTAAAATATTGACCGAGACTAGGTTTGATTGACTGTTTCAGTGTGGTACCACATTACCACGTGATCCAAACTAGAAAAATCCCTGGATCTGTTCAACAAGTATGCGAAAAATGCGAAAGAATGAGCCAGATGAGGGCAAATCCTAGACCTAACCCAGACCTAACATGCGTTATGGTCTAAAATATTGATCGAGACCAGGTAAAATTGACTGTTTCAGTGTGGTACTGCATTACTGTGTGGTCCAATCCAGAAAAAGCAAAGGATCTGGCTAACAAGTATGAGAAATATGGGAAAGTATGAGCCTGATGTGGGCAAATCCCACACCTAACCGAGTCCTAACCGGCGTTATCCTCTAAAATGTTGATCGTGTCCAGGTTTAATCGACTGCATCAGTGTGGTACCACGTTACTACCTGATCCAAACCGGAAAAAGCCCAGGATCTGGCTAACAAGTATAAGAAATATGCGAAAGTATGAGCAGGATGAGAGCAAATCCTAGACCTAACCCAGACCTAACATGCGTTATCATCTAGAATATTGATCGAAACCTGGTTTAATCGACTGCTTCAGTGTGGCACGACATTACTACCTGATCCAAACCAGAAATAACCCAGGATCTGTCCAACAAGTATATGAAGAATGCGAAAGTATGAGACTGATGAGGGCAAATCCCATGCCTAACCTAGACCTAGCATGAGTTAGCCTCTAAAATATTGATCGAGACCAGGTTCAGTCGACTGTTTCAGTGCGATACCATGTTACTACATGATCCAAACCAGAAAAAGCCATGGATCAGGCCAACAAGTATGAGAGATATGCGAAAGTATGAGCCTCATGAGGGCAAATCATAGATCTAACCCAGACCTAACATGCGTTATCCTGAAAAATATTGATCGAAACCAGGTTTAATCGACTGTTTCCATGTGGCACCACATTACTACGTGATCCAAACCAGAAAAAACCCAGGATCTGTCCAACAAGTATGTGAAGAATGCGAAAGTATGAGCCAGATGCGGGCAAATCCAAGAACTAAACCAGACCTAACATGCGTTATGATCTAAAATATTGATCGAAACCAGGTTTAATCGACCGTTTCAGTGTGGTACCACATTACTGTGTGACCCAATCCAGAAAAAGGGAAAAGGATCTGGCTAACAAGTATGCGAAAAATGCGAGAGTATGAGTCTGATGAGGGCTAATCCCAGGCCTAACCTAGACATAACATGCGTTATCCTCTAAAATATTGATCGAAACCAGGTTTCATGGACTGTTTCAGTGTGATACCACATTACTACGTGATTCAAACCAGAAAAAACGCAGGATCTGTTCAACAAGTATGTGAAGAATGCGAAGGTATGAGACTGATAAGAGCAAATTCCAGACCTAACCTAGACCTAGCATGAGTTATCCTCTAAAATATTGATCGAGACCAGGTTTAGTCGACTGTTTCAGTGTGATACCATGTTACTACATGATCCAAACCAGAAAAAGCCAAGGATCAGGCCAACAAGTATGAGAAATACGCGAAAGTGTGAGGGCAAATCCTAGACCTAACCCAGACCTAACATGCGATATCCTTTAAAATATTGACCGAGACTAGGTTTGATTGACTGTTTCAGTGTGGTACCACATTACCACGTGATCCAAACTAGAAAAATCCCTGGATCTGTTCAACAAGTATGCGAAAAATGCGAAAGAATGAGCCAGATGAGGGCAAATCCTAGACCCAACCCAGACCAAACATGCGTTATGCTCTAAAATATTGATCGAGACCACGTAAAATTGACTATTTCAGTGTGGTACTACATTACTGTGTGATCCAATCCAGAAAAAGCAAAGGATCTGGCTAACAAGTATGAGAAATATGGGAAAGTATGAGCCTGATGAGGGCAAATCCCACACCTAACCGAATCCTAATCGGCGTTATCCTCTAAAATGTTGATCGTGTCCAGGTTTAATCGACTGCATCAGTGTGGTACCACGTTACTACCTGATCCAAACCGGAAAAAGCCCAGGATCAGGCCAACAAGTATGAGAAATATGGGAAAGTGTGAGCCTCATAAGGGCAAATCCTAGACCTAACCCAGACCTAACATGCGATATCCTTTAAAATATTGACCGAGACTAGGTTTGATTGACTGTTTCAGTGTGGTACCACATGACCACGTGATAAAAACCAGAAAAATCCCTGGATCTGTACAAGTATGCGAAAAATGCGAAAGAATGAGCCAGATGAGGGCAAATCCTAGACCTAACCCAGACCTAACATGCGTTATGCTCTAAAATATTGACCGACACTAGGTTTAATCGACTGTTTCAGTGTGGTACCACATTACTGTGTGACCCAATCCAGAAAAAGCAAAGGATCTGGCTAACAAGTATAAGAAATATGCGAAAGTATGAGCCGGATGAGAGCAAATCCTAGACCTAACCCAGACCTAACATGCGTTATCGTCTAGAATATTGATCGAGACCAGGTTTAGTCGACTGTTTCAGTGTGATACCATGTTACTACATGATCCAAAACAGAAATAACCCAGGATCTGTTCAACAAGTATGCGAAAAACGCGAAAGTATGAGTCTGATGAGGGCTAATCCCAGGCCTAACCTAGACCTAACATGCGTTATCCTCTAAAATATTGATCGAAACCAGATTTCATGGACTGTTTCAGTGTGATACCACATTACTACGTGATTCAAACCAGAAAAAACGCAGGATCTGTTCAACAAGTATGTGAAGAATGCGAAGGTATGAGACTGATGAGAGCAAATTCCAGATCTAACCCAGACCTAACATGCGTTATCCTCTAAAATATTGATCGAGACCAGGTATAGTCGACTGTTTCAGTGTGGTACCACATTAGTACCTGAGCCAAACCAGAAAAGCCAAAGATCAGGCCAACAAGTATGAGAAATATGCGAAAGTATGAGCCAGATGAGGGCAAGTCCAAGAACTAAACCAGACCTAACATGCGTTATCCTCTAAAATATTGACCGAGAGTAGGTTTAATTGACTGTTTCAGTATGGTACCACATTAGCACGTGATCCAAACCAGGAAAGGCCCAGGATCTGGCCAACGAGTATACGAAAAATGCGAAACTATGAGCCAGATGAGGGCAAATCCTGGACCTAACCCAGACCTATCATGCGTTACCCTCAAAAATATTGGTTGTATACGGGTTTAACTATCTGTTTCAGTGTGGTACCACATTACTACGTGATCCAATCCAGAAAAATCCAAGGATCTGTTCAACAAGTATGTGAAAAATGCGAGAGTATGATCCTGATGAGGGCAAATCCCAGACCTAACCCAGACCTAACATGCGATATCCTTCAAAATATTGACCGAGACAAGGTTTAATTGACTGTTTCAGTGTGGTACCACATTACCACGTGATCCAAACCAGGAAAGGCAAAGGATCTGGCCAACGATTATGCGAAAAATACGAAAGTATGAGCCAGATGAGGGCAAATCCTAGACCTAACCCAGACCTAACATGCGTTACCCCCAAAAATATTGGTCGTATCTGGGTTTATTTAACTGCTTCAGTGTGGTACCACATTACTACGTGATCCAATCCAGAAAAAGCCCAGGATCAGGCCAACAAGTATCAGAAATATGCGAAAGTATGAGCCAGATGAGGGCAAATCCTAGACCTAACCCAGACCTGACATGCGTTATCCTCTAAAATATTGGTTGTATCCAGGTTTAACTGACTGTTTCAGTGTGGTACCACATAACTACGTAATCCAATCCAGAAAAAGCCCAGGATCTGGCCAACAAGAATGAGAAATATGCGAAAGTATGAGACAGATGGGGGCAAACCCTAGACCTAACACAGACCTAACATGCGTTATCCTCTAAAATATTGATCGAGGCCAGGTATAATTGACTGTATCAGTGTGGTACTACATTACTATGTGATCGAATCCAGAGAAAGCAACGGATCTGTATAACAAGTATGTGAAGAATGCGAAAGTATCAGTCTGATGAGGGAAAATCCCAGGACAAATCTAGACCTAACATGCGTTATCCTATAAAATATTGATCGAAACCAGGTTTAATTGACTGTTTCAGTGTGGTACCACATTACTATGTGATCCAAACCAGAGAAAACCCAGGATCTGTTCAAGACGTATGTGAAGAATGCGAATGTATGAGACTGATGAGGGCAAATCCTGGACCTAACCCAGACCTAACATGTGTAATCCTCTAAAATATTGACGGAAACCAGGTTTAATTGACAGTTTCAGTGTGGTACCACATTAATACGTGATCCAACCCAGAAAAAAACCCCGGGTCTGTTCAACAAGTATGTGAAGAATGCGAAAGTACGAGCCTGATGAGAGCAAATCCCAGACCTATCCCAGACATAACATGCGTTATCCTCTAAAATATTGATCGAAACCAGGTTTCATGGACTGTTTCAGTGTGATACCACATTACTACGTGATTCAAACCAGAAAAAACGCAGGATCTGTTCAACAAGTATGTGAAGAATGCGAAGGTATGAGACTGATGAGAGCAAATTCCAGACCTAACCTAGACCTAGCATGAGTTATCCTCTAAAATATTAATCGAGACCAGATTTAGTCGACTGTTTCAGTGTGGTACCACTTTACGACGTGATCCAAAGCAGAAAAAACCATCGATCAGGTTTACATGTATATTAAAACTGCGCAAGTATGACCCTGATGAGGGCAAATCCCAGACCTAACATAGACCTAACATGTGTTATCCTCTAAAATATTGACGGAAACCACGTTTAAATGACAGTTTCAGTGTGGTACAACATTATAACGTGATCCAATCCAGAAAAAGCACAGGATCTAGCAAACAAGTATGAGAAATATGCGAAAGGATGAGCCTGATGAGGGCAAATCCTAGACCTAACCCAGACCTAACACGCGTTATCCTGAAAAATATTGATCGAAACCAGGTTTAATCGACTGTTTCCATGTGGCACCACATTACTACGTGATCCAAACCAGAAAAAACCCAGGATCTGTCCAACAAGTATATGAAGAATGCGAAAGTATGAGACTGATGAGGGCAAATCCCATGCCTAACCTAGACCTAGCATGAGTTAGCCTCTAAAATATTGATCGAGACCAGGTTTAGTCGACTGTTTCAGTGCGATACCATGTTACTACATGATCCAAACCAGAAATAACCCAGGATCTGTTCAACAAGTATGCGAAAAATGCGAAAGTATGTCTGATAAGGGCTAATCCCAGGCCTAACCTAGACCTAACATGCGTTATCCTCTAAAGTATTCATCGAAACCAGGTTTCATGGACTGTTTCAGTGTGATATCACATTACTACGTGACTCAAACCAGAAAAAACGCAGGATCTGTTCAACAAGTATGTGAAGAATGCGAAGGTATGAGACTGATGAGAGCAAATTCCAGACCTAACCTAGACCTAGCATGAGTTATCCTCTAAAATATTGATCGAGACCAGGTTTAGTCGACTGTTCCAGTGTGATACCATGTTACTACATGATCCAAACCAGAAAAAGCCATGGATCAGGCCAACAAGTATGAGAAATATGCGAAAGTATGAGCCTCATGAGGGCAAATCATAGATCTAACCCAGACCTAACATGCGTTATCCTGAAAAATATTGATCGAAACCAGGTTTTATCGACTGTTTCCATGTGGCACCACATTACTACGTGATCCAAACCAGAAAAAACCCAGGATCTGTCCAACAAGTATGTGAAGAATGCGAAAGTATGAGCCAGATGCGGGCAAATCCAAGAACTAAACCAGACCTAACATGCGTTATCATCTAAAATATTGATCGAAACCAGGTTTAATCGACCGTTTCAGTGTGGTACCACATTACTGTGTGACCCAATCCAGAAAAAGGGAAAAGGATCTGGCTAACAAGTATGCGAAAAATGCGAAAGTATGAGTCTGATGAGGGCTAATCCCAGGCCTAACCTAGACATAACATGCGTTATCCTCTAAAATATTGATCGAAACCAGGTTTCATGGACTGTTTCAGTGTGATACCACATTACTACGTGATTCAAACCAGAAAAAACGCAAGATCTGTTCAACAAGTATGTGAAGAATGCGAAGGTATGAGACTGATGAGAGCAAATTCCAGACCTAACCTAGACCTAGCATGAGTTATCCTCTAAAATATTGATCGAGACCAGGTTTAGTCGACTGTTTCAGTGTGATACCATGTTACTACATGATCCAAACCAGAAAAAGCCAAGGATCAGGCCAACAAGTATGAGAAATACGCGAAAGTGTGAGGGCAAATCCTAGACCTAACCCAGACCTAACATGCGATATCCTTTAAAATATTGACCGAGACTAGGTTTGATTGACTGTTTCAGTGTGGTACCACATTACCACGTGATCCAAACTAGAAAAATCCCTGGATCTGTTCAACAAGTATGCGAAAAATGCGAAAGAATGAGCCAGATGAGGGCAAATCCTAGACCCAACCCAGACCAAACATGCGTTATGCTCTAAAATATTGATCGAGACCACGTAAAATTGACTATTTCAGTGTGGTACTACATTACTGTGTGATCCAATCCAGAAAAAGCAAAGGATCTGGCTAACAAGTATGAGAAATATGGGAAAGTATGAGCCTGATGAGGGCAAATCCCACACCTAACCGAGTCCTAATCGGCGTTATCCTCTAAAATGTTGATCGTGTCCAGGTTTAATCGACTGCATCAGTGTGGTACCACGTTACTACCTGATCCAAACCGGAAAAAGCCCAGGATCAGGCCAACAAGTATGAGAAATATGGGAAAGTAGGAGCCTAGTGAGGGCAAATCCCAGACCTAACCCGGACCTAACATGCGATATCGTTTAAAATATTGACCGAGACCAGGTTTGATGGACTGTTTCAGTGTGGTACCACATTACCACGTGATCCAAAAATGAAAAAGCCCAAGATCAGGCCAACAAGTATGAGAAATATGCGAAAGTGTGAGCCTCATAAGGGCAAATCCTAGACCTAACCCAGACCTAACATGCGATATCCTTTAAAATATTGACCGAGACTAGGTTTGATTGACTGTTTCAGTGTGGTACCACATGACCACGTGATAAAAACCAGAAAAATCCCTGGATCTGTACAAGTATGCGAAAAATGCGAAAGAATGAGCCAGATGAGGGCAAATCCTAGACCTAACCCAGACCTAACATGCGTTATGCTCTAAAATATTGACCGACACTAGGTTTAATCGACTGTTTCAGTGTGGTACCACATTACTGTGTGACCCAATCCAGAAAAAGCAAAGGATCTGGCTAACAAGTATAAGAAATATGCGAAAGTATGAGCCGGATGAGAGCAAATCCTAGACCTAACCCAGACCTAACATGCGTTATCGTCTAGAATATTGATCGAAACCTGGTTTAATCGACTGCTTCAGTGTGGTACGACATTACTACCTGATACAAACCAGAAATAACCCAGGATCTGTCCAACAAGTATGTGAAGAATGCGAATGTATGAGACTGATGAGAGCAAATTCCAGACCTAACCTAGACCTAGCATGAGTTATCCTCTAAAATATTGATCGAGACCAGGTTTAGTCGACTGTTTCAGTGTGATACCATGTTACTACATGATCCAAAACAGAAATAACCCAGGATCTGTTCAACAAGTATGCGAAAAACGCGAAAGTATGAGTCTGATGAGGGCTAATCCCAGGCCTAACCTAGACCTAACATGCGTTATCCTCTAAAATATTGATCGAAACCAGATTTCATGGACTGTTTCAGTGTGATACCACATTACTACGTGATTCAAACCAGAAAAAACGCAGGATCTGTTCAAGAAGTATGTGAAGAATGCGAAAGAATGAGACTGATGGGTGCAAATCCTAGACCTAACCTAGACCTAACATGTGTTATCCTCTAAAATAATGACGGAAACCAGGTTTAATTGATATTTTCAGTTTGGTACCTCATTAATACGTGATCCAATCCAGAAAAAGCCCAGAATCTGTTCAACAAGTATGTGAAGAATGCGAAAGTATCAGTCTGATGAGGGAAAATCCCAGGACAAATCTAGACCTAACATGCGTTATCCTATAAAATATTGATCGAAACCAGGTTTAATTGACTGTTTCAGTGTGGTACCACATTACTATGTGATCCAAACCAGAGAAAACCCAGGATCTGTTCAAGACGTATGTGAAGAATGCGAATGTATGAGACTGATGAGGGCAAATCCTGGACCTAACCCAGACCTAACATGTGTAATCCTCTAAAATATTGACGGAAACCAGGTTTAATTGACAGTTTCAGTGTGGTACCACATTAATACGTGATCCAACCCAGAAAAAAACCCCGGGTCTGTTCAACAAGTATGTGAAGAATGCGAAAGTACGAGCCTGATGAGAGCAAATCCCAGACCTATCCCAGACATAACATGCGTTATCCTCTAAAATATTGATCGAAACCAGGTTTCATGGACTGTTTCAGTGTGATACCACATTACTACGTGATTCAAACCAGAAAAAACGCAGGATCTGTTCAACAAGTATGTGAAGAATGCGAAGGTATGAGACTGATGAGTGCAAATTCCAGACCTAACCTAGACCTAGCATGAGTTATCCTCTCAAATATTAATCGAGACCAGGTTTAGTCGGCTGTTTCAGTGTGATACCATGTTACTACATGATCCAAACCAGAAAAAGCCAAGGATCAGGCCAACAAGTATGAGAAATACGCGAAAGTGTGAGGGCAAATCCTAGACCTAACCCAGACCTAACATGCGATATCCTTTAAAATATTGACCGAGACTATGTTTGATTGACTGTTTCAGTGTGGTACCACATTACCACGTGATCCAAACTAGAAAAATCCCTGGATCTGTTCAACAAGTATGCGAAAAATGCGAAAGAATGAGCCAGATGAGGGCAAATCCTAGACCCAACCCAGACCAAACATGCGTTATGCTCTAAAATATTGATCGAGACCGGGTAAAATTGACTATTTCAGTGTGGTACTACATTACTGTGTGATCCAATCCAGAAAAAGCAAAGGATCTGGCTAACAAGTATGAGAAATATGGGAAAGTATGAGCCTGATGAGGGCAAATCCCACACCTAACCGAGTCCTAATCGGCGTTATCCTCTAAAATGTTGATCGTGTCCAGGTTTAATCGACTGCATCAGTGTGGTACCACGTTACTACCTGATCCAAACCGGAAAAAGCCCAGGATCAGGCCAACAAGTATGAGAAATATGGGAAAGTAGGAGCCTAGTGAGGGCAAATCCCAGACCTAACCCGGACCTAACATGCGATATCGTTTAAAATATTGACCGAGACCAGGTTTGATGGACTGTTTCAGTGTGGTACCACATTACCACGTGATCCAAAAATGAAAAAGCCCAAGATCAGGCCAACAAGTATGAGAAATATGCGAAAGTGTGAGCCTCATAAGGGCAAATCCTAGACCTAACCCAGACCTAACATGCGATATCCTTTAAAATATTGACCGAGACTAGGTTTGATTGCCTGTTTCAGTGTGGTACCACATGACCACGTGATAAAAACCAGAAAAATCCCTGGATCTGTACAACAAGTATGCGAAAAATGCGAAAGAATGAGCCAGATGAGGGCAAATCCTAGACCTAACCCAGACCTAACATGCGTTATGCTCTAAAATATTGACCGACACTAGGTTTAATCGACTGTTTCAGTGTGGTACCACATTACTGTGTGACCCAATCCAGAAAAAGCAAAGGATCTGGCTAACAAGTATAAGAAATATGCGAAAGTATCAGCCGGATGAGAGCAAATCCTAGACCTAACCCAGACCTAACATGCGTTATCGTCTAGAATATTGATCGAAACCTGGTTTAATCGACTGCTTCAGTGTGGTACGACATTACTACCTGATCCAAACCAGAAATAACCCAGGATCTGTCCAACAAGTATGTGAAGAATGCGAATGTATGAGACTGATGAGGGCAAATCCCATGCCTAACCTTGACCTAGCATGAGTTAGCCTCTAAAATATTGATCGAGACCAGGTTTAGTCGACTGTTTCAGTGCGCTACCATGTTACTACATGATCCAAACCAGAAATAACCCAGGGTCTGTTCAACAAGTATGCGAAAAACGCGAAAGTATGAGTCTGATGAGGGCTAATCCCAGGCCTAACCTAGACCTAACATGCGTTATCCTCTAAAATATTGATCGAAACCAGATTTCATGGACTGTTTCAGTGTGATACCACATTACTACGTGATTCAAACCAGAAAAAACGCAGGATCTGTTCAACAAGTATGTGAAGAATGCGAAGGTATGAGACTGATGAGAGCAAATTCCAGATCTAACCCAGACCTAACATGCGTTATCCTCTAAAATATTGATCGAGACCAGGTATAGTCGACTGTTTCAGTGTGGCACCACATTAGTACGTGATCCAAACCAGAAAAAGCCAAAGATCAGGCCAACAAGTATGAGAAATATGCGAAAGTATGAGCCAGATGAGGGCAAGTCCAAGAACTAAACCAGACCTAACATGCGTTATCCTCTAAAATATTGACCGAGAGTAGGTTTAATTGACTGTTTCAGTGTGGTACCACATTAGCACGAGATCCAAACCAGGAAAGGCCCAGGATCTGGCCAACGAGTATACGAAAAATGCGAAACTATGAGCCAGATGAGGGCAAATCCTGGACCTAACCCAGACCTATCATGCGTTACCCTCAAAAATATTGGTTGTATACGGGTTTAATTATCTGTTTCAGTGTGGTACCACATTACTACGTGATCCAATCCAGAAAAATCCAAGGATCTGTTCAACAAGTATGTGAAAAATGCGAGAGTATGATCCTGATGAGGGCAAATCCCAGACCTAACCCAGACCTAACATGCGATATCCTTCAAAATATTGACCGAGACAAGGTTTAATTGACTGTTTCAGTGTGGTACCACATTACCACGTGATCCAAACCAGGAAAGGCAAAGGATCTGGCCAACGATTATGCGAAAAATACGAAAGTATGAGCCAGATGAGGGCAAATCCTAGACCTAACCCAGACCTAACATGCGTTATCCTCTAAAATATTGATCGAGGCCAGGTATAATTGACTGTATCAGTGTGGTACTACATTACTATGTGATCGAATCCAGAGAAAGCAACGGATCTGTATAACAAGTATGAGAAATATGCGAAAGTATGAGCCTGATGGGGGCAAATCCGACACCTAACCGAGTCCCTAACGGCGTTATCCTCTAAACCGTTGATCGTGACCAGGGTTAATCGACGGTTTCAGTGTGGTACCACATTACTACCTGATCCAAACTAGAAAAAACCCAGGATCTGTTCAACAAGTATGTGAAGAATGCGAAAGTATGAGTCTGATGAGGGCAAATCCCAGGCCTAACCTAGACCTAACATGCGATATCCCATAAAATATTGATCGAGACTAGGTTTAATTGACTGTTTCAGTGTGGTTCCACATTACCACGTGATCCAAACCAGGAAGGGCCCAGGATCTGGCAAACGAGTATACGAAAAATGCGAGAGAATGATCCTGATGAGGGCAAATCCCACACCTAACCCAGACATAACATGCGTTATCCTCTAAAGTATTGATCGAGACCAGGTTTAGTCGACTGTTTCAGTGTGGTACCGCATTACTACGTGATCCAAACCAGAAAAAGCAAACGATCTGGCTAACAAGTATGAGAAATATGTGAAAGTATGTGCCTGATGAGGGCAAATCCCACACCTAACCGAGACCTAACCGGCGTTATCCTCTAAAATGTTGATCGTGTCCAGGTTTAATCGACTGCATCAGTGTGGTACCACATTAATACCTGATCCAAACCGGAAAAAGCCCAGGATCAGGCCAACAAGTATGAGAAATATGCGGAATTATGAGCCTTATGAGGGCAAATCCCAGACCCAACCCAGACCTAACATGTGTTATCCACTAAAATATTAATCGAAACCTGGTTCAATGGACTGTTTCAGTGTGGTACCACATTACTACGTGATCGAAACCAGAAAAAACCCAGGATCTGTTCAAGAAGTATGTGAAGAATGCGAAAGAATGAGACTGATGGGTGCAAATCCTAGACCTAACCTAGACCTAACATGTGTTATCCTCTAAAATAATGACGGAAACCAGGTTTAATTGATATTTTCAGTTTGGTACCTCATTAATACGTGATCCAATCCAGAAGAAGCCCAGAATCTGTGTAACAAGTATGTGAAGAATGCGAAAGTATGAGTCTGGTGAGGGAAAATCCCAGGACAAATCTAGACCTAACATGCGTTATCCTATAAAATATTGATCGAAACCAGGTTTAATTGACTGTTTCAGTGTGGTACCACATTACTATGTGATCCAAACCAGAGAAAACCCAGGATCTGTTCAAGACGTATGTGAAGAATGCGAATGTATGAGACTGATGAGGGCAAATCCTGGACCTAACCCAGACCTAACATGTGTAATCCTCTAAAATATTGACGGAAACCAGGTTTAATTGACAGTTTCAGTGTGGTACCACATTAATACGTGATCCAACCCAGAAAAAAACCCCGGGTCTGTTCAGCAAGTATGTGAAGAATGCGAAAGTACGAGCCTGATGAGAGCAAATCCCAGACCTATCCCAGACATAACCTGCGTTGTCCTCTAAAATATTGATCGAAACCAGGTTTAATCGACTGTTTCAGTGTGGTACCACATTAGTACGTGATCCAAACCAGAAAAAGCCAGGGATCTGTTCAACAAGTATGTGAAAAACGCGAAAATATGACCCTGATGAGAGCAAATCCCAGACCTGTCCCAGACCTAACTTGCGTTATCCCATAAAATATTGATCGAAACCAGGTTTAATTGACTGTTTCAGTGTGGTACCACTTTACGACGTGATCCAAAGCAGAAAAAACCATCGATCAGGTTTACATGTATATTAAAACTGCGCAAGTATGACCCTGATGAGGGCAAATCCCAGACCTAACATAGACCTAACATGTGTTATCCTCTAAAATATTGACGGAAACCACGTTTAAATGACAGTTTCAGTGTGGTACAACATTATAACGTGATCCAATCCAGAAAAAGCACAGGATCTAGCAAACAAGTATGAGAAATATGCGAAAGGATGAGCCTGATGAGGGCAAATCCTAGACCTAACCCAGACCTAACACGCGTTATCCTCTAAAATATTTATCAAAACCAGGATTAATTGACTGTTTCAGTGTGGTATCACATTACTACGTGATCCAAACCAGTGGAAGCCTAGGATCTGGCCAACAAGAATGAGAAATATGCGAAAGTATGAACCAGATGAGAGCAAATCCCAGACATAACCTAGACCTAACATGCGTTATCCGCTAGAATATTTATCAAGACCAGGTTTAATTGAATGTTTCAGTGTGGTACCATATTACTACGTGATCCAAACCAGAAAAAACCCAGGATCTGTTCAAAAAGTATGTGAAGAATGCGAAAGTACGGGCCTGATGAGAGCAAATCCCTGACCTAACCTGGACATAACATGAATTATTCTCTAAAATATTGATCGAAACCAGGTTGAATGGACTGTTTCAGTGCGGTACCACATTACTACGTGATCCAAACCAGAAAAAGCCAGGGATCTGTTCAACAAGTATGTGAAAAACGCGAAAATATGACCCTGATGAGAGCAAATCCCAGACCTAACCTAGACCTAACATGAATTATTCTCTAAAATATTGATCGAAACCAGGTTGAATGGACTGTTTCAGTGCGGTACCACATTACTACGTGATCCAATTCAGAAAATGCCCAGGATTTCTTCAACCAGTATGTGAAGAATGCGAAAGTATGAGTCTGATGAGGGAAAATCCCAGGCCTAACCTAGACCTAACATGCGTTATCCTCAAAAATATTGATCGAAACCAGTTTTAATCGACTGTTTCAGTGTGGTACCACATTACCACGTGATCCAAACCGGAAAAAAACCCCGGATCTGTTCAACATGTATGTGAAGAATGCGAAAGTACGAGCCTGATGAGAGCAAATCCCAGACCTATCCCAGACATAACCTGCGTTATTCTCTAAAATATTGATCGAAACCAGGTTTAATTGACTGTTTCAGTCTAGTACCACTTTACGACGTGTTCCAAAGCAGAAAAAACCATCGATCAGGTTTACATGTATGTTAAAACTGCGAAAGTTTGACCCTGATGAGGGCAAATCCCAGACCTAACCTAGACCTAACATGTGTTATCCTCTAAAATATTAATCGAAACCAGGTTTAATGGTCTGTTTCAGTGTGGTACCACATTAATACGTGATCCAATCCAAAAAAAGCCCAGGGTCTAGCCAACAAGTATGAGTAATATGCGAAAGTATGAGCCTGATGAGGGAAAATCCTAGACCTATCCCAGAGCTAACATGCGTTATCCTCTAAAATATTTATCAAGACCAGGTTTAATTGCCTGCTTCACTGTGGTACCACATTACTACGTGGTCCAAACCAGTGGAAGCCCAGGTTCTGGCCAACGAAAATGAGAAATATGCGAAAGTATGACCCTGATGTGGGCAAATCCCAGACCTAACCTAGACCTAACATGCGTTATCCTCTAAAATATTGATCGAAACCAGGTTTAATTGACTGTTTTAGTGTGGTACCACTTCGCTACGCGATCCAATGCTGAAAAAACCACCGATCGGGCAATATGTATGTTAAAACTGCGAAAGTATGACCCTGATGAGGGCAAATCCCAGACCTAACCTAGACCTAACATGTGTTATCCTCTAAAATATTGACGGAAACCAGGTTTAATTGACAGTTTCAGTGTGGTACCACATTAATACGTGATCCAATCCAAAAAAAGCCCAGGGTCTAGCCAACAAGTATGAGTAATATGCGAAAGTATGAGCCTGATGAGGGAAAATCCTAGACCTATCCCAGAGCTAACATGCGTTATCCTCTAAAATATTTATCAAGACCAGGTTTAATTGACTGCTTCACTGTGGTACCACATTACTACGTGGTCCAAACCAGTGGAAGCCCAGGTTCTGGCCAACGAAAATGAGAAATATGCGAAAGTATGAACCAGATGAGAGCAAATCCCAGACATAACCTAGACCTAACATGCGTTATCCGCTAGAATATTTATCAAGACCAGCGGAGTGCGGCGGCAGTGGTGCGGGGCACCGCGGGCCCCTCCACCCGCACTCCGCCCGTGAAGAAGTCCCCGTTCTCCTCAGAAGACGATCTTCTGAGGAGGATTGGGGACATGATTGATGGCAAGCTGGCCGCCTTCCGGGAGGAGCTCCTCGCCGGAAGAGCGGTCAGCAGGAAGGCGGTGCCTCCCCGACCTGTTCCGGTACAGTCGGGGAAGGCAAAGAAGGGCGGAGTGAAGGCTCCGCCCAGCGTTGCGGCACCAGGGCCCCGGGTTGCGACCCCCAAGGGGGGTGGTGTACCCGTGGTCGCGGTGGACGCGTCCTCCACGGCACCCTCCCAAGGGGGGGTGGCGTGGAGTGAGGTGGTGGGGCGGAAGGCGAAGCGGGCGGCGAGGAGGGCCTCGCAACCGCAGCCTCCGCCTCCGCCGCCGGCGGCCAAGGTAAAGGCCGCGAAGGTCGGGAAGGCACGACCAGGTCGTCCCCCAAAAACGGCAGCGGTGACACTGACCGTTGCGCAGGGGGGCGACCTGACCCTCGCGGAGGCGATGCGGCTCGCCAGGGAGAATATCTCCCTGGAAGAGCTGGGCATCGCCTCAGTGAGGGCGAAGAGGGCCGTGACCGGGGGTCTCTTGTTGGAGATCCCCGGTGCAGAGAGCGGCGCGAAGGCGGATCGTCTCGCCCAGAGGCTCCGGGAGCAGCTGGGCGAGCGAGGTGTCCGGGTCGCCCGGCCCACGAAGCGCACGGAGATGCGCGTTTGTGGGCTGGACGACTCGGTCAGCGCACAGGATGTGTCCCGTGCCCTTGCGAGGGCGGGGGACTGTCCTGTGGAGGACCTGCGGATCGGAGAGATCCGCAGGTCGCCCTCCGGCCTCGGGTCGGTGTGGGCCCGGTGCCCCCTCTCCGCCGCCCGTAAGGTGGCGGAATCCGGGAGGGTGTTGGTGGGGTGGGTTTCGGCGCGAGTGGAAATCCTCGCGCCGCGCCCGCTCCAGTGTCACCGCTGCCTCGAATTGGGGCACGTGAGGCAGTGGTGCACCTCGCCGGTGGACCGCAGCGGTCAGTGTTACCGCTGCGGTGCCAAAGAGCACCGTGCGAGCCAGTGCTCGGCGGCCCCCCACTGCCCGCTGTGTGCGGACATGGGGAGGCCAGCCGATCACAGGGTGGGGAGCAAGAAGTGCTCCCCCCCCTCCCGGAAGGAGAGGAAGAGGCGGGCTGCACCGGCTCCGGTGCCGAGGGCGGTGGCATCGTCCTCCATGGAGGTGGACGGTGCTACGGGGACGGACGGCCGGGAGGAGGCTGGCGCGGCCATTAATTAATGCCGCCCCGCCTCCTCCTCCAGGCCAACCTCAACCACTGCCGCGCGGCACAGGACTTGATGTCCCAAGTCCTCGCGGAGTGGGGGGTTGGCCTGGCGGTCGCCGCCGAGCCGTACCGCGTCCCTGATCACCCTCATTGGGTGGGCGACGCGGACGGCTTGGTGGCGACGGTATGGGGAGGGGGCGACGGGTCCCCACCGTTCTCCTTGTTGGAGCGCGGTCGGGGATTCGTCGCCGTGGACTGGGGGGGAGTCGCTGTGGTGGGGTGCTACATTTCGCCCCGTAGCGGTCACGCTGCGTTCGAGCTGTACTTGGCCGAGGTCGCGGCATGCGTGCAGCGCTACGCGGCCCGGCCGGTGCTGGTCCTGGGGGATTTTAATGCCAAGTCGGTGGCTTGGGGATCCCCCAGGACCTCCGTTCGCGGCGGGATCCTGGGCGATTGGGCGGCGGGGCTCGACCTCCGGGTATTGAACCGGGGGTCGGAGCACACATGCGTGCGGCGATATGGGGGGTCCATCGTGGATGTTGGATTCGCGACCCCCAACGCCGTGCGCATGGTGTCGGGTTGGCACGTGGTCGCGGGGGCAGAGACACTCTCCGATCACCGGTACATCCGGATGGAGGTCTCTGCCGCCGCGAGTGCATCCCGACACGGCCGCCTGCGTGGCACCCCACCACGCCGCTGGGCGCTTCGGCGCCTGGACAAGGACGCCCTGATGGCAGCTGCCCTCGCTGCAACTTGGCCGCAGGGAGCGGCCGAGTTGCCGAGCATAGAGGAGGAGGTCGCCCGGCTCGGAGCATTGGTCGCGGGTATTTGCGACGCGGCGATGCCTCGGGTCGGGCGGGCTTCGCCTCGCCGGGCGGTGTACTGGTGGTCGGACGCGATCGCGGAGTTGCGAGTCGCGACTGTCCGCGCCCGACGCCAGTACACCCGCGCGCGCCGTCGTCAACGTACAGGCGACGGCGTGGCGCGAGCGAGGGCAGCTGATGACCTGTATGGAGCATACCGCGTGGCGCGGGTTGCTCTGCAGGTTGCCATCAAACGGGCCAAGACCCAGGCATGGAAGGAGCTCCTCCAGACCCTTGATGACGATCCATGGGGGCGCCCATATAAGGTGGTGCTGAATAAGCTCCGCCCGTGGGCGCCCCCCGTCACCGAGGGTCTTGACACCCGGCTGCTGGAGGACGTGGTCAATACACTCTTCCCAATTGGGGAGAGGGGACCGCGTCCTCCGGCGGCGGCGGCTGTCCCAGTGGAGTGGACGGCCGAGCTGGGGGTCACGCAGGAGGAGCTGGCAGCGGCCATCAGACGGCTCGGGGTTCGTAACACGGCCCCGGGTCCGGATGGTGTGCCTGGCCGGGTTTGGGTCTTGACCCAGGGCGTCCTTGGGGCCGACCTCAGGCGGTTGTTCGACCGCTGCCTGAGGGACGGGCGATTCCCCCCCAGTTGGAAGGTGGCGAGGATGGTCCTCCTCCGGAAGGAGGGTCGGCCCGCGGAGTCTCCCTCCGCATACCGGCCCATTTGTCTCCTCGACGAGGTGGGCAAGCTCTTCGAGCGTGTGATTGCTGCCCGCCTCGTCGAGCACCTGTCGCGGGGTGATCCCGGTCTGGCCGACTGCCAGTTCGGTTTCCGGGGGGGCCGATCGACTATCGACGCGATAGGTCGTGTGAGGGCCCTCTCGGAGGCGGCCGTCTCCCGGGGAGGGGTGGCATTGGCAATATCCTTGGATATTGCCAATGCCTTTAACACCCTCCCCTGGGAAGAGATAAGGAGGGGACTCGAATATCATCGAGTCCCCCCTTGTCTCAGGGCGGTCGTCGGGGATTATCTCCGCGGCAGGTGGATCGAGTATCCGGGCCGGGATGGTGATATGCGGAGGGAGGTGTACTGCGGTGTTCCGCAGGGGTCGGTCCTCGGGCCACTCCTGTGGAACATCGCGTACGACTCGGTGTTGCGGGCCGGCCTCCCCGACGGCGTCAGCACGGTGTGTTATGCGGATGACACACTGGTGCTGGCCGTCGGGGCGCACTGGGGGAGGGCCATGCGTCGCGCGGAGGAGGGGTCGCAACGCGTCGTCGACCGGATCAGGGGGATGGGGATGACGGTGGCGGTCCATAAGACCGAGGTGATTGCGTTTCATTCACCTCGGCAGGATCCGCCACCCCCTCTGATCCGGGTGGGTGGGGCTGACATCGAGGTGAAGCCCCAGATCAGGTATCTGGGGCTGATCCTCGATAGCCACTGGCGTTTCGTGGAGCATTTCCGCTGCCTGGTCCCCCGGTTGGAAAGGATGGTTGCGGCTCTGGGCCGGATCCTGCCCAACCTGGGGGGCCCGGCGGGCCGAGTTCGTCGCCTCTATGTGGCAATGGTCCAGTCGGTGGCCCTATACGGGGCCCCCGTCTGGGCGGACGACCTGGCTGCCTCCCGGCGCAGCATGACTATGCTGCGTCGGGTGCAGAGGCGCATGGCGCTCAGGGTCGTCCGCGGGTATCGGACCATGTCACATGAGGCGGCGACGGTTCTAGCGGGGATGCCGCCCATGGACCTGCTCGCGCGGTCGCACGCGGTGATGTACCGGCACCGCGTCGACCGTCGCGCGGGGGTGGGGGCGGTCCCGGGCGGGCAGGAACCTGCTTGGGGCGATTTGAAGCGCCAGGCCCGGCAGTCCGTGTTGCTCGCGTGGCGGGAGCGGCTGGCTCTGCCAACCGCGGGGCACCGGACTGTCGGGGCGGTTCGGCCACTCCTGAAGGAGTGGCTGGACAGAGGCCATGGCGGCCTCACCTACCGGATGGCACAGGTATTTTCCGGCCATGGCAGCTTCGGAAGATACCTGTGCCGGATAGGGAAGGAGCCGACGGCGCGTTGCTGCCACTGCGACGCTGAGCAGGACACGGCGGATCATACCCTGGAGGTATGCCCCGCGTGGGAGGGGGAGCGCCGTGTCCTGGTCGGCGTCGTCGGGCGGGATGTCTCGCTGCCGGGCGTGGTGCGCGCCATGCTCGGCAGCGAGGAGAAGTGGAGGGCCGTGGCCTCCTTCTGCGAGAACGTAATGCTGCAGAAGGAGGCCGCGGGGAGGGAACGCGAGCTTCAGCGGCGCGCTGAAGCTCGCGCTCGTGCGGTGGCCCGAGGTCGTCGCCCGGTCGCGAGGCGTCGCGGGCGGCCGCCACGGCGTGGCGGATGACCTAGGCTGGGAGGGGGGTCCTGAGGGGACCCTCCTCCCGCCAGGCGGCGCCGGGTCGGACCGGTTGGGGGTAGGAGTGCCTCCCCCTACCGGTTCGACGCAAGGGGAGGCACCTTCGGCGGTCTGGTGCGGCCGTGAACGCCCGGCCGCCGAGGGGTGGAAACGGGGTCGCGGGCGGTTGCGAGTTGGGGCTCGCAGCCGCCACTAAACGCGGCCCCGGGACGGATAGCGGCGGGATGGAGTGGCCCCGTCCCGCCGCTATGAGGCAGTGTGTCTACTGGGGGGACCGATTGTCCTCCCGGGGGATGGGCGCGAAAGCGCGGGCACGGGGAGGATACCGGAAGAATGCTTCGAGCGATTCCCGGTATCCTCCCAAAGCGTGCCGAAGGGTCACCGTGGGGTTTTTAGTGGGTAGGTCCCGCGCCTGTCGTTGTACGGGCGCGGGGAATCCCACACACCCCTCCCACCTCTCCCCAAGGAGGTGGGAGGGAGTCTTTCGAAGATTTTCCCCACGACAAAAAAAAAAAAAAAAAAAAAAAAAAAAAAAAAGACCAGGTTTAATGGACTGTTTCAGTGTGGTACCACATTAGTACGTGATCCAATCCAGAAAATGCCCAGGATTTCTTCAACAAGTATGTGAAGAATGCGAAAGTATGAGTCTGATGAGGGAAAATCGCAGGCCTAACCTAGACCTAACATGCGTTATCCGCAAAAATATTGATCGAAACCAGGTTTAATCGACTGTTTCAGTGTGGTACCACATTACTACGTGATCCAAACCAGAAAAAACCCCGGATCTGTTCAACAAGTATGTGAAGAATGCGAAAGTAAGAGCCTGATGAGAGCAAATCCCAGACCTATCCCAGACATAACCTGCGTTATCCTCTAAAATATTGATCGAAACCAGGTTTAATTGACCGTTTTAGTGTGGTATCAATTTGCTACGTGATCCAAAGCAGAAAAAACCCTCGATCAGGTCAACATGTATGTTAAAACTGCGAAAGTATGACCCTGATGAGGGCAAACCCCAGACCTATCCCAGACCTAACTTGCGTTATCCTATAAGAGATTGATTGAAACCAGGTTTAATTGACTGTTTCAGTGTGGTACCACATTACTATGTGATCCAACCCAGAAAAAACCCAGGACCTGTTCAAGAAGTATGTGAAGAATGCGAATGTTTAAGACTGATGAGGGCTAATCCTGGACCTAACACAGACATAACATGCGTTATCCTCTAAAATATTGATCGACACCGGGTTTAATGGACTGTTTCAGTGTGGTACCACATTACTACGTGATCCAAACCAGAAAAAGCCCAGAATCTGGCCATCAAGTATGAGAAATATGCGAAAGTACGAGCCCGATGAGAGCAAATGCCAGACCTAACCTAGACCTAACATGAAATATTCTCTAAAATATTGATCGAAAACAGGTTTAATGGGCTGTTTCAGTGTGGTACCACATTACTACGTGATACAATCCAGAGGAAGCCCAGGATCTCTTCAACAAGTATGTGAAAAACGCGAAAGTATGAGCCTGATGAGGGCAAATCCCAGACCTATCCCAGACATAACATGCGTTATCCTCTAAAACATTGTTCGAAACCAGGTTTAATTGACTGTTTTAGTGTGATACCACATTGCTACGCGATCCGATGCTGAAAAAACACTCGCTCAGGTCAACATGTATGTCAAAACTGCGAAAGTATGACCCTGATGAGGGCAATTCCTAGACCTAACCCAGAGCTAACATGCGTTATCCTCTAAAATATTGATCGATACCAGGTTTAATCGACTGTTTCTGTGTGGTACCACATTACTACGTGATCCAAACTAGAAAAAACCCAGGAGCTGTTCAACAAGTATGTGAAGAATGCAAAAGTATGAGTCTGATGGGGGCAAATCCCAGGCCTAACATAGACCAACCATGCGTTATCCACTAAAATATTAATCGAAACCAGGTTTAATTGACTGTTTCAGTGTGGTACCACACTAGTACGCGATCCAAACCAGAAAAAACCCAGGATCTGTCCAAGAAGTATGTGAAAAATGCGAATATATGAGACTGATGAGGGCAAATCCAGGACCTAACCCAGACCTAGCATGTGTTATTCTCTAAAATATCAATCGAAACCAGGTTTAGTGGTCTGTTTCAGTGTGGTACCACATTACTACGTGATCCAAACCAGAAAAAGCCCAGACTCTGGCCATCAAGTATGTGAAAAACGCGAAAATATGACCCTGATGAGGGCAAATCCCAGACCCAACCCAGACCTAACTTGCGTTATGCTATAAAAGATTGATTGAAACCAGGTTTAATTGACTGTTTCAGTGTGGTACCACATTACTATGTGATCCAACCCAGAAAAAACCCAGGATCTGTTCAAGAAGTATGTGAAGAATGCGAATGCATAAGACTGATGAGGGCTAATCCTGGACCTAACACAGACATAATATGCGTTATCCTCTAAAATATTGATCGAAACCAGGTTTAATGGACTGTTTCTGTGTGGTACCACATTACTACGTGATCCAAACCAGAAAAAGCCCAGAATCTGGCCATCAAGTATGAGAAATATGCGAAAGTACGAGCCCGATGAGAGCAAATGCCAGACCTAACCTAGACCTAACATGAAATATTCTCTAAAATGTTGATCGAAAACAGGTTTAATGGACTGTTTCAGTGTGGTACCACATTACTACGTGATACAATCCAGAGGAAGCCCAGGATCTCTTCAACAAGTATGTGAAAAACGCGAAAGTATGAGCCTGATGAGGGCAAATCCCAGACCTATCCCAGACATAACTTGCGTTATCCTCTAAAACATTGTTCGAAACCAGGTTTAATTGACTGTTTTAGTGTGGTACCACATTGCTACGCGATCCGATGCTGAAAAAACACTCGCTCAGGTCAACATGTATGTTAAAACTGCGAAAGTATGACCCTGATGTGGGCAAATCCCTGGCCTAACCTAGACCTAACATGTGTTATCCTCTAAAATATTGATCGATACCAGGTTTAATCGACTGTTTCTGTGTGGTACCACATTACTACGTGATCCAAACTAGAAAAAACCCAGGAGCTGTTCAACAAGTATGTGAAGAATGCAAAAGTATGAGTCTGATGGGGGCAAATCCCAGGCCTAACCTAGACCTAACATGCGTTATCCACTAAAATATTAATCGAAACCAGGTTTAATAGACTGTTTCAGTGTGGTACCACACTAGTACGTGATCCAAACCAGAAAAAACCCAGGATCTGTTCAAGAAGTATGTGAAGAATGCGAATGTATGAGACTGATGAGGGCAAATCCAGGACCTAACCCAGACCTAGCATGTGTTATTCTCTAAAATATCAATCGAAACCAGGTTTAGTGGTCTGTTTCAGTGTGGTACCACATTACTACGTGATCCAAACCAGAAAAAGCCCAGACTCTGGCCATCAAGTATGTGAAAAACGCGAAAATATGACCCTGATGAGGGCAAATCCCAGACCCAACCCAGACCTAACTTGCGTTATGCTATAAAAGATTGATTGAAACCAGGTTTAATTGACTGTTTCAGTGTGGTACCACATTACTATGTGATCCAACCCAGAAAAAACCCAGGATCTGTTCAAGAAGTATGTGAAGAATGCGAATGCATAAGACTGATGAGGGCTAATCCTGGACCTAACACAGACATAATATGCGTTATCCTCTAAAATATTGATCGAAACCAGGTTTAATGGACTGTTTCTGTGTGGTACCACATTACTACGTGATCCAAACCAGAAAAAGCCCAGAATCTGGCCATCAAGTATGAGAAATATGCGAAAGTACGAGCCCGATGAGAGCAAATGCCAGACCTAACCTAGACCTAACATGAAATATTCTCTAAAATGTTGATCGAAAACAGGTTTAATGGACTGTTTCAGTGTGGTACCACATTACTACGTGATACAATCCAGAGGAAGCCCAGGATCTCTTCAACAAGTATGTGAAAAACGCGAAAGTATGAGCCTGATGAGGGCAAATCCCAGACCTATCCCAGACATAACTTGCGTTATCCTCTAAAACATTGTTCGAAACCAGGTTTAATTGACTGTTTTAGTGTGGTACCACATTGCTACGCGATCCGATGCTGAAAAAACACTCGCTCAGGTCAACATGTATGTTAAAACTGCGAAAGTATGACCCTGATGTGGGCAAATCCCTGGCCTAACCTAGACCTAACATGTGTTATCCTCTAAAATATTGATCGATACCAGGTTTAATCGACTGTTTCTGTGTGGTACCACATTACTACGTGATCCAAACTAGAAAAAACCCAGGAGCTGTTCAACAAGTATGTGAAGAATGCAAAAGTATGAGTCTGATGGGGGCAAATCCCAGGCCTAACCTAGACCTAACATGCGTTATCCACTAAAATATTAATCGAAACCAGGTTTAATAGACTGTTTCAGTGTGGTACCACACTAGTACGTGATCCAAACCAGAAAAAACCCAGGATCTGTTCAAGAAGTATGTGAAAAATGCGAAGGTATGAGCCTGACGAGGGCAGATCCCAGACCTATCCCAGACATAACTTGCGTTATCCTCTAAAATATTGATCGAAACCAGGTTTAATTGACTGTTTCAGTGTGGTACCACATTACTACGTGATCCAAACCAGAAAAAACCCAGGATCTGTTCAACAAGTATGTGAAGAATGCGAAAGTATGAGTCTGATGAGGGCAGATCCCAGGCCTAACCTAGACATAACATGCGTTGTCCTCTAAAATATTGATCGAAACCAGGTTTAATGGATTGTTTCAGTGTGGTACCACATTACTACCTGATCCAAACCAGAAAAAGCCCAGAATCTGGCCCTCAAGTATGAGAAATATGCGAAGGTACGAGTCTGATGTGGGCCAATCCCAGGCCTAACCTAGACATAACATGCGCTATCCTCTAAAATATGGATCGAAACCAGGTTTAATGGACTGTTTCAGTGTGGTACCACATAACTACGCGATCCAATCCAGAAAAAACCCAGAATCTGTTCAAGAAGTATGTGAAGAATGCGAAAGTATGAGGCTGATGAGGGCAAATCCTAGACCTGGCCCAGACCTAACATGCGTTATCCTCTGAAATATTTATCAAGACCATGTTTAATTGACTGTTTCAGTGTGGTTCCACATTACTACGTGATCCAAACCTGAAAAAACCCAGGATCTGTTCAACAAGTATGTGAAGAATGCGAAAGTATGAGTCTGATGAGGGCAGATCCCAGGCCTAACCTAGACATAACATGCGTCATCCTCTAAAATATTGATCGAAACCAGGTTTAATGGACTGTTTCAGAGTGGTAACACATTACTACCTGATCCAAACCAGAAAAAGCCCAGAATCAGGCCCTCAAGTATGAGAAATATGCGAAGGTACGAGCCTGATGAGAGCAAATCGCTGACCTAACCTAGACCTAAAATGCGTTATTCTCCAAAATATTGATCGAAACCGGGTTTAATGGACTATTTCAGGGTGGTACCACATTACTACGTGATCCACACCAGAAAAAGTCAGGGATCTGTTCAACAGGTATGTGAATAACGCGAAAATATGACCCTGATGAGTGCAAATCCCAGACATGTCCCAGACCTAACTTGCGTTATCCTATAAAATATTGATCGAAACCAGGTTTAATTGACTGTTTCAGTGTGGTATCACTTTACGACGTGATCCACAGCAGAAAAAACCATCGATCAGGTCAACATGTATGTTAAAACTGCGAAAGTATGACCCTGATGAGGGCAAATCCCAGACCTAACCTAGACCTAACACGTGTTATCCTCTAAAATATTGATCGAAACCAGGTTTAGTGGTCTGTTTCAGTGTGGTACCACATTACTACGTGATCCAAACCAGAAAAAGCCCAGACTCTGGCCATCAAGTATGTGAAAAACGCGAAAATATGGCCCTGATGAGGGCAAATCCCAGACCTAACCCAGACCTAACTTGCGTTATGCTATAAAAGATTGATTGAAACCAGGTTTAATTGACTGTTTCAGTGTGGTACCACATTACTATGTGATCCAACCCAGAAAAAACCCAGGATCTGTTCAAGAAGTATGTGAAGAATGCGTAAGTATGAGTCTGATGAGGGAAAATCCCAGGCCTAACCTAGACCTAACATGCGTTATCCTATAAAATATTGATCGAAACCAGGTTCAATTGACTGTTTCAGTGTGGTACCACTTTATGACGTGATCCAAACCAGAAAAAGCCCAGAATCTGGCCGTCTAGTATGAGAAATATGCGAAAGTACGAGCCCGATGAGAGCAAATGCCAGATCTAACCTAGACCTAACATGAAATATTCTCTAAAATGTTGATCGAAAACACGTTTAATGGACTGTTTCAGTGTGGTACCACATTACTACGTGATCCAATCCAGAAAAAGCCCAGGATCTCATCAACAAGTATGTGAAGAATGCGAAAGTATGAGTCCGATGTGGGCCAATCCCAGGCCTAACCTAGACATAACATGCGCTATCCTCTAAAATATTGATCGAAACCAGGTTTAATGGACTGTTTCAGTGTGGTACCACATTACTACGTGATCCAAACCAGAAAAAGCCCAGAATCTGGCCATCTAGTATGAGAAATATGCGAAAGTACGAGCCCGATGAGAGCAAATGCCAGACCTAACCTAGACCTAACATGAATTATTCTCTAAAATAATGATCGAAACCAGGTTTAATGGACTGTTTCAGTGTGGTACCACATTACTACGTGATCCAATCCAGAAAAAGCCCAGGATCTCATCAACAAGTATGTGAAGAATGCGAAAGTATGACCCTGATGTGGGCAAATCCCAGGCCTAACCTAGACCTAACATGCGTTATCCTCTAAAATATGGATCGAAACCAGGTTTAATGGACTGTTTCAGTGTGGTACCACATTACTACGCGATCCAAACCAGAAAAAACCCAGGATATGTTCAACAAGTATGTGAAGAATGCGAAAGTATGAGTCTGATGAGGGAAAATCCCTGGCCTAACCTAGACCTGACATGAGTTGTCCTCAAAAATATTGATCGAAACAAGGTTTAATGGACTGTTTCAGTATGGTACCACATTACTACGTGATCCAAACCAGAAAAAGCCCAGACTCTGGCCATCAAGTATGAGAAATATGCGAAAGTATGACCCTGATGAGGGCAAATCCCAGACCTAACCTAGACCTAACATGTGTTATCCGCTAAAATATTAATCGAAACCAGGATTAATGATCTGTTTCAGTGTGGTACCACATTACTACGTGATCGAAACCAGAAAAAACCCAGAATCTGTTCAAGAAGTATGTGAAGAATGCGAAAGTATGAGACTGATGAGGGCAAATCCTAGACCTGGCCCAGACTTAACACGCGTTATCCTCTGAAATATTTATCAAGACCATGTTTAATTGACTGTTTCAGTGTGGTTCCACATTACTACGTGATCCAAACCAGAAAAAACCCAGGATCTGTTCTACAAGTATGTGAAAAACGCGAAAGTATGAGCCTGATCAGGGCAAATCCCAGACCTATCCCAGACCTAACATGCGTTATCCTCAAAAATATTGATCGAAACGAGGTTTAATGGACTGTTTCAGTGGGGTACCACATTACTACGTGATCCAAACCAGAAAAAACCCAGGATCTGTTCAACAAGTATGTGAAGAGTGCGTAAGTATGAGTCTGATGAGGGAAAATCCCAGGCCTAACCTAGACCTAACATGCGTTATCCTATAAAATATTGATCGAAACCGGGTTCAATTGACTGTTTCAGTGTGGTACCACTTTATGACGTGATCCACAGCAGAAAAAACCATCGATCAGGACAACATGTATGTTAAAACTGCGAAAGTATGGCCCTGATGAGGGCAAATCCCAGACCTAACCTAGACCTAACATGTGTTATCCTCTAAAATATTGATCGATACCAGGTTTAATCGACTGTTTCTGTGTGGTACCACATTACTACGTGATCCAAACTAGAAATAATCCAGGAGCTGTTCAACAGGAATGTGAATAACGCGAAAATATGACCCTGATGAGTGCAAATCCCAGACATGTCCCAGACCTAACTTGCGTTATCCTATAAAATATTGATCGAAACCAGGTTTAATTGACTGTTCCAGTCTGGTACCACTTTACGACGTGATCCACAGCAGAAAAAACCATCGATCAGGTCAACATGTATGTTAAAACTGCGAAAGTATGACCCTGATGAGGGCAAATCCCAGAACTAACCTAGACCTAACACGTGTTATCCTCTAAAATATTTTTGGATCCAGGTTTAATGAGTCTGTTTCAGTGTGGTACCACATTACTACATGATCGAAACAAAAAAAACGCAGGAGCTGTTCAACAAGTATGTGAAGAATGCAAAAGTATGAGTCTGATGGGGGCAAATCCCAGGCCTAACCTAGACCTAACATATGTTATCCTCTAAAATATTGATCGAAACGAGGTTTAATCGACTGTTTCAGTGTGGTACCACATTACTACTTGATCCAAACCAGAAAAAACCCAGGATCTGTTCAACAAGTATGTGAAGAATGCGATAGTATGAGTCTGATGTGGGAAAATCCCAGGCCTAACCTAGACCTAACATGCGTTATCCTCAAAAATATTGATCGAAACGAGGTTTAATCGACTGTTTCAGTGGGGTACCACATTACTACGTGATCCAAACCAGAAAAAACCCAGGATCTGTTCAACAAGTATGTGAAGGGTGCGTAAGTATGAGTCTGATGAGGGAAAATCCCAGTCCTAACCTAGACCTAACATGCGTTATCCTATAAAATATTGATCGAAACAGGGTTGAATTGACTGTTTCAGTGTGGTACCACTTTACGACGTGATCCACAGCAGAAAAAACCATCGATCAGGACAACATGTATGTCAAAACTGCGAAAGTATGACCCTGATGAGGGCAAATCCCAGACCTAACTTAGACCTAACATGTGTTATCCTCTAAAATATTGATCGATACCAGGTTTAATCGACTGTTTCTGTGTGGTACCACATTACTACGTGATCCAAACTAGAAAAAACCCAGGAGCTGTTCAACAAGTATGTGAAGAATGCAAAAGTATGAGTCTGATGGGGGCAAATCCTAGACCTACCCCAGACCTAACGTGCGTTATCCTCTACAATATTGATCGAAATCAGGTTTAATGGACTGTTTCAGTGTGGTACCACTTTACGACGTGATCCACAGCAGAAAAAACCATCGATCAGGACAACATGTATGTCAAAACTGCGAAAGTATGACCCTGATGAGGGCAAATCCCAGACCTATCCCAGACCTAACGTGCGTTATCTTATAAAATATTGATCGAAACCAGGATTAGTTGACGGTTTCAGTGTGGTACCACATTACTACGTGATCCAAACCAGAAAAAGTCCAGGATCTCTTCAACAAGTATGTGAAAAACGCGAAAGTATGAGCCTGATGAGGGCAAATCCTAGACCTACCCCAGACCTAACGTGCGTTATCCTCTACAATATTGATCGAAATCAGGTTTAATGGACTGTTTCAGTGTGGTACCACGTTACTACGTGATCCAAACCAGAAAAAACCCAGGATCTGTTCAAGAAGTATGTGAAGAATGCGAAAGTATGAGTCTGATGAGGGAAAATTCCTGGCCTAACTTAGTCGTAACGTGCGTTGTCCTCTAAAATATTGATCGATACCAGGTTTAATCGACTGTTTCTGTGTGGTACCACATTACTACGTGATCCAAACTAGAAAAAACCCAGGAGCTGTTCAACAAGTATGTGAAGAATGCAAAAGTATGAGTCTGATGGGGGCAAATCCCAGGCCTAACCTAGACCTAACATGCGTTATCCACTAAAATATTAATCGAAACCAGGTTTAATTGACTATTTCAGTGTGGTACCACATTACTACGCGATCCAAACCAGAAAAAACCCAGGATATGTTCATCAAGTATGTGAAGAATGCGAAAGTATGTGTCTGATGAGGGAAAATCCCTGGCCTAACCTAGACCTAACATGAGTTGTGCTCAAAAATATTCATCGAAACAAGGTTTAATGGACTGTTTCAGTATGGTACCACATTACTACGTGATCCAAACCAGAAAAAGCCCAGACTCTGGTAATCAAGTATGTGAAAAACGCGAAAATATGACCCTGATGAGGGCAAATCCCAGACCTATCCCAGACCTAACGTGCGTTATCTTATAAAATATTGATCGAAACCAGGATTAATTGACGGTTTCAGTGTGGTACCACATTACTACGTGATCCAAACCAGAAAAAGTCCGGGATCTCTTCAACAAGTATGTGAAAAACGCGAAAGTATGAGCCTGATGAGGGCAAATCCTAGACCTAACCCAGACCTAACGTGCGTTATCCTCTAAAATATTGATCGAAATCAGGTTTAATGGACTGTTTCAGTGTGGTACCACGTTACTACGTGATCCAAACCAGAAAAAACCCAGGATCTGCTCAAGAAGTATGTGAAGAATGCGAAAGTATGAGTCTGATGAGGGAAAATTCCTGGCCTAACTTAGTCCTAACGTGCGTTGTCCTCTAAAATATTGATCGTAACCAGGATTAATTGACGGTTTCAGTGTGGTACCACGTTACTACGTGATCCAAACCAGAAAAAGCCCAGGATCTAGCCAACAAGTATGAGAAATATGCAAAAGTATGAGCCTGATGACGGCAAATCCTAGACCTAACCCAGACCCAACACGCGTTATCCTCTAAAATATTTATCAAGACCAGGTTTAATTGACTCTTTCAGTGTGGTACCACATTACTACGTGATCCAAACCAGTGGAAGCCTAGGATCTGGCCAACAAGTATGAGAAATATGCGAAAGAATGAGCCTGATGAGGGCAAATCCTGGACCTAACCCAGACCTAACACGCGTTATCCTCTAAAATATTTATCAAGACCAGGTTTAATTGACTGTTTCAGTGTGGTACCACATTACTTCGTGATCCAAACCAGAAAAAATCCCAGGATCTGTTCAACAAGTATGTGAAAGATACGAAAATATGACCCTGATAAGGGCAAATCCCAGACCTATCCCCGACATAACTTGCGTTATCCTCTAAAATATTGATCGAAACCAGGTTTAGTTGACAGTTTCAGTGTGTTACCACATTACTACGTGATCCAAACCAGAAGATACCCAGGATCTGTTCAACAAGTATGTGAAGAATGCAAAAGTATGAGTCTGATGGGGGCAAATCCCAGGCCTAACCTAGACCTAACATGTGTTATCCTCTAAAATATTGATCGAAACGAGGTTTAATCGACTGTTTCAGTGTGGTACCACATTACTACTTGATCCAAACCAGAAAAAACCCAGGATCTGTTCAACAAGTATGTGTAGAATGCGAAAGTATGAGTCTGATGTGGGAAAATCCCAGGCCTAACCTAGACCTAACATGCGTTATCCTCAAAAATATTGATCGAAACGAGGTTTAATCGACTGTTTCAGTGGGGTACCACATTACTACGTGATCCAAACCAGAAAAAACCCAGGATCTGTTCAACAAGTATGTGAAGGGTGCGTAAGTATGAGTCTGATGAGGGAAAATCCCAGTCCTAACCTAGACCTAACATGCGTTATCCTATAAAATATTGATCGAAACAGGGTTGAATTGACTGTTTCAGTGTGGTACCACTTTACGACGTGATCCACAGCAGAAAAAACCATCGATCAGGACAACATGTATGTCAAAACTGCGAAAGTATGACCCTGATGAGGGCAAATCCCAGACCTAACTTAGACCTAACATGTGTTATCCTCTAAAATATTGATCGATACCAGGTTTAATCGACTGTTTCTGTGTGGTACCACATTACTACGTGATCCAAACTAGAAAAAACCCAGGAGCTGTTCAACAAGTATGTGAAGAATGCAAAAGTATGAGTCTGATGGGGGCAAATCCTAGACCTACCCCAGACCTAACGTGCGTTATCCTCTACAATATTGATCGAAATCAGGTTTAATGGACTGTTTCAGTGTGGTACCACTTTACGACGTGATCCACAGCAGAAAAAACCATCGATCAGGACAACATGTATGTCAAAACTGCGAAAGTATGACCCTGATGAGGGCAAATCCCAGACCTATCCCAGACCTAACGTGCGTTATCTTATAAAATATTGATCGAAACCAGGATTAGTTGACGGTTTCAGTGTGGTACCACATTACTACGTGATCCAAACCAGAAAAAGTCCAGGATCTCTTCAACAAGTATGTGAAAAACGCGAAAGTATGAGCCTGATGAGGGCAAATCCTAGACCTACCCCAGACCTAACGTGCGTTATCCTCTACAATATTGATCGAAATCAGGTTTAATGGACTGTTTCAGTGTGGTACCACGTTACTACGTGATCCAAACCAGAAAAAACCCAGGATCTGTTCAAGAAGTATGTGAAGAATGCGAAAGTATGAGTCTGATGAGGGAAAATTCCTGGCCTAACTTAGTCGTAACGTGCGTTGTCCTCTAAAATATTGATCGATACCAGGTTTAATCGACTGTTTCTGTGTGGTACCACATTACTACGTGATCCAAACTAGAAAAAACCCAGGAGCTGTTCAACAAGTATGTGAAGAATGCAAAAGTATGAGTCTGATGGGGGCAAATCCCAGGCCTAACCTAGACCTAACATGCGTTATCCACTAAAATATTAATCGAAACCAGGTTTAATTGACTATTTCAGTGTGGTACCACATTACTACGCGATCCAAACCAGAAAAAACCCAGGATATGTTCATCAAGTATGTGAAGAATGCGAAAGTATGTGTCTGATGAGGGAAAATCCCTGGCCTAACCTAGACCTAACATGAGTTGTGCTCAAAAATATTCATCGAAACAAGGTTTAATGGACTGTTTCAGTATGGTACCACATTACTACGTGATCCAAACCAGAAAAAGCCCAGACTCTGGTAATCAAGTATGTGAAAAACGCGAAAATATGACCCTGATGAGGGCAAATCCCAGACCTATCCCAGACCTAACGTGCGTTATCTTATAAAATATTGATCGAAACCAGGATTAATTGACGGTTTCAGTGTGGTACCACATTACTACGTGATCCAAACCAGAAAAAGTCCGGGATCTCTTCAACAAGTATGTGAAAAACGCGAAAGTATGAGCCTGATGAGGGCAAATCCTAGACCTAACCCAGACCTAACGTGCGTTATCCTCTAAAATATTGATCGAAATCAGGTTTAATGGACTGTTTCAGTGTGGTACCACGTTACTACGTGATCCAAACCAGAAAAAACCCAGGATCTGCTCAAGAAGTATGTGAAGAATGCGAAAGTATGAGTCTGATGAGGGAAAATTCCTGGCCTAACTTAGTCCTAACGTGCGTTGTCCTCTAAAATATTGATCGTAACCAGGATTAATTGACGGTTTCAGTGTGGTACCACGTTACTACGTGATCCAAACCAGAAAAAGCCCAGGATCTAGCCAACAAGTATGAGAAATATGCAAAAGTATGAGCCTGATGACGGCAAATCCTAGACCTAACCCAGACCCAACACGCGTTATCCTCTAAAATATTTATCAAGACCAGGTTTAATTGACTCTTTCAGTGTGGTACCACATTACTACGTGATCCAAACCAGTGGAAGCCTAGGATCTGGCCAACAAGTATGAGAAATATGCGAAAGAATGAGCCTGATGAGGGCAAATCCTGGACCTAACCCAGACCTAACACGCGTTATCCTCTAAAATATTTATCAAGACCAGGTTTAATTGACTGTTTCAGTGTGGTACCACATTACTTCGTGATCCAAACCAGAAAAAATCCCAGGATCTGTTCAACAAGTATGTGAAAGATACGAAAATATGACCCTGATAAGGGCAAATCCCAGACCTATCCCCGACATAACTTGCGTTATCCTCTAAAATATTGATCGAAACCAGGTTTAGTTGACAGTTTCAGTGTGTTACCACATTACTACGTGATCCAAACCAGAAGATACCCAGGATCTGTTCAACAAGTATGTGAAGAATGCAAAAGTATGAGTCTGATGGGGGCAAATCCCAGGCCTAACCTAGACCTAACATGTGTTATCCTCTAAAATATTGATCGAAACGAGGTTTAATCGACTGTTTCAGTGTGGTACCACATTACTACTTGATCCAAACCAGAAAAAACCCAGGATCTGTTCAACAAGTATGTGTAGAATGCGAAAGTATGAGTCTGATGTGGGAAAATCCCAGGCCTAACCTAGACCTAACATGCGTTATCCTCAAAAATATTGATCGAAACGAGGTTTAATCGACTGTTTCAGTGGGGTACCACATTACTACGTGATCCAAACCAGAAAAAACCCAGGATCTGTTCAACAAGTATGTGAAAGATACGAAAATATGACCCTGATGAGGGCAAATCCCAGACCTATCCCCGACATAACATGCGTTATCCTATAAAATATTGATCGAAACAGGGTTGAATTGACTGTTTCAGTGTGGTACCACTTTACGACGTGATCCACAGCAGAAAAAACCATCGATCAGGACAACATGTATGTTAAAACTGCGAAAGTATGACCCTGATGTGGGCAAATCCCAGGCCTAACCTAGACCTAACATGCGTTATCCACTAAAATATTAATCGAAACCAGGTTTAATTGACTGTTTCAGTGTGGTACCACATTACTACGCGATCCAAACCAGAAAAAACCCAGGATATGTTCATCAAGTATGTGAAGAATGCGAAAGTATGTGTCTGATGAGGGAAAATCCCTGGCCTAACCTAGACCTAACATGAGTTGTGCACAAAAATATTGATCGAAACAAGGTTTAATGGACTGTTTCAGTATGGTACCACATTACTACGTGATCCAAACCAGAAAAAGCCCAGACTCTGGTAATCAAGTATGTGAAAAACGCGAAAATATGACCCTGATGAGGGCAAATCCCAGACCTATCCCAGACCTAACGTGCGTTATCTTATAAAATATTGATCGAAACCAGGATTAATTGACGGTTTCAGTGTGGTACCACATTACTACGTGATCCAAACCAGAAAAAGTCCAGGATCTCTTCAACAAGTATGTGAAAAACGCGAAAGTATGAGCCTGATGAGGGCAAATCCTAGACCTAACCCAGACCTAACGTGCGTTATCCTCTAAAATATTGATCGAAATCAGGTTTAATGGACTGTTTCAGTGTGGTACCACGTTACTACGTGATCCAAACCAGAAAAAACCCAGGATCTGTTCAAGAAGTATGTGAAGAATGCGAAAGTATGAGTCTGATGAGGGAAAATTCCTGGCCTAACTTAGTCGTAACGTGCGTTGTCCTCTAAAATATTGATCGTAACCAGGATTAATTGACGGTTTCAGTGTGGTACCACATTACTACGTGATCCAAACCAGAAAAAGCCCAGGATCTAGCCAACAAGTATGAGAAATATGCCAAAGTATGAGCCTGATGAGGGCAAATCCCAGACCTATCCCAGACATAACTTGCGTTACCCTATAAAATATTGATCGAATCCAGTTTTAATGGACAGTTTTAGTGTGGTACCACTTTACTACGTGATGCAATGCAGAAAAAACCCTCGATCAGGTCAACATGTATGTTAAAACTGCGAAAGAATGACCCTGATGAGAGCAAATCCCAGGCCTAACCTAGACCTAACATGCGTTATTCTCTAAAATATTCATCGAAACTGGGTTTAATGGACTATTTCAGGGTGGTACCACATTACTACGTGATCCACACCAGAAAAAGTCAGGGATCTGTTCAACAGGTATGTGAATAACGCGAGAATATGACCCTGATGAGTGCAAATCCCAGACATGTCCCAGACCTAACTGGCGTTATCCTATAAAATATTGATCGAAACCAGGTTTAATTGACTGTTTCAGTGTGGTATCACTTTACGACGTGATCCACAGCAGAAAAAACCATCGATCAGGTCAACATGTATGTTAAAACTGCGAAAGTATGACCCTGATGAGGGCAAATCCCAGACCTAACCTAGACCTAACACGTGTTATCCTCTAAAATATTAATCGAAACCAGGTTTAGTGGTCTGTTTCAGTGTGGTACCACATTACTACGTGATCCAAACCAGAAAAACCCAGGATGTGTTCAACAAGTATGTGAAAAATGCGAAGGCATGAGACTGATGAGGGCGAATCCAAGACCTAACCCAGACCTAGCATGTGTTATTCTCTAAAATATTAATCGAAACCAGGTTTAGTGGTCTGTTTCAGTGTGGTACCACATTACTACGTGATCCAAACCAGAAAAACCCAGGATGTGTTCAACAAGTATGTGAAAAATGCGAAAGTATGAGCCTGACGAGGGCAGATCCCAGACCTATCCCAGACATAACTTGCGTTATCCTCTAAGATATTGATCGAAACCAGGTTTAATGGACTGTTTCAGTGTGGTACCACATCAGTACGTGATCCAAACCAGAAAAAACCCAGGATCTGTTCAAGAAGTATGTGAAGAATGCGAATGTATGAGACTGATGAGGGCAAATCCAGGACCTAACCCAGACCTAGCATGTGTTATTCTCTAAAATATTAATCGAAACCAGGTTTAGTGGTCTGTTTCAGTGTGGTACCACATTACTACGTGATCCAAACCAGAAAAACCCAGGATCTGTTCAACAAGTATGTGAAGAATGCGAAAGTATGAGTCTGATGTGGGAAAATCCCAGGCCTAACCTAGACCTAACATGCGTTATACTCTAAAATATTGATGGAAATCAGGTTTGATGGACTGTTTCAGTGTGGTACCACGTTACTACGTGATCCAAACCAGAAAAAGCCCAGGATCTAGCCAACAAGTATGAGAAATATGCGAAAGTATGAGCCTGATGAGGGCAAATCCTAGACCTAACCCAGACCCAACACGCGTTATCATCTAAAATATTTATCAAGACCAGGTTTAATTGACTCTTTCAGTGTGGTACCACATTACTACGTGATCCAAACCAGTGGAAGCCTAGGATCTGGCCAACAAGTATGAGAAATATGCGAAAGAATGAGCCTGATGAGGGCAAATCCTGGACCTAACCCAGACCTAGCACGCGTTATCCTCTAAAATATTTATCAAGACCAGGTTTAATTGACTGTTTCAGTGTGGTACCACATTACTACGTGATCCAAACCAGAAGATACCCAGGATCTGTTCAACAAGTATGTGAAGAATGCGAAAGTATGAGTCTGATGAGGGAAAATCCCAGGCCTAACCTAGACCTAACATGTGTTATCCTCTAAAATATTGATCGAAACGAGGTTTAATCGACTGTTTCAGTGTGGTACCACATTACTACTTGATCCAAACCAGAAAAAACCCAGGATCTGTTCAACAAGTATGTGTAGAATGCGAAAGTATGAGTCTGATGTGGGAAAATCCCAGGCCTAACCTAGACCTAACATGCGTTATCCTCAAAAATATTGATCGAAACGAGGTTTAATCGACTGTTTCAGTGGGGTACCACATTACTACGTGATCCAAACCAGAAAAAACCCAGGATCTGTTCAACAAGTATGTGAAAGATACGAAAATATGACCCTGATGAGGGCAAATCCCAGACCTATCCCCGACATAACATGCGTTATCCTATAAAATATTGATCGAAACAGGGTTGAATTGACTGTTTCAGTGTGGTACCACTTTATTTACGTGATCCACAGCAGAAAAAACCATCGATCAGGACGACATGTATGTTAAAACTGCGAAAGTATGACCCTGATGTGGGCAAATCCCAGGCCTAACCTAGACCTAACATGCGTTATCCACTAAAATATTAATCGAAACCAGGTTTAATTGACTGTTTCAGTGTGGTACCACATTACTACGCGATCCAAACCAGAAAAAACCCAGGATATGTTCATCAAGTATGTGAAGAATGCGAAAGTATGTGTCTGATGAGGGAAAATCCCTGGCCTAACCTAGACCTAACATGAGTTGTGCACAAAAATATTGATCGAAACAAGGTTTAATGGACTGTTTCAGTATGGTACCACATTACTACGTGATCCAAACCAGAAAAAGCCCAGACTCTGGTAATCAAGTATGTGAAAAACGCGAAAATATGACCCTGATGAGGGCAAATCCCAGACCTATCCCAGACCTAACGTGCGTTATCTTATAAAATATTGATCGAAACCAGGATTAATTGACGGTTTCAGTGTGGTACCACATTACTACGTGATCCAAACCAGAAAAAGTCCAGGATCTCTTCAACAAGTATGTGAAAAACGCGAAAGTATGAGCCTGATGAGGGCAAATCCTAGACCTAACCCAGACCTAACGTGCGTTATCCTCTAAAATATTGATCGAAATCAGGTTTGATGGACTGTTTCAGTGTGGTACCACGTTACTACGTGATCCAAACCAGAAAAAACCCAGGATCTGTTCAAGAAGTATGTGAAGAATGCGAAAGTATGAGTCTGATGAGGGAAAATTCCTGGCCTAACTTAGTCCTAACGTGCGTTGTCCTCTAAAATATTGATCGTAACCAGGATTAATTGACGGTTTCAGTGTGGTACCACATTACTACGTGATCCAAACCAGAAAAAGCCCAGGATCTAGCCAACAAGTATGAGAAATATGCAAAAGTATGAGCCTGATGAGGGCAAATCCCAGACCTATCCCAGACATAACTTGCGTTACCCTATAAAATATTGATCGAATCCAGTTTTAATGGACAGTTTTAGTGTGGTACCACTTTACTACGTGATGCAATGCAGAAAAAACCCTCGATCAGGTCAACATGTATGTTAAAACTGCGAAAGAATGACCCTGATGAGAGCAAATCCCAGGCCTAACCTAGACCTAACATGCGTTATTCTCTAAAATATTCATCGAAACTGGGTTTAATGGACTATTTCAGGGTGGTACCACATTACTACGTGATCCACACCAGAAAAAGTCAGGGATCTGTTCAACAGGTATGTGAATAACGCGAGAATATGACCCTGATGAGTGCAAATCCCAGACATGTCCCAGACCTAACTGGCGTTATCCTATAAAATATTGATCGAAACCAGGTTTAATTGACTGTTTCAGTGTGGTATCACTTTACGACGTGATCCACAGCAGAAAAAACCATCGATCAGGTCAACATGTATGTTAAAACTGCGAAAGTATGACCCTGATGAGGGCAAATCCCAGACCTAACCTAGACCTAACACGTGTTATCCTCTAAAATATTAATCGAAACCAGGTTTAGTGGTCTGTTTCAGTGTGGTACCACATTACTACGTGATCCAAACCAGAAAAACCCAGGATGTGTTCAACAAGTATGTGAAAAATGCGAAGGCATGAGACTGATGAGGGCGAATCCAAGACCTAACCCAGACCTAGCATGTGTTATTCTCTAAAATATTAATCGAAACCAGGTTTAGTGGTCTGTTTCAGTGTGGTACCACATTACTACGTGATCCAAACCAGAAAAACCCAGGATGTGTTCAACAAGTATGTGAAAAATGCGAAAGTATGAGCCTGACGAGGGCAGATCCCAGACCTATCCCAGACATAACTTGCGTTATCCTCTAAGATATTGATCGAAACCAGGTTTAATGGACTGTTTCAGTGTGGTACCACATCAGTACGTGATCCAAACCAGAAAAAACCCAGGATCTGTTCAAGAAGTATGTGAAGAATGCGAATGTATGAGACTGATGAGGGCAAATCCAGGACCTAACCCAGACCTAGCATGTGTTATTCTCTAAAATATTAATCGAAACCAGGTTTAGTGGTCTGTTTCAGTGTGGTACCACATTACTACGTGATCCAAACCAGAAAAACCCAGGATCTGTTCAACAAGTATGTGAAGAATGCGAAAGTATGAGTCTGATGTGGGAAAATCCCAGGCCTAACCTAGACCTAACATGCGTTATACTCTAAAATATTGATCGAAATCAGGTTTGATGGACTGTTTCAGTGTGGTACCACGTTACTACGTGATCCAAACCAGAAAAAGCCCAGGATCTAGCCAACAAGTATGAGAAATATGCGAAAGTATGAGCCTGATGAGGGCAAATCCTAGACCTAACCCAGACCCAACACGCGTTATCCTCTAAAATATTTATCAAGACCAGGTTTAATTGACTCTTTCAGTGTGGTACCACATTACTACGTGATCCAAACCAGTGGAAGCCTAGGATCTGGCCAACAAGTATGAGAAATATGCGAAAGAATGAGCCTGATGAGGGCAAATCCTGGACCTAACCCAGACCTAGCACGCGTTACCCTATAAAATATTGATCGAATCCAGTTTTAATGGACAGTTTTAGTGTGGTACCACTTTACTACGTGATGCAATGCAGAAAAAACCCTCGATCAGGTCAACATGTATGTTAAAACTGCGAAAGAATGACCCTGATGAGAGCAAATACCAGGCCTAACCTAGACCTAACATGCGTTATCCTCTAAGATATTGATCGAAACAATGTTTAATGGACTGTTTCAGTGTGGTACCACATTAGTACGTGATCCAAACCAGAAAAACCCAGGATGTGTTCAACAAGTATGTGAAAAATGCGAAGGTATGAGCCTGACGCGGGCAGATCCCAGACCTATCCCAGACATAACTTGCGTTATCCTCTAAAATATTGATCGAAACCAGGTTTAATTGACTGTTTCAGTGTGGTACCACACCACTACGTGATCCAAACCACAAAAAACCCAGGATCTGTTCAACAAGTATGTGAAGAATGCGAAAGTATGAGTCTGATGTGGGAAAATCTCAGGCCTAACTTAGACCTTACATGCGTTATCCTCAAAAATATTGGTCGAAACGAGGTTTAATCGACTGTTTCAGTGGGGTACCACATTACTACGTGATCCAAACCAGAAAAAACCCAGGATCTGTTCAACAAGTATGTGAAGAGTGCGTGAGTATGAGTCTGATGAGGGAAAATCCCAGGCCTAACCTAGACCTAACATGCGTTATCCTATAAAATATTGATCGAAACCAGGTTCAATTGACTGTTTCAGTGTGGTACCACTTTACGACGTGATCCACAGCAGAAAAAACCATCGATCAGGACAACATGTATGTTAAAACTGCGAAAGTATGACCCTGATGAGGGCAAATCCCAGACCTAACCTAGACCTAACATGTGTTATCCTCTAAAATATTGATCGATACCAGGTTTAATCGACTGTTTCTGTGTGGTACCACATTACTACGTGATCCAAACTAGAAAAAACCCAGGAGCTGTTCAACAAGTATGTGAAGAATGCAAAAGTATGAGTCTGATGGGAAAAATCCCAGGCCTAACCTAGACCTAACATGCGTTATCCTCAAGAATATTCATCGAAAACAGGGTTAATCAACTGTTTCAGTGTGGTACCACATTAGTACGTGATCCAAACCAGAAAAAACCCAGGATCTGTTCAAGAAGTATGTGAAGAATGCGAATGTATGAGACTGATGAGGGCAAATCCAGGACCTAACCCAGACCTAGCATGTGTTATTCTCTAAAATATTAATCGAAACCAGGTTTAGTGGTTTGTTTCAGTGTGGTACCACATTACTACGTGATCCAAACCAGAAAAACCCAGGGTGTGTTCAACAAGTATGTGAAAAATGCGAAGGTATGAGCCTGACGAGGGCAGATCCCAGACCTATCCCAGACATAACTTGCGTTATCCTCTAAAATATTGATCGAAACCAGGTTTAATTGACTGTTTCAGTGTGGTACCACATTACTACCTGATCCAAACCAGAAAAAGCCCAGAATCTGGCCCTCAAGTATGAGAAATATGCGAAGGTACGAGCCTGATGAGAGCAAATCCCTGATCTAACCTAGACCTAAAATGCGTTATTCTCTAAAATATTGATCGAAACCGGGTTTAATGGACTGTTTCTGGGTGGTACCACATTACTACGTGATCCACACCAGAAAAAGTCAGGGATCTGTTCGAGAAGTATGTGAAGAATGCGAAAGTATGAGACTGATGAGGTCAAATCCTAGACCTAACCTAGACCTAACATGTGCTATCCTCTAAAATATTGACGGAAACCACGTTTAAATGACAGTTTCAGTGTGATACCACATTACCACGTGATCCAAACCAGAAACAATCCCAGGATCTGTTCAACAAGTATGTGAAACATGCGAAAATATGGCCCTGATGAGGGCAAATCCGAGGCCTATCCCAGACCTAACTTGCGTTATCCTCTAAAATATTGACCGAAACCAGGTTTAATGGACTGTTTCAGTGTGATACCACATTACTACGTGATCCAGACAAGTGAAAGCCCAGAATCTGGCCAACAAGTTTGAGTAACATGCCTGAGTATGACCCAGATGAGGGCAAATCCTAGACCAAACCGAGACCCAAAATGCGCTATCCTCAAAAATATTGATCAATACGAGGTTTAATCGATTGTTTCTGTGTGGTACCACATTACTACGTGATCCAAACTAGAAAAAACCCAGGAGCTGTTCAACAAGTATGTGAAGAATGCAAAAGTATGAGTCTGATGGGGGCAAATCCCAGGCCTAACCTAGACCTAACATGAGTTGTCCTCAAAAATATTGTTCGAAACAAGGTTTAATGGCCTGTTTCAGTGTGGTACCACATTACTACGTGACCCAAACCAGAAAAAGCCCAGACTCTGGTAATCAAGTATGTGAAAAACGCGAAAATATGACCCTAATGAGGGCAAATCCCAGACCTGTCCCAGACCTAACGTGCGTTATCTTATAAAATATTGATCGAAACCAGGATTAATTGACGGTTTCAGCGTGGTAACACATTACTACGTGATGCAAACCAGAAAAAGCTCAGGACCTCTTCAACAAGTATGTGAAGAATGCGAAAGTATGAGACTGATGAGGGGAAATCCTAGACCTAACATGCGTTATCCACAAAAATATTAATCGAAACCAGGTTTAATCGACTATTTCAGTGTGGTACCACATTACTACGTGGTCGAAAACAGAAAAAACCCAGGATCTGTTCAAGTATGAGAAATATGCGAAAGTATGAGCCTGATGAGGGCAAATCCTAGACCTAACCTAGACATAACATGCGTTATCCTCTAAAATATTGACGGAAACCAGGTTTAATTGTCAGTTTCAGTGTGGTACCAAATTACTACGTGATCCAAACCAAAAAAAACCCTGGATCTGTCCGACAAGTATGTGAAGTATGCGAACGTATGAGACTGATGAGGGCAAATCCCAGGCCTATCCTAGACCTAACATGCGTTATCCTCAATAATATTGATCGAAACCAGGTTTAATCGACTGTTTCAGTGTGGTACCACATTACTCCGTTATCGAAACCAGAAAAAAACCAGGACCTGTTCAAGAAGTATGTGAGCAATACGAAAGTATGACCCTGATGAGGGCAAATCCCTGGCCTAACCTAGACCTAACAAGCGTTATCCTCTAAAATATTGATCGAAACCAAGTTTAATGGACTGTTTCAGTGTGGTACCACATTAGTACGTGATCCAAACCAGAAAATACCCAGAATCCGGCCATCAAGTATGAGAAATATGCGAAAGTACGAGCCTGATGGGAGTAAATCCCAGTCCTAACCTAGACCTAAAATGCGTTATTCTCTAAAATAATGATCGAAACCAGTTTTAATGGACAGTTTTAGTGTGGTACCACTTTACTACGTGATCCGATGCAGAAAAAACCCTCGATCAGGTTAACATGTATGCTAAAACTGCGAAAGTATGACCCTGATGTGGGCAAATCCCAGACCTAACCTAGACCTAACGTGTGTTATCCTCCAAAATATTAATCGAAATCAGGTTTAATGGTCTGTTTCAGCGTGGTACCACATTACTACGTGATCCAATCCAGAAAAAACCCAGGATATGTTCAACAAGTATGTGAAGAATGCGAAAGTATGAGACTGATGAGGGGAAATCCTAGACCTAACATGCGTTATCCACAAAAATATTAATCGAAACCAGGTTTAATTGACTATTTCAGTGTGGTACCACATTACTAAGTGGTCGAAAACAGAAAAAACCCAGGATCTGTTTCAAGTATGAGAAATATGCGAAAGTATGAGCCTGATGAGGGCAAATCCTAGACCTAACCTAGACATAACATGCGTTATCCTCTAAAATATTGATCGAAATCAGGTTTAATGGACTGTTTCAGTGTGGTACCGCATTACTACGTGATCCAAACCAGAAAAAACCCAGGATCTGTTCAAGAAGTATGTGAAGAATGCGAAAGTATGAGTCTGATGAGGGAAAATTCCTGGCCTAACCTAGTCCTAACGTGCGTTATCCACTAAAATATTGATCGTAACCAGGATTAGTTGACTGTTTCAGTTTGGTACCACATTACTACGTGATGCAAACCAGAAAAAGCTCAGGACCTCTTCAACAAGTATGTGAAGAATGCGAAAGTATGAGACTGATGAGGGGAAATCCTAGACCTAACATGCGTTATCCACAAAAATATTAATCGAAACCAGGTTTAATCGACTATTTCAGTGTGGTACCACATTACTACGTGGTCGAAAACAGAAAAAACCCAGGATCTGTTCAAGTATGAGAAATATGCGAAAGTATGAGCCTGATGAGGGCAAATCCTAGACCTAACCCAGACCTAACGTGCGTTATCCTCTAAAATATTGTTCAAAACCAGGTTTCATAGACTGTATCAGAGTGATACCACATTACCACGTGATCCAAACCAGAAAAAGCCCGGGATTTGGCCAACAAGTATGAGAAAAATGCGAAAATATGACCCTGATGAGGGCAAATCCCAGACCTATCCCAGACCTAGCATGCGTTATCCTATAAAATATTGATCGAAACCAGGTTTAATGGACTGTTTCAGTGTGGTACCACTTTACTACGTGAGCCAAAGCAGAAAAAACCCTCGATCATGTCGACATGTATGTTAAAACTGCGAATGTATGACCCTGATGAGGGCAAATCCCAGACCTAACCTAGACCTAACATATGTTATCCACTAAAATATTAATCGAAACCAGGTTTAATGATCTGTTTCAGTGTGGTACCACATTACTACGTGATTGAAAGCAGGAAAAAACAAGGATGTGTTCAACAAGTATGTGAAGAATGCGAAAGTATGAGACTGATGAGAGCAAATCCCAGGCTTAACCTAGACCTAACATGAGTAATCGTCTAAAATATTGATCGAAGCCAGGTTTCATGCACTGTATCAGTGTGATACCATATTACCACGTGATCCAAACCAGAAAAAATCCGAGGATCTCTTCAACAAGTATGTGAAAAATGCGAAAATATGACCCTGATGAGGGCAAATCCCAGACCCAACCTAGACCTAACATGTGTTAACCACTAAAATATTAATCGAAACAAGGTTTAATGATCTGTTTCAGTGTGGTACCACATTACTACGTGATTGAAAGCAGGAAAAAACAAGGATGTGTTCAACAAGTATGTGAAGAATGCGAAAGTATGAGACTGATGAGAGCAAATCCCAGGCTTAACCTAGACCTAACATGAGTAATCGTCTAAAATATTGATCGAAGCCAGGTTTCATGCACTGTATCAGTGTGATACCATATTACCACGTGATCCAAACCAGAAAAAATCCGAGGATCTCTTCAACAAGTATGTGAAAAATGCGAAAATATGACCCTGATGAGGGCAAATCCCAGACCCAACCTAGACCTAACATGTGTTAACCACTAAAATATTAATCGAAACAAGGTTTAATGATCTGTTTCAGTGTGGTACCACATTACTACGTGATCGAAACCAGAAAAAACCTATACTCTGTTCAAGAAGTGTGTGAAGAATGCGAAAGTATGAGACTGCTGAGGGCAAATCCTAGACCTAACCTAGACCTAACATGTGTAATCCTCTAAAATATTGACGGAAACCAGGTTTAATTGACAGTTTCAGTATGGTACCACATTACTACGTCATCCAATCCAGAAAAAGCCCGGGATCTACCCAACAAGTATGAGAAATATGCGAAAGTATGAGCCTGATGAAGGCAAATCCTAGACCTAGCCCAGACATAATATGCGTTATCCACTAAAATATTAATCGAAACCAGGTTTAATGATCTGTTTCAGTGTGGTACCACATTACTACGTGATCGAAACCAGAGAAAACCCGGGATCTGGCCAACAAGTATGCGAAAAATGTGAAAGTATGAGACTGATGAGGGGAAATCCTAGACCTAACATGCGTTATCCACAAAAATATTAATCGAAACCAGGTTTAATTGACTCTTTCAGTGTGGTACCACATTACTACGTGATCCAAACCAGAAAAAACACAGGATATGTTCAACAAGTATGTGAAGAATGCGAAAGTATGAGACTGATGAGGGGAAATCCTAGACCTAACATGCGTTATCCTCTAAAATATTGATCGATACCAGGTTTAATCGACTCTTTCTGTGTGGTACCACATTACTACGTGATCCAAACTAGAAAAATCCCAGGATCTGTTCAGCAAGTATGTGAAGAATGCAAAAGTATGTGTCTGATGAGAGAAAATCCCAGGCCTAACCTAGACAAAGCATGCGTTATCCTCTAAAATATTGATCGAAACCAGGTTTAATCGACTGCTTCAGTGTGGTACCACATTACTACGTGATCCAATCCAGAAAAAACCCAGGATATGTTCAACAAGTATGTGAAGAATGCGAAAGTATGAGACTGATGAGGGGAAATCCTAGACCTAACATGCGTTATCCACAAAAATATTAATCGAAACCAGGTTTAATTGACTCTTTCAGTGTGGTACCACATTACTACGTGATCCAAACCAGAAAAAACACAGGATATGTTCAACAAGTATGTGAAAAACGCGAAAGTATGAGCCTGATGAGGGAAAATCCCGGGTCTATCCTAGACATAACATGCGTTATCCTCTAAAATATTGATCGAAACCAGGTTTAATCGACTATTTCAGTGTGGTACCACATTACTAAGTGGTCGAAAACAGAAAAAACCCAGGATCTGTTTCAAGTATGAGAAATATGCGAAAGTATGAGCCTGATGAGGGCAAATCCCAGGCCTATCCTAGACCTAACATGCGTTATCCTCAATAATATTGATCGAAACCAGGTTTAATCGACTGTTTCAGTGTGGTACCACATTACTCCGTTATCGAAACCAGAAAAAAACCAGGACCTGTTCAAGAAGTATGTGAAGAATGCGAAAGTATGAGTCTGATGAGGGAAAATTCCTGGCCTAACCTAGTCCTAACGTGCGTTATCCACTAAAATATTGATCGAAACCAAGTTTAATGGACTGTTTCAGTGTGGTACCACATTAGTACGTGATCCAAACCAGAAATAGTCAGGGATCTGTTCAACAACTATGTGAAAAACGCGAAAATATGACCCTGATGAGTGCAAATCCCAGACCTGTCCCAGACCTACCTTGCGTTATCCTATAAAATATTGATCGAAACCAGGTTTAATTGACTGTATCAGTGTGGTACCACTTTACGACGTGATCCAAAGCAGAAAAAACCATCGATCTGTTCAACAAGTATGAGAAATATGCGAAGGTATGAGCCTGATGAGGGCAAATCCCAGGCCTAGCCTAGACCTAACATGCGTTATCCTCTAAAATATTGATCGAAACCAGGTTTCATGCACTGTATCAGTGTGATACCACATTACCATGTCATCCAAACCAGAAAAAATCCCAGGATCTGTTCAACAAGTATGTGAAAAATGCGAAAATATGACCCTGATGAGGGCAAATCCCAGACCTATCCCAGACCTAGCATGCGTTATCCTATAAAATATTGATCGAAACCAGGTTTAATGGACTGTTTCAGTGTGGTACCACTTTACTACGTGAGCCAAAGCAGAAAAAACCCTCGATCATGTCGACATGTATGTTAAAACTGCGAATGTATGACCCTGATGAGGGCAAATCCCAGACCTAACCTAGACCTAACATATGTTATCCACTAAAATATTAATCGAAACCAGGTTTAATGATCTGTTTCAGTGTGGTACCACATTACTACGTGATTGAAAGCAGGAAAAAACAAGGATGTGTTCAACAAGTATGTGAAGAATGCGAAAGTATGAGACTGATGAGGGCAAATCCCAGGCTTAACCTAGACCTAACATGAGTAATCGTCTAAAATATTGATCGAAGCCAGGTTTCATGCACTGTATCAGTGTGATACCATATTACCACGTGATCCAAACCAGAAAAAATCCGAGGATCTGTTCAACAAGTATGTGAAAAATGCGAAAATATGACCCTGATGAGGGCAAATCCCAGACCTAACCTAGACCTAACATGTGTTAACCACTAAAATATTAATCGAAACAAGGTTTAATGATCTGTTTCAGTGTGGTACCACATTACTACGTGATCGAAACCAGAAAAAACCTATAATCTGTTCAAGAAGTGTGTGAAGAATGCGAAAGTATGAGACTGCTGAGGGCAAATCCTAGACCTAACCTAGACCTAACATGTGTAATCCTCTAAAATATTGACGGAGACCAGGTTTAATTGACAGTTTCAGTATGGTACCACATTACTACGTCATCCAATCCAGAAAAAGCCCGGGATCTACCCAACAAGTATGAGAAATATGCGAAAGTATGAGCCTGATGAAGGCAAATCCTAGACCTAGCCCAGACATAATATGCGTTATCCACTAAAATATTAATCGAAACCAGGTTCAATGATCTGTTTCAGTGTGGTACCACATTACTACGTGATCGAAACCAGAGAAAACCCGGGATCTGGCCAACAAGTATGCGAAAAATGTGAAAGTATGAGACTGATGTGGGGAAATCCTAGACCTAACATGCGTTATCCACAAAAATATTAATCGAAACCAGGTTTAATTGACTCTTTCAGTGTGGTACCACATTACTACGTGATCCAAACCAGAAAAAACACAGGATATGTTCAACAAGTATGTGAAGAATGCGAAAGTATGAGACTGATGAGGGGAAATCCTAGACCTAACATGAGTTATCCACAAAAATATTAATCGAAACCAGGTTTAATTGACTCTTTCAGTGTGGTACCACATTACTACGTGATCCAAACCAGAAAAAACACAGGATATGTTCAACAAGTATGTGAAAAACGCGAAAGTATGAGCCTGATGAGGGCAAATCCCAGGCCTAAACTAGACAAAGCATGCGTTATCCTCTAAAATATTGATTGAAACCAGGTTTAATCGACTGCTTCAGTGTGGTACCACATTACTACGTGATCCAATCCAGAAAAAACCCAGGATATGTTCAACAAGTATGTGAAGAATGCGAAAGTATGAGACTGATGAGGGGAAATCCTAGACCTAACATGCGTTATCCACAAAAATATTAATCGAAACCAGGTTTAATTGACTCTTTCAGTGTGGTACCACATTACTACGTGATCCAAACCAGAAAAAACACAGGATATGTTCAACAAGTATGTGAAAAACGCGAAAGTATGAGCCTGATGAGGGAAAATCCCGGGTCTATCCTAGACATAACATGCGTTATCCTCTAAAATATTGATCGAAACCAGGTTTAATCGACTATTTCAGTGTGGTACCACATTACTAAGTGGTCGAAAACAGAAAAAACCCAGGATCTGTTTCAAGTATGAGAAATATGCGAAAGTATGAGCCTGATGAGGGCAAATCCCAGGCCTATCCTAGACCTAACATGCGTTATCCTCAATAATATTGATCGAAACCAGGTTTAATCGACTGTTTCAGTGTGGTACCACATTACTCCGTTATCGAAACCAGAAAAAAACCAGGACCTGTTCAAGAAGTATGTGAAGAATGCGAAAGTATGAGTCTGATGGGGGCAAATCCCAGGCCTAACCCAGACCCAACACGCGTTATCCTCTAAAATATTTATCAAGACCAGGTTTAATTGACTGTTTCAGTGTGGTACCACATTACTACGTGATCCAAACGAGAAAAAATCCCAGGATCTGTTCAACGAGTATGTGAAAAATACGAAAATATGACCCTGATGAGGGCAAATCCCAGACCTATCCCAGACCTAACTTGCGTTATCCTCTAAAATATTGATCGAAACCAGGTTTAATGGACCGTTTCAGTGTGGTACCACACTACTACGTGATCCAAACCACAAAAAACCCAGGATCTGTTCAACAAGTATGTGAAGAATGCGAAAGTATGAGTCTGATGTGGGAAAATCCCAGGCCTAACCTAGACCTAACATGCGTTATCCACTAAAATATTAATCGAAACCAGGTTTAATTGACTGTTTCAGTGTGGTACCACATTACTACGCGATCCAAACCAGAAAAAACCCAGGATATGTTCAACAAGTATGTGAAGAATGCGAAAGTATGTGTCTGATGAGGGAATATCCGTGGCCTAACCTAGACCTAACATGGGTTGTCCTCAAAAATATTGATCGAAACAAGGTTTAATGGACTGTTTCAGTATGGTACCACATTACTACGTTATCCAAACCAGAAAAAGCCCAGACTCTGGCCATCAAGTATGAGAAATATGCGAAAGTATGACCCTGATGAGGGCAAATCCCAGACCTATCCCAGACCTAACGTGCGTTATCTCATAAAATATTGTTCGAAACCAGGATTAATTGACGGTTTCAGTGTGGTACCACATTACTACGTGATCCAAACCAGAAAAAGTCCAGGATCTCTTCAACAAGTATGTGAAAAACGCGAAAGTATGAGCCTTGTGAGGGCAAATCCTAGACCTAACCCAGACCTAACTTGCGTTATCCACTGAAATATTAATCGAAACCAGGTTTAATGGACTGTTTCAGTGTGGTACCACATTACTACGTGAACAAAACAAGAAAAAACCCAGGATCTGTTCAAGAAGTATGAGTCTGATGAGGGCAAATCCCAGGCCCAACCTGGACCTAACATGCGTTATCCTCTGAAATATTTATCAAGACCATGTTTAATTGACTGTTTCAGTGTGGTACCACATTACTACGTGAACCAAACCAGAAAAAACCCAGGATCTGTTCAACAAGTATGTGAAAAACGCGAAAGTATGAGCCTGATGAGGGCAAACCCCAGACCAATCCCAGACATAACTTGCGTTATCCTGTAAAATATTGATCGAATCCAGTTTTAATGGACAGTTTTAGTGTGATACCACTTTACTACGTGATGCAATGCAGAAAAAATCCTCGATCAGGTCAACATGTATGTTAAAACTGCGAAAGTATGTGTCTGATGAGGGACAATCCCAGGCCTAACCTAGACATAACATGCGTTATCCTCTAAAATATTTGTCAAGACCATGTTTAATTAACTGTTTCAGTGTGGTACCACATTAGTACGTGATCCAAACCAGAAAAAACCCAGGATCTGATCAACAAGTATGGGAAAAACGCGAAAGTATTAGCCTGATGAGGGCAAATCCCAGACCTATCCCAGACATAACGTGTGTTATCCTCCAAAGTATTAATCGAAATCAGGTTTAATGGTCTGTTTTAGTGCGGTACCACTTTGCTACGTGATCCATTGCAGAAAAAACCCTCGCTCAGGTCAACATGTATGTCAAAACTGCGAAAGGATGACCCTGATGAGGGCAAATCCCTGGCCTAACCTAGACCTAACATGCGTTATCCTCTAAAATATTGATCGAAACCAGGATTAATCGACTGTTTCAGTGGGGTACGACATTACTACGTGATCGAAAACAGAAAAAACCCAGGATCTGATCAACAAGTATGAGAAATATGCGAAAGTATGAGCCTGATGAGGGCAAATCCTAGACCTAACCCAGACCTAACGTGCGTTATCCTCTAAAATATTGTTCAAAACCAGGTTTCATAGACTGTATCAGAGCGATACCACATTACCACGTGATCCAAACCAGAAAAAGCCCGGGATTTGGCCAACAAGTTTGAGAAACATGCGAAAGTATGAGCCAGATGATTGCAAATACCAGACCTATCCCAGACATAACGTGCGTTATCCTCTAAAATATTGATCGATACCAGGTTTAATCGACTCTTTCTGTGTGGTACCACATTACTACGTGATCCAAACTAGAAAAATCCCAGGATCTGTTCAGCAAGTATGTGAAGAATGCAAAAGTATGTGTCTGATGAGGGAAAATCCCAGGCCTAACCTAGACAAAGCATGCGTTATCCTCTAAAATATTGATCGAAACCAGGTTTAATCGACTGCTTCAGTGTGGTACCACATTACTACGTGATCCAATCCAGAAAAAACCCAGGATATGTTCAACAAGTATGTGAAGAATGCGAAAGTATGAGACTGATGAGGGGAAATCCTAGACCTAACATGCGTTATCCACAAAAATATTAATCGAAACCAGGTTTAATTGACTCTTTCAGTGTGGTACCACATTACTACGTGATCCAAACCAGAAAAAACACAGGATATGTTCAACAAGTATGTGAAAAACGCGAAAGTATGAGCCTGATGAGGGAAAATCCCGGGTCTATCCTAGACATAACATGCGTTATCCTCTAAAATATTGATCGAAACCAGGTTTAATCGACTATTTCAGTGTGGTACCACATTACTAAGTGGTCGAAAACAGAAAAAACCCAGGATCTGTTTCAAGTATGAGAAATATGCGAAAGTATGAGCCTGATGAGGGCAAATCCCAGGCCTATCCTAGACCTAACATGCGTTATCCTCAATAATATTGATCGAAACCAGGTTTAATCGACTGTTTCAGTGTGGTACCACATTACTCCGTTATCGAAACCAGAAAAAAACCAGGACCTGTTCAAGAAGTATGTGAGCAATACGAAAGTATGACCCTGATGAGGGCAAATCCCTGGCCTAACCTAGACCTAACAAGCGTTATCCTCTAAAATATTGATCGAAACCAAGTTTAATGGACTGTTTCAGTGTGGTACCACATTAGTACGTGATCCAAACCAGAAAAAACCCAGAATCCGGCCATCAAGTATGAGAAATATGCGAAAGTACGAGCCTGATGGGAGCAAATCCCAGTCCTAACCTAGACCTAAAATGCGTTATTCTCTAAAATAATGATCGAAACCAGTTTTAATGGACAGTTTTAGTGTGGTACCACTTTACTACGTGATCCGATGCAGAAAAAACCCTCGATCAGGTTAACATGTATGCTAAAACTGCGAAAGTATGACCCTGATGTGGGCAAATCCCAGACCTAACCCAGACCTAACGTGTGTTATCCTCCAAAATATTAATCGAAATCAGGTTTAATGGTCTGTTTCAGCGTGGTACCACATTACTACGTGATCCAATCCAGAAAAAACCCAGGATATGTTCAACAAGTATGTGAAGAATGCGAAAGTATGAGACTGATGAGGGGAAATCCTAGACCTAACATGCGTTATCCACAAAAATATTAATCGAAACCAGGTTTAATTGACTATTTCAGTGTGGTACCACATTACTAAGTGGTCGAAAACAGAAAAAACCCAGGATCTGTTTCAAGTATGAGAAATATGCGAAAGTATGAGCCTGATGAGGGCAAATCCTAGACCTAACCTAGACATAACATGCGTTATCCTCTAAAATATTGATCGAAATCAGGTTTAATGGACTGTTTCAGTGTGGTACCGCATTACTACGTGATCCAAACCAGAAAAAACCCAGGATCTGTTCAAGAAGTATGTGAAGAATGCGAAAGTATGAGTCTGATGAGGGAAAATTCCTGGCCTAACCTAGTCCTAACGTGCGTTATCCACTAAAATATTGATCGTAACCAGGATTAGTTGACTGTTTCAGTTTGGTACCACATTACTACGTGATGCAAACCAGAAAAAGCTCAGGACCTCTTCAACAAGTATGTGAAGAATGCGAAAGTATGAGACTGATGAGGGGAAATCCTAGACCTAACATGCGTTATCCACAAAAATATTAATCGAAACCAGGTTTAATCGACTATTTCAGTGTGGTACCACATTACTACGTGGTCGAAAACAGAAAAAACCCAGGATCTGTTCAAGTATGAGAAATATGCGAAAGTATGAGCCTGATGAGGGCAAATCCTAGACCTAACCCAGACCTAACGTGCGTTATCCTCTAAAATATTGTTCAAAACCAGGTTTCATAGACTGTATCAGAGTGATACCACATTACCACGTGATCCAAACCAGAAAAAGCCCGGGATTTGGCCAACAAGTATGAGAAATATGCGAAAGTATGAGCCAGATGATTGCAAATACCAGACCTAACCTAGACCTAACATATGTTATCCACTAAAATGTTAATCGAAACCATGTTTAATGATCTGTTTCAGTGTGGTACCACATTACTACGTGATTGAAAGCAGAAAAAAACCAGGATATGTTCAACAAGTATGTGAAGAATGCGAAAGTATGAGTCTGATGAGGGAAAATCCCTGGCTTAACCTAGACCTAACATGCGTTATCCTTTAAAATATTGATCGATACCAGGTTTAATGGACTGTTTCAGTGTGGTACCACATTAGTACGTGATCCAAACCAGAAATAGTCAGGGATCTGTTCAACAACTATGTGAAAAACGCGAAAATATGACCCTGATGAGTGCAAATCCCAGACCTGTCCCAGACCTACCTTGCGTTATCCTATAAAATATTGATCGAAACCAGGTTTAATTGACTGTATCAGTGTGGTACCACTTTACGACGTGATCCAAAGCAGAAAAAACCATCGATCTGTTCAACAAGTATGAGAAATATGCGAAGGTATGAGCCTGATGAGGGCAAATCCCAGGCCTAGCCTAGACCTAACATGCGTTATCCACTAAAATATTAATCGAAACCAGGTTTAATGATCTGTTTCAGTGTGGTACCACATTACTACGTGATTGAAAGCAGGAAAAAACAAGGATGTGTTCAACAAGTATGTGAAGAATGCGAAAGTATGAGACTGATGAGGGCAAATCCCAGGCTTAACCTAGACCTAACATGAGTAATCGTCTAAAATATTGATCGAAGCCAGGTTTCATGCACTGTATCAGTGTGATACCATATTACCACGTGATCCAAACCAGAAAAAATCCGAGGATCTCTTCAACAAGTATGTGAAAAATGCGAAAATATGACCCTGATGAGGGCAAATCCCAGACCCAACCTAGACCTAACATGTGTTAACCACTAAAATATTAATCGAAACAAGGTTTAATGATCTGTTTCAGTGTGGTACCACATTACTACGTGATCGAAACCAGAAAAAACCTATACTCTGTTCAAGAAGTGTGTGAAGAATGCGAAAGTATGAGACTGCTGAGGGCAAATCCTAGACCTAACCTAGACCTAACATGTGTAATCCTCTAAAATATTGACGGAAACCAGGTTTAATTGACAGTTTCAGTATGGTACCACATTACTACGTCATCCAATCCAGAAAAAGCCCGGGATCTACCCAACAAGTATGAGAAATATGCGAAAGTATGAGCCTGATGAAGGCAAATCCTAGACCTAGCCCAGACATAATATGCGTTATCCACTAAAATATTAATCGAAACCAGGTTTAATGATCTGTTTCAGTGTGGTACCACATTACTACGTGATCGAAACCAGAGAAAACCCGGGATCTGGCCAACAAGTATGCGAAAAATGTGAAAGTATGAGACTGATGAGGGGAAATCCTAGACCTAACATGCGTTATCCACAAAAATATTAATCGAAACCAGGTTTAATTGACTCTTTCAGTGTGGTACCACATTACTACGTGATCCAAACCAGAAAAAACACAGGATATGTTCAACAAGTATGTGAAGAATGCGAAAGTATGAGACTGATGAGGGGAAATCCTAGACCTAACATGCGTTAACCACAAAAATATTAATCGAAACCAGGTTTAATTGACTCTTTCAGTGTGGTACCACATTACTACGTGATCCAAACCAGAAAAAACACAGGATATGTTCAACAAGTATGTGAAAAACGCGAAAGTATGAGCCTGATGAGGGCAAATCCCAGGCCTAAACTAGACAAAGCATGCGTTATCCTCTAAAATATTGATTGAAACCAGGTTTAATCGACTGCTTCAGTGTGGTACCACATTACTACGTGATCCAATCCAGAAAAAACCCAGGATATGTTCAACAAGTATGTGAAGAATGCGAAAGTATGAGACTGATGAGGGGAAATCCTAGACCTAACATGCGTTATCCACAAAAATATTAATCGAAACCAGGTTTAATTGACTCTTTCAGTGTGGTACCACATTACTACGTGATCCAAACCAGAAAAAACACAGGATATGTTCAACAAGTATGTGAAAAACGCGAAAGTATGAGCCTGATGAGGGAAAATCCCGGGTCTATCCTAGACATAACATGCGTTATCCTCTAAAATATTGATCGAAACCAGGTTTAATCGACTATTTCAGTGTGGTACCACATTACTAAGTGGTCGAAAACAGAAAAAACCCAGGATCTGTTTCAAGTATGAGAAATATGCGAAAGTATGAGCCTGATGAGGGCAAATCCCAGGCCTATCCTAGACCTAACATGCGTTATCCTCAATAATATTGATCGAAACCAGGTTTAATCGACTGTTTCAGTGTGGTACCACATTACTCCGTTATCGAAACCAGAAAAAAACCAGGACCTGTTCAAGAAGTATGTGAAGAATGCGAAAGTATGAGTCTGATGAGGGAAAATTCCTGGCCTAACCTAGTCCTAACGTGCGTTATCCACTAAAATATTGATCGAAACCAAGTTTAATGGACTGTTTCAGTGTGGTACCACATTAGTACGTGATCCAAACCAGAAATAGTCAGGGATCTGTTCAACAACTATGTGAAAAACGCGAAAATATGACCCTGATGAGTGCAAATCCCAGACCTGTCCCAGACCTACCTTGCGTTATCCTATAAAATATTGATCGAAACCAGGTTTAATTGACTGTATCAGTGTGGTACCACTTTACGACGTGATCCAAAGCAGAAAAAACCATCGATCTGTTCAACAAGTATGAGAAATATGCGAAGGTATGAGCCTGATGAGGGCAAATCCCAGGCCTAGCCTAGACCTAACATGCGCTATCCTCTAAAGTATTGATCGAAACCAGGTTTCATGCACTGTATCAGTGTGATACCACATTACCATGTCATCCAAACCAGAAAAAATCCCAGGATCTGTTCAACAAGTATGTGAAAAATGCGAAAATATGACCCTGATGAGGGCAAATCCCAGACCTATCCCAGACCTAGCATGCGTTATCCTATAAAATATTGATCGAAACCAGGTTTAATGGACTGTTTCAGTGTGGTACCACATTACTCCGTTATCGAAACCAGAAAAAAACCAGGACCTGTTCAAGAAGTATGTGAAGAATGCGAAAGTATGAGTCTGATGAGGGAAAATTCCTGGCCTAACCTAGTCCTAACGTGCGTTATCCACTAAAATATTGATCGAAACCAAGTTTAATGGACTGTTTCAGTGTGGTACCACATTAGTACGTGATCCAAACCAGAAATAGTCAGGGATCTGTTCAACAACTATGTGAAAAACGCGAAAATATGACCCTGATGAGTGCAAATCCCAGACCTGTCCCAGACCTACCTTGCGTTATCCTATAAAATATTGATCGAAACCAGGTTTAATTGACTGTATCAGTGTGGTACCACTTTACGACGTGATCCAAAGCAGAAAAAACCATCGATCTGTTCAACAAGTATGAGAAATATGCGAAGGTATGAGCCTGATGAGGGCAAATCCCAGGCCTAGCCTAGACCTAACATGCGTTATCCTCTAAAGTATTGATCGAAACCAGGTTTCATGCACTGTATCAGTGTGATACCACATTACCATGTCATCCAAACCAGAAAAAATCCCAGGATCTGTTCAACAAGTATGTGAAAAATGCGAAAATATGACCCTGATGAGGGCAAATCCCAGACCTATCCCAGACCTAGCATGCGTTATCCTATAAAATATTGATCGAAACCAGGTTTAATGGACTGTTTCAGTGTGGTACCACTTTACTACGTGAGCCAAAGCAGAAAAAACCCTCGATCATGTCGACATGTATGTTAAAACTGCGAATGTATGACCCTGATGAGGGCAAATCCCAGACCTAACCTAGACCTAACATATGTTATCCACTAAAATATTAATCGAAACCAGGTTTAATGATCTGTTTCAGTGTGGTACCACATTACTACGTGATTGAAAGCAGGAAAAAACAAGGATGTGTTCAACAAGTATGTGAAGAATGCGAAAGTATGAGGCTGATGAGGGCAAATCCCAGGCTTAACCTAGACCTAACATGAGTAATCGTCTAAAATATTGATCGAAGCCAGGTTTCATGCACTGTATCAGTGTGATACCATATTACCACGTGATCCAAACCAGAAAAAATCCGAGGATCTGTTCAACAAGTATGTGAAAAATGCGAAAATATGACCCTGATGAGGGCAAATCCCAGACCTAACCTAGACCTAACATGTGTTAACCACTAAAATATTAATCGAAACAAGGTTTAATGATCTGTTTCAGTGTGGTACCACATTACTACGTGATCGAAACCAGAAAAAACCTATAATCTGTTCAAGAAGTGTGTGAAGAATGCGAAAGTATGAGACTGCTGAGGGCAAATCCTAGACCTAACCTAGACCTAACATGTGTAATCCTCTAAAATATTGACGGAAACCAGGTTTAATTGACAGTTTCAGTATGGTACCACATTACTACGTCATCCAATCCAGAAAAAGCCCGGGATCTACCCAACAAGTATGAGAAATATGCGAAAGTATGAGCATGATGAAGGCAAATCCTAGACCTAGCCCAAACATAATATGCGTTATCCACTAAAATATTAATCGAAACCAGGTTTAATGATCTGTTTCAGTGTGGTACCACATTACTACGTGATCGAAACCAGAGAAAACCCGGGATCTGGCCAACAAGTATGCGAAAAATGTGAAAGTATGAGACTGATGTGGGGAAATCCTAGACCTAACATGCGTTATCCACAAAAATATTAATCGAAACCAGGTTTAATTGACTCTTTCAGTGTGGTATCACATTACTACGTGATCCAAACCAGAAAAAACACAGGATATGTTCAACAAGTATGTGAAGAATGCGAAAGTATGAGACTGATGAGGGGAAATCCTAGACCTAACATGCGTTATCCACAAAAATATTAATCGAAACCAGGTTTAATTGACTCTTTCAGTGTGGTACCACATTACTACGTGATCCAAACCAGAAAAAACACAGGATATGTTCAACAAGTATGTGAAAAACGCGAAAGTATGAGCCTGATGAGGGCAAATCCCAGGCCTAAACTAGACAAAGCATGCGTTATCCTCTAAAATATTCATTGAAACCAGGTTTAATCGACTGCTTCAGTGTGGTACCACATTACTACGTGATCCAATCCAGAAAAAACCCAGGATATGTTCAACAAGTATGTGAAGAATGCGAAAGTATGAGACTGATGAGGGGAAATCCTAGACCTAACATGCGTTATCCACAAAAATATTAATCGAAACCAGGTTTAATTGACTCTTTCAGTGTGGTACCACATTACTACGTGATCCAAACCAGAAAAAACACAGGATATGTTCAACAAGTATGTGAAAAACGCGAAAGTATGAGCCTGATGAGGGAAAATCCCGGGTCTATCCTAGACATAACATGCGTTATCCTCTAAAATATTGATCGAAACCAGGTTTAATCGACTATTTCAGTGTGGTACCACATTACTAAGTGGTCGAAAACAGAAAAAACCCAGGATCTGTTTCAAGTATGAGAAATATGCGAAAGTATGAGCCTGATGAGGGCAAATCCCAGGCCTATCCTAGACCTAACATGCGTTATCCTCAATAATATTGATCGAAACCAGGTTTAATCGACTGTTTCAGTGTGATACCACATTACTCCGTTATCGAAACCAGAAAAAAACCAGGACCTGTTCAAGAAGTATGTGAAGAATGCGAAAGTATGAGTCTGATGAGGGAAAATTCCTGGCCTAACCTAGTCCTAACGTGCGTTATCCACTAAAATATTGATCGAAACCAAGTTTAATGGACTGTTTCAGTGTGGTACCACATTAGTACGTGATCCAAACCAGAAAAAACCCAGAATCCGGCCATCAAGTATGAGAAATATGCGAAAGTACGAGCCTGATGGGAGCAAATCCCAGTCCTAACCTAGACCTAAAATGCGTTATTCTCTAAAATATTGATCGAAACCAGTTTTAATGGACAGTTTTAGTGTGGTACCACTTTACTACGTGATCCGATGCAGAAAAAACCCTCGATCAGGTCAACATGTATGCTAAAACTGCGAAAGTATGACCCTCATGTGGGCAAATCCCAGACCTAACCTAGACCTAACATGCGTTCTCCACAAAAATATTAATCGAAACCAGGTTTAATCGACTATTTCAGTGTGGTACCACATTACTACGTGGTCGAAAACAGAAAAAACCCAGGATCTGTTCAAGTATGAGAAATATGCGAAAGTATGAGCCTGATGAGGGCAAATCCTAGACCTAACCTAGACATAACATGCGTTATCCTCTAAAATATTGATCGAAATCAGGTTTAGTGGACTGTTTCAGTGTGGTACCGCATTACTACGTGATCCAAACCAGAAAAAACCCAGGATCTGTTCAAGAAGTATGTGAAGAATGCGAAAGTATGAGACTGATGAGGGCAAATCCTAGACCTAACCTAGACCTAACATGTGTTATCTTGTAAAATATTGACGGAAACCAGGTTTAATTGTCAGTTTCAGTGTGGTACCAAATTACTACGTGATCCAAACCAAAAAAAACCCTGGATCTGTCCAACAAGTATGTGAAGAATGCGAACGTATGAGACTGATGAGGGCAAATCCCAGGCCTATCCTAGACCTAACATGCGTTATCCTCAATAATATTGATCGAAACCAGGTTTAATCGACTGTTTCAGTGTGGTACCACATTACTCCGTTATCGAAACCAGAAAAAAACCAGGACCTGTTCAAGAAGTATGTGAGCAATACGAAAGTATGACCCTGATGAGGGCAAATCCCTGGCCTAACCTAGACCTAACAAGCGTTATCCTCTAAAATATTGATCGAAACCAGGTTTAATGGACTGTTTCAGTGTGGTACCACATTAGTACGTGATCCAAACCAGAAAAAACCCAGAATCCGGCCATCAAGTATGAGAAATATGCGAAAGTACGAGCCTGATGGGAGCAAATCCCAGTCCTAACCTAGACCTAAAATGCGTTATTCTCTAAAATATTGATCGAAACCAGTTTTAATGGACAGTTTTAGTGTGGTACCACTTTACTACGTGATCCGATGCAGAAAAAACCCTCGATCAGGTCAACATGTATGTTAAAACTGCGAAAGTATGACCCTGATGAGGGCAAATCCCAGACCTAACCTAGACCTAACGTGTGTTATCCTCCAAAATATTAATCGAAATCAGGTTTAATGATCTGTTTCAGTGTGGTACCACATTACTACGTGATTGAAAGCAGAAAAAAACCAGGATATGCTCAACAAGTATGTGAAGAATGCGAAAGTATGAGTCTGATGAGGGAGAATCCCTGGCCTAACCTAGACCTAACATGCGTTATCCTTTAAAATATTGATCGATACCAGGTTTAATGGACTGTTTCAGTGTGTTACCACATTAGTACGTGATCCAAGCTAGAAATAGTCAGGGATCTGTACAACAACTATGTGAAAAACGCGAAAATATGACCCTGATGAGTGCAAATCCCAGACCTGTCCCAGACCTACCTTGCGTTATCCTATAAAATATTGATCGAAACCAGGTTTAATTGACTGTATCAGTGTGGTACCACTTTACGACGTGATCCAAAGCAGAAAAAACCATCGATCTGTTCAACAAGTATGAGAAATATGCGAAGGTATGAGACTGATGAGGGCAAATCCTAGACCAAACCGAGAGCTAACATGCGTTATCCTCAAAAATATTGATCGATACCAGGTTTAATCGACTCTTTCTTTGTGGTACCACATTACTACGTGATCCAAACTAGAAAAATCCCAGGATCTGTTCAGCAAGTATGTGAAGAATGCAAAAGTATGAGTCTGATGGGGGCAAATCCCAGGCCTAGCCTAGACCTAACATGCGTTATCCTCTAATATATTGATCGAAACCAGGTTTCATGCACTGTATCAGTGTGATACCACATTACCATGTCATCCAAACCAGAAAAAATCCCAGGATCTGTTCAACAAGTATGTGAAAAATGCGAAAATATGACCCTGATGAGGGCAAATCCCAGACCTAACCTAGACCTAACATATGTTATCCACTAAAATATTAATCGAAACCAGGTTTAATCGACTGTTTCAGTGTGGTACCACATTACTACGAGATCGAAACCAGAAAGAACCCAGAATCTGTTCAAGAAGTATGTGAAGAATGCGAAAGTATGAGACTGATGAGGGCAAATCCTAGACCTAACCTAAACCTAACATGTGTTATCCTGTAAAATATTGACGGAAACCAGGTTTAATTGTCAGTTTCTGTGTGGTACCAAATTACTACGTGATCCAAACCAGAAAAAACCCAGGATCTGTCCAACAAGTATGTGAAGAATGCGAAAGTATGAGACTGATGAGGACAAATCCCAGGCCTATCCTAGACCTAACATGCGTTATCCTCAATAATATTGATCGAAACCAGGTTTAATCGACTGTTTCAGTGTGGTACCACATTTCTCCGTTATCGAAACCAGAAAAAACCCAGGATCTGTTCAAGAAGGATGTGAAGAATCCGAAAGTATGAGACTGATGAGGGCTAATCCTAGACCTAACCTAGACCTAACATGTGTTATCCTCTAAAATATTGACGGAAACCAGGTTTGATTGACAGTTTCAGTGTGGTACCACATTACTACGTGATCCAAAGCAGAAAAAACCCTGGATCAGGTCAACATGTATGTTAAAGCTGCGAAAGTATGACCCTGATGAGGGCAAATCCAAGACCTAGCCCAGATCTAACATGCGTTATACTCTAAAATAATAATCGAAACCAGGTTTAATCGACTGTTTCAGTGTGGTACCACTTTACTACGTGATCCAAAGCAGAAAAAACCCCCGATCAGGTCGACATGTATGTTAAAACTGCGAAAGTATGACTCTGATGAGGGCAAGTCCCAGACCTAACCTAGACCTAACATGCGTTATCCTCTAAAATATTAATCGAAACCAGGTTTAATCGACTGTTTCAGTGTGGTACCACATTACTACGTGATCGAATCCAGAAAAAACCCAGAATCTGTTCAAGAAGTATGTGAAGAATGCGAAACTATGAGACTGATGAGGGCAAATCCTAGACCTAACCTAAACCTAACATATGTTATCCTGTAAAATATTGACGGAAACCATGTTTAATTGTCAGTTTCAGTTTGGTACCAAATTACTACGTGATCCAAACCAGAAAAAACCCAGGATCCGTCCAACAAGTATGTGAAGAATGCGAAAGTATGAGACTGATGAGGGCACATCCCCGGCCTATCCTAGACCTAACATGCGTTATCCACAATAATATTGACCGAAACCAGGTTTAATTGACTGTTTCAGTGTGGCACCGCATTACTACGTGATCCAAAGCAGAAAAAAACCCAGGATCTGTTCAAGAAGTATGTGAGCAATACGAAAGTATGACCCTGATGAGGGCAAATCCCAGACCTAACCTAGACCTAACATGTGTTATCCTCTAAAATATTGACGGAAACCAGGTTTAATTGACAGTTTCAGTGTGGTACCACATTACTACGTGATCCAAACCAGAAAAAGCCCTGGATCTAGCCAACAAGTATGAGAAATATGCGATAGTACGAGCCTGATGAGAGCAAATCCCAGACCTAACCTAGACCTAATATGCGCTATCCTCTAAAATATTGATCGAATCCAGTTTTAATGGACTGTTTTAGTGTGGTACCACTTTACTACGTGATCCAAAGCAGAAAAAACCCTCGATCAGGTCAACACGTATGTTAAAACTGCGAAAGTATGACCCTGATGAGGGCAAATCCCAGACATAACCTAGACCTAACGTGTGTTATCCTCTAAAATATTAATCGAAACCAGGTTTAATCGACTGTTTCAGTGTGGTACCACATTACTACGTGATCGAATCCAGAAAAAACCCAGAATCTGTTCAAGAAGTATGTGAAGAATGCGAAACTATGAGACTGATGAGGGCAAATCCTAGACCTAACCTAAACCTAACATATGTTATCCTGTAAAATATTGACGGAAACCAGGTTTAATTGTCAGTTTCAGTTTGGTACCAAATTACTACGTGATCCAAACCAGAAAAAACCCAGGATCTGTCCAACAAGTATGTGAAGAATGCGAAAGTATGAGACTGATGAGGGCAAATCCCAGGCCTATCCTAGACCTAACATGCGTTATCCTCAATAATATTGATCGAAACCAGGTTTACTGGACTGTCTCAGTGTGGTACCACATTACTCCGTTATCGAAACCAGAAAAAACCCTGGAACTGTTCAAGAAGTATGTGAGCAATACGAAAGTATGACCCTGATGAGGGCAAATCCCAGACCTAACCTAGACCTAACATGTGTTATCCTCTAAAATATTGATCGAAACCAGGTTTAATTGACTGTTTCAGTGTGATACCACTTTACTACGTGATCCAAACCAGAAAAAGCCCAGAATCTGGCCATCAAGTATGAGAAATATGCGAAAGTACGAGCCTGATGGGGGCAAATCCTAGACCTAACCCAGACCGAGCGTGTGTTATCCTCTAAAATATTCATGGAAACCAGGTTTGATTGACTGTTTCAGAGTGGTACCACATTACTACGTGATCGAAACCAGAAAAAACCCAGGATCTGTTCAAGAAGTATGCGAAAAATGTGAAAGTATGAGCCTGATGAGGGCAAATCCCAGACCTATCCCAGACCTAACTTGCGTTACCCTCTAAAATATTGATCGAAACCAGGATTAATTGACTGATTCAGTGTGGTGCCACTGTAGTACGTGATCCAAAGCAGAAAAAACTATCGATCAGGTCAGCATGTATGTTAAACCTGCGAAAGTATGACCCTGATGAGGACAAATCCCAGGCCTAACCTAGAACTAACATGCGTTATCCCCTACAAATATTGATCGAAACTAGGGTTAATCGACTGTTTCAGTGTGGTACCACATTACTACGTGATCGAAACCAGGAAAAGCCCAGAATCTGTTCAACAAGTATGTGAAGAATGCGAAAGTATGAGTCTCATGAGGGAAAACCCCAGGCCTAACCTAGACCTAACATGCGTTATCCTCTAAAATATTGACGGAAACCAGGTTTAATTGACAGCTTCAGTGTGGTACCACATTACTACGTGATCCAAACCAGAAAAAACCCAGGATCTGTTCGAGAAGGATGTGAAGAATGCGAAAGTATGACCCTGTTGAGGGCAAGTCCCAGACCTAACCTTGACCTAACATGTGTTAACCACTAAAATATTAATCGAAACAAGGTTTAATGATCTGTTTCTGTGTGGTACCACATTACTACGAGATCCAAACCAGAAAAAACCCAGGATCTGTACAACAAGTATGTGAAGAATACGAAAGTATGGGTCTGATGAGGGCAAATCCCAGGCCTAACCTAGTCATAACATGCGTTATCCTCTAAAATATTGATCGAATCCAGGTTTAATTGACAGTTTCAGTGTGGTACCACATTACTACGTGATCCAATCCTGAAGAAGCCCAGGATCTAGCCAACAAGTATGAGAAATATGCGATAGTACGAGCCCGATGAGAGCAAATCCCAGACCTAACCTAGACCTAATATGCGTTATCCTCTAAAATATTGATCGAATCCAGTTTTAATGGACTGTTTTAGTGTGGTACCACTTTACTACGTGATCCAATGCAGAAAAAACCCACGATCAGGTCAACATGTATGTTAAAACTGCGAAAGTATGACCCTGATGTGGGCAAATCCCAGACATAACCTAGACCTAACGTGTGTTATCCTCTAAAATATTAATCGAAACCAGGTTTAATCGACTGTTTCAGTGTGGTACCACATTACTACGTGATCGAATCCAGAAAAAACCCCGTATCTGTTCAAGAAGTATGTGAAGAATGCGAAACTATGAGACTGATGAGGGCAAATCCTAGACCTAACCTAAACCTAACATATGTTATCCTGTAAAATATTGACGGAAACCAGGTTTAATTGTCAGTTTCAGTTTGGTACCAAATTACTACGTGATCCAAACCAGAAAAAACCCAGGATCTGTCCAACAAGTATGTGAAGGATGCGAAAGTATGAGACTGATGAGGGCAAATCCCAGGCCTATCCTAGACCTAACATGCGTTATCCTCAATAATATTGATCGAAACCAGGTTTAATGGGCTGTTTCAGTGTGGTACAACTTTACTACCTGATCCAATGCAGAAAAAACCCTCGATCAGGTCGACATGTATGTTACAACTGCGAAAGTATGACCCTGGTGAGAGCAAATCCCAGACCTAACCTAGACGTAAGATGTGTTATCCACAATAATATTGATCGAAACCAGGTTTAATCGACTGTTTCAGTGTGGTACCACATTACTCCGTTATCGAAACCAGAAAAAACCCAGGATCTGTTCAAGAAGTATGTGAACAATACGAAAGTATGACCCTGATAAGGGCAAATCCTAGACCTAACCTAGACCTAACATGTGTTATCCTCTAAAATATTGACGGAAACCAGGTTTAATTGGCAGTTTCAGTGTGGTACCACATTACTACGTGATCCAAACCAGAAAAAAACCCGGATCTGTTCAACAAGTATGTGAAGAATGCGAAAGTATGAGACTGATGAGGGCAAATCCCAGGCCTATCCTAGACCTAACATGCGTTATCCTCAATAATATTGATCGAAACCAGGTTTAATCGACTGTTTCAGTGTGGTACCACATTACTCCGTTATCGAAACCAGAAAAAACCCAGGATCTGTTCAAGAAGTATGTGAACAATACGAAAGTATGACCCTGATAAGGGCAAATCCTAGACCTAACCTAGACCTAACATGTGTTATCCTCTAAAATATTGACGGAAACCAGGTTTCGTGGACTGTATCAGTGTGATGCCACATTACTACGTGATCGAATCCAGAAAAAACCCAGAATCTGTTCAAGAAGTATGTGAAGAATGCGAAACTATGAGACTGATGAGGGCAAATCCTAGACCTAACCTAAACCTAACATATGTTATCCTGTAGAATATTGACGGAAACCAGGTTTAATTGTCAGTTTCCGTTTGGTACCAAATTACTACGTGATCCAAACCAGAAAAAACCCAGGATCTGTCCAACAAGTATGTGAAGAATGCGAAAGTATGAGACTGATGAGGGCAAATGCCAGGCCTATCCTAGACCTAACATGCGTTATCCTCAATAATATTGATCGAAACCAGGTTTACTGGACTGTCTCAGTGTGGTACCACATTACTACGTGATCCAAAGCAGAAAAAAACCCAGAATCTGTTCAAGAAGTATGTGAGCAATACGAAAGTATGACCCTGATGAGGGCAAATCCCAGACCTAACCTAGACCTAACATGTGTTATCCTCTAAAATATTGACGGAAACCAGGTTTAATTGACAGTTTCAGTGTGGTACCACATTACTACGTGATCCAAACCAGAAAAAGCCCAGGATCTAGCCAACAAGTATGAGAAATATGCGATAGTACGAGCCTGATGAGAGCAAATCCCAGACCTAACCTAGACCTAATATGCGTTATCCTCTAAAATATTGATCGAATCCAGTTTTAATGGACTGTTTTAGTGTGGTACCACTTTACTACGTGATCCAATGCAGAAAAAACCCTCGATCAGGTCAACATGTATGTTAAAACTGCGAAAGTATGACCCTGATGAGGGCAAATCCCAGACATAACCTAGACCTAACGTGTGTTATCCTCTAAAATATTAATCGAAACCAGGTTTAATCGACTGTTTCAGTGTGGTACCACATTACTACGTGATCGAATCCAGAAAAAACCCAGAATCTGTTCAAGAAGTATGTGAAGAATGCGAAACTATGAGACTGATGAGGGCAAAACCTAGACCTAACCTAAACCTAACATATGTTATCCTGTAAAATATTGAGGGAAACCAGGTTTAATTGTCAGTTTCAGTTTGGTACCAAATTACTACGTGATCCAAACCAGAAAAAACCCAGGATCTGTCCAACAAGTATGTGAAGAATGCGAAAGTATGAGACTGATGAGGGCAAATCCCAGGCCTAACCTAGACCTAACTTGCGTTATCCTCTAGAATATAGATCGAAAGCTGGTTTAGTTGACTGTTTCAGTTTGGTGCCACATTACTACGTGATCCAATGCAGAAAAAACCCTCGATCAGGTCAACATGTATGTTAAAACTGCGAAAGTATGACCCTGATGAGGGCAAATCCCAGACATAACCCAGACCTAATATGCGCTATCCTCAATAATATTGATCGAAACCAGGTTTAATCGACTGTTTCAGTGTGGTACCACATTACTCCGTTATCGAAACCAGAAAAAACCCAGGATCTGTTCAAGAAGTATGTGAACAATACGAAAGTATGACCCTGATAAGGGCAAATCCTAGACCTAACCTAGACCTAACATGTGTTATCCTCTAAAATATTGACGGAAACCAGGTTTCGTGGACTGTATCAGTGTGATGCCACATTACCACGTGATCCAAACCAGAAAAAGCCCGGGATCTGGCCAACAAGTATGCGAAAAATGTGAAAGTATGACCCTGATGTGGGCAAATCTCTGTCCTAACCGAGACCTAAGATGCGTTATCCTCTAAAATATTGACCGAAACCAGGTTTAATTGTCAGTTTCAGTTTGGTACCACATTACTACGTGATCCAAAGCAGAAAAAAACCCAGGATCTGTTCAACAAGTATGTGAAGAATGCGAAAGTATGAGTCTGATGAGGGCAATTCCCAGGCCTAACCTAGACCTAACTTGCGTTATCCTCTAGAATATAGATCGAAAGCTGGTTTAGTTGACTGTTTCAGTTTGGTGCCACATTACTACGTGATCGAAACCAGAAAAAACCCAGGATCTGTTCAAGAAGGATGTGAAGAATCCGAAAGTATGAGACTGATGAGGGCTAATCCTAGACCTAACCTAGACCTAATATGTGTTATCTTGTAAAATATTGACGGAAACCATGTTTAATTGTCAGTTTCAGTGTGGTACCAAATTACTACGTGATCCAAACCAAAAAAAACCCTGGATCTGCCCAACAAGTATGTGAAGAATGCGAAAGTATGAGACTGCTGAGGGCAAATCGCAGGCCTATCCTAGACCTAACATGCGCTATCCTGAATAATATTGATCGAAACCAGGTTTAATGGACTGTTTCAGTGTGGTACCACTTTACTACGTGATCCAAAGAAGAAAAAACCCTCGATCAGGTCGACATGTATATTACAACTGCGAAAGTATGACCCTGGTGGGAGCAAATCCCAGACCTAACCTAGACCTAACATGTGATATCCACTAAAATATTAATCGAAACCAGGTTTAATCGACTGTTTCAGTGTGGTACCACATTACTACGTGATGCAATGCAGAAAAAACCCTCGATCAGGTCAACATGTATGTTAAAACTGCGAAAGTATGTGTCTGATGAGGGCAAATCCCTGGCCTAACCTAGACCTAACATGCGTTATCCTCTAAAATATTGATCGAAACCATGTTTAATGGACTGTTTCAGTGTGGTACCACATTACTACGTGATCCGTACCAGAAAAAACCCAGGATCTGTTTAACACGTATGTGAAAAACGCGAAAGTATGAGCCTGATGAAGGCAAATCCCAGACCTAATCTAGACCCAACATGTGTTATCCACTAAAATATTAATCGAAACCAGGTTTAATGGACTGTTTCAGTGTGGTACCACTTTACTACGTGATCCAAACCAGAAAAAACCCAGGATCTGTTCAAGAAGTACGTGAAGAATGCGAAAGTATGAGCTTGATGAGGGCAAATCCCAGACCTAATCTAGACCCAACATGTGTTATCCACTAAAATATTGATCGAAACCAGGTTTAATCGACTGTTTCAGTGTGGTACCACATTACTACGTGGTCGAAAACAGAAAAAACCCAGGATCTGTTCAAGTATGAGAAGTATGCGAAAGTATGGGCCTGATGAGGGCAAATCCTAGACCTAACCCAGACCTAACGTGCGTTATCCTCTAAAATATTGTTCGAAACCAGGTTTCAGAGACTGTATCAGAGTGATACCACATTACCACGTGATCCAAACCAGAAAAAGCCCGGGATCTGGCCAACAAGTATGCGAAAAATGTGAAAGTATGACCCTGATGTGGGCAAATCTCTGTCCTAACCGAGACCTAAGATGCGTTATCCTCTAAAATATTGACCGAAACCAGGTTTAATTGACTGTTTCAGTGTGGCACCACATTACTACGTGATCCAAAGCAGAAAAAAACCCAGGATCTGTTCAACAAGTATGTGAAGAATGCGAAAGTATGAGTCTGATGAGGGCAATTCCCAGGCCTAACCTAGACCTAACTTGCGTTATCCTCTAGAATATAGATCGAAAGCTGGTTTAGTTGACTGTTTCAGTTTGGTGCCACATTACTACGTGATCGAAACCAGAAAAAACCCAGGATCTGTTCAAGAAGTATGTGAAGAATGCGAAAGTATGAGACTGATGAGGGCTAATCCTAGACCTAACCTAGACCTAATATGTGTTGTCCTCTAAAATATTGACGGAAACCAGGTTTGATTGACAGTTTCAGTGTGGTACCACATTACTACGTGATCCAAAGCAGAAAAAACCCCCGATCACGTCAACATGTATGTTAAAGCTGCGAAAGTATGACCCTGTTGAGGGCAAGTCCCAGACCTAACCTTGACCTAACATGTGTTAACCACTAAAATATTAATCGAAACAAGGTTTAATGATCTGTTTCAGCGTGGTACCACATTACTACGTGATCGAAACCAGAAAAAACCCAGAATCTGTTCAAGAAGTATGTGAAGAATGCGAAAGTATGAGACTGATGAGGGCAAATCCTAGACCTAACCTAGACCTAACATGCGTTATCCTCTAGAATATAGATCGAAAGCTGGTTTAATTGGCAGTTTCAGTGTGGTGCCACATTACTACGTGATCCAATCCAGAAAAAGCCCAGGATCTAGCCAACAAGTATGAGAAATGTGCGAAAGTATGAGCCTGATGAGTGCAAATCGCAGACCTATCCCAGACCTACCTTGCGTTATCCTCTAGAATATTGATCGAAAGCTGGCTTAGTTGACTGTTTCAGTTTGGTACCACATTACTACGTGATCGAAACCAGAAAAAACCCAGGATCTGTTCAAGAAGTATGTGAAGAATGCGAAAGTATGAGACTGATGAGGGCTAATCCTAGACCTAACCTAGACCTAACATGTGTTATCCTCTAGAATATTGACGGAAACGAGGTTTAATAGACACTTTCAGTGTGGTACCACATTACTACGTGTCCAATACAGAAGAAGCCCAGGATCTAGCCAACAAGTATGCGAAAAATGTGAAAGTATGACCCTGATGTGGGCAAATCTCTTGCCTAACCTAGTCCTAACGTGAATTATTCTCTAAAATATTGATCGAAACCTGGTTTAATGGACTGTTTTAGTGTGGTACCACATTACTACCTGATCCAAATCAGAAAAGGCCAGGGATCTGTTCAACAAGTATGTGAAAAACGCGAAAATATGACCCTGATGAGGGCAAATCCCAGACCTATCCCAGACCTAGCTTGCGTTATCCTATAAAATAGTGATCGAAACCAGGTTTAATGGACTGTTTCTGTGTGGTACCACTTTACTACGTGATCCAAAGCAGAAAAAACCCTCGATCATGTCGACATGTATGTTAAAACTGCTAATGTATGACCCTGATGAGGGCAAATCCCAGACCTAACCTAGACCTAATATATGTTATCCACTAAAATATTAATCGAAACCAGGTTTAATGATCTGTTTCAGTGTGGTACCACATTACTACGTGATTGAAACCAGAAAAAAACTAGGATATGTTCAACAAGTATGTGAAGAATGCGAAAGTATGAGTCTCATGAGTGCAAATCCCAGGCCAAACCTAGACATAACATGCGTTATCCTCTAAAATATTGATCGAAACCAGGCTTAATGGACTGTTTCAGTGTGGTACCACTTTACTACGTGATCGAAACCAGAAAAAACCCAGGATCTGTTCAAGAAGTATGTGAAGAATGCGAAAGTATGAGACTGATGCGGGCAAATGCTAGACCTAACCTAGACCTAACATGTGTTATCCTCTAAAATATTGACGGAAACCAGGTTTAATTGGCAGTTTCAGTGTGGTGCCACATTACTACGTGATCCAATCCAGAAAAAGCCCAGGATCTAGCCAACAAGTATGAGAAATGTGCGAAAGTATGAGCCTGATGAGTGCAAATCGCAGACCTATCCCAGACCTACCTTGCGTTATCCTCTAGAATATTGATCGAAAGCTGGCTTAGTTGACTGTTTCAGTTTGGTACCACATTACTACGTGATCGAAACCAGAAAAAACCCAGGATCTGTTCAAGAAGTATGTGAAGAATGCGAAAGTATGAGACTGATGAGGGCTAATCCTAGACCTAACCTAGACCTAACATGTGTTATCCTCTAGAATATTGACGGAAACGAGGTTTAATAGACACTTTCAGTGTGGTACCACATTACTACGTGTCCAATACAGAAGAAGCCCAGGATCTAGCCAACAAGTATGCGAAAAATGTGAAAGTATGACCCTGATGTGGGCAAATCTCTGTCCTAACCGAGACCTAACATGCGTTATCCTCTAAAATATTGACCGAAACCAGGTCTAATTGACTGTTTCAGTGTGGCACCGCATTACTACGTGATCCAAAGCAGAAAAAAACCCAGGATCTGATCAAGAAGTATGTGAAGAATGCGAAACTATGAGACTGATGAGGGCAAATCCTAGACCTAACCTAAACCTAACATATGTTATCCTGTAAAATATTGACGGAAACCAGGTTTAATTGTCAGTTTCAGTTTGGTACCAAATTACTACGTGATCCAAACCAGAAAAAACCCAGGATCTGTCCAACAAGTATGTGAAGAATGCGAAAGTATGAGACTGATGAGGGCAAATCCCAGGCCTATCCTAGACCTAACATGCGTTATCCTCAATAATATTGATCGAAACCAGGTTTAATCGACTGTTTCAGTGTGGTACCACATTACTCCGTTATCGAAACCAGAAAAAACCCAGGATCTGTTCAAGAAGTATGTGAACAATACGAAAGTATGACCCTGATAAGGGCAAATCCTAGACCTAACCTAGACCTAACATGTGTTATCCTCTAAAATATTGACGGAAACCAGGTTTCGTGGACTGTATCAGTGTGATGCCACATTACTACGTGATCGAATCCAGAAAAAACCCAGAATCTGTTCAAGAAGTATGTGAAGAATGCGAAACTATGGGACTGATGAGGGCAAATCCTAGACCTAACCTAAACCTAACATATGTTATCCTGTAGAATATTGACGGAAACCAGGTTTAATTGTCAGTTTCCGTTTGGTACCAAATTACTACGTGATCCAAACCAGAAAAAACCCAGGATCTGTCCAACAAGTATGTGATGAATGCGAAAGTATGAGACTGATGAGGGCAAATCCCAGGCCTATCCTAGACCTAACATGCATTATCCTCAATAATATTGATCGAAACCAGGTTTACTGGACTGTCTCAGTGTGGTACCACATTACTACGTGATCCAAAGCAGAAAAAAACCCAGGATCTGTTCAAGAAGTATGTGAGCAATACGAAAGTATGACCCTGATGAGGGCAAATCCCAGACCTAACCTAGACCTAACATGTGTTATCCTCTAAAATATTGACGGAAACCAGGTTTAATTGACAGTTTCAGTGTGGTACCACATTACTACGTGATCCAAACCAGAAAAAGCCCAGGATCTAGCCAACAAGTATGAGAAATATGCGATAGTACGAGCCTGATGAGAGCAAATCCCAGACCTAACCTAGACCTAATATGCGTTATCCTCTAAAATATTGATCGAATCCAGTTTTAATGGACTGTTTTAGTGTGGTACCACTTTACTACGTGATCCAATGCAGAAAAAACCCTCGATCAGGTCAACATGTATGTTAAAACTGCGAAAGTATGACCCTGATGAGGGCAAATCCCAGACATAACCTAGACCTAACGTGTGTTATCCTCTAAAATATTAATCGAAACCAGGTTTAATCGACTGTTTCAGTGTGGTACCACATTACTACGTGATCGAATCCAGAAAAAGCCCAGAATCTGTTCAAGAAGTATGTGAAGAATGCGAAACTATGAGACTGATGAGGGCAAAACCTAGACCTAACCTAAACCTAACATATGTTATCCTGTAAAATATTGACGGAAACCAGGTTTAATTGTCAGTTTCAGTTTGGTACCAAATTACTACGTGATCCAAACCAGAAAAAACCCAGGATCTGTCCAACAAGTATGTGAAGAATGCGAAAGTATGAGACTGATGAGGGCAAATCCCAGGCCTAACCTAGACCTAACTTGCGTTATCCTCTAAAATATTGACCGAAACCAGGTTTAATTGACTGTTTCAGTGTGGCACCACATTACTACGTGATCCAAAGCAGAAAAAAACCCAGGATCTGTTCAACAAGTATGTGAAGAATGCGAAAGTATGAGTCTGATGAGGGCAATTCCCAGGCCTAACCTAGACCTAACTTGCGTTATCCTCTAGAATATAGATCGAAAGCTGGTTTAGTTGTCTGTTTCAGTTTGGTGCCACATTACTACGTGATCGAAACCAGAAAAAACCCAGGATCTGTTCAAGAAGGATGTGAAGAATGCGAAAGTATGAGACTGATGAGGGCTAATCCTAGACCTAACCTAGACCTAATATGTGTTGTCCTCTAAAATATTGACGGAAACCAGGTTTGATTGACAGTTTCAGTGTGGTACCACATTACTACGTGATCCAAAGCAGAAAAAACCCCCGATCACGTCAACATGTATGTTAAAGCTGCGAAAGTATGACCCTGTTGAGGGCAAGTCCCAGACCTAACCTTGACCTAACATGTGTTAACCACTAAAATATTAATCGAAACAAGGTTTAATGATCTGTTTCAGTGTGGTACCACATTACTACGTGATCGAAACCAGAAAAAACCCAGAATCTGTTCAAGAAGTATGTGAAGAATGCGAAAGTATGAGACTGATGAGGGCAAATCCTAGACCTAACCTAGACCTAACATGTGTTATCTTGTAAAATATTGACGGAAACCATGTTTAATTGTCAGTTTCAGTGTGGTACCAAATTACTACGTGATCCAAACCAAAAAAAACCCTGGATCTGCCCAACAAGTATGTGAAGAATGCGAAAGTATGAGACTGCTGAGGGCAAATCGCAGGCCTATCCTAGACCTAACATGCGCTATCCTGAATAATATTGATCGAAACCAGGTTTAATGGACTGTTTCAGTGTGGTACCACTTTACTACGTGATCCAAAGAAGAAAAAACCCTCGATCAGGTCAACATGTATGTTAAAACTGCGAAAGTATGTGTCTGATGAGGGCAAATCCCTGGCCTAACCTAGACCTAACATGCGTTATCCTCTAAAATATTGATCGAAACCATGTTTAATGGACTGTTTCAGTGTGGTACCACATTACTACGTGATCCGTACCAGAAAAAACCCAGGATCTGTTTAACACGTATGTGAAAAACGCGAAAGTATGAGCCTGATGAAGGCAAATCCCAGACCTAATCTAGACCCAACATGTGTTATCCACTAAAATATTAATCGAAACCAGGTTTAATGGACTGTTTCAGTGTGGTACCGCATTACTACGTGATCCAAACCAGAAAAAACCCAGGATCTGTTCAAGAAGTACGTGAAGAATGCGAAAGTATGAGCTTGATGAGGGCAAATCCCAGACCTAATCTAGACCCAACATGTGTTATCCACTAAAATATTGATCGAAACCAGGTTTAATCGACTGTTTCAGTGTGGTACCACATTACTACGTGGTCGGAAACAGAAAAAACCCAGGATCTGTTCAAGTATGAGAAATATGCGAAAGTATGGGCCTGATGAGGGCAAATCCTAGACCTAACCCAGACCTAACGTGCGTTATCCTCTAAAATATTGTTCGAAACCAGGTTTCAGAGACTGTATCAGAGTGATACCACATTACCACGTGATCCAAACCAGAAAAAGCCCGGGATTTGGCCAACAAGTATGCGAAAAATGTGCAAGTATGACCCTGATGTGGGCAAATCTCTTACCTAACCTAGTCCTAACGTGAATTATTCTCTAAAATATTGATCGAAACCTGGTTTAATGGACTGTTTCAGTGTGGTACCACATTACTACCTGATGCAAATCAGAAAAGGCCAGGGATATGTTCAACAAGTATGTGAAAAACACGAAAATATAACCCTGATGAGGGCAAATCCCAGACCTATCCCAGACCTAGCTTGCGTTATCCTATAAAATAGTGATCGAAACCAGGTTTAATGGACAGTTTCAGTGTGGTACCACCTTACTACGTGATCCAAAGCAGAAAAAACCCTCGATCATGTCGACATGTATGTTAAAACTGCGAATGTATGACCCTGATGAGGGCAAATCCCAGACCTAACCTAGACCTAACATATGTTATCCACTAAAATATTAATCGAAACCAGGTTTAATGATCTGTTTCAGTGTGGTACCACATTACTACGTGATCGAAACCAGAAAAAAACTAGGATATGTGCAACAAGTATGTGAAGAATGCGAAAGTATGAGTCTCATGAGTGCAAATCCCAGGCCAAACCTAGACATAACATGCGTTATCCTCTAAAATATTGATCGAAACCAGGCTTAATGGACTGTTTCAGTGTGGTACCACTTTACTACGTGATCGAAACCAGAAAAAACCCAGGATCTGTTCAAGAAGTATGTGAAGAATGCGAAAGTATGAGACTGATGCGGGCAAATGCTCGACCTAACCTAGACCTAACATGTGTTATCCTCTAAAATATTGACGGAAACCAGGTTTAATTGGCAGTTTCAGTGTGGTGCCACATTACTACGTGATCCAATCCAGAAAAAGCCCAGGATCTAGCCAACAAGTATGAGAAATGTGCGAAAGTATGAGCCTGATGAGTGCAAATCGCAGACCTATCCCAGACCTACCTTGCGTTATCCTCTAGAATATTGATCGAAAGCTGGCTTAGTTGACTGTTTCAGTTTGGTACCACATTACTACGTGATCGAAACCAGAAAAAACCCAGAATCTGTTCAAGAAGTATGTGAAGAATGCGAAAGTATGAGACTGATGAGGGCAAATCCTAGACCTAACCTAGACCTAACATGTGTTATCTTGTAAAATATTGACGGAAACCAGGTTTAATTGTCAGTTTCAGTGTGGTACCAAATTACTACGTGATCCAAACCAAAAAAAACCCTGGATCTGCCCAACAAGTATGTGAAGAATGCGAAAGTATGAGACTGATGAGGGCAAATCGCAGGCCTATCCTCGACCTAACATGCGTTATCCTCAATAATATTGATCGAAACCAGGTTTAATGGACTGTTTCAGTGTGGTACCACTTTACTACGTGATCCAAAGCAGAAAAAACCCTCGATCAGGTCGACATGTATATTACAACTGCGAAAGTATGACCCTGGTGAGAGCAAATCCCAGACCTAACCTAGACCTAACATGTGTTATCCACTAAAATATTAATCGAAACCAGGTTTAATCGACTGTTTCAGTGTGGTACCACATTACTACGTGATCGAAACCAGAAAAAACCCAGGATCTGTTCAAGAAGTATGTGAAGAATGCGAAAGTATGAGACTGATGAGGGCTAATCCTAGACCTAACCTAGACCTAACATGTGTTTTCCTCTAAAATATTGACGGAAACCAGGTTTGATTGACAGTTTCAGTGTGGTACCACATTACTACGTGATCCAAAGCAGAAAAGACCCTGGATCAGGTCAACATGTATGTTAAAGCTGCGAAAGTATGACCCTGTTGAGGGCAAGTCCCAGACCTAACCTTGACCTAACATGTGTTAACCACTAAAATATTAATCGAAACAAGGTTTAATGATCTGTTTCAGTGTGGTACCACATTACTACGTGATCGAAACCAGAAAAAACCCAGAATCTGTTCAAGAAGTATGTGAAGAATGCGAAAGTATGAGACTGATGAGGGCAAATCCTAGACCTAACCTAGACCTAACATGTGTTATCTTGTAAAATATTGACGGAAACCAGGTTTAATTGTCAGTTTCAGTGTGGTACCAAATTACTACGTGATCCAAACCAAAAAAAACCCTGGATCTGCCCAACAAGTATGTGAAGAATGCGAAAGTATGAGACTGATGAGGGCAAATCGCAGGCCTATCCTCGACCTAACATGCGTTATCCTCAATAATATTGATCGAAACCAGGTTTAATGGACTGTTTCAGTGTGGTACCACTTTACTACGTGATCCAAAGCAGAAAAAACCCTCGATCAGGTCGACATGTATGTTACAACTGCGAAAGTATGACCCTGGTGAGAGCAAATCCCAGACCTAACCTAGACGTAAGATCCGTTATCCGCTAAAATATTGATCGAAACCAGGTTTACTGGACTGTCTCAGTGTGGTACCACATTACTCCGTTATCGAAACCAGAAAAAACCCAGGATCTGTTCATGAAGTATGTGAGCAATACGAAAGTATGACCCTGATGAGGGCAAATCCCAGACCTAACCTAGACCTAACATGTGTTATCCTCTAAAATATTGACGGAAACCAGGTTTAATAGACAGTTTCCGTGTGGTACCACATTACTACGTGTCCAATCCAGAAGAAGCCCAGGATCTAGCCAACAAGTATGCGAAAAATGTGAAAGTATGACCCTGATGTGGGCAAATCTCTGTCCTAACCGAGACCTAACATGCGTTATCCTCTAAAATATTGACCGAAACCAGGTTTAATTGACTGTTTCAGTGTGGCACCACATTACTACGTGATCCAAAGCAGAAAAAAACCCAGGATCTGTTCAACAAGTATGTGAAGAATGCGAAAGTATGAGTCTCATGAGGGCAAATCCCAGGCCTAACCTAGACATAACATGCGTTATCCTCTAAAATATTGACCGCAACCAGGGTTAATGGACTGTTTCAGTGTGGTACCACTTTACTACGTGATCCAAAGCAGAAAAGGCCCAGGATCTAGCCAACAAGTATGAGAAATGTGCGAAAGTATGAGCCTGATGAGGGCAAATCGCAGACCTAACCTAGACCTAACATGCGTTATCCTATAAAATATTGATCGAAACCAGGTTCAATTGACTGTTTCAGTGTGGTACCACTTTACGACGTAATCCACAGCAGAAAAAACCATCGATCAGGACAACATGTATGTTAAAACTGCGAAAGTATGACCCTGATGAGGGCAAATCCCAGACCTAACCTAGACCTAAAATGCGTTATTCTCTAAAATATTGATCGAAACCAGGTTTAATGGACTGTTTCAGTGTGGTACCACATTACTACGTGATCCAAACCAGAAAAAGCCCAGAATCTGGCCCTCAAGTATGAGAAATATGCGAAAGTATGAGCCTGATGAGGGCAAATCCTAGACCAAACCGAGACCCAACATGCGTTATCCTCAAAAATATTGATCGATACGAGGTTTAATCGATTGTTTCTGTGTGGTACCACATTACTACGTGATCCAAACTAGAAAAAACCCAGTAGCTGTTCAACAAGTATGTGAAGAATGCAAAAGTATGAGTCTGATGGGGGCAAATCCCAGGCCTAACCTAGACCTAACATGAGTTGTCCTCAAAAATATTGTTCGAAACAAGGTGTAATGGACTGTTTCAGTGTGGTACCACATTACTATGAGACCCTACCAGAAAAAACCCAGGATCTGTTCAAGAAGTATGTGAAGAATGCGAAAGTATGAGTCTGATGAGGGAAAATTCCTGGCCTAACTTAGTCCTAACGTGCGTTGTCCTCTAAAATATTGATCGTAACCAGGATTAATTGTCGGTTTCAGTGTGGTACCACATTACTACGTGATCCAAACCAGAAAAAGCCCAGGATCTAGCCAACAAGTACGAGAAATATGCGAAAGTATGAGCCTGATGATGGCAAATCCTAGACCTAACCCAGACCTAACACGCGTTATCCTCTAAAATATTTATCAAGACCAGGTTTAATTGACTGTTTCAGTGTGGTACCACATTACTACGTGATCCAAACCAGAAAAAATCCCAGGATCTGTTCAACAAGTATGTGAAAAATACGAAAATATGACCCTGATGAGGGCAAATCCCAGACCTATCCCAGACCTAACATGCGTTATCCTCAAAAATATTGATCGAAACCAGGTTTAATCGACTGTTTCAGTGTGGTACCACATTACTACGTGATCCAAACCAGAAAAAAACCCGGATCTGTTCAACAAGTATGTGAAGAATGCGAAAGTACGAGCCTGATGAGGGCAAATCCCAGACCTATCCCAGACATAACTTGCGTTACCCTATAAAATATTGATCGAATCCAGTTTTAATGGACAGTTTTAGTGTGGTACCACTTTACTACGTGATGCAATGCAGAAAAAACCCTCGATCAGGTCAACATGTATGTTAAAACTGCGAAAGAATGACCCTGATGAGAGCAAATCCCAGGCCTAACCTAGACCTAACATGCGTTATCCTCAAAAATATTGATCGAAACAAGGTTTAATGGACTGTTTCAGTATGGTACCACATTACTACGTGATCCAAACCAGAAAAAGCCCAGACTCTGGTAATCAAGTATGTGAAAAACGCGAAAATATGACCCTGATGAGGGCAAATCCCAGACCTATCCCAGACCTAACGTGCGTTATCTTATAAAATATTGATCGAAACCAGGATTAATTGACGGTATCAGTGTGGTACCACATTACTACGTGATCCAAACCAGAAAAAGTCCAGGATCTCTTCAACAAGTATGTGAAAAACGCGAAAGTATGAGCCTGATGAGGGCAGATCCTAGACCTAACCCAGACCTAACGTGCGTTATCCTCTAAAATATTGATCGAAATCAGGTTTAATGGACTGTTTCAGTGTGGTACCACGTTACTACGTGATCCAAACCAGAAAAAACCCAGGATCTGTTCAAGAAGTATGTGAAGAATGAGAAAGTATGAGTCTGGTGAGGGAAAATTCCTGGCCTAACCTAGTCCTAACGTGCGTTGTCCTCTAAAATATTGATCGTAACCAGGATTAATTGACGGTTTCAGTGTGGTACCACATTACTACGCGATCCAAACCAGAAAAAGCCCAGGATCTAGCCAACAAGTATGAGAAATATGCGAAAGTATGAGCCTGATGAGGGCAAATCCCAGACCTAACCCAGACCTAACACGCGTTATCCTCTAATATATTTATCAAGACCAGGTTTAATTGACTGTTTCAGTGTGGTACCACATTGCTACGTGATCCAAACCAGAAGATACCCAGGATCTGTTCAACAAGTATGTGAAGAATGCGAAAGTATGAGTCTGATGAGGGAAAATCCCAGGCCTAACCTAGACCTAACATGCGTTATCCTCAAAAATATTGATCGAAACCGGGTTTAATCGACTGTTTCAGTGTGGTACCACATTACTACGTGATCCAAACCAGAAAAAACCCAGGATCTGTTCAACAAGTATGTGAAGAATGCGAAAGTATGAGTCTGATGAGGGAAAATCCCTGGCCTAACCTAGACCTAACATGAGTTGTCCTCAAAAATATTGATCGAAACAAGGTTTAATGGACTGTTTCAGTATGGTACCACATTACTACGTGATCCAAACCAGAAAAAGCCCAGACTCTGGTAATCAAGTATGTGAAAAACGCGAAAATATGACCCTGATGAGGGCAAATCCCAGACCTATCCCAGACCTAACGTGCGTTATCCTCTAAAATATTGATCGAAATCAAGTTTAATGGACTGTTTCAGTGTGGTACCACGTTACTACGTGATCCAAACCAGAAAAAACCCAGGATCTGTTCAAGAAGTATGTGAAGAATGAGAAAGTATGAGTCTGGTGAGGGAAAATTCCTGGCCTAACCTAATCCTAACGTGCGTTGTCCTCTAAAATATTGATCGTAACCAGGATTAATTGACGGTTTCAGTGTGGTACCACATTACTACGTGATCCAAACCAGAAAAAGCCCAGGATCTAGCCAACAAGTATGAGAAATATGCGAAAGTATGAGCCTGATGAGGGCAAATCCCAGACCTAACCCAGACCTAACACGCGTTATCCTCTAATATATTTATCAAGACCAGGTTTAATTGACTGTTTCAGTGTGGTACCACATTACTACGTGATCCAAACCAGAAGATACCCAGGATCTGTTCAACAAGTATGTGAAGAATGCGAAAGTATGAGTCTGATGAGGGAAAATCCCAGGCCTAACCTAGACCTAACATGCGTTATCCTCAAAAATATTGATCGAAACCGGGTTTAATCGACTGTTTCAGTGTGGTACCACGTTACTACGTGATCCAAACCAGAAAAAACCCAGGATCTGTTCAAGAAGTATGTGAAGAATGCGAAAGTATGAGTCTGGTGAGGGAAAATTCCTGGCCTAACCTAGTCCTAACGTGCGTTGTCCTCTAAAATATTGATCGTAACCAGGATTAATTCACGGTTTCAGTGTGGTACCACATTACTACGTGATCCAAACCAGAAAAAGCCCAGGATCTAGCCAACAAGTATGAGAAATATGCGAAAGTATGAGCCTGATGAGGGCAAATCCCAGACCTAACCCAGACCTAACACGCGTTATCCTTTAAAATATTTATCAAGACCAGGTTTAATTGACTGTTTCAGTGTGGTACCACATTACTACGTGATCCAAACCAGAAGATACCCAGGATCTGTTCAAGAAGTATGTGAAGAATGCGAATGTATGAGACTGATGAGGGCAAGTCCAGGACCTAACCCAGACCTAGCATGTGTTATTCTCTAAAATATTAGTCGAAACCAGGTTTAATGGACTGTTTCAGTGTGGTACCACGTTACCACGTGATCCAAACCAGAAAAAATCCCAGGATCTGTTCAACAAGTATGTGAAACATGCGAAAATATGACCCTGATGAGGGCAAATCCGAGGCCTATCCCAGACCTAACTTGCGTTATCCTCTAAAATATTGACCGAAACCAGGTTTAATGGACTGTTTCAGTGTGGAACCACATTACTACGTGATCCAGACAAGTGAAAGCCCAGAATCTGGCCAACAAGTTTGAGTAACATGCCTGAGTATGACCCAGATGAGGGCAAATCCTAGACCAAACCGAGACCCAACATGCGTTATCCTCAAAAATATTGATCGATACGAGGTTTAATCGATTGTTTCCGTGTGGTACCACATTACTACGTGATCCAAACTAGAAAAAACCCAGGAGCTGTTCAACAAGTATGTGAAGAATGCAAAAGCATGAGTCTGATGGGGGCAAATCCCAAGCCTAACCTAGACCTAACATGAGTTGTCCTCAAAAATATTGTTCGAAACAAGGTTTAATGGCCTGTTTCAGTGTGGTACCACTTTACTACGTGATGCAATGCAGAAAAAACCCTCGATCAGGTCAACATGTATGTTAAAACTGCGAAAGAATGACCCTGATGAGAGCAAATCCCAGGCCTAACCTAGACCTAACATGCGTTATCCTCTAAGATATTGATCGAAACCAGGTTTAATGGACTGTTTCAGTGTGGTACCACATTAGTACGTGATCCGAACCAGAAAAAACCCAGGATCTGTTCAAGAAGTATGTGAAGAATGCGAATGTATGAGACTGATGAGGGCATATCCAGGACCTAACCCAGACCTAGCATGTGTTATTCTCTAAAATATTGATCGAAACCAGGTTTAATCGACTGTTTCAGTGTGGTACCACATTACTACGTGATCCAAACCAGAAAAAACCCCGGATCTGTTCAACAAGTATGTGAAGAATGCGAAAGTACGAGCCTTACGAGGGCAGATCCCAGACCTATCCCAGACATAACTTGCGTTATCCTCTAAAATATTGATCGAAACCACGTTTAATTGACTGTTTCAGTGTGGTACCACATTACTACGTGATCCAAACCAGAAAAAACCCAGGATCTGTTCAACAAGTATGTGAAGAATGCGAAAGTATGAGTCTGATGAGGGAAAATCCCTGGCCTAACCTAGACCTAACATGAGTTGTCCTCAAAAATATTGATCTAAACAAGGTTTAATGGACTGTTTCAGTATGGTACCACATTACTACGTGATCCAAACCAGAAAAAGCCCAGACTCTGGTAATCAAGTATGTGAAAAACGCGAAAATATGACCCTGATGAGGGCAAATCCCAGACCTATCCCAGACCTAACGTGCGTTATCTTATAAAATATTGATCGAAACCAGGATTAATTGACGGTTTCAGTGTGGTACCACATTACTACGTGATCCAAACCAGAAAAAGTCCAGGATCTCTTCAACAAGTATGTGAAAAACGCGAAAGTATGAGCCTGATGAGGGCAAATCCTAGACCTAACCCAGACCTAACGTGCGTTATCCTCTAAAATATTGATCGAAATCAGGTTTAATGGACTGTTTCAGTGTGGTACCACGTTACTACGTGATCCAAACCAGAAAAAACCCAGGATCTGTTCAAGAAGTATGTGAAGAATGAGAAAGTATGAGTCTGGTGAGGGAAAATTCCTGGCCTAACCTAATCCTAACGTGCGTTGTCCTCTAAAATATTGATCGTAACCAGGATTAATTGACGGTTTCAGTGTGGTACCACATTACTACGTGATCCAAACCAGAAAAAGCCCAGGATCTAGCCAACAAGTATGAGAAATATGCGAAAGTATGAGCCTGATGAGGGCAAATCCCAGACCTAACCCAGACCTAACACGCGTTATCCTCTAATATATTTATCAAGACCAGGTTTAATTGACTGTTTCAGTGTGGTACCACATTACTACGTGATCCAAACCAGAAGATACCCAGGATCTGTTCAACAAGTATGTGAAGAATGCGAAAGTATGAGTCTGATGAGGGAAAATCCCAGGCCTAACCTAGACCTAACATGCGTTATCCTCAAAAATATTGATCGAAACCGGGTTTAATCGACTGTTTCAGTGTGGTACCACGTTACTACGTGATCCAAACCAGAAAAAACCCAGGATCTGTTCAAGAAGTATGTGAAGAATGCGAAAGTATGAGTCTGGTGAGGGAAAATTCCTGGCCTAACCTAGTCCTAACGTGCGTTGTCCTCTAAAATATTGATCGTAACCAGGATTAATTCACGGTTTCAGTGTGGTACCACATTACTACGTGATCCAAACCAGAAAAAGCCCAGGATCTAGCCAACAAGTATGAGAAATATGCGAAAGTATGAGCCTGATGAGGGCAAATCCCAGACCTAACCCAGACCTAACACGCGTTATCCTTTAAAATATTTATCAAGACCAGGTTTAATTGACTGTTTCAGTGTGGTACCACATTACTACGTGATCCAAACCAGCAGATACCCAGGATCTGTTCAAGAAGTATGTGAAGAATGCGAATGTATGAGACTGATGAGGGCAAATCCAGGACCTAACCCAGACCTAGCATGTGTTATTCTCTAAAATATTAGTCGAAACCAGGTTTAATGGACTGTTTCAGTGTGGTACCACGTTACCACGTGATCCAAACCAGAAAAAATCCCAGGATCTGTTCAACAAGTATGTGAAACATGCGAAAATATGACCCTGATGAGGGCAAATCCGAGGCCTATCCCAGACCTAACTTGCGTTATCCTCTAAAATATTGACCGAAACCAGGTTTAATGGACTGTTTCAGTGTGGAACCACATTACTACGTGATCCAGACAAGTGAAAGCCCAGAATCTGGCCAACAAGTTTGAGTAACATGCCTGAGTATGACCCAGATGAGGGCAAATCCTAGACCAAACCGAGACCCAACATGCGTTATCCTCAAAAATATTGATCGATACGAGGTTTAATCGATTGTTTCTGTGTGGTACCACATTACTACGTGATCCAAACTAGAAAAAGCCCAGACTCTGGTAATCAAGTATGTGAAAAACGCGAAAATATGACCCTGATGAGGGCAAATCCCAGACCTATCCCAGACCTAACGTGCGTTATCTTATAAAATATTGATCGAAACCAGGATTAATTGACGGTTTCAGTGTGGTACCACATTACTACGTGATCCAAATCAGAAAAAGTCCAGGATCTCTTCAACAAGTATGTGAAAAACGCGAAAGTATGAGCCTGATGAGGGCAAATCCTAGACCTAACCCAGACCTAACGTGCGTTATCCTCTAAAATATTGATCGAAATCAGGTTTAATGGACTGTTTCAGTGTGGTACCACGTTACTACGTGATCCAAACCAGAAAAAGCCCAGGATCTGTTCAAGAAGTATGTGAAGAATGCGAAAGTATGAGTCTGATGAGGGAAAATTCCTGGCCTAACCTAGTCCTAACGTGCGTTGTCCTCTAAAATATTGATCGTATCCGGGATTAATTGACGGTTTCAGTGTGGTACCACATTACTACGTGATCCAAACCAGAAAAAGCCCAGGATCTAGCCAACAAGTATGAGAAATATGCGAAAGTATGAGCCTGATGAGGGCAAATCCTAGACCTAACCCAGACCCAACACGCGTTATCCTCTAAAATATTTATCAAGACCAGGTTTAATTGACTCTTTCAGTGTGGTACCACATTACTACGTGATCCAAACCAGTGGAAGCCTAGGATTTGGCCAACCCAGGATCTGTTCAAGAAGGATGTGAAGAATGCGAAAGTATGAGACTGATGAGGGCTAATCCTAGACCTAATCTAGACCCAACATGTGTTATCCACTAAAATATTAATCGAAACCAGGTTTAATGGACTGTTTCAGTGTGGTACCACATTACTACGTGATCCAAACCAGAAAAAACCCAGGATCTGTTCAAGAAGTACGTGAAGAATGCGAAAGTATGAGCTTGATGAGGGCAAATCCCAGACCTAATCTAGACCCAACATGTGTTATCCACTAAAATATTGATCGAAACCAGGTTTAATCGACTGTTTCAGTGTGGTACCACATTACTACGTGGTCGGAAACAGAAAAAACCCAGGATCTGTTCAAGTATGAGAAATATGCGAAAGTATGGGCCTGATGAGGGCAAATCCTAGACCTAACCCAGACCTAACGTGCGTTATCCTCTAAAATATTGTTCGAAACCAGGTTTCAGAGACTGTATCAGAGTGATACCACATTACCACGTGATCCAAACCAGAAAAAGCCCGGGATTTGGCCAACAAGTATGCGAAAAATGTGCAAGTATGACCCTGATGTGGGCAAATCTCTTACCTAACCTAGTCCTAACATGTATTATTCTCTAAAATATTGATCGAAACCTGGTTCAATGGACTGTTTCAGTGTGGTACCACATTACTACCTGATGCAAATCAGAAAAGGCCAGGGATATGTTCAACAAGTATGTGAAAAACACGAAAATATAACCCTGATGAGGGCAAATCCCAGACCTATCCCAGACCTAGCTTGCGTTATCCTATAAAATAGTGATCGAAACCAGGTTTAATGGACAGTTTCAGTGTGGTACCACCTTACTACGTGATCCAAAGCAGAAAAAACCCTCGATCATGTCGACATGTATGTTAAAACTGCGAATGTATGACCCTGATGAGGGCAAATCCCAGACCTAACCTAGACCTAACATATGTTATCCACTAAAATATTAATCGAAACCAGGTTTAATGATCTGTTTCAGTGTGGTACCACATTACTACGTGATCGAAACCAGAAAAAACCCAGAATCTGTTCAAGAAGTATGTGAAGAATGCGAAAGTATGAGACTGATGCGGGCAAATGCTAGACCTAACCTAGACCTAACATGTGTTTTCCTCTAAAATATTGACGGAAACCAGGTTTAATTGGCAGTTTCAGTGTGGTACCACATTACTACGTGATCCAATCCAGAAAAAGCCCAGGATCTAGCAAACAAGTATGAGAAATGTGCGAAAGTATGAGCCTGATGAGGGCAAATCGCAGACCTATCCCAGACCTAACTTGCGTAATCCTCTAGAATATTGATCGAAAGCTGGTTTAGTTGACTGTTTCAGTTTGGTACCACATTACTACGCGATCGAAACCAGAAAAAACCCAGGATCTGTTCAAGAAGTATGTGAAGAATGCGAAAGTATGAGACTGATGAGGGCTAATCCTAGACCTATCCTAGACCTAACATGTGTTATCCTCTAAAATATTGGCCGAAACCAGGTTTATTTGACTGTTTCAGTGTGGCACCACATTACTACGTGATCCAAAGCAGAAAAGGCCCAGGATCTAGCCAACAAGTATGAGAAATGTGCGAAAGTATGAGACTGATGAGGGCTAATCCTAGACCTAACCTAGACCTAACATGTGTTATCCTCTAAAATATTGACGGAAACCAGGTTTGATTGACAGTTTCAGTGTGATACCACATTACTACGTGATCCAAAGCTGAAAAAACCCTGGATCAGGTCAACATGTATGTTAAAGCTGCGAAAGTATGACCCTGATGAGGGCAAATCCTAGACCTAGCCCAGACCTAACTTGCGTTATCCTCTAAAATATTGACGGAAACCAGGTTTAATTGACAGTTTCAGTGTGGTACCACATTACTACGTGATCGAAACCAGAAGAAGCCCAGAAGCTGGCCATCAAGTATGAGAAATATGCGAAATTGCGAGCCTGATGAGAGCAAATCCCAGACCTATCCTAGACCTAATATGCGTTATTCTCTAAAATATTGATCGAAACCAGGTTTAATTGACTGTTTCAGTGTGATACCACTTTACTACGTGATCCAAACCAGAAAAAGCCAGGGATCTGTTCAACAAGTATGAGAAATAAGCGAAAGTACGAGCCTGGTGGGGGCAAATCCTAGACCTAACCCAGACCGAGCGTGTGTTATCCTCTAAAATATTCATGGAGACCAGGTTTGATTGACTGTTTCTGAGTGGTACCACATTACTACGTGATCGAAACCAGAAAAAACCCAGGATCTGTTCAAGAAGTATGCGAAAAATGTGAAAGTATGAGCCTGATGAGGGCAAATCCCAGACCTATCCCAGACCTAGCTTCCGTTACCCTCTAAAATATTGATCGAAACCAGGATTAATTGACTGATTCAGTGTGGTGCCACTTTAGTACGTGATCCAAAGCAGAAAAAACTATCGATCAGGTCACCATGTATGTTAAACCTGCGAAAGTATGACCCTGATGAGGACAAATCCCAGGCCTAACCTAGAACTAACATGCGTTATCCCCTACAAATATTGATCGAAACCAGGATTAATCGACTGTTTCAGTGTGGTACCACATTACTGCGAGTTACAAACCAGAAAAAGCCAGGGATATGTTCAACAAGTATGTGAAAAACGCGAGAATATAACCCTGATGAGGGCAAATCACAGACCTATCCCAGACCTAACATGCGTTATCCTCAAAAATATTGATCGAAACCAGGTTTAATGGACTGTTTCAGTGTGGTACCACATTACTACCTGATCCAAATCAGAAAAGGCCAGGGATCTGTTCAACAAGTATGTGAAAAACGCGAAAATATGACCCTGATGAGGGCAAATCCCAGACCTATCCCAGACCTAGCTTGCGTTATCCTATAAAATAGTGATCGAAACCAGGTTTAATGGACTGTTTCAGTGTGGTACCACTTTACTACGTGATCCAAAGCAGAAAAAACCCTCGATCATGTCGACATGTATGTTAAAACTGCGAATGTATGACCCTGATGAGGGCAAATCCCAGACCTAACCTAGACCTAATATATGTTATCCACTAAAATATTAATCGAAACCAGGTTTAATGATCTGTTTCAGTGTGGTACCACATTACTACGTGATTGAAACCAGAAAAAAACTAGGATATGTTCAACAAGTATGTGAAGAATGCGAAAGTATGAGTCTCATGAGTGCAAATCCCAGGCCAAACCTAGACATAACATGCGTTATCCTCTAAAATATTGATCGAAACCAGGCTTAATGGACTGTTTCAGTGTGGTACCACTTTACTACGTGATCGAAACCAGAAAAAACCCAGGATCTGTTCAAGAAGTATGTGAAGAATGCGAAAGTATGAGACTGATGCGGGCAAATGCTCGACCTAACCTAGACCTAACATGTGTTATCCTCTAAAATATTGACGGAAACCAGGTTTAATTGGCAGTTTCAGTGTGGTGCCACATTACTACGTGATCCAATCCAGAAAAAGCCCAGGATCTAGCCAACAAGTATGAGAAATGTGCGAAAGTATGAGCCTGATGAGTGCAAATCGCAGACCTATCCCAGACCTACCTTGCGTTATCCTCTAGAATATTGATCGAAAGCTGGCTTAGTTGACTGTTTCAGTTTGGTACCACATTACTACGTGATCGAAACCAGAAAAAACCCAGAATCTGTTCAAGAAGTATGTGAAGAATGCGAAAGTATGAGACTGATGAGGGCAAATCCTAGACCTAACCTAGACCTAACATGTGTTATCTTGTAAAATATTGACGGAAACCAGGTTTAATTGTCAGTTTCAGTGTGGTACCAAATTACTACGTGATCCAAACCAAAAAAAACCCTGGATCTGCCCAACAAGTATGTGAAGAATGCGAAAGTATGAGACTGATGAGGGCAAATCGCAGGCCTATCCTCGACCTAACATGCGTTATCCTCAATAATATTGATCGAAACCAGGTTTAATGGACTGTTTCAGTGTGGTACCACTTTACTACGTGATCCAAAGCAGAAAAAACCCTCGATCAGGTCGACATGTATATTACAACTGCGAAAGTATGACCCTGGAGAGAGCAAATCCCAGACCTAACCTAGACCTAACATGTGTTATCCACTAAAATATTAATCGAAACCAGGTTTAATCGACTGTTTCAGTGTGGTACCACATTACTACGTGATCGAAACCAGAAAAAACCCAGGATCTGTTCAAGAAGTATGTGAAGAATGCGAAAGCATGAGACTGATGAGGGCTAATCCTAGACCTAACCTAGACCTAACATGTGTTTTCCTCTAAAATATTGACGGAAACCAGGTTTGATTGACAGTTTCAGTGTGGTACCACATTACTACGTGATCCAAAGCAGAAAAGACCCTGGATCAGGTCAACATGTATGTTAAAGCTGCGAAAGTATGACCCTGTTGAGGGCAAGTCCCAGACCTAACCTTGACCTAACATGTGTTAACCACTAAAATATTAATCGAAACAAGGTTTAATGATCTGTTTCAGTGTGGTACCACATTACTACGTGATCGAAACCAGAAAAAACCCAGAATCTGTTCAAGAAGTATGTGAAGAATGCGAAAGTATGAGACTGATGAGGGCAAATCCTAGACCTAACCTAGACCTAACATGTGTTATCTTGTAAAATATTGACGGAAACCAGGTTTAATTGTCAGTTTCAGTGTGGTACCAAATTACTACGTGATCCAAACCAAAAAAAACCCTGGATCTGCCCAACAAGTATGTGAAGAATGCGAAAGTATGAGACTGATGAGGGCAAATCGCAGGCCTATCCTCGACCTAACATGCGTTATCCTCAATAATATTGATCGAAACCAGGTTTAATGGACTGTTTCAGTGTGGTACCACTTTACTACGTGATCCAAAGCAGAAAAAACCCTCGATCAGGTCGACATGTATGTTACAACTGCGAAAGTATGACCCTGGTGAGAGCAAATCCCAGACCTAACCTAGACGTAAGATCCGTTATCCGCTAAAATATTGATCGAAACCAGGTTTACTGGACTGTCTCAGTGTGGTACCACATTACTCCGTTATCGAAACCAGAAAAAACCCAGGATCTGTTCATGAAGTATGTGAGCAATACGAAAGTATGACCCTGATGAGGGCAAATCCCAGACCTAACCTAGACCTAACATGTGTTATCCTCTAAAATATTGACGGAAACCTGGTTTAATAGACAGTTTCCGTGTGGTACCACATTACTACGTGTCCAATCCAGAAGAAGCCCAGGATCTAGCCAACAAGTATGCGAAAAATGTGAAAGTATGACCCTGATGTGGGCAAATCTCTGTCCTAACCGAGACCTAACATGCGTTATCCTCTAAAATATTGACCGAAACCAGGTTTAATTGACTGTTTCAGTGTGGCACCACATTACTACGTGATCCAAAGCAGAAAAAAACCCAGGATCTGTTCAACAAGTATGTGAAGAATGCGAAAGTATGAGTCTCATGAGGGCAAATCCCAGGCCTAACCTAGACATAACATGCGTTATCCTCTAAAATATTGATCGCAACCAGGGTTAATGGACTGTTTCAGTGTGGTACCACTTTACTACGTGATCCAAAGCAGAAAAGGCCCAGGATCTAGCCAACAAGTATGAGAAATGTGCGAAAGTATGAGCCTGATGAGGGCAAATCGCAGACCTAACCTAGACCTAACATGCGTTATCCTATAAAATATTGATCGAAACCAGGTTCAATTGACTGTTTCAGTGTGGTACCACTTTACGACGTAATCCACAGCAGAAAAAACCATCGATCAGGACAACATGTATGTTAAAACTGCGAAAGTATGACCCTGATGAGGGCAAATCCCAGACCTAACCTAGACCTAAAATGCGTTATTCTCTAAAATATTGATCGAAACCAGGTTTAATGGACTGTTTCAGTGTGGTACCACATTACTACGTGATCCAAACCAGAAAAAGCCAAGAATCTGGCCCTCAAGTATGAGAAATATGCGAAAGTATGAGCCTGATGAGGGCAAATCCTAGACCAAACCGAGACCCAACATGCGTTATCCTCAAAAATATTGATCGATACGAGGTTTAATCGATTGTTTCTGTGTGGTACCACATTACTACGTGATCCAAACTAGAAAAAACCCAGTAGCTGTTCAACAAGTATGTGAAGAATGCAAAAGTATGAGTCTGATGGGGGCAAATCCCAGGCCTAACCTAGACCTAACATGAGTTGTCCTCAAAAATATTGTTCGAAACAAGGTGTAATGGACTGTTTCAGTGTGGTACCACATTACTATGAGACCCTACCAGAAAAAACCCAGGATCTGTTCAAGAAGTATGTGAAGAATGCGAAAGTATGAGTCTGATGAGGGAAAATTCCTGGCCTAACTTAGTCCTAACGTGCGTTGTCCTCTAAAATATTGATCGTAACCAGGATTAATTGTCGGTTTCAGTGTGGTACCACATTACTACGTGATCCAAACCAGAAAAAGCCCAGGATCTAGCCAACAAGTACGAGAAATATGCGAAAGTATGAGCCTGATGATGGCAAATCCTAGACCTAACCCAGACCTAACACGCGTTATCCTCTAAAATATTTATCAAGACCAGGTTTAATTGACTGTTTCAGTGTGGTACCACATTACTACGTGATCCAAACCAGAAAAAATCCCAGGATCTGTTCAACAAGTATGTGAAAAATACGAAAATATGACCCTGATGAGGGCAAATCCCAGACCTATCCCAGACCTAACATGCGTTATCCTCAAAAATATTGATCGAAACCAGGTTTAATCGACTGTTTCAGTGTGGTACCACATTACTACGTGATCCAAACCAGAAAAAAACCCGGATCTGTTCAACAAGTATGTGAAGAATGCGAAAGTACGAGCCTGATGAGGGCAAATCCCAGACCTATCCCAGACATAACTTGCGTTACCCTATAAAATATTGATCGAATCCAGTTTTAATGGACAGTTTTAGTGTGGTACCACTTTACTACGTGATGCAATGCAGAAAAAACCCTCGATCAGGTCAACATGTATGTTAAAACTGCGAAAGAATGACCCTGATGAGAGCAAATCCCAGGCCTAACCTAGACCTAACATGCGTTATCCTCAAAAATATTGATCGAAACAAGGTTTAATGGACTGTTTCAGTATGGTACCACATTACTACGTGATCCAAACCAGAAAAAGCCCAGACTCTGGTAATCAAGTATGTGAAAAACGCGAAAATATGACCCTGATGAGGGCAAATCCCAGACCTATCCCAGACCTAACGTGCGTTATCTTATAAAATATTGATCGAAACCAGGATTAATTGACGGTATCAGTGTGGTACCACATTACTACGTGATCCAAACCAGAAAAAGTCCAGGATCTCTTCAACAAGTATGTGAAAAACGCGAAAGTATGAGCCTGATGAGGGCAGATCCTAGACCTAACCCAGACCTAACGTGCGTTATCCTCTAAAATATTGATCGAAATCAGGTTTAATGGACTGTTTCAGTGTGGTACCACGTTACTACGTGATCCAAACCAGAAAAAACCCAGGATCTGTTCAAGAAGTATGTGAAGAATGAGAAAGTATGAGTCTGGTGAGGGAAAATTCCTGGCCTAACCTAGTCCTAACGTGCGTTGTCCTCTAAAATATTGATCGTAACCAGGATTAATTGACGGTTTCAGTGTGGTACCACATTACTACGCGATCCAAACCAGAAAAAGCCCAGGATCTAGCCAACAAGTATGAGAAATATGCGAAAGTATGAGCCTGATGAGGGCAAATCCCAGACCTAACCCAGACCTAACACGCGTTATCCTCTAATATATTTATCAAGACCAGGTTTAATTGACTGTTTCAGTGTGGTACCACATTGCTACGTGATCCAAACCAGAAGATACCCAGGATCTGTTCAACAAGTATGTGAAGAATGCGAAAGTATGAGTCTGATGAGGGAAAATCCCAGGCCTAACCTAGACCTAACATGCGTTATCCTCAAAAATATTGATCGAAACCGGGTTTAATCGACTGTTTCAGTGTGGTACCACATTACTACGTGATCCAAACCAGAAAAAACCCAGGATCTGTTCAACAAGTATGTGAAGAATGCGAAAGTATGAGTCTGATGAGGGAAAATCCCTGGCCTAACCTAGACCTAACATGAGTTGTCCTCAAAAATATTGATCGAAACAAGGTTTAATGGACTGTTTCAGTATGGTACCACATTACTACGTGATCCAAACCAGAAAAAGCCCAGACTCTGGTAATCAAGTATGTGAAAAACGCGAAAATATGACCCTGATGAGGGCAAATCCCAGACCTATCCCAGACCTAACGTGCGTTATCCTCTAAAATATTGATCGAAATCAAGTTTAATGGACTGTTTCAGTGTGGTACCACGTTACTACGTGATCCAAACCAGAAAAAACCCAGGATCTGTTCAAGAAGTATGTGAAGAATGAGAAAGTATGAGTCTGGTGAGGGAAAATTCCTGGCCTAACCTAATCCTAACGTGCGTTGTCCTCTAAAATATTGATCGTAACCAGGATTAATTGACGGTTTCAGTGTGGTACCACATTACTACGTGATCCAAACCAGAAAAAGCCCAGGATCTAGCCAACAAGTATGAGAAATATGCGAAAGTATGAGCCTGATGAGGGCAAATCCCAGACCTAACCCAGACCTAACACGCGTTATCCTCTAATATATTTATCAAGACCAGGTTTAATTGACTGTTTCAGTGTGGTACCACATTACTACGTGATCCAAACCAGAAGATACCCAGGATCTGTTCAACAAGTATGTGAAGAATGCGAAAGTATGAGTCTGATGAGGGAAAATCCCAGGCCTAACCTAGACCTAACATGCGTTATCCTCAAAAATATTGATCGAAACCGGGTTTAATCGACTGTTTCAGTGTGGTACCACGTTACTACGTGATCCAAACCAGAAAAAACCCAGGATCTGTTCAAGAAGTATGTGAAGAATGCGAAAGTATGAGTCTGGTGAGGGAAAATTCCTGGCCTAACCTAGTCCTAACGTGCGTTGTCCTCTAAAATATTGATCGTAACCAGGATTAATTCACGGTTTCAGTGTGGTACCACATTACTACGTGATCCAAACCAGAAAAAGCCCAGGATCTAGCCAACAAGTATGAGAAATATGCGAAAGTATGAGCCTGATGAGGGCAAATCCCAGACCTAACCCAGACCTAACACGCGTTATCCTTTAAAATATTTATCAAGACCAGGTTTAATTGACTGTTTCAGTGTGGTACCACATTACTACGTGATCCAAACCAGAAGATACCCAGGATCTGTTCAAGAAGTATGTGAAGAATGCGAATGTATGAGACTGATGAGGGCAAGTCCAGGACCTAACCCAGACCTAGCATGTGTTATTCTCTAAAATATTAGTCGAAACCAGGTTTAATGGACTGTTTCAGTGTGGTACCACGTTACCACGTGATCCAAACCAGAAAAAATCCCAGGATCTGTTCAACAAGTATGTGAAACATGCGAAAATATGACCCTGATGAGGGCAAATCCGAGGCCTATCCCAGACCTAACTTGCGTTATCCTCTAAAATATTGACCGAAACCAGGTTTAATGGACTGTTTCAGTGTGGAACCACATTACTACGTGATCCAGACAAGTGAAAGCCCAGAATCTGGCCAACAAGTTTGAGTAACATGCCTGAGTATGACCCAGATGAGGGCAAATCCTAGACCAAACCGAGACCCAACATGCGTTATCCTCAAAAATATTGATCGATACGAGGTTTAATCGATTGTTTCCGTGTGGTACCACATTACTACGTGATCCAAACTAGAAAAAACCCAGGAGCTGTTCAACAAGTATGTGAAGAATGCAAAAGCATGAGTCTGATGGGGGCAAATCCCAAGCCTAACCTAGACCTAACATGAGTTGTCCTCAAAAATATTGTTCGAAACAAGGTTTAATGGCCTGTTTCAGTGTGGTACCACTTTACTACGTGATGCAATGCAGAAAAAACCCTCGATCAGGTCAACATGTATGTTAAAACTGCGAAAGAATGACCCTGATGAGAGCAAATCCCAGGCCTAACCTAGACCTAACATGCGTTATCCTCTAAGATATTGATCGAAACCAGGTTTAATGGACTGTTTCAGTGTGGTACCACATTAGTACGTGATCCGAACCAGAAAAAACCCAGGATCTGTTCAAGAAGTATGTGAAGAATGCGAATGTATGAGACTGATGAGGGCATATCCAGGACCTAACCCAGACCTAGCATGTGTTATTCTCTAAAATATTGATCGAAACCAGGTTTAATCGACTGTTTCAGTGTGGTACCACATTACTACGTGATCCAAACCAGAAAAAACCCCGGATCTGTTCAACAAGTATGTGAAGAATGCGAAAGTACGAGCCTTACGAGGGCAGATCCCAGACCTATCCCAGACATAACTTGCGTTATCCTCTAAAATATTGATCGAAACCAGGTTTAATTGACTGTTTCAGTGTGGTACCACATTACTACGTGATCCAAACCAGAAAAAACCCGGGATCTGTTCAACAAGTATGTGAAGAATGCGAAAGTATGAGTCTGATGAGGGAAAATCCCTGGCCTAACCTAGACCTAACATGAGTTGTCCTCAAAAATATTGATCTAAACAAGGTTTAATGGACTGTTTCAGTATGGTACCACATTACTACGTGATCCAAACCAGAAAAAGCCCAGACTCTGGTAATCAAGTATGTGAAAAACGCGAAAATATGACCCTGATGAGGGCAAATCCCAGACCTATCCCAGACCTAACGTGCGTTATCTTATAAAATATTGATCGAAACCAGGATTAATTGACGGTTTCAGTGTGGTACCACATTACTACGTGATCCAAACCAGAAAAAGTCCAGGATCTCTTCAACAAGTATGTGAAAAACGCGAAAGTATGAGCCTGATGAGGGCAAATCCTAGACCTAACCCAGACCTAACGTGCGTTATCCTCTAAAATATTGATCGAAATCAGGTTTAATGGACTGTTTCAGTGTGGTACCACGTTACTACGTGATCCAAACCAGAAAAAACCCAGGATCTGTTCAAGAAGTATGTGAAGAATGAGAAAGTATGAGTCTGGTGAGGGAAAATTCCTGGCCTAACCTAATCCTAACGTGCGTTGTCCTCTAAAATATTGATCGTAACCAGGATTAATTGACGGTTTCAGTGTGGTACCACATTACTACGTGATCCAAACCAGAAAAAGCCCAGGATCTAGCCAACAAGTATGAGAAATATGCGAAAGTATGAGCCTGATGAGGGCAAATCCCAGACCTAACCCAGACCTAACACGCGTTATCCTCTAATATATTTATCAAGACCAGGTTTAATTGACTGTTTCAGTGTGGTACCACATTACTACGTGATCCAAACCAGAAGATACCCAGGATCTGTTCAACAAGTATGTGAAGAATGCGAAAGTATGAGTCTGATGAGGGAAAATCCCAGGCCTAACCTAGACCTAACATGCGTTATCCTCAAAAATATTGATCGAAACCGGGTTTAATCGACTGTTTCAGTGTGGTACCACGTTACTACGTGATCCAAACCAGAAAAAACCCAGGATCTGTTCAAGAAGTATGTGAAGAATGCGAAAGTATGAGTCTGGTGAGGGAAAATTCCTGGCCTAACCTAGTCCTAACGTGCGTTGTCCTCTAAAATATTGATCGTAACCAGGATTAATTCACGGTTTCAGTGTGGTACCACATTACTACGTGATCCAAACCAGAAAAAGCCCAGGATCTAGCCAACAAGTATGAGAAATATGCGAAAGTATGAGCCTGATGAGGGCAAATCCCAGACCTAACCCAGACCTAACACGCGTTATCCTTTAAAATATTAATCAAGACCAGGTTTAATTGACTGTTTCAGTGTGGTACCACATTACTACGTGATCCAAACCAGCAGATACCCAGGATCTGTTCAAGAAGTATGTGAAGAATGCGAATGTATGAGACTGATGAGGGCAAATCCAGGACCTAACCCAGACCTAGCATGTGTTATTCTCTAAAATATTAGTCGAAACCAGGTTTAATGGACTGTTTCAGTGTGGTACCACGTTACCACGTGATCCAAACCAGAAAAAATCCCAGGATCTGTTCAACAAGTATGTGAAACATGCGAAAATATGACCCTGATGAGGGCAAATCCGAGGCCTATCCCAGACCTAACTTGCGTTATCCTCTAAAATATTGACCGAAACCAGGTTTAATGGACTGTTTCAGTGTGGAACCACATTACTACGTGATCCAGACAAGTGAAAGCCCAGAATCTGGCCAACAAGTTTGAGTAACATGCCTGAGTATGACCCAGATGAGGGCAAATCCTAGACCAAACCGAGACCCAACATGCGTTATCCTCAAAAATATTGATCGATACGAGGTTTAATCGATTGTTTCTGTGTGGTACCACATTACTACGTGATCCAAACTAGAAAAAGCCCAGACTCTGGTAATCAAGTATGTGAAAAACGCGAAAATATGACCCTGATGAGGGCAAATCCCAGACCTATCCCAGACCTAACGTGCGTTATCTTATAAAATATTGATCGAAACCAGGATTAATTGACGGTTTCAGTGTGGTACCACATTACTACGTGATCCAAATCAGAAAAAGTCCAGGATCTCTTCAACAAGTATGTGAAAAACGCGAAAGTATGAGCCTGATGAGGGCAAATCCTAGACCTAACCCAGACCTAACGTGCGTTATCCTCTAAAATATTGATCGAAATCAGGTTTAATGGACTGTTTCAGTGTGGTACCACGTTACTACGTGATCCAAACCAGAAAAAGCCCAGGATCTGTTCAAGAAGTATGTGAAGAATGCGAAAGTATGAGTCTGATGAGGGAAAATTCCTTGCCTAACCTAGTCCTAACGTGCGTTGTCCTCTAAAATATTGATCGTATCCGGGATTAATTGACGGTTTCAGTGTGGTACCACATTACTACGTGATCCAAACCAGAAAAAGCCCAGGATCTAGCCAACAAGTATGAGAAATATGCGAAAGTATGAGCCTGATCAGGGCAAATCCTAGACCTAACCCAGACCCAACACGCGTTATCCTCTAAAATATTTATCAAGACCAGGTTTAATTGACTCTTTCAGTGTGGTCCAACATTACTACGTGATCCAAACCAGTGGAAGCCTAGGATTTGGCCAACAAGTATGAGAAATATGCGAAAGAATGAGCCTGATGAGGGCAAATCCTGGACCTAACCCAGACCTAACACGCGTTATCCTCTAAAATATTTATCAAGACCAGGTTTAATTGACTGTTTCAGTGTGGTACCACATTACTACGTGATCCAAACCAGAAAAAATCCCAGGATCTGTTCAACAAGTATGTGAAAAATACGAAAGTATGACCCTGATGAGGGCAAATCCCAGACCTATCCCAGACCTAACGTGCGTTATCTTATAAAATATTGATCGATACCAGGTTTAATCGACTGTTTCTGTGTGGTATCACATTACTACGTGATCCAAACTAGAAAAAACCCAGGAGCTGTTCAACAAGTATGTGAAGAATGCAAAAGTATGAGTCTGGTGGGGAAAATGCCAGGCCTAACCTAGACCTAACATGCGTTATCCACTAAAATATTAATCGAAACCTGGTTTAATTGACTGTTTCAGTGTGGTACCACATTACTACGCGATCCAAACCAGTAAAAATCCCAGGATCTGTTCAACAAGTATGTGAAAAATACGAAAATATGACCCTGATGAGGGCAAATCCCAGACCTATCCCAGACCTAACTTGCGTTATCCTCTAAAATATTGATCGAAACCAGGTATAATTGACTGTTTCAGTGTGTTACCACATTACTACGTGATCCAAACCAGAAGATACCCAGGATCTGTTCAACAAGTATGTGAAGAATGCGAAAGTATGAGTCTGATGAGGGCAAATCCTAGACCAAACCGAGACCCAACATGCGTTATCCTCAAAAATATTGATCGATACGAGGTTTAATCGATTGTTTCTGTGTGGTACCACATTACTACGTGATCCAAACTAGAAAAAACCCAGGAGCTGTCAACAAGTATGTGAAGAATGCAAAAGCATGAGTCTGATGGGGGCAAATCCCAGGCCTAACCTAGACCTAACATACGTTATCCTCAAAAATATTGATCGAAACCAGGTTTAATCGACTGTTTCAGTAGGGTACCAAATTACTACGTGATCCAAACCAGAAAAAACCCAGGATCTGTTCAACAAGTATGTGAAGATTGCGGAAGTATGAGTCTGATGAGGGAAAATCCTAGGCCCAACCTAGACCTAACATACGTTATCCTCAAGAATATTGATCGAAAACAGGGTTAATCAACTGTTTCAGAGTGGTACCACATTAGTACGTGATCCAAACCAGAAAAACCCAGGATGTGTTCAACAAGTATGTGAAAAATGCGAAGGTATGAGCCTGACGAGGGCAGATCCCAGACCTATCCCAGACATAACTTGCGTTATCCTGTAAAATATTGATCGAAACAAGGTTTAATTGACTGTTTCAGTGTGGTACCACATTACTACCTGATCCAAACCAGAAAAAGCCCAGAATCTGGCCCTCAAGTATGTGAAATATGCGAAGGTACGAGCCTGATGAGAGCAAATCCCTGACCAAACCTAGACCTAAAATGCGTTATTCTCTAAAATATTGATCGAAACCGGGTTTAATGGACTGTTTCAGGGTGGTACCACATTACTACGTGATCCACACCAGAAAAAGTCAGGGATCTGTTCAACAGGTAGGTGAATAACGCGAAAATATGACCCTGATGAGTGCAAATCCCAGACATGTCCCAGACCTAACTTGCGTTATCCTATAAAATATTGATCGAATCCAGGTTTAATTGACTGTTTCAGTCTGGTACCACTTTACGACGTGATCCACAGCGGAAAAAACCATCGATCAGGTCAACATGTATGATAAAACTGCGAAAGTATGACCCTGATGAGGGCAAAACCCAGACCTAACCTAGACCTAACACGAGTTATCCTCTAAAATATTAATCGAAACCAGGTTTAATGAGTCTGTTTCAGTGTGGTACCACATTACTACATGATCGAAACAAAAAAAACGCAGGATCTGTTCGAGAAGTATGTGAAGAATGCGAAAGTATGAGACTGATGAGGGCAAATCCTAGACCTAACCTAGACCTAACATGTGCTATCCTCTAAAATATTGACGGAAACCACGTTTAAATGACAGTTTCAGTGTGATACCACATTACCACGTGATCCAAACCAGAAAAAATCCCAGGATCTGTTCAACAAGTATGTGAAACATGCGTAAATATGACCCTGATTAGGGCAAATCCGAGGCCTATCCCAGACCTAACTTGCGTTATCCTCTAAAATATTGACCGAAACCAGGTTTAATGGACTGTTTCAGTGTGGTACCACATTACTACGTGATCCAGACAAGTGAAAGCCCAGAATCTGGCCAACAAGTTTGAGTAACATGCCTGAGTATGACCCAGATGAGGGCAAATCCTAGACCAAACCGAGACCCAACATGCGTTATCCTCAAAAATATTGATCGATACGAGGTTTAATCGATTGTTTCTGTGTGGTACCACATTACTACGTGATCCAAACTAGAAAAAACCCAGGAGCTGTCAACAAGTATGTGAAGAATGCAAAAGCATGAGTCTGATGGGGGCAAATCCCAGGCCTAACCTAGACCTAACATGAGTTGTCCTCAAAAATATTGTTCGAAACAAGGTTTAATGGCCTGTTTCAGTGTGGTACCACATTACTACGTGACCCAAACCAGAAAAAGCCCAGACTCTGGTAATCAAGTATGTGAAAAACGCGAAAATATGACCCTGATGAGGGCAAATCCCAGAACTATCTCAGACCTAACGTGCGTTATCTTATAAAATATTGATCGAAACCAGGATTAATTGACGGTTTCAGTGTGGTACCACATTACTACCTGATCCAAACCAGAAAAAGTCCAGGATCTCTTCAACAAGTATGTGAAAAACGCGAAAGTATGAGCCTGATGAGGGCAAATCCTAGACCTAACACAGACCTAACGTGCGTTATCCTCTAAAATATTGATCGAAATCAGGTTTAATGGACTGTTTCAGTGTGGTACCACGTTACTACGTGATCCAAACCAGAAAAAACCCAGGATCTGTTCAAGAAGTATGTGAAGAATGCGAAAGTATGAGTCTGATGGGGGAAAATTCCTGGCCTAACCTAGTCCTAACGTGCGTTGTCCTCTAAAATATTGATCGTAACCAGGATTAATTGACGGTTTCAGTGTGGTACCACATTACTACGTGATCCAAACCAGAAAAAGCCCAGAATCTGGCCATCTAGTATGAGAAATATGCGAAAGTACGAGCCTGATGAGGGCAAATCCCGGACCTATCCCAGACCTAACATGTGTTATGCTTTAAAATATTGACGGAAACCAGGTTTAATTGACAGTTTTAGTGTGATACAACATTACCACGGGATGCAAACCATAAAATGCCCGGGATGTGGCCAACAAATATGCGAAAAATGTGAAAGTATGACCCTGATATGGGCAAATCCCAAGCCTAACATATATCTATAATGCGTTATCCTCAAAAATATTGATCGAAACAAGGTTTAATCGACTGTTTCAGTGTGGTACCACATTACTACGTGATCCAAACCAGAAAAAACCCCGGATCTGTTCAACAAGTATGTGAAGAATGCGAAAATACGAGCCTGATGAGGGCAAATCCCAGACCTATCCCAGTCATAACTTGCGTTACCCTATAAAATATTAATCGAATCCAGTTTTAATGGACAGTTTTAGTGTGGTACCACTTTACTACGTGATCCAAACCAGTGGAAGCCCAGAATCTGGCCAACAAGTTTGAGTAACATGCCTGAGTATGACCCAGATGAGGGCAAATCCTAGACCAAACCGAGATCCAACATGCGTTATCCTCAAAAATATTGATCGATACGAGGTTTAATCGATTGTTTCTGTGTGGTACCACATTACTACCTGATCCAAACTAGAAAAAACCCAGTAGCTGTTCAACAAGTATGTGAAGAATGCAAAAGTATGAGTCTGAGGGGGGCAAATCCCAGGCCTAACCTAGACCTAACATGAGTTGTCCTCAAAAATATTGTTCGAAACAAGGTTTAATGGACTGTTTCTGTGTGGTACCACATTACTACGTGATCCAAACCAGAAAAAGCCCAGGATCTAGCCAACAAGTATGAGAAATATGCGAAAGAATGAGCCTGATGAGGGCAAATCCTGAACCTAACCCAGACCTAACACGCGTTATCCTCTAAAATATTTATCAAGACCAGGTTTAATTGACTGTTTCAGTGTGGTACCACATTACTACGTGATCCAAACCAGAAAAAGCCCAGGATCTAGCCAACAAGTATGAGAAATATGCGAATGTATGAGCCTGATGAGGGCAACTCCTAGACCTATCCCAGACCTAACATGTGTTATCCTTTAAAATATTGACGGAAACCAGATTTGATTGACAGTTTCAGTGTGATACCACATTACCACGTGATCCAAACCAGAAAATGCCCAGGATCTGGCCAACAAGTATGCGAAAAATGAGAAAGTATGACCCTGATGTGGGCAAATCCTAGGCCTAACATATATCTATAATGCGTTATCCTCAAAAATATTGATCGAAACCAGGTTTAGTCGACTGTTTCTGTGTGGTACCACATTACTACGTGATCCAAACTAGAAAAAACCCAGGAGCTGTTCAACAAGTATGTGAAGAATGCAAAAGGATGAGTCTGATGAGGGCAAATCCCAGACCTATCCCAGACATAACTTGCGTTACCCTATAAAATATTGATCGAATCCAGTTTTAATGGACGGTTTTAGTGTGGTACCACTTTACTACGTGATCCAAACCAGTGGAAGCCCAGAATCTGGCCAACAAGTTTGAGTAACATGCCTGAGTATGACCCAGATGAGGGCAAATCCTAGACCAAACCGAGACCCAACATGCGTTATCCTCAATAATATTGATCGATACGAGGTTTAATCGATTGTTTCTGTGTGGTACCACATTACTACGTGATCCAAACTAGAAAAAACCCAGGAGCTGTTCAACAAGTATGTGAAGAATGCAAAAGTATGAGTCTGAGGGGGGCAAATCCCAGGCCTAACCTAGACCTAACATGAGTTGTCCTCAAAAATATTGTTCGAAACAAGGTTTAATGGACTGTTTCAGTGTGGTACCACATTACTACGTGACCCAAACCAGAAAAAGCCCAGACTCTGGCAATCAAGTATGTGAAAAACGCGAAAATATGACCCTGATGAGGGCAAATCTCAGACCTGTCCCAGACCTAACGTGCGTTATCTTATAAAATATTGATCGAAACCAGGATTAATTGACGGTTTCAGTGTGGTACCACGTTACTACGTGATCCAAACCAGAAAAAGTCCAGGATCTCTTCAACATGTATGTGAAAAACGCGAAAGTATGAGCCTGATGAGGGCAAATCCTAGACCTAACCCTGACCCAACACGCGTTATCCTCTAAAATATTTATCAAGACCAGGTTTAATTGACTCTTTCAGTGTGGTACCACATTACTACGTGATCCAAACCAGTGGAAGCCTAGGATCTGGCCAACAAGTATGAGAAATATGCGAAAGAATGAGCCTGATGAGGGCAAATCCTGAACCTAACCCAGACCTAACACGCGTTATCCTCTAAAATATTTATCAAGACCAGGTTTAATTGACTGTTTCAGTGTGGTACCACATTACTACGAGATCCAAACCAGAAAAAGCCCAGGATCTAGTCAACAAGTATGAGAAATATGCGAAAGTATGAGCCTGATGAGGGCAACTCCTAGACCTAACCCAGACCCAACACGCGTTATCCTCTAAAATATTTATCAAGACCAGGTTTAATCGACTGTTTCAGTGTGGTACCACATTACTACGTGATCCAAACCAGAAAAAACCAAGTATCTGTTCAACAAGTATGTGACAAACTCGAAAGTATGAGCCTGATGAGGGCAAATCCCGGACCTATCCCAGACCTAACATTTGTTATCCTTTAAAATATTCACGGAAACCTGGTTTAATTGACAGTTTCAGTGTGATACCACATTACCACGTGATCCAAACCAGAAAATGCCCGGGATCTGGCCAACAAGTATGCGAAAAATGTGAAAGTATGACCCTGATGTGGGCAAATCCCAGGCCTAACATGTATCTATAATGCGTTATCCTCAAAAATATTGATCGAAACCAGATTTAATCGACTGTGTCAGTGTGGTACCACATTACTACGTGATCCAAACCAGAAAAAGCCCAGAATCTGGCCATCTAGTATGAGAAATATGCGAAAGTACGAGCCTGATGAGGGCAAATCCCGGACCTATCCCAGACCTAACATGTGTTATGCTTTAAAATATTGACGGAAACCAGGTTTAATTGACAGTTTTAGTGTGATACAACATTACCACGGGATGCAAACCATAAAATGCCCGGGATGTGGCCAACAAATATGCGAAAAATGTGAAAGTATGACCCTGATATGGGCAAATCCCAAGCCTAACATATATCTATAATGCGTTATCCTCAAAAATATTGATCGAAACAAGGTTTAATCGACTGTTTCAGTGTGGTACCACATTACTACGTGATCCAAACCAGAAAAAACCCCGGATCTGTTCAACAAGTATGTGAAGAATGCGAAAATACGAGCCTGATGAGGGCAAATCCCAGACCTATCCCAGTCATAACTTGCGTTACCCTATAAAATATTAATCGAATCCAGTTTTAATGGACAGTTTTAGTGTGGTACCACTTTACTACGTGATCCAAACCAGTGGAAGCCCAGAATCTGGCCAACAAGTTTGAGTAACATGCCTGAGTATGACCCAGATGAGGGCAAATCCTAGACCAAACCGAGATCCAACATGCGTTATCCTCAAAAATATTGATCGATACGAGGTTTAATCGATTGTTTCTGTGTGGTACCACATTACTACCTGATCCAAACTAGAAAAAACCCAGTAGCTGTTCAACAAGTATGTGAAGAATGCAAAAGTATGAGTCTGAGGGGGGCAAATCCCAGGCCTAACCTAGACCTAACATGAGTTGTCCTCAAAAATATTGTTCGAAACAAGGTTTAATGGACTGTTTCTGTGTGGTACCACATTACTACGTGATCCAAACCAGAAAAAGCCCAGGATCTAGCCAACAAGTATGAGAAATATGCGAAAGAATGAGCCTGATGAGGGCAAATCCTGAACCTAACCCAGACCTAACACGCGTTATCCTCTAAAATATTTATCAAGACCAGGTTTAATTGACTGTTTCAGTGTGGTACCACATTACTACGTGATCCAAACCAGAAAAAGCCCAGGATCTAGCCAACAAGTATGAGAAATATGCGAATGTATGAGCCTGATGAGGGCAACTCCTAGACCTATCCCAGACCTAACATGTGTTATCCTTTAAAATATTGACGGAAACCAGATTTGATTGACAGTTTCAGTGTGATACCACATTACCACGTGATCCAAACCAGAAAATGCCCAGGATCTGGCCAACAAGTATGCGAAAAATGAGAAAGTATGACCCTGATGTGGGCAAATCCTAGGCCTAACATATATCTATAATGCGTTATCCTCAAAAATATTGATCGAAACCAGGTTTAGTCGACTGTTTCTGTGTGGTACCACATTACTACGTGATCCAAACTAGAAAAAACCCAGGAGCTGTTCAACAAGTATGTGAAGAATGCAAAAGGATGAGTCTGATGAGGGCAAATCCCTGGCCTAAGCTAGACCTAACATGCGTTATCCTCTAAAATATTGATCGAAACCAGGTTTAATTGACTGTTTCAGTGTGGTACCACTTTACGACGTGATCCAAAGCAGAAAAAACCATCGTTCAGGTTTACATGTATGTTAAAACTGCGAAAGTGTGACCCTGATGTGGGCAAATCCCAGACCTAACCTAGACTTAACATGTGTTATCCTCTAAAATATTAATCGAAACCAGGTTTAATGGCCTGTTCCAGTTGGGTACCGCATTACTACGTGATCGAAACAAGAAAAAACCCAGGATCTGCTCAAGAATTATGTGAAGAATGCGAAAGTATGAGACTGATGAGGGCAAATCCTAGACCTAACCTAGACCTAACATGTGTTATCGTCTAAAATATTGACGGACACCACGTTTAAATGACAGTTTCAGTGTGGTACCATATTACCACATGATCCAATCCTGAAAAAGCCCAGGATCTAGCCAACAAGTATGAGAAATATGCGAAAGTATGAGCCTGATGAGGGCAAATCCTAGACCTAACCCAGACCTAACACGCGTTATCCTCTAAAATATTTATCAAGACAAGGTTTAATTGACTGTTTCAGGGTGGTACCACATTACTACGTGATCCAAACCAGAAAAAATCCCAGGATCTGTTCAACAAGTATGTGAAAAATACGAAAACATGACCCTGATGAGGGCAAATCCCAGACCTATCCCAGACCTAACTTGCGTTATCCACTAAAATATTGATCGAAACCAGGTTTAATTGACTGTTTCAGTGTGGTACCACAATACTACGTGATCCAAACCAGAAGAAACCCAGGATCTGTTCAACAAGTATGGGAAGAATGCGAAAGTATGAGTCTGATGAGGGCAAATCCCAGACCTATCCCAGACCTAACTTGCGTTATCCTCTAAAATATTGATCGAAACCAGGTTTAATTGACTGTTTCAGTGTGGTACCACAATACTACGTGATCCAAACCAGAAGAAACCCAGGATCTGTTCAACAAGTATGGGAAGAATGCGAAAGTATGAGTCTGATGAGAGAAAATCCCAGGCCTAACCTAGACCTAACATGCGTTATCCTCAAAAATATTGATCGAAACCAGGTTTAATCGACTGTTTCAGTGTGGTACCACATTACTACGTGATCCAAACCAGAAAAAAACCCCGGATCTGTTCAGCAAGTATGTGAAGAATGCGAAAGTACGAGCCTGATGAGAGCAAATCCCAGACCACACCTAGACCTAACATGAATTATTCTCTAAAATATTGATCGAAACTAGGTTGAATGGACTGTTTCAGTGTGGTACCACATTACTACGTGATCCAATCCAGAAGAAGCCCAGGATTTCTTCAACAAGTATGTGAAGAATGTGAAAGTATGAGTCTGATGAGGGAAAATTCCTGGCCTAACCTAGTCCTAACGTGCGTTGTCCTCTAAAATATTGATCGTAACCAGGATTAATTGACGGTTTCAGTGTGGTACCACATTTCTACGTGATCCAAACCAGAAAAAGCCCAGGATCTAGCCAACAAGTATGAGAAATATGCGAAAGTATGAGCCTGATGAGGGCAAATCCTAGACCTAACCCAGACCCAACACGCGTTATCCTCTAAAATATTTATCAAGACCAGGTTTAATTGACTCTTTCAATGTGGTACCACATTACTACGTGATCCAAACCAGTGGATGCCAAGGATCTGGCCAACAAGTATGAGAAATATGCGAAAGAATGAGCCTGATGAGGGCAAATCCTGGACCTAACCCAGACCTAACACGCGTTATCCTCCAAAATATTTATCAAGACCAGGCTTAATTGACTGTCTCAGGGTGGTACCACATTACTACGTGATCCAAACCAGAAAAAATCCCAGGATCTGTTCCACAAGTGTGTGAAAAATACGAAAATATGACCCTGATGAGGGCAAATCCCAGAACTATCCCAGACCTAACTTGCGTTATCCACTAAAATATTGATCGAAACCAGGTTTAATTGACAGTTTCAGTGTGGTACCACATTACTACGTGATCCAAACCAGAAGATACCCAGGATCTGTTCAACAAGTATGTGAAGAATGCGAAAGTATGAGACTGATGAGGGCAAATCCCTGGCCTAAGCTAGACCTAACATGCGTTATCCTCAAAAATATTGACGGAAACCACGTTTAAATGACAGTTTCAGTGTGGTACCACATTACTACATGATCCAATCCAGAAAAAGCCCAGGATCTAGCCAACAAGTATCAGAAATATGCGAAAGTATGAGCCGGATGAGGGCAAATCCTAGACCTAACCCAGACCTAACACGTGTTATCCTCTAAAATATTTATTAAGACCAGGTTTAATTGACTCTTTCAGTGTGGTACCACATTACTACGTGAGCCAAACCAGTGGAAGCCTAGGATCTGGCCATCAAGTATGAGAAATACGCGAAAGAATGAGCCTGATGAGGGCAAATCCTAGACCTAACCCAGACCTAACATGCGTTATCCTCTAAAATATTGATCGAAACCAGGCTTAATCGACTGTTTTAGTGTGGTACCACATTACTACGTGATCCAATCCAGAAAAAGCCCAGGATCTAGCCAACAAGTATAAGAAATATGCGAAAGTATGAGCCTGATGAGGGCAAATCCTAGACCTAGCCCAGACATAACATGCGTTATCCTCAAAAATATTGTTCGAAACAAGGTTTAATGGACTGTTCAGTGTGGTACCACATTACTACGTGACCCAAACCAGAAAAAGCCCAGACTCTGGTAATCAAGTATGTGAAAAACGCGAAAATATGACCCTGATGAGGGCAAATCCCAGACCTATCTCAGACCTAACGTGCGTTATCTTATAAAATATTGATCGAAACCAGGATTAATTGACGGTTTCAGTGTGGTACCACATTACTACGTGATCCAAACCAGAAAAAGTCCAGGATCTCTTCAACAAGTATGTGAAAAACGCGAAAGTATGAGCCTGATGAGGGCAAATCCTAGACCTAACCCAGACCTAACGTGCGTTATCCTCTAAAATATTGATCGAAATCTGGTTTAATGGACTGTTTCAATGTGGTACCACGTTACTACGTGATCCAAACCAGAAAAAACCCAGGATCTGTTCAAGAAGTATGTGAAGAATGCGAAAGTATGAGTCTGATGAGGGAAAATTCCTGGCCTAACCTAGTCCTAACGTGCGTTGTCCTCTAAAATATTGATCGTAACCAGGATTAATTGACGGTTTCAGTGTGGTACCACATTACTACGTGATCCAAACCAGAAAAAGCCCAGGATCTAGCCAACAAGTGTGAGAAATATGCGAAAGTATGAGCCTGATGAGGGCAAATCCTGGACCTAACCCAGACCTAACACGCGTTATCCTCTAAAATATTTATCAAGACCAGGTTTAATTGACTGTTTCAGTGTGGTACCACATTACTACGTGATCCAAACCAGAAAAAATCCCAGGATCTGTTCAACAAGTATGTGAAAAATACGAAAATATGACCCTGATGAAGGCAAATCCCAGACCTATCCCAGACCTAACTTGCGTTATCCTCTAAAATATTGATCGAAACCAGGTTTAATTGACTGTTTCAGTGTGTTACCACATTACTACGTGATCCAAACCAGAAGATACCCAGGATCTGTTCAACAAGTATGTGAAGAATGCGAAAGTATGAGTCTGATGAGGGAAAATCCCAGGCCTAACCTAGACCTAACATGCGTTATCCTCAAAAATATTGATCGAAACCAGGTTTAATCGACTGTTTCAGTGTGGTACCACATTACTACGTGATCCAAACCAGAAAAAACCCCGGATCTGTTCAACAAGTATGTGAAGAATGCGAAAGTACGAGCCTGATGAGGGCAAATCCCAGTCCTATCCCAGACATAACTTGCGTTACCCTATAAAATATTGATCGAATCCAGTTTTAATGGACGGTTTTAGTGTGGTACCACTTTACTACGTGATCCAAACCAGTGGAAGCCCAGAATCTGGCCAACAAGTTTGAGTAACATGCCTGAGTATGACCCAGATGAGGGCAAATCCTAGACCAAACCGAGACCCAACATGCGTTATCCTCAATAATATTGATCGATACGAGGTTTAATCGATTGTTTCTGTGTGGTACCACATTAATACGTGATCCAAACTAGAAAAAACCCAGGAGCTGTTCAACAAGTATGTGAAGAATGCAAAAGTATGAGTCTGATGGGGGCAAATCCCAGGCCTAACCTAGACCTAACATAAGTTGTCCTCAAAAATATTGTTCGACACAAGGTTTAATGGACTGTTTCAGTGTGGTACCACATTACTACGTGACCCAAACCAGAAAAAGCCCAGACTCTGGTAATCAAGTATGTGAAAAACGCGAAAATATGACCCTGATGGGGGCAAATCCCAGACCTATCCCAGACCTAACGTGCGTTATCTTATAAAATATTGATCGATACCAGGATTAATTGACGGTTTCAGTGTGGTACCACATTACTACGTGATCCAAACCAGAAAAAGTCCAGGATCTCTTCAACAAGTATGTGAAAAACGCGAAAGTATGAGCCTGATGAGGGCAAATCCTAGACCTAACCCAGACCTAACGTTCGTTATCCTCTAAAATATTGATCGAAATCAGGTTTAATGGACTGTTTCAGTGTGGTACCACGTTACTACGTGATCCAAACCAGAAAAAACCCAGGATCTGTTCAAGAAGTATGTGAAGAATGCGAAAGTATGAGTCTGATGAGGGAAAATTCCTGGGCTAACCTAGTCCTAACGTGCGTTGTCCTCTAAAATATTGATCGTAACCAGGATTAATTGACGGTTTCAGTGTGGTACCACATTACTACGTGATCCAAACCAGAAAAAGCCCAGGATCTAGCCAACAAGTATGAGAAATATGCGAAAGTATGAGCCTGATGAGGGCAAATCCTAGACCTAACCCAGACCCAACACGCGCTATCCTCTAAAATATTTATCAAGACCAGGTTTAATTGACACTTTCAGTGTGGTACCACATTACTACGTGATCCAAACCAGTGGAAGCCTAGGATTTGGCCAACAAGTATGAGAAATATGCGAAAGAATGAGCCTGATGAGGGCAAATCCTGGACCTAACCCAGACCTAACACGCGTTATCCTCTAAAATATTTATCAAGACCAGGTTTAATTGACTGTTTCAATGTGGTACCACATTACTACGTGATCCAAACCAGAAAAAATCCCAGGATCTGTTCAACAAGTATGTGAAAAATACGAAAATATGACCCTCATGAGGGCAAATCCCAGACCTATCCCAGACCTAACTTGCGTTATCCTCTAAAATATTGATCGAAACCAGGTTTAATTGACTGTTTCAGTGTGTTACCACATTACTACGTGATCCAAACCAGAAGATACCCAGGATCTGTTCAACAAGTAAGTGAAGAATGCGAAAGTATGAGACTGATGAGGGCAAATCCTAGACCTAACACAGACCCAACACGCGTTATCCTCTAAAATATTTATCAAGACCAGGTTTAATTGACTCTTTCAGTGTGGTACCACATTACTACGTGATCCAAACCAGTGGAAGCCTAGGATTTGGCCAACAAGTATGAGAAATATGCGAAAGAATGAGCCTGATGAGGGCAAATCCTGGACCTAACCCAGACCTAACACGCGTTATCCTCTAAAATATTTATCAAGACCAGGTTTAATTGACTGTTTCAGTGTGGTACCACATTACTACCTGATCCAAACCAGAAAAAATCCCAGGATCTGTTCAACAAGTATGTGAAAAATACGAAAATATGTCCCTGATGAGGGCAAATCCCAGACCTATCCCAGACCTAACTTGCGTTATCCTCTGAAATATTGATCGAAACCAGGTTAAATTGACTGTTTCAGTGTGTTACCACATTACTACGTGATCCAAACCAGAAGATACCCAGGATCTGTTCAACAAGTATGTGAAGAATGCGAAAGTATGAGTCTGATGAGGGAAAATCCCAGGCCTAACCTAGACCTAACATGCGTTATCCTCAAAAATATTGATCGAAACCAGGTTTAATCGACTGTTTCAGTGTGGTACCACATTACTACGTGACCCAAACCAGAAAAAGCTCAGACTCTGGTAATCAAGTATGTGAAAAACGCGAAAATATGACCCTGATGAGGGCAAATCCCAGACCTATCCCAGACCTAACGTGCGTTATCCTCAAAAATATTGATCGAAACCAGGTTTAATCGACTGTTTCAGTGTGGTACCACATTACTACGTGATCCAAACCAGAAAAAACCCCGGATCTGTTCAACAAGTATGTGAAGAATGCGAAAGTACGAGCCTGATGAGGGCAAATCCTAGACCTAACCCAGACCCAACACGCGTTATCCTCTAAAATATTTATCAAGACCAGGTTTAATTGTCTCTTTCAGTGTGGTACCACATTACTACGTGATCCAAACCAGTGGAAGCCTAGGATTTGGCCAACAAGTATGAGAAATATGCGAAAGAATGAGCCTGATGAGGGCAAATCCTGGACCTAACCCAGACCTAACACGCGTTATCCTCTAAAATATTTATCAAGACCAGGTTTAATTGACTGTTTCAGTGTGGTACCACATTACTACGTGATCCAAACCAGAAAAAATCCCAGGATCTGTTCAACAAGTATGTGAAAAATACGAAAATATGCCCCTGATGAGGGCAAATCCCAGACCTATCCCAGACCTAACTAGCGTTATCCTCTAAAATATTGATCGAAACCAGGTTTAATTGACTGTTTCAGTGTGTTACCACATTACTACGTGATCCAAACCAGAAGATACCCAGGATCTGTTCAACAAGTATGTGAAGAATGCGAAAGTATGAGTCTGATGAGGGAAAATCCCAGGCCTAACCTAGACCTAACATGCGTTATCCTCAAAAATATTGATCGAAACCAGGTTTAATCGACTGTTACAGTGTGGTACCACATTACTACGTGATCCAAACCAGAAAAAACCCCGGATCTGTTCAACAAGTATGTGAAGAATGCGAAAGTACGAGCCTGATGAGGGCAAGTCCTGGACCTAACCCAGACCTAACACGCGTTTTCCTCTAAAATATTTATCAAGACCAGGTTTAATTGACTGTTTCAGTGTGGTACCACATTACTACGTGATCCAAACCAGTGGAAGCCTAGGATTTGGCCAACAAGTATGAGAAATATGCGAAAGAATGAGCCTGATGAGGGCAAATCCTGGACCTAACCCAGACCTAACACGCGTTATCCTCTAAAATATTTATCAAGACCAGGTTTAATTGACTGTTTCAGTGTGGTACCACATTACTACGTGATCCAAACCAGAAAAAATCCCAGGATCTGTTCAACAAGTATGTGAAAAATACGAAAATATGTCCCTGATGAGGGCAAATCCCAGACCTATCCCAGACCTAACGTGCGTTATCTTATAAAATATTGATCGAAACCAGGATTAATTGACGGTTTCAGTGTGGTACCACATTACTACGTGATCCAAACCAGAAAAAGTCCAGGATCTCTTCAACAAGTATGTGAAAAACGCGAAAGTATGAGCCTGATGAGGGCAAATCCTAGACCTAACCCAGACCTAACGTGCGTTATCCTCTAAAATATTGATCGAAATCAGGTTTAATGGACTGTTTCAGTGTGGTACCACGTTACTACGTGATCCAAACCAGAAAAAACCCAGGATCTGTTCAAGAAGTATGTGAAGAATGCGAAAGAATGAGTCTGATGAGGGAAAATTCCTGGCCTAACCTAGTCCTAACGTGCGTTATCCTCAAAAATATTGATCGAAACCAGGTTTAATCGACTGTTTCAGTGTGGTACCACATTACTACGTGATCCAAACCAGAGAAAACCCCGGATCTGTTCAACAAGTATGTGAAGAATGCGAAAGTACGAGCCTGATGAGGGCAAATCCTAGACCTAACCCAGACCCAACACGCGTTATCCTCTAAAATATTTATCAAGACTAGGTTTAATTGTCTCTTTCAGTGTGGTACCACATTACTACGTGATCCAAACCAGTGGAAGCCTAGGATTTGGCCAACAAGTATGAGAAATATGCGAAAGAATGAGCCTGATGAGGGCAAATCCTGGACCTAACCCAGACCTAACACGCGTTATCCTCTAAAATATTTATCAAGACCAGGTTTAATTGACTGTTTCAGTGTGGTACCACATTACTACGTGATCCAAACCAGAAAAAATCCCAGGATCTGTTCAACAAGTATGTGAAAAATACGAAAATATGCCCCTGATGAGGGCAAATCCCAGACCTATCCCAGACCTAACTAGCGTTATCCTCTAAAATATTGATCGAAACCAGGTTTAATTGACTGTTTCAGTGTGTTACCACATTACTACGTGATCCAAACCAGAAGATACCCAGGATCTGTTCAACAAGTATGTGAAGAATGCGAAAGTATGAGTCTGATGAGGGAAAATCCCAGGCCTAACCTAGACCTAACATGCGTTATCCTCAAAAATATTGATCGAAACCAGGTTTAATCGACTGTTTCAGTGTGGTACCACATTACTACGTGATCCAAACCAGAAAAAACCCCGGATCTGTTCAACAAGTATGTGAAGAATGCGAAAGTACGAGCCTGATGAGGGCAAATCCTAGACCTAACCCAGACCCAACACGCGTTATCCTCTAAAATATTTATCAAGACCAGGTTTAATTGACTCTTTCAGTGTGGTACCACATTACTACGTGATCCAAACCAGTGGAAGCCTAGGATTTGGCCAACAAGTATGTGAAGAATGCGAAAGTACGAGCCTGATGAGGGCAAGTCCTGGACCTAACCCAGACCTAACACGCGTTATCCTCTAAAATATTTATCAAGACCAGGTTTAATTGACTGTTTCAGTGTGGTACCACATTACTACGTGATCCAAACCAGAAAAAACCAAGTATCTGTTCAACAAGTATGTGTCAAACTCGAAAGTATGAGCCTGATGAGGGCAAATCCCGGACCTATCCCAGACCTAACATGTGTTATCCTTTAAAATATTCACGGAAACCTGGTTTAATTGACAGTTTCAGTGTGATACCACATTACCACGTGATCCAAACCAGAAAATGCCCGGGATCTGGCCAACAAGTATGCGAAAAATGTGAAAGTATGACCCTGATGTGGGCAAATCCCAGGCCTAACATATATCTATAATGCGTTATCCTCAAAAATATTGATCGAAACCAGGTTTAATCGACTGTGTCAGTGTGGTACCACATTACTACGTGATCCAAACCAGAAAAAGCCCAGAATCTGGCCATCTAGTATGAGAAATATGCGAAAGTACGAGCCTGATGAGGGCAAATCCCGGACCTATCCCAGACCTAACATGTGTTATGCTTTAAAATATTGACGGAAACCAGGTTTAATTGACAGTTTTAGTGTGATACAACATTACCACGGGATCCAAACCATAAAATGCCCGGGATCTGGCCAACAAGTATGCGAAAAATGTGAAAGTATGACCCTGATATGGGCAAATCCCAGGCCTAACATATATCTATAATGCGTTATCCTCAAAAATATTGATCGAAACCAGGTTTAATCGACTGTTTCAGTGTGGTACCACATTACTATGTGATCCAAACCAGAAAAAAACCCAGGATCTGTTCAACAAGTATGTGAAAATCGCGAAAGTATGAGTCTGATGTGGGCAAATCCCAGGCCTAACCTAGACATAACATGCGCTATCCTCTAAAATATTGATCGAAACCAGGTTTAATGGACTGTTTCAGTGTGGTACCACATTACTACGTGATCCAAACCAGAAAAAGCCCAGAATCTGGCCATCTAGTATGAGAAATATGCGAAAGTACGAGCCCGATGAGAGCAAATGTGAGACCTAACCTAGACCTAACATGAATTATTCTCTAAAATATTGATCAAAACCAGGTTTAATGGACTGTTTCAGTGTGGTACCACATTACTACGTGATCCAAACCAAAAAAAGTCAGGGATCTGTTCAACAGGTATGTGAAAAACGCGAAAATATGACCCAGATGAGTGCAAATCCCAGACTGTCCCAGACCTAACTTGCGTTATCCTATAAAATATTGATCGAAACCAGGTTCAATTGACTGTCTCAGTGTGGTACCACTTTACGACGTGATCCACAGCAGAAAAAACCATCGATCAGGACAACATGTATGTTAAAACTGCGAAAGTATGACCCTGATGAGGGCAAATCCCAGACCTAACCTAGACCTAACATGTGTTATCCGCTAAAATATTGATCGATACCAGGTTTAATCGACTGTTTCTGTGTGGTACCACATTACTACGTGATCCAAACTAGAAAAAACCCAGGAGCTGTTCAACAAGTATGTGAAGAATGCAAAAGGATGAGTCTGATGAGGGCAAATCCCAGGCCTAACCTAGACCTAACATGCGTTATCCTCAAAAATATTGATCGAAACCAGGTTTAATCGACTGTTTCAGTGTGGTACCACAATACTACGTGATCCAAACCAGAAGAAACCCAGGATCTGTTCAACAAGTATGGGAAGAATGCGAAAGTATGAGTCTGATGAGAGAAAATCCCAGACCTAACCTAGACCTAACATGCGTTATCCTCAAAAATATTGATCGAAGCCAGGTTTAATCGACTGTTTCAGTGTGGTACCACATTACTACGTGATCCAAACCAGAAAAAAACCCCGGATCTGTTCAACAAGTATGTGAAGAATGCGAAAGTACGAGCCTGATGAGAGCAAATCCCAGACCACACCTAGACCTAACATGAATTATTCTCTAAAATATTGACCGAAACTAGGTTGAATGGACTGTTTCAGTGTGGTACCACATTACTACGTGATCCAATCCAGAAGAAGCCCAGGATTTCTTCAACAAGTATGTGAAGAACGTGAAAGTATGAGTCTGATGAGGGAAAATTCCTGGCCTAACCTAGTCCTAACGTGCGTTGTCCTCTAAAATATTGATCGTAACCAGGATTAATTGACGGTTTCAGTGTGGTACCACATTTCTACGTGATCCAAACCAGAAAAAGCCCAGGATCTAGCCAACAAGTATGAGAAATATGCGAAAGTATGAGCCTGATGAGGGCAAATCCTAGACCTAACCCAGACCCAACACGCGTTATCCTGTAAAATATTTATCAAGACCAGGTTTAATTGACTGTCTCAGGGTGGTACCACATTACTACGTGATCCAAACCAGAAAAAATCCCAGGATCTGTTCCACAAGTGTGTGAAAAATACGAAAATATGACCCTGATGAGGGCAAATCCCAGACCTATCCCAGACCTAACTTGCGTTATCCACTAAAATATTGATCGAAACCAGGTTTAATTGACAGTTTCAGTGTGGTACCACATTACTACGTGATCCAAACCAGAAGATACCCAGGATCTGTTCAACAAGTATGTGAAGAATGCGAAAGTATGAGTCTGATGAGGGAAAATCTCAGGCCTAACCTAGACCTAACATGCGTTATCCTCAAAAATATTGATCGAAACCAGGTTTAATTGACTCTTTCAGTGTGTTACCACATTACTACGTGATCCAAACCAGTGGAAGCCTAGGTTCTGGCCAACAAGTATGAGAAATATGCGAATGAATGAGCCTGATGAGGGCAAATCCTAGACCTAACCCAGACCTAACACGCGTTATCCTCTAAAATATTTATCAATACCAGGTTTAATTGACTGTTTCAGTGTGGTACCACATTACTACGTGATCCAAACCAGAAGATACCCAGGATCTGTTCAACAAGTATGTGAAGAATGCGAAAGTACGAGTCTGATGAGGACAAATCCTAGACCTGACCCAGACCTAACACGCGTTATCCTCTAAAATATTTATCGAAATCAGGTTTAATGGACTGTTTCAGTGTGGTACCACATTACTACGTGATCCAAACCAGAAAAAACCCAGGATCTGTTCAAGAAGTATGTGAAGAATGCGAAAGTATGAGACTGATGAGGGCAAATCCCTGGCCTAAGCTAGACCTAACATGCGTTATCCTCTAAAATATTGACGGAAACCACGTTTAAATGACAGTTTCAGTGTGGTACCACATTACTACATGATCCAATCCAGAAAAAGCCCAGGATCTAGCCAACAAGTATGAGAAATATGCGAAAGTATGAGCCTGATGAGGGCAAATCCTAGACCTAACCCAGACCTAACACGTGTTATCCTCTAAAATATTTATCAAGACCAGGTTTAATTGACTCTTTCAGTGTGGTACCACATTACTACGTGATCCAAACCAGTGGAAGCCTAGGATCTGGCCAACAAGTATGAGAAATACGCGAAAGAATGAGCCTGATGAGGGCAAATCCTAGACCTAACCCAGACCTAACATGCGTTATCCTCTAAAATATTGATCGAAACCAGGCTTAATCGACTGTTTTAGTGTGGTACCACATTACTACGTGATCCAATCCAGAAAAAGCACAGGATCTAGCCAACAAGTATGAGAAATATGCGAAAGTATGAGCCTGATGAGGGCAAATCCTAGACCTATCCCAGACCAAGCTTGCGTTATCCTATAAAATATTAATCGAAACCAGGTTTAATGATCTGTTTCAGTGTTGTACCACATTAGCACGTGATCGAAACCACGGAAAACCCAGAATCTGTTCAAGAAGTATGTGAAGAATGCGAAAGTATGAGACTGATGAGGGCAAATCCTAGACCTAACAAGTGTAATCCTCTAAAATATTGACGGAAACCAGGTTTAATTGACAGTTTCAGTGTGGTACCACATTACTACATGATCCAATCCAGAAAAAGCCCAGGATCTAGCCAACAAGTATGAGAAATACGCGAAAGTATGAGCCTGATGAGGGCAAATCCTAGACCTAACCCAGACATAACATGCGTTATACTGTAAAATATTGATCGAAACTGGGTTTAATGATCTGTTTCAGTGTGGTACCACATAACTACGTGATCGAAACCAGAAAAAACCCAGAATCTGTTCAAGAAGTATGTGAAGAATGCGAAAGTATGAGACTGATGAGGGCAAATCCTAGACCTAACATGTGTAATCCTCTAAAATATTGACGGAAACCAGGTTTAATTGACAGTTTCAGTGTGGTAACACATTACTACGTGATCCAAACTAGAAAAATCCCAGGATCTGTTCAGCAAGTATGTGAAGAATGCAAAAGTATGAGTCTGATGGGGGCAAATCCCAGGCCTAGCCTAGACCTAACATGCGTTATCCTCTAAAATATTGATCGAAACCAGGTTTCATGCACTGTATCAGTGTGATACCACATTACCATGTCATCCACACCAGAAAAAATCCCAGGATCTGTTCAACAAGTATGTGAAAATTGCGAAAATATGACCCTGATGAGGGCAAATCCCAGACCTATCCCAGACCAAGCTTGCGTTATCCTATAAAATATTGATCGAAACCAGGTTTAATGGACTGTTTCAGTGTGGTACCACTTTACTACGTGATCCAAAGCAGAAAGAACCCTCGATCATGTCGACATGTATGTTAAAACTGCGAATGTATGACCCTGATGAGGGCAAATCCCAGACCTAACCTAGACCTAACATATGTTATCCACTAAAATATTAATCGAAACCAGGTTTAATGATCTGTTTCAGTGTGGTACCACATTACTACGTGATTGAAAGCAGAAAAAAACAAGGATATGTTCAACAAGTATGTGAAGAATGCGAAAGTATGAGTCTGATGAGGGCAAATCCCAGGCTTAACCTAGACCTAACATGAGTAATCGCCTAAAATATTGATCGAAGCCAGGTTTCATGCACTGTATCAGTGTGATACCATATTACCACGTGATCCAAACCAGAAAAAATCCCAGGATCTGTTCAACAAGTATGTGAAAAATGCGAAAATATGACCCTGATGAGGGCAAATCCCAGACCTAACCTAGACCTAACATGTGTTAACCACTAAAATATTAATCGAAACAAGGTTTAATGATCTGTTTCAGTGTGGTACCACATTACTACGTGATCGAAACCAGAAAAAACCTATAATCTGTTCAAGAAGTGTGTGAAGAATGCGAAAGTATGAGACTGCTGAGAGCAAATCCTAGACCTAACCTAGACCTAACATGTGTAATCCTCTATAATATTGACGGAAACCAGGTTTGATTGACGGTTTCAGTATGGTACCACATTACTACGTCATCCAATCCAGAAAAGGCCCAGGATCTATCCAACAAGTATGAGAAATATGCGAAAGTATGAGCCTGATGAAGGCAAATCCTAGACCTAGCCCAGACATAATATGCGTTATCCACTAAAATATTAATCGAAACCAGGTTTAATGATCTGTTTCAGTGTGGTACCACATTATTACGTGATCGAAACCAGAAAAAACCCGGGATCTGGCCAACAAGTATGCGAAAAATGCGAAAGTATGAGCCTGATGAGGGCAAATCCCGGACCTATCCCAGACCTAACTTGCGTTATCCTCCAAAATATTGGTCGAAACCAGGTTTAATTGATTGTTTCAGTGTGGTACCACTTTACTACGTGAACCAAAGCAGAAAAAACCCTCGATCAGGTCAATATGTATGCGAAAAACGCGAAAGTATAACCGTGATGAGGGAAAATCCCAGGCCTAACCTAGACCTAACATGCGTTATCCTCAAAAATATTGATCGAAACCAGGTTTAATTGACTGTTTCAGTGTGGTACCACATTACTACGTGATCCAAATCAGAAGAAACCCAGCATCTGTTCAACAAGTATGTGAAGAATGCGAAAGTATGAGTCTGATGAGGGCAAAACCTAGACCTAACCTAGACCTAACATGTGTAATCCTCTAAAATATTGACGGAAACCAGGTTTAATTGACAGTTTCAGTGTGGTACCACATTACTACGTGATGCAATCCAGAAAAAGGCCAGGATCTAGCCAACAAGTATAAGAACTATGCGAAAGTATGAGTCTGATGAGGGCAAATCCCAGGCCCAACCTGGACCTAACATGCGTTATCCTCTGAAATATTTATCAAAACCAGGTTTCATAGACTGTATCAGAGTGATACCACATTACCACGTGATCCAAACCAGAAAAAGCCCGGATTTGGCCAACAAGTATGAGAAATATGCGAAAGTATGAGCCAGATGATTGCAAATACCAGACCTATCCCAGACATAACGTGTGTTATCCACTAAAATGTTAATCGAAACCAGGTTTAATGATCTGTTTCAGTGTGGTACCACATTACTACGTGATTGAAAGCAGAAAAAAACCAGGATATGTTCAACAAGTATGTGAAGAATGCGAAAGTATGAGTCTGATGAGGGAAAATCCCTGGCCTAACCTAGACCTAACATGCGTTATCCTTTAAAATATTGATCGATACCAGGTTTAATGGACTGTTTCAGTGTGGTACCACATTAGTACGTGATCCAAACCAGAAATAGTCAGGGATCTGTTCAACAACTATGTGAAAAACGCGAAAATATGACCCTGATGAGTGCAAATCCCAGACCTGTCCCAGACCTACCTTGCGTTATCCTATAAAATATTGATCGAAACCAGGTTTAATTGACTGTATCAGTGTGGTACCACTTTACGACGTGATCCAAAGCAGAAAAAACCATCGATCTGTTCAACAAGTATGAGAAATATGCGAAGGTATGAGCCTGATGAGGGCAAATCCTAGACCAAACCGAGAGCTAACATGCGTTATCCTCAAAAATATTGATCGATACCAGGTTTAATCGACTCTTTCTTTGTGGTACCACATTACTACGTGATCCAAACTAGAAAAATCCCAGGATCTGTTCAGCAAGTATGTGAAGAATGCAAAAGTATGAGTCTGATGGGGGCAAATCCCAGGCCTAGCCTAGACCTAACATGCGTTATCCTCTAATATATTGATCGAAACCAGGTTTCATGCACTGTATCAGTGTGATACCACATTACCATGTCATCCAAACCAGAAAAAATCCGAGGATCTGTTCAACAAGTATGTGAAAAATGCGAAAATATGACCCTGATGAGGGCAAATCCCAGACCTATCCCAGACCTAGCTTGCGTTATCCTATAAAATATTGATCGAAACCAGGTTTAATGGACTGTTTCAGTGTGGTACCACTTTACTACGTGATCCAAAGCAGAAAAAACCCTCGATCATGTCGACATGTATGTTAAAACTGCGAATGGGTGACCCTGATGAGGGCAAATCCCAGACCTAAACCAGACCTAACATATGTTATCCACTAAAATATTAATCGAAACCAGGTTTAATCGACTGTTTCAGTGTGGTACCACATTACTACGTGATCGAAACCAGAAAAAACCCAGAATCTGTTCAAGAAGTATGTGAAGAATGCGAAAGTATGAGACTGATGAGGGCAAATCCTAGACCTAACCTAAACCTAACATGTGTTATCCTGTAAAATATTGACGGAAACCAGGTTTAATTGTCAGTTTCTGTGTGGTACCAAATTACTACGTGATCCAAACCAGAAAAAACCCAGGATCTGTCCAACAAGTATGTGAAGAATGCGAAAGTATGAGACTGATGAGGACAAATCCCAGGCCTATCCTAGACCTAACATGCGTTATCCTCAATAATATTGATCGAAACCAGGTATAAACGACTGTTTCAGTGTGCTACCTCATTACTCCGTTATCGAAACCAGAAAAAACCCAGGATCTGTTCAAGAAGGATGTGAAGAATGCGAAAGTATGAGACTGATGAGGGCTAATCCTAGACCTAACCTAGACCTAACATGTGTTATCCTCTAAAATATTGACGGAAACCAGGTTTGATTGACAGTTTCAGTGTGGTACCACATTACTACGTGACCCAAAGCAGAAAAAACCCTGGATCAGGTCAACATGTATGTTAAAGCTGCGAAAGTATGACCCTGATGAGGGCAAATCGTAGACCTAGCCCAGACCTAACATGCGTTATACTCTAAAATAATAATCGAAACCAGGTTTAATGGACTGTTTCAGTGTGGTACCACTTTACTACATGATCCAAAGCAGAAAGAACCCCCGATCAGCTCGACATGTATGTTAAAACTGCGAAAGTATGACTCTGATGAGGGCAAGTCCCAGACCTAACCTTGACCTAACATGCGTTATCCTCAAAAATATTGATCGAAACAAGGTTTACTGGACAGTTTCAGTGTGGTACCACATTACTACGTGATCCAAACCAGAAAAAGCCCAGGATCTAGCCAACAAGTATGAGAAATATGCGATAGTACGAGCCTGATGAGAGCAAATCCCACACCTGACCTAGACCTAATATGCGTTATCCTCTAAAATATTGATCGAATCCAGTTTTAATGTACTGTTTTAGTGTGGTACCACTTTACTACGTGATCCAATGCAGAAAAAACCCTCGATCAGGTTAACATGTATGTTAAAACTGCGGAAGTATGACCCTGATGAGGGCAAATCCCAGACTTAACCTAGACCTAACTTGCGTTATCCTCTAGAATATAGATCGAAAGCTGGTTTAGTTGACTGTTTCAGTTTGGTGCCGCATTACTACGTGATCGAAACCAGAAAAAACCCAGGATCTGTTCAAGAAGGATGTGAAGAATACGAAAGTATGAGACTGATGAGGGCTAATCCTAGACCTAACCTAGACCTAACATGTGTTATCCTCTAAAATATTGACGGAAACCAGGTTTGATTGACAGTTTCAGTGTGGTACCACATTACTACGTGATCCAAAGCAGAAAAAACCCTGGATCAGGTCAACATGTATGTTAAAGCTGCGAAAGTATGACCCTGATGAGGGCAAATCCTAGACCTAGCCCAGACCTAACATGCGTTATACTCTAAAATAATAATCGAAACCAGGTTTAATGGACTGTTTCAGTGTGGTACCACTTTACTACGTGATCCAAAGCAGAAAAACCCCCGATCAGGTCGACATGTATGTTAAAACTGCGAAAGTATGACTCTGATGAGGGCAAGTCCCAGACCTAACCTTGACCTAACATGTGTTAGCCACTAAAATATTAATCGAAACAAGGTTTAATGATCTGTTTCAGTGTGGTACCACATTACTACGTGATCGAAACCAGAAAAAACCCAGAATCTGTTCAAGAAGTGTGTGAAGAATGCGAAAGTATGAGTCAGCGGAGGGCAAATCCTAGAACTAACCTAGACCAAACATGTGTAATCCTCTAAAATATTGCCGGAAACCAGGTTTAATTGACAGTTTCAGTGTGGGACCACATTAATACGTGATCCAAATCAGAAAAAGCCAGGGATCTGTTCAAGTATGTGAGGAATGCGAAAGTATGAGTCTGATGAGGGAAAATCCCAGGCCTAACCTAGACCTAACATGTGTTATCTTGTAAAATATTGACGGAAACCAGGTTTAATTGTCAGTTTCAGTGTGGTACCAAATTACTACGTGATCCAAACCAAAAAAAACCCTGGATCTGTCCAACAAGTATGTGAAGAATGCGAAAGTATGAGACTGATGAGGGCAAATCCCAGGCCTATCCTAGACCTAACATGCGTTATCCTCAATAATATAGATCGAAACCAGATTTAATGGACTGTTTCAGTGTGGTACCACTTTACTACGTGATCCAAAGCAGAAAAAACCCTCGATCAGGTCGACATGTATGTTACAACTGCGAAAGTATGACCCTGGTGAGAGCAAATCCCAGACCTAACCTAGACGTAAGATGCATTATCCACTAAAATATTGATCGAAACCAGGTTTACTGGACTGTCTCAGTGTGGTACCACATTACTCCGTTATCGAAACCAGAAAAAAGCCAGGACCTGTTCAAGAAGTATGTGAGCAATACGAAAGTATGACCCTGATGAGGGCAAATCCCTGGCCTAAGCTAGACCTAACATGCGTTATCCTCTAAAATATTGACGGAAACCACGTTTAAATGACAGTTTCAGTGTGGTACCACATTACTACATGATCCAATCCAGAAAAAGTCCAGGATCTAGCCAAGAAGTATGAGAAATATGCGAAAGTATGAGCCTGATGAGGGCAAATCCTAGACCTAACCCAGACCTAACACGTGTTATCCTCTAAAATATTTATCAAGACCAGGTTTAATTGACTCTTTCAGTGTGGTACCACATTACTACGTGATCCAAACCAGTGGAAGCCTAGGATCTGGCCAACAAGTATGAGAAATACGCGAAAGAATGAGCCTGATGAGGGCAAATCCTAGACCTAACCCAGACCTAACATGCGTTATCCTCTAAAATATTGATCGAAACCAGGCTTAATCGACTGTTTTAGTGTGGTACCACATTACTACGTGATCCAATCCAGAAAAAGCTCAGACTCTGGTAATCAAGTATGTGAAAAACGCGAAAATATGACCCTGATGAGGGCAAATCCCAGACCTATCCCAGACCTAACGTGCGTTATCTTATAAAATATTGATCGAAACCAGGATTAATTGACGGTTTCAGTGTGGTACCACATTACTACGTGATCCAAACCAGAAAAAGTCCAGGATCTCTTCAACAAGTATGTGAAAAACGCGAAAGTATGAGCCTGATGAGGGCAAATCCTAGACCTAACCCAGACCCAACACGCGCTATCCTCTAAAATATTTATCAAGACCAGGTTTAATTGACTGTTTCAGTGTGGTACCACGTTACTACGTGATCCAAACCAGAAAAAACCCAGGATCTGTTCAAGAAGTATGTGAAGAATGCGAAAGTATGAGTCTGATGAGGGAAAATTCCTGGGCTAACCTAGTCCTAACGTGCGTTGTCCTCTAAAATATTGATCGTAACCAGGATTAATTGACGGTTTCAGTGTGGTACCACATTACTACGTGATCCAAACCAGAAAAAGCCCAGGATCTAGCCAACAAGTATGAGAAATATGCGAAAGTATGAGCCTGATGAGGGCAAATCCTAGACCTAACCCAGACCCAACACGCGCTATCCTCTAAAATATTTATCAAGACCAGGTTTAATTGACACTTTCAGTGTGGTACCACATTACTACGTGATCCAAACCAGTGGAAGCCTAGGATTTGGCCAACAAGTATGAGAAATATGCGAAAGAATGAGCCTGATGAGGGCAAATCCTGGACCTAACCCAGACCTAACACGCGTTATCCTCTAAAATATTTATCAAGACCAGGTTTAATTGACTGTTTCAATGTGGTACCACATTACTACGTGATCCAAACCAGAAAAAATCCCAGGATCTGTTCAACAAGTATGTGAAAAATACGAAAATATGACCCTCATGAGGGCAAATCCCAGACCTATCCCAGACCTAACTTGCGTTATCCTCTAAAATATTGATCGAAACCAGGTTTAATTGACTGTTTCAGTGTGTTACCACATTACTACGTGATCCAAACCAGAAGATACCCAGGATCTGTTCAACAAGTAAGTGAAGAATGCGAAAGTATGAGACTGATGAGGGCAAATCCTAGACCTAACACAGACCCAACACGCGTTATCCTCTAAAATATTTATCAAGACCAGGTTTAATTGACTCTTTCAGTGTGGTACCACATTACTACGTGATCCAAACCAGTGGAAGCCTAGGATTTGGCCAACAAGTATGAGAAATATGCGAAAGAATGAGCCTGATGAGGGCAAATCCTGGACCTAACCCAGACCTAACACGCGTTATCCTCTAAAATATTTATCAAGACCAGGTTTAATTGACTGTTTCAGTGTGGTACCACATTACTACCTGATCCAAACCAGAAAAAATCCCAGGATCTGTTCAACAAGTATGTGAAAAATACGAAAATATGTCCCTGATGAGGGCAAATCCCAGACCTATCCCAGACCTAACTTGCGTTATCCTCTGAAATATTGATCGAAACCAGGTTAAATTGACTGTTTCAGTGTGTTACCACATTACTACGTGATCCAAACCAGAAGATACCCAGGATCTGTTCAACAAGTATGTGAAGAATGCGAAAGTATGAGTCTGATGAGGGAAAATCCCAGGCCTAACCTAGACCTAACATGCGTTATCCTCAAAAATATTGATCGAAACCAGGTTTAATCGACTGTTTCAGTGTGGTACCACATTACTACGTGACCCAAACCAGAAAAAGCTCAGACTCTGGTAATCAAGTATGTGAAAAACGCGAAAATATGACCCTGATGAGGGCAAATCCCAGACCTATCCCAGACCTAACGTGCGTTATCTTATAAAATATTGATCGAAACCAGGATTAATTGACGGTTTCAGTGTGGTACCACATTACTACGTGATCCAAACCAGAAAAAGTCCAGGATCTCTTCAACAAGTATGTGAAAAACGCGAAAGTATGAGCCTGATGAGGGCAAATCCTAGACCTAACCCAGACCTAACGTGCGTTATCCTCTAAAATATTGATCGAAATCAGGTTTAATGGACTGTTTCAGTGTGGTACCACGTTACTACGTGATCCAAACCAGAAAAAACCCAGGATCTGTTCAAGAAGTATGTGAAGAATGCGAAAGAATGAGTCTGATGAGGGAAAATTCCTGGCCTAACCTAGTCCTAACGTGCGTTATCCTCAAAAATATTGATCGAAACCAGGTTTAATCGACTGTTTCAGTGTGGTACCACATTACTACGTGATCCAAACCAGAAAAAACCCCGGATCTGTTCAACAAGTATGTGAAGAATGCGAAAGTACGAGCCTGATGAGGGCAAATCCTAGACCTAACCCAGACCCAACACGCGTTATCCTCTAAAATATTTATCAAGACCAGGTTTAATTGTCTCTTTCAGTGTGGTACCACATTACTACGTGATCCAAACCAGTGGAAGCCTAGGATTTGGCCAACAAGTATGAGAAATATGCGAAAGAATGAGCCTGATGAGGGCAAATCCTGGACCTAACCCAGACCTAACACGCGTTATCCTCTAAAATATTTATCAAGACCAGGTTTAATTGACTGTTTCAGTGTGGTACCACATTACTACGTGATCCAAACCAGAAAAAATCCCAGGATCTGTTCAACAAGTATGTGAAAAATACGAAAATATGCCCCTGATGAGGGCAAATCCCAGACCTATCCCAGACCTAACTAGCGTTATCCTCTAAAATATTGATCGAAACCAGGTTTAATTGACTGTTTCAGTGTGTTACCACATTACTACGTGATCCAAACCAGAAGATACCCAGGATCTGTTCAACAAGTATGTGAAGAATGCGAAAGTATGAGTCTGATGAGGGAAAATCCCAGGCCTAACCTAGACCTAACATGCGTTATCCTCAAAAATATTGATCGAAACCAGGTTTAATCGACTGTTACAGTGTGGTACCACATTACTACGTGATCCAAACCAGAAAAAACCCCGGATCTGTTCAACAAGTATGTGAAGAATGCGAAAGTACGAGCCTGATGAGGGCAAATCCTAGACCTAACCCAGACCCAACACGCGTTATCCTCTAAAATATTTATCAAGACCAGGTTTAATTGACTCTTTCATTGTGGTACCACATTACTACGTGATCCAAACCAGTGGAAGCCTAGGATTTGGCCAACAAGTATGTGAAGAATGCGAAAGTACGAGCCTGATGAGGGCAAGTCCTGGACCTAACCCAGACCCAACACGCGCTATCCTCTAAAATATTTATCAAGACCAGGTTTAATTGACTGTTTCAGTGTGGTACCACGTTACTACGTGATCCAAACCAGAAAAAACCCAGGATCTGTTCAAGAAGTATGTGAAGAATGCGAAAGTATGAGTCTGATGAGGGAAAATTCCTGGGCTAACCTAGTCCTAACGTGCGTTGTCCTCTAAAATATTGATCGTAACCAGGATTAATTGACGGTTTCAGTGTGGTACCACATTACTACGTGATCCAAACCAGAAAAAGCCCAGGATCTAGCCAACAAGTATGAGAAATATGCGAAAGTATGAGCCTGATGAGGGCAAATCCTAGACCTAACCCAGACCCAACACGCGCTATCCTCTAAAATATTTATCAAGACCAGGTTTAATTGACACTTTCAGTGTGGTACCACATTACTACGTGATCCAAACCAGTGGAAGCCTAGGATTTGGCCAACAAGTATGAGAAATATGCGAAAGAATGAGCCTGATGAGGGCAAATCCTGGACCTAACCCAGACCTAACACGCGTTATCCTCTAAAATATTTATCAAGACCAGGTTTAATTGACTGTTTCAATGTGGTACCACATTACTACGTGATCCAAACCAGAAAAAATCCCAGGATCTGTTCAACAAGTATGTGAAAAATACGAAAATATGACCCTCATGAGGGCAAATCCCAGACCTATCCCAGACCTAACTTGCGTTATCCTCTAAAATATTGATCGAAACCAGGTTTAATTGACTGTTTCAGTGTGTTACCACATTACTACGTGATCCAAACCAGAAGATACCCAGGATCTGTTCAACAAGTAAGTGAAGAATGCGAAAGTATGAGACTGATGAGGGCAAATCCTAGACCTAACACAGACCCAACACGCGTTATCCTCTAAAATATTTATCAAGACCAGGTTTAATTGACTCTTTCAGTGTGGTACCACATTACTACGTGATCCAAACCAGTGGAAGCCTAGGATTTGGCCAACAAGTATGAGAAATATGCGAAAGAATGAGCCTGATGAGGGCAAATCCTGGACCTAACCCAGACCTAACACGCGTTATCCTCTAAAATATTTATCAAGACCAGGTTTAATTGACTGTTTCAGTGTGGTACCACATTACTACCTGATCCAAACCAGAAAAAATCCCAGGATCTGTTCAACAAGTATGTGAAAAATACGAAAATATGTCCCTGATGAGGGCAAATCCCAGACCTATCCCAGACCTAACTTGCGTTATCCTCTGAAATATTGATCGAAACCAGGTTAAATTGACTGTTTCAGTGTGTTACCACATTACTACGTGATCCAAACCAGAAGATACCCAGGATCTGTTCAACAAGTATGTGAAGAATGCGAAAGTATGAGTCTGATGAGGGAAAATCCCAGGCCTAACCTAGACCTAACATGCGTTATCCTCAAAAATATTGATCGAAACCAGGTTTAATCGACTGTTTCAGTGTGGTACCACATTACTACGTGACCCAAACCAGAAAAAGCTCAGACTCTGGTAATCAAGTATGTGAAAAACGCGAAAATATGACCCTGATGAGGGCAAATCCCAGACCTATCCCAGACCTAACGTGCGTTATCTTATAAAATATTGATCGAAACCAGGATTAATTGACGGTTTCAGTGTGGTACCACATTACTACGTGATCCAAACCAGAAAAAGTCCAGGATCTCTTCAACAAGTATGTGAAAAACGCGAAAGTATGAGCCTGATGAGGGCAAATCCTAGACCTAACCCAGACCTAACGTGCGTTATCCTCTAAAATATTGATCGAAATCAGGTTTAATGGACTGTTTCAGTGTGGTACCACGTTACTACGTGATCCAAACCAGAAAAAACCCAGGATCTGTTCAAGAAGTATGTGAAGAATGCGAAAGAATGAGTCTGATGAGGGAAAATTCCTGGCCTAACCTAGTCCTAACGTGCGTTATCCTCAAAAATATTGATCGAAACCAGGTTTAATCGACTGTTTCAGTGTGGTACCACATTACTACGTGATCCAAACCAGAAAAAACCCCGGATCTGTTCAACAAGTATGTGAAGAATGCGAAAGTACGAGCCTGATGAGGGCAAATCCTAGACCTAACCCAGACCCAACACGCGTTATCCTCTAAAATATTTATCAAGACCAGGTTTAATTGTCTCTTTCAGTGTGGTACCACATTACTACGTGATCCAAACCAGTGGAAGCCTAGGATTTGGCCAACAAGTATGAGAAATATGCGAAAGAATGAGCCTGATGAGGGCAAATCCTGGACCTAACCCAGACCTAACACGCGTTATCCTCTAAAATATTTATCAAGACCAGGTTTAATTGACTGTTTCAGTGTGGTACCACATTACTACGTGATCCAAACCAGAAAAAATCCCAGGATCTGTTCAACAAGTATGTGAAAAATACGAAAATATGCCCCTGATGAGGGCAAATCCCAGACCTATCCCAGACCTAACTAGCGTTATCCTCTAAAATATTGATCGAAACCAGGTTTAATTGACTGTTTCAGTGTGTTACCACATTACTACGTGATCCAAACCAGAAGATACCCAGGATCTGTTCAACAAGTATGTGAAGAATGCGAAAGTATGAGTCTGATGAGGGAAAATCCCAGGCCTAACCTAGACCTAACATGCGTTATCCTCAAAAATATTGATCGAAACCAGGTTTAATCGACTGTTACAGTGTGGTACCACATTACTACGTGATCCAAACCAGAAAAAACCCCGGATCTGTTCAACAAGTATGTGAAGAATGCGAAAGTACGAGCCTGATGAGGGCAAATCCTAGACCTAACCCAGACCCAACACGCGTTATCCTCTAAAATATTTATCAAGACCAGGTTTAATTGACTCCTTCAGTGTGGTACCACATTACTACGTGATCCAAACCAGTGGAAGCCTAGGATTTGGCCAACAAGTATGTGAAGAATGCGAAAGTACGAGCCTGATGAGGGCAAGTCCTGGACCTAACCCAGACCTAACACGCGTTATCCTCTAAAATATTTATCAAGACCAGGTTTAATTGACTGTTTCAGTGTGGTACCACATTACTACGTGATCCAAACCAGTGGAAGCCTAGGATTTGGCCAACAAGTATGAGAAATATGCGAAAGAATGAGCCTGATGAGGGCAAATCCTGGACCTAACCCAGACCTAACACGCGTTATCCTCTAAAATATTCATCAAGACCAGGTTTAATTGACTGTTTCAGTGTGGTACCACATTACTACGTGATCCAAACCAGTGGAAGCCTAGGATTTGGCCAACAAGTATGAGAAATATGCGAAAGAATGAGCCTGATGAGGGCAAATCCTGGACCTAACCCAGACCTAACACGCGTTATCCTCTAAAATATTTATCAAGACCAGGTTTAATTGACTGTTTCAGTGTAGTACCACATTACTACGTGATCCAAACCAGAAAAAGCCCAGGATCTAGCCAACAAGTATGAGAAATGTGCGAATGTATGAGCCTGATGAGGGCAACTCCTAGACCTGACCCAGACCCAACACGCGTTATCCTCTAAAATATTTATCAAGACCAGGTTTAATCGACTGTTTCAGTGTGGTACCACATTACTACGTGATCCAAACCAGAAAAAACCAAGTATCTGTTCAACAAGTATGTGTCAAACTCGAAAGTATGAGCCTGATGAGGGCAAATCCCGGACCTATCCCAGACCTAACATGTGTTATCCTTTAAAATATTCACGGAAACCTGGTTTAATTGACAGTTTCAGTGTGATACCACATTACCACGTGATCCAAACCAGAAAATGCCCGGGATCTGGCCAACAAGTATGCGAAAAATGTGAAAGTATGACCCTGATGTGGGCAAATCCCAGGCCTAACATATATCTATAATGCGTTATCCTCAAAAATATTGATCGAAACCAGGTTTAATCGACTGTGTCAGTGTGGTACCACATTACTACGTGATCCAAACCAGAAAAAGCCCAGAATCTGGCCATCTAGTATGAGAAATATGCGAAAGTACGAGCCTGATGAGGGCAAATCCCGGACCTATCCCAGACCTAACATGTGTTATGCTTTAAAATATTGACGGAAACCAGGTTTAATTGACAGTTTTAGTGTGATACAACATTACCACGGGATCCAAACCATAAAATGCCCGGGATCTGGCCAACAAGTATGCGAAAAATGTGAAAGTATGACCCTGATATGGGCAAATCCCAGGCCTAACATATATCTATAATGCGTTATCCTCAAAAATATTGATCGAAACCAGGTTTAATCGACTGTTTCAGTGTGGTACCACATTACTATGTGATCCAAACCAGAAAAAAACCCAGGATCTGTTCAACAAGTATGTGAAAATCGCGAAAGTATGAGTCTGATGTGGGCAAATCCCAGGCCTAACCTAGACATAACATGCGCTATCCTCTAAAATATTGATCGAAACCAGGTTTAATGGACTGTTTCAGTGTGGTACCACATTACTACGTGATCCAAACCAGAAAAAGCCCAGAATCTGGCCATCTAGTATGAGAAATATGCGAAAGTACGAGCCCGATGAGAGCAAATGTGAGACCTAACCTAGACCTAACATGAATTATTCTCTAAAATATTGATCAAAACCAGGTTTAATGGACTGTTTCAGTGTGGTACCACATTACTACGTGATCGAAACCAGAAAAAACCTATAATCTGTTCAAGAAGTGTGTGAAGAATGCGAAAGTATGAGACTGCTGAGAGCAAATCCTAGACCTAACCTAGACCTAACATGTGTAATCCTCTATAATATTGACGGAAACCAGGTTTGATTGACGGTTTCAGTATGGTACCACATTACTACGTCATCCAATCCAGAAAAGGCCCAGGATCTATCCAACAAGTATGAGAAATATGCGAAAGTATGAGCCTGATGAAGGCAAATCCTAGACCTAGCCCAGACATAATATGCGTTATCCACTAAAATATTAATCGAAACCAGGTTTAATGATCTGTTTCAGTGTGGTACCACATTATTACGTGATCGAAACCAGAAAAAACCCGGGATCTGGCCAACAAGTATGCGAAAAATGCGAAAGTATGAGCCTGATGAGGGCAAATCCCGGACCTATCCCAGACCTAACTTGCGTTATCCTCCAAAATATTGGTCGAAACCAGGTTTAATTGATTGTTTCAGTGTGGTACCACTTTACTACGTGAACCAAAGCAGAAAAAACCCTCGATCAGGTCAATATGTATGCGAAAAACGCGAAAGTATAACCGTGATGAGGGAAAATCCCAGGCCTAACCTAGACCTAACATGCGTTATCCTCAAAAATATTGATCGAAACCAGGTTTAATTGACTGTTTCAGTGTGGTACCACATTACTACGTGATCCAAATCAGAAGAAACCCAGCATCTGTTCAACAAGTATGTGAAGAATGCGAAAGTATGAGTCTGATGAGGGCAAAACCTAGACCTAACCTAGACCTAACATGTGTAATCCTCTAAAATATTGACGGAAACCAGGTTTAATTGACAGTTTCAGTGTGGTACCACATTACTACGTGATGCAATCCAGAAAAAGCCCAGGATCTAGCCAACAAGTATAAGAACTATGCGAAAGTATGAGTCTGATGAGGGCAAATCCCAGGCCCAACCTGGACCTAACATGCGTTATCCTCTGAAATATTTATCAAAACCAGGTTTCATAGACTGTATCAGAGTGATACCACATTACCACGTGATCCAAACCAGAAAAAGCCCGGATTTGGCCAACAAGTATGAGAAATATGCGAAAGTATGAGCCAGATGATTGCAAATACCAGACCTATCCCAGACATAACGTGTGTTATCCACTAAAATGTTAATCGAAACCAGGTTTAATGATCTGTTTCAGTGTGGTACCACATTACTACGTGATTGAAAGCAGAAAAAAACCAGGATATGTTCAACAAGTATGTGAAGAATGCGAAAGTATGAGTCTGATGAGGGAAAATCCCTGGCCTAACCTAGACCTAACATGCGTTATCCTTTAAAATATTGATCGATACCAGGTTTAATGGACTGTTTCAGTGTGGTACCACATTAGTACGTGATCCAAACCAGAAATAGTCAGGGATCTGTTCAACAACTATGTGAAAAACGCGAAAATATGACCCTGATGAGTGCAAATCCCAGACCTGTCCCAGACCTACCTTGCGTTATCCTATAAAATATTGATCGAAACCAGGTTTAATTGACTGTATCAGTGTGGTACCACTTTACGACGTGATCCAAAGCAGAAAAAACCATCGATCTGTTCAACAAGTATGAGAAATATGCGAAGGTATGAGCCTGATGAGGGCAAATCCTAGACCAAACCGAGAGCTAACATGCGTTATCCTCAAAAATATTGATCGATACCAGGTTTAATCGACTCTTTCTTTGTGGTACCACATTACTACGTGATCCAAACTAGAAAAATCCCAGGATCTGTTCAGCAAGTATGTGAAGAATGCAAAAGTATGAGTCTGATGGGGGCAAATCCCAGGCCTAGCCTAGACCTAACATGCGTTATCCTCTAATATATTGATCGAAACCAGGTTTCATGCACTGTATCAGTGTGATACCACATTACCATGTCATCCAAACCAGAAAAAATCCGAGGATCTGTTCAACAAGTATGTGAAAAATGCGAAAATATGACCCTGATGAGGGCAAATCCCAGACCTATCCCAGACCTAGCTTGCGTTATCCTATAAAATATTGATCGAAACCAGGTTTAATGGACTGTTTCAGTGTGGTACCACTTTACTACGTGATCCAAAGCAGAAAAAACCCTCGATCATGTCGACATGTATGTTAAAACTGCGAATGGGTGACCCTGATGAGGGCAAATCCCAGACCTAAACCAGACCTAACATATGTTATCCACTAAAATATTAATCGAAACCAGGTTTAATCGACTGTTTCAGTGTGGTACCACATTACTACGTGATCGAAACCAGAAAAAACCCAGAATCTGTTCAAGAAGTATGTGAAGAATGCGAAAGTATGAGACTGATGAGGGCAAATCCTAGACCTAACCTAAACCTAACATGTGTTATCCTGTAAAATATTGACGGAAACCAGGTTTAATTGTCAGTTTCTGTGTGGTACCAAATTACTACGTGATCCAAACCAGAAAAAACCCAGGATCTGTCCAACAAGTATGTGAAGAATGCGAAAGTATGAGACTGATGAGGACAAATCCCAGGCCTATCCTAGACCTAACATGCGTTATCCTCAATAATATTGATCGAAACCAGGTATAAACGACTGTTTCAGTGTGCTACCACATTACTCCGTTATCGAAACCAGAAAAAACCCAGGATCTGTTCAAGAAGGATGTGAAGAATGCGAAAGTATGAGACTGATGAGGGCTAATCCTAGACCTAACCTAGACCTAACATGTGTTATCCTCTAAAATATTGACGGAAACCAGGTTTGATTGACAGTTTCAGTGTGGTACCACATTACTACGTGACCCAAAGCAGAAAAAACCCTGGATCAGGTCAACATGTATGTTAAAGCTGCGAAAGTATGACCCTGATGAGGGCAAATCGTAGACCTAGCCCAGACCTAACATGCGTTATACTCTAAAATAATAATCGAAACCAGGTTTAATGGACTGTTTCAGTGTGGTACCACTTTACTACATGATCCAAAGCAGAAAGAACCCCCGATCAGCTCGACATGTATGTTAAAACTGCGAAAGTATGACTCTGATGAGGGCAAGTCCCAGACCTAACCTTGACCTAACATGCGTTATCCTCAAAAATATTGATCGAAACAAGGTTTACTGGACAGTTTCAGTGTGGTACCACATTACTACGTGATCCAAACCAGAAAAAGCCCAGGATCTAGCCAACAAGTATGAGAAATATGCGATAGTACGAGCCTGATGAGAGCAAATCCCACACCTGACCTAGACCTAATATGCGTTATCCTCTAAAATATTGATCGAATCCAGTTTTAATGTACTGTTTTAGTGTGGTACCACTTTACTACGTGATCCAATGCAGAAAAAACCCTCGATCAGGTTAACATGTATGTTAAAACTGCGGAAGTATGACCCTGATGAGGGCAAATCCCAGACTTAACCTAGACCTAACTTGCGTTATCCTCTAGAATATAGATCGAAAGCTGGTTTAGTTGACTGTTTCAGTTTGGTGCCGCATTACTACGTGATCGAAACCAGAAAAAACCCAGGATCTGTTCAAGAAGGATGTGAAGAATACGAAAGTATGAGACTGATGAGGGCTAATCCTAGACCTAACCTAGACCTAACATGTGTTATCCTCTAAAATATTGACGGAAACCAGGTTTGATTGACAGTTTCAGTGTGGTACCACATTACTACGTGATCCAAAGCAGAAAAAACCCTGGATCAGGTCAACATGTATGTTAAAGCTGCGAAAGTATGACCCTGATGAGGGCAAATCCTAGACCTAGCCCAGACCTAACATGCGTTATACTCTAAAATAATAATCGAAACCAGGTTTAATGGACTGTTTCAGTGTGGTACCACTTTACTACGTGATCCAAAGCAGAAAAACCCCCGATCAGGTCGACATGTATGTTAAAACTGCGAAAGTATGACTCTGATGAGGGCAAGTCCCAGACCTAACCTTGACCTAACATGTGTTAGCCACTAAAATATTAATCGAAACAAGGTTTAATGATCTGTTTCAGTGTGGTACCACATTACTACGTGATCGAAACCAGAAAAAACCCAGAATCTGTTCAAGAAGTGTGTGAAGAATGCGAAAGTATGAGTCAGCGGAGGGCAAATCCTAGAACTAACCTAGACCAAACATGTGTAATCCTCTAAAATATTGCCGGAAACCAGGTTTAATTGACAGTTTCAGTGTGGGACCACATTAATACGTGATCCAAATCAGAAAAAGCCAGGGATCTGTTCAAGTATGTGAGGAATGCGAAAGTATGAGTCTGATGAGGGAAAATCCCAGGCCTAACCTAGACCTAACATGTGTTATCTTGTAAAATATTGACGGAAACCAGGTTTAATTGTCAGTTTCAGTGTGGTACCAAATTACTACGTGATCCAAACCAAAAAAAACCCTGGATCTGTCCAACAAGTATGTGAAGAATGCGAAAGTATGAGACTGATGAGGGCAAATCCCAGGCCTATCCTAGACCTAACATGCGTTATCCTCAATAATATAGATCGAAACCAGATTTAATGGACTGTTTCAGTGTGGTACCACTTTACTACGTGATCCAAAGCAGAAAAAACCCTCGATCAGGTCGACATGTATGTTACAACTGCGAAAGTATGACCCTGGTGAGAGCAAATCCCAGACCTAACCTAGACGTAAGATGCATTATCCACTAAAATATTGATCGAAACCAGGTTTACTGGACTGTCTCAGTGTGGTACCACATTACTCCGTTATCGAAACCAGAAAAAAGCCAGGACCTGTTCAAGAAGTATGTGAGCAATACGAAAGTATGACCCTGATGAGGGCAAATCCCTGGCCTAAGCTAGACCTAACATGCGTTATCCTCTAAAATATTGACGGAAACCACGTTTAAATGACAGTTTCAGTGTGGTACCACATTACTACATGATCCAATCCAGAAAAAGTCCAGGATCTAGCCAAGAAGTATGAGAAATATGCGAAAGTATGAGCCTGATGAGGGCAAATCCTAGACCTAACCCAGACCTAACACGTGTTATCCTCTAAAATATTTATCAAGACCAGGTTTAATTGACTCTTTCAGTGTGGTACCACATTACTACGTGATCCAAACCAGTGGAAGCCTAGGATCTGGCCAACAAGTATGAGAAATACGCGAAAGAATGAGCCTGATGAGGGCAAATCCTAGACCTAACCCAGACCTAACATGCGTTATCCTCTAAAATATTGATCGAAACCAGGCTTAATCGACTGTTTTAGTGTGGTACCACATTACTACGTGATCCAATCCAGAAAAAGCTCAGACTCTGGTAATCAAGTATGTGAAAAACGCGAAAATATGACCCTGATGAGGGCAAATCCCAGACCTATCCCAGACCTAACGTGCGTTATCTTATAAAATATTGATCGAAACCAGGATTAATTGACGGTTTCAGTGTGGTACCACATTACTACGTGATCCAAACCAGAAAAAGTCCAGGATCTCTTCAACAAGTATGTGAAAAACGCGAAAGTATGAGCCTGATGAGGGCAAATCCTAGACCTAACCCAGACCCAACACGCGCTATCCTCTAAAATATTTATCAAGACCAGGTTTAATTGACTGTTTCAGTGTGGTACCACGTTACTACGTGATCCAAACCAGAAAAAACCCAGGATCTGTTCAAGAAGTATGTGAAGAATGCGAAAGTATGAGTCTGATGAGGGAAAATTCCTGGGCTAACCTAGTCCTAACGTGCGTTGTCCTCTAAAATATTGATCGTAACCAGGATTAATTGACGGTTTCAGTGTGGTACCACATTACTACGTGATCCAAACCAGAAAAAGCCCAGGATCTAGCCAACAAGTATGAGAAATATGCGAAAGTATGAGCCTGATGAGGGCAAATCCTAGACCTAACCCAGACCCAACACGCGCTATCCTCTAAAATATTTATCAAGACCAGGTTTAATTGACACTTTCAGTGTGGTACCACATTACTACGTGATCCAAACCAGTGGAAGCCTAGGATTTGGCCAACAAGTATGAGAAATATGCGAAAGAATGAGCCTGATGAGGGCAAATCCTGGACCTAACCCAGACCTAACACGCGTTATCCTCTAAAATATTTATCAAGACCAGGTTTAATTGACTGTTTCAATGTGGTACCACATTACTACGTGATCCAAACCAGAAAAAATCCCAGGATCTGTTCAACAAGTATGTGAAAAATACGAAAATATGACCCTCATGAGGGCAAATCCCAGACCTATCCCAGACCTAACTTGCGTTATCCTCTAAAATATTGATCGAAACCAGGTTTAATTGACTGTTTCAGTGTGTTACCACATTACTACGTGATCCAAACCAGAAGATACCCAGGATCTGTTCAACAAGTAAGTGAAGAATGCGAAAGTATGAGACTGATGAGGGCAAATCCTAGACCTAACACAGACCCAACACGCGTTATCCTCTAAAATATTTATCAAGACCAGGTTTAATTGACTCTTTCAGTGTGGTACCACATTACTACGTGATCCAAACCAGTGGAAGCCTAGGATTTGGCCAACAAGTATGAGAAATATGCGAAAGAATGAGCCTGATGAGGGCAAATCCTGGACCTAACCCAGACCTAACACGCGTTATCCTCTAAAATATTTATCAAGACCAGGTTTAATTGACTGTTTCAGTGTGGTACCACATTACTACCTGATCCAAACCAGAAAAAATCCCAGGATCTGTTCAACAAGTATGTGAAAAATACGAAAATATGTCCCTGATGAGGGCAAATCCCAGACCTATCCCAGACCTAACTTGCGTTATCCTCTGAAATATTGATCGAAACCAGGTTAAATTGACTGTTTCAGTGTGTTACCACATTACTACGTGATCCAAACCAGAAGATACCCAGGATCTGTTCAACAAGTATGTGAAGAATGCGAAAGTATGAGTCTGATGAGGGAAAATCCCAGGCCTAACCTAGACCTAACATGCGTTATCCTCAAAAATATTGATCGAAACCAGGTTTAATCGACTGTTTCAGTGTGGTACCACATTACTACGTGACCCAAACCAGAAAAAGCTCAGACTCTGGTAATCAAGTATGTGAAAAACGCGAAAATATGACCCTGATGAGGGCAAATCCCAGACCTATCCCAGACCTAACGTGCGTTATCTTATAAAATATTGATCGAAACCAGGATTAATTGACGGTTTCAGTGTGGTACCACATTACTACGTGATCCAAACCAGAAAAAGTCCAGGATCTCTTCAACAAGTATGTGAAAAACGCGAAAGTATGAGCCTGATGAGGGCAAATCCTAGACCTAACCCAGACCTAACGTGCGTTATCCTCTAAAATATTGATCGAAATCAGGTTTAATGGACTGTTTCAGTGTGGTACCACGTTACTACGTGATCCAAACCAGAAAAAACCCAGGATCTGTTCAAGAAGTATGTGAAGAATGCGAAAGAATGAGTCTGATGAGGGAAAATTCCTGGCCTAACCTAGTCCTAACGTGCGTTATCCTCAAAAATATTGATCGAAACCAGGTTTAATCGACTGTTTCAGTGTGGTACCACATTACTACGTGATCCAAACCAGAAAAAACCCCGGATCTGTTCAACAAGTATGTGAAGAATGCGAAAGTACGAGCCTGATGAGGGCAAATCCTAGACCTAACCCAGACCCAACACGCGTTATCCTCTAAAATATTTATCAAGACCAGGTTTAATTGTCTCTTTCAGTGTGGTACCACATTACTACGTGATCCAAACCAGTGGAAGCCTAGGATTTGGCCAACAAGTATGAGAAATATGCGAAAGAATGAGCCTGATGAGGGCAAATCCTGGACCTAACCCAGACCTAACACGCGTTATCCTCTAAAATATTTATCAAGACCAGGTTTAATTGACTGTTTCAGTGTGGTACCACATTACTACGTGATCCAAACCAGAAAAAATCCCAGGATCTGTTCAACAAGTATGTGAAAAATACGAAAATATGCCCCTGATGAGGGCAAATCCCAGACCTATCCCAGACCTAACTAGCGTTATCCTCTAAAATATTGATCGAAACCAGGTTTAATTGACTGTTTCAGTGTGTTACCACATTACTACGTGATCCAAACCAGAAGATACCCAGGATCTGTTCAACAAGTATGTGAAGAATGCGAAAGTATGAGTCTGATGAGGGAAAATCCCAGGCCTAACCTAGACCTAACATGCGTTATCCTCAAAAATATTGATCGAAACCAGGTTTAATCGACTGTTACAGTGTGGTACCACATTACTACGTGATCCAAACCAGAAAAAACCCCGGATCTGTTCAACAAGTATGTGAAGAATGCGAAAGTACGAGCCTGATGAGGGCAAATCCTAGACCTAACCCAGACCCAACACGCGTTATCCTCTAAAATATTTATCAAGACCAGGTTTAATTGACTCTTTCATTGTGGTACCACATTACTACGTGATCCAAACCAGTGGAAGCCTAGGATTTGGCCAACAAGTATGTGAAGAATGCGAAAGTACGAGCCTGATGAGGGCAAGTCCTGGACCTAACCCAGACCTAACACGCGTTTTCCTCTAAAATATTTATCAAGACCAGGTTTAATTGACTGTTTCAGTGTGGTACCACATTACTACGTGATCCAAACCAGTGGAAGCCTAGGATTTGGCCAACAAGTATGAGAAATATGCGAAAGAATGAGCCTGATGAGGGCAAATCCTGGACCTAACCCAGACCTAACACGCGTTATCCTCTAAAATATTTATCAAGACCAGGTTTAATTGACTGTTTCAGTGTGGTACCACATTACTACGTGATCCAAACCAGAAAAAATCCCAGGATCTGTTCAACAAGTATGTGAAAAATACGAAAATATGTCCCTGATGAGGGCAAATCCCAGACCTATCCCAGACCTAACGTGCGTTATCTTATAAAATATTGATCGAAACCAGGATTAATTGACGGTTTCAGTGTGGTACCACATTACTACGTGATCCAAACCAGAAAAAGTCCAGGATCTCTTCAACAAGTATGTGAAAAACGCGAAAGTATGAGCCTGATGAGGGCAAATCCTAGACCTAACCCAGACCTAACGTGCGTTATCCTCTAAAATATTGATCGAAATCAGGTTTAATGGACTATTTCAGTGTGGTACCACGTTACTACGTGATCCAAACCAGAAAAAACCCAGGATCTGTTCAAGAAGTATGTGAAGAATGCGAAAGAATGAGTCTGATGAGGGAAAATTCCTGGCCTAACCTAGTCCTAACGTGCGTTATCCTCAAAAATATTGATCGAAACCAGGTTTAATCGACTGTTTCATTGTGGTACCACATTACTACGTGATCCAAACCAGAAAAAACCCCGGATCTGTTCAACAAGTATGTGAAGAATGCGAAAGTACGAGCCTGATGAGGGCAAATCCTAGACCTAACCCAGACCCAACACGCGTTATCCTCTAAAATATTTATCAAGACTAGGTTTAATTGTCTCTTTCAGTGTGGTACCACATTACTACGTGATCCAAACCAGTGGAAGCCTAGGATTTGGCCAACAAGTATGAGAAATATGCGAAAGAATGAGCCTGATGAGGGCAAATCCTGGACCTAACCCAGACCTAACACGCGTTATCCTCTAAAATATTTATCAAGACCAGGTTTAATTGACTGTTTCAGTGTGGTACCACATTACTACGTGATCCAAACCAGAAAAAATCCCAGGATCTGTTCAACAAGTATGTGAAAAATACGAAAATATGCCCCTGATGAGGGCAAATCCCAGACCTATCCCAGACCTAACTAGCGTTATCCTCTAAAATATTGATCGAAACCAGGTTTAATTGACTGTTTCAGTGTGTTACCACATTACTACGTGATCCAAACCAGAAGATACCCAGGATCTGTTCAACAAGTATGTGAAGAATGCGAAAGTATGAGTCTGATGAGGGAAAATCCCAGGCCTAACCTAGACCTAACATGCGTTATCCTCAAAAATATTGATCGAAACCAGGTTTAATCGACTGTTTCAGTGTGGTACCACATTACTACGTGATCCAAACCAGAAAAAACCCCGGATCTGTTCAACAAGTATCTGAAGAATGCGAAAGTACGAGCCTGATGAGGGCAAATCCTAGACCTAACCCAGACCCAACACGCGTTATCCTCTAAAATATTTATCAAGACCAGGTTTAATTGACTCTTTCAGTGTGGTACCACATTACTACGTGATCCAAACCAGTGGAAGCCTAGGATTTGGCCAACAAGTATGTGAAGAATGCGAAAGTACGAGCCTGATGAGGGCAAGTCCTGGACCTAACCCAGACCTAACACGCGTTATCCTCTAAAATATTTATCAAGACCAGGTTTAATTGACTGTTTCAGTGTGGTACCACATTACTACGTGATCCAAACCAGTGGAAGCCTAGGATTTGGCCAACAAGTATGAGAAATATGCGAAAGAATGAGCCTGATGAGGGCAAATCCTGGACCTAACCCAGACCTAACACGCGTTATCCTCTAAAATATTCATCAAGACCAGGTTTAATTGACTGTTTCAGTGTGGTACCACATTACTACGTGATCCAAACCAGTGGAAGCCTAGGATTTGGCCAACAAGTATGAGAAATATGCGAAAGAATGAGCCTGATGAGGGCAAATCCTGGACCTAACCCAGACCTAACACGCGTTATCCTCTAAAATATTTATCAAGACCAGGTTTAATTGACTGTTTCAGTGTAGTACCACATTACTACGTGATCCAAACCAGAAAAAGCCCAGGATCTAGCCAACAAGTATGAGAAATATGCGAATGTATGAGCCTGATGAGGGCAACTCCTAGACCTGACCCAGACCCAACACGCGTTATCCTCTAAAATATTTATCAAGACCAGGTTTAATCGACTGTTTCAGTGTGGTACCACATTACTACGTGATCCAAACCAGAAAAAACCAAGTATCTGTTCAACAAGTATGTGTCAAACTCGAAAGTATGAGCCTGATGAGGGCAAATCCCGGACCTATCCCAGACCTAACATGTGTTATCCTTTAAAATATTCACGGAAACCTGGTTTAATTGACAGTTTCAGTGTGATACCACATTACCACGTGATCCAAACCAGAAAATGCCCGGGATCTGGCCAACAAGTATGCGAAAAATGTGAAAGTATGACCCTGATGTGGGCAAATCCCAGGCCTAACATATATCTATAATGCGTTATCCTCAAAAATATTGATCGAAACCAGGTTTAATCGACTGTGTCAGTGTGGTACCACATTACTACGTGATCCAAACCAGAAAAAGCCCAGAATCTGGCCATCTAGTATGAGAAATATGCGAAAGTACGAGCCTGATGAGGGCAAATCCCGGACCTATCCCAGACCTAACATGTGTTATGCTTTAAAATATTGACGGAAACCAGGTTTAATTGACAGTTTTAGTGTGATACAACATTACCACGGGATCCAAACCATAAAATGCCCGGGATCTGGCCAACAAGTATGCGAAAAATGTGAAAGTATGACCCTGATATGGGCAAATCCCAGGCCTAACATATATCTATAATGCGTTATCCTCAAAAATATTGATCGAAACCAGGTTTAATCGACTGTTTCAGTGTGGTACCACATTACTATGTGATCCAAACCAGAAAAAAACCCAGGATCTGTTCAACAAGTATGTGAAAATCGCGAAAGTATGAGTCTGATGTGGGCAAATCCCAGGCCTAACCTAGACATAACATGCGCTATCCTCTAAAATATTGATCGAAACCAGGTTTAATGGACTGTTTCAGTGTGGTACCACATTACTACGTGATCCAAACCAGAAAAAGCCCAGAATCTGGCCATCTAGTATGAGAAATATGCGAAAGTACGAGCCCGATGAGAGCAAATGTGAGACCTAACCTAGACCTAACATGAATTATTCTCTAAAATATTGATCAAAACCAGGTTTAATGGACTGTTTCAGTGTGGTACCACATTACTACGTGATCCAAACCAAAAAAAGTCAGGGATCTGTTCAACAGGTATGTGAAAAACGCGAAAATATGACCCAGATGAGTGCAAATCCCAGACTGTCCCAGACCTAACTTGCGTTATCCTATAAAATATTGATCGAAACCAGGTTCAATTGACTGTCTCAGTGTGGTACCACTTTACGACGTGATCCACAGCAGAAAAAACCATCGATCAGGACAACATGTATGTTAAAACTGCGAAAGTATGACCCTGATGAGGGCAAATCCCAGACCTAACCTAGACCTAACATGTGTTATCCGCTAAAATATTGATCGATACCAGGTTTAATCGACTGTTTCTGTGTGGTACCACATTACTACGTGATCCAAACTAGAAAAAACCCAGGAGCTGTTCAACAAGTATGTGAAGAATGCAAAAGGATGAGTCTGATGAGGGCAAATCCCAGGCCTAACCTAGACCTAACATGCGTTATCCTCAAAAATATTGATCGAAACCAGGTTTAATCGACTGTTTCAGTGTGGTACCACAATACTACGTGATCCAAACCAGAAGAAACCCAGGATCTGTTCAACAAGTATGGGAAGAATGCGAAAGTATGAGTCTGATGAGAGAAAATCCCAGACCTAACCTAGACCTAACATGCGTTATCCTCAAAAATATTGATCGAAGCCAGGTTTAATCGACTGTTTCAGTGTGGTACCACATTACTACGTGATCCAAACCAGAAAAAAACCCCGGATCTGTTCAACAAGTATGTGAAGAATGCGAAAGTACGAGCCTGATGAGAGCAAATCCCAGACCACACCTAGACCTAACATGAATTATTCTCTAAAATATTGACCGAAACTAGGTTGAATGGACTGTTTCAGTGTGGTACCACATTACTACGTGATCCAATCCAGAAGAAGCCCAGGATTTCTTCAACAAGTATGTGAAGAACGTGAAAGTATGAGTCTGATGAGGGAAAATTCCTGGCCTAACCTAGTCCTAACGTGCGTTGTCCTCTAAAATATTGATCGTAACCAGGATTAATTGACGGTTTCAGTGTGGTACCACATTTCTACGTGATCCAAACCAGAAAAAGCCCAGGATCTAGCCAACAAGTATGAGAAATATGCGAAAGTATGAGCCTGATGAGGGCAAATCCTAGACCTAACCCAGACCCAACACGCGTTATCCTGTAAAATATTTATCAAGACCAGGTTTAATTGACTCTTTCAGTGTGGTACCACATTACTACGTGATCCAAACCAGTGGATGCCAAGGATCTGGCCAACAAGTATGAGAAATATGCGAAAGAATGAGCCTGATGAGGGCAAATCCTGGACCTAACCCAGACCTAACACGCGTTATCCTCTAAAATATTTATCAAGACCAGGTTTAATTGACTGTCTCAGGGTGGTACCACATTACTACGTGATCCAAACCAGAAAAAATCCCAGGATCTGTTCCACAAGTGTGTGAAAAATACGAAAATATGACCCTGATGAGGGCAAATCCCAGACCTATCCCAGACCTAACTTGCGTTATCCACTAAAATATTGATCGAAACCAGGTTTAATTGACAGTTTCAGTGTGGTACCACATTACTACGTGATCCAAACCAGAAGATACCCAGGATCTGTTCAACAAGTATGTGAAGAATGCGAAAGTATGAGTCTGATGAGGGAAAATCTCAGGCCTAACCTAGACCTAACATGCGTTATCCTCAAAAATATTGATCGAAACCAGGTTTAATTGACTCTTTCAGTGTGTTACCACATTACTACGTGATCCAAACCAGTGGAAGCCTAGGTTCTGGCCAACAAGTATGAGAAATATGCGAAAGAATGAGCCTGATGAGGGCAAATCCTAGACCTAACCCAGACCTAACACGCGTTATCCTCTAAAATATTTATCAATACCAGGTTTAATTGACTGTTTCAGTGTGGTACCACATTACTACGTGATCCAAACCAGAAGATACCCAGGATCTGTTCAACAAGTATGTGAAGAATGCGAAAGTACGAGTCTGATGAGGACAAATCCTAGACCTGACCCAGACCTAACACGCGTTATCCTCTAAAATATTTATCGAAATCAGGTTTAATGGACTGTTTCAGTGTGGTACCACATTACTACGTGATCCAAACCAGAAAAAACCCAGGATCTGTTCAAGAAGTATGTGAAGAATGCGAAAGTATGAGACTGATGAGGGCAAATCCCTGGCCTAAGCTAGACCTAACATGCGTTATCCTCTAAAATATTGACGGAAACCACGTTTAAATGACAGTTTCAGTGTGGTACCACATTACTACATGATCCAATCCAGAAAAAGCCCAGGATCTAGCCAACAAGTATGAGAAATATGCGAAAGTATGAGCCTGATGAGGGCAAATCCTAGACCTAACCCAGACCTAACACGTGTTATCCTCTAAAATATTTATCAAGACCAGGTTTAATTGACTCTTTCAGTGTGGTACCACATTACTACGTGATCCAAACCAGTGGAAGCCTAGGATCTGGCCAACAAGTATGAGAAATACGCGAAAGAATGAGCCTGATGAGGGCAAATCCTAGACCTAACCCAGACCTAACATGCGTTATCCTCTAAAATATTGATCGAAACCAGGCTTAATCGACTGTTTTAGTGTGGTACCACATTACTACGTGATCCAATCCAGAAAAAGCACAGGATCTAGCCAACAAGTATGAGAAATACGCGAAAGTATGAGCCTGATGAGGGCAAATCCTAGACCTATCCCAGACCAAGCTTGCGTTATCCTATAAAATATTAATCGAAACCAGGTTTAATGATCTGTTTCAGTGTGGTACCACATTAGCACGTGATCGAAACCACGGAAAACCCAGAATCTGTTCAAGAAGTATGTGAAGAATGCGAAAGTATGAGACTGATGAGGGCAAATCCTAGACCTAACATGTGTAATCCTCTAAAATATTGACGGAAACCAGGTTTAATTGACAGTTTCAGTGTGGTAACACATTACTACGTGATCCAAACTAGAAAAATCCCAGGATCTGTTCAGCAAGTATGTGAAGAATGCAAAAGTATGAGTCTGATGGGGGCAAATCCCAGGCCTAGCCTAGACCTAACATGCGTTATCCTCTAAAATATTGATCGAAACCAGGTTTAATCGACTGTTTCAGTGTGGTACCACATTACTACGTGATGCAATCCAGAAAAAGCCCAGGATCTAGCCAACAAGTATGAGAAATATGCGAAGGTATGAGCCTGATGAGGGCAAATCCTAGACCTAGCCCAGACATAACATGCGTTATACTCTAAAATATTGATCGAAACTGGGTTTAATGATCTGTTTCATTGTGGTACCACATAACTACGTGATCGAAACCAGAAAAAACCCAGGATCTGTTCAACAACTATGTGAAAAACGCGAAAATAAGACCCTGATGAGTGCAAATCCCAGACCTGTCCCAGACCTACCTTGCGTTATCCTATAAAATATTGATCGAAACCATGTTTAATTGACTGTATCAGTGTGGTACCACTTTACGACGTGATCCAAAGCAGAAAAAACCATCGATCTGTTCAACAAGTATGAGAAATATGCGAAGGTATGAGCCTGATGAGGGCAAATCCTAGACCAAACCGAGAGCTAACATGCGTTATCCTCAAAAATATTGATCGATACTAGGTTTAATCGACTCTTTCTGTGTGGTACCACATTACTACGTGATCCAAACTAGAAAAATCCCAGGATCTGTTCAGCAAGTATGTGAAGAATGCAAAAGTATGAGTCTGATGGGGGCAAATCCCAGGCCTAGCCTAGACCTAACATGCGTTATCCTCTAAAATATTGATCGAAACCAGGTTTCATGCACTGTATCAGTGTGATACCACATTACCATGTCATCCACACCAGAAAAAATCCCAGGATCTGTTCAACAAGTATGTGAAAATTGCGAAAATATGACCCTGATGAGGGCAAATCCCAGACCTATCCCAGACCAAGCTTGCGTTATCCTATAAAATATTGATCGAAACCAGGTTTAATGGACTGTTTCAGTGTGGTACCACTTTACTACGTGATCCAAAGCAGAAAGAACCCTCGATCATGTCGACATGTATGTTAAAACTGCGAATGTATGACCCTGATGAGGGCAAATCCCAGACCTAACCTAGACCTAACATATGTTATCCACTAAAATATTAATCGAAACCAGGTTTAATGATCTGTTTCAGTGTGGTACCACATTACTACGTGATTGAAAGCAGAAAAAAACAAGGATATGTTCAACAAGTATGTGAAGAATGCGAAAGTATGAGTCTGATGAGGGCAAATCCCAGGCTTAACCTAGACCTAACATGAGTAATCGCCTAAAATATTGATCGAAGCCAGGTTTCATGCACTGTATCAGTGTGATACCATATTACCACGTGATCCAAACCAGAAAAAATCCCAGGATCTGTTCAACAAGTATGTGAAAAATGCGAAAATATGACCCTGATGAGGGCAAATCCCAGACCTAACCTAGACCTAGCATGTGTTAACCACTAAAATATTAATCGAAACAAGGTTTAATGATCTGTTTCAGTGTGGTACCACATTACTACGTGATCGAAACCAGAAAAAACCTATAATCTGTTCAAGAAGTGTGTGAAGAATGCGAAAGTATGAGACTGCTGAGAGCAAATCCTAGACCTAACCTAGACCTAACATGTGTAATCCTCTATAATATTGACGGAAACCAGGTTTGATTGACGGTTTCAGTATGGTACCACATTACTACGTCATCCAATCCAGAAAAGGCCCAGGATCTATCCAACAAGTATGAGAAATATGCGAAAGTATGAGCCTGATGAAGGCAAATCCTAGACCTAGCCCAGACATAATATGCGTTATCCACTAAAATATTAATCGAAACCAGGTTTAATGATCTGTTTCAGTGTGGTACCACATTATTACGTGATCGAAACCAGAAAAAACCCGGGATCTGGCCAACAAGTATGCGAAAAATGCGAAAGTATGAGCCTGATGAGGGCAAATCCCGGACCTATCCCAGACCTAACTTGCGTTATCCTCCAAAATATTGGTCGAAACCAGGTTTAATTGATTGTTTCAGTGTGGTACCACTTTACTACGTGAACCAAAGCAGAAAAAACCCTCGATCAGGTCAATATGTATGCGAAAAACGCGAAAGTATAACCGTGATGAGGGAAAATCCCAGGCCTAACCTAGACCTAACATGCGTTATCCTCAAAAATATTGATCGAAACCAGGTTTAATTGACTGTTTCAGTGTGGTACCACATTACTACGTGATCCAAATCAGAAGAAACCCAGCATCTGTTCAACAAGTATGTGAAGAATGCGAAAGTATGAGTCTGATGAGGGCAAAACCTAGACCTAACCTAGACCTAACATGTGTAATCCTCTAAAATATTGACGGAAACCAGGTTTAATTGACAGTTTCAGTGTGGTACCACATTACTACGTGATGCAATCCAGAAAAAGCCCAGGATCTAGCCAACAAGTATAAGAACTATGCGAAAGTATGAGTCTGATGAGGGCAAATCCCAGGCCCAACCTGGACCTAACATGCGTTATCCTCTGAAATATTTATCAAAACCAGGTTTCATAGACTGTATCAGAGTGATACCACATTACCACGTGATCCAAACCAGAAAAAGCCCGGATTTGGCCAACAAGTATGAGAAATATGCGAAAGTATGAGCCAGATGATTGCAAATACCAGACCTATCCCAGACATAACGTGTGTTATCCACTAAAATGTTAATCGAAACCAGGTTTAATGATCTGTTTCAGTGTGGTACCACATTACTACGTGATTGAAAGCAGAAAAAAACCAGGATATGTTCAACAAGTATGTGAAGAATGCGAAAGTATGAGTCTGATGAGGGAAAATCCCTGGCCTAACCTAGACCTAACATGCGTTATCCTTTAAAATATTGATCGATACCAGGTTTAATGGACTGTTTCAGTGTGGTACCACATTAGTACGTGATCCAAACCAGAAATAGTCAGGGATCTGTTCAACAACTATGTGAAAAACGCGAAAATATGACCCTGATGAGTGCAAATCCCAGACCTGTCCCAGACCTACCTTGCGTTATCCTATAAAATATTGATCGAAACCAGGTTTAATTGACTGTATCAGTGTGGTACCACTTTACGACGTGATCCAAAGCAGAAAAAACCATCGATCTGTTCAACAAGTATGAGAAATATGCGAAGGTATGAGCCTGATGAGGGCAAATCCTAGACCAAACCGAGAGCTAACATGCGTTATCCTCAAAAATATTGATCGATACCAGGTTTAATCGACTCTTTCTTTGTGGTACCACATTACTACGTGATCCAAACTAGAAAAATCCCAGGATCTGTTCAGCAAGTATGTGAAGAATGCAAAAGTATGAGTCTGATGGGGGCAAATCCCAGGCCTAGCCTAGACCTAACATGCGTTATCCTCTAATATATTGATCGAAACCAGGTTTCATGCACTGTATCAGTGTGATACCACATTACCATGTCATCCAAACCAGAAAAAATCCGAGGATCTGTTCAACAAGTATGTGAAAAATGCGAAAATATGACCCTGATGAGGGCAAATCCCAGACCTATCCCAGACCTAGCTTGCGTTATCCTATAAAATATTGATCGAAACCAGGTTTAATGGACTGTTTCAGTGTGGTACCACTTTACTACGTGATCCAAAGCAGAAAAAACCCTCGATCATGTCGACATGTATGTTAAAACTGCGAATGGGTGACCCTGATGAGGGCAAATCCCAGACCTAACCTAGACCTAACATATGTTATCCACTAAAATATTAATCGAAACCAGGTTTAATCGACTGTTTCAGTGTGGTACCACATTACTACGTGATCGAAACCAGAAAAAACCCAGAATCTGTTCAAGAAGTATGTGAAGAATGCGAAAGTATGAGACTGATGAGGGCAAATCCTAGACCTAACCTAAACCTAACATGTGTTATCCTGTAAAATATTGACGGAAACCAGGTTTAATTGTCAGTTTCTGTGTGGTACCAAATTACTACGTGATCCAAACCAGAAAAAACCCAGGATCTGTCCAACAAGTATGTGAAGAATGCGAAAGTATGAGACTGATGAGGACAAATCCCAGGCCTATCCTAGACCTAACATGCGTTATCCTCAATAATATTGATCGAAACCAGGTATAAACGACTGTTTCAGTGTGCTACCACATTACTCCGTTATCGAAACCAGAAAAAACCCAGGATCTGTTCAAGAAGGATGTGAAGAATGCGAAAGTATGAGACTGATGAGGGCTAATCCTAGACCTAACCTAGACCTAACATGTGTTATCCTCTAAAATATTGACGGAAACCAGGTTTGATTGACAGTTTCAGTGTGGTACCACATTACTACGTGACCCAAAGCAGAAAAAACCCTGGATCAGGTCAACATGTATGTTAAAGCTGCGAAAGTATGACCCTGATGAGGGCAAATCGTAGACCTAGCCCAGACCTAACATGCGTTATACTCTAAAATAATAATCGAAACCAGGTTTAATGGACTGTTTCAGTGTGGTACCACTTTACTACGTGATCCAAAGCAGAAAGAACCCCCGATCAGCTCGACATGTATGTTAAAACTGCGAAAGTATGACTCTGATGAGGGCAAGTCCCAGACCTAACCTTGACCTAACATGCGTTATCCTCAAAAATATTGATCGAAACAAGGTTTACTGGACAGTTTCAGTGTGGTACCACATTACTACGTGATCCAAACCAGAAAAAGCCCAGGATCTAGCCAACAAGTATGAGAAATATGCGATAGTACGAGCCTGATGAGAGCAAATCCCACACCTAACCTAGACCTAATATGCGTTATCCTCTAAAATATTGATCGAATCCAGTTTTAATGTACTGTTTTAGTGTGGTACCACTTTACTACGTGATCCAATGCAGAAAAAACCCTCGATCAGGTTAACATGTATGTTAAAACTGCGGAAGTATGACCCTGATGAGGGCAAATCCCAGACTTAACCTAGACCTAACTTGCGTTATCCTCTAGAATATAGATCGAAAGCTGGTTTAGTTGACTGTTTCAGTTTGGTGCCGCATTACTACGTGATCGAAACCAGAAAAAACCCAGGATCTGTTCAAGAAGGATGTGAAGAATACGAAAGTATGAGACTGATGAGGGCTAATCCTAGACCTAACCTAGACCTAACATGTGTTATCCTCTAAAATATTGACGGAAACCAGGTTTGATTGACAGTTTCAGTGTGGTACCACATTACTACGTGATCCAAAGCAGAAAAAGCCAGGGATCTGTTCAAGTATGTGAGGAATGCGAAAGTATGAGTCTGATGAGGGAAAATCCCAGGCCTAACCTAGACCTAACATGTGTTATCTTGTAAAATATTGACGGAAACCAGGTTTAATTGTCAGTTTCAGTGTGGTACCAAATTACTACGTGATCCAAACCAAAAAAAACCCTGGATCTGTCCAACAAGTATGTGAAGAATGCGAAAGTATGAGACTGATGAGGGCAAATCCCAGGCCTATCCTAGACCTAACATGCGTTATCCTCAATAATATAGATCGAAACCAGATTTAATGGACTGTTTCAGTGTGGTACCACTTTACTACGTGATCCAAAGCAGAAAAAACCCTCGATCAGGTCGACATGTATGTTACAACTGCGAAAGTATGACCCTGGTGAGAGCAAATCCCAGACCTAACCTAGACGTAAGATGCATTATCCACTAAAATATTGATCGAAACCAGGTTTACTGGACTGTCTCAGTGTGGTACCACATTACTCCGTTATCGAAACCAGAAAAAAGCCAGGACCTGTTCAAGAAGTATGTGAGCAATACGAAAGTATGACCCTGATGAGGGCAAATCCCTGGCCTAAGCTAGACCTAACATGCGTTATCCTCTAAAATATTGACGGAAACCACGTTTAAATGACAGTTTCAGTGTGGTACCACATTACTACATGATCCAATCCAGAAAAAGTCCAGGATCTAGCCAACAAGTATGAGAAATATGCGAAAGTATGAGCCTGATGAGGGCAAATCCTAGACCTAACCCAGACCTAACACGTGTTATCCTCTAAAATATTTATCAAGACCAGGTTTAATTGACTCTTTCAGTGTGGTACCACATTACTACGTGATCCAAACCAGTGGAAGCCTAGGATCTGGCCAACAAGTATGAGAAATACGCGAAAGAATGAGCCTGATGAGGGCAAATCCTAGACCTAACCCAGACCTAACATGCGTTATCCTCTAAAATATTGATCGAAACCAGGCTTAATCGACTGTTTTAGTGTGGTACCACATTACTACGTGATCCAATCCAGAAAAAGCCCAGGATCTAGCCAACAAGTTTGAGAAATATGCGAAAGTATGAGCCTGATGAGGGCAAATCCTAGACCTAACCCAGACCGAGCGTGTGTTATCCTCTAAAATATTGATGGAAACCAGGTTTGATTGACTGTTTCAGGGTGTTACCACATTACTACGTGATCGAAACCAGGAAAAACCCAGGATCTGTTCAAGAAGTATGCGAAAAATGTGAAAGTATGAGCCTGATGAGGGCAAATCCCAGACCTTTTTTTTTTTTTTTTTTTTAACGTGGTGAAATCCTCATGGACACCCCGGCTCCCTGGGGGGGAGGCCGGGGTAGTGCCGGACTCTTACCGGCTAAAACACCACGGTGACCGCCTGCGCCCTTTATCTGGGGAGAGTCACGGGAACCAAACTAGCGATACTACCGTGACTCTCCCCGTTGGCGCAACGCCCTACTACGGGCCCTTCCCGGGGGAGGAGAAGTGATCCTCCTCCCCCAATGGGGGGCAAACTGATCTGATTGCCCTCCGGCGACGCCGCGCGGTCACACGCGATGTCGCCCCCACTCGTGCCGTTGCTACTAGCCGCGACCGGGCCTCCACCCGATCGCGACCACGGCTGCGGGGCCGGCTAACACTGCCGCCCCCGCTGGACGGGGCCCCTGCCACGGGCCCCCGTTCCGGCGATGGACTGGGTGCGAGGGGGAATGAGGGAATAAAGTCCCTCACCTCGCACCACAAACACCATCACCGACCCCATCGCACTCCCCCTGTCACGGGGAGCGGTGGAGGGTCTTACGGTCGGCGTCGCCGCCTGCCCCCCACCTCCTCACGCGCCCTTTCGGCGTCCTTCTTGGCGGCCATGACCTCTTCACAAAACAAGGCCATGGCCGCCCACGCCTCCTCGCTGCCGACCATTGCACGTATGACGGCCGGCAGCGAGAGGTCAGCTCCAACTACTCCAACGAGGACACCGCGCTGAGCTGCCCACGCCGGACAAAACTCCAACGTGTGCTGCGCGGTGTCCTCCCTTCCCCTGCAATGATGGAACGCAGCCGTCGCCTCCCGCCCTATCCGATGCAGATACCGACCGAAGCAACCGTGTCCGGTCAGTACCTGTGTCAGGCGGTAGGTGGGCGTACCCCAGCAACGGCCCACCCAGGCATAAAACACTGGGCGGACCGCCGCGGCGACGCGATCATCCCGCTGGTCTGGCTTCGATAACCAGACCAGCCACCGACTATAGGCGCGTCGCCGCACCTGGCTTCGGGCCCTAGCGGCCTCCTCGCCGTGCGGATCCGCGCCCCGCTGACGAAGGTCGCAGAGGCTTTGATAGACCTCTGCATCCATTTTCGCCAGCAGGTGAAACGGTGCGGAACCCGCCAGCAAGGTGGCGGCTGTGTAGGAGATCGTGCGATAACCCTGCACGACTCTGATGGCCACCAACCTCTGTAACCGGCGTAGTACAAATGCACCCCGCCGATTTGCCATCAGACCGCCGGCCCATATAGGCGCGCCATAAAGCGCCATGGACCGGACGACTCCCAAATACAGCCGCCGTGCCGCCATGTTGGGCCCCCCGAGATTAGGCATTATGCGGCCTAACGCGGCCGCTGCCCTCTCGATACGGGGACCCAACCCTTCCAAATGATGCCCGAAGCGCCAGTAGCTGTCGAGGGTGAGACCCAGATACTTCATCCGGCGACCCACCCCGACTTGGGCTCCACCCACCCGTAGAGACGCCTGGCGCGGCACCCCGCGACCACTGACATTACACAGCCAGATGGCCTCGGTCTTCTGGGGTGCCACGCGCAACCCCAGACGCTCTACTTCGGCAACGACTAGTGCCGTCCCTTCCTCCGCGAGGGCCACGGCCCTCCTCCACGTATCCCCGCCGGCTATCACCAGGGTGTCGTCGGCATAACAAACCAATGACACGCCGACGGGAAGGTCCGCCCGCAGCACCGCGTCATAGGCCAAGTTCCACAGGAGCGGCCCGAGGACCGACCCCTGCGGAACTCCGCGGTGCACCGCTCTCTGCTCCATCCCGTTCCGATCCGAATATTGGACTACCCTGCCCCGCAGATAATCCCCGATCAGTCGGCATAGATAGGCGGGCACCCGGTGGTACTGGAGTGCCCGACCTATCGCCCCCCAGGAGACGGTATTGAAGGCGTTGGCAATGTCTAATGAGACTGCCAACGCCACACCCCCCGGGAGATTGCCGATTCCGCCAGGGTCCGCACAGTCGCTATGGCGTCGACTGTGGAGCGGCCCCGGCGAAAGCCGAACTGTCGGTCGGCCAGATCAGAGCCGCCGCGGGACAGGTGCCCCTCGAGACGGGATACTATGATCCGCTCGAGGAGCTTTCCAGCCTCGTCCAAAAGACATATGGGTCGGAACGCAGATGGAGAATCCGCGGGCTTCCCCGGCTTGTGGAGGAGGACCAACCTCGCCACCTTCCAAATGGGGGGGAACTGACCGGTCCGCAGGCACGCGTCAAAGACGCTTATCAGCCCGGCCCCCAGAACGCCCACCGCTACTGCCCAGGCCCTGCCAGGTATGCCGTCCGGTCCTGGCGCCGTCTTCTTGGCAGCCATTCTCCGGACGGCCCTAGCTAGCTCCTCCTCAGAGACCCCCAGTTCGTCGGACCACCAAGGCGGGTGATCCGGCTGTGGCTCGGGGGGATGCAGGAACGCCTCTCCCCCAACGGGGAAGAGGACGCGCATAGTTTCCCCGAGCAGCTGGGGGTCGAGACCCTCTGTGATCGGGGGCGCCCATGATCGCATCTTACCTACGACCATATGATAAGGGCGCCCCCATGGGTTTGCATCCAGAGAGCCGAGGAGCTCCGTCCATGCCTGGGCTTTCGCGGTCGCGATGGCCCGGCGGAGGGTTCTTCGCGCCAGGGAAAATTCCCCGCGCAACCCCACCACCTCTGCCTCCGTCGCCCCGCGCCGTCTCCTGGCACGGGTGTACCGGCGTCGGGCGACAACGCACCGAGTGCGTAAGTCCTCGATCTCGCCCGACCACCAGTACACGGACCCCCCACGGCTCGGGGCGGTGGCCCGGGGCATGACTGCGTCACACAACGACGTCATAGTCTCCCGGAACCAACGCGCCCCGGCAGATGGATTGCCGAGGGTCCGGCGTGGCATCTCCTGCCATGCCACAACGGAGGCTGCCATCGCAAGGGCGTCCGGGTCCAGCCTCTTGGCGGACCAGCGTGGCGCCGGGTGTGCTTCCCTGCCCGGGAGGCGGGGTCCATTTAAGACGGGGGTCGCGGATACGGAAAACGTAATGTAGAGGTGGTCGCTTAACGTGGCCACATCTTCCGCGACCCTCCAGTCGGACACACGGCGCGCTATGGCGGGGCTCGCCAACGATATGTCGACGATCGACTCGCCCCGCGCGTGCACGCACGTGCTCACGGCCCCTTCATTCAAAACTACGAGGCCGTGACCCGCCGCCCATTCGAGCATCGCGTCGCCCTTCACGGTCGTCCTGGGGCAGCCCCACGCTACAGCGTGGGCATTAAAATCACCCAGGACGAGTACCCCACTGGCGAGATGTGGGGAGATGCATCTCCCCACCTCGTCGAGGTACGCCTCAAAAGCGCTGAGGCCCATTGCGGGCGACGCATAACACCCGGCAACCACCAGTTCCCCCCACTTAACCGCCACAAAACCGCGGCCCCTTCTCACAACGGAGCACGGCAGCGTGCCGCGTCGCTACTGCCAAGTGATCGCCGAGACACCGTTAAGGTCCCCCACCCAAGCTGGGTGTTTGGGGACACGATAGGGCTCGGCGATCACGGCCATCCCAATGTTCCACTGCCGGAGGGTTTGGAGCATGAGATCCTGAGCCCCCCGGCAGTGGTTCAAATTGACCTGGAGGAGGCGTTGAGACATTATCGGGTCTCACCCGCGGCCTCCTCCAGGCCTCCCCTTCCAGTGTTTGGGGGCACCGCTGCGCGCCCCGGATCTTTGCCGCCGTACGAGGCCATCACCCCCCGACTAAGGGGCTCTGACCCGCACGGCGACTGGGTTGCCTCTTGCGGTGGGGGCACTGCTGCTCCCCCACCAAGCAAATCACAATGCGATATCGTGGAGGTGGAGGGCGCCGAGTCGCAAGGCGCCACATCCACCTCCATCATCTCCGTCGCTGGGGGCGGTGCAGGTTTACACCCCACCACTTTCACTGCCGCCGCGACAGATGCTGGGGCGGGAATAGTCCCCGACACCACAGCAGGGGACGGCTGGGAACAAGCCGCCCCCTGAACCTCCATCGCGACGGGCAGCGGTGCCGGCTCAACACCAGCCGGCACCGTGGATGGGGGCACACCCGCCCCCTTCGCTTTCTTCCCCTTCCGCTTGGGGGGACGGCACGCCGCCCCACCCATGCGGTGATCCGCTGGCCGCCCCAAGCCCACACAAGGGGGGCATTTAGGGGCGGCCGTGCACTCCCTTGCGGTGTGGGAAGCCCCTCCGCAGCGGTAGCAGAGGCCGCTGCGATCAACTGTGCTGGTGCACCGCTGCCGGACATGGCCGAACTCTAGGCAGCGGTGACACTGCAGCGGCCTCGCGGCGAGCACCGCCAGCCGGGCCTCGAAGAAGCCGACCATCAATCGGCCGGACTTCGCGAGTTTAGTTGCGGCGCGTAGGGGACAGCGGGCCCAGGCAGTAAACATGCCTGAGCTGTCCCGGTGGAGGTCACCAATATTGACCTCCGCAGCGCCGCAACCCCCGGCTGTGGCAAGGGCCTCCCGAACAGCCTGCTGGGTGGCTGCCTCCGACAGGCCGGAAATACGCATCTCGGCCTGTTTCTGGGGGCAAGCCACCCGAACACCCTCGACCTGGAGGGCCCCCTCTAGACGCGCCCGCAGAGCGGTCGCTTTCTCCTTCCCTTTCTCACCGGGGATCGCTAACAGGAGCGCCCCGGTGACCGATCTGGTGGGCTGCATCCCGGTGATCCCGAGATCCTTACAGATACCCGGCATCACCCTGTTGAGGAGGGGGCCCAGTTCTCCTTCGCGTCCAGCGGCGGCGGTCACCGAGACTGCTGCCTTTTTAGGCAGCCTCGGCAATTTGACCGCCGCAGTCTGGGCACCGCCCTTCTTCCTGCTGCCGGCTGCTGTATTGGCGGCTGGCCGACTTGCCGCCGAGGATTTTCCTGCCTTGGCGGTGGGTGCGACAGGAGTCGCCCCCTTTCCACATGCCTTCTTCTTGCCACGTTTAACAACCTCAGCCCAGGTACCCTGTCCTTCGCTGGTGGGTGCGTGGGTGGGCTTTGCCGTGGCGTCCTTCTTAGGCGCCCTGGGAATCGGGTCGGGGGGCATCGTCACGACATCCGCTGATGCGCCACTTTGAGCATTGTTGGCTCCTCTATTTCCCGGGGATGGCTTCGGTGGTGCGGCGGGCGTTTGCAGAGAGGCAGACGCGCCCCTCGGTTTTGCCGCCTTCGCCTTCTCTTTCGGCATATTCATCCCCGCAGGCTTAGCTCCCTTGGACGAGCTCTGTCGGGCCGGGGCCAAGCCCGCTAATGAAGCAGAGGCCAATGAATCCCTTCCCAGCGGCGGGCGGGACACTGCCCGCCAGACTGCTTCCAGACGGGCCTCTACCCGATCCTCGACGGCCGACATGTGCCCCGCCATCTCGGAAACCCTTTTGACTATCTCGGTCAACATGACCATTAAAGGGCTTCCGGACGCGGGGCTCTCCTTCTCAGGGGTGGCGGTCCCATCTGCGGTCGACGGTCCAGGAACCGCCGCGTCAATCTCCATCCCGACGTCTCCCCCGTCAAAGGTAGACGGGATGAGGTCCCTCCGCCGCGGTCGAGGGACACAGGGCAGCTGATAGTCCGGTGGCGTCTCGTCAGCCAGCTCCTGCCCTGCTCTCTGGAGCTTCCGATGCTCCTGTTTGTACCTCAGGCGGCCCACTTCCCGCCTGAGGTGCTCCAGCTCCCTATCTTTAACCCTGACGGTTTCCGACAGGGTGGTGGCGGTGGAATCGGCCACCTCCAGCCTCTTCTCGAGGGCCTTGGCCCTCCTCTCCCATTCGCCGTTGCGAATGACTACCTCCTGGGCCGGCCTATTCGGGGTTTCGGCACGGTCAGCTCTGCCGTAAAGCTCTTCGGCGCTGACCATGGCCACCCGAGCAGCCAAGCGGAGCCTGCGGATATCCGTCGTCTTGAGGTGGCTTGCGGTGTCTGCCACCCTGACGACGGACTCGAGCTGCTCCTTGAGCCGGCCCAGGAGCTCGTCCAAATTCATCACCTCCGCTATATTGCGGAGGTCTCCCTGTTTCGGCAGGGCCTTCATCCCGGGACCCAGCTTCTTTGGGTCCACAAAAATGCCCCTAGGTCTTCCAGCCGTAGGACCCCTCCTTTTTCTCTTCCCGGGCTCATACACCACACCGTACTCATCGCTTGAGTCGGCGGTTTCCACCTCGTCAGCGCCGTTAGAATTGGACGGCGCCCACTCGTCGTTGGCCTGGGAATCGTCGTCGAGGACGCCAGGATCCTCTTCGACAAATGCCGTCGCCACCTCTCCTGTTTGGGCTGTAACACCCGCCGTGGACTGCGTGCCCACGGCAACATGCCTCTTGCAGGGAGGTGACTCCTCACCGGTCGCATGATGCCCTGATGCACTCTTGCACCATTCCGTGACATTCAGCCGCTCCAGGCTGACCACTGGGCTGGTTTTGGCCCTAAGGAGGTGCACCTCACTTTCACGGTGGATCCCCAGCGGGGGATTAACCACCACCACACTCCTGACCGTGGGTCTCACCTAACTTGCGTTATCCTCTAAAATATTGACGGAAACCAGGTTTAATTGACAGTTTCAGTGTGGTACCACATTACTACGTGATCCAAACCAGAAGAAGCCCAGAAGCTGGCCATCAAGTATGAGAAATATGCGAAATTGCGAGCCTGATGAGAGCAAATCCCAGGCCTAACCTAGACATAACATGCGTTATCCTCTAAAATATTGATCGAAACCAGGCTTAATGGACTGTTTCAGTGTGGTACCACATTACTACGTGACCCAAACCAGAAAAAACCCAGGATCTGTTCAACAAGTATTTGAAAAACTCGGAAGTATGAGCCTGATGAGGGCAAATCCCAGACCTATCCCAGACCTAACTTTTTTTTTTTTTTTTTTTTGTCGTGGGGAAAATCTTCGAAAGACTCCCTCCCACCTCTTTGGGGAGAGGCGGGAGGGTTGTGTGGGATTCCCCGCGCCCGTACAATGACGGGCGCGGGACCTACCCACTAAAAACCCCACGGTGACCCTTCCGCACGATTTGGGAGGATACCGGGAATCGCTCGATGCATTCTTCCGGTATCCTCCCCGTGCCCGCGCTTTGCGCCCATCCCCGGGGGGGACAAACGGTCGCCCCGGTAGACACACTGTCTCATAGCGGCAGGACGGGGCCACTCCATCCCGCCGCCATCCGTCCCGGGGCGCATTTAGTGGCGGGCTGCGAGCCCCAACCCGCAACCGCATGCGACCCCGTTTCTACCCCTCGGCGTCCGGGAGCTGATGGCCGCTCCAGGCCACCGAGGGTGCCTCCCCGTGGGCCGGACCCACCCGGTCCGACCCATCGCCGCCTGGCGGGAGGAGGCTCCCCTCAGGGCCCCCCTCCCAGCCAGGGTCATCCGCCGCGCAAAGGCCGCCGCCCGCGACGTCTGGCGCCCAGGCGACGCCCTCGCGCCACCATACGAGCGCGAGTCTCAGCGCGCCGCTGAAGCTCGCGCTCCCTTCCCGCGGCCTCCTTTTGCAGCATTACGGTCTCGCAGAAGGAGGCCACGGCCCTCCACTTCCTCTCGCTGCCGAGCATAGCGCGCACCACAACCGGCAGCGAGACATCCCGCCCTATGACGCCGACCAGGACACGTCGCTCCCCCTCCCAAGCTGGGCATACCTGGAGGGTATGATCAGCCGTGTCCTGCTCTGCGTCACAATGGCAGCAACGCGCCGTCGGCTCGTTCTCTATCCCGCACAGGTATCTTCCGAAGCTACCATGCGCGGGAAATACCTGTGCCATCCGGTAAGTAAGGCTTCCATGGCCTCTGTCCAGCCACTCACACAGGAGTGGCCGAACGGCCCCGACTGTGCGGTGCCCCGCAGTTGGCAGGGCCAACCGCTCCTGCCACGCGAGCACCACGAACTGCCGGGCCTGGCGCTTCAAATCGCCCCAAGCAGGTTCCTGCTCTCCCGGGACCGCCCCCACTCCCGCGCGACGGTCGACACGATGACGATACATCATCGCGTGCGACCGCGCGAGGAGATCCATGGGCGGCATCCCCGCAAGAACCGTCGCCACCTCATGCGACACGGTCCGGTAGCCGCGGACGACCTTCAGCGCCATCCGCCTCTGCACCCGACGCAGCATCGTCATGCTGCGCCGGGAGGCCGCCAGGTCGTCCGCCCAGACGGGGGCCCCGTATAGGGCCACCGACTGAACCATTGCCACATAGAGGCGGCGAACTCGTCCCGCCGGGCCCCCCAGGTTTGGGAGGATCCGGCCTAAAGCCGAGACCATCCTCTCCAACCGGGGCACCAGGCAGCGGAAATGCTCCTCGAAGCGCCAGTGGCTATCGAGGATCAGCCCCAGATACCTCATCCGGGGCTTCACCTCGATATCAGCCCCACCCACCCGGATCAGAGGGGGTGGAGTATCCTGCCGAGGTGAGTGGAACGCTATCACCTCGGTCTTATGGACCGCCACCGTCATCCCCATCCCCCTGATCCGGTCGACGACGCGTTGCGCCCCCTCCTCGGCGAGGCGCTTGGCCCTCCCCCACTGAGCCCCGACGGCCAGCACCAGTGTGTCATCTGCGTGACACACGGCACTGACGCCGTCGGGGAGGTCGGCCCGCAACACCGCGTCGTACGCGATGTTCCACAGGAGTGGCCCGGGGACCGACCCCTGCGGAACCCCGCAGTAGACCTCCCTCCGCATATCACCATCCCGGCCCGGATACTCGATCCACCTGCCGCGGAGATAATCCCCGACGACTGCCCTGAGACACGGGGGTACCCGATGATATTCGAGCCCCCTCCGTATCTCCTCCCAGGGAAGGGTGTTAAACGCGTTGGCAATATCCAGCGATACCGCCAACGCCACCCCTCCCCGGGAGACGGCCGACTCCGAGAGGACCCTGACCCGACTGATCGCGTCGACCGTCGACCGGCCCCCCCCGGAAACCGTACTGGCAGGCGGCCAGGCCCGGAGCACACCGCGACAGGTGCTCGACGAGGCGGGCAGCAACCACTCGCTCGAAGAGCTTCCCCACCTCGTCGAGGAGACAGATGGGCCGGTATGGGGATGGAGACTCCGCGGGCCGACCCTCCTTCCGGAGGAAGACCATCCTCGCCACCTTCCAACTGGGGGGGAATCGCCCGTCCCTCAGGCATCGGTTAAACAACCGCCTGAGGTCGGCCCCAAGGACGCCGTGGGTCAAGACCCAAACCCGGCCAGGACACCATCCGGACCCGGGGCCGTGTTACGCGCCCCGAGCCGTTTGATTGCTGCGGCCAGCTCCCCCTGCGTGAACCCCGGCTCGGCCACCCACTCCAACGGGACCGTCGCCTCTGCCGGAGGACGTGGTCCCATCTCCCCGGTTGGGAAGAGAGTATTGACCACGCCCTCCAGCAGCCGGGGGTCAAGACCCTCGGTGACGGGGGGCGCCCACGGGCGGAGCTTGTTCAGCACCACCTTATAAGGGCGCCCCCAAGGGTCGTCATCAAGGGTCTCGAGGAGCTCCTTCCATGCCCGGGTCTTGGCCCGTTTGATGGCGACCTGCAGAGCCATCCACGACATGCGGTATGCCTCATACAGGTCATCTGCCCTCGCTCGCGCCACGCTATCGTCTCTCCGTAGACGACGGCGCGCGCGGGTGTACTGGCGTCGGGCGCGGACACTTGCGTCTCGCATTTCCGCGATCGGGGCCGACCACCAGTACACCGCCCGGCGAGGTGAAGCCCGCCCGACCCGGGGCATCGCCGCGTCACATATGTTCGCGACCATCCCCCCGAGCCGGGCGACCTCCTCCTCTATACTCGGCAACTCGGCCGCCCTCTGCGGCCAAGTTGCAGCAAGGGCAGCCGCCATCAGGGCATCCTTGTCCAGGCGCCGAAGCGCCCAGCGGCGCGGTGGGTTACCACCCGGACGGTGGTGTCGGGATGCATCCCCCGCGGCGGCAGAGACCTCCATCCGGATATACCGGTGATCCGAGAGTGTCTCTGCCCCCGGGACCACGTGCCATCCCGACACCATGCGCACGGCGTTGTGGGTCGCGAATCCAACATCCACGATAGACCCCCCATATCGCCGCACACACGTGTGCTCCGACCCCCGGTTCAGTAACCGAAGGTCGAGTCCCGCCGCCCAGTCGCCCAGGATCCCGCCGCGAACGGAAGTCCTGGGGGACCCCCACGCCACCGACTTGGCGTTGAAGTCTCCCAGGACCAGCACCGGCCGGGCCGCGCAGCGCTGCACGCATGCCGCGACCTCGGCTAGGTACTGCTCGAACGCGACGTGACCGCTGCGAGGCGATATGTAGCACCCCACCACGGCGACTCCCCCCTAGTCCACGGCGACGAATCCCCGACCGCGCTCCAGCATGGAGAACGGCGGGGACCCGTCGCCACCTCCCCATACCGTCGCCGCCAAGCCGTCCGCGTCGCCCACCCAATGAGGGTGATCAGGGACGCGGTACGGCTCGGCGGCGACAGCCAGGCCAACCCCCCACTCCGCGAGGACTTGGGACATCATATCCTGTGCCGCGCGGCAGTGGTTGAGGTTGGCCTGGAGGAGGAGGCGGGGCGCCATTAATTACCGACCGCCCCAGCCTCCTCCCGGCTGTCCGTCCCCGTGGCACCGTCCACCTCCATGGTGGACGATGCCACCGCCCGCGGCGCCGGAGTGGGAACGGCCCGCCTCTTCCTCTCCTTCCGGGAGGGGGGAGAGCACTTCCTGCTCCCCACCCTGTGGTCGGCTGGCATCCCCCTGTCCGCACATAGCGGGCAGTGGAGGGCTGCCGAGCACTGGCTCGCGCGGTGGTCCTTTGCCCCGCAGCGGTAACATTGACCGCTGCGGTCCACCGGCGAGGTGCACCACTGCCTCACATGCCCCAATTCAAGGCAGCGGTGACACTGGAGCGGGCGCGGCGCGAGCATCTCCACTCGCGCCGAAACCCACCCCACCCAAACCCTCCCGGATTCCGCCAGTTTATGGGCGATGGAGAGGGGGCAGCGGGCCCACACGGACCCCAGGCCGGAAGGAGATCTGCGGATCTCCCTGACCGGCAAATCCCCCTCAGGGCAATCCGCCGCCCTTACTAGGGCACGCGCCACGTCCTCCGCGGTGGCCGAGTCGTCCAGCCCAAACGCGCGCATCTCCGTGCGCTTCGCGGGCCGGGCGACCCGGACACCCCGCTCGCCCAGCTGCTCCCGGAGCCTCTGGGCGAGTCGGTCGGCCTTCACGCCGCCGTCTGGACCGGGGATCTCCAGCAGGAGACCCCCAGTCACGGCCCGCTTCGCCATGACGGACGCGATGCCAAGCTCTTCCAGGGACACATTGTCCCTGGCAAGCCGCATCGCCTCCGCGAGGGTCAGGTCGCCCCCCTGCGCAACGGTCAGCGCTACCGCTGCCGTTTTAGGGGGGCGGCCAAGTCGCGCCTTCGCGGCCTTTCCTTTGGCCGCGGGCGGCGGGGCGGAGGCTGCGCCTGCGGGGCCTTCCTCGCCGCCCTCCTCGCCCTCCGCCCCACCACCTCGCTCCACGACACCCCCCCTTGGGGCGGTGCCGCGGAGGACGCGGGAACCGGGACCACGGGTACGCTTCCCCCCTTGGGGGTCACGACCCTAGGCCCCGGAGTCGCCACGGTGGGCGGAGCCTTCGCTCCCCCCTGCTTCGCCTTCCCCGGCCGTGCTGGCACTGGTCGGGGTGGCACCACCCTCCCACCGACCGCTCTTCCGGGGTGGAGCTCCTCCCGGAAGGCGGCCAGCTTCTTCTCAATCATGTCCCCAATCCTCCTCAGGAGATCGTCCTCTGAGGAGGACGGGGACCTCTGCGCGGGCGGAGTGCGTGTGGAAGGGCCCGTGGAGGCCCGCAGCACCTCCGCCGCACTCCGCTTCCTAACGGCCACAGGAGGGCGCGGCGTAGGAGGAGGGAGGACAGGAGGGAGGGCCGCGCTGTTCCAGCGCGCGTCTGCCCTCATCCTCCCCCGTCGCTCCTCCCCGTCGCTCCTCCTCCTGACGGAAACCAGGTTTAATTGACAGTTTCAGTGTGGTAACACATTACTACGTGATCCAAACTAGAAAAATCCCAGGATCTGTTCAGCAAGTATGTGAAGAATGCAAAAGTATGAGTCTGATGGGGGCAAATCCCAGGTCTAACCTAGACATAACATGCGTTATCCTCTAAAATATTGATCGAAACCAGGTTTAATTGACTGTTTCAGTGTGGTACCACTTTACTGCGTGACCCAAAGCAGAAAAAACCCTCGATCAGTTCAACATGCGTTATCCTATAAAATGTTGATCGAGACCAGGATTAATCGACTGTTTCAGTGTTGTATCACTTTACAACGTGATCCAAACCAGAAAAAGCCAGGGATCTGTTCAACAAGTATGTGAAAACTGCGAAAGTATGACCCTGATCAGGAGGAGCTGGCAGCGGCCATCAGACGGCTCGGAGTTCGTAACACGGCCCCGGGTCCGGATGGTGTGCCCGGCCGGGTTTGGGTCTTGACCCAGGGCGTCCTTGGGGCCGACCTCAGGCGGTTGTTCGACCGCTGCCTGAGGGACGGGCGATTCCCCCCCAGTTGGAAGGTGGCGAGGATGGTCCTCCTCCGGTAGGAGGGTCGGCCCGCGAAGTCTCCATCCGCATACCGGCCTATCTGTCTCCTCGACGAGGTGGGCAAGATCTTCGAGCGAGTGATTGCTGCCCGCCTCGTCGAGCACCTGTCGCGGTGTGCTCCGGGCCTGGCCGACTGCCAGTACGGTTTCCGGGGGGGCCGGTCGACGGTCGACGCGATCAGTCGGGCCAGGGTCCTCTCGGAGTCGGCCGTCTCCCGGGGAGGGGTGGCGTTGGCGGTATCGCTGGATATTGCCAACGCGTTTAACACCCTTCCCTGGGAGGAGATACGGAGGGGGCTCGAATATCATCGGGTACCCCCGTGTCTCAGGGCAGTGGCGTCTAGAAGCCGTCCGGGCGTATAGCTTGCTATACGGCACCAGGATCGCATGTGCCAACCCCTCCTCCTCGCGGTGGACGCTGGAAACGGCATTTATGCCGGCCAACGGGGCTCTGGTTTAGGCAGGCGCGGTGCAGGGGCACACCGTATGGGAGTAGCGACCCCACCTACCCGAGCAAGACGAGATCCGTCATTCGTTCTGTGCAAAACAGAGATGTGAGAAAGGAGTGGTGTCAGGAAAGCAAAGAGAGATGGGGAAGCATTATGACTAGCGTATACTTAACACCTGGGGGCTTCGGCCCCCATTTCACGTTAAGGCTTATTGGAGAAGGTATATTGTACAAAAAGGGGCTATATGCCCCTTTTTCACTTTAAGGAACTTTTCGAAGTTCCTACTCAAACATCTGGGGCTTCTCCAAGAAAGACCTAACTCATACCAGGAGGCTGTAAGCCCCCTTTTTGCTTTAATGCTTTTCCGAGGAGGCGATCCTGACACCAGAAATCAAAAAGGGGGCTATATGCCCTCTTTTCACGTTGAGCAAATAATAAGATCAGAAAGAGACACGAAACGACGTCTGTATGCGTCCCCAAAAGCAATACACCGCTGGGAAAAGCAATACGCCGCTGGGCTTGGCAGAACCCAGCACACCAAAACATCTGGTGGCAGACGTCGTAATGCCAGACGATTGACGGAAGGAGGCCACCGTAGAAGTAGCTGAGCTGCTCCTTACTGCCTGAAGGTGTCGGCTGGGAAACCACGCTAGTATCCTAGGTAGGGAGACGGGCCTCGAAACGTGGATCGCTCCCCTGGCCATTAGAAGAATCCGCCTAGACCAGCTCAACTCCGAGTTGTAAACCGGTGGTGTACGGCTCTGTCAGACTCGGAGTCCTTGCCATACGGACGCTGCATATAGGAAGGATATGCAGCGTATGACGAAACACTGAAAGGTACGCCAACGACGAAAGACAACATGTATTTATACATGTAAGACCGTCGTCGCGCTGCTGACAGCAGCTCCCGTCGTTGGCGATGGCAAAAGGACGCTGAAGCGTCAAAAGCATAGTTGATGATGGCAAAGTGAGTTCTACTAGTCGTGCTAAGGACGAGTCCCATGTTTTGGAGCTAATGCTACAGGGACATGATGCTCGAGGTCATGTCCTAGTTACGCAGCGGGTTCCCTGCAAAAACAGAGAACAGAAACCGGGCGTAGCGAAGCAGAGGGAACATCTGCTTGAGGTTTGTTCCCCACGTGTTTGCCGTGCGTGGCGACCTGTGTCGGCGGAAAGGAGGATCCTGGGATCTGAGGGCCCTCTCTCCTGCGGGAGTGTAGCTGCCCAACACGTACCTTTGGCCTCTGCTTCGTCTAGACAGGCGGCTAGGCGAGAAAAGCAGCCCTGTGCCTAGTCAATCGGCTCGGAACACCATTCGTGGGTTCTATTGGGCGAGGAAGTGAACCTAGGAGTCCGGGGAAAGCCCGGTCGGCCTTTGTTCGCGGACTATATCCCGGGTGCAAGTCCTAACCCAGGCGGAGCCGGGTTCCAATTGAGGCTCCAAGGAGGCCGGGACACACGCTGGGACGAAAACGAATATACATAAGCGTGGATCCAAAAATTAAATTAACCCCCATTGACGCCTCGGTACCCCGCAAGGGGGAAAAGGGAGTGAAGGAGGCCGCTGTCGCTGCTCCCGGCAGAACGACGGCGGTGAGTAAGAGAGCTGGGGTGGTTTCACCACCCCAGAAGAAAGAGAAAGCGAAGGCGGTTGAAGTGGGTAAGGGCGCTAAAACGCCCCCCTGCACCAGACCCTCGACGCGGAAGACGGCTTCTCCACCAAAGCCGGCAGGTACGACATCCCCTGTGGATAAAAAGGATGTCAAGAAGGACGGATCGGGGACACCACCCCGTACAACTCCACCACCGAAGAAGCCGGAGGCCAAAAAGCCGAAGGCAACTTCCGAAGGCAACGCCACGTCCACGGACGGAGGATTGGGCCAAGTCGACAGCGACGGTTGGGTAATCGTCGTGAAGAAGGAGAAGCCGCAAAGGGCGGAAAAAGCCCGAAAAAGCGGCGAGGAGTTGCCAGGAAAGGTGTCGGCGGAGGCGACACCTGGTCCATCGAACAGGCCTCTCGACAAAATCAGTGGAGAGGCCTCGAAATTGTTCAAGGGTATCCGGACCAGCTGTCTTGGAAAAGAATCCAGGCTCAGCAAGGAGACCGGAGCCTTGATCGTAGGCAACGCGGCAGCTCTCTACGAGCTAGTCCAGGAGGTTCTCGTGCAGAACTCTTTCCTGAAAGGACAGCTCGCGGCGATCCGGCAAGAGGTGAGAGCCTCCCAGAGGATCGCAGAGAGGGTTGCCCCTACGGTTTCGCAGACGACGGGAACCCGTCCGACTGTGAAACCTGTACCAGTTCGTGCGGCAACAACCTACGCGCAAGCGGTAAAGGTTGACGCCAATCGAGTTTCCCGGAAGCGGTTAAACCACCACGACACGTGGTGCGTATTTTCCCGCAGAAAGGGAAAGGACAGAACAGTGATGTCACAAAACAGACTGTTCTGTCCCTGGTAAAGCCGGCGAAAGCCAAGATCCGCGTAAGGTCCGTCCGACGCATCCACTCCGGTGGCATAGCCGTCGAGACCGAACACAAGGAGGATCTAAAGGCCTTCGTCAACTGCGCGAAGCTGAAAGAAGTAGGACTTTCAGCTACTCTACCGACCTTGAGGAACCCTACACTTATAGTGTACGACGTTCCCAAGGCGATGAGGAAAGAGGAGGTTTCTTCCAGTATCTGGAAGCAAAACCTCAGCGATATGACCCAGGGGGATGTGTCGTCCAGCCTGAAGGTCCGGTTTCCAACCGGCCCGAAGGAAAAGGACACTGCCAACTGGGTCATGGAAGTCAGTCCGCAGGTTCGCCAGCGGCTGAAGAGCTCGGGTAGAGTGTACCTGGGGTGGTCGTCATGCAGAGTGCAGGACTACGTTTCGGTGACACGCTGCTTTAAGTGTCAAATGTTTGGCCACATGCAAAGCAAAAAACGAGGTTTGCGGTCACTGCTCCGAAGAAGGGCATACCATTGCCTCTTGTACGGCGAAGAGTAAGTCCCCAACTTGCTCAAACTGTAAATCATGAGGTAATCAGCACAACCATAAGTCGCGAGACAAAAACTGCCCCGCCTATAAGGCAGCTTTAGACCTAGCAGTATCTCGTACGAATTATGGATAGAAACGACCCGGAGAATCCTCTAAGGCAATTGCGCATCGCGCAGCATAATATGCGGCGTGCGCTAATTGTTCATGGTGAGGTGAGCGAGCTAATGCACACAAAGGAGATCGACGTGTTGCTCATGCAGGAACCTTACCAATTTCAGGGACAGATTCCAGGCTTTGGGCTCACGGCGAAGGTGATCGCCGAGAATGAACGGGCTATGGCCGCAATAGTGGTCAGAAACCCGGACATCTCAGTGGTAAAAATCACACAGCTGTGTGATACTCACACCTCCTGCGTTTGCATTAGCGGACCCTTCGGTAGTTTCTACCTCGTTAGCCAGTACTTTCAATGCTCGGAAGACATTGAACCAAGTCTGGCACGCTTGGAGAGGACACTCGATGCTCTCCAACACCGTCGAGTCGTGATAGCCGCGGACGTCAATGCCAAATCCCACCTTTGGGGGGGAGAAAGCGTTCGACCGGACACGCGAGGCGAAAAGCTTGAAGAGTTTATCGCATTACACGACTTGACGATTTTGAACGAGGCTGGGAGTATTCCTACATACTCCAGCCCTGCCGGTGAGTCATGGATCGATGTCACATTATCGACTCCAGACATGGCGACAATTGTGCGAAACTGGACGGTTCACGAGGATTGGACCTCCAGTGACCACCGACTCATTGATTTTGTCTTACAGTTCACGGACGTGAATGAGAATCGAAGCCCACAGCCTCGATTCCGCACGTTGCATGCGAACTGGGAGCGATTTAATCAAGTTCTTCTTGAGGGCGCGAGGCAATTACCCCTCGGCACTGGTTGCCGCAGGGAAGTCGAACACCTAGCACAAGAGGTCGAGAAATCGATCATCGATGCGTGCAATGCCTCAATGCGCCCCAAGAAGTGGCATTCAAAGTCCGTCCCATGGTGGACGGAAAATTTGACGAGAATGAAAGCGCGAGTCTATCGACTTAGACGAGCCTTTCAGCGCGAGAGGAACTCGGAGGAGAGAGCGGCAAAGCAGGCTGAGTATCGAACATCTAGACTCGCCTACACAGCCGCAGTGCGCGCTGCGAAAGCACAAAGCTGGCAGAACTTTGGGACGGAGCAGGGGAATAAAGAGCCATGGGGACTTGTTTACAAGATCGCCCAAAAGAAACTTTGTGTTGAGACTGCGGTCTCAAACATTCGAACGCCAGAAGGATATACGACTGACTGGGAAACGACTGCCTCGCAGCTCCTACAGGCGCTAATCCCGGACGACTCGTCCACGGATGAAACGCCGGAGCAAGCAAACACCAGAGCTGATGCTGCAACCGATCTGCCGACTGAAGACTGTCCAGTCTTCACGAGGAATGAGCTCGGAGCTGCAGTATCGCGCTTAAAGCGAGGCAAATGCCCTGGGCTGGACCGTATAGAGGCCGAAGTAGTTAAATGTGCTTATGGATCCATCCATAGTGCTCTACTAAGACTCTACAACGGGTGTCTAGCACACGGGGTCTTCCCCGTTAGGTGGAAAATCGGCTCGATCAGAGCAATCTTGAAAGGGCCCGATAAACCACCAACGGATGTCAAGTCGTATAGACCGATATGCCTACTTACCATCTTAGGCAAAGTATTAGAGAGACTAATGCTTAACCGAATGAGTAACATATTCCTAAACCCAGAACATAATTCCGATCGGCAATATGGATTCAGGCCTGGACGATCCACGGAAGACGCCGTGGTGAAGCTCAGGGAATTGATACCCCAGCGAGAGGAACGATATGTGATGGGTCTCTCCTTCGACATCACCGGAGCTTTTGATAATGTTTGGTGGCCAAGCATACTTCAGAAACTGAAACGCCGGGGATGTCCCCGAAATCTTTATCGACTCATGGTCGACTACTTCGCTGACCGTATGGTTACAATAGTTTCCAAACACGGTAATGTGCGTAAGCAAGTCACCAAGGGCTGCCCACAGGGGTCGATACTCGGTCCGAGCTGCTGGAACCTAGTCTTTGACGAAGTTCTGCAGCTCCTATCAAACGAACACCTGGCTTGCGAGCCAATAGCCTACGCTGACGACTTACTCGTGGTATTCTACGGAAACTCGAGGAATCAGTTGCAGCAAAGAGGGCAAAGAGTCGCGGATACAATTTCTGAGTGGTGCGCCACGCAGAAACTTACACTACCCGCGACTAAGACCGAGATGACTCTCTTGAAAGGAAATCTGGATAGAGAACGACCTCCTGTGATAAAGATAAACGGGAGAAGTGTGGCACTCAAGCAAACCATAAGGTACTTGGGTGTTCACATCGATGCGCGAATGGGAGTAAGATCCCACGTCGAATACTTGAATGCCAAAGTCATGCGAACGTTTTATACGCTAGCAAGACTTGCTCGATCAAACTGGGGATTGGGACACAGAACCATGCGTACTTTGTACAAAGGTCTCTTCGTCCCGATCACGACATACGCCGCCGCCGGATGGGTAGACATGCTCACCTCTGTGACAAGAACTAAACTTGCCAGGGCGCAGAGACATGTTTTGCTCGCCGTCACCAAGGCCTATCGCACGGTATCTACCGACGCGATCACTGTGATCGCCGGGACGATGCCGATAGACTTGGTGTTAGTGGAGCGCGCGTGTGCTTACCAGATTAGAAGACAAATCAATATCGAAGTCGGAAATTGTCGAATAAGTCGAGCCGATTTGGCGGCTGGAGAAGTAACCGCTGCTCAGGCGAAAGCCTTGGTGCGAGCGGAACTTCTCAATATGTGGCAAACGAGATGGTCGTCATCGGAGAAAGGTAGGGTCACCTGCCGCTACTTCTCTGATGTATCTGACCGTCTCAATGCAAGCTGGGTGATCTTGGATCACTACGTGGTACAATTCCTAAGCGGGCACGGAGATTTCCGAGCCAAGCTCAAGGAATTTGCTTTAGTACCGCACGAGAATTGCGACTGTGGCCAAGTGGAAACACCAAACCACGTCCTATTCGAGTGCCGGAGGTACCGAGACGCGCGAGAACTCCTGAGACATGCGGCTGAAGAAACTGGCCATCCGTGGCCGGTGACCGAAGCCGATCTTGTAACACAAGACCTATACAGGGAGTTCCGGACATATACGCGCTCGGTACTACTTACGAAAGCAGGGCGAAACCAAAATCGCCACTGAACGCATTACGCTACGTAACAGAACGAGAGAAGTCTGCGGATTCTCTTTAAGAACCATGCTTGAAAATGTACTCGAACGGATGCTAGGTCATGTGCTTCGGCAATGACCTCCTCGGGCCGGGATACAAGCCCCGCTTGCTTCGGCAAGCGTTCCTGGATTGGGTTGGACTCGAGGTGGCAGCAGGTTTCGACGTCGTTAGCCTCCAAAACGCATAACGACGCGTGAACAGTAGATGCCCGAACATCAGGCAAAATGTAGTTGCTGGTATAGACCTTCGGTCTGAGGTACAGCATAGTCCCCAAGTGGCAATCGCGCTTGGACAGAATAACGGCTACACACTACATGTCTCAGGGCAGTCGTCGGGGATTATCTCCACGGCAGGTGGATCGAGTATCCGGGCCGGGATGGTGATATGCGGAGGGAGGTCTACTGCGGGGTTCCGCAGGGGTCGGTCCTCGGGCCACTCCTGTGGAACATCGCGTACGACGCGGTGTTGCGGGCCGACCTCCCCGACGGCGTCAGTGCCGTGTGTTACGCAGATGACACACTGGTGCTGGCCGTCGGGGCTCAGTGGGGGAGAGCCAAGCGCCTCGCCGAGGAGGGGGCGCAACGCGTCGTCGACCGGATCAGGGGGATGGGGATGACGGTGGCGGTCTATAAGACCGAGGTGATAGCGTTCCACTCACCACGGCAGGATCCGCCACCCCCTCTGATCCGGGTGGGTGGGGCTGATATCGAGGTGAAGCCCCGGATGAGGTACCTGGGGCTGATCCTCGATAGCCACTGGCGCTTCGAGGAGCATTTCCGCTGCCTGGTTCCCCGGTTGGAGAGGATGGCCTCGGCTTTAGGCCGGATCCTCCCCAACCTGGGGGGCCCGGCGGGACGAGTTCGCCGCCTCTATGTGGCAATGGTTCAGTCGGTGGCCCTATACGGGGCCCCCGTCTGGGCGGACGACCTGGCGGCCTCCCGACGCAGCATGACGATGCTGCGTCGGGTGCAGAGGCGGATGGCGCTGAGGGTCGTCCGCGGCTACCGGACCGTGTCGCATGAGGCGGTAACGGTTCTTGCGGGGATGCTGCCCATGGATCTCCTCGCGCGGTCGCACGCGATGATGTATCGTCATCGTGTCGACCGTCGCGCGGGAGTGGGGGCGGTCCCGGGAGAGCAGGAACCTGCTTGGGGCGATTTGAAGCGCCAGGCCCGGCAGTTCGTGGTGCTCGCGTGGCAGGAGCGGTTGGCCCTGCCAACTGCGGGGCACCGGACAGTCGGGGCTGTTCGGCCACTCCTGTGTGAGTGGCTGGACAGAGGCCATGGAAGCCTTACTTACCGGATGGCACAGGTATTTTCCGGGCATGGTAGCTTCGGAAGATACCTGTGCCGGATAGGGAAGGAGCCGACGGCGCGTTGCTGCCATTGTGACGCCGAGCAGGACACGGCTGATCATACCCTCCAGGTATGCCCAGCTTGGGAGGGGGAACGACGTGTCCTGGTCGGCGTCATAGGACGGGATGTCTCGCTGCCGGGTGTGGTGCGCGCCATGCTCGGCAGCGAAAGGAAGTGGAGGGCCGTGGCCTCCTTCTGCGAGACCGTAATGCTGCAAAAGGTGGCCGCGGGAAGGGAGCGCGAGCTTCAGCGGCGCGCTGAGGCTCGCGCTCGTATGGTGGCGCGAGGGCGTCGCCTGGGCGCCAGACGTCGCGGGCGGCGGCCTTTGCGCGGCGGATGACCCTGGCTGGGAGGGGGGCCCTGAGGGGAGCCTCCTCCCGCCAGGCGGCGATTAATTATGGAGCCGACACAATTTCCGTGGAAATTCATGGATTTTGTGACGCTTCGCTCGCAGCCTACTCAGCGGTCACTTACTTACGAGTGACCACAATGAGCAATGTCACCTCCTCGACATTGATAATGGCAAAAACGCGAGTGGCTCCAATTAAAACGCAGTCAATTCCTGTACTGGAATTGAACGACGCCGTGCTGCTCGCCGAGCTTATTGTGCACGTGGAGAAGTCACTTTCATTGAAGGTCGACAGAATAATCTGCTGGACAGATTCCACGATCGCATTGGCATGGTTGAGAAAGCACGCCTCCACATGGAAGGTTTTAATCGCCAACCGTGTGTCAAAGGTCCAAACGTTACTTCCGAAGGCTGAATGGAGGCACGTTCCCACCCGCTTCAATCCCGCGGATCTGAATTCGCGCGGAGTGGAAGCTGCGGAACTCCTTCAATCTAAGCTGTGGATTTCAGGACCAAGTTGGCTAACGGAATCGAAAGAAGAAGGGAAGCGCAAAGTGCACGCCCACGTAGTAATTCCGGAGAAAGAATGGGAATTTGTATTTCGATTCTCGACCTGGAATAAACTACTTCGTGTAACCGCATACTGTCTCCGACTGAGGGGACCGATGCAAGGTGAGCGAAGGTCGTATGATGCGAAGATCGTTGACGCGTCTGAGATGCAGCTCGCAAGCGAGAGAATTGTCCGCTATATCCAGCGCACGCATTTTGCAAAGGAGTACCGGTGTTTGAAAAACCACCGAAAAATCCCAGCAAAATCAACATTAAAAAGTCTGAACCCTTTTCTCGATGACAAAGATGTCTTGAGAGTCGGAGGCAGACTGGAAAATACAACACTGTCATGGGAAACCAAGCACCCCATAATTTTGCCGAAACATCACGTTTCCACGATGATAATTCGGCAGTGCCACATTGACACGTTGCACGGGGGATTGCAGTTGACCATGTACACAGTAAGACAAAGATTTTGGATTCTCGGCTGTCGAAATGCAGCGCGAACGGTAATCCACGGATGCATGCGATGCGTTAGATGGAGGGCAAAAACCTCCACACAAATCATGCAGGATTTAATACCTGAGCGTTGCCGCGAGGCGAGATCATTTTCGAACTGTGGAGTGGATTATGCGGGACCTTTTCGTGTCCGCGACTCCGCCGGTCGAGGAAAAACCGCCCACAAAGCATACATAGCAGTTTTTGTCTGTTACGCGACACGGGCCATCCACATCGAACTCGTCCACGATTATACGACGAGTGCCTTTTTGGCAGCATTAGATCGATTCATTGGAAGGGGAGTTCCGTCCTGCATTTTCAGTGACAATGGAACGAACTTTATCGGGGCAGATCGAGAATTACGCGAAAATTTCGAAGCAGTGTACAACACGCAAGAAATGCGTAATAAATGCAGTCAAAAAGGAATTAGATGGAAATTTAACCCACCGAGTGCACCGCACTTCGGTGGCATGCAAGAGGCCGGTGTGAAATCGGTGAAATTTCACCTGAAGCGGACTCTGGGCGAATTCACTCCCACAAGCGAAGAGTTACAAACATTGCTTTGTAAAATCGAAACAAGTTTAAACTCGCGACCGATTGCCGCTTTGAGTGATAGCCCGGACGATTACGCGCCGCTCACACCGGGGCATTTCTTAGTCGGGAGTCCGCTGAACGCGCTTCCGACGCAATCAGTGGAAATTGAAAAACTCTCCCGTCTGACACGATGGAGGGCGATTCAAAAATTCCACGAACAAATCTGCAGGCATTGGACACGTGATTATCTCACGCACCTCCAGAATCGTTATAAGTGGCGTACAGCCCAAAAAACATTAAAACTAAACGACTTAGTTTTAGTGCAAAATCCTCTCCTCCCCCCGAATCAATGGGAAATGGGACGAGTAGAGTAGGTATTCACCGGCAGGGATGGAAATGCACGTGTTGTTAAAATACGCACGGAAAAATCCATTTTTACGCGACCTATTACGCGGTTGTGTAAGCTGCCTGTGGAAGAAACCGAGTCGGCGACGGTTAGCGACGCCGACGAGGTCACATAAAAACCATAACATCCAACGGCCGAAAGTGATCGAAAGGTGAGAAACGACCGTTTCTAGAAATAAACGGTGTTGATTCTCACCTGACCGTTGTCACTGAAAGTTCAAACGGATTAGTGGGGGTTACGAATCCACCAATCTGAGTTGGATTATTGGTAGGGCGTATCGAATAATCCGAGCGCCCCCAAATCGTAACGAAATTCGCCGAACCGAAAACCGCTCAGTCGCAAACGCAGCATCATGAGTGACACCGCGTCCAACATATCTTGCGAGAGCAGTGCGGTATCCTTTTCCGGGGACCCGGAAATAGATGAGCGATTCGGGCGCATTTTGCAGCTCGGGGAAAGGCCCATATCCCCGAGAGGCAATAACGAGGAGCCTACCACCGAACAGGCGCCAAGGGAACCGGAGGTGACCCTCAATTTCGGGGTCGACTCCTTCAGGATTCCGGCCAGGGTTATAACAACAACTCGAAAATACCACTGCCGGGCCCCCGGAGGCCAATACGTCCTCCGATGGGACAAGGACGGACACATGCGGTCCTGTGCGTGGCGGGCCGACAAACCGGAGGAATCGACCCCGCCGCCACCACCAGCAGTGCCGGGGTCGACTTTGGCTGCCCCCACCGACCGAGCTCCGCAACCAAAGCGGAAGCGGAGGAGGCCGGGAAAAAATACTCCCGCCAATCCTGCACCGTCCACCAGCGGCTTGCAGCCACCAACCCCAGCAGCCCCGGCCAGAAAGAAAAAACGAACCTGGCAGCCAGCATTCGGTCAGATCGCCATGGCAAAAGCCATGGCGGACCAAATGCTGACAACGTCGATGCGGTTCCTTCAGCAGGCTGCAGCTGGTCAATCGTAAGTACTTTTGATTTTTTACAATTAAAAGTGCGCGAGATCTCTCTCTCCGCGTAAAAAAGTGACCGTACGGGACTACCGCGTTCTCCGGGTATTGCACAATTCGTGCAAGGGGGGCGGTATGTTTAAATATGTTAAAAAACTATTTAAAATCGCGTTAGTCTGAAATATTAAATTCTCGGCTGCGATTCCCGTATTCGTTTGTGTACGTGACACTGCGGAAGGTTAAGCGTTCGTCAGGTTCGTTGAACGTTCGGACGATTTAAAACCGCGGCCGTTTACGTGTTTTTGTACGCCGACCTCACGCGAAGATTCGCTTCGCACTGGTTTAAACGGTATCGTGACGTCAGCGTCGAGAGAGAGAACCGTATAATATATTGAAAAGAGATCGACAGCTGAATTCGGCAGCGCCGCGTCGTGACGACAAGGCGCGACCGAGTCTTCGTCTGTCGATCCGCGACGATATTCGCAATTATTCACGAGCCGACTGCCAACGGGAGCGGATCCCAGAAGATCTCGCTCCTCAAGTACGGACTCACATAATATTCGGACTTGTATAACAAAGAATTCTCTCCGTTACTGCGGTTAGAGTTTCCCAGAACAATCTACCTGCGACAAAAGGGAGGTCGTAATACACGCTGCGCGTGACGCGACCGCCTTCGCTAGGAAGGATTGTACGTTGCAGTCGTTGCCGCGACCGCGACGTAAGGGACTCAGGATGCACACACCCAGAATCCCTTTAAAGCTATACGGCTTTGGAGCCTCCCAAAGGTCATACCGTTGAATCGGTACCGCCTCGTGGAGTGCTCTTCGTGCAAAGGTCGCCAAAAAACCCTCTCCAAAAACCCGTCGGTGTACGAGTCGACCGTACACCCTACGGAGGAGTTCGGGTTCAAGGTCGCCTCACATTCCGTCACGCCGCCTACCAAATACGGTCCCCGTGCAACACGGTCGCCGGGTAGGCTTTATAGTGCGGTTGGACCCGCGAGGGATTTTTTGCAAAGGACACTTTACCAGGAAATCACCTCGCACGACGATCCTACGTCACCCGCACGGAGAGCGTGCTCACGGGATCGACCCATTTGGAGCTTTACGACCTCCATTTGGTGACCCGTCCGTGGCTAAGTCGCCCCCGACAGATACGAGTGAATTCTCTTCTGTTCAGGGCAAAAGTATCGCTGATAATTTCAATAAATAATTATCAGCGTACAAGTACAAATTTACAGTCCACTGATTCACGTTAAACGACAGCTGATTCCCCCCTCCCAGCGCACCGCTAGTCGCTAGGAGAACGAGGCGAACAGCTGATGAGCGTGTTTACGATACGTGTACGCACGTATTTAATCTGAACGAACCTTTGTTACAGCAACCAAGGTCCATCCCAACCGGGGCAACGCCGGTGAAGCCACACCCCCGGCTGGATTATAAAAAACTAATTCTCTTTTTGTAATTTTATATTTTTTTCATTTTTTCATTTTTTGTGAAATTTAAATAAAAGGCTTGTCGCAAAGCGACAAGCGAAAATTACAAATAAAAACTTATCAATCACTTTCCCTAGTATTTCCCTCGTCCGGACCCCGGTTAGAACCCTTAGTTTTCTAACAATCACGTAGTAATGTGGTACCACACTGAAACAGTCCATTAAACCAGGTTTCGATCAATATTTTAAAGGTAACGCATGTTATGTCTAGCTTAGGCCTGGGATTTGCCCTCATCAGGGTCATATTTTCACGTTCTTCACATACTTGTTGGTCAGATCCTGGGTATTTTTCTGGTTCGGATCAGGTAGTAATGTGGCACCACACTGAAACAGTCAATTAAACCTGGTCTCGATCAATATTTTAGAGGATAACGCATGTTAGGTCTGGGATAGGTCTGGGATTTGCCCTCGTCAGGCTCATATTTTCGCATTTTTCACCTACTTGTTGAACAGATCCCCGGCTTTTTCTGGTTTGGATCACGTAGTAATGAGGTACCACACTGAAACAGTCCATTAAACCTGGTTTCGATCAATATTTTAGAGGATAACGCATGTTATGTCTGGGATAGGTCTAGGATTTGCCCTCATCTGGCTCATATTTCGCATTCTTCACATACTTGTTGAACAGATCCTGGGTTTTTTCTGGGTTGGATCACGTAGTAATGTGGTGCCACACTGAAACAGTCGACTAAACCTGGATACGACCAATATTTTAGAGGATAACGCATGTTAGGTCTAGGTTAGGCCTGGGATTTGCCCTCACCAGACTCATACTTTCGCATTTTTCACATACTTGCTGTACAGATCCTGGGTTTTTTCTAGTTTGAATCACGTGGTAATGTGGTACCACACTGAAACAGTCCATGAAACCTAGTCTCGGTCAATATTTTAGAGGATAACGCAAGTTAGGTCTGGGATAGGTCTGGGATTTCCCCTCATCAGGGTCATACTTTCACATTTTTCGCACACTTGTTGGCTAGATCCCGGTCTTTTTCTGGTTTGGATCACGTGGTAATGTGGTATCACACTGAAACAGTACATGAAACCTGGTTTCGATCAATATTTTAGAGGATAACGCATGTTAGGTCTAGGTTAGGTCTGGGATTTGCCCTCATGAGACTCATACTTTCGCATATTTCCCAAACTTGTTGGCCAGATCCTGGGCTTTTTCTGGTTTGGGTCACGTAGTAATGTGGTACCACACTGATACAGTCGATTAAACCTGGTTTCGATCAATATTTTAGATGATAACGCATGTTATGTCTGGGTTAGGTCTAGGATTTGCCATCATCTGTCTCATACTTTCGCACTCTTCACATACTTGTTGAACAGATCCTGGGTTTTTTCCGGTTTGGATCACGTAGTCATGTGGTACCACACTGAATCAGTCAATTAAACCTGGTTTCGATCAATATTTTAGATGATAACGCAGGTTAGGTTTACGTTAGGCCTGGGATTTGCCCTCATCAGACTCATACTTTCGCATTGTTCACATACTTGTTGGACAGATCCTGGGTTTTTTTCCGGTTTGGATCACGTAGTAATGTGGTACCACTCTGAAACAGTCGATTAAACCTGGTTTGGATTAATATTTTTGATGGTAACGCATGGTAGATCTGGGTTAGTTCTAGGATTTGCACTCATCTGGCTCATACTTTCGCATTTTTCGCATACTCATTGGCCAGTTCCTGGGCTTTTTCTGGTTTGGATCACGTGGTAATGTGGTACCACACTGAAACTGTCGGTTAAACCTGGTTTCGATCAATATTTTAGATGATAACGCATGTTAGGTCTAGGTTAGGCCTGGAATTTGCCCCCATCAGAACCATACTTTCGCATATTTCCCAAACTTGTTGGCCAGATCCTGGGCTTTTTCTGGTTTGGGTCACGTAGTAATGTGGTACCACACTGAAACAGTCGATTAAACCTGGTTTCGATCAATATTTTAGAGGGTAACGCAAGTTAGGTCTGGGATAGGTCTGGGATTTGACCTCGTCAGACTCATACTTTCGCACCCTTCACATACTCGTTGAACAGATCCTGGGTTTTTTTCTGGTTTGGATCACATAGTAATATGGTACCACACTGAAACAGTCGATTAAACCAGGTTTCGATCAATATTTTTGAGGATAACGCATGTTAGGTCTAGGTTAGACCTGGGATTTTCACTCATCAGACTCATACTTTCGCATTCTTCACATACTTGTTGAACGGACCCTGGGTTTTTTCTGGTTTGGAACACGTAGTAATGTGGGACCACACTGAAACAATCAATTAAACCTGGTCTTGATAAATATTTTAGAGGATAACGCATGTTAGGTCTAGGTTAGGTCTGGGATTTGCTCTCATCAGGCTCATTCTTTCCCATATTTCTCATACATGTAGTACAGATCCTGGGTTTTTTCTGTTTTGGATCACGTAGTAATGTGGGACCACACTGAAACAATCAATTAAACCTGGTCTTGATAAATATTTTAGAGGATAACGCATGTTAGGTCTGGGTTAGGTCTAGGATTTGCCCTCATCAGGCTCATACTTTCGCATATTGCTCATACTTCATGGCTAGATCCTGGGCTGTTTCTGGATTGTATCACGTAGTAATGTGGTACCACGCTGAAACAGTCAATTAAACCTGATTTCGATCAATATTTTAGAGCATAACGCAAGTTAGGTCTGGGATAGGTCTAGGATTAGCCCTCATCAGGCTCCTACTTTCGCATATTTCTCATACTTCATGGCTAGATCCTGGGCTCTTTCTGGATTGTATCACGTAGTAATGTGATACCACGCTGAAACAGTCGATTAAACCTGGTTTCGATCAATATTTTAGAGGATAACGCAAGTTAAGTCTGGGATAGGTCTGGGATTTGACCTCATCAGACTCATACTTTCGCGTTTTTCACATACTTGTTGAACAGATCCTGGGTTTTTTCTGGTTTGGATCACGTAGTAGTGTGGTACCACACTGAAACAGTCCATTAAACTTGGTTGCGATCAATATTTTAGAGGATAGCGCATGTTAGGTCTGGGTTAGGTCAAGGATTTGCCCTCATCAGGCTCATTCTTTCGCATATTTCTCAAACTTGATGGCTAGATCCTGGGCTTTTTCTGGATTGCATCACGTAGTAATGTGGTACCACACTGAAACATTCAATTAAACCTGGTCTTGATAAATATTTTAGAGGATAACGCATGTTAGGTTTGGGTTAGGTCTAGGATTTGCCCTCATCAGGCTCATGCTTTCGCATATTTCTCATACTTCATGGCTAGATCCTGGGCTGTTTCTGGATTGTATCAGGTAGTAATGTGGTACCACGCTGAAACAGTCAATTAAACCTGCTTTCGATCAATATTTTGGAGGATAACGCAAGTTAGGTCTGGGATAGGTCTGGGATTCGCCCTAATCAGGCTCATACTTTCGCGTTTTTCACATACTTGTTGAACTGATCCTGCGTTTTTCCTGGTTTGGATCACGTAGTAATGTGGTACCACACTGAAACAGTCGATTAAACCTGGTTTCGATCAATATTTTAGAGGATAACGCAAGTTAGGTCTGGGATAGGTCTGGGATTTGACCTCGTCAGACTCATACTTTCGCACCCTTCACATACTCGTTGAACAGATCCTGGGTTATTTTCTGGTTTGGATCACACAGTAATATGGTACCACACTGAAACAGTCGATTAAACCAGGTTTCGATCAATATTTTTGAGGATAACGCATGTTAGGTCTAGGTTAGACCTGGGATTTTCACTCATCAGACTCATACTTTCGCATTCTTCACATACTTGTTGAACGGACCCTGGGTTTTTTCTGGTTTGGATCACGTAGTAATGTGGTACCACACTGAAACAGTCGATTAAACCTGGTTTCGATCAATATTTTAGAGGATAACGCATGTTAGGACTGGGCTAGGTCTAGGATTTGCCCTCATCGGGCTCACACTTTCGCATATTTCTCATACTTCATGGCTAGATCCTGGGCTATTTCTGGATTGGATCACGTAGTAAAGTGGTACCACACTGAAGCATTCAATGAAACCTGGTCTGGATAAATATTTTAGAGGATAACGCATGTTAGGTTAAGGTTAGGTCTAAGATTTGCCCTCATCAGGCTCACAGTTTCGCGTTTTTCACATACTTGTTGAACAGATCCAGGGTTTTTTCTGGTTTGGATCACGTAGTAATGTGGTACCACACTGAAACATTAAATTAAACCTGGTCTTGATAAATATTTTAGAGGATAACGCATGTTAGGTCTGGGTTAGGTCTGTGATTTGCCCTCATCAGGGTCATACTTTCGCAGTTTTAACATGCATGTTGACCTGATCGAGGGTTTTTTTTGCTTTGGATCACGTAGTAAACTGGTACCACACTAAAACAGTCAATTAAACCTGGTTTCGATCAATATTTTAGAGGATAACGCATGTTAGGTCTGGGATAGGTCTGGGATTAGCTCTCATCAGGGTCATACTGTCGCACACTTGACATACTCGTTGATCAGATCCTGGGTTTTTTTCAAATTCGGATCACGTAGTAATGTGGTACCACACTGAAACAGTCGATTAAACCTGGTTTCGATCAATATTATTGGGGATAACGCATGTTAGGTCTAGGTTAGGCCTGGGATTTTCACTCATCAGACTCATACTTTCGCATATTTCTCATACTTCATGGCTAGATCCTGGGCTATTTCTGGATTGGATCACGTAGTAATGTGGTACCACACTGAAACATTCAATTAAACCAGGTCTTGATAAATATTTTAGAGAATAATTCATGTTAGATTTGGGTTAGGTCTAGGATTTGCCCTCATCAGACTCATACTGTCGCAGTTTTAACATACTTCTTGAACGGATCCTGGGATTTTTCTGGTTTGGATCACGTAGTAATGTGGGACCACACTGAAACAGTCAATTAAACCTGGTTTCGATCAATATTTTAGAGAATAATTCATGTTAGGTCTAGGTTAGGTCTGGGATTTGCTCTTATCAGGCTCATTCTTTCGCATATTTCTCATACTTGATGGCTAGATTCTGGGCTTTTTCTGGATTGCGTAACGTAGTAATGAAGTACAACACTGAAACATTCAATTAAACCTGGTCTTCGTAAATATTTTAGAGGATAACGCATGTTAGGTTTGGGTTTGGTCTAGGATTTGCCCTCATCAGGCTCATACTTTCGCATATTTCTTATACTTCATGACTAAATCCTGGGCTGTTTCTGGATTGTATCACGTAGTAATGTGATACCACGCTGAAACAGTCGATTATACCTGGTTTCGATCAATATTTTAGAGGATAACGCAAGTTAAGTCTGGGATAGGTCTGGGATTTGACCTCATCAGACTCATACTTTCGCGTTTTTCACATACTTGTTGAACAGATCCTGGGTTTTTTCTGGTTTGGATCACGTAGTAGTGTGGTACCACACTGAAACGTTCAATTAAACCCGGTCTTGATAAATATTTTAGAGGATAACGCATGTTAGGTCTGGGTTATGTCTAGGATTTGCCCTCATCAGACTCATACTTTCGCATTCTTCACATACATGTTGAACGGATCCTGGGTTTTTTCTGGTTTGGATCACGTAGTAATGTGGGACCACACTGAAACAGTCAATTAAACCTGGTTTCGATCAATATATTAGAGAACAATTCATGTTAGGTCTAGGTTAGGTCTGGGATTTGCTCTTATCAGGCTCATTCTTTCGCATATTTCTCATACTTGATGGCTAGATCCTGGGCTTTTTCTGGATTGCATAACGTAGTAATGAAGTACAACACTGAAATAGTCAATTAAACCTGGTTTCCATCAATATTTTAGAGGACAACGCATGTTAGGTCTAGGTTAGGCCTGGGATTTGTCCTCATCAGGGTCATACTTTCGCAGTTTTAACATACATGTTGACCTGATCGAGGGTTTTTTCTGCTTTGGATCACGTAGTAAAGTGGTGCCACACTGAAACAGTCCATTAAACCTGGTTTGGATCAATATTTTAGAGGATATGGCATGTTAGGTCTAGGTTAGCCCTGGGGTTTTCACTCATCAGACTCATACTTTCGCATTCTTCACATACTTGTTGAACTGATCCTTGTTTTTTTCTGGTTTGTTTCACGTAGTAATGTGGTACCACACTGAAACATTCAATTAAACCTGGTCTTGATAAATATTTTAGAGGATAACGCATGTTAGGTTTGGGTTAGGTCTAGGATTTGCCCTCATCAGGCTCATACTTTCGCATATTTCTCATACTTCATGGCTAGATCCTGGGCTGTTTCTGGATTGTATCAGGTAGTAATGTGGTACCACGCTGAAACAGTCAATGAAACCTGGTTTCGATCAATATTTTAGAGGATAACGCAAGTTAGGTCTGGGATAGTTCTGGGATTCGCCCTAATCAGGGTCATACTTTCGCAGTTTTAACATACATGTTGACCTGATCGAGGGTTTTTTCTGCTTTGGATCACGTAGTAAAGTGGTGCCACACTGAAACAGTCTATTAAACCTGGTTTGGATCAATATTTTAGAGGATAAGGCATGTTAGGTCTGGGTTAGCCTTGGGGTTTTCACTCATCAGACTCATACTTTCGCATTCTTCACATACTTGTTGAACTGATCCTGGGTTTTTCCTGGTTTGGATCACGTAGTAATGTGGTACCACACTGAAACAGTCGATTAAACCTGGTTTCGATCAATATTTTAGAGGATAACGCAAGTTAGGTCTGGGATAGGTCTGGGATTTGACCTCGTCAGACTCATACTTTCGCACCCGTCACATACTCGATGAACACATCGTGGGTTATTTTCTGGTTTGGATCACATAGTAATATGGTACCAAACTGAAACAGTCGATTAAACCAGGTTTCGATCAATATTTTAGAGGATAACGCAAGTTAGGTCTGGGATAGGTCTGGGATTCGCCCTAATCAGGCTCATACTTTCGCGTTTTTCAAATACTTGTTGAACTGATCCTGGGTTTTTCCTGGTTTGGATCACGTAGTAATGTGGTACCACACTGAAACAGTCCATTAAACCAGGTTTCGATCAATATTTTTGAGGATAACGCATGTTAGGTCTAGGTTAGACCTGGGATTTTCACTCATCAGACTCATACTTTCGCATTCTTCACATACTTGTTGAACGGACCCTGGGTTTTTTCTGGTTTGGATCACGTAGTAATGTGGGACCACACTGAAACAGTCAATTAAATCTGGTTTTGATCAATATTTTAGAGAATAATTCATGTTAGGTCTAGGTTAGGCCTGGGATTTTCACTCATCAGACACATACTTTCGCATTCTTCACATACTTGTTGAACGGATCCTGGGTATTTACTGGTTTGGATCACGTAGTAATGTGGGACCACACTGAAACAGTCAATTAAATCTGGTTTTGATCAATATTTTAGAGAATAACGCATGTTAGGTTTGGGTTAGGTCAAGGATTTTCACTCATCAGACTCATACTTTCGCATTCTTCTCATAATTGTTGAACTGATCCTGGGTTTTTCCTGGGTTGGATCACGTAGTAATGTGGGACCACACTGAAACAATCAATTACACCTGGTTTCGATCAATATTTTAGAGAATAATTCATGTTAGGTCTAGTTTAGGTCTGGGATTTGCTCTCATCAGGCTCATTCTTTCGCATATTTCTCAAACTTGATGGCTAGATCCTGGGCTTTTTCTGGATTGCATCACGTAGTAATGAAGTACAACACTGAAACAGTCAATTAAACCTGGTTTCCATCAATATCTTAGAGGACAACGCAAGTTAGGTCTGGGATAGGTCTGTGATTTGCCCTCATCAGACTTATACTTTCGCATTCTTCACATACTCGTTGAACAGATCCTGGGTTATTTTCTGGTTTGGATCACATAGTAATGTGGTACCACACTGAAACAGTCGATTAAACCAGGTTTCGATCAGTATTTTTGAGGATGACGCATGTTAGGTCTAGGTTAGGTCTGGTATTTTCACTCATCAGACTCATACTTTCGCGTTTTTCACATACTTGTTGAACAGATCCTGGGTTTTTTCTGGTTTGGATCACGTAGTAGTGTGGTTCCACACTGAAACAGTCCATTAAACCTGGTTTGGATCAATACTTTAGAGGATAACGCATGTTAGGTCTAGGTTAGGTCTGGGATTTTCACTCATCAGACCCATACTTTCGCATTCTTCACATACTCGTTGAACAGATCCTGGGTTATTTTCTGGTTTGGAGCACATAGTAATGTGGTACCACACAGAAACAGTCCATTAAACCTGGTTGCGATCAATATTTTAGAGGATAACGCATGTTAGGTCTGGGTTAGGTCTAGGATTTGCCCTCATCAGGCTCATTCTTTCGCATATTTCTTATACTTGATGGCTAGATCCTAGGCTTTTTCTGGATTGCATCACGTAGTAATGTGGTACCACACTGAAACATTCAATTAAACCTGGTCTTGATAAATATTTTAGAGGATAACGCATGTTAGGTCTGGGATAGGTCTGGGATTTGCCATCATCAGGCTCATACTTTCGCAGTTTTAACATGCATGCTGACCTGATCGAGGGTTTTTTCTGCTTTGGATCACGTAGTAAAGTGGTACCACACTAAAACTGTCAATTAAACCTGGTTTCGATCAATATTTTAGAGGATATCGCAAGTTAGGTCTGGGATGGAGCTCAGAGGGCGGAACGCCCGTCTGCAGCTCCTGTTGGAGGAGGAGCGTCAGGGGAGGAGGAGGGCAGAGGCGCTGTGGAACAGCGCGGCCCTCCCTCCCATCCTCCCTCCTCCTCCACCGCCGCGTCCCTCGGCGGAGGTAAATAAGCGGAGTGCGGCGGCAGTGGTACGGGGCACCGCGGGCCCCTCCACCCGCACTCCGCCCGTGAAGAAGTCCCCGTCCTCCTCAGAAGACGATCTTCTGAGGAGGATTGGGGACATGATTGATGGCAAGCTGGCCGCCTTCCGGGAGGAGCTCCTCGCCGGAAGAGCGGTCAGCAGGAAGGCGGTGCCTCCCCGACCTGTTCCGGTACAGTCGGGGAAGGCAAAGAAGGGCGGAGTGAAGGCTCCGCCCAGCGTTGCGGCACCAGGGCCCCGGGTCGCGACCCCCAAGGGGGGTGGTGTACCCGTGGTCGCGGTGGTCGCGTCCTCCACAGCACCCTCCCAAGGGGGGGTGGCGTGGAGTGAGGTGGTGGGGCGGAAGGCGAAGCGGGCGGCGAGGAAGGCCTCGCAACCGCAGCCTCCGCCTCCGCCGCCGGCGGCCAAGGTAAAGGCCGCGAAGGTCGGGAAGGCACGACCAGGTCGTCCCCCAAAAACGGCAGCGGTGACGCTGACCGTTGCGCAGGGGGGCGACCTGACCCTCGCGGAGGCGATGCGGCTCGCCAGGGAGAATATCTCCCTGGAAGAGCTGGGCATCGCCTCCGTGAGGGCGAAGAGGGCCGTGACCGGGGGCTCTTGCTGGAGATCCCCGGTGCAGAAGGCGGCGCGAAGGCGGATCGTCTCGCCCAGAGGCTCCGGGAGCAGCTGGGCGAGCGAGGTGTCCGGGTCGCCCGGCCCACGAAGCGCACGGAGATGCGCGTTTGTGGGCTGGACGACTCGGTCAGCGCACAGGATGTGTCCCGTGCCCTTGCGAGGGCGGGGGACTGTCCTGTGGAGGACCTGCGGATCGGAGAGATCCGCAGGTCGCCCTCCGGCCTCGGGTCGGTGTGGGCCCGGTGCCCCCTCTCCGCCGCCCGTAAGGTGGCGGAATCCGGGAGGGTGTTGGTGGGGTGGGTTTCGGCGCGAGTGGAAATCCTCGCGCCGCGCCCGCTCCAGTGTCACCGCTGCCTCGAATTGGGGCACGTGAGGCAGTGGTGCACCTCGCCGGTGGACCGCAGCGGTCAGTGTTACCGCTGCGGTGCCAAAGAGCACCGTGCGAGCCAGTGCTCGGCGGCCCCCCACTGCCCGCTGTGTGCGGACATGGGGAGGCCAGCCGATCACAGGGTGGGGAGCAAGAACTGCTCCCCCCCCTCCCGGAAGGAGAGGAAGAGGCGGGCTGCACCGGCTCCGGTGCCGAGGGCGGTGGCATCGTCCTCGATGGAGGTGGACGGTGCTACGGGGACGGACGGCCGGGAGGAGGCTGGCGCGGCCATTAATTAATGCCGCCCCGCCTCCTCCTCCAGGCCAACCTCAACCACTGCCGCGCGGCACAGGACTTGATGTCCCAAGTCCTCGCGGAGTGGGGGGTTGGCCTGGCGGTCGCCGCCGAGCCGTACCGCGTCCCTGATCACCCTCATTGGGTGGGCGACGCGGACGGCTTGGTGGCGACGGTATGGGGAGGGGGCGACGGGTCCCCACCGTTCTCCTTGTTGGAGCGCGGTCGGGGATTCGTCGCCGTGGACTGGGGGGGAGTCGCTGTGGTGGGGTGCTACATTTCGCCCCGTAGCGGTCACGCTGCGTTCGAGCTGTACTTGGCCGAGGTCGCGGCATGCGTGCAGCGCTACGCGGCCCGGCCGGTGCTGGTCCTGGGGGATTTTAATGCCAAGTCGGTGGCTTGGGGATCCCCCAGGACCTCCGTTCGCGGCGGGATCCTGGGCGATTGGGCGGCGGGGCTCGACCTCCGGGTATTGAACCGGGGGTCGGAGCACACATGCGTGCGGCGATATGGGGGGTCCATCGTGGATGTTGGATTCGCGACCCCCAACGCCGTGCGCATGGTGTCGGGTTGGCACGTGGTCGCGGGGGCAGAGACACTCTCCGATCACCGGTACATCCGGATGGAGGTCTCTGCCGCCGCGAGTGCATCCCGACACGGCCGCCTGCGTGGCACCCCACCACGCCGCTGGGCGCTTCGGCGCCTGGACAAGGACGCCCAGATGGCAGCTGCCCTGGCTGCAACTTGGCCGCAGGGAGCGGCCGAGTTGCCGAGCATAGAGGAGGAGGTCGCCCGGCTCGGAGCATTGGTCGCGGGTATTTGCGACGCGGCGATGCCTCGGGTCGGGCGGGCTTCTCCTCGCCGGGCGGTGTACTGGTGGTCGGACGCGATCGCGGAGTTGCGAGTCGCGACTGTCCGCGCCCGACGCCAGTACACCCGCGCGCGCCGTCGTCAACGTACAGGCAACGGCGTGGCGCGAGCAAGGGCAGCTGATGACCTGTATGGAGCATACCGCGTGGCGCGGGTTGCTCTGCAGGTCGCCATCAAACGGGCCAAGACCCGGGCATGGAAGGAGCTCCTCCAGACCCTTGATGACGATCCATGGGGGCGCCCATATAAGGTGGTGCTGAATAAGCTCCGCCCGTGGGCGCCCCCCGTCACCGAGGGTCTTGACCCCCGGCTGCTGGAGGACGTGGTCAATACACTCTTCCCAATTGGGGAGAGGGGACCGTGTCCTCCGGCGGCGGCGGCTGTCCCAGTGGAGTGGACGGCCGAGCTGGGGGTCACGCAGGAGGAGCTGGCAGCGGCCATCAGACGGCTCGGGGTTCGTAACACGGCCCCGGGTCCGGATGGTGTGCCCGGCCGGGTTTGGGTCTTGACCCAGGGCGTCCTTGGGGCCGACCTCAGGCGGTTGTTCGACCGCTGCCTGAGGGACGGGAGATTCCCCCCCAGTTGGAAGGTGGCGAGGATGGTCCTCCTCCGGAAAGAGGGTCGGCCCGCGGAGTCTCCCTCCGCATACCGGCCCATTTGTCTCCTCGACGAGGTGGGCAAGCTCTTCGAGCGCGTGATTGCTGCCCGCCTCGTCGAGCACCTGTCGCGGGGTGATCCCGTTCTGGCCGACTGCCAGTTCGGTTTCCGGGGGGGCCGATCGACTATCGACGCGATAGGTCGTGTGAGGGCCCTCTCGGGGGCGGCCGTCTCCCGGGGAGGGGTGGCATTGGCAATATCCTTGGATATTGCCAATGCCTTTAACACCCTCCCCTGGGAAGAGATTAGGAGGGGACTCGAATATCATCGGGTCCCCCCTTGTCTCAGGGCGGTCGTCGGGGATTATCTCCGCGGCAGGTGGATCGAGTATCCGGGCCGGGATGGTGATATGCGGAGGGAGGTGTACTGCGGTGTTCCGCAGGGGTCGGTCCTCGGGCCACTCCTGTGGAACATCGCGTACGACTCGGTGTTGCGGGCCGGCCTCCCCGACGGCGTCAGCACGGTGTGTTATGCGGATGACACACTGGTGCTGGCCGTCGGGGCGCACTGGGGGAGGGCCATGCGTCGCGCGGAGGAGGGGTCGCAACGCGTCGTCGACCGGATCAGGGGGATGGGGATGACGGTGGCGGTCCATAAGACCGAGGTGATTGCGTTTCATTCACCTCGGCAGGATCCGCCACCCCCTCTGATCCGGGTGGGTGGGGCTGACATCGAGGTGAAGCCCCAGATCAGGTATCTAGGGCTGATCCTCGATAGCCACTGGCGTTTCGAGGAGCATTTCCGCTGCCTGGTCCCCCGGTTGGAAAGGATGGTTGCGGCTCTGGGCCGGATCCTGCCCAACCTGGGGGGCCCGGCGGGCCGAGTTCGTCGCCTCTATGTGGCAATGGCCCTATACGAGGCCCCCGTCTGGGCGGACGACCTGGCTGCCTCCCGGCGCAGCATGACTATGCTGCGTCGGGTGCAGAGGCGCATGGCGCTCAGGGTCGTCCGCGGGTATCGGACCGTGTCACATGAGGCGGCGACGGTTCTAGCGGGGATGCCGCCCATGGACCTGCTCGCGCGGTCGCACGCGGTGATGTACCGGCACCGCGTCGACCGTCGCGCGGGGGTGGGGGCGGTCCCGGGCGGGCAGGAACCTGCTTGGGGCGATTTGAAGCGCCAGGCCCGGCAGTCCGTGTTGCTCGCGTGGCAGGAGCGGCTGGCTCTGCCAACCGCGGGGCACCGGACTGTCGGGGCGGTTCGGCCACTCCTGAAGGAGTGGCTGGACAGAGGCCATGGCAGCCTCACCTACCGGATGGCACAGGTATTTTCCGGGCATGGCAGCTTCGGAAGATACCTGTGCCGGATAGGGAAGGAGCCGACGGCGCGTTGTTGCCACTGCGACGCTGAGCAGGACACGGCGGATCATACCCTGGAGGTATGCCCCGCGTGGGAGGGGGAGCGCCGTGTCCTGGTCGGCGTCGTCGGGCGGGATGTCTCGCTGCCGGGCGTGGTGCGCGCCATGCTCGGCAGCGAGGAGAAGTGGAGGGCCGTGGCCTCCTTCTGCGAGAACGTAATGTTGCAGAAGGAGGCCGCGGGGAGGGAGCGCGAGCTTCAGCGGCGCGCTGAAGCTCCGCTCGTGCGGTGGCCCGAGGTCGTCGCCCGGTCGCGAGGCGTCGCGGGCGGCCGCCTCGGCGTGGCGGATGACCTAGGCTGGGAGGGGGGTCCTGAGGGGACCCTCCTCCCGCCAGGCGGCGCCGGGTCGGACCGGTTGGGGGTAGAAGTGCCTCCCCCTACCGGTCCGACGCAAGGGGAGGCACCCTCGGCGGTCTGGTGCGGCCATGAACGCCCGGCCGCCGAGGGGTGGAAACGGGGTCGCGGGCGGTTGCGAGTTGGAGCTCGCAGCCGCCACTAAACGCGGCCCCGGGACGGATAGCGGCGGGATGGAGTGGCCCCGTCCCGCCGCTATGAGGCAGTGTGTCTACTGGGGGTCCGATTGTCCCCCCGGGGGATGGGCGCGAAAGCGCGGGCACGGGGAGGATACCGGAAGAATGCTTCGAGCGATTCCCGGTATCCTCCCAAAGCGTGCCGAAGGGTCACCGTGGGGTTTTTAGTGGGTAGGTCCCGCGCCTGTCGTTGTACGGGCGCGGGGAATGCCACACACCCCTCCCACCTCTCCCCAAGGAGGTGGGAGGGAGTCTTTCGAAGATTTTCCCCATGACAAAAAAAAAAAAAAAAAAAAGTTAGGTCTGGGATAGGTCTGTGATTTGCCCTCATCAGACTCATACTTTCACACACTTCACATACTCGTTGGACAGATCCTGGGTTATTTTCTGGTATGGATCACATAGTAATGTGGTACCAAACTGAAACAGTCGATTAAACCAGGTTTCGATCAATATTTTTGAGGATAACGCATGTTAGGTCTGGGATAGGTCTGGGATTTGCCCTCATCAGGCTCATACTTTCGCGTTTTTCACATACTTGTTGAACAGATCCTGGGTTTTTTCTGGTTTGGATCACGTAGTAGTGTGGTGCCACACAGAAACAGCCCATTAAACCTGGTTGCGATCAATATTTTAGAGGATAACGCATGTTAGGTCCGGGTTAGGTCTAGGATTTGCCCTCATCAGGCTCATTCTTTCGCATATTTCTTATACTTGATGGCTAGATCCTAGGCTTTTTCTGGATTGCATCACGTAGTAATGTGGTACCACACTGAAACATTCAATTAAACCTGGTCTTGATAAATATTTTAGAGGATAACGCATGTTAGGTCTGGGATAGGTGTGGGATTTGCCATCATCAGGCTCATACTTTCGCAGTTTTAACATGCATACTGACCTGATCAAGGGTTTTTTCTGCTTTGGATCACGTAGTAAAGTGGTACCACACTAAAACTGTCAATTAAGCCTGGTTTCGATCAATATTTTAGAGGATATCGCAAGTTAGGTCTGGGATAGGTCTGGGATTTGCCCTCATCAGGCTCATACTTTCGCGTTTTTCACATACTTGTTGAACAGATCCTGGGTTTTTTCTGGTTTGGATCACGTAGTAGTGTGGTACCACACAGAAACAGTCCATTAAACCTGGTTGCGATCAATATTTTAGAGGATAACGCATGTTAGGTCTGGGTTAGGTCTAGGATTTGCCCTCATCAGGCTCATTCTTTCGCATATTTCTTATACTTGATGGCTAGATCCTAGGCTTTTTCTGGATTGCATCACGTAGTAATGTGGTACCACACTGAAACATTCAATTAAACCTGGTCTTGATAAATATTTTAGAGGATAACGCATGTTAGGTCTGGGTTAGGTCTAGGATTTGCCCTCATCAGGCTCATACTTTCGCATTGTTTAAAGATCGAGTTAATTCGATTTATTTAAACCCGTAATTAGCCGTTAATCCGCTTTGTTTTCAATATACGCGACCGACCAGAACATTCTAGGTCGACGCGTCCGCGACTCGAAACAGAAGGCAGCAGAAAAACTCTCGCTCCTTGAGTTTTTCTGTAAGTCACGCGAGCAGTACAGTAACGTTCGATTTCGAACTTTTCGGTTAAACGCTCGACCATAGAGAAGGTGCGATAATTACATGTTAGAAAAAGACGGACGAGAGCCACGGCGACAGCGCCGCGCGTCGGAGGATTCCCCCTCTCTTACGCGTACTTTTCGGCAGCTCGTGCTCGTCCGTCACTTGCAAACGAGAGCCTGCCAAGCGCGGATCGATAAACGATCACGCTTTACCTAATTTAAAATATTCCGAATTGCTTCGAGTTATTCGAGCATTCGTTGAAATTCAACAGGCCCTCACAATATTCGAATTGCTTCGAGTTATTCGAGCATTCGAAAAAATTACGAAAAAAAAGGCATAATGAAAATTCTCGGGTTCTAGCGGTTGATTCCCACGCGACGTTGAAAGTTCGAGTTATTCGAACTTTCACAAAGCGGGCAACCGACGTATAGCCGCAGCTTTACGGGATTAGCTTGCGTAAGCAAACTGCCCCCAGTAAACTGCGTGTAATTCCGGTTGTCGAATCAAACCAGTTAATCGATTCGGTCGTGAGTACGACCCGATTAAAGACTGCGGGAAACTCTTTGGTATCATCGAGTTCCCGAATTTTCCGCGTATCGCTGCAAACAGCGGTCGTGCGAGAGGTATCGAGATTAAGACTCGATCCTTCCTTGATTCAATCGAACGGTCTTACAACCACCTAAAGGGGCCTTATTGGCGTAAATACCTTGGGTGGACTTGCCGCCTTCCAGTCGGAGCGTGGGACGAGTTATTCTAAGCCCAGCTTCCGGCGAATGCCAGAGCGTTGTTCTCTGATCGCCAGTCTTGTACGGTCACTGCGCGTAGAACGCGACTCACAAGGCGTCGTGGTGCCAGTCTCAATAGTAAGACGTCCTATACGCCATTGAAAGACTGCACCGCATCGTGTTCCGTACACACGCATACGAAGACGGTAAGGGGCCGAGGACCGGGTGACGGTTGGAGCCTTACAACCTCCCTCTAGGCACCCTCTCCTGCGACAATCAAGTGTTGCAGTCGAACAGAAAACCGAGAGGAAATTCCCTAATTGGAAGAAAGCGAGCGATTCCCGGTTTAAAGGGAACGCTCACACACGTACAGTCCACTAGCTTAGCTGCGTATCGCGGCGGCAGAGATTCCCGCTCCTAGGTGCGACAAGCACCGACCAGGAGCGTACCAAAGAGAGAAAGACAAGCGACGTGACTCACGTCGACAGGTATTTAACGCCTAGTCGTATCTCTTTCTGTTTCAGGGTAACAACACGGGCCGCAACACAGATCGTCTGGCAGACGGCCGATTGTCAAAAAACCTATACCGACCAAATAAACGGCTTGGTCGCATAAGGCGATCCGGCGGAAACAAAATTATAATTGTCTCGCTTATTCTCCGTCTGTTCCTTCCCTCGAGATCCGGACCCCCGTTAGGCGAGGTATTTTCAAACCTCCTCCCCCTAACATAAGGTCCTTCGAGCCGGATCGAAACGAGGTTGATTGGAACGGGAAAAGAGTGAACACTCTTGTGCGTGAAGGTTTACCACGACAGAGTTTAAATCGAGTTGATTGCCCCTCGATATTTTCAAACCTCCTCCCCCTAACACGCATATTTCTCATACTTCATGGCTAGATCCTGGGCTATTTCTGGATTGTATCACGTAGTAATGTGGTACCACGCTGAAACATTCAATTAAACCTGGTCTTGATAAATATTTTAGAGGATACCGCAAGTTAGGTCTGGGATAGGTCTGGGATTTGCCCTCATCAGACTCATACTTACGCACACTTCACATAATCGTTGAACAGATCCTGGGTTATTTTCTGGTTTGGATCACATAGTAATGTGTTACCAAACTGAAACAGTCGATTAAACCAGGTTTCGATCAATATTTTTGAGGATAACGCATGTTAGGTCTAGGTTAGGCCTGGGATTTTCACTCATCAAACTCATACTTTCGCATTCTTCACATACTTGTTGAACGGATCCTGGGTTTTTTCTGGTTTGCATCATGTAGTAATGTGGGACCACACTGAAACAGTCAATTAAACCTGGTTTCGATCAATATTTTAGAGGATAACGCAAGTTAGGTCTGGGATAGGTCTGGGATTTGCCCTCATCAGGCTCATATTTTCGCGTTTTTCACATACTTGTTGAACAGATCCTGGGTTTTTTCTGGTTTGGATCACGTAGTAGTGTGGTACCACACAGAAACAGTCCATTAAACCTGGTTGCGATCAATATTTTAGAGGATAACGCATGTTAGGTCTGGGTTAGGTCTAGGATTTGCCCTCATCAGGCTCATTCTTTCGCATATTTCTTATACTTGATGGCTAGATCCTAGGCTTTTTCTGGATTGCATCACGTAGTAATGTGGTACCACACTGAAACATTCAATTAAACCTGGTCTTGATAAATATTATAGAGGATAACGCATGTTAGGTCTGGGATAGGTCTGGGATTTGCCATCATCAGGCTCATACTTTCGCAGTTTTAACATGCATGCTGACCTGATCGAGGGTTTTTTTTGGTTTGGATCACGTAGTAAAGTGGTACCACACTAAAACTGTCAATTAAACCTGGTTTCGATCAATATTTTAGAGGATATCGCAAGTTAGGTCTGGGATAGGTCTGTGATTTGCCCTCATCAGACTCATACTTTCGCACACTTCACATACTCGTTGATCAGATCCTGGGTTTTTTTCTGGTTTGGTTCACGTAGTAATGTGGTACCACACTGAAACATTCAATTAAACCGGGTCTTGATAAATATTTTAGAGGATAACGCATGTTAGGTCTGGGTTAGGTCTAGGATTTGCCCTCATCAGGCTCATACTTTCGCATATTTCTCATACCTCATGGCTAGATCCTGGGCTATTTCTGGATTGTATCACGTAGTAATGTGGTACCACGCTGAAATATTCAATTAAACCTGGTCTTGATAAATATATTAGAGGATAACGCAAGTTAGGTCTGGGTTAGGTCTAGGATTTGCCCTCATCAGGCTCATACTTTCGCATATTTCTCATACATCATGGCTAGATCCTGGGCTATTTCTGGATTGGATTACGTAGTAAAGTGGTACCACACTGAAACATTCAATGAAACCTGGTCTGGAGAAATATTTTAGAGGATAACGCATCTTTGGTCTGGGTTAGGTCTAAGATTTGCCCTCATCAGGCTCACAGTTTCGCGTTTTTCACATACTTGTTGAACGGATCCTGCGTTTTTTCTGGTTTGGTTCACGTAGTAAAGTGGGACCACACGGAAACAATCAATTAAACCTGGTCTGGAGAAATATTTTAGAGGATAACGCATCTTTGGTCTGGGTTAGGTCTAAGATTTGCCCTCATCAGGCTCACAGTTTCGCGTTTTTCACATACTTGTTGGACGGATCCTGGGTTTTTTCCGGTTTGGATCACGTAGTAATGTGGGACCACACTGAAACAGTCAATTAAACCTGGTTTCGCTCAATATTTTAGAGGATAACGCATGTTAGGTCTAGGGCAGGCCTGGGATTTTCACTCATCGCACTCATACTTTCGCATTCTTCACATACTTGTTGAATGGATCCTGGGTTTTTTCTGGTTTGCATCACGTAGTAATGTGGTACCACACTAAAACTGTCAATTAAACCTGGTCTTGATAAATATATTAGAGGATAACGCAAGTTAGGTCTGGGATAGGTCTGGGATTTGCCCTCATTAGGCTCATACTTTCGCGTTTTTCACATACTTGTTGAACGGATCCTGCGTTTTTTCTGGTTTGGTTCACGTAGTAAAGTGGGACCACACGGAAACAATCAATGAAACCTGGTCTGGAGAAATATTTTAGAGGATAACGCATCTTTGGTCTGGGTTAGGTCTAAGATTTGCCCTCATCAGGCTCACAGTTTCGCGTTTTTCACATACTCGTTGATCAGATCCTGGGTTTTTTTCTGGTTTGGTTCACGTAGTAATGTGGTACCACACTGAAACATTCAATTAAACCTGGTCTTGATAAATATTTTAGAGGATACCGCAAGTTAGGTCTGGGATAGGTCTAGGATTTGCCCTCATCAGACTCATACTTACGCACACTTCACATACTCGTTGAACAGATCCTGGGTTATTTTCTGGTTTGGATCACATAGTAATGTGGTACCAAACTGAAACAGTCGATTAAACCAGGTTTCGATCAATACTTTTGAGGATAACGCATGTTTGGTCGAGGTTAGGCCTGGGATTTTCACTCATCAGACTCATACTTTCGCATTCTTCACATACTTGTTGAACGGATCCTGCGTTTTTTCTGGTTTGGTTCACGTAGTAAAGTGGGACCACACGGAAACAATCAATTAAACCTGGTCTTGATAAATATATTAGAGGATAACGCATGTTAGGTCTGGGATAGGTCTGGGATTTGCCCTCATCAGACTCATACTTTCGCACACTTCACATACTCGTTGAACAGATCCTGGGTTATTTTCTGGTTTGGATCACATAGTAATGTGGTACCACACTGAAACAGTCGATTAAACCTGGTTTCGCTCAATATTTTAAAGGATAACGCATGTTAGGTCTAGGCCAGGCCTGGGATTTTCACTTATCAGACTCATGCTTTCGCATTCTTCACATACTTATTGAACGGATCCTGGGTTTTTTCTGGTTTGGATCACGTAGTAATGTGGTGCCACACTGAAACATTCAATTAAACCTGGTCTTGATAAATATTTTAGAGGATAACGCATGTTAGGTCAGGGTTAGGTCTAGGATTTGCCCTCATCAGGCTCATACTTTCGCATATTTCTCATACATCATGGCTAGATCCTGGGCTATTTCTGGATTGGATTACGTAGTAAAGTGGTACCACACTGAAACATTCAATGAAACCTGGTCTGGAGAAATATTTTAGAGGATAACGCATCTTTGGTCTGGGTTAGGTCTAAGATTTGCCCTCATCAGGCTCACAGTTTCGCGTTTTTCACATACTTGTTGGACGGATCCTGGGTTTTTTCCGGTTTGGATCACGTAGTAATGTGGGACCACACTGAAACAGTCAATTAAACCTGGTTTCGCTCAATATTTTAGAGGATAACGCATGTTAGGTCTAGGGCAGGCCTGGGATTTTCACTCATCGCACTCATACTTTCGCATTCTTCACATACTTGTTGAATGGATCCTGGGTTTTTTCTGGTTTGCATCACGTAGTAATGTGGTACCACACTAAAACTGTCAATTAAACCTGGTCTTGATAAATATATTAGAGGATAACGCAAGTTAGGTCTGGGATAGGTCTGGGATTTGCCCTCATTAGGCTCATACTTTCGCGTTTTTCACATACTTGTTGAACAGATCCTGGGTTTTTTCTGGTTTGGATCACGTAGTTGTGTGGCACCACACAGAAACAGTCCATTAAACCTGGTTGCGATCAATATTTTAGTGGATAACGCATGTTAGGTCTGGGTTACGTCTAGGATTTGCCCTCATCAGGCTCTTACTATCGCATATTTCTCATACTTCATGGCTAGATCCTGGGCTGTTTCTGCCTTGCATCACGTAGTAATGTGGTACCACACTGAAATATTCAATTAAACCTGGTCTTGATAAATATTTTAGAGGATAACGTATGTTAGGTCTGGGTTACGTTTAGGATTTGCCCTCATCAGGCTAATACTTTCGCGTTTTTCACATACTTGTTGAACTGATCCTGGCTTTTTCTGGTTTGGATCACGTAGTAGTGTGGTTCCACACTGAAACAGTCGATTAAACCAGGTTTCGATCAATATTTTTGAGGATAACGCATGTTAGGTCTAGGTTAGGCCTGGGATTTTCACTCATCAGACTCATACTTTCGCATTCTTCACATACTTGTTGAACGGATCCTGCGTTTTTTCTGGTTTGGATCACGTAGTTATGTGGGACCACATTGAAACAGTCAATTAAACCTGGTTTCGAGCAATATTTTAGAGCATAATTCATGCTAGGTCTAGGTTAGGTCTGGGATTTGCTCTCATCAGGCTCATTCTTTCGCATATTTCTCATACTTGATGGCTAGATCCTGGGCTTCTTCAGGATTGCATCACGTAGTAATGAAGTACAACACTGAAACAGTCAATTAAACCTGGTTTCCATCAATACTTTAGAGGACAACGCAAGTTAGGTCTGGGATAGGTCTGGGATTTGCCCTCATCAGGCACATACTTTCGCGTTTTTCACATACTTGTTGAACAGATCCTGGGTTTTTTCTGGTTTGGATCACGTAGTAGTGTTGTACCATACTGAAACAGTCCATTAAACCTGGTTTCGCTCAATATTTTAGAGGATAACGCATGTTAGGTCTAGGGCAGGCCTGGGATTTTCACTCATCGCACTCATACTTTCGCATTCTTCACATACTTGTTGAACGGATCCTGGGTTTTTTCTGGTTTGGATCACGTAGTAATGTGGTACCACACTAAAACTGTCAATTAAACCTGGTCTTGATAAATATATTAGAGGATAACGCATGTTAGGTCTGGGATAGGTCTGGGATTTGCCCTCATGAGACCCATACTTTCGCACACTTCACATACTCGTTGAACAGATCCTGGGTTATTTTCTGGTTTGGATCACATAGTAATGTGGTACCACACTGAAACAGTCGATTAAACCTGGTTTCGCTCAATATTTTAGAGGATAACGCATGTTAGGTCTAGGTCAGGCCTGGGATTTTCACACATCGGACTCATACTTTCGCATTCTTCACATACTTGTTGAACGGATCCTGGGTTTTTTCTGGTTTGGGTCACGTACTAATGTGGGACCACACTGAAACAGTCAATTAAACCTGGTTTCGCTCAATATTTTAGAGGATAACGCATGTTTGGTCTAGGTCAGGCCTGGTTTTTACACTCATCAGACTCATACTTTCGCATTCTTCACATACTTGTTGAACGGATCCTGGGTTTTTTCTGGTTTGGGTCACGTACTAATGTGGGACCACACTGAAACAGTCAATTAAACCTGGTTTCGACCAATATTTTAGAGAATAATTCATGTTAGGTCTAGGTTAGGTCTGGGATTTGCTCTCATCAGGCTCATACTTTCCCACACTTCACATACTTGTTGAACGGATCCTGGGTTTTTTCTGGTTTGGATCACGTAGTAGTGTGGTACCACACTGAAACAGTCCATTAAACCTGGTTTCGCTCAATATTTTAGAGGATAACGCATGTTAGGTCTAGGTCAGGCCTGGGATTTTCACTCATCAGACTCATACTTTCGCATTCTTCACATACTTGTTGAACAGATCCTGCGTTATTTTCTGGTTTGGATCACATAGTTATGTGGTACCACACTGAAACATATAATTAAACCTGGACTTGTTAAATATTTTAGAGGATAACGCATGTTAGGTCTGGGTTAGGTCTAGGATTTGCCCTCATCAGGCTCATACTTTCGCATATTTCTCATACTTCATGGCTAGTTCCTGGGCTATTTCTGGATTGGATCACGTAGTAAAGTGGTACCACATTGAAACGTTCAATGAAACCTGGTCTGGATAAATATTTTACAGGACAACGCATCTTAGGTCTGGGATAGGTCTAATATTTGCCCTCATCAGGCTCACAGTTTCGCGTTTTTCACATACTTGTTGAACAGATCCTGGGTTTTTTCTGGTTTGGATCACGAAGTAGTGTGGTACCACACTGAAACCGTCCATTAAACCTGGTTTCGCTCAATATTTTAGAGGATAACACATGTTAGGTCTAGGTTAGGTCTGGGATTTGCTCCCATCAGGCTCATTGTTTCGCATATGTCTCATACTTGATGGCTAGATCCTGGGCTTTTTCTGGATTGCATCACGTAGTAACGTAGTACCACACTGAAACAGTCAATGAAACCTGGTTTCCATCAATATTTTAGAGGACAACGCAAGTTAGGTCTAGGTAAGGCCTGAGATTTTCACTGATCAGACTCATACTTTCGCACACTTCACATACTTGTTGAACAGATCCTGGGTTTTTTCTGGTTTGGAGCCCGTAGTAGTGTGGCACCACACTGAAACAGTCCATTAAACCTGGTTTCGCTCAATATTTTAGAGGATAACGCATGTTAGGTCTAGGTCAGGCCTGGGATTTTCACTCATCAGACTCATACCTTTTTTTTTTTTTTTTTTTTTTTGTCGTGGGGAAAATCTTCGAAAGACTCCCTCCCACCTCCTTGGGGAGAGGTGGGAGGGGTGTGTGGGATTCCCCGCGCCCGTACAACGACAGGCGCGGGACCTACCCACTAAAAACCCCACGGTGACCCTTCGGCACGCTTTGGGAGGATACCGGGAATCGCTCGAAGCATTCTTCCGGTATCCTCCCCGTGCCCGCGCTTTCGCGCCCATCCCCCGGGAGGACAATCGGTCCCCCCAGTAGACACACTGCCTCATAGCGGCGGGACGGGGCCACACCATCCCGCCGCTATCCGTCCCGGGGCCGCGTTTAGTGGCGGCTGCGAGCCCCAACTCGCAACCGCCCGCGACCCCGTTTCCACCCCTCGGCAGCCGGGCGTTCATGGCCGCACCAGACCACCGAGGGTGCCTCCCCTTGCGTCGGACCGGTAGGTGGAGGCACTCCTACCCCCAACCGGTCCGACCCGGCGCCGCCTGGCGGGAGGAGGGTCCCCTCAGGACCCCCCTCCCAGCCTAGGTCATCCGCCACGCCGAGGCGGCCGCCCGCGACGCCTCGCGACCGGGCGACGACCTCGGGCCACCGCACGAGCGGAGCTTCAGCGCGCCGCTGAAGCTCGCGCTCCCTCCCCGCGGCCTCCTTCTGCAACATTACGTTCTCGCAGAAGGAGGCCACGGCCCTCCACTTCTCCTCGCTGCCGAGCATGGCGCGCACCACGCCCGGCAGCGAGACATCCCGCCCGACGACGCCGACCAGGACACGGCGCTCCCCCTCCCACGCGGGGCATACCTCCAGGGTATGATCCGCCGTGTCCTGCTCAGCGTCGCAGTGGCAGCAACGCGCCGTCGGCTCCTTCCCTATCCGGCACAGGTATCTTCCGAAGCTGCCATGCCCGGAAAATACCTGTGCCAGCCGGTAGGTGAGGCTGCCATGGCCTCTGTCCAGCCACTCCTTCAGGAGTGGCCGAACAGCCCCGACAGTCCGGTGCCCCGCGGTTGGCAGAGCCAGCCGCTCCTGCCACGCGAGCAACACGGACTGCCGGGCCTGGCGCTTCAAATCGCCCCAAGCAGGTTCCTGCCCGCCCGGGACCGCCCCCACCCCCGCGCGACGGTCGACGCTGTGTCGGTACATCAACGCGTGCGACCGCGCGAGCAGGTCCATGGGCGGCATCCCCGCTAGAACCGTCGCCGCCCCATGTGACATGGTCCGATACCCGCGGACGACCCTGAGCGCCATGCGCCTCTGCACCCGCCGCAGCATAGTCATGCTGCGCCGGGAGGCAGCCAGGTCGTCCGCCCAGACGGGGGCCCCGTATAGGGCCACCGACTGGACCATTGCCACATAGAGGCGACGAACTCGGCCCGCCGGGCCCCCCAGGTTGGGCAGGATCCGGCCCAGAGCCGCAACCATCCTTTCCAACCGGGGGACCAGGCAGCGGAAATGCTTCTCGAAACGCCAGTGGCTATCGAGGATCAGCCCCAGATACCTGATCTGGGGCTTCACCTCGATGTCAGCCCCACCCACCCGAATCAGAGGGGGTGGCGGATCCTGCCGAGGTGAATGAAACGCAATCACCTCGGTCTTATGGACCGCCACCGTCATCCCCATCCCCCTGATCCGGTCGACGACGCGTTGCGACCCCTCCTCCGCGCGACGCATGGCCCTCCCCCAGTGCGCCCCGACAGCCAGCACCAGTGTGTCATCCGCATAACACACCGTGCTGACGCCGTCGGGGAGGCCGGCCCGCAACACCGAGTCGTACGCGATGTTCCACAGGAGTGGCCCGAGGACCGACCCCTGCGGAACACCCCAGTACACCTCCCTCCGCATATCACCATCCCGGCCCGGATACTCGATCCACCTGCCGCGGAGATAATCCCCGACGACCGCCCTGAGACAAGGGGGGACTCGATGATATTCGAGTCCCCTCCTTATCTCTTCCCAGGGGAGGGTGTTAAAGGCATTGGCAATATCCAAGGATATTGCCAATGCCACCCCTCCCCGGGAGACGGCCGCCCCCGAGAGGGCCCTCACACGACCTATCGCGTCGATAGTCGATCGGCCCCCCCGGAAACCGAACTGGCAGTCGGCCAGACCGGGATCACCCCGCGACAGGTGCTCGACGAGGCGGGCAGCAATCACACGCTCGAAGAGCTTGCCCACCTCGTCGAGGAGACAAATGGGCCGGTATGCGGAGGGAGACTCCGCGGGCCGACCCTCCTTCCGGAGGAGGACCATCCTCGCCACCTTCCAACTGGGGGGGAATCGCCCGTCCCTCAGGCAGCGGTCGAACAACCGCCTGAGGTCGGCCCCAAGGACGCCCTGGGTCAAGACCCAAACCCGGCCGGGCACACCATCCGGACCCGGGGCCGTGTTACGAACCCCGAGCCGTCTGATGGCCGCTGCCAGCTCCTCCTGCGTGACCCCCATCTCGGCCGTCCACTCCACTGGGACAGCCGCCGCCGCCGGAGGACGCGGTCCCCTCTCCCCAATTGGGAAGAGTGTATTGACCACGTCCTCCAGCAGCCGGGGGTCAAGACCCTCGGTGAGGGGGGGCGCCCACGGGCGGAGCTTATTCAGCACCACCTTATATGGGCGCCCCCATGGATCGTCATCAAGGGTCTGGAGGAGCTCCTTCCATGCCTGGGTCTTGGCCCGTTTGATGGCGACCTGCAGAGCAACCCGCGCCACGCGGTATGCTCCATACAGGTCATCAGCTGCCCTCGCTCGCGCCACGCCGTCGCCTGTACGTTGACGACGGCGCGCGCGGGTGTACTGGCGTCGGGCGCGGACAGTCGCGACTCGCAACTCCGCGATCGCGTCCGACCACCAGTACACCGCCCGGCGAGGAGAAGCCCGCCCGACCCGAGGCATCGCCGCGTCGCAAATACCCGCGACCAATGCTCCGAGCCGGGCGACCTCCCCCTCTATGCTCGGCAACTCGGCCGCTCCCTGCGGCCAAGTTGCAGCGAGGGCAGCTGCCATCAAGGCGTCCTTGTCCAGGCGCCCAAGCGCCCAGCGGCGTGGTGGGGTGCCACGCAGGCGGCCGTGTCGGGATGCACTCGCGGCGGCAGAGACCTCCATCCGGATGTACCGGTGATCGGAGAGTGTCTCTGCCCCCGCGACCACGTGCCAACCCGACACCATGCGCACGGCGTTGGGGGTCGCGAATCCAACATCCACGATGGACCCCCCATATCGCCGCACGCATGTGTGCTCCGACCCCCGGTTCAATACCCGGAGGTCGAGCCCCGCCGCCCAATCGCTCAGGATCCCGCCGCGAACGGAGGTCCTGGGGGATCCCCAAGCCACCGACTTGGCATTAAAATCCCCCAGGACCAGCACCGGCCGGGCCGCGTAGCGCTGCACGCATGCCGCGACCTCGGCCAAGTACAGCTCGAACGCAGCGTGACCGCTACGGGGCGAAATGTAGCACCCCACCACAGCGACTCCCCCCCAGTCCACGGCGACGAATCCCCGACCGCGCTCCAACAAGGAGAACGGTGGGGACCAGTCGCCCCCTCCCCATACCGTCGCCACCAAGCCTTCCGCGTCGCCCACCCAATGAGGGTGATCAGGGACGCGGTACGGCTCGGCAGCGACCGCCAGGCCAACCCCCCACTCCGCGAGGACTTGGTACATCAAGTCCTGTGCCGCGCGGCAGTGGTTGAGGTTGGCCTGGAGGAGGAGGCGTGGCGGCATTAATTAATGGCCGCGCCAGCCTCCTCCCGGCCGTCCGTCCCCGTAGCACCGTCCACCTCCATGGAGGACGATGCCACCGCCCTCGGCACCGGAGCCGGTGCAGCCCGCCTCTTCCTCTCCTTCCGGGAGGGGGGGGGAGCACTTCTTGCTCCCCACCCTGTGATCGGCTGGCCTCCCCATGTCCGCACACAGCGGGCAGTGGGGGGCCGCCGAGCACTGGCTCGCACGGTGCTCTTTGGCACCGCAGCGGTAACACTGACCGCTGCGGTCCACCGGCGAGGTGCACCACTGCCTCACGTGCCCCAATTCGAGGCAGCGGTGACACTGGAGCGGGCGCGGCGCGAGGATTTCCACTCGCGCCGAAACCCACCCCACCAACACCCTCCCGGATTCCGCCACCTTACGGGCGGCGGAGAGGGGGCACCGGGCCCACACCGACCCGAGGCCGGAGGGCGACCTGCGGATCTCTCCGATCCGCAGGTCCTCCACAGGACAGTCCCCCGCCCTCGCAAGGGCACGGGACACATCCTGTGCGCTGACCGAGTCGTCCAGCCCACAAACGCGCATCTCCGTGCGCTTCGTGGGCCGGGCGACCCGGACACCTCGCTCGCCCAGCTGCTCCCGGAGCCTCTCGGCGAGACGATCCGCCTTCGCGCCGCCTTCTGCACCGGGGATCTCCAGCAAGAGACCCCCGGTCACGGCCCTCTTCGCCCTCACGGAGGCGATGCCCAGCTCTTCCAGGGAGATATTCTCCCTGACGAGCCGCATCGCCTCCGCGAGGGTCAGGTCGCCCCCCTGCGCAACGGTCAGCGTCACCGCTGCCGTTTTTGGGGGACGACCTGGTCGTGCCTTCCCGACCTTCGCTGCCTTTACCTTGGCCGCCGGCGGCGGAGGCGGAGGCTGCGGTTGCGAGGCCTTCCTCGCCGCCCGCTTCGCCTTCCGCCCCACCACCTCACTCCACGCCACCCCCCCTTGGGAGGGTGCCGTGGAGGACGCGACCACCGCGACCGCGGGTACACCACCCCCCCTTGGGGGTCGCGACCCGGGGCCCTGGTGCCGCAACGCTGGGCGGAGCCTTCACTCCGCCCTTCTTTGCCTTCCCCGACTGTACCGGAACAGGTCGGGGAGGCACCGCCTTCCTGCTGACCGCTCTTCCGGCGAGGAGCTCCTCCCGGAAGGCGGCCAGCTTGCCATCAATCATGTCCCCAATCCTCCTCAGAAGATCGTCTTCTGAGGAGGACGGGGACTTCTTCACGGGCGGAGTGCGTGTGGAGGGGCCCGCGGTGCCCCGCACCACTGCCGCCGCACTCCGCTTATTTACCTCCGCCGAGGGACGCGGCGGTGGAGGAGGAGGGAGGATGGGAGGGAGGGCCGCGCTGTTCCACAGCGCCTCTGCCCTCCTCCTCCCCTGTCGCTCCTCCTCCAACAGGAGCTGCAGACGGGCGTTCCGCCCTCTGAGCTCCCGCGCCGCCTCCATCATTTCCTCCGCCGCGGCCTTCAGGGCCTCCGCGCCACAGCTTTTCTGCCCCTTAAAGGCGCAGGCAGCGGCGACTTTCTCCACCCGCCTCAGGGACGAGGAGATCCTCTCCGATATCTCCTCGGTCACCTCGTCCCTGAGGCAACTCAGCCTCACCGACGGGCTCATCGCCCCGCCCACCTCGACGACGGCCTGCCCCGCCCTCTTCCTCTTAGAGCCTATGAGGCTCCTGGTAGAGGAGAAGGACGAGACTGACGCAGTCTCGTCGTCCTCCTCCACCTTCCACGAAGCCGGGCCAGGCGCTGGAGGCGGCGCGAGCGCCGTCACTCCAGTCCCAACACCGCCTTCGTCCTCCCCCTCTGACTTACCCCGTCCCATCCCCGTTTCAATATTGAACTCCATAATATTCCCACGAGCAGGTCGGAAGAAAAGGTCCGCCCGGGCAGAGCCGCCTTACCCGGGTAAGCCTATATACTCCGGGGGTTCGGCAGGTTCCCCGGAGGTGGTCGCTTGGGATTGGGCCTTCTCCCCCAACCATGCATCCCATCGCCGCGCACCATAGCTTAGGATTGGAGGGCGATTTTATAGAGTCGCCATACTCGTGGCCCAGGCGGTTAAGCCAAGACCCCCGTTCCTCCTGCCGTCACGTACCATTCGCAAAACCAATAGGGAATTGTGAATGGGTCGTTGTGACGACCAACAGGAGGCTTACGGTGTGTGTATGACTCGGGTACCCCGGGTTCGTTAAGCCCGTACTGCAGCTGAAAGGCTGGCAGCCCCTGAGGGGATCATGCTCATACTTTCGCATCTTTCTCATACATCATGGCTAGATCCTGGGCTATTTCTGGATTGTATCACGTAGTAATGTGGTACCACGCTGAAACAGTCGATTAAACCTGGTTCCGATCAATATTTTAGAGGATAACGCAAGTTAAGTCTGGGATTGGTCTGGGATTTGACCTCATCAGACTCATACTTTCGCACACTTCACATACTTGTTGAACAGATCCTGGGTTTTTTCTGGTTTGGATCCCGTAGTAGTGTGGTACCACACTGAAACAGTCCATTAAACCTGGTTTCGCTCAATATTTTAGAGGATAACGCATGTTAGGTCTAGGTCAGGCCTGGGATTTTCACTCATCAGACTCATACTTTCGCATTCTTCACATACTTGTTGAACGGATCCTGGGTTTTTTTTGGTTTGGATCACGTAGTAATGTGGGTCCACACTGAAACAATCAATTAAACCTGGTCTTGATAAATATTTTAGAGGATAACGCATGTTAGGTCTGGGATAGGTATGGGATTTGCCCTCATCAGACTCATACTTTCGCACACTTCACATACTCGTTGAACAGATCCTGGGTTATTTTCTGGTTTGGATCACATAGTAATGTGGTACCACACTGAAACAGTCGATTAAACCAGGTTTCGATCAATATTTTTGAGGATAACGCATGTTAGGGCTAGGTTAAGCCTGGGATTTTCACTCATCAGACTCATACTTTCGCATTCTTCACATATTTGTTGAACGGATCCTGGGTTTTTTCTGGTTTGGATCACGTTGTAGTGTGGGACCAAACTGAAACAATCAATTAAACCTGGTCTTGATAAATATCTTAGAGGATAACGCATGTTAGGTTTGGGTTAGGTCTAGGATTTGCCCTCAGCAGGCTCATGCTTTCGCATATCTCTCATACTTCATGGCTAGATCCTGGGCTGTTTCTGGATTGTATCACGTAGTAATGTGGTACCACGCTGAAACAGTCAATTAAACCTGGTTTCGATCAATATTTTAGAGGATAACGCAAGTTAGGTCTGGCACAGGTCTGGGATTCGCCCTCATCAGGCTCATACTTTCGCGTTTTTCACATACTTGTTGAACAGATCCTGAGTTTTTTCTGGTTTGTATCACGTAGTAGTGTGGTACCACACTGAAACAGTCCATTAAACCTGGTTTGGATCAATATTCTAGAGGATAACGCATGTTAGGTCTAGGTTAGCCCTGGTATTTTCACTCATCAGACTCATACTTTCGCATTCTTCTCATACTTGTTGAACTGATCCTGGGTTTTTTCTGGTTTGTATCACGTAGTAGTGTGGTACCACACTGAAACAGTCCATTAAACCTGGTTTGGATCAATATTTTAGAGGATAACGCATGTTAGGTCTAGGTTAGCCCTGGTATTTTCACTCATCAGACTCATACTTTCGCATTCTTCTCATACTTGTTGAACTGATCCTGGGTTTTTTCTGGCTTGGATCACGTAGTAATGTGGTACCACACTGAAACAGTCGTTTAAACCTGGTTTCGATCAATATTTTAGAGGATAACGCAAGTTAAGTCTGGGATTGGTCTGGGATTTGACCTCATCAGACTCATACTTTCGCACACTTCACATACTCGTTGAACAGATCCTGGGTTACTTTCTGGTTTGCAGCACATAGTAATGTGGTACCACACCGAAACAGTCGATTAAACCAGGTTTCGATCAATATTTTTGAGGATAACGCATGTTAGGTCTGGGTCAGGTCCAGAATTTGCCCTCATCATGCTCATACTTTCGCATCTTTCTCATACATCATGGCTAGATCCTGGGCTATTTCTGGATTGTATCACGTAGTAATGTGGTACCACGCTGAAACAGTCGATTAAACCTGGTTTCGATCAATATTTTAGAGGATAACGCAAGTTAAGTCTGGGATTGGTCTGGGATTTGACCTCATCAGACTCATACTTTCACACACTTCACATACTTGTTGAACAGATCATGGGTTTTTTCTGGTTTGGATCCCGTAGTAATCTGGGACCACACTGAAACAGTCGACTAAACCTGGTTTCGCTCAATATTTTAGAGGATAACGCATGTTAGGTCTAGGTCAGGCCTGGGATTTTCACTCATCAGACTCATACTTTCGCATTCTTCACATACTTGTTGAACGGATGCTGGGTTTTTTCTGCTTTGGATCACGTAGTAATGTGGGTCCACACTGAAACAATCAATTAAACCTGGTCTTGATAAATATTTTAGAGGATAACGCATGTTAGGTCTGGGATAGGTATGGGATTTGCCCTCATCAGACTCATACTTTCACACACTTCACATACTTGTTGAACAGATCATGGGTTTTTTCTGGATTGTATCACGTAGTAATGTGGTACCACGCTGAAACAGTCGATTAAACCTGGTTTCGATCAATATTTTAGAGGATAACGCAAGTTAAGTCTGGGATTGGTCTGGGATTTTCACTCATCAGACTCATACTTTCGCATTCTGCACATACTTGTTGAACGGATGCTGGGTTTTTTCTGGTTTGGATCACGTTGTAATGTGGGACCACACTGAAACAGTCGTTTAAACCTGGTTTCGATCAATATTTTAGAGGATAACGCAAGTTAAGTCTGGGATTGGTCTGGGAGTTGACCTCATCAGACTCATACTTTCGCACACTTCACATACTCGTTGAACAGATCCTGGGTTACTTTCTGGTTTGCAGCACATAGTAATGTGGTACCACACCGAAACAGTCGATTAAACCAGGTTTCGATCAATATTTTTGAGGATAACGCATGTTAGGTCTGGGTCAGGTCCAGAATTTGCCCTCATCATGCTCATACTTTCGCATCTTTCTCATACATCATGGCTAGATCCTGGGCTATTTCTGGATTGTATCACGTAGTAATGTGGTACCACGCTGAAACAGTCGATTAAACCTGGTTCCGATCAATATTTTAGAGGATAACGCAAGTTAAGTCTGGGATTGGTCTGGGATTTGACCTCATCAGACTCATACTTTCGCACACTTCACATACTTGTTGAACAGATCCTGGGTTTTTTCTGGTTTGGATCCCGTAGTAGTGTGGTACCACACTGAAACAGTCCATTAAACCTGGTTTCGCTCAATATTTTAGAGGATAACGCATGTTAGGTCTAGGTCAGGCCTGGGATTTTCACTCATCAGACTCATACTTTCGCATTCTTCACATACTTGTTGAACGGATCCTGGGTTTTTTTTGGTTTGGATCACGTAGTAATGTGGGTCCACACTGAAACAATCAATTAAACCTGGTCTTGATAAATATTTTAGAGGATAACGCATGTTAGGTCTGGGATAGGTATGGGATTTGCCCTCATCAGACTCATACTTTCGCACACTTCACATACTCGTTGAACAGATCCTGGGTTATTTTCTGGTTTGGATCACATAGTAATGTGGTACCACACTGAAACAGTCGATTAAACCAGGTTTCGATCAATATTTTTGAGGATAACGCATGTTAGGGCTAGGTTAAGCCTGGGATTTTCACTCATCAGACTCATACTTTCGCATTCTTCACATATTTGTTGAACGGATCCTGGGTTTTTTCTGGTTTGGATCACGTTGTAGTGTGGGACCAAACTGAAACAATCAATTAAACCTGGTCTTGATAAATATCTTAGAGGATAACGCATGTTAGGTTTGGGTTAGGTCTAGGATTTGCCCTCAGCAGGCTCATGCTTTCGCATATCTCTCATACTTCATGGCTAGATCCTGGGCTGTTTCTGGATTGTATCACGTAGTAATGTGGTACCACGCTGAAACAGTCAATTAAACCTGGTTTCGATCAATATTTTAGAGGATAACGCAAGTTAGGTCTGGCACAGGTCTGGGATTCGCCCTCATCAGGCTCATACTTTCGCGTTTTTCACATACTTGTTGAACAGATCCTGAGTTTTTTCTGGTTTGTATCACGTAGTAGTGTGGTACCACACTGAAACAGTCCATTAAACCTGGTTTGGATCAATATTCTAGAGGATAACGCATGTTAGGTCTAGGTTAGCCCTGGTATTTTCACTCATCAGACTCATACTTTCGCATTCTTCTCATACTTGTTGAACTGATCCTGGGTTTTTTCTGGTTTGTATCACGTAGTAGTGTGGTACCACACTGAAACAGTCCATTAAACCTGGTTTGGATCAATATTTTAGAGGATAACGCATGTTAGGTCTAGGTTAGCCCTGGTATTTTCACTCATCAGACTCATACTTTCGCATTCTTCTCATACTTGTTGAACTGATCCTGGGTTTTTTCTGGCTTGGATCACGTAGTAATGTGGTACCACACTGAAACAGTCGTTTAAACCTGGTTTCGATCAATATTTTAGAGGATAACGCAAGTTAAGTCTGGGATTGGTCTGGGATTTGACCTCATCAGACTCATACTTTCGCTCACTTCACATACTCGTTGAACAGATCCTGGGTTACTTTCTGGTTTGCAGCACATAGTAATGTGGTACCACACCGAAACAGTCGATTAAACCAGGTTTCGATCAATATTTTTGAGGATAACGCATGTTAGGTCTGGGTCAGGTCCAGAATTTGCCCTCATCATGCTCATACTTTCGCATCTTTCTCATACATCATGGCTAGATCCTGGGCTATTTCTGGATTGTATCACGTAGTAATGTGGTACCACGCTGAAACAGTCGATTAAACCTGGTTTCGATCAATATTTTAGAGGATAACGCAAGTTAAGTCTGGGATTGGTCTGGGATTTGACCTCATCAGACTCATACTTTCACACACTTCACATACTTGTTGAACAGATCATGGGTTTTTTCTGGTTTGGATCCCGTAGTAATCTGGGACCACACTGAAACAGTCGACTAAACCTGGTTTCGCTCAATATTTTAGAGGATAACGCATGTTAGGTCTAGGTCAGGCCTGGGATTTTCACTCATCAGACTCATACTTTCGCATTCTTCACATACTTGTTGAACGGATGCTGGGTTTTTTCTGCTTTGGATCACGTAGTAATGTGGGTCCACACTGAAACAATCAATTAAACCTGGTCTTGATAAATATTTTAGAGGATAACGCATGTTAGGTCTGGGATAGGTATGGGATTTGCCCTCATCAGACTCATACTTTCACACACTTCACATACTTGTTGAACAGATCATGGGTTTTTTCTGGATTGTATCACGTAGTAATGTGGTACCACGCTGAAACAGTCGATTAAACCTGGTTTCGATCAATATTTTAGAGGATAACGCAAGTTAAGTCTGGGATTGGTCTGGGATTTTCACTCATCAGACTCATACTTTCGCATTCTGCACATACTTGTTGAACGGATGCTGGGTTTTTTCTGGTTTGGATCACGTTGTAATGTGGGACCACACTGAAACAGTCGTTTAAACCTGGTTTCGATCAATATTTTAGAGGATAACGCAAGTTAAGTCTGGGATTGGTCTGGGATTTGACCTCATCAGACTCATACTTTCGCACACTTCACATACTCGTTGAACAGATCCTGGGTTACTTTCTGGTTTGCAGCACATAGTAATGTGGTACCACACCGAAACAGTCGATTAAACCAGGTTTCGATCAATATTTTTGAGGATAACGCATGTTAGGTCTGGGTCAGGTCCAGAATTTGCCCTCATCATGCTCATACTTTCGCATCTTTCTCATACATCATGGCTAGATCCTGGGCTATTTCTGGATTGTATCACGTAGTAATGTGGTACCACGCTGAAACAGTCGATTAAACCTGGTTTCGATCAATATTTTAGAGGATAACGCAAGTTAAGTCTGGGATTGGTCTGGGATTTGACCTCATCAGACTCATACTTTCACACACTTCACATACTTGTTGAACAGATCATGGGTTTTTTCTGGTTTGGATCCCGTAGTAATCTGGGACCACACTGAAACAGTCGACTAAACCTGGTTTCGCTCAATATTTTAGAGGATAACGCATGTTAGGTCTAGGTCAGGCCTGGGATTTTCACTCATCAGACTCATACTTTCGCATTCTTCACATACTTGTTGAACGGATGCTGGGTTTTTTCTGCTTTGGATCACGTAGTAATGTGGGTCCACACTGAAACAATCAATTAAACCTGGTCTTGATAAATATTTTAGAGGATAACGCATGTTAGGTCTGGGATAGGTATGGGATTTGCCCTCATCAGACTCATACTTTCACACACTTCACATACTTGTTGAACAGATCATGGGTTTTTTCTGGATTGTATCTCGTAGTAATGTGGTACCACGCTGAAACAGTCGATTAAACCTGGTTTCGATCAATATTTTAGAGGATAACGCAAGTTAAGTCTGGGATTGGTCTGGGATTTTCACCCATCAGACTCATACTTTCGCATTCTGCACATACTTGTTGAACGGATGCTGGGTTTTTTCTGGTTTGGATCACGTTGTAATGTGGGACCACACTGAAACAATCAATTAAACCTGGTCTTGATAAATGTTTTGGAGGATAACGCATGTTAGGCTTGGGTTAGGTCTAGGATTTGACCTCAGAAGGCTCATACTTTCGCATATCTCTCATACTTCATGGCTAGATCCTGGGCTATTTCTGGATTGTATCACGTAGTAGTGTGGTACCACACTGATACAGTCCATTAAACCTGGTTTGGATGAATATTTAAGAGGATAACGCATGTAAGGTCTAGGTTAGCCCTGGGATTTCCACTCATCAGACTCATAATTTCGCATTCTTCTCATACTTGTTGAACTGATCCTGGGTTTTTTCTGGTTTGGATCACGTAGTAATGTGGTACCACACAGAAACAGACGATTAAACCTGGTTTCGATCAATATCTTAGAGGATAACGCAAGTTAAGTCTGGGAATGGTCTGGGATTTGACCTCATTAGACTCATACTTTCGCACACTTCACATACTCGTTGAACAGATCCTGGGTTATTTTCTGGTTTGGATCACATAGTAATGTGGTACCACACTGAAACAGTCGATTAAACCAGGTTTCGATCAATATTTTAGAGGATAACGCATGTTAGGTCTAGGTTAGGCCTGGGATTTTCACTCATCAGTCTGATACTTTCGCATTCTTCACATACTTGTTGAACGGATGCTGGGTTTTTTCTGGTTTGGATCACGTAGTAATGTGGGTCCACACTGAAGCAATCAATTAAACCTGGTCTTGATAAATATTTTAGAGGATAACGCATGTTAGGTCTGGGATAGGTCTGGGATTTGCCCTCATCAGGCTCATACTTTCGCGTTTTTCACATACTTGTTGAACAGATCCTGGGTTTTTTCTGGTTTGGATCCCGTAGTAGTGTGGTACCACAATAAAACAGTCAATTAAACCTGGTTTCGATCAATATTTTAGAGGATATCGCAAGTTAGGCCTGGGATAGGTCTGGGATTTTCACTCATCAGACTCATACTTTCGCATTCTTCACATACTTGTTGGACGGATCCTGGGTTTTTTCTGGATTGGATCCCGTAGTAATGTGGTACCACACTGAAACATTCAATGAAACCTGGTCTGGATAAATATTTTAGAGGATAACGCAAGTTAGGTCTGGGATAGCCCTGGTATTTTCACTCATCAGACTCATACTTTCGCATTCTTCTCATACTTGTTGAACTGATCCTGGGTTTTTTCTGGCTTGGATCACGTAGTAATGTGGGTCCACACTGAAACAATCAATTAAACCTGGTCTTGATAAATATTTTAGAGGATAACGCATGTTAGGTCTGGGATAGGTATGGGATTTGCCCTCATCAGACTCATACTTTCGCACACTTCACATACTCGTTGAACAGATCCTGGGTTATTTTCTGGTTTGGATCACATAGTAATGTGGTACCACACTGAAACAGTCGATTAAACCAGGTTTCGATCAATATTTTTGAGGATAACGCATGTTAGGGCTAGGTTAAGCCTGGGATTTTCACTCATCAGACTCATACTTTCGCATTCTTCACATACTTGTTGGACGGATCCTGGGTTTTTTCTGGATTGGATCCCGTAGTAATGTGGTACCACACTGAAACATTCAATGAAACCTGGTCTGGATAAATATTTTAGAGGATAACGCAAGTTAGGTCTGGGATAGCCCTGGTATTTTCACTCATCAGACTCATACTTTCGCATTCTTCTCATACTTGTTGAACTGATCCTGGGTTTTTTCTGGCTTGGATCACGTAGTAATGTGGGTCCACACTGAAACAATCAATTAAACCTGGTCTTGATAAATATTTTAGAGGATAACGCATGTTAGGTCTGGGATAGGTCTGGGATTTGCCCTCATCAGGCTCATACTTTCGCGTTTTTCACATACTTGTTGAACAGATCCTGGGTTTTTTCTGGTTTGGATCCCGTAGTAATGTGGTACCACACTGAAACATTCAATGAAACCTGGTCTGGATAAATATTTTAGAGGATAACGCAAGTTAGGTCTGGGATAGCCCTGGTATTTTCACTCATCAGACTCATACTTTCGCATTCTTCTCATACTTGTTGAACTGATCCTGGGTTTTTTCTGGCTTGGATCACGTAGTAATGTGGGTCCACACTGAAACAATCAATTAAACCTGGTCTTGATAAATATTTTAGAGGATAACGCATGTTAGGTCTGGGATAGGTCTGGGATTTGCCCTCATCAGGCTCATACTTTCGCGTTTTTCACATACTTGTTGAACAGATCCTGGGTTTTTTCTGGTTTGGATCCCGTAGTAGTGTGGTACCACAATAAAACAGTCAATTAAACCTGGTTTCGATCAATATTTTAGAGGATATCGCAAGTTAGGCCTGGGATAGGTCTGGGATTTGCCCTCATCAGGCTCATACTTTCGCGTTTTTCACATACTTGTTGAACAGATCCTGGGTTTTTTCTGGTTTGGATCCCGTAGTAGTGTGGTACCACACTGAAACAGTCCATTAAACCTGGTTTCGCTCAATATTTTAGAGGATAACGCATGTTAGGTCTAGGTCAGGCCTGGGATTTTCACTCATCAGACTCATACTTTCGCATTCTTCACATACTTGTTGAACGGATCCTGGGTTTTTTTTGGTTTGGATCACGTAGTAATGTGGGTCCACACTGAAACAATCAATTAAACCTGGTCTTGATAAATATTTTAGAGGATAACGCATGTTAGGTCTGGGATAGGTATGGGATTTGCCCTCATCAGACTCATACTTTCGCACACTTCACATACTCGTTGAACAGATCCTGGGTTATTTTCTGGTTTGGTTCACATAGTAATGTGGTACCACACTGAAACAGTCGATTAAACCAGGTTTCGATCAATATTTTTGAGGATAACGCATGTTAGGGCTAGGTTAAGCCTGGGATTTTCACTCATCAGACTCATACTTTCGCATTCTTCACATACTTGTTGAACGGATCCTGGGTTTTTTCTGGTTTGGATCACGTTGTAGTGTGGGACCAAACTGAAACAATCAATTAAACCTGGTCTTGATAAATATCTTAGAGGATAACGCATGTTAGGTTTGGGTTAGGTCTAGGATTTGCCCTCAGCAGGCTCATGCTTTCGCATATCTCTCATACTTCATGGCTAGATCCTGGGCTGTTTCTGGATTGTATCACGTAGTAATGTGGTACCACGCTGAAACAGTCAATTAAACCTGGTTTCGATCAATATTTTAGAGGATAACGCAAGTTAGGTCTGGCACAGGTCTGGGATTCGCCCTCATCAGGCTCATACTTTCGCGTTTTTCACATACTTGTTGAACAGATCCTGGGTTTTTTCTGGTTTGTATCACGTAGTAGTGTGGTACCACACTGAAACAGTCCATTAAACCTGGTTTGGATCAATATTTTAGAGGATAACGCATGTTAGGTCTAGGTTAGCCCTGGTATTTTCACTCATCAGACTCATACTTTCGCATTCTTCTCATACTTGTTGAACTGATCCTGGGTTTTTTCTGGTTTGTATCACGTAGTAGTGTGGTACCACACTGAAACAGTCCATTAAACCTGGTTTGGATCAATATTTTAGAGGATAACGCATGTTAGGTCTAGGTTAGCCCTGGTATTTTCACTCATCAGACTCATACTTTCGCATTCTTCTCATACTTGTTGAACTGATCCTGGGTTTTTTCTGGCTTGGATCACGTAGTAATGTGGTACCACACTGAAACAGTCGATTAAACCTGGTTTCGATCAATATTTTAGAGGATAACGCAAGTTAAGTCTGGGATTGGTCTGGGATTTGACCTCATCAGACTCATACTTTCGCACACTTCACATACTCGTTGAACAGATCCTGGGTTACTTTCTGGTTTGCAGCACATAGTAATGTGGTACCACACCGAAACAGTCGATTAAACCAGGTTTCGATCAATATTTTTGAGGATAACGCATGTTAGGTCTGGGTCAGGTCCAGAATTTGCCCTCATCATGCTCATACTTTCGCATCTTTCTCATACATCATGGCTAGATCCTGGGCTATTTCTGGATTGTATCACGTAGTAATGTGGTACCACGCCGAAACAGTCGATTAAACCTGGTTTCGATCAATATTTTAGAGGATAACGCAAGTTAAGTCTGGGATTGGTCTGGGATTTGACCTCATCAGACTCATACTTTCACACACTTCACATACTTGTTGAACAGATCATGGGTTTTTTCTGGTTTGGATCCCGTAGTAATCTGGGACCACACTGAAACAGTCGACTAAACCTGGTTTCGCTCAATATTTTAGAGGATAACGCATGTTAGGTCTAGGTCAGGCCTGGGATTTTCACTCATCAGACTCATACTTTCGCATTCTTCACATACTTGTTGAACGGATGCTGGGTTTTTTCTGCTTTGGATCACGTAGTAATGTGGGTCCACACTGAAACAATCAATTAAACCTGGTCTTGATAAATATTTTAGAGGATAACGCATGTTAGGTCTGGGATAGGTATGGGATTTGCCCTCATCAGACTCATACTTTCACACACTTCACATACTTGTTGAACAGATCATGGGTTTTTTCTGGTTTGGATCCCGTAGTAGTGTGGTACCACACTGAAACAGTCCATTAAACCTGGTTTCGCTCAATATTTTAGAGGATAACGCATGTTAGGTCTAGGTCAGGCCTGGGATTTTCACTCATCAGACTCATACTTTCGCATTCTGCACATACTTGTTGAACGGATGCTGGGTTTTTTCTGGTTTGGATCACGTTGTAATGTGGGACCACACTGAAACAATCAATTAAACCTGGTCTTGATAAATGTTTTGGAGGATAACGCATGTTAGGCTTGGGTTAGGTCTAGGATTTGACCTCAGCAGGCTCATACTTTCGCATATCTCTCATACTTCATGGCTAGATCCTGGGCTATTTCTGGATTGTATCACGTAGTAGTGTGGTACCACACTGATACAGTCCATTAAACCTGGTTTGGATGAATATTTAAGAGGATAACGCATGTAAGGTCTAGGTTAGCCCTGGGATTTCCACTCATCAGACTCATACTTTCGCATTCTTCTCATACTTGTTGAACTGATCCTGGGTTTTTTCTGGTTTGGATCACGTAGTAATGTGGTACCACACAGAAACAGACGATTAAACCTGGTTTCGATCAATATCTTAGAGGATAACGCAAGTTAAGTCTGGGAATGGTCTGGGATTTGACCTCATTAGACTCATACTTTCGCACACTTCACATACTCGTTGAACAGATCCTGGGTTATTTTCTGGTTTGGATCACATAGTAATGTGGTACCACACTGAAACAGTCGATTAAACCAGGTTTCGATCAATATTTTAGAGGATAACGCATGTTAGGTCTAGGTTAGGCCTGGGATTTTCACTCATCAGTCTGATACTTTCGCATTCTTCACATACTTGTTGAACGGATGCTGGGTTTTTTCTGGTTTGGATCACGTAGTAATGTGGGTCCACACTGAAGCAATCAATTAAACCTGGTCTTGATAAATATTTTAGAGGATAACGCATGTTAGGTCTGGGATAGGTCTGGGATTTGCCCTCATCAGGCTCATACTTTCGCATTCTTCACATACTTGTTGGACGGATCCTGGGTTTTTTCTGGATTGTATCACGTAGTAATGTGGTACCACACTGAAACATTCAATGAAACCTGGTCTGGATAAATATTTTAGAGGATAACGCAAGTTAGGTCTGGGATAGGTCTGGGATTTGCCCTCATCAGGCTCATACTTTCGCGTTTTTCACATACTTGTTGAACAGATCCTGGGTTTTTTCTGGTTTGGATCCCGTAGTAGTGTGGAACCACAATAAAACAGTCAATTAAACCTGGTTTCGATCAATATTATTGAGGATAACGCATGTTAGGTCTGGGTTAGGTCTGGGATTTGCTCTCATCAGGCTCATTCTTTCGCATATTTCTCATACTTGAACGCTAGATCCTGGGCTTTTTCTGGATTGCATCACGTAGTAATGAAGTACAACACTGAAACAGTCAATTAAACCTGGTTTCCATCAATATTTTAGAGGACAACGCAAGTTAGGTCTAGGTTAGGCCTGGGATTTGCCCTCATCAGGATCATACTTTCGCAGTTTTAACATACATGTTCACCTGATCGAGGGTTTTTTCTGCTTTGGATCACGTAGTAAAGTGGTACCACACTGAAACAGTCCATTAAACCTGGTTTGCATCAATATTTTAGAGGATAACGCATGTTAGGTCTAGGTTAGCCCCGAGATTTTCACTCATCAGACTCATACTTTCGCATTCTTCACATACTTGTTGAACGGATCCTGGGTTTAATCTGGTTTGGATCACGTAGTAATGTGGGACCACACTGAAACAATCAATTAAACCTGGTCTTGATAAATATTTTAGAGGACAACGTATGTTAGGTCTGGGTTAGGTCTAGGATTTGCCCTCATCAGGCTCATACTTTCGCATATTTCTCATACTTCATGGCTAGATCCTGGGCTATTTCTGGATTGTATCACGTAGTAGTGTGGTACCACACTGAAACAGTCCATTAAACCTGGTTTGGATGAATATTTAAGAGGATAACGCATGTAAGGTCTAGGTTAGCCCTGGGATTTCCACTCATCAGACTCATACTTTCGCATTCTTCTCATACTTGTTGAACTGATCCTGGGTTTTTTCTGGTTTGGATCACGTAGTAATGTGGTACCACACAGAAACAGACGATTAAACCTGGTTTCGATCAATATCTTAGAGGATAACGCAAGTTAAGTCTGGGAATGGTCTGGGATTTGACCTCATTAGACTCATACTTTCGCACACTTCACATACTCGTTGAACAGATCCTGGGTTATTTTCTGGTTTGGATCACATAGTAATGTGGTACCACACTGAAACAGTCGATTAAACCAGGTTTCGATCAATATTTTAGAGGATAACGCATGTTAGGTCTAGGTTAGGCCTGGGATTTTCACTCATCAGTCTGATACTTTCGCATTCTTCACATACTTGTTGAACGGATGCTGGGTTTTTTCTGGTTTGGATCACGTAGTAATGTGGGTCCACACTGAAGCAATCAATTAAACCTGGTCTTGATAAATATTTTAGAGGATAACGCATGTTAGGTCTGGGATAGGTCTGGGATTTGCCCTCATCAGGCTCATACTTTCGCGTTTTTCACATACTTGTTGAACAGATCCTGGGTTTTTTCTGGTTTGGATCACGTAGTAGTGTGGTACCACAATAAAACAGTCAATTAAATCTGGTTTCGATCAATATTTTAGAGGATATCGCAAGTTAGGCCTGGGATAGGTCTGGGATTTGCCCTCATCAGACTCATACTTTCGCACACTTGACATACTCGTTGATTAGATCCAGGGTTTTTTTCTGGTTTGGATCACGTAGTAATGTGGTACCACACTGAAACATTCAATGAAACCAGGTCTGGATAAATATTTTAGAGGATAACGCAAGCTAGGTCTGGGATAGGCCTGGGATTAGCCCTCATCAGACTCATACTTTCGCTTTCTTCACATACTCGTTGAACAGATCCTGTGTTATTTTCTGGTTTGGATCACATAGTAATGTGGTACCACACTGAAACAGTCAATTAAACCTGGTTTCGATCAATATTATTGAGGATAACGCATGTTAGGTCTGGGTTAGGTCTGGGATTTGCTCTCATCAGGCTCATTCTTTCGCATATTTCTCATACTTGAACGCTAGATCCTGGGCTTTTTCTGGATTGCATCACGTAGTAATGAAGTACAACACTGAAACAGTCAATTAAACCTGGTTTCCATCAATATTTTAGAGGACAACGCAAGTTAGGTCTAGGTTAGGCCTGGGATTTGCCCTCATCAGGATCATACTTTCGCAGTTTTAACATACATGTTCACCTGATCGAGGGTTTTTTCTGCTTTGGATCACGTAGTAAAGTGGTACCACACTGAAACAGTCCATTAAACCTGGTTTGCATCAATATTTTAGAGGATAACGCATGTTAGGTCTAGGTTAGCCCCGAGATTTTCACTCATCAGACTCATACTTTCGCATTCTTCACATACTTGTTGAACGGATCCTGGGTTTAATCTGGTTTGGATCACGTAGTAATGTGGGACCACACTGAAACAATCAATTAAACCTGGTCTTGATAAATATTTTAGAGGATAACGCATGTTAGGTCTAGGTTAGGCCTGGGATTTTCACTCATCAGACTCATACTTTCGCATTCTTCACATACTTGTTGGACGGATCCTGGGTTTTTTCTGGATTGGATCACGTAGTAATGTGGTACCACACTGAAACATTCAATGAAACCTGGTCTGGATAAATATTTTAGAGGATAACGCAAGTTAGGTCTGGGGTAGGTCTGGGATTAGCCCTCATCAGACTCATACTTTCGCACACTTCACATATTCGTTGAACAGATCCTGGGTTTTTTTCTGGTTTGGATCACGTAATAATGTGGTAACACACTGATACAGTCGATTAAACCTGGTTTCGATCAATATTATTGAGGATAACGCATGTTAGGCCTAGGTCAGGTCTAGGATTTGCCCTCATCAAGCTCATACTTTCTCATATTTCTCATACTTGAACGCTAGATCCTGGGCTTTTCTGGATTGCATCACGTAGTAATGAAGTACAACACTGAAACAGTCAATTAAACCTGGTTTCCATCAATATTTTAGAGGACAACGCAAGTTAGGTCTAGGTTAGCCCCGAGATTTTCACTCATCAGACTCATACTTTCGCATTCTTCACATACTTGTTGAACGTATCCTGGGTTTTCTCTGGTTTGGATCACGTAGTAATGTGGGACCACACTGAAACAATCAATTAAACCTGGTCTTGATAAATATTTTAGAGGACAACGTATGTTAGGTCTGGGTTAGGTCTAGGATTTGCCCTCATCGGGCTCATACTTTCGCATATTTCTCATACTTCATGGCTGGATCTTGGGCTATTTCTGGATTGGATCACGTAGTAATGTGGTACCACACTGAAACAGTCAATTAAACCTCGTTTCGATTAATATTTTAGAGAATAATTCATGTTAGGTCTGGGTTAGGTCTGGGATTTGCTCTCATCAGGCTCATTCTTTCGCAAATTTCTCATACTTGAACGCTAGATCCTGGGCTTTTTCTGGATTGCATCACGTAGTAATGAAGTACAACACTGAAACAGTCAATTAAACCTGGTTTCCATCAATATTTTAGAGGACAACGCAAGTTAGGTCTAGGTTAGGCCTGGGATTTGCCCTCATCAGGGTCATACTTTCGCAGTTTTAACATACATGTTGACGTGATCGAGGGTTTTTTCTGCTTTGGATCACGTAGTAAAGTGGTACCATACTGAAACAGTCCATTAAACCTTGTTTGGATCATTATTTTTGGGGATAACGCATGTTAGGTCTAGGTTAGGCCTGGGATTTTCACTCATCAGACTCATACTTTCGCATTCTTCACATACTTGTTGAACGGATCCTGGGTTTTTTCTGGTTTGGATCACGTAGTAATGTGGGGCCACACTGAAACAGTCAATTAAACCTGGTCTTGATAAATATTTTAGGCGGACAACCCATGTTAGGTCTGGGTTAGGTCTAGGATTTGCCCTCATCAGGCTCATACTTTCTCGTTTTTCACATACTTGTTGAACAGATCCTGGGTTTTTTCTGGTTTGGATCACGTAGTAGTGTGGTACCACACTGTAACAGTCCATTAAACCTGGTTTGGATCAATATTTTAGAGGATAACGCATGTTAGGTCTAGGTTAGGCCGGGGATTTTCACTCATCAAACTCATACTTTCGCATTCTTCACATAATTGTTGAACGGATCCTGGGTTTTTACTGGTTTGGATCACGTAGTAATGTGGTACCACACTGAAACATTCAATTAAACCTGGTCTTGATAAATATTTTAGAGGATAACGCATGTTAGGTCTGGGATAGGTCTGGGATTTGCCCTCATCAGACTCATACTTTCGCAGTTTCAACATACATGTTCACCTGATCGAGGGTTTTTTCTGCTTTGGATCACGTAGTAAAGTGGTACCACACTCAAACAGTCCATTAAACCTGGTTTGCATCAATATTTTAGAGGATAACGCATGTTAGGTCTAGGTTAGCCCCGAGATTTTCACTCATCAGACTCATACATTCGCATTCTTCACATACTTGTTGAACGGATCCTGGGTTTTTTCTGGTTTGGTTCACGTAGTAATGTGGTACCACACTGGAACATTCAATTAAACCTGGTCTTGATAAATATTTCAGAGGATAACGCATGTTAGGTTTGGGTTAGGTCTAGGATTTGCCCTCATCAGGCTCATACTTTCGCATATTTCTCATACTTCATGGCTAGATCCTGGGCTGTTTGTGGATTGTACCACGTAGTAATGTGGTACCACGCTGAAACAGTCAATTAAACCTGGTTTCGTTCAATATTTTAGAGGATAACGCAAATTAGGTCTGGGATAGGCCTGGGATATTTGCCCTCGTCAGGCTCATACTTTCGCATATTTCTCATACTTCATGGCTAGATCCTGGGCTATTTCTGGTTTGGATCACGTAGTAAAGTGGTACCACACTGAAACAGTCCATTAAACCTGGTTTGGATCCACATTTTAGAGGATAACGCATGTATGGTCTAGGTTAGCCCTGGGATTTTCACTCATCAGACTCATACATTCGCATTCTTCACATACTTGTTTAACAGATCCTGGGTTTTTCCGGTTTGGGTCACGTAGTAGTGTGGTACCACACTGAAACAGTCGATTAAACCCGGTTTCGATCAATATTTTTGAGGATAACGCATGTTAGGTCTAGGTTAGGCCTGGGATTTTCACTCATCAGACTCATACTTTCGTATTCTTCACATACTTGTTGAACGGATCCTGGGTTTCTTCTGGTTTGGATTACGTAGTAATGAGGGACCGCACTGAAACAATCAAATAAACCTGGTCTTGATAAATATTTTAGAGGATAACGCATGTTAGGTCTGCGTTAGGTCTAGGATTTGCCCTCGTCAGGCTCATACTTCCGCATATTTCTCATACTTCATGGCTAGATCCTGGTCTATTTCTGGATTGGATCACGTAGTAATGTGGTACCACACTGAAACAGTCGATTAAACCAGGTTTCAATCAATATTTTTGAGGATAACGCAAGTTAGGTCTGGGATAGGTCTGGGATTTGCCCTCGTCAGGCTCATACTTTCGCGTTTTTCACATACTTGTTTAACAGATCCTGGGTTTTTCCGGTTTGGGTCACGTAGTAGTGTGGTACCACACTGAAACAGTCGATTAAACCTGGTTTCGATCAATATTTTTGAGGATAACGCATGTTAGGTCTAGGTTAGGCCGGGGATTTTCACTCAGCAGACTCGTACTTTCGCATTCTTCACATACTTGTTGAACGGATCCTGGGTATTTACTGGTTTGGATCACATAGTAATGTGGTTCCACACTGAAACATTCAATTAAACCTAGTCTTGATAAATATTTTAGAGAATAATTCATGTCAGGTCTAGGTTAGGTCTGGGATTTGCTCTCATCAGGCTCATTCTTTCGCATATTTCTCATACTTGATGGCTAGATCCTGGGCTGTTTCTGGATTGTATCACGTAGTAATGTGGTACCACGCTGAAACAGTCAATTAAACCTGGTTTCGATCAATATTTTAGAGGATAACGCAAGTTAGGTCTGGGATAGGTCTGGGATTCGCCCTCATCAGGCTCATACTTTCGCGTTTTTCACATACTTGTTGAACTGATCCTGGGTTTTTTCTGGTTAGGATCACGTAGTAATGTGGTACCACACTGAAACAGTCGATTAAACCCGGTTTCGATCAATATTTTAGAGGATAACGCAAGTTAAGTCTGGGATAGGTCTGGGATTTGACCTCATCAGACTCATACTTTCGCACACTTCACATACTCGTTGAACAGATCCTGGGTTATTTTCTGGTTTGGATCACATAGTGTTGTGGTACAACACTGAAACAGTAGATTAAACCAGGTTTCGATTAATATTTTTGAGGATAACGCATGTTAGGTCTAGGTTAGGCCTGGGATTTTCACTCATCAGACTCATACTTTCGCATTCTTCACATACTTGTTGAACGGATCCTGGGTTTTTTCTGGTTTGGATCACGTAGTATTGTGGGACCACACTGAAACAGTCAATTAAACCTGGTTTCGATCAATATTTTAGTAAATAATTCATGTTTGGTCTAGGTTAGGTCTGGGATTTGCTCTCATCAGGCTCATACATTCGCATATTTCTCATACTTCATGGCTAGATCCTGGGCTGTTTCAGGATTGTATCACGTAGTAATGTGGTACCACGCTGAAGCAGTCAATTAAACCTGGTTTCGATCAATATTTTAGAGGATAACGCAAGTTAGGTCTGGGATAGGTCTGGGATTCGCCCTCATCAGGCTCATACTTTCGCGTTTTTCACATACTTGTTGAACTGATCCTGGGTTTTTTCTGGTTTGGATCACATAGTAATGTGGTACCACACTGAAACAGTAGATTAGACCAGGTTTCGATCAATATTTTTGAGGATAACGCATGTTAGGTTTAGGTTAGGTCTGGGATTTTCACTCATCAGACTCATACTTTCGCATTCTTCACATACTTGTTGAACGGATCCTGGGTTTTTTCTGGTTTGGATCACGTAGTAATGTGGGACCACACTGAAACAGTCAATTAAACCTGGTTTCGATCAATATTTTAGAGAATAATTCATGTTTGGTCTAGGTTAGTTCTGGGATTTGCTCTCATCAGGCTCATTCTTTCGCATATTTCTCATACTTGATGGCTAGATCCTGGGCTTTTTCTGGATTGCATCACGTAGTAATGAAGTACAACACTGAAACAGTAAATTAAACCTGGTTTCCATCAATATCTTAGAGGACAACGCAAGTTAGGTCTGGGATAGGTCTGGGATTTGCCCTCATCAGGGTCATACTTTCGCAGTTCTCACATACATGTTGACCTGATCGAGTGTTTTTTCTGCTTTGGATCACGTTGTAAAGTGGTACCACAGTGAAACAGTCCATTAAACCTGGTTTGGATCAATATTTTAGAGGATAACGCATGTTAGGTCTAGGTTAGGCCGGGGATTTTCACTCATCAGACTCATACTTTCGTATTCTTCACATACTTGTTGAACGGATCCTGGGTTTTTTCTGGTCTGGATTACGTAGTAATGAGGGACCACACTGAAACAATCAAATAAACCTGGTCTTGATAAATATTTTAGAGGATAACGCATGTTAGGTCTGCGTTAGGTCTAGGATTTGCCCTCGTCAGGCTCATACTTTCGCATATTTCTCATACTTCATGGCTAGATCCTGGGCTATTTCTGGATTGGATCACGTAGTAATGTGGTACCACACTGAAACAGTCGATTAAACCTGGTTTGGATCAATATTTTAGAGGATAACGCATGTTAGGTTTGGGATAGGTCTGGGATTTGCCCTCATCAGACTCATACTTTCGCACACTTCACATACTCGTTGAACAGATCCTGGGTTATTTTCTGGTTTGGATCACATAGAAATGTGGTACCACACTGAAACAGTCGATTAAACCAGGTTTCGATCAATATTTTTGAGGATAACGCATGTTAGGTCTAGGTTAGGCCTGGGATTTTCACTCATCAGACTCATACTTTCGTATTCTTCACATACTTGTTGAACGGATCCTGGGTTTCCTCTGGTTTGGATTACGTAGTAATGAGGGACCGCACTGAAACAATCAAATAAACCTGGTCTTGATAAATATTTTAGAGGATAACGCATGTTAGGTCTGCGTTAGGTCTAGGATTTGCCCTCGTCAGGCTCATACTTTCGCATATTTCTCATACTTCATGGCTAGATCCTGGGCTATTTCTGGATTGGATCACGTAGTAATGTGGTACCACACTGAAACAGTCGATTAAACCAGGTTTCAATCAATATTTTTGAGGATAACGCAAGTTAGGTCTGGGATAGGTCTGGGATTTGCCCTCGTCAGGCACATACTTTCGCGTTTTTCACATACTTGTTTAACAGATCCTGGGTTTTTCCGGTTTGGGTCACGTAGTAGTGTGGTACCACACTGAAACAGTCGATTAAACCTGGTTTCGATCAATATTTTTGAGGATAACGCATGTTAGGTCTAGGTTAGGCCGGGGATTTTCACTCAGCAGACTCGTACTTTCGCATTCTTCACATACTTGTTGAACGGATCCTGGGTATTTACTGGTTTGGATCACATAGTAATGTGGTACCACACTGAAACATTCAATTAAACCTAGTCTTGATAAATATTTTAGAGAATAATTCATGTCAGGTCTAGGTTAGGTCTGGGATTTGCTCTCATCAGGCTCATTCTTTCGCATATTTCTCATACTTGATGGCTAGATCCTGGGCTGTTTCTGGATTGTATCACGTAGTAATGTGGTACCACGCTGAAACAGTCAATTAAACCTGGTTTCGATCAATATTTTAGAGGATAACGCAAGTTAGGTCTGGGATAGGTCTGGGATTCGCCCTCATCAGGCTCATACTTTCGCGTTTTTCACATACTCGTTGAACACATCCTGTGTTATTTTCTGGTTTGGATCACATAGTAATGTGGTACCACACTGAAACAGTCGATTAAACCAGGTTGCGATCAATATTTTTGAGGATAACGCAAGTTAGGTCTGGGATAGGTCTGGGATTTGCCCTCATCAGGCTCATACTTTCGCGTTTTTCACATACTTGTTGAACAGATCCTGGGTTTTTTCCGGTTTGGGTCAAGTAGTAGGGTGGTACCAGACTGAAACAGTCGATTAAACCTGGTTTCGATCAATATTTTTGAGGATAACGCATGTTAGGTCTAGGTTAGGCCGGGGATTTTCACTCAGCAGACTCATACTTTCGCATTCTTCACATACTTGTTAAACGGATCCTGGGTTTTTACTGGTTTGGATCACGTTGTAATGTGGTACCACACTGAAACATTCAATTAAACCTGGTTTTGATCAATATTTTAGAGAATAATTCATGTTAGGTCTAGGTTAGGTCTGGTATTTGCTCTCATCAGGCTCATTCTTTCGCATATTTCTCATACTTGATGGCTATATCCTGGGCTTTTTCTGGATTGCATCACGTAGTAATGAAGTACAACACTTGAACAGTCAATTCAACCTGGTATCTATCAATATTTTAGAGGACAACGCATGTTAGGTCTAGGCTAGGTCTGGGATTTTCACTCATCAGACTCATACTTTCGCATTCATCACATACTTGTTGAACGGATCCTGGGTTTTTTCTGGTTTGGATCACGTAGTAAAGTGGTACCACACTGAAACAGTCCATTAAACCTGGTTTGGATCCGCATTTTAGAGGATAACGCATGTATGGTCTAGGTTAGCCCTGGGATTATCACTCATCAGACTCATTCATTCGCATTCTTCACATACTTGTTGAACGGATCCTGTGTTTTTTCTGGTTTGGTTCACGTAGTAATGTGGTACCACACTGGAACATTCAATTAAACCTTGTCTTGATAAATATTTTAGAGGATAACGCATGTTAGGTTTGGGTTAGGTCTAGGATTTGCCCTCATCAGGCTCATACTTTCGCATATTTCTCATACTTCATGGCTAGATCCTGGGCTGTTTGTGGATTGTACCACGTAGTAATGTGGTACCACGCTGAAACTGTCAATTAAACCTGGTTTGGATCAATATTTTTGAGGATAACGCATGTTAGGTCTGGGATAGGTCTGGGATTTGCCCTCATCAGACTCATACTTTCGCACACTTCACATACTTGTTGAACGGATCCTGTGTTTTTTCTGGTTTGGTTCACGTAGTAATGTGGTACCACACTGGAACATTCAATTAAACCTGGTCTTGATAAATATTTTAGAGGATAACGCATGTTAGGTTTGGGTTAGGTCTAGGATTTGCCCTCATCAGGCTCATACTTTCGCATATTTCTCATACTTCATGGCTAGATCCTGGGCTGTTTGTGGATTGTACCACGTAGTAATGTGGTACCACGCTGAAACAGTCAATTAAACCTGGTTTGGATCAATATTTTTGAGGATAACGCATGTTACGTCTGGGATAGGTCTGGGATTTGCCCTCATCAGACTTATACTTTCGCACACTTCACATACTCGTTGAACAGATCCTGGGTTATTTTCTGGTTTGGATCACATAGAAATGTGGTACCACACTGAAACAGTCGATTAAACCCGGTTTCGATCAATATTTTAGAGGATAACGCAAATTAGGTCTGGGATAGGCCTGGGATTTTTGCCCTCGTCAGGCTCATACTTTCGCGTTTTTCACATACTTGTTTAACAGATCCTGGGTTTTTCCGGTTTGGGTCACGTAGTAGTGTGGTACCACACTGAAACAGACGATTAAACCTGGTTTCGATCAATATTTTTGAGGATAACGCATGTTAGGTCTGCGTTAGGTCTAGGATTTGCCCTCGTCAGGCTCATACTTTCGCATATTTCTCATACTTCATGGCAAGATCCTGGGCTATTTCTGGATTGGATCACGTAGTAATGTGGTACCACACTGAAACAGTCGATTAAACCTGGTTTGGATCAATATTTTTGAGGATAACGCATGTTAGGTCTGGGATAGGTCTGGGATTTGCCCTCATCAGACTCATACTTTCGCACACTTCACATACTCGTTGAACAGATCCTGGGTTATTTTCTGGTTTGGATCACATAGAAATGTGGTACCACACTGAAACAGTCGATTAAACCCGGTTTCGATCAATATTTTTGAGGATAACGCATGTTAGGTCTAGGTTAGGCCTGGGATTTTCACTCATCAGACTCATACTTTCGCATTCTTCACATACTTGTTGAACGGATCCTGGGTATTTACTGGTTTGGATCACATAGTAATGTGGTACCACACTGAAACATTCAATTAAACCTAGTCTTGATAAATATTTTAGAGAATAATTCATGTCAGGTCTAGGTTAGGTCTGGGATTTGCTCTCATCAGGCTCATTCTTTCGCATATTTCTCATACTTGATGGCTAGATCCTGGGCTGTTTCTGGATTGTATCACGTAGTAATGTGGTACCACGCTGAAACAGTCAATTAAACCTGGTTTCGATCAATATTTTAGAGGATAACGCAAGTTAGGTCTGGGATAGGTCTGGGATTCGCCCTCATCAGGCTCATACTTTCGCGTTTTTCACATACTTGTTGAACTGATCCTGGGTTTTTTCTGGTTTGGATCACATAGTAATGTGGTACCACACTGAAACAGTCAATTAAACCTGGTTTCCATCAATATTTTAGAGGACAACGCATGTTAGGTCTAGGTAAGGCCTGGGATTTGCCCTCATCAGGGTCATACTTTCGCAGTTTTAACATACATGTTGACCTGATCGAGGGTTCTTAATGCTTTGGATCACGTAGTAAAGTGGTACCACACTGGAACAGTCCATTAAACCTGGTTTGGATCAATATTTTAGAGGATAACGCATGTTAGGTCTAGGTTAGCCCTGGGATTTTCACTCATCAGACTCATACTTTCGCATTCTTCACATACTTGTTGAACGGATCCTGGGTTTTTTCTGGTTTGGTTCACGTAGTAATGTGGTACCACACTGAAACATTCAATTAAACCTGGTCTTGATAAATATTTTAGAGGATAACGCATGTTAGGTTTGGGTTAGGTCTAGGATTTGCCCTCATCAGGCTCATACATTCGCATGTTTCTCATACTTCATGGCTAGATCCTGGGCTGTTTCTGGATTGTATCACGTAGTAATGTGGCACCACGCTGAAGCAGTCAATTAAACCTGGTTTCGATCAATATTTTAGAGGATAACGCAAGTTAGGTCTGGGATAGGTCTGGGATTCGCCCTCATCAGGCTCATACTTTCGCGTTTTTCACATACTTGTTGAACTGATCCTGGGTTTTTTCTGGTTTGGATCACGTAGTAATGTGGTACCACACTGAAACAGTCGATTAAACCCGGTTTCGATCAATATTTTAGAGGATAACGCAAGTTAAGTCTGGGATAGATCTGGGATTTGACCTCATCAGACTCATACTTTCGCACACTTCACATACTCGTTGAACAGATCCTGGGTTATTTTCTGGTTTGGATCACATAGTAATGTGGTACCACACTGAAACAGTAGATTAAACCAGGTTTCGATCAATATTTTTGAGGATAACGCATGTTAGGTCTAGGTTAGGCCTGGGATTTTCACTCATCAGACTCATACTTTCGCATTCTTCACATACTTGTTGAACGGATCCTGGGTTTTTTCTGGTTTGGATCACGTAGTAATGTGGGACCACACTGAAACAGTCAATTAAACCTGGTTTCGATCAATATTTTAGAGAATAATTCATGTTTGGTCTAGGTTAGGTCTGGGATTTGCTCTCATCAGGCTCATTCTTTCGCATATTTCTCATACTTGATGGCTAGATCCTGGGCTTTTTCTGCATTGCATCACGTAGTAATGAAGTACAACACTGAAACAGTCAATTAAACCTGGTTTCCATCAATATCTTAGAGGACAACGCAAGTTAGGTCTGGGATAGGTCTGGGATTTGCCCTCATCAGGGTCATACTTTCGCAGTTCTCACATACATGTTGACCTGATCGAGTGTCTTTTCTGCTTTGGATCACGTTGTAAAGTGGTACCACACTGAAACAGTCCATTAAACCTGGTTTGGATCAATATTTTAGAGGATAACGCATGTTAGGTCTAGGTTAGGTCTGGGATTTTCACTCATCAGACTCATACTTTCGCATTCATCACATACTTGTTGAACGGATCCTGGGTTTTTTCTGGTTTGGATCACGTAGTAATGTGGGACCACACCGAAACAATCGATTAAACCTGGTCTTGATAAATATTTTAGAGGATAACGCATGTCAGGTCTGGGATAGGTCTGGGATGTGACCTCATCAGGGTCATACTTTCGCAGTTTTAACATGCATGTTGACCTCATCGAGGGTTTTTTCTGCTTTGGATCACGTAGTAAAGTGGTACCACAACTAAAACAGTCAATTAAACCTGGTTTCGATCATTATTTTAGAGGATAACGCAAGTTAGGTCTGGGATAGGTCTGGGATTAGCTCTCATCAGACTCATACTTTCGCATTCTTCACATACTTGCTGAACGGATCCTGTGTTTTTTCTGGTTCGGAACACGTAGTAATGTGGGACCACAATGAAACAGTCGATTAAACCTGGTTTCGATCAATATTTTAGAGGATAACGCAAGTTTGTTCTGGGATAGGTCTGGGATTTGCCCTCATCAGGCTCATACTTTCGCGTTTTTCACATTGTTTAAATATCGCATGAGTCCGAGACGCAGAAACTCGGCCGCGATGCCCGTATCTATATTGAATTCGCGTAATTCTAGATGGTTGTGCTGACATGGAAATTTTCCATCGTTCAGATTAGTATACCGCGGCTATTTACGTGTTTTTTCAAGCTAGCTTCACTGAAATTCTCGAGTTTTGGAGCAAATTCTAGGAATGTGTTGTTAGCGCTGAGAAAGAGAGAGAAAAGAGATCTATCGGAAAAAGATCGATAGACGAAACGCGACAGCGCCGCGCCGTGGCCACGCGGCGCGTAGCAGCCCGGGCCCAGCAACGCGAGGCGTAGCTACCCGGTTCTGCGCTTGCGCGACGGAGCCGGCCGCGGCCGTCGCTGCTTGCAGATCGTCACGGTTCATTCTTGAGACGTCGGCGATCGAGAGCGGACCTTGTGACGGTCGCGTTCCCATTTCCCTACGAGCTCCGAGGTGGATGAGCCGATCTCTCTCCTCGTAATAGAATCAGTTTGCGGACAAATAGTTTATTGGAAAATCTCGTCATAGCGACTTGAGATTTTCCCCAGAAAACGGACAATCTGCCTGACGTTGCAGCGATCGCAAGGCACGCCGAGTGTGAAGCGATCGTAGACGCAGGATTGTGATTGAACGTTGCAGTTCGTGGATGCGACTGCGACGTTGGAGATTCGGTGTGGATCGCCTTGAGTCTTCTTCCAATTATCCGGTTAGAGCTACTGGAGGGCTGATACCGACATACAGGTATCACCTAGTGGTAGTTCACCGTTTCTAGAGGTCATACGAAACCCACTGGAACCACCCGTCCTGTGTACCAGTGAGAGTACACCGACCGGTGGGGTGGAAAGTTTCACCGACCAAGATTAGAGGTATACGGCGTAGGAGCAACCGGAAGATAGATATTCAGAAAGAATATCACTTCGTGGTGCTCTCCGTGCATCGGGCGTCGGAGAACCCGCTCCAATATACCGTCGTGAGGGGACAATAAGTAGGGCCTAAGCGTACGGTGGAGCAAAGGGTTCGAAGAGCCTTCCTTCCATCGCTACACCCACTACCAGCTGTGAGTCGACCACACTGGGCTGTGAACGTAGGGTGGTTGGAATTGCAGGGGATTGAGTCCTGAACCGGTGAGCCGCAGGCCAGTTCCTCGGGACAGGAGCCTCCGTCGAGGTAGCCACGGCTGGCTGCCGGGCGTTCCTTTGATGAAGAAATCGCCGGCTTGGCAACCACGTGTGCATACCGCAGGTCGCTCCTGAGGAGCAGCTGACGAGGGAGCCGAACTAGGACAAGACGTCCTCTTGCGTGGGTGGTGTAGAAACGCCACCCGCACGGGGAGCGTGCTCGCGGGATATAGCCTCTTGGAGCCTTACAACCTCCATTTGGTTTCCCGCCCGTGGCATTGCAAAGAGAACCCGGTAGAACGGAGAAAAGCTCGTCTACCCAGTTGTGCGCGTCGGTGAGATCGTAGAAAGAGAATCTCATCGACCAGAAAGAGAAGAATACAGTCCACTAGCTAGAGCGCTAGATAGCCAGCTAGCTCTCCCCTCCAAGCACACCAGACTGTCGCTGGAGCGCGAGAAACAGCTGACGAGCGCGCGATTGTTGACTTGTCCGCAAATGTATTTATTAGGCGGATTCTTTTGTTTCAGAAAGCCTCCGCAGTAGAAAATTAAACAGGAGACAAAGAAAGAGGAGACGAGGCCGCAATAGGAGCCGTCGTCAGTTTTTCTTTTAGTTTCTAGTTTTTTTTGTTCTAACGTTGTGATAAGTTTAGTTCTATTTTTGTAAAATAAAAACGTTATTGAAAAACTTGTAACAATTTCTCTCCCTGTCTGTTTCCTCATCCGGACCCACGTTAAAGTCCCTTTGTACTTTAACATTTGGTCCTTCGAGCCGGATTCGAGGAAAGAAAAGACAGTAGAGAGTTACAAGTACGTTCACGTAAGTCGCTACTTACGGGACGAATTTTCGAGTTGATTTTCAATCCTCGAATAAAAGATCACCATGGCATTGGCCAGAGAGGTCGGTCGTAGCGAGATTGAAATCGATTTCGATGACCTGACCTGCCGGTTTGAAGCAATGTCACGGTCGATAACAAATTTAAAGAAACGAGGTCGAGCTCAGTACAATGAGATACTTCTCAAGTCAAAGCTCGACTCGGTTTCCGAACAGTACAAGAAAGCTGTTGATCAGTACTTGGCTGTTCGAAGAAAATATCCACCTGCGAAGTGCGAGAAAAGCAACTTCGTTTTGAAAGGTGGAATTGAAGCATGGGAGACTATGTTTATGGAGTTTCAGGCGTACATTGCTACGGAACTGACGCAACTAGCCGCTGAGAGAAAAACAGCGGCGTCGTCGGTCGACCAGCATGATGTCGCTATTGAGCTTCCAAAGCAACGTCTGAATAAATTCGGCGGGGATCCTCGTAAATGGAGCCATTTCGAGGATCTATTCACCGCTAGTATAATCAATAACCCGAGGCTTTCAGATGTGCATCGATTGCAATATCTGAACGCCTGTGTGGAAGATCAAGCGTTGGCCGCGATCGCACACCTTGAAATTACTGAAGGTAATTTCGAGGTAGCGTGGCAAACCCTGAAAGATCAGTTCGGGCTTCCACGTATGGTGACCGCCAAACTGCTTGATCAATTGACAAAAATGAAGACGATTAAAAAGGATGACCTGACTAGCTTACATCAGGTCACTGTCGTCTTCAAGCAGGCTTTTGCCGCTTTTGAAAAACTGGGCACGACAAGAGAGCAGCGAGATTGGCTGCTGGCCCATGCAATCAAAAGCAGGCTTGAAGGGTCTCTCCTTCTGGAGTGGGAACTGTCGCAGAAGCTCTCCACGAAATATCCCTCGTTTCACGAACTAGTGGAATTTCTGGAGGTGCGTGCTCGCGCTATCACAATAACGGATGATGGTAAGGGCAAATCTTCGACGAGTAACCCACCGAAAATTAAAGTACGGAGTTACAACTCCGTCGTGGAAAGTCGCTCGGAGAACAGCGAATCTTGTGGATTTTGCGGCCTCGAGCATGGAATAGCACAATGCAGTGCTTTCCAAGGCTTGACGGTAGACTACCGCTATCGTTACGCAAAAGATAGTCGGTTGTGCATTATCTGCTTGTCGCCGGGTCACGAGCGGTTCAGCTGTCCATCCGAAAAAGTATGCTCTAAATGCAATGGCAGACACCATACTCTGCTGCATTTCGAGCGTTACGGAAAGGAAACGGAAAGTCGTAAGCCTACGACAGAGTTTTCAAAGGACAAAGAAAAGAAAAAACGGGCAGTCGACCCGCAACGTCTCTACCTGGCAGGACAGAAAAGTCAACCGGGTGGCGACGAAACGGAGAAAATCCCCGATACTGAATGAAGGCATTTCGCGAGCGTTCCAATACCGCGAATTCAAATTCGCAAGGAATGGAAGCCGCGGAACTTCTTCAATTCAAGCGGTGGATTTGTGGAAAAAATTGGTTCGGACAATCAAGAGATTGTTGGCCAAAAGACGCCTTCGTGCATCGAGATCGATGCGGTAGAAGCGAAGGTCGATGTAGCGAATCAGATGCGGCACGTAATTTTCAAAATTGCAAGCTGTGTCGATCGCACGCATTTTTGATAAATCACCGGTGTGAAAACCAGTGAAATCTCACTGAAAGCGCACTCTGAGTGAATTCACGCAAAAAGCGGAGAAATATAGATTTGTTTCTGTACGATCGAAGCGGAAAATCGCGATCGATCGCTGCTTTAAGTGATAACTCAGACGATTAAGCGTCTCTCACACGGAGTTATGTTCGGTCGAAAGTCGATTGAAAGACTTTCCGACAGGAATCAGTGGAAACTGAACGTCTCTCGCGTTGTTTAACCGATCGAGGGCGATTCAGAAATTTCCTGAAGTGATCTAGAGACAAGCGGGACGTGATTATTGCATGTTTCGCCAAAGTCTTGATCAGGAGATGCGGGACGTAATTATTTTACGTTCCTATAAAGTCTTGGAAAGAGACATATGGCCCATAAATTGCTAAAATCAAATTATGTGGTTTTAGTGCAGAACTCTCTATTCTCTCATAAATCTATGGAAAATGGGACGAATAGAGAATGTTTCATTGGTAAGGGATAGGCACGTGTCGTTAAAGTACGCACGGCCAAATCTATCTCTACACGACCAATTTCGGGGTCGTGTAAATTTTCTGTGAATTTTTCCACGATAGCGACAAGTGGCAACGTCGCTTTCGAGGAAACATTGAAATTCCAGATTTTGTTGTCGAAGAATTCGGAAGGTGAAGTACCACCGCGTTCATAGAAACCGGTGGCCACTTCCATCTATCCGTCGTTGCTAAGGCTCAATCTGAGCTACGGGTTGCTTAGCAACGTAAACAACCCGAGCGGAGCTGTGGACTAGGCACGAGGAGAGCTCATTCAGTCGAAGATTGACCACGATGAGCGACAACGGGAGCAGCCACAGCCAGAGTGAGCACACCGTGATGATCTCGGGTGATCCCGAGATCGACCTGCGGTTCGACCGGATCCTGCGGATCGGAGAGGAGTCAGCTAACGCGTCCTGGGCGGATGAAGTAGAAGCCGCCGCCAAGCCAGCCCCGGAGCCCGAACTGGAAATTAATTTGGGCCTGGACAAGGTCCGCGTTCCGGCCCGGGTTGTCGAATTGGGTGGGAAGTTTTGCGCCCGACAACCCGGAGGGATGTATGTCCTGCGTTTGGCACCCGGTGGACGGCTGCTGCACAGCACATGGCGACCGGACAAGCCGGAGAAACCGGCACAGCAACCAGCCGCCTCATCGGCCGCGTCGGCAGCCGCCATGAGGCCCAGGGAAGCCGGCCCCAGCGGTCAAACTCCGCGTCCGAAGCGGAAGCGGAGGAGGGCAGCGGCACCGGAAGCGCCCAGCAACAGCCAGGCAGGAGGGAGCGGCGGAAACCAGCGAGGACCGGCAGGGTCTCGCCAGCCCCAGCCACCCGGCTCCCGCCAGGCAAGGAGGCGACCATGGCAGCCGGCAGGGACTCTCGCGACGGTCGAGGCCACGACGAGAGCCTTGGCCGACCAAATGCTGCTTACGTCGATGCGCATCCTCCAGGAGGCCACTTCTGGACAACGGTAAGTACTTTTAATTATTAAAAATTTTTTAATTTTTCGAATTAAAAGTGCGCGTCTCTCTTTCTCGGTTCGCGTAAAATCCTTGCCGTACGGGACAACCGCGTCCTCTTAGTGTTGCACAATTCGTGCAAGGGGGGCGGTATGTTTAAATATCGCATGAGTCCGAGACGCAGAAACTCGGCCGCGATGCCCGTATCTATATTGAATTCGCGTAATTCTAGATGGTTGTGCTGACATGGAAATTTTCCATCGTTCAGATTAGTATACCGCGGCTATTTACGTGTTTTTTCAAGCTAGCTTCACTGAAATTCTCGAGTTTTGGAGCAAATTCTAGGAATGTGTTGTTAGCGCTGAGAAAGAGAGAGAAAAGAGATCTATCGGAAAAAGATCGATAGACGAAACGCGGCAGCGCCGCGCCGTGGCCACGCGGCGCGTAGCAGCCCGGGCCCAGCAACGCGAGGCGTAGCTACCCGGTTCTGCGCTTGCGCGACGGAGCCGGCCGCGGCCGTCGCTGCTTGCAGATCGTCACGGTTCATTCTTGAGACGTCGGCGATCGAGAGCGGACCTTGTGACGGTCGCGTTCCCATTTCCCTACGAGCTCCGAGGTGGATGAGCCGATCTCTCTCCTCGTAATAGAATCAGTTTGCGGACAAATAGTTTATTGGAAAATCTCGTCATAGCGACTTGAGATTTTCCCCAGAAAACGGACAATCTGCCTGACGTTGCAGCGATCGCAAGGCACGCCGAGTGTGAAGCGATCGTAGACGCAGGATTGTGATTGAACGTTGCAGTTCGTGGATGCGACTGCGACGTTGGAGATTCGGTGTGGATCGCCTTGAGTCTTCTTCCAATTATCCGGTTAGAGCTACTGGAGGGCTGATACCGACATACAGGTATCACCTAGTGGTAGTTCACCGTTTCTAGAGGTCATACGAAACCCACTGGAACCACCCGTCCTGTGTACCAGTGAGAGTACACCGACCGGTGGGGTGGAAAGTTTCACCGACCAAGATTAGAGGTATACGGCGTAGGAGCAACCGGAAGATAGATATTCAGAAAGAATATCACTTCGTGGTGCTCTCCGTGCATCGGGCGTCGGAGAACCCGCTCCAATATACCGTCGTGAGGGGACAATAAGTAGGGCCTAAGCGTACGGTGGAGCAAAGGGTTCGAAGAGCCTTCCTTCCATCGCTACACCCACTACCAGCTGTGAGTCGACCACACTGGGCTGTGAACGTAGGGTGGTTGGAATTGCAGGGGATTGAGTCCTGAACCGGTGAGCCGCAGGCCAGTTCCTCGGGACAGGAGCCTCCGTCGAGGTAGCCACGGCTGGCTGCCGGGCGTTCCTTTGATGAAGAAATCGCCGGCTTGGCAACCACGTGTGCATACCGCAGGTCGCTCCTGAGGAGCAGCTGACGAGGGAGCCGAACTAGGACAAGACGTCCTCTTGCGTGGGTGGTGTAGAAACGCCACCCGCACGGGGAGCGTGCTCGCGGGATATAGCCTCTTGGAGCCTTACAACCTCCATTTGGTTTCCCGCCCGTGGCATTGCAAAGAGAACCCGGTAGAACGGAGAAAAGCTCGTCTACCCAGTTGTGCGCGTCGGTGAGATCGTAGAAAGAGAATCTCATCGACCAGAAAGAGAAGAATACAGTCCACTAGCTAGAGCGCTAGATAGCCAGCTAGCTCTCCCCTCCAAGCACACCAGACTGTCGCTGGAGCGCGAGAAACAGCTGACGAGCGCGCGATTGTTGACTTGTCCGCAAATGTATTTATTAGGCGGATTCTTTTGTTTCAGAAAGCCTCCGCAGTAGAAAATTAAACAGGAGACAAAGAAAGAGGAGACGAGGCCGCAATAGGAGCCGTCGTCAGTTTTTCTTTTAGTTTCTAGTTTTTTTTGTTCTAACGTTGTGATAAGTTTAGTTCTATTTTTGTAAAATAAAAACGTTATTGAAAAACTTGTAACAATTTCTCTCCCTGTCTGTTTCCTCATCCGGACCCACGTTAAAGTCCCTTTGTACTTTAACATTTGGTCCTTCGAGCCGGATTCGAGGAAAGAAAAGACAGTAGAGAGTTACAAGTACGTTCACGTAAGTCGCTACTTACGGGACGAATTTTCGAGTTGATTTTCAATCCTCGAATAAAAGATCACCATGGCATTGGCCAGAGAGGTCGGTCGTAGCGAGATTGAAATCGATTTCGATGACCTGACCTGCCGGTTTGAAGCAATGTCACGGTCGATAACAAATTTAAAGAAACGAGGTCGAGCTCAGTACAATGAGATACTTCTCAAGTCAAAGCTCGACTCGGTTTCCGAACAGTACAAGAAAGCTGTTGATCAGTACTTGGCTGTTCGAAGAAAATATCCACCTGCGAAGTGCGAGAAAAGCAACTTCGTTTTGAAAGGTGGAATTGAAGCATGGGAGACTATGTTTATGGAGTTTCAGGCGTACATTGCTACGGAACTGACGCAACTAGCCGCTGAGAGAAAAACAGCGGCGTCGTCGGTCGACCAGCATGATGTCGCTATTGAGCTTCCAAAGCAACGTCTGAATAAATTCGGCGGGGATCCTCGTAAATGGAGCCATTTCGAGGATCTATTCACCGCTAGTATAATCAATAACCCGAGGCTTTCAGATGTGCATCGATTGCAATATCTGAACGCCTGTGTGGAAGATCAAGCGTTGGCCGCGATCGCACACCTTGAAATTACTGAAGGTAATTTCGAGGTAGCGTGGCAAACCCTGAAAGATCAGTTCGGGCTTCCACGTATGGTGACCGCCAAACTGCTTGATCAATTGACAAAAATGAAGACGATTAAAAAGGATGACCTGACTAGCTTACATCAGGTCACTGTCGTCTTCAAGCAGGCTTTTGCCGCTTTTGAAAAACTGGGCACGACAAGAGAGCAGCGAGATTGGCTGCTGGCCCATGCAATCAAAAGCAGGCTTGAAGGGTCTCTCCTTCTGGAGTGGGAACTGTCGCAGAAGCTCTCCACGAAATATCCCTCGTTTCACGAACTAGTGGAATTTCTGGAGGTGCGTGCTCGCGCTATCACAATAACGGATGATGGTAAGGGCAAATCTTCGACGAGTAACCCACCGAAAATTAAAGTACGGAGTTACAACTCCGTCGTGGAAAGTCGCTCGGAGAACAGCGAATCTTGTGGATTTTGCGGCCTCGAGCATGGAATAGCACAATGCAGTGCTTTCCAAGGCTTGACGGTAGACTACCGCTATCGTTACGCAAAAGATAGTCGGTTGTGCATTATCTGCTTGTCGCCGGGTCACGAGCGGTTCAGCTGTCCATCCGAAAAAGTATGCTCTAAATGCAATGGCAGACACCATACTCTGCTGCATTTCGAGCGTTACGGAAAGGAAACGGAAAGTCGTAAGCCTACGACAGAGTTTTCAAAGGACAAAGAAAAGAAAAAACGGGCAGTCGACCCGCAACGTCTCTACCTGGCAGGACAGAAAAGTCAACCGGGTGGCGACGAAACGGAGAAAATCCCCGATACTGAATGAAGGCATTTCGCGAGCGTTCCAATACCGCGAATTCAAATTCGCAAGGAATGGAAGCCGCGGAACTTCTTCAATTCAAGCGGTGGATTTGTGGAAAAAATTGGTTCGGACAATCAAGAGATTGTTGGCCAAAAGACGCCTTCGTGCATCGAGATCGATGCGGTAGAAGCGAAGGTCGATGTAGCGAATCAGATGCGGCACGTAATTTTCAAAATTGCAAGCTGTGTCGATCGCACGCATTTTTGATAAATCACCGGTGTGAAAACCAGTGAAATCTCACTGAAAGCGCACTCTGAGTGAATTCACGCAAAAAGCGGAGAAATATAGATTTGTTTCTGTACGATCGAAGCGGAAAATCGCGATCGATCGCTGCTTTAAGTGATAACTCAGACGATTAAGCGTCTCTCACACGGAGTTATGTTCGGTCGAAAGTCGATTGAAAGACTTTCCGACAGGAATCAGTGGAAACTGAACGTCTCTCGCGTTGTTTAACCGATCGAGGGCGATTCAGAAATTTCCTGAAGTGATCTAGAGACAAGCGGGACGTGATTATTGCATGTTTCGCCAAAGTCTTGATCAGGAGATGCGGGACGTAATTATTTTACGTTCCTATAAAGTCTTGGAAAGAGACATATGGCCCATAAATTGCTAAAATCAAATTATGTGGTTTTAGTGCAGAACTCTCTATTCTCTCATAAATCTATGGAAAATGGGACGAATAGAGAATGTTTCATTGGTAAGGGATAGGCACGTGTCGTTAAAGTACGCACGGCCAAATCTATCTCTACACGACCAATTTCGGGGTCGTGTAAATTTTCTGTGAATTTTTCCACGATAGCGACAAGTGGCAACGTCGCTTTCGAGGAAACATTGAAATTCCAGATTTTGTTGTCGAAGAATTCGGAAGGTGAAGTACCACCGCGTTCATAGAAACCGGTGGCCACTTCCATCTATCCGTCGTTGCTAAGGCTCAATCTGAGCTACGGGTTGCTTAGCAACGTAAACAACCCGAGCGGAGCTGTGGACTAGGCACGAGGAGAGCTCATTCAGTCGAAGATTGACCACGATGAGCGACAACGGGAGCAGCCACAGCCAGAGTGAGCACACCGTGATGATCTCGGGTGATCCCGAGATCGACCTGCGGTTCGACCGGATCCTGCGGATCGGAGAGGAGTCAGCTAACGCGTCCTGGGCGGATGAAGTAGAAGCCGCCGCCAAGCCAGCCCCGGAGCCCGAACTGGAAATTAATTTGGGCCTGGACAAGGTCCGCGTTCCGGCCCGGGTTGTCGAATTGGGTGGGAAGTTTTGCGCCCGACAACCCGGAGGGATGTATGTCCTGCGTTTGGCACCCGGTGGACGGCTGCTGCACAGCACATGGCGACCGGACAAGCCGGAGAAACCGGCACAGCAACCAGCCGCCTCATCGGCCGCGTCGGCAGCCGCCATGAGGCCCAGGGAAGCCGGCCCCAGCGGTCAAACTCCGCGTCCGAAGCGGAAGCGGAGGAGGGCAGCGGCACCGGAAGCGCCCAGCAACAGCCAGGCAGGAGGGAGCGGCGGAAACCAGCGAGGACCGGCAGGGTCTCGCCAGCCCCAGCCACCCGGCTCCCGCCAGGCAAGGAGGCGACCATGGCAGCCGGCAGGGACTCTCGCGACGGTCGAGGCCACGACGAGAGCCTTGGCCGACCAAATGCTGCTTACGTCGATGCGCATCCTCCAGGAGGCCACTTCTGGACAACGGTAAGTACTTTTAATTATTAAAAATTTTTTAATTTTTCGAATTAAAAGTGCGCGTCTCTCTTTCTCGGTTCGCGTAAAATCCTTGCCGTACGGGACAACCGCGTCCTCTTAGTGTTGCACAATTCGTGCAAGGGGGGCGGTATGTTTAAATATCGCATGAGTCCGAGACGCAGAAACTCGGCCGCGATGCCCGTATCTATATTGAATTCGCGTAATTCTAGATGGTTGTGCTGACATGGAAATTTTCCATCGTTCAGATTAGTATACCGCGGCTATTTACGTGTTTTTTCAAGCTAGCTTCACTGAAATTCTCGAGTTTTGGAGCAAATTCTAGGAATGTGTTGTTAGCGCTGAGAAAGAGAGAGAAAAGAGATCTATCGGAAAAAGATCGATAGACGAAACGCGGCAGCGCCGCGCCGTGGCCACGCGGCGCGTAGCAGCCCGGGCCCAGCAACGCGAGGCGTAGCTACCCGGTTCTGCGCTTGCGCGACGGAGCCGGCCGCGGCCGTCGCTGCTTGCAGATCGTCACGGTTCATTCTTGAGACGTCGGCGATCGAGAGCGGACCTTGTGACGGTCGCGTTCCCATTTCCCTACGAGCTCCGAGGTGGATGAGCCGATCTCTCTCCTCGTAATAGAATCAGTTTGCGGACAAATAGTTTATTGGAAAATCTCGTCATAGCGACTTGAGATTTTCCCCAGAAAACGGACAATCTGCCTGACGTTGCAGCGATCGCAAGGCACGCCGAGTGTGAAGCGATCGTAGACGCAGGATTGTGATTGAACGTTGCAGTTCGTGGATGCGACTGCGACGTTGGAGATTCGGTGTGGATCGCCTTGAGTCTTCTTCCAATTATCCGGTTAGAGCTACTGGAGGGCTGATACCGACATACAGGTATCACCTAGTGGTAGTTCACCGTTTCTAGAGGTCATACGAAACCCACTGGAACCACCCGTCCTGTGTACCAGTGAGAGTACACCGACCGGTGGGGTGGAAAGTTTCACCGACCAAGATTAGAGGTATACGGCGTAGGAGCAACCGGAAGATAGATATTCAGAAAGAATATCACTTCGTGGTGCTCTCCGTGCATCGGGCGTCGGAGAACCCGCTCCAATATACCGTCGTGAGGGGACAATAAGTAGGGCCTAAGCGTACGGTGGAGCAAAGGGTTCGAAGAGCCTTCCTTCCATCGCTACACCCACTACCAGCTGTGAGTCGACCACACTGGGCTGTGAACGTAGGGTGGTTGGAATTGCAGGGGATTGAGTCCTGAACCGGTGAGCCGCAGGCCAGTTCCTCGGGACAGGAGCCTCCGTCGAGGTAGCCACGGCTGGCTGCCGGGCGTTCCTTTGATGAAGAAATCGCCGGCTTGGCAACCACGTGTGCATACCGCAGGTCGCTCCTGAGGAGCAGCTGACGAGGGAGCCGAACTAGGACAAGACGTCCTCTTGCGTGGGTGGTGTAGAAACGCCACCCGCACGGGGAGCGTGCTCGCGGGATATAGCCTCTTGGAGCCTTACAACCTCCATTTGGTTTCCCGCCCGTGGCATTGCAAAGAGAACCCGGTAGAACGGAGAAAAGCTCGTCTACCCAGTTGTGCGCGTCGGTGAGATCGTAGAAAGAGAATCTCATCGACCAGAAAGAGAAGAATACAGTCCACTAGCTAGAGCGCTAGATAGCCAGCTAGCTCTCCCCTCCAAGCACACCAGACTGTCGCTGGAGCGCGAGAAACAGCTGACGAGCGCGCGATTGTTGACTTGTCCGCAAATGTATTTATTAGGCGGATTCTTTTGTTTCAGAAAGCCTCCGCAGTAGAAAATTAAACAGGAGACAAAGAAAGAGGAGACGAGGCCGCAATAGGAGCCGTCGTCAGTTTTTCTTTTAGTTTCTAGTTTTTTTTGTTCTAACGTTGTGATAAGTTTAGTTCTATTTTTGTAAAATAAAAACGTTATTGAAAAACTTGTAACAATTTCTCTCCCTGTCTGTTTCCTCATCCGGACCCACGTTAAAGTCCCTTAGTACTTTAACACACATACTTGTTGAACAGATCCTGGGTCTTTTCTGGTTTGGGTCACGTAGTAATGTGGTACCACACTGAAACAGTCGATTAAACCAGGTTTCGATCAATATTTTTGAGGATAACGCATGTTAGGTCTAGGTTAGGCTTGGGATTTTCACGCATCAGACTCATACTTTCGCATTCTTCACATACTTGTTGGACGGACCCTGGGTTTTTTCTGGTTTGGATCACGTAGTAATGTGGGACCACACTGAAACAGTCGATTAAACCTGGTCGTGATAAATATTTTAGAGGACAACGCATGTTAGGTCTGGGTTAGGTCTAGGATTTGCCCTAATCAGGCTCATACTTTCGCATATTTCTCATACTTCATGGCTAGATCCTGGGCTTTTTCTGGATTGTATCACGTAGTAATGTGGTACCACGCTGAAACAGTCAATTAAACCTGGTTTCGATCAATATTTTAGAGGATAACGCATGTCAGGTCTAGGTTAGGCCTGGGATTTTCACGCATCAGACTCATACTTTCGCATTCTTCACATACTTGTTGAACGGATCCTGGGTTTTTTCTGGTTTGGATCACGTAGTAATGTGGGACCACACTGAAACAGTCGATTAAACCTGGTTTCGATCATATATTTTAGAGGATAACGCAAGTTTGGTCAGGGATAGGTCTGGAATTTGTCCTCATCAGGCTCATACTTGCGCGTTTTTCACATACTTGTTGAACAGATCCTGGGTTGTTTCTGGTTTGGGTCACGTAGTAATGTGGTACCACACTGAAACAGTCGATTAAACCAGGTTTCGTTCAATATTTTTGAGGATAACGCATGTTAGGTCTAGGTTAGGCCTGGGATTTTCACGCATCAGACTCATACTTTCGCATTCTTCACATACTTGTTGAACGGATCCTGGGTTTTTTCTGGTTTGGATCACGTAGTAATGTGGGCCCACACTGAAACAGTCGATTAAACCTGGTTTCGATCAATATTTTAGAGGATAACGCAAGTTTGGTCTGGGATAGGTCTGGGATTTGCCCTCATCAGGCTCATACTTTCGCGTTTTTCACATACTTGTTCAACAGATCCTGGGTTTTTTCTGCTTTGGGTCACGTAGTAATGTGGTACCACACTGAAACAGTCGATTAAACCAGGTTTCGATCAATATTTTTGAGGATAACGAAAGTTATGTCTTGTTTAGGCCTGGGATTTGCCCTCATCAGACTCATACTTTCGCATACTTCACATACTTGTTGAACAGATCCTGGGTTTTTTTCTGGTTTGGATCACGTAGTAATGTGGTACCACACTGAAACAGTCGATTAAACCTGGTTTCGATCAATATTTTTGAGGATAACGCATGTTAGGTCTAGGTTAGGCCGAGGATTTTCACTCATCAGACTCATACTTTCGCATTCTTCACATACTTGTTGAACGGATCCTGGGTTTTTTCTGGTTTGTATCACGTAGTAATGTGGGACCACACTGAAACAGTCGATTAAACCTGGTCTTGATAAATATTTTAGAGGACAACGCATGTTAGGTCTGGGTTAGGTCTAGGATTTGCCCTCATCAGGCTCATACTTTCGCATATTTCTCATACTTCATGGCTAGATCCTGGGCTTTTTCTGGATTGTATCACGTAGTAATGTGGTACCACGCTGAAACAGTCAATTAAACCTGGTTTCGATGAATATTTTAGAGGATAACGCATGTCAGGTCTAGGTTAGGCCTGGGATTTTCACGCATCAGCCTCATACTTTCGCATTCTTCACATACTTGTTGAACGGATCCTGGGTTTTTTCTGGTTTGGATCACGTAGTAATGTGGGACCACACTGAAACAGTCGATTAAACCTGGTTTCGATCAATATTATAGAGGATAACGCAAGTTTGGTCTGCGATAGGTCTGGGATTTGCCCTCATCAGGCTCATACTTTCGCGTTTTTCACATACTTGTTGAACAGATCCTGGGTTTTTTCTGGTTTGGGTCACGTAGTAATGTGGCACCACACTGAAACAGTCGATTAAACCTGGTTTCGATCAATATTTTAGAGAATAATTCATGTTAGGTCTAGCTTAGGTCTGGGATTTGTTCTCATCAGGCTCATTCTTTCGCATATTTCTCATACTTGATGGCTAGATCCTGGGCTTTTTCTGGATTGCATTTACGTAGTAATGAAGTACAACACTGAAACAGTCAATTAAACCTGGTTTGCATCAATATCTTAGAGGACAACGCAAGTTAGGTCAGGGATAGGTCTGGGATTTGCCCTCATCAGGGTCATACTTTCGCAGTTCTAACATACATGTTGACCTGATCGAGTGTTTTTTCTGCTTTGGATCACGTAGTAAAGTGGTACCACACTGAAACAGTCCATTAAACCTGGTTTGGATCAATATTTTAGAGGATAACGCATGTTAGGTCTAGGTTAGGGGTGGGATTTTCACTCATCAGACTCATACTTTCGCATTCTTCACATACTTGTTGAACGGATCCTGGGTTTTTTCTGGTTTGGATCACGTAGTAATGTGGGACCAAACTGAAACAGTCGATTAAACCTGGTTTCGATCAATATTTTAGAGGATAACGCAAGTTTGGTCTGGGATAGGTCTGGGATTTGCCCTTGTCAGGCTCATACTTTCGCGTTTTTCACATACTTGTTGAACAGATCCTGGGTTTTTTCTGGATTGGGTAACGTAGTAATGTGGTACCACACTGAAACAGTCGATTAAACCAGGTTTCGATCAATATTTTTGAGGATAACGCATGTTAGGTCTAGGTTAGGCCTGGGATTTTCACGCATCAGACTCATACTTTCGCATTCTTCACATACTTGTTGAACGGATCCTGGGTTTTTTCTGGTATGGATCACGTAGTAATGTGGTACCACACTGAAACATTCAGTTAGCCCTGGTCTTGATAAATATTTTTGAGGATAACGCATATTAGGTCTGGGTTAGGTCTAGGATTTGCCCTCATCAGGCTCATACTTTCGCATATTTATTATACTTCATGGATAGATCCTGGGCTATTTTCTGGTTTGGATCACATAGTAATGTGGTACCACACTGAAACTGTCGATTAAACCAGGTTTCGATCAATATTTTTGAGGATAACGCATGTTAGGTCTAGGTTAGGCCTGGGATTTTCACTCATCAGACACATTCTTTCGCATTCTTCACATACTTGTTGAACGGATCCTGGGTTTTTTCTGGTTTGGATCACGTAGTAATGTGGGACCACACTGAAACAATCAATTAAACCTGGTCTTGATAAATATTTTAGAGGATAACATATGTTAGGTCTGGGTTAGGTCTAGGATTTGCTCTCGTCAGGCTCATACTTTCGCATATTTCTCATACCTCATGGCTAGATCCTGGGCTGTTTCTGGATTGCATCACGTAGTAATGTGGTACCACACTGAAACAGTCAATTAAAGCTGGTTTCGATCAATATTTTAGAGGATAACGCAAGTTAGGCCTGGGATAGGTCTGGGATTTGCCCTCATCAGGCAAATACTTTCGCATTTTTCACATACTTGTTGAAATGATCCTGGGTTTTTTCTGGTTTGGATCACGTAGTAATGTGGGACCAAACTGAAACAGTCGATTAAACCTGGTTTCGATCAATATTTTAGAGGATAACGCAAGTTTGGTCTGGGATAGGTCTGGGATTTGCCCTCGTCAGGCTCATACTTTCGCGTTTTTCACATACTTGTTGAACAGATCCTGGGCTGTTTCTGGTTTGGATCACGTAGTAGTGTGGTACCACACTGAAACTGTCCATTAAACCTGGTTTCGATCAATATTTTTGAGGATAACGCATGTAGGGTTGGGTTAGGCCGAGGATTTTCACTCATCAGACTCATACTTTCGCATTCTTTACATACTTGTTGAACGGATCCTGGGGTTTTACTGGATTTGATCGCGCAGTAATGTGGTACCACACTGAAACATTCAGTTAAACCTGGTCTTGAAAAATATTTTTGAGAATAACGCATATTAGGTCTGGGTTAGGTCTAGGATTTCCCCTCATCAGGCTCATACTTTCGCATATTTATTATACTTCATGGATAGATCCTGGGCTATTTTCTGGTTTGGATCACATAGTAATGTGGTACCACACTGAAACAGTCGATTAAACCTGGTTTCGATCAATATTTTTGAGGATGACGCATGTTAGGTCTAGGTTAGGCCGAGGATTTTCACTCATCAGACTCATACTTTCGCATTCTTCACATACTTGTTGAACGGATCCTGGGGTTTTACTGGATTTGATCACGTAGTAATGTGGAACCACACTGAAACTGTCAATTAAACCTGGTTTCGATCAATATTTTAGAGGATAACGCAAGTTAGGTCTGGGATAGGTCTAGGATTTGCCATCATCAGGCTCATTCTTTCGCATATTTCTCACACTTGAAGGCTAGATCCTGGGCTTTTTCTGGATTGCATCACGTAGTATTGTGGTACCACACTGAAACAGTCGATTAAACCAGGTTTCGATCAATATTTTTGAGGATAACGCAAGTTAGGTCTGGGATAGGTCTAGGATTTGCCATCATCAGGCTCATTCTTTCGCATATTTCTCACACTTGAAGGCTAGATCCTGGGCTTTTTCTGGATTGCATCACGTAGTATTGTGGTACCACACTGAAACAGTCGATTAAACCAGGTTTCGATCAATATTTTTGAGGATAACGCATGTTAGGTCTAGTTTAGGCCTGGGATTTTCACTCATCAGACTCATACTTTCGCATTCTTCACATACTTGTTGAACGGATCTTGGGTTTTTTCTGGTGTGGATGACGTAGTAATGTGGTACCACACTGAAACAATCAATTAAACCTGGTCTTGATAAATATTTTAGAGGATAACGCATGTTAGGTCTGGGTTAGGTCTAGGATTTGCTTTCGTCAGGCTCATACTTTCGCATATTTCTCATACCTCATGGCTAGATCCTGGACTATTTCTGGATTGGATCACGTAGTAATGTGGCACCACACTGAAACAGTCAATTAAACCTGGTTTCGATGAATATTTTAGAGGATAACGCAAGTTAGATCTGGGATAGGTCTGGGATTTGCCAACATCAGGCTCATACTTTCGCGTTTTTCACAAACTTGTTGAACCGATCCTGCGTTTTTTTCTGGTTTGGATCACGTAGTAGTGTGGTACCACACTGAAACTGTCCATTAAACCTGGTTTCGATCAATATTTTTGAGGATAACGCATGTTAGGTCTAGATTAGGCCGAGGATTTTCACTCATCAGACTCATACTTTCGCATTCTTCACATACTTGTTGAACGGATCCTGGGGTTTTACTGGATTTGATCACGTAATAATGTGGTACCACACTGAAACAGTCAATTAAACCTGGTTTCGATCAATATTTTAAAGGATAACGCAAGTTTGGTCTGGGATAGGTCTAGGATTTGCCCTCATCAGGCTCATTCCTTCGCATATTTCTCATACTTGATGGCTAGATCCTGGGCTTTTTCTGGATTGCATCACGTAGTATTGTGGTACCACACTGAAACAGTCGATTAAACCAGGTTTCGATCAATGTTTTTGAGGATAACGCATGTTAGGTCTAGGTTAGGCCTGGGATTTTCACTCATCAGACTCATACTTTCGCATTCTTCACATACTTGTCGAACGGATCTTGGGTTTTTTCTGGTGTGGATCACGTAGTAATGTGGTACCACACTGAAACAATCAATTAAACCTGGTCTTGATAAATATTTTAGAGGATAGCGCATGTTAGGTCTGGGTTAGGTCTAGGATTTGCCCTCATCAGGCTCATTCTTTCGCATAGCTCTCATACTTGATGGCTAGATCCTGGGCTTTTTCTGGATTGCATCACGTAGTAATGAAGTACAACACTGAAACAGTCAATTAAACCTGGTTTCGATCAATATTTTAGAGAATAATTCATGTTAGGTCTAGGTTAGGCCTGGGATTTGCCCTCATAAGGGTCATACTTTCGCAGTTCTAACATACATGTTGACCTGATCGAGGGTTTTTTCTGCTTTGGATCACGTAGTAAAGTGGTACCACACTGAAACAGTCCACTAAACCTGGTTTGGATCAATATTTTAGAGGATAACGAAAGTTATATCTAGGTTAGCCCTGAAATTTTCACTCATCACACTCATACTTTCGCATTCTTCAGAAACTTGTTGAACGGATCCTGGGTATTTTCTGGTATGGTTCACGTAGTAATGTGGTACCACACTGAAACAAACAATTAAACCAGGTCTTGATAAATATTTTAGATGATAACGCATGTTAGGTCTGGGTTAGGTCTAGGATTTGCCCTCATCAGGCTCATACTTTCGCATATTTCTCATACTTCATGGCTAGATCCTGGGCTATTTCTGGATTGGATCACGTAGTAATGTGGTACCACACTGGAACAGTCAATTAAACCTGGTTTCGATTAATATTTCAGAGGACAATGCAAGTTAGGTCTGGGTTAGGTCTGGGATTTGCCCACATCAGGGTCATACTTTCGCATTTTTCACATACTTGTTGAACAGATACTGGGTTTTTTCTGGTTTGGATCGGGCAGTAATGTGGTACCACACTGAAACAGCCCACTAAACCTGGTTTCGATCAATATTTTAGAGGATAACGAAAGTTATGTCTAGGTCAGGCCTTGGGATTTGCCCTCATCAGACTCATGCTTTCGCATTTTTCACATATTTGTTGAACAGATCCTGGGTTTTTTCTGGTATGGATCACGTAGTAATGTGGTACCACACTGAAACAGTCAATTAAACCTGGTTGCGATCAATATTTTAGAGAATAATTCATGTTAGGTCTGGGTTAGGTCTGGGATTTGCTCTCATCGGGCTCATTCTTTCGCATATCTCTCATACTTGATGGCTAGATCCTGGGCTTTTTCTGGATTGCATCACGTAGTAATGAAGTACAACACTGAAACAGTCAATTAAACCTGGTTTCGATCAATATTTTAGAAAATAATTCATGTTAGGTCTAGGTTAGGCCTGGGATTTGCCACCATCAGGGTCATACTTTCGCATTTTTCACATCCTTGTTGAACAGATCCTGGGTTTTCTCTGGTTTGGATCGCGCAGTAATGTGGTACCACACTGAAACTGTCCATTAAACCTGGTTTCGATCAATATTTTAGAGAATAATTCATGTTAGGTCTAGGTTAGGCCTGGGATTTGCCCACGTCAGGGTCATACTTTCGCATTTTTCACATACTTGTTGAACAGATCCTGGGTTTTCTCTGGTTTGGATCGCGCAGTAATGTGGTACCACACTGAAACATTCAGTTAAACCTGGTCTTCAAAAATATTTTTGAGAATAACGCATATTAGTTCTGGGTTAGGTCTAGGATTTGCCCTCATCAGGCTCATACTTTCGCGTTTTTCACATACTTGTTGAACAGATCCTACGTTTTTTTCTGGTTTGGATCACGTAGTCGTGTGGTACCACACTGAAACTGTCCATTAAACCTGGTTTCGATCAATATTTCTGAGGATGACGCATGTTAGGTCTAGGTTAGGCCGAGGATTTTCACTCATCAGACTCATACTTTCGCATTCTTCACATACTTGTTGAACGGATCCTGGGGTTTTACTGGATTTGATCACGTAGTAATGTGGAACCACACTGAAACTGTCAATTAAACCTGGTTTCGATCAATATTTTAGAGGATAACGCAAGTTAGGTCTGGGATAGGTCTAGGATTAGCCCTCATCAGGCTCATTCTTTCGCATATTTCTCACACTTGAAGGCTAGATCCTGGGCTTTTTCTGGATTGCATCCCGTAGTATTGTGGTACCACACTGAAACAGTCGATTAAACCAGGTTTCGATCAATATTTTTGAGGATAACGCATGTTAGGTCTAGTTTAGGCCTGGGATTTTCACTCATCAGACTCATACTTTCGCATTCTTCACATACTTGTTGAACGGATCTTGGGTTTTTTCTGGTGTGGATGACGTAGTAATGTGGTACCACACTGAAACAATCAATTAAACCTGGTCTTGATAAATATTTTAGAGGATAACGCATGTTAGGTCTGGGTAGGTCTAGGATTTGCTTTCGTCAGGCTCATACTTTCGCATATTTCTCATACCTCATGGCTAGATCCTGGGCTATTTCTGGATTGGATCACGTAGTAATGTGGCACCACACTGAAACAGTCAATTAAACCTGGTTTCGATGAATATTTTAGAGGATAACGCATGTTAGGTCTAGGTTAGGCCAGGGATTTTCACTCATCAGACTCATTCTTTCGCATTCTTCACATACTTGTTGAACGGATCCTGGGGTTTTACTGGATTTTATCACGTAGTAATGTGGTACCACACTGAAACAGTCAATTAATCCTGGTTTCGATCAATATTTTAGAGGATAACGCAAGTTAGGTCTGGGATAGGTCTGGGATTTGCCCTCATCAGGCTCATACTTTCGCGGTTTTCACATACTTGTTGAACAGATCCTGTGTTTTTTTGTGGTTTGGATCACGTAGTAGTGTGGTACCACACTGAAACTGTCCATTAAACCTGGTTTCGATCAATATTTATGAGGATAACGCATGTTAGGACTAGGTTAGGCCGAGGATTTTCACTCATCAGACTCATACTTTCGCATTCTGCACATACTTGTTGAACGGATCCTGGGGTTTTACTGGATTTTATCACGTAGTAATGTGGTACCACACTGAAACAGTCAATTAAACCTGGTTTCGATCAATATTTTAGAGGATAACGCAAGTTAGGTCTGGGTTAGGTCTGGGATTTGCCCACATCAGGGTCATACTTTCGCATTTTTCACATACTTGTTGAACAGATCCTGGGTTTTTTCTGGTATGGATCACGTAGTAATGTGGTACCACACCGAAACATTCAGTTAAACCTGGTCTTGATAAATATTTTTGAGGATAACGCATGTTAGGTCTGGGTTAGGTCTAGGATTTGCCCTCATCAGGCTCATACTTTCGCATATTTCTTATACTTCATGGATAGATCCTGGGCTATTTTCTGGTTTGGATCACATAGTAATGTGGTACCACAATGAAACAGTCGATTAAACCAGGTTTCGATCAATATTTTTGAGGATAACGCATGTTAGGTCTAGGTTAGGCCCGGGATTTGCTCTCATCAGGCTCATTCTTTCGAATATTTCTCATACTTGATGGCTAGATCCGGGGCTTTTTCTGGATTGCATCACGTAGTAATGTGGTACCACACTGAAACAGTCAATTAAACCTGGTTACGATCAATATTTTAGAGGATAATGCATGTTAGGTCTAGGTTAGCCCTGAAATTTTCACTCATCAGACTCATACCCTCGCATTCTTCAGTAACTTGTTGAACGGATCCTGGGTTTTTTCTGGTATGGTTCACGTAGTAATGTGGTACCACTCTGAAACAGCCCACTAAACCTGGTTTCGATCAATATTTTAGAGGATAACGAAAGTTATATCTAGGTTAGGCCTGGGATTTGCCCTCATCAGACTCATGCTTTCGCATTTTTCACATACTTGTTGAACAGATCCTGGGTTTTTTCTGGTATGGATCACGTAGTAATGTGGTACCACACTGAAACATTCAGTTAAACCTGGTCTTGATAAATATTTTCGCGGATAACGCATGTTAGGTCTGGGTTAGGTCTAGGATTTGCCCTCATCAGGCTCATTCTTTCGCATATTTCTCATACTTGATGGCTAGATCCTGGGCTTTCTCGGGATGGCATCACGTAGTAATGAAGTACAACACTGAAACAGTCAATTAAACCTGGTTTCCATCAATATTTTAGAGGACAACGCATGTTAGGTCTAGGTTAGGCCTGGGATTTGCTCTCATCAGGGTCATACTTTCGCAGTTTTAACATACATGTTGACCTGATCGAGGGTTTTTTCTGCTTTGGATCACGTAGTAAAGTGGTACCACACTGAAACAGTCAATTAAACCTGGTTTCGATCAATATTTTAGAGGATAACGCAAGTTAGGTCTGGGTTAGGTCTGGGATTTGCCCACATCAGGGTCATACTTTCGCATTTTTCACATACTTGTTGAACAGATCCTGGGTTTTTTCTGGTATGGATCACGTAGTAATGTGGTACCACACCGAAACATTCAGTTAAACCTGGTCTTGATAAATATTTTTGAGGATAACGCATGTTAGGTCTGGGTTAGGTCTAGGATTTGCCCTCATCAGGCTCATACTTTCGCATATTTCTTATACTTCATGGATAGATCCTGGGCTATTTTCTGGTTTGGATCACATAGTAATGTGGTACCACAATGAAACAGTCGATTAAACCAGGTTTCGATCAATATTTTTGAGGATAACGCATGTTAGGTCTAGGTTAGGCCCGGGATTTGCTCTCATCAGGCTCATTCTTTCGAATATTTCTCATACTTGATGGCTAGATCCGGGGCTTTTTCTGGATTGCATCACGTAGTAATGTGGTACCACACTGAAACAGTCAATTAAACCTGGTTACGATCAATATTTTAGAGGATAATGCATGTTAGGTCTAGGTTAGCCCTGAAATTTTCACTCATCAGACTCATACCCTCGCATTCTTCAGTAACTTGTTGAACGGATCCTGGGTTTTTTCTGGTATGGTTCACGTAGTAATGTGGTACCACTCTGAAACAGCCCACTAAACCTGGTTTCGATCAATATTTTAGAGGATAACGAAAGTTATATCTAGGTTAGGCCTGGGATTTGCCCTCATCAGACTCATGCTTTCGCATTTTTCACATACTTGTTGAACAGATCCTGGGTTTTTTCTGGTATGGATCACGTAGTAATGTGGTACCACACTGAAACATTCAGTTAAACCTGGTCTTGATAAATATTTTCGCGGATAACGCATGTTAGGTCTGGGTTAGGTCTAGGATTTGCCCTCATCAGGCTCATTCTTTCGCATATTTCTCATACTTGATGGCTAGATCCTGGGCTTTCTCGGGATGGCATCACGTAGTAATGAAGTACAACACTGAAACAGTCAATTAAACCTGGTTTCCATCAATATTTTAGAGGACAACGCATGTTAGGTCTAGGTTAGGCCTGGGATTTGCTCTCATCAGGGTCATACTTTCGCAGTTTTAACATACATGTTGACCTGATCGAGGGTTTTTTCTGCTTTGGATCACGTAGTAAAGTGGTACCACACTGAAACAGTCCATTAAACCTGGTTTGGATCAATATTTTTGAGGATAACCCATGTTAGGTCTAGGTTAGGCCGGGGATTTTCACTCATCAGGCTCATACTTTCGCATATTTCTCATACTTCATGGCTAGATCCTGGGCTGTTTCTGGATTGTATGACATAGTAATGTGGTACCACGCTGAAACAGTCGATTACACCTGGTTTCGATGAATATTTTAGAGGATAACGCATGTTAGGTCTAGGTTAGGTCTAGGATTTGCCCTCATCAGGCACATACTTTCGCATATTTCTCATACTTCATGGCTGGATCCTGGGCTATTTCTGGAATGGATCACGTAGTAATGTGGTACCACACTGAAACAGTCAATTAAACCTGGTTTTGATCAATATTTTAGAGAATAATTCATGTTAGGTCGAGGTTAGGTCTGGGATTTGCCCTCATCAGGGTCATACTTTCGCAGTTTTAACATACATGTTGACCTGATCGAGGGTTTTTTCTGCTTTGGATCACGTAGTAAAGTGGTATCACACTGAAGCAGTCCATTAAACCTGGTTTGGATCAATATTTTAGAGGATAACGCATGTTAGGTTTGGGTTAGGACTAGGATTTGCCCTCGTCAGGCTCATACTTTCGCATATTTCTCATACTTCATGGCTAGATCCTGGGCTGTTTCAGGATTGTATCACGTAGTAACGCGGTACCACGCTGAAACAGTCAATTAAACCTGGTTTCGATCAATATTTTAGAGGATAACGCAAGTTAGGTCTGGGATAGGTCTGGGATTCGCCCTCATCAGGCTCATACTTTCGCATTTTTTCTCATACTTCATGGCTAGATCCCAGGCTGTTTCTGGATTGTATCACGTAGTAATGTGGTACCACACTGAAACATTCAGTTAAACCTGGTCTTGATAAATATTTTTGAGGATAACGCATGTTAGGTCTGGGTTAGGTCTAGGATTTGCCCTCATCAGGCTCATACTTTCGCATATTTCTTATACTTCATGGATAGATCCTGGGCTATTTTCTGGTTTGGATCACATAGTAATGTGGTACCACACTGAAACAGTCGATTAAACCAGGTTTCGATCAATATTTTTGAGGATAACGCATGTTAGGTCTAGGTTAGGCCTGGGATTTTCACTCATCAGACTCATTCTTTCGCATTCTTCACATACTTGTTGAACGGATCCCGGGTTTTTTCTGGTTTGGATCCCGTAGTAATGTGGGACCACACTGAAACAATCAATTAAACCTGGTCTTGATAAATATTTTAGAGGATAACGCATGTTATGTCTGGGTTAGGTCTAGGATTTGCTCTCGTCAGGCTCATACTTTCGCATATTTCTCATACCTCATGGCTAGATCCTGGGCTATTTCTGAATTGGATCACGTAGTAATGTGGTACCACACTGAAACAGTCAATTAAACCTGGTTTCGATCAATATTTTTGAGGATAACGCATGTTAGGTCTAGGTTAGGCCGAGGATTTTCACTCATCAGACTCATACTTTCGCATTCTTCACATACTTGTTGAACGGATCCTGGGGTTTTACTGGATTTGATCACGTAATAATGTGGTACCACACTGAAACAGTCAATTAAACCTGGTTTCGATCAATATTTTAGAGGATAACGCAAGTTTGGTCTGGGATAGGTCTAGGATTTGCCCTCATCAGGCTCATACTTTCGCAGTTTTAACATACATGTTGACCTGATCGAGGGTTTTTTCTGCATTGGATCACGTAGTAAAGTGGTACCACACTAAAACAGTCAACTAAACCTGGTTTCGATCAATATTTTAGAGGATAACGCAAGTTAGGTCTGGGATAGGTCTGGGATTTGCCCTCATCCGGCTCATACTTTCGCGTATTTCACATACTTGTTGAACAGATCCTGGGTTTTCTTCTGGTTTGGAACACGTAGTAGTGTGGTACCACACTGAAACTGTCCATTAAACCTGGTTTTGATCAATGTTTTAGAGAATAATTCATGTTAGGGCTAGGTTAGGTCTGGGATTTGCTCTCATCAGGCTCATTCTTTCGCATATTTCTCATACTTGATGGCTAGATCCTGGGCTTTTTCTGGATTGCATCACGTAGTAATGAAGTGCAACACTGAAACAGTCAATTAAACCTGGTTTCCATCAATATTTTAGAGGACAAGGCATGTTAGGTCTAGGATAGGCCTGGGATTTGCCCTCATCAGGGTCATACTGTCGCAGTTTTAACATACATGTTGACCTGATCGAGGGTTTTTTCTGCATTGGATCACGTAGTAAAGTGGTACCACACCGAAGCAGTCCATTAAACCTGGTTTCGATTAATATTTTTGAGGATAACGCATGTTAGGTCTGGGATAGGTCTGGGATTTGCCCTTATCAGGCTCATACTTTCGCAGTTTTAACATGCATGTTGACCTGATCGAGGGTTTTTTCTGCATTGGATCACGTAGTAATGTGGGACCACACTGAAACAATCAATTAAACCTGGTCTTGATAAATATTTTAGAGGATAACGCATGTTAGGTCTGGGTTAGGTCTAGGATTTGCTCTCGTCAGGCTCATACTTTCGCATATTTCTCATACCTCATGGCTAGATCCTGGGCTATTTCTGGATTGGATCACGTAGTAATGTGGTACCACACTGAAACAGTCAATTAAACCTGGTTTCGATCAATATTTTAGAGGATAACGCAAGTTAGGTCTGGGATAGGTCTGGGATTTGCCCTCATCAGGCTCATACTTTCGCGTATTTCACATACTTGTTGAACAGATCCTGGGTTTTTTTTGGTTTGGATCACGTAGTAGTGTGGTACCACACTGAAACTGTCCATTAAACCTGGTTTCGATCAATATTTTTGAGGATAACGCATGTTAGGTCTAGGTTAGGCCGAGGATTTTCACTCATCAGACTCATACTTTCGCATTCTTCACATACTTGTTGAACGGATCCTGGGGTTTTACTGGTTTCGATCACGTAATAATGTGGTACCACACTGAAACAGTCAATTAAACCTGGTTTCGATCAATATTTTAGAGAATAATTCATGTTAGGTCTAGGTTAGGTCTGGGATTTGCTCTCATCAGGCTCATTCTTTCGCATAATTCTCATACTTGATGGCTAGATCCTGGGCTTTTTCTGGATTGCATCACGTAGTAATGAAGTACAACACTGAAACAGTCAATTAAACCTGGTTTCCATCAATATTTTAGAGGACAACGCAAGTTAGGTCTAGGTAGGGCCTGAGATTTTCACTGATCAGACTCATACTTTCGCATTCTTCACGTACTTGTAGAACGGATCCTAGGTTTTTTCTGGTTTGGATCACGTAGTAATGAGGTACCACACTGAAACGGTCAATTAAACCTGGTTTCGATCAATATTTTAGAGGATAACACATGTTAGGTCTAGGTTAGGCCTGGGATTTGCCCTCATCAGGGTCATACTTTCGCAGTTTTAACATACATGTTGAGCAGATCGAGGGTTTTTTCTGCTTTGGATCACGTAGTGAAGTGGTACCACACTGAAGCAGTCTATTAAACCTGGTTTGGACCAATATTTTAGAGGATAACGCATGTTAGGTTTGGGTTAGGTCGAAGATTTGCCCTCGTCAGGCTCAAACTTTCGCATATTTCTCATACTTCATGGCTAGATCCTGGGCTGTTTCAGGAATGTATCACGTAGTAATGTGGTACCACACTGAAACATTCAGTTAAACCTGGTCTTGATAAATATTTTTGAGGATAACGCATGTTAGGTCTGGGTTGGGTCTAGGATTTGCCCTCATCAGGCTCATACTTTCGCATATTTCTTATACTTCATGGATAGATCCTGGGCTATTTTCTGGTTTGGATCACATAGTAATGTGGTACCACACTGAAACAGTCGATTAAACCAGGTTTCGATCAATATTTTTGAGGATAACGCATGTTAGGTCTAGGTTAGGCCTGGGATTTTCACTCATCAGACTCATTCTTTCGCATTCTTCACATACTTGTTGAACGGATCCTGGGTTTTTACTGGTTTGGATCACGTAGTAATGTGGTACCACACTGAAACAATCAATTAAACCTGGTCTTGATAAATATTTTAGAGGATAACGCAAGCTATGTCTATGTTAGGCCTGGGATTTTCACTCATCAGACTCATTCTTTCGCATTCTTCACATACTTGTTGAACGGATCCTGGGTTTTTACTGGTTTGGATCACGTAGTAATGTGGTACCACACTGAAACATTCAGTTAAACCTGGTCTTGATAAATATTTTTGAGGATAACGCATGTTAGGTCTGGGTTAGGTCTAGGATTTGCCCTCATCAGGCTCACTTTCGCATATTTCTTATACTTCATGGATAGATCCTGGGCTATTTTCTGGTTTGGATCACATAGTAATGTGGTACCACACTGAAACAGTCGATTAAACCAGGTTTCGATCAATATTTTTGAGGATAACGCATGTTAGGTCTAGGTTAGGCCTGGGATTTTCACTCATCAGACACATTCTTTCGCATTCTTCACATACTTGTTGAACGGATCCTGGTTTTTTTCTGGTTTGGATCACGTAGTAATGTGGGACCACACTGAAACAATCAATTAAACCTGGTCTTGATAAATATTTTAGAGGATAACGCATGTTAGGTCTGGGTTAGGTCTAGGACTTGCTCTCGTCACGCTCATACTTTCGCATATTTCTCATACCTCATGGCTAGATCCTGGGCTATTTCTGGATTGGATCACGTAGTAGTGTGGTACCACACTGAAACAGTCAATTAAACCTGGTTTCGATCAATATTTTAGAGGATAACGCAAGTTAGGTCTGGGATAGGTCTGGGATTTGCCCTCATCAGGCTCATACTTTCGCGTATTTCACATACTTGTTGAACAGATCCTGGGTTTTTTTCTGGTTTGGATCACGTAGTAGTGTGGTACCACACTGAAACTGTCCATTAAACCTGGTTTCGATCAATATTTTTGAGGATAACGCATGTTAGGTCTAGGTTAGGCCGAGGATTTTCACTCATCAGACTCATACTTTCGCATTCTTCACATACTTGTTGAACGGATCCTGGGGTTTTACTGGTTTGGATCACGTAATAATGTGGTACCACACTGAAACAGTCAATTAAACCTGGTTTCGATCAATATTTTAGAGAATAATTCATGTTAGGTCTAGGTTAGGTCTGGGATTTGCTCTCATCAGGCTCATTCTTTCGCATAATTCTCATACTTGATGGCTAGATCCTGGGCTTTTTCTGGATTGCATCACGTAGTAATGAAGTACAACACTGAAACAGTCAATTAAACCTGGTTTCCATCAATATTTTAGAGGACAACGCAAGTTAGGTCTAGGTAAGGCCTGAGATTTTCACTGATCAGACTCATACTTTCGCATTCTTCACGTACTTGTAGAACGGATCCTGGGTTTTTTCTGGTTTGGATCACGTAGTAATGAGGTACCACACTGAAACGGTCAATTAAACCTGGTTTCGATCAATATTTTAGAGGATAACGCAAGTTAGGTCTGGGATAGGTCTGGGATTTGCCCCCATCAGGCTCATACTTTCGCGTATTTCACATACTTGTTGAACAGATCCTGGGTTTTTTTCTGGTTTGGATCACGTAGTAGTGTGGTACCACACTGAAACTGTCCATTAAACCTGGTTTCGATCAATATTTTTGAGGATAACGCATGTTAGGTCTAGGTTAGGCCGAGGATTTTCACTCATCAGACTCATACTTTCGCATTCTTCACATACTTGTTGAACGGATCCTGGGGTTTTACTGGTTTGGATCACGTAATAACGTGGTACCACACTGAAACAGTCAATTAAACCTGGTTTCGATCAATATTTTAGAGAATAATTCATGTTAGGTCTAGGTTAGGTCTGGGATTTGCTCTCATCAGGCTCATTCTTTCGCATAATTCTCATACTTGATGGCTAGATCCTGGGCTTTTTCTGGATTGCATCACGTAGTAATGAAGTACAACACTGAAACAGTCAATTAAACCTGGTTTCCATCAATATTTTAGAGGACAACGCATGTTAGGTCTAGGTTAGGCCTGGGATTTGCCCTCATCAGGGTCATACTTTCGCAGTTTTAACATACATGTTGAGCAGATCGAGGGTTTTTTCTGCTTTGGATCACGTAGTGAAGTGGTACCACACTGAAGCAGTCTATTAAACCTGGTTTGGACCAATATTTTAGAGGATAACGCATGTTAGGTTTGGGTTAGGTCGAAGATTTGCCCTCGTCAGGCTCAAACTTTCGCATATTTCTCATACTTCATGGCTAGATCCTGGGCTGTTTCAGGAATGTATCACGTAGTAATGTGGTACCACACTGAAACATTCAGTTAAACCTGGTCTTGATAAATATTTTTGAAGATAACGCATGTTAGGTCTGGGTTGGGTCTAGGATTTGCCCTCATCAGGCTCATACTTTCGCATATTTCTTATACTTCATGGATAGATCCTGGGCTATTTTCTGGTTTGGATCACATAGTAATGTGGTACCACACTGAAGCAGTCGATTAAACCAGGTTTCGATCAATATTTTTGAGGATAACGCATGTTAGGTCTAGGTTAGCCTGGGATTTTCACTCATCAGACTCATTCTTTCGCATTCTTCACATACTTGTTGAACGGATCCTGGGTTTTTACTGGTTTGGATCACGTAGTAATGTGGTACCACACTGAAACATTCAGTTAAACCTGGTCTTGATAAATATTTCTGAGGATAACGCATGTTAGGTCTGGGTTAGGTCTAGGATTTGCCCTCATCAGGCTCACTTTCGCATATTTCTTATACTTCATGGATAGATCCTGGGCTATTTTCTGGTTTGGATCACATAGTAATGTGGTACCACACTGAAACAGTCGATTAAACCAGGTTTCGATCAATATTTTTGAGGATAACGCATGTTAGGTCTAGGTTAGGCCAGGGATTTTCACTCATCAGACTCATTCTTTCGCATTCTTCACATACTTGTTGAACGGATCCTGGTTTTTTTCTGGTTTGGATCACGTAGTAATGTGGGACCACACTGAAACAATCAATTTAACCTGGTCTTGATAAATATTTTAGAGGATAACGCATGTTAGGTCTGGGTTAGGTCTAGGATTTGCTCTCGTCAGGCTCATACTTTCGCATATTTCTCATACCTCATGGCTAGATCCTGGGCTATTTCTGGATTGGATCACGTAGTAATGTGGTACCACACTGAAACAGTCAATTAAACCTGGTTTCGATCAATATTTTAGAGGATAACGCAAGTTAGGTCTGGGATAGGTCTGGGATTTGGCCTCATCAGGCTCATACTTTCGCGTATTTCACATACTTGTTGAACAGATCCTGGGTTTTTTTCTGGTTTGGATCACGTAGTAGTGTGGTACCACACTGAAACTGTCCATTAAACCTGGTTTCGATCAATATTTTTGAGGATAACGCATGTTAGGTCTAGGTTAGGCCGAGGATTTTCACTCATCAGACTCATACTTTCGCATTCTTCACATACTTGTTGAACGGATCCTGGGGTTTTACTGGTTTGGATCACGTAATAATGTGGTACCACACTGAAACAGTCAATTAAACCTGGTTTCGATCAATATTTTAGAGAATAATTCATGTTAGGTCTAGGTTAGGTCTGGGATTTGCTCTCATCAGGCTCATTCTTTCGCATAATTCTCATACTTGATGGCTAGATCCTGGGCTTTTTCTGGATTGCATCACGTAGTAATGAAGTACAACACTGAAACAGTCAATTAAACCTGGTTTCGATCAATATTTTAGAGGGCAACGCAAGTTAGGTCTAGGTTAGGTCTAGGATTTGCTCTCATCAGGCTCATTCTTTCGCATATTTCTCATACTTGATGGCTAGATCCTGGGCTTTTTCTGGATTGCATCACGTAGTAATGTAGTACCACACTGAAACAGTCAATGAAACCTGGTTTCCATCAATATTTTAGAGGACAACGCAAGTTAGGTCTAGGTAAGGCCTGAGATTTTCACTGATCAGACTCTTACTTTCGCATCCTTCACATACTTGTTGAACGGATCCTGGGTTTTTTCTGGTTTGGATCACGTAGTAATGTGGTACCACACTGAAACGGTCAATTAAACCTGATCTTGATAAATATTTGAGAGGATAACGCATGTTAGGTTTGGGTTAAGTCTAGGATTTGCCCTCATCAGGCTCATACTTTCGTATATTTCTCATACTTGATGGCTAGATCCTGGGCTGTTTCTGGATTGTATCACGTAGTAATGTGGTACCACGCTGAAACAGTCAATTAAACCTGGTTTCGATCAATATTTTAGAGGATAACGCAAGTTAGGTCTGGCATAGGTCTGGGATTCGCCCTCATCAGACTCATACTTTCGCGTTTTTCACATACTTGTTGACCTGATCGAGGGTTTTTTCTGCTTTGGATCACGTAGTAAAGTGGTACCACACTGAAACAGTCCATTAAACCTGGTTTGGATCAATATTTTAGAGGATAACGCATGTTAGGTCTAGGTTAGCCCTGGGATTATCACTCATCAGACTCATATTTTCGCATTCTTCACATACTTGTTGAACGGATCCTGGGGTTTTTCTGGTTTGGATCACGTAGTAATGTGGTACCACACTGAAACAGTCGATTAAACCTGGTCTCGATCAATATTTTAGAGGATAACGCATGTTAGGTCTAGGTTAGCCCTGGGATTATCACTCATCAGACTCATACTTTCGCATTCTTCACATACTTGTTGAACGGATCCTGGGTTTTTTCTGGTTTGGTTCATGTAGTAATGTGGTACCACACTGAAACATTCAATTAAACCTGATCTTGATAAATATTTGAGAGGATAACGCATGTTAGGTTTGGGTTAAGTCTAGGATTTGCCCTCATCAGGCTCATACTTTCGCATATTTCTCATACTTCATGGCTAGATCCTGGGTTTTTTCTGGTTCGGATCACGTAGTAGTGTGGTACCACACTGAAACAGTCCATTAAACCTGGTTTGGATCAATATTTTAGAGGATAACGCATGTTAGGTCTAGGTTAGGTCTGGGATTTTCACTCATCAGACTCATACTTTCGCATTCTTCACATACTTGTTGAACGGATCCTGGGTTTTTTCTGGTTTGGATCACGTAGTAATGTGGTACCACACTGAAGCAGTCCATTAAACCTGGTCTCGATCAATATTTTAGAGGATAACGCAAGTTAAGTCTGGGATCCCCTCAGGGGCTGCCAGCCTTTCAGCTGCAGTACGGGCTTAACGAACCCGGGGTACCCGAGTCATACACACACCGTAAGCCTCCTGTTGGTCGTCACAACGACCCATTCACAATTCCCTATTGGTTTTTGTGAATGGTACGTGACGGCAGGAGGAACGGGGGTCTTGGCTTAACCGCCTGGGCCACGAGTATGGCGACTCTATAAAATCGCCCTCCAATCCTAAGCTATGGTGCGCGGCGATGGGATGCATGGTTGGGGGAGAAGGTCCAATCCCAAGCGACCACCTCCGGGGAACCTGCCGAACCCCAGGAGTATATAGGCTTACCCGGGTAAGGCGGCTCTGCCCGGGCGGACCTTTTCTTCCGACCTGCTCGTGGGAATATTATGGAGTTCAATATTAAAACGGGGATGGGACGGGGTAAGTCAGAGGGGGAGGACGAAGGCGGTGTTGGGACTGGAGTGAGGGCGCTCGCGCCGCCTCCAGCGCCTGGCCCGGCTTCGTGGAAGGTGGAGGAGGACGACGAGACTGCGTCAGTCTCGTCCTTCTCCTCCACCAGGAGCCTCATAGGCTCTAAGAGGAAGAGGGCGGGGCAGGCCGTCGTCGAGGTGGGCGGGGCGATGAGCCCGTCGGTGAGGCTGAGTTGCCTCAGGGACGAGGTGACCGAGGAGATATCGGAGAGGATCTCCTCGTCCCTGAGGCGGGTGGAGAAAGTCGCCGCTGCCTGCGCCTTTAAGGGGCAGAAAAGCGGTGGCGCGGAGGCCCTGAAGGCCGCGGCGGAGGAAATGAGGGAGGCGGCGCGGGAGCTCAGAGGGCGGAACGCCCGTCTGCAGCTCCTGTTGAAGGAGGAGCGACAGGGGAGGAGGAGGGCAGAGGCGCTGTGGAACAGCGCGGCCCTCCCTCCCATCCTCCCTCCTCCTCCACCGCCGCGTCCCTCGGCGGAGGTAAATAAGCGGAGTGCGGCGGCAGTGGTGCGGGGCACCGCGGGCCCCTCCACCCGCACTCCGCCCGTGAAGAAGTCCCCGTCCTCCTCAGAAGACGATCTTCTGAGGAGGATTGGGGACATGATTGATGGCATGCTGGCCGCCTTCCGGGAGGAGCTCCTCGCCGGAAGAGCGGTCAGCAGGAAGGCGGTGCCTCCCCGACCTGTTCCGGTACAGTCGGGGAAGGCAAAGAAGGGCGGAGTGAAGGCTCCGCCCAGCGTTGCGGCACCAGGGCCCCGGGTCGCGACCCCCAAGGGGGGTGGTGTACCCGTGGTCGCGGTGGTCGCGTCCTCCACAGCACCCTCCCAAGGGGGGGTGCCGTGGAGTGAGGTGGTGGGGCGGAAGGCGAAGCGGGCGGCGAGGAAGGCCTCGCAACCGCAGCATCCGCCTCCGCCGCCGGCGGCCAAGGTAAAGGCCGCGAAGGTCGGGAAGGCACGACCAGGTCGTCCCCCAAAAACGGCAGCGGTGACGCTGACCGTTGCGCAGGGGGGCGACCTGACCCTCGCGGAGGCGATGCGGCTCGCCAGGGAGAATATCTCCCTGGAAGAGCTGGGCATCGCCTCCGTGAGGGCGAAGAGGGCCGTGACCGGGGGTCTCTTGCTGGAGATCCCCGGTGCAGAAGGCGGCGCGAAGGCGGATCGTCTCGCCCAGAGGCTCCGGGAGCAGCTGGGCGAGCGAGGTGTCCGGGTCGCCCGGCCCACGAAGCGCACGGAGATGCGTGTTTGTGGGCTGGACGACTCGGTCAGCGCACAGGATGTGTCCCGTGCCCTTGCGAGGGCGGGGGACTGTCCTGTGGAGGACCTGCGGATCGGAGAGATCCGCAGGTCGCCCTCCGGCCTCGGGTCGGTGTGGGCCCGGTGCCCCCTCTCCGCCGCCCGTAAGGTGGCGGAATCCGGGAGGGTGTTGATGGGGTGGGTTTCGGCGCGAGTGGAAATCCTCGCGCCGCGCCCGCTCCAGTGTCACCGCTGCCTCGAATTGGGGCACGTGAGGCAGTGGTGCACCTCGCCGGTGGACCGCAGCGGTCAGTGTTACCGCTGCGGTGCCAAAGAGCACCGTGCGAGCCAGTGCTCGGCGGCCCCCCACTGCCCGCTGTGTGCGGACATGGGGAGGCCAGCCGATCACAGGGTGGGGAGCAAGAAGTGCTCCCCCCCCTCCCGGAAGGAGAGGAAGAGGCGGGCTGCACCGGCTCCGGTGCCGAGGGCGGTGGCATCGTCCTCCATGGAGGTGGACGGTGCTACGGGGACGGACGGCCGGGAGGAGGCTGGCGCGGCCATTAATTAATGCCGCTCCTCCTCCTCCTCCAGGCCAACCTCAACCACTGCCGCGCGGCACAGGACTTGATGTCCCAAGTCCTCGCGGAGTGGGGGGTTGGCCTGGCGGTCGCCGCCGAGCCGTACCGCGTCCCTGATCACCCTCATTGGGTGGGCGACGCGGACGGCTTGGTGGCGACGGTATGGGGAGGGGGCGACGGGTCCCCACCGTTCTCCTTGTTGGAGCGCGGTCGGGGATTCGTCGCCGTGGACTGGGGGGGAGTCGCTGTGGTGGGGTGCTACATTTCGCCCCGTAGCGGTCACGCTGCGTTCGAGCTGTACCTGGCCGAGGTCGCGGCATGCGTGCAGCGCTACGCGGCCCGGCCGGTGCTGGTCCTGGGGGATTTTAATGCCAAGTCGGTGGCTTGGGGATCCCCCAGGACCTCCGTTCGCGGCGTGATCCTGGGCGATTGGGCGGCGGGGCTCGACCTCCGGGTATTGAACCGGGGGTCGGAGCACACATGCGTGCGGCGATATGGGGGGTCCATCGTGGATGTTGGATTCGCGACCCCCAACGCCGTGCGCATGGTGTCGGGTTGGCACGTGGTCGCGGGGGCAGAGACACTCTCCGATCACCGGTACATCCGGATGGAGGTCTCTGCCGCCGCGAGTGCATCCCGACACGGCCGCCTGCGTGGCACCCCACCACGCCGCTGGGCGCTTCGGCGCCTGGACAAGGACGCCCTGATGGCAGCTGCCCTCGCTGCAACTTGGCCGCAGGGAGCGGCCGAGTTGCCGAGCATAGAGGAGGAGGTCGCCCGGCTCGGAGCATTGGTCGCGGGTATTTGCGACGCGGCGATGCCTCGGGTCGGGCGGGCTTCTCCTCGCCGGGCGGTGTACTGGTGGTCGGACGCGATCGCGGAGTTGCGAGTCGCGACTGTCCGCGCCCGACGCCAGTACACCCGCGCGCGCCGTCGTCAACGTACAGGCGACGGCGAGGCGCGAGCGAGGGCAGCTGATGACCTGTATGGAGCATACCGCGTGGCGCGGGTTGCTCTGCAGGTCGCCATCAAACGGGCCAAGACCCAGGCATGGAAGGAGCTCCTCCAGACCCTTGATGACGATCCATGGGGGCGCCCATATAAGGTGGTGCTGAATAAGCTCCGCCCGTGGGCGCCCCCCGTCACCGAGGGTCTTGACCCCCGGCTGCTGGAGGACGTGGTCAATACACTCTTCCCAATTGGGGAGAGGGGACCGCGTCCTCCGGCGGCGGCGGCTGTCCCAGTGGAGTGGACGGCCGAGCTGGGGGTCACGCAGGAGGAGCTGGCAGCGGCCATCAGACGGCTCGGGGTTCGTAACACGGCCCCGGGTCCGGATGGTGTGCCCGGCCGGGTTTGGGTCTTGACCCAGGGCGTCCTTGGGGCCGACCTCAGGCGGTTGTTCGACCGCTGCCTGAGGGACGGGCGATTCCCCCCCAGTTGGAAGGTGGCGAGGATGGTCCTCCTCCAGAAGGAGGGTCGGCCCGCGGAGTCTCCCTCCGCATACCGGCCCATTTGTCTCCTCGACGAGGTGGGCAAGCTCTTCGAGCGTGTGATTGCTGCCCGCCTCGTCGAGCACCTGTCGCGGGGTGATCCCGGTCTGGCCGACTGCCAGTTCGGTTTCCGGGGGGGCCGATCGACTATCGACGCGATAGGTCGTGTGAGGGCCCTCTCGGAGGCGGCCGTCTCCCGGGGAGGGGTGGCATTGGCAATATCCTTGGATATTGCCAATGCCTTTAACACCCTCCCCTGGGAAGGGATAAGGAGGGGGCTCGAATATCATCGAGTCCCCCCTTGTCACAGGGCGGTCGTCGGGGATTATCTCCGCGGCAGGTGGATCGAGTATCCGGGCCGGGATGGTGATATGCGGAGGGAGGTGTACTGCGGTGTTCCGCAGGGATCGGTCCTTGGGCCACTCCTGTGGAACATCGCGTACGACTCGGTGTTGCGGGCCGGCCTCCCCGACGGCGTCAGCACGGTGTGTTATGCGGATGACACACTGGTGCTGGCCGTCGGGGCGCACTGGGGGAGGGCCATGCGTCGCGCGGAGGAGGGGTCGCAACGCGTCGTCGACCGGATCAGGGGGATGGGGATGACGGTGGCGGTCCATAAGACCGAGGTGATTGCGTTTCATTCACCTCGGCAGGATCCGCCACCCCCTCTGATTCGGATGGGTGGGGCTGACATCGAGGTGAAGCCCCAGATCAGGTATCTGGGGCTGATCCTCGATAGCCACTGGCGTTTCGAGAAGCATTTCCGCTGCCTGGTCCCCCGGTTGGAAAGGATGGTTGCGGCTCTGGGCCGGATCCTGCCCAACCTGGGGGGCCCGGCGGGCCGAGTTCGTCGCCTCTATGTGGCAATGGTCCAGTCGGTGGCCCTATACGGGGCCCCCGTCTGGGCGGACGACCTGGCTGCCTCCCGGCGCAGCATGACTATGCTGCGTCGGGTGCAGAGGCGCATGGCGCTCAGGGTCGTCCGCGGGTATCGGACCATGTCACATGAGGCGGCGACGGTTCTAGCGGGGATGCCGCCCATGGACCTGCTCGCGCGGTCGCACGCGGCGATGTACCGGCACCGCGTCGACCGTCGCGCGAGGGTGGGGGCGGTCCCGGGCGGGCAGGAACCTGCTTGGGGCGATTTGAAGCGCCAGGCCCGGCAGTCCGTGTTGCTCGCGTGGCAGGAGCGGCTGGCTCTGCCAACCGCGGGGCACCGGACTGTCGGGGCTGTTCGGCCACTCCTGAAAGAGTGGCTAGACAGAGGCCATGGCAGCCTCACCTACCGGCTGGCACAGGTATTTTCCGGGCATGGCAGCTTCGGAAGATACCTGTGCCGGATAGGGAAGGAGCCGACGGCGCGTTGCTGCCACTGCGACGCTGAGCAGGACACGGCGGATCATACCCTGGAGGTATGCCCCGCGTGGGAGGGGGAGCGCCGTGTCCTGGTCGGCGTCGTCGGGCGGGATGTCTCGCTGCCGGGCGTGGTGCGCGCCATGCTCGGCAGCGAGGAGAAGTGGAGGGCCGTGGCCTCCTTCTGCGAGAACGTAATGTTGCAGAAGGAGGCCGCGGGGAGGGAGCGCGAGCTTCAGCGGCGCGCTGAAGCTCGCGCTCGTGCGGTGGCCCGAGGTCGTCGCCCGGTCGCGAGGCGTCGCGGGCGGCCGCCTCGGCGTGGCGGATGACCTAGGCTGGGAGGGGTGTCCTGAGGGGACCCTCCTCCCGCCAGGCGGCGTCGGGTCGGACCGGTTGGGGGTAGGAGTGCCTCCACCTACCGGTCCGACGCAAGGGGAGGCACCCTCGGCGGTCTGGTGCGGCCATGAACGCCCGGCCGCCGAGGGGTGGAAACGGGGTCGCGGGCGGTTGCGAGTTCGGGCTCGCAGCCGCCACTAAACGCGGCCCCGGGACGGATAGCGGCGGGATGGAGTGGCCCCGTCCCGCCGCTATGAGGCAGTGTGTCTACTGGGGGGACCGATTGTCCCCCCGGGGGATGGGCGCGAAAGCGCGGACACGGGGAGGATACCGGAAGAATGCTTCGAGCGATTCCCGGTATCCTCCCAAAGCGTGCCGAAGGGTCACCGTGGGGTTTTTAGTGGGTAGGTCCCGCGCCTGTCGTTGTACGGGCGCGGGGAATCCCACACACCCCTCCCACCTCTCCCCAAGGAGGTGGGAGGGAGTCTTTCGAAGATTTTCCCCACGACAAAAAAAAAAAAAAAAAAAAGTTAAGTCTGGGATTGGTCTGGGATTTGACCTCATCAGACTCATACTTTCGCACACTTCACATACTCGTTGAACAGATCCTGGGTTATTTTCTGGTTTGGATCACATTGTAATGTGGTACCACACTGAAACAGTCGATTAAACCAGGTTTCGATCAATATTTTTGAGGATAACGCATGTTAGGTCTAGGTTAGGTCTAGGATTTTCACTCATCAGACTCATACTTTCGCATTCTTCACTTACTTGTTGAACGGATCATGGGTTTTTTCTGGTTTGGATCACGTAGTAATGTGGGACCACACTGAAACAGTCAATTAAACCTGGTTTCGATCAATATTTTAGAGAATAATTCATGTTAGGTCTAGGTTAGGTCTGGGATTTGCTCTCATCAGGCTCATTCTTTCGCATATTTCTCATACTTGATGGCTAGATCCTGGGCTTTCTCTGGATTGCATCACGTAGTAATGAAGTACAACACTGAAACAGTCAATTAAACCTGGTTTCCATCAATATCTTAGAGAACAACGCAAGTTAGGTCTGGGATAGGTCTGGGACTTGCCCTCATCAGGCTCATACTTTCGCGTTTTTCACATACTTGTTGAACAGATCCTGGGTTTTTTCTGGTTTGGATCACGTAGTAGTGTGGTACCACACTGAAACAGTCAATTAAACCTGGTTTCGATCAATATTTTAAAGAATAATTCATGTTAGGTCTAGGTTAGGTCTGGGATTTGCTCTCATCAGGCTCATTCTTTCGCATATTTCTCATACTTCATGGCTAGATCCTGGGCTAGTTCTGGAGTGGATCACGTAGTAAAGTGGTACCACACTGAAACATTCAATGAAACCTGGTCTGGATAAATATTTTAGAGGATAACGCATCTTAGGTCTGGGTTAGGTCTAAGATTTGCCCTCATCAGGCTCACAGTTTCGCGTTTTTCACATACTTGTTGAACAGATCATTGGTTTTTTCTGGTTTGGGGCACGTAGTAATGTGGTACCACACTGAAACAGTCGATTAAACCTGGTTTCGATCAATATTTTAGAGGATAACGCATGTTAGGTCTAGGTTAGCCCTGGGATTTTCACTCATCAGACTCATACTTTCGCGTTTTTCACATACTTGTTGAACAGATCATGGGTTTTTTCTGGTTTGGATCACGTAGTAATGTTGTACCACACTGAAACAGTCGATTAAACCTGGTTTCGATCAATACCTTGGAGGATAACGCATGTTAGGTCTAGGTTAGCCCTGGGATTTTCACTCATCAGACTCATACTTTCGCATTCTTCACATACTTGTTGAACGGATCCTGGGTTTTTTCTGGTTTGGATCACGTAGTAATGTGGTACCACACTGAAACAGTCAATTACACCTGGTTTCCATCAATATCTTAGGGGACAACGCAAGTTAGGTCTGGGATATGTCTGGGATTTGCCCTCATCAGGCTCATACTTTCGCGTCTTTCACATACTTGTTGAACAGATCCTGGGTATTTTTCTGGTTTGGATCACGTAGTAGTGTGGTACCACACTGAAACAGTCCATTAAACCTGGTTTCGCTCAATATTTTAGAGGATAACGCATGTTAGGTCTAGGTTAGGTCTAGGATTTGCCCTCATCAGGCTCTTACTTTCGCATATTTCTCATACTTCATGGCTAGATCCTGGGCTAGTTCTGGAGCGGATCACGTAGTAAAGTGGTACCACACTGAAACATTCAATGAAACCTGGTCTGGATAAATATTTTAGAGGATAACGCATCTTAGGTCTGGGTTAGGTCTAAGATTTGCCCTCATCAGGCTCACAGTTTCGCGCTTTTCACATACTTGTTGAACAGATCCTAGGTTTTTTCTGGTTTGGATCACGAAGTAGTGTGGTACCACACTGAAACAGTCCATTAAACCTGGTTTCGCTCAATATTTTAGAGGATAACGCATGTTAGGTCTAGGTTAGGTCTGGGATTTGCTCTCATCAGGCTCATTCTTTCGCATATTTCTCATACTTGATGGCTAGATCCTGGGCTTTTTCTGGATTGCATCACGTAGTAATGTAGTACCACACTGAAACAGTCAATGAAACCTGGTTTCCATCAATATTTTAGAGGACAACGCAAGTTAGGTCTAGGTAAGGCCTGAGATTTTCACTGATCAGACTCATACTTTCGCATCCTTCACATACTTGTTGAATGGATCCTGGGTTTTTTCTGGTTTGGATCACGTAGTAATGAGGTACCACACTGAAACTGTCAATTAAACCTGGTTTCGACCAATATTTTAGAGGACAACGCAAGTTAGGTCTGGGATAGGTCTGGGATTTGCCCTCATCGGGCTCATACTTTCGCGTTTTTCAGATACTTGTTGAACAGATCATGGGATTTTTCTGGTTTGGGTCACGTAGTAGTGTGATACCACACTGAAACAGTCGATTAAACCTGGTTTCGATCAATATTTTTGAGGATAACTCATGTTAGGTCTAGTATAGCCCTGGGATTTTTACTCATCAGACTCATACTTTCGCATTCTTCACATACTTGCTGAACTGATCCTGAGTTTTTTCTGGTTTGTATCGCGTAGTAATGTGGTACCACACTGAAACAGTCGATTAAACCAGGTTTCGATCAATATTTTTGAGGATAACGCATGTTAGGTCTAGGTTAGGCCTGGGATTTTCACTCATCAGACTCATACTTTCGCATTCTTCACATACTTGTTGAACTGATCCTGGGTTTTTTCTGGTTTGGATCACGTAGTAATGTGGTACCACACTGAAACAGTCGATTAAACCTGGTTTCGATCAATATTTTAGAGGATAACGCAAGCTAGGTCCGGGATAGGTCTGGGATTTGACCTCATGAGACTCATACTTTCGCACACTTCACATACTCGTTGAACAGATCCTGGGTTTTTTCTGGTTTGGATCACGTAGTAATGTTGTACCACACTGAAACAGTCGATTAAACCTGGTTTCGATCAATACCTTGGAGGATAACGCATGTTAGGTCTAGGTTAGCCCTGGGATTTTCACTCATCAGACTCATACTTTCGCATTCTTCACATACTTGTTGAACGGATCCTGGGTTTTTTCTGGTTTGGATCACGTAGTAATGTGGTACCACACTGAAACAGTCAATTACACCTGGTTTCCATCAATATCTTAGGGGACAACGCAAGTTAGGTCTGGGATATGTCTGGGATTTGCCCTCATCAGGCTCATACTTTCGCGTCTTTCACATACTTGTTGAACAGATCCTGGGTATTTTTCTGGTTTGGATCACGTAGTAGTGTGGTACCACACTGAAACAGTCCATTAAACCTGGTTTCGCTCAATATTTTAGAGGATAACGCATGTTAGGTCTAGGTTAGGTCTAGGATTTGCCCTCATCAGGCTCTTACTTTCGCATATTTCTCATACTTCATGGCTAGATCCTGGGCTAGTTCTGGAGCGGATCACGTAGTAAAGTGGTACCACACTGAAACATTCAATGAAACCTGGTCTGGATAAATATTTTAGAGGATAACGCATCTTAGGTCTGGGTTAGGTCTAAGATTTGCCCTCATCAGGCTCACAGTTTCGCGCTTTTCACATACTTGTTGAACAGATCCTAGGTTTTTTCTGGTTTGGATCACGAAGTAGTGTGGTACCACACTGAAACAGTCCATTAAACCTGGTTTCGCTCAATATTTTAGAGGATAACGCATGTTAGGTCTAGGTTAGGTCTGGGATTTGCTCTCATCAGGCTCATTCTTTCGCATATTTCTCATACTTGATGGCTAGATCCTGGGCTTTTTCTGGATTGCATCACGTAGTAATGTAGTACCACACTGAAACAGTCAATGAAACCTGGTTTCCATCAATATTTTAGAGGACAACGCAAGTTAGGTCTAGGTAAGGCCTGAGATTTTCACTGATCAGACTCATACTTTCGCATCCTTCACATACTTGTTGAATGGATCCTGGGTTTTTTCTGGTTTGGATCACGTAGTAATGAGGTACCACACTGAAACTGTCAATTAAACCTGGTTTCGACCAATATTTTAGAGGACAACGCAAGTTAGGTCTGGGATAGGTCTGGGATTTGCCCTCATCGGGCTCATACTTTCGCGTTTTTCAGATACTTGTTGAACAGATCATGGGATTTTTCTGGTTTGGGTCACGTAGTAGTGTGATACCACACTGAAACAGTCGATTAAACCTGGTTTCGATCAATATTTTTGAGGATAACTCATGTTAGGTCTAGTATAGCCCTGGGATTTTTACTCATCAGACTCATACTTTCGCATTCTTCACATACTTGCTGAACTGATCCTGAGTTTTTTCTGGTTTGTATCGCGTAGTAATGTGGTACCACACTGAAACAGTCGATTAAACCAGGTTTCGATCAATATTTTTGAGGATAACGCATGTTAGGTCTAGGTTAGGCCTGGGATTTTCACTCATCAGACTCATACTTTCGCATTCTTCACATACTTGTTGAACTGATCCTGGGTTTTTTCTGGTTTGGATCACGTAGTAATGTGGTACCACACTGAAACAGTCGATTAAACCTGGTTTCGATCAATATTTTAGAGGATAACGCAAGCTAGGTCCGGGATAGGTCTGGGATTTGACCTCATGAGACTCATACTTTCGCACACTTCACATACTCGTTGAACAGATCCTGGGTTTTTTCTGGTTTGGATCTCGTAGTAATGTGGTACCACACTGAAACGGTCGATTAAACCTGGTTTCGATCGATATCTTAGAGGACAACGCAAGTTAGGTCTGGAATATGTCTGGGATTTGCCCTCATCAGGCTCATACTTTCGCGTTTTTCACATACTTGTTGGACTGATCCTGGGCTTTTTCTGGTTTGGATCACGTAGTAATGTGGTACCACACTGAAACAGTCGATTAAACCTGGTTTCGATCAATATTTTTGAGGATAACGCATGTTAGGTCAAGTATAGCCCTGGGATTTTTACTCATCAGACTCATACTTTCGCATTCTTCACATACTTGTTGAACTGATCCTGAGTTTTTTCTGGTTTGGATCACGTAGTAATGTGGTACCACACTGAAACAGTCGATTAAACCAGGTTTCGATCAATATTTTTGAGGATAACGCATGTTAGGTCTAGGTTAGGCCTGGGATTTTCACTCATCAGACTCATACTTTCGCATTCTTCACATACTTGTTGAACTGATCCTGGGTTTTTTCTGGTTTGGATCACGTAGTAATGTGGTATCACACTGAAACAGACGATTAAACCTGGTTTCGATCAATATTTTAGAGGATAACGCAAGTTAGGTCTGGGATTTGCCCTCATCGGGCTCATACTTTCGGGTTTTTCAGATACTTGTTGAACAGATCATGGGATTTTTCTGGCTTGGGTCACGTAGTAGTGTGATACCACACTGAAACAGTCGATTAAACCTGGTTTCGATCAATATTTTTGAGGATAACGCATGTTAGGTCTAGTATAGCCCTGGGATTTTTACTCATCAGACTCATACTTTCGCATTCTTCACATACTTGTTGAACTGATCCTGAGTTTTTTCTGGTTTGGATCACGTAGTAATGTGGTACCACACTGAAACTGTCAATTAAACCTGGTTTCGATCAATATTTTAGAGGACAACGCAAGTTAGGTCTGGAATATGTCTGGGATTTGCCCTCATCAGGCTCATACTTTCGCGTTTTTCACATACTCGTTGAACAGATCCTGGGTTTTTTCTGGTTTGGATCACGTAGTAGTGTGATACCACACTGAAACAGTCGATTAAACCTGGCTTCGCATGACTAGGTTTGCACTGGGATTTTCACTCATCAGACTCATACTTTCGCATATTTCTCATACTTGATGGCTAGATCCTGGGCTTTTTCTGGATTGCATCACGTAGTAATGAAGTACAACACTGAAACTGTCAATTAAACCTGGTTTCCATCAATATCTTAGAGGACAACGCAAGTTAGGTCTGGGATATGTCTGGGATTTGCCCTCATCAGGCTCATACTTTCGCGTTTTTCACATACTCGTTGAACAGATCCTGGGTTATCTTCTGGTTTGGATCACATAGTAACGTGGTACCACACTGAAACAGTCGATTAAACCAGGTTTCGATCAATATTTTTGTGGATAACGCATGTTAGGTCTAGGTTAGGCCTGGGATTTTAACTCATCAGACTCATACTTTCGCATTCTTCACATACTTGTAAACGGATCCTGGGTTTTTTCTGGTTTGGATCACGTAGTAATGTGGTACCACACTGAAACATTCGATTAAACCTGGTTTCGATCAATATCTTAGAGAATAATTCATGTTAGGTCTAGGTTAGGTCTGGGATTTGCTCTCATCAGGCTCATTCTTTCGCATATTTCTCATACTTGATGGCTAGATCCTGGGTTATTTTCTGGTTTGGATCACATAGTAATGTGGTACCACACTGAAACAGTCGATTAAACCAGGTTTCGATCAATATTTTTGAAGATAACGCATGTTAGGTCTAGGTTAGGCCTGGGATTTTAACTCATCAGACTCATACTTTCGCATTCTTCACATACTTGTTGAACGGATCCTGGGTTTTTTCTGGTTTGGATCACGTAGTAATGTGGTACCACACTGAAGCAGTCGATTAAACCTGGTTTCGATCAAAATTTTAGAGGATAACGCAAGTTAGGTCTGGGATAGGTCTGGGATTTGACCTCATCAGACTCATACATTCGCACACTTCACATACTCCTTGAACAGATCCTGAGTTATTTTCTGGTTTGGATCACGTAGTAATGTGGAACCACACTGAAACAGTCGATTAAACCAGGTTTCGATCAATATTTTAGAGGATAACGCATGTTAGGTCTAGGTTAGGCCTGGGATTTTCACTCATCAGACTCATACTTTCGCATTCTTCAACATACTTGTTGAACGGATCCTGGGTTTTTTCTGGTTTGGATCACGTAGTAATGTGGGACCACACTGAAACAGTCAATTATACCTGGTTTCGAATCAATATCTTAGAGAATAATTCATGTTAGGTCTAGGTTAGGTCTGGGATTTGCTCTCATCAGGCTCATTCTTTCGCATATTTCTCATACTTGATGGCTAGATCCTGGGTTATTTTCTGGTTTGGATCACATAGTAATGTGGTACCACACTGAAACAGTCGATTAAACCAGGTTTCGATCAATATTTTTGAAGATAACGCATGTTAGGTCTAGGTTAGGCCTGGGATTTTCACTCATCAGACTCATACTTTCGCGTTTTTCACATACTCGTTGAACAGATCCTGGGTTTTTTCTGGTTTGGATCACGTAGTAGTGTGATACCACACTGAAACAGTCGATTAAAGCTGGCTTCGATCAATATTTTAGTGGATAACGCATGTTAGGACTAGGTTTGCACTGGGATTTTCACTCATCAGACTCATACTTTCGCATATTTCTCATACTTGATGGCTAGATCCTGGGCTTTTTCTGGATTGCATCACGTAGTAATGAAGTACAACACTGAAACTGTCAATTAAACCTGGTTTCCATCAATATCTTAGAGGACAACGCAAGTTAGGTCTGGGATATGTCTGGGATTTGCCCTCATCAGGCTCATACTTTCGCGTTTTTCACATACTCGTTGAACAGATCCTGGGTTATCTTCTGGTTTGGATCACATAGTAACGTGGTACCACACTGAAACAGTCGATTAAACCAGGTTTCGATCAATATTTTTGTGGATAACGCATGGTAGGTCTAGGTTAGGCCTGGGATTTTAACTCATCAGACTCATACTTTCGCATTCTTCACATACTTGTAAACGGATCCTGGGTTTTTTCTGGTTTGGATCACGTAGTAATGTGGTACCACACTGAAACAGTCGATTAAACCTGGTTTCGATCAATATCTTAGAGAATAATTCATGTTAGGTCTAGGTTAGGTCTGGGATTTGCTCTCATCAGGCTCATTCTTTCGCATATTTCTCATACTTGATGGCTAGATCCTGGGTTATTTTCTGGTTTGGATCACATAGTAATGTGGTACCACACTGAAACAGTCGATTAAACCAGGTTTCGATCAATATTTTTGAAGATAACGCATGTTAGGTCTAGGTTAGGCCTGGGATTTTCACTCATCAGACTCATACTTTCGCATTCTTCACATACTTGTTGAACGGATCCTGGGTTTTTTCTGGTTTGGATCACGTAGTAATGTGGTACCACACTGAAACAGTCGATTAAACCTGGTTTCGATCAAAATTTTAGAGGATAACGCAAGTTAGGTCTGGGATAGGTCTGGGATTTGACCTCATCAGACTCATACATTCGCACACTTCACATACTCCTTGAACAGATCCTGAGTTATTTTCTGGTTTGGATCACGTAGTAATGTGGAACCACACTGAAACAGTCGATTAAACCAGGTTTCGATCAATATTTTAGAGGATAACGCATGTTAGGTCTAGGTTAGGCCTGGGATTTTCACTCATCAGACTCATACTTTCGCATTCTTCAACATACTTGTTGAACGGATCCTGGGTTTTTTCTGGTTTGGATCACGTAGTAATGTGGGACCACACTGAAACAGTCAATTATACCTGGTTTCGAATCAATATCTTAGAGAATAATTCATGTTAGGTCTAGGTTAGGTCTGGGATTTGCTCTCATCAGGCTCATTCTTTCGCATATTTCTCATACTTGATGGCTAGATCCTGGGTTATTTTCTGGTTTGGATCACATAGTAATGTGGTACCACACTGAAACAGTCGATTAAACCAGGTTTCGATCAATATTTTTGAAGATAACGCATGTTAGGTCTAGGTTAGGCCTGGGATTTTCACTCATCAGACTCATACTTTCGCATTCTTCACATACTTGTTGAACGGATCCTGAGTTATTTTCTGGTTTGGATCACGTAGTAATGTGGAACCACACTGAAACAGTCGATTAAGCCAGGTTTCGCTCAATATTTTAGAGGATAACCCATGTTAGGTCTAGGTTAGGTCTGGGATTTGCTCTCATCAGGCTCATTCTTTCGCATATTTCTCATACTTGATGGCTAGATCCTGGGCTTTTTCTGGATTGCATCACGTAGTAATGTAGTACGACACTGAAACAGTCAATCAAACCTGGTTTCCATCACTATTTTAGAGGACAACGCAAGTTAGGTCTAGGTAAGGCCTGAGATTTTCACTGATCAGACTCATACTTTCGCATTCTTCACATACTTGTTGAATGGATCCTGGGTTTTTTCTGGTTTGGATCACGTAGTAATGAGGTACCACACTGAAACGGTCAATTAAACCTGGTTTCGATCAATATTTTAGAGGATGACGCAAGTTAGGTTTGGGATAGGTCTGGGATTCGCCCTCATCAGGCTCATACTTTCGCGTTTTTCACATACTTGTTGGACTGATCCTGGGTTTTTTCTGGTTTGGATCACGTAGTAATGTGGTACCACACTGAAACAGTCGATTAAACCTGGTTTCGATCAATATTTTAGAGGATAACGCATGTTAGGTCCAGGTTAGCCCTGGGATTTTCACTCATCAGACTCATACTTTCGCGTTTTTCACATACTTGTTGAACAGATCAAGGGTTTTTTCTGGTTTGGATCACGTAGTAATGTGGTACCTCACTGAAACAGTCAATTATACCTGGTTTCGAATCAATATCTTAGAGAATAATTCATGTTAGGTCTAGGTTAGGTCTGGGATTTGCTCTCATCAGGCTCATTCTTTCGCATATTTCTCATAATTGATGGCTAGATCCTGGGTTATTTTCTGGTTTGGATCACATAGTAATGTGGTACCACACTGAAACAGTCCATTAAACCTGGTTTGGATCAATATTTTAGAGGATAACGCATGTTAGGTCTAGGTTAGGTCTGGGATTTTCACTCATCAGACTCATACTTTCGCATTCTTCACATACTTGTTGAACGGATCCTGGGTTTTTTCTGGCTTGGAGCACGTAGTAATGTGGTACCACACTGAAACAGTCGATTAAACCTGGTTTCGATCAAAATTTTAGAGGATAACGCAAGTTAGGTCTGGGATAGGTCTGGGATTTGACCTCATCAGACTCATACTTTCGCACACTTCACATACTTGTTGAACAGATCATGGGTTTTTTCTGGTTTGGATCAGGTAGTAATGTGGTACCTCACTGAAACAGTCAATTAAATCTGGTTTCCATCAATATCTTAGAGGACAACGCAAGTTAGGTCTGGGATATGTCTGGGATTTGCCCTCATCAGGCTCATACTTTCGCGTATTTCACATACTTGTTGAACAGATCCTGGGTCTTTTTCTGGTTTGGATCACGTAGTAGTGTGGTACCACACTGAAACTGTCCATTAAACCTGGTTTGGATCAATATTTCAGAGGATAACGCATGTTAGGTCTAGGTTAGGTCTGGGATTTTCACTCATCAGACTCATACTTTCGCATTCTTCACATACTTGTTGAACGGATCCTGGGTTTTTTTCTGGTTTGGATCACGTAGTAATGTGGTACCACACTGAAACAGTCGATTAAACCTGGTTTCGATCAAAATTTTAGAGGATAACGCAAGTTAGGTCTGGGATAGGTCTGGGATTTGACCTCATCAGACTCATACTTTCGCAAACTTCACATACTCCTTGAACAGATCCTGGGTTATTTTCTGGTTTGGATCACATAGTAATGTGGTACCACACTGAAACAGTCGATTAAACCATGTTTCGATCAATATTTTAGAGGATAACGCATGTTAGGTCTAGGTTAGGCCTGCGATTTTCACTCATCAGACTCAAACTTTCGCATTCTTCACATACTTGTTGAACCGATCCTGGGTTGTTTCTGGTTTGGATCACGTAGTAATGTGGGACCACACTGAAACAGTCAATTAAACCTGGTTTCGATCAATATTTTAGAGAATAATTCATGTTAGGTCTAGGTTAGGTCTGGGATTTGCTCTCATCAGGCTCTTTCTTTCGCATATTTCTCATACATGTTGAACAGATCCTGGGCTTTTTCTGGATTGCATCACGTAGTAATGAAGTACAACACTGAAACAGTCAATTAAACCTGGTTTCCATCAATATTTTAGAGGACAACGCAAGTTAGGTCTAGGTAAGGCCTGAGATTTTCACTCATCAGACTCATACTTTCGCATTCTTCACATACTTGTTGAACGGATCCTGGGTTTTTTCTGGTTTGGATCACGTAGTAATGTGGGACCACACTGAAACAATCAATTAAACCTGGTCATGATAAATATTTTGGAGGATAACGCATGTTAGGTCTGGGTTAGGTCTAGGATTTGCCCTCATCAGGCTCATACTTTCGCATATCTCTCATACTTCATGGCTAGATCCTGGGCTGTTTCTGGATTGTATCACGTAGTAATGTGGTACCACGCAGAAACAGTCAATTAAACCTGGTTTCGATCAATACTTTAGAGGATAACGCATGTTAGGTCTAGGATAGGTCTGGGATTTGCTGTCATCAGGCTCATTCTTTCGCATATTTCTCATGCTTGATGGCTAGATCCTGGGCTTCTTCTGGATTGTATCACGTAGTAATGTGGTACCACACTGAAACATTCAATTAAACCTGGTCTTGATAAATATTTTAGAGGATAACGCATGTTAGGTTTGGGTTAGGTCTAGGATTTGCCCTCATCAGGCTCATACTTTCGCATATTTCTCATACTTCATGGCTAAATCCTGGGCTATTTCTGGATTGTATCACGTAGTAATGTGGTACCACGCTGCAACAGTTGATTAAACCTGGTTTCGATCAATATTTTAGAGGATAACGCAAGTTAAGTCTGGGATAGGTCTGGGATTTGACCTCATCAGACTCATACTTTCGCGTTTTTCACATACTTGTTGAACAGATCCTGGGTTTTTTCTGGTTTGGATCACGTAGTAGTGTGGTACCACACTGAAGCAGTCCATTATACCTGGTTTGGATCAATATTTTAGAGGATAACGCATGTTAGGTCTTGGTTAGGTCTGGGATTTGCTCTCATCAGGCTCATTCTTTCGCATATTTCTCATACTTGATGGCTAGATCCTGGGTTATTTTCTGGTTTGGATCACATAGTAATGTGGTACCACACTGAAACAGTCGATTAAACCAGGTTTCGATCAATATTTTTGAAGATAACGCATGTTAGGTCTAGGTTAGGCCTGGGATTTTCACTCATCAGACTCATACTTTCGCATTCTTCACATACTTGTTGAACGGATCCTGAGTTATTTTCTGGTTTGGATCACGTAGTAATGTGGAACCACACTGAAACAGTCGATTAAGCCAGGTTTCGCTCAATATTTTAGAGGATAACGCATGTTAGGTCTAGGTTAGGTCTGGGATTTGCTCTCATCAGGCTCATTCTTTCGCATATTTCTCATACTTGATGGCTAGATCCTGGGCTTTTTCTGGATTGCATCACGTAGTAATGTAGTACCACACTGAAACAGTCAATCAAACCTGGTTTCCATCACTATTTTAGAGGACAACGCAAGTTAGGTCTAGGTAAGGCCTGAGATTTTCACTGATCAGACTCATACTTTCGCATTCTTCACATACTTGTTGAATGGATCCTGGGTTTTTTCTGGTTTGGATCACGTAGTAATGAGGTACCACACTCAAACGGTCAATTAAACCTGGTTTCGATCAATATTTTAGAGGATAACGCAAGTTAGGTTTGGGATAGGTCTGGGATTCGCCCTCATCAGGCTCATACTTTCGCGTTTTTCACATACTTGTTGGACTGATCCTGGGTTTTTTCTGGTTTGGATCACGTAGTAATGTGGTACCACACTGAAACAGTCGATTAAACCTGGTTTCGATCAATATTTTAGAGGATAACGCATGTTAGGTCCAGGTTAGCCCTGGGATTTTCACTCATCAGACTCATACTTTCGCGTTTTTCACATACTTGTTGAACAGATCAAGGGTTTTTTCTGGTTTGGATCACGTAGTAATGTGGTACCTCACTGAAACAGTCAATTATACCTGGTTTCGAATCAATATCTTAGAGAATAATTCATGTTAGGTCTAGGTTAGGTCTGGGATTTGCTCTCATCAGGCTCATTCTTTCGCATATTTCTCATACTTGATGGCTAGATCCTGGGTTATTTTCTGGTTTGGATCACATAGTAATGTGGTACCACACTGAAACAGTCCATTAAACCTGGTTTGGATCAATATTTTAGAGGATAACGCATGTTAGGTCTAGGTTAGGTCTGGGATTTTCACTCATCAGACTCATACTTTCGCATTCTTCACATACTTGTTGAACGGATCCTGGGTTTTTTCTGGCTTGGAGCACGTAGTAATGTGGTACCACACTGAAACAGTCGATTAAACCTGGTTTCGATCAAAATTTTAGAGGATAACGCAAGTTAGGTCTGGGATAGGTCTGGGATTTGACCTCATCAGACTCATACTTTCGCACACTTCACATACTTGTTGAACAGATCATGGGTTTTTTCTGGTTTGGATCACGTAGTAGTGTGGTACCACACTGAAGCAGTCCATTATACCTGGTTTGGATCAATATTTTAGAGGATAACGCATGTTAGGTCTAGGTTAGGCCTGGGATTTTCACTCATCAGACTCATACTTTCGCATTCTTCAACATACTTGTTGAACGGATCCTGGGTTTTTTCTGGTTTGGATCACGTAGTAATGTGGGACCACACTGAAACAGTCAATTATACCTGGTTTCGAATCAATATCTTAGAGAATAATTCATGTTAGGTCTAGGTTAGGTCTGGGATTTGCTCTCATCAGGCTCATTCTTTCGCATATTTCTCATACTTGATGGCTAGATCCTGGGTTATTTTCTGGTTTGGATCACATAGTAATGTGGTACCACACTGAAACAGTCGATTAAACCAGGTTTCGATCAATATTTTTGAAGATAACGCATGTTAGGTCTAGGTTAGGCCTGGGATTTTCACTCATCAGACTCATACTTTCGCATTCTTCACATACTTGTTGAACGGATCCTGAGTTATTTTCTGGTTTGGATCACGTAGTAATGTGGAACCACACTGAAACAGTCGATTAAGCCAGGTTTCGCTCAATATTTTAGAGGATAACGCATGTTAGGTCTAGGTTAGGTCTGGGATTTGCTCTCATCAGGCTCATTCTTTCGCATATTTCTCATACTTGATGGCTAGATCCTGGGCTTTTTCTGGATTGCATCACGTAGTAATGTAGTACCACACTGAAACAGTCAATCAAACCTGGTTTCCATCACTATTTTAGAGGACAACGCAAGTTAGGTCTAGGTAAGGCCTGAGATTTTCACTGATCAGACTCATACTTTCGCATTCTTCACATACTTGTTGAATGGATCCTGGGTTTTTTCTGGTTTGGATCACGTAGTAATGAGGTACCACACTGAAACGGTCAATTAAACCTGGTTTCGATCAATATTTTAGAGGATGACGCAAGTTAGGTTTGGGATAGGTCTGGGATTCGCCCTCATCAGGCTCATACTTTCGCGTTTTTCACATACTTGTTGGACTGATCCTGGGTTTTTTCTGGTTTGGATCACGTAGTAATGTGGTACCACACTGAAACAGTCGATTAAACCTGGTTTCGATCAATATTTTAGAGGATAACGCATGTTAGGTCCAGGTTAGCCCTGGGATTTTCACTCATCAGACTCATACTTTCGCGTTTTTCACATACTTGTTGAACAGATCAAGGGTTTTTTCTGGTTTGGATCACGTAGTAATGTGGTACCTCACTGAAACAGTCAATTATACCTGGTTTCGAATCAATATCTTAGAGAATAATTCATGTTAGGTCTAGGTTAGGTCTGGGATTTGCTCTCATCAGGCTCATTCTTTCGCATATTTCTCATACTTGATGGCTAGATCCTGGGTTATTTTCTGGTTTGGATCACATAGTAATGTGGTACCACACTGAAACAGTCCATTAAACCTGGTTTGGATCAATATTTTAGAGGATAACGCATGTTAGGTCTAGGTTAGGTCTGGGATTTTCACTCATCAGACTCATACTTTCGCATTCTTCACATACTTGTTGAACGGATCCTGGGTTTTTTCTGGCTTGGAGCACGTAGTAATGTGGTACCACACTGAAACAGTCGATTAAACCTGGTTTCGATCAAAATTTTAGAGGATAACGCAAGTTAGGTCTGGGATAGGTCTGGGATTTGACCTCATCAGAATCATACTTTCGCACACTTCACATACTTGTTGAACAGATCATGGGTTTTTTCTGGTTTGGATCAGGTAGTAATGTGGTACCTCACTGAAACAGTCAATTAAATCTGGTTTCCATCAATATCTTAGAGGACAACGCAAGTTAGGTCTGGGATATGTCTGGGATTTGCCCTCATCAGGCTCATACTTTCGCGTATTTCACATACTTGTTGAACAGATCCTGGGTCTTTTTCTGGTTTGGATCACGTAGTAGTGTGGTACCACACTGAAACTGTCCATTAAACCTGGTTTGGATCAATATTTCAGAGGATAACGCATGTTAGGTCTAGGTTAGGTCTGGGATTTTCACTCATCAGACTCATACTTTCGCATTCTTCACATACTTGTTGAACGGATCCTGGGTTTTTTTCTGGTTTGGATCACGTAGTAATGTGGTACCACACTGAAACAGTCGATTAAACCTGGTTTCGATCAAAATTTTAGAGGATAACGCAAGTTAGGTCTGGGATAGGCCTGGGATTTGACCTCATCAGACTCATACTTTCGCAAACTTCACATACTCCTTGAACAGATCCTGGGTTATTTTCTGGTTTGGATCACATAGTAATGTGGTACCACACTGAAACAGTCGATTAAACCATGTTTCGATCAATATTTTAGAGGATAACGCATGTTAGGTCTAGGTTAGGCCTGCGATTTTCACTCATCAGACTCAAACTTTCGCATTCTTCACATACTTGTTGAACCGATCCTGGGTTGTTTCTGGTTTGGATCACGTAGTAATGTGGGACCACACTGAAACAGTCAATTAAACCTGGTTTCGATCAATATTTTAGAGAATAATTCATGTTAGGTCTAGGTTAGGTCTGGGATTTGCTCTCATCAGGCTCTTTCTTTCGCATATTTCTCATACATGTTGAACAGATCCTGGGCTTTTTCTGGATTGCATCACGTAGTAATGAAGTACAACACTGAAACAGTCAATTAACCCTGGTTTCCATCAATATTTTAGAGGACAACGCAAGTTAGGTCTAGGTAAGGCCTGAGATTTTCACTCATCAGACTCATACTTTCGCATTCTTCACATACTTGTTGAACGGATCCTGGGTTTTTTCTGGTTTGGTTCACGTAGTAATGTGGTACGACACTGAAACATTCAATTAAACATGGTCTTGATAAATATTTTAGAGAATAACGCATGTTAGGTTTGGGTTAGGTCTAGGATTTGCCCTCATCAGGCTCATAATTTCGCATATTTCTCATACTTCATGGCTAGATCCTGGGCTTTTTCTGGATTGTATCACGTAGTAATGTGGTACCACACTGAAACATTCAATTAAACCTGGTCTTGATAAATATTTTAGAGGATAACGCATGCTAGGTTAGGGTTAGGTCTAGGATTTGCCCTCATCAGGCTCATACTTTCGCATATTTCTCATACTTGTTGAACGGATCCTGGGTTTTTTCTGGTTTGGATCACGTAGTAATGTGGGACCACACTGAAACAATCAATTAAACCTGGTCATGATAAATATTTTGGAGGATAACGCATGTTAGGTCTGGGTTAGGTCTAGGATTTGCCCTCATCAGGCTCATACTTTCGCATATCTCTCATACTTCATGGCTAGATCCTGGGCTGTTTCTGGATTGTATCACGTAGTAATGTGGTACCACGCAGAAACAGTCAATTAAACCTGGTTTCGATCAATACTTTAGAGGATAACGCATGTTAGGTCTAGGATAGGTCTGGGATTTGCTGTCATCAGGCTCATTCTTTCGCATATTTCTCATGCTTGATGGCTAGATCCTGGGCTTCTTCTGGATTGTATCACGTAGTAATGTGGTACCACACTGAAACATTCAATTAAACCTGGTCTTGATAAATATTTTAGAGGATAACGCATGTTAGGTTTGGGTTAGGTCTAGGATTTGCCCTCATCAGGCTCATACTTTCGCATATTTCTCATACTTCATGGCTAAATCCTGGGCTATTTCTGGATTGTATCACGTAGTAATGTGGTACCACGCTGCAACAGTTGATTAAACCTGGTTTCGATCAATATTTTAGAGGATAACGCAAGTTAAGTCTGGGATAGGTCTGGGATTTGACCTCATCAGACTCATACTTTCGCGTTTTTCACATACTTGTTGAACAGATCCTGGGTTTTTTCTGGTTTGGATCACGTAGTAGTGTGGTACCACACTGAAGCAGTCCATTATACCTGGTTTGGATCAATATTTTAGAGGATAACGCATGTTAGGTCTTGGTTAGGTCTGGGATTTTCACTCATCAGACTCATACTTTCGCATTCTTCACATACTTGTTGAACGGATCCTGGGTTTTTTCTGGTTTGGATCACGTAGTAATGTGGGACCACACTGAAACAATCAATTAAACCTGGTCATGATAAATATTTTGGAGGATAACGCATGTTAGGTCTGGGTTAGGTCTAGGATTTGCCCTCATCAGGCTCATACTTTCGCATATCTCTCATACTTCATGGCTAGATCCTGGGCTGTTTCTGGATTGTATCACGTAGTAATGTGGTACCACGCTGAAACAGTCAATTAAACCTGGTTTCGATCAATACTTTAGAGGATAACGCATGTTAGGTCTAGGATAGGTCTGGGATTTGCCCTCACCAGGCTCAGACTTTCGCGTTTTTCACATACTTGTTGAACAGATCCTTGGTTTTTTCTGGTTTGGGTCACGTAGTAGTGTGATGCCACACTGAAACAGTCGATTAAACCTGGTTTCGATCAATATTTTTGAGGATAACGCATGTTAGGTCTGGGTTAGGCCGGGGATTTTCACTCATCAGACTCATTCTTTCGCATTCTTCACATACTTGTTGAACGGATCCTGGGTTTTTACTGGTTTGGATCACGTAGTAGTGTGGTACCACACTGAAACATTCAATTAAACCTGGTCTTGATAAATATTTTAGAGGATAACGCATGTTAGGTCTGGGTTAGGTCTGGGATTTTCACTCATCAGGGTCATACTTTCGCAGTTTTAATATGCATGAGACTTGATCGAGGGTTTTCTTTGCTGTGGATCACGTAGTAAAGTGGTACCACACTATAACAGTCAATTAAACCTGGTTTCGATCAACATTTTAGAGGATAACGCATGTTAGGTCTGGGATAGGTCTGGGATTAGCCCTCATCAGACACATACTTTCGCACACTTCACATACTCGTTGACAAGATCCTGGGTTTTTTTCTGGTTTGGATCACGTAGTAATGTGGTACCACACTGAAACTGTCGATTAAACCTGGTTTCGATCAATATTTTTGAGGATAACGCATGTTAGGTCTGGGATAGGTCTGGGATTTGACCTCATCGGACTCATACTTTCGCACCCTTCACATACTCGTTGAACAGATACTGGGTTATTTTCTTGTTTGGATCACATAGTAATGTGGTACCACACTGAAACTGTCGATTAAACCAGGTTTCGATCAATATTTTTGAGGATAACGCATGTTAGGTTTGGGTTAGGTCTAGGATTTGCCCTCATCAGGCTCATACTTTCGCATATTTCTCATACTTCATGGCTAGATCCTGGGCTGTTTCTGGATTGTATCACGTAGTAGTGTGGGACCACACTGAAACAATCAATTAAACCTGGTTGCGATCAATATTTTAGAGGATAACGCATGTTAGGTCTAGGTTAGGCCTGGGATTTTCACTCATCAGACTCATACTTTCGCATTCTTCACATACTTGTTGAACGGATCCTGGGTTTTTTCTGGTTTGGATCACATAGTAATGTGGTACCACACCGAAACGGTCAATTAAACCTGGTTTTGAGCAATATTTTAGAGAATTATTCATGTTAGGTCTAGGTTAGGTCAGGGATTTGCTCTCATCAGGCTCATTCTTTCGCATATTTCTCATACTTGATGGCTAGATCCTGGGCTTTTTCTGGATTCCATCACGTAGTAATGAAGTACAACACTGACACAGTCAATTAAACCTGGCTTCGATCAATATTTTAGAAAATAATTCATGTTAGGTCTAGGTTAGGTCTGGGATTTGCTCTCATCAGGCTCATTCTTTCGCATATTTCTCATACTTGATGGCTAGATCCTGGGCTTTTTCTGGATTGCATCACGTAGTAATGAAGTACAACACTGAAACAGTCAATTAAACCTGGTTTCCATCAATATTTTAGAGGACAACGCATGTTAGGTCTAGGTTACGCCTGGGATTACCCCCCATCAGGGTCATACTGTCGCAGTTTTAACATACTTGTTGAACGGATCCTGGGATTTTTCTGGTTTGGTTCACGTAGTAATGTGGTACCACACTGAAACATTCAATTAAACCTGGTCTTGATAAATATTTTAGAGGATAACGCATGTTAGGTCTAGGTTAGGTCAGGGATTTGCCCTCATCAGGCTCATACTTTCGCATATTTCTCATACTTCATGGCTAGATCCTGGGCTGTTTCTGGATTGTATCACGTAGTAATGTGGTACCACGCTGAAACAGACGATTAAACCTGGTTTCGATCAATATTTTAGAGGATAACGCAAGTTAAGTCTGGGATAGGTCTGGGATTTGACCTCATCAGGCTCTTACATTCGCATATTTCTCATACTTGATGGCTAGATCCTGGGCTTTTTCTGGATTGCATCACGTAGTAATGAAGTACAACACTGAAACAGTCAATGAAACCTGGTTTCCATCAATATTTTAGAGGACAACGCAAGTTAGGTCTAGGTAAGGCCTGAGATTTTCACTGATCAGACTCATACTTTCGCATTCTTCACATACTTGTTGAACGGATCCTGGGTTTTTTCTGGTTTGGTTCACGTAGTAATGTGGTACCACACTGAAACAGTCCATTAAACCTGGTTTCGCTCAATATTTTAGAGGATAACGCATGTTAGCTCTAGGTTAGGTCTGGGATTTGTTCTCATCAGGCTCATTGTTTCGCATATTTCTTACACTTGAAGGCTAGATACTGGGCTGTTTCTGGATTGTATCAGGTAGTAAAGTAGTACCACACTGAAACATTCAATGAAACCTGGTCTGGATAAATATTTTAGAGGATAACCCATCTTAGGTCTGGGTTAGGTCTAAGATTTGCCCTCATCAGTATCACAGTTTAGCGATTTTCACATACTTCTTGAACAGATCCTGGGCTTTCTCTGGTTTGGATCACGAAGTAGTGTGGTACCACCCTGAAACATTCAATGAAAACTGGTTTCGATCAATATTTTAGAGGATAACGCATGTTAGGTCAAGGTAAGGTCTGAGATTTTCACTGATCAGACTCATACTTTCGCATTCTTCACATACTTGTTGAACGGATCCTGGGTTTTTTCTGGTTTTGATCACGTAGTAATGAGGTACCACAATGAAACATTCAATTAAACCAGCTCTTGATAAAAATTTTACAGAATTACGCATGTTAGGTCTGGGTTAGGTCTAGGATTTGCCCTCATCAGGCTCATACTTTCGCATATTTCTCATACTTCATGGCTAGATCCTGGGCTATTTCTGGATTGGATCACGTAGTAATGTGGTACCACACTGAAACAATCAATTAAACCTGGTTTTGATCAATATTTTAGAGAATTATTCATGTTAGGTCTAGGTTAGGTCAGGGATTTGCTCTCATCAGGCTCATTCTTTCGCATATTTCTCATACTTGATGGCAAGATCCTGGGCTTTTTCTGGATTCCATCACGTAGTAATGAAGTAAAACACTGACACAGTCAATTAAACCTGGCTTCGATCAATATTTTAGAAAATAATTCATGTTAGGTCTAGGTTAGGTCTGGGATTTGCTCTCATCAGGCTCATTCTTTCGCATATTTCTCATACTTGATGGCTAGATCCTGGGCTTTTTCTGGATTGCATCACGTAGTAATGAAGTACAACACTGAAACAGTCAATTAAACCTGGTTTCCATCAATATTTTAGAGGACAACGCATGTTAGGTCTAGGTTACGCCTGGGATTTGCCCTCATCAGGGTCATACTGTCGCAGTTTTAACATACTTGTTGAACGGATCCTGGGTTTTTTCTGGTTTGGTTCACGTAGTAATGTGGTACCACACTGAAACATTCAATTAAACCTGGTCTTGATAAATATTTTAGAGGATAACGCATGTTAGGTCTAGGTTAGGTCAGGGATTTGCTCTCATCAGGCTCATACTTTCGCATATTTCTCATACTTCATGGCTAGATCCTGGGCTGTTTCTGGATTGTATCACGTAGTAATGTGGTACCACGCTGAAACAGTCGATTAAACCTGGTTTCGATCAATATTTTAGAGGATAACGCAAGTTAAGTCTGGGATAGGTCTGGGATTTTCACTCATCAGACTCATACTTTCGCATTCTTCACATACTTGTTGAACGGATCCTGGGTTTTTTCTGGTTTGGATCACGTAGTAATGTGGGACCACACTGAAACAGTCGACTAAACCTGGTTTCGATCAATATTTTAGAGGATAACGCATGTTAGGTCTAGGTTAGGCCTGGGATTTTCCCTCCTCAGACTCATACTTTCGCATTCTTCACATACTTGTTGAACGGATCCTGGGTTTTTTCTGGCTTGGATCACGTAGTAATGTGGGACCACACTGAAGCAGTCAAGTAAACCTGGTTTCGATCAATATTTTAGAGAATAATTCGTGTTAGGTCTAGGTTAGGTCTGGTATTTGCTCTCATCAGGCTCATTCTTTCGCATATTTCTCATACATGTTGAACAGATACTGGTTTTTTTCTGGTTTGGATCACGTAGTAATGTGGGACCACATTGAAACAATCAATTAAACCTGATCTTGATAAATATTTTAGAGGATAACGCATGTTAGGTCTGGGTTAGGTCTGGGATTTGCCCTCATCAGGCTCATACTTTCGCATATTTCTCATACTTGATGGCTAGATCCTGGGCTTTTTCTGGATTGTATCACGTAGTAATGTGGTACCACGCTGAAACAGTCAATTAAACCTGGTTTCGATCAATATTTTAGAGGATAACGCACGTTAGGTCTGGGATAGGTCTAGGATTTGCCCTCATCAGGCTCTTACATTCGCATATTTCTCATACTTCATGGCTAGATCCTGTGCTATTTCTGGATTGGATCACGTAGTAAAGTGGTACCACACTGAAACATTCAATGAAACCTGGTCTGGATAAATATTTTAGAGATTAACACATTATAGGTCTGGGTTAGGTCTAAGATTTGCCCTCATCAGGCTCACAGTTTAGCGTTTTTCACATACTTGATGAACAGATCCTGGGTTTTTTCTGGTTTGGATCACGTAGTAGTGTGGTACCACACTGAAACAGTCCATTAAACCTGGTTTCGCTTAATATTTTAGAGGATAACGCATGTAAGGTCTAGGTTAGGTCTGGGATTTGCTCTCATCAGGCTCATTCTTTCGCATATTTCTCATACTTGATGGCTAGATCCTGGGTTTTTTCTGGGTTGGATCACGTAGTAATGTGGTACCACACTGAAACAGTCGATTAAACCTGGTTTCGATCAATATTTTAGAGGATAACGCATGTTAGGTCTAGGTTAGGCCTGGGATTTTCCCTCATCAGACTCATACTTTCGCATTCTTCACATACTTGTTGAACGGATCCTGGGTTTTTTCTGGTTTGGATCACGTAGTATTGTGGGACCACTCTGAAGCAGTCAAGTAAACCTGGTTTCGATCAATATTTTAGAGAATAATTCATGTTAGGTCTAGGTTAGGTCTGGGATTTGCTCTCATCAGGCTCATTCTTTCGCATATTTCTCATACTTCATGGCTAGATCCTGGGCTGTTTCTGGATTGTATCACGTAGTAATGTGGTACCACGCTGAAACAGTCAATTAAACCTGGTTTCGATATTTTAGAGGATAACGCAAGTTAGGTCTGGGATAGGTCTAGGATTTGCCCTCATCAGGCTCTTACTTTCGCATATTTCTCATACTTCATGCCTAGATCCTGGGCTATTTCTGGATTGGATCACGTAGTAAAGTGGTACCACACTGAAACATTCAATGAAACCTGGTCTGGATAAATATTTTAGAGGATAACGCATCTTAGGTCTGGGTTAGGTCTAAGATTTGCCCTCGTCAGGCTCACAGTTTAGCGTTTTTCACATACTTCTAAAACAGATCCTGGGCTTTCTCTGGTTTGGATCACGAAGTAGTGTGGTACCACACTGAAACAGTCCATTAAACCTGGTTTCGCTCAATATTTTAGAGGATAACGCATGTTAGGTCTAGGTTAGGTCTGGGATTTGTTCTCATCAGGCTCATTCTTTCGCATATTTCTCATACTTGATGGCTAGATCCTGGGCTTTTTCTGGATTGCATCACGTAGTAATGTAGTACCACACTGAAACATTCAATGAAACCTGGTTTCGATCAATATTTTAGAGGATAACGCATGTTAGGTCTATGTTAGGCCTGGGATTTTCACTCATCAGACTCATACTTTCGCATTCTTCACATACTTGTTGAACGGATCCTGGGTTTTTTCTGGTTTTGATCACGTAGTAATGAGGTACCACAATGAAACATTCAATTAAACCTGGTCTTGATAAAAATTTTACAGAATAACGCATGTTAGGTCTGGGATAGGTCTAGGATTTGCCCTCATCAGGCTCTTACTTTCGCATATTTCTCATACTTCATGGCTAGATCCTGGGCTATTTCTGGATTGGATCACGTAGTAAAGTGGTACCACACTGAAACATTCAATGAAACCTGGTCTGGATAAATATTTTAGAGGATAACGCATCTTAGGTCTGGGTTAGGTCTAAGATTTGCCCTCGTCAGGCTCACAGTTTAGCGTTTTTCACATACTTGTTGAACAGATCCTGGGCTTTCTCTGGTTTGGATCACGAAGTAGTGTGGTACCACACTGAAACCGTCCATTAAACCTGGTTTCGCTCAATATTTTAGAGGATAACGCATGTTAGGTCTAGGTTAGGTCTGGGATTTGCTCTCATCAGGCTCATTCTTTCGCATATTTCTCATACTTGATGGCTAGATCCTGGGCTTTTTCTGGATTGCATCACGTAGTAATGTAGTACCACACTGAAACAGTCAATGAAACCTGGTTTCCATCAATATTTTAGAGGACAACGCAAGTTAGGTCTAGGTAAGGCCTGAGATTTTCACTGATCAGACTCATACTTTCGCATTCTTCACATACTTGTTGAACGGATCCTGGGTTTTTTCTGGTTTGGTTCACGTAGTAATGTGGTACCACACTGAAACAGTCCATTAAACCTGGTTTCGCTCAATATTTTAGAGGATAACGCATGTCAGCTCTAGGTTAGGTCTGGGATTTGTTCTCATCAGGCTCATTGTTTCGCATATTTCTCACACTTGAAGGCTAGATACTGGGCTGTTTCTGGATTGTATCAGGTAGTAAAGTAGTACCACACTGAAACATTCAATGAAACCTGGTCTGGATAAATATTTTAGAGGATAACGCATCTTAGGTCTGGGTTAGGTCTAAGATTTGCCTTCATCAGTATCACAGTTTAGCGATTTTCACATACTTCTTGAACAGATCCTGGGCTTTCTCTGGTTTGGATCACGAAGTAGTGTGGTACCACACTGAAACATTCAATGAAACCTGGTTTCGATCAATATTTTAGAGGATAACGCATGTTAGGTCTATGTTAGGCCTGGGATTTTCACTCATCAGACTCATACTTTCGCATTCTTCACATACTTGTTGAACGGATCCTGGGTTTTTTCTGGTTTTGATCACGTAGTAATGAGGTACCACAATGAAACATTCTATTAAACCTGGTCATGATAAAAATTTTACAGAATAACGCATGTTAGGTCTGGGTTAGGTCTAGGATTTGCCCTCATCAGGCTCATACTTTCGCATATTTCTCATACTTCATGGCTAGATCCTGGGCTATTTCTGGAATGGATCACGTAGTAATGTGGTACCACACTGAAACAGTCAATTAAACCTGGTTTTGATCAATATTTTACAGAATAATTCATGTTAGGTCTAGGTTAGGTCAGGGATTTGCTCTCATCAGGCTCATTCTTTCGCATATTTCTCATACTTGATGGCTAGATCCTGGGCTTTTTCTGGATTGCATCACGTAGTAATGAAGTACAACACTGAAACAGTCAATTAAACCTGGTTTCGATCAATATTTTAGAGAATAATTCATGTTAGGTCTAGGTTAGGTCTGGGATTTGCTCTCATCAGGCTCATTCTTTCGCATATTTCTCATACTGGATGGCTAGATCCTGGGCTTTTTCTGGGTTGCATCACGTAGTAATGAAGTACAACACTGAAACAGTCAATTAAACCTGGTTTCCGTCAATATTTTAGAGGACAACGCATGTTAGGTCTAGGTTAGGCCTGGGATTTACCCTCATCAGGGTCATACTGTCGCAGTTTTAACATACTTGTTGATCGGATCCTGGGTTCTTTCTGGTTTGGTTCACGTAGTAATGTGGTACCACACTGTAACATTCAATTAAACCTGGTCTTGATAAATATTTTAGAGGATAACGCATCTTAGGTCTGGGTTAGGTCTAAGATTTGCCCTCATCAGGCTCACAGTTTAGCGTTTTTTACATACTTGTTGAACAGATCCTGGGTTTTGTCAGGTTTGGATCACGAAGTAGAATGGTACCACACTGAAACAGTCCATTAAACCTGGTCTTGATAAATATTTTAGAGGATAACGCATGTTAGGTTTGGGTTAGGTCTAGGATTTGCCCTCATCAGGCTCGTACCTTCGCATATTTCTCATACTTCATGGCTAGATCCTGGGCTATTTCTGGATTGGATCACGTAGTAATGTGGTACCACACTGAAACAGTCAATTAAATCTGGTTTTGATCAATATTTTAGAGAATAATTCATGTTAGGTCTAGCTTAGGCCTGGGATTTACCCTCATCAGGGTGATACTGTCGCAGTTTTAACATACTTGTTGAACGGATCCTGGGTTTTTTCTGGTTTGGTTACCGTAGTAATGTGGTACCACACTGAAACATTCAATTAAACCTGGTCTTGATAAATATTTTAGAGGATAACGCATGTTAGGTTTGGGTTAGGTCTAGGATTTGCCCTCATCAGGCTCATACCTTCGCATATTTCTCATACTTCATGGCTAGATCCTGGGCTGTTTCTGGATTGTATCACGTAGTAATGTGGTACCACGCTGAAACAGTCGATTAAACCTGGTTTCGATCAATATTTTAGAGGATAACGCAAGTTAAGTCTGGGATAGGTCTGGGATTTGACCTCATCAGACTCATACTTTCGCATTCTTCACATACTTGTTGCACGGATCCTGGGTTTTTTCTGGTTTGGATCACGTAGTAATCTGGGACCACACTGAAACAGTCGACTAAACCTGGTTTCGATCAATATTTTAGAGGATAACGCATGTTAGGTCTAGGTTAGGCCAGGGATTTTCCCTCATCAGACTCATACTTTCGCATTCTTCACATACTTGTTGAACGGATCCTGGGTTTTTTCTGGTTTGGATCACGTAGTATTGTGGGACCACACTGAAGCAGTCAAGTAAACCTGGTTTCGATCAATATTTTAGAGAATAATTCATGTTAGGTCTAGGTTAGGTCTGGGATTTGCTCTCATCAGGCTCATTCTTTCGCATATTTCTCATACTTCATGGCTAGATCCTGGGCTGTTTCTGGATTGTATCACGTAGTAATGTGGTACCACGCTGAAACAGTCAATTAAACCTGGTTTCGATATTTTAGAGGATAACGCAAGTTAGGTCTGGGATAGGTCTAGGATTTGCCCTCATCAGGCTCTTACTTTCGCATATTTCTCATACTTCATGGCTAGATCCTGGGCTATTTCTGGATTGGATCACGTAGTAAAGTGGTACCACACTGAAACATTCAATGAAACCTGGTCTGGATAAATATTTTAGAGGATAACGCATCTTAGGTCTGGGTTAGGTTAAAGATTTGCCCTCGTCAGGCTCACAGTTTAGCGTTTTTCACATACTTCTAAAACAGATCCTGGGCTTTCTCTGGTTTGGATCACGAAGTAGTGTGGTACCACACTGAAACAGTCCATTAAACCTGGTTTCGCTCAATATTTTAGAGGATAACGCATGTTAGGTCTAGGTTAGGTCTGGGATTTGCTCTCATCAGGCTCATTCTTTCGCATATTTCTCATACTTGATGGCTAGATCCTGGGCTTTTTCTGGATTGCATCACGTAGTAATGTAGTACCACACTGAAACAGTCAATGAAACCTGGTTTCCATCAATATTTTAGAGGACAACGCAAGTTAGGTCTAGGTAAGGCCTGAGATTTTCACTGATCAGACTCATACTTTCGCATTCTTCACATACTTGTTGAACGGATCCTGGGTTTTTTCTGGTTTGGTTCACGTGGTAATGTGGTACCACACTGAAACATTCAATTAAACCTTTTCTTGGTAAATATTTTAGAGGATAACGCATGTTAGGTTTGAGTTAGGTTTAGGATTTGCCCTCATCAGGCTCATACTTTCGCATATTTCTCATACTTCATGGCTAGATACTGGGCTGTTTCTGGATTGTATCAAGCAGTAAAGTAGTACCACACTGAAACATTCAATGAAACCTGGTCTGGATAAATATTTTAGAGGATAACGCATCTTAGGTCTGGGTTAGGTCTAAGATTTGCCCTCATCAGTATCACAGTTTAGCGATTTTCACATACTTCTTGAACAGATCCTGGGCTTTCTCTGGTTTGGCTCACGAAGTAGTGTGGTACCACACTGAAACATTCAATGAAACCTGGTTTCGATCAATATTTTAGAGGATAACGCATGTTAGGTCTATGTTAGGCCTGGGATTTTCACTCATCAGACTCATACTTTCGCATTCTTCACATACTTGTTGAACGGATCCTGGGTTTTTTCTGGTTTTGATCACGTAGTAATGAGGTACCACAATGAAACATTCAATTAAACCTGGTCTTGATAAAAATTTTACAGAATAACGCATGTTAGGTCTGGGTTAGGTCTAGGATTTGCCCTCATCAGGCTCATACTTTCGCATATTTCTCATACTTCATGGCTAGATCCTGGGCTATTTCTGGATTGGATCACGTAGTAAAGTGGTACCACACTAAAACATTCAATGAAACCTGGTCTGGATAAATATTTTAGAGGTTAACGCATCTTAGGTCTGGGTTAGGTCTAAGATTGGCCCTCATCAGGCTCACAGTTTAGCGTTTTTCACATACTTGTTGAACAGATCCCGGGTTTTTTCTGGTTTGGATCAGGAAGTAGTGTGGTACCACACTGAAACAGTCCATTAAACCTGGTTTCGCTCAATATTTTAGAGGATAACGCATGTTAGGTCTAGGTTAGGTCTGGGATTTGCTCTCATCAGGCTCATTCTTTCGCATATTTCTCATACTTGATGGCTAGATCCTGGGCTTTTTCTGGATTGCATCACGTAGTAATGTAGTACCACACTGAAACAGTCAATGAAACCTGGTTTCCATCAATATTTTAGAGGACAACGCAAGTTAGGTCTAGGTAAGGCCTGAGATTTTCACTGATCAGACTCATACTTTCGCATTCTTCACATACTTGTTGAACGGATCCTGGGTTTTTTCTGGTTTTGATCACGTAGTAATGTGGTACCACACTGAAACATTCAATTAAACCTGGGCTCGATAAATATTTTAGAGAATAACGCATGTTAGGTCGGGTTAGGTCTAGGATTTGTCCTCATCAGGCTCATACTTTCGCATATTTCACATACTTCATGGCTAGATCCCGGGCTATTTCTGGATTGGATCACGTAGTAATGTGGTACTACACCGAAACAGTCAATTAAATCTGGTTTTAATCAATATTTTAGAGAATAATTCATCTTAGGTCTGGGTTAGGTCTAAGATTTGCCCTCATCAGGCTCACAGTTTAGCGTTTTTCACATACTTCTTGAACAGATCCTGGGCTTTCTCTGGTTTGGATCACGAAGTAGTGTGGTACCACACTGAAACAGTCCATTAAACCTGGTCTGGATAAATATTTTAGAGGATAACGCATCTTAGGTCTGGGTTAGGTCTAAGATTTGCCCTCATCAGGCTCACAGTTTAGCGTTTTTTACATACTTGTTGAACAGATCCTGGGTTTTTTCAGGTTTGGATCACGAAGTAGTATGGTACCACACTGAAACAGTCCATTAAACCTGGTCTTGATAAATATTTTAGAGGATAACGCATGTTAGGTTTGGGTTAGGTCTAGGATTTGCCCTCATCAGGCTCATACCTTCGCATATTTCTCATACTTCATGGCTAGATCCTGGGCTGTTTCTGGATTGTATCACGTAGTAATGTGGTACCACGCTGAAACAGTCGATTAAACCTGGTTTCGATCAATATTTTAGAGGATAACGCATGTTAGGTCTAGGTTAGGCCAGGGATTTTCCCTCATCAGACTCATACTTTCGCATTCTTCACATACTTGTTGAACGGATCCTGGGTTTTTTCTGGTTTGGATCACGTAGTATTGTGGGACCACACTGAAGCAGTCAAGTAAACCTGGTTTCGATCAATATTTTAGAGAATAATTCATGTTAGGTCTAGGTTAGGTCTGGGATTTGCTCTCATCAGGCTCATTCTTTCGCATATTTCTCATACTTCATGGCTAGATCCTGGGCTGTTTCTGGATTGTATTACGTAGTAATGTGGTACCACGCTGAAACAGTCAATTAAACCTGGTTTCGATATTTTAGAGGATAACGCAAGTTAGGACTGGGATAGGTCTAGGATTTGCCCTCATCAGGCTCTTACTTTCGCATATTTCTCATACTTCATGGCTAGATCCTGGGCTATTTCTGGATTGGATCACGTAGTAAAGTGGTACCACACTGAAACATTCAATGAAACCTGGTCTGGATAAATATTTTAGAGGATAACGCATCTTAGGTCTGGGTTAGGTCTAAGATTTGCCCTCGTCAGGCTCACAGTTTAGCGTTTTTCACATACTTCTAAAACAGGTCCTGGGCTTTCTCTGGTTTGGATCACGAAGTAGTGTGGTACCACACTGAAACAGTCCATTAAACCTGGTTTCGCTCAATATTTTAGAGGATAACGCATGTTAGGTCTAGGTTAGGTCTGGGATTTGCTCTCATCAGGCTCATTCTTTCGCATATTTCTCATACTTGATGGCTAGATCCTGGGCTTTTTCTGGATTGCATCACGTAGTAATGTAGTACCACACTGAAACAGTCAATGAAACCTGGTTTCGATCAATATTTTAGAGGATAACGCATGTTAGGTCTATGTTAGGCCTGGGATTTTCACTCATCAGACTCATACTTTCGCATTCTTCATATACCTGTTGAACGGATCCTGGGTTTTTTCTGGTTTGGATCACGAAGTAGTGTGGTACCACACTGAAACAGTCCATTAAACCTGGTTTCGCTCAATATTTTAGAGGATAACGCATGTTAGGTCTAGGTTAGGTCTGGGATTTGCTCTCATCAGGCTCATTCTTTCGCATATTTCTCATACTTGATGGCTAGATCCTGGGCTTTTTCTGGATTGCATCACGTATTAATGTAGTACCACACTGAAACAGACAATGAAACCTGGTTTCCATCAATATTTTAGAGGTGAACGCATGTTAGGTCTAGGTAAGGCCTGAGATTTGCTCTCATCAGGCACATTCTTTCGCATATTTCTCCTACTTGATGGCTAGATCCTGGGCGTATTCTGGATTGCATCACGTAGTAATGTGGTACCACACTGAAACTTTCAATTAAACCAGGTCTTGATAAATATTTTAGAGGCTAACGCATGTTAGGTCTGGGTTAGGTCTAGGATTTGCCCTCATCAGGCTCATACTTTCGCATATTTCTCATACTTCATGGCTAGATCCTGGGCTTTTTCTGGATTGCCTCACGTAGTAAAGTGGTACCACACTGAAACATTCAATGAAACCTGGTTTCGATCAATATTTTAGAGGATAACGCATGTTGGGTCTAGGTTAGGCCTGGGATTTTCACTCATCAGACTCATACTTTCGCATTCTTCACATACTTATTGAACGGATCCTGGGTTTTTTCTGGTTTGGATCACGTAGTAATGTGGGGCCACACTGAAACATTCAATGAAACCTGGTCTGGATAAATATTTTAGAGGATAACGCATCTTAGGTCTGGGTTAGGTCTAAGATTTGCCCTCATCAGGCTCACAGTTTAGCGTTTTTCACATACTTGTTGAACAGATCCCGGGTTTTTTCTGGTTTGGATCACGAAGTAGTGTGGTACCACACTGAAACAGTCCATTAAACCTGGTTTCGCTCAATATTTTAGAGGATAACGCATGTTAGGTCTAGGTTAGGTCTGGGATTTGCTCTCATCAGGCTCATTCTTTCGCATATTTCTCATACTTGATGGCTAGATCCTGGGCTTTTTCTGGATTGCATCACGTAGTAATGTAGTACCACACTGAAACAGTCAATGAAACCTGGTTTCCATCAATATTTTAGAGGACAACGCAAGTTAGGTCTAGGTAAGGCCTGAGATTTTCACTGATCAGACTCATACTTTCGCATTCTTCACATACTTGTTGAACGGATCCTGGGTTTTTTCTGGTTTTGATCACGTAGTAATCAGGTACCACAATGAAACATTCAATTAAACCTGGTCTTGATAAAAATTTTACAGAATAACGCATGTTAGGTCTGGGTTAGGTCTAGGATTTGCCCTCATCAGGCTCTTACTTTCGCATATTTCTCATACTTCATGGCTAGATCCTGGGCTATTTCTGGATTGGATCACGTAGTAATGTGGTACCACACTGAAACAGTCAATTAAATCTGGTTTTGATCAATATTTTAGAGAATAATTCATGTTAGGTCTAGCTTAGGCCTGGGATTTACCCTCATCAGGGTGATACTGTCGCAGTTTTAACATACTTGTTGAACGGATCCTGGGTTTTTTCTGGTTTGGTTAACGTAGTAATGTGGTACCACACTGAAACATTCAATTAAACCTGGTCTTGATAAATATTTTAGTGGATAACGCATGTTAGGTTTGGGTTAGGTCTAGGATTTGCCCTCATCAGCCTCATACCTTCGCATATCTCTCATACTTCATGGCTAGATCCTGGGCTGTTTCTGGATTGTATCACGTAGTAATGTGGTACCACGCTGAAACAGTCGATTAAACCTGGTTTCGATCAATATTTTAGAGGATAACGCAAGTTAAGTCTGGGATAGGTCTGGGATTTGACCTCATCAGACTCATACTTTCGCATTCTTCACATACTTGTTGAACGGATCCTGGGTTTTTTCTGGTTTGGATCACGTAGTAATCTAGGACCACACTGAAACAGTCGACTAAACCTGGTTTCGATCAATATTTTAGAGGATAACGCATGTTAGGTCTAGGTTAGGCCTGGGATTTTCCCTCATCAGACTCATACTTTCGCATTCTTCACATACTTGTTGAACGGATCCTGGGTTTTTTCTGGTTTGGATCACGTAGTATTGTGGGACCACACTGAAGCAGTCAAGTAAACCTGGTTTCGATCAATATTTTAGAGAATAATTCATGTTAGGTCTAGGTTAGGTCTGGGATTTGCTCTCATGAGGCTCATTCTTTCGCATATTTCTCATACTTCATGGCTAGATCCTGGGCTGTTTCTGGATTGTATCACGTAGTAATGTGGTACCACGCTGAAACAGTCAATTAAACCTGGTTTCGATATTTTAGAGGATAACGCAATTTAGGTCTGGGATAGGTCTAGGATTTGCCCTCATCAGGCTCTTATTTTCGCATATTTCTCATACTTCATGGCTAGATCCTGGGCTATTTCTGGATTGGATCACGTAGTAAAGTGGTACCACACTGAAACATTCAATGAAACCTGGTCTGGATAAATATTTTAGAGGATAACGCATCTTAGGTCTGGGTTAGGTCTAAGATTTGCCCTCGTCAGGCTCACAGTTTAGCGTTTTTCACATACTTCTAAAACAGATCCTGGGCTTTCTCTGGTTTGGATCACGAAGTAGTGTGGTACCACACTGAAACAGTCCATTAAACCTGGTTTCGCTCAATATTTTAGAGGATAACGCATGTTAGGTCTAGGTTAGGTCTGGGATTTGCTCTCATCAGGCTCATTCTTTCGCATATTTCTCATACTTGATGGCTAGATCCTGGGCTTTTTCTGGATTGCATCACGTAGTAATGTAGTACCACACTGAAACAGTCAATGACACCTGGTTTCCATCAATATTTTAGAGGACAACGCAAGTTAGGTCTAGGTAAGGCCTGAGATTTTCACTGATCAGACTCATACTTTCGCATTCTTCACACACTTGTTGAACGGATCCTGGGTTTTTTCTGGTTTGGTTCACGTAGTAATGTGGTACCACACTGAAACATTCAATTAAACCTTTTCTTGGTAAATATTTTAGAGGATAACGCATGTTAGGTCTATGTTAGGCCTGGGATTTTCACTCATCAGACTCATACTTTCGCATTCTTCACATACTTGTTGAACGGATCCTGGGTTTTTTCTGGTTTTGATCACGTAGTAATGAGGTACCACAATGAAACATTCAATTAAACCTGGTCTTGATAAAAATTTTACAGAATAACGCATGTGAGGTCTGGGTTAGGTCTAGGATTTGCCCTCATCAGGCTCATACTTTCGCATATTTCTCATACTTCATGGCTAGATCCTGGGCTATTTCTGGATTGGATCACGTAGTAATGTGGTACCACACTGAAACAGTCAATTAAACCTGGTTTTGATCAATATTTTAGAGAATAATTCATGTTAGGTCTAGGTTAGGTCAGGGATTTGCTCTCATCAGGCTCATTGTTTCGCATATTTCTCATACTTGATGGCTAGATCCTGGGCTTTTTCTGGATTGCATCACGTAGTAATGAAGTACAACACTGAAACAGTCAATTAAACCTGGTTTCGATCAATATTTTAGAGAATAATTCATGTTAGGTCTAGGTTAGGTCTGGGATTTGCTCTCATCAGGCTCATTCTTTCGCATATTTCTCATACTGGATGGCTAGATCCTGGGCTTTTTCTGGATTGCATCACGTAGTAATGAAGTACAACACTGAAACAGTCAATTAAACCTGGTTTCCGTCAATATTTTAGAGGACAACGCATGTTAGGTCTAGGTTAGGCCTGGGATTTACCCTCATCAGGGTCATACTGTCGCAGTTTTAACATACTTGTTGATCGGATCCTGGGTTTTTTCTGGTTTGGTTCACGTAGTGATGTGGTGCCACACTGTAACATTCAATTAAACCTGGTCTTGATAAACATTTTAGACGATAACGCATGTTAGGTTTGGGTTAGGTCTAGGATTTGCCCTCATCAGGCTCATACTTTCGCATATTTCTCATACTTCATGGCTAGATCCTGTGCTATTTCTGGATTGGATCACGTAGTAAAGTGGTACCACACTAAAACATTCAATTAAACCTTTTCTTGATAAATATTTTAGAGGATAACGCATGTTAGGTTTGGGTTAGGTCTAGGATTTGCCCTCATCAGGCTCATACTTTCGCATATTTCTCATACTTCATGGCTAGATACTGGGCTGTTTCTGGATTGTATCAGGTAGTAAAGTAGTACCACACTGAAACATTCAATGAAACCTGGTCTGGATAAATATTTTAGAGGATAACGCATCTTAGGTCTGGGTTAGGTCTAAGATTTGCCCTCATCAGTCTCACAGTTTAGCGTTTTTCACATACTTCTTGAACAGATCCTGGGCTTTCTCTGGTTTGGATCACGAAGTATTGTGGTACCACACTGAAACATTCAATGAAACCTGGTTTCGATCAATATTTTAGAGGATAACGCATGTTAGGTCTATGTTAGGTCTAGGATTTGCCCTCATCAGGCTCATACTTTCGCATATTTCTCATACTTCATGGCTAGATCCTGTGCTATTTCTGGATTGGATCACGTAGTAAAGTGGTACCACACTAAAACATTCAATGAAACCTGGTCTGGATAAATATTTTAGAGGTTAACGCATCTTAGGTCTGGGTTAGGTCTAAGATTTGCCCTCATCAGGCTCACAGTTTAGCGTTTTTCACATACTTGTTGAACAGATCCCGGTTTTTTTCTCGTTTGGATCACGAAGTAGTGTGGTACCACACTGAAACAGTCCATTAAACCTGGTTTCGCTCAATATTTTAGAGGATAACGCATGTTAGGTCTAGGTTAGGTCTGGGATTTGCTCTCATCAGGCTCATTCTTTCGCATATTTCTCATACTTGATGGCTAGATCCTGGGATTTTTGTGGATTGCATCACGTAGTAGTGAAGTACAACACTGAAACTGTCAATTAAACCTGGTTTCCATCAATATTTTAGAGGACAACGCATGTTAGGTCTAGGTTAGGCCTGGGATTTACCCTCATCAGGGTCATACTGTCGCAGTTTTAACATACTTGTTGAACGGATCCGGGGTTTTTTCTGGTTCGGTTCACGTAGTAATGTGGTACCACACTGAAACATTCAATTAAACCTGGTCTTGATAAATATTTTAGAGGATAACGCATGTTAGGTCTATGTTAGGCCTGGGATTTTCACTCAACAGACTCATACTTTCGCATTCTTCACATACTTGTTGAACGGATCCTGGGTTTTTTCTGGTTTGGTTCACGTAGTAATGTGGTACCACACTGAAACATTCAATTAAACCTTTTCTTGGTAAATATTTTAGAGGATAACGCATGTTAGGTCTATGTTAGGCCTGGGATTTTCACTCATCAGACTCATACTTTCGCATTCTTCACATACTTGTTGAACGGATCCTGGTTTTTTATTGGTTTTGATCACGTAGTAATGAGGTACCACAATGAAACATTCAATTAAACCTGGTCTTGATAAAAATTTTACAGAATAACGCATGTTAGGTCTAGGATAGGTCAGGGATTTGCTCTCATCAGGCTCATTCTTTCGCATATTTCTCATACTTGATGGCTAGATCCTGGGCTTTTTCTGGATTGCATCACGTAGTAATGAAGTACAACACTGAAACAGTCAATTAAACCTGGTTCGATCAATATTTTAGAGAATAATTAATGTTAGGTCTAGGTTAGGTCTGGGATTTGCTCTCATCAGGCTCATTCTTTCGCATATTTCTCATACTGGATGGCTAGATCCTGGGCTTTTTCTGGATTGCATCACGTAGTAATGAAGTACAACACTGAAACAGTCAATTAAACCTGGTTTCCGTCAATATTTTAGAGGACAACGCATGTTAGGTCTAGGTTAGGCCTGGGATTTACCCTCATCAGGGTCATACTGTCGCAGTTTTAACATACTTGTTGATCGGATCCTGGGTTTTTTCTGGTTTGGTTCACGTAGTGATGTGGTGCCACACTGTCACATTCAATTAAACCTGGTCTTGATAAATATTTTAGACGATAACGCATGTTAGGTTTGGGTTAGGTCTAGGATTTGCCCTCATCAGGCTCATACTTTCGCATATTTCTCATACTTCATGGCTAGATCCTGTGCTATTTCTGGATTGGATCACGTAGTAAAGTGGTACCACACTAAAACATTCAATGAAACCTGGTCTGGATAAATATTTTAGAGGTTAACGCATCTTAGGTCTGGGTTAGGTCTAAGATTTGCCCTCATCAGGCTCACAGTTTAGCGTTTTTCACATACTTGTTGAACAGATCCCGGTTTTTTTCTGGTTTGGATCACGAAGTAGTGTGGTACCACACTGAAACAGTCCATTAAACCTGGTTTCGCTCAATATTTTAGAGGATAACGCATGTTAGGTCTAGGTTAGGTCTGGGACTTGCTCTCATCAGGCTCATTCTTTCGCATATTTCTCATACTTGATGGCTAGATCCTGGGCTTTTTCTGGATTGCATCACGTAGTAATGTAGTACCACACTGAAACAGTCAATGAAACCTGGTTTCCATCAATATTTTAGAGGACAACGCAAGTTAGGTCTAGGTAAGGCCTGAGATTTTCACTCATCAGACTCATACTTTCGCATTCTTCACATACTTGTTGAACGGATCCTGGGTCTTTTCTGGTTTTGATCACGTAGTAATCAGGTACCACAATGAAACATTCAATTAAACCTGGTCTTGATAAAAATTTTACAGAATAACGCATGTTAGGTCTGGGTTAGGTCTAGGATTTGCCCTCATCAGGCTCATACTTTCGCATATTTCTCATACTTCATGGCTAGATCCTGGGCTATTTCTGGATTGGATCATGTAGTAATGTGGTACCACACTGAAACAGTCAATTAAATCTGGTTTTGATCAATATTTTGAGAATAATTCATGTTAGGTCTAGCTTAGGCCTGGGATTTACCCTCATCAGGGTGATACTGTCGCAGTTTTAACATACTTGTTGAACGGATCCTGGGTTTTTTCTGGTTTGGTTCACGTAGTAATGTGGTACCACACTGAAACATTCAATTAAACCTGGTCTTGATAAATATTTTAGAGGATAACGCAAGTTAGGTCTGGGATAGGTCTAGGATTTGCCCACATCAGGCTCTTACTTTCGCATATTTCTCATACTTCATGGCTAGATCCTGGGCTATTTCTGGATTGGATCACGTAGTAAAGTGGTACCACACTGAAACATTCAATGAAACCTGGTCTGGGTAAATATTTTAGAGGATAACGCATCTTAGGTCTGGGTTAGGTCTAAGATTTGCCCTTGTCAGGCTCACAGTTTAGCGTTTTTCACATACTTCTAAAACAGATCCTGGGCTTTCTCTGGTTTGGATCACGAAGTAGTGTGGTACCACACTGAAACAGTCCATTAAACCTGGTTTCGCTCAATATTTTAGAGGATAACGTATGTTAGGTCTAGGTTAGGTCTGGGATTTGCTCTCATCAGGCTCATTCTTTCGCATATTTCTCATACTTGATGGCTAGATCCTGGGCTTTTTGTGGATTGCATCACGTAGTAGTGAAGTACAACACTGAAACAGTCAATTAAACCTGGTTTCCATCAATATTTTAGAGGACAACGCATGTTAGGTCTAGGTTAGGCCTGGGATTTACCCTCATCAGGGTCATACTGTCGCAGTTTTAACATACTTGTTGAACGGATCCGGGGTTTTTTCTGGTTCGGTTCACGTAGTAATGTGGTACCACACTGAAACATTCAATTAAACCTGGTCTTGATAAATATTTTAGAGGATAACGCATGTTAGGTTTGGGTTAGTTCTAGGATTTGCCCTCATCAGGCTCATACTTTCGCATATTTCTCATACTTCATGGCTAGATCCTGGGCTGTTTCTGGATTGTATCACGTAGTAATGTGGTACCACGCTGAAACAGTCGATTAAACCTGGTTTCGGTCAATATTTTAGAGGATAACGCATGTTAGGTCTAGGTTAGGCCTGGGATTTTCCCTCATCAGACTCATACTTTCGCATTCTTCACATACTTGTTGAACGGATCCTGGGTTTTTTCTGGTTTGGATCACGTAGTATTGTGGGACCACACTGAAGCAGTCAAGTAAACCTGGTTTCCATCAATATTTTAGAGGACAACGCATGTTAGGTCTAGGTTAGGCCTGGGATTTACCCTCATCAGGGTCATACTGTCGCAGTTTTAACATACTTGTTGAACGGATCCTGGGTTTTTTCTGGTTTGGTTCACGTAGGAATGTGGTACCACACTGAAACATTCAATTAAACCTGATCTTGATAAATATTTTAGAGGACATCGCATGTTAGGTCTGGGTTAGGTCTAGGATTTGCTCTCATCAGGCTCATACTTTCGTATATTTCTCATACTTCATGGCTAGATCCTGGGCTGTTTTTGGATTGTATCACGTAGTAATGTGGTACCACGCTGAAACAGTCAATTAAACCTGGTTTCGATCAATATTTTAGAGGATAACGCAAGTTAGGTCTGGGATAGGTCTAGGATTTGCCCTCATCAGGCTCTTACTTTCGCATATTTCTCATACTTCATGGCTAGATCCTGGGCTATTTCTGGTTTGGATCACGTAGTAAAGTGGTACCACACTGAAACATTCAATGAAACCTGGTCTGGATAAATATGTTAGAGGATAACGCATCTTAGGTCTGGGTTAGGTCTAAGATTTGCCCTCGTCAGGCTGACAGTTTAGCGTTTTTCACATACTTCTAAAACAGATCCTGGGCTTTTTCTGGTTTGGATCACGATGTAGTGTGGTACCACACTGAAACAGTCCATTAAACCTGGTTTCGCTCAATATTTTAGAGGATAACGCATGTTAGCTCTAGGTTAGGTCTGGGTTTTGCTCTCATCAGGCTCATTCTTTCGCATATTTCTCATACTTGATGGCTAGATCCTGGGCTTTTTCTGGATTGCATCACGTAGTAATGTGGTACCACACTGAAACATTCAATTAAACCTGATCTTGATAAATATTTTAGAGGACAACGCATGTTAGGTCTGGGTTAGGTCTAGGATTTGCTCTCATCAGGCTCATACTTTCGCATATTTCTCATACTTCATGGCTAGATCCTGGGCTTTTTCTGGATTGCATCACGTAGTAATGTAGTACCACACTGAAACAGTCAATGAAACCTGGTTTCCATCAATATTTTAGAGGACAACGCAAGTTAGGTCTAGGTAAGGCCTGAGATTTTCACTGATCAGACTCATACTTTCGCATTCTTCACATATTTGTTGAACGGATCCTGGTTTTTTACTGGTTTTGATCACGTAGTAATGAGGTACCACAATGAAACATTCAATTAAACCTGGTCTTGATAAAAATTTTACAGAATAACGCATGTTAGGTCTGGGTTAGGTCTAGGATTTGCCCTCATCAGGCTCATACTTTCGCATATTTCTCATACTTCATGGCTAGATCCTGGGCTATTTCTGGATTGGATCACGTAGTAATGTTGTACCACACTGAAACAGTCAATTAAACCTGGTTTTGATCAACATTTTAGAGAATAATTCATGTTAGGTCTAGGTTAGGTCAGGGATTTGCTCTCATCAGGCTCATTCTTTCGCATATTTCTCATACTTGATGGCTAGATCCTGGGCTTTTTCTGGATTGCATCACGTAGTAATGTGGTACCACACTGAAACATTCAATTAAACCTGATCTTGATAAATATTTTAGAGGACAACGCATGTTAGGTCTGGGTTAGGTCTAGGATTTGCTCTCATCAGGCTCATACTTTCGCATATTTCTCATACTTCATGGCTAGATCCTGGGCTGTTTTTGGATTGTATCACGTAGTAATGTGGTACCACGCTGAAACAGTCAATTAAACCTGGTTTCGATCAATATTTTAGAGGATAACGCAAGTTAGGTCTGGGATAGGTATAGGATTTGCCCTCATCAGGCTCTTACTTTCGCATATTTCTCATACTTCATGGCTAGATCCTGGGCTATTTCTGGATTGGATCACGTAGTAAAGTGGTACCACACTGAAACATTCAATGAAACCTGGTCTGGATAAATATCTTAGAGGATAACGCATCTTAGGTCTGGGTTAGGTCTAAGATTTGCCCTCGTCAGGCTCACAGTTTAGCGTTTTTCACATACTTCTAGAACAGATCCTGGGCTTTTTCTGGTTTGGATCACGATGTAGTGTGGTACCACACTGAAACAGTCCATTAAACCTGGTTTCGCTCAATATTTTAGAGGATAACGCATGTTAGCTCTAGGTTAGGTCTGGGTTTTGCTCTCATCAGGCTCATTCTTTCGCATATTTCTCATACTTGATGGCTAGATCCTGGGCTTTTTCTGGATTGCATCACGTAGTAATGTAGTACCACACTGAAACAGTCAATGAAACCTGGTTTCCATCAATATTTTAGAGGACAACGCAAGTTAGGTCTAGGTAAGGCCTGAGATTTTCACTGATCAGACTCATACTTTCGCATTCTTCACATATTTGTTGAACGGATCCTGGTTTTTTATTGGTTTTGATCACGTAGTAATGAGGTACCACAATGAAACATTCAATTAAACCTGGTCTTGATAAAAATTTTACAGAATAACGCATGTTAGGTCTGGGTTAGGTCTAGGATTTGCCCTCATCAGGCTCATACTTTCGCATATTTCTCATACTTCATGGCTAGATCCTGGGCTATTTCTGGATTGGATCACGTAGTAATGTTGTACCACACTGAAACATTCAATTAAACCTGGTTTTGATCAACATTTTAGAGAATAATTCATGTTAGGTCTAGGTTAGGTCAGGGATTTGCTCTCATCAGGCTCATTCTTTCGCATATTTCTCATACTTGATGGCTAGATCCTGGGCTTTTTCTGGATTGCATCACGTAGTAATGAAGTACTACACTGAAACAGTCAATTAAACCTGGTTTCCATCAATATTTTAGAAGACAACGCATGTTAGGTCTAGGTTAGGCCTGGGATTTACCCTCATCAGGGTCATACTGTCGCAGTTTTAACATACTTGTTGAACGGATCCTGGGTTTTTTCTGGTTTGGTTCACGTAGTAATGTGGTACCACACTGAAACATTCAATTAAACCTGGTCTTGATAAATATTTTAGAGGATAACGCATGTTAGCTTTGGGTTAGGTCTAGGATTTGCCCTCATCAGGCTCATACTTTCGCATATTTCTCATACTTCATGGCTAGATCCTGGGCTGTTTCTGGATTGTATAACGTAGTAATGTGGTACCACGCTGAAACAGTCGATTAAACCTGGTTTCGATCAATATTTTAGAGGACAACGCAAGTTAAGTCTGGGATAGGTCTGGGATTTGACCTCATCAGACTCATACTTTCGCATTCTTCACATACTTGTTGAACGGATCCTGGGTTTTTTCTGGTTTGGATCACGTAGTAATCTGGGACCACTCTGAAACAGTCGACTAAACCTGGTTTCGATCAATATTTTAGAGGATAACGCATGTTAGGTCTAGGTTAGGCCTGGGATTTTCCCTCATCAGACTCATACTTTCGCATTCTTCACATACTTGTTGAACGGATCCTGGGTTTTTTCTGGTTTGGATCACGTAGTATTGTGGGACCACACTGAAGCAGTCAAGTAAACCTGGTTTCAATCAATATTTTAGAGAATAATTCATGTTAGGTCTAGGTTAGGTCTGGGATTTGCTCTCATCAGGCTCATTCTTTCGCATATTTCTCATACATGTTGAACGGAACCTGGGTTTTTTCTGGTTTGGTTCACGTAGTAATGTGGTACCACACTGAAACTGTCAATTAAACCTGGTTTCCATCAATATTTTAGAAGACAACGCATGTTAGGTCTAGGTTAGGCCTGGGATTTACCCTCATCAGGGTCATACTGTCGCAGTTTTAACATACTTGTTGAACGGATCCTGGGTTTTGTCTGGTTTGGTTCACGTAGTAATGTGGTACCACACTGAAACGTTCAATTAAACCTGGTCTTGATAAATATTTTAGAGGATAACGCATGTTAGGTTTGGGTTAGGTCTAGGATTTGCCCTCATCAGGCTCATACTCTCGCATATTTCTCATACTTCATGGCTAGATCCTGGGCTGTTTCTGGATTGTATAAGGCAGTAATGTGGTACCACGCTGAAACAGTCGATTAAACCTGGTTTCGATCAATATTTTAGAGGACAACGCAAGTTAAGTCTGGGATAGGTCTGGGATTTGACCTCATCAGACTCATACTTTCGCATTCTTCACATACTTGTTGAACGGATCCTGGGTTTTTTCTGGTTTGGATCACGTAGTAATCTGGGACCACTCTGAAACAGTCGACTAAACCTGGTTTCGATCAATATTTTAGAGGATAACGCATGTTAGGTCTAGGTTAGGCCTGGGATTTTCCCTCATCAGACTCATACTTTCGCATTCTTCACATACTTGTTGAACGGAACCTGGGTTTTTTCTGGTTTGGTTCACGTAGTAATGTGGTACCACACTGAAACAGTCAATTAAACCTGGTCTTGATCAACATTTTAGAGAATAATTCATGTTAGGTCTAGGTTAGGTCAGGGATTTGCTCTCACCAGGCTCATTCTTTCGCATATTTCTCATACTTGATGGCTAGATCCTGGGCTTTTTCTGGATTGCATCATGTAGTAATGAAGTACAACACTGAAACAGTCAATTAAACCTGGTTTCGATCAATATTTTAGAGAATAATTCATGTTAGGTCTAGGCTAGGTCTGGGATTTGACCTCATCAGACTCATACTTTCGCATATTTCTCATACTTCATGGCTAGATCCTGGGCTATTTCTGGATTGGATCACGTAGTAATGTGGTACCACACTGAAACAGTCAAATAAACCTTGTTTTGATCAATATTTTAGAGAATAATTCATGTTAGGTCTAGGTTAGGTCAGGGATTTGCTCCCACCGGACTCATTCTTTCGCATATTTCTCATTCTTGATGGCTAGATCCTGGGCTTTTTCTGGATTGCATCACGTAGTAATGAAGTACAACACTGAAACAGTCAATTAAACCTGGTTTCGATCAATATTTTAGAGAATAATTCATGTTATGTCTAGGTTAGGTCTGGGATTTGCTCTCAGCAGGTTCATTCTTTCGCATATTTCTCATACTTGATGGCTAGATCCTGGGCTTTTTCTGGATTGGATCACGTAGTAATGTGGTACCACACTGAAACAGTCAATCAAACCTGGTTTTGGTCAATATTTTGGAGAATAATTCATGTTAGGTCTAGGTTAGGTCAGGGATTTGCTCTCATCAGGCTCATTCTTTCGCATATTTCTCATACTTGATGGCTAGATCCTGGGCTTTTCCTGGATTGCATCACGTATTAATGAAGTACAACACTGAAACAGTCAATTAAACCTGGTTTCGATCAATATTTTAGAGAATAATTCATGTTAGGTCTAGGTTCGGTCTGGGATTTGCTCTCATCAGGCTCATTCTTTCGCATATTTCTCATACTTGATGGCTAGATCCTGGGCTTTTTGTGGATTGCATCACGTAGTAGTGAAGTACAACACTGAAACAGTCAATTAAACCTGGTTTCCATCAATATTTTAGAGGACAACGCATGTTAGGTCTAGGTTAGGCCTGGGATTTACCCTCATCAGGGTCATACTGTCGCAGTTTTAACATACTTGTTGAACGGATCCTGGGTTTTTTCTGGTTCGGTTCACGTAGTAATGTGGTACCACACTGAAACATTCAATTAAACCTGGTCTTGATGAATATTTCAGAGGATAACGCATGTTAGGTTTGGGTTAGGTCTAGGATTTGCCCTCATCAGGCTCATACTTTCGCATATTTCTCATACTTCATGGCTAGATCCTGGGCTGTTTCTGGATTGTATCACGTAGTAATGTGGTACCACGCTGAAACAGTCGATTAAACCTGGTTTTGATCAACATTTTAGAGAATAATTCATGTTAGGTCTAGGTTAGGTCAGGGATTTGCTCTCACCAGGCTCATTCTTTCGCATATTTCTCATACTTGATGGCTAGATCCTGGGCTTTTTCTGGATTGCATCACGTAGTAATGAAGTACAACACTGAAACAGTCAATTAAACTTGGTTTCGATCAATATTTTAGAGAATAATTCATGTTATGTCTAGGTTAGGTCTGGGATTTGCTCTCAGCAGGTTCATTCTTTCGCATATTTCTCATACTTGATGGCTAGATCCTGGGCTTTTTCTGGATTGGATCACGTAGTAATGTGGTACCACACTGAAACAGTCAATCAAACCTGGTTTTGGTCAATATTTTGGAGAATAATTCATGTTAGGTCTAGGTTAGGTCAGGGATTTGCTCTCATCAGGCTCATTCTTTCGCATATTTCTCATACTTGATGGCTAGATCCTGGGCTTTTCCTGGATTGCATCACGTATTAATGAAGTACAACACTGAAACAGTCAATTAAACCTGGTTTCGATCAATATTTTAGAGAATAATTCATGTTAGGTCTAGGTTAGGTCTGGGATTTGCTCTCATCAGGCTCATTCTTTCGCATATTTCTCATACTTGATGGCTAGATCCTGGGCTTTTTGTGGATTGCATCACGTAGTAGTGAAGTACAACACTGAAACAGTCAATTAAACCTGGTTTCCATCAATATTTTAGAGGACAACGCATGTTAGGTCTAGGTTAGGCCTGGGATTTACCCTCATCAGGGTCATACTGTCGCAGTTTTAACATACTTGTTGAACGGATCCGGGGTTTTTTCTGGTTCGGTTCACGTAGTAATGTGGTACCACACTGAAACATTCAATTAAACCTGGTCTTGATAAATATTTTAGAGGATAACGCATGTTAGGTTTGGGTTAGGTCTAGGATTTGCCCTCATCAGGCTCATACTTTCGCATATTTCTCATACTTCATGGCTAGATCCTGGGCTGTTTCTGGATTGTATCACGTAGTAATGTGGTACCACGCTGAAACAGTCGATTAAACCTGGTTTCGATCAATATTTTAGAGGATAACGCAAGTTAGGTCTGGGATAGGTCTAGGATTTGCCCTCATCAGGCTCTTACTTTCGCATATTTCTCATACTTCATGGCTAGATCCTGGGCTATTTCTGGTTTGGATCACGTAGTAAAGTGGTACCACACTGAAACATTCAATGAAACCTGGTCTGGATAAATATTTTAGAGGATAACGCATCTTAGGTCTGGGATAGGTCTAAGATTTGCCCTCGTCAGGCTCACAGTTTAGCGATTTTCACATACTTCTAAAACAGATCCTGGGCTTTTTCTGGTTTGGATCACGATGTAGTGTGGTACCACACTGAAACAGTCCATTAAACCTGGTTTCGCTCAATATTTTAGAGGATAACGCATGTTAGCTCTAGGTTAGGTCTGGGTTTTGCTCTCATCAGGCTCATTCTTTCGCATATTTCTCATACTTGATGGCTAGATCCTGGGCTTTTTCTGGATTGCATCACGTAGTAATGTAGTACCACACTGAAACAGTCAATGAAACCTGGTTTCCATCAATATTTTAGAGGACAACGCAAGTTAGGTCTAGGTAAGGCCTGAGATTTTCACTGATCAGACTCATACTTTCGCATTCTTCACATATTTGTTGAACGGATCCTGGTTTTTTACTGGTTTTGATCACGTAGTAATGAGGTACCACAATGAAACATTCAATTAAACCTGGTCTTGATAAAAATTTTACAGAATAACGCATGTTAGGTCTGGGTTAGGTCTAGGATTTGCCCTCATCAGGCTCATACTTTCGCATATTTCTCATACTTCATGGCTAGATCCTGGGCTATTTCTGGATTGGATCACGTAGTAATGTTGTACTACACTGAAACAGTCAATTAAACCTGGTTTTGATCAACATTTTAGAGAATAATTCATGTTAGGTCTAGGTTAGGTCAGGGATTTGCTCTCATCAGGCTCATTCTTTCGCATATTTCTCATACCTGATGGCTAGATCCTGGGGTTTTTCTGGATTGCATCACGTAGTAATGTGGTACCACACTGAAACATTCAATTAAACCTGATCTTGATAAATATTTTAGAGGACAACGCATGTTAGGTCTGGGTTAGGTCTAGGATTTGCTCTCATCAGGCTCATACTTTCGCATATTTCTCATACTTCATGGCTAGATCCTGGGCTGTTTTTGGATTGTATCACGTAGTAATGTGGTACCACGCTGAAACAGTCAATTAAACCTGGTTTCGATCAATATTTTAGAGGATAACGCAAGTTAGGTCTGGGATAGGTATAGGATTTGCCCTCATCAGGCTCTTACTTTCGCATATTTCTCATACTTCATGGCTAGATCCTGGGCTATTTCTGGATTGGATCACGTAGTAAAGTGGTACCACACTGAAACATTCAATGAAACCTGGTCTGGATAAATATCTTAGAGGATAACGCATCTTAGGTCTGGGTTAGGTCTAAGATTTGCCCTCGTCAGGCTCACAGTTTAGCGTTTTTCACATACTTCTAGAACAGATCCTGGGCTTTTTCTGGTTTGGATCACGATGTAGTGTGGTACCACACTGAAACAGTCCATTAAACCTGGTTTCGCTCAATATTTTAGAGGATAACGCATGTTAGCTCTAGGTTAGGTCAGGGATTTGCTCTCATCAGGCTCATTCTTTCGCATATTTCTCATACTTGATGGCTAGATCCTGGGCTTTTTCTGGATTGCATCACGTAGTAATGAAGTACTACACTGAAACAGTCAATTAAACCTGGTTTCCATCAATATTTTAGAAGACAACGCATGTTAGGTCTAGGTTAGGCCTGGGATTTACCCTCATCAGGGTCATACTGTCGCAGTTTTAACATACTTGTTGAACGGATCCTGGGTTTTTTCTGGTTTGGTTCACGTAGTAATGTGGTACCACACTGAAACATTCAATTAAACCTGGTCTTGATAAATATTTTAGAGGATAACGCATGTTAGCTTTGGGTTAGGTCTAGGATTTGCCCTCATCAGGCTCATACTTTCGCATATTTCTCATACTTCATGGCTAGATCCTGGGCTGTTTCTGGATTGTATAACGTAGTAATGTGGTACCACGCTGAAACAGTCGATTAAACCTGGTTTCGATCAATATTTTAGAGGACAACGCAAGTTAAGTCTGGGATAGGTCTGGGATTTGACCTCATCAGACTCATACTTTCGCATTCTTCACATACTTGTTGAACGGATCCTGGGTTTTTTCTGGTTTGGATCACGTAGTAATCTGGGACCACTCTGAAACAGTCGACTAAACCTGGTTTCGATCAATATTTTAGAGGATAACGCATGTTAGGTCTAGGTTAGGCCTGGGATTTTCCCTCATCAGACTCATACTTTCGCATTCTTCACATACTTGTTGAACGGATCCTGGGTTTTTTCTGGTTTGGATCACGTAGTATTGTGGGACCACACTGAAGCAGTCAAGTAAACCTGGTTTCAATCAATATTTTAGAGAATAATTCATGTTAGGTCTAGGTTAGGTCTGGGATTTGCTCTCATCAGGCTCATTCTTTCGCATATTTCTCATACATGTTGAACGGAACCTGGGTTTTTTCTGGTTTGGTTCACGTAGTAATGTGGTACCACACTGAAACAGTCAATTAAACCTGGTTTTGATCAACATTTTAGAGAATAATTCATGTTAGGTCTAGGTTAGGTCAGGGATTTGCTCTCACCAGGCTCATTCTTTCGCATATTTCTCATACTTGATGGCTAGATCCTGGGCTTTTTCTGGATTGCATCACGTAGTAATGAAGTACAACACTGAAACAGTCAATTAAACCTGGTTTCGATCAATATTTTAGAGAATAATTCATGTTAGGTCTAGGCTAGGTCTGGGATTTGACCTCATCAGACTCATACTTTCGCATATTTCTCATACTTCATGGCTAGATCCTGGGCTATTTCTGGATTGGATCACGTTACTATGTGGTACCACACTGAAACAGTCAAATAAACCTGGTTTTGATCAATATATTAGAGAATAATTCATGTTAGGTCTAGGTTAGGTCAGGGATTTGCTCCCACCGGACTCATTCTTTCGCATATTTCTCATTCTTGATGGCTAGATCCTGGGCTTTTTCTGGATTGCATCACGTAGTAATGAAGTACAACACTGAAACAGTCAATTAAACCTGGTTTCGATCAATATTTTAGAGAATAATTCATGTTATGTCTAGGTTAGGTCTGGGATTTGCTCTCAGCAGGTTCATTCTTTCGCATATTTCTCATACTTGATGGCTAGATCCTGGGCTTTTTCTGGATTGGATCACGTAGTAATGTGGTACCACACTGAAACAGTCAATCAAACCTGGTTTTGGTCAATATTTTGGAGAATAATTCATGTTAGGTCTAGGTTAGGTCAGGGATTTGCTCTCATCAGGCTCATTCTTTCGCATATTTCTCATACTTGATGGCTAGATCCTGGGCTTTTCCTGGATTGCATCACGTATTAATGAAGTACAACACTGAAACAGTCAATTAAACCTGGTTTCGATCATTATTTTAGAGAATAATTCATGTTAGGTCTAGGTTAGGTCTGGGATTTGCTCTCAACAGGCTCATTCTTTCGCATATTTCTCATACTTGATGGCTAGATCCTGGGCTTTTTGTGGATTGCATCACGTAGTAGTGAAGTACAACACTGAAACAGTCAATTAAACCTGGTTTCCATCAATATTTTAGAGGACAACGCATGTTAGGTCTAGGTTAGGCCTGGGATTTGCCCTCATCAGGGTCATACTGTCGCAGTTTTAACATACTTGTTGAACGGATCCTGGGTTTTTTCTGGTTCGGTTCACGTAGTAATGTGGTACCACACTGAAACATTCAATTAAACCTGGTCTTGATAAATATTTTAGAGGATAACGCATGTTAGGTTTGGGTTAGGTCTAGGATTTACCCTCATCAGGCTCATACTTTCGCATATTTCTCATACTTCATGGCTAGATCCTGGGCTGTTTCTGGATTGTATCACGTTACTATGTGGTACCACACTGAAACAGTCAAATAAACCTGGTTTTGATCAATATATTAGAGAATAATTCATGTTAGGTCTAGGTTAGGTCTGGGATTTGCTCCCATCAGGCTCATTCTTTCGCATATTTCTCATACTTGATGGCTAGATCCTGGGCTTTTTGTGGATTGCATCACGTAGTAGTGAAGTACAACACTGAAACAGTCAATTAAACCTGGTTTCCATCAATATTTTAGAGGACAACGCATGTTAGGTCTAGGTTAGGCCTGGGATTTGCCCTCATCAGGGTCATACTGTCGCAGTTTTAACATACTTGTTGAACGGATCCCGGGTTTTTTCTGGTTCGGTTCACGTAGTAATGTGGTACCACACTGAAACATTCAATTAAACCTGGTCTTGATAAATATTTTAGAGGATAACGCATGTTAGGTTTGGGTTAGGTCTAGGATTTGCCCTCATCAGGCTCATACTTTCGCATATTTCTCATACTTCATGGCTAGATCCTGGGCTGTTTCTGGATTGTATCACGTAGTAATGTGGTACCACGCTGAAACAGTCGATTAAACCTGGTTTCGATCAATATTTTAGAGGATAACGCATGTTAGGTCTAGGTTAGGCCTGGGATTTTCCCTCATCAGACTCATACTTTCGCATTCTTCACATACTTGTTGAACGGATCCTGGGTTTTTTCTGGTTTGGATCACGTAGTATTGTGGGACCACACTGAAGCAGTCAAGTAAACCTGGTTTCCATCAATATTTTAGAGGACAACGCATGTTAGGTCTAGGTTAGGCCTGGGATTTACCCTCATCAGGGTCATACTGTCGCAGTTTTAACATACTTGTTGAACGGATCCTGGGTTTTTTCTGGTTTGGTTCACGTAGGAATGTGGTACCACACTGAAACATTCAATTAAACCTGATCTTGATAAATATTTTAGAGGACATCGCATGTTAGGTCTGGGTTAGGTCTAGGATTTGCTCTCATCAGGCTCATACTTTCGGATATTTCTCATACTTCATGGCTAGATCCTGGGCTGTTTTTGGATTGTATCACGTAGTAATGTGGTACCACGCTGAAACAGTCAATTAAACCTGGTTTCGATCAATATTTTAGATGATAACGCAAGTTAGGTCTGGGATAGGTCTAGGATTTGCCCTCATCAGGCTCTTACTTTCGCATATTTCTCATACTTCATGGCTAGATCCTGGGCTATTTCTGGTTTGGATCACGTAGTAAAGTGGTACCACACTGAAACATTCAATGAAACCTGGTCTGGATAAATATTTTAGAGGATAACGCATCTTAGGTCTGGGTTAGGTCTAAGATTTGCCCTCGTCAGGCTCACAGTTTAGCGTTTTTCACATACTTCTAAAACAGATCCTGGGCTTTTTCTGGTTTGGATCACGATGTAGTGTGGTACCACACTGAAACAGTCCATTAAACCTGGTTTCGCTCAATATTTTAGAGGATAACGCATGTTAGCTCTAGGTTAGGTCTGGGTTTTGCTCTCATCAGGCTCATTCTTTCGCATATTTCTCATACTTGATGGCTAGATCCTGGGCTTTTTCTGGATTGCATCACGTAGTAATGTAGTACCACACTGAAACAGTCAATGAAACCTGGTTTCCATCAATATTTTAGAGGACAACGCAAGTTAGGTCTAGGTAAGGCCTGAGATTTTCACTGATCAGACTCATACTTTCGCATTCTTCACATATTTGTTGAACGGATCCTGGTTTTTTACTGGTTTTGATCACGTAGTAATGAGGTACCACAATGAAACATTCAATTAAACCTGGTCTTGATAAAAATTTTACAGAATAACGCATGTTAGGTCTGGGTTAGGTCTAGGATTTGCCCTCATCAGGCTCATACTTTCGCATATTTCTCATACTTCATGGCTAGATCCTGGGCTATTTCTGGATTGGATCACGTAGTAATGTTGTACCACACTGAAACAGTCAATTAAACCTGGTTTTGATCAACATTTTAGAGAATAATTCATGTTAGGTCTAGGTTAGGTCAGGGATTTGCTCTCATCAGGCTCATTCTTTCGCATATTTCTCATACTTGATGGCTAGATCCTGGGCTTTTTCTGGATTGCATCACGTAGTAATGAAGTACGACACTGAAACAGTCAATTAAACCTGGTTTCCATCAATATTTTAGAAGACAACGCATGTTAGGTCTAGGTTAGGCCTGGGATTTACCCTCATCAGGGTCATACTGTCGCAGTTTTAACATACTTGTTGAACGGATCCTGGGTTTTTTCTGGTTTGGTTCACGTAGTAATGTGGTACCACACTGAAACATTCAATTAAACCTGGTCTTGATAAATATTTTAGAGGATAACGCATGTTAGGTTTGGGTTAGGTCTAGGATTTGCCCTCATCAGGCTCATACTTTCGCATATTTCTCATACTTCATGGCTAGATCCTGGGCTGTTTCTGGATTGTATAACGTAGTAATGTGGTACCACGCTGAAACAGTCGATTAAACCTGGTTTCGATCAATATTTTAGAGGACAACGCAAGTTAAGTCTGGGATAGGTCTGGGATTTGACCTCATCAGACTCATACTTTCGCATTCTTCACATACTTGTTGAACGGATCCTGGGTTTTTTCTGGTTTGGATCACGTAGTATTGTGGGACCACACTGAAGCAGTCAAGTAAACCTGGTTTCGATCAATATTTTAGAGAATAATTCATGTTAGGTCTAGGTTAGGTCTGGGATTTGCTCTCATCAGGCTCATACTTTCGCATATTTCTCATACTTCATGGCTAGATCCTGGGCTGTTTCTGGATTGTATCACGTAGTAATGTGGTACCACGCTGAAACAGTCGATTAAACCTGGTTTCGATCAATATTTTAGAGGATAACGCATGTTAGGTCTAGGTTAGGTCAGGGATTTGCTCTCACCAGGCTCAATCTTTCGCATATTTCTCATACTTGATGGCTAGATCCTGGGCTTTTTCTGGATTGCATCACGTAGTAATGAAGTACAACACTGAAACAGTCAATTAAACCTGGTTTCGATCAATATTTTAGAGAATAATTCATGTTAGGTCTAGGCTAGGTCTGGGATTTGACCTCATCAGACTCATACTTTCGCATATTTCTCATACTTCATGGCTAGATCCTGGGCTATTTCTGGATTGGATCACGTAGTAATGTGGTACCACACTGAAACAGTCAAATAAACCTGGTTTTGATCAATATTTTAGAGAATAATTCATGTTAGGTCTAGGTTAGGTCAGGGATTTGCTCCCATCAGGCTCATTCTTTCGCATATTTCTCATACTTCATGGCTAGATCCTGGGCTGTTTCTGGATTGTATCACGTAGTAATGTGGTACCACGCTGAAACAGTCGATTAAACCTGGTTTCGATCAATATTTTGGAGAATAATTCATGTTAGGTCTAGGTTAGGTCAGGGATTTGCTCTCATCAGGCTCATTCTTTCGCATATTTCTCATACTTGATGGCTAGATCCTGGGCTTTTCCTGGATTGCATCACGTATTAATGAAGTACAACACTGAAACAGTCAATTAAACCTGGTTTCGATCAATATTTTAGAGGATAACGCATGTTAGGTCTAGGTTAGGCCTGGGATTTTCCCTCATCAGACTCATACTTTCGCATTCTTCACATACTTGTTGAACGGATCCTGGGTTTTTTCTGGTTTGGATCACGTAGTATTGTGGGACCACACTGAAGCAGTCAAGTAAACCTGGTTTTGATCAACATTTTAGAGAATAATTCATGTTAGGTCTAGGTTAGGTCAGGGATTTGCTCTCATCAGGCTCATTCTTTCGCATATTTCTCATACTTGATGGCTAGATCCTGGGCTTTTTCTGGATTGCATCATGTAGTAATGAAGTACTACACTGAAACAATCAATTAAACCTGGTTTCCAGCAATATTTTAGAGGACAACGCATGTTAGGTCTAGGTTAGGCCTGGGATTTACCCTCATCAGGGTCATACTGTCTCAGTTTTAACATACTTGTTGAACGGATACTGGGTTTTTTCTGGTTTGGTTCACGTAGTAATGTGGTACCACACTGAAACATTCAATTAAACCTGGTCTTGATAAATATTTTAGAGGATAACGCAAGTTAGGTCTGGGATAGGTCTAGGATTTGCCCACATCAGGCTCTTACTTTCGCATATTTCTCATACTTCATGGCTAGATCCTGGGCTATTTCTGGATTGGATCACGTAGTAAAGTGGTACCACACTGAAACATTCAATGAAACCTGGTCTGGATAAATATTTTAGAGGATAACGCATCTTAGGTCTGGGTTAGGTCTAAGATTTGCCCTCGTCAGGCTCACAGTTTAGCGTTTTTCACATACTTCTAAAACAGATCCTGGGCTTTTTCTGGTTTGGATCACGATGTAGTGTGGTACCACACTGAAACAGTCCATTAAACCTGGTTTCGCTCAATATTTTAGAGGATAACGCATGTTAGCTCTAGGTTAGGTCTGGGTTTTGCTCTCATCAGGCTCATTCTTTCGCATATTTCTCATACTTGATGGCTAGATCCTGGGCTTTTTCTGGATTGCATCACGTAGTAATGTAGTACCACACTGAAACAGTCAATGAAACCTGGTTTCCATCAATATTTTAGAGGACAACGCAAGTTAGGTCTAGGTAAGGCCTGAGATTTTCACTGATCAGACTCATACTTTCGCATTCTTCACATATTTGTTGAACGGATCCTGGTTTTTTACTGGTTTTGATCACGTAGTAATGAGGTACCACAATGAAACATTCAATTAAACCTGGTCTTGATAAAAATTTTACAGAATAACGCATGTTAGGTCTGGGTTAGGTCTAGGATTTGCCCTCATCAGGCTCATACTTTCGCATATTTCTCATACTTCATGGCTAGATCCTGGGCTATTTCTGGATTGGATCACGTAGTAATGTTGTACCACACTGAAACAGTCAATTAAACCTGGTTTTGATCAACATTTTAGAGAATAATTCATGTTAGGTCTAGGTTAGGTCAGGGATTTGCTCTCATCAGGCTCATTCTTTCGCATATTTCTCATACTTGATGGCTAGATCCTGGGCTTTTTCTGGATTGCATCACGTAGTAATGAAGTACGACACTGAAACAGTCAATTAAACCTGGTTTCCATCAATATTTTAGAAGACAACGCATGTTAGGTCTAGGTTAGGCCTGGGATTTACCCTCATCAGGGTCATACTGTCGCAGTTTTAACATACTTGTTGAACGGATCCTGGGTTTTTTCTGGTTTGGTTCACGTAGTAATGTGGTACCACACTGAAACATTCAATTAAACCTGGTCTTGATAAATATTTTAGAGGATAACGCATGTTAGGTTTGGGTTAGGTCTAGGATTTGCCCTCATCAGGCTCATACTTTCGCATATTTCTCATACTTCATGGCTAGATCCTGGGCTGTTTCTGGATTGTATAACGTAGTAATGTGGTACCACGCTGAAACAGTCGATTAAACCTGGTTTCGATCAATATTTTAGAGGACAACGCAAGTTAAGTCTGGGATAGGTCTGGGATTTGACCTCATCAGACTCATACTTTCGCATTCTTCACATACTTGTTGAACGGATCCTGGGTTTTTTCTGGTTTGGATCACGTAGTATTGTGGGACCACACTGAAGCAGTCAAGTAAACCTGGTTTCGATCAATATTTTAGAGAATAATTCATGTTAGGTCTAGGTTAGGTCTGGGATTTGCTCTCATCAGGCTCATACTTTCGCATATTTCTCATACTTCATGGCTAGATCCTGGGCTGTTTCTGGATTGTATCACGTAGTAATGTGGTACCACGCTGAAACAGTCGATTAAACCTGGTTTCGATCAATATTTTAGAGGATAACGCATGTTAGGTCTAGGTTAGGTCAGGGATTTGCTCTCACCAGGCTCAATCTTTCGCATATTTCTCATACTTGATGGCTAGATCCTGGGCTTTTTCTGGATTGCATCACGTAGTAATGAAGTACAACACTGAAACAGTCAATTAAACCTGGTTTCGATCAATATTTTAGAGAATAATTCATGTTAGGTCTAGGCTAGGTCTGGGATTTGACCTCATCAGACTCATACTTTCGCATATTTCTCATACTTCATGGCTAGATCCTGGGCTATTTCTGGATTGGATCACGTAGTAATGTGGTACCACACTGAAACAGTCAAATAAACCTGGTTTTGATCAATATTTTAGAGAATAATTCATGTTAGGTCTAGGTTAGGTCAGGGATTTGCTCCCATCAGGCTCATTCTTTCGCATATTTCTCATACTTCATGGCTAGATCCTGGGCTGTTTCTGGATTGTATCACGTAGTAATGTGGTACCACGCTGAAACAGTCGATTAAACCTGGTTTCGATCAATATTTTGGAGAATAATTCATGTTAGGTCTAGGTTAGGTCAGGGATTTGCTCTCATCAGGCTCATTCTTTCGCATATTTCTCATACTTGATGGCTAGATCCTGGGCTTTTCCTGGATTGCATCACGTATTAATGAAGTACAACACTGAAACAGTCAATTAAACCTGGTTTCGATCAATATTTTAGAGGATAACGCATGTTAGGTCTAGGTTAGGCCTGGGATTTTCCCTCATCAGACTCATACTTTCGCATTCTTCACATACTTGTTGAACGGATCCTGGGTTTTTTCTGGTTTGGATCACGTAGTATTGTGGGACCACACTGAAGCAGTCAAGTAAACCTGGTTTTGATCAACATTTTAGAGAATAATTCATGTTAGGTCTAGGTTAGGTCAGGGATTTGCTCTCATCAGGCTCATTCTTTCGCATATTTCTCATACTTGATGGCTAGATCCTGGGCTTTTTCTGGATTGCATCATGTAGTAATGAAGTACTACACTGAAACAATCAATTAAACCTGGTTTCCAGCAATATTTTAGAGGACAACGCATGTTAGGTCTAGGTTAGGCCTGGGATTTACCCTCATCAGGGTCATACTGTCTCAGTTTTAACATACTTGTTGAACGGATACTGGGTTTTTTCTGGTTTGGTTCACGTAGTAATGTGGTACCACACTGAAACATTCAATTAAACCTGGTCTTGATAAATATTTTAGAGGATAACGCATGTTAGGTTTGGGTTAGGTCAAGGATTTGCCCTCATCAGGCTCATACTTTCGCATATTTCTCATACTTCATGGCTAGATCCTGGGCTGTTTCTGGATTGTATAACGTAGTAATGTGGTACCACGCTGAAACAGTCGATTAAACCTGGTTTCGATCAATATTTTAGAGGACAACGCATGTTAGGTCTAGGTTAGGCCTGGGATTTTCCCTCATCAGACTCATACTTTCGCATTCTTCACATACTTGTTGAACGGATCCTGGGTTTTTTCTGGTTTGGATCACGTAGTATTGTGGGACCACACTGAAGCAGTCAAGTAAACCTGGTTTCGGTCAATATTTTAGAGAATAATTCATTTTAGGTCTAGGTTAGGTCTGGGATTTGCTCTCATCAGGCTCATTCTTTCGCATATTTCTCATACATGTTGAACGGAACCTGGGTTTTTTCTGGTTTGGTTCACGTAGTAATGTGGTACCACACTGAAACAGTCAATTAAACCTGGTTTTGATCAACATTTTAGAGAATAATTCATGTTAGGTCTAGGTTAGGTCAGGGATTTGCTCTCATCAGGCTCATTCTTTCGCATATTTCTCATACTTGATGGCTAGATCCTGGGCTTTTTCTGGATTGCATCACGTAGTAATGAAGTACAACACTGAAACAGTCAATTAAACCTGGTTTCGATCAATATTTTAGAGAATAATTCATGTTAGGTCTAGGCTAGGTCTGGGATTTGCTCTCATCAGGCTCATTCTTTCGCATATTTCTCATACTTGATGGCTAGATCCTGGCCTTTTTCTGGATTGCATCACGTAGTAATGAAGTACTACACTGAAACAGTCAATTAAACCTGGTTTCCACCAATATTTTAGAGGACAACGCATGTTAGGTCTAGGTTAGGCCTGGGATTTACCCTCATCAGGGTCATACTGTCGCAGTTTTAACATACTTGTTGAACGGATCCTGGGTTTTTTCTGGTTTGGTTCACGTAGTAATGTGGTACCACACTGAAACATTCAATGAAACCTGGTCTGGATATATATTTTAGAGGATAACACATCTTAGGTCTGGGTTAGGTCTAGGATTTGCCCTCATCAGGCTCATACTTTCGCATATTTCTCATACTTCATGGCTAGATCCTGGGCTATTTCTGGATTGGATCACGTAGTAATGTGGTACCACACTGAAACAGTCAAATAAACCTGGTTTTGATCAATATTTCAGAGAATAATTCATGTTAGGTCTAGGTTAGGTCAGGGATTTGCTCCCATCGGACTCATTCTTACGCATATTTCTCATTCTTGATGGCTAGATCCTGGGCTTTTTGTGGATTGCATCATGTAGTAATGAAGTACAACACTGAAACAGTCAATTAAACCTGGTTTCGATCAATATTTTAGAGAATAATTCATGTTATGTCTAGGTTAGGTCTGGGATTTGCTCTCAGCAGGTTCATTCTTTCGCATATTTCTCATACTTGATGGCTAGATCCTGGGCTTTTTCTGGATTGCATCACGTAGTAATGAAGTACAACACTGAAACAGTCAATTAAACCTGGTTTCCATCAATATTTTTGAGGACAACGCATGTTAGGTCTAGGCTAGGCCTGGGATTTGCCCTTATCAGGGTCATACTGTCGCAGTTTTAACATACTTGTTGAACGGATCCTGGGTTTTTTCTGGTTTGGTTCACGTAGTAATGAGGTTTCACACTGAAACATTCAATTAAACCAGGTCTTGATAAATATTTTAGAGGTTAACGCATCTTAGGTCTGGATTAGGTCTACGATTTGCCCTCATCAGGCTCGCAGTTTAGCGTTTTTCACATACTTGTTGAACAGATCCTGGGTTTTTTCTGGTTTGGATCACGTAGTAATGTGGGACCACACTGAAACAGTCAATTAAACCTGGTTTCGGTCAATATTTTAGAGAATAATTCATGTTAGGTCTAGGTTAGGTCTGGGATTTGCTCTCATCAGGCTCATTCTTTCGCATATTTCCCATACATGTTGAACAGATCCTGGGTTTTTTCTGGTTTGGATCACGCAGTAATGTGGGACCACACTGAAACAATCAATTAAACCTGGTTTCGGTCAATATTTTAGAGAATAATTCATGTTAGGTCTAGGTTAGGTCTGGGATTTGCTCTCATCAGGCTCATTCTTTCGCATATTTCCCATACATGTTGAACAGATCCTGGGTTTTTTCTGGTTTGGATCACGCAGTAATGTGGGACCACACTGAAACAATCAATTAAACCTGGTCTTGATAAATATTTTAGAGGTTAACGCATCTTAGGTCTGGATTAGGTCTACGATTTGCCCTCATCAGGCTCGCAGTTTAGCGTTTTTCACATACTTGTTGAACAGATCCTGGGTTTTTTCTGGTTTGGATCACGTAGTAATGTGGGACCACACTGAAACAGTCAATTAAACCTGGTTTCGGTCAATATTTTAGAGAATAATTCATGTTATGTCTAGGTTAGGTCTGGGATTTGCTCTCAGCAGGTTCATTCTTTCGCATATTTCTCATACTTGATGGCTAGATCCTGGGCTTTTCCTGGATTCCATCACGTAGTAAAGTGGTACCACACTGAAACATTCAATGAAACCTGGTCTGGATAAATATTTTAGAGGTTAACGCATCTTAGGTCTGGATTAGGTCTACGATTTGCCCTCATCAGGCTCGCAGTTTAGCGTTTTTCACATACTTGTTGAACAGATCCTGGGTTTTTTCTGGTTTGGATCACGTAGTAATGTGGGACCACACTGAAACAGTCAATTAAACCTGGTTTCGGTCAATATTTTAGAGAATAATTCATGTTAGGTCTAGGTTAGGTCTGGGATTTGCTCTCATCAGGCTCATTCTTTCGCATATTTCCCATACATGTTGAACAGATCCTGGGTTTTTTCTGGTTTGGATCACGCAGTAATGTGGGACCACACTGAAACAATCAATTAAACCTGGTCTTGATAAATATTTTAGAGGATAACGCATGTTAGGTCTGGGTTAGGTCTAGGATTTGCCCTCATCAGGCTCATACTTTCGCATATTTCTCATACTTCAAGGCTAGATCCTCGGCTGTTTCTGGATTGTATCACGTAGTAATGTGGTACCACGCTGAAACAGTCAATTAAACCTGGTTTCGATCAATATTTTAGAGGATAACGCATGTTAGGTCTAGGTTAGGCCTGGGATTTTCACTCATCAGACTCATACTTTCGCATTCTTCACATACTTGTTGAACGGATCCTGGGTTATTTCTGGTTTAGATCACGTAGTAATGTGGGACCACACTGAAACAGTCAATTAAACCTGGTTTCCATCAATATTTTAGAGAATAATTCATGTTGGGTCCATGTTAGGTCTGGGATTTGCTCTCATCAGGCTCATTCTTTCGCATATTTCTCATACATGTTGAACAGATCCTGGGTTTTTTCTGGTTTGGATCACGAAGTAATGTGGGACCACACTGAAACAATCAATGAAACCTGGTCTTGATAAATATTTTAGAGGATAACGCATGTTAGGTCTGGGTTAGGTCTAGGATTTGCCCTCATCAGGCTCATACTTTCGCATATTTCCCATACTTCAAGGCTAGATCCTGGGCTGTTTCTGGATTGTATCACGTAGTAATGTGGTACCACGCTGAAACAGTCAATTAAACCTGGTTTCGATCAATATTTTAGAGGATAACGCAAGTTAGGTCTGGGATAGGTCTAGGATTTGCCCTCATCAGGCTCTTACCTTCGCATATTTCTCATACTTCATGGCTAGATCCTGTGCTATTTCTGGATTGGATCCCGTAGTAAAGTGGTACCACACTGAAACATTCAATGAAACCTGGTTTTGATCAATATTTTAGAGAATAATTCATGTTAGGTCTAGGTTAGGTCAGGGATTTGCTCTCATCAGGCTCATTCTTTCGCATATTTCTCATACCTGATGGCTAGATCCTGGGCTTTTTCTGGATTGCATCACGTTGTAATGAAGTACAACACTGAAACAGTCAATTAAACCTGGTTTCGATCAATATTTTAGAGAATAATTCATGTTAGGTCTAGGTTAGGTCTGGGATTTGCTCTCATCAGGCTCATTCTTTCGCATATTTCTCATACTGGATGGCTAGATCCTGGGCTTTTTCTGGATTGCATCACGTAGTAATGAAGTACAACACTGAAACAGTCAATTAAACCTGGTTTCCGTCAATATCTTAGAGGACAACGCATGTTAGGTCTAGGTTAGGCCTGGGATTTACCCTCATCAGGGTCATACTGTCGCAGTTTTAACATACTTGTTGATCGGATCCTGGGTTTTTTCTGGTTTGGTTCACGTAGTAATGTGGTACCACACTGTAACATTCAATTAAACCTGGTCTTGATAAATATTTTAGACGATAACGCATGTTAGGTTTGGGTTAGGTCTAGGATTTGCCCTCACCAGGCTCATACTTTCGCATATTTCTCATACTTCATGGCGAGATCCTGGGCTGTTTCCGGATTGTATCACGTAGTAATGTGGTACCACGCTGAAACAGTCGATTAAACCTGGTTTCGATCAATATTTTAGAGGACAACGCAAGTTAAGTCTGGGATAGGTCTGGGATTTGACCTCATCAGACTCATACTTTCGCATTCTTCACATACTTGTTGAACGGATCCTGGGTTTTTTCTGGTTTGGATCACGTAGTAATCTGGGACCACTCTGAAACAGTCGACTAAACCTGGTTTCGATCAATATTTTAGAGGATAACGCATGTTAGGTCTAGGTTAGGCCTGGGATTTTCCCTCATCAGACTCATACTTTCGCATTCTTCACATACTCGTTGAACGGATCCTGGTTTTTTTCTGGTTTGGATCACGTAGTAATGTGGGACCACACTGAAACAGTCAATTAAACCTGGCTTCGATCAATATTTTAGAGAATAATTCATGTTAGGTCTAGGTTAGGTCTGGGATTTGCTCTCATCAGGCTCATTCTTTCGCATATTTCTCATACTTGATGGCTAGATCGTGGGCTTTTTCTAGATTGCATCACGTAGTAATGAAGTACAACACTGAAACAGTCAATGAAACCTGGTTTCCATCAATATCTGAGAGGACAACGCAAGTTAGGTCTGGGATATGTCTGGGATTTGCCCTCATCAGGCACATACTTTCGCGTTTTTCACATACTTGTTGAACAGATCCTGGGTTTTTTCTGGTTTGGATCACGTAGTAGTGTGGTACCACGCTGAAACAGTCAATTAAACCTGGCTTCGATCAATATTTTAGAGAATAATTCATGTTAGGTCTAGGTTAGGTCTGGGATTTGCTCTCATCAGGCTCATTCTTTCGCATATTTCTCATACTTGATGGCTAGATCCTGGGCTTTTTCTAGATTGCATCTCGTAGTAATGAAGTACAACACTGAAACAGTCAATGAAACCTGGTTTCCATCAATATCTTAGAGGACAACGCAAGTTAGGTCTGGGATATGTCTGGGATTTGCCCTCATCAGGCTCATACTTTCGCGTTTTTCACATACTTGATGGCTAGATCCTGGGTTTTTTCTGGTTTGGATCACGTAGTAATGTGGTACCACACTGAAACAGTCGATTAAACCTGGTTTCGATCAATATTTTAGAGGATAACGCATGTAAGGTCTAGGTTAGGTCTTGGATTTGCTCTCATCAGGCTCATTCTTTCGCATATTTCTCATACTTGATGGCTAGCTCCTGGGCTTTTTCTGGATTGCATCACGTAGTAATGAAGTACAACACTGAAACAGTCAATTAAACCTGGTTTCCATCAATATCTTAGAGGACAACGCAAGTTAGGTCTGGAATATGTCTGGGATTTGCCCTCATCAGGCTCATACTTTCGCGTTGTTCACACACTTGTTGAACAGATCCTGGGTTTTTTCTGGTTTGGATCACGTAGTAGTGTGGTACCACGCTGAAACAGTCCATTAAACCTGGTTTGGATCAATATTTTAGAGGATAACGCATGTTAGGTCTAGGTTAGGTCTGGGATTTTCACTCATCAGACTCATACTATCGCATTCTTCACATACTTGTTGAACGGATCCTGGGTTTTTTCTGGTTTGGATCACGTAGTAATGTGGTACCACACTGAAACAGTCGATTAAACCTGGTTTCGATCAATATTTTAGAGGATAACGCAAGTTAGGTCTGGGATAGGTCTGGGATTTGACCTCATCAGACTCATACTTTCGCTCACTTCACATACTCCTTGAACAGATCCTGGGTTATTTTCTGGTTTGGATCACATAGTAATGTGGTACCACACTGAAACAGTCGATTAAACCAGGTTTCGATCAATATTTTAGAGGATAACGCATGTTAGGTCTAGGTTAGGCCTTGGATTTTCACCCATCAGACTCATACTTTCGCATTCTTCACATACTTGTTGAACGGATCCTGGGTTTTTTCTGGTTTGGATCACGTAGTAATGTGGGACCACACTGAAACAGTCAAGTAAACCTGTGTTCGATCAATATTTTAGAAAATAATTCATGTTAGGTCTAGGATAGGTCTGGGATTTGCTCTCATCAGGCTCATTCTTTCGCATATTTCTCATACATGTTGAACAGATCCTGGGTTTTTTCGGGTTTGGATCACGTAGTAATGAAGTACAACACTGAAACAGTTCATTAAACCTGGTTTCCATCAATATCTTAGAGGACAACGCAAGTTAGGTCTGGGATAGGTCTGGGATTTGCCCTCATCAGGCTCATACTTTCGCATATTTCTTCATGGCTAGATCCTGGGCTATTTCTGGATTGGATCACGTAGTAATGTAGCACCACACTGAAACATTCGATTAAACCTGGTTTCGATCAATATTTTAGAGGATAACACAAGTTAAGTCTGGGATAGGTCTGGGATTTGACCTCATCAGACTCATACTTTCGCGTTTTTCACATACTTGTTGACAGATCCTGGGTTATTATCTGGTTTGGATCACATAGTAATGTGGTACCACACTGAAACAGTCGATTAAACCAGGTTTCGATCAATATTTTTGAGGATAACGCATGTTAGGTCTAGGTTAGGCCTGGGATTTTCGCTCATCGGACTGATACTTTCGCATTCTCCACATACTTGTTGAACGGATCCTGGTTTTTTTCTGGTTTGGATCACGTAGTAATGTGGGACCACACTGAAACAGTCAATTAAACCTGGCTTCGATCAATATTTTAGAGAATAACGCAAGTTAGGTCTGGGATCCGGGGAGGGGTGGCATTGGCAATATCCTTGGATATTGCTAATGCCTTTAACACCCTCCCCTGGGAAGAGATAAGGAGGGGACTCGAATATCATCGAGTCCCCCCTTGTCACAGGGCGGTCGTCGGAGATTATCTCCGCGGCAGGTGGATTGAGTATCCGGGCCGGGATGGTGATATGCGGAGGGAGGTGTACTGCGGTGTTCCGCAGGGGTCGGTCCTCGGGCCACTCCTGTGGAACATCGCGTACGACTCGGTGTTGCGGGCCGGCCTCCCCGACGGCGTCAGCACGGTGTGTTATGCGGATGACACACTGGTGCTGGCCGTCGGGGCGCACTGGGGGAGGGCCATGCGTCGCGCGGAGGAGGGGTCGCAACGCGTCGTCGACCGGATCAGGGGGATGGGGATGACGGTGGCGGTCCATAAGACCGAGGTGATTGCGTTTCATTCACCTCGGCAGGATCCGCCACCCCCTCTGATCCGGGTGGGTGGGGCTGACATCGAGGTGAAGCTCCAGATCAGGTATCTAGGGCTGATCCTCGATAGCAACTGGCGTTTCGAGGAGCATTTCCGCTGCCTGGTCCCCCGGTTGGAAAGGATGGTTGCGGCTCTGGGCCGGATCCTGCCCAACCTGGGGGGCCCGGCAGGCCGAGTTCGTCGCCTCTATGTGGCAATGGTCCAGTCGGTGGCCCTATACGGGGCCCCCGTCTGGGCGGACGACCTGGCTGCCTCCCGGCGCTGCATGACTATGCTGCGTCGGGTGCAGAGGCGCATGGCGCTCAGGGTCGTCCGCGGGTATCGGACCATGTCACATGAGGCGGCGACGGTTCTAGCGGGGATGCCGCCCATGGACCTGCTCGCGCGGTCGCACGCGGTGATGTACCGGCACCGCGTCGACCGTCGCGCGGGGGTGGGGGCGGTCCCGGGCGGGCAGGAACCTGCTTGGGGCGATTTGAAGCGCCAGGCCCGGCAGTCCGTGTTGCTCGCGTGGCAGGAGCGGCTGGCTCTGCCAACCGCGGGGCACCGGACTGTCGGGGCGGTTCGGCCACTCCTGAAGGAGTGGCTGGACAGAGGCCATGGCAGCCTCACCTACCGGATGGCACAGGTATTTTCCGGGCATGGCAGCTTCGGAAGATACCTGTGCCGGATAGGGAAGGAGCCGACGGCGCGTTGCTGCCACTGCGACGCTGAGCAGGACACGGCGGATCATACCCTGGAGGTATGCCCCGCGTGGGAGGGGGAGCGCCGTGTCCTGGTCGGCGTCGTCGGGCGGGATGTCTCGCTGCCGGGCGTGGTGCGCGCCATGCTCGGCAGCGAGGAGAAGTGGAGGGCCGTGGCCTCCTTCTGCGAGAACGTAATGTTGCAGAAGGAGGCCGCGGGGAGGGAGCGCGAGCTTCAGCGGCGCGCTGAAGCTCGCGCTCGTGCGGTGGCCCGAGGTCGTCGCCCGGTCGCGAGGCGTCGCGGGCGGCCGCCTCGGCGTGGCGGATGACCTAGGCTGGGAGGGGGGTCCTGAGGGGACCCCCCTCCCGCCAGGCGGCGCCGGGTCGGTCCGGTTGGGGGTAGGAGTGCCTCCCCCTACCGGTCCGACGCAAGGGGAGGCACCCTCGGCGGTCTGGTGCGGCCATGAACGCCCGGCCGCCGAGGGGTGGAAACGGGGTCGCGGGCGGTTGCGAGTTGGGGCTCGCAGCCGCCACTAAACGCGGCCCCGGGACGGATAGCGGCGGGATGGAGTGGCCCCGTCCCGCCGCTATGAGGCAGTGTGTCTACTGGGGGGACCGATTGTCCCCCCGGGGGATGGGCGCGAAAGCGCGGGCACGGGGAGGATACGGGAAGAATGCTTCGAGCGATTCCCGGTATCCTCCCAAAGCGTGCCGAAGGGTCACCGTGGGGTTTTTGGTGGGTAGGTCCCGCGCCTGTCGTTGTACGGGCGCGGGGAATCCCACACACCCCTCCCACCTCTCCCCAAGGAGGTGGGGGGGAGTCTTTCGAAGATTTTCCCCACGACAAAAAAAAAAAAAAAAAAAAAAAAAAAAAAAAGTTAGGTCTGGGATAGGTCTGGGATTTGACCTCATCAGACTCATACTTTCGCACACTTCACATACTCCTTGAACAGATCCTGGGTTATTTTCCGGTTTGGATCACATAGTAATGTGGTACCACACTGAAACAGTCGATTAAACCAGGTTTCGATCAATATTTTAGAGGATAACGCATGTTAGGTCTAGGTTAGGCCTGGGATTTTCACCCATCAGACTCATACTTTCGCATTCTTCACATACTCGTTGAACGGATCCTGGGTTTTTTCTGGTTTGGATCACGTAGTAATGTGGGACCACACTGAAACAGACAAGTAAACCTGTTTTCGATCAATATTTTAGAGAATAATTCATGTTAGGTCTAGGATAGGTCTGGGATTTGCTCTCATCAGGCTCGTTCTTTCGCATATTTCTCATACATGTTGAACAGATCCTGGGTTTTTTCGGGTTTGGATCACGTAGTAATGAAGTACAACACTGAAACAGTCCATTAAACCTGGTTTCCATCAATATCTTAGAGGACAACGCAAGTTAGGTCTGGGATAGGTCTGGGATTTGCCCTCATCAGGCTCATACTTTCGCATATTTCTTCATGGCTAGATCCTGGGCTATTTCTGGATTGGATCACGTAGTAAAGTGGTACCACACTGAAACATTCAATGAAACCTGGTCTGGATAAATATTTTAGAGGATAACGCATCTTAGGTCTGGGTTAGGTCTAAGATTTGCCCTCATCAGGCTCACAGTTTAGCGTTTTTCACATACTTGTTGAACAGATCCTGGGTTTTTTCTGGTTTGGATCACGAAATAGTGTGGTACCACACTGAAACAGTCCATTAAACCTGGTTTCGCTGAATATTTTAGAGAATAACGCATGTTAGGTCTAGGTTAGGTCTGGGATTTGCTCACATCAGGCTCATTCTTTCGCATATTTCTCATACTTGATGGCTAGATCCTGGGCGTTTTCTGGATTCCATCACGTAGTAAAGTAGTACCACACTGAAACAGTCAATGAAACCTGATTTCCATCAATATTTTAGAGGACAACGCAAGTTAGGTCTAGGTAAGGTCTGAGATTTTCACTGATCAGACTCATACTTTCGCATTCTTCACATACTTGTTGAACGGATCCTGGGTTTTTTCTGGTTTTGATCACGTAGTAATGAGGTACCACAATGAAACATTCAATTAAACCTGGTCTTAATAAAAATTTTACAGAATAACGCATCTTAGGTCTGGGTTAGGTCTAGGATTTGCCCTCATCAGGCTCATACTTTCGCATATTTCTCATACTTCATGGCTAGATCCTGGGCTATTTCTGGATTGGATCCCGTAGTAATGTGGTACCACACTGAAACAGTCAATTAAACCTGGTTTTGACCAATATTTTAGAGAATAATTCATATTAGGTCTAGGTTAGGTCAGGGATTTGCTCTCATCAGGCTCATTCTTTCGCATATTTCTCATACTTGATGGCTAGATCCTGGGCTTTTTCTGGATTGCATCACGTAGTAATGAAGTACATCACCGAAACAGTCAATTAAACCTGGTTTCGATCAATATTTTAGAGAATAATTCATGTTAGGTCTTGGTTAGGTCTGGGATTTGCCCTCATCAGGCTCATACTTTCGCACACTTCACATACTCGTTGATCAGATCCTGGGTTTTTTTCTGGTTTGGTTCACGTAGTAATGTGGTACCACACTGAAACATTCAATTAAACCTGGTCTTGATAAATATTTTAGAGGATAACGCATGTTAGGTCTGGGTTAGGTCTAGGATTTGCCCTCATCAGGCTCATACTTTCGCATTCTTCACATACTTGTTGAACGGATCCTGCGTTTTTTCTGGTTTGGATCACGTAGTAATGTGGGACCACATTGAAACAGTCAATTAAACCTGGTTTCGACCAATATTTTAGAGCATAATTCATGTTAGGTCTAGGTTAGGTCTGGGATTTGCTCTCATCAGGCTCATTCTTTCGCATATTTCTCATACTTGGTGGCTAGATCCTGGGCTTTTTCTGGATTGCATCTCGTAGTAATGAAGTACAACACTGAAACAGTCAATTAAACCTGGTTTCCATCAATATTTTAGAGGATAACGCATGTTAGGTCTAGGTCAGGCCTGGTTTTTTCACTCATCAGACTCATACTTTCGCATTCTTCACAATATTCTTGAACGGATCCTGTGTTTTTTCTGGTTTGGATCACGTAGTAATATGGGTCCACACTGATACAATCAACTAAACCTGGTCTTGATAAATATTTTAGAGGATAACGCATGTTAGGTCTAGGATAGGTCTGGGATTTGCCCTCATCAGACTCATACTTTCGCACACTTCACATACTCGTTGAACAGATCCTGGGTTATTGTCTGGTTTGGATCACATAGTCATGTGGTACCACACTGAAACAGTCGATTAAACCAGGTTTCGATCAATATTTTTGAGGGTAACGCATGTTAAGTCTAGGTTACGCATGGGATTTTCACTCATCAGACTCATACTTTCGCATTCTTCACATACTTGTTGAACGGATCCTGGGCTATTTCTGGATTGGATCACGTAATAAGGTGGTACCACACTGAAACATTCAATGAAACCTGGTCTGGATAAATATTTTAGAGGATAACGCATCTTAGGTCTGGGTTAGGTCTAAGATTTGCCCTCATCAGGCTCACAGTTTAGCGTTTTTCACATACTTGTTGAACAGATCCTGGGTTTTTTCTGGTTTGGATCACGAAGTAGTGTGGTACCACACTGAAATAGTCCATTAAACCTGGTTTCGCTCAATATTTTAGAGGATAACGCATGTTAGGTCTAGGTTAGGTCTGGGATTTGCTCTCATCAGGCTCATTCATTCGCATATTTCTCATACTTGATGGCTAGATCCTGGGCTTTTTCTGGATTGCATCACGTAGTAATGTAGTACCACACTGAAACAGTCAATGAAACCTGGTTTCCATCAATATTTTAGAGGAGAACGCAAGCTAGGTCTTGGTAAGGCCAGAGATTTTCACTGATCAGACTCATACATTCGCATTCTTCACATACTTGTTGAACGGATCCTGGGTTTTTTCTGGTTTGGATCACGTAGTAATGTGGTACCACACTGAAACATTCTATTAAACCTGGTCTTGATAAATATTTTAGAGGATAACGCATGTTAGGTCTGGGTTACGTCTAGGATTTGCCCTCATCAGGCTCATACTTTCGCATATTTCTCATACTTCATGGCTAGATCCTAGGCTGTTTCTGCATTGTATCACGTAGTAATGTGGTACCACGCAGAAACAGTCAATTAAACCTGGTTTCGATCAATATTTTAGAGGATAACGCAAGCTAGGTCTGGGATAGGTCTGGGATTAGCCCTCATCAGACTCATACTTTCGCACACTTCACATACTCGTTGACAAGATCCTGGGTTTTTTTCTGGTTTGGATCACGTAGTAATGTGGTTCCACACTGAAACAGTCGATTAAACCTGGTTTCGATCAATATTTTAGAGGATAACGCAAGTTAGGTCTGGGATAGGTCTGGGATTTGCCCTCATCAGGCTCATACTTTCGCGTTTTTCACATACTAGTTGAACAGATCCTGGGTTTTTTCTGGTTTGGATCCCGTAGTAGTGTGGTACCACACTGAAACAGTCCATTAAACCTGGTTTCGCTCAATATTTTAGATAATAACGCATGTTAGGTCTAGGTCAGGCCTGGTTTTTTCACCCATCAGACTCATACTTTCGCATTCTTCACATACTTGTTGAACGGATCCTGGGTTTTTTCTGGTTTGGGTCACGTACTAATGTGGGACCACACTGAAACAGTCAATTAAACCTGGTTTCGACCAATATTTTAGAGGATAACGCAAGTTAGGTCTGGGATAGGTCTGGGATTTGCCCTCATCAGGCTCATACTTTCGCGTTTTTCACATACTTCATGGCTAGATCCTGGGCTGTTTCCGCATTGTATCACGTAGTAATATGGTACCACGCTGAAACAGTCAATTAAACCTGGTTTCGATCAATATTTTAGAGGATAACGCAAGTTAGGTCTGGGATAGGTCTAGGATTTGCCCTCATCAGGCTCTTACTATCGCATATTTCTCATACTTCATGGCTAGATCCTGGGCTATTTCTGGATTGGATCACGTAGTAAAGTGGTACCACACTGAAACATTCAATGAAACCTGTTTTGGATAAATATTTTAGAGGATAACGCATCTTAGGTCTGGGTTAGGTCTAAGATTTGCCCTCATCAAGCCCGCAGTTTCGCGTTTTTCACCTACTTGTTAAACAGATCCTGGGTTTTTTCTGGTTTGGATCACGTAGTAATGTGGTTCCACACTGAAACAGTCGATTAAACCTGGTTTCGATCAATATTTTAGAGGATAACGCAAGTTAGGTCTGGGATAGGTCTGGGATTTGCCCTCATCAGGCTCATACTTTCGCGTTTTTCACATACTAGTTGAACAGATCCTGGGTTTTTTCTGGTTTGGATCCCGTAGTAGTGTGGTACCACACTGAAACAGTCCATTAAACCTGGTTTCGGTCAATATTTTGCAGGATAACGCAAGCTAGGTCTGGGATAGGTCTGGGATTAGCCCTCATCAGACTCATACTTTCGCACACTTCACATACTCGTTGACAAGGTCCTGGGTTTTTTTCTGGTTTGGATCACGTAGTAATGTGGTTCCACACTGAAACAGTCGATTAAACCTGGTTTCGATCAATATTTTAGAGGATAACGCAAGTTAGGTCTAGGTCAGGCCTGGTTTTTTCACTCATCATACTCATACTTTCGCATTCTTCACATACTTGTTGAACGGATCCTGGGTTTTTTCTGGTTTGGATCACGTAGTAATGTGGGTCCACACTGAAACAATCAATTAAACCTGGTCTTGATAAATATTTTAGAGGATAACGCATGTTAGGTCTGGGATAGGTCTGGGATTTGCCCTCATCAGGCATATTTCATCATACTTTCGCACACTTCACATACTCGTTGAACAGATCCTGCGTTATTTTCTGGTTTGGATCACATAGTTATGTGGTACCACACTGAAACATTCCATTAAACCTGGTTTGGATCAATATTTTACAGGATAACACATGTTAGGTCTAGGTTAGGTCTGGGATTTGCCCTCATCTGACTCATACTTTCGCACACTTCACATACTCTTTGAACAGATCCTGGGTTATTTTCTGGTTTGGATCACATAGTAATGTGGTACCACACTGAAACAGTCGATTAAACCAGGTTTCGATCAATATTTTAGAGGAAAACGCATGTTAGGTCTGGGTTAGGTCTAGGATTTGCCCTCGTCAGGCTCATAATTTCGCATATTTCTCATACTTCATGGCTAGATCCTGGGCTATTTCTGGATTGGATCACGTAGTAATGTGGTACCACACTGAAACTGTCAATTAAACCTGGCTTCGATCAATATTTTAGAGGATAACGCAAGTTAGGTCTGGGATAGGTCTGGGATTTGCCCTCATCAGGCTCATGCTTTCGCGTTTTTCACATACTTGTTGAACAGATCCTGGGTTTTTTCTGGTTTGGATCACGTAGTTGTGTGGCACCACACAGAAACAGTCCATTAAACCTGGTTGCGATCAATATTTTAGAGGATAACGCATGTTAGGTCTGGGTTACGTCTAGGATTTGCCCTCATCAGGCTCATACTTTCGCATATTTCTCATACTTCATGGCTAGATCCTGGGCTGTTTCTGCATTGTATCACGTAGTAATGTGGTACCACGCTGAAACAGTCAATTAAACCTGGTTTCGATCAATATTTTAGAGGATAACGCAAGTTAGGTCTGGGATAGGTCTAGGATTTGCCCTCATCAGGCTCTTACTATCGCATATTTCTCATACTTCATGGCTAGATCCTGGGCTATTTCTGGATTGGATCACGTAGTAAAGTGGTACCACACTGAAACATTCAATGAAACCTGTTTTGGATAAATATTTTAGAGGATAACGCATCTTAGGTCTGGGTTAGGTCTAAGATTTGCCCTCATCAGGCTCGCAGTTTCGCGTTTTTCACCTACTTGTTAAACAGATCCTGGGTTTTTTCTGGTTTGGATCACGTAGTAATGTGGTTCCACACTGAAACAGTCGATTAAACCTGGATTCGATCAATATTTTAGAGGATAACGCAAGTTAGGTCTGGGATAGGTCTGGGATTTGCCCTCATCAGGCTCATACTTTCGCGTTTTTCACATACTAGTTGAACAGATCCTGGGTTTTTTCTGGTTTGGATCCCGTAGTAGTGTGGTACCACACTGAAACAGTCCATTAAACCTGGTTTCGGTCAATATTTTAGAGGATAACGCAAGCTAGGTCTGGGATAGGTCTGGGATTAGCCCTCATCAGACTCATACTTTCGCACACTTCACATACTCGTTGACAAGGTCCTGGGTTTTTTTCTGGTTTGGATCACGTAGTAATGTGGTTCCACACTGAAACAGTCGATTAAACCTGGTTTCGATCAATATTTTAGAGGATAACGCAAGTTAGGTCTAGGTCAGGCCTGGTTTTTTCACTCATCATACTCATACTTTCGCATTCTTCACATACTTGTTGAACGGATCCTGGGTTTTTTCTGGTTTGGATCACGTAGTAATGTGGGTCCACACTGAAACAATCAATTAAACCTGGTCTTGATAAATATTTTAGAGGATAACGCATGTTAGGTCGGGATAGGTCTGGGATTTGCCCTCATCAGGCATATTTCATCATACTTTCGCACACTTCACATACTCGTTGAACAGATCCTGCGTTATTTTCTGGTTTGGATCACATAGTTATGTGGTACCACACTGAAACATTCCATTAAACCTGGTTTGGATCAATATTTTAGAGGATAACACATGTTAGGTCTAGGTTAGGTCTGGGATTTGCCCTCATCTGACTCATACTTTCGCACACTTCACATACTCTTTGAACAGATCCTGGGTTATTTTCTGGTTTGGATCACATAGTAATGTGGTACCACACTGAAACAGTCGATTAAACCAGGTTTCGATCAATATTTTAGAGGAAAACGCATGTTAGGTCTGGGTTAGATCTAGGATTTGCCCTCGTCAGGCTCATAATTTCGCATATTTCTCATACTTCATGGCTAGATCCTGGGCTATTTCTGGATTGGATCACGTAGTAATGTGGTACCACACTGAAAGTGTCAATTAAACCTGGCTTCGATCAATATTTTAGAGGATAACGCAAGTTAGGTCTGGGATAGGTCTGGGATTTGCCCTCATCAGGCTCATACTTTCGCGTTTTTCACATACTTGTTGAACAGATCCTGGGTTTTTTCTGGTTTGGATCACGTAGTTGTGTGGCACCACACAGAAACAGTCCATTAAACCTGGTTGCGATCAATATTTTAGAGGATAACGCATGTTAGGTCTGGGTTACGTCTAGGATTTGCCCTAATCAGGCTCATACTTTCGCATATTTCTCATACTTCATGGCTAGATCCTGGGCTGTTTCTGCATTGTATCACGTAGTAAAGTGGTACCACACTGAAACATTCAATGAAACCTGGTCTGAATAAATATTTTAGAGGACAACACATCTTAGGTCTGGGATAGGTCTAAGATTTGCCCTCATCAGGCTCACAGTTTCGCGTTTTTCACATACTTGTTGAACAGATCCTGGGTTTTTTCTGGTTTGGATCACGAAGTAGTGTGGTACCATACTGAAACCGTCCATTAAACCTGGTTTCGCTCAATATTTTAGAGGATAACACATGCTAGGTCTAGGTTAGGTCTGGGATTTGCTCCCATCAGGCTCATTGTTTCGCATATTTCTCATACTTGATGGCTAGATCCTGAGATTTTCTGGATTGCATCACGTAGTAATGAAGTACAACACTGAAACAGTCAATTAAACCTGGTTTCCATCAATATTTTGGAGGACAACGCAAGTTAGGTCTGGAATAGGTCTGGGATTTGCCCTCATCAGGCTCATACTGTCGCGTTTTGCACATACTTGTTGAACAGATCCTGGGTTTTTTCTGGTTTGGATCCCGTAGTAGTGTGGTACCACACTGAAACAGTCCATTAAACCTGGTTTCGCTCAATATTTTAGAGGATAACTCATGTTAGGTCTAGGTCAGGCCTGGTTTGTTCACTCATCAGACTCATACTTTCGCATTCTTCACATACTTGTTGAACGGATCCTGGGTTTTTTCTGGTTTGGATCACGTAGTAATGTGGGTCCACACTGAAACAATCAATTGAACCTGGTCTTGATAAATATTTTAGAGGATAACGCATGTTAGGTCTGGGATAGGTCTGGGATTTGCCCTCATGAGACTCATACTTTCGCACACTTCACATACTCGTTGAACAGATCCTGGGTTATTTGCTGGTTTGGATCACATAGTAATGTGGTACCACACTGAAACTGTCGATTAAACCAGGTTTCGATCAATATTTTTCAGGATAACGCATGTTAGGTCTAGGTTAGGCCTGGGATTTTCACTCATCAGGCTCATACTTTCGCATTCTTCACATACTTGTAGAACGGATCCTGGGTTTTTACTGGTTTGGATCACGTAGTAATGTGGTACCACACTGAAACATTCAATTAAACCTGGTTTCGATCAATATTTTAGAGAATAATTCACGTTAGGTCTAGGTTAGGTCTGGGATTTGCCCTCGTCAGGCTCATAATTTCGCATATTTCTCATACTTCATGGCTAGATCCTGGGCTATTTCTGGATTGGATCACGTAGTAAAGTGGTACCACACTGAAACATTCAATGAAACCTGTTTTGGATAAATATTTTAGAGGATAACGCATCTTAGGTCTGGGTTAGGTCTAAGATTTGCCCTCATCAGGCTCGCAGTTTCGCGTTTTTCACCTACTTGTTAAACAGATCCTGGGTTTTTTCTGGTTTGGATCACGTAGTAATGTGGTTCCACACTGAAACAGTCGATTAAACCTGGATTCGATCAATATTTTAGAGGATAACGCAAGTTAGGTCTGGGATAGGTCTGGGATTTGCCCTCATCAGGCTCATACTTTCGCGTTTTTCACATACTAGTTGAACAGATCCTGGGTTTTTTCTGGTTTGGATCCCGTAGTAGTGTGGTACCACACTGAAACAGTCCATTAAACCTGGTTTCGGTCAATATTTTAGAGGATAACGCAAGCTAGGTCTGGGATAGGTCTGGGATTAGCCCTCATCAGACTCATACTTTCGCACACTTCACATACTCGTTGACAAGGTCCTGGGTTTTTTTCTGGTTTGGATCACGTAGTAATGTGGTTCCACACTGAAACAGTCGATTAAACCTGGTTTCGATCAATATTTTAGAGGATAACGCAAGTTAGGTCTAGGTCAGGCCTGGTTTTTTCACTCATCATACTCATACTTTCGCATTCTTCACATACTTGTTGAACGGATCCTGGGTTTTTTCTGGTTTGGATCACGTAGTAATGTGGGTCCACACTGAAACAATCAATTAAACCTGGTCTTGATAAATATTTTAGAGGATAACGCATGTTAGGTCGGGATAGGTCTGGGATTTGCCCTCATCAGGCATATTTCATCATACTTTCGCACACTTCACATACTCGTTGAACAGATCCTGCGTTATTTTCTGGTTTGGATCACATAGTTATGTGGTACCACACTGAAACATTCCATTAAACCTGGTTTGGATCAATATTTTAGAGGATAACACATGTTAGGTCTAGGTTAGGTCTGGGATTTGCCCTCATCTGACTCATACTTTCGCACACTTCACATACTCTTTGAACAGATCCTGGGTTATTTTCTGGTTTGGATCACATAGTAATGTGGTACCACACTGAAACAGTCGATTAAACCAGGTTTCGATCAATATTTTAGAGGAAAACGCATGTTAGGTCTGGGTTAGATCTAGGATTTGCCCTCGTCAGGCTCATAATTTCGCATATTTCTCATACTTCATGGCTAGATCCTGGGCTATTTCTGGATTGGATCACGTAGTAATGTGGTACCACACTGAAACTGTCAATTAAACCTGGCTTCGATCAATATTTTAGAGGATAACGCAAGTTAGGTCTGGGATAGGTCTGGGATTTGCCCTCATCAGGCTCATACTTTCGCGTTTTTCACATACTTGTTGAACAGATCCTGGGTTTTTTCTGGTTTGGATCACGTAGTTGTGTGGCACCACACAGAAACAGTCCATTAAACCTGGTTGCGATCAATATTTTAGAGGATAACGCATGTTAGGTCTGGGTTACGTCTAGGATTTGCCCTAATCAGGCTCATACTTTCGCATATTTCTCATACTTCATGGCTAGATCCTGGGCTGTTTCTGCATTGTATCACGTAGTAAAGTGGTACCACACTGAAACATTCAATGAAACCTGGTCTGAATAAATATTTTAGAGGACAACACATCTTAGGTCTGGGATAGGTCTAAGATTTGCCCTCATCAGGCTCACAGTTTCGCGTTTTTCACATACTTGTTGAACAGATCCTGGGTTTTTTCTGGTTTGGATCACGAAGTAGTGTGGTACCATACTGAAACCGTCCATTAAACCTGGTTTCGCTCAATATTTTAGAGGATAACACATGCTAGGTCTAGGTTAGGTCTGGGATTTGCTCCCATCAGGCTCATTGTTTCGCATATTTCTCATACTTGATGGCTAGATCCTGAGATTTTCTGGATTGCATCACGTAGTAATGAAGTACAACACTGAAACAGTCAATTAAACCTGGTTTCCATCAATATTTTGGAGGACAACGCAAGTTAGGTCTGGAATAGGTCTGGGATTTGCCCTCATCAGGCTCATACTGTCGCGTTTTGCACATACTTGTTGAACAGATCCTGGGTTTTTTCTGGTTTGGATCCCGTAGTAGTGTGGTACCACACTGAAACAGTCCATTAAACCTGGTTTCGCTCAATATTTTAGAGGATAACTCATGTTAGGTCTAGGTCAGGCCTGGTTTGTTCACTCATCAGACTCATACTTTCGCATTCTTCACATACTTGTTGAACGGATCCTGGGTTTTTTCTGGTTTGGATCACGTAGTAATGTGGGTCCACACTGAAACAATCAATTGAACCTGGTCTTGATAAATATTTTAGAGGATAACGCATGTTAGGTCTGGGATAGGTCTGGGATTTGCCCTCATGAGACTCATACTTTCGCACACTTCACATACTCGTTGAACAGATCCTGGGTTATTTGCTGGTTTGGATCACATAGTAATGTGGTACCACACTGAAACTGTCGATTAAACCAGGTTTCGATCAATATTTTTCAGGATAACGCATGTTAGGTCTAGGTTAGGCCTGGGATTTTCACTCATCAGGCTCATACTTTCGCATTCTTCACATACTTGTAGAACGGATCCTGGGTTTTTACTGGTTTGGATCACGTAGTAATGTGGTACCACACTGAAACATTCAATTAAACCTGGTTTCGATCAATATTTTAGAGAATAATTCACGTTAGGTCTAGGTTAGGTCTGGGATTTGCTCTCATCAGGCACATGCTTTCGCATATTTCTCATACTTGATGGCTGGATCCTGGGCTGTTTATGGATTGTATGACGTAGCAATGTGGTACCACACTGAAACAGTCAATTAAACCTGGTTTCGATCAATATTTTAGAGGATAACGCAAGTTAGGTCTAGGTTAGGCCTGGGATTTGCCCTCATCAGGGTCACCCTTTCGCAGTTTTAACATACATGTTGACCTGATCGAGGGTTTTTTCTGCTTTGGATCACGTAGTAAAGTGGTACCACACTGAAACATTCAATTAAACCTGGTCTTGATAAATATTTTAGAGGATAACGCATGTTAGGTCTAGGTTAGGTCTAGGATTTGCTCACATCAGGCTCATTCTTTCGCATATTTCTCATACTTGATGGCTATATCCAGGGCTTTTTCTGGACTGCATCACGTAGTAATGAAGTACAACACTGAAACAGTCAATTAAACCTGGTTTCCATCAATATCTTGGAGGACAACGCAAGTTAGGTCTGGCATAGGTCTGGGATTCGCCCTCATCAGGCTCATACTTTCGCGTTTTTCACATATTTGTTGAACAGATCCTGGGTTTTTTCTGGTTTGTATCACGTAGTAATGAAGTACATCACTGAAACAGTCAATTAAACCTGGTTTCCATCAATATCTTAGAGGACAACGCATGTTAGGTCTGGCATAGGTCTGGGATTCGCCCTCATCAGGCTCATACTTTCGCGTTTTTCACATACTTGTTGAACAGATCCTGGGTTTTTTCTAGTTTGTATCACGTAGTAGTGTGGTACCACACTGAAACAGTCCATTAAACCTGGTTTGGATCAATATTTTAGAGGATAACGCATGTTAGGTCTAGGTTAGCCCTGGGATTTCCACTCATGAGACTCATACTTTCGCATTCTTCTCATACTTGCTGAACTGATCCTGGGTTTGTTCTGGTTTGGATCACGTAGTAATGTGGTACCACACTGAAACAGTCGATTAAACCTGGTTTCGATCAATATTTTAGAGGATAACGCAAGTTAAGTCTGGGATTGGTCTGGGATTTGACCTGATCAGACTCATACTTTCGCACACTTCACATACTCGTTGAACAGATCCTGGGTTATTTGCTGGTTTGGATCACATAGTAATGTGGTACCACACTGAAACAGTCGATTAAACCAGGTTTCGATCAATATTTTTCAGGATAACGCATGTTAGGTCTAGGTTAGGCCTGGGATTTTCACTCATCAGACTCATACTTTCGCATTCCTCACATACTTGTTGGACGGATCCTGGGTTTTTTCTGGTTTGGATCACGTAGTAATGTGGGTCCACACTGAAACAATCAATTAAACCTGGTCTTGATAAATATTTTAGAGGATAACGCATGTTAGGTCTGGGATAGGTCTGGGATTTGCCCTCATCAGACTCATGCTTTCGCACACTTCACATACTCGTTGAACAGATCCTGGGTTATTTGCTGGTTTGGATCACATAGTAATGTGGTACCACACTGAAACAGTCGATTAAACCAGGTTTCGATCAATATTTTAGAGGACAACGCAAGTTAGGTCTAGGTTAGGCCTGGGATTTTCACTCATCAGACTCATACTTTCGCATTCTTCACATACTTGTAGAACGGATCCTGGGTTTTTACTGGTTTGGATCACGTAGTAATGTGGTACCACACTGAAACATTCAATTAAACCTGGTTTCGATCAATATTTTAGAGGATAACGCAAGTTAGGTCTGGGATAGGTCCGGGATTTGCCCTCATCAGGCTCATACTTTCGCGTTTTTCACATACTTGTTGAACAGATCCTGGGTTTTTTCTGGTTTGGGTCACGTAGTAGTGTGATACTACACTGAAACATTCAATTAAACCTGGTCTTGATAAACATTTTAGAGGATAACGCATGTTAGGTCTGGGTTAGGTCTAGGATTTGCCCTCATCAGGCTCATTCTTTCGCATATTTCTCATACTTGATGGCTAGATCCTGGGCTTTTTCTGGATTGCATCACGTAGTAATGAAGTACAACACTGAAACAGACAATTAAACCTGGTTTCGATCAATATTTTAGAGAATAATTCATGTTAGGTCTTGGTTAGGTCTGGGATTTGCTCTCATCAGGCACATTCTTTCGCATATTTCTCATACCTGATGGCTAGATCCTGGGCTGTATCTGGATTGTATGACGTAGTAATGTGGTACCACACTGAAACAGTCAATTAAACCTGGTTTCGATCAATATTTTAGAGGATAACGCAAGTTAGGTCTAGGTTAGGCCTGGGATTTGCCCTCATCAGGGTCACCCTTTCGCAGTTTTAACATACATGTTGACCTGATCGAGGGTTTTTTCTGCTTTGGATCACGTAGTAAAGTGGTACCACACTGAAACATTCAATTAAACCTGGTCTTGATAAATGTTTTAGAGGACAACGCAAGTTAGGTCTAGGTTAGGCCTGGGATTTTCACTCATCAGACTCATACTTTCGCATTCTTCACATACTTGTAGAACGGATCCTGGGTTTTTACTGGTTTGGATCACGTAGTAATGTGGTACCACACTGAAACATTCAATTAAACCTGGTTTCGATCAATATTTTAGAGGATAACGCAAGTTAGGTCTGGGATAGGTCCGGGATTTGCCCTCATCAGGCTCATACTTTCGCGATTTTCACATACTTGTTGAACAGATCCTGGGTTTTTTCTGGTTTGGGTCACGTAGTAGTGTGATACTACACTGAAACATTCAATTAAACCTGGTCTTGATAAACATTTTAGAGGATAACGCATGTTAGGTCTGGGTTAGGTCTAGGATTTGCCCTCATCAGGCTCATTCTTTCGCATATTTCTCATACTTGATGGCTAGATCCTGGGCTTTTTCTGGATTGCATCACGTAGTAATGAAGTACAACACTGAAACAGTCAATTAAACCTGGTTTCGATCAATATTTTAGAGAATAATTCATGTTAGGTCTAGGTTAGGTCTGGGATTTGCTCTCATCAGGCACATTCTTTCGCATATTTCTCATACCTGATGGCTAGATCCTGGGCTGTATCTGGATTGTATGACGTAGTAATGTGGTACCACACTGAAACAGTCAATTAAACCTGGTTTCGATCAATATTTTAGAGGATAACGCAAGTTAGGTCTAGGTTAGGCCTGGGATTTGCCCTCATCAGGGTCACCCTTTCGCAGTTTTAACATACATGTTGACCTGATCGAGGGTTTTTTCTGCTTTGGATCACGTAGTAAAGTGGTACCACACTGAAACATTCAATTAAACCTGGTCTTGATAAATGTTTTAGAGGATAACGCATGTTAGGTCTAGGTTAGGTCTGGGATTTGCTCTCATCAGGCTTATTCTTTCGCATATTTCTCATACTTGATGGCTATATCCTGGGCTTTTTCTGGACTGCATCACGTAGTAATGAAGTACAACACTGAAACAGTCAATTAAACCTGGTTTCCATCAATATCTTGGAGGACAACGCAAGTTAGGTCTGGCATAGGTCTGGGATTCGCCCTCATCAGACTCATACTTTCACGTTTTTCACATATTTGTTGAACAGATCCTGGGTTAATTTCTGGTTTGGATCACATAGTAATGTGGTACCACACTGAAACAGTCGATTAAACCAGGTTTCGATGAATATTTTTGAGGATAACGCATGTTAGGTCTAGGTTAGGCCTGGGATTTTCACTCATGAGACTCATACTTTCGCATTCTTCGCATACTTGTTGAACGGATCCTGGGTTTTTTCTGGTTTGGTTCAGGTAGTAATGTGGTACCACACTGAAACATTCAATTAAACCTGGTCTTGATAAATATTTTAGAGGATAACGCATAGTTAGGTTTGGGATAGGTCTGGGATTTGACCTCATGAGACTCATACTTTCGCACACTTCACATACTCGTTGAACAGATCCTGGGTTATTTTCTGGTTTGGATCACATAGTAATGTGGTACCACACTGAAACAGTCGATTAAACCTGGTTTCGATCAATATTTGAGAGAATAATTCATGTTAGGTCTAGGTTAGGTCTGGGATTTGCTCTCATCAGGCACATTCTTTCGCATATTTCTCATACTTGATGGCTAGATCCTGGGCTGTTTCTGGATTGTATGACGTAGTAATGTGGTACCACACTGAAACAGTCAATTAAACCTGGTTTCGATCAATATTTTAGAGGATAACGCAAGTTAGGTCTAGGTTAGGCCTGGGATTTGCCCTCATCAGGGTCATACTTTCGCAGTTTTAACATACATGTTGACCTGATCGAGGGTTTTTCCTGCTTTGGATCACGCAGTAAAGTGGTACCACACTGAAACAGTCCATTAAACCTGGTTTGGATCAATATTTTAGAGGATAACGCATGTTAGGTCTAGGTTAGCCCTGGGATTTTCACTCATCAGACTCATACTTTTGCATTCTTCTCATACTTGTTGAACTGATCCTGGGTTTTTTCTGGTTTGGATCACGTAGTAATGTGGTACCACACTGAAACAGTCGATTAAACCTGGTTTCGATCAATATTTTAGAGGATAACGCAAGTTAAGTCTGGGATTGGTCTGGGATTTGACCTCATCAGGCTCATACTTTCGCGTTTTTCACATACTTGTTGAACAGATCCTGGGTTTTTTCTGGTTTGGATCCCGTAGTAGTGTGGTACCACACTGAAACAGTCCATCAAACCTGGTTTCGCTCAATATTTTAGAGGATAACGCATGTTAGGTCAAGGTTAGCCCTGGGATTTTCACTCATCAGACTCACAGTTTCGAGTTTTTCACATAGTTGTTGAACAGATCCTGGGTTTTTTCTGGTTTGTATCACGCAGTAGTGTGGTACCACACTGAAACAGTCCATTAAACCTGGTTTGGATGAATATTTTAGAGGATAACGCATGTAAGGTCTAGGTTAGCCCTGGGATTTTCACTCATCAGACTCATACTTTCGCATTCTTCTCATACTTGATGGCCAGATCCTGGGCTTTTTCTGGATTGCATCACGTAGTAATGAAGTACAACACTGAAACAGTCAATTAAACCTGGTTTCCATCAATATCTTAGAGGACAACGCAAGTTAGGTCTGGGATTGGTCTGGGATTTGACCTCATCAGGCTCATACTTTCGCACACTTCACATACTTGTTGAACGGATCCTGGGTTTTTTCTGGATTATATCACGTAGTAATGTGGCACCACGCTGAAGCAGTCAATTAAACCTGGTTTCGATCAATATTTTAGAGGATAACGCAAGTTAGGTCTGGCATAGGTCTGGGATTCGCCCTCATCAGGCTCATACTTTCACGTTTTTCACATACTTGTTGAACAGATCCTGGGTTTTTTCTGGTTTGTATCACGTAGTAGTGTGGTACCACACTGAAACAGTCCATTAAACCTGGTTTGGATCAATATTTTAGAGGATAACGCATGTTAGGTCTAGGTTAGCCCTGGGATTTTCACTCATCAGACTCATAGTTTCGCATTCTTCTCATACTTGTAGAACTGATCCTGGGTTTTTTCTGGTTTGGATCACGTAGTAATGTGGTACCACACTGAAACAGTCGATTAAACCTGGTTTCGATCAATATTTTAGAGGATAACGCAAGTTAAGTCTGGGATTGGTCTGGGATTTGACCTCATCAGACTCATACTTTCGCACACTTCACATACTCGTTGAACAGATCCTGGGTTACTTTCTGGTTTGGATCACATAGTAATGTGGTACCACACTGAAACAGTCGATTAAACCAGGTTTCGATCAATATTTTAGAGGATAACGCATGTTAGGTCTAGGTTAGGCCTGGGATTTTCACTCATCAGACTCATACCTTCGCATCTTTCTCATACATCATGGCTAGATCCTGGGCTATTTCTGGATTGTATTACGTAGTAATGTGGTACCACGCTGGAACAGTCGATTAAACCTGGTTCCGATCAATATTTTAGAGGATGACGCAAGTTAAGTCTGGGATTGGTCTGGGATTTGACCTCATCAGACTCATACTTTCGCACACTTCACATTCTTGTTGAACAGATCCTGGGTTTTTTTTGGTTTGGATCCCGTAGTAGTGTGGTACCACACTGAAACAGTCCATTAAACCTGGATTCGCTCAATATTTTAGAGAATAACGCATGTTAGGTCTAGGTCAGGCCTGGGATTTTCACTCATCAGACTCATACTTTCGCATTCTTCACATACTTGTTGAACGGATCCTGGGTTTTTTCTGGTTTGGATCACGTTGTAGTGTGGGACCACACTGAAACAATCAATTAAACCTGGTCTTGATAAATATTTTGGAGGATAACCCATGTTAGGTTTGGGTTAGGTCTAGGATTTGCCCTCAGCAGGCTCATACTTTCGCATATCTCTCATACTTCATGGCTAGATCCTGGGCTGTTTCTGGATTGTATCACGTAGTAATGTGGTACCACGCTGAAACAGTCAATTAAACCTGGTTTCGATCAATATTTTAGAGGATAACGCAAGTTAGGTCTGGCATAGGTCTGGGATTCGCCCTCATCAGGCTCATACTTTCGCGTTTTTCACATACTTGTTGAACAGATCCTGGGTTTTTTCTGGTTTGTATCACGCAGTAGTGTGGTACCACACTGAAACAGTCCATTAAACCTGGTTTGGATGAATATTTTAGAGGATAACGCATGTAAGGTCTAGGTTAGCCCTGGGATTTTCACTCATCAGACTCATACTTTCGCATTCTTCTCATACTTGTTGAACTGATCCTGGGTTTCTTCTGGTTTGGATCACGTAGTAATGTGGTACCACACTGAAACAGTCAATTAGACCTGGTTTCCATCAATATCTTAGAGGACAACGCAAGTTAGGTCTGGGATTGGTCTGGGATTTGCCCTCATCAGGCTCATACTTTCGCGTTTTTCACATACTTGTTGAACAGATCCTGGGTTTTTTCTGGTTTGGATCACGTAGTAATGTGGTACCACACTGAAACAGTCGATTAAACCTGGTTTTGATCAATATTTTAGAGGATAACGCATAGTTAGGATTGGGATAGGTCTGGGATTTGATCTCATCAGACTCATACTTTCGCACACTTCACATACTCGTTGAACAGATCCTGGGTTATTTTCTGGTTTGGATCACATAGTAATGTGGTACCACACTGAAACAGTCAATTAAACCTGGTATCGATCAATATTTTAGAGAATAATTCATGTTAGGTCTAGGTTAGGTCTGGGATTTGCTCTCATCAGGCTCGTTCTTTCGCATATTTCTCATACTTGATGGCTAGATCCTGGGCTTTTTCTGGATTGCATCACGTAGTAATGAAGTACAACACTGAAACAGTCCATTAAACCTGGTTTGGATCAATATTTTAGAGGATAACGCATGTTAGGTTTGGGTTAGGTCTAGGATTTGCCCACAGCAGGCTCATACTTTCGCATATCTCTCATACTTCATGGCTAGATCCTGGGCTGTTTCTGGATTGTATCACGTAGTAATGTGGTACCACGCTGAAACAGTCAATTAAACCTGGTTTCGATCAATATTTTAGAGGATAACGCAAGTTAGGTCTGGCATATGTCTGGGATTCGCCCTCATCAGGCTCATACTTTCGCGTTTTTCACATACTTGTTGAACAGATCCTGGGTTTTTTCTGGTTTGTATCACGCAGTAGTGTGGTACCACACTGAAACATTCAATTAAACCTGGTCTTGATAAATATTTTAGAGGATAACGCATGTGAAGTTTGGGTTAGGTCTAGGATTTGCCCACAGCAGGCTCATACTTTCGCATTCTTCTCATACTTGTTGAACTTATCCTGGGTTTCTTCTGGTTTGGATCACGTAGTAATGTGGTACCACACTGAAACAGACGATTAAACCTGGTTTCGATCAATATCTTAGAGGATAACGAAAGTTAAGTCTGGGATTGGTCTGGGATTTGCTCTCATCAGGCTCGTTCTTTCGCATATTTCTCATACTTGATGGCTAGATCCTGGGCTTTTTCTGGATTGCATCACGTAGTAATAAAGTACCACACTGAAACAGTCCATTAAACCTGGTTTGGATGAATATTTTAGAGGATAACGCATGTAAGGTCTAGGTTAGCCCTGGGACTTTCACTCATCAGACTCATACTTTCGCATTCTTCTCATACTTGATGGCTAGATCCTGGGCTTTTTCTGGATTGCATCACGTAGTAATGAAGTACAACACTGAAACAGTCAATTAAACCTGGTTTCCATCAATATCTTAGAGGACAACGCAAGTTAGGTCTGGGATTGGTCTGGGATTTGCCCTCATCAGGCTCATACTTTCGCGTTTTTCACATACTTGTTGAACAGATCCTGGGTTTTTTCTTGTTTGGATCACGTAGTAGTGTGGTACCACACTGAAACAGTCCATTAAACCTGGTTTGGATCAATATTTTAGAGGATAACGCATGTTAGGTCTAGGTTAGGTCTGGGATTTTCGCTCATGAGACTCATACTTTCGCTTTCTTCACATACTTGTTGAACGGATCCTGGGTTTTTTCTGGTTTGGTTCAGGTAGTAATGTGGTACCACACTGAAACATTCAATTAAACCTGGTCTTGATAAATATTTTAGAGGATAGCGCATGTGAGGTTTGGGTTAGGTCTAGGATTTGCCCTCAGCAGGCTCGTACTTTCGCATATTTCTCATACTTCATGGCTAGATCCTGGGCTGTTACTGGTTTGTATCACGTTGTAATGTGGTACCACGCTGAAACAGTCAATTAAACCTGGTTTCGATCAATATTTTAGAGGATAACGCAAGTTAGGTCTGGCATAGGTCTGGGATGCGCCCTCATCAGGCTCATACTTTCGCGTTTTTCACATACTTGTTGAACAGATCCTGGGTTTTTTCCGGTTTGTATCACGTAGTAGTGTGGTACCACACTGAAACAGTCCATTAAACCTGGTTTGGATCAATTGTTTAGAGGATAACGCATGTTAGGTCTAGGTTAGCCCTGGGATTTTCACTCATCAGACTCATACTTTCGCATTCTTCTCACACTTGTTGAACTGATCCTGGGTTTTTTCTGGTTTGGATCACGTAGTAATGTGGTACCACACTGAAACAGTCGATTAAACCTGGTTTCGATCAAGATCTTAGAGGATAACGCAAGTTAAGTCTGGGATTGTTCTGGGATTTGACCTCATCAGACTCATACTTTCGCACACTTCACATACTCGTTGAACAGATCCTGGGTTATTTTCTGGTTTGGAACACATAGTAATGTGGTACCACACTGAAACAGTCGATTAAACCAGGTTTCGATCAATATTTTTGAGGATAACGCATGTTAGGTCTAGGTTAGGCCTGGGATTTTCACTCATCAGCCTCATATTTTCGCATTCTTCGCATACTTGTTGAACGGATCCTGGGTTTTTTCCGGTTTGGATCACGTAGTAATGTGGTACCACACTGAAACAGTCAATTAAACCTGGTTTCGATCAATATTTTAGAGAATAATTCATGTTAGGTCTAGGTTAGGTCTGGGATTTGCTCTCATCAGGCTCGTTCTTTCGCATATTTCTCATACTTGATGGCTAGATCCTGGGCTTTTTCTGGATTGCATCACGTAGTAATGAAGTACAACACTGAAACAGTCAATTAAACCTGGTTTCCATCAATATCTTAGAGGACAACGCAAGTTAGGTCTGGGATTGGTCTGGGATTTGCCCTCATCAGGCTCATACTTTCGCGTTTTTCACATACTTGTTGAACAGATCCTGGGTTTTTTCTTGTTCGGATCACGTAGTAGTGTGGTACCACACTGAAACAGTCCATTAAACCTGGTTTGGATCAATATTTTAGAGGATATCGCATGTTAGGTCTAGGTTAGGTCTGGAATTTTCACTCATCAGACTCATACTTTCGCATTCTTCTCATACTTGTTGAACAGATCCTGGGTTACTTTCTGGTTTGGTTCAGGTAGTAATGTGGTACGACACTGAAACATTCAATTAAACCTGGTCTTGATAAATATTTTAGAGGATAACGCATGTGAGGTTTGGGTTAGATCTAGGATTTGCCCTCAGCAGGCTCGTACTTTCGCATATTTCTCATACTTCATGGCTAGATCCTGGGCTGTTACTGGTTTGTATCACGTTGTAATGTGGTACCACGCTGAAACAGTCAATTAAACCTGGTTTCGATCAATATTTTAGAGGATAACGCAAGTTAGGTCTGGCATAGGTCTGGGATGCGCCCTCATCAGGCTCATACTTTCGCGTTTTTCACATACTTGTTGAACAGATCCTGGGTTTTTTCCGGTTTGTATCACGTAGTAGTGTGGTACCACACTGAAACAGTCCATTAAACCTGGTGTGGATCAATTGTTTAGAGGATAACGCATGTTAGGTCTAGGTTAGCCCTGGGATTTTCACTCATCAGACTCATACTTTCGCGTTTTTCACATACTTGTTGAACAGATCCTGGGTTTTTTCTTGTTCGGATCACGTAGTAGTGTGGTACCACACTGAAACAGTCCATTAAACCTGGTTTGGATCAATATTTTAGAGGATAACGCATGTTAGGTCTAGGTTAGCCCTGGGATTTTCACTCATCAGACTCATACTTTCGCATTCTTCTCATACTTGTTGAACTGATCCTGGGTTTTTTCTGGTTTGGATCACGTAGTAATGTGGTACCACACTGAAACAGTCGATTAAACCTGGTTTCGATCAATATTTTAGAGGATAACGCAAGTTAAGTCTGGGATTGGTCTGGGATTTGACCTCATCAGACTCATACTTTCGCTTTCTTCACATACTTGTTGAACGGATCCTGGGCTTTTTCTGGATTGCATCACGTAGTAATGTAGTACCACACTGAAACAGTCGATTAAACCTGGTTTCGATCAATATTTTTGAGGATAACGCATGTTAGGTCTGGGATAGGTCTGGGATTAGCCCTCATCAGACTCATACTTTCGCTTTCTTCACATACTTGTTGAACGGATCCTGGGCTTTTTCTGGTTTGGATCACGTAGTAATGTGGTACCACACTGAAACATTCAATTAATCCTGGTCTTGATAAATATTTTAGAGGATAACGCATGTTAGGTCTGGGTTACGTCTAGGATTTGCCCTCATCAGGCTCATACTTTCGCATATTTCTCATACTTCATGGCTAGATCCTGGGCTGTTTCTGCATTGTATCACGTAGTAATGTGGTACCACGCTGAAACAGTCAATTAAACCTGGTTTCGATCAATATTTTAGAGGATAACGCAAGTTAGGTCTGGGATGCCCTCGCTGCAACTTGGCCGCAGGGAGCGGCCGAGTTGCCGAGCATAGAGGAGGAGGTCGCCCGGCTCGGAGCATTGGTCGCGGGTATTTGCGACGCGGCGATGCCTCGGGTCGGGCGGGCTTCTCCTCGCCGGGCGGTGTACTGGTGGTCGGACGCGATCGCGGAGTTGCGAGTCGCGACTGTCCGCGCCCGACGCCAGTACACCCGCGCGCGCCGTCGTCAACGTACAGGCGACGGCGTGGCGCGAGCGAGGGCAGCTGATGACCTGTATGGAGCATACCGCGTGGCGCGGGTTGCTCTGCAGGTCGCCATCAAACGGGCCAAGACCCAGGCATGGAAGGAGCTCCTCCAGACCCTTGATGACGATCCATGGGGGCGCCCATATAAGGTGGTGCTGAATAAGCTCCGCCCGTGGGCGCCCCCCGTCACCGAGGGTCTTGACCCCCGGCTGCTGGAGGACGTGGTCAATACACTCTTCCCAATTGGGGAGAGGGGACCGCGTCCTCCGGCGGCGGCGGCTGTCCCAGTGGAGTGGACGGCCGAGCTGGGGGTCACGCAGGAGGAGCTGGCAGCGGCCATCAGACGGCTCGGGGTTCGTAACACGGCCCCGGGTCCGGATGGTGTGCCCGGCCGGGTTTGGGTCTTGACCCAGGGCGTCCTTGGGGCCGACCTCAGGCGGTTGTTCGACCGCTGCCTGAGGGACGGGCGATTCCCCCCCAGTTGGAAGGTGGCGAGGATGGTCCTCCTCCGGAAGGAGGGTCGGCCCGCGGAGTCTCCCTCCGCATACCGGCCCATTTGTCTCCTCGACGAGGTGGGCAAGCTCTTCGAGCGTGTGATTGCTGCCCGCCTCGTCGAGCACCTGTCGCGGGGTGATCCCGGTCTGGCCGACTGCCAGTTCGGTTTCCGGGGGGGCCGATCGACTATCGACGCGATAGGTCGTGTGAGGGCCCTCTCGGGGGCGGCCGTCTCCCGGGGAGGGGTGGCATTGGCAATATCCTTGGATATTGCCAATGCCTTTAACACCCTCCCCTGGGAAGAGATAAGGAGGGGACTCGAATATCATCGAGTCCCCCCTTGTCTCAGGGCGGTCGTCGGGGATTATCTCCGCGGCAGGTGGATCGAGTATCCGGGCCGGGATGGTGATATGCGGAGGGAGGTGTACTGGGGTGTTCCGCAGGGGTCGGTCCTCGGGCCACTCCTGTGGAACATCGCGTACGACTCGGTGTTGCGGGCCGGCCTCCCCGACGGCGTCAGCACGGTGTGTTATGCGGATGACACACTGGTGCTGGCTGTCGGGGCGCACTGGGGGAGGGCCATGCGTCGCGCGGAGGAGGGGTCGCAACGCGTCGTCGACCGGATCAGGGGGATGGGGATGACGGTGGCGGTCCATAAGACCGAGGTGATTGCGTTTCATTCACCTCGGCAGGATCCGCCACCCCCTCTGATTCGGGTGGGTGGGGCTGACATCGAGGTGAAGCCCCAGATCAGGTATCTGGGGCTGATCCTCGATAGCCACTGGCGTTTCGAGAAGCATTTCCGCTGCCTGGTCCCCCGGTTGGAAAGGATGGTTGCGGCTCTGGGCCGGATCCTGCCCAACCTGGGGGGCCCGGCGGGCCGAGTTCGTCGCCTCTATGTGGCAATGGTCCAGTCGGTGGCCCTATACGGGGCCCCCGTCTGGGCGGACGACCTGGCTGCCTCCCGGCGCAGCATGACTATGCTGCGTCGGGTGCAGAGGCGCATGGCGCTCAGGGTCGTCCGCGGGTATCGGACCATGTCACATGAGGCGGCGACGGTTCTAGCGGGGATGCCGCCCATGGACCTGCTCGCGCGGTCGCACGCGGTGATGTACCGGCACCGCGTCGACCGTCGCGCGGGGGTGGGGGCGGTCCCGGGCGGGCAGGAACCTGCTTGGGGCGATTTGAAGCGCCAGGCCCGGCAGTCCGTGTTGCTCGCGTGGCAGGAGCGGCTGGCTCTGCCAACCGCGGGGCACCGGACTGTCGGGGCTGTTCGGCCACTCCTGAAGGAGTGGCTGGACAGAGGCCATGGCAGCCTCACCTACCGGCTGGCACAGGTATTTTCCGGGCATGGCAGCTTCGGAAGATACCTGTGCCGGATAGGGAAGGAGCCGACGGCGCGTTGCTGCCACTGCGACGCTGAGAAGGACACGGCGGATCATACCCTGGAGGTATGCCCCGCGTGGGAGGGGGAGCGCCGCGTCCTGGTCGGCGTCGTCGGGCGGGATGTCTCGCTGCCGGGCGTGGTGCGCGCCATGCTCGGCAGCGAGGAGAAGTGGAGGGCCGTGGCCTCCTTCTGCGAGAACGTAATGTTGCAGAAGGAGGCCGCGGGGAGGGAGCGCGAGCTTCAGCGGCGCGCTGAAGCTCCCGCTCGTGCGGAGGCCCGAGGTCGTCGCCCGGTCGCGAGGCGTCGCGGGCGGCCGCCTCGGCGTGGCGGATGACCTAGGCTGGGAGGGGGGTCCTGAGGGGACCCTCCTCCCGCCAGGCGGCGCCGGGTCGGACCGGTTGGGGGTAGGAGTGTCTCCCCATACCGGTCCGACGCAAGGGGAGGCACCCTCGGCGGTCTGGTGCCGCCATGAACGCCCGGCCGCCGAGGGGTGGAAACGGGGTCGCGGGCGGTTGCGAGTTGGGGCTCGCAGCCGCCACTAAACGCGGCCCCGGGACGGATAGCGGCGGGATGGAGTGGCCCGTCCCGCCGCTATGAGGCAGTGTGTCTACTGGGGGGACCGATTGTCCCCCCGGGGGATGGGCGCGAAAGCGCGGGCACGGGGAGGATACCGGAAGAATGCTTCGAGCGATTCCCGGTATCCTCCCAAAGCGTGCCGAAGGGTCACCGTGGGGTTTTTAGTGGGTAGGTCCCGCGCCTGTCGTTGTAAGGGCGCGGGAAATCCCACACACCCCTCCCACCTCTCCCCAAGGAGGTGGGAGGGAGTCTTTCGAAGATTTTCCCCACGACAAAAAAAAAAAAAAAAAAAAAAAAAAAAAAAAGTTAGGTCTGGGATAGGTCTGGGATTTGCCCTCATGAGGCTCATACTTTCGCGTTTTTCACATACTTGTTGAACGGATCCTGGGTTTTTTCAGGTTTGGGTCACGTAGTAATGTGGGACCACACTGAAACAGTCAATTAAACCTGGTTTCGACCAATATTTTAGAGAATAATTCATGTTAGGTCTAGGTTAGGTCTGGGATTTGCTCTCATCAGGCTCATACTTTCGCACACTTCACATACTTGTAGAACGGATCCTGGGTTTTTTCTGGTTTGGATCACGTAGTAGTGTGGTACCACACTGAAACAGTCCATTAAACCTGGTTTCGCTCAATATTTTAGAGGATAACGCATGTTAGGTCTAGGTCAGTCCTGGGATTTTCACTCATCAGACTCATACTTTCGGATTCTTCACATACTTGTTGAACGGATCCTGGGTTTTTTCTGGTTTGGATCACGTAGTAATGTGGGTCCACACTGAAACAATCAATTAAACCTGGTCTTGATAAATATTTTTTGGAGGATAACGCATGTTAGGTCTGGGATAGGTCTGGGATTTGCCCTCATCAGACTCATACTTTCGCACACTTCACATACTCGTTGAACGGATCCTGGGTTTTTTCTGGTTTGGAACACGTAGTAATGTGGTACCACGCTGAAACAGTCAATTAAACCTGGTTTCGATCAACATTTTAGAGGATAACGCAAGTTAGGTCTGGGATAGGTCTAGGATTTGCCCTCATCAGGCTCATACTTTCGCATATTTCTCATACTTCATGGCTAGATCCTGGGCTATTACTGGATTGGGTCACGTAGTAAAGTGGTACCACACTGAAACATTCAATGAAACCTGGTCTGGATAAAAATTTTAGAGGATAACGCATGTTAGGTCAAGGTTAGGTCTAAGATTTGCCCTCATCAGGCTCACAGTTTCGCGTTTTTCACATACTTGTTAAACAGATCCTGGGTTTTTTCTGGTTTGGATCACGTAGTAATGTGGTACCACACTAAAACAGTCAATTAAACCTGGTTTCGATCAATATTTTAGAGGATCACGCATGTTAGGTCTGGGATAGGTCTGGGATTAGCCCTCATCAGACTCATACTTTCGCACACTTCACATACTCGTTGACAAGATCCTGGGTTTTTTTCTGGCTTGGATCACGTAGTAATGTGGTTCCACACTGAAACAGTCGATTAAACTTGGCTTCGATCAATATTTTAGAGGATAACGCAAGTTAGGTCTGGGATAGGTCTGGGATTTGCCCTCATAAGGCTCATACTTTCGCACACTTCACATACTCGTTGAACGGATCCTGGGTTTTTTCTGGTTTGGAACACGTAGTAATGTGGTACCACACTGAAACATTCAATTAAACCTGGTCTTGACAAATATTTTAGAGAATAACGCATGTTAGGTCTGGGTTAGGTCTAGGATTTGCCCTCATCAGGCTCATACTTTCGCATATTTCTCGTACTTCATGGCTAGATCCTGGGCTATTTCTGGATTGGATCACGTAGTAGAGTGGTACCACACTGAAACATTCAATGAAACCTGGTCTGGATAAAAATTCTAGAGGATAACGCATGTTAGGTCAAGGTTAGGTCTAAGATTTGCCCTCATCAGGCTCACAGTTTCGCGTTTTTCACATACTTGTCGAACAGATCCTGGGTTTTCTGTGATTTGGATCACGTAGTAATGTGGTACCACACTGAAACATTCAATTAAACCTGGTCTTGATAAATATTTTAGAGGATAACGCATGTTAGGTCTGGGATAGGTCTGGGATTAGCCCTCATCAGACTCATACTTTCGCACACTTCACATACTCGTTGACGAGATCCTGGGTTTTTTTCTAGTTTGGATCACGCAGTAATGTGGTACCACACTGAAACAGTCGATTAAACCTGGTTTCGATCAATATTTTTGAGGATAACGCATGTTAGGTCTGGGATAGGTCTGGGATTAGCCCCCATCAGACTCATACTTTCGCTTTCTTCACATACTTGTTGAACGGATCCTGGGCTTTTTCTGGATTGCATCACGTAGTAATGTAGTACCACACTGAAACAGTCGATTAAACCTGGTTTCGATCAATATTTTTGAGGATAACGCATGTTAGGTCTGGGTTACGTCTAGGATTTGCCCTCATCAGGCTCATACTTTCGCATATTTCTCATACTTCATGGCTAGATCCTGGGCTGTTTCTGCATTGTATCACGTAGTAATGTGGTACCACGCTGAAACAGTCAATTAAACCTGGTTTCGATCAACATTTTAGAGGATAACGAAAGTTAGGTCTGGGATAGGTCTAGGATTTGCCCTCATCAGGCTCATACTTTCGCATATTTCTCATACTTCATGGCTAGATCCTGGGCTATTACTGGATTGGATCACGTAGTAAAGTGGTACCACACTGAAACATTCAACGAAACCTGTTCTGGATAAATATTTTAGAGGATAACGCATCTTAGGTCTGGGTTAGGTCTAAGATTTGCCCTCATCAGGCTCACAGTTTCGCGTTTTTCACATACTTGTTAAACAGATCCTGTGTTTTTTCTGGTTTGGATCACGTAGTAATGTGGTACCACACTAAAAGAGTCAATTAAACCTGGTTTCGATCAATATTTTAGAGGATCACGCAAGCTAGGTCTGGGATAGGTCTGGGATTAGCCCTCATCAGACTCATACTTTCGCACACTTCACATACTCGTTGACAAGATTCTGGGTTTTTTTCTGGCTTGGATCACGTAGTAATGTGGTTCCACACTGAAACAGTCGATTAAACTTGGCTTCGATCAATATTTTAGAGGATAACGCAAGTTAGGTCTGGGATAGGTCTGGGATTTGCCCTCATCAGGCTCATACTTTCGCGTTTTTCACATACTTGTTGAACGGATCCTGGGCTTTTTCTGGATTGCATCACGTAGTAATGTAGTACCACACTGAAACAGTCGATTAAACCTGGTTTCGATCAATATTTTTGAGGATAACGCATGTTAGGTCTGTGATAGGTCTGGGATTAGCCCTCATCAGACTCATACTTTCGCTTTCTTCACATACTTGTTGAACGGGTCCTGGGCTTTTTCTGGATTGCATCACGTAGTAATGTAGTACCACACTGAAACAGTCGATTAAACCTGGTTTCGATCAATATTTTTGAGGATAACGCATGTTAGGTCTGGGATAGGTCTGGGATTAGCCCTCATCAGACTCATACTTTCGCTTTCTTCACATACTTGTTGAACGGATCCTGGGCTTTTTCTGGTTTGGATCACGTAGTAATGTGGTGCCACACTGAAACATTCAATTAATCCTGGTCTTGATAAATATTTTAGAGGATAACGCATGTTAGGTCTGGGTTACGTCTAGGATTTGCCCTCATCAGGCTCTTACAATCGCATATTTCTCATACTTCATGGCTAGATCCTGGGCTATTTCTGGATTGGATCACGTAGTAAAGTGGTACCACACTGAAACATTCAATGAAACCTGTTCTGGATAAAAATTCTAGAGGATAACGCATGTTAGGTCAAGGTTAGGTCTAAGATTTGCCCTCATCAGGCTCACAGTTTCGCGTTTTTCACATACTTGTCGAACAGATCCTGGGTTTTTCGTGGTTTGGATCACGTAGTAATGTGGTACCACGCTGAAACATTCAATTAAACCTGGTCTTGATAAATATTTTAGAGGATAACTCATGTTAGGTCTGGGATAGGTCTGGGATTAGCCCTCATCAGACTCATACTTTCGCACACTTCACATACTCGTTGACGAGATCCTGGGTTTTTTTCTAGTTTGGATCACGCAGTAATGTGGTACCACACTGAAACAGTCGATTAAACCTGGTTTCGATCAATATTTTTGAGGATAACGCATGTTAGGTCTGGGATAGGTCTGGGATTAGCCCTCATCAGACTCATACTTTCGCTTTCTTCACATACTTGTTGAACGGATCCTGGGCTTTTTCTGGATTGCATCACGTAGTAATGTAGTACCACACTGAAACAGTCAATGAAACCTGGTTTCCATCAATATTTTAGAGGACAACGCAAGTTAGGTCTAGGTAAGGCCTGAGATTTTCACTGATCAGACTCATACAATCGCATTCTTCACATACTTGTTGAACGGATCCTGGGTTTTTTCTGGTTTGGATCACGTAGTAATGTGATACCACACTGAAACATTCAATTAATCCTGGTCTTGATAAATATTTTAGAGGATAACGCATGTTAGGTCTGGGTTACGTCTAGGATTTGCCCTCATCAGGCTCATACTTTCGCATATTTCTCATACTTCATGGCTAGATCCTGGGCTGTTTCTGCATTGTATCACGTAGTAATGTGGTACCACGCTGAAACAGTCAATTAAACCTGGTTTCGATCAATATTTTAGAGGATAACGCAAGTTAGGTCTGGGATAGGTCTAGGATTTGCCCTCATCAGGCTCTTACTATCGCATATTTCTCATACTTCATGGCTAGATCCTGGGCTATTTCTGGATTGGATCACGTAGTAAAGTGGTACCACACTGAAACATTCAATGAAACCTGTTCTGGATAAATATTTTAGAGGATAACGCAAGTTAGGTCTGGGATAGGTCTGGGATTTGCCCTCATCAGGCTCATACTTTCGCGTTTTTCACGTACTTGTTGAACGGATCCTGGGTTTTTTCAGGTTTGGGTCACGTAGTAATGTGGGACCACACTGAAACAGTCAATTAAACCTGGTTTCGACCAATATTTTAGAGAATAATTCATGTTAGGTCTAGGTTAGGTCTGGGATTTGCTCTCATCAGGCTCATACTTTCGCACACTTCACATACTTGTAGAACGGATCCTGGGTTTTTTCTGGTTTGGATCACGTAGTAGTGTGGTACCACACTGAAACAGTCCATTAAACCTGGTTTCGCTCAATATTTTAGAGGATAACGCATGTTAGGTCTAGGTCAGTCCTGGGATTTTCACTCATCAGACTCATACTTTCGGATTCTTCACATACTTGTTGAACGGATCCTGGGTTTTTTCTGGTTTGGATCACGTAGTAATGTGGGTCCACACTGAAACAATCAATTAAACCTGGTCTTGATAAATATTTTTTGGAGGATAACGCATGTTAGGTCTGGGATAGGTCTGGGATTTGCCCTCATCAGACTCATACTTTCGCACACTTCACATACTCGTTGAACGGATCCTGGGTTTTTTCTGGTTTGGAACACGTAGTAATGTGGTACCACGCTGAAACAGTCAATTAAACCTGGTTTCGATCAACATTTTAGAGGATAACGCAAGTTAGGTCTGGGATAGGTCTAGGATTTGCCCTCATCAGGCTCATACTTTCGCATATTTCTCATACTTCATGGCTAGATCCTGGGCTATTACTGGATTGGGTCACGTAGTAAAGTGGTACCACACTGAAACATTCAATGAAACCTGGTCTGGATAAAAATTTTAGAGGATAACGCATGTTAGGTCAAGGTTAGGTCTAAGATTTGCCCTCATCAGGCTCACAGTTTCGCGTTTTTCACATACTTGTTAAACAGATCCTGGGTTTTTTCTGGTTTGGATCACGTAGTAATGTGGTACCACACTAAAACAGTCAATTAAACCTGGTTTCGATCAATATTTTAGAGGATCACGCATGTTAGGTCTGGGATAGGTCTGGGATTAGCCCTCATCAGACTCATACTTTCGCACACTTCACATACTCGTTGACAAGATCCTGGGTTTTTTTCTGGCTTGGATCACGTAGTAATGTGGTTCCACACTGAAACAGTCGATTAAACTTGGCTTCGATCAATATTTTAGAGGATAACGCAAGTTAGGTCTGGGATAGGTCTGGGATTTGCCCTCATAAGGCTCATACTTTCGCACACTTCACATACTCGTTGAACGGATCCTGGGTTTTTTCTGGTTTGGAACACGTAGTAATGTGGTACCACACTGAAACATTCAATTAAACCTGGTCTTGACAAATATTTTAGAGAATAACGCATGTTAGGTCTGGGTTAGGTCTAGGATTTGCCCTCATCAGGCTCATACTTTCGCATATTTCTCGTACTTCATGGCTAGATCCTGGGCTATTTCTGGATTGGATCACGTAGTAGAGTGGTACCACACTGAAACATTCAATGAAACCTGGTCTGGATAAAAATTCTAGAGGATAACGCATGTTAGGTCAAGGTTAGGTCTAAGATTTGCCCTCATCAGGCTCACAGTTTCGCGTTTTTCACATACTTGTCGAACAGATCCTGGGTTTTCTGTGATTTGGATCACGTAGTAATGTGGTACCACACTGAAACATTCAATTAAACCTGGTCTTGATAAATATTTTAGAGGATAACGCATGTTAGGTCTGGGATAGGTCTGGGATTAGCCCTCATCAGACTCATACTTTCGCACACTTCACATACTCGTTGACGAGATCCTGGGTTTTTTTCTAGTTTGGATCACGCAGTAATGTGGTACCACACTGAAACAGTCGATTAAACCTGGTTTCGATCAATATTTTTGAGGATAACGCATGTTAGGTCTGGGATAGGTCTGGGATTAGCCCCCATCAGACTCATACTTTCGCTTTCTTCACATACTTGTTGAACGGATCCTGGGCTTTTTCTGGATTGCATCACGTAGTAATGTAGTACCACACTGAAACAGTCGATTAAACCTGGTTTCGATCAATATTTTTGAGGATAACGCATGTTAGGTCTGGGTTACGTCTAGGATTTGCCCTCATCAGGCTCATACTTTCGCATATTTCTCATACTTCATGGCTAGATCCTGGGCTGTTTCTGCATTGTATCACGTAGTAATGTGGTACCACGCTGAAACAGTCAATTAAACCTGGTTTCGATCAACATTTTAGAGGATAACGAAAGTTAGGTCTGGGATAGGTCTAGGATTTGCCCTCATCAGGCTCATACTTTCGCATATTTCTCATACTTCATGGCTAGATCCTGGGCTATTACTGGATTGGATCACGTAGTAAAGTGGTACCACACTGAAACATTCAACGAAACCTGTTCTGGATAAATATTTTAGAGGATAACGCATCTTAGGTCTGGGTTAGGTCTAAGATTTGCCCTCATCAGGCTCACAGTTTCGCGTTTTTCACATACTTGTTAAACAGATCCTGTGTTTTTTCTGGTTTGGATCACGTAGTAATGTGGTACCACACTAAAAGAGTCAATTAAACCTGGTTTCGATCAATATTTTAGAGGATCACGCAAGCTAGGTCTGGGATAGGTCTGGGATTAGCCCTCATCAGACGCATACTTTCGCACACTTTACATACTCGTTGACAAGATTCTGGGTTTTTTTCTGGCTTGGATCACGTAGTAATGTGGTTCCACACTGAAACAGTCGATTAAACTTGGCTTCGATCAATATTTTAGAGGATAACGCAAGTTAGGTCTGGGATAGGTCTGGGATTTGCCCTCATCAGGCTCATACTTTCGCGTTTTTCACATACTTGTTGAACGGATCCTGGGCTTTTTCTGGATTGCATCACGTAGTAATGTAGTACCACACTGAAACAGTCGATTAAACCTGGTTTCGATCAATATTTTTGAGGATAACGCATGTTAGGTCTGTGATAGGTCTGGGATTAGCCCTCATCAGACTCATACTTTCGCTTTCTTCACATACTTGTTGAACGGGTCCTGGGCTTTTTCTGGATTGCATCACGTAGTAATGTAGTACCACACTGAAACAGTCGATTAAACCTGGTTTCGATCAATATTTTTGAGGATAACGCATGTTAGGTCTGGGATAGGTCTGGGATTAGCCCTCATCAGACTCATACTTTCGCTTTCTTCACATACTTGTTGAACGGATCCTGGGCTTTTTCTGGTTTGGATCACGTAGTAATGTGGTGCCACACTGAAACATTCAATTAATCCTGGTCTTGATAAATATTTTAGAGGATAACGCATGTTAGGTCTGGGTTACGTCTAGGATTTGCCCTCATCAGGCTCTTACAATCGCATATTTCTCATACTTCATGGCTAGATCCTGGGCTATTTCTGGATTGGATCACGTAGTAAAGTGGTACCACACTGAAACATTCAATGAAACCTGTTCTGGATAAAAATTCTAGAGGATAACGCATGTTAGGTCAAGGTTAGGTCTAAGATTTGCCCTCATCAGGCTCACAGTTTCGCGTTTTTCACATACTTGTCGAACAGATCCTGGGTTTTTCGTGGTTTGGATCACGTAGTAATGTGGTACCACGCTGAAACATTCAATTAAACCTGGTCTTGATAAATATTTTAGAGGATAACTCATGTTAGGTCTGGGATAGGTCTGGGATTAGCCCTCATCAGACTCATACTTTCGCACACTTCACATACTCGTTGACGAGATCCTGGGTTTTTTTCTAGTTTGGATCACGCAGTAATGTGGTACCACACTGAACAGTCGATTAAACCTGGTTTCGATCAATATTTTTGAGGATAACGCATGTTAGGTCTGGGATAGGTCTGGGATTAGCCCTCATCAGACTCATACTTTCGCTTTCTTCACATACTTGTTGAACGGATCCTGGGCTTTTTCTGGATTGCATCACGTAGTAATGTAGTACCACACTGAAACAGTCAATGAAACCTGGTTTCCATCAATATTTTAGAGGACAACGCAAGTTAGGTCTAGGTAAGGCCTGAGATTTTCACTGATCAGACTCATACAATCGCATTCTTCACATACTTGTTGAACGGATCCTGGGTTTTTTCTGGTTTGGATCACGTAGTAATGTGATACCACACTGAAACATTCAATTAATCCTGGTCTTGATAAATATTTTAGAGGATAACGCATGTTAGGTCTGGGTTACGTCTAGGATTTGCCCTCATCAGGCTCATACTTTCGCATATTTCTCATACTTCATGGCTAGATCCTGGGCTGTTTCTGCATTGTATCACGTAGTAATGTGGTACCACGCTGAAACAGTCAATTAAACCTGGTTTCGATCAATATTTTAGAGGATAACGCAAGTTAGGTCTGGGATAGGTCTAGGATTTGCCCTCATCAGGCTCTTACTATCGCATATTTCTCATACTTCATGGCTAGATCCTGGGCTATTTCTGGATTGGATCACGTAGTAAAGTGGTACCACACTGAAACATTCAATGAAACCTGTTCTGGATAAATATTTTAGAGGATAACGCAAGTTAGGTCTGGGATAGGTCTGGGATTTGCCCTCATCAGGCTCATACTTTCGCGTTTTTCACGTACTTGTTGAACGGATCCTGGGTTTTTTCTGGATTGGGTCACGTAGTAATGTGGAACCACCCTGAAACAGTCAATTAAACCTGGTCTTGATAAATATTTTAGAGAATAACGCATGTTAGGTCTGGGTTAGGTCTAGGATTTGCCCTCATCAGGCTCATACATTCGCATATTTCTCGTACTTCATGGCTAGATCCTGGGCTATTTCTGGATTGGATCACGTAGTAAAGTGGTACCACACTGAAACATTCAATGAAACCTGGTCTGGATAAAAATTCTAGAGGATAACGCATGTTAGGTCAAGGTTAGGTCTAAGATTTGCCCTCATCAGGCTCACAGTTTCGCGTTTTTCACATACTTGTCGAACAGATCCTGGGTTTTTTGTGGTTTGGATCACGCAGTAATGTGGTACCACACTGAAGCATTCAATTAAACCTGGTCTTGATAAATATTTTAGAGGATAACGCATGTTAGGTCTGGGATAGGTCTGGGATTAGCCCTCATCAGACTCACACTTTCGCACACTTCACATACTCGTTGACAAGATCCTGGGGTTTTTTCTGGCTTGGATCACGTAGTAATGTGGTTCCACACTGAAACAGTCGATTAAACTTGGCTTCGATCAATATTTTAGAGGATAACGCAAGTTAGGTCTGGGATAGGTCTGGGATTTGCCCTCATCAGGCTCATACTTTCGCGTTTTTCACGTACTTGTTGAACGGATCCTGGGTTGTTTCTGGATTGGGTCACGTAGTAATGTGGGACCACACTGAAACAGTCAATTAAACCTGGTCTTGATAAATATTTTAGAGAATAACGCATGTTAGGTCTGGGTTAGGTCTAGGATTTGCCCTCATCAGGCTCATACTTTCGCATATTTCTCGTACTTCATGGCTAGATCCTGGGCTATTTCTGGATTGGATCACATAGTAAAGTGGTACAACACTGAAACATTCAATGATACCTGGTCTGGATAAAAATTCTAGAGGATAACGCATGTTAGGTCAAGGTTAGGTCTAAGATTTGCCCTCATCAGGCTCACAGTTTCGCGTTTTTCACATACTTGTCGAACAGATCCTGGGTTTTTTGTGGTTTGGATCACGTAGTAATGTGGTACCACACTGAAACATTCAATTAAACCTGGTCTTGATAAATATTTTAGAGGATAACGCATGTTAGGTCTGGGATAGGTCTAGGATTTGCCCTCATCAGGCTCATACTTTCGCATATTTCTCATACTTCATGGCTAGATCCTGGGCTATTTCTGGATTGGATCACGTAGTAATGTGGTACCACACTGAAGCAGTCGATTAAACCTGGTTTCGATCAATATTTTTGAGGATAACGCATGTTAGGTCTGGGATAGGTCTGGGATTAGCCCTCATCAGACTCATACTTTCGCACACTTCACATACTCGTTGACAAGATTCTGGGTTTTTTTCTGGCTTGGATCACGTAGTAATGTGGTTCCACACTGAAACAGTCGATTAAACTTGGCTTCGATCAATATTTTAGAGGATAACGCAGGTTAGGTCTGGGATAGGTCTGGGATTTGCCCTCATGAGGCTCATACTTTCGCGTTTTTCACATACTTGTTGAACGGATCCTGGGTTTTTTCAGGTTTGGGTCACGTAGTAATGTGGGACCACACTGAAACAGTCAATTAAACCTGGTTTCGACCAATATTTTAGAGAATAATTCATGTTAGGTCTAGGTTAGGTCTGGGATTTGCTCTCATCAGGCTCATACTTTCGCACACTTCACATACTTGTAGAACGGATCCTGGGTTTTTTCTGGTTTGGATCACGTAGTAGTGTGGTACCACACTGAAACAGTCCATTAAACCTGGTTTCGCTCAATATTTTAGAGGATAACACATGTTAGGTCTAGGTCAGTCCTGGGATTTTCACTCATCAGACTCATACTTTCGGATTCTTCACATACTTGTTGAACGGATCCTGGGTTTTTTCTGGTTTGGATCACGTAGTAATGTGGGTCCACACTGAAACAATCAATTAAACCTGGTCTTGATAAATATTTTTTGGAGGATAACGCATGTTAGGTCTGGGATAGGTCTGGGATTTGCCCTCATCAGACTCATACTTTCGCACACTTCACATACTCGTTGAACGGATCCTGGGTTTTTTCTGGTTTGGAACACGTAGTAATGTGGTACCACACTGAAACATTCAATTAAACCTGGTCTTGACAAATATTTTAGAGAATAACGCATGTTAGGTCTGGGTTAGGTCTAGGATTTGCCCTCATCAGGCTCATACTTTCGCATATTTCTCATACTTCATGGCTAGATCCTGGGCTATTTCTGGATTGGGTCACGTAGTAAAGTGGTACCACACTGAAACATTCAATGAAACCTGGTCTGGATAAAAATTTTAGAGGATAACGCATGTTAGGTCAAGGTTAGGTCTAAGATTTGCCCTCATCAGGCTCACAGTTTCGCGTTTTTCACATACTTGTTAAACAGATCCTGGGTTTTTTCTGGTTTGGATCACGTAGTAATGTGGAACCACACTGAAACAGTCAATTAAACCTGGTCTTGATAAATATTTTAGAGAATAACGCATGTTAGGTCTGGGTTAGGTCTAGGATTTGCCCTCATCAGGCTCATACTTTCGCATATTTCTCGTACTTCATGGCTAGATCCTGGGCTATTTCTGGATTGGATCACGTAGTAAAGTGGTACCACACTGAAACATTCAATGAAACCTGGTCTGGATAAAAATTCTAGAGAATAACGCATGTTTGGTCAAGGTTAGGTCTAAGATTTGCCCTCATCAGGCTCACAGTTCCGCGTTTTTCACATACTTGTCGAACAGATCCTGGGTTTTTTGTGGTTTGGATCACGTAGTAATGTGGTACCACACTGAAACATTCAATTAAACCTGGTCTTGATAAATATTTTAGAGGATAACGCATGTTAGGTCTGGGATAGGTCTGGGATTAGCCCTCATCAGACTCATACTTTCGCACACTTCACATACTCGTTGACGAGATCCTGGGTTTTTTTCTAGTTTGGATCACGCAGTAATGTGGTACCACACTGAAACAGTCGATTAAACCTGGTTTCGATCAATATTTTTGAGGATAACGCATGTTAGGTCTGGGATAGGTCTGGGATTAGCCCTCATCAGACTCATACTTTCGCTTTCTTCACATACTTGTTGAACGGGTCCTGGGCTTTTTCTGGATTGCATCACGTAGTAATGTAGTACCACACTGAAACAGTCGATTAAACCTGGTTTCGATCAATATTTTTGAGGATAACGCATGTTAGGTCTGGGATAGGTCTGGGATTAGCCCTCATCAGACTCATACTTTCGCTTTCTTCACATACTTGTTGAACGGATCCTGGGCTTTTTCTGGCTTGGATCACGTAGTAATGTGGTGCCACACTGAAACATTCAATTAATCCTGGTCTTGATAAATATTTTAGAGGATAACGCATGTTAGGTCTGGGTTACGTCTAGGATTTGCCCTCATCAGGCTCATACTTTCGCATATTTCTCATACTTCATGGCTAGATCCTGGGCTGTTTCTGCATTGTATCACGTAGTAATGTGGTACCACGCTGAAACAGTCAATTACACCTGGTTTCGATCAATATTTTAGAGGATAACGCAAGTTAGGTCTGGGATAGGTCTAGGATTTGCCCTCATCAGGCTCTTACTATCGCATATTTCTCATACTTCATGGCTAGATCCTGGGCTATTTCTGGATTGGATCACGTAGTAAAGTGGTACCACACTGAAACATTCAATGAAACCTGTTCTGGATAAATATTTTAGAGGATAACGCATCTTAGGTCTGGGTTGGGTCTAAGATTTGCCCTCATCAGGCTCACAGTTTCGCGTTTTTCACATACTTGTTAAACAGATCCTGTGTTTTTTCTGGTTTGGATCACGTAGTAATGTGGTACCACACTAAAACAGTCAATTAAACCTGGTTTCGATCAATATTTTAGAGGATCACGCAAGCTAGGTCTGGGATAGGTCTGGGATTAGCCCTCATCAGACTCATACTTTCGCACACTTCACATACTCGTTGACAAGATTCTGGGTTTTTTTCTGGCTTGGATCACGTAGTAATGTGGTTCCACACTGAAACAGTCGATTAAACTTGGCTTCGATCAATATTTTAGAGGATAACGCAAGTTAGGTCTGGGATAGGTCTGGGATTTGCCCTCATCAGGCTCATACTTTCGCGTTTTTCATGTACTTGTTGAACGGATCCTGGGTTTTTTCTGGATTGGGTCACGTAGTAATGTGGAACCACACTGAAACAGTCAATTAAACCTGGTCTTGATAAATATTTTAGAGAATAACGCATGTTAGGTCTGGGTTAGGTCTAGGATTTGCCCTCATCAGGCTCATACTTTCGCATATTTCTCGTACTTCATTGCTAGATCCTGGGCTATTTCTGGATTGGATCACGTAGTAAAGTGGTACCACACTGAAGCATTCAATGAAACCTGGTCTGGATAAAAATTCTAGAGGATAACGCATGTTAGGTCAAGGTTAGGTCTAAGATTTGCCCTCATCAGGCTCACAGTTTCGCGTTTTTCACATACTTGTCGAACAGATCCTGGGTTTTTTGTGGTTTGGATCACGTAGTAATGTGGTACCACACTGAAACATTCAATTAAACCTGGTCTTGATAAATATTTTAGAGGATAACTCATGTTAGGTCTGGGATAGGTCTGGGATTAGCCCTCATCAGACTCATACTTTCGCACACTTCACATACTCGTTGACGAGATCCTGGGTTTTTTTCTAGTTTGGATCACGCAGTAATGTGGTACCACACTGAAACAGTCGATCAAACCTGGTTTCGATCAATATTTTTGAGGATAACGCATGTTAGGTCTGGGATAGGTCTGGGATTAGCCCTCATCAGACTCATACTTTCGCTTTCTTCACATACTTGTTGAACGGATCCTGGGCTTTTTCTGGATTGCATCACGTAGTAATGTAGTACCACAATGAAACAGTCAATGAAACCTGGTTTCCATCATTATTTTAGAGGACAACGCAAGTTAGGTCTAGGTAAGGCCTGAGATTTTCACTGATCAGACTCATACAATCGCATTCTTCACATACTTGTTGAACGGATCCTGGGTTTTTTCTGGTTTGGATCACGTAGTAATGTGATACCACACTGAAACATTCAATTAATCCTGGTCTTGATAAATATTCTAGAGGATAACGCATGTTAGGTCAGGGTTACGTCTAGGATTTGCCCTCATCAGGCTCATACTTTCGCATATTTCTCATACTTCATGGCTAGATCCTGGGCTGTTTCTGCATTGTATCACGTAGTAATGTGGTACCACGCTGAAACAGTCAATTAAACCTGGTTTCGATCAATATTTTAGAGGATAACGCAAGTTAGGTCTGGGATAGGTCTAGGATTTGCCCTCATCAGGCTCTTACTATCGCATATTTCTCATACTTCATGGCTAGATCCTCGGCTATTTCTGGATTGGATCACGTAGTAAAGTGGTACCACACTGAAACATTCAATGAAACCTGTTCTGGATAAATATTTTAGAGGATAACGCAAGTTAGGTCTGGGATAGGTCTGGGATTTGCCCTCATCAGGCTCATACTTTCGCGTTTTTCACGTACTTGTTGAACGGATCCTGGGTTTTTTCTGGATTGGGTCACGTAGTAATGTGGAACCACACTGAAACAGTCAATTAAACCTGGTCTTGATAAATATTTTAGAGAATAACGCATGTTAGGTCTGGGTTAGGTCAAGGATTTGCCCTCATCAGGCTCATACATTCGCATATTTCTCGTACTTCATGGCTAGATCCTGGGCTATTTCTGGATTGGATCACGTAGTAAAGTGGTACCACACTGAAACATTCAATGAAACCTGGTCTGGATAAAAATTCTAGAGGATAACGCATGTTAGGTCAAGGTTAGGTCTAAGATTTGCCCTCATCAGGCTCACAGTTTCGCGTTTTTCACATACTTGTCGAACAGATCCTGGGTTTTTTGTGGTTTGGATCACGTAGTAATGTGGTACCACACTGAAGCATTCAATTAAACCTGGTCTTGATAAATATTTTAGAGGATAACGCATGTTAGGTCTGGGATAGGTCTGGGATTAGCCCTCACCAGACTCACACTTTCGCACACTTCACATACTCGTTGACAAGATCCTGGGGTTTTTTCTGGCTTGGATCACGTAGTAATGTGGTTCCACACTGAAACAGTCGATTAAACTTGGCTTCGATCAATATTTTAGAGGATAACGCAAGTTAGGTCTGGGATAGGTCTGGGATTTGCCCTCATCAGGCTCATACTTTCGCGTTTTTCACGTACTTGTTGAACGGATCCTGGGTTTTTTCTGGATTGGGTCACGTAGTAATGTGGGACCACACTGAAACAGTCAATTAAACCTGGTCTTGATAAATATTTTAGAGAATAACGCATGTTAGGTCTGGGTTAGGTCTAGGATTTGCCCTCATCAGGCTCATACTTTCGCATATTACTCGTACTTCATGGCTAGATCCTGGGCTATTTCTGGATTGGATCACGTAGTAAAGTGGTACAACACTGAAACATTCAATGAAACCTGGTCTGGATAAAAATTCTAGAGGATAACGCATGTTAGGTCAAGGTTAGGTCTAAGATTTGCCCTCATCAGGCTCACAGTTTCGCGTTTTTCACATACTTGTCGAACAGATCCTGGGTTTTTTGTGGTTTGGATCACGTAGTAATGTGGTACCACACTGAAACATTCAATTAAACCTGGTCTTGATAAATATTTTAGAGGATAACGCATGTTAGGTCTGGGATAGGTCTGGGATTAGCCCTCATCAGACTCATACTTTCGCACACTTCACATACTCGTTGACGAGATCCTGGGTTTTTTTCTAGTTTGGATCACGCAGTAATGTGGTACCACACTGAAACAGTCGATTAAACCTGGTTTCGATCAATATTTTTGAGGAGAACGCATGTTAGGTCTGGGATAGGTCTGGGATTAGCCCTCATCAGACTCATACTTTCGCTTTCTTCACATACTTGTTGAACGGATCCTGGGCTTTTTCTGGATTGCATCACGTAGTAATGTAGTACCACACTGAAACAGTCGATTAAACCTGGTTTCGATCAATATTTTTGAGGATAACGCATGTTAGGTCTGGGATAGGTCTGGGATTAGCCCTCATCAGACTCATACTTTCGCTTTCTTCACATACTTGTTGAACGGATCCTGGGCTTTTTCTGGTTTGGATCACGTAGTAATGTGGTACCACACTGAAACATTCAATTAATCCTTGTCTTGATAAATATTTTAGAGGATAACGCATGTTAGGTCTGGGTTACGTCTAGGATTTGCCCTCATCAGGCTCATACTTTCGCATATTTCTCATACTTCATGGCTAGATCCTGGGCTGTTTCTGCATTGTATCACGTAGTAATGTGGTACCACGCTGAAACAGTCAATTAAACCTGGTTTCGATCAATATTTTAGAGGATAACGCAAGTTAGGTCTGGGATAGGTCTAGGATTTGCCCTCATCAGGCTCTTACTATCGCATATTTCTCATACTTCATGGCTAGATCCTGGGCTATTTCTGGATTGGATCACGTAGTAAAGTGGTACCACACTGAAACATTCAATGAAACCTGTTCTGGATAAATATTTTAGAGGATAACGCATCTTTGGTCTGGGTTAGGTCTAAGATTTGCCCTCATCAGGCTCACAGTTTCGCGTTTTTCACATACTTGTTAAACAGATCCTGTGTTTTTTCTGGTTTGGATCACGTAGTAATGTGGCACCACACTAAAACAGTCAATTAAACCTGGTTTCGATCAATATTTTAGAGGATCACGCAAGCTAGGTCTGGGATAGGTCTGGGATTAGCCCTCATCAGACTCATACTTTCGCACACTTCACATACTCGTTGACAAGATTCTGGGTTTTTTTCTGGCTTGGATCACGTAGTAATGTGGTTCCACACTGAAACAGTCGATTAAACTTGGCTTCGATCAATATTTTAGAGGATAACGCAAGTTAGGTCTGGGATCGCCAGGCGGCGCCGGGTCGGTCCGGTTGGGGGTAGGAGTGCCTCCCCCTACCGGTCCGACGCAAGGGGAGGCACCCTCGGCGGTCTGGTGCGGCCATGAACGCCCGGCCGCCGAGGGGTGGAAACGGGGTCGCGGGCGGTTGCGAGTTTGGGCTCGCAGCCGCCACTAAACGCGGCCCTGGGACGGATAGCGGCGGGATGGAGTGGCCCCGTCCCGCCGCTATGACGCAGTGTGTCTACTGTGGGGACCGATTGTCCCCCCGGGGGATGGGCGCGAAAGCGCGGGCACGGGGAGGATGCCGGAAGAATGCTTCGAGCGATTCCCGGTATCCTCCCAAAGCGTGCCGAAGGGTCACCGTGGGGTTTTTAGTGGGTAGGTCCCGCGCCTGTCGTTGTACGGTCGCGGGGAATCCCACACACCCCTCCCACCTCTCCCCAAGGAGGTGGGAGGGAGTCTTTCGAAGATTTTCCCCACGACAAAAAAAAAAAAAAAAAAAAAGTTAGGTCTGGGATAGGTCTGGGATTTGCCCTCATCAAGCTCATACTTTCGCGTTTTTCACGTACTTGTTGAACGGATCCTGGGTTTTTTCTGGATTGGGTCACGTAGTAATGTGGAACCACACTGAAACAGTCAATTAAACCTGGTCTTGATAAATATTTTACAGAATAACGCATGTTAGGTCTGGGTTAGGTCTAGGATTTGCCCTCATCAGGCTCATACTTTCGCATATTTCTCGTAATTCATGGCTAGATCCTGGGCTATTTCTGGATTGGATCACGTAGTAAAGTGGTACCACACTGAAACATTCAATGAAACCTGGTCTGGATAAAAATTCTAGAGGATAACGCAAGTTAGGTCAAGGTTAAGTCTAAGATTTGCCGTCATCAGGCTCACAGTTTCGCGTTTTTCACATACTTGTCGAACAGATCCTGGGTTTTTTGTGGTTTGGATCACGTAGTAATGTGGTACCACACTGAAACATTCAATTAAACCTGGTCTTGATAAATATTTTAGAGGATAACGCATGTTAGGTCCGGGAAAGGTCTGGGATTAGCCCTCATCAGACTCATACTTTCGCACACTTCACATACTCGTTGACGAGATCCTGGGTTTTTTTCTAGTTTGGATCACGCAGTAATGTGGTACCACACTGAAACAGTCGATTAAACCTGGTTTCGATCAATATTTTTGAGGATAACGCATGTTAGGTCTGGGATAGGTCTGGGATTAGCCCTCATCAGACTCATACTTTCGCACACTTCACATACTTCATGGCTAGATCCCGGGCTGTTTCTGCATTGTATCACGTAGTAATGTGGTACCACGCTGAAACAGTCAATTAAACCTGGTTTCGATCAATATTTTAGAGGATAACGCAAGTTAGGTCTGGGATAGGTCTAGGATTTGCCCTCATCAGGCTCTTACTATCGCATATTTCTCATACTTCATGGCTAGATCCTGGGCTATTTCTGGATTGGATCGCGTAGTAAAGTGGTACCACACTGAAACATTCAATGAAACCTGTTCTGGATAAATATTTTAGAGGATAACGCATCTTAGGTCTGGGTTAGGTCTAAGATTTGCCCTCATCAGGCTCACAGTTTCGCGTTTTTCACATACTTGTTAAACAGATCCTGTGTTTTTTCTGGTTTGGATCACGTAGTAATGTGGTACCACACTAAAACAGTCAATTAAACCTGGTTTCGATCAATATTTTAGAGGATCACGCAAGCTAGGTCTGGGATAGGTCTGGGATTAGCCCTCATCAGACTCATACTTTCGCACACTTCACATACTCGTTGACAAGATTCTGGGTTTTTTTCTGGCTTGGATCACGTAGTAATGTGGTTCCACACTGAAACAGTCGATTAAACTTGGCTTCGATCAATATTTGAGAGGATAACGCAAGTTAGGTCTGGGATAGGTCTGGGATTTGCCATCATCAGGCTCATACTTTCGCGTTTTTCACATACTTGTTGAACGGATCCTGGGTTTTTTCAGGTTTGGGTCACGTAGTAATGTGGGACCACACTGAAACAGTCAATTAAACCTGGTTTCGACCAATATTTTAGAGAATAATTCATGTTAGGTCTAGGTTAGGTCTGGGATTTGCTCTCATCAGGCTCATACTTTCGCACACTTCACATACTTCATGGCTAGATCCCGGGCTGTTTCTGCATTGTATCACGTAGTAATGTGGTACCACGCTGAAACAGTCAATTAAACCTGGTTTCGATCAATATTTTAGAGAATAACGCATGTTAGGTCTGGGTTAGGTCTAGGATTTGCCCTCATCAGGCTCATACATTCGCATATTTCTCGTACTTCATGGCTAGATCCTGGGCTATTTCTGGATTGGATCACGTAGTAAAGTGGTACCACACTGAAACATTCAATGAAACCTGGTCTGGATAAAAATTCTAGAGGATAACGCATGTTAGGTCAAGGTTAGGTCTAAGATTTGCCCTCATCAGGCTCACAGTTTCGCGTTTTTCACATACTTGTCGAACAGATCCTGGGTTTTTTGTGGTTTGGATCACGCAGTAATGTGGTACCACACTGAAGCATTCAATTAAACCTGGTCTTGATAAATATTTTAGAGGATAACGCATGTTAGGTCTGGGATAGGTCTGGGATTAGCCCTCATCAGACTCACACTTTCGCACACTTCACATACTCGTTGACAAGATCCTGGGGTTTTTTCTGGCTTGGATCACGTAGTAATGTGGTTCCACACTGAAACAGTCGATTAAACTTGGCTTCGATCAATATTTTAGAGGATAACGCAAGTTAGGTCTGGGATAGGTCTGGGATTTGCCCTCATCAGGCTCATACTTTCGCGTTTTTCACGTACTTGTTGAACGGATCCTGGGTTGTTTCTGGATTGGGTCACGTAGTAATGTGGGACCACACTGAAACAGTCAATTAAACCTGGTCTTGATAAATATTTTAGAGAATAACGCATGTTAGGTCTGGGTTAGGTCTAGGATTTGCCCTCATCAGGCTCATACTTTCGCATATTTCTCGTACTTCATGGCTAGATCCTGGGCTATTTCTGGATTGGATCACACAGTAAAGTGGTACAACACTGAAACATTCAATGATACCTGGTCTGGATAAAAATTCTAGAGGATAACGCATGTTAGGTCAAGGTTAGGTCTAAGATTTGCCCTCATCAGGCTCACAGTTTCGCGTTTTTCACATACTTGTCGAACAGATCCTGGGTTTTTTGTGGTTTGGATCACGTAGTAATGTGGTACCACACTGAAACATTCAATTAAACCTGGTCTTGATAAATATTTTAGAGGATAACGCATGTTAGGTCTGGGATAGGTCTGGGATTAGCCCTCATCAGACTCATACTTTCGCACACTTCACATACTCGTTGACGAGATCCTGGGTTTTTTTCTAGTTGGGATCACGCAGTAATGTGGTACCACACTGAAGCAGTCGATTAAACCTGGTTTCGATCAATATTTTTGAGGATAACGCATGTTAGGTCTGGGATAGGTCTGGGATTTGCCCTCATGAGGCTCATACTTTCGCGTTTTTCACATACTTGTTGAACGGATCCTGGGTTTTTTCAGGTTTGGGTCACGTAGTAATGTGGGACCACACTGAAACAGTCAATTAAACCTGGTTTCGACCAATATTTTAGAGAATAATTCATGTTAGGTCTAGGTTAGGTCTGGGATTTGCTCTCATCAGGCTCATACTTTCGCACACTTCACATACTTGTAGAACGGATCCTGGGTTTTTTCTGGTTTGGATCACGTAGTAGTGTGGTACCACACTGAAACAGTCCATTAAACCTGGTTTCGCTCAATATTTTAGAGGATAACGCATGTTAGGTCTAGGTCAGTCCTGGGATTTTCACTCATCAGACTCATACTTTCGGATTCTTCACATACTTGTTGAACGGATCCTGGGTTTTTTCTGGTTTGGATCACGTAGTAATGTGGGTCCACACTGAAACAATCAATTAAACCTGGTCTTGATAAATATTTTTTGGAGGATAACGCATGTTAGGTCTGGGATAGGTCTGGGATTTGCCCTCATCAGACTCATACTTTCGCACACTTCACATACTCGTTGAACGGATCCTGGGTTTTTTCTGGTTTGGAACACGTAGTAATGTGGTACCACACTGAAACATTCAATTAAACCTGGTCTTGACAAATATTTTAGAGAATAACGCATGTTAGGTCTGGGTTAGGTCTAGGATTTGCCCTCATCAGGCTCATACTTTCGCATATTTCTCATACTTCATGGCTAGATCCTGGGCTATTTCTGGATTGGGTCACGTAGTAAAGTGGTACCACACTGAAACATTCAATGAAACCTGGTCTGGATAAAAATTTTAGAGGATAACGCATGTTAGGTCAAGGTTAGGTCTAAGATTTGCCCTCATCAGGCTCACAGTTTCGCGTTTTTCACATACTTGTTAAACAGATCCTGGGTTTTTTCTGGTTTGGATCACGTAGTAATGTGGAACCACACTGAAGCAGTCAATTAAACCTGGTCTTGATAAATATTTTAGAGAATAACGCATGTTAGGTCTGGGTTAGGTCTAGGATTTGCCCTCATCAGGCTCATACTTTCGCATATTTCTCGTACTTCATGGCTAGATCCTGGGCTATTTCTGGATTGGATCACGTAGTAAAGTGGTACCACACTGAAACATTCAATGAAACCTGGTCTGGATAAAAATTCTAGAGAATAACGCATGTTTGGTCAAGGTTAGGTCTAAGATTTGCCCTCATCAGGCTCACAGTTCCGCGTTTTTCACATACTTGTCGAACAGATCCTGGGTTTTTTGTGGTTTGGATCACGTAGTAATGTGGTACCACACTGAAACATTCAATTAAACCTGGTCTTGATAAATATTTTAGAGGATAACGCATGTTAGGTCTGGGATAGGTCTGGGATTAGCCCTCATCAGACTCATACTTTCGCACACTTCACATACTCGTTGACGAGATCCTGGGTTTTTTTCTAGTTTGGATCACGCAGTAATGTGGTACCACACTGAAACAGTCGATTAAACCTGGTTTCGATCAATATTTTTGAGGATAACGCATGTTAGGTCTGGGATAGGTCTGGGATTAGCCCTCATCAGACTCATACTTTCGCTTTCTTCACATACTTGTTGAACGGGTCCTGGGCTTTTTCTGGATTGCATCACGTAGTAATGTAGTACCACACTGAAACAGTCGATTAAACCTGGTTTCGATCAATATTTTTGAGGATAACGCATGTTAGGTCTGGGATAGGTCTGGGATTAGCCCTCATCAGACTCATACTTTCGCTTTCTTCACATACTTGTTGAACGGATCCTGGGCTTTTTCTGGCTTGGATCACGTAGTAATGTGGTGCCACACTGAAACATTCAATTAATCCTGGTCTTGATAAATATTTTAGAGGATAACGCATGTTAGGTCTGGGTTACGTCTAGGATTTGCCCTCATCAGGCTCATACTTTCGCATATTTCTCATACTTCATGGCTAGATCCTGGGCTGTTTCTGCATTGTATCACGTAGTAATGTGGTACCACGCTGAAACAGTCAATTACACCTGGTTTCGATCAATATTTTAGAGGATAACGCAAGTTAGGTCTGGGATAGGTCTAGGATTTGCCCTCATCAGGCTCTTACTATCGCATATTTCTCATACTTCATGGCTAGATCCTGGGCTATTTCTGGATTGGATCACGTAGTAAAGTGGTACCACACTGAAACATTCAATGAAACCTGTTCTGGATAAATATTTTAGAGGATAACGCATCTTAGGTCTGGGTTGGGTCTAAGATTTGCCCTCATCAGGCTCACAGTTTCGCGTTTTTCACATACTTGTTAAACAGATCCTGTGTTTTTTCTGGTTTGGATCACGTAGTAATGTGGTACCACACTAAAACAGTCAATTAAACCTGGTTTCGATCAATATTTTAGAGGATCACGCAAGCTAGGTCTGGGATAGGTCTGGGATTAGCCCTCATCAGACTCATACTTTCGCACACTTCACATACTCGTTGACAAGATTCTGGGTTTTTTTCTGGCTTGGATCACGTAGTAATGTGGTTCCACACTGAAACAGTCGATTAAACTTGGCTTCGATCAATATTTTAGAGGATAACGCAAGTTAGGTCTGGGATAGGTCTGGGATTTGCCCTCATCAGGCTCATACTTTCGCGTTTTTCATGTACTTGTTGAACGGATCCTGGGTTTTTTCTGGATTGGGTCACGTAGTAATGTGGAACCACACTGAAACAGTCAATTAAACCTGGTCTTGATAAATATTTTAGAGAATAAGGCATGTTAGGTCTGGGTTAGGTCTAGGATTTGCCCTCATCAGGCTCATACTTTCGCATATTTCTCGTACTTCATGGCTAGATCCTGGGCTATTTCTGGATTGGATCACGTAGTAAAGTGGTACCACACTGAAGCATTCAATGAAACCTGGTCTGGATAAAAATTCTAGAGGATAACGCATGTTAGGTCAAGGTTAGGTCTAAGATTTGCCCTCATCAGGCTCACAGTTTCGCGTTTTTCACATACTTGTCGAACAGATCCTGGGTTTTTTGTGGTTTGGATCACGTAGTAATGTGGTACCACACTGAAACATTCAATTAAACCTGGTCTTGATAAATATTTTAGAGGATAACTCATGTTAGGTCTGGGATAGGTCTGGGATTAGCCCTCATCAGACTCATACTTTCGCACACTTCACATACTCGTTGACGAGATCCTGGGTTTTTTTCTAGTTTGGATCACGCAGTAATGTGGTACCACACTGAAACAGTCGATTAAACCTGGTTTCGATCAATATTTTTGAGGATAACGCATGTTAGGTCTGGGATAGGTCTGGGATTAGCCCTCATCAGACTCATACTTTCGCTTTCTTCACATACTTGTTGAACGGATCCTGGGCTTTTTCTGGATTGCATCACGTAGTAATGTAGTACCACAATGAAACAGTCAATGAAACCTGGTTTCCATCATTATTTTAGAGGACAACGCAAGTTAGGTCTAGGTAAGGCCTGAGATTTTCACTGATCAGACTCATACAATCGCATTCTTCACATACTTGTTGAACGGATCCTGGGTTTTTTCTGGTTTGGATCACGTAGTAATGTGATACCACACTGAAACATTCAATTAATCCTGGTCTTGATAAATATTTTAGAGGATAACGCATGTTAGGTCAGGGTTACGTCTAGGATTTGCCCTCATCAGGCTCATACTTTCGCATATTTCTCATACTTCATGGCTAGATCCTGGGCTGTTTCTGCATTGTATCACGTAGTAATGTGGTACCACGCTGAAACAGTCAATTAAACCTGGTTTCGATCAATATTTTAGAGGATAACGCATGTTAGGTCTAGGTCAGTCCTGGGATTTTCACTCATCAGACTCATACTTTCGGATTCTTCACATACTTGTTGAACGGATCCTGGGTTTTTTCTGGTTTGGATCACGTAGTAATGTGGGGCCACACTGAAACAATCAATTAAACCTGGTCTTGATAAATATTTTTTGGAGGATAACGCATGTTAGGTCTGGGATAGGTCTGGGATTTGCCCTCATCAGACTCATAGTTTCGCGTTTTTCACATACTTGTCGAACAGATCCTGGGTTTTTTGTGGTTTGGATCACGTAGTAATGTGGTACCACACTGAAACATTCAATTAAACCTGGTCTTGATAAATATTTTAGAGGATAACGCATGTTAGGTCTGGGATAGGTCTGGGATTAGCCCTCGTCAGACTCTTACTTTCGCACACTACACATACTCGTTGACGAGATCCTGGGTTTTTTTCTAGTTTGGATCACGCAGTAATGTGGTACCACACTGAAACAGTCGATTAAACCTGGTTTCGATCAATATTTTTGAGGATAACGCAAGTTAGGTCTGGGATAGGTCTGGGATTTGCCCTCATCAGGCTCATACTTTCGCGTTTTTCACGTACTTGTTGAACGGATCCTGGGTTTTTTCTGGATTGGGTCACGTAGTAATGTGGAACCACACTAAAAGAGTCAATTAAACCTGGTTTCGATCAATATTTTAGAGGATCACGCAAGCTAGGTCTGGGATAGGTCTGGGATTAGCCCTCATCAGACTCATACTTTCGCTTTCTTCACATACTTGTTGAACGGGTCCTGGGCTTTTTCTGGATTGCATCACGTAGTAATGTAGTACCACACTGAAACAGTCGATTAAACCTGGTTTCGATCAATATTTTTGAGGACAACGCATGTTAGGTCTGGGTTAGGTCTAGGATTTGCCCTCATCAGGCTCATACTTTCGCATATTTCTCGTACTTCATGGCTAGATCCTGGGCTATTTCTGGATTGGATCACGTAGTAAAGTGGTACCACACTGAAACATTCAATGAAACCTGGTCTGGATAAAAATTCTAGAGGTTAACGCATGTTAGGTCAAGGTTAGGTCTAAGATTTGCCCTCATCAGGCTCACAGTTTCGCGTTTTTCACATACTTGTCGAACAGATCCTGGGTTTTTTGTGGTTTGGATCACGTAGTAATGTGGTACCACACTGAAACATTCAATTAAACCTGGTCTTGATAAATATTTTAGAGGATAACGCATGTTAGGTCTGGGATAGGTCTGGGATTAGCCCTCATCAGACTCATACTTTCGCACACTTCACATACTCGTTGACGAGATCCTGGGTTTTTTTCTAGTTTGGATCACGCAGTAATGTGGTACCACACTGAAACAGTCGATTAAACCAGGTTTCGATCAATATTTTTGAGGATAACGCATGTTAGGTCTGGGATAGGTCTGGGATTAGCCCTCATCAGACTCATACTTTCGCTTTCTTCACATACTTATTGAACGGGTCCTGGGCTTTTTCTGCATTGTATCACGTAGTAATGTGGTACCACGCTGAAACAGTCAATTAAACCTGGTTTCCATCAATATTTTAGAGGACAACGCAAGTTAGGTCTAGGTAAGGCCTCAGATTTTCACTGATCAGACTCATACAATCGCATTCTTCACATACTTGTTGAACGGATCCTGGGTTTTTTCTGGTTTGGATCACGTAGTAATGTGATACCACACTGAAACATTCAATTAATCCTGGTGTTGATAAATATTTTAGAGGATAACGCATGTTAGGTCTGGGTTACGTCTAGGATTTGCCCTCATCAGGCTCATACTTTCGCATATTTCTCATACTTCATGGCAAGATCCCGGGCTGTTTCTGCATTGTATCACGTAGTAATGTGGTACCACGCTGAAACAGTCAATTAAACCTGGTTTCGATCAATATTTTAGAGGATAACGCAAGTTAGGTCTGGGATAGGTCTAGGATTTGCCCTCATCAGGCTCTTACTATCGCATATTTCTCATACTTCATGGCTAGATCCTGGGCTATTTCTGGATTGGATCGCGTAGTAAAGTGGTACCACACTGAAACATTCAATGAAACCTGTTCTGGATAAATATTTTAGAGGATAACGCATCTTAGGTCTGGGTTAGGTCTAAGATTTGCCCTCATCAGGCTCACAGTTTCGCGTTTTTCACATACTTGTTAAACAGATCCTGTGTTTTTTCTGGTTTGGATCACGTAGTAATGTGGTACCACACTAAAACAGTCGCTTAAACCTGGTTTCGATCAATATTTTAGAGGATCACGCAAGCTAGGTCTGGGATAGGTCTGGGATTAGCCCTCATCAGACTCATACTTTCGCATACTTCACATACTCGTTGACAAGATTCTGGGTTTTTTTCTGGCTTGGATCACGTAGTAATGTGGTTCCACACTGAAACAGTCGATTAAACTTGGCTTCGATCAATATTTTAGAGGATAACGCAAGTTAGGTCTGGGATAGGTCTGGGATTAACCCTCATCAGACTCTTACTTTCGCACACTTCACATACTCGTTGACGAGATCCTGGGTTTTTTTCTAGTTTGGATCACGCAGTAATGTGGTACCACACTGAAACAGTCGATTAAACCTGGTTTCGATCAATATTTTTGAGGATAACGCATGTTAGGTCTGGGATAGGTCTGGGATTAGCCCTCATCAGACTCATACTTTCGCTTTCTTCACATACTTGTTGAACGGATCCTGGGCTTTTTCTGGATTGCATCACGTAGTAATGTAGTACCACACTGAAACAGTCAATGAAACCTGGTTTCCATCAATATTTTAGAGGACAACGCAAGTTAGGTCTAGGTAAGGCCTCAGATTTTCACTGATCAGACTCATACAATCGCATTCTTCACATACTTGTTGAACGGATCCTGGGTTTTTTCTGGTTTGGATCACGTAGTAATGTGATACCACACTGAAACATTCAATTAATCCTGGTCTTGATAAATATTTTAGAGGATAACGCATGTTAGGTCTGGGTTACGTCTAGGATTTGCCCTCATCAGGCTCATACTTTCGCATATTTCTCATACTTCATGGCTAGATCCCGGGCTGTTTCTGCATTGTATCACGTAGTAATGTGGTACCACGCTGAAACAGTCAATTAAACCTGGTTTCAATCAATATTTTAGAGGATAACGCAAGTTAGGTCTGGGATAGGTCTAGGATTTGCCCTCATCAGGCTCTTACTATCGCATATTTCTCATACTTCATGGCTAGATCCTGGGCTATTTCTGGATTGGATCGCGTAGTAAAGTGGTACCACACTGAAACATTCAATGAAACCTGTTCTGGATAAATATTTTAGAGGATAACGCATCTTAGGTCTGGGTTAGGTCTAAGATTTGCCCTCATCAGGCTCACAGTTTCGCGTTTTTCACATACCTGTTAAACAGATCCTGTGTTTTTTCTGGTTTGGATCACGTAGTAATGTGGTACCACACTAAAACAGTCAATTAAACCTGGTTTCGATCAATATTTTAGTGGATCACGCAAGCTAGGTCTGGGATAGGTCTGGGATTAGCCCTCATCAGACTCATACTTTCGCACACTTCACATACTCGTTGACAAGATTCTGGGTTTTTTTCTGGCTTGGATCACGTAGTAATGTGGTTCCACACTGAAACAGTCGATTAAACTTGGCTTCGATCAATATTTTAGAGGATAACGCAAGTTAGGTCTGGGATAGGTCTGGGATTTGCCCTCATCAGGCTCATACTTTCGCGGTTTTCACATACTTGTTGAACGGATCCTGGGTTTTTTCAGGTTTGGGTCACGTAGTAATGTGGGACCACACTGAAACAGTCAATTAAACCTGGTTTCGACCAATATTTTAGAGAATAATTCATGTTAGGTCTAGGTTAGGTCTGGGAGTTGCTCTCATCAGGCTCATACTTTCGCACACTTCACATACTTGTAGAACGGATCCTGGGTTTTTTCTGGTTTGGATCACGTAGTAGTGTGGTACCACACTGAAACAGTCCATTAAACCTGGTTTCGCTCAATATTTTAGAGGATAACGCATGTTAGGTCTAGGTCAGTCCTGGGATTTTCACTCATCAGACTCATACTTTCGGATTCTTCACATACTTGTTGAACGGATCCTGGGTTTTTTCTGGTTTGGATCACGTAGTAATGTGGGGCCACACTGAAACAATCAATTAAACCTGGTCTTGATAAATATTTTTTGGAGGATAACGCATGTTAGGTCTGGGATAGGTCTGGGATTTGCCCTCATCAGGCTCATACTTTCGCAAATTTCTCATACTTCATGGCTAGATCCTGGGCTATTTCTGGATTGGGTCACGTAGTAAAGTGGTACCACACTGAAACATTCAATGAAACCTGGTCTGGATAAAAATTTTAGAGGATAACGCATGTTAGGTCAAGGTTAGGTCTAAGATTTGCCCTCATCAGGCTCACAGTTTCGCGTTTTTCACATACTTTGTTAAACAGATCCTGGGTTTTTTCTGGTTTGGATCACGTAGTAATGTGGTACCACACTAAAACAGTCAATTAAACCTGGTTTCGATCAATATTTTAGAGGATCACGCATGTTAGGTCTGGGATAGGTCTGGGATTAGCCCTCATCAGACTCATACTTTCGCACACTTCACATACTCGTTGACAAGATCCTGGGTTTTTTTCTGGCTTGGATCACGTAGTAATGTGGTTCCACACTGAAACAGTCGATTAAACTTGGCTTCGATCAATATTTTAGAGGATAACGCAGGTTAGGTCTGGGATAGGTCTGGGATTTGCCCTCATCAGGCTCATACTTTCGCGTTTTTCACGTACTTGTTGAACGGATCCTGGGTTTTTTCTGGTTTGGATCACGTAGTAATGTGGTACCACACTAAAACAGTCAATTAAACCTGGTTTCGATCAATATTTTAGAGGATCACGCATGTTAGGTCTGGGATAGGTCTGGGATTTGCCCTCATCAGGCTCATACTTTCGCGTTTTTCACGTACTTGTTGAACGGATCCTGGGTTTTTTCTGTATTGGGTCACGTAGTAATGTTGGACCACACTGAAACAGTCAATTAAACCTGGTCTTGATAAATATTTTAGAGAATAACGCATGTTAGGTCTGGGTTAGGTCTAGGATTTGCCCTCATCAGGCTCATACTTTCGCATATTTCTCGTACTTCATGGCTAGATCCTGGGCTATTTCTGGATTGGATCACGTAGTCAAGTGGTACCACACTGAAACATTCAATGAAGCCTGGTCTGGATAAAAATTCTAGAGGATAACGCATGTTAGGTCAAGGTTATGTCTAAGATTTGCCCTCATCAGGCTCACAGTTTCGCGTTTTTCACATACTTGTCGAACAGATCCTGGGTTTTTTGTGGTTTGGATCACGTAGTAATGTGGTACCACACTGAAACATTCAATTAAACCTGGTCTTGATAAATATTTTAGAGGATAACGCATGTTAGGTCTGGGATAGGTCTGGGATTAGCCCTCATCAGACTCATACTTTCGCACACTTCACATACTCGTTGACGAGATCCTGGGTTTTTCTCTAGTTTGGATCACGCAGTAATGTGGTACCACACTGAAACAGTCGATTAATCCTGGTTTCGATCAATATTTTTGAGGATAACGCATGTTAGGTCTGGGATAGGTCTGGGATTAGCCCTCATCAGACTCATACTTTCGCATTCTTCACATACTTGTTGAACGGGTCCTGGGCTTTTTCTGGATTGCATCACGTAGTAATGTAGTACCACACTGAAACAGTCGATTAAACCTGGTTTCGATCAATATTTTTGAGGATAACGCATGTTAGGTCTGGGATAGGTCTGGGATTAGCCCTCATCAGACTCATACTTTCGCTTTCTTCACATACTTGTTGAACGGATCCTGGGCTTTTTCTGGTTTGGATCACGCAGTAATGTGGTACCACACTGAAACAGTCGATTAAACCTGGTTTCGATCAATATTTTTGAGGATAACGCATGTTAGGTCTGGGATAGGTCTGGGATTAGCCCTCATCAGACTCATACTTTCGCTTTCTTCACATAATTGTTGAACGGAACCTGAGCTTTTTCTGGATTGCATCACGTAGTAATGTAGTACCACACTGAAACAGTCAATGAAACCTGGTTTCCATCAATATTTTAGAGGACAACGCAAGTTGGGTCTAGGTAAGGCCTGAGATTTTCACTGATCAGACTCATACAATCGCATTCTTCACATACTTGTTGAACGGATCCTGGGTTTTTTCTGGTTTGGATCACGTAGTAATGTGATACCACACTGAAACATTCAATTAATCCTGGTCTTGATAAATATTTTAGAGGATAACGCATGTTAGGTCTAGGACAGTCCTGGGATTTTCACTCATCAGACTCATACTTTCGGATTCTTCACATACTTGTCGAACAGATCCTGGGTTTTTTGTGGTTTGGATCACGTAGTAATGTGGTACCACACTGAAACATTCAATTAAACCTGGTCTTGATAAATATTTTAGAGGATAACGCATGTTAGGTCTGGGATAGGTCTGGGATTAGCCCTCATCAGACTCATACTTTCGCACACTTCACATACTCGTTGACGAGATCCTGGGTTTTTTTCTAGTTTCGATCACGCAGTAATGTGGTACCACACTGAAACAGTCGATTAAACCTGGTTTCGATCAATATCTTTGGGGATAACGCATGTTAGGTCTGGGATAGGTCTGGGATTTGCCCTCAGCAGGCTCATACTTTCGCTTTCTTCATACTTGTTGAACGGATCCTGGGCTTTTTCTGGATTGCATCACGTAGTAATGTAGTACCACACTGAAACAGTCAATGAAACCTGGTTTCCATCAATATTTTAGAGGACAACGCAAGTTAGGTCTAGGTAAGGCCTGAGATTTTCACTGATCAGACTCATACATTCGCATTCTTCACATACTTGTTGAACGGATCCTGGGTTTTTTCTGGTTTGGATCACGTAGTAATGTGGTACCACTCTGAAACATTCAATTAAACCTGGTCTTGATAAATATTTTAGAGGATAACGCATGTTAGGTCTGGGTTACGTCTAGGATTTGCCCTCATCAGGCTCATACTTTCGCATATTTCTCATACTTCATGGCTAGATCCTGGGCTGTTTCTGCATTGTATCACGTAGTAATGTGGTACCACGCTGAAACAGTCAATCAAACCTGGTTTCGATCAATATTTTAGCGGATAACGCAAGTTAGGTCTGGGGTAGGTCTTGGATTTGCCCTCATCAGACTCTTGCTATCGCATATTTCTCATACTTCATGGCTAGATCCTGGGCTATTTGTGGATTGGATCACGTAGTAAAGTGGTACCACACTGAAACATTCAATGAAACCTGTTCTGGATAAATATTTTAGAGGATAACGCATCTTAGGTCTGGGTTAGGTCTAAGATTTGCCCTCATCAGGCTCACAGTTTCGCGTTTTTCACATACTTGTTAAACAGATCCCGGGTTTTTTCTGGTTTGGATCACGTAGTAATGTGGTACCACACTAAAACAGTCAATTAAACCTGGTTTCGATCAATATTTTAGAGGATCACGCATGTTAGGTCTGGGATAGGTCTGGGATTTGCCCTCATCAGGCTCATACTTTCGCGTTTTTCACGTACTTGTTGAACGGATCCTGGGTTTTTTTCTGGCTTGGATCACGTAGTAATGTGGTACCACACTGAAACAGTCGATTAAACCTGGTTTCGATCAATATTTTAGAGGATAACGCAAGTTAAGTCTGGGATTGGTCTGGGATTTGACCTCATCAGACTCATACTTTCGCACACTTCACATACTCGTTGAACAGATCCTGGGTTACTTTCTGGTTTGGAGCACATAGTAATGTGGTACCACACCGAAACAGTCGATTAAACCAGGTTTCGATCAATATTTTTGAGGATAACGCATGTTAGGTCTAGGTTAGGCCTGGGATCTTCACTCATCAGACTCATACTTTCGCATTCTTCACATACTTGTAGAACGGATCCTGGGTTTTTTCTGGTTAGGATCACGTAGTAATGTGGGACCACACTGAAACAGTCAATTAAACCTGGTCTTGATAAATATTTTAGAGGATAGCGCATGTTAGGTCTAGGTCAGTCCTGGGATTTTCTCTCATCAGGCTCATTCTTTCGCATATTTCTCATACTTGATGGCTAGATCCTGGGCTTTTTCTGGATTGGATCACGTAGTAATGAAGTACAACACTGAAACAGTCAATTAAACCTGGTTTCCATCAATATTTTAGAGGACAGCGCATGTTAGGTCTAGGTTAGGCTTGGGATTTGCCCTGATCAGGGTCATACTTTCGCAGTTTTAACATACAAGTTGACCTGATCGAGGGTTTTTTCTGCTTTGGATCACGTAGTAAAGTGGTACCACACTGAAACAGTCCATTAAACCTGGTTTGGATCAATATTTTAGAGGATAACGCATGTTAGGTCTAGGTTAGGTCTGGGATTTTCGCTCATGAGACTCATACTTTCGCATTCTTCACATACTTGTTGAACGGATCCTGGGTTTTTTCTGGTTTGGTTCATGTAGTAATGTGGTACCACACTGAAACATTCAATTAAACCTGGTCTTGATAAATATTTCAGAGGATAACGCATGTTAGGTTTGGCTTAGGTCTAGGAATTGCCCTCAGCAGGCTCATACTTTCGCATATTTCTCATACTTCATGGCTAGATCCTGGGCTGTTTCTGGTTTGTATCACGTAGTAATGTGGTACCACGCTGAAACAGTCAATTAAACCTGGTTTCGATCAATATTTTAGAGGACAACGCAAGTTAGGTCTGGCATAGGTCTGGGATTCGCCCTCATCAGGCTCATACTTTCGCGTTTTTCACATACTTGTTGAACAGATCGTGGGATTTTTCTGGTTTGTATCACGTAGTAGTGTGGTACCACACTGAAACAGTCCATTAAACCTGGTTTGGATCAATTGTTTAGAGGATAACTCATGTTAGGTCTGGGATAGGTATGGGATTTGCCCTCATCAGACTCATACTTTCGCACACTTCACATACTCGTTGAACAGATCCTGGGTTATTTTCTGGTTTGGATCACATAGTAATGTGGTACCACACTGAAACAGTCGATTAAACCAGGTTTCGAACGATATTTTTGAGGATAACGCATGTTAGGTCTAGGTTAGGCCTGGGATTTTCACTCATCAGACTCATACTTTCGCATTCTTCACATACTTGTAGAACGGATGCTGGGTTTTTTCTGAATTGGATCACGTTGTAATGTGGGACCACACTGAAACAATCAATTAAACCTGGTCTTGATAAATATTTTAGAGGATCACGCATGTTAGGTCTGGGATAGGTCTGGGATTTGCCCTCATCAGGCTCATACTTTCGCGTTTTTCACGTACTTGTTGAACGGATCCTGGGTTTTTTTCTGGCTTGGATCACGTAGTAATGTGGTACCACACTGAAACAGTCGATTAAACCTGGTTTCGATCAATATTTTAGAGGATAACGCAAGTTAAGTCTGGGATTGGTCTGGGATTTGACCTCATCAGACTCATACTTTCGCACACTTCACATACTCGTTGAACAGATCCTGGGTTACTTTCTGGTTTGGAGCACATAGTAATGTGGTACCACGCTGAAACAGTCAATTAAACCTGGTTTCGATCAATATTTTAGAGGACAACGCAAGTTAGGTCTGGCATAGGTCTGGGATTCGCCCTCATCAGGCTCATACTTTCGCGTTTTTCACATACTTGTTGAACAGGTCCTGGGTTTTTTCTGGTTTGGGTCACGAAGTAATGTGGTACCACACTGAAACAGTCGATTAAACCAGGTTTCGATCAATATTTTAGAGGACAACGCATGTTAGGTCTGGGTTAGGTCTGGGATTTGCCCTCGTCAGGCTCATACTTTCGCATATTTCTCATACTTCATGGCTAGATCCTGGGCTATTTCTGGATGGGATCACGTAGTAATGTGGTACCACACTGAAACAGTCGATTAAACCAGGTTTCGATCAATATTTTTGAGGATAACGCAAGTTAGGTCTGGGATAGGTCTGGGATTTGCCCTCGTCAGGCTCATACTTTCGCATTCTTCACATACTTGTTGAACGGATCCTGGGTTTTTTCTGGTTTGGATCACGTAGTAATGTGGGACCACACTTAAACAGTCGATTAAACCTGGTTTCGATCATATATTTTAGAGGATAACGCAAGTTTGGTCTGGGATAGGTCTGGGATTTGCCCTCATCAGGCTCATACTTTCGCGTCTTTCACATACTTGTTGAACAGGTCCTGGGTTTTTTCTGGTTTGGGTCACGAAGTAATGTGGTACCACACTGAAACAGTCGATTAAACCAGGTTTCGATCAATATTTTAGAGGACAACGCATGTTAGGTCTGGGTTAGGTCTGGGATTTGACCTCATCAGGCTCATTCTTTCGCGTTTATCACATACTTGTTTAACAGATCCTGGGTTTTTCCGGTTTGGGTCACGTAGTAGTGTGGTACCTCACTGAAACAGTCGATTAAACCTGGTTTCGATCAATATTTTTGATGATAACGCATGTTAGGTCTAGGTTAGGCCGGGGATTTTCACTCATCAGACTCATACTTTCGTATTCTTCACATACTTGTTGAACGGATCCAGGGTTTTTTCTGGTTTGGATTACGTAGTAATGAGGGACCACACTGAAACAATCAAATAAACCTGGTCTTGATAAATATTTTAGAGGATAACGCATGTTAGGTCTGCGTTAGGTCTAGGATTTGCCCTCGTCAGGATCATACTTTCGCATATTTCTCATACTTCATGGCTAGATCCTCGGCTATTTCTGGATTGGATCACGTAGTAATGTGGTACCACACTGAAACAGTCGATTAAACCTGGTTTGGATCAATATTTTAGAGGATAACGCATGTTAGGTCTAGGTTAGGCCTGGGATTTTCACTCATCAGACTCATACTTTCGCAGTTTTAACATGCATGTTGACCTGATCGAGGGTTTTTTCTGCCTTGGATCACGTAGTAATGAAGTGCAACACTGAAACAGTCAATTAAACCTGGTTTCCATCAATAGTTTAGAGGACAACGCATGTTAGGTCTAGGTTAGGCCTGGGATTTGCCCACATCAGGGTCATACTTTCGCAGTTTTAACATACATGTTGACCTGATCGAGGGTTTTTTCTGCTTTGGATCACGGAGTAAAGTGGTACCACACTGAAACAGTCCATTAAACCTGGTTTGGATCAATATTTTTGAGGATAGCGCATGATAGGTCTAGGTTAGCCCTGGGATTTTCACTCATCAGACTCATACTTTCGCATTCTTCACATACTTGTTGAACAGATACAGGGTTTTTTCTGGTTTGATTCACGTAGTAATGTGGTACCACACTGAAACTGTTGATTTAACCTGGTTTCGATTAATATTTTAGAGGATAACGCATGTTAGGTCTAGGTTAGGCCTGGGATTTTCACTCATCAGACTCATACTTTCGCACACTTCACATACTCGTTGACAAGATCCTGGGTTTTTTTCTGGTTTGGATCACGTAGTAATGTGGTACCACACTGAAACATTCAATTAAACCTGGTCTTGATAAATATTTTAGAGGTTAACGCATGTTAGGTTTGGGTTAGGTCTTGGATTTGCCCTCAACAGTCTCAAACTTTCGCATATCTCTCATACTTCATGGCTAGACCCTGGGCTGTTTCTGGATTGTATCACGTAGTAATGTGGTACCACGCTGAAACTGTCAATTAAACCTGATTTCGATCAATATTTTAGAGGATACCGTAAGTTAGGTCTGGGATAGGTCTGGGATTCGCCCTCATCAGGCTCATACTTTCGCATATTTCTCATACTTGATGGCTAGATCCTGGGTTCTTCCCGGTTTGGGTCACGTAGTAGTGTGGTACCACACTGAAACAGTCGATTAAACCTGGTTTCGAACAATATTTTTTAGGATAACGCATGTTAGGTCTAGGTTAGGCCGGGGATTTTCACTCATCAAACTCATACTTTCGCATTCTTCACATACTTGTTGAACGGATCCTGGGTTTTTACTGGTTTGGATCACGTAGTAATGTGGTACCACACTGAAACATTCAATTAAGCCTGGTTTTGATCAATATTTTAGAGAATAATTCATGTTAGGTCCAGGTTAGGTCTGGGATTTGCTCTCGTCGGGCTCATTCTTTCGCATATTTCTCATACTTGATGGCTAGATCCTGGGCTTTTTCCGGATTGCATCACGTAGTAATGAAGTACAACACTGAAACAGTCAATCAAGCCTGGTTTCCATCAATATTTTAGAGGACAACGCTTGTTAGGTCTAGGTTAGGCCTGGGATTTGCTCTCATCAGGGTCATACTTTCGCAGTTTTAACATACATGTTGACGTGCTCGAGGGTTTTTTCTGCTTTGTATCACGTAGTAAAAAGGTACCACACTGAAAGAGTCCATTAAACCTGGTTTGGATCAATATTTTAGAGGATAACGCATGTTAGGTCTAGGTTAGCCCTGGAATTTTCACTCATCAGACTCATACTTTCGCATTCTTCACATACTTGTTGAACGGATCCTGGGTTTCTTCTGGTTTGGTTCACGTAGTAATGTGATACCACACTGGAACATTCTATTAAACCTGGTCTTGATAAATATTTTAGAGGATAACGCATGTTAGGTTTGGGTTTGGTCTAGGATTTGCCCTCATCAGGCTCATACTTTCGCATATTTCTCATACTTCATGGCTAGATCCTGGGCTGTTTCTGGATTGTATCACGTAGCAATGTGGTACCACGCTGAAACAGTCAATTAAACCTGGTTTCGTTCAATATTTTAGAGGATAACGCAAGTTAGGTCTGGGATAGGTCTGGGATTTGCCCTCATCAGGCTCATACTTTCGTATTCTTCACATACTTGTTGAACGGATCCTGGGTTTTTTCTGGTTTGGATTACGTAGTAATAAGGGACCACACTGAAACAATCAAATAAACCTGGTCTTGATAAATATTTTAGAGGATAACGCATGTTAGGTCTGCGTTAGGTCTAGGATTTGCCCTCGTCAGGCTCATACTTTCGCATATTTCTCATACTTCATGGCTAGATCCTGGGCTATTTCCGGATTGGATCACGTAGTAATGTGGTACCACACTGAAACAGTCGATTAAACCAGGTTTCGATCAATATTTTTGAGGATAACGCAAGTTAGGTCTGGGATAGGTCTGGGATTTGCCCTCGTCAGGCTCATACTTTCGCATTCTTCACATACTTGTTGAACGGATCCTGGGTTTTTCCTGGTTTGGAGCACGTAGCAATGTGGTACCACACTGAAACAGTCCATTAAACCTGGTTTCGATCAATATTTTTGAGGATAACGCATGTTAGGTCTAGGTTAGGCCGGGGATTTTCATTCAGCAGACTCGTACTTTCGCATTCTTCACATACTTGTTGAACGGATCCTGGGTATTTACTGGTTTGGATCACATAGTAATGTGGTACCACACTGAAACACTCAATTAAACCTGGTCTTGATAAATATTTTAGAGGATAACGCATGTTAGGTCTGGGTTAGGTCTAGGATTTGCCCCCATCAGGCTCATACTTTCGCATATTTCTCATACTTCATGGCTGGATCCTGGGCTATTTCTGGATTGGATCACGTAGTAATGTGGTACCACACTGAAACAGTCAATTAAACCTGGTTTTGATCAATATTTTAGAGAATAATTCATGTCAGGTCTAGGTTAGGTCTGGGATTTGCTATCGTCAGGCTCATTCCTTCGCATATTTCCCATACTTGATGGCTAGATCCTGGGCTTCTTCCGGATTGCATCACGTAGTAATGAAGTACAACACTGAAACAGTCAATTCAACATGGTTTCCATCAATATTTTAGAGGACAACGCATGTTAGGTCTAGGTTAGGCCTGGGATTTGCCCTCATCAGACTCATACTTTCGCATTCTTCACATACTTGTTGAACGGATCCTGGGTTTTTTCTGGTTTGGTTCACGTAGTAATGTGGTACCACACTGGAACATTCTATTAAACCTGGTCTTGATAAATATTTTAGAGGATAACACATGTTAGGTTTGGGTTAGGTCCAGGATTTGCCCTCATCAGGCTCATACTTTCGCATATTTCTCATACTTCATGGCTAGATCCTGGGCTGTTTCTGGATTGTATCACGTCGTAATGTGGTACCACGCTGAAACAGTCAATTAAACCTGGTTTCGTTCAATATTTTAGTGGATAACGCAAGTTAGGTCTGGGATAGGTCTGGGATTTGCCCTCATCAGGCTCATACTTTCGCGTTTTTCACAAGCTTGTTGAACAGATCCTGGGTTTTTTCTGGTTTGGATCACGTAGTAGTGTGGTACCACACCGAAACAGACCATTAAACCAGGTTTCGATCAATATTTTTGAGGATAACGCATGTTAGGTCTGGGATTTGCCCTCATCAGGGTCATACTTTCGCAGTTTTAACATACATGTTGACCTGATCGAGGGTTCTTAATGATTTGGATCACGTAGTAAAGTGGTACCACACTGGAACAGTCCATTAAACCTGGTTTGGATCAATATTTTAGAGGATAACGCAAGTTTGGTCTGGGATAGGTCTGGGATTTGCCCTCATCAGGCTCATACTTTCGCGTTTTTCACATACTTGTTGAACAGGTCCTGGGTTTTTTCTGGTTTGGGTCACGTAGTAATGTGGTACCACACTGAAACAGTCGATTAAACCAGGTTTCGATCAATATTTTAGAGGACAACGCATGTTAGGTCTGGGTTAGGTCTGGGATTTGACCTCATCAGGCTCATTCTTTCGCGTTTTTCACATACTTGTTTAACAGATCCTGGGTTTTTCCGGTTTGGGTCACGTAGTAGTGTGGTACCACACTGAAACAGTCGATTAAACCTGGATTCGATCAATATTTTTGAGGATAACGCATGTTAGGTCTAGGTTAGGCCGGGGATTTTCACTCATCAGACTCATACTTTCGTATTCTTCACATACTTGTTGAACGGATCCTGGGTTTTTTCTGGTTTGGATTCCGTAGTAATGAGGGACCACACTGAACCAATCAAATAAACCTGGTCTTGATAAACATTTTAGAGGATAACGCATGTTAGTTCTGCGTTAGGTCTAGGATTTGCCCTCGTCAGGATCATACTTTCGCATATTTCTCATACTTCATGGCTAGATCCTCGGCTATTTCTGGATTGGATCACGTAGTAATGTGGTACCACACTGAAACAGTCGATTAAACCTGGTTTGGATCAATATTTTAGAGGATAACGCATGTTAGGTCTGGGATAGGTCTGGCATATGCCCTCATCAGACTCATACTTTCGCACACTTCACATACTCGTTGAACAGATCCTGGGTTATTTTCTGGTTTGGATCACATAGTAATGTGGTACCACACTGAAACAGTCGATTAAACCAGGTTTCGATCAATATTTTTGAGGATAACGCATATTAGGTCTAGGTTAGGCCTGGGATTTTCACTCATCAGACTCATACTTTCGTATTCTTCACATACTTGTTGAACGGATCCTGGGTTTTTTCTGGTTTGGATTACGTAGTAATGCGGGACCACACTGAAACAATCAAATAAACCTGGTCTTGATAAATATTTTAGAGAATAACGCATGTTAGGTCTGCGTTAGGTCTAGGATTTGCCCTCGTCAGGCTCATACTTTCGCATATTTCTCATACTTCATGGCTAGATCCTGGGCTATTTCTGGATTGGATCACGTAGTAATGTGGTACCACACTGAAACACTCGATTAAACCAGGTTTCGATCAATATTTTTAAGGATAACGCAAGTTAGGTCTGGGATAGGTCTGGGATTTGCCCTCGTCAGGCTCATACTTTCGCGTTTTTCACATACTTGTTTAACAGATCCTGGGTTTTTCCGGGTTGGGTCACGTAGTAGTGTGGTACCACACTGAAACAGTCGATTAAACCTGGTTTCGATCAATATTTTTGAGGATAACGCATGTTAGGTCTGGGTTAGGTCTAGGATTTGCCCCCATCAGGCTCATACTTTCGCATATTTCTCATACTTCATGGCTGGATCCTGGGCTATTTCTGGATTGGATCACGTAGTAATGAGGTACCACACTGAAACATTCAATTAAACCTGGTCTTGATAAATATTTTAGAGGATAACGCATGTTAGGTTTGGGTTAGGTCTAGGATTTGCCCTCATCAGGCTCATACATTCGCATATTTCTCATACTTCATGGCTAGATCCTGGGCTGTTTCTGGATTGTATCACGTAGTGGTACCACGCTGAAACAGTCAATTAAACCTGGTTTCGATCAATATTTTAGGCGATAACGCAAGTTAGGTCTGGGATAGGTCTGGGATTCGCCCTCATCAGGCTCATACTTTCGCGTTTTTCACATACTTGTTGAACTGATCCTGGGTTTTTTCTGGTTTGGATCACGTAGTAATGTGGTACCACACTGAAACAGACCATTAAACCAGGTTTCGATCAATATATTTGAGGATAACGCATGTTAGGTCTGGGATAGGTCTGGAATTTGCCCTCATCAGACTCATACTTTCGCACACTTCACATACTCGTTGAACAGATCCTGTGTTATTTTCTGGTTTGGATCACATAGTAATGTGGTACCACACTGAAACAGACGATTAAACCAGGTTGCGATCAATATTTTTGAGGATAACGCAAGTTAGGTCTGGGATAGGTCTGGGATTTGCCCTCATCAGGCTCATTCTTTCGCATATTTCTCATACTTGATGGCTAGATCCTGGGCTTTTTCTGGATTGCATCACGTAGTAATGAAGTACAACACTGAAACAGACAATTCAACCTGGTATCCATCAATATTTTAGAGGATAACGCATGTTAGGTTTGGGTTAGGTCTAGGATTTGCCCTCATCAGGCTCATACTTTCGCATATTTCTCATACTTCATGGCTAGATCCTGGGCTGTTTCTGGATTGTACCACGTAGTAATGTGGTACCACGCTGAAACAGTCAATTAAACCTGGTTTCGTTCAATATTTTAGAGGATAACGCAAATTAGGTCTGGGATAGGCCTGGGATTTTTGCCCTCATCAGGCTCATTCTTTCGCATATTTCTCATACTTGATGGCTAGATCCTGGGCTTTTTCTGGATTGCGTCACGTAGTAATGAAGTACAACACTGAAACAGTCAATTAAACCTGGTTTCCATCAATATTTTAGAGGACAACGCATGTTAGGTCTAGGTAAGGCCTGGGATTTGCCCTCATCAGGGTCATACTTTCGCAGTTTTAACATACATGTTGACCTGATCGAGGGTTCTTAATGCTTTGGCTCACGTAGTAAAGTGGTACCACACTGGAACAGTCCAGTAAACCTGGTTTGGATCAATATTTTAGAGGACAACGCATGTTAGGTCTAGGTTAGCCCTGGGATTTTCACTCATCAGACTCATACTTTCGCATTCTTCACATACTTGTTGAACGGATCCTGGGTTTTTTCTGGTTTGGTTCACGTAGTAATGTGGTACCACACTGAAACATCTAATTAAACCTGGTCTTGATAAATATTTTAGAGGATAACACATGTTAGGTTTGGGTTAGGTCTAGGATTTGCCCTCATCAGGCTCATACATTCGCATATTTCTCATACTTCATGGCTAGATCCTGGGCTGTTTCTGGATTGTATCACGTAGTAATGTGGTACCACGCTGAAGCAGTCAATTAAAGCTGGTTTCGATCAATATTTTAGAGGATAACGCAAGTTAGGTCTGGGATAGGTCTGGGATTCGCCCTCATCAGGCTCATACTTTCACGTTTTTACAAACTTGTTGAACTGATCCTGGGTTTTTTCTGGTTTGGATCACGTAGTAATGTGGTACCACACTGAAACAGTCGATTAAACCCGGATTCGATCAATATTTTAGAGGATAACGCAAGTTAAGTCTGGGATAGGTCTGGGATTTGATCTCATCAGTCTCACACTTTCGCACACTTCACATACTCGTTGAACAGATCCTGGGTTATTTTCTGGTTTGGATCACATAGTAATGTGGTACCACACTGAAACAGTAGATTAAACCAGGTTTCGATCAATATTTTTGAGGATAACGCATGTTAGGTCTAGGTTAGGCCTGGGATTTTCACTCATCAGACTCATACTTTCGCATTCTTCACATACTTGTTGAACGGATCCTGGGTTTTTTCTGGTTTGGATCACGTAGTAATGTGGGACCACACCGAAACAATCAATTAAACCTGGTCTTGATAAATATTTTAGAGGATAACGCATGTCAGGTCTGGGATGGGTCTGGGATTTGACCTTATCAGGGTCATACTTTCGCAGTTTTAACATGCATGTTGACCTCATCGAGGGTTTTTTCTGCTTTGTATCACGTAGTAAAGTGGTACCACAACTAAAACAGTCGATTAAACCTGGTTTCGATCAATATTTTAGAGAATAATTCATGTTTGGTCTAGGTTAGGTCTGGGATTTGCTCTCATCAGGCTCATTCTTTCGCATATTTTTCATACTTGATGGCTAGATCCTGGGCTTTTTCTGGATTGCATCACGTAGTAATGAAGTACAACACTGAAACAGTCAATTAAACCTGGTTTCCATCAATATCATAGAGGACAACGCAAGTTAGGTCTGGGATAGGTCTGGGATTTGCCCTCATCAGGGTCAAACTTTCGCAGTTCTCACATACATGTTGACCTGATCGAGTGTTTTTTCTGCTTTGGATCACGTTGTAAAGTGGTACCACACTGAAACAGTCCATTAAACCTGGTTTGGATCAATATTTTAGAGGATAACGCATGTTAGGTCTAGGTTAGGTCTGGGATTTTCACTCACCAGACTCATACTTTCGCATTCATCACATACTTGTTGAACGGATCCTGTGTTTTTTCTGGTTTGGATCACGTAGTAATGTGGACCACACCGAAACAATCAATTAAACCTGGTCTTGATAAATATTTTAGAGGATAACGCATGTCAGGTCTGGGATGGGTCTGGGATTTGACCTCATCAGGGTCATATTTTCGCAGTTCTAACATGCATGTTGACCTCATCGAGGGTTTTTTCTGCTTTGCATCACGTAGTAAAGTGGTACCACAACTAAAACAGTCAATTAAACCTGGTTTCGATCATTATTTTAGAGGATAACGCAAGTTAGGTCTGGGATAGGTCTGGGATTAGCCCTCATCAGACTCATACTTTCGCATTCTTCACATACTTGCTGAACGGATCCTGTGTTTTTTCTGGTTTGGAACACGTAGTAATGTGGGACCACACTGAAACAGTCGATTAAACCTGGTCTTGATAAATATTTTAGAGGACAACGCATGTTAGGTCTGGGTTAGGTCTGGGATTTGACCTCATCAGGGTCATACTTTCGCATATTTCTCATACTTCATGGCTAGATCTTGGGCTTTTTCTGGATTGTATCACGTAGTAATGTGGTACCACGCTGAAGCAGTCAATTAAACCTGGTTTCGATCAATATTTTAGAGAATAACGCAAGTTAGGTACTAGGTTAGCCCTGGGATTTGCCCTCATCAGGGTCATACTTTCGCAGTTTTAACATGCATGTTGACCTGATCGGGAGTTTTTCAACTTTGGATCACGTAATAAAGTGGTGCCGCAACCAAAACAGTCAACTAAACCTGGTTTCGATCATTATTTTAGAGGATAACGCAAGCTACGTCTGGGATAGGTCTGGGATTAGCCCTCATCAGACTCATACTTTCGCACACTTCACATACTCGTTGACAAGATCCTGGGTTTTTTTCTGGTTTGGATCACGTAGTAATGTGGTACCACACAGAAACAGTCGATTAAACCTGGTTACGATTAATATTTTTGAGGATAATGCATGTTAGGTCTGGGATAGGTCTGGGATTTGCCCTCATCAGGCTCATACTTTCGCAGTTTTAACATGCATGTTGACCCGATCGAGGGTTTTTTCTGCTTTGGATCACGTAGTAAAGTGGTACCACACTAAAACAGTCAATTAAACCTGGTTTCGATCAATATTTGAGAGGATAACGAAAGTTATGTCTAGTTTAGGCCTGGGATTTGCCCTCATCACACTCATACTTTCGCAAACTTCACATACTTGTTGAACAGAGCCTGGGTTTTTTTCTGGTTTGGATCACGTAGTAATGTGGTACCACACTGAAACAGTCGATTAAACCTGGTTTCGATCAATATTTTTGAGGATAACGCATGTTAGGTCTAGGTTAGGCCGAGGATTTTCACTCATCAGACTCATACGTTCGCATTCTTCACATACTTGTTGAACGGATCCTGGGTTTTTACTGGTTTGGATCACGTAGTAATGTGGTACCACACTGAAACAGTCAATTAAACCTGGTTTCGATCAATATTTTAGAGAATAATACATGTTAGGTCTAGGTTAGGTCTGGGATTTGCTCTCATCAGGCTCATTCTTTCGCATATTTCTCATACTTGATGTCTAGATCCTGGGCTTTTTCTGGATTGCATCACGTAGTAATGAAGTACAACACTGAAACAGTCAATTAAACCTGGTTTCCATCAATATTTTACAGAACAACGCATGCTAGGTCTAGGTTAGGCCAGGGATTTGCCCTCATCAGGGTCATACTTACGCAGTTTTAACATACATGTTGACCTGATCGAGGGTTTTTTCCGCTTTGGATCACATAGTAAAGTGGTACCACACTGAAGCAGTCCATTAAACCCGGTTTGGATCAATATTTTAGAGGATAACGCATGTTAGGTTTGGGTTAGGTCTAGGATTTGCCCTCATCATGCTCATAGTTTCGCATATTTCTCATACTTCATGGCTAGATCCTGGGCTTTTTCTGGATTGCATCACGTAGTAATGAAGTATAACACTGAAACAGTCAATTAAACCTGGTTTCCATCAATATTTTAGAGGACAACGCATGTTAGGTCTAGGTTAGGCCTGGGATTTGCCCTCATCAGGGTCATACTTTCGCAGTTTTAACATACATGTTGACCTGATCGAGGGTTTTTCCCGCTTTGGATCACGTAGTAAAGTGGTACCACACTGAAGCAGTCCATTAAACCCGGTTTGGATCAATATTTTAGAGGATAACGCATGTTAGGTTTGGGTTAGGTCCAGGATTTGCCCTCATCAGGCTCATACTTTCGCATATTGCTCATACTTCATGGCTAGATCCTGGGCTATTTCTGGATTGGATCACGTAGTAATGTGGTACCACACCGAAACAGTCAAATAAACCTGGTTTCGATCAATATTTTAGAGGACAATGCAAGATAGGTCTGGGATAGGTCTGGGATTTGCCCTCACCAGGCTCATACTTTCGCATATTTCTTATACTTCATGGATAGATCCTGGGCTATTTTCTGGTTTGGAGCACATAGTAATGTGGTACCACACTGAAACAGTCGATTAAACCAGGTTTCGATCAATATTCTTGCGGATAACGCATGTTAGGTCTAGGTAAGGCCTGGGATTTTCACTCATCAGACTCATTCTTTCGCATTCTTCACATACCTGTTGAACGGATCCTGGGTTTTTTCTGGTTTGGATCACGCAGTAATGTGGGACCACACTGAAACAATCAATTAAACCTGGTCTTGATAAATATTTTAAAGGATAACGCATGTTAGGTCTGGGTTAGGTCTAGGATTTGCTCTCGTCAGGCTCATACTTTCGCATATTTCTCATACTTGATGGCTAGATCCTGGGCTTTTTCTGGATTGCATCACGTAGTAATGAAGTACAACACTGAAACAGTCAATTAAACCTGGTTTCCATCAATATCTTAGAGGACAACGCAAGTTAGGTCTGGGATAGGTCTGGGATTTGCCCTCATCAGACTCATACGTTCGCGTTTTTCACATACTTGTAGAACGGATCCCGGGTTTTTTCTGGTTTGGGTCACGTAGTAATGTGGTACCACACTGAAACTGTCGATTAAACCAGGTTTCGATCAATATTTTTGAGGATAACGCATGTTAGGTCTAGGTTAGGCCTGGGATTTTCACGCATCAGACTCATACTTTCGCATTCTTCACATACTTGTTGAACGGATCCTGGGTTTTTTCTGGTTTGGATTACGTAGTAATGTGGGACCACACTGAAACAGCCGATTAAAACTGGTCTTGATAAATATTTTAGAGGACAACGCATGTTAGGTCTGGGTTAGGTCTAGGATTTGCCCTCATCAGGCTCATACTTTCGCATATTTCTCATACTTCATGGCTAGATCCTGGGCTTTTTCTGGATTGTATCACGTAGTAATGTGGTACCACGCTGAAACAGTCAATTAAACCTGGTTTCGATCAATATTTTAGAGGATAACGCATGTCAGGTCTAGGTTAGGCCTGGGATTTTCACGCATCAGCCTCATACTTTCGCATTCTTCACATACTTGTTGAACGGATCCTGGGTTTTTTCTGGTTTGGATCACGTAGTAATGTGGGACCACACTGAAACAGTCGATTAAACCTGGTTTCGATCAATATTTTAGAGGATAACGCAAGTTTGGTCTGGGATAGGTCTGGGATTTGCCCTCATCAGGGTCATACTTTCGCGTTTTTCACATACTTGTTGAACAGATCCTGGGTTTTCTCTGGTTTGGGCCACGTAGTAATGTGGTACCACGCTGAAACAGTCAATTAAACCTGGTTTCGATCAATATTTTAGAGGATAACGCAAGTTTGGTCTGGGATAGGTCTGGGATTTGCCCTCATCAGGCTCATACTTTCGCGTTTTTCACATACTTGTTGAACAGATCCTGGGTTTTTTCTGGTTTGGATCACGTAGTAATGTGGGACCACACTGAAACAGTCAATTAAACCTGGTTTCCATCAATATCTTAGAGGACAACGCAAGTTTGGTCTGGGATAGGTCTGGGATTTGCCCTCATCAGGCTCATTCTTTCGCATATTTCTCATACTTGATGTCTAGATCCTGGGCTTTTTCTGGATTGCATCACGTAGTAATGAAGTACAACACTGAGACAGTCAATTAAACCTGGTTTCCATCAATATTTTACAGGACACCGCATGTTAGGTCTAGGTTAGGCCTGGGATTTGCCCTCATCAGGGTCATACTTTCGCAGTTTTAACATACATGTTGACCTGATCGAGGGTTTTTTCCGCTTTGGATCACGTAGTAAAGTGGTACCACACGGAAGCAGTCCATTAAACCCGGTTTGGATCAATATTTTAGAGGGTAACGCATGTTAGGTTTGGGTTATGTCTAGGATTTGCCCTCATCAGGCTCATACTTTCGCATATTTCTCATACTTCATGGCTAGATCCTGGGTTTTTTTCTGGTTTGGATCACGTAGTAATGTGGTACCACACTGAAACAGTCGATTAAACCTGGTTTCGATCAATATTTTTGAGGATAACGCATGTTAGGTCTAGGTTAGGCCGAGGATTTTCACTCATCAGACTCATACCTTCGCATTCTTCACATACTTGTTGAACGGATCCTGGGTTTTTACTGGTTTGGATCACGTAGTAATGTGGTACCACACTGAAACAGTCAATTAAACCTGGTTTCGATCAATATTTTAGAGAATAATTCATGTTAGGTCTAGGTTAGGTCTGGGATTTGCTCTCATCAGGCTCATTCTTTCGCATATTTCTCATACTTGATGTCTAGATCCTGGGCTTTTTCTGGATTGCATCACGTAGTAATGAAGTACAACACTGAGACAGTCAATTAAACCTGGTTTCCATCAATATTTTACAGGACACCGCATGTTAGGTCTAGGAGAGGCCTGGGATTTGCCCTCATCAGCGTCATACTTTCGCAGTTTTAACATACATGTTGACCTGATCGAGGGTTTTTTCCGCTTTGGATCACGTAGTAAAGTGGTACCACACGGAAGCAGTCCATTAAACCCGGTTTGGATCAATATTTTAGAGGATAACGCATGTTAGGTTTGGGTTATGTCTAGGATTTGCCCTCATCAGGCTCATACTTTCGCATATTTCTCATACTTCATGGCTAGATCCTGGGCTTTTTCTGGATTGCATCACGTAGTAATGAAGTACAACACTGAAACAGTCAATTAAACCTGGTTTCGATAAATATTTTAGAGAATAATTCATGCTAGGTCTAGGTTAGGCCTGGGATTTGCCCTTATCAGGGTCATACTTTCGCAGTTCTAACATACATGTTGACATGATCGAGGGTTTTTTCTGCTTTGGATCACGTAGTAAAGTGGTACCACACTGGAACAGTCCACTAAACCTGGTTTGGATCAATATTTTAGAGGATAACGCAAGTTTGGTCTGGGATAGGTCTGGGATTTGCCCTCATCAGACTCATGCTTTCGCATTCTTCAGATACTTGTTGAACGGATCCTGGGTTTTTTCTGGTATGGTTCACGTAGTAATGTGGTACCACACTGAAACAATCAATTAAACCAGGTCTTGATAAATATTTTAGATGATAACGCATGTTACGTCTGGGTTAGGTCTAGGATTTGGCCTCATCAGGCTCATACTTTCGCACATTTCTTATACTTCATGGATAGATCCTGGGCTATTTTCAGGTTTGGACCACATAGGAATGTGGTACCACACTGAAACAATCAATTAAACCAGGTCTTGATAAATATTTTAGATGATAACGCATGTTACGTCTGGGTTAGGTCTAGGATTTGGCCTCATCAGGCTCATACTTTCGCACATTTCTTATACTTCATGGATAGATCCTGGGCTATTTTCAGGTTTGGACCACATAGGAATGTGGTACCACACTGAAACAGTCGATTAAACCAGGTTTCGATCTACATTCTTGAGGATAACGCATGTTAGGTCTAGGTATGTCCTGGGGTTTTCACTCATCAGACTCATTCTTTCGCATTCTTCACATACCTGTTGAACGGATCCTGGGTTTTGTCTGGTTTGGATCACGTAGTAATGTGGTACCACACTGAAGCATTCAGTTAAACCTGGTCTTGATCAATATTTTAGAGGATAACGCATGTTAGGTTTGGGTTAGGTCTAGGATTTTCAATCATCAGACTCATACTTTCGCATTCTTCACATACTTGTTGAACGGATCCTGGGCTTTTTCTGGATTGCATCACGTGGTAATGAAGTACAACACTGAAACAGTCGATTAAACCTGGTTTCGATCAATATTTTAGAGGACAATGCAAGTTAGGTCTGGGATTTGCCCACATCAGGGTCATACTTTCGCATTTTTCACATAGTTGTTGAACAGATCCTGGGTTTTTTCTGGTATGGATCACGCAGTAGTGTGGTACCACACTGAAACATTCAGTTAAACCTGGTCTCGATAAATATTTTTGAGGATAACGCATGCTAGGTCTGGGTTAGGTCTAGGATTTGCTCTCATCAGGCTCATACTTTCGCATATTTCTGATACTTCATGGATAGATCCTGGGCTATTTTCTGGTTTGGATCACATAGTAATGTGGTACCACACTGAAACAGTCGATCAAACCAGGTTTCGATCAATATTCTTGAGGATAACGCATGTTAGGTCTAGGTAAGGCCTGGGATTTTCACTCATCAGACTCATTCCTTCGCATTCTTCACATACGTGTTGAACGGATCCTGGGTTTTTTCTGGTTTGGATCACGTAGTAATGTGGGACCGCACTGAAACAATCAATTAAACCTGGTTTCCATCAATATCTTAGAGGACAACGCAAGTTAGGTCTGGGATAGGTCTGGGATTTGCCCTCATCAGACTCATACGTTCGCGTATTTCACATACTTGTTGAACGGATCCTGGGTTTTTTCAGGTTTGGATCACGTAGTAATGTGGTACCACACTGATACAATCAATTAAACCTGGTCTTGATAAATATTTTAGAGGATAACGCATGTTAGGTCTCGGTTAGGTCTAGGATTTGCCCTCATCAGGCTCATACTTTCGCATATTTCTCATACTTCATGGCTGGATCCTGGGCTATTACTGGTATGGATCACGTAGTAATGTGGTACCACACTGAAACAGTCAATTAAACCTGGTTTCGATCAATATTTTAGAGAATAATTCATGTTAGGTCTGGGTAAGGTCTGGGATTTGCTCTCATCAGGCTCATTCTTTCGCATATTTCTCGTACTTGATGGCTAGATCCTGGGCTTTTTCTGGATTGCATCACGTAGTAATGAGGTACAACACTGAAACAGTCAATTAAACCTGGTTTCGATAAATATTTTAGAGAATAATTCATGTTAGGTCTAGGTTAGGCCTGGGATTTGCCGTCATCGGGGTCATACTTTCACAGTTCTAACATACATGTTGACCTGATCGAGGGTTTTTTCTGCTATGGATCACGTAGTAAAGTGGTACCACACTGAAACAGTCCACTAAACCTAGTTTGGATCAATATTTTAGAGGATAATGCATGTTAGGTCTAGGTTAGCCCTGAGATTTTCACTCATCAGACTCATGCTTTCGCATTTTTCCCATACTTGTTGAACGGATCCTGGGATTTTTCTGGTATGGTTCACGTAGTAATGTGGTACCACACTGAAACAATCAATTAAACCAGGTCTTGATAAATATTTTAGATGATAACGCATGTTAGGTCTGGGTTAGGTCTAGGATTTGCCCTCATCAGGCTCATACTTCCGCATATTTCTTATACTTCATGAATAGATCCTGGGCTATTTTCTGGTTTGGATCACATAGTAATGTGGTACCACACTGAAACAGTCGATTAAACCAGGTTTCGATCAATATTCTTGAGGATAACGCATGTTAGGTCTAGGTAAGTCCTGGGATTTTCACTCATCAGACTCATTCTTTCGCATTCTTCACATACCTGTTGAACGGATCCTGGGTTTTTTCTGGTTTGGATCACGTAGTAATGTGGGACCACACTGAAGCAATCAATTAAACCTGGTCTTGATAAATATTTTAGAGGATAACGCATGTTAGGTCTGGGTTAGGTCTAGGATTTGCTCTCGTCAGGCTCATACTTTCGCATATTTCTCATACTTGATGGCTAGATCCTGGGCTTTTTCTGGATTGCATCACGTAGTAATGAAGTACAACACTGAAACAATCAATTAAACCTGGTTTCCATCAATATCTTAGAGGACAACGCAGGTTGGGTTTGGGATAGGTCTGGGATTTGCCCTCATCAGACTCATACGTTCGCGTTTTTCACATACTTGTCGAACGGATCCTGGGTTTTTTCTGGTTTGGATCACGTAGTAATGTGGTACCACACTGAAACATTCAAATAAACCAGGTCTTGATAAATATTTTAGATGATAACGCATGTTAGGTCTGGGTTAGGTCTAGGATTTGCCCCCATCAGGCTCATACTTTCGCATATTTCTCATACTTCATGGCTAGATCCTGGGCTATTTCTGGATTGGATCACGTAGTAATGTGGTACCACACTGAAACAGTCACTTAAACCTGGTTTCGATCAATATTTTAGAGGACAATGCAAGTTAGGTCTGGGATTTGCCCACATCAGGGTCATACTTTCGCATTTTTCACATAGTTGTTGAACAGATCCTGGGTTTTTTCTGGTATGGATCACGCAGTAATGTGGTACCACTCTGAAACATTCAGTTAAACCTGGTCTCGATAAATATTTTTGAGGATAACGCATGCTAGGTCTGGGTTAGGTCTAGGATTTGCTCTCATCAGGCTCATACTTTCGCATATTTCTGATACTTCATGGATAGATCCTGGGCTATTTTCTGGTTTGGATCACATAGTAATGTGGTACCACACTGAAACAGTCGATCAAACCAGGGATTTTCACTCATCAGACTCATTCCTTCGCATTCTTCACATACGTGTTGAACGGATCCTGGGTTTTTTCTGGTTTGGATCACGTAGTAATGTGGGACCGCACTGAAACAATCAATTAAACCTGGTTTCCATCAATATCTTAGAGGACAACGCAAGTTAGGTTTGGGTTAGGTCTAGGATTTGCCCTCATCAGGCTCATACTTTCGCATTTTTCACATACTTGTTGAACAGATCCTGGCTTTTTCTGGTTTGGATCGCGCAGTAATGTGGTACCACACTGGAACAGCCCACTAAACCTGGTTTCGATCAATATTTTAGAGGATAACGAAAGTTATGTCTAGGTTAGGCCTGGGATTTGCCCTCATCAGACTCATGCTTTCGCATTTTTCACATACTTGTTGAACAGATCCTGGGTTTTTTCGGGTATGGATCACGTAGTAATGTGGTACCAAACTGAAACATTCAGTTAAACCTGGTCTTGATAAATATTTTTGAGGATAACGCATGTTAGGTCTGGGATAGGTCTGGGATTCGCCCTCATCAGGCTCATACTTTCGCACACTTCACAGACTCGTTTAACAGATCCTGGGTCTTTTCTGGTTTGGTTGACGTAGTAATGTGGTACCACACTGAAACATTCAGTTAAACCTGGTCTTGATCAATATTTTAGGGTATAACGCATGTTAGGTTTGGGTTAGGTCTAGGATTTGCCCTCATCAGGCTCATACTTTCGCATTTTTCACATACCTGTTGAACAGATCCTGGCTTTTTCTGGTTTGGATCGCGCAGTAATGTGGTACCACATTGAAACAGCCCACTAAACCTGGTTTCGATCAATATTTTAGAGGATAACGAAAGTTATGTCCAGGTTAGGCCTGGGATTTGCCCTCATCAGGCTCATACTTTCGCATTTTTCGCATACTTGTTGAACAGATCCTGGCTTTTTCTGGTTTGGATCGCGCAGTAATGTGGTACCACACTGAAACAGCCCACTAAACCTGGTTCCGATCAATATTTTAGAGGATAACGAAAGTTATGTCTAGGTTAGGCCTGGGATTTGCCCTCATCAGACACATTCTTTCGCATTCTTCACATACTTGTTGAGCGGATCCTGGGTTTTTTCTGGTTTGGATCACGCAGTAATGTGGGACCACACTGAAAGAATCAATTAAACCTGGTCTTGATAAATATTTTAGAGGATATCGCATGTTAGGTCTGGGTTAGGTCTAGGATTTGCCCTCATCAGGCTCATACTTTCGCATATTTCTCATACTTCATGGCTAGATCCTGGGCTTTTTCTGGATTGCATCACGTAGTAATAAAGTACAACACTGAAACAGTCAATTAAACCTGGTTTCGATAAATATTTTACAGAATAATTCACGTTAGGTCTAGGTTAGGCCTGGGATTTGCCCTCATCAGGGTCATACTTTCGCAGTTCTAACATACTTGTTGAACAGATCCTGGCTTTTTCTGGTTTGGATCGCGCAGTAATGTGGTACCACACTGGAACAGCCCACTAAACCTGGTTTCGATCAATATTTTAGAGGATAACGAAAGTTATGTCTAGGTTAGGCCTGGGATTTGCCCTCATCAGACTCATGCTTTCGCATTTTTCACATACTTGTTGAACTGATCCTGGGTTTTTTCTGGTATGGTTCACGTAGTAATGAGGTACCACACTGAAACAATCAATTAAACCAGGTCTTGATAAATATTTTAGAGGATAACGAAAGTTAGGTCTAGGTTAGGCCTGGGATTTGCCCTCATCAGAGTCATACTTTCGCAGTTCTTACATACGTGTTGACCTGATCGAGGGTTTTTTCTGCTTTGGATCACGTAGTAAAGTGGTACCACACTGAAACAGTACACTAAACCTGGTTTGGATCAATATTTTAGAGGATAATGCATGTTAGGTCTAGGTTAGCCCTGAGATTTTCACTCATCAGACTCATACTTTCGCATTCTTCAGATACTTGTTGAACGGATCCTGGGTTTTTTCTAGTATGGTTCACGTAGTAATGTGGTACCGCACTGAAACAATCAATTAAACCAGGTCCTGATAAATATTTTAGATGATAACGCATGTTAGGTCTGGGTTAGGTCTAGGATTTGCCCTCATCAGGCTCATACTTTCGCATATTTCTCATACTTCATGGCTAGATCCTGGGCAATTTCTGGATTGGATCACGTAGTAATGTGGTACCACACTGAAACAGCCCACTAAACCTGGTTTCGATCAATATTTTAGAGGATAACGAAAGTTATGTCTAGGTTAGGCCTGGGATTTGCCCTCATCAGACTCATGCTTCCACATTTATCACATACTTGTTGAACAGATCCTGGGTTTTTTCTGGTATGGATCACGTAGTAATGTGGTGCCATACTGAAACATTCAATTAAACCTGGACTTGATAAATATTTTAGAGGATATCGCATGTTAGGTCTGGGTTAGGTCTAGGATTTGCCCTCATCAGGCACACACTTTCGCATATTTCTCATACTTCATGGCTAGATCCTGGGCTTTTTCTGGATTGCATAACGTAGTAATGAAGTACAACACTGAAACAGTCAATTAAACCTGGTTTCGATAAATATTTTACAGAATAATTCATGTTAGGTCTAGGTTAGGCCTGGGATTTGCCCTCATCAGGGTCATACTTTCGCAGTTCTAACATACGTGTTGACATGATCGAGGGTTTTTTCTGCTTTGGATCACGTAGTAAAGTGGTACCACACTGAAACAGTACACTAAACCTGGTTTCGATCAATATTTTAGAGGATAACGAAAGTTATGTCTAGGTTAGGCCTGGGATTTGCCCTCATCAGACTCATGCTTTCGCATTTTTCACATACTTGTTGAACAGATCCTGGGTTGTTTCTGGTATGGATCACGTAGTAATGTGGTACCATACTGAAACATTCAAATAAACCTGGTCTTGATAAATATTTTAGAGGATAACGCATGTTAGGTTTGGGTTAGGTCTAGGATTTGCCCACATCAGGCTCATACTTTCGCATATTTCTCATACTTCATGGCTAGATCCTCGGCTGTTTCTGGATTGTATCACGTAGTAATGTGGTACCACGCTGAAACAGTCAATTAAACCTGGTTTCGATCAATATTTTAGAGGATAACGCAAGTTAGGTCTGGGATAGGTCTGGGATTCGCCCTCATCAGGCTCATACTTTCGCGTTTTTCACATACTTGTTGAACTGATCCTGGGTTTTTTCTGGTTTGGATCGCGTAGCAATTTGGTACAACACTGAAACAGTCGATTAGACCTGGTTTCGATCAATATTTTAGAGGATAACGCAAGTTTGGTCTGGGATAGGTCTGGGATTTGCCCCCATCAGCCTCATACTTTCGCGTTTTTCACATACTTGTTGAACAGATCCTGGGTTTTTTCTGGTTTGAGTCACGTAGTAATGTGGTACCACACTGAAAGAGTCGATTAAACCAGGTTTCGATCAATATTTTTGAGGATAACGCATGTTAGGTCCAGGTTAGGCCTGGGATTTTCACTCATCAGACTCATACTTTCGCATTCTTCACATACTTGTTGAACGGATCCTGGGCTTTTTCTGGATTGCATCACGTAGTAATGAAGTACAACACTGAAACAGTCAATTAAACCTGGTTTCGATAAATATTTTAGAGAATAATTCATGTTAGGTCTAGGTTAGGCCTGGGATTTGCCCTCATCAGGGTTATACTTTCGCAGTTCTTACATACGTGTTGACCTGATCGAGGGTTTTTTCTGCTTTGGATCACGTAGTAAAGTGGTACCACACTGAAACAGTACACTAAACCTGGTTTGGATCAATATTTTAGAGGATAATGCATGTTAGGTCTAGGTTAGCCCTGAGATTTTCACTCATCAGACTCATACTTTCGCATTCTTCAGATACTTGTTGAACGGATCCTGGGTTTTTTTCTGGTATGGTTCACGTAGTAATGTGGTACCACACTGAAACAATCAATTAAACCAGGTCTTGATAAATATTTTAGATGATAACGCATGTTAGGTCTGGGTTAGGTCTAGGATTTGCCCTCATCAGGCTCATACTTTCGCATATTTCTCATACTTCATGGCTAGATCCTGGGCAATTTCTGGACTGTATCACGCAGTAATGTGGTACCACACTGAAACAGTCAATTAAACCTGGTTTCGATCAATATTCTAGAGGATAACGAAAGTTATGTCTAGGTTAGGCCTGGGATTTGCTCTCATCAGACTCATGCTTTCGCATTTTTCACATACTTGTTGAACAGATCCTGGGTTTTTTCTGGTATGGATCACGTAGTAATGTGGTACCACACTGAAACATTCAGTTAAACCTGGTCTTGATAAATATTTTTGAGGATAACGCATGTTAGGTCTGGGTTAGGTCTAGGATTTGCCCTCATCAGGCTCATACTTGCGCATATTTCTTATACTTCATGGATAGATCCTGGGCTATTTTCTGGTTTGGATCACATAGTAATGTGGTACCACACTGAAACAGTCGATTAAACCAGGTTTCGATCAATATTCTTGAGGATAACGCATGTTAGGTCTAGGTAAGGCCTGGGATTTTCACACATCAGACTCATTCTTTCGCATTCTTCACATACCTGTTGAACGGATCCTGGGTTTTTTCTGGTTTGGATCACGTAGTAATGTGGGACCACACTGAAACAATCAATTAAACCTGGTCTTGATAAATATTTTAGAGGATAACGCATGTTAGGTCTGGGTTAGGTCTAGGATTTGCTCTCGTCAGGCTCATACTTTCGCATATTTCTCATACTTGATGGCTAGATCCTGGGCTTTTTCTGGATTGCATCACGTAGTAATGAAGTACAACACTGAAACAGTCAATTAAACCTGGTTTCCATCAGTATCTTAGAGGACAACGCAAGTTAGGTCTGGGATAGGTCTGGGATTTGCCCTCATCAGACTCATACGTTCGCGTTTTTCACATACTTGTTGAACGGATCCTGGGTTTTTTCTGGTTTGGATCACGTAGTGATGTGGTACCACACTGAAACATTCAAATAAACCATGTCTTGATAAATATTTTAGACGATAACGCATGTTAGGTTTGGGTTAGGTCTAGGATTTGCCCACATCAGGCTCATACTTTCGCATAATTCTCATACTTCATGGCTAGATCCTGGGCTGTTTTTAGATTGTATCACGTAGTAATGTGGTACCACGCTGAAACAGTCAATTAAACCTTGTTTCGATCAATATTTCAGAGGATAACGCAAGTTAGGTCTGGGATAGGTCTAGGATTTGCCCTAATCAGGCTCATACTTTCGCATATTTCTTATACTTCATGGATAGATCCTGGGCTATTTTCTGGTTTGGATCACATAGTAATGTGGTACCACACTGAAACATTCAGTTTAACCTGGTCTTGATCAATGTTTTAGAGGATAACGCATGTTAGGTTTGGGTTAGGTCTAGGATTTGCCCTCATCAGGCTCATACTTTCGCATTTTTCACATAGTTGTTGAACAGATCCTGACTTTTTCTGGTTTGGATCGCGCAGTAATGCGGTACCACACTGAAACAGCCCACTAAACCTGGTTTCGATCAATATTTTAGAGGATAACGAAAGTTATGTCTAGGTTAGGCCTGGGATTTGCCCTCATCAGACTCATGCTTTCGCATTTTTCACATACTTGTTGAACAGATCCTGGGTTTTTTCTGGTATGGATCACGTAGTAATGTGGTACCATACTGAAACATTCAGTTAAACCTGGTCTTGATATATATTTTTGAGGATAACGCATGTTAGGTCTGGGATAGGTCTGGGATTCACCCTCATCAGGCTCATACTTTCGCACACTTCACAGACTCGTTTAACAGATCCTGGGTTTTTTCTGGTTTGGTTCACGTAGTAATGTGGTACCACACTGAAACATTCAGTTAAACCTGGTCTTGATCAATATTTTAGAGGATAACGCATGTTAGGTTTGGGTTAGGTCTAGGATTTGCCCTCATCAGACTCATACTTTCGCATTTTTCACATACTTGTTGAACAGATCCTGGCTTTTTCTGGTTTGGATCGCGCAGTAATGTGGTACCACACTGAAACAGCCCACTAAACCTGGTTTCCATCAATATTTTAGAGGATAACGAAAGTTATGTCTAGGTTAGGCCTGGGATTTGCCCTCATCAGACTCATACGTTCGCGTTTTTCACATACTTTTTGAACGCATGCTGGGTTTTTTCTGGTTTGGATCACGTAGCAATGTGGTACCACACTGAAACATTCAAATAAACCAGGTCTTGATAAATATTTTAGATGATAACGCATGTTAGGTCTGGGATAGGTCTGGGATTCGCCCTCATCAGGCTCATACTTTCGCACACTTCACAGACTCGTTTAACAGATCCTGGGTTTTTTCTGGTTTGGTTCAGGTAGTAATGTGGTACCACACTGAAACATTCAGTTAAACCTGGTCTTGATCAATATTTTAGAGGATAACGCATGTTAGGTTTGGGTTAGGTCTAGGATTTGCCCTCATCAGGCTCATACTTTCGCATTTTTCACATAGTTGTTGAACAGATCCTGACTTTTTCTGGTTTGGATCGCGCAGTAATGCGGTACCACACTGAAACAGCCCACTAAACCTGGTTTCGATCAATATTTTAGAGGATAACGAAAGTTATGTCTAGGTTAGGCCTGGGATTTGCCCTCATCAGACTCATGCTTTCGCATTTTTCACATACTTGTTGAACAGATCCTGGGTTTTTTCTGGTATGGATCACGTAGTAATGTGGTACCATACTGAAACATTCAGTTAAACCTGGTCTTGATAAATATTTTTGAGGATAACGCATGTTAGGTCTGGGATAGGTCTGGGATTCGCCCTCATCAGGCTCATACTTTCGCACACTTCACAGACTCGTTTAACAGATCCTGGGTTTTTTCTGGTTTGGTTCACGTAGTAATGTGGTACCACACTGAAACATTCAGTTAAACCTGGTCTTGATCAATATTTTAGAGGATAACGCATGTTAGGTTTGGGTTAGGTCTAGGATTTGCCCTCATCAGGCTCATACTTTCGCATTTTTCACATACTTGTTGAACAGATCCTGGCTTTTTCTGGTTTGGATCGCGCAGTAATGTGGTACCACACTGAAACAGCCCACTAAACCTGGTTTCGATCAATATTTTAGAGGATAACGAAAGTTATGTCTAGGTTAGGCCTGGGATTTGCCCTCATCAGACTCATACGTTCGCGTTTTTCACATACTTGTTGAACGCATGCTGGGTTTTTTCTGGTTTGGATCACGTAGCAATGTGGTACCACACTGAAACATTCAAATAAACCAGGTCTTGATAAATATTTTAGATGATAACGCATGTTAGGTCTGGGATAGGTCTGGGATTCGCCCTCATCAGGCTCATACTTTCGCATATTTCTCATACTTCATGGCTAGATCCTGGGCTTTTTCTGGATTGCATCACGTAGTAATGAAGTACAACACTGAAACAGTCAATTAAACCTGGTTTCGATAAATATTTTAGAGAATAATTCATGTTAGGTCTAGGTTAGGCCTGGGATTTGCCCTCATCAGGGTCATACTTTCGCAGTTCTAACATACGTGTTGACCTGATCGAGGGTTTTTTCTGCTTTGGATCACGTAGTAAAGTGGTACCACACTGAAACAGTACACTAAACCTGGTTTGGATCAATATTTTAGAGGATAATGCATGTTAGGTCTAGGTTAGCCCTGAGATTTTCACTCATCAGACTCATACTTTCGCATTCTTCAGATACTTGTTGAACGGATCCTGGGTTTTTTTCTGGTATGGTTCACGTAGTAATGTGGTACCACACTGAAACAATCAATTAAACCAGGTCTTGATAAATATTTTAGATGATAACGCATGTTAGGTCTGGGTTAGGTCTAGGATTTGCCCTCATCAGGCTCATACTTTCGCATATTTCTCATACTTCATGGCTAGGTCCTGGGCAATTTCTGGATTGGATCACGTAGTAATGTGGTACCACACTGAAACAGTCAATTAAACCTGGTTTCGATCAATATTTTAGAGGATAACGAAAGTTATGTCTAGGTTAGGCCTGGGATTTGCTCTCATCAGACTCATGCTTTCGCATTTTTCACATACTTGTTGAACAGATCCTGGGTTTTTTCTGGTATGGACCACGTAGTAATGTGGTACCACACTGAAACATTCAGTTAAACCTGGTCTTGATAAATATTTTTGAGGATAACGCATGTTAGGTCTGGGTTAGGTCTAGGATTTGCCCTCATCAGGCTCATACTTTCGCATATTTCATATACTTCATGGATAGATCCTGGGCAATTTCTGGATTGGATCACGTAGTAATGTGGTACCACACTGAAGCAGTCAATTAAACTTGGTTTCGATCAATATTTTAGAGGATAACGAAAGTTATGTCCAGGTTAGGCCTGGGATTTGCTCTCATCAGACTCATTCTTTCGCATTCTTAACATACTTGTTGAGCGGATCCTGGGTTTTTTCTGGTTTGGATCACGTAGTAATGTGGGACCACACTGAAACAATCAATTAAACCTGGTCTAGATAAATATTTTAGAGGATATCGCATGTTAGGTCTGGGTTAGGTCTAGGATTTGCCCTCATCAGGCCCCTACTTTCGCATATTTCTCATACTTCATGGCTAGATCCGGGGCTTTTTCTGGATTGCATCACGTAGTAATGAAGAACAACACTGAAACAGTCAATTAAACCTGGTTTCGATCAATATTTTAGAGGACAATGCAAGTTAGGTCTGGGATAGGTCTGGGATTTGCCCTCATCAGGCTCATACTTTCGCATATTTCTCATACTTCATGGCTAGATCCTGGGCTATTTCTGGATTGGATCACGTAGTAATGTGGTACCACACTGAAACAGTCAATTAAACCTGGTTTCGATCAATATTTTAGAGGACAATGCAAGTTAGGTCAGGGATAGGTCTGGGATTTGCCCACATCAGGGTCATACTTTCGCATTTTTCACATACTTGTTGAACAGATCCTGGGTTTTTTCTGGTATGGATCACGCAGTAATGTGGTACCACACTGAAACATTCAGTTGAACCTGTTCTTGATAAATATTTTTGAGGATAACGCATGTTAGGTCTGGGTTAGGTCTAGGATTTGCCCTAATCAGGCTCATACTTGCGCATATTTCTTATACTTCATGGATAGATCCTGGGCTATTTTCTGGTTTGGATCACATAGTAATGTGGTACCACACTGAAACAGTCGATTAAACCAGGTTTCGATCAATATTCTTGAGGATAACGCATGTTAGGTCTAGGTAAGGCCTGGGATTTTCACACATCAGCCTCATTCTTTCGCATTCTTCACATACCTGTTGAACGGATCCTGGGTTTTTTCTGGTTTGGATCACGTAGTAATGTGGGACCACACTGAAACAATCAATTAAACCTGGTCTTGATAAATATTTTAGAGGATAACGCATGTTAGGTCTGGGTTAGGTCTAGGATTTGCTCTCGTCAGGCTCATACTTTCGCCTATTTCTCATACTTGATGGCTAGATCCTGGGCTTTTTCTGGATTGCATCACGTAGTAATGAAGTACAACACTGAAACTGTCAATTAAACCTGGTTTCCATCAGTATCTTAGAGGACAACGCAAGTTAGGTCTGGGATAGGTCTGGGATTTGCCCTCATCAGACTCATACGTTCGCGTTTTTCACATACTTGTTGAACGGATCCTGGGTTTTTTCTGGTTTGGATCACGTAGTAATGTGGTACCACACTGAAACATTCAAATAATCCAGGTCTTGATAAATATTTTAGAGGATAACGCATGTTAGGTTTGGGTTAGGTCTAGGATTTGCCCACATCAGGCTCATACTTTCGCATAATTCTCATACTTCATGGCTAGATCCTGGGCTGTTTCTGGATTGTATCACGTAGTAATGTGGTACCACGCTGAAGCAGTCAATTTAGCCTTGTTTCGATCAATATTTTAGAGGATAACGAAAGTTATGTCTAGGTTAGGCCTGGGATTTGCCCTCATCAGACTCATGCTTTCGCATTTTTCACATACTTGTTGAACAGATCCTGGGTTTTTTCTGGTATGGATCACGTAGCAATGTGGTACCACACTGAAACATTCAAATAAACCAGGTCTTGATAAATATTTTAGATGATAACGCATGTTAGGTCTGGGATAGGTCTGGGATTCGCCCTCATCAGGCTCATACTTTCGCACACTTCACAGACTCGTTTAACAGATCCTGGGTTTTTTCTGGTTTGGTTCAGGTAGTAATGTGGTACCACACTGAAACATTCAGTTAAACCTGGTCTTGATCAATATTTTAGAGGATAACGCATGTTAGGTTTGGGTTAGGTCTAGGATTTGCCCTCATCAGGCTCATACTTTCGCATTTTTCGCATACTTGTTAAACAGATCCTGGCTTTTTCTGGTTTGGATCGCGCAGTAATGTGGTACCACACTGAAACAGCCCACTAAACCTGGTTTCGATCAATATTATAGAGGATAACGAAAGTTATGTCTAGGTTAGGCCTGGGATTTGCCCTCATCAGACACATTCTTTCGCATTCTTCACATACTTGTTGAGCGGATCCTGCGCTTTTTCTGGTTTGGATCACGTAGTAATGTGGGACCACACTGAAACAATCAATTAAATCTGGTCTTGATAAATATTTTAGAGGATATCGCATGTTAGGTCTGGGTTAGGTCTAGGATTTGCCCTCATCAGGCTCATACTTTCGCATATTTCTCATACTTCATGGCTAGATCCTGGGCTTTTTCTGGATTGCATCACGTAGTAATGAAGTACAACACTGAAACAGTCAATTAAACCCGGTTTCGATAAATATTTTAGAGAATAATTCATGTTAGGTCTAGGTTAGGCCTGGGATTTGCCCTCATCAGGGTCATACTTTCGCAGTTCTAACATACGTGTTGACCTTATCGAGGGTTTTTTCTGCTTTGGATCACGTAGTAAAGTGGTACCACACCGAAACAGTACACTAAACCTGGTTTCGATCAATATTTTAGAGGATAACGAAAGTTATGTCTAGGTTAGGCCTGGGATTTGCCCTCATCAGACTCATGCTTTCGCATTTTTCACATACTTGTTGAGCGGATCCTGGGTTTTTTCTGGTTTGGATCACGTAGTAATGTGGGACCACACTGAAACAATCAATTAAACCTGGTCTTGATAAATATTTTAGAGGATATCGCATGTTATGTCTAGGTTAGGCCTGGGATTTGCCCTCATCAGGCTCATACTTTCGCATATTTCTCATACTTCATCGCTAGATCCTGGGCTGTTTCTGGATTGTATCACGTAGTAATGTGGTACCACGCTGAAACAGTCAATTAAACCTGGTTTCGATCAATATTTTAGAGGATAACGCAAGTTAGGTCTGGGATAGGTCTGGGATTCGCCCTCATCAGGCTCATACTTTCGCGTTTTTCACATACTTGTTGAACTGATCCTGGGTTTTTTCTGGTTTGGATCACGTAGCAATTTGGTACAACACTGAAACAGTCAATTAAACCTGGTTTCGATCAATATTTTAGAGGATAACGCAAGTTTGCTCTGGGATAGGTCTGGGATTTGCTCTCATCAGGCTCATACTTTCGCGTTTTTCACATACTTGTTGAACAGATCCTGGGTTTTTTCTGGTTTGAGTCACGTAGTAATGTGGTACCACACTGAAAGAGTCGATTAAACCAGGTTTCGATCAATATTTTTGAGGATAACGCATGTTAGGTCCAAGTTAGGCCTGGGATTTTCACTCATCAGACTCATACTTTCGCATTCTTCACATACTTGTTGAACGGATCCTGGGCTTTTTCTGGATTGCATCACGTAGTAATGAAGTACAACACTGAAACAGTCAATTAAACAAGGTTTCGATAAATATTTTAGAGAATAATTCATGTTAGGTCTAGGTTAGGCCTGGGATTTGCCCTCATCAGGGTCATACTTTCGCAGTTCTTACATACGTGTTGACCTGATCGAGGGTTTTTTCTGCTTTGGATCACGTAGTAAAGTGGTACCACACTGAAACAGTACACTAAACCTGGTTTGGATCAATATTTTAGAGGATAATGCATGTTAGGTCTAGGTTGGCCCGGAGATTTTCACTCATCAGACTCATACTTTCGCATTCTTCAGATACTTGTTGAACGGATCCTGGGTTTTTTTCTAGTATGGTTCACGTAGTAATGTGGTACCACACTGAAACAATCAATTAAACCAGGTCTTGGTAAATATTTTAGAGGATAACGCATGTTAGGTTTGGGTTAGGTCTAGGATTTGCCCTCATCAGGCTCATACTTTCGCATTTTTCGCATACTTGTTGAACAGATCCTGGCTTTTTCTGGTTTGGATCGCGCAGTAATGTGGTACCACACTGAAACAGCCCACTAAACCTGGTTCCGATCAATATTTTAGAGGATAACGAAAGTTATGTCTAGGTTAGGCCTGGGATTTGCCCTCATCAGACTCATGCTTTCGCATTTTTCACATACTTGTTGAACAGATCCTAGGTTTTTTCTGGTATGGATCACGTAGTAATGTGGTACCATACTGAAACATTCAATTAAACCTGGTCTTGATAAATATTTTAGAGGATATCGCATGTTAGGTCTGGGTTAGGTCTAGGATTTGCCCTCATCAGGCTCATACTTTCGCATATTTCTCATACTTCATGGCTAGATCCTGGGCAATTTCTGGATTGGATCAAGTAGTAATGTGGTACCACACTGAAACAGTCAATTAAATCTGGTTTCGATCAATATTTTAGAGGATAACGAAAGTTATGTCTAGGTTAGGCCTGGGATTTGCTCTCATCAGACTCATGCTTTCGCATTTTTCACATACTTGTTGAACAGATCCTGGGTTTTTTCTGGTATGGATCACGTAGTAATGTGGTACCACACTGAAACATTCAGATAAACCTGGTCTTGACAAATATTTTTGAGGATAACGCATGTTAGGTCTGGGTTAGGTCTAGGATTTGCCCTCATCAGGCTCATACTTTCGCATATATCTTATACTTCATGGATAGATCCTGGGCAATTTCTGGATTGGATCACGTAGTAATGTGGTACCACACTGAAACAGTCAATTAAACCTGGTTTCGATCAATATTTTAGAGGATAACGAAAGTTATGTCTAGGTTAGGCCTGGGATTTGCTCTCATCAGACTCATGCTTTCGCATTTTTCACATACTTGTTGAACAGATCCTGGGTTTTTTCTGGTATGGATCACGTAGTAATGTGGTACCACACTGAAACATTCAGTTAAACCTGGTCTTGATAAATATTTTTGAGGATAACGCATGTTAGGTCTGGGTTAGGTCTAGGATTTGCCCTCATCAGGCTCATACTTTCGCATATTTCTTATATTTCATGGATAGATCCTGGGCTATTTTCTGGTTTGGATCACATAGTAATGTGGTACCACACTGAAACAGTCGATTAAACCAGGTATCGATTAATATTTTTGAGGATAACGCATGTTAGGTCTAGGTTAGGCCTGGGATTTTCACTCATCAGACTCATTCTTTCGCATTCTTAACATACTTGTTGAGCGGATCCTGGGTTTTTTCTGGATTGGATCACGTAGTAATGTGGGACCACACTGAAACAATCAATTAAACCTGGTCTTGATAAATATTTTAGAGGATATCGCATGTTAGGACTGGGTTAGGTCTAGGATTTGCCCTCATCAGGCTCATACTTTCGCATATTTCTTATACTTCATGGATAGATCCTGGGCTATTTTCTGGTTTGGATCACATAGTAATGTGGTACCACACTGAAACAGTCGATTAAACCAGGTTTCGATCAATATTCTTGAGGATAACGCATGTTAGGTCTAGCTAAGGCCTGGGATTTTCACTCATCAGACTCATTAATTCGTATTCTTCACATACCTGTTGAACGGATCCTGGATTTTTTCTGGTATGGTTCACGTAGTAATGTGGTACCACACTGAAACAATCAATTAAACCAGGTCTTGATAAATATTTTAGATGATAACGCATGTTAGGTCTGGGTTAGGTCTAGGATTTGCCCTCATCAGGCTCATACTTTCGCATATTTCTCATACTTCATGGCTAGATCCTGGGCTATTTCTGGATTGGATCACGTAGTAATGTGGTACCACACTGAAACAGTCAATTAAACCTGGTTTCGATCAATATTTTAGAGGATAACGAAAGTTATGTCTAGGTTAGGCCTGGGATTTGCTCTCATCAGACTCATGCTTTCGCATTTTTCACATACTTGTTGAACAGATCGTGGGTTTTTTCTGGTATGGATCACGTAGTAATGTGGTACCACACTGAAACATTCAGTTTACACCTGGTCTTGATAAATATTTTTGAGGATAACGCATGTTAGGTCTGGGTTAGGTCTAGGATTTGCTCCCATCAGACTCATAGTTTCGCATATTTCTCAAACTTGATGGCTAGATCCTGGGCTTTTTCTGGATTGCATCACGTAGTACCACACTGAAACAGTCGATTAAACCTGGTTTCGATCATTATTTTAGAGGACAACGCAAGTTTGGTCTGGGATAGGGCTGGGATTTGCCCTCATCAGGCACATACTTTCGCGTTTTTCACATACTTGTTGAACAGATCCAGGGTTTTTTCTGGTTTGAGTCACGTAGTAATGTGGTACCATACTGAAACATTCAATTAAACCTGGTCTTGATAAATATTTTAGAGGATACCGCATGTTAGGTCTGGGTTAGGTCTAGGATTTGCCCTCATCAGGCTCATACTTTCGCATATTTCTCATACTTCATGGCTAGATCCTGGGCAATTTCTGGATTGGTTCACGTAGTAATGTGGTACCACACTGAAACAGTCAATTAAATCTGGTTTCGATCAATATTTTAGAGGATAACGAAAGTTATGTCTAGGTTAGGCCTGGGATTTGCTCTCACCAGACTCATGCTTTCGCATTTTTCACATACTTGTTGAACAGATCCTGGGTTTTTTCTGGTATGGATCACGTAGTAATGTGGTACCACACTGAAACATTCAGTTAAACCTGGTCTTGACAAATATTTTTGAGGATAACGCATGTTAGGTCTGGGTTAGGTCTAGGATTTGCCCTCATCAGGCTCATACTTTCGCATATTTCTTATATTTCATGGATAGATCCTGGGCAATTTCTGGATTGGATCACGTAGTAATGTGGTACCACACTGAAACAGTCAATTAAACCTGGTTTCGATCAATATTTTAGAGGATAACGAAAGTTATGTCTAGGTTAGGCCTGGGATTTGCTCTCATCAGACTCATGCTTTCGCATTTTTCACATACTTGTTGAACAGATCCTGGGTTTTTTCTGGTATGGATCACGTAGTAATGTGGTACCACACTGAAACATTCAGTTAAACCTGGTCTTGATAAATATTTTTGAGGATAACGCATGTTAGGTCTGGGTTAGGTCTAGGATTTGCCCTCATCAGGCTCATACTTTCGCATATTTCTTATACTTCATGGATAGATCCTGGGCTATTTTCTGGTTTGGATCACATAGTAATGTGGTACCACACTGAAACAGTCGATTAAACCAGGTATCGATTAATATTTTTGAGGATAACGCATGTTAGGTCTAGGTTAGGCCTGGGATTTTCACTCATCAGACTCATTCTTTCGCATTCTTAACATACTTGTTGAGCGGATCCTGGGTTTTTTCTGGTTTGGATCACGTAGTAATGTGGGACCACACTGAAACAATCAATTAAACCTGGTCTTGATAAATATTTTAGAGGATATCGCATGTTAGGACTGGGTTAGGTCTAGGATTTGCCCTCATCAGGCTCATACTTTCGCATATTTCTTATACTTCATGGATAGATCCTGGGCTATTTTCTGGTTTGGATCACATAGTAATGTGGTACCACACTGAAACAGTCGATTAAACCAGGTTTCGATCAATATTCTTGAGGATAACGCATGTTAGGTCTAGCTAAGGCCTGGGATTTTCACTCATCAGACTCATTAATTCGTATTCTTCACATACCTGTTGAACGGATCCTGGGTTTTTTCTGGTATGGTTCACGTAGTAATGTGGTACCACAGTGAAACAATCAATTAAACCAGGTCTTGATAAATATTTTAGATGATAACGCATGTTAGGTCTGGGTTAGGTCTAGGATTTGCCCTCATCAGGCTCATACTTTCGCATATTTCTCATACTTCATGGCTAGATCCTGGGCTATTTCTGGATTGGATCACGTAGTAATGTGGTACCACACTGAAACAGTCAATTAAACCTGGTTTCGATCAATATTTTAGAGGATAACGAAAGTTATGTCTAGGTTAGGCCTGGGATTTGCTCTCATCAGACTCATGCTTTCGCATTTTTCACATACTTGTTGAACAGATCGTGGGTTTTTTCTGGTATGGATCACGTAGTAATGTGGTACCACACTGAAACATTCAGTTAAACCTGGTCTTGATAAATATTTTTGAGGATAACGCATGTTAGGTCTGGGTTAGGTCTAGGATTTGCTCCCATCAGACTCATAGTTTCGCATATTTCTCAAACTTGATGGCTAGATCCTGGGCTTTTTCTGGATTGCATCAGGTAGTAATGAAGTACCACACTGAAACAGTCGATTAAACCTGGTTTCGATCATTATTTTAGAGGACAACGCAAGTTTGGTCTGGGATAGGGCTGGGATTTGCCCTCATCAGGCTCATACTTTCGCGTTTTTCACATACTTGTTGAACAGATCCTGGGTTTTTTCTGGTTTGAGTCACGTAGTAATGTGGTACCACACTGAAACAGTCGATTAAACCAGGTTTCGATCAATATTTCTGAGGATAACGCATGTTAGGTCCAGGTTAGGCCTGGGATTTTCACTCATCAGACTCATACTTTCGCATTCTTCACATACTTGTTGAACGGATCCTGGGCTTTTTCTGGATTGCATCACGTAGTAATGAAGTACAACACTGAAACAGTCAATTAAACTTGGTTTCCATCAATATCTTGGAGGACAACGCAAGTTAGGTCTGGGATAGGTCTGGGATTTGCCCTCATCAGACTCATACGTTCGCGTTTTTCACATACTTGTTGAACGGATCCTGGGGTTTCTCTGGTTTGGATCACGTAGTAATGTGGGACCACACTGAAACAATCAATTAAACCTGGTCTTGATAAATATTTGAGAGGATGACGCATGTTAGGTCTGGGTTAGGTCTAGGATTTGCCCTCATCAGGCTCATACTTTCGCATATTTCTCATACTTCATGGCTAGATCCTGGGCTTTTTCTGGATTGCATCACGTAGTAATGAAGTACAACACTGAAACAGTCAATTAAACCTGGTTTCGATAAATATTTTAGAGAATAATTCATGTTAGGTCTAGGTTAGGCCTGGGATTTGCCCTCATCAGGGTCATACTTTCGCAGTTCTAACATACGTGTTGACCTGATCGAGGGTTTTTTCTGCTTTGGGTCACGTAGTAAAGTGGTACCACACTGAAACAGTTCACTAAACCTGGTTTGGATCAATATTTTAGAGGATAATGCATGTTAGGTCTAGGTTAGCCCTGAGATTTTCACTCATCAGACTCATACTTTCGCATTCTTCAGATACTTGTTGAACGGATCCTGGGTTTTTTCTGGTATGGTTCACGTAGTAATGTGGTACCACACTGAAACAATCAATGAAACCAGGTCTTGATAAATATTTTAGATGATAACGCATGTTAGGTCTGGGATAGGTCTGGGATTTGCCCACATCAGGGTCATACTTTCGCGTTTTTCACATACTTGTTGAACAGATCCTGGGTTTTTTCTGGATTGTATCACGTACTAATGTGGTACCACGCTGAACCAGTCAATTAAACCTGGTTTCGATCAATATTTTAGAGGATAACGCAAGTTTGGTCTGGGATAGGTCTGGGATTCGCCCTCGTCAGGCTCATACTTTCGCGTTTTTCACATACTTGTCGAACTGATCCTGGGTTTTTTCTGGTTTGGATCACGTAGCAATATGGTACCACACTGAAACAGTCAATTAAACCTGGTTTCGATCAATATTTTAGAGGATAACGCAAGTTAGGTCTGGGATTCGCCCTCATCAGGCTCATACTTTCGCGTTTTTCACATACTTGTTGAACTGATCCTGGGTTTTTTCTGGTTTGGATCACGTAGCAATGTGGTACCACACTGAAACAGTCGATTAAACCTGGTTTCGATCAATATTTTAGAGGATAACGCAAGTTTGGTCTGGGATAGGTCTGGGATTTGCCCTCATCAGGCTCATACTTTCGCGTTTTTCACATACTTGTTGAACAGATCCTGGGTTTTTTCTGGTTTGAGTCACGTAGTAATGTGGTACCACACTGAAACAGCCCACTAAACCTGGTTTCGATCAATATTTTAGAGGATAACGAAAGTTACGTCTAGGTTAGGCCTGGGATTTGCCCTCATCAGACTCATGCTTTCGCATTTTTCACATACTTGTTGAACAGATCCTGGGTTTTTTCTGGTATGGATCACGTAGTAATGTGGGACCACACTGAAACATTCAGTTCAACCTGGTCTTGATAAATATTTTAGAGGATAACGCATGTTAGGTCTGGGTTAGATCTAGGATTTGCTCTCGTCAGGCTCATACTTTCGCATATTTCTCATACTTCATGGCTAGATCCTGGGCTGTTTCAGGATTGTATCACGTAGTAATGTGGTACCACGCTGAAACAGTCTATTAAACCTGGTTTCGATCAATATTTTTGAAGATAACGCATGTTAGGTCTAGGTTAGGCCGAGGATTTTCTCTCATCAGACTCATACTTTCGCATTCTTCACATACTTGTTGAGCGGATCCTGGGTTTTTTCTGGTTTGGATCAGGTAGTAATGTGGGACCACACTGAAACAGTCAATTAAACCTGGTTTCGATCAATATTTTAGAGGATAACGCAAGTTAGGTCTGGGTTAGGTCTAGGATTTGCCCTCGTCAGGCTCATACTTTCGCATATTTCTCATACTTCATGGCTAGATCCTGGGCTGTTTCAGGATTGTATCACGTAGTAATGTGGTACCACGCTGAAACAGTCTATTAAACCTGGTTTCGATCAATATTTTTGAGGATAACGCATGTTAGGTCTAGGTTAGGCCGAGGATTTTCACTCATCAGACTCATACTTTCGCATTCTTCAGATACTTGTTGAACGGATCCTGGGTTTTTTCTGGTCTGGTTCACGTAGTAATGTGGTACCACACTGAAACAATCAATTAAACCAGGTCTTGATAAATATTTTAGATGATAACGCATGTTAGGTCTGGGTTAGGTCTAGGATTTGCCCTGATCAGGCTCATACTTTCGCATATTTCTCATACTTCATGGCTAGATCCTGGGCTATTTCTGGATTGGATCACGTAGTAATGTGGTACCACACTGAAACAGTCAACTAAACCTGGTTTCGATCAATATTTTAGAGGTCAATGCAAGTTAGGTCTGGGATAGGTCTGGGATTTGCCCACATCAGGGTCATACTTTCGCATTTTTCACATACTTGTTGAACAGATCCTGGGTTTTTTCTGGTTTGGATCGGGCAGTAATGTGGTACCACACTGAAACAGCCCACTAAACCTGGTTTCGATCAATATTCTTGAGGATAACGCATGTTAGGTCTAGGTAAGGCCTGGGATTTTCACTCATCAGACACATTCTTTCGCATTCTTCACATACCTGTTGAACGGATCCTGGGTTTTTTCTGGTTTGGATCACGTAGTAATGTGGGACCACACTGAAACAATCAATTAAACCTGGTCTTGATAAATATTTTAGAGGATAACGCATGTTAGGTCTGGGTTAGGTCTAGGATTTGCTCTCGTCAGGCTCATACTTTCGCATACTTCTCAAACTTGATGGCTAGATCCTGGGCTTTTTCTGGATTGCATCACGTAGTAATGAAGTACAACACTGAAACAGTCAATTAAACCTGGTTTCCATCAATATCTTAGAGGATAATGCATGTTAGGTCTGGGATAGGTCTGGGATTTGCCCACATCAGGGTCTTACTTTCGCATTCCTCAGATACCTGTTGAACGGATCTTGGGTTTTTTCTGGTATGGTTCACGTAGTAATGTGGTACCATACTGAAACATTCAGTTAAACCTGGTCTTGATAAATATTTTTGAGGATAACGCATGTTAGGTCTGGGTTAGTCCTGGGATTTGCCCTCATCAGGGTCATACTTTCGCATATTTCTTATACTTCATGGATAGATCCTGGGCTATTTTCTGGTTTGGATCACATAGTAATGTGGTACCACAATGAAACAGTCGATTAAACCAGGTTTCGATCAATATTTTTGCGGATAACGCATGTTAGGTCTAGGTTAGGCCTGGGATTTTCACTCATCAGACTCATTCTTTCGCATTCTTCACATACTTGTTGAACGGATCCTGGGTTTTTTCTGGTTTGGATCACGTAGTAATGTGGGACCACACTGAAACAATCAATTAAACCTGGTCTTGATAAATATTTTAGAGGATAACGCATGTTAGGTCTGGGATAGGTCTGGGATTTGCCCACATCAGGGTCATACTTTCGCATTTTTCACATACTTGTTGAACAGATCCTGGGTTTTTTCTGGTTTGGATCGCGCAGTAATGTGGTACCACACTGAAACAGCCCACTAAACCTGGTTTCGATCAATATTTTAGAGGATAACGAAAGTTTTGTCTAGGTTAGGCCTGGGATTTGCCCTCATCAGACTCATGCTTTCGCATTTTTCACATACTTGTTGAACAGATCCTGGGTTTTTTCTGGTATGGATCACATAGTAATGTGGGACCACACTGAAACATTCAGTTAAACCTGGTCTTGATAAATATTTTTGAGGATAACGCATGTTAGGTCTGGGTTAGTCCTGGGATTTGCCCTCATCACGGTCATACTTTCGCATATTTCTTATACTTCATGGATAGATCCTGGGCTATTTTCTGGTTTGGATCACATAGTAATGTGGTACCACAATGAAACAGTCGATTAAACCAGGTTTCGATCAATATTTTTGCGGAAAACGCATGTTAGGTCTCGGTTAGGCCTGGGATTTTCACTCATCAAACTCATTCTTTCGCATTCTTCACATACTTGTTGAACGGATCCTGGGTTTTTTCTGGTTTGGATCACGTAGTAATGTGGGACCACACTGAAACAATCAATTAAACCTGGTCTTGATAAATATTTTAGAGGATAACGCATGTTAGGTCTGGGATAGGTCTGGGATTTGCCCTCATCAGACTCATACTTTCGCACACTTCACATACTCGTTGAACAGGTCCTGGGTTTTTTCTGGTTTCGGTCACGTAGTAATGTGGTACCACACTGAAACTGTCGATTAAACCAGGTTTCGATCAATATTTTTGAGGATAACGCATGTTAGGTCTCGGTTAGGCCGGGGATTTTCACTCATCAGACTCATACTTTCGCATACTTCTCATACTTGTTGAACGGATCCTGGGCTATTTCTGGATTGGATCACGTAGTAATGTGGTACCACACTGAAACGGTCAATTAAACCTGGTTTTGATGAATATTTTAGAGAATAATTCATGTTAGGTCTAGGTTAGGTCAGGGATTTGCTCTCATCAGGCTCATTCTTTCGCATATATCTCATACTTGACGGCTAGATCCTGGGTTTTTTCTGGAGTGGATCACGTAGTAATGTGGTACCACACTGAAACAATCAATTAAACCTGATCTTGATAAATATTTTAGAGTATAACGCATGTTAGGTCTGGGTTAGGTCTAGGATTTGCTCTCATCAGGCTCATTCTTTCGCATATTTCTCATACTTGATGGCTAGATCCTGGGCTTTCTCTGGATTGCATCACGTAGTAATGAAGTACAACACTGAAACACTCAATTAAACCTGGTCTTGATAAATATTTTAGAGGATAACGCATGTTAGGTTTGGGTTAGATCTAGGATTTGCCCTCATCCGGCTCCACTTTCGCATACTTCTCATACTTCATGGCTGGATCCTGGGCTATTTCTGGTTTGGATCACGTAGTAATGTGGTACCACACTGAAACAGTCAATTAAACCTGGTTTTGATCAATATTTTAGAGAATAATTCACGTTTGGTCTAGGTTAGGTCTGGGATTTGCTCTCATCAGGCTCATTCTTTCGCATATTTCTCATACTTGATGGCTAGATCCTGGGCTTTTTCTGGATTGCATCACGTAGTAATGAAGTGCAACACTGAAACAGTCAATTAAACCTGGTTTCCATCAATATTTTAGAGGGCAACGCATGTCAGGTCTAGGTTAGGTCTGGAATTTGCTCTCATCAGGGTCATACTGTCGCAGTTTTAACTTACTTTTTGAACGGATCTTGGGTTTTCTCTGGTGTGGATCACGTAGTAATGTGGTACCACACTGAAACAATCAATTAAACCTGGTGTTGATAAATATTTTAGAGGATAACGCATGTTAGGTCTGGGTTAGGTCTAGGATTTGCCCTCATCAGGCTCATGCTTTCGTATATTTCTCATACTTCATGGCTGGATCCTGGGCTATTACTAGATTGGATCACGTAGTAATGTGGTACCACACTGAAACAGTCGATTAAACCTGGTTTTGATCAATATTTTAGAGGACAACGCATGTCAGGTCTAGGTTAGGTCTGGAATTTGCTCTCATCAGGGTCATTCTTTCGCATATTTCTCATACTTGATGGCTAGATCCTGGGCTTTTTCTGGATTGCATCACGTAGTAATGAAGTGCAACACTGAAACAGTCAATTAAACCTGGTTTCCATCAATATTTTAGAGGACAACGCATGTCAAGTCTAGGTTAGGTCTGGAATTTGCTCTCATCAGGGTCATACTGTCGCAGCTTTAACTTACTTGTTGAACGGATCCTGGGTTTTTTCTGGTTTGGTTCACGTAGTAATGTGGTACCACACTGAAACATTCAATTAAACCTGGTCTTGATAAATATTTTAGAGGATAACGCATGTTAGGTTCGGGTTAGATCTAGGATTTGCCCTCATCAGGCTCACACTTTCGCATATTTCTCCTACTTCATGGCTAGATCCTGGGCTGTTTCTGGATTGTATCACATATTAATGTGGTACCACGCTGAAACAGACGATTAAACCTGGTTTCGATCAATATTTTAGAGGATAACGCACGTTAGGTCTAGGTTAGGCCTGGGATTTTCACTCATCACACTCATACTTTCGCATTCTTCACATACTTTTTGAACGGATCTTGGGTTTCCTCTGGTGTGGATCACGTAGTAATGTGGTACCACACTGAAACAATCTATTAAACCTGGTGTTGATAAATATTTTAGAGGATAACGCATGTTAGGTCTGGGTTAGGTCTAGGATTTGCCCTCATCAGGCTCATGCTTTCGTATATTTCTCATACTTCATGGCTGGATCGTGGGCTATTACTGGATTGGATCACGTAGTAATGTGGTACCACACTGAAACAGTCAATTAAACCTGGTTTCGATCAATATTTTAGAGAATAATTCATGTTAGGTCTGGGTTAGTTCTGGGATTTGCCCACATCAGGGTCATACTTTCGCATTTTTCACATACTTGTTGAACAGATCCTGGGTTTTTTCTGGTTTGGATCGCGCAGTAATATGGTACCACACTGAAACAGCCCACTAAACCTGGTTTCGATCAATATTTTAGAGGATAACGAAAGTTATGTCTCGGTTAGGCCTGGGATTTGCCCTCATCAGACTCATGCTTTCGCATTTTTCACATACTTGTTGAACAGATCCTGGGTTTTTTCTTGTATGGATCACGTAGTAATGTGGTACCACACTGAAACATTCAGTTAAACCTGGTCTTGATAAATATTTTTGAGGATAACGCATGTTTTAGGGCTGGGTTAAGTCTAGGATTTGCCCTCATCAGGCTCATACTTTCGCATATTTCTCATACTTCATGGCTAGATCCTGGGCTGCTTCTGGATTGTATCACGTAGTAACGTGGTACCACGCAGAAACAGTCAATTGAACCCGGTTTCGATCAATATTTTAGAGGATAACGCAAGTTAGGTCTGGCATTGGTCTGGGATTCGACATCATCAGGCTCATACTTTCGCGTTTTTCACATACTTGTTGAACTGATCCTGGGCTTTTTCTGGTTTGGATCACGTAGTAATGTGGTACCACACTGAAACAGTCAATTAAACCTGGTTTCGATCAATATTTTAGAGAATAATTCATGTTAGGTCTAGGTTAGGTCTGGGATTTGCTCTCATCAGGCTCATACTTTCGCACACTTCACATACTCGTTTGTCAGATCCTGGGTTATTTTCTGGTTTGGATCGCATAGTAATGTGGTACCACACTGAAACAGTCGATTAAACCAGGTTTCGATCAATATTTTTGAGGATAACACATGTTAGGTCTAGGTTAGGCCTGGGATTTTCACTCATCAGACTCATACTTTCGCGTTTTTCACATACTTGTTGAACAGATCCTGGGTTTTTTTCTGGTTTGGATCACGTAGTAGTGTGGTACCACACTGAAACTGTCCATTTAACCTGGTTTCGATCAATATTTTAGAGGATAACGCATGTTAGGACTGGGTTAGGTCTAGGATTTGCCCTCATCAGGCTCATACTTTCGCATATTTCTTATACTTCATGTATAGATCCTGGGCTATTTCTGGATTGGATCACGTAGTAATGTTGTACCACACCGAAACAGTCAATTAAACCTGGTTTCGATCAATATTTTAGAAGATAACGCAAGTTATGTCTGGTATAGGTCTGGGATTTGCTCTCATCAGGCTCATTCTTTCGCACATTTCTCATACTTGATGGCTAGATCCGGGGCTTTTTCTGGATTGCTTCACGTAGTAATGATGTACGACACTGAAACAGTCAATTAAACCTGGTCTTGATAAATATTTTAGAGGATAACGCATGTTAGGTTTGCGTTAGATCTAGGATTTGCCCTCATCAGGCTCACACTTTCGCATATTTCTCCTACTTCATGGCTAGATCCTGGGCTGTTTCTGGATTGTATCACATAATAATGTGGTACCACGCTGAAACAGACGATTAAACCTGGTTTCGATCAATATTTTAGAGCATAACGCACGTTAGGTCTAGGTTAGGCCTGGGATTTTCACTCATCACACTCATACTTTCGCATTCTTCACATACTTTTTGAACGGATCTTGGGTTTTCTCTGGTGTGGATCACGTAGTAATGTGGTACCACACTGAAACATTCAGTTAAACCTGGTCTTGATAAATATTTTTGAGGATAACGCATGTTTTAGGGCTGGGTTAAGTCTAGGATTTGCCCTCATCAGGCTCATACTTTCGCATATTTCTCATACTTCATGGCTAGATCCTGGGCTGCTTCTGGATTGTATCACGTAGTAACGTGGTACCACGCAGAAACAGTCAATTGAACCCGGTTTCGATCAATAGTTTAGAGGATAACGCAAGTTAGGTCTGGCATTGGTCTGGGATTCGACATCATCAGGCTCATACTTTCGCGTTTTTCACATACTTGTTGAACTGATCCTGGGCTTTTTCTGGTTTGGATCACGTAGTAATGTGGTACCACACTGAAACAGTCAATTAAACCTGGTTTCGATCAATATTTTAGAGAATAATTCATGTTAGGTCTAGGTTAGGTCTGGGATTTGCTCTCATCAGGCTCATTCTTTCGCACATTTCTCATACTTGATGGCTAGATCCGGGGCTTTTTCTGGATTGCTTCACGTAGTAATGATGTACGACACTGAAACAGTCAATTAAACCTGGTCTTGATAAATATTTTAGAGGATAACGCATGTTAGGTTTGGGTAAGATCTAGGATTTGCCCTCATCAGGCTCCACTTTCGCATACTTCTCATACTTCATGGCTGGATCCTGGGCTATTTCTGTTTTGGATCACGTAGTAATGCGGTACCTCACTGAAACAGTCAATTAAACCTGGTTTTGATCAATATTTTAGAGAATAATTCATGTTTGGTCTAGGTTAGGTCTGGGATTTGCTCTCATCAGGCTCATTCTTTCGCATATTTCTCATACTTGATGGCTAGATCCTGGGCTTTTTCTGGATTACATCACGTAGTAATGAAGTGCAACACTGAAACAGTCAATTAAACCTGGTTTCCGTCAATATTTTAGAGGACAACGCATGTCAGGTCTAGGTTAGGTCTGGAATTTGCTCTCATCAGGGTCATACTGTCGCAGCTTTAACTTACTTGTTGAACGGATCCTGGGTTTTTTCTGGTTTGGTTCACGTAGTAATGTGGTACCACACTGAAACATTCAATTAAACCTGGTCTTGATAAATATTTTAGAGGATAACGCATGTTAGGTTCGGGTTAGATCTAGGATTTGCCCTCATCAGGCTCACACTTTCGCATATTTCTCCTACTTCATGGCTAGATCCTGGGCTGTTTCTGGATTGTATCACATAGTAATGTGGTACCACGCTGAAACAGACGATTAAACCTGGTTCCGATCAATATTTTAGAGGATAACGCAAGTTAGGTCTGGGATAGGTCTGGGATTTGCCCTCATCAGACTCATACTTTCGAATTTTTCACATACTTGTTGAACAGATCCTGGGTATTTTTCTGGTTTGGATCACGTAGTAGTGTGGTACCACACTGAAACAGTCGATTAAACCTGGTTTCGATCAATATTTTAGAGGATAACGCAAGTTAGGTCTGGGATAGGTCTGGGATTTGCCCTCATCAGACTCATACTTTCGCACACTTCACATACTCGTTGAACAGATCCTGGGTTATTTTCTGGTTTGGATCACGTAGTAATGTGGTACCACACTGAAACAGTCTATTAAACCTGGTTTCGATCAATATTTTAGAGGATAACGCAAGTTAGGTCTAGGTTAGGTCTGGGATATGCCCTCATCAGACTCAAACTTTCGCACAATTCACATACTCGTTGAACAGATCCTGGGTTATTTTCTGGTTTGGATCACATAGTAATGTGGTACCACACTGAAACAGTCGATTAAACCAGCTTTCGATCAATATTTATGAGGATAACGCATGTTAGGTCTAGGTTAGGTCTGGGATTTGCTCTCTTCTGGCTCATTCTTTCGCATATTTCTCATACTTGAAGGCTAGATCCTGGGCTTTTTCTGGATTGCATCACGTAGTAATGAAGTACAACACTGGAACAGTCAACTCAACCTGGTTTCCATCAATATCTTAGAGGACAACGCAAGTTAGGTCTGGGATAGGTCTGGGATTTGCCCACATCAGGCTCATACTTTCGCGTTTTTCACATACTCGTTGAACAGGTCCTGGGTTTTTTCTGGTTTCGGTCACGTAGTAATGTGGTACCACACTGAAACTGTCGATTAAACCAGGTTTCGATCAATATTTTAGAGGATAACGCATGTTAGGTCTGGGTTAGGTCTAGGATTTGCCCTCATCAGGCTCATGCTTTCGTATATTTCTCATACTTCATGGCTGGATCCTGGGCTAATACTGGATTGGATCACGTAGTAATGTGGTACGACACTGAAACAGTCAATTAAACCTGGTTTCGATCAATATTTTAGAGGATAACGCATGTTAGGCCTAGGTTAGGTCTGGGATTTTCACTCATCAGACTCATACTTTCGCATTCTTCACATACTTGTTGAACGGATCCTGGGTTTTTTCTGGTTTGGATCACGTAGTAATGTGGGACCACATCGAAACAATCAATTAAGCCTGGTCTTGATATATATTTTAGAGGATAACGCATGTTAGGTCTGGATTAGGTCTAGGGTTTGCCCTCATCAGACTCATACTTTCGCGTTGTTCACATACTTGTTGAACAGATCCTGGGTTTTTTTCTGGTTTGGATTACGTAGTAGTGTGGTACCACACTGAAACTGTCCATTAAACCTGGTTTCGATCAATATTTTAGAGGATAACGCATGTTAGGTCTGGGTTAGGTCTGGGATTTGCTCTCATCAGGCTCATACTTTCGCATATTTCTCATACTTCATGGCTGGATCCTGGGCTATTTCTGGATTGGATCACGTAGTAAAGTGGTACCACACTGAAACATTCAATGACACCTGGTCTGGATAAATATTTTAGAGGATAACGGATCTTAGGTCTGGGTTAGGTCTAAGATTTGCCCTCATCAGGCTCACAGTTTCGTGTTTTTCACATACTTGTTGAACAGATCCTGGGTTTTTTCTGGTTTGGATCACGTAGTAAAGTGGGACCACACTGAAACAGTCAATTAAACCTGGTTGCGATCAATATTTTAGAGGATAACGCATGTTAGGTCTGGATTAGGTCTAGGATTTGCCCTCATCAGGCTCATTCTTTCGCATATTTGTCAAACTTGATGGCTAGATCCTGGGCTTTTTCTGGATTGTATCACGTAGTAATGTGGTACCACGCTGAAACAGTCGATTAAACCTGGTTTCGATCAATATTTTAGAGGATAACGCAAGTTAAGTCTGGGATAGGTCTGGGATTTGACCACATCAGACTCATACTTTCGCGTTTTTCACATACTTGTTGAACAGATCCTGGGTTTTTTCTGGTTTGGATCACGTAGTAGTGTGGTACCACACCGAAACAGTCCATTATACCTGGTTTGGATCAATATTTTAGAGGATAACGCATGTTAGGTCTAGGCTAGGTCTGGGATTTTCACTCATCAGACTCATACTTTCGCATTCTTCACATACTTGTTGAACGGACCCTGGGTTTTTTCTGGTTTGGGTCACGTAGTAATGTGGTACCACACTGAAACATTCAATTAAACCTGGTCTTGATAAATATTTTAGAGGATAACGCATGTTAGGTCTGGATTAGGTCTAGGGTTTGCCCTCATCAGACTCATACTTTCGCGTTGTTCACATACTTGTTGAACAGATCCTGGGTTTTTTTCTGGTTTGGATCACGTAGTAATGTGGGACCACACTGAAACAGTCAATTAAACCTGGTTGCGATCAATATTTTAGAGGATAACGCATGTTAGGTCTGGATTAGGTCTAGGATTTGCCCTCATCAGGCTCATTCTTTCGCATATTTGTCAAACTTGATGGCTAGATCCTGGGCTTTTTCTGGATTGTATCACATAGTAATGTGGTACCACGCTGAAACAGACGATTAAACCTGGTTTCGATCAATATTTTAGAGGATAACGCACGTTAGGTCTGGGATAGGTCTGGGATTTGCCCTCATCAGACTCATACTTTCGCATTCTTCACATACTTGTTGAACGGACCCTGGGTTTATTCTGGTTTGGATCACGTAGTAATGTGGGACCACACTGAAACAATCAATTAAACCTGGTTCCGATCAATATTTTAGAGGATAACGCAAGTTAGGTCTGGGATAGGTCTGGGATTTGCCCTCATCAGGCTCATACTTTCGAATTTTTCACATACTTGTTGAACAGATCCTGGGTTTTTTTCTGGTTTGGATCACGTAGTAGTGTGGTACCACACTGAAACAGTCGATTAAACCTGGTTTCGATCAATATTTTAGAGGATAACGCAAGTTAGGTCTGGGATGGGTGGGGCTGACATCGAGGTGAAGCCCCAGATCAGGTATCTAGGGCTGATCCTCGATAGCCACTGGCGTTTCGAGAAGCATTTCCGCTGCCTGGTCCCCCGGTTGGAAAGGATGGTTGCGGCTCTGGGCCGGATCCTGCCCAACCTGGGGGGCCCGGCGGGCCGAGTTCGTCGCCTCTATGTGGCAATGGTCCAGTCGGTGGCCCTATACGGGGCCCCCGTCTGGGCGGACGACCTGGCTGCCTCCCGGCGCAGCATGACTATGCTGCGTCGGGTGCAGAGGCGCATGGCGCTCAGGGTCGTCCGCGGGTATCGGACCATGTCACATGAGGCGGCGACGGTTCTAGCGGGGATGCCGCCCATGGACCTGCTCGCGCGGTCGCACGCGGTGATGTACCGGCACCGCGTCGACCGTCGCGCGGGGGTGGGGGCGGTCCCGGGCGGGCAGGAACCTGCTTGGGGCGATTTGAAGCGCCAGGCCCGGCAGTCCGTGTTGCTCGCGTGGCAGGAGCGGCTGGCTCTGCCAACCGCGGGGCACCGGACTGTCGGGGCTGTTCGGCCACTCCTGAAGGAGTGGCTGGACAGAGGCCATGGCAGCCTCACCTACCGGCTGGCACAGGTATTTTCCGGGCATGGCAGCTTCGGAAGATACCTGTGCCGGATAGGGAAGGAGCCGACGGCGCGTTGCTGCCACTGCGACGCTGAGCAGGACACGGCGGATCATACCCTGGAGGTATGCCCCGCGTGGGAGGGGGAGCGCCGTGTCCTGGTCGGTGTCGTCGGGCGGGATGTCTCGCTGCCGGGCGTGGTGCGCGCCATGCTCGGCAGCGAGGAGAAGTGGAGGGCCGTGGCCTCCTTCTGCGAGAACGTAATGTTGCAGAAGGAGGCCGCGGGGAGGGAGCGCGAGCTTCAGCGGCGTGCAGAAGCGCGCGCTCGTGCGGTGGCCCGAGGTCGTCGCCCGGTCGCGAGGCGTCGCGGGCGGCCGCCTCGGCGTGGCGGATGACCTAGGCTGGGAGGGGGGTCCTGAGGGGACCCTCCTCCCGCCAGGCGGCGCCGGGTCGGACCGGTTGGGGGTAGGAGTGCCTTCCCCTACCGGTCCGACGCAAGAGGAGGCACCCTCGGCGGTCTGGTGCGGCCATGAACGCCCGGCCGCGGAGGGGTGGAAACGGGGTCGCGGGCGGTTGCGAGTTGGGGCTCGCAGCCGCCACTAAACGCGGCCCCGGGACGGATAGCGGCGGGATGGAGTGGCCCCGTCCCGCCGCTATGAGGCAGTGTGTCTACTGGGGGGACCGATTGTCCCCCCGGGGGATGGGCGCGAAAGCGCGGGCACGGGGAGGATACCGGAAGAATGCTTCGAGCGATTCCCGGTATCCTCCCAAAGCGTGCCGAAGGGTCACCGTGGGGTTTTTAGTGGGTAGGTCCCGCGCCTGTCGTTGTACGGGCGCGGGGAATCCCACACACGCCTCCCACCTCTCCCCAAGGAGGTGGGAGGGAGTCTTTCGAAGATTTTCCCCACGACAAAAAAAAAAAAAAAAAAAAAAAAAAAAAAGTTAGGTCTGGGATAGGTCTGGGATTTGCCCTCATCAGACTCATACTTTCGCACACTTCACATACTCGTTGAACAGATCCTGGGTTATTTTCTGGTTTGGATCACGTAGTAATGTGGTACCACACTGAAACAGTCTATTAAACCTGGTTTCGATCAATATTTTAGAGGATAACGCAAGTTAGGTCTAGGTTAGGTCTGGGATATGCCCTCATCAGACTCAAACTTTCGCACAATTCACATACTCGTTGAACAGATCCTGGGTTATTTTCTGGTTTGGATCACATAGTAATGTGGTACCACACTGAAACAGTCGATTAAACCAGCTTTCGATCAATATTTTTGAGGATAACGCATGTTAGGTCTAGGTTAGGTCTGGGATTTGCTCTCTTCTGGCTCATTCTTTCGCATATTTCTCATACTTGAAGGCTAGATCCTGGGCTTTTTCTGAATTGCATCACGTAGTAATGAAGTACAACACTGGAACAGTCAACTCAACCTGGTTTCCATCAATATCTTAGAGGACAACGCAAGTTAGGTCTGGGTTAGGTCTAGGATTTGCCCTCATCAGGCTCATGCTTTCGTATATTTCTCATACTTCATGGCTGGATCCTGGGCTATTACTGGATTGGATCACGTAGTAATGTGGTACCACACTGAAACAGTCAATTAAACCTGGTTTCGATCAATATTTTAGAGAATAATTCATGTTAGGTCTGGGTTAGTTCTGGGATTTGCCCACATCAGGGTCATACTTTCGCAGCTTTAACTTACTTGTTGAACGGATCCTGGGTTTTTTCTGGTTTGGTTCACGTAGTAATGTGGTACCACACTGAAACATTCAATTAAACCTGGTCTTGATAAATATTTTAGAGGATAACGCATGTTAGGTTCGGGTTAGATCTAGGATTTGCCCTCATCAGGCTCACACTTTCGCATATTTCTCCTACTTCATGGCTAGATCCTGGGCTGTTTCTGGATTGTATCACGTAGTAATGTGGTACCACGCAGAAACAGTCAATTAAACCTGGTTTCGATCAATATTTTAGAGGATAACGCAAGTTAGGTCTGGCATTGGTCTGGGATTCGACATCATCAGGCTCATACTTTCGCGTTTTTCACATACTTGTTGAACTGATCCTGGGCTTTTTCTGGTTTGGATCACGTAGTAATGTGGTACCACACTGAAACATTCAATTAAACCTGGTTTCGATCAATATTTTAGAGAATAATTCATGTTAGGTCTAGGTTAGGTCTGGGATTTGCTCTCATCAGGCTCATACTTTCGCACACTTCACATACTCGTTTGTCAGATCCTCGGTTATTTTCTGGTTTGGATCGCATAGTAATGTGGTACCAAACTGAAACTGTCCATTTAACCTGGTTTCGATCAATATTTTAGAGGATAACGCATGTTAGGACTGGGTTAGGTCTAGGATTTGCCCTCATCAGGCTCATACTTTCGCATATTTCTTATACTTCATGTATAGATCCTGGGCTATTTCTGGATTGGATCACGTAGTAATGTTGTGCCACACCGAAACAGTCAATTAAACCTGGTTTCGATCAATATTTTAGAAGATAACGCAAGTTATGTCTGGTGTAGGTCTGGGATTTTCTCATCAGGCTCATTCTTTCGCACATTTCTCATACTTGATGGCTAGATCCGGGGCTTTTTCTGGATTGCTTCACGTAGTAATGATGTACGACACTGAAACAGTCAATTAAACCTGGTTTCCATCAATATTGTAGAGGACAACGCATGTTAGGTCTAGGTTAGGCCTGGGATTTGCCCACATCAGGGTCATACTTTCGCAGTTTTAACATACATGTTGACCTGATCGAGGGTTTTTTCTGCTTTGGATCACGTAGTAAAGTGGTACCATACTGAAACAGTCCATTAAACCTGGTATCGATCAATATTTTAGAGGATAACGCATGTTAGGTGTAGGTTAGGCCTGGGATTTTCACTCATCAGACTCATACTTTCGCATTCTTCACATACCTGTTGAACGGACCCTGGGTTTTTTCTGGTTTGGATCACGTAGTAATGTGGGACCACACTGAAACAGTCAATTAAACCTGGTTCCGATCAATATTTTAGAGGATAACGCAAGTTAGGTCTGGGATAGGTCTGGGATTTGCCCTCATCAGGCTCACACTTTCGAATTTTTCACATACTTGTTGAACAGATCCTGAGTTTTTTTCTGGTTTGGATCACGTAGTAATGTGGTACCACACTGAAACAGTCGATTAAACCTGGTTTCGATCAATATTTTAGAGGATAACGCAAGTTAGGTCTGGGATAGGTCTGGGATTTGACCACATCAGACTCATACTTTCGCACACTTCACATACTCGTTGAACAGATCCTGGGTTTTTTCTGGTTTGGATCACGTAGTAGTGTGGTACCACACTGAAACAGTCCAGTAAACCTGGTTTGGATCAATATTTTAGAGGATAACGCATGTTAGGCCTAGGTTAGGTCTGGGATTTTCACTCATCAGACTCATACTTTCGCATTCTTCACATACCTGTTGAACGGACCCTGGGTTTTTTCTGGTTTGGATCACGTAGTAATGTGGGACCACACTGAAACAGTCAATTAAACCTGGTTCCGATCAATATTTTAGAGGATAACGCAAGTTAGGTCTGGGATAGGTCTGGGATTTGCCCTCATCAGGCTCATACTTTCGCGTTTTTCACATACTTGTTGAACAGATCCTGGGTTTTTTTCTGGTTTGGAGTAGGTAGTAGTGTGGTACCACACTGAAACTGTCCATTAAACCTGGTTTCGATCAATATTTTAGAGGATAACGCATGTTAGGTCTGGGTTAGGTCTGGGATTTGCTCTCATCAGGCTCATACTTTCGCATATTTCTCATACTTCATGGCTGGATCCTGGGCTATTTCTGGAAAGGATCACGTAGTAAAGTGGTACCACACTGAAACATTCAATGACACCTGGTCTGGATAAATATTTTAGAGGATAACGTATCTTAGGTCTGGGTTAGGTCTAAGATTTGCCCTCATCAGGCTCACAGTTTCGTGTTTTTCACATACTTGTTGAACAGATCCTGGGTTTTTTCTGGTTTGGATCACGTAGTAATGTGGGACCACACTGAAACAGTCAATTAAACCTGGTTTCGATCAATATTTTAGAGAATAATTCATGTTAGGTCTAGGTTAGGTCTGGGATTTGCTCTCATCAGGCTCATACTTTCGCACACTTCACATACTCGTTTGGCAGATCCTGGGTTTTTTCTGGTTTGGATCACGTAGTAGTGTGGTACCACACCGAAACAGTCCATTATACCTGGTTTGGATCAATATTTTAGAGGATAACGCATGTTAGGTCTAGGATAGGTCTGGGATTTTCACTCATCAGACTCATACTTTCGCATTCTTCACATACTTGTTGAACGGATCATGGGTTTTTTCTGGTTTGGATCACGTAGTAATGTGATACCACACTGAAACAGTCGATTAAACCTGGTTTCGCTCAATATTTTAGAGGATAACGCATGTTAGGTCTGGGATAGGTCTGGGATTTGCCCTCATCAGGCTCATACTTTCGCGTTTTTCACATACTTGTTGAACAGATCATGGGTTTTTTCTGGTTTGGGTCACGTTGTAATGTGATACCACACTGAAACAGTCGATTAAACCTGGTTTCGATCAATATTTTAGAGGATAACGCATGTTAGGTCTAGGTTAGCCCTGGGATTTTCACTCATCAGACTCATACTTTCGCATTCTTCACATACTTGTTGAACTGATCCTGGGTGTTTTCTGGTTTGGATCACGTAGTAATGTGGTACCACACTGAAACAGTCGATTAAACCTGGTTTCGATCAATATTTTAGAGGATAACGCAAGTTAAGTCTGGGATTGGTCTGGGATTTGACCTCATCAGACTCATACTTTCGCACACTTCACATACTCGTTGAACAGATCCTGGGTTATTTTCTGGTTTGGATCACATAGTAATGTGGTACCACACTGAAACAGTCGATTAAACCTGGTTTCGATCAATATTTTTGAGGATAACGCATGTTAGGTCTAGGTTAGGCCTGGGATTTTCACTCATCAGACTCATACTTTCGCATTCTTCACATACTTGTTGAACGGATCCTGGGTTTTTTCTGGTTTGGATCAGGTAGCAATGTGGGACCACACTGAAACAGTCAATTAAACCTGGTTTCGATCAATATTTTAGAGAATAATTCATGTTAGGTCTAGGTTAGGTCTGGGATTTGCTCTCATCAGGCTCATACTTTCGCACACTTCACATACTCGTTTGGCAGATCCTGGGTTATTTTCTGGATTGGATCACGTAGTAATTTAAGTACTACACTGAAACAATCAATTAAACCTGGTTTCCATCAATATCTTAGAGGACAACGCAAGTTAGGTCTGGGATAGGTCTGGGATTTGCCCTCATCAGGCTCATACTTTCCGCGTTTTTCACATACTTGTTGAACAGATCCTGGGTTATTTTCTGGTTTGGATCACATAGTAATGTGGTACCACACTGAAACAGTCGATTAAACCTGGTTTCGATCAATATTTTTGAGGATAACGCATGTTAGGTCTAGGTTAGGCCTGGGATTTTCACTCATCAGACTCATACTTTCGCATTCTTCACATACTTGTTGAACGGATCATGGGTTTTTTCTGGTTTGGATCACGTAGTAATGTGGGACCACACTGAAACAGTCGATTAAACCTGGTTTCGATCAATATTTTTGAGGATAACGCATGTTAGGTCTAGGTTAGGTCTGGGATTTGCTCTCATCAGGCTCATACTTTCGCACACTTCACATACTCGTTGAACAGATCCTGGGTTATTTTCTGGTTTGGATCACGTAGTAATGTGGGACCACACTGAAACAATCAATTAAACCTGGTCTTGATAAATATTTTAGAGGATAACGCATGTTAGGTCTGGGATAGGTCGGGGATTTGCCCTCATGAGACTCATTCTTTCACACAATTCACATACTCGTTGAACAGATCCTGGGTTTTTTCTGGTTTGGATCACGTAGTAATGTGGAATCACACCGAAACAATCAATTAAACCTGGTCTTGATAAATATTTTAGAGGATAACGCACGTTAGGTCTGGGTTAGGTCTAGGATTTGCCCTCATCAGGCTCATACTTTCGCATATTTCTCATACTTCATGGCTAGATCCTGGGCTTTTTCTGGATTGCATCACGTAGTAATGTAGTACCACACTGAAACAGTCAATGAAACCTGGTTTTCATCAATATTTTAGAGTACAACACCAAGTTAGGTCTAGGTATGGCCTGAGATTTTCACTGATCAGACTCATACTTTCGCATTCTTCACATACTTGTTGAACGGATCCTGGGTTTTTTCTGGTTTGGATCACGTAGTAATGTGGGACCACACTGAAACAGTTCATTAAACCTGGTTTCGCTCAATATTTTAGTGGATAACGCATGTTAGGTCTAGGTTAGGTCTGGGATTTGCTCTCATCAGGCTCATACTTTCGCGTTTTTCACATCCTTGTTGAACAGATCATGGGTTTTTTCTGGTTTGGGTCACGTAGTAGTGTGATACCACACTGAAACAGTCGATTAAACCTGGTTTCGATCAATATTTTAGAGGATAACGCATGTTAGGTCTAGGTTAGCCCTGCGATTTTCACTCATCAGACTCATACTTTCGCATTCTTCTCATACTTGTTGAACTGATCCTGGGTTTTTTCTGGTTTGGATCACGTAGTAATGTGGTACCACACTGAAACAGTCGATTAAACCTGGTTTCGATCAATATTTTAGAGGATAACGCATGTTAGGTCTAGGTTAGCCCTGGGATTTTCACTCATCAGACTCATATTTTCGCATTCTTCACATACTTGTTGAACTGATCCTGGGTTTTTTCTGGTTTGGATCACGTAGTAATGTGGCACCACACTGAAACAGTCGATTAAACCTGGTTTCGATCAATATTTTAGAGCATAACGCAAGTTAAGTCTGGGATTGGTTTGGGATTTGACCTCATCAGACTCATACTTTCGCACACTTCACATAATCGTTGAACAGATCCTGGGTTATTTTCTGGTTTGGATCACATAGTAATGTGGTACCACACTGAAACAGTCGATTAAACCAGGCTTCGATCAATATTTTTGAGGATAACGCATGTTAGGTCTTGGTTAGGCCTGGGATTTTCACTCATCAGGCTCATACTTTCGCTTTCTTCACATACTTGTTGAACGGATCCTGGGTTTTTTCTGGTTTGGATCACGTAGTAATGCGGTGCAACACCGAAACAGTCAATTAAACCTGGTTGCGATTAATATTTTAGAGGATAGCGCCGGTTATGTCTCGGTTAGGTCTGGGATTTGCCCCCATCTGGCTCGTACTTTCGCATTTCTCGCATACTTGTTGGCCAGATCCTGGCCTTTTCCTGGTTTGGATCACGTAGTAATGCGGTACCACGCTGAAACAGTCAATTAAACCAGGTTGCGATTAATATTTTAGAGGATAACGCCTGTTATGTCTGGGTTAGGTCTGGTATTTGCCCTCATCTGGCTCGTACTTTCGCATTTTTCGCATACTTGTTGGCCAGATCCTGGGCTTTTTCTGGTTTGGATCACGTAGTAATGTGGTTCTACACCGAATCAGACAATTAAACCTGGTTGCGATTAATATTTTAGAGGATAACGCCGGTTAAGTCTAGGTTGGTCTGGTATTTGCCCTCATCTGGCTCGTCCTTTCGCATTTTTCGCATACTTGTTGGCCAGATCCCGGCCCTTTTCTGGTTTGGATCACGTACTAATGCGATACCAGACCGAAACAGCCAATCAAACCCGGTTCCGATTAATATTTTAGAGGATAACGCCTGTTATGTATGGGTTAGGTCTGGTATTTGCCCTCATCTGGCTCGTACATTCGCACACTTCACATACTCGTTGAACAGATCGTGGGTTATTTTCTGGTTTGGATCACATAGTAATGTGGTACCACACTGAAACAGTCGATTAAACCTGGTTTCGATCAATATTTTTGAGGATAACGCATGTTAGGTCTAGGTTAGGTCTGGGATTTGCCGTCATCTGGCTCGTATTTTCGCATTTGTCGCATACTTGTTGGCCAGATCCTGGCCTTTTTCTGGCTTGGACCGCATATTAATGTGGTATCACACTGAAACAGTCAATTAAACCTGGTACCGATTAATATTTTATAGGATAACGCCGGTTATGTCTGGGTTAGGTCTTGTATTTGCCCTCATCTGGCTCGTACTTTCGCATTTTTCGCATACTTGTTGGCCAGATCCTGGCCTTTTTCTGGCTTGGACCGCATAGTAATGTGGTATCACACTGAAACAGTCAATTAAACCTGGTTCCGATTAATATTTTGGTGGATAACGCCGGTTATGTCTGGGTTAGGTCTGGTATTTACCCTCATCTGGCTCGTACTTTCGCATTTTTCGCATACTTGTTGGCCAGATCCCGGCCCTTTTCTGGTTTGGATCACGTACTAATGCGGTACCAGACCGAAACAGCCAATTAAACCTGGGTCCGATTAATATTTTAGAGGATAACGCCGGTTAAGTCTAGCTTAGGTCTGGTATTTGCCCTCATCTGGCTCGTACTTTCGCATTTTTCGCATACTTGTTGGCCAGATCCCGGCCCTTTTCTGGTTTGGATCACGTACTAATGCGTTACCAGACCGAAACAGCCAATTAAACCTGGTTCCGATTAATATTTTGGAGGATAACGCCGGTTATGTCTAGGTTAGGTCTGGTATTTGTCGTAATCTGGCTCGTACTTTCGCATTTTTCTCATACTTGTTCGCCAGATCCTGGGCATTTTCTGGTTTGGATCACGTACTAATGCGGTACCACACTGGAACAGTCAATAAAAGCTAGTTCCGATTAGTATTTTGGAGGATAAGGCTGGTTATGTCTGGGTCAGTTCTGGTACTTGCAATCATCTGGCTCATACTTTCGCAATTTTCGGGTACTTGTTGGCCAGATCTTGGGTTTTTTGTGGTTTGGATCCCGTCGTACTCTGGTTCCACACCGAGGCAGTCAATTAAACCTGGTTGCGATGAATATTTTGGAGGATAACGCTGGTTATGTTTGGGTTAGTTCTGGTTTTTGCAATCATCTGGCCCGTACTTTCGCATTTTTCGCATACTTGGTGGCCAGACCCTGGGCTTTTTCTGGTTTGGACCACGTAGTATTGTGGTACCACACTGAAACAGTCAATAAAAGCTGGTTCCCATTAGTATTTTAGAGGATAACGCCGGTTATGTCTGGGTTAGTTCTGGTATTTGCAATCATCCGGCTCGTACCTTCGCATTTTTCGCCTACTTGTTGGCCAGATCCTGGGCTTTTTCTGGTTTGGATCTCGTAGCAATGCGGTACCACACCGTAACAGTCAATTAAACCTTGTTCCGATTCATATTTTGGTGGATAACGCCGGTTATGTCTGGGTTAGGTCTGGTATTTACCATCATCTGGCTCGTACTTTCGCAGTTTTCGCATACTTGTTGGCCAGATCCTGGCCTTTTTCTGGTTTGGATCACGTACTAATATGGTACTACACTGAAACTGTCAATAGAAGCTGGTTCCGAATACTATTTTAGAGGATAACGCTGGTTATGTCTGGGTTAGTTCTGGTATTTGCAACTATCTGGCTCATACTTTCGCGATTTCGCATACTTGTTGTCCGGATCCTGGGTTTTTTCTGGTTTGGATCCCGTGGTAATGAGATACCACACAGAAACAGCCAATTAAACCTGGTTGCGATTACTATTTCGGAGGATAACGCTGGTTATGCCTCGGTTAGGTCTGGGATTTGCCCTCATCTGGCTCGTACTTTCGCATTTTTCCATACTTGTTGGCCAGATCCTGGCCTTTTTCTGGCTTGGACCACGTAGTAATTTGGTACCACACTGAAACAGTCAATTAAACCTGGTTCCGATTAATATTTTAGAGGATAACGCCGGTAATGTCTGGGTTAGGTCTGGTATTTGCCCACATCGGGCTCGTACTTTCGCATTTTTCGCATACTTGTTGGCCAGATCCTGGCCTTTTTCTGGTTTGGGTCACGTAGTAATGCGGTGCAACACCGAAACAGTCAAATAAACCTGGTTGCGATTAATATTTTAGAGGATAGCGCCGGTTATGTCTCGGTTAGGTCTGGGATTTGCCCCCATCTGGCTCGTACTTTCGCATTTCTCGCATACTTGTTGGCCAGATCCTGGCCTTTTCCTGGTTTGGATCACGTAGTAATGTGGTTCCACACCGAAACAGACAATTAAACCTGGTTGCGATTAATATTTTAGAGGATAACGCCGGTTAAGTCTAGGTTAGGTCTGGTATTTGCCCACATCTGGCTCGTCCTTTCGCATTTTTCGCATACTTGTTGGCCAGATCCCGGCCCTTTTCTGGTTTGGATCACGTACTAATGCGATACCAGACCGAAACAGCCAATCAAACCTGGTTCCGATTAATATTTTAGAGGATAACGCCTGTTATGTCTGGGTTAGGTCTGGTATTTGCCCTCATCTGGCTCGTACTTTCGCATTTTTCGCATACTTGTTGGCCAGATCCTGGCCTTTTTCTGGTTTGGATCACGTAGTAATGCGGTACCACACAGAAACAGTCAATTAAACCTGGATGCGATTCATATTTTAGAGGATAACGCCGTTTATGTCTCGGTTAGGTCTGGGATTTGCCGTCATCTGGCTCGTATTTTCGCATTTGTCGCATACTTGTTGGCCAGATCCTGGCCTTTTTCTGGCTTGGACCGCATATTAATGTGGTATCACACTGAAACAGTCAATTAAACCTGGTACCGATTAATATTTTATAGGATAACGCCGGTTATGTCTGGGTTAGGTCTTGTATTTGCCCTCATCTGGCTCGTACTTTCGCATTTTTCGCATACTTGTTGGCCAGATCCTGGCCTTTTTCTGGCTTGGACCGCATAGTAATGTGGTATCACACTGAAACAGTCAATTAAACCTGGTTCCGATTAATATTTTGGTGGATAACGCCGGTTATGTCTGGGTTAGGTCTGGTATTTACCCTCATCTGGCTCGTACTTTCGCATTTTTCGCATACTTGTTGGCCAGATCCCGGCCCTTTTCTGGTTTGGATCACGTACTAATGCGGTACCAGACCGAAACAGCCAATTAAACCTGGGTCCGATTAATATTTTAGAGGATAACGCCGGTTAAGTCTAGCTTAGGTCTGGTATTTGCCCTCATCTGGCTCGTACTTTCGCATTTTTCGCATACTTGTTGGCCAGATCCTGGCCTTTTTCTGGTTTGGATCACGTAGTAATGCGGTGCAACACCGAAACAGTCAATTAAACCTGGTTGCGATTAATATTTTAGAGGATAGCGCCGGTTATGTCTCGGTTAGGTCTGGGATTTGCCCCCATCTGGCTCGTACTTTCGCATTTCTCGCATACTTGTTGGCCAGATCCTAACCTTTTCCTGGTTTGGATCACGTAGTAATGCGGTACCACACTGAAACAGTCAATTAAACCAGGTTGCGATTAATATTTTAGAGGATAACGCCTGTTATGTCTGGGTTAGGTCTGGTATTTGCCCTCATCTGGCTCGTACTTTCGCATTTTTCGCATACTTGTTGGCCAGATCCTGGGCTTTTTCTGGCTTGGACCGCATAGTAATGCGGTACCACACTGAAACAGTCAATTAAACCAGGTTGCGATTAATATTTTAGAGGATAACGCCTGTTATGTCTGGGTTAGGTCTGGTATTTGCCCTCATCTGGCTCGTACTTTCGCATTTTTCGCATACTTGTTGGCCAGATCCAGGGCTTTTTCTGGTTTGGATCACGTAGTAATGTGGTTCCACACCGAAACAGACAATTGAACCTGGTTGCGATTAATATTTTAGAGGATAACGCCGGTTAAGTCTAGCTTAGGTCTGGTATTTGCCCTCATCTGGCTCGTACTTTCGCATTTTTCGCATACTTGTTGGCCAGATCCCGGCCCTTTTCTGGTTTGGATCACGTACTAATGCGTTACCAGACCGAAACAGCCAATTTAACCTGGTTCCGATTAATATTTTGGAGGATAACGCCGGTTATGTCTAGGTTATGTCTGGTATTTGTCGTAATCTGGCTCGTACTTTCGCATTTTTCTCATACTTGTTCGCCAGATCCTGGGCATTTTCTGGTTTGGATCACGTACTAATGCGGTACCACACTGGAACAGTCAATAAAAGCTAGTTCCGATTAGTATTTTGGAGGATAAGGCTGGTTATGTCTGGGTCAGTTCTGGTACTTGCAATCATCTGGCTCATACTTTCGCAATTTTCGGGTACTTGTTGTCCAGATCTTGGGTTTTTTGTGGTTTGGATCCCGTCGTACTCTGGTTCCACACCGAGGCAGTCAATTAAACCTGGTTGCGATGAATATTTTGGAGGATAACGCTGGTTATGTTTGGGTTAGTTCTGGTTTTTGCAATCATCTGGCCCGTACTTTCGCATTTTTCGCATACTTGGTGGCCAGATCCTGGGCTTTTTCTGGTTTGGACCACGTAGTATTGTGGTACCACACTGAAACAGTCAATAAAAGCTGGTTCCCATTAGTATTTTAGAGGATAACGCCGGTTATGTCTGGGTTAGTTCTGGTATTTGCAATCATCCGGCTCGTACCTTCGCATTTTTCGCCTACTTGTTGGCCAGATCCTGGGCTTTTTCTGGTTTGGATCTCGTAGCAATGCGGTACCACACCGTAACAGTCAATTAAACCTTGTTCCGATTAATATTTTGGTGGATAACGCCGGTTATGTCTGGGTTAGGTCTGGTATTTACCATCATCTGGCTCGTACTTTCGCATTTTTCGCATACTTGTTGGCCAGATCCTGGCCTTTTTCTGGTTTGGATCACGTAGTAATGCGGTACCACACAGAAACAGTCAATTAAACCTGGATGCGATTCATATTTTAGAGGATAACGCCGTTTATGTCTCGGTTAGGTCTGGGATTTGCCGTCATCTGGCTCGTATTTTCGCATTTGTCGCATACTTGTTGGCCAGATCCTGGCCTTTTTCTGGCTTGGACCGCATATTAATGTGGTATCACACTGAAACAGTCAATTAAACCTGGTACCGATTAATATTTTATAGGATAACGCCGGTTATGTCTGGGTTAGGTCTTGTATTTGCCCTCATCTGGCTCGTACTTTCGCATTTTTCGCATACTTGTTGGCCGGATCCTGGCCTTTTTCTGGCTTGGACCGCATAGTAATGTGGTATCACACTGAAACAGTCAATTAAACCTGGTTCCGATTAATATTTTGGTGGATAACGCCGGTTATGTCTGGGTTAGGTCTGGTATTTACCCTCATCTGGCTCGTACTTTCGCATTTTTCGCATACTTGTTGGCCAGATCCTGGCCCTTTTCTGGTTTGGATCACGCACTAATGCGGTACCAGACCGAAACAGCCAATTAAACCTGGGTCCGATTAATATTTTAGAGGATAACGCCGGTTAAGTCTAGCTTAGGTCTGGTATTTGCCCTCATCTGGCTCGTACTTTCGCATTTTTCGCATACCTGTTGGCCAGATCCCGGCCCTTTTCTGGTTTGGATCACGTACTAATGCGTTACCAGACCGAAACAGCCAATCAAACCTGATTCCGATTAATATTTTAGAGGATAACGCCTGTTATGTATGGGTTAGGTCTGGTATTTGCCCTCATCTGGCTCGTACTTTCGCATTTTTCGCATACTTGTTGGCCAGATCCTGGCCTTTTTCTGGTTTGGATCACGTAGTAATGCGGTACCACACAGAAACAGTCAATTAAACCTGGATGCGATTCATATTTTAGAGGATAACGCCGTTTATGTCTCGGTTAGGTCTGGGATTTGCCGTCATCTGGCTCGTATTTTCGCATTTGTCGCATACTTGTTGGCCAGATCCTGGACTTTTTCTGGCTTGGACCGCATATTAATGTGGTATCACACTGAAACAGTCAATTAAACCTGGTACCGATTAATATTTTATAGGATAACGCCGGTTATGTCTGGGTTAGGTCTTGTATTTGCCCTCATCTGGCTCATACTTTCGCATTTTTCGCATACTTGTTGGCCAGATCCTGGCCTTTTTCTGGCTTGGACCGCATAGTAATGTGGTATCACACTGAAACAGTCAATTAAACCAGGTTCCGATTAATATTTTGGTGGATAACGCCGGTTATGTCTGGGTTAGGTCTGGTATTTGCCCTCATCTGGCTCGTACTTTCGCATTTTTCGCATACTTGTTGGCCAGATCCTGGCCTTTTTCTGGTTTGGATCACGTAGTAATGCGGTGCAACACTGAAACAGTCAATAAAAGCTGGTTCCGATTAGTATTTTAGAGGATAACGCCGGTTATATCTGGGTTAGTTCTGGCATTTGCAATCATCTGGCTCGTACCATCGCATTTTTCGCCTACTAGTTGGCAAGATCCTGGGCATTTTCTGGTTTGGATCACGTAGTAATGCGGTACCACACCGTATCTGTCAATTAAACCTGGTTGCGATTAATATTTTAGAGGATAACGCCGGTTATGTCTGGGTTAGTTCTGGTATTTGCAATCATCTGGCTCGTACTTTCGCATTTTTCGCATACTTGTTGGCCAGATCCTGGCCTCTTTCTGGTTTGGATCACGTACTAATATGGTACTATACTGAAACAGTCAATAGAAGCTGGATGCGAATGCTATTTTAGAGGATAACGCTGGTTATGTCTTGGTTAGTTCAGGTATTTGCAACCATCTGGCTCATACTTTCGCGATTTCGCATACTTGTTGTCCGGATCCTGGGTTTTTTCTGGTTTGGATCCCGTGGTAATGAGATACCACACAGAAACAGTCAATTAAACCTGGTTGCGATTAATATTTTGGAGGATAACGCTGGTTATGTTTGGGTTAGTTCTGGTTTTTGCAAACATCTGGCTCGCACTTTCGCATTTTTCGCATACTTGTTGGCCAGATCCTGGGCTTTTTGTGGTTTGTGTCACGTAGTAATGTGGTCCTACAGCGAAACAGTCAATTAAACATGGTTGCGATTAATATTTTAGAGGATAACGCCGGTAATGTCTAGGTTAGGTCTGGTATTTGCCCTAATCTGGCTCGTACTTTCGCATTTTTCGCATACTTGTTGGCCAGATCCCGGCCTTTTTCTGGTTTGCATCACGTACTAATGCGGTACCACACTGAAACAGTCAATAAATGCTAGTTCCGATTACTATTTTAGAGGATAACGCTGGTTATGTCTGGGTTAGTTCTGGTATTTGCAATCATCTGGCTCATACTTTCGCAATATTCGCGTACTTGTTGGCCAGATCTTGGGTTTTTTGTGGTTTGGATCCCGTCGTACTGTGGTTCCACACCGAGGCAGTCAATTAAACCTGGTTGCGATGAATATTTTGGAGGATAACGCCGGTTATGTCTGGATTAGGTCTTATATTTGCCCTCATCTGGCTCGTACTTTCGCATTTTTCGCATACTTGTTGGCCAGATCCTGGCCTTTTTCTGGCTTGGACCGCATAGTAATGTGGTATCACACTGAAGCAGTCAATTAAACCTGGTTCCGATTAATATTTTGGTGGATAACGCCGGTTATGTCTGGGTTAGGTCTGGTATTTACCCTCATCTGGCTCGTAATTTCGCATTCTTCGCATACTTTTTGGCCAGATCCTGGGCTTTTTCTGGTTTGGATCACGTAGTAATGTGGTACCACACTGAAGCAGTCAATAAAAACTGGTTCCGATTAGTGCCTTAGAGGAAAACGCCGGTTATGTCTTGGTTAGGTCTGGGATTTGCCCTCATCTGGCTCGTACATTCGCATTTTTCGCCTACTTGTTGGCAAGATCCTGGGGTTTTTCTGGTTTGGATCACGTAGTAATGCGGTACCACACCCAAGCAGTCAATTAAACCCAGCTGCGATTAATATTTTAGAGGATAACGCCGGTTATGTCTGGGTTAGGTCTGGTATTTGCCCTCATCTGGCTCGTACTTTCGCATTTTTCGCATACTTGTTGGTCAGATCCTGGGCTTTTTCTGGTTTGGATCACGCAGTAATGTGGTTCCACACCGAGGCAGTCAATTAAACCTGGTTGCGATTAATATTTTGGAGGATAACGCCGGTTATGTCTGGGTTAGGTCTTATATTTGCCCTCATCTGGCTCGTACTTTCGCATTTTTCGCATACTTGTTGGCCAGATCCTGGCCTTTTTCTGGCTTGGACCGCATAGTAATGAGGTATCACACTGAAACAGTCAATTAAACCTGGTTCCGATTAATATTTTGGTGGATAACGCCGGTTATGTTTGGGTTAGTTCTGGTATTTGCAATCATCTGGCTCGTACTTTCGCATTTTTCGCATACTTGATGGCCAGATCCCGGGCTTTTTCTGGTTTGGATCACGTAGTAATGCGGTACCACACCGTAACTGTCAATTAAACCTGGTTGCGATTAATATTTTAGAGGATAACGCCGGTTATGTCTGGGTTAGTTCTGGTTTTTGCAAATATCTGGCTCGTACTATCGCATTTTTCGCATACTTGTTGGCCAGATCCTGGGCTTTTTCTGGTTTGTATCACGTAGTAATGTGGTACCACACTGAAACAGTCAATAAAAGCTGGTTCCGATTAGTATTTTAGAGGATAACGCCGGTTATGTCTGGGTTAGTTCTGGCATTTGCAATCATCTGGCTCGTACCTTCGCATTTTTCGCCTACTAGTTGGCAAGATCCTGGGCATTTTCTGGTTTGGATCACGTAGTAATGCGGTACCACACCGTATCTGTCAATTAAACCTGGTTGCGATTAATATTTTAGAGGATAACGCCGGTTATGTCTGGGTTAGTTCTGGTATTTGCAATCATCTGGCTCGTACTTTCGCATTTTTCGCATACTTGTTGGCCAGATCCTGGCCTTTTTCTGGTTTGGATCACGTACTAATATGGTACTATACTGAAACAGTCAATAGAAGCTGGATGCGAATGCTATTTTAGAGGATAATGCCGGTTATGTCTGGGTTAGTTCTGGTATTTGCAATCATCTGGCTCGTACTTTCGCATTTTTCGCATACTTGTTGGCCAGATCCTGGCCTTTTTCTGGTTTGGATCACGTACTAATATGGTACTATACCGAAACAGTCAATAGAAGCTGGATGCGAATGCTATTTTAGAGGATAACGCTGGTTATGTCTGGGTTAGTTCTGGTATTTGCAATCATCTGGCTCATACTTTCGCAATATTGGCGTACTTGTTGGCCAGATCTTGGGTTTTTTGTGGTTTGGATCCCGTCGTACTGTGGTTCCACACCGAGGCAGTCAATTAAACCTGGTTGCGATGAATATTTTGGAGGATAACGCTGGTTATGTTTGGGTTCGTTCTGGTATTTGCAATCATCTGCCTCGTACTTTCGTATTTTTCGCATACTTGTTGGCCAGATCCTGGGCTTTTTCTGGTTTGGGCCACGTAGTAATGTGGCACCACACTGAAACAGTCAATAAAAGCTGGTTTCCATTAGTATTTTAGAGGATAACGCCGGTTATGTCTGGGTTAGTTCTGGTATTTGCAATCATCTGGCTCTTACAATCGCATTTTTCGCATACTTGTTGGCCAGATCCTGGGCATTTTCTAGTTTGGATCACGTACTAATATGGTACTACACTGAAGCAGTCAATTAAACCTAGCTGCGATTAATATTTTAGAGGATAACGCCGGTTATGTCTGGGTTAGGTCTGGTATTTGCCCTCATCTGGCTCGTACTTTCGTATTTTTCGCATACTTGTTGGCCAGATCCTGGCCTTTTTCTGGTTTGGATCCCGTCGTAATGTGGTTCCACACCGAGGCAGTCAATTAAACCTGGTTGCGATGAATATTTTGGAGGATAACGCTGGTTATGTTTGAGTTAGTTCTGGTATTTGCAATCATCTGGCTCGTACTTTCGCATTTTTCGCATACTTGTAGGACGGATCGTGGATTTTTCTGGTTTGGATCCTGTAGTAATGAGATTCCACACTGAAGCAGTCAATTAAATCTGGTTCCGATTAATATTTTAGAGGATAACGCCGGTTATGTCTCGGTTAGGTCTGGGATTTGCCCTCATCTGGCTCGTACTTTCGCATTTTTTGCATACTTGTTGGCCAGATTTTGGGCTTTTTGTGGTTTGTTTTACGTAGTAATGTGGTCCTGCAGCGAAACAGTCAATTAAACCTGGTTGCGATTAATATTTTAGAGGATAACGCCGGTTATGTCTAGGTTAGGTCTGGTATTTGCCCTAATCTGGCTCGTACTTTCGCATCTTTCGCATACTTGTTGGCCAGACCCCGGCCTTTTTCTGGTTTGGATCACGTACTAATGCGGTACTACACTGAAACAGTCAATAAAAGCTAGTTCCGATTAGTATTTTAGAGGATAACGCTGGTTATGTCTTGGTTAGTTCTGGTATTTGCAACCATCTGGCTCATACTTTCGCGATTTCGCATACTTGTTGTCCGGATCCTGGGTTTTTTCTGGTTTGGATCCCGTGGTAATGAGATACCACACAGAAACAGTCAATTAAACCTGGTTGCGATTAATATTTTGGAGGATAACGCTGGTTATGTTTGGGTTAGTTCTGGTTTTTGCAAACATCTGGCTCGCACTTTCGCATTTTTCGCATACTTGTTGGCCAGATCCTGGGCTTTTTCTGGTTTGGATCACGTAGTAATGTGGTACCACACTGAAACAGTCAATTAAACCTGGTTTCGATCAATATTTTAGAGAATAAATCATGTTAGGTCTAGGTTAGGTCTGGGATTTGCTCTCATCAGGCTCATACTTTCGCACACTTCACATACTCGTTTGTCAGATCCTGGGTTATTTTCTGGTTTGGATCGCATAGTAATGTGGTACCACACTGAAACAGTCGATTAAACCAGGTTTCGATCAATATTTTTGAGGATAACGCATGTTAGGTCTAGGTTAGGCCTGGGATTTTCACTCATCAGACTCATACTTTCGCGTTTTTCACATACTTGTTGAACAGATCCTGGGTTTTTTTCTGGTTTGGATCACGTAGTAGTGTGGTACCACACTGAAACTGTCCATTTAACCTGGTTTCGATCAATATTTTAGAGGGTAACGAATGTTAGGACTGGGTTAGGTCTAGGATTTGCCCTCATCAGGCTCATACTTTCGCATATTTCTTATACTTCATGTATAGATCCTGGGCTATTTCTGGATTGGATCACGTAGTAATGTTGTACCACACCGAAACAGTCAATTAAACCTGGTTTCGATCAATATTTTAGAAGATAACGCAAGTTATGTCTGGTATAGGTCTGGGATTTGCTCTCATCAGGCTCATTCTTTCGCACATTTCTCATACTTGATGGCTAGATCCGGGGCTTTTTCTGGATTGCTTCACGTAGTAATGATGTACGACACTGAAACAGTCAATTAAACCTGGTCTTGATAAATATTTTAGAGGATAACGCATGTTAGGTTTGGGTTAGATCTAGGATTTGCCCTCATCAGGCTCCACTTTCGCATACTTCTCATACTTCATGGCTGGATCCTGGGCTATTTCTGGTTTGGATCACGTAGTAATGCGGTACCACACTGAAACAGTCAATTAAACCTGGTTTTGATCAATATTTTAGAGAATAATTCATGTTTGGTCTAGGTTAGGTCTGGGATTTGCTCTCATCAGGCTCATTCTTTCGCATATTTCTCATACTTGATGGCTAGATCCTGGGCTTTTTCTGGATTGCATCACGTAGTAATGAAGTGCAACACTGAAACAGTCAATTGAACCTGGTTTCCATCAATATTTTAGAGGACAACGCATGTCAGGTCTAGGTTAGGTCTGGAATTTGCTCTCATCAGGGTCATACTGTCGCAGCTTTAACTTACTTGTTGAACGGATCCTGGGTTTTTTCTGGTTTGGTTCACGTAGTAATGTGGTACCACACTGAAACACTCAATTAAACCTGGTCTTGATAAATATTTTAGAGGATAACGCATGTTAGGTTCGGGTTAGATCTAGGATTTGCCCTCATCAGGCTCACACTTTCGCATATTTCTCCTACTTCATGGCTAGATCCTGGGCTGTTTCTGGATTGTATCACATAGTAATGTGGTACCACGCTGAAACAGACGATTAAACCTGGTTTCGATCAATATTTTAGAGGATAACGCATGTTAGGTCTGGGTTAGGTCTAGGATTTGCCCTCATCAGGCTCATGCTTTCGTATATTTCTCATACTTCATGGCTGGATCCTGGGCTATTACTGGATTGGATCACGTAGTAATGTGGTACCACACTGAAACAGTCAATTAAACCTGGTTTCGATCAATATTTTAGAGAATAATTCATGTTAGATCTGGGTTAGTTCTGGGATTTGCCCACATCAGGGTCATACTTTCGCATTTTTCACATACTTGTTGAACAGATCCTGGGTTTTTTCTGGTTTGGATCGCGCAGTAATATGGTACCACACTGAAACAGCCCACTAAACCTGGTTTCGATCAATATTTTAGAGGATAACGAAAGTTATGTCTAGGTTAGGCCTGGGATTTGCCCTCATCAGACTCATGCTTTCGCATTTTTCACATACTTGTTGAACAGATCCTGGGTTTTTTCTTGTATGGATCACGTAGTAATGTGGTACCACACTGAAACATTCAGTTAAACCTGGTCTTGATAAATATTTTTGAGGATAACGCATGTTTTAGGGCTGGGTTAAGTCTAGGATTTGCCCTCATCAGGCTCATACTTTCGCATATTTCTCATACTTCATGGCTAGATCCTGGGCTGCTTCTGGATTGTATCACGTAGTAACGTGGTACCACGCAGAAACAGTCAATTGAACCCGGTTTCGATCAATATTTTAGAGGATAACGCAAGTTAGGTCTGGCATTGGTCTGGGATTCGACATCATCAGGCTCATACTTTCGCGTTTTTCACATACTTGTTGAACTGATCCTGGGCTTTTTCTGGTTTGGATCACGTAGTGATGTGGTACCACACTGAAACAGTCAATTAAACCTGGTTTCGATCAATATTTTAGAGAATAATTCATGTTAGGTCTAGGTTAGGTCTGGGATTTGCTCTCATCAGGCTCATACTTTCGCACACTTCACATACTCGTTTGTCAGATCCTGGGTTATTTTCTGGTTTGGATCGCATAGTAATGTGGTACCACACTGAAACAGTCGATTAAACCAGGTTTCGATCAATATTTTTGAGGATAGCGCATGTTAGGTCTAGGTTAGGCCTGGGATTTTCACTCATCAGACTCATACTTTTTTTTTTTTTTTTTTTTTTTTTTTTTGTCGTGGGGAAAATCTTCAAAAGACTCCCTCCCACCTCCTTGGGGAGAGGTGGGAGGGGTGTGTGGGATTCCCCGGGCCCGTACAACGACAGGCGCGGGACCTACCCACTAAAAACCCCACGGTGACCCTTCGGCACGCTTTGGGAGGATACCGGGAATCGCTCGAAGCATTCTTCCGGTATCCTCCCCGTGCCCGCGCTTTCGCGCCCATCCCCCGGGGGGACAATCGGTCCCCCCAGTAGACACACTGCCTCATAGCGGCGGGACGGGGCCACTCCATCCCGCCGCTATCCGTCCCGGGGCCGCGTTTAGTGGCGGCTGCGAGCCCCAACTCGCAACCGCCCGCGACCCCGTTTCCACCCCTCGGCGGCCGGGCGTTCATGGCCGCACCAGACCGCCGAGGGTGCCTCCCCTTGCGTCGGACCGGTAGGGGGAGGCACTCCTACCCCCAACCGGTCCGACCCGGCGCCGCCTGGCGGGAGGAGGGTCCCCTCAGGACCCCCCTCCCAGCCTAGGTCATCCGCCACGCCGAGGCGGCCGCCCGCGACGCCTCGCGACCGGGCGACGACCTCGGGCCACCGCACGAGCGCGAGCTTCAGCGCGCCGCTGAAGCTCGCGCTCCCTCCCCGCGGCCTCCTTCTGCAACATTACGTTCTCGCAGAAGGAGGCCACGGCCCTCCACTTCTCCTCGCTGCCGAGCATGGCGCGCACCACGCCCGGCAGCGAGACATCCCGCCCGACGACGCCGACCAGGACACGGCGCTCCCCCTCCCACGCGGGGCATACCTCCAGGGTATGATCCGCCGTGTCCTGCTCAGCGTCGCAGTGGCAGCAACGCGCCGTCGGCTCCTTCCCTATCCGGCACAGGTATCTTCCGAAGCTGCCATGCCCGGAAAATACCTGTGCCATCCGGTAGGTGAGGCTGCCATGGCCTCTGTCCAGCCACTCCTTCAGGAGTGGCCGAACCGCCCCGACAGTCCGGTGCCCCGCGGTTGGCAGAGCCAGCCGCTCCTGCCACGCGAGCAACACGGACTGCCGGGCCTGGCGCTTCAAATCGCCCCAAGCAGGTTCCTGCCCGCCCGGGACCGCCCCCACCCCCGCGCGACGGTCGACGCGGTGCCGGTACATCACCGCGTGCGACCGCGCGAGCATCAGACTCATACTTTCGCATTCTTCACATACATGTTGAACGGACCCTGGGTTTTTTCTGGTTTGGATCACGTAGTAATGTGGGACCACACTGAAACAATCAATTAAACCTGGTTCCGATCAATATTTTAGAGGATAACGCAAGTTAGGTCTGGGATAGGTCTGGGATTTGCCCTCATCAGGCTCATACTTTCGAATTTTTCACATACTTGTTGAACAGATCCTGGGTTTTTTTCTTGTTTGGATCACGTAGTAGTGTGGTACCACACTGAAACAGTCGATTAAACCTGGTTTCGATCAATATTTTAGAGGATAACGCAAGTTAGGTCTGGGATAGGTCTGGGATTTGCCCTCATCAGACTCATACTTTCGCACACTTCACATACTCGTTGAACAGATCCTGGGTTATTTTCTGGTTTCGATCACGTAGTAATGTGGTACCACACTGAAACAGTCTATTAAACCTGGTTTCGATCAATATTTTAGAGGATAACGCAAGTTAGGTCTAGGTTAGGTCTGGGATATGCCCTCATCAGACTCAAACTTTCGCACAATTCACATACTCGTTGAACAGATCCTGGGTTATTTTCTGGTTTGGATCACATAGTAATGTGGTACCACACTGAAACAGTCGATTAAACCAGCTTCCGATCAATATTTTTGAGGATAACGCATGTTAGGTCTAGGTTAGGTCTGGGATTTGCTCTCTTCTGGCTCATTCTTTCGCAAATTTCTCATACTTGAAGGCTAGATCCTGGGCTTTTTCTGGATTGCATCACGTAGTAATGAAGTACAACACTGGAACAGTCAACTCAACCTGGTTTCCATCAATATCTTAGAGGACAACGCAAGTTAGGTCTGGGATAGGTCTGGGATTTGCCCACATCAGGCTCATACTTTCGCGTTTTTCACATACTTGTTGAACAGATCCTGGGTTTTTTCTGGTTTGGATCACGTAGTAGTGTGGTACCACACTGAAACAGTCCATTAAACCTGATTTGGATCAATATTTTTGAGGATAACGCATGTTAGGTCTGGGATTTTCACTCATCAGACTCATACTTTCGCATTCTTCACATACTTGTTGAACGGATCCTGGGTTTTTTCTGGTTTGGATCACGTAGTAATGTGGGGCCACACCGAAACAATCAATTGAACCTGGTCTTGATATATGTTTTAGAGGATAACGCATGTTAGGTCTGGGATAGGTCGGGGATTTGCCCTCATGAGACTCATACTTTCACACACTTCACATACTCGTTGAACAGATGCTGGGTTTTTTCTGGTTTGGATCACGTAGTAATGTGGAACCACACCGAAACAATCAATTAAACCTGGTCTTGATAAATATTTTAGAGGATAACGCATGTTAGGTCTGGGTTAGGTCTAGGATTTGCCCTCATCAGGCTCATACTTTCGCATATTTCTCATACTTCATGGCTAGATCCTGGGCTTTTTCTGGATTGCATCACGTAGTAATGTAGTACCACACTGAAACAGTCAATGAAACCTGGTTTTCATCAATATTTTAGAGTACAACGCAAGTTAGGTCTAGGTAAGGCCTGAGATTTTCACTGATCAGACTCATACTTTCGCATTCTTCACATACTTGTTGAACGGATCCTGGGTTTTTTCTGGTTTGGATCACGTAGTAATTTGGTACCACACTGAAACATTCAATTAAACCTGGTTTCGATCAATATTTTAGAGAATAGTTCATGTTAGGTCTAGGTTAGGTCTGGGATTTGCTCTCATCAGGCTCATACTTTCGCACACTTCACATACTCGTTTGTCAGATCCTCGGTTATTTTCTGGTTTGGATCGCATAGTAATGTGGTACCAAACTGAAACTGTCCATTTAACCTGGTTTCGATCAATATTTTAGAGGATAACGCATGTTAGGACTGGGTTAGGTCTAGGATTTGCCCTCATCAGGCTCATACTTTCGCATATTTCTTATACTTCATGTATAGATCCTGGGCTATTTCTGGATTGGATCACGTAGTAATGTTGTGCACACCGAAACAGTCAATTAAACCTTTTTTCGATCAATATTTTAGAGGATAACGCATGTTAGGTGTAGGTTAGGCCTGGGATTTTCACTCATCAGACTCATACTTTCGCATTCTTCACATACCTGTTGAACGGACCCAGGGTTTTTTCTGGTTTGGCTCACGTAGTAATGTGGGACCACACTGAAACAGTCAATTAAACCTGGTTCCGATCAATATTTTAGAGGATAACGCAAGTTAGGTCTGGGATAGGTCTGGGATTTGCCCTCATCAGGCTCACACTTTCGAATTTTTCACATACTTGTTGAACAGATCCTGAGTTTTTTTCTGGTTTGGATCACGCAGTAGTGTGGTACCACACTGAAACAGTCGATTAAACCTGGTTTCGATCAATATTTTAGAGGATAACGCAAGTTAGGTCTGGGATAGGTCTGGGATTTGACCTCATCAGACTCATACTTTCGCACACTTCACATACTCGTTGAACAGATCCTGGGTTTTTTCTGGTTTGGATCACGTAGTAGTGTGGTACCACACTGAAACAGTCCAGAAAACCTGGTTTGGATCAATATTTTAGAGGATAACGCATGTTAGGCCCAGGTTAGGTCTGGGATTTTCACTCATCAGACTCATACTTTCGCATTCTTCACATACTTGTTGAACGGATCCTGGGTTTTTTCTGGTTTGGATCACGTAAAAATGTGGGACCACATCGAAACAATCAATTAAACCTGGTCTTGATATATATTTTAGAGGATAACGCATGTTAGGTCTGAGATAGGTCTGGGATTTGCCCTCATCAGACTCATACTTTCGCGTTTTTCACATACTTGTTGAACAGATCCTGGGTTTTTTTCTGGTTTGGATTACGTAGTAGTGTGGTACCACACTGAAACTGTCCATTAAACCTGGTTTCGATCAATATTTTAGAGGATAACGCATGTTAGGTCTGGGTTAGGTCTGGGATTTGCTCTCATCAGGCTCATACTTTCGCATATTTCTCATACTTCATGGCTGGATCCTGGGCTATTTCTGGATTGGATCACGTAGTAAAGTGGTACCACACTGAAACATTCAATGACACCTGGTCTGGATAAATATTTTAGAGGATAACGCATCTTAGGTCTGCGTTAGGTCTAAGATTTGCCCTCATCAGGCTCACAGTTTCGTGTTTTTCACATACTTGTTGAACAGATCCTGGGTTTTTTCTGGTTTGGATCACGTAGTAATGTGGGACAACACTGAAACAGTCAATTAAACCTGGTTGCGATCAATATTTTAGAGGATAACGCATGTTAGGTCTGGATTAGGTCTAGGATTTGCCCTCATCAGGCTCATTCTTTCGCATATTTGTCAAACTTGATGGCTAGATCCTGGGCTTTTTCTGGATTGTATCACGTAGTAATGTGGTACCACGCTGAAACAGTCGATTAAACCTGGTTTCGATCAATATTTTAGAGGATAACGCAAGTTAAGTCTGGGATAGGTCTGGGATTAGACCACATCAGACTCATACTTTCGCGTTTTTCACATACTTGTTGAACAGATTCTGGGTTTTTTCTGGTTTGGATCACGTAGTAGTGTGGTACCACACCGAAACAGTCCATTATACCTGGTTTGGATCAATATTTTAGAGGATAACGCATGTTAGGTCTAGGCTAGGTCTGGGATTTTCACTCATCAGACTCATACTTTCGCATTCTTCACATACTTGTTGAACGGACCCTGGGTTTTTTCTGGTTTGGATCACGTAGTAATGTGGGACCACACTGAAACAGTTCACTAAACCTGGTTTCGCTCAATATTTTAGAGGATAACGCATGTTAGGTCTGGGATAGGTCTGGGATTTGCCCTCATCAGGCTCATACTTTCGCGTTTTTCACATACTTGTTGAACAGATCATGGGTTTTTTCTGGTTTGGGTCACGTAGTAATGTGATACCACACTGAAACAGTCGATTAAACCTGGTTTCGATCAATATTTTAGAGGATAACGCATGTTAGGTCTAGGTTAGCCCTGGGATTTTTACTCATCAGACTCACACTTTCGCATTCTTCACATACTTGTTGAACTGATCCTGGGTGTTTTCTGGTTTGGATCACGTAGTAATGTGGTACCACACTGAAACAGTCGATTAAACCTGGTTTCGATCAATATTTTAGAGGATAACGCAAGTTAAGTCTGGGATTGGTCTGGGATTTGACCTCATCAGACTCATACTTTCGCACACTTCACATACTCGTTGAACAGATCCTGGGTTATTTTCTGGTTTGGATCACATAGTAATGTGGTACCACACTGAAACAGTCGATTAAACCTGGTTTCGATCAATATTTTTGAGGATAACGCATGTTAGGTCTAGGTTAGGCCTGGGATTTTCACTCATCAGACTCATACTTTCGCATTCTTCACATACTTGTTGAACGGATCCTGGGTTTTTTCTGGTTTGGATCAGGTAGTAATGTGGGACCACACTGAAACAGTCAATTAAACCTGGTTTCGATCAATATTTTAGAGAATAATTCATGTTAGGTCTAGGTTAGGTCTGGGATTTGCTCTCATCAGGCTCATACTTTCGCACACTTCACATACTCGTTTGGCAGATCCTGTGTTATTTTCTGGATTGGATCACGTAGTAATTTAAGTACTACACTGAAACAATCAATTAAACCTGGTTTCCATCAATATCTTAGAGGACAACGCAAGTTAGGTCTGGGATAGGTCTGGGATTTGCCCTCATCAGGCTCATACTTTCCGCGTTTTTCACATACTTGTTGAACAGATCCTGGGTTATTTTCTGGTTTGGATCACATAGTAATGTGGTACCACACTGAAACAGTCGATTAAACCTGGTTTCGATCAATATTTTTGAGGATAACGCATGTTAGGTCTAGGCTAGGCCTGGGATTTTCACTCATCAGACTCATACTTTCGCATTCTTCACATACTTGTTGAACTGATCCTGGGAGTTTTCTGGTTTGGATCACATAGTAATGTGGTACCACACTGAAACAGTCGATTAAACCTGGTTTCGATCAATATTTTTGAGGATAACGCATGTTAGGTCTGGGATAGGTCTGGGATTTGCCCTCATCAGACTCATACTTTCGCACAGTTCACATACTCGTTGAACAGATCCTGGGTTATTTTCTGGTTTGGATCACATAGTAATGTGGTACCACACTGAAACAGTCGATTAAACCAGGTTTCGATCAATATTTTTGAGGATAACGCATGTTAGGTCTTGGTTAGGTCTGGGATTTTCACTCATCAGACTCATACTTTCGCATTCTTCACATACTTGTTGAACGGATCAAGGGTTTTTTCTGGTTTGGATCACGTAGTAATGTGGGACCACACTGAAACAATCAATTAAACCTGGTCTTGATAAATATTTTAGAGGATAACGCATGTTAGGTCTGGGATAGGTCGGGGATTTGCCCTCATGAGACTCATACTTTCACACACTTCACATACTCGTTGAACAGATGCTGGGTTTTTTCTGGTTTGGATCACGTAGTAATGTGGAACCACACCGAAACAATCAATTAAACCTGGTCTTGATAAATATTTTAGAGGATAACGCATGTTAGGTCTGGGTTAGGTCTAGGATTTGCCCTCATCAGGCTCATACTTTCGCATATTTCTCATACTTCATGGCTAGATCCTGGGCTTTTTCTGGATTGCATCACGTAGTAATGTAGTACCACACTGAAACAGTCAATGAAACCTGGTTTTCATCAATATTTTAGAGTACAACGCAAGTTAGGTCTAGGTAAGGCCTGAGATTTTCACTGATCAGACTCATACTTTCGCATTCTTCACATACTTGTTGAACGGATCCTGGGTTTTTTCTGGTTTGGATCACGTAGTAATGTGGGACCACACTGAAACAGTTCATTAAACGTGGTTTCGCTCAATATTTTAGTGGATAACGCATGTTAGGTCTAGGTTAGGTCTGGGATTTGCTCTCATCAGGCTCATACTTTCGCGTTTTTCACATCCTTGTTGAACAGATCATGGGTTTTTTCTGGTTTGGGTCACGTAGTAGTGTGATACCACACTGAAACAGTCGATTAAACCTGGTTTCGATCAATATTTTAGAGGATAACGCATGTTAGGTCTAGGTTAGCCCTGCGATTTTCACTCATCAGACTCATACTTTCGCATTCTTCTCATACTTGTTGAACTGATCCTGGGTTTTTTCTGGTTTGGAGCACGTAGTAATGTGGTTCCACACTGAAACAGTCGATTAAACCTGGTTTCGATCAATATTTTAGAGGATAACGCAAGTTAAGTCTGGGATTGGTCTGGGATTTGACCTCATCAGACTCATACTTTCGCACACTTCACATACTCGTTGAGCAGATCCTGGGTTATTTTCTGGTTTGGATCACATAGTAATGTGGTACCACACTGAAACAGTCGATTAAACCAGGCTTCGATCAATATTTTTGAGGATAACGCATGTTAGGTCTTGGTTAGGCCTGGGATTTTCACTCATCAGACTCATACATTCGCACTCTTCACATACTTGTTGAACGGATCCTGGGTTTTTTCTGGTCTGGATCACGTAGTAATGTGGGACCACACTGAAACAGTCAATTAAACCTGGTTTCGATCAATATTTTAGAGAACAATTCATGTTAGGTCTAGGTTAGGTCTGGGATTTGCTCTCATCAGGCTCATTCTTTCGCATATTTCTCGTACTAGATGGCTAGATCCTGGGCTTTTTCTGGATTGCATCACGTAGTAATGAAGTACAACACTGAAACAGTCAATTAAACCAGGTTTCCATCAATATCTTAGAGGACAACGCAAGTTAGGTCTAGGTTATGTCTGGGATTTGCTCTCATCAGGCTCATACTTTCGCATTCTTCACATACTTGTTGAACGGATCCTGGGTTTTTTCTGGTTTGGATCACGTAGTAATGCGGTGCAACACCGAAACAGTCAATTAAACCTGGTTGCGATTAATATTTTAGAGGATAGCGCCGGTTATGTCTCGGTTAGGTCTGGGATTTGCCCCCATCTGGCTCGTACTTTCGCATTTCTCGCATACTTGTTGGCCAGATCCTGGCCTTTTCCTGGTTTGGATCACGTAGTAATGCGGTACCACACTGAAACAGTCAATTAAACCAGGTTGCGATTAATATTTTAGAGGATAACGCCTGTTATGTCTGGGTTAGGTCTGGTATTTGCCCTCATCTGGCTCGTACTTTTGCATTTTTCGCATACTTGTTGGCCAGATCCTGGACTTTTTCTGGTTTGGATCACGTAGTAATGTGGTTCTACACCGAAACAGACAATTAAACCTGGTTGCGATTAATATTTTAGAGGATAACGCCGGTTAAGTCTAGGTTAGGTCTGGTATTTGCCCTCATCTGGCTCGTCCTTTCGCATTTTTCGCATACTTGTTGGCCAGATCCCGGCCCTTTTCTGGTTTGGATCACGTACTAATGCGATACCAGACCGATACAGCCAATCAAACCTGGTTCCGATTAATATTTTAGAGGATAACGCCTGTTATGTATGGGTTAGGTCTGGTATTTGCCCTCATCTGGCTCGTACTTTCGCACACTTCACATACTCATTGAACAGATCGTGGGTTATTTTCTGGTTTGGATCACATAGTAATGTGGTACCACACTGAAACAGTCGATTAAACCTGGTTTCGATCAATATCATTGAGGATAACGCATGTTAGGTCTAGGTTAGGTCTGGGATTTGCCGTCATCTGGCTCGTATTTTCGCATTTGTCGCATACTTGTTGGCCAGATCCTGGCCTTTTTCTGGCTTGGACCGCATATTAATGTGGTATCACACTGAAACAGTCAATTAAACCTGGTACCGATTAAAATTTTATAGGATAACGCCGGTTATGTCTGGGTTAGGTCTTGTATTTGCCCTCATCTGGCTCGTACTTTCGCATTTTTCGCATACTTGTTGGCCAGATCCAGGGCTTTTTCTGGTTTGGATCACGTAGTAATGTGGTTCCACACCGAAACAGATAATTAAACCTGGTTGCGATTAATATTTTAGAGGATAACGCCGGTTAAGTCTAGGTTAGGTCTGGTATTTGCCCTCATCTGGCTCGTCCTTTCGCATTTTTCGCATACTTGTTGGCCAGATCCCGGCCCTTTTCTGGTTTGGATCACGTACTAATGCGATACCAGACCGAAACAGCCAATCAAACCTGGTTCCGATTAATATTTTAGAGGATAACGCCTGTTATGTATGGGTTAGGTCTGGTATTTGCCCTCATCTGGCTCGTACTTTCGCATTTTTCGCATACTTGTTGGCCAGATCCTGGCCTTTTTCTGGTTTGGATCACGTAGTAATGCGGTACCACACTGGAACAGTCAATAAAAGCTAGTTCCGATTAGTATTTTGGAGGATAAGGCTGGTTATGTCCGGGTCAGTTCTGGTACTTGCAATCATCTGGCTCATACTTTCGCAATTTTCGGGTACTTGTTGTCCAGATCTTGGGTTTTTTGTGGTTTGGATCCCGTCGTACTCTGGTTCCACACCGAGGCAGTCAATTAAACCTGGTTGCGATGAATATTTTGGAGGATAACGCTGGTTATGTTTGGGTTAGTTCTGGTTTTTGCAATCATCTGGCTCGTACTTTCGCATTTTTCGCATACTTGGTGGCCAGATCCTGGGCTTTTTCTGGTTTGGACCACGTAGTATTGTGGTACCACACTGAAACTGTCAATAGAAGCTGGTTCCGAATACTATTTTAGAGGATAACGCTGGTTATGTCTGGGTTAGTTCTGGTATTTGCAACTATCTGGCTCATACTTTCGCGATTTCGCATACTTGTTGTCCGGATCCTGGGTTTTTTCTGGTTTGGATCCCGTGGTAATGAGATACCACACAGAAACAGCCAATTAAACCTGGTTGCGATTACTATTTTGGAGGATAACGCTGGTTATGCCTCGGTTAGGTCTGGGATTTGCCCTCATCTGGCTCGTACTTTCGCATTTTTCCATACTTGTTGGCCAGATCCTGGCCTTTTTCTGGCTTGGACCACGTAGTAATTTGGAACCACACTGAAACAGTCAATTAAACCTGGTTTCGATCAATATTTTAGAGAATAATTCATGTTAGGTCTAGGTTAGGTCTGGGATTTGCTCTCATCAGGCTCATACTTTCGCACACTTCACATACTCGTTTGTCAGATCCTCGGTTATTTTCTGGTTTGGATCGCATAGTAATGTGGTACCAAACTGAAACTGTCCATTTAACCTGGGTCCGATTAATATTTTAGAGGATAACGCCGGTTAAGTCTAGCTTAGGTCTGGTATTTGCCCTCATCTGGCTCGTACTTTCGCATTTTTCGCATACTTGTTGGCCAGATCCCGGCCCTTTTCTGGTTTGGATCACGTACTAATGCGTTACCAGACCGAAACTGCCAATTTAACCTGGTTCCGATTAATATTTTGGAGGATAACGCCGGTTATGTCTAGGTTATGTCTGGTATTTGTCGTAATCTGGCTCGTACTTTCGCATTTTTCTCATACTTGTTCGCCAGATCCTGGGCATTTTCTGGTTTGGATCACGTACTAATGCGGTACCACACTGGAACAGTCAATAAAAGCTAGTTCCGATTAGTATTTTGGAGGATAAGGCTGGTTATGTCTGGGTCAGTTCTGGTACTTGCAATCATCTGGCTCATACTTTCGCAATTTTCGGGTACTTGTTGGCAAGATCTTGGGTTTTTTGTGGTTTGGATCCCGTCGTACTCTGGTTCCACACCGAGGCAGTCAATTAAACCTGGTTGCGATGAATATTTTGGAGGATAACGCTGGTTATGTTTGGGTTAGTTCTGGTTTTTGCAATCATCTGGCCCGTACTTTCGCATTTTTCGCATACTTGGTGGCCAGATCCTGGGCTTTTTCTGGTTTGGACCACGTAGTATTGTGGTACCACACTGAAACAGTCAATAAAAGCTGGTTCCCATTAGTATTTTAGAGGATAACGCCGGTTATGTCTGGGTTAGTTCTGGTATTTGCAATCATCCGGCTCGTACCTTCGCATTTTTCGCCTACTTGTTGGCCAGATCCTGGGCTTTTTCTGGTTTGGATCTCGTAGCAATGCGGTACCACACCGTAACAGTCAATTAAACCTTGTTCCGATTAATATTTTGGTGGATAACGCCGGTTATGTCTGGGTTAGGTCTGGTATTTACCATCATCTGGCTCGTACTTTCGCATTTTTCGCATACTTGTTGGCCAGATCCTGGCCTTTTTCTGGTTTGGATCACGTAGTAATGCGGTACCACACAGAAACAGTCAATTAAACCTGGATGCGATTCATATTTTAGAGGATAACGCCGTTTATGTCTCGGTTAGGTCTGGGATTTGCCGTCATCTGGCTCGTATTTTCGCATTTGTCGCATACTTGTTGGCCAGATCCTGGCCTTTTTCTGGCTTGGACCGCATATTAATGTGGTATCACACTGAAACAGTCAATTAAACCTGGTACCGATTAATATTTTATAGGATAACGCCGGTTATGTCTGGGTTAGGTCTTGTATTTGCCCTCATCTGGCTCGTACTTTCGCATTTTTCGCATACTTGTTGGCCGGATCCTGGCCTTTTTCTGGCTTGGACCGCATAGTAATGTGGTATCACACTGAAACAGTCAATTAAACCTGGTTCCGATTAATATTTTGGTGGATAACGCCGGTTATGTCTGGGTTAGGTCTGGTATTTACCCTCATCTGGCTCGTACTTTCGCATTTTTCGCATACTTGTTGGCCAGATCCTGGCCCTTTTCTGGTTTGGATCACGTACTAATGCGGTACCAGACCGAAACAGCCAATTAAACCTGGGTCCGATTAATATTTTAGAGGATAACGCCGGTTAAGTCTAGCTTAGGTCTGGTATTTGCCCTCATCTGGCTCGTACTTTCGCATTTTTCGCATACCTGTTGGCCAGATCCCGGCCCTTTTCTGGTTTGGATCACGTGCTAATGCGTTACCAGACCGAAACAGCCAATTAAACCTGATTCCGATTAATATTTTAAAGGATAACGCCTGTTATGTCTGGCTTAGGTCTGGTATTTTCCCTCATCTGGCTCGTACTTTCGCATTTTTCGCATACTTGTTGGCCAGATCCCGGCCCTTTTCTGGTTTGGATCACGTACTAATGCGTTACCAGACCGAAACAGCCAATTAAACCTGGTTCCGATAAATATTTTAGAGGATAACGCCTGTTATGTCTGGGTTAGGTCTGGTATTTTCCCTCATCTGGCTCGTACTTTCGCATTTTTCGCATACTTGTTGGCCAGATCCTGGCCTTTTTCTGGCTCGGACCGCATAGTAATGTGGTATCACACTGAAACGGCCAATTAAACCTGGTTCCGATTAATATTTTGGTGGATAACGCCGGTTATGTCTGGGTTAGGTCTGGTATTTACCCTCATCTGGCTCGTACTTTCGCATTTTTCGCATACTTGTTGGCCAGATCCTGGCCCTTTTCTGGTTTGGATCACGTACTAATGCGGTACCAGACCGAAACAGCCAATTAAACCTGGGTCCGATTAATATTTTAGAGGATAACGCCGGTTAAGTCTAGCTTAGGTCTGGTATTTGCCCTCATCTGGCTCGTACTTTCGCATTTTTCGCATACCTGTTGGCCAGATCCCGGCCCTTTTCTGGTTTGGATCACGTGCTAATGCGTTACCAGACCGAAACAGCCAATTAAACCTGATTCCGATTAATATTTTAAAGGATAACGCCTGTTATGTCTGGCTTAGGTCTGGTATTTTCCCTCATCTGGCTCGTACTTTCGCATTTTTCGCATACTTGTTGGCCAGATCCCGGCCCTTTTCTGGTTTGGATCACGTACTAATGCGTTACCAGACCGAAACAGACAATTGAACCTGGTTGCGATTAATATTTTAGAGGATAACGCCGGTTAAGTCTAGGTTAGGTCTGGTATTTGCCCTCATCTGGCTCGTCCTTTCGCATTTTTCGCATACTTGTTGGCCAGATCCCGGCCCTTTTCTGGTTTGGATCACGTACTAATGCGATACCAGACCGAAACAGCCAATCAAACCTGGTTCCGATTAATATTTTAGAGGATAACGCCTGTTATGTATGGGTTAGGTCTGGTATTTGCCCTCATCTGGCTCGTACTTTCGCATTTTTCGCATACTTGTTGGCCAGATCCTGGCCTTTTTCTGGTTTGGATCACGTAGTAATGCGGTACCACACAGAAACAGTCAATTAAACCTGGATGCGATTCATATTTTAGAGGATAACGCCGTTTATGTCTCGGTTAGGTCTGGGATTTGCCGTCATCTGGCTCGTATTTTCGCATTTGTCGCATACTTGTTGGCCAGATCCTGGCCTTTTTCTGGCTTGGACCGCATATTAATGTGGTATCACACTGAAACAGTCAATTAAACCTGGTACCGATTAATATTTTATAGGATAACGCCGGTTATGTCTGGGTTAGGTCTTGTATTTGCCCTCATCTGGCTCGTACTTTCGCATTTTTCGCATACTTGTTGGCCAGATCCTGGCCTTTTTCTGGCTTGGACCGCATAGTAATGTGGTATCACACTGAAACAGTCAATTAAACCTGGTTCCGATTAATATTTTGGTTGATAACGCCGGTTATGTCTGGGTTAGGTCTGGTATTTACACTCATCTGGCTCGTACTTTCGCATTTTTCGCATACTTGTTGGCCAGATCCCGGCCCTTTTCTGGTTTGGATCACGTACTAATGCGGTACCAGACCGAAACAGCCAATTAAACCTGGGTCCGATTAATATTTTAGAGGATAACGCCGGTTAAGTCTAGCTTAGGTCTGGTATTTGCCCTCATCTGGCTCGTACTTTCGCATTTTTCGCATACTTGTTGGCCAGATCCCGGCCCTTTTCTGGTTTGGATCACGTACTAATGCGTTACCTGACCGAAACAGCCAATTAAACCTGGTTCCGATTAATATTTTAGAGGATAACGCCTGTTATGTCTGGGTTAGGTCTGGTATTTTCCCTCATCTGGCTCGTACTTTCGCATTTTTCGCATACTTGTTGGCCAGATCCCGGCCCTTTTCTGGTTTGGATCACGTACTAATGCGTTACCAGACCGAAACAGCCAATTAAACCTGGTTCCGATTAATATTTTAGAGGATAACGCCGTTTATGTCTCGGTTAGGTCTGGGATTTGCCGTCATCTGGCTCGTATTTTCGCATTTGTCGCATACTTGTTGGCCAGATCCTGGCCTTTTTCTGGCTTGGACCGCATATTAATGTGGTATCACACTGAAACAGTCAATTAAACCTGGTACCGATTAATATTTTATAGGATAACGCCGGTTATGTCTGGGTTAGGTCTTGTATTTGCCCTCATCTGGCTCGTACTTTCGCATTTTTCGCATACTTGTTGGCCGGATCCTGGCCTTTTTCTGGCTTGGACCGCATAGTAATGTGGTATCACACTGAAACAGTCAATTAAACCTGGTTCCGATTAATATTTTGGTGGATAACGCCGGTTATGTCTGGGTTAGGTCTGGTATTTACCCTCATCTGGCTCGTACTTTCGCATTTTTCGCATACTTGTTGGCCAGATCCTGGCCCTTTTCTGGTTTGGATCACGTACTAATGCGGTACCAGACCGAAACAGCCAATTAAACCTGGGTCCGATTAATATTTTAGAGGATAACGCCGGTTAAGTCTAGCTTAGGTCTGGTATTTGCCCTCATCTGGCTCGTACTTTCGCATTTTTCGCATACCTGTTGGCCAGATCCCGGCCCTTTTCTGGTTTGGATCACGTGCTAATGCGTTACCAGACCGAAACAGCCAATTAAACCTGATTCCGATTAATATTTTAAAGGATAACGCCTGTTATGTCTGGCTTAGGTCTGGTATTTTCCCTCATCTGGCTCGTACTTTCGCATTTTTCGCATACTTGTTGGCCAGATCCCGGCCCTTTTCTGGTTTGGATCACGTACTAATGCGTTACCAGACCGAAACAGCCAATTAAACCTGGTTCCGATAAATATTTTAGAGGATAACGCCTGTTATGTCTGGGTTAGGTCTGGTATTTTCCCTCATCTGGCTCGTACTTTCGCATTTTTCGCATACTTGTTGGCCAGATCCTGGCCTTTTTCTGGCTCGGACCGCATAGTAATGTGGTACCACACAGAAACAGTCAATTAAACCTGGATGCGATTCATATTTTAGAGGATAACGCCGTTTATGTCTCGGTTAGGTCTGGGATTTGCCGTCATCTGGCTCGTATTTTCGCATTTGTCGCATACTTGTTGGCCAGATCCTGGCCTTTTTCTGGCTTGGACCGCATATTAATGTGGTATCACACTGAAACAGTCAATTAAACCTGGTACCGATTAATATTTTATAGGATAACGCCGGTTATGTCTGGGTTAGGTCTTGTATTTGCCCTCATCTGGCTCGTACTTTCGCATTTTTCGCATACTTGTTGGCCAGATCCTGGCCTTTTCCTGGTTTGGATCACGTAGTAATGCGGTACCACACTGAAACAGTCAATTAAACCAGGTTGCGATTAATATTTTAGAGGATAACGCCTGTTATGTCTGGGTTAGGTCTGGTATTTGCCCTCATCTGGCTCGTACTTTCGCATTTTTCGCATACTTGTTGGCCAGATCCAGGGCTTTTTCTGGTTTGGATCACGTAGTAATGTGGTTCCACACCGAAACAGACAATTGAACCTGGTTGCGATTAATATTTTAGAGGATAACGCCGGTTAAGTCTAGGTTAGGTCTGGTATTTGCCCTCATCTGGCTCGTCCTTTCGCATTTTTCGCATACTTGTTGGCCAGATCCCGGCCCTTTTCTGGTTTGGATCACGTACTAATGCGATACCAGACCGAAACAGCCAATCAAACCTGGTTCCGATTAATATTTTAGAGGATAACGCCTGTTATGTATGGGTTAGGTCTGGTATTTGCCCTCATCTGGCTCGTACTTTCGCATTTTTCGCATACTTGTTGGCCAGATCCTGGCCTTTTTCTGGTTTGGATCACGTAGTAATGCGGTACCACACAGAAACAGTCAATTAAACCTGGATGCGATTCATATTTTAGAGGATAACGCCGTTTATGTCTCGGTTAGGTCTGGGATTTGCCGTCATCTGGCTCGTATTTTCGCATTTGTCGCATACTTGTTGGCCAGATCCTGGCCTTTTTCTGGCTTGGACCGCATATTAATGTGGTATCACACTGAAACAGTCAATTAAACCTGGTACCGATTAATATTTTATAGGATAACGCCGGTTATGTCTGGGTTAGGTCTTGTATTTGCCCTCATCTGGCTCGTACTTTCGCATTTTTCGCATACTTGTTGGCCAGATCCTGGCCTTTTTCTGGCTTGGACCGCATAGTAATGTGGTATCACACTGAAACAGTCAATTAAACCTGGTTCCGATTAATATTTTGGTTGATAACGCCGGTTATGTCTGGGTTAGGTCTGGTATTTACACTCATCTGGCTCGTACTTTCGCATTTTTCGCATACTTGTTGGCCAGATCCCGGCCCTTTTCTGGTTTGGATCACGTACTAATGCGGTACCAGACCGAAACAGCCAATTAAACCTGGGTCCGATTAATATTTTAGAGGATAACGCCGGTTAAGTCTAGCTTAGGTCTGGTATTTGCCCTCATCTGGCTCGTACTTTCGCATTTTTCGCATACTTGTTGGCCAGATCCCGGCCCTTTTCTGGTTTGGATCACGTACTAATGCGTTACCTGACCGAAACAGCCAATTAAACCTGGTTCCGATTAATATTTTAGAGGATAACGCCTGTTATGTCTGGGTTAGGTCTGGTATTTTCCCTCATCTGGCTCGTACTTTCGCATTTTTCGCATACTTGTTGGCCAGATCCCGGCCCTTTTCTGGTTTGGATCACGTACTAATGCGTTACCAGACCGAAACAGCCAATTAAACCTGGTTCCGATTAATATTTTAGAGGATAACGCCTGTTATGTCTGGGTTAGGTCTGGTATTTTCCCTCATCTGGCTCGTACTTTCGCATTTTTCGCATACTTGTTGGCCAGATCCTGGCCTTTTTCTGGCTTGGACCGCATAGTAATGTGGTATCACACTGAAACGGCCAATTAAACCTGGTTCCGATTAATATTTTGGTGGATAACGCCGGTTATGTCTGGGTTAGGTCTAGTATTTACCCTCATCTGGCTCGTACTTTCGCATTTTTCGCATACTTGTTGGCCAGATCCTGGCCTTTTTCTGGTTTGGATCACGTAGTAATGCGGTACCACACCGAAACAGTCAATTAAACCTGGATGCGATTAATATTTTAGAGGATAGCGCCGGTTATGTCTCGGTTAGGTCTGGGATTTGCACCCATCTGGCTCGTACTTTCGCATTTCTCGCATACTTGTTGGCCAGATCCTGGCCTTTTCCTGGTTTGGATCACGTAGTAATGCGGTACCACACTGAAACAGTCAATTAAACCAGGTTGCGATTAATATTTTAGAGGATAACGCCTGTTATGTCTGGGTTAGGTCTGGTATTTGCCCTCATCTGGCTCGTACTTTCGCATTTTTCGCATACTTGTTGGCCAGATCCAGGGCTTTTTCTGGTTTGGATCACGTAGTAATGTGGTTCCACACCGAAACAGACAATTGAACCTGGTTGCGATTAATATTTTAGAGGATAACGCCGGTTAAGTCTAGCTTAGGTCTGGTATTTGCCCTCATCTGGCTCGTACTTTCGCATTTTTCGCATACTTGTTGGCCAGATCCCGGCCCTTTTCTGGTTTGGATCACGTACTAATGCGTTACCAGACCGAAACAGCCAATTTAACCTGGTTCCGATTAATATTTTGGAGGATAACGCCGGTTATGTCTAGGTTATGTCTGGTATTTGTCGTAATCTGGCTCGTACTTTCGCATTTTTCTCATACTTGTTCGCCAGATCCTGGGCATTTTCTGGTTTGGATCACGTACTAATGCGGTACCACACTGGAACAGTCAATAAAAGCTAGTTCCGATTAGTATTTTGGAGGATAAGGCTGGTTATGTCTGGGTCAGTTCTGGTACTTGCAATCATCTGGCTCATACTTTCGCAATTTTCGGGTACTTGTTGGCAAGATCTTGGGTTTTTTGTGGTTTGGATCCCGTCGTACTCTGGTTCCACACCGAGGCAGTCAATTAAACCTGGTTGCGATGAATATTTTGGAGGATAACGCTGGTTATGTTTGGGTTAGTTCTGGTTTTTGCAATCATCTGGCCCGTACTTTCGCATTTTTCGCATACTTGGTGGCCAGATCCTGGGCTTTTTCTGGTTTGGACCACGTAGTATTGTGGTACCACACTGAAACAGTCAATAAAAGCTGGTTCCCATTAGTATTTTAGAGGATAACGCCGGTTATGTCTGGGTTAGTTCTGGTATTTGCAATCATCCGGCTCGTACCTTCGCATTTTTCGCCTACTTGTTGGCCAGATCCTGGGCTTTTTCTGGTTTGGATCTCGTAGCAATGCGGTACCACACCGTAACAGTCAATTAAACCTTGTTCCGATTAATATTTTGGTGGATAACGCCGGTTATGTCTGGGTTAGGTCTGGTATTTACCATCATCTGGCTCGTACTTTCGCATTTTTCGCATACTTGTTGGCCAGATCCTGGCCTTTTTCTGGCTTGGACCGCATATTAATGTGGTATCACACTGAAACAGTCAATTAAACCTGGTACCGATTAATATTTTATAGGATAACGCCGGTTATGTCTGGGTTAGGTCTTGTATTTGCCCTCATCTGGCTCGTACTTTCGCATTTTTCGCATACTTGTTGGCCGGATCCTGGCCTTTTTCTGGCTTGGACCGCATAGTAATGTGGTATCACACTGAAACAGTCAATTAAACCTGGTTCCGATTAATATTTTGGTGGATAACGCCGGTTATGTCTGGGTTAGGTCTGGTATTTACCCTCTTCTGGCTCGTACTTTCGCATTTTTCGCATACTTGTTGGCCAGATCCTGGCCCTTTTCTGGTTTGGATCACGTACTAATGCGGTTCCAGACCGAAACAGCCAATTAAACCTGGGTCCGATTAATATTTTAGAGGATAACGCCGGTTAAGTCTAGCTTAGGTCTGGTATTTGCCCTCATCTGGCTCGTACTTTCGCATTTTTCGCATACCTGTTGGCCAGATCCCGGCCCTTTTCTGGTTTGGATCACGTACTAATGCGTTACCAGACCGAAACAGCCAATCAAACCTGGTTCCGATTAATATTTTAGAGGATAACGCCTGTTATGTATGGGTTAGGTCTGGTATTTGCCCTCATCTGGCTCGTACTTTCGCATTTTTCGCATACTTGTTGGCCAGATCCTGGCCTTTTTCTGGTTTGGATCACGTAGTAATGCGGTACCACACAGAAACAGTCAATTAAACCTGGATGCGATTCATATTTTAGAGGATAACGCCGTTTATGTCTCGGTTAGGTCTGGGATTTGCCGTCATCTGGCTCGTATTTTCGCATTTGTCGCATACTTGTTGGCCAGATCCTGGCCTTTTTCTGGCTTGGACCGCATATTAATGTGGTATCACACTGAAACAGTCAATTAAACCTGGTACCGATTAATATTTTATAGGATAACGCCGGTTATGTCTGGGTTAGGTCTTGTATTTGCCCTCATCTGGCTCGTACTTTCGCATTTTTCGCATACTTGTTGGCCAGATCCTGGCCTTTTTCTGGCTTGGACCGCATAGTAATGTGGTATCACACTGAAACAGTCAATTAAACCTGGTTCCGATTAATATTTTGGTGGATAACGCCGGTTATGTCTGGGTTAGGTCTGGTATTTGCCCTCATCTGGCTCGTACTTTCGCATTTTTCGCATACTTGTTGGCCAGATCCTGGCCTTTTTCTGGTTTGGATCACGTAGTAATGCGGTGCAACACTGAAACAGTCAATAAAAGCTGGTTCCGATTAGTATTTTAGAGGATAACGCCGGTTATATCTGGGTTAGTTCTGGCATTTGCAATCATCTGGCTCGTACCATCGCATTTTTCGCCTACTAGTTGGCAAGATCCTGGGCATTTTCTGGTTTGGATCACGTAGTAATGCGGTACCACACCGTATCTGTCAATTAAACCTGGTTGCGATTAATATTTTAGAGGATAACGCCGGTTATGTCTGGGTTAGTTCTGGTATTTGCAATCATCTGGCTCGTACTTTCGCATTTTTCGCATACTTGTTGGCCAGATCCTGGCCTTTTTCTGGTTTGGATCACGTACTAATATGGTACTATACTGAAACAGTCAATAGAAGCTGGATGCGAATGCTATTTTAGAGGATAACGCTGGTTATGTCTTGGTTAGTTCAGGTATTTGCAACCATCTGGCTCATACTTTCGCGATTTCGCATACTTGTTGTCCGGATCCTGGGTTTTTTCTGGTTTGGATCCCGTGGTAATGAGATACCACACAGAAACAGTCAATTAAACCTGGTTGCGATTAATATTTTGGAGGATAACGCTGGTTATGTTTGGGTTAGTTCTGGTTTTTGCAAACATCTGGCTCGCACTTTCGCATTTTTCGCATACTTGTTGGCCAGATCCTGGGCTTTTTGTGGTTTGTGTCACGTAGTAATGTGGTCCTACAGCGAAACAGTCAATTAAACATGGTTGCGATTAATATTTTAGAGGATAACGCCGGTAATGTCAAGGTTAGGTCTGGTATTTGCCCTAATCTGGCTCGTACTTTCGCATTTTTCGCATACTTGTTGGCCAGATCCCGGCCTTTTTCTGGTTTGCATCACGTACTAATGCGGTACCACACTGAAACAGTCAATAAATGCTAGTTCCGATTACTATTTTAGAGGATAACGCTGGTTATGTCTGGGTTAGTTCTGGTATTTGCAATCATCTGGCTCATACTTTCGCAATATTCGCGTACTTGTTGGCCAGATCTTGGGTTTTTTGTGGTTTGGATCCCGTCGTACTGTGGTTCCACACCGAGGCAGTCAATTAAACCTGGTTGCGATGAATATTTTGGAGGATAACGCCGGTTATGTCTGGATTAGGTCTTATATTTGCCCTCATCTGGCTCGTACTTTCGCATTTTTCGCATACTTGTTGGCCAGATCCTGGCCTTTTTCTGGCTTGGACCGCATAGTAATGTGGTATCACACTGAAGCAGTCAATTAAACCTGGTTCCGATTAATATTTTGGTGGATAACGCCGGTTATGTCTGGGTTAGGTCTGGTATTTACCCTCATCTGGCTCGTAATTTCGCATTCTTCGCATACTTGTTGGCCAGATCCTGGGCTTTTTCTGGTTTGGATCACGTAGTAATGTGGTACCACACCGTAACAGTCAATTAAACCTTGTTCCGATTAATATTTTGGTGGATAACGCCGGTTATGTCTGGGTTAGGTCTGGTATTTACCATCATCTGGCTCGTACTTTCGCATTTTTCGCATACTTGTTGGCCAGATCCTGGCCTTTTTCTGGCTTGGACCGCATATTAATGTGGTATCACACTGAAACAGTCAATTAAACCTGGTACCGATTAATATTTTATAGGATAACGCCGGTTATGTCTGGGTTAGGTCTTGTATTTGCCCTCATCTGGCTCGTACTTTCGCATTTTTCGCATACTTGTTGGCCGGATCCTGGCCTTTTTCTGGCTTGGACCGCATAGTAATGTGGTATCACACTGAAACAGTCAATTAAACCTGGTTCCGATTAATATTTTGGTGGATAACGCCGGTTATGTCTGGGTTAGGTCTGGTATTTACCCTCTTCTGGCTCGTACTTTCGCATTTTTCGCATACTTGTTGGCCAGATCCTGGCCCTTTTCTGGTTTGGATCACGTACTAATGCGGTTCCAGACCGAAACAGCCAATTAAACCTGGGTCCGATTAATATTTTAGAGGATAACGCCGGTTAAGTCTAGCTTAGGTCTGGTATTTGCCCTCATCTGGCTCGTACTTTCGCATTTTTCGCATACCTGTTGGCCAGATCCCGGGCTTTTTCTGGTTTGGATCACGTAGTAATGCGGTACCACACCGTAACTGTCAATTAAACCTGGTTGCGATTAATATTTTAGAGGATAACGCCGGTTATGTCTGGGTTAGTTCTGGTTTTTGCAAATATCTGGCTCGTACTATCGCATTTTTCGCATACTTGTTGGCCAGATCCTGGGCTTTTTCTGGTTTGTATCACGTAGTAATGTGGTACCACACTGAAACAGTCAATAAAAGCTGGTTCCGATTAGTATTTTAGAGGATAACGCCGGTTATGTCTGGGTTAGTTCTGGCATTTGCAATCATCTGGCTCGTACCTTCGCATTTTTCGCCTACTAGTTGGCAAGATCCTGGGCATTTTCTGGTTTGGATCACGTAGTAATGCGGTACCACACCGTATCTGTCAATTAAACCTGGTTGCGATTAATATTTTAGAGGATAACGCCGGTTATGTCTGGGTTAGTTCTGGTATTTGCAATCATCTGGCTCGTACTTTCGCATTTTTCGCATACTTGTTGGCCAGATCCTGGCCTTTTTCTGGTTTGGATCACGTACTAATATGGTACTATACTGAAACAGTCAATAGAAGCTGGATGCGAATGCTATTTTAGAGGATAATGCCGGTTATGTCTGGGTTAGTTCTGGTATTTGCAATCATCTGGCTCATACTTTCGCAATATTGGCGTACTTGTTGGCCAGATCTGGGGTTTTTTGTGGTTTGGATCCCGTCGTACTGTGGTTCCACACCGAGGCAGTCAATTAAACCTGGTTGCGATTAATATTTTGGTGGATAACGCCGGTTATGTCTGGGTTAGGTCTGGTATTTACCCTCATCTGGCTCGTAATTTCGCATTCTTCGCATACTTGTTGGCCAGATCCTGGGCTTTTTCTGGTTTGGATCACGTAGTAATGTGGTACCACACTGAAGCAGTCAATAAAAACTGGTTCCGATTAGTGCCTTAGAGGAAAACGCCGGTTATGTCTTGGTTAGGTCTGGGATTTGCCCTCATCTGGCTCGTACATTCGCATTTTTCGCCTACTTGTTGGCAAGATCCTGGGGTTTTTCTGGTTTGGATCACGTAGTAATGCGGTACCACACCCAAGCAGTCAATTAAACCCAGCTGCGATTAATATTTTAGAGGATAACGCCGGTTATGTCTGGGTTAGGTCTGGTATTTGCCCTCATCTGGCTCGTACTTTCGCATTTTTCGCATACTTGTTGGTCAGATCCTGGGCTTTTTCTGGTTTGGATCACGCAGTAATGTGGTTCCACACCGAGGCAGTCAATTAAACCTGGTTGCGATTAATATTTTGGAGGATAACGCCGGTTATGTCTGGGTTAGGTCTTATATTTGCCCTCATCTGGCTCGTACTTTCGCATTTTTCGCATACTTGTTGGCCAGATCCTGGCCTTTTTCTGGCTTGGACCGCATAGTAATGAGGTATCACACTGAAACAGTCAATTAAACCTGGTTCCGATTAATATTTTGGTGGATAACGCCGGTTATGTTTGGGTTAGTTCTGGTATTTGCAATCATCTGGCTCGTACTTTCGCATTTTTCGCATACTTTATGGCCAGATCCCGGGCTTTTTCTGGTTTGGATCACGTAGTAATGCGGTACCACACCGTAACTGTCAATTAAACCTGGTTGCGATTAATATTTTAGAGGATAACGCCGGTTATGTCTGGGTTAGTTCTGGTTTTTGCAAATATCTGGCTCGTACTATCGCATTTTTCGCATACTTGTTGGCCAGATCCTGGGCTTTTTCTGGTTTGTATCACGTAGTAATGTGGTACCACACTGAAACAGTCAATAAAAGCTGGTTCCGATTAGTATTTTAGAGGATAACGCCGGTTATGTCTGGGTTAGTTCTGGCATTTGCAATCATCTGGCTCGTACCTTCGCATTTTTCGCCTACTAGTTGGCAAGATCCTGGGCTTTTTCTGGTTTGGATCACGTAGTAATGCGGTACCACACCGTATCTGTCAATTAAACCTGGTTGCGATTAATATTTTAGAGGATAACGCCGGTTATGTCTGGGTTAGTTCTGGTATTTGCAATCATCTGGCTCGTACTTTCGCATTTTTCGCATACTTGTTGGCCAGATCCTGGCCTTTTTCTGGTTTGGATCACGTACTAATATGGTACTATACTGAAACAGTCAATAGAAGCTGGATGCGAATGCTATTTTAGAGGATAATGCCGGTTATGTCTGGGTTAGTTCTGGTATTTGCAATCATCTGGCTCGTACTTTCGCATTTTTCGCATACTTGTTGGCCAGATCCTGGCCTTTTTCTGGTTTGGATCACGTACTAATATGGTACTATACCGAAACAGTCAATAGAAGCTGGATGCGAATGCTATTTTAGAGGATAACGCTGGTTATGTCTGGGTTAGTTCTGGTATTTGCAATCATCTGGCTCATACTTTCGCAATATTGGCGTACTTGTTGGCCAGATCTGGGGTTTTTTGTGGTATGGATCCCGTCGTACTGTGGTTCCACACCGAGGCAGTCAATTAAACCTGGTTGCGATGAATATTTTGGAGGATAACGCTGGTTATGTTTGGGTTCGTTCTGGTATTTGCAATCATCTGCCTCGTACTTTCGTATTTTTCGCATACTTGTTGGCCAGATCCTGGGCTTTTTCTGGTTTGGGTCACGTAGTAATGTGGTACCACACTGAAACAGTCAATAAAAGCTGGTTTCCATTAGTATTTTAGAGGATAACGCCGGTTATGTCTGGGTTAGTTCTGGTATTTGCAATCATCTGGCTCTTACAATCGCATTTTTCGCATACTTGTTGGCCAGATCCTGGGCTTTTTCTAGTTTGGATCACGTACTAATATGGTACTACACTGAAGCAGTCAATTAAACCTAGCTGCGATTAATATTTTAGAGGATAACGCCGGTTATGTCTGGGTTAGGTCTGGTATTTGCCCCCATCTGGCTCGTACTTTCGCATTTTTCGCATACTTGTTGGCCAGATCCTGGCCTTTTTCTGGTTTGGATCCCGTCGTAATGTGGTTCCACACCGAGGCAGTCAATTAAACCTGGTTGCGATGAATATTTTGGAGGATAACGCTGGTTATGTTTGAGTTAGTTCTGGTATTTGCAATCATCTGGCTCGTACTTTCGCATTTTTCGCATACTTGTAGGACGGATCGTGGATTTTTCTGGTTTGGATCCTGTAGTAATGAGATTCCACACTGAAACAGTCAATTAAATCTGGTTCCGATTAATATTTTAGAGGATAACGCCGGTTATGTCTCGGTTAGGTCTGGGATTTGCCCTCATCTGGCTCGTACTTTCGCATTTTTTGCATACTTGTTGGCCAGATTTTGGGCTTTTTGTGGTTTGTTTTACGTAGTAATGTGGTCCTGCAGCGAAACAGTCAATTAAACCTGGTTGCGATTAATATTTTAGAGGATAACGCCGGTTATGTCTAGGTTAGGTCTGGTATTTGCCCTAATCTGGCTCGTACTTTCGCATCTTTCGCATACTTGTTGGCCAGACCCCGGCCTTTTTCTGGTTTGGATCACGTACTAATGCGGTACTACACTGAAACAGTCAATAAAAGCTAGTTCCGATTAGTATTTTAGAGGATAACGCTGGTTATGTCTTGGTTAGTTCTGGTATTTGCAACCATCTGGCTCATACTTTCGCGATTTCGCATACTTGTTGTCCGGATCCTGGGTTTTTTCTGGTTTGGATCCCGTGGTAATGAGATACCACACAGAAACAGTCAATTAAACCTGGTTGCGATTAATATTTTGGAGGATAACGCTGGTTATGTTTGGGTTAGTTCTGGTTTTTGCAAACATCTGGCTCGCACTTTCGCATTTTTCGCATACTTGTTGGCCAGATCCTGGGCTTTTTCTGGTTTGGATCACGTAGTAATGTGGTACCACACTGAAACAGTCAATTAAACCTGGTTTCGATCAATATTTTAGAGAATAAATCATGTTAGGTCTAGGTTAGGTCTGGGATTTGCTCTCATCAGGCTCATACTTTCGCACACTTCACATACTCGTTTGTCAGATCCTGGGTTATTTTCTGGTTTGGATCGCATAGTAATGTGGTACCACACTGAAACAGTCGATTAAACCAGGTTTCGATCAATATTTTTGAGGATAACGCATGTTAGGTCTAGGTTAGGCCTGGGATTTTCACTCATCAGACTCATACTTTCGCGTTTTTCACATACTTGTTGAACAGATCCTGGGTTTTTTTCTGGTTTGGATCACGTAGTAGTGTGGTACCACACTGAAACTGTCCATTTAACCTGGTTTCGATCAATATTTTAGAGGGTAACGAATGTTAGGACTGGGTTAGGTCTAGGACTTGCCCTCATCAGGCTCATACTTTCGCATATTTCTTATACTTCATGTATAGATCCTGGGCTATTTCTGGATTGGATCACGTGGTAATGTTGTACCACACCGAAACAGTCAATTAAACCTGGTTTCGATCAATATTTTAGAAGATAACGCAAGTTATGTCTGGTATAGGTCTGGGATTTGCTCTCATCAGGCTCATTCTTTCGCACATTTCTCATACTTGATGGCTAGATCCGGGGCTTTTTCTGGATTGCTTCACGTAGTAATGATGTACGACACTGAAACAGTCAATTAAACCTGGTCTTGATAAATATTTTAGAGGATAACGCATGTTAGGTTTGGGTTAGATCTAGGATTTGCCCTCATCAGGCTCCACTTTCGCATACTTCTCATACTTCATGGCTGGATCCTGGGCTATTTCTGGTTTGGATCACGTAGTAATGCGGTACCACACTGAAACAGTCAATTAAACCTGGTTTTGATCAATATTTTAGAGAATAATTCATGTTTGGTCTAGGTTAGGTCTGGGATTTGCTCTCATCAGGCTCATTCTTTCGCATATTTCTCATACTTGATGGCTAGATCCTGGGCTTTTTCTGGATTGCATCACGTAGTAATGAAGTGCAACACTGAAACAGTCAATTGAACCTGGTTTCCATCAATATTTTAGAGGACAACGCATGTCAGGTCTAGGTTAGGTCTGGAATTTGCTCTCATCAGGGTCATACTGTCGCAGCTTTAACTTACTTGTTGAACGGATCCTGGGTTTTTTCTGGTTTGGTTCACGTAGTAATGTGGTACCACACTGAAACACTCAATTAAACCTGGTCTTGATAAATATTTTAGAGGATAACGCATGTTAGGTTCGGGTTAGATCTAGGATTTGCCCTCATCAGGCTCACACTTTCGCATATTTCTCCTACTTCATGGCTAGATCCTGGGCTGTTTCTGGATTGTATCACATAGTAATGTGGTACCACGCTGAAACAGACGATTAAACCTGGTTTCGATCAATATTTTAGAGGATAACGCACGTTAGGTCTAGGTTAGGCCTGGGATTTTCACTCATCACACTCATACTTTCGCATTCTTCACATACTTTTTGAACGGATCTTGGGTTTTCTCTGGTGTGGTTCACGTAGTAATGTGGTACCACACTGAAACAATCAATTAAACCTGGTGTTGATAAATATTTTAGAGGATAACGCATGTTAGGTCTGGGTTAGGTCTAGGATTTGCCCTCATCAGGCTCATGCTTTCGTATATTTCTCATACTTCATGGCTGGATCCTGGGCTATTACTGGATTGGACCACGTAGTAATGTGGTACCACACTGAAACAGTCAATTAAACCTGGTTTCGATCAATATTTTAGAGAATAATTCATGTTAGATCTGGGTTAGTTCTGGGATTTGCCCACATCAGGGTCATACTTTCGCATTTTTCACATACTTGTTGAACAGATCCTGGGTTTTTTCTGGTTTGGATCGCGCAGTAATATGGTACCACACTGAAACAGCCCACTAAACCTGGTTTCGATCAATATTTTAGAGGATAACGAAAGTTATGTCTAGGTTAGGCCTGGGATTTGCCCTCATCAGACTCATGCTTTCGCATTTTTCACATACTTGTTGAACAGATCCTGGGTTTTTTCTTGTATGGATCACGTAGTAATGTGGTACCACACTGAAACATTCAGTTAAACCTGGTCTTGATAAATATTTTTGAGGATAACGCATGTTTTAGGGCTGGGTTAAGTCTAGGATTTGCCCTCATCAGGCTCATACTTTCGCATATTTCTCATACTTCATGGCTAGATCCTGGGCTGCTTCTGGATTGTATCACGTAGTAACGTGGTACCACGCAGAAACAGTCAATTGAACCCGGTTTCGATCAATATTTTAGAGGATAACGCAAGTTAGGTCTGGCATTGGTCTGGGATTCGACATCATCAGGCTCATACTTTCGCGTTTTTCACATACTTGTTGAACTGATCCTGGGCTTTTTCTGGTTTGGATCACGTAGTAATGTGGTACCACACTGAAACAGTCAATTAAACCTGGTTTCGATCAATATTTTAGAGAATAATTCATGTTAGGTCTAGGTTAGGTCTGGGATTTGCTCTCATCAGGCTCATACTTTCGCACACTTCACATACTCGTTTGTCAGATCCTGGGTTATTTTCTGGTTTGGATCGCATAGTAATGTGGTACCACACTGAAACAGTCGATTAAACCAGGTTTCGATCAATATTTTTGAGGATAGCGCATGTTAGGTCTAGGTTAGGCCTGGGATTTTCACTCATCAGACTCATACTTTCGCATTCTTCACATACATGTTGAACGGACCCTGGGTTTTTTCTGGTTTGGATCACGTAGTAATGTGGGACCACACTGAAACAATCAATTAAACCTGGTTCCGATCAATATTTTAGAGGATAACGCAAGTTAGGTCTGGGATAGGTCTGGGATTTGCCCTCATCAGGCTCATACTTTCGAATTTTTCACATACTTGTTGAACAGATCCTGGGTTTTTTTCTTGTTTGGATCACGTAGTAGTGTGGTACCACACTGAAACAGTCGATTAAACCTGGTTTCGATCAATATTTTAGAGGATAACGCAAGTTAGGTCTGGGATAGGTCTGGGATTTGCCCTCATCAGACTCATACTTTCGCACACTTCACATACTCGTTGAACAGATCCTGGGTTATTTTCTGGTTTCGATCGCATAGTAATGTGGTACCACACTGATACAGTCGATTAAACCAGGCTTCGATCAATATTTTTGAGGATAACGCATGTTAGGTCTTGGTTAGGCCTGGGATTTTCACTCATCAGACTCATACATTCGCATTCTTCACATGCTTGTTGAACGGATCCTGGGTTTTTTCTGGTCTGGATCACGTAGTAATGTGGGACCACACTGAAACAGTCAATTAAACCTGGTTTCGATCAATATTTTAGAGAACAATTCATGTTAGGTCTAGGTTAGGTCTGGGATTTGCTCTCATCAGGCTCATTCTTTCGCATATTTCTCGTACTAGATGGCTAGATCCTGGGCTTTTTCTGGATTGCATCACGTAGTAATGAAGTACAACACTGAAACAGTCAATTAAACCAGGTTTCCATCAATATCTTAGAGGACAACGCAAGTTAGGTCTAGGTTATGTCTGGGATTTGCTCTCATCAGGCTCATACTTTCGCATTCTTCACATACTTGTTGAACGGATCCTGGGTTTTTTCTGGTTTGGATCACGTAGTAATGCGGTGCAACACCGAAACAGTCAATTAAACCTGGTTGCGATTAATATTTTAGAGGATAGCGCCGGTTATGTCTCGGTTAGGTCTGGGATTTGCCCCCATCTGGCTCGTACTTTCGCATTTCTCGCATACTTGTTGGCCAGATCCTGGCCTTTTCCTGGTTTGGATCACGTAGTAATGCGGTACCACACTGAAACAGTCAATTAAACCAGGTTGCGATTAATATTTTAGAGGATAACGCCTGTTATGTCTGGGTTAGGTCTGGTATTTGCCCTCATCTGGCTCGTACTTTTGCATTTTTCGCATACTTGTTGGCCAGATCCTGGACTTTTTCTGGTTTGGATCACGTAGTAATGTGGTTCTACACCGAAACAGACAATTAAACCTGGTTGCGATTAATATTTTAGAGGATAACGCCGGTTAAGTCTAGGTTAGGTCTGGTATTTGCCCTCATCTGGCTCGTCCTTTCGCATTTTTCGCATACTTGTTGGCCAGATCCCGGCCCTTTTCTGGTTTGGATCACGTACTAATGCGATACCAGACCGAAACAGCCAATCAAACCTGGTTCCGATTAATATTTTAGAGGATAACGCCTGTTATGTATGGGTTAGGTCTGGTATTTGCCCTCATCTGGCTCGTACTTTCGCATACTTCACATACTTATTGAACAGATCGTGGGTTATTTTCTGGTTTGGATCACATAGTAATGTGGTACCACACTGAAACAGTCGATTAAACCTGGTTTCGATCAATATCATTGAGGATAACGCATGTTAGGTCTAGGTTAGGTCTGGGATTTGCCGTCATCTGGCTCGTATTTTCGCATTTGTCGCATACTTGTTGGCCAGATCCTGGCCTTTTTCTGGCTTGGACCGCATATTAATGTGGTATCACACTGAAACAGTCAATTAAACCTGGTACCGATTAATATTTTATAGGATAACGCCGGTTATGTCTGGGTTAGGTCTTGTATTTGCCCTCATCTGGCTCGTACTTTCGCATTTTTCGCATACTTGTTGGCCAGATCCAGGGCTTTTTCTGGTTTGGATCACGTAGTAATGTGGTTCCACACCGAAACAGATAATTAAACCTGGTTGCGATTAATATTTTAGAGGATAACGCCGGTTAAGTCTAGGTTAGGTCTGGTATTTGCCCTCATCTGGCTCGTCCTTTCGCATTTTTCGCATACTTGTTGGCCAGATCCCGGCCCTTTTCTGGTTTGGATCACGTACTAATGCGATACCAGACCGAAACAGCCAATCAAACCTGGTTCCGATTAATATTTTAGAGGATAACGCCTGTTATGTATGGGTTAGGTCTGGTATTTGCCCTCATCTGGCTCGTACTTTCGCATTTTTCGCATACTTGTTGGCCAGATCCTGGCCTTTTTCTGGTTTGGATCACGTAGTAATGCGGTACCACACTGGAACAGTCAATAAAAGCTAGTTCCGATTAGTATTTTGGAGGATAAGGCTGGTTATGTCCGGGTCAGTTCTGGTACTTGCAATCATCTGGCTCATACTTTCGCAATTTTCGGGTACTTGTTGTCCAGATCTTGGGTTTTTTGTGGTTTGGATCCCGTCGTACTCTGGTTCCACACCGAGGCAGTCAATTAAACCTGGTTGCGATGAATATTTTGGAGGATAACGCTGGTTATGTTTGGGTTAGTTCTGGTTTTTGCAATCATCTGGCTCGTACTTTCGCATTTTTCGCATACTTGGTGGCCAGATCCTGGGCTTTTTCTGGTTTGGACCACGTAGTATTGTGGTACCACACTGAAACTGTCAATAGAAGCTGGTTCCGAATACTATTTTAGAGGATAACGCTGGTTATGTCTGGGTTAGTTCTGGTATTTGCAACTATCTGGCTCATACTTTCGCGATTTCGCATACTTGTTGTCCGGATCCTGGGTTTTTTCTGGTTTGGATCCCGTGGTAATGAGATACCACACAGAAACAGCCAATTAAACCTGGTTGCGATTACTATTTTGGAGGATAACGCTGGTTATGCCTCGGTTAGGTCTGGGATTTGCCCTCATCTGGCTCGTACTTTCGCATTTTTCCATACTTGTTGGCCAGATCCTGGCCTTTTTCTGGCTTGGACCACGTAGTAATTTGGAACCACACTGAAACAGTCAATTAAACCTGGTTCCGATTAATATTTTAGAGGATAACGCCGGTAATGTCTGGGTTAGGTCTGGTATTTGCCCACATCGGGCTCGTACTTTCGCATTTTTCGCATACTTGTTGGCCAGATCCTGGCCTTTTTCTGGTTTGGATCACGTAGTAATGCGGTGCAACACCGAAACAGTCAATTAAACCAGGTTGCGATTAATATTTTAGAGGATAGCGCCGGTTATGTCTCGGTTAGGTCTGGGATTTGCCCCCATCTGGCTCGTACTTTCGCATTTCTCGCATACTTGTTGGCCAGATCCTGGCCTTTTCCTGGTTTGGATCACGTAGTAATGCGGTACCACACTGAAACAGTCAACTAAACCAGGTTGCGATTAATATTTTAGAGGATAACGCCTGTTATGTCTGGGTTAGGTCTGGTATTTGCCCTCATCTGGCTCGTACTTTCGCATTTTTCGCATACTTGTTGCCCAGATCCTGGGCTTTTTCTGGTTTGGATCACGTAGTAATGTGGTTCCACACCGAAACAGACAATTATACCTGGTTGCGATTAATATTTTAGAGGATAACGCCGGTTAAGTCTAGGTTAGGTCTGGTATTTGCCCTCATCTGGCTCGTCCTTTCGCATTTCTCGCATACTTGTTGGCCAGATCCTGGCCTTTTCCTGGTTTGGATCACGTACTAATGCGTTACCAGACCGAAACAGCCAATTAAACCTGGTTCCGATTAATATTTTAGAGGATAACGCCGTTTATGTCTCGGTTAGGTCTGGGATTTGCCGTCATCTGGCTCGTATTTTCGCATTTGTCGCATACTTGTTGGCCAGATCCGGGCCTTTTTCTGGCTTGGACCGCATATTAATGTGGTATCACACTGAAACAGTCAATTAAACCTGGTACCGATTAATATTTTATAGGATAACGCCGGTTATGTCTGGGTTAGGTCTTGTATTTGCCCCCATCTGGCTCGTACTTTCGCATTTTTCGCATACTTGTTGGCCAGATCCTGGCCTTTTTCTGGCTTGGACCGCATAGTAATGTGGTATCACACTGAAACAGTCAATTAAACCTGGTTCCGATTAATATTTTGGTGGATAACGCCGGTTATGTCTGGGTTAGGTCTGCTATTTGCCCTCATCTGGCTCGTACTTTCGCATTTTTCGCATACTTGTTGGCCAGATCCCGGCCCTTTTCTGGTTTGGATCACGTACTAATGCGTTACCAGACCGAAACAGCCAATTAAACCTGGTTCCGATTAATATTTTAGAGGATAACGCCTGTTATGTCTGGGTTAGGTCTGGTATTTTCCCTCATCTGGCTCGTACTTTCGCCTTTTTCGCATATTTGTTGGCCAGATCCCGGCCCTTTTCTGGTTTGGATCACGTACTAATGTGTTACCAGACCGAAACAGCCAATTAAACCTGGTTCCGATTAATATTTTAGAGGATAACGCCTGTTATGTCTGGGTTAGGTCTGGTATTTTCCCTCATCTGGCTCGTACTTTCGCATTTTTCGCATACTTGTTGGCCAGATCCTGGCCTTTTTCTGGCTTGGGCCGCATAGTAATGTGGTATCACACTGAAACGGCCAATTAAACCTGGTTTCGATTAATATTTTGGTGGATAACGCCGGTTATGTCTGGGTTAGGTCTGGTATTTACCCTCATCTGGCTCGTACCTTAGCATTTTTCGCCTACTTGTTGGCAAGATCCTGGGCTTTCTCTGGTTTGGATCACGTAGTAATGCGGTACCACACCGTAACTGTGAATTAAACCTGGTTGCGATCAATATTTTGGAGGATAACGCCGGTTATGTCTTGGTCAGGTCTGGGATTTGCCCTCATCTGGCTCGTACATTCGCATTTTTCGCCTACTTGTTGGCAAGATCCTGGGGTTTTTCTGGTTTGGATCACGTAGTAATGCGGTACCACACCGAAGCAGTCAATTAAACCTAGCTGCGATTAATATTTTAGAGGATAACGCCGGTTATGTCTGGGTTAGGTCTGGTATTTGCCCTCATCTGGCTCGTACTTTCGCATTTTTCGCATACTTGTTGGTCAGATCCTGGGCTTTTTCTGGTTTGGATCACGTAGTAATGTGGTTCTACACCGAAACAGTCAATAAAACCTGGTTGCGATTAATATTTTAGAGGATAACGCCGGTTATGTCTAGGTTAGGTCTGGTAGTTGCCCTCATCTGGCTCGTACTTTCGCATTTTTCGCATACTTGTTGGCCAGATCCTGGGCTTTTTGTGGTTTGTGTCACGTAGTAATGTGGTCCTACAGCGAAACAGTCAATTAAACCTGGTTGCGATTAATATTTTAGAGGATAACGCCGGTTATGTCTAGGTTAGGTCTGGTATTTGTCCTAATCTGGCTCGTACTTTCGCATTTTTCTCATACTTGTTCGCCAGATCCTGGGCTTTTTCTGGTTTGGATCACGTACTAATGCGGTACCACACTGGAACAGTCAATAAAAGCTAGTTCCGATTAGTATTTTGGAGGATAAGGCTGGTTATGTCTGGGTCAGTTCTGGTACTTGCAATCATCTGGCTCGTACCTTCGCAGTTTTCGCATACTTGTTGGCCAGATCCTGGCCTTTTTCTGGTTTGGATCACGTAGTAATGCGGTGCAACACCGAAACAGTCAATTAAACCAGGTTGCGATTAATATTTTAGAGGATAGCGCCGGTTATGTCTCGGTTAGGTCTGGGATTTGCCCCCATCTGGCTCGTACTTTCGCATTTCTCGCATACTTGTTGGCCAGATCCTGGCCTTTTCCTGGTTTGGATCACGTAGTAATGCGGTACCACACTGAAACAGTCAACTAAACCAGGTTGCGATTAATATTTTAGAGGATAACGCCTGTTATGTCTGGGTTAGGTCTGGTATTTGCCCTCATCTGGCTCGTACTTTCGCATTTTTCGCATACTTGTTGCCCAGATCCTGGGCTTTTTCTGGTTTGGATCACGTAGTAATGTGGTTCCACACCGAAACAGACAATTATACCTGGTTGCGATTAATATTTTAGAGGATAACGCCGGTTAAGTCTAGGTTAGGTCTGGTATTTGCCCTCATCTGGCTCGTCCTTTCGCATTTCTCGCATACTTGTTGGCCAGATCCTGGCCTTTTCCTGGTTTGGATCACGTACTAATGCGTTACCAGACCGAAACAGCCAATTAAACCTGGTTCCGATTAATATTTTAGAGGATAACGCCGTTTATGTCTCGGTTAGGTCTGGGATTTGCCGTCATCTGGCTCGTATTTTCGCATTTGTCGCATACTTGTTGGCCAGATCCGGGCCTTTTTCTGGCTTGGACCGCATATTAATGTGGTATCACACTGAAACAGTCAATTAAACCTGGTACCGATTAATATTTTATAGGATAACGCCGGTTATGTCTGGGTTAGGTCTTGTATTTGCCCCCATCTGGCTCGTACTTTCGCATTTTTCGCATACTTGTTGGCCAGATCCTGGCCTTTTTCTGGCTTGGACCGCATAGTAATGTGGTATCACACTGAAACAGTCAATTAAACCTGGTTCCGATTAATATTTTGGTGGATAACGCCGGTTATGTCTGGGTTAGGTCTGCTATTTGCCCTCATCTGGCTCGTACTTTCGCATTTTTCGCATACTTGTTGGCCAGATCCCGGCCCTTTTCTGGTTTGGATCACGTACTAATGCGTTACCAGACCGAAACAGCCAATTAAACCTGGTTCCGATTAATATTTTAGAGGATAACGCCTGTTATGTCTGGGTTAGGTCTGGTATTTTCCCTCATCTGGCTCGTACTTTCGCCTTTTTCGCATATTTGTTGGCCAGATCCCGGCCCTTTTCTGGTTTGGATCACGTACTAATGTGTTACCAGACCGAAACAGCCAATTAAACCTGGTTCCGATTAATATTTTAGAGGATAACGCCTGTTATGTCTGGGTTAGGTCTGGTATTTTCCCTCATCTGGCTCGTACTTTCGCATTTTTCGCATACTTGTTGGCCAGATCCTGGCCTTTTTCTGGCTTGGGCCGCATAGTAATGTGGTATCACACTGAAACGGCCAATTAAACCTGGTTTCGATTAATATTTTGGTGGATAACGCCGGTTATGTCTGGGTTAGGTCTGGTATTTACCCTCATCTGGCTCGTACCTTAGCATTTTTCGCCTACTTGTTGGCAAGATCCTGGGCTTTCTCTGGTTTGGATCACGTAGTAATGCGGTACCACACCGTAACTGTGAATTAAACCTGGTTGCGATCAATATTTTGGAGGATAACGCCGGTTATGTCTTGGTCAGGTCTGGGATTTGCCCTCATCTGGCTCGTACATTCGCATTTTTCGCCTACTTGTTGGCAAGATCCTGGGGTTTTTCTGGTTTGGATCACGTAGTAATGCGGTACCACACCGAAGCAGTCAATTAAACCTAGCTGCGATTAATATTTTAGAGGATAACGCCGGTTATGTCTGGGTTAGGTCTGGTATTTGCCCTCATCTGGCTCGTACTTTCGCATTTTTCGCATACTTGTTGGTCAGATCCTGGGCTTTTTCTGGTTTGGATCACGTAGTAATGTGGTTCTACACCGAAACAGTCAATAAAACCTGGTTGCGATTAATATTTTAGAGGATAACGCCGGTTATGTCTAGGTTAGGTCTGGTAGTTGCCCTCATCTGGCTCGTACTTTCGCATTTTTCGCATACTTGTTGGCCAGATCCTGGGCTTTTTGTGGTTTGTGTCACGTAGTAATGTGGTCCTACAGCGAAACAGTCAATTAAACCTGGTTGCGATTAATATTTTAGAGGATAACGCCGGTTATGTCTAGGTTAGGTCTGGTATTTGTCCTAATCTGGCTCGTACTTTCGCATTTTTCTCATACTTGTTCGCCAGATCCTGGGCTTTTTCTGGTTTGGATCACGTACTAATGCGGTACCACACTGGAACAGTCAATAAAAGCTAGTTCCGATTAGTATTTTGGAGGATAAGGCTGGTTATGTCTGGGTCAGTTCTGGTACTTGCAATCATCTGGCTCGTACCTTCGCAGTTTTCGCATACTTGTTGGCCAGATCCTGGCCTTTTTCTGGTTTGGATCACGTACTAATATGGTACTACACTGAAACTGTCAATAGAAGCTGGTTCCGAATACTATTTTAGAGGATAACGCTGGTTATGTCTGGGTTAGTTCTGGTATTTGCAATCATCCGGCTCGTACCTTCGCATTTTTCGCATACTTGTTGGCCAGATCCTGGCCTTTTTCTGGTTTGGATCACGTAGTAATGCGGTGCAACACCGAAACAGTCAATTAAACCTGGTTGCGATTAATATTTTAGAGGATAGCGCCGGTTATGTCTCGGTTAGGTCTGGGACTTGCCCCCATCTGGCTCGTACTTTCGCATTTCTCGCATACTTGTTGGCCAGATCCTGGCCTTTTCCTGGTTTGGATCACGTAGTAATGCGGTACCACACTGAAACAGTCAATTAAACCAGATTGCGATTAATATTTTAGAGGATAACGCCTGTTATGTCTGGGTTAGGTCTGGTATTTGCCCTCATCTGGCTCGTACTTTCGCATTTTTCGCATACTTGTTGGCCAGATCCTGGGCTTTTTCTGGTTTGGATCACGTAGTAATGTAGTTCTACACCGAAACAGACAATTAAACCTGGTTGCGATTAATATTTTAGAGGATAACGCCGGTTAAGTCTAGGTTAGGTCTGGTATTTGCCCTCATCTGGCTCGTCCTTTCGCATTTTTCGCATACTTGTTGGCCAGATCCCGGCCCTTTTCTGGTTTGGATCACGTACTAATGCGATACCAGACCGAAACAGCCAATCAAACCTGGTTCCGATTAATATTTTAGAGGATAACGCCTGTTATGTATGGGTTAGGTCTGGTATTTGCCCTCATCTGGCTCGTACTTTCGCATTTTTCGCATACTTGTTGGCCAGATCCTGGCCTTTTTCTGGTTTGGATCACGTAGTAATGCGGTACCACACCGAAACAGTCAATTAAACCAGGATGCGATTCTTATTTTAGAGGATAACGCCGTTTATGTCTCGGTTAGGTCTGGGATTTGCCGTCATCTGGCTCGTATTTTCGCATTTGTCGCATACTTGTTGGCCAGATCCTGGCCTTTTTCTGGCTTGGACCGCATATTAATGTGGTATCACACTGAAACAGTCAATTAAACCTGGTACCGATTAATATTTTATAGGATAACGCCGGTTATGTCTGGGTTAGGTCTTGTATTTGCCCACATCTGGCTCGTACTTTCGCATTTTTCGCACTCTTGTTGGCCAGATCCTGGCCTTTTTCTGGCTTGGACCGCATAGTAATGTGGTATCACACTGAAACAGTCAATTAAACCTGGTTCCGATTAATATTTTGGTGGATAACGCCGGTTATGTCTGGGTTAGGTCTGGTATTTACCCTCATCTGGCTCGTACCTTAGCATTTTTCGCCTACTTGTTGGCAAGATCCTGGGCTTTTTCTGGTTTGGTTCACGTAGTAATGCGGTACCACACCGTAACAGTCAATTAAACCTGGTTGCGATTAATATTTTGGAGGATAACGCCGGTTATGTCTTGGTTAGGTCTGGGATTTGCCCTCATCTGGCTCGTACATTCGCATTTTTCGCCTACTTGTTGGCTAGATCCTGGGGTTTTTCTGGTTTGGATCACGTAGAAATGCGGTACCACACCGAAGCAGTCAATTAAACCTAGCTGCGATTAATATTTTAGAGGATAACGCCGGTTATGTCTGGGTTAGGTCTGGTATTTGCCCTCATCTGGCTCGTACTTTCGCATTTTTCGCCTACTTGTTGGTCAGATCCTGGGCTTTTTCTGGTTTGTATCACGTAGTAATGTGGTTCTACACCGAAACAGTCAATAAAACCTGGTTGCGATTAATATTTTGGAGGATAACGCCGGTTATGTCTAGGTTAGGTCTGGTATTTGCCCTCATCTGGCTCGTACTTTCGCATTTTTCGCATACTTGTTGGCCAGATCCTGGCCTCTTTCTGGCTTGGACCGCGTAGTAATTTGGTACCACACCGAAACAGTCAATTAAACCTGGTTGCGACTAATATTTTAGAGGATAACGCCGGTTATGTCTCGGTTAGGTATGGGATTTGCCCCCATCTGTCTCGTACTTTCGCATTTTTCGCATACTTGTTGGCCAGATCCTGGCCTTTTTCTGGCTTGGACCACGTAGTAATTTGGTACCACATTGAAACAGTCAAATAAACCCCGTTCCGATTAATATCTTATCGGATAACGCCGGTTATGTCTGGGGTAGGTCTGGTATTTGCCCTCATCTGGCTCGTACTTTCGCATTTTTCGCATACTTGTGGGCCAGATCCTGGCATTTTTCTGGCTTGGATCACGTAGTAATTTGGTACCACACTGAAACAGTCAATTAAACCTGGTTCCGATTAATATTTTAGTGGATAACGCCGGTTATGTCTGTGTTAGGTCTGGTATTTGCCCTCATCTGGCTCGTAATTTCGCATTTTTCGCATACTTGTTGGCCAGATCCTGGGCTTTTTCTGGTTTGGATCCCGTCGTAATGTGGTACCACACCGAAGCAGTCAATTAAACCTGGTTGCGATGAATATTTTGGAGGATAACGCTGGTTATGTTTGGGTTAGTTCTGGTATTTGCAATCATCTGGCTCGTACTTTCGCATTTTTCGCATACTTGTTGGCCAGATCCTGGCCTCTTTCAGGCTTGGACCACGTAGTAATTTGGTACCACACCGAAACAGTCCATTAAACCTGGATGCGATTAATATTTTAGAGGATAACGCTGGTTATGTCTCGGTTAGGTATGGGATTTGCCCCCATCTGACTCGTACTTTCGCATTTTTCGCATACTTGTTGGCCAGATCCTGGCCTTTTTCTGGCTTGGACCACGTAGTAATTTGGTACCACACTGAAACAGTCAAATAAACCTCGTTCCGATTAATATCTTATAGGATAACGCCGGTTATGTCTGGGGTAGGTCTGGTATTTGCCCTCATCTGGCTCGTACTTTCGCATTTTTCGCATACTTGTTGGCCAGATCCTGGCCATTTTCTGGTTTGGATCACGTAGTAAAGCCGTACCACACCGAAACAGTCAATTAAACCTGGTTCCGATTAATATTTTAGAGGATAACGCCACTTATGTCTGGGGTAGGTCTGGTATTTGCCCTCATCTGGCTCGTACTTTCGCATTTTTCGCTTACTTGTTGGCCAGATCCCGGCCTCTTCCTGGCTTGGACCACGTAGTCATGAGGTACCACACTGAAACAATCAATTAAACCTGGTTCCCATTAATATTTTAGAGGATAACGCTGGTTATGTCTGGGTTGGTTCAGGTATTTGCAATCATCTGGCTCATACTTTCGCAATTTTCGCGTACTAGTTGGCCAGATCTTATGTTTTTTGAGGTTTGGATCCCGTCGTAATGTGGTTCCACACCCAAGCAGTCAATTAAACCTGGTTGCGATGAATATTTTGGAGGATAACGCCGGTTATGTCTGGGTTAGGTCTTATATTTGCCCTCATCTGGCTCGTACATTCGCATTTTTCGCATACTTGTTGGCCAGATCCCGGGCTTTTTCTGGTTTGGATCACGTAGAAATGCGGTACCACACCGTAACTGTCAATTAAACCTGGTTGCGATTAATATTTTAGAGGATAACGCCGGTTATGTCTGGGATAGTCCTGGTTTTTGCAATCATCTGGCTCGTACTATCGCATTTTTCGCATACTTGTTGGCCAGATCCTGGGCTTTTTCTGGTTTGTATCACGTAGTAATGTGGTACCACACTGAAACAGTCAATAAAAGCTGGTTCCGATTAGTATTTTAGAGGATAACGCCGGTTATGTCTGGGTTAGTTCTGGCATTTGCAATCATCTGGCTCGTACCTTCGCATTTTTCGCCTACTAGTTGGCAAGATCCTGGGCATTTTCTGGTTTGGATCACGTAGTAATGCGGTACCACACCGTATCTGTCAATTAAACCTGGTTGCGATTAATATTTTAGAGGATAACGCCGGTTATGTCTGGGTTAGTTCTGGTATTTGCAATCATCTGGCTCGTACTTTCGCATTTTCGCATACTTGTTGGCCAGATCCTGGCCTTTTTCTGGTTTGGATCACGTACTAATATGGTACTATACTGAAACAGTCAATAGAAGCTGGATGCGAATGCTATTTTAGAGGATAACGCTGGTTATGTCTTGGTTAGTTCTGGTATTTGCAACCATCTGGCTCATACTTTCGCGATTTCGCATACTTGTTGTCCGGATCCTGGGTTTTTTCTGGTTTGGATCCCGTGGTAATGAGATACCACACAGAAACAGTCAATTAAACCTGGTTGCGATTAATATTTTGGAGGATAACGCTGGTTATGTTTGGGTTAGTTCTGGTTTTTGCAAACATCTGGCTCGCACTTTCGCATTTTTCGCATACTTGTTGGCCAGATCCTGGGCTTTTTGTGGTTTGTGTCACGTAGTAATGTGGTCCTACAGCGAAACAGTCAATTAAACATGGTTGCGATTAATATTTTAGAGGATAACGCCGGTAATGTCTAGATTAGGTCTGGTATTTGCCCTAATCTGGCTCGTACTTTCGCATTTTTCGCATACTTGTTGGCCAGATCCCGGCCTTTTTCTGGTTTGCATCACGTACTAATGCGGAACCACACTGAAACAGTCAATAAATGCTAGTTCCGATTACTATTTTAGAGGATAACGCTGGTTATGTCTGGGCTAGTTCTGGTATTTGCAATCATCTGGCTCATTCTTTCGCAATATTCGCGTACTTGTTGGCCAGATCTTGGGTTTTTTGTGGTTTGGATCCCGTCGTACTGTGGTTCCACACCGAGGCAGTCAATTAAACCTGGTAGCGATGAATATTTTGGAGGATAACGCCGGTTATGTCTGGGTTAGGTCTTATATTTGCCCTCATCTGGCTCGTACTTTCGCATTTTTCGCATACTTGTTGGCCAGATCCTGGCCTTTTTCTGGCTTCGACCGCATAGTAATGTGGTATCACACTGAAACAGCCAATCAAACCTGGTTCCGATTAATATTTTGGTGGATAACGCCGGTTATGTCTGGGTTAGGTCTGGTATTTACCCTCATCTGGCTCGTTCCTTAGCATTTTTCGCCTACTTGTTGGCAAGATCCTGGGCTTTTTCTGGTTTGGATCACGTAGTAATTCGGTACCACACCGTAACAGTCAATTAAACCTGGTTGCGATTAATATTTTGGAGGATAACGCCGGTTATGTCTTGGTTAGGTCTGGGATTTGCCCTCATCTGGCTCGTACATTCGCATTTTTCGCCTACTTGTTGGCAAGATCCTGGGGTTTTTCTGGTTTGGATCACGTAGTAATGCGGTACCACACCGAAGCAGTCAATTAAACCTGGTTGCGATGAATATTTTGGAGGATAACGCCGGTTATGTCTGGGTTAGGTCTTATATTTGCCCTCATCTGGCTCGTACTTTCGCATTTTTCGCATACTTGTTGGCCAGATCCTGGCCTTTTTCTGGCTTGGACCGCATAGTAATGAGGTATCACACTGAAACAGTCAATTAAACCTGGTTCCGATTAATATTTTGGTGGATAACGCCGGTTATGTCTGGGTTAGGTCTGGTATTTGCCCTCATCTGACTCGTAATTTCGCATTTTTCGCATACTTGTTGGCCAGATCCTGGGCTTTTTCTGGTTTGGATCACGTAGTAATGTGGTACCACACTGAAACAGTCAATAAAAGCTGGTTCCGGTTGGTGCCTTAGAGGAAAACGCGGGTTATGTCTGGGTTAGGTCTGGTATTGGCCCTCATCTGACTCGTACTTTCGCATTTTTCGCCTACTTGTTGGCAAGACCCTGGGCTTTTTCTGGTTTGGATCACGTAGTAATGCGGTACATCACCGTAACTGTCAATTAAACCTGAATGCGAATAATATTTTGGAGGATAACGCCGGTTATGTCTGGGTTAATACTGGTATTTGCAACCATCTGGCTCGTACTTTCGCATTTTTCGCATACTTGTTAGCCAGATCCGGGGCTTTTTCTGGTTTGGATCACGTACTAATATGGTACTACACTGAAACAGTCAATAGAAGCTGGTTCCGAATACTATTTTAGAGGATAACGCTGGTTATGTCTGGGTTAGTTCTGGTATTTGCAACCATCTGGCTCATACTTTCGCGATTTCGCATACTTGTCGGCCGGATCCTGGGTTTTTTCTCGTTTGGATCCCGTAGTAATGGGATACCACACAGAAACAGTCAATTAAACCTGGTTGCGATTAATATCTTAGAGGATAACGGTGGTTATGTCTCGGTTAGGTCTGGGATTTGCCCTCATCTGGCTCGTACTTTCGCATTTTTCGCATACTTGTTGGCCAGATCCTGGCCTTTTTCTGGCTTGGACCACGTAGTAATTTGGTACCACACTGAAACAGCCAATTAAACCTGGTTCCGATTAATATTTTAGAGGATAACGCCGGTTATGTCTGGGTTAGTTCTGGTATTTGCAATCATCTGGCTCGTACTTTCGCATTTTTCGCATACTTGTTGGCCAGATCCTGGCCTTTTTCTGGTTTGGATCACGTACTAATATGGTACTATACTGAAACAGTCAATAGAAGCTGGATGCGAATGCTATTTTAGAGGATAACGCCGGTTATGTCTGGGTTAGTTCTGGTATTTGCAATCATCTGGCTCGTACTTTCGCATTTTTCGCATACTTGTTGGCCAGATCCTGGCCTTTTTCTGGTTTGGATCACGTACTAATATGGTACTATACTGAAACAGTCAATAGAAGCTGGATGCGAATGCTATTTTAGAGGATAACGCTGGTTATGTCTGGGTTAGTTCTGGTATTTGCAATCATCTGGCTCATACTTTCGCAATATTCGCGTACTTGTTGGCCAGATCTTGGGTTTTTTGTGGTTTGGATCCCGTCGTACTGTGGTTCCACACCGAGGCAGTCAATTAAACCTGGTTGCGATGAATATTTTGGAGGATAACGCTGGTTATGTTTGGGTTAGTTCTGGTATTTGCAATCATCTGCCTCGTACTTTCGCATTTTTCGCATACTTGTTGGCCAGATCCTGGGCTTTTTCTGGTTTGGGCCACGTAGTAATGTGGTACCACACTGAAACAGTCAATAAAAGCTGGTTTCCATTAGTATTTTAGAGGATAACGCCGGTTATGTCTGGGTTAGTTCTGGTATTTGCAATCATCTGGCTCTTACTTTCGCATTTTTCGCATACTTGTTGGCCAGATCCTGGGCTTTTTCTAGTTTGGATCACGTACTAATATGGTACTACACTGAAGCAGTCAATTAAACCTAGCTGCGATTAATATTTTAGAGGATAACGCCGGTTATGTCTGGGTTAGGTCTGGTATTTGCCCTCATCTGGCTCGTACTTTCGCATTTTTCGCATACTTGTTGGCCAGATCCTGGCCTTTTTCTGGTTTGGATCCCGTCGTAATGTGGTTCCACACCGAAGCAGTCAATTAAACCTGGTTGCGATGAATATTTTGGAGGATAACGCTGGTTATGTTTGAGTTAGTTCTGGTATTTGCAATCATCTGGCTCGTACTTTCGCATCTTTCGCATACTTGTTGGCCAGACCCCAGCCTTTTTCTGGTTTGGATCACGTACTAATGCGGTACCACACTAAAACAGTCAATAAAAGCTAGTTCCGATTAGTATTTTAGAGGATAACGCTGGTTATGTCTGGGTTAGTTCTGGTATTTGCAATCATCTGGCTCATACTTTCGCAATTTTCGGGTACTTGTTGGCCAGATCTTGGGTTTTTTGTGGTTTGGATCCCGTCGTAATGTGGTTCCACACCGAAACAGTCAATTAAACCGTGTTGCGATTAATATTTTGGAGGATAACGCCGGTTATGTCTCGGTTAGGTCTAGGATTTGCCCTCATCTGGCTCGTATCTTCGCATTTTCCGCCTACATGTTGGCAAGATCCTGGGCTCTTTCTGGTTTGGATCACGTAGTAATGCGGTACCACACAGAAGCAATCAACTAAACCTGGTTGGGATTAATATTTTAGAGGAAAACGCCGGTTATGTCACGGTTAGGTCTGGGATTTGCCGTCATCTGGCTCGTATTTTCGCATTTTTCGCATACTTTTTGGCCAGATCCTGGCCTTGTTCTGGCTTGCATCACATAGTAATGTGGTATCACACTGAAACAGTCAATTAAACCTGGTTCCGATTAATACTTTAGAGGATAACGCTGGTTATGTCTGGGTTAGTTCAGGTATTTGCAATCATCTGGCTCATACTTTCGCAATTTTCGCGTACTAGTTGGCCAGATCTTATGTTTTTTGAGGTTTGGATCCCGTCGTAATGTGGTTCCACACCGAAGCAGTCAATTAAACCTGGTTGCGATGAATATTTTGGAGGATAACGCTGGTTATGTTTGGGTTAGTTCTGGTATTTCCAATCATCTGGCTCGTACTTTCGCATTTTTCGCATACTTGTTGGCCAGATCCCGGGCTTTTTCTGGTTTGGATCACGTAGAAATGCGGTACCACACCGTAACTGTCAATTAAACCTGGTTGCGATTAATATTTTAGAGGATAACGCCGGTTATGTCTGGGTTAGTTCTGGTTTTTGCAATCATCTGGCTCGTACTATCGCATTTTTCGCATACTTGTTGGCCAGATCCTGGGCTTTTTCTGGTTTGTATCACGTAGTAATGTGGTACCACACTGAAACAGTCAATAAAAGCTGGTTCCGATTAGTATTTTGGAGGATAACGCCGGTTATGTCTGGGTTAGTTCTGGCATTTGCAATCATCTGGCTCGTACCTTCGCATTTTTCGCCTACTAGTTGGCAACATCCTGGGCATTTTCTGGTTTGGATCACGTACTAATGCGGTACCACACCGTATCTGTCAATTAAACCTGGTTGCGATTAATATTTTAGAGGATAACGCCGGTTATGTCTGGGTTAGTTCTGGTATTTGCAATCATCTGGCTCGTACTTTCGCATTTTTCGCATACTTGTTGGCCAGATCCTGGCCTTTTTCTGGTTTGGATCACGTACGAATATGGTACTATACTGAAACAGTCAATAGAAGCTGGATGCGATTAATATTTTGGAGGATAACGCTGGTTATGTTTGGGTTAGTTCTGGTTTTTGCAAACATCTGGCTCGCACTTTCGCATTTTTCGCATACTTGTTGGCCAGATCCTGGGCTTTTTGTGGTTTGTGTCACGTAGTAATGTGGTCCTACAGCGAAACAGTCAACTAAACCTGGTTGCGATTAATATTTTGGAGGATAACGCCGGTTATGTCTTGGTTAGGTCTGGGATTTGCCCTCATCTGGCTCGTACATTCGCATTTTTCGCCTACTTGTTGGCAAGATCCTGGCCTTTTTCTGGCTTGGACCACGTAGTAATTTGGTACCACATTGAAACAGTCAAATAAACCCCGTTCCGATTAATATCTTATCGGATAACGCCGGTTATGTCTGGGGTAGGTCTGGTATTTGCCCTCATCTGGCTCGTACTTTCGCATTTTTCGCATACTTGTGGGCCAGATCCTGGCATTTTTCTGGCTTGGACCACGTAGTAATTTGGTACCACACTGAAACAGTCAATTAAACCTGGTTCCGATTAATATTTTAGTGGATAACGCCGGTTATGTCTGTGTTAGGTCTGGTATTTGCCCTCATCTGGCTCGTAATTTCGCATTTTTCGCATACTTGTTGGCCAGATCCTGGGCTTTTTCTGGTTTGGATCCCGTCGTAATGTGGTACCACACCGAAGCAGTCAATTAAACCTGGTTGCGATGAATATTTTGCAGGATAACGCTGGTTATGTTTGGGTTAGTTCTGGTATTTGCAATCATCTGGCTCGTACTTTCGCATTTTTCGCATACTTGTTGGCCAGATCCTGGCCTCTTTCAGGCTGGGACCACGTAGTAATTTGGTACCACACCGAAACAGTCCATTAAACCTGGATGCGACTAATATTTTAGAGGATAACGCTGGTTATGTCTCGGTTAGGTATGGGATTTGCCCCCATCTGACTCGTACTTTCGCATTTTTCGCATACTTGTTGGCCAGATCCTGGCCTTTTTCTGGCTTGGACCACGTAGTAATTTGGTACCACACTGAAACAGTCAAATAAACCTCGTTCCGATTAATATCTTATAGGATAACGCCGGTTATGTCTGGGGTAGGTCTGGTATTTGCCCTCATCTGGCTCGTACTTTCGCATTTTTCGCATACTTGTTGGCCAGATCCTGGCCTTTTTCTGGCTTGGACCACGTAGTAATTTGGTACCACACTGAAACAGTCAATTAAACCTGGTTCCGATTAATATTTTAGTGGATAACGCCGGTTATGTCTGTGTTAGGTCTGGTATTTGCCCTCATCTGGCTCGAACTTTCGCATTTTTCGCATACTTGTTGGCCAGATCCTGGCCATTTTCTGGTTTGGATCACGTAGTAAAGCCGTACCACACCGAAACAGTCAATTAAACCTGGTTCCGATTAATATTTTAGAGGATAACGCCACTTATGTCTGGGGTAGGTCTGGTATTTGCCCTCATCTGGCTCGTACTTTCGCATTTTTCGCTTACTTGCTGGCCAGATCCTGGCCTCTTCCTGGCTTGGACCACGTAGTCATGAGGTACCACACTGAAACAATCAATTAAACCTGGTTCCCATTAATATTTTAGAGGATAACGCTGGTTATGTCTGGGTTGGTTCAGGTATTTGCAATCATCTGGCTCATACTTTCGCAATTTTCGCGTACTAGTTGGCCAGATCTTATGTTTTTTGAGGTTTGGATCCCGTCGTAATGTGGTTCCACACCGAAGCAGTCAATTAAACCTGGTTGCGATGAATATTTTGGAGGATAACGCTGGTTATGTTTGGGTTAGTTCTGGTATTTCCAATCATCTGGCTCGTACTTTCGCATTTTTCGCATACTTGTTGGCCAGATCCCGGGCTTTTTCTGGTTTGGATCACGTAGAAATGCGGTACCACACCGTAACTGTCAATTAAACCTGGTTGCGATTAATATTTTAGAGGATAACGCCGGTTATGTCTGGGTTAGTCCTGGTTTTTGCAATCATCTGGCTCGTACTATCGCATTTTTCGCATACTTGTTGGCCAGATCCTGGGCTTTTTCTGGTTTGTATCACGTAGTAATGTGGTACCACACTGAAACAGTTAATAAAAGCTGGTTCCGATTAGTATTCTAGAGGATAACGCCGGTTATGTCTGGGTTAGTTCTGGCATTTGCAATCATCTGGCTCGTACCTTCGCATTTTTCGCCTACTAGTTGGCAAGATCCTGGGCATTGTCTGGTTTGGATCACGTAGTAATGCGGTACCACACCGTATCTGTCAATTAAACCTGGTTGCGATTAATATTTTAGAGGATAACGCCGGTTATGTCTGGGTTAGTTCTGGTATTTGCAATCATCTGGCTCGTACTTTCGCATTTTTCGCATACTTGTTGGCCAGATCCTGGCCTTTTTCTGGTTTGGATCACGTACTAATATGGTACTATACTGAAACAGTCAATAGAAGCTGGATGCGAATGCTATTTTAGAGGATAACGCTGGTTATGTCTTGGTTAATTCTGGTATTTGCAACCATCTGGCTCATACTTTCGCGATTTCGCATACTTGTTGTCCGGATCCTGGGTTTTTTCTGGTTTGGATCCCGTGGTAATGAGATACCACACAGAAACAGTCAATTAAACCTGGTTGCGATTAATATTTTGGAGGATAACGCTGGTTATGTTTGGGTTAGTTCTGGTTTTTGCAAACATCTGGCTCGCACTTTCGCATTTTTCGCATACTTGTTGGCCAGATCCTGGCCTTTTTCTGGTTTGGATCACGTACTAATATGGTACTATACTGAAACAGTCAATAGAAGCTGGATGCGAATGCTATTTTAGAGGATAACGCTGGTTATGTCTTGGTTAATTCTGGTATTTGCAACCATCTGGCTCATACTTTCGCGATTTCGCATACTTGTTGGCAAGACCCTGGGCTTTTTCTGGTTTGGATCACGTAGTAATGCGGTACATCACCGTAACTGTCAATTAAACCTGAATGCGAATAATATTTTAGAGGATAACGCCGGTTATGTCTGGGTTAATACTGGTATTTGCAACCATCTGGCTCGTACTTTCGCATTTTTCGCATACTTGTTAGCCAGATCCGGGGCTTTTTCTGGTTTGGATCACGTACTAATATGGTACTACACTGAAACAGTCAATAGAAGCTGGTTCCGAATACTATTTTAGAGGATAACGCTGGTTATGTCTGGGTTAGTTCTGGTATTTGCAACCATCTGGCTCATACTTTCGCGATTTCGCATACTTGTCGGCCGGATCCTGGGTTTTTTCTGGTTTGGATCCCGTAGTAATGGGATACCACACAGAAACAGTCAATTAAACCTGGTTGCGATTAATATCTTAGAGGATAACGGTGGTTATGTCTCGGTTAGGTCTGGGATTTGCCCTCATCTGGCTCGTACTTTCGCATTTTTCGCATACTTGTTGGCCAGATCCTGGCCTTTTTCTGGCTTGGACCACGTAGTAATTTGGTACCACACTGAAACAGCCAATTAAACCTGGTTCCGATTAATATTTTAGAGGATAACGCCGGTTATGTTTGGGTTAGTTCTGGTATTTGCAATCATCTGGCTCGTACTATCGCATTTTTCGCATACTTGTTGGCCAGATCCTGGGCTTTTTCTGGTTTGGATCACGTAGTAATGCGGTACCACACCGTAACTGTCAATTAAACCTGGTTGCGATTCATATTTTAGAGGATAACGCCGGTTATGTCTGGGTTAGTTCTGGTTTTTGCAAATATCTGGCTCGTACTATCGCATTTTTCGCATACTTGTTGGCCAGATCCTGGGCTTTTTCTGGTTTGTATCACGTAGTAATGTGGTACCACACTGAAACAGTCAATAATAGCTGGTTCCGATTAGTATTTTAGAGGATAACGCCGGTTATGTCTGGGTTAGTTCTGGCATTTGCAATCATCTGGCTCGTACCTTCGCATTTTTCGCTTACTTGTTGGCCAGATCCTGGCCTCTTCCTGGCTTGGACCACGTAGTCATGAGGTACCACACTGAAACAATCAATTAAACCTGGTTCCCATTAATATTTTAGAGGATAACGCTGGTTATGTCTGGGTTAGTTCAGGTATTTGCAATCATCTGGCTCATACTTTCGCAATTTTCGCGTACTAGTTGGCCAGATCTTATGTTTTTTGAGGTTTGGATCCCGTCGTAATGTGGTTCCACACCGAAGCAGTCAATTAAACCTGGTTGCGATGAATATTTTGGAGGATAACGCTGGTTATGTTTGGGTTAGTTCTGGTATTTCCAATCATCTGGCTCGTACTTTCGCATTTTTCGCATACTTGTTGGCCAGATCCCGGGCTTTTTCTGGTTTGGATCACGTAGAAATGCGGTACCACACCGTAACTGTCAATTAAACCTGGTTGCGATTAATATTTTAGAGGATAACGCCGGTTATGTCTGGGTTAGTTCTGGTTTTTGCAATCATCTGGCTCGTACTATCGCATTTTTCGCATACTTGTTGGCCAGATCCTGGGCTTTTTCTGGTTTGTATCACGTAGTAATGTGGTACCACACTGAAACAGTCAATAAAAGCTGGTTCCGATTAGTATTTTGGAGGATAACGCCGGTTATGACTGGGTTAGTTCTGGCATTTGCAATCATCTGGCTCGTACCTTCGCATTTTTCGCCTACTAGTTGGCAACATCCTGGGCATTTTCTGGTTTGGATCACGTACTAATGCGGTACCACACCGTATCTGTCAATTAAACCTGGTTGCGATTAATATTTTAGAGGATAACGCCGGTTATGTCTGGGTTAGTTCTGGTATTTGCAATCATCTGGCTCGTACTTTCGCATTTTTCGCATACTTGTTGGCCAGATCCTGGCCTTTTTCTGGTTTGGATCACGTACGAATATGGTACTATACTGAAACAGTCAATAGAAGCTGGATGCGATTAATATTTTGGAGGATAACGCTGGTTATGTTTGGGTTAGTTCTGGTTTTTGCAAACATCTGGCTCGCACTTTCGCATTTTTCGCATACTTGTTGGCCAGATCCTGGGCTTTTTGTGGTTTGTGTCACGTAGTAATGTGGTCCTACAGCGAAACAGTCAACTAAACCTGGTTGCGATTAATATTTTGGAGGATAACGCCGGTTATGTCTTGGTTAGGTCTGGGATTTGCCCTCATCTGGCTCGTACATTCGCATTTTTCGCCTACTTGTTGGCAAGATCCTGGCCTTTTTCTGGCTTGGACCACGTAGTAATTTGGTACCACATTGAAACAGTCAAATAAACCCCGTTCCGATTAATATCTTATCGGATAACGCCGGTTATGTCTGGGGTAGGTCTGGTATTTGCCCTCATCTGGCTCGTACTTTCGCATTTTTCGCATACTTGTGGGCCAGATCCTGGCATTTTTCTGGCTTGGACCACGTAGTAATTTGGTACCACACTGAAACAGTCAATTAAACCTGGTTCCGATTAATATTTTAGTGGATAACGCCGGTTATGTCTGTGTTAGGTCTGGTATTTGCCCTCATCTGGCTCGTAATTTCGCATTTTTCGCATACTTGTTGGCCAGATCCTGGGCTTTTTCTGGTTTGGATCCCGTCGTAATGTGGTACCACACCGAAGCAGTCAATTAAACCTGGTTGCGATGAATATTTTGCAGGATAACGCTGGTTATGTTTGGGTTAGTTCTGGTATTTGCAATCATCTGGCTCGTACTTTCGCATTTTTCGCATACTTGTTGGCCAGATCCTGGCCTCTTTCAGGCTTGGACCACGTAGTAATTTGGTACCACACCGAAACAGTCCATTAAACCTGGATGCGACTAATATTTTAGAGGATAACGCTGGTTATGTCTCGGTTAGGTATGGGATTTGCCCCCATCTGACTCGTACTTTCGCATTTTTCGCATACTTGTTGGCCAGATCCTGGCCTTTTTCTGGCTTGGACCACGTAGTAATTTGGTACCACACTGAAACAGTCAAATAAACCTCGTTCCGATTAATATCTTATAGGATAACGCCGGTTATGTCTGGGGTAGGTCTGGTATTTGCCCTCATCTGGCTCGTACTTTCGCATTTTTCGCATACTTGTTGGCCAGATCCTGGCCTTTTTCTGGCTTGGACCACGTAGTAATTTGGTACCACACTGAAACAGTCAATTAAACCTGGTTCCGATTAATATTTTAGTGGATAACGCCGGTTATGTCTGTGTTAGGTCTGGTATTTGCCCTCATCTGGCTCGAACTTTCGCATTTTTCGCATACTTGTTGGCCAGATCCTGGCCATTTTCTGGTTTGGATCACGTAGTAAAGCCGTACCACACCGAAACAGTCAATTAAACCTGGTTCCGATTAATATTTTAGAGGATAACGCCACTTATGTCTGGGGTAGGTCTGGTATTTGCCCTCATCTGGCTCGTACTTTCGCATTTTTCGCTTACTTGCTGGCCAGATCCTGGCCTCTTCCTGGCTTGGACCACGTAGTCATGAGGTACCACACTGAAACAATCAATTAAACCTGGTTCCCATTAATATTTTAGAGGATAACGATGGTTATGTCTGGGTTGGTTCAGGTATTTGCAATCATCTGGCTCATACTTTCGCAATTTTCGCGTACTAGTTGGCCAGATCTTATGTTTTTTGAGGTTTGGATCCCGTCGTAATGTGGTTCCACACCGAAGCAGTCAATTAAACCTGGTTGCGATGAATATTTTGGAGGATAACGCTGGTTATGTTTGGGTTAGTTCTGGTATTTCCAATCATCTGGCTCGTACTTTCGCATTTTTCGCATACTTGTTGGCCAGATCCCGGGCTTTTTCTGGTTTGGATCACGTAGAAATGCGGTACCACACCGTAACTGTCAATTAAACCTGGTTGCGATTAATATTTTAGAGGATAACGCCAGTTATGTCTGGGTTAGTCCTGGTTTTTGCAATCATCTGGCTCGTACTATCGCATTTTTCGCATACTTGTTGGCCAGATCCTGGGCTTTTTCTGGTTTGTATCACGTAGTAATGTGGTACCACACTGAAACAGTTAATAAAAGCTGGTTCCGATTAGTATTTTAGAGGATAACGCCGGTTATGTCTGGGTTAGTTTTGGCATTTGCAATCATCTGGCTCGTACCTTCGCATTTTTCGCCTACTAGTTGGCAAGATCCTGGGCATTGTCTGGTTTGGATCACGTAGTAATGCGGTACCACACCGTATCTGTCAATTAAACCTGGTTGCGATTAATATTTTAGAGGATAACGCCGGTTATGTCTGGGTTAGTTCTGGTATTTGCAATCATCTGGCTCGTACTTTCGCATTTTTCGCATACTTGTTGGCCAGATCCTGGCCTTTTTCTGGTTTGGATCACGTACTAATATGGTACTATACTGAAACAGTCAATAGAAGCTGGATGCGAATGCTATTTTAGAGGATAACGCTGGTTATGTCTTGGTTAATTCTGGTATTTGCAACCATCTGGCTCATACTTTCGCGATTTCGCATACTTGTTGTCCGGATCCTGGGTTTTTTCTGGTTTGGATCCCGTGGTAATGAGATACCACACAGAAACAGTCAATTAAACCTGGTTGCGATTAATATTTTGGAGGATAACGCTGGTTATGTTTGGGTTAGTTCTGGTTTTTGCAAACATCTGGCTCGCACTTTCGCATTTTTCGCATACTTGTTGGCCAGATCCTGGCCTTTTTCTGGTTTGGATCACGTACTAATATGGTACTATACTGAAACAGTCAATAGAAGCTGGATGCGAATGCTATTTTAGAGGATAACGCTGGTTATGTCTTGGTTAATTCTGGTATTTGCAACCATCTGGCTCATACTTTCGCGATTTCGCATACTTGTTGGCAAGACCCTGGGCTTTTTCTGGTTTGGATCACGTAGTAATGCGGTACATCACCGTAACTGTCAATTAAACCTGAATGCGAATAATATTTTAGAGGATAACGCCGGTTATGTCTGGGTTAATACTGGTATTTGCAACCATCTGGCTCGTACTTTCGCATTTTTCGCATACTTGTTAGCCATATCCGGGGCTTTTTCTGGTTTGGATCACGTACTAATATGGTACTACACTGAAACAGTCAATAGAAGCTGGTTCCGAATACTATTTTAGAGGATAACGCTGGTTATGTCTGGGTTAGTTCTGGTATTTGCAACCATCTGGCTCATACTTTCGCGATTTCGCATACTTGTCGGCCGGATCCTGGGTTTTTTCTGGTTTGGATCCCGTAGTAATGGGATACCACACAGAAACAGTCAATTAAACCTGGTTGCGATTAATATCTTAGAGGATAACGGTGGTTATGTCTCGGTTAGGTCTGGGATTTGCCCTCATCTGGCTCGTACTTTCGCATTTTTCGCATACTTGTTGGCCAGATCCTGGCCTTTTTCTGGCTTGGACCACGTAGTAATTTGGTACCACACTGAAACAGCCAATTAAACCTGGTTCCGATTAATATTTTAGAGGATAACGCCGGTTATGTTTGGGTTAGTTCTGGTATTTGCAATCATCTGGCTCGTACTTTCGCATTTTTCGCATACTTGTTGGCCAGATCCTGGGCTTTTTCTGGTTTGGATCACGTAGTAATGCGGTACCACACCGTAACTGTCAATTAAACCTGGTTGCGATTCATATTTTAGAGGATAACGCCGGTTATGTCTGGGTTAGTTCTGGTTTTTGCAAATATCTGGCTCGTACTATCGCATTTTTCGCATACTTGTTGGCCAGATCCTGGGCTTTTTCTGGTTTGTATCACGTAGTAATGTGGTACCACACTGAAACAGTCAATAATAGCTGGTTCCGATTAGTATTTTAGAGGATAACGCCGGTTATGTCTGGGTTAGTTCTGGCATTTGCAATCATCTGGCTCGTACCTTCGCATTTTTCGCTTACTTGTTGGCCAGATCCTGGCCTCTTCCTGGCTTGGACCACGTAGTCATGAGGTACCACACTGAAACAATCAATTAAACCTGGTTCCCATTAATATTTTAGAGGATAACGCTGGTTATGTCTGGGTTAGTTCAGGTATTTGCAATCATCTGGCTCATACTTTCGCAATTTTCGCGTACTAGTTGGCCAGATCTTATGTTTTTTGAGGTTTGGATCCCGTCGTAATGTGGTTCCACACCGAAGCAGTCAATTAAACCTGGTTGCGATGAATATTTTGGAGGATAACGCTGGTTATGTTTGGGTTAGTTCTGGTATTTCCAATCATCTGGCTCGTACTTTCGCATTTTTCGCATACTTGTTGGGCAGATCCCGGGCTTTTTCTGGTTTGGATCACGTAGAAATGCGGTACCACACCGTAACTGTCAATTAAACCTGGTTGCGATTAATATTTTAGAGGATAACACCGGTTATGTCTGGGTTAGTTCTGGTTTTTGCAATCATCTGGCTCGTACTATCGCATTTTTCGCATACTTGTTGGCCAGATCCTGGGCTTTTTCTGGTTTGTATCACGTAGTAATGTGGTACCACACTGAAACAGTCAATAAAAGCTGGTTCCGATTAGTATTTTGGAGGATAACGCCGGTTATGTCTGGGTTAGTTCTGGCATTTGCAATCATCTGGCTCGTACCTTCGCATTTTTCGCCTACTAGTTGGCAACATCCTGGGCATTTTCTGGTTTGGATCACGTACTAATGCGGTACCACACCGTATCTGTCAATTAAACCTGGTTGCGATTAATATTTTAGAGGATAACGCCGGTTATGTCTGGGTTAGTTCTGGTATTTGCAATCATCTGGCTCGTACTTTCGCATTTTTCGCATACTTGTTGGCCAGATCCTGGCCTTTTTCTGGTTTGGATCACGTACGAATATGGTACTATACTGAAACAGTCAATAGAAGCTGGATGCGATTAATATTTTGGAGGATAACGCTGGTTATGTTTGGGTTAGTTCTGGTTTTTGCAAACATCTGGCTCGCACTTTCGCATTTTTCGCATACTTGTTGGCCAGATCCTGGGCTTTTTGTGGTTTGTGTCACGTAGTAATGTGGTCCTACAGCGAAACAGTCAACTAAACCTGGTTGCGATTAATATTTTGGAGGATAACGCCGGTTATGTCTTGGTTAGGTCTGGGATTTGCCCTCATCTGGCTCGTACATTCGCATTTTTCGCCTACTTGTTGGCAAGATCCTGGCCTTTTTCTGGCTTGGACCACGTAGTAATTTGGTACCACATTGAAACAGTCAAATAAACCCCGTTCCGATTAATATCTTATCGGATAACGCCGGTTATGTCTGGGGTAGGTCTGGTATTTGCCCTCATCTGGCTCGTACTTTCGCATTTTTCGCATACTTGTGGGCCAGATCCTGGCATTTTTCTGGCTTGGACCACGTAGTAATTTGGTACCACACTGAAACAGTCAATTAAACCTGGTTCCGATTAATATTTTAGTGGATAACGCCGGTTATGTCTGTGTTAGGTCTGGTATTTGCCCTCATCTGGCTCGTAATTTCGCATTTTTCGCATACTTGTTGGCCAGATCCTGGGCTTTTTCTGGTTTGGATCCCGTCGTAATGTGGTACCACACCGAAGCAGTCAATTAAACCTGGTTGCGATGAATATTTTGCAGGATAACGCTGGTTATGTTTGGGTTAGTTCTGGTATTTGCAATCATCTGGCTCGTACTTTCGCATTTTTCGCATACTTGTTGGCCAGATCCTGGCCTCTTTCAGGCTTGGACCACGTAGTAATTTGGTACCACACCGAAACAGTCCATTAAACCTGGATGCGACTAATATTTTAGAGGATAACGCTGGTTATGTCTCGGTTAGGTATGGGATTTGCCCCCATCTGACTCGTACTTTCGCATTTTTCGCATACTTGTTGGCCAGATCCTGGCCTTTTTCTGGCTTGGACCACGTAGTAATTTGGTACCACACTGAAACAGTCAAATAAACCTCGTTCCGATTAATATCTTATAGGATAACGCCGGTTATGTCTGGGGTAGGTCTGGTATTTGCCCTCATCTGGCTCGTACTTTCGCATTTTTCGCATACTTGTTGGCCAGATCCTGGCCTTTTTCTGGCTTGGACCACGTAGTAATTTGGTACCACACTGAAACAGTCAATTAAACCTGGTTCCGATTAATATTTTAGTGGATAACGCCGGTTATGTCTGTGTTAGGTCTGGTATTTGCCCTCATCTGGCTCGAACTTTCGCATTTTTCGCATACTTGTTGGCCAGATCCTGGCCATTTTCTGGTTTGGATCACGTAGTAAAGCCGTACCACACCGAAACAGTCAATTAAACCTGGTTCCGATTAATATTTTAGAGGATAACGCCACTTATGTCTGGGGTAGGTCTGGTATTTGCCCTCATCTGGCTCGTACTTTCGCATTTTTCGCTTACTTGCTGGCCAGATCCTGGCCTCTTCCTGGCTTGGACCACGTAGTCATGAGGTACCACACTGAAACAATCAATTAAACCTGGTTCCCATTAATATTTTAGAGGATAACGCTGGTTATGTCTGGGTTGGTTCAGGTATTTGCAATCATCTGGCTCATACTTTCGCAATTTTCGCGTACTAGTTGGCCAGATCTTATGTTTTTTGAGGTTTGGATCCCGTCGTAATGTGGTTCCACACCGAAGCAGTCAATTAAACCTGGTTGCGATGAATATTTTGGAGGATAACGCTGGTTATGTTTGGGTTAGTTCTGGTATTTCCAATCATCTGACTCGTACTTTCGAGATTTCGCATACTTGTTGGCCAGATCCTGGGTTCTTTCTGGTTTGGATCCCGTAATAATGACGTTCCCCTCAGAAACAGTCAATTAAACCTGGTTGCGATGAATATTTTAGAGGATAACGCCGGTTATGTCACGGTTAGGTCTGGGATTTGCCGTCATCTGGCTCATACTTTCGCGTTTTTCGCATACTACTTGGCCAGATCCAGGGTTTTTTCTGGTTTGGATCCCGTAATAATGACGTTCCACTCAGAAACCGCCAAATAAACCTGGTTGCGATTAATATTTTAGAGGATAACGCTGGTTATGTCTCGGTTAGGCCTGGGATTTGCCCTCATCTGGCCCGTACCTTCGCATTTTTCGCATACTTGTTGGCCAGATCCCGGCCTTTTTCTGGTTTGGATCACGTACTAATGCGGTACCACACTGAAACAGTCAATAAAAGCTAGTTCCGATTAGTATTTTAGAGGATAACGCTGGTTATGTCTGGGTCAGTTCTGGTATTTGCAATCAACTGGCTCATACTTTTTTTTTTTTTTTTTTTTTTTTTTTTTTTTTGTCGTGGGGAAAATCTTCGAAAGACTCCCTCCCACCTCCTTGGGGAGAGGTGGGAGGGGTGTGTGGGATTCCCCGCGCCCGTACAACGACAGGCGCAGGACCTACCCACTAAAAACCCCACGGTGACCCTTCGGCACGCTTTGGGAGGATACCGGGAATCGCTCGAAGCATTCTTCCGGTATCCTCCCCGTGCCCGCGCTTTCGCGCCCATCCCCGGGGGGACAATCGGTCCCCCCAGTAGACACACTGCCTCATAGCGGCGGGACGGGGCCACTCCATCCCGCCGCTATCCGTCCCGGGGCCGCGTTTAGTGGCGGTTGCGAGCCCCAACTCGCAACCGCCCGCGACCCCGTTTCCACCCCTCGGCGGCCGGGCGTTCATGGCCGCACCAGACCGCCGAGGGTGCCTCCCCTTGCGTCGGACCGGTAGGGGGAGGCACTCCTACCCCCAACCGGTCCGACCCGGCGCCGCCTGGCGGGAGGAGGGTCCCCTCAGGACCCCCCTCCCAGCCTAGGTCATCCGCCACGCCGAGGCGGCCGCCCGCGACGCCTCGCGACCGGGCGACGACCTCGGGCCATCGCACGAGCGCGCGCTTCAGCACGCCGCTGAAGCTCGCGCTCCCTCCCCGCGGCCTCCTTCTGCAACATTACGTTCTCGCAGAAGGAGGCCACGGCCCTCCACTTCTCCTCGCTGCCGAGCATGGCGCGCACCACGCCCGGCAGCGAGACATCCCGCCCGACGACGCCGACCAGGACACGGCGCTCCCCCTCCCACGCGGGGCATACCTCCAGGGTATGATCCGCCGTGTCCTGCTCAGCGTCGCAGTGGCAGCAACGCGCCGTCGGCTCCTTCCCTATCCGGCACAGGTATCTTCCGAAGCTGCCATGCCCGGAAAATACCTGTGCCATCCGGTAGGTGAGGCTGCCATGGCCTCTGTCCAGCCACTCCTTCAGGAGTGGCCGAACCGCCCCGACAGTCCGGTGCCCCGCGGTTGGCAGAGCCAGCCGCTCCTGCCACGCGAGCAACACGGACTGCCGGGCCTGGCGCTTCAAATCGCCCCAAGCAGGTTCCTGCCCGCCCGGGACCGCCCCCACCCCCGCGCGACGGTCGACGCGGTGCCGGTACATCACCGCGTGCGACCGCGCGAGCAGGTCCATGGGCGGCATCCCCGCTAGAACCGTCGCCGCCTCATGTGACATGGTCCGATACCCGCGGACGACCCTGAGCGCCATGCGCCTCTGCACCCGACGCAGCATAGTCATGCTGCGCCGGGAGGCAGCCAGGTCGTCCGCCCAGACGGGGGCCCCGTATAGGGCCACCGACTGGACCATTGCCACATAGAGGCGACGAACTCGGCCCGCCGCGCCCCCCAGGTTGGGCAGGATCCGGCCCAGAGCCGCAACCATCCTTTCCAACCGGGGGACCAGGCAGCGGAAATGCTTCTCGAAACGCCAGTGGCTATCGAGGATCAGCCCCAGATACCTGATCTGGGGCTTCACCTCGATGTCAGCCCCACCCACCCGAATCAGAGGGGGTGGCGGATCCTGCCGAGGTGAATGAAACGCAATCACCTCGGTCTTATGGACCGCCACCGTCATCCCCATCCCCCTGATCCGGTCGACGACGCGTTGCGACCCCTCCTCCGCGCGACGCATGGCCCTCCCCCAGTGCGCCCCGACGGCCAACACCAGTGTGTCATCCGCATAACACACCGTGCTGACGCCGTCGGGGAGGCCGGCCCGCAACACCGAGTCGTACGCGATGTTCCACAGGAGTGGCCCGAGGACCGACCCCTGCGGAACACCGCAGTACACCTCCCTCCGCATATCACCATCCCGGCCCGGATACTCGATCCACCTGCCGCGGAGATAATCCCCGACGACCGCCCTGAGACAAGGGGGGACTCGATGATATTCGAGCCCCCTCCTTATCTCTTCCCAGGGGAGGGTGTTAAAGGCATTGGCAATATCCAAGGATATTGCCAATGCCACCCCTCCCCGGGAGACGGCCGCCCCCGAGAGGGCCCTCACACGACCTATCGCGTCGATAGTCGATCGGCCCCCCCGGAAACCGAACTGGCAGTCGGCCAGACCGGGATCACCCCGCGACAGGTGCTCGACGAGGCGGGCAGCAATCACACGCTCGAAGAGCTTGCCCACCTCGTCGAGGAGACAAATAGGCCGGTATGCGGAGGGAGACTCCGCGGGCCGACCCTCCCGAAGGAGGACCATCCTCGCCACCTTCCAACTGGGGGGGAATCGCCCGTCCCTCAGGCAGCGGTCGAACAACCGCCTGAGGTCGGCCCCAAGGACGCCCTGGGTCAAGACCCAAACCCGGCCGGGCACACCATCCGGACCCGGCGCCGTGTTACGAACCCCGAGCCGTCTGATGGCCGCTGCCAGCTCCTCCTGCGTGACCCCCAGCTCGGCCGTCCACTCCACTGGGACAGCCGCCGCCGCCGGAGGACGCGGTTCCCTCTCCCCAATTGGGAAGAGTGTATTGACCACGTCCTCCAGCAGCCGGGGGTCAACTGGCTCATACTTTCGCAATTTTCGCGTACTTGTTGGCCAGATCTTGGGTTTTTTGTGGTTTGGATCCCGTCGTAATGTGTTTCCACACTGAAGCCGTCAATTAAACCTGGTTGCGATGAATATTTTGGAGGATAACGCTGGTTAGGTTTGGGTTAGTTCTGGTATCTGCAATCATCTGACTCGTACTTTCGAGATTTCGCATACTTGTTGGCCAGATCCTGGGTTCTTTCTGGTTTGGATCCCGTAATAATGACGTTCCCCTCAGAAACAGTCAATTAAACCTGGTTGCGATGAATATTTTAGAGGATAACGCCGGCTATGTCACGGTTAGGTCTGGGATTTGCCGTCATCTGGCTCATACTTTCGCGTTTTTCGCATACTACTTGGCCAGATCCAGGGTTTTTTCTGGTTTGGATCCCGTAATAATGACGTTCCACTCAGAAACCGCCAAATAAACCTGGTTGCGATTAATATTTTAGAGGATAACGCTGGTTATGTCTCGGTTAGGCCTGGGATTTGCCCTCATCTGGCCCGTACCTTCGCATTTTTCGCATACTTGTTGGCCAGATCCTGGCCTTTTTCAGTGTTGGATCACGTAGTAATGTGGTACCACACTGAAACAATCAAATAAACCTGGTTGCGATTAATATTTTTGAGGATAACGCCGGTTATGTCTAAGTTAGGTCTGGTATTTGCCCTAATCTGGCTCGTACTTTCGCATTTTTCGCATACTTGTTGGCCAGATCCCGGCCTTTTTCTGGTTTGGATCACGTACTAATGCGGTACCACACTGAAACAGTCAATAAAAGCAAGTTCCGATTAGTATTTTAGAGGATAACGCTGGTTATGTCTGGGTTAGTTCTGGTATTTGCAATCAACTGGCTCATACTTTCGCATTTTTCCCATACTTGTTGGCCAGATCCTGGCCTTTTTCTGGTTTGGATCACGTAGTAATGTGGTTCTACACCGAAACATTCAATTAAACCCGGTTGTGATGAATATTTCGGAGGATAACGCTGGTTATGTTTGGGTTAGTTCTGGTATTTCCAATCATCTGGCTCGTACTTTCGCATTTTTCGCATACTTGTTGGCCAGATCCCGGCCTTTTTCTGGTTGGGATGACGTACTAATGCGGTACCACACTGAAACAGTCAATAAAAGCTAGTTCCGATTAGTATTTCTGAGGTTAACGCTGGTTATGTCTGGGTTAGGTCTGGTATTTGCCCTCATCTGGCTCGTATTTTCACATATTTCGCATACTTGTTGGCCAGATCCTGGGCTTTTTCTGGTTTGGATCACGTAGTAATATGGTACTACTCTGAAACAGTCAATAGAAGCTGGTTCCTAATAGTACTTTAGAGGATAACGCTGGTTACGTCTCGGTTAGGTCTGGGATTTGCCCTTATCTGGCTCGTACTTTCGCATTTTTCGCATACTTGTTGGCCAGATCCTGGGCTTTTAGTGGTTTGTCTCACGTAGTAATGTGGTTCTACAGCGAAGCAGTCAATTAAACCTGGTTGCGATGAATATTTTGGAGGATAACGCTGGTTATGTTTGGGTTAGTTCTGGTATTTGCAATCATCTGACTCGTACTTTCGCGATTTCGCATACTTGTTGGCCAGATCCTGGGCTTTTTCTGGATTGGATCACGTAGTAATGTGGTACGACACTGAAACAGTCAATAAAAGCTGGTCCCGATTAGTATTTCTGAGGTTAACGCTGGTTATGTCTGGGTTAGGTCTGGTATTTGCCCTCATCTGGCTCGTATTTTCGCATATTTCGCATACTTGTTGGCCAGATCCTGGGCTTTTTCTGGTTTGGATCACGTAGTAATATGGTACTACTCTGAAACAGTCAATAGAAGCTGGTTCCTAATAGTACTTTAGAGGATAACGCTGGTTATGTCTCGGTTAGGTCTGGGATTTGCCCTTATCTGGCTCGTACTTTCGCATTTTTCGCATACTTGTTGGCCAGATCCTGGGCTTTTTGTGGTTTGTCTCACGTAGTAATGTGGTTCTACAGCGAAGCAGTCAATTAAACCTGGTTGCGATGAATATTTTGGAGGATAACGCTGGTTATGTTTGGGTTAGTTCTGGTATTTGCAATCATCTGACTCGTACTTTCGCGATTTCGCATACTTGTTGGCCAGATCCTGGGCTTTTTCTGGATTGGATCACGTAGTAATGTGGTACGACACTGAAAGAGTCAATAAAAGCTGGTCCCGATTAGTATTTCTGAGGTTAACGCTGGTTATGTCTGGGTTAGGTCTGGTATTTGCCCTCATCTGGCTCGTATTTTCGCATATTTCGCATACTTGTTGGCCAGATCCTGGGCTTTTTCTGGTTTGGATCACGTAGTAATGTGGTTCTACACCGAAACATTCAATAAAACCCGGTTGTGATTAATATTTTAGAGGATAACGCTGGTTATGTCTCGGTTAGGTCTGGGGTTTGCCCGCGTCTGGCTCGTACTTCCGCATTTTTCCCATACTTGTTGGCAAGATCCTGGGCTTTTTCTGGTGTGGATCACGTAGTAATGTGTTTCTACACCGAAACATTCAATTAAACCCGGTTGCGATGAATATTTTGGAGGATAACGCTGGTTATGTTTGGGTTAGTTCTGGTATTTGCCCTCATCTGGCTCGTATTTTCGCATATTTCGCATACTTGTTGGCCAGATCCTGGGCTTTTTCTGGTTTGGATCACGTAGTAATGTGGTTCTACACCGAAACATTCAATTAAACCTGGTTCCGATTAATATTTTAGAGGATAGCGCTGGTTATGTCTGGGTTAGGTCTGGTATTTGCACTCGTCTGGCTCGTACTTTCGCATTTTTCGCATACTTGTTGGCCAGATCCTGGGCTTTTTCTGGTTTGGATCGCGTAGTAATGTGGTACCACACTGAAACAGTCAATAAAAGCTGGCTCCGATTAGTATTTTAGAGGATAACACTGGTTATGTCTGGGTTAGTTCTGGTAGTTGCAATCATCTGGCTCGTACTTTCGCGTTTTTCGCATACTTCTTGGCCAGATCCAGGGTTTTTTCTGGTTTGGATCCCGTAATAATGACGCTCCACGCCGAAACAGTCAATTAAACCTGGTTGCGATTAATATTTTAGAGGATAACGCCGGTTATGTCTCGGTTAGGTCTAGGATTTGCCCTCATCTGGCTCGTACCTTCGCATTTTTCGCCTACTTGTTAGCAAGATCCTGGGCCTTTTCTGGTTTGGATCACGTAGTAATGCGTTACCACACCGAAGCAGTCAATTAAACCTGGTTGCGAATAATATTTTAGAGGATAACGCCGGTTATGTCTGGGTTAGGTCTGGGATTTGCCCCCAACTGGCTCGTACCTTCGCTTTTTTCGCATACTTGTTGGCCAGATCCTGGCCTTTTTCTGGTTTGGATCACGTAGTAATGCGGTGCCACACCGAAACATTCATTTAAACCAGATTGCGATTAATATTTTAGAGGATAACGCCGGTTATGTTTCGGTTAGGTCTGGGATTTGCAATCATCTGGCTCGTACTTTCGCGATTTCGCATACTTGTTGGCCAGATCCTGGGCTTTTTCTGGTTTGGATCACGTAGTAATATGGTACCACTCTGAAACAGTCAATAGAAGCTGGTTCCGAATAGTACTTTAGAGGATAACGCTGGTTATGTCTGGGTTAGTTCTGGTATTTGCAACCATCTGGCTCATACTTTCGCGATTTCGCATACTTGTTGGCCAGATCCTGGGTTTTTTCTGGTTTGGATCACGTAGTAATATGGTACCACTCTGAAACAGTCAATAGAAGCTGGTTCCGAATAGTACTTTAGAGGATAACGCTGGTTATGTCTGGGTTAGTTCTGGTATTTACAACCATCTGGCTCATACTTTCGCGATTTCGCATACTTGTTGGCCAGATCCTGGGTTTTTTCTGGTTTGGATCCCGTAGTAATAAGATTCCACACCGAAACAGTCAATTAAACCTGGTTGCGATTAATATTTTGGAGGATAACGCTCGTTATGTCTCGGTTAGGTCTGGGGTTTGCTCTCATCTGGCTCGTACTTTCGCATTTCTCGCATACTTGATGGCCAGATGCTGGGCTCTTTCTGGTTTGAATCACGTAGTAATGTGGTACCACACTGAAACAGTCAATAAGAGCTGGTTCCGATTAGTATTTTAGAGTATAACGCTGGTTATGTCTGGGTTGGTTCTGGTATTTGCAATCATCTGGCTCATACTTTCGCATTTTTTGCATACTTGTTGGCCAGATCCTGGCCTTTTTCTGGCTTGGACCACGTAGTAATGTGGTACCACACCGAAACAGTCAATTAAACCTAGCTGCGATTAATATTTTAGAGGATAACGCTGGTTATGTCTCGGTTAGGTCTGGGGATTGCCCTCATCTGGCTCGTACTTTCGCATTTCTCGCATACCTGATGGCCAGATGCTGGGCTTTTTCTGGTTTGGATCACGTAGTAATGTGGTACCACACTGAAACAGTCAATAAAAGCTGGTTCCGATTAGTATTTTAGAAGATAACGCTGGTTATGTCTGGGTTGGTTCTGGTATTTGCAATCATCTGGCTCATACTTTCGGGTTTTTCGCATACTTCTTGGCGAGATCCAGGGTTTTTTCTGGTTTGGATCCCGTAGTAATGTGGTTCGACACCGAAACAGTCAATTAAACCTGGTTGCGATTAATATTCTGGAGGATAACGCCGGTTATGTCTGGGTTAGTTCTGGGATTTGCCGTCATCTGGCTCATACTTTCGCGTTTTTCGCATACTTCTTGGCCAGATCCAGGGTTCTTTCTGGTTTGGATCCCGTAATAATGACGTTCCACTCAGAAACAGTCAATTAAACCTAGTTTCGATTAATATTTTAGAGGATAGTGCCGGTTATATCTCGGTTTGGTCTGGGATTTGCCCTCATCTGGCTCATACTTTCGCAATTTTCGCGTACTTGTTGGCCAGATCTTGGGTTTTTTGTGGTTTGGATCCCGTCGTAATGTGGTTCCACACCGAAGCAGTCAATTAAACCTGGTTGCGATGAATATTTTGGAGGATAACGCCGGTTATGTCTAAGTTAGGTCTGGTATTTGCCCTAATCTGGCTCGTACTTTCGCATTTTTTGCATACTTGTTGGCCAGATCCTGGCCTTTCTCTGGCTTGGACCACGTAGTAAGGTGGTACCACACCGAAACAGTCAATTAAACCTGGTTGCGATTAATATTCTAGAGGATAACGCCGGTTATGTTTGGGTTAGTTCTGGGATTTGCCGTCATCTGGCTCATACTTTCGCGTTTTTCGCATACTTCTTGGCCAGATCCAGGGTTTTTTCTGGTTTGGATCCCGTAATAATGACGTTCCACTCAGAAACAGTCAATTAAACCTGGTTGCGATGAATATTTTAGAGGATATCGCTGGTTATGCCTCGGTTAGGTCTGGGCTTTCCCCTCATCTGGCTCGTACTTTCGCATTTTTCGCATACTTGTTGGCCAGATCCCTGCCTTTTTCTGGTTGGGATCACGTACTAATGCGGTACCACACTGAAACAGTCAATAAAAGCTAGTTCCAATTAGTATTTTAGAGGATAACGCTGGTTATGTCTGTGTTAGTTCTGGTATTTGCAATCATCTGGCTCATACTTTCGCGTTTTTCGCATACTTTTTGGCCAGATCCGGGGTTTTTTCTGGTTTGGATCGCGTAGTAATGTGGTTCGACACCGAAACAGTCAATTAAACCTGGTTGCGATTAATATTCTAGAGGATAACGCCGGTTATGTCTGGGTTAGTTCTGGGATTTGCAATCATCTGGCTCATACTTTCGCATTTTTCGCATACTTGTTGGCCAGATCCCGGCCCTTTTCTGGTTTGGATCACGTACTAATGTGGTACCAGACCGAAACAGTCAATTAAACCTGGTTGCGATTAATATTTTAGAGGATAACGCCGGTTATGTCTAAGTTAGGTCTGGTATTTGCCCTAATCTGGCTCGTATTTTCGCATTTTTCGCATACTTGCTGGCCAGATCCTGGGCTTTTTCTGGTTTGGATCACGTAGCAATATGGTACCAGTGTGAAACAGTCAATTAAACCTGGTTCCGATTAATATGTTACAGGATAGCGCCGGTTATGTCACGGTTAGGTCTGGGATTTGCCGCCATCTGGCTCGTATTTTCGCATTTTTCGCATACTTGTTGGCCAGATCCCGGCCCTTTTCTGGTTTGAATCACGTACTTATGCGGTACCAGACCGAATCAGTCAATTAAACCTGGTTGCGATTAATATTTTAGAGGATAACGCCGGTTAAGTCTAAGTTAGGTCTGGTATTTGCCCACATCTGGCTCGTAATTTCGCATTTTTCGGATACTTGTTGGCCAGATCCTGGCCTTTTTCAGGCTTGGACCACGTAGTAATGTGGTACCACACTGAAACAGTCAAATAAACCGGGTTCCGATTAATATTTTAGAGGATAACGCCGGTTATGTCACAGTTAGGTCTGGTATTTGCCATCATCTGGCTCGTATTTTCGCATTTTTCGCATACTTGTTGGCCAGATCCTGGCCTTTTTCTGGTTTGGATCACGTACTAATGCGGTACCAGACCGAAACAGTCATTTAAACCTGGTTGCGATTAATATTTTAGAGGATAACGCCGGTTATGTCTAAGTTAGGTCTGGTATTTGCCCTAATCTGGCTCGTATTTTCGCATTTTTCGCATACTTGCTGGCCAGATCCTGGGCTTTTTCTGGTTTGGATCACGTAGCAATATGGTACCACTGTGAAACAGTCAATTAAACCTGGTTCCGATTAATATTTTACAGGATAACGCCGGTTTTGTCACGGTTAGGTCTGGGATTTGCCGTCATCTGGCTCGTATTTTCGCATTTTTCGCATACTTGTTAGCCAGATCCTGGGTTTTTTCTGGTTTGGATCCCGTAATAATGACGTTCCACTCAGAAACAGTCAATTAAACCTGGTTGTGATTAATATTTTAGAGGATAACGCCGGTTATGTCACGGTTAGGTCTGGTATTTGCCCTAATCTGGCTCGTACTTTCGCATTTTTCGCATACTTGTTGGACAGATCCCGGCCTTTTTCTGGCTTGGACCACGTAGTAATGGCGTACCACACTGGAACAGTCAATTCAACCTGGTTCCGAATAGTATTTTAGAGGATAGCGCAGGTTATGTCACGGTTAGGTCTGGGATTTGCCGTCATCTGGCTCGTACTTTCGCATTTTTCGCATACTTGTTGGCCAGACCCTGGCCTTTTTCTGGCTTGGATCACGTAGTACTGTGGTATCACACTGAAACAGTCAATTAAACCTGGTCCCGATTAATATTTTAGAGGATAACGCCGGTTATCTCTGGGTTAGTTCTGGTATTTGCAATCATCTGGCTCATACTTTCGCAATTTTCGCGTTACTGTTGGCCAGATCATGGGTTTTTTGTGGTTTGGATCGCGTCGTAATGTGGTTCCATACTGATGCAGTCAATTAAACCTGTTTGCGATTAATATTTTTGTGGTTAACGCTGGTTATTGCTGGGTTAGGTCTGGTATTTGCCCCCATCGGGCTCGTACTTTCGCATTTTTCGCTTACTTGTTGGCCAGATCCTGGCCTTTTTCAGGCTTGGACCACGTAGTAATGTGGTACCACACTGAAACAGTCAAATAAACCTGGTTCCGATTAACATTTTAGAGGATAACGCCGGTTATGTCACGGCTAGGTCTGGGATTTGCCGTCATCTGGCTCGTATTTCCGCATTTTTCGCATACTTGTTAGCCAGATCCTGGGCTTTTTCTGGTTTGGATCACGTAGTAATGTGGTACCACACTGAAACAGTCAATAAAAGCTGGTCCCGATTAGTATTTTTGAGGTTAACGCTTGTTATGTCTGGGTTAGGTCTGGTATTTGCCCTCATCTGTCTCGTATTTTCGCATTTTTCGCAGACTTGCTGGCCAGATCCTGGGCCTTTTCTGGTTTGGATCACGTAGTAATATGGTACCACTGTGAAACAGTCAATTAAACCTGGTTCCGATTAATATTTTACAGGATAACGCCGGTTATGTCACGGTTAGGTCTGGGATTTGCCGTCATCTGGCTCATACTTTCCAGTTCTTCGCATACTTCTTGGCCAGATCCAGGGTTTTTACTGGTTTGAATCCCGTAATAATGTCGTTCCACTCAGAAACAGTCACATAAACCTGGTTCCGATTAATGTTTTAGAGGATAACGCCGGTTATGTCACGGTTAGGTCTGGGATTTGCCGCCATCTGGATCGTATTTTCGCATTTTTCGCATACTTGTTGGCCAGACCCCGGCCCTTTTCTGGTTTGGATCACGTACTAATGCGGTAGCAGACCGAAACAGTCAATTAAACCTGGTTGCGATTAATATTTTAGAGGATAACGCCGGTTATGTCTAGGTTAGGTCTGGTATTTGCCCTCATCCGGCTCGTACTTTCGCGATTTCGCATACGTGTTGGCCAGATCCTGGGCTTTTTCTGGTTTGGACCACGTAGTATTGAGGTACAACACCGAAACAGTCAATTAAACCTGGTTGCGATTAATATTTTAGCGGATAACGCTGGTTATGTTTGGGTTAGTTCTGGTATTTGCCCTCATCTGGCTCGTACTTTCGCATTTTTCGCTTACTTGTTGGCCAGATCCTGGCCTTTTTCTGGCTTGGTCCACGTAGTACTGTGGTATCACACAGAAACAGTCAATAAAGGCTGGTCCCGATTAGTATTTTTCAGGTTAACGCTGGTTATGTCGGGGTTAGTTCTGGTATTTGCCCTCATCTGGCTCGTACTTTCGCATTTTTCGCATACTTTTTGGCCAGACCCTGGCCTTTTTCTGGCTTGGACCACGTAGTACTGTGGCATCACACAGAAACAGTCAATTAAACCTGGTTCCGATTAATATTTTAGAGGATAAGGCCGATTATGTCTGGGTTAGGTCTGGTATCTGCCCTCATCTGGCTCGTACTTTCGCATTTTTCGCTTACTTGTTGGCCAGATCCAGGCCTTTTTCAGGCTTGGACCACGTAGTAATGTGGTACCACACTGAAGCAGTCAAATAAACCTGGTTCCGATTAACATTTTAGAGGATAACGCTGGTTATGTCTCGGTTAGGTCTGGGATTTGCCCTCATCTGGCTCGTATTTTCGCATTTTTCGCATACTTGTTGGCCAGATCTTGGGCTTTTTCTGGTTCGGATCACGTAGTAATATGGTACAACTCTGAAACAGTCAATAGAAGCTGGTTCCGAATAGTATTTTAGAGGATAACGCTGGTTATGTCACGGTTGGGTCTGGGATTTGCCGTCATCTGGCTCATACTTTCGCGTTTTTCGCATACTTCTTGGCCAGATCCAGGGTTTTTACTGGTTTGGATCCCGTAATAATGACGTTCCACTCAGAAGCAGTCACATAAACCTGGATCCGATTAATGTTTTAGAGGACAACGCCGGTTATGTCACGGTTAGGTCTGGGATTTGCCGCCATCTGGCTCGTAGTTTCGCATTTCTCGCATACTTGTTGGCCAGATCCCGGCGCTTTTCTGGTCTGGATCACGTACTAATGCGGTACCAGACCGAAACAGTCACTTAAACCTGGTTGCGATTAATATTTTAAAGGATAACGCCGGGTATGTCTAAGTTAGGTCCGGTATTTGCCCTAATCTGCCTCGTAGTTTCGCATTTTTCGCATACTTGTTGGCCAGATCCTGGCCTTTTTCTGGCTTGGACCACGTAGTAATGTGGTATCACACTGGAACAGTCAAGTAAACCTGGTTCCGATTAATATTTTAGAGGATAACGCCGGTTATGTCACGGTTAGGTCTGGGATTTGCCGTCATCTGGCTCATACCTTCGCGTTTTTCGGATACTTCTTGGCCAGATCCAGGGTTTTTTCTGGTTTGGATCCCGTAATAATGACGTTCCACTCAGAAACAGTTAATTAAACCTGGTTCCGATTAATATTTTAGAGGATAACGCCGGTTATGTCTCGGTGAGGTCTGAGATTTGCCCTCATCTGGCTCGTACTTTCGCAATTTTCGCGTACTTGTTGGCCAGATCTTCGGTTTTTTGTGGTTTGGATCCCGTCGTAATGTGGTTCCACACCGAAGCATTCAATTAAACCTGGTTGCGATGAATATTTTGGAGGATAACGCTGGTTATGTTTGGGTTAGTTCTGGTATTTGCAACCATCTGGCTCATACATTCGCGATTTCGCCTATTTGTTGGCAAGATCCAGGGTTTTTTCTGGTTTGATCCCGTAATAATGACGCTCCACGCCGAAACAGTCAATTAAACCTGGTTTCGATTAATATTTTAGAGGATAACGCCGGTTATGTCTCGGTTAGGTCTAGGATTTGCCCTCATCTGGCTCGTACCTTCGCATTTTTCGCCTATTTGTTGGCAAGATCCTGGGCCTTTTCTGGTTTGGATCACGTAGTAATGCGGTGCCACACCGAAGCAGTCAATTAAACCTGTTTGCGAATAATATTTTAGAGTATAACGCCGGTTATGTCTGGGTTAGGTCTGGTATTTGCCCTCATCTGGCTCGTACCTTCGCATTTTTCGCCTATTTGTTGGCAAGATCCTGGGCCTTTTCTGGTTTGGATCACGTAGTAATGCGGTGCCACACCGAAACAGTCAATTAAACCTGGTTGCGATTAATATTTTAGAGGGTAACGCTGGTTATGTCTCGGTTAGGTCTGGGATTTGCCGTCATCTGGCTCGTATTTTCGCATTTTTCGCATACTTGATGGCCAGATCCTGGCCTTTTTCTGGCTTGGACCACGTAGTAATGTGGTATCACACTGAAACAGTCAATTATACCTGGTTCCGATTAGTATTTTACAGGATTACGCCGGTTATGTCACAGCTAGGTCTGGGATTTGCCGTCATCTGGCTCATACTTTCGCGTTTTTCGCAAACATCTTGGCCAGATCCAGGGTTTTTTCTGGTTTGTATCTCGTAATAATGACATTCCACTCAGAAACAGTCAACTAAACCTAGTTTCGATTAATATTATAGAGGATAGCGCCGGTAATATCTCGGTTAGGTCTAGGATTTGCCCTCATCTTGCTCGTACCTTCGTATTTTTCGCATACTTGTTGGCCATATCCTGGCCTTTTTCAGGCTTGGACCACGTAGTAATGTTGTACCACACTGAAACAGTCAAATAAACCTGGTTCCGATTAATATTTTAGAGGATAACGCCGGTTATGTCACGGTTATGTCTGGGATTTGCCGTCATCTGGCTCGTATTTTCGCATTTTTCGCATACTTGTTGGCCAGATCCTGGCCTTTTTCTGGCTTGGACCACGTAGTAATGTGGTGTCACACTGAAACAGTCAATTAAACCTGGTTCCGATTAATATTTTAGATGAAAACGCCAGTTATGTCACGGTTAGGTCTGGGTTTTGCCGTCATCTGGCTCATACTTTCGCGTTTTTCGCATACTTCTTGGCCAAATCCTGGGCTTATTCTGGCTTGGACCACGTAGTAATGTGGTATCACACTGAAACAGTCAATTATACCTGTTTCCGATTAGTATTTTACAGGATTACGCCGGTTATGTCACAGTTAGGTCTGGGATTTGCCGTCATCTGGCTCATACTTTCGCGTTTTTCGCAAACTTCTTGGCCAGATCCAGGGTTTTTTCTGGTTTGTATCTCGTAATAATGACATTCCACTCAGAAACAGTCAATTAAACCTAGTTTCGATTAATATTTTAGAGGATAACACTGGTTATGTCTGGGTTAGTTCTGGTATTTGCAATCATCTGGCTCGTACTTTCGCGTTTTTCGCGTACTTCTTGGTCAGATCCAGGGTTTTTTCTGGTTTGGATCCCGTAATAATGACGCTCCACGCCGAAACAGTCAGTTAAACCTGGTTTCGGTTAATATTTTAGAGGATGGCGCCGGTTACATCACGGTTTGGTCCGGGATTTGCCCTCATCTGGCTCGTATCTTCGCATTTTTCGCATACTTGTTGGCCAGACCCTGGCCTTTTTCTGACTTGGACCACATAGTACTGTGGTATCACACTGAAACAGACAATTAAACCTGGTTCCGATTAATATTTTAGAGGATAACGCCGGTTATGTCTGGGTTAGGTCTGGTATTTGCCCTCATCTGGCTCGTACATTCGCGTTTTTCGCATAATTCCTGGCCAGATCCAGGGTTTTTTCTGGTTTGGATCCCGTAATAATGACGCTCCACGCCGAAAGAGTCAATTAAACCTGGTTTCGGTTAATATTTTAGAGGATAGCGCCGGTTATATCACGGTTTGGACCGGGATTTGCCCTCATCTGGCTCGTACCTTCGCATTTTTCGCATACTTGTTGGCCAGATCCTGGCTTTTTCTGGCTTGGACCACGTATTAATGTGGTACCACACCGAAATAGTCAATAAAACCTGGTTGCGATTAATATTTTAGAGGATAACGCCGGTTATGTCTCGGTTAGTTCTGGGATTTGCCCTCATCTGGCTAGTACTTTTGCATTTCTCGCATACTTGTTGGCCAGATCCTGGGCTTTTTCTGGTTTGGATCGCGTAGTAATGTGGTACCACACTGAAACAGTTAATAAAAGCTGGTTCCGATTAGTATTTTAGAGAATACCACTGGTTATGTCTGGGTTAGTTCTGGTATTTGTAATCATCTGGCTCATACTTTCGCGTTTTTCGCATACTTCTTGGCCAGATCCAGGGTTTTTTCTGGTTTGGATCCCGTAATAATGACGCTCCACGCCGAAACAGTCAATTAAACCTGGTTTCGATTAATATTTTAGAGGATAACGCCGGTTATGTCTGGGTTAGGTCTTGTATTTGCCCTCATCTGGCTCGTACTTTCGCATTTTTCGCATACTTGTTGGCCAGATCCTGGGCTCTTTCTGGCTTGGGCCACGTAGTAATGAGGAACCACACTGAAACAGTCAATTAAACCTGGTTCCGATTAATATTTTAGAGGATAACGCTGGTTAAGTCTGGGCTAGAACTGGTATTTGCAATCATCTGGCTCATACATTCGCGTTTTTCGCATAATTCTTGGGCAGATCCAGGGTTTTTTCTGGTTTGGATCCCGTAATAATGACGCTCCACGTCGAAACAGTCAATTAAACCTGGTTTCGGTTAATATTTTAGAGGATAGCGCCGGTTATATCACGGTTTGGTCCGGGATTTGCCCTCATCTGGATCGTATCTGCGCATTTTTCGCATTCTTCTTGGCCAGATCCAGGGTTTTTTCTGGTTTGGATCCCGCAATAATGACGCTCCACACCGAAATAGTCAATTAAACCTGGTTTCGGTTAATATTTTAGAGGATAGCGCCGGTTATATCACGGTTTGGTCCGGGATTTGCCCTCATCTGGCTCGTAGTTTCGCATTTTTCGCATACTTGTTGGCCAGATCCCGCCCCTTTTCTGGTTTGGATCACGCACTAATGCGGTACCAGACCGAAACAGCCATCTAAACCTGGTTCCGATTAATATTCTAGAGGATAACGCCTGTTATGTCTGGGTTAGGTCTTGTATTTGCCCTCATCTGGCTCGTACATTCGCGTTTTTCGCATACTTGTTGGCCAGATCCCGGCCTTTTTCTGGTTTGGATCACGTAGTAATCTGGTACCACACTGAAACAGTCAATAAAAGCTACTTCCGATTAGTATTTTAGAGGATAACGCTGGTTACGTCTGGGTTAGTTCTGGTATTTGCAACTATCTGGCTCATACTTTCGCAATTTTCGCGTACTTGTTGGCCAGATCCTGGAATTTTTCTGGCTTGGACCACGTAGTAATGTGGTGTCACACCGAAACAGTCAATTAAACCTAGCTGCGATTAATATTTTAGAGGATAACGCTGGTTATGTCTCGGTTAGGTCTGGGGATTGCCCTCATCTGGCTCGTACTTTCGCATTTCTCGCATACCTGATGGCCAGATGCTGGGCTTTTTCTGGTTTGGATCACGTAGTAATGTGGTACCACACTGAAACAGTCAATAAGAGCTGGTTCCGATTAGTATTTTAGAGTATAACGCTGGTTATGTCTGGGTTAGTTCTGGTATTTGCAACCATCTGGCTCATACTTTCGCGATTTCGCATACTTGTTGGCCAGATCCTGGGTTTTTTCTGGTTTGGATCACGTAGTAATATGGTACCACTCTGAAACAGTCAATAGAAGCTGGTTCCGAATAGTACTTTAGAGGATAACGCTGGTTATGTCTGGGTTAGTTCTGGTATTTACAACCATCTGGCTCATACTTTCGCGATTTCGCATACTTGTTGGCCAGATCCTGGGTTTTTTCTGGTTTGGATCCCGTAGTAATAAGATTCCACACCGAAACAGTCAATTAAACCTGGTTGCGATTAATATTTTGGAGGATAACGCTCGTTATGTCTCGGTTAGGTCTGGGGTTTGCTCTCATCTGGCTCGTACTTTCGCATTTCTCGCATACTTGATGGCCAGATGCTGGGCTCTTTCTGGTTTGAATCACGTAGTAATGTGGTACCACACTGAAACAGTCAATAAGAGCTGGTTCCGATTAGTATTTTAGAGTATAACGCTGGTTATGTCTGGGTTGGTTCTGGTATTTGCAATCATCTGGCTCATACTTTCGCATTTTTTGCATACTTGTTGGCCAGATCCTGGCCTTTTTCTGGCTTGGACCACGTAGTAATGTGGTACCACACCGAAACAGTCAATTAAACCTAGCTGCGATTAATATTTTAGAGGATAACGCTGGTTATGTCTCGGTTAGGTCTGGGGATTGCCCTCATCTGGCTCGTACTTTCGCATTTCTCGCATACCTGATGGCCAGATGCTGGGCTTTTTCTGGTTTGGATCACGTAGTAATGTGGTACCACACTGAAACAGTCAATAAAAGCTGGTTCCGATTAGTATTTTAGAAGATAACGCTGGTTATGTCTGGGTTGGTTCTGGTATTTGCAATCATCTGGCTCATACTTTCGGGTTTTTCGCATACTTCTTGGCGAGATCCAGGGTTTTTTCTGGTTTGGATCCCGTAGTAATGTGGTTCGACACCGAAACAGTCAATTAAACCTGGTTGCGATTAATATTCTGGAGGATAACGCCGGTTATGTCTGGGTTAGTTCTGGGATTTGCCGTCATCTGGCTCATACTTTCGCGTTTTTCGCATACTTCTTGGCCAGATCCAGGGTTCTTTCTGGTTTGGATCCCGTAATAATGACGTTCCACTCAGAAACAGTCAATTAAACCTAGTTTCGATTAATATTTTAGAGGATAGTGCCGGTTATATCTCGGTTTGGTCTGGGATTTGCCCTCATCTGGCTCATACTTTCGCAATTTTCGCGTACTTGTTGGCCAGATCTTGGGTTTTTTGTGGTTTGGATCCCGTCGTAATGTGGTTCCACACCGAAGCAGTCAATTAAACCTGGTTGCGATGAATATTTTGGAGGATAACGCCGGTTATGTCTAAGTTAGGTCTGGTATTTGCCCTAATCTGGCTCGTACTTTCGCATTTTTTGCATACTTGTTGGCCAGATCCTGGCCTTTCTCTGGCTTGGACCACGTAGTAAGGTGGTACCACACCGAAACAGTCAATTAAACCTGGTTGCGATTAATATTCTAGAGGATAACGCCGGTTATGTTTGGGTTAGTTCTGGGATTTGCCGTCATCTGGCTCATACTTTCGCGTTTTTCGCATACTTCTTGGCCAGATCCAGGGTTTTTTCTGGTTTGGATCCCGTAATAATGACGTTCCACTCAGAAACAGTCAATTAAACCTGGTTGCGATGAATATTTTAGAGGATATCGCTGGTTATGCCTCGGTTAGGTCTGGGCTTTCCCCTCATCTGGCTCGTACTTTCGCATTTTTCGCATACTTGTTGGCCAGATCCCTGCCTTTTTCTGGTTGGGATCACGTACTAATGCGGTACCACACTGAAACAGTCAATAAAAGCTAGTTCCAATTAGTATTTTAGAGGATAACGCTGGTTATGTCTGTGTTAGTTCTGGTATTTGCAATCATCTGGCTCATACTTTCGCGTTTTTCGCATACTTTTTGGCCAGATCCGGGGTTTTTTCTGGTTTGGATCGCGTAGTAATGTGGTTCGACACCGAAACAGTCAATTAAACCTGGTTGCGATTAATATTCTAGAGGATAACGCCGGTTATGTCTGGGTTAGTTCTGGGATTTGCAATCATCTGGCTCATACTTTCGCATTTTTCGCATACTTCTTGGCCAGATCCCGGCCCTTTTCTGGTTTGGATCACGTACTAATGTGGTACCAGACCGAAACAGTCAATTAAACCTGGTTGCGATTAATATTTTAGAGGATAACGCCGGTTATGTCTAAGTTAGGTCTGGTATTTGCCCTAATCTGGCTCGTATTTTCGCATTTTTCGCATACTTGCTGGCCAGATCCTGGGCTTTTTCTGGTTTGGATCACGTAGCAATATGGTACCAGTGTGAAACAGTCAATTAAACCTGGTTCCGATTAATATGTTACAGGATAGCGCCGGTTATGTCACGGTTAGGTCTGGGATTTGCCGCCATCTGGCTCGTATTTTCGCATTTTTCGCATACTTGTTGGCCAGATCCCGGCCCTTTTCTGGTTTGAATCACGTACTTATGCGGTACCAGACCGAATCAGTCAATTAAACCTGGTTGCGATTAATATTTTAGAGGATAACGCCGGTTAAGTCTAAGTTAGGTCTGGTATTTGCCCACATCTGGCTCGTAATTTCGCATTTTTCGGATACTTGTTGGCCAGATCCTGGCCTTTTTCAGGCTTGGACCACGTAGTAATGTGGTACCACACTGAAACAGTCAAATAAACCGGGTTCCGATTAATATTTTAGAGGATAACGCCGGTTATGTCACAGTTAGGTCTGGTATTTGCCATCATCTGGCTCGTATTTTCGCATTTTTCGCATACTTGTTGGCCAGATCCTGGCCTTTTTCTGGTTTGGATCACGTACTAATGCGGTACCAGACCGAAACAGTCATTTAAACCTGGTTGCGATTAATATTTTAGAGGATAACGCCGGTTATGTCTAAGTTAGGTCTGGTATTTGCCCTAATCTGGCTCGTATTTTCGCATTTTTCGCATACTTGCTGGCCAGATCCTGGGCTTTTTCTGGTTTGGATCACGTAGCAATATGGTACCACTGTGAAACAGTCAATTAAACCTGGTTCCGATTAATATTTTACAGGATAACGCCGGTTTTGTCACGGTTAGGTCTGGGATTTGCCGTCATCTGGCTCGTATTTTCGCATTTTTCGCATACTTGTTAGCCAGATCCTGGGTTTTTTCTGGTTTGGATCCCGTAATAATGACGTTCCACTCAGAAACAGTCAATTAAACCTGGTTGTGATTAATATTTTAGAGGATAACGCCGGTTATGTCACGGTTAGGTCTGGTATTTGCCCTAATCTGGCTCGTACTTTCGCATTTTTCGCATACTTGTTGGACAGATCCCGGCCTTTTTCTGGCTTGGACCACGTAGTAATGGCGTACCACACTGGAACAGTCAATTCAACCTGGTTCCGAATAGTATTTTAGAGGATAGCGCAGGTTATGTCACGGTTAGGTCTGGGATTTGCCGTCATCTGGCTCGTACTTTCGCATTTTTCGCATACTTGTTGGCCAGACCCTGGCCTTTTTCTGGCTTGGATCACGTAGTACTGTGGTATCACACTGAAACAGTCAATTAAACCTGGTCCCGATTAATATTTTAGAGGATAACGCCGGTTATCTCTGGGTTAGTTCTGGTATTTGCAATCATCTGGCTCATACTTTCGCAATTTTCGCGTTACTGTTGGCCAGATCATGGGTTTTTTGTGGTTTGGATCGCGTCGTAATGTGGTTCCATACTGATGCAGTCAATTAAACCTGTTTGCGATTAATATTTTTGTGGTTAACGCTGGTTATTGCTGGGTTAGGTCTGGTATTTGCCCCCATCGGGCTCGTACTTTCGCATTTTTCGCTTACTTGTTGGCCAGATCCTGGCCTTTTTCAGGCTTGGACCACGTAGTAATGTGGTACCACACTGAAACAGTCAAATAAACCTGGTTCCGATTAACATTTTAGAGGATAACGCCGGTTATGTCACGGCTAGGTCTGGGATTTGCCGTCATCTGGCTCGTATTTCCGCATTTTTCGCATACTTGTTAGCCAGATCCTGGGCTTTTTCTGGTTTGGATCACGTAGTAATGTGGTACCACACTGAAACAGTCAATAAAAGCTGGTCCCGATTAGTATTTTTGAGGTTAACGCTTGTTATGTCTGGGTTAGGTCTGGTATTTGCCCTCATCTGTCTCGTATTTTCGCATTTTTCGCAGACTTGCTGGCCAGATCCTGGGCCTTTTCTGGTTTGGATCACGTAGTAATATGGTACCACTGTGAAACAGTCAATTAAACCTGGTTCCGATTAATATTTTACAGGATAACGCCGGTTATGTCACGGTTAGGTCTGGGATTTGCCGTCATCTGGCTCATACTTTCCAGTTCTTCGCATACTTCTTGGCCAGATCCAGGGTTTTTACTGGTTTGAATCCCGTAATAATGTCGTTCCACTCAGAAACAGTCACATAAACCTGGTTCCGATTAATGTTTTAGAGGATAACGCCGGTTATGTCACGGTTAGGTCTGAGATTTGCCGCCATCTGGATCGTATTTTCGCATTTTTCGCATACTTGTTGGCCAGACCCCGGCCCTTTTCTGGTTTGGATCACGTACTAATGCGGTAGCAGACCGAAACAGTCAATTAAACCTGGTTGCGATTAATATTTTAGAGGATAACGCCGGTTATGTCTAGGTTAGGTCTGGTATTTGCCCTCATCCGGCTCGTACTTTCGCGATTTCGCATACGTGTTGGCCAGATCCTGGGCTTTTTCTGGTTTGGACCACGTAGTATTGAGGTACAACACCGAAACAGTCAATTAAACCTGGTTGCGATTAATATTTTAGCGGATAACGCTGGTTATGTTTGGGTTAGTTCTGGTATTTGCCCTCATCTGGCTCGTACTTTCGCATTTTTCGCTTACTTGTTGGCCAGATCCTGGCCTTTTTCTGGCTTGGTCCACGTAGTACTGTGGTATCACACAGAAACAGTCAATAAAGGCTGGTCCCGATTAGTATTTTTCAGGTTAACGCTGGTTATGTCGGGGTTAGTTCTGGTATTTGCCCTCATCTGGCTCGTACTTTCGCATTTTTCGCATACTTTTTGGCCAGACCCTGGCCTTTTTCTGGCTTGGACCACGTAGTACTGTGGCATCACACAGAAACAGTCAATTAAACCTGGTTCCGATTAATATTTTAGAGGATAAGGCCGATTATGTCTGGGTTAGGTCTGGTATCTGCCCTCATCTGGCTCGTACTTTCGCATTTTTCGCTTACTTGTTGGCCAGATCCAGGCCTTTTTCAGGCTTGGACCACGTAGTAATGTGGTACCACACTGAAGCAGTCAAATAAACCTGGTTCCGATTAACATTTTAGAGGATAACGCTGGTTATGTCTCGGTTAGGTCTGGGATTTGCCCTCATCTGGCTCGTATTTTCGCATTTTTCGCATACTTGTTGGCCAGATCTTGGGCTTTTTCTGGTTCGGATCACGTAGTAATATGGTACAACTCTGAAACAGTCAATAGAAGCTGGTTCCGAATAGTATTTTAGAGGATAACGCTGGTTATGTCACGGTTGGGTCTGGGATTTGCCGTCATCTGGCTCATACTTTCGCGTTTTTCGCATACTTCTTGGCCAGATCCAGGGTTTTTACTGGTTTGGATCCCGTAATAATGACGTTCCACTCAGAAGCAGTCACATAAACCTGGATCCGATTAATGTTTTAGAGGACAACGCCGGTTATGTCACGGTTAGGTCTGGGATTTGCCGCCATCTGGCTCGTAGTTTCGCATTTCTCGCATACTTGTTGGCCAGATCCCGGCGCTTTTCTGGTCTGGATCACGTACTAATGCGGTACCAGACCGAAACAGTCACTTAAACCTGGTTGCGATTAATATTTTAAAGGATAACGCCGGGTATGTCTAAGTTAGGTCCGGTATTTGCCCTAATCTGCCTCGTAGTTTCGCATTTTTCGCATACTTGTTGGCCAGATCCTGGCCTTTTTCTGGCTTGGACCACGTAGTAATGTGGTATCACACTGGAACAGTCAAGTAAACCTGGTTCCGATTAATATTTTAGAGGATAACGCCGGTTATGTCACGGTTAGGTCTGGGATTTGCCGTCATCTGGCTCATACCTTCGCGTTTTTCGGATACTTCTTGGCCAGATCCAGGGTTTTTTCTGGTTTGGATCCCGTAATAATGACGTTCCACTCAGAAACAGTTAATTAAACCTGGTTCCGATTAATATTTTAGAGGATAACGCCGGTTATGTCTCGGTGAGGTCTGAGATTTGCCCTCATCTGGCTCGTACTTTCGCAATTTTCGCGTACTTGTTGGCCAGATCTTCGGTTTTTTGTGGTTTGGATCCCGTCGTAATGTGGTTCCACACCGAAGCATTCAATTAAACCTGGTTGCGATGAATATTTTGGAGGATAACGCTGGTTATGTTTGGGTTAGTTCTGGTATTTGCAACCATCTGGCTCATACATTCGCGATTTCGCCTATTTGTTGGCAAGATCCAGGGTTTTTTCTGGTTTGATCCCGTAATAATGACGCTCCACGCCGAAACAGTCAATTAAACCTGGTTTCGATTAATATTTTAGAGGATAACGCCGGTTATGTCTCGGTTAGGTCTAGGATTTGCCCTCATCTGGCTCGTACCTTCGCATTTTTCGCCTATTTGTTGGCAAGATCCTGGGCCTTTTCTGGTTTGGATCACGTAGTAATGCGGTGCCACACCGAAGCAGTCAATTAAACCTGTTTGCGAATAATATTTTAGAGTATAACGCCGGTTATGTCTGGGTTAGGTCTGGTATTTGCCCTCATCTGGCTCGTACCTTCGCATTTTTCGCCTATTTGTTGGCAAGATCCTGGGCCTTTTCTGGTTTGGATCACGTAGTAATGCGGTGCCACACCGAAACAGTCAATTAAACCTGGTTGCGATTAATATTTTAGAGGGTAACGCTGGTTATGTCTCGGTTAGGTCTGGGATTTGCCGTCATCTGGCTCGTATTTTCGCATTTTTCGCATACTTGATGGCCAGATCCTGGCCTTTTTCTGGCTTGGACCACGTAGTAATGTGGTATCACACTGAAACAGTCAATTATACCTGGTTCCGATTAGTATTTTACAGGATTACGCCGGTTATGTCACAGCTAGGTCTGGGATTTGCCGTCATCTGGCTCATACTTTCGCGTTTTTCGCAAACATCTTGGCCAGATCCAGGGTTTTTTCTGGTTTGTATCTCGTAATAATGACATTCCACTCAGAAACAGTCAACTAAACCTAGTTTCGATTAATATTATAGAGGATAGCGCCGGTAATATCTCGGTTAGGTCTAGGATTTGCCCTCATCTTGCTCGTACCTTCGTATTTTTCGCATACTTGTTGGCCATATCCTGGCCTTTTTCAGGCTTGGACCACGTAGTAATGTTGTACCACACTGAAACAGTCAAATAAACCTGGTTCCGATTAATATTTTAGAGGATAACGCCGGTTATGTCACGGTTATGTCTGGGATTTGCCGTCATCTGGCTCGTATTTTCGCATTTTTCGCATACTTGTTGGCCAGATCCTGGCCTTTTTCTGGCTTGGACCACGTAGTAATGTGGTGTCACACTGAAACAGTCAATTAAACCTGGTTCCGATTAATATTTTAGATGAAAACGCCAGTTATGTCACGGTTAGGTCTGGGTTTTGCCGTCATCTGGCTCATACTTTCGCGTTTTTCGCATACTTCTTGGCCAAATCCTGGGCTTATTCTGGCTTGGACCACGTAGTAATGTGGTATCACACTGAAACAGTCAATTATACCTGTTTCCGATTAGTATTTTACAGGATTACGCCGGTTATGTCACAGTTAGGTCTGGGATTTGCCGTCATCTGGCTCATACTTTCGCGTTTTTCGCAAACTTCTTGGCCAGATCCAGGGTTTTTTCTGGTTTGTATCTCGTAATAATGACATTCCACTCAGAAACAGTCAATTAAACCTAGTTTCGATTAATATTTTAGAGGATAACACTGGTTATGTCTGGGTTAGTTCTGGTATTTGCAATCATCTGGCTCGTACTTTCGCGTTTTTCGCGTACTTCTTGGTCAGATCCAGGGTTTTTTCTGGTTTGGATCCCGTAATAATGACGCTCCACGCCGAAACAGTCAGTTAAACCTGGTTTCGGTTAATATTTTAGAGGATGGCGCCGGTTACATCACGGTTTGGTCCGGGATTTGCCCTCATCTGGCTCGTATCTTCGCATTTTTCGCATACTTGTTGGCCAGACCCTGGCCTTTTTCTGACTTGGACCACATAGTACTGTGGTATCACACTGAAACAGACAATTAAACCTGGTTCCGATTAATATTTTAGAGGATAACGCCGGTTATGTCTGGGTTAGGTCTGGTATTTGCCCTCATCTGGCTCGTACATTCGCGTTTTTCGCATAATTCCTGGCCAGATCCAGGGTTTTTTCTGGTTTGGATCCCGTAATAATGACGCTCCACGCCGAAAGAGTCAATTAAACCTGGTTTCGGTTAATATTTTAGAGGATAGCGCCGGTTATATCACGGTTTGGACCGGGATTTGCCCTCATCTGGCTCGTACCTTCGCATTTTTCGCATACTTGTTGGCCAGATCCTGGCTTTTTCTGGCTTGGACCACGTATTAATGTGGTACCACACCGAAATAGTCAATAAAACCTGGTTGCGATTAATATTTTAGAGGATAACGCCGGTTATGTCTCGGTTAGTTCTGGGATTTGCCCTCATCTGGCTAGTACTTTTGCATTTCTCGCATACTTGTTGGCCAGATCCTGGGCTTTTTCTGGTTTGGATCGCGTAGTAATGTGGTACCACACTGAAACAGTTAATAAAAGCTGGTTCCGATTAGTATTTTAGAGAATACCACTGGTTATGTCTGGGTTAGTTCTGGTATTTGTAATCATCTGGCTCATACTTTCGCGTTTTTCGCATACTTCTTGGCCAGATCCAGGGTTTTTTCTGGTTTGGATCCCGTAATAATGACGCTCCACGCCGAAACAGTCAATTAAACCTGGTTTCGATTAATATTTTAGAGGATAACGCCGGTTATGTCTGGGTTAGGTCTTGTATTTGCCCTCATCTGGCTCGTACTTTCGCATTTTTCGCATACTTGTTGGCCAGATCCTGGGCTCTTTCTGGCTTGGGCCACGTAGTAATGAGGAACCACACTGAAACAGTCAATTAAACCTGGTTCCGATTAATATTTTAGAGGATAACGCTGGTTAAGTCTGGGCTAGAACTGGTATTTGCAATCATCTGGCTCATACATTCGCGTTTTTCGCATAATTCTTGGGCAGATCCAGGGTTTTTTCTGGTTTGGATCCCGTAATAATGACGCTCCACGTCGAAACAGTCAATTAAACCTGGTTTCGGTTAATATTTTAGAGGATAGCGCCGGTTATATCACGGTTTGGTCCGGGATTTGCCCTCATCTGGATCGTATCTGCGCATTTTTCGCATTCTTCTTGGCCAGATCCAGGGTTTTTTCTGGTTTGGATCCCGCAATAATGACGCTCCACACCGAAATAGTCAATTAAACCTGGTTTCGGTTAATATTTTAGAGGATAGCGCCGGTTATATCACGGTTTGGTCCGGGATTTGCCCTCATCTGGCTCGTAGTTTCGCATTTTTCGCATACTTGTTGGCCAGATCCCGCCCCTTTTCTGGTTTGGATCACGCACTAATGCGGTACCAGACCGAAACAGCCATCTAAACCTGGTTCCGATTAATATTCTAGAGGATAACGCCTGTTATGTCTGGGTTAGGTCTTGTATTTGCCCTCATCTGGCTCGTACATTCGCGTTTTTCGCATACTTGTTGGCCAGATCCCGGCCTTTTTCTGGTTTGGATCACGTAGTAATCTGGTACCACACTGAAACAGTCAATAAAAGCTACTTCCGATTAGTATTTTAGAGGATAACGCTGGTTACGTCTGGGTTAGTTCTGGTATTTGCAACTATCTGGCTCATACTTTCGCAATTTTCGCGTACTTGTTGGCCAGATCCTGGAATTTTTCTGGCTTGGACCACGTAGTAATGTGGTGTCACACCGAAACAGTCAATTAAACCTAGCTGCGATTAATATTTTAGAGGATAACGCTGGTTATGTCTCGGTTAGGTCTGGGGATTGCCCTCATCTGGCTCGTACTTTCGCATTTCTCGCATACCTGATGGCCAGATGCTGGGCTTTTTCTGGTTTGGATCACGTAGTAATGTGGTACCACACTGAAACAGTCAATAAGAGCTGGTTCCGATTAGTATTTTAGAGTATAACGCTGGTTATGTCTGGGTTAGTTCTGGTATTTGCAACCATCTGGCTCATACTTTCGCGATTTCGCATACTTGTTGGCCAGATCCTGGGTTTTTTCTGGTTTGGATCACGTAGTAATATGGTACCACTCTGAAACAGTCAATAGAAGCTGGTTCCGAATAGTACTTTAGAGGATAACGCTGGTTATGTCTGGGTTAGTTCTGGTATTTACAACCATCTGGCTCATACTTTCGCGATTTCGCATACTTGTTGGCCAGATCCTGGGTTTTTTCTGGTTTGGATCCCGTAGTAATAAGATTCCACACCGAAACAGTCAATTAAACCTGGTTGCGATTAATATTTTGGAGGATAACGCTCGTTATGTCTCGGTTAGGTCTGGGGTTTGCTCTCATCTGGCTCGTACTTTCGCATTTCTCGCATACTTGATGGCCAGATGCTGGGCTCTTTCTGGTTTGAATCACGTAGTAATGTGGTACCACACTGAAACAGTCAATAAGAGCTGGTTCCGATTAGTATTTTAGAGTATAACGCTGGTTATGTCTGGGTTGGTTCTGGTATTTGCAATCATCTGGCTCATACTTTCGCATTTTTTGCATACTTGTTGGCCAGATCCTGGCCTTTTTCTGGCTTGGACCACGTAGTAATGTGGTACCACACCGAAACAGTCAATTAAACCTAGCTGCGATTAATATTTTAGAGGATAACGCTGGTTATGTCTCGGTTAGGTCTGGGGATTGCCCTCATCTGGCTCGTACTTTCGCATTTCTCGCATACCTGATGGCCAGATGCTGGGCTTTTTCTGGTTTGGATCACGTAGTAATGTGGTACCACACTGAAACAGTCAATAAAAGCTGGTTCCGATTAGTATTTTAGAAGATAACGCTGGTTATGTCTGGGTTGGTTCTGGTATTTGCAATCATCTGGCTCATACTTTCGGGTTTTTCGCATACTTCTTGGCGAGATCCAGGGTTTTTTCTGGTTTGGATCCCGTAGTAATGTGGTTCGACACCGAAACAGTCAATTAAACCTGGTTGCGATTAATATTCTGGAGGATAACGCCGGTTATGTCTGGGTTAGTTCTGGGATTTGCCGTCATCTGGCTCATACTTTCGCGTTTTTCGCATACTTCTTGGCCAGATCCAGGGTTCTTTCTGGTTTGGATCCCGTAATAATGACGTTCCACTCAGAAACAGTCAATTAAACCTAGTTTCGATTAATATTTTAGAGGATAGTGCCGGTTATATCTCGGTTTGGTCTGGGATTTGCCCTCATCTGGCTCATACTTTCGCAATTTTCGCGTACTTGTTGGCCAGATCTTGGGTTTTTTGTGGTTTGGATCCCGTCGTAATGTGGTTCCACACCGAAGCAGTCAATTAAACCTGGTTGCGATGAATATTTTGGAGGATAACGCCGGTTATGTCTAAGTTAGGTCTGGTATTTGCCCTAATCTGGCTCGTACTTTCGCATTTTTTGCATACTTGTTGGCCAGATCCTGGCCTTTCTCTGGCTTGGACCACGTAGTAAGGTGGTACCACACCGAAACAGTCAATTAAACCTGGTTGCGATTAATATTCTAGAGGATAACGCCGGTTATGTTTGGGTTAGTTCTGGGATTTGCCGTCATCTGGCTCATACTTTCGCGTTTTTCGCATACTTCTTGGCCAGATCCAGGGTTTTTTCTGGTTTGGATCCCGTAATAATGACGTTCCACTCAGAAACAGTCAATTAAACCTGGTTGCGATGAATATTTTAGAGGATATCGCTGGTTATGCCTCGGTTAGGTCTGGGCTTTCCCCTCATCTGGCTCGTACTTTCGCATTTTTCGCATACTTGTTGGCCAGATCCCTGCCTTTTTCTGGTTGGGATCACGTACTAATGCGGTACCACACTGAAACAGTCAATAAAAGCTAGTTCCAATTAGTATTTTAGAGGATAACGCTGGTTATGTCTGTGTTAGTTCTGGTATTTGCAATCATCTGGCTCATACTTTCGCGTTTTTCGCATACTTTTTGGCCAGATCCGGGGTTTTTTCTGGTTTGGATCGCGTAGTAATGTGGTTCGACACCGAAACAGTCAATTAAACCTGGTTGCGATTAATATTCTAGAGGATAACGCCGGTTATGTCTGGGTTAGTTCTGGGATTTGCAATCATCTGGCTCATACTTTCGCATTTTTCGCATACTTCTTGGCCAGATCCCGGCCCTTTTCTGGTTTGGATCACGTACTAATGTGGTACCAGACCGAAACAGTCAATTAAACCTGGTTGCGATTAATATTTTAGAGGATAACGCCGGTTATGTCTAAGTTAGGTCTGGTATTTGCCCTAATCTGGCTCGTATTTTCGCATTTTTCGCATACTTGCTGGCCAGATCCTGGGCTTTTTCTGGTTTGGATCACGTAGCAATATGGTACCAGTGTGAAACAGTCAATTAAACCTGGTTCCGATTAATATGTTACAGGATAGCGCCGGTTATGTCACGGTTAGGTCTGGGATTTGCCGCCATCTGGCTCGTATTTTCGCATTTTTCGCATACTTGTTGGCCAGATCCCGGCCCTTTTCTGGTTTGAATCACGTACTTATGCGGTACCAGACCGAATCAGTCAATTAAACCTGGTTGCGATTAATATTTTAGAGGATAACGCCGGTTAAGTCTAAGTTAGGTCTGGTATTTGCCCACATCTGGCTCGTAATTTCGCATTTTTCGGATACTTGTTGGCCAGATCCTGGCCTTTTTCAGGCTTGGACCACGTAGTAATGTGGTACCACACTGAAACAGTCAAATAAACCGGGTTCCGATTAATATTTTAGAGGATAACGCCGGTTATGTCACAGTTAGGTCTGGTATTTGCCATCATCTGGCTCGTATTTTCGCATTTTTCGCATACTTGTTGGCCAGATCCTGGCCTTTTTCTGGTTTGGATCACGTACTAATGCGGTACCAGACCGAAACAGTCATTTAAACCTGGTTGCGATTAATATTTTAGAGGATAACGCCGGTTATGTCTAAGTTAGGTCTGGTATTTGCCCTAATCTGGCTCGTATTTTCGCATTTTTCGCATACTTGCTGGCCAGATCCTGGGCTTTTTCTGGTTTGGATCACGTAGCAATATGGTACCACTGTGAAACAGTCAATTAAACCTGGTTCCGATTAATATTTTACAGGATAACGCCGGTTTTGTCACGGTTAGGTCTGGGATTTGCCGTCATCTGGCTCGTATTTTCGCATTTTTCGCATACTTGTTAGCCAGATCCTGGGTTTTTTCTGGTTTGGATCCCGTAATAATGACGTTCCACTCAGAAACAGTCAATTAAACCTGGTTGTGATTAATATTTTAGAGGATAACGCCGGTTATGTCACGGTTAGGTCTGGTATTTGCCCTAATCTGGCTCGTACTTTCGCATTTTTCGCATACTTGTTGGACAGATCCCGGCCTTTTTCTGGCTTGGACCACGTAGTAATGGCGTACCACACTGGAACAGTCAATTCAACCTGGTTCCGAATAGTATTTTAGAGGATAGCGCAGGTTATGTCACGGTTAGGTCTGGGATTTGCCGTCATCTGGCTCGTACTTTCGCATTTTTCGCATACTTGTTGGCCAGACCCTGGCCTTTTTCTGGCTTGGATCACGTAGTACTGTGGTATCACACTGAAACAGTCAATTAAACCTGGTCCCGATTAATATTTTAGAGGATAACGCCGGTTATCTCTGGGTTAGTTCTGGTATTTGCAATCATCTGGCTCATACTTTCGCAATTTTCGCGTTACTGTTGGCCAGATCATGGGTTTTTTGTGGTTTGGATCGCGTCGTAATGTGGTTCCATACTGATGCAGTCAATTAAACCTGTTTGCGATTAATATTTTTGTGGTTAACGCTGGTTATTGCTGGGTTAGGTCTGGTATTTGCCCCCATCGGGCTCGTACTTTCGCATTTTTCGCTTACTTGTTGGCCAGATCCTGGCCTTTTTCAGGCTTGGACCACGTAGTAATGTGGTACCACACTGAAACAGTCAAATAAACCTGGTTCCGATTAACATTTTAGAGGATAACGCCGGTTATGTCACGGCTAGGTCTGGGATTTGCCGTCATCTGGCTCGTATTTCCGCATTTTTCGCATACTTGTTAGCCAGATCCTGGGCTTTTTCTGGTTTGGATCACGTAGTAATGTGGTACCACACTGAAACAGTCAATAAAAGCTGGTCCCGATTAGTATTTTTGAGGTTAACGCTTGTTATGTCTGGGTTAGGTCTGGTATTTGCCCTCATCTGTCTCGTATTTTCGCATTTTTCGCAGACTTGCTGGCCAGATCCTGGGCCTTTTCTGGTTTGGATCACGTAGTAATATGGTACCACTGTGAAACAGTCAATTAAACCTGGTTCCGATTAATATTTTACAGGATAACGCCGGTTATGTCACGGTTAGGTCTGGGATTTGCCGTCATCTGGCTCATACTTTCCAGTTCTTCGCATACTTCTTGGCCAGATCCAGGGTTTTTACTGGTTTGAATCCCGTAATAATGTCGTTCCACTCAGAAACAGTCACATAAACCTGGTTCCGATTAATGTTTTAGAGGATAACGCCGGTTATGTCACGGTTAGGTCTGGGATTTGCCGCCATCTGGATCGTATTTTCGCATTTTTCGCATACTTGTTGGCCAGACCCCGGCCCTTTTCTGGTTTGGATCACGTACTAATGCGGTAGCAGACCGAAACAGTCAATTAAACCTGGTTGCGATTAATATTTTAGAGGATAACGCCGGTTATGTCTAGGTTAGGTCTGGTATTTGCCCTCATCCGGCTCGTACTTTCGCGATTTCGCATACGTGTTGGCCAGATCCTGGGCTTTTTCTGGTTTGGACCACGTAGTATTGAGGTACAACACCGAAACAGTCAATTAAACCTGGTTGCGATTAATATTTTAGCGGATAACGCTGGTTATGTTTGGGTTAGTTCTGGTATTTGCCCTCATCTGGCTCGTACTTTCGCATTTTTCGCTTACTTGTTGGCCAGATCCTGGCCTTTTTCTGGCTTGGTCCACGTAGTACTGTGGTATCACACAGAAACAGTCAATAAAGGCTGGTCCCGATTAGTATTTTTCAGGTTAACGCTGGTTATGTCGGGGTTAGTTCTGGTATTTGCCCTCATCTGGCTCGTACTTTCGCATTTTTCGCATACTTTTTGGCCAGACCCTGGCCTTTTTCTGGCTTGGACCACGTAGTACTGTGGCATCACACAGAAACAGTCAATTAAACCTGGTTCCGATTAATATTTTAGAGGATAAGGCCGATTATGTCTGGGTTAGGTCTGGTATCTGCCCTCATCTGGCTCGTACTTTCGCATTTTTCGCTTACTTGTTGGCCAGATCCAGGCCTTTTTCAGGCTTGGACCACGTAGTAATGTGGTACCACACTGAAGCAGTCAAATAAACCTGGTTCCGATTAACATTTTAGAGGATAACGCTGGTTATGTCTCGGTTAGGTCTGGGATTTGCCCTCATCTGGCTCGTATTTTCGCATTTTTCGCATACTTGTTGGCCAGATCTTGGGCTTTTTCTGGTTCGGATCACGTAGTAATATGGTACAACTCTGAAACAGTCAATAGAAGCTGGTTCCGAATAGTATTTTAGAGGATAACGCTGGTTATGTCACGGTTGGGTCTGGGATTTGCCGTCATCTGGCTCATACTTTCGCGTTTTTCGCATACTTCTTGGCCAGATCCAGGGTTTTTACTGGTTTGGATCCCGTAATAATGACGTTCCACTCAGAAGCAGTCACATAAACCTGGATCCGATTAATGTTTTAGAGGACAACGCCGGTTATGTCACGGTTAGGTCTGGGATTTGCCGCCATCTGGCTCGTAGTTTCGCATTTCTCGCATACTTGTTGGCCAGATCCCGGCGCTTTTCTGGTCTGGATCACGTACTAATGCGGTACCAGACCGAAACAGTCACTTAAACCTGGTTGCGATTAATATTTTAAAGGATAACGCCGGGTATGTCTAAGTTAGGTCCGGTATTTGCCCTAATCTGCCTCGTAGTTTCGCATTTTTCGCATACTTGTTGGCCAGATCCTGGCCTTTTTCTGGCTTGGACCACGTAGTAATGTGGTATCACACTGGAACAGTCAAGTAAACCTGGTTCCGATTAATATTTTAGAGGATAACGCCGGTTATGTCACGGTTAGGTCTGGGATTTGCCGTCATCTGGCTCATACCTTCGCGTTTTTCGGATACTTCTTGGCCAGATCCAGGGTTTTTTCTGGTTTGGATCCCGTAATAATGACGTTCCACTCAGAAACAGTTAATTAAACCTGGTTCCGATTAATATTTTAGAGGATAACGCCGGTTATGTCTCGGTGAGGTCTGAGATTTGCCCTCATCTGGCTCGTACTTTCGCAATTTTCGCGTACTTGTTGGCCAGATCTTCGGTTTTTTGTGGTTTGGATCCCGTCGTAATGTGGTTCCACACCGAAGCATTCAATTAAACCTGGTTGCGATGAATATTTTGGAGGATAACGCTGGTTATGTTTGGGTTAGTTCTGGTATTTGCAACCATCTGGCTCATACATTCGCGATTTCGCCTATTTGTTGGCAAGATCCAGGGTTTTTTCTGGTTTGATCCCGTAATAATGACGCTCCACGCCGAAACAGTCAATTAAACCTGGTTTCGATTAATATTTTAGAGGATAACGCCGGTTATGTCTCGGTTAGGTCTAGGATTTGCCCTCATCTGGCTCGTACCTTCGCATTTTTCGCCTATTTGTTGGCAAGATCCTGGGCCTTTTCTGGTTTGGATCACGTAGTAATGCGGTGCCACACCGAAGCAGTCAATTAAACCTGTTTGCGAATAATATTTTAGAGTATAACGCCGGTTATGTCTGGGTTAGGTCTGGTATTTGCCCTCATCTGGCTCGTACCTTCGCATTTTTCGCCTATTTGTTGGCAAGATCCTGGGCCTTTTCTGGTTTGGATCACGTAGTAATGCGGTGCCACACCGAAACAGTCAATTAAACCTGGTTGCGATTAATATTTTAGAGGGTAACGCTGGTTATGTCTCGGTTAGGTCTGGGATTTGCCGTCATCTGGCTCGTATTTTCGCATTTTTCGCATACTTGATGGCCAGATCCTGGCCTTTTTCTGGCTTGGACCACGTAGTAATGTGGTATCACACTGAAACAGTCAATTATACCTGGTTCCGATTAGTATTTTACAGGATTACGCCGGTTATGTCACAGCTAGGTCTGGGATTTGCCGTCATCTGGCTCATACTTTCGCGTTTTTCGCAAACATCTTGGCCAGATCCAGGGTTTTTTCTGGTTTGTATCTCGTAATAATGACATTCCACTCAGAAACAGTCAACTAAACCTAGTTTCGATTAATATTATAGAGGATAGCGCCGGTAATATCTCGGTTAGGTCTAGGATTTGCCCTCATCTTGCTCGTACCTTCGTATTTTTCGCATACTTGTTGGCCATATCCTGGCCTTTTTCAGGCTTGGACCACGTAGTAATGTTGTACCACACTGAAACAGTCAAATAAACCTGGTTCCGATTAATATTTTAGAGGATAACGCCGGTTATGTCACGGTTATGTCTGGGATTTGCCGTCATCTGGCTCGTATTTTCGCATTTTTCGCATACTTGTTGGCCAGATCCTGGCCTTTTTCTGGCTTGGACCACGTAGTAATGTGGTGTCGCACTGAAACAGTCAATTAAACCTGGTTCCGATTAATATTTTAGATGAAAACGCCAGTTATGTCACGGTTAGGTCTGGGTTTTGCCGTCATCTGGCTCATACTTTCGCGTTTTTCGCATACTTCTTGGCCAAATCCTGGGCTTATTCTGGCTTGGACCACGTAGTAATGTGGTATCACACTGAAACAGTCAATTATACCTGGTTCCGATTAGTATTTTACAGGATTACGCCGGTTATGTCACAGTTAGGTCTGGGATTTGCCGTCATCTGGCTCATACTTTCGCGTTTTTCGCAAACTTCTTGGCCAGATCCAGGGTTTTTTCTGGTTTGTATCTCGTAATAATGACATTCCACTCAGAAACAGTCAATTAAACCTAGTTTCGATTAATATTTTAGAGGATAACACTGGTTATGTCTGGGTTAGTTCTGGTATTTGCAATCATCTGGCTCGTACTTTCGCGTTTTTCGCGTACTTCTTGGTCAGATCCAGGGTTTTTTCTGGTTTGGATCCCGTAATAATGACTCTCCACGCCGAAACAGTCAGTTAAACCTGGTTTCGGTTAATATTTTAGAGGATGGCGCCGGTTACATCACGGTTTGGTCCGGGATTTGCCCTCATCTGGCTCGTATCTTCGCATTTTTCGCATACTTGTTGGCCAGACCCTGGCCTTTTTCTGACTTGGACCACATAGTACTGTGGTATCACACTGAAACAGACAATTAAACCTGGTTCCGATTAATATTTTAGAGGATAACGCCGGTTATGTCTGGGTTAGGTCTGGTATTTGCCCTCATCTGGCTCGTACATTCGCGTTTTTCGCATAATTCCTGGCCAGATCCAGGGTTTTTTCTGGTTTGGATCCCGTAATAATGACGCTCCACGCCGAAAGAGTCAATTAAACCTGGTTTCGGTTAATATTTTAGAGGATAGCGCCGGTTATATCACGGTTTGGACCGGGATTTGCCCTCATCTGGCTCGTACCTTCGCATTTTTCGCATACTTGTTGGCCAGATCCTGGCTTTTTCTGGCTTGGACCACGTATTAATGTGGTACCACACCGAAATAGTCAATAAAACCTGGTTGCGATTAATATTTTAGAGGATAACGCCGGTTATGTCTCGGTTAGTTCTGGGATTTGCCCTCATCTGGCTAGTACTTTTGCATTTCTCGCATACTTGTTGGCCAGATCCTGGGCTTTTTCTGGTTTGGATCGCGTAGTAATGTGGTACCACACTGAAACAGTTAATAAAAGCTGGTTCCGATTAGTATTTTAGAGAATACCACTGGTTATGTCTGGGTTAGTTCTGGTATTTGTAATCATCTGGCTCATACTTTCGCGTTTTTCGCATACTTCTTGGCCAGATCCAGGGTTTTTTCTGGTTTGGATCCCGTAATAATGACGCTCCACGCCGAAACAGTCAATTAAACCTGGTTTCGATTAATATTTTAGAGGATAACGCCGGTTATGTCTGGGTTAGGTCTTGTATTTGCCCTCATCTGGCTCGTACTTTCGCATTTTTCGCATACTTGTTGGCCAGATCCTGGGCTCTTTCTGGCTTGGGCCACGTAGTAATGAGGAACCACACTGAAACAGTCAATTAAACCTGGTTCCGATTAATATTTTAGAGGATAACGCTGGTTAAGTCTGGGCTAGAACTGGTATTTGCAATCATCTGGCTCATACATTCGCGTTTTTCGCATAATTCTTGGGCAGATCCAGGGTTTTTTCTGGTTTGGATCCCGTAATAATGACGCTCCACGTCGAAACAGTCAATTAAACCTGGTTTCGGTTAATATTTTAGAGGATAGCGCCGGTTATATCACGGTTTGGTCCGGGATTTGCCCTCATCTGGATCGTATCTGCGCATTTTTCGCATTCTTCTTGGCCAGATCCAGGGTTTTTTCTGGTTTGGATCCCGCAATAATGACGCTCCACACCGAAATAGTCAATTAAACCTGGTTTCGGTTAATATTTTAGAGGATAGCGCCGGTTATATCACGGTTTGGTCCGGGATTTGCCCTCATCTGGCTCGTAGTTTCGCATTTTTCGCATACTTGTTGGCCAGATCCCGCCCCTTTTCTGGTTTGGATCACGCACTAATGCGGTACCAGACCGAAACAGCCATCTAAACCTGGTTCCGATTAATATTCTAGAGGATAACGCCTGTTATGTCTGGGTTAGGTCTTGTATTTGCCCTCATCTGGCTCGTACATTCGCGTTTTTCGCATACTTGTTGGCCAGATCCCGGCCTTTTTCTGGTTTGGATCACGTAGTAATCTGGTACCACACTGAAACAGTCAATAAAAGCTACTTCCGATTAGTATTTTAGAGGATAACGCTGGTTACGTCTGGGTTAGTTCTGGTATTTGCAACTATCTGGCTCATACTTTCGCAATTTTCGCGTACTTGTTGGCCAGATCCTGGAATTTTTCTGGCTTGGACCACGTAGTAATGTGGTGTCACACTGAAACAGTCAATTAAACCTGGCTCCGATAAATATTTAAGACGATAACGCCGGTTATATCACGGTTTGGTCCGGGATTTGCCCTCATCTGGCTCGTATCTTCGCATTTTTCGCGTACTTGTTGGCCAGATCCTGGGCTTTTTCTGGTCTGTATCACGTAGTAATATGGCACCACATTGAGGCAGTAAATAGAAGCTGGTTCCGAATAGTATTTTAGAGGATAACGCTGGTTATGTCTGGGATAGTTCTGGTATTTGGAACCATCTGGCTCATACTTTCGCGATTTCGCATACTTGTTGACCAGAACCTGGTTTTTTTCTGGTTTGGATCCTGTAGTAATGAGATTCCACACCGAAACAGTCCATTAAACCTGTTTGCGATTAATATTTTAGAGGATAACGCTGGTTATGTCTCGGTTCGGTCTAGGATTTGCCCTCATCTGGCTCGTTCTTTCGCATTTTTCGCATACTTGTTGGCCAGACCCTGGCCTTTTTCTGGCTTGGACCACGTAGTACTGTGGTATCTCACAGAAACAGTCAATTAAACCTGGTTCCGATTAATATTTTAGAGGATAGCGCTGGTTATGTCTGGGTTAGGTCTGGTATTTGCACTCGTCTGGCTCGTACTTTCGCATTTTTCGCATACTTGTTGGCCAGATCCTGGGCTTTTTCTGGTTTGGATCGCGTAGTAATGTGGTACCACACTGAAACAGTCAATAAAAGCTGGCTCCGATTAGTATTTTAGAGGATAACACTGGTTATGTCTGGGTTAGTTCTGGTATTTGCAATCGTCTGGCTCATACTTTCGCGTTTTTCGCATACTTCTTGGCCAGATCCAGGGTTTTTTCTGGTTTGGATCCCGTAATAATGACGCTCCACGCCGAAACAGTCAATTAAACCTGGTTGCGATTAATATTTTAGAGGATAACGCCGGTTATGTCTCGGTTAGGTCTAGGATTTGCCCTCATCTGGCTCGTACCTTCGCATTTTTCGCCTACTTGTTAGCAAGATCCTGGGCCATTTCTGGTTTGGATCACGTAGTAATGCGTTACCACACCGAAAGAGTCAATTAAACCTGGTTGCGATTAATATTTTAGAGGATAACGCTGGTTATGTCTCGGTTAGGTCTGGGATTTGCCCTCATCTGGCTCGTACTTTCGCATTTTTCGCATACTTGTTGGCCAGACCCTGGCCTTTTTCTGGCTTGGACCACGTAGTAATGTGGTACCACACTGAAACAGTCAAATAAACCTGCTTCCGATTAATATTTTAGAGGATAACGCCGGCCATGTCTGGGTTAGGTCTGGTATTTGCCCTCATCTGGCTCGTACTTTCGCATTTTTCGCATACTTGTTGGCCAGATCCTCGCCTTTTTCTGGTTTGGATCACGTAGTAATGCGGTACCACACCGAAACGGTCAACTACACCTGGTTGCGATTAATATTTTAGAGGATAACGCCGGTTATGTCTCGGTTAGGTCTGGGATTTGTCCTGATCTGGCTCGTACCTTCGCATTTTTCGCCTACTTGTTGGCAAGATCCTGGGCTTTTTCTGGTTGGGATCACGTAGTAATGCGGTACAACACCGAAGCAGTCAATTAAACCTGGTAGCGATTATTATTTTGGAGGATAACGCTGGTTATGTCTGGGTTAGTTCTGGTATTTGCAACCATCTGGCTAATACTTTCGCGATTTCGCATACTTGTTGGCCAGATCCTGGGTTTTTTCTGGTCTGGATCACGTAGTAATGCGGTACCACACCGAAACGGTCAACTACACCTGGTTGCGATTAATATTTTAGAGGCTAACGCTGGTTATGTCTCGGTTAGGTCTGGGATTTGCCCTCATCTGGCTCGTACTTTCGCATTTTTCGCATACTTGTTGGCCAGACCCTGGCCTTTTTCTGGCTTGGACCACGTAGTAATGTGGTACCACACTGAAACAGTCAAATAAACCTGCTTCCGATTAATATTTTAGTGGATAACGCCGGCCATGTCTGGGTTAGGTCTGGTATTTGCCCTCATCTGGCTCGTACTTTCGCATTTTTCGCATACTTGTTGGCCAGATCCTCGCCTTTTTCTGGTTTGGATCACGTAGCAATGCGGTATCACACCGAAACGGTCAACTACACCTGGTTGCGATTAATATTTTAGAGGATAACGCCGGTTATGTCTCGGTTAGGTCTGGGATTTGCCCTGATCTGGCTCGTACCTTCGCATTTTTCGCCTACTTGTTGGCAAGAACCTGGGCTTTTTCTGGTTGGGATAACGTAGTAATGTGGTACCACACTGAAACAGTCAAATAAACCTGCTTCCGATTAATATTTTAGAGGATAACGCCGGCCATGTCTGGGTTAGGTCTGGTATTTGCCCTCATCTGGCTCGTACTTTCGCATTTTTCGCATACTTGTTGGCAAGATCCTGGCCTTTTTCTGGTTTGGATCCCATAGAAATGTGGTTCCACACCGAGACAGTCAATTAAACCTGGTTGCGATTAATATTTTAGAGGATAACGCCGGTTATATCTGGGTTAGGTCTGGTATTTGCCCACATCTGGCTCGTACTTTCCCATCGCATTCTTGTTGGCCAGATCCTGGACTTTTTCTGGTTTCGATCACGTAGTAATGCGGTACCACACCGAAACAGTCAATTAAACCTGGTTGCGATTAATATTTTAGAGGATTACGCCGGATATGTCTCGGTTAGGTCTGAGATTTGCCCTCATCAGGCTCGTCCTTTCGCATTTTTCGCATACTTGTTGGCCAGACCCTGGCCTTTTCTGGCTTGGACCACGTAGTAATGTGGTACCACACTGAAACAGTCAAATCAACCTGCTTCCGATTAATATTTTAGAGGATAACGCCGGCCATGTCTGGGTTAGGTCTGGTATTTGCCCTCATCTGGCTCGTACTTTCGCATTTTTCGCATACTTGTTGGCCAGATCCTCGCCTTTTTCTGGTTTGGATCACGTAGTAATGCGGTACCACACCGAAACGGTCAACTACACCTGGTTGCGATTAATATTTTAGAGGATAACGCCGGTTATGTCTCGGTTAGGTCTGGGATTTGCCCCGATCTGTCTCGTACCTTCGCATTTTTCGCCTACTTGTTGGCAAGATCCTTGGCTTTTTCTGGTTGGGATCACGTAGTAATGCGGTACAACACCGAAGCAGTCAATTAAACCTGGTAGCGATTATTATTATGGAGGATAACGCTGGTTATGTCTGGGTTAGTTCTGGTATTTGCAACCATCTGGCTCATACTTTCGCGATTTCGCATACTTGTTGGCCAGACCCTGGCCTTTTTCTGGCTTGGACCACGTAGTAATGTGGTACCACACTGAAACAGTCAAATAAACCTGCTTCCGATTAATATTTTAGAGGATAACGCCGGCCACGTCTGGGTTAGGTCTGGTATTTGTCCTCATCTGGCTCGTACCTTCGCATTTTTCGCCTACTTGTTGCCAAGATCCTGGGCTTTTTCTGGTTGGGATCACGTAGTAATGCGGTACAACACCGTAGCAATCAATTAATCCGTGTTGCGATGAATATTTTGGAGCATAACGCTGGTTATGTTTGGGTTAGTTCTGGTATTTGCAATCATCTGGCTCGTACTTTCGCGTTTTTCGCATACTTGTTGGCCAGATCCTGGGTTTTTTCTGGTTTGGATCCCGTAGTAATGAAGTTCCACAGCGAAACAGTCAATTAAACCTGGTTGCGATTAATATTTTAGAGGATAACGCCGGTTATGTCTCGGGTAGGTCTGTGATTTGCCGTCATCTGGCTCGTATATTCGCATTTTTCGCATACTTGTTGGCCAGATCCTGGCCTTTTTCTGGCTTGGACCACGTAGTAATGTGGTATCACACTGAAACAGCCAATTAAACCTGGTTCCGATTAATATTTTGGAGGATAAAGCCGGTTATGCCTGGGTTAGGTCTGTTATTTGCCCTGATCTGGCTCGTACCTTCGCATTTTTCGCCTACTTGTTGGCCAGATCCTCGCCTTTTTCTGGTTGGGATCACGTAGTAATGCGGTACAACACCGAAGCAGTCAATTAAACCTGGTAGCGATTATTATTTTGGAGGATAACGCTGGTTATGTTTGGGTTAGTTCTGGTATTTGCAATCATCGGGCTCATACTTTCGCGTTTTTCGCATACTTGTTAGCCAGATCCTGGGTTTTTTCTAGTTTGGATCCCGTAGTAATGAGGTTCCACAACGAAACAGTCAATTAAACCTGGTTGCAATTAAAATTTTAGAGGATAACGCCAGTTACGTCTCGGTTAGGTCAGGGATTTGCCCTCATCTGTCTCGTGCTTTCGTATTTTTCGCATACTTGTTGGCCAGATCCTGGGCTTTTTCTGGTTTGCATCACGTAGTAATGTGGTACCACACTAAAACAGTCAATAGAATCTGGTTCCGAATAGTATTTTAGAGTATAACGCAGGTTACGTCTGGGTTAGTTCTGGTATTTGCAATACTCTGGCTCGTACCTTCGCATTTTTCGCCTACTTGTTGCAAAGATCCTGGGCTTTTTCTGTTTGGAATCACGTAGTAATGCGGTACAACACCGTAGCAATCAATTAATCCGTGTTGCGATGAATATTTTGGAGCATAACGCTGGTTATGTTTGGGTTAGTTCTGGTATTTGCAATCATCTGGCTCGTACTTTCGCATTTTTCGCATACTTGTTGGCAAGATCCTGGGCTTTTTTTGGTTTGGATCACGTAGTAATGTGGTACTACACTGAAACAGTCATTAAAAGCTGGCTCCGAAAAGTATTTTAGAGGATAACGAAGGTTACGTCTGGGTTAGTTCTGGTATTTGCAATCATCTGGCTCATACTTTCGCGTTTTTCGCATACTTGTTGGCCAGAACCGGGGTTTTTTCTGTTTTGGATCCCGTGGTAATGAAGTTCCACAGCGAAACAGACAATTAAACCTGGTTGCGATTAATATTTTAGAGGATAACGCCGGTTATGTCTCGGGTAGGTCTGTGATTCGCCGTCATCTGGCTCGTACTTTCGCATTTTTCGCATACTTGTTGGCCAGATCCTGGCCTTTTTCTGGCTTGGACCACGTAGTAATGTGGTATCACACTGAAACAGCCAATTAAACCTGGTTCCGATTAATATTTTAGAGGATAAAGCCGGTTATGCCTGGGTTAGGTCTGTTATTTGCCCTGATCTGGCTCGTACCTTCGCATTTTTCGCCTACTTGTTGGCAAGATCCTGGGCTTTTTCTGGTTGGGATCACGTAGTAATGCGGTACAACACCGAAGCAGTCAATTAAACCTGGTAGCGATTATTATTTTGGAGGATAACGCTGGTTATGTTTGGGTTAGTTCTGGTATTTGCAATCATCGGGCTCATACTTTCGCGTTTTTCGCATACTTGTTAGCCAGATCCTGGGTTTTTTCTGGTTTGGATCCCGTAGTAATGAGGTTCCACAACGAAACAGTCATTTAAACCTGGTTGCGATTAAAATTTTAGAGGATAACGCCGGTTACGTCTCGGTTAGGTCTGGGATTTGCCCTCATCTGTCTCGTGCTTTCGTATTTTTCGCATACTTCTTGGCCAGATCCTGGGCTTTTTCTGGTTTGCATCACGTAGTAATGTGGTACCACACTAAAACAGTCAATAGAATCTGGTTCCGAATAGTATTTTAGAGTATAACGCAGGTTACGTCTGGGTTAGTTCTGGTATTTGCAATACTCTGGCTCATACTTTCGCGTTTTTCGCATACTTGTTGGCCAGATCCTGGGTTTTTTCTGGTTTGGATCACGGAGTAATGCGGTACCACACCGAAATTGTCAACTACACCTGGTTGCGATTAATATTATAGAGGATAACGCCGTTTATGTCTCGGTTAGGTCTGGGATTTGCCCTCACCTGCCTCGTACTTTCGCATTTTTCGCATACTTGTTGGCAAGATCCTGGCCTTTTTTTGGTTTGGATCACGTAGTAATGTGGTACCACACTGAAGCTGTCAATAAAAGCTGGTCCCGGTTAGTATTTTAGAGGATAACGCTGGTTATGTCTGGGTTAGGTCTGGTATTTGCCCTCATCTGGCTCGTACTATCGCATTTCTCGCATACTTGTTAGCCAGATCCTGGCCTTATTCTGGTTTGGAACACGTAGTAATGCGGTACCACACCGAAACAGTCAATTAAACCTGGTTGCGATTAATATTTTAGAGGATAACGCCGGTTATGTCTCGGTTAGGTCTGGGATTTGCCCTCATCTGGCTCGTTCTTTCGCATTTCTCGCGTACTTGTTGGCCAGATCTTGGGTTTTTTGTGGTTTGGATCCCGTCGTAATGTGGTTCCACACCGTAGCAGTCAATTAATCCGTGTTGCGATGAACATTTTGGAGGATAACGCTGGTTATGTCTGGGTTAGGTCTGGTATTTGCCCTCATCTGGCTCGTACTATCGCGTTTTTCGCATACTTGTTGGCCAGATCCTCGGCTTTTTCTGGCTCGGACCACGTAGTAATATGGTACCACCCAGAAACAGTCAATAGAAGCTGGTTCCGAATAGTATTTTAGAGGATAACGCTGGTTATGTCTGGGTTAGTTCTGGGATTTACCCTCATCTGGCTCGTACCTTCGCATTTTTCGCGTACTTGTTGGCCAGATCTTGGGTTTTTTGTGGTTTGGATCCCGTCGTAATGTGGTTCCACACCGTAGCAGTCAATTAAACCTGGTTGCGATTAATATTTTAGAGGATAACTCCGGTTATGTCTCGGGTAGGTCTGTGATTTGCCGTCATCTGGCTCGCATTTTCGCATTTTTCGCATACTTGTTGGCCTGAACCCGGCCTTTTTCTGGCTTGGACCACGTAGTAATGTGGTATCACACTGAAACAGTCAATTAAACCTGGTTCCGATTAATATCTTAGAGGATAACGCCGGTTATGTCTGGGTTAGGTCTGGTATTTGCCCTCATCTGGCTCGTACTTTCGCATTTTTCGCATACTTGTTGGCAAGATCCTGGCCTTTTTCTGGTTTGGATCCCATAGAAATGTGGTTCCACACCGAGACAGTTAATTAAACCTGGTTGCGATTAATATTTTAGAGGATAACGCCGGTTATATCTGGGTTAGGTCTGGTATTTGCCCACATCTGGCTCGTACTTTCCCATTTTTCTGATACTTGTTGGCCAGATCCTGGACTTTTTCTGGTTTCGATCACGTATTAATGCGGTACCACACCGAAACAGTCAATTAAACCTGGTTGCGATTAATATTTTAGAGGATTACGCCGGATATGTCTCGGTTAGGTCTGAGAATTGCCCTCATCTGGCTCGTGCTTTCGCATTTTTCGCATACTTGTTGGCCAGACCCTGGCCTTTTCTGGCTTGGACCACGTAGTAATGTGGTACCACACTGAAACAGTCAAATCAACCTGCTTCCGACTAATATTTTAGAGGATAACGCCGGCCATGTCTGGGTTAGGTCTGGTATTTGCCCTCATCTGGCTCGTACTTTCGCATTTTTCGCATACTTGTTGGCCAGATCCTCGCCTTTTTCTGGTTTGGATCACGTAGTAATGCGGTACCACACCGAAACGGTCAACTACACCTGGTTGCGATTAATATTTTAGAGGATAACGCCGGTTATGTCTCGGTTAGGTCTGGGATTTGCCCTGATCTGGCGAGTACCTTCGCATTTTTCGCCTACTTGTTGGCAAGATCCTGGGCTTTTTCTGGTTGGGATCACGTAGTAATGCGGTACAACACCGAAGCAGTCAATTAAACCTGGTAGCGATTATTATTTTGGAGGATAATTCTGGTTATGTCTGGGTTAGTTCTGGTATTTGCAACCATCTGGCTCATACTTTCGCGATTTCGCATACTTGTTGGCCAGATCCTGGGTTTTTTCTGGTTTGGATCCCGTAGTAATGAGATTCCACACCGAAAGAGTCAATTAAACCTGGTTGCGATTAATATTTTAGAGGATAACGCTGGTTATGTCTCGGTTAGGTCTGGGATTTGCCCTCATCTGGCTCGTACTTTCGCATTTTTCGCATACTTGTTGGTCAGACCCTGGCCTTTTTCTGGCTTGGACCACGTAGTAATGTGGTACCACACTGAAACAGTCAAATGAACCTGCTTCCGATTAATATTTTAGAGGATAACGCCGGCCATGTCTGGGTTAGGTCTGGTATTTGTCCTCATCTGGCTCGTACCTTCGCATTTTTCGCCTACTTGTTGCCAAGATCCTGGGCTTTTTCTGGTTGGGATCACGTAGTAATGCGGTACAACACCGTAGCAATCAATTAATCCGTGTTGCGATGAATATTTTGGAGCATAACGCTGGTTATGTTTGGGTTAGTTCTGGTATTTGCAATCATCTGGCTCGTACTTTCGCATTTTTCGCATACTTGTTGGCAAGATCCTGGGCTTTTTTTGGTTTGGATCACGTAGTAATGTGGTACTACACTGAAACAGTCATAAAAAGCTGGCTCCGAAAAGTATTTTAGAGGATAACGCAGGTTACGTCTGGGTTAGTTCTGGTATTTGCAATCATCTGGCTCATACTTTCGCGTTTTTCGCATACTTGTTGGCCAGATCCTGGGTTTTTTCTGGTTTGGATCCCGTAGTAATGAAGTTCCACAGCGAAACAGTCAATTAAACCTGGTTGCGATTAATATTTTAGAGGATAACGCCGGTTATGTCTCGGGTAGGTCTGTGATTTGCCGTCATCTGGCTCGTATTTTCGCATTTTTCGCATACTTGTTGGCCAGATCCTGGCCTTTTTCTGGCTTGGACCACGTAGTAATGTGGTATCACACTGAAACAGCCAATTAAACCTGGTTCCGATTAATATTTTAGAGGATAAAGCCGGTTATGCCTGGGTTAGGTCTGTTATTTGCCCTGATCTGGCTCGTACCTTCGCATTTTTCGCCTACTTGTTGGCAAGATCCTGGGCTTTTTCTGGTTGGGATCACGTAGTAATGCGGTGCAACACCGAAGCAGTCAATTAAACCTGGTAGCGATTATTATTTTGGAGGATAACGCTGGTTATGTTTGGGTTAGTTCTGGTATTTGCAATCATCGGGCTCATACTTTCGCGTTTTTCGCATACTTGTTAGCCAGATCCTGGGTTTTTTCTAGTTTGGATCCCGTAGTAATGAGGTTCCACAACGAAACAGTCAATTAAACCTGGTTGCAATTAAAATTTTAGAGGATAACGCCAGTTACGTCTCGGTTAGGTCAGGGATTTGCCCTCATCTGTCTCGTGCTTTCGTATTTTTCGCATACTTGTTGGCCAGATCCTGGGCTTTTTCTGGTTTGCATCACGTAGTAATGTGGTACCACACTAAAACAGTCAATAGAATCTGGTTCCGAATAGTATTTTAGAGTATAACGCAGGTTACGTCTGGGTTAGTTCTGGTATTTGCAATACTCTGGCTCATACTTTCGCGTTTTTCGCATACTTGTTGGCCAGATCCTGGGTTTTTTTCTGGTTTGGATCACGGAGTAATGCGGTACCACACCGAAATTGTCAACTACACCAGGTTGCGATTAATATTTTAGAGGATAACGCCGTTTATGGCTCGGTTAGGCCTGGGATTTGCCCTCACCTGCCTCGTACTTTCGCATTTTTCGCATACTTGTTGGCAAGATCCTGGCCTTTTTTTGGTTTGGATCACGTAGTAATGTGGTACCACACTGAAGCTGTCAATAAAAGCTGGTCGCGGTTAGTATATTAGAGGATAACGCTGGTTATGTCTGGGTTAGGTCTGGTACTTGCCCTCATCTGGCTCGTACTTTCGCATTTCTCGCATACGTGTTGGCCAGATCCTCGGCTTTTTCTGGCTTGGACCACGTAGTAATATGGTACCACCCAGAAACAGTCAATAGAAGCTGGTTCCGAATAGTATTTTAGAGGATAACGCTGGTTATGTCTGGGTTAGTTCTGGGATTTACCCTCATCTGGCTCGTACCTTCGCATTTTTCGCGTACTTGTTGGCCAGATCTTGGGTTTTTTGTGGTTTGGATCCCGTCGTAATGTGGTTCCACACCGTAGCAGTCAATTAATCCGTGTTGCGATGAACATTTTGGAGGATAACGCTGGTTATGTTTGGGTTAGTTCTGGTATTTGCAATCATCTGGCTCGTACTTTCGCATTTTTCGCATACTTGTTGGCAAGATACTGGGCTTTTTCTGGCTTGGACCACGTAGTAATGTGGTATCACACTGAAACAGTCAATTAAACCTGGTTCCGATTAATATTTTAGAGGATAACGCCGGTTATGTCTGGGTTAGGTCTGGTATTTGCCCTCATCTGGCTCGTACTTTCGCATTTTTCGCATACTTGTTGGCAAGATCCTGGCCTTTTTCTGGTTTGGATCCCATAGAAATGTGGTTCCACACCGAGACAGTCAATTAAACCTGGTTGCGATTAATATTTTAGAGGATAACGCCGGTTATATCTGGGTTAGGTCTGGTATTTGCCCACATCTGGCTCGTACTTTCCCATTTTTCGCATACTTGTTGGCCAGATCCTCGCCTTTTTCTGGTTTGGATCACGTAGTAATGCGGTAGCACACCGAAACGGTCAACTACACCTGGTTGCGATTAATATTTTAGAGGATCACGCCGGTTATGTCTCGGTTAGGTCTGGGATTTGCCCTGATCTGGCGAGTACCTTCGCATTTTTCGCCTACTTGTTGGCAAGATCCTGGGCTTTTTCTGGTTGGGATCACGTAGTAATGCGGTACAACACCGAAGCAGTCAATTAAACCTGGTAGCGATTATTATTTTGGAGGATAATTCTGGTTATGTCTGGGTTAGTTCTGGTATTTGCAACCATCTGGCTCATACTTTCGCGATTTCGCATACTTGTTGGCCAGATCCTGGGTTTTTTCTGGTTTGGATCCCGTAGTAATGAGATTCCACACCGAAAGAGTCAATTAAACCTGGTTGCGATTAATATTTTAGAGGATAACGCCAGTTACGTCTCGGTTAGGTCAGGGATTTGCCCTCATCTGTCTCGTGCTTTCGTATTTTTCGCATACTTGTTGGCCAGATCCTGGGCTTTTTCTGGTTTGCATCACGTAGTAATGTGGTACCACACTAAAACAGTCAATAGAATCTGGTTCCGAATAGTATTTTAGAGTATAACGCAGGTTACGTCTGGGGTAGTTCTGGTATTTGTAATACTCTGGCTCATACTTTCGCGTTTTTCGCATACTTGTTGGCCAGATCCTGGGTTTTTTTCTGGTTTGGATCACGGAGTAATGCGGTACCACACCGAAATTGTCAACTACACCAGGTTGCGATTAATATTTTAGAGGATAACGCCGTTTATGTCTCGGTTAGGCCTGGGATTTGCCCTCACCTGCCTCGTACTTTCGCATTTTTCGCATACTTGTTGGCAAGATCCTGGCCTTTTTTTGGTTTGGATCACGTAGTAATGTGGTACCACACTGAAGCTGTCAATAAAAGCTGGTCCCGGTTAGTATATTAGAGGATAACGCTGGTTATGTCTGGGTTAGGTCTGGTATTTGCCCTCATCTGGCTCGTACTTTCGCATTTCTCGCATACTTGTTGGCCAGATCCTCGGCTTTTTCTGGCTTGGACCACGTAGTAATATGGTACCACCCAGAAACAGTCAATAGAAGCTGGTTCCGAATAGTATTTTAGAGGATAACGCTGGTTATGTCTGGGTTAGTTCTGGGATTTACCCTCATCTGGCTCGTACCTTCGCATTTTTCGCGTACTTGTTGGCCAGATCTTGGGTTTTTTGTGGTTTGGATCCCGTCGTAATGTGGTTCCACACCGTAGCAGTCAATTAATCCGTGTTGCGATGAACATTTTGGAGGATAACGCTGGTTATGTTTGGGTTAGTTCTGGTATTTGCAATCATCTGGCTCGTACTTTCGCATTTTTCGCATACTTGTTGGCAAGATACTGGGCTTTTTCTGGCTTGGACCACGTAGTAATGTGGTATCACACTGAAACAGTCAATTAAACCTGGTTCCGATTAATATTTTAGAGGATTACGCCTGATATGTCTCGGTTAGGTCTGGGATTTGCCCTCATCTGGCTCGTACCTTCGCATTTTTCGCCTAATAGTTGGCAAGATCCTGGGCTTTTTCTGGTTGGGATCACGTAGTAATGCGGTATAACACCGTAGCAGTCAATTAATCCGTGTTGCGATGAATATTTTGGAGGATAACGCTGGTTATGTTTGGGTTAGTTCTGGTATTTGCCGTCATCTGGCATGCATTTTCGCATTTTTCGCATACTTGTTGGCCTGATCCTGGCCTTTTTCTGGCTTGGATCACGTAGTAATGCGGAACCACACAGAAACAGTCAATTAAACCTGGTTGCGGTTAATATTTAAGAGGATTACGCCGGATATGTCTCGGTTAGATCTGAGATTTGACCTCATCCGGCTCGTACTTTCGCATTTTTCGCATACTTGTTGGCAAGATCCTGGCCTTTTTCTGGTTTGGATCCCATAGCAATGTGGTTCCACACCGAAACAGTCAACTAAACCTGGTTGCGATTAATATTTTAGAGGATAACGCCGGTTATATCTGGGTTAGGTCTGGTATTTGCCCTCATCTGGCTCGTACTTTCGCATTTTTCGCATACTTGTTGGCCAGATCCTGGACTTTTTCTGGTTTGGATCACATAGTAATGCGGTACCACACCGAAACAGTCAATTAAACCTGTTTGCGAGTAATATTTTAGAGGATTACGCCGGATATGTCTCGGGTAGGTCTGTGATTTGCCGTCATCTGGCTCGTATTTTCGCATTTTTCGCATACTAGTTGGCCAGATCCTGGCCTTTTTCTGGCTTGGACCACGTAGTAATGTGGTATCACACTGAAACAGCCAATTAAACCTGGTTCCGATTAATATTTTAGAGGATAAAGCCGTTTATGTATCGGTTAGGTCTGGGATTTGCCCTCACCTGCCTCGTACTTTCGCATTTTTCGCATACTTGTTGGCAAGATCCTGGCCTTTTTTTGGTTTGGATCACGTAGTAATGTGGTACCACACTGAAGCTGTCAATAAAAGCTGGTCCCGGTTAGTATTTTAGAGGATTACGCTGGTTATGTCTGGGTTAGGTCTGGTATTTGCCCTCATCTGGCTCGTTCTTTCGCATTTTTCGCATACTTGGTAGCCAGATCCTGGCCTTATTCTGGTTTGGATCACGTAGTAATGCGGTACCACACCGAAACAGTCAATTAAACCTGGTTGCGATTAATATTTTAGAGGATAACGCCGGTTATGTCTCGGTTAGGTCTGGGATTTGCCCTCATCTGGCTCGTACTTTCGCATTTCTCGCATACTTGTTGGCCAGATCCTCGGCTTTTTCTGGCTTGGACCACGTAGTAATATGGTACCACCCAGAAACAGTCAATAGAAGCTGGTTCCGAATAGTATTTTAGAGGATAACGCTGGTTATGTCTGGGTTAGTTCTGGGATTTGCCCTCATCTGGCTCGTACCTTCGCAATTTTCGCGTACTTGTTGGCCAGATCTTGGGTTTTTTGTGGTTTGGATCCCGCCCTAATGTGGTTCCACACCGTAGCAGTCAATTAATCCGTGTTGCGAAGAACATTTTGGAGGATAACGCTGGTAATGTTTGGGTTAGTTCTGGTATTTGCAATCATCTGGCTCGTACTTTCGCATTTTTCGCATATTTGTTGGCAAGATCCTGGGTTTTTTCTGGTTTGGATCCCGTAGTCATGAAATTCCACACCGAAACAGTCAATTAAACCTGGTTGCGATTAATATTTTAGAGGATAACGCCGGTTATGTCTCGGGTAGGTCTGTGATTTGCCGTCATCTGGCTCGCATTTTCGCGTTTTTCGCATACTTGTTGGCCAGATCCTGGCCTTTTTCTGGTTTGGATCCCATAGTAATGTGGTTCCACACCGAAACAGTCAATTAAACCTGGTTGCGATTAATATTTTAGAGGATAACGCCGGTTATATCTGGGTTAGGTCTGGTATTTGCCCTCATCTGGCTCGTACTTTCCCATTTCTCGCATACTTGTTGGCCAAATCCTGGCCCTTTTCTGGTTTGGATCACGTAGTAATGCGGTAACACACCGAAACAGTCAATTAAACCTGGTAGCGATTAATATTTTAGAGGATAACGCCGCTTATGTCTCGGTTAGGTCTCGGATTTGCTCTCATCTGGCTCGTACCTTCGCATTTTTCGCCTACTAGTTGGCAAGATCCTGGGCTTTTTCTGGTTGGGATCACGTAGTAATGCGGTATAACACCGTAGCAGTCAATTAATCCGTGTTGCGATGAATATTTTGGAGGATAACGCTGGTTATGTTTGGGTTAGTTCTGGTATTTGCAATCATCTGGCTCGTACTTTCGCATTTTTCGCATACTTGTTGGCAAGATCCTGGGCTTTTTTTGGTTTGGATCACGTAGTAATGTGGTACTGCACTGAAACAGTCATTAAAAGCTGGCTCCGAATAGTATTTTAGAGGATAACGCAGGTTACGTCTGGGTTAGTTCTGGTATTTGCAATCATCTGGCTCATACTTTCGCGTTTTTCGCATACTTGTTGGCCAGATCCTGGGTTTTTCTGGTTTGGATCCCGTAGTAATGAAGTTCCACAGCGAAACAGTCAATTAAACCTGGTTGCGATTAATATTTTAAAGGATAACGCCGGTTATGTCTCGGGTAGGTCTGTGATTTGCCGTCATCTGGCTCGCATTTTCGCATTTTTCGCATACTTGTTGGCCAGATCCTGGCCTTTTTCTGGCTTGGATCACGTAGTAATGCGGAACCACACCGAAACAGTCAATTAAACCTGGTTGCGATTAATATTTAAGAGGATTACGCCGGATATGTCTCGGTTAGGTCAGAGATTTGCCCTCATCCGGCTCGTACTTTCGCATTTTTCGCATACTTGTTGGCAAGATCCTGGCCTTTTTCTGGTTTGGATCCCATACTAATGTGGTTCCACACCGAAACAGTCAATTAAACCTGGTTGCGATTAATATTTTAGAGGATTACGCCGGATATGTCTCGGTTAGGTCAGAGATTTGCCCTCATCCGGCTCGTACTTTCGCATTTTTCGCATACTTGTTGGCAAGATCCTGGCCTTTTTCTGGTTTGGATCCCATACTAATGTGGTTCCACACCGAAACAGTCAATTAAACCTGGTTGCGATTAATATTTTAGAGGATAACGCCGGTTATATCTGGGTTAGGTCTGGTATTTGCCCTCATCTAGCTCGTACTTTCTCATTTTTCGCATACTTGTTTGCCAGATCCTGGACTTTTTCTGGTTTGGATCACGTAGTAATGCGGTACCACACCGAAACAGTCAATTAAACCTGGTTGCGATTAATATTTTAGAGGATTACGCCGGATATGTCTCGGTTAGGTCTGAGATTTGCCCTCATCCGGCTCGTACTTTCGCATTTTTCGCATACTTGTTGGCCAGATCCTGGCCATTTTCTGGTCTGGATCACGCAGTAATGCGGTACCACACCGGAACAGTCAATTGAACCTGGTTGCGATTAATATTTTAGAGGATAACGCCGGTTATGTCACGGTTAGGTCTGGGATTTGCCGTCATCTGGCTCATACTTTCACGTTTTTCGCCTACTTCTTGGCCAGATCCTGGACTTTTCCTGGTTTGGATCACGTAGTAATATGGTTCTACACCGAAACAGTCAATAAAAGCTTGTCCCGATTAGTATTTTTGAGGTTAACGCTGGTTATGCCTGGGTTAGGTCTGGTATTTGCCCTCAACTGGCTCGTATTTTCGTATTTTTCGCATACTTGTTGGCCAGATCCTGTGCTTTTTCTGGCTTGGACCACGTAGTAATGTGGTATCACACTGAAACAGTGAATTAAACCTGGTTCCGATTAATATTTTAGAGGATAACGCCGGTTATGTCTGGGTTAGGTCTGGTATTTGCCCTCATCTGGCTCGTACTTTCGCATTTTTCGCATACTTGTTGGCCAGATCCTGGACTTTTTCTGGTTTGGATCACGTAGTAATGCGGTACCACACCGAAACGGTCAACTACACCTGGTTGCGACTAATATTTTAGAGGATAACGCCGGTTATGTCTCGGTTAGGTCTGGGATTTGCCCTCATCTGGCGCGTACCATCGCATTTTTCGCCTACTTGTTGGTAAGATCCTGGGCTTCTTCTGGTTGGGATCACGTAGTAATGCAGTACAACACCGAAGCAGTCAATTAAACCTGGTAGCGATTATTATTTTAGAGGAAAACACCGGTTATGTTTGGGTTAGCTCTGGTATTTGCGCTCATCTGGCTCGTACTTTCGCATTTTTCGCATACTTGTTCGCCAATCCTGGCCTTTTTCTGGTTTGGATCACGAAGTAATGCGGTACCACACTGAAACAGTCAATAAACCTGGATGCGATTAATATTATAGAGGATAACGCCGGTTATGTCTCGGTTAGGTCTGGGATTTGCCCTCATCTTGCTCGTGCTTTCGTATTTTTCGCATACTTGCTGGCCAGATCCTGGCCTTTTTCTGATTTGGATCACGCAGTAATGCAGTACCACACCGAAACAGTCAATTGAACCTGGTTGCGATTAATATTTTAGAGGATAACGCCGGTTATGTCACGGTTAGGTCTGGGATTTGCCGTCATCTGGCTCATACTTTCACGTTTTTCGCCTACTTCTTGGCCAGATCCTGGACTTTTCCTGGTTTGGATCACGTAGTAATATGGTTCTACACCGAAACAGTCAATAAAAGCTTGTCCCGATTAGTATTTTTGAGGTTAACGCTGGTTATGCCTGGGTTAGGTCTGGTATTTGCCCTCAACTGGCTCGTATTTTCGTATTTTTCGCATACTTGTTGGCCAGATCCTGTGCTTTTTCTGGCTTGGACCACGTAGTAATGTGGTATCACACTGAAACAGTGAATTAAACCTGGTTCCGATTAATATTTTAGAGGATAACGCCGGTTATGTCTGGGTTAGGTCTGGTATTTGCCCTCATCTGGCTCGTACTTTCGCATTTTTCGCATACTTGTTGGCCAGATCCTGGACTTTTTCTGGTTTGGATCACGTAGTAATGCGGTACCACACCGAAACGGTCAACTACACCTGGTTGCGACTAATATTTTAGAGGATAACGCCGGTTATGTCTCGGTTAGGTCTGGGATTTGCCCTCATCTGGCGCGTACCATCGCATTTTTCGCCTACTTGTTGGTAAGATCCTGGGCTTCTTCTGGTTGGGATCACGTAGTAATGCAGTACAACACCGAAGCAGTCAATTAAACCTGGTAGCGATTATTATTTTAGAGGAAAACACCGGTTATGTTTGGGTTAGCTCTGGTATTTGCGCTCATCTGGCTCGTACTTTCGCATTTTTCGCATACTTGTTCGCCAATCCTGGCCTTTTTCTGGTTTGGATCACGAAGTAATGCGGTACCACACTGAAACAGTCAATAAACCTGGATGCGATTAATATTATAGAGGATAACGCCGGTTATGTCTCGGTTAGGTCTGGGATTTGCCCTCATCTTGCTCGTGCTTTCGTATTTTTCGAATACTTGCTGGCCAGATCCTGGCCTTTTTCTGATTTGGATCACGCAGTAATGCAGTACCACACCGAAACAGTCAATTGAACCTGGTTGCGATTAATATTTTAGAGGATAACGCCGGTTATGTCACGGTTAGGTCTGGGATTTGCCGTCATCTGGCTCATACTTTCACGTTTTTCGCATACTTCTTGGCCAGATCCTGGCCTTTTTCTGGTTTGGATCACGTAGTAATGAGGTTCCACAACGAAACAGTCAATTAAACCTGGTTGCGATTAAAATTTTAGAGGTTAACGCCGGTTATGTCTCGGTTATGTCTGGGATTTGCCCTCATCTGTCTCGTGCTTTCGTATTTTTCGCATACTTGTTGGCCAGATCCTGGGCTTTTTCTGGTTTGTATCACGTGGTAATGTGGTACGACACTAAAACAGTCAATAGAATCTGGTTCCGAATAGTATTTTAGAGGATAACGCAGGTTACGTCTGGGTTAGTTCTGGAGTTTGCAATACTCTGGCTCATACTTTCGCGTTTTTCGCATACTTCTTGGCCAGATCCTGGCCTTTTTCTGGTTTGGATCACGTAGTAATGAGGTTCCACAACGAAACAGTCAATTAAACCTGGTTGCGATTAAAATTTTAGAGGATAACGCCGGTTATGTCTCGGTTATGTCTGGGATTTGCCCTCATCTGTCTCGTGCTTTCGTATTTTTCGCCTACTTGTTGGCAAGATCCTGGGCTTTTTCTGGTTTGGATCACGTAGTATTGCGGTACCACACCGAAACAGTCAATAAACCTGGTTGCGATTAATATTTTAGAGGATAACGCCGGTTATGTCTCGGTTAGGTCTGGGATTTGCCCTCATCTGTCTCGTGCTTTCGTATTGTTTAAAGACCTTAACCGCCCTAAGGGGGGGGTTATTTTAGTCTGACGTGGTCCGGATTACGAGGGAAAGGACACTGGGAAAAAGTATTGAATAAATTGATGCACCAGAATTTGCTCAAGAAATTAAACGTTTATTTCAATCAAAAAAGAAAAAAAAGGAAAAAAACCGCCTAGACGTCGGTCCGACGTCTGGGGAAAAAAACCTGGGCCGGCTTCTCCTGGCCAAGTTCGCGATGTGTTGTTCTGTAACAAGGAAAGACAAGGCTGGATTTAAATACCTATTAACGCTTGACGCGTCGCCTCTCTCGCTCTATCTCGCACGCTCCTGTCTGTGCCGTTCGCACTCGAGAGCGGAGATTACAGACACGTCTCGACGAACTGAGATATGTATAAGTGGACTGTATTTATGAACGTTCTCACAAATCGAGAACCGTTCGATCGCTGTGCAGAAGAAGAGATCTAATTTCTCAATTGTCCGCTTTTTAGCGATCGTTGAATGCCGCAGGAAAGGACAACAGGTGGAGGTCGTAAAGCTCCAAATGCTGGCCAAACCGCAGTTTCTCACCGTTCCCTGCGTACAAGACGCGGTGTGGTGTAGCCCTTAACGGCGCACGTAGCGTCTTACGTTTAAAGGAGCATACACCACTGTGCTCATTATGCGTTGCTCTACGCACAGGGTACGTACTCACTGGCGGTCAAGGAGCGTTGCTCGAGCAGGTTGAGCTAAGAAGTCCGGAATTTCTTAGCCCCGACCTGAGAAACGGTGAGCCCACGTAGGGTATCGGTCAGAGACCACCCTAGGGGTGATATACAAAACCGTGCGGACAATTCAACTTGTCGCACGACCGCGTCAAATGCAGCAGTCCGTACGACAAATTCTTACACGACCGCGAGACTCAAACGTCACGTGAAGATAATCAGCCTCACACGACCGCGTCAAATGCAGCAGTCCGTGGAGAAATCAGTAGTGAGTTGGCCGTAGCCACTGGCCGAAACTGGACTTCCGACGACCGCTGGTTGCAGCGAGACGTTGGAAAGTCAGCCTCGCGACCGCGTCAAATGCAGCAGTCCGTGATAATGCCAGCCTCGCACGACCGCGTCAAATGCAGTAGTCCGTGGAGTCGTCAGTACTGATCGGGCCGTAGCCCTTGCTGAGACTGGAGTTTCGACACACGGGAAACGATTCTTATCTCGATTCCCCTTTCATGACCGCGTAGCACAAACGTCACATGAAAGTTGGACGAAAACCCACAGTCTTTTAAATTTTATTAATAATCTCGCCAAGCGGGAACCGAAGTTTTTCAATTCCCTCACACGACCACGTAACTCGAGCGTCACGTGCTATTCGGCGAGATTGTACAGTTAATAATCGGGGCTGATAAAACGCCTCACCGATTTAGTTAATTTTGAGCAACAATTTAAAATTCTCAACGAAAGGTTCGAGTGTTCTCAGAACCTATATTCGGAGATTTGGTTTCGTCGCGGAGCGGAATCGTTTGTCGATCTGCTCGCTGCGCGGACTCGCTTTCGAGTCTTGCAGCTAAGAAGCGAACAGACATCCGCAGTCGCGGCCACGAGAGGAGTAATCACCACCTCGCGGCGCTATCCCTGCTCTTCAATGTCTATCTCTTCTTAATTTCAATATTCCTCTACCCTCTCTGTTTATGGATCTTCGACGATCGATCCCAAGTAAATATATTGGGTCGATCACGTGACTGAGAGCAACCAACACTCGCGTATGGTTTTTCTAACCTGTATCGTTCCGTGTACCGAACTACGCATCAGAGAGTCTCTGGAATGTCGCGTACACGAAAAACAATACCGTACGAGGAATTTATGGTTCTCAGTTATAATTCACGTTAACTTGAATATTTCTCTAAACGGTTCTCAAATCCGTCAATTAACGCGATATTTAAACGTACCGCCCCCCTTGCACGGTCCGTGCAACAAACGGAAGGAGCGGTAATTCGCGGAGAAAATCTTAATGTCCAGTTACAGAGAGGGTGGGTCAGTTTCACTTAATTAAAAAATTAAGTTACTTATATTTTAGCGGCGGAAAAGGTCCGTTCGACCCTGCAAAAACTGCAGGGTCGTGAGCACGGCCTCGTTTATGGTCGCCTGGTCCATGCGGGCGTATGGCCCCGTTGGAGGAGCTTGTCGTCCTGTAGGGCGACTCCCACCCTGTTCCGGCGCTCTATTTCGGCGGCGGGTCCTCCTTGGATTGGCCGGCCTTGTAGGCGGCCCTGCCGTTGTGGCGGCCTGGACCGTCGGGGGCTGTGGGCCCACGGGGTTGCTGCTCGCCGTGGCCTGCGCCTCCGGCTCGTGGAAGTCGCAGGCTATGAGGCGCCCCGTCTTATTCCATTTCAGGGTATAGTGGCCCCCTGGGACTGCCACTTTCCTCCGTCGTGACGTCCAGGGGACATGGACTGGAATGTCCAGGACATCCTGCCCCAAATCCAGCCGGAAGGTCGGCGTTGGTGGTGGCTGTCGAAAGGCCGCCGTGGCCTCGCCAACCTCCATGGCGGCCGGCTCTCTCGACGTTGATGCCGGTGTTGCAGCTGCGGTCGGTGCTGCTGCTGGTGTTGCAGCTGAGGATCGGAGGCCCTCCCCCAGCTGCAGGAGGCGTTGGAACTGGGCCTCCATTTCCGGGTCCAGGTTCCGGACTGGCTCGTTCACTGACTTTTCGCTGTTCTCGGGATTTGACATATTGCTGTATGTAACTCCAAATGCCAAGGAACACTCGCGTTTCGCGGATTCTCCTTCCCTTAAATTATTACGGGATGGTAGGAAGTATATTCCCCTATCCTCGTAATTGTCACCAACGACAAAGGTAGTTGTGGATCACCACCGTCTTTATTTTCAACGGTGGTTCTCACTTCCTCTTTGTCTAGACAGCGGAGGTCGACAGTTTTTCTATCCCATCGGCGTCTTCGGCGGCCGGCGTCGATGTTTACTCATCGACAGGCAGTTTACACAAGCGTACAATCAGGCGTGTGTACGTAGTCGTAATTGTACGTACTTTAACCACGCGTACATGTGTATCCTTGCCCGGGAAAACTTCCTCTTTTCTTCCCATCGGTTAGGGGGGAGAAGAGGATTTTTGCACTAAAACCAAATCGTTTGGTTTTAACTGCATGTGGGTGGTGCGCCACTTGTAGCAGTTCTGGAGGTGCGTGAGGTCATCTCGCGTCCAACCTCTCCAGAACTGTTCGTGGAATTTTGAGTCGCTCTCCAACGCGTAAGTCGCGTGAGCTTTTCAGTTTCCACTGATTTTTTACCGGAAGTGCATTTATTGAACTTCCGATGAAAAGTGGCCCGGTGTGATACGCATAATTCTCTGGACAATCACTTCAAGCGGCGATCGTTCGCGAGTTTAAACTCGCTTCGATCTTGCAGAGCAATTTCTGCATTTCCTCGCTTGTGTGAGTGCAGTCTCCGAGTATGCGTCTCAGATGTTGTTTCACCGATTTCACACCGATTTGTTACTTATCACCGAACTCGATGCGCCTGTACAGTGCGACGTCGAGGCGGTGTTGGTATTGATATTTGAAGTCGAACTTTTCGTTTTCGGCTTCGACCGTGCTGGTCTACGTGGTGGGGCGTCCGTACGCCTCTCCTCACGATGACCGTACGAGTTATTCGCAAACGGTCTTGGATTATTTTCTTCCCGGTTTTGCGCGTAATGCAGCAGGAAATGGTGCTTGCCACTGCACTTCGCGCATACTTCGGGGCTTTGGCACCGTAGCACTGTGTGGGTGGAGGCCAGGCATTGTACACACCAATGGCGACCCTGCACAAATTGGCTACGTGTCTTTTCCGGCAAAACCAAAAAGGAGCTGCAATGCAATAAGCTGTGCGGTCCGGTACAGAATCCGCACATCTGCTTTTGCACAGGGCCAACCTGCCCTTCGGCGTCGGTTGTCGACCCTCGTCGCTGTGCAGCCGAGTCGGTTTCCAGAACGGCGTTATGGCTGCGCACGTGTCTCGAAGCAGATCTCGTTTCCCGAGTCCTGCTATGACTACGTGCGCTCAGTTTCGTGGCAGGCTCCAGCGCAGCCTCCCGACGCTTCTCGTCCATGGAGAGCAGTGCGCGGGTGTGCATCTCGATGAACCTCCGTACGTCCTCAAACGTAGGATATTCTGTCGAGAGGTTGAGCGTTTTCTGCCACTCTAACTCAAGCGCAGGCGAGAACTTTTGCTTCGCCAAATGCGCGAGTAACCAGTCCCGTTGCTGTTCGGGCGTACCCTTCTTATCGAGGGCAGCGAGCGCCTGTGTACAACCCACGGTGATCTGCTGCATGCTAGCCAGATCACCGGTATCAATTGGTTTTAGGAACAGGAGCTTATCCAGCAATTTTCCCGTGACCATGCGTGGGAGGCCGAAGGTGTTCTTCAGCTTCGACCATGCCACTGGAAAATTACGGCCGACGATCTCGATCGAAGCAATGGACGCTAGAGCTGGTCCCTCTAGGCAGGCATTCAGGTAATGCAATCTTTGCACATCTGACAGTCCTGCATTTCGTACGACCCCGGAGGTGAACAGGTCCTCGAAATGTTCCCATTCCTGAGGATCCCCTCCGAACTTGGGTAATCGTTGCTTCGGGAGCTCGATCGGTATGTTACTTTGAACTTCCGGTGTTGCTGGTTTGGTTTCAGCGCTCAGCCGGCCAAGTTCAGTAAGGACAAGATCCTGGAAATCCTGGAAATCGTCCTCGGCATTCCTCATATAATTCAGCTTAAAGATGTCGTGAGACGGTCTTTCCGCTGGAGGAATTTGTTTCCGCACGTTAGCATACTTGGTGCGTATATCGCGCCAAGTTTCTTTAGCGTGCTCGAGTTTTTCCTCAAGCATTCGCTCTGAGTACTTCGCTCGTCCTAGTTTTTTAAGGTTTACGCCCAGCCGTTTTAGTTGACCACATAGATCGACCAAGTCTTCGATTTCGTCGTCGAGGTCGATTTCTATGGATAACTGTGCTACGGCCATAGTGTGCGTTTTCGAGGAGCAATCAACTCGAAAAAACCTCTTACGTGGTTAACTTCACACGTGAAAAATGTGCACCCTTTTTTCCTGGCCCGATTAACCTCGTTTTAATCCGGCTCGAAGGACCTTTGTTTAAAGACCTTAACCGCCCCAAGGGGGGGGTTATTTTAGTCTGACGTGGTCCGGATTACGAGGGAAAGGACACTGGGAAAAAGTATTGAATAAATTGATGCACCAGAATTTGCTCAAGAAATTAAACGTTTATTTCAATCAAAAAAGAAAAAAAAGGAAAAAAACCGCCTAGACGTCGGTCCGACGTCTGGGGAAAAAAACCTGGGCCGGCTTCTCCTGGCCAAGTTCGCGATGTGTTGTTCTGTAACAAGGAAAGACAAGGCTGGATTTAAATACCTATTAACGCTTGACGCGTCGCCTCTCTCGCTCTATCTCGCACGCTCCTGTCTGTGCCGTTCGCACTCGAGAGCGGAGATTACAGACACGTCTCGACGAACTGAGATATGTATAAGTGGACTGTATTTATGAACGTTCTCACAAATCGAGAACCGTTCGATCGCTGTGCAGAAGAAGAGATCTAATTTCTCAATTGTCCGCTTTTTAGCGATCGTTGAATGCCGCAGGAAAGGACAACAGGTGGAGGTCGTAAAGCTCCAAATGCTGGCCAAACCGCAGTTTCTCACCGTTCCCTGCGTACAAGACGCGGTGTGGTGTAGCCCTTAACGGCGCACGTAGCGTCTTACGTTTAAAGGAGCATACACCACTGTGCTCATTATGCGTTGCTCTACGCACAGGGTACGTACTCACTGGCGGTCAAGGAGCGTTGCTCGAGCAGGTTGAGCTAAGAAGTCCGGAATTTCTTAGCCCCGACCTGAGAAACGGTGAGCCCACGTAGGGTATCGGTCAGAGACCACCCTAGGGGTGATATACAAAACCGTGCGGACAATTCAACTTGTCGCACGACCGCGTCAAATGCAGCAGTCCGTACGACAAATTCTTACACGACCGCGAGACTCAAACGTCACGTGAAGATAATCAGCCTCACACGACCGCGTCAAATGCAGCAGTCCGTGGAGAAATCAGTAGTGAGTTGGCCGTAGCCACTGGCCGAAACTGGACTTCCGACGACCGCTGGTTGCAGCGAGACGTTGGAAAGTCAGCCTCGCGACCGCGTCAAATGCAGCAGTCCGTGATAATGCCAGCCTCGCACGACCGCGTCAAATGCAGTAGTCCGTGGAGTCGTCAGTACTGATCGGGCCGTAGCCCTTGCTGAGACTGGAGTTTCGACACACGGGAAACGATTCTTATCTCGATTCCCCTTTCATGACCGCGTAGCACAAACGTCACATGAAAGTTGGACGAAAACCCACAGTCTTTTAAATTTTATTAATAATCTCGCCAAGCGGGAACCGAAGTTTTTCAATTCCCTCACACGACCACGTAACTCGAGCGTCACGTGCTATTCGGCGAGATTGTACAGTTAATAATCGGGGCTGATAAAACGCCTCACCGATTTAGTTAATTTTGAGCAACAATTTAAAATTCTCAACGAAAGGTTCGAGTGTTCTCAGAACCTATATTCGGAGATTTGGTTTCGTCGCGGAGCGGAATCGTTTGTCGATCTGCTCGCTGCGCGGACTCGCTATCGAGTCCCTAAGCTAAGAAGCGAACAGACATCCGCAGTCGCGGCCACGAGAGGGGTAATCACCACATCGCGGCGCTATCCCTGCTCTTCAATGTCTATCTCTTCTTAATTTCAATATTCCTCTACCCTCTCTGTTTATGGATCTTCGACGATCGATCCCAAGTAAATATATTGGGTCGATCACGTGACTGAGAGCAACCAACACTCGCGTATGGTTTTTCTAACCTGTATCGTTCCGTGTACCGAACTACGCATCAGAGAGTCTCTGGAATGTCGCGTACACGAAAAACAATATCGTACGAGGAATTTATGGTTCTCAGTTATAATTCACGTTAACTTGAATATTTCTCTAAACGGTTCTCAAATCCGTCAATTAACGCGATATTTAAACAATACGAAAGCACGAGACAGATGAGGGCAAATCCCAGACCTAACCGAGACATAGCGGCGTTATCCTCTAAAATATTAATCGCAACCAGGTTTAATTGACTGCTTCGGCGTGGAACCACATTACTACGTTATCTAAACCAGAAAAAACCCAGGATCTGGCAAACAAGTATGCGAGAAATGCGAAAGTACGAGCCAGATAAGGACAAATACCAGACCTAACACCGACATAACAGGCGTTATCCTCTAAAATATTAATCGCAACCTGGTTTAATTGACTGTTTCAGTGTGGTACCGCATTACTACGTGATCCAAACCAGGAACAGCCCAGGATCTGGCCAACAAGTATGCGAGAAATGCGAAATTACGAGCCAGATGAGGGAGTATTCCAGACCTAACCGAGACATAACCGGCGTTATCCTCTAAAATATTAATCGCCACCAGGTTTAATAGACTGTTACGGTGTGGAACCTCATTACTACGGGATCCAAACCAGAAAAAACCGAGGATCAGGCCAACAAGTATGCGAAAAATGCGAAAGTACGAGCCAGATCAGGGCAAATACCAGAACTAACCCAGACATAACCGGCGTTATCCTCTCAAATATTAATCGCAACCAGGTTTAATTGACTGTTTCGGTGTGGAACCTCATTACTACGGGATCCAAATCAGAAAAAACCCAGGATCTGGCCAACAAGTATGCGAAAAATGCGAAAGTACGAGCCAGATGAGGGCAAATCCCAGACCTCACCGAGACATAGCCGGCGTTATCCTCTAAAATATTAATCGCAACCAGGTATAATTGACTGTTTCGGTCTGGTACCGCATTAGTACGTGAACCAAACCAGAAAAAGGCCAGGATCTGGCCAACAAGTATGCGAAAAATGCGAAAGTACGAGCCAGATAAGGGCAAATACCAGAACTAACCCAGTCATAACCAGCGTTATCCTCTAAAATACTAATCGGGACCAGCTTCTATTGACTGTTTCAGTGTGGTACCACATTGCTACGTGACCCAAACCAAAAAAAGCCCAGGATCTGGCAATCAAGTATGCGAAAAATGCGAAAGTACGAGCCAGATAAGGGCAAATACCAGAACTAACCCAGACATAACCAGCGTTATTCTCTAAAATACTAATCGGGACCAGCTTTTATTGACTGTTTCGGTGTGGTACCACATTACTACGTGACCCAAACCAAAAAAAGCCCAGGATCTGGCAATCAAGTATGCGAAAAATGCGAAAGTACGAGCCAGATGATTGCAAATACCAGAACTAACCCAGACATAACCAGCGTTATCCTCTAAAATATTAATCGGAACCAGCTTTAATTGACTGTTCCAGTGTGGTCCCACATTACTACTTGGTCCAAGCCAGAAAAAGGCCAGGATCTGGCCACCAAGTATGCGAAAAATGCGAAAGTACGAGCCAGATGAGGGCAAATACCAGACCTAACCCAGACATAACCGGCGTTATCCTTTAAAATATTAATCGCAACCAGGTTCAATTGACTGTCTGAGTGTGGTCCCACATTACTACTTGGTCCAAGCCAGAAAAAGGCCAGGATCTGGCCACCAAGTATGCGAAAAATGCGAAAGTACGAGCCAGATGAGGGCAAATCCCAGACCTAACCGAGACATAACCGGCATTATCCTCTAAAATATTAATCGCAACCACCTTCTATTGACTGTTTCGGTGTGGTACCACATCACAACGTGGTCCAAGCCAGAAAAAGGGCAGGATCTGGCCAACAATTATGCGAGAAATGCGAAAGTACGTGCCAGATGAGGGCAAATCCCAGACCTAACCTAGACATAACCGGCGTTAGCCTCTAAAATATTACTCGAAACCAGGTTTAATTGATTGTTTCGGCGTAAAACCACATTACTACGAGATCCAAACCAGTAAAAGCCCAGGGTCTGGCCAACAAGTATGCGAAAAATGCGAAACTACGAACCAGATGAGGGCCAATCCCAGACCTCACCGAGACATAACCGGCGTTATCCTCTCAAATATTAATCGCTGCCAGGTTTAATTGACTGTTTCGGTGTGGCACCACATTACTACGGGATCCAAACCAGAAAAAACCCAGGATCTGGCCAACAAGTAGGCGAATAACGCGAAGGTATGAGCCAGATGATTGCAAATACCAGAACTAACCCAGACGTAACCAGCGTTATCCTCTAAAATACTAATCGGGGCCAGCTTCTATTGACTGTTTCTGTGTGGTACCATATTACTACGTGATCCAAACCAGAGAAAGCCCAGGATCTGGCCAACAAGTATGCGAAAAATGCGAAAGTACGAGCCAGATAAGGGCAAATACCAGATTTAACCCAGACATAACCGGCGTCATCCTCTAAAATATTAATCGGAACCAGGTTTAATTGACTGCTTCGGTGTGGAACCACATTACGATGGGATCCAAACCACAAAAAACCCAAGATCTGGCCAAGAAGTACGCAAAAGTTGCGATAGTATGGGCCAGATGATTGCAAATACCAGAACTAACCCAGACATAACCAGGGTTATCCTCTAAAATATTAATCGGAACAAGGTTTAATTGACTGTTTCAGTGTGGTATCTGATTACTACGTGGTCCAACCCAGAAAAAGGCCAGGATCTGGCCAACAAGTAAGCGAAAAACGCGAAAGTACGAGCCAGATAAGGGCAAATACCAGATTTAGCCCAGACATAACCAGCGTTATCCTCTCAAATATTAATCGCAACCAGGTTTAATTGACTGTTTCGGTGTGGAACCTCATTACTACGGGATCCAAATCAGAAAAAACCCAGGATCTGGCCAACAAGTATGCGAAAAATGCGAAAGTACGAGCCAGATGAGGGCAAATCCCAGACCTCACCGAGACATAGCCGGCGTTATCCTCTAAAATATTAATCGCAACCAGGTATAATTGACTGTTTCGGTCTGGTACCGCATTAGTACGTGAACCAAACCAGAAAAAGGCCGGGATCTGGGCAACAAGTATGCGAAAAATGCGAAAGTACGAGCCAGATAAGGGCAAATACCAGAACTAACCCAGTCATAACCAGCGTTATCCTCTAAAATACTAATCGGGACCAGCTTCTATTGACTGTTTCAGTGTGGTACCACATTACTACGTGACCCAAACCAAAAAAAGCCCAGGATCTGGCAATCAAGTATGCGAAAAATGCGAAAGTACGAGCCAGATAAGGGCAAATACCAGAACTAACCCAGACATAACCAGCGTTATTCTCTAAAATACTAATCGGGACCAGCTTTTATTGACTGTTTCGGTGTGGTACCACATTACTACGTGACCCAAACCAAAAAAAGCCCAGGATCTGGCAATCAAGTATGCGAAAAATGCGAAAGTACGAGCCAGATGATTGCAAATACCAGAACTAACCCAGACATAACCAGCGTTATCCTCTAAAATATTAATCGGAACCAGCTTTAATTGACTGTTCCAGTGTGGTCCCACATTACTACTTGGTCCAAGCCAGAAAAAGGCCAGGATCTGGCCACCAAGTATGCGAAAAATGCGAAAGTACGAGCCAGATGAGGGCAAATACCAGACCTAACCCAGACATAACCGGCGTTATCCTTTAAAATATTAATCGCAACCAGGTTCAATTGACTGTCTGAGTGTGGTCCCACATTACTACTTGGTCCAAGCCAGAAAAAGGCCAGGATCTGGCCACCAAGTATGCGAAAAATGCGAAAGTACGAGCCAGATGAGGGCAAATCCCAGACCTAACCGAGACATAACCGGCATTATCCTCTAAAATATTAATCGCAACCACCTTCTATTGACTGTTTCGGTGTGGTACCACATCACAACGTGGTCCAAGCCAGAAAAAGGGCAGGATCTGGCCAACAATTATGCGAGAAATGCGAAAGTACGTGCCAGATGAGGGCAAATCCCAGACCTAACGTAGACATAACCGGCGTTAGCCTCTAAAATATTACTCGAAACCAGGTTTAATTGATTGTTTCGGCGTAAAACCACATTACTACGAGATCCAAACCAGTAAAAGCCCAGGGTCTGGCCAACAAGTATGCGAAAAATGCGAAACTACGAACCAGATGAGGGCCAATCCCAGACCTCACCGAGACATAACCGGCGTTATCCTCTCAAATATTAATCGCTGCCAGGTTTAATTGACTGTTTCGGTGTGGCACCACATTACTACGGGATCCAAACCAGAAAAAACCCAGGATCTGGCCAACAAGTAGGCGAATAACGCGAAGGTATGAGCCAGATGATTGCAAATACCAGAACTAACCCAGACGTAACCAGCGTTATCCTCTAAAATACTAATCGGGGCCAGCTTCTATTGACTGTTTCTGTGTGGTACCATATTACTACGTGATCCAAACCAGAGAAAGCCCAGGATCTGGCCAACAAGTATGCGAAAAATGCGAAAGTACGAGCCAGATAAGGGCAAATACCAGATTTAACCCAGACATAACCGGCGTCATCCTCTAAAATATTAATCGGAACCAGGTTTAATTGACTGCTTCGGTGTGGAACCACATTACGATGGGATCCAAACCACAAAAAACCCAAGATCTGGCCAAGAAGTACGCGAAAGTTGCGATAGTATGGGCCAGATGATTGCAAATACCAGAACTAACCCAGACATAACCAGGGTTATCCTCTAAAATATTAATCGGAACAAGGTTTAATTGACTGTTTCAGTGTGGTATCTGATTACTACGTGGTCCAACCCAGAAAAAGGCCAGGATCTGATCAACATGTGTGCGAAAAACGCGAAAGTATGAGCCAGATGATTGCATATACCAGAACTAACCGAGACATAACCAGCGTTCTCTTCTAAAATACTAATCGGAACCAGCTTGTATTGACTGTTTCGGTGTGGTACCGCATTACTACGTGATACAGACCAGAATAAGGGTAGGATCTGGCCAACAAGTATGCGAAAAATGCGAAAGTACGAGACAGATGAGGGCAAATCCCAGACCTAACCGAGAAATAACCGGCGCTATCCTCTAAAATATTAATCGCAACCAGGTTTAATTGACTGTCAGAGTGTGGTCCCACATTACTACTTGGTCCAAGCCAGAAAAAGGCCAGGACCTGGCCACCAAGTATGCGAAAACTGCGAAACTACGAGTCAGATGAGGGCAAATACCAGACCTAACCCAGACATAACCGGCGTTATCCTCTAAAATATTCATCGCAACCAGGTTTAATTGACTGCTTCGGTGTGGAACCACATTACTACGAGATCCAAACCAGTAAAAGCCCAGGGTCTGGCCAACAAGTATGCGAAAAATGCGAAACTACGAACCAGATTAGGGCCAATCCCAGACCTCACCGAGACATAACCGGCGTTATCCTCTCAAATATTAATCGCAACCAGGTTTTATTGACTGTTTCGGTGTGGTACCGGACAACTACGTGATCCAAACCAGAAAAAGGCCAGGATCTGATCAACATGTGTGCGAAAAACGCGAAAGTATGAGCCAGATGATTGCATATACCAGAACTAACCGAGACATAACCAGCGTTCTCTTCTAAAATACTAATCGGAACCAGCTTTTATTGCCTGTCTCAGTGTGGTGCCACATATCTACGTGATCCAAACCAGAAAAAACCCTGGATCTGGCCAACAAGTATGCAAGAAATGCGAAAGTACGAGCCAGATGAGGGCAAATACCAGAGCTAACCCAGACATAACCAGCGTTCTCCTCTAAAATACTAATCGGAACCAGCTTTTATTGACTGTTTCAGTGTGGTACCACATTACTATGTGATCCAAACCAAAAAGAGCCCAGGATCTGACCATCAAGTATGCGAAAAATGCGAAAGTACGAGCCAGATGAGGGCAAATACCAGCCCTAACCCAAACATAATCGGCGTTATCCTCTAAAATAATAATCGCAACCAGGTTTAATTGGCTGTTTCAGTGTGGTACCGCATTACTACGTGATCCAAACCAGAAAAAGTCCAGGATCTGGCCAACAAGTAGGCGAAAAACGCGAAGGTATGAGCCAGATGATTGCAAATACCAGAACTAACCCAGACGTAACCAGCGTTAACCTATAAAATACTAATCGGGACCAGCTTTTATAACCTGTTTCAGTGTGGTACCGCATTACTACGTGATCCAAACCAGAAAAAGGCCAGGATCTGGCCGACATGTATGCGAAAAATGCGGAAGTACGAGCCAGATGAGGGCAAATACCAGCCCTAACCCAAACATAACCGGCGTTATCCACTAAAATATTAATCGCAACTAGGTTTAATAGACAGTTACGGTGTGGTACCGCATTACTACGTGATCCAAACCAGAAAAAGCCCAGGATCTGGCCGACAAGTAAGCGAAAAATGCGAAAGTACGAGCCAGATGAGGGCAAATACCAGACCTAACCCAGACATAGCCGGCGTTATCCTGTAAAATATTGATCGGAACCAGGTTTATTTGACTGTTTCAGTGTGGTACCACATTACTACGTGATCCAAACCAGAAAAAGCCCGGGATCTGGCCAACAAGTATACGAAAATTGCGAACGTATGAGACAGATGATTGCAAATACCAGACATATCCGAGACATAACCGGCGTTATCCTCTAAAATATTAATCGCAACCAGGTTTTATTGACTGTTTCGGTGTGGTACCGCATTACTACGTGATCCGAGCCAGAAAAAGGCCAGGATCTGGCCAACAAGTATGCGAAAAATGCAAAAGTACTAGCCAGATGAGGGCAAATCCCAGACCTAACCGAGACACAGCCGGCGTTATCCTCCAAAATATTAATCGCAACCAGGTTTACATGACTGTTACGGTGCGGTACCGCATTACTACGTGATCCAAACCAGAAAGAACCCTGGATCTGGCCAAGAAGTATGCGAAAAACGCGAAAGTATGCGCCAGATGATTGCATATACCAGAACTAACCCAGACATAACAAGCGTTATCCTCTAAAATACTAATCGGAACCAGCTTTTATTGACTGTTTCAGTATGGTACCACATTACTACGTGATCCAAACCAGAAAAAGCCCAGGATCTGGCCAACAAGTATGCGAAAAATGCGAAAGTACGAGCCAGATGAGGGCAAATCCCAGACCTAACCCAGACATAACCGGCGTTATCCTGTAAAATATTAATCGCAACCAGGTTTAATTGACAGTTTCTGTGTGGTACCGCATTACTACGTGGTCCAAGCCAGAAAAAGGGCAGGATCTGGCCAACAAGTATGCGAAAAATGCGAAAATTCGAGCCAGATGATTGCATATACCAGAACTAACCGAGACACAAGCAGTGTTCTCCTCTAAAATATTAATCGCAACCTGGTTTAATTGCCTGTTTTGGCGTGGTACCACATTACTACGTGGTCCAACCCAGAAAAGGCCAGGATCTTGCCAACAAGTAGGCGAAAAATGCGAAGGTACGAGCCAGATGACTGCAAATACCAGAACTAAGCCAGACATAACCGACGTTATCCTCTAAAATATTAATCGCCACCAGGTTTAATTGACTGTTTCGGTATGGAACCTCATTACTACGGGATCCAAACCAGAAAAAACCCAGGATCTGGCCAACAAGTATGCGAAAAACGCGAAGGTATGAGCCAGATGATTGCAAATACCAGAACTAACCCAGACGTAACCTGCATTAACCTCTAAAATACTATTCGGAACCAGGTTTAATTGACTGCTACGGTGTGGTACCGCATTACTACCTGATCCAAACCAGCAAAAGCCCAGGGTCTTGCCACAAGTAGGCGGAGAATGCGAAGGTACGAGCCAGATGATTGCAAATACCAGAACTAAACCAGACATAACCAGCGTTATCCTCTAAAATACTAATCGGAACCAGGTTTATTTGACTGTTTCAGTGTGGTACCACATTACTACGTGGTCCAAGCATGAAAAAGGCCAGGATCTGGCCATCAAGTATGCGAAAAATGCTAAATTACGAGCCAGATGAGGCAAAATGCCAGACCTAACCGAGACAAAACCGGCGTTATCCTCTAAAATATTAATCGCAACCAGGTTTATTTGACTGTTTCAGTGTGGTACCACATTACTACGTGGTCCAAGCATGAAAAAGGCCAGGAGCTGGCCCACAAGTATGCGAAAAATGCGAAATTACGAGCCAGATGAGGGCAAATTCCAGACATAACCGAGACATAACCGGCGTTATCCTCTAAAATATTAATCGCAACCAGGTTTTATTGACTGTTTCGGTGTGGTACCGCATTACTACGTGGTCCAAGCCAGAAAAACGCCAGGATCTGGCCAACAAGTATGCGAAAAACGCGAAAGTATGAGCCAGATGATTGCATATACTAGAACTAACCGAGACATAACCAGTGTTCTCCTCTAAAATATTAATCGCAACCAGGTTTCATTGCCTGTTTTTTCGTGGTACCACATTACTACGTGGTCCAAGCCAGAAAAAGGCCAGGATCTGGCCAACAAGTAGGCGAAAAATGCGAAAGTATGAGCCAGATGATTGCATATACCAGAACTAACCGAGACATAACCAGTGTTCTCCTCTAAAATATTAATCGCAACCAGGTTTAATTGCCTGTTTTGGCGTGGTACCACATTACTATGTGGTCCAAACCAGAAAAGGGCCAGGATCTCTCCAACATGTATGTGAAAAACGCGAAAGTATGAGCCAGATGATTGCATATACCAGAAATAACCGAGACATAACCGGCGTTATCCTCTAAAATATTAATCGCAACCAGGTTTAATTGCCTGTTTCGACGTGGTACCACATTACTACGTGGCCCGGGCCAGAAAAAGGACTGGATCTGGCCAACAAGTATGCGAAAAACGCGAAAGTATGAGCCAGATGACTGCAAATACCAGAACTAATCCAGACGTAACCTGCGTTATCCTCTAAAGTACTATTCGGAACCATCTTGTATTGACTGTTTGAGTCCGGTACCACATTACTACGTGATCCAAACCAGAAAAAGCCCAGGATCTGCCAACAAGTATGCGAGAAATGCGAAAGTACGAGCCAGATGATTGCAAATAGCAGAACTAACCCTAACATAACCAGTGTTCTCCTCTAAAATATTAATCGCAACCAGGTTTAATTGCCTGTTTTGGCGTGGTACCACATTACTACGTGGTCCAAGCCAGAAAAAGGCCAGGATCTGGCCAACAAGTATGCGAAAAATGCGTAAGTACTAGTCAGATGAGGGCAAATCCCAGACCTAACCGAGACATAACCGGCGTTATCCTCCAAAATACTAACCGCAACCAGGTTTAATTGACTGTTACGGTGTGGTACCGCATTACTACGTGATCCAAACCGGGAAAAGCCCAGGATCTTGCCAACAAGTAGGCGAAAAATGCGAAGGTACGAGCCAGATGATTGCAAATACCAGAACTGAACCAGACATAACCAGTGCTATCCTCTAAAATACTAATCGGAACCAGCTTTTATTGACTGTTTCAGTGTGGTACCACATTACTACGTGATCCAAACCAGAAAAAGCCCGGGATCTGGCCAACAAGTATGCGAAAATTGCGCAATTACGAGCCAGATGAGGGAAAATCCCAGACCTAAACGAGACATAACCGACGTTATCCTCTAAAATATTAATCGCCACCAGGTTTAATTGACCGTTTCGGTATGGAACCTCATTACTACGGGATCCAAACCAGAAAGAACCCAGGATCTGGCCAACAAGTATGCGAAAAACGCGAAAATATGAGCCAGATGATTGCAAATACCAGAACTAACCCAGACCTAACCTGCATTATCCTCTAAAATACTATTCGGAACCAGGTTTAATTGACTGTTACGGTGTGGTACCACATTACTACGTGATCCAAACCAGAAAAGGGCCAGGATCTGTCCAACATGTATGTGAAAAACGCGAAAGTATGAGCCAGATGATTGCATATACCAGAACTAACCGAGACATAACCAGTGTTCTCCTCTAAAATATTAATCGCAACCAGGTCTAATTGCCTGCTTTGGCGTGGTACCACATTAGTACGTGGTCCAAACCAGAAAAAGCCCAGGATCTGGCCAACGAGTATGCGAAAAACGCGAAAGTATGAGCCAGATGATTGCAAATACCAGAACTATCCCAGACATAACCAGCGTTATCCTCTAAAATATTAATCGCAACAAGGTTTAATTGACTGTTTCGGTGTGGTACCGCATTACTACGTGATCCAACCCAGAAAAAGGCCAGGATCTTGCCAACAAGAATGAGAAAAATGCGAAAGTATGAGCCAGATGATTGCAAATTCCAGAACTAACCCTGACATAACCAGCGTTATCCTCTAAAATACGAATCGGAACATGCTTTTAATGACTGTCTCAGTGTGGTACCACATTACTACGTGATCCACACCAGAAAAAGCCCAGGATCGGGCCAACAAGAAAGCGAAAAATGCGAAAGTACGAGCCAGATGAGGGAAAATCCCAGACCTAACCGAGACGTAACCGGCGTTATCCCATAAAATATTAACCGCAACGACGCTTAATTGACTGTTTCGGTGTGGTACCGCATTACTACGTGATCCAAACCAGAAAAAGGCCAGGATCTTGCCAACAAGTATGTGATAAAAGCGAAAGTACGAGCCAGATGGGGGCAAATACCAGACCTAACCCAGACAAACCAGCGTTATCCTCTAATATATTAATCGCAACCAGGTATAATTGACTGTTTCGGTGTGGAACCACATTAGTACGGGATCCAAACCAGAAAGAACCCAGGATCTGGCCAACAAGTATGCGAAAAACGCGAAAGTATGAGCCAGATGATTGCAAATACCAGAACTAATCCAGACGTAACCTGCGTTATCCTCTAAAACATTAATCGCAACCAGGTTTAATTGACTGTTTGAGTATGGTCCCACATTACTACTTGGTCTAAGCCAGAAAAAGGCCAGGATCTGGCCAACAAGTATGCGAAAAATGCGAAAGTACAAGACAGATGAGGGCAAATCCCAGACCTAACCCAGAAATAACCGGCGCTATCCTCCAAAATATTAATCGCAACCAGGTTTAATTGACTGTTTGAGTGTGGTACCGCATTACTACGTGATCCAAACCAGAAAAAGCCCAGGATCTTGCCAACAAGTAGGCGAAAAATGCGAAGGTACGAGCCAGATGATTGCAAATACCAGACCTAACCTAGACATAACCGGCGTTATCCTCTAAAATATTAATCGCAACCAGGTTTAATTGACAGTTTCGGTGTGGTACCGCATTACTACGTGATACAGACCAGAAAAAGGCCAGGATCTGGCCATCAAGTACGCGAAAAATGTGAAAGTACGAGACAGATGAGCGCAAATCCCAGACCTAACCGAGAAATAACCGTCGCTATCCTCTAAAATATTAATCGCAACCAGGTTTAATTGACTGTTTGAGTGTGGTACCGCATCACTACGTGATCCAAACCAGAAAAAACCCAGGATCTTGCCAACAGGTAGGCGAAAAATGCGAAGGTACGAGCCAGATGATTGCAAATACCAGAACTAACCCAGACAACACCAGCGTTATCCTCTAAAATACTAATCGGAACCAGCTTGTATTGACTGTTTCAGTGTGGCACCACATTACTACGTGATCCAAACCAGAAAAAGCCCAGGAACTGGCCAACATGTATGCGAAAAATGCGAAAGTACGAGCCAGATGAGGGCAAATTCCAGACCTAACCGAGACATGACCGGCGTTATCCTCTAAAATATTAATCGCAACCAGGTTTAATTGACTGTTTGAGTGTGGTACCGCATTACTACGTGATCCAAACCAGAAAAAACCCAGGATCTTGCCAACAAGTAGGCGAAAAATGCGAAGGTACGAGCCAGATGATTGCAAATAGCAGAACTAACCCAAACATAATCAGCGTTATCCCCTAAAATATTCATCGCAACCAGGCTTAATTGACTGCTTCGGTGTGGATCCACATTACGACGGGATCCAAACCACAAAAAACCCAAGATCTGGCCATCAAGTACGCGAAAATTGCGAAAGTATGAGCAAGATGAGGGCAAATCCCAGACCTAACCGAGACATAACCGGCGTTATCCTCTAAAATATTAATCGCAACCAGCTTCTATTGACTGTTTCGGTGTGGTACCACATCACTACGTGGTCCAAGCCAGAAAAAGAGCAGGATCTGGCCAGCAAGTATGCGAGAAATGCGAAAGTACGTGCCAGATGATTACAAATACCAGAACTAACCCAGCCATAACCAGCGTTATCCTCTAAAATATTAATCGCAACCAGGATTTATTGACTGTTTCGGTGTGGTACCGCATTACTACGTGATACAGACCAGAAAAAGGCCACGATCTTGCCAACAAGTATGCGAAAAATGCGAAAGTACGAGCCAGATGACGGCAAATCCCAGACCTAACCGAGACATGACCGGCGTTATCCTCTAAAATATTAATCGCAACCAGCTTCTATTGACTGTTTCGGTGTGGTACCACATCACTACGTGGTCCAAGCCAGAAAAAGGCCAGGATCTGGCCAACAAGTATGCGAAAAAGGCGAAAGTACGAGCCAGATGAGGGCAAATCCCAGACCTAACCGAGACATAACCGGCGTTATCCTCCAAAATATTCATCGCAACCAGGTTTAATTGACTGCTTCGGTGTGGAACCACATTACGACGGGATCCAAACCAGAAGCAGCCCAGGATCTGTCCAACATGTATGTGAAAAACGCGAAAGTATGAGCCAGATGATTGCATATACCAGAACTAACCGAGACATAACTGGCGTTATCCTCTAAAATATTAATCGCAACCAGGTTTAATTGCCTGTTTCGGCGTGGTACCACATTACTACGTGGCCCGGGCCAGAAAAAGGACTGGATCTGGCCCACAAGAATGCGAAAAATGCGAAGGTACGAGCCAGATGAGGGCAAATACCAGACCTAACCGAGACATAACCGGCGTTATCCTCTAAAATATTAATCGCAACCAGGTTTAATTGCCTGTTTCGGCGTGGTACCACATTACTACGTGGCCCGGGCCAGAAAATGACTGGATCTGGCCCACAAGAATGCGAAAAATGCGAAAGTATGAGCCAGATGAGGGCAAATCCCAGACCTAACCGAGATATAACTGGCGTTATCCTCTAAAATATTAATCGAACCCAGGTTTAATTGACTATTTCGGTGTGGAGCGTCATTATTACGGGATCCAAACCAGAAAAAGCTCAGGATCTAGCCAACATGTTGGCGAAAAATGCGAAGGTACTAGCCAGATGAGGGCAAATCCCAGAACTAACCGAGACATAACCGGCGTTATCCTCTAAAATATTAATCGCAATCAGGATTAATTGACTGTTTCGGTCTGGTACCGCATTAGTACGTGATCCAAACCAGAAGCAGCCCAGGATCTGGCCAACAAGTATGCGAGAAATGCGAAAGTACGAGCCAGATAAGGGCAAATCCCAGACCTGACCCAGACATAACCGGCGTTATCCTCCGAAATATTAACCGCAACCAGGTTTAATTGCCTGTTTCGGCGTGGTACCACATTACTACATTTTCCGGGCCAGAAAAAGGCAAGGATCTGGCCAACAAGTATGCGAGAAATGCGAAAGTACGAGCCAGATAAGGGCAAATCCCAGAACTAACCGAGACATAACCGGCGTTATCCTCTAAAATATTAATCGCAACCAGGTTTAATTGACAGTTTCGGTGTGGTACCGCACTACTACGTGATCTAAACCAGGGAAAGGCCAGGATCTGGCCAACAAGTATGCGAGAAATGCGAAAGTACGAGCCAGATGAGGGCAAATGCCAGACCTAACCGAGACATAACCGGCGTTATCCACTAAAATATTAATCGCAATCAGTTTTAATTGCCTGTTTCGGCGTGGTACCACATTACTACATTATCCGGGCCAGAAAAAGGCCAGGATCTGGCCAACAAGTATGCGAGAAATGCGAAAGTACGAGACAGATGAGGCCAAATCCCAGACCTAACCGAGACATAACCAGCGTCATCCTCGAAAATATTAATCGCAACCAGGTTTAATTGACTGTTTCGGTGTGATACCACATCACTACGTGGTCTAAGCCAGAAAAAGGCCAGGATCTGGACAACAAGTATGCGAGAAATGCAAAAGTATGTGCCAGATGAGGCCAAATCCCAGACCTAACCGAGACATAACCGGCGTTATCCTCCAAATTATTAACCGCAACCAGGTTTAATTGACTGCTACGGTGTGGTACCGCATTACTACGTGGTAGGGGCCAGAAAAAGGACAGGATCTGGCCCACAGGAATGCGAAAAATGCGAAGGTACGAGCCAGATGAGGGCAAATCCCAGACCTAACCGAGACATAACCGGCGTTATCCTCTAAAATATTAATCGCAACCAGGTTCAATTGACTGTTTCAGTGTGGTACCAAATTACTACGTGGTCCAAGCCAGAAAAAACCCAAGATCTGGCTAACAAGTACGCGATAATTGCGAAAGTATGATCCAGATGATTGCAAATACCAGAACTGACCCAGACATAACCAGCGTTATCCTCTAAAATATTAATCGCAACCAGGTTTAAGTGACTGTTTCGGTGTGGTACCGCAATACTACGTGATACAGACCAGAAAAATGCCAGGATCTGGCCAACAAGTATGCGAAAAATGCGAAAGTACGAGACAGATGAGGGCAAATCCCAGACCTAACCGAGACATAACCGGCGTTATCCTCTAAAATATTAATCGCAACCAGGTTTAATTGACTGTTTCGGTGTGGTACCGCATTACTACGTGATTGAAACCAGGAAAAGGCCAGGATCTGGCCAACAAGTATGCGAGAAATGCGAAAGTACGAGCCAGATGAGGGCAAATACCAGACCTTACCGAGACATAACCGGCGTTATCCTCTAAAATATTAATCGCAACCAGGATTAGTTGACTGTTTCGGTCTGGTACCGCATTAGTACGTGATCCAAACCAGAAACAGCCCAGGATCTGGCCAACAAGTAGGCGAAAAATGCGAAGGTACGAGCCAGATGATTGCAAATACCAGAACCAGCCCAGACATAACCGGCGTTATCCTCCAAAATATTAACCGCAACCAGGTTTAATTGACTGTTACGGTGTGGTACCGCTTTACTACGTGGTCCGGGCTATTAAAAAGCCCAGGATCTTGCCAACAAGTTTGCGAGAAATGCGAAAGTACGAGCCAGATAAGGGCAAATCCCAGACCTAACCCAGACATAACCGGCGTTATCCTCCAAAATATTAACCGCAACCAGGTTTAATTGACTGTTACGGCGTGGTACCGCATTACTACGTGATCCAAACCAGAAACAGCCCAGGATCTGGCCAACAAGTACGCGAGAAATGCGAAAGTACGAGCCAGATAAGGGCAAATCCCAGACCTAACCCAGACATAACCGGCGTTATCCTCCAAAATATTAACCGCAACCAGGTTTAATTGACTGTTACGGTGTGGTACCGCATTACTACGTGATCCAAACCAGAAAAAGCCCACGATCTTGCCAACAAGTAGGCGGAAAATGCGAAGGTACGAGCCAGATGATTGCATATACCAGAACTAACAGAGACATAACCAGCGTTCTCCTCTAAAATATTAATCGCAACCAGGCTTAATTGACTGTTTTGGTCTGGTACCGCATTAGTACGTGACCCAAACCAGAAACAGCCCAGGATCTGGCCAACAAGTATGCGAGAAATGCGAAAGTACGAGCCAGATGAGGGCAAATCCCAGACCTAACCCAGACATAACCGGCGTTATCCTCCAAAATATTGACCGCAACCAGGTTTAATTGACTGCTACGGTGTGGTACCGCATTACTACGTGGTAGGGGCCAGAAAAAGGACAGGATCTGGCCCACAGGAATGCGAAAAATGCGAAGGTACGAGCCAGATGAGGGCAAATCCCAGACCTAACAGAGATATAACCGGCGTTATCCTCTAAAATATTAATCGCAACCAGGATTAATTGACTGTTTCGGTGTGGAGCGTTATTATTGCGGGATCCAAGCCAGAAAAAGCTCAGGATCTAGCCAACAAGTTGGCGAAAAATGCGAAGGTACTAGCCACATGAGGGCAAATCCCAGAACTAACCGAGACATAACCGGAGTTGTCCTCTAAAATATCAATCGCAACCAGGATTAATTGACTGTTTTGGTCTGGTACCGCATTAGTACGTGATCCAAACCAGAAACAGCCCAGGATCTGGCCAACAAGTATGCGAGAAATGCGAAAGTACGAGCCAGATAAGGGCAAATCCCAGACCTAACCCAGACATAACCGGCGTTATCCTCCAAAATATTAACCGCAACCAGGTTTAATTGACTGTTTGAGTGTGGTACCGCATTACTACGTGATCCAAACCAGAAAAAACCCAGGATCTTGCCAACAAGTAGGCGAAAAATGCGAAGGTACGAGCCAGATGATTGCAAATAGCAGAACTAACCCAAACATAATCAGCGTTATCCCCTAAAATATTCATCGCAACCAGGCTTAATTGACTGCTTCGGTGTGGATCCACATTACGACGGGATCCAAACCACAAAAAACCCAAGATCTGGCCATCAAGTACGCGAAAATTGCGAAAGTATGAGCCAGATGAGGGCAAATCCCAGACCTAACCGAGACATAACCGGCGTTATCCTCTAAAATATTAATCGCAACCAGCTTCTATTGACTGTTTCGGTGTGGTACCACATCACTACGTGGTCCAAGCCAGAAAAAGAGCAGGATCTGGCCAACAAGTATGCGAGAAATGCGAAAGTACGTGCCAGATGATTACAAATACCAGAACTAACCCAGCCATAACCAGCGTTATCCTCTAAAATATTAATCGCAACCAGGATTTATTGACTGTTTCGGTGTGGTACCGCATTACTACGTGATACAGACCAGAAAAAGGCCACGATCTTGCCAACAAGTATGCGAAAAATGCGAAAGTACGAGCCAGATGACGGCAAATCCCAGACCTAACCGAGACATGACCGGCGTTATCCTCTAAAATATTAATCGCAACCAGCTTCTATTGACTGTCTCGGTGTGGTACCACATCACTACGTGGTCCAAGCCAGAAAAAGGCCAGGATCTGGCCAACAAGTATGCGAAAAAGGCGAAAGTACGAGCCAGATGAGGGCAAATCCCAGACCTAACCGAGACATAACCGGCGTTATCCTCCAAAATATTCATCGCAACCAGGTTTAATTGACTGCTTCGGTGTGGAACCACATTACGACGGGATCCAAACCAGAAGCAGCCCAGGATCTGTCCAATATGTATGTGAAAAACGCGAAAGTATGAGCCAGATGATTGCATATACCAGAACTAACCGAGACATAACCGGCGTTATCCTCTAAAATATTAATCGCAACCAGGTTTAATTGCCTGTTTCGGCGTGGTACCACATTACTACGTGGCCCGGGCCAGAAAAAGGACTGGATCTGGCCCACAAGAATGCGAAAAATGCGAAGGTACGAGCCAGATGAGGGCAAATACCAGACCTAACCGAGACATAACCGGCGTTATCCTCTAAAATATTAATCGCAACCAGGTTTAATTGCCTGTTTCGGCGTGGTACCACATTACTACGTGGCCCGGGCCGGAAAAAGGACCGGATCTAGCCCACAAGAATGCGAAAAATGCGAAGGTACGAGCCAGATGAGGGCAAATCCCAGACCTGACCGAGATATAACCGGCGTTATCCTCTAAAATATTAATCGAACCGAGGTTTAATTGACTGTTTCGGTGTGGAGCGTCATTATTACGGGATCCAAACCAGAAAAAGCTCAGGATCTAGCCAACATGTTGGCGAAAAATGCGAAGGTACTAGCCAGATGAGGGCAAATCCCAGAACTAACCGAGACATAACAGGCGTTATCCTCTAAAATATTAATCGCAACCAGGATTAATTGGCTGTTTCGTTCTGGTACCGCATTAGTACGTGATCCAAACCAGAAGCAGCCCAGGATCTGGCCAACAAGTATGCGAGAAATGCGAAAGTACGAGCCAGATAAGGGCAAATCCCAGACCTGACCCAGACATAACCGGCGTTATCCTCCAAAATATTAACCGCAACCAGGTTTAATTGCCTGTTTCGGCGTGGTACCACATTACTACATTGTCCGGGCCAGAAAAAGGCCAGGATCTGGCCAACAAGTATGCGAGAAATGCGAAAGTACGAGACAGATGAGGCCAAATCCCAGACCTAGCCGAGACATAACAAGCGTCATCCTCTAAAATATTAATCGCAACCAGGTTTAATTGACTGTTTCGGTGTGGTACCACATCACTACGTGGTCCAAGCCAGAAAAAGGCCAGGATCTGGACAACAAGTATGCGAGAAATGCAAAAGTATGTGCCAGATGAGGCCAAATCCCAGACCTAACCGAGACATAACCGGCGTTATCCTCTAAAATATTAATCGCAACCAGTTTTAATTGCCTGTTTCGGCGTGGTACCACATTACTACATTGTCCGGGCCAGAAAAAGGCCAGGATCTGGCCAACAAGTATGCGAGAAATGCGAAAGTACGAGACAGATGAGGCCAAATCCCAGACCTAGCCGAGACATAACCAGCGTCATCCTCTAAAATATTAATCGCAACCAGGTTTAATTGACTGTTTCGGTGTGGTACCGCATTACTACGTGATGTAAACCAGGAAAAGGCCAGGATCTGGCCAACAAGTATGCGAGAAATGCGAAAGTACGAGCCAGATGAGGGCAAATACCAGACCTTACCGAGACATAACCGGCGTTATCCTCTAAAATATTAATCGCAACCAGGATTAATTGACTGTTTCGGTCTGGTACCGCATTAGTACGTGATCCAAACCAGAAACAGCCCAGGATCTGGTCAACAAGTAGGCGGAAAATGCGAAGGTACGAGCCAGATGATTGCATATAGCAGAACTAACAGAGACATAACCAGAGTTCTCCTCTAAAATATTAATCGCAACCAGGCTTAATTGACTGTTTTGGTCTGGTACCGCATTAGTACGTGACCCAAACCAGAAACAGCCCAGGATCTAGCCAACACGTATGCGAGAAATGCGAAAGTACGAGCCAGATAAGGGCAAATCCCAGACCTAAACCAGACATAACCGGCGTTATCGTCCAAAATATTAACCGCAACCAGGTTTAATTGACTGTTACGGTGTGGTACCGCATTACTACGTGGTAGGGGCCAGAAAAAGGACAGGATCTGGCCCACAGGAATGCGAAAAATGCGAAGGTACGAGCCAGATGAGGGCAAATCCCAGACCTAACCGAGATATAACCGGCGTTATCCTCTAAAATATTAATCGCAACCAGGATTAATTGACTGTTTCGGTGTGGAGCGTCATTATTACGGGGTCCAAACCAGAAAAAGCTCAGGATCTAGCCAACAAGTATGCGAGAAATGCGAAAGTACGAGCCAGATAAGGGCAAATCCCAGACCTAACCCAGACATAACCGGCGTTATCCTCCAAAATATTAACCGCAACCAGGTTTAATTGACTGTTACGGTGTGGTACCGCATTACTACGTGATCCAAACCAGAAAAGGCCCAGGATCTTGCCAACAAGTAGGCGGAAAATGCGAAGGTACGAGCAAGATGATTGCAAATTCCAGACATAACCAGCGTTATCCCCTAAAATATTAATCGCAACCAGGATAAATTGACTCTTTCGGTGTGGAACCACATTACGACGGGATACAAACCAGAAAAAACCCAAGATCTGGCCAACAAGTATGCGAGAAATGCGTAAGCACGAGCCAGATGGGGGCAACTACCAGACCTAACCCTGACATAACCGGCGTTATCCTCTAAAATATTAATCGCAACCAGCTTCTATTGACTGTTTCGGTGTGGTACCACATTACTACGTGATCGAAGCCGGAAAAAGGCCACGATCTGGCCAACAAGTATGCGTAAAATGCGAAAGTACGAGCCAGATGAGGGCAAATCCCACAACTAACCGTGACATAACCGGCGTTATCCTCCAAAATATTCATCGCAACCAGGTTTAATTGACTGCTTCGGTGTGGAACCACATTTCGACGGGATCCAAACCACAAAAAACCCAAGATCTGGCCAACGAGTACGCGAAAATTGCGAAGGTATGAGCCAGATGATTGCATATACCAGAACTATCCCAGACATAACCAGCGTTATCCTCTAAAATATTAATCGCAACCAGGATTAATTGACTGTTTCGGTGTGGTACCACACCACTACGTGGTCCAAGCCAGAAAAAGGCCAGGATCTGGACAACAAGTATGCGAGAAGTGCGAAAGTACGTGCCAGATGAGGCCAAATCCCAGACCTAACCGAGACAAAACCGGCGTTATCCGTTAAAATATTAATCGCAACCAGGTTTAATTGACTGTTTCAGTGTGGTACCAAATTGCTACGTGGTCCAAGCCAGAAAAAACCCAAGATCTGGCAATCAAGTACGCGAAAATTGCGAGAGTATGATCCAGATGATTGCAAATACCAGAACTAACCCAGACATAACCAGCGTTATCCTCTAAAATATTAATCGCAACCAGGTTTAATTGACTGTTTCGGTGTGGTACCGCAATACTACGTGATACAGACCAGAAAAATGCCAGAATCTGGCCAACAAGTATGCGAAAAATGCGAAAGTACGAGACAGATGAGGGCAAATCCCAGACCTAACCGAGACATAACCGGCGTTATCCTCTAAACTATTAATCGCAACCAGGTTTAATTGACTGTTTCGGTGTGGTACCGCATTACTACGTGATGTAAACCAGGAGAAGGCCAGGATCTGGCCAACAAGTATGCGAGAAATGCGAAAGTACGAGCCAGATGAGGGCAAATACCAGACCTTACCGAGACATAACCGGCGTTATCCTCTAAAATATTAATCGCAACCAGGATTAATTGACTGTTTCGGTCTGGTACCGCATTAGTACGTGATCCAAACCAGAAACAGCCCAGGATCTGGTCAACAAGTAGGCGAAAAATTCGAAGGTACGAGCCAGATAAGGGCAAATCCCAGACCTAACCCAGACATAACCGGCGTTATCCTCCAAAATATTAACCGCAACCAGGTTTAATTGACTGTTACGGCGTGGTACCGCATTACTACGTGATCCAAACCAGAAACTGCCCAGGATCTGGCCAACAAGTACGCGAGAAATGCGAAAGTACGAGCCAGATAAGGGCAAATCCCAGACCTAACCCAGACATAACCGGCGTTATCCTCCAAAATATTAACCGCAACCAGGTTTAATTGACTGTTACGGTGTGGTACCGCATTACTACGTGATCCAAACCAGAAAAAGCCCAGGATCTTGCCAACAAGTAGGCGGAAAATGCGAAGGTACGAGCCAGATGATTGCATATACCAGAACTAACAGAGACATAACCAGAGTTCTCCTCTAAAATATTAATCGCAACCAGGCTTAATTGACTGTTTTGGTCTGGTACCGCATTAGTACGTGACCCAAACCAGAAACAGCCCAGGATCTAGCCAACACGTATGCGAGAAATGCGAAAGTACGAGCCAGATAAGGGCAAATCCCAGACCTAACCCAGACATAACCGGCGTTATCCTCCAAAATATTAACCGCAACCAGGTTTAATTGACTGTTACGGTGTGGTACCGCATTACTACGTGGTAGGGGCCAGAAAAAGGACAGGATCTGGCCCACAGGAATGCGAAAAATGCGAAGGTACGAGCCAGATGAGGGCAAATCCCAGACCTAACCGAGATATAACCGGCGTTATCCTCTAAAATATTAATCGCAACCAGGATTAATTGACTGTTTCGGTGTGGAGCGTCATTATTACGGGGTCCAAACCAGAAAAAGCTCAGGATCTAGCCAACAAGTATGCGAGAAATGCGAAAGTACGAGCCAGATAAGGGCAAATCCCAGACCTAACCCAGACATAACCGGCGTTATCCTCCAAAATATTAACCGCAACCAGGTTTAATTGACTGTTACGGTGTGGTACCGCATTACTACGTGATCCAAACCAGAAAAGGCCCAGGATCTTGCCAACAAGTAGGCGGAAAATGCGAAGGTACGAGCAAGATGATTGCAAATACCAGACATAACCAGCGTTATCCCCTAAAATATTAATCGCAACCAGGATAAATTGACTCTTTCGGTGTGGAACCACATTACGACGGGATACAAACCAGAAAAAACCCAAGATCTGGCCAACAAGTATGCGAGAAATGCGTAAGCACGAGCCAGATGGGGGCAACTACCAGACCTAACCCTGACATAACCGGCGTTATCCTCTAAAATATTAATCGCAACCAGCTTCTATTGACTGTTTCGGTGTGGTACCACATTACTACGTGATCGAAGCCGGAAAAAGGCCACGATCTGGCCAACAAGTATGCGAGAAATGCGAAAGTACGAGCCAGATGAGGGCAAATACCAGACCTTACCGAGACATAACCGGCGTTATCCTCTAAAATATTAATCGCAACCAGGATTAATTGACTGTTTCGGTCTGGTACCGCATTAGTACGTGATCCAAACCAGAAACAGCTCAGGATCTGGTCAACAAGTAGGCGAAAAATTCGAAGGTACGAGCCAGATGATTGCAAATACCAGAACTAACCCAGACATAACCGGCGTTATCCTCCAAAATATTAACCGCAACCAGGTTTAATTGACTGTTACGGTGTGGTACCGCATTACTACGTGGTCCGGGCTAGAAAAAGCCCAGGATCTTGCCAACAAGTTTGCGAGAAATGCGAAAGGACGAGCCAGATAAGGGCAAATCCCAGACCTAACCCAGACATAACCGGCGTTATCCTCCAAAATATTAACCGCAACCAGGTTTAATTGACTGTTACGGCGTGGTACCGCATTACTACGTGATCCAAACCAGAAACTGCCCAGGATCTGGCCAACAAGTACGCGAGAAATGCGAAAGTACGAGCCAGATAAGGGCAAATCCCAGACCTAACCCAGACATAACCGGCGTTATCCTCCAAAATATTAACCGCAACCAGGTTTAATTGACTGTTACGGTGTGGTACCGCATTACTACGTGATCCAAACCAGAAAAAGCCCAGGATCTTGCCAACAAGTAGGCGGAAAATGCGAAGGTACGAGCCAGATGATTGCATATACCAGAACTAACAGAGACATAACCAGAGTTCTCCTCTAAAATATTAATCGCAACCAGGCTTAATTGACTGTTTTGGTCTGGTACCGCATTAGTACGTGACCCAAACCAGAAACAGCCCAGGATCTAGCCAACACGTATGCGAGAAATGCGAAAGTACGAGCCAGATAAGGGCAAATCCCAGACCTAACCCAGACATAACCGGCGTTATCCTCCAAAATATTAACCGCAACCAGGTTTAATTGACTGTTACGGTGTGGTACCGCATTACTACGTGGTAGGGGCCAGAAAAAGGACAGGATCTGGCCAACAAGTATGCGAAAAATGCGAAAGTACGAGACAGATGAGGGCAAATCCCAGACCTAACCGAGACATAACCGGCGTTATCCTCTAAACTATTAATCGCAACCAGGTTTAATTGACTGTTTCGGTGTGGTACCGCATTACTACGTGATGTAAACCAGGAGAAGGCCAGGATCTGGCCAACAAGTATGCGAGAAATGCGAAAGTACGAGCCAGATGAGGGCAAATACCAGACCTTACCGAGACATAACCGGCGTTATCCTCTAAAATATTAATCGCAACCAGGATTAATTGACTGTTTCGGTCTGGTACCGCATTAGTACGTGATCCAAACCAGAAACAGCCCAGGATCTGGTCAACAAGTAGGCGAAAAATTCGAAGGTACGAGCCAGATAAGGGCAAATCCCAGACCTAACCCAGACATAACCGGCGTTATCCTCCAAAATATTAACCGCAACCAGGTTTAATTGACTGTTACGGCGTGGTACCGCATTACTACGTGATCCAAACCAGAAACTGCCCAGGATCTGGCCAACAAGTACGCGAGAAATGCGAAAGTACGAGCCAGATAAGGGCAAATCCCAGACCTAACCCAGACATAACCGGCGTTATCCTCCAAAATATTAACCGCAACCAGGTTTAATTGACTGTTACGGTGTGGTACCGCATTACTACGTGATCCAAACCAGAAAAAGCCCAGGATCTTGCCAACAAGTAGGCGGAAAATGCGAAGGTACGAGCCAGATGATTGCATATACCAGAACTAACAGAGACATAACCAGAGTTCTCCTCTAAAATATTAATCGCAACCAGGCTTAATTGACTGTTTTGGTCTGGTACCGCATTAGTACGTGACCCAAACCAGAAACAGCCCAGGATCTAGCCAACACGTATGCGAGAAATGCGAAAGTACGAGCCAGATAAGGGCAAATCCCAGACCTAACCCAGACATAACCGGCGTTATCCTCCAAAATATTAACCGCAACCAGGTTTAATTGACTGTTACGGTGTGGTACCGCATTACTACGTGGTAGGGGCCAGAAAAAGGACAGGATCTGGCCCACAGGAATGCGAAAAATGCGAAGGTACGAGCCAGATGAGGGCAAATCCCAGACCTAACCGAGATATAACCGGCGTTATCCTCTAAAATATTAATCGCAACCAGGATTAATTGACTGTTTCGGTGTGGAGCGTCATTATTACGGGGTCCAAACCAGAAAAAGCTCAGGATCTAGCCAACAAGTATGCGAGAAATGCGAAAGTACGAGCCAGATAAGGGCAAATCCCAGACCTAACCCAGACATAACCGGCGTTATCCTCCAAAATATTAACCGCAACCAGGTTTAATTGACTGTTACGGTGTGGTACCGCATTACTACGTGATCCAAACCAGAAAAGGCCCAGGATCTTGCCAACAAGTAGGCGGAAAATGCGAAGGTACGAGCAAGATGATTGCAAATACCAGACATAACCAGCGTTATCCCCTAAAATATTAATCGCAACCAGGATAAATTGACTCTTTCGGTGTGGAACCACATTACGACGGGATACAAACCAGAAAAAACCCAAGATCTGGCCAACAAGTATGCGAGAAATGCGTAAGCACGAGCCAGATGGGGGCAACTACCAGACCTAACCCTGACATAACCGGCGTTATCCTCTAAAATATTAATCGCAACCAGCTTCTATTGACTGTTTCGGTGTGGTACCACATTACTACGTGATCGAAGCCGGAAAAAGGCCACGATCTGGCCAACAAGTATGCGAGAAATGCGAAAGTACGAGCCAGATGAGGGCAAATACCAGACCTTACCGAGACATAACCGGCGTTATCCTCTAAAATATTAATCGCAACCAGGATTAATTGACTGTTTCGGTCTGGTACCGCATTAGTACGTGATCCAAACCAGAAACAGCTCAGGATCTGGTCAACAAGTAGGCGAAAAATTCGAAGGTACGAGCCAGATGATTGCAAATACCAGAACTAACCCAGACATAACCGGCGTTATCCTCCAAAATATTAACCGCAACCAGGTTTAATTGACTGTTACGGTGTGGTACCGCATTACTACGTGGTCCGGGCTAGAAAAAGCCCAGGATCTTGCCAACAAGTTTGCGAGAAATGCGAAAGGACGAGCCAGATAAGGGCAAATCCCAGACCTAACCCAGACATAACCGGCGTTATCCTCCAAAATATTAACCGCAACCAGGTTTAATTGACTGTTACGGCGTGGTACCGCATTACTACGTGATCCAAACCAGAAACTGCCCAGGATCTGGCCAACAAGTACGCGAGAAATGCGAAAGTACGAGCCAGATAAGGGCAAATCCCAGACCTAACCCAGACATAACCGGCGTTATCCTCCAAAATATTAACCGCAACCAGGTTTAATTGACTGTTACGGTGTGGTACCGCATTACTACGTGATCCAAACCAGAAAAAGCCCAGGATCTTGCCAACAAGTAGGCGGAAAATGCGAAGGTACGAGCCAGATGATTGCATATACCAGAACTAACAGAGACATAACCAGAGTTCTCCTCTAAAATATTAATCGCAACCAGGCTTAATTGACTGTTTTGGTCTGGTACCGCATTAGTACGTGACCCAAACCAGAAACAGCCCAGGATCTAGCCAACACGTATGCGAGAAATGCGAAAGTACGAGCCAGATAAGGGCAAATCCCAGACCTAACCCAGACATAACCGGCGTTATCCTCCAAAATATTAACCGCAACCAGGTTTAATTGACTGTTACGGTGTGGTACCGCATTACTACGTGGTAGGGGCCAGAAAAAGGACAGGATCTGGCCCACAGGAATGCGAAAAATGCGAAGGTACGAGCCAGATGAGGGCAAATCCCAGACCTAACCGAGATATAACCGGCGTTATCCTCTAAAATATTAATCGCAACCAGGATTAATTGACTGTTTCGGTGTGGAGCGTCATTATTACGGGGTCCAAACCAGAAAAAGCTCAGGATCTAGCCAACAAGTATGCGAGAAATGCGAAAGTACGAGCCAGATAAGGGCAAATCCCAGACCTAACCCAGACATAACCGGCGTTATCCTCCAAAATATTAACCGCAACCAGGTTTAATTGACTGTTACGGTGTGGTACCGCATTACTACGTGATCCAAACCAGAAAAGGCCCAGGATCTTGCCAACAAGTAGGCGGAAAATGCGAAGGTACGAGCAAGATGATTGCAAATACCAGACATAACCAGCGTTATCCCCTAAAATATTAATCGCAACCAGGATAAATTGACTCTTTCGGTGTGCAACCACATTACGACGGGATACAAACCAGAAAAAACCCAAGATCTGGCCAACAAGTATGCGAGAAATGCGTAAGCACGAGCCAGATGGGGGCAACTACCAGACCTAACCCTGACATAACCGGCGTTATCCTCTAAAATATTAATCGCAACCAGCTTCTATTGACTGTTTCGGTGTGGTACCACATTACTACGTGATCGAAGCCGGAAAAAGGCCACGATCTGGCCAACAAGTATGCGAGAAATGCGAAAGTACGAGCCAGATGAGGGCAAATACCAGACCTTACCGAGACATAACCGGCGTTATCCTCTAAAATATTAATCGCAACCAGGATTAATTGACTGTTTCGGTCTGGTACCGCATTAGTACGTGATCCAAACCAGAAACAGCCCAGGATCTGGTCAACAAGTAGGCGAAAAATTCGAAGGTACGAGCCAGATGATTGCAAATACCAGAACTAACCCAGACATAACCGGCGTTATCCTCCAAAATATTAACCGCAACCAGGTTTAATTGACTGTTACGGTGTGGTACCGCATTACTACGTGGTCCGGGCTAGAAAAAGCCCAGGATCTTGCCAACAAGTTTGCGAGAAATGCGAAAGGACGAGCCAGATAAGGGCAAATCCCAGACCTAACCCAGACATAACCGGCGTTATCCTCCAAAATATTAACCGCAACCAGGTTTAATTGACTGTTACGGCGTGGTACCGCATTACTACGTGATCCAAACCAGAAACAGCCCAGGATCTGGCCAACAAGTACGCGAGAAATGCGAAAGTACGAGCCAGATAAGGGCAAATCCCAGACCTAACCCAGACATAACCGGCGTTATCCTCCAAAATATTAACCGCAACCAGGTTTAATTGACTGTTACGGTGTGGTACCGCATTACTACGTGATCCAAACCAGAAAAAGCCCAGGATCTTGCCAACAAGTAGGCGGAAAATGCGAAGGTACGAGCCAGATGATTGCATATACCAGAACTAACAGAGACATAACCAGAGTTCTCCTCTAAAATATTAATCGCAACCAGGCTTAATTGACTGTTTTGGTCTGGTACCGCATTAGTACGTGACCCAAACCAGAAACAGCCCAGGATCTAGCCAACACGTATGAGAGAAATGCGAAAGTACGAGCCAGATAAGGGCAAATCCCAGACCTAACCCAGATCTAACCGGCGTTATCCTCCAAATTATTAACCGCAACCAGGTTTAATTGACTGTTACGGTGTGGTACCGCATTACTACGTGATCGAAACCAGAAAAAGCCCAGGATCTTGCCAACAAGTAGGCGAAAAATGCGAAGGTACGAGCCAGATGAGGGCAAATCCCAGAACTAACCGTGACATAACCGGCGTCATCCTCCAAAATATTAATCGCCACGAGGTTTAATTGACTGTTACGGTGTGGTACCAAATTACTACGTGGTAGGGGCCAGAAAAAGGACAGGATCTGGCCCACAGGAATGCGAAAAATGCGAAGGTACGAGCCAGATGAGGGCAAATCCCAGACCTAACCGAGATATAACCGGCGTTATCCTCTAAAATATTAATCGCAACCAGGATTAATTGACTGTTTCGGTGTGGAGCGTCATTATTACGGGGTCCAAACCAGAAAAAGCTCAGGATCTAGCCAACAAGTATGCGAGAAGTGCGAAAGTACGTGCCAGATGAGGCCAAATCCCAGACCTAACCGAGACAAAACCGGCGTTATCCGTTAAAATATTAATCGCAACCAGGTTTAATTGACTGTTTCAGTGTGGTACCAAATTGCTACGTGGTCCAAGCCAGAAAAAACCCAAGATCTGGCAAACAAGTACGCGAAAATTGCGAGAGTATGATCCAGATGATTGCAAATACCAGAACTAACCCAGACATAACCAGCGTTATCCTCTAAAATATTAATCGCAACCAGGTTTAATTGACTGTTTCGGTGTGGTACCGCAATACTACGTGATACAGACCAGAACAATGCCAGGATCTGGCCAACAAGTATGCGAAAAATGCGAAAGTACGAGACAGATGAGGGCAAATCCCAGACCTAACCGAGATATAACCGGCGTTATCCTCTAAAATATTAATCGAACCCAGGTTTAATTGACTGTTTCGGTGTGGAGCGTCATTGTTACGGGATCCAAACCAGAAAAAGCTCAGGATCTAGCCAACAAGTAGGCGAAAAATGCGAAGGTACTAGCCAGATGAGGGCAAATCGCAGAACTAACCGAGACATAACCAGAGTTATCCTCTAAAATATTAATCGCAACCAGGTTTAATTGACTGTTTCGGTGTGGTACCGCAATACTACGTGATACAGACCAGAACAATGCCAGGATCTGGCCAACAAGTATGCGAAAAATGCGAAAGTACGAGCCAGATGATTGCCAATACCAGACCTAACCCAGACATAACCAGCGTTATCCTCTAAAATATTAATCGCAACCAGGATTAATTGACTGCTTCGGTGTGCTATCGCATTACTACGTGATCCAAACCAGAAAAAGCCCAGGATCTAGCCAACAAGTAGGCGAAAAATGCGAAGGTACTAGACAGATGAGGGCAAATACCAGAACTAACCGAGACATAAACGGCGTTATCCTCCAAAATATTAATCGCAACCAGGTTTAATTGACTGTTTCAGTGTGGTACCAAATTACTACGTGGTCCATGCCAGAAAAAACCCAAGATCTGGCCAACAAGTACGCGAAAATTGCGAAAGTATGATCCAGATGATTGCAAATACCAGACCTAACCGAGACATAACCGGCGTTATCCTCCAAAATATTAACCGCAACCAGGTTTAATTGACTGTTACGGTGTGGTACCGCATTACTACGTGATCGAAACCAGAAAAAGCCCAGGATCTTGCCAACAAGTAGGCGAAAAATGCGAAGGTACGAGCCAGATGAGGGCAAATCCCAGAACTAACCGTGACATAACCGGCGTCATCCTCCAAAATATTAATCGCCACGAGGTTTAATTGACTGTTACGGTGCGGTACCGCATTACTACGTGATCCAAAACAGAAAAAGCCCAGGATCTTGCCAACAAGGATGCGAAAAATGCGAAGGTACGAGCCAGATGAGGGCAAATCCCAGACCTAACCGAGATATAACCGGCGTTATCCTCTAAAATATTAATCGAACCCAGGTTTAATTGACTGTTTCGGTGTGGGGCGTCATTATTACGGGATCCAAACCAGAAAAAGCTCAGGATCTAGCCAACAAGTAGGCGAAAAATGCGAAGGTACTAGACAGATGAGGGCAAATCCCAGAACTAACCGAGACATAAACGGCGTTATCCTCTAAAATATTAATCGCAACCAGGATTAATTGACTGTTTCGGTCTGGTACCGCATTAGTACGTGATCAAACCAGAAACAGCCCAGGATCTGGCCAATAAGTACGCGAAAATTGCGAAAGTATGATCCAGATGATTGCAAATACCAGAACTAACCCAGACATAACCAGCGTTATCCTCTAAAATATTAATCGCAACAAGGTTTAATTGACTGTTTCGGTGTGGTACCGCAATACTACGTGATACAGACCAGAAAAATGCCAGGATCTGGCCAACAAGTATGCGAAAAATGCGAAAGTACGAGCCAGATGAGGGCAAATCCCAGAACTAACCGTGACATAACCGGCGTCATCCTCCAAAATATTAATCGCCACGAGGTTTAATTGACTGTTACGGTGCGGTACCGCATTACTACGTGATCCAAAACAGAAAAAGCCCAGGATCTTGCCAACAAGGATGCGAAAAATGCGAAGGTACGAGCCAGATGAGGGCAAATCCCAGACCTAACCGAGATATAACCGGCGTTATCCTCTAAAATATTAATCGAACCCAGGTTTAATTGACTGTTTCGGTGTGGGGCGTCATTATTACGGGATCCAAACCAGAAAAAGCTCAGGATCTAGCCAACAAGTAGGCGAAAAATGCGAGGGTACTAGACAGATGAGGGCAAATCCCAGAACTAACCGAGACATAAACGGCGTTACCCTCTAAAATATTAATCGCAACCAGGATTAATTGACTGTTTCGGTCTGGTACCGCATTAGTACGTGATCAAACCAGAAACAGCCCAGGATCTGGCCAATAAGTACGCGAAAATTGCGAAAGTATGATCCAGATGGTTGCAAATACCAGAACTAACCCAGACATAACCAGCGTTATCCTCTAAAATATTAATCGCAACAAGGTTTAATTGACTGTTTCGGTGTGGTACCGCAATACTACGTGATACAGACCAGAAAAATGCCAGGATCTGGCCAACAAGTATGCGAAAAATGCGAAAGTACGAGCCAGATGAGGGCAAATACCAGACCTAACCGAGACATAACCGGCGTTATCCTCTAAAATATTAATCGCAACCAGGTTTAATTGCCTGTTTCGGCGTGGTACCACATTACTACGTGGTCCGGGCCAGAAATAGGCCAGGATCTGGCCCACAAGAATGCGAAAAATGCGAAGGTACGAGCCAGATAAGTGCAAATCCCAGACCTAACCGAGACATAAGCGGCGTTATCCTCTAAAATATTAATCGCAACCAGGTTTAATTGACTGTTTCGGTGTGGTACCGCATTACTACGTGATCTAAACCAGGAAAAGGCCAGGATCTGGCCCACAAGAATGCGAAAAATGCGAAGGTACGAGCCAGATGAGGGCAAATCCCAGACCTAACCGAGATATAACCGGCGTTATCCTCTAAAATATTAATCGAACCCAGGTTTAATTGACTGTTTCGGTGTGGAGCGTCATTATTACGGGATCCAAACCAGAAAAAGCTCAGGATCTAGCCAACAAGTAGGCGAAAAATGCGAAGGTACTAGACAGATGAGGGCAAATCCCAGAACTAACCGAGACATAAACGGCGTTATCCTCTAAAATATTAATCGCAACCAGGATTAATTGACTGTTTCGGTCTGGTACCGCATTAGTACGTGATCAAACCAGAAACAGCCCAGGATCTGGCCAATAAGTACGCGAAAATTGCGAAAGTATGATCCAGATGATTGCAAATACCAGAACTAACCCAGACATAACCAGCGTTATCCTCTAAAATATTAATCGCAACAAGGTTTAATTGACTGTTTCGGTGTGGTACCGCAATACTACGTGATACAGACCAGAAAAATGCCAGGATCTGGCCAACAAGTATGCGAAAAATGCGAAAGTACGAGCCAGATGAGGGCAAATACCAGACCTAACCGAGACATAACCGGCGTTATCCACTAAAATATTAATCGCAACCAGGTTTAATTGCCTGTTTCGGCGTGGTACCACATTACTACGTGGTCCGGGCCAGAAATAGGCCAGGATCTGGCCCACAAGAATGCGAAAAATGCGAAGGTACGAGCCAGATAAGTGCAAATCCCAGACCTAACCGAGACATAAGCGGCGTTATCCTCTAAAATATTAATCGCAACCAGGTTTAATTGACTGTTTCGGTGTGGTACCGCATTACTACGTGATCTAAACCAGGAAAAGGCCAGGATCTGGCCCACAAGAATGCGAAAAATGCGAAGGTACGAGCCAGATGAGGGCAAATCCCAGACCTAACCGAGATATAACCGGCGTTATCCTCTAAAATATTAATCGAACCCAGGTTTAATTGACTGTTTCGGTGTGGAGCGTCATTATTACGGGATCCAAACCAGAAAAAGCTCAGGATCTAGCCAACAAGTAGGCGAAAAATGCGAAGGTACTAGACAGATGAGGGCAAATCCCAGAACTAACCGAGACATAAACGGCGTTATCCTCTAAAATATTAATCGCAACCAGGATTAATTGACTGTTTCGGTCTGGTACCGCATTAGTACGTGATCAAACCAGAAACAGCCCAGGATCTGGCCAATAAGTATGCGAGAAATGCGAAAGTACGAGCCAGATAAGGGCAAATACCAGACCAAACCCCGACATAACCGGCGTTATCCTCCAAAATATTAACCGCAACCAGGTTTAATTGACAGTTACGGTGTGGTACCGCATTACGACGGGATACAAACCAGAAAATGCCCTGGATCTGGCCAACAAGTATGCGAGAAATGCGAAAGTATGAGCCAGATGATTGCAAATTCCACAACTAACCCAGACATAACCAGCGTTATCCTCTGAAATATTAAACGCAACCAGGTTTAATTGACTGCTTCGGTGTGGTACCGCATTACTACGTGATCCAAACCAGAAAAAGCCCAGGATCTTGCCAACAAGTAGGCGGAAAATGCGAAGGTACGAGCCAGATGATTGCAAATACCAGAACTAACCCAGACATAACCAGCGTTATCCTCTAGAATATTAATCGCAACCAGGATTAATTGACTGTTTCGGTGTGGAACCACATTACGACGGGATACAAACCAGAAAATGCCCTGGATCTGGCCAACAAGTATGCGAGAAATGCGAAAGTATGAGCCAGATGATTGCAAATACCAGAACTTACCCAGACATAACCAGCGTTAGCCTCTGAAATATTAATCGCAACCAGGTTTAATTCACTGCTTCGGTGTGGTACCACAATACTACGTGGTCCGGGCCAGAAAAAGGCCAGGATCTGGCCCACAAGAGTGCGAAAAATGCGAAAGTATGATCCAGATGATAGCAAATACCAGAACTAACCCAGACATAACCAGAGTTATCCTGTAAAATATTAATCGCAACCAGGTTTAATTGACTGTTTCGGTGTGGTACCGCAATACTACGTGATACAGACCAGAAAAATGCCAGGATCTGGCCAACAAGTATGCGAAAAATGCGAAAGTACGAGCCAGATGAGGGCAAATACCAGACCTAACCGAGACATAAACGGCGTTATCCTCTAAAATATTAATCGCAACCAGGATTAATTGACTGTTTCGGTCTGGTACCGCATTAGTACGTGATCAAACCAGAAACAGCCCAGGATCTGGCCAATAAGTATGCGAGAAATGCGAAAGTACGAGCCAGATAAGGGCAAATACCAGACCTAACCCAGACATAACCGGCGTTATCCTCCAAAATATTAACCGCAACCAGGTTTAATTGACTGTTACGGTGTGGTACCGCATTACTACGTGATCCAAACCAGAAAAAGCCCACGATCTTGCCAACAAGTAGGCGGAAAATGCGAAGGTACGAGCCAGATGATTGCAAATACCAGAACTAACCCAGACATAACCAGCGTTATCCTCTAAAATATTAATCGCAACCAGGATTATTTGACTGTTTCGGTGTGGAACCACATTACGACGGGATACAAACCAGAAAATGCCCTGGATCTGGCCAACAAGTATGCGAGAAATGCGAAAGTATGAGCCAGATGATTGCAAATTCCACAACTAACCCAGACATAACCAGCATTATCCTCTGAAATATTAAACGCAACCAGGTTTAATTGACTGCTTCTGTGTGGTACCGCATTACTACGTGATCCAAACCAGAAAAAGCCCAGGATCTTGCCAACAAGTAGGCGAAAAATGCGAAGGTACGAGCCAGATGTGGGCAAATCCCAGAACTAACCGTGACATAACCGGCGTTATCCTCCAAAATATTAATCGCAACCAGGTTTAATTGACTGTTACGGTGCGGTACCGCATTACAACGTGATCCAAACCAGAAAAAGCCCAGGATCTTGCCAACAAGTAGGCGGAAAATGCGAAGGTACGAGCCAGATGATTGCAAATACCAGAACTAACCCAGACATAACCAGCGTTATCCTCTAAAATATTAATCGCAACCAGGATTAATTGACTGTTTCGGTGTGGAGCCACATTACGACGGGATACAAACCAGAAAATGCCCTGGATCTGGCCAACAAGTATGCGAGAAATGCGAAAGTACGTGCCAGATGTGGCCAAATTCCAGACCTAACCGAAACATAACCGGCGTTAACCTCTAAAATATTAATCGCAACCAGGTTTAATTGACTGTTTCAGTGTGGTACCAAATTACTACGTGGTCCATGCCAGAAAAAACCCAAGATCTGGCCAACAAGTACGCGAAAATTGCGAAAGTATGATCCAGATGATTGCAAATACCAGAACTAACCCAGACATAACCAGCGTTATCCTCTAAAATATTAATGGCAACAAGGTTTAATTGACTGTTTCGGTGTGGTACCGCAATACTACGTGATACAGACCAGAAAAATGCCAGGATGTGGCCCACAAGAATGCGAAAAATGCGAAGGTACGAGCCAGATGAGGGCAAATCCCAGACCTAACCGAGATATAACCGGCGTTATCCTCTAAAATATTAATCGAACCCAGGTTTAATTGACTGTTTCGGTGTGGAGCGTCATTATTACGGGATCCAAACCAGAAAAAGCTCAGGATCTAGCCAACAAGTAGGCGAGAAATGCGAAAGTACGAGCCAGATAAGGGCAAATACCAGACCAAACCCAGACATAACCGGCGTTATCCTCCAAAATATTAACCGCAACCAGGTTTAATTGACTGTTACGGTGTGGTACCGCATTACGACGGGATACAAACCAGAAAATGCCCTGGATCTGGCCAACAAGTATGCGAGAAATGCGAAAGTATGAGCCAGATGATTGCAAATTCCACAACTAACCCAGACATAACCAGCGTTATCCTCTGAAATATTAAACGCAACCAGGTTTAATTGACTGCTTCGGTGTGGTACCGCATTACTACGTGATCCAAACCAGAAAAAGCCCAGGATCTTGCCAACAAGTAGGCGAAAAATGCGAAGGTACGAGCCAGAGGTGGGCAAATCCCAGAACTAACCGTGACACAACCGGCGTTATCCTCCAAAATATTAATCGCAACCAGGTTTAATTGACTGTTACGGTGCGGTACCGCATTACTACGTGATCCAAACCAGAAAAAGCCCGGGATCTTGCCAACAAGTAGGCGGAAAATGCGAAGGTACGTGCCAGATGATTGCAAATACCAGAACTAACCCAGACATAACCAGCGTTATCCTCTAAAATATTAATCGCAACCAGGATTAATTGCTTGTTTCGGCGTGGTACCACATTACTACGTGGTCCGGGCCAGAAATAGGCCAGGATCTGGCCCACAAGAATGCGAAAAATGCGAAGGTACGAGCCAGATAAGGGCAAATCCCAGACCTAACCGAGACATAACCGGCGTTATCCTCTAAAATATTACTCGCAACCAGGTTTAATTGACTGTTTCGGTGTGGTACCGCATTACTACGTGATCTAAACCAGGAAAAGGCCAGGATCTGGCCAACAAGTAGGCGAAAAATGCGAAGGTACGAGCCAGATAAGGGCAAATCCCAGACCTAACCGAGACATAACCGGCGTTATCCTCTAAAATATTAGTCGCAACCAGGTTTAATTGACTGTTTCGGTGTGGTACCGCATTACTACGTGATCTAAACCAGGAAAAGGCCAGGATCTGGCCAACAAGTAGGCGAAAAATGCGAATGTACGTGTCGGATGAGGCCAAATCCCAGACCTAACCGAGACATAACCGGCGTTATCCTCTAAAATATTAATCGCAACCAGGTTTAATTGACTGTTTCAGTGTGGTACCAAATTACTACGTGGTCCAAGCCAGTAAAAACCCAAGATCTGGCTAACAAGTACGCGAAAATTGCGAAAGTATGATCCAGATGATTGCAAATACCAGAACGAACCCAGCCATAACCAGCGTTATCCTCTGAAATATTAATCGCAACCAGGATTAATTGACTGTTTCGGCGTGGTACCACATTCCTACGTGGTCCGGGCCAGAAAATGGCCAGGATCTGGCCCACAAGAATGCGAAAAATGCGAAGGTACGAGCCAGATGAGGGCAAATCCCAGACCTAACCGAGACATAACCGGCGTTATCCTCTAAAATATTTATCGCAACCAGGCTTAATTGACTGTTTCGGTGTGGTACCGCATTACTACGTGATCTAAACCAGGAAAAGGCCAGGATCTGCCCAACAAGTAGGCGAAAAATGCCAAGGTACGAGCCAGATGAGGGCAAATCCCAGAACTAACCGAGACATAACCGGCGTAATCCTCTAAAATATTAATCGCAACCAGGATTAATTGACTGTTTCGGCGTGGTACCACATTACTACGTGGTCCGGGCCAGAAAAAGGCCAGGATCTGGCCCACAAGAATGCGAAAAATGCGAAGGTACGAGCCAGATGAGGGCAAATCCCTGACCTAACCGAGATATAACCGGCGTTATCCTCTAAAATATTAATCGAACCCAGGTTTAATTGACTGTTTCGGTGTGGAGCGTCATTATTACGGGATCCAAACCAGAAAAAGCTCAGGATCTAGCCATCAAGTAGGCGAAAAATGGGAAGGTACTAGACAGATGAGGGCAGATCCCAGAACTAACCGAGACATAAACGGCGTTATCCTCTAAAATATTAATCGCAACCAGGATTAATTGACTGTTTCGGTCTGGTACCGCATTAGTACGTGATCAAACCAGAAACAGCCCAGGATCTGGCCAATAAGTATGCGAGAAATGCGAAGGACGAGCCGGATAAGGGCAAATACCAGACCAAACCCAGACATAACTGGCGTTATCCTCCAAAATATTAACCGCAACCAGGTTTAATTGACTGTTACGGTGTGGTACCGCATTACGACGGGATACAGACCAGAAAATGCCCTGGATCTGGCCAACAAGTATGCGAGAAATGCGAAGGTATGAGCCAGATGATTGCAAATTCCACAACTAACCCAGACATAACCAGCGTTATCCTCTGAAATATTAAACGCAACCAGGTTTAATTGACTGCTTCGGTGTGGTACCGCATTACTACGTGATCCAAACCAGAAAAAGCCCAGGATCTTGCCAACAAGTAGGCGAAAAATGCGAAGGTACGAGCCAGATGTGGGCAAATCCCAGAACTAACCGTGACATAACCGGCGTTATCCTCCAAAATATTAATCGCAACCAGGTTTAATTGACTGTTACGGTGCGGTACCGCATTACTACGTGATCCAAACCAGAAAAAGCCCTGGATCTTGCCAACAAGTAGGCGGAAAATGCGAAGGTACGAGCCAGATGATTGCAAATACCAGAACTAACCCAGACATAACCAGCGTTATCCTCTAAAATATTAATCGCAACCAGGATTAATTGACTGTTTCGGTGTGGAGCCACATTACGACGGGATACAAACTAGAAAATGCCCTGGATCTGGCCAACAAGTATGCGAGAAATGCGAAAGTACGTGCCAGATGTGGCCAAATTCCAGACCTAACCGAGACATAACCGGCGTTATCCTCTAAAATATTAATCGCAACCAGGTTTAATTGCCTGTTTCGGCGTGGTACCACATTACTACGTGGCCCGGGCCAGAAATAGGCCAGGATCTGGCCCACAGGAATGCGAAAAATGCGAAGGTACGAGCCAGATAAGGGCAAATCCCAGACCTAACCGAGACATAACCGGCGTTATCCTCTAAAATATTAATCGCAACCAGGTTTAATTGACTGTTTCGGTGTGGTACCGCATTACTACGTGATCTAAACCAGGAAAAGGCCAGGATCTGGCCAACAAGTAGGCGAAAAATGCGAAAGTACGTGCCAGATGAGGCCAAATCCCAGACCTAACCGAGACATAACCGGCGTTATCTTCTAAAATATTAATCGCAACCAGGTTTAATTGACTGTTTCAGTGTGGTACCAAATTACTACGTGGTCCAAGCCAGTAAAAACCCAAGATCTGGCTAACAAGTACGCGAAAATTGCGAAGGTACGAGCCAGATGAGGGCAAATCCCAGACCTAACCGAGACATAACCGGCGTTATCCTCTAAAATATTTATCGCAACCAGGCTTAATTGACTGTTTCGGTGTGGTACCGCATTACTACGTGATCTAAACCAGGAAAAGGCCAGGATCTGCCCAACAAGTAGGCGAAAAATGCGAAGGTACGAGCCAGATGAGGGCAAATCCCAGAACTAACCGAGACATAACCGGCGTAATCCTCTAAAATATTAATCGCAACCAGGATTAATTGACTGTTTCGGCGTGGTACCACATTACTACGTGGTCCGGGCCAGAAAAAGGCCAGGATCTGGCCCACAAGAATGCGAAAAATGCGAAGGTACGAGCCAGATGAGGGCAAATCCCTGACCTAACCGAGATATAACCGGCGTTATCCTCTAAAATATTAATCGAACCCAGGTTTAATTGACTGTTTCGGTGTGGAGCGTCATTATTACGGGATCCAAACCAGAAAAAGCTCAGGATCTAGCCATCAAGTAGGCGAAAAATGCGAAGGTACTAGACAGATGAGGGCAGATCCCAGAACTAACCGAGACATAAACGGCGTTATCCTCTAAAATATTAATCGCAACCAGGATTAATTGAATGTTTCGGTCTGGTACCGCATTAGTACGTGATCAAACCAGAAACAGCCCAGGATCTGGCCAATAAGTATGCGAGAAATGCGAAGGACGAGCCGGTTAAGGGCAAATACCAGACCAAACCCAGACATAACTGGCGTTATCCTCCAAAATATTAACCGCAACCAGGTTTAATTGACTGTTACGGTGTGGTACCGCATTACGACGGGATACAAACCAGAAAATGCCCTGGATCTGGCCAACAAGTATGCGAGAAATGCGAAGGTATGAGCCAGATGATTGCAAATTCCACAACTAACCCAGACATAACCAGCGTTATCCTCTGAAATATTAAACGCAACCAGGTTTAATTGACTGCTTCGGTGTGGTACCGCATTACTACGTGATCCAAACCAGAAAAAGCCCAGGATCTTGCCAACAAGTAGGCGAAAAATGCGAAGGTACGAGCCAGATGTGGGCAAATACCAGAGCTAACCCAGACATAACCAGCGTTATCCTCTAAAATATTAATCGCAACCAGGTTTAATTGACTGTTTCGGTGTGGAGCCACATTACGACGGGATACAAACCAGAAAATGCCCTGGATCTGGCCAACAAGTATGCGAGAAATGCGAAAGTACGTGCCAGATGTGGCCAAATTCCAGACCTAACCGAAACATAACCGGCGTTAGCCTCTAAAATATTAATCGCAACCAGGTTTAATTGCCTGTTTCGGCGTGGTGCCACATTACTACGTGGCCCGGGCCAGAAATAGGCCAGGATCTGGCCCACAGGAATGCGAAAAATGCGAAGGTACGAGCCAGATAAGGGCAAATCCCAGACCTAACCGAGACATAACCGGCGTTATCCTCTAAAATATTAATCGCAACCAGGTTTAATTGACTGTTACGGTGCGGTACCACTTCACTACGTGATCTAAACCAGAAGAAGCCCTGGATCTTGCCAACAAGTAGGCGGAAAATGCGAAGGTACGAGCCAGATGATTGCAAATACCAGAACTAACCCAGACATAACCAGCGTTATCCTCTAAAATATTAATCGCAACCAGGATTAATTGACTGTTTCGGTGTGGAGCCACATTACGACGGGATACAAACCAGAAAATGCCCTGGATCTGGCCAACAAGTATGCGAGAAATGCGAAAGTACGTGCCAGATGTGGCCAAATTCCAGACCTAACCGAAACATAACCGGCGTTAGCCTCTAAAATATTAATCGCAACCAGGTTTAATTGACTGTTACGGTGCGGTACCACTTCACTACGTGATCTAAACCAGAAGAAGCCCTGGATCTTGCCAACAAGTACGCGAAAATTGCGAGAGTATGATCCAGATGATTGCGAATACCAGAACTAACGCAGACATAACCAGCGTTATCCTCTAAAATATTAATCGCAACCAGGTTTAATTGACTGTTTCGGTGTGGTACCGCAATACTACGTGATACAGACCAGAAAAATGCCAGGATCTGGCTAACAAGTATGCGAAAAATGCGAAAGTACGAGCCAGATGAGGGCAAATACCAGACCTAACCGAGACATAACCGGCGTTATCCTCTAAAATATTAATCGCAACCAGGTTTAATTGCCTGTTTCGGCGTGGTGCCACATTACTACGTGGCCCGGGCCAGAAATAGGCCAGGATCTGGCCCACAGGAATGCGAAAAATGCGAAGGTACGAGCCAGATAAGGGCAAATCCCAGACCTAACCGAGACATAACCGGCGTTATCCTCTAAAATATTAATCGCAACCAGGTTTAATTGACTGTTTCGGTGTGGTACCGCATTACTACTTGATCTAAACCAGGAAAAGGCCAGGATCTGGCCAACAAGTAGGCGAAAAATGCGAAAGTACGTGCCAGATGAGGCCAAATCCCAGACCTAACCGAGACATAACCGGCGTTATCTTCTAAAATATTAATCGCAACCAGGTTTAATTGACTGTTTCAGTGTGGTACCAAATTACTACGTGGTCCAAGCCAGTAAAAACCCAAGATCTGGCTAACAAGTACGCGAAAATTGCGAAAGTATGATCCAGATGATTGCAAATACCAGAACTAACCCAGCCATAACCAGCGTTATCCTCTGAAATATTAATCGCAACCAGGATTAATTGACTGTTTCGGCGTGGTACCACATTCCTACGTGGTCCGGGCCAGAAAATGGCCAGGATCTGGCCCACAAGAATGCGAAAAATGCGAAGGTACGAGCCAGATGATTGCAAATACCAGAGCTAACCCAGACATAACCAGCGTTATCCTCTAAAATATTAATCGCAACCAGGTTTAATTGACTGTTTCGGTGTGGTACCGCATTACTACGTGATACACACCAGAAAAAGGCCAGGATCTGGCCAACAAGTATGCCAAAAATGCGAAAATACGAGCCAGATGACGGCAAATACCAGACCTAAACGAGACATAACCGGCGTTATCCTCTAAAATATTAATCGCAACCAGGTTTAATTGACTGTTTCGGTCTGGTACCGCATTAGTACGTGATCCAAGCCAGAAAAAGGCCGGGATCTGGCCAACAAGTATGCGAAAAATGCGAAAGTACGAGCCAGATGAGGGCAAATACCAGACCTAACCCAGACATAACCGGCGTTATACTCTAAAATATTAACCGGAACCAGGTTTATTTAACTGTTTCAGTGTGGTACCAATTTACTACGTGGTCCAAGCCAGAGAAAGGCCAGGATCTGGCCAACAAGTATGCGAAAAATGCGAAAGTACGAGCCAGATGATTGCAAATACCAGAACTAACCCAGACATAACCAGCGTTATCCTCTAAAATATTAATCGCAACCAGGTTTAACTGACTGTTTCGGTGTGGTACCACATCACTACGTGATCTAAACCAGGAAAAGGCCAGGATCTGGCCAACAAGTATGCGAAAAATGCGAAAGTACGAGCCAGATGAGGGCAAATACCAGACCTAACCCAGACATAACCGGCGTTATCCTCTAAAATATTAATCGGAACCAGGTTTAATTAACTGTTTCAGTGTGGTACCAAATTACTACGTGGTCCAAGCCAGAGAAAGGCCAGGATCTGGCCAACAAGTATGCGAAAAATGCGAAAGTACGAGCCAGATGATTGCAAATACCAGAACTAACACAGACGTAACCAGCGTTATCCTCTAAAATATTAATCGCAACCAGGTTTAACTGACTGTTTCGGTCTGGTACCACTTCACTACGTGATCTAAACCAGGAAAAGGCCAGGATCTGGCCAACAAGAAGGCGAAAAATGCGAAGGTACTAGCCAGATGAGGGCAAATCCCAGAACTAACCGAGACATAACCGGCGTAATCCTCTAAAATATTAATCGCAACCAGGATTAATTGACTGTTTCGGTCTGGTACCGCATTAGTACGTGATCCAAGCCAGAAAAAGGCCGGGATCTGGCCAACAAGTATGCGAAAAATGCGAAAGTACGAGCCAGATGATTGCAAATACCAGAACTAACCCAGACATAACCAGCGCTATCCTCTAAAATATTAATCGCAACCAGGTTTAACTGACTGTTTCGGTGTGGTACAACATCACTACGTGATCTAAACCAGGAAAAGGCCAGGATCTGGCCAACAAGTAAGCGAAAAATGCGAAGGTACTAGCCAGATGAGGGCAAATCCCAGAACTAACCGAGACATAACCGGCGTAATCCTCTAAAATATTAATCGCAACCAGGTTTAACTGACTGTTTCGGTGTGGTACCACTTCACTACGTGATCTAAACCAGGAAAACGCCAGGATCTGGCCAACAAGTATGCGAAAAAAGCCAAAGTACGAGCCAGATGAGGGCAAATACCAGACCTAACCCAGACATAACCGGCGTTATCCTCTAAAATATTAATCGGAACCAGGTTTAATTAACTGTTTCAGTGTGGTACCAAATTACTACGTGGTCCAAGCCAGAGAAAGGCCAGGATCTGGCCAACAAGTATGCGAAAAATGCGAAAGTACGAGCCAGATGAGGGCAAATAACAGACCTAACCGAGACATAACCGGCGTTATCCTCTAAAATATTTATCGCAATCAGGCTTAATTGACTGCTTCGGTGTGGTACCGCATTACTACGTGATCTAACCCAGGAAAAGGCCAGGATCTGCCCAACAAGTAGGCGAAAAATGCGACGGTACGAGCCAGATGAGGGCAAATCCCAGAACTAACCGAGACATAACCGGCGTAATCCTCTAAAATATTAATCGCAACCAGGATTAATTGACTGTTTCGGCGTGGTACCACATTACTACGTGGTCCGGGCCAGAAAAAGGCCAGGATCTGGCCCACAAGAATGCGAAAAATGCGAAGGTACGAGCCAGATGAGGGCAAATCCCAGACCTAACCGAGATATAACCGGCGTTATCCTCTAAAATATTAATCGAACCCAGGTTTAATTGACTGTTTCGGTGTGGTACCGCATTACTACGTGATCTAAACCAGGAAAAGGCCAGGATCTGGCCAACAAGTAGGCGAAAAATGCGAAAGTACGTGTCAGATGAGGCCAAATCCCAGACCTAACCGAGACATAACCGGCGTTATCCTCTAAAATATTAATCGCAACCAGGTTTAATTGACTGTTTCAGTGTGGTACCAAATTACTACGTGGTCCAAGCCAGTAAAAACCCAAGATCTGGCTAACAAGTACGCGAAAATTGCGAAAGTATGATCCAGATGATTGCAAATACCAGAACGAACCCAGCCATAACCAGCGTTATCCTCTGAAATATTAATCGCAACCAGGATTAATTGACTGTTTCGGCGTGGTACCACATTCCTACGTGGTCCGGGCCAGAAAATGGCCAGGATCTGGCCCACAAGAATGCGAAAAATGCGAAGGTACGAGCCAGATGAGGGCAAATCCCAGACCTAACCGAGACATAACCGGCGTTATCCTCTAAAATATTTATCGCAACCAGGCTTAATTGACTGTTTCGGTGTGGTACCGCATTACTACGTGATCTAAACCAGGAAAAGGCCAGGATCTGCCCAACAAGTAGGCGAAAAATGCGAAGGTACGAGCCAGATGAGGGCAAATCCCAGAACTAACCGAGACATAACCGGCGTAATCCTCTAAAATATTAATCGCAACCAGGATTAATTGACTGTTTCGGCGTGGTACCACATTACTACGTGGTCCGGGCCAGAAAAAGGCCAGGATCTGGCCCACAAGAATGCGAAAAATGCGAAGGTACGAGCCAGATGAGGGCAAATCCCTGACCTAACCGAGATATAACCGGCGTTATCCTCTAAAATATTAATCGAACCCAGGTTTAATTGACTGTTTCGGTGTGGAGCGTCATTATTACGGGATCCAAACCAGAAAAAGCTCAGGATCTAGCCATCAAGTAGGCGAAAAATGGGAAGGTACTAGACAGATGAGGGCAGATCCCAGAACTAACCGAGACATAAACGGCGTTATCCTCTAAAATATTAATCGCAACCAGGATTAATTGACTGTTTCGGTCTGGTACCGCATTAGTACGTGATCAAACCAGAAACAGCCCAGGATCTGGCCAATAAGTATGCGAGAAATGCGAAGGACGAGCCGGATAAGGGCAAATACCAGACCAAACCCAGACATAACTGGCGTTATCCTCCAAAATATTAACCGCAACCAGGTTTAATTGACTGTTACGGTGTGGTACCGCATTACGACGGGATACAGACCAGAAAATGCCCTGGATCTGGCCAACAAGTATGCGAGAAATGCGAAGGTATGAGCCAGATGATTGCAAATTCCACAACTAACCCAGACATAACCAGCGTTATCCTCTGAAATATTAAACGCAACCAGGTTTAATTGACTGCTTTGGTGTGGTACCGCATTACTACGTGATCCAAACCAGAAAAAGCCCAGGATCTTGCCAACAAGTAGGCGAAAAATGCGAAGGTACGAGCCAGATGTGGGCAAATCCCAGAACTAACCGTGACATAACCGGCGTTATCCTCCAAAATATTAATCGCAACCAGGTTTAATTGACTGTTACGGTGCGGTACCGCATTACTACGTGATCCAAACCAGAAAAAGCCCTGGATCTTGCCAACAAGTAGGCGGAAAATGCGAAGGTACGAGCCAGATGATTGCAAATACCAGAACTAACCCAGACATAACCAGCGTTATCCTCTAAAATATTAATCGCAACCAGGATTAATTGACTGTTTCGGTGTGGAGCCACATTACGACGGGATACAAACTAGAAAATGCCCTGGATCTGGCCAACAAGTATGCGAGAAATGCGAAAGTACGTGCCAGATGTGGCCAAATTCCAGACCTAACCGAGACATAACCGGCGTTATCCTCTAAAATATTAATCGCAACCAGGTTTAATTGACTGTTTCGGTGTGGTACCGCATTACTACGTGATCTAAACCAGGAAAAGGCCAGGATCTGGCCAACAAGTAGGCGAAAAATGCGAATGTACGTGTCGGATGAGGCCAAATCCCAGACCTAACCGAGACATAACCGGCGTTATCCTCTAAAATATTAATCGCAACCAGGTTTAATTGACTGTTTCAGTGTGGTACCAATTTACTACGTGGTCCAAGCCAGTAAAAACCCAAGATCTGGCTAACAAGTACGCGAAAATTGCGAAAGTATGATCCAGATGATTGCAAATACCAGAACGAACCCAGCCATAACCAGCGTTATCCTCTGAAATATTAATCGCAACCAGGATTAATTGACTGTTTCGGCGTGGTACCACATTCCTACGTGGTCCGGGCCAGAAAATGGCCAGGATCTGGCCCACAAGAATGCGAAAAATGCGAAGGTACGAGCCAGATGAGGGCAAATCCCAGACCTAACCGAGACATAACCGGCGTTATCCTCTAAAATATTTATCGCAACCAGGCTTAATTGACTGTTTCGGTGTGGTACCGCATTACTACGTGATCTAAACCAGGAAAAGGCCAGGATCTGCCCAACAAGTAGGCGAAAAATGCGAAGGTACGAGCCAGATGAGGGCAAATCCCAGAACTAACCGAGACATAACCGGCGTAATCCTCTAAAATATTAATCGCAACCAGGATTAATTGACTGTTTCGGCGTGGTACCACATTACTACGTGGTCCGGGCCAGAAAAAGGCCAGGATCTGGCCCACAAGAATGCGAAAAATGCGAAGGTACGAGCCAGATGAGGGCAAATCCCTGACCTAACCGAGATATAACCGGCGTTATCCTCTAAAATATTAATCGAACCCAGGTTTAATTGACTGTTTCGGTGTGGAGCGTCATTATTACGGGATCCAAACCAGAAAAAGCTCAGGATCTAGCCATCAAGTAGGCGAAAAATGCGAAGGTACTAGACAGATGAGGGCAGATCCCAGAACTAACCGAGACATAAACGGCGTTATCCTCTAAAATATTAATCGCAACCAGGATTAATTGAATGTTTCGGTCTGGTACCGCATTAGTACGTGATCAAACCAGAAACAGCCCAGGATCTGGCCAATAAGTATGCGAGAAATGCGAAGGACGAGCCGGTTAAGGGCAAATACCAGACCAAACCCAGACATAACTGGCGTTATCCTCCAAAATATTAACCGCAACCAGGTTTAATTGACTGTTACGGTGTGGTACCGCATTACGACGGGATACAAACCAGAAAATGCCCTGGATCTGGCCAACAAGTATGCGAGAAATGCGAAGGTATGAGCCAGATGATTGCAAATTCCACAACTAACCCAGACATAACCAGCGTTATCCTCTGAAATATTAAACGCAACCAGGTTTAATTGACTGCTTCGGTGTGGTACCGCATTACTACGTGATCCAAACCAGAAAAAGCCCAGGATCTTGCCAACAAGTAGGCGAAAAATGCGAAGGTACGAGCCAGATGTGGGCAAATCCCAGAACTAACCGTGACATAACCGGCGTTATCCTCCAAAATATTAATCGCAACCAGGTTTAATTGACTGTTACGGTGCGGTACCACTTCACTACGTGATCTAAACCAGAAGAAGCCCTGGATCTTGCCAACAAGTAGGCGGAAAATGCGAAGGTACGAGCCAGATGATTGCAAATACCAGAACTAACCCAGACATAACCAGCGTTATCCTCTAAAATATTAATCGCAACCAGGATTAATTGACTGTTTCGGTGTGGAGCCACATTACGACGGGATACAAACCAGAAAATGCCCTGGATCTGGCCAACAAGTATGCGAGAAATGCGAAAGTACGTGCCAGATGTGGCCAAATTCCAGACCTAACCGAAACATAACCGGCGTTAGCCTCTAAAATATTAATCGCAACCAGGTTTAATTGACTGTTTCAGTGTGGTACCAAATTACTACGTGGTCCATGCCAGAAAAAACCCAAGATCTGGCCAACAAGTACGCGAAAATTGCGAGAGTATGATCCAGATGATTGCGAATACCAGAACTAACCCAGACATAACCAGCGTTATCCTCTAAAATATTAATCGCAACCAGGTTTAATTGACTGTTTCGGTGTGGTACCGCAATACTACGTGATACAGACCAGAAAAATGCCAGGATCTGGCTAACAAGTATGCGAAAAATGCGAAAGTACGAGCCAGATGAGGGCAAATACCAGACCTAACCGAGACATAACCGGCGTTATCCTCTAAAATATTAATCGCAACCAGGTTTAATTGCCTGTTTCGGCGTGGTGCCACATTACTACGTGGCCCGGGCCAGAAATAGGCCAGGATCTGGCCCACAGGAATGCGAAAAATGCGAAGGTACGAGCCAGATAAGGGCAAATCCCAGACCTAACCGAGACATAACCGGCGTTATCCTCTAAAATATTAATCGCAACCAGGTTTAATTGACTGTTTCGGTGTGGTACCGCATTACTACGTGATCTAAACCAGGAAAAGGCCAGGATCTGGCCAACAAGTAGGCGAAAAATGCGAAAGTACGTGCCAGATGAGGCCAAATCCCAGACCTAACCGAGACATAACCGGCGTTATCTTCTAAAATATTAATCGCAACCAGGTTTAATTGACTGTTTCAGTGTGGTACCAAATTACTACGTGGTCCAAGCCAGTAAAAACCCAAGATCTGGCTAACAAGTACGCGAAAATTGCGAAAGTATGATCCAGATGATTGCAAATACCAGAACTAACCCAGCCATAACCAGCGTTATCCTCTGAAATATTAATCGCAACCAGGATTAATTGACTGTTTCGGCGTGGTACCACACTCCTACGTGGTCCGGGCCAGAAAATGGCCAGGATCTGGCCCACAAGAATGCGAAAAATGCGAAGGTACGAGCCAGATGATTGCAAATACCAGAGCTAACCCAGACATAACCAGCGTTATCCTCTAAAATATTAATCGCAACCAGGTTTAATTGACTGTTTCGGTGTGGTACCGCATTACTACGTGATACACACCAGAAAAAGGCCAGGATCTGGCCAACAAGTATGCCAAAAATGCGAAAATACGAGCCAGATGACGGCAAATACCAGACCTAAACGAGACATAACCGGCGTTATCCTCTAAAATATTAATCGCAACCAGGTTTAATTGACTGTTTCGGTCTGGTACCGCATTAGTACGTGATCCAAGCCAGAAAAAGGCCGGGATCTGGCCAACAAGTATGCGAAAAATGCGAAAGTACGAGCCAGATGAGGGCAAATACCAGACCTAACCCAGACATAACCGGCGTTATACTCTAAAATATTAACCGGAACCAGGTTTATTTAACTGTTTCAGTGTGGTATCAAATTACTACGTGGTCCAAGCCAGAGAAAGGCCAGGATCTGGCCAACAAGTATGCGAAAAATGCGAAAGTACGAGCCAGATGATTGCAAATACCAGAACTAACCCAGACATAACCAGCGTTATCCTCTAAAATATTAATCGCAACCAGGTTTAACTGACTGTTTCGGTGTGGTACCACTTCACTACGTGATCTAAACCAGGAAAAGGCCAGGATCTGGCCAACAAGTATGCGAAAAATGCGAAAGTACGAGCCAGATGAGGGCAAATACCAGACCTAACCCAGACATAACCGGCGTTATCCTCTAAAATATTAATCGGAACCAGGTTTAATTAACTGTTTCAGTGTGGTACCAAATTACTACGTGGTCCAAGCCAGAGAAAGGCCAGGATCTGGCCAACAAGTATGCGAAAAATGCGAAAGTACGAGCCAGATGATTGCAAATACCAGAACTAACACAGACGTAACCAGCGTTATCCTCTAAAATATTAATCGCAACCAGGTTTAACTGACTGTTTCGGTCTGGTACCACTTCACTACGTGATCTAAACCAGGAAAAGGCCAGGATCTGGCCAACAAGAAGGCGAAAAATGCGAAGGTACTAGCCAGATGAGGGCAAATCCCAGAACTAACCGAGACATAACCGGCGTAATCCTCTAAAATATTAATCGCAACCAGGATTAATTGACTGTTTCGGTCTGGTACCGCATTAGTACGTGATCCAAGCCAGAAAAAGGCCGGGATCTGGCCAACAAGTATGCGAAAAATGCGAAAGTACGAGCCAGATGATTGCAAATACCAGAACTAACCCAGACATAACCAGCGCTATCCTCTAAAATATTAATCGCAACCAGGTTTAACTGACTGTTTCGGTGTGGTACAACATCACTACGTGATCTAAACCAGGAAAAGGCCAGGATCTGGCCAACAAGTAAGCGAAAAATGCGAAGGTACTAGCCAGATGAGGGCAAATCCCAGAACTAACCGAGACATAACCGGCGTAATCCTCTAAAATATTAATCGCAACCAGGATTAATTGACTGTTTCGGTCTGGTACCGCATTAGTACGTGATCCAAACCTGAATGGGGCCGGGATCTGGCCAACAAGTAAGCGAAAAATGCGAAAGTACGAGCCAGATGAGGGCAAATACCAGACCTAACCCAGACATAACCGGCGTTATCCTCTAAAAAATTAATCGGAACCAGCTTCCATTGACAGTTTCGGTGTGGTACCACATTACTACGTGGTCCAAGCCGGAAAAAGAACACGATCTGGCCAACAAGTATGCGAAAAATGCGAAAGTACGAGCCAGATGAGGGCAAATACCAGACCTAACCCAGACATAACCGGCGTTATCCTCTAAAATATTAATCGGAACCAGGTTTAATTAACTGTTTCAGTGTGTTACCAAATTACTACGTGGTCCAAGCCAGAAAAAGGCCAGGATCTGGCCAACAAGTATGCGAAAAATGCGAAAGTACGAGCCAGATGTGGGCAAATCCCAGACTTAACCGAGACATAACCAGCGTTATCCTCTGAAATATTAATCGCAACAAGGTTTAATTGACTGCTTCGGTTTGGTACCGCATTACTACGTGATCCAAACCAGAAAAAGCCCAGGATCTTGCCAACAAGTAGGCGGAAAATGCGAAGGTACGAGCCAGATGATTGCAAATACCAGAACTGACCCAGACATAACCAGCGTTATCCTCTAAAATATTAATCGCAACCAGGATTAATTGACTGTTTCGGTGTGGAGCCACATTACGACGGGATACAAACCAGAAAATGCCCTGGATCTGACCAACAAGTACGCGAAAATTGCGAAAGTATGAGCCACATAAGGGCAAATCCCAGACCTAACCCAGACATAACCGGCGATATCCTCCAAAATATTAACCGCAACCAGGATTAATTGACTGTTACGGTGTGGTACCGCATTACTGGGTGGTCCAATCCTGAAAAAGCCCAGGATCTTGCCAACAAGTAGGCGAAAAATGCGAAGGTACGAGCCAGATGGGGGCAAATCCCAGACCTAACCGCGACATAACCGGCGTTATCCTCCAAAATATTCATCGCAACCAGGTTTAATTGACTGCTTCGGTGTGGAACCACATTACGACGGGATCCAAACCACAAAAAACCCTAGATCTGGCCAACGAGTACGCGAAAATTGCGAAAGTATGAGCCAGATGATTGCATATACCAGAACTAACCCAGCCATAACCAGCGTTATCCTCTGAAATATTAATCGCAACCAGGATTAATTGACTGTTTCGGCGTGGTACCACACTCCTACGTGGTCCGGGCCAGAAAATGGCCAGGATCTGGCCCACAAGAATGCGAAAAATGCGAAGGTACGAGCCAGATGATTGCAAATACCAGAGCTAACCCAGACATAACCAGCGTTATCCTCTAAAATATTAATCGCAACCAGGTTTAATTGACTGTTTCGGTGTGGTACCGCATTACTACGTGATACACACCAGAAAAAGGCCAGGATCTGGCCAACAAGTATGCCAAAAATGCGAAAATACGAGCCAGATGACGGCAAATACCAGACCTAAACGAGACATAACCGGCGTTATCCTCTAAAATATTAATCGCAACCAGGTTTAATTGACTGTTTCGGTCTGGTACCGCATTAGTACGTGATCCAAGCCAGAAAAAGGCCGGGATCTGGCCAACAAGTATGCGAAAAATGCGAAAGTACGAGCCAGATGAGGGCAAATACCAGACCTAACCCAGACATAACCGGCGTTATACTCTAAAATATTAACCGGAACCAGGTTTATTTAACTGTTTCAGTGTGGTATCAAATTACTACGTGGTCCAAGCCAGAGAAAGGCCAGGATCTGGCCAACAAGTATGCGAAAAATGCGAAAGTACGAGCCAGATGATTGCAAATACCAGAACTAACCCAGACATAACCAGCGTTATCCTCTAAAATATTAATCGCAACCAGGTTTAACTGACTGTTTCGGTGTGGTACCACTTCACTACGTGATCTAAACCAGGAAAAGGCCAGGATCTGGCCAACAAGTATGCGAAAAATGCGAAAGTACGAGCCAGATGAGGGCAAATACCAGACCTAACCCAGACATAACCGGCGTTATCCTCTAAAATATTAATCGGAACCAGGTTTAATTAACTGTTTCAGTGTGGTACCAAATTACTACGTGGTCCAAGCCAGAGAAAGGCCAGGATCTGGCCAACAAGTATGCGAAAAATGCGAAAGTACGAGCCAGATGATTGCAAATACCAGAACTAACACAGACGTAACCAGCGTTATCCTCTAAAATATTAATCGCAACCAGGTTTAACTGACTGTTTCGGTCTGGTACCACTTCACTACGTGATCTAAACCAGGAAAAGGCCAGGATCTGGCCAACAAGAAGGCGAAAAATGCGAAGGTACTAGCCAGATGAGGGCAAATCCCAGAACTAACCGAGACATAACCGGCGTAATCCTCTAAAATATTAATCGCAACCAGGATTAATTGACTGTTTCGGTCTGGTACCGCATTAGTACGTGATCCAAGCCAGAAAAAGGCCGGGATCTGGCCAACAAGTATGCGAAAAATGCGAAAGTACGAGCCAGATGATTGCAAATACCAGAACTAACCCAGACATAACCAGCGCTATCCTCTAAAATATTAATCGCAACCAGGTTTAACTGACTGTTTCGGTGTGGTACAACATCACTACGTGATCTAAACCAGGAAAAGGCCAGGATCTGGCCAACAAGTAAGCGAAAAATGCGAAGGTACTAGCCAGATGAGGGCAAATCCCAGAACTAACCGAGACATAACCGGCGTAATCCTCTAAAATATTAATCGCAACCAGGATTAATTGACTGTTTCGGTCTGGTACCGCATTAGTACGTGATCCAAACCTGAATGGGGCCGGGATCTGGCCAACAAGTAAGCGAAAAATGCGAAAGTACGAGCCAGATGAGGGCAAATACCAGACCTAACCCAGACATAACCGGCGTTATCCTCTAAAAAATTAATCGGAACCAGCTTCCATTGACAGTTTCGGTGTGGTACCACATTACTACGTGGTCCAAGCCGGAAAAAGAACACGATCTGGCCAACAAGTATGCGAAAAATGCGAAAGTACGAGCCAGATGAGGGCAAATACCAGACCTAACCCAGACATAACCGGCGTTATCCTCTAAAATATTAATCGGAACCAGGTTTAATTAACTGTTTCAGTGTGTTACCAAATTACTACGTGGTCCAAGCCAGAAAAAGGCCAGGATCTGGCCAACAAGTATGCGAAAAATGCGAAAGTACGAGCCAGATGTGGGCAAATCCCAGACTTAACCGAGACATAACCAGCGTTATCCTCTGAAATATTAATCGCAACAAGGTTTAATTGACTGCTTCGGTTTGGTACCGCATTACTACGTGATCCAAACCAGAAAAAGCCCAGGATCTTGCCAACAAGTAGGCGGAAAATGCGAAGGTACGAGCCAGATGATTGCAAATACCAGAACTGACCCAGACATAACCAGCGTTATCCTCTAAAATATTAATCGCAACCAGGATTAATTGACTGTTTCGGTGTGGAGCCACATTACGACGGGATACAAACCAGAAAATGCCCTGGATCTGACCAACAAGTACGCGAAAATTGCGAAAGTATGAGCCACATAAGGGCAAATCCCAGACCTAACCCAGACATAACCGGCGATATCCTCCAAAATATTAACCGCAACCAGGATTAATTGACTGTTACGGTGTGGTACCGCATTACTGGGTGGTCCAATCCTGAAAAAGCCCAGGATCTTGCCAACAAGTAGGCGAAAAATGCGAAGGTACGAGCCAGATGGGGGCAAATCCCAGACCTAACCGCGACATAACCGGCGTTATCCTCCAAAATATTCATCGCAACCAGGTTTAATTGACTGCTTCGGTGTGGAACCACATTACGACGGGATCCAAACCACAAAAAACCCTAGATCTGGCCAACGAGTACGCGAAAATTGCGAAAGTATGAGCCAGATGATTGCATATACCAGAACTAACCCAGACATAACCAGCGTTATCCTCTAAAATATTAATCGCAACCAGGTTTAATTGACTGTTTCGGAGTGGCACCGCAATACTACGTGATACAGACCAGAAAAATGCCAGGATCTGGCCAACAAGTATGCGAAAAATGCGAAAGTACGAGACAGATGAGGGCAAATCCGAGACCTAACCGAGACATAACCGGCGTTATCCTCTAAAATATTAATCGCAACCAGGTTTAGTTGACTGTTTCGGTGTGGTACCACATTACTACGTGATCTAAACCAGGAAAAGGCCAGGATCTGGCCAACAAGTATGCGATAAATGCGAAAGCACGAGCCAGATGATTGCAAATACCAGAACTAACCCAGACATAACCAGCGTTATCCTCTAAAATATTAATCGCAACCACGTTTAACTGACTGTTTCGGTGTGGTACCACATCACTACGTGATCTAAACCAGGAAAAGGCCAGGATCTGGCCAACAAGTATGCGAAAAATGCGAAGGTACTAGCCAGATGAGGGCAAATCCCAGAACTAACCGAGACATAACCGGCGTTATCCTCTAAAATATTAATCGCAACCAGGATTAATTGACTGTTTCGGTCTGGTACCGCATTAGTACGTGATCCAAGCCAAAAAAAGGCCGGGATCTGGCCAACAAGTATGCGAAAAATGCGAAAGTACGAGCCAGATGAGGGCAAATAACAGACCTAACCGAGACATAACCGGCGTTATCCTCTAAAATATTTATCGCAACCAGGTTTAATTAACTGTTTCGGCCTGGTACCGCATTAGTACGTGATCCAAACCAGAATGGGGCCGGGATCTGGCCAACAAGTATGCGAAAAATGCGAAAGTACGAGCCAGATGAGGGCAAATACCAGACCTAACCCAGACATAACCGGCGTTATCCTCCAAAATATTAATCGGAACCAGGTTTAATCAACTGTTTCAGTGTCGTACCAAATTACTACGTGGTCCAAGCCAGAAAAAGGCCAGGATCTGGCCAACAAGTATGCGAAAAATGCGAAAGTACGAGCCAGATGAGGGCAAATCCCAGAACTAACCGTGACATAACTGGCGTTATCCTCCAAAATATTAATCGCAACCAGGTTTAATTGACTGTTACTGTGCGGTGCCGCATTACTACGAGATCCAAACCAGAAAATGCCCAGGATCTTGCTAACAAGTAGGCGGAAAATGCGAAGGTACGAGCCAGATGAATGCAAATACCAGAACTAACACAGACATAACCAGCGTTATCCTCTAAAATATTAATCGCAACCAGGATTAATTGACTGTTTCGGTGTGGAGCCACATTACGACGGGATACAAACCAGAAAATGCCCTGGATCTGACCAACAAGTATGCGAGAAATGCGAAAGTACGAGCCAGATGGGGGCAAATCCCAGACCTAACCCAGACATATCCGGCGTTATCCTCTAAAATATTAATCGCAACCAGCTTCCATTGACAGTTTCGGTGTGGTACCACATTACTACGTGGTCCAAGCCGGAAAAAGGCCACGATCTGGCCAACAAGTATGCGAAAAATGCGAAAGCACGAGCCAGATGAGGGCAAATATCATACCTAACCGAGACATAACCGGCGTTATCCTCTAAAATGTTAATCGCAAGCAGGTTTAATTGCCTGTTTCGGCGTCGTATCACATTACTACGTGGTCCGGGCCAGAAAAAGGCCAGGATCTGGCCCACAAGAATGCGAAAAATGCGAAGGTACGAGCCAGATGAGGGCAAATCCCAGACCTAACCGAGATATAACCAACGTTATCCTCTAAAATATTAATCGAACCCAGGCTTAATTGAATGTTTCGGTGTGGAGCGTCATTATTACGGGATCCAAACCAGAAAAGCTCAGGATCTAGCCAACAGGTAGGCGAAAAATGCGATGGTACTAGCCAGATGAGGGCAAATCCCAGAACTAACCGAGACATAACCGCCGTTATCCTCTAAAATATTAATTGCAACCAGGATTAATTGACTGTTTCGGTCTGGTACCGCATTAGTACGTGATCCAAACCAGAAAAAGGCCGGGATCTGGCCAACAAGTATGCGAAAAATGCGCAAGTACGAGCCAGATGAGGGCAAATAACAGACCTAACCGAGACATAACCGGCGTTATCCCCTAAAATATTAATCGCAACCAGCTTCCATTGACAGTTTCGGTGTGGTACAACATTACTACGTGGTCCAAGCCGGAAAAAGAACACGATCTGGCCAACAAGTATGCGAAAAATGCGAACGTACGAGCCAGATGAGGGCAAATCCCAGACCTAACCGAGACATTACCGGCGTTATCCTCCAAAATATTCATCGCAACCAGGTTTAATTGACTGCTTCGGTGTGGAACCACATTACGACGGGATCCAAACCACAAAAAACCCAAGATCTGGCCAACGAGTACGCGAAAATTGCGAAAGTATGAGCCAGATGATTGCAAATACCAGAACTAACCCAGACATAAACAGCGTTATCCTCTAAAATATTAATCGCAACCAGGTCTAATTGACTGTTTCGAAGTGGTACCGCAATACTACGTGATACAGACCAGAAAAATGCCAGGATCTGGCCAACAAGTATGCGAAAAATGTGAAAGTTCGAGACAGATGAGGGCAAATCCCAGACCTAACCGAGACATAACCAGCGTTATCCTCTAAAATATTAATCGCAACCAGGCTTAATTGAATGTTTCGGTGTGGAGCGTCGTTACTACGTGATCCAAACCAGAAAAAGCCCAGGATCTGGCCAACAAGTATGCGAAAAATGCGAAAGTACGAACCAGATGAGGGCCAATCCCACACCTAACCCAGACATAACCGGCGTTATCCTCTAAAATATTTATCGGAACCAGCTTTAATTGGCTGTTTCGGTGTGGTGCCGCATTACTACGTGGTCCAAACCAGAAAAAGGCCGGGATCTGGCCAGCAAGTATGCAAAAAATGCGAAAGGACGAGCCAGATGAGGGCAAATCCCAGACCTAACCGTGACACAACCGGCGTTATCCTCTAAAATATTAATCGCAACCAGGTTTAATTGACTTTTTCGGTGTGGTACCGCATTACTACGTGATCCAAACCAGAAAAAGGCCAGGATCTGGCCAACAAGTATGCTAAAAACGCAAAAGTATGAGCCAGATGATTGCAAATACCAGAACTAACCCAGACATAACCAGCGTTATCCTCTAAAATATTTATCGGAACCAGGTTTAATTGACTTTTTCGGTGAGGTACCGCATCACTACATGATCCAAACCAGAAAAAGGCTAGGATCTGGCCAACAAGTATGCGAAAAACGCGAAAATATGAGCCAGATGATTGCAAATACCAGAACTAGCCCAGACATAACCAGCGTTATCTTCTAAAATATTTATCGGAACCAGGTTTAATTGACTTTTTCGGTGTGGTACCGCATTACTACGTGATCCAGACCGGAAAAAGCCCAGGATCAGGCCAACAAGTATGCGAAAAATGCGAAAGTACGAACCAGATGAGGGCCAATCCCAGACCTAACCCAGACATAACCGGCGTTATCCTCCAAAATATTTATCGGAACCAGCTTTAATTGGCTGTTTCGGTGTGGTACCGCATTACTACGTGGTCCAATCCAGAAAAAGGCCGGGATCTGCCCAACAAGTATGCAAAAAATGCGAAAGGTCGAGCCAGATGAGGGCAAATCCCAGACCTAACCGAGACACAACCGGCGTTCTCCTCTAAAATATTAATCGCAACCAGGTTTAATTGACTTTTTCGGTGTGGTACCGCATTACTACGTGATCCAAACCAGAAAAAGGCTAGGATCTGGCCAACAAGTATGCGAAAAACGCGAAAGTATGAGCCAGATGATTGCAAATACCAGAACTAGCCCAGATATAACCAGCGTTATCCTCTAAAATATTTATCGGAACCATGTTTAATTGACTGTTTCGGTGTGGTACCGCATTACTACGTGGTCCAAACCAGAAAATCGCCAGGATCTGGCCAACAAGTATGCAAAAAATGCGAAAGGACGAGCCACATGAGGGCAATTCGCAGACATAACCGAGACATAACCGGCGTTATCCTATAAAATATTTATCGGAACCAGGTTTAATTGACTTTTTCGTTGTGGTACCGCTTTACTACGTGATCGAAACCAGAAAAAGCCCAGCATCTGGCCAACAAGTATGCGAAAAATGCGAAATAACGAGCGAGATGAGGGCAAATCCCAGACCTAACCGAGACATAACCGGCGTTATCCTCTAAAACATTAATCGCAACCAGGTTTAATTGACTGTTTCGGTGCGGCACCGCATTACTGCGTGATCCAAACCAGGAAAAGCCAGGATCTGGCGAACAAGTATGCGAACTATGCGAAAGAACAAGCCAGATGAGAGCAAATCCCAGACCTAACCGACACATAACCGGCGCTATCCTCTATAATATTAATCGCAACCAGGTTTAATTGACAGGTTCGGTGTGGAAACACATTACGACGGGACCCAAACCAGATAAAAACCCTGGATCTGGACAACAAGAATGCGAAAAAAGCGAAACTATGAGCTAGATGATGGCAAATACCAGACCTAACCGAAACATAACCGGCGCTATCCTCTAAAATATTAATCGCAACCAGGTTTAATTGACAGTTACGGTGTGGTACCACATTACTACATGATCCAAACCAGAAAAAGACCAGGATCTGGCCAAGAAGTATGCGAAAAATGCGAAAGTACGAGCCAGATGAGGGCAAATCCCAGACGTAAACGAGACATAACCGGCGTTATCCTCTAAAATATTACTCGGAACCAGGTTTAATTGACTGTTTCAGTGTGGTACCACAGTTGTACGTGATCCAAATCAGAAACAGCCCAGGATCTGGCCAACAAGTATGCCAAAAATGTGAAAGTATGAGCTAGATCCCCTCAGGGGCTGCCAGCCTTTCAGCTGCAGTACGGGCTTAACGAACCCGGGGTACCCGAGTCATACACACACCGTAAGCCTCCTGTTGGTCGTCACAACGACCCATTCTCAATTCCCTATTGGTTTTGTGAATGGTACGTGACGGCAGGAGGAACGGGGGTCTTGGCTTAACCGCCTGGGCCACGAGTATGGCGACTCTATAAAATCGCCCTCCAATCCTAAGCTATGGTGCGCGGCGATGGGATGCATGGTTGGAGGAGAAGGCCCAATCCCAAGCGACCACCTCCGGGGAACCTGCCGAACCCCCGGAGTATTAGGCTTACCCGGGTAAGGCGGCTCTGCCCGGGTGGACCTTTATTTCCGACCATCTCGTGGGATTATTATGGACACAGAAAATAAAATGGGGATGGGGCGGGTTTTGTCGGTTGGGGAGGACGGAGACGGGGTTGGGGTTAGGGTGGCGGCGCTCGCGCCCCACTCAGCGCCAGGTCCGGCTTCGTGGAGGGTGGAGGAGGACGACGAGACAGCGTCGGTCTCGTCCTTCTCCTCCAGCACGAGCCACATAGGCTCTAAGAGGAAGAGGACGGGGCAGGCCGTCGTCGAGGTGGGCGGGGCGATGAGCCCGTCGGTGAGGCTGAGTTGCCTCAGGGACGAGGTGACCGAGGAGATATCGGAGAGGATCTCCTCGTCCCTGAGGCGGGTGGAGAAAGTCGCCGCTGCCTGCGCCTTTAAGGGGCAGAAAAGCGGTGGCGCGGAGGCCCTGAAGGCCGCGGCGGAGGAAATGAGGGAGGCGGCGCGGGAGCTCAGAGGGCGGAACGCCCGTCTGCAGCTCCTGTTGGAGGAGGAGCGACAGGGGTGGAGGAGGGCAGAGGCGCTGTGGAACAGCGCGGCCCTCCCTCCCATCCTCCCTCCTCCTCCACCGCCGCGTCCCTCGGCAGAGGTAAATAAGCGGAGTGCGGCGGCAGTGGTGCGGGGCACCGCGGGCCCCTCCACCCGCACTCCGCCCGTGAAGAAGTCCCCGTCCTCCTCAGAAGACGATCTTCTGAGGAGGATTGGGGACATGATTGATGGCAAGCTGGCCGCCTTCCGGGAGGACCTCCTCGCCGGAAGAGCGGTCAGCAGGAAGGCGGTGCCTCCCCGACCTGTTCCGGTACAGTCGGGGAAGGCAAAGAAGGGCGGAGTGAAGGCTCCGCCCAGCGTTGCGGCACCAGGGCCCCGGGTCGCGACCCCCAAGGGGGGTGGTGTACCCGTGGTCGCGGTGGTCGCGTCCTCCACAGCACCCTCCCAAGGGGGGGTGGCGTGGAGTGTGGTGGGGGGGCGGAAGGCGAAGCGGGCGGCGAGGAAGGCCTCGCAACCGCAGCCTCCGCCTCCGCCGGCGGCGGCCAAGGTAAAGGCCGCGAAGGTCGGGAAGGCACGACCAGGTCGTCCCCCAAAAACGGCAGCGGTGACGCTGACCGTTGCGCAGGGGGGCGACCTGACCCTCGCGGAGGCGATGCGGCTCGCCAGGGAGAATATCTCCCTGGAAGAGCTGGGCATCGCCTCCGTGAGGGCGAAGAGGGCCGTGACCGGGGGTCTCTTGCTGGAGATCCCCGGTGCAGAAGGCGGCGCGAAGGCGGATCGTCTCGCCCAGAGGCTCCGGGAGCAGCTGGGCGAGCGAGGTGTCCGGGTCGCCCGGCCCACGAAGCGCACGGAGATGCGCGTTTGTGGGCTGGACGACTCGGTCAGCGCACAGGATGTGTCCCGTGCCCTTGCGAGGGCGGGGGACTGTCCTGTGGAGGACCTGCGGATCGGAGAGATCCGCAGGTCGCCCTCCGGCCTCGGGTCGGTGTGGGCCCGGTGCCCCCTCTCCGCCGCCCGTAAGGTGGCGGAATCCGGGAGGGTGTTGGTGGGGTGGGTTTCGGCGCGAGTGGAAATCCTCGCGCCGCGCCCGCTCCAGTGTCACCGCTGCCTCGAATTGGGGCACGTGAGGCAGTGGTGCACCTCGCCGGTGGACCGCAGCGGTCAGTGTTACCGCTGCGGTGCCAAAGAGCACCGTGCGAGCCAGTGCTCGGCGGCCCCCCACTGCCCGCTGTGTGCGGACATGGGGAGGCCAGCCGATCACAGGGTGGGGAGCAAGAAGTGCTCCCCCCCCTCCCGGAAGGAGAGGAAGAGGCGGGCTGCACCGGCTCCGGTGCCGAGGGCGGTGGCATCGTCCTCCATGGAGGTGGACGGTGCTACGGGGACGGACGGCCGGGAGGAGGCTGGCGCGGCCATTAATTAATGCCGCCCCGCCTCCTCCTCCAGGCCAACCTCAACCACTGCCGCGCGGCACAGGACTTGATGTCCCAAGTCCTCGCGGAGTGGGGGGTTGGCCTGGCGGTCGCCGCCGAGCCGTACCGCGTCCCTGATCACCCTCATTGGGTGGGCGACGCGGACGGCTTGGTGGCGACGGTATGGGGAGGGGGCGACGGGTCCCCACCGTTCTCCTTGTTGGAGCGCGGTCGGGGATTCGTCGCCGTGGACTGGGGGGGAGTCGCTGTGGTGGGGTGCTACATTTCGCCCCGTAGCGGTCACGCTGCGTTCGAGCTGTACCTGGCCGGGGTCGCGGCATGCGTGCAGCGCTACGCGGCCCGGCCGGTGCTGGTCCTGGGGGATTTTAATGCCAAGTCGGTGGCTTGGGGATCCCCCAGGACCTCCGTTCGCGGCGGGATCCTGGGCGATTGGGCGGCGGGGCTCGACCTCCGGGTATTGAACCGGGGGTCGGAGCACACATGCGTGCGGCGATATGGGGGGTCCATCGTGGATGTTGGATTCGCGACCCCCAACGCCGTGCGCATGGTGTCGGGTTGGCACGTGGTCGCGGGGGCAGAGACACTCTCCGATCACCGGTACATCCGGATGGAGGTCTCTGCCGCCGCGAGTGCATCCCGACACGGCCGCCTGCGTGGCACCCCACCACGCCGCTGGGCGCTTCGGCGCCTGGACAAGGACGCCCTGATGGCAGCTGCCCTCGCTGCAACTTGGCCGCAGGGAGCGGCCGAGTTGCCGAGCATAGAGGAGGAGGTCGCCCGGCTCGGAGCATTGGTCGCGGGTATTTGCGACGCGGCGATGCCTCGGGTCGGGCGGGCTTCTCCTCGCCGGGCGGTGTACTGGTGGTCGGACGCGATCGCGGAGTTGCGAGTCGCGACTGTCCGCGCCCGACGCCAGTACACCCGCGCGCGCCGTCGTCAACGTGCAGGCGACGGCGTGGCGCGAGCGAGGGCAGCTGATGACCTGTATGGAGCATACCGCGTGGCGCGGGTTGCTCTGCAGGTCGCCATCAAACGGGCCAAGACCCAGGCATGGAAGGAGCTCCTCCAGACCCTTGATGACGATCCATGGGGGCGCCCATATAAGGTGGTGCTGAATAAGCTCCGCCCGTGGGCGCCACCCGTCACCGAGGGTCTTGACCCCCGGCTGCTGGAGGACGTGGTCAATACACTCTTCCCAATTGGGGAGAGGGGACCGCGTCCTCCGGCGGCGGCGGCTGTCCCAGTGGAGTGGACGGCCGAGCTGGGGGTCACGCAGGAGGAGCTGGCAGCGGCCATCAGACGGCTCGGGGTTCGTAACACGGCCCCGGGTCCGGATGGTGTGCCCGGCCGGGTTTGGGTCTTGACCCAGGGCGTCCTTGGGGCCGACCTCAGGCGGTTGTTCGACCGCTGCCTGAGGGACGGGCGATTCCCTCCCAGTTGGAAGGTGGCGAGGATGGTCCTCCTCCGGAAGGAGGGTCGGCCCGCGGAGTCTCCCTCCGCATACCGGCCCATTTGTCTCCTCGACGAGGTGGGCAAGCTCTTCGAGCGTGTGATTGCTGCCCGCCTCGTCGAGCACCTGTCGCGGGGTGATCCCGGTCTGGCCGACTGCCAGTTCGGTTTCCGGGGGGGCCGATCGACTATCGACGCGATAGGTCGTGTGAGGGCCCTCTCGGAGGCGGCCGTCTCCCGGGGAGGGGTGGCATTGGCAATATCCAAGGATATTGCCAATGCCTTTAACACCCTCCCCTGGGAAGAGATAAGGAGGAGGCTCGAATATCATCGAGTCCCCCCTTGTCTCAGGGCGGTCGTCGGGGATTATCTCCGCGGCAGGTGGATCGAGTATCCGGGCCGGGATGGTGATATGCGGAGGGAGGTGTATTGCGGTGTTCCGCAGGGGTCGGTCCTCGGGCCACTCCTGTGGAACATCGCGTACGACTCGGTGTTGCGGGCCGGCCTCCCCGACGGCGTCAGCGCGGTATGTTATGCGGATGACACACTGGTGCTGGCCGTCGGGGCGCACTGGGGGAGGGCCATGCGTCGCGCGGAGGAGGGGTCGCAACGCGTCGTCGACCGGATCAGGGGGATGGGGATGACGGTGGCGGTCCATAAGACCGAGGTGATTGCGTTTCATTCACCTCGGCAGGATCCGCCACCCCCTCTGATCCGGGTGGGTGGGGCTGACATCGAGGTGAAGCCCCAGATCAGGTATCTGGGGCTGATCCTCGATAGCCACTGGCGTTTCGAGGAGCATTTCCGCTGCCTGGTCCCCCGGTTGGAAAGGATGGTTGCGGCTCTGGGCCGGATCCTGCCCAACCTGGGGGGCCCGGCGGGCCGAGTTCGTCGCCTCTATGTGGCAATGGTCCAGTCGGTGGCCCTATACGGGGCCCCCGACTGGGCGGACGACCTGGCTGCCTCCCGGCGCAGCATGACTATGCTGCGTCGGGTGCAGAGGCGCATGGCGCTCAGGGTCGTCCGCGGGTTTCGGACCATGTCACATGAGGCGGCGACGGTACTAGCGGGGATGCCGCCCATGGACCTGCTCGCGCGGTCGCACGCGGTGATGTACCGGCACCGCGTCGACCGTCGCGCGGGGGTGGGGGCGGTCCCGGGCGGGCAGGAACCTGCTTGGGGCGACTTGAAGCGCCAGGCCCGGCAGTCCGTGTTGCTCGCGTGGCAGGAGCGGCTGGCTCTGCCAACCGCGGGGCACCGGACTGTCGGGGCTGTTCGGCCACTCCTGAAGGAGTGGCTGGACAGAGGCCATGGCAGCCTCACCTACCGGCTGGCACAGGTATTTTCCGGGCATGGCAGCTTCGGAAGATACCTGTGCCGGATAGGGAAGGAGCCGACGGCGCGTTGCTGCCACTGCGACGCTGAGCAGGACACGGCGGATCATACCCTGGAGGTATGCCCCGCGTGGGAGGGGGAGCGCCGTGTCCTGGTCGGCGTCGTCGGGCGGGATGTCTCGCTGCCGGGCGTGGTGCGTGCCATGCTCGGCAGCGAGGAGAAGTGGAGGGCCGTGGCCTCCTTCTGCGAGAACGTAATGTTGCAGAAGGAGGCCGCGGGGAGGGAGCGCGAGCTTCAGCGGTGGCCCGAGGTCGTCGCCCGGTCGCGAGGCGTCGCGGGCGTCCGCCTCGGCGTGGCGGATGACCTAGGCTGGGAGGGGGGTCCTGAGGGGACCCTCCTCCCGCAAGGCGGCGCCGGGTCGGACCGGTTGGGGGTAGGAGTGCCTCCCCCTACCGGTCCGACGCAAGGGGAGGCACCCTCGGCGGTCTGGTGCGGCCATGAACGCCCGGCCGCCGAGGGGTGGAAACAGGGTCGCGGGCGGTTGCGAGTTGGGGCTCGCAGCCGCCACTAAACGCGGCCCCGGGACGGATAGCGGCGAGATGGAGTGGCCCCGTCCCGCCGCTATGAGGCAGTGTGTCTACTGGGGGGACCGATTGTCCCCCCGGGGGATGGGCGCGAAAGCGCGGGCACGGGGAGGATACCGGAAGAATGCTTCGAGCGATTCCCGGTATCCTCCCAAAGCGTGCCGAAGGGTCACCGTGGGGTTTTTAGTGGGTAGGTCCCGCGCCTGTCGTTGTACGGGCGCGGGGAATCCCACACACCCCTCCCACCTCACCCCAAGGAGGTGGGAGGGAGTCTTTCGAAGATTTTCCCCACGACAAAAAAAAAAAAAAAAAAAAAAGAAGTATGAGGCAGATGATTGCAAATACCATAACTTACCCAGACATAACCGGCGTTATCCTCTAAAATATTAATCGAGTCCAGGTTGAATTGACTGTTTCAGTGTGGCACCACATTAATACGTGATGCTATCCAGAAAATGACCCAGGATCTGGCCAACAAGTATGCGAAAAACGCGAAAGTATGAGCCAGATGATTGCAAATACCAGAACTAACCCAGATGTAACCTGCGTTATCCTCTAAAATACTATCCCGAACCAGCTTCTATTGACTGTTTCAGTGTGGTACCACACTACTACGTGATACAGACCAGAAAAAGCACAGGATCTGGCCAACAAGTATGCGAAAAATACGAAAGCACGAGACAGATGAGGGCAAATCCCAGACACAACCGAGACATAACCGGCGTTATCCGCTAAAATATTAATCGCAACCAGGTTTAATTGACTGTTTCAGTGTGGCACCACTTTACTACGTGATCCAAACCAGAAAAAAGCCCAGGATCTGGCCAACAAGTATGCGAAAAATGCGAAAGTATGAGGCAGATGATTGCAAATACCATAACGTACCCAGAGATAACCGTCGTTATCCTCTAAAATATTAATCGAATCCAGGTTGAATTGACTGTTTCAGTGTGGTACCACATTAGTACGTGATCCAAACCAGAAGAAAACCCAGGATCTGGCCAACAAGTATGCGAAAAATGCGAAAGTATGGGCTAGATGATGCCAAGTACCAGACCTATCCCAGGCATAACCGGCGTTCTCCTCCAAAATATTAATCGGAACCAGGTTTTATTGACTGATTCAGTGTGGTACCACATTACTACGTGGTCCATACCAGAAAATGGCCAGGATCAGGCCAACAAGTATGAGAAATATGCGAAAGTATGAGCCAGATGATGGCAAATCCTAGACCTAACCCAGACCTAACATGTGTTATCATCTAAAATATTCATCGAAACCTGGTTTAATCGACTGTTTCAGTGTGGTACGACATTACTACCTGAACCAAACCAGAAATAACCCAGGACCTGTTCAACAAGTATGTGAAGAATGCGAAAGTATGAGTCTGATGAGGGCAAATCCCAGGCCTAACCTAGACCTAGCAGGAGTTATCCTCTAAAATATTGATCGAGACCAAGTTTAGTCGACTGTTTTAGTGTGTTACCACGTTACTACGTGATCCAAACCAGAAAAAGCCTAGGATCAGGCCAACAAGTATGAGAAATATGCGAAAGTATGAGACTCATGAGGGCAAATCCCAGACCTAACCCAGACCTAACATGCGATATCATTTAAAATATTGACCGAGACTAGGTTTCATGGACTGTTTCAGTGTGGTACCACATTACCACGTGATTCAAACCAGAAAAAGCCCAGGATCTGTACAACAAGTATGCGAAAAATGCGAAAGTATGAGCCAGATGAGGGCAAATCCTAGACCTAACCCAGACCTAACATGCGTTATCCTCTAAAATATTGGTCGTATCCAGGTTTAAATGATTGTTTCAGAGTTGTACCATAATTCTGAGTGTCCCAATCCAGAAAAAGCGAAGGATCTGGCTAACAAGTATGAGAACTATGCGATAGTATGTGCCAGATGAGGGCAAATCCTAGACCTAACCCAGACCTAACATGCGTTATCATCTAGAATATTGACAGAAACCTGGTTTAAACGACTGTTTCAGTGTGGTACCACATTACTACCTGATCCCAACCAGAAATGACACAGGATCTGTTCCACAAGTATGAGAAGAATGCGAAAGTATCAGTCTGATCAGGACAAATCCCAGGCCTAACTTAGACCTAGCATGAGTTATCCTCTAAAATATTGATCGAGACCAGGTTTGGTCGACTGTTTCGGTGAGGTACGACGTTTCTACGTGATCCAAACCAGAAAAAGCCCAGGATCAGGCCAACAAGTATGAGAAATATGCGAAAGTATGAGCCAGATGAGGGCAAATCCTAGACCTAACCCAGACCTAACATGCGTTATCCTTTAAAATATTGACCAAAACTAGGTTTGATTGACTGTCTCAGTGTGGTACCACATTACCACGTGATTCAAACCAGAGAAAACCCAGGATCTGTACAGCAAGTATGCGAAAAATGCGAAAGTATGAGCCAGATGAGGGCAAATCCTAGACCTAACCCAGACCTAACATGCGTTATCCTCTAAAATATTGGTCGTATCCAGGTTTAAATGACTGTTTCAGTGTGGTACTACATTACTGTGTGATCCTATCCACAAAAAGCAAAGGATCTGGTTAACAAGTATGAGAAATATGGGAAAGTATGAGCCTCATGAGGGCTAATCCTAGACCTAACCAAGACCTAACATGCGTTATCCTCAAAAATATTGATCGAAACCAGGTTTAGTTGACTGTTTCAGTGTGGTACCACATTACTATGTGATCCAAACCAGAAAAAACCCAGGATCTGTTCAAGAAGTGTGTGAATAATGCGAAAGTATGAGTCTGATCAGGGCAAATCCCAGGCCTAATGTAGACCTAGCATGAGTTATCCTCTAAAATTTTGATCGAGACCAGGTTTAGTCGACTGTTTCAGTGAGGTACCACGTTTTTCCGTGATCCAAAACAGAAAAAGCCCAGGATCAGGCCAACAAGTATGAGAAATATGCGAAAGTATGAGCCAGATGATGGCAAATCCTAGACCTAACCCAGACCTACCATGTGTTATCATCTAAAATATTGATCGAAACCTGGTTTAATCGACTGTTTCAGTGTGGTACGACATTACTACCTGAACCAAACCAGAAATAACCCAGGACCTGTTCAACAAGTATGTGAAGAATGCGAAAGTATGAGTCTGATGAGGGCAAATCCCAGGCCTAACCTAGACCTAGCAGGAGTTATCCTCTAAAATATTGATCGAAACCAGGTTTAATTGACTGTTGCAGTGTGGTACCACGTTACTACGTGATCCAAACCAGAACAAACCCAGGATCTGTTCAAAAAGTATGTGAAGAATGCGAAAGTATGAGCCAGATGCGGGCAAATCCCAGACCTGACCCAGACCTAACATGCGATATCCTTTAAAATATTGACCGAAACTAGGTTTGATTGACTGTCTCAGTGTGGTACCACATTACCACGTGATCCAACCCAGAAAAAGCCCTGGATCCGGCCAACGACTATGCGAAAATTGCGAATGTATGTGCCAGATGAGGCAAATCCTGGACCTAACCCAGACCTAACTTACGTTATCCTATAAAATATAGATCGAGACCACGTTTAGCCGACTGTTTCAGTGTGGTACCACATTACTACCTGATCCAAACTAGTAGAAACCCAGGGTCTCTTCAACAAGTATGTGAAGAGTGGGAAAGTATGAGCCAGATGCGGGCAAATCCTGGACCTAACCCAGACCTAACATGAGTTATCCCCTAAAATATTGATCGAAACCAGGTTTAATCGACTGTTTCAGTGTGGTACCACATTACTGTGTGACCCAATCCAGAAAAAGCAAAGGATCTGGCTAACAAGTATGAGAAATATGCGAAAGTATGAGCCAGATGAGGGCAAATCCTACACCTAACCCATACCTAACATGCGTTATCATCTGGAATATTGATCGAAACCAGGTTTAATCGACTGTTTCAGTGTGATACCATGTTACTACATGAACCAAACCAGAAATAACCCAGAATCTGGTCATCAAGTATGAGAAATGCGGAAGTATGAGTCTGATGCGGGCTAATCCCAGGCCTAACCTAGACCTAACATGCGTTATCCTCTATAACATTGATCGAAACCAGGTTTCATGGCCTGCATCAGTGTGGTACTACGTCACTACCTGATCCAAACCGGAAAAAGCCCAGGATCAGGCCAACAAGTATGAGAAATATGCGAAAGTATGAGCCTCGTGAGGGCAAATCCCAGACCTAACCCAGACCTAACATGCGTTATCCTCAAAAATATTGATCGAAACCAGGTTTAATCGACTGCATCAGTGTGGTACCACATTACTACGTGATTCGAACCAGAAAAAACGCATGATCTGTTCAACAAGTATGTGAAGAATGCGAAGATATGAGACTGATGAGAGCAAATCCCAGACCCAACCCAGACCTAACATGCGATATCCTTTAAAATTTTGACCGTGACTAGGTTCCATGGACTGTTTCAGTGTGGTACCACATTACCACGTGATTCGAACCAGAAAAAGCCAAGGATCAGGCCAACAAGTATGAGAAATATGCGAAAGTATGAGCCTCATGAGGGCAAATCCTAGACCTAACCCAGACCTAACATGCGTTATCCTCAAAAATATTGATCGAAACCTGGTTTAATCGACTGTTTCCGTGTGGCACCACATTTCTGTGTGTCCCAATCCTGAAAAAGCAAAGGATGTGGCTAACAAGTGTGAGAAATATGCGAAAGTATGAGCCTGATGATGGCAAATCCCACACCTAACCGAGACCTAACCGGCGTTATCCTCTAAAATGTTCTTCGTGACTAGGGTTAATCGGCTGTTTCAGTGTGGTACCACATTACTACCTGATCCAAACTAGTAGAAACCCAGGGTCTCTTCAACAAGTATGTGAAGAATGCGAAAGTATGAGCCAGATGCGGGCAAATCCAAGACCTAAACCAGACCTAACATGCGCTATCCTCAAAAATATAGATCGAAACCAGGTTTCATGGACTGTTTCAGTGTGATACCACATTACTACGTGATTCAAACCAGAAAAAACGCAGGATCTGTTCAACAAGTATGTGAAGAATGCGAAAGTGTGAGCCTCGTGAGGGCAAATCCCAGACCTAACCCAGACCTAACATGCGATATCCTTTAAAATATTGACCGAGACTAGGTTTCATGGACTGTATCAATGTGGTACCACATTACCACGTGATTCAAACCAGAAAAAACCCAGGATCTGTTCAACAAGTATGCGAAAAATGCGAATGTATGAGTCTGATGACGGCTAATCCCAGGCCTAACCTAGACCTAACATGCGTTATCGTCTAAAATATTGATCGAAACCAGGTTTCATGGACTGTTTCAGTGTGATACCACATTACTACGTGATTCAAACCAGAATAAACGCAGGGTCTGTTCACAAGTATGTGAGGAATGCGAAGGTATGAGACTGATGAGAGCAAATTCCAGACCTAACCGAGACCTAGCATGAGTTATCCTCTAAAATATTGATCGAGACCAGGTTTAGTCGACTGCTTCAGTGTGGTACCACATTACTACGTGATCCAAACCAGAAAAGGGCAAGGATCAGGCCAACAAGTATGAGAAATATGCGAAAGTATGAGCCAGATGAGGGCAAATCCTAGACCTAACCTAGACCTAACATGCGTTATCCTCTAAAATATTGATCGAAACCAGGTTTCATGGACTGTTTCAATGTGGTACCACATTACCACGTGATCAAAAACAGAAAAAGCCCAGGATCAGGCCAACATGTATGAGAAATATGCGAAAGTATGAGGCTCATGAGGGCAAATCCCAGACCTAACCCAGACCTAACATGCGATATCCTTTCAAATATTGACCGAGACTAGGTGTCATGGACTGTTTCAATGTGGTACCACATTACCACGTGATCAAAAACAGAAAAAGCCCAGGATCAGGCCAACATGTATGAGAAATATGCGAAAGTATGAGCCTCATGAGGGCAAATCCCAGACCCAACCCAGACCTAACATGCGATATTCTTTAAAATTTTGACCGAGACTAGGTTTCATGGACTGTTTCAGTGTGGTACCACATTACCACGTGATTCAAACCAGAAAAAACCCAGGATCTGTACAACAAGTATGTGATGAATGCGAAAGTATTAGTCTGATGAGGGCAAATCCCAGGTCTAACCTAGACCTAGCATGAGTTATCCTCTAAAATATTGATCGAGACCAGGTTTAGTCGACTGTTTCAGTGTGGTACCACATTACTACGTGATCCAAACCAGAAAAAGCCAAGGATCAGGCCAACAATTATGAGAAATATGCGATAGTATGAGCCTCATGAGGGAAAATCCTAGACCTAACCCAGACCTAACATGCGTTATGCTCTAAAATATTGATCGAGACCAGGTAAAATTGACTGTTTCAGTGTGATACCATGTTACTACATGATCCAAACCAGAAATAACCCAGAATCTGGTCATCAAGCATGAGAAATATGCGGAAGTACGAGCCTGATGAGAGCAAATCCCAGGCCTAACCTAGACCTAACATGAGTTATCCCCTAAAATATTGATCGAAACCAGGTTTATTGGACTGTTTCAGTGTGATACCACATTACCACGTCATCCAAACCAGAAAAAGCCCGGGATCTGTTCAACAAGTATGCGAAAAATGCGAAAGTATGAGTCTGATGAGGGCTAATCCCAGGCCTAACCTAGACCTAACATGCGTTATCCTCTAAAATATTGATCGAAACCAGGTTTCATGGACTGTTTCAATGAGATACCACATTACTACGTGATTCAAACCAGAAAAAACGCAGGATCTGTTCAACAAGTATGTGAAGAATGCGAAGATATGAGACTGATGAGAGCAAATTCCAGACCTAACCCAGACCTAACATGCGTTATCCTCTAAAATATTGATCGAGACCAGGTAAAATTGACTGTTTCAGTGTGGTACTACATTACTGTGTGATCCAATCCAGAAAAAGCAAAGGATCTGGCTAACAAGTATGAGAAATATGGGAAAGTATGAGCCTAATGAGGGCAAATCCAACACCTAACCGAGTCCTAACCGGCGTTATCCTCTAAAGTGTTGATCGTGTCCAGGTTTAATCGACTGCATCAGTGTGGTACCACGTTACTACCTGATCCAAACCGGAAAAAGCCCAGGATCAGGGCAACAAGTATGAGAAATATGCGAAAGTATGAGCCTCGTGAGGGCAAATCCCAGACCTAACCCAGACCTAACATGCGATATCCTTTAAAATATTGACCGAGACTAGGTGTCATGGACTGTTTCAATGTGGTACCACATTACCACGTGATCAAAAACAGAAAAAGGCCAGGATCAGGCCAACATGTATGAGAAATATGCGAAAGTATGAGCCTCATGAGGGCAAATCCCAGACCCAACCCAGACCTAACATGCGATATCCTTTAAAATTTTGACCGAGACTAGGTTTCATGGACTGTTTCAGTGTGGTACCACATCACTACGTGATTCAAACCAGAAAAAACGCAGGATCTGTTCAACAAGTATGTGAAGAATGCGAAAGTGTGAGCCTCGTGAGGGCAAATCCCAGACCTAACCAAGACCTAACATGCGATATCCTTTAAAATATTGACCGAGACTGGGTTTCATGGACTGTTTCAATGTGGTACCACATTACCACGTGATCAAAAACAGAAAAAGCCCAGGATCAGGCCAACATGTATGAGAAGAATGCGAAAGTATGAGCCTGATGAGGGCACATCCCACACCTAACCGAGACCTAACCGGCGTTATCCTCTAAAATGTTCATCGTGACTAGGGTTAATCGGCTGTTTCAGTGTGGTACGACATTACTACCTGATCCAAACCAGAAATAACCCAGGATCTGTTCAACAAGTATGAGAAGAATGCGAAAGTATGAGTCTGATGAGGGCAAATCCCAGGCCTAACCTAGACCTAACATGCGTTATCCTCTAAAATGTTGATCGTGTCCAGGTTTAATCGACTGTTTCAGTGTGATACCATGTTACTACATGATCCAAACCAGAAACAAGCCAGAATCTGGTCATCAAGTATGAGAAATATGCGGAAGTACGAGCCTGATGAGAGCAAATCCCAGGCCTAACCTAGACCTAACATGAGTTATCCCCTAAAATATTGATTGAAACCAGGTTTATTGGACTGTTTCAGTGTGATACCACATTACCACGTCATCCAAACCAGAAAAAGCCCGGGATCTGTTCAACAAGTATGCGAAAAATGCGAAAGTATGAGTCTGATGAGGGCTAATCCCAGGCCTAACCTAGACCTAACATGCGTTATCCTCTAAAATATTGATCGAAACCAGGTTTCATGGACTGTTTCAGTGTGATACCACATTACTACGTGATTCAAACCAAAAAAAACGCATGAACTGTTCAACAAGTATATGAAGAATGCGAAGATATGAGACTGATGAGAGCAAATTCCAGACCTAACCCAGACCTAACATGCGTTATCCTCTAAAATATTGATCGAGACCAGGTAAAATTGACTGTTTCAGTGTGGTACTACATTACTGTGTGATCCAATCCAGAAAAAGCAATGGATCTGGCTAACAAGTATGAGAAATATGCGAAAGTATGAGCCTGATGAGGGCAAATCCCACACTCAACCGAGTCCTAACCGGCGTTATCCTCTAAAATGTTGATCGTGTCCAGGTTTAATCGACTGCATCAGTGTGGCACCACGTTTCTACCTGATCCAAACCGGAAAAAGCCCAGGATCAGGCCAACAAGTATGAGAAATATGCGGAAGTATGAGCCTCGTGAGGGCAAATCCCAGACCTAATCCAGACCTAACATGCGATATCCTTAAAAATATTGACCGAGACTAGGTGTCATGGACTGTTTCAATGTGGTACCACATTACCACGTGATCAAAAACAGAAAAAGCCCAGGATCAGGCCAACATGTATGAGAAATATGCGAAAGTATGAGCCTCATGAGGGTAAATCCCAGACCCAACCCAGACCTAACATGCGATATCCTTTAAAATTTTGACCGAGACTAGGTTTCATGGACTGTTTCAGTGTGGTACCACATTACCACGTGATTCAAACCAGAAATAACCCAGGATCTGTTCAACAAGTATGCGAAAAATGCGAAAGTATGAGTCTGATGACGGCTAATCCCAGGCCTAACCTAGACCTAACATGCGTTATCCTCTAAAATATTGATCGAAACCAGGTTTCATGGACTGTTTCAGTGTGATACCACATTACTACGTGATTCAAACCAGAAAAAACGCAGGGTCTGTTCAACAAGTATGTGAAGAATGCGAAGGTATGAGACTGATGAGAGCAAATTCCAGACCTAACCTAGACCTAGCATGAGTTATCCTCTGAAATATTGATCGAGACCAGGTTTAGTCGACTGCTTCAGTGTGGTGCCACATTACTACGTGATCCAAACCAGAAAAGGCCAACAAGTATGAGAAATATGCGAAAGTATGAGCCAGATGAGGGCAAATCCTAGACCTAACCTAGACCTTACATGCGTTATCCTCTAAAATATTGATCGAAACCAGGTTTCATGGACTGTTTCAATGTGGTACCACATTACCACGTGATCAAAAACAGAAAAAGCCCAGGATCAGGCCAACATGTATGAGAAATATGCGAAAGTATGAGCCTCGTGAGGGTAAATCCCAGACCCAACCCAGACCTAACATGCGATATCCTTTAAAATTTTGACCGAGACTAGGTTTCATGGACTGTTTCAGTGTGGCACCACATTACCACGTGATTCAAACCAGAAAAAACCCAGGATCTGTACAACAAGTATGTGATGAATGCGAAAGTATGAGTCTGATGAGGGCAAATCCCAGGCCTAACCTAGACCTAGCATGAGTTATCCTCTAAAATATTGATCGAAACCAGGTTTAATCGACTGTTTCAGTGTGGTACCACATTACTGTGTGACCCAATCCAGAAAAAGCAAAGGATCTGGCTAACAAGTATGAGAAATATGCGAAAGTATGAGCCAGATGGGTGCAAATCCTAGACCTAACCCAGACCTAACATGCGTTATCATCTAGAATATTGATCGAAACCTGGTTTAATCGACTGTTTCAGTGTGGTACTGTTATGCCGTAAGCTGCAGACTCGTCCAAATAGTTGCGGCGTCACAATATTAGGTTGATTTTGGTTGGGAAAGGTTCAAGCACTCGGACAAAGATATCAGGATATACTGTAAGGTTTATTCGGAGACTGAACACTGATGCACTTCTTACAAAATCAAACGTGAGAATGAGCCCCGAGGGCCAGGAGCGGTACGCTTTTGTAATCTTTGGTTTGAGTACAGCCGGGTTAGATCTGGGCGTATGACGCATTTGTTTTTACCCTTAAAGGAGTCAACAAGTTCGTCATCTTCTTGGTGTATCGCTTATGACTAGCCTTATCGCTATGAGTAATACTTATTTTCTATGGGGGCCTACGGCATGACACCCCTTTCCTTATTTTTAAAATTTTGATTACAATATTCAAAATTTTAATGGCTTAAATCTAATAGTTTTGATTGCGGGTGTTGGCGATCCTGTATCAAAACGCAGAGTTTTAGGTATATCAAGCGGGGATTCTATGACTGTAGTCGGAGTTAAGGGTGCCGTCGGGTCTGGAGAGTATTCGACGTCAGGCGTCACATGTGGATTTATGGTATTAAAAGCTTGCTGTCGTCCTCCGACATTGAAACAATTAATATAATAACAAGGTCTAGTAAATAAGTATTTAAGCAAACGGAAAGCTTTTAATTTATATAATACGTACAAGACGAGTATGGTCGCTACTGATGCTCCAATTATTTGTAAACTACTCAAAAATGATTCGTACCTAGTTGTCGACCTAACATGTGTTGATAGTCGCTCGGCTTCTTGTGAAATATCCATAAAAGATCTAGCATATTGTAACAAATGTTCTGGCTCGATAACATTCGTCGGTAAGCTAGGTATTTTTGCAAAATCTATTATTGTATTATTCAGTTCAGTGACATTGAATGAAGCTAAGCCTAATTGTAGTTGGTATGTTTTGACATCAATATCTGTAGTTCGAGGTATAAGAGTGGCTGTTAACGCGGAGCCTATACATTCCTTATCTAAATATATACGATGTAAACCTTGCAAAAGCCTTGTTTCTTGAGGAAGCCCTTTACAGGAGATATGTATGCTTTCGACTTCGCGGGAAATTGATATCCAATCTTGTTGAGAAGAGAGCTGTATCCATATAGGATTTATCAATTTCAACATTGCAGTTTTGCACTTGGCTTGTTCTGGCAAAATACGGATTGCTTGAACAAGGTAGGGGTCTTGTAAAGCAGTCGCATATGCAGGTGTGTGGCGTTCACAAATGTAAAGTTTCTCTATTTTCTTGCAATCAGCTATTTCATTTATATTTATTGGATTATAACGCTTCGTAGTGGAATCAATGAGTAAGTATTTTTCGGTTATGGTAGGCAAATACATGATGGCCTCTACTAATTTCGGAATCGGTATTATTTGGTACAAATTATACATTTCTTCTTCGGTTACGGGGAGTTTAATTTCAAAGCAAAGCTTGTCTCGATTCATAATAAAAATGGATACATCGGAGATCTTTATATATTTATGTAAATTTTGTGGATCTATAGGAAAAAGTAATTGATGTTGACCGAAACGGTTCTGCATATATTTCAAGGTTTCTAAGAAACTACTCATTTGTACCGCGGCAATGTTGAATTTTCCTTGAAGTCCAGAATTTACGATGTTTCGTAACTTAGTTATTAAATTCGAATATTCGTCTGCAATTTCATTAACTAGTAACGTGGTATACAGCATATTAAGTTCTTGATGAACGGTTCGGACGTTTCTATTCATTAACGCATTGACTTTTGTTACTTTCTCTTGATATTTACTAAAGTCTTTTAAAATCCCTTTGACAATTAGAGTTTCGTTACTTATTAGAACATTTACGCGTTTATTGTCACTATATAATTTATCGATTTCTTGATTGTAATATTCGGCGTCTTTCTGAGACGATGTTCCAAAAAGTACATTTGCCAAATCTCCTATGGGGTTTAACCATCCTCTCTTAACGCGGTTACTTACTGTATCCGTTTCTCTATATCCTACTATAGCTAATAGATCTAATCGTTCTTGTTTCAACCTAATTAACTTATCTTTAATATGCTGCAAGAGATCCTGGTAGGATCCTCCGGTGTTCTGTGTTACTAGATGTAGGCTATCAAGGATGAGTTCCTCGTGTAGGATGATTTCTTCTTGGTCAATGGTAAAAACGGTTATCCAAGTTTTATGATATAACCTAGCAGTGCCTAAATGGTCGAACTCAATATTTGGTACATTGGTTATTGGCGTTATTTTCCATGATGTTGCATAGCATATTACTGCTAGCGTTAATCTGTAACAGAGTTCATATTAGCGTATTTTAATCTATTGAGATGAATATTCTGTATTTTTCCTTTAACATCTACTAGTGCGTTTACATTTTTGATGTCTATAACTCTATATGGGCCTACCCAAGGATTTGTTAGTCCTTGTAGCCTGTCCCTACCCTGATTTTTAACCCATACATAGTCACCTATTTCTAATGATAATGGTTTAATATGCTTATCATATTCTTTCTTAACTCTAGCTTTAATATCCTATAGTACGTCTTCGGCATGTAACGTCAGTTTACGTATGTGTGTCTTGTGTGCAGTCAATAAGTCAGAATAGTCTACGTCTGTGGAATTGTTTAAAAGTTGATCGACTATTGGTGCGTCTCGTCCAAAAACTAGTTCATACGGTACGAGTTTATTTTGATGTGGTGCAGTATTCCATGCGAATACAGCTCCTTGTAAATAATTGTGCCAGTCTTCGTTGTTATCGTCCATTATCAATTGTGTTCGAATAAATTCCTTAAGTGTGGCATGCGCTCTCTCTAATGATCCATTAGACTCTGGGTGAAAAGCGGTTGTGTGTTGTAAATTTATATTAAATAATTTTGCAAAGTCCTGCATTAAATTACTGGTAAAGTTCTGTCTTAGGTCTGTCAAAATTGTCTTTGGTACGCCGTAACGTAAGAACCATGTGTTCATGAGTGCTGTAGCGATTGTTTCGCTCCGTTGATTTGTTAAGGCTACAGCTTCTATGAATTTACTTAATTGGTCTTGGATAGTTAACACATATCTTTGACCCATCGAACTTTCATTAAAAGGCCCTACTATATCTATCGCGATTTTATCATTAAAACGTCGCGGCGTGTCTGTTATACACAGCGGCATTTTTGTCGGTCTTCTCTCTATTTTGCCCTGTTGACAATTTGGGCATTGTTTAATAAAATTTGCCACGTCTTTATAGAGTCCTTTCTATGCATAATTCTTCAAGATTTTTGTAATTGTATTCTTAATACCTAAATGACCCGTCAGAATATTACCGTGTGAATTACTCAGTATGCGTTGTTTCTCTTCGTCATTCTCAGGTTCGTTTAAGGCATTTTGTATTAAATTAACGACGTTATTTCGTGGAATTTCTTGAAATACACGCAAAAATATCTTTTTAATATCCTGTTCCGTGCAATTGCAATATCCTATCAAGTCGTACATATTAATAGCTATAGAAGCGATCGGCTCCGAGATTAGTAATGTTAGAAGTTCTTCGCAAATTTCAGATAAATCAAAATCCTTCCGGTAAATTACAATTTCAGTATCGGTTAAGTCTAGTCTAGCTTCCCCGTCTTCAAAGCGAACAATTGTCGCATCCTGAGGTGCGATTTCACAAATTCTTATACTTTTTATCCAACGCGATTTATAGTGATCGGAATATAAAACTGGATTGCGCGATAAAGCATCTGCATTTGTATTTAAACATCCCTTTTTATAAATAATTTCGTAATTGTACTCTTCTAGCGTGATCTTCCATCGCGCCTTGATTCCCGTTGGATTCTTTAGCGTTGACAGCCACCTCAATGGTTGATGATCAGTAATAATTTTGAAATTTCGACCATACAGATAGGGTCGGAAATGCTTTACAGCCCAAACAACTGCTAATAATTCTTTGTCGGTTGTTGAATAATTGATTTCTCCTTTGTTAAGTGTCCTGCTGGCAAAGCTAACAGGTCTTTCCTTTCCGTCGGAGCCCTTCTGAGCCAGTATTCCTCCAATAGCTTCTCCCGAAGCGTCGGTGGCTAAAATAAATTCCTTGGTGAAATCCGGGTACGCTAAAACACGATCTCCGCAGAGTTCGTTCTTGAGAATATCAAACGCCTCTTGTTGTCGCGTGCCCCATTCAAACTTTGCGTCCTTCCTCAGAAGTGTGTTTAATGGTTTTGCGATCTTTGAAAATCCTGGTATGAAGCGTCGATAATAACCCGCTAATCCTAAAAATTGTTTGATATTCTTACGGTCTTTTGGTCTTGGAAATTCTTTTACTGCCCTAATCTTTTCGGGATTAGGCTTTACTCCTTCTTCAGTTATGAGATGTCCCAAATACTGTAATTCGGGTTTAAGGTATTCGCATTTATCTGGTTGAAGTTTCAACCCTACTTCGCGAAATCGATCGAAAAGAGTATTTAGACGTTTATATAATTCTTCGAGTTCCGCCGCGAACACGATCACGTCATCTAGGTAGACGAAACAGATGTTGCCAGTCAGTCCCCTCAAGGCTTGATCCATCATCCGTTGAAACGTCGCTGGTGCATTCTTGAGCCCAAATGGCATGCGGGTATACTCGTAGTGCCCTGCCGGAGTGCTGAATGCAGTTTTCTTCTGATCCTTGGTCTTCATTCCTATCTGGTGAAAACCGCTAGCCAGGTCGAAAGCACAGAACCATCGCGCTCTTCCTAACTGGTCTAGGACTTCTTCGATGTTCGGAAACGGATAGGCATCCTGAGGCGTCTTCTCGTTCAATTGCCGAAAGTCTATCACGACTCTCCACTTCTTCTTTCCACTGGCGTCCACTTTCTTTGGAACCACCCAAAGAGGGGAATTATACGGAGAGTCGGAATCTACGATAATCCCTTTTTCTTTCATATCTTTTACTTGTTCTTTAATAACATCTAAGTGTCCTGGAGGATACCTGAACTGCTTCGTGTGGACTGGTATATCGTCCGTCGTGGGTATCGCGTGCTCTACTAAACTCGTTTTAGGTAGAGGATCCTCGGGTAAACAAAATATTTCTGCATGATCCAATACAATTTTTCTTATTCGCTGACGAACCTTTGGATTCATTATATGATCTAGTCGCGTCTGACTATCTAACAGCTCGATTCGTCCGGGCCGTTTGATACTTTGTAAGTGCAAAACGCGTTTCAATGTATTGGTTAACTTTATTGTTTTATTTTTTATGTCGATCCCTGCTTCCTCGGAAGACAGGAAGGGCATTCCTAAGAGCCCATCTTCTTCTATAGGAAATGAATCATCTACGATAGCTAACACATGTGATTTTTCGCCAATAGTTAATTTGGCTTCTCGCGTAGTCTGGGTTTCCATATTATCTATTCCGTAAAATGTATTAATACCAGGTCGCGTTGATAAATTTCTAGCTGGGGTACGCTTAATTAAATTTATTCCTGCTCCGGTATCGATAAGGAAGGTGCCTCGGCTTCCTCCCAATCTGACTCCGATGGATATTTTATTCTTGCAGCTAACTCGCGGTCGCTCTCCTCTTCCATTACTCCTGTCTCGTCCGATTGTAAGTACTTTATTCCCGGTGGTCGGTCGGATTTGTTCACTTCGCAAAAATTTTGGTTCTTAGGGCAATCGCGTGAATAATGACCTACTTTCTGACACTTAAAGCACGTTGGTTGGAAATTTCTGTCCCTGTCTGGCCTCGGCGCGAATCTTGGTTGTTCTCGATACGGGCGAGTCTCGCGAGAGGGTTGCTTTTCGGCACGAGGTGGTATATCGTCCAGCCGGTAGCTCCTATTTGATCGCGACGGGTATTGCGCGCGTTGGACGGTACTTCTAGCTCTTTCGCGTAATTCATTTCGTCTTTGAGCTTCGTGAGCAATTTGCTGTGCTTCTCGCAGTGTCATTGGACGCATATACTGTACGTCTTTCGTTAAAGTGTCGTTTAGGTTTTGTATGTAAAGATCTATCGCATTCTTTTCTTCTACCACTAGTGCTGCGCGTTTTTCTCGAGGCGAGAGATCTGGCATTTGATTAATAGCTCGTTGTATGTCGCGGTTTAGCAGATTGAAACGACGTGTAAATTCTCTAACGTCGCATCTTCCATGTGTTAAAATTGTGCGTTCCTGTTGTAGTAGGTGATACGATTTCGACAGTCCGTATTCTGTTTTCAACACGTCTATTAAGTCGTCAATATCACTGATGTCTTGCTGATCTATTAGTTGTTTAACGTCTCCTTTGAGTTTCTGCGCGCGTAGCATGTTAAGATAAATGACTTGATCCGGTACCATTTGTTTCATTTCCCTGACTTCTAATATGAATTTTTCAACCGGTCTATTAAATCCGTCGAATTCTCCAATCATTTCCAAAGCTACCTTTGTGTCCTTAGAATACTGGACTAATGTTTGCGTTCGAAGTGGCGTGTTTATTTCGCTACCGCTTCGTTGATTATCGGAAGAATCATCGTCGGTGATTTTACGAATTATACCGTCTTTCTGTAGTTTGAGTGCTCTGATTTGTTCCATCATTGCGTTACAGTTCTTCGTTAGCATATCTATCTGTTGCTGAATAGAATTTGAATCTAATAGTTCCCTCGAAGAACCAGCCGCGGCGAGGTCTTCCGGGTTTATTTTAAAACTCGCGTTAGTATTCATGATACTGTTTTCGCTTGATGAATCGGTTTCAATTACGTTCTTAGTCTCACGGTAAGTCGAAAATAGCATAAATTGATCAACCTACCCAAGAATTATCTTCATAGTCTCGAAAGCTTAGAGTGGAGCTCGTCCATTTGTCGTCTTCTGCTGGCTTATCCCACCGCTGCCACCATAAAATTGTCCTTATTGTTATGCCGTAAGCTGCAGACTCGTCCAAATAGTTGCGGCGTCACAATATTAGGTTGATTTTGTTTGGGAAAGGTTCAAGCACTCGGACAAAGATATCAGGATATACTCTAAGGTTTATTCGGAGACTGAACATTGATGCACTTCTTACAAAATCAAACGTGAAAATGAGCCCCGAGGGCCAGGAGCGGTACGCTTTTATAATTTTTGGTTTGAGTACAGCCGGGTTAGATCTGGGCGTATGACGCATTTGTTTTTACCCTTAAAGGAGTCAACAAGTTCGTCATCTTCTTGGTGTATCGCTTATGACTAACCTTATCGCTATGAGTAATACTTATTTTCTATGGGGGCCTACGGCATGACAGTACGACATTACTACCTGATCCAAACCAGAAATAACCCAGGATATGTTCAACAAGTATGTGAAGAATGCGAAAGTATGAGTCTGATGAGGGCAAATCCCAGGCCTAACCAAGACCTAACATGCGATATCCTATAAAATATTGACCGAGACTAGGTTTATTTGACTGCTTCAGTGTGGTGCCACATTACCAGGTGATCCAAACCAGAAATAACCCAGGATCTGTTCAACAAGTATGCGAAAAATGCGAAAGTATGAGTCTGATGACGGCTAATCCAAGGCCTAACCTAGACCTAACATGCGCTATCCTCTAAAATATTGATCCAAACCAGGTTTCATGGACCGTTTCAGTGTGATACCACATTACTACGTGATCCAAACCAGAAAAAACGCAGGGTCTGTTCAACAAGTATGTGAAGAATGCGAAGGTATGAGACTGATGAGAGCAAATTCCAGACCTAACCTAGACCTAGCATGAGTAATCCTCTAAAATATTGATCGAGACCAGGTTTAGTCGACTGCTTCAGTGTGGTACCACATTACTACGTGATCCAAACCAGAAAAGGGCAAGGATCAGGCCAACAAGTATGAGAAATATGCGAAAGTATGAGCCAGATGAGGGCAAATCCCAGACCTAACCTAGACCTAACATGCGTTATCCTCTAAAATATTGATCGAAACCAGGTTTCATGGACTGTTTCAATGTGGTACCACATTACCACGTGATCAAAAACAGAAAAAGCCCAGGATCAGGCCAACATGTATGAGAAATATGCGAAAATATCAGCCTCGTGAGGGTAAATCCCAGACCCAACCCAGACCTTACATGCGATATCCTTTAAAATTTTGACCGAGACTAGGTTTCATGGACTGTTTCAGTGTGGTACCACATTACCACGTGATTCAAACCAGAAAAAACGTAGGGTCTGTTCAACAAGTATGTGAAGAATGCGAAGGTATGAGACTGATGAGGGCAAATCCTAGACCTAACCCAGACCTAACATGCGTTATGCTCTAAAATATTGATCGAGACCAGGTAAAATTGACTGTTTCAGTGTGGTACTACAATACTGTGTGATCCAATCCAGAAAAAGCAAAGGATCTGGCTAACAAGTATGAGAAATATGGGAAAGTATGGGCCTCATGACGGCAAATCCTAGACCTAACCCAGACCTAACATGCGTTATCCTCAAAAATATTGATCGAAACCAGAATTAATCGACTGTTTCCGTGTGGCACCACATTACTACGTGATCCAAACCGGAAAAAACCCAGGATCTGTCCAACAAGTATGTGAAGAATGCGAAAGTATGAGCCAGATGAGGGCAAATCCTAGACCTAACCCGGACCTAACATGCGTTATCATCTAAAATATTGATCAAAACCTGGTTTAATCGACTGTTTCAGTGTGGTACCACATTACTGTGTGACCCAATCCAGAAAAAGCACAGGATCTGGCTAACAAGTATGAGAAACATGCGGAAGTATGAGCCTGATGAGGGCAAATCCCACACCAAACCGTGACCTAACCGGCGTTATCCTCTGAAATGTTCATCGTGACTAGGGTTAATCGGCTGTTTCAGTGTGGTACCACATTACTACCTGATCCAAACTAGAAGAAACCCAGGATCCGTTCAACAAGTATGTGAAGAATGCGAAAGTATGAACCAGATGAGGGCAAATCCAAGACCTAAACCAGACCCAACATGCGTTATCCTCAAAAATATTGATCGAAACCAGGTTTAATCGACTGAATCCGTGTGGCACCACATTACTACGTGATCCAAACCAGAAAAAGCCCAGAATCTGGCCATCAAGTATGAGATATATGCGGAGGTACGACCCTGATGAGAGCATATCCCAGACCTAACCTAATCCTAACATGCGTTTCCCTCTAAAATATAAATCGAAACCAGGTTTAGTCGACTGGTTCGGTGTGGTACCACATTACCACCTGATCCAAACCAGAAGGAACCCAGGATCTGTCCAACAAGTATGTGAAGAATGCAAAAGTATGAGCCAGATGAGGGCAAATCCTAGACCTATCCCAGACCTAACATGCGTTATCATCTAAAATATTGATCGAAACCAGGTTTAATCGACTGTTTCAGTGTGGTACCACATTACTGCGTGATCCAAACCAGAAAAAGCCCAGAATCTGTCCAACTAGTATTTGAAATATGCGAAAGCATGAGCCTGATGCGGGCAAATCCTGGATCTAACCCAGACCTAACATGCGTTATTCTCTAAAATATTGATCGAGACCAGGTATAATTGACTGTATTAGTGTGGTACTACATTACTATGTGATCCAATCCAGAAACAGCAACGGATCTGGCTAACAAGTATGCGAAAAATGCGAAAGTACGAGCCAGATGAGGGCAAATACCAGACCTAACCATGACGTAACCGGCGTTATCCTCTAAAATATTAATCGCAACCAGGTGTGATTGACTGTTTCGGTGTGGTACCGCATTACTACGTGGTCCAAGCCAGAAAAAGGCCAGGATCTGCCCAACAAGTATGCGAAAAATGCGAAAGTACGAGCCAGATGAGGACAAATCCCAGACCTAACAGAGACATAACCGGCGTTATCCTCTAAAATGTTAATCGAAACCAGGTTTAATTGACTGTTCCGGTGTGGACCATCATTATTGCGGGATCCAAACCAAGAAAAAACCCAGCATCTGGCCAACAAGTATGCGAACGAAGCGAAAGTATGAGCCAGATGGTTGGAAATACCAGAACTAACCCAGACATAACCGGCGTTATCCTCAAAAATATTAACCGCAACCAGGTTTAATTGACTGTTTCAGTGTGGCACCACATTACTACGGGATCCAAACCACAAAAAACCCGAGATCTGACCAACAAGTATGCGAAAAATGCGAAAGTACGAGCCAGATGAGGACAAATACCAAAACTAATCTAGACATAACCAGCGTTATCCTCTAAAATATTAAACTCAACCAGGTATGATTGACTGTTTCGGTGTGGTACCGCAATATTGCGGGATCCAAACCAGAAAAAACCCAGGATCTGGCCAACAACTATGCGAACGAAGCGAAAGTATGTGCCTGATGATTGCAAATGCCAGAACTAACCCAAACATAACCAGCGTTGTCCACCAAAATTTTAATCGCAACCAGGTTTAATTGACTGTTTCGGTGTGGAACCACATTACGACGGGATCCAAACCACAAAAAACCCGCGATCTGGCCAACAAGTAAGTGAAAAATGCGAAAGTACGAGCCAGATGAGGGCAAATCCCAGACCTAACCCAGACATAACCTGCGTTATCCTCTAAAATATTAATCGCAACCAGGTTTAATTGACTCTTTCGGTGTGGTACCGCATTACTACGTGATCCATACCAGAAAATGGCCAGGATCCGGCCAACAAGTATGCGAAAAATGCGAAAGTACGGGCCAGATGCGGGCAAATACCAGACGTAACCCAGACATAACCGGCGTTATCCTCTAAAATACTATTCGGAACTAGCTTCTATTGACTGTTCCAGTGTGGTACCACTTTAGTACGTGATCCAAACCAGAACAAGCCTAGGATTTGGCCAACAGGTATGCGAAAAATAAGAAAGCACGAGCCAGATGATGGCAAATCCCAGACCTTACCGAGACATAACCGGCGTTATCCTCTAAAATATTAATCGCAACCAGGTTTAATTGACTGTTTCGGTGTGGTACCGCATTAGTACGTGATCCAAACCAGAAAAAGCCCAGGATCTGCCCGACAAGTAAGCGAAAAATGCGAAAGTATGAGACAGATGAGGGCAAATGCCAGAACTAACCCAGACATAACCGGCGTTTTCCTCTAAAATATTAATCGGAACCAGGTATAACTGACTGTTTCGGTGTGGCACCACATTACTACGTGGTCCTAGCCGGGAAAAGGCCAGGACCAGGCCAACAAGTATGCCAAAAATGCGAAAGTACGAGCCAGATCTCCCCGACGGCGTCAGCACGGTGTGTTATGCGGATGACACACTGGTGCTGGCCGTCGGGGCGCACTGGGGGAGGGCCATGCGTCGCGCGGAGGAGGGGTCGCAACGCGTCGTCGACCGGATCAGGGGGATGGGGATGACGGTGGCGGTCCATAAGACCGAGGTGATTGCGTTTCATTCACCTCGGCAGGATCCGCCACCCCCTCTGATTCGGGTGGGTGGGGCTGACATCGAGGTGAAGCCCCAGATCAGGTATCTAGGGCTGATCCTCGATAGCCACTGGCGTTTCGAGAAGCATTTCCGCTGCCTGGTCCCCCGGTTGGAAAGGATGGTTGCGGCTCTGGGCCGGATCCTGCCCAACCTGGGGGGCCCGGCGGGCCGAGTTCGTCGCCTCTATGTGGCAATGGTCCAGTCGGTGGCCCTATACGGGGCCCCCGTCTGGGCGGACGACCTGGCTGCCTCCCGGCGCAGCATGACTATGCTGCGTCGGGTGCAGAGGCGCATGGCGCTCAGGGTCGTCCGCGGGTATCGGACCATGTCACATGAGGCGGCGACGGTTCTAGCGGGGATGCCGCCCATGGACCTGCTCGCGCGGTCGCACGCGGTGATGTACCGGCACCGCGTCGACCGTCGCGCGGGGGTGGGGGCGGTCCCGGGCGGGCAGGAACCTGCTTGGGGCGATTTGAAGCGCCAGGCCCGGCAGTCCGTGTTGCTCGCGTGGCAGGAGCGGCTGGCTCTGCCAACCGCGGGGCACCGGACTGTCGGGGCTGTTCGGCCACTCCTGAAGGAGTGGCTGGACAGAGGCCATGGCAGCCTCACCTACCGGCTGGCACAGGTATTTTCCGGCCATGGCAGCTTCGGAAGATACCTGTGCCGGATAGGGAAGGAGCCGACGGCGCGTTGCTGCCACTGCGACGCTGAGCAGGACACGGCGGATCATACCCTGGAGGTATGCCCCGCGTGGGAGGGGGAGCGCCGTGTCCTGGTCGGCGTCGTCGGGCGGGATGTCTCGCTGCCGGGCGTGGTGCGCGCCATGCTCGGCAGCGAGGAGAAGTGGAGGGCCGTGGCCTCCTTCTGCGAGAACGTAATGTTGCAGAAGGAGGCCGCGGGGAGGGAACGCGAGCTTCAGCGGCGCGCTGAAGCTCGCGCTCGTGCGGTGGCCCGAGGTCGTCGCCCGGTCGCGAGGCGTCGCGGGCGGCCGCCTCGGCGTGGCGGATGACCTAGGCTGTGAGGAGGGTCCTGAGGGGACCCTCCTCCCGCCAGGTGGCGCCGGGTCGGACCGGTTGGGGGTAGGAGTGCCTCTCCCTACCGGTCCGACGCAAGGGGAGGCACCCTCGGCGGTCTGGTGCGGCCATGAACGCCCGGCCGCCGAGGGGTGGAAACGGGGTCGCGGGCGGTTGCGAGTTGGGGCTCGCAGCCGCCACTAAACGCGGCCCCGGGACGGATAGCGGCGGGATGGAGTGGCCCCGTCCCGCCGCTATGAGGCAGTGTGTCTACTGGTGGGACCGATTGTCCCCCCGGGGGATGGGCGCGAAAGCGCGGGCACGGGGAGGATACCGGAAGAATGCTTCGAGCGATTCCCGGTATCCTCCCAAAGCGTGCCGAAGGGTCACCGTGGGGTTTTTAGTGGGTAGGTCCCGCGCCTGTCGTTGTACGGGCGCGGGGAATCCCACACACCCCTCCCACCTCTCCCCAAGGAGGTGGGAGGGAGTCTTTCGAAGATTTTCCCCACGACAAAAAAAAAAAAAAAAAAAAAAAAAAAAAAAAAAGTACGAGCCAGATGATTGCTAATACCAGAACTAACACAAACGTAACCAGCGTTATCCTCCAAACTATTAAACGGAAGCAGCTCATATTGACTGTTTCAGTGTGGTACCACATTACTACATGACCCAAACCAGAAAAAACCCAGGATCTGCCCAACAAGTATGCGAAAAATGCGAAAGTATGAGCCAGATGATTGCAAATGCCAGAACTAACCCAGACATAACCAGCGTTATCCTCTAAAATACTATTCGGAACCAGCTTCTATTGACTGTTCCAGTGTGGTACCACTTTAGTACGTGATCCAAACCAGAAAAAGCCTAGGATCTGGCCAACAGGTATGCGAACAATGCGAAAGTACGAGCCAGATGAGGGCACATCCCAGACCTAACCGAGACATAACCGGCGTTGTCCTCTAAAATATTAATTGCAACCAGGTTTAGTTGACTGTTTCGGTGTGGTACCGCATTACTACGTGTTCCAAACCAGGAAAAGGGCAGGATCTGGGCAACAAGTATGCGAAAAGTGCGATAGTACGAGCCAGATGAGGGCAAATCCCAGACCTAACCCAGACATAACCTGCGTTATCCTCTAAAATATTAATCGCAACCAGGTTTAATTGACTCTTTCGGTGTGGTACCGCATTACTACGTGATCCATACCAGAAAATGGCCAGGATCCGGCCAACAAGTATGCGAAAAATGCGAAAGTACGGGCCAGATGCGGGCAAATACCAGACGTAACCCAGACATAACCGGCGTTATCCTCTAAAATACTATTCGGAACTAGCTTCTATTGACTGTTCCAGTGTGGTACCACTTTAGTACGTGATCCAAACCAGAACAAGCCTAGGATTTGGCCAACAGGTATGCGAAAAATAAGAAAGCACGAGCCAGATGATGGCAAATCCCAGACCTTACCGAGACATAACCGGCGTTATCCTCTAAAATATTAATCGCAACCAGGTTTAATTGACTGTTTCGGTGTGGTACCGCATTAGTACGTGATCCAAACCAGAAAAAGCCCAGGATCTGCCCGACAAGTAAGCGAAAAATGCGAAAGTATGAGACAGATGAGGGCAAATGCCAGAACTAACCCAGACATAACCGGCGTTTTCCTCTAAAATATTAATCGGAACCAGGTATAACTGACTGTTTCGGTGTGGCACCACATTACTACGTGGTCCTAGCCGGGAAAAGGCCAGGACCAGGCCAACAAGTATGCCAAAAATGCGAAAGTACGAGCCAGATGATTGCTAATACCAGAACTAACACAAACGTAACCAGCGTTATCCTCCAAACTATTAAACGGAAGCAGCTCATATTGACTGTTTCAGTGTGGTACCACATTACTACATGACCCAAACCAGAAAAAACCCAGGATCTGCCCAACAAGTATGCGAAAAACGCGAAAGTATGAGCCAGATGATTGCAAATGCCAGAACTAACCCAGACATAACCAGCGTTATCCTCTAAAATACTATTCGGAACCAGCTTCTATTGACTGTTCCAGTGTGGTACCACTTTAGTACGTGATCCAAACCAGAAAAAGCCTAGGATCTGGCCAACAGGTATGCGAACAATGCGAAAGTACGAGCCAGATGAGGGCACATCCCAGACCTAACCGAGACATAACCGGCGTTGTCCTCTAAAATATTAATTGCAACCAGGTTTAGTTGACTGTTTCGGTGTGGTACCGCATTACTACGTGTTCCAAACCAGGAAAAGGGCAGGATCTGGGCAACAAGTATGCGAAAAGTGCGATAGTACGAGCCAGATGAGGGCAAATCCCAGACCTAACCCAGACATAACCTTTTTTTTTTTTTTTTTTTTTTTTTTTTTTTGTCGTGGGGAAAATCTTCGAAAGACTCCCTCCCACCTCCTTGGGGAGAGGTGGGAGGGGTGTGTGGGATTCCCCGCGCCCGTACAACGACAGGCGCGGGACCTACCCACTAAAAACCCCACGGTGACCCTTCGGCACGCTTTGGGAGGATACCGGGTATCGCTCGAAGCATTCTTCCGGTATCCTCCCCGTGCCCGCGCTTTCGCGTCCATCCCCCGGGGGGACAATCGGTCCCCCCAGTAGACACACTGCCTCATAGCGGCGGGACGGGGCCACTCCATCCCGCCGCTGTCCGTCCCGGGGCCGCGTTTAGTGGCGGCTGCGAGCCCCAACTCGCATCCGCCCGCGACCCCGTTTCCACCCCTCGGCGGCCGGGCGTTCATGGCCGCACCAGACCGCCGAGGGTGCCTCCCCTTGCGTCGGACCGGTAGGGGGAGGCACTCCTACCCCCAACCGGTCCGACCCGGCGCCGCCTGGCGGGAGGAGGGTCCCCTCAGGACCCGCCTCCCAGCCTAGGTCATCCGCCACGCCGAGGCGGCCGCCCGCGACGCCTCGCGACCGGGCGACGACCTCGGGCCACCGCACGAGCGCGAGCTTCAGCGCGCCGCTGAAGCTCGCGCTCCCTCCCCGCGGCCTCCTTCTGCAACATTACGTTCTCGCAGAAGGAGGCCACGGCCCTCCACTTCTCCTCGCTGCCGAGCATGGCGCGCACCACGCCCGGCAGCGAGACATCCCGCCCGACGACGCCGACCAGGACACGGCGCTCCCCCTCCCACGCGGGGCATACCTCCAGGGTATGATCCGCCGTGTCCTGCTCAGCGTCGCAGTGGCAGCAACGCGCCGTCGGCTCCTTCCCTATCCGGCACAGGTATCTTCCGAAGCTGCCATGCCCGGAAAATACCTGTGCCATCCGGTAGGTGAGGCTGCCATGGCCTCTGTCCAGCCACTCCTTCAGGAGTGGCCGAACCGCCCCGACAGTCCGGTGTCCCGCGGTTGGCAGAGCCAGCCGCTCCTGCCACGCGAGCAACACGGACTGCCGGGCCTGGCGCTTCAAATCGCCCCAAGCAGGTTCCTGCCCGCCCGGGACCGCCCCCACCCCCGCGCGACGGTCGACGCGGTGCCAGTACATCACCGCGTGCGACCGCGCGAGCAGGTCCATGGGCGGCATCCCCGCTAGAACCGTCGCCGCCTCATGTGACATGGTCCGATACCCGCGGACGACCCTGAGCGCCATGCGCCTCTGCACCCGACGCAGCATAGTCATGCTGCGCCGGGAGGCAGCCAGGTCGTCCGCCCAGACGGGGGCCCCGTATAGGGCCACCGACTGGACCATTGCCACATAGAGGCGACGAACTCGGCCCGCCGGGCCCCCCAGGTTGGGCAGGATCCGGCCCAGAGCCGCAACCATCCTTTCCAACCGGGGGACCAGGCAGCGGAAATGCTTCTCGAAACGCCAGTGGCTATCGAGGATCAGCCCCAGATACCTGATCTGGGGCTTCACCTCGATGTCAGCCCCACCCACCCGGATCAGAGGGGGTGGCGGATCCTGCCGAGGTGAATGAAACGCAGTCACCTCGGTCTTATGGACCGCCACCGTCATCCCCATCCCCCTGATCCGGTCGACGACGCGTTGCGACCCCTCCTCCGCGCGACGCATGGCCCTCCCCCAGTGCGCCCCGACGGCCAGCACCAGTGTGTCATCCGCATAACACACCGTGCTGACGCCGTCGGGAAGGCCGGCCCGCAACACCGAGTCGTACGCGATGTTCCACAGGAGTGGCCCGAGGACCGACCCCTGCGGAACACCGCAGTACACCTCCCTCCGCATATCACCATCCCGGCCCGGATACTCGATCCACCTGCCGCGGAGATAATCCCCGACGACCGCCCTGAGACAAGGGGGGACCCGATGATATTCGAGTCCCCTCCTTATCTCTTCCCAGGGGAGGGTGTTAAAGGCATTGGCAATATCCAAGGATATTGCCAATGCCACCCCTCCCCGGGAGACGGCCGCCTCCGAGAGGGCCCTCACACGACCTATCGCGTCGATAGTCGATCGGCCCCCCCGGAAACCGAACTGGCAGTCGGCCAGACCGGGATCACCCCGCGACAGGTGCTCGACGAGGCGGGCAGCAATCACCCGCTCGAAGAGCTTGCCCACCTCGTCGAGGAGACAAATGGGCCGGTATGCGGAGGGAGACTCCGCGGGCCGACCCTCCTTCCGGAGGAGGACCATCCTCGCCACCTTCCAACTGGGGGGGAATCGCCCGTCCCTCAGGCAGCGGTCGAACAACCGCCTGAGGTCGGCCCCAAGGACGCCCTGGGTCAAGACCCAAACCCGGCCGGGCACACCATCCGGACCCGGGGCCGTGTTACGAACCCCGAGCCGTCTGATGGCCGCTGCCAGCTCCCCCTGCGTAACCCCCAGCTCGGCCGTCCACTCCACTGGGACAGCTGCCGCCGCCGGAGGACGCGGTCCCCTCTCCCCAATTGGGAAGAGTGTATTGACCACGTCCTCCAGCAGCCGGGGGTCAAGACCCTCGGTGACGGGGGGCGCCCACGGGCGGAGCTTATTCAGCACCACCTTATATGGGCGCCCCCATGGATCGTCATCAAGGGTCTGGAGGAGCTCCTTCCATGCCTGGGTCTTGGCCCGTTTGATGGCGACCTGCAGAGCAACCCGCGCCACACGGTATGCTCCATACAGGTCATCAGCTGCCCTCGCTCGCGCCACGCCGTCGCCTGTACGTTGACGACGGCGCGCGCGGGTGTACTGGCGTCGGGCGCGGACAGTCGCGACTCGCAACTCCGCGATCGCGTCCGACCACCAGTACACCGCCCGGCGAGGAGAAGCCCGCCCGACCCGAGGCATCGCCGCGTCGCAAATACCCGCGACCAATGCCCCGAGCCGGGCGACCTCCTCCTCTATGCTCGGCAACTCGGCCGCTCCCTGCGGCCAAGTTGCAGCGAGGGCAGCTGCCATCAGGGCGTCCTTGTCCAGGCGCCGAAGCGCCCAGCGGCGTGGTGGGGTGCCACGCAGGCGGCCGTGTCGGGATGCACTCGCGGCGGCAGAGACCTCCATCCGGATGTACCGGTGATCGGAGAGTGTCTCTGCCCCCGCGACCACGTGCCAGCCCGACACCATGCGCACGGCGTTGGGGGTCGCGAATCCAACATCCACGATGGACCCCCCATATCGCCGCACGCATGTGTGCTCCGACCCCCGGTTCAATACCCGGAGGTCGAGCCCCGCCGCCCAATCGCCCAGGATCCCGCCGCGAACGGAGGTCCTGGGGGATCCCCAAGCCACCGACTTGGCATTAAAATCCCCCAGGACCAGCACCGGCCGGGCCGCGTAGCGCTGCACGCATGCCGCGACCTCGGCCAAGTACAGCTCGAACGCAGCGTGACCGCTACGGGGCGAAATGTAGCACCCCACCACAGCGACTCCCCCCCAGTCCACGGCGACGAATCCCCGACCGCGCTCCAACAAGGAGAACGGTGGGGACCCGTCGCCCCCTCCCCATACCGTCGCCACCAAGCCGTCCGCGTCGCCCACCCAATGAGGGTGATCAGGGACGCGGTACGGCTCGGCGGCGACCGCCAGGCCAACCCCCCACTCCGCGAGGACTTGGGACATCAAGTCCTGTGCCGCGCGGCAGTGGTTGAGGTTGGCCTGGAGGAGGAGGCGGGGCGGCATTAATTAATGGCCGCGCCAGCCTCCTCCCGGCCGTCCGTCCCCGTAGCACCGTCCACCTCCATGGAGGACGATGCCACCGCCCTCGGCACCGGAGCCGGTGCAGCCCGCCTCTTCCTCTCCTTCCGGGAGGGGGGGGAGCACTTCTTGCTCCCCACCCTGTGATCGGCTGGCCTCCCCATGTCCGCACACAGCGGGCAGTGGGGGGCCGCCGAGCACTGGCTCGCACGGTGCTCTTTGGCACCGCAGCGGTAACACTGACCGCTGCGGTCCACCGGCGAGGTGCACCACTGCACCCAGACATAACCTGCGTTATCCTCTAAAATATTAATCGCAACCAGGTTTAATTGACTCTTTCGGTGTGGTACCGCATTACTACGTGATCCATACCAGAAAATGGCCAGGATCCGGCCAACAAGTATGCGAAAAAAGCGAAAGTACGAGCCAGATGAGGGCAAATACCAGACGTAACTCAGACATAACCGGTGTTATCCTCTAAAATACTATTCGGAACCAGCTTCTATTGACTGTGCCAGTGTGGTACCACTTTAGTACGTGATCCAAACCAGAAAAAGCCTAGGATCTGGCCAACAGGTACGCGAAAAATAAGAAAGCACGAGCCAGATGATGGCAAATCCCAGACCTTACCGAGACATAACCGGCGTTATCCTCTAAAATATTAATCGCAACCAGGTTTAGTTGACTGTTTCGGTGAGGTACCGCATTAATACGTGATCCAAACCAGAAATATCCCAGGATGTGGCCAACAAGTATGCTAAAAATGCGAAAGTATGTGCCTGATGATTGCAAATACCAGTACTAACCCAAACGTAACCAGCGTTATCCTCCAAACTATTAATCGGAACCAGCTTTTATTGACTGTTTCAGTGTGGTACCACATTACTACATGGTCAAAGCCAGAAAAAGGCCAGGATCTGGCCTCCAAGTGTGCGAAAAACGCGAAAGTATGAGCCGGATGATTGCAAATACCAGCACTAACCCAGACATAACCAGCGTTATCCTCTAAAATACTAATCGGAACCAGCTTTTATTGACAGTGTGGTACCACATTACTACGTGGTCCAAGCCAGAAATAGGCCAGGATCTGGCCAACAAGTATGCGAAAAATGCGAAAGTACGAGCCAGATGAGGGCAAATACCAGACATAACCCAGACATAACCGGCGTTATCCTTTAAAATATTAATCGCAACCAGGTTTAATTGACTGTTTCAGTGTGGTACCACATTGCTACGTGGTCCAAGCCAGAAAAAGGCCAGGATCTGGCCAGCAAGTATGCGAAAAATGCGAAAGTACGAGCCAGATGAGGGCAAATCCCAGACCTGACACAGACATAACCTGCGTTATCCTCGAAAATATTAATCGCAACCAGGTTTAATTGACTGTTTCGTTGTGGTAACGCATTACTACGTGATCCATACCAGAAAATGGCCATGATCCGGCCAACAAGTATGCGAAAAATGCGAAAGTACGAGCCAGATGAGGGCAAATACCAGACGTAACCCAGACATAACCGGCGTTATCCTCTAAAATACTATTCGGAACCAGTTTCTATTGACTGTTTCAGTGTGGTACCACATTACTACGTGGTCCAAGCCAGAAAAAGGCCAGGATCTGGCCAGCAAGTATGCGAAAAATGCGAAAGTACGAGCCAGATGAGGGCAAATCCCAGACCTAACCCAGACATAACCGGCGTTATCCTCTAAAATACTATTCGGAACCAGCTTCTATTGACTGTTTCAGTGTGGTACCACATTACTACGTGGTCCAAGCCAGAAAAAGGCCAGGATCTGGCCAGCAAGTATGCGAAAAATGCGAAAGAACGATCCAGATGAGGGCAAATCCCAGACCTAACCCAGACATAACCTGCGTTATCCTCTAAAATATTAATCGCAACCAGGTTTAATTGACTGTTTCGGTGTGGTACCGCATTACTACATGATCCAAACCAGAAAATGGCCAGGATCCGGCCAACAAGTATGCGAAAAATGCGAAAGTACGAGCCAGATGAGGGCAAATACCAGACGTAACCCAGACATAACCGGCGTTATCCTCTAAAATATTAATCGCAACCTGGTTTAATAGACTGTTTCAGTGTGGTACCACGTTTCTACGTGATCCAAACCAGAAAAAGCCCAGGATCTGGCCAACAAGTATGCGAAAAATGCGAAAGTACGAGCCAGATGAGGGCAAATCCCAGACATAACCAGCGTTATCCTCTAAAATACTACTCGGAACCAGCTTCTATTGACTGTTCCCGTGTGGTACCACATTAGTACGTGATCCAAACCAGAAAAAGCCCAGGATCTGTCCAACAAGTATGCGAAAAACGCGAAAGTATGAGCCAGATGATTGCAAATACAAGAACTAACCCAGGCATAACCAGCGTTATCCTCCAAAATACTATTCGGAACCAGCTTCTATTGACTGTTCCAGTGTGGTACCACTTTAGTACGTGATCCAATTCCAGAAAAAGCCTAGGATCTGGCCAACAGGTATGCGAAAAATAAGAAAGCACGAGCCAGATGATGGCAAATCCCAGACCTTACCGAGACATAACCGGCGTTATCCTCTAAAATATTAATCGCAACCAGGTTTAATTGACTGCTTCGGTGTGGTACCGCAATAGTACGTGATCCAAACCAGAAAAAGCCCTGGATCTGGCCAACAAGTATGCGAAAAATTCGAAAGTATGAGACAGCTGTCGGCAAATACTTGAACTAACCAAGACTTAAGCGGCGTTTTCCTCTAAAATATTAATCGGAACCAGGTATAACTGACTGTTTCGGTGTGGTACCACATTACTACGTGGTCCTAGCCGGGAAAAGGCCAGGACCAGGCCAACAAGTATGCCAAAAGTGCGAAAGTACGAGCCAGATGATTGCTAATACCAGAACTAACACAAACGTAACCAGCGTTATCCTCCAAACTATTAATCGGAAGCAGCTCATATTGACTGTTTCAGTGTGGTACCACATTACCACATGACCCAAACCAGAAAAAACCCAGGATCTGCCCAACAAGTACGCGAAAAACGCGAAAGTATGAGCCACATGATTGCAAATACCAGAACTAACCCAGACGTAACCAGCGTTATCCTCTAAAATACTATTCGGAACCAGCTTCTATTGACTGTTCCAGTGTGGTACCACTTTAGTACGTGATCCAAACCAGAAAAAGCCTAGGATCTGGCCAACAGGTATGCGAACAATGCGAATGTACGAGCCAGATGAGGGCATATCCCAGACCTAACCGAGACATAACCGGCGTTATCCTCTAAAATATTAATTGCAACCAGGTTTAGTTGACTGTTTCGGTGTGGTACCGCATTACTACGTGTTCCAAACCAGGAAAAGGGCAGGATCAGGGCAACAAGTATGCGAAAAGTGCGATAGTACGAGCCAGATGAGGGTAAATCCCAGACCTAACCCAGACATAACCTGCGTTATCCTCTAAAATATTAATCGCACCCAGGTTTAATTGACTCTTTCGGTGTGGTACCGCATTACTACGTGATCCATACCAGAAAATGGCCAGGATCCGGCCAACAAGTATGCGAAAAAAGCGAAAGTACGAGCCAGATGAGGGCAAATACCAGACGTAACCCAGACATAACCGGTGTTATCCTCTAAAATACTATTCGGAACCAGCTTCTATTTACTGTTCCAGTGTGGTACCACTTTAGTACGTGATCCAAACCAGAAAAAGCCTAGGATCTGGCCAACAAGTATGCGAAAAATGCGAAAGTACAAGCCAGATGAGGGCAAATCCCAGACATAACCAGCGTTATCCTCTAAAATACTACTCGGAACCAGCTTCTATTGACTGTTCCCGTGTGGTACCACATTAGTACGTGATCCAAACCAGAAAAAGCCCTGGATCCGGCCAACAAGTATGCGAAAAATGCGAAAGCACAAGCCAGATGAGGGCAAATCCCAGACCTAACCCAGACATAACCGGCGTTATCCTCTAAAATATTAATCGCAACCAGGTTTAATTGACCGTTTCGGTGTGGTACCGCATTAGTACGTGATCCAAACCAGAACAAGCCCTGGGTCTGGCCAACAAGTATGCGAAAAATGCGGAAGTATGAGACAGATGAGGGCAAATACTAGAACTAACCCAGACTTAACCGGCGTTATCCTGTAAAATATTAATCGCAACATGGTTTAATTGACTGTTTCGGTGTGGAACCACATTACGACGGGATCCAAACCACAAAAATCCCAGGATCTGCCCGACAAGTAAGCGAAAAATGCGAAAGTATGAGCCAGATGGTTGGAAACACAAGAACTAACCCACACATAACCGGCGTTATCCTCAAAAATATTAATCGCAACCGGCTTTTATTGACAGTGTGGTACCACATTACCACATTACGTGATCCAAACCAGAAAAAGGCCAGGATCTGGCCAACAAGTATGCGAAAACGCGAAAGTACGAGGCAGATGAGGGCAAATACCAGACCTTACCCAGACATAACCGGCGTTGTGCTGTATAATATTAATCGCAACCAGGTTTAATTGACTGTTTCGGTGTGGAACCGCGTTGCTACGTGATCCACACCTGAAAAAACCCAGGATCTGGTCAACAAGTCTGCGAAAAATGCGAAAGTATGAGCCAGATGATTGCTAATACCAGACCTAACCCAGACATAACCGGCGTTATCCTCTAAAATATTAATCGCAACCAGGTTTAATTGACCGTTTCGGTGTGGTACCGCATTAGTACGTGATCCAAACCAGAACAAGCCCTGGGTCTGGCCAACAAGTATGCGAAAAATGCAAAACTACGAGCCAAATGAGGGCAAATCCCAGACCTAACCCAGACATAACCAGCGTTATCCTCTAAAATACTACTCGGAACCAGCTTCTATTGACTGTTCCAGTGTGGTACCACATTAGTACGTGATCCAAACCAGAAAAAGCCCTGGATCTGGCCAACAAGTATGCGAAAAATGCGAAAGAACAAGCCAGATGAGGGCAAATACCAGACATAACCAGCGTTATCCTCTAAAATACTACTCGGAACCAGCTTCTATTGACTGTTCCCGTGTGGTACCACATTAGTACGTGATCCAAACCAGAAAAAGCCCTGGATCCGGCCAACAAGTATGCGAAAAATGCGAAAGTACAAGCCAGATGAGGGCAAATCCCAGACCTAACCCAGACATAACCGGCGTTATCCTCTAAAATATTAATCGCAACCAGGTTTAATTGACTGTTTCGGTGTGGTACCGCATTACTACATGATCCAAACCAGAAAATGGCCAGGATCCGGCCAACAAGTATGCGAAAAATGCGAAAGTACGAGCCAGATGAGGGCAAATACCAGACGTAACCCAGACATAACCGGCGTTATCCTCTAAAATACTATTCGGAACCAGCTTCTATTGACTGTTTCAGTGTGGTACCACATTACTACGTGGTCCAAGCCAGAAAAAGGCCAGGATCTGGCCAGCAAGTATGCGAAAAATGCGAAAGTACGAGCCAGATGAGGGCAAATCCCAGACCTAACCCAGACATAACCGGCGTTATCCTCTAAAATGTTAATCGCAACCAGGTTTAATTGACTGTTTCGGTGTGGTACCGCATTAGTACGTGATCCAAACCAGAACAAGCCCTGGGTCTGGCCAACAAGTATGCGAAAAATGCGGAAGTATGAGACAGATGAGGGCAAATACTAGAACTAACCCAGACTTAACCGGCGTTATCCTGTAAAATATTAATCGCAACAAGGTTTAATAGACTGTTTCGGTGTGGAACCACATTACGACGGGATCCAAACCACAAAAAACCCAGGATCTGCCCGACAAGTAAGCGAAAAATGCGAAAGTATGAGCCAGATGGTTGGAAACACAAGAACTAACCCACACATAACCGGCGTTATCCTCAAAAATATTAATCGCAACCAGCTTTTATTGACAGTGTGGTACCACATTACTACGTGATCCAAACCAGAAAAAGCCTAGGATCTGGCCAACAAGTATGCGAAAAATGCGAAAGTACAAGCCAGATGAGGGCAAATCCCAGACATAACCAGCGTTATCCTCTAAAATACTACTCGGAACCAGCTTCTATTGACTGTTCCCGTGTGGTACCACATTAGTACGTGATCCAAACCAGAAAAAGCCCTGGATCCGGCCAACAAGTATGCGAAAAATGCGAAAGTACAAGCCAGATGAGGGCAAATCCCAGACCTAACCCAGACATAACCGGCGTTATCCTCTAAAATATTAATCGCAACCAGGTTTAATTGACCGTTTCGGTGTGGTACCGCATTAGTACGTGATCCAAACCAGAACAAGCCCTGGGTCTGGCCAACAAGTATGCGAAAAATGCAAAACTACGAGCCAAATGAGGGCAAATCCCAGACCTAACCCAGACATAACCAGCGTTATCCTCTAAAATACTACTCGGAACCAGCTTCTATTGACTGTTCCAGTGTGGTACCACATTAGTACGTGATCCAAACCAGAAAAAGCCCTGGATCTGGCCAACAAGTATGCGAAAAATGCGAAAGAACAAGCCAGATGAGGGCAAATCCCAGACCTAACCCAGACATAACCGGCGTTATCCTCTAAAATATTAATCGCAACCAGGTTTAATTGACTGTTTCGGTGTGGTACCGCATTACTACATGATCCAAACCAGAAAATGGCCAGGATCCGGCCAACAAGTATGCGAAAAATGCGAAAGTACGAGCCAGATGAGGGCAAATACCAGACGTAACCCAGACATAACCGGCGTTATCCTCTAAAATACTATTCGGAACCAGCTTCTATTGACTGTTTCAGTGTGGTACCACATTACTACGTGGTCTAAGCCAGAAAAAGGCCAGGATCTGGCCAGCAAGTATGCGAAAAATGCGAAAGTACGAGCCAGATGAGGGCAAATCCCAGACCTAACCCAGACATAACCGGCGTTATCCTCTAAAATGTTAATCGCAACCAGGTTTAATTGACTGTTTCGGTGTGGTACCGCATTAGTACGTGATCCAAACCAGAACAAGCCCTGGGTCTGGCCAACAAGTATGCGAAAAATGCGGAAGTATGAGACAGATGAGGGCAAATACTAGAACTAACCCAGACTTAACCGGCGTTATCCTGTAAAATATTAATCGCAACAAGGTTTAAATGACTGTTTCGGTGTGGAACCACATTACGACGGGATCCAAACCACAAAAAACCCAGGATCTGCCCGACAAGTAAGCGAAAAATGCGAAAGTATGAGCCAGATGGTTGGAAACACAAGAACTAACCCACACATAACCGGCGTTATCCTCAAAAATATTAATCGCAACCAGCTTTTATTGACAGTGTGGTACCACATTACTACGTGATCCAAACCAGAAAAAGGCCAGGATCTGGCCAACAAGTATGCGAAAAATGCAAAAGTACGAGCCAGATGAGGGCAAATCCCAGACCTAACCCAGGCATAACCAGCGTTATCCTCTAAAATAATACTCGGAACCAGCTTCTATTGACTGTTTCAGTGTGGTACCACATTACTACGTTGTCAAAGCCAGAAAAAGGCCAGGATCTGGCCAACAAGTATGCGAAAAATGCGAAAGTACAAGCCAAATGAGGGCAAATCCCAGACCTAACCCAGACATAACCAGCGTTATCCTCTAAAATACTACTCGGAACCAGCTTCTATTGACTGTTCCAGTGTGGTACCACATTAGTACGTGATCCAAACCAAAAAAAGCCCTGGATCTGGCCAACAAGTATGCGAAAAATGCGAAAGTACAAGCCAGATGAGGGCAAATCCCAGACCTATCCCAGACATAACTGGCGTTATCCTCTAAAATATTAATCGCAACCAGGTCTAATTGACTGTTTCGGTGTGGTACCGCATTTCTACGTGATCCAAACCAGAAGAAGCCCAGGATCTGGCCAACAAGTATGCGAAAAATGCGAAAGTACGAGCCAGATGAGGGCAAATCCCAGACCTAACCCAGACATAACCGGCGTTATCCTCTAAAATATTAATCGCAACCAGGTTTAATTGACTGTTTCGGTGTGGTACCGCATTACTACATGATCCAAACCAGAAAATGGCCAGGATCCGGCCAACAAGTATGCGAAAAATGCGAAAGTACGAGCCAGATGAGGGCAAATACCAGACGTAACCCAGACATAACCGGCGTTATCCTCTAAAATATTAATCGCAACCTGGTTTAATAGACTGTTTCAGTGTGGTACCACATTTCTACGTGATCCAAACCAGAAAAAGCCCAGGATCTGGCCAACAAGTATGCGAAAAATGCGAAAGTACGAGCCAGATGAGGGCAAATCCCAGACCTAACCCAGACATAACCGGCGTTATGCTCTAAGATATTAATCGGATCCAGGTTTAGTTGACTGTTTCAGTGTGGTACCACATTACTACGTTGTCAAAGCCAGAAAAAGGCCAGGATCTGGCCAACAAGTATGCGAAAAATGCGAAAGTACAAGCCAGATGAGGGCAAATCCCAGACCTAACCCAGACATAACCGGCGTTATCCTCTAAAATACTACTCGGAACCAGCTTCTATTGACTGTTCCAGTGTGGTACCACCTTAATACGTGATCCAAACCAGAAAAATCCCTGGATCTGGCCAACAAGTATGCGAAAAATGCGAAAGTACAAGCCAGATTAGGGCAAATCCCAGACCTAACCCAGACATAACCGGCGTTATCCTCTAAAATATTAATCGCAACAAGGTTTAATTGACTGTTTCTGTGTGGAACCACATTACGACGGGATCCAAACCCCAAAAAACCCAGGATCTGCCCGACAAGTAAGCGAAAAATGCGAAAGCACGAGCCAGATGCGGGCAAATACCAGACCTAACCCAGAAATAACCTGCGTTATCCTCTAAAATATTAATCGCAACCTGGTTTAATAGACTGTTTCAGTGTGGTACCACATTTCTACGTGATCCAAACCAGAAAAAGGCCAGGATCTGCCCAACAAGTATGCGAAAACGCGAAAGTATGAGACAGATGAGGGCAAATGCCAGACCTAACCCAGACATAACCGGCGTTTTCCTCTAAAATATTATTCGGAACCTGGTATTACTGACTGTTGCGGTATGGTACCACATTACTACGTGGTCCAAGCCTTAAAAAGGCCAGCACCAGGCCAACAAGTATGCCAAAAATGCGAAAGTACGAGCCAGATGATTGCTAATAGAGAACTAACCCAAACGTAACCAGCGTTATCCTCCAAACTATTAATCGGAACAAGCTTTTATTGACTGTTTCAGTGTGGTACCATATTACTACGTTATCCAAATCAGAAAAAACCCAGGATCTGCCAAACAAGTATGCGAAAATCGCGTAAGTATGCGCCAGATGATGGCAAATACCAGAACTAACCCAGAAATAACCTGCGTTATCCTCTAAAATATTAATCGGAACCAGGTTTAATAGACTGTTTCAGTGTGGTACCACATTACGACGGGATCCAAACCACAAAAAACCCGAGATCTGGCCAACAAGTAAGCGAAAAATGCGAAAGCACGAGCCAGATGCGGGCAAATACCAGACCTAACCCAGAAATAACCTGCGTTATCCTCTAAAATATTAATCGGAACCAGCTCTTATTGACTGTTTCAGTGTGGTACCACACTACTACGTGGTCCAAGCCGGAAAAAGGCCAGGATCTGGCCAACAAGTATGCAAAAAGTGCGAAGGTACGAGCCAGATGAGGGCATATCCCAGACCTAACCGAGACATAACCGGCGTTAACCTCTAAAATATTAATCGCAACCAGGATTAATTGACTGCTTCGGTGTGGTACCGCGTTACTACGTGATCCAAACCAGAAAAAGGCCAGGGTCTGGCCAACAAGTATGCGAAAAACGCGAAAGTACGAGCCAGATCAGGGCAACTACCAGACCTTACCCAGACATAACCGGCGTTATCCTGTATAATATTAATCGCAACCAGGTTTAATTGACTGTTTCGGTGTGGAACCGCGTTACTACGTGATCCAAACCAGAAAAAACCCAGGATCTGGCCAACAAGTATGCGAAAAGTGCGCAAGTACGAGCCAGATGAGGGCAAATCCCAGACCTAACCGAGACATAACCGGCGTTATCCTCTAAAATACTATTCGCATCCAAATTTAATTGACTGTTTCTGTGTGGTACCGCACTACTACGTGATCCAAACCAGAAAAGGGCCAGGATCTGGCCAACAAGTATGCGAAAAATGCGAAAGGACGAGCCAGATGAGAGCAAATACCAGACCTAACCTAGACATAACCGGCGTTATCCTCTAAAATATTAATCGCAACCAGGATTAATTGACTGTTTGGGTGTGGTACCACATTATTGCGATGTCAAAGCCAGAAAAAGGCCAGGATCTCGCCAACAAGTATGCGAAAAATGCGAAATTACGAGCCAGATGGGGGCAAATACCAGACGTAACCCAGACATAACCGGCGTTATCCTCTAAAATATTAATCGCAAACTGGTTTAATAGACTGTTTCAGTGTGGTACCACATTTCTACGTGATCCAAACCAGAACAAGCCCTGGATCTGGCCAACAAGTAGGAGAAAAATGCGAAAGTACGAGCCAGATGAGGGCAAATCCCAGACCTAACCCAGGCATAACCGGCGTTATCCTCTAAGATATTAATCGGATCCAGGTTTAATTGACTGTTTCAGTGTGGTACCACATTACTACGTTGTCAAAGCCAGAAAAAGGCCAGGATCTGGCCAACAAGTATGCGAAAAATGCGAAAGTACAAGCCAGATGAGGGCAAATCCCAGACCTAACCTAGACATAACCAGCGTTATCCTCTAAAATACTACTCGGAACCAGCTTCTATTGACTGTTCCAGTGTGGTACCACATTAGTACGTGATCCAAACCAGAAAAAACCCAGGATCTGCCCGACAAGTAAGCGAAAAATGCGAAAGTATGAGCCAGATGGTTGGAAATACCAGAACTAACCCAGACATAACCGGCGTTATCCTCAAAAATATTAATCACAACCAGGTTTAATTGGCTGTTTCAGTGTGGTACCACGTTACTACGTGATCCAAACCAGAAAAAGGCCAGGATCTGGCCAACAATCTTGCGAAAAATGCGAAAGTACGAGCCAGATGATTGCAAATACCAGAACTAACCCAAACGTAACCTGCGTTATCCTCTAAAATATTAATCGCAACCAGTATTAATTGACTGTTTCGGTGTGGTACCGCGTTACTACGTGATCCAAACCAGAAAAAGCCCAGGATCTGGCCAACTAGTATGCGAGAAATGTTGTTAAAGAGCTGATGCTTTTAACGACGAAGTCCGGATAGAGGGATCGGATTTTTATTGTGGGAAGTGAGTTGGGAACTTAAGATTTTCTTTTTCAAAAACTGTTTATTATAAAAATAAAAATAAAATAAACAATCAGAAACATCGAAAATTCCTATTAAATTGTTTTCAACGATTTCCTGGTCGGAACCGGCACGTTGAGGTAGGCCAAGGTTCTGTGAACAGAAAAACACGGCAATGTGTTAGACACGTAAACACGTTACACGTATATTCGCCGCGTGTGTGTCCTCACGCTCCTGGCTTCGATATTCGAATGTATAGGAGCGGAGAATTTCGCTCGCTCGTAATATACGAGCTCGCAAGTGGACTGTAATTAATATCTGGCGTGAAAAGAATTAAATTTCTTCTCGACGCCGAACTGAGTCGATTGTCTAGTGGACGGGGATGCAAGTGGAGGTTGTAAGGCTCCAAATGCACTGATCCCGTGAGTATGCCCACGGAGTCTGTGCGTCGAGTCGCACTGCAGGACAACGGCACGACCGTCGATCTGCGGCTTCTCTTTAACGTTCCAACAGATGACTTGTTGGTCGAGAATTGTACTGCGAAGCCCGACAGCACGTGGTTCACTGCACGAATGCACCACTCGATGTGATTCGTGACAGTATTTGAACTACGTGGGGGCCTGACCCGCGACTCCTTGACCTCTCCGCACAGGTGCTCCTCTAAGCGTTACACCGGCGGGGTCTGTAGAGGGAAGGAATCGAAGACCGAAAGTCAAGCGTCCGAAGTGGACGCTGACCTGACTCCAGTGAGCCCACCTCGAGGTTCACCACGTAGGTGCCTCCCTTCGGTGTCTCCTAAGCCGAACGACAATCACAGAGAAGTTTGAACGGTATTCGCCCACTTCTCTGTGTTTCAAACGTTTATACGCTTGAAACGACAAAATAATACTGCACGAGGGGGGTCGAGCACCTTATTGGTGTATTCTCGAGCCCTCCAAACTAGACAGAAAATAGAAATTGAGCTTGTTTGGGACTTTCCCGAACGAAACTCCTGAATGCTTTTATTCGAGTCGAGAGTCGACTCGTTTGATAAGCAAAGACTAAAATTAATGAGTGCTAGTTTGAGTTTTAATGAATCCTCAGCTGTGCGAGGTCAATCAGAGGACCCGCACCAGACTGAACATCGACTCGTTGCACCCTTTATTGGTTAATTGTCTGCTAGCTTTATCTCGAGAATTTCACTCTCGAGATTCGCTCGAAATCTGTTCGGACACGGTCGGGAGCCGATGTGCCTTCTTCAGAAGTCGTTGTGAGACTGTGTGGATTGACAGCCGAAGACGTCGCCGTGGTACTCTAATTAATCGTTCCGCGGCGCTGTCTAAATTTTCGGCAGTCTATCTTTGTCTAATTATTTGCGCGCTACTCTCTCACGATACTGACGTCATCAACACCGTTGGCACACTCGAATCGAAGGTAATGAGCCGTTACCGATGGCAGAAAAACTAGTAATACACGCGTTTTTCTATCACTGTTTGCTGTACAAATCCTATTAGAGATAATCTCCTTCGAATTGTACGTTAACAGGATTAACGGTAATCGCGGCCGAGGACAATCGCTCGGCATTATACAATCTTTAAACATACCGCCCCCCTTGCACGGCCCGTGCAATAAATAAGGGAGCGATTTTACCGTAAGGCCGCGACACGAGTGAGAGTAGGCGTATAGACAGTAGGGAAAATATGTAAATTACTTACATTTTTTGGAGGGTCCGGCGGAGTTCTTTCCCTGCAGCATCTGCAGGGAAGCTAGTATAGCCTGAATGGCAGCCTTCGGCAAGGCGTCGTCGTTAGGCGGTCCCCGCCTAGTGTTGCCAGGCCGTTTCCTCCGTCTTTCCTTTCTTGTCTCCGTTTTCCCTTTTTTCCACATTGGTTGTTCCGGTTGGTTTTCCGGTGCCTTAGCCTTCCGCTTACGGGCTCCTTTCTTGGTCGGCGGGACCGCCGGTAAAGCGGGTGGCTGTTGTGCGGTGGCGGGTTGGTTGGCCTCCACTTTGGGGGCTGCATCCTCGCGGAAGAGGCACGATCTCAACTCTCCATCCTTGGCCCATTTCAGCACGTAGCGCCCACCCGGAACTGGGCATTTATATCGGCGCGTCGTATACGGAATATGCGCCGGAACCGATATCGTTTGGCGTCCCACCGGGAATATCAGCGCGGGGGTCACTCCCTCGCTGGTTGAGGGTTTCGGTGGTTCCTCCACCCCCTCTTGTTTTTCCGAGGGAGCCTCGGCCAAACCTCCCAACTGCAGTATCCGTTCAAACGCGATATCAAAGCCGGGTGACGAAATCGCGGTTTCCGGTGAGGCTGGTACGCTGTTAGCGGAACTATTTGCTGACTCGCTCGCCATGGTAGCTAATTAATAACTGATCCTATTTGGCGAGAAATCGTTCAAATTTTGATTCAGGGCGTTCGCGTATGCGAAGTGCCCCCTTCCCTTAGCGCTAACGAGATTGGAGGATATTACCCCCTACTCTTCGATTTCGCACAGGAGACAAGTGGCCGGTGAGAATCAACCGTTCTCACCTTCCAAAATCCTTGCCTTTTCGAACTCGAACGGTTTTGTTTAGATCACCTGCGCGGCTTCGGGAACCGTCGCCGAAGGTGACTCAAACAAAGACTCAGCCACAGGCAGCGTACACAATCGCGTAATTGGTCGCGTATATGTGGATTTGGCTGTGCGTACTTTAACTACACGTACATGCCCATCCTTTCCCGGAAATACTTCCTCTATTCTTCCCATTTCCCACTGATTCGGGGGGAGGAGAGGATTCTGCACTAAAACAAGATCATTCTTTTTTAGGCGTGTATTTTCCGTCTGCCATTTGTAGCGGTTCTCCAGAGCTGCTCGTGGAATTTTTGCATAGTTCTCCATCTAGTCAGATGCGAAATATTAACATTTTCCACGGATTCCATTGGGGGTGCCATCATGGGCCCTCCAATTAGGAAGTGTGCCGGTGTGAGCGGCGCATAATCATCAGGGCTATCACTCAGAGCGGCAATCGGTCGCGAGTTTAAACTGGCTTCGATTTTACAGAGTAACGTCTGTAATTCCTCGCTCGTGGGAGTGAATTCTCCTATGATGCGCTTTAAATGATGCTTCACAGATTTGACTCCGGCTTCCTGCATCCCACCAAAATGGGGGGCACTGGGTGGGTTAAACTGCCACCGAATGCCCTTTTCGCCGCATTGGTTTTGCATTTCCGGCGTTTTACACACCTTATTGAAATGTTTTCTCAATTCACGATCTGCACCGACGAAGTTTGTCCCATTGTCACTGCGTATGCAAGACGGGATTCCTCGTCGGGCCATGAACCGATCCAATGCAGCCAAAAATGCACTCGTCGTGTAATCATGGACGAGTTCAATATGTATGGCCCTTGTAGCGAAGCAGACGAAAACTGCGATATACGCTTTATGAGCTGTTTTTCCTCGGCCCGCGGAGTCGCGGACTTTATACGGTCCCGCATAATCGACTCCGCAGTTTAAAAAAACCCTTGCTGCACGGCTGCGTTCTGGGGTCAAATCCTGCATGATTTGCGTGGAGGTTTGTGCCCTCCATCTTACGCATTTCATACATTGATGGATGACCTTGCGAGCCGTGGTTCGGCAACCGAGGATCCAAAATTGTTGCTTTACCATGGATATCGTCAGCTGCAAGCCCCCGTGCAACGTATTTACGTGGCACTGCCGAATTATCATGGTAGACACATGGTGTTTTGGCAGAATTATGGGGTGCTTCGCTTCCCATGCCAGCGTCGCATTCTCCAGTCGTCCACCGACCCTCAAAACGTCATTCGTGTCGAGGAAAGGGTTCAGACTTTTTAACGGAGATTTTGCGGGAATTTCCCTGTGCTTTTTTAAACACTGGTACTCGCCCGCAAAATGCGTTCGCTGGATGTAGCGGACGATTCTTTCCTTGGCCAGCTTCAATTCTGATGCTTCGACAACGTTGGCATCGAACGACCTTCGCTCACCTTGCATCGGTCTACGTAATCGGAGACAATATGCAGTCACGCGAAGTAGCTTACTCCAGGTTGAGAATCGGAATACAAATTCCCATTCCTTGTCTGGAGTTGCAACGTGGGCGTGCGGAATGCGCTTGCCCTCGGTCGTATCGATGGAATCAGGCGTTTTCGGCCAATTTTCCTCTCGTTGTCTTAACCATGCTGGACCAGAAATCCACAGCTTCGATTGAATGAGCTCCTCCGCTTCGACACCGCGCGAATTCAAATCCGCGGGATTGAAGCGGGTGGGAACATGTCTCCATTCAGCTTTCGGAAGCATGGTCTGGATTTTCGCGACTCGGTTGGCTATCACAACCTTCCAAGTCGAAGCATGTTTTTTCAACCAAGCTAGTGCAATGGTGGAATCTGACCAACAGATTATACGGTCAATTTTTATGGACAATGACCGTTCCACGTGCACTGCGAGCTCGGTAAGCAGTACGGCTCCGTTCAATTCGAGAATCGGAATTGACTGCGTTTTAATCGGAGCCACCCTCGTTTTTGCCATGATCAAGGTTGTGAAAATTTCCTCGGTCATGGTCGTCACGCGTAAATACGTGACGGCCGAGTACGCTCCGAGTGAAGCATCGCAGAATCCGTGTAATTCCACCGAAACTGCATCTGCTCCGTAACGGATCCATCTGGGAAATTTTACTTTTTCCAAACTGCTCCAATCCTCGCAAAACGTGTTCCACGTTTTTAGCGTATTCGCGGAGACATGATCGTCCCACTGGATTTTCTCCAGCCATTGGGACTGCATCAAAATCTTCGCGCGAATTACGACTGGTGATAACCAGCCGAGCGGATCGTATAGTTTGGCTATTTCAGAAAACAAAGTTCGCTTTGTAATCGGACCTGCAGCCGGTTGGAACCGTTGCAGGTTGAAATAGAAATAATCTCCCGATGGTATCCATCGCAATCCAAGCACCTTGAGTTCGGAATCATCGAACAAGGTGAGGTCGACAGCGTGGGAGTGAGAGCTTTGTGGGATGTTTCGTAGTAATTTCTGCGAGTTACCAGCCCACTTTCTCAATTTAAACCCGCCGCCCTGTAAGAGTTCGCAAACTTGAATACGAATTTTTTCCAACAAGGACGTGTCGGGTGCCCCCATAAATACGTCATCAACGTATATATCTTTCTCGAGTATCGGAGCGGCGAGAGGAAATCTGTCACCGTCCCGTTTTTTCAACTCGAGCAGAGTACGCATCGATAAATACGGTGCACACGCCGTTCCGTACGTAACGGTGTTCAACTCGAATGCTTTAAGCACTTCGGTTTCGGGTGTGCGCCATAAGATGCACTGAAAACGACGATCCTGCGGGGCGACGAGAATTTGCCGAAACATTTTCTCGATATCGGCCACCAGCACGTATTCGTACAGCCTCCATCTCGTCAAAACAGACGTGATGTCGTTCTGCAGTTTCGGACCTACGTGTAGGATGTCGTTCAGGGATTGTCCGCCCACTGTACGGCTGGTCGCGTTAAACACGACTCGCAGTTTGGTGGTTGCACTCTCCGTTCGGATAACCGCTCGATGCGGAATGTAGAGTCTGGATTTTTCAGAGGGCTCTATACGAGTCATGTGTTCCAACGACTCATACTCCGCGAGAAATTCTTCATATTCTCGTGCGAGGGTCTGATCCTTGTCCAATTTCCTTCTCATCCTGGTCAGCGCGGAGAGAGCGATATGGAGTGAATCTCCCAGCGCTTCTTCCGGTTTCGGATGGTTAAACGGCAATCGGACAATAAACCGTCCCGTTGCATCCCGTGCGACAGTCTTTTGGAAATGAGTTTCACACTCTTCCTCAGCTTTTGTAAGCACTGAGGTCGAGGGAATTTCTTCAATTTCCCAGAACCGTCGAATCGCGTAATCCAGCGATTCAAGTACGTTGCAATGCAACGTTCGCACGTGACACCGGGCCTTGCTTGCTGCATTTATTGGTCCGGATAATATCCAGCCGAATGCAGTTTCTTGTGCAATTGGCCCTTCGGGCGCTATTCGTCGGAATCCCGATCGAATAACTTGGGCGTACAGATCCGCGCCGATCAAAACTTCAATGTTTTGTCCGGACGCGGGTTCGGGGTCTGCGAGCATAAGGTTTCGTAACGCGTCGTCATTGAACACGTTTACACACGGCGAGGCATAGTTCGTGATTTTTGACACGACGTATGCTCTGGCCGAAACCATCGGGGTAACCCCGTTAGCCGCTCCCAGATTTAACCCTACACTGTACTTAATTTGTTGGGTTCGACCACCCCCCAAGCCCGATACCGTGGCTGAGGTTTTCCTCCTCGGGAGGTTGAGGTCATTCCTCAATCTCGCCGAGATGAAGGATGTCTCGGACCCTTGATCCAACAGCGCGCGAGTTAAACGCGACGCGCCGTTTTCTCCGTACACTCGTACGATCGCGGTAGCTAACAGCACCGGCCTCGGTACGTCTGTACTCGCAGTACAGTGTGACGTAGTAGCCCGTGACGTCGTTGCTTGCGTCGTCGAGGTATCGGCGGCTCTCGCCTTAGCCGTACGGCGCGGTGGAGGGGCGTTATCCCGCCGCTCCTCACGCTTGCCGTTCGAAAATTTCGTTTTCGGCTTTTGGCTAGGAGCCTCTCTTTCGTATTGCTCGAAATGCAACAGGGCATGATGCCTGCCACTGCATCTCGAACAAACGTGTTGGCTCCGGCAACCCTTTGCGTCATGATCTAGGGCCAGACAGATTATACACCCTTGTCTGTCCCTTATGAGCTGGTATCGCACTCTTGTGGAAAAACTCTTAAATGCACCGCATTCGGTCAGTGCATGCGTTTGTCCGCAAATTATGCACTTCCGCTGCGCAGGGGGGGGGGGCCCACGACGGCGTTATGACTCCGTACTCGTGGCTTATGTTCCTTTTTTGAGGCAGTTTTGCGGTTATGTTCAATGACGGTCATAGCGCGTGCTTCCTGGTCAAGGAATCTCAGGATCTCCTCAATCAACGGATATTCCGTTGACATCTTGAGGGATCGTTCCCATTCCCCTTGCAACGTAGCGTCAAATTGACTTGCTACGACGTGTGTTAGCAGCCAGCTAAGCTGCTCTTCCACAGTTCCTTTTTTAGCAAGTATAGCGAGTGCTTGCCGAAAGCCGATGGTGACCTGCTGGACACTCGCCAGGTCGCCTTTTCGGATTTTTGATAGTCTCAGTATCTGATCAAGAATCTTGATCAGCACCAAGCGTGGGAGCCCGAATTCTGTTTTCAGGGTCGTCCACGCCACTGAGAAATTTTTATCCGTTATCGCAAGCGATGCGATAGCGGCTGCGGCTCTCCCGGTTATACAGGTGTTCAGGTATTGTAACCTCTGTACATCCGTTAAAGTGGGGTTGTTGATTACTCCGGCGGTAAATAGATCTTCGAAATGTTCCCATTTCGAAGAATCCCCGTCGAATTTCTCCAACCTCATCTTCGGGAGTTCGATCGGTATTGATTGCTGGATTTCCGGCATTACTGATCTTGGACCAGTCGTGATACGGGTTATTTCCGTAGACACATAAGCCTGAAAATCCAAAAACTCGTTTTCAGTTTCCCCCATAAAATCCCGTTGGAGCAGCTCGTAAGAGTGTCGTTCCCCAGGAGGGAGAAGCCTACACACGACCTTATACTGATCGTTCATCTGTTGCCACAGACTGTTTACATAATTGAGCCTTTCCTCCAGAATTTTTTCTGTGTACTTGGCTCGACCCATCTTTTTAAGGTTGATGGATGCCCTGTTTATCCGTTCCATCCCTCTGGTCAAATCCTCGAGGTGTGCCTCAAGGTCAGACCACTTGGGATCTTTAGTAACGGACATGGCTGTTGAAGGTTAAACACTTCGAAACAACCGTACACGGGAGAAACTCTCGTGTATTATGTCCAACACTTCCCTTTACCGATTACCTCAGTATCCGGCTCGAAGGACCTTATGTTAAAAAGCTGATGCTTTTAACGACGAAGTCCGGATAGAGGGATCGGATTTTTATTGTGGGAAGTGAGTTGGGAACTTAAGATTTTCTTTTTCAAAAACTGTTTATTATAAAAATAAAAATAAAATAAACAATCAGAAACATCGAAAATTCCTATTAAATTGTTTTCAACGATTTCCTGGTCGGAACCGGCACGTTGAGGTAGGCCAAGGTTCTGTGAACAGAAAAACACGGCAATGTGTTAGACACGTAAACACGTTACACGTATATTCGCCGCGTGTGTGTCCTCACGCTCCTGGCTTCGATATTCGAATGTATAGGAGCGGAGAATTTCGCTCGCTCGTAATATACGAGCTCGCAAGTGGACTGTAATTAATATCTGGCGTGAAAAGAATTAAATTTCTTCTCGACGCCGAACTGAGTCGATTGTCTAGTGGACGGGGATGCAAGTGGAGGTTGTAAGGCTCCAAATGCACTGATCCCGTGAGTATGCCCACGGAGTCTGTGCGTCGAGTCGCACTGCAGGACAACGGCACGACCGTCGATCTGCGGCTTCTCTTTAACGTTCCAACAGATGACTTGTTGGTCGAGAATTGTACTGCGAAGCCCGACAGCACGTGGTTCACTGCACGAATACACCACTCGATGTGATTCGTGACAGTATTTGAACTACGTGGGGGCCTGACCCGCGACTCCTTGACCTCTCCGCACAGGTGCTCCTCTAAGCGTTACACCGGCGGGGTCTGTAGAGGGAAGGAATCGAAGACCGAAAGTCAAGCGTCCGAAGTGGACGCTGACCTGACTCCAGTGAGCCCACCTCGAGGTTCACCACGTAGGTGCCTCCCTTCGGTGTCTCCTAAGCCGAACGACAATCACAGAGAAGTTTGAACGGTATTCGCCCACTTCTCTGTGTTTCAAACGTTTATACGCTTGAAACGACAAAATAATACTGCACGAGGGGGGTCGAGCACCTTATTGGTGTATTCTCGAGCCCTCCAAACTAGACAGAAAATAGAAATTGAGCTTGTTTGGGACTTTCCCGAACGAAACTCCTGAATGCTTTTATTCGAGTCGAGAGTCGACTCGTTTGATAAGCAAAGACTAAAATTAATGAGTGCTAGTTTGAGTTTTAATGAATCCTCAGCTGTGCGAGGTCAATCAGAGGACCCGCACCAGACTGAACATCGACTCGTTGCACCCTTTATTGGTTAATTGTCTGCTAGCTTTATCTCGAGAATTTCACTCTCGAGATTCGCTCGAAATCTGTTCGGACACGGTCGGGAGCCGATGTGCCTTCTTCAGAAGTCGTTGTGAGACTGTGTGGATTGACAGCCGAAGACGTCGCCGTGGTACTCTAATTAATCGTTCCGCGGCGCTGTCTAAATTTTCGGCAGTCTATCTTTGTCTAATTATTTGCGCGCTACTCTCTCACGATACTGACGTCATCAACACCGTTGGCACACTCGAATCGAAGGTAATGAGCCGTTACCGATGGCAGAAAAACTAGTAATACACGCGTTTTTCTATCACTGTTTGCTGTACAAATCCTATTAGAGATAATCTCCTTCGAATTGTACGTTAACAGGATTAACGGTAATCGCGGCCGAGGACAATCGCTCGGCATTATACAATCTTTAAACAAATGTGAAAGTGCGAGCTAGATGCGGGCAAATACCAGACCTAACCCAGACATAACCTGCGTTATCCTCTAAAATATTAATCGCAACCTGGTTTGATTGACTGCTTCGGTGTGGTACCGCGTTACTACGTGATCCAAACCAGAAGAAGCCCAGGATCTGGCCAACTAGTATGCGAGAAACGCGAAAGTAAGAGCCAGATGATTGCAAATACCAGAACTATCCCAGACATAACCAGCGTTATCCTCTAAAATACTAATCGGAACCAGCTTTTATTGAAAGTGTGGTACCACATTACTACGTGATCCAAGCCAGAAAAAGCCCAGGATCTGCCCAACAAGAATGCGAAAAACGCGAAAGTATGAGCCAGATGATTGCAAATACCAGAACTAACCCAGGCATAACCAGCGTTATCCTCTAAAATACTAATCGGAACCAGCTTTTATTGAAAGTGTGGTACCACATTACTACGTGATCCAAGCCAGAAAAAGCCCAGGATCTGGCCAACAAGTATGCGAAAAATGCGAAAGTTCGAGCCACATGAGGGCAAATACCAGACCTAACCAAGACGTAACCGGCGTTATCCTCTAAAATATTAATCGCAACCAGGTTTAGTTGACTGTTTCGGTGTGGTACCACATGACTACGTTATCCAAACCAGGGAAAACCCAGGATCTGCACAACAAGTATGCGGAAAATGCGAAAGTATGTGCCTGATGATTGCAAATACCAGAACTAACCCAAACATAACCAGCGATATCCTCCAAAATATTAATCGCAACCAGGTTTAATTGACTGTTTCGGTGTGAAACCACATTATGACGGGATCCAAACCACAAAAAACCCGAGATCTGACCGACAAGTAAGTGAAAAATGCGAACGTATGTGCCTGATGATTGCAAATACCAGAACTAACCCAAACATAACCAGCGTTGTCCTCCAAAATATTAATCGCAACCAGGTTTAATTGACTGTTTCGGTGTGGAACCACATTACGACGGGATCCAAACCACAAAAAACCCGAGATCTGGCCAACAAGTAAGTGAAAAATGCGAAAGCCAGATGAGGGCAATTACCAGAACTAATCTAGACACAACCAGCGTTATCCTCTAAAATACTATTCGGAACCAGCTTCTATTGACTGTTCCAGTGTGGTACCACATTAGTACGTGATCCAAACCAGAAAAAGCCTAGGATCTGGCCAACAAGTATGCGAAAAATACGAAAGCACGAGCCAGATGATGGCAAATCCCAGACCTAACCGAGACATAACCGGCGTTATCCTCTAAGATATTAATCGCAACCAGGTTTAATTGACTGTTTCGGAGTGGTACCGCATTAGTACGCGATCCAAACCAGAAAAAGCCCTGGATCTGGCCAACAAGTATGCGAAAAATGCGAAAGTATGAGACAGATGAGGGCAAATCCCAGACCTAACCCAGACATAACCGGCGTTATCCTCTAAAATATTAATCGGATCCAGGTTTAATTGACTGTTTCAGTGTGGTACCACATTACTACGTTGTCAAAGCCAGAAAAAGGCCAGGATCTGGCCAACAAGTATGCGAGAAATGCGAAAGTAAGAGCCAATTGAGGGCAAATCGCAGACCTAACCGAGACATAACCGGCGTTATCCTCCAAAATATTAATCGCAAGCAGGTTTAATTGACTGTTTCGGTGTGGAACCACATTAGTACGGGATCCAAACCAGAAAAACCCAGGATTTGGCCAACAAGTAGGCGAAAAACGCGAAGGTATGAGCCAGATGATTGTAAATACCAGAACTAACCTAGACATAACCTGCGTTATCCTCTAAAATATTAATCGGAACCAGGTTTAATTGACTGTTTCGGTGTGGAGCGTCATTATTACGGGATCCAAACTGAAAAAACCCAGGATCTAGCCAACAAGTAGGCGAAAAACGCGAAGGTATGAGCCAGATGATTGCAAATACCAGAACTAACCTAGACATAACCTGCGTTATCCTCTAAAATATTAATCGGAACCAGGTTTAATTGACTGTTTCAGTGTGGTACATCATTACTACGTGGTCCAAGCCAGAATAAGGCCAGGATCTGGTCAACAAGTAAGCGAAAAAGGCGAAAGTACGAGCCAGATAAGGGGAAATACCAGACTTAACCCAGACATAACCGGCGTTATCCTCTAAAATACTAATCGGAACCAGCTTTTATTGTCTGTTTCAATGTGGTACCACATTACTGCGTGATCCAAACCAAAAAAAGCCCAGGATCTGGCCATCAAGTATGCGAAAAATGCGAAAGTGCGAGCCAGATGATTGCAAATACCAGAACTAACCCAGACATAACCAGCGTTATCCTGTAAAATATTAATCGGAACCAGGTTTAATTGACTGTTTCAGTGTGGTACCTCATTACTACGTGGTCCAAGCCAGAATAAGGCCAGGATCTGGCCAACAAGTAAGCGAAAAAGGCGAAAGTACGAGCCTGACAAGGGCAAATACCAGACTTAACCCAGACATAACCGGCGTTATCCTCTAAAATTCTAATCGGAACCAGCTTTTATTGACTGTTTCAGTGTGGTACCACATTACTACCAGATCCAAACCAAATAATGCCCAGGATCTGGCCAAAAAGTAGGCGAAAAATGCGAAAGTACGAGCCAGATGAGGGCAAATACCAGACCTAACCGAGACATAACCGGCGCTATCCTCAAAAATATTAATCGCAACCAGGTTTAGTTGACAGTTTCGGTGTGGCAGCGCATTACTACGTGATCCAAACTAGAAAATGGCGAGGATATGGCCAACAAGTATGCGAAAAATGCGAAAGTACGAGCCAGATGAAGGCAAATACCATACCTAACCGAGAGATAACCGGCCTTATCCTCTAAAATATTAATCGCAACCAGGTTTAATTGACTGCTTCGGTGTGGTACCGCATTACTACGTGATCCAAACCAGAAAAAGCCGAGGATCTTGCCAACAAGTAGGCGAAAATTGCGAAGGTACGTGCCAGATGAGGGCATATCCCAGACCTAACCGAGACATAACCGGCGTTATCCTCTAAAATTCTAATCGGAACCAGCTTTTATTGACTGTTTCAGTGTGGTACCACATTACTACCAGATCCAAACCAAATAATGCCCAGGATCTGGCCAAAAAGTAGGCGAAAAATGCGAAAGTACGAGCCAGATGAGGGCAAATTCCTGACCTAACCCAGACATAACCATCGTCATCCTCTAAAATACTAATCGCAACCAGGTTTAATTGACTGTTTCGTTGTAGAACCACATTACTACGTGATCCAAACCAGAAAAAGCCCAGGATCTGGCCAACAAGTATGCGAAAAATGCGAAAATACGAGCCAGATGAGGGCAAATCCCAGACCTAGCCAAGACATAACCAGCGTTATCCTCCCAAATATTAATCGCAACCAGGTTTAGTTGACTGTTTCGGTGTGGAATCTCATTACTACGGGAGCCAAACCAGAAAAAACCCAGGATCTGGCCAACAAGTATGCGAAATCGCGAAAGTATGAGCCAGATGGTTGCAAATACCAGAACTAACCCAGCCATAACCAGCATTATACTCTAAAATACTAATCGGGACCAGCTTTTATTGACTGTTTCCGTGTGGTACCTCATTACTACGTGGTCCAACCCGGAAACAGGCCAGGATCTGGCCAACAAGTAAGCGAAAAATGCGAATGTACAAGCCAGATGAGGGCAAATCCCAGACCTAACCCAGATATAATCAGCGTTATCCTCTAAAATACTATTCGGAACCAGCTTCTATTGACTGGTCCAGTGTGGTACCACATTAGTACGTGATCCAAACCAGAAAAAGCCTAGGATCTGGCCAACAAGTTTGCGAAAAATACGAAAGCACGAACCTGATGATGGGAAATCCCAGACCTAACCGAGACATAACATGCGTTATCCTTTAAAATACTAATTGGAACCACATTTTTTTGACTGTTTCAGTGTGGAACCACATTACTACGGGATCCAAACCAGAAAAAAACCAGGATCTGGCCAACAAGTAGGCGAAATACGTGAAGGTATGAACCAGATGATTGCAAATACCAGAATTAACCCAGACATAACCAGCGTTATCCTCTAAAATATTAATCCCAACCGGGTTTAATTGACTGTTTCAGTGTGGTACCACATTACGACGTGATCCAAACCTAAAGAAGCCCAGGATCTGGCCATCAATTATGCGAAAAATGCGAAAGTACGTGTCAGATGACTACAAATACCAGAACAAACCCAAACATAACCAGCGTTATCCTCCAAAATATTCATCGCAACCAGGTTTCATTGACTGTTTCGGTGTGGAACCACATTACTGCGGGATCCAAACTGAAAAAACCCAGGATCTAGCCAACAAGTAGGCGAAAAACGCGAAGGAATGAGCCAGATGATTGCAAATACCAGAACTAACCTAGACATAACCTGCGTTATCCTCTAAAATATTAATCGGAACCAGGTTTAATTGACTGTTTCAGTGTGGTACCTCATTACTACGTGGTCCAAGCCAGAATAAGGCCAGGATCTGGCCAACAAGTAAGCGAAAAAGGCGAAAGTACGAGCTTGACAAGGGCAAATACCAGACTTAACCCAGACATAACCGGCGTTATCCTCTAAAATTCTAATCGGAACCAGCTTTATTGACTGTTTCAGTGTGGTACCACATTTCTACCAGATCCAAACCAAATAATGCCCAGGATCTGGCCAACAAGTAGGCGAAAAATGCGAAAGTACGAGCCAGATGAGGGCAAATGCCAGACCTAACCGAGACATAACCGGCGCTATCCTCAAAAATATTAATCGCAACCAGGTTTAGTTGACAGTTTCGGTGTGGCACCGCATTACTACGTGATCCAAACTAGAAAATGGCGAGGATATGGCCAACAAGTATGCGAAAAATGCGAAAGAACGAGCCAGATGAAGGCAAATACCAGACCTAACCGAGAGATAACCGGCCTTATCCTCTAAAATATTAATCGCAACCAGGTTTAATTGACTGCTTCGGTGTGGTACCGCATTACTACGTGATCCAAACCAGAAAAAGCCGAGGATCTTGCATACAAGTAGGCGAAAATTGCGAAGGTACGTGCCAGATGAGGGCATATCCCAGACCTTACCGAGACATAACCGGCGTTATCCTCCAAAATATTAATCGCAACCAGGTTTAATTGACTGTTTCGGTGTGGAACCACATTACTATGGGATCCAAACCAGAAATAACCCAGGATTTGGCCAACAAGTATGCGAAGAACGCGAAAGTATGAGCCAGATGATTGTTAATACGAGAACTAACCCAGACGTAACCTGCGTTATCCTCTAAAATACTAATCGGAACCAGATTTTTTTGACTGTTTCAGTGTGGTACCACATTATTACGTGATCCAAACCAGAAAAAGGCGAGGATCTGGCCAACAAGTATGCGAAAATTGCGAAAGTACGAGCCAGATGAGGGCAAATTCCTGACCTAACCCAGACATAACCGGCGTTATCCTCCAAAATATTAATCGCAACCAGGGTTTAATTGACTGTTTCGGTGTGGAACCACATTACTACGGGATCCAAACCAGAAAAAACCCAGGATCTGGCTAACTGGTAGGCGAAAAACGCGAAGGTATGAGCCAGACGATTGCAAATACCAGAACTAACCCAGACGTAACCAGCGTTATCCTCTAAAATACTAATCGGGACCAGCCTTTATTGACTGTTTCAGTGTGGTACCACATTACTACGTGATCCAAACCAAAAAAAGCCCAGGATCTGGCCATCAAGTATGCGAAAACAGCGAAAGTACGAGCCAGATGAGGGCAAATACCAGAACTAACCCAGACATAACCAGCATTATACTCTAAAATACTATTCGGAGCCTGCTTCTATTGACTGTTTCTGTGTGGTACCATATTACTACGTTATCCAAACCAGAGAAAGCCCAGGATCTGGCCAACAAGTATGCTAAAAATGCGAAAGTGCGAGCCAGATGAGGGCAAATACCAGACCTAACCAAGACATCACCGGCGTTATCCTCTAAAATACTAATCGGAACCAGATTTTTTTGACTGTTTCAGTGTGGTACCACATTACTATGTGATCCAAACCAGAAAAAGGCGAGGATCTGGCCAACAAGTATGCGAAAAGTGCGAAAGTACGAGCCAGATGAGGGCAAATTCCTGACCTAACCCAGACATAACCGGCGTTGTCCTCTAAAATATTAATCGCAACCAGGTTTAATTGACTGTTTCAGTGTGGTACCACATTTCTACCAGATCCAAACCAAATAATGCCCAGGATCTGGCCAACAAGTAGGCGAAAAATGCGAAAGTACGAGCCAGATGAGGGCAAATACCAGACCTAACCAAGACATCACCGGCGTTATCCTCTAAAATATTAATCGCAACCAGGTTTAATTGACTGCTTCGGTGTGGTACCGCATTACTACGTGATCCAAACCAGAAAAAGCCGAGGATCTTGCCAACAAGTAGGCGAAAATTGCGAAGGTACGTGCCTGATGAGGGCATATCCCAGACCTTACCGAGACATAACCGGCGTTATCCCCCAAAATATTAATCGCAACCAGGTTTAATTGACTGTTTCGGTGTGGAACTACATTACTATGGGATCCAAACCAGAAATAACCCAGGATTTGGCCAACAAGTATGCGAAGAACGCGAAAGTATGAGCCAGATGATTGTTAATACGAGAACTAACCCAGACGTAACCTGCGTTATCCTCTAAAATACTAATCGGAACCAGATTATTTTGACTGTTTCAGTGTGGTACCACATTACTACGTGATCCAAACCAGAAAAAGGCGAGGATCTGGCCAACAAGTATGCGAAAATTGCGAAAGTACGAGCCAGATGAGGGCAAATTCCTGACCTAACCCAGACATAACCGGCGTTATCCTCCAAAATATTAATCGCAACCAGGGTTTAATTGACTGTTTCGGTGTGGAACCACATTACTACGGGATCCAAACCAGAAAAAACCCAGGATCTGGCTAACAGGTAGGCGAAAAACGCGAAGGTATGAGCCAGACGATTGCAAATACCAGAACTAACCCAGACGTAACCAGCGTTATCCTCTAAACTACTAATCGGGACCAGCCTTTATTGACTGTTTCAGTGTGGTACCACATTACTACGTGATCCAAACCAAAAAAAGCCCAGGATCTGGCCATCAAGTATGCGAAAACAGCGAAAGTACGAGCCAGATGAGGGCAAATACCAGAACTAACCCAGACATAACCAGCATTATACTCTAAAATACTATTCGGAGCCTGCTTCTATTGACTGTTTCTGTGTGGTACCATATTACTACGTGATCCAAACCAGAGAAAGCCCAGGATCTGGCCAACAAGTATGCTAAAAATGCGAAAGTACGAGCCAGATGAGGGCAAATACCAGACCTAACCAAGACATCACCGGAGTTATCCTCTAAAATACTAATCGGAACCAGATATTTTTGACTGTTTCAGTGTGGTACCACATTACTACGTGATCCAAACCAGAAAAAGGCGAGGATCTGGCCAACAAGTATGCGAAAAGTGCGAAAGTACGAGCCAGATGGGGGCAAATTCCTGACCTAACCCAGACATAACCGGCGTTGTCCTCTAAAATATTAATCGCAACCAGATTTTATTGACTGTTTCAGTGTGGTACCACATCACTACGTGATCCAAACCAGAAAAAGCCCAGGATCTGGCCAACAAGTATGCGAGAAAAGCGAAAGTACGAGCCAGATGAGGGCAAATCCCAGAACTAACCCAGACATAACCATCGTCATCTTCTAAAGTACTAATCGCAACCAGGTTTAATTGACTGTTTCGGTGTAGAACCACATTACTACGTGATCCAAACCAGAAAAAGCCCAGGATCTGGCCAACAAGTATGCGAAAAATGCGAAAATACGAGCCAGATGAGGGCAAATCCCAGACCTAACCAAGACATAACCAGCGTTATCCTCCCAAATATTAATCGCAACCAGGTTTAGTTGACTGTTTCGGTGTGGAATCTCATTACTACGGGATCCAAACCAGAAAAAACCCAGGATCTGGCCAACAAGTATGCGAAATCACGAAAGTATGAGCCAGATGGTTGCAAATACCAGAACTAACCCAGACATAACCAGCATTATACTCTAAAATACTATTCGGAGCCTGCTTCTATTGACTGTTTCTGTGTGGTACCATATTACTACGTGATCCAAACCAGAGAAAGCCCAGGATCTGGCCAACAAGTATGCTAAAAATGCGAAAGTACGAGCCAGATGAGGGCAAATACCAGACCTAACCAAGACATCACCGGCGTTATCCTCTAAAATATTAATCGCAACCAGGTTTAATTGACTGTTTCGGTGTGGAACCACATTACTACGGTATCCAAACCAGAAAAAGCCGAGGATCTTGCCAACAAGTAGGCGAAAATTGCGAAGGTACGAGTCAGATAAGGGCAAATACCAGACCTAACCTAGACATAACCGGCGTTATCCTCCAAAATGTTAATCGCAACCAGGTTTAATTGACTGTTTCGGTGTGGAACCACATTACTACGGGATCCAAACCACAAAAAACCTAGGATTTGGCCAACAGGTAGTCGAAAAACGCGAAGGTATAAGCCAGATGATTGCAAATACGAGAACTAACCCAGACGTTATCCTCTAAGATACTAATCGGGACCAGCTTTTATTGACTGTTTCAGTGTGGTACCACATTATTACGTGATCCAATCCGAAAAAAGCCAAGGATCTGGCCATCCAGTATGCGAAAAATGAGAAAGTACGAGCCAGATGATTGCAAATACCAAAACTATCCCAAACATAACCAGCGTTATCCTCCAAAATATTCATCGCAATCAGGCTTAATTGACTGTTTCAGTGTGGTACCACATTACTACGTGATCCAAACCAAAAAAAACCCGAGATCTGGCCAACAAGTATGCGAAAAATGCGAAAGAACGAGCCAGATGAGGGCAAATACCAAAACTAATCTAGACATAACCAGCGTTATCCTCTAAAATATTAATCGCAACCAGGTATGATTGACTGTTTCGGTGTGGTACCGCATTACTACGTGGTCCAAGCCAGAAAAAGGCCAGGATCTGCCCAACAAGTATGCGAGAAATGCGAACGTATGTGCCTGATGATTGCAAATACCAGAACTAACCCAAACATAACCAGCGTTGTCCTCCAAAATATTAATCGCAACCAGGTTTAATTGACTGTTCCGGTGTGGAACCACATTACGACGGGATCCAAACCACAAAAAACCCGAGATCTGGCCAACAAGTAAGTGAAAAATGCGAAAGTACGAGCCAGATGAGGCCAAATACTAGAACTTATCAAGACTTAACCGGCGTTATCGTCTAAAAAATTAATCGCAACCAGGTTTAATTGACTGTTTCGGTGTGGTACCGCATTACTACGTGATACAAACCAAAAAAAGGGGCCAGGATCTGGCTAACAAGTATGCGAAAAATGCGAAAGTACTAGCCAGATGAGGGCAAATATCAGACCTAACTCAGACATAACCGGCGTTATCCTCTAAAATATTAATCGGAACCAGGTTTAATTGACAGTTTCAGTGTGGTACCTCATTACTACGGGATCCAAATCAGAAAAAACCCAGAATTTGGCCAACAAGTATGCGAAAAACGCGAAAGTATGAGCCAGATGATTGTTAATACGAGAACTAACCCAGACGTAACCTGCGTTATCCTCTAAAATACTAATCGGAACCAGATTTTTTTGACTGTTTCAGTGTGGTACCACATTACTACGTGATCCAAACCAGAAAAAGCCCAGGATCTGGCCAACAAGTATGCGAGAAATGCGAAAGTACGAGCCAATGGAGGGCAAATCGCAGAGCTAACCGGGACATAACCGGCGTTATCCTCTAAAATATTAATCGTAACCAGGTTTAATTGACTGTTTGGGTGTGGTACAACATTACTACGTGGTAGCAGCCAGAAGAAGGCCAGGATCTGGCCAACAAGCATGCGAAAAATGCGAAAGTACGAACCAGATGAGGGCAAATACCAGACCTAACACAGACATAACCAGCGTAATCCTCTAAAATACTATTCGGAACCAGCTTCTATTGACAGTTTCTGTGTGGAACCACATTACTACGTTATCCAAACCAGAAAAAGCCCAGGATATGGCCAACAATTATGCGAGAAATGCGAAAGTACTAGCCAGATGAGGGCAAATACCAGACCTAACCCAGACATAAGCGGCGTTATCCTCTAAAATATTAATCGCAACCAATTTCTATTGACTGTTTCGGTGTGGTACCACATTACTACGTGGTCCAAGACAGAAAAAGGCCAGGATCTGGCCTACAATTATGCGAGAAATGCGAAAGTACGTGCCAGATGAGGGCAAATTCCAGACCTAACCGAGAAATAACCGGTGTTATCCTCCAAATATTAATCGCAACCAGGTTTAATTGACTGTTTGTCTGTGGTCCCACATTACTACTTGGTCCAAGCCAGAAAAAAGCCTGGATCTGGCCAAGAAGAATGCGAAACACGCGAAAGTATGAACCAGATGATTGCAAATACCAGAACTAACCCAGACATAACCAGCGTTATCCTTTAAAATACTAATCGGAACCACATTTTTTTGACTGTTTCAGTGTGGAACCACATTACTACGGGATCCAAACCAGAAAAAACCCAGGATCTGGCCAACAAGTAGGCGAAATACGCGAAGGTATGAGCCAGATGATTGCAAATACCAGAACTAACCCAGACATAACCAGCGTTATCCTCTAAAATATTAATCGCAACCAGGTTTAATTGACTGTTTGAGTGTGGTCCCACATTACTACTTGGTCCAAGCCAGAAAAAACCCTGGATCTGGCAAAGAAGTATGCGAAACACGCGAAAGTATGAACCAGATGATTGCAAATACCAGAACTAACCCAGACATAACCAGAGTTTTCCTCTAAAATATTAATCGGAACCAGGTTTAATTGACTGTTTCAGTGTGGTACCTCATTACTACGTGGTCCAAGCCAGAATAAGGCCAGGATCTGGTCAACAAGTAAGCGAAAAAGGCGAAAGTACGAGCCAGATAAGGGGAAATACCAGACTTAACCCAGACATAACCGGCGTTATCCTCTAAAATACTAATCGGAACCAGCTTTTATTGTCTGTTTCGGCGTGGAACCACATTACTACGGGATACAAACCAGAAAAAACCCAGGATCTGGCCAACAAGTAGGCGAAAAACGCGAAGGTATGAGCCAGATGATTGCAAATACCAGAACTAACCCAGACGAAACCAGCGTTATCCTCTAAAATACTAATCTGGACCAGCTTTTATTGACTGTTTCAATGTGGTACCACATTACTACGTGATCCAAACCAAAAAAAGCCCAGGATCTGGCCATCAAGTATGCGAAAAATGCGAAAGTACGAGCCAGATGATTGCAAATACCAGAACTAACCCAGACATAACCAGCGTTATCCTGTAAAATATTAATCGGAAACAGGTTTAATTGACTGTTTCAGTGTGGTAACTCATTACAACGTGGTCCAAGCCAGAATAAGGCCAGGATCTGGCCAACAAGTAAGCGAAAAAGGCGAAAGTACGAGCTTGACAAGGGCAAATACCAGACTTAACCCAGACATAACCGGCGTTATCCTCTAAAATTCTAATCGGAACCAGCTTTATTGACTGTTTCAGTGTGGTACCACATTTCTACCAGATCCAAACCAAATAATGCCCAGGATCTGGCCAACAAGTAGGCGAAAAATGCGAAAGTACGAGCCAGATGAGGGCAAATGCCAGACCTAACCGAGACATAACCGGCGCTATCCTCAAAAATATTAATCGCAACCAGGTTTAGTTGACAGTTTCGGTGTGGCACCGCATTACTACGTGATCCAAACTAGAAAATGGCGAGGATATGGCCAACAAGTATGCGAAAAATGCGAAAGAACGAGCCAGATGATGGCAAATACCAGACCTAACCGAGAGATTATCCGGCCTTATCCTCTAAAATATTAATCGCAACCAGGTTTAATTGACTGCTTCGGTGTGGTACCGCATTACTACGTGATCCAAACCAGAAAAAGCCGAGGATCTTGCAAACAAGTAGGCGAAAATTGCGAAGGTACGTGCCAGATGAGGGCATATCCCAGACCGTACCGAGACATAACCGGCGTTATCCTCCAAAATATTAATCGCAACCAGGTTTAATTGACTGTTTCGGTGTGGAACCACATTACTACGGGATCCAAACCAGAAAAAACCCAGGATCTGGCTAACAGGTAGGCGAAAAACGCGAAGGTATGAGCCAGACGATTGCAAATACCAGAACTAACCCAGACGTAACCAGCGTTATCCTCTAAAATACTAATCGGGACCAGCCTTTATTGACTGTTTCAGTGTGGTACCACATTACTACGTGATCCAAACCAAAAAAAGCCCAGGATCTGGCCATCAAGTATGCGAAAACAGCGAAAGTACGAGCCAGATGAGGGCAAATACCAGAACTAACCCAGACATAACCAGCATTATACTCTAAAATACTATTCGGAGCCTGCTTCTATTGACTGTTTCTGTGTGGTACCATATTACTACGTGATCCAAACCAGAGAAAGCCCAGGATCTGGCCAACAAGTATGCTAAAAATGCGAAAGTACGAGCCAGATGAGGGCAAATACCAGACCTAACCAAGACATCACCGGCGTTATCCTCTAAAATACTAATCGGAACCAGATTTTTTTGACTGTTTCAGTGTGGTACCACATTACTACGTGATCCAAACCAGAAAAAGGCGAGGATCTGGCCAACAAGTATGCGAAAAGTGCGAAAGTACGAGCCAGATGAGGGCAAATTCCTGACCTAACCCAGACATAACCGGCGTTGTCCTCTAAAATATTAATCGCAACCAGATTTTATTGACTGTTTCAGTGTGGTACCACATCACTACGTGATCCAAACCAGAAAAAGCCCAGAATCTGGCCAACAAGTATGCGAGAAATGCGAAAGTACGAGCCAGATGAGGGCAAATCCCAGAACTAACCCAGACATAACCATCGTCATCTTCTAAAATACTAATCGCAACCAGGTTTAATTGACTGTTTCGGTGTAGAACCACATTACTACGTGATCCAAACCAGAAAAAGCCCAGGATCTGGCCAACAAGTATGCGAAAAATGCGAAAAGACGAGCCAGATCAGGGCAAATCCCAGACCTAACCAAGACATAACCAGCGTTATCCTCCCAAATATTAATCGCAACCAGGTTTAGTTGACTGTTTCGGTGTGGAATCTCATTACTACGGGATCCAAACCAGAAAAAACCCAGGATCTGGCCAACAAGTATGCGAAATCGCGAAAGTATGAGCCAGATGGTTCCAAATACCAGAACTAACCCAGACATAACCAGCATTATACTCTAAAATACTATTCGGAGCCTGCTTCTATTGACTGTTTCTGTGTGGTACCATATTACTACGTGATCCAAACCAGAGAAAGCCCAGGATCTGGCCAACAAGTATGCTAAAAATGCGAAAGTACGAGCCAGATGAGGGCAAATACCAGACCTAACCAAGACATCACCGGCGTTATCCTCTAAAATATTAATCGCAAACAGGTTTAATTGACTGTTTCGGTGTGGAACCACATTACTACGGTATCCAAACCAGAAAAAGCCGAGGATCTTGCCAACAAGTAGGCGAAAACTGCGAAGGTACGAGTCAGATAAGGGCAAATACCAGACCTAACCTAGACAACACCGGCGTTATCCTCCAAAATGTTAATCGCAACCAGGTTTAATTGACTGTTTCGGTGTGGAACCACATTACTACGGGATCCAAACCACAAAAAACCTAGGATCTGGCCAACAGGTAGTCGAAAAACGCGAAGGTATAAGCCAGATGATTGCAAATACCAGAACTAACCCAGACGTTATCCTCTAAAATACTAATCGGGACCAGCTTTTATTGACTGTTTCAGTGTGGTACCACATTATTACGTGATCCAATCCGAAAAAAGCCAAGGATCTGGCCATCCAGTATGCGAAAAATGAGAAAGTACGAGCCAGATGATTGCAAATACCAGAACTAACCCAGACATAACCAGCGTTATCCTGTAAAATATTAATCGGAAACAGGTTTAATTGGCTGTTTCAGTGTGGTACCTCATTACTACGTGGTCCAAGCCAGAATAAGGCCAGGATCTGGCCAACAAGTAAGCGAAAAAGGCGAAAGTACGAGCTTGACAAGGGCAAATACCAGACTTAACCCAGACATAACCGGCGTTATCCTCTAAAATTCTAATCGGAACCAGCTTTTATTGACTGTTTCAGTGTGGTACCACATTTCTACCAGATCCAAACCAAATAATGCCCAGGATCTGGCCAACAAGTAGGCGAAAAATGCGAAAGTACGAGCCAGATGAGGGCAAATACCAGACCTAACCGAGACATAACCGGCGCTATCCTCAAAAATATTAATCGCAACCAGGTTTAGTTGACAGTTTCGGTGTGGCACCGCATTACTACGTGATCCAAACTAGCAAATGGCGAGGATATGGCCAACAAGTATGCGAAAAATGCGAAAGAACGAGCCAGATGAAGGCAAATACCAGACCTAACCGAGAGATAACCGGCCTTATCCTCTAAAATATTAATCGCAACCAGGTTTAATTGAGTGCTTCGGTGTGGTACCGCATTACTACGTGATCCAAACCAGAAAAAGCCGAGGATCTTGCCAACAAGTAGGCGAAAATTGCGAAGGTACGTGCCAGATGAGGGCAAATACCAAAACTAACCCAGACATAACCAGCATTATACTCTAAAATACTATTCGGAGCCTGCTTCTATTGACTGTTTCTGTGTGGTACCATATTACTACGTGATCCAAACCAGAGAAAGCCCAGGATCTGGCCAACAAGTATGCTAAAAATGCGAAAGTACGAGCCAGATGAGGGCAAATACCAGACCTAACCAAGACATCACCGGCGTTATCCTCTAAAATACTAATCGGAACCAGATTTTTTTGACTGTTTCAGTGTGGTACCACATTACTACGTGATCCAAACCAGAAAAAGGCGAGGATCTGGCCAACAAGTATGCGAAAATTGCGAAAGTACGAGCCAGATGAGGGCAAATTCCTGACCTAACCCAGACATAACCGGCGTTATCCTCCAAAATATTAATCGCAACCAGGGTTTAATTGACTGTTTCGGTGTGGAACCACATTACTACGGGATCCAAACCAGAAAAAACCCAGGATCTGGCTAACAGGTAGGCGAAAAACGCGAAGGTATGAGCCAGACGATTGCAAATACCAGAACTAACCCAGACATAACCATCGTCATCTTCTAAAGTACTAATCGCAACCAGGCTTAATTGACTGTTTCGGTGTAGAACCACATTACTACGTGATCCAAACCAGAAAATGCCCAGGATCTGGCCAACAAGTATGCGAAAAATGCGAAAATGCGAGCCAGATGAGGGCAAATCCCAGACCTAACCAAGACATAACCAGCGTTATCCTCCCAAATATTAATCGCAACCAGGTTTAGTTGACTGTTTCGGTGTGGAATCTCATTACTACGGGATCCAAACCAGAAAAAACCCAGGATCTGGCCAACAAGTATGCGAAATCGCGAAAGTATGAGCCAGATGGTTGCAAATACCAGAACTAACCCAGACATAACCAGCATTATACTCTAAAATACTATTCGGAGCCTGCTTCTATTGACTGTTTCTGTGTGGTACCATATTACTACGTGATCCAAACCAGAGAAAGCCCAGGATCTGGCCAACAAGTATGCTAAAAATGCGAAAGTACGAGCCAGATGAGGGCAAATACCAGACCTAACCAAGACATCACCGGCGTTATCCTCTAAAATATTAATCGCAAACAGGTTTAATTGACTGTTTCGGTGTGGAACCACATTACTACGGTATCCAAACCAGAAAAAGCCGAGGATCTTGCCAACAAGTAGGCGAAAATTGCGAAGGTACGAGTCAGATAAGGGCAAATACCAGACCTAACCTAGACATAACCGGCGTTATCCTCCGAAATGTTAATCGCAACCAGGTTTGATTGACTGTTTCGGTGTGGAACCACATTACTACGGGATCCAAACCACAAAAAGCCTAGGATCTGGCTAACAGGTAGTCGAAAAACGCGAAGGTATAAGCCAGATGATTGCAAATACCAGAACTAACCCAGACGTTATCCTCTAAAATACTAATCGGGACCAGCTTTTATTGACTGTTTCAGTGTGGTACCACATTATTACGTGATCCAATCCGAAAAAAGCCAAGGATCTGGCCATCCAGTATGCGAAAAATGAGAAAGTACGAGCCAGATGATTGCAAATACCTGAACTAACCCAAACATAACCAGCGTTATCCTCCAAAATATTCATCGCAATCAGGCTTAATTGATTGTTTCGGTGTGGAACCACATTACTACGGAATACAAACCAGAAAAAACCCAGGATCTGGCCAACAAGTAGGCGAAAAACGCGAAGGTATGAGCCAGATGTTTGCAAATACCAGAACTAACCCAGACGTAACCAGCGTTATCCTCTAAAATACTAATCGGGACCAGCTTTTATTGACTGTTTCAGTGTGGTACCACATTACTACGTGATCCAAACCAAAAAAGCCCGAGATCTGGCCAACAAGTATGCGAAAAATGCGAAAGTACGAGCCAGATGAGGGCAAATACCAAAACTAATCTAGACATAACCAGCGTTATCCTCTAAAATATTAATCGCAACCAGGTATGATTGACTGTTTCGGTGTGGTACCGCATTACTACGTGGTCCAAGCCAGAAAAAGGCCAGGATCTGCCCAACAAGTATGCGAGAAATGCGAACGTATGTGCCTGATGATTGCAAATACCAGAACTAACCCAAACATAACCAGCGTTGTCCTCCAAAATATTAATCGCAACCAGGTTTAATTGACTGTTCCGGTGTGGAACCACATTACGACGGGATCCAAACCACAAAAAACCCGAGATCTGGCCAACAAGTAAGTGAAAAATGCGAAAGTACGAGCCAGATGAGGCCAAATACTAGAACTAACCAAGACTTAACCGGCGTTATCGTCTAAAAAATTAATCGCAACCAGGTTTAATTGACTGTTTCGGTGTGGTACCGCATTACTACGTGTTACAAACCAGAAAAGGGCCAGGATCTGGCTAACAAGTATGCGAAAAATGCGAAAGTACTAGCCAGATGAGGGCAAATATCAGACCTAACCCAGACATAACCGGCGTTATCCTCTAAAATATTAATCGGAACCAGGTTTAATTGACAGTTTCAGTGTGGTACCTCATTACTACGGGATCCAAATCAGAAAAAACCCAGGATTTGGCCAACAAGTATGCGAAAAACGCGAAAGTATGAGCCAGATGATTGTTAATACGAGAACTAACCCAGACGTAACCTGCGTTATCCTCTAAAATACTAATCGGAACCAGATTTTTTTGACTGTTTCAGTGTGGTACCACATTACTACGTGATCCAAACCAGAAAAAGCCCAGGATCTGGCCAACAAGTATGCGAGAAATGCGAAAGTACGAGCCAATGGAGGGCAAATCGCAGAGCTAACCGGGACATAACCGGCGTTATCCTCTAAAATATTAATCGTAACCAGGTTTAATTGACTGTTTGGGTGTGGTACAACATTACTACGTGGTAGCAGCCAGAAGAAGGCCAGGATCTGGCCAACAAGCATGCGAAAAATGCGAAAGTACGAACCAGATGAGGGCAAATACCAGACCTAACCCAGACATAACCAGCGTAATCCTCTAAAATACTATTCGGAACCAGCTTCTATTGACAGTTTCGGTGTGGAACCACATTACTACGTTATCCAAACCAGAAAAAGCCCAGGATATGGCCAACAATTATGCGAGAAATGCGAAAGTACTAGCCAGATGAGGGCAAATACCAGACCTAACCCAGACATAACCGGCGTTATCCTCTAAAATATTAATCGCAACCAACTTCTATTGACTGTTTCGGTGTGGTACCACACTACTACGTGGTCCAAGACAGAAAAAGGCCAGGATCTGGCCTACAATTATGCGAGAAATGCGAATAGTACGTGCCAGATGAGGGCAAATTCCAGACCTAACCGAGAAATAACCGGTGTTATCCTCCAAATATTAATCGCAACCAGGTTTAATTGACTGTTTGTCTGTGGTCCCACATTGCTACTTGGTCCAAGCCAGAAAAAAGCCTGGATCTGGCCAAGAAGAATGCGAAACACGCGAAAGTATGAACCAGATGATTGCAAATACCAGAACTAACCCAGACATAACCAGCGTTATCCTTTAAAATACTAATCGGAACCACATTTTTTTGACTGTTTCAGTGTGGAACCACATTACTACGGGGTCCAAACCAGAAAAAACCCAGGATCTGGCCAACAAGTAGGCGAAATACGCGAAGGTATGAGCCAGATGATTGCAAATACCAGAACTAACCCAGACATAACCAGCGTTATCCTCTAAAATATTAATCGCAACCAGGTTTAATTGACTGTTTGAGTGTGGTCCCACATTACTACTTGGTCCAAGCCAGAAAAAACCCTGGATCTGGCCAAGAAGAATGCGAAACACGCGAAAGTATGAACCAGATGATTGCAAATACCAGAACTAACCCAGACATAACCAGCGTTATCCTTTAAAATACTAATCGGAACCACATTTTTTTGACAGTTTCAGTGTGGTACCACATTACTACGTGATCCAAACCAAAAAAAGCCCAGGATCTGGCCATCAAGTATGCGAAAAATGCGAAAGTACGAGCCAGATGATTGCAAATACCAGAACTAACCAAGACATAACCGGCGTTATCCTCTAAAATATTAATCGCAAGCAGGTTTAATTGACTGTTTCTGTGTGGAACCACATTACTGCGGGATCCAAACTGAAAAAACCCAGGATCTAGCCAACAAGTAGGCGAAAAACGCGAAGGTATGAGCCAGATGATTGCAAATACCAGAACTAACCTAGACATAACCAGCGTTATCCTTTAAAATACTAATCGGAACCACATTTTTTTGACAGTTTCAGTGTGGTACCACATTACTACGTGATCCAAACCAAAAAAAGCCCAGGATCTGGCCATCAAGTATGCGAAAAATGCGAAAGTACGAGCCAGATGATTGCAAATACCAGAACTAACCAAGACATAACCGGCGTTATCCTCTAAAATATTAATCGCAAGCAGGTTTAATTGACTGTTTCTGTGTGGAACCACATTACTGCGGGATCCAAACTGAAAAAACCCAGGATCTAGCCAACAAGTAGGCGAAAAACGCGAAGGTATGAGCCAGATGATTGCAAATACCAGAACTAACCTAGACATAACCTGCGTTATCCTCTAAAATATTAATCGGAACCAGGTTTAATTGACTGTTTCAGTGTGGTACCTCATTACTACGTTGTCGAAGCCAGAATAAGGCCAGGATCTGGTCAACAAGTAAGCGAAAAAGGCGAAAGTACGAGCCAGATAAGGGGAAATACCAAACTTAACCCAGACATAACCGGCGTTATCCTCTAAAATACTAATCGGAACCAGCTTTTATTGTCTGTTTCGGTGTGGAACCACATTACTACGGGATACAAACCAGAAAAAAACCCAGGATCTGGCCAACAAGTAGGCGAAAAACGCGAAGGTATGAGCCAGATGATTGCAAATACCAGAACTAACCCAGACGAAACCAGCGTTATCCTCTAAAATACTAATCGGGACCAGCTTTTATTGACTGTTTCAATGTGGTACCACATTACTACGTGATCCAAACCAAAAAAAGCCCAGGATCTGGCCATCAAGTATGCGAAAAATGCGAAAGTACAAGCCAGATGATTGCAAATACCAGAACTAACCCAGACATAACCAGCGTTATCCTGTAAAATATTAATCGGAACCAGGTTTAATTGACTGTTTCAGTGTGGTACCTCATTACTACGTGGTCCAAGCCAGAATAAGGCCAGGATCTGGCCAACAAGTAAGCGAAAAACGCGAAAGTACGAGTCTGACAAGGGCAAATACCAGACTTAACCCAGACATAACCGGCGTTATCCTCTAATATTCTAATCGGAACCAGCTTTTATTGACTGTTTCAGTGTGGTACCACATTACTACCAGATCCAAACCAAATAATGCCCAGGATCTGGCCAACAAGTAGGCGAAAAATGCGAAAGTACGAGCCAGATGAGGGCAAATACGAGACCTAACCGAGGCATAACCGGCGCTATCCTCAAAAATATTAATCGCAACCAGGTTTAGTTGACAGTTTCGGTGTGGCACCGCATTACTACGTGATCCAAACTAGAAAATGGTGAGGATATGGCCAACAAGTATGCGAAAAATGCGAAAGTACGAGCCAGATGAAGGCAAATACCAGACCTAACCGAGAGATAACCGGCCTTATCCTCTAAAATATTAATCGCAACCAGGTTTAATTGACTGTTTCTGTGTGGAACCACATTACTATGGGATCCAAACCAGAAATAACCCAGGATATGGCCAACAGGTAGGCTAAAAACGCGAAGGTATGAGCCAGATGATTGCAAATACCAGAACTAACCCAGACATAACCAGCGATATACTCTAAAATATTAATCGGAACCAGGTTTAATTGACAGGTTCAGTGTGGTACCTCATTACTACGGGATCCAAACCAGAAAAAACCCAGGATTTGGCCAACAAGTATGCGAAAAACGCGAAAGTATGAGCCAGATGATTGTTAATACGAGAACTAAGCCAGACGTAACCAGCGTTATCCTCTAAAATACTAATCGGGACCAGCTTTTATTGACTGTTTCAGTGTGGTACCACATTACTACGTGATCCAAACCAAAAAAAGCCCAGGATCTGGGCATCAAGTATGCGAAAACAGCGAAAGTACGAGCCAGATGATTGTTAATACGAGAACTAACCCAGACGTAACCTGCGTTATCCTCTAAAATACTAATCGGAACCAGATTTTTTTGACTGTTTCAGTGTGGTACCACATTACTACGTGATCCAAACCAGAAAAAGCCCAGGATCTGGCCAACAAGTATGCGAGAAATGCGAAAGTACGAGCCAATGGGGGGCAAATCGCAGAGCTAACCGGGACATAACCGGCGTTATCCTCTAAAATATTAATCGTAACCAGGTTTAATTGACTGTTTGGGAGTGGTACAACATTACTACGTGGTAGCAGCCAGAAGAAGGCCAGGATCTGGCCAACAAGCATGCGAAAAATGCGAAAGTACGAACCAGATGAGGGCAAATACCAGACCTAACCCAGACATAACCAGCGTAATCCTCTAAAATACTATTCGGAACCAGCTTCTATTGACAGTTTCGGTGTGGAACCACATTACTACGTTATCCAAACCAGAAAAAGCCCAGGATATGGCCAACAATTATGCGAGAAATGCGAAAGTACTAGCCAGATGAGGGCAAATACCAGACCTAACCCAGACATAACCGGCGTTATCCTTTAAAATATTAATCGCAACCAACTTCTATTGACTGTTTCGGTGTGGTACCACACTACTACGTGGTCCAAGACAGAAAAAGGCCAGGATCTGGCCTACAATTATGCGAGAAATGCGAATAGTACGTGCCAGATGAGGGCAAATTCCAGACCTAACCGAGAAATAACCGGTGTTATCCTCCAAATATTAATCGCAACCAGGTTTAATTGACTGTTTGTCTGTGGTCCCACATTGCTACTTGGTCCAAGCCAGAAAAAAGCCTGGATCTGGCCAAGAAGAATGCGAAACACGCGAAAGTATGAACCAGATGATTGCAAATACCAGAACTAACCCAGACATAACCAGCGTTATCCTTTAAAATACTAATCGGAACCACATTTTTTTGACTGTTTCAGTGTGGAACCACATTACTACGGGGTCCAAACCAGAAAAAACCCAGGATCTGGCCAACAAGTAGGCGAAATACGCGAAGGTATGAGCCAGATGATTGCAAATACCAGAACTAACCCAGACATAACCAGCGTTATCCTCTAAAATATTAATCGCAACCAGGTTTAATTGACTGTTTGAGTGTGGTCCCACATTACTACTTGGTCCAAGCCAGAAAAAACCCTGGATCTGGCCAAGAAGTATGCGAAACACGCGAAAGTATGAACCAGATGATTGCAAATACCAGAACTAACCCAGACATAACCAGAGTTTTCCTCTAAAATATTAATCGCAACCAGATTTTGTTGACAGTTTCAGTGTGGTACCACATTACTACGTGATCCAAACCAAAAAAAGCCCAGGATCTGGCCATCAAGTATGCGAAAAATGCGAAAGTACGAGCCAGATGATTGCAAATACCAGAACTAACCAAGACATAACCGGCGTTATCCTCTAAAATATTAATCGCAAGCAGGTTTAATTGACTGTTTCTGTGTGGAACCACATTACTGCGGGATCCAAACTGAAAAAACCCAGGATCTAGCCAACAAGTAGGCGAAAAACGCGAAGGTATGAGCCAGATGATTGCAAATACCAGAACTAACCTAGACATAACCTGCGTTATCCTCTAAAATATTAATCGGAACCAGGTTTAATTGACTGTTTCAGTGTGGTACCTCATTACTACGTTGTCGAAGCCAGAATAAGGCCAGGATCTGGTCAACAAGTAAGCGAAAAAGGCGAAAGTACGAGCCAGATAAGGGGAAATACCAGACTTAACCCAGACATAACCGGCGTTATCCTCTAAAATACTAATCGGAACCAGCTTTTATTGTCTGTTTCGGTGTGGAACCACATTACTACGGGATACAAACCAGAAAAAAACCCAGGATCTGGCCAACAAGTAGGCGAAAAACGCGAAGGTATGAGCCAGATGATTGCAAATACCAGAACTAACCCAGACGAAACCAGCGTTATCCTCTAAAATACTAATCGGGACCAGCTTTTATTGACTGTTCAATGTGGTACCACATTACTACGTGATCCAAACCAAAAAAAGCCCAGGATCTGGCCATCAAGTATGCGAAAAATGCGAAAGTACAAGCCAGATGATTGCAAATACCAGAACTAACCCAGACATAACCAGCGTTATCCTGTAAAATATTAATCGGAACCAGGTTTAATTGACTGTTTCAGTGTGGTACCTCATTACTACGTGGTCCAAGCCAGAATAAGGCCAGGATCTGGCCAACAAGTAAGCGAAAAACGCGAAAGTACGAGTCTGACAAGGGCAAATACCAGACTTAACCCAGACATAACCGGCGTTATCCTCTAATATTCTAATCGGAACCAGCTTTTATTGACTGTTTCAGTGTGGTACCACATTACTACCAGATCCAAACCAAATAATGCCCAGGATCTGGCCAACAAGTAGGCGAAAAATGCGAAAGTACGAGCCAGATGAGGGCAAATACGAGACCTAACCGAGGCATAACCGGCGCTATCCTCAAAAATATTAATCGCAACCAGGTTTAGTTGACAGTTTCGGTGTGGCACCGCATTACTACGTGATCCAAACTAGAAAATGGCGAGGATATGGCCAACAAGTATGCGAAAAATGCGAAAGTACGAGCCAGATGAAGGCAAATACCAGACCTAACCGAGAGATAACCGGCCTTATCCTCTAAAATATTAATCGCAACCAGGTTTAATTGACTGTTTCGGTGTGGAACCACATTACTATGGGATCCAAACCAGAAATAACCCAGGATATGGCCAACAGGTAGGCTAAAAACGCGAAGGTATGAGCCAGATGATTGCAAATACCAGAACTAACCCAGACATAACCAGCGATATCCTCTAAAATATTAATCGGAACCAGGTTTAATTGACAGGTTCAGTGTGGTACCTCATTACTACGGGATCCAAACCAGAAAAAACCCAGGATTTGGCCAACAAGTATGCGAAAAACGCGAAAGTATGAGCCAGATCATTGTTAATACGAGAACTAAGCCAGACGTAACCAGCGTTATCCTCTAAAATACTAATCGGGACCAGCTTTTATTGACAGTTTCAGTGTGGTACCACATTACTACGTGATCCAAACCAAAAAAAGCCCAGGATCTGGCCAACAAGTATGCGAAAAATGCAAAAATACGAGCCAGATGAGGGCAAATCCCCGACCTAACCAAGACATAACCAGCGTTATCCTCCCAAATATTAATCGCAACCAGGTTTAGTTGACTGTTTCGGTGTGGAATCTCATTACTACGGGATCCAAACCAGAAAAAACCCAGGATCTGGCCAAGAAGTATGCGAAACACGCGAAAGTATGAAGCAGATGTTTGCAAATACCAGAACTAACCCAGACGTAACCAGCGTTATCCTCTAAAATATTAATCGGATCCAGGTTTAATTGACTGTTTCGGTGTGGTACAACATTACTACGTGGTAGCAGCCAGAAGAAGGCCAGGATCTGGCCAACAAGCATGCGAAAAATGCGAAAGTACGAACCAGATGAGGGAAAATACCTGACCTATCCCAGACATAACCAGCGTAATCCTCTAAAATACTATTCGGAACCAGCTTCTATTGACAGTTTCGGTGTGGAACCACATTACTACGTTATCCAAACCAGAAAAAGCCCAGGATATGGCCAACAATTATGCGAGAAATGCGAAAGTACTAGCCAGATGAGGGCAAATACCAGACCTAACCCAGACATAACCGGCGTTATCCTCTAAAATATTAATCGCAACCAACTTCTATTGACTGTTTCAGTGTGGTACCACATTACTACGTGATCCAAACCAAAAAAAGCCCAGGATCTGGCCAGCAAGTATACGAAAAATGAGAAAGTACGAGCCAGATGATTGCAATTACCAGAACTAACCCAAACATAACCAGCGTTATCCTCCAAAATATTCATCGCAATCAGGCTTAATTGACTGTTTCGGTGTGGAACCACATTACTACGGGATAAAAACCAGAAAAAACCCAGGATCTGGCCAACAAGTAGGCGAAAAACGCGAAGGTATGAGCCAGATGTTTGCAAATACCAGAACTAACCCAGACGTAACCAGCGTTATCCTCTAAGATACTAATCGGGACCAGCTTTTATTGACTGTTTCAGTGTGGTACCACATTACTACGTGATCCAAACCAACAAAAACCCGAGATCTGGCCAACAAGTATGCGAAAAATGCGAAAGTTCGAGCCAGATGAGGGCAAATACCAAAACTAATCTAGACATAACCAGCGTTATCCTCTAAAATATTAATCGCAACCAGGTATGATTGACTGTTTCGGTGTGGTACCGCGTTACTACGTGGTCCAAGCCAGAAAAAGGCCAGGATCTGCCCAACAAGTATGCGAGAAATGCGAAAGTATGAGACAGATGACGGCAAATACTAGAACTAACCAAGAGTTAACCGGCGTTATCATGTCAAATATTGATCGCAACCAGGTTCAATTGACTGTTTGGGTGTGGTACCGCATTACTACGTGATCCAAACCAGAAAATGGCCAGGATCCGGCCAACAAGTATGCGAAAAATGCGAAAGAACGAGCCAGATGAGGGCAAATACCAGACGTAACCCACACATAAACGGCGTTATCCTCTAAAATATTAATTGCAACCTGGTTTAATTGACTGTTTCTGTGTGGTACCACATTACTACGTGATCCAAACCAGAAAAAGCCCAGGATCTGGCCAACAAGTATGCGAAAAATGCAAAAGTACGAGCCAGATGTGGGCAAATCCCAGACCTAACCCAGACATAACCGGCGTTATCCTCTAAAATATTAATCGGATCCAGGTTTAATTGACTGTTTCAGTGTGGTACCACATTACTACGTTGTCAAAGCCAGAAAAAGGCTAGGATCTGGCTAACAAGTATGCGAAAAATGCGAAAGTACTAGCCAGATGAGGGCAAATATGAGACCTAACCCAGACATAACCGGCGTTATCCTCTAAAATATTAATCGCAACCAGGTTTAATTGACTCTTTCGGTGTGGAGCCACATTACTACGGGATCCAAACTAACAAAAACCCAGGATCTGGCCAACAAGTATGCGAATGACGCGAAAGTATGAGCCAGATGATTGCAAATACCAGAACTAACCCAGACATAACCAGCGTTATCCTCGAAAATACTAATGGGAACCAGCTTTTATTGACTGTTTCAGTGTGGTGCCACATTACTACGTGATCCAAACCAGAAAAAGCCAGGATCTGGCCAACAAGTATGCGAGAAATGCGAAAGTACGAGCCAATTGAGGGCAAATCGCAGACCTAACCGGGACATAACCGGCGTTATCCTCTAAAATATTAATCGCAACCAGGTTTAATTGACTGTTTCGGTGTGGTACAACATTACTACGTGGTAGCAGCCAGAAGAAGGCCAGGATCTGGCCAACAAGCATGCGAAAAATGCGAAAGTACGAACTAGATGAGGGAAAATACCAGACCTAACCCAGACATAACCAGCGTAATCCTCTAAAATACTATTCGGAACCAGCTTCTATTGACAGTTTCGGTGTGGAACCACATTACTACGTTATCCAAACCAGAAAAAGCCCAGGATATGGCCAACAATTATGCGAGAAATGCGAAAGTACTAGCCAGATGAGGGCAAATACCAGACCTAACCCAGACATAACCGGCGTTATCCTCTAAAATATTAATCGCAACCAACTTCTATTGACTGTTTCGGTGTGGTACCACATTACTACGTGGTCCAAGACAGAAAAAGGCCAGGATCTGGCCTACAATTATGCGAGAAATGCGAAAGTACGTGCCAGATGAGGGCAAATTCCAGACCTAACCGAGAAATAACCGGTGTTATCCTCCAAATATTAATCGCAACCAGGTTTTAATGACTGTTTGTCTGTGGTCCCACATTACTACTTGGTCCAAGCCAGAAAAAACCCTGGATCTGGCCAAGAAGAATGCGAAACACGCGAAAGTATGAACCAGATGATTGCAAATACCAGAACTAACCCAGACGTAACCAGCGTTGTCCTTTAAAATACTAATCGGAACCACATTTTTTTGACTGTTTCAGTGTGGTACCACATTACTACGTGATCCAAACCAAAAAAAGCCCAGGATCTGGCCATCAAGTATCCGAAAAATGCGAAACTACGAGCCAGATGATTGCAAATACCAGAACTAACCCAAACATAACCAGCGTTATCCTCCAAATATTCATCGCAACCAGGTTTCATTGACTGTTTCGGTGTGGAACCACATTACTGCGGGATCCAAACTGAAAAAACCCAGGATCTAGCCAACAAGTAGGCGAAAAACGCGAAGGTATGAGCCAGATGATTGCAAATACCAGAACTAACCTAGACATAACCTGCGTTATCCTCTAAAATATTAATCGGAACCAGGTTTAATTGACTGTTTCAGTGTGGTACCTCATTACTACGTGGTCCAAGCCAGAATAAGGCCAGCATCTGGTCAACAAGTAAGCGAAAAAGGCGAAAGTACGAGCCAGATAAGGGGAAATACCAGTCTTAACCCAGACATAACCGGCGTTATCCTCTAAAATACTAATCGGAACCAGCTTTTATTGTCTGTTTCGGTGTGGAACCACATTACTACGTGATCCAAACCAGAAAATGGCGAGGATATGGCCAACAAGTATGCGAAAAATGCGAAAGTACGAGCCAGATGAAGGCAAATACCAGACCTAACCGAGAGATAACCGGCCTTATCCTCTAAAATATTAATCGCAACCAGGTTTAATTGACTGCTTCGGTGTGGCACCGCATTACTACGTGATCCAAACTAGAAAATGGCGAGGATATGGCCAACAAGTATGCGAAAAATGCGAAAGTACGAGCCAGATGAAGGCAAATACCAGACCTAACCGAGAGATAACCGGCCTTAACCTCTAAAATATTAATCGCAACCAGGTTTAATTGACTGCTTCGGTGTGGTACCGCATTACTACGTGATCCAAACCAGAAAAAGCCGAGGATCTTGCCAACAAGTAGGCGAAAATTGCGAAGGTACGTGCCAGATGAGGGCATATCCCAGACCTAACCGAGACATAACCGGCGTTATCCTCCAAAATATTAATCGCAACCAGTTTTAATTGACTGTTTCGGTGTGGAACCACATTACTATGGGATCCAAACCAGAAATAACCCAGGATATGGCCAACAGGTAGGCGAAAAACGCGAAGGTATGAGCCAGATGATTGCAAATACCAGAACTAACCCAGACATAACCAGCGATATCCTCTAAAATATTAATCGGAACCAGGTTTAATTGACAGTTTCAGTGTGGTATCTCATTACTACGGGATCCAAACGAGAAAAGACCCAGGATTTGGCCAACAAGTATGCGAAAAACGCGAAAGTATGAGCCAGATGATTGTTAATACGAGAACTTACCCAGACGTAACCTGCGTTATCCTCTAAAATACTAATCGGAACCAGATTTTTTTGACTGTTTCAGTGTGGTACCACATTACTACGTGATCCAAACCAGAAAAAGGCGAGGATCTGGCCAACAAGTATGCGAAAAGTGCGAAAGTACGAGCCAGATGAGGGCAAATTCCTGACCTAACCCAGACATTACCTGCATTATCCTCCAAAATATTAATCGCAACCAGGGTTTAATTGACTGTTTCGGTGTGGAACCACATTACTACGGGATCCAAACCAGAAAAAACCCAGGATCTGGCTAACAGGTAGGCGAAAAACGCGAAGGTATGAGCCAGATGATTGCAAATACCAGAACTAACCCAGACGTAACCAGCGTTATCCTCTAAAATACTAATCGGGACCAGCTTTTATTGACTGTTTCAGTGTGGTACCACATTACTACATGATCCAAACCAAAAAAAGCCCAGGATCTGGCCATCAAGTATGCGAAAACAGCGAAAGTACGAGCCAGATGAGGGCAAATACCTGACCTAACCCAGACATAACCGGCGTTATCCTCTAAAATATTAATCGCAACCAGATTATATTGACTGTTTCAGTGTGGTACCACATCACTACGTGATCCAAACCAGAAAAAGCCCAGGATCTGGCCAACAAGTATGCGAGAAATGCGAAAATACGAGCCAGATGAGGGCAAATCCCAGACCTAACCAAGACATAACCAGCGTTATCCTCCCAAATATTAATCGCAACCAGGTTTAGTTGACTGTTTCGGTGTGGAATCTCATTACTACGGGATCCAAACCAGAAAAAACCCAGGATCTGGCCAACAAGTATGCGAAATCGCGAAAGTATGAGCCAGATGGTTGCAAATACCAGAACTAACCCAGACATAACCAGCATTATACTCTAAAATACTATTCGGAGCCTGCTTCTATTGACTGTTTCTGTGTGGTACCATATTACTACGTGATCCAAACCAGAGAAAGCCCAGGATCTGGCCAACAAGTATGCGAAAAATGCGAAAGTACGAGCCAGATGAGGGCAAATACCAGACCTAACCAAGACATCACCGGCGTTATCCTGTAAAATATTAATCGCAACCAGGTTTAATTGACTGTTTCGGTGTGGAACCACATTACTACGGTATCCAAACCAGAAAAAACCCAGGATCTGGCCAACAAGTAGGCGAAAAACGCGAAGGTATGAGCCAGATGATTGCAAATACCAGAATTAACCCAGACGTAACCAACCGTTATCCTCTAAAATACTAATCGGGACCAGCTTTTATTGGCTGTTTCAGTGTGGTACCTCATTACTACGTGGTCCAACCCGGAAAAAGGCCGGGATCTGGCCAACAAGTAAGGGAAAAATGCGAAAGTACGAGCCAGATAAGGGCAAATACCAGACTTAACCCAGACATAACCGGCGTTATCCTCTAAAATATTAATCGGAACCAGGTTTAATTGACTGTTTCAGTGTGATTCCACATTACTACGTGGTCCAAGCCAGAAAAAGGCCAGGATCTGGCCAACAAGTATGCGAAAAATGCGAAAATACGAGCCAGATGACGGCAAATCCCAGACCTAACCGTGATATAACCGGCGTTATCCTCTAAAATATTAATCGCAACCAGGTTTAATTGACTGCTTCGGTGTGGTACCGCATTACTACGTGATCCAAACCAGAAAAAGCCGAGGATCTTGCCAACAAGTAGGCGAAAATTGCGAAGGTACGAGCCAGATAAGCGCAAATAGCAGACCTAACCTAGACATAACCGGCGTTATCCTCCAAAATGTTAATCGCAACCAGGTTTAATTGACTCTTTCGGTGTGGAACCACATTACTACGGTATCCAAACCAGAAAAAACCTAGGATCTGGCCAACAGGTAGGCGAAAAACGCGAAGGTATGAGCCAGATGATTGCAAATACCAGAACTAACCCAGACGTAACCAGCGTTATCCTCTAAAATACTAATCGGGACCAGCTTTTATTGACTGTTTCGGTGTGGTACCGCATTACTACGTGGTCCAAGCCAGAAAAAGGCCAGGATCTGCCCAACAAGTATGCGAGAAATGCGAACGTATGTGCCTGATGATTGCAAATACCAGAACTAACCCAAACATAACCAGCGTTGTCCTCCAAAATATTAATCGCAACCAGGGTAAATTGACTGTTTCGGTGTGGAACCACATTACGACGGGTTCCAAACCACAAATAACCCGAGATCTGGCCAACAAGTAAGTGAAAAATGCGAAAGTATTAGCCAGATGAGGGCAAATACCAGATCTAACCCAGACATAATCGGCGTTATCCTCTAAAATATTAATCGCAACCAGGTTTAATTGACTGTTTCGGTGTGGAACCACATTACTACCGGATCCAAACTAACAAAAACCCAGGATCTGGCCAACAAGTATGCGAAAAGTGCGAAAGTACGAGACAGATGAGGGCAAATCCCAGACCTAACCCAGACATAACCGGCGTTATCCTCTAAAATATTAATCGCAACCAGGTTTAATTGACTGTTTCGGTGTGGAACCACATTTCTACGTGATCCAAACCAGAAAAAGCCCGGGATCTGGCTAACATGTATGCGAGAAATGCGAAAGTACGAGCCAGATGAGGGCAAATACCAGCCCTAACCCAGACATAACCGGCGTTATCCTCTAAAATATTAATCGCATCCAGGTTTAATTGACAGTTTCGGTGTGGAACCACATTACCACGTGATCTAAACCAGAAAAAGCCCAGGATCTGGCCGACAATTATGCGATAAATGCGAAAGTACAAGCCAGATGAAGGCAAATCCCAGCCCTAACCCAGACATAACCGGCGTTATCCTCTAAAATATTAATCGCAACCAGGTTTAATTGACTGTTTCGGTGTGGAACCACATTACTACCGGATCCAAACTAACAAAAACCCAGGATCTGGCCAACAAGTATGCGAAAAGTGCGAAAGTACGAGACAGATGAGGGCAAATCCCAGACCTAACCCAGACATAACCGGCGTTATCCTCTAAAATATTAATCGCAACCAGGTTTAATTGACTGTTTGAGTGTGGTCCCACATTACTACTTGGTCCAAGCCAGAAAAAACCCTGGATCTGGCCAAGAAGTATGCGAAACACGCGAAAGTATGAACCAGATGATTGCAAATACCAGAACTAACCCAGACATAACCAGAGTTTTCCTCTAAAATATTAATCGCAACCAGGTTTAATTGACTGTTTTGGTGTGGAACCACATTACCACGTGCTCTAAACCAGAAAAAGCCCAGGATCTGGCCAACAAGTATGCGAGAAGTGCGAAAGTACAAGCCAGATGAGGGCAAATCCCAGACCTAACCCAGACATAACCGGCGTTATTCTCTATGACATTAATCGAAACCAGGTTTGATTGACTGTTTCTGCGTAGAACCACATTACTACGTGATCCAAACCAGTAGAAGCCCTGGATCTGGCCACAAGTATGCGAAAAATGCGAAACTACGAGCCAGATGAGGGCAAATCCCAGACCTAACCCAGACATAACCGGCGTTATCCTCTAAAATATTAATCGCAACCAGATTTAATTGACTGTTTCGGTCTGGTACCGCATCAGTACGTGATACAAACCAGAAAAATGCCAGGATCTGGCCAACAAGCATGCGAAAAATGCGAATGTACGAGCCAGATGAGGGCAAATACCAGAACTAACCGAGACATAACCGGCGTTATCCTCTAAAATATTAATCGCAACCATGTTTAATTGACTGTTTCCGTGTGGAACCACATAACTACGGGATCCAAACTAGAAAAAATCATGGATCTGGCCAAGAAGTATGCGAAAAACGAGAAAGTGTGAGGCAGATGATTGCAAATACCAGAACTAACCCAGACATAACCAGAGTTATCCTCTAAAATATTAATCGAAACCAGGATTAATTGACTGTTTCAGTGTGGTACCCCATTAGTACGTGGTCCAACCCAGAAAAAATCCTGGATCTGGCCAAGAAGTATGCCCAAACGCGAAAGTATGAGCCAGATGATTGCAAATACCAGAACTAACCCAGACGTAACCTGCGGTATCCTCTAGAATACTAATCGGAACCAGATTTTTTTGACTGTTTCAGTGTGGTACCACATTACTACGTGATCCAAACCAGAAAAAGGCGAGGATCTGGCCAACAAGTATGCGAGAAATGCGAAAATACGAGCCAGATGACGGCATATCCCAGACCTAACGAAGACATAACCAGCGTTATCCTCCCAAATATTAATCGCAACCAGGTTTAGTTGACTGTTTCGGTGTGGAATCTCATTACTACGGGATCCAAACCAGAAAAAACCCAGGATCTGGCCAACAAGTATGCGAAATCGCGAAAGTATGAGCCAGATGGTTGCTAATACCAGAACTAACCCAGACGTAACCAGCGTTATCCTCTAAAATACTAATCGGGACCAGCTTTTATTGACTGTTTCAGTGTGGTACCACATTACTACGTGATCCAATCCAAAAAAAGCCCAGGATCTGGCCATCCAGTATGCGAAAAATGAGAAAGTACGAGCCAGATGATAGCAAATACCAGAACTAACCCAAACATAACCAGCGTTATCCTCCAAAATATTCGTCGCAACCAGGTTTAATTGACTGCTTGGGTGTGGTACCGCATTACTACGTGATCCAAACCAGAAAAAACCCAGGATCTCGCCAACAAATAGGCGAAAAACGCGAAGGTACGAGCCAGATGATTGCAAATACCAGAACTAACCCAGACGTAACCAGCGTTATCCTCCAAAATACTAATCGGGACTAACTTTTATTGACTGTTTCAGTGTGGTACCACACTACTACATGATCCAAACCAAAAAAAGCCCCGGATCTGGCCATCAAGTATGCGAAAAATGCGAAACTACGAGCCAGATGACGGCATATCCCAGACCTAACCGTGACATAACCGGCGTTATCCTCTAAAATATTAATCGCAACCAGGTTTAACTGACTGTTTCGGTGTGGAACCACACTACTACGGGATCCATACCAGAAAAAACCCAGGATCTGGCAAACAAGTATGCGAAAAACGCGAAAGTATGAGTCAGATGATTGCAAATACCAGAACTAAACCAGAGGTAACCTGCGTTATCCTCTAAAATACTATTCGGAACCAGCTTCTATTGACTGTTTCAGTGTGGTACCACATTACTACCTGATCCAATCCAAAAAAAGCCCAGGATCTGGCCATCCAGTATGCGAAAAATGAGAAAGTACGAGCCAGATGATTGCAAATACCAGAACTAACCCAAACATAACCAGCGTTATCCTCCGAAATATTCATCGCAACCAGGCTTAATTGACTGTTTCGGTGTGGAACCACATTACTACGGGATACAAACCAGAAAAAACCCAGGATCTGGCCAACAAGTAGGCGAAAAACGCGAAGGTATGAGCCAGATGTTTGCAAATACCAGAACTAACCCAGACGTAACCAGCGTTATCCTCTAAAATACTAATCGGGACCAGCTTTTATTGACTGTTTCAGTGTGGTACCACATTACTACGTGAGCCAAACCACAAAAGCCCAGGATCTGGCCATCAAGTATGCGAAAAATGCGAAAGTACGAGCCAGATGATTGCAAATACCAGAACTAACCCAGACATAACCAGCGATATCCTCTAAAATATTAATCGGAACCAGGTTTAATTGACTGTTTCAGTGTGGTGCCTCATTACTACGTGGTTCAAGCCAGAAAAAGGCCAAGAACTGGCCAACAAGTATGCGAAAAATGCGAAAATACGAGCCAGATGACGGCAAATCCCAGACCTAACCGTGACATAACCGGCGTTATCCTCTAAAATATTAATCGCAACCAGGTTTAATTGACTGTTTCGGTGTGGAACCTCATTACTACGGGATCCAAACCAGAAAAAACCCAGGATCTCGCCAACAAATAGGCGAAAAACGCGAAGGTACGAGCCAGATGATTGCAAATACCAGAACTAACCCAGACGTAACCAGCGTTATCCTCCAAAATACTAATCGGGACTAACTTTTATTGACTGTTTCAGTGTGGTACCACACTACTACATGATCCAAACCAAAAAAAGCCCCGGATCTGGCCATCAAGTATGCGAAAAATGCGAAACTACGAGCCAGATGACGGCATATCCCAGACCTAACCGTGACATAACCGGCGTTATCCTCTAAAATATTAATCGCAACCAGGTTTAACTGACTGTTTCGGTGTGGAACCACACTACTACGGGATCCATACCAGAAAAAACCCAGGATCTGGCAAACAAGTATGCGAAAAACGCGAAAGTATGAGTCAGATGGTTGCAAATACCAGAACTAAACCAGAGGTAACCTGCGTTATCCTCTAAAATACTATTCGGAACCAGCTTCTATTGACTGTTTCAGTGTGGTACCACATTACTACGGGATCCATACCAGAAAAAACCCAGGATCTGGCAAACAAGTATGCGAAAAACGCGAAAGTATGAGCCAGATGATTGCAAATACCAGAACTAAACCAGAGGTAACCTGCGTTATCCTCTAAAATACTATTCGGAACCAGCTTCTATTGACTGTTTCAGTGTGGTACCACATTGCTACGTGGTACAAACCAGAAAAAGCCCAGGATCTGGCCAACAAGTATGCGAAAAATGCGAAAGTACAAGCCAGATTAGGGCAAATCCCAGACCTAACCGAGACATAACCAGCGTTATCCTCTAAAATATTAATCGCAACCAGGTTTAATTGACTGCTTCGGTGTGGTACCGCATTACTACGTGATCCAAACCAGAAAAAGCCCGGGATCTGGCCAACAAGTATGGGAAAATTGCGAACGTATGAGACAGATTATTGCAAATACCAGAACTAACCCAGGCATAACCAGCGTTATCCTCCAAAATATTAATCGCAACCAGGTTTAATTGACTGTTTCGGTGTGGAGCGTCATTATTACGGGATCTAAACCAGAAAAAAACCCTGGATCTGGCCAAGATGTATGCGAAAAACGCGAAAGTATGAGCCAGACGATTGCAAATACCAGAACTAACCCAGACGTAACCAGCGTTATTCTCTAAAATACTAATCGGAACCAACTTTTATTGACTGTTTCAGTGTGGTACCACATTACTACGTGATCCAAACCAAAAAAAGCCCCGGATCTGGCCATCAAGTATGCGAAAAATGCGAAAGTACGACCCAGATAGGGGCAAATACCAGACTTAACCCAGACATAACCGGCGTTATCCTCTAAAATATTAGTCGCAACCAGGTTTAATTGACTGCTTCGGTGTGTTACCGCATTACTACGTGATCCAAACCAGAAAAAGGCCAGGATCTGGCCAACATGTATGCGAAAAACGCGAAAGTATGAGCCAGATGATTGCATATACCAGAACTAACCGAGACATAACCAGCGTTCCCCTCTAAAATACTAATCGGAACCAGCTTTTACAGACTGTCTCTGTGTGGTGCCACGTTACTACGTGATCCAAACTAGAAAAAGGCCAGGATCTGGCCAACAAGTAAGCGAAAAATGCGAAAGTACGAGGCAGATGAGGGCAAATACCAGACCTAACCCAGACGTAGCCGGCGTTATCCTGTAAAATATTAATCGGAACCAGGTTTATTTGACTGTTTCAGTGTGGTACCACATTACGACGTGGTCCAAGAATGAAAAGGGCCAGGATCTGGCCAACAAGTATGCGAAAAATGCAAAAGTACGAGACAGATGAGGGCAAATCCCAGACCTAACCGAGAAATAACCGGCGCTATCCTCTAAAATATTAATCGCAACCAGGTTCAATTGACTGTCTGAGTGTGGTCCCACATTACTACTTGGTCCAAGCCAGAAAAAGGACAGGATCAGGCCACCAAGTATGCGAAAAATGCGAAAGTACGAGCCAAATGAGGACAAATACCAGACCTAACCCAGAAATAACCGGCGTTATCCTCTAAAATATTAATCGCAACCAGGTTTAATTGACTGCTTCGGCGTGGAACCACATTACTACGTTATCTAAACCAGAAAAAAACCCACGATCTGGCAAACAAGTATGCGAGAAATGCGAAAGTACGAGCCAGATGAGGGCAAATCCCAGACCTAACCCAGACATAACCGGTGTTATCCTCTAAAATATTAATCGCAACCAGGTTTATTTGGTGTTTCAGTATGGAACCACATTACTACGTTGTCCAAGCATGAAAAAGGCCAGGATCTGGCCAACAAGTATGCGAAAAATGCGAAATTACGAGCCAGATGAGGGAATATTCCAGACCTAACCGAGACATAACCGGCGTTATCATCTAAAATATTAATCGCCACCAGGTTTAATTGACTGTTTCGGTGTGGAACCTCATTACTACGGGATCCAAACCAGAAAAAACCCAGGATCTGGCCAACAAGTAAGCGAAAAATGCGAAAGTACGAGGCAGATGAGGGCAAATACCAGACCTAACCCAGACGTAGCCGGCGTTATCCTGTAAAATATTAATCGGGACCAGGTTTATTTGACTGTTTCATTGTGGCACCCCATTACTACGTGGTCCAAGCCAGAAAAAGCCCAGGATCTTGCCAACAAGTAGGCGAAAAATGCGAAGGTACGAGCCAGATGAGGGCTAATACCAGACCTAACCGAGACATAACCGGCGTTATCCTCTAAAATATTAATCGAAACCAGGTTTAATTGACTGTTTCGGTGTGGAAGGTCATTATTACTGGATCCAATCCAGAAAAAACCCTGGATCTGGCCAACAAGTATGCAAGAAATGCGAAAGTACGAGCCAGATCAGGGCAAATACCAGAGCTAACCCAGACATAACCCGGCGTTATCCTCTAAAATATTAATCGCAACCAGGTTTAATTGACTGCTTCGGTGTGGTACCGCATTACTACGTGATCCAAACCAGAAAAAGCCCAGGATCTTGCCAACGAGTAGGCGAAAAATGCGAAGGTACGAGCCAGATGAGAGCAAATCCCAGACCTAACCGAGACATAACCGGCGTTATCCTCTAAAATATTAATCGCAACCAGGTTTATTTGACTGTTTCAGTGTGGCACCACATTACTATGTGGTCCAAACCAGAAAAAGCGCAGGATATTACCAACAAATAGGCGAAAAATGCGAAGGTACGAGCCAGATGAGGGCAAATCCTAGACCTAACCGAGCCATAACCGGCGTTTTCCTCCAAAATATTAATCGCAACCAGGTTTAATTGACTGTTTCAGTGTGGTACCACATTACTACGTGATCCAAACCAGAAAAAGCCCAGGATCTGGCCAACAAGTATGCGAGAAATGCGAAAGTACTAGCCAGATGAGGGCAAATTCCAGAACTAACCGAGACATAACCGGCGTTATCCTCTAAAATATTAATCGCAACCAGGTTTAATAGACTGTTACGGTGTGGTACCGCATTACTGCGTGATGCAAACCTGAAAAAGCCCGGGATCTTGCCAACAAGTAGGCGAAAAATGCGAAAGTACGTGCGAGATGAGGGCAAATCCCAGACCTAACCGAGACATAACCGGCGTTATCCTCTAAAATATTAATCGAAACCAGGTTTAATTGACTGTTTCGGTGTGGAAGGTCATTATTACTGGATCCAATCCAGAAAAAACCCTGGATCTGGCCAACAAGTATGCAAGAAATGCGAAAGTACGAGCCAGATGAGGGCAAATACCAGAGCTAACCCAGACATAACCCGGCGTTATCCTCTAAAATATTAATCGCAACCAGGTTTAATTGACTGCTTCGGTGTGGTACCGCATTACTACGTGATCCAAACCAGAAAAAGCCCAGGATCTTGCCAACAAGTAGGCGAAAAATGCGAAGGTACGAGCCAGATGAGAGCAAATCCCAGACCTAACCGAGACATAACCGGCGTTATCCTCCAAAATATTAATCGCAACCAGGTTTAATTGACTGTTTCAGTGTGATACCACATTACTACGTGATCCAAACCAGAAAAAGGCCAGGATCTGGCCGACAAGTAAGCGAAAAATGCGAAAGTACGAGCCAGATGAGGGCAAATACCAGACCTAACCCAGACATAGCCGGCGTTATCCTGTAAAATATTGATCGGAACCAGGTTTATTTGACTGTTTCATTGTGGCACCCCATTACTACGTGGTCCAAGCCAGAAAAAGCCCAGGATCTTGCCAACAAGTAGGCGAAAAATGCGAAGGTACGAGCCAGATGAGGGCTAATACCAGACCTAACCCAGACATAGCCGGCGTTATCCTGTAAAATATTGATCGGAACCAGGTTTATTTGACTGTTACAGTGTGGCACCACATTACTAAGTGGTCCAAACCAGAAAAAGCCCAGGATCTTGCCAACAAGTAGGCGAAAAATGCGTAGGTACGAGCCAGTTGACTGCAAATACCAGAACTAAACCAGACATAACCTGCGTTATCCTCTAAAATACTAATCGGAACCAGCTTTTATTGACTGTTTCAGTGTGGTACCACGTTACTACGTGATCCAAACCAGAAAAAGCCCAGGATCTGGCCAACAAGTAGGCGAAAAATGCGAAGGTACGAGCCAGATGAGGGCAAATACCAGACCTAACCCAGACATAGCCGGCGTTATCCTGTAAAATATTGATCGGAACCAGGTTTATTTGACTGTTACAGTGTGGCACCACATTACTAAGTGGTCCAAACCAGAAAAAGCCCAGGATCTTGCCAACAAGTAGGCGAAAAATGCGAAGGTACGAGCCAGTTGACTGCAAATACCAGAACTAAACCAGACATAACCTGCGTTATCCTCTAAAATACTAATCGGAACCAGCTTTTATTGACTGCTTCGGTGTGGTACCGCATTACTACGTGATCCAAACCAGAAAAAGCCTAGGATCTTGCCAACAAGTATGCGAAAAATTCAAAGGTACGAGCCAGATGAGGGAAAATCCCAGACCTAACCGACACATAGCCGGCGTTATCCTGTAAATTATTAATCGGAACCAGGTTTATTTGACTGTTTCAGTGTGGTACCACATTACTACGTGGTCCAAGCATGAAAAAGCCCAGTATCCTGCCGACAAGTAGGCGAAAAATGCGAAGGTACGAGCCAGATGATTGCAAATACCAGAACTAAACCAGACATAACCAGCTTTATCCTCTAAAATATTAATCGCAACCAGGTTTAATTACCTGCTTCGGTGTGGTACCGCATTACTACGTGATCCAAACCAGAAAAAGCCCGGAATCTGGCCAACAAGTATGCGAAAATTGCGAACGTATGAGACAGATGATTGCAAATACCAGACATAACCGAGACATAACCGGCGTTATCCTCTAAAATATTAATCGCAACCAGGTTTTATTGACTGTTTCGGTGTGGTACCGCATTACTACGTGACCCAAGCCAGAAAAAGGCCAGGATCTGGCCAACAAGTATGCGAAAAATGCGACAGTACTAGCCAGATGAGGGCAAATCCCAGACCTCACCGAGACATAGCCGGCGTTATCCTCTAAAATATAAATCGCAACCAGGTTTAATTGACTGTTTCGGTCTGGTAACCGCTTTAGTACGTGAACCAAACCAGAAGAAGGCCGGAATCTGGCCAACAAGTATGCGAATAATGCGAAAGTACGAGCCAGATAAGGGCAAATACCAGACATACACTAGACATAACCGGCGTTATCCTCTCAAATATTAATCGCAACCAGGTTTAATTGACTGTTTCGGTGTAGAACCACATTACTACGTGATCCAAACCAGAAAAAGCCCAGGATCTGGCCAACAAGTATGCGAAAAATGCGAAAGTACTAGCCAGATGAGGGCAAATCCCAGAACTAACCCAGACGTAACCAGCGTTATCCTCTAAAATATTAATCGCAACCAGGTTTAATTGACTGCTTCGGTGTGGTACCGCATTACTACGTGATCCAAACCAGAAAAAGGCCAGGATCTGGCCAACATGTATGCGAAAAATGCGAAAGTACGAGACAGATGATTGCAAATACAAGAACTAACCCAAACATAACCAGCGTTATCCTCCAAAATATTCATCGCAACCAGGTTTAATTGCATGCTTCGGTGTGGTACCGCATTACTACGTGATCCAAACCAGAAAAAGGCTAGTTTCTGGCCAAGATGTAGGCGAAAAACGCGAAGGTATGAGCCAGATGATTGCAAATACCAGAACTAACCCAGACGTAACCAGCGTTATCCTCTAAAATACTAATCGGGACCAGCTTTTATTGTCTGTTTCAGTGTGGTACCACATTACTACGTGATCCAAACCAGAAAAAGCCCAGGATCTGGCCAACAAGTATGCAAGAAATGCGAAAGTACGAGCCAGATGAGGGCAAATACCAGAGCTAACCCAGACATAACCGGCGTTATCCTCTAAAATATTAATGGCAACCAGGTTTAATTGACTGCTCCGGTGTGGTACCGCATTACTACGTGATCCAAACCAGAAAAAGCCCACGATCTTGCCAACAAGTAGGCGAAAAATGCGAAGGTACGAGCCAGATGAGAGCAAATCCCAGACCTAACCGAGACATAACCGGCGATATCCTCCAAAATATTAATCGCAACCAGGTTTAATTGACTGTTTCACTGTGATACCACATTACTACGTGATCCAAACCAGAAAAAGCCCAGGATCTTGCCAACAAGTATGCGAAAAATGCAAAAGTACGAGACAGATGAGGGCAAATCCCAGACCTAACCGAGAAATAACCGGCGCTATCCTCTAAAATATTAATCGCAACCAGGTTCAATTGACTGTCTGAGTGTGGTCCCACATTACTACTTGGTCCAAGCCAGAAAAAGGACAGGATCAGGCCACCAAGTATGCGAAAAACGCGAAAGTACGAGCCAAATGAGGACAAATACCAGACCTAACCCAGAAATAACCGGCGTTATCCTCTAAAATATTAATCGCAACCAGGTTTAATTGACTGCTTCGGCGTGGAACCACATTACTACGTTATCTAAACCAGAAAAAACCCACGATCTGGCAAACAAGTATGCGTGAAATGCGAAAGTACGAGCCAGATGAGGGCAAATCCCAGACCTAACCCAGACATAACCGGTGTTATCCTCTAAAATATTAATCGCAACCAGGTTTATTTGACTGTTTCAGTGTGGAACCACATTACTACGTTGTCCAAGCATGAAAAAGGCCAGGATCTGGCCAACAAGTATGCGAAAAATGCGAAATTACGAGCCAGATGAGGGAATATTCCAGACCTAACCCAGACGTAGCCGGCGTTATCCTGTAAAATATTAATCGGAACCAGGTTTATTTGACTGTTTCAGTGTGGTACCGCATTACTACGTGATCCAAACCAGAAAAAGCCCACGATCTTGCCAACAAGTAGGCGAAAAATGCGAAGGTACGAGCCAGATGAGAGCAAATCCCAGACCTAACCGAGACATAACCGGCGATATCCTCCAAAATATTAATCGCAACCAGGTTTAATTGACTGTTTCACTGTGATACCACATTACTACGTGATCCAAACCAGAAAAAGCCCAGGATCTTGCCAACAAGTAGGCGAAAAATGCGAAGGTACGAGCCAGATGAGAGCAAATCCCAGACCTAACCGAGACATAACCGGCGTTATCCTCTAAAATATTAATCGCAACCAGGTTTAATAGACTGTTACGGTGTGGTACCGCATTACTACGTGATGCAAACCTGAAAAAGCCCAGGATCTTGCCAACAAGTAGGCGAAAAATGCGAAGGTACGAGCCAGATGAGAGCAAATCCCAAACCTAACCGAGACATAACCGGCGTTATCCTCCAAAATATTAATCGCAACCAGGTTTAATTGACTGTTTCAGTGTGATACCACATTACTACGTGATCCAAACCAGAAAAAGGCCAGGATCTGGCCGACAAGTAAGCGAAAAATGCGAAAGTACGAGCCAGATGAGGGCAAATACCAGACCTAACCCAGACATAGCCGGCGTTATCCTGTAAAATATTGATCGGAACCAGGTTTATTTGACTGTTTCATTGTGGCACCCCATTACTACGTGGTCCAAGCCAGAAAAAGCCCAGAATCTTGCCAACAAGTAGGCGAAAAATGCGAAGGTACGAGCCAGATGAGGGCTAATACCAGACCTAACCCAGACATAGCCGGCGTTATCCTGTAAAATATTGATCGGAACCAGGTTTATTTGACTGTTACAGTGTGGCACCACATTACTAAGTGGTCCAAACCAGAAAAAGCCCAGGATCTTGCCAACAAGTAGGCGAAAAATGCGAAGGTACGAGCCAGTTGACTGCAAATACCAGAACTAAACCAGACATAACCTGCGTTATCCTCTAAAATACTAATCGGAACCAGCTTTTATTGACTGTTTCTGTGTGGTACCACGTTACTACGTGATCCAAACCAGAAAAAGCCCAGGATCTGGCCAACAAGTAGGCGAAAAATGCGAAGGTACGAGCCAGATGAGGGCAAATACCAGACCTAACCCAGACATAGCCGGCGTTATCCTGTAAAATATTGATCGGAACCAGGTTTATTTGACTGTTACAGTGTGGCACCACATTACTAAGTGGTCCAAACCAGAAAAAGCCCAGGATCTTGCCAACAAGTAGGCGAAAAATGCGAAGGTACGAGCCAGTTGACTGCAAATACCAGAACTAAACCAGACATAACCTGCGTTATCCTCTAAAATACTAATCGGAACCAGCTTTTATTGACTGCTTCGGTGTGGTACCGCATTACTACGTGATCCAAACCAGAAAAAGCCTAGGATCTTGCCAACAAGTATGCGAAAAATTCAAAGGTACGAGCCAGATGAGGGAAAATCCCAGACCTAACCGACACATAGCCGGCGTTATCCTGTAAATTATTAATCGGAACCAGGTTTATTTGACTGTTTCAGTGTGGTACCACATTACTACGTGGTCCAAGCATGAAAAAGCCCAGTATCCTGCCGACAAGTAGGCGAAAAATGCGAAGGTACGAGCCAGATGATTGCAAATACCAGAACTAAACCAGACATAACCAGCTTTATCCTCTAAAATATTAATCGCAACCAGGTTTAATTACCTGCTTCGGTGTGGTACCGCATTACTACGTGATCCAAACCAGAAAATGCCCGGAATCTGGCCAACAAGTATGCGAAAATTGCGAACGTATGAGACAGATGATTGCAAATACCAGACATAACCGAGACATAACCGGCGTTATCCTCTAAAATATTAATCGCAACCAGGTTTTATTGACTGTTTCGGTGTGGTACCGCATTACTACGTGACCCAAGCCAGAAAAAGGCCAGGATCTGGCAAACAAGTATGCGAAAAATGCGAAAGTACTAGCCAGATGAGGGCAAATCCCAGACCTAACCCAGACATAACCGGCGTTATCCTCTAAAATATTAATCGCAACCAGCTTTTATTGACTGTTTCAGTGTGGTACCACATTACTACGTGATCCAAACCAGAAAAAGCCCAGGATCTGGCCAACAAGTAGGCGAAACATGCGAAGGTACGAGCCAGATGAGGGCAAATCCTAGACCTAACCGAGCCATAACCGGCGTTATCCTCCAAAATATTAATCGCAACCAGGTTTACTTGACTGTTACGGTGTGGTACCGCATTACTACGTGATCCAAACCAGGAAAAGCCCAGGATCTTGCCAACAAGTATGCGAAAAATGCGAAAATTCGAGCCAGATGATTGCATATACCAGAACTAACCGAGACATAAGCAGTGTTCTCCTCTAAAATATTAATCGCAACCAGGTTTAATTGCCTGTTTTGGCGTGGTACCACATTACTACGTGGTCCAACCCAGAAAAAGGCCAGGATCTGGCCAACAAGTATGCGAAAAATGCGAAAGTACGAGCCAGATGAGGGCAAATCCCAGACCTAACCCAGACATAACCGGCGTTATCCTCTAAAATATTAATCGCAACCAGGTTTGATTGACTGTTTCGGTGTGGTACCGCATTACTACGTGATCCAAACCAGAAAAAGGCCAGGATCTTGCCAAGATGTATGCGAAAAACTCGAAAGTATGAGCCAGATCAGGGCAAATACCAGACCTAACCCAGACATAGCCGGCGTTGTCCTGTAAAATATTAATCGGAACCATGTTTATTTGACAGTTTCAGTGTGGTACCACATTACTACGTGGTCCAAGCATGAAAAAGGCCAGGATCTGGCCCACAAGTATGCGAAAAATGCGAAATTACGAGCCAGATGAGAGAAAATCCCAGACCTAACCGGGACATAACCGACGTTATCCTCTAAAATATTAATCGCCACCAGGTTTAGTTGACTGTTTCGGTATGGAACCTCATTACTACGGGATCCAAACCAGAAAAAACCCAGGATCTGGCCAACATGTATGCGAAAAACGCGAAAGTATGAGCCAGATGATTTTTTTTTTTTTTTTTTTTTTTTTTTTTTTTTTTTTTTTGTCGTGGGGAAAATCTTCGAAAGACTCCCTCCCACCTCCTTGGGGAGAGGTGGGAGGCGTGTGTGGGATTCCCCGCGCCCGTACAACGACAGGCGCGGGACCTACCCACTAAAAACCCCACGGTGACCCTTCGGCACGCTTTGGGAGGATACCGGGAATCGCTCGAAGCATTCTTCCGGTATCCTCCCCGTGCCCGCGCTTTCGCGCCCATCCCCCGGGGGGACAATCGGTCCCCCCAGTAGACACACTGCCTCATAGCGGCGGGACGGGGCCACTCCATCCCGCCGCTATCCGTCCCGGGGCCGCGTTTAGTGGCGGCTGCGAGCCCCAACTCGCAACCGCCCGCGACCCCGTTTCCATCCCTCGGCGGCCGGGCGTTCATGGCCGCACCAGACCGCCGAGGGTGCCTCCCCTTGCGTCGGACCGGTAGGGGGAGGCACACCTACCCCCAACCGGTCCGACCCGGCGCCGCCTGGCGGGAGGAGGGTCCCCTCAGGACCCCCCTCCCAGCCTAGGTCATCCGCCACGCCGAGGCGGCCGCCCGCGACGCCTCGCGACCGGGCGACGACCTCGGGCCACCGCACGAGCGCGTGCTTCAGCACGCCGCTGAAGCTCGCGCTCCCTCCCCGCGGCCTCCTTCTGCAACATTACGTTCTCGCAGAAGGAGGCCACGGCCCTCCACTTCTCCTCGCTGCCGAGCATGGCGCGCACCACGCCCGGCAGCGAGACATCCCGCCCGACGACGCCGACCAGGACACGGCGCTCCCCCTCCCACGCGGGGCATACCTCCAGGGTATGATCCGCCGTGTCCTGCTCAGCGTCGCAGTGGCAGCAACGCGCCGTCGGCTCCTTCCCTATCCGGCACAGGTATCTTCCGAAGCTGCCATGCCCGGAAAATACCTGTGCCAGCCGGTAGGTGAGGCTGCCATGGCCTCTGTCCAGCCACTCCTTCAGGAGTGGCCGAACAGCCCCGACAGTCCGGTGCCCCGCGGTTGGCAGAGCCAGCCGCTCCTGCCACGCGAGCAACACGGACTGCCGGGCCTGGCGCTTCAAATCGCCCCAAGCAGGTTCCTGCCCGCCCGGGACCGCCCCCACCCCCGCGCGACGGTCGACGCGGTGCTGGTACATCACCGCGTGCGACCGCGCGAGCAGGTCCATGGGCGGCATCCCCGCTAGAACCGTCGCCGCCTCATGTGACATGGTCCGATACCCGCGGACGACCCTGAGCGCCATGCGCCTCTGCACCCGACGCAGCATAGTCATGCTGCGCCGGGAGGCAGCCAGGTCGTCCGCCCAGACGGGGGCCCCGTATAGGGCCACCGACTGGACCATTGCCACATAGAGGCGACGAACTCGGCCCGCCGGGCCCCCCAGGTTGGGCAGGATCCGGCCCAGAGCCGCAACCATCCTTTCCAACCGGGGGACCAGGCAGCGGAAATGCTTCTCGAAACGCCAGTGGCTATCGAGGATCAGCCCTAGATACCTGATCTGGGGCTTCACCTCGATGTCAGCCCCACCCACCCGAATCAGAGGGGGTGGCGGATCCTGCCGAGGTGAATGAAACGCAATCACCTCGGTCTTATGGACCGCCACCGTCATCCCCATCCCCCTGATCCGGTCGACGACGCGTTGCGACCCCTCCTCCGCGCGACGCATGGCCCTCCCCCAGTGCGCCCCGACGGCCAGCACCAGTGTGTCATCCGCATAACACACCGTGCTGACGCCGTCGGGGAGGCATGAGCCAGATGATTGCAAATACCAGAACTAACCCAGACGTAACCTGCATTATCCTCTAAAATACTATTCGGAACCAGGTTTAATTGACTGCTACGGTGTGATACCGCATTACTACCTGATCCAAACCAGCAAATACCCAGGGTCTTGCCACAAGTAGGCGGAGAATGCGAAGGTACGGGCCAGATGATTGCAAATACCAGAACTAAACCAGACATAACCAGCGTTATCCTCTAAAATACTAACCGGAACCAGGTCTATTTGACTGTTTCAGTGTGGAACCACATTACTACGTGGTCCAAGCATGAAAAAGGCCAGGATCTGGCCATCAAGTATGCGAAAAATGCTAAATTACGAGCCAGATGAGGCAAAATCCCAGACCTAACCGAGACAAAACCGGCGTTATCTTCTAAAATATTAATCGCCACCAGGTTTAATTGACTGCTTCGGTGTGGTACCGCATTACTACGTTATCCAAACCAGAAAAAGCCCAGGATCTTGCCAACAAGTATGCGAAAAATTCGAAGGTACGAGCCAGATGAGGGAAAATCCCAGACCTAACCGACACATAGCCGGCGTTATCCTGTAAAATATTAATCGGAACCAGGTTTATTTGACCGTTTCAGTGTGGTACCACATTACTACGTGGTCCAAGCATGAAAAAGCCCAGGATCCTGCCGACAAGTAGGCGAAAAATGCGAAGGTACGAGCCAGATGATTGCAAATACCAGAACTCAACCAGACATAACCAGCGTTATCCTCTAAAATACTAATCGGAACCTGCTTTTATTGACTGTTTCAGTGTGTTACCACATTACTACGTGATCCAAACCAGAAAAAGCCCAGGATCTGGCCAAGAAGTATGCGAGAAATGCGAAAGTACTAGCCAGATGAGGGTAAATCCCAGAACTAACCGAGACATAACCGGCGTTATCCTCTAAAATATTAATCGCAACCAGGTTTAATTGACTGTCTGAGTGTGGTCCCACATTACTGCTTGGTCCAAGCCAGAAAAAGGCCAGGATCTGGTCACCAAGTATGCGAAAAATGCGAAAGTACGAGCCAGATGAGGGCAAATACCAGAACTAACCGAGACATAACCGGCGTTATCCTCTAAAATATTAATCGCAACCAGGTTTAATTGACTGTCTGAGTGTGGTCCCACATTACTGCTTGGTCCAAGCCAGAAATAGGCCAGTATCTGGCCAACAAGTATGCGAGAAATGCGAAATTATGAGCCAGATGAGGTCAAATCCCAGACCTAACCGAGACATAACCGGCGTTATCCTCTAAAATATTAATCGCCACCAGGTTTAATTGACTGTTTCAGTGTGGTACCACATTACTACGTGGTCCAAGCATGAAAAAGCCCAGGATCCTGCCGACAAGTAGGCGAAAAATGCGAAGGTACGAGCCAGATGATTGCAAATACCAGAACTCAACCAGACATAACCAGCGTTATCCTCTAAAATACTAATCGGAACCTGCTTTTATTGACTGTTTCAGTGTGTTACCACATTACTACGTGATCCAAACCAGAAAAGGGCCAGGATCTGCCCAACAAGTATGCAAAAAATGCGAAAGTATCAGCCAGATGGTTGCAAATACCGGAACTAACCCAAACATAACCAGCGTTATCCTCCAAAATGTTAATCGCAACCAGGTTTAATTGACTGTTTCAGTGTGATACCACATTACTACGTGGTCCAAGCCAGAAAAAGGCCAGGATCTGGCCAACAAGTATGCGAAAACGCGAAAGTATGAGCCAGATGATTGCATATACCAGAACTAACCGAGACATAACCAGTGTTCTCCTCTAAAATATTAATCGCAACCAGGTTTAATTGCCTGTTATGGCGTGGTACCACATTACTACGTGGTCCAACCCAGAAAAAGGCCCGGGTTTGGCCAACAAGTATGCGAAAAATGCGAAAATACGAGCCAGATGACGGCAAATCCCAGACCTAACCGTGACATAACCGGCGTTATCCTGTAAAATATTAATCGGAACCAGGTTTATTTGACTGTTTCAGTGTGGTACCGCATTACTACGTGATCCAAACCAGAAAAAGGCCAGGATCTGGCCAACATGTATGCGAAAAACGCGAAAGTATGAGCCAGATGATTGCATATACCAGAACTAACCGAGACATAACCAGTGTTCTCCTCTAAAATATTAATCGCAACCAGGTTTAATTGCCTGTTTTGGCGTGGTACCACATTACTACGTGGTCCAACCCATAAAAAGGCCAGGATCTGGCCAACAAGTATGCTAAAAATGCGAAAATACGAACCAGATGACGGCAAATCCCAGACCTAACCGTGACGTTACCGGCGTTATCCTGTAAAATATTAATCGGAACCAGGTTTATTTGACCGTTTCAGTGTGGTACCACATTACTACGTGGTCCAAGCCAGAAAAAGGCCAGGATCTGGCCAACAAGTAGGCGGAAAATGCGAAGGTACGAGCCAGATGATTGCAAATACCAGAACTAAGCCAGACATAACCAGTGTTATCCTCTAAAGTACTATTCGGAACAATCTTCTAATGACTGTTTCAGTCCGGTACCACATTACTACGAGATCCAAACCAGAAAAAGCCCAGGATCTGCCAACAAGTATGCGAGAAATGCGAAGGTACGAGCCAGATGATTGCATATACCAGAACTAACCGAGACAAAAGCAGTGTTCTCCTCTAAAATATTAATCGCAACCAGGTTTAATTGCCTGTTTTGGCGTGGTACCACATTACTACGTGGTCCAAGCATGAAAAAGACCAGGATCTGGCCAACAAGTAGGCGAAAAATGCGAAGGAACGAGCCAGATGATTGCAAATACCAGAACTAAACCAGACATAACCAGCGTTATCCTCTAAAATACTAATCGGAACCTGCTTTTATTGACTGTTTCAGTGTGTTACCACATTACTACGTGATCCAAACCAGAAAATGCCCAGGATCTGGCCAACAAGTATGCGAGAAATGCGAAAGTACTAGCCAAATAAGGGCAAATCCCAGAACTAACCGAGACATAACCGGCGTTATCCTCTAAAATATTAATCGCAACCAGGTTTAATTGACTGCTTCGGTGTGGAACCGCATTACTACGTGATCCAAACCAGAGAAAGTCCTGGATCTTGCCAACAAGTAGGCGAAAAATGCGAAGGTACGTGCCAGATGAGGGCAAATCCCAGACCTAACCGAGACATAACCGGCGTTATCCTCCAAAATGTTAAGCGCAACCAGGCTTAATTGACTGTTTCAGTGTGATACCACATTACTACGTGGTCCAAGCCAGAAAAAGGCCAGGTTCTGGCCAACAAGTATGCGAAAAATGCGAAAATACGAGCCAGATGACGGCAAATCCCAGACCTAACCGTGACATAACCGGCATTATCCTCTAAAATATTAATCGCAACCAGGTTTAATTGACTGTTTCGGTGTGGTACCGCATTACTATGTGATCCAAACCAGAAAAAGTCCAGGATCTGGCCAACATGTATGCGAAAAACGCGAAAGTATCAGCCAGATGATTGCATATACCAGAACCAACCGAGACATAACCATTGTTCTCCTCTAAAATATTAATCGCAACCAGGTTTAGTTGCCTGTTTTGGCGTGGTACCACATTACTACGTGGTCCAACCCAGAAAAAGGCTAGGATCTGGCCAACAAGTATGCGAAAAATGCGACAATACGAGCCAGATGACGGCAAATCCCAGACCTAACCGTGACATAACCGGCGTCATCCTCTAAAATATTAATCGGAACCAGGTTTAATTGACTGTTTAGGTGTGGTACCGCATTACTACGTGATCCAAACCAGAAAAGGGCCAGGAACTTGCCAACAAGTATGAGAAAAATGCGAAAGTATGAACCAGATGATTGCAAATACCAGAACTAACCCTGACATAACTAGCGTTATCCTCTAAAATACGAATCGGAACATGCTTTTAATGACTGTCTCAGTGTGGTACCACATTACTACGTGATCCACACCAGAAAAAGCACAGGATCGGGCCTACAAGAATGCGAGAAATGCGAAAGTACGAGCCTGATGAGGGAAAATCCCAGACCTAACCGAGACGTAACCGGCGTTATCCCATAAAATATTAATCGCAAAGAGGTTTAATTGACTGTTTCGGTGTGGTACCGCATTACTACGTGATCCAAACCAGAAAAAGGCCAGGATCTTGCTAACAAGTATGAGATAAATGCGAAGGTACGAGCCAGATGGGGGCAAATACCAGACCTAACCCAGACAAACCAGCGTTATCCTCTAATATATTAATCGCAACCAGGTTTAATTGGCTGCTTCGGTGTGAGACCGCATTACCACGTGATCCAAGCCAGAAAAAGCCCAGGATCTTGCCAACAAGTAGGCGAAAAATGCGAAGGTACGAGCCAGATGAGGGCAAATACCAGACCTAACCCAGACATAACCGGCGTTATCGTCTAAAATATTAATTGCAACCGGGTTTAATTGACTGTTTCGGTGTGCAACAACATTACGACGGGATACAAACCAGAAAGAGCCCTGGATCTGGCCAACAAGTATGCGAGAAATGCGAAATTATGAGCCAGATGAGGTCAAATCCCAGACCTAACCGAGACATAACCGGCGTTATCCTCTAAAATATTAATCGCCACCAGGTTTAATTGACTGTTTCGGTGTGGAACCTCATTACTACGGGACCAAACCAGAAAAAACCCAGCATCTGCCCAACAAGTATGCTACAAAAGGGAAGGTACGAGCCAGATGATTGCAAATACCAGAACTAAACCAGACATAACCAGTGTTATCCTCTAAAGTACTAATCGCAACCAGCTTTTATTGACTGTTTGAGTATGGTCCCACATTACTACTTGGTCCAAGCCAGAAAATGCCCAGGATCTGGAGAACAAGTATGCGAAAAATGTGAAAGTACGTGCCAGATGAGGGCAAATCCCAGACATAACCGAGACATAACCGGCGTTATCCTCTAAAATATTAATCGCAACCAGGTTTAATTGACTGTTTCGGTGTGGTACCGCGTTACTACGTGATCCAAACCAGAAAAGGGCTAGGATCTGGCCAACATGTATGCGAGAAATGCGAAAGTACGAGCCAGATGAGGGCAAATACCAGACCTAACCCACACATAACCGGCGTTATCCTCTAAAATATTAATCGCAACCAGGTTTAATTTGCTGCTTCGGTCTGGTACCGCATTACTACGTGATCCATGCTAGAAAAAGCCCAGGATCTTGCCAACAAGTTGGCGAAAAATGCGAAGGTACAAGCCAGATGAGGGCAAATACCAGACCTAACCCAGACATAACCGGCGTTATCCTCTAAAATATTAATCGCCACCAGGTTTAATTGACTGCTTCGGTGTGGTACCGCATTACTACGTTATCCAAACCAGAAAAAGCCCAGGATCTTGCCAACAAGTATGCGAAAAACGCGAAAGTATGAGCCAGATGATTGCATATACCAGAACTAACCGAGACATAACCAGTGTTCTCCCCTAAAATATTAATCGCAACAAGGTTTAATTGACTGATTCGGTGTGGTACCGCATTACTACGTGATCCAACCCAGAAAAAGGCCAGGAACTTGCCAACAAGTATGAGAAAAATGCGAAAGTATGAGCCAGATGATTGCAAATACCAGAACTAACCCTGACATAACTAGCGTTATCCTCTAAAATACGAATCGGAACATGCTTTTAATGACTGTCTCAGTGTGGTACCACATTACTACGTGATCCACACCAGAAAAAGCACAGGATCGGGCCTACAGGAATGCGAAAAATGCGAAAGTACGAGCCTGATGAGGGAAAATCCCAGACCTAACCGAGACGTAACCGGCGTTATCCCATAAAATATTAATCGCAAAGAGGTTTAATTGACTGTTTCGGTGTGGTACCGCATTACTACGTGATCCAAACCAGAAAAAGGCCAGGATCTTGCTAACAAGTATGAGATAAATGCGAAAGTACGAGCCAGATGGGGGCAAATACCAGACCTAACCCAGACAAACCAGCGTTATCCTCTAATATATTAATCGCAACCAGGTTTAATTGGCTGCTTCGGTGTGGGACCGCATTACTACGTGATCCAAGCCAGAAAAAGCCCAGGATCTTGCCAACAAGTAGGCGAAAAATGCGAAGGTACGAGCCAGATGAGGGCAAATACCAGACCTAACCCAGACATAACCGGCGTTATCGTCTAAAATATTAATCGCAACCGGGTTTAATTGACTGTTTCGGTGTGCAACAACATTACGACGGGATACAAACCAGAAAGAGCCCTGGATCTGGCCAACAAGTATGCGAGAAATGCGAAATTATGAGCCAGATGAGGTCAAATCCCAGACCTAACCGAGACATAACCGGCGTTATCCTCTAAAATATTAATCGCCACCAGGTTTAATTGACTGTTTCGGTGTGGAACCTCATTACTACGGGATCCTAACCAGAAAAAACCCAGAATCTGCCCAACAAGTATGCTACAAAAGCGAAGGTACGAGCCAGATGATTGCAAATACCAGAACTAAACCAGACATAACCAGTGTTATCCTCTAAAGTACTAATCGCAACCAGCTTTTATTGACTGTTTGAGTATGGTCCCACATTACTACTTGGTCCAAGCCAGAAAATGCCCAGGATCTGGAGAACAAGTATGCGAAAAATGTGAAAGTACGTGCCAGATGAGGGCAAATCCCAGACATAACCGAGACATAACCGGCGTTATCCTCTAAAATATTAATCGCAACCAGGTTTAATTGACTGTTTCGGTGTGGTACCGCGTTACTACGTGATCCAAACCAGAAAAGGGCTAGGATCTGGCCAACATGTATGCGAGAAATGCGAAAGTACGAGCCAGATGAGGGCAAATACCAGACCTAACCCACACATAACCGGCGTTATCCTCTAAAATATTAATCGCAACCAGGTTTAATTTGCTGCTTCGGTCTGGTACCGCATTACTACGTGATCCATGCTAGAAAAAGCCCAGGATCTTGCCAACAAGTATGCGAAAAAATCGAAGGTACGAGCCAGATGAGGGAAAATCCCAGACCTAACCGACACATAGCCGGCGTTATCCTGTAAAATATTAATCGGAACCAGGTTTATTTGACTGTTTCAGTGTGGTACCACATTACTACGTGGTCCAAGCATGAAAAAGCCCAGGATCCTGCCGACAAGTAGGCGAAAAATGCGAAGGTACGAGCCAGATGATTGCAAATACCAGAACTCAACCAGACATAACCAGCGTTATCCTCTAAAATACTAATCGGAACCTGCTTTTATTGACTGTTTCAGTGTGTTACCACATTACTACGTGATCCAAACCAGAAAAAGCCCAGGATCTGGCCAAGAAGTATGCGAGAAATGCGAAAGTACTAGCCAGATGAGGGCAAATCCCAGAACTATCCGAGACATAACCGGCGAATCCTCTAAAATATTAATCGCAACCAGGTTTAATTGACTGTCTGAGTGTGGTCCCACATTACTGCTTGGTCCAAGCCAGAAAAAGGCCAGGATCTGGTCACCAAGTATGCGAAAAATGCGAAAGTACGAACCAGATGAGGGCAAATACCAGAACTAAACCAGACATAACCAGCGTTATCCTCTAAAATACTAATCGGAACCAGGTTTATTTGACTGTTTCAGTGTGGTCCTACATTACTACTTGGTCCAAGCCAGAAAAAGGCCAGGATCTGGCCACCAAGTATGCGAGAAATGCGAAAGTACGAGCCAGATGAGGGCAATTACCAGACCTAACCCAGACATAACCAGCGTTATCCTCTAAAATGCTAATCGGAACAAGGTTTATTTGACTGTTTCGGTGTGGAACCTCATTACTACGGGATCCAAACCAGAAAAAACCCAGGATCTGGCCAACAAGTATGCGAGAAATGCGAAATTATGAGCCAGATGAGGTCAAATCCCAGACCTATCCGAGACATAACCGGCGTTATCCTCTAAAATATTAATCGCAACCAGGTTTAATTGACTGTTTCGGTGTGGTACCGCATTACTATGTGATCCAAACCAGAAAAAGTCCAGGATCTGGCCAACATGTATGCGAAAAACGCGAAAGTATCAGCCAGATGATTGCATATACCAGAACCAACCGAGACATAACCATTGTTCTCCTCTAAAATATTAATCGCAACCAGGTTTAGTTGCCTGTTTTGGCGTGGTACCACATTACTACGTGGTCCAACCCAGAAAAAGGCCAGGATCTGGCCAACAAGTATGCGAAAAATGCGACAATACGAGCCAGATGACGGCAAATCCCAGACCTAACCGTGACATAACCGGCGTCATCCTCTAAAATATTAATCGGAACCAGGTTTAATTGACTGTTTAGGTGTGGTACCGCATTACTACGTGATCCAAACCAGAAAAGGGCCAGGATCTGTCCAACATGTATGTGAAAAACGCGAAAGTATGAGCCAGATGATTGCATATACCAGAACTATCCGAGACATAACCAGTGTTCTCCTCTAAAATATTAATCGCAACAAGGTTTAATTGACTGATTCGGTGTGGTACCGCATTACTACGTGATCCAACCCAGAAAAAGGCCAGGAACTTGCCAACAAGTATGAGAAAAATGCGAAAGTATGAGCCAGATGATTGCAAATACCAGAACTAACCCTGACATAACTAGCGTTATCCTCTAAAATACGAATCGGAACATGCTTTTAATGACTGTCTCAGTGTGGTACCACATTACTACGTGATCCACACCAGAAAAAGCACAGGATCGGGCCAACAAGAATGCGAAAAATGCGAAAGTACGAGCCTGATGAGGGAAAATCCCAGACCTAACCGAGACGTAACCGGCGTTATCCCATAAAATATTAATCGCAAAGAGGTTTAATTGACTGTTTCGGTGTGGTACCGCATTACTACGTGATCCAAACCAGAAAAAGGCCAGGATCTTGCTAACAAGTATGAGATAAATGCGAAAGTACGAGCCAGATGGGGGCAAATACCAGACCTAACCCAGACAAACCAGCGTTATCCTCTAATATATTAATCGCAACCAGGTTTAATTGGCTGCTTCGGTGTGGGACCGCATTACTACGTGATCCAAGCCAGAAAAAGCCCAGGATCTTGCCAACAAGTAGGCGAAAAATGCGAAGGTACGAGCCAGATGAGGGCAAATACCAGACCTAACCCAGACATAACCGGCGTTATCGTCTAAAATATTAATCGCAACCGGGTTTAATTGACTGTTTCGGTGTGCAACAACATTACGACGGGATACAAACCAGAAAGAGCCCTGGATCTGGCCAACAAGTATGCGAGAAATGCGAAATTATGAGCCAGATGAGGTCAAATCCCAGACCTAACCGAGACATAACCGGCGTTATCCTCTATAATATTAATCGCCACCAGGTTTAATTGACTGTTTCGGTGTGGAACTTCATTACTACGGGATCCAAACCAGAAAAAACCCAGAATCTGCCCAACAAGTATGCTACAAAAGCGAAGGTACGAGCCAGATGATTGCAAATACCAGAACTAAACCAGACATAACCAGTGTTATCCTCTAAAGTACTAATCGCAACCAGCTTTTATTGACTGTTTGAGTATGGTCCCACATTACTACTTGGTCCAAGCCAGAAAATGCCCAGGATCTGGAGAACAAGTATGCGAAAAATGTGAAAGTACGTGCCAGATGAGGGCAAATCCCAGACATAACCGAGACATAACCGGCGTTATCCTCTAAAATATTAATCGCAACCAGGTTTAATTGACTGTTTCGGTGTGGTACCGCGTTACTACGTGATCCAAACCAGAAAAGGGCTAGGATCTGGCCAACATGTATGCGAGAAATGCGAAAGTACGAGCCAGATGAGGGCAAATACCAGACCTAACCCACACATAACCGGCGTTATCCTCTAAAATATTAATCGCAACCAGGTTTAATTTGCTGCTTCGGTCTGGTACCGCATTACTACGTGATCCATGCTAGAAAAAGCCCAGGATCTTGCCAACAAGTTGGCGAAAAATGCGAAGGTACAAGCCAGATGAGGGCAAATACCAGACCTAACCCAGACATAACCGGCGTTATCCTCTAAAATATTAATCGCCACCAGGTTTAATTGACTGCTTCGGTGTGGTACCGCATTACTACGTTATCCAAACCAGAAAAAGCCCAGGATCTTGCCAACAAGTATGCGAAAAATTCGAAGGTACGAGCCAGATGAGGGAAAATCCCAGACCTAACCGACACATAGCCGGCGTTATCCTGTAAAATATTAATCGGAACCAGGTTTATTTGACTGTTTCAGTGTGGTACCACATTACTACGTGGTCCAAGCATGAAAAAGCCCAGGATCCTGCCGACAAGTAGGCGAAAAATGCGAAGGTACGAGCCAGATGATTGCAAATACCAGAACTTAACCAGACATAACCAGCGTTATCCTCTAAAATACTAATCGGAACCTGCTTTTATTGACTGTTTCAGTGTGTTACCACATTACTACGTGATCCAAACCAGAAAAAGCCCAGGATCTGGCCAAGAAGTATGCGAGAAATGCGAAAGTACTAGCCAGATGAGGGCAAATCCCAGAACTATCCGAGACATAACCGGCGAATCCTCTAAAATATTAATCGCAACCAGGTTTAATTGACTGTCTGAGTGTGGTCCCACATTACTGCTTGGTCCAAGCCAGAAAAAGGCCAGGATCTGGTCACCAAGTATGCGAAAAATGCGAAAGTACGAGCCAGTTGAGGGCAAATACCAGAACTAAACCAGACATAACCAGCGTTATCCTCTAAAATACTAATCGGAACCAGGTTTATTTGACTGTTTCAGTGTGGTCCTACATTACTACTTGGTCCAAGTCAGAAAAAGGCCAGGATCTGGCCACCAAGTATGCGAGAAATGCGAAAGTACGAGCCAGATGAGGGCAATTACCAGACCTAACCCAAACATAACCAGCGTTATCCTCTAAAATGCTAATCGGAACAAGGTTTATTTGACTGTTTCGGTGTGGAACCTCATTACTACGGGATCCAAACCAGAAAAAACCCAGGATCTGGCCAACAAGTATGCGAGAAATGCGAAATTATGAGCCAGATGAGGTCAAATCCCAGACCTAACCGAGACATAACCGGCGTTATCCTCTAAAATATTAATCGCCACCAGGTTTAATTGACTGTTTCGGTGTGGTACCGCATTACTACGTGATCCAAGCCAGAAAAAGCCCAGGATCTTGCCAACAAGTAGGCGAAAAATGCGAAGGTACGAGCCAGATGAGGGCAAATACCAGACCTAACCCAGACATAACCGGCGTTATCGTCTAAAATATTAATCGCAACCGAGTTTAATTGACTGCTTCGGTGTGGTACCGCATTACTACGTTATCCAAACCAGAAAAAGCCCAGGATCTTGCCAACAAGTATGCGAAAAATTCGAAGGTACGAGCCAGATGAGGGAAAATCCCAGACCTAACCGACACATAGCCGGCGTTATCCTGTAAAATATTAATCGGAACCAGGTTTATTTGACTGTTTCAGTGTGGTACCACATTACTACGTGGTCCAAGCATGAAAAAGCCCAGGATCCTGCCGACAAGTAGGCGAAAAATGCGAAGGTACGAGCCAGATGATTGCAAATACCAGAACTCAACCAGACATAACCAGCGTTATCCTCTAAAATACTAATCGGAACCTGCTTTTATTGACTGTTTCAGTGTGTTACCACATTACTACGTGATCCAAACCAGAAAAAGCCCAGGTCTGGCCAAGAAGTATGCGAGAAATGCGAAAGTACTAGCCAGATGAGGGCAAATCCCAGAACTATCCGAGACATAACCGGCGTTATCCTCTAAAATATTAATCGCAACCAGGTTTAATTTGCTGCTTCGGTCTGGTACCGCATTACTACGTGATCCATGCCAGAAAAAGCCCAGGATCTTGCCAACAAGTTGGCGAAAAATGCGAAGGTACAAGCCAGATGAGGTCAAATCCCGAACCTAACCGAGACATAACCGGCGTTATCCTCTAAAATATTAATCGCCACCAGGTTTAATTGACTGTTTCAGTGTGGTACCACATTACTACGTGGTCCAAGCATGAAAAAGCCCAGGATCCTGCCGACGAGTAGGCGAAAAATGCGAAGGTACGAGCCAGATGATTGCGAATACCAGAACTCAACCAGACATAACCAGCGTTATCCTCTAAAATACTAATCGGAACCTGCTTTTATTGACTGTTTCAGTGTGTTACCACATTACTACGTGATCCAAACCAGAAAAGGGCCAGGATCTGCCCAACAAGTATGCAAAAAATGCGAAAGTATCAGCCAGATGGTTGCAAATACCGGAACTAACCCAAACATAACCAGCGTTATCCTCCAAAATGTTAATCGCAACCAGGTTTAATTGACTGTTTCAGTGTGATACCACATTACTACGTGGTCCAAGCCAGAAAAAGGCCAGGATCTGGCCAACAAGTATGCGAAAAATGCGAAAATACGAGCCAGATGACGGCAAATCCCAGACCTAACCGTGACATAACCGGCGTTATCCTGTAAAATATTAATCGGAACCAGGTTTATTTGACTGTTTCAGTGTGGTACCGCATTACTACGTGATCCAAACCAGAAAAAGGCCAGGATCTCGCCAACATGTATGCGAAAAACGCGAAAGTATCAGCCAGATGATTGCATATACCAGAACCAACCGAGACATAACCAGTGTTCTCCTCTAAAATATTAATCGCAACCAGGTTTAATTGCCTGTTTTGGCGTGGTACCACATTACTACGTGGTCCAACCCATAAAAAGGCCAGGATCTGGCCAACAAGTATGCTAAAAATGCGAAAATACGAACCAGATGACGGCAAATCCCAGACCTAACCGTGACATTACCGGCGTTATCCTGTAAAATATTAATCGGAACCAGGTTTATTTGACCGTTTCAGTGTGGTACCACATTACTACGTGGTCCAAGCCAGAAAAAGGCCAGGATCTGGCCAACAAGTAGGCGAAAAATGCGAAGGTACGAGCCAGATGATTGCAAATACCAGAACTTAGCCAGACATAACCAGTGTTATCCTCTAAAGTACTAATCGGAACCAGCTTTTATTGACTGTTTGAGTATGGTCCCACATTACTACGGGATCCAAACCAGAAAAAACCCAGGATCTGGCCAACAAGTATGCGAAAAACGCGAAAGTATGAGCCAGATGATTGCAAATACCAGAACTAATCCAGACGTAACCTGCGTTATCCTCTAAAGTACTATTCGGAACAATCTTCTATTGACTGTTTCAGTCCGGTACCACATTACTACGTGATCCAAACCAGAGAAAGTCCTGGATCTTGCCAACAAGTAGGCGAAAAATGCGAATGTACGTGCCAGATGAGGGCAAATCCCAGACCTAACCGAGACATAACCGGCGTTATCCTCCAAAATGTTAAGCGCAACCAGGTTTAATTGACTGTTTCAGTGTGATACCACATTACTACGTGGTCCAAGCCAGAAAAAGGCCAGGATCTGGCCAACAAGTATGCGAAAAATGCGAAAATACGAGCTAGATGACGGCAAATCCCAGACCTAACCGTGACATAACCGGCGTTATCCTCTAAAATATTAATCGCAACCAGGTTTAATTGACTGTTTCGGTGTGGTACCGTATTACTACGTGATCCAAACCAGAAAAAGTGCAGGATCTGGCCAACATGTATGCGAAAAACGCGAAAGTATCAGCCAGATGATTGCATATACCAGAACCAACCGAGACATAACCATTGTTCTCCTCTAAAATATTAATCGCAACCAGGTTTAGTTGCCTGTTTTGGCGTGGTACCACATTACTACGTGGTCCAACCCAGAAAAAGGCCAGGATCTGGCCAACAAGTATGCGAAAAATGCGACAATACGAGCCAGATGACGGCAAATCCCAGACCTAACCGTGACATAACCGGCGTCATCCTCTAAAATATTAATCGGAACCAGGTTTAATTGACTGTTTCGGTGTGGTACCGCATTACTACGTGATCCAAACCAGAAAAGGGCCAGGATCTGTCCAACATGTATGTGAAAAACGCGAAAGTATGAGCCAGATGATTGCATATACCAGAACTAACCGAGACATAACCAGTGTTCTCCTCTAAAATATTAATCGCAGCAAGGTTTAATTGACTGATTCGGTGTGGTACCGCATTACTACGTGATCCAACCCAGAAAAAGGCCAGGATCTTGCCAACAAGTATGAGAAAAATGCGAAAGTATGAGCCAGATGATTGCAAATACCAGAACTAACCATGACATAACTAGCGTTATCCTCTAAAATACGAATCGGAACATGCTTTTAATGACTGTCTCAGTGTGGTACCACATTACTACGTGATCCACACCAGAAAAAGCACAGGATCGGGCCAACAAGAATGCGAAAAATGCGAAAGTACGAGCCTGATGAGGGAAAATCCCAGACCTAACCGAGACGTAACCGGCGTTATCCCATAAAATATTAATCGCAAAGAGGTTTAATTGACTGTTTCGGTGTGGTACCGCATTACTACGTGATCCAAACCAGAAAAAGGCCAGGATCTTGCCAACAAGTATGAGATAAATGCGAAAGTACGAGCCAGATGGGGGCAAATACCAGACCTAACCCAGACAAACCAGCGTTATCCTCTAATATATTAATCGCAACCAGGTTTAATTGGCTGCTTCGGTGTGGGACCGCATTACTACGTGATCCAAGCCAGAAAAAGCCCAGGATCTTGCCAACAAGTAGGCGAAAAATGCGAAGGTACGAGCCAGATGAGGGCAAATACCAGACCTAACCCAGACATAACCGGCGTTATCGTCTAAAATATTAATCGCAACCGGGTTTAATTGACTGTTTCGGTGTGCAACAACATTACGACGGGATACAAACCAGAAAGAGCCCTGGATCTGGCCAACAAGTATGCGAGAAATGCGAAATTATGAGCCAGATGAGGTCAAATCCCAGACCTAACCGAGACATAACCGGCGTTATCCTCTAAAATATTAATCGCCACCAGGTTTAATTGACTGTTTCGGTGTGGAACCTCATTACTACGGGATCCAAACCAGAAAAAACCCAGAATCTGCCCAACAAGTATGCTACAAAAGCGAAGGTACGAGCCAGATGATTGCAAATACCAGAACTAAACCAGACATAACCAGTGTTATCCTCTAAAGTACTAATCGGAACCAGCTTTTATTGACTGTTTGAGTATGGTCCCACATTACTACGTGGTCCAAGCCAGAAAATGCCCAGGATCTGGAGAACAAGTATGCGAAAAATGTGAAAGTACGTGCCAGATGAGGGCAAATCCCAGACATAACCGAGACATAACCGGCGGTATCCTCTAAAATATTAATCGCAACCAGGTTTAATTGACTGTTTCGGTGTGGTACCGCGTTACTACGTGATCCAAACCAGAAAAGGGCTAGGATCTGGCCAACATGTATGCGAGAAATGCGAAAGTACGAGCCAGATGAGGGCAAATACCAGACCTAACCCACACATAACCGGCGTTATCCTCTGAAATATTAATCGCAACCAGGTTTAATTTGCTGCTTCGTTCTGGTACCGCATTACTACGTGATCCATGCCAGAAAAAGCCCAGGATCTTGCCAACAAGTTGGCGAAAAATGCGAAGGTACAAGCCAGATGAGGGCAAATACCAGACCTAACCCAGACATAACCGGCGTTATCCTCTAAAATATTAATCGCCACCAGGTTTAATTGACTGCTTCGGTGTGGTACCGCATTACTACGTTATCCAAACCAGAAAAAGCCCAGGATCTTGCCAACAAGTATGCGAAAATTCGAAGGTACGAGCCAGATGAGGGAAAATCCCAGACCTAACCGACACATAGCCGGCGTTATCCTGTAAAATATTAATCGGAACCAGGTTTATTTGACTGTTTCAGTGTGGTACCACATTACTACGTGGTCCAAGCATGAAAAAGCCCAGGATCCTGCCGACAAGTAGGCGAAAAATGCGAAGGTACGAGCCAGATGATTGCAAATACCAGAACTCAACCAGACATAACCAGCGTTATCCTCTAAAATACTAATCGGAACCTGCTTTTATTGACTGTTTCAGTGTGTTACCACATTACTACGTGATCCAAACCAGAAAAAGCCCAGGATCTGGCCAAGAAGTATGCGAGAAATGCGAAAGTACTAGCCAGATGAGGGCAAATCCCAGAACTATCCGAGACATAACCGGCGAATCCTCTAAAATATTAATCGCAACCAGGTTTAATTGACTGTCTGAGTGTGGTCCCACATTACTGCTTGGTCCAAGCCAGAAAAAGGCCAGGATCTGGTCACCAAGTATGCGAAAAATGCGAAAGTACGAGCCAGATGAGGGCAAATACCAGAACTAAACCAGACATAACCAGCGTTATCCTCTAAAATACTAATCGGAACCAGGTTTATTTGACTGTTTCAGTGTGGTCCTACATTACTACTTGGTCCAAGCCAGAAAAAGGCCAGGATCTGGCCACCAAGTATGCGAGAAATGCGAAAGTACGAGCCAGATGAGGGCAATTACCAGACCTAACCCAGACATAACCGGCGTTATCCTCTAAAATGCTAATCGGAACAAGGTTTATTTGACTGTTTCGGTGTGGAACCTCATTACTACGGGATCCAAACCAGAAAAAACCCAGGATCTGGCCAACAAGTATGCGAGAAATGCGAAATTATGAGCCAGATGAGGTCAAATCCCAGACCTAACCGAGACATAACCGGCGTTATCCTCTAAAATATTAATCGCCACCAGGTTTAATTGACTGTTTCGGTGTGGTACCGCATTACTACGTGATCCAAGCCAGAAAAAGCCCAGGATCTTGCCAACAAGTAGGCGAAAAATGCGAAGGTACGAGCCAGATGAGGGCAAATACCAGACCTAACCCAGACATAACCGGCGTTATCGTCTAAAATATTAATCGCAACCGAGTTTAATTGACTGTTTCGGTGTGCAACAACATTACGACGGGATACAAACCAGAAAAAGCCCTGTATCTGGCCAACAAGTATGCGAGAAATGCGAAATTATGAGCCTGATGAGGTCAAATCCCAGACCTAACCGAGACATAACCGGCGTTATCCTCTAAAATATTAATCGCCACCAGGTTTAATTGACTGTTTCGGTGTGGAACCTCATTACTACGGGATCCAAACCAGAAAAAACCCAGAATCTGCCCAACAAGTATGCGAAAAACGCGAAAGTATGAGCCAGATGATTGCAAATACCAGAACTAACCCAGACGTAACCTGCGTTATCCTCTAAAATACTATTCGGAACCAGGTTTAATTGACTGTTAAGGTGTGGTACCGCATTACTACCTGATCCAAACCAGAAAAAGGCCAGGATCTTGCCACAAGTAGGCGAAAAATGCGAAGGTACGAGCCAGATGATTGCAAATACCAGAACTAAACCAGACATAACCAGTGTTATCCTCTAAAGTACTAATCGGAACCAGCTTTTATTGACTGTTTGAGTATGGTCCCACATTACTACGGGATCCAAACCAGAAAAAACCCAGGAACTGGCCAACAAGTATGCGAAAAACGCGAAAGTATGAGCCAGATGATTGCAAATACCAGAACTAATCCAGACGTAACCTGCGTTATCCTCTAAAGTACTATTCGGAACAATCTTCTATTGACTGTTTCAGTCCGGTACCACATTACTACGTGATCCAAACCAGAGAAAGCCCAGGATCTGCCAACAAGTATGCGAGAAATGCGAAGGTACGAGCCAGATGATTGCAAATACCTGAACTAACCCAGACCTAACCGACAAGTAACCGGCGTTATCCTCTAAAATATTAATCGCAACCAGGTTTAATTGACTGTTTGAGTATGGTCCCACATTATTACTCGGTCGAAGCCAGAAAAAGGCCAGGATCTGGCCAACAAGTATGCGAAAAATGCGTAAGTACTAGTCAGATGAGGGAAAATCCCAGACCTAACCGAGACATAACCGACGTTATCCTCTAAAATAATAATCGCAACCAGGTTTAATTGACTGTTTCTGTGTGGTACCGCATTACTACGTGGTCCAAGCCAGAAAAAGGCCAGGATCTGGCCAACAAGTATGCGAAAAATGCGAAAATTCGAGCCAGATCATTGCATATACCAGAACTAACCGAGACATAAGCAGTGTTCTCTAAAATATTAATCGCAACCAGGTTTAATTGGCTGCTTCGGTCTGGTACCGCATTACTACGTGATCCATGCCAGAAAAAGCCCAGGATCTTGCCAACAAGTTGGCGAAAAATGCGAAGGTACAAGCCAGATGAGGGCAAATACCAGACCTAACCCAGACATAACCGGCGTTATCGTCTAAAATATTAATCGCAACCGGGTTTAATTGACTGTTTCGGTGTGCAACAGCATTACGACGGGATACAAGCCAGAAAAAGCCCTGGATCTGGCCAACAAGTATGCGAGAAATGCGAAAGTATGAGCCAGATGAGGTCAAATCCCAGACCTAACCGAGACATAACCGGCGTTATCCTCTAAAATATTAATAGCCACCAGGTTTAATTGACTGTTTCGGTGTGGAACCTCATTACTACGGGATCCAAACCAGAAAAAACCCAGAATCTGCCCAACAAGTATGCGAAAAACGCGAAAGTAAGAGCCAGATGATTGCAAATACCAGAACTAACCCAGACGTAACCTGCGTTATCCTCTAAAATACTATTCGGAACCAGGTTTAATTGACTGTTAAGGTGTGGTACCGCATTACTACCTGATCCAAACCAGAAAAAGCCCAGGATCTTGCCACAAGTAGGCGAAAAATGCGAAGGTACGAGCCAGATGATGGCAAATACCAGAACTAAACCAGACATAACCAGCGTTATCCTCTAAAATGCTAATCGGAACAAGGTTTATTTGACTGTTTGAGTATGGTCCCACATTACTACGGGATCCAAACCAGAAAAAACCCAGGATCTGGCCAACAAGTATGCGAAAAACGCGAAAGTATGAGCCAGATGATTGCAAATACCAGAACTAATCCAGACGTAACCTGCGTTATCCTCTAAAGTACTATTCGGAACAATCTTCTATTGACTGTTTCAGTCCGGCACCACATTACTACGTGATCCAAACCAGAAAAAGCCCAGGATCTGCCAACAAGTATGCGAGAAATGCGAAGGTACGAGCCAGATGATTGCAAATACCAGAACTTACCCAGACCTAACCGACAAGTAACCGGCGTTATCCTCTAAAATATTAATCGCAACCAGGTTTAATTGACTGTTTCGGTGTGCAACAACATTACGACGGGATGCAAGCCAGAAAAAGCCCTGGATCTGGCCAACAAGTATGCGAGAAATGCGAAAGTATGAGCCAGATGAGGGCAAATCCCAGAACTAACCGAGACATGACCGGCGTTATCCTCTAAAATATTAATCGCAACCAGGTTTAATTGACTGTTTCGGTGTGGTACCGCATTACTACCTGATCCAAACCAGAAAAAGCCCAGGATCTTGCCACAAGTAGGCGAAAAATGCGAAGGTACGAGCCAGATGATGGCAAATACCAGAACTAAACCAGACATAACCAGCGTTATCCTCTAAAATGCTAATCGGAACAAGGTTTATTTGACTGTTTGAGTATGGTCCCACATTACTACGGGATCCAAACCAGAAAAAACCCAGGATCTGGCCAACAAGTATGCGAAAAACGCGAAAGTATGAGCCAGATGATTGCAAATACCAGAACTAATCCAGACGTAACCTGCGTTATCCTCTAAAGTACTATTCGGAACAATCTTCTATTGACTGTTTCAGTCCGGCACCACATTACTACGTGATCCAAACCAGAAAAAGCCCAGGATCTGCCAACAAGTATGCGAGAAATGCGAAGGTACGAGCCAGATGATTGCAAATACCAGAACTTACCCAGACCTAACCGACAAGTAACCGGCGTTATCCTCTAAAATATTAATCGCAACCAGGTTTAATTGACTGTTTCGGTGTGCAACAACATTACGACGGGATGCAAGCCAGAAAAAGCCCTGGATCTGGCCAACAAGTATGCGAGAAATGCGAAAGTATGAGCCAGATGAGGGCAAATCCCAGAACTAACCGAGACATGACCGGCGTTATCCTCTAAAATATTAATCGCAACCAGGTTTAATTGACTGTTTCGGTGTGGTACCGCATTACTACGTGATCCAAACCAGAAAAAGGCCAGGATCTGTCCAACATGTATGCGAAAAACGCGAAAGTATGAGCCAGATGATTGCATATACCAGAATTAACCGAGACATAACCAGCGTTCTCCTGTAAAATACTAATCGGAACCAGCTTATATTGACTGTTTCAGTGTGGTACCACATTACTACGTGCTCCAAACCAGAGAAAACCCAGGATCTGAAGAACAAGTATGCGAAAAATGCGAAAGTACGTGCCAGATGAGGGCAATTCCCAGACATAACCGAGACATAACCGGCGTTATCCTCTAAAATATTAATCGCAACCAGGTTTTATTGACTGTTTCGGTGTGGTACCGCATTACTACGTGATCCAAACCAGAAAAGGGCCAGGATCTGCCCAACAAGTATGCAAAAAATGCGAAAGTATCAGCCAGATGGTTGCAAATACCGGAACTAACCCAAACATAACCAGCGTTATCCTCCAAAATGTTAATCGCAACCAGGTTTAATTGACTGTTTCAGTGTGATACCACATTACTACGTGGTCCAAGCCACAAAAAGGCCAGGATCTGGCCAACAAGTATGCGAAAAACGCGAAAGTATGAGCCAGATGATTGCATATACCAGAACTAACCGAGACATAACCAGTGTTCTCCTCTAAAATATTAATCGCAACCAGGTTTAATTGCCTGTTTTGGCGTGGTACCACATTACTACGTGGTCCAACCCAGAAAAAGGCCCGGATTTGGCCAACAAGTATGCGAAAAATGCGAAAATACGAGCCAGATGACGGCAAATCCCAGACCTAACCGTGACATAACCGGCGTTATCCTGTAAAATATTAATCGGAACCAGGTTTATTTGACCGTTTCAGTGTGGTACCACATTACTACGTGGTCCAAGCCAGAAAAAGGCCAGGATCTGGCCAACAAGTAGGCGAAAAATGCGAAGGTACGAGCCAGATGATTGCAAATACCAGAACTAAACCAGACATAACCAGTGTTATCCTCTAAAGTACTAATCGGAACCAGCTTTTAGTGACTGTTTGAGTATGGTCCCACATTACTACGGGATCCAAACCAGAAAAAACCCAGGATCTGGCCAACAAGTATGCGAAAAACGCGAAAGTATGAGCCAGATGATTGCAAATACCAGAACTAATCCAGACGTAACCTGCGTTATCCTCTAAAGTACTATTCGGAACAATCTTCTATTGACTGTTTCAGTCCGGTACCACATTACTACGTGATCCAAACCAGAAAAAGCCCAGGATCTGCCAACAAGTATGCGAGAAATGCGAAGGTACGAGCCAGATGATTGCATATACCAGAACTAACCGAGACATAAGCAGTGTTCTCCTCTAAAATATTAATCGCAACCAGGTTTAATTGCCTGTTTTGGCGTGGTACCACATTACTACGTGGTCCAAGCATGAAAAAGACCAGGATCTGGCCAACAAGTATGCGAAAAATGCGCAATTACGAGCCAGATGAGGGAAAATCCCAGACCTAACCGAGTCAAAACCGGCGTTATCCTCTAAAATATTAATCGCCACCAGGTTTAATTGACTGCTTCGGTGGGGTACCGCATTACTACGTGATCCAAACCAGAAAAAGCCCAGGATCTTGCCAACAAGTATGCGAAAAATGCGAAGGTACGAGCCAGATGAGGGAAAATCCAAGACCTAACCGAGTCAAAACCGGCGTTATCCTCTAAGATATTAATCGCAACCAGGTTTATTTGACTGTTTCAGTGTGGTACCACATTACTACGTGATCCAAGCATGAAAAAGCCCAGGATCCTGCCAGCAAGTAGGCGAAAAATGCGAAGGTACGAGCCAGATGATTGCAAATACCAGAACTAAACCAGCGTTATCCTCTAAAATACTAATCGGAACCTGCTTTTATTGCCTGTTTCAGTGTGTTACCACATTACTACGTGATCCAAACCAGAAAATGCCCAGGACCTGGCCAACAAGTATGCGAGAAATGCGAAGGTACTAGCCAGATAAGGGCAAATCCCAGAACTAACCGAGACATAACCGGCGTTATCCTCTAAAATATTAATCGCAACCAGGTTTAATTGACTGCTTCGGTGTGGAACCGCATTACTACGTGATCCAAACCAGAGAAAGCCCTGGATCTTGCCAACTAGTAGGCGAAAAATGCGAAGGTACGAGCCAGATGAGGGCAAATCCCAGACCTAACCGAGACATAACCGGCGTTATCCTCCAAAATGTTAAGCGCAACCAGGTTTAATTGACTTTTTCAGTGTGATACCACATTACTACGTGGTCCAAGCCAGAAAAAGGCCAGGATCTGGCCAACATGTATGCGAAGAACGCGAAAGTATCAGCCAGATGATTGCATATACCAGAACCAACCGAGACATAACCATTGTTCTCCTCTAAAATATTAATCGCAACCAGGTTTAGTTGCCTGTTTTGGCGTGGTATCACATTACTACGTGGTCCAACCCAGAAAAAGGCCAGGATCTGGCCAACAAGTATGCGAAGAATGCGAAAATACGAGCAAGATGACGGCAAATCCCAGACCTAACCGTGACATAACCGGCGTCATCCTCTAAAATATTAATCGGAACCAGGTTTAATTGACTGTTTCGGTGTGGTACCGCATTACTACGTGATCCAAACCAGAAAAGGGCCAGGATCTGTCCAACATGTATGTGAAAAACGCGAAAGTATGAGCCAGATGATTGCATATACCAGAACTAACCGAGACATAACCAGTGTTCTCCTCTAAAATATTAATCGCAACAAGGTTTAATTGACTGCTTCGGTGTGGTACCGCATTACTACGTGATCCAACCCAGAAAAAGGCCAGGATCTTGCCAACAAGTATGAGAAAAATGCGAAAGTATGAGCCAGATGATTGCAAATACCAGAACTAACCCTGACATAACTAGCGTTATCCTCTAAAATACGAATCGGACCATGCTTTTAATGACTGTCTCAGTGTGGTACCACATTACTACGTGATCCACACCAGAAAAAGCCCAGGATCGGGCCAACAAGAATGCGAAAAATGCGAAAGTACGAGCCTGATGAGGGAAAATCCCAGACCTAACCGAGACGTAACCGGCGTTATCCCATAAAATATTAATCGCAACGAGGTTTAATTGACTGTTTCGGTGTGGTACCGCATTACTACGTGATCCAAACCAGAAAGAGGCCAGGATCTTGCCAACAAGTATGAGATAAATGCGAAAGTACGAGCCTGATGGGGGCAAATACCAGACCTAACCCAGACAAACCAGCGTTATCCTCTAATATATTAATCGCAACCAGGTTTAATTGACTGTTTCGGTGTGGAACCACATTAGTACGGGATCCAAACCAGAAAGAACCCAGGATCCGGCCAACAAGTATGCGAAAAACGCGAAAGTATGAGCCAGATGATTGCAAATACCAGAACTAATCCAGACGTAACCTGCGTTATCCTCTAAAACATTAATCGCAACCAGGTTTAATTGACTGTTTGAGTATGGTCCCACATTACTACTTGGTCCAAGCCGGAAATAGGCCAGGATCTGGCCAACAAGTATGCGAAAAATGCGAAAGTACAAGACAGATGAGGGCAAATCCCAGACCTAACCGAGAAATAACCGGCGCTATCCTCTAAAATATTAATCGCAACCAGGTTTAATTGACTGTTTGAGTGTGGTACCGCATTACTACGTGATCCAAACCAGAAAAAGCCCAGGATCTTGCCAACAAGTAGGCGAAAAATGCGAAGGTACGAGCCAGATGATTGCAAATACCAGACCTAACGTAGACATAAGCGGCGTTATCCTCTAAAATATTAATCGCAACCAGGTTTAATGGACAGTTTCGGTGTGGTACCGCATTTCTACGTGATACTGACCAGAAAAAGGCCAGGATCTGGACAACATGTATGCGAAAAATGCGAAAGTACGAGCCAGATGAGGGCAAATCCCAGACCTAACCGAGACATGACCGGCGTTATCCTCTAAAATGTTAATCGCAACCAGGTTTAATTGACTGTTTCGGTGTGGTACCGCATTACTACGTGATACAAACCAGAAAAAGGCCAGGATCTGGCCAACAAGTATGCGAGAAATGCGAAAGTACGAGCCAGATGAGGGCAAATACCAGACCTAACCGAGACATAACCGGCGTTATCCTCAAAATATTAATCGCAATCAGTTTTAATTGCCTCTTTCGGCGTGGTACCACATTACTACATTGTCCGGGCCAGAAAAAGGCCAGGATCTGGCCAACAAGTATGCGAGAAATGCGAAAGTACGAGACAGATGAGGCCAAATCCCAGACCTAACCGAGACATAACCAGCGTCATCCTCCAAAATATTAATCGCAACCAGGTTTAATTGACTGCTTCAGTGTGGTACCGCATTACTACGTGATCCAAACCAGAAAAAACCCAGGATCTTGCCAACAAGTAGGCGAAAAATGCGAAGGTACGAGCCAGATGATTGCAAATAGCAGAACTAACCCAAACATAACCAGCGTTATCCTCTAAAATATTCATCGCAACCAGGCTTAATTGACTGCTTCGGTGTGGATCCACATTACGACGGGATCCAAACCACAAAAAACCCAAGATCTGGCCAACAAGTACGCGAAAATTGCGAAAGTATGAGCCAGATGAGGGCAAATCCCAGACCTAACCGAGACATAACCGGCGTTATCCTCTAAAATATTAATCGCAACCAGGTTTAATTGACTGTTTGAGTATGGTCCCACATTACTACTTGGTCCAAGCCAGGAAGAGGCCAGGATCTGGCCAACAAGTTTGCTAAAAATGCGAAAGTACGAGCCAGATGAGGGCAAATCCCAGACCTAACCGAGACATAACCGGCGTTATCCTCTAAAATATTAATCGCAACCAGCTTCTATTGACTGTTTCGGTGTGGTACCACATCACTACGTGGTTCAAGCCAGAAAAAGGGCAGGATCTGGCCAACAAGTATGCGAGAAATGCGAAAGTACGTGCCAGATGATTACAAATACCAGAACTAACCCAGACATAACCAGCGTTATCCTTTAAAATATTAATCGCAACCAGGATTTATTGACTGTTTCGGTGTGGTACCGCATTACTACGTGATACAGACCAGAAAAAGGCCACGATCTTGCCAACAAGTATGCGAAAAATGCGAAAGTACGAGCCAGATGAGGGCAAATCCCAGACCTAACCGAGACATGACCGGCGTTATCCTCTAAAATATTAATCGCAACCAGCTTCTATTGACTGTTTCGGTGAGGTACCACATCACTACGTGGTCCAAGCCAGAAAAAGGCCAGGATCTGGCCAACAAGTATGCGAGAAATGCGAAAGTACGTGCCAGATGATTACAAATACCAGAACTAACCCAGACATAGCCAGCGTTATCCTCTAGAATATTAATCGCAACCAGGATTAATTGACTGTTTCGGTGTGGTACCGCATTACTACGTGATACGGACCAGAACAAGGCCACGATCTGGCCAACAAGTACGCGAAAATTGCGAAAGTATGATCGAGATGATTGCAAATACCAGAACTAACCCAGACATAACCAGCGCTATCTTCTAAAATATTAATCGTAACCAGGTTTAATTGACTGTTTCGGTGTGGTACCGCAATACTACGTGATACAGACCAGAAAAATGCCAGGATCTGGCCAACAAGTATGCGTAAATGCGAAAGTACGAAAATATTAATCGCAACCAGGATTAATTGCCTGGTTCGGTGTGGTACCGCATTACTACGGGATACAAACCAGAAAAAGCCCTGGATCTGGCCAACAAGTATGCGAGAAATGCGAAAGTACGAGCCAGATGGGGGCAAATCCCAGGCCTAACCCAGACATAACCGGCGTTATCCTCTAAAATATTAATCGCAACCAGCTTCTATTGACTGTTTCGGTGTGGTACCACTTTACTACGTGGTGCAAGCCGGAAAAAGGCCACGATCTGGCCAACAAGTATGCGAAAAAGGCGAAAGTACGAGCCAGATGAGGGCAAATCCCAGACCTAACCGAGACATAACCGGCGTTGTCCTCCAAAATATTAATCGGAACCAGGTTTAATTGACTGCTGCGGTGTGGAACCACATTACGACGGGATCTAAACCACAAAAAACCCATGATCTGGCCAACGAGTTCGCGAAAATTGCGGAAGTATGAGCCAGATGATTGCATATACCAGAAATAACCCAGACATAACCAGCGTTATCCTCTAAAATATTAATCGCAACCAGGTTTAATTGACTGTTTCGGTGTGGTACCGCATTACTACGTGATACACACCAGAAAATGGCCAGGATCTGGCCAACAAGTATGCCAAAAATGCGAAAATACGAGCCAGATGACGCCAAATCCGAGACCTAACCGTGACATAACCGGCGTTATCCTCTAAAATATTAATCGGAACCAGGTTTAATTGACTGTTTCGGTGTGGTACCGCATTACTACGTGATCCAAACCAGAAAAGGGCCAGGATCTGTCCAACATGTATGCGAGAAATGCGAAAGTACGAGCCAGATAAGGGCAAATCCCAGACCTAACCCAGACACAACCGGCGTTATCCTCCAAAATATTAACCGCATCCAGGTTTAATTGACTGTTTCGGTGTGGTACCGCAATACTACGTGATACAGACCAGAAAAATGCCAGGATCTGGCCAACAAGTATGCGAAAAATGCGAAAGTACGAGCCAGATGAGGTCAAATACCAGACCTAACCGAGACATAACCGGCGTTATCCTCTAAAATATTAATCGCAACCAGTTTTAATTGCCTGTTTCGGTGTGGTACCGCATTACTACGTGATCTAAACCAGGGAAAGGCCAGGATCTGGCCAACAAGTATGCGAGAAATGCGAAAGTACGAGCCAGATGAGGGCAAATCCCAGAACTAAACGAGACATAACCGGCGTTATCCCCCAAAATATTAACCGCAACCAGGTTTAATTGCCTGTTTCGGCGTGGTACCACATTACTACATTGTCCGGGCCAGAAAAAGGCCAGGATCTGGCCAACAAGTATGCGAGAAATGCGAAAGTACGAACCAGATAAGGGCAAATCCCAGAACTAACCGAGACATAACCGGCGTTATCCTCTAAAATATTAATCGCAACCAGGTTTAATTGACAGTTTCGGTGTGGTACCGCATTACTACGTGATCTAAACCAGGGAAAGGCCAGGATCTGGCCAACAAGTATGCGAGAAATGCGAAAGTACGAGCCAGATGAGGTCAAATACCAGACCTAACCGAGACATAACCGGCGTTATCCTCTAAAATATTAATCGCAACCAGTTTTAATTGCCTGTTTCGGCGTGGTACCACATTACTACATTGTCCGGGCCAGAAAAAGGCCAGGATCTGGCCAACAAGTATGCGAGAAATGCGAAAGTACGAGCCAGATAAGGGCAAATCCCAGACCTAACCCAGACACAACCGGCGTTATCCTCCAAAATATTAACCGCATCCAGGTTTAATTGACTGTTTCGGTGTGGTACCGCAATACTACGTGATACAGACCAGAAAAATGCCAGGATCTGGCCAACAAGTATGCGAAAAATGCGAAAGTACGAGACAGATGAGGGCAAATCCCAGACCTATCCGAGACATAACCGGCGTTATCCTCTAAAATAATAATCGCAACCAGGTTTAATTGACTGTCTCGGTGTGGTACCGCATTACTACGTGATCTAAACCAGGAAAAGGCCAGGATCTGGCCAACAAGTATGCGAGAAATGCGAAAGTACGAGCCAGATGAGGGCAAATACTAGACCTTACCGAGACATAACCAGCGTTATCCTCTAAAATATTAATCGCAACCAGGATTAATTGACTGTTTCGGTCTGGCACCGCATTAGTACGTGATCCAAACCAGAAACAGCCCAGGATGTGGCCAACAAGCAGGCGAAAAATGCGAAGGTACGAGCCAGATGATTGCAAATACCAGAACTAACCCAGACATAACCGGCGTTATCCTCCAAAATATTAACCGCAACCAGGTTTAATTGACTGTTACGGTGTGGTACCGCATTACTACGTGGTCCGGGCTAGAAAAAGCCCAGGATCTTGCCAACAAGTAGGCGGAAAATGCGAAGGTACGAGCCAGATGATTGCAAATACCAGACATAACCAGGGTTATCCCCTAAAATATTAATCGCAACCAGGATTAATTGACTGTTTCGGTGTGGAACCACATTAGTACGTGATCCAAACTAGAAACAGACCAGGATCTGGCCAACAAGTTTGCGAGAAATGCGAAAGTACGAGCCAGATAAGGGCAAATCCCAGACCTAACCCAGACATAACCGGCGTTATCCTCCAAAATATTAACCGCATCCAGGTTTAATTGACTGTTACGGCGTGGTACCGCATTACTACGTGATCCAAACCAGAAACAGCCCAGGATCTGGCCAACAAGTACGCGAGAAATGCGAAGGTACGAGCCAGATGATTGCATATACCAGAAGTAACCGAGACATAACCAGCGTTCTCCTCTAAAATATTAATCGCAACCAGGTTTAATTGACTGTTTTGGTCTGGTACCGCATTAGTACGTGACCCAAACTGGAAACAGCCCAGGATCTGGCCAACAAGTATGCGAGAAATGCGAATGTACGAGCCAGATAAGGGCAAATCCCAGACCTAACCCAGACATAACCGGCGTTATCCTCCAAATTATTAACCGCAACCAGGTTTAATTGACAGTTACGGTGTGGTACCGCATTACTACGTGGTAGGGGCCAGAAAAAGGACAGGATCTGGCCCACAGGAATGCGAAAAATGCGAAGGTACGAGCCAGATGAGGGCAAATCCCAGACCTAACCGAGATATAACCGGCGTTATCCTCTTAAATATTAATCGCAACCAGGTTTAATTGACTGTTTCGGTGTGGAGCGTCATTATTACGGGATCCAAACCAGAAAAAGCTCAGGATCTAGCCAACAAGTTGGCGATAAATGCGAAGGTACGAGACAGATGAGGGCAAATACCAGACCTAACCGAGACATAACCGGCGTTATCCTCTAAAATATTAATCGCAACCAGGTTTAATCGCCTGTTTCGGCGTGGTACCACATTACTACGTGGCCCGGGCCAGAAAAAGGACTGGATCTGGCCCACAAGAATGCGAAAAATGCGAAGGTACGAGCCAGATGAGGGCAAATCCCAGACCTAACCGAGATATAACCGGCGTTATCCTCTAAAATATTAATCGAACCCAGGTTTAATTGACTGTTTCGGTGTGGAGCGTCATTATTACGGGAACCAAACCAGAAAAAGCTCAGGATCTAGCCAACATGTTGGCGAAAAATGCGAAGGTACTAGCCAGATGAGGGCAAATCCCAGAACTAACCGAGACATAACCAGCGTCATCCTCTAAAATATTAATCGCAACCAGGATTAATTGACTGTTTCGGTTTGGAACCACATTAGTACGTGATCCAAACTAGAAACAGCCCAGGATCTGGCCAACAAGTTTGCGAGAAATGCGAAAGTACGAGCCAGATAAGGGCAAATCCCAGACCTAACCCAGACATAACCGGCGTTATCCTCCAAAATATTAACCGCAACCAGGTTTAATTGACTGTTACGGCGTGGTACCGCATTACTACGTGATCCAAACCAGAAACAGCCCAGGATCTTGCCAACAAGTAGGCGGAAAATGCGAAGGTACGAACCAGATGATTGCATATACCAGAGCTAACCGAGACATAACCAGCGTTCTCCTCTAAAATATTAATCGCAACCAGGATTAATTGACTGTTTCGGTGTGGAGCGTCATTATTACGGGATCCAAACCAGAAAAAGCTCAGGATCTAGCCAACAAGTTGGCGAAAAATGCGAATGTACTAGCCTGATGAGGGCAAATCCCAGAACTAACCGAGACATAACCGGAGTTATCCTCTGAAATATCAATCGCAACCAGGATTAATGGACCGTTTTGGTCTGTTACCGCATTAGTACGCGATCCAAACCAGAAACAGCCCAGGATCTGGCCAACAAGTATGCGAGAAATGCGAAAGTACGAGCCAGATAAGGGCAAATCCCAGACCTAACCCAGACATAACCGGCGTTATCCTCCAAAATATTAACCGCAACCAGGTTTAATTGACTGTTACGGTGTGGTACCGCATTACTACGAGATCCAAACCAGAAAAAGCCCAGGATCTTGCCAACAAGTAGGCGGAAAATGCGAAGGTACTAGCCAGATGAGGGCAAATCCCAGAACTAACCGAGACATAACCGGCGTTATCCTCTAAAATATTAATCGAACCCAGGTTTAATTGACTGTTTCGGTGTGGAGCGTCATTATTACGGGAACCAAACCAGAAAAAGCTCAGGATCTAGCCAACATGTTGGCGAAAAATGCGAAGGTACTAGCCAGATGAGGGCAAATCCCAGAACTAACCGAGACATAACCAGCGTTATCCCCTAAAATATTAATCGCAACCAGGATTAATTGACTGTTTCGGTGTGGAACCACATTACGACGGGATACAAACCAGAAAAAGCCCTGGATCTGGCCAACAAGTATGCGAAAAATGCGAAAGTACGAGCCAGATGAGGGCAAATCCCAGAACTAACCGTGACATAACCGGCGTTATCCTCCAAAATATTCATCGCAACCAGGTTTAATTGACTGCTTCGGTGTGGAACCACATTACGACGGGATCCAAACCACAAAAAACCCAAGATCTGGCCAACGAGTACGCGAAAATTGCGAAGGTATGAGCCAGATGATTGCATATACCAGAACTAACCCAGACATAACCAGCGTTATCCTCTAAAATATTAATCGCAACCAGGATTAATTGACTGTTTCGGTGTGGTACCACATCACTACGTGGTCCAAGCCAGAAAAAGGCCAGGATCTGGACAACAAGTATGCGAGAAATGCGAAAGTACGTGCCAGATGGGGCCAAATCCCAGACCTAACCGAGACATAACCGGCGTTATCCTCTAAAACATTAATCGAACCCAGGTTTAATTGACTGTTTCGGTGTGGAGCGTCATTATTACGGGATCCAAACCAGAAAAAGCTCAGGATCTAGCCAACAAGTAGGCGAAAAATGCGAAGGTACTAGCCAGATGAGGGCAAATCCCAGAACTAACCGAGACATAACCGGCGTTATCCTCTAAAATATTAATCGCAACCAGGATTAATTGACTGTTTCGGTCTGGTACCGCATTGGTACGTGATCCAAACCAGAAACAGCCCAGGATCTGGCCAACAAGTATGCGAGAAATGCAAAAGTACGAGCCAGATGATTGCATATACCAGAACTAACCCAGACATAACCAGCGTTATCCTCTAAAATATTAATCGTAACCAGGATTAGTTGACTGTTTCGGTGTGGTACCACATCACTACGTTGTCCAAGCCAGAAATAGGCCAGGATCTGGACAACAAGTATGCGAGAAATGCGAAAGTACGTGCCAGATGAGGCCAAATCCCAGACCTAACCGAGACATAACCGGCGTTATCCTCTAAAATATTAATCGCAACCAGGTTTAATTGACTGTTTCAGTGTGGTACCAAATTACTACGTGGTCCAAGCCAGAAAAAACCCAAGATCTGGCCAACAACTACGCGAAAATTGCGAAAGTATGATCCAGATGATTGCAAATACCAGAACTAATCCAGACATAACCAGCGTTATCCTCTAAAATATTAATCGCAACCAGGTTTAATTGACTGTTTCGGTGTGGTACCGCATTACTACGTGATCCAAACCAGAAAAAGCCCAGGATCTGGCCAACAAGTATGCGAAAAATGCGAAGGTACGAGCCAGATGAGGGCAAATCCCAGACCTAACCCAGACATAACCGGCGTTATCCTCCAAAATATTCGTCGCAAGCAGGTTTAATTGACTGCTTCGGTGAGGAACCACATTACGACGGGATCCAAACCACAAAAAACCCAAGATCTGGCCAACGAGTACGCGAAAGTTGCGAAAGTATGAGCCAGATGATTGCATATACCAGAACTAACCCAGACATAACCAGCGTTATCCTGTAAAATATTAATCGCAACCAGGTTTAATTGACTGTTTCTGTGTGGTACCGCATTACTACGTGGTCCAAGCCAGAAAAAGGCCAGGATCTGGCCAACAAGTATGCGAAAAATGCGAAAATTCGAGCCAGATGAGTGCATATACCAGAACCAACCGAGACATAAGCAGTGTTCTCCTCTAAAATATTAATCGCAACCAGGTTTAATTGCCTGTTTTGGCGTGGTACCACATTACTACGTGGTCGAAACCAGAAAAAGCCCAGGATCATGCCAACAGGTAGGCGGAAAATGCGAAGGCACGAGCCAGATGATTGCAAATACCAGAACTAACCCAGACATAACCAGAGTTATCCTCTAAAATATTAATCGCAACCAGGTTTAATTGACTGTTTCGGTGTGGTACCGCAATACTACGTGATACAGACCAGAAAAATGCCAGGATCTGGCCAACAAGTATGCGAAAAATGCGAAAGTACGAGCCAGATGATTGCCAATACCAGAACTAACCCAGACATAACCAGCGTTATCCTCTAAAATATTAATCGCAACCAGGATTAATTGACTGTTTCGGTGTGGAGCCACATTACGACGGGATACAAACCAGAAAATGCCCAGGATCTAGCCAAAAAGTAGGCGAAAAATGCGAAGGTACGAGCCAGATGAGGGCAAATCCTAGAACTAACCGTGACATAACCGGCGTTATCCTCCAAAATATTAATCGCAACCAGGTTTAATTGACTGTTACGGTGCGGTACCGCATTACTACGTGATCCAAACCAGAAAAAGCCCAGGATCTTGCCAACAAGTAGGCGGAAAATGCGAAGGTACGAGCCAGATGATTGCAAATACCAGAACTAACCCAGGCATAACCAGCGTTATCCTCTAAAATATTAATCGCAACCAGGTTTAATTGACTGTTTCAGTGTGGTACCACATTACTACGTTGTCCAAGCCAGAAAAAACCCAAGATCTGGCCAACAAGTAGGCGAAAAATGCGAAGGTACGAGCCAGATGATTGCAAATACCAGACCTAACCTAGACATAAGCGGCGTTATCCTCTAAAATATTAATCGCAACCAGGTTTAATTGACAGTTTCGGTGTGGTACCGCATTACTACGTGATACAGACCAGAAAAAGGCCAGGATCTGGACAACATGTATGCGAAAAATGCGAAAGTACAAGCCAGATGAGGGCAAATCCCAGACCTAACCGAGACATGACCGGCGTTATCCTCTAGAATGTTAATCGCAACCAGGTTTAATTGACTGTTTCGGTATGGTACCGCATTACTACGTGATACAAACCAGAAAAAGGCCAAGATCTGGCCAACAAGTATGCGAGAAATGCGAAAGTACGAGCCAGATGAGGGCAAATACCAGACCTAACCGAGACATAACCAGCGTCATCCTCTAAAATATTAATCGCAACCAGGTTTAATTGACTGCTTCAGCGTGGTACCGCATTACTACGTGATCCAAACCAGAAAAAACCCAGGATCTTGCCAACAAGTAGGCGAAAAATGCGAAGGTACGAGCTAGATGATTGCAAATAGCAGAACTAACCCAAACATAACCAGCGTTATCCTCTAAAATATTCATCGCAACCAGGCTTAATTGACTGCCTCGGTGTGGATCCACATTACGACGGGATCCAAACCACAAAAAACCCAAGATCTGAACAACAAGTACGCGAAAATTGCGAAAGTATGAGCCAGATGAGGGCAAATCCCAGACCTAACCGAGACATAACCGGCGTTATCCTCTAAAATATTAATCGCAACCAGGTTTAATTGACTGTTTGAGTATGGACCCACATTGCTACTTGGTCCAAGCCAGAAAGAGGCCAGGATCTGGCCAACAAGTTTGCTAAAAATGCGAAAGTACGAGCCAGATGAGGGCAAATCCCAGACCTAACCGAGACATAACCGGCGTTATCCTCTAAAATATTAATCGCAACCAGCTTCTATTGACTGTTTCGGTGTGGTACCACATCACTACGTGGTTCAAGCCAGAAAAAGGGCAGGATCTGGCCAACAAGTATGCGAGAAATGCGAACGTACGTGCCAGATGATTACAAATACCAGAACTAACCCAGACATAACCAGCGTTATCCTCTAAAATATTAATCGCAACCAGGATTTATTGACTGTTTCGGTGTGGTACCGCATTACTACGTGATACAGACCAGAAAAAGGCCACGATCTTGCCAACAAGTATGCGAAAAATGCGAAAGTACGAGCCAGATGAGGGCAAATCCCAGACCTAACCGTGACATGACCGGCGTTATCCTCTAAAATATTAATCGCAACCAGCTTCTATTGACTGTTTCGGTGTGGTACCACATCACTACGTGGTCCAAGCCAGAAAAAGGCCAGGATCTGGCCAACAAGTATGCGAGAAATGCGAAAGTACGTGCCAGATGATTACAAATACCAGAACTAACCCAGACATAGCCAGCGTTATCCTCTAAAATATTAATCGCAACCAGGATTAATTGACTGTTTCGGTGTGGTACCGCATTACTACGTGATACGGACCAGAACAAGGCCACGATCTGGCCAACAAGTACGCGAAAATTGCGAAAGTATGATCGAGATGATTGCAAATACCAGAACTAACCCAGACATAACCAGTGCTATCTTCTAAAATATTAATCGCAACCAGGTTTAGTTGACTGTTTCGGTGTGGTGCCGCAATACTACGTGATACAGACCAGAAAAATGCCAGGATCTGGCCAACAAGTATGCGTAAATGCGAAAGTACGAAAATATTAATCGCAACCAGGATTAATTGTCTGGTTCGGTGTGGTACCGCATTACTACGGGATACAAACCAGAAAAAGCCCTGGATCTGGCCAACAAGTATGCGAGAAATGCGAAAGTACGAGCCAGATGGGGGCAAATCCCAGGCCTAACCCAGACATAACCGGCGTTATCCTCTAAAATATTAATCGCAACCAGCTTCTATTGACTGTTTCGGTGTGGTACCACATTACTACGTGGTGCAAGCCGGAAAGAGGCCACGATCTGGCCAACAAGTATGCGAAAAAGGCGAAAGTACGAGACAGATGAGGGCAAATCCCAGACCTAACCGAGACATAACCGGCGTTATCCTCTAAAATATTAATCGCAACTAGGTTTAATTGACTGTCTCGGTGTGGTACCGCATTACTACGTGATCTAAACCAGGAAAAGGCCAGGATCTGGCCAACAAGTATGCGAGAAATGCGAAAGTACGAGCCAGATGAGGGCAAATACCAGACCTTAACGAGACATAACCAGCGTTATCCTCTAAAATATTAATCGCAACCAGAATTAATTGACTGTTTCGGTCTGGTACCGCGTTAGTACGTGATCCAAACCAGAAACAGCCCAGGATCTGGCCAACAAGCAGGCGGAAAATGCGAAGGTACGAGCCAGATGATTGCATATACCAGAACTAACCGAGATATGACCGGCGTTATCCTCTTAAATATTAATCGCAACCAGGATTAATTGACTGTTTCGGTGTCGAGCGTCATTATTACGGGATCCAAACCAGAAAAAGCTCAGGATCTAGCCATCAAGTTGGCGATAAATGCGAAGGTACGAGCCAGATGAGGGCAAATACCAGACCTAACCGAGACATAACCGGCGTTATCCTCTAAAATATTAATCGCAACCAGGTTTAATCGCCTGTTTCGGCGTGGTACCACATTACTACGTGGCCCGGGCCAGAAAAAGGACTGGATCTGGCCCACAAGAATGCGAAAAATGCGAAGGTACGAGCCAGATGAGGGCAAATCCCAGACCTAACCGAGATATAACCGGCGTTATCCTCTAAAATATTAATCGAACCCAGGTTTAATTGACTGTTTCGGTGTGGAGCGTCATTATTACGGGATCCAAACCAGAAAAAGCTCAGGATCTAGCCAACATGTTGGCGAAAAATGCGAAGGTACTAGCCAGGTGAGGGCAAATCCCAGAACTAACCGAGACATAACCGGCGTTATCCTCTAAAATATTAATCGCAACCAGGTTTAATCGCCTGTCTCGGCGTGGTACCACATTACTACGTGGCCCGGGCCAGAAAAAGGACTGGATCTGGCCCACAAGTATGCGAGAAATGCAAAAGTACGAGCCAGATAAGGGCAAATCCCAGACCTAACCGAGACATAACCGGCGTTATCCTCTAAAATATTAATCGCAACCAGGTTTAATTGACAGTTTCGGTGTGGTACCGCATTACTACGTGATCTAAACCAGGGAAAGGCCAGGATCTGGCCAACAAGTATGCGAGAAATGCGAAAGTACGAGCCAGATGAGGGCAAATACCAGACCTAGCCGAGACATAACCGGCGTTATCCTCTAAAATATTAATCGCAACAAGTTTTAATTGCCTGTTTCGGCGTGGTACCACATTACTACATTGTCCGGGCCAGAAAAAGGCCAGGATCTGGCCAACAAGTATGCGAGAAATGCGAAAGTACGAGACAGATGAGGCCAAATCCCAGACCTAACCGAGACATAACCAGCGTCATCCTCTAAAATATTAATCGCAACCAGGATTAATTGACTGTTTCGGTGTGGAACCACATTAGTACGTGATCCAAACTAGAAACAGCCCAGGATCTGGCCAACAAGTTTGCGAGAAATGCGAAAGTACGAGCCAGATAAGGGCAAATCCCAGACCTAACCCAGACATAACCGGCGATATCCTCCAATATATTAACCGCAACCAGGTTTAATTGACTGTTACGGCGTGGTACCGCATTACTACGTGATCCAAACCAGAAACAGCCCAGGATCTGGCCAACAAGTACGCGAGAAATGCGAAAGTACGAGCCAGATAAGGGCAAATCCCAGACCTAACCCAGACATAACCAGCGTTATCCTCCAAAATATTAACCGCAACCAGGTTTAATTGACTGTTACGGTGTGGTACCGCATTACTACGTGATCCAAACCAGAAAAAGCCCAGGATCTTGCCAACAAGTAGGCGGAAAATGCGAAGGTACGAACCAGATGATTGCATATACCAGAGCTAACCGAGACATAACCGGAGTTATCCTCTAAAATATCAATCGCAACCAGGATTAATGGACTGTTTTGGTCTGTTACCGCATTAGTACGCGATCCAAACCAGAAACAGCCCAGGATCTGGCCAACAAGTATGCGAGAAATGCGAAAGTACGAGCTAGATAAGGGCAAATCCCAGACCTAAGCCAGACATAACCGGCGTTATCCTCCAAAATATTAACCGCCACCAGGTTTAATTGACTGTTACGGTGTGGTACCGCATTACTACGAGATCCAAACCAGAAAAAGCCCAGGAGCTTGCCAACAAGTAGGCGGAAAATGCGAAGGTACGAGCCAGATGATTGCAAATACCAGACATAACCAGCGTTATCCCCTAAAATATTAATCGCAACCAGGATTAATTGACTGTTTCGGTGTGGAACCACATTACGACGGGATACAAACAAGAAAAAGCCCTGGATCTGGCCAACAAGTATGCGAAAAATGCGAAAGTACGAGCCAGATGAGGGCAAATCCCAGAACTAACCGTGACATAACCGGCGTTATCCTCCAAAATATTCATCGCAACCAGGTTTAATTGACTGCTTCGGTGTGGAACCACATTACGACGGGATTCTAACCACAAAAAACCCAAGATCTGGCCAACGAGTACGCGAAAATTGCGAAGGTATGAGCCAGATGATTGCATATACCAGAACTAACCCAGACATAACCAGCGTTATCCTCTAAAATATTAATCGCAACCAGGATTAATTGACTGTTTCGGTGTGGTACCACATCACTACGTGGTCCAAGCCAGAAAAAGGCCAGGATCTGGACAACAAGTATGCGAGAAATGCGAAAGTACGTGCCAGATGGGGCCAAATCCCAGACCTAACCCAGACATAACCGGCGTTATGCTGTAAAATATTAATCGCAACCAGGTTTAATTGACTGTTTCTGTGTGGTACCGCATTACTACGTGGTCCAAGCCAGAAAAAGGCCAGGATCTGGCCAACAAGTATGCGAAAAATGCGAAAATTCGAGCCAGATGAGTGCATATACCAGAACCAACCGAGACATAAGCAGTGTTCTCCTCTAAAATATTAATCGCAACCAGGTTTAATTGCCTGTTTTGGCGTGGTACCACATTACTACGTGGTCGAAACCAGAAAAAGCCCAGGATCTTGCCAACAAGTAGGCGGAAAATGCGAAGGTACGAGCCAGATGAGGGCAAATCCCAGAACTAACCGTGACATAACCGGCGTTATCCTCCAAAATATTAATCGCAACCAGGTTTAATTGACTGTTACGGTGCGGTACCGCATTACTACGTGATCCAAACCAGAAAAAGCCCAGGATCTTGCCAACAAGTAGGCGGAAAATGCGAAGGTACGAGCCAGATGATTGCAAATACCTGAACTAACCCAGGCATAACCAGCGTTATCCTCTAAAATATTAATCGCAACCAGGTTTAATTGACTGTTTCAGTGTGGTACCACATTACTACGTTGTCCAAGCCAGAAAAAACCCAAGATCTGGCCAACAAGTACGCGAAAATTGCGAAAGTATGATCCAGATGATTGCAAATACCAGACCTAACCGAGACATAACCGGCGTTATCCTCTAAAATATTAATCGCAACCAGGTTTAATTGCCTGTTTCGGCGTGGTACCACATTACTACGTGGTCCGGGCCAGAAAAAGGCCAGGATCTGGCCGACAAGGATGCGAAAAATGCGAAGGTACGAACCAGATGAGGGCAAATCCCAGACCTAATCGAGATATAACCGGCGTTATCCTCTAAAATATTAATCGAACCCAGGTTTAATTGACTGTTTCGGTGTGGAGCGTCATTATTACGGGATCCAAACCAGAAAAGCTCAGGATCTAGCCAACAAGTAGGCGAAAAATGCGAAGGTACTAGACAGATGTGGGCAAATCCCAGAACTAACCGAGACATAAACGGCGTTATCCTCTAAAATATTAATCGCAACCAGGATTAATTGACTGTTTCGGTCTGGTACCGCATTAGTACGTGATCAAACCAGAAACAGCCCAGGATCTGGCCAATAAGTATGCGAGAAATGGGAAAGTACGAGCCAGATCAGGGCAAATACCAGACCAAACCCAGACATAACCGGCGTTATCCTCCAAAATATTAACCGCAACCAGGTTTAATTGACTGTTACGGTGTGGTACCGCATTACTGCGTGATCGAAACCAGAAAAAGCCCAGGATCTTGCCAACAAGTAGGCGGAAAATGCGAAGGAACGAGCCAGATGATTGCAAATACCAGAACTAACCCTGCCATAACCAGCGTTATCCTCTAAAATATTAATCGCAACCAGGATTAATTGACTGTTTCGGTGTGGAACCACATTACGACGGGATACAAACCAGAAAATGCCCAGGATCTGGCCAACAAGTATGCGAGAAATGCGAAAGTATGAGCCAGATGATTGCAAATACCAGAACTTACCCAGACATAACCAGCGTTAACCTCTGAAATATTAATCGCAACCAGGTTTAATTGACTGCTTCGGTGAGCTACCGCATTACTACGTGATCCAAACCAGAAAAAGCCCAGGATCTAGCCAACAAGAAGGCGAAAAATGCGAAGGTACGAGCCAGATGAGGGCAAATCCCAGAACTAACCGTGAAATAACCGGCGTTATCCTCCAAAATATTAATCGCAACCAGGTTTAATTGACTGTTACGGTGCGGTACCGCATTACTACGTGATCCGAACCAGAAAAAGCCCAGGATCTTGCCAACAAGTAGGCGGAAAATGCGAAGCTACGAGCCAGATGATTGCAAATACCAGAACTAACCCAGACATAACCAGCGTTATCCTCTAAAATATTAATCGCAACCAGGTTTAATTGACTGTTTCAGTGTGGTACCAAATTACTACGTGGTCCAAGCCAGAAAAAACCCAAGATCTGGCCAACAAGTACGCGAAAATTGCGAAAGTATGATCCAGATGATAGCAAATACCAGAACTAACCCAGACATAACCAGAGTTATCCTCTAAAATATTAATCGCAACCAGGTTTGATTGACTGTTTCGGTGTGGTACCGCAATACTACGTGATACAGACCAGAAAAATGCCAGGATCTGGCCAACAAGTATGCGAAAAATGCGAAAGTACGAGCCAGATGATTGCCAATACCAGAACTAACCCAGACATAACCAGCGTTATCCTCTAAAATATTAATCGCAACCAGGATTAATTGACTGTTTCGGTGTGGAACCACATTATGACGGGATACAAACCAGAAAAAGCCCTGGATATGGCCAAGAAGTATGCGAGAAATGCGAAAGTACGAGCCAGATGGGGGCAAATCCCAGATCTAACCCAGACATAACCGGCGTTATCCTCTAAAGTATTAATCGCAACCAGGTTTAATTGACTGTTTCAGTGTGGTACCAAATTACTACGTTGTCCAAGCCAGAGAAAACCCTAGATCTGGCCAGCAAGTACGCGAAAATTGCGAAAGTATGATCCAGATGATAGCAAATACCAGAACTAACCCAGACATAACCAGAGTTATCCTCTAAATTACGAATCGCAACCAGGATTAATTGACTGTTTCGGTCTGGTACCGCATTAGTACGTGATCAAACCAGAAACAGCCCAGGATCTGGCCAATAAGTATGCGAGAAATGCGAAAGTACGAGCCAGATAAGGGCAAATACCAGACCTAACCCAGACATAACCGGCGTTATCCTCCAAAATATTAACCGCAACCAGGTTTAATTGACTGTTACTGTGTGGTACCGCATTACTACGTGATCGAAACCAGAAAAAGCCCAGGATCTTGCCAACAAGTAGGCGGAAAATGCGATGGTACGAGCCAGATGATTGCAAATACCAGAACTAACCCAGACATAACCAGCGTTATCCTCTAAAATATTAAACGCAACCAGGACTAATTGACTGTTTCGGTGTGGAACCACATTACGACGGGATACAAACCAGAAAATGCCCTGGATCTGGCCAACAAGTATGCGAGAAATGCGAAAGTATGAGCCAGATGATTGCAAATACCAGAACTAACCCAGACCTAACCAGCGTTAACCTCTGAAATATTAATCGCAACCAGGTTTAATTGACTGTTTCGGTGTGCTACCGCATTACTACGTGATCCAAACCAGAAGAAGCCCAGGATCTAGCCAACAAGTAGGCGAAAAATGCGAAGGTACGAGCCAGATGAGGGCAAATCCCAGAACTAACCTTGACATAACCGGCGTTATCCTCCAAAATATTAATCGCAACCAGGTTTAATTGACTGTTACGGTGCGGTAACGCATTACTACGTGATCCAAACCAGAAAAAACCCAGGATCTTGCCAACAAGGATGCGAAAAATGCGAAGGTACGAGCCAGATGAGGGCAATTCCCAGACCTAACCGAGATATAACCGGCGTTATCCTCTAAAATATTAATCGAACCCAGGTTTAATTGACTGTTTCGGTGTGGAGCGTCATTATTACGGGATCCAAACCAGAAAAAGCTCAGGATCTAGCCAACAAGTAGGCGAAAAATGCGAAGGTACTAGACAGATGAGGGCAAATCCCAGAACTAACCGAGACATAAACGGCGTTATCCTCTAAAATATTAATCGCAACCAGGATTAATTGACTGTTTCGGTCTGGTACCGCATTAGTACGTGATCAAACCAGAAACAGCCCAGGATCTGGCCAATAAGTATGCGAGAAATGGGAAAGTACGAGCCAGATCAGGGCAAATACCAGACCAAACCCAGACATAACCGGCGTTATCCTCCAAAATATTAACCGCAACCAGGTTTAATTGACTGTTACGGTGTGGTACCGCATTACTGCGTGATCGAAACCAGAAAAAGCCCAGGATCTTGCCAACAAGTAGGCGGAAAATGCGAAGGAACGAGCCAGATGATTGCAAATACCAGAACTAACCCTGCCATAACCAGCGTTATCCTCTAAAATATTAATCGCAACCAGGATTAATTGACTGTTTCGGTGTGGAACCACATTACGACGGGATACAAACCAGAAAATGCCCAGGATCTGGCCAACAAGTATGCGAGAAATGCGAAAGTATGAGCCAGATGATTGCAAATACCAGAACTTACCCGGACATAACCAGCGTTAACCTCTGAAATATTAATCGCAACCAGGTTTAATTGACTGCTTCGGTGAGCTACCGCATTACTACGTGATCCAAACCAGAAAAAGCCCAGGATCTAGCCAACAAGAAGGCGAAAAATGCGAAGGTACGAGCCAGATGAGGGCAAATCCCAGAACTAACCGTGAAATAACCGGCGTTATCCTCCAAAATATTAATCGCAACCAGGTTTAATTGACTGTTACGGTGCGGTACCGCATTACTACGTGATCCGAACCAGAAAAAGCCCAGGATCTTGCCAACAAGTAGGCGGAAAATGCGAAGGTACGAGCCAGATGATTGCAAATACCAGAACTAACCCAGACATAACCAGCGTTATCCTCTAAAATATTAATCGCAACCAGGTTTAATTGACTGTTTCAGTGTGGTACCAAATTACTACGTGGTCCAAGCCAGAAAAAACCCAAGATCTGGCCAACAAGTACGCGAAAATTGCGAAAGTATGATCCAGATGATAGCAAATACCAGAACTAACCCAGACATAACCAGAGTTATCCTCTAAAATATTAATCGCAACCAGGTTTGATTGACTGTTTCGGTGTGGTACCGCAATACTACGTGATACAGACCAGAAAAATGCCAGGATCTGGCCAACAAGTATGCGAAAAATGCGAAAGTACGAGCCAGATGATTGCCAATACCAGAACTAACCCAGACATAACCAGCGTTATCCTCTAAAATATTAATCGCAACCAGGATTAATTGACTGTTTCGGTGTGGAACCACATTATGACGGGATACAAACCAGAAAAAGCCCTGGATATGGCCAAGAAGTATGCGAGAAATGCGATGGTACGAGCCAGATGATTGCAAATCCCAGAACTAACCGTGAAATAACCGGCGTTATCCTCCAAAATATTAATCGCAACCAGGTTTAATTGACTGTTTCAGTGTGGTACCAAATTACTACGTTGTCCAAGCCAGAGAAAACCCTAGATCTGGCCAGCAAGTACGCGAAAATTGCGAAAGTATGATCCAGATGATAGCAAATACCAGAACTAACCCAGACATAACCAGAGTTATCCTCTAAATTACGAATCGCAACCAGGATTAATTGACTGTTTCGGTCTGGTACCGCATTAGTACGTGATCAAACCAGAAACAGCCCAGGATCTGGCCAATAAGTATGCGAGAAATGCGAAAGTACGAGCCAGATAAGGGCAAATACCAGACCTAACCCAGACATAACCGGCGTTATCCTCCAAAATATTAACCGCAACCAGGACTAATTGACTGTTTCGGTGTGGAACCACATTACGACGGGATACAAACCAGAAAATGCCCTGGATCTGGCCAACAAGTATGCGAGAAATGCGAAAGTATGAGCCAGATGATTGCAAATACCAGAACTAACCCAGACCTAACCAGCGTTAACCTCTGAAATATTAATCGCAACCAGGTTTAATTGACTGTTTCGGTGTGCTACCGCATTACTACGTGATCCAAACCAGAAGAAGCCCAGGATCTAGCCAACAAGTAGGCGAAAAATGCGAAGGTACGAGCCAGATGAGGGCAAATCCCAGAACTAACCTTGACATAACCGGCGTTATCCTCCAAAATATTAATCGCAACCAGGTTTAATTGACTGTTACGGTGCGGTAACGCATTACTACGTGATCCAAACCAGAAAAAGCCCAGGATCTGGCCAACAAGGATGCGAAAAATGCGAAGGTACGAGCCAGATGAGGGCAAATCCCAGACCTAACCGAGATATAACCGGCGTTATCCTCTAAAATATTAATCGAACCCAGGTTTAATTGACTGTTTCGGTGTGGAGCGTCATTATTACGGGATCCAAACCAGAAAAAGCTCAGGATCTAGCCAACAAGTAGGCGAAAAATGCGAAGGTACTAGACAGATGAGGGCAAATCCCAGAACTAACCGAGACATAAACGGCGTTATCCTCTAAAATATTAATCGCAACCAGGATTAATTGACTGTTTCGGTCTGGTACCGCATTAGTACGTGATCAAACCAGAAACAGCCCAGGATCTGGCCAATAAGTATGCGAGAAATGCGAAAGTACGAGCCAGATAAGGGCAAATACCAGACCAAACCCAGACATAACCGGCGTTATCCTCCAAAATATTAACCGCAACCAGGTTTAATTGACTGTTACGGTGTGGTACCGCATTACTGCGTGATCGAAACCAGAAAAAGCCCAGGATCTTGCCAACAAGTAGGCGGAAAATGCGAAGGTACGAGCCAGATTATTGCAAATACCAGAACTAACCCAGACATAACCAGCGTTATCCTCTAAAATATTAATCGCAACCAGGTTTAATTGACTGTTTCAGTGTGGTACCAAATTACTACGTGGTCCAAGCCAGAAATAACCCAAGATCTGGCCAACAAGTACGCGAAAATTGCGAAAGTATGATCCAGATGATAGCAAATACCAGAACTAACCCAGACATAACCAGAGTTATCCTGTAAAATATTAATCGCAACCAGGTTTAATTGACTGTTTCGGTGTGGTACCGCAATACTACGTGATACAGACCAGAAAAATGCCAGGATCTGGCCAACAAGTATGCGAAAAATGCGAAAGTACGAGCCAGATGATTGCCAATACCAGAACTAACCCAGACATAACCAGCGTTATCCTCTAAAATATTAATCGCAACCAGGATTAATTGACTGTTTCGGTGTGGAACCACATTATGACGGGATACAAACCAGAAAAAGCCCTGGATCTGGCCAACAAGTATGCGAGAAATGCGAAAGTACGAGCCAGATGGGGGCAAATCCCAGACGTAACCCAGACATAACCGGCGTTATCCTCTAAAATATTAATCGCAACCAGGTTTAATTGACTGCTTCATTGTGGTACCAAATTACTACGTGGTCCAAGCCAGAAATAACCCAAGATCTGGCCAACAAGTACGCGAAAAGTGCGAAAGTATGATCCAGATGATAGCAAATACCAGAACTAACCCAGACATAACCGGAGTTATCCTGTAAAATATTAATCGCAACCAGGTTTAATTGACTGTTTCGGTGTGGTACCGCAATACTACGTGATACAGACCAGAAAAAGGCCAGGATCTGGCCCACAAGGATGCGAAAAATGCGAAGGTACGAGCCAGATGAGGGCAAATCCCAGACCTAACCGAGATATAACCGGCGTTATCCTCTAAAATATTAATCGAACCCAGGTTTAATTGACTGTTTCGGTGTGGAGCGTCATTATTACGGGATCCAAACCAGAAAAACCTCAGGATCTAGCCAACAAGTAGGCCAAAAATGCGAAGGTACTAGACAGATGAGAGCAAATCCCAGAACTAACCGAGACATAAACGGCGTTATCCTCTAAAATATTAATCGCAACCAGGATTAATTGACTGTATCGGTCTGGTACCGCATTAGTACGTGATCAAACCTGAAAATGCCCTGGATCTGGCCAACAAGTATGCGAGAAATGCGAAAGTACGTGCCAGATGAGGCCAAATTCCATACCTAACCGAAACATAACCGGCGTTAACCTCTAAAATATTAATCGCAACCAGGTTTAATTGACTGTTTCAGTGTGGTACCAAATTACTACGTGGTCCAAGCCAGAAATAACCCAAGATCTGGCCAACAAGTACGCGAAAATTGCGAAAGTATGATCCAGATGATAGCAAATACCAGAACTAACCCAGACATAACCAGAGTTATCCTGTAAAATATTAATCGCAAACAGGTTTAATTGACTGTTTCGGTGTGGTACCGCAATACTACGTGATACAGACCAGAAAAATGCCAGGATCTGGCCAACAAGTTTGCGAAAAATGCGAAAGTACGAGCCAGATGATAGCCAATACCAGAACTAACCCAGACATAACCAGCGTTATCCTCTAAAATATTAATCGCAACCAGGATTAATTGACTGTTTCGGTGTGGAACCACATTATGACGGGATACAAACCAGAAAAAGCCCTGGATCTGGCCAATAAGTATGCGAGAAATGCGAAAGTACGAGCCACATAAGGGCAAATACCAGACCTAACCCAGACATAACCGGCGTTATCCTCCAAAATATTAACCGCAACCAGGTTTAATTGACTGTTACGGTGTGGTACCGCATTACTACGTGATCCAAACCAGAAGAAGCCCACGATCTTGCCAACAAGTAGGCGGAAAATGCGAAGGTACGAGCCAGATGATTGCCAATACCAGAACTAACCCAGACATAACCAGCGTTATCCTCTAAAATATTAATCGCAACCAGGATTATTTGACTGTTTCGGTGTGGAGCCACATTACGACGGGATACAAACCAGAAAATGCCCTGGATCTGGCCAACAAGTATGCGAGAAATGCGAAAGTATGAGCCAGATGATTGCAAATTCCACAACTAACCCAGACATAACCAGCGTTATCCTCTGAAATATTAATCGCAACCAGGTTTAATTGACTGCTTCGGTGTGGTACCGCATTACTACGTGATCCAAACCAGAAAAAGGCCAGGATCTGGCCAACAAGTATGCGAAAAATGCGAAAGTACGAAACACATGAGGGCAAATCCCAGACCTAACCGAGACATAACCGGCGTTCTCCACTAAAATATTAATCGGAAGCAGCTTTTATTGACTGTTTCAGTGTGGTACCACATTACTACCTGAACCAAACCAGAAACAGCTAAGGGTCTGGCCAACAAGTATGCGAAAAATGCGAATGTACGAGCCAGATGAGGGCAAATCCCAGAACTAACCCAGACATAACCGGCGTTATCCTCCAAAATATTAATCGCAACCAGGTTTAATTGGCTGTTTCAGTGTGGTACCACATTACTACGTGATCCAAACCAGAAAAAGCCCACGATCTTGCCAACAAGTAGGCGGAAAATGCGAAGGTACGAGCCAGATGATTGCAAATACCAGAACTAACCCAGACATAACCAGCGTTATCCTCTAAAATATTAATCGCAACCAGGATTATTTGACTGCTCCAGTGTGGTACAACATTACTACGTGATCCAAACCAGAAAAAGCCCAGGATCTAGCCAACAAGTATGCGAAAAAGACAAAAGCACGAGCCAGATGGGGGCAAATACCAGATCTAACCCAGACATAACCGGCGTTATCCTCTAAAATACTATTCGGAACCAGCTTCTACTGACTGTTTCAGTGTGGTACCACATTACTACGTGATCCAAACCAGAAAAAGCCCACGATCTAGCCAACAAGTATGCGAAGAAAACGAAAGCACGAGCCAGATGAGGGCAAATACCAGACCTAACTCAGACATAACCGGCGTTATCCTCTAAAACATTAATCGGAACCAGGCTTAATTGACTGTTTTCGTGTGGAACCTCATTACTACGGCATCCAAACCAGAGAAAACCCAGGATCTGGCCAAGCAGTATACGAAAAACGCGAATGTATGGGCCAGATGGTTGCAAATACCAGAACTAACCCAGACATAACCAGCGTTATCCTCTAAAATACTATTCGGAACCAGCTTCTACTGACTGTTTCGGTGTGGAACCTCATTACTACGGGATCCAAACCAGAGAAAACCCAGGATCTGGCCTTCAAGTATGCGAAACCGCGAAAGTATGGGCCAGATGGATGCAAATACCAGAACTAACCCAGACATAACCAGCGTTATCCTCTAAAATACTATTCGGAACCAGCTTCTACTGACTGTTTCAGTATGGTACCACATTACTACGTGATCCAAACCCGAAAAAGCCGAGGATCTAGCCAACAAGTATGCGAAACAAACGAAAGCACGAGCCAGATGTGGGCAAATCCCATACCTAACCGAGACATAACCGGCGTTATCCTCTAAAATATTAATCGCAACCAGGTTTAATTGACCGTTTCAGTGTGGTACCACATTACTACGTGGTCCAAGCCAGAAAAAGATCAGGATCTGCCCAACAAGTATGCGAAAAACGCGAAAGTATGAGCCAGATGATTGCAAATACCAGAACTAACCCAGACATAACCGGCGTTATCCTCTAAAACATTAATCGCAACCAGGTTTAATTGACCGTTTCGGTTTGGTACCGCATTACTACGTGTTCCAAACCAGAAAAAGGCCAGGATCTGGCCAATAAGTATGCGGAAAATGCGAAAGTACGAGCCAGATGACGGTAAATATCAGACCTAACCCAGACATTACCGGCGTTATCCTCTAAAATATTATTCGGAACCAGCTTCTACTGACTGGTTCAGTGTCGTACCACATTACTACGTGATGCAAACCAGAAAAAGCCCAGGACCTGGCCAACAAGTATGCGAAAAATACGAAAGCACGAGCCAGATGAGGGCAAATCCCAGAACTAACCCAGACATAACCGGTGTTATCCTCTAAAATATTAATCGGAACCAGCTTTTATTGACTGTTTCGGTGTGGTACCGCATTACTACGTGATCCTAACCAGAAAAAGCCCTGGTTCTGTCCAACAAGTATGCGAAAAATGCGAAAGTACGAGCCAGATGAGGGCAAATCCCAGAACTAACCCAGACATAACCGGCGTTATCCTCTAAAATATTAATCGCAACCAGGATTAATTGACTGTTTCGGTGTGGTACCGCGTTACTACGGGATCCAAGCCAGAAAAAACCCAGGATCTGACCAACAAGTATGCGAAAAACGCGAAAGTATGGGCCAGATGATTGGAAATACCAGAACGAACCCAGACATAACCAGTGTTATCCTCTAAAATATTATTCGGAACCAGCTTCTACTGACTGGTTCAGTGTCGTACCACATTACTACGTGATGCAAACCAGAAAAAGCCCAGGACCTGGCCAACAAGTATGCGAAAAATACGAAAGCACGAGCCAGATGAGGGCAAATCCCAGAACTAACCCAGACATAACCGGTGTTATCCACTAAAATATTAATCGGAACCAGCTTTTATTGACTGTTTCGGTGTGGTACCGCATTACTACGTGATCCTAACCAGAAAAAGCCCTGGTTCTGTCCAACAAGTATGCGAAAAATGCGAAAGTACGAGCCAGATGAGGGCAAATCCCAGAACTAACCCAGACATAACCGGCGTTATACTCTAAAATATTAATCGCAACCAGGTTTAGTTGACTGTTTCGGTGTGGTACCGCATTACTACGTGATACAAACCAGAAAAAGGCCGGGATCTGGCCAACAAGTATGCGAAAAATGCGAAAGTACGAGACAGATGTGGGCAAATCCCAGAACTAACCCAGACATAACCGGCGTTATCCTCTAAAACATTAATCGCAACCAGGTTTAATTGGCTGTTTCGGTGTGGAACCACATTACTACGGGATCCAAACCAGAAAAAACCCAGGACCAGGCCAAGAAGTATGCGAGAAACGCGAAAGTATGAACCAGATGATTGCAAATACCAGAACTATCCCAGACATAACCAGCGTTATCCTCTGAAATACTATTCGGAACCAGCATCTATTGACTGCTACAGTGTGGTTCCACATTACTACGTGATCCAAACCTGAAAAATCCCAGGATCTGGCCAACAAGTATGGGAAAAATGCGAAAGTACGAGCCAGATGGGTGCAAATCCCAGACCTTACCGAGACATAACCGGCGTTCTCCACTGAAATATTAATCGGAACCAGCTTTTATTGACTGTTTCAGTGTTGTACCACATTACTACCTGAACCAAACCAGAAAAAGGTCAGGGTTTGGCCAACAAGTATGCGAAAAATGCGAAAGTACGAAACACATGAGGGCAAATCCCAGACCTAACCGAGACATAACCGGCGTTCTCCACTAAAATATTAATCGGAACCAGCTTTTATTGACTGTTTCAGTGTGGTACCACATTACTACCTGAACCAAACCAGAAAAAGCTCAGGGACTGGCCAACAAGTATGCGAAAAACGCGAAAGTATGGGCCAGATGGTTGCAAATACCAGAACTAACCCAGACATAACCAGCGTTATCCTCTAAAATGCTAATCGGAACCAGGTGTTCATTGACTGTTTCAGTGTGGTGCCTCATTATTACGTGATCCAAACCTGAAAAAGCGCAGGACGTGGCCAACAAGTATGTGAAAAAGACGAAAGCACGAGCCAGATGAGGGCAAATACCAGACCTAACCCAGACATAACCGGCGTTATCCTCTAAAACATTAATCGGAACCAGGTTTAATTGACTGTTATGGTGTGGAACCTCATTACTACGGCATCCAAACCAGAGAAAACCCAGGATCAGGCCAAGAAGTATACGAAAACCGCGAAAGTATGGGCCAGATGGCTGACAATACCAGAACTAACCCAGACATAACGAGCGTTATCCTCTAAAATACTATTCGGAACCAGCTTCTACTGTCTGTTTCTGTGTGGTAACACATTACTACGTGATCCAAACCAGAAAAAGCCCAGGATCTAGCCAACAAGTATGCGAAAAAAACGAAAGCACGAGCCAGATGAGGACAAACACCAGACCTAACCCAGACATAACCGGCGTTATCCTCTAAAATATTAATCGCAACCAGGTTTAATAGACTGTTTCGGTGTGGCACCGCATTACTACGTGGTCCAAGCCAGAAAAAGGCCAGGATCTGCCCAACAAGTATGCGAAAAATGCGAAAGTACGAGCCAAATGAGGGCAAATACCAGAACTAACCCAGACATAACCAGCGTTATCCTCTAAAATGCTAATCGGAACCAGGTGTTCATTGACTGTTTCAGTGTGGTGCCTCATTATTACGTGATCCAAACCTGAAAAAGCGCAGGACGTGGCCAACAAGTACGCGAAAAAAACGAAAGCACGAGCCAGATGAGGGCAAATCGCAGTCCTAACCGAGACATAACCGGCGTTATCCTCTAAAATATTAATCGCAACCAGGTTTAATTGACGGTTTCAGTGTGGTACCACATTACTACGTGGTCCAGGCCAGAAAAAGCCCTGGTTCTGTCCAACAAGTATGCGAAAAATGCGAAAGTACGAGCCAGATGAGGGCAAATCCCAGACCTAACCGAGACATAACCGGCGTTATCCTCTAAAATATTAATCGCAACCAGGTTTAATTGACTGTTTCGGTGTGGTACCGCATTACTACGTGATCCAAACCAGAGAACCCTGGATCTGGCCAACAAGTGTGCGAAAAATGCGAAAGTACGAGCCAGATGAGGGCAAATCCCAGAACTAACCCAGACATAACCGGCGTTATCCTCTTTAATATTAATCGCAACCAGGTTTAATAGACTGTTTCGGTGTGGCACCGCATTACTACGTGACACAAACCAGAAAAAGGCCCGGATCTGGCCAACAAGTATGCGAAAAATGCGAAAGTACGAGCCAGACGAGGGCAAATACCAGAACTAATCCAGACATAACCAGCGTTATCCTCTATAATATTAATTGCAACCAGGTTTAATTGACTGTTTCAATGTGGTACCACATTACTACGTGGTCCAAGCCAGAAATTGGCCAGGATCTGCCCTACAAGTATGCGAAAAATGCGAAAGTACGAGCCAGATGAGGACAAACACCAGTCCTAACCCAGACATAACCGGCGTTATCCTCTAAAATATTAATCGCAACCAGGTTTAATAGACTGTTTCGGTGTGGTACCGCATTACTACGTGGTGCAAGCCAGAAAAAGGCCAGGATCTGCCCAACAAGTATGCGAAAAATGCGAAAGTTGGATCCAGATGAGGGCAAATCCCAGACCTAACCGTGACATAACCGGCGATATCCTCTAAAATATTAATCGCAACCAGGTTTAATAGACTGTTTCGGTGTGGCACCGCATTACTACGTGACACAAACCAGAAAAAGGCCAGGATCTGGCCAACAAGTATGCGAAAAATGCGAAAGTACGAGACAGATGAGGGCAAATTCCAGAACTAACCCAGACATAACCGGTGTTATCCTCTTAAATATTAATCGCAACCAGGTTTAATTGACTGTTTCAGTGTGGAACCACATTACTACATGAACCAAACCAGAAAAAGCCCAGGGTCTGGCCAACAAGTATGCGGAAAATGCGAAAGTACGAGCCAGATGAGGGCAAATCCCAGACCTAACCGAGACATAACCGGCGTTATCCTCTTAAATACTAATCGCAACCAGGTTTAATTGACTGTTTCAGTGTGGTACCACATTACTACATGAACCAAACCAAAAAAAGGCCACGGTCTGGCCAACAAGTATGCGAAAAATGCGAAAGTACGAAACAGATGAGGGCAAATACCAGAACTAATCCAGACATAACCAGCGTTATCCTCTAAAATACTAATCGGAACCAGCTTTCATTGACTGTTTCAGTGTGGTACCACATTATTACGTGATCCAAACCAGAAAAAGCCCAGGACCTGGCCAACAAGTGTGCGAAAAAAACGAAAGCACGAGCCAGATGAGGCAAATCCCAGACCTAACCGAGACATAACCGGCGTTATCCTCTTAAATATTAATCGCAACCAGGTTTAATTGACTGTTTCAGTGTGGTACCACATTACTACGTGGTCCAAGCCAGAAAAAGGCCAGGATCTGCCCAACAAGTATGCGAAAAATGCGGAAGTACGAGCCAGATGAGGGCAAATACCAGAACTATCCCACACATAACCAGCGTTATCCTCTATAATATTAATCGCAACCAGGTTTAATTGACTGTTTCAGTGTGGTACCACATTACTACATGAACCAATCCAGAAAAAGCCCAGGGTCTGCCCAACAAGTATGCGAAAAATGCGAAAGTACGAGCCAGATGAGGGCAAATCCCAGAACTTACCCAGACATAACCGGCGTTATCCTCTAAAACATTAATCGGAACCAGATTTTATTGACTGTTTCAGTGTGGTACCACTTTACAACCTGAACCAAACCAGAAAAAGCCCAGGGTCTGGCCAACAAGTATGCGAAAAATGCGAAAGTACGAGACAGATGAGGGCAAATTCCAGAACTAGCCCAGACATAACCGGTGTTATCCTCTTAAATATTAATCGCAACCAGGTTTAATTGACTGTTTCAGTGTGGAACCACATTACTACATGAAACAAACCAGGAAAAGCCTAGGGTCTGGCCAACAAGTATGCGAAAAATGCGAAAGTACGAGACAGATGAGGGCAAATACCAGAACTAACCCAGACATAACCGGTGTTATCCTCTTAAATATTAATCGCAACCAGGTTTAATTGACTGTTTCAGTGTGGTACCACATTACTACATGAACCAAACCTGAAAAAGCCCAGGGTCTGGCCAACAAGTATGCGAAAAATGCGAAAGTACGAGCCAGATGAGGGCAAACACCAGACCTAACCCAGACATAACCGGCGTTATCCTCTAAAACATTAATCGGAACCAGCTTTTATTGACTGCTCCAGTGTGGTACCACTTTACAACCTGAACCAAACCAGAAAAAGCCCAGGGTCTGGCCAACAAGTATGCGAAAAATGCAAAAGTACCAGCCAGATGAGGGCAAATCCCAGAACTTACTCAGACATAACCAGCGTTATCCTCTAAAATACTAATCGGAACCAGCTTTCATTGACTGTTTCAGTGTGGTACCACATTATTACGTGATCCAAACCAGAAAAAGCCCAGGACCTGGCCAACAAGTGTGCGAAAAATGCGAAAGTACGAGCCAGATGAGGGCAAATCCCTGAACTTACCCAGACATAACCGGCGTTATCCTCTATAATATTAATCGCAACCAGGTTTAATTGACTGCTCCAGAGTGGTACAACATTACTACGTGGTCCAAGCCAGAAAAAGGCCAGGATCTGCCCAACAAGTATCCGAAAAATGCGAAAGTTGTATCCAGATGAGGGCAAATCCCAGACCTAACCGTGGCATAACCGGCGATATCCTCTAAAATATTAATCGCAACCAGGTTTAATAGACTGTTTCGGTGTGGCACCGCATTACTACGTGACACAAACCAGAAAAAGGCCAGGATCTGGCCAACAAGTATGCGAAAAATGCGAAAGTACCAGCCAGATGAGGGCAAATCCCAGAACTTACCCAGACATAACCGGCGTTATCCTCTAAAACATTAATCGGAACCAGATTTTATTGACTGTTTCAGTGTGGTACCACTTTACAACCTGAACCAAACCAAAAAAAGCCCAGGGTCTGGCCAACAAGTATGCGAAAAATGCGAAAGTACGAGACAGATGAGGGCAAATTCCAGAACTTACCCAGACATAACCGGCGTTATCCTCTATAATATTAATCGCAACCAGGTTTAATTGACTGCTCCAGAGTGGTACAACATTACTACGTGGTCCAAGCCAGAAAAAGGCCAGGATCTGCACAACAAGTATCCGAAAAATGCGAAAGTTGGATCCAGATGAGGGCAAATCCCAGACCTAACCGTGACATAACCGGCGATATCCTCTAAAATATTGATCGCAACCAGGTTTAATAGACTGTTTCGGTGTGGCACCGCATTACTACGTGACACAAACCAGAAAAAGGCCAGGATCTGGCCAACAAGTATGCGAAAAATGCGAAAGTACGAGCCAGATGAGGGCAAATCCCAGAACTTACCCAGACATAACCGGCGTTATCCTCTAAAACATTAATCGGAACCAGATTTTATTGACTGTTTCAGTGTGGTACCACTTTACAACCTGAACCAAACCAGAAAAAGCCCAGGGTCTGGCCAACAGGTTTGCGAAAAATGCGAAAGTACGAGACAGATGAGGGCAAATTCCAGAACTAGCCCAGACATAACCGGTGTTATCCTCTTAAATATTAATCGCAACCAGGTTTAATTGACTGTTTCAGTGTGGAACCACATTACTACATGAACCAAACCAGGAAAAGCCCAGGGTCTGGCCAACAAGCATGCGAAAAATGCGAAAGTACGAGACAGATGAGGGCAAATACCAGAACTAACCCAGACATAACCAGCGTTATCCTCTAAAATACTAATCGGAACCAGCTTTCATGGACTGTTTCAGTGTGGTACCACATTATTACGTGATCCAAACCAGAAAAAGCCCAGGACCTGGCCAACAGGTGTGCAAAAAAAACGAAAGCACGAGCCAGATGAGGCAAATCCCAGACCTAACCAAGCAATAACCGGCGTTATCCTCTTAAATATTAATCGCAACCAGGTTTAATTGACTGTTTCAGTGTGGTACCACATTACTACATGAACCAAACCTGAAAAAGCCCAGGGTCTGGCCAACAAGAATGCGAAAAATGCGAAAGTACGAGCCAGATGAGGGCAAACACCAGACCTAACCCAGACATAACCGGCGTTATCCTCTAAAACATTAATCGGAACCAGCTTTTATTGACTGCTCCAGTGTGGTACCACTTTACAACCTGAACCAAACCAGAAAAAGCCCAGGGTCTGGCCAACAAGTATGCGAAAAATGCAAAAGTACCAGCCAGATGAGGGCAAATCCCAGAACTTACCCAGACATAACCGGCGTTATCCTCCATAATATTAATCGCAACCAGGTTTAATTGACTGTTTCAGTGTGGTACCACATTATTACGTGATCCAAACCAGAAAAAGCCCAGGACCTGGCCAACAAGTATCCGAAAAAAACGAAAGCACGAGCCAGATGAGGGCAAATCCCAGACCTAACCGAGACATAACCGGCGTTATCCTCTTAAATATTAATCGCAACCAGGTTTAATTGACTGTTTCAGTGTGGTACCACATTACTATATGAACCAAACCAGAAAAAGCCCAGGGTCTGGCCAACAAGTATGCGAAAAATGCGAAAGGACGAGCCAGATAAGGGCAAATCCCAGAACTTACCCAGACGTAACCGGCGTTATCCTCTTTAATATTAATCGCAACCAGGTTTAATAGACAGTTTCGGTGTGGCACCGCATTACTACGTGACACAAACCAGAAGAAGGCCAGGATCTGGCCAACAAGTATGCGAAAATTGCGAAAGTACGAGCCAGATAAGGGCAAATCCCAGAACTTACCCAGACATAACCGGCGTTATCCTCTATAATATTAATCACAACCAGGTTTAATTGACTGTTTCAGTGTGGTACCACATTACTACGTGGTCCAAGCCAGAAATAGGCCAGGTTCTGCCGTACAAGTATGCGAAAAATGCGAAAGTACGAGCCAGATGAGGACAAACACCAGACCTAACCCAGACACAACCGGCGTTATCCTCTAAAATATTAATCGCAACCAGGTTTAATAGACTGTTTCGGTGTGGCACCGCATTACTACGTGGTCCAAGCCAGAAAAAGGCCAGGATCTGCCCAACAAGTATGCGAAAAATGCGAAAGTACGAGCCAGATGAGGGCAAATACCAGAACTAACCCAGAGATAACCAGCGTTATCCTCTAAAATACTAATCGGAACCAGGTGTTCATTGACTGTTTCAGTGTGGTGCCTCATTATTACGTGATCCAAACCTGAAAAAGCGCAGGACGTGGCCAACAAGTATGCGAAAAAAACGAAAGCACGAGCCAGATGATGGCAAATCGCAGTCCTAACCGAGACATAACCGGCGTTATCCTCTAAAATATTAATCGCAACCAGGTTTAATTGACTGTTTCGGTGTAGTACCGCATTACTACGTGATCCTAACCAGAAAAAGCCCTGGTTCTGTCCAACAAGTATGCGAAAAATGCGAAAGTACGAGCCAGATGAGGGCAAATCCCAGAACTAACCCAGACATAACCGGCGTTATCCTCTTTAATATTAATCGCAACCAGGATTAATAGACTGTTTCGGTGTGGCACCGCATTACTACGTGACACAAACCAGAAAAAGGCCAGGATCTGGCCAACAAGTATGCGAAAAATGCGAAAGTACGAGCCAGACGAGGGCAAATACCAGAACTAATCCAGACATAACCAGCGCTATCCTCTATAATATTAACCGCAACCAGGTTTAATAGACTGTTTCGGTGTGGCACCGCATTACTACGTGGTCCAAGCCAGAAAAAGGCCAGGATCTGCCCAACAAGTATGCGAAAAATGCGAAAGTACGAGCCAGATGAGGGCAAATCCCAGACCTAACCCAGACATTAGCGGCGTTATCCTCTAAAGCATTAATCGGAACCAGCTTTAATTGACTGGTTCGGTGTGGAACCTTATTACTACGTGATCCATTCCAGAAAAAACCCAGGATCTGGCCAACAAGTATGCGAAAAATGCGAAAGTACGAGCCAGATGAGGGCAAATCCCAGAACTTACCCAGACATAACCGGCGTTATCCTCTAAAACATTAATCGGAACCAGATTTTATTGACTGTTTCAGTGTGGTACCACTTTACAACCTGAACCAAACCAGAAAAAGCCCAGGGTCTGGCCAACAGGTTTGCGAAAAATGCGAAAGTACGAGACAGATGAGGGCAAATTCCAGAACTTACCCAGACATAACCGGCGTTATCCTCTATAATATTAATCGCAACCAGGTTTAATTGACTGCTCCAGAGTGGTACAACATTACTACGTGGTCCAAGCCAGAAAAAGGCCAGGATCTGCACAACAAGTATCCGAAAAATGCGAAAGTTGGATCCAGATGAGGGCAAATCCCAGACCTAACCGTGACATAACCGGCGATATCCTCTAAAATATTAATCGCAACCAGGTTTAATAGACTGTTTCGGTGTGGCACCGCATTACTACGTGACACAAACCAGAAAAAGGCCAGGATCTGGCCAACAAGTATGCGAAAAATGCGAAAGTACGAGCCAGATGAGGGCAAATCCCAGAACTTACCCAGACATAACCGGCGTTATCCTCTAAAACATTAATCGGAACCAGATTTTATTGACTGTTTCAGTGTGGTACCGCATTACTACGTGATCCTAACCAGAAAAAGCCCTGGTTCTGTCCAACAAGTGTGCGAAAAATGCGAAAGTACGAGCCAGATGAGGGCAAATCCCAGAACTAACCCAGACATAACCGGCGTTATCCTCTTTAATATTAATCGCAACCAGGTTTAATAGACTGTTTCGGTGTGGCACCGCATTACTACGTGACACAAACCAGAAAAAGGCCCGGATCTGGCCAACAAGTATGCGAAAAATGCGAAAGTACGAGCCAGACGAGGGCAAATACCAGAACTAATCCAGACATAACCAGCGTTATCCTCTATAATATTAATTGCAACCAGGTTTAATTGACTGTTTCAATGTGGTACCACATTACTACGTGGTCCAAGCCAGAAATTGGCCAGGATCTGCCCTACAAGTATGCGAAAAATGCGAAAGTACGAGCCAGATGAGGACAAACACCAGTCCTAACCCAGACATAACCGGCGTTATCCTCTAAAATATTAATCGCAACCAGGTTTAATAGACTGTTTCGGTGTGGTACCGCATTACTACGTGGTGCAAGCCAGAAAAAGGCCAGGATCTGCCCAACAAGTATGCGAAAAATGCGAAAGTACGAGCCAGATGAGGGCAAATACCAGAACTATCCCACACATAACCAGCGTTATCCTCTATAATATTAATCGCAACCAGGTTTAATTGACTGTTTCAGTGTGGTACCACATTACTACATGAACGAAACCAGAAAAAGCCCAGGGTCTGCCCAACAAGTATCCGAAAAATGCGAAAGTTGGATCCAGATGAGGACAAATCCCAGACCTAACCGTGACATAACCGGCGATATCCTCTAAAATATTAATCGCAACCAGGTTTAATAGACTGTTTCGGTGTGGCACCGCATTACTACGTGACACAAACCAGAAAAAGGCCAGGATCTGGCCAACAAGTATGCGAAAAATGCGAAAGTACGAGACAGATGAGGGCAAATTCCAGAACTAACCCAGACATAACCGGTGTTATCCTCTTAAATATTAATCCCAACCAGGTTTAATTGACTGTTTCAGTGTGGAACCACATTACTACATGAACCAAACCAGAAAAAGCCCAGGGTCTGGCCAACAAGTATGCGGAAAATGCGAAAGTACGAGCCAGATGAGGGCAAATCCCAGACCTAACCGAGACATAACCGGCGTTATCCTCTTAAATACTAATCGCAACCAGGTTTAATTGACGGTTTCAGTGTGGTACCACATTACTACGTGGTCCAGGCCAGAAAAAGCCCTGGTTCTGTCCAACAAGTATGCGAAAAATGCGAAAGTACGAGCCAGATGAGGGCAAATCCCAGACCTAACCGAGACATAACCGGCGTTATCCTCTAAAATATTAATCGCAACCAGGTTTAATTGACTGTTTCGGTGTGGTACCGCATTACTACGTGATCCAAACCAGAGAACCCTGGATCTGGCCAACAAGTATACGAAAAATGCGAAAGTACGAGCCAGATGAGGGAAAATCCCAGACCTAACCGGGACATAACCGGCGTTATCCCCTAAAATATTAATCGCAACCAGGTTTAATTGACTGTTTCGGTGTAGTAACGCATTACTACGTGATCCTAACCAGAAAAAGCCCTGGTTCTGTCCAACAAGTGTGCGAAAAATGCGAAAGTACGAGCCAGATGAGGGCAAATCCCAGAACTAACCCAGACATAACCGGCGTTATCCTCTAAAATATTAATCGCAACCAGGTTTAATAGACTGTTTCGGTGTGGTACCGCATTACTACGTGGTGCAAGCCAGAAAAAGGCCAGGATCTGCCCAACAAGTATGCGAAAAATGCGAAAGTACGAGCCAGATGAGGGCAAATACCAGAACTATCCCACACATAACCAGCGTTATCCTCTATAATATTAATCGCAACCAGGTTTAATTGACTGTTTCAGTGTGGAACCACATTACTACATGAACCAAACCAGAAAAAGCCCAGGGTCTGGCCAACAAGTATGCGGAAAATGCGAAAGTACGAGCCAGATGAGGGCAAATCCCAGACCTAACCGAGACATAACCGGCGTTATCCTCTTAAATACTAATCGCAACCAGGTTTAATTGACTGTTTCAGTGTGGTACCACATTACTACATGAACCAAACCAAAAAAAGCCCACGGTCTGGCCAACAAGTATGCGAAAAATGCGAAAGTACGAAACAGATGAGGGCAAATACCAGAACTAATCCAGACATAACCAGCGTTATCCTCTAAAATACTAATCGGAACCAGCTTTCATTGACTGTTTCAGTGTGGTACCACATTATTACGTGATCCAAACCAGAAAAATCCCAGGACCTGGCCAACATGTGTGCGAAAAAAACGAAAGCACGAGCCAGATGAGGCAAATCCCAGACCTAACCGAGACATAACCGGCGTTATCCTCTTAAATATTAATCGCAACCAGGTTTAATTGACTGTTTCAGTGTGGTACCACATTACTACGTGGTCCAAGCCAGAAAAAGGCCAGGATCTGCCCAACAAGTATGCGAAAAATGCGCAAGTACGAGCCAGATGAGGGCAAATACCAGAACTATCCCACACATAACCAGCGTTATCCTCTATAATATTAATCGCAACCAGGTTTAATTGACTGTTTCAGTGTGGTACCACATTACTACATGAACCAATCCAGAAAAAGCCCAGGGTCTGCCCAACAAGTATGCGAAAAATGCGAAAGTACGAGCCAGATGAGGGCAAATCCCAGAACTTACCCAGACATAACCGGCGTTATCCTCTAGAACATTAATCGGAACCAGATTTTATTGACTGTTTCAGTGTGGTACCACTTTACAACCTGAACCAAACCAGAAAAAGCCCAGGGTCTGGCCAACAAGTATGCGAAAAATGCGAAAGTACGAGACAGATGAGGGCAAATTCCAGAACTAGCCCAGACATAACCGGTGTTATCCTCTTAAATATTAATCGCAACCAGGTTTAATTGACTGTTTCAGTGTGGAACCACATTACTACATGAAACAAACCAGGAAAAGCCTAGGGTCTGGCCAACAAGTATGCGAAAAATGCGAAAGTACGAGACAGATGAGGGCAAATACCAGAACTAACCCAGACATAACCGGTGTTATCCTCTTAAATATTAATCGCAACCAGGTTTAATTGACTGTTTCAGTGTGGAACCACATTATTACGTGATCCAAACCAGAAAAAGCCCAGGACCTGGCCAACAAGTGTGCAAAAAAAACGAAAGCACGAGCCAGTTGAGGCAAATCCCAGACCTAACCAAGACATAACCGGCGTTATCCTCTTAAATATTAATCGCAACCAGGTTTAATTGACTGTTTCAGTGTGGTACCACATTACTACATGAACCAAACCTGAAAAAGCCCAGGGTCTGGCCAACAAGTATGCGAAAAATGCGAAAGTACGAGCCAGATGAGGGCAAACACCAGACCTAACCCAGACATAACCGGCGTTATCCTCTAAAACATTAATCGGAACCAGCTTTTATTGACTGCTCCAGTGTGGTACCACTTTACAACCTGAACCAAACCAGAAAAAGCCCAGGGTCTGGCCAACAAGTATGCGAAAAATGCAAAAGTACCAGCCAGATGAGGGCAAATCCCAGAACTTACTCAGACATAACCAGCGTTATCCTCTAAAATACTAATCGGAACCAGCTTTCATTGACTGTTTCAGTGTGGTACCACATTATTACGTGATCCAAACCAGAAAAAGCCCAGGACCTGGCCAACAAGTGTGCGAAAAATGCGAAAGTACGAGCCAGATGAGGGCAAATCCCTGAACTTACCCAGACATAACCGGCGTTATCCTCTATAATATTAATCGCAACCAGGTTTAATTGACTGCTCCAGAGTGGTACAACATTACTACGTGGTCCAAGCCAGAAAAAGGCCAGGATCTGCCCAACAAGTATCCGAAAAATGCGAAAGTTGTATCCAGATGAGGGCAAATCCCAGACCTAACCGTGGCATAACCGGCGATATCCTCTAAAATATTAATCGCAACCAGGTTTAATAGACTGTTTCGGTGTGGCACCGCATTACTACGTGACACAAACCAGAAAAAGGCCAGGATCTGGCCAACAAGTATGCGAAAAATGCGAAAGTACCAGCCAGATGAGGGCAAATCCCAGAACTTACCCAGACATAACCGGCGTTATCCTCTAAAACATTAATCGGAACCAGATTTTATTGACTGTTTCAGTGTGGTACCACTTTACAACCTGAACCAAACCAAAAAAAGCCCAGGGTCTGGCCAACAAGTATGCGAAAAATGCGAAAGTACGAGACAGATGAGGGCAAATTCCAGAACTTACCCAGACATAACCGGCGTTATCCTCTATAATATTAATCGCAACCAGGTTTAATTGACTGCTCCAGAGTGGTACAACATTACTACGTGGTCCAAGCCAGAAAAAGGCCAGGATCTGCACAACAAGTATCCGAAAAATGCGAAAGTTGGATCCAGATGAGGGCAAATCCCAGACCTAACCGTGACATAACCGGCGATATCCTCTAAAATATTGATCGCAACCAGGTTTAATAGACTGTTTCGGTGTGGCACCGCATTACTACGTGACACAAACCAGAAAAAGGCCAGGATCTGGCCAACAAGTATGCGAAAAATGCGAAAGTACGAGCCAGATGAGGGCAAATCCCAGAACTTACCCAGACATAACCGGCGTTATCCTCTAAAACATTAATCGGAACCAGATTTTATTGACTGTTTCAGTGTGGTACCACTTTACAACCTGAACCAAACCAGAAAAAGCCCAGGGTCTGGCCAACAGGTTTGCGAAAAATGCGAAAGTACGAGACAGATGAGGGCAAATTCCAGAACTAGCCCAGACATAACCGGTGTTATCCTCTTAAATATTAATCGCAACCAGGTTTAATTGACTGTTTCAGTGTGGAACCACATTACTACATGAACCAAACCAGGAAAAGCCCAGGGTCTGGCCAACAAGCATGCGAAAAATGCGAAAGTACGAGACAGATGAGGGCAAATACCAGAACTAACCCAGACATAACCAGCGTTATCCTCTAAAATACTAATCGGAACCAGCTTTCATGGACTGTTTCAGTGTGGTACCACATTATTACGTGATCCAAACCAGAAAAAGCCCAGGACCTGGCCAACAGGTGTGCAAAAAAAACGAAAGCACGAGCCAGATGAGGCAAATCCCAGTCCTAACCAAGCAATAACCGGCGTTATCCTCTTAAATATTAATCGCAACCAGGTTTAATTGACTGTTTCAGTGTGGTACCACATTACTACATGAACCAAACCTGAAAAAGCCCAGGGTCTGGCCAACAAGAATGCGAAAAATGCGAAAGTACGAGCCAGATGAGGGCAAACACCAGACCTAACCCAGACATAACCGGCGTTATCCTCTAAAACATTAATCGGAACCAGCTTTTATTGACTGCTCCAGTGTGGTACCACTTTACAACCTGAACCAAACCAGAAAAAGCCCAGGGTCTGGCCAACAAGTATGCGAAAAATGCAAAAGTACCAGCCAGATGAGGGCAAATCCCAGAACTTACCCAGACATAACCGGCGTTATCCTCCATAATATTAATCGCAACCAGGTTTAATTGACTGTTTCAGTGTGGTACCACATTATTACGTGATCCAAACCAGAAAAAGCCCAGGACCTGGCCAACAAGTATCCGAAAAAAACGAAAGCACGAGCCAGATGAGGGCAAATCCCAGACCTAACCGAGACATAACCGGCGTTATCCTCTTTAATATTAATCGCAACCAGGTTTAATAGACAGTTTCGGTGTTGCACCGCATTACTACGTGACACAAACCAGAAGAAGGCCAGGATCTGGCCAACAAGTATGCGAAAATTGCGAAAGTACGAGCCAGATAAGGGCAAATCCCAGAACTTACCCAGACATAACCGGCGTTATCCTCTATAATATTAATCACAACCAGGTTTAATTGACTGTTTCAGTGTGGTACCACATTACTACGTGGTCCAAGCCAGAAATAGGCCAGGTTCTGCCGTACAAGTATGCGAAAAATGCGAAAGTACGAGCCAGATGAGGACAAACACCAGACCTAACCCAGACACAACCGGCGTTATCCTCTAAAATATTAATCGCAACCAGGTTTAATAGACTGTTTCGGTGTGGCACCGCATTACTACGTGGTCCAAGCCAGAAAAAGGCCAGGATCTGCCCAACAAGTATGCGAAAAATGCGAAAGTACGAGCCAGATGAGGGCAAATACCAGAACTAACCCAGAGATAACCAGCGTTATCCTCTAAAATACTAATCGGAACCAGGTGTTCATTGACTGTTTCAGTGTGGTGCCTCATTATTACGTGATCCAAACCTGAAAAAGCGCAGGACGTGGCCAACAAGTATGCGAAAAAAACGAAAGCACGAGCCAGATGATGGCAAATCGCAGTCCTAACCGAGACATAACCGGCGTTATCCTCTAAAATATTAATCGCAACCAGGTTTAATTGACTGTTTCGGTGTAGTACCGCATTACTACGTGATCCTAACCAGAAAAAGCCCTGGTTCTGTCCAACAAGTATGCGAAAAATGCGAAAGTACGAGCCAGATGAGGGCAAATCCCAGAACTAACCCAGACATAACCGGCGTTATCCTCTTTAATATTAATCGCAACCAGGATTAATAGACTGCTTCGGTGTGGCACCGCATTACTACGTGACACAAACCAGAAAAAGGCCAGGATCTGGCCAACAAGTATGCGAAAAATGCGAAAGTACGAGCCAGACGAGGGCAAATACCAGAACTAATCCAGACATAACCAGCGCTATCCTCTATAATATTAACCGCAACCAGGTTTAATAGACTGTTTCGGTGTGGCACCGCATTACTACGTGGTCCAAGCCAGAAAAAGGCCAGGATCTGCCCAACAAGTATGCGAAAAATGCGAAAGTACGAGCCAGATGAGGGCAAATCCCAGACCTAACCCAGACATTAGCGGCGTTATCCTCTAAAGCATTAATCGGAACCAGCTTTAATTGACTGGTTCGGTGTGGAACCTTATTACTACGTGATCCATTCCAGAAAAAACCCAGGATCTGGCCAACAAGTATGCGAAAAATGCGAAAGTACGAGCCAGATGAGGGCAAATCCCAGAACTTACCCAGACATAACCGGCGTTATCCTCTAAAACATTAATCGGAACCAGATTTTATTGACTGTTTCAGTGTGGTACCACTTTACAACCTGAACCAAACCAGAAAAAGCCCAGGGTCTGGCCAACATGTTTGCGAAAAATGCGAAAGTACGAGACAGATGAGGGCAAATTCCAGAACTAGCCCAGACATAACCGGTGTTATCCTCTTAAATATTAATCGCAACCAGGTTTAATTGACTGTTTCAGTGTGGAACCACATTACTACATGAACCAAACCAGGAAAAGCCCAGGGTCTGGCCAACAAGCATGCGAAAAATGCGAAAGTACGAGACAGATGAGGGCAAATACCAGAACTAACCCAGACATAACCAGCGTTATCCTCTAAAATACTAATCGGAACCAGCTTTCATGGACTGTTTCAGTGTGGTACCACATTATTACGTGATCCAAACCAGAAAAAGCCCAGGACCTGGCCAACAGGTGTGCAAAAAAAACGAAAGTACGAGCCAGATGAGGCAAATCCCAGACCTAACCAAGCAATAACCGGCGTTATCCTCTTAAATATTAATCGCAACCAGGTTTAATTGACTGTTTCAGTGTGGTACCACATTACTACATGAACCAAACCTGAAAAAGCCCAGGGTCTGGCCAACAAGAATGCGAAAAATGCGAAAGTACGAGCCAGATGAGGGCAAACACCAGACCTAACCCAGACATAACCGGCGTTATCCTCTAAAACATTATTCGGAACCAGCTTTTATTGACTGCTCCAGTGTGGTACCACTTTACAACCTGAACCAAACCAGAAAAAGCCCAGGGTCTGGCCAACAAGTATGCGAAAAATGCAAAAGTACCAGCCAGATGAGGGCAAATCCCAGAACTTACCCAGACATAACCGGCGTTATCCTCCATAATATTAATCGCAACCAGGTTTAATTGACTGTTTCAGTGTGGTACAACATTACTACGTGGTCCAAGCCAGAAAAAGGCCAGGATCTGCACAACAAGTATGCGAAAAAAACGAAAGCACGAGCCAGATGAGGGCAAATCCCAGACCTAACCGAGACATAACCGGCGTTATCCTCTTAAATATTAATCGCAACCAGGTTTAATAGACTGTTTCGGTGTGGCACCGCATTACTACGTGACGCAAACTAGTTAAAAGCCAGGATCTGGCCAACAAGTATGCGAAAAATGCGAAAGTACGAGACAGATGAGGGCAAATACCAGAACTAACCCAGACATAACCAGCGTTATCCTCTAAAATACTAATCGGAACCAGCTTTCATTGACTGCTTCAGTGTGGTACCACATTATTACGTGATCCAATCCAGAAAAAGCCCAGGACCTGGCCAACAAGTATCCGAAAAAAACGAAAGCACGAGCCAGATGAGGGCAAATCCCAGACCTAACCGAGACATAACCGGCGTTATCCTCTTAAATATTAATCGCAACCAGGTTTAATTGACTGTTTCAGTGTGGTACCACATTACTACATGAACCAAACCAGAAAAAGCCCAGGGTCTGGCCAACAAGTATACGAAAAATGCGAAAGGATGAGCCAGATGAGGGCAAATCCCAGAACTTACCCAGACATAACCGGCGTTATCCTCTTTAATATTAATCGCAACCAGGTTTAATAGACAGTTTCGGTGTGGCACCGCATTACTACGTGACACAAACCAGAAGAAGGCCAGGATCTGGCCAACAAGTATGCGAAAATTGCGAAAGTACGAGCCAGATAAGAGCAAATCCCAGAACTTACCCGGACATAACCGGCGTTAACCTCTATAATATTAATCGCAACCAGGTTTAATTGACTGTTTCAGTGTGGTACCACATTACTACGTGGTCCAAGCCAGAAATAGGCCAGGTTCTGCCGTACAAGTATGCGAAAAATGCGAAAGTACGAGCCAGATGAGGACAAACACCAGACCTAACCCAGACACAACCGGCGTTATCCTCTAAAATATTAAACGCAACCAGGTTTAATAGACTGTTTCGGTGTGGCACCGCATTACTACGTGGTCCAAGCCAGAAAAAGGCCAGGATCTGCCCAACAAGTATGCGAAAAATGCGAAAGTACGAGCCAGATGAGGGCAAATACCAGAACTAACCCAGAGATAACCAGCGTTATCCTCTAAAATACTAATCGGAACCAGGTGTTCATTGACTGTTTCAGTGTGGTGCCTCATTATTACGTGATCCAAACCTGAAAAAGCGCAGGACGTGGCCAACAAGTGTGCGAAAAAACGAAAGCACGAGCCAGATGAGGGCAAATCGCAGTCCTAACTGAGACATAACCGGCGTTATCCTCTAAAATATTAATCGCAACCAGGTTTAATTGACGGTTTCAGTGTGGTACCACATTACTACGTGGTCCAGGCCAGAAAAAGCCCTGGTTCTGTCCAACAAGTATGCGAAAAATGCGAAAGTACGAGCCAGATGAGGGCAAATCCCAGACCTAACCGAGACATAACCGGCGTTATCCTCTAAAATATTAATCGCAACCTGGTTTAATTGACTGTTTCGGTGTGGTACCGCATTACTACGTGATCCAAACCAGAGAACCCTGGATCTGGCCAACAAGTATACGAAAAATGCGAAAGTACGAGCCAGATGAGGGAAAATCCCAGACCTAACCGAGACATAACCGGCGTTATCCCCTAAAATATTAATCGCAACCAGGTTTAATTGACTGTTTCGGTGTAGTACCGCATTACTACGTGATCCTAACCAGAAAAAGCCCTGGTTCTGTCCAACAAGTATGCGAAAAAAGCGAAAGTACGAGCCAGATGAGGGCAAATCCCAGAACTAACCCAGACATAACCGGCGTTATCCTCTTTAATATTAATCGCAACCAGGATTAATAGACTGTTTCGGTGTGGCACCGCATTACTACGTGACACAAACCAGAAAAAGGCCAGGATCTGGCCAACAAGTATGCGAAAAATGCGAAAGTACGAGCCAGACGAGGGCAAATACCAGAACTAATCCAGACATAACCAGCGCTATCCTCTATAATATTAATCGCAACCAGGTTTAATAGACTGTTTCGGTGTGGCACCGCATTACTACGTGGTCCAAGCCAGAAAAAGGCCAGGATCTGCCCAACAAGTATGCGAAAAATGCGAAAGTACGAGCCAGATGAGGGCAAATCCCAGACCTAACCCAGACATTAGCGGCGTTATCCTCTAAAGCATTAATCGGAACCAGCTTTAATTGACTGGTTCGGTGTGGAACCTCATTACTACGTGATCCATTCCAGAAAAAACCCAGGATCTGGCCAACAAGTATGCGAAAAACGCGAAAGTATGGGCCAGATGATTGCAAATACCAGAACTAACCCAGACATAACCGGCGTTATCCTCTAAAACATTAATCGCAACCAGGTTTAATTGTCTGTTTCGGTGTGGAACCACATTACTACGGGATCCAAACCAGAAAAAACCCAGGACCAGGCCAAGAAGTATGCGAAAAACGCGAAAGTATGAGCCAGATGATTGCAAATACCAGAACTATCCCAGACATAACCAGCGTTATCCTCTGAAATACTATTCGGAACCAGCATCTATTGACTGCTACAGTGTGGTACCACATTACTACGTGATCCAAACCTGAAAAATCCCAGGATCTGGCCAACAGGTATGGGAAAAATGCGAAAGTACGAGCCAGATGAGTGCAAATCCCAGACCTTACCGAGACATAACCGGCGTTATCCTCTAGAATATTAATCGCAACCAGGTTTAATTGACTGTTTCAGTGTGGTACCACATTACTACATGAACCAATCCAGAAAAAGCCCAGGGTCTGCCCAACAAGTATGCGAAAAATGCGAAAGTACGAGCCAGATGAGGGCAAATCCCAGAACTTACCCAGACATAACCGGCGTTATCCTCTAAAACATTAATCGGAACCAGATTTTATTGACTGTTTCAGTGTGGTACCACTTTACAACCTGAACCAAACCAGAAAAAGCCCAGGGTCTGGCCAACAAGTATGCGAATAATGCGAAAGTACGAGACAGATGAGGGCAAATTCCAGGACTAGCCCAGACATAACCGGTGTTATCCTCTTAAATATTAATCGCAACCAGGTTTAATTGACTGTTTCAGTGTGGAACCACATTACTACATGAAACAAACCAGGAAAAGCCCAGGGTCTGGCCAACAAGTATGCGAAAAATGCGAAAGTACGAGCCAGATGAGGGCAAACACCAGACCTAACCCAGACATAACCGGCGTTATCCTCCATAATATTAATCGCAACCAGGTTTAATTGACTGTTTCAGTGTGGTACAACATTACTACGTGGTCCAAGCCAGAAAAAGGCCAGGATCTGCACAACAAGTATGCGAAAAAAACGAAAGCACGAGCCAGATGAGGGCAAATCCCAGACCTAACCGAGACATAACCGGCGTTATCCTCTTAAATATTAACCGCAACCAGGTTTAATAGACTGTTTCGGTGTGGCACCGCATTACTACGTGACGCAAACTAGTTAAGAGCCAGGATCTGGCCAACAAGTATGCGAAAAATGCGAAAGTACGAGACAGATGAGGGCAAATCCCATACCTAACCGAGACATAACCGGCGTTATCCTCTAAAATATTAATCGCAACCAGGTTTAATTGACTGTTTCAGTGTGGTACCACATTACTACATGAACCAAACCAGAAAAAGCCCAGGGTCTGGCCAGCAAGTATGCGAAAAATGCGAAAGTACGAGACAGATGAGGGCAAATTCCAGAACTAACCCAGACATAACCGGTGTTATCCTCTTAAATATTAATCGCAACCAGGTTTAATTGACTGTTTCAGTGTGGAACCACATTACTACATGAACCAAACCAGAAAAAGCCCAGGGTCTGGCCAACAAGTATGCGAAAAATGCGAAAGTACGAGACAGATGAGGGCAAATACCAGAACTAACCCAGACATAACCAGCGTTATCCTCTAAAATACTAATCGGAACCAGCTTTCATTGACTGTTTCAGTGTGGTACCACATTACTACATGAACCAAACCAGAAAAAGCCCAGGGTCTGGCCAACAAGTATGCGAAAAATGCGAAAGGACGAGCCAGATAAGGGCAAATCCCAGAACTTACCCAGACATAACCGGCGTTATCCTCTTTAATATTAATCGCAACCAGGTTTAATAGACAGTTTCGGTGTGGCACCGCATTACTACGTGACACAAACCAGAAGAAGGCCAGGATCTGGCCAACAAGTATGCGAAAATTGCGAAAGTACGAGCCAGATAAGGGCAAATCCCAGAACTTACCCAGACATAACCGGCGTTATCCTCTATAATATTAATCGCAACCAGGTTTAATTGACTGTTTCAGTGTGGTACCACATTACTACGTGGTCCAAGCCAGAAATAGGCCAGGTTCTGCCGTACAAGTATTCGAAAAATGCGAAAGTACGAGCCAGATGAGGACAAACACCAGACCTAACCCAGACACAACCGGCGTTATCCTCTAAAATATTAATCGCAACCAGGTTTAATAGACTGTTTCGGTGTGGCACCGCATTACTACGTGGTCCAAGCCAGAAAAAGGCCAGGATCTGCCCAACAAGTATGCGAAAAATGCGAAAGTACGAGCCAGATGAGGGCAAATACCAGAACTAACCCAGAGATAACCAGCGTTATCCTCTAAAATACTAATCGGAACCAGGTGTTCATTGACTGTTTCAGTGTGGTGCCTCATTATTACGTGATCCAAACCTGAAAAAGCGCAGGACGTGGCCAACAAGTATGCGAAAAAAACGATAGCACGAGCCAGATGAGGGCAAATCGCAGTCCTAACCGAGACTTAACCGGCGTTATCCTCTAAAATATTAATCGCAACCAGGTTTAATTGACGGTTTCAGTGTGGTACCACATTACTACGTGGTCCAGGCCAGAAAAAGCCCTGGTTCTGTCCAACAAGTATGCGAAAAATGCGAAAGTACGAGCCAGATGAGGGCAAATCCCAGACCTAACCGAGACATAACCGGCGTTATCCTCTAAAATATTAATCGCAACCTGGTTTAATTGACTGTTTCGGTGTGGTACCGCATTACTACGTGATCCAAACCAGAGAACCCTGGATCTGGCCAACAAGTATACGAAAAATGCGAAAGTACGAGCCAGATGAGGGAAAATCCCAGACCTAACCGAGACATAACCGGCGTTATCCCCTAAAATATTAATCGCAACCAGGTTTAATTGACTGTTTCGGTGTAGTACCGCATTACTACGTGATCCTAACCAGAAAAAGCCCTGGTTCTGTCCAACAAGTATGCGAAAAATGCGAAAGTACGAGCCAGATGAGGGCAAATCCCAGAACTAACCCAGACATAACCGGCGTTATCCTCTTTAATATTAATCGCAACCAGGATTAATAGACTGTTTCGGTGTGGCACCGCATTACTACGTGACACAAACCAGAAAAAGGCCAGGATCTGGCCAACAAGTATGCGAAAAATGCGAAAGTACGAGCCAGACGAGGGCAAATACCAGAACTAATCCAGACATAACCAGCGCTATCCTCTATAATATTAATCGCAACCAGGTTTAATTGACTGTTTCAGTGTGGTACCACATTACTACGTGGTCCAAGCCAGAAATTGGCTAGGATCTGCCCTACAAGTATGCGAAAAATGCGAAAGTACGAGCCAGATGAGGACAAACACCAGACCTAACCCAGACATAACCGGCGTTATCCTCTAAAATATTAATCGCAACCTGGTTTAATAGACTGTTTCGGTGTGGTACCGCATTACTCCGTGGTGCAAGCCAGAAAAAGGCCAGGATCTGCCCAACAAGTATGCGAAAAATGCGAAAGTACGAGCCAGATGAGGGCAAATACCAGAACTAACCCAGACATAACCAGCGTTATCCTCTAAAATACTAATCGGAACCAGGTGTTTATTGACTGTTTCAGTGTGGTGCCTCATTATTACGTGATCCAAACCTGAAAAAGCGCAGGACGTGGCGAACAAGAATGCGAAAAAAACGAAAGCACGAGCCAGATGAGGGCAAATCGCAGTCCTAACCGAGACATAACCGTCGTTATCCTCTAAAATATTAATCGCAACCAGGTTTAATTGACGGTTTCTGTGTGGTACCACATTACTACGTGGTCCAGGCCAGAAAAAGCCCTGGTTCTGTCCAACAAGTATGCGAAAAATGCGAAAGTACGAGCCAGATGAGGGCAAATACCAGAACTAATCCAGACATAACCAGCGTTATCGTCTATAATATTAATCGCAACCAGGTTTAATTGACTGTTTCAGTGTGGTCCCACATTATTACTTGGTCCAAGCCAGAAAAAGGCCAGGATCTGGCCAACAAGCATGCGAAAAATGCAAAAGTACGTGCCAGATGAGGGCAAATACCTGACCTAACCCAGACATTAGCGGCGTTATCCTCTAAAGCATTAATCGGAACCAGCTTTAATTGACTGGTTCGGTGTGGAACCTCATTACTACGTGATCCATTCCAGAAAAAACCCAGGATCTGGCCAACAAGTATGCGAAAAACGCGAAAGTATGGGCCAGATGATTGCAAATACCAGAACTAACCCAGACATAACCGGCGTTATCCTCTAAAACATTAATCGCAACCAGGTTTAATTGTCTGTTTCGGTGTGGAACCACATTACTACGGGATCCAAACCAGAAAAAACCCAGGACCAGGCCAAGAAGTATGCGAAAAACGCGAAAGTATGAGCCAGATGATTGCAAATACCAGAACTATCCCAGACATAACCAGCGTTATCCTCTGAAATACTATTCGGAACCAGCATCTATTGACTGCTACAGTGTGGTACCACATTACTACGTGATCCAAACCTGAAAAATCCCAGGATCTGGCCAACAAGTATGGGAAAAATGCGAAAGTACGAGCCAGATGAGTGCAAATCCCAGACCTTACCGAGACATAACCGGCGTTATCCTCTAGAATATTAATCGCAACCAGGTTTAATTGACTGTTTCAGTGTGGTACCACATTACTACATGAACCAATCCAGAAAAAGCCCAGGGTCTGCCCAACAAGTATGCGAAAAATGCGAAAGTACGAGCCAGATGAGGGCAAATCCCAGAACTCACCCAGACATAACCGGCGTTATCCTCTAAAACATTAATCGGAACCAGATTTTATTGACTGTTTCAGTGTGGTACCACTTTACAACCTGAACCAAACCAGAAAAAGCCCAGGGTCTGGCCAACAAGTATGCGAAAAATGCGAAAGTACGAGACAGATGAGGGCAAATTCCAGAACTAGCCCAGACATAACCGGTGTTATCCTCTTAAATATTAATCGCAACCAGGTTTAATTGACTGTTTCAATGTGGAACCACATTACTACATGAAACAAACCAGGAAAAGCCCAGGGTCTGGCCAACAAGTATGCGAAAAATGCGAAAGTACGAGACAGATGAGGGCAAATACCAGAACTAACCCAGACATAACCGGTGTTATCCTCTTAAATATTAATCGCAACCAGGTTTAATTGACTGTTTCAGTGTGGAACCACATTATTACGTGATCCAAACCAGAAAAAGCCCAGGACCTGGCCAACAAGTGTGCAAAAAAAACGAAAGCACGAGCCAGATGAGGCAAATCCCAGACCTAACCAAGACATAACCGGCGTTATCCTCTTAAATATTAATCGCAACCAGGTTTAATTGACTGTTTCAGTGTGGTACCACATTACTACATGAACCAAACCTGAAAAAGCCCAGGGTCTGGCCAACAAGTATGCGAAAAATGGGAAAGCCCGAGCCAGATGAGGGCAAATACCAGACCTAACCGAGACATAACCGGCGTTATCCTCTAAAATATTAATCGCAACCAGGTTTATTTGACTGTTTCAGTGTGGTACAACATTACTACGTGATCCAAACCAGAAAAAGCCCAGGATCTGGCCAACAAGTATGCGAAAAACGCGAATGTATGAGCCAGATGATTGCATATACCAGAACTAACCCAGACATAACCAGCGTTATCCTCTAAAATACTGATCGGAACCAGCTTCTATTGACTGTTTCAGCGTGGTACCACATTACTACGTGATCCAAACCAGAAAAAGGCCAGGATCTGGCCAACAAGTATGCGAAAAACGTGAAAGTACGAGCCAGATGAGGACAAATCCCAAACCTTCCCGAGACATAACCGGCGTTATCCTCTAAAATGTTAATCTCAACCAGGTTTAACTGACTGTTTCGTTGTGGAACCACATTACTACGGGATCCAAACCAGAAAAAACCCAGGATCTGGCCAACAAGTATGCGAAAAATGCGAAAGTATGAACGAGATGATTGCAAATACCAGAACTAACCCAGACATAACCGGCGTTATCCCCTAAAATATTAATCGCAACCAGGTTTAATTGACTGTTTCGGTGTGATACCGCATTACTACGGGATCCAAATCAGAAAAAGCCCAGGATCTGGCCAACAAGAATGCGAAAAATGCGAAAGTACGATCCAGATGGGGGCAAATCCCAGACCTAACCGAGACATAACCGGCGTTATCCTCTAAAATATTAATCGCAACCAGGTTTAATTGACTGTTTCAGTGTGGTACCACATTACTACGTGATCCAAACCAGAAGAAGGCCAGGATCTGGCTAACAAGTATGCGAAAAATGCGAAAGTCCGAGCCAGATGAGGGCAAATACCAGACCTAACCGAGACATAACCGGCGTTATCCTCTAAAATATTAATCGCAACCAGGTTCAATTGACTGTTTCGGTGTGGAACCACATTACTGTGGGTGATGAAAGAATCGCGAAGATAAACACTGCCGAAAGGCAAGCGACCGCGAGAGCGAGAGTGAGAGAGAGTGAGAGAGAGTGAGAGCGTACGCGCGAGCGAGAGATGTGTAAAGGGCCGAAATCGGTGTGGCAATGAACGAGTGCGAGAACCGAAATATAAGAAAGCGAACGATAAAGGGATGAGTTCAGGGGGTTGGATGTGAATGTGTCATTGAGAGAAATTGTGACATTAAAAACTTGTGTGAGCACCGAAATTACGAGGGATAATATCTAAATTGTTATTACATAACCATTTCCCTACAAATTGGGGGCCCCTCCGGGATTTAACGAAATCAGAGGTGAAATTCGGTGCAACAATCTTGTTAAGTCAAGATCTAATCCAAGTATGGAGCAATACAGTGGGTTTACGGTGCAACAACTAAAAGATAAATTGCGAGAGTTAGGACAGTCTACCGCGGGCCCAAAAATAGAGCTTGTCGCCAGGCTCATGAACGTCGAGGCGGAAGGGCTGGCAGCACCCGCACCTGAAATCATGCAGGTGCCGATGGCTGCGGACTATCGCGGAGAGGACGAGAGAAGGACCGAGTGGATGCAACGCGAGATGGAGATGGCTCGGAGGGAACGCGACATGATGCAGAAGGAGCTGGAAATAGCGAGACGAGAGATCGAGGTGATGCAGCAAATGCAGCGGTTGCATTTGGCGGCAAATTCAGATCGACCAGCGATGGAGGAAGTCAGGCTGCGACAAGATATTTTACAAACATCGACGCCCGAAGAGATACATCGAACACGGATAAGCGTAACGGTGATCGCCGAATTGCTAAGCCATTTCGATGGTAACGGGCCTTACGAGCATTGGGAACGGCAATTCGAGCTACTACGAGGTGCGCATCAGCTAACGAATTGTGAAGCGATGATTTTGCTGGGATCGCGGCTGAGGGGGAAAGCAATGGAGTGGTTCCACTCTAGACCAGAATACTTCACGATGCCCGTGGACGAGTTATTAAAGGAAATGCGAGGGATGTTCCACCATCTCCCGAGCTGAGTGGCCAGGAAAAGGGAATTTGAGCAACGATATTGGAGATACGGTGAGCGGTTCAGCGATTATTATCACCAGAAGTTGATTTTAGGGAACCGTGTACCCATCGACGATGACGAAATTATCGAGTATCTTCTTGAGGGAATTCCCGATCTAATCCTACGGAACCAGGCCCGCATCGAAAGGTTCAGGACGAAGGCCGATCTTTTCGCTGCATTTGAGAAGGTGGTGCTACCGCCGAGAGCCGATGCCAGTCGAATTTCGAGGAAAACCACGGGGGTGGACGGGTACGTGGAACAGCAGCAGATCATCGAGAGGTGTCACAACTGCGGAGGGAGAGGTCATCGAGCAGACGGGTACGTGGAACAGCAGCAGATCATCGAGAGGTGTCACAACTGCGGAGGGAGAGGTCATCGAGCAGCCGAATGCCCAGCAAAGGACAGAGGGGTGAAGTGCTTTCATTGCCGAGAGTTTGGACACATCGCGTCTAGATGCCCACGAAAGACGTCAGCTGCAGTGGACAGCTATTTTGCCGAAACAACTGCGAAAGGGAAATACATTAAGTCCGTAACAATAAATAATTCAGAAATGACTGCTCTCATCGATACCGGGAGCGATGTAACGCTGATACGAGCGGACGCGTACGATAGAATAGGCGCGCCGCGTATAGAGTATAACCAAGTAAGCTTCGACGGTATAGGCTCGGTTTCAAATAAAACTTTAGGAGGATTCACAACCACCATCGAGATCGACGGGTCGTTGTACACTATTAAGGCACACGTTGTGCCCGAATCGCTCATGCGGCATAGCCTTTTGCTGGGGGCTGATTTCCTAAATAACGTACAACTAACTATCGAGCACGGGCGTGTCGAGATCCAGCAGCTGAGCAGAGTTCAGCCGACGGAGAACGACCTGACCGAAGTATTGCAAATAAACGTGTGCGAAGAAGCAAGACGAGTGGATATATCCCACATAAAAAATTCCGAGACCGCGAGCCGTGTGATGTCTATGGTGGATGGTTACGAAGCAAAGAAAATACGTGAGGTAGGGGTCGAAATGGCAATTATCTTAAAAGACGAAGAACCCGTTTATCAGCGAGCTAGGCGTCTATCCGCGGTAGAACGAGACGAGGTAAATGCGCATATACGAGAGTGGTTGCGCGACGGGATCATTCAACCCTCATTATCAGATTTTGCGAGTCCGGTCGTTCTAGTGCGGAAGAAGGACGGATCGTCACGACTATGCGTCGATTACAGGCAGCTCAATCGGAAAGTTATCGGCAAAGTATTACGGTCTGTATCGTGTAACGAGAGTGCTGCGAAACAAACGATATATTGTAGAGAGGGTAGGCGATCACGAAGGCCCGGGAGAAACCAGCACAGCAGCAGAGTACATGAAAGTTTGGGTCCACGACTCAGGCTCCGACCGAAGCGACGAAGAAAACGCGGAAAATGTCTGAGGCCAGACATCGCTGCAGGACGGCCGAGTGTGGGTGACAGTGTGGGTGATGAAAGAATCGCGAAGATAAACACTGCCGAAAGGCAAGCGACCGCGAGAGCGAGAGTGAGAGAGAGTGAGAGAGAGTGAGAGCGTACGCGCGAGCGAGAGATGTGTAAAGGGCCGAAATCGGTGTGGCAATGAACGAGTGCGAGAACCGAAATATAAGAAAGCGAACGATAAAGGGATGAGTTCAGGGGGTTGGATGTGAATGTGTCATTGAGAAAAATTGTGACATTAAAAACTTGTGTGAGCACCGAAATTACGAGGGATAATATCTAAGTTGTTATTACATAACCATATCCCTACATTACTACGGGATCCAAACCAGAAAAAACCCAGGATCTGGCCAACAACTATGAGGAAAACGCGAAAGTATGAGCCAGATGATTGCAAATACCAGAACTAACCCAGACATAACCAGCGTTATCCTCTAAAATACTTATCGGAACCAGCTTCTATTGACTGTTTCAGTGTGGTACCACATTACTACGTGATCCAAACCAGAAAAGGGCCAGGGTCTGGCCAACAAGTGTGCGAAAAACGCGAAAGTATGAGCCAGATGATTGCAAATACCAAAACTAACACAGACATAACCAGCGTTATCCTTTAAAATACTAATCGGAACATGCTTTTATTGACTGTTTCAGTGTGGTACCACATTACTACGGGATCCAAATCAGAAAAAGCCCAGGATCTGGCCAACAAGAATGCGAAAAATGCGAAAGTACGATCCAGATGGGGGCAAATCCCAGACCTAACCGAGACATAACCGGTGTTATCCTCTAAAATATTAATCGCAACCAGGTTTAATTGACTGTTTCAGTGTGGCACCACATTACTACGTGATCCAAACCAGAAAAAGCCCAGGGTCTGGCCAACAAGTATGCGAAAAACGCGAATGTATGAGCCAGATGATTGCAAATACCAGAACTAACTCAGACATAACCAGCGTTATCCTCTAAAATACTGATCGGAACCAGCTTCTATTGACTGTTTCAGTGTGGTACCACGTTACTACGTGATCCAAACCAGAAAAAGGCCAGGATCTGGCCAACAAGTATGCGAAAAACGTGAAAGTACGAGTCAGATGAGGACAAATCCCAGACCTACCCGAGACATAACCGGCGTTATCCTCTAAAATATTAATCGCAACCAGTTTAATTGACTGTTTCGGTGTGGTACCGCATTACTACGTGATCTAAACCAGAGAAAACCCAGGATACGGCCAACAAGTATGCGAAAAATGCGAAGGTATGAGCCAGATGAGGGCAAATACCAGACCTAACCCAGACATAACCGGCGTTATCCGCTAAAATATTAATCTCAACCAGGTTTAATTGACTGTTTCGTTGTGGAACCACATTACTACGGGATCGAAACCAGAGAAAACCCAGGATCATGCCAACAGGTATGCGAAAAATGCGAAAGTATGAGCCAGATGATTGCAAATACTAGAACTAACCCAGACATAACCAGCGTTATGCTCTAAAATACTTATCGGAACCAGCTTCTATTGACTGTTTCGGTGTGGAACCACATTACTACGGGTTCCAAACCAGAAAAAAACCCAGGATATGGCCAACAAGTATGCGAAAAATGCGAAGGTATGAGCCAGAAGAGGGCAAATACCAGACCTAACCCAGACATAACCGGCGTTATCCGCTAAAATATTAATCGAAACCAGGTTTAATTGACTGTTTCGGTGTGGTACCGCATTACTACGTGATCCAAACCAGAAAAAACCCAGGATCTGGCCAACAGGTATGCGAAAAATGCGAAAGTATGAGCCAGATGATTGCAAATACTAGATATAACCCTGACATAACCAGCGTTATCCTCTAAAATATTAATCGCAACCAGGTTTAATTGACTGTTTCGGTGTGGTACCGCATTACTACGTGATCCAAACCAGAGAAAGGCCAGGATCTGGCCGACAAGGATGAGAAAAATGCGAAAGTCCGAGCCAGATGAGGGCAAATACCAGACCTAACCGAGACATAACCGGCGTTATCCTCTAAAATATTAATCGCAACCAGGTTCAATTGACTGTTTCGGTGTGGAACCACATTACTGTGGGTGATGAAAGAATCGCGAAGATAAACACTGCCGAAAGGCAAGCGACCGCGAGAGCGAGAGTGAGAGAGAGTGAGAGAGAGTGAGAGCGTACGCGCGAGCGAGAGATGTGTAAAGGGCCGAAATCGGTGTGGCAATGAACGAGTGCGAGAACCGAAATATAAGAAAGCGAACGATAAAGGGATGAGTTCAGGGGGTTGGATGTGAATGTGTCATTGAGAGAAATTGTGACATTAAAAACTTGTGTGAGCACCGAAATTACGAGGGATAATATCTAAATTGTTATTACATAACCATTTCCCTACAAATTGGGGGCCCCTCCGGGATTTAACGAAATCAGAGGTGAAATTCGGTGCAACAATCTTGTTAAGTCAAGATCTAATCCAAGTATGGAGCAATACAGTGGGTTTACGGTGCAACAACTAAAAGATAAATTGCGAGAGTTAGGACAGTCTACCGCGGGCCCAAAAATAGAGCTTGTCGCCAGGCTCATGAACGTCGAGGCGGAAGGGCTGGCAGCACCCGCACCTGAAATCATGCAGGTGCCGATGGCTGCGGACTATCGCGGAGAGGACGAGAGAAGGACCGAGTGGATGCAACGCGAGATGGAGATGGCTCGGAGGGAACGCGACATGATGCAGAAGGAGCTGGAAATAGCGAGACGAGAGATCGAGGTGATGCAGCAAATGCAGCGGTTGCATTTGGCGGCAAATTCAGATCGACCAGCGATGGAGGAAGTCAGGCTGCGACAAGATATTTTACAAACATCGACGCCCGAAGAGATACATCGAACACGGATAAGCGTAACGGTGATCGCCGAATTGCTAAGCCATTTCGATGGTAACGGGCCTTACGAGCATTGGGAACGGCAATTCGAGCTACTACGAGGTGCGCATCAGCTAACGAATTGTGAAGCGATGATTTTGCTGGGATCGCGGCTGAGGGGGAAAGCAATGGAGTGGTTCCACTCTAGACCAGAATACTTCACGATGCCCGTGGACGAGTTATTAAAGGAAATGCGAGGGATGTTCCACCATCTCCCGAGCTGAGTGGCCAGGAAAAGGGAATTTGAGCAACGATATTGGAGATACGGTGAGCGGTTCAGCGATTATTATCACCAGAAGTTGATTTTAGGGAACCGTGTACCCATCGACGATGACGAAATTATCGAGTATCTTCTTGAGGGAATTCCCGATCTAATCCTACGGAACCAGGCCCGCATCGAAAGGTTCAGGACGAAGGCCGATCTTTTCGCTGCATTTGAGAAGGTGGTGCTACCGCCGAGAGCCGATGCCAGTCGAATTTCGAGGAAAACCACGGGGGTGGACGGGTACGTGGAACAGCAGCAGATCATCGAGAGGTGTCACAACTGCGGAGGGAGAGGTCATCGAGCAGACGGGTACGTGGAACAGCAGCAGATCATCGAGAGGTGTCACAACTGCGGAGGGAGAGGTCATCGAGCAGCCGAATGCCCAGCAAAGGACAGAGGGGTGAAGTACTTTCATTGCCGAGAGTTTGGACACATCGCGTCTAGATGCCCACGAAAGACGTCAGCTGCAGTGGACAGCTATTTTGCCGAAACAACTGCGAAAGGGAAATACATTAAGTCCGTAACAATAAATAATTCAGAAATGACTGCTCTCATCGATACCGGGAGCGATGTAACGCTGATACGAGCGGACGCGTACGATAGAATAGGCGCGCCGCGTATAGAGTATAACCAAGTAAGCTTCGACGGTATAGGCTCGGTTTCAAATAAAACTTTAGGAGGATTCACAACCACCATCGAGATCGACGGGTCGTTGTACACTATTAAGGCACACGTTGTGCCCGAATCGCTCATGCGGCATAGCCTTTTGCTGGGGGCTGATTTCCTAAATAACGTACAACTAACTATCGAGCACGGGCGTGTCGAGATCCAGCAGCTGAGCAGAGTTCAGCCGACGGAGAACGACCTGACCGAAGTATTGCAAATAAACGTGTGCGAAGAAGCAAGACGAGTGGATATATCCCACATAAAAAATTCCGAGACCGCGAGCCGTGTGATGTCTATGGTGGATGGTTACGAAGCAAAGAAAATACGTGAGGTAGGGGTCGAAATGGCAATTATCTTAAAAGACGAAGAACCCGTTTATCAGCGAGCTAGGCGTCTATCCGCGGTAGAACGAGACGAGGTAAATGCGCATATACGAGAGTGGTTGCGCGACGGGATCATTCAACCCTCATTATCAGATTTTGCGAGTCCGGTCGTTCTAGTGCGGAAGAAGGACGGATCGTCACGACTATGCGTCGATTACAGGCAGCTCAATCGGAAAGTTATCGGCAAAGTATTACGGTCTGTATCGTGTAACGAGAGTGCTGCGAAACAAACGATATATTGTAGAGAGGGTAGGCGATCACGAAGGCCCGGGAGAAACCAGCACAGCAGCAGAGTACATGAAAGTTTGGGTCCACGACTCAGGCTCCGACCGAAGCGACGAAGAAAACGCGGAAAATGTCTGAGGCCAGACATCGCTGCAGGACGGCCGAGTGTGGGTGACAGTGTGGGTGATGAAAGAATCGCGAAGATAAACACTGCCGAAAGGCAAGCGACCGCGAGAGCGAGAGTGAGAGAGAGTGAGAGAGAGTGAGAGCGTACGCGCGAGCGAGAGATGTGTAAAGGGCCGAAATCGGTGTGGCAATGAACGAGTGCGAGAACCGAAATATAAGAAAGCGAACGATAAAGGGATGAGTTCAGGGGGTTGGATGTGAATGTGTCATTGAGAGAAATTGTGACATTAAAAACTTGTGTGAGCACCGAAATTACGAGGGATAATATCTAAGTTGTTATTACATAACCATATCCCTACATTACTACGGGATCCAAACCAGAAAAAACCCAGGATCTGGCCAACAACTATGAGGAAAACGCGAAAGTATGAGCCAGATGATTGCAAATACCAGAACTAACCCAGACATAACCAGCGTTATCCTCTAAAATACTTATCGGAACCAGCTTCTATTGACTGTTTCAGTGTGGTACCACATTACTACGTGATCCAAACCAGAAAAGGGCCAGGGTCTGGCCAACAAGTGTGCGAAAAACGCGAAAGTATGAGCCAGATGATTGCAAATACCAAAACTAACACAGACATAACCAGCGTTATCCTTTAAAATACTAATCGGAACATGCTTTTATTGACTGTTTCAGTGTGGTACCACATTACTACGGGATCCAAATCAGAAAAAGCCCAGGATCTGGCCAACAAGAATGCGAAAAATGCGAAAGTACGAGCCAGATGGGGTCAAATCCCAGACCTAACCGAGACATAACCAGCGTTATCCTCTAAAATATTAATAGCAACCAGGTTTAATTGACAGTTTCGATGTGGTACCGCATTACTACGTGGTCCAAACCAGAAAGTGGCCAGGATCTGGCCAACAAGAATGCGTAAAATACGAAAGTACGAGCCAGATGGGGGCGAATACTAGAACTAACCCAGACATAACCAGCGTTATGCTCTAAAATACTTATCGGAACCAGCTTCTATTGACTGTTTCGGTGTGGAACCACATTACTACGGGATCCAAACCAGAAAACGGCCAGGGTCTGGCCAACAAGTGTGCGAAAAACGCGAAAGTATGAGCCAGATGATTGCAAATACCAAAACTAACACAGACATAACCAGCGTTATCCTTTAAAATACTAATCGGAACATGCTTTTATTGACTGTTTCAGTGTGGTACCACATTACTACGGGATCCAAATCAGAAAAAGCCCAGGATCTGGCCAACAAGAATGCGAAAAATGCGAAAGTACGATCCAGATGGGGGCAAATCCCAGACCTAACCGAGACATAACCGGCGTTATCCTCTAAAATATTAATCGCAACCAGGTTTAATTGACTGTTTCAGTGTGGTACCACATTACTACGTGATCCAAACCAGAAGAAGCGCAGTATCTGGCCAACAAGTATGCGAAAAATGCGAAGGTATGAGCCAGATGAGGGCAAATACCAGACCTAACCCAGACATAACCGGCGTTATCCGCTAAAATATTAATCTCAACCAGGTTTAATTGACTGTTTCGTTGTGGAACCACATTACTACGGGATCGAAACCAGAGAAAACCGAGGATCTGGCCAACAGGTATGCGAAAAATGCGGAAGTATGAGCCAGATGATTGCAAATACTAGAACTAACCCAGACATAACCAGCGTTATGCTCTAAAATACTTATCGGAACCAGCTTCTATTGACTGTTTCGGTGTGGAACCACATTACTACGGGATCCGAACCAGAAAAAAACCCAGGATATGGCCAACAAGTATGCGAAAAATGCGAAGGTATGAGCCAGATGAGGGCAAATACCAGACCTAACCCAGACATAACCGGCGTTATCCGCTAAAATATTAATCTCAACCAGGTTTAATTGACTGTTTCGTTGTGGAACCACATTACTACGGGATCCAAACCAGAGAAAACCCAGGATCTGGCCAACAGGTATGCGAAAAATGCGAAAGTATGAGCCAGATGATTGCAAATACTAGATATAACCCAGACATAACCAGCGTTATCCTCTAAAATATTAATCGCAACCAGGTTTAATTGACTGTTTCGGTGTGGTACCGCATTACTACGTGATCCAAACCAGAGAAAGGCCAGGATCTGGCCAACAAGGATGAGAAAAATGCGAAAGTACGGTCCAGATGAGGGCAAATCCCAGACCTAACCGAGACATAACCGGCGTTATCCTCTAAAATATTAATCGCAACCAGGTTTAATTGACTGTTTCGGTGTGGTAACGGATTACTACGTGATCCAAACCAGAAGAAGCCCAGTATCTGGCCAACAAGTATGCGAAAAATGCGAAATTACGAGCCAGATGAGGGCAAATACCAGACCTAGCCCAGACATAACCGGCGTTATCCGCTAAACTATTTATCGCAACCAGGTTTAATTGACTGTTTCGGTGTGATACCGCATTACTACGGGATCCAAATCAGAAAAAGCCCAGGATCTGGCCAACAAGAATGCGAAAAATGCGAAAGTACGATCCAGATGGGGGCAAATCCCAGACCTAACCGAGACATAACCGGCGTTATCCTCTAAAATATTAATCGCAACCAGGTTTAATTGACTGTTTCAGTGTGGTACCACATTACTACGTGATCCAAACCAGAAGAAGGCCAGGATCTGGCTAACAAGTATGCGAAAAATGCGAAAGTCCGAGCCAGATGAGGGCAAATACCAGACCTAACCGAGACATAACCGGCGTTATCCTCTAAAATATTAATCGCAACCAGGTTCAATTGACTGTTTCGGTGTGGAACCACATTACTGTGGGTGATGAAAGAATCGCGAAGATAAACACTGCCGAAAGGCAAGCGACCGCGAGAGCGAGAGTGAGAGAGAGTGAGAGAGAGTGGGAGCGTACGCGCGAGCGAGAGATGTGTAAAGGGCCGAAATCGGTGTGGCAATGAACGAGTGCGAGAACCGAAATATAAGAAAGCGAACGATAAAGGGATGAGTTCAGGGGGTTGGATGTGAATGTGTCATTGAGAGAAATTGTGACATTAAAAACTTGTGTGAGCACCGAAATTACGAGGGATAATATCTAAATTGTTATTACATAACCATTTCCCTACAAATTGGGGGCCCCTCCGGGATTTAACGAAATCAGAGGTGAAATTCGGTGCAACAATCTTGTTAAGTCAAGATCTAATCCAAGTATGGAGCAATACAGTGGGTTTACGGTGCAACAACTAAAAGATAAATTGCGAGAGTTAGGACAGTCTACCGCGGGCCCAAAAATAGAGCTTGTCGCCAGGCTCATGAACGTCGAGGCGGAAGGGCTGGCAGCACCCGCACCTGAAATCATGCAGGTGCCGATGGCTGCGGACTATCGCGGAGAGGACGAGAGAAGGACCGAGTGGATGCAACGCGAGATGGAGATGGCTCGGAGGGAACGCGACATGATGCAGAAGGAGCTGGAAATAGCGAGACGAGAGATCGAGGTGATGCAGCAAATGCAGCGGTTGCATTTGGCGGCAAATTCAGATCGACCAGCGATGGAGGAAGTCAGGCTGCGACAAGATATTTTACAAACATCGACGCCCGAAGAGATACATCGAACACGGATAAGCGTAACGGTGATCGCCGAATTGCTAAGCCATTTCGATGGTAACGGGCCTTACGAGCATTGGGAACGGCAATTCGAGCTACTACGAGGTGCGCATCAGCTAACGAATTGTGAAGCGATGATTTTGCTGGGATCGCGGCTGAGGGGGAAAGCAATGGAGTGGTTCCACTCTAGACCAGAATACTTCACGATGCCCGTGGACGAGTTATTAAAGGAAATGCGAGGGATGTTCCACCATCTCCCGAGCTGAGTGGCCAGGAAAAGGGAATTTGAGCAACGATATTGGAGATACGGTGAGCGGTTCAGCGATTATTATCACCAGAAGTTGATTTTAGGGAACCGTGTACCCATCGACGATGACGAAATTATCGAGTATCTTCTTGAGGGAATTCCCGATCTAATCCTACGGAACCAGGCCCGCATCGAAAGGTTCAGGACGAAGGCCGATCTTTTCGCTGCATTTGAGAAGGTGGTGCTACCGCCGAGAGCCGATGCCAGTCGAATTTCGAGGAAAACCACGGGGGTGGACGGGTACGTGGAACAGCAGCAGATCATCGAGAGGTGTCACAACTGCGGAGGGAGAGGTCATCGAGCAGACGGGTACGTGGAACAGCAGCAGATCATCGAGAGGTGTCACAACTGCGGAGGGAGAGGTCATCGAGCAGCCGAATGCCCAGCAAAGGACAGAGGGGTGAAGTGCTTTCATTGCCGAGAGTTTGGACACATCGCGTCTAGATGCCCACGAAAGACGTCAGCTGCAGTGGACAGCTATTTTGCCGAAACAACTGCGAAAGGGAAATACATTAAGTCCGTAACAATAAATAATTCAGAAATGACTGCTCTCATCGATACCGGGAGCGATGTAACGCTGATACGAGCGGACGCGTACGATAGAATAGGCGCGCCGCGTATAGAGTATAACCAAGTAAGCTTCGACGGTATAGGCTCGGTTTCAAATAAAACTTTAGGAGGATTCACAACCACCATCGAGATCGACGGGTCGTTGTACACTATTAAGGCACACGTTGTGCCCGAATCGCTCATGCGGCATAGCCTTTTGCTGGGGGCTGATTTCCTAAATAACGTACAACTAACTATCGAGCACGGGCGTGTCGAGATCCAGCAGCTGAGCAGAGTTCAGCCGACGGAGAACGACCTGACCGAAGTATTGCAAATAAACGTGTGCGAAGAAGCAAGACGAGTGGATATATCCCACATAAAAAATTCCGAGACCGCGAGCCGTGTGATGTCTATGGTGGATGGTTACGAAGCAAAGAAAATACGTGAGGTAGGGGTCGAAATGGCAATTATCTTAAAAGACGAAGAACCCGTTTATCAGCGAGCTAGGCGTCTATCCGCGGTAGAACGAGACGAGGTAAATGCGCATATACGAGAGTGGTTGCGCGACGGGATCATTCAACCCTCATTATCAGATTTTGCGAGTCCGGTCGTTCTAGTGCGGAAGAAGGACGGATCGTCACGACTATGCGTCGATTACAGGCAGCTCAATCGGAAAGTTATCGGCAAAGTATTACGGTCTGTATCGTGTAACGAGAGTGCTGCGAAACAAACGATATATTGTAGAGAGGGTAGGCGATCACGAAGGCCCGGGAGAAACCAGCACAGCAGCAGAGTACATGAAAGTTTGGGTCCACGACTCAGGCTCCGACCGAAGCGACGAAGAAAACGCGGAAAATGTCTGAGGCCAGACATCGCTGCAGGACGGCCGAGTGTGGGTGACAGTGTGGGTGATGAAAGAATCGCGAAGATAAACACTGCCGAAAGGCAAGCGACCGCGAGAGCGAGAGTGAGAGAGAGTGAGAGAGAGTGAGAGCGTACGCGCGAGCGAGAGATGTGTAAAGGGCCGAAATCGGTGTGGCAATGAACGAGTGCGAGAACCGAAATATAAGAAAGCGAACGATAAAGGGATGAGTTCAGGGGGTTGGATGTGAATGTGTCATTGAGAAAAATTGTGACATTAAAAACTTGTGTGAGCACCGAAATTACGAGGGATAATATCTAAGTTGTTATTACATAACCATATCCCTACATTACTACGGGATCCAAACCAGAAAAAACCCAGGATCTGGCCAACAACTATGAGGAAAACGCGAAAGTATGAGCCAGATGATTGCAAATACCAGAACTAACCCAGACATAACCAGCGTTATCCTCTAAAATACTTATCGGAACCAGCTTCTATTGACTGTTTCAGTGTGGTACCACATTACTACGTGATCCAAACCAGAAAAGGGCCAGGGTCTGGCCAACAAGTGTGCGAAAAACGCGAAAGTATGAGCCAGATGATTGCAAATACCAAAACTAACACAGACATAACCAGCGTTATCCTTTAAAATACTAATCGGAACATGCTTTTATTGACTGTTTCAGTGTGGTACCACATTACTACGGGATCCAAATCAGAAAAAGCCCAGGATCTGGCCAACAAGAATGCGAAAAATGCGAAAGTACGATCCAGATGGGGGCAAATCCCAGACCTAACCGAGACATAACCGGTGTTATCCTCTAAAATATTAATCGCAACCAGGTTTAATTGACTGTTTCAGTGTGGCACCACATTACTACGTGATCCAAACCAGAAAAAGCCCAGGGTCTGGCCAACAAGTATGCGAAAAACGCGAATGTATGAGCCAGATGATTGCAAATACCAGAACTAACTCAGACATAACCAGCGTTATCCTCTAAAATACTGATCGGAACCAGCTTCTATTGACTGTTTCAGTGTGGTACCACGTTACTACGTGATCCAAACCAGAAAAAGGCCAGGATCTGGCTAACAAGTATGCGAAAAATGCGAAAGTCCGAGCCAGATGAGGGCAAATACCAGACCTAACCCAGACATAACCGGCGTTATCCGCTAAAATATTAATCTCAACCAGGTTTAATTGACTGTTTCGTTGTGGAACCACATTACTACGGGATCCAAACCAGAGAAAACCCAGGATCTGGCCAACAGGTATGCGAAAAATGCGAAAGTATGAGCCAGATGATTGCAAATACTAGATATAACCCAGACATAACCAGCGTTATCCTCTAAAATATTAATCGCAACCAGGTTTAATTGACTGTTTCGGTGTGGTACCGCATTACTACGTGATCCAAACCAGAGAAAGGCCAGGATCTGGCCAACAAGGATGAGAAAAATGCGAAAGTACGGTCCAGATGAGGGCAAATCCCAGACCTAACCGAGACATAACCGGCGTTATCCTCTAAAATATTAATCGCAACCAGGTTTAATTGACTGTTTCGGTGTGGTAACGGATTACTACGTGATCCAAACCAGAAGAAGCCCAGTATCTGGCCAACAAGTATGCGAAAAATGCGAAATTACGAGCCAGATGAGGGCAAATACCAGACCTAGCCCAGACATAACCGGCGTTATCCGCTAAACTATTTATCGCAACCAGGTTTAATTGACTGTTTCGGTGTGATACCGCATTACTACGGGATCCAAATCAGAAAAAGCCCAGGATCTGGCCAACAAGAATGCGAAAAATGCGAAAGTACGATCCAGATGGGGGCAAATCCCAGACCTAACCGAGACATAACCGGCGTTATCCTCTAAAATATTAATCGCAACCAGGTTTAATTGACTGTTTCAGTGTGGTACCACATTACTACGTGATCCAAACCAGAAGAAGGCCAGGATCTGGCTAACAAGTATGCGAAAAATGCGAAAGTCCGTGCCAGATGAGGGCAAATACCAGACCTAACCGAGACATAACCGGCGTTATCCTCTAAAATATTAATCGCAACCAGGTTCAATTGACTGTTTCGGTGTGGAACCACATTACTGTGGGTGATGAAAGAATCGCGAAGATAAACACTGCCGAAAGGCAAGCGACCGCGAGAGCGAGAGTGAGAGAGAGTGAGAGAGAGTGAGAGCGTACGCGCGAGCGAGAGATGTGTAAAGGGCCGAAATCGGTGTGGCAATGAACGAGTGCGAGAACCGAAATATAAGAAAGCGAACGATAAAGGGATGAGTTCAGGGGGTTGGATGTGAATGTGTCATTGAGAGAAATTGTGACATTAAAAACTTGTGTGAGCACCGAAATTACGAGGGATAATATCTAAATTGTTATTACATAACCATTTCCCTACAAATTGGGGGCCCCTCCGGGATTTAACGAAATCAGAGGTGAAATTCGGTGCAACAATCTTGTTAAGTCAAGATCTAATCCAAGTATGGAGCAATACAGTGGGTTTACGGTGCAACAACTAAAAGATAAATTGCGAGAGTTAGGACAGTCTACCGCGGGCCCAAAAATAGAGCTTGTCGCCAGGCTCATGAACGTCGAGGCGGAAGGGCTGGCAGCACCCGCACCTGAAATCATGCAGGTGCCGATGGCTGCGGACTATCGCGGAGAGGACGAGAGAAGGACCGAGTGGATGCAACGCGAGATGGAGATGGCTCGGAGGGAACGCGACATGATGCAGAAGGAGCTGGAAATAGCGAGACGAGAGATCGAGGTGATGCAGCAAATGCAGCGGTTGCATTTGGCGGCAAATTCAGATCGACCAGCGATGGAGGAAGTCAGGCTGCGACAAGATATTTTACAAACATCGACGCCCGAAGAGATACATCGAACACGGATAAGCGTAACGGTGATCGCCGAATTGCTAAGCCATTTCGATGGTAACGGGCCTTACGAGCATTGGGAACGGCAATTCGAGCTACTACGAGGTGCGCATCAGCTAACGAATTGTGAAGCGATGATTTTGCTGGGATCGCGGCTGAGGGGGAAAGCAATGGAGTGGTTCCACTCTAGACCAGAATACTTCACGATGCCCGTGGACGAGTTATTAAAGGAAATGCGAGGGATGTTCCACCATCTCCCGAGCTGAGTGGCCAGGAAAAGGGAATTTGAGCAACGATATTGGAGATACGGTGAGCGGTTCAGCGATTATTATCACCAGAAGTTGATTTTAGGGAACCGTGTACCCATCGACGATGACGAAATTATCGAGTATCTTCTTGAGGGAATTCCCGATCTAATCCTACGGAACCAGGCCCGCATCGAAAGGTTCAGGACGAAGGCCGATCTTTTCGCTGCATTTGAGAAGGTGGTGCTACCGCCGAGAGCCGATGCCAGTCGAATTTCGAGGAAAACCACGGGGGTGGACGGGTACGTGGAACAGCAGCAGATCATCGAGAGGTGTCACAACTGCGGAGGGAGAGGTCATCGAGCAGACGGGTACGTGGAACAGCAGCAGATCATCGAGAGGTGTCACAACTGCGGAGGGAGAGGTCATCGAGCAGCCGAATGCCCAGCAAAGGACAGAGGGGTGAAGTGCTTTCATTGCCGAGAGTTTGGACACATCGCGTCTAGATGCCCACGAAAGACGTCAGCTGCAGTGGACAGCTATTTTGCCGAAACAACTGCGAAAGGGAAATACATTAAGTCCGTAACAATAAATAATTCAGAAATGACTGCTCTCATCGATACCGGGAGCGATGTAACGCTGATACGAGCGGACGCGTACGATAGAATAGGCGCGCCGCGTATAGAGTATAACCAAGTAAGCTTCGACGGTATAGGCTCGGTTTCAAATAAAACTTTAGGAGGATTCACAACCACCATCGAGATCGACGGGTCGTTGTACACTATTAAGGCACACGTTGTGCCCGAATCGCTCATGCGGCATAGCCTTTTGCTGGGGGCTGATTTCCTAAATAACGTACAACTAACTATCGAGCACGGGCGTGTCGAGATCCAGCAGCTGAGCAGAGTTCAGCCGACGGAGAACGACCTGACCGAAGTATTGCAAATAAACGTGTGCGAAGAAGCAAGACGAGTGGATATATCCCACATAAAAAATTCCGAGACCGCGAGCCGTGTGATGTCTATGGTGGATGGTTACGAAGCAAAGAAAATACGTGAGGTAGGGGTCGAAATGGCAATTATCTTAAAAGACGAAGAACCCGTTTATCAGCGAGCTAGGCGTCTATCCGCGGTAGAACGAGACGAGGTAAATGCGCATATACGAGAGTGGTTGCGCGACGGGATCATTCAACCCTCATTATCAGATTTTGCGAGTCCGGTCGTTCTAGTGCGGAAGAAGGACGGATCGTCACGACTATGCGTCGATTACAGGCAGCTCAATCGGAAAGTTATCGGCAAAGTATTACGGTCTGTATCGTGTAACGAGAGTGCTGCGAAACAAACGATATATTGTAGAGAGGGTAGGCGATCACGAAGGCCCGGGAGAAACCAGCACAGCAGCAGAGTACATGAAAGTTTGGGTCCACGACTCAGGCTCCGACCGAAGCGACGAAGAAAACGCGGAAAATGTCTGAGGCCAGACATCGCTGCAGGACGGCCGAGTGTGGGTGACAGTGTGGGTGATGAAAGAATCGCGAAGATAAACACTGCCGAAAGGCAAGCGACCGCGAGAGCGAGAGTGAGAGAGAGTGAGAGAGAGTGAGAGCGTACGCGCGAGCGAGAGATGTGTAAAGGGCCGAAATCGGTGTGGCAATGAACGAGTGCGAGAACCGAAATATAAGAAAGCGAACGATAAAGGGATGAGTTCAGGGGGTTGGATGTGAATGTGTCATTGAGAAAAATTGTGACATTAAAAACTTGTGTGAGCACCGAAATTACGAGGGATAATATCTAAGTTGTTATTACATAACCATATCCCTACATTACTACGGGATCCAAACCAGAAAAAACCCAGGATCTGGCCAACAACTATGAGGAAAACGCGAAAGTATGAGCCAGATGATTGCAAATACCAGAACTAACCCAGACATAACCAGCGTTATCCTCTAAAATACTTATCGGAACCAGCTTCTATTGACTGTTTCAGTGTGGTACCACATTACTACGTGATCCAAACCAGAAAAGGGCCAGGGTCTGGCCAACAAGTGTGCGAAAAACGCGAAAGTATGAGCCAGATGATTGCAAATACCAAAACTAACACAGACATAACCAGCGTTATCCTTTAAAATACTAATCGGAACATGCTTTTATTGACTGTTTCAGTGTGGTACCACATTACTACGGGATCCAAATCAGAAAAAGCCCAGGATCTGGCCAACAAGAATGCGAAAAATGCGAAAGTACGATCCAGATGGGGGCAAATCCCAGACCTAACCGAGACATAACCGGTGTTATCCTCTAAAATATTAATCGCAACCAGGTTTAATTGACTGTTTCAGTGTGGCACCACATTACTACGTGATCCAAACCAGAAAAAGCCCAGGGTCTGGCCAACAAGTATGCGAAAAACGCGAATGTATGAGCCAGATGATTGCAAATACCAGAACTAACTCAGACATAACCAGCGTTATCCTCTAAAATACTGATCGGAACCAGCTTCTATTGACTGTTTCAGTGTGGTACCACGTTACTACGTGATCCAAACCAGAAAAAGGCCAGGATCTGGCCAACAAGTATGCGAAAAACGTGAAAGTACGAGTCAGATGAGGACAAATCCCAGACCTACCCGAGACATAACCGGCGTTATCCTCTAAAATATTAATCGCAACCAGTTTAATTGACTGTTTCGGTGTGGTACCGCATTACTACGTGATCTAAACCAGAGAAAACCCAGGATACGGCCAACAAGTATGCGAAAAATGCGAAGGTATGAGCCAGATGAGGGCAAATACCAGACCTAACCCAGACATAACCGGCGTTATCCGCTAAAATATTAATCTCAACCAGGTTTAATTGACTGTTTCGTTGTGGAACCACATTACTACGGGATCGAAACCAGAGAAAACCCAGGATCATGCCAACAGGTATGCGAAAAATGCGAAAGTATGAGCCAGATGATTGCAAATACTAGAACTAACCCAGCCATAACCAGCGTTATGCTCTAAAATACTTATCGGAACCAGCTTCTATTGACTGTTTCGGTGTGGAACCACATTACTACGGGTTCCAAACCAGAAAAAAACCCAGGATATGGCCAACAAGTATGCGAAAAATGCGAAGGTATGAGCCAGAAGAGGGCAAATACCAGACCTAACCCAGACATAACCGGCGTTATCCGCTAAAATATTAATCGAAACCAGGTTTAATTGACTGTTTCGGTGTGGTACCGCATTACTACGTGATCCAAACCAGAAAAAACACAGGATCTGGCCAACAGGTATGCGAAAAATGCGAAAGTATGAGCCAGATGATTGCAAATACTAGATATAACCCTGACATAACCAGCGTTATCCTCTAAAATATTAATCGCAACCAGGTTTAATTGACTGTTTCGGTGTGGTACCGCATTACTACGTGATCCAAACCAGAAAAAACCCAGGATCTGGCCAACAAGTATGCGAAAAACGCGAAAGTATGTGCCAGATGATAGCAAATACCAGAACGAACCCAGACATAACCAGCGTTATCCTCTAAAATACTTATAGGAACCAGCATCTATTGACTGTTTCAGTGTGGTACCACATTACTACGTGATCCAAACCAGAAAAGGGCCAGGGTCTGGCCAACAAGTATGCGAAAAATGGGAAAGTCCGAGCCAGATGAGGGCAAATACCAGACCTAACCGAGACATAACCGGCGTTATCCTCTAAAATATTAATCGCAACCAGGTTCTATTGACTGTTTCGGTGTGGAACCTCATTACTACGGGATCCAAACCAAAAAAAACCCAGGATCTGGCCAACAACTATGAGAAAAACGCGAAAGTACGAGCCAGATGGGGGCAAATCCCAGACCTAACCGAGACATAACCAGCGTTATCCTCTAAAATATTAATCGCAACCAGGTTTAATTGACTGTTTCGGTGTTGTACCGCATTACTACGTGATCCAAACCAGAAAGAGGCCAGGATCTGGCCAACACGAATGCGAAAAAGGCGAAAGTACGAGCCAGATGTGGGCAAATCCCAGAACTACCCGAGACATAACCGGCGTTATCCTCTAAAATATTAATCGCAACCAGGTTTATTTGACTGTTTCAGTGTGGTACCACATTACTACGTGGTCCAAACCAGAAAAAGCCCAGGATCTGGCCAACAAGTATGCGAAAAACGCGAATGTATGAGCCAGATGATTGCATATACCAGAACTAACCCAGACATAACCAGAGTTATCCTCTAAAATACTGATCGGAACCAGCTTCTATTGACTGTTTCAGCGTGGTACCACATTACTACGTGATCCAAACCAGAAAAAGGCCAGGATCTGGCCAACAAGTATGCGAAAAATGTGAAAGTACGAGCCAGATGAGTACAAATCCCAAACCTACCCGAGACATAACCGGCGTTATCCTCTAAAATGTTAATCTCAACCAGGTTTAATTGACTGTTTCGTTGTGGAACCACATTACTACGGGATCCAAACCAGAGAAAACCCAGGATCTGGCCAACAAGTATGCGAAAAATGCGAAAGTATGAGCGAGATGATTGCAAATACCAGAACTAACCCAGACATAACCGGCGTTATCCCCTAAAATATTAAAAGCAACCAGGTTTGATTGACTGTTTCGGTCTGGTACCGCATTGCTACGATGATCCAAACCAGAAAAAGGCCATGATCTGGCCAATAAGTATGCGAAAAATGCGGAAGTATGAGCCAGATGATTGCAAATACCAGGCCTAACCGAGACATAACCGGCGTTATCCTCTAAAATATTAATCGCAACCAGGTTCAATTGACTGTTTCGGTGTGGAACCACATTACTACGGGATCCAAACCAGAAAAAACCCGGGATCTGGCCAATAACTATGAGAAAAACGCGAAAGTATGAGCCAGATGATTGCAAATACCAGAACTATCACAGACATAACCAGCGTTATCCCCCAAAATACTAATCGGAACCTGCTTTTATTGACTGTTTCAGTGTGGTACCACATTACTACGGGATCCAAATCAGAAAAAGCCCAGGATCTGGCCAACAAGAATGCCAAAAATGCGAAAGTACGAGCCAGATGGGGTCAAATCCCAGACCTAACCGAGACATAACCAGCGTTATCCTCTAAAATATTAATAGCAACCAGGTTCAATTGACAGTTTCGATGTGGTACCGCATTACTACGTGATCCAAACCAGAAAGTGGCCAGGATCTGGCCAACAAGAATGCGTAAAATACGAAAGTACGAGCCAGATGGGGGCAAATCCCAGACCTAACCGAGACATAACCAGCGTTATCCTCTAAAATATTAATAGCAACCAGGTTTAATTGACTGTTTCAGTGTGGTACCGCATTACTACGTGATCCAAACCTGAAAAAGCCCAGGATCTGGCCAACAAGTATGCGAAAAACGCGAAAGTATGAGCCAGACGATTGCAAATACCACAACTATGCCTGACATAACCAGCGTTGTCCTCTAAAATACGAATCGGAACATGCTTTTAATGACTGTTTCAGTGTGATGACACATTACTACGAGATCCAAACCAGAAAAATCCCACGATTGGGCCAACAAGAATGCGAGAAACGCGCAAGTACGAGCAACATGAGGGAAAATCCCAGACCTAACCCAGGCATAACCGGCGTTGTCCTCTAAAATATTAATCGCAACCAGGTTTAATTGACTGTTTCAGTGTGGTACCACATTACTACGTGATCCAAACCAGAAAAAGCCTGGGATCTGGCCAACAAGTATGCGAAAAATGCGAAAGTATGAGCCAGATGATTGCAAATACCAGAACAATCCCAGGCATAACCAGCGTTATCCTCTAAATACTAAGCGGAACCAGCTTTTATTGACAGTGTGGTACCACATTACTACGTGATCCAAACCAGAAAAAGCCCAGGATCTGGCCAACAAGTATGCGAAACGTGCGAAAGTACGAGGCAGATGAGGGCAAATCCCAGACAAAACCGTGACATAACCGGCGTTATCCACTAAAATATTTATCGCAACCAGGTTTAATTGACTGTTTCGGTGTGGTACCGCATTACTACGTGATCCAAACCATAAAAAGGCTAGGATGAGGCCAACAAGTAAGCGAAAGATGCGAAAGTACGAGCGACATGAGGGCAAATACCAGACCTAACCTAGACATAACCGGCGTTATCCTCTAAAATATTAATCGCAACCAGGTTTAATTGACTGTTTCGGTGTGGAACCACAATACGACTGGATCCAATCTACAAAAGACCCAGGATCTGGCCAACAACTATGAGAAGAACGCGAAAGTATGAGCCAGATGATTGCAAATACCAGAACTAACCCAGACATAACCAGCGTTATCCTCTAAAATACTTATCGGAACCAGCTTCTATTGACTGTTTCAGTGTGGTACCACATTACTACGTGATCCAAACCAGAAAAGGGCCAGGGTCTGGCCAACAAGTGAGCGAAAAACGTGAAAGTATGAGCCAGATGATTGCAAATACCAGAACTAACACAGACATAACCAGCGTTATCCTCTAAAATACTTAGCGGAACATGCTTTTCATGACTGTTTCAGTGTGGTAACACATTACTACGAGATCCAAACCATAAAAATCCCAGGATCGGGCCAACAAGAATGCGAGAAACGTGAAAGTACGAGTCAGGTGAGGAAAAATCCCAGACCTACCCGAGACATAACCGGCGTTATCCTCTAAAATATTAATCGCATCCAGTTTAATTGACTGTTTCGGTGTGGAACCTCATTACTACGGGATCCAAAACAGAAAAAGCACAGGATCTGGCCAACAAGTATGCGAAAAACGCGGAAGTATGTGCCAGATGATAGCAAATACCAGAACTAATCCAGACATAACCAGCGTTATCCTCTAAAATATTAATCGCAACCAGGTTTAATTGACTGTTTCAGTCTGGTACCGCATTACTACGGGATCCAAACCAGAAAAAACCCAGGATCTGGCCAACAGGTATGCGAAAAATGCGAAGGTATGAGCCAGATGAGGGCAAATACCAGACCTAACCCAGACATAACCGGCGTTATCCGCTAAAATATTAATCTCAACCAGGTTTAATTGACTGTTTCGTTGTGGTACCACATTACTACGGGATCCAAACCAGAGAAAACCCAGGATCTGGCCAACAGGTATGCGAAAAATGCGAAAGTATGAGCCAGATGGTTGCAAATACCAGAACTAACCCAGACATAACCAGCGTTATCCTCTAAAATACATATCGGAACATGCTTTTAATGACTGTTTCAGTGTGGTACCACATTACTACGTGATCCAAACCAGAAAAAGCCCAGGATCGGGCCAACAAGAGTGCGAAAAATGCGAAAGTACGAGCCAGATGAGGGAAAATCCCAGACCTAACCGAGACGTAACCGGCGTTATCCCCTAAAATATTAATCGCAACCAGGTTTAATTGACTGTTTCAGTGTGGTACTGCATTCCTACGTGATCCAGACCAGAAAAAGGCCAGGATCTGGCCAACAAGTATGCGAAAAACGTGAAAGTACGAGTCAGATGAGGACAAATCCCGGACCTAGCCGAGACATAACCGGCGTTATCCTGTAAAATATTGATCGCAACCAGTTTAATTGACTGTTTCGGTGTGGAACCTCATTACTACGTGATCCAAACCAGATAAAGCCCAGGATCTGGCCAACAAGTATGCGAAAAACGCGAAAGTACGATCCAGATGAGGGTAAATCCCAGACCTAACCGAGACATAACCGGCGTTATCCTCTAAAATATTAATCGCAACCAGGTTTAATTGACTGTTTCGTTGTGGAACCACATTACAACGTGATCCAAACCAGAAAAAGTCCAGGATCTGGCCAACAAGTATGCGAAAAATGCGAAATTATGAGCCAGATGATTGCAAATACCAGAACTATGCCTGACATAAACAGCGTTATCCTCTAAAATACGAATCAGAACATGTTTTTAATGACTGTTTCAGTGTGGTACCACATTACTACGTGATCCAAACCAGAAAAAGGCCAGGATCTGGCCAACAAGTATGCGAAAATCGTGAAAGTACGAGCCAGATGAGGACAAATCCCAGACCTACCCGAGACATAACCGGCGTTATCCTCTAAAATATTAATCTCAACCAGGTTTAATTGACTGTTTCGTTGTGGAACCACACTACTACGGGATCCAAACCAGAAAAAACCCAGGATCTGGCCAACAAGAATGCGAAAAATGCGAAAGTATGAGTCAGATAATTGCAAATACCAGAACTATCCCAGGCATAACCAGCGTTATCCTCTAAAATATTATTCGCAACCAGGTTTAATTGACTGTTTCGGTGTGGTACCACATTACTACGTGGTCCAAGCCAGAAAAAGGCCAGGATCTGGCCAACAAGAATGCGAAAAATGCGAAAGTACGCGCCAGATGAGGGCAAATACCAGACCTAACCGAGACATTACCGGCGTTATCCTATAAAATATTAATCGCAACCAGGTTTAATTGACTGTTTCGGTGTGGTACCGCATTACTACGTGATCCAAACCAGAAAAAGGCCAGGACCTGGCCAACAAGTATGCGAAAAATGCGAAAGTACGTGCCAGATGAGGGCAAATACAAGACCTAACCCAGACATAACCGGCGTTATCCTCTAAAATACTGATCGGAACCAGCTTCTATTGACTGTTTCTGTGTGGTTCCACATTACTACGTGATCCAAACCAGAAAAAGGCCAGGATCTGGCCAACAAGTATGCGAAAAATGCGAAAGTATGAGCCAGATGATTGCAAATACCAGAACTAACCCAGACATAACCGGCGTTATCCTATAAAATATTAATCGCAACCAGGTTTAATTGACTGTTTCGGTGTGGTACCGCATTACTACGTGATCCAAACCAGAGAAAGGCCAGGATCTGGCCAACAAGGATGAGAAAAATGCGAAAGTATGAGCCAGATGGGGGCAAATCCCAGACCTAACCGAGACATAACCGGCGTTATCCTCTAAAATATTAATCGCAACCAGGTTTAATTGACTGTTTCGGTGTGGTACCGCATTACTACGTGATCTAAACCAGAAAAAGGCCATGATCTGGCCAACAAGTATGCGAAATATGCGAAAGTATGAGCCAGATGTTTGCAAATACCAGAACTGACTCAGACATAACCAGCGTTATCCTCTAAAATACTGATCGGGACCAGCTTCTATTGACTGTTTCAGTGTGGCACCGCATTACTACGTGATCCAAACCAGAAAAAGGCCAGGATCTGGCCAACAAGTATGCGAAAAACGTGAAAGTACGAGTCAGATGAGGACAAATCCCAGACCTAGCCGAGACATAACCGGCGTTATCCTCTAAAATATTGATCGCAACCAGTTTAATTGACTGTTTCGGTGTGGAACCTCATTACTACGTGATCCAAACCAGATAAAGCCCAGGATCTGGCCAACAAGTATGCGAAAAACGTGAAAGTACGAGTCAGATGAGGACAAATCCCAGACCTAGCCGAGACATAACCGGCGTTATCCTCTAAAATATTGATCGCAACCAGGTTTAATTGACTGTTTCGTTGTGGAACCACATTACTACGTGATCCATACCAGAAAAAGGCCAGGATCTGGCCAACAAGTATGCGAAAAATGCGAAATTATGAGCCAGATGATTGCAAATACCAGAACTATGCCTGACATAAACAGCGTTATCCTCTAAAATACGAATCAGAACATGTTTTTAATGACTGTTTCGTTGTGGAACCACATTACTACGTGATCCAAACCAGAAAAAGGCCAGGATCTGGCCAACAAGTATGCGAAAAATGCGAAATTATGAGCCAGATGATTGCAAATACCAGAACTATGCCTGACATAAACAGCGTTATCCTCTAAAATACGAATCAGAACATGTTTTTAATGACTGTTTCAGTGTGGTACCACATTACTACGTGATCCAAACCAGAAAAAGGCCAGGATCTGGCCAACAAGTATGCGAAAAACGTGAAAGTACGAGCCAGATGAGGGCAAATACCAGACCTACCCGAGACATTACCGGCGTTATCCTCTAAAATATTGATCTCAATCAGGTTTAATTGACTGTTTCGTTGTGGAACCACACTACTACGGGATCCAAACCAGAAAAAACCCAGGATCTGGCCAACAAGAATGCGAAAAATGCGAAAGTATGAGCCAGATAATTGCAAATACCAGAACTATCCCAGGCATAACCAGCGTTATCCTCTAAAATATTATTCGCAACCAGGTTTAATTGACTGTTTCGGTGTGGTACCACATTACTACGTGGTCCAAGCCAGAAAAAGGCCAGGATCTGGCCAACACGAATGCGAAAAATGCGAAAGTACGCGCCAGATGAGGGCAAATACCAGACCTAACCGAGACATTACCGGCGTTATCCTCTAAAATATTAATCGCAACCACGTTTAATTGACTGTTTCGGTGTGGTACCGCATTACTACGTGATCCAAACCAGAAAAAGGCCAGGATCTGGCCAACAAGTATGCGAAAAATGCGAAAGTACGTGCCAGATGAGGGCAAATACAAGACCTAACCCAGACATAACCGGCGTTAGCCTCTAAAATACTGATCGGAACCAGCTTCTATTGACTGTTTCAGTGTGGTTCCACATTACTACGTGATCCAAACCAGAAAAAGGCCAGGATCTGGCCAACAAGTATGCGAAAAACGTGAAAGTACGAGTCAGATGAGGACAAATCCCGGACCTAGCCGAGACATAACCGGCGTTATCCTGTAAAATATTGATCGCAACCAGTTTAATTGACTGTTTCGGTGTGGAACCTCATTACTACGTGATCCAAACCAGATAAAGCCCAGGATCTGGCCAACAAGTATGCGAAAAACGCGAAAGTACGATCCAGATGAGGGTAAATCCCAGACCTAACCGAGACATAACCGGCGTTATCCTCTAAAATATTAATCGCAACCAGGTTTAATTGACTGTTTCGTTGTGGAACCACATTACAACGTGATCCAAACCAGAAAAAGTCCAGGATCTGGCCAACAAGTATGCGAAAAATGCGAAATTATGAGCCAGATGATTGCAAATACCAGAACTATGCCTGACATAAACAGCGTTATCCTCTAAAATACGAATCAGAACATGTTTTTAATGACTGTTTCAGTGTGGTACCACATTACTACGTGATCCAAACCAGAAAAAGGCCAGGATCTGGCCAACAAGTATGCGAAAAACGTGAAAGTACGAGCCAGATGAGGACAAATCCCAGACCTACCCGAGACATAACCGGCGTTATCCTCTAAAATATTAATCTCAACCAGTTTAATTGACTGTTTCGGTGTGGAACCTCATTACTACGTGATCCAAACCAGATAAAGCCCAGGATCTGGCCAACAAGTATGCGAAAAACGTGAAAGTACGAGTCAGATGAGGACAAATCCCAGACCTAGCCGAGACATAACCGGCGTTATCCTCTAAAATATTGATCGCAACCAGGTTTAATTGACTGTTTCGTTGTGGAACCACATTACTACGTGATCCATACCAGAAAAAGGCCAGGATCTGGCCAACAAGTATGCGAAAAATGCGAAATTATGAGCCAGATGATTGCAAATACCAGAACTATGCCTGACATAAACAGCGTTATCCTCTAAAATACGAATCAGAACATGTTTTTAATGACTGTTTCGTTGTGGAACCACATTACTACGTGATCCAAACCAGAAAAAGGCCAGGATCTGGCCAACAAGTATGCGAAAAATGCGAAATTATGAGCCAGATGATTGCAAATACCAGAACTATGCCTGACATAAACAGCGTTATCCTCTAAAATACGAATCAGAACATGTTTTTAATGACTGTTTCAGTGTGGTACCACATTACTACGTGATCCAAACCAGAAAAAGGCCAGGATCTGGCCAACAAGTATGCGAAAAACGTGAAAGTACGAGCCAGATGAGGGCAAATACCAGACCTACCCGAGACATTACCGGCGTTATCCTCTAAAATATTGATCTCAATCAGGTTTAATTGACTGTTTCGTTGTGGAACCACACTACTACGGGATCCAAACCAGAAAAAACCCAGGATCTGGCCAACAAGAATGCGAAAAATGCGAAAGTATGAGCCAGATAATTGCAAATACCAGAACTATCCCAGGCATAACCAGCGTTATCCTCTAAAATATTATTCGCAACCAGGTTTAATTGACTGTTTCGGTGTGGTACCACATTACTACGTGGTCCAAGCCAGAAAAAGGCCAGGATCTGGCCAACACGAATGCGAAAAATGCGAAAGTACGCGCCAGATGAGGGCAAATACCAGACCTAACCGAGACATTACCGGCGTTATCCTCTAAAATATTAATCGCAACCACGTTTAATTGACTGTTTCGGTGTGGTACCGCATTACTACGTGATCCAAACCAGAAAAAGGCCAGGATCTGGCCAACAAGTATGCGAAAAATGCGAAAGTACGTGCCAGATGAGGGCAAATACAAGACCTAACCCAGACATAACCGGCGTTAGCCTCTAAAATACTGATCGGAACCAGCTTCTATTGACTGTTTCAGTGTGGTTCCACATTACTACGTGATCCAAACCAGAAAAAGGCCAGGATCTGGCCAACAAGTATGCGAAAAACGTGAAAGTACGAGTCAGATGAGGACAAATCCCGGACCTAGCCGAGACATAACCGGCGTTATCCTGTAAAATATTGATCGCAACCAGTTTAATTGACTGTTTCGGTGTGGAACCTCATTACTACGTGATCCAAACCAGATAAAGCCCAGGATCTGGCCAACAAGTATGCGAAAAACGCGAAAGTACGATCCAGATGAGGGTAAATCCCAGACCTAACCGAGACATAACCGGCGTTATCCTCTAAAATATTAATCGCAACCAGGTTTAATTGACTGTTTCGTTGTGGAACCACATTACAACGTGATCCAAACCAGAAAAAGTCCAGGATCTGGCCAACAAGTATGCGAAAAATGCGAAATTATGAGCCAGATGATTGCAAATACCAGAACTATGCCTGACATAAACAGCGTTATCCTCTAAAATACGAATCAGAACATGTTTTTAATGACTGTTTCAGTGTGGTACCACATTACTACGTGATCCAAACCAGAAAAAGGCCAGGATCTGGCCAACAAGTATGCGAAAAACGTGAAAGTACGAGCCAGATGAGGACAAATCCCAGACCTACCCGAGACATAACCGGCGTTATCCTCTAAAATATTAATCTCAACCAGGTTTAATTGACTGTTTCGTTGTGGAACCACACTACTACGGGATCCAAACCAGAAAAAACCCAGGATCTGGCCAACAAGAATGCGAAAAATGCGAAAGTATGAGTCAGATAATTGCAAATACCAGATCTATCCCAGGCATAACCAGCGTTATCCTCTAAAATATTATTCGCAACCAGGTTTAATTGACTGTTTCGGTGTGGTACCACATTACTACGTGGTCCAAGCCAGAAAAAGGCCAGGATCTGGCCAACAAGAATGCGAAAAATGCGAAAGTACGCGCCAGATGAGGGCAAATACCAGACCTAACCGAGACATTACCGGCGTTATCCTATAAAATATTAATCGCAACCAGGTTTAATTGACTGTTTCGGTGTGGTACCGCATTACTACGTGATCCAAACCAGAAAAAGGCCAGGACCTGGCCAACAAGTATGCGAAAAATGCGAAAGTACGTGCCAGATGAGGGCAAATACAAGACCTAACCCAGACATAACCGGCGTTATCCTCTAAAATACTGATCGGAACCAGCTTCTATTGACTGTTTCTGTGTGGTTCCACATTACTACGTGATCCAAACCAGAAAAAGGCCAGGATCTGGCCAACAAGTATGCGAAAAACGTGAAAGTACGAGCCAGATGAGGACAAATCCCAGTCCTACCCGAGACATAACCGGCGTTATCCTCCAAAATATTAATCTCAACCAGGTTTATTTGACTGTTTCGTTGTGGAACCACATTACTACGGGATCCAAACCAGAAAAAACCCAGGATCTGGCCAACAAAAATGCGAAAAATGCGAAAGTATGAGCCAGATGATTGCAAATACCAGAACTAACCCAGACACAACCGGCGTTATCCTATAAAATATTAATCGCAACCAGGTTTAATTGACTGTTTCGGTGTGGAACCACATTACAACGTGATCCAAACCAGAAAAAGTCCAGGATCTGGCCAACAAGTATGCGAAAAATGCGAAATTATGAGCCAGATGATTGCAAATTCCAGAACTATGCCTGACATAAACAGCGTTATCCTCTAAAATACGAATCAGAACATGTTTTTAATGACTGTTTCAGTGTGGTACCACATTACTACGTGATCCAAACCAGAAAAAGGCCAGGATCTGGCCAACAAGTATGCGAAAAACGTGAAAGTACGAGCCAGATGAGGACAAATCCCAGACCTACCCGAGACATAACCGGCGTTATCCTCTAAAATATTAATCTCAACCAGGTTTAATTGACTGTTTCGTTGTGGAACCACACTACTACGGGATCCAAACCAGAAAAAACCCAGGATCTGGCCAACAAGAATGCGAAAAATGCGAAAGTATGAGTCAGATAATTGCAAATACCAGAACTATCCCAGGCATAACCAGCGTTATCCTCTAAAATATTATTCGCAACCAGGTTTAATTGACTGTTTCGTTGTGGAACCACATTACTACGTGATCCATACCAGAAAAAGGCCAGGATCTGGCCAACAAGTATGCGAAAAATGCGAAATTATGAGCCAGATGATTGCAAATACCAGAACTATGCCTGACATAAACAGCGTTATCCTCTAAAATACGAATCAGAACATGTTTTTAATGACTGTTTCAGTGTGGTACCACATTACTACGTGATCCAAACCAGAAAAAGGCCAGGATCTGGCCAACAAGTATGCGAAAAACGTGAAAGTACGAGCCAGATGTGGGCAAATACCAGACCTACCCGAGACATTACCGGCGTTATCCTCTAAAATATTGATCTCAATCAGGTTTAATTGACTGTTTCGTTGTGGAACCACACTACTACGGGATCCAAACCAGAAAAAACCCAGGATCTGGCCAACAAGAATGCGAAAAATGCGAAAGTATGAGCCAGATAATTGCAAATACCAGAACTATCCCAGGCATAACCAGCGTTATCCTCTAAAATATTATTCGCAACCAGGTTTAATTGACTGTTTCGGTGTGGTACCACATTACTACGTGGTCCAAGCCAGAAAAAGGCCAGGATCTGGCCAACACGAATGCGAAAAATGCGAAAGTACGCGCCAGATGAGGGCAAATACCAGACCTAACCGAGACATTACCGGCGTTATCCTCTAAAATATTAATCGCAACCAGGTTTAATTGACTGTTTCGGTGTGGTACCGCATTACTACGTGATCCAAACCAGAAAAAGGCCAGGACCTGGCCAACAAGTATGCGAAAAATGCGAAAGTACGTGCCAGATGAGGGCAAATACAAGACCTAACCCAGACATAACCGGCGTTATCCTCTAAAATACTGATCGGAACCAGCTTCTATTGACTGTTTCTGTGTGGTTCCACATTACTACGTGATCCAAACCAGAAAAAGGCCAGGATCTGGCCAACAAGTATGCGAAAAACGTGAAAGTACGAGCCAGATGAGGACAAATCCCAGTCCTACCCGAGACATAACCGGCGTTATCCTGCAAAATATTAATCTCAACCAGGTTTATTTGACTGTTTCGGTGTGGTACCGCATTACTACGTGATCCAAACCAGAAAAAGGCCAGGATCTGGCCAACAAGTATGCGAAAAATGCGAAAGTACGTGCCAGATGAGGGCAAATACAAGACCTAACCCAGACATAACCGGCGTTAGCCTCTAAAATACTGATCGGAACCAGCTTCTATTGACTGTTTCAGTGTGGTTCCACATTACTACGTGATCCAAACCAGAAAAAGGCCAGGATCTGGCCAACAAGTATGCGAAAAACGTGAAAGTACGAGTCAGATGAGGACAAATCCCGGACCTAGCCGAGACATAGCCGGCGTTATCCTGTAAAATATTGATCGCAACCAGTTTAATTGACTGTTTCGGTGTGGAACCTCATTACTACGTGATCCAAACCAGATAAAGCCCAGGATCTGGCCAACAAGTATGCGAAAAACGCGAAAGTACGATCCAGATGAGGGTAAATCCCAGACCTAACCGAGACATAACCGGCGTTATCCTCTAAAATATTAATCGCAACCAGGTTTAATTGACTGTTTCGTTGTGGAACCACATTACAACGTGATCCAAACCAGAAAAAGTCCAGGATCTGGCCAACAAGTATGCGAAAAATGCGAAATTATGAGCCAGATGATTGCAAATACCAGAACTATGCCTGACATAAACAGCGTTATCCTCTAAAATACGAATCAGAACATGTTTTTAATGACTGTTTCAGTGTGGTACCACATTACTACGTGATCCAAACCAGAAAAAGGCCAGGATCTGGGCAACAAGTATGCGAAAAACGTGAAAGTACGAGCCAGATGAGGACAAATCCCAGACCTACCCGAGACATAACCGGCGTTATCCTCTAAAATATTAATCTCAACCAGGTTTAATTGACTGTTTCGTTGTGGAACCACACTACTACGGGATCCAAACCAGAAAAAACCCAGGATCTGGCCAACAAGAATGCGAAAAATGCGAAAGTATGAGTCAGATAATTGCAAATACCAGATCTATCCCAGGCATAACCAGCGTTATCCTCTAAAATATTATTCGCAACCAGGTTTAATTGACTGTTTCGGTGTGGTACCACATTACTACGTGGTCCAAGCCAGAAAAAGGCCAGGATCTGGCCAACAAGGATGAGAAAAATGCGAAAGTACGCGCCAGATGAGGGCAAATACCAGACCTAACCGAGACATTACCGGCGTTATCCTATAAAATATTAATCGCAACCAGGTTTAATTGACTGTTTCGGTGTGGTACCGCATTACTACGTGATCCAAACCAGAAAAAGGCCAGGACCTGGCCAACAAGTATGCGAAAAATGCGAAAGTACGTGCCAGATGAGGGCAAATACAAGACCTAACCCAGACATAACCGGCGTTATCCTCTAAAATACTGATCGGAACCAGCTTCTATTGACTGTTTCTGTGTGGTTCCACATTACTACGTGATCCAAACCAGAAAAAGGCCAGGATCTGGCCAACAAGTATGCGAAAAACGTGAAAGTACGAGCCAGATGAGGACAAATCCCAGTCCTACCCGAGACATAACCGGCGTTATCCTGCAAAATATTAATCTCAACCAGGTTTATTTGACTGTTTCGTTGTGGAACCACATTACTACGGGATCCAAACCAGAAAAAACCCAGGATCTGGCCAACAAAAATGCGAAAAATGCGAAAGTATGAGCCAGATGATTGCAAATACCAGAACTAACCCAGACACAACCGGCGTTATCCTATAAAATATTAATCGCAACCAGGTTTAATTGACTGTTTCGGTGTGGAACCACATTACAACGTGATCCAAACCAGAAAAAGTCCAGGATCTGGCCAACAAGTATGCGAAAAATGCGAAATTATGAGCCAGATGATTGCAAATACCAGAACTATGCCTGACATAAACAGCGTTATCCTCTAAAATACGAATCAGAACATGTTTTTAATGACTGTTTCAGTGTGGTACCACATTACTACGTGATCCAAACCAGAAAAAGGCCAGGATCTGGCCAACAAGTATGCGAAAAACGTGAAAGTACGAGCCAGATGAGGACAAATCCCAGACCTACCCGAGACATAACCGGCGTTATCCTCTAAAATATTAATCTCAACCAGGTTTAATTGACTGTTTCGTTGTGGAACCACACTACTACGGGATCCAAACCAGAAAAAACCCAGGATCTGGCCAACAAGAATGCGAAAAATGCGAAAGTATGAGTCAGATAATTGCAAATACCAGAACTATCCCAGGCATAACCAGCGTTATCCTCTAAAATATTATTCGCAACCAGGTTTAATTGACTGTTTCGGTGTGGTACCACATTACTACGTGGTCCAAGCCAGAAAAAGGCCAGGATCTGGCCAACAAGAATGCGAAAAATGCGAAAGTACGCGCCAGATGAGGGCAAATACCAGACCTAACCGAGACATTACCGGCGTTATCCTATAAAATATTAATCGCAACCAGGTTTAATTGACTGTTTCGGTGTGGTACCGCATTACTACGTGATCCAAACCAGAAAAAGGCCAGGATCTGGCCAACATGGATGAGAAAAATGCGAAAGTACGTGCCAGATGAGGGCAAATACAAGACCTAACCCAGACATAACCGGCGTTATCCTCTAAAATACTGATCGGAACCAGCTTCTATTGACTGTTTCTGTGTGGTTCCACATTACTACGTGATCCAAACCAGAAAAAGGCCAGGATCTGGCCAACAAGTATGCGAAAAACGTGAAAGTACGAGCCAGATGAGGACAAATCCCAGTCCTACCCGAGACATAACCGGCGTTATCCTCCAAAATATTAATCTCAACCAGGTTTATTTGACTGTTTCGTTGTGGAACCACATTACTACGGGATCCAAACCAGAAAAAACCCAGGATCTGGCCAACAAAAATGCGAAAAATGCGAAAGTATGAGCCAGATGATTGCAAATACCAGAACTAACCCAGACATAACCGGCGTTATCCTATAAAATATTAATCGCAACCAGGTTTAATTGACTGTTTCGGTGTGGTACCGCATTACTACGTGATCCAAACCAGAGAAAGGCCAGGATCTGGCCAACATGGATGAGAAAAATGCGAAAGTATGAGCCAGATGGGGGCAAATCCCAGACCTAACCGAGACATAACCGGCGTTATCCTCTAAAATATTAATCGCAACCAGGTTTAATTGACTGTTTCGGTGTGTAACCTCATTACTACGGGATCCAAAACAGAAAAAGCACAGGATCTGGCCAACACGTATGCGAAAAACGCGGAAGTATGTGCCAGATGATAGCAAATACCAGAACTAACCCAGACATAACCAGCGTTATCCTATAAAATATTAATCGCAACCAGGTTTAATTGACTGTTTCGGTGTGGTACCGCATTACTACGTGATCCAAACCAGAGAAAGGCCAGGATCTGGCCAACAAGGATGAGAAAAATGCGAAAGTATGAGCCAAATGGGGGCAAATCCCAGACCTAACCGAGACATAACCGGCGTTATCCTCTAAAATATTAATCGCAACCAGGTTTAATTGACTGTTTCGGTGTGGTACCGCATTACTACGTGATCTAAACCAGAAAAAGGCCATGATCTGGCCAACAAGTATGCGAAAAACGTGAAAGTACGAGTCAGATGAGGACAAATCCCAGACCTAGCCGAGACATAACCGGCGTTATCCTCTAAAATATTGATCGCAACCAGGTTTAATTGACTGTTTCGTTGTGGAACCACATTACTACGTGATCCAAACCAGAAAAAGGCCAGGATCTGGCCAACAAGTATGCGAAAAATGCGAAATAATGAGCCAGATGATTGCAAATACCAGAACTATGCCTGACATAAACAGCGTTATCCTCTAAAATACGAATCAGAACATGTTTTTAATGACTGTTTTGTTGTGGAACCACATTACTACGTGATCCAAACCAGAAAAAGGCCAGGATCTGGCCAACAAGTATGCGAAAAATGCGAAATTATGAGCCAGATGATTGCAAATACCAGAACTATGCCTGACATAAACAGCGTTATCCTCTAAAATACGAATCAGAACATGTTTTTAATGACTGTTTCAGTGTGGTACCACATTACTACGTGATCCAAACCAGAAAAAGGCCAGGATCTGGCCAACAAGTATGCGAAAAACGCGGAAGTACGTGCCAGATGATAGCAAATACCAGAACTAACCCAGACATAACCAGCGTTATCCTATAAAATATTAATCGCAACCAGGTTTAATTGACTGTTTCGGTGTGGTACCGCATTACTACGTGATCCAAACCAGAGAAAGGCCAGGATCTGGCCAACAAGGATGAGAAAAATGCGAAAGTATGAGCCAGATGGGGGCAAATCCCAGACCTAACCGAGACATAACCGGCGTTATCCTCTAAAATATTAATCGCAACCAGGTTTAATTGACTGTTTCGGTGTGTAACCTCATTACTACGGGATCCAAAACAGAAAAAGCACAGGATCTGGCCAACACGTATGCGAAAAACGCGGAAGTATGTGCCAGATGATAGCAAATACCAGAACTAACCCAGACATAACCAGCGTTATCCTATAAAATATTAATCGCAACCAGGTTTAATTGACTGTTTCGGTGTGGTACCGCATTACTACGTGATCCAAACCAGAGAAAGGCCAGGATCTGGCCAACAAGGATGAGAAAAATGCGAAAGTATGAGCCAGATGGGGGCAAATCCCAGACTTAACCGAGACATAACCGGCGTTATCCTCTAAAATATTAATCGCAACCAGGTTTAATTGACTGTTTCGGTGTGGTACCGCATTACTACGTGATCTAAGCCAGAAAAAGGCCATGATCTGGCCAACAAGTATGCGAAATATGCGAAAGTATGAGCCAGATGTTTGTAAATACCAGAACTGACTCAGACATAACCAGCGTTATCCTCTAAAATACTGATCGGGACCAGCTTCTATTGACTGTTTCAGTGTGGCACCGCATTACTACGTGATCCAAACCAGAAAAAGGCCAGGATCTGGCCAACAAGTATGCGAAAAACGTGAAAGTACGAGTCAGATGAGGACAAATCCCAGACCTAGCCGAGACATAACCGGCGTTATCCTCTAAAATATTGATCGCAACCAGGTTTAATTGACTGTTTCGGTGCTGTACCGCATTACTACGTGATCCAAACCAGAAAAAGGCCAGGATCTGGCCAACAAGTATGCGAAAAATGCGAAATTATGAGCCAGATGATTGCAAATACCAGAACTATGCCTGACATAAACAGCGTTATCCTCTAAAATACGAATCAGAACATGTTTTTAATGACTGTTTCGTTGTGGAACCACATTACTACGGGATCCAAACCAGAAAAAACCCCGGATCTGGCCAACAAAAATGCGAAAAATGCGAAAGTATGAGCCAGATGATTGCAAATACCAGAACTAACCCAGACATAACCGGCGTTATCCTATAAAATATTAATCGCAACCAGGTTTAATTGACTGTTTCGGTGTGGTACCGCATTACTACGTGATCCAAACCAGAGAAAGGCCAGGATCTGGCCAACAATGATGAGAAAAATGCGAAAGTATGAGCCAGATGGGGGCAAATCCCAGACCTAACCGAGACATAACCGGCGTTATCCTCTAAAATATTAATCGCAACCAGGTTTAATTGACTGTTTCGGTGCTGTACCGCATTACTACGTGATCCAAACCAGAAAAAGGCCATGATCTGGCCAACAAGTATGCGAAAAATGCGAAAGTACGAGCCAGATGGGGGCAAATCCCAGACCTAACCGAGACGTAACCGGCGTTATCCCCTAAAATATTAATCGCAACCAGGTTTAATTGACTGTTTCAGTGTGGTAACACATTACTGCGAGATCCAAACCAGAAAAATCCAAGGATCGGGCCAACAAGAATGCGAGAAACGCGAAAGTACGAGCCACATGAGGGAAAATCCCAGACCTAACCCAGACATAACCGGCGTTATCCTCTAAAATATTAATCGCAACCAGGTTTAATTGACTGTTTCAGTGTGGTACCACATTACTACGTGATCCAAACCAGAAAAAGCCCAGGATCTGGCCAACAAGTATGCGAAAAATGCGAAAGTATGAGCCAGATGAGGGAAAATCCCAGACCTAACCGAGATGTAACCGGCGTTATCCCCTAAAATATTAATCGCAACCAGGTTTAATTGACTGTTTCAGTGTGGTACTGCATTACTACGTGATCCAAACCAGAGAAAGGCCAGGATCTGGCCAACAAGGATGAGAAAAATGCGAAAGTATGAGCCAGATGGGGGCAAATCCCAGACCTAACCGAGACATAACCGGCGTTATCCTCTAAAATATTAATCGCAACCAGGTTTAATTGACTGTTTCGGTGTGGTACCGCATTACTACGTGATCTAAACCAGAAAAAGGCCATGATCTGGCCAACAAGTATGCGAAATATGCGAAAGTATGAGCCAGATGTTTGCAAATACCAGACCTAGCCGAGACATAACCGGCGTTATCCTCTAAAATATTGATCGCAACCAGTTTAATTGACTGTTTCGGTGTGGAACCTCATTACTACGTGATCCAAACCAGATAAAGCCCAGGATCTGGCCAACAAGTATGCGAAAAACGTGAAAGTACGAGTCAGATGAGGACAAATCCCAGACCTAGCCGAGACATAACCGGCGTTATCCTCTAAAATATTGATCGCAACCAGGTTTAATTGACTGTTTCGTTGTGGAACCACATTACTACGTGATCCAAACCAGAAAAAGGCCAGGATCTGGCCAACAAGTATGCGAAAAATGCGAAATAATGAGCCAGATGATTGCAAATACCAGAACTATGCCTGACATAAACAGCGTTATCCTCTAAAATACGAATCAGAACATGTTTTTAATGACTGTTTTGTTGTGGAACCACATTACTACGTGATCCAAACCAGAAAAGGCCAGGATCTGGCCAACAAGTATGCGAAAAATGCGAAATTATGAGCCAGATGATTGCAAATACCAGAACTATGCCTGACATAAACAGCGTTATCCTCTAAAATACGAATCAGAACATGTTTTTAATGACTGTTTCAGTGTGGTACCACATTACTACGTGATCCAAACCAGAAAAAGGCCAGGATCTGGCCAACAAGTATGCGAAAAACGCGGAAGTACGTGCCAGATGATAGCAAATACCAGAACTAACCCAGACATAACCAGCGTTATCCTATAAAATATTAATCGCAACCAGGTTTAATTGACTGTTTCGGTGTGGTACCGCATTACTACGTGATCCAAACCAGAGAAAGGCCAGGATCTGGCCAACAAGGATGAGAAAAATGCGAAAGTATGAGCCAGATGGGGGCAAATCCCAGACCTAACCGAGACATAACCGGCGTTATCCTCTAAAATATTAATCGCAACCAGGTTTAATTGACTGTTTCGGTGTGTAACCTCATTACTACGGGATCCAAAACAGAAAAAGCACAGGATCTGGCCAACACGTATGCGAAAAACGCGGAAGTATGTGCCAGATGATAGCAAATACCAGAACTAACCCAGACATAACCAGCGTTATCCTATAAAATATTAATCGCAACCAGGTTTAATTGACTGTTTCGGTGTGGTACCGCATTACTACGTGATCCAAACCAGAGAAAGGCCAGGATCTGGCCAACAAGGATGAGAAAAATGCGAAAGTATGAGCCAGATGGGGGCAAATCCCAGACCTAACCGAGACATAACCGGCGTTATCCTCTAAAATATTAATCGCAACCAGGTTTAATTGACTGTTTCGGTGTGGTACCGCATTACTACGTGATCTAAGCCAGAAAAAGGCCATGATCTGGCCAACAAGTATGCGAAATATGCGAAAGTATGAGCCAGATGTTTGCAAATACCAGAACTGACTCAGACATAACCAGCGTTATCCTCTAAAATACTGATCGGGACCAGCTTCTATTGACTGTTTCAGTGTGGCACCGCATTACTACGTGATCCAAACCAGAAAAAGGCCAGGATCTGGCCAACAAGTATGCGAAAAACGTGAAAGTACGAGTCAGATGAGGACAAATCCCAGACCTAGCCGAGACATAACCGGCGTTATCCCCTAAAATATTAATCGCAACCAGGTTTAATTGACTGTTTCAGTGTGGTACTGCATTACTACGTGATCCAAACCAGAAAAAGGCCAGGATCTGGCCAACATGTATGCGAAAAACGTGAAAGTACGAGTCAGATGAGGACAAATCCCAGACCTAGCCGAGACAAAACCGGCGTTATCCTCTAAAATATTAATCGCAACCAGTTTAATTGACTGTTTCGGTGTGGAACCTCATTACTACGTGATCCAAACCAGATAAAGCCCAGGATCTGGCCAACAGGTATGAGAAAAATGCGAAAGTTCGAGCCAGATGGGGGCAAGTACCAGACCTAACCCAGACAAAACCGGCGTTATCCCCTAAAATATTAATCGCAACCAGGTATAATTGACTGTTTCGGTGTGGTACCGCATTGCTACGATGATCCAAACCAGAAAGAGGCCAGGATCTGGCTAACAAGTATGCGAAAAATGCGAAAGTACGATCCAGATGAGGGCAAATCCCAGACCTAACCGAGACATAACCGGCGTTATCCTCTAAAATATTAATCGCAACCAGGTTTAATTGACTGTTTCGTTGTGGAACCACATTACTGCGGGATCCAAACCAGAAAAAACCCAGGATCTGGCCAACAAGTATGCGAAAAATGCGAAAGTACGATCCAGATGAGGGCAAATCCCAGACCTAGCCGAGACATAACCGGCGTTATCCTCTAAAATATTAATCGCAACCAGGTTTAATTGACTGTTTCGGTGTGGTACCGCATTACTACGTGATCCAAACCAGAAACAGGCCAGGATCTGCCCAACAAGTATCCGAAAAATGCGAAATTTTGAGCCAGATGATTGCAAATACCAGAACTATGCCTGACATAAACAGCGTTATCCCCTAAAATATTAATCGCAACCAGGTATAATTGACTGTTTCGCTGTGGTACCGCATTGCTACGATGATCCAAACCAGAAAAAACCCAGGATCTGGCCAACAACTATGAGAAAAACGCGAAAGAATGAGCCAGATGATTGCAAATACCAGAACTATCCCAGGCATAACCAGCGTTATCCTCTAAAATATTATTCGCAACCAGGTTTAATTGACTGTTTCGGTGTGGTACCACATTACTACGTGGTCCAGGCCAGAAAAAGGCCAGGATCTGGCCAACAAGGATGAGAAAAATGCGAATATATGATCGAGATGATTGCAAATACCAGAACTATCCCTGACATAACCAGCGTTATCCTCTAAAATACGCATCGGAACATACTTTTAATGACTCTTTCAGTGTGGTACCACATTACTACGTGATCCAAACCAGAAAAAGCCCAGGATCGGGCCAACAAGAATCCGAAAAATGCGAAAGTACGAGCCAGATGAGGGAAAATCCCAGACCTAACCGCGACGTAACCGGCGTTATCCCCTAAAATATTTATCGCAACCAGGTATAATTGACTGTTTCGGTGTGGTAACACATTACTACGAGATCCAAACCAGAAAAATCCCAGGATCGGGCCAACAAGAATGCGAGAAACGCGAAAGTACGAGCCACATGAGGGAAAATCCCAGACCTATCCCAGACATAACCGGCGTTATCCGCTAAAATATTAATCGCAACCAGGTTTAATTGACTGTTTCGTTGTGGAACCACATTACTACGGGATCCAAACCAGAAAGAACCCAGGATCTGGCCAACAAGTATGCGAAAAATGCGAAAGAACGATCCAGATGAGGGCAAATCCCAGACCTAACCGAGACATAACCGGCGTTATCCTCTAAAATATTAATTAAAACCAGGTTTAGTTAACTGTTTCAGTCTGGTACCACATTACTACGTGATCCAAATCAGAAAAAGCCCAGGATTTGGCCAACAAGTATGCGAAAAATGCGAAAGTACGAGCCAGATGAGGGCAAATCCCAGACCTAACCGAGACATAACCGGCGTTATCCTCTAAAATATTAATCGCAACCAGGTTTATTTGACTGTTTCGGTGTGGTAACGCATTACTACGTGATCCAAACCAGATAAAGCCCAGGATCTGGCTAACAAGTATGCGAAAAATGCGAAAGTACGAGCCAGATGAGGGCAAATCCGAGACCAAACCGAGACATAACCGGCGTTATCCTGTAAAATATTAATCGCAACCAGGTTTGACCGTTTTGGTGTGGAACCACATTACTACGGGATCCAAACCAGAGAAACCCCAGGATCTGGCCAACAGGTATGCGAAAAATGCTAAAGTATGAGCCAGATGATTGCAAATACTAGAACTAACCCAGCCATAACCAGCGTTATCCTCTAAAATATTAATCGCAACCAGGTTTAATTGACTGTTTCGGTGTGGTACCGCATTACTACGTGATCCAAACCAGAGAAAGGCCAGGATCTGGCCAACAAGGATGAGAAAAATGCGAAAGTATGAGCAAGATGATTGCAAATACCAGAACTAACCCTGACATAACCAGCGTTATCCTCTAAAATACGAATGGGAACATGCTTTTAATGACTGTTTCAGTGTGGTAACACATTACTACGTGATCCAAACCAGAAACACCCCAGGATCGGGCCAACAAGAATGCGAAAAATGCGATAGTACCAGCCAGAGGAGGGCAAATACCAGACTTAACACAGACATAACCGGCGTTATCCTCTAAAATATTAATCGCAACCGGGTTTAATTGACTGTTTCCGTGTGGAACCACGTTACTACGGGATCCAAACCAGAAAAAACCCAGGATCTGGCCAACAACTATGAGAAAAATGCGAAAGTACGAGCCAGATGAGGGCAAATCCGAGACCAAACCGAGACATAACCGGCGTTATCCTGTAAAATATTAATCGCAACCAGGTTTAATTGACTGTTTCGGTGTGGTACCGCATTACTACGTGATCCAAACCAGAGAAAGGCCAGGATCTGGCCAACAAGGATGAGAAAAATGCGAAAGTATGAGCAAGATGATTGCAAATACCAGAACTAACCCTGACATAACCAGCGTTATCCTCTAAAATACGAATGGGAACATGCTTTTAATGACTGTTTCAGTGTGGTAACACATTACTACGTGATCCAAACCAGAAACATCCCAGGATCGGGCCAACAAGAATGCGAAAAATGCGATAGTACCAGCCAGAGGAGGGCAAATACCAGACTTAACACAGACATAACCGGCGTTATCCTCTAAAATATTAATCGCAACCGGGTTTAATTGACTGTTTCCGTGTGGAACCACATTACTACGGGATCCAAACCAGAAAAAACCCAGGATCTGGCCGACAAGTATTCGAAAAATGCGATAGTACGAGCCAGAGGAGGGCAAATACCAGACTTAACACAGACATAACCGGCGTTATCCTCTAAAATATTAATCGCAACCAGGTTTAATTGACTGTTTCGTTGTGGAATCACATTACTGCGGGATCCAAACCAGAAAAAACCCAGGATCTGGCCAACAAGTATGCGAAAAATGCGAAAGTACGATCCAGATGAGGGCAAATCCCAGACCTAGCCGAGACATAACCGGCGTTATCCTCTAAAATATTAATCGCAACCAGGTTTAATTGACTGTTTCGGTGTGGTACCGCATTACTACGTGATCCAAACCAGAAACAGGCCAGGATCTGCCCAACAAGTATCCGAAAAATGCGAAATTTTGAGCCAGATGATTGCAAATACCAGAACTATGCCTGACATAAACAGCGTTATCCCCTAAAATATTAATCGCAACCAGGTATAATTGACTGTTTCGCTGTGGTACTGCATTGCTACGATGATCCAAACCAGAAAAAACCCAGGATCTGGCCAACAAGTATGCGAAAAATGCGAAAGTACGATCCAGATGAGGGCAAATCCCAGACCTAGCCGAGACATAACCGGCGTTATCCTCTAAAATATTAATCGCAACCAGGTTTAATTGACTGTTTCGGTGTGGTACCGCATTACTACGTGATCCAAACCAGAAAAAGGCCAGGATCTGGCCAACAAGGATGAGAAAAATGCGAATATATGATCGAGATGATTGCAAATACCAGAACTATCCCTGACATAACCAGCGTTATCCTCTAAAATACGCATCGGAACATACTTTTAATGACTCTTTCAGTGTGGTACCACATTACTACGTGATCCAAACCAGAAAAAGCCCAGGATCGGGCCAACAAGAATCCGAAAAATGCGAAAGTACGAGCCAGATGAGGGAAAATCCCAGACCTAACCGAGACGTAACCGGCGTTATCCCCTAAAATATTTATCGCAACCAGGTATAATTGACTGTTTCGGTGTGGTAACACATTACTACGAGATCCAAACCAGAAAAATCCCAGGATCGGGCCAACAAGAATGCGAGAAACGCGAAAGTACGAGCCACATGAGGGAAAATCCCAGACCTATCCCAGACATAACCGGCGTTATCCGCTAAAATATTAATCGCAACAAGGTTTAATTGACTGTTTCGTTGTGGAACCACATTACTACGGGATCCAAACCAGAAAGAACCCAGGATCTGGCCAACAAGTATGCGAAAAATGCGAAAGAACGATCCAGATGAGGGCAAATCCCAGACCTAACCGAGACATAACCGGCGTTATCCTCTAAAATATTAATTGCAACCAGGTTTAGTTAACTGTTTCAGTGTGGTACCACATTACTACGTGATCCAAATCAGAAAAAGCCCAGGATTTGGCCAACAAGTATGCGAAAAATGCGAAAGTACGAGCCAGATGAGGGCAAATCCCAGACCTAACCGAGACATAACCGGCGTTATCCTCTAAAATATTAATCGCAACCAGGTTTATTTGACTGTTTCGGTGTGGTAACGCATTACTACGTGATCCAAACCAGATAAAGCCCAGGATCTGGCTAACAAGTATGCGAAAAATGCGAAAGTACGAGCCAGATGAGGGCAAATCCGAGACCAAACCGAGACATAACCGGCGTTATCCTGTAAAATATTAATCGCAACCAGGTTTGACCGTTTCGGTGTGGAACCACATTACTACGGGATCCAAACCAGAGAAAACCCAGGATCTGGCCAACAGGTATGCGAAAAATGCTAAAGTATGAGCCAGATGATTGCAAATACTAGAACTAACCCAGCCATAACCAGCGTTATCCTCTAAAATATTAATCGCAACCAGGTTTAATTGACTGTTTCGGTGTGGTACCGCATTACTACGTGATCCAAACCAGAGAAAGGCCAGGATCTGGCCAACAAGGATGAGAAAAATGCGAAAGTATGAGCAAGATGATTGCAAATACCAGAACTAACCCTGACATAACCAGCGTTATCCTCTAAAATACGAATGGGAACATGCTTTTAATGACTGTTTCAGTGTGGTAACACATTACTACGTGATCCAAACCAGAAACATCCCAGGATCGGGCCAACAAAAATGCGAAAAATGCGATAGTACCAGCCAGAGGAGGGCAAATACCAGACTTAACACAGACATAACCGGCGTTATCCTCTAAAATATTAATCGCAACCGGGTTTAATTGACTGTTTCCGTGTGGAACCACATTACTACGGGATCCAAACCAGAAAAAACCCAGGATCTGGCCAACAACTATGAGAAAAACGCGAAAGTATGAGCCAGATGATTGCAAATACCAGAACTATCCCAGGCATAACCAGCGTTATCCTCTAAAATATTATTCGCAACCAGGTTTAATTGACTGTTTCGGTGTGGTACCACATTACTACGTGGTCCAGGCCAGAAAAAGGCCAGGATCTGGCCAACAAGAATGCGAAAATTGCGAAAGTACGCGCCAGATGAGGGCAAATACCAGAACTAACCCAGACATAACCAGCGTTATCCTCTAAAGTACTGATCGGAACCAGCTTCTATTGACTGTTTCAGTGTGGTACCACATTACTACGTGATCCACACCCGAAAAAGGCCAGGATCTGGCCAACAAGTATGCGAAAAACGTTAAAGTATGAGCCAGATGATTGCAAATACCAGACCTAACCGAGACGTAACCGGCGTTATCCCCTAAAATATTAATCGCAACCAGGTATAATTGACTGTTTCGGTGTGGTACCGCATTGCTACGATGATCCAAACCAGAAATAACCCAGGATCTGGCCAACAAGGATGAGAAAAATGCGAAAGTATGAGCAAGATGATTGCAAATACCAGAACTAACCCTGACATAACCAGCGTTATCCTCTAAAATACGAATGGGAACATGCTTTTAATGACTGTTTCAGTGTGGTAACACATTACTACGTGATCCAAACCAGAAACATCCCAGGATCGGGCCAACAAGGATGCGAAAAATGCGAAAGTACGAACCAGGTGAGGGAAAATCCCAGACCTAACCGAGATGTAACCGGCGTTATCCCCTAAAATATTAATCGCAACCAGGTTTAATTGACTGTTTCGGTGTGGAACCACGTTACTACGGGATCCAAACCAGAAAAAACTCAGGATCTGGCCGACAAGTATTCGAAAAATGCGATAGTACGAGCCAGAGGAGGGCAAATACCAGACTTAACACAGACATAACCGGCGTTATCCTCTAAAATATTAATCGCAACCGAGTTTAATTCACTGTTTCCGTGTGGAACCACATTACTACGGGATCCAAACCAGAAAAAACCCAGGATCTGGCCAACAACTATGAGAAAAATGCGAAAGTACGAGCCAGAGGAGGGCAAATACCAGACTTAACACAGACATAACCGGCGTTATCCTCTAAAATATTAATCGCAACCGGGTTTAATTGACTGTTTCCGTGTGGAACCACATTACTACGTGATCCAAACCAGAAAAAGGCCATGATCTGGCCAACAAGTATGCGAAAAATGCGAAAGTACGAGCCAGATGGGGGCAAATCCCAGACCTAACCGAGACATAACCGGCGTTATCCTCTAAAATATTAATCGCAACCAGGTTTAATTGACTGTTTCGGTGTGGAACCTCATTACTACGGGATCCAAAACAGAAAAAGCACAGGATCTGGCCAACAAGTATGCGAAAAACGCGGAAGTATGTGCCAGATGATAGCAAATACCAGAACTAACCCAGACATAACCAGCGTTATCCTCTAAAATACTTATCGGAACATGCTTTTAATGACTGTTTCAGTGTGGTAACACATTACTACGAGATCCAAACCAGAAAAATCCCAGGATCTGGCCAACAAGTATGCGAAAAATGCGAAAGTACGAGCCAGATGGGGGCAAATCCCAGACCTAACCGAGACATAACCGGCGTTATCCTCTAAAATATAAATCGCAACCAGGTTTAATTGACTGTTTCGGTGTGTAACCACATTACTACGTGATCCAAACCAGAAAAAGCCCAGGATCTGGCCAACAAGTATGCGAAAAATGCGAAAGTATGAGCCAGATGAGGGAAAATCCCAGACCTAACCGAGACGTAACCGGCGTTATCCCCTAAAATATTAATCGCAACCAGGTTTAATTGACTGTTTCAGTGTGGTACTGCATTACTACGTGATCCAGACCAGGAAAAGGCCAGGATCTGGCCAACAAGTATGCGCAAAATGCGAAAGTACGAACCAGATGAGGGCAAATCCCAGACCAAACCGGGACATAACCGGCGTTATCCTCTAAAATATTAATCGCAACCAGTTTAATTGACTGTTTCGGTGCGGTACCACATTACTACGTGATCCAAACCAGAAAAAGGCCATGATCTGGCCAACAAGTATGCGAAAAATGCGAAAGTACGAGCCAGATGGGGGCAAATCCCAGACCTAACCGAGACATAACCGGCGTTATCCTCTAAAATATTGATCGCAACCAGGTTTAATTGACTGTTTCGTTGTGGAACCACATTACTACGTGATCCAAACCAGAAAAAGGCCAGGATCTGGCCAACAAGTATGCGAAAAATGCGAAATTATGAGCCAGAAGATTGCAAATACCAGAACTATGCCCGACATAAACAGCGTTATCCTCTAAAATACGAATCAGAACATGTTTTTAATGACTGTTTCAGTGTGGTACCACATTACTACGTGATCCAAACCCGAAAAAGGCCAGGATCTGGCCAACAAGTATGCGAAAAATGCGAAAGTACGAGCCAGATGGGGGCAAATCCCAGACCTAACCGAGACATAACCGGCGTTATCCTCTAAAATATTAATCGCAACCAGGTTTAATTGACTGTTTCGGTGTGTAACCACATTACTACGTGATCCAAACCAGAAAAAGCCCAGGATCTGGCCAACAAGTATGCGAAAAATGCGAAAGTATGAGCCAGATGAGGGAAAATCCCAGACCTAACCGAGACGTAACCGGCGTTATCCCCTAAAATATTAATCGCAACCAGGTTTAATTGACTGTTTCAGTGTGGTACTGCATTACTACGTGATCCAGACCAGGAAAAGGCCAGGATCTGGCCAACAAGTATGCGCAAAATGCGAAAGTACGAACCAGATGTGGGCAAATCCCAGACCAAACCGAGACATAACCGGCGTTATCCTCTAAAATATTAATCGCAACCAGTTTAATTGACTGTTTCGGTGCGGTACCACATTACTACGTGATCCAAACCAGAAAAAGGCCATGATCTGGCCAACAAGTATGCGAAAAATGCGAAAGTACGAGCCAGATGGGGGCAAATCCCAGACCTAACCGAGACATAACCGGCGTTATCCTCTAAAATATTGATCGCAACCAGGTTTAATTGACTGTTTCGTTGTGGAACCACATTACTACGTGATCCAAACCAGAAAAAGGCCAGGATCTGGCCAACAAGTATGCGAAAAATGCGAAATTATGAGCCAGAAGATTGCAAATACCAGAACTATGCCCGACATAAACAGCGTTATCCTCTAAAATACGAATCAGAACATGTTTTTAATGACTGTTTCAGTGTGGTACCACATTACTACGTGATCCAAACCAGAAAAAGGCCAGGATCTGGCCAACAAGTATGCGAAAAACGTGAAAGTACGAGCCAGATGTGGACAAATCCCAGACCTACCCGAGACATAACCGGCGTTATCCTCTAAAATATTAATCTCAACCAGGTTTAATTGACTGTTTCGTTGTGGAACCACACTACTACGGGATCCAAACCAGAAAAAACCCAGGATCTGGCCAACAAGAATGCGAAAAATGCGAAAGTATGAGCCAGATAATTGCAAATACCAGAACTATCCCAGGCATAACCAGCGTTATCCTCTAAAATATTATTCGCAACCAGGTTTAATTGACTGTTTCGGTGTGGTACCACATTACTACGTGGTCCAAGCCAGAAAAAGGCCAGGATCTGGCCAACAAGAATGCGAAAAATGCGAAAGTACGCGCCAGATGAGGGCAAATACCAGACCTAACCGAGACATTACCGGCGTTATCCTCTAAAATATTAATCGCAACCAGGTTTAATTGACTGTTTCGGTGTGGTACCGCATTACTACGTGATCCAAACCAGAAAAAGGCCAGGATCTGGCCAACAAGTATGCGAAAAACGTGAAAGTACGAGCCAGATGAGGACAAATCCCAGTCATACCCGAGACATAACCGGCGTTATCCTCTAAAATATTAATCTCAACCAGGTTTATTTGACTGTTTCGTTGTGGAACCACATTACTACGGGATCCAAACCAGAAAAAACCCAGGATCTGGCCAACAAAAATGCGAAAAACGTGAAAGTACGAGTCAGATGAGGACAAATCCCAGACCTAGCCGAAACATCACCGGCGTTATCCTCTAAAATATTGATCGCAACCAGTTTAATTGACTGTTTCGGTGTGGTACCGCATTACTACGTGATCCAAACCAGAAAAAGCCCAGGATCTGGCCAACAAGTATGCGAAAAACGCGGAAGTATGTGCCAGATGATAGCAAATACCAGAACTAACCCAGACATAACCAGCGTTATCCTCTAAAATACATATCGGAACCAGCTTCTATTGACTGTTTCAGTGTGGTACCACACTACTACGTGATCCAAACCAGAAAAGGGCCAGGGTCTGTCCAACAAGTATGCGAAAAATGCGAAAGTACGAACCAGATGAGGGCAAATCCCAGACCAAACCGAGACATAACCGTCGTTATCCTCTAAAATATTGATCGCAACCAGTTTATTTGACTGTTTCGTTGTGGAACCACATTACTGCGGGATCCAAACCAGAAAAAACCCAGGATCTGGCCAACAAGTATGCGCAAAATGCGAAAGTACGAACCAGATGAGGGCAAATCCCAGACCAAACCGAGACATAACCGTCGTTATCCTCTAAAATATTAATCGCAACCAGGTTTAATTGACTGTTTCGTTGTGGAACCACATTACTGCGGGATCCAAACCAGAAAAAACCCAGGATCTGGCCAACAAGTATGCGAAAAATGCGAAAGTACGAGCCAGATGAGGGAAAATCCCAGACCTAACCGAGACGTAACCGGCGTTATCCCCTAAAATATTAATCGCAACCAGGTTTAATTGACTGTTTCAGTGTGGTACTGCATTACTACGTGATCCAAACCAGAAAAAGGCCAGGATCTGGCCAACATGTATGCGAAAAACGTGAAAGTACGAGTCAGATGAGGACAAATCCCAGACCTAGCCGAGACAAAACCGGCGTTATCCTCTAAAATATTAATCGCAACCAGTTTAATTGACTGTTTCGGTGTGGAACCTCATTACTACGTGATCCAAACCAGATAAAGCCCAGGATCTGGCCAACAAGTATGAGAAAAATGCGAAAGTTCGAGCCAGATGGGGGCAAGTACCAGACCTAACCCAGACAAAACCGGCGTTATCCCCTAAAATATTAATCGCAACCAGGTATAATTGACTGTTTCGGTGTGGTACCGCATTGCTACGATGATCCAAACCAGAAAGAGGCCAGGATCTGGCTAACAAGTATGCGAAAAATGCGAAAGTACGATCCAGATGAGGGCAAATCCCAGACCTAACCGAGACATAACCGGCGTTATCCTCTAAAATATTAATCGCAACCAGGTTTAATTGACTGTTTCGTTGTGGAACCACATTACTGCGGGATCCAAACCAGAAAAAACCCAGGATCTGGCCAACAAGTATGCGAAAAATGCGAAAGTACGATCCAGATGAGGGCAAATCCCAGACCTAGCCGAGACATAACCGGCGTTATCCTCTAAAATATTAATCGCAACCAGGTTTAATTGACTGTTTCGGTGTGGTACCGCATTACTACGTGATCCAAACCAGAGACAGGCCAGGATCTGCCCAACAAGTATCCGAAAAATGCGAAATTTTGAGCCAGATGATTGCAAATACCAGAACTATGCCTGACATAAACAGCGTTATCCCCTAAAATATTAATCGCAACCAGGTATAATTGACTGTTTCGCTGTGGTACCGCATTGCTACGATGATCCAAACCAGAAAAAACCCAGGATCTGGCCAACAACTATGAGAAAAACGCGAAAGTATGAGCCAGATGATTGCAAATACCAGAACTATCCCAGGCATAACCAGCGTTATCCTCTAAAATATTATTCGCAACCAGGTTTAATTGACTGTTTCGGTGTGGTACCACATTACTACGTGGTCCAGGCCAGAAAAAGGCCAGGATCTGGCCAACAAGGATGAGAAAAATGCGAATATATGATCGAGATGATTGCAAATACCAGAACTATCCCTGACATAACCAGCGTTATCCTCTAAAATACGCATCGGAACATACTTTTAATGACTGTTTCAGTGTGGTACCACATTACTACGTGATCCAAACCAGAAAAAGCCCAGGATCGGGCCAACAAGAATCCGAAAAATGCGAAAGTACGAGCCAGATGAGGGAAAATCCCAGACCTAACCGAGACGTAACCGGCGTTATCCCCTAAAATATTTATCGCAACCAGGTATAATTGACTGTTTCGGTGTGGTAACACATTACTACGAGATCCAAACCAGAAAAATCCCAGGATCGCGCCAACAAGAATGCGAGAAACGCGAAAGTACGAGCCACATGAGGGAAAATCCCAGACCTATCCCAGACATAACCGGCGTTATCCGCTAAAATATTAATCGCAACCAGGTTTAATTGACTGTTTCGTTGTGGAACCACATTACTACGGGATCCAAACCAGAAAGAACCCAGGATCTGGCCAACAAGTATGCGAAAAATGCGAAAGAACGATCCAGATGAGGGCAAATCCCAGACCTAACCGAGACATAACCGGCGTTATCCTCTAAAATATTAATTGCAACCAGGTTTAGTTAACTGTTTCAGTGTGGTACCACATTACTACGTGATCCAAATCAGAAAAAGCCCAGGATTTGGCCAACAAGTATGCGAAAAATGCGAAAGTACGAGCCAGATGAGGGCAAATCCCAGACCTAACCGAGACATAACCGGCGTTATCCTCTAAAATATTAATCGCAACCAGGTTTATTTGACTGTTTCGGTGTGGTAACGCATTACTACGTGATCCAAACCAGATAAAGCCCAGGATCTGGCTAACAAGTATGCGAAAAATGCGAAAGTACGAGCCAGATGAGGGCAAATCCGAGACCAAACCGAGACATAACCGGCGTTATCCTGTAAAATATTAATCGCAACCAGGTTTGACCGTTTCGGTGTGGAACCACATTACTACGGGATCCAAACCAGAGAAAACCCAGGATCTGGCCAACAGGTATGCGAAAAATGCTAAAGTATGAGCCAGATGATTGCAAATACTAGAACTAACCCAGACATAACCAGCGTTATCCTCTAAAATATTAATCGCAACCAGGTTTAATTGACTGTTTCGGTGTGGTACCGCATTACTACGTGATCCAAACCAGAGAAAGGCCAGGATCTGGCCAACAAGGATGAGAAAAATGCGAAAGTATGAGCAAGATGATTGCAAATACCAGAACTAACCCTGACATAACCAGCGTTATCCTCTAAAATACGAATGGGAACATGCTTTTAATGACTGTTTCAGTGTGGTAACACATTACTACGTGATCCAAACCAGAAACATCCCAGGATCGGGCCAACAAGAATGCGAAAAATGCGATAGTACCAGCCAGAGGAGGGCAAATACCAGACTTAACACAGACATAACCGGCGTTATCCTCTAAAATATTAATCGCAACCGGGTTTAATTGACTGTTTCCGTGTGGAACCACATTACTACGGGATCCAAACCAGAAAAAACCCAGGATCTGGCCAACAACTATGAGAAAAACGCGAAAGTATGAGCCAGATGATTGCAAATACCAGAACTATCCCAGGCATAACCAGCGTTATCCTCTAAAATATTATTCGCAACCAGGTTTAATTGACTGTTTCGGTGTGGTACCACATTACTACGTGGTCCAGGCCAGAAAAAGGCCAGGATCTGGCCAACAAGAATGCGAAAATTGCGAAAGTACGCGCCAGATGAGGGCAAATACCAGAACTAACCCAGACATAACCAGCGTTATCCTCTAAAGTACTGATCGGAACCAGCTTCTATTGACTGTTTCAGTGTGGTACCACATTACTACGTGATCCACACCCGAAAAAGGCCAGGATCTGGCCAACAAGTATGCGAAAAACGTTAAAGTACGAGCCAGATGAGGACAAATCCCAGACCTAACCGAGACGTAACCGGCGTTATCCCCTAAAATATTAATCGCAACCAGGTATAATTGACTGTTTCGGTGTGGTACCGCATTGCTACGATGATCCAAACCAGAAATAACCCAGGATCTGGCCAACAAGGATGAGAAAAATGCGAAAGTATGAGCAAGATGATTGCAAATACCAGAACTAACCCTGACATAACCAGCGTTATCCTCTAAAATACGAATGGGAACATGCTTTTAATGACTGTTTCAGTGTGGTAACACATTACTACGTGATCCAAACCAGAAACATCCCAGGATCGGGCCAACAAGGATGCGAAAAATGCGAAAGTACGAACCAGGTGAGGGAAAATCCCAGACCTAACCGAGATGTAACCGGCGTTATCCCCTAAAATATTAATCGCAACCAGGTTTAATTGACTGTTTCGGTGTGGAACCACGTTACTACGGGATCCAAACCAGAAAAAACTCAGGATCTGGCCGACAAGTATTCGAAAAATGCGATAGTACGAGCCAGAGGAGGGCAAATACCAGACTTAACACAGACATAACCGGCGTTATCCCCTAAAATATTAATCGCAACCAGGTTTAATGGACTGTTTCAGTGTGGTACTGCATTACTACGTGATCCAAACCAGAAAAAGGCCAGGATCTGGCCAACATGTATGCGAAAAACGTGAAAGTACGAGTCAGATGAGGACAAATCCCAGACCTAGCCGAGACAAAACCGGCGTTATCCTCTAAAATATTAATCGCAACCAGTTTAATTGACTGTTTCGGTGTGGAACCTCATTACTACGTGATCCAAACCAGATAAAGCCCAGGATCTGGCCAACAAGTATGAGAAAAATGCGAAAGTTCGAGCCAGATGGGGGCAAGTACCAGACCTAACCCAGACAAAACCGGCGTTATCCCCTAAAATATTAATCGCAACCAGGTATAATTGACTGTTTCGGTGTGGTACCGCATTGCTACGATGATCCAAACCAGAAAGAGGCCAGGATCTGGCTAACAAGTATGCGAAAAATGCGAAAGTACGATCCAGATGAGGGCAAATCCCAGACCTAACCGAGACATAACCGGCGTTATCCTCTAAAATATTAATCGCAACCAGGTTTAATTGACTGTTTCGTTGTGGAACCACATTACTGCGGGATCCAAACCAGAAAAAACCCAGGATCTGGCCAACAAGTATGCGAAAAATGCGAAAGTACGATCCAGATGAGGGCAAATCCCAGACCTAGCCGAGACATAACCGGCGTTATCCTCTAAAATATTAATCGCAACCAGGTTTAATTGACTGTTTCGGTGTGGTACCGCATTACTACGTGATCCAAACCAGAAACAGGCCAGGATCTGCCCAACAAGTATCCGAAAAATGCGAAATTTTGAGCCAGATGATTGCAAATACCAGAACTATGCCTGACATAAACAGCGTTATCCCCTAAAATATTAATCGCAACCAGGTATAATTGACTGTTTCGCTGTGGTACCGCATTGCTACGATGATCCAAACCAGAAAAAACCCAGGATCTGGCCAACAACTATGAGAAAAACGCGAAAGTATGAGCCAGATGATTGCAAATACCAGAACTATCCCAGGCATAACCAGCGTTATCCTCTAAAATATTATTCGCAACCAGGTTTAATTGACTGTTTCGGTGTGGTACCACATTACTACGTGGTCCAGGCCAGAAAAAGGCCAGGATCTGGCCAACAAGGATGAGAAAAATGCGAATATATGATCGAGATGATTGCAAATACCAGAACTATCCCTGACATAACCAGCGTTATCCTCTAAAATACGCATCGGAACATACTTTTAATGACTGTTTCAGTGTGGTACCACATTACTACGTGATCCAAACCAGAAAAAGCCCAGGATCGGGCCAACAAGAATCCGAAAAATGCGAAAGTACGAGCCATATGAGGGAAAATCCCAGACCTAACCGAGACGTAACCGGCGTTATCCCCTAAAATATTTATCGCAACCAGGTATAATTGACTGTTTCGGTGTGGTAACACATTACTACGAGATCCAAACCAGAAAAATCCCAGGATCGGGCCAACAAGAATGCGAGAAACGCGAAAGTACGAGCCACATGAGGGAAAATCCCAGACCTATCCCAGACATAACCGGCGTTATCCGCTAAAATATTAATCGCAACCAGGTTTAATTGACTGTTTCGTTGTGGAACCACATTACTACGGGATCCAAACCAGAAAGAACCCAGGATCTGGCCAACAAGTATGCGAAAAATGCGAAAGAACGATCCAGATGAGGGCAAATCCCAGACCTAACCGAGACATAACCGGCGTTATCCTCTAAAATATTAATTGCAACCAGGTTTAGTTAACTGTTTCAGTGTGGTACCACATTACTACGTGATCCAAATCAGAAAAAGCCCAGGATTTGGCCAACAAGTATGCGAAAAATGCGAAAGTACGAGCCAGATGAGGGCAAATCCCAGACCTAACCGAGACATAACCGGCGTTATCCTCTAAAATATTAATCGCAACCAGGTTTATTTGACTGTTTCGGTGTGGTAACGCATTACTACGTGATCCAAACCAGATAAAGCCCAGGATCTGGCTAACAAGTATGCGAAAAATGAGAAAGTACGAGCCAGATGAGGGCAAATCCGAGACCAAACCGAGACATAACCGGCGTTATCCTGTAAAATATTAATCGCAACCAGGTTTGACCGTTTCGGTGTGGAACCACATTACTACGGGATCCAAACCAGAGAAAACCCAGGATCTGGCCGACAAGTATTCGAAAAATGCGATAGTACGAGCCAGAGGAGGGCAAATACCAGACTTAACACAGACATAACCGGCGTTATCCCCTAAAATATTAATCGCAACCAGGTTTAATTGACTGTTTCAGTGTGGTACTGCATTACTACGTGATCCTAACCAGAAAAAGGCCAGGATCTGGCCAACATGTATGCGAAAAACGTGAAAGTACGAGTCAGATGAGGACAAATCCCAGACCTAGCCGAGACATAACCGGCGTTATCCTCTAAAATATTAATCGCAACCAGGTTTAATTGACTGTTTCGTTGTGGAACCACATTACTGCGGGATCCAAACCAGAAAAAACCCAGGATCTGGCCAACAAGTATGCGAAAAATGCGAAAGTACGAGCCAGATGGGGGCAAGTACCAGACCTAACCCAGACAAAACCGGCGTTATCCTCTAAAATATTAATCGCAACCAGGTTTAATTGACTGTTTCGGTGTGGTACCGCATTGCTACGATGATCCAAACCAGAAACAGGCCAGGATCTGCCCAACAAGTATCCGAAAAATGCGAAATTTTGAGCCAGATGATTGCAAATACCAGAACTATGCCTGACATAAACAGCGTTATCCCCTAAAATATTAATCGCAACCAGGTATAATTGACTGTTTCGCTGTGGTACCGCATTGCTACGATGATCCAAACCAGAAAAAACCCAGGATCTGGCCAACAACTATGAGAAAAACGCGAAAGTATGAGCCAGATGATTGCAAATACCAGAACTATCCCAGGCATAACCAGCGTTATCCTCTAAAATATTATTCGCAACCAGGTTTAATTGACTGTTTCGGTGTGGTACCACATTACTACGTGGTCCAGGCCAGAAAAAGGCCAGGATCTGGCCAACAAGGATGAGAAAAATGCGAATATATGATCGAGATGATTGCAAATACCAGAACTATCCCTGACATAACCAGCGTTATCCTCTAAAATACGCATCGGAACATACTTTTAATGACTGTTTCAGTGTGGTACCACATTACTACGTGATCCAAACCAGAAAAAGCCCAGGATCGGGCCAACAAGAATCCGAAAAATGCGAAAGTACGAGCCATATGAGGGAAAATCCCAGACCTAACCGAGACGTAACCGGCGTTATCCCCTAAAATATTTATCGCAACCAGGTATAATTGACTGTTTCGGTGTGGTAACACATTACTACGAGATCCAAACCAGAAAAATCCCAGGATCGGGCCAACAAGAATGCGAGAAACGCGAAAGTACGAGCCACATGAGGGAAAATCCCAGACCTATCCCAGACATAACCGGCGTTATCCGCTAAAATATTAATCGCAACCAGGTTTAATTGACTGTTTCGTTGTGGAACCACATTACTACGGGATCCAAACCAGAAAGAACCCAGGATCTGGCCAACAAGTATGCGAAAAATGCGAAAGAACGATCCAGATGAGGGCAAATCCCAGACCTAACCGAGACATAACCGGCGTTATCCTCTAAAATATTAATTGCAACCAGGTTTAGTTAACTGTTTCAGTGTGGTACCACATTACTACGTGATCCAAATCAGAAAAAGCCCAGGATTTGGCCAACAAGTATGCGAAAAATGCGAAAGTACGAGCCAGATGAGGGCAAATCCCAGACCTAACCGAGACATAACCGGCGTTATCCTCTAAAATATTAATCGCAACCAGGTTTATTTGACTGTTTCGGTGTGGTAACGCATTACTACGTGATCCAAACCAGATAAAGCCCAGGATCTGGCTAACAAGTATGCGAAAAATGAGAAAGTACGAGCCAGATGAGGGCAAATCCGAGACTTAACACAGACATAACCGGCGTTATCCCCTAAAATATTAATCGCAACCAGGTTTAATTGACTGTTTCAGTGTGGTACTGCATTACTACGTGATCCTAACCAGAAAAAGGCCAGGATCTGGCCAACATGTATGCGAAAAACGTGAAAGTACGAGTCAGATGAGGACAAATCCCAGACCTAGCCGAGACAAAACCGGCGTTATCCTCTAAAATATTAATCGCAACCAGTTTAATTGACTGTTTCGGTGTGGAACCTCATTACTACGTGATCCAAACCAGATAAAGCCCAGGATCTGGCCAACAAGTATGAGAAAAATGCGAAAGTTCGAGCCAGATGGGGGCAAGTACCAGACCTAACCCAGACAAAACCGGCGTTATCCCCTAAAATATTAATCGCAACCAGGTATAATTGACTGTTTCGGTGTGGTACCGCATTGCTACGATGATCCAAACCAGAAAGAGGCCAGGATCTGGCTAACAAGTATGCGAAAAATGCGAAAGTACGATCCAGATGAGGGCAAATCCCAGACCTAACCGAGACATAACCGGCGTTATCCTCTAAAATATTAATCGCAACCAGGTTTAATTGACTGTTTCGTTGTGGAACCACATTACTGCGGGATCCAAACCAGAAAAAACCCAGGATCTGGCCAACAAGTATGCGAAAAATGCGAAAGAACGATCCAGATGAGGGCAAATCCCAGACCTAACCGAGACATAACCGGCGTTATCCTCTAAAATATTAATTGCAACCAGGTTTAGTTAACTGTTTCAGTGTGGTACCACATTACTACGTGATCCAAATCAGAGAAAGCCCAGGATTTGGCCAACAAGTATGCGAAAAATGCGAAAGTACGAGCCAGATGAGGCCAAATCCCAGACCTAACCGAGACATAACCGGCGTTATCCTCTAAAATATTAATCGTAACCAGGTATAATTGACTGTTTCGGTGTGGTAACACATTACTTTTTTTTTTTTTTTTTTTTTTTTTTTTGTCGTGGGGAAAATCTTCGAAAGACTCCCTCCCACCTCCTTGGAGAGAGGTGGGAGGGGTGTGTGGGATTCCCCGCGCCCGTACAACGACAGGCGCGGGACCTACCCACTAAAAACCCCACGGTGACCCTTCGGCACGCTTTGGGAGGTTACCGGGAATTGCTCGAAGCATTCTTCCGGTATCCTCCCCGTGCCCGCGCTTTCGCGCCCATCCCCCGGGGGGACAATCGGTCCCCCCAGTAGACACACTGCCTCATAGCGGCGGGACGGGGCCACTCCATCCCGCCGCTATCCGTCCCGGGGCCGCGTTTAGTGGCGGCTGCGAGCCCCAACTCGCAACCGCCCGCGACGCCGTTTCCACCCCTCGGCGGCCGGGCGTTCATGGCCGCACCAGACCGCCGAGGGTGCCTCCCCTTGCGTCGGACCGGTAGGGGGAGGCGCTCCTACCCCCAACCGGTCCGACCCGGCGCCGCCTGGCGGGAGGAGGGTCCCCTCAGGACCCCCCTCCCAGCCTAGGTCATCCGCCACGCCGAAGCGGCCGCCCGCGACGCCTCGCGACCGGGCGACGACCTCGGGCCACCGCACGAGCGCGAGCTTCAGCGCGCCACTGAAGCTCGCGCTCCCTCCCCGCGGCCTCCTTCTGCAACATTACGTTCTCGCAGAAGGAGGCCACGGCCCTCCACTTCTCCTCGCTGCCGAGCATGGCGCGCACCACGCCCGGCAGCAAGTCATCCCGTCCGACGACGCCGACCAGGACACGGCGCTCCCCCTCCCACGCGGGGCATACCTCCAGGGTATGATCCGCCGTGTCCTGCTCAGCGTCGCAGTGGCAGCAACGCGCCGTCGGCTCCTTCCCTATCCGGCACAGGTATCTTCCGAAGCTGCCATGCCCGGAAAATACCTGTGCCAGCCGGTAGGTGAGGCTGCCATGGCCTCTGTCCAGCCACTCCTTCTGGAGTGGCCGAACAGCCCCGACAGTCCGGTGCCCCGCGGTTGGCAGAGCCAGCCGCTCCTGCCACGCGAGCAACACGGACTGCCGGGCCTGGCGCTTCAAATCGCCCCAAGCAGGTTCCTGCCCGCCCGGGACCGCCCCCACTCCCGCGCGACGGTCGACGCGGTGCCGGTACATCACCGCGTGCGACCGCGCGAGCAGGTCCATGGGCGGCATCCCCGCTAGAACCGTCGCCGCCTCATGTGACATGGTCCGATACCCGCGGACGACCCTGAGCGCCATGCGCCTCTGCACCCGACGCAGCATAGTCATGCTGCGCCGGGAGGCAGCCAGGTCGTCCGCCCAGACGGGGGCCCCGTATAGGGCCACCGACTGGACCATTGCCACATAGAGGCGACGAACTCGGCCCGCCGGGCCCCCCAGGTTGGGCAGGATCCGGCCCAGAGCCGCAACCATCCTTTCCAACCGGGGGACCAGGCAGCGGAAATGCTCCTCGAAACGCCAGTGGCTATCGAGGATCAGCCCTAGATACCTGATCTGGGGCTTCACCTCGATATCAGCCCCACCCACCCGGATCAGAGGGGGTGGCGGATCCTGCCGAGGTGAATGAAACGCAATCATCTCGGTCTTATGGACCGCCACCGTCATCCCCATCCCCCTGATCCGGTCGACGACGCGTTGCGACCCCTCCTCCGCGCGACGCATGGCCCTCCCCCAGTGCGCCCCGACGGCCAGCACCAGTGTGTCATCCGCATAACACACCGTGCTGACGCCGTCGGGGAGGCCAGCCCGCAACACCGAGTCGTACGCGATGTTCCACAGGAGTGGCCCGAGGACCGACCCCTGCGGAACACCGCAGTACACCTCCCTCCGCATATCACCATCCCGGCCCGGATACTCGATCCACCTGCCGCGGAGATAATCCCCGACGACCGCCCTGAGACAAGGGGGGACTCGATAATATTCGAGTCCCCTCCTTATCTCTTTCCAGGGGAGGGTGTTAAAGGCATTGGCAATATCCAAGGATATTGCCAATGCCACCCCTCCCCGGGAGACGGCCGCCTCCGAGGGGGCCCCCACACGACCTATCGCGTCGATAGTCGATCGGCCCCCCCGGAAACCGAACTGGCAGTCGGCCAGCCCGGGATCACCCCGCGACAGGTGCTCGACGAGGCGGGCAGCAATCACACGCTCGAAGAGCTTGCCCACCTCGTCGAGGAGACAAATGGGCCGGTATGCGGAGGGAGACTCCGCGGGCCGACCCTCCTTCCGGAGGAGGACCATTCTCGCCACCTTCCAACTGGGGGGGAATCGCCCGTCCCTCAGGCAGCGGTCGAACAACCGCCTGAGGTCGGCCCCAAGGACGCCCTGGGTCAAGACCCAAACCCGGCCGGGCACACCATCCGGACCCGGGGCCGTGTTACGAACCCCGAGCCGTCTGATGGCCGCTGCCAGCTCCTCCTGCGTGACCCCCAGCTCGGCCGTCCACTCCACTGGGACAGCCGCCGCCGCCGGAGGACGCGGTCCCCTCCCCCAATTGGGAAGAGTGTATTGACCACGTCCTCCAACAGCCGGGGTTCAAGACCCTCGGTGACGGGGGGCGCCCACGGGCGGAGCTTATTCAGCACCACCTTATATGGTCGCCCCCATGGATCGTCATCAAGGGTCTGGAGGAGCTCCTTCCATGCCTGGGTCTTGGCCCGTTTGATGGCGACCTGCAGAGCAACTCGCGCCACGCGGTATGCTCCATACAGGTCATCAGCTGCCCTCGCTCGCGCCACGCCGTCGCCTGTACGTTGACGACGGCGCGCGCGGGTGTACTGGCGTCGGGCGCGGACAGTCGCGACTCGCAACTCCGCGATCGCGTCCGACCACCAGTACACCGCCCGGCGAGGAGAAGCCCGCCCGACCCGAGGCATCGCCGCGTCGCAAATACCCGCGACCAATGCTCCGAGCCGGGCGACCTCCTCCTCTATGCTCGGCAACTCGGCCGCTCCCTGCGGCCAAGTTGCAGCGAGGGCAGCTGCCATCAGGGCGTCCTTGTCCAGGCGCCGAAGCGCCCAGCGGCGTGGTGGGGTGCCACGCAGGCGGCCGTGTCGGGATGCACTCGCGGCGGCAGAGACCTCCATCCGGATGTACCGGTGATCGGAGAGTGTCTCTGCCCCCGCGACCACGTGCCAACCCGACACCATGCGCACGGCGTTGGGGGTCGCGAATCCAACATCCACGATGGACCCCCCATATCGCCGCACGCATGTGTGCTCCGACCCCCGGTTCAATACCCGGAGGTCGAGCCCCGCCGCCCAATCGCCCAGGATCCCGCCGCGAACGGAGGTCCTGGGGGATCCCCAAGCCACCGACTTGGCATTAAAATCCCCCAGGACCAGCACCGGCCGGGCCGCGTAGCGCTGCACGCATGCCGCGACCTCGGCCAAGTACAGCTCGAACGCAGCGTGACCGCTACGGGGCGAAATGTAGCACCCCACCACAGCGACTCCCCCCCAGTCCAGGGCGACGAATCCCCGACCGCGCTCCAACAAGGAGAACGGTGGGGACCCGTCGCCCCCTCCCCATACCGTCGCCACCAAGCCGTCCGCGTCGCCCACCCAATGAGGGTGATCAGGGACGCGGTACGGCTCGGCGGCGACCGCCAGGCCAACCCCCCACTCCGCGAGGACTTGGGACATCAAGTCCTGTGCCGCGCGGCAGTGGTTGAGGTTGGCCTGGAGGAGGAGGCGGGGCGGCATTAATTAATGGCCGCGCCAGCCTCCTCCCGGCCGTCCGTCCCCGTAGTACCGTCCACCTCCATGGGGGACGATGCCACCGCCCTCGGCACCGGAGCCGGTGCAGCCCGCCTCTTCCTCTCCTACCGGGAGAGGGGGGGAGCACTTCTTGCTCCCCACCCTGTGATCGGCTGGCCTCCCCATGTCCGCACACAGCGGGCAGTGCGGGGCCGCCGAGCACTGGCTCGCACGGTGCTCTTTGGCACCGCAGCGGTAACACTGACCGCTGCGGTTCACCGGCGAGGTGCACCACTGCCTCACGTGCCCCAATTCGAGGCAGCGGTGACACTGGAGCGGGCGCGGCGCGAGGATTTCCACTCGCGCCGAAACCCACCCCACCAACACCCTCCCGGATTCCGCCACCTTACGGGCGGCGGAGAGGGGGCACCGGGCCCACACCGACCCGAGGCCGGAGGGCGACCTGCGGATCTCTCCGATCCGCAGGTCCTCCACAGGACAGTCCCCCGCCCTCGCAAGGGCACGGGACACATCCTGTGCGCTGACCGAGTCGTCCAGCCCACAAACGCGCATCTCCGTGCGCTTCGTGGGCCGGGCGACCCGGACAACTCGCTCGCCCAGCTGCTCCCGGAGCCTCTGGGCGAGACGATCCGCCTTCGCGCCGCCTTCTGCACCGGGGATCTCCAGCAAGAGACCCCCGGTCACGGCCCTCTTCGCCCTCACGGAGGCGATGCCCAGCTCTTCCAGGGAGATATTCTCCCTGGCGAGCCGCATCGCCTCCGCGAGGGTCAGGTCGCCCCCCTGCGCAACGGTCAGCGTCACCGCTGCCGTTTTTGGGGGACGACCTGGTCGTGCCTTCCCGACCTTCGCGGCCTTTACCTTGGCCGCCGGCGGCGGAGGCGGAGGCTGCGGTTGCGAGGCCTTCCTCGCCGCCCGCTTCGCCTTCCGCCCCACCACCTCACTCCACGCCACCCCCCCCTTGGGAGGGTGCTGTGGAGGACGCGACCACCGCGACCACGGGTACACCACCCCCCTTGGGGGTCGCGACCCGGGGCCCTGGTGCCGCAACGCTGGGCGGAGCCTTCACTCCGCCCTTCTTTGCCTTCCCCGACTGTACCGGAACAGGTCGGGGAGGCACCGCCTTCCTGCTGACCGCTCTTCCGGCGAGGAGCTCTTCCCGGAAGGCGGCCAGCTTGCCATCAATCATGTCCCCAATCCTCCTCAGAAGATCGTCTTCTGAGGAGGACGGGGACTTCTTCACGGGCGGAGTGCGGGTGGAGGGGCCCGCGGTGCCCCGCACCACTGCCGCCGCACTCCGCTTATTTACCTCCGCCGAGGGACGCGGCGGTGGATGAGGAGGTAGGATGGGAGGGAGGGCCGGGCTGTTCCACAGCGCCTCTGCCCTCCTCCTCCCCTGTCGCTCCTCCTCCAACAGGAGCTGCAGACGGGCGTTCCGCACTCTGAGCTCCCGCGCCCGAGCAGCCTCCCTCATTTCCTCCGCCGCGGCCTTCAGGGCCTCCGCGCCACCGCTTTTCTGCCCCTTAAAGGCGCAGGCAGCGGCGACTTTCTCCACCCGCCTCAGGGACGAGGAGATCCTCTCCGATATCTCCTCGGTCACCTCGTCCCTGAGGCAACTCACCCTCACCGACGGGCTCATCGCCCCGCCCACCTCGACGACGGCCTGCCCCGTCCTCTTCCTCTTAGAGCCTATGTGGCTCGTGCTGGAGGAGAAGGACGAGACCGACGCCGTCTCGTCGTCCTCCTCCACCCTCTACGAAGCCGGACCTGGCGCTGAGTGGGGCGCGAGCGCCGCCACCCTAACCCCAACCCCGTCTCCGTCCTCCCCAGCCGACAAAACCCGCCCCATCCCCATTTTATTTTCTGTGTCCATAATAATCCCACGAGATGGTCGGAAATAAAGGTCCACCCGGGCAGAGCCGCCTTACCCGGGTAAGCCTAATACTCCGGGGCTTCGGCAGGTTCCCCGGAGGTGGTCGCTTGGGATTGGGCCTTCTCCCCCAACCATGCATCCCATCGCCGCGCACCATAGCTTAGGATTGGAGGGCGATTTTATAGAGTCGCCATACTCGTGGCCCAGGCGGTTAAGCCAAGACCCCCGTTCCTCCTGCCGTCACGTACCATTCACAAAACCAATAGGGAATTGTGAATGGGTCGTTGTGACGACCAACAGGAGGCTTACGGTGTGTGTATGACTCGGATACCCCGGGTTCGTTAAGCCCGTACTGCAGCTGAAAGGCTGGCAGCCCCTCAGGGGATTTTTCGCATACTTGTTGGCCAGATCCTGGCCTTTTTCCGGCTTGGACCACGTAGTAATGTGGTACCACACCGAAACTGTCAGCTAAACCTGGTTGCGATTAATATTTTAGAGGATAACCCCGGTTATGTCTAGGTTAGGTCTGGGATTTGCAATCATCTGGCTCATGCTTTCGCGTTTTTCGCATACTTGTTGGGCAGATCCTGGGTTTTTTCTGGTTTGGATCACGTAGTAATGTGGTTCCACACCGAAACAGTCAATTAAACCAGGTTGCGATTAATATTTTGGAGGATAACGCTGGTTATGTCTGGGTTAGTTCTGGTATCTGCAATCATCTGGCTCATACTTTCGCGTTTTTCGCATACTTGTTGGGCAGATCCTGGGTTTTTTCTGGTTTGGATCACGTAGTACTGTGGTACCACACTGAAACAGTCAATAAAAGCTGGTTCCGATTAATAGTTTGGAGTATAACGCTGGTTACGTTTGGGTTAGGTCTGGGATTTGCAATCATCTGGCTCATACTTTCGCGTTTTTCGCATACTTTTTGACCAGATCCTGGCCTTTTTCTGGCTTGGACCACGTAGTAATGTGGTACCACACCGAAACAGTCAATTAACCCTGGTTGCGAATAATATTTTAGAGGATAACGCTGGTTATGTCTGGGTTAGTTCCGGTATTTGCAATCTTCTGGCTCATACTTTCGCGTTTTTCGCATATTTGTTGGCCAGATCGTGGGTTTTTTCTCGTTTGGATCCCGTACTAATGTGGTACCACACTGAAACAGTTAATAGATGCTGGTTCCGATAAGTATTTTAGAGGATAACGCTGGTTATGTCAGGGTTAGTTCTGGTATTTGGTATCATCTGGCACATACTTTCACATTTTTCGCATACTTGTTGGCCAGATCCTGGGTTTCTTCTGGTTTGGATCCCGTCGTTATGTGGTTCCACACCGAAACAGGCAATTAAACCTGGTTGCGATTAACATTTTAGAGGATAACGCCGGTAATGTCTCGGTTAGGTCTGGTATTTGCCATCATCTGGCTCGTACTTTCGCATTTTTCGCATACTTCTTGGCCAGATCCTGAGTTTTTTCTGGTTTGGATCCCGTAGTAATGCGGTACCACACCGAAACAGTCAATTAAACCTGGTTGCGATTAATATTTTGGAGGATAGCGCTGGTTATGTCTGGGTTAGTTCTGGTATCAGCAATCATCTGGCTCATACTTTCGCATTCTTCGCATACTTGTTGGGCAGATCCCGGGTTTTTTCCGGTTTGGATCACGTAGTAATGCGGTACCACACCGAAACAGTCAATTAAACCTGGTTGCGATTAATATTTTGGAGGATAACGCTGGTTATGTCTGGGTTAGTTCTGGTATCTGCAATCATCTGGCTCATACTTTCGCGTTTTTCGCATACTTGTTGGGCAGATCATGGTTTTTTTCTGGTTTGGATCACGTAGTACTGTGGTATCACACTGAAACAGTCAATAAAAGCTGGTTCCGATTAATAATTTGGAGGATAACGCTGGTTACGTTTGGGTTAGTTCTGGTATTAGCAATCATCTGGCTCGTACTTTCGCATTTTTCGCATACTTGTTGTTCAGATCCTGGCCTTTTTCTGGCTTGGACCACGTAGTAATGTGGTACCAAACCGAAACAGTCAATTAAGCCTGGTTGCGAATAATATTTTAGAGGATAACGCTGGTTATGTCTGGGTTAGGTCTGGTATTTGCCCTCATCTGGCACGTACTTTCGCATTTTTCGCATACTTGTTGGCCAGATCCTGGCCTTCTTCTGGCTTGGACCACGTAGTAAAGTGGTACCACACTGAAACAGTCAATTAAACAAGGTTCCGATTAATATTTTAGTGGATAACGCCGGTTCTGTCTCGGCTAGGTCTGGGATTTGCCCTCATCTGGCTCGTACTTTCGCATTTTTCGCATACTTATTGGCCAGATCCTGGGATATTTCTGGTTTGGATCCCGCGGTAATGCGGTACCACGCCGAAACAGTCAACTAAACATTGTTGCGTTTAATATTTTAGAGGATAACGCCGGTTACGTCTCGGTTAGGTCTGGTATTTGCCCTCATCTGTCTCGTACTTTCGCATTCTTCGCATACTTGTTGGGCAGATCCCGGGTTTTTTCCGGTTTGGATCACGTAGTAATGCGGTACCACACCGAAACAGTCAATTAAACCTGGTTGCGATTAATATTTTGGAGGATAACGCTGGTTATGTCCGGGTTAGTTCTGGTATCTGCAATAATCTGTCTCATACTTTCGCGTCTTTCGCATATTTGTTGGGCAGATCATGGGTTTTTTCTGGTTTGGATCACGTAGTACTGTGGTATCACACTGAAACAGTCAATAAAAGCTGGTTCCGATTAATAGTTTGGAGGATAACGCTGGTTACGTTTGGGTTAGTTCTGGTGTTAGCAATCATCTGGCTCGTACTTTCGCATTTTTCGCATACTTGTTGTTCAGATCCTGGCCTTTTTCTGGCTTGGACCACGTAGTAATGTGGTACCACACCGAAACAGGCAATTAAACCTGGTTGCGATTAATATTTTAGAGGATAACGCTGGTTATGTCTGGGATAGTTCTGGTATTTGCAATCATCTGGCTCATACATTCGCGTTTTTCGCATAGTTGTTGGCCAGATCCTGGGATATTTCTGGTTTGGATCACGTAGTAATGCGGTACCACACCGAAACGGTCAACTAAACCTTTTTGCGATTAATATTTTGGAGGATAACGCTGGTTATGTCTGGGTTAGTTCAGGTATTTGCAATCATCTGTCTCATACTTTCTCGTTTTTCTGATACTTGTTGGGCAGATCCTGGGTTTTTTCTGGTTTGGATGCCGTAGTAATGTGGTTCCACACCGAAACAGTCAATTAAACCTGGTTGCGATTAATATTTTCTAGGATAACGCCGGTTATGTCTCGGTTAGGTCTGGTATTTACCCTCATCTGGCTCGTACTTTCGCATTTTTCGCATACTTGTAGGCCAGACACTGGCCTTTTTCTGGCTTGGACCACGTAGTAAAGTGGTACCACACTGAAACAGTCAATTAAACCTGGGTGCGATTAATATTTTAGAGGATAACGCCGGTTATGTCTGGGTTAGGTCTGGTATTTGCCCTCATCTGGCACGTACTTTCGCATTTTTCGCATAGTTGTTGGCCAGATCCTGGGTTTTTTCAGGTTTGGATCCCGTAGTAATGTGGTTCCACACTGAAACAGGCAATTAAACCTGGTTGCGGTTAATATATTATAGGATAACGCCGGTAATGTCTCGGTTAGGTCTGGTATTTGCCCTCATCTGGCTCGTACTTTCGCATTTTTCGCATTCTTGTTGGCCAGATCCTGGCCTTTTTCTAGTTTGGATCACGTAGTAAAGTGGTACCACACTGAAACAGTCAATTAAACCTGGTTGCGATTACTATTTTGGAGGATAACGCCGGTTATGTCTGGGATAGGTCTGGTATTTGCCCTCATCTGGCTCGTACATTCGCGTTTTTCGCATATTTGTTGCCGAAATCGTGGGTTTTTTCTCGTTTGGATCCCGTACTAATGTGGTACCACACTGAAACAGTTAATAGAAGCTGGTTCCGATAAGTATTTTAGAGGATAACGCTGGTTATGTCTGGGTTAGTTCTGGTATTTGCTATCATCTGGCACATACTTTCACATTTTTCGCATACTTGTTGGCCAGATCCTGGGTTTCTTCTGGTTTGGATCCCGTAGTAATGTGGTTCCACTTCGAAACAGTCAATTAAACCTGGTTGCGATTAATATTTTAGAGGATAACGCCGGTAATGTCTCGGTTAGGTCTGGGATTTGCCCTCATCTGACTCGTACTTTCGCATTTTTCGCTTATTTGTTGGCCAGATCTCGGGTTTTTTGTGGTTTGGATCCCGTCGTTATGTGGTTCCACACCGAAACTGTCAATTAAACCTGGTTGCGATTAATATTTTGGAGGATAACGCTGGTTATGTTTGGGTTAGTTCTGGTATTTGCAATCACCAGGCACATACTTTCGTATTTTTCGCATACTTGTTGGCCAGATCCTGGGATATTTCTGGTTTGGATCCCGCGGTAATGCGGTACCACGCCGAAACAGTCAACTAAACATTGTTGCGTTTAATATTTTAGAGGATAACGCCGGTTACATCTCGGTTAGGTCTGGTATTTGCCCTCATCTGTCTCGTACTTTCGCATTCTTCGCATACTTGTTGGGCAGATCCCGGGTTTTTTCCGGTTTGGATCACGTAGTAATGCGGTACCACACCGAAACAGTCAATTATACCTGGTTGCGATTAATATTTTGGAGGATAACGCTGGTTATGTCTGGGTTAGTTCTGGTATCTGCAATCATCTGGCTCATACTTTCGCGTCTTTCGCATATATGTTGGGCAGATCATGGGTTTTTTCTGGTTTGGATCACGTAGTACTGTGGTATCACACTGAAACGGTCAATTAAAGCTGGTTCCGATTAATAGTTTGGAGGATAACGCTGGTTACGTTTGGGTTAGTTCTGGTGTTAGCAACCATCTGGCTCGTACTTTCGCATTTTTCGCATACTTGTTGTTCAGATCCTGGCCTTTTTCTGGCTTGGACCACGTAGTAATGTGGTACCACACCGAAACAGGCAATTAAACCTGGTTGCGATTAATATTTTAGAGGATAACGCTGGTTATGTCTGGGATAGTTCTGGTATTGGCAATCATCTGGCTCATACATTCGCGTTTTTCGCATAGTTGTTGGCCAGATCCTGGGATATTTCTGGTTTGGATCACGTAGTAATGCGGTACCACACCGAAACGGTCAACTAAACCTTTTTGCGATTAATATTTTGGAGCATAACGCTGGTTATGTCTGGGTTAGTTCAGGTATTTGCAATCATCTGTCTCATACTTTCTCGTTTTTCTGATACTTGTTGGGCAGATCCTGGGTTTTTTCTGGTTTGGATCCCGTAGTAATGTGGTTCCACACCGAAACAGTCAATTAAACCTGGTTGCGATTAATATTTTATAGGATAACGCCGGTTATGTCTCGGTTAGGTCTGGTATTTGCCCTCATCTGGCTTGTACTTTCGCATTTTTCGCATACTTGTTGGCCAGATCCTGGCCTCCTTCTGGCTTGGACCAAGTAGTAAAGTGGTACCACACTGAAACAGTCAATTAAACCAGGGTCCGATTAATATTTTAGTGGATAGCGCCGGTTCTGTCTCGGTTAGGTCTAGGATTTGCCCTCATCTGGCTCGTACTTTCGCATTTTACGCATACTTTTTGGCCAGATCATGGCCTTTTTCTGGCTTGGACCACGTAGTAATGTGGTACCAAACCGAAACAGTCAATTAAATCAGGTTGCGAATAATATTTTAGAGGATAACGTTGGTTATGTCTGGGATAGTTCTGGTGTTTGCAATCATCTGGCTCATACTTTCTCGTTTTACTGATACTTGTTGGGCAGATCCTGGGTTTTTTCTGGTTTGGATCACGTAGTCGCGCGGAGCCACACCGAAGCAGTCAATTAAACCTGGTTGCGATATCTATTTTTGTGTATAACGCCGGTTATGTCTGGGTTAGGTCTGGTATTTGCGCTCATCTAGCTCGTACTTTCGCGTTTTTCGCATAGTTGCTGGCCAGATCCTGAGATTTTTCTGGTTTGGATCCCGTAGTAATGTGGTTCCACACTGAAACGGTCAACTAAACCTGGCTGCGATTAATATTTTAAAGGATAACGTCGGTTATGTCTGGGTTAGGTCTGGTATTTGCCATCATCTGGCTCGTGCCTTCGCATTTTTCGCATACTTGTTGGCCAGATCCTGGCCTTTTTCTGGTTTGGATCACGTAGTAGCGCGGAGCCACGCCGAAACAGTAAATTAAACTGGATGCGATTAATATTTTAGAGGATAACGCCGGTTATGTCTCGGGTAGGTCTGGGATTTGTCCTCATCTGGCTCGTTCTTTCGCGTTTTCCGCATACTTGTTTGCCGGATCCTGGCCTTTTTCTGGTTTGGATCACGTAGTAACGTGGTACCACACTGAAGCAGTCAATTAAACCTATTTGCGAAAAATATTTTAGAGGATAACGCCGGTTATGTCTCGGTTAGTTCTAGGATTTCCCGTCATCTGTCTCGTACTTTTGCGTTTTTCGCATAGTTGTTGGCCAGATCTTGAGTATATTCTGGTTTGGATCCCGTAGTAATGTGGTACCACACTGAAACTGTCAATAAAAGCTGGTTCCGATTAGTATTTTAGAGGATAACGCTGGTTATGTCTGTGTCAGTTCTGGTATTTGCAATCATCTGGCTCATAGTTTCGCGTTTTTCGCACACTTGTTGGCCAGATCCTGGCCCTTTTCTGGTTTGGATCACCTAGTAATGTGGTACCACACTGAAACAGACAATAGAAGCTGGTTCCGATAAGTATTTTAGAGGATAACGCTGGTTATGTCTGGGTTAGTTCTGGTTTTTGCCATCATCTGGCACATACATACGAGTTTTTCGCATACTTGGTGGCCTGATCCTGGGCTTTTTCTGGTTTGGATCACGTAGTAATGTGGGACCACACTGAAACAGTCAACTAAACCTGGTTGCGATTAATATTTTAGAGGATAACGCCGGTTCTGTCTCGGTTAGGTCTGGGATTTGCCCTTATCTGGCACGTACTTTCGCGTTTATCGCATACTTGTTGGCCAGATCCTGGGTTTTTTCTGGTTTGGATCCCGTAGTCATGTGGTACCACACTGAAACAGTCAATTAAACCTGGGTCCGATTAATATTTTAGAGGATAACGCCGGTTATGTCTGGGTTAGGTCTGGTATTTACCCTCATCTGGCTCGTACTTTCGCATTTTTCGCATACTTGTTGGCCAGATCCTGGCCTCCTTCTGGCTTGGACCAAGTAGTAAAGTGGTACCACACTGAAACAGTCAATTAAACCAGGGTCCGATTAATATTTTAGAGGATAACGCCGGTTATGTCTGGGTTAGGTCTGGTATTTGCCCTCATCTGGCTCGTACCTTCGCATTTTTCGCATACTTGTTGGCCAGATCCTGGCCTTTTTCTGGTTTGGATCACGTAGTAACGCGGTGCCACACCGAAACAGTCAATTAAACCTGGTTGCGATAACTATTTTAGAGGATAACGCTGGTTATGTCTGGGTTAGGTCTGGTATTTGCCCTCATCTGGCTTGTACTTTCGCATTTTTCGCATACTTGTTGGCCAGATCCTGGCCCCCTTCTGGCTTGGACCAAGTAGTAAAGTGGTACCACACTGAAACAGTCAATTAAACCAGGGTCCGATTAATATTTTAGTGGATAACGCCGGTTCTGTCTCGGTTAGGTCTAGGATTTGCCCTCATCTGGCTCGTACTTTCGCATTTTACGCATACTTTTTGGCCAGATCATGGCCTTTTTCTGGCTTGGACCACGTAGTAATGTGGTACCAAACCGAAACAGTCAATTAAATCAGGTTGCGAATAATATTTTAGAGGATAACGCTGGTTATGTCTGGGATAGTTCTGGTGTTTGCAATCATCTGGCTCATACTTTCTCGTTTTTCTGATACTTGTTGGGCAGATCCTGGGTTTTTTCTGGTTAGGATCACGTAGTAATGTTGTTCCACACCGAAACAGGCAAGTAAACCTGGTTGCGATTAACATTTTAGAGGATAACGCCGGTAATGTCTCGGTTAGGTCTGGTATTTGCCATCATCTGGCACGTACTTTCGCATTTTTCGCATACTTCTTGGCCAGATCCTGAGTTTTTTCTGCTTTGGATCCCGTAGCAATGTGGTACCACACAGAAACAGTCAATAGAAGCTGGTTCCGATAAGTATTTTAGAGGATAACGCTGGTTATGTCTGGGTTAGGTCTGGTATTTGCCCTCATCTGGCTCGTACTTTCGCATTTTTCGCATACTTGTTGGCCAGATCCTGGCCTTTTTCTGGCTTGCACCACGTAGTAAAGTGGTACCACACTGAAATAGTCAATTAAACCTGGGTCTGATTAATATTTTAGAGGATAACGCCGGTTATGTCTGGGTTAGGTCTGGTATTTGCCATCATCTGGCTCGTACCTTCGCATTTTTCGCATACTTGTTGGCCAGATCCTGGCCTTTTTCTGGTTTGGATCACGTAGTAGCGCGGAGCCACACCGAAACAGTAAATTAAACTGGATGCGATTAATATTTTAGAGGATAACGCCGGTTATGTCTCGGGTAGGTCTGGGATTTGTCCTCATCTGGCTCGTACTTTCGCGTTTTCCGCATACTTGTTTGCCGGATCCTGGCCTTTTTCCGGATTGGATCACGTAGTAACGTGGTACCACACTGAAGCAGTCAATTAAACCTGTTTGCGATAAATATTTTAGAGGATAACGCCGGTTATGTCTCGGTTAGTTCTAGGATTTCCCGTCATCTGTCTCGTACTTTTGCGTTTTTCGCATAGTTGTTGGCCAGATCCTGAGTATTTTCTGGTTTGGATCCCGTAGTAATGTGGTACCACACTGAAACTGTCAATAAAAGCTGGTTCCGATTAGTATTTTAGAGGATAACGCTGGTTATGTCTGTGTCAGTTCTGGTATTTGCAATCATCTGGCTCATAGTTTCGCGTTTTTCGCACACTTGTTGGCCAGATCCTGGCCCTTTTCTGGTTTGGATCACCTAGTAATGTGGTACCACACTGAAACAGTCAGTTAAACCTGGGTCCGATTAATATTTTAGAGGATAACGCCGGTTATGTCTGGGTTAGGTCTGGTATTTGCAATCATCTGGCTCATAGTTTCGCGTTTTTCGCACACTTGTTGGCCAGATCCTGGCCCTTTTCTGGTTTGGATCACCTAGTAATGTGGTACCACACTGAAACAGACAATAGAAGCTGGGTCCGATAAGTATTTTAGAGGATAACGCTGGTTATGTCTGGGTTAGCTCTGGTTTTTGCCATCATCTGGCACATACATACGAGTTTTTCGCATACGTGTTGGCCTGATCCTGGGCTTTTTCTGGTTTGGATCACGTAGTAATGTGGTACCACACTGAAACAGTCAATTAAACCAGGTTCCGATTAATATTTTAGAGGATAACGCCGGTTATGTCTGGGTTAGGTCTGGTATTTGCCATCATCTGGCTCGTACCTTCGCATTTTTCGCATACTTGTTGGCCACATCCTGGCCTTTTTCTGGTTTGGACCACGTAGTAGCGCGGAGCCACACCGAAACAGTCAATTAAACCTGGTTGCGATAACTATTTTTGAGTATAACGCCGGTTATGTCTGGGTTAGGTCTGGTATTTGCGCTCATCTAGCTCGTACTTTCGCGTTTTTCGCATAGTTGCTGGCCAGATCCTGAGATTTTTCTGGTTTGGATCCCGTAGTAATGTGGTTCCACACTGAAACGGTCAACTAAACCTGGCTGCGATTAATATTTTAAAGGATAACGTCGGTTATGTCTGGGTTAGGTCTGGTATTTGCCATCATCTGGCTCGTACCTTCGCATTTTTCGCATACTTGTTGGCCAGATCCTGGCCTTTTTCTGGTTTGGATCACGTAGTAGCGCGGAGCCACACCGAAACAGTAAATTAAACTGGATGCGATTAATATTTTAGAGGATAACGCCGGTTATGTCTCGGGTTGGTCTGGGATTTGTCCTCATCTGGCTCGTACTTTCGCGTTTTCCGCATATTTGTTTGCCGGATCCTGGCCTTTTTCCGGTTTGGATCACGTAGTAACGTGGTACCACACTGAAGCAGTCAATTAAACCTGTTTGCGATAAATATTTTAGAGGATAACGCCGGTTATGTCTCGGTTAGTTCTAGGATTTCCCGTCATCTGTCTCGTACTTTTGCGTTTTTCGCATAGTTGTTGGCCAGATCCTGAGTATTTTCTGGTTTGGATCCCGTAGTAATGTGGTACCACACTGAAACTGTCAATAAAAGCTGGTTCCGATTAGTATTTTAGAGGATAACGCTGGTTATGTCTGTGTCAGTTCTGGTATTTGCAATCATCTGGCTCATAGTTTCGCGTTTTTCGCACACTTGTTGGCCAGATCCTGGCCCTTTTCTGGTTTGGATCACCTAGTAATGTGGTACCACACTGAAACAGACAATAGAAGCTGGTTCCGATAAGTATTTTAGAGGATAACGCTGGTTATGTCTGGGTTAGTTCTGGTTTTTGCCATCATCTGGCACATACATACGAGTTTTTCGCATACTTGTTGGCCTGATCCTGGGCTTTTTCTGGCTTGGATCACGTAGTAATGTGGGACCACACTGAAACAGTCCACTAAACCTGGTTGCGATTAATATTTTAGAGGATAACGCCGGTTCTGTCTCGGTTAGGTCTGGGATTTGCCCTTATCTGGCACGTACTTTCGCGTTTTTCGCATACTTGTTGGCCAGACCCTGGCCCTTTTCTGGTTTGGATCACCTAGTAATGTGGTACCACGCTGAAACAGACAATAGAAGCAGGTTCCGATAAGTATTTTAGAGGATAACGCTGGTTATGTCTGGGTTAGTTCTGGTTTTTGCCATCATCTGGCACATACATACGAGTTTTTCGCATACTTGTTGGCCTGATCCTGGGCTTTTTCTGGCTTGGACCACGTAGTAAAGTGGTACCACACTGAAACAGTCAACTAAACCTGGTTGCGATTAATATTTTAGAGGATAACGCCGGTTCTGTCTCGGTTAGGTCTGGGATTTGCCCTTATCTGGCACGTACTTTCGCGTTTTTCGCATACTTGTTGGCCAGACCCTGGCCTTTTTCTGGCTTGGACCACGTAGTAAAGTGGTACCACACTGAAACAGTCAATTAAACCTGGGTCCGATTAATATTTTAGAGGATAACGCCGGTTATGTCTGGGTTAGGTCTGGTATTTGCCCTCATCTGGCTCGTACCTTCGCATTTTTCGCATACTTGTTGGCCAGATCCTGGCCTTTTTCTGGCTTGCACCACGTAGTAAAGTGGTACCACACTGAAATAGTCAATTAAACCTGGGTCTGATTAATATTTTAGAGGATAACGCCGGTTATGTCTGGGTTAGGTCTGGTATTTGCAATCATCTGGCTCATAGTTTCGCGTTTTTCGCACACTTGTTGGCCAGATCCTGGCCCTTTTCTGGTTTGGATCACCTAGTAATGTGGTACCACACTGAAACAGACAATAGAAGCAGGTTCCGATAAGTATTTTAGAGGATAACGCTGGTTATGTCTGGGTTAGTTCTGGTATTTGCAATCATCTGGCACATACTTTCGCGTTTTTCGCATACTTGTTGGCCAGATCCTGGGCTTTTTCCGGCTTGGACCACGTAGTAATGTGGTACCACAATGAAACAGACAATTAAGCCTGGTTGGGATTAATATTTTAGAGGATAACGCCGGTTATGTCTCGGGTAGGTCTGGGATTTGTCCACATCTGGCTCGTACTTTCGCATTTTTCGCATACTTGTAAGCCAGATCCTGGCCTTCTTCTGGCTTCGACCACGCAGTAAAGTGGTACCACACTGAAACAGTCAATTAATTCTAGTTCCGATTAATATTTTAGAGGATAAAGCTGGTTATGTCTGGGATAGTTTTGGTATTTGCAATCATCTGGCACATACTTTCGCGTTTTTCGCATACTTGTTGGCCAGATCCTGGGATTTTCCGGCTTGGACCACGTAGTAATGTGGTACCACAATGAAACAGACAATTAAGCCTGGTTGCGATTAATATTTTAGAGGATAACGCCGGTTATGTCTCGGGTACGTCTGGGATTTGTCCACATCTGGCTCGTACTTTCGCATTTTTCGCATACTTGTAAGCCAGATCCTGGCCTTCTTCTGGCTTGGACCACGTAGTAAAGTTGTACCACACTGAAACAGTCAATTAATTCTAGTTCCGATTAATATTTTAGAGGATAACGCCGGATATATCGCGGCTATTTCTGGGATTTGCCCTCATCTGGCTCGTACTTTCGCATTTTTCGCATACTTGTTGACCAGATCCTGGCCTTTTTCTAGCTTGGACCACGTAGTAATGTGGTACCACACCGAAACAGTCAATTAAACCTTGTTGCGAATAATATTTTAGAGGATAACGCTGGTTATGTCTGGGTTAGTTCTGGTATTTGCAATCATCTGGCACATACTTTCGCGTTTTTCGCATACTTGTTGGCCAGATCCTGGGCTTTTTCCGGTTTGGATCCCGTAGTAATGTGGTTCCACACTGAAACAGGCAATTAAACCTGGTTGCGGTTAATATATTATAGGATAACGCCGGTAATGTCTCGGTTAGGTCTGGTATTTGCCCTCATCTGGCTCGTACTTTCGCATTTTTCGCATTCTTGTTGGCCAGATCCTGGCCTTTTTCTAGTTTGGATCACGTAGTAAAGTGGTACCACACTGAAACAGTCAATTAAACCTGGTTGCGATTACTATTTTGGAGGATAACGCCGGTTATGTCTGGGATAGGTCTGGTATTTGCCCTCATCTGGCTCGTACATTCGCGTTTTTCGCATATTTGTTGCCGAAATCGTGGGTTTTTTCTCGTTTGGATCCCGTACTAATGTGGTACCACACTGAAACAGTTAATAGAAGCTGGTTCCGATAAGTATTTTAGAGGATAACGCTGGTTATGTCTGGGTTAGTTCTGGTATTTGCTATCATCTGGCACATACTTTCACATTTTTCGCATACTTGTTGGCCAGATCCTGGGTTTCTTCTGGTTTGGATCCCGTAGTAATGTGGTTCCACTTCGAAACAGTCAATTAAACCTGGTTGCGATTAATATTTTAGAGGATAACGCCGGTAATGTCTCGGTTAGGTCTGGGATTTGCCCTCATCTGACTCGTACTTTCGCATTTTTCGCTTATTTGTTGGCCAGATCTCGGGTTTTTTGTGGTTTGGATCCCGTCGTTATGTGGTTCCACACCGAAACTGTCAATTAAACCTGGTTGCGATTAATATTTTGGAGGATAACGCTGGTTATGTTTGGGTTAGTTCTGGTATTTGCAATCACCAGGCACATACTTTCGTATTTTTCGCATACTTGTTGGCCAGATCCTGGGATATTTCTGGTTTGGATCCCGCGGTAATGCGGTACCACGCCGAAACAGTCAACTAAACATTGTTGCGTTTAATATTTTAGAGGATAACGCCGGTTACATCTCGGTTAGGTCTGGTATTTGCCCTCATCTGTCTCGTACTTTCGCATTCTTCGCATACTTGTTGGGCAGATCCCGGGTTTTTTCCGGTTTGGATCACGTAGTAATGCGGTACCACACCGAAACAGTCAATTATACCTGGTTGCGATTAATATTTTGGAGGATAACGCTGGTTATGTCTGGGTTAGTTCTGGTATCTGCAATCATCTGGCTCATACTTTCGCGTCTTTCGCATATATGTTGGGCAGATCATGGGTTTTTTCTGGTTTGGATCACGTAGTACTGTGGTATCACACTGAAACGGTCAATTAAAGCTGGTTCCGATTAATAGTTTGGAGGATAACGCTGGTTACGTTTGGGTTAGTTCTGGTGTTAGCAACCATCTGGCTCGTACTTTCGCATTTTTCGCATACTTGTTGTTCAGATCCTGGCCTTTTTCTGGCTTGGACCACGTAGTAATGTGGTACCACACCGAAACAGGCAATTAAACCTGGTTGCGATTAATATTTTAGAGGATAACGCTGGTTATGTCTGGGATAGTTCTGGTATTGGCAATCATCTGGCTCATACATTCGCGTTTTTCGCATAGTTGTTGGCCAGATCCTGGGATATTTCTGGTTTGGATCACGTAGTAATGCGGTACCACACCGAAACGGTCAACTAAACCTTTTTGCGATTAATATTTTGGAGCATAACGCTGGTTATGTCTGGGTTAGTTCAGGTATTTGCAATCATCTGTCTCATACTTTCTCGTTTTTCTGATACTTGTTGGGCAGATCCTGGGTTTTTTCTGGTTTGGATCCCGTAGTAATGTGGTTCCACACCGAAACAGTCAATTAAACCTGGTTGCGATTAATATTTTATAGGATAACGCCGGTTATGTCTCGGTTAGGTCTGGTATTTGCCCTCATCTGGCTTGTACTTTCGCATTTTTCGCATACTTGTTGGCCAGATCCTGGCCTCCTTCTGGCTTGGACCAAGTAGTAAAGTGGTACCACACTGAAACAGTCAATTAAACCAGGGTCCGATTAATATTTTAGTGGATAGCGCCGGTTCTGTCTCGGTTAGGTCTAGGATTTGCCCTCATCTGGCTCGTACTTTCGCATTTTACGCATACTTTTTGGCCAGATCATGGCCTTTTTCTGGCTTGGACCACGTAGTAATGTGGTACCAAACCGAAACAGTCAATTAAATCAGGTTGCGAATAATATTTTAGAGGATAACGTTGGTTATGTCTGGGATAGTTCTGGTGTTTGCAATCATCTGGCTCATACTTTCTCGTTTTACTGATACTTGTTGGGCAGATCCTGGGTTTTTTCTGGTTTGGATCACGTAGTCGCGCGGAGCCACACCGAAGCAGTCAATTAAACCTGGTTGCGATATCTATTTTTGTGTATAACGCCGGTTATGTCTGGGTTAGGTCTGGTATTTGCGCTCATCTAGCTCGTACTTTCGCGTTTTTCGCATAGTTGCTGGCCAGATCCTGAGATTTTTCTGGTTTGGATCCCGTAGTAATGTGGTTCCACACTGAAACGGTCAACTAAACCTGGCTGCGATTAATATTTTAAAGGATAACGTCGGTTATGTCTGGGTTAGGTCTGGTATTTGCCATCATCTGGCTCGTGCCTTCGCATTTTTCGCATACTTGTTGGCCAGATCCTGGCCTTTTTCTGGTTTGGATCACGTAGTAGCGCGGAGCCACGCCGAAACAGTAAATTAAACTGGATGCGATTAATATTTTAGAGGATAACGCCGGTTATGTCTCGGGTAGGTCTGGGATTTGTCCTCATCTGGCTCGTTCTTTCGCGTTTTCCGCATACTTGTTTGCCGGATCCTGGCCTTTTTCTGGTTTGGATCACGTAGTAACGTGGTACCACACTGAAGCAGTCAATTAAACCTATTTGCGAAAAATATTTTAGAGGATAACGCCGGTTATGTCTCGGTTAGTTCTAGGATTTCCCGTCATCTGTCTCGTACTTTTGCGTTTTTCGCATAGTTGTTGGCCAGATCTTGAGTATATTCTGGTTTGGATCCCGTAGTAATGTGGTACCACACTGAAACTGTCAATAAAAGCTGGTTCCGATTAGTATTTTAGAGGATAACGCTGGTTATGTCTGTGTCAGTTCTGGTATTTGCAATCATCTGGCTCATAGTTTCGCGTTTTTCGCACACTTGTTGGCCAGATCCTGGCCCTTTTCTGGTTTGGATCACCTAGTAATGTGGTACCACACTGAAACAGACAATAGAAGCTGGTTCCGATAAGTATTTTAGAGGATAACGCTGGTTATGTCTGGGTTAGTTCTGGTTTTTGCCATCATCTGGCACATACATACGAGTTTTTCGCATACTTGGTGGCCTGATCCTGGGCTTTTTCTGGTTTGGATCACGTAGTAATGTGGGACCACACTGAAACAGTCAACTAAACCTGGTTGCGATTAATATTTTAGAGGATAACGCCGGTTCTGTCTCGGTTAGGTCTGGGATTTGCCCTTATCTGGCACGTACTTTCGCGTTTATCGCATACTTGTTGGCCAGATCCTGGGTTTTTTCTGGTTTGGATCCCGTAGTCATGTGGTACCACACTGAAACAGTCAATTAAACCTGGGTCCGATTAATATTTTAGAGGATAACGCCGGTTATGTCTGGGTTAGGTCTGGTATTTACCCTCATCTGGCTCGTACTTTCGCATTTTTCGCATACTTGTTGGCCAGATCCTGGCCTCCTTCTGGCTTGGACCAAGTAGTAAAGTGGTACCACACTGAAACAGTCAATTAAACCAGGGTCCGATTAATATTTTAGAGGATAACGCCGGTTATGTCTGGGTTAGGTCTGGTATTTGCCCTCATCTGGCTCGTACCTTCGCATTTTTCGCATACTTGTTGGCCAGATCCTGGCCTTTTTCTGGTTTGGATCACGTAGTAACGCGGTGCCACACCGAAACAGTCAATTAAACCTGGTTGCGATAACTATTTTAGAGGATAACGCTGGTTATGTCTGGGTTAGGTCTGGTATTTGCCCTCATCTGGCTTGTACTTTCGCATTTTTCGCATACTTGTTGGCCAGATCCTGGCCTCCTTCTGGCTTGGACCAAGTAGTAAAGTGGTACCACACTGAAACAGTCAATTAAACCAGGGTCCGATTAATATTTTAGTGGATAACGCCGGTTCTGTCTCGGTTAGGTCTAGGATTTGCCCTCATCTGGCTCGTACTTTCGCATTTTACGCATACTTTTTGGCCAGATCATGGCCTTTTTCTGGCTTGGACCACGTAGTAATGTGGTACCAAACCGAAACAGTCAATTAACTCAGGTTGCGAATAATATTTTAGAGGATAACGCTGGTTATGTCTGGGATAGTTCTGGTGTTTGCAATCATCTGGCTCATACTTTCTCGTTTTTCTGATACTTGTTGGGCAGATCCTGGGTTTTTTCTGGTTAGGATCACGTAGTAATGTTGTTCCACACCGAAACAGGCAAGTAAACCTGGTTGCGATTAACATTTTAGAGGATAACGCCGGTAATGTCTCGGTTAGGTCTGGTATTTGCCATCATCTGGCACGTACTTTCGCATTTTTCGCATACTTCTTGGCCAGATCCTGAGTTTTTTCTGCTTTGGATCCCGTAGCAATGTGGTACCACACAGAAACAGTCAATAGAAGCTGGTTCCGATAAGTATTTTAGAGGATAACGCTGGTTATGTCTGGGTTAGGTCTGGTATTTGCCCTCATCTGGCTCGTACTTTCGCATTTTTCGCATACTTGTTGGCCAGATCCTGGCCTTTTTCTGGCTTGCACCACGTAGTAAAGTGGTACCACACTGAAATAGTCAATTAAACCTGGGTCTGATTAATATTTTAGAGGATAACGCCGGTTATGTCTGGGTTAGGTCTGGTATTTGCCATCATCTGGCTCGTACCTTCGCATTTTTCGCATACTTGTTGGCCAGATCCTGGCCTTTTTCTGGTTTGGATCACGTAGTAGCGCGGAGCCACACCGAAACAGTAAATTAAACTGGATGCGATTAATATTTTAGAGGATAACGCCGGTTATGTCTCGGGTAGGTCTGGGATTTGTCCTCATCTGGCTCGTACTTTCGCGTTTTCCGCATACTTGTTTGCCGGATCCTGGCCTTTTTCCGGATTGGATCACGTAGTAACGTGGTACCACACTGAAGCAGTCAATTAAACCTGTTTGCGATAAATATTTTAGAGGATAACGCCGGTTATGTCTCGGTTAGTTCTAGGATTTCCCGTCATCTGTCTCGTACTTTTGCGTTTTTCGCATAGTTGTTGGCCAGATCCTGAGTATTTTCTGGTTTGGATCCCGTAGTAATGTGGTACCACACTGAAACTGTCAATAAATGCTGGTTCCGATTAGTATTTTAGAGGATAACGCTGGTTATGTCTGTGTCAGTTCTGGTATTTGCAATCATCTGGCTCATAGTTTCGCGTTTTTCGCACACTTGTTGGCCAGATCCTGGCCCTTTTCTGGTTTGGATCACCTAGTAATGTGGTACCACACTGAAACAGTCAGTTAAACCTGGGTCCGATTAATATTTTAGAGGATAACGCCGGTTATGTCTGGGTTAGGTCTGGTATTTGCAATCATCTGGCTCATAGTTTCGCGTTTTTCGCACACTTGTTGGCCAGATCCTGGCCCTTTTCTGGTTTGGATCACCTAGTAATGTGGTACCACACTGAAACAGACAATAGAAGCAGGTTCCGATAAGTATTTTAGAGGATAACGCTGGTTATGTCTGGGTTAGCTCTGGTTTTTGCCATCATCTGGCACATACATACGAGTTTTTCGCATACGTGTTGGCCTGATCCTGGGCTTTTTCTGGTTTGGATCACGTAGTAATGTGGTACCACACTGAAACAGTCAATTAAACCAGGTTCCGATTAATATTTTAGAGGATAACGCCGGTTATGTCTGGGTTAGGTCTGGTATTTGCCATCATCTGGCTCGTACCTTCGCATTTTTCGCATACTTGTTGGCCACATCCTGGCCTTTTTCTGGTTTGGACCACGTAGTAGCGCGGAGCCACACCGAAACAGTCAATTAAACCTGGTTGCGATAACTATTTTTGAGTATAACGCCGGTTATGTCTGGGTTAGGTCTGGTATTTGCGCTCATCTAGCTCGTACTTTCGCGTTTTTCGCATAGTTGCTGGCCAGATCCTGAGATTTTTCTGGTTTGGATCCCGTAGTAATGTGGTTCCACACTGAAACGGTCAACTAAACCTGGCTGCGATTAATATTTTAAAGGATAACGTCGGTTATGTCTGGGTTAGGTCTGGTATTTGCCATCATCTGGCTCGTACCTTCGCATTTTTCGCATACTTGTTGGCCAGATCCTGGCCTTTTTCTGGTTTGGATCACGTAGTAGCGCGGAGCCACACCGAAACAGTAAATTAAACTGGATGCGATTAATATTTTAGAGGATAACGCCGGTTATGTCTCGGGTTGGTCTGGGATTTGTCCTCATCTGGCTCGTACTTTCGCGTTTTCCGCATATTTGTTTGCCGGATCCTGGCCTTTTTCCGGTTTGGATCACGTAGTAACGTGGTACCACACTGAAGCAGTCAATTAAACCTGTTTGCGATAAATATTTTAGAGGATAACGCCGGTTATGTCTCGGTTAGTTCTAGGATTTCCCGTCATCTGTCTCGTACTTTTGCGTTTTTCGCATAGTTGTTGGCCAGATCCTGAGTATTTTCTGGTTTGGATCCCGTAGTAATGTGGTACCACACTGAAACTGTCAATAAAAGCTGGTTCCGATTAGTATTTTAGAGGATAACGCTGGTTATGTCTGTGTCAGTTCTGGTATTTGCAATCATCTGGCTCATAGTTTCGCGTTTTTCGCACACTTGTTGGCCAGATCCTGGCCCTTTTCTGGTTTGGATCACCTAGTAATGTGGTACCACACTGAAACAGACAATAGAAGCTGGTTCCGATAAGTATTTTAGAGGATAACGCTGGTTATGTCTGGGTTAGTTCTGGTTTTTGCCATCATCTGGCACATACATACGAGTTTTTCGCATACTTGTTGGCCTGATCCTGGGCTTTTTCTGGCTTGGATCACGTAGTAATGTGGGACCACACTGAAACAGTCCACTAAACCTGGTTGCGATTAATATTTTAGAGGATAACGCCGGTTCTGTCTCGGTTAGGTCTGGGATTTGCCCTTATCTGGCACGTACTTTCGCGTTTTTCGCATACTTGTTGGCCAGACCCTGGCCCTTTTCTGGTTTGGATCACCTAGTAATGTGGTACCACGCTGAAACAGACAATAGAAGCAGGTTCCGATAAGTATTTTAGAGGATAACGCTGGTTATGTCTGGGTTAGTTCTGGTTTTTGCCATCATCTGGCACATACATACGAGTTTTTCGCATACTTGTTGGCCTGATCCTGGGCTTTTTCTGGCTTGGACCACGTAGTAAAGTGGTACCACACTGAAACAGTCAACTAAACCTGGTTGCGATTAATATTTTAGAGGATAACGCCGGTTCTGTCTCGGTTAGGTCTGGGATTTGCCCTTATCTGGCACGTACTTTCACGTTTTTCGCATACTTGTTGGCCAGACCCTGGCCTTTTTCTGGCTTGGACCACGTAGTAAAGTGGTACCACACTGAAACAGTCAATTAAACCTGGGTCCGATTAATATTTTAGAGGATAACGCCGGTTATGTCTGGGTTAGGTCTGGTATTTGCCCTCATCTGGCTCGTACCTTCGCATTTTTCGCATACTTGTTGGCCAGATCCTGGCCTTTTTCTGGCTTGCACCACGTAGTAAAGTGGTACCACACTGAAATAGTCAATTAAACCTGGGTCTGATTAATATTTTAGAGGATAACGCCGGTTATGTCTGGGTTAGGTCTGGTATTTGCAATCATCTGGCTCATAGTTTCGCGTTTTTCGCACACTTGTTGGCCAGATCCTGGCCCTTTTCTGGTTTGGATCACCTAGTAATGTGGTACCACACTGAAACAGACAATAGAAGCAGGTTCCGATAAGTATTTTAGAGGATAACGCTGGTTATGTCTGGGTTAGTTCTGGTATTTGCAATCATCTGGCACATACTTTCGCGTTTTTCGCATACTTGTTGGCCAGATCCTGGGCTTTTTCCGGCTTGGACCACGTAGTAATGTGGTACCACAATGAAACAGACAATTAAGCCTGGTTGGGATTAATATTTTAGAGGATAACGCCGGTTATGTCTCGGGTAGGTCTGGGATTTGTCCACATCTGGCTCGTACTTTCGCATTTTTCGCATACTTGTAAGCCAGATCCTGGCCTTCTTCTGGCTTCGACCACGCAGTAAAGTGGTACCACACTGAAACAGTCAATTAATTCTAGTTCCGATTAATATTTTAGAGGATAAAACTGGTTATGTCTGGGATAGTTTTGGTATTTGCAATCATCTGGCACATACTTTCGCGTTTTTCGCATACTTGTTGGCCAGATCCTGGGATTTTCCGGCTTGGACCACGTAGTAATGTGGTACCACAATGAAACAGACAATTAAGCCTGGTTGCGATTAATATTTTAGAGGATAACGCCGGTTATGTCTCGGGTACGTCTGGGATTTGTCCACATCTGGCTCGTACTTTCGCATTTTTCGCATACTTGTAAGCCAGATCCTGGCCTTCTTCTGGCTTGGACCACGTAGTAAAGTTGTACCACACTGAAACAGTCAATTAATTCTAGTTCCGATTAATATTTTAGAGGATAACGCCGGATATATCGCGGCTATTTCTGGGATTTGCCCTCATCTGGCTCGTACTTTCGCATTTTTCGCATACTTGTTGACCAGATCCTGGCCTTTTTCTAGCTTGGACCACGTAGTAATGTGGTACCACACCGAAACAGTCAATTAAACCTTGTTGCGAATAATATTTTAGAGGCTAACGCTGGTTATGTCTGGGATAGTTTTGGTATTTGCAATCATCTGGCACATACTTTCGCGTTTTTCGCATACTTGTTGGCCAGATCCTGGCCTTTTTCTGGTTTGGATCACGTAGTAACGCGGTACCGCACCGAAACAGTCAATTAAACCGGGTTGCCATTACTATTTTGGAGGATAACGCCGGCTATGTCTGGGTTAGGTCTGGGATTTGCCCTCATCTGGCTCATACTCTCACGTTTTTCGCATAGTTGTTGGCCAGATCCTGGGTTTTTTCTGGTTTGGATCCCGTAGTAATGTGGTACCACACTGAAACAGTCAATTAAACCAGGTTCCGATTAATATTTTAGAGGATAACGCCGGTTATGTCTGGGTTAGGTCTGGTATTTGCCCTCATCTGGCTCGTACCTTCGCATTTTTCGCATACTTGTTGGCCAGATCCTGGCCTTTTTCTGGTTTGGATCACGTAGTAACGCGGTGCCACACCGAAACAGTCAATTAAACCTGGTTGCGATAACTATTTTAGAGGATAACGCTGGTTATGTCTGGGTTAGGTCTGGTATTTGCCCTCATCTGGCTTGTACTTTCGCATTTTTCGCATACTTGTTGGCCAGATCCTGGCCTCCTTCTGGCTTGGACCAAGTAGTAAAGTGGTACCACACTGAAACAGTCAATTAAACCAGGGTCCGATTAATATTTTAGTGGATAACGCCGGTTCTGTCTCGGTTAGGTCTAGGATTTGCCCTCATCTGGCTCGTACTTTCGCTTTTTACGCATACTTTTTGGCCAGATCATGGCCTTTTTCTGGCTTGGACCACGTAGTAATGTGGTACCAAACCGAAACAGTCAATTAAATCAGGTTGCGAATAATATTTTAGAGGATAACGCTGGTTATGTCTGGGATAGTTCTGGTGTTTGCAATCATCTGGCTCATACTTTCTCGTTTTTCTGATACTTGTTGGGCAGATCCTGGGTTTTTTCTGGTTAGGATCACGTAGTAATGTTGTTCCACACCGAAACAGGCAAGTAAACCTGGTTGCGATTAACATTTTAGAGGATAACGCCGGTAATGTCTCGGTTAGGTCTGGTATTTGCCATCATCTGGCACGTACTTTCGCATTTTTCGCATACTTCTTGGCCAGATCCTGAGTTTTTTCTGCTTTGGATCCCGTAGCAATGTGGTACCACACAGAAACAGTCAATAGAAGCTGGTTCCGATAAGTATTTTAGAGGATAACGCTGGTTATGTCTGGGTTAGATCTGGTATTTGCCCTCATCTGGCTCGTACTTTCGCATTTTTCGCATACTTGTTGGCCAGATCCTGGACTTTTTCTGGCTTGCACCACGTAGTAAAGTGGTACCACACTGAAATAGTCAATTAAACCTGGGTCTGATTAATATTTTAGAGGATAACGCCGGTTATGTCTGGGTTAGGTCTGGTATTTGCCATCATCTGGCTCGTACCTTCGCATTTTTCGCATACTTGTTGGCCAGATCCTGGCCTTTTTCTGGTTTGGATCACGTAGTAGCGCGGAGCCACACCGAAACAGTAAATTAAACTGGATGCGATTAATATTTTAGAGGATAACGCCGGTTATGTCTCGGGTAGGTCTGGGATTTGTCCTCATCTGGCTCGTACTTTCGCGTTTTCCGCATACTTGTTTGCCGGATCCTGGCCTTTTTTCGGATTGGATCACGTAGTAACGTGGTACCACACTGAAGCAGTCAATTAAACCTGTTTGCGATAAATATTTTAGAGGATAACGCCGGTTATGTCTCGGTTAGTTCTAGGATTTCCCGTCATCTGTCTCGTACTTTTGCGTTTTTCGCATAGTTGTTGGCCAGATCCTGAGTATTTTCTGGTTTGGATCCCGTAGTAATGTGGTACCACACTGAAACTGTCAATAAAAGCTGGTTCCGATTAGTATTTTAGAGGATAACGCTGGTTATGTCTGTGTCAGTTCTGGTATTTGCAATCATCTGGCTCATAGTTTCGCGTTTTTCGCACACTTGTTGGCCAGATCCTGGCCCTTTTCTGGTTTGGATCACCTAGTAATGTGGTACCACACTGAAACAGTCAGTTAAACCTGGGTCCGATTAATATTTTAGAGGATAACGCCGGTTATGTCTGGGTTAGGTCTGGTATTTGCAATCATCTGGCTCATAGTTTCGCGTTTTTCGCACACTTGTTGGCCAGATCCTGGCCCTTTTCTGGTTTGGATCACCTAGTAATGTGGTACCACACTGAAACAGACAATAGAAGCAGGTTCCGATAAGTATTTTAGAGGATAACGCTGGTTATGTCTGGGTTAGCTCTGGTTTTTGCCATCATCTGGCACATACATACGAGTTTTTCGCATACGTGTTGGCCTGATCCTGGGCTTTTTCTGGTTTGGATCACGTAGTAATGTGGTACCACACTGAAACAGTCAATTAAACCAGGTTCCGATTAATATTTTAGAGGATAACGCTGGTTATGTCTGTGTCAGTTCTGGTATTTGCAATCATCTGGCTCATAGTTTCGCGTTTTTCGCACACTTGTTGGCCAGATCCTGGCCCTTTTCTGGTTTGGATCACCTAGTAATGTGGTACCACACTGAAACAGACAATAGAAGCTGGTTCCGATAAGTATTTTAGAGGATAACGCTGGCTATGTCTGGGTTAGTTCTGGTTTTTGCCATCATCTGGCACATACATACGAGTTTTTCGCATACTTGTTGGCCTGATCCTGGGCTTTTTCTGGCTTGGATCACGTAGTAATGTGGGACCACACTGAAACAGTCCACTAAACCTGGTTGCGATTAATATTTTAGAGGATAACGCCGGTTCTGTCTCGGTTAGGTCTGGGATTTGCCCTTATCTGGCACGTACTTTCGCGTTTTTCGCACACTTGTTGGCCAGATCCTGGCCCTTTTCTGGTTTGGATCACCTAGTAATGTGGTACCACACTGAAACAGACAATAGAAGCTGGTTCCGATAAGTATTTTAGAGGATAACGCTGGCTATGTCTGGGTTAGTTCTGGTTTTTGCCATCATCTGGCACATACATACGAGTTTTTCGCATACTTGTTGGCCTGATCCTGGGCTTTTTCTGGCTTGGACCACGTAGTAAAGTGGTACCACACTGAAACAGTCAGTTAAACCTGGGTCCGATTAATATTTTAGAGGATAACGCCGGTTATGTCTGGGTTAGGTCTGGTATTTGCCCTCATCTGGCTCGTACCTTCGCATTTTTCGCATACTTGTTGGCCAGATCCTGGCCTTTTTCTGGCTTGCACCACGTAGTAAAGTGGTACCACACTGAAACAGTCAATTAAACCTGGGTCCGATTAATATTTTAGAGGATAACGCCGGTTATGTCTGGGTTAGGTCTAGTATTTGCAATCATCTGGCTCATAGTTTCGCGTTTTTCGCACACTTGTTGGCCAGATCCTGGCCCTTTTCTGGTTTGGATCACCTAGTAATGTGGTACCACACTGAAACAGACAATAGAAGCAGGTTCCGATAAGTATTTTAGAGGATAACGCTGGTTATGTCTGGGTTAGTTCTGGTATTTGCAATCATCTGGCACATACTTTCGCGTTTTTCGCATACTTGTTGGCCAGATCCTGGGCTTTTTCCGGCTTGGACCACGTAGTAATGTGGTACCACAATGAAACAGACAATTAAGCCTGGTTGGGATTAATATTTTAGAGGATAACGCCGGTTATGTCTCGGGTAGGTCTGGGATTTGTCCACATCTGGCTCGTACTTTCGCATTTTTCGCATACTTGTAAGCCAGATCCTGGCCTTCTTCTGGCTTCGACCACGCAGTAACGTGGTACCACACTGAAACAGTCAATTAATTCTAGTTCCGATTAATATTTTAGAGGATAACGCTGGTTATGTCTGGGATAGTTTTGGTATTTGCAATCATCTGGCACATACTTTCGCGTTTTTCGCATACTTGTTGGCCAGATCCTGGGCTTTTTCCGGCTTGGACCACGTAGTAATGTGGTACCACAATGAAACAGACAATTAATCCTGGTTGCGATTAATATTTTAGAGGATAACGCCGGTTATGTCTCGGGTACGTCTGGGATTTGTCCACATCTGGCTCGTACTTTCGCATTTTTCGCATACTTGTAAGCCAGATCCTGGCCTTCTTCTGGCTTGGACCACGTAGTAAAGTTGTGCCACACTGAAACAGTCAATTAATTCTAGTTCCGATTAATATTTTAGAGGATAACGCTGGTTATGTCTGGGATAGTTTTGGTATTTGCAATCATCTGGCACATACTTTCGCGTTTTTCGCATACTTGTTGGCCAGATCCTGGCCTTTTTCTGGTTTGGATCACGTAGTAACGCGGTACCGCACCGAAACAGTCAATTAAACAGGGTTGCCATTACTATTTTGGAGGATAACGCCGGCTATGTCTGGGTTAGGTCTGGGATTTGCCCTCATCTGGCTCATACTCTCACGTTTTTCGCATAGTTGTTGGCCAGATCCTGGGTTTTTTCTGGTTTGGATCCCGTAGTAATGTGGTACCACACTGAAACAGTCAATTAAACCAGGTTCCGATTAATATTTTAGAGGATAACGCCGGTTATGTCTGGGTTAGGTCTGGTATTTGCCCTCATCTGGCTCGTACCTTCGCATTTTTCGCATACTTGTTGGCCAGATCCTGGCCTTTTTCTGGTTTGGATCACGTAGTAACGCGGTGCCACACCGAAACAGTCAATTAAACCTGGTTGCGATAACTATTTTAGAGGATAACGCTGGTTATGTCTGGGTTAGGTCTGGTATTTGCCCTCATCTGGCTTGTACTTTCGCATTTCTCGCATACTTGTTGGCCAGATCCTGGCCTCCTTCTGGCTTGGACCAAGTAGTAGAGTGGTACCACACTGAAACAGTCAATTAAACCAGGGTCCGATTAATATTTTAGTGGATAACGCCGGTTCTGTCTCGGTTAGGTCTAGGATTTGCCCTCATCTGGCTCGTACTTTCGCATTTTACGCATACTTTTTGGCCAGATCATGGCCTTTTTCTGGCTTGGACCACGTAGTAATGTGGTACCAAACCGAGACAGTCAATTAAATCAGGTTGCGAATAATATTTTAGAGGATAACGCTGGTTATGTCTGGGATAGTTCTGGTGTTTGCAATCATCTGGCTCATACTTTCTCGTTTTTCTGATACTTGTTGGTCAGATCCTGGGTTTTTTCTGGTTTGGATCACGTAGTAATGTGGTTCCACACCGAAACAGGCAAGTAAACCTGGTTGCGATTAACATCTTAGAGGATAACGCCGGTAATGTCTCGGTTAGGTCTGGTATTTGCCATCATCTGGCTCGTACTTTCGCATTTTTCGCATACTTCTTGGCCAGATCCTGAATTTTTTCTGCTTTGGATCCCGTAGCAATGTGGTACCACACAGAAACAGTCAATAGAAGCTGGTTCCGATAAGTATTTTAGAGGATAACGCTGGTTATGTCTGGTATTTGCCCTCATCTGGCTCGTACTTTCGCATTTTTCGCATACTTGTTGGCCAGATCCTGGCCTTTTTCTGGCTTGCACCACGTAGTAAAGTGGTACCACACTGAAATAGTCAATTAAACCGGGGTCTGATTAATATTTTAGAGGATAACGCCGGTTATGTCTGGGTTAGGTCTGGTATTTGCCATCATCTGGCTCGTACCTTCGCATTTTTCGCATACTTGTTGGCCACATCCTGGCCTTTTTCTGGTTTGGATCACGTAGTAGTGCGGAGCCACACCGAAACAGTCAATTAAACCTGGTTGCGATAACTATTTTTGAGTATAACGCCGGTTATGTCTGGGTTAGGTCTGGTATTTGCGCTCATCTAGCTCGTACTTTCGCGTTTTTCGCATAGTTGCTGGCCAGATCCTGAGTATTTTCTGGTTTGGATCCCGTAGTAATGTGGTACCACACTGAAACTGTCAATAAAAGCTGGTTCCGATTAGTATTTTAGAGGATAACGCTGGTTATGTCAGTGTCAGTTCTGGTATTTGCAATCATCTGGCTCATAGTTTCGCGTTTTTCGCACACTTCTTGGCCAGATCCTGGCCCTTTTCTGGTTTGGATCACCTAGTAAAGTGGTACCACACTGAAATAGTCAATTAAACCTGGGTCTGATTAATATTTTAGAGGATAACGCCGGTTATGTCTGGGTTAGGTCTGGTATTTGCAATCATCTGGCTCATAGTTTCGCGTTTTTCGCACACTTGTTGGCCAGATCCTGGCCCTTTTCTGGTTTGGATCACCTAGTAATGTGGTACCACACTGAAACAGACAATAGAAGCAGGTTCCGATAAGTATTTTAGAGGATAACGCTGGTTATGTCTGGGTTAGTTCTGGTATTTGCAATCATCTGGCACATACTTTCGCGTTTTTCGCATACTTGTTGGCCAGATCCTGGGCTTTTTCCGGCTTGGACCACGTAGTAATGTGGTACCACAATGAAACAGACAATTAAGCCTGGTTGGGATTAATATTTTAGAGGATAACGCCGGTTATGTCTCGGGTAGGTCTGGGATTTGTCCACATCTGGCTCGTACTTTCGCATTTTTCGCATACTTGTAAGCCAGATCCTGGCCTTCTTCTGGCTTCGACCACGCAGTAAAGTGGTACCACACTGAAACAGTCAATTAATTCTAGTTCCGATTAATATTTTAGAGGATAAAGCTGGTTATGTCTGGGATAGTTTTGGTATTTGCAATCATCTGGCACATACTTTCGCGTTTTTCGCATACTTGTTGGCCAGATCCTGGGATTTTCCGGCTTGGACCACGTAGTAATGTGGTACCACAATGAAACAGACAATTAAGCCTGGTTGCGATTAATATTTTAGAGGATAACGCCGGTTATGTCTCGGGTACGTCTGGGATTTGTCCACATCTGGCTCGTACTTTCGCATTTTTCGCATACTTGTAAGCCAGATCCTGGCCTTCTTCTGGCTTGGACCACGTAGTAAAGTTGTACCACACTGAAACAGTCAATTAATTCTAGTTCCGATTAATATTTTAGAGGATAACGCCGGATATATCGCGGCTATTTCTGGGATTTGCCCTCATCTGGCTCGTACTTTCGCATTTTTCGCATACTTGTTGACCAGATCCTGGCCTTTTTCTAGCTTGGACCACGTAGTAATGTGGTACCACACCGAAACAGTCAATTAAACCTTGTTGCGAATAATATTTTAGAGGCTAACGCTGGTTATGTCTGGGATAGTTTTGGTATTTGCAATCATCTGGCACATACTTTCGCGTTTTTCGCATACTTGTTGGCCAGATCCTGGCCTTTTTCTGGTTTGGATCACGTAGTAACGCGGTACCGCACCGAAACAGTCAATTAAACCGGGTTGCCATTACTATTTTGGAGGATAACGCCGGCTATGTCTGGGTTAGGTCTGGGATTTGCCCTCATCTGGCTCATACTCTCACGTTTTTCGCATAGTTGTTGGCCAGATCCTGGGTTTTTTCTGGTTTGGATCCCGTAGTAATGTGGTACCACACTGAAACAGTCAATTAAACCAGGTTCCGATTAATATTTTAGAGGATAACGCCGGTTATGTCTGGGTTAGGTCTGGTATTTGCCCTCATCTGGCTCGTACCTTCGCATTTTTCGCATACTTGTTGGCCAGATCCTGGCCTTTTTCTGGTTTGGATCACGTAGTAACGCGGTGCCACACCGAAACAGTCAATTAAACCTGGTTGCGATAACTATTTTAGAGGATAACGCTGGTTATGTCTGGGTTAGGTCTGGTATTTGCCCTCATCTGGCTTGTACTTTCGCATTTTTCGCATACTTGTTGGCCAGATCCTGGCCTCCTTCTGGCTTGGACCAAGTAGTAAAGTGGTACCACACTGAAACAGTCAATTAAACCAGGGTCCGATTAATATTTTAGTGGATAACGCCGGTTCTGTCTCGGTTAGGTCTAGGATTTGCCCTCATCTGGCTCGTACTTTCGCTTTTTACGCATACTTTTTGGCCAGATCATGGCCTTTTTCTGGCTTGGACCACGTAGTAATGTGGTACCAAACCGAAACAGTCAATTAAATCAGGTTGCGAATAATATTTTAGAGGATAACGCTGGTTATGTCTGGGATAGTTCTGGTGTTTGCAATCATCTGGCTCATACTTTCTCGTTTTTCTGATACTTGTTGGGCAGATCCTGGGTTTTTTCTGGTTAGGATCACGTAGTAATGTTGTTCCACACCGAAACAGGCAAGTAAACCTGGTTGCGATTAACATTTTAGAGGATAACGCCGGTAATGTCTCGGTTAGGTCTGGTATTTGCCATCATCTGGCACGTACTTTCGCATTTTTCGCATACTTCTTGGCCAGATCCTGAGTTTTTTCTGCTTTGGATCCCGTAGCAATGTGGTACCACACAGAAACAGTCAATAGAAGCTGGTTCCGATAAGTATTTTAGAGGATAACGCTGGTTATGTCTGGGTTAGGTCTGGTATTTGCCCTCATCTGGCTCGTACTTTCGCATTTTTCGCATACTTGTTGGCCAGATCCTGGCCTTTTTCTGGCTTGCACCACGTAGTAAAGTGGTACCACACTGAAATAGTCAATTAAACCTGGGTCTGATTAATATTTTAGAGGATAACGCCGGTTATGTCTGGGTTAGGTCTGGTATTTGCCATCATCTGGCTCGTACCTTCGCATTTTTCGCATACTTGTTGGCCAGATCCTGGCCTTTTTCTGGTTTGGATCACGTAGTAGCGCGGAGCCACACCGAAACAGTAAATTAAACTGGATGCGATTAATATTTTAGAGGATAACGCCGGTTATGTCTCGGGTAGGTCTGGGATTTGTCCTCATCTGGCTCGTACTTTCGCGTTTTCCGCATACTTGTTTGCCGGATCCAGGCCTTTTTCCGGATTGGATCACGTAGTAACGTGGTACCACACTGAAGCAGTCAATTAAACCTGTTTGCGATAAATATTTTAGAGGATAACGCCGGTTATGTCTCGGTTAGTTCTAGGATTTCCCGTCATCTGTCTCGTACTTTTGCGTTTTTCGCATAGTTGTTGGCCAGATCCTGAGTATTTTCTGGTTTGGATCCCGTAGTAATGTGGTACCACACTGAAACTGTCAATAAAAGCTGGTTCCGATTAGTATTTTAGAGGATAACGCTGGTTATGTCTGTGTCAGTTCTGGTATTTGCAATCATCTGGCTCATAGTTTCGCGTTTTTCGCACACTTGTTGGCCAGATCCTGGCCCTTTTCTGGTTTGGATCACCTAGTAATGTGGTACCACACTGAAACAGTCAGTTAAACCTGGGTCCGATTAATATTTTAGAGGATAACGCCGGTTATGTCTGGGTTAGGTCTGGTATTTGCAATCATCTGGCTCATAGTTTCGCGTTTTTCGCACACTTGTTGGCCAGATCCTGGCCCTTTTCTGGTTTGGATCACCTAGTAATGTGGTACCACACTGAAACAGACAATAGAAGCAGGTTCCGATAAGTATTTTAGAGGATAACGCTGGTTATGTCTGGGTTAGTTCTGGTTTTTGCCATCATCTGGCACATACATACGAGTTTTTCGCATACTTGTTGGCCTGATCCTGGGCTTTTTCTGGTTTGGATCACGTAGTAATGTGGTACCACACTGAAACAGTCAATTAAACCAGGTTCCGATTAATATTTTAGAGGATAACGCCGGTTATGTCTGGGGTAGGTCTGGGATTTGTCCACATCTGGCTCGTACTTTCGCATTTTTCGCATACTTGTTGGCCAGATCCTGGCCTTTTTCTGGCTTGCACCACGTAGTAAAGTGGTACCACACTGAAACAGTCAATTAAACCTGGGTCTGATTAATATTTTAGAGGATAACGCCGGTTATGTCTGGGTTAGGTCTGGTATTTGCCATCATCTGGCTCGTACCTTCGCATTTTTCGCATACTTGTTGGCCACATCCTGGCCTTTTTCTGGTTTGGACCACGTAGTAGCGCGGAGCCACACCGAAACAGTCAATTAAACCTGGTTGCGATAACTATTTTTGAGTATAACGCCGGTTATGTCTGGGTTAGGTCTGGTATTTGCGCTCATCTAGCTCGTACTTTCGCGTTTTTCGCATAGTTGCTGGCCAGATCCTGAGATTTTTCTGGTTTGGATCCCGTAGTAATGTGGTTCCACACTGAAACGGTCAACTAAACCTGGCTGCGATTAATATTTTAAAGGATAACGTCGGTTATGTCTGGGTTAGGTCTGGTATTTGCCATCATCTGGCTCGTACCTTCGCATTTTTCGCATACTTGTTGGCCAGATCCTGGCCTTTTTCTGGTTTGGATCACGTAGTAGCGCGGAGCCACACCGAAACAGTAAATTAAACTGGATGCGATTAATATTTTAGAGGATAACGCCGGTTATGTCTCGGGTTGGTCTGGGATTTGTCCTCATCTGGCTCGTACTTTCGCGTTTTCCGCATACTTGTTTGCCGGATCCTGGCCTTTTTCCGGTTTGGATCACGTAGTAACGTGGTACCACACTGAAGCAGTCAATTAAACCTGTTTGCGATAAATATTTTAGAGGATAACGCCGGTTATGTCTCGGTTAGTTCTAGGATTTCCCGTCATCTGTCTCGTACTTTTGCGTTTTTCGCATAGTTGTTGGCCAGATCCTGAGTATTTTCTGGTTTGGATCCCGTAGTAATGTGGTACCACACTGAAACTGTCAATAAAAGCTGGTTCCGATTAGTATTTTAGAGGATAACGCTGGTTATGTCTGTGTCAGTTCTGGTATTTGCAATCATCTGGCTCATAGTTTCGCGTTTTTCGCACACTTGTTGGCCAGATCCTGGCCCTTTTCTGGTTTGGATCACCTAGTAATGTGGTACCACACTGAAACAGACAATAGAAGCAGGTTCCGATAAGTATTTTAGAGGATAACGCTGGTTATGTCTGGGTTAGTTCTTGTTTTTGCCATCATCTGGCACATACATACGAGTTTTTCGCATACTTGTTGGCCTGATCCTGGGCTTTTTCTGGCTTGGATCACGTAGTAATGTGGGACCACACTGAAACAGTCCACTAAACCTGGTTGCGATTAATATTTTAGAGGATAACGCCGGTTCTGTCTCGGTTAGGTCTGGTATTTGCCCTCATCTGGCTCGTACCTTCGCATTTTTCGCATACTTGTTGGCCAGATCCTGGCCTTTTTCTGGCTTGCACCACGTAGTAAAGTGGTACCACACTGAAACAGTCAATTAAACCTGGGTCCGATTAATATTTTAGAGGATAACGCCGGTTATGTCTGGGTTAGGTCTAGTATTTGCAATCATCTGGCTCATAGTTTCGCGTTTTTCGCACACTTGTTGGCCAGATCCTGGCCCTTTTCTGGTTTGGATCACCTAGTAATGTGGTACCACACTGAAACAGACAATAGAAGCAGGTTCCGATAAGTATTTTAGAGGATAACGCTGGTTATGTCTGGGTTAGTTCTTGTTTTTGCCATCATCTGGCACATACATACGAGTTTTTCGCATACTTGTTGGCCTGATCCTGGGCTTTTTCTGGTTTGGATCACGTAGTAATGTGGTACCACACTGAAACAGTCAATTAAACCAGGTTCCGATTAATATTTTAGAGTATAACGCCGGTTATGTCTGGGGTAGGTCTGGGATTTGTCCACATCTGGCTCGAACTTTCGCATTTTTCGCATACTTGTAAGCCAGATCCTGGCCTTCTTCTGGCTTCGACCACGCAGTAAAGTGGTACCACACTGAAACAGTCAATTAATTCTAGTTCCGATTAATATTTTAGAGGATAACGCTGGTTATGTCTGGGATAGTTTTGGTATTTGCAATCATCTGGCACATACTTTCGCGTTTTTCGCATACTTGTTGGCCAGATCCTGGGCTTTTTCCGGCTTGGACCACGTAGTAATGTGGTACCACAATGAAACAGACAATTAAGCCTGGTTGCGATTAATATTTTAAAGGATAACGCCGGTTATGTCTCGGGTACGTCTGGGATTTGTCCACATCTGGCTCGTACTTTCGCATTTTTCGCATACTTGTAAGCCAGATCCTGGCCTTCTTCTGGCTTGGACCACGTAGTAAAGTTGTACCACACTGAAACAGTCAATTAATTCTAGTTCCGATTAATATTTTAGAGGATAACGCCGGATATATCTCGGCTATTTCTGGGATTTGCCCTCATCTGGCTCGTACTTTCGCATTTTTCGCATACTTGTTGACCAGATCCTGGCCTTTTTCTAGCTTGGACCACGTAGTAATGTGGTACCACACCGAAACAGTCAATTAATCCTTGTTGCGAATAATATTTTAGAGGCTAACGCTGGTTATGTCTGGGATAGTTTTGGTATTTGCAATCATCTGGCACATACTTTCGCGTTTTTCGCATACTTGTTGGCCAGATCCTGGCCTTTTTCTGGTTTGGATCACGTAGTAACGCGGTACCGCACCGAAACAGTCAATTAAACCGGGTTGTGATTACTATTTGGGAGGATAACGCCGGCTATGTCTGGGTTAGGTCTGGGATTTGCCCTCATCTGGCTCATACTCTCACGTTTTTCGCATAGTTGTTGGCCAGATCCTGGGTTTTTTCTGGTTTGGATCCCGTAGTAATGTGGTACCACACTGAAACAGTCAATTAAACCAGGTTCCGATTAATATTTTAGAGGATAACGCCGGTTATGTCTGGGTTAGGTCTGGTATTTGCCCTCATCTGGCTCGTACTTTCGCATTTTTCGCATACTTGTTGGCCAGATCCTGTCCTTTTTCTGGTTTGGATCACGTAGTAACGCGGTACCACACCGAAACAGTCAATTAAACCTGGTTGCGATTACTATTTTGGAGGATAACGCCGGTTATGTCTGGGTTAGGTCTGGGATTTGCCCTCATCTGGCTCGTACTTTCGCGTTTTTCGCATAGTTGTTGGCCAGATCCTGTGTTTTTTCTGGTTTGGATCCCGTAGTAATGTGGTACCACTCTGAAACAGTCAATAGAAGCTGGTTCCGATAAGTATTTTAGAGGATAACGCTGGTTATGTCTGGGTTAGTTCTGGTATTTGCTATCATCAGGCACATACTTTCGCGTTTTTCGCATACTTGTTGGCCAGATCCTGGCCCTTTTCTGGTTTGGATCACGTAGTAATGTGGTACCACATTGAAACAGTCAATAGAAGCTGGTTCCGCTCAGTAATTTAGAGGATAACGCTGATTATGCCTGGGTTAGTCCTGGCATTTGCAATCATCTGGCTCATACTTTCGCGTTTTTCGCATACTTGTTGGCCTGATCCTGGGCTTTTCCTGGTTTGGATCAGGTAGTAATGTGGTACCACACTGGAACAGACAAATAAACCTGGATGCGGTTAATACTTTAGAGGCTAACGCCGGTTATGTCTCGGGTAGGTCTGGGATTTGTCCACATCTGGCTCGTACATTCGCATTTTTCGCATTCTTGTTGGCCAGATCCTGGCCTTTTTCTGGTTCGGATCACGTAGCAATGCGGTACCACACCGAAACAGTCAATTAAACCTGGTTGCGATTAATATTTTAGAGGATAACGCCGGTAATGTCTCGGTTAGGTCTGGTTTTTGCCCTCATCTGGCTCGTACTTCCGCGTTTTTCGCATACTTGTTGGCCAGATCCTGAGTTTTTTCTGGTTTGGATCCCGTAGCAATGTGGTACCACACTGAAACAGTCAATAGAAGCTGGTTCCGATATGTATTTTAGAGGATAACGCCGGTTATGTCTCGGTTAGGTCTGGGATTTGCCCTCATCTAGCTCGTACTTTCGCACTTTTCGCAAATATTTGCTGGCCAGATCCTGGGCTTTTTCTGGCTTGGATCACGTAGTAATGTGGTACCACACTGTCAATAAAAGCTGGTTCCGATTAGTATTTTAGAGGATAACGCTGGTTATGTCTGGGTTAGTTCTGTTATTTTCAATCATCTGACTCATACTTACGCGTTTTTCGCATACTTGTTGGGCAGATCCTGTGTTTTTTCTGGTTTGGATAACGTGGTAATGTGGTACCACACTGAAACAGTCAATAAAAGCTGGTTCCGATTAATATTTTAGAGGATAACGCCGGTTATGTCTGGGTTAGGTCTGGGATTTGCCCTCATCTGGCTCGTACTTTCGCGTTTTTCGCGTAGTTGTTGGCCAGATCCTGGGTTTTTTCTGGTTTGGATCACGTAGTAATGTGGTACCACATTGAAACAGTCAATAGAAGCTGGTTCCACATAGTAATTTAGAGGATAACGCTGGTTATGCCTGGGTTAGTTCTGGTATTTGCAATCATCTGGCTCATACTTTCGCGTTTCTCGCATACTTGTTGGCCAGATCCTGGGCTTCTCCTCGCTTGGACCACGTAGTAATGTGGTACCACACTGAAACAGTCAATTAAACCTGGTTTCGAATAATACTTTAGAGGATAACGCCGGTTATGTCTGGGTTACGTCTGGTATTTGCAACCATCTGGCTCATACTTTCGCGTTTTTCGCATACTTGATGGCCAGATCCTGGGCTTTTCCTGGCTTGGACCACGTAGTAATGTGGTACCACACTGAAACAGTCAATTAAACCTGGTTTCGAATAATACTTTAGAGGATAACGCCGGTTATGTCTGGGTTAGGTCTGGTATTTGCCCTCATCTGGCTCGTACTTTCGCGTTTTTTGCATACTTGTTGGCCAGATCCTGGCCCTCTTCTGGTTTGGATCACGTAGTAATGTGGTACCACATTGAAACAGTCTATAGAAGCTGGTTCCACTTAGTAATTTAGAGGATAACGCTGGTTATGCCTGGGTTAGTTCTGGTATTTGCAATCATCTGGCTCATACTTTCGCGTTTTTCGCATACTTGTTGGCCAGGTCCTGGGTTTTTTTCTGGTTTGGATCCCGTAGTAATGCGGTACCACACTGAAACAGTCAATTAAAGCTGGTTGCGATTAATATTTTGGAGGATAACGCCGGTTATGTCTCGGTTAGTTCTGGGATTTCCCATCATCTGGCTCGTGCTCTCGCACTTTTCGCATACTTGTTGTTCAGATCCTGGCCTTTTTCTGGCTTGGACCACGTAGTAATGCGGTACCACACCGAAACAGTCAACCAAACCTGGTTGCGTTTAATATTTTAGAGGATAACGCCGGTTATGTCTCGGTTGGGTCTGGGATTTGCAATCATCTGGCTCGTACTTTCGCAATTTTCGCATACTTTTTGGCCAGATCCTGGCCTATTTCTGGCTTAGACCACGTAGTAATGCGGTACCATAACAGAAACAGTCAATTAAACCTGGTTGCGATTAATATTTGAGAGGATAACGCCGGTTATGTCTCGGTTAGGTCTGGGATATGCCCTCATCTGGCGCGTACTTTCGCGTTTTTCGCATACTTGTTGGCCAGATCCTGGCCTTTTTCTGGCTTTGACATGGCAGTAATGTGGAACCACACTGAAACAGTCAATTAAACCTGTTTCCGATTAATATTTTAGAGGATAACGCAGGTTATGTCTCGGTTAGGTCTGGTATTTGCCCTCATCTGGCTCGTACTTTCGCATTTTTCGCATACTTGTTGGCCAGATCCTGGCCTTTTTCTGGTTTGGATCACGTTGACACGCGGCGCCACACCGAAACAGTCAATAAATCCTGGTTGCCATTAATATTTTAGAGGATAACGCCGGCTATGTCTGGGTTAGGTCTGGTAATTGCGCACATCTGGCTCGTACTTCCGCGTTTTTCGCATACTTGTTGGCCAGATCCTGAGTTTTTTCTGGTTTGGATCCCGTAGCAATGTGGTACCACACTGAAACAGTCAATAGAAGCTGGTTCCGATATGTATTTTAGAGGATAACGCCGGTTATGTCTCGGTTAGGTCTGGGATTTGCCCTCATCTAACTCGTACTTTCGCACTTTTCGCAAATATTTGCTGGCCAGATCCTGGGCTTTTTCTGGCTTGGATCACGTAGTAACGTGGTACCACACTGTCAATAAAAGCTGGTTCCGATTAGTATTTTAGAGGATAACGCTGGTTATGTCTGGGTTAGTTCTGTTATTTTCAATCATCTGACTCCTACTTACGCGTTTTTCGCATACTTGTTGGGCAGATCCTGTGTTTTTTCTGGTTTGGATAACGTGGTAATGTGGTACCACACTGAAACAGTCAATAAAAGCTGGTTCCGATTAATATTTTAGAGGATAACGCCGGTTATGTCGCGGTTAGGTCTGGGATTTGCCCTCATCTGGCTCGTACTTTCGCATTTCTCGCATACTTGTTGGCCAGATCCTGGGCTTTTTCTGGTTTGGATCACGTAGTAATGTGGTACCACACTGAAACACACAATTAAACCTGGTTGCGGTTAATATTTTAGATGATAACGCCGGTTATGTCTCGGTTAGGTCTGGTATTTGCCCTCATCTGGCTCGTACTTTCGCACTTTTCGCAAATATTTGTTGGCCAGATCCTGGCCTTTTTCTGGTTTGGATCACGTAGTAACGCGATACCACACCGAAACAGTCAATTAAAGCTGGTTGCGATTAATATTTTGGAGGATAACGCCGGTTATGTCTCGGTTAGTTCTGGGATTTCCCATCATCTGGCTCGTGCTCTCGCACTTTTCGCAAACTTGTTGTTCAGATCCTGGCCTTTTTTCTGGCTTGGACCACGTAGTAATGCGGTACCACACCGAAACAGTCAACCAAACCAGGTTGCGTTTAATATTTTAGAGGATAACGCCGGTTATGTCTCGGTTGGGTCTGGGATTTGCAATCATCTGGCTCGTACTTTCGCAATTTTCGCATACTTGTTGGCCAGATCCTGAGTTTTTTCTGGTTTGGATCCCGTAGTAATGTGGTACCACACTGAAACAGTCAATAGAAGCTGGTTCCGATAACTATTTTAGAGGATAACGCTGGTTATGTCTGGGTTAGATCTGGTATTTGCTATAATCTGGTACATACTTGCGCGATTTCGCATACTTGTTGGCCAGATCCTGGGCTTTTTCTGGTTTGGATCACGTAGTAATGTGGTACCACACTGAAACTGTCAATTAATCTTGGTTGCGATTAATATTTTAGAGGATAACGCCGGTTATGTCTGAGATAGGTCTGGGGTTTGCCCCCATCTGGCCCGTACTTTCGCGTTTTTCGCATACTTGTTGGCCAGATCCTGGGCTTTTTCTGGTTTGGATCCCGTAGTAATGTGGTACCACACTGAAACAGTCAATTAAACCTGGTTGCGAATAATATTTTAGAGGATAACGCTGGTTATGTCTGTGTTAGTTCTGGTATTTGCAATCATCTGGCTCATACTATCGCGTTTTTCGCACACTTGTTGGCCAGATCCTGGGATTTTTCTGGTTTGGATCACGTAGTAATGTGGTACCACACTGAAGCAGTCAATTAAGCATGTTCGCGATAAATATTTTAGAGGATATCGCCGGTTATGTCTGGGTTAGGACTGGTATTTGCCCTCATCTGGCTCATACTTACGCGTTTTTCGCATACTTGTTGGGCAGATCCTGGGTTCTTTCTGGTTTGGATAACGTAGTAATGTGGTACCACACTGAAACTGTCAATAAAAGCTGGTTCCGATTAAAATTTTAGAGGATAACGCCGCTTACGTCTTGGTTAGGTCTGGTATTTGCCCTCATCTGGTTCGTACTTTCGCATTTTTCGCATACTTGTTGGCCAGATCCAGGCCTTTTTCTGGTTTGGATCACGTAGTAATGCGGTACCACACCGAAACAGTCAATTAAAGCTGGTTCCGATAACTATTTTAGAGGATAACGCTGGTTATGTCTGGGTTAGATCTGGTATTTGCTATAATCTGGTACATACTTGCGCGATTTCGCATACTTGTTGGCCAGATCCTGGGCTTTTTCTGGTTTGGATCACGTAGTAATGTGGTACCACACTGAAACAGTCTATTAAACCTGGTTTCGATCAATATTTTAGATGATAACGCATGCTAGGTCTGGGCTAGGTCTAGGATTTGCCATCATCTATCTCATACTTTCGCATTCTTCACATACTTGTTGAACAGATCCTGGGTTTTTTCTTGGTTTGGATCACGTAGTAATGTGATATTACACTGAAACAGTCCATGAAACCTGGTTTCGATCAATATTTTAGACGATAACGCATGTTAGGTCTAGGTAAGGCCTGGGATTTGCCCTCATCAGACTAAACTTTCGCATATTTCTCATACTTGTTGGGCAGATCCTTGGATTTGTATGGATTGGATAACGTAGTATGTGGCACCACAATGAAACAGTTAATTAAACCTGGATACGACCAATATTTTAGACGTTACACAATGTTAGGTCTAGGTGGGCCTGGGATTTGCCCTCATGAGACTCGTACATTCGCGTATTTCTCATACTTGTTGAACAGATCCTGGGTTTTTTCTGGTTTGGATCACGTAGTAATGTGGAACCACACTGAAACAGTCAATTAAACCTGGTTTCGATCAATATTTTAGATGATAACGCATGTTAGGTCTAGGTTAGGCCTGGGATATGCCCTCATCAGACTCATACTTTCGCATTCTTCACATACTTGTTGAACAGATCCTCGGTTTTTTTCCGGTTTGGATCACGTAGTAATGTGGTACCACACTGAAACAGTCAATTAAACCTGGTTTCGATCAATATTTTAGATGATGACGCAGGTTAGGTCTAGGTTAGGCCTGGGATTTGCCCTCATCAGACTCATACTATCGCATTCTTCACATACTTGTTGAACTGATCCTGGGTTTTTTCTGGTTTGGATCACGTAGTAATGTGGAACCACACTGAAACAGTCAATTAAACCTGGTTTCGATCAATATTTTAGATGATAACGCATGTTAGGACTCGGTTAGGTGTGGGATTTGCCCTCATGAGGCTCATACTTTCGCATATTTCTCATACTTGTTGGGCAAATCCTTGGATTTTTCTGGATTGGATCACGTAGTAATGTGGTACCTCACTGTGACAGTTAATTAAACCTGGATACGACCAATATTTTAGACGTTACACCATGTTAGGTCTAGGTCAGGCCTGGGATTTGCCCTCATGAGACTCGTACTTTCGCATATTTCCCATACTTGTTGAACTGATCCTGGGTTTTTTCTGGTTTGGATCACGTAGTAATGTGGAACCACACTGAAACAGTCAATTAAACCTGGTTTCGATCAATATTTTAGATGATAACGCATGTTAGGACTCGGTTAGGTGTGGGATTTGCCCTCATGAGGCTCATACTTTCGCATATTTTCCATACCTGTAGGCCAGATCCTGGGCTTTTTCTGGTTCGGATCACGTAGTAATGTGGTGCCACACGGAAACAGTCCATGAAACCTAGTCTCGGTCAATATTTTAAAGGATATCGCATGTTAGGTCTGGGTTAGGTCTGGGATTTGCCCTCATGAGGCTCATACTTTCGCATATTTCTCATACTTGTTTGCCTGATCCTGGGCTTTTTCTGGTTTGGATCACGTAGTAATGTGGTACCATACTGAAACAGTCCATTAAACCTGGTTTCGATCAATATTTTAGAGGATAACTCATGTTAGGTCTAGGTTAGGCCTGGGATTTGCCATCATTAGAACCATACTTTCGCATTCTTCACATACTTGTTGAACAGATCCTGGGTTATTTCTGGTTTGGATCACGTAGTAATGTGGTACCATACTGAAACAGTCCATTAAACCTGGTTTCGATCAATATTTTAGAGGATAACTCATGTTAGGTCTAGGTTAGGCCTGGGATTTGCCATCATCAGAACCATACTTTCGCATTCTTCACATACTTGCTGAACAGATCCTGGGTTATTTCTGGTTTGGATCATGTAGTAATGTGGTACCACACTGAAACAGTCAATTATACCTGGTCTAGATCAATATTTTAGATGATAACGCATGCTAGGTCTGGGTTAGGCCTGGGATTTGCCCTCATCAGACTCAAACTTTCGGATATTTCTCATACTTGTTGGGCAAATCCTTGGATTTTCCTGGATTGGATCACGTAGTAATGTGGTACCTCACTGTAACAGTTAATTAAACCTGGATACGACCAATATTTTTGACGTTACACCATGTTAGGTCTAGGTCAGGCCTGGGATTTGCCCTCATGAGACTCGTACTTTCGCATATTTCCCATACTTGTTGAACAGATCCTGGGTTTTCTCAGGTTTGGATCACGTAGTAATGTCGTACCACACTGAAACAGTCAATTAAACATGGTTTCGATCAATATTTTAGATGATAACGCAGGTTAAGTCTAGGTTAGGCCTGGGATTTGCCCTCATCTGACTCATACTTTCGCATTCTTCACATACTTGTTGAACAGATCCCGGTGTTTTTTCCGGTTTGGATCACGTAGTAATGTGGTACCACTCTGAAACAGTCGATTAAACCTGGTTTCGATCACTATTTTTGAGGGTAACGCATGGTAGGTCTGGGTTAGGTCTAGTATTTGACATCATCTGGCTCATAATTTCGCATTTTTCGCATACTCGTTGGCCAGATCCTGGGCTTTTTCTGGTTTGGATCACGTGGTAATGTGGTACCACACTGAAACAGTCGATTAATCCTGGTTTCAATCAATATTTTAGAGGAAAACTCATTCTCGGTCTAGGTTAGGCCTGGGATTTGCCCCCATCAGACCCATACTATCGCATTCTTCACATACTTGTTCAACAGATCCTGGGTTATTTCTGGTTTGGATCACGTAGTAAAGAGGTACCACACTGAAACAGTCGACTAACCCTGGTCTCGACCAATATTTTAGAGGAGAACGCAAGTTGGGTCTGGGATAGGTCTGGGATTTGCCCTCATCTGGGACATTCTTTTGCATTTATCGCATACTCGTTGGCCAGATCCTTGGCTTTTTCTGGTCTGGATCACGTGGTAATGTGGTACCACACTGAATCAGTCGATTAAACCTGGTTTCGATCAATATTCTAGATGATAACGCATGTTAGGTCTAGGTTAGGCCTGGGATTCGCCCTCATCAGACTCATACTATCGCATTCTTCACATACTTGTTCAACAGATCCTGGGTTATTTCTGGTTTGGATCACGTAGTAAAGTGGTACCACACTGAAACAGTCGACTAACCCTGGTCTCGACCAATATTTTAGAGGGTAACGCAAGTTGGGTCTGGGATAGGTCTGGGATTTGCCCTCATCTGGCTCATACTTTCGCATTCTTCACATACTTGTTGAACAGATCCTAGGTTTTTTCTGGTTTCTATCACGTAGTAATGTGGTACCACACTGAAACAGTCGATTAAACCTGGTTTCGATCAATATTTTACAGGAAAATCAATGCTCGGTCTAGGTTAGGCTTGGGATCTGCCCCCATCAGACCCATATCTTCGCATTTCTCAATTACTTGTTGGCCAGATCCTGGGCATTCACTCGTCTGGATCTCGTAGTAATGTGGTACCACACTGAAACAGCCCATTAAACCTGGTTTCGATCAATATTCTAGATGATAACGCATGTTAGGTCTAGGTTAGGCCTGGGATTTGCCCTCATCAGACCCATACTTTCGCATTCTGCAGATACTTGTTGAACAGGTCCTGGGATACTTCTGGTTTGGATCACGTAGTAAAGTGGTACCACACTGAAACAGTCCATGAAACCTAGTCTCGGTCAATATTTTAAAGGATATCGCATGTTAGGTCTGGGTTAGGTCTGGGATTTGCCCTCATGAGGCTCATACTTTCGCATATTTCTCATTCTTGTTTGCCTGATCCTGGGCTTTTTCTGGTTTGGATCACGTAGTAATGTGGTACCACAATGAAACAGTCCATTAAACCTGGTTTCGATCAATATTTTAGAGGATAACTCATAATAGGTCTAGGTTAGGCCTGGGAATTGCCATCATGAGAACCATACTTTCGCATTCTTCACATACTTGTTGAACCGATCCTGGGTTATTTCTGGTTTGGATCATGTAGTAATGTGGTACCACACTGAAACAGTCAATTGTACCTGGTCTAGATCAATATTTTAGATGATAACGCATACTAGGCCGGTGTTAGGCCTGGGATTTGCCCTCATCAGACTCAAACTTTCGCATATTTCTCATACTTGTTGGGCAAATCCTTGGATTTTTCTGGATTGGATCACGCAGTAATGTGGTACCTCACTGTAACAGTTAATTAAACCTGGATACGACCAATATTTTAGACGTTACACCATGTTAGGTCTAGGTCAGGCCTGGGATTTGCCCTCACGAGACTCGTACTTTCGCATATTTCCCATACTTGTTGAACAGATCCTGGGTTTTCTCTGGTTTGGATCACGTAGTAATGTCGTACCACACTGAAACAGTCAATTAAACCTGGTTTCGATCAATATTTTAGATGATAACGCAGGTTAAGTCAAGGTTAGGCCTGGGATTTGCCCTCATCAGATTCATACTTTCGCATTCTTCACATACTTGTTGAACAGATCCCGGGTTTTTTTCCGGTTTGGATCACGTAGTAATGTGGTACCACTCTGAAACAGTCGATTAAACCTGGTTTCGATCAATATTTTTGAGGGTAACGCATGGTAGGTCTGGGTTAGGTCTAGGATATGCCCTCATCTGGCTCATACTTTTGCATTTTTCGCATACTCGTTGGCCAGATCCTGGGCTTTTTCTGGTTTGGATCACGTGGTAATGTGGTACCACACTGAAACAGTCCATGAAACCTGGTTTCGATCAATATTTTAGAGGATAACGCATGTTAGGTCTAGGTTAGGCCTGGTATTTGCCCTCATCAGACTCAAACTTTCGCATATTTCTCATACTTGTTGGGCAAATCCTTGCACTTTTCTGGATTTGACCACGTATTAATGTGGTACCACACTGAAACAGTTAATTAAACCTTGATACGACCAATATTTTAGACGTTACACCATGATAGGTCTAGGTTAGGCCTGGGATTTGCCCTCATGAGACTCGTACTTTCGCATATTTCTCATACTTGTTGAACAGATCCTGGGTTATTTCTGGTTTGGATCACGTAGTAATGTGGTATTACACTGAAACAGTCCATGAAATCTGGTTTCGATCAATACTTTAGAGGATAACGCACGTTAGGTCTAGGTTAGGCCTGGGATTTGCCCTCATCAGACTCAAACATTCGCATATTTCTCATACTTGTTGGGCAGATCCTTGGATTTTACTGGATTGGATCACGTGGTAATGTGGTACCACACTGAAACAGTCGAGTAAACCTGGTTTCTATCAATATTTTAAATGATAACGCATGTTAGGTCCAGGTTAGGCCTGGGATTTGCCCTCATCAGACTAATACTATCGCATTCTTCACATACTTGTTGAACAGATCCCGGGTTTTTTCTGGTTTGGATCACGTAGTAATGTGGTGTCACACTGAAACAGTCCATGAAATCTGGTTTCGATCAATACTTTAGAGGATAACGCACGTTAGGTCTAGGTTAGGCCTGGGATTTGCCCTCATCAGACTCAAACATTCGCATATTTCTCATACTTGTTGTGCAGATCCTTGGATTTTACTGGATTGGATCACGTGGTAATGTGGTACCACACTGAAACAGTCGAGTAAACCTGGTTTCTATCAATATTTTAGATGATAACGCATGTTAGGTCCAGGTTAGGCCTGGGATTTGCCCTCATCAGACTAATACTATCGCATTCTTCACATACTTGTTGAACAGATCCCGGGTTTTTTCTGGTTTGGATCACGTAGTAATGTGGTGTCACACTGAAACAGTCCATGAAATCTGGTTTCGATCAATACTTTAGAGGATAACGCACGTTAGGTCTAGCTTAGGCCTGGGATTTGCCCTCATCAGACTCAAACATTCGCATATTTCTCATACTTGTTGTGCAGATCCTTGGATTTTACTGGATTGGATCACGTAGTAATGTGGTACCACTCTGAAACAGTCGATTAAACCTGGTTTCGATGAATATTATTGATGATAACGCATGTTAGGTCTGGGTTAGGTCTAGGATTTGCCCTCATCAGACACATTCTTTCGCATTCTTCACATACTTGTTGAACAGATCCTGGGCTTTTTCTGATTTGGATCACGTGGTAATGAGGTACCACACTGAAACAGTCCATGAAATCTGGTTTCGATCAATACTTTAGAGGATAACGCACGTTAGGTCTAGGTTAGGCCTGGGATTTGCCCTCATCAGACTCAAACATTCGCATATTTCTCATACTTGTTGTGCAGATCCTTGGATTTTACTGGATTGGATCACGTAGTAATGTGGTACCACTCTGAAACAGTCGATTAAACCTGGTTTCGATCAATATTTTTGATGATAACGCATGTTAGGTCTGGGTTAGGTCTAGGATTTGCCCTCATCAGACACATTCTTTCGCATTCTTCAGATACTTGTTGAACAGATCCTGGGTAATATCTGGTTTGGATCACGTAGTAAAGTAGTACCACACTGAAACAGTCGATTAATCCTGGTCTCGAACAATATTTTTGAGGGTAACGCGTGGTAGGTCTGGGTTAGGTCTAGGATTTGCCCTCATCTGGCTCATACTTTCGCATATTTCTCATACTTGTTGGGCAAATCCTTGGATTTTTCTGGATTGGATCACGTAGTAATGTGGTACCTCACTGTAACAGTTAATTAAACCTGGATACGACCAATATTTTAGACGTTACACCATGTTAGGTCTAGGTCAGGCCTGGGATTTGCCCTCACGAGACTCGTACTTTCGCATATTTCCCATACTTGTTCAACAGATCCTGGGTTTTCTCTGGTTTGGATCACGTAGTAATGTCGTACCACACTGAAACAGTCAATTATACCTGGTCTAGATCAATATTTTAGATGATAACGCAGGTTAGGTCTAGGTTAGGCCTGGGATTTGCCCTCATCAGGCTCATACTTTCGCATTCTTCACATACTTGTTGAACAGATCCTGGGTTTTTTTCCGCTTTGCATCACGTAGTAATGTGGTACCACACTGAAACAGTCGACTAAACCTGGTTTAGATCAATATTTTTGAGGGTAACGCATGGTAGGTCTGGGTTAGGTCTAGTATTTGACCTCATCTGGCTCATAATTTCGCATTTTTCGCATACTCGTTGCCCAGATCCTGGGCTTTTTCTGGTTTGGATCACGTGGTAATGTGGTACCACACTGAAACAGTCGATTAATCCTGGTTTCAATCAATATTTTAGAGGAAAACTCATTCTCGGTCTAGGTTAGGCCTGGGATTTGCCCCCATCAGACCCATACTATCGCATTCTTCACATACTTGTTCAACAGATCCTGGGTTATTTCTGGTTTGGATCACGTAGTAAAGTGGTACCACACTGAAACAGTCGACTAACCCTGGTCTCGACCAATATTTTAGAGGGTAACGCAAGTTGGGTCTGGGATAGGTCTGGGATTTGCCCTCATCTGGCTCATACTTTCGCATTCTTCACATACTTGTTGAACAGATCCTAGGTTTTTTCTGGTTTCGATCACGTAGTAATGTGGTACCACACTGAAACAGTCGATTAAACCTGGTTTCGATCAATATTTTACAGGAAAATCAATGCTCGGTCTAGGTTAGGCCTGGGATCTGCCCCCATCAGACCCATATCTTCGCATTTCTGACATACTTGTTGGGCAGATCCTGGGCATTCACTCGTCTGGATCTCGTAGTAATGTGGTACCGCACTGAAACAGCCCATTAAACCTGGTTTCGATCAATATTTTAGAGGATAACTCATGCTCGGTCTAGGTTACGCCTGGGATTTGCCCTCATCAGACCCATACTTTCGCATTCTTCACATACTTGTTGAACCGATCCTGGGTTATTTCTGGTTTGGATCATGTAGTAATGTGGTACCACACTGAAACAGTCAATTGTACCTGGTCTAGATCAATATTTTAGATGATAACGCATGCTGGGTCGGTGTTAGGCCTGGGATTTGCCCTCATCAGACTCAAACTTTCGCATATTTCTCATACTTGTTGGGCAAATCCTTGGATTTTTCTGGATTTGACCACGTATTAATGTGGTACCACACTGAAACAGTTAATTAAACCTTGATACGACCAATATTTTAGACGTTACACCATGATAGGTCTAGGTTAGGTCTGGGATTTGCCCTCATGAGGCTCATACTTTCGCATATTTCTCATTCTTGTTTGCCTGATCCTGGGCTTTTTCTGGTTTGGATCACGTAGTAATGTGGTACAACACTGAAACAGTCCATTAAACCTGGTTTCGATCAATATTTTAGAGGATAACTCATGTTAGGTCTAGGTTAGGCCTGGGAATTGCCATCATGAGAACCATACTTTCGCATTCTTCACATACTTGTTGAACCGATCCTGGGTTATTTCTGGTTTGGATCATGTAGTAATGTGGTACCACACTGAAACAGTCAATTGTACCTGGTCTAGATCAATATTTTAGATGATAACGCATGCTGGGTCGGTGTTAGGCCTGGGATTTGCCCTCATCAGACTCAAACTTTCGCATATTTCTCATACTTGTTGGGCAAATCCTTGGATTTTTCTGGATTGGATCACGTAGTAATGTGGTACCTCACTGTAACAGTTAATTAAACCTGGATACGACCAATATTTTAGACGTTACACCATGTTAGGTCTAGGTCAGGCCTGGGATTTGCCCTCACGAGACTCGTACTTTCGCATATTTCCCATACTTGTTGAACAGATCCTGGGTTTTCTCTGGTTTGGATCACGTAGTAATGTCGTACCACACTGAAACAGTCAATTAAACCTGGTTTCGATCAATATTTTAGATGATAACGCAGGTTAAGTCTAGGTTAGGCCTGGGATTTGCCCTCATCAGATTCATACTTTCGCATTCTTCACATACTTGTTGAACAGATCCCGGGTTTTTTTCCGGTTTGGATCACGTAGTAATGTGGTACCACTCTGAAACAGTCGATTAAACCTGGTTTCGATCAATATTTTTGAGGGTAACGCATGGTAGGTCTGGGTTAGGTCTAGGATATGCCCACATCTGGCTCATACTTTCGCATTTTTCGCATACTCGTTGGCCAGATCCTGGGCTTTTTCTGGTTTGGATCACGTGGTAATGTGGTACCACACTGAAACAGTCCATGAAACCTGGTTTCGATCAATATTTTAGAGGATAACGCATGTTAGGTCTAGGTTAGGCCTGGTATTTGCCCTCATCAGACTCAAACTTTCGCATATTTCTCATACTTGTTGGGCAAATCCTTGGACTTTTCTGGATTTGACCACGTATTAATGTGGTACCACACTGAAACAGTTAATTAAACCTTGATACGACCAATATTTTAGACGTTACACCATGATAGGTCTAGGTTAGGCCTGGGATTTGCCCTCATGAGACTCGTACTTTCGCATATTTCTCATACTTGTTGAACAGATCCTGGGTTTTTTCTGGTTTGGATCACGTAGTAATGAGGTATCACACTGAAACAGTCCATGAAATCTGGTTTCGATCAATACTTTAGAGGATAACGCACGTTAGGTCTAGGTTAGGCCTGGGATTTGCCCTCATCAGACTCAAACATTCGCATATTTCTCATACTTGTTGGGCAGATCCTCGAATTTTACTGGATTGGATCACGTGGTAATGTGGTACCACACTGAAACAGTCGAGTAAACCTGGTTTCTATCAATATTTTAGATGATAACGCATGTTAGGTCTGCGTTAGGTCTAGGATTTCCTCTCATTAGACACATTCTTTCGCATTCTTGAGATACTTGTTGAACAGATCCCGGGTTTTTTCTGGTTTGGATCACGTAGTAATGTGGTATCACACTGAAACAGTCCATGAAATCTGGTTTCGATCATTACTTTAGAGGATAACGCACGTTAGGTCTAGCTTAGGCCTGGGATTTGCCCTCATCAGACTCAAACATTCGCATATTTCTCACACTTGTTGTGCAGATCCTTGGATTTTACTGGATTGGATCACGTAGTAATGTGGTACCACTCTGAAACAGTCGATTAAACCTGGTTTCGATCAATATTTTTGATGATAACGCATGTTAGGTCTGGGTTAGGTCTAGGATTTGCCCTCATCAGACACATTCTTTCGCATTCTTCAGATACTTGTTGAACAGATCCTGGGTTATTTCTGGTTTGGATCATGTAGTAATGTGGTACCACATTGAAACAGTCAAATATACCTGGTCTAGATCAATATTTTAGATGATAACGCATGCTAGGTCTGGGTTAGGCCTGGGATTTGCCCACATCAGACTCAAACTTTCGGATATTTCTCATACTTGTTGGGCAAATCCTTGGATTTTTCTGGATTGGATCACGTAGTAATGTGGTACCTCACTGTAACAGTTAATTACACCTGGATACGACCAATATTTTAGACGTTTCACCATGTTAGGTCTAGGTCAGGCCTGGGATTTGCCCTCATGAGACTCGTACTTTCGCATATTTCCCATACTTGTTGAACAGATCCTGGGTTTTCTCAGGTTTGGATCACGTAGTAATGTCGTACCACACTGAAACAGTCAATTAAACATGGTTTCGTTCAATATGTTAGATGATAACGCAGGTTAGGTCTAGGTTAGGCCTGGGATTTGCCCTCATCAGGCTCATACTTTCGCATTCTTCACATACTTGTTGAACAGATCCTGGGTTTTTTTCCGCTTTGCATCACGTAGTAATGTGGTACCACACTGAAACAGTCGACTAAACCTGGTTTCGATCAATATTTTTGAGGGTAACGCATGGTAGGTCTGGGTTAGGTCTAGTATTTGACCTCATCTGGCTCATAATTTCGCATTTTTCGCATACTCGTTGCCCAGATCCTGGGCTTTTTCTGGTTTGGATCACGTGGTAATGTGGTACCACACTGAAACAGTCGATTAATCCTGGTTTCAATCAATATTTTAGAGGAAAACTCATTCTCGGTCTAGGTTAGGCCTGGGATTTGCCCCCATCAGACCCATACTATCGCATTCTTCACATACTTGTTCAACAGATCCTGGGTTATTTCTGGTTTGGATCACGTAGTAAAGTGGTACCACACTCAAACAGTCGACTAACCCTGGTCTCGACCAATATTTTAGAGGAGAACGCAAGTTGGGTCTGGGATAGGTCTGGGATTTGCCCTCATCTGGGACATTCTTTTGCATTTATCGCATACTCGTTGGCCCGATCCTTGGCTTTTTCTGGTCTGGATCACGTGGTAATGTGGTACCACACTGAATCAGTAGATTAAACCTGGTTTCGATCAATATTCTAGATGATAACGCATGTTAGGTCTAGGTTAGGCCTGGGATTTGCCCTCATCAGACTCACACTATCGCATTCTTCACATACTTGTTCAACAGATCCTGGGTTATTTCTGGTTTGGATCACGTAGTAAAGTGGTACCACACTGAAACAGTCGACTAACCCTGGTCTCGACCAATATTTTAGAGGGTAACGCAAGTTGGGTCTGGGATAGGTCTGGGATTTGCCCTCATCTGGCTCATACTTTCGCATTCTTCACATACTTGTTGAACAGATCCTAGGTTTTTTCTGGTTTCGATCACGTAGTAATGTGGTACCACACTGAAACAGTCGATTAAACCTGGTTTCGATCAATATTTTACAGGAAAATCAATGCTCGGTCTAGGTTAGGCCTGGGATCTGCCCCCATCAGACCCATATCTTCGCATTTCTGACATACTTGTTGGCCAGATCCTGGGCATTCACACGTCTGGATCTCGTAGTAATGTGGTACCACACTGAAACAGCCCATTAAACCTGGTTTCGATCAATATTTTAGAGGATAACTCATGCTCGGTCTAGGTTACGCCTGGGATTTGCCCTCATCAGACCCATACTTTCGCATTCTTCACATACTTGTTGAACCGATCCTGGGTTATTTCTGGTTTGGATCATGTAGTAATGTGGTACCACACTGAAACAGTCAATTGTACCTGGTCTAGATCAATATTTTAGATGATAACGCATGCTGGGTCGGTGTTAGGCCTGGGATTTGCCCTCATCAGACTCAAACTTTCGCATATTTCTCATACTTGTTGGGCAAATCCTTGGATTTTTCTGGATTGGATCACGTAGTAATGTGGTACCTCACTGTAACAGTTAATTAAACCTGGATACGACCAATATTTTAGACGTTACACCATGTTAGGTCTAGGTCAGGCCTGGGATTTGCCCTCACGAGACTCGTACTTTCGCATATTTCCCATACTTGTTGAACAGATCCTGGGTTTTCTCTGGTTTGGATCACGTAGTAATGTCGTACCACACTGAAACAGTCAATTAAACCTGGTTTCGATCAATATTTTAGATGATAACGCAGGTTAAGTCTAGGTTAGGCCTGGGATTTGCCCTCATCAGATTCATACTTTCGCATTCTTCACATACTTGTTGAACAGATCCCGGGTTTTTTTCCGGTTTGGATCACGTAGTAATGTGGTACCACTCTGAAACAGTCGATTAAACCTGGTTTCGATCAATATTTTTGAGGGTAACGCATGGTAGGTCTGGGTTAGGTCTAGGATATGCCCTCATCTGGCTCATACTTTCGCATTTTTCGCATACTCGTTGGCCAGATCCTGGGCTTTTTCTGGTTTGGATCACGTGGTAATGTGGTACCACACTGAGACAGTCCATGAAACCTGGTTTCGATCAATATTTTAGATGATGTCGCAGGTTAGGTCTAGGTTAGGCCAGAGATTTGCCCTCATGAGACTCGTACTTTCGCATTCATCACATACTCGTTGGACAGATCCTGGGTTATTTCTGGTTTGGATCAGGTAGTAATGTGGTACCACACTGCAACAGTCGATTAAACCTGGTCACGATCAACAATTTAGAGGATAACTCCGGTTAGGACTCGGTTAGGTGTGGGATTTGCCCTCATGAGGCTCATACTTTCGCATATTTTCAATAAATGTAGGCCAGATCCTGGGCTTTTTCTGGTTCGGATCACGTAGTAATGTGGTGCCACACGGAAACAGTCCATGAAACCTAGTCTCGGTCAATATTTTAAAGGATATCGCATGTTAGGTCTGGGTTAGGGCTGGGATTTGCCCTCATGAGGCTCATACTTTCGCATATTTCTCATACTTGTTTGCCTGATCCTGGGTTTTCTCTGGTTTGGATCACGTAGTAATGTCGTACCACACTGAAACAGTCAATTAAACCTGGTTTCGATCAATATTTTAGATGATAACGCAGGTTAAGTCTAGGTTAGGCCTGGGATTTGCCCTCATCAGATTCATACTTTCGCATTCTTCACATACTTGTTGAACAGATCCAGGGTTATTTCTGGTTTGGGTCATGTAGTAATGTGGTACCACACTGAAACAGTCAATTATACCTGGTCTCGATCAATAGTTTAGAGTATAACGCAAGCTAGGTCTGGGATAGGTGTTGGATCTGCCCTCATCAGGCTCACACCTTCGCAATTATCACATACTCGTTGGCCAGATCCTGGGCTTTCACTGGTCTGGATCACGTAGTAATGTGGTACCACACTGAAACAGTTAATTAAACCTGGTTTAGATCAAAATTTTAGAGGATAACGCATGTTAGGTCTAGGTTAGGCCTGGTATTTGCCCTCATCAGACTCAAACTTTCGCATATTTCTCATACTTGTTGGGCAAATCCTTGGATTTTTCTGGATTTGACCACGTATTAATGTGGTACCACACTGAAACAGTTAATTAAACCTTGATACGACCAATATTTTAAACGTTACACCATGATAGGTCTAGGTTAGGCCTGGGATTTGCCCTCATGAGACTCGTACTTTCTCATACTTCTCATACCTGTTGAACAGATCCTGGGTTTTTTCTGGTTTGGATCACGTAGTGATGTGGTACCACACTGAAACAGTCAATTATACCTGGTCTCGATCAATAGTTTAGAGTATAACGCAAGCTAGGTCTGGGATAGGTGTTGGATCTGCCCTCATCAGGCTCACACCTTCGCATTTATCACATACTCGTTGGCCAGATCCTGGGCTTTCACTGGTCTGGATCACGTAGTAATGTGGTACCACACTGAAACAGTTAATTAAACCTGGTTTCGATCAATATTTTAGAGGATAACTCATGTTAGGACTACGTTAGGCCTGGGATTTGCCCTCATCAGACCCATACTTTCGCATTCTTCAGATACTTGTTGAACAGGTTCTGGGTTATTTCTGGTTTGGATCACGTAGTAAAGTGGTACCACACTGAAATAGTCGATTAATCCTGGTCTCGAACAATATTTTAGATGATAACGCAGGTTAGGTCTACGTTAGGCCTGGGATTTGCCCTCATCAGGCTCGTACTTCGGCATATTTCTCATACTTGATGGCCAGATTCTGGGCTTTTTCTGGTTTGGATTACGTAGTAATGTGGTGCCACACGGAAACAGTCCATGAAACCTAGTCTCGGTCAATATTTTAAAGGATATCGCATGTTAGGTCTGGGTTAGGTCTGGGATTTGCCCTCATCAGGCTCACACCTTCGCATTTCTCACATACTCGTTGGCCAGATCCTGGGCTTTCACTGGTCTGGATTACGTAGTAATGTGGTACTACACAGCAAACAGTCCATTAAACCTGGTTTCGGTCAATATTTTAGAGGATAACTCATGTTAGGACTACGTTAGGCCTGGGATTTGCCCTCATCAGACCCATACTTTCGCATTCTTCACATACTTGTTGAACAGATCCTGGGTTATCTCTGGTTTGGATCAGGTAGTATTGTGGTACCACACTGAAACAGTCGATGAAACCTGGTCACGACCAACATTTTAGCGGGGTAACGCATGTTAGTTCTAGGTTAGGCCTGGAATTTGCCCTCATCAGACTCAAACTTTCGCATATTTCTCATACTCGTTGGGCAGAGCCTTGGATTTTACTGGATTGGATCACGTAGTAATGTGGTACCACACTGAAACAGTTAATTAAACCAGGATAGGACCAATATTTTAGACGTTACACCATGTTAGGTCTAGGTTAGGCCTGGGATTAGCCCACATGAGACTCATACTTTCGCATATTTCCCATACTTGTTGGCCAGATCCTGGGCTTTTTCTGGTTTGGGTCACGTAGTAATGTGGTACCACTCTGAAACAGTCGATTAAACCTGGTTTCGATCAATATTTTTGATGATAACGCATGTTAGGTCTGGGTTAGGTCTAGGATTTGCCCTCATCAGACACATTCTTTCGCATTCTTCAGATACTTGTTGAACAGATCCTGGGTAATATCTGGTTTGGATCACGTAGTAAAGTAGTACCACACTGAAACAGTCGATTAATCCTGGTCTCGAACAATATTTTTGAGGGTAACGCGTGGTAGGTCTGGGTTAGGTCTAGGATTTGCCCTCATCTGGCTCATACTTTCGCATATTTCTCATACTTGTTGGGCAAATCCTTGGATTTTTCTGGATTGGATCACGTAGTAATGTGGTACCTCACTGTAACAGTTAATTAAACCTGGATACGACCAATATTTTAGACGTTACACCATGTTAGGTCTAGGTCAGGCCTGGGATTTGCCCTCACGAGACTCGTACTTTCGCATATTTCCCATACTTGTTCAACAGATCCTGGGTTTTCTCTGGTTTGGATCACGTAGTAATGTCGTACCACACTGAAACAGTCAATTATACCTGGTCTAGATCAATATTTTAGATGATAACGCAGGTTAGGTCTAGGTTAGGCCTGGGATTTGCCCTCATCAGGCTCATACTTTCGCATTCTTCACATACTTGTTGAACAGATCCTGGGTTTTTTTCCGCTTTGCATCACGTAGTAATGTGGTACCACACTGAAACAGTCGACTAAACCTGGTTTAGATCAATATTTTTGAGGGTAACGCATGGTAGGTCTGGGTTAGGTCTAGTATTTGACCTCATCTGGCTCATAATTTCGCATTTTTCGCATACTCGTTGCCCAGATCCTGGGCTTTTTCTGGTTTGGATCACGTGGTAATGTGGTACCACACTGAAACAGTCGATTAATCCTGGTTTCAATCAATATTTTAGAGGAAAACTCATTCTCGGTCTAGGTTAGGCCTGGGATTTGCCCCCATCAGACCCATACTATCGCATTCTTCACATACTTGTTCAACAGATCCTGGGTTATTTCTGGTTTGGATCACGTAGTAAAGTGGTACCACACTCAAACAGTCGACTAACCCTGGTCTCGACCAATATTTTAGAGGAGAACGCAAGTTGGGTCTGGGATAGGTCTGGGATTTGCCCACATCAGACTCAAACTTTCGGATATTTCTCATACTTGTTGGGTAAATCCTTGGATTTTTCTGGATTGGATCACGTAGTAATGTGGTACCTCACTGTAACAGTTAATTACACCTGGATACGACCAATATTTTAGACGTTTCACCATGTTAGGTCTAGGTCAGGCCTGGGATTTGCCCTCATGAGACTCGTACTTTCGCATATTTCCCATACTTGTTGAACAGATCCTGGGTTTTCTCAGGTTTGGATCACGTAGTAATGTCGTACCACACTGAAACAGTCAATTAAACATGGTTTCGTTCAATATGTTAGATGATAACGCAGGTTAGGTCTAGGTTAGGCCTGGGATTTGCCCTCATCAGGCTCATACTTTCGCATTCTTCACATACTTGTTGAACAGATCCTGGGTTTTTTTCCGCTTTGCATCACGTAGTAATGTGGTACCACACTGAAACAGTCGACTAAACCTGGTTTCGATCAATATTTTTGAGGGTAACGCATGGTAGGTCTGGGTTAGGTCTAGTATTTGACCTCATCTGGCTCATAATTTCGCATTTTTCGCATACTCGTTGCCCAGATCCTGGGCTTTTTCTGGTTTGGATCACGTGGTAATGTGGTACCACACTGAAACAGTCGATTAATCCTGGTTTCAATCAATATTTTAGAGGAAAACTCATTCTCGGTCTAGGTTAGGCCTGGGATTTGCCCCCATCAGACCCATACTATCGCATTCTTCACATACTTGTTCAACAGATCCTGGGTTATTTCTGGTTTGGATCACGTAGTAAAGTGGTACCACACTCAAACAGTCGACTAACCCTGGTCTCGACCAATATTTTAGAGGAGAACGCAAGTTGGGTCTGGGATAGGTCTGGGATTTGCCCTCATCTGGGACATTCTTTTGCATTTATCGCATACTCGTTGGCCCGATCCTTGGCTTTTTCTGGTCTGGATCACGTGGTAATGTGGTACCACACTGAATCAGTCGATTAAACCTGGTTTCGATCAATATTCTAGATGATAACGCATGTTAGGTCTAGGTTAGGCCTGGGATTTGCCCTCATCAGACTCACACTATCGCATTCTTCACATACTTGTTCAACAGATCCTGGGTTATTTCTGGTTTGGATCACGTAGTAAAGTGGTACCACACTGAAACAGTCGACTAACCCTGGTCTCGACCAATATTTTAGAGGGTAACGCAAGTTGGGTCTGGGATAGGTCTGGGATTTGCCCTCATCTGGCTCATACTTTCGCATTCTTCACATACTTGTTGAACAGATCCTAGGTTTTTTCTGGTTTCGATCACGTAGTAATGTGGTACCACACTGAAACAGTCGATTAAACCTGGTTTCGATCAATATTTTACAGGAAAATCAATGCTCGGTCTAGGTTAGGCCTGGGATCTGCCCCCATCAGACCCATATCTTCGCATTTCTGACATACTTGTTGGGCAGATCCTGGGCATTCACTCGTCTGGATCTCGTAGTAATGTGGTACCGCACTGAAACAGCCCATTAAACCTGGTTTCGATCAATATTTTAGAGGATAACTCATGCTCGGTCTAGGTTACGCCTGGGATTTGCCCTCATCAGACCCATACTTTCGCATTCTTCACATACTTGTTGAACCGATCCTGGGTTATTTCTGGTTTGGATCATGTAGTAATGTGGTACCACACTGAAACAGTCAATTGTACCTGGTCTAGATCAATATTTTAGATGATAACGCATGCTGGGTCGGTGTTAGGCCTGGGATTTGCCCTCATCAGACTCAAACTTTCGCATATTTCTCATACTTGTTGGGCAAATCCTTGGATTTTTCTGGATTGGATCACGTAGTAATGTGGTACGTCACTGTAACAGTTAATTAAACCTGGATACGACCAATATTTTAGACGTTACACCATGTTAGGTCTAGGTCAGGCCTGGGATTTGCCCTCACGAGACTCGTACTTTCGCATATTTCCCATACTTGTTGAACAGATCCTGGGTTTTCTCTGGTTTGGATCACGTAGTAATGTCGTACCACACTGAAACAGTCAATTAAACCTGGTTTCGATCAATATTTTAGATGATAACGCAGGTTAAGTCTAGGTTAGGCCTGGGATTTGCCCTCATCAGATTCATACTTTCGCATTCTTCACATACTTGTTGAACAGATCCCGGGTTTTTTTCCGGTTTGGATCACGTAGTAATGTGGTACCACTCTGAAACAGTCGATTAAACCTGGTTTCGATCAATATTTTTGAGGGTAACGCATGGTAGGTCTGGGTTAGGTCTAGGATATGCCCTCATCTGGCTCATACTTTCGCATTTTTCGCATACTCGTTGGCCAGATCCTGGGCTTTTTCTGGTTTGGATCACGTGGTAATGTGGTACCACACTGAGACAGTCCATGAAACCTGGTTTCGATCAATATTTTAGATGATGTCGCAGGTTAGGTCTAGGTTAGGCCAGAGATTTGCCCTCATGAGACTCGTACTTTCGCATTCATCACATACTCGTTGGACAGATCCTGGGTTATTTCTGGTTTGGATCAGGTAGTAATGTGGTACCACACTGCAACAGTCGATTAAACCTGGTCACGATCAACAATTTAGAGGATAACTCCGGTTAGGACTCGGTTAGGTGTGGGATTTGCCCTCATGAGGCTCATACTTTCGCATATTTTCAATAAATGTAGGCCAGATCCTGGGCTTTTTCTGGTTCGGATCACGTAGTAATGTGGTGCCACACGGAAACAGTCCATGAAACCTAGTCTCGGTCAATATTTTAAAGGATATCGCATGTTAGGTCTGGGTTAGGGCTGGGATTTGCCCTCATGAGGCTCATACTTTCGCATATTTCTCATACTTGTTTGCCTGATCCTGGGTTTTCTCTGGTTTGGATCACGTAGTAATGTCGTACCACACTGAAACAGTCAATTAAACCTGGTTTCGATCAATATTTTAGATGATAACGCAGGTTAAGTCTAGGTTAGGCCTGGGATTTGCCCTCATCAGATTCATACTTTCGCATTCTTCACATACTTGTTGAACAGATCCAGGGTTATTTCTGGTTTGGGTCATGTAGTAATGTGGTACCACACTGAAACAGTCAATTATACCTGGTCTCGATCAATAGTTTAGAGTATAACGCAAGCTAGGTCTGGGATAGGTGTTGGATCTGCCCTCATCAGGCTCACACCTTCGCAATTATCACATACTCGTTGGCCAGATCCTGGGCTTTCACTGGTCTGGATCACGTAGTAATGTGGTACCACACTGAAACAGTTAATTAAACCTGGTTTAGATCAAAATTTTAGAGGATAACGCATGTTAGGTCTAGGTTAGGCCTGGTATTTGCCCTCATCAGACTCAAACTTTCGCATATTTCTCATACTTGTTGGGCAAATCCTTGGATTTTTCTGGATTTGACCACGTATTAATGTGGTACCACACTGAAACAGTTAATTAAACCTTGATACGACCAATATTTTAAACGTTACACCATGATAGGTCTAGGTTAGGCCTGGGATTTGCCCTCATGAGACTCGTACTTTCGCATACTTCTCATACCTGTTGAACAGATCCTGGGTTTTTTCTGGTTTGGATCACGTAGTGATGTGGTACCACTCTGAAACAGTCAATTATACCTGGTCTCGATCAATAGTTTAGAGTATAACGCAAGCTAGGTCTGGGATAGGTGTTGGATCTGCCCTCATCAGGCTCACACCTTCGCATTTATCACATACTCGTTGGCCAGATCCTGGGCTTTCACTGGTCTGGATCACGTAGTAATGTGGTACCACACTGAAACAGTTAATTAAACCTGGTTTCGATCAATATTTTAGAGGATAACTCATGTTAGGACTACGTTAGGCCTGGGATTTGCCCTCATCAGACCCATACTTTCGCATTCTTCAGATACTTGTTGAACAGGTTCTGGGTTATTTCTGGTTTGGATCACGTAGTAAAGTGGTACCACACTGAAATAGTCGATTAATCCTGGTCTCGAACAATATTTTAGATGATAACGCAGGTTAGGTCTACGTTAGGCCTGGGATTTGCCCTCATCAGGCTCGTACTTCGGCATATTTCTCATACTTGATGGCCAGATTCTGGGCTTTTTCTGGTTTGGATTACGTAGTAATGTGGTGCCACACGGAAACAGTCCATGAAACCTAGTCTCGGTCAATATTTTAAAGGATATCGCATGTTAGGTCTGGGTTAGGTCTGGGATTTGCCCTCATCAGGCTCACACCTTCGCATTTCTCACATACTCGTTGGCCAGATCCTGGGCTTTCACTGGTCTGGATTACGTAGTAATGTGGTACTACACAGCAAACAGTCCATTAAACCTGGTTTCGGTCAATATTTTAGAGGATAACTCATGTTAGGACTACGTTAGGCCTGGGATTTGCCCTCATCAGACCCATACTTTCGCATTCTTCACATACTTGTTGAACAGATCCTGGGTTATCTCTGGTTTGGATCAGGTAGTATTGTGGTACCACACTGAAACAGTCGATGAAACCTGGTCACGACCAACATTTTAGCGGGGTAACGCATGTTAGTTCTAGGTTAGGCCTGGAATTTGCCCTCATCAGACTCAAACTTTCGCATATTTCTCATACTCGTTGGGCAGAGCCTTGGATTTTTCTGGATTGGATCACGTAGTAATGTGGTACCACACTGAAACAGTTAATTAAACCAGGATAGGACCAATATTTTAGACGTTACACCATGTTAGGTCTAGGTTAGGCCTGGGATTAGCCCACATGAGACTCATACTTTCGCATATTTCCCATACTTGTTGGCCAGATCCTGGGCTTTTTCTGGTTTGGGTCACGTAGTAATGTGGTACCACTCTGAAACAGTCGATTAAACCTGGTTTCGATCAATATTTTTGATGATAACGCATGTTAGGTCTGGGTTAGGTCTAGGATTTGCCCTCATCAGACACATTCTTTCGCATTCTTCAGATACTTGTTGAACAGATCCTGGGTAATATCTGGTTTGGATCACGTAGTAAAGTAGTACCACACTGAAACAGTCGATTAATCCTGGTCTCGAACAATATTTTTGAGGGTAACGCGTGGTAGGTCTGGGTTAGGTCTAGGATTTGCCCTCATCTGGCTCATACTTTCGCATATTTCTCATACTTGTTGGGCAAATCCTTGGATTTTTCTGGATTGGATCACGTAGTAATGTGGTACCTCACTGTAACAGTTAATTAAACCTGGATACGACCAATATTTTAGACGTTACACCATGTTAGGTCTAGGTCAGGCCTGGGATTTGCCCTCACGAGACTCGTACTTTCGCATATTTCCCATACTTGTTGAACAGATCCTGGGTTTTCTCTGGTTTGGATCACGTAGTAATGTCGTACCACACTGAAACAGTCAATTAAACCTGGTTTCGATCAATATTTTAGATGATAACGCAGGTTAAGTCTAGGTTAGGCCTGGGATTTGCCCTCATCAGATTCATACTTTCGCATTCTTCACATACTTGTTGAACAGATCCCGGGTTTTTTTCCGGTTTGGATCACGTAGTAATGTGGTACCACTCTGAAACAGTCGATTAAACCTGGTTTCGATCAATATTTTTGAGGGTAACGCATGGTAGGTCTGGGTTAGGTCTAGGATATGCCCTCATCTGGCTCATACTTTCGCATTTTTCGCATACTCGTTGGCCAGATCCTGGGCTTTTTCTGGTTTGGATCACGTGGTAATGTGGTACCCCACTGAGACAGTCCATGAAACCTGGTTTCGATCAATATTTTAGATGATGTCGCAGGTTAGGTCTAGGTTAGGCCTGAGATTTGCCCTCATGAGACTCGTACTTTCGCATTCATCACATACTCGTTGGACAGATCCTGGGTTATTTCTGGTTTGGATCAGGTAGTAATGTGGTACCACACTGCAACAGTCGATTAAACCTGGTCACGATCAACAATTTAGAGGATAACGCCGGTTAGGACTCGGTTAGGTGTGGGATTTGCCCTCATGAGGCTCATACTTTCGCATATTTTCAATACCTGTAGGCCAGATCCTGGGCTTTTTCTGGTTCGGATCACGTAGTAATGTGGTGCCACACGGAAACAGTCCATGAAACCTAGTCTCGGTCAATATTTTAAAGGATATCGCATGTTAGGTCTGGGTTAGGTCTGGGATTTGCCCTCATGAGGCTCATACTTTCGCATATTTCTCATACTTGTTTGCCTGATCCTGGGTTTTCTCTGGTTTGGATCACGTAGTAATGTCGTACCACACTGAAACAGTCAATTAAACCTGGTTTCGATCAATATTTTAGATGATAACGCAGGTTAAGTCTAGGTTAGGCCTGGGATTTGCCCTCATCAGATTCATACTTTCGCATTCTTCACATACTTGTTGAACAGATCCCGGGATTTTTTCCGGTTTGGATCACGTAGTAATGTGGTACCACTCTGAAACAGTCGATTAAACCTGGTTTCGATCAATATTTTTGAGGGTAACGCATGGTAGGTCTGGGTTAGGTCTAGGATATGCCCTCATCTGGCTCTTACTTTCGCATTCTTCACATACTTGTTGAACAGATCCTGGGTTATTTCTGGTTTGGATCATGTAGTAATGTGGTACCACACTGAAACAGTCAATTATACCTGGTCTAGATCAATATTTTATATGATAACGCAGTTTAGGTCTAGGTTAGGCCTGGGATTTGCCCTCATCAGGCTCATACTTTTGCATTCTTCACATACTTGTTGAACAGATCCTGGATTTCTTTCCGCTTTGCATCACGTAGTAATGTGGTACCACACTGAAACAGTCGACTAAACCTGGTTTCGATCAATATTTTTGAGGGTAACGCATGGTAGGTCTGGGATAGGTCTAGTATTTGACCTCATCTGGCTCATACTCTCGCATTTTTCCCATACTCGTTGCCCAGATCCAGGGTTATTTCTGGTTTGGGTCATGTAGTAATGTGGCACCACACTGAAACAGTCAATTATACCTGGTCTCGATCAATAGTTTAGAGTATAACGCAAGCTAGGTCTGGGATAGGTGTTGGATCTGCCCTCATCAGGCTCACACCTTCGCAATTATCACATACTCGTTGGCCAGATCCTGGGCTTTCACTGGTCTGGATCACGTAGTAATGTGGTACCACACTGAAACAGTTAATTAAACCTGGTTTAGATCAAAATTTTAGAGGATAACGCATGTTAGGTCTAGGTTAGGTCTGGTATTTGCCCTCATCAGACTCAAACTTTCGCATATTTCTCATACTTGTTGGGCAAATCCTTGGATTTTTCTGGATTTGACCACGTATTAATGTGGTACCACACTGAAACAGTTAATTAAACCTTGATACGACCAATATTTTAAACGTTACACCATGATAGGTCTAGGTTAGGCCTGGGATTTGCCCTCATGAGACTCGTACTTTCGCATATTTCTCATACCTGTTGAACAGATCCTGGGTTTTTTCTGGTTTGGATCACGTAGTAATGTGGTACCACACTGAAACAGTCAATTATACCTGGTCTCGATCAATAGTTTAGAGTATAACGCAAGCTAGGTCTGGGATAGGTGTTGGATCTGCCCTCATCAGGCTCACACCTTCGCATTTATCACATACTCGTTGGCCAGATCCTGGGCTTTCACTGGTCTGGATCACGTAGTAATGTGGTACCACACTGAAACAGTTAATTAAACCTGGTTTCGATCAATATTTTAGAGGATAACTCATGTTAGGACTACGTTAGGCCTGGGATTTGCCCTCATCAGACCCATACTTTCGCATTCTTCAGATACTTGTTGAACAGGTTCTGGGTTATTTCTGGTTTGGATCACGTAGTAAAGTGGTACCACACTGAAATAGTCGATTAATCCTGGTCTCGAACAATATTTTAGATGATAACGCAGGTTAGGTCTACGTTAGGCCTGGGATTTGCCCTCATCAGGCTCGTACTTCGCCATATTTCTCATACTTGATGGCCAGATTCTGGGCTTTTTCTGGTTTGGATTACGTAGTAATGTGGTGCCACACGGAAACAGTCCATGAAACCTAGTCTCGGTCAATATTTTAAAGGATATCGCATGTTAGGTCTGGGTTAGGTCTGGGATTTGCCCTCATCAGGCTCACACCTTCGCATTTCTCACATACTCGTTGGCCAGATCCTGGGCTTTCACTGGTCTGGATTACGTAGTAATGTGGTACTACACAGCAAACAGTCCATTAAACCTGGTTTCGGTCAATATTTTAGAGGATAACTCATGTTAGGACTACGTTAGGCCTGGGATTTGCCCTCATCAGACCCATACTTTCGCATTCTTCACATACTTGTTGAACAGATCCTGGGTTATCTCTGGTTTGGATCAGGTAGTATTGTGGTACCACACTGAAACAGTCGATGAAACCTGGTCACGACCAACATTTTAGCGGGGTAACGCATGTTAGTTCTAGGTTAGGCCTGGAATTTGCCCTCATCAGACTCAAACTTTCGCATATTTCTCATACTCGTTGGGCAGAGCCTTGGATTTTTCTGGATTGGATCACGTAGTAATGTGGTACCACACTGAAACAGTTAATTAAACCAGGATAGGACCAATATTTTAGACGTTACACCATGTTAGGTCTAGGTTAGGCCTGGGATTAGCCCACATGAGACTCATACTTTCGCATATTTCCCATACTTGTTGGCCAGATCCTGGGCTTTTTCTGGTTTGGGTCACGTAGTAATGTGGTACCACTCTGAAACAGTCGATTAAACCTGGTTTCGATCAATATTTTTGATGATAACGCATGTTAGGTCTGGGTTAGGTCTAGGATTTGCCCTCATCAGACACATTCTTTCGCATTCTTCAGATACTTGTTGAACAGATCCTGGGTAATATCTGGTTTGGATCACGTAGTAAAGTAGTACCACACTGAAACAGTCGATTAATCCTGGTCTCGAACAATATTTTTGAGGGTAACGCGTGGTAGGTCTGGGTTAGGTCTAGGATTTGCCCTCATCTGGCTCATACTTTCGCATTTTTCGCATACTCGTTGGCCAGATCCTGGGTTTTTTCCGGTTTGGATCACGTAGTGATGTGGTACCACACTGAAACAGTCCATTAAACCTGGTTTCGATCAATATTTTAGAGGATAACTCATGTTAGGTCTAGGTTAGACCTGGGAATTGCCATCATGAGAACCATACTTTCGCATTCTTCACATACTTGTTGAACCGATCCTGGGTTATTTCTGGTTTGGATCATGTAGTAATGTGGTACCACACTGAAACAGTCAATTGTACCTGGTCTAGATCAATATTTTAGATGATAACGCATGCTCGGTCGGTGTTAGGCCTGGGATTTGCCCTCATCAGACTCAAACTTTCGCATATTTCTCATACTTGTTGGGCAAATCCTTGGATTTTTCTGGATTGGATCACGTAGTAATGTGGTACCTCACTGTAACAGTTAATTAAACCTGGATACGACCAATATTTTAGACGTTACACCATGTTAGGTCTAGGTCAGGCCTGGGATTTGCCCTCACGAGACTCGTACTTTCGCATATTTCCCATACTTGTTGAACAGATCCTGGGTTTTCTCTGGTTTGGATCACGTAGTAATGTCGTACCACACTGAAACAGTCAATTAAACCTGGTTTCGATCAATATTTTAGATGATAACGCAGGTTAAGTCTAGGTTAGGCCTGGGATTTGCCCTCATCAGATTCATACTTTCGCATTCTTCACATACTTGTTGAACAGATCCCGGGTTTTTTTCCGGTTTGGATCACGTAGTAATGTGGTACCACTCTGAAACAGTCGATTAAACCTGGTTTCGATCAATATTTTTGAGGGTAACGCATGGTAGGTCTGGGTTAGGTCTAGGATATGCCCTCATCTGGCTCATACTTTCGCATTTTTCGCATACTCGTTGGCCAGATCCTGGGCTTTTTCTGGTTTGGATCACGTGGTAATGTGGTACCACACTGAGACAGTCCATGAAACCTGGTTTCGATCAATATTTTAGATGATGTCGCAGGTTAGGTCTAGGTTAGGCCTGAGATTTGCCCTCATGAGACTCGTACTTTCGCATTCATCACATACTCGTTGGACAGATCCTGGGTTATTTCTGGTTTGGATCAGGTAGTAATGTGGTACCACACTGCAACAGTCGATTAAACCTGGTCACGATCAACAATTTAGAGGATAACGCCGGTTAGGACTCGGTTAGGTGTGGGATTTGCCCTCATGAGGCTCATACTTTCGCATATTTTCAATACCTGTAGGCCAGATCCTGGGCTTTTTCTGGTTCGGATCACGTAGTAATGTGGTGCCACACGGAAACAGTCCATGAAACCTAGTCTCGGTCAATATTTTAAAGGATATCGCATGTTAGGTCTGGGTTAGGTCTGGGATTTGCCCTCATGAGGCTCATACTTTCGCATATTTCTCATACTTGTTTGCCTGATCCTGGGTTTTCTCTGGTTTGGATCACGTAGTAATGTCGTACCACACTGAAACAGTCAATTAAACCTGGTTTCGATCAATATTTTAGATGATAACGCAGGTTAAGTCTAGGTTAGGCCTGGGATTTGCCCTCATCAGATTCATACTTTCGCATTCTTCACATACTTGTTGAACAGATCCCGGGATTTTTTCCGGTTTGGATCACGTAGTAATGTGGTACCACTCTGAAACAGTCGATTAAACCTGGTTTCGATCAATATTTTTGAGGGTAACGCATGGTAGGTCTGGGTTAGGTCTAGGATATGCCCTCATCTGGCTCTTACTTTCGCATTCTTCACATACTTGTTGAACAGATCCTGGGTTATTTCTGGTTTGGATCATGTAGTAATGTGGTACCACACTGAAACAGTCAATTATACCTGGTCTAGATCAATATTTTATATGATAACGCAGGTTAGGTCTAGGTTAGGCCTGGGATTTGCCCTCATCAGGCTCATACTTTTGCATTCTTCACATACTTGTTGAACAGATCCTGGATTTCTTTCCGCTTTGCATCACGTAGTAATGTGGTACCACATTGAAACAGTCGACTAAACCTGGTTTCGATCAATATTTTTGAGGGTAACGCATGGTAGGTCTGGGATAGGTCTAGTATTTGACCTCATCTGGCTCATACTCTCGCATTTTTCCCATACTCGTTGCCCAGATCCTGGGCTTTTTCTGGTTTGGATCACGTAGTAATGTTGTACCACACTGAAACAGTCGATTAATCCTGGTTTCAATCAATATTTTAGAGGAAAACTCATGCTCGGTCTAGGTTAGGCCTGGGATTTGCCCCCATCAGACCCATACTATCGCATTCTTCACATACTTGTTCAACAGATCCTGGGTTATTTCTGGTTTGGATCACGTAGTAAAGTGGTACCACACTGAAACAGTCGACTAACCCTGGTCCGACCAATATTTTAGAGGAGAACGCAAGTTGGGTCTGGGAAATGTCTGGGATTTGCCCTCATCTGGGACATTCTTTTGCATTTATCGCATACTCGTTGGCCCGATCCTTGGCTTTTTCTGGTCTGGATTACGTGGTAATGTGGTACCACACTGAATCAGTCGATTAAACCTGGTTTCGATCAATATTCTAGATGATAACGCATGTTAGGTCTAGGTTAGGCCTGGGATTTGCCCTCATCAGACTCATACTATCGCATTCTTCACATACTTGTTCAACAGATCCTGGGTTATTTCTGGTTTGGATCACGTAGTAATGTGGTACCACACTGAAACAGTCAATTAAAACTGGTTTCGATCAATATTTTAGAGAATAATTCATGTTAGGTCTAGGTTAGGTCTGGTATTTGCTCTCATCAGGCTCATACTTTCGCATAGTTCTCATACTTGATGGCTAGATCCTGGGCTTTTTCTGGATTGGGTCACGTAGTAATGTGGTACCACACTGAAACAGTCAATTAAAACTGGTTTCGATCAATATTTTAGAGAATAATTCATGTTAGGTCTAGGTTAGGTCTGGTATTTGCTCTCATCCGTCTCATACTTTCGCATTCTTCACATGCTTGTTGAACAGATCCTGGGTTTTTTCTGGATTCGATCACGTAGTAAAGTGGTACCACACTGAAACAGTCGACTAACCCTGGTCTCGACCAATATTTTAGAGGATAACGCAAGTTGGGTCTGGGATAGGTCTGGGATTTGCCCTCATCTGGCTCATACTTTCGCATTCTTCACATACTTGTTGAACAGATCCGAGGTTTTTTCTGGTTTGGATCACGTAGTAATGTGGTACCACACTGAAACAGTCAATTAAAACTGGTTTCGATCAATATTTTAGAGAATAATTCATGTTAGGTCTAGGTTAGGTCTGGTATTTGCTCTCATCAGGCTCATACTTTCGCATATTTCTCATACTTGATGGCTAGATCCTGGGCTTTTTCTGGATTGGGTCACGTAGTAATGTGGTACCACACTGAAACAGTCAATTAAAACTGGTTTCCATCAATATTTTAGAGGACAACGCAAGTTAGGCCTGGGATAGGTCTGGGGTTTGCCCTCATCAGTGTCATACTTTCGCATTTTTCACTTACTTTTTGAACAGATCCTGGGTGTTTCTGGTTTGGATTACGTGGTAATGTGGTATCACACTGAAACAGTCAATTAAACCTAGTCTCGGTCATTATTTTAAAGGATAACGCATGTTAGGTCTGGGTTAGGTCTGGGATTTACCCTCATCAGGCTCATACTTTCGCATATTTCTCATACTTGTTGGCCTGATTCTGGGCTTTTTCTGGTTTGGATCACGTAGTAATGTGGTACCACACTGAAACAGTCCATTAAACCTGGTTTCGATCAATATTTTAGAGAATAATTCATGTTAGGTCTAGGTTAGGCCAGAGATTTGCCCACATCAGGGTCATACTTTCACATTTTTCGCATACTTGTTGAACAGATCCTGGGCTTTTCTGGTTTGGATCACGTAGTAATGTGGTACCACAGTGAAACAGTCAATTAAACCTGACTTCTGTCAATATTTTAGAGGATAACGCAAGTTAGGTCTGGGTTAGGTCTGGGATTTGCCCTCATCAGAGTCATACTTTCCGCAGTTTTAACATACATGTTGACCTGATCGAGGGTTTCTTCTGCTTTGGATCACGTAGTAATGTGGTGCCACACTGAAACTGTCAATTAAACCTGGTTTCCGTCAATACATTACAGGATAACACATGTTAGGTCTAGGTTAGGTCTAGGATTTGCCCTCATCAGCCTCATACTTTCGCAGTTTTAACATACATGTTGACCTGATCGGGGGTTTTTTCTGCTTTGGATCACGTAGTAAAGTGGTACCACACTGAAACAGTCCATTAAACCTTGTTTCGATCAATATTTTTGAGGATAACGCATGTTAGGTCTAGGTTAGGTCTGGGATTTGCCCTCATCAGGGTCATACTTTCGCAGTTTTAACATACATGTTGACCTGATCGAGGGTTTTTTCTGCATTGGATCACGTAGTAAAGTGGTACCACACTAAAGCAGTCCATTGAAACTGGATTCGATCAATATTTTAGACGATAACGCATATTCGGTCTAGGTTAGGTCTGGGATTTGCTCTCATCAGGCTCGTACTATCGCATATCTCTCAGACTTGTAGGCTAGATCCTGGGCTTTTTCTGGTTTGGATCACGTAGTAATGTGGTACGACACTGAAACTGTCAATTAAACCTGGTTTCCGTCAATACTTTAGAGGAAAGCGCATGTTAGGTCTAGGTTAGGTCAGGGATTTTCCCCCATCAGACTCATACTTTCGCATTCTTCACATACTTGTTGAACAGATTCTGGGCTTTTTCTGGTTTCGATCACGTAGTAATGTGGTACCACACTGAAACAGTCCAGTAAACCTGGTTTCGATCAATATTTTAGAGGATGACGCATGTTACGTCTAGGTTAGGCCCGGGATTTGCCCTCATCAGACCCATACTTTCGTATTCTTCACATACTTGTTGTACAGATCCTGGGTTTTTTTCTGGTTTGGATCACGTTGTAATGTGGTACCATACTGCAGCAGTCGGTTAAACCTTGTTTCGATCAATATTTTAGAGGATAACGCATGTTACGTCTAGGTTAGGCCCGGGATTTTCCCTCATCAGACTCATACTTTCGCATTCTTCACATACTTGTTGAACAGATTCTGAGCTTTTTCTGGCTTCGATCACGTAGCAATGTGGTACCACACTGAAACAGTCCAGTAAACCTGGTTGCGATCAATATTTTAGAGGATAACGCACATTAGGTCTGGGTTAGGTCTAGGATTTTCCCTCATCAGACTCATACTCTCGCATTCTTCACATACTTGTTGAACAGATTCTGGGCTTTTTCTGGTTTCGATCACGTAGTAATGTGGTACCACACTGAAACAGTCCAGTAAACCTGGTTGCGATCAATATTTTAGAGGTTAACGCATGTTACGTCTACGTTAGGCCCGGGATTTTCCCTCATCAGGCTCATACTTTCGCATTCTTCACATACTTCTTGAACAGATCCTTGGTTTTTTTCTGCTTTGGATCACGTAGTAAAGTGGTACCACACTGAGACAGTCAATTAAACCTCGTTTCGATCAATATTTTATAGGGTAACAGCGATTTTCCCTCATCAGGGTCATACTTTCGCAGTTTTAACATACATGTTGACCTGATCGGGGGTTTTTTCTGCTTTGGATCACGTAGTAAAGTGGTACCACACTGAAACAGTCCATTAAACCTTGTTTCGATCAATATTTTTGAGGATAGCGCATGTTAGGTCTAGGTTAGGCCAGGGATTTTCCCTCATCAGACTCATACTTTCGCATTCTTCACATACTTGTTGAACATATGCTGGATTTTTCTGGTTTCAATCACGTAGTAATGTGGTACCACACTGAAACAGATCATTAAACTTGGTTTCGATTAATATTTTAGTGGATAACACATGTTAGGTCTAGGTTAGGTCTGGGATTTTCCTTCATCAGGGTCATATTTTCGCAGTTTTAACATACATGTTGACCTGATCCTGGGCTTTTTCTGGATTGGATGACGTAGTAATGTGGTGCCACACTGAAACAGTCCATTAATCCTGGTTTCGATCAATATTTTAGAGGATAACGCATGTTAGGTCTCGGTTAGGCCTGGGATTTGCACTCATCAGGGTCATACTTTCGCAGTTTTAACATACATGTTGACCTGATCGGGGGTTTTTTCTGCTTTGGATCACGTAGTAAAGTGGTACCACACTGAAACAGTCCATTAAACCTTGTTTCGATCAATATTTTTGAGGATAACGCATGTTAGGTCTAAGTTAGGCCAGGGATTTTCCCTCATCAGACTCATACTTTCGCATTCTTCACATACTTGTTGAACATATGCTGGATTTTTCTGGTTTCAATCACGTAGTAATGTGGTACCACACTGAAACAGATCATTAAACTTGGTTTCGATTAATATTTTAGTGGATAACACATGTTAGGTCTAGGTTAGGTCTGGGATTTTCCTTCATCAGGATCATACTTTCACGTTTTTCGCGTACTTGTTGGCCAGATCCAGGGCTTTTTCTGGTTTCGATCTCGTGGTAACGTGGTATCACACTGATACAGTCCATGAAACTTGGTTTCGATCAATATTTCAGAGGATAACGCCTGTTAGGTCTAGGTTAGGCCTGGAATTTGCCCCCATCAGACTCATACTTTCGCATTCTTCACATACTTATTGAACAGATCCTGGGTTTTTTCTAGTTTGGATCACGTAGTAATGTGGTACCACACTGAAACAGTCCATTAAACCTGGTTTCGATCAATATTTTAGACGATAACTCATGTTAGGTCTAGATTAGGCCTGGGATTTGCCCTCATCAGACTCATACTTTCGCATTCTTCACATACTTGCTGAACAGATCGATGGTTTTTTCTGCTTTGGATCACGTCGTAAAGTGGTACCACACTGATACAGTCAATTAAACCTGGTTTCGATCAATATTTTATAGGATAACGCAAGTTAGGTCTGGGACAGGTCTGGGATTTGCACTCATCAGGGTCATATTTTCGCGTTTTTCACATACTTCTTGAACAGATCCTGGGTTTTTTTCTGCTTTGGATCACGTAGTAAAGTGGTACCGCACTGAGACAGTCAATTAAACCTCGTTTCGATCAATATTTTTGAGGATAACGCATGTTAGGTCTCGGTTTGGTCTAGGATTTGCCCTCATCAGGCTCATACCTTCGCATATTTCTCATACTTGTCGACCTAATCGATAGTTTTTTCTGCTTTGGATCACGTCGTAAACTGGTACCACACTGATACAGTCAATTAAACCTGGTTTCGATCAATATTTTACAGGATAACGCAAGTTAGGTCTGTGACAGGTCTGGGATTTGCAATCATCAGGGTCATATTTTCGCGTTTTTCACATACTTGTTGAACAGATCCCTGACTTTTTCTGGTTTGGATCACGTACTAATGTGGTACCACACTGAAACAGTCCATTAAACCTGGTTTCGATCAATATTTTACTGGATGACGCATGTTAGGTCTAGGTTAGGCCATGGATTTGCCCTCATCAGGGTCATGCTTTCGCAGTATTAACATACATGTTGACCTGTGCGAGGGTTTTTTCTGCTTTGGATCGCGTAGCAAAGAGGTACCACACTAAAACAGTCAATTAAACCTGGTTCCGAACAATGTTTTAGAGGATAACACAAGTTATGTCTGGGATAGGTCTGGGATTTGCCCTCATCAGGCTCATACTTTCACGTACATCACATACTTGTTGAAGAGATCCTGGGCTTTTTCTGGATTGGATCACGTAGTAATGTGGTACCACACTGAAACAGTCTATTACACCTGGTCTTGATAAATATTTCAGAGGATAACGCATGTTAGGTCCAGGTTTGGCCTGGACTTTGCCCTCATCAGACTCATACTTTCGCATATTTCTCATACTTGTTGGCTAGATCCTGGGCTTTTTCTGGATTGGTTTACGTAGTAATGTGGTACCACACTGAAACTGTCAATTAAACCTGGTTTCCGTCAATATTTTAGAGGATTACACATGTTAGTTCTAGGTTAGGTCTAGGATTTGCCCTCATCAGACTCATACTTTCGCATTCTTCACATACTTGTTGAACAGATCCTGGGTTTCTTCTGATTTGGATCAGGTAGTAATGTGGTACCACACTGAAACAGTCGATTAATCCCGGTTTCAATCAATATCTCAGCGGATAACGCATGTTAGGTCTAGGCTAGGCCTGGGATTTGCCATCATCACGGTCATACTTTCGCAGTTTTAACATACATATTGACCTGATCGGGGGTTTTCTCTGCTTTGGTTCACGTAGTAAAGTGGTACCACACTGAAACAGTCAATTAAACCTGGTTTCGACCAATATTTTAGAGGATAACGCAAGTTAGGTCTGGGATAGGTCCGGGATTTGCCCTCATCAGGCTCATACTTTCGCGTTTTTCACATACTTGTTGAACAGATTCTGGGCTTTTTCTGGTTTCGATCACGTAGTAATGTGGTACCACACTGAAACAGTCCAGTAAACCTGGTTTCGATCAATATTTTAGAGGATGACGCATGTTACGTCTAGGTTAGGCCCGGGATTTGCCCTCATCAGACCCATACTTTCGTATTCTTCACATACTTGTTGTACAGATCCTGGGTTTTTTTCTGGTTTGGATCACGTTGTAATGTGGTACCATACTGCAGCAGTCGGTTAAACCTTGTTTCGATCAATATTTTAGAGGATAACGCATGTTACGTCTAGGTTAGGCCCGGGATTTTCCCTCATCAGACTCATACTTTCGCATTCTTCACATACTTGTTGAACAGATTCTGAGCTTTTTCTGGCTTCGATCACGTAGCAATGTGGTACCACACTGAAACAGTCCAGTAAACCTGGTTGCGATCAATATTTTAGAGGATAACGCACATTAGGTCTGGGTTAGGTCTAGGATTTTCCCTCATCAGACTCATACTCTCGCATTCTTCACATACTTGTTGAACAGATTCTGGGCTTTTTCTGGTTTCGATCACGTAGTAATGTGGTACCACACTGAAACAGTCCAGTAAACCTGGTTGCGATCAATATTTTAGAGGTTAACGCATGTTACGTCTACGTTAGGCCCGGGATTTTCCCTCATCAGGCTCATACTTTCGCATTCTTCACATACTTCTTGAACAGATCCTTGGTTTTTTTCTGCTTTGGATCACGTAGTAAAGTGGTACCACACTGAGACAGTCAATTAAACCTCGTTTCGATCAATATTTTATAGGGTAACAGCGATTTTCCCTCATCAGGGTCATACTTTCGCAGTTTTAACATACATGTTGACCTGATCGGGGGTTTTTTCTGCTTTGGATCACGTAGTAAAGTGGTACCACACTGAAACAGTCCATTAAACCTTGTTTCGATCAATATTTTTGAGGATAGCGCATGTTAGGTCTAGGTTAGGCCAGGGATTTTCCCTCATCAGACTCATACTTTCGCATTCTTCACATACTTGTTGAACATATGCTGGATTTTTCTGGTTTCAATCACGTAGTAATGTGGTACCACACTGAAACAGATCATTAAACTTGGTTTCGATTAATATTTTAGTGGATAACACATGTTAGGTCTAGGTTAGGTCTGGGATTTTCCTTCATCAGGGTCATATTTTCGCAGTTTTAACATACATGTTGACCTGATCCTGGGCTTTTTCTGGATTGGATGACGTAGTAATGTGGTGCCACACTGAAACAGTCCATTAATCCTGGTTTCGATCAATATTTTAGAGGATAACGCATGTTAGGTCTCGGTTAGGCCTGGGATTTGCACTCATCAGGGTCATACTTTCGCAGTTTTAACATACATGTTGACCTGATCGGGGGTTTTTTCTGCTTTGGATCACGTAGTAAAGTGGTACCACACTGAAACAGTCCATTAAACCTTGTTTCGATCAATATTTTTGAGGATAACGCATGTTAGGTCTAAGTTAGGCCAGGGATTTTCCCTCATCAGACTCATACTTTCGCATTCTTCACATACTTGTTGAACATATGCTGGATTTTTCTGGTTTCAATCACGTAGTAATGTGGTACCACACTGAAACAGATCATTAAACTTGGTTTCGATTAATATTTTAGTGGATAACACATGTTAGGTCTAGGTTAGGTCTGGGATTTTCCTTCATCAGGATCATACTTTCACGTTTTTCGCGTACTTGTTGGCCAGATCCAGGGCTTTTTCTGGTTTCGATCTCGTGGTAACGTGGTATCACACTGATACAGTCCATGAAACTTGGTTTCGATCAATATTTCAGAGGATAACGCCTGTTAGGTCTAGGTTAGGCCTGGAATTTGCCCCCATCAGACTCATACTTTCGCATTCTTCACATACTTATTGAACAGATCCTGGGTTTTTTCTAGTTTGGATCACGTAGTAATGTGGTACCACACTGAAACAGTCCATTAAACCTGGTTTCGATCAATATTTTAGACGATAACTCATGTTAGGTCTAGATTAGGCCTGGGATTTGCCCTCATCAGACTCATACTTTCGCATTCTTCACATACTTGCTGAACAGATCGATGGTTTTTTCTGCTTTGGATCACGTCGTAAAGTGGTACCACACTGATACAGTCAATTAAACCTGGTTTCGATCAATATTTTATAGGATAACGCAAGTTAGGTCTGGGACAGGTCTGGGATTTGCACTCATCAGGGTCATATTTTCGCGTTTTTCACATACTTCTTGAACAGATCCTGGGTTTTTTTCTGCTTTGGATCACGTAGTAAAGTGGTACCGCACTGAGACAGTCAATTAAACCTCGTTTCGATCAATATTTTTGAGGATAACGCATGTTAGGTCTCGGTTTGGTCTAGGATTTGCCCTCATCAGGCTCATACCTTCGCATATTTCTCATACTTGTCGACCTAATCGATAGTTTTTTCTGCTTTGGATCACGTCGTAAACTGGTACCACACTGATACAGTCAATTAAACCTGGTTTCGATCAATATTTTACAGGATAACGCAAGTTAGGTCTGTGACAGGTCTGGGATTTGCAATCATCAGGGTCATATTTTCGCGTTTTTCACATACTTGTTGAACAGATCCCTGACTTTTTCTGGTTTGGATCACGTACTAATGTGGTACCACACTGAAACAGTCCATTAAACCTGGTTTCGATCAATATTTTACTGGATGACGCATGTTAGGTCTAGGTTAGGCCATGGATTTGCCCTCATCAGGGTCATGCTTTCGCAGTATTAACATACATGTTGACCTGTGCGAGGGTTTTTTCTGCTTTGGATCGCGTAGCAAAGAGGTACCACACTAAAACAGTCAATTAAACCTGGTTCCGAACAATGTTTTAGAGGATAACACAAGTTATGTCTGGGATAGGTCTGGGATTTGCCCTCATCAGGCTCATACTTTCACGTACATCACATACTTGTTGAAGAGATCCTGGGCTTTTTCTGGATTGGATCACGTAGTAATGTGGTACCACACTGAAACAGTCTATTACACCTGGTCTTGATAAATATTTCAGAGGATAACGCATGTTAGGTCCAGGTTTGGCCTGGACTTTGCCCTCATCAGACTCATACTTTCGCATATTTCTCATACTTGTTGGCTAGATCCTGGGCTTTTTCTGGATTGGTTTACGTAGTAATGTGGTACCACACTGAAACTGTCAATTAAACCTGGTTTCCGTCAATATTTTAGAGGATTACACATGTTAGTTCTAGGTTAGGTCTAGGATTTGCCCTCATCAGACTCATACTTTCGCATTCTTCACATACTTGTTGAACAGATCCTGGGTTTCTTCTGATTTGGATCAGGTAGTAATGTGGTACCACACTGAAACAGTCGATTAATCCCGGTTTCAATCAATATCTCAGCGGATAACGCATGTTAGGTCTAGGCTAGGCCTGGGATTTGCCATCATCACGGTCATACTTTCGCAGTTTTAACATACATATTGACCTGATCGGGGGTTTTCTCTGCTTTGGTTCACGTAGTAAAGTGGTACCACACTGAAACAGTCAATTAAACCTGGTTTCGACCAATATTTTAGAGGATAACGCAAGTTAGGTCTGGGATAGGTCCGGGATTTGCCCTCATCAGGCTCATACTTTCGCGTTTTTCACATACTTGTTGAACAGATCCTGGGTTTTTTCTGGTTTGGATCATGTAGTAATGTGGTACCACACTGAAACAGTCCATTAAACCTGGTTTCGATCAATATTTTAGAGAATAACGCATTTTAGGTCTAGGTTAGGTCTGGGATTTGCTCTCATCAGGCTCGTACTTTCGCATATTTCTCATACTTGAGGGCCAGATTCTGGGCTTCTTCTGGTTTGGATCAGGTAGTAATGTGGTACCACACTGAAACAGTCCATTAAATCTGGTTTCGATCAATATTTTTGAGGATAACGCATTATAGGTATATGTTGGGCCTGGGATTTGCCCACATCAGGGTCATACTTTCACATTTTTCGCATACTTGTTGGCCAGATCCCGGGCATTTTCTGGTTTGGATCACGTGGTAATGTGGTACCACACTGAAACTGTCAATTAAACCTGGTTTCCGTCAATATTTTAGAGGATTACACATGTTAGGTCTAGATTAGGTCTAGGATTTGCCCTCATCAGACTCATACTTTCGCATTCTTCACATACTTGTTGAACAGATCCTGGGTCTCTACTGGTTTGGATCACGTAGTAATGTGGTACCACACTGAAACAGTCAATTAAACCTGGTTTCGATCAATATTTTTGAGGATAACGCATGTTAAGTCTAGGTTAGGCCTGGGATTTTCCCTCATCAGACTCATACTTTCGCATTCTTGACATACATGTTGAAGTAATCCTGGGCTTTTTCTGGATTGGATCACGTAGTAATGTGGTACCACACTGAAACAGTCCATTCAACCTGGTTTCGATCAATATTTTAGAGAATAATTCATGATAGGTCTAGGTTAGGTCTGGGATTTGCTCTCATCAGGCTCGTACTTTCGCATTCTTCACATACTTGTTGAGCATATCCGTGGTTTTTTTCTGGTTTGGATCACGTAGTAATGTGGTACCACAATGAAACAGTCGATTAAACCTGGTTCCGATCAATATTTTTGAGGATAACGCATGTTAGGTCTAGGTTAGGCCTGGGATTTTCCCTCATCAGACTCATACTTTCGCATTCTTCACATACTTGTTGAACAGATCCTGGGTTTCTTCTGGTTTGGATCACGCAGTAATGTGGTACCACACTGAAACTGTCAATTAAACCTGGTTTCCGTCAATATTTTAGAGGATTACACATGTTAGGTCTAGGTTAGGTCTAGGATTTGCCCTCATCAGACTCATACTTTCGCATTCCTCACATACTTGTTGAACAGATCCTGGGTTTCTTCTGGTTTGGATCACGTAGTAATGTGGTACCACACTGAAAAAGTCCATTAAACCCGGTTTCGATCAATATTTTAGAGGATAACGCAATTTAGGTCTGGGATAGGTCTGGGATTTGCCCTCATCAGGGTCTTATTTTCGCATTTTTCACATACTTGTTGAACAGATCCTGGGTTTTTTGTAGTTTGGATCACGTAGTAATGTGGTACCACACAGAAACAGTCGATTAAACCTGGTATCGATCAATATTTTAGAGGATAACGCACGTTAGGTCTAGGTTAGGTCTGGGATTTGCTCTCATCAGGCTCATACTTTCGCATATTTCTCATTCTTGTTGGCCAGATCCTAGGCTACCACTGGTTTGGATCACGTAGTAATGTGGTACCACACTGAAACAGTCAATTAAACCTGGTCTTGATAAATATTTTAGAGGATAACGCGTGTTAGGTCTGGGTTAGGTCTAGGATTTGCCCTCATCAGGCTCATACTTTCGCATATTTCTCATACTTGTTGGCTAGATCCTGGGCTTTTTCCTGATTGGACAATGTAGTAATGTGGTACCACACTGAAACTGTCATTTAAACGTGGTTTCCGTCAATATTTTAGAGGATAACACATGTTAAGCCTAGGTTAGGTCTGGGATTTGCCCTCATCTGGGTCATACTTTCGCAGTTTTAACATACATGTTTACCTGATCGAGGGTTTTTTCTGCATTGCATCACGTAGTAATGTGGTACCCAACTGAAACAGACAATTAAACCTGGTTTCGATTAATATTTTAGAGGATAACACATGTTAAGCCTAGGTTAGGTCTGGGATTTGCCCTCATCAGGGTCACACTTTCGCAGTTTTAACATACATGTAAACCTGATCGATGGTTTTTTCTGCTTTGGATCACGTCGCAAAGTGGTACCACACTGAAACAGTCAATTAGACCTGGTTTCGATCAATATTTTATATGAGAACGCAAGTTAGGTCTGGGACAGGTCTGGGATTTGCACACACCAGGGTCATATTTTCGCGTTTTTCACATACTTGTTGAACAGATCCCTGGCTTTTTCTGCTTTGGATCACGTAGCAAAGTCGTATCACACTGAAACAGTCCATTAAACCTGATTTCGATTAATATTTTGGAGGATAACACACGTTAGGTCTAGGTTAGGTCTGGGATTTGTCCTCATCTGGGTCATACTTTCGCAGTTTTAACATTCATGTTGACCTGATCGAGGGTTTTTTCTGCATTGCATCACGTAGCAAAGTGATACCACACTAAAACTGTCAATTAAACCTGGTTTCGATCAATATTTTATATGATAACGCAAGTTAGGTCTGGGACAGGTCTGGGATTTGCACTAACCAGGGTCATATTTTCGCGGTTTTCACATACTTGTTGAACAGATCCCTGGCTTTTTCTGGTTTGGACCACGTAGTAATGTGGTACCAAACTGAAACAGTCGATTAAACCTGGTTTCGATGAATATTTTAGAGGATAACGCATGTTATGTCTAGGTTAGGTCTGGGATTTGCTCTCATCAGGCTCGTACATTCGCATTCTTCACATACTTATTGAACAGATCTGGGGATTTTCTCTGGTTTGGATCACGTAGTAATGTGGTACCACACTGAAACTGTCAATTAAACCTGGTTTCAGTCAATACTTTAGAGGATTACACATGTTAGGTCTAGGTTAGCTCTAGGATTTGCCCACATCAGACTCATACTTTCGCATTCTTCACATACTTGTTCAACAGATCCTGGGTTTCTTCTGGTTTGGATCACGTAGTAATGTGGTACCACACTGAAGCAGTCAATTAAACCTGGTTTCGATCAATATTTTTGAGGATAACGCATGTTAGGTCTAGGTTAGGCCTGGGATTTTCCCTCATCAGACTCATACTTTCGCATTCTTCACATACTTGTTGAAGAAATCCTGGGCTTTTTCTGGATTGGATCACGTAGTAATGTGGTACCACACTGAAACAGCCCATTCAACCTGGCTTCGATCAACATTTTAGAGAAGAATTCATGTTGGGTCTTGGTTAGGTCTGGGATTTGCCCTCATCAGGCTCGTACTTTCGCATTCTTCACATACTTGTTGAACAGATCCGTGGTTTTTTCTGGTTTGGATCATGTAGTAATGTGGTACCACACTGAAACAGTCCATTGAACCTGATTTCGATTAATATTTTGGAGGATAACACACGTTAGGTCTAGGTTAGGTCTGGGATTTGTCCTCATCTGGGTCATACTTTCGCAGTTTTAACATACATGTTGACCTGATCGAGGGTTTTTTCTGCATTGCATCACGTAGCAAAGTGGTACCACACTAAAACAGTCAATTAAACCTGGTTTCGATAAATATTTTTGAGGATAACGCATGTTAGGTCTAGGTTAGGTCTGGGATTGGCTCTCATCATGCTCATACTTTCGCATTCTTCACATACTTGTTGAACTGATCCTGGGCTTTTCTGGATTGGATCACGTAGTAATGTGGTACCACACTGAAACTGTCAATTCAACCTGGTTTCCGTCACTATTTTACAGGATAACACATGTTAGGTCTAGGTTAGGTCTAGGATTTGCCCTCATCAGCTTCATACTTTCGCATTCTTAACATACTTCTTGAACAGATCCTGGTTTTTTTCTGGTTTCGATCACGTAGTAATGTGGCACCACGTTGAAAGGGACCATTAAACCTGATTTCGATTATTATTTTAGATAACACACGTTAGGTTAGGTCTGGGATTTGCCCTCATCAGGCTCGTACATTCGCATTCTTCACATACTTGTTGAACAGATCCGGGGATTTTCTCTGGTTTGGATCACGTAGTAATGTGGTACCACGCTGAAACAGTCAAGTAAACCTGGTTTCGATCAATATTTTTGAGGATAACGCGTGTTAGGGCTGGGTTAGGTCTAGGGTTTGCCCTCATCAGGCTCATACTTTCGCATATTTCTCATACTTGTTTGCTAGATCCTGGGCTTTTCCTGGATTGGATCATGTAGTAATGTGGTACCACACTGAAACTGTCATTTAAACGTGGTTTCCGTCAATATTTTAGAGGATAACACATGTTAGGTCTAGGTTAGGTCTATGATTTGCCCTCATCAGTCTCATACTTTCGCATTCTTCACATAATTCTTGAACAGATCCAGGGTTTTTTCTTGTTTCGATCACGTAGTAATGCGGTACCACACTGAAACAGTCGATTAAACCTGGTTTCGATCAATATTTTTGAGGATAGCGCATGTTAGGTCTAAGTTAGGCCTGGGATTGTCCCTCATCAGACTCATACTTTCGCATTCTTCACATACTTGTTGAACAAGTCATGGGTTTTTTCAGTTTTCGATCACGTAGTAATGTGGTACCACACTGACACAGTCGATTACACCTTGTTTCGATCAATATTTTAGAGGATAACGCAAGTTATGTCTGGGATACGTCTGGGATTTGCCCTCATCAGGCTCATACATTCGCGTTTTTGACATACTTGTTGAAGAGATCTTGGGCTTTTTCTGGTTTGGATCACATAGTAATGTGGTACCACACGGAAACAGTCCATTAATCCTGGTTACGATCAATATTTTTGAGGATAACGCACGTTAGGTCTAGGTTAGGCCAGGAATTTCCCCTCATCAGACTCACACTTTCGCATTCTTCACATACTTCTTGAACAGATCCTGGTCTTTTTCTGGTTTCGATCACGTAGTAATGTGGTACCACGCTGAGACAGACCATTAAACCTGATTTCGATTAATATTTTGGAGGATAACACACGTTAGGTCTAGGTTAGGTCTGGGATTTGCCCTCATCTGGATCATACTTTCGCATATTTCTCATACCTGTAGGCTAGATCCTGGGCTTTTTCTGGATTGGATCACGTAGTTATGTGGTACCACACTGAAACTGTCAATTAAACCTGGTTTCCGTCAATATTTTAGAGGATTACACATGTTAGGTCTAGGTTAGGTCTAGGATTTGCCCTCATCAGACTCATACTTTCGCATTCTTGACATACTTGTTGACGAAATCCTGGGCTTTTTCTGGATTGGGTCACGTAGAAATGTGGTACCACACTGAAACAGTCCATTCAACCTGGTTTCGATCAATATTTTAGAGAATAATTCATGTTAGATCTAGGTTAGGTCTCGGATTTGCTCTCATCAGGCTCGTACATTCGCATTCTTCACATACTTGTTGAACAGATCCGGGGTTTTTCTCTGGTTTGGATCACGTAGTAATGTGGTACCACACTGAAACTGTCAACTAAACCTGGTTTCCGTCAATATTTTAGAGGATTACACATGTTAGGTCTAGGATAGGCCTAGGATTTGCCCTCATCAGACTCATACTTTCGCATTCTTCACATACTTGTTGAACAGATCCTGGGATTTTTTCTGGTTTGGATCACGTAGTAATGTGGTACCACACTGAAGCAGTCCATTAAACCTGGTTTCGATCAATATTTTAGAGAATAATTCATGTTAGGTCTAGGTTAGGTCTGGGATTTGCTCTCATCAGGCTCGTACTTTCGCATTCTTCACATACTTGTTGAACAGATCCGGGGTTTTTCTCTGGTCTGGATCACGTAGTAATGTGGTACCACACTGAGACTGTCCATGAAACCTGGTTTCGATCAATATTTTAGAGAATAATTCATGTTAGGTCTAGGTTAGGTCTGGGATTTGCCCTCATCTGGATCATACTTTCGCATATTTCTCATACCTGTAGGCTAGATCCTGGGCTTTTTCTGGATTGGATCACGTAGTAATGTGGTACCACACTGAAACTGTCAACTAAACCTGGTTTCCGTCAATATTTTAGAGGATTACACATGTTAGGTCTAGGATAGGCCTAGGATTTGCCCTCATCAGACTCATACTTTCGCATTCTTCACATACTTGTTGAACAGATCCTGGGTTTCTTCTGGTATGGGTCACATAGTAACGTGGTACCACACTGAAACAGTCAATTAAACCTGGTTTCGATCAATATTTTTGAGGATAACGCATGTTAGGTCTAGGTTAGGCCTGGGATTTTCCCTCATCAGATTCATACTTTCGCATTCTTCACATACTTGTTGAACAGATCCTGGGTTTCTTCTGGTTTGGGTCACGTAGTAATGTCGTACCACACTGAAACAGTCAATTAAACCTGGATTCGATCAATATTTTTGAGGATAACGCATGTTAGGTCTAGGTTAGGCTTGGGATTTTCCCTCATCAGACTCATACTTTCGCATTCTTAACATACTTGTTGAAGAAATCCTGGGCTTTTTCTGGATTGGATCACGTAGTAATGTGGTACCACACTGAAACAGTCCATTCAACCTGGTTTCGATCGATATTTTAGAGAATAATTCATGTTAGGTCAAGGTTAGGTCTGGGATTTGCTCTCATCAGGCTCGTACTATCGCATTCTTCACATACTTGTTGAACAGATCGGTGGTTTTTTTCTGGTTTGGATCACGTAGTAATGTGGTACCACACTGAGACAGTCAATTAACCTGGTCTTGATAAATATTTTAGAGGATAACGCGTGTTAGGTCTGGGTTAGGTCTAGGATTTGCCCTCATCAGGCTCATACTTTCGCATATTTCTCATACTTGTTTGCTAGATCCTGGGCTTTTCCTGGATTGCATCACGTAGTAATGCGGCACCACACTGAAACAGACCATTAATCCTGGTTTCGATTAATATTATAGAGGATAACACATGTTAGGTCTAGGTTAGGTCTAGGATTTGCCCTCATCAGGGTCATACTTTCGCAGTTTTAACATACATGTAAACCTGATCGATGGTTTTCTCTGCTTTGGATCACGTCGTAAAGTGGTACCACACTGAAACAGTCAATTAAACCTGGTTTCGATCAATATTTCATAGGATAACGCAAGTTAGGTCTGTGACAGGTCTGGGATTTGCACTCATTAGGCTCATACTTTCGTGATTTTCACAGACTTGTTGAAGAGATCCTGGGCTTTTTCTGGTTTGGATCACGTAGTAATGAGGTACCATACTGAAACAGTCAATTAATCCTGGTTACGATCAATATTTTAGAGTATAACGATCGTTAGGACTAGGTTAGGCCAGGAATTTTCCCTCATCAGACTCATACTTTCGCATTCTTCATATACTTCTTGAACAGATCCTGGGTTTTTTCTGGTTTGGATCACGTAGTAATGTGGTACCACACTGAAACCGCCAATTAATCCTGGTTACGATCAATATTTTAGAGGATAACGCACGTTAGGACTAGGTTAAGCCAGGAATTTTCCCTCATCAGACTCATACTTTCGCATTCTTCACATACTTGTTGACGAAATCCTGGGCTTCTTCTGGATTGGATCACGTAGTAATGTGGTACCACACTGAAACAGTCCATTCAACCTGGTTTCGATCAATATTTTAGAGAATAATTCATGTTAGGTCAAGGTTAGGTCTGGGATTTGCTCTCATCAGGCTCGTACTTTCGCATTCTTCACAACTTGTTGAACAGATCCGGGGTTTTTCACTGGTTTGGATCACGTAGTAATGTGGTACCACACTGAAACAGTCGATTAAACCTGGTTTCGATCAATATTTTTGAGGATAACGCAAGTTAGGTCTGGGATAGGTCGGGGATTTGCCCACATCAGGGTCATATTTTCGCAATTTTCACATACTTGTTGAACAGATTCTGGGATTTTTTCTGGTTTGGATCACGTAGTAATGTGGTACCACACTGAAGCAGTCCATTAAACCTGGTTTCGATCAATATTTTAGAGGATAACTCATGTTAGGTCTAGGTTAGGTCTCGGATTTGCTCTCATCAGGCTCGTACTTTCGCATTCTTCACATACTTGTTGAACAGATCCGGGGTTTTTCTCTGGTCTGGATCACGTAGTAATGTGGTACCACACTGAGACTGTCCATGAAACCTGGTTTCGATCAATATTTTAGAGAATAATTCATGTTAGGTCTAGGTTAGGTCTGGGATTTGCTCTCATCAGGCTCGTACATTCGCATTCTTCACATACTTGTTGAACAGATCCGGGGTTTTTCTCTGGTTTGGATCACGTAGTAATGTGGTACCACACTGAAACTGTCAATTAAACCTGGTTTCCGTCAATATTTTAGAGGATTACACATGTTAGGTCTAGGATAGGCCTAGGATTTTCCCTCATCAGATTTATACTTTCGCATTCTTCACATACTTGTTGAACAGATCCTGGGTTTCTTCTGGTTTGGGTCACGTAGTAATGTCGTACCACACTGAAACAGTCAATTAAACCTGGATTCGATCAATATTTTTGAGGATAACGCATGTTAGGTCTAGGTTAGGCTTGGGATTTTCCCTCATCAGACTCATACTTTCGCATTCTTAACATACTTGTTGAAGAAATCCTGGGCTTTTTCTGGATTGGATCACGTAGTAATGTGGTACCACACTGAAACAGTCCATTCAACCTGGTTTCGATCGATATTTTAGAGAATAATTCATGTTAGGTCTAGGTTAGGTCTGGGATTTGCTCTCATCAGGCTCGTACTATCGCATTCTTCACATACTTGTTGAACAGATCGGTGGTTTTTTTCTGGTTTGGATCACGTAGTAATGTGGTACCACACTGAGACAGTCAATTAACCTGGTCTTGATAAATATTTTAGAGGATAACGCGTGTTAGGTCTGGGTTAGGTCTAGGATTTGCCCTCATCAGGCTCATACTTTCGCATATTTCTCATACTTGTTTGCTAGATCCTGGGCTTTTCCTGGATTGGATCATGTAGTAATGTGGTACCACACTGAAACTGTCATTTAAACGTGGTTTCCGTCAATATTTTAGAGGATAACACATGTTAGGTCTAGGTTAGGTCTATGATTTGCCCTCATCAGTCTCATACTTTCGCATTCTTCACATAATTCTTGAACAGATCCAGGGTTTTTTCTTGTTTCGATCACGTAGTAATGCGGTACCACACTGAAACAGTCGATTAAACCTGGTTTCGATCAATATTTTTGAGGATAGCGCATGTTAGGTCTAAGTTAGGCCTGGGATTGTCCCTCATCAGACTCATACTTTCGCATTCTTCACATACTTGTTGAACAAGTCATGGGTTTTTTCAGTTTTCGATCACGTAGTAATGTGGTACCACACTGACACAGTCGATTACACCTTGTTTCGATCAATATTTTAGAGGATAACGCAAGTTATGTCTGGGATACGTCTGGGATTTGCCCTCATCAGGCTCATACATTCGCGTTTTTGACATACTTGTTGAAGAGATCTTGGGCTTTTTCTGGTTTGGATCACATAGTAATGTGGTACCACACGGAAACAGTCCATTAATCCTGGTTACGATCAATATTTTTGAGGATAACGCACGTTAGGTCTAGGTTAGGCCAGGAATTTCCCCTCATCAGACTCACACTTTCGCATTCTTCACATACTTCTTGAACAGATCCTGGTCTTTTTCTGGTTTCGATCACGTAGTAATGTGGTACCACGCTGAGACAGACCATTAAACCTGATTTCGATTAATATTTTGGAGGATAACACACGTTAGGTCTAGGTTAGGTCTGGGATTTGCCCTCATCTGGATCATACTTTCGCATATTTCTCATACCTGTAGGCTAGATCCTGGGCTTTTTCTGGATTGGATCACGTAGTTATGTGGTACCACACTGAAACTGTCAATTAAACCTGGTTTCCGTCAATATTTTAGAGGATTACACATGTTAGGTCTAGGTTAGGTCTAGGATTTGCCCTCATCAGACTCATACTTTCGCATTCTTCACATACTTGTTGACGAAATCCTGGGCTTTTTCTGGATTGGGTCACGTAGAAATGTGGTACCACACTGAAACAGTCCATTCAACCTGGTTTCGATCAATATTTTAGAGAATAATTCATGTTAGATCTAGGTTAGGTCTCGGATTTGCTCTCATCAGGCTCGTACATTCGCATTCTTCACATACTTGTTGAACAGATCCGGGGTTTTTCTCTGGTTTGGATCACGTAGTAATGTGGTACCACACTGAAACTGTCAACTAAACCTGGTTTCCGTCAATATTTTAGAGGATTACACATGTTAGGTCTAGGATAGGCCTAGGATTTGCCCTCATCAGACTCATACTTTCGCATTCTTCACATACTTGTTGAACAGATCCTGGGATTTTTTCTGGTTTGGATCACGTAGTAATGTGGTACCACACTGAAGCAGTCCATTAAACCTGGTTTCGATCAATATTTTAGAGAATAATTCATGTTAGGTCTAGGTTAGGTCTGGGATTTGCTCTCATCAGGCTCGTACTTTCGCATTCTTCACATACTTGTTGAACAGATCCGGGGTTTTTCTCTGGTCTGGATCACGTAGTAATGTGGTACCACACTGAGACTGTCCATGAAACCTGGTTTCGATCAATATTTTAGAGAATAATTCATGTTAGGTCTAGGTTAGGTCTGGGATTTGCCCTCATCTGGATCATACTTTCGCATATTTCTCATACCTGTAGGCTAGATCCTGGGCTTTTTCTGGATTGGATCACGTAGTAATGTGGTACCACACTGAAACTGTCAACTAAACCTGGTTTCCGTCAATATTTTAGAGGATTACACATGTTAGGTCTAGGATAGGCCTAGGATTTGCCCTCATCAGACTCATACTTTCGCATTCTTCACATACTTGTTGAACAGATCCTGGGTTTCTTCTGGTATGGGTCACATAGTAACGTGGTACCACACTGAAACAGTCAATTAAACCTGGTTTCGATCAATATTTTTGAGGATAACGCATGTTAGGTCTAGGTTAGGCCTGGGATTTTCCCTCATCAGATTCATACTTTCGCATTCTTCACATACTTGTTGAACAGATCCTGGGTTTCTTCTGGTTTGGGTCACGTAGTAATGTCGTACCACACTGAAACAGTCAATTAAACCTGGATTCGATCAATATTTTTGAGGATAACGCATGTTAGGTCTAGGTTAGGCTTGGGATTTTCCCTCATCAGACTCATACTTTCGCATTCTTAACATACTTGTTGAAGAAATCCTGGGCTTTTTCTGGATTGGATCACGTAGTAATGTGGTACCACACTGAAACAGTCCATTCAACCTGGTTTCGATCGATATTTTAGAGAATAATTCATGTTAGGTCAAGGTTAGGTCTGGGATTTGCTCTCATCAGGCTCGTACTATCGCATTCTTCACATACTTGTTGAACAGATCGGTGGTTTTTTTCTGGTTTGGATCACGTAGTAATGTGGTACCACACTGAGACAGTCAATTAACCTGGTCTTGATAAATATTTTAGAGGATAACGCGTGTTAGGTCTGGGTTAGGTCTAGGATTTGCCCTCATCAGGCTCATACTTTCGCATATTTCTCATACTTGTTTGCTAGATCCTGGGCTTTTCCTGGATTGCATCACGTAGTAATGCGGCACCACACTGAAACAGACCATTAATCCTGGTTTCGATTAATATTATAGAGGATAACACATGTTAGGTCTAGGTTAGGTCTAGGATTTGCCCTCATCAGGGTCATACTTTCGCAGTTTTAACATACATGTAAACCTGATCGATGGTTTTCTCTGCTTTGGATCACGTCGTAAAGTGGTACCACACTGAAACAGTCAATTAAACCTGGTTTCGATCAATATTTCATAGGATAACGCAAGTTAGGTCTGTGACAGGTCTGGGATTTGCACTCATTAGGCTCATACTTTCGTGATTTTCACAGACTTGTTGAAGAGATCCTGGGCTTTTTCTGGTTTGGATCACGTAGTAATGAGGTACCATACTGAAACAGTCAATTAATCCTGGTTACGATCAATATTTTAGAGTATAACGATCGTTAGGACTAGGTTAGGCCAGGAATTTTCCCTCATCAGACTCATACTTTCGCATTCTTCATATACTTCTTGAACAGATCCTGGGTTTTTTCTGGTTTGGATCACGTAGTAATGTGGTACCACACTGAAACCGCCAATTAATCCTGGTTACGATCAATATTTTAGAGGATAACGCACGTTAGGACTAGGTTAAGCCAGGAATTTTCCCTCATCAGACTCATACTTTCGCATTCTTCACATACTTGTTGACGAAATCCTGGGCTTCTTCTGGATTGGATCACGTAGTAATGTGGTACCACACTGAAACAGTCCATTCAACCTGGTTTCGATCAATATTTTAGAGAATAATTCATGTTAGGTCAAGGTTAGGTCTGGGATTTGCTCTCATCAGGCTCGTACTTTCGCATTCTTCACAACTTGTTGAACAGATCCGGGGTTTTTCACTGGTTTGGATCACGTAGTAATGTGGTACCACACTGAAACAGTCGATTAAACCTGGTTTCGATCAATATTTTTGAGGATAACGCAAGTTAGGTCTGGGATAGGTCGGGGATTTGCCCACATCAGGGTCATATTTTCGCAATTTTCACATACTTGTTGAACAGATTCTGGGATTTTTTCTGGTTTGGATCACGTAGTAATGTGGTACCACACTGAAGCAGTCCATTAAACCTGGTTTCGATCAATATTTTAGAGGATAACTCATGTTAGGTCTAGGTTAGGTCTCGGATTTGCTCTCATCAGGCTCGTACTTTCGCATTCTTCACATACTTGTTGAACAGATCCGGGGTTTTTCTCTGGTCTGGATCACGTAGTAATGTGGTACCACACTGAGACTGTCCATGAAACCTGGTTTCGATCAATATTTTAGAGAATAATTCATGTTAGGTCTAGGTTAGGTCTGGGATTTGCTCTCATCAGGCTCGTACATTCGCATTCTTCACATACTTGTTGAACAGATCCGGGGTTTTTCTCTGGTTTGGATCACGTAGTAATGTGGTACCACACTGAAACTGTCAATTAAACCTGGTTTCCGTCAATATTTTAGAGGATTACACATGTTAGGTCTAGGATAGGCCTAGGATTTTCCCTCATCAGATTTATACTTTCGCATTCTTCACATACTTGTTGAACAGATCCTGGGTTTCTTCTGGTTTGGGTCACGTAGTAATGTCGTACCACACTGAAACAGTCAATTAAACCTGGATTCGATCAATATTTTTGAGGATAACGCATGTTAGGTCTAGGTTAGGCTTGGGATTTTCCCTCATCAGACTCATACTTTCGCATTCTTAACATACTTGTTGAAGAAATCCTGGGCTTTTTCTGGATTGGATCACGTAGTAATGTGGTACCACACTGAAACAGTCCATTCAACCTGGTTTCGATCGATATTTTAGAGAATAATTCATGTTAGGTCTAGGTTAGGTCTGGGATTTGCTCTCATCAGGCTCGTACTATCGCATTCTTCACATACTTGTTGAACAGATCGGTGGTTTTTTTCTGGTTTGGATCACGTAGTAATGTGGTACCACACTGAGACAGTCAATTAACCTGGTCTTGATAAATATTTTAGAGGATAACGCGTGTTAGGTCTGGGTTAGGTCTAGGATTTGCCCTCATCAGGCTCATACTTTCGCATATTTCTCATACTTGTTTGCTAGATCCTGGGCTTTTCCTGGATTGCATCACGTAGTAATGCGGCACCACACTGAAACAGACCATTAATCCTGGTTTCGATTAATATTATAGAGGATAACACATGTTATGTCTAGGTTAGGTCTAGGATTTGCCCTCATCAGGGTCATACTTTCGCAGTTTTAACATACATGTAAACCTGATCGATGGTTTTCTCTGCTTTGGATCACGTCGTAAAGTGGTACCACACTGAAACAGTCAATTAAACCTGGTTTCGATCAATATTTCATAGGATAACGCAAGTTAGGTCTGTGACAGGTCTGGGATTTGCACTCATTAGGCTCATACTTTCGTGATTTTCACAGACTTGTTGAAGAGATCCTGGGCTTTTTCTGGTTTGGATCACGTAGTAATGAGGTACCATACTGAAACAGTCAATTAATCCTGGTTACGATCAATATTTTAGAGTATAACGATCGTTAGGACAAGGTTAGGCCAGGAATTTTCCCTCATCAGACTCATACTTTCGCATTCTTCACATACTTGTTGAACAGATCCCGGGTTTCTTCTGGTTTGGATCACGTAGTAATGTGGTACCACACTGAAACAGTCGATTAAACCTGGTTTCGATCAATATTTTTGAGGATAACGCATGTTAGGTCTAGGTTCGGCCTGGGATTTTCCCTCATCAGACTCATACTTTCGCATTCTTCACATACTTGTTGAACAGATCCCGGGTTTCTTCTGGTTTGGATCACGTAGTAATGTGGTACCACACTGAAACAGTCGATTAAACCTGGTTTCGATCAATATTTTTGAGGATAACGCATGTTAGGTCTAGGTTAGGCTTGGGATTTTCCCTCATCAGACTCATACTTTCGCATACTTCACATACTTGTTGACGAAATCCTGGGCTTCTTCTGGATTGGATCACGTAGTAATGTGGTACCACACTGAAACAGTCCATTCAACCTGGTTTCGATCAATATTTTAGAGAATAATTCATGTTAGGTCTAGGTTTGGTCTGGGATTTGCTCTCATCAGGCTCGTACTTTCGCATTCTTCACAACTTGTTGAACAGATCCGGGGTTTTTTTCTGGTTTGCATCACGTAGTAATGTGGTACCACACTGAAACAGTCGATTAAACCTGGTTTCGATCAATATTTTTGAGGATAACGCATGTTAGGTCTAGGTTCGGCCTGGGATTTTCCCTCATCAGACTCATACTTTCGCATTCTTCACATACTTGTTGAACAGATCCCGGGTTTCTTCTGGTTTGGATCACGTAGTAATGTGGTACCACACTGAAACAGTCGATTAAACCTGGTTTCGATCAATATTTTTGAGGATAACGCATGTTAGGTCTAGGTTAGGCTTGGGATTTTCCCTCATCAGACTCATACTTTCGCATTCTTAACATACTTGTTGAAGAAATCCTGGGCTTTTCCTGGATTGCATCACGTAGTAATGTGGTACCACACTGAAACAGACTCATTAAACCTGGTTTCGATTAATATTATAGAGGATAACACACGTTAGGTCTAGGTTAGGTCTGGGATTTGCCCTCATCAGGGTCATACTTACGCAGTTTTAACATACATGTTGACTTGATCGATGGTTTTTTCTGCTTTGGATCACGACCTAAAGTGGTACCACACTGAAACAGTCAATTAAACCTGGTTTCGATCAATATTTTATAGGATAACGCAAGTTAGGTCTGGGACAGGTCTGGGATTTGCACTTATTCTGGGTAATATTTTCGCATTTTTCACATACCTGTAGAAAAGATCCCTGACTTTTTCAGGTTTGGATCACGTACTAATGTGGTACCACACTGAAACAGTCCATTAAACCTGGTTTCGATCAATATTTTAGAGGATAATGCATGTTAGGTCTAGGTTAGGCCTGAGATTTGCCCTCATCAGGGTCATACTATCGCAGTTTTAACATACATGTTGACCTGAGCGAGTGTTTTTTCTGCTTTGGATCGCGTAGCAATGTGGTACCACACTAAAACAGTCAATTAAACCTGGTTTCGAACAATGTTTTAGAGGATAACGCAAGTTATGTCTGGGATAGGCCTGGGATCTGCCCTCATCAGACTCATACTTTCGCATTTTTCACATACTTGTTGAACAGATCCTGGGATTTTTTCTGTTTTGGATCACGTAGTAATGTGGTACCACACTGAAGCAGTCCATTAAACCTGGTTTCGATCAATATTTTAGAGGATAACTCATGTTAGGTCTAGGTTAGGTCTGGGATTTGCTCTCATCAGGCTCATACTTTCGCATATATCTCATTCTTGATGGCCAGATCCTAGGCTTCCACTGGTTTGGATCACGCAGTATTGTGGTACCACACTAAAACAGTCAATTAAACCTGGTCTTGATAAATATTTTAGACGATAACGCGTGTTAGGTCTGGGTTAGGTCTAGGATTTGCCCTCATCAGGCTGATACTTTCGCATATTTCTCATACTTGTTTGCTAGATCCTGGGCTTTTTCTGGATTGGATCACGTTGTAATGTTGTACCACACTGAAACTGTCATTTAAACGTGGTTTCCGTCAATATTTTAGAGGAAAGCACATGTTAGGCCTAGGTTAGGTCTAGGATTTGCCCTCATCAGTCTCATACTTTCGCATTATTCACATAGTTCTTGGACAGATCCTGGGTTGTTTCTTGATTCGATCACGTAGTAATGTGGTACCACACTGAAACAGACTATTAAACCGGGTTTCGATTAATATTTTAGAGGATAACCCATGTTAAGTGTAGGTTAGGTCTGGGATTTGCCCTCATCAGGGTCATACTTTCGCAGTTTTAACGTACATATAAACCAGATTGATGGTTTTTTCTGCTTTGGATCACGTCGTAAAGTGGTACCTCACTGACAGAGTCAATTAAACCTGGTTTCGATCAATATTTTATAGGATAACGCAAGTTAGGTCTGGGACAGGTCTGGGATTTGCACACATCAGGGTCATATTTTCGCGTTTTTCACATACTTGTTGAACAGATCCCTGGCTTTTTCTGGTTCGGATCACGTACTAATGTGGTACCACACTGAAACAGTCCAATAAACCTGGTTTCGATCAATATTTTAGAGGGTAACGCATGTTAGGTCTAGCTTAGGCCAGGGATTTGCCCTCATCAGGGTCATCCTTTCGCAGTTTTTACATACATGTTGACCAGAGCGAGGGTTTTTTATGCTTTGGATCACGTAGCAAAGTGGTACCACACTGAAGCGGTCGATTAAACCTGGTTTCGATCAATATTATACAGTATAACGCATGTTATGTCTAGGTTAGGCCTGGGATTTTCCCTCATCAGACACATACTTTCGCATTTTTCACATACTTGTTGAACAGATCCTGGGATTTTTTCTGTTTTGGATCACGTACCAGAGTGGTACCGCACTGAAGCAGTCAATGAAACCTTGTTTCGATCAATATTTTTGAGGATAACGCATGTTAGATCTAGGCTAGGTCTGGTATTTGCCCTCATCAGGGTCATATTTTCGCATTTTTCACATACTTGTTGAACAGATCCTGGGATTTTTTCTTGTTTCGATAACGTTGTAATGTGGTACCACACTGAAACAGACCATTAAACCTGATTTCGATTAATATTTTAGATAACACACGTTAGGTCTAGGTTAGGTCTGGGATTTGCCCTCATCATGGTCATCCTTTCGCAGTTTTAACATACATATTGACCTGAGCGAGGGTTTTTTCTGCTTTGGATCACGTAGCAAAGTGGTACCACTCTAAAACGGTCAATTAAACCTGGTTTCGATAAATATTTTAGAGGCTAACGCAAGTTATGTCAGGGATAGGTCTGGGATTTGCCCTCATCAGGCTCATACTTTCGCATATTTCTCATACTTGTTTGCTAGATCCTGGGCCTTTTCTGGATTGGATCACGTTGTAATGTTGTACCACACTGAAACTGTCATTTAAACGTGGTTTCCGTCAATATTTTAGTGGATAACACATGTTAGGTCCAGGTTAGGTCTAGGATTTGCCCTTGTCAGTATCATACTTTCGCATTCTTCACATAATTCTTGAACAGATCCTGGGTTTTTTCTTGTTTCGATCACGTAGTAATGCGGAACCACACTGAAACAGACCATTAATCCTGGTTTCGATTAATACTTTAGAGGATAACACATGTTAAGTCTAGGTTAGATCTGGGATTTGCCCTCATCAGGGTCATACTTTCGCAGTTTTAACATACATGTAAACCTGATCGATTGTTTTCTCTGCCTTGGATCACGTCGTAAAGTGGTACCACACTGAAACGGTCAATTAAACTTGGTTTCGATCAATATTTTATAGGATAACGCACGTTAGGTCTGGGTTAGGTCTAGGATTTGCCCTCATCAGGCTCATACTTTCGCATTTTTCACATACTTGTTGAAGAGATCCTGGGCTTTTTCTGGTTTGGATCTCGTAGTAATGTGGTACCACACTGAAACCGTCAATTAATCCTGGTTACGATCATTATTTTAGAGGATAACGCACGTTAGGACTAGGTTAGGCTTGAGATTTGCCCACATCAGGGTCATACTTTCGCAGTTTTAACATACATGTTGACCTGAGCGAGTGTTTTTTCTGCATTGGATCGCATAGCAACGTGGTACCACACTAAAACAGTCAATTAAACCTGGTTTCGAACAATGTTTTAGAGGATAACGCAAGTTATGTCTGTGATAGTTCTGGGATTTGCCCTCATCAGGCTCATACTTTCGCATTTTTCACATACTTGTTGAAGAGATCCTGGGCTTTTTCTGGTTTGGATCTCGTAGTAATGTGGTACCACACTGAAACCGTCAATTAATCCTGGTTACGATCAATATTTTTGAGGATAACGCATGTTAGGTCTAGGTTAGGCCTGGGATCTTACCTCATCAGACTCATACTTTCGCATACTTCACATACTTGTTGAACAGATCCTGGGTTTCTTCTGATTTGGATCACGTAGTAATGTGGTACCACACTGAAACAGTCAATTAAACCTGGCTTCGATCAATATTTTAGAGGATAACGCAAGTTAGGTCTGGGATAGGTCTGGGATTTGCCCTCATCAGGGTCATATTTTCGTATTTTTCACATACTTGTTGAACAGATCCTGGGATTTTTTCTGGTTTGGATCACGTAGTAGTGTGGAACCACACTGAAACAGTCAATTAAACATGGTCTTGATAAATATTTCAGAAGATAACGCAAGTTATGTCTGGGATAGGTCTGGGATTTGCACTTACCAGGGGTCATATTTTCGCGTTTTTTACATACCTGTTGAACAGATCCCTGACTTTTTCTGGTTTGGATCACGTACTAATGTGGTACCACACTGGAACAGTCCATTAAACCTGGTTTCGATCAATATTTTAGAGGATAACGCATGTTAGGTCTAGGTTAGGCCTGAGATTTGCCCACATCAGGGTCATACTTTCGCAGTTTTAACATACATGTTGGCCTGAGCGAGTGTTTTTTCAGCATTGGATCGCATAGCAATGTGGTACCACACTAAAACAGTGAATTAAACCTGGTTTCGAACAATGTTTTAGAGGATAACGTAAGTTATGTCTGGGATAGTTCTGGGATTTGCCCTCATCAGGCTCATACTTTCGCGTTTTTCACATACTTCCAGAACAGATTCTGGGGTTTTTCTGGTTTGGATCACGTAGTAATGTGGTACCACACTGAAACAGTCCATTAAACCTGATTTCGATAAATATTTTAGAGGATAACGAGTGTTAGGTCTGGGTTAGGTCTAGGATTTGCCCTCATCAGGCTCATACTTTCGCATATTTCTCATACTTGTTTGCTAGATCCTGGGCCTTTTCTGGATTGGATCACGTTGTAATGTTGTACCACACTGAAACTGTCATTTAAACGTGGTTTCCGTCAATATTTTAGTGGATAACACATGTTAGGTCCAGGTTAGGTCTAGGATTTGCCCTTATCAGTATCATACTTTCGCATTCTTCACATAATTCTTGAACAGATCCTGGGTTTTTTCTTGTTTCGATCACGTAGTAATGCGGAACCACACTGAAACAGACCATTAATCCTGGTTTCGATTAATATTTTAGAGGATAACACATGTTAAGTCTAGGTTAGATCTGGGATTTGCCCTCATCAGGGTCATACTTTCGCAGTTTTAACATACATGTAAACCTGATCGATTGTTTTCTCTGCCTTGGATCACGTCGTAAAGTGGTACCACACTGAAACGGTCAATTAAACTTGGTTTCGATCAATATTTTATAGGATAACGCACGTTAGGTCTGGGTTAGGTCTAGGATTTGCCCTCATCAGGCTCATACTTTCGCATTTTTCACATACTTGTTGAAGAGATCCTGGGCTTTTTCTGGTTTGGATCTCGTAGTAATGTGGTACCACACTGAAACCGTCAATTAATCCTGGTTACGATCATTATTTTAGAGGATAACGCACGTTAGGACTAGGTTAGGCTTGAGATTTGCCCACATCAGGGTCATACTTTCGCAGTTTTAACATACATGTTGACCTGAGCGAGTGTTTTTTCTGCATTGGATCGCATAGCAACGTGGTACCACACTAAAACAGTCAATTAAACCTGGTTTCGAACAATGTTTTAGAGGATAACGCAAGTTATGTCTGGGATAGTTCTGGGATTTGCCCTCATCAGGCTCATACTTTCGCATTTTTCACATACTTGTTGAAGAGATCCTGGGCTTTTTCTGGTTTGGATCTCGTAGTAATGTGGTACCACACTGAAACCGTCAATTAATCCTGGTTACGATCAATATTTTTGAGGATAACGCATGCTAGGTCTAGGTTAGGCCTGGGATTTTACCTCATCAGACTCATACTTTCGCATACTTCACATACTTGTTGAACAGATCCTGGGTTTCTTCTGATTTGGATCACGTAGTAATGTGGTACCACACTGAAACAGTCAATTAAACCTGGCTTCGATCAATATTTTAGAGGATAACGCAAGTTAGGTCTGGGATAGGTCTGGGATTTGCCCTCATCAGGGTCATATTTTCGTATTTTTCACATACTTGTTGAACAGATCCTGGGATTTTTTCTGGTTTGGATCACGTAGTAGTGTGGAACCACACTGAAACAGTCAATTAAACATGGTCTTGATAAATATTTCAGAGGATAACGCAAGTTATGTCTGGGATAGGTCTGGGATTTGCACTTACCAGGGTCATATTTTCGCGTTTTTCACATACCTGTTGAACAGATCCCTGACTTTTTCTGGTTTGGATCACGTACTAATGTGGTACCACACTGGAACAGTCCATTAAACCAGGTTTCGATCAATATTTTAGAGGATAACGCATGTTAGGTCTAGGTTAGGCCTGAGATTTGCCCACATCAGGGTCATACTTTCGCAGTTTTAACATACATGTTGACCTGAGCGAGTGTTTTTTCTGCATTGGATCGCATTGCAATGTGGTACCACACTAAAACAGTCAATTAAACCTGGTTTCGAACAACGTTTTAGAGGATAACGCAAGTTATGTCTGGGATAGTTCTGGGATTTGCCCTCATCAGGCTCATACTTTCGCGTTTTTCACATGCTTCTTGAAGAGATCCTGGGCTTTTTCTGGATTGGATCACGTAGTAATGTGGTACCACACTGAAACAGTCCACTAAACCTGGTTTCGATCAATATTTTAGAGAATAACGCATTTTAGGTCTAGGTTAGGTCAGGGATTTGCTCTCATCAGGCTTGTACTTTCGCATATCTCTCATACTTGAGGGCCAGATTCTGGGCTTCTTCTGGTTTGGATCAGGTAGTAATGTGGTACCACACTGAAACAGTCCATTAAACCTGGTTTCGATCAATATTTTAGAGCATAACGCATGTTATGTCTAGTTTAGGCCTGTGATCTGCCCTCATCAGACTCATACTTTCGCATTCTTGATATACTTGTTGAACAGATCCTGGGTTTTTTTCTGGTTTGGATCACGTAGTAATGTGGTACCACACTGAAACAGTCGATTAAACCTGGTTCCGATCAATATTTTTGAGGATAACGCATTCTAGATATATGTTAGGCCTGGGATTTGCCCACATCAGGGTCATACTTTCACATTTTTCGCATACTTGTTGGCCAGATCCCGGGCATTTTCTGGTTTGGATCCCGTGGTAATGTGGTATCACACTGAAACTGTCAATTAAACCAGGTTTCCGTCAATATTTTAAAGCATAACACATGTTAGGTCTGGGATAGGTCCGGGATTTGCCCTCATCAGGCTCATACTTTCGCGTTTGTCACATACTTGTTGAACAGATCCTGGGTTTTTTCTGGTTTGGATCACGTAGTAATGTGGTACAACACTGAAACAGTCCATTAAACCTGGTTTCGATCAATATTTTAGAGCATAACGCATGTTATGTCTAGTTTAGGCCTGTGATCTGCCCTCATCAGACTCATACTTTCGCATTCTTGATATACTTGTTGAACAGATCCTGGGTTTTTTTCTGGTTTGGATCACGTAGTAATGTGGTACCACACTGAAACAGTCGATTAAACCTGGTTCCGATCAATATTTTTGAGGATAACGCATTCTAGATATATGTTAGGCCTGGGATTTGCCCACATCAGGGTCATACTTTCACATTTTTCGCATACTTGTTGGCCAGATCCCGGGCATTTTCTGGTTTGGATCCCGTGGTAATGTGGTATCACACTGAAACTGTCAATTAAACCAGGTTTCCGTCAATATTTTAAAGCATAACACATGTTAGGTCTGGGATAGGTCCGGGATTTGCCCTCATCAGGCTCATACTTTCGCGTTTGTCACATACTTGTTGAACAGATCCTGGGTTTTTTCTGGTTTGGATCACGTAGTAATGTGGTACAACACTCAAACAGATCATTAAACCTGGTTTCGATTAATATTTAAGTGGATAACACATGTTAGGTCTAGGTTAGGTCTGGGATTTGCCCTCATCAGGGTCATACTATCGCATATTTCTCGTACTTGATGGCCAGAGTCTGGGCTTTTTCTGGTTTGGATCACGTAGTAATGTGGTACCACACTGAAACAGTCCATTAAACCTTGTTTCGAACAATATTTTTGAGGACAACTCATGTTAGGTCTAGGTTAGGCCAGGGATTTTCCCTCATCAGACTCATACTTTCGCATTCTTCACATACTTGTTGAACATATCCTGGGTTTTTTCTGGTTTGGATCACGTAGTAATGTGGTACCACACTGAAACTGTCAATTAAACCTGGTTTCGGTTAATATTTTAGTGGATAACGCATGTTAGGTCTAGGTTAGGCCTGGGATTTGCCCCCATCAGACTCATACTTTTGCATTCTTCATATACTTGTTGAACAGCTCCTGGGTTTTTTCTAGTTTTGATCACGTAGTAAAGTGGTAACACACCAAAACTGTCCATTAAAGCTGGATTCGATCAATATTTTATAGGAAAACGCAAGTTATGTCTGGGTTAGGTCTAGGATATGCCCTCATCTGGGTCATACTCTCGCATGTTACTCAAACTTGTTGGTCAGATTCTGGGCTTTCACTGGTCTGGATCACGTAGTAATGTGGTACCACACTGAAACAGTCCATTAAACCTGGTTTCGATCAATATTTTAGAGGATAACGCAAGTTAGGTCTGGGATAGGTCTCGGATTTGCCCTCATCAGGGTCATATTTGCGCATTTTTCACATACTTGTTGAACAGATCCTGGGATTTTTTCTGGTTTGTATCACGTGGTAATGTGGTATCACACTGAAACTGTCATTTAAACGTGGTTTCCGTCAATATTTTAGAGGATAGCACATGTTAGGTCTAGGTTAGGTCTAGGATTTGCCCTCATCTGTCTCATACTTTCGCATTCTTCACATACTTCTCGAACAGATCCTGCGTTTTTTCTTGTTTCGATCACGTAGTAATGTGGTACCACACTGAAACAGATCATTAAACCTGGTTTCGATTAATATTTTAGTGGATAACACATGTTAGGTCTTGGTTAGGTCTGGGATTTGCCCTCATCAGGGTCATACTTTCGCAGTTTTAACACACATGTTGTCCTGATCGATGGTTTTTTCTGCTGTGGATCACGTCGTAAAGTGGTACCACACTGAAACAGTCAATTGAACCTGGTTTCGATCAATATTTTATAGGATAACGCAAGTTAGGTCTGGGACAGGTCTGGGATTTGCACTCATCAGGGTCATATTTTCGCGTTTTTCACATACCTGTTGAACAGATCCCTGACTTTTTCTGGTTTGGATCACGTACTAACGTGCTACCACACTGAAACAGTCCATTAAACCTGGTTTCGATCAATATTTTAGAGGATAACGCATGTTAGGTCTAGGTTAGGCCTGGGATTTGCCCTTATCAGGGTCATACTTTCGCAGTTTTAACATACATCTAGACCTGAGCGAGTGTTTTTTCTGCATTGGATCGCGTAGCAAAGTGGTACCACACTAAAACAGTCAATTAAACCTGGTTTCGAACAATGTTTTAGAGGATAACGCAAGTTATGTCTGAGATAGGTCTGGGATTTGCCCTCATCAGGCTCATACTTTCGCGTTTTTCACATGCTTGTTGAAGAGATCCTGGGCTTTTTCTGGATTGGATCACGTAGTAATGTGTTACCACATTGAAACAGTCCATTAAACCTGGTTTTGATCAATATTTTAGAGAATAATTCATGTTAGGTCTAGGTTAGGTCTGGCATTTGCTCTCATCGGGCTCGTACTTTCGCATATTTCTCATACTAGATGGCCAGATTCTGGGCTTTTTCTGGTTTGGATCACGTAGTAATGTGGTACCACACTGAAACAGTCCATTAAACCTGGTTTTGATCAATATTTTAGAGAATAATTCATGTTAGGTCTAGGTTAGGTCTGGCATTTGCTCTCATCGGGCTCGTACTTTCGCATATTTCTCATACTAGATGGCCAGATTCTGGGCTTTTTCTGGTTTGGATCACGTAGTAATGTGGTACCACACTGAGACAGTCCATTAAGCCTGGTTTCGATCAATATTTTAGAGGATAGCGCATGTTATGTCTAGGTTAGGCCAGGGATTTGCCCACATCAGACTCATACTTTCGCAATCTTCACATACTTGTTGAACACATCCTGGGTTTTTCTGGTTTGGATCACGTAGTAATGTGGTACCACACTGAAACAGACCATTAAACCTGGTTTCGATCAATATTTTAGAGGATAACGCATGTTAGGTCTAGGTTAGGCCAGGGATTTGCCCTCATCAGGGTCATACTTTCGCAGTTTTAACATACATGTTGACCCGAGCGAGTGTTTTTTCTGCATCGGATCGCGTAGCAAAGTGGTACCACACTAAAACAGTCAAGTAAACCTGGCTTCGAACAATGTTTTAGAGGATAACGCAAGTTAAGTTAAACAGTCGATTAAGCCTCGTTTCGATCAATATTATAGAGGATAACGCAAGTTAGGTCTGGGATAGGTCTGGGATTTGCTCTCATTAGGCTCATACTTTCGCGTTTTTCACATGCTTGTTGAAGAGATCCTGGGCTTTTTCTGGATTGGATCACGTAGTAATGTGGTACCACACTGAAACAGTCCATTAAACCTGGTTTTGATCAATATTTTAGAGAATAATTCACGTTAGGTCTAGGATAGGTCTGGCATTTGCTCTCATCGGGCTCGTACTTTCGCATATTTCTCATACTAGATGGCCAGATTTTAGGCATTTTCTGGTTTGGATCACGTAGTAATGTGGTACCACACTGAAACAGTCCATTATACCTGGTTTCGATCTATATTTTATAGGATAGCGCATGTTATGTCTAGGTTAGGCCTGGGATTTGCCCACATCAGACTCATACTTTCGCAATCTTCACATACTTGTTGAACAGATCCTGGGTTTCTTCTAGTTGTGATCACGTAGTAATGTGGAACCCCACTGAAACAGTCGATTAAACCTCGTTTCGATCAATATTTTTGAAGGTAACGCATGTTAGATCTAGTTTAGTCCTGGGATTTTCCCTCATCAGACTCATACTTTCGCATTCTTCACATACTTGTTGAACAGATCCTGGGTTTTTTCTGGTTTGGATCACGTAGTAATGTGGTACCACACTGAAACAGTCCATTCAACCTGGTTTCGATCAATATTTTAGAGAATAAGTCATGTTAGGTCTAGGTTAGGTGTGAGATTTGCTCTCATCAGACTCATACTTTCGCATATTTCTCATTTTCGTTGGCCAGAACCTGGGCTTCCACTGGTTTGGACCACGAAGTAATGTGGTACCACAGTGAAGCAGTCAATTAAACCTGGTCTTGATAAATATTTTAGAGGATTACTCATGTTAGCTCTGGGTTAGGTCCCGGATTTGTCCTCATCAGGCTCATACTTTCGCATATTACTCATACTTGTTGAACAGATCCCTGGCTTTTTCTGGTTTGGATCACGTACTAATGTGGTACCACACTGAAACAGTCGATTAAACCTGGTTTCGATCAATATTTTTGAGGATAACGCATGTTAGCTCTGGGTTAGGTCTAGGATTTGCCCTCATCAGGCTCATACTCTCGCATATTACTCATACTTGTTGGCTAGATCCTGGGCTTTTTCTGGATTGGATCACGTGTTAATGTGGTACCACACTGAAACTGTCAATTAAACCCGGTTTCCGTCAATAGTTTAGAGGATAACACATGTTAGGTCTAGGTTAGGTCTGGGATTTGCCCTCATCAGGGTCATACTTTCGCAGTTTTAACATACATGTTGTCCTGATCGAGGGTTTTTTCTGCTTTGTATCACGTAGCAAATTGGTACCACACTAAAACTGTCAATTAAACCTGGTTTCGATCAATATTTTGGAGGATAACGCGGGTTATGTCTGGAATAGGTCTGGGATTTGCTATCATCAGGCTCGTACTTTCGCAATCTTCACATACTTCTTGAACAGATCCGGGGTTTTTTTCTGGTTTGGAACACGTAGTAATGTGGTACCACACTGAAACAGTCGATTAAACCTGGTTTCGATCAATATCTTTGAGGATAACGCATGTTAGGTCTAGGTTAGGCCTGGAATTTCCCCACATCTGACTCATACTTTCGCATTCTGCACATACTTGTTGAAGAAATCCTGGGCATTTTCTGGATTGGATCACGTAGTAATGTGGTACCACACTGAAACAGTCCATTCAACCTGGTTTCGACCAATATTTTAGAGAATAACGCATATTAGGTCGAGGTTAGGTCTGGGATTTGCTCTCATCAGGCTCGTACTATCGCATCTTTCGCATACTTGTTGGCTAGATCCTGGGCTTTTTCTGGATTGGATCACGTGTTAATGTGGTACCACACTGAAACTGTCAATTAAACCTGGTTTCCGTCAATATTATAGAGGATAACGCATGTTAGGTCTAGATTAGGCCTGGGATTTTCCGTCATCAGACTCATACTTTCGCATTCTTCACATACTTGATGAACAGATTCTGGGCTTTTTCTGGTTTCGATCACGTAGTAATGTGGTACCACACTGAAACATTCAATTAAACCTGGTCTTGATAATTATTTTAGAGGATAACGCATGTTAGGTCTGGGTTAGGCCTTGGATTTGCTTTCATCAGGCTCATACTTTCGCATATTTCTCATACTTGTTGGCTCGATCCTGGGCTTTTTCTGGATTGGATCACGTATTAATGAGGTACCAAACTGAAACTGTCAATTAAACCTGATTTCCATCAATATTTTAGAGGATAACACATCTTAGGTCTAGGTTAGGTCTAGGATTTGCCCTCATCAGTCTCATACTTTCGCATTCTTCACATACTTGTTGAACAGATCCCCGGATTCTGCTGGTTTGGATCAGGTAGTAATGTGGTACCACAATGAAACTGTCAATTAAACCTGGTTTCCGTCAATATTTTAGAGGATTACACATGTTAGGTCTGGGTTAGGTCCAGGATTTGCCCTCATCAGTCTCATACATTCGCATTCTTCACATACTTCTTGAACAGATCCTGGGTTTTCTCTGGTTTGGATCACATAGTAATGTGGTACCACACTGAAACAGTCAATTAAACCTGGTTTCGATCAATATTTTATAGGATAACGCATGTTAGGTCTAGATTAGGCCTGGGATTTTCCCTCATCAGACTCATATTTCCGCATTCTTCACATACTTGTTGAACAGATTCTGGGCTTTTTCTGGATTGGATCACGTATTAATGAGGTACCAAACTGATACTCTCAATTAAACCTGGTTTCCGTCAATATTTTAGAGGATTACACATGTTAGGTCTGGGTTAGGTCTAGGATTTGCCCTCATCAGTCTCATACTTTCGCATTCTTCACATACTTCTTGAACCGATCCTGGGTTTTTTCTGGTTTCGATCACGTAGTAATGTGGTACCACACTGAAACAGGCCATTGAACCTGGTTTCGATTAATATTTTAGTGGATAACACATGTTAGGTCTAGGTTAGGTCTGGGATTTGCCCTCATCAGGGTCATACTTACGCAGTTTTAACATACATGTTGAACAGATCCCCGGATTTTGATGGTTTGGATCACGTAGTAATGTGGTACCACACTGAAACAGTCAAGTAAACCTGGTTTCCATCAATATTTTAGAGGATAACATATGTTAGGTCTGGGTTAGGTCCAGGATTTGCCCTTATCAGTCTCATACATTCGCATTCTTCACATACTTCTTGAACAGATCCTGGGTTTTTTCTGGTTTGGATCACGTAGTAATGTGGTACCACACTGAACCTGTCAATTAAACCTAGTTTCGATCAATATTTTAGAGGATAGCGCATGTTATGTCTAGGTTAGGCCTGGGATTTGCCCACATCAGACTCATACTTTCGCAATCTTCACATACTTGTTGAACAGATCCTGGGTTTTTTCTAGTTGTGATCACGTAGTAATGTGGAACCCCACTGAAACAGTCGATTAAACCTCGTTTCGATCAATATTATAGAGGATAACGCAAGTTAGGTCTGGGATAGGTCTGGGATCTGCCCTCATCAGGCACATACCTTCGCATTTTTCACATACTTGTTGAACACATCCTGGGTTTTTCTGGTTTGGATCACGTAGTAATGTGGTACCACACTGAAACAGACCATTAAACCTGGTTTCGATCAATATTTTAGAGGATAACGCATGTTAGGTCTAGGTTAGGCCAGGGATTTGCCCTCATCAGGGTCATACTTTCGCAGTTTTAACATACATGTTGACCTGAGCGAGTGTTTTTTCTGCATCGGATCGCGTAGCAAAGTGGTACCACACTAAAATAGTCAATTGAACCTGGTTTCGAACAATGTTTTATAGGATAACGCAAGTTAGGTCTGGGACAGGTCTGGGATTTGCACTCATCAGGGTCATATTTTCGCGTTTTTCACATACCTGTTGAACAGATCCCTGACTTTTTCTGGTTTGGATCACGTACTAATGTGCTACCACACTGAAACAGTCCATTAAACCTGGTTTCGATCAATATTTTAGAGGATAACGCATGTTAGGTCTAGGTTAGGCCTGGGATTTGCCCTTATCAGGGTCATACTTTCGCAGTTTTAACATACATGTAGACCTGAGCGAGTGTTTTTTCTGCATTGGATCGCGTAGCAAAGTGGTACCACACTAAAACAGTCAATTAAACCTGGTTTCGTACAATGTTTTAGAGGATAATTCATGTTAGGTCTAGGTTAGGTCTGGCATTTGCTCTCATCGGGCTCGTACTTTCGCATATTTCTCATACTAGATGGCCAGATTCTAGGCTTTTTCTGGTTTGGATCACGTAGTAATGTGGTACCACACTGAAACAGTCCATTAAACCTGGTTTCGGTCAATATTTTAGAGAATAATTCACGTTAGGTCTAGGTTAGGTCTGGCATTTGCTCTCATCGGGCTCGTACTTTCGCATATTTCTCATACTAGATGGCCAGATTCTGGGCTTTTTCTGGTTTGGATCACGTAGTAATGTGGTACCACACTGAAACATTCCATTAAACCTGGTTTCGATCAGTATTTTAGAGAATAATTCATGTTAGGTCTAGGTTACGTCTGGCATTTGCTCTCATCGGGCTCGTTCTTTCCCATATTTCTCATACTTGATGGCCAGATTCTGGGTTTCTTCTGGTTTGGATCACGTAGTAATGTGGTACCACACTGAAACAGTCCATTAAACCTGGTTTCGATCAATATTTTAGAGGATAGCGCATGTTATGTCTAGGTTAGGCCTGGGATTTGCCCACATCAGACTCATACTTTCGCAATCTTCACATACTCGTTGAACAGATCCTGGGCTTTTTCTAGTTGTGACCACGTAGTAGTGTGGAACCCCACTGAAACAGTCGATTAAACCTCGTTTCGATCAATATTATAGAGGATAACGCAAGTTAGGTCTGGGATAGGTCTGGGATCTGCCCTCATCAGGCTCATACCTTCGCATTTTTCACATACTTGTTGAACACATCCTGGGTTTTTCTGGTTTGGATCACGTAGTAATGTGGTACCACACTGAAACAGACCATTAAACCTGGTTTCGATCAATATTTTAGAGGGTAGCGCATGTTATGTCTAGGTTAGGCCTGAGATTTGCCCACATCAGACTCATACTTTCGCAATCTTCACATACTTGTTGAACAGATCCTGGGTTTTTTCTAGTTGTAATCACGTAGTAATGTGGAACCCCACTGAAACAGTCGTTTAAACCTCGTTTCGATCAATATTTTTGAAGGTAACGCATGTTAGGTCTAGGTGAGGTCTGGGATTTGCTCTCATCAGGGTCATATTTTCGCGTTTTTCACATACTTGTTGAACAGATCCCTGGCTTTTTCTGGTTTGGATCACGTAGTAATGTGGTACCACACTGAAACAGTCCATTAAACCTGGTTTCGGTCGATATTTTAGAGGACAACGCATGTTAGGTCTATGTTAGGCCTGGGATTTGCTCTCATCAGGCTCGTACTATCGCATCTTTCACATACTTGTTGGCTAGATCCTGGGCTTTTTCTGGATTGGATCACGTGTTAATGTGGTACCACACTGAAACAGTCCATTCAACCTGGTTTCGATCAATATTTTAGAGGATAGCGCATGTTATGTCTTGGTTAGGCCTGGGATTTGCCCTCATCGTTCTCATACTTTCGCGTTTTTCACATACTTGTAGAACAGATCCTGTGTTTTTTCTGGTTTGGATCACGTAGTAATGTGGTACCACACTGAAACAGTCAATTAAACATGGTCTTGATAAATATCTCAGAGGATAACGCATGTTAGGTCTGGGCTAGGTCTAGGATTTGCCCTCATCAGGCTCATAGTTTGGCATATTTCTCATACTTGTTGGCTAGATCCTGGGCTTCTTCTGGATTGGATAATTTAGTAATGTGGTACCACACTGAAACTGTCAATTAAACCTGGTTTCCGTCAATATTTTAGAGGATTACACATGTTAGGTCTGGGTTAGGTCCAGGATTTGCCCTCATCAGTCTCATACATTCGCATTCTTCACATACTTCTTGAACAGATCCTGGGTTTTCTCTGGTTTGGATCACATAGTAATGTGGTACCACACTGAAACAGTCAATTAAACCTGGTTTCGATCAATATTTTATAGGATAACGCATGTTAGGTCTAGATTAGGCCTGGGATTTTCCCTCATCAGACTCATATTTCCGCATTCTTCACATACTTGTTGAACAGATTCTGGGCTTTTTCTGGATTGGATCACGTATTAATGAGGTACCAAACTGATACTCTCAATTAAACCTGGTTTCCGTCAATATTTTAGAGGATAACACATGTTAGGGCTGGGTTAGGTCTAGGATTTGCCCTCATCAGTCTCATACTTTCGCATTCTTCACATACTTCTTGAACAGATCCTGGGTTTTTTCTGGTTTCGATCACGTAGTAATGTGGTACCACACTGAAACAGGCCATTGAATCTGGTTTCGATCAATATTTTAGAGGATAACGCATGTTAGGTCTAGGTTAGGCCAGGGATTTGCCCTCATCAGGCTCATACTTTCGCGTTTTTCACATGCTTGTTGAAGAGATCCTGGGCTTTTTCTGGATTGGATCACGTAGTAATGTGGTACCACACTGAAACTGTCAATTAAACCTGGTATCGATCAATATTTTAGAGGATAGCGCATGTTATGTCTAGGTTAGGCCTGGGATTTGCCCACATCAGTCTCATACATTCGCATTCTTCACATACTTCTTGAACAGATCCTGGGTTTTTTCTGGTTGTGATCACGTAGTAATGTGGAACCCCAGTGAAACAGTCGATTAAACCTCGTTTCGATCAATATTATAGAGGATAACGCAAGTTAGGTCTGGGATAGGTCTGGGATCTGACTCATCAGGCTCATACCTTCGCATTTTTCACATACTTGTTGAACACATCCTGGGTTTTTCTGGTTTGGATCACGTAGTAATGTGGTACCACACTGAAACAGACCATTAAACCTGGTTTCCATCAATATTTTAGAGGATAACATATGTTAGGTCTGGGTTAGGTCCAGGATTTGCCCTCATCAGTCTCATACATTCGCATTCTTCACATACTTCTTGAACAGATCCTGGGTTTTTTCTGGTTTGGATAACGTAGTAATGTGGTACCACACTGAAACTGTCAATTAAACCTGGTATCGATCAATATTTTAGAGAATAATTCATGTTAGGTCTAGGTTAGGTCTGGCATTTGCTCTCATCGCGCTCGTACTTTCGCATATTTCTCATACTAGATGGCCAGATTCTAGGCTTTTTCTGGTTTGGATCACGTAGTAATGTGGTACCACACTGAAACAGTCCATTAAACCTGGTTTCGATCAATATTTTAGAGGATAGCGCATGTTATGTCTAGGTTAGGCCTGGGATTTGCCCACATCAGACTCATACTTTCGCAATCTTCACATACTTGTTGAACAGATCCTGGGTTTTTTCTAGTTGTGATCACGTAGTAATGTGGAACCCCACTGAAACAGTCGATTAAACCTCGTTTCGATCAATATTTTAGAGAATAATTCATGTTAGGTCTAGGTTAGGTCTGGCATTTGCTCTCATCGCGCTAGTACTTTCGCATATTTCTCATACTAGATGGCCAGATTCTAGGCTTTTTCTGGTTTGGATCACGTAGTAATGTGGTACCACACTGAAACTGTCAATTAAACCTGGTATCGATCAATATTTTAGAGGATAGCGCATGTTATGTCTAGGTTAGGCCTGGGATTTGCCCACATCAGACTCATACTTTCGCAATCTTCACATACTTGTTGAACACATCCTGGGTTTTCTCTGGTTTGGATCACATAGTAATGTGGTACCACACTGAAACAGTCAATTAAACCTGGTTTCGATCAATATTTTATAGGATAACGCATGTTAGGTCTAGATTAGGCCTGGGATTTTCCCTCATCAGACTCATATTTCCGCATTCTTCACATACTTGTTGAACAGATCCTGGGTCTTTCTGGTTTGGATCACGTAGTAATGTGGTACCACACTGAAACAGACCATTAAACCTGGTTTCGATCAATATTTTAGAGGATAACGCATGTTGGGTCTACGTTAGGCCAGGGATTTGCCCTCATCAGGGTCATACATTCGCAGTTTTAACATACATGTTGACCTGTGCGAGTGTTTTTTCTGCATCGGATCGCGTAGCAATGTGGTACCACACTAAAACAGTCAATTAAACCTGGTTTCGAACAATGTTTTAGAGGATAACGCAAGTTATGTCTGGGATAGGTCTGGGATTTGCCCTCATCAGGCTCATACTTTCGCAGTTTTAACATACATGTAAACCTGATCGATGGTTTTTTCTGCTTTGGATCACGTCGTAAAGTGGTACCACACTGAAACAGTCAATTAAACCTGGTTTCGATCAATATTCTATAGGATAACGCAAGTTAGGTCTGGGACAGGTCAGGGGTTTGCTCTCATCAGGGTCATATTTTCGCGGTTTTCACATACTTGTTGAACAGATCCCTGGCTTTTTCTGGTTTGGATCACGTACTAATGTGGTACCACACTGAAACAATCGATTAAACCTGGTTTCGATCAATATTTTTGAGGATAACGCATGTTAGGTCTAGGTTAGGCCTGGGATTTCCCCACATCAGTCTCATACTTTCGCATTCTGCACATACTTGTTGAAGAAATCCTGGGCATTTTCTGGATTGGATCACGTAGTAATGTGGTACCACACTGAAACTGTCAATTAAACCTGGTTTCGATCAATATTTTATGGGATAACGCAAGTTAGGTCTGGGATAGATCTGGGATTTGCCCTCATCAGGGTCACATTTTCGCGTTTTTCACATACTTGTAGAACAGATCCTGTGTTTTTTCTGGTTTGGATCACGTAGTAATGTGGTACCACACTGAAACAGTCAATTAAACATGATCTTGATAAATATCTCAGAGGATAACGCATGTTAGGTCTGGGCTAGGTCTAGGATTTGCCCTCATCAGGCTCATAGTTTGGCATATTTCTCATACTTGTTGGCTAGATCCTGGGCTTCTTCTGGATTGGCTAACTTAGTAATGTGGTACCACACTGAAACTGTCAATTAAACCTGGTTTCCGTCAATATTTTAGAGGATTACACATGTTAGGTCTGGGTTAGGTCCAGGATTTGCCCTCATCAGTCTCATACATTCGCATTCTTCACATACTTCTTGAACAGATCCTGGGTTTTCTCAGGTTTGGATCACATAGTAATGTGGTACCACACTGAAACAGTCAATTAAACCTGGTTTCGATCAATATTTTATAGGATAACGCATGTTAGGTCTAGATTAGGCCTGGGATTTTCCCTCATCAGACTCATACTTCCGCATTCTTCACATACTTGTTGAACAGATTCTGGGCTTTTTCTGGATTGGATCACGTATTAATGAGGTACCAAACTGAAACTCTCAATTAAACCTGGTTTCCGTCAATATTTTAGAGGATAACACATGTTAGGTCTGGGTTAGGTCTAGGATTTGCCCTCATCAGTCTCATACTTTCGCATTCTTCACATACTTCTTGAACAGATCCTGGGTTTTTTCTGGTTTCGATCACGTAGTAATGTGGTACCACACTGAAACAGGCCATTGAACCTGGTTTCTATTAATATCTTAGTGGATAACACATGTTAGGTCTAGGTTAGGTCTGGGATTTGCCCTCATCAGGGTCATACTTACGCAGTTTTAACATACATGTTGAACAGATCCCCGGATTTTGCTGGTTTGGATCACGTAGTAATGTGGTACCACACTGAAACAGTCAAGTAAACCTGGTTTCCATCAATATTTTAGTGGATAACATATGTTAGGTCTGGGTTAGGTCCAGGATTTGCCCTCATCAGTCTAATACATTCGCATTCTTCACATACTTCTTGAACAGATCCTGGGTTTTTTCTGGCTTGGATCACGTAGTAATGTGGTACCACACTGAAACTGTCAATTAAACCTGGTTCCGATCAATATTGTAGAGGATAGCGCATGTTATGTCTAGGTTAGGCCTGGGATTTGCCCACATCAGACTCATACTTTCGCAATCTTCACATACTTGTTGAACAGATCCTGGGTTTTTTCTAGTTGTGATCACGTAGTAATGTGGAACCCCACTGAAACAGTCGATTAAACCTCGTTTCGATCAATAATTTTGAAGGTAACGCATGTTAGGTCTAGTTTAGGCCTGGGATTTTCCCTCATCAGACTCATACTTTCGCATTCTTCACATACTTGTTGAACAGATCCTGGGTCTTTCTGGTTTGGATCACGTAGTAATGTGGTACCACACTGAAACAGACCATTAAACCTGGTTTCGATCAATATTTTAGAGGATAACGCATGTTAGGTCTACGTTAGGCCAGGGATTTGCCCTCATCAGGGTCATACTTTCGCAGTTTTAACATACATGTTGACCTGTGCGAGTGTTTTTTCTGCATCGGATCGCGTAGCAATGTGGTACCACACTAAAACAGTCAATTAAACCTGGTTTCGAACAATGTTTTAGAGGATAACGCAAGTTATGTCTGGGATAGGTCTGGGATTTGCCCTCATCAGGCTCATACTTTCGCGTTTTTCACATACTTGTTGAAGAGATCCTGGGCTTCTTCTGGATTGGATCACGTAGTAATGTGGTACCACACTGAAACAGTCCATTCAACCTGGTTTCGATCAATATTTTAGAGAATAATTCATGTTAGGTCTAGGTTAGGTCTGGCATTTGCTCTCATCAGACTCATACTTCCGCATATTTCTCATTTTCGTTGGCCAGAACCTGGGCTTCCACTGGTTTGGACCACGAAGTAATGTGGTACCACAGTGAAGCAGTCAATTAAACCTGGTCTTGATAAATATTTTAGAGGATTACTCATGTTAGCTCTGGGTTAGGTCCCGGATTTGCCCTCATCAGGCTCATACTTTCGCATATTACTCATACTTGTTGGCTAGAGCCTGGGCTTTTTCTGGATTGGATCACGTATTAATGTGGTACCACACTGCAACTGTCATTTAAATGCGATTTCCGTCAATATTTTAGAGGATAACACATGTTAGGTCTAGGTTAGGTCTAGGATTTGCCCTCATCAGTCTCATACTTTCGCAGTTTTAACATATATGTAAACCTGATCGATGGTTTTTTCTGCTTTGGATCACGTCGTAAAGTGGTACCACACTGAAACAGTCAATTAAACCTGGTTTCGATCAATATTCTATAGGATAACGCAAGTTAGGTCTGGGACAGGTCAGGGGTTTGCTCTCATCAGGGTCATATTTTCGCGTTTTTCACATACTTGTTGAACAGATCCCTGGCTTTTTCTGGTTTGGATCACGTACTAATGTGGTGCCACACTGAAACAATCGATTAAACCTGGTTTCGATCAATATTTTTGAAGATAACGCATGTTAGGTCTAGGTTAGGCCTGGGATTTCCCCACATCAGACTCATACTTTCGCATTCTGCACATACTTGTTGAAGAAATCCTGGGCATTTTCTGGATTGGATCACGTAGTAATGTGGTACCACACTGAAACTGTCAATTAAACCTGGTTTCGATCAATATTTTAGAGAATAACGCATTTTAGGTCTAGGTTAGGTCAGGGATTTGCTCTCATCAGGCTTGTACTTTCGCATATCTCTCATACTTGAGGGCCAGATTCTGGGCTTCTTCTGGTTTGGATCACGTAGTAATGTGGTACCACACTGAAACAGTCGATTAATCCTGGTTTCGATCAATATCTTAGAGGATAACGCATGTTAGGTCTAGTTTAGGCCTGGGATTTGCCCTCATCACGGTCATACTTTCGCAGTTTTAACATACATGTTGACCTGATCGAGGGTTTTTTCTGCTTTGGATCACGTAGTAATGTGTTACCACGCTGAAACAAACCATTAAACCTGGTTTCGATCAATATTTTAGAGGATAACGCAAGTTATGTTTGGGATAGGTCTGGGATTTGCCCTCATCGTTCTCATACTTTCGCGTTTTTCACATACTTGTAGAACAGATCCTGTGTTTTTTCTGGTTTGGATCACGTAGTAATGTGGTACCACACTGAAACAGTCAATTAAACATGGTCTTGATAAATATCTCAGAGGATAACGCATGTTAGGTCTGGGCTAGGTCTAGGATTTGCCCTCATCAGGCTCATAGTTTGGCATATTTCTCATACTTGTTGGCTAGATCCTGGGCTTCTTCTGGATTGGCTAACTTAGTAATGTGGTACCACACTGAAACTGTCAATTAAACCTGGTTTCCGTCAATATTTTAGAGGATTACACATGTTAGGTCTGGGTTAGGTCCAGGATTTGCCCTCATCAGTCTCATACATTCGCATTCTTCACATACTTCTTGAACAGATCCTGGGTTTTCTCTGGTTTGGATCACATAGTAATGTGGTACCACACTGAAACAGTCAATTAAACCTGGTTTCGATCAATATTTTATAGGATAACGCATGTTAGGTCTAGATTAGGCCTGGGATTTTCCCTCATCAGACTCATATTTCCGCATTCTTCACATACTTGTTGAACAGATTCTGGGCTTTTTCTGGATTGGATCACGTATTAATGAGGTACCAAACTGAAACTCTCAATTAAACCTGGTTTCCGTCAATATTTTAGAGGATAATACATGTTAGGTCTGGGTTAGGTCTAGGATTTGCCCTCATCAGTCTCATACTTTCGCATTCTTCACATACTTCTTGAACAGATCCTGGGTTTTTTCTGGTTTCGATCACGTAGTAATGTGGTACCACACTGAAACAGGCCATTGAACCTGGTTTCGATTAATATCTTAGTGGATAACACATGTTAGGTCTAGGTTAGGTCTGGGATTTGCCCTCATCAGGGTCATACTTACGCAGTTTTAACATACATGTAAACCTGATCGATGGTTTTTTCTGCTTTGGATCACGTCGTAAAGTGGTACCACACTGAAACAGTCAATTAAACCTGGTTTCGATCAATATTCTATAGGATAACGCAAGTTAGGTCTGGGACAGGTCAGGGGTTTGCTCTCATCAGGGTCATATTTTCGCGTTTTTCACATACTTGTTGAACAGATCCCTGGCTTTTTCTGGTTTGGATCACGTACTAATGTGGTACCACACTGAAACAATCGATTAAACCTGGTTTCGATCAATATTTTTGAGGATAACGCATGTTAGGTCTAGGTTAGGCCTGGGATTTCCCCACATCAGACTCATACTTTCGCATTCTGCACGTACTTGTTGAACAGATCCTGGGTTTTTTCTAGTTGTGATCACGTAGTAATGTGGAACCCGACTGAAACAGTCGATTAAACCTTGTTTCGATCAATATTATAGAGGATAAAGCAAGTTAGGTCTGGGATAGGTCTGGGATCTGCCCTCATCAGGCTCATACCTTCGCATTTTTCACATACTTGTTGAACACATCCTGGGTTTTTCTGGTTTGGATCACGTAGTAATGTGGTACCACACTGAAACAGACCATTAAACCTGGTTTCGAACAATATTTTAGAGGATAACGCATGTTAGGTCTAGGTTAGGCCAGGGATTTGCCCTCATCAGGGTCATACTTTCACAGTTTTAACATACATGTTGACCTGAGCGAGTGTTTTTTCTGCATCGGATCGCGTAGCAAAGTGGTACCACACTAAAACAGTCAATTGAACCTGGTTTTGGACAATGTTTTAGAGGATAACGCAAGTTATGTCTGGGATAGGTCTGGGATTTGCCCTCATCAGGCTCATACTTTCGCGTTTTTCACATGCTTGTTGAAGAGATCCTGGGCTTTTTCTGGATTGGATCACGTAGTAATGTGGTACCACACTGAAACAGTCCATTAAACCTCGTTTTGATCAATATTTTAGAGAATAATTCATGTTAGGTCTAGGTTAGGTCTGGCATTTGCTCTCATCGGGCTCGTACTTTCGCATATTTCTCATACTAGATGCCCAGATTCTAGGCTTTTTCTGGTTTGGATCACGTAGTAATGTGGTACCAAATTGAAACAGTCCATTAAACCTGGTTTCGATCAATATTTTAGAGGATAGCGCATGTTATGTCTAGGTTAAGCCTGGGATTTGCCCACATCAGACTCATACTTTCGCATTCTTCACATACTTGTTGAATAGATCCTGGGTTTTTTCTGGTTTGAATTACGTAGTAATTTGCTACCCCACTGAAACAGTCCATTAAACCTGGTTTCGATCAATATTTTAGAGGATAGCGCATGTTATGTCTAGGTTAAGCCTGGGATTTGCCCACATCAGACTCATACTTTCGCATTCTTCACATACTTGTTGAATAGATCCTGGGTTTTTTCTGGTTTGAATTACGTAGTAATTTGCTACCCCACTGAAACAGTCAATTAAACCTGGTTTCGATCAATATTTTAGAGGATAACGCAAGTAAGGTCTGGGATAGGTCTGGGATCTGCCCTCATCAGGCTCATACCTTCGCATTTTTCACATACTTGTTGAACACATCCTGGGTTTTTCTGGTTTGGATCCCGTAGTAATGTGGTACCACACTGAAACAGACCATTGAACCTGGTTTCGATCAATATTTTAGAGGATAACGCATGTTAGGTCTAGGTTGGGCCTGGGATTTTCCCTCATCAGACTCACACTTTCGCATTCTTCACATACTTGTTGAACAGATCCTGGGTTTTTTCTAGTTGTGATCACATAGTAATGTGGAACCCCACTGAAACAGTCGACTAAACCTCGTTTCGATCAATATTTTTGAGGGTAACGCATGTTAGGTCTAGGTTAGACCTGGGATTCTCCCTCATCAGACTCATACTTTCGCATTCTTCACATACTTGTTGAACAGATCCTGGGTTTTTTCTAGTTGTGATCACGTAGTAATGTGGTATCACACTGAGACAGTCGATTAAAACTGGTTTCGATTAATATTTTTGAGGATAACGCAAGTTAGGTCTGGGACAGGTCAGGGGTTTCCTCTCATCAGGGTCATATTTTCGCGTTATTCACATACTTGTTGAACAGATCCCTGGCTTTTTCTGGTTTGGATCACGTATTAATGTGGTACCACACTGAAACTGTCAATTAAACCCGGTTTCCGTCAATAGTTTAGAGGATAACACATGTTAGGTCTAGGTTAGGTCTGGGATTTGCCCTCATCAGGGTCATACTTTCGCAGTTTTAACATACATGTTGTCCTGATCGAGGGTTTTTTCTGCTTTGTATCACGTAGCAAATTGGTACCACACTAAAACTGTCAATTAAACCTGGTTTCGATCAATATTTTGGAGGATAACGCAGGTTATGTCTGGAATAGGTCTGGGATTTGCTATCATCAGGCTCGTACTTTCGCAATCTTCACATACTTGTTGAACAGATCCTAGGTTTCTTTTGGTTTGGATCACGTAGTAATGTGGTACCACAATGAAACAGTCAATTAAACCTGGTTTGGATCAATATTTTAGGGGATTACGCATGTTAGCTCTGGGTTAGGTCTAGGATTTGCCCTCATCAGGCTCATACTCTCGCATATTACTCATACTTGTTGGCTAGATCCTGGGCTTTTTCTGGATTGGATCACGTATTAATGTGGTACCACACTGAAACTGTCAATTAAACCTGGTTTCTGTCAATATCATACAGGATAACGCATGTTAGGTCTAGATTAGGCCTGGGATTTTCCGTCATCAGACACATACTTTCGCATTCTTCACATACTTGTTGAACAGATTCTGGGCTTTTTCTGGTTTCGATCACGTAGTAATGTGGTACCACACTGAAACATTCAATTAAACCTGGTCTTGATAATTATTTTAGAGGATAACGCATGTCAGGTCTGGGTTAGGCCTTGGATTTGCTTTCATCAGGCTCATACTTTCGCATATTTCTCATACTTGTTGGCTAGATCCTGGGCTTTTTCTGGATTGGATCACGTATTAATGAGGTACCAAACTGAAACAGTCAATTAAACCTGGTTTGGATCAATATTTTAGGGGATTACGCATGTTAGCTCTGGGTTAGGTCTAGGATTTGCCCTCATCAGTCTCATACTTTCGCATTCTTCACATACTTGTTGAACAGATCCCCGGATTTTGCCGGTTTGGATCAGGTAGTAATGTGGTACCAAACTGATACTCTCAATTAAAGCTGGTTTCCGTCAATATTTTAGAGGATTACACATGTTAGGTCTGGGTTAGGTCTAGGATTTGCCCTCATCAGTCTCATACTTTCGCATTCTTCACATACTTCTTGAACAGATCCTGGGTTTTTTCTGGTTTCGATCACGTAGTAATGTGGTACCACACTGAAACAGGCCATTGAACCTGGTTTCGATTAATATTTTAGTGGATAACACATGTTAGGTCTAGGTTAGGTCTGGGATTTGCCCTCATCAGGGTCATACTTACGCAGTTTTAACATACATGTTGAACAGATCCCCGGATTTTGATGGTTTGGATCACGTAGTAATGTGGTACCACACTGAAACAGTCAAGTAAACCTGGTTTCCATCAATATTTTAGAGGATAACATATGTTAGGTCTGGGTTAGGTCCAGGATTTGCCCTCATCAGTCTCATACATTCGCATTCTTCACATACTTCTTGAACAGATCCTGGGTTTTTTCTGGTTTGGATCACGTAGTAATGTGGTACCACACTGAACCTGTCAATTAAACCTGGTTTCGATCAATATTTTAGAGGATAGCGCATGTTATGTCTAGGTTAGGCCTGGGATTTGCCCACATCAGACTCATACTTTCGCAATCTTCACATACTTGTTGAACAGATCCTGGGTTTTTTCTAGTTGTGATCACGTAGTAATGTGGAACCCCACTGAAACAGTCGATTAAACCTCGTTTCGATCAATATTATAGAGGATAACGCAAGTTAGGTCTGGGATAGGTCTGGGATCTGCCCTCATCAGGCTCATACTTTCGCATTTTTCACATACTTGTTGAACACATCCTGGGTTTTTCTGGTTTGGATCACGTAGTAATGTGGTACCACACTGAAACAGACCATTAAACCAGGTTTCGATCAATATTTTAGAGGATAACGCATGTTAGGTCTAGGTTAGGCCAGGGATTTGCCCTCATCAGGGTCATACTTTCGCAGTTTTAACATACATGTTGACCTGAGCGAGTGTTTTTTCTGCATCGGATCGCGTAGCAAAGTGGTACCACACTAAAATAGTCAATTGAACCTGGTTTCGAACAATGTTTTATAGGATAACGCAAGTTAGGTCTGGGACAGGTCTGGGATTTGCACTCATCAGGGTCATATTTTCGCGTTTTTCACATACCTGTTGAACAGATCCCTGACTTTTTCTGGTTTGGATCACGTACTAATGTGCTACCACACTGAAACAGTCCATTAAACCTGGTTTCGATCAATATTTTAGAGGATAACGCATGTTAGGTCTAGGTTAGGCCTGGGATTTGCCCTTATCAGGGTCATACTTTCGCAGTTTTAACATACATGTAGACCTGAGCGAGTGTTTTTTCTGCATTGGATCGCGTAGCAAAGTGGTACCACACTAAAACAGTCAATTAAACCTGGTTTCGTACAATGTTTTAGAGGATAATTCATGTTAGGTCTAGGTTAGGTCTGGCATTTGCTCTCATCGGGCTCGTACTTTCGCATATTTCTCATACTAGATGGCCAGATTCTAGGCTTTTTCTGGTTTGGATCACGTAGTAATGTGGTACCACACTGAAACAGTCCATTAAACCTGGTTTCGGTCAATATTTTAGAGAATAATCCATGTTAGGTCTAGGTTAGGTCTGGCATTTGCTCTCATCGGGCTCGTACTTTCGCATATTTCTCATACTAGATGGCCAGATTCTGGGCTTTTTCTGGTTTGGATCACGTAGTAATGTGGTACCACACTGAAACATTCCATTAAACCTGGTTTCGATCAATATTTTAGAGAATAATTCATGTTAGGTCTCGGTTAGGTCTGGCATTTGCTCTCATCGGGCTCGTTCTTTCCCATATTTCTCATACTTGATGGCCAGATTCTGGGTTTCTTCTGGTTTGGATCACGTAGTAATGTGGTACCACACTGAAACAGTCCATTAAACCTGGTTTCGATCAATATTTTAGAGGATAGCGCATGTTATGTCTAGGTTAGGCCTGAGATTTGCCCACATCAGACTCATACTTTCGCAATCTTCACATACTTGTTGAACAGATCCTGGGTTTTTTCTAGTTGTGATCACGTAGTAATGTGGAACCCCACTGAAACAGTCGTTTAAACCTCGTTTCGATCAATATTTTTGAAGGTAACGCATGTTAGGTCTAGTTTAGGCCTGGGATTTTCCCTCATCAGACTCATACTTTCGCATTCTTCACATACTTGTTGAACAGATCCTGGGTTTTTTCTGGTTTGGATCACGTAGTAATGTGGTACCACACTGAAACAGTCAATTAGACCTGGTTTCGATCAATGTTATAGAGGATAACGCAAGTTAGGTCCGGGATAGGTCTGGGATCTGCCCTCATCAGGCTCATACCTTCGCATTTTTCACATACTTGTTGAACACATCCTGGGTCTTTCTGGTTTGGATCACGTAGTAATGTGGTACCACACTGAAACAGACCATTAAACCTGGTTTCGATCAATATTTTAGAGGATAACGCATGTTAGGTCTAGGTGAGGTCTGGGATTTGCTCTCATCAGGGTCATATTTTCGCGTTTTTCACATACTTGTTGAACAGATCCCTGGCTTTTTCTGGTTTGGATCACGTAGTAATGTGGAACCCCACTGAAACAGTCGATTAAACCTCGTTTCGATCAATATTATAGAGGATAACGCAAGTTAGGTCTGGGATAGGTCTGGGATCTGCCCTCATCAGGCTCATACTTTCGCATTTTTCACATACTTGTTGAACACATCCTGGGTTTTTCTGGTTTGGATCACGTAGTAATGTGGTACCACACTGAAACAGACCATTAAACCTGGTTTCGATCAATATTTTAGAGGATAACGCATGTTAGGTCTAGGTTAGGCCAGGGATTTGCCCTCATCAGGGTCATACTTTCGCAGTTTTAACATACATGTTGACCTGAGCGAGTGTTTTTTCTGCATCGGATCGCGTAGCAAAGTGGTACCACACTAAAATAGTCAATTGAACCTGGTTTCGAACAATGTTTTATAGGATAACGCAAGTTAGGTCTGGGACAGGTCTGGGATTTGCACTCATCAGGGTCATATTTTCGCGTTTTTCACATACCTGTTGAACAGATCCCTGACTTTTTCTGGTTTGGATCACGTAGTAATGTGGTACCACACTGAAACAGTCAATTAGACCTGGTTTCGATCAATGTTATAGAGGATAACGCAAGTTAGGTCCGGGATAGGTCTGGGATCTGCCCTCATCAGGCTCATACCTTCGCATTTTTCACATACTTGTTGAACACATCCTGGGTCTTTCTGGTTTGGATCACGTAGTAATGTGGTACCACACTGAAACAGACCATTAAACCTGGTTTCGATCAATATTTTAGAGGATAACGCATGTTAGGTCTAGGTGAGGTCTGGGATTTGCTCTCATCAGGGTCATATTTTCGCGTTTTTCACATACTTGTTGAACAGATCCCTGGCTTTTTCTGGTTTGGATCACGTAGTAATGTGGTACCACACTGAAACAGTCCATTAAACCTGGTTTCGGTCGATATTTTAGAGGACAACGCATGTTATGTCTATGTTAGGCCTGGGATTTGCTCTCATCAGGCTCGTACTATCGCATCTTTCACATACTTGTTGGCTAGATCCTGGGCTTTTTCTGGATTGGATCACGTGTTAATGTGGTACCACACTGAAACAGTCCATTCAACCTGGTTTCGATCAATATTTTAGAGGATAGCGCATGTTATGTCTTGGTTAGGCCTGGGATTTGCCCACGTCAGACTCATACTTTCGCAATCTTCACATACTTGTTGAACAGATCCTGGGCTTTTTCTAGTTGTGATCACGTAGTAGTGTGGAACCCCACTGAAACAGTCGATTAAACCTCGTTTCGATCAATATTATAGAGGATAACGCAAGTTAGGTCTAGGTTAGGTCTGGCATTTGCTCTCATCGGGCTCGTACTTTCGTATATTTCTCATACTAGATGGCCAGATTCTAGGCTTTTTCTGGTTTGGATCACGTAGTAATGTGGTACCACACTGAAACAGTCCATTCAACCTGGTTTCGATCAATATTTTAGAGAATAAGTCATGTTAGGTCTAGGTTAGGTGTGAGATTTGCTCTCATCAGACTCATACTTTCGCATATTTCTCATTTTCGTTGGCCAGAACCTGGGCTTCCACTGGTTTGGACCACGAAGTAATGTGGTACCACAGTGAAGCAGTCAATTAAACCTGGTCTTGATAAATATTTTAGAGGATTACTCATGTTAGTTCTGGGTTAGGTCCCGGATTTGTCCCCATCAGGCTCATACTTTCGCATATTACTCATACTTGTTGAACAGATCCCAGCCTTTTTCTGGTTTGCATCACGTACTAATGTGGTACCACACTGAAACAGTCGATTAAACCTGGTTTCGATCAATATTTTTGAGGATAACGCATGTTAGCTCTGGGTTAGGTCTAGGATTTGCCCTCATCAGGCTCATACTCTCGCATATTACTCATACTTGTTGGCTAGATCCTGGGCTTTTTCTGGATTGGATCACGTATTAATGTGGTACCACACTGAAACTGTCAATTAAACCTGGTCTTCGTCAATAGTTTAGAGGATAACACATGTTCGGTCTAGGTTAGGTCTTGGATTTGCCCTCATCAGGGTCATACTTTCGCATCCTTCACATACTTGTTGAACAGATCCTGGGCATTTTCTGGATTGGATCACGCAGTAATGTGGTACCACACTGAAACAGTCCATTCAACCTGGTTTCGATCAATATTTTAGAGAATAATTTATGTTAGGTCTAGGTTAGGTCTGGGATTTGCTATCATCAGGCTCGTACTTTCGCAATCTTCACATACTTGTTGAACAGATCCGGGGTTTTTTTCTGGTTTGGAACACGTAGTAATGTGGTACCACACTGAAACAGTCGATTAAACCTGGTTTCGAACAATGTTTTTGAGGATAACGCATGTTAGGTCTAGGTTAGGCCTGGGATTTTCCCACATCAGACTCATACTTTCGCATTCTTCACATACTTGTTGAAGAAATCCTGGGCATTTTCTGGATTGGATCACGCAGTAATGTGGTACCACACTGAAACAGTCCATTCAACCTGGTTTCGATCAATATTTTAGAGAATAATTTATGTTAGGTCTAGGTTAGGTCTGGGATTTGCTCTCATCAGGCTCGTACTTTCGCATTCTTCACATACTTGTTGAACAGATCCTGGGTTTCTTCTGGTTTGGACCACGTAGTAATGTGGTACCACAATGAAACAGTCATTTAAACCTGGTATCGATCAATATTTTTGAGGATAACGCATGTTAGCTCTGGGTTAGGTCTAGGATTTGCCCTCATCAGGCTCATACTCTCGCATATTACTCATACTTGTTGGCTAGATCCTGGGCTTTTTCTGGATTGGATCACGTATTAATGTGGTACCACACTGAAACTGTCAATTAAACCTGGTCTTCGTCAATAGTTTAGAGGATAACACATGTTAGGTCTAGGTTAGGTCTTGGATTTGCCCTCATCAGGGTCATACTTTCGCAGTTTTAACATACATGTTGTCCTGATCGAGGGTTTTTTCTGCTTTGTATCACGTAGCAAATTGGTACCACACTAAAACTGTCAATTAAACCTGGTTGCGATCAATATTTTGGAGGATAACGCAGGTTAAGTCTGGAATAGGTCTGGGATTTGCTATTATCAGGCTCGTACTTTCGCAATCTTCACATACTTGTTGAACAGCTCCGGGGGTTTTTTCTGGTTTGGAACACGTAGTAATGTGGTACCACACTGAAACAGTCGATTAAACCTGGTTTCGATCAATATCTTTGAGGATAACGCATGTTAGGTCTAGGTTAGGCCTGGGATTTCCCCACATCAGACTCATACTTTCGCATTCTGCACATACTTGTTGAACACATCCTGGGTTTTTCTGGTTTGGATCACGTAGTAATGTGGTACCACACTGAAACAGACCATTAAACCTGGTTTCGATCAATATTTTAGAGGATAACGCATGTTAGGTCTAGGTTAGGCCAGGGATTTGCCCTCATCAGGGTCATACTTTCGCAGTTTTAACATACATGTTGACCTGAGCGAGTGTTTTTTCTGCATCGGATCGCGTAGCAAAGTGGTACCACACTAAAATAGTCAATTGAACCTGGTTTCGAACAATGTTTTATAGGATAACGCAAGTTAGGTCTGGGACAGGTCTGGGATTTGCACTCATCAGGGTCATATTTTCGCGTTTTTCACATACCTGTTGAACAGATCCCTGACTTTTTCTGGTTTGGATCACGTACTAATGTGCTACCACACTGAAACAGTCCATTAAACCTGGTTTCGATCAATATTTTAGAGGATAACGCATGTTAGGTCTAGGTTAGGCCTGGGATTTGCCCTTATCAGGGTCATACTTTCGCAGTTTTAACATACATGTAGACCTGAGCGAGTGTTTTTTCTGCATTGGATCGCGTAGCAAAGTGGTACCACACTAAAACAGTCAATTAAACCTGGTTTCGTACAATGTTTTAGAGGATAATTCATGTTAGGTCTAGGTTAGGTCTGGCATTTGCTCTCATCGGGCTCGTACTTTCGCATATTTCTCATACTAGATGGCCAGATTCTAGGCTTTTTCTGGTTTGGATCACGTAGTAATGTGGTACCACACTGAAACAGTCCATTAAACCTGGTTTCGGTCAATATTTTAGAGAATAATCCATGTTAGGTCTAGGTTAGGTCTGGCATTTGCTCTCATCGGGCTCGTACTTTCGCATATTTCTCATACTAGATGGCCAGATTCTGGGCTTTTTCTGGTTTGGATCACGTAGTAATGTGGTACCACACTGAAACATTCCATTAAACCTGGTTTCGATCAATATTTTAGAGAATAATTCATGTTAGGTCTCGGTTAGGTCTGGCATTTGCTCTCATCGGGCTCGTTCTTTCCCATATTTCTCATACTTGATGGCCAGATTCTGGGTTTCTTCTGGTTTGGATCACGTAGTAATGTGGTACCACACTGACACAGTCCATTAAACCTGGTTTCGATCAATATTTTAGAGGATAGCGCATGTTATGTCTAGGTTAGGCCTGAGATTTGCCCACATCAGACTCATACTTTCGCAATCTTCACATACTTGTTGAACAGATCCTGGGTTTTTTCTAGTTGTGATCACGTAGTAATGTGGAACCCCACTGAAACAGTCGTTTAAACCTCGTTTCGATCAATATTTTTGAAGGTAACGCATGTTAGGTCTAGTTTAGGCCTGGGATTTTCCCTCATCAGACTCATACTTTCGCATTCTTCACATACTTGTTGAACAGATCCTGGGTTTTTTCTGGTTTGGATCACGTAGTAATGTGGTACCACACTGAAACAGTCAATTAGACCTGGTTTCGATCAATGTTATAGAGGATAACGCAAGTTAGGTCCGGGATAGGTCTGGGATCTGCCCTCATCAGGCTCATACCTTCGCATTTTTCACATACTTGTTGAACACATCCTGGGTCTTTCTGGTTTGGATCACGTAGTAATGTGGTACCACACTGAAACAGACCATTAAACCTGGTTTCGATCAATATTTTAGAGGATAACGCATGTTAGGTCTAGGTGAGGTCTGGGATTTGCTCTCATCAGGGTCATATTTTCGCGTTTTTCACATACTTGTTGAACAGATCCCTGGCTTTTTCTGGTTTGGATCACGTAGTAATGTGGTACCACACTGAAACAGTCCATTAAACCTGGTTTCGGTCGATATTTTAGAGGACAACGCATGTTATGTCTATGTTAGGCCTGGGATTTGCTCTCATCAGGCTCGTACTATCGCATCTTTCACATACTTGTTGGCTAGATCCTGGGCTTTTTCTGGATTGGATCACGTGTTAATGTGGTACCACACTGAAACAGTCCATTCAACCTGGTTTCGATCAATATTTTAGAGGATAGCGCATGTTATGTCTTGGTTAGGCCTGGGATTTGCCCACGTCAGACTCATACTTTCGCAATCTTCACATACTTGTTGAACAGATCCTGGGCTTTTTCTAGTTGTGATCACGTAGTAGTGTGGAACCCCACTGAAACAGTCGATTAAACCTCGTTTCGATCAATATTATAGAGGATAACGCAAGTTAGGTCTAGGTTAGGTCTGGCATTTGCTCTCATCGGGCTCGTACTTTCGTATATTTCTCATACTAGATGGCCAGATTCTAGGCTTTTTCTGGTTTGGATCACGTAGTAATGTGGTACCACACTGAAACAGTCCATTCAACCTGGTTTCGATCAATATTTTAGAGAATAAGTCATGTTAGGTCTAGGTTAGGTGTGAGATTTGCTCTCATCAGACTCATACTTTCGCATATTTCTCATTTTCGTTGGCCAGAACCTGGGCTTCCACTGGTTTGGACCACGAAGTAATGTGGTACCACAGTGAAGCAGTCAATTAAACCTGGTCTTGATAAATATTTTAGAGGATTACTCATGTTAGTTCTGGGTTAGGTCCCGGATTTGTCCCCATCAGGCTCATACTTTCGCATATTACTCATACTTGTTGAACAGATCCCAGCCTTTTTCTGGTTTGCATCACGTACTAATGTGGTACCACACTGAAACAGTCGATTAAACCTGGTTTCGATCAATATTTTTGAGGATAACGCATGTTAGCTCTGGGTTAGGTCTAGGATTTGCCCTCATCAGGCTCATACTCTCGCATATTACTCATACTTGTTGGCTAGATCCTGGGCTTTTTCTGGATTGGATCACGTATTAATGTGGTACCACACTGAAACTGTCAATTAAACCTGGTCTTCGTCAATAGTTTAGAGGATAACACATGTTCGGTCTAGGTTAGGTCTTGGATTTGCCCTCATCAGGGTCATACTTTCGCATCCTTCACATACTTGTTGAACAGATCCTGGGCATTTTCTGGATTGGATCACGCAGTAATGTGGTACCACACTGAAACAGTCCATTCAACCTGGTTTCGATCAATATTTTAGAGAATAATTTATGTTAGGTCTAGGTTAGGTCTGGGATTTGCTATCATCAGGCTCGTACTTTCGCAATCTTCACATACTTGTTGAACAGATCCGGGGTTTTTTTCTGGTTTGGAACACGTAGTAATGTGGTACCACACTGAAACAGTCGATTAAACCTGGTTTCGAACAATGTTTTTGAGGATAACGCATGTTAGGTCTAGGTTAGGCCTGGGATTTTCCCACATCAGACTCATACTTTCGCATTCTTCACATACTTGTTGAAGAAATCCTGGGCATTTTCTGGATTGGATCACGCAGTAATGTGGTACCACACTGAAACAGTCCATTCAACCTGGTTTCGATCAATATTTTAGAGAATAATTTATGTTAGGTCTAGGTTAGGTCTGGGATTTGCTCTCATCAGGCTCGTACTTTCGCATTCTTCACATACTTGTTGAACAGATCCTGGGTTTCTTCTGGTTTGGACCACGTAGTAATGTGGTACCACAATGAAACAGTCATTTAAACCTGGTATCGATCAATATTTTTGAGGATAACGCATGTTAGCTCTGGGTTAGGTCTAGGATTTGCCCTCATCAGGCTCATACTCTCGCATATTACTCATACTTGTTGGCTAGATCCTGGGCTTTTTCTGGATTGGATCACGTATTAATGTGGTACCACACTGAAACTGTCAATTAAACCTGGTCTTCGTCAATAGTTTAGAGGATAACACATGTTAGGTCTAGGTTAGGTCTTGGATTTGCCCTCATCAGGGTCATACTTTCGCAGTTTTAACATACATGTTGTCCTGATCGAGGGTTTTTTCTGCTTTGTATCACGTAGCAAATTGGTACCACACTAAAACTGTCAATTAAACCTGGTTGCGATCAATATTTTGGAGGATAACGCAGGTTAAGTCTGGAATAGGTCTGGGATTTGCTATTATCAGGCTCGTACTTTCGCAATCTTCACATACTTGTTGAACAGCTCCGGGGTTTTTTTCTGGTTTGGAACACGTAGTAATGTGGTACCACACTGAAACAGTCGATTAAACCTGGTTTCGATCAATATCTTTGAGGATAACGCATGTTAGGTCTAGGTTAGGCCTGGGATTTCCCCACATCAGACTCATACTTTCGCATTCTGCACATACTTGTTGAAGAAATCCTGGGCATTTTCTGGATTGGGTCACGTAGTAATGTGGTACCACACTGAAACAGTCCATTCAACCTGGTTTCGACCAATATTTTAGAGAATAACGCATATTAGGTAGAGGTTAGGTCTGGGATTTGCTCTCATCAGGCTCGTACTATCGCATCTTTCACATACTTGTTGGCTAGATCCTGGGCTTTTTCTGTATTGGATCACGTGTTAATGTGGTACCACACTGAAACTGTCAATTAAACCTGGTTTCCGTCAATATTATAGAGGATAACGCATGTTAGGTCTAGATTAGGCCTGGGATTTTCCGTCATCAGACTCATACTTTCGCATTCTTCACATACTTGTTGAACAGATTCTGGGCTTTTTCTGGTTTCGATCACGTAGTAATGTGGTACCACACTGAAACATTCAATTAAACCTGGTCTTGATAATTATTTTAGAGGATAACGCATGTTAGGTCTGGGTTAGGCCTTGGATTTGCTTTCATCAGGCTCATACTTCCGCATATTTCTCATACTTGTTGGCTAGATCCTGGGCTTTTTCTGGATTGGATCACGTATTAATGAGGTACCAAACTGAAACTGTCATTTAAACCTGGTTTCCGTCAATATTTTAGAGGATAACACACCTTAGGTCTAGGTTAGGTCTAGGATTTGCCCTCATCAGTCTCATACTTTCGCATTCTTCACATACTTGTTGAACAGATCCCCGGATTTAGCTGGTTTGGATCAGGTAGTAATGTGGTACCACACTGAAATAGTCAATTAAACCTGGTTTCCATCAATATTTTAGTGGATAACACATGTTAGGTCTGGGTTAGGTCCAGGATTTGCCCTCATCAGTCTCATACATTCGCATTCTTCACATACTTCTTGAACAGATCCTGGGTTTTTTCTGGTTTGGATCACATAGTAATGTGGTACCACACTGAAACTGTCAATTAAACCTGGTTTCGATCAATATTTTATGGGATAACGCAAGTTAGGTCTGGGATAGATATGGGATTTGCCCTCATCAGGGTCACATTTTCGCGTTTTTCACATACTTGTTGCACAGACCCCCGGCTTTTTCTGGGTGGATCACGTAGTAATGTGGTACCACACTGAAACAGTCGATTAATCCTGGTTTCGATCAATATCTTAGAGGATAACGCATGTTAGGTCTAGTTTAGGCCTGGGATTTGCCCTCATCACGGTCATACTTTCGCAGTTTTAACATACATGTTGACCTGATCGAGGGTTTTTTCTGCTTTGGATCACGTAGTAATGTGTTACCACGCTGAAACAAACCATTAAACCTGGTTTCGATCAATATTTTAGAGGATAACGCAAGTTATGTCTGGGATAGGTCTGGGATTTGCCCTCATCGTTCTCATACTTTCGCGTTTTTCACATACTTGTAGAACAGATCCTGTGTTTTTTCTGGTTTGGATCACGTAGTAATGTGGTACCACACTGAAACAGTCAATTAAACATGGTCTTGATAAATATCTCAGAGGATAACGCATGTTAGGTCTGGGCTAGGTCTAGGATTTGCCCTCATCAGGCTCATAGTTTGGCATATTTCTCATACTTGTTGGCTAGATCCTTGGCTTCTTCTGGATTGGATAACTTAGTAATGTGGTACCACACTGAAACTGTCAATTAAACCTGGTTTCCGTCAATATTTTAGAGGATTACACATGTTAGGTCTGGGTTAGGTCCAGGATTTTCCCTCATCAGTCTCATACATTCGCATTCTTCACATACTTCTTGAACAGATCCTGGGTTTTCTCTGGTTTGGATCACATAGTAATGTGGTACCACACTGAAACAGTCAATTAAACCTGGTTTCGATCAATATTTTATAGGATAACGCATGTTAGGTCTAGATTAGGCCTGGGATTTTCCCTCATCAGACTCATATTTCCGCATTCTTCACATACTTGTTGAACAGATTCTGGGCTTTTTCTGGATTGGATCACGTATTAATGAGGTACCAAACTGATACTCTCAATTAAACCTGGTTTCCGTCAATATTTTAGAGGATAACACATGTTAGGGCTGGGTTAGGTCTAGGATTTGCCCTCATCAGTCTCATACTTTCGCATTCTTCACATACTTCTTGAACAGATCCTGGGTTTTTTCTGGTTTCGATCACGTAGTAATGTGGTACCACACTGAAACAGGCCATTGAATCTGGTTTCGATTAATATTTTAGTGGATAACACATGTTAGGTCTAGGTTAGGTCTGGGATTTGCCCTCATCAGGGTCATCCTTACGCAGTTTTAACATACATGTTGAACAGATCCCCGGATTTTGCTGGTTTGGATCACGTAGTAATGTGGTACCACACTGAAACAGTCAAGTAAACCTGGTTTCCATCAATATTTTAGAGGATAACATATGTTAGGTCTGGGTTAGGTCCAGGATTTGCCCTCATCAGTCTCATACATTTGCATTCTTCACATACTTCTTGAACAGATCCTGGGTTTTTTCTGGTTTGGATCACGTAGTAATGTGGTACCACACTGAAACTGTCAATTAAACCTGGTATCGATCAATATTTTAGAGGATAGCGCATGTTATGTCTAGGTTAGGCCTGGGATTTGCCCACATCAGACTCATACTTTCGCAATCTTCACATACTTGTTGAACAGATCCTGGGTTTTTTCTAGTTGTGATCACGTAGTAATGTGGAACCCCACTGAAACAGTCGATTAAACCTCGTTTCGATCAATATTATAGAGGATAACGCAAGTTAGGTCTGGGATAGGTCTGGGATCTGACTCATCAGGCTCATACCTTCGCATTTTTCACATACTTGTTGAACACATCCTGGGTTTTTCTGGTTTGGATCACGTAGTAATGTGGTACCACACTGAAACAGACCATTAAACCTGGTTTCGATCAATATTTTAGAGGATAACGCATGTTAGGTCTAGGTTAGGCCAGGGATTTGCCCTCATCAGGGTCATACTTTCGCAGTTTTAACATACATGTTGACCTGAGCGAGTGTTTTTTCTGCATCGGATCGCGTAGCAAAGTGGTACCACACTAAAACAGTCAATTGAACCTGGTTTCGAACAATGTTTTAGAGGATAACGCAAGTTATGTCTGGGATAGGTCTGGGATTTGCCCTCATCAGGCTCATACTTTCGCGTTTTTCACATGCTTGTTGAAGAGATCCTGGGCTTTTTCTGGATTGGATCACGTAGTAATGTGGTACCACACTGAAACAGTCCATTAAACCTCGTTTTGATCAATATTTTAGAGAATAATTCATGTTAGGTCTAGGTTAGGTCTGGCATTTGCTCTCATCGGGCTCGTACTTTCGCATATTTCTCATACTAGATGGCCAGATTCTAGGCTTTTTCTGGTTTGGATCACGTAGTAATGTGGTACCACACTGAAACAGTCCATTAAACCTGGTTTCGATCAATATTTTAGAGGATAGCGCATGTTATGTCTACGTTAGGCCAGGGATTTGCCCTCATCAGGGTCATACTTTCGCAGTTTTAACATACATGTTGACCTGTGCGAGTGTTTTTTCTGCATCGGATCGCGTAGCAATGTGGTACCACACTAAAACAGTCAATTAAACCTGGTTTCGAACAATGTTTTAGAGGATAACGCAAGTTATGTCTGGGATAGGTCTGGGATTTGCCCTCATCAGGCTCATACTTTCGCAGTTTTAACATACATGTAAACCTGATCGATGGTTTTTTCTGCTTTGGATCACGTCGTAAAGTGGTACCACACTGAAACAGTCAATTAAACCTGGTTTCGATCAATATTCTATAGGATAACGCAAGTTAGGTCTGGGACAGGTCAGGGGTTTGCTCTCATCAGGGTCATATTTTCGCGTTTTTCACATACTTGTTGAACAGATCCCTGGCTTTTTCTGGTTTGGATCACGTACTAATGTAGTACCACACTGAAACAATCGATTAAACCTGGTTTCGATCAATATTTTTGAGGATAACGCATGTTAGGTCTAGGTTAGGCCTGGGATTTCCCCACATCAGTCTCATACTTTCGCAATCTTCACATACTTGTTGAACAGATCCTGGGCTTTTTCTAGTTGTGATCACGTAGTAGTGTGGAACCCCACTGAAACAGTCGATTAAACCTGGCTTCGATCAATATTATAGAGGATAACGCAAGTTAGGTCTAGGTTAGGTCTGGCATTTGCTCTCATCGGGCTCGTACTTTCGTATATTTCTCATACTAGATGGCCAGATTCTAGGCTTTTTCTGGTTTGGATCACGTAGTAATGTGGTACCACACTGAAACAGTCCATTCAACCTGGTTTCGATCAATATTTTAGAGAATAAGTCATGTTAGGTCTAGGTTAGGTGTGAGATTTGCTCTCATCAGACTCATACTTTCGCATATTTCTCATTTTCGTTGGCCAGAACCTGGGCTTCCACTGGTTTGGACCACGAAGTAATGTGGTACCACAGTGAAGCAGTCAATTAAACCTGGTCTTGATAAATATTTTAGAGGATTACTCATGTTAGTTCTGGGTTAGGTCCCGGATTTGTCCCCATCAGGCTCATACTTTCGCATATTACTCATACTTGTTGAACAGATCCCAGCCATTTTCTGGTTTGGATCACGTACTAATGTGGTACCACACTGAAACAGTCGATTAAACCTGGTTTCGATCAATATTTTTGAGGATAACGCATGTTAGCTCTGGGTTAGGTCTAGGATTTGCCCTCATCAGGCTCATACTCTCGCATATTACTCATACTTGTTGGCTAGATCCTGGGCTTTTTCTGGATTGGATCACGTATTAATGTGGTACCACACTGAAACTGTCAATTAAACCTGGTCTTCGTCAATAGTTTAGAGGATAACACATGTTCGGTCTAGGTTAGGTCTTGGATTTGCCCTCATCAGGGTCATACTTTCGCATCCTTCACATACTTGTTGAACAGATCCTGGGCATTTTCTGGATTGGATCACGCAGTAATGTGGTACCACACTGAAACAGTCCATTCAACCTGGTTTCGATCAATATTTTAGAGAATAATTTATGTTAGGTCTAGGTTAGGTCTGGGATTTGCTATCATCAGGCTCGTACTTTCGCAATCTTCACATACTTGTTGAACAGATCCGGGGTTTTTTTCTGGTTTGGAACACGTAGTAATGTGGTACCACACTGAAACAGTCGATTAAACCTGGTTTCGAACAATGTTTTTGAGGATAACGCATGTTAGGTCTAGGTTAGGCCTGGGATTTTCCCACATCAGACTCATACTTTCGCATTCTTCACATACTTGTTGAAGAAATCCTGGGCATTTTCTGGATTGGATCACGCAGTAATGTGGTACCACACTGAAACAGTCCATTCAACCTGGTTTCGATCAATATTTTAGAGAATAATTTATGTTAGGTCTAGGTTAGGTCTGGGATTTGCTCTCATCAGGCTCGTACTTTCGCATTCTTCACATACTTGTTGAACAGATCCTGGGTTTCTTCTGGTTTGGATCACGTAGTAATGTGGTACCACAATGAAACAGTCATTTAAACCTGGTATCGATCAATATTTTAGAGGATTACGCATGTTAGCTCTGGGTTAGGTCTAGGATTTGCCCTCATCAGGCTCATACTCTCGCATATTATTCATACTTGTTGGCTAGATCCTTGGCTTTTTCTGGATTGGATCACGTATTAATGTGGTACCACACTGGAACTGTTAATTAAACCTGGTCTTCGTCAATAGTTTAGAGGATAACACATGTTAGGTCTAGGTTAGGTCTTGGATTTGCCCTCATCAGGGTCATACTTTCGCAGTTTTAACATACATGTTGTCCTGATCGAGGGTTTTTTCTGCTGTGTATCACGTAGCAAATTGGTACCACACTAAAACTGTCAATTAAACCTGGTTGCGATCAATATTTTGGAGGATAACGCAGGTTAAGTCTGGTATAGGTCTGGGATTTGCTATTATCAGGCTCGTACTTTCGCAATCTTCACATACTTGTTGAACAGCTCCGGGGTTTTTTTCTGGTTTGGAACACGTAGTAATGTGGTACCACACTGAAACAGTCGATTAAACCTGGTTTCGATCAATATCTTTGAGGATAACGCATGTTAGGTCTAGGTTAGGCCTGGGATTTCCCCACATCAGACTCATACTTTCGCATTCTGCACATACTTCTTGAAGAAATCCTGGGCATTTTCTGGATTGGGTCACGTAGTAATGTGGTACCACACTGAAACAGTCCATTCAACCTGGTTTCGACCAATATTTTAGAGAATAACGCATATTAGGTCGAGGTTAGGTCTGGGATTTGCTCTCATCAGGCTCGTACTATCGCATCTTTCACATACTTGTTGGCTAGATCCTGGGCTTTTTCTGTATTGGATCACGTGTTAATGTGGTACCACACTGAAACTGTCAATTAAACCGGGTTTCCGTCAATATTATAGAGGATAACGCATGTTAGGTCTAGATTAGGCCTGGGATTTTCCGTCATCAGACTCATACTTTCGCATTCTTCATATACTTGTTGAACAGATTCTGGGCTTTTTCTGGTTTCGATCACGTAGTAATGTGGTACCACACTGAAACATTCAATTAAACCTGGTCTTGATAATTATTTTAGAGGATAACGCATGTTAGGTCTGGGTTAGGCCTTGGATTTGCTATCATCAGGCTCATACTTTCGCATATTTCTCATACTTGTTGGCTAGATCCTGGGCTTTTTCTGGATTGGATCACGTATTAATGAGGTACCAAACTGAAACTGTCAATTAAACCTGGTTTCCGTCAATATTTTAGAGGATAACACATCTTAGGTCTAGGTTAGGTCTAGGATTTGCCCTCATCAGTCTCATACTTTCGCATTCTTCACATACTTGTTGAACAGATCCCCGGATTTAGCTGGTTTGGTTCAGGTAGTAATGTGGTACCACACTGAAATAGTCAATTAAACCTGGTTTCCATCAATATTTTAGTGGATAACACATGTTAGGTCTGGGTTAGGTCCAGGATTTGCCCTCATCAGTCTCATACATTCGCATTCTTCACATACTTCTTGAACAGATCCTGGGTTTTTTCTGGTTTGGATCACATAGTAATGTGGTACCACACTGAAACTGTCAATTAAACCTGGTTTCGATCAATATTTTATGGGATAACGCAAGTTAGGTCTGGGATAGATATGGGATTTGCCCTCATCAGGTTCACATTTTCGCGTTTTTCACATACTTGTTGCACAGACCCCCGGCTTTTTCTGGGTGGATCACGTAGTAATGTGGTACCACACTGAAACAGTCGATTAATCCTGGTTTCGATCAATATCTTAGAGGATAACGCATGTTAGGTCTAGTTTAGGCCTGGGATTTGCCCTCATCACGGTCATACTTTCGCAGTTTTAACATACATGTTGACCTGATCGAGGGTTTTTTCTGCTTTGGATCACGTAGTAATGTGTTACCACGCTGAAACAAACCATTAAACCTGGTTTCGATCAATATTTTAGAGGATAACGCAAGTTATGTCTGGGATAGGTCTGGGATTTGCCCTCATCGTTCTCATACTTTCGCGTTTTTCACATACTTGTAGAACAGATCCTGTGTTTTTTCTGGTTTGGATCACGTAGTAATGTGGTACCACACTGAAACAGTCAATTAAACATGGTCTTGATAAATATCTCAGAGGATAACGCATGTTAGGTCTGGGCTAGGTCTAGGATTTGCCCTCATCAGGCTCATAGTTTGGCATATTTCTCATACTTGTTGGCTAGATCCTGGGCTTCTTCTGGATTGGATAACTTAGTAATGTGGTACCACACTGAAACTGTCAATTAAACCTGGTTTCCGTCAATATTTTAGAGGATTACACATGTTAGGTCTGGGTTAGGTCCAGGATTTTCCCTCATCAGTCTCATATATTCGCATTCTTCACATACTTCTTGAACAGATCCTGGGTTTTCTCTGGTTTGGATCACATAGTAATGTGGTACCACACTGAAACAGTCTATTAAACCTGGTTTCGATCAATATTTTATAGGATAACGCATGTTAGGTCTAGATTAGGCCTGGGATTTTCCCTCATCAGACTCATATTTCCGCATTCTTCACATACTTGTTGAACAGATTCTGGGCTTTTTCTGGATTGGATCACGTATTAATGAGGTACCAAACTGATACTCTCAATTAAACCTGGTTTCCGTCAATATTTTAGAGGATAACACATGTTAGGGCTGGGTTAGGTCTAGGATTTGCCCTCATCAGTCTCATACTTTCGCATTCTTCACATACTTCTTGAACAGATCCTGGGTTTTTTCTGGTTTCGATCACGTAGTAATGTGGTACCACACTGAAACAGGCCATTGAATCTGGTTTCGATTAATATTTTAGTGGATAACACATGTTAGGTCTAGGTTAGGTCTGGGATTTGCCCTCATCAGGGTCATCCTTACGCAGTTTTAACATACATGTTGAACAGATCCCCGGATTTTGCTGGTTTGGATCACGTAGTAATGTGGTACCACACTGAAACAGTCAAGTAAACCTGGTTTCCATCAATATTTTAGAGGATAACATATGTTAGGTCTGGGTTAGGTCCAGGATTTGCCCTCATCAGTCTCATACATTTGCATTCTTCACATACTTCTTGAACAGATCCTGGGTTTTTTCTGGTTTGGATCACGTAGTAATGTGGTACCACACTGAAACTGTCAATTAAACCTGGTATCGATCAATATTTTAGAGGATAGCGCATGTTATGTCTAGGTTAGGCCTGGGATTTGCCCACATCAGACTCATACTTTCGCAATCTTCACATACTTGTTGAACAGATCCTGGGTTTTTTCTAGTTGTGATCACGTAGTAATGTGGAACCCCACTGAAACAGTCGATTAAACCTCGTTTCGATCAATATTATAGAGGATAACGCAAGTTAGGTCTGGGATAGGTCTGGGATCTTACTCATCAGGCTCATACCTTCGCATTTTTCACATACTTGTTGAACACATCCTGGGTTTTTCTGGTTTGGATCACGTAGTAATGTGGTACCACACTGAAACAGACCATTAAACCTGGTTTCGATCAATATTTTAGAGGATAACGCATGTTAGGTCTAGGTTAGGCCAGGGATTTGCCCTCATCAGGGTCATACTTTCGCAGTTTTAACATACATGTTGACCTGAGCGAGTGTTTTTTCTGCATCGGATCGCGTAGCAAAGTGGTACCACACTAAAACAGTCAATTGAACCTGGTTTCGATCAATATTTTAGAGGATAGCGCATGTTATGTCTACGTTAGGCCAGGGATTTGCCCTCATCAGGGTCATACTTTCGCAGTTTTAACATACATGTTGACCTGTGCGAGTGTTTTTTCTGCATCGGATCGCGTAGCAATGTGGTACCACACTAAAACAGTCAATTAAACCTGGTTTCGAACAATGTTTTAGAGGATAACGCACGTTATGTCTGGGATAGGTCTGGGATTTGCCCTCATCAGGCTCATACTTTCGCAGTTTTAACATACATGTAAACCTGTTCGATGGTTTTTTCTGCTTTGGATCACGTCGTAAAGTGGTACCACACTGAAACAGTCAATTAAACCTGGTTTCGATCAATATTCTATAGGATAACGCAAGTTAGGTCTGGGACAGGTCAGGGGTTTGCTCTCATCAGGGTCATATTTTCGCGTTTTTCACATACTTGTTGAACAGATCCCTGGCTTTTTCTGGTTTGGATCACGTACTAATGTAGTACCACACTGAAACAATCGATTAAACCTGGTTTCGATCAATATTTTTGAGGATAACGCATGTTAGGTCTAGGTTAGGCCTGGGATTTCCCCACATCAGTCTCATACTTTCGCATTCTGCACATACTTGTTGAAGAAATCCTGGGCATTTTCTGGATTGGATCACGTAGTAATGTGGTACCACGCTGAAACTGTCAATTAAACCTGGTTTCGATCAATATTTTATGGGATAACGCAAGTTAGGTCTGGGATAGATCTGGGATTTGCCCTCATCAGGGTCACATTTTCGCGTTTTTCACATACTTGTAGAACAGATCCTGTGTTTTTTCTGGTTTGGATCACGTAGTAATGTGGTACCACACTGAAACAGTCAATTAAACATGGTCTTGATAAATATCTCAGAGGATAACGCATGTTAGGTCTGGGCTAGGTCTAGGATTTGCCCTCATCAGGCTCATAGTTTGGCATATTTCTCATACTTGTTGGCTAGATCCTGGGCTTCTTCTGGATTGGCTAACTTAGTAATGTGGTACCACACTGAAACTGTCAATTAAACCTGGTTTCCGTCAATATTTTAGAGGATTACACATGTTAGGTCTGGGTTAGGTCCAGGATTTGCCCTCATCAGTCTCATACATTCGCATTCTTCACATACTTCTTGAACAGATCCTGGGTTTTCTCAGGTTTGGATCACATAGTAATGTGGTACCACACTGAAACAGTCAATTAAACCTGGTTTCGATCAATATTTTATAGGATAACGCATGTTAGGTCTAGATTAGGCCTGGGATTTTCCCTCATCAGACTCATATTTCCGCATTCTTCACATACTTGTTGAACAGATTCTGGGCTTTTTCTGGATTGGATCACGTATTAATGAGGTACCAAACTGAAACTCTCAATTAAACCTGGTTTCCGTCAATATTTTAGAGGATAACACATGTTAGGTCTGGGTTAGGACTAGGATTTGCCCTCATCAGTCTCATACTTTCGCATTCTTCACATACTTCTTGAACAGATCCTGGGTTTTTTCTGGTTTCGATCACGTAGTAATGTGGTACCACACTGAAACAGGCCATTGAACCTGGTTTCTATTAATATCTTAGTGGATAACACATGTTAGGTCTAGGTTAGGTCTGGGATTTGCCCTCATCAGGGTCATACTTACGCAGTTTTAACATACATGTTGAACAGATCCCCGGATTTTGCTGGTTTGGATCACGTAGCAATGTGGTACCACACTAAAACAGTCAAGTAAACCTGGTTTCCATCAATATTTTAGAGGATAACATATGTTAGGTCTGGGTTAGGTCCAGGATTTGCCCTCATCAGTCTCATACATTCGCATTCTTCACATACTTCTTGAACAGATCCTGGGTTTTTTCTGGTTTGGATCACGTAGTAATGTGGTACCACACTGAAACTGTCAATTAAACCTGGTTTCGATCAATATTTTATGGGATAACGCAAGTTAGGTCTGGGATAGATATGGGATTTGCCCACATCAGGGTCACATTTTCGCGTTTTTCACATACTTGTTGCACAGACCCCCGGCTTTTTCTGGGTGGATCACGTAGTAATGTGGAACCCCACTGAAACAGTCGATTAAACCTCGTTTCGATCAATATTATAGAGGATAACGCAAGTTAGGTCTGGGATAGGTCTGGGATCTGACTCATCAGGCTCATACCTTCGCATTTTTCACATACTTGTTGAACACATCCTGGGTTTTTCTGGTTTCGATCACGTAGTAATGTGGTACCACACTGAAACAGGCCATTGAACCTGGTTTCTATTAATATCTTAGTGGATAACACATGTTAGGTCTAGGTTAGGTCTGGGATTTGCCCTCATCAGGGTCATACTTACGCAGTTTTAACATACATGTTGAACAGATCCCCGGATTTTGCTGGTTTGGATCACGTAGCAATGTGGTACCACACTAAAACAGTCAAGTAAACCTGGTTTCCATCAATATTTTAGAGGATAACATATGTTAGGTCTGGGTTAGGTCCAGGATTTGCCCTCATCAGTCTCATACATTCGCATTCTTCACATACTTCTTGAACAGATCCTGGGTTTTTTCTGGTTTGGATCACGTACTAATGTAGTACCACACTGAAACAGTCGATTAAACCTCGTTTCGATCAATAATTTTGAAGGTAACGCATGTTAGGTCTAGTTTAGGCCAGGGATTTTCCCTCATCAGACTCATACTTTCGCATTCTTCACATACTTGTTGAACAGATCCTGGGTCTTTCTGGTTTGGATCACGTAGTAATGTGGTACCACACTGAAACAGACCATTAAACCTGGTTTCGATCAATATTTTAGAGGATAACGCATGTTAGGTCTACGTTAGGCCAGGGATTTGCCCTCATCAGGGTCATACTTTCGCAGTTTTAACATACATGTTGACCTGTGCGAGTGTTTTTTCTGCATCGGATCGCGTAGCAATGTGGTACCACACTAAAACAGTCAATTAAACCTGGTTTCGAACAATGTTTTAGAGGATAACGCAAGTTATGTCTGGGATAGGTCTGGGATTTGCCCTCATCAGGCTCATACTTTCGCGTTTTTCACATACTTGTTGAAGAGATCCTGGGCTTTTTCTGGATTGGATCACGTAGTAATGTGGTACCACACTGAAACAGTCCATTCAACCTGGTTTCGATCAATATTTTAGAGAATAATTCATGTTAGGTCTAGGTTAGGTCTGGCATTTGCTCTCATCAGACTCATACTTCCGCATATTTCTCATTTTCGTTGGCCAGAACCTGGGCTTCCACTGGTTTGGACCACGAAGTAATGTGGTACCACAGTGAAGCAGTCAATTAAACCTGGTCTTGATAAATATTTTAGAGGATTACTCATGTTAGCTCTGGGTTAGGTCCCGGATTTGCCCTCATCAGGCTCATACTTTCGCATATTACTCATACTTGTTGGCTAGAGCCGGGGCTTTTTCTGGATTGGATCACGTATTAATGTGGTACCACACTGCAACTGTCATTTAAATACGATTTCCGTCAATATTTTAGAGGATAACACATGTTAGGTCTAGGTTAGATCTAGGATTTGCCCTCATCAGTCTCATACTTTCGCAGTTTTAACATACATGTAAACCTGATCGATGGTTTTTTCTGCTTTGGATCACGTCGTAAAGTGGTACCACACTGAAACAGTCAATTAAACCTGGTTTCGATCAATATTCTATAGGATAACGCAAGTTAGGTCTGGGACAGGTCAGGGGTTTGCTCTCATCAGGGTCATATTTTCGCGTTTTTCACATACTTGTTGAACAGATCCTTGGCTTTTTCTGGTTTGGATCACGTACTAATGTGGTACCACACTGAAACAATCGATTAAACCTGGTTTCGATCAATATTTTTGAGGATAACGCATGTTAGGTCTAGGTTAGGCCTGGGATTTCCCCACATCAGACTCATACTTTCGCATTCTGCACATACTTGTTGAAGAAATCCTGGGCATTTTCTGGATTGGATCACGTAGTAATGTGGTACCACACTGAAACTGTCAATTAAACCTGGTTTCGATCAATATTTTATGGGATAACGCAAGTTAGGTCTGGGATAGCTCTGGGATTTGCCCTCATCAGGGTCACATTTTCGCGTTTTTCACATTCTTGTTGCACAGACCCCTGGCTTTTTCTGGGTGGATCACGTAGTAATGTGGTACCACACTGAAACAGTCGATTAATCCTGGTTTCGATCAATATCTTAGAGGATAACGCATGTTAGGTCTAGTTTAGGCCTGGGATTTGCCCTCATCACGGTCATACTTTCGCAGTTTTAACATACATGTTGACCTGATCGAGGGTTTTTTCTGCTTTGGATCACGTAGTAATGTGTTACCACGCTGAAACAAACCATTAAACCTGGTTTCGATCAATATTTTAGAGGATAACGCAAGTTATGTCTGGGATAGGTCTGGGATTTGCCCTCATCGTTCTCATACTTTCGCGTTTTTCACATACTTGTAGAACAGATCCTGTGTTTTTTCTGGTTTGGATCACGTAGTAATGTGGTACCACACTGAAACAGTCAATTAAACATGGTCTTGATAAATATCTCAGAGGATAACGCATGTTAGGTCTGGGCTAGGTCTAGGATTTGCCCTCATCAGGCTCATAGTTTGGCATATTTCTCATACTTGTTGGCTAGATCCTGGACTTCTTCAGGATTGGCTAACTTAGTAATGTGGTACCACACTGAATCTGTCAATTAAACCTGGTTTCCGTCAATATTTTAGAGGATTACACATGTTAGGTCTGGGTTAGGTCCAGGATTTGCCCTCATCAGTCTCATACATTCGCATTCTTCACATACTTCTTGAACAGAACCTGGGTTTTCTCTGGTTTGGATCACATAGTAATGTGGTACCACACTGAAACAGTCAATTAAACCTGGTTTCGATCAATATTTTATAGGATAACGCATGTTAGGTCTAGATTAGGCCTGGGATTTTCCCTCATCAGACTCATATTTCCGCATTCTTCACATACTTGTTGAACAGATTCTGGGCTTTTTCTGGATTGGATCACGTATTAATGAGGTACCAAACTGAAACTCTCAATTAAACCTGGTTTCCGTCAATATTTTAGATGATAACACAAGTTAGGTCTGGGTTAGGTCTAGGATTTGCCCTCATCAGTCTCATACTTTCGCATTCTTCACATTCTTCTTGAACAGATCCTGGGTTTTTTCTGGTTTCGATCACGTAGTAATGTGGTACCACACTGAAACAGGCCATTGAACCTGGTTTCGATTAATATCTTAGTGGATAACACATGTTAGGTCTAGGTTAGGTCTGGGATTTGCCCTCATCAGGGTCATACTTACGCAGTTTTAACATACATGTAAACCAGATCGATGGTTTTTTCTGCTTTGGATCACGTCGTAAAGTGGTACCACACTGAAACAGTCAATTAAACCTGGTTTCGATCAATATTCTATAGGATAACGCAAGTTAGGTCTGGGACAGGTCAGGGGTTTGCTCTCATCAGGGTCATATTTTCGCGTTTTTCACATACTTGTTGAACAGATCCCTGGCTTTTTCTGGTTTGGATCACGTACTAATGTGGTACCACACTGAAACAGACCATTAAACCTGGTTTCGATCAATATTTTTGAGGATAACGCATGTTAGGTCTAGGTTAGGCCTGGGATTTCCCCACATCAGACTCATACTTTCGCATTCTGCACATACTTGTTGAACAGATCCTGGGTTTTTTCTAGTTGTGATCCCGTAGTAATGTGGAACCCGACTGAAACAGTCGATTAAACCTCGTTTCGATCAATATTATAGAGGATAAAGCAAGTTAGGTCTGGGATAGGTCTGGGATCTGCCCTCATCAGGCTCATACCTTCGCATTTTTCACATACTTGTTGAACACATCCTGGGTTTTTCTGGTTTGGATCACGTAGTAATGTGGTACCACACTGAAACAGACCATTAAACCTGGTTTCGAACAATATTTTAGAGGATAACGCATGTTAGGTCTAGGTTAGGCCAGGGATTTGCCCTCATCAGGGTCATACTTTCACAGTTTTAACATACATGTTGACCTGAGCGAGTGTTTTTTCTGCATCGGATCGCGTAGCAAAGTGGTACCACACTAAAACAGTCAATTGAACCTGGTTTTGGACAATGTTTTAGAGGATAACGCAAGTTATGTCTGGGATAGGTCTGGGATTTGCCCTCATCAGGCTCATACTTTCGCGTTTTTCACATGCTTGTTGAAGAGATCCTGGGCTTTTTCTGGATTGGATCACGTAGTAATGTGGTACCACACTGAAACAGTCCATTAAACCTCGTTTTGATCAATATTTTAGAGAATAATTCATGTTAGGTCTAGGTTAGGTCTGGCATTTGCTCTCATCGGGCTCGTACTTTCGCATATTTCTCATACTAGATGGCCAGATTCTAGGCTTTTTCTGGTTTGGATCACGTAGTAATGTGGTACCACACTGAAACAGTCCATTAAACCTGGTTTCGATCAATATTTTAGAGGATAGCGCATGTTATGTCTAGGTTAGGCCTGGGATTTGCCCACATCAGACTCATACTTTCGCATTCTTCACATACTTGTTGAACAGATCCTGGGTCTTTCTGGTTTGGATCGCGTAGTAATGTGGTACCACACTGAAACAGTCCATTAAACCTCGTTTTGATCAATATTTTAGAGAATAATTCATGTTAGGTCTAGGTTAGGTCTGGCATTTGCTCTCATCGGGCTCGTACTTTCGCATATTTCTCATACTAGATGGCCAGATTCTAGGCTTTTTCTGGTTTGGATCACGTAGTAATGTGGTACCACACTGAAACGGTCCATTAAACCTGGTTTCGATCAATATTTTAGAGGATAGCGCATGTTAGGTCTAGGTTAGGTCTGGCATTTGCTCTCATCGGGCTCGTACTTTCGCATATTTCTCATACTAGATGGCCAGATTCTAGGCTTTTTCTGGTTTGGATCACGTAGTAATGTGGTACCAAATTGAAACAGTCCATTAAACCTGGTTTCGATCAATATTTTAGAGGATAGCGCATGTTATGTCTAGGTTAGGCCTGGGATTTGCCCACATCAGACTCATACTTTCGCATTCTTCACATACTTGTTGAATAGATCCTGGGTTTTTTCTTGTTTGGATTACGTAGTAATTTGCTACCCCACTGAAACAGTCAATTAAACCTGGTTTCGATCAATATTTTAGAGGATAACGCAAGTAAGGTCTGGGATAGGTCTGGGATCTGCCCTCATCAGGCTCATACCTTCGCATTTTTCACATACTTGTTGAACACATCCTGGGTTTTTCTGGTTTGGATCCCGTAGTAATGTGGTACCACACTGAAACAGACCATTGAACCTGGTTTCGATCAATATTTTAGAGGATAACGCATGTTAGGTCTAGGTTGGGCCTGGGATTTTCCCTCAACAGACTCACACTTTCGCATTCTTCACATACTTGTTGAACAGATCCTGGGTTTTTTCTAGTTGTGATCACATAGTAATGTGGAACCCCACTGAAACAGTCGACTAAACCTCGTTTCGATCAATATTTTTGAGGGTAACGCATGTTAGGTCTAGGTTAGGCCTGGGATTTTCCCTCATCAGACTCATACTTTCGCATTCTTCACATACTTGTTGAACAGATCCTGGGTTTTTTCTAGTTGTGATCACGTAGTAATGTGGTATCACACTGAGACAGTCGATTAAAACTGGTTTCGATTAATATTTTTGAGGATAACGCAAGTTAGGTCTGGGACAGGTCAGGGGTTTCCTCTCATCAGGGTCATATTTTCGCGTTTTTCACATACTTGTTGAACAGATCCCTGGCTTTTTCTGGTTTGGATCACGTATTAATGTGGTACCACACTGAAACTGTCAATTAAACCCGGTTTCCGTCAATAGTTTAGAGGATAACACATGTTAGGTCTAGGTTAGGTCCGGGATTTGCCCTCATCAGGGTCATACTTTCGCAGTTTTAACATACATGTTGTCCTGATCGAGGGTTTTTTCTGCTTTGTATCACGTAGCAAATTGGTACCACACTAAAACTGTCAATTAAACCTGGTTTCGATCAATATTTTGGAGGATAACGCAGGTTATGTCTGGAATAGGTCTGGGATTTGCTATCATCAGGCTCGTACTTTCGCAATCTTCACATACTTGTTGAACAGATCCTAGGTTTCTTCTGGTTTGGATCACGTAGTGATGTGGTACCACAATGAAACAGTCAATTAAACCTGGTTTGGATCAATATTTTAGGGGATTACGCATGTTAGCTCTGGGTTAAGTCTAGGATTTGCCCTCATCAGGCTCATACTCTCGCATATTACTCATACTTGTTGGCTAGATCCTGGGCTTTTTCTGGATTGGATCACGTATTAATGTGGTACCACACTGAAACTGTCAATTAAACCTGGTTTCTGTCAATATCATACAGGATAACGCATGTTAGGTCTAGATTAGGCCTGGGATTTTCCGTCATCAGACACATACTTTCGCATTCTTCACATACTTGTTGAACAGATTCTGGGCTTTTTCTGGTTTCGATCACGTGGTAATGTGGTACCACACTGAAACATTCAATTAAACCTGGTCTTGATAATTATTTTAGAGGATAACGCATGTTAGGTCTGGGTTAGGCCTTGGGTTTGCTTTCATCAGGCGCATACTTTCGCATATTTCTCATACTTGTTGGCTAGATCCTGGGCTTTTTCTGGATTGGATCACGTATTAATGAGGTACCAAACTGAAACAGTCAATTAAACCTGGTTTGGATCAATATTTTAGGGGATTACGCATGTTAGCTCTGGGTTAGGTCTAGGATTTGCCCTCATCAGTCTCATACTTTCGCATTCTTCACATACTTGTTGAACAGATCCCCGGATTTTGCCGGTTTGGATCAGGTAGTAATGTGGTACCACACTGAAACAGTCAATTAAACCTGGTTTCCATCAATATCTTAGAGGATAACGCATGTTAGGTCTAGGTTAGGCCTGGGATTTGCCCTCATCACGGTCATACTTTCGCAGTTTTAACATACATGTTGACCTGATCGAGGGTTTTTTCTGCTTTGGATCACGTAGTAATGTGTTACCACGCTGAAACAAACCATTAAACCTGGTTTCGATCAATATTTTAGAGGATAACGCAAGTTATGTCTGGGATAGGTCTGGGATTTGCCCTCATCGTTCTCATACTTTCGCGTTTTTCACATACTTGTAGAACAGATCCTGTGTTTTTTCTGGTTTGGATCACGTAGTAATGTGGTACCACACTGAAACAGTCAATTAAACATGGTCTTGATAAATATCTCAGAGGATAACGCATGTTAGGTCAGGGCTAGGTCTAGGATTTGCCCTCATCAGGCTCATAGTTTGGCATATTTCTCATACTTGTTGGCTAGATCCTGGGCTTCTTCTGGATTGGATAACTTAGTAATGTGGTACCACACTAAAACTGGCAATGAAACCTGGTTTCCGTCAATATTTTAGAGGATTACACATGTTAGGTCTGGGTTAGGTCTAGGATTTGCCCTCATCAGTCTCATACTTTCGCATTCTTCACATACTTCTTGAACAGATCCTGGTTTTTTTCTGGTTTCGATCACGTAGTAACGTGGTACCACACACAACAGGCCATTGAACCTGGTTTCGATTAATATTTTAGTGGATAACACATGTTAGGTCTAGGTTAGGTCTGGGATTTGCCCTCATCAGGGTCATACTTTCGCATATTTCTCATACATGTTAGCCTGATCCTGGGCTTTTTCTGTTTTTGATCACGTGGTAATGTGGTACCACATTGAAACAGTCCATGAAACCTGGTTTCGATCAATATTTTAGAGGATAACGCATGTTGGGTCTAGGTTAGGTCTAGGATTTGCCCTCATCTGGCTCATACTTTCGCATATTTCTCATACTTGTTGGCCTGATCCTTGCCCTTTTCTGGTTTGGATCACGTAGTAATGTGGTACCACACTGAAACGGTCAATTAAACCTGGTTTCGATCAATATTCTAGATGATAACGCATGTTAGGTCTGGGTTAGGTCTGGAATTTGCTCTCATCAGTCTCATACCTTCGCATTCATGACATACTTGTTGAAGAGATCGTGGGTTTTTTCTGGTTTGAATCACGTGGGAATGTGGTACCATACTGAAACAGTCAATTAAACCTAGTCTCGGTCAATATTTTGAAGGAAATCGCATGTTAGGTCTGGGTTAGGTCTGGGATTTGCCCTCATGAGGCTCATACTTTCGCATATTTCTCATACTTGTTGGCCTGATCCTGGGCTTTTTCGGGTTTGGATCACGTAGTAATGTGGTACCACACTGAAACAGTCGACTAAACTTGGTCTCGATCAATATTTTAGAGGATAACGCAAGATAGGTATGGGATAGGTGTGGGATTTGCCCTCATCAGGATCATACTCTCTCATTTTTCACATACTTGTTGAACAGATCCTTGGATTTTTCTGGATTGGATCACGTAGTAATGTGGTACCACACTGAAACAGTCCATGAAACCTGATTTTGAACAATATTTTGAAGGATATCGCATGTTAGGTCTGGGTTAGGTCTGGGATTTGCCCTCATCGGGATCATACTTTCGCATTTTTCGTATACTCGTTGGCCAGATCCTGGGCCTTTCCTGGTTTGGATCACGTGGTAATGTGATACCACACTGAAACAGTCAATTAAACTTAGTCTCGGTCAATATTTTATGGGATATCGCATGTTAGGTCTAGGTTAGGCCTGGGATATGCCCTCATCAGACTCATACCTTCGCATTCTTCACATACTTGTTGAACAGATCCCGGGTTTTTTCTAGTTTGGATCAGGTAGTAATGTGGTACCACACTGAAACAGCCGATTAAACCTGGTTTCGATCAACATTGTGGAGGATAACGCATGTTAGGTCTAGGTTAGGTCTAGGATTTGCCCTCATCTGGCTCATACTTTCGCGTTTTTCACATGCTTGTTGAAGAGATCCTGGGCTTTTTCTGGATTGGATCACGTAGTAATGTGGTACCACACTGAAACAGTCCATTAAACCTCGTTTTGATCAATATTTTAGAGAATAATTCATGTTAGGTCTAGGTTAGGTCTGGCATTTGCTCTCATCGGGCTCGTACTTTCGCATATTTCTCATACTAGATGGCCAGATTCTAGGCTTTTTCTGGTTTGGATCACGTAGTAATGTGGTACCACACTGAAACAGTCCATTAAACCTGGTTTCGATCAATATTTTAGAGGATAGCGCATGTTATGTCTAGGTTAGGCCTGGGATTTGCCCACATCAGACTCATACTTTCGCATTCTTCACATACTTGTTGAACAGATCCTGGGCTTTTTCTGGATTGGATCACGTAGTAATGTGGTACCACACTGAAACAGTCCATTAAACCTCGTTTTGATCAATATTTTAGAGAATAATTCATGTTAGGTCTAGGTTAGGTCTGGCATTTGCTCTCATCGGGCTCGTACTTTCGCATATTTCTCATACTAGATGGCCAGATTCTAGGCTTTTTCTGGTTTGGATCACGTAGTAATGTGGTACCACACTGAAACAGTCCATTAAACCTGGTTTCGATCAATATTTTAGAGGATAGCGCATGTTATGTCTAGGTTAGGCCTGGGATTTGCCCACATCAGACTCATACTTTCGCATTCTTCACATACTTGTTGAACAGATCCTGGGTCTTTCTGGTTTGGATCGCGTAGTAATGTGGTACCACACTGAAACAGTCCATTAAACCTCGTTTTGATCAATATTTTAGAGAATAATTCATGTTAGGTCTAGGTTAGGTCTGGCATTTGCTCTCATCGGGCTCGTACTTTCGCATATTTCTCATACTAGATGGCCAGATTCTAGGCTTTTTCTGGTTTGGATCACGTAGTAATGTGGTACCACACTGAAACGGTCCATTAAACCTGGTTTCGATCAATATTTTAGAGGATAGCGCATGTTAGGTCTAGGTTAGGTCTGGCATTTGCTCTCATCGGGCTCGTACTTTCGCATATTTCTCATACTAGATGGCCAGATTCTAGGCTTTTTCTGGTTTGGATCACGTAGTAATGTGGTACCAAATTGAAACAGTCCATTAAACCTGGTTTCGATCAATATTTTAGAGGATAGCGCATGTTATGTCTAGGTTAGGCCTGGGATTTGCCCACATCAGACTCATACTTTCGCATTCTTCACATACTTGTTGAATAGATCCTGGGTTTTTTCTTGTTTGGATTACGTAGTAATTTGCTACCCCACTGAAACAGTCAATTAAACCTGGTTTCGATCAATATTTTAGAGGATAACGCAAGTAAGGTCTGGGATAGGTCTGGGATCTGCCCTCATCAGGCTCATACCTTCGCATTTTTCACATACTTGTTGAACACATCCTGGGTTTTTCTGGTTTGGATCCCGTAGTAATGTGGTACCACACTGAAACAGACCATTGAACCTGGTTTCGATCAATATTTTAGAGGATAACGCATGTTAGGTCTAGGTTGGGCCTGGGATTTTCCCTCAACAGACTCACACTTTCGCATTCTTCACATACTTGTTGAACAGATCCTGGGTTTTTTCTAGTTGTGATCACATAGTAATGTGGAACCCCACTGAAACAGTCGACTAAACCTCGTTTCGATCAATATTTTTGAGGGTAACGCATGTTAGGTCTAGGTTAGGCCTGGGATTTTCCCTCATCAGACTCATACTTTCGCATTCTTCACATACTTGTTGAACAGATCCTGGGTTTTTTCTAGTTGTGATCACGTAGTAATGTGGTATCACACTGAGACAGTCGATTAAAACTGGTTTCGATTAATATTTTTGAGGATAACGCAAGTTAGGTCTGGGACAGGTCAGGGGTTTCCTCTCATCAGGGTCATATTTTCGCGTTTTTCACATACTTGTTGAACAGATCCCTGGCTTTTTCTGGTTTGGATCACGTATTAATGTGGTACCACACTGAAACTGTCAATTAAACCCGGTTTCCGTCAATAGTTTAGAGGATAACACATGTTAGGTCTAGGTTAGGTCCGGGATTTGCCCTCATCAGGGTCATACTTTCGCAGTTTTAACATACATGTTGTCCTGATCGAGGGTTTTTTCTGCTTTGTATCACGTAGCAAATTGGTACCACACTAAAACTGTCAATTAAACCTGGTTTCGATCAATATTTTGGAGGATAACGCAGGTTATGTCTGGAATAGGTCTGGGATTTGCTATCATCAGGCTCGTACTTTCGCAATCTTCACATACTTGTTGAACAGATCCTAGGTTTCTTCTGGTTTGGATCACGTAGTGATGTGGTACCACAATGAAACAGTCAATTAAACCTGGTTTGGATCAATATTTTAGGGGATTACGCATGTTAGCTCTGGGTTAAGTCTAGGATTTGCCCTCATCAGGCTCATACTCTCGCATATTACTCATACTTGTTGGCTAGATCCTGGGCTTTTTCTGGATTGGATCACGTATTAATGTGGTACCACACTGAAACTGTCAATTAAACCTGGTTTCTGTCAATATCATACAGGATAACGCATGTTAGGTCTAGATTAGGCCTGGGATTTTCCGTCATCAGACACATACTTTCGCATTCTTCACATACTTGTTGAACAGATTCTGGGCTTTTTCTGGTTTCGATCACGTGGTAATGTGGTACCACACTGAAACATTCAATTAAACCTGGTCTTGATAATTATTTTAGAGGATAACGCATGTTAGGTCTGGGTTAGGCCTTGGGTTTGCTTTCATCAGGCGCATACTTTCGCATATTTCTCATACTTGTTGGCTAGATCCTGGGCTTTTTCTGGATTGGATCACGTATTAATGAGGTACCAAACTGAAACAGTCAATTAAACCTGGTTTGGATCAATATTTTAGGGGATTACGCATGTTAGCTCTGGGTTAGGTCTAGGATTTGCCCTCATCAGTCTCATACTTTCGCATTCTTCACATACTTGTTGAACAGATCCCCGGATTTTGCCGGTTTGGATCAGGTAGTAATGTGGTACCACACTGAAACAGTCAATTAAACCTGGTTTCCATCAATATCTTAGAGGATAACGCATGTTAGGTCTAGGTTAGGCCTGGGATTTGCCCTCATCACGGTCATACTTTCGCAGTTTTAACATACATGTTGACCTGATCGAGGGTTTTTTCTGCTTTGGATCACGTAGTAATGTGTTACCACGCTGAAACAAACCATTAAACCTGGTTTCGATCAATATTTTAGAGGATAACGCAAGTTATGTCTGGGATAGGTCTGGGATTTGCCCTCATCGTTCTCATACTTTCGCGTTTTTCACATACTTGTAGAACAGATCCTGTGTTTTTTCTGGTTTGGATCACGTAGTAATGTGGTACCACACTGAAACAGTCAATTAAACATGGTCTTGATAAATATCTCAGAGGATAACGCATGTTAGGTCAGGGCTAGGTCTAGGATTTGCCCTCATCAGGCTCATAGTTTGGCATATTTCTCATACTTGTTGGCTAGATCCTGGGCTTCTTCTGGATTGGATAACTTAGTAATGTGGTACCACACTAAAACTGGCAATGAAACCTGGTTTCCGTCAATATTTTAGAGGATTACACATGTTAGGTCTGGGTTAGGTCTAGGATTTGCCCTCATCAGTCTCATACTTTCGCATTCTTCACATACTTCTTGAACAGATCCTGGTTTTTTTCTGGTTTCGATCACGTAGTAACGTGGTACCACACACAACAGGCCATTGAACCTGGTTTCGATTAATATTTTAGTGGATAACACATGTTAGGTCTAGGTTAGGTCTGGGATTTGCCCTCATCAGGGTCATACTTTCGCATATTTCTCATACATGTTAGCCTGATCCTGGGCTTTTTCTGTTTTTGATCACGTGGTAATGTGGTACCACATTGAAACAGTCCATGAAACCTGGTTTCGATCAATATTTTAGAGGATAACGCATGTTGGGTCTAGGTTAGGTCTAGGATTTGCCCTCATCTGGCTCATACTTTCGCATATTTCTCATACTTGTTGGCCTGATCCTTGCCCTTTTCTGGTTTGGATCACGTAGTAATGTGGTACCACACTGAAACGGTCAATTAAACCTGGTTTCGATCAATATTCTAGATGATAACGCATGTTAGGTCTGGGTTAGGTCTGGAATTTGCTCTCATCAGTCTCATACCTTCGCATTCATGACATACTTGTTGAAGAGATCGTGGGTTTTTTCTGGTTTGAATCACGTGGGAATGTGGTACCATACTGAAACAGTCAATTAAACCTAGTCTCGGTCAATATTTTGAAGGAAATCGCATGTTAGGTCTGGGTTAGGTCTGGGATTTGCCCTCATGAGGCTCATACTTTCGCATATTTCTCATACTTGTTGGCCTGATCCTGGGCTTTTTCGGGTTTGGATCACGTAGTAATGTGGTACCACACTGAAACAGTCGACTAAACTTGGTCTCGATCAATATTTTAGAGGATAACGCAAGATAGGTATGGGATAGGTGTGGGATTTGCCCTCATCAGGATCATACTCTCTCATTTTTCACATACTTGTTGAACAGATCCTTGGATTTTTCTGGATTGGATCACGTAGTAATGTGGTACCACACTGAAACAGTCCATGAAACCTGATTTTGAACAATATTTTGAAGGATATCGCATGTTAGGTCTGGGTTAGGTCTGGGATTTGCCCTCATCGGGATCATACTTTCGCATTTTTCGTATACTCGTTGGCCAGATCCTGGGCCTTTCCTGGTTTGGATCACGTGGTAATGTGGTACCACACTGAAACAGTCAATTAAACTTAGTCTCGGTCAATATTTTATGGGATATCGCATGTTAGGTCTAGGTTAGGCCTGGGATATGCCCTCATCAGACTCATACCTTCGCATTCTTCACATACTTGTTGAACAGATCCCGGGTTTTTTCTAGTTTGGATCAGGTAGTAATGTGGTACCACACTGAAACAGCCGATTAAACCTGGTTTCGATCAACATTGTGGAGGATAACGCATGTTAGGTCTAGGTTAGGTCTAGGATTTGGCCTCATCTGGCTCATACTTTCGCATATTTCGCATACTCGTTGGCCAGATCCTGGGCCTTTTCTGGATTGGATCACCTGGTAATGTGGCACCACACTGAAGCAGTCAAACAAACCTAGTCTCGGTCAATATTTTATAGGATATCGCATGTCAGGTCTAGGTTAGGCCTGGGATATTCCCTCATCAGACTCATACATTCGCATTCTTCACATACTTCTTGAACAGATCCTGGGTTTTTTCTGGTTTGGATCACATAGTAATGTGGTACCACACTGAAACTGTCAATTAAACCTGGTTTCGATCAATATTTTATGGGATAACGCAAGTTAGGTCTGGGATAGGTCTGGGATTTGCCCTCATCAGGGTCACATTTTCGCGTTTTTCACATACTTGTTGCACAGACCCCTGGCTTTTTCTGGGTGGATCACGTAGTAATGTGGTACCACACTGAAACAGTCGATTAATCCTGGTTTCGATCAATATCTTAGAGGATAACGCATGTTAGGTCTAGGTTAGGCCTGGGATTTGCCCTCATCACGGTCATACTTTCGCAGTTTTAACATACATGTTGACCTGATCGAGGGTTTTTTCTGCTTTGGATCACGTAGTAATGTGTTACCACGCTGAAACAAACCATTAAACCTGGTTTCGATCAATATTTTAGAGGATAACGCAAGTTATGTCTGGGATAGGTCTGGGATTTGCCCTCATCGTTCTCATACTTTCGCGTTTTTCACATACTTGTAGAACAGATCCTGTGTTTTTTCTGGTTTGGATCACGTAGTAATGTGGTACCACACTGAAACAGTCAATTAAACATGGTCTTGATCAATATCTCAGAGGATAACGCATGTTAGGTCAGGGCTAGGTCTAGGATTTGCCCTCATCAGGCTCATAGTTTGGCATATTTCTCATACTTGTTGGCTAGATCCGGGGCTTCTTCTGGATTGGATAACTTAGTAATGTGGTACCACACTATAACTGGCAATTAAACCTGGTTTCCGTCAATATTTTAGAGGATTACACATGTTAGGTCTGGGTTAGGTCTAGGATTTGCCCTCATCAGTCTCATACTTTCGCATTCTTCACATACTTCTTGAACAGATCCTGAGTTTTTTCTGGTTTCGATCACGTAGTAAGGTGGTACCACACTCAACAGGCCATTGAACCTGGTTTCGATTAATATTTTAGTGGATAACACATGTTAGGTCTAGGTTAGGTCTGGGATTTGCCCTCATCAGGGTCATACTTACGCAGTTTTAACATACATGTTGAACAGATCCCCGGATTTTGCTGGTTTCGATCACGTAGTGATGTGGTACCACACTGAAACAGGCCATTGAACCTGGTTTCGATTAATATTTTAGAGGATAACGCATATTAGGTCTAGGTTAGACCTGGGATTAGCCCCCATCAGACTCATACTTTCGCATTCTTCGCATTCTTGTGAACAGATCCTGGGTTATTTCTGGTTTGGATCAGGTAGTAATGTCGCACCACACTGAAACAGTCGATTAAACCAGGTTCCGATCAATATTCTAGATGATAACGCATGTTAGGTCTGGGTTAGGTCTAGGATTTGCCCTCATCTGGCTCATACATTCGCATATTTCTCATACTTGTTAGCCAGATCCTTTGCTTTTTTTGGATTGGGTCACACAGTAATGTGCTACCACACTGAAACGGTCGATTAAACCTGGTTTCGATCAATATTCTAGATGATAACGCATGTTAGGTCTGGGTTAGGTCTGGAATTTGCTCTCATCAGTCTCATACCTTCGCATTCATGACATACTTGTTGAAGAGATCCTGGGTTTTTTCTGGTTTGAATCACGTGGGAATGTGGTACCATACTGAAACAGTCAATTAAACCTAGTCTCGGTCAATATTTTGAAGGATATCGCATGTTAGGTCTGGGTTAGGTCTGGGATTTGCCCTCATGAGGCTCATACTTTCGCATATTTCTCATACTTGTTGGCCTGATCCTGGGCTTTTTCGGGTTTGGATCACGTAGTAATGTGGTACCACACTGAAACAGTCGACTAAACTTGGTCTCGATCAATATTTTAGAGGATAACGCAAGATAGGTATGGGATAGGTGTCGCATTTGCCCTCATCAGGATCATACTCTCTCAGTTTTCACATACTTGTTGAACAGATCCTTGGATTTTTCTGGATTGGATCACGTAGTAATGTGGTACCACACTGAAACAGTCCATGAAACCTGATTTTGAACAATATTCTGAAGGATATCGCATGTTAGGTCTGGGTTAGGTCTGGGATTTGCCCTCATCAGGATCATACTTTCACATTTTTCGTATACTCGTTGGCCAGATCCTGGGCCTTTCCTGGTTTGGATCACGTGGTAATGTGGTACCACACTGAAACAGTCAATTAAGCTTAGTCTCGGTCAATATTTTATGGGATATCGCATGTTAGGTCTAGGTTAGGCCTGGGATATGCCCTCATCAGACTCATACCTTCGCATTCTTCACATACTTGTTGAACAGATCCCGGGTTTTTTCTAGTTTGGATCAGGTAGTAATGTGGTACCACACTGAAACAGCCGATTAAACCTGGTTTCGATCAACATTGTGGAGGATAACGCATGTTAGGTCTAGGTTAGGTCTAGGATTTGCCCTCATCTGGCTCATACTTTCGTATTCTTCACATACTTTTTTTTTTTTTTTTTTTTTTTTTTTTTTGTCGTGGGGAAAATCTTCGAAAGACTCCCTCCCACCTCCTTGGGGAGAGGTGGGAGGGGTGTGTGGGATTCCCCGCGCCCGTACAACGACAGGCGCGGGACCTACCCACTAAAAACCCCACGGTGACCCTTCGGCACGCTTTGGGAGGATACCGGGAATCGCTCGAAGCATTCTTCCGGTATCCTCCCCGTGCCCGCACTTTCGCGGCCATCCCCCGGGGGGACAATCGGTCCCCCCAGTAGACACACTGCCTCATAGCGGCGGGACGGGGCCACTCCATCCCGCCGCTATCCGTCCCGGGGCCGCGTTTAGTGGCGGCTGCGAGCCCCAACTCGCAACCGCCCGCGACCCCGTTTCCACCCCTCGGCGGCCGGGCGTTCATGGCCGCACCAGACCGCCGAGGGTGCCTCCCCTTGCGTCGGACCGGTAGGGAGAGGCACTCCTACCCCCAACCGGTCCGACCCGGCGCCGCCTGGCGGGAGGAGGGTCCCCTCAGGACCCCCCTCCCAGCCTAGGTCATCCGCCACGCCGAGGCGGCCGCCCACGACGCCTCGCGACCGGGCGACGACCTAGGGCCACCGCACGAGCGCGAGCTTCAGCGCGCCGCTGAAGCTCGCGCTCCCTCCCCGCGGCCTCCTTCTGCAACATTACGTTCTCGCAGAAGGAGGCCACGGCCCTCCACTTCTCCTCGCTGCCGAGCATGGCGCGCACCACACCCGGCAGCGAGACATCCCGCCCGACGACGCCGACCAGGACACGGCGCTCCCCCTCCCACGCGGGGCATACCTCCAGGGTATGATCCGCCGTGTCCTGCTCAGCGTCGCAGTGGCAGCAACGCGCCGTCGGCTCCTTCCCTATCCGGCACAGGTATCTTCCGAAGCTGCCATGCCGGGAAAATACCTGTGCCATCCGGTAGGTGAGGCTGCCATGGCCTTTGTCCAGCCACTCCTTCAGGAGTGGCCGAACCGCCCCGACAGTCCGGTGCCCCGCGGTTGGCAGAGCCAGCCGCTCCTGCCACGCGAGCAACACGGACTGCCGGGCCTGGCGCTTCAAATCGCCCCAAGCAGGTTCCTGCCCGCCCGGGACCGCCCCCACCCCCGCGCGACGGTCGACGCGGTGCCGGTACATCTCCGCGTGCGACCGCCCGAGCAGGTCCATGGGCGGCATCCCCGCTAGAACCGTCGCCGCCTCATGTGACATGGTCCGATACCCGCGGACGACCCTGAGCGCCATGCGCCTCTGCACCCGACGCAGCATAGTCATGCTGCGCCGGGAGGCAGCCAGGTCGTCCGCCCAGACGGGGGCCCCGTATAGGGCCACCGACTGGACCATTGCCACATAGAGACGACGAACTCGGCCCGCCGGGCCCCCCAGGTTGGGCAGGATCCGGCCCAGAGCCGCAACCATCCTTTCCAACCGGGGGACCAGGCAGCGGAAATGCTCCTCGAAACGCCAGTGGCTATCGAGGATCAGCCCTAGTTACCTGATCTGGGGCTTCACCTCGATGTCAGCAACACCCACCCGGATCAGAGGGGGTGGCGGATCCTGCCGAGGTGAATGAAACGCAATCACCTCGGTCTTATGGACCGCCACCGTCATCCCCATCCCCCTGATCCGGTCGACGACGCGTTGCGACCCCTCCTCCGCGCGACGCATGGCCCTCCCCCAGTGCGCCCCGACGGCCAGCACCAGTGTGTCATCCGCATAACACACCGTGCTGACGCCGTCGGGGAGGCCGGCCCGCAACACCGAGTCGTACGCGATGTTCCACAGGAGTGGCCCGAGGACCGACCCCTGCGGAACACCGCAGTACACCTCCCTCCGCATATCACCATCCCGGCCCGGATACTCGATCCACCTGCCGCGGAGATAATCCCCGACGACCGCCCTGAGACAAGGGGGGACCCGATGATATTCGAGTCCCCTCCTTATCTCTTCCCAGGGGAGGGTGTTAAAGGCATTGGCAATATCCAAGGATATTGCCAATGCCACCCCTCCCCGGGAGACGGCCGCCCCCGAGAGGGCCCTCACACGACCTATCGCGTCGATAGTCGATCGGCCCCCCCGGAAACCGAACTGGCAGTCGGCCAGACCGGGATCACCCCGCGACAGGTGCTCGTCGAGGCGGGCAGCAATCACACGCTCGAAGAGCTTGCCCACCTCGTCGAGGAGACAAATGGGCCGGTATGCGGAGGGAGACCCCGCGGGCCGACCCTCCTTCCGGAGGAGGACCATCCTCGCCACCTTCCAACTGGGGGGGAATCGCCCGTCCCTCAGGCAGCGGTCGAACAACCGCCTGAGGTCGGCCCCAAGGACGCCCTGGGTCAAGACCCAAACCCGGCCGGGCACACCATCCGGACCCGGGGCCGTGTTACGAACCCCGAGCCGTCTGATGGCCGCTGCCAGCTCCTCCTGCGTGACCCCCAGCTCGGCCGTCCACTCCACTGGGACAGCCGCCGCCGCCGGAGGACGCGGTCCCCTCTCCCCAATTGGGAAGAGTGTATTGACCACGTCCTCCAGCAGCTGGGGGTCAAGACCCTCGGTGACGGGGGGCGCCCACGGGCGGAGCTTATTCAGCACCACCTTATATGGGCGCCCCCATGGATCGTCATCAAGGGTCTGGAGGAGCTCCTTCCATGCCCGGGTCTTGGCCCGTTTGATGGCGACCTGCAGAGCAACCCGCGCCACGCGGTATGCTGCATACAGGTCATCAGCTGCCCTCGCTCGCGCCACGCCGTCGCCTGTACGTTGACGACGGCGCGCGCGGGTGTACTGGCGTCGGGCGCGGACAGTCGCGACTCGCAACTCCGCGATCGCGTCCGACCACCAGTACACCGCCCGGCGAGGAGAAGCCCGCCCGACCCGAGGCATCGCCGCGTCGCAAATACCCGCGACCAATGCTCCGAGCCGGGCGACCTCCTCCTCTATGCTCGGCAACTCGGCCGCTCCCTGCGGCCAAGTTGCAGCGAGGGCAGCTGCCATCAGGGCGTCCTTGTCCAGGCGCCGAAGCGCCCAGCGGCGTGGTGGGGTGCCACGCAGGCGGCCGTGTCGGGATGCACTCGCGGCGGCAGAGACCTCCATCCGGATGTACCGGTGATCGGAGAGTGTCTCTGCCCCCGCGACCACGTGCCAACCCGACACCATGCGCACGGCGTTGGGGGTCGCGAATCCAACATCCACGATGGACCCCCCATATCGCCGCACGCATGTGTGCTCCGACCCCCGGTTCAATACCCGGAGGTCGAGCCCCGCCTCCCAATCGCCCAGGATCCCGCCGCGAACGGAGGTCCTGGGGGATCCCCAAGCCACCGACTTGGCATTAAAATCCCCCAGGACCAGCACCGGCCGGGCCGCGTAGCGCTGCACGCATGCCGCGACCTCGGCCAAGTACAGCTCGAACGCAGCGTGACCGCTACGGGGCGAAATGTAGCACCCCACCACAGCGACTCCCCCCCAGTCCACGGCGACGAATCCCCGACCGCGCTCCAACAAGGAGAACGGGGTGGGGACCCGTCGCCCCCTCCCCATACCGTCGCCACCAAGCCGTCCGCGTCGCCCACCCAATGAGGGTGAACAGGGACGCGGTACGGCTCGGCGGCGACCGCCAGGCCAACCCCCCACTCCGCGAGGACTTGGGACATCAAGTCCTGTGCCGCGCGGCAGTGGTTGAGGTTGGCCTGGAGGAGGAGGCGGGGCGGCATTAATTAATGGCCGCGCCAGCCTCCTCCCGGCCGTCCGTCCCCGTAGCATCGTCCACCTCCATGGAGGACGATGCCACCGCCCTCGGCACCGGAGCCGGTGCAGCCCGACTCTTCCTCTCCTTCCGGGAGGGGGGGAGCACTTCTTGCTCCCCACCCTGTGATCGGCTGGCCTCCCCATGTCCGCACACAGCGGGCAGTGGGGGGCCGCCGAGCACTGGCTCGCACGGTGCTCGTTGGCACCGCAGCGGTAACACTGACCGCTGCGGTCCACCGGCGAGGTGCACCACTGCCTCACGTGCCCCAATTCGAGGCAGCGGTGACACTGGAGCGGGCGCGGCGCGAGGATTTCCACTCGCGCCGAAACCCACCCCACCAACACCCTCCCGGATTCCGCCACCTTACGGGCGGCGGAGAGGGGGCACCGGGCCCACACCGACCCGAGGCCGGAGGACGACCTGCGGATCTCTCCGATCCGCAGGTCCTCCACAGGACAGTGCCCCGCCCTCGCAAGGGCACGGGACACATCCTGAGCGCTGACCGAGTCGTCCAGCCCACAAACGCGCATCTCCGTGCGCTTCGTGGGCCGGGTGACCCGGACACCTCGCTCGCCCAGCTGCTCCCGGAGCCTCTGGGCGAGACGATCCGCCTTCGCGCCGCCTTCTGCACCGGGGATCTCCAGCAAGAGACCCCCGGTCACGGCCCTCTTCGCCCTCACGGAGGCGATGCCCAGCTCTTCCAGGGAGATATTCTCCCTGGCGAGCCGCATCGTCTCCGCGAGGGTCAGGTCGCCCCCCTGCGCAACGGTCAGCGTCACCGCTGCCGTTTTTGGGGGACGACCTGGTCGTGCCTTCCGACCTTCGCGGCCTTTACCTTGGCCGCCGGCGGCGGAGGCGGAGGCTGCGGTTGCGAGGCCTTCCTCGCCGCCCGCTTCGCCTTCCGCCCCACCACCTCACTCCACGCCACCCCCCCCTTGGGAGGGTGCTGTGGAGGACGCGACCACCGCGACCACGGGTACACCACCCCCCTTGGGGATCGCGACCCGGGGCCCTGATGCCGCAACGCTGGGCGGAGCCTTCACTCCGCCCTTCTTTGCCTTCCCCGACTGTACCGGAACAGGTCGGGGAGGCACCGCCTTCCTGCTGACCGCTCTTCCGGCGAGGAGCTCCTCCCGGAAGGCGGCCAGCTTGCCATCAATCATGTCCCCAATCCTCCTCAGAAGATCGTCTTCTGAGGAGGACGGGGACTTCTTCACGGGCGGAGTGCGGGTGGAGGGGCCCGCGGTGCCCCGCACCACTGCCGCCGCACTCCGCTTATTTACCTCCGCCGAGGGACGCGGCGGTGGAGGAGGAGGGAGGATGGGAGGGAGGGCCGCGCTGTTCCACAGCGCCTCTGCCCTCCTCCTCCCCCGTCGCTCCTCCTCCTCAGGAGCTGCAGACGGGCGTTCCGCCCTCTGAGCTCCCGCGCCGCCTCCCTCATTTCCTCCGCCGCGGCCTTCAGGGCCTCCGCGCCACCGCTTTTCTGCCCCTTAAAGGCGCAGGCAGCGGCGACTTTCTCCACCCGCCTCAGGGCGAGGAGATCCTCTCCGATATCTCCTCGGTCACCTCGTCCCTGAGGCAACTCAGCCTCACCGACGGGCTCATCGCCCCGCCCACCTCGACGACGGCCTGCCCCGCCCTCTTCCTCTTAGAGCCTATGAGGCTCCTGGTGGAGGAGAAGGACGAGACTGACGCAGTCTCGTCGTCCTCCTCCACCTTCCACGAAGCCGGGCCAGGCGCTGGAGGCGGCGCGAGCGCCGTCACTCCAGTCCCAACACCGCCTTCGTCCTCCCCCTCTGACTTACCCCGTCCCATCCCCGTTTTAATATTGAACTCCATAATATTCCCACGAGCAGGTCGGAAGAAAAGGTCCGCCCGGGCAGAGCCGCCTTACCCGGGTAAGCCTATATACTCCGGGGGTTCGGCAGGTTCCCCGGAGGTGGTCGCTTGGGATTGGGCCTTCTCCCCCAACCATGCATCCCATCGCCGCGCACCATAGCTTAGGATTGGAGGGCGATTTTATAGAGTCGCCATACTCGTGGCCCAGGCGGTTAAGCCAAGACCCCCGTTCCTCCTGCCGTCACGTACCATTCACAAAACCAATAGGGAATTGTGAATGGGTCGTTGTGACGACCAACAGGAGGCTTACGGTGTGTGTATGACTCGGGTACCCCGGGTTCGTTAAGCCCGTACTGCAGCTGAAAGGCTGGCAGCCCCTGAGGGGATCAGTCTCATACCTTCGCATTCTTCACATACTTGTTGAACAGATCCTGGGTTATTTCTGGTTTGGATTATGTAGTAACATGGTATCACACTGAAACAGTCGATTAAACCTGGACACGATCAACATTTTAGAGGATAACGCCGGTTAGGACTCGGTTAGGTGTGGGATTTGCCCTCATCAGGCTCATACTTTCCCATATTTCTCATACTTGTTAGCCAGATCCTTTGCTTTTTCTGGATTGGGTCACACAGTAATGTGGTACCACACTGATACAGTCGATTAAACCTGGTTTCGATCAATATTTTAGATGATAACCCATATTTGGTCTGGTTTAGTTCTTGGATTTGCCCGCATCTGGCTCATACTTTCGCATTCTTCACATACTTGTTGGACAGATCCTGGGTTTTTTCTGGTTTGGATCACGTAGTAATGTGGTGCCACACGGAAACAGTCGATTAAACCTGGTTTCGATCAATATTTTAGAGGATAACGCATGTTAGGTCTGGGTTAGGTCTAGGATTTGCCCTCATGAGGCTCATACTTTCGCATATTTCTCATACTTGTTGGCCTGATCCTTGCCTTTCTCTGGTTTGGATCACGTAGTAATGTGGTGCCACACTGAAACAGTCGACTAAACCTGGTCTCGATCAATATTTTAGAGGATAACTCATGCTAGGTCTAGGTTAGGTCTGGAATTTGCTCTCATCAGTCTGATACCTTCGCATTCTTCACATACTTGTTGAACAGATCCTGCGTTTTTTCTGGTTTGAATCAAGTAGTAATGTGATATCACACTGAAACTGTCCATGACACCCGGTTTCGATCAATATTTTAGAGGATAACGCATGTTAGGTCCAGGTTAGGCCTGGGATTAGCCCCTATCAGACATACTTTCACATTCTTCACATACTTGTTGGACAGATCCTGGGTTATTTCTGGTTTGGATCAGGTAGTAATGTCGTACCACACTGAAGCAGTCGACTAAACCTGGTCTCGATCAATATTTTAGAGGATGACTCATGCTAGGTCTAGGTTAGGCATGGGATTTGCCCTCATCAGACTCATACTTTCGCATTCTTCACATACTTGTTGGCCTGATCCTGGGCTTTTTCCGGTTTGGATCAGGTAGTAACGTGGTACCACACTGATGCAGTCGATTAAACCTGGACACGATCAACATTTTAGAGGATAACGCCGGTTAGGACTCGGTTAGGTGTGGGATTTGCCCCCATCAGGCTCATACTTTCCCATATTTCTCATACTTCTTAGCCAGATCCTTTGCTTTCCCTGGATTGGATCAGACAGTAATGTAGTACCACACTGAAACAGTCAATTTTACCTGGTCTCGATCAATATTTTAGAGCATAACGCACGTTAGGTCTCGGTTAGGTCTAGGATTTGCCCTCATCTGGCTCATACTTTCACATTTTTCGCATACTTGTTGAACAGATCCAGGGATTTTTCTGGTTTGGATCACGTGGTAATGTGGTACCACACTGAAACAGTCAATCAAACCTAGTCTCGGTCAATATTTTAAAGGATATCGCATGTTAGGTCTGGGTTAGGTCTAGGATTTGCCCTCATGAGGCTCACACTTTCGCATATTTCTCATACTTGTTGAACAGATCCTGCGTTTTTTCTGGTTTGAATCACGCAGTAATGTGGTATCACACTGAAACAGTCCATGAAACCCGGCTTCGATCGATATTTTAGAGGATAACGCATGTTAGGTCTAGGTTAGGCCTGGGATTAGCCCTTATCAGACTCATACATTCGCAATTTTCGCATACTTGTTGAACAGATCCTGGGTTATTTCTGGTTTGGATCATGTAGTAACATGGTATCACACTGAAACAGTCGACTAAACCTGGTCTCGTTCAATATTTTAGAGGATAACTCATGCTAGGTCTAGTTTAGGTCTGGAATTTGCTCTCATCAGTCTCATACCTTCGCATTCTTCACATACTTGTTGAACAGATCCTTGGTTATTTCTGGTTTGGATCATGTGGTAACATGGTATCACACTGAAACAGTCGATTAAACCTGGACACGATCAACATTTTAGAGGATAACGCCGGTTAGGACCCGGTTAGGTGAGGGATATGCCCTCATCAGGCTCATACTTTCCCATATTTCTCATACTTGTTAGCCAGATCCTTTGCTTTTTCTGGATTGGGTCACACAGTAATGTGGTACCACACTGATACAGTCGATTAAACCTGGTTTCGATCAATATTTTAGATGATAACGCATATTTGGTCTGGTTTAGTTCTTGGATTTGCCCGCATCTGGCTCATACTTTCGCATTCTTCACATACTTGTTGGACAGATCCTGGGTTTTTTCTGGTTTGGATCACGTAGTAATGTGGTGCCACACGGAAACAGTCGATTAAACCTGGTTTCGATCAATATTTTTGAGGATAACGCATGTTAGGTCTGGGTTAGGTCTAGGATTTGCCCTCATGAGGCTCATACTTTCGGATATATCTCATACTTGTTGGCCTGATCCTTGCCTTTTTCTGGTTTGGATCAGGTAGTAATGTGGTACCACACTGAAACAGTCGACTAAACCTGGTCTCGATCAATATTTTAGAGGATAACTCATGCTAGGTCTAGGTTAGGTCTGGAATTTGCTCTCATCAGTCACATACCTTCGCATTCTTCACATACTTGTTGAACAGATCCTGGGTTATTTCTGGTTTGGATCACGTAGTAACATGGTATCACACTGAAACAGTCGACTAAACCTGGTCTCGATGAATATTTTAGAGGATAACGCATGTTAGGTCTGGGTTAGGTCTGGAATTTGCTCTCATCAGTCTCATATCTTCGCGTTCTTCACATACTTGTTGAACAGATCCTGTCTTTTTTCTGGTTTGAATCACGTAGTAATGTGGTATCACACTGAAACAGTCCATGAAACCTGGTTTCGATCAATATTTTAGAGGATAACGCATGTTAGGTCTAGGTTAGGCGTGGGATTAGCCCTCATCAGACTCATACTTTCGCATTTTTCGCATACTTGTTGAACAGATCCCGGGCTTTTTCAGGTTAGGATCAGGTGGTAATGTGGTAACACACTGAATCAGTCGATTAAACATGGTTTCGATCGATATCTTAGAGGATAACGCATGTTAGGTCTAGGTTAGGTCTGGGATTTGCTCTTTACAGGCTCGTAGTTCCGCATATTTCTCATACTTGATGGCCAGATTCTGGGTTATTTCTGGTTTGGATCATGTAGTAACATGGTATCACACTGAAGCAGTCGATTAAACCAGGTTTCGATCAATATTCTAGATGATAACGCATGTCAAGTCTGGGTTAGGTCTAGGATTTGCCCTCATCTGGCTCATACTTTCGCATATTTCTCATACTTGTTAGCCAGATCGTTTGCTTTTTCTTGATTGGGTCACACAGTAATGTGGTACCACACTGAAACAGTCGATTAAACCTGGTTTCGATCAATATTTTAGATGACAACGCATAGTAGGTCTGGTTTAGTTCTTGGATTTGCCCGCATCTGGCTCATACTTTCGCATTCTTCACATACTTCTTGGACAGATCCTGGGTTTTTTCTGGTTTGGATCACGTAGTAATGTGGTGCCACACGGAAACAGTCGATTAAACCTGGTTTCGATCAATATTTTTGAGGATAACGCATGTTAGGTCTGGGTTAGGTCTAGGATTTGCCCTCATGAGGCTCATACTTTCGCATATTTCTCATACTTGTTAGCCAGATCCTTTGCTTTTTCTCGGATTGTATCACACAGTAATGTAGTACCACACTGAAACAGTCAATTTTACCTGGTCTCGATCAATATTTTAGAGCATAACGTATGTTAGGTCTGGGTTAGGTCTAGGATTTGCCCTCATCTGGCTCATACTTTCGCATATTTCTCATACTTGTTGGCCTGATCCTTGCCTTTTTCTGGTTTGGATCACGTTGTAATGTGGTACCACACTGAAACAGTCGACTAAACCTGGTCTCGATCAATATTTTAGAGGATAACTCATGCTAGGTCTAGGTTAGGCCTGGGATTTGCCCTCATCAGACTCATACTTTCGCATTCATCACATACTTGTTGTACAGATCCTGGGTTTTTTCTGGTTTGAATCACGTGGTAATGTGGTACCACACTGAAACAGTCCATGAAACCTAGTCTCGGTCAAACTTTTAAAGGATATCGCATGTTAGGTCTGGGTTGGGTCTGGGATTTACCCTCACGAGGCTCATACTTTCGCATATTTCTCATACATGTTGGCCTGATCCTGGGCTTTTTCTGTTTTTGATCACGTGGTAATGTGGTACCACATTGAAACAGTCCATGAAACCTGGTTTCGATCAATATTTTAGAGGATAACGCATGTTAGGTCTAGGTTAGGTCTAGGATTTGCCCTTATCTGGCTCATACCTTCGCATTCTTCACATACTTGTTGAACAGACCCTGCGTTTTTTCTGGTTTGAATCACGTGGTAATGTGGTACCACACTGAAACAGTCCATGAAACCTAGTCTCGGTCAAAATTTTAAAGGATATCGCATGTTAGGTCTGGGTTGGGTCTGGGATTTACCCTCACGAGGCTCATACTTTCGCATATTTCTCATACATGTTAGCCTGATCCTGGGCTTTTTCTGTTTTTGATCACGTGGTAATGTGGTACCACATTGAAACAGTCCATGAAACCTGGTTTCGATCAATATTTTAGAGGATAACGCATGTTGGGTCTAGGTTAGGTCTAGGATTTGCCCTCATCTGGCTCATACTTTCGCATATTTCTCATACTTGTTGGCCTGATCCTTGCCCTTTTCTGGTTTGGATCACGTAGTAATGTGGTACCACACTGAAGCAGTCGACTAAACCTGGTCTCGATCAATATTTTAGAGGATTACTCATGCTAGGTCTAGGTTAGGTCTGGAATTTGCTCTCATCAGTCTCATACCTTCGCATTCTTCACATACTTGTTGAACAGACCCTGCGTTTTTTCTGGTTTGAATCACGTAGTAATGTGGTATCACACTGAAACAGTCCATGAAACCTGGTTTCGATCAATATTTTAGAGGACAACGCATGTTAGGTCTAGGTTAGGCCTTGGATTAGGCGTCATCAGACTCATACTGTCGCATTTTTCGCATACTTGTTGAACAGATCCGGGGTATTTCTGGTTTGGATCACCTGGTAATGTGGCACCACACTGAAGCAGTCAAATAAACCTAGTCTCGGTCAATATTTTATAGGTTATCGCATGTTAGGTCTTGGTTAGGCCTGGGATTTGCCCTCATCAGACTCATTCTTTCGCATTCTTCACATACTTGTTGAACAGAACCTGGGTTATTTCTGGTTTGGGTCAGGTAGTAATGTCGTACTGTCATGCCGTAGGCCCCCATAGAAAATAAGTATTACTCATAGCGATAAGGTTAGTCATAAGCGATACACCAAGAAGATGACGAACTTGTTGACTCCTTTAAGGGTAAAAACAAATGCGTCATACGCCCAGATCTAACCCGGCTGTACTCAAACCAAAAATTATAAAAGCGTACCGCTCCTGGCCCTCGGGGCTCATTTTCACGTTTGATTTTGTAAGAACTGCATCAATGTTCAGTCTCCGAATAAACCTTAGAGTATATCCTGATATCTTTGTCCGAGTGCTTGAACCTTTCCCAAACCAAATCAACCTAATATTGTGACGCCGCAACTATTTGGACGAGTCTGCAGCTTACGGCATAACAATGAGGACAATTTTATGGTGGCAGCGGTGGGATAAGCCAGCAGAAGACGACAAAGGGACGAGCTCCACTCTAAGCTTTCGAGAGTATGAAGATAATTCTTGGGTAAGTTGATCAATTTATGCTATTTTCGACTTACCGTGAGCCCAAGAACGTAATTGAAACCGATTCATCAAGCGAAAACAGTATCATGAATACTAACGCGAGTTTTAAAATAAACCCGGAAGACCTCGCCGCGGCTGGTTCTTCGAGGGAACTATTAGATTCGAATTCTATTCAGCAACAGATAGATATGCTAACGAAGAACTGTAACGCAATGATGGAACAAATCAGAGCACTCAAACTACAGAAAGACGGTATAATTCGTAAAATCACCGACGATGATTCTTCCGATAATCAACGAAGCGGTAGCGAAATAAACACGCCACTTCGAACGCGAACATTAGTCCAGTATTCTAAGGACACAGAGGTAGCTTTGGAAATGATTGGAGAATTCGACGGATTTAATAGACCGGTTGAAAAATTCATATTAGAAGTCAGGGAAATGAAACAAATGGTACCGGATCAAGTCATTTATCTTAACATGCTACGCGCGCAGAAACTCAAAGGAGACGCTAAACAACTAATAGATCAGCAAGACATCAGTGATATTGACGACTTAATAGACGTGTTGAAAACAGAATACGGACTGTCGAAATCGTATCACCTACTACAACAGGAACGCACAATTTTAACACAAGGAAGACGCGACGTTAGAGAATTTACACGTCGTTTCAATCTACTAAACCGCGACATACAACGAGCTATTAATCAAATGCCAGATCTCTCGCCTCGAGAAAAACGCGCAGCACTAGTGGTAGAAGAAAAGAATGCGATAGATCTTTACATACAAAACCTAAACGACACTTTAACGAAAGACGTACAGTATATGCGTCCAATGACACTGCGAGAAGCACAGCAAATTGCTTACGAAGCTCAAAGACGAAACGAATTACGCGAAAGAGCTAGAAGTACCGTCCAACGCGGGCAATACCCGTCGCGATCAAATAGGAGCTACCGGCTGGACGATATACCACCTCGTGCCGAAAAGCAACCCTCTCGCGAGACTCGCCCGTATCGAGAACAACCAAGATTCGCGCCGAGGCCAGACAGGGACAGAAATTTCCAACCAACGTGCTTTAAGTGTCAGAAAGTAGGTCATTATTCACGCGATTACCCTAAGAACCAAAATTTTTGCGAAGTGAACAAATCCGACCGACCACCGGGAATAAAGTACTTACAATCGGACGAGACAGGAGTAATGGAAGAGGAGAGCGACCGCGAGTTAGCTGCAAGAATAAAATATCCATCGGAGTCAGATTGGGAGGAAGCCGAGGCACCTTCCTTATCGATACCGGAGCAGGAATAAATTTAATTAAGCGTACCCCAGCTAGAAATTTATCAACGCGACCTGGTATTAATACATTTTACGGAATAGATAATATGGAAACCCAGACTACGCGAGAAGCCAAATTAACTATTGGCGAAAAATCACATGTGTTAGCTATCGTAGATGATTCATTTCCTATAGAAGAAGATGGGCTCTTAGGAATGCCCTTCCTGTCTTCCGAGGAAGCAGGGATCGAAATCAAAAATAAAACAATAAAGTTAACCAATACATTGAAGCGCGTTTTGCACTTACAAAGTATCAAACGGCCCGGACGAATCGAGCTGTTAGATAGTCAGACGCGACTAGATCATATAATGGATCCAAAGGTTCGTCAGCGAATAAGAAAAATTGTATTGGATCATGCAGAAATATTTTGTTTACCCGACGATCCTCTACCTAAAACGAGTTTAGTAGAGCACGCGATACCCACGACGGACGATATACCAGTCCACACGAAGCAGTTCAGGTATCCTCCAGGACACTTAGATGTTATTAAAGAACAAGTAAAAGATATGAAAGAAAAAGGGATTATCGTAGATTCCGACTCTCCGTATAATTCCCCTCTTTGGGTGGTTCCAAAGAAAGTGGACGCCAGTGGAAAGAAGAAGTGGAGAGTCGTGATAGACTTTCGGCAATTGAACGAAAAGACGCCTCAGGATGCCTATCCGTTGCCGAACATCGAAGAAGTCCTAGACCAGTTAGGAAGAGCGCGATGGTTCTGTGCTTTCGACCTGGCTAGCGGTTTTCACCAAATAGGAATGAAGACCAAGGATCAGAAGAAAACTGCATTCAGCACTCCGGCAGGGCACTACGAGTATACCCGCATGCCATTTGGGCTCAAGAATGCACCAGCGACGTTTCAACGGATGATGGATCAAGCCTTGAGGGGACTGACTGGCAACATCTGTTTCGTCTACCTAGATGACGTGATCGTGTTCGCGGCGGAACTCGAAGAATTATATAAACGTCTAAATACTCTTTTCGATCGATTTCGCGAAGTAGGGTTGAAACTTCAACCAGATAAATGCGAATACCTTAAACCCGAATTACAGTATTTGGGACATCTCATAACTGAGGAAGGAGTAAAGCCTAATCCCGAAAAGATTAGGGCAGTAAAAGAATTTCCAAGACCAAAAGACCGTAAGAATATCAAACAATTTTTAGGATTAGCGGGTTATTATCGACGCTTCATACCAGGATTTTCAAAGATCGCAAAACCATTAAACACACTTCTGAGGAAGGACGCAAAGTTTGAATGGGGCACGCGACAACAAGAGGCGTTTGATATTCTCAAGAAGGAACTCTGCGGAGATCGTGTTTTAGCGTACCCGGATTTCACCAAGGAATTTATTTTAGCCACCGACGCTTCGGGAGAAGCTATTGGAGGAATACTGGCTCAGAAGGGTTCCGACGGAAAGGAAAGACCTGTTAGCTTTGCCAGCAGGACACTTAACAAAGGAGAAATCAATTATTCAACAACCGACAAAGAATTATTAGCAGTTGTTTGGGCTGTAAAGCATTTCCGACCCTATCTGTATGGTCGAAATTTCAAAATTATTACTGATCATCAACCATTGAGGTGGCTGTCAACGCTAAAGAATCCAACGGGAATCAAGGCGCGATGGAAGATCACGCTAGAAGAGTACAATTACGAAATTATTTATAAAAAGGGATGTTTAAATACAAATGCAGATGCTTTATCGCGCAATCCAGTTTTATATTCCGATCACTATAAATCGCGTTGGATAAAAAGTATAAGAATTTGTGAAATCGCACCTCAGGATGCGACAATTGTTCGCTTTGAAGACGGGGAAGCTAGACTAGACTTAACCGATACTGAAATTGTAATTTACCGCAAGGATTTTGATTTATCTGAAATTTGCGAAGAACTTCTAACATTACTAATCTCGGAGCCGATCGCTTCTATAGCTATTAATATGTACGACTTGATAGGATATTGCAATTGCACGGAACAGGATATTAAAAAGATATTTTTGCGTGTATTTCAAGAAATTCCACGAAATTACGTCGTTAATTTAATACAAAATGCCTTAAACGAACCTGAGAATGACGAAGAGAAACAACGCATACTGAGTAATTCACACGGTAATATTCTGACGGGTCATTTAGGTATTAAGAATACAATTACAAAAATCTTGAAGAATTATGCATGGAAAGGACTCTATAAAGACGTGGCAAATTTTATTAAACAATGCCCAAATTGTCAACAGGGCAAAATAGAGAGAAAACCGACAAAAATGCCGCTGTGTATAACAGACACGCCGCGACGTTTTAATGATAAAATCGCGATAGATATAGTAGGGTCTTTTAATGAAAGTTCGATGGGTCAAAGATATGTGTTAACTATCCAAGACCAATTAAGTAAATTCATAGAAGCTGTAGCCTTAACAAATCAACGGAGCGAAACAATCGCTACAGCACTCATGAACACCTGGTTCTTACGTTACGGCGTACCAAAGACAATTTTGACAGACCTAGGACAGAACTTTACCAGTAATTTAATGCAGGACTTTGCAAAATTATTTAATATAAATTTACAACACACAACCGCTTTTCACCCAGAGTCTAATGGATCATTAGAGAGAGCGCATGCCACACTTAAGGAATTTATTCGAACACAATTGATAATGGACGATAACAACGAAGACTGGCACAATTATTTACAAGGAGCTGTATTCGCATGGAATACTGCACCACATCAAAATAAACTCGTACCGTATGAACTAGTTTTTGGACGAGACGCACCAATAGTCGATCAACTTTTAAACAATTCCACAGACGTAGACTATTCTGACTTATTGACTGCACACAAGACACACATACGTAAACTGACGTTACATGCCGAAGACGTACTATAGGATATTAAAGCTAGAGTTAAGAAAGAATATGATAAGCATATTAAACCATTATCATTAGAAATAGGTGACTATGTATGGGTTAAAAATCAGGGTAGGGACAGGCTACAAGGACTAACAAATCCTTGGGTAGGCCCATATAGAGTTATAGACATCAAAAATGTAAACGTACTAGTAGATGTTAAAGGAAAAATACAGAATATTCATCTCAATAGATTAAAATACGCTAATATGAACTCTGTTACAGATTAACGCTAGCAGTAATATGCTATGCAACATCATGGAAAATAACGCCAATAACCAATGTACCAAATATTGAGTTCGACCATTTAGGCACTGCTAGGTTATATCATAAAACTTGGATAACCGTTTTTACCATTGACCTAGAAGAAATCATCCTACACGAGGAACTCATCCTTGATAGCCTACATCTAGTAACACAGAACACCGGAGGATCCTACCAGGATCTCTTGCAGCATATTAAAGATAAGTTAATTAGGTTGAAACAAGAACGATTAGATCTATTAGCTATGGTAGGATATAGAGAAACGGATACAGTAAGTAACCGCGTTAAGAGAGGATGGTTAAACCCCATAGGAGATTTGGCAAATGTACTTTTTGGAACATTGTCTCAGAAAGACGCCGAATATTACAATCAAGAAATCGATAAATTATATAGTGACAATAAACGCGTAAATGTTCTAATAAGTAACGAAACTCTAATTGTCAAAGGGATTTTAAAAGACTTTAGTAAATATCAAGAGAAAGTAACAAAAGTCAATGCGTTAATGAATAGAAACGTCCGAACCGTTCATCAAGAACTTAATATGCTGTATACCACGTTACTAGTTAATGAAATTGCAGACGAATATTCGAATTTAGTAACTAAGTTACGAAACATCGTAAATTCCGGACTTCAAGGAAAATTCAACATTGCCGCGGTACAAATGAGTAGTCTCTTAGAAACCTTGAAATATATGCAGAACCGTTTCGGTCAACATCAATTACTTTTTCCTATAGATCCACAAAATTTACATAAATATATAAAGATCTCCGATGTATCCATTTTTATTATGAATCGAGACAAGCTTTGCTTTGAAATTAAACTCCCCGTAACCGAAGAAGAAATGTATAATTTGTACCAAATAATACCGATTCCGAAATTAGTAGAGGCCATCATGTATTTGCCTACCATACCGAAAAATACTTACTCATTGATTCCACTACGAAGCGTTATAATCCAATAAATATAAATGAAATAGCTGATTGCAAGAAAATAGAGAAACTTTACATTTGTGAACGCCACACACCTGCATATGCGACTGCTTTACAAGACCCCTACCTTGTTCAAGCAATCCGTATTTTGCCAGAACAAGCCAAGTGCAAAACTGCAATGTTGAAATTGATAAATCCTATATGGATACAGCTCTCTTCTCAACAAGATTGGATATCAATTTCCCGCGAAGTCGAAAGCATACATAACTCCTGTAAAGGGCTTCCTCAAGAAACAAGGCTTTTGCAAGGTTTACATCGTATATATTTAGATAAGGAATGTATAGGCTCCGCGTTAACAGCCACTCTTATACCTCGAACTACAGATATTGATGTCAAAACATACCAACTACAATTAGGCTTAGCTTCATTCAATGTCACTGAACTGAATAATACAATAATAGATTTTGCAAAAATACCTAGCTTACCGACGAATGTTATCGAGCCAGAACATTTGTTACAATATGCTAGATCTTTTATGGATATTTCACAAGAAGCCGAGCGACTATCAACACATGTTAGGTCGACAACTAGGTACGAATCATTTTTGAGTAGTTTACAAATAATTGGAGCATCAGTAGCGACCATACTCGTCTTGTACGTATTATATAAATTAAAAGCTTTCCGTTTGCTTAAATACTTATTTACTAGACCTTGTTATTATATTAATTGTTTCAATGTCGGAGGACGACAGCAAGCTTTTAATACCATAAATCCACATGTGACGCCTGACGTCGAATACTCTCCAGACCCGACGGCTCCCTTAACTCCGACTACAATCATAGAATCCCCGCTTGATGTACCTAAAACTCTGCGTTTTGATACAGGATCGCCAACACCCGCAATCAAAACTATTAGATTTAAGCCATTAAAATTTTGAATATTGTAATCAAAATTTTAAAACTAAGGAAAGGGGTGTCATGCCGTAGGCCCCCATAGAAAATAAGTATTACTCATAGCGATAAGGTTAGTCATAAGCGATACACCAAGAAGATGACGAACTTGTTGACTCCTTTAAGGGTAAAAACAAATGCGTCATACGCCCAGATCTAACCCGCCTGTACTCAAACCAAAGATTATAAAAGCGTACCGCTCCTGGCCCTCGGGGCTCATTCTCACGTTTGATTTTGCAAGATGTGCATCAGTGTTCAGTCTCCGAATAAACCTTAGAGTATATCCTGATATCTTTGTCCGAGTGCTTGAACATTTCCCAATCAAAATCAACCTAATATTGTGACGCCGCAACTACTTGGACGAGTCTGCAGCTTACGGCATAACAGTACCACAGTGAAACAGTCGATTAAACCAGGTTTCGATCAATATTCTAGATGATAACGCATGTTAGGTCTGGGTTAGGTCTAGGATTTGCCCACATCTGGCTCATACTTTCGCATATTTCTCATACTTGTTAGCCAGATCCCTTTGCTTTTTCTGGATTGGGTCACACAGTAATGTGGTACCACACTGAAACAGCCGATTAAACCTGGTTTCGATCAATATTTTAGATGATAACGCATATTAGGTCTGGCTTAGTTCTTGCATTTGCCCGCATCTGGCTCATACTTTCGCATTCTTCACATACTTGATGGACAGATCCTGGGTTTTTTTCTGGTTTGGATCACGTAGTAATGTGGTGCCACACGGAAACAGTCGATTAAACCTGGTTTCGATCAATATTGTTGAGGATAACGCATGTTAGTTCTGGGTTAGGTCTAGGATTTGCCCTCATGAGGCTCATACTTTCGCATATTTCTCATACTAGTTGGCCTGATCCTTGGCTTTTTCTGGTCTGGATCACGTAGTAATGTGGTACCACACTGAAACAGCCGACTAAACCTGGTCTCGATCAATATTTTAGAGGATAACGCATGTTACATCTAGGTTAGGCCTGGGATTTGCTCTCATCAGGCTCGTACTTCCGCATATTTCTCATACTTGATGACCAGATTCTGGGTTATTTCTGGTTTGGATCATGTAGTAACATGGTATCACACTGAAACAGACGATTAAACCTGGACACGATCAACATTTTAGAGGATAACGCTGGTTGGGTCTAGGTTAGGCCTGGGATTTGCCCTCATCAGACTCATACTTTCGCATTCTTCACATACTTGTTGAACAGATCCTGGGTTATTTCTGGTTTGGATCAGGTAGTAATGTCGTACCACACTGAAACAGCCGATTAACCCTAGTCACGATGAACATTTTAGAGGATAACGACGGTTAGGTCTCGGTTAGGTGTGGGATTTGCCCTCATCAGGCTCATACTTTCGCATATTTCTCATACTTGTTAGCCAGATCCTTTGCCTTTTCTGGATTGGGCCACACAGTAATGTGGTACCACACTGAAACAGTCAATTTTACCTGGTCTCGATCAATATTATAGAGCATAACGCATGCTAGGTCTAGGTTAGGCCTGGGATTTGCCCTCATCAGACTCATACCTTCGCATTCATCACATACTTGTTGTACTGATCCTGGGTTTTTTCTGGTTTGAAACAGGTGGTAATGTGGCACCACAATGAAACAGTCCATGAAACCTAGTCTCGGTCAAAATTTTAAAGGATATCGCATGTTAGGTCTGGGTTGGGTCTGGGATTTACCCTCACGAGGCTCATACTTTCGCATATCTCTTATACATGTTGGCCTGATCCTGGGCTTCTTCTGTTTTTGATCACGTGGCAATGTGGTACCACATTGAAACAGTCCATGAAACCTGGTCTCGATCAATATTTTAGAGGATAACTCATACTAGGTCTAGGTTAGGTCTGGAATTTGCTCTCATCAGTCTCATACCTTCGTATTCATCACATACTTGTGAACAGATCCTGGGTTTTTTCTGGTTTGAATCACGTGGTAATGTGGCACCACACTGAAACAGTCCATGAAACCTAGTCACGGTCAAAATTTTAAAGGATATCGCATGTTACGTCTGGGTTGGGTCTGCGATTTACCCTCACGAGGCTCATACTTTCGCATATTTCTCACACATGTTGGCCTGATCCTGGGCTTTTTCTGTTTTTGATCACGTGGTAATGTGGTACCACATTGAGACAGTCCATGAAACCTGGTTTCGATCAATATTTTAGAGGATAACGCATGTTAGGTCTAGTTTAGGTCTAGGATTTGCCCTCATCTGACTCATACCTTCGCATTCTTCAGATACTTGTTGAACAGACCCTGCGTTTTTTCTGGTTTGAATCACGTAGTAATGTGGTGTCACACCGAAACAGTCCATGAAACCTGGTTTCGATCAATATTTTAGAGGATAACGCATGTTAGGTCTAGGTTAGGCCTGGGATTAGCCGTCATCAGACTCATACTTTCGCATTTTTCGCATACTTGTTGAGCAGATCCTGGGTTATTTCTGGTTTGAATCACGTGGTAATGTGGTACCACACTGAAACAGTCCATGAAACCTAGTCTCGGTCAAAATTTTAAAGGATATCGCATGTTAGGTCTGGGTTGGGTCTGGGATTTGCCCTCACGAGGCTCATACTTTCACATATTTCTCATACTTGTTGGCCTTGTCCTGGGCTTTTTCCGGTTTGGATCAGGTAGTAACGTGGTACCACACTGATGCAGTCGATTAAACCTGGACACGATCAACATTTTAGAGGATAACGCCGGTTAGGACTCGGTTAGGTGTGGGATTTGCCCTCATCAGGCTCATACTTTCCCATATTTCTCATACTTGATAGCCAGATCCTTTGCTTTTTCTGGATTGGATCACACAGTAATATAGTACCACACTGAAACAGTCAATTTTACCTGGTCTCGATCAATATTTTAGAGGATAACGCATGTTAGGTCTGGGTTAGGTCTGGAAATTGCTCTCATCAGTCTCATATCTTCGCATTCTTCACATACTTGTTGAACAGATCATGCGTTTTTTCTGGTTCGAATCACGTAGTAATGTGGTACCACACTGATGCAGTCGATTAAACCTGGTTTCGATCAATATTTTTGAGGATAACGCATGTTAGGTCTGGGTTAGATCTGGGATTTGCCCTCACGAGGCTCATACTTTCGCATATTTCTCATACATGTTGGCCTGAACCTGGGCTTTTTCTGTTTTTGATCACGTGGTAATGTGGTACCACATTGAAACAGTCCATGAAACCTAGTCTTGGTCAATATTTTAAAGGATATCGCATGTTAGGTCTGGGTTAGGTCTGGGATTTGCCCTCACGAGGCTCACACTTTCGCATATTACCCATACTTGTTGGCCTGATCCTGGGCTTTTTCCGGTTTGGATCAGGTAGTAACGTGATACCACACTGATGCAGTCGATTAAACCTGGACACGATCAACATTTTAGAGGATAACGCCGGTTAGGACTCGGTTAGGTGTGGGATTTGCCCTCATCAGGCTCATACTTTCCCATATTTCTCATACTTGTTAGCCAGATCCTTTGCTTTTTCTGAATTGGATCACACAGTAATGTAGAAGCACACTGAAACAGTCAATTTTACCTGGCCTCGATCAATATTTTAGAGGATAACGCATGTTAGGTCTGGGTTAGGTCTGGAAATTGCTCTCATCAGCCTCGCACTTCCGCATATTTCTCATACTTGATGACCAGATTCTGGGTTATTTCTGGTTTGGATCATGTAGTAACATGGTATCACACCGAAACAGTCAATTTTACCTGGTCTCGATCAATATTTTAGAGCATAACGCATGTTAGGTCTGGGTTAGGTCTAGGATTTGCCCTCATCTGGCTCATACTTTCACATATTTCTCATACATGTTGGCCTGATCCTGGGCTTTTTCTGTTTTTGATCACGTGGTAATGTGGTACCACACTGAAACAGTCCATGAAACCTAGTCTCGGTCAAAATTTTAAAGGATATCGCATGTTAGGTCTGGGTTGGGTCTGGGATTTGCCCTCACGAGGCTCATACTTTCACATATTTCTCATACTTGTTGGCCTGGTCCTGGGCTTTTTCCGGTTTGGATCAGGTAGTAACGTGGTACCACACTGATGCAGTCGATTAAACCTGGACACGATCAACATTTTAGAGGATAACGCCGGTTAGGACTCGGTTAGGTGTGGGATTTGCCCTCATCAGGCTCATACTTTCCCATATTTCTCATACTTGATAGCCAGATCCTTTGCTTTTTCTGGATTGGATCACACAGTAATATAGTACCACACTGAAACAGTCAATTTTACCTGGTCTCGATCAATATTTTAGAGGATAACGCATGTTAGGTCTGGGTTAGGTCTGGAAATTGCTCTCATCAGTCTCATATCTTCGCATTCTTCACATACTTGTTGAACAGATCATGCGTTTTTTCTGGTTCGAATCACGTAGTAATGTGGTACCACACTGATGCAGTCGATTAAACCTGGACACGATCAACATTTTAGAGGATAACGCCGGTTAGGACTCGGTTAGGTGTGGGATTTGCACTCATCAGGCTCATACTTTCCAATATTTCTCATACTTGTTAGCCAGATCCTTTGCTTTTTCTGGATTGGATCACACAGTCATGTAGTACCACACTGAAACAGTCAATTTTACCTTGTCTCGATCAATATTTTTGAGGATAACGCATATTAGGTCTGGGTTAGGTCTAGGGTTTGCCCTCATGAGGCTCATACTTTCGCATATTTCTCATACTTGTTGGCCTGATCCTCGGCTTTTTCCGGTTTGGATCTGGTAGTAACGTGGTACCACACTGATGCAGTCGATTAAACCTGGACACGATCAACATTTTAGAGGATAACGCCGGTTAGGACTCGGTTAGGTGTGGGATTTGCACTCATCAGGCTCATACTTTCCCATATTTCTCATACTTGTTAGCCAGATCCTTTGCTTTTTCTGGATTGGATCACACAGTCATGTAGTACCACACTGAAACAGTCAATTTTACCTGGTCTCGATCAATATTTTTGAGGATAACGCATATTAGGTCTGGGTTAGGTCTAGGATTTGCCCTCATGAGGCTCATACTTTCGCATATTTCTCATACTTGTTGGCCTGATCCTCGGCTTTTTCCGGTTTGGATCTGGTAGTAACGTGGTACCACACTGATGCAGTCGATTAAACCTGGACACGATCAACATTTTAGAGGATAACGCCGGTTAGGACTCGGTTAGGTGTGGGATTTGCACTCATCAGGCTCATACTTTCCCATATTTCTCATACTTGTTAGCCAGATCCTTTGCTTTTTCTGGATTGGATCACACAGTCATGTAGTACCACACTGAAACAGTCAATTCTACCTGGTCTCGATCAATATTTTTGAGGATAACGCATATTAGGTCTGGGTTAGGTCTAGGATTTGCCCTCATGAGGCTCATACTTTCGCATATTTCTCATACTTGTTGGCCTGATCCTTGGCTTTTTCTGTTTTTGATCACGTGGTAATGTGGTATCACACTGAAACAGTCCATGAAACCTGGTTTCGATCAATATTTTAGAGGATAACGCATGTTAGGTCTAGGTTAGGCCTGGGATTAGCCCTCATCAGACTCATACTTTCGCATTTTTCGGATACTGGTTAGCCAGATCCTTTGCTTTTTCTGGATTGGGTCACACAGTAATGTGGTACCACACTGAAACAGTCAGTTAAACCTGGATACGACCAATATTTTAGAGAATAACGCATGTTAGGTCTGTGTTAGGTCTAGGACTTGCCATCATCTGGCTCATACTTTCGCATTATTCGCATACTTGTTGTACAGATCCTGGGTTTTCTCTGGTTTGAATCACGTGGTAATGTGGTACCACACTGAAACAGTCCATGAAACCTAGTCACGGTCAATATTTTAAAGGATATCGCATGTTAGGTCTGGGTTAGGTCTGGGATTTGCCCTCATGAGGCTCATACTTTCGCATATTTCTCATACTTGTTGGCCTGATCCTGGGCTTTTTCTGTTTTGGATCAAGGAAAAACGTGGTACCTCACTGAAACAGTCGACTAAACCTGGTGTCGATCAATATTTTAGAGGATAACTTATGCTAGGTCTAGATTAGGCCTGGGATTTGCCCTGATCAGACTCATACTTTCGCTTTCTTCACATACGTGTTGAACAGATCCAGGGCTTTTTCTGTTTTTGATCACGTGGTAATGAGGCACCACATTGAAACAGTCCATGAAACCTAGTCTCGGTCAATATTTTAAAGGATATCGCATGTTAGGTCTGGGTTAGGTCTGGGATTTGCCCTCACGAGGCTCACACTTTCGCATTCTTCACATACGTGTTGAACAGATCCTGGGCTTTTTCCGGTTTGGATCAGGTAGTAACGTGGTACCACACTGATGCAGTCGATTAAACCTGGACACGATCAACATTTTAGAGGATAACGCCGGTTAGGACTCGGTTAGGTGTGGGATTTGCCCTCATCAGGCTCATACTTTCCCATATTTTTCATACTTGTTAGCCAGATCCTTTGCTTTTTCTGGATTGGATCACACAGTAATGTAGTACCACACTGAAACAGTCAATTTTACCTGGTCTCGATCAATATTTTAGAGGATAACGCATGTTAGGTCTGGGTTAGGTCTGGAATTTGCTCTCATCATTCTCATATCTTCGCATTCTTCACATACTTGTTGAACAGATCCTGCGTTTTTTCTGGTTTGAATCACGTAGTAATGTGGTATCACACTGAAACAGTCCATGAAACCTGGTTTCGATCAATATTTTAGAGGATAACGCATGTTAGGTCTAGGTTAGGCCTGGGATTAGCCCTCATCAGACTCATACTTTCGCATTTTTCGCATACTTGTTGAACAGATCCCGGGCTTTTTCTGGTTTGGATCACGTGGAAATGTGGTATCACACTGAAACAGTCCAATAAACCTGGTTTCGATCAATATTTTAGGCGATAACTCATGTTAGGTCTAGGTTAGCCCTGGGATTTGCTCTCATCAGGCTCGTACTTCCGCATATTTCTCATACTTGACGACCAGATTCTGGGTTATTTCTGGTTTGGATCATGTAGTAACATGGTATCACACTGAAACAGTCGATTAAACCTGGACACGATCAACATTTTAGAGGATAACGCCGGTTAGGTCTCGGTTAGGTGTGGGATTTGCCCACATCAGGCTCAAACTTTCGCATATTTCTCATACTGGTTAGCCAGATCCTTTGCTTTTTCTGGATTGGGTCACACAGTAATGTGGTACCACACTGAAACAGTCAGTTAAACCTGGATATGACCAATATTTTAGAGGATAACGCATGTTAGATCTGGGTTAGGTCTAGGATTTGCCATCATCTGGCTCATACTTTCGCATTATTCGCATACTTGTTGTACAGATCCTGGGTTTTCTCTGGTTTGAATCACGTGGTAATGTGGTACCACACTGAAACAGTCCACGAAACCTAGTCACGGTCAATATTTTAAAGGATATCGCATGTTAGGTCTGGGTTAGGTCTGGGATTTGCCCTCATGAGGCTCATACTTTCGCATATTTCTCATACTCGTTGGCCTGATCCTGGGCTTATTCTGTTTTGGATCAAGGAAAAACGTGGTACCTCACTGAAACAGTCGACTAAACCTGGTCTCGATCAATATTTTAGAGGATAACTAATTCTAGGTCTAGATTAGGCCTGGGATTTGCCCTGATCAGATTCATACTTTCGCATTCTTCACATACTTGTTGAACAGATCCTGGGTTATTTCTGGTTGGTATCAGGTAGTAATGTGGTACCACACTGAAACAGTCCATGAAACCTTGTCACGGTCAATATTTTAAAGGATATCGCATGTTAGGTCTGGGTTGGGTCTGGGATTTGCCCTCACGAGGCTCATACTTTCGCATATTTCTCATACTTGTTGGCCTGATCCTAGGCTTTGTCCGGTTTGGATCACACAGTAATGTAGTACCACACTGAAACAGTCAATTTTACCTGGTCTCGATCAATATTTTAGAGGATAACGCATGTTAGGTCTGGGTTAGGTCTGGAATTTGCTCTCATCAGTCTCATATCTTCGCATTCTTCACATACTTGTTGAACAGATCCTGCGTTTTTTCTGGTTTGAATCACGTAGTAATGTGGTATCACACTGAAACAGTCCATGAAACCTGGTTTCAATCTATATTTTTGAGGATAGCGCATGTTAGGTCTGGTTTAGGTCTTGGATTTGCCCGCATCTGGCTCATACTTTCGCATTCTTCACATACTTCTTGAAGAGACCGTGGGTTTCTACTAGTTTGGATCAGGTAGTAACGTGGTACCACACTGATGCAGTCGATTAAACCTGGACACGATCAACATTTTAGAGGATAACGCCGGTTAGGACTCGGTTAGGTGTGGGATTTGCCCTCATCAGGCTCATACTTTCCCATATTTCTCATACTTGTTAGCCAGATCCTTTGCTTTTTCTGGATTGGATCTTGCAGTAATGTAGTAGCACACTGAAACAGTCAATGTTACCTGGTCTCGATCAATATTTTAGAGGATAACGCATGTTAGGTCTGGGTTAGGTCTGGAATTTGCTCTCATTAGTCTCATATCTTCGCAATCTTCACATACTTGTTGAACAGATCCTTCGTTTTTTCTGGTTTGAATCACGTAGTAATGTGGTACCACACTGATGCAGTCGATTAAACCTGGTTTCGATCAATATTTTTGAGGATAACGCATGTTAGGTCTGGGTTAGGTCTGGGATTTGCCCTCACGAGGCTCATACTTTCGCATATTTCTCATACTTGTTGGCCTGATCCTGGGCTTTTTCCGGTTTGGATCAGGTAGTAACGTGGTACCAAACTGATGCAGTCCATGAAACCTGGTTTCGATCAATATTTTAGAGGATAACGCATGTTAGGTCTAGGTTAGGCCTGGGATTAGCCCGCATCAGACTCATACTTTTGCATTTTTCGCATACTTGTTGAACAGATCCCGGGATTTTTCTGGTTTGGATCGCGTGGTAATGTGGTATCACACTGAAACAGTCCAATAAACCCGGTTTCGATCAATATCTTAGGGGATAACTCATGTTAGGTCTAGGTTAGGCCAGGGAATTGCCCTCATCAGACTCATACTTTCGCATTCTTCACATACTTGTTGAACAGATCCTGGGTTATTTCTGGTTTGGATCATGTAGTAATGTCGTACCACACTGAAACAGTCGATTAAACCAGGTTTCGATCAATATTCCAGATGATAACGCATGTTAGGTCTGGATTAGGTCTAGGATTTGCCCTCATCTGGCTCATACTTTCGCATATTTCTCATACCTGTTAGCCAGATCCTTTGCTTTTTCTGGATTGGGTCACACAGTAATGTGGTACCACACCGAAACAGTATATTAAACCTGGTTCCGATTAATATTTTAGAGGATAACACTGGTTATGTCTGGGTTAGTTCTAGCATTTGCTATCATCTGGCTCATACTTTCGCGTTTTTCGCATACTTGTTGGACAGATCCTGGGTTTTTTCTGGTTTGGATAACGTAGAAATTTGGTACCACACTGAATCAGTCAATAAAGGCTGGTTCCGATTAGTATTTTAGAGGATAACGCCGGTTATGACTGGGTTAGTTCTGGTATTTGACCTCATCTGGCTCGTACTTTCGCATTTTTCACTTACTTGTTGGTCAGATCTCGGGTTTTTTGTGGTTTGGATCCCGTCGTAATGTGGTTCCACACCGAAGCAGTCAATTAAACCTGGTTGCGATTAATATTTTGGAGGATAACGCTGGTTATGTTTGGGTTAGTTCTGGTATTTGCAATCATCAGGCACATACTTTCGCATTTTTCGCATACTTGTTGGGCAGATCCTGGGTTTTCCCTGGTTTGGATACCGTAGTAATGTGGTACCACACCGAAACAGTCAACTAAACCTGGTTGCGGTTAATATTTTTGAGGATAACGCCGGTTATGTCTGGGTTAGGTCTGGTATTTGCCCTCATGTGGCTCGTACTTTCGCATTTTTCGCATACTTGTTGGCCAGATCCTGGGCTTTTTCTGGCTTGGATCACGTAGTAATGTGGTACCACACTGAAACAGTCAATCAAGTCTGGCTCCGATTAATAGTTTGGAGGATAACGCTGGTTACGTTTGGGTTTGTTCTGGTATTAGCAATCATCTCGCTCGTACATTCGCACTTTTCGCATACTTGTTGGCCTGATCCTGGGCTTTTTCTGGCTTGGATCACGTGGTAATGTGGTACCACACTTTCAATAAAAGCTGGTTCCGATTAGTATTTTAGAGGATAACGCTGGTTATGGCTGGGTTAATTCTGGTACTTGCAATTATCTGGCTCATACTTTCGCGTTTTTCGCATACTTGTTGGCCGGATCGTGGGCTTTTTCTGGTTAGGAGCACGTAGTAATGCGGTACCACACCGGAACAATCAATTAAAGCTGGATGCGATTAGTATTTTAGAGGATAACGCCGGTTATGTCTCGGTTAGGTCTGGGATTTGCCCTCATCTGGCTCGTACTTTCGGTCTTTTCGCATACTTGTTGGCCAGATTCTGGGTTTTTTCTGATTTGGATCAGGTAGTAATGTGGTACCACACCGAAACAGTCAATTAATCCCGGTTGCGATTAATATTTTAGAGGATAACGCCGGTTATATCTCGATTAGGTCTGGTATTTGCCCTCATCTGGCTCGTAATTTCGCATTTTTCGCATACTTGTTGGCCAGATCCTGGCCTTTTTCTGGCTTTGACAACGCAGTAATGTGGTACCACACCGAAACAGTCAATTAATCCCGGTTGCGATTAATATATTGGAGGATAACGCCGGTTATGTCTGGGTTAGTTTTGGTATTTGCCGTCATCTGGCTCGTACTTTCGCATTTTTCGCATACATGATGGCCAGATCCTGGCCTTTTTCTGGCTTGGACCACGTAGTAATGTGGTACCACACCGAAACAGTCAATTAATCCCGGTTGCGATTAATATTTTAGAGGATAACGCCGGTTATATCTCGGTTAGGTCTGGAACTTGCCCTCATCTGGCTCGTACTTTCGCATTTTGCGCACACTTGTTGGCCAGATCCTGGGTTTTTTCTGGTTCGAATCACGTAGTAACGCGGTACCACACCGAAACAGTCAATTAATACTGGTTGCGATTAATATTTTAGAGGAAAACGCCGGTTATGTCTGGGATAGTTCTGGTATTTGCAATCATCTGGCTCATACTTTCGCATTTTTCGCATACTTGTTGGCCGGATCGTGGCCATTTTCTGGTTTGGATCACGTAGTAATGCGGTACCACACCGAAACAATCAATTAAACCTGGTTGCGATTAATATATTGGAGGATAACGCCGGTTATGTCTGGGTTAGTTCTGGTATTTGCCCTCATCTGGCTCGTAATTTCGCATTTTTCGCAAACTTGTTGGCCAGATCCTGGCCTTTTTCTGGCTTTGACAACGCAGTAATGTGGTACCACACCGAAACAGTCAATTAATCCTGGTTGCGATTAATATTTTAGAGGATAACGCCGGTTATGTCTGGTTAAGTTCTGGTATTTGCCCTCATCTGGCTCGTACTTTCGCGTTTTTCGCATACTTGTTGGCCAGACCCTGGTCTTTTTCTGGTTTGGATCACGTAGTAATACGGTACCACACCGAAACAGTAAATTAAACCTGGTTGCGATTAGTATTTTGGAGGATAACGCCGGTTACGTCTCCGTTAGTTCCGGTATATGCAATTATCTGGCTCACACTTTCGCGTTTTTCGCATACTTGTTGCGCAGATCCTGTGTTTTTTCTGGTTTGGATCACGTAGTAACGCGGTACCACACCGAAGCAGTCAATTAATCCTGGTTGCGATTAATATCTTAGAGGTTAACGCCGGTTATGTCTCGGTTAGGTCTGGGATATGCCCTCATCTGGCTCGTACCTTCGCACTTTTTGCATACTTGTTGGCCAGATCCTGGCCTTTTTCCGGCTTGGACCACGTAGTAATGTGGTACCACACTGAAACAGTCAATAAAAGCTGGTTCCGATTAATAGTGTGGAGGTTAACGCTGGTTACGTTTGGGTCAGTTCTGGTATTAGCAATCATCTGGCTCGTACTTTCGCATTTCTCGCATACTTGTTTTTCAGATCCTGGCCTTCTTCTGGCTTGGACCACGTAGTAATGCGGTACCGCAACGAAAGAGTCAATTAAACCTGGTTGTGGTTAATATTTTAGAGGAAAACGCCGGTTATGTTTGGGTTAGGTCTGGGATTTGCCCTCATCTGGCTCGTACTTTCGCATTTTTCGCATACTTGTTGGCCAGATCCTGGGCTTTTTCTGGTTTGGATCACGTAGTAACGCGGTACCACACTGAAACAGTCAATTAAACCTGGTTGTGATTAATATTTTAGAGTAAAACGCCGGTTAAGTCTGGGTTAGTTCTGGGATTTGCCCTCCTCTGGCTCGTACTTTCGCATTTTTCGCATACTTGTTGGTCAGATCCTGGGCTTTTTCTGGTTTGAATAACGTAGTAATGTGGTACCACACTGAAACAGTCAATAAAAGCTGGTTCCGATTAATAGTTTGGAGGATAACGCTTGTTACGTTTGTGTTAGTTCTCTTATTAGCAATCATCTGGCTCGTACTTTCGCATCTTTGGCATACTTGTTGGCCAGGTGCTGGCCTTTTTCCGGCTTGGACCACGTAGTAATGTGGTACCACAACGCAACAGTCAGTAATACCTGGTTGCGATTAATATTTTAGAGGATAACGGCGGTTATGTCTCGGTTAGGTCTGGAATTTGCCCTCATCTGGCTCGAGCTTTCGTATTTTTTGCATACTTGTTGGCCAGATCCTAGGCTTTTTCTGGTTTGGATCACGAACTAATGTGGTACCACACTGGAACAGTCAATAGAAGCTGGTTCCGATAGTATTTTAGAGGATAACACTGGTTATGTCTGGGTTAGGTCTGGGATTTGCCCTCATCTGACTTGTACTTTCGCATTTTTCGCATACTTGTTGGCCAGATCCTGGCCATTTTCTGGTTTGGATCACGTAGTAATGCGGTACCACACCGAAACAGTCAATTAAACCTGGTTGCGATTAATATTTTAGAGGATAACGCAGGTTATGTCTGGGTTAGGTCTGGGATTTGCCCTCATCTGGATCGTACTTTCGCATTTTTCGCATACTTACTGGCCAGATCCTGGCCTTTTTCTGGCTTGGACCACGTAGTAATGTGGTACCACACTGAAACAGTCAACTAAACCTGGTTGCGATTAATATTTTAGAGGATAACGCCGGTTATGTCTAGGTTAGGTCTGGTATTTGCCGTCATCTGGCTCGTGCTATCGCACTTTTCGCATACTTGTTGCCCAGATCCTGCCCTTTTTCTGGTTTGGATCACGTAGTAATGTGGTACCACACTGAAACAGTCAATTAAACCTGGTTGCGATTAATATTTTTGAGGATAACGCCGGTTATGTCTAGGTTAGTTCTGGTATTACCAACCATCTGGCTCATATTTTCGCATTTTTCGCTTACTTGTCGGGCTGATCCTGGGTTTTTTGTGGTTTGGATACCGTCGTAATGTGGTTCCACACCGAAACAGTCAATTAAACCTGGTTGCGATTAATATTTTACATGATAACGCCGGTTAACTCTTGGTTAGTTCTAGTATTTGCCGTCATCTGTCTCATACTTTCGCATTTTTCGCATACTTGTCGGCCAGATCCAGGGCTTTTTCTGGTTTGGATCACGTACAAATGCGGTACCACACCGAAACAGTCAATTAAACCTGGTTGCGATTAATATTTTAGAGGATAACGCCGGTTACGTCTCGGTTAGGTCTGGGATTTGCCATCATCTGGCTCGTGCTTTCGTATTTTTCGCATACTTGTTGGCCAGATCCTAGGCTTTTTCTGGTTTGGATCACGTACTAATGTGGTACCACACTGGAACAGTCAATAGAAGCTGGTTCCGAATAGTATTTTTGATTATAACGCCGGTTATGTCTGGGTTACGTCTGGTATTTGCCCTCATCTGGCTCGTACTTTCGCATTTTTCGCATACTTGCTGGCCAGATCCTGGCCTTTTTCTGGCTTGGACCACGTAGTAATGTGGTACCACACCGAAACAGTCAGTTAAACCTGGTTGCGATTAATATTTTAGAGTATAACGCCGGTTATGTCTGGGTTAGGTCTGGTATTTGCCCTCATCTGGCTCGTACTATCGCACTTTTCGCAATACTTGTTGCCCAGATGCTGCACATTTTCTGGTTTGGAACACGTAGTAATGCGGTACCACACCGAAACAGTCAACTAAACCTGGTTGCGACTAATATTTTAGAGGATAACGCCGGTTATGTCTCGGTTAGGTCTGGGATATGCCTTCATCTGGCTCGTACTTTCGCATTGTTCGCATACTTGTTGGCCAGATCGTGGGCTTTTTCTGGCTTGGATCACGTAGTAATGTGGTACCACACTGTCAATAAAAGCTGGTTCCGATTAGTATTTTAGAGGATAACGCTGGTTATGTCTGGGATAGTTCTGGTATTTGCAATCATCTGGCTCGTACTTTCGCATTTTTGGCATACTTGCTGGCCTGGTCCTGGCCTTTTCCCGGCTAGGACCACGTAGTAATGTGGTACCACACCGAAACAGACAGTTATACCTGGTTCCGATTAATATTTTAGAGGAAAACGCCGGTTATGTCTGGGTTAGTTCTGGCATTTGCCCTCATCTGTCTCATACTTTCGCGTTTTTCGCATACTTGTTGGCCAGATCCTGTCCCTTTTCTGGTTTGGATCACGTAGTAATGTGGTACCACACTGAAACAGTCAATTAATCCCGGTTGCGATTAATATTTTAGAGGATAACGCCGGTTATATCTCGGTTAGGTCTGGGATTTGCCCTCATCTGGCTCGTACTTTCGCATCTTTCGCATACTTGCTGGCCAGATCCTGGCCTTTTTCTGGCTTGGACCTCGTAGTAATGTGGGACCACACTGAAACAGTCAATTAAACCCGGTTCCGATTAATATTTTAGAGGATAACGCCGGCTATGTCTGGGTTAGGTCTGGTATTTGCCCTCATCTGGCTCGTACTATCGCACTTTTCGCAATACTTGTTGCCCAGATACTGCACTTTTTCTCGTTTGGAACACGTAGTAATGCGGTACCACACCGAAACAGTCAACTAAACCTGGTTGCGACTAATATTTTAGAGGATAACGCCGGTTATGTCTCGGTTAGGTCAGGGATATGCCCTCATCTGGCTCGTACTTTCGCATTGTTCGCATACTTGTTGGCCAGATCGTGGGCTTTTACTGGCTTGGATCACGTAGTAATGTTGTACCACACTGTCAATAAAAGCTGGTTCCGATTAGTATTTTAGAGGATAACGCTGGTTATGTCTGGGTTAGTTCTGGTATTTGCAATCATCTGGCTCGTACTTTCGCATTTTTGGCATACTTGTTGGCCTGGTCCTGGCCTTTTCCCGGCTATGACCACGTAGTAATGTGGTACCACACCGAAACAGACAGTTATACCTGGTTCCGATTAATATTTTAGAGGAAAACGCCGGTTATGTCTGGGTTAGTTCTGGCATTTGCCCTCATCTGTCTCATACTTTCGCGTTTTTCGCATACTTGTTGGCCAGATCCTGTCCCTTTTCTGGTTTGGATCACGTAGTAATGTGGTACCACACTGAAACAGTCAATTAATCCCGGTTGCGATTAATATTTTAGAGGATAACGCCGGTTATATCTCGGTTAGGTCTGGGATTTGCCCTCATCTGGATCGTACTTTCGCATTTTTCGCATACTTACTGGCCAGATCCTGGCCTTTTTCTGGCTTGGACCACGTAGTAATGTGGTACCACACTGAAACAGTCAACTAAACCTGGTTGCGATTAATATTTTAGAGGATAACGCCGGTTATGTCTAGGTTAGGTCTGGTATTTGCCGTCATCTGGCTCGTGCTATCGCACTTTTCGCATACTTGTTGCCCAGATCCTGCCCTTTTTCTGGTTTGGATCACGTAGTAATGTGGTACCACACTGAAACAGTCAATTAAACCTGGTTGCGATTAATATTTTTGAGGATAACGCCGGTTATGTCTAGGTTAGTTCTGGTATTACCAACCATCTGGCTCATATTTTCGCATTTTTCGCTTACTTGTCGGGCTGATCCTGGGTTTTTTGTGGTTTGGATACCGTCGTAATGTGGTTCCACACCGAAACAGTCAATTAAACCTGGTTGCGATTAATATTTTACATGATAACGCCGGTTAACTCTTGGTTAGTTCTAGTATTTGCCGTCATCTGTCTCATACTTTCGCATTTTTCGCATACTTGTCGGCCAGATCCAGGGCTTTTTCTGGTTTGGATCACGTACAAATGCGGTACCACACCGAAACAGTCAATTAAACCTGGTTGCGATTAATATTTTAGAGGATAACGCCGGTTACGTCTCGGTTAGGTCTGGGATTTGCCATCATCTGGCTCGTGCTTTCGTATTTTTCGCATACTTGTTGGCCAGATCCTAGGCTTTTTCTGGTTTGGATCACGTACTAATGTGGTACCACACTGGAACAGTCAATAGAAGCTGGTTCCGAATAGTATTTTTGATTATAACGCCGGTTATGTCTGGGTTACGTCTGGTATTTGCCCTCATCTGGCTCGTACTTTCGCATTTTTCGCATACTTGCTGGCCAGATCCTGGCCTTTTTCTGGCTTGGACCACGTAGTAATGTGGTACCACACCGAAACAGTCAGTTAAACCTGGTTGCGATTAATATTTTAGAGTATAACGCCGGTTATGTCTGGGTTAGGTCTGGTATTTGCCCTCATCTGGCTCGTACTATCGCACTTTTCGCAATACTTGTTGCCCAGATGCTGCACATTTTCTGGTTTGGAACACGTAGTAATGCGGTACCACACCGAAACAGTCAACTAAACCTGGTTGCGACTAATATTTTAGAGGATAACGCCGGTTATGTCTCGGTTAGGTCTGGGATATGCCTTCATCTGGCTCGTACTTTCGCATTGTTCGCATACTTGTTGGCCAGATCGTGGGCTTTTTCTGGCTTGGATCACGTAGTAATGTGGTACCACACTGTCAATAAAAGCTGGTTCCGATTAGTATTTTAGAGGATAACGCTGGTTATGTCTGGGATAGTTCTGGTATTTGCAATCATCTGGCTCGTACTTTCGCATTTTTGGCATACTTGCTGGCCTGGTCCTGGCCTTTTCCCGGCTAGGACCACGTAGTAATGTGGTACCACACCGAAACAGACAGTTATACCTGGTTCCGATTAATATTTTAGAGGAAAACGCCGGTTATGTCTGGGTTAGTTCTGGCATTTGCCCTCATCTGTCTCATACTTTCGCGTTTTTCGCATACTTGTTGGCCAGATCCTGTCCCTTTTCTGGTTTGGATCACGTAGTAATGTGGTACCACACTGAAACAGTCAATTAATCCCGGTTGCGATTAATATTTTAGAGGATAACGCCGGTTATATCTCGGTTAGGTCTGGGATTTGCCCTCATCTGGCTCGTACTTTCGCATCTTTCGCATACTTGCTGGCCAGATCCTGGCCTTTTTCTGGCTTGGACCTCGTAGTAATGTGGGACCACACTGAAACAGTCAATTAAACCCGGTTCCGATTAATATTTTAGAGGATAACGCCGGCTATGTCTGGGTTAGGTCTGGTATTTGCCCTCATCTGGCTCGTACTATCGCACTTTTCGCAATACTTGTTGCCCAGATACTGCACTTTTTCTCGTTTGGAACACGTAGTAATGCGGTACCACACCGAAACAGTCAACTAAACCTGGTTGCGACTAATATTTTAGAGGATAACGCCGGTTATGTCTCGGTTAGGTCAGGGATATGCCCTCATCTGGCTCGTACTTTCGCATTGTTCGCATACTTGTTGGCCAGATCGTGGGCTTTTACTGGCTTGGATCACGTAGTAATGTTGTACCACACTGTCAATAAAAGCTGGTTCCGATTAGTATTTTAGAGGATAACGCTGGTTATGTCTGGGTTAGTTCTGGTATTTGCAATCATCTGGCTCGTACTTTCGCATTTTTGGCATACTTGTTGGCCTGGTCCTGGCCTTTTCCCGGCTATGACCACGTAGTAATGTGGTACCACACCGAAACAGACAGTTATACCTGGTTCCGATTAATATTTTAGAGGAAAACGCCGGTTATGTCTGGGTTAGTTCTGGCATTTGCCCTCATCTGTCTCATACTTTCGCGTTTTTCGCATACTTGTTGGCCAGATCCTGTCCCTTTTCTGGTTTGGATCACGTAGTAATGTGGTACCACACTGAAACAGTCAATTAATCCCGGTTGCGATTAATATTTTAGAGGATAACGCCGGTTATATCTCGGTTAGGTCTGGGATTTGCCCTCATCTGGCTCGTACTTTCGCATTTTTCCCATACTTGGTGGCCAGATCCTGGGTTTTTTCTGATTTGGATCACGTAGTAACGCGGTACCACACCGAAACAGTCAATTAATACTGGTTGCGATTAATATTTTAGAGGATAACGCTGGTTATGTCTGGGTTAGTTCTGGTATTTGCTATCATCTGGCTCATACTTTCGCGTTTTTCGCATACTTGTTGGCCAGATCCTGGTTTTTTCTGGTTTGGATCACGTAGTAATGTGGTACCACACTGAAACAGTCAATAGAAGCTCCGATTATTAGTTTGGAGGATAACGCTGGTTACGTTTGGGTTAGTTCTGGTATTTGCAATCATCTGGCTCATACTTTCGCGTTTTTCGAACACTTGTTGGCCAGATCCTGGCCTTTTTCTGGCTTGGACCACGTAGTAATGTGGTACCACACTGAAACAGTCAATTAATCCCGGTTGCGATTAATATTTCAGAGGATAACGCCGGTTATATCTCGGTTAGGTCTGGAACTTGCCCTCATCTGGCTCGTACTTTCGCATTTTTCGCATACTTGTTGGCCAGATCCTGGGTTTTTTCTGGTTTGAATCACGTAGTAACGCGGTACCACACCGAAACAGTCAATTAATACTGGTTGCGATTAACATTTTAGAGGATAACGCTGGTTACGTTTGGGTTAGTTCTGGTATTTGCAATCATCTGGCTCATACTTTCGCATTTTTCGCATACTTGTTGGCCGGATCCTGGCCATTTTCTGGTTTGGATCACGTAGTAATGCGGTACCACACCGAAACAATCAATGAAACCTGGTTGCGATTAATTTATTGGAGGATAACGCCGGTTATGTCTGGGTTAGGTCTGGTATTTGCCCTCATCTGGCTCGTACTTTCGCATTTTTCGCATATATGATGGCCAGATCCTGGCCTTTTTCTGGCTTGGACCACGTAGTAACACCGGTACCACACCGAAACAGTCAATTAAACCTGGTTGTGATTAATATTTTAGAGGAAAACGCCGGTTATGTCTGGGTTTGTTCTGGTATTTGCCCTCATCTGGCTCGTAATTTCGCATTTTTGGCATACTTGCTGGCCTGGTCCTGGCCTTTTCCCGGCTAGGACCACGTAGTAATGTGGTACCACACCGAAACAGACAGTTATACCTGGTTCCGATTAATATTTTAGAGGAAAACGCCGGTTATGTCTGGGTTAGTTCTGGCATTTGCCCTCATCTGTCTCATACTTTCGCATTTTTCGCATACTTCTTGGCCAGATCCTAGGCTTTTTCTGGTTTGGATCACGTACTAATGTGGTACCACACTGGAACAGTCAATTAATCCTGGTTGCGATTAATATTTTAGAGGATAACGCAGGTTATGTCTGGGTTAGGTCTGGTATTTGCCCTCATCTGGCACGTACTTACGCATTTTTCGCATACTTGTTGGCCAGATCCTGGCCTTTTTCCGGCTTGGACCACGTAGTAATGTGGTACCACACCGAAACAGTCAGTTAAACCTGGTTGCGATTAATATTTTAGATGATAACGCCGGTTATGTCTAGGTTAGGTCTGGTATTTGCCCTCATCTGGCACGTACTTTCGCATTTTTCGCATACTTCTTGGCCAGATCCTAGGCTTTTTCTGGTTTGGATCACGTACTAATGTGGTACCACACTGGAACAGTCAATTAATCCTGGTTGCGATTAATATTTTAGAGGATAACGCAGGTTATGTCTGGGTTAGGTCTGGTATTTGCCCTCATCTGGCACGTACTTACGCATTTTTCGCATACTTGTTGGCCAGATCCTGGCCACTTCCTGGCTTTGACAACGTAGTAATGCGGTACCACACCGAAACAGTCAATTAAACCTGGTTGCGATTAATATTTTAGAGGATAACGCAGGTCATGTCTGGGTTAGGTCTGGGATTTGCCCTCATCTGGCTCGTACTTTCGCACTTTTCGCTTACTTGCCGGGCAGATCCTGGTTTTTTTGTGGTTTGGATACCGTCGTAATGTGGTTCCACACCGAAACAGTCAATTAAACCTGGTTGCGATTAATATTTTACAGGATAACGACGGTTAAGTCTTGGTTAGTTCTAGTATTTGCCGTCATCTGTCTCATACTTTCGCATTTTTCGCATACTTGTTGGCCAGATCCAGGGCTTTTTCTGGTTTGGATCGCGTACTAATGCGGTACCACACCGAAACAGCAAATTAAACCTGGTTGCGTTTAATATTTTAGAGGATAACGCCGGTTACGTCTTGGTTAGCTCTAGTAGTTGCCCTCATCTGGCTCGTACTTTCGCATTTTTCGCTTACTTGCCGGGCAGATCCTGGGTTTTTTGTCGTTTGGATACCGTCGTAATGTGGTTCACACCGAAACAGTCAATTAAACCTGGTTGCGATTAATATTTTACAGGATAACGACGGTTAAGTCTTGGTTAGTTCTAGTATTTGCCGTCATCTGTCTCATACTTTCGCATTTTTCGCATACTTGTTGGCCAGATCCAGGGCTTTTTCTGGTTTGGATCACGTAGTAATGTGGTAACACTCTGAAACAGTCAATTAAACCTGGTTGCGATTAATATTTTTGAGGATAACGCCAGTTATGTCTGGGTTAGTTCTGGTATTTCCAACCATCCGGCTCATACTTTCGCATTTTTCGCTTACTTGCGGGGCAGATCCTGGCCTTTTTCTGGCTTGGACCACGTAGTAATGCGGTACCACACCGAAACAGTTAATCATACCTGGTTGCGATTAATATTTTAGTGGATAACGCTGGTTATGTCTAGATTAGTTTTGGTATTTGCCCTCATCTGGCTCGTACTTTCGCATTTTTCGCATACTTGTTGGCCAGATCTCGGGTTTTTTGTGGCTTGGATCCCGTAGCAATGTGGTGCCACACTGAAACAGTCAATTAAACCTGGTTGCGGTTAATATTTTTGGGGATAACGCCGGTTATGTCTGGGTTACTTCTGGTATTTCCAACCATCCGGCTCATACTTTCGCTTCGCTCGCATACTTGTTGGCCAGATGCTGGGTTTTTTCTGGTTTGGATCCCGCAATAATGATGTTGCACACCGGAACAGTCAATTAAACCTGGTTTCGATTAACATTTTAGAGGATAACGCCGGTTAAGTCTTGGTTAGTTCTAGTATTTGCCGTCATCTGTCTCATACTTTCGCATTTTTCGCATACTTGTTGGCCAGATCCTGGCTTTTTTCTGGTTTGGATCACGTAGTAATACGGTACCACACCGAAACAGTAAATTAAACCTGGTTGCGATTAATATTTTAGAGGATAACGCCGGTTACGTCTTGGTTAGGTCTGGTATTTGCCCTCATGTGGCTCGTACTTTCGCATTTTTCACTTACTTGTTCGCCAGATCTCGGGTTTTCTGTGGTTTGGCTCCCGTCGTAATGTGGTTCCACACCGAAACAGTCAATTAACCCTGGTTGCGATTAATATTTTGGAGGACAGCGCTGGTTATGTTTGGGTTAGTTCTGGTATTTGCAATCATCAGGCACATACTTTCGCATTTTTCGCATACTTGTTGGGCAGATCCTGGCCTTTTTCTGGTTTGGATCACGTAGTAATGTGGTACCACACTGAAACAGTCATTTAAACCTGGTTGCGATTAATATTTTTCAGGATAACGCCGGTTATGTCTGGGTTAGGTCTGGTATTTGCCCTCATCTGGCTCGTACTTTCGCATTTTTCGCATACTTGTTGGCCAGATCTCGGGTTTTTTGTGGCTTGGATCCCGTAGTAATGTGGTACCACACTGAAACAGTCATTTAAACCTGGTTGCGATTAATATTTTTCAGGATAACGCCGGTTATGTCTGGGTTAGGTCTGGGTTTGCCCTCATCTGGCTCGTACTTTCGCATTTTTCGCATACTTGTTGGCCAGATCCTGGGCTTTTTCTGGTTTGGATCACGTGGTAGAGTAGTACCACACTGAAACAGTCAATTAAATCTAGGTTCGATCAATATTACAGGGGATAACACCTGTTAGGTCAGGGTTACGTCTTGTATTTCCAATCATCTGCCTCATACTTTCGCATTTTTCGCACACTTGTTGTCGTGATCCTGGGCTTTTTGTTGGTTAGTATCACGTATTAATGTGGTGCCACACTGAAATAGTCAATTCAACCTGGATTGGATGAATATTTTAGAGGATAGCACCGGTTAGGTCTGGGTTAGGTCTGGTATTTGCCACCATCTAGCTCATACTTTCGCATTTTTGGCATAATTGTTGGCTAGATCCTGGGCTATTTGTGACTGGCATCACGTAGTAATGCGGTACCACACTGAAACAGTCAATTAAACCTGGTTCCGATTAATATTTTCGAGGATAACGCCGGTTATGCCAGGGTTACGTCTTGTATTTGCAATCATCTGCCTCATACTTTCGCATTTTTCGCATACGTGTTGTCCAGATCGTGGGCTTTTTGTTGGTTAGTATCACGTATTAATGTGGTACCACACTGAAATAGTCAATAAAACGTGGTTCCGATTAATATTTTAGAGGATAACTCCGGTTATGTCTGGGTTAGATGTGGTATTTGTCATCATCCAGCTCATACTTTCACATTTTTGGCATACTTGTTGGCCAGATCCTGGGCTGTTTCTAATTTGGATCACGTACAAATGTGGTGCCACACTGAAACAGTCAATTAAACCTGGTTCCGATTAATATTTTAAAGGATAACGCCGGTTATGTCTGGGTTAGATCTGGTATTTGCAATCATCTGGCTCATACATTCGCGTTTTTCGCATACTTGTTGGCCAGATCCTGGGATTTTTCTGGTTTGGGTCACGTAGAAATGTAGTACCACACTGAGACAGTCAATAAAAGCTGGTTCCGATTACTATTTTAGTGGAGAACGCCGGTTATGCCTGGGTTAAGTCTGGTAATTGCATCATCTGCCTTATACTTTCGCATTTTTCGCATACTTGTTGGCCAGATCCTGGGCTTTTTCTGGTTTGGATCGCGTAGTAGAGTAGTACCACACCGAAAAAGTCAATTAAACCTGGGTGAGATTAATATTTTAGAGGATAACGCCGGTTATGTCAAGGTTAGTTCTGGTATTTGCATTCATCTGGCTCATACTTTCGCATTTTTCGCATACTTGTTGGCCATATCTTGGGTTTTTTCTGGTTTGGATCACGTAGTAATGTGGTGCCACACTGTAACAGTCAATTAAACCTGGTATCGATCAATATTTCAGGGGATAAAACCGGTTAGGTCAGGGTTACGTCTTGTATTTGCAATCATCTACCTCATACTTTCGCATTTTTCGCATACTTGTTGTCCAGATCCTGGGCTTTTTGTTGGTTAGTATCACGTAGTAATGCGGTACCACACCGAAAAAGTCAATTAAACCTGGTTCCGATAAATACTTTAGAGGATAACGCTGTTTATGGCTGGGTTAGTTCTGGTATTTGCCCTCATCTCGCTCGTTCATTCGCATTTTTCGCATACTTGCTGGCCAGATCCTGGCCTTTTTCAGGTTTGGATCACGCAGTAATGCGGTACCACACAGAAAATGTCAATTAAACCTGGTTGCGATTAATATTTTAGAGGATAACTCCGGTTATGTCTCGGTTAGGTCTGGGATTTGCCCTCCTCTGGCTCGTCCTTTCGCATTTTTGGATACGTGTTGGCCAGATCCCGGCCTTTTTCTGGCTTAGACCACGTAGTAATGCGGTACCACACAGCAACAGTCTATTAAACCTGGTTCCGATAAATATTTTAGAGGATAACGTTGGTTATGTCTGGGTTAGTTCTGGTATTTGCAATGATCTAACTCATACTTTCTCATTTTTCACATACTTGTTGGCCAGATCCTGGGCTTTTTCTGGTTTGGATCCCGTAGTAATGTGGTTCCACACCGAAACAGTCAATGAAATCTGGTTGCGATTACTATCTTAGAGGATAACGCCGTTTATGTCTTGGTTAGGTCTGGTATTTGCCCTCATCTAGCTCGTACTTTCGCATTTTTCGCATACTTGTTGGCCAGATCCTGGGCTTTTTCTGGTTCGGATCACGTAGTAATATGGCACCACACTGAAACAGTCAATTAAATCTGGTTTCGATCAATATTTCAGGGGATAACACCGGTTATGTCTCGGTTAGGTCTAGGATTTGCCCTCATCTGGCTCGTACTTTCGCATTTTTCGCATACTTGTTGGCCAGATCCTGTCCTCTTGCTGGTTTGGATCACGTAGTAATGCGGTACCACACTGAAACGGACAATAGAAGCTGGTTCCGATTAATATTTTAGAGGAGAACGCCGGTTATGCCTTGGTTAGGTCTGGTATTTGCAATCGTCTGGCTCATACATTCGCATTTTTCGCGTACTTGTTGGCCAGATCCTGGATTTTTTCTGGTTTGGATCCCGTAGTAATGTGGTTCCACACCGAAACAGTCAATGAAATCTGGTTGCGATTAATATTTTAGAGGATAACGCCGGTTATGTCTCGGTTAGGTCTGGGATTTGCCCTCATCTGGCTCGTACTTTCGCATTTTGCGCATTCTTGTTGGCCCGATCCTGGGCTTTTTCTGGTTCGGATCACGTAGTAATGCGGTACCACACCGAAAAAATCAATTAAACCTTGTTCCGATAAATATTTTAGAGGATAACGCCGGTTATGTCAAGGTTAGTTCTGGTATTTGCATTCATCTGCCTCATACTTTCGCATTTTTCGCATACTTGTTGTCCAGATCCTGGGCTTTTTGTTGGTTAGTATCACGTATTAATGTGGTGCCACACTGAAATAGTCAATTCAACCTGGATTAGATGAATATTTTAGAGGATAGCACCGGTTAGGTCTGGGTTAGGTCTGGTATTTGCCATCATCTAGCTCATACTTTCGCATTTTTGGCATAATTGTTGGCTAGATCCTGGGCTATTTGTGACTGGGATCACGTAGTAATGTGGTACCACACTGAAACAGTCAATTTAACCTGGTTCCGATTAATATTTTCGAGGATAACGCCGGTTATGCCTGGGTTAGGTCTGGTATTTGCCATCATCTAGCTCATACTTTCACATTTTTGGCATACTTGTTGGCCAGATCCTGGGCTGTTTCTGATTTGGATCACGTACAAATGTGGTACCACACTGAAACAGTCAGTTAAACCTGGTTCCGATTAATATTTTAGAGGATAACGCCGGTTATGACTCGGTTAGGTCTGGGATTTGCCCTCATCTGGCTCGTTCTTTCGCACTTTCGCATACCTGTTGGCCAGATCCTGACATTTTTCTGGCTCGGATCACGTAGTCATATGGTACCACACTGAAACAGTCAGTTAAACCTGGTTCCGATTAATATTTTAGAGGATAACGCCGGTTATGTCTCGTTTACGTCTGGGATTTGCCCTCATCTGGCTCGTACTTTCGCATTTTCACATACTTGTTGGCCAGTTCCTGGGTTTTTACTGGTTTGGGTCACGTAGAAATGTGATACCACTCTGAGACAGTCAATAAAAGCTGGTTCCGATTAATATTTTAACGGAGAACGCCGGTTATGCCAGGGTTAGGTCTGGTATTTGCCCTCATCTGACACGTACTTTCGCATTTTTCCCATACATGTTGGCCAGATCCTGACCTTTTTCTGGCTCGAATCACGTAGTCACATGGTACCACACTGAAACAGTCAATTAAACCTGGTTCCGATTAATATTTTAGAGGATAACGCCGGTTATGTCTGGGTTAGGTCTGGTATTTGTCATCATCTAGCTCATACTTTCGCATTTTTGGCATAATTGTTGGCCAGATCCTGGGCTATTTTTGACTGAGATCACGTACTAATTTGGTACCACACTGAAACAGTCAATTAATCCTGGTTCCGATTAAAATTTTCGAGGATAACGCCGGTTATGTCTGGGTTAGATTTGGTATTTGCAATCGTCTGGCTCATACTTTCGCGTATTTCGCATACTTGTAGGCCAGATCCTGGGATTTTACTGGTTTGGATGCCGTGGTAATGTGGTTCCACACCGAAACAGTCAATTAAACCTAGTTGCGATTAATATTATAGAGGATAACGCAGGCTATGTCTGGGTTAGGTCTGGTATCTGCCCTCATCTGACTCGTACTTTCGCATTTTTCCCATACATGTTGGCCAGATCCGGGCCTTTTTTTGGTTTGGATCACGTAGTAATGCGGTACCACACCGAAACAGTCAATTAAACCTGGTTGCGATTAATATTTTAGAGGATAACGCCGGTTATGACTCGGTTAGGTCTGGGATTTGCCCTCATCTGGCTCGTACTTTCGCATTTTCGCATACCTGTTGGCCAGATCCTGACATTTTTCTGGCTCGGATCACGTAGTCATATGGTACCACGCTGAAACAGTCAATAAAAGCTGGTTCCGATTAATATTTTAGAGGAGAACGCCGGTTATGCCTGGGTTGGGTCTGGTAATTGCAATCATCTGCCTCATACTTTCGCATTTTTCGCATAATTGTTGGTCAGATCCTGGGCTGTTTTTGACTGACATCACGTACTAATGTGGTACCACACTGAAACAGTCAATTAAACCTGGTTCCGATTAATATTTTAGAGGATAACGCCTGTTATGTCTGGGTTAGATCTGGTATTTGCAATCATCTGGCTCATACATTCGCGTTTTTCTAATACTTGCTGGCCAGATCCTGGGATTTTTCTGGTATGGATGCCGTGGTAATGTGGTTCCACACCGAAACAGTCAATTAAACCTGGTTGCGATTAATATTTTAGAGGATAACGCCGGTTATGTCTGGGATAGGTCTGGTAGTTGCCCTCATCTGACTCGTACTTTCGCATTTTTCCCATACATGTTGGCCAGATCCGGGCCTTTTTCTGGTTTGGATCATGTAGTAATGCGGTTCCACACCGAAACAGTCAATTAAACCTGGCTGCGATTAATATTTTAGAGGATAACGCCGGTTATGACTCGGTTAGGTCTGGGATTTGCCCTCATCTGGCTCGTACTTTCGCTCGTAATTTCAAACATCTGCCTCATACTTTCGCATTTTTCGCATACTTGTTGGCCAGATCCTGGGCTTTTTCTGGTTTGGATCACGTAGTAGAGTAGTACCACACTGAAACAGTCAATTAAACCTGGTTTCGATCAATATTTCAGGGGATAACACCGGTTAGTTCAGGGTTACGTCTTGTATTTCCAATCATCTGCCTCATACTTTCGCATTTTTCGCACACTTGTTGTCGTGATCCTGGCCTTTTTCTGCTTTGGATTACGTAGTAGTGCGGTGCCGCACCGAAACAGTCAATTAAATCTGGTTGCGATTAATATTTTAGAGGAAAACGCCGGTTATGTCTGGGTTAGGTCTGGGATTTGCCCTTATCTCGCTCGTTCTTTCGCATTTTTCGCCAACTTGTTGGCCAGATGCTGGGCTTTTTCTGGTTTGGATCACGTAGTAATGCGGTACCACACCGAAAAAGTCAATTAAACCTGGTAGCGATTAATATTTTAGAGGATATCGCTGGTTATGTCTCGGTTAGGTCTGGGATTTGCCCCCATCTGGCTCGTACTTTCGCATTTTCCGCATTCTTGTTGGCCGATCCTGGGCTTTTTCAGGTTTGGATCACGTAGTAATGCGGTACCACACCGAAAAAGTCAATTAAACCTGGTAGCGATTAATATTTTAGAGGATAACGCCCGGTTATGTCTGAGTTAGGTCTGGGATTTGCCCTCATCTGGCTCGTTCTTTCGCATAGTTCGCATACTTGTTGGCCAGATGCGGGGCTTTTTCTGGTTTGGATCACGTAGTAATGCGATACCACTCTGAAACAGACAATAAAAGCTGGTTCCGATTAATATTTTAGAGGAGATCGCCGGTTATGCCTGGGTTAGGTCTGGTATTTGCCATCATCTAGCACATACTTTCGCATTTTTCGCATACTTGTTGGCCAGATCCTGGGTTTTTGCTGGTTTGGATCCCGTAGTAGTGTGATACCACTCTGAAACAGTCGATTAAACCTGGTTTCGATCAATATTTTAGAGGATAACGCATGTTAGGTCTAGGTTAGCCCTGCGATTTTCACTCATCAGACTCATACTTTCGCATTCTTCACATACTTGTTGAACTGATCCTGGGTTTTTTCTGGATTGCATCACGTAGTAATGAAGTACAACACTGAAACAGTCAATTAAACCTGGTTTCCATCAATATCTTAGAGGACAACGCAAGTTAGGTCTAGGTTATGTCTGGCATTTGCTCTCATCAGGCTCATTCTTTCGCATATTTCTCATACTTGATGGCTAGATCCTGGGCTTTTTCTGGATTGCATCACGTAGTAATGAAGTACAACACTGAAACAGTCAATTAAACCTGGTTTCCATCAATATTTTAGAGGACAACGCAAGTTAGGTCTAGGTAAGGCCTGAGATTTTCACTCATCAGACTCATACTTTCGCAATCTTCACATACTTGTTGAACGGATCCTGGGTTTTTTCTGGTTTGGATCACGTAGTAATGTGGTACCACACTGAAACATTCAATTAAACCTGCTTTTGATCAATATTTTAGAGAATAATTCATGTTAGGTCTAGGTTAGGTCAGGGATTTGCTCTCATCAGGCTCATTCTTTCGCATATTTCTCATACTTGATGGCTAGATCCTGGGCTTTTTCTGGATTGCATCACGTAGTAATGAAGTACAACACTGAAACAGTCAATTAAACCTGGTTTCGATCAATATTTTAGAGAATAATTCATGTTAGGTCTAGGTTAGGTCTGGGATTTGCTCTCATCAGGCTCATTCTTTCGCATATTTCTCATACTTGATGGTTAGATCCTGGGCTTTTTCTGGATTGCATCACGTAGTAATGAAGTACAACACTGAAACAGTCAATTAAACCTGGTTTCCATCAATATTTTAGAGGACAACGCAAGTTAGGTCTAGGTAAGACCTGAGATTTTCACTCATCAGACTCATACTTTCGCAATCTTCACATACTTGTTGGACGGATCCTGGGTTTTTTCTGGTTTGGATCACGTAGTAATGTGGTACTACACTGAAACATTCAATTAAACCTGCTTTTGATCAATATTTTAGAGAATAATTCATGTTAGGTCTAGGTTAGGTCAGGGATTTGCTCTCATCAGGCTCATTCTTTCGCATATTTCTCATACTTGATGGCTAGATCCTGGGCTTTTTCTGGATTGCATCACGTAGTAATGAAGTACAACACTGAAACAGTCAATTAAACCTGGTTTCGATCAATATTTTAGAGAATAATTCATGTTAGGTCTAGGTTAGGTCTGGGATTTGCTCTCATCAGGATCATTCTTTCGCATATTTCTCATACTTGATGGGTAGATCCTGGGCTTTTTCTGGATTGCATCACGTAGTAATGTGGTACCACACTGAAACATTCAATTAAACCTGGTCTTGATAAATATTTTAGAGGATAACGCATGTTAGGTCTGGGTTAGGTCTAGGATTTGCCCTCATCAGGCTCATTCTTTCGCATATTTCTCATACTTGATGGCTAGATCCTGGGCTTTTTCTGGATTGCATCACGTAGTAATGAAGTACAATACTGAAACAGTCAATTAAACCTTTTTTCGATCAATATTTTAGAGAATAATTCATGTTAGGTCTAGGTTAGGTCTGGGATTTGCTCTCATCAGGCTCATTCTTTCGCATATTTCTCATACTTGATGGCTAGATCCTGGGCTTTTTCTGGATTGCATCACGTAGTAATGAAGTACAACACTGAAACAATCAATTAAACTTGGTTTCCATCAATATTTTAGAGGACAACGCATGTTAGGTCTAGGTTAGGCCTGGGATTTGCCCTCATCAGGGTCATACTGTCGCAGTTTTAACATACTTGTTGAACGGATGCTGGGTTTTTTCTGGTTTGTTTCACGTAGTAATGTGGTACCACACTGAAACATTCAATTAGACCTGGTCTTGGTTAATTTTTTTAGAGGATAACGCATGTTAGGTCTGGGTTAGGTCTAGGATTTGCCCTCATCAGGCTCATTCTTTCGCATATTTCTCATACTTGATGGCTAGATCCTGGGCTTTTTCTGGATTGCATCACGTAGTAATGAAGTACAACACTGAAACAGACAATTAAACCTGTTTTCGATCAATATTTTAGAGAATAATTCATGTTAGGTCTAGGTTAGGTCTGGGATTTGCTCTCATCAGGCTCATTCTTTCGCATATTTCTCATACTTGATGGCTAGATCCTGGGCTTTTTCTGGATTGCATCACGTAGTAATGAAGTACAACACTGAAACAGTCAATTAAACCTGGTAGCGATTAATATTTTAGAGGATAACGCCGGTTATGTCTGGGTTAGGTCTGGGATTTGTCCCCATCTGGCTCGTACTTTCGCATTTTGCGCATTCTTGTTGGTCCGATACTGGGCTTTTTCTGGTTTGGATCACGTAGTAATGTGGTACCACACTGAAACAGTCAATTAAACCTGGTTGCGATTATTATTTTAGAGGATAACGCCGGTTATGTCTCGGTTAGGTCTGGGATTTGCCCTCATCAGGCTCATGCTTTCGCATTTTTCGCATACTTGTTGGCCAGATCCTGGGTTTTTTCTGGTTTAGATACCGTAGTAATGTGGTTCCACACCGAAACAGTCAATTAAACCTGATTCCGTGTAATATTTTGGAGGATAACGCCGGTTATGTCAGGGTTTGGTCTGGTATTTGCCATCATCTAGCACATACTTTCGCATTTTTCGCATACTTGAACGGTCCGGTCCTGGTCTTTTTCCGGTTTGGACTACGTAGTAATGTGGTACCACACTGAAAATGTCAATAATACCTGGTTCCGATTAATATTTCAGAGGATAACGCCGGTTATGGCGGGGTTAGGTCTGGTATTTGCCATCATCTGGCTCGTACTTTCGCATTCTTCGCATACTTGTTGGCCAGATCCTGGGTTTTTTCTGGTTTGGATCACGTCGTAATGTGGTACCACACCGAAACAGTCAATTAAACCCGGTTGCGATTAATATTTTTGAGGATACCACCGGTTATGTCTCGGTTAGGTCTGGTATTTGCAATCATCTAGCTCATACTTTCGCATTTTTCGCATACTTGTTGGCCAGATCCTGAGCTTTTTCTGGTTTGGATGACGTAGTAATGTGGTACCACACTGAAACAGTCAATAAATCTGGCTCCGATTAATATTTTAAAGGATAACGCTGGTTACGTCCTGGATACATCTGGTATTTGCAATCATCTGGCTCATACTTTCGCGATTTTCGCATACTTGTTGGCCAGAACCTAGGCTTTTTCTGGTTTGGATCCCGTGGTAATGTGGTTCCACACCGAAACAGTCAATTGAACCTGGTTGCGATTAATATTTTAGAGGATAACGCCGGTTATGTCTGGGTTAGGTCTAGGATCTGCCCTCATCTCGCTCGTTCTTTCGCATTTTTCGCATACTTGTTGGCCAGATGCTGGACTTTTTCTGGTATGGATCACGTAGTGATGCGGTACCACACCGAAAAAGTCAATTAAATCCGTTTGCGATTAATACTTTGGAGGATAACGCCGGCTATGTCCCGGTTAGGTCTGGGATTTGCCCTCATCTGGCTCGTCCTTTCGCACTTTTTGCATACTTGTTGGCCAGATCCTGGCCTTTTAATGGTTTGGATCACGTAGTAATGCGGTACCACACCGAAAAAGTCAATTAAACCTGGTTCCGATAAGTATTTTAGAGGATAACGCTGGTTATGTCTGGGTTAGTTCTGGTATTTGCAATCATCTGGCTCATACCTTCGCATTTTTCGCACACATGTTGGCCAGATCCTGGCCTTTTTCTGGTTGGGATCACGTCGTAATGCGGTGCCACACCGAAACAGTCAATTAAACCTGGTTGCGATTAATATTTTAGAGGATAACGCCGGTTATGTCTGGGTTAGGTCTAGGATATGCCCTCATCTCGCTCGTTCTTGCGCATTTTTCGCATACTTGTTGGCCAGATGCTGGGCTTTTTCTGGTTTGGATCACGTAGTGATGCGGTACCACACCGAAAAAGTCAATTAAATCCGGTTGCGATTTATATTTTGGAGGATAACGCCGGCTATGTCTCGGTTAGGTCTGGGATTTGCCCTCATCTGGCTCGTCCTTTCGCATTTTTGGATACTTGTTGGCCAGATCCCGGCCTTTTTCTTGTTTGGACCACGTAGTAATGCGGTACCACACCGAAACAGTCAATTAAACCTGGTTCCCATAAATATTTTAGAGGATAACGCCGGTTATGTCTGGGTTAGTTCTGGTATTTGCAATCATCTGGCTCATACTTTCGCATTTTTCGCATACTTGTTGGCCAGATCCTGGGTTTTTTCTGGTTTGGATCCCGTAGTAATGCGGTACCACACCGAAAAAGTCAATTTAACCTGGTTCCGATAAGTATTTTAGAGGATAACGCTGGTTATGTCTGGGTTAGTTCTGGTATTTGCAATCATCTGGCTCATACTTTCGCATTTTTCGCATTCTTGTTGGCCAGATCCTGGGTTTTTTCTGGTTTGGATCACGTAGTAATGCGGTGCCACACCGAAAAAGTCAATTAAACCTGGTTCCGATAAATATTTTAAAGGATAACGCTGGTTATGTCCGGGTTAGTTCTGGTATTTGCAATCATCTGGCTCATACTTTCGAATTTTTCGCATACTTGTTGGCCAGATCCTGGCCTTTTTCTGCTTTGGATCACGTCGTAATGTGGTACCACACCGAAACAGTCAATTAAACCCGGTTGCGATTAATATTTTAGAGGATACCACCGGTTATGTCTCGGTTAGGTCTGGTATTTGCAATCATCTAGCTCATACTTTCGCATTTTTCGCATACTTGTTGGCCAGATCCAGAGCTTTTTCTGGTTTGGATGACGTAGTAATGTGGTACCACACTGAAACAGTCAATAAATCTGGCTCCGATTAATATTTTAAAGGATAACGCTGGTTACGTCCGGGATACATCTGGTATATGCAATCATCTGGCTCATACTTTCGCGATTTTCGCATACTTGTTGGCCAGAACCTAGGCTTTTTCTGGTTTGGATCCCGTGGTAATGTGGTTCCACACCGAAGCAGTCAATTGAACCTGGTTGCGATTAATATTTTAGAGGATAACGCCGGTTATGTCTGGGTTAGGTCTAGGATCTGCCCTCATCTCGCTCGTTCTTTCGCATTTTTCGCATACTTGTTGTCCAGATGCTGGACTTTTTCTGGTATGGATCACGTAGTGATGCGGTACCACACCGAAAAAGTCAATTAAATCCGGTTGCGATTAATACTTTGGAGGATAACGCCGGCTATGTCTCGGTTAGGTCTGGGATTTGCCCTCATCTGGCTCGTCCTTTCGCACTATTTGCATACTTGTTGGCCAGATCCTGGTCTTTTAATGGTTTGGATCACGTAGTAATGCGGTACCACACCGAAAAAGTCAATTAAACCTGGTTGCGATTAATATTTTAGAGGATAACGCCGGTTATGTCTGGGTTAGGTCTAGGATATGCCCTCATCTCGCTCGTTCTTTCGCATTTTTCGCATACTTGTTGGCCAGATGCTGGGCTTTTTCTGGTTTGGATCACGTAGTGATGCGGTACCACACCGAAAAAGTCATTTAAATCCGGTTGCGATTAATATTTTGGGGGATAACGCCGGCTATGTCTCGGTTAGGTCTGGGATTTGCCCTCATCTGGCTCGTCCTTTCGCATTTTTGGATACTTGTTGGCCAGATCCCGGCCTTTTTCTTGTTTGGACCACGTAGTAATGCGGTACCACACCGAAACAGTCAATTAAACCTGGTTCCCATAAATATTTTAGAGGATAACGCTGGTTATGTCTGGGTTAGTTCTGGTATTTGCAATTATCTGGCTCATACTTTCGCATTTTTCGCATTCTTGTTGGCCAGATCCTGGGTTTTTTCTGGTTTGGATCACGTAGTAATGCGGTACCACACCGAAAAAGTCAATTAAACCTGGTTCCGATAAATATTTTAAAGGATAACGCTGGTTATGTCTGGGTTAGTTCTGGGATTTGCAAACATCTGGCTCATACTTTCGAATTTTTCGCATACTTTTTGGCCAGATCCTGGCCTTTTTCTGCTTTGGATCACGTAGTAATGCGGTGCCGCACCGAAACAGTCAATTAAATCTGGTTGCGATTAATATTTTAGAGGAAAACGCCGGTTATGTCTGGGTTAGGTCTGGGATTTGCCCATATCTCGCTCGTTCTTTCGCATTTTTCGCGTACTTGTTGGCCAGATGCTGGGCTTTTTCTGGTTTGGATCACGTAGTAATGCGGTACCACACCGAAAAAGTCAATTAAACCTGGTAGCGATTAATATTTTAGAGGATAACGCCGGTTATGTCTGGGTTAGGTCTGGTATTTGCCCTCATCTGGCTCGTACTTTCGCATTTTTCGCATACTTGTTGGCCAGATCCTGGGCTTTTTCTGGTTTGGATCACGTAGTAATGTGGTTCTACACCGAAACAGTCAATTAAACCTGGTTGCGATTAATATTTTAGAGGGTAACGCCGGTTATGCCTAGGTTAGGTCTGGTATTTGCCCTCATCTGGCTCGTACTTTCGCATTTTTCGCATACTTGTTGGCCAGATCTCGGCCCTTTTCTGGTTTGGATCACGTACTAATGCGGTACCAGACCGAAACTGTCAATTAAACCTGGTTGGGATTAATATTTTAGAGGATAACGCCGGTTATGACTCGGTTAGGTCTGGGATTTGCCCTCATCTGGCTCGTACTTTCGCATTTTCGCATACCTGTTGGCCAGATCCTGACATTTTTCTGGCTCGGATCACGTAGTCATATGGTACCACGCTGAAACAGTCAATAAAAGCTGGTTCCGATTAATATTTTAGAGGAGAACGCCGGTTATGCCTGGGTTGGGTCTGGTAATTGCAATCATCTGCCTCATACTTTCGCATTTTTCGCATACTTGTTGGCCAGATCCTGGACTTTTTCTGGTTTGGATCACGTAGTAGAGTAGTACCACACTGAAACAGTCAATTAAACCTGGTTTCGATCAATATTACAGGGGATAACACCTGTTAGGTCAGGGTTACGTCTTGTATTTGCAATCATCTGCCTCATACTTTCGCATTTTTCGCATACTTGTTGTCCAGATCCTGGGCTTTTTGTTGGTTAGTATCACGTATTAATGTGGTACCACACTGAAATAGTCCTTTGAAATGTGGTTCCGATTAATATTTTAGAGGATAACGCCGGTTATGTCTGGGTTAGGTCTGGTATTTGTCATCATCTAGCTCATAGTTTCGCATTTTTGGCATAATTGTTGGTCAGATCCTGGGCTGTTTTTGACTGACATCACGTACTAATGTGGTACCACACTGAAACAGTCAATTAAACCTGGTTCCGATTAATATTTTAGAGGATAACGCCTGTTATGTCTGGGTTAGATCTGGTATTTGCAATCATCTGGCTCATACATTCGCGTTTTTCTAATACTTGTTGGCCAGATCCTGGGATTTTTCTGGTATGGATGCCGTGGTAATGTGGTTCCACACCGAAACAGTCAATTAAACCTGGTTGCGATTAATATTTTAGAGGATAACGCCGGTTATGTCTGGGATAGGTCTGGTAGTTGCCCTCATCTGACTCGTACTTTCGCATTTTTCCCATACATGTTGGCCAGATCCGGGCCTTTTTCTGGTTTGGATCATGTAGTAATGCGGTACCACACCGAAACAGTCAATTAAACCTGGCTGCGATTAATATTTTAGAGGATAACGCCGGTTATGACTCGGTTAGGTCTGGGATTTGCCCTCATCTGGCTCGTACTTTCGCTCGTAATTTCAAACATCTGCCTCATACTTTCGCATTTTTCGCATACTTGTTGGCCAGATCCTGGGCTTTTTCTGGTTTGGATCACGTAGTAGAGTAGTACCACACTGAAACAGTCAATTAAACCTGGTTTCGATCAATATTTCAGGGGATAACACCGGTTAGTTCAGGGTTACGTCTTGTATTTCCAATCATCTGCCTCATACTTTCGCATTTTTCGCACACTTGTTGTCGTGATCCTGGCCTTTTTCTGCTTTGGATTACGTAGTAGTGCGGTGCCGCACCGAAACAGTCAATTAAATCTGGTTGCGATTAATATTTTAGAGGAAAACGCCGGTTATGTCTGGGTTAGGTCTGGGATTTGCCCTTATCTCGCTCGTTCTTTCGCATTTTTCGCCAACTTGTTGGCCAGATGCTGGGCTTTTTCTGGTTTGGATCACGTAGTAATGCGGTACCACACCGAAAAAGTCAATTAAACCTGGTAGCGATTAATATTTTAGAGGATAACGCTGGTTATGTCTCGGTTAGGTCTGGGATTTGCCCCCATCTGGCTCGTACTTTCGCATTTTCCGCATTCTTGTTGGCCGATCCTGGGCTTTTTCAGGTTTGGATCACGTAGTAATGCGGTACCACACCGAAAAAGTCAATTAAACCTGGTAGCGATTAATATTTTTGAGGATAACGCCCGGTTATGTCTGAGTTAGGTCTGGGATTTGCCCTCATCTGGCTCGTTCTTTCGCATAGTTCGCATACTTGTTGGCCAGATGCGGGGCTTTTTCTGGTTTGGATCACGTAGTAATGCGATACCACTCTGAAACAGACAATAAAAGCTGGTTCCGATTAATATTTTAGAGGAGATCGCCGGTTATGCCTGGGTTAGGTCTGGTATTTGCCATCATCTAGCACATACTTTCGCATTTTTCGCATACTTGTTGGCCAGATCCTGGGTTTTTGCTGGTTTGGATCCTGTAGTAGTGTGATACCACTCTGAAACAGTCGATTAAACCTGGTTTCGATCAATATTTTAGAGGATAACGCATGTTAGGTCTAGGTTAGCCCTGCGATTTTCACTCATCAGACTCATACTTTCGCATTCTTCACATACTTGTTGAACTGATCCTGGGTTTTTTCTGGATTGCATCACGTTGTAATGAAGTACAACACTGAAACAGTCAATTAAACCTGGTTTCCATCAATATCTTAGAGGACAACGCAAGTTAGGTCTAGGTTATGTCTGGCATTTGCTCTCATCAGGCTCATTCTTTCGCATATTTCTCATACTTGATGGCTAGATCCTGGGCTTTTTCTGGATTGCATCACGTAGTAATGAAGTACAACACTGAAACAGTCAATTAAACCTGGTTTCCATCAATATTTTAGAGGACAACGCAAGTTAGGTCTAGGTAAGGCCTGAGATTTTCACTCATCAGACTCATACTTTCGCAATCTTCACATACTTGTTGAACGGATCCTGGGTTTTTTCTGGTTTGGATCACGTAGTAATGTGGTACCACACTGAAACATTCAATTAAACCTGCTTTTGATCAATATTTTAGAGAATAATTCATGTTAGGTCTAGGTTAGGTCAGGGATTTGCTCTCATCAGGCTCATTCTTTCGCATATTTCTCATACTTGATGGCTAGATCCTGGGCTTTTTCTGGATTGCATCACGTAGTAATGAAGTACAACACTGAAACAGTCAATTAAACCTGGTTTCGATCAATATTTTAGAGAATAATTCATGTTAGGTCTAGGTTAGGTCTGGGATTTGCTCTCATCAGGCTCATTCTTTCGCATATTTCTCATACTTGATGGCTAGATCCTGGGCTTTTTCTGGATTGCATCACGTAGTAATGAAGTACAACACTGAAACAGTCAATTAAACCTGGTTTCCATCAATATTTTAGAGGACAACGCAAGTTAGGTCTAGGTAAGGCCTGAGATTTTCACTCATCAGACTCATACTTTCGCAATCTTCACATACTTGTTGGACGGATCCTGGGTTTTTTCTGGTTTGGATCACGTAGTAATGTGGTACCACACTGAAACATTCAATTAAACCTGCTTTTGATCAATATTTTAGAGGATAACGCATGTTAGGTCTGGGTTAGGTCTAGGATTTGCCCTCATCAGGCTCATTCTTTCGCATATTTCTCATACTTGATGGCTAGATCCTGGGCTTTTTCTGGATTGCATCACGTAGTAATGAAGTACAATACTGAAACAGTCAATTAAACCTTTTTTCGATCAATATTTTAGAGAATAATTCATGTTAGGTCTAGGTTAGGTCTGGGATTTGCTCTCATCAGGCTCATTCTTTCGCATATTTCTCATACTTGATGGCTAGATCCTGGGCTTTTTCTGGATTGCATCACGTAGTAATGAAGTACAACACTGAAACAATCAATTAAACCTGGTTTCCATCAATATTTTAGAGGACAACGCATGTTAGGTCTAGGTTAGGCCTGGGATTTGCCCTCATCTGGCTCGTACTTTCGCTCGTAATTTCAAACATCTGCCTCATACTTTCGCATTTTTCGCACACTTGTTGTCGTGATCCTGGCCTTTTTCTGCTTTGGATTACGTAGTAGTGCGGTGCCGCACCGAAACAGTCAATTAAATCTGGTTGCGATTAATATTTTAGAGGAAAACGCCGGTTATGTCTGGGTTAGGTCTGGGATTTGCCCTTATCTCGCTCGTTCTTTCGCATTTTTCGCCAACTTGTTGGCCAGATGCTGGGCTTTTTCTGGTTTGGATCACGTAGTAATGCGGTACCACACCGAAAAAGTCAATTAAACCTGGTAGCGATTAATATTTTAGAGGATAACGCTGGTTATGTCTCGGTTAGGTCTGGGATTTGCCCCCATCTGGCTCGTACTTTCGCATTTTCCGCATTCTTGTTGGCCGATCCTGGGCTTTTTCAGGTTTGGATCACGTAGTAATGCGGTACCACACCGAAAAAGTCAATTAAACCTGGTAGCGATTAATATTTTTGAGGATAACGCCCGGTTATGTCTGAGTTAGGTCTGGGATTTGCCCTCATCTGGCTCGTTCTTTCGCATAGTTCGCATACTTGTTGGCCAGATGCGGGGCTTTTTCTGGTTTGGATCACGTAGTAATGCGATACCACTCTGAAACAGACAATAAAAGCTGGTTCCGATTAATATTTTAGAGGAGATCGCCGGTTATGCCTGGGTTAGGTCTGGTATTTGCCATCATCTAGCACATACTTTCGCATTTTTCGCATACTTGTTGGCCAGATCCTGGGTTTTTGCTGGTTTGGATCCCGTAGTAGTGTGATACCACTCTGAAACAGTCGATTAAACCTGGTTTCGATCAATATTTTAGAGGATAACGCATGTTAGGTCTAGGTTAGCCCTGCGATTTTCACTCATCAGACTCATACTTTCGCATTCTTCACATACTTGTTGAACTGATCCTGGGTTTTTTCTGGATTGCATCACGTAGTAATGAAGTACAACACTGAAACAGTCAATTAAACCTGGTTTCCATCAATATCTTAGAGGACAACGCAAGTTAGGTCTAGGTTATGTCTGGCATTTGCTCTCATCAGGCTCATTCTTTCGCATATTTCTCATACTTGATGGCTAGATCCTGGGCTTTTTCTGGATTGCATCACGTAGTAATGAAGTACAACACTGAAACAGTCAATTAAACCTGGTTTCCATCAATATTTTAGAGGACAACGCAAGTTAGGTCTAGGTAAGGCCTGAGATTTTCACTCATCAGACTCATACTTTCGCAATCTTCACATACTTGTTGAACGGATCCTGGGTTTTTTCTGGTTTGGATCACGTAGTAATGTGGTACCACACTGAAACATTCAATTAAACCTGCTTTTGATCAATATTTTAGAGAATAATTCTTGTTAGGTCTAGGTTAGGTCAGGGATTTGCTCTCATCAGGCTCATTCTTTCGCATATTTCTCATACTTGATGGCTAGATCCTGGGCTTTTTCTGGATTGCATCACGTAGTAATGAAGTACAACACTGAAACAGTCAATTAAACCTGGTTTCGATCAATATTTTAGAGAATAATTCATGTTAGGTCTAGGTTAGGTCTGGGATTTGCTCTCATCAGGCTCATTCTTTCGCATATTTCTCATACTTGATGGCTAGATCCTGGGCTTTTTCTGGATTGCATCACGTAGTAATGAAGTACAACACTGAAACAGTCAATTAAACCTGGTTTCCATCAATATTTTAGAGGACAACGCAAGTTAGGTCTAGGTAAGGCCTGAGATTTTCACTCATCAGACTCATACTTTCGCAATCTTCACATACTTGTTGGACGGATCCTGGGTTTTTTCTGGTTTGGATCACGTAGTAATGTGGTACCACACTGAAACATTCAATTAAACCTGCTTTTGATCAATATTTTAGAGGATAACGCATGTTAGGTCTGGGTTAGGTCTAGGATTTGCCCTCATCAGGCTCATTCTTTCGCATATTTCTCATACTTGATGGCTAGATCCTGGGCTTTTTCTGGATTGCATCACGTAGTAATGAAGTACAATACTGAAACAGTCAATTAAACCTTTTTTCGATCAATATTTTAGAGAATAATTCATGTTAGGTCTAGGTTAGGTCTGGGATTTGCTCTCATCAGGCTCATTCTTTCGCATATTTCTCATACTTGATGGCTAGATCCTGGGCTTTTTCTGGATTGCATCACGTAGTAATGAAGTACAACACTGAAACAATCAATTAAACCTGGTTTCCATCAATATTTTAGAGGACAACGCATGTTAGGTCTAGGTTAGGCCTGGGATTTGCCCTCATCTGGCTCGTACTTTCGCTCGTAATTTCAAACATCTGCCTCATACTTTCGCATTTTTCGCACACTTGTTGTCGTGATCCTGGCCTTTTTCTGCTTTGGATTACGTAGTAGTGCGGTGCCGCACCGAAACAGTCAATTAAATCTGGTTGCGATTAATATTTTAGAGGAAAACGCCGGTTATGTCTGGGTTAGGTCTGGGATTTGCCCTTATCTCGCTCGTTCTTTCGCATTTTTCGCCAACTTGTTGGCCAGATGCTGGGCTTTTTCTGGTTTGGATCACGTAGTAATGCGGTACCACACCGAAAAAGTCAATTAAACCTGGTAGCGATTAATATTTTAGAGGATAACGCTGGTTATGTCTCGGTTAGGTCTGGGATTTGCCCCCATCTGGCTCGTACTTTCGCATTTTCCGCATTCTTGTTGGCCGATCCTGGGCTTTTTCAGGTTTGGATCACGTAGTAATGCGGTACCACACCGAAAAAGTCAATTAAACCTGGTAGCGATTAATATTTTAGAGGATAACGCCCGGTTATGTCTGAGTTAGGTCTGGGATTTGCCCTCATCTGGCTCGTTCTTTCGCATAGTTCGCATACTTGTTGGCCAGATGCGGGGCTTTTTCTGGTTTGGATCACGTAGTAATGCGATACCACTCTGAAACAGACAATAAAAGCTGGTTCCGATTAATATTTTAGAGGAGATCGCCGGTTATGCCTGGGTTAGGTCTGGTATTTGCCATCATCTAGCACATACTTTCGCATTTTTCGCATACTTGTTGGCCAGATCCTGGGTTTTTGCTGGTTTGGATCCCGTAGTAGTGTGATACCACTCTGAAACAGTCGATTAAACCTGGTTTCGATCAATATTTTAGAGGATAACGCATGTTAGGTCTAGGTTAGCCCTGCGATTTTCACTCATCAGACTCATACTTTCGCATTCTTCACATACTTGTTGAACTGATCCTGGGTTTTTTCTGGATTGCATCACGTAGTAATGAAGTACAACACTGAAACAGTCAATTAAACCTGGTTTCCATCAATATCTTAGAGGACAACGCAAGTTAGGTCTAGGTTATGTCTGGCATTTGCTCTCATCAGGCTCATTCTTTCGCATATTTCTCATACTTGATGGCTAGATCCTGGGCTTTTTCTGGATTGCATCACGTAGTAATGAAGTACAACACTGAAACAGTCAATTAAACCTGGTTTCCATCAATATTTTAGAGGACAACGCAAGTTAGGTCTAGGTAAGGCCTGAGATTTTCACTCATCAGACTCATACTTTCGCAATCTTCACATACTTGTTGAACGGATCCTGGGTTTTTTCTGGTTTGGATCACGTAGTAATGTGGTACCACACTGAAACATTCAATTAAACCTGCTTTTGATCAATATTTTAGAGAATAATTCATGTTAGGTCTAGGTTAGGTCAGGGATTTGCTCTCATCAGGCTCATTCTTTCGCATATTTCTCATACTTGATGGCTAGATCCTGGGCTTTTTCTGGATTGCATCACGTAGTAATGAAGTACAACACTGAAACAGTCAATTAAACCTGGTTTCGATCAATATTTTAGAGAATAATTCATGTTAGGTCTAGGTTAGGTCTGGGATTTGCTCTCATCAGGCTCATTCTTTCGCATATTTCTCATACTTGATGGCTAGATCCTGGGCTTTTTCTGGATTGCATCACGTAGTAATGAAGTACAACACTGAAACAGTCAATTAAACCTGGTTTCCATCAATATTTTAGAGGACAACGCAAGTTAGGTCTAGGTAAGGCCTGAGATTTTCACTCATCAGACTCATACTTTCGCAATCTTCACATACTTGTTGGACGGATCCTGGGTTTTTTCTGGTTTGGATCACGTAGTAATGTGGTACCACACTGAAACATTCAATTAAACCTGCTTTTGATCAATATTTTAGAGAATAATTCATGTTAGGTCTAGGTTAGGTCAGGGATTTGCTCTCATCAGGCTCATTCTTTCGCATATTTCTCATACTTGATGGCTAGATCCTGGGCTTTTTCTGGATTGCATCACGTAGTAATGAAGTACAACACTGAAACAGTCAATTAAACCTGGTTTCGATCAATATTTTAGAGAATAATTCATGTTAGGTCTAGGTTAGGTCTGGGATTTGCTCTCATCAGGATCATTCTTTCGCATATTTCTCATACTTGATGGGTAGATCCTGGGCTTTTTCTGGATTGCATCACGTAGTAATGTGGTACCACACTGAAACATTCAATTAAACCTGGTCTTGATAAATATTTTAGAGGATAACGCATGTTAGGTCTGGGTTAGGTCTAGGATTTGCCCTCATCAGGCTCATTCTTTCGCATATTTCTCATACTTGATGGCTAGATCCTGGGCTTTTTCTGGATTGCATCACGTAGTAATGAAGTACAATACTGAAACAGTCAATTAAACCTTTTTTCGATCAATATTTTAGAGAATAATTCATGTTAGGTCTAGGTTAGGTCTGGGATTTGCTCTCATCAGGCTCATTCTTTCGCATATTTCTCATACTTGATGGCTAGATCCTGGGCTTTTTCTGGATTGCATCACGTAGTAATGAAGTACAACACTGAAACAATCAATTAAACCTGGTTTCCATCAATATTTTAGAGGACAACGCATGTTAGGTCTAGGTCAGGCCTGGGATTTGCCCTCATCAGGGTCATACTGTCGCAGTTTTAACATACTTGTTGAACGGATGCTGGGTTTTTTCTGGTTTGTTTCACGTAGTAATGTGGTACCACACTGAAACATTCAATTAGACCTGGTCTTGGTTAATTTTTTTAGAGGATAACGCATGTTAGGTCTGGGTTAGGTCTAGGATTTGCCCTCATCAGGCTCATTCTTTCGCATATTTCTCATACTTGATGGCTAGATCCTGGGCTTTTTCTGGATTGCATCACGTAGTAATGAAGTACAACACTGAAACAGACAATTAAACCTGTTTTCGATCAATATTTTAGAGAATAATTCATGTTAGGTCTAGGTTAGGTCTGGGATTTGCTCTCATCAGGCTCATTCTTTCGCATATTTCTCATACTTGATGGCTAGATCCTGGGCTTTTTCTGGATTGCATCACGTAGTAATGAAGTACAACACTGAAACAGTCAATTAAACCTGGTAGCGATTAATATTTTAGAGGATAACGCCGGTTATGTCTGGGTTAGGTCTGGGATTTGTCCCCATCTGGCTCGTACTTTCGCATTTTGCGCATTCTTGTTGGTCCGATACTGGGCTTTTTCTGGTTTGGATCACGTAGTAATGTGGTACCACACTGAAACAGTCAATTAAACCTGGTTGCGCTTATTATTTTAGAGGATAACGCCGGTTATGTCTCGGTTAGGTCTGGGATTTGCCCTCATCAGGCTCATGCTTTCGCATTTTTCGCATACTTGTTGGCCAGATCCTGGGTTTTTTCTGGTTTAGATACCGTAGTAATGTGGTTCCACACCGAAACAGTCAATTAAACCTGATTCCGTGTAATATTTTGGAGGATAACGCCGGTTATGTCAGGGTTTGGTCTGGTATTTGCCATCATCTAGCACATACTTTCGCATTTTTCGCATACTTGAACGGTCCGGTCCTGGTCTTTTTCCGGTTTGGACCACGTAGTAATGTGGTACCACACTGAAAATGTCAATAATACCTGGTTCCGATTAATATTTCAGAGGATAACGCCGGCTATGGCGGGGTTAGGTCTGGTATTTGCCATCATCTGGCTCGTACTTTCGCATTCTTCGCATACTTGTTGGCCAGATCCTGGGTTTTTTCTGGTTTGGATCACGTCGTAATGTGGTACCACACCGAAACAGTCAATTAAACCCGGTTGCGATTAATATTTTTGAGGATACCACCGGTTATGTCTCGGTTAGGTCTGGTATTTGCAATCATCTAGCTCATACTTTCGCATTTTTCGCATACTTGTTGGCCAGATCCTGAGCTTTTTCTGGTTTGGATGACGTAGTAATGTGGTACCACACTGAAACAGTCAATAAATCTGGCTCCGATTAATATTTTAAAGGATAACGCTGGTTACGTCCGGGATACATCTGGTATTTGCAATCATCTGGCTCATACTTTCGCGATTTTCGCATACTTGTTGGCCAGAACCTAGGCTTTTTCTGGTTTGGATCCCGTGGTAATGTGGTTCCACACCGAAACAGTCAATTGAACCTGGTTGCGATTAATATTTTAGAGGATAACGCCGGTTATGTCTGGGTTAGGTCTAGGATCTGCCCTCATCTCGCTCGTTCTTTCGCATTTTTCGCATACTTGTTGGCCAGATGCTGGACTTTTTCTGGTATGGATCACGTAGTGATGCGGTACCACACCGAAAAAGTCAATTAAATCCGTTTGCGATTAATACTTTGGAGGATAACGCCGGCTATGTCTCGGTTAGGTCTGGGATTTGCCCTCATCTGGCTCGTCCTTTCGCACTTTTTGCATACTTGTTGGCCAGATCCTGGCCTTTTAATGGTTTGGATCACGTAGTAATGCGGTACCACACCGAAAAAGTCAATTAAACCTGGTTCCGATAAGTATTTTAAAGGATAACGCTGGTTATGTCTGGGTTAGTTCTGGTATTTGCAATCATCTGGCTCATACCTTCGCATTTTTCGCACACATGTTGGCCAGATCCTGGCCTTTTTCTGGTTGGGATCACGTCGTAATGCGGTGCCACACCGAAACAGTCAATTAAACCTGGTTGCGATTAATATTTTAGAGGATAACGCCGGTTATGTCTGGGTTAGGTCTAGGATATGCCCTCATCTCGCTCGTTCTTGCGCATTTTTCGCATACTTGTTGGCCAGATGCTGGGCTTTTTCTGGTTTGGATCACGTAGTGATGCGGTACCACACCGAAAAAGTCAATTAAATCCGGTTGCGATTTATATTTTGGAGGATAACGCCGGCTATGTCTCGGTTAGGTCTGGGATTTGCCCTCATCTGGCTCGTCCTTTCGCATTTTTGGATACTTGTTGGCCAGATCCCGGCCTTTTTCTTGTTTGGACCACGTAGTAATCCGGTACCACACCGAAACAGTCAATTAAACCTGGTTCCCATAAATATTTTAGAGGATAACGCCGGTTATGTCTGGGTTAGTTCTGGTATTTGCAATCATCTGGCTCATACTTTCGCATTTTTCGCATACTTGTTGGCCAGATCCTGGGTTTTTTCTGGTTTGGATCCCGTAGTAATGCGGTACCACACCGAAAAAGTCAATTTAACCTGGTTCCGATAAGTATTTTAGAGGATAACGCTGGTTATGTCTGGGTTAGTTCTGGTATTTGCAATCATCTGGCTCATACTTTCGCATTTTTCGCATTCTTGTTGGCCAGATCCTGGGTTTTTTCTGGTTTGGATCACGTAGTAATGCGGTGCCACACCCTGAAAGTCAATTAAACCTGGTTCCGATAAATATTTTAAAGGATAACGCTGGTTATGTCCGGGTTAGTTCTGGTATTTGCAATCATCTGGCTCATACTTTCGAATTTTTCGCATACTTGTTGGCCAGATCCTGGCCTTTTTCTGCTTTGGATCACGTCGTAATGTGGTACCACACCGAAACAGTCAATTAAACCCGGTTGCGATTAATATTTTAGAGGATACCACCGGTTATGTCTCGGTTAGGTCTGGTATTTGCAATCATCTAGCTCATACTTTCGCATTTTTCGCATACTTGTTGGCCAGATCCAGAGCTTTTTCTGGTTTGGATGACGTAGTAATGTGGTACCACACTGAAACAGTCAATAAATCTGGCTCCGATTAATATTTTAAAGGATAACGCTGGTTACGTCCGGGATACATCTGGTATATGCAATCATCTGGCTCATACTTTCGCGATTTTCGCATACTTGTTGGCCAGAACCTAGGCTTTTTCTGGTTTGGATCCCGTGGTAATGTGGTTCCACACCGAAGCAGTCAATTGAACCTGGTTGCGATTAATATTTTAGAGGATAACGCCGGTTATGTCTGGGTTAGGTCTAGGATCTGCCCTCATCTCGCTCGTTCTTTCGCATTTTTCGCATACTTGTTGTCCAGATGCTGGACTTTTTCTGGTATGGATCACGTAGTGATGCGGTACCACACCGAAAAAGTCAATTAAATCCGGTTGCGATTAATACTTTGGAGGATAACGCCGGCTATGTCTCGGTTAGGTCTGGGATTTGCCCTCATCTGGCTCGTCCTTTCGCACTATTTGCATACTTGTTGGCCAGATCCTGGTCTTTTAATGGTTTGGATCACGTAGTAATGCGGTACCACACCGAAAAAGTCAATTAAACCTGGTTGCGATTAATATTTTAGAGGATAACGCCGGTTATGTCTGGGTTAGGTCTAGGATATGCCCTCATCTCGCTCGTTCTTTCGCATTTTTCGCATACTTGTTGGCCAGATGCTGGGCTTTTTCTGGTTTGGATCACGTAGTGATGCGGTACCACACCGAAAAAGTCATTTAAATCCGGTTGCGATTAATATTTTGGGGGATAACGCCGGCTATGTCTCGGTTAGGTCTGGGATTTGCCCTCATCTGGCTCGTCCTTTCGCATTTTTGGATACTTGTTGGCCAGATCCCGGCCTTTTTCTTGTTTGGACCACGTAGTAATGCGGTACCACACCGAAACAGTCAATTAAACCTGGTTCCCATAAATATTTTAGAGGATAACGCTGGTTATGTCTGGGTTAGTTCTGGTATTTGCAATTATCTGGCTCATACTTTCGCATTTTTCGCATTCTTGTTGGCCAGATCCTGGGTTTTTTCTGGTTTGGATCACGTAGTAATGCGGTACCACACCGAAAAAGTCAATTAAACCTGGTTCCGATAAACATTTTAAAGGATAACGCTGGTTATGTCTGGGTTAGTTCTGGGATTTGCAAACATCTGGCTCATACTTTCGAATTTTTCGCATACTTTTTGGCCAGATCCTGGCCTTTTTCTGCTTTGGATCACGTAGTAATGCGGTGCCGCACCGAAACAGTCAATTAAATCTGGTTGCGATTAATATTTTAGAGGAAAACGCCGGTTATGTCTGGGTTAGGTCTGGGATTTGCCCATATCTCGCTCGTTCTTTCGCATTTTTCGCGTACTTGTTGGCCAGATGCTGGGCTTTTTCTGGTTTGGATCACGTAGTAATGCGGTACCACACCGAAAAAGTCAATTAAACCTGGTAGCGATTAATATTTTAGAGGATAGCGCCGGTTATGTCTGGGTTAGGTCTGGTATTTGCCCTCATCTGGCTCGTACTTTCGCATTTTTCGCATACTTGTTGGCCAGATCCTGGGCTTTTTCTGGTTTGGATCACGTAGTAATGTGGTTCTACACCGAAACAGTCAATTAAACCTGGTTGCGATTAATATTTTAGAGGGTAACGCCGGTTATGCCTAGGTTAGGTCTGGTATTTGCCCTCATCTGGCTCGTACTTTCGCATTTTTCGCATACTTGTTGGCCAGATCACGGCCCTTTTCTGGTTTGGATCACGTACTAATGCGGTACCAGACCGAAACTGTCAATTAAACCTGGTTCCGATTATTATTTTAGAGGATAACGCTGGTTATGTCTGTGTTAGTTCTGGTATTTGCAATCATCTGGCTCGTACCTTCGCATTTTTCGCCTACTTGTTGGCAAGATCCTGGGGTTTTTCTGGTTTGGATCACGTAGTAATGCGGTACCACACCAAAGCAGTCAATTAAACCTAGCTGCGATTAATATTTTAGAGGATAACGCCGGTTATGTCTGGGTTAGGTCTGGTATTTGCTATCATCTGGCTCGTACTTTCGCATTTTTCGCATACTTGTTGGCCAGATCTCGGCCCTTTTCTGGTTTGGATCACGTACTAATGCGGTACCAGACCGAAACTGTCAATTAAACCTGGTTCCGATTATTATTTTAGAGGATAACGCTGGTTATGTCTGTGTTAGTTCTGGTATTTGCAATCATCTGGCTCGTACCTTCGCATTTTTCGCCTACTTGTTGGCAAGATCCTGGGGTTTTTCTGGTTTGGATCACGTAGTAATGCGGTACCACACCAAAGCAGTCAATTAAACCTAGCTGCGATTGATATTTTAGAGGATAACGCCGGTTATGTCTGGGTTAGGTCTGGTATTTGCTATCATCTGCCTCATACTTTCGCATCCTTCGCATACTTGTTGGCCAGATCCTGCGCTTTTTTCTGGTTAGGATCACGTCTCAATGTGGTACCACACTGAAATAGTCAATAAAACGTGGTTCCGATTAATATTTTAGTGGATAACGCCGGTTATGTCTGGGTTAGTTCTGGTATTTGCAATCATCTGGCTCATACTTTCGCATTTTTGGCATACTTTTTGGCCACATCCTGGATTTTTCTGGTATGGATCACGTAGTAATGTGGTACCACACAGAAGTAGTCAGTAAAACCTAGTTCCGATTAATATTTTAGAGGATAACACCGGTTAGGTCTGGGTTACGTCTGGTATTTGCAATCATCTTCCTCATTCTTTCGCATTTTTCGCATACTTGTTGGCCAGATCCTGGGCTTTTACTGACTTGGACCACGTAGTTATGTGGTACCACACTGAAACAGTCAATTAAGGCGGGCTTCGATCAATACTTTTAGAGGACAATACCGGTTAGGTTTGTGTTAGGTCTGGTGTATGGGATCATCTGCCTCATACTTCCGCATTTTTCGCATACTTGTTGGCCAGATCCTGCGTTTTTTCTGGTGGGGATCTCGTAGTATTGCGGTACCACACCGAAACAGTCAGTTAAACCTGGTTGCGATTAATATTTTAGAGGATAACGCCGGTTATGTCTCGGTTGTGTCTGGGATTTGCCCTCATCTGTCTCGTGCTTTCGTATTTTTCGCATACTTGTTGGCCAGATCCTAGGCTTTTTCTGGTTTGTATCACGTAGTAATGTGGTACCACACAGAAACAGTCAATAATAGCTGGTTCCGATTAGTATTTTAGAGGACAACGCTGGCTATGTCTTGGTTAGTTCTGGTATTTCCAATCATCTGGCTCATACTTTCGCGTTTTTCGCATACTTCTTGGCCAGATCCAGGGTTTTTTCTGGTTTGGATCCCGTAATAATGACGCTCCACACCGAAACAGTCAATTAAACCTGGTTTCGATTAATATTTTAGAGGATAACGCCGTTTATATCTCGGTTACGTCTGGGATTTGCCCTCATCTGGCTCGTACTTTCGCATTTTTCGCATAGTTGTTGGCCAGATCCTGGCCTTTTTCTGGCTCGGACCGCGTAGTAATGTGGTACCACGCCGAAACAGTCAATTAAACCTGGTTGCGATTAATATTTTAGAGGATAACGCCGGTTATGTCTCGGTTAGGTCAGGGATTTGCCCTCATCTGGCTCGTACTTTCGCATTTCTCACATACTTGTTGGCCAGATCCTGGCCTTTTCCTGGTTTGGATCACGTAGTAATGCGGTACCACACTGAAACAGTCAATTAAACCAGGTTGCGATTAATATTTTAGAGGATGACGCCTGCTATGTCTGGGTTAGGTCTGGTATTTGTCCTTGTCTGCCTCGTACTTTCGCATTTTTTGCATACTTGTTGGCCAGATCCTGGGCTTTTTCTGGCTTGGATCACGTAGTAATGTGGTTCTACACCGAAACAGTCAATTAAACCTGGTTGCGATTAATATTTTAGAGCATAACGCTGGAATGTCTGGGTTAGGTCTGGTATTTGCCCTCACCTGGCTCGTACTTTCGCATTTTTCGCATACTTGCTGGCCAGATCCTGGCCTCTTTCTGGCTTGGACCACGTAGTAATTTGGTACCACACTGAAACAGTCAATTAAACCTGGTTCCGATTAATATTTTAGTGGATAACGCCGGTTATGTCTGTGTTAGGTCAGGTATTTGCCCTCATCTGGCTTGTACTTTCGCATTTTTCGCATACTTGTTGTACAGATGCTGGCCTTTTTCTGGTTTGGATCTCGTGGTAAAGCGATACCACACCGAAACAGTCAACTAAACCTGGATGCGATTAATATTTTGGAGGATAACGCCGGTTATGTCTCGGTTAGGTCTAGGATTTGCCCTCATCTGGCTCGTACCTTCGCATTTTCCGCCTACTTGTTGGCAAGATCCTGGGTTTTTTCTGGTTTGGATCACGTAGTAATGCGGTACCACACAGAAGCAATCAATTAAACCTGGTTGCGACTAATATTTTAGAGCAAAACGCCGGTTATGTCACGGTTTGGTCAGGGATTTGCCGTCATCTGGCTCGTATTTTCGTATTTTTCGCATGCTTGTTGGCCAGATCCTGGCCTTGTTCTGGCTTGGATCACATAGTCATGTGGTATCACACTGAAACAGTCAATTAAACCTGGTTCCGATCAATATTTTAGAGGACAACACCGGTTAGGTCTGGGTTACGTCTGGTATTTGCAATCATCTCCCTAATACTTTCGCATCTTTCGCATCCTCGTTGGCCAGATCCTGGGTTTTTTTTGGTTGGGATCACGTATTAATGAGGTGCCATACTGAAACAGTCAATTAAACCTTGTTTCGACCAATATTTTACAGGATAACGCCGGTTATGTCTGTGTTAGGTCTGGTATTTGCCAACATCTAGCTGATACTTTCGCATTTTTCGCATACTTGTTGGCCAGATCCTGGGTTCTTTTCTCGATAGAGTCACGTATTCATGTGATGCCACACTGAAGCAGTCAATTAAACCTGGCTTCGATCAATATTTTAGAGGACAACACCGGTTAGGTCTGGGTTACGTCTGGTGTTTGCAATTATCTGCCCCATACTTTCCCATTTTTCGCAAACTTGTTGGCCATATCTTGGGTTTTTTTCTGGTAAGGATCACGTATTAATGTGGTGCCACACTGAAATAGTCAATTCAACCTGGATTCGATCAATATTGTAGAGGCTGGCACCGGTTACGTCTGGGTTGCGTCTGGTATTTGCAATCATCTGCCTCATACTTTCGCATTTTTCGCATACTTGTTGGCCAGATACTGGACTTTTTCTGATCTAGGTCACGTAGTAATGTGGTACCACACCGAAACAGTCAATTAAACCTGGATTCGATCAATACTTTATAGGACAATACCGGTCAGGTTTGTGTTAGGTCTGGTATTTGTAAACATCTGCCTCATACATTCGCATCTTTCGCATACTTGTTGACCAGATCCTGGGTCTTTTTCTGGATAGCATCACGTATTAATGTGGTACCACATTGAAATAATCGATAAAACCTGGTTTCGATCAATATTTTAGGGGATAACACCGTTTATATCTCGGTTACGTCTGGGATTTGCCCTCATCTGGCTCGTACTTGCGCATGTTCCGCATACTTGTTGGCCAGATCCTGGCCTTTTTCTGGTTTGGATCACGTACTAATGCGGTACCAGACCGAAACAGTCAATTAAACCTGGTTCCGATTAATATTTTAGAGGATAACGCCTGTTATGTCTGGGTTAGGTCTGGTATTTGCCCTCATCTGGCACGTACTTTCGCATTGTTCGCATACTTGTTGGGCCGATCCTGGCCTTTTCCTGGTTTGGATCACGTAGTAATGCGGTACCACACTGAAACAGTCAATTAAACCAGGTTGCGATTAATATTTTAGAGGATAACGCCTGTTGTGTCTGGGTTAGGTCTGGTATTTGCCATTGTCTGCCTCGTACTTTCGCATTTTTCGCATACTTGTTGGCCAGATCCTGGCCTTTTTCTGGTTTGGATCACGTACTAATGCGGTACCACACCGAAACTGTCAATTAAACCTGGTTGCGATTCATATTTTATAGGATAACGCCGGTTATGTCTCGGTTGGGTCTGGGATTTGGCCTCATCTGGCTCGTACATTCGCATTTTTCGCCTACTTGTTGGCAAGATCCTGGGGTTTTTCTGGTTTGGATCACGTAGTAATGCGGTACCACACCGAAGCAGTCAATTAAACCTAGCTGCGATTAATATTTTATAGGATAACGCCGGTTATGTCTGGGTTAGGTCTGGTATTTGCCATCATCTGGCTCGTACTTTCGCATTCTTCGCATACTTGTTGGCCAGATCCTGGGTTTTTTCTGGTTTGGATCACGTCGTAATGTGGTACCACACCGAAACAGTCAATTAAACCCGGTTGCGATTAATATTTTTGAGGATACCACCGGTTATGTCTCGGTTAGGTCTGGTATTTGCAATCATCTAGCTCATACTTTCGCATTTGTCGCATACTTGTTGGCCAGATCCTGAGCTTTTTCTGGTTTGGATGACGTAGTAATGTGGTACCACACTGAAACAGTCAATAAATCTGGCTCCGATTAATATTTTAAAGGATAACGCTGGTTACGTCCGGGATACATCTGGTATTTGCAATCATCTGGCTCATACTTTCGCGATTTTCGCATACTTGTTGGCCAGAACCTAGGCTTTTTCTGGTTTGGATCCCGTGGTAATGTGGTTCCACACCGAAACAGTCAATTGAACCTGGTTGCGATTAATATTTTAGAGGATAACGCCGGTTATGTCTGGGTTAGGTCTAGGATCTGCCCTCATCTCGCTCGTTCTTTCGCATTTTTCGCATACTTGTTGGCCAGATGCTGGACTTTTTCTGGTATGGATCACGTAGTGATGCGGTACCACACCGAAAAAGTCAATTAAATCCGTTTGCGATTAATACTTTGGAGGATAACGCCGGCTATGTCTCGGTTAGGTCTGGGATTTGCCCTCATCTGGCTCGTCCTTTCGCACTTTTTGCATACTTGTTGGCCAGATCCTGGCCTTTTAATGGTTTGGATCACGTAGTAATGCGGTACCACACCGAAAAAGTCAATTAAACCTGGTTCCGATAAGTATTTTAGAGGATAACGCTGGTTATGTCTGGGTTAGTTCTGGTATTTGCAATCATCTGGCTCATACCTTCGCATTTTTCGCACACATGTTGGCCAGATCCTGGCCTTTTTCTGGTTGGGATCACGTCGTAATGCGGTGCCACACCGAAACAGTCAATTAAACCTGGTTGCGATTAATATTTTAGAGGATAACGCCGGTTATGTCTGGGTTAGGTCTAGGATATGCCCTCATCTCGCTCGTTCTTGCGCATTTTTCGCATACTTGTTGGCCAGATGCTGGGCTTTTTCTGGTTTGGATCACGTAGTGATGCGGTACCACACCGAAAAAGTCAATTAAATCCGGTTGCGATTTATATTTTGGAGGATAACGCCGGCTATGTCTCGGTTAGGTCTGGGATTTGCCCTCATCTGGCTCGTCCTTTCGCATTTTTGGATACTTGTTGGCCAGATCCCGGCCTTTTTCTTGTTTGGACCACGTAGTAATGCGGTACCACACCGAAACAGTCAATTAAACCTGGTTCCCATAAATATTTTAGAGGATAACGCCGGTTATGTCTGGGTTAGTTCTGGTATTTGCAATCATCTGGCTCATACTTTCGCATTTTTCGCATACTTGTTGGCCAGATCCTGGGTTTTTTCTGGTTTGGATCCCGTAGTAATGCGGTACCACACCGAAAAAGTCAATTTAACCTGGTTCCGATAAGTATTTTAGAGGATAACGCTGGTTATGTCTGGGTTAGTTCTGGTATTTGCAATCATCTGGCTCATACTTTCGCATTTTTCGCATTCTTGTTGGCCAGATCCTGGGTTTTTTCTGGTTTGGATCACGTAGTAATGCGGTGCCACACCCTGAAAGTCAATTAAACCTGGTTCCGATAAATATTTTAAAGGATAACGCTGGTTATGTCCGGGTTAGTTCTGGTATTTGCAATCATCTGGCTCATACTTTCGAATTTTTCGCATACTTGTTGGCCAGATCCTGGCCTTTTTCTGCTTTGGATCACGTCGTAATGTGGTACCACACCGAAACAGTCAATTAAACCCGGTTGCGATTAATATTTTAGAGGATACCACCGGTTATGTCTCGGTTAGGTCTGGTATTTGCAATCATCTAGCTCATACTTTCGCATTTTTCGCATACTTGTTGGCCAGATCCAGAGCTTTTTCTGGTTTGGATGACGTAGTAATGTGGTACCACACTGAAACAGTCAATAAATCTGGCTCCGATTAATATTTTAAAGGATAACGCTGGTTACGTCCGGGATACATCTGGTATATGCAATCATCTGGCTCATACTTTCGCGATTTTCGCATACTTGTTGGCCAGAACCTAGGCTTTTTCTGGTTTGGATCCCGTGGTAATGTGGTTCCACACCGAAGCAGTCAATTGAACCTGGTTGCGATTAATATTTTAGAGGATAACGCCGGTTATGTCTGGGTTAGGTCTAGGATCTGCCCTCATCTCGCTCGTTCTTTCGCATTTTTCGCATACTTGTTGTCCAGATGCTGGACTTTTTCTGGTATGGATCACGTAGTGATGCGGTACCACACCGAAAAAGTCAATTAAATCCGGTTGCGATTAATACTTTGGAGGATAACGCCGGCTATGTCTCGGTTAGGTCTGGGATTTGCCCTCATCTGGCTCGTCCTTTCGCACTATTTGCATACTTGTTGGCCAGATCCTGGTCTTTTAATGGTTTGGATCACGTAGTAATGCGGTACCACACCGAAAAAGTCAATTAAACCTGGTTGCGATTAATATTTTAGAGGATAACACCGGTTATGTCTGGGTTAGGTCTAGGATATGCCCTCATCTCGCTCGTTCTTTCGCATTTTTCGCATACTTGTTGGCCAGATGCTGGGCTTTTTCTGGTTTGGATCACGTAGTGATGCGGTACCACACCGAAAAAGTCATTTAAATCCGGTTGCGATTAATATTTTGGGGGATAACGCCGGCTATGTCTCGGTTAGGTCTGGGATTTGCCCTCATCTGGCTCGTCCTTTCGCATTTTTGGATACTTGTTGGCCAGATCCCGGCCTTTTTCTTGTTTGGACCACGTAGTAATGCGGTACCACACCGAAACAGTCAATTAAACCTGGTTCCCATAAATATTTTAGAGGATAACGCTGGTTATGTCTGGGTTAGTTCTGGTATTTGCAATTATCTGGCTCATACTTTCGCATTTTTCGCATTCTTGTTGGCCAGATCCTGGGTTTTTTCTGGTTTGGATCACGTAGTAATGCGGTACCACACCGAAAAAGTCAATCAAACCTGGTTCCGATAAATATTTTAAAGGATAACGCTGGTTATGTCTGGGTTAGTTCTGGGATTTGCAAACATCTGGCTCATACTTTCGAATTTTTCGCATACTTTTTGGCCAGATCCTGGCCTTTTTCTGCTTTGGATCACGTAGTAATGCGGTGCCGCACCGAAACAGTCAATTAAATCTGGTTGCGATTAATATTTTAGAGGAAAACGCCGGTTATGTCTGGGTTAGGTCTGGGATTTGCCCATATCTCGCTCGTTCTTTCGCATTTTTCGCGTACTTGTTGGCCAGATGCTGGGCTTTTGCTGGTTTGGATCACGTAGTAATGCGGTACCACACCGAAAAAGTCAATTAAACCTGGTAGCGATTAATATTTTAGAGGATAACGCCGGTTATGTCTGGGTTAGGTCTGGTATTTGCCCTCATCTGGCTCGTACTTTCGCATTTTTCGCATACTTGTTGGCCAGATCCTGGGCTTTTTCTGGTTTGGATCACGTAGTAATGTGGTTCTACACCGAAACAGTCAATTAAACCTGGTTGCGATTAATATTTTAGAGGGTAACGCCGGTTATGCCTAGGTTAGGTCTGGTATTTGCCCTCATCTGGCTCGTACTTTCGCATTTTTCGCATACTTGTTGGCCAGATCACGGCCCTTTTCTGGTTTGGATCACGTACTAATGCGGTACCAGACCGAAACTGTCAATTAAACCTGGTTCCGATTATTATTTTAGAGGATAACGCTGGTTATGTCTGTGTTAGTTCTGGTATTTGCAATCATCTGGCTCGTACCTTCGCATTTTTCGCCTACTTGTTGGCAAGATCCTGGGGTTTTTCTGGTTTGGATCACGTAGTAATGCGGTACCACACCAAAGCAGTCAATTAAACCTAGCTGCGATTGATATTTTAGAGGATAACGCCGGTTATGTCTGGGTTAGGTCTGGTATTTGCTATCATCTGCCTCATACTTTCGCATCCTTCGCATACTTGTTGGCCAGATCCTGCGCTTTTTTCTGGTTAGGATCACGTCTCAATGTGGTACCACACTGAAATAGTCAATAAAACGTGGTTCCGATTAATATTTTAGTGGATAACGCCGGTTATGTCTGGGTTAGTTCTGGTATTTGCAATCATCTGGCTCATACTTTCGCATTTTTGGCATACTTTTTGGCCACATCCTGGATTTTTCTGGTATGGATCACGTAGTAATGTGGTACCACACAGAAGTAGTCAGTAAAACCTAGTTCCGATTAATATTTTAGAGGATAACACCGGTTAGGTCTGGGTTACGTCTGGTATTTGCAATCATCTTCCTCATTCTTTCGCATTTTTCGCATACTTGTTGGCCAGATCCTGGGCTTTTACTGACTTGGACCACGTAGTTATGTGGTACCACACTGAAACAGTCAATTAAGGCGGGCTTCGATCAATACTTTTAGAGGACAATACCGGTTAGGTTTGTGTTAGGTCTGGTGTATGGGATCATCTGCCTCATACTTCCGCATTTTTCTCATACTTGTTGGCCAGATCCTGCGTTTTTTCTGGTGGGGATCTCGTAGTATTGCGGTACCACACCGAAACAGTCAATTAAACCTGGTTGCGATTAATATTTTAGAGGATAACGCCGGTTATGTCTCGGTTGTGTCTGGGATTTGCCCTCATCTGTCTCGTGCTTTCGTATTTTTCGCATACTTGTTGGCCAGATCCTAGGCTTTTTCTGGTTTGTATCACGTAGTAATGTGGTACCACACAGAAACAGTCAATAAAAGCTGGTTCCGATTAGTATTTTAGAGGACAACGCTGGCTATGTCTTGGTTAGTTCTGGTATTTCCAATCATCTGGCTCATACTTTCGCGTTTTTCGCATACTTCTTGGCCAGATCCAGGGTTTTTTCTGGTTTGGATCCCGTAATAATGACGCTCCACACCGAAACAGTCAATTAAACCTGGTTTCGATTAATATTTTAGAGGATAACGCCGTTTATATCTCGGTTACGTCTGGGATTTGCCCTCATCTGGCTCGTACTTTCGCATGTTCCGCATACTTGTTGGCCAGATCCTGGCCTTTTTCTGGTTTGGATCACGTACTAATGCGGTACCAGACCGAAACAGTCAATTAAACCTGGTTCCGATTAATATTTTGGAGGATAACGCCTGTTATGTCTGGGTTAGGTCTGGTATTTGCCCTCATCTGGCACGTACTTTCGCATTTTTCGCATAGTTGTTGGCCAGATCCTGGCCTTTTTCTGGCTCGGACCGCGTAGTAATGTGGTACCACGCCGAAACAGTCAATTAAACCTGGTTGCGATTAATATTTTAGAGGATAACGCCGGTTATGTCTCGGTTAGGTCAGGGATTTGCCCTCATCTGGCTCGTACTTTCGCATTTCTCACATACTTGTTGGCCAGATCCTGGCCTTTTCCAGGTTTGGATCACGTAGTAATGCGGTACCACACTGAAACAGTCAATTAAACCAGGTTGCGATTAATATTTTAGAGGATGACGCCTGCTATGTCTGGGTTAGGTCTGGTATTTGTCCTTGTCTGCCTCGTACTTTCGCATTTTTTGCATACTTGTTGGCCAGATCCTGGGCTTTTTCTGGCTTGGATCACGTAGTAATGTGGTTCTACACCGAAACAGTCAATTAAACCTGGTTGCGATTAATATTTTAGAGCATAACGCCTGTAATGTCTGGGTTAGGTCTGGTATTTGCCCTCACCTGGCTCGTACTTTCGCATTTTTCGCATACTTGCTGGCCAGATCCTGGCCTCTTTCTGGCTTGGACCACGTAGTAATTTGGTACCACACTGAAACAGTCAATTAAACCTGGTTCCGATTAATATTTTAGTGGATAACGCCGGTTATGTCTGTGTTAGGTCAGGTATTTGCCCTCATCTGGCTTGTACTTTCGCATTTTTCGCATACTTGTTGTACAGATGCTGGCCTTTTTCTGGTTTGGATCTCGTGGTAAAGCGATACCACACCGAAACAGTCAACTAAACCTGGATGCGATTAATATTTTGGAGGATAACGCCGGTTATGTCTCGGTTAGGTCTAGGATTTGCCCTCATCTGGCTCGTACCTTCGCATTTTCCGCCTACTTGTTGGCAAGATCCTGGGTTTTTTCTGGTTTGGATCACGTAGTAATGCGGTACCACACAGAAGCAATCAATTAAACCTGGTTGCGACTAATATTTTAGAGCAAAACGCCGGTTATGTCACGGTTTGGTCAGGGATTTGCCGTCATCTGGCTCGTATTTTCGTATTTTTCGCATGCTTGTTGGCCAGATCCTGGCCTTGTTCTGGCTTGGATCACATAGTCATGTGGTATCACACTGAAACAGTTAATTAAACCTGGTTCCGATCAATATTTTAGAGGACAACACCGGTTAGGTCTGGGTTACGTCTGGTATTTGCAATCATCTCCCTAATACTTTCGCATCTTTCGCATCCTCGTTGGCCAGATCCTGGGTTTTTTTTGGTTGGGATCACGTATTAATGAGGTGCCATACTGAAACAGTCAATTAAACCTTGTTTCGACCAATATTTTACAGGATAACGCCGGTTATGTCTGTGTTAGGTCTGGTATTTGCCAACATCTAGCTGATACTTTCGCATTTTTCGCATACTTGTTGGCCAGATCCTGGGTTCTTTTCTCGATAGAGTCACGTATTCATGTGATGCCACACTGAAGCAGTCAATTAAACCTGGCTTCGATCAATATTTTAGAGGACAACACCGGTTAGGTCTGGGTTACGTCTGGTGTTTGCAATTATCTGCCCCATACTTTCCCATTTTTCGCAAACTTGTTGGCCATATCTTGGGTTTTTTTCTGGTAAGGATCACGTATTAATGTGGTGCCACACTGAAATAGTCAATTCAACCTGGATTCGATCAATATTGTAGAGGCTGGCACCGGTTACGTCTGGGTTGCGTCTGGTATTTGCAATCATCTGCCTCATACTTTCGCATTTTTCGCATACTTGTTGGCCAGATACTGGACTTTTTCTGATCTAGGTCACGTAGTAATGTGGTACCACACCGAAACAGTCAATTAAACCTGGATTCGATCAATACTTTATAGGACAATACCGGTCAGGTTTGTGTTAGGTCTGGTATTTGTAAACATCTGCCTCATACATTCGCATCTTTCGCATACTTGTTGGCCAGATCCTGGGTCTTTTTCTGGATAGCATCACGTATTAATGTGGTACCACATTGAAATAATCGATAAAACCTGGTTTCGATCAATATTTTAGGGGATAACACCGTTTATATCTCGGTTACGTCTGGGATTTGCCCTCATCTGGCTCGTACTTGCGCATGTTCCGCATACTTGTTGGCCAGATCCTGGCCTTTTTCTGGTTTGGATCACGTACTAATGCGGTACCAGACCGAAACAGTCAATTAAACCTGGTTCCGATTAATAGTTTAGAGGATAACGCCTGTTATGTCTGGGTTAGGTCTGGTATTTGCCCTCATCTGGCACGTACTTTCGCATTGTTCGCATACTTGTTGGGCCGATCCTGGCCTTTTCCTGGTTTGGATCACGTAGTAATGCGGTACCACACTGAAACAGTCAATTAAACCAGGTTGCGATTAATATTTTAGAGGATAACGCCTGTTGTGTCTGGGTTAGGTCTGGTATTTGCCATTGTCTGCCTCGTACTTTCGCATTTTTCGCATACTTGTTGGCCAGATCCTGGCCTTTTTCTGGTTTGGATCACGTACTAATGCGGTACCACACCGAAGCAGTCAATTAAACCTAGCTGCGATTAATATTTTATAGGATAACGCCGGTTATGTCTGGGTTAGGTCTGGTATTTGCCCTCATCTGGCTCGTACTTTCGCATTTTTCGCATACTTGTTGGCCAGATCCTGGGCTTTTTCTGGTTTGGATCACGTAGTAATGTGGTTCTACACCGAAACAGTCAATTAAACCTGGTTGCGATTAATATTCTAGAGGATAACGCCGGTTATGTCTAGGTTAGGTCTGGTATTTGCCCTCATCTGGCTCGTACTTTCGCATTTTTCGCATACTTGCTGGCCAGATCCTGGCCTCTTTCTGGCTTGGACCACGTAGTAATTTGGTACCACACTGAAACAGTCAATTAAACCTGGTTCCGATTAATATTTTAGTGGATTACGCCGGTTATGTCTGTGTTAGGTCAGGTATTTGCCCTCATCTGGCTTGTACTTTCGCATTTTTCGCATACTTGTTGTCCAGATGCTGGCCTTTTTCTGGTTTGGATCACGTAGTAATGCGGTACCACACTGAAACAGTCAATTAAACCAGGTTGCGATTAATATTTTAGAGGATAACGCCGGTTATGTCTGGGTTAGGTCTGGGATTTGCCCATATCTCGCTCGTTCTTTCGCATTTTTCGCGTACTTGTTGGCCAGATGCTGGGCTTTTGCTGGTTTGGATCACGTAGTAATGCGGTACCACACCGAAAAAGTCAATTAAACCTGGTAGCGATTAATATTTTAGAGGATAACGCCGGTTATGTCTGGGTTAGGTCTGGTATTTGCCCTCATCTGGCTCGTACTTTCGCATTTTTCGCATACTTGTTGGCCAGATCCTGGGCTTTTTCTGGTTTGGATCACGTAGTAATGTGGTTCTACACCGAAACAGTCAATTAAACCTGGTTGCGATTAATATTTTAGAGGGTAACGCCGGTTATGCCTAGGTTAGGTCTGGTATTTGCCCTCATCTGGCTCGTACTTTCGCATTTTTCGCATACTTGTTGGCCAGATCACGGCCCTTTTCTGGTTTGGATCACGTACTAATGCGGTACCAGACCGAAACTGTCAATTAAACCTGGTTCCGATTATTATTTTAGAGGATAACGCTGGTTATGTCTGTGTTAGTTCTGGTATTTGCAATCATCTGGCTCGTACCTTCGCATTTTTCGCCTACTTGTTGGCAAGATCCTGGGGTTTTTCTGGTTTGGATCACGTAGTAATGCGGTACCACACCAAAGCAGTCAATTAAACCTAGCTGCGATTGATATTTTAGAGGATAACGCCGGTTATGTCTGGGTTAGGTCTGGTATTTGCTATCATCTGCCTCATACTTTCGCATCCTTCGCATACTTGTTGGCCAGATCCTGCGCTTTTTTCTGGTTAGGATCACGTCTCAATGTGGTACCACACTGAAATAGTCAATAAAACGTGGTTCCGATTAATATTTTAGTGGATAACGCCGGTTATGTCTGGGTTAGTTCTGGTATTTGCAATCATCTGGCTCATACTTTCGCATTTTTGGCATACTTTTTGGCCACATCCTGGATTTTTCTGGTATGGATCACGTAGTAATGTGGTACCACACAGAAGTAGTCAGTAAAACCTAGTTCCGATTAATATTTTAGAGGATAACACCGGTTAGGTCTGGGTTACGTCTGGTATTTGCAATCATCTTCCTCATTCTTTCGCATTTTTCGCATACTTGTTGGCCAGATCCTGGGCTTTTACTGACTTGGACCACGTAGTTATGTGGTACCACACTGAAACAGTCAATTAAGGCGGGCTTCGATCAATACTTTTAGAGGACAATACCGGTTAGGTTTGTGTTAGGTCTGGTGTATGGGATCATCTGCCTCATACTTCCGCATTTTTCTCATACTTGTTGGCCAGATCCTGCGTTTTTTCTGGTGGGGATCTCGTAGTATTGCGGTACCACACCGAAACAGTCAATTAAACCTGGTTGCGATTAATATTTTAGAGGATAACGCCGGTTATGTCTCGGTTGTGTCTGGGATTTGCCCTCATCTGTCTCGTGCTTTCGTATTTTTCGCATACTTGTTGGCCAGATCCTAGGCTTTTTCTGGTTTGTATCACGTAGTAATGTGGTACCACACAGAAACAGTCAATAAAAGCTGGTTCCGATTAGTATTTTAGAGGACAACGCTGGCTATGTCTTGGTTAGTTCTGGTATTTCCAATCATCTGGCTCATACTTTCGCGTTTTTCGCATACTTCTTGGCCAGATCCAGGGTTTTTTCTGGTTTGGATCCCGTAATAATGACGCTCCACACCGAAACAGTCAATTAAACCTGGTTTCGATTAATATTTTAGAGGATAACGCCGTTTATATCTCGGTTACGTCTGGGATTTGCCCTCATCTGGCTCGTACTTTCGCATGTTCCGCATACTTGTTGGCCAGATCCTGGCCTTTTTCTGGTTTGGATCACGTACTAATGCGGTACCAGACCGAAACAGTCAATTAAACCTGGTTCCGATTAATATTTTGGAGGATAACGCCTGTTATGTCTGGGTTAGGTCTGGTATTTGCCCTCATCTGGCACGTACTTTCGCATTTTTCGCATAGTTGTTGGCCAGATCCTGGCCTTTTTCTGGCTCGGACCGCGTAGTAATGTGGTACCACGCCGAAACAGTCAATTAAACCTGGTTGCGATTAATATTTTAGAGGATAACGCCGGTTATGTCTCGGTTAGGTCAGGGATTTGCCCTCATCTGGCTCGTACTTTCGCATTTCTCACATACTTGTTGGCCAGATCCTGGCCTTTTCCTGGTTTGGATCACGTAGTAATGCGGTACCACACTGAAACAGTCAATTAAACCAGGTTGCGATTAATATTTTAGAGGATGACGCCTGCTATGTCTGGGTTAGGTCTGGTATTTGTCCTTGTCTGCCTCGTACTTTCGCATTTTTTGCATACTTGTTGGCCAGATCCTGGGCTTTTTCTGGCTTGGATCACGTAGTAATGTGGTTCTACACCGAAACAGTCAATTAAACCTGGTTGCGATTAATATTTTAGAGCATAACGCCTGTAATGTCTGGGTTAGGTCTGGTATTTGCCCTCACCTGGCTCGTACTTTCGCATTTTTCGCATACTTGCTGGCCAGATCCTGGCCTCTTTCTGGCTTGGACCACGTAGTAATTTGGTACCACACTGAAACAGTCAATTAAACCTGGTTCCGATTAATATTTTAGTGGATAACGCCGGTTATGTCTGTGTTAGGTCAGGTATTTGCCCTCATCTGGCTTGTACTTTCGCATTTTTCGCATACTTGTTGTACAGATGCTGGCCTTTTTCTGGTTTGGATCTCGTGGTAAAGCGATACCACACCGAAACAGTCAACTAAACCTGGATGCGATTAATATTTTGGAGGATAACGCCGGTTATGTCTCGGTTAGGTCTAGGATTTGCCCTCATCTGGCTCGTACCTTCGCATTTTCCGCCTACTTGTTGGCAAGATCCTGGGTTTTTTCTGGTTTGGATCACGTAGTAATGCGGTACCACACAGAAGCAATCAATTAAACCTGGTTGCGACTAATATTTTAGAGCAAAACGCCGGTTATGTCACGGTTTGGTCAGGGATTTGCCGTCATCTGGCTCGTATTTTCGTATTTTTCGCATGCTTGTTGGCCAGATCCTGGCCTTGTTCTGGCTTGGATCACATAGTCATGTGGTATCACACTGAAACAGTCAATTAAACCTGGTTCCGATCAATATTTTAGAGGACAACACCGGTTAGGTCTGGGTTACGTCAGGTATTTGCAATCATCTCCCTAATACTTTCGCATCTTTCGCATCCTCGTTGGCCAGATCCTGGGTTTTTTTTGGTTGGGATCACGTATTAATGAGGTGCCATACTGAAACAGTCAATTAAACCTTGTTTCGACCAATATTTTACAGGATAACGCCGGTTATGTCTGTGTTAGGTCTGGTATTTGCCAACATCTAGCTGATACTTTCGCATTTTTCGCATACTTGTTGGCCAGATCCTGGGTTCTTTTCTCGATAGAGTCACGTATTCATGTGATGCCACACTGAAGCAGTCAATTAAACCTGGCTTCGATCAATATTTTAGAGGACAACACCGGTTAGGTCTGGGTTACGTCTGGTGTTTGCAATTATCTGCCCCATACTTTCCCATTTTTCGCAAACTTGTTGGCCATATCTTGGGTTTTTTTCTGGTAAGGATCACGTATTAATGTGGTGCCACACTGAAATAGTCAATTCAACCTGGATTCGATCAATATTGTAGAGGCTGGCACCGGTTACGTCTGGGTTGCGTCTGGTATTTGCAATCATCTGCCTCATACTTTCGCATTTTTCGCATACTTGTTGGCCAGATACTGGACTTTTTCTGATCTAGGTCACGTAGTAATGTGGTACCACACCGAAACAGTCAATTAAACCTGGATTCGATCAATACTTTATAGGACAATACCGGTCAGGTTTGTGTTAGGTCTGGTATTTGTAAACATCTGCCTCATACATTCGCATCTTTCGCATACTTGTTGGCCAGATCCTGGGTCTTTTTCTGGATAGCATCACGTATTAATGTGGTACCACATTGAAATAATCGATAAAACCTGGTTTCGATCAATATTTTAGGGGATAACACCGTTTATATCTCGGTTACGTCTGGGATTTGCCCTCATCTGGCTCGTACTTGCGCATGTTCCGCATACTTGTTGGCCAGATCCTGGCCTTTTTCTGGTTTGGATCACGTACTAATGCGGTACCAGACCGAAACAGTCAATTAAACCTGGTTCCGATTAATATTTTAGAGGATAACGCCTGTTATGTCTGGGTTAGGTCTGGTATTTGCCCTCATCTGGCACGTACTTTCGCATTGTTCGCATACTTGTTGGGCCGATCCTGGCCTTTTCCTGGTTTGGATCACGTAGTAATGCGGTACCACACTGAAACAGTCAATTAAACCAGGTTGCGATTAATATTTTAGAGGATAACGCCTGTTGTGTCTGGGTTAGGTCTGGTATTTGCCATTGTCTGCCTCGTACTTTCGCATTTTTCGCATACTTGTTGGCCAGATCCTGGCCTTTTTCTGGTTTGGATCACGTACTAATGCGGTACCACACCGAAGCAGTCAATTAAACCTAGCTGCGATTAATATTTTATAGGATAACGCCGGTTATGTCTGGGTTAGGTCTGGTATTTGCCCTCATCTGGCTCGTACTTTCGCATTTTTCGCATACTTGTTGGCCAGATCCTGGGCTTTTTCTGGTTTGGATCACGTAGTAATGTGGTTCTACACCGAAACAGTCAATTAAACCTGGTTGCGATTAATATTCTAGAGGATAACGCCGGTTATGTCTAGGTTAGGTCTGGTATTTGCCCTCATCTGGCTCGTACTTTCGCATTTTTCGCATACTTGCTGGCCAGATCCTGGCCTCTTTCTGGCTTGGACCACGTAGTAATTTGGTACCACACTGAAACAGTCAATTAAACCTGGTTCCGATTAATATTTTAGTGGATTACGCCGGTTATGTCTGTGTTAGGTCAGGTATTTGCCCTCATCTGGCTTGTACTTTCGCATTTTTCGCATACTTGTTGTCCAGATGCTGGCCTTTTTCTGGTTTGGATCACGTAGTAATGCGGTACCACACTGAAACAGTCAATTAAACCAGGTTGCGATTAATATTTTAGAGGATAACGCCTGTTGTGTCTGGGTTAGGTCTGGTATTTGCCATTGTCTGCCTCGTACTTTCGCATTTTTCGCATACTTGTTGGCCAGATCCTGGCCTTTTTCTGGTTTGGATCACGTACTAATGCGGTACCACACCGAAACTGTCAATTAAACCTGGTTGCGATTCATATTTTATAGGATAACGCCGGTTATGTCTCGGTTGGGTCTGGGATTTGGCCTCATCTGGCTCGTACATTCGCATTTTTCGCCTACTTGTTGGCAAGATCCTGGGGTTTTTCTGGTTTGGATCACGTAGTAATGCGGTACCACACCGAAGCAGTCAATTAAACCTAGCTGCGATTAATATTTTATAGGATAACGCCGGTTATGTCTGGGTTAGGTCTGGTATTTGCCCTCATCTGGCTCGTACTTTCGCATTTTTCGCATACTTGTTGGCCAGATCCTGGGCTTTTTCTGGTTTGGATCACGTAGTAATGTGGTTCTACACCGAAACAGTCAATTAAACCTGGTTGCGATTAATATTCTAGAGGATAACGCCGGTTATGTCTAGGTTAGGTCTGGTATTTGCCCTCATCTGGCTCGTACTTTCGCATTTTTCGCATACTTGTTGGCCAGATCCTGGGCTTTTTCTGGTTTGGACCACGTAGTAATTTGGTACCACACTGAAACAGTCAATTAAACCTGGTTCCGATTAATATTTTAGTGGATTACGCCGGTTATGTCTGTGTTAGGTCAGGTATTTGCCCTCATCTGGCTTGTACTTTCGCATTTTTCGCATACTTGTTGTCCAGATGCTGGCCTTTTTCTGGTTTGGATCACGTAGTAAAGCGATATCACACCTAAACAGTCAATTAAACCTGGATGCGATTAATATTTTGGAGGATAACGCCGGTTATGTCTCGGTTAGGTCTAGGATTTGCCCTCATCTGGCTCGTACCTTCGCATTTTCCGCCTACTTGTTAGCAAGATCCTGGGCTTTTTCTGCTTTGGATCACGTAGTAATGCGGTACCACACAGAAGCAATCAATTAAACCTGGTTGCGATTAATATTTTAGAGCAAAACGCCGGTTATGTCACGGTTTGGTCAGGGATTTGCCGTCATCTGGCTCGTATTTTCGTATTTTTCGCATACTTGTTGGCCAGATCCTGGCCTTGTTCTGGCTTGGATCACATAGTCATGTGGTATCACACTGAAACAGTCAATTAAACCTGGTTCCGATTAACACTTTAGAGGATAACGCTGGTTATGCCTGGGTTAGTTCAGGTATTTGCAATCATCTGGCTCATACTTTCGCAATTTTCGCGTACTAGTTGGCCAGATCTTATGTATATTGTGGTTTGGATCCCGTCGTAATGTGGTTCCACACCGGAGCAGTCAATTAAACCTGGTTGCGTTGAATATTGTGCAGGATAACGCTGGTTATGTTTGGGTTAGTTCTGGTATTTGCAATCATCTGGCTCGTACTTTCGCATTTTTCGCATACTTGTTGGCCAGATCCAGGGCTTTCTCTGGTTTGGATCACGTATTATCGTTGTAACACACTGAAGCAGTCAATTAAACCTGGTTTCGATCAATATTTTAGAGGACAACACCGGTTAGGTCTGGGTTACGTCTGGTATTTGCAATCATCTCCCTAATTCTTTCGCATCTTTCGCATACTCGTTGGCCAGATCCTGGATTTTTTTTGGTTAGGATCACGTATTAATGAGGTGCCATACTGAAACAGTCAATTAAACCTTGTTTCGACCAATATTTTACAGGATAACGCCGGTTATGTCTGTGTTAGGTCTGGTATTTGCCAAAATCTAGCTGATACTTTCGCATTTTTCGCATACTTGTTGGCCAGATCCTGGGTTCTTTTCTCGATAGAGTCACGTATTCATGTGATGCCACACTGAAGCAGTCAATTAAACCTAGCTGCGATTAATATTTTATAGGATAACGCCGGTTATGTCTGGGTTAGGTCTGGTATTTGCCCTCATCTGGCTCGTACTTTCGCATTTTTCGCATACTTGTTGGCCAGATCCTGGGCTTTTTCTGCTTTGGATCACGTAGTAATGCGGTACCACACAGAAGCAATCAATTAAACCTGGTTGCGATTAATATTTTAGAGCAAAACGCCGGTTATGTCACGGTTTGGTCAGGGATTTGCCGTCATCTGGCTCGTATTTTCGTATTTCTCGCATACTTGTTGGCCAGATCCTGGCCTTGTTCTGGTTTGGATCACATAGTCATGTGGTATCACACTGAAACAGTCAATTAAACCTGGTTCCGATTAACACTTTAGAGGATAACGCTGGTTATGCCTGGGTTAGTTCAGGTATTTGCAATCATCTGGCTCATACTTTCGCAATTTTCGCGTACTAGTTGGCCAGATCTTATGTATATTGTGGTTTGGATCCCGTCGTAATGTGGTTCCACACCGGAGCAGTCAATTAAACCTGGTTGCGTTGAATATTGTGCAGGATAACGCTGGTTATGTTTGGGTTAGTTCTGGTATTTGCAATCATCTGGCTCGTACTTTCGCATTTTTCGCATACTTGTTGGCCAGATCCAGGGCTTTTTCTGGTTTGGATCACGTATTATCGTTGTAACACACTGAAGCAGTCAATTAAACCTGGTTTCGATCAATATTTTAGAGGACAACACCGGTTAGGTCTGGGTTACGTCTGGTATTTGCAATCATCTCCCTAATTCTTTCGCATCTTTCGCATACTCGTTGGCCAGATCCTGGATTTTTTTTGGTTAGGATCACGTATTAATGAGGTGCCATACTGAAACAGTCAATTAAACCTTGTTTCGACCAATATTTTACAGGATAACGCCGGTTATGTCTGTGTTAGGTCTGGTATTTGCCAACATCTAGCTGATACTTTCGCATTTTTCGCATACTTGTTGGCCAGATCCTGGGTTCTTTTCTCGATAGAGTCACGTATTCATGTGATGCCACACTGAAGCAGTCAATTAAACCTAGCTGCGATTAATATTTTATAGGATAACGCCGGTTATGTCTGGGTTAGGTCTGGTATTTGCCCTCATCTGGCTCGTACTTTCGCATTTTTCGCATACTTGTTGGCCAGATCCTGGGCTTTTTCTGGTTTGGACCACGTAGTAGTTTGGTACCACACTGAAACAGTCAATTAAACCTGGTTCCGATTAATATTTTAGTGGATTACGCCGGTTATGTCTGTGTTAGGTCAGGTATTTGCCCTCATCTGGCTTGTACTTTCGCATTTTTCGCATACTTGTTGTCCAGATGCTGGCCTTTTTCTGGTTTGGATCACGTAGTAAAGCGATATCACACCTAAACAGTCAATTAAACCTGGATGCGATTAATATTTTGGAGGATAACGCCGCTTATGTCTCGGTTAGGTCTAGGATTTGCCCTCATCTGGCTCGTACCTTCGCATTTTCCGCCTACTTGTTGGCAACATCCTGGGCTTTTTCTGCTTTGGATCACGTAGTAATGCGGTACCACACAGAAGCAATCAATTAAACCTGGTTGCGATTAATATTTTAGAGCAAAACGCCGGTTATGTCACGGTTTGGTCAGGGATTTGCCGTCATCTGGCTCGTATTTTCGTATTTTTCGCATACTTGTTGGCCAGATCCTGGCCTTGTTCTGGCTTGGATCACATAGTCATGTGGTATCACACTGAAACAGTCAATTAAACCTGGTTCCGATTAACACTTTAGAGGATAACGCTGGTTATGCCTGGGTTAGTTCAGGTATTTGCAATCATCTGGCTCATACTTTCGCAATTTTCGCGTACTAGTTGGCCAGATCTTATGTATATTGTGGTTTGGATCCCGTCGTAATGTGGTTCCACACCGGAGCAGTCAATTAAACCTGGTTGCGTTGAATATTGTGCAGGATAACGCTGGTTATGTTTGGGTTAGTTCTGGTATTTGCAATCATCTGGCTCGTACTTTCGCATTTTTCGCATACTTGTTGGCCAGATCCAGGGCTTTTTCAGGTTTGGATCACGTATTATCGTTGTAACACACTGAAACAGTCAATTAAACCTGGTTTCGATAAATATTTTAGAGGATAACGCCGGTTATGTCTGGGTATTTGCAATCATCAGACTCATACTTTCGCATTTTTCGCATACTTGTTGGCCAGTTCCTGGGTTTTTACTGGTTTGGATCACGTAGGAATGTGGTTCCACACCGAAACAGCCAATTAAACCTGGTTGCGATTTATATTTTAGAGGATAACGCCGGTTGTGTCTAGGTTAGGTCTGGGATTTGTCCCAATCCGGCTCATACTTTCGCATTTTTCGCATACTTGTTGACCAGATCCTAGGTTTGTTCTGGTTTGGAACACGTATTATCGTTGTAACACACTGAAGCAGTCAATTAAACCTGGTTTCGATCAATATTTTAGAGGACAACACCGGTTAGGTCTGGGTTACGTCTGGTATTTGCAATCATCACCCTAATACTTTCGCATCTTTCGCATCCGCGTTGGCCAGATCCTGGGTTTTTTTTGGTTGGGATCACGTATTAATGAGGTGCCATACTGAAACAGTCAATTAAACCTGGTTTCGATCAATATTTTAGAGGACAACACCGGTTTGGTCTGGGTTACGTCTGGTATTTGCAATCATCTCCCTAATTCTTTCGCATCTTTCGCATACTCGTTGGCCAGATCCTGGATTTTTTTTGGTTAGGATCACGTATTAATGAGGTGCCATACTGAAACAGTCAATTAAACCTGGTTTCGATCAATATTTTAGAGGACAACACCGGTTAGGTCTGGGTTACGTCTCGTATTTGCAATCATCACCCTAATACTTTCGCATCTTTCGCATCCGCGTTGGCCAGATCCTGGGTTTTTTTTGGTTGGGATCACGTATTAATGAGGTGCCATACTGAAACAGTCAATTAAACCTGGTTTCGATCAATATTTTAGAGGACAACACCGGTTTGGTCTGGGTTACGTCTGGTATTTGCAATCATCTCCCTAATTCTTTCGCATCTTTCGCATACTCGTTGGCCAGATCCTGGATTTTTTTTGGTTAGGATCACGTATTAATGAGGTGCCATACTGAAACAGTCAATTAAACCTTGTTTCGACCAATATTTTACAGGATAACGCCGGTTATGTCTGTGTTAGGTCTGGTATTTGCCAACATCTAGCTGATACTTTCGCATTTTTCGCATACTTGTTGGGCAGATCCTGGGTTCTTTTCTCGATAGAGTCACGTATTCATGTGATGCCACACTGAAATAGTCAATTCAACCTGGATTCGATCAATATTGTAGAGGCTGGCACCGGTTACGTCTGGGTTGCGCCTGGTATTTGCAATCATCTGCCTCATACTTTCGCATTTTTCGCATACTTGTTGGCCAGATACTGGACTTTTTCTGATGTAGGTCATGTAGTAATGTGGTACCACACCGAAACAGTCAATTAAACCTGGATTCGATCAATACTTTATAGGACAATACCGGTCAGGTTTGTGTTAGGTCTGGTATTTGCAAACATCTGCCTCATACATTCGCAACTTTCGCATACTTGTTTGCGAGATCCTGGGTCCTTTTCTGGATAGCATCACGTATTAATGTGGTACCACCCAGAAATAATCAATAAAACCTGGTTTCGATCAATACTTTAGAGGATAACACCGGTTAGATTTGGGTTAGGTCTGGTATTTGCAATCATCTTCCTCATACTTTCGCATTTTTCGGATACTTGTTGGCCAGATCCTGGGCTTTTACTGACTTGGACCTCGTAGCAATGTGGTACCAGACTGAATCAGTCAATTAAGGCTGGCTTCGATCAATACTTTAGAGGACAATACCGGTTAGGTTTGTGTTAGGTCTGGTATTTGCAATCATCTGCCTCATACTTTCGCATCATTCGCATACTTGTTGGCCAGATCCTGCGCTTTTTTCTGGGCAGGATCACGTGTCAATGTGGTACGACACTGAAATAGTCAATTCAACCTGGATTCGGTCAATATTGTAGAGGCTGACACCGGTTAGGTTCGTCTTAGGTCTGGTATTTGCAATCATCTGCCTGATTATTTCGCTCCTTTCGCATACTTGTTGGCCAGCTCCTGAGTTTTTTTCTGGTTAGGATCACGTATTAATGTGGTACCGCACTGAAACAGTCAAGTCAACCTGGTTTCGAACAATATTTCAGAGGATAACACCGGCTAGGTCTGGGTTACGACTGTAATATGCAATCATCTGCCTCATACTTTCGCATTTTTCGCATACTTGTTGGTAAGATCCTGGGGTTTTTCTGGTTTGGATCACGTAGTAATGCGGTACCACACCGAAGCAGTCAATTAAACCTAGTTGCGATTAATATTTTATAGGATAACGCCGGTTATGTCTGGGTTAGGTCTGGTATTTGCCCTCATCTGGCTTGTACTTTCGCATTTTTCGCATACTTGTTGTCCAGATGCTGGCCTTTTTCTGGTTTGGATCACGTAGTAAAGCGATACCACACCGAAACAGTCAATTAAACCTGGTTGCGATTAATATTTTAGAGCAAAACGCCGGTTATGTCACGGTTTGGTCAGGGATTTGCCGTCATCTGGCTCGTATTTTCGTATTTTTCGCATACTTGCTGGCCAGATCCTGGCCTTGTTCTGGCTTGGATCACATAGTCATGTGGTATCACACTGAAACAGTCAATTAAACCTGGTTCCGATTAATTCTTTAGAGGATAACGCTGGTTATGTCTGGGTTAGTTCAGGTATTTGCAATCATCTGGCTCATACTTTCGCAATTTTCGCGTACTAGTTGGCCAGATCTTATGTATATTGTGGTTTGGATCCCGTCGGAATGTGGCTCCACACCGGAGCAGTCAATTAAACCTGGTTGCGATGAATATTGTGCAGGATAACGCTGGTTATGTTTGTGTTAGTTCTGGTATTTGCAATCATCTGCCTCATACTTTCGCATTTTTCGCATACTTGTTGGCCAGATACTGGACTTTATCTGATCTAGGTCACGTAGTAATGTGGTACCACACCGAAACAGTCAATTAAACCTGGATTCGATCAATACTTTATAGGACAATACCGGTCAGGTTTGTGTTAGGTCTGGTATTTGCAAACATCTGCCTCATACATTCGCATCTTTCGCATACTTGTTGGCCAGATCCTGGGTCTTTTTCTGGATAGCATCACGTATTAATGTGGTACCACACTGAAATAATCGATAAAACTTGGTTTGGATCAATACTTTAGAGGATAACACCGGTTAGATTTGGGTTAGGTCTGGTATTTGCAATCATCTTCCTCATACATTCGCATTTTTCGGATACTTGTTGGCCAGATCCTGGGCTTTTAATGACTTGGACCTCGTAGTAATGTGGTACCAGACTGAATCAGTCAATTAAGGCTGGCTTCGATCAATACTTTAGAGGACAATACCGGTTAGGTTTGTGTTAGGTCTAGTATTTGCAATCATCTGCCTCATACTTTCGCATCATTCGCATACTTGTTGGCCAGATCCTGCGCTTTTTTCTGGGCAGGATCACGTGTCAATGTGGTACCACACTGAAATAGTCAATTCAACCTGGATTCGATCAATATTGTAGAGGCTGACACCGGTTAGGTTTGTGTTAGGTCTGGTATTTGCAATCATCTGCCTGATAATTTCGCTCCTTTCGCATACTTGTTGGCCAGCTCCTGAGTTTTTTTCTGGTTAGGATCACGTATTAATGTGGTACCGCACTGAAACAGTCAAGTAAACCTGGTTTCGAACAATATTTCAGAGGATAACACCGGTTAGGTCTGGGTTACGACTGTAATATGCAATCATCTGCCTCATACTTTCGCATTTTTCGCAAACTTGTTGGCCATATTCTGGGTTTTTTTCTGCTTAGGATCACGTATTAATGTGGTGCCACACTGAAATATTCAATTCAACCTGTATTCGGTCAATATTGTAGAGGCTGACACCGGTTAGGTCTGGGTTGCGTCTGGTATTTGCAATCATCTGCCTCATACTTTCGCATTTTTCGCATTCTTGTTGGCCAGATACTGGGCTTTTTCTGATTTGGATCACGCAGTAATGTGGTACCACATCGAAACAGTCAATAAAACCTGGTTGCGATTAATATTTTAGAGGATAACGCCGGTTATGTCTGGGTTAGTTCTGGTATTTGCAATCATCTGGCTCGTACTTTCGCATTTTTCGCATACTTGTTGGCCAGATCCTGGGCTTTTTCTGGTTTGGATCACGTAGTAATGTGGTACCACACCGAAAGAGTCAATTAAACCTGATTCCGATTAATATTTTAGAGGATAACGTCGGTTAGGTCTGGGTTAGTTCTGGTATTTGCAATCATCTGGCTCATACAGTCGCATTTTTCGCATACTTGTTGGCCAGATCCTGGGTCTCTTCTGGTTCGGGTCACGTTGTAAAGTGGTACCACACTGAAACAGTCAATTAAACCTGGTTGTGATTAATATTTTAGAGGACATCGCCGGTTATGTCTGGATTAGGTCTGGGATTTGCCCCAATCTGGCTCATATTTTCGCATTTTTCACATTCTTGTTGACCAGATCCTGGGCTTTTTCTGGTTTGGATCACGTAGTAATGTGGTAAGACACTGTAAGAGTCAATTAGACCTGGTCGCGTTTAATATTTTCGAGGATAACGCCGGTTATGTCTGGGTTAGGTCTGGTATTTGTCATCATCTGGCTCATACAGTCGCATTTCTCGCATACTTGTTGGCCAGATCCTGGGTCTTTTCTGGTTCGGATCACCTTGTAAATTGGTACCACACTGAAACAGTCAATTAAACCTGGTTTCGATAAATATTTTAGAGGATAACGCCGGTTATGTCTGGGTATTTGCAATCATCAGACTCATACTTTCGCATTTTTCGCATACTTGTTGGCCAGTTCCTGGGTTTTTACTGGTTTGGATCACGTAGGAATGTGGTTCCACACCGAAACAGCCAATTAAACCTGGTTGCGATTTATATTTTAGAGGATAACGCCGGTTGTGTCTAGGTTAGGTCTGGGATTTGTCCCAATCTGGCTCATACTTTCGCATTTTTCGCATACTTGTTGACCAGATCCTAGGTTTGTTCTGGTTTGGAACACGTATTATCGTTGTAACACACTGAAGCAGTCAATTAAACCTGGTTTCGATCAATATTTTAGAGGACAACACCGGTTAGGTCTGGGTTACGTCTGGTATTTGCAATCATCACCCTAATACTTTCGCATCTTTCGCATCCGCGTTGGCCAGATCCTGGGTTTTTTTTGGTTGGGATCACGTATTAATGAGGTGCCATACTGAAACAGTCAATTAAACCTGGTTTCGATCAATATTTTAGAGGACAACACCGGTTTGGTCTGGGTTACGTCTGGTATTTGCAATCATCTCCCTAATTCTTTCGCATCTTTCGCATACTCGTTGGCCAGATCCTGGATTTTTTTTGGTTAGGATCACGTATTAATGAGGTGCCATACTGAAACAGTCAATTAAACCTGGTTTCGATCAATATTTTAGAGGACAACACCGGTTAGGTCTGGGTTACGTCTGGTATTTGCAATCATCACCCTAATACTTTCGCATCTTTCGCATCCGCGTTGGCCAGATCCTGGGTTTTTTTTGGTTGGGATCACGTATTAATGAGGTGCCATACTGAAACAGTCAATTAAACCTGGTTTCGATCAATATTTTAGAGGACAACACCGGTTTGGTCTGGGTTACGTCTGGTATTTGCAATCATCTCCCTAATTCTTTCGCATCTTTCGCATACTCGTTGGCCAGATCCTGGATTTTTTTTGGTTAGGATCACGTATTAATGAGGTGCCATACTGAAACAGTCAATTAAACCTGGTTTCGACCAATATTTTACAGGATAACGCCGGTTATGTCTGTGTTAGGTCTGGTATTTGCCAACATCTAGCTGATACTTTCGCATTTTTCGCATACTTGTTGGGCAGATCCTGGGTTCTTTTCTCGATAGGGTCACGTATTCATGTGATGCCACACTGAAGCAGTCAATTAAACCTGGCTTCGATCAATATTTTAGAGGACAACACCGGTTAGGTCTGGGTTACGTCTGGTGTTTGCAATTATCTGCCTCATACTTTCCCATTTTTCGCAAACTTGTTGGCCAACTGCGACGCTGAGCAGGACACGGCGGATCATACCCTGGAGGTATGCCCCGCGTGGGAGGGGGAGCGCCGTGTCCTGGTCGGCGTCGTCGGGCGGGATGTCTCGCTGCCGGGCGTGGTGCGCGCCATGCTCGGCAGCGAGGAGAAGTGGAGGGCCGTGGCCTCCTTCTGCGAGAACGTAATGTTGCAGAAGGAGGCCGCGGGGAGGGAGCGCGAGCGTCAGCGGCGTGCTGAAGCACGCGCTCGTGCGGTGGCCAGAGGTCGTCGCCCGGTCGCGAGGCGTCGCGGGCGGCCGCCTCGGCGTGGCGGATGACCTAGGCTGGGAGGGGGGTCCTGAGGGGACCCTCCTCCCGCCAGGCGGCGCCGGGTCGGACCGGTTGTGGGTAGGAGTGCCTCCCCCTACCGGTCCGACGCAAGGGGAGGCACCCTCGGCGGTCTGGTGCGGCCATGAACGCCCGGCCGCCGAGGGGTGGAAACGGGGTCGCGGGCGGTTGCGAGTTGGGGCTCGCAGCCGCCACTAAATGCGGCCCCGGGACGGATAGCGGCGGGATGGAGTGGCCCCGTCCCGCCGCTATGAGGCAGTGTATCTACTGGGGGGACCGATTGTCCCCCCGGGGGATGGGCGCGAAAGCGCGGGCACGGGGATGATACCGGAAGAATGCTTCGAGCGATTCCCGGTATCCTCCCAAAGCGTGCCGAAGGGTCACCGTGGGGTTTTTAGTGGGTAGGTCCCGCGCCTGTCGTTGTACGGGCGCGGGGAATCCCACACACCCCTCCCACCTCTCCCCAAGGAGGTGGGAGGGAGTCTTTCGAAGATTTTCCCCACGACAAAAAAAAAAAAAAAAAAAAAGTACGAGCCAGATGAGGGCAAATACCAGACCTAACCCAGACCTACCCGGTGTTATCCTCTAAAATATTGGTCGAATCCAGGTTTAATTGACTGTTTCATTCTGGTACTACATTAGTACGTGATCCAAACCAGAAAAGAACCCAGGATCTGGCTAAGAAGTATGCGAAAAATGCGAAAGTATCAGCCAGATGAGGGCATATCCCAGACCTAAACGTAACCCAACCGGTGATATACTTTAAAATATTGATCGTGGTCAGGTTTAATTGACTGTTTCATTGTGGTGCCACATTACAACGTGACCCAAACCAGAAAAAGCCCAGGATCTGGCCAATAGTTATGCGAAAAATGCGAAAGTATGATCCAGATGATTGTAAATACCAGACCTAACTCAGACCCAACTGGTGTTATCCTTTAAAATATTGATCGAATCCAGGTTTAACTGACTGTTTCATTCTGGTACTACATGACTGCGTGATCCAAAGCAGAAAATGTCCAGGATCTGGCCAACAAGTGTGCGAAGAATGCGAAAGTATGATGCAGATGATTGTAAATACCTGACCTAACACAATCCTAAACTGTGTTATCCTCTAAAATATTGATCGAGGTCAGGTTTAGTTGACTGTTTCAATGTGGTGCCACATTACAACGTGACCCAACACAGAAAAAGCCCATGATCTGGCCGTCAAGTGTGCGAAGAATGCGAAAGTATGAGCCAGGTGAGGGTAAATACCAGACCTAAACGTGACCCAAGTGGAGTTACACTTTAAAATATTGATCGAGGCCAGGTTTAATTGACTGTTTCAGTACGGTACCACGTTACTACGTGATCAAAACAACAATAGGCCCAGGATCTGGCCATCAAGTATGCGAAAAATGCGAAAGTATGAGACAATTGAGGGCAAATCCCAGACCTAAACGTGACCCAACTGGAGTTATACTTTAAAATATTGATCGAGGCCAGGTTTAATTAACTGTTTCAGTGTGGCACCACATTACTACATAATCCCAACCAGAAAAAGCCCAGGATCTGGCCAACAGGTATGCGAACAGTGCGTTAGTATGACCCAGATGATTGCAAATACCAGACCTAATACAATCCTAAACGGTGTTATCCTCTAAAATATTGATCGTGGTCAGGTTTAGTTGACTGTTTCATTGTGGTGCCACATTACAACGTGACCCAAACCAGAAAAAGCCCAGGATCTGGCCAATAGTTATGCGAAAAATGCGAAAGTATGATCCAGATGATTGTAAATACCAGACCTAATACAATCCTAAACGGTGTTATCCTCTAAAATATTGATCCGTACCAGGTTTAATGGACTGTTTCAGTGTGGTGCCACATTACCGCGTGATTCAAGCCTGAAAAAGCCCAGGATCTGGCCAAAAAGTATGCGAAGAATTCGAAAGTATGAGACAGATGAGGGCAAATCCCAGACCTAAACGTGACCCAAGTGGAGTTATACTTTAAAATATTGATCGAGACCAGGTTTAATTAACTGTTTCAGTGTGGCACCACATTACTACGTGATTCAAACCAGAAAAAAACACAGGATCTGACCAACAAGTATGCGAAGAATGCGAAAGTATAAGCCAGATGAGGGCAAATCCCAGACCTAAACGAGACCCAAACGGTGGTATACATTATAATATTGATCGATACCAGGTTTAATGGACTGTTTCAGTGTGGTACCACATTACTCCGTGATTCAAGCCAGAAAAAGCCCAGGGTCTGGCCAACAAGTACGCGAAGAATGCGAAAGTATGAGACAGATGAGGGCAAATCCCAGACCTAAACGTGACCCAACCGGAGTTATCCTCTATTATATTGATCGAATCCAGGTTTAACTCACTGTTTCAGTGTGGTACCACATTACTACATAATCCCAACCAGAAAAAGCCCAGGATCTGGCCAACAGGTATCGCGAACAGTGCGTTAGTATGACCCAGATGATTGCAAATACCAGACCTAATACAATCCTAAACGGTGTTATCCTCTAAAATATTGATCGTGGTCAGGTTTAGTTGACTGTTTCATTGTGGTGCCACATTACAACGTGACCCAAACCAGAAAAAGCCCAGGATCTGGCCAATAGTTATGCGAAAAATGCGAAAGTATGATCCAGATGATTGTAAATACCAGACCTAATACAATCCTAAACGGTGTTATCCTCTAAAATATTGATCCGTACCAGGTTTAATGGACTGTTTCAGTGTGGTGCCACATTACCGCGTGATTCAAGCCTGAAAAAGCCCAGGATCTGGCCAAAAAGTATGCGAAGAATTCGAAAGTATGAGACAGATGAGGGCAAATCCCAGACCTAAACGTGACCCAAGTGGAGTTATACTTTAAAATATTGATCGAGACCAGGTTTAATTAACTGTTTCAGTGTGGCACCACATTACTACGTGATTCAAACCAGAAAAAAACACAGGATCTGACCAACAAGTATGCGAAGAATGCGAAAGTATAAGCCAGATGAGGGCAAATCCCAGACCTAAACGAGACCCAAACGGTGGTATACATTATAATATTGATCGATACCAGGTTTAATGGACTGTTTCAGTGTGGTACCACATTACTCCGTGATTCAAGCCAGAAAAAGCCCAGGGTCTGGCCAACAAGTACGCGAAGAATGCGAAAGTATGAGACAGATGAGGGCAAATCCCAGACCTAAACGTGACCCAACCGGAGTTATCCTCTATTATATTGATCGAATCCAGGTTTAACTCACTGTTTCAGTGTGGTACCACATTACTACATAATCCCAACCAGAAAAAGCCCAGGATCTGGCCAACAGGTATCGCGAACAGTGCGTTAGTATGACCCAGATGATTGCAAATACCAGACCTAATACAATCCTAAACGGTGTTATCCTCTATAATATTGATCGAGGTCAGGTTTAGTTGACTGTTTCATTGTGGCGCCACATTACAACGTGACCCAACACAGAAAAAGCCCATGATCTGGCCGATAAGTATGCGAAGAATGTGAAAGTATGAGTCAGGTGAGGTTCTTACACCAGACCTAAACGTGACCCAAGAGGAGTTATACTTTAAAATATTGATCGAGGCCAGGGTTAATTGACTGTTTCAGTATGGTACCACGTTACTACGTGATCGAAACCAGAATAAGCCAAGGATCTGGCCATCAAGTATGCGAAAAATGCGAAAGTATGAGCCAGATACGGGCATAACCGAGAACAAAACGGGACCCAACCGGTGCTATCCTCTAAAATATTGCTCGAAACCAGGTTTAGTGGGCTGCTTCAGTGTGGTACCACATTACTACGTGTTCCAAACTAGGAAAAACCGAGGATCTGGCCAACAAGTATGCGAAAAATGCGAAAGTATGAGCCAGATGATTGCAAATACCTGACCTAGCCCAGACATAAACGGAGTTATCCTCTAAAATATTAATCGCCACCAGGTTTTATTGACTATTTCAGTGTGGTACCACATTAATACGTGATCCTATCCTGAAAAAGACCCAGGATCTGGCCAATAAGAAGGCGAAAAATGCGAAAGTATGAGCCAGAGGATGGCAAATACCAGGCCTTACCCTGACCTAACCGCTGTTATCCTCTAAAATATTAGTCGAAGCCAGGTTGAATTAACTATTTCGGTGTGGCACCACATTGATACGTGATCCTAACCAGAAAACAACCCAGGATCTGGCCATCAAGTATGCAAAAAATGCGAAAGTATAAGGCAGATGATTGTAAATTCCAGACGTAACCCAGACCTAACCGGTGTTAGCCTCTAAAGTATTTATCAAATCCAGGTTTAATTGACGGTTTCAGTGTGGTACGACATTACTACGTGATCCAAACCAGAAAAAACCCAGGATCTGGCCAACAAGTATGCGAAAAATGCGAAAGTATGAGCCAGATGATTGCAAATACCAGACTTAACCCAGTCATAACCGGCGTTATCCTCTAAAATATTAATCGGGACCAGGTTTAATTGACTGTTTCAGTGTGGTACTGTTGGAGGACAACGAATCTAGGACAACGAATCTAGATGAATGAATGTTTTGTTTGTGTGTGTTGAAGGAACGCGGAGTGACGACAAAATTAATCGATCTATGACATTGCGTTTTTGTTTCTCATACATATTTTGTTCATTCATTTCCAGTCTGTTTCATTTGTACCATGCAGAAATTACGTGTTTATTAAACTTTATATATTACTGCTTATGTTATAAACCACTGTTGTTATATTATTAGTAAATAAAGTCCAATAGGTTATGGGCCCAGTGGACAGTAATTAAAGTGATGGAGTTACGAATTGGAACTTCTGTTAATTAAGGAAAAACTATGGGAAGTGATAAGAAGTGAAAGACCCGCTACGGAAGATGCTGTTTGGGTGCAAAAGTATAATGAAGCACGCGCTACAATAGGACTATTAGTAGAAGACAGCCAACTGCAGCACATGAGGAATGTCAAAACATCATGTGAGGTATGGGATTCTCTACAAGGATATCACCAAAAGGCCACGTTAACGAATAAAGTATTGTTGCTAAAACAATTATGTAGAACAGCCATGAAAGAAAATGGCAACATGGAGGAACATATTACCACAATGTGCGGTTATTTTGAAAAATTAGCTGCCCTCGGATAGGATTTACCAGACAATCTTATGGGTGCAATGCTGCTTGGAAGTCTCCCAGAATCCTATGAAACTCTCGTGACAGCACTTGAAAGCATGCCCGAAGGTGATTTTACGTTAGAACTTGTAAAAAGTAAATTAATGGACGAATACAAAAGACGTAAAGGGACAAAGGTCACAAGAGAGTGTACAGAAACGGCGTTGAAAACTGGATACAAAAATACAAACAGCACGCAGTCGAAGAAAAATTGCTATTTTTGCAAAAAATCAGGGCATTTTAAAGGAGATTGTATAAAATATAAAGCCTGGATAGATAAAAAAGAAAAAGCTAATGCAGTCTCGCAAGATTCTTCGAATGATTATTGTTTTTATGCAAGAGCAGAAATTTCTGATGGAGCATATCTTGGAACGGAGAAGCATCAAGAGGACAATAAAAATGTATGGATCGTCGACTCTGGGGCAACAAGCCATACGGCGACTTCGAAGAAGTTTTTTCAAGAATTCGACACGCGAAGGAAAGGTCAAGTGTGTCTTGCAGAGGAACAAAAGATTGCTGAAGTGCAAGGAATCGCTTCGGGTGTAATAGATTGTGTATTGGACTCTAATGCGCCTTCAAAATAAAAGTGTGCGATGTGTTATATGTGCCGACACTTGGGTCAAACTTATTATCAGTAAAGAAACTGGTGAAAGATGGATACAGATTGACGTTTGACGAAAACGATTGTAAGATCATGAAGGACAACAAATTACAAGCGATTGCGAAATTGTCACCCGAGTTGTATCAAGTAAGTCCAATTGGAAAAGTATATATAGCGAGCGGAAGTATTGTTAATGGGCATACAGCGGATTGCCAGCATACCTGGCACCGTCGCTTCGGGCATAGAGATTTTAACGCCATAAAGTTTTTAGGTAATAAAGATCTAGCCACAGGTATCAAGATTAAGAATTGTGGACAGCAGATGATTTGTGAATGCTGCGTTAAGGGTAAAATGGCTAGATTACCTTTCTCAAAAGTATCAAAAAGCAAGACAAATTCAATTCTAGATCTCATACATACGGACGTGTTCGGACCTATGCAAACAGTAACACCGAGCAACAAAAGGTACATTTTAACAATTATCGACGACTATTCTCGTTTCTCGACTATTTATCTTATGAGTCATAAAAATGAAACAGCAAAATGTATAAAAGAATATGTAGAAAGAATGAAAACACAGTTTAAGAAAAAAACAAAGATAATAAGATCGGATCGGGGAACAGAATATGTTAATGAAGATTTAAAGAATTATTTGAGACAGGAAGGGATTCAAGCACAGTATACAACAGTTTATTCACCTCAGCAGAATGGCGTTGCTGAGCGAAAGAATCGGTCGCTACTTGAGATGGCAAGATGTATGCTGCTCGATGGTAATTTAGATAAGAAATATTAGGGAGAAGCTGTAAACACAGCTAACTATTTACAGAATCGATTACCTACGAAAGCAATCGATCAAACCCCATATGAATTGTGGTTTTCGAAAAAGCCCGATGTCGGAAATTTACACATTTTTGGTTGCAGTGCATACATACACATACATAAGGAACAGAGGAAGAAATTAGACGACAAAGCTGAGAAATTTACATTCGTTGGCTACTCCGATGAATCAAAGGCGTTTCGTTTATTAGACACAAAAACAAATCGCATCAAGATCAGCTGCGACGTTGTGTTTTTAGATTTAGTAAGCGAATATAAACCGATGGACAATGTGGTCATTTTTTCGAAAATAAAAGACAGCACGGAAGACGACCATGAAGATGTTGAAAGGGAAAAGTCGCCCAGTGAAGAATCAGCTGACGATCAAGATGTTGAAAGTGAAAAGTCATCCAGTGAAGAATCAGCTGACGATCAAGAATCAGACGACGGACCAAGTACAGACGAATATATGTCAAGTAAAGAGACAAACGGTGATCATGAGGAAACGGATCGCATACAGTGCAGACGGTCTCAAAGAACGAATAAAGGAGTACCACCAGATAGGTATGTAGCTTCGTCAAACATGGTCCTAAATACAGAACATGAACCAAGAAGTGCGAAGGAAGCATTGTCAGGATCTGATAAAGAGCATTGGAAAAGGGCCATGGATGACGAAATTAATTCCTTATTGGGGAACGACTCTTGGGAAATCGTATCCAAACCAAAAGACACAAATATAGTCTCGTGTAAATGGGTTTTTAAAATTAAGCGAAACATCGATGGAAGTGTGGAGAGATATAAAGCCAGACTTGTTGCTCGAGGGTTTTCACAAAAATATGGCACGGATTACGATGAAAATTTTGCACCGGTAGTAAGACAATCTACATTCAGGACTTTTTTAACGGTCACTGGACAAAAAGGTATGTTGATAAAACATTTTGATGCAAAAACTGCTTTTTTAAATTGGAAATTAACCGAGACGATATTTATGAAGCAACCTGAAGGATATGAAATACCTGGTAAAAAAGATGACTATGTTTGCAGACTTAAAAGGGGCATCTATGGTTTGAAGCAGGCTGCCAAAATTTGGAATGACCAATTAAACGATTTGCTCGTGAAATATGATTTCAAACAAAGTCAGGCAGACTCATGTTTGTATACTAAAGAAGATAAAGGAGAACTGATTTATGTTATTATTTATGTTGACGATATTTTTTATTATTAATATAAACATTTTTAAAGAAACATTTTTGTTTGAATGACTTAGGATTCTTGAAACATTATTTAGGAATAGAGATGAGAAGAAATGAAGAAGGTTTTTACAGCATAAATCAAGCGAAATATATTAAAAAAATATTACACAGATTCGGTCTTCAAGATGCAAAAGGATCAAGTGTACCTTTAGATCACACGTATTTTAAATATAAAGAAAATGGATCAGAAATGCCAAAAAGTGACAGGTATCAACAGCTCATCGGTGCTTTATTGTACGTAGCAGTAAACAGTAGACCGGACATATCCGCAAGCGTTGCTATTTTAAGCCAACACAACAAGCATCCCACAACAAATGACTGGATAGAAACGAAAAGAGTCGCTCGCTATTTAAAACAAACAATTGATTATGAACTGAAACTTGGTCAAAGGGTTAAAAGCAGGAAACTAATTGGTTTTGCAGACGCCGATTGGGCACAAGACAGAAATGATAGAAAGTCGAATAGCGGATATTTGTATCAATTTGCCGGAGCTTCGATAAGTTGGGCTTGCAGGAAGCAGCCATGTGTTTCACTATCGTCTACTGAAGCGGAATATATAGCCCTTGCCGAAGCTACTCAAGAAGCTGTATGGATACAACGTCTACTGGAAGATTTTGGAAAAGGGACCCAGGACACAATCATCTACGAAGACAACCAAAGTTGCTTAAAACTCACATCCAACAAGAAGTTTAACAATAGGACAAAACACATTGATACAAAGTTCCATAATATAAAAGACATTAAGGATCGGGGAAAAATAGATTATCAATACTGCCCTACAGATGAAATGCCTGCCGACATGTTAACTAAACCTCTTGCAAAAGTAAAATTAAAATATATGGCAGAAAAGTGTGCACTGCGTCAACAAATAAAACAATTTTAAAATGTATATCGTTGTGGAAGGGTGTTGGAGGATAACGAATCTAGGACAACGAATCTAATTGAATGAATCTTTTGTGTGTGTGTGATGAAGGAACGCAGAGTGACGACAAAATTTATCGATCTGTGATATTGCGTTTTTGTTTCTCATACATATTTTGTTCATTCATTTCCAGTCTGTTTCATTTGTACCATACAGAAATTACGTGTTTATTAAACTTTATATATTACTGCTTATGTTATAAACCACTGTTGTTATATTAATAGTAAATAAAGTTCAATAGGTACCACATTATTACGTGATCTAAATAAGAAAAAGCCCAGGATCTGGCCATTCAAGTATGCGAAAAATGCGAAAGTATGTGCTAGATGATGGCAAATACCAGACCTAACCGAGACATTACCGGCGTTATCCTCTAAAGTATTGATCGAAACCAGGTTTAATTGACTGTTTCAGTGTAGTGCCACATTGTTACCTGATCCAAATCAGAAAGAGCACAGGATCTGGCCAACAAGTATGCCAAAATTGCGAAAGTATGAGGAAGATGATTGCAAATACCAGACGTAACCCAGACCTAACCGGCGTTACCCTCTAAAATATTAATCGGAACCAGGTTTTATTGAATGTTTCAGTGTGGTACCACATTACTACGTGACCCAAGTCAGAAAAAGCCCAGGATCTGGCGAATAAATATGCCAAAAATGCGAAAGTATGAACCAGATGATTGCAAATACCAGACCTAACCGAGACATAACCGGCGTTATCCTCTAAAGTATTGATCGAAACCAGGTTTAATTGACTGTTTCAGTGTGGTCCCACATTACTACGTGATCGAAACCAGAAAAAGGCCAGGATCTGGCCATACAACCATGCAAAATTGCGAAAGTATGAGCTAGATGCTGGCAAATACCAGACGTAACCCAGACCTAACCGGTGTTATCCTCTAAAATATTGACCAAATTCAGGTTGAATTGACCATTTCAGTGCGGCACCACATTAATACGTGATCCTAACCAGAAAAAAACCCAGGATCTGGCCATTCAAATATGCGAAAATTGCGAAAGTATGAGCCAGATGATTGCAAATACCAGAACTAACCCAGACATAACCGGCGTTATCCTCTGAAATATTAATCGGAACCAGGTTTTATTGGCAGTTTCAGTGTGGTACCACATTACTACGTGACCCAAGTCAGAAAAAGCCCAGGATCTGGCCAACAAGTATGCGAAAAATGCGAAAGTATCAAACAGATGATTGCAAATACCAGACCTAACCGAGACATAACCGGCGTTATCCTCTAAAATATTAATCGCAACCAGGATTACTTGACTGTTTCGGTGTGGAACCACATTACTACGGGATCCAATCCAGAAAAAACGCTGGATCTGGCCAACAAGTATGCGAAAAACGCGAAAGTATGAGCCAGATGATTGCAAATACCATAACTAACCCAGAAATAACCAGCGTTATCCTCTGAAATACTAATCGGAACAAGCTTTTATTGACTGTTTCGGTGTGGAACCACATAAGTGCGGGATCAAAACCAGAAAGAGGCCAGTATCTGGCCAACAAGTATGCGAAAAATGCGAAGGTACGAGCCAGATGAGTTCAAATCCCAGACCTAACCGAGACATAACCGGCGTTATCCTCTAAAATATTAATCGCAAACAGGATTAATTGACTGTTTCGGTGTGGAACCACATTACTACGGGATCCAATCCAGAAAAAACGCTGGATCTGGCCAACAAGTATGCGAAAAATGCGAAAGTACGAGCCAAATGAGGGCAAATACCAGAACTAACACAGAGATAACCGGCGTTATCCTCTAAAATATTACTCGCAACCAGGTTTAATTGACTGCTTCGGTGTGGTACCGCATTACTACGTGATCCAAACCAGAAAAAGCCCAGGATCTTGCCAACAAGTAGTCGAAAAATGCGAAAGTACGAGCCAGATGAGGGCAAATCCCAGAACTAACCGAGACATAACCGACGCTATCCTCTTAAATATTACTCGCAACCAGGTTTAATTCACTATTTCGGTGTGGTACCGCATTACAGCGTGATCCAAACCACAAAAAGGCGAGGACCTGGCCATCAAGTATGCGAAAAATGCGAAAGTACGAGCCAATTGAGGGCAAATCCCAGTCCTAACCAAGACATAACCGGCGTTATCCTCTAAAATACTAATCGCTACCAGGTTTAATTGACTGTTTCGTTGTGGAACCACATTACTACGGGATCCAAACCAGAAAAAACGCAGGATCTGGCCAACAAGTATGCGAAAAACGCGAAAGTACGAGCCAGATGTGGGCAAATCCCAGACCTAACCGAGACATAACCGGCGCTATCCTCTTAAATATTAATCGCAACCAGGTTTAATTGACTGTTTAGGTGTGGTACCGCATTACTACGTGTTCCAAACCAGAAAAAGGCCAGGATCTGGCCAAGAGGTATGCGAAAAATGCGAAAGTACGAGCCAGATGAGGGCAAATCCCAGACCTAACCGAGACATAACCGGCGTTATCCTCTTAAATATTAATCGCAACCAGGTTTAATTGACTGTTTCGGCGTGGTACCGCATTACTACGTGTTCCAAACCAGAAAAGGGCCAGGATCTGGCGAACAAGTATGCGAAAAATGCGGAGGTACGAGCCAGATGAGGGCAAACCTCAGACCTAACCCAGACATAACCGGCGTTATCCTCTAAAATATTACTCGCAACCAGGTTTAATTGACTATTTCGGTGTGGTACCGCACTACTGCGTGATCCAAACCAGAAAAAGGCGAGGATCTGGCCAACAAGTATGCGAAAAATGTGAAAGTACGAGCCAGATGGTGGCAAATCCCGGACCTAACCGAGACATAACCGGCGTTATCCTCCAAAATATTAATCGCAACCAGGTTTCATTGACTGTTTCGGTGTGGTACCGCATTACTACGTGTTCCAAACCAGAAAAATGCCAGGATCTGGCCAACGAGTATGCGAAAAATGCGAAAGTGCGAGCCAGATAATGGCAAATACCAGACCTGACCCAGACATAACCGGCGTTATCCTCGAAAATATTAATCGCAACCAGCTTTAATTGACTGCTCCGGTGCGGTACCGCATTACTACGTTATCCAAACCACAAAAAGCTCAGGATCTTGCCAACAAGTACGCGAAAAATGCGATGGTACGAGCCAGATGAGGGCAAACCCCAGACCTAACCCAGACATAACCGGCGTTATCCTCTAAAATATTACTCGCAACCAGGTTTAATTGACTGTCTCAGTGTGATACCACATTACTACGTGGCCCAAGCCAGAGAAAAGCCAGGATCTGGCCAACAAGTATGCGAAAAATGCGAAAGTACGAGACAGATGAGTGCAAATCCCAGTCCTAACCAAGACATAACCGGCGTTATCCTCCAAAATATTAATCGCAACCAGGTTTAGTTGAATGTTTCGGTGTGGTACCGCATTACTACGTGATGCCAGCCAGAAAAAGCCCTGGATCTGGCCAACAAGAATGCGAAAAATGCGAAAGTATGAGCCAGATGATTGCAAATACCAGAACTAAACCAGACATAAGCAGAGTTTACCTCTAAAATACTAATCGGAACAAGCTTCTATTGACTGTTTCAGTGTGGTACCACATTACTACGTGATCCAAACCAGAAAAAGCCCAGGATCTGGCCAACAAGTATAAGAAAAATGCGAAAGTACGGGCCAGATGAGGGCAAATCCCAGACATAACAGAGACATAACCGGCGATATCCTCCAAAATATTAATCGCAACCAGGTTTAATTGACTGTTTCGGTGTGGTACCGCATTACTACGTGATACAAGCCAGAAAAAGCCATGTATCTGGCCAACAAGTAAGCGAAAAATACGAAAGTACGAGCCAGATGAGGGCAAATCCCAGACCTAACCGAGACATAACCGGCGTTATCCTCTGAAATATTAACCGCAACCAGGATTAATTGACTGTTTCGCTGTGGTACCGCATTACTACGTGATCCAAACCAGAAAAAGGTCAGGATCTGGCCAACAAGTATGCGAAAAATGCGAAAGTATGAGCCAGATGATTCCAAATACCAGAACTAACCCAGACATAACCAGAGTTTTCCTCTAAAATACTATTCGGAACAAGCTTTTATTGACTGTTTCAGTGTGGTACCACATAACTACGTGATCCAAACCAGAAAAAGCCCAGGATCTGGCCAACAAGTATAAGAAAAATGCAAAAGTACGAGCCAGATGAGGGCAAATACCAGACCTAACCGAGACATAACCGGCGTTATCCTCGAAAATATTAATCGCAACCAGGTTTAATTGACTGTTTCGGCGTGGTACCGCATTACTACGTGATGCACGACAGAAAAAGCCCAGGATCTGGCCAACAATTATGCGAAAAATGCGAATGTACGAGCCCGATGGGGGCAAATCCCAGACCTAACCGAGACATAACCGGCGTTATCCACTTAAATATTAATCGCAACCAGGTTTAATTGACTGTTTCAGTGTGGTACCGCATTACTACGTGTTCCAAACCAGAAAAAGGCCAGGATCTGGCCAACAAGTATGCGAAAAATGAGAAAGTACGAGCCAGATGATGGCAAATACCAGACCTAACCCAGTCATAACCGGCGTTATCCTCGAAAATATTAATCGCAACCAGCTTTAATTGACTGCTTCGGTGTGGTACCGGAGTACTACGTGATCCAAACCACAAAAAGGCGAGGATCTTGCCAACAATTATGCGAAAAATGCGAAAGTACGAGCTAGATGAGGGCCAATCCCAGACCTAACCGAGACATAACCGGCGTTATCCTCTTAAATATTAATCGCAACCAGGTTTAATTGACTGTTTCGGTGTGGTACTGCATTACTACGTGATCCAAACCAGAAAAAGGCCAGGATCTGGCGAACAAGTATGCCAAAAATGCGAAAGTACGAGCCAGATGAGGGCAAATACCAGAACTAACCCAGACATAACCAGCGTTATCCTCGAAAATATTAATCGCAACCAGGTTTAATTGACTGTTTCGGTGTGGTACCGCATTACCACATAATCCAAACCAGAAAAAGCCCAGGATCTTGCCAACAAGTATGCGAAAAATGCGAAGGTACGAGCCAGATGGGGGCAAATCCCAGACCTAACCGAGACACAACCGGCGTTAACCTCTAAAATATTAATCGCATCCAGGATTAATTGACTGTTTCGGTGTGGAACCACATTACTACGGGATCCAATCCAGAAAAAGCCCAGGATCTTGCCAACAAGTATGCGAAAAATGCGAAAGTACGAGCCAGATGAGGGCTAATCCCAGAACTAACCGAGACATAACCGACGCTATCCTCTTAAATATTACTCGCAACCAGGTTTAATTCACTATTTCGGTGTGGTACCGCATTACAGCGTGATCCAAACCACAAAAAGGCGAGGACCTGGCCAACAAGTATGCGAAAAATGCGAAAGTACGAGCCAATTGAGGGCAAATCCCAGTCCTAACCAAGACATAACCGGCGTTATCCTCTAAAATATTAATTGCAACCAGGTTTAATTGACTGTTTCGGTGTGGTACCGCATTAGTGTTTCAGTGTGGTACCACATTACTACGTGATCCAAACCAGAAAAATGCCAGGATCTGGCCAACATGGATGCGAAAAACGCGAAAGTATGAGACAGATGATTACAAATACCAGAACTAACCCAGCCATAACCAGAGTTTTCCTCTAAAATACAAATCGGAACAAGCTTTTATTGACTGTTTCAGTGTGGTACAACATTACTACGTGATCCAAACCAGAAACAGCGCTGGATCTGGCCAACAAGTATGCGAAAAATGCGAAAGTACGTGCCAGATGAGGGCAAATACCTGACCTAACCCAGACATAACCGGCGTTATCCTCTAAAATATTAATCGCAACCAGGTTTAATTGACTGTTTCGGTGTGGAACCTCATTACTATGGGATCCAAGCCAGAAAAAACCCAGGAACTGGCCAACAAGTATGCGAAAAACGCGAAAGTACGAGCCAGATTAGGGCAAATACCAAAACTAACCCAGACATACCCAGCGTTATCCTCTAATATAGTAATCGCAACCAGGTTTAATTGACTGTTTCGGTGTGGAACCTCATTACTACTTGGTCCAAGCCAGAAAAAGGCCAGGATCTGGCCAACAAGCATGCGAAAAATGCGAAAGTACGAGCCAGATGAGGGCAAATCCCAGACCTAACCGAGACATAGCCGGCGTTATCCCCTGATATAGTAATCGCAACCAGGTTTAATTGACTGTTTCGGTGTGGTACCGCATTACTACGTGATACAAACCAGAAAAAGGCCAGGATCTGGCCAACAAGTATGCGAGAAATGCGAAAGTGCGAGACAGATGTGGGCAAATACCAGAACTAGCTCATACATAACCAGCGTTATCCTCTAATATAGTAATCGCAACCAGGTTTAATTGACTGTTTCGGTATGGTACCGCATTACTACGTGATCCAAACCAGAAAAAGCCCAGGATCTGGCCAACAAGTATAAGAAAAATGCAAAAGTACGAGCCAGATGAGGGCAAATACCAGACCTAACCGAGACATAACCGGCGTTATCCTCGAAAATATTAATCGCAACCAGGTTTAATTGACTGTTTCGGTGTGGTACCGCATTACTACGTGATGCACGATAGAAAAAGCCCAGGATCTGGCCAACAATTATGCGAAAAATGCGAAAGTACGAGCCCGATGGGGGCAAATCCCAGACGTAACCGAGACATAACCGGCGTTATCCACTTAAATATTAATCGCAACCAGGTTTAATTGACTGTTTCAGTGTGGTACCGCATTACTACGTGTTCCAAACCAGAAAATGGCCAGGATCTGGCCAACAAGTATGCGAAAAATGAGAAAGTACGAGCCAGATGATGGCAAATACCAGACCTAACCCAGTCATAACCGGCGTTATCCTCAAAAATATTAATCGCAACCAGCTTTAACTGACTGCTTCGGTGTGGTACCGGATTACTACGTGATCCAAACCACAAAAAGCCGAGGATCTTGCCAACAATTATGCGAAAAATGCGAAAGTACGAGCCAGATGAGGGCCAATCCCTGACCTAACCGAGACATAACCGGCGTTATCCTCTTAAATATTAATCGCAACCAGGTTTAATTGACTGTTTCGGTGTGGTACTGGATTACTACGTGTTCAACACCACAAAAAGGTCAGTATCTGGCTAAGAAGTATGCGAAGAATGCGAAAGTACGAGCCAGATGAGGGCAAATACCAGACCTAACCCAGACATAACCGGCGTTATCCTCGAAAATATTATCCGCAACCAGGTTTAATTGACTGTTTCGGTGTGGTACCGCATTACTACGTGTTCCAAACCAGAAAAAGGCCAGTATCTGGCCAACAAGTATGCGAAAAATGCGAAGGTACGAGACATATGAGGGCAAACCCCAGACCTGACCGAGACATAACCGGCGGTATCCTCTAAAATATTAATCCCAACCAGGTTAATTGACTGTTTCGGTGTGGTACCGCATTACTACGTGTTCCAAACCAGAAAAAGGCCAGTATCTGGCCAACAAGTATGCGAAAAATGCGAAGGTACGAGACATATGAGGGCAAACCCCAGACCTGACCGAGACATAACCGGCGTTATCCTGTAAAATAATAATCGCAACCAGGTTTAATTGTCTGTTTCGGTGTGGTACCGCATTACTACGTGATGCACGACAGAAAAAGCCCAGGATCTGGCCAACAATTATGCGAAAAATGCGAAAGTACGAGCCCGATGGGGGCAAATCCCAGACCTAACCGAGACATAACAGGCGTTATCCTCTTAAATATTAATCGGCAACCAGGTTTAATTGACTGTTTCAGTGTGGTACCGCATTACTACGTGTTCCAAACCAGAAAAAGGCCAGGATCTGGCCAACAAGTATGCGAAAAACGCGAAAGTATGAACCAGATGATTGCAAATACCATAACTAACCCAGAAATAACCAGCGTTATCCTTTAAAATACTAATCGGAACAAGCTTTTATTGACTGTTTCAGAGTGGTACCATATTACTACGTGGTCCAAGCCAGAAGAAGCCCAGGATCTGGCCAACAAGTATGCGAAAAATGAGAAAGTACGAGCCAGTTGAGGGCAATTCCCAGACCTGACAGAGACATAACCGGCGTTATCCTCTAAAATATTAGTCGCAACCAGGTTCAATTGACTGTTTCGTTGTGGTACCGCATTACTACGTGATCCAAACCAGAAAAAGGCCAGGAACTGGCCAACAAGTATGAGAAAAATGCGAAAGTATGAGCCAGATGATTGCAAATACCAGAACTAACCCAGACATAACCAGCGTTATCCTCTAAAACACTAATCGGAACCAGCTTTTATTGACTGTTTCAGTGTGGTACCACATTACTACGTGATCCAAACCAGAAAAAGCCCAGGATCTGGCCAACATGTATGCGAAAAATGCGAAAGTACGAGCCACATGAGGGCAAATACCAGACCTAACACAGAGATAACCGGCGCTATCCTCTAAGATATTAATCGGAACCAGGTTTAATAGACTGCTTCGTTGAGGACCCACATTACTACGGGATCCAAACAAGAAAAAACGCAGGTTCAGGCCAACAAGTATGCGAAAAAAGCGAAAGAATGAGCCAGATGATTGCAAATACCATGACTAACCCAGTCATAACCAGCGTTATCCTCTAAAATACTAACCGGAACAAGCTTTTATTGTCTGTTTCACTGTGGTACCACATTACTACGTGATCCAAACCAGAAAAAGCCCAGGATCTGGCCAACAAGTATGCGAAAAATGCGAAAGTACGAGCCAGATGAAGGCAATTCCCAGACCTAACCGAGACATAACCGGCGTTATCCTCTGAAATATTATTCGCAACCAGGCTTAATTGTCTGTTTCGGTGTGGTACCGCATTACTACGTGATCCATACCAGAAAAAGGTCAGGAGCTGGCCAACAAGTATGCGAAAAATGCGAAGGTACGAGACAGATGAGGGCAAACCCCAGACCTAACCCAGACATAACCGGCGTTATCCTCGTAAATATTACTCGCAACCAGGTTTAATTGACTATTTCGGTGTGGTATCGCACTACTGCGTGATCCAAACCAGAAAAAGGTCAGGAGCTGGCCAACAAGTATGCGAAAAATTCGAAGGTACAAGACAGATGAGGGCAAACCCCAGACCTAACCCAGACATAACCGGCGTTATCCTCTAAAATATTAATCCCAACCAGGTTTATTGACTGTTTCGGTGTGGTACCGCATTACTACGTGTTCCAAACCAGAAAAAGGCCAGTATCTGGCCAACAAGTATGCGAAAAATGCGAAGGTACGAGACATATGAGGGCAAACCCCAGACCTGACCGAGACATAACCGGCGTTATCCTCTAAAATATTAATCGCGTCCAGGTTTAATTGACTGTTTCGGTGTGGTACCGCATTACTACGTGATCCAAACCAGAAAAACGCCAGGAACTGGCCAACAAGTATGCGAAAATCGCGAAAGTATGAGCCAGATGATTGCAAATACCAGAACTAACTCAGACATAACCAGAGTTTTCCTCTAAAATACTAATCGGAACAAGCTTTAATTGACTGTCTCAGTGTGGTACCACATTACTACGTGATCCAAACCAGAAAAAGCCCAGGATCTGGCCAACAAGTATAAGAAAAATGCGAAAGTACGAGCCTGATGAGGGCAAATCCCAGACCTAACCGAGACATAACCCGCGTTATCGTCTAAAATATTAATCGCTACCAGGTTGAATTGACAGTTTCGGTGTGGTACCGCATTACTACGAGATGCTAGCCAGAAGAAGCCCTGGCTCTGGTCAACAAGTATGCGAAAAATGCGAAAGTACGAGCCAGATGAGGGCAAATCTCAGACCTAACCGGGACATAACCAGCGTTATCCTCTATAATATTAATCGCAACCAGGTTGAATTGACTGTATCGGTGTGGTACCGCATTACTACGTGGTCAAAACCAGAAAAACCCCAGCATCTGCCCAACAAGTATGCGAAAAATGCGAAAGTACGAGCCTGATGAGGGCAAATCCCAGACCTTACCGAGACATAACCGGCGTTATCCACTAAAATACTAATCGCAACCAGGTTTAATTGACTGCTTCGGTGTGGTACCGTCTTACTACGTGATCCAAACCAGAAAAAGGCCAGGATCTGACCAACAAGTATGCGAGAAATGCGAAAGTACGAGCCAGATGAGGGCAAATACCATACCTAACCCAGACATAACCGGCGTTATCCTCCAAAATATTAATCGCAACCAGGTTTAATTGACTGCTTCGGTGTGGTACCGTCTTACTACGTGATCCAAACCAGAAAAAGGCCAGGATCTGACCAACAAGTATGCGAGAAATGCGAAAGTACGAGCCAGATGAGGGCAAATACCATACCTAACCCAGACATAACCGGCGTTATCGTCTACAATATTAATCGCTACCAGGTTGAATTGACAGTTTCGGTGTGGTACCGCATTACTACGAGATGCTAGCCAGAAAAAGCCCTGGATCTGGTCAACAAGTATGCGAAAAATGCGAAAGTACGAGCCAGATGAGGGCAAATCTCAGACCTAACCGGGACATAACCAGCGATATCCTCTATAATATTAATCGCAACCAGGTTGAATTGACTGTATCGGTGTGGTACCGCATTACTACGTGATCCAAACCAGAAAAACGCCAGGACCTGGCCAACAAGTATGCGAGAATCGAGAAAGTATGAGCCAGATGATTGCAAATACAGGAACTAACTCAGACATAACCAGAGTTTTCCTCTAAAATACTAATCGGAACAAGCTTTTATTGACTGTTTCAGTGTGGTACCACATTACTACGTGATCCAAACCAGAAAAAGGCCAGGACCTGGCCAACAGGTTTGCGAAAAATGCGAAAGTGCGAGCCAGATGTGGGCCAATACCAGACCTAACCGAGACATAACCGGCGTTCTCCACTAAAATATTAATCGGAACCAGCTTTTATTGACTGTTTCAGTGTGGTACCACATTACTACCTGAACCAATCCAGAAACAGCTCAGGGTCTGTCCAACAAGTATGCGAAAAATGCGAAAGAACGATACACATGAGGCCAAATCCGAGACCTAACCGAGACATAACCAGCGTTATCTTCTAAAATACTAATCGGAACCAGCTTTCATTGACTGTTTCAGTGTGGCGCCACATTATTACGTGATCCAAACCAGAAAAACCCCAGGACCTGGCCAACAAGTATGCGAAACAATGAAAGCACGAGCCAGATGGGGGGCAAATCCCAGACCTAACCGAGACATAACCGGTGTTATCCTCTAAAATATAAATCGCAACCAGGTTTAATTGACTGTTTCAGTGTGGTACCACATTACTACGTGGTCCAAGCCAGAAAAAGGCCAGGATCTGCCCAACAAGTATGAGAAAAATGCGAAAGTACGAGCCAGATGAGGGCAAATACCAGAACTAACCCAGACATAACCAGCGTTATCCTCTAAAATACTAATCGGAACCAGCTTTCATTGACTGTTTCAGTGTGGTGCCACATTATTACGTGATCCAAACCAGAAAAAGCCCAGGACCTGGCCAACAAGTATGCTAAAAAAACGAAACCACGAGCCAGATGATGGCAAATCCCGGACCTATCCGAGACATAACCGGCGTTATCCTCTAAAATATTAATCGGAACCAGGATTAATTGACTGTTTCGGTGTGGAACCTCATTACTACGGGATCCAAACCAGAAAAAACCCAGGATCTGACCAACAAGTATGCGAAAAACGCGAAAGTATGGGCCAGATGATTGCAAATACCAGAACTAACCCAGACATAACCGGCGTTATCCTCTAAAATATTAATCGCAACCAGGTTTAATTGTCTGTTTCGGTGTGGAACCACATTACTACGGGATCCAAACCAGAAGAAACCCAGGATCAGGCCAACAAGTATGCGAAAAACGCGAAAGTATGAGCCAGATGAGGGCAAATACCAGAACTAACCGAGACATAACCGGCGTTATCCTCTAAAATACTAATCGGAACCAGGTTTAATTGACTGTTTCGGTGTGGAACCTCATTACTATGGGATCCAAGCCAGAAAAAAACCAGGAACTGGCCAACAAGTAGGCGAAAAACGCGAAAGTACGAGCCAGATTAGGGCAAATACCAAAACTAACCCAGACATAACCAGCGTTATCCTCTAATATAGTAATCGCAACCAGGTTTAATTGACTGTTTCGGTGTGGAACCTCATTACTACTTGGTCCAAGCCAGAAAAAGGCCAGGATCTGGCCAACAAGCATGCGAAAAATGCGAAAGTACGTACCAGATGAGGGCAAATACCTGACCTGACCCAGACATTACCGGCGTTATCCTTTAAAATATTAATCGCAACCAGGATTAATTGACTGTTTCGGTGTGGTACCGTGTTACTACGGGATCCAAGCCAGAAAAAACCCAGGATCTGACCAACAAGTATGCGAAAAACGCGAAAGTATGGGCCAGATGATTGGAAATACCAGAACTAACCCAGACATAACCAGTGTTATCCTCTAAAATATTATTCGGAACCAGCTTCTACTGACTGTTTCAGTGTCGTACCACATTACTACGTGATGCAAACCAGAAAAAGCCCAGGATCTGGCCAACAAGTATGCGAAAAATACGAAAGCACGAGCCAGATGAGGGCAAATCCCAGACCTAACCGAGACATAGCCGGCGTTATCCCCTGATATAGTAATCGCAACCAGGTTTAATTGACTGTTTCGGTGTGGTACCGCATTACTACGTGATACAAACCAGAAAAAGGCCAGGATCTGGCCAACAAGTATGCGAGAAATGCGAAAGTGCGAGCCAGATGTGGGCAAATACCAGAACTAGCTCAGACATAACCAGCGTTATCCTCTAATATAGTAATCGCAACCAGGTTTAATTGACTGTTTCGGTATGGTACCGCATTACTACGTGATCGAAACCAGAAGAAGGCCAGGATCTGGGCAACAAGCATGCGAAAAATGAGAAAATACGAGCCAGATGAGGCAAATACCAGACCTAACCCAGACATAACCGGCTTTATCCTCTAAAACATTAATCGGTACCAGGTTTAATTGACTGTTTCGGTGTGGAACCACATTACTACGGGATCCAAACCAGAAAAAACCCAGGATCTGACCAACAAGTATGCGAAAAACGCGAAAGTATGACCCAGATGATTGCAAATACCAGAACTAACCCAGACATAACCAGCGATATCCTCTAAAATGCTAATGGGAACCAGCTTTTATTGTCTGTTTCAGTGTGGTACCACATTACTACGTGATCCAAATCAGAAAAAGCCCAGGATCTGGCCAACAAGTATGCGAGAAATCCGAAATTGCGAGGCAGATGTGGGCAAATACCAGAACTAGCCCAGACATAACCAGCGTTATCCTCTAATATAGTAATCGCAACCAGGTTTAATTGACTGTTTCGGTATGGTACCGCATTACTACGTGATCCAAACCAGGAAAAGCCCTGGATCTGGCCAACAAGTATGCGAAAAATGCTGAAGTACGAGCCAGATGGGGGAAAATCCCAGACCTAACCGAGACATAAACGGCGTTATCCTCTAAAATATTAATCGCAGCCAGGTTTAATTGACAGTTTCGGTGTGGAACCTCATTACTACGAGATCTAAGACAGAAAAAAACCCAGGATCTGGCCAACGAGTATGCGTAAAATGCGAAAGTACGTGCCAGATGAGGGCAAATACCTGACATAACGCAGCCATTACCGGCGTTATCCTCTAAAACATTAATCGGAACGAGCTTTAATTGACTGGTTCGGTGTGGAACCTCATTACTACGTGATCCATACCAGAAAAAACCCAGGATCTGGCCAACAAGTATGCGAAAAACGCGAAAGTATGGGCCAGATGATTGCAAATCCCAGACCTAACCGAGACATAACCGGCGTTATCCTCTAAAATATTAATCGCAACCAGGTTTAATTGCCTGTTTCGGTGTGGAACCACATTACTACGGGATCCAAACCAGAAAAAACCCAGGATCAGGCCAAGAAGTATGCGAAAAACGCGAAAGTATGAGCCAGATGATTGCAAATACCAGAACTAACCCAGACATAACCAGCGTTATCCTCTGAGATACTATTCGGAACCAGCTTCTATTGACTGCTTCAGTGTGGCACCACATTACTACGTGATCCAAACCAGAAGAATCCCAGGATCTGGCCAACAAGTATGGGAAAAATGCGAAAGTACGTGCCATATGAGGGCAAATACCAGAACTATCCCAGACATAACCAGCGTTACCCTCTAAAATACTAATCGGAACCAGCTTTCATTGACTGTTTCAGTGTGGTACCACATTATTACGTGATCCAAACCAGAAAAAGCCCAGGACCTGGCCAACAAGTATGCGAAAAAAACGAAAGCACGAGCCAGATGAGGGCAAATCCCAGACCTAACCGAGACATAACCGGCGTTATCATCTTAAATATTAATCGCAACCAGGTTTAATTGACTGTTTCCGTGTGGTACCGCATTACTACGTGATACAAAACAGAAAAAGGCCAGGATCTGTCCAACAAGTATGCGAAAAATGCGAAAGTACGAAACACATGAGGCCAAATCCCAGACCTAACCGAGACATAACCAGCGTTATCCTCTGAAATACTATTCGGAACCAGCTTCTATTGACTGCTTCAGTGTGGTACCACATTACTACGTGATCCAAACCAGAAAAATCCCAGGATCTGGCCAACAAGTATGGGAAAAATGCGAAAGTCCGAGCCAGATGAGTGCAAATCCCAGACCTAACCGAGACATACCCGGCGTTATCCTCTAAAATATTAATCGCAACCAGGTTTAATTGACTGTTTCGGTGTGGTACCGCATTACTACATGATACAAAACAGAAAATGGCCAGGATCTGTCCAACAAGTATGCGAAAAATGCGAAAGTACGATACACATGAGGCCAAATCCCAGACCTAACCGAGACATAACCAACGTTATCCTCTAAAATACTAATCGGAACCAGCTTGCATTGACTGTTTCAGTGCGGTGCCACATTATTACGTGATCCAAACCAGAAAAAACCCAGGACCTGGCCAACAAGTATGCGAAAAATGAGAACATACGAGCCAGATGAGGGCAAATCCCAGACCTAACCGAGACATAACCGGCGTTATCCTCTAAAATATTAATCGCAACCAGGTTTAATTGTCTGTTTCGGTGTGGAACCACATTACTACGGGATCCAAACCAGAAAAAACCCAGGATCAGGCCAAGAAGTATGCGAAAAACGCGAAAGTATGAGCCAGATGATTGCAAATACCAGAACTAACCCAGACATAACCAGCGTGATCCTCTGAGATACTATTCGGAACCAGCTTCTATTGACTGTTTCAGTGTGGTGCCACATTATTACGTGACCCAAACCAGAAAAAGCCCAGGACCTGCCCAACAAGTATGCGAAAAAAACGAAAGCACGAGCCAGATGATGGCAAATCCCAGACATAACCGAGACATAACCAGCGTTATCCTCTAAAATATTAATCGCTACCAGGTTTAATTGACTGTTTCAGTGTGGTACCACATTACTACGTGATCCAAACCAGAAAAAGCCCAGGATCGAGCCAACAAGTATGCGAAAAACGCGAAAGTACGAGCCAGATGAGGGCAAATACCAGAACCAACCCAGACATAACCAGCGTTATCGTCTAAAATACTAATCGGAACCAGCTCCTACTGACTGTTTCAGTGTGGTACCACATTACTTCGTGATCCAAACCAGAAAAAGTCCATGATCTGGCCAAGAAGTATGCGAGAAAAACGAAAGCGCGAGCCAGATGAGGGCAAATCCCAGACCTAACAGAGACATAACTGGCGTTATCCTCTCAAATATTAATCGCAACCAGGTTTAATTGACTGTTTCGGTGTGGTAACGCATTACTACGTGATACAAAACAGAAAAAGGCCAGGATCTGGCCAACAAGTATGCGAAATATGCGAAGGTACGAAACACATGATGCCAAATCCCAGACCTAACTGAGACATAACCGGCGTTCTCCACTTAAATATTAATCGGAACCAGCTTTTATTGACTGTTTCAGTGTGGTACCACATTACTACCTGAACCAAACCAGAAACAGCTCAGGGTCTGGCCAACAAGTATGCGAAAAACGCGAAAGTATGGGCCAGATGATTGCAAATACCAGAACTAACCCAGACATAACCGGCGTTATCCTCTAAAACATTAATCGGAACCAGGCTTAATTGACTGTTTCGGTGTGGAACCTCATTACTACGGGATCCAAACCAGAAAAAACCCAGGATCTGACCAACAAGTATGCGAAAAACACGAAAGTATGAGCCAGATGATTGCAAATACCAGAACTAACCCAGACATAACCGGCGCTATCCTCTAAAATATTAATCGCAACCAGGTTTAATTGACTGTTTCGGTGTGGAACCTCATTGCAACGGGATCCAAGCCAGAAAAAACCCAGGAACTGGCCAACAAGTATGCGAAAAACGGGAAAGTACGAGCCAGATGAGGGCAAATCCCAGACCTAACCCAGACATAACCGGCGTTATCCTCTAAAATATTAATTGCAACCAGGTTTAATTGACTGTTTCGGTGTGGTACCGCATTAGTGTTTCAGTGTGGTACCACATTACTACGTGATCCAAACCAGAAAAATGCCAGGATCTGGTCAACATGGATGCGAAAAACGCTAAAGTATGAGCCAGATGATTGCAAATACCAGAACTAAACCAGACATAAGCAGAGTTTACCTCTAAAATACTAATCGGAACAAGCTTCTATTGACTGTTTCAGTGTGGTACCACATTACTACGTGATCCAAACCAGAAAAAGCCCAGGATCTGGCCAACAAGCATGCGAAAAATGCGAAAGTACGTGCCAGATGAGGGCAAATACCTGACCTAACCCAGACATTACCGGCGTTATCCTCTAAAATATTAATCGCAACCAGTTTTAATTGACTGTTTCGGTGTGGAACCTCATTACTATGGGATCCAAGCCAGAAAAAACCCAGGAACTGGCCAACAAGTATGCGAAAAACGCGAAAGTACGAGCCAGATTAGGGCAAATACCAAAACTAACCCAGACATAACCAGCGTTATCCTCTAATATAGTAATCGCAACCAGGTTTAATTGACTGTTTCGGTGTGGAACCTCATTACTACTTGGTCCAAGCCAGAAAAAGGCCAGGATCTGGCCAACAAGCATGCGAAAAATGCGAAAGTACGTACCAGATGAGGGCAAATACCTGACCTGACCCAGACATTACCGGCGTTATCCTCTAAAATATTAATCGCAACCAGGATTAATTGACTGTTTCGGTGTGGTACCGTGTTACTACGGGATCCAAGCCAGAAAAAACCCAGGATCTGACCAACAAGTATGCGAAAAACGCGAAAGTATGGGCCAGATGATTGGAAATACCAGAACTAACCCAGACGTAACCAGTGTTATCCTCTAAAATATTATTCGGAACCAGCTTCTACTGACTGTTTCAGTGTCGTACCACATTACTACGTGATGCAAACCAGAAAAAGCCCATGATCTGGCCAACAAGTATGCGAAAAATACGAAAGCACGAGCCAGATGAGGGCAAATCCCAGACCTAACCGAGACATAGCCGGCGTTATCCCCTGATATAGTAATCGCAACCAGGTTTAATTGACTGTTTCGGTGTGGTACCGCATTACTACGTGATACAAACCAGAAAAAGGCCAGGATCTGGCCAACAAGTATGCAAGAAATGCGAAAGTGCGAGCCAGATGTGGGCAAATACCAGAACTAGCTCAGACATAACCAGCGTTATCCTCTAATATAGTAATCGCAACCAGGTTTAATTGACTGTTTCGGTATGGTACCGCATTACTACGTGATCCAAACCAGAAAAAGCCCAGGATCTGGCCAACAAGTATAAGAAAAATGCAAAAGTACGAGCCAGATGAGGGCAAATACCAGACCTAACCGAGACATAACCGGCGTTATCCTCGAAAATATTAATCGCATCCAGGTTTAATTGACTGTTTCGGTGTGGTACCGCATTACTACGTGATCCAAACCAGAAAAAGGCCAGTATCTGGCCAACAAGTATGCGAAAAATGCGAAGGTACGAGACATATGAGGGCAAACCCCAGACCTGACCGAGACATAACCGGCGTTATCCTCTAAAATATTAATCGCATCCAGGTTTAATTGACTGTTTCGGTGTGGTACCGCATTACTACGTGATCCAAACCAGAAAAACGCCAGGACCTGGCCAACAAGTATGCGAAAATCGCGAAAGTATGAGCCAGATGATTGCAAATACCAGAACTAACCCAGAAATAACCCGCGTTATCCTTTAAAATACTAATCGGAACAAGCTTTTATTGACTGTTTCAGAGTGGTACCATATTACTACGTGGTCCAAGCCAGAAAAAGCCCAGGATCTGGCCAACAAGTATGCGAAAAATGAGAAAGTACGAGCCAGATGAGGGCAATTCCCAGACCTGACAGAGACATATCCGGCGTTATCCTCTGAAATATTATTCGCAACCAGGCTTAATTGTCTGTTTCGGTGTGGTACCGCATTACTACGTGATCCATACCAGAAAAAGGTCAGGAGCTGGCCAACAAGTATGCGAAAAATGCGAAGGTACGAGACAGATGAGGGCAAACCCCAGACCTAACCCAGACATAACCGGCGTTATCCTCGTAAATATTACTCGCAACCAGGTTTAATTGACTATTTCGGTGTGGTATCGCACTGCTGCGTGATCCAAACCAGAAAAAGGTCAGGAGCTGGCCAACAAGTATGCGAAAAATGCGAAGGTACGAGACAGATGAGGGCAAACCCCAGACCTAAACCAGACATAACCGGCGTTATTCTCTAAAATATTAATCCCAACCAGGTTTATTGACTGTTTCGGTGTGGTACCGCATTACTACGTGTTCCAAACCAGAAAAAGGCCAGTATCTGGCCAACAAGTATGCGAAAAATGCGAAGGTACGAGACATATGAGGGCAAACCCCAGACCTGACCGAGACATAACCGGCGTTATCCTCTAAAATATTAATCGCATCCAGGTTTAATTGACTGTTTCGGTGTGGTACCGCATTACTACGTGATCCAAACCAGAAAAACGCCAGGACCTGGCCAACAAGTATGCGAAAATCGCGAAAGTATGAGCCAGATGATTGCAAATACCAGAACTAACTCAGACATAACCAGCGTTATCCTCTAATATAGTAATCGCAACCAGGTTTATTTGACTGTTTCGGTATGGTACCGCATTACTACGTGATCCAAACCAGAAAAAGCCCAGGATCTGGCCAACAAGTATAAGAAAAATGCAAAAGTACGAGCCAGATGAGGGCAAATACCAGACCTAACCGAGACATAACCGGCGTTATCCTCGAAAATATTAATCGCAACCAGGTTTAATTGACTGTTTCGGTGTGGTACCGCATTACTACGTGATGCACGATAGAAAAAGCCCAGGATCTGGCCAACAATTATGCGAAAAATGCGAAAGTACGAGCCCGATGGGGGCAAATCCCAGACCTAACCGAGACATAACCGGCGTTATCCACTTAAATATTAATCGCAACCAGGTTTAATTAACTGTTTCAGTGTGGTACCGCATTACTACGTGTTCCAAACCAGAAAATGGCCAGGATCTGGCCAACAAGTATGCGAAAAATGAGAAAGTACGAGCCAGATGATGGCAAGTACCAGACCTAACCCAGTCATAACCAGCGTTATCCTCGAAAATATTAATCGCAACCAGCTTTAACTGACTGCTTCGGTGTGGTACCGGATTACTACGTGATCCAAACCACAAAAAGCCGAGGATCTTGCCAACAATTATGCGAAAAATGCGAAAGTACGAGCCAGATGAGGGCCAATCCCAGACCTAACCGAGACATAACCGGCGTTATCCTCTTAAATATTAATCGCAACCAGGTTTAATTGACTGTTTCGGTGTGGTACTGGATTACTACGTGTTCAAAACCACAAAAAGGTCAGTATCTGGCTAAGAAGTATGCGAAGAATGCGAAAGTACGAGCCAGATGAGGGCAAATACCAGACCTAACCCAGACATAACCGGCGTTATCGTCGAAAATATTATCCGCAACCAGGTTTAATTGACTGCTTCGGTGTGGTAACGCATTACTACGTGATCCAAACCAGAAAAAGCCCAGGATATTGCCAACAAGTATGCGTAAAATGCGAAAGTTCGAGCCAGATGAGGGCAAATCCCAGACCTAACCGAGACATAACCGGCGTTATCCTCTAAAATAATAATCGCAACCAGGTTTAATTGTCTGTTTCGGGGTGGTACCGCATTACTACGTGATGCACGACAGAAAAAGCCCAGGATCTGGCCAACAATTATGCGAAAAATGCGAAAGTACGAGCCCGATGGGGGCAAATCCCAGACCTAACCGAGACATAACCGGCGTTATCCTCTTAAATATTAATCGGCAACCAGGTTTAATTGACTGTTTCAGTGTGGTACCGCATTACTACGTGTTCCAAACCAGAAAAAGGCCAGGATCTGGCCAACAAGTATGCGAAAAACGCGAAAGTATGAACCAGATGATTGCAAATACCATAACTAACCCAGAAATAACCAGCGTTATCCTTTAAAATACTAATCGGAACAAGCTTTTATTGACTGTTTCAGTGTGGTACCACATTACTACGTGATCCAAACCAGAAAAAGCCCAGGATCTGGCCAACATGTATGCGAAAAATGCGAAAGTACGAGCCACATGAGGGCAAATACCAGACCTAACACAGAGATAACCGGCGCTATCCTCTAAGATATTAATCGGAACCAGGTTTAATAGACTGCTTCGTTGAGGACCCACATTACTACGGGATCCAAACAAGAAAAAACGCAGGTTCAGGCCAACAAGTATGCGAAAAAAGCGAAAGAATGAGCCAGATAATTGCAAATACCATGACTAACCCAGTCATAACCAGCGTTATCCTCTAAAATACTAACCGGAACAAGCTTTTATTGTCTGTTTCACTGTGGTACCACATTACTACGTGATCCAAACCAGAAAAAGCCCAGGATCTGGCCAACAAGTATGCGAAAAATGCGAAAGTACGAGCCAGATGAAGGCAATTCCCAGACCTAACCGAGACATAACCGGCGTTATCCTCTGAAATATTATTCGCAACCAGGCTTAATTGTCTGTTTCGGTGTGGTACCGCATTACTACGTGATCCATACCAGAAAAAGGTCAGGAGCTGGCCAACAAGTATGCGAAAAATGCGAAGGTACGAGACAGATGAGGGCAAACCCCAGACCTAACCCAGACATAACCGGCGTTATCCTCGTAAATATTACTCGCAACCAGGTTTAATTGACTATTTCGGTGTGGTACCGCATTACTACGTGTTCCAAACCAGAAAAAGGCCAGCATCTGGCCAACAAGTATGCGAAAAATGCGAAGGTACGAGACATATGAGGGCAAACCCCAGACCTGACCGAGACATAACCGGCGTTATCCTCTAAAATATTAATCGCATCCAGGTTTAATTGACTGTTTCGGTGTGGTACCGCATTACTACGTGATCCAAACCAGAAAAACGCCAGGACCTGGCCAACAAGTATGCGAAAATCGCGAAAGTATGAGCCAGATGATTGCAAATACCAGAACTAACTCAGACATAACCAGAGTTTTCCTCTAAAATACTAATCGGAACAAGCTTTAATTGACTGTCTCAGTGTGGTACCACATTACTACGTGATCCAAACCAGAAAAAGCCCAGGATCTGGCCAACAAGTATAAGAAAAATGCGAAAGTACGAGCCTGATGAGGGCAAATCCCAGACCTAACCGAGACATAACCCGCGTTATCGTCTAAAATATTAATCGCTACCAGGTTGAATTGACAGTTTCGGTGTGGTACCGCATTACTACGAGATGCTAGCCAGAAGAAGCCCTGGCTCTGGTCAACAAGTATGCGAAAAATGCGAAAGTACGAGCCAGATGAGGGCAAATCTCAGACCTAACCGGGACATAACCAGCGTTATCCTCTATAATATTAATCGCAACCAGGTTGAATTGACTGTATCGGTGTGGTACCGCATTACTACGTGGTCAAAACCAGAAAAACCCCAGCATCTGCCCAACAAGTATGCGAAAAATGCGAAAGTACGAGCCTGATGAGGGCAAATCCCAGACCTTACCGAGACATAACCGGCGTTATCCACTAAGATACTAATCGGAACCAGCTTCTATTGACTGTTTCATTGTGGTACTACATTACTGCGTGATCCAAACCATGAAAAGGCCATGATCTGGCCAACAAGTTGGCGTAAAATGCGAAAGTACGAGCCAGATGAGGGCAAATCCCAGTGCTAACCGAGACATAACCCGCGTTATCCTCCAAAATATTAATCGCAACCAGGTTTAATTGACTGCTTCGGTGTGGTACCGTCTTACTACGTGATCCAAACCAGAAAAAGGTCAGGATCTGACCAACAAGTATGCGAGAAATGCGAAAGTACGAGCCAGATGAGGGCAAATACCATACCTAACCCAGACATAACCGGCGTTATCGTCTACAATATTAATCGCTACCAGGTTGAATTGACAGTTTCGGTGTGGTACCGCATTACTACGAGATGCTAGCCAGAAAAAGCCCTGGATCTGGTCAACAAGTATGCGAAAAATGCGAAAGTACGAGCCAGATGAGGGCAAATCTCAGACCTAACCGGGACATAACCAGCGATATCCTCTATAATATTAATCGCAACCAGGTTGAATTGACTGTATCGGTGTGGTACCGCATTACTACGTGATCCAAACCAGAAAAACGCCAGGACCTGGCCAACAAGTATGCGAGAATCGAGAAAGTATGAGCCAGATGATTGCAAATACCAGAACTAACTCAGTCATAACCAGAGTTTTCCTCTAAAATACTAATCGGAACAAGCTTTTATTGACTGTTTCAGTGTGGTACCACATTACTACGTGATCCAAACCAGAAAAAGGCCAGGATCTGGCCAACAAGTATGCGAAAAATGCGAAAGTACGTGCCAGATGAGGGCAAATACCATACCTAACCCAGACATAACCGGCGTTATCGTCTAAAATACTAATCGGAACCAGCTCCTACTGACTGTTTCAGTGTGGAACCACATTACTACGTGATCCAAACCAGAAAAATCCCAGTATCTGGCCAACAAGTATGGGAAAAATGCGAAAGTCCGAGCCAGATTAGGGCAAATACCAAAACTAACCCAGACATAACCAGCGTTATCCTCTAATATAGTAATCGCAACCAGGTTTAATTGACTGTTTCGGTGTGGAACCTCATTACTACTTGGTCCAAGCCAGAAAAAGGCCAGGATCTGGCCAACAAGCATGCGAAAAATGCGAAAGTACGTACCAGATGAGGGCAAATACCTGACCTGACCCAGACATTACCGGCGTTATCCGCTAAAATATTAATCGCAACCAGGATTAATTGACTGTTTCGGTGTGGTACCGTGTTACTACGGGATCCAAGCCAGGAAAAACACAGGATCTGACCAACAAGTATGCGAAAAACGCGAAAGTATGGGCCAGATGATTGGAAATACCAGAACTAACCCAGACATAACCAGTGTTATCCTCTAAGATATTATTCGGAACCAGCTTCTACTGACTGTTTCAGTGTCGTACCACATTACTACGTGATGCAAACCAGAAAAAGCCCAGGATCTGGCCAACAAGTATGCGAAAAATACGAAAGCACGAGCCAGATGAGGGCAAATCCCAGACCTAACCGAGACATAGCCGGCGTTATCCCCTGATATAGTAATCGCAACCAGGTTTAATTGACTGTTTCGGTGTGGTACCGCATTACTACGTGATACAAACCAGAAAAAGGCCAGGATCTGGCCAACAAGTATGCGAGAAATGCGAAAGTGCGAGCCAGATGTGGGCAAATACCAGAACTAGCTCAGACATAACCAGCGTTATCCTCTAATATAGTAATCGCAACCAGGTTTAATTGACTGTTTCGGTATGGTACCGCATTACTACGTGATCCAAACCAGAAAAAGCCCAGGATCTGGCCAAGAAGTATAAGAAAAATGCAAAAGTACGAGCCAGATGAGGGCAAATACCAGACCTAACCGAGACATAACCGGCGTTATCCTCGAAAATATTAATCGCAACCAGGTTTAATTGACTGTTTCGGTGTGGTACCGCATTACTACGTGATGCACGATAGAAAAAGCCCAGGATCTGGCCAACAATTATGCGAAAAATGCGAAAGTACGAGCCCGATGGGGGCAAATCCCAGACCTAACCGAGACATAACCGGCGTTATCCACTTAAATATTAATCGCAACCAGGTATAATTGACTGTTTCAGTGTGGTACCGCATTACTACGTGTTCCAAACCAGAAAATGGCCAGGATCTGGCCAACAAGTATGCGAAAAATGAGAAAGTACGAGCCAGATGATGGCAAATACCAGACCTAACCCTGTCATAACCAGCGTTATCCTCGAAAATATTAATCGCAACCAGCTTTAACTGACTGCTTCGGTGTGGTACCGGATTACTACGTGATCCAAACCACAAAAAGCCGAGGATCTTGCCAACAATTATGCGAAAAATGCGAAAGTACGAGCCAGATGAGGGCCAATCCCAGACCTAACCGAGACATAACCGGCGTTATCCTCTTAAATATTAATCGCAACCAGGTTTAATTGACTGTTTCGGTGTGGTACTGGATTACTACGTGTTCAAAACCACAAAAAGGTCAGTATCTGGCTAAGAAGTATGCGAAGAATGCGAAAGTACGAGCCAGATGAGGGCAAATACCAGACCTAACCCAGACATAACCGGCGTTATCCTCGAAAATATTATCCGCAACCAGGTTTAATTGTCTGCTTCGGTGTGGTAACGCATTACTACGTGATCCAAACCAGAAAAAGCCCAGGATATTGCCAACAAGTATGCGTAAAATGCGAAAGTTCGAGCCAGATGAGGGCAAATCCCAGACCTAACCGAGACATAACCGGCGTTATCCTCTAAAATAATAATCGCAACCAGGTTTAATTGTCTGTTTCGGGGTGGTACCGCATTACTACGTGATGCACGACAGAAAAAGCCCAGGATCTGGCCAACAATTATGCGAAAAATGCGAAAGTACGAGCCCGATGGGGGCAAATCCCAGACCTAACCGAGACATAACCGGCGTTATCCTCTTAAATATTAATCGGCAACCAGGTTTAATTGACTGTTTCAGTGTGGTACCGCATTACTACGTGTTCCAAACCAGAAAAAGGCCAGGATCTGGCCAACAAGTATGCGAAAAACGCGAAAGTATGAACCAGATGATTGCAAATACCATAACTAACCCAGAAATAACCAGCGTTATCCTTTAAAATACTAATCGGAACAAGCTTTTATTGACTGTTTCAGAGTGGTACCATATTACTACGTGGTCCAAGCCAGAAAAAGCCCAGGATCTGGCCAACAAGTATGCGAAAAATGAGAAAGTACGAGCCAGATGAGGGCAATTCCCAGACCTGACAGGGACATAACCGGCGTTATCCTCTGAAATATTAGTCGCAACCAGGTTCAATTGACTGTTTCGTTGTGGTACCGCATTACTACGTGATCCAAACCAGAAAAAGGCCAGGAACTGGCCAACAAGTATGAGAAAAATGCGAAAGTACGAGCCACATGAGGGCAAATACCAGACCTAACACAGAGATAACCGGCGCTATCCTCTAAGATATTAATCGGAACCAGGTTTAATAGACTGCTTCGTTGAGGACCCACATTACTACGGGATCCAAACAAGAAAAAGCCCAGGATCTGGCCAACAAGTATGCGAAAAATGCGAAAGTACGAGCCAGATGAAGGCAATTCCCAGACCTAACCGAGACATAACCGGCGTTATCCTCTGAAATATTATTCGCAACCAGGCTTAATTGTCTGTTTCGGTGTGGTACCGCATTACTACGTGATCCATACCAGAAAAAGGTCAGGAGCTGGCCAACAAGTATGCGAAAAATGCGAAGGTACGAGACAGATGAGGGCAAACCCCAGACCTAACCCAGACATAACCGGCGTTATCCTCGTAAATATTACTCGCAACCAGGTTTAATTGACTATTTCGGTGTGGTATCGCACTACTGCGTGATCCAAACCAGAAAAAGGTCAGGAGCTGGCCAACAAGTATGCGAAAAATGCGAAGGTACGAGACAGATGAGGGCAAACCCCAGACCTAACCCAGACATAACCGGCGTTATTCTGTAAAATATTAATCCCAACCAGGTTTATTGACTGTTTCGGTGTGGTACCGCATTACTACGTGTTCCAAACCAGAAAAAGGCCAGTATCTGGCCAACAAGTATGCGAAAAATGCGAAGGTACGAGACATATGAGGGCAAACCCCAGACCTGACCGAGACATAACCGGCGTTATCCTCTAAAATATTAATCGCATCCAGGTTTAATTGACTGTTTCGGTGTGGTACCGCATTACTACGTGATCCAAACCAGAAAAACGCCAGGACCTGGCCAACAAGTATGCGAAAATCGCGAAAGTATGAGCCAGATGATTGCAAATACCAGAACTAACTCAGACATAACCAGAGTTTTCCTCTAAAATACTAATCGGAACAAGCTTTAATTGACTGTCTCAGTGTGGTACCACATTACTACGTGATCCAAACCAGAAAAAGCCCAGGATCTGGCCAACAAGTATAAGAAAAATGCGAAAGTACGAGCCTGATGAGGGCAAATCCCAGACCTAACCGAGACATAACCCGCGTTATCGTCTAAAATATTAATCGCTACCAGGTTGAATTGACAGTTTCGGTGTGGTACCGCATTACTACGAGATGCTAGCCAGAAGAAGCCCTGGCTCTGGTCAACAAGTATCCGAAAAATGCGAAAGTACGAGCCAGATGAGGGCAAATCTCAGACCTAACCGGGACATAACCAGCGTTATCCTCTATAATATTAATCGCAACCAGGTTGAATTGACTGTATCGGTGTGGTACCGCATTACTACGTGGTCAAAACCAGAAAAACCCCAGCATCTGCCCAACAAGTATGCGAAAAATGCGAAAGTACGAGCCTGATGAGGGCAAATCCCAGACCTTACCGAGACATAACCGGCGTTATCCACTAAAATACTAATCGGAACCAGCTTCTATTGACTGTTTCATTGTGGTACTACATTACTGCGTGATCCAAACCATGAAAAGGCCATGATCTGGCCAACAAGTTGGCGAAAAATGCGAAAGTACGAGCCAGATGAGGGCAAATCCCAGTGCTAACCGAGACATAACCCGCGTTATCCTCCAAAATATTAATCGCAACCAGGTTTAATTGACTGCTTCGGTGTGGTACCGTCTTACTACGTGATCCAAACCAGAAAAAGGCCAGGATCTGACCAACAAGTATGCGAGAAATGCGAAAGTACGAGCCAGATGAGGGCAAATACCATACCTAACCCAGACATAACCGGCGTTATCGTCTACAATATTAATCGCTACCAGGTTGAATTGACAGTTTCGGTGTGGTACCGCATTACTACGAGATGCTAGCCAGAAAAAGCCCTGGATCTGGTCAACAAGTATGCGAAAAATGCGAAAGTACGAGCCAGATGAGGGCAAATCTCAGACCTAACCGGGACATAACCAGCGATATCCTCTATAATATTAATCGCAACCAGGTTGAATTGACTGTATCGGTGTGGTACCGCATTACTACGTGATCCAAACCAGAAAAACGCCAGGACCTGGCCAACAAGTATGCGAGAATCGAGAAAGTATGAGCCAGATGATTGCAAATACCAGAACTAACTCAGACATAACCAGAGTTTTCCTCTAAAATACTAATCGGAACAAGCTTTTATTGACTGTTTCAGTGTGGTACCACATTACTACGTGATCCAAACCAGAAAAAGGCCAGGATCTGGCCAACAAGTATGCGAAAAATGCGAAAGTGCGAGCCAGATGTGGGCCAATACCAGAACTAGCCCAGACATTACCGGCGTTATCCTCTAAAACATTAATCGGAACCAGCTTTAATTGACTGGTTCTGTGTGGAACCTCATTACTACGTGATCCATACCAGAAAGAACCCAGGATCTGGCCAACAAGTATGCGAAACAAACGAAAGCACGAGCCAGATGAGGGCAAATACCAGAACTAACCCAGACATAACCAGCGTTATCGTCTAAAATACTAATCGGAACCAGCTCCTACTGACTGTTTCAGTGTGGAACCACATTACTACGTGATCCAAACCAGAAAAATCCCAGGATCTGGCCAACAAGTATGGGAAAAATGCGAAAGTACGAGCCAGATGAGGGCAAATACCATACCTAACCCAGACATAACCGGCGTTATCGTCTACAATATTAATCGCAACCAGGATTAATTGACTGTTTCGTTGTGGAACCACATTACTACGAGATCCAAACCAGGAAAAGCCCAGGATCTGGCCAACAAGTATGCGAAAAACGCGAAAGTGCGAGCCAGATGTGGGCCAATACCAGAACTAGCCCAGACATTACCGGCGTTATCCTCTAAAACATTAATCGGAACCAGCTTTAATTGACTGGTTCTGTGTGGAACCCCATTACTACGTGATCCATACCAGAAAAAACCCAGGATCTGGCCAACAAGTATGCGAAACAAACGAAAGCACGAGCCAGATGAGGGCAAATACCAGAACTAACCCAGACATAACCAGCGTTATCGTCTAAAATACTAATCGGAACCAGCTCCTACTGACTGTTTCAGTGTGGTACCACATTACTACGTGATCCAAACCAGAAAAATCCCAGGATCTGGCCAACAAGTATGGGAAAAATGCGAAAGTACGAGCCAGATGAGTGCAAATCCCAGACAGGCCGAGACATAACCGGCGTTATCCTCTAAAATATTAATCGCAACCAGGTTTAATTGACTGTTTCGGTGTGGAACCACATTACTACGGGATCCAAACCAGAAGAAACCCAGGATCAGGCCAACAAGTATGCGAAAAACGCGAAAGTATGAGCCAGATGATTGCAAATACCAGAACTAACCCAGACATAACCAGCGTTATCCTCCGAAATACTATTCGGAACCAGCTTCTATTGACTGCTCCAGTGCGGTGCCGCATTGCTACGTGATCCAAACCAGAAACATCCCAGGATCTGGCCAACAAGTATGGGAAAAATGCGAAAGTCCGAGCCAGATGAGTGCAAATCCCAGACCTAACCGAGACATAACCGGCGTTCTCCACTAAAATATTAATCGGAACCAGCTTTTATTGACTGTTTCAGTGTGGTACCACATTACTACCTGAACCAATCCAGAAACAGCTCAGGGTCTGTCCAACAAGTATGCGAAAAATGCGAAAGAACGATACACATGAGGCCAAATCCGAGACCTAACCGAGACATAACCAGCGTTATCCTCTAAAATACTAATCGGAACCAGCTTTCATTGACTGTTTCAGTGTGGCGCCACATTATTACGTGATCCAAACCAGAAAAACACCACGACCTGGCCAACAAGTATGCGAAACAATGAAAGCACGAGCCAGATGGGGGGCAAATCCCAGACCTAACCGAGACATAACCGGTGTTATCCTCTAAAATATAAATCGCAACCAGGTTTAATTGACTGTTTCAGTGTGGTACCACATTACTACGTGGTCCAAGCCAGAAAAAGGCCAGGATCTGCCCAACAAGTATGAGAAAAATGCGAAAGTACGAGCCAGATGAGGGCAAATACCAGAACTAACCCAGACATAACCAGCGTTATCCTCTAAAATACTAATCGGAACCAGCTTTCATTGACTGTTTCAGTGTGGTGCCACATTATTACGTGATCCAAACCAGAAAAAGCCCAGGACCTGGCCAACAAGTATGCGAAAAAAACGAAACCACGAGCCAGATGATGGCAAATCCCGGACCTAACCGAGACATAACCGGCGTTATCCTCTAAAATATTAATCGGAACCAGGATTAATTGACTGTTTCGGTGTGGTACCGCGTTACTACGTGATCCAAACCAGAAACAGGCCAGGATCTGGCCAACAAGTATGCGAAAAATGAGAAAATTCGAGCCAGATGAGGCAAATACCAGACCTAACCCAGACATAACCGGCGTTATCCTCTAAAACATTAATCGGAACCAGGCTTAATTGACTGTTTCGGTGTGGAACCTCATTACTACGGGATCCAAACCAGAAAAAACCCAGGATCTGACCAACAAGTATGCGAAAAACGCGAAAGTATGGGGCAGATGATTGCAAATACCAGAACTAACCCAGACATAACCGGCGTTATCCTCTAAAACATTAATCGGAACGAGCTTTAATTGACTGGTTCGGTGTGGAACCTCATTACTACGTGATCCATACCAGAAAAAACCCAGGATCTGGCCAACAAGTATGCGAAAAACGCGAAAGTATGGGCCAGATGATTGCAAATCCCAGACCTAACCGAGACATAACCGGCGTTATCCTCTAAAATATTAATCGCAACCAGGTTTAATTGCCTGTTTCGGTGTGGAACCACATTACTACGGGATCCAAACCAGAAAAAACCCAGGATCAGGCCAAGAAGTATGCGAAAAACGCGAAAGTATGAGCCAGATGATTGCAAATACCAGAACTAACCCAGACATAACCAGCGTTATCCTCTGAGATACTATTCGGAACCAGCTTCTATTGACTGCTTCAGTGTGGCACCACATTACTACGTGATCCAAACCAGAAAAATCCCAGGATCTGGCCAACAAGTATGGGAAAAATGCGAAAGTACGTGCCATATGAGGGCAAATACCAGAACTATCCCAGACATAACCAGCGTTATCCTCTAAAATACTAATCGGAACCAGCTTTCATTGACTGTTTCAGTGTGGTACCACATTATTACGTGATCCAAACCAGAAAAATCCCAGGATCTGGCCAACAAGTATGGGAAAAATGCGAAAGTACGAGCCAGATGAGGGCAAATACCATACCTAACCCAGACATAACCGGCGTTATCATCTTAAATATTAATCGGAACCAGGATTAATTGACTGTTTCGGTGTGGTACCGCGTTACTACGTGATCCAAACCAGAAACAGGCCAGGATCTGGCCAACAAGTATGCGAGAAATGCGAAAGTACGAGCCAGATGAGGGCAAATACCATACCTAACGCAGACATAACCGGCGTTATCGTCTACAATATTAATCGCTACCAGGTTGAATTGACAGTTTCGGTGTGGTACCGCATTACTACGAGATGCTAGCCAGAAAAAGCCCTGGATCTGGTCAACAAGTATGCGAAAAATGCGAAAGTACGAGCCAGATGAGGGCAAATCTCAGACCTAACCGGGACATAACCAGCGATATCCTCTATAATATTAATCGCAACCAGGTTGAATTGACTGTATCGGTGTGGTACCGCATTACTACGTGATCCAAACCAGAAAAACGCCAGGACCTGGCCAACAAGTATGCGAGAATCGAGAAAGTATGAGCCAGATGATTGCAAATACCAGAACTAACTCAGACATAACCAGAGTTTTCCTCTAAAATACTAATCGGAACAAGCTTTTATTGACTGTTTCAGTGTGGTACCACATTACTACGTGATCCAAACCAGAAAAAGGCCAGGATCTGGCCAACAAGTATGCGAAAAATGCGAAAGTGCAAGCCAGATGTGGGCCAATACCAGAACTATCCCAGACATTACCGGCGTTATCCTCTAAAACATTAATCGGAACCAGCTTTAATTGACTGGTTCTGTGTGGAACCTTATTACTACGTGATCCATACCAGAAAGAACCCAGGATCTGGCCAACAAGTATGCGAAACAAACGAAAGCACGCGCCAGATGAGGGCAAATACCAGAACTAACCCAGACATAACCAGCGTTATCGTCTAAAATACTAATCGGAACCAGCTCCTACTGACTGTTTCAGTGTGGAACCACATTACTACGTGATCCAAACCAGAAAAATCCCAGGATCTGGCCAACAAGTATGGGAAAAATGCGAAAGTACGAGCCAGATGAGGGCAAATACCATACCTAACCCAGACATAACCGGCGTTATCGTCTACAATATTAATCGCAACCAGGATTAATTGACTGTTTCGTTGTGGAACCACATTACTACGAGATCCAAACCAGGAAAAGCCCAGGATCTGGCCAACAAGTATGCGAAAAACGCGAAAGTGCGAGCCAGATGTGGGCCAATACCAGAACTAGCCCAGACATTACCGGCGTTATCCTCTAAAACATTAATCGGAACCAGCTTTAATTGACTGGTTCTGTGTGGAACCTCATTACTACGTGATCCATACCAGAAAAAACCCAGGATCTGGCCAACAAGTATGCGAAACAAACGAAAGCACGAGCCAGATGAGGGCAAATACCAGAACTAACCCAGACATAACCAGCGTTATCGTCTAAAATACTAATCGGAACCAGCTCCTACTGACTGTTTCAGTGTGGTACCACATTACTACGTGATCCAAACCAGAAAAATCCCAGGATCTGGCCAACAAGTATGGGAAAAATGCGAAAGTACGAGCCAGATGAGTGCAAATCCCAGACAGGCCGAGACATAACCGGCGTTATCCTCTAAAATATTAATCGCAACCAGGTTTAATTGACTGTTTCGGTGTGGAACCACATTACTACGGGATCCAAACCAGAAGAAACCCAGGATCAGGCCAACAAGTATGCGAAAAACGCGAAAGTATGAGCCAGATGATTGCAAATACCAGAACTAACCCAGACATAACCAGCGTTATCCTCCGAAATACTATTCGGAACCAGCTTCTATTGACTGCTCCAGTGTGGTACCGCATTGCTACGTGATCCAAACCAGAAAAATCCCAGGATCTGGCCAACAAGTATGGGAAAAATGCGAAAGTCCGAGCCAGATGAGTGCAAATCCCAGACCTAACCGAGACATAACCGGCGTTCTCCACTAAAATATTAATCGGAACCAGCTTTTATTGACTGTTTCAGTGTGGTACCACATTACTACCTGAACCAATCCAGAAACAGCTCAGGGTCTGTCCAACAAGTATGCGAAAAATGCGAAAGAACGATACACATGAGGCCAAATCCGAGACCTAACCGAGACATAACCAGCGTTATCCTCTAAAATACTAATCGGAACCAGCTTTCATTGACTGTTTCAGTGTGGCGCCACATTATTACGTGATCCAAACCAGAAAAACCCCACGACCTGGCCAACAAGTATGCGAAACAATGAAAGCACGAGCCAGATGGGGGGCAAATCCCAGACCTAACCGAGACATAACCGGTGTTATCCTCTAAAATATAAATCGCAACCAGGTTTAATTGACTGTTTCAGTGTGGTACCACATTACTACGTGGTCCAAGCCAGAAAAAGGCCAGGATCTGCCCAACAAGTATGAGAAAAATGCGAAAGTACGAGCCAGATGAGGGCAAATACCAGAACTAACCCAGACATAACCAGCGTTATCCTCTAAAATACTAATCGGAACCAGCTTTCATTGACTGTTTCAGTGTGGTGCCACATTATTACGTGATCCAAACCAGAAAAAGCCCAGGACCTGGCCAACAAGTATGCGAAAAAAACGAAACCACGAGCCAGATGATGGCAAATCCCGGACCTAACCGAGACATAACCGGCGTTATCCTCTAAAATATTAATCGGAACCAGGATTAATTGACTGTTTCGGTGTGGTACCGCGTTACTACGTGATCCAAACCAGAAACAGGCCAGGATCTGGCCAACAAGTATGCGAAAAATGAGAAAATTCGAGCCAGATGAGGCAAATACCAGACCTAACCCAGACATAACCGGCGTTATCCTCTAAAACATTAATCGGAACCAGGCTTAATTGACTGTTTCGGTGTGGAACCTCATTACTACGGGATCCAAACCAGAAAAAACCCAGGATCTGACCAACAAGTATGCGAAAAACGCGAAAGTATGGGCCAGATGATTGCAAATACCAGAACTAACCCAGACATAACCGGCGTTATCCTCTAAAATATTAATCGCAACCAGGTTTAATTGTCTGTTTCGGTGTGGAACCACATTACTACGGGATCCAAACCAGAAGAAACCCAGGATCAGGCCAACAAGTATGCGAAAAACGCGAAAGTATGAGCCAGATGAGGGCAAATACCAGAACTAACCGAGACGTAACCGGCGTTCTCCACTAAAATATTAATCGCAACCAGGTTTAATTGACTGTTTCGGTGTGGTACCGCATTACTACGTGATACAAAACAGAAAAAGGCCAGGATTTGGCCAACAAGTATGCGAAAAATGCGAAAGTACGAAACACATGAGGCCAAATCCCAGACCTAACCGAGACATAACCGGCGTTCTCCACTAAAATATTAATCGGAATCAGCTTTTATTGACTGTTTCAGTGTGGTACCACATTACTACCTGAACCAAACCAGAAACAGCTCAGGGTCTGGCCAACAAGTATGCGAAAAATGCGAAAGTACGATACACATGAGGCCAAATCCCAGACCTAACCGAGACATAACCAGCGTTATCCTCTAAAATATTATTCGGAACCAGCTTCTACTGACTGTTTCAGTGTCGTACCACATTACTACGTGATGCAAACCAGAAAAAGCCCAGGATCTGGCCAACAAGTATGCGAAAAATACGAAAGCACGAGCCAGATGAGGGCAAATCCCACACCTAACCGAGACATAGCCGGCGTTATCCTCTAATATAGTAATCGCAACCAGGTTTAATTGACTGTTTCGGTATGGTACCGCATTACTACGTGATCCAAACCAGGAAAAGCCCTGGATCTGGCCAACAAGTATGCGAAAAATGCTGAAGTACGAGCCAGATGAGGGAAAATCCCAGACCTAACCGAGACATAAACGGCGTTATCCTCTAAAATATTAATCGCAGCCAGGTTTAATTGACTGTTTCGGTGTGGAACCTCATTACTACGAGATCTAAGACAGAAAAAAACCCAGGATCTGGCCAACGAGTATGCGAAAAACGCGAAAGTATGAGCCAGATGATTGCAAATACCAGAACTAACCCAGACATAACCAGCGATATCCTCTAAAATATTAATCTTAACCAGGTTTAATTGACTGTTTCAGTGTGGTCCCACATTATTACTTGGTCCAAGCCAGAAAAAGGCCAGGATCTGGCCAACAAGCATGCGTAAAATGCGAAAGTACGTGCCATATGAGGGCAAATACCAGAACTATCCCAGACATAACCAGCGTTATCCTCTAAAATACTAATCGGAACCAGCTTTCATTGACTGTTTCAGTGTGGTACCACATTATTACGTGATCCAAACCAGAAAAAGCCCAGGACCTGCCCAACAAGTATGCGAAAAAAACGAAAGCACGAGCCAGATGAGGGCAAATCCCAGACCTAACCGAGACATAACCGGCGTTATCATCTTAAATATTAATCGCAACCAGGTTTAATTGACTGCTTCGGTGTGGTACCGCATTACTACGTGATACAAAACAGAAAAAGGCCAGGATCTGTCCAACAAGTATGCGAAAAATGCGAAAGTACGAAACACATGAGGCCAAATCCCAGACCTAACCGAGACATAACCAGCGTTCCCCTCTAAAATACTAATCGGAACCACCTTGCATTGACTGTTTCAATGCGGTGCCACATTATTACGTGATCCAAACCAGAAAAAGCCCAGGACCTGGCCAACAAGTATGCGAAAAAATGAAAGCACGAGCCAGATCAGGGCAAATCCCAGACCTAACCGAGACATAACCGGCGTTATCCTCTAAAATATTAATCGCAACCAGGTTTAATTGTCTGTTTCGGTGTGGAACCACATTACTACGGGATCCAAACCAGAAAAAACCCAGGATCAGGCCAAGAAGTATGCGGAAAACGCGAAAGTATGAGCCAGATGATTGCAAATACCAGAACTAACCCAGACATAACCAGCGTTATCCTCTGAGATACTATTCGGAACCAGCTTCTATTGACTGCTTCAGTGTGGTACCACATTACTACGTGATCCAAACCAGAAAAATCCCAGGATCTGGCCAACAAGTATGGGAAAAATGCGAAAGTACGTGCCAGATGAGGGCAAATACCAGAACTAACCCGGACATAACCAGCGTTATCCTCTAAAATACTAATCGGAACCAGCTTTCATTGACTGTTTCATTGTGGTACCACATTATTACGTGATCCAAACCAGAAAAAGCCCCGGACCTGGCCAACAAGTATGCGAAAAAAACGAAAGCACTAGCCAGATGAGGGCAAATCCCAGACCTAACCGAGACATAACCGGCGTTATCCTCTTAATAATACTTAAATCGCAACCAGGTTTAATTGACTGTTTCAGTGCGGTACCACATTACTACATGAACCAAACCTGAAAAAGCCCAGGGTCTGGGCAACAAGTATGCGAAAAACGCGAAAGTATGAGCCAGATGATTGCAAATACCAGAACTAACCCAGACATAACCAGCGTCATCCTCTGAGATACTATTCGGAACCAGCTTCTATTGACTGCTTCAGTGTGGTACCACATTACTACGTGATACAAACCAGAAAAAGCCCAGGACCTGGCCAACAAGTATGCGAAAAAAACGAAAGCACGAGCCAGATGAGGGCACCTCCCAGACCTAACCGAGACATAACCGGTGTTATCCTCTAAAATATTAATCGCAACCAGGTTTAATTGTCTGTTTCGGTGAGGAACCTCATTACTAAGGGATCTAAGCCAGAAAAAACCCAGGATCTGGCCAACAAGTATGCGAAAAACGCGAAAGTGCGAGCCAGATGTGGGCAAATACCAGAACTAGCCCAGACATAACCAGCGTTATCCTCTAATATAGTAATCGCAACCAGGTTTAATTGACTGTTTCGGTGTGGTACCGCATTACTACGTGATCCAAACCAGAGAACCCTGGATCTGGCCAACAAGTATGCGAAAAATGCGAAAGTACGAGCCAGATGAGGGCAAATCCCAGAACTAACCCAGACATAACCGGCGTTATCCTCTAAAATATTAATCCCAACCAGGTTTAATAGACTGTTTCGGTGTGGCACCGCATTACTACGTGTCACAAACCAGAAAAAGGCCAGGATCTGGCCAACAAGTATGCCAAAAATGCGAAGGTACGAGACAGATGAGGGCAAATCCCATACCTAACCGAGATATAACCGGCGTTATCCTCTAAAATATTAATCGCAACCTGTTTAATTGACTGTTTCAGTGTCGTCCCACATTACTACCTGAACCAAACCAGAAAAAGCTCAGGGTCAGGCCAACAAGTATGCGTAAAATGTGAAAGTACCAGCCAGATGAGGGCAAATCCCAGAACTTACCCAGACATAACCGGCGTTATCCTCTATAAGATTAATCGCACCAGGTTTAATTGACTGTTTCAGTGTGGTACAACATTACTACGTGGTCTTAGCCAGAAAAAGGCCAGGATCTGCCCAACAAGTAGGCGAAAAATGCGAAAGTACGAGCCAGATGAGGGCAAATACCAGAACTAACCCAGGCATAACCAGCGTTATCCTCTATAATATTAATCACAACCAGGTTTAATTGACCGTTTCAGTGGGGTACCACATTACTACGTGGTCCAAGCCAGAAAAAGGCCAGGACCTGGCCTACAAGTATGCGAAAAAAACGAAAGCACGAGCCAGATGAGGGCAAATCCCAGACCTAACCGAGACATAACCGACGTTATCCTCTAAAATATTAATCGCAACCAGGTTTAATAGACTGTTTCGGTGTGGCACCGCATTACTACGTGACACAAACCAGAAAATGGCCAGGATCTGGCCAACAAGTATGCGAAAAATACGAAAGTACGAGCCAGATGAGGGCAAATACCAGAACTAACCCAGGCATAACCAGCGATATCCTCTATAATATTAATCACAACCAGGTTTAATTGACTGTTTTAGTGGGGTACCACATTACTACGTGGTCCAAGCCAGAAAAAGGCCAGGATCTGCCCTACAAGTATGCGAACAATGCGAAAGTACGAGCCAGATGAGGACAAATCCCAGACCTAACCCAGACATAACCGGCGTTATCGTGTAAAATATTAATCGCAACCAGGTTTAATAGACTGTTTCGGTGTGGCACCGCATTACTACGTGTCACAAACCAGAAAAAGGCCAGGATATGGCCAACAAGCATGCGAAAAATGCGAAAGTACGAGACAGATGAGGGCAAATCCCATACCTAACCGAGATATAACCGGCGTTATCCTCTAAAATATTAATCGCAACCAGGTTTAATTGACTGTTTCAGTGTCGTCCCACATTACTACCTGAACCAAACCAGAAAAAGCTCAGGGTCAGGCCAACAAGTATGCGTAAAATGCGAAAGTACCAGCCAGATGAGGGCAAATCCCAGAACTTACCCAGATATAACCGGCGTTATCCTCTATAAGATTAATCGCAACCAGGTTTAATTGACTGTTTCAGTGTGGTACCACATTACTACGTCGTCCAAGCCAGAAAAAGGCCAGGATCTGCCCAACAAGTATGCGAAAAATGCGAAAGTACGAGACAGATGAGGGCAAATACCAGAACTAACCCAGACATAACCAGCGTTATCCTCTAAAATACTAATCGCAACCAGCTTTCATTGACTGTTTCAATGTGGTACCACATTATTACGGGATCCGAACCAGAAGAAGCCCAGGACCTGGCCAACAAGTATGCGAAAAATGCGAAAGTACGAACCAGATGAGGACAAACACCAGACCTAACGCAGACATAACCGGCGTTATCCTCTAAAACATTAATCGGAACCAGCTTTTATTGACTGTTTCAGTGTGGTACCACTTTACAACCTGAACCAAACCAGAAAAAGCCCAGGGTCTGGCCAACAAGTATGCGTAAAATGCGAAAGTACCAGCCAGATGAGGGCAAATCCCAGAACTTACCCAGACATAACCGGCGTTATCTTCTATAAGATTAATCGCAACCAGGTTTAATTGACTGTTTCAGTGTGGTACCACATTACTACGTCGTCCAAGCCAGAAAAAGGCCAGGATCTGCCCAACAAGTATGCGAAAAATGCGAAAGTACGAGGCAGATGAGGGCAAATACCAGAACTAACCCAGACATAACCAGCGTTATCCTCTAAAATACTAATCGCAACCAGCTTTCATTGACTGTTTCAATGTGGTACCACATTATTACGGGATCCGAACCAGAAGAAGCCCAGGACCTGGCCAACAAGTATGCGAAAAATGCGAAAGTACGAACCAGATGAGGACAAACACCAGACCTAACCCAGACATAACCGGCGTTATCCTCTAAAACATTAATCGGAACCAGCTTTTATTGACTGTTTCAGTGTGGTACCACTTTACAACCTGAACCAAACCAGAAAAAGCCCAGGGTCTGGCCAACAAGTATGCGTAAAATGCGAAAGTACCAGCCAGATGAGGGCAAATCCCAGAACTTACCCAGACATAACCAGCGTTATCCTCTATAATATTAATCGCAACCAGGTTTAATTGACTGTTTCAGTGGGGTACCACATTACTACGTGGTCCAAGCCAGAAAAAGGCCAGGATCTGCCCAACAAGTATGTGAAAAATGAGAAAATACGAGCCAGATGAGGGCAAATCCCAGAACTTACCCAGACATAACCGGCGTTATCCTCTAAAACATTAATCGGAACCAGGTTTAATTGACTGTTTCGGTGTGGTACCGCATTACTACGTGATCCAAACCAGAAGAAGCCCAGGATCTGGCCAACAAGTATGCGAAAAATGCGAAAGTACGAGCCAGATGAGGGCAAATCCCAGACCTAACCGAGACATAACCGGCGTTATCCTCTAAAATATTAGTCGCGACCAGGTTTAATTGACTGTTTTGGTGTGGTACCGCATTACTACGTGATCCAAACCAGTAAAAGCCCAGGATCTTGCCAACAAGTATGCGAAAAATGCGAAGGTACGAGCCAGATGAGGGCAAATCCCAGACCTAACCCAGACATAACCGGCATTATCCTCTAAAATATTACTCGCAACCAGGTTTTATTGACTATTTCGGTGTGGTACCGCATTACTGCGTGATCCAAACCAGAAAAAGCCGAGGATCTGGCTACAGGTGTGCGAAAAATGCGAAAGTACGAGCCAGATGAGGGCAAATCCCAGACCTAACCGAGACATAGCCGGCGTTATCCTCTAAAATATTAATCGCAACCAGGTTTAATTGACAGTTTCGGTGTGGGACCACATTACTACGGGATCCAATCCAGAAAAAACGCTGGATCTGGCCAACAACTACGCGAAAAACGCGAAAGTATGAGCCAGATGATTGCAAATACCAGAACTAACCCAGACATAACCAGCGTTATCCGCTAAAATACTAATCGGAACCAGCTTTTATTGACTGTTTCAGCGTGGCACCACATTACTACGTGATCCAAACCAGAAGAAGGCCAAGATCTGGTCAACAAGTATGCGAAAGATGCGAAAGTACGAGCCAGATGAGGGCAAATACCAGATCAAACCCAAACATAACCAGCGTTATCCTCCAAAATATTACTCGAAACCAGGTTTAATTGACTGTTTCGGTGTGGAACCACATTACTACGGTATCCAAATCAGAAAAAGCGCTGGATCTGGCCAACAAGTATGCGAAAAATGCGAAAGTGTGAGCCAGATGATAGCAAATACCAGAACTAACCAAGACATAACCAGCGTTATCCTCTAAAACACTCATCGCAACCAGCTTTTATTGACTGTTTCAGTGTGGTACCACATTACTACGTGATCCGAACCAGAAAAAGCCCAGGATCTGGCCAACAAGTATGCGAAAAATGCGAAGGTACGAGGCAGATGAGGGCAAATCCCAGACCTAACCGAGACATAACCGGCGTTATCCTCTAAAATATTAATCTCAACCTGGTATAATTGACTGTTTCGGTGCGGAACCACATTACTACGGGATCCAAATCAGAAAAAGCGCTGGATCTGGCCAACAAGTATTCGAAAAATGCGAAAGCGAGCCAGATGAGGGCAAATGCCAGACCTAACCCAGACAATACCGGCGTTATCCGCTAAAATATTAATCGCAACCAGGTTTAATTGACTGTTTCGGTGTGGTACCGCATTACTACGTGATCCAAACCAGAAAAACCACTGGATCTGGCCAACAAGTATGTGAAAAATGCGAAAGTACAAGCCTGATGAGGGCAAATCCCCGACCTGACCGAGACATAACCGGCGTTATCGTCTAAAATATTTATCACAACCAGGTCTAATAGACTGTTTCGGTGTGGTACCGCATTACTACGGGATCCAATCCAGAGAAACCCCAGGATCTGGCGAACAAGTATGCGAAAAACGCGAAAATATGAGCCAGGTGATTGCAAATACCAGAACTAACCCAGACCTAACCAGCGCTGTCCTCTAAAATACTAATCGGAACCAGCTTTTATTGATTGTTTCAGTGTGGTACGGCAATACTACGTGATCGAAACCAGAAAAAGCCCAGGATCTGGCAAACAAGTATGCGAAAAATGCGAAAGTACGAGGCAGTTGAGGGCAAATCCCAGACCTAACCGAGAAATAACCAGCGTTATCCTCTAAAATACTAATCGGAACCAGCTTTCATTGACTGTTTCAGTGTGGTACGGCATTACTACGTGATCCAAACCAGAAAAAGCCCAGGATCTGGCAAACAAGTATGCGAAAAATGCGAAAGTACGAGGGAGATGAGGGCAAATCCCAGACCTAACCGAGACATAACCGGCGTTATCCTCTAAAATATTAATCGCAACCAGGTATAATTGACAGTTTCGGTGTGGGACCACATTACTACGGGATCCAATCCAGAAAAAACGCTGGATCTGGCCAACAACTATGCGAAAAACGCGAAAGTATGAGCCAGATGTTTGCAAATACCAGAACTGACCCAGACATAACCAGCGTTATCCTCTAAAATACTAATCGGAACCAGCTTTTATTGACTGTTTCACTGTGGCACGGCATTACTACGTGATCCAAACCAGAAATATCCCAGGATCTGGCCAACAAGTATGCGAAAAATGCGAAAGTACGAGCCAGATGAGGGCAAATCCCAGACCTAACCGAGACATAGCCGGCGTTATCCTCTAAAATATTAATCGCAACCAGGTTTAATTGACAGTTTCGGTGTGGGACCACATTACTACGGGATCCAATCCAGAAAAAACGCTGGATCTGGCCATCAACTATGCGAAAAACGCGTAAGTATGAGCCAGATGATTGCAAATACCAGAAATAACCCAGCCATAACCAGCGTTATCCGCTAAAATACTAATCGGAACCAGCTTTTGTTGACTGTTTCAGTGTGGCACCACATTACTACGTGATCCAAACCAGAAGAAGGCCAAGATCTGGTCAACAAGTATGCGAAAAATGCGAAAGTACGAGCCAGATGAGGGCAAATCCCAGACCTAACCGAGACATAGCCGGCGTTATTCTCTAAAATATTAATCGCAACCAGGTTTAATTGACTGATTCGGTGTGGTACCGCATTACTGCGTGATCCAAACCAGAAAAAGCCGAGGATCTGGCTACAGGTGTGCGAAAAATGCGAAAGTACGAGCCAGATGAGGGCAAATCCCAGACCTAACCGAGACATAGCCGGCGTTATTCTCTAAAATATTAATCGCAACCAGGTTTAATTGACTGATTCGGTGTGGGACCACATTACTACGTGATCCAAACCAGAAAAAGCCCAGGATCTGGCTACAGGTGTGCGAAAAATGCGAAAGTACGAGCCAGATGAGGGCAAATCCCAGACCTAACCGAGACATAGCCGGCGTTATCCTCTAAAATATTAATCGCAACCAGGTTTAATTGACAGTTTCGGTGTGGGACCACATTACTACGGTATCCAAATCAGAAAAAGCGCTGGATCTGGCTAACAAGTATGCGAAAAACGCGAAAGTATGAGCCAGATGATTGCAAATACCAGAACTAACCCCGACATAACCAGCGTTATCCTCTAAAATACTAATCGGAACCAGCTTTTATTGACTGTTTCAGTGTGGTACCACATTACTACGTTATCCAAACCAGAAAAGGCCCAGGATCTGGCCAACAAGTATGCGAAAAATGCGGAAGTACGAGCCAGATGAGGGCAAATCCCTGACCTAACCGAGACATAACGGGCATTATCGTCTAAAATATTAATCGCAACCAGGTCTAATTGACTGTTTCGTTGTGGTACCGCATTACTGCGGGATCCAATCCAGAAAAACCCCAGGATCTGGCGAACAAGTATGCGAAAAACGCGAAAGTATGAGCCAGATGATTGCAAATACCAGAACTAACCCAGACATAACAAGCGATATCCTCTAAAATACTAATCGGAACCAGCTTCTGTTGATTGTTTCAGTGTGGTACCACATTACTACGTGATCCAAACCAGAAAAAGCCCAGGATCTGGCCAACAACTATGCGAAAAATGCGAAAGGACGAGCCAAATGAGGGAAAATCCCAGACCTAACCGAGACATAACCGGCATTATCCTCTAAAATATTAATCGCAACTAGGTTTAATTGACTGTTTCAGTGTGGTACCACATTACAACGTTATCCAAACCAGAAAAGGCCCAGGATCTGGCCAATAAGTATGCGAAAAATGCGAAAGTACGAGCCAGATGAGGGCAAATACCAGATCTAAGCCAAACATAACCAGCGTTATCCTCCAAAATATTACTCGAAACCAGGTTTAATTGACTGTTTCGGTGTGGATCCACATTACTACGGTATCCAAATCAGAAAAAGCGCTGGATCTGGCCAACAAGTATGCGAAAAACGCGAAAGTATGAGCCAGATGATTGCAAATACAAGAACTAACCCAAACATAACCAGCGTTATCCTCCAAAATACTACTCGAAACCAGGTTTAATGGACTGTTTCGGTGTGGAACCACATTACTACGGTGTCCGAATCAGAAAAAGCGCCGGATCTGGCCAACGAGTATGCGAAAAATGCGAAAGTACGAGCCAGATGAGGGCAAATACCAGATCTAACGCAAACATAACCAGCGTTATCCTCCAAAATATTACTCGAAACCAGCTTTTATTGACTGTTTCAGTGTGGTACCACATTACTACGTTATCCAAACCAGAAAAGGCCCAGGGTCTGGCCAACAAGTATGCGAAAAATGCGGAAGTACGAGCCAGATGAGGGCAAATCCCTGACCTAACCGAGACATAACCGGCGTTATCCTCTAAAATATTAATCGCAACCACGTTTAATTGACAGTTTCGGTGTGGTACCGCATTACTACGTGATCCAAACCAAAAAAAGCCCAGGATCTGGCCAACAAGTATGCGAAAAATGCGAAAGTACGAGCCAGATGAGGGCAAATCCCAGACCTAACCGAGACATAACCGGCGTTATCCTCTAAAATATTAATCGCAACCAGGTTTAATTGACTGTTTCGGTGTGGTACCGCATTATTACGTGATCCAAACTAGAAAAAGGCCAAGATCTGGTCAACAAGTATGCGAAAACTGCGAAAGTACGAGCCAGATGAGGGCAAATACCAGACCTAACCCAGACAAAACCGGCATTTCCTCTTTAATATTAATCTCAACCAGGTTTAATTGACTGTTTCGGTGTGGAACCACATTACTACGGGATCCAAATCAGAAAAACCCCTGGATCTGGCCAACAAGTATGCGAAAAATGCGAAAGTACGAGCCTGATGAGGGCAAATCCCAGACCTAACCCAGACATAACCGGCGTTATCCTCTAAAATATTACTCGCAACCAGGTTTTATTGTCTATTTCGGTGTGGTACCGCATTACTGCGTGATCCAAACCAGAAAAAGCCGAGGATCTGGCTACAGGTGTTCGAAAAATGCGAAAGTACGAGCCAGATGAGGGCAAATCCCAGACCTAACCGAGACATAGCCGGCGTTATTCTCTAAAATATTAATCGCAACCAGGTTTAATTGACTGATTCGGTGTGGTACCGCATTACTGCGTGATCCAAACCAGAAAAAGCCGAGGATCTGGCTACAGGTGTGCGAAAAATGCGAAAGTACGAGCCAGATGAGGGCAAATCCCAGACATAACCGAGACATAGCCGGCGTTACTCTCTAAAATATTAATCGCAACCAGGTTTAATTGACTGATTCGGTGTGGGACCACATTACTACGTGATCCAAACCAGAAAAAGCCCAGGATCTGGCTACAGGTGTGCGAAAAATGCGAAAGTACGAGCCAGATGAGGGCAAATCCCAGACCTAACCGAGACATAGCCGGCGTTATCCTCTAAAATATTAATCGCAACCAGGTTTAATTGACAGTTTCGGTGTGGGACCACATTACTACGGTATCCAAATCAGAAAAAGCGCTGGATCTGGCCAACAAGTATGCGAAAAACGCGAAAGTATGAGCCAGATGACTGCAAATACGAGAACTAACCCCGACATAACCAGCGTTATCCTCTAAAATACTAATCGGAACCAGCTTTTATTGACTGTTTCAGTGTGGTACCACATTACTACGTTATCCAAACCAGAAAAGGCCCAGGATCTGGCCAACAAGTATGCGAAAAATGCGGAAGTACGAGCCAGATGAGGGCAAATCCCTGACCTAACCGAGACATAACGGGGATTATCGTCTAAAATGTTAATCGCAACCAGGTCTAATTGACTGTTTCGTTGTGGTACCGCATTACTGCGGGATCCAATCTAGAAAAACCCCAGGATCTGGCGAACAAGTATGCGAAAAACGCGAAAGTATGAGCCAGATGATTGCAAATACCAGAACTAACCCAGACATAACCAGCGTTATCCTCTAAAATACTAATCGGAACCAGCTTCTATTGATTGTTTCAGTGTGGTACCACATTACTACGTGATCCAAACCAGAAAAAGCCCAGGATCTGGCCAACAAGTATGCGAAAAATGCGAAAGTACGAGCCAAATGAGGGAAAATCCCAGACCTAACCGAGACATAGCCGGCGTTATTCTCTAAAATATTAATCGCAACCAGGTATAATTGACTGATTCGGTGTGGGACCACATTACTACGTGATCCAAACCAGAAAAAGCCCAGGATCTGGCTACAGGTGTGCGAAAAATGCGAAAGTACGAGCCAGATGATTGCAAATACCAGAACTAGCCCAGACATAACCAGCGTTATCCTCTAAAATACTAATCGGAACCAGCTTCTATTGATTGTTTCAGTGTGGTACCACATTACTACGTGATCCAAACCAGAAAAAATCCAGGATCTGGCCAACAAGTATGCGAAAAATGCGAAAGTACGAGCCAAATGAGGGAAAATCCCAGACCTAACCGAGACATAACCGGCATTATCCTCTAAAATATTAATCGCAACTAGGTTTAATTGACTGTTTCAGTGTGGTACCACATTACAACGTTATCCAAACCAGAAAAGGCCCAGGATCTGGCCAATAAGTATGCGAAAAATGCGGAAGTACGAGCCAGATGAGGACAAATCCCTGACCTAACCGAGACATAGCCGGCGTTATCCTCCAAAATATTACTCGAAACCAGGTTTAATTGACTGTTTCGGTGTGGATCCACATTACTACGGTATCCAAATCAGAAAAAGCGCTGGATCTGGCCAACAAGTATGCGAAAAACGCGAAAGTATGAGCCAGATGATTGCAAATACAAGAACTAACCCAAACATAACCAGCGTTATCCTCCAAAATACTACTCGAAACCAGGTTTAATGGACTGTTTCGGTGTGGAACCACATTACTACGGTGTCCGAATCAGAAAAAGCGCCGGATCTGGCCAACGAGTATGCGAAAAATGCGAAAGTACGAGCCAGATGAGGGCAAATACCAGATCTAACGCAAACATAACCAGCGTTATCCTCCAAAATATTACTCGAAACCAGCTTTTATTGACTGTTTCAGTGTGGTACCACATTACTACGTTATCCAAACCAGAAAAGGCCCAGGGTCTGGCCAACAAGTATGCGAAAAATGCGGAAGTACGAGCCAGATGAGGGCAAATCCCTGACCTAACCGAGACATAACCGGCGTTATCCTCTAAAATATTAATCGCAACCACGTTTAATTGACAGTTTCGGTGTGGTACCGCATTACTACGTGATCCAAACCAAAAAAAGCCCAGGATCTGGCCAACAAGTATGCGAAAAATGCGAAAGTACGAGCCAGATGAGGGCAAATCCCAGACCTAACCGAGACATAACCGGCGTTATCCTCTAAAATATTAATCGCAACCAGGTTTAATTGACTGTTTCGGTGTGGTACCGCATTATTACGTGATCCAAACTAGAAAAAGGCCAAGATCTGGTCAACAAGTATGCGAAAACTGCGAAAGTACGAGCCAGATGAGGGCAAATACCAGACCTAACCCAGACAAAACCGGCATTTCCTCTTTAATATTAATCTCAACCAGGTTTAATTGACTGTTTCGGTGTGGAACCACATTACTACGGGATCCAAATCAGAAAAACCCCTGGATCTGGCCAACAAGTATGCGAAAAATGCGAAAGTACGAGCCTGATGAGGGCAAATCCCAGACCTAACCCAGACATAACCGGCGTTATCCTCTAAAATATTACTCGCAACCAGGTTTTATTGTCTATTTCGGTGTGGTACCGCATTACTGCGTGATCCAAACCAGAAAAAGCCGAGGATCTGGCTACAGGTGTGCGGAAAATGCGAAAGTACGAGCCAGATGAGGGCAAATCCCAGACCTAACCGAGACATAGCCGGCGTTATTCTCTAAAATATTAATCGCAACCAGGTTTAATTGACTGATTCGGTGTGGGACCACATTACTACGTGATCCAAACCAGAAAAAGCCCAGGATCTGGCTACAGGTGTGCGAAAAATGCGAAAGTACGAGCCAGATGAGGGCAAATCCCAGACCTAACCGAGACATAGCCGGCGTTATTCTCTAAAATATTAATCGCAACCAGGTTTAATTGACTGATTCGGTGTGGTACCGCATTACTGCGTGATCCAAACCAGAAAAAGCCGAGGATCTGGCTACAGGTGTGCGAAAAATGCGAAAGTACGAGCCAGATGAGGGCAAATCCCAGACATAACCGAGACATAGCCGGCGTTACTCTCTAAAATATTAATCGCAACCAGGTTTAATTGACTGATTCGGTGTGGGACCACATTACTACGTGATCCAAACCAGAAAAAGCCCAGGATCTGGCTACAGGTGTGCGAAAAATGCGAAAGTACGAGCCAGATGAGGGCAAATCCCAGACCTAACCGAGACATAGCCGGCGTTATCCTCTAAAATATTAATCGCAACCAGGTTTAATTGACAGTTTCGGTGTGGGACCACATTACTACGGTATCCAAATCAGAAAAAGCGCTGGATCTGGCCAACAAGTATGCGAAAAACGCGAAAGTATGAGCCAGATGACTGCAAATACGAGAACTAACCCCGACATAACCAGCGTTATCCTCTAAAATACTAATCGGAACCAGCTTTTATTGACTGTTTCAGTGTGGTACCACATTACTACGTTATCCAAACCAGAAAAGGCCCAGGATCTGGCCAACAAGTATGCGAAAAATGCGGAAGTACGAGCCAGATGAGGGCAAATCCCTGACCTAACCGAGACATAACGGGCATTATCGTCTAAAATGTTAATCGCAACCAGGTCTAATTGACTGTTTCGTTGTGGTACCGCATTACTGCGGGATCCAATCTAGAAAAACCCCAGGATCTGGCGAACAAGTATGCGAAAAACGCGAAAGTATGAGCCAGATGATTGCAAATACCAGAACTAACCCAGACATAACCAGCGTTATCCTCTAAAATACTAATCGGAACCAGCTTCTATTGATTGTTTCAGTGTGGTACCACATTACTACGTGATCCAAACCAGAAAAAGCCCAGGATCTGGCCAACAAGTATGCGAAAAATGCGAAAGTACGAGCCAAATGAGGGAAAATCCCAGACCTAACCGAGACATAGCCGGCGTTATTCTCTAAAATATTAATCGCAACCAGGTTTAATTGACTGATTCGGTGTGGGACCACATTACTACGTGATCCAAACCAGAAAAAGCCCAGGATCTGGCTACAGGTGTGCGAAAAATGCGAAAGTACGAGCCAGATGATTGCAAATACCAGAACTAGCCCAGACATAACCAGCGTTATCCTCTAAAATACTAATCGGAACCAGCTTCTATTGATTGTTTCAGTGTGGTACCACATTACTACGTGATCCAAACCAGAAAAAATCCAGGATCTGGCCAACAAGTATGCGAAAAATGCGAAAGTACGAGCCAAATGAGGGAAAATCCCAGACCTAACCGAGACATAACCGGCATTATCCTCTAAAATATTAATCGCAACTAGGTTTAATTGACTGTTTCAGTGTGGTACCACATTACAACGTTATCCAAACCAGAAAAGGCCCAGGATCTGGCCAATAAGTATGCGAAAAATGCGGAAGTACGAGCCAGATGAGGACAAATCCCTGACCTAACCGAGACATAGCCGGCGTTATTCTCTAAAATATTAATCGCAACCAGGTTTAATTGACTGATTCGGTGTGGGACCACATTACTACATGATCCAAACCAGAAAAAGCCCAGGATCTGGCTACAGGTGTGCGAAAAATGCGAAAGTACGAGCCAGATGAGGGCAAATCCCAGACCTAACCGAGACATAGCCGGCGTTATCCTCTAAAATATTAATCGCAACCAGGTTTAATTGACAGTTTCGGTGTGGGACCACATTACTACGGGATCCAATCCAGAAAGACGCTGGATCTGGCCAACAACTATGCGAAAAACGCGAAAGTATGAGCCAGATGATTGCAAATACCAGAACTAACCCAGACATAACCAGCGTTATCCGCTAAAATACTAATCGGAACCAGCTTTTATTGACTGTTTCAGTGTGGCACCACATTACTACGTGATCCAAACCAGAAGAAGGCCAAGATCTGGTCAACAAGTATGCGAAAGATGCGAAAGTACGAGCCAGATGAGGGCAAATACCAGATCAAACCCAAACATAACCAGCGTTATCCTCCAAAATATTACTCGAAACCAGGTTTAATTGACTGTTTCGGTGTGGAACCACATTACTACGGTATCCAAATCAGAAAAAGCGCTGGATCTGGCCAACAAGTATGCGAAAAATGCGAAAGTGTGAGCCAGATGAGGGCAAATCCCAGACCTAACCGAGACATAGCCGGCGTTATTCTCTAAAATATTAATCGCAACCAGGTTTAATTGACCGATTCGGTGTAGTACCGCATTACTGCGTGATCCAAACCAGAAAAAGCCGAGGATCTGGCTACAGGTGTGCGAAAAATGCGAAAGTATGAGCCAGTTGATTGCAAATACCAGAACTAACCCAGACATAACCTATGTCTATATTATCCTCTAAAATACTAATCGGAACCAGCTTCTATTGATTGTTTCAGTGTGGTACCACATTACTACGTGATCCAAACCAGAAAAAGCCCAGGATCTGGCCAACAAGTATGCGAAAAATGCGAAGGTACGAGCCAAATGAGGGAAAATCCCAGACCTAACCGAGACATAACCGGCATTTTCCTCTAAAATATTAATCGCAACTAGGTTTAATTGACTGTTTCAGTGTGGTACCACATTACAACGTTATCCAAACCAGAAAAGGCCCAGGATCTGGCTACAGGTGTGCGAAAAATGCGAAAGTACGAGCCAGATGAGGGCAAATCCCAGACCTAACCGAGACATAGCCGGCGTTATCCTCTAAAATATTAATCGCAACCAGGTTTAATTGACAGTTTCGGTGTGGGACCACATTACTACGGGATCCAATCCAGAAAAAACGCTGGATCTGGCCAACAACTATGCGAAAAACGCGAAAGTATGAGCCAGATGTTTGCAAATACCAGAACTGACCCAGACATAACCAGCGTTATCCTCTATAATACTAATCGGAACCAGCTTTTATTGACTGTTTCAGTGTGGCACCACATTACTACGTGATCCAAAGCAGAAGAAGGCCAAGATCTGGTCAACAAGTATGCGAAAAATGCGTAAGTACGAGCCAGATGAGGGCAAATCCCAGACCTAACCGAGACATAGCCGGCGTTATTCTCTAAAATATTAATCGCAACCAGGTTTAATTGACTGATTCGGTGTGGTACCACATTACTACGTGATCCAAACCAGAAAAAGCCCAGGATCTGGCCAACAAGTATGCGAAAACTGCGAAAGTACGAGCCAGATGAGGGCAAATACCAGACCTAACCCAGACAAAACCGGCATTTCCTCTTTAATATTAATCTCAACCAGGTTTAATTGACTGTTTCGGTGTGGAACCACATTACTACGGGATCCAAATCAGAAAAACCCCTGGATCTGGCCAACAAGTATGCGAAAAATGCGAAAGTACGAGCCTGATGAGGGCAAATCCCAGACCTAACCCAGACATAACCGGCGTTATCCTCTAAAATATTACTCGCAACCAGGTTTTATTGTCTATTTCGGTGTGGTACCGCATTACTGCGTGATCCAAACCAGAAAAAGCCGAGGATCTGGCTACAGGTGTGCGGAAAATGCGAAAGTACGAGCCAGATGAGGGCAAATCCCAGACCTAACCGAGACATAGCAGGCGTTATTCTCTAAAATATTAATCGCAACCAGGTTTAATTGACTGATTCGGTGTGGGACCACATTACTACGTGATCCAAACCAGAAAAAGCCCAGGATCTGGCTACAGGTGTGCGAAAAATGCGAAAGTGCGAGCCAGATGAGGGCAAATCCCAGACCTAACCGAGACATAGCCGGCGTTATTCTCTAAAATATTAATCGCAACCAGGTTTAATTGACTGATTCGGTGTGGTACCGCATTACTGCGTGATCCAAACCAGAAAAAGCCGAGGATCTGGCTACAGGTGTGCGAAAAATGCGAAAGTACGAGCCAGATGAGGGCAAATCCCAGACATAACCGAGACATAGCCGGCGTTACTCTCTAAAATATTAATCGCAACCAGGTTTAATTGACTGATTCGGTGTGGGACCACATTACTACGTGATCCAAACCAGAAAAAGCCCAGGATCTGGCTACAGGTGTGCGAAAAATGCGAAAGTACGAGCCAGATGAGGGCAAATCCCAGACCTAACCGAGACATAGCCGGCGTTATCCTCTAAAATATTAATCGCAACCAGGTTTAATTGACAGTTTCGGTGTGGGACCACATTACTACGGTATCCAAATCAGAAAAAGCGCTGGATCTGGCCAACAAGTATGCGAAAAACGCGAAAGTATGAGCCAGATGACTGCAAATACGAGAACTAACCCCGACATAACCAGCGTTATCCTCTAAAATACTAATCGGAACCAGCTTTTATTGACTGTTTCAGTGTGGTACCACATTACTACGTTATCCAAACCAGAAAAGGCCCAGGATCTGGCCAACAAGTATGCGAAAAATGCGGAAGTACGAGCCAGATGAGGGCAAATCCCTGACCTAACCGAGACATAACGGGCATTATCGTCTAAAATGTTAATCGCAACCAGGTCTAATTGACTGTTTCGTTGTGGTACCGCATTACTGCGGGATCCAATCCAGAAAAACCCCAGGATCTGGCGAACAAGTATGCGAAAAACGCGAAAGTATGAGCCAGATGATTGCAAATACCAGAACTAACCCAGACATAACCAGCGTTATCCTCTAAAATACTAATCGGAACCAGCTTCTATTGATTGTTTCAGTGTGGTACCACATTACTACGTGATCCAAACCAGAAGAAGGCCAAGATCTGGTCAACAAGTATGCGAAAGATGCGAAAGTACGAGCCAGATGAGGGCAAATACCAGATCAAACCCAAACATAACCAGCGTTATCCTCCAAAATATTACTCGAAACCAGGTTTAATTGACTGTTTCGGTGTGGAACCACATTACTACGGTATCCAAATCAGAAAAAGCGCTGGATCTGGCCAACAAGTATGCGAAAAATGCGAAAGTGTGAGCCAGATGAGGGCAAATCCCAGACCTAACCGAGACATAGCTGGCGTTATTCTCTAAAATATTAATCGCAACCAGGTTTAATTGACCGATTCGGTGTGGTACCGCATTACTGCGTGATCCAAACCAGAAAAAGCCGAGGATCTGGCTACAGGTGTGCGAAAAATGCGAAAGTATGAGCCAGTTGATTGCAAATACCAGAACTAACCCAGACATAACCTATGTCTATATTATCCTCTAAAATACTAATCGGAACCAGCTTCTATTGATTGTTTCAGTGTGGTACCACATTACTACGTGATCCAAACCAGAAAAAGCCCAGGATCTGGCCAACAAGTATGCGAAAAATGCGAAGGTACGAGCCAAATGAGGGAAAATCCCAGACCTAACCGAGACATAACCGGCATTATCCTCTAAAATATTAATCGCAACTAGGTTTAATTGACTGTTTCAGTGTGGTACCACATTACAACGTTATCCAAACCAGAAAAGGCCCAGGATCTGGCTACAGGTGTGCGAAAAATGCGAAAGTACGAGCCAGATGAGGGCAAATCCCAGACCTAACCGAGACATAGCCGGCGTTATCCTCTAAAATATTAATCGCAACCAGGTTTAATTGACAGTTTCGGTGTGGGACCACATTACTACGGGTTCCAATCCAGAAAAAACGCTGGATCTGGCCAACAACTATGCGAAAAACGCGAAAGTATGAGCCAGATGTTTGCAAATACCAGAACTGACCCAGACATAACCAGCGTTATCCTCTATAATACTAATCGGAACCAGCTTTTATTGACTGTTTCAGTGTGGCACCACATTACTACGTGATCCAAAGCAGAAGAAGGCCAAGATCTGGTCAACAAGTATGCGAAAAATGCGTAAGTACGAGCCAGATGAGGGCAAATCCCAGACCTAACCGAGACATAGCCGGCGTTATTCTCTAAAATATTAATCGCAACCAGGTTTAATTGACTGATTCGGTGTGGTACCACATTACTACGTGATCCAAACCAGAAAAAGCCCAGGATCTGGCCAACAAGTATGCGAAAACTGCGAAAGTACGAGCCAGATGAGGGCAAATACCAGACCTAACCCAGACAAAACCGGCATTTCCTCTTTAATATTAATCTCAACCAGGTTTAATTGACTGTTTCGGTGTGGAACCACATTACTACGGGATCCAAATCAGAAAAACCCCTGGATCTGGCCAACAAGTATGCGAAAAATGCGAAAGTACGAGCCTGATGAGGGCAAATCCCAGACCTAACCCAGACATAACCGGCGTTATCCTCTAAAATATTACTCGCAACCAGGTTTTATTGTCTATTTCGGTGTGGTACCGCATTACTGCGTGATCCAAACCAGAAAAAGCCGAGGATCTGGCTACAGGTGTGCGGAAAATGCGAAAGTACGAGCCAGATGAGGGCAAATCCCAGACCTAACCGAGACATAGCAGGCGTTATTCTCTAAAATATTAATCGCAACCAGGTTTAATTGACTGATTCGGTGTGGGACCACATTACTACGTGATCCAAACCAGAAAAAGCCCAGGATCTGGCTACAGGTGTGCGAAAAATGCGAAAGTACGAGCCAGATGAGGGCAAATCCCAGACCTAACCGAGACATAGCCGGCGTTATTCTCTAAAATATTAATCGCAACCAGGTTTAATTGACTGATTCGGTGTGGTACCGCATTACTGCGTGATCCAAACCAGAAAAAGCCGAGGATCTGGCTACAGGTGTGCGAAAAATGCGAAAGTACGAGCCAGATGAGGGCAAATCCCAGACATAACCGAGACATAGCCGGCGTTACTCTCTAAAATATTAATCGCAACCAGGTTTAATTGACTGATTCGGTGTGGGACCACATTACTACGTGATCCAAACCAGAAAAAGCCCAGGATCTGGCTACAGGTGTGCGAAAAATGCGAAAGTACGAGCCAGATGAGGGCAAATCCCAGACCTAACCGAGACATAGCCGGCGTTATCCTCTAAAATATTAATCGCAACCAGGTTTAATTGACAGTTTCGGTGTGGGACCACATTACTACGGTATCCAAATCAGAAAAAGCGCTGGATCTGGCCAACAAGTATGCGAAAAACGCGAAAGTATGAGCCAGATGACTGCAAATACGAGAACTAACCCCGACATAACCAGCGTTATCCTCTAAAATACTAATCGGAACCAGCTTTTATTGACTGTTTCAGTGTGGTACCACATTACTACGTTATCCAAACCAGAAAAGGCCCAGGATCTGGCCAACAAGTATGCGAAAAATGCGGAAGTACGAGCCAGATGAGGGCAAATCCCTGACCTAACCGAGACATAACGGGCATTATCGTCTAAAATGTTAATCGCAACCAGGTCTAATTGACTGTTTCGTTGTGGTACCGCATTACTGCGGGATGCAATCCAGAAAAACCCCAGGATCTGGCGAACAAGTATGCGAAAAACGCGAAAGTATGAGCCAGATGATTGCAAATACCAGAACTAACCCAGACATAACCAGCGTTATCCTCTAAAATACTAATCGGAACCAGCTTCTATTGATTGTTTCAGTGTGGTACCACATTACTACGTGATCCAAACCAGAAAAAGCCCAGGATCTGGCCAACAAGTATGCGAAAAATGCGAAAGTACGAGCCAAATGAGGGAAAATCCCAGACCTAACCGAGACATAGCCGGCGTTATTCTCTAAAATATTAATCGCAACCAGGTTTAATTGACTGATTCGGTGTGGGACCACATTACTACGTGATCCAAACCAGAAAAAGCCCAGGATCTGGCTACAGGTGTGCGAAAAATGCGAAAGTACGAGCCAGATGAGGGCAGATCCCAGACCTAACCGAGACATAGCCGGCGTTATCCTCTAAAATACTAATCGGAACCAGCTTTTATTGACTGTTTCAGTGTGGTACCACATTACTACGTTATCCAAACCAAAAAAGGCCCAGGATCTGGCCAACAAGTATGCGAAAAATGCGGAAGTACGAGCCAGATGAGGGCAAATCCCTGACCTAACCGAGACATAACGGGCATTATCGTCTAAAATATTAATCGCAACCAGGTCTAATTGACTGTTTCGTTGTGGTACCGCATTACTGCGGGATCCAATCCAGAAAAACCCCAGGATCTGGCGAACAAGTATGCGAAAAACGCGAAAGTATGAGCCAGATGATTGCAAATACCAGAACTAGCCCAGACATAACCAGCGTTATCCTCTAAAATACTAATCGGAACCAGCTTCTATTGATTGTTTCAGTGTGGCACCACATTACTACGTGATACAAACCAGAAGAAGGCCAAGATCTGGTCAACAAGTATGCGAAAGATGCGAAAGTACGAGCCAGATGAGGGCAAATACCAGATCAAACCCAAACATAACCAGCGTTATCCTCCAAAATATTACTCGAAACCAGGTTTAATTGACTGTTTCGGTGTGGAACCACATTACTACGGTGTCCGAATCAGAAAAAGCGCCGGATCTGGCCAACGAGTATGCGAAAAATGCGAAAGTACGAGCCAGATGAGGGCAAATACCAGATCTAACGCAAACATAACCAGCGTTATCCTCCAAAATATTACTCGAAACCAGGTTTAATTGACTGTTTCGGTGTGGATCCACATTACTACGGTATCCAAATCAGAAAAAGCGCTGGATCTGGCCAACGAGTATGCGAAAAATGCGAAAGTACGAGCCAGATGAGGGCAAATACCAGATCTAAGCCAAACATAACCAGCGTTATCCTCCAAAATATTACTCGAAACCAGGTTTAATTGACTGTTTCGGTGTGGATCCACATTACTACGGTATCCAAATCAGAAAAAGCGCTGGATCTGGCCAACAAGTATGCGAAAAACGCGAAAGTATGAGCCAGATGATTGCAAATACAAGAACTAACCCAAACATAACCAGCGTTATCCTCCAAAATACTACTCGAAACCAGCTTTTATTGACTGTTTCAGTGTGGCACCACATTACTACGTGATCCAAACCAGAAGAAGGCCAAGATCTGGTCAACAAGTATGCGAAAGATGCGAAAGTACGAGCCAGATGAGGGCAAATACCAGATCAAACCCAAACATAACCAGCGTTATCCTCCAAAATATTACTCGAAACCAGGTTTAATTGACTGTTTCGGTGTGGAACCACATTACTACGGTATCCAAGTCAGAAAAAGCGCTGGATCTGGCCAACAAGTATGCGAAAAATGCGAAAGTGTGAGCCAGATGAGGGCAAATCCCAGACCTAACCGAGACATAACCGGCATTATCCTCTAAAATATTAATCGCAACAAGGTTTAATTGACTGTTTCAGTGTGGTACCACATTACAACGTTATCCAAACCAGAAAAGGCCCAGGATCTGGCTACAGGTGTGCGAAAAATGCGAAAGTACGAGCCAGATGAGGGCAAATCCCAGACCTAACCGAGACATTGCCGGCGTTATCCTCTAAAATATTAATCGCAACCAGGTTTAATTGACAGTTTCGGTGTGGGACCACATTACTACGGGATCCAATCCAGAAAAAACGCTGGATCTGGCCAACAACTATGCGAAAAACGCGAAAGTATGAGCCAGATGTTTGCAAATACCAGAACTGACCCAGACATAACCAGCGTTATCCTCTATAATACTAACCGGAACCAGCTTTTATTGACTGTTTCAGTGTGGCACCACATTACTACGTGATCCAAAGCAGAAGAAGGCCAAGATCTGGTCAACAAGTATGCGAAAAATGCGTAAGTACGAGCCAGATGAGGGCAAATCCCAGACCTAACCGAGACATAGCCGGCGTTATTCTCTAAAATATTAATCGCAACCAGGTTTAATTGACTGATTCGGTGTGGTACCACATTACTACGTGATCCAAACCAGAAAAAGCCCAGGATCTGGCCAACAAGTATGCGAAAACTGCGAAAGTACGAGCCAGATGAGGGCAAATACCAGACCTAACCCAGACAAAACCGGCATTTCCTCTTTAATATTAATCTCAACCAGGTTTAATTGACTGTTTCGGTGTGGAACCACATTACTACGGGATCCAAATCAGAAAAACCCCTGGATCTGGCCAACAAGTATGCGAAAAATGCGAAAGTACGAGCCTGATGAGGGCAAATCCCAGACCTAACCCAGACATAACCGGCGTTATCCTCTAAAATATTACTCGCAACCAGGTTTTATTGTCTATTTCGGTGTGGTACCGCATTACTGCGTGATCCAAACCAGAAAAAGCCGAGGATCTGGCTACAGGTGTGCGGAAAATGCGAAAGTACGAGCCAGATGAGGGCAAATCCCAGACCTAACCGAGACATAGCAGGCGTTATTCTCTAAAATATTAATCGCAACCAGGTTTAATTGACTGATTCGGTGTGGGACCACATTACTACGTGATCCAAACCAGAAAAAGCCCAGGATCTGGCTACAGGTGTGCGAAAAATGCGAAAGTACGAGCCAGATGAGGGCAAATCCCAGACCTAACCGAGACATAGCCGGCGTTATTCTCTAAAATATTAATCGCAACCAGGTTTAATTGACTGATTCGGTGTGGTACCGCATTACTGCGTGATCCAAACCAGAAAAAGCCGAGGATCTGGCTACAGGTGTGCGAAAAATGCGAAAGTACGAGCCAGATGAGGGCAAATCCCAGACATAACCGAGACATAGCCGGCGTTACTCTCTAAAATATTAATCGCAACCAGGTTTAATTGACTGATTCGGTGTGGGACCACATTACTACGTGATCCAAACCAGAAAAAGCCCAGGATCTGGCTACAGGTGTGCGAAAAATGCGAAAGTACGAGCCAGATGAGGGCAAATCCCAGACCTAACCGAGACATAGCCGGCGTTATCCTCTAAAATATTAATCGCAACCAGGTTTAATTGACAGTTTCGGTGTGGGACCACATTACTACGGTATCCAAATCAGAAAAAGCGCTGGATCTGGCCAACACGTATGCGAAAAACGCGAAAGTATGAGCCAGATGACTGCAAATACGAGAACTAACCCCGACATAACCAGCGTTATCCTCTAAAATACTAATCGGAACCAGCTTTTATTGACTGTTTCAGTGTGGTACCACATTACTACGTTATCCAAATCAGAAAAGGCCCAGGATCTGGCCAACAAGTATGCGAAAAATGCGGAAGTACGAGCCAGATGAGGGCAAATCCCTGACCTAACCGAGACATAACGGGCATTATCGTCTAAAATGTTAATCGCAACCAGGTTTAATTGACTGATTCGGTGTGGGACCACATTACTACGTGATCCAAACCAGAAAAAGCCCAGGATCTGGCTACAGGTGTGCGAAAAATGCGAAAGTACGAGCCAGATGAGGGCAAATCCCAGACCTAACCGAGACATAGCCGGCGTTATCCTCTAAAATACTAATCGGAACCAGCTTTTATTGACTGTTTCAGTGTGGTACCACATTACTACGTTATCCAAACCAAAAAAGGCCCAGGATCTGGCCAACAAGTATGCGAAAAATGCGGAAGTACGAGCCAGATGAGGACAAATCCCTGACCTAACCGAGACATAGCCGGCGTTATTCTCTAAAATATTAATCGCAACCAGGTTTAATTGACTGATTCGGTGTGGGACCACATTACTACATGATCCAAACCAGAAAAAGCCCAGGATCTGGCTACAGGTGTGCGAAAAATGCGAAAGTACGAGCCAGATGAGGGCAAATCCCAGACCTAACCGAGACATAGCCGGCGTTATCCTCTAAAATATTAATCGCAACCAGGTTTAATTGACAGTTTCGGTGTGGGACCACATTACTACGGGATCCAATCCAGAAAGACGCTGGATCTAGCCAACAACTATGCGAAAAACGCGAAAGTATGAGCCAGATGATTGCAAATACCAGAACTAACCCAGACATAACCAGCGTTATCCGCTAAAATACTAATCGGAACCAGCTTTTATTGACTGTTTCAGTGTGGCACCACATTACTACGTGATCCAAACCAGAAGAAGGCCAAGATCTGGTCAACAAGTATGCGAAAGATGCGAAAGTACGAGCCAGATGAGGGCAAATACCAGATCAAACCCAAACATAACCAGCGTTATCCTCCAAAATATTACTCGAAACCAGGTTTAATTGACTGTTTCGGTGTGGAACCACATTACTACGGTATCCAAATCAGAAAAAGCGCTGGATCTGGCCAACAAGTATGCGAAAAATGCGAAAGTGTGAGCCAGATGAGGGCAAATCCCAGACCTAACCGAGACATAACCGGCATTATCCTCTAAAATATTAATCGCAACTAGGTTTAATTGACTGTTTCAGTGTGGTACCACATTACAACGTTATCCAAACCAGAAAAGGCCCAGGATCTGGCTACAGGTGTGCGAAAAATGCGAAAGTACGAGCCAGATGAGGGCAAATCCCAGACCTAACCGAGACATTGCCGGCGTTATCCTCTAAAATATTAATCGCAACCAGGTTTAATTGACAGTTTCGGTGTGGGACCACATTACTACGGGATCCAATCCAGAAAAAACGCTGGATCTGGCCAACAACTATGCGAAAAACGCGAAAGTATGAGCCAGATGTTTGCAAATACCAGAACTGACCCAGACATAACCAGCGTTATCCTCTATAATACTAATCGGAACCAGCTTTTATTGACTGTTTCAGTGTGGCACCACATTACTACGTGATCCAAAGCAGAAGAAGGCCAAGATCTGGTCAACAAGTATGCGAAAAATGCGTAAGTACGAGCCAGATGAGGGCAAATCCCAGACCTAACCGAGACATAGCCGGCGTTATTCTCTAAAATATTAATCGCAACCAGGTTTAATTGACTGATTCGGTGTGGTACCACATTACTACGTGATCCAAACCAGAAAAAGCCCAGGATCTGGCCAACAAGTATGCGAAAACTGCGAAAGTACGAGCCAGATGAGGGCAAATACCAGACCTAACCCAGACAAAACCGGCATTTCCTCTTTAATATTAATCTCAACCAGGTTTAATTGACTGTTTCGGTGTGGAACCACATTACTACGGGATCCAAATCAGAAAAACCCCTGGATCTGGCCAACAAGTATGCGAAAAATGCGAAAGTACGAGCCTGATGAGGGCAAATCCCAGACCTAACCCAGACATAACCGGCGTTATCCTCTAAAATATTACTCGCAACCAGGTTTTATTGTCTATTTCGGTGTGGTACCGCATTACTGCGTGATCCAAACCAGAAAAAGCCGAGGATCTGGCTACAGGTGTGCGGAAAATGCGAAAGTACGAGCCAGATGAGGGCAAATCCCAGACCTAACCGAGACATAGCAGGCGTTATTCTCTAAAATATTAATCGCAACCAGGTTTAATTGACTGATTCGGTGTGGGACCACATTACTACGTGATCCAAACCAGAAAAAGCCCAGGATCTGGCTACAGGTGTGCGAAAAATGCGAAAGTACGAGCCAGATGAGGGCAAATCCCAGACCTAACCGAGACATAGCCGGCGTTATTCTCTAAAATATTAATCGCAACCAGGTTTAATTGACTGATTCGGTGTGGTACCGCATTACTGCGTGATCCAAACCAGAAAAAGCCGAGGATCTGGCTACAGGTGTGCGAAAAATGCGAAAGTGCGAGCCAGATGAGGGCAAATCCCAGACATAACCGAGACATAGCCGGCGTTACTCTCTAAAATATTAATCGCAACCAGGTTTAATTGACTGATTCGGTGTGGGACCACATTACTACGTGATCCAAACCAGAAAAAGCCCAGGATCTGGCTACAGGTGTGCGAAAAATGCGAAAGTACGAGCCAGATGAGGGCAAATCCCAGACCTAACCGAGACATAGCCGGCGTTATCCTCTAAAATATTAATCGCAACCAGGTTTAATTGACAGTTTCGGTGTGGGACCACATTACTACGGTATCCAAATCAGAAAAAGCGCTGGATCTGGCCAACACGTATGCGAAAAACGCGAAAGTATGAGCCAGATGACTGCAAATACGAGAACTAACCCCGACATAACCAGCGTTATCCTCTAAAATACTAATCGGAACCAGCTTTTATTGACTGTTTCAGTGTGGTACCACATTACTACGTTATCCAAACCAGAAAAGGCCCAGGATCTGGCCAACAAGTATGCGAAAAATGCGGAAGTACGAGCCAGATGAGGGCAAATCCCTGACCTAACCGAGACATAACGGGCATTATCGTCTAAAATGTTAATCGCAACCAGGTCTACTAGACTGTTTCGTTGTGGTACCGCATTACTGCGGGATCCAATCCAGAAAAACCCCAGGATCTGGCGAACAAGTATGCGAACAACGCGAAAGTATGAGCCAGATGATTGCAAATACCAGAACTAACCCAGACATAACCAGCGTTATCCTCTAAAATACTAATCGGAACCAGCTTCTATTGATTGTTTCAGTGTGGTACCACATTACTACGTGATCCAAACCAGAAAAAGCCCAGGATCTGGCCAACAAGTATGCGAAAAATGCGAAAGTACGAGCCAAATGAGGGAAAATCCCAGACCTAACCGAGACATAGCCGGCGTTATTCTCTAAAATATTAATCGCAACCAGGTTTAATTGACTGATTCGGTGTGGGACCACATTACTACGTGATCCAAACCAGAAAAAGCCCAGGATCTGGCTACAGGTGTGCGAAAAATGCGAAAGTACGAGCCAGATGAGGGCAGATCCCAGACCTAACCGAGACATAGCCGGCGTTATCCTCTAAAATACTAATCGGAACCAGCTTTTATTGACAGTTTCAGTGTGGTACCACATTACTACGTTATCCAAACCAAAAAAGGCCCAGGATCTGGCCAACAAGTATGCGAAAAATGCGGAAGTACGAGCCAGATGAGGGCAAATCCCTGACCTAACCGAGACATAACGGGCATTATCGTCTAAAATATTAATCGCAACCAGGTCTAATTGACTGTTTCGTTGTGGTACCGCATTACTGCGGGATCCAATCCAGAAAAACCCCAGGATCTGGCGAACAAGTATGCGAAAAACGCGAAAGTATGAGCCAGATGATTGCAAATACCAGAACTAGCCCAGACATAACCAGCGTTATCCTCTAAAATACTAATCGGAACCAGCTTCTATTGATTGTTTCAGTGTGGTACCACATTACTACGTGATCCAAACCAGAAAAAATCCAGGATCTGGCCAACAAGTATGCGAAAAATGCGAAAGTACGAGCCAAATGAGGGAAAATCCCAGACCTAACCGAGACATAACCGGCATTATCCTCTAAAATATTAATCGCAACTAGGTTTAATTGACTGTTTCAGTGTGGTACCACATTACAACGTTATCCAAACCAGAAAAGGCCCAGGATCTGGCCAATAAGTATGCGAAAAATGCGGAAGTACGAGCCAGATGAGGACAAATCCCTGACCTAACCGAGACATAGCCGGCGTTATTCTCTAAAATATTAATCGCAACCAGGTTTAATTGACTGATTCGGTGTGGGACCACATTACTACATGATCCAAACCAGAAAAAGCCCAGGATCTGGCTACAGGTGTGCGAAAAATGCGAAAGTACGAGCCAGATGAGGGCAAATCCCAGACCTAACCGAGACATAACCGGCATTATCCTCTAAAATATTAATCGCAACTAGGTTTAATTGACTGTTTCAGTGTGGTACCACATTACAACGTTATCCAAACCAGAAAAGGCCCAGGATCTGGCTACAGGTGTGCGAAAAATGCGAAAGTACGAGCCAGATGAGGGCAAATCCCAGACCTAACCGAGACATTGCCGGCGTTATCCTCTAAAATATTAATCGCAACCAGGTTTAATTGACAGTTTCGGTGTGGGACCACATTACTACGGGATCCAATCCAGAAAAAACGCTGGATCTGGCCAACAACTATGCGAACAACGCGAAAGTATGAGCCAGATGTTTGCAAATACCAGAACTGACCCAGACATAACCAGCGTTATCCTCTATAATACTAATCGGAACCAGCTTTTATTGACTGTTTCAGTGTGGCACGGCATTACTACGTGATCCAAACCAGAAATATCCCAGGATCTGGCCAACAAGTATGCGAAAAATGCGAAAGTACGAGCCAGATGAGGGCAAATACCAGAACTAACCCAGACATAACCAGCGTTATCCTCTAAAATACTAATCGGAACCAGCTTCTATTGATTGTTTCAGTGTGGTACCACATTACTACGTGATACAAACCAGAAAAAGCCCAGGATCTGGCCAACAAGTATGCGAAAAATGCGTAAGTACGAGCCAAATGAGGGAAAATCCCAGACCTAACCGAGACATAACCGGCATTATCCTCTAAAATATTAATCGCAACTAGGTTTAATTGACTGTTTCAGTGTGGTACCACATTACAACGTTATCCAAACCGGAAAAGGCCCAGGATCTGGCCAATAAGTATGCGAAAAATGCGGAAGTACGAGCCAGATGAGGACAAATCCCTGACCTAACCGAGACATAGCCGGCGTTATTCTCTAAAATATTAATCGCAACCAGGTTTAATTGACTGATTCGGTGTGGGACCACATTACTACGTGATCCAAACCAGAAAAAGCCCAGGATCTGGCTACAGGTGTGCGAAAAATGCGAAAGTACGAGCCAGATGAGGGCAAATCCCAGACCTAACCGAGACATAGCCGGCGTTATCCTCTAAAATATTAATCGCAACCAGGTTTAATTGACAGCTTCGGTGTGGGACCACATTACTACGGGATCCAATCCAGAAAGACGCTGGATCTGGCCAACAACTATGCGAAAAACGCGAAAGTATGAGCCAGATGATTGCAAATACCAGAACTAACCCAGACATAACCAGCGTTATCCGCTAAAATACTAATCGGAACCAGCTTTTATTGACTGTTTCAGTGTGGCACCACATTACTACGTGATCCAAACCAGAAGAAGGCCAAGATCTGGTCAACAAGTATGCGAAAGATGCGAAAGTACGAGCCAGATGAGGGCAAATACCAGATCAAACCCAAACATAACCAGCGTTATCCTCCAAAATATTACTCGAAACCAGGTTTAATTGACTGTTTCGGTGTGGAACCACATTACTACGGTATCCAAATCAGAAAAAGCGCTGGATCTGGCCAACAAGTATGCGAAAAATGCGAAAGTGTGAGCCAGATGATAGCAAATACCAGAACTAACCAAGACATAACCAGCGTTATCCTCTAAAACACTCATCGCAACCAGCTTTTATTGACTGTTTCAGTGTGGTACCACATTACTACGTGATCCGAACCAGAAAAAGCCCAGGATCTGGCCAACAAGTATGCGAAAAATGCGAAGGTACGAGGCAGATGAGGGCAAATCCCAGACCTAACCGAGACATAACCGGCGTTATCCTCTAAAATATTAATCTCAACCTGGTATAATTGACTGTTTCGGTGTGGAACCACATTACTACGGGATCCAAATCAGAAAAAGCGCTGGATCTGGCCAACAAGTATTCGAAAAATGCGAAAGCGAGCCAGATGAGGGCAAATGCCAGACCTAACCCAGACAATACCGGCGTTATCCGCTAAAATATTAATCGCAACCAGGTTTAATTGACTGTTTCGGTGTGGTACCGCATTACTACGTGATCCAAACCAGGAAAACCCCTGGATCTGGCCAACAAGTATGCGAAAAATGCGAAAGTACAAGCCTGATGAGGGCAAATCCCCGACCTATCCGAGACATAACCGGCGTTATCGTCTAAAATATTTATCACAACCAGGTCTAACAGACTGTTTCGGTGTGGTGTCGCATTACTACGGGATCCAATCCAGAGAAACCCCAGGATCTGGCGAACAAGTATGCGAAAAACGCGAAAATATGAGCCAGGTGATTGCAAATACCAGAACTAACCCAGACATAACCAGCGCTGTCCTCTAAAATACTAATCGGAACCAGCTTTTATTGATTGTTTCAGTGTGGTACGGCAATACTACGTGATCCAAACCAGAAAAAGCCCAGGATCTGGCAAACAAGTATGCGAAAAATGCGAAAGTACGAGGCAGTTGAGGGCAAATCCCAGACCTAACCGAGAAATAACCAGCGTTATCCTCTAAAATACTAATCGGAACCAGCTTTCATTGACTGTTTCAGTGTGGTACGGCATTACTACGTGATCCAAACCAGAAAAAGCCCAGGATCTGGCAAACGAGTATGCGAAACATGCGAAAGTACGAGGCAGATGAGGGCAAATCCCAGACCTAACCGAGACATAACCGGCGTTATCCTCTAAAATATTAATCGCAGACAGGTTTAATTGACTGTTTCGGTGTGGAACCACATTACTACGGGATCCAATCCAGAAAAAACGCTGGATCTGGCCAACAAGTATGCGAAAAATGCGAAAGTACGAGCCTGATGAGGGCAAATCCCAGACCTAACCCAGACATAACCGGCGTTATCCTCTAAAATATTACTCGCAACCAGGTTTTATTGTCTATTTCGGTGTGGTACCGCATTACTGCGTGATCCAAACCAGAAAAAGCCGAGGATCTGGCTACAGGTGTGCGGAAAATGCGAAAGTACGAGCCAGATGAGGGCAAATCCCAGACCTAACCGAGACATAGCAGGCGTTATTCTCTAAAATATTAATCGCAACCAGGTTTAATTGACTGATTCGGTGTGGGACCACATTACTACGTGATCCAAACCAGAAAAAGCCCAGGATCTGGCTACAGGTGTGCGAAAAATGCGAAAGTACGAGCCAGATGAGGGCAAATCCCAGACCTAACCGAGACATAGCCGGCGTTATTCTCTAAAATATTAATCGCAACCAGGTTTAATTGACTGATTCGGTGTGGTACCGCATTACTGCGTGATCCAAACCAGAAAAAGCCGAGGATCTGGCTACAGGTGTGCGAAAAATGCGAAAGTACGAGCCAGATGAGGGCAAATCCCAGACATAACCGAGACATAGCCGGCGTTACTCTCTAAAATATTAATCGCAACCAGGTTTAATTGACTGATTCGGTGTGGGACCACATTACTACGTGATCCAAACCAGAAAAAGCCCAGGATCTGGCTACAGGTGTGCGAAAAATGCGAAAGTACGAGCCAGATGAGGGCAAATCCCAGACCTAACCGAGACATAGCCGGCGTTATCCTCTAAAATATTAATCGCAACCAGGTTTAATTGACAGTTTCGGTGTGGGACCACATTACTACGGTATCCAAATCAGAAAAAGCGCTGGATCTGGCCAACAAGTATGCGAAAAACGCGAAAGTATGAGCCAGATGACTGCAAATACGAGAACTAACCCCGACATAACCAGCGTTATCCTCTAAAATACTAATCGGAACCAGCTTTTATTGACTGTTTCAGTGTGGTACCACATTACTACGTTATCCAAACCAGAAAAGGCCCAGGATCTGGCCAACAAGTATGCGAAAAATGCGGAAGTACGAGCCAGATGAGGGCAAATCCCTGACCTAACCGAGACATAACGGGCATTATCGTCTAAAATGTTAATCGCAACCAGGTCTAATTGACTGTTTCGTTGTGGTACCGCATTACTGCGGGATCCAATCCAGAAAAACCCCAGGATCTGGCGAACAAGTATGCGAAAAACGCGAAAGTATGAGCCAGATGATTGCAAATACCAGAACTAACCCAGACATAACCAGCGTTATCCTCTAAAATACTAATCGGAACCAGCTTCTATTGATTGTTTCAGTGTGGTACCACATTACTACGTGATCCAAACCAGAAAAAGCCCAGGATCTGGCCAACAAGTATGCGAAAAATGCGAAAGTACGAGCCAAATGAGGGAAAATCCCAGACCTAACCGAGACATAGCCGGCGTTATTCTCTAAAATATTAATCGCAACCAGGTTTAATTGACTGATTCGGTGTGGGACCACATTACTACGTGATCCAAACCAGAAAAAGCCCAGGATCTGGCTACAGGTGTGCGAAAAATGCGAAAGTACGAGCCAGATGAGGGCAAATCCCAGACCTAACCGAGACATAGCCGGCGTTATCCTCTAAAATACTAATCGGAACCAGCTTTTATTGACAGTATCAGTGTGGTACCACATTACTACGTTATCCAAACCAAAAAAGGCCCAGGATCTGGCCAACAAGTATGCGAAAAATGCGGAAGTACGAGCCAGATGAGGGCAAATCCCTGACCTAACCGAGACATAACGGGCATTATCGTCTAAAATATTAATCGCAACCAGGTCTAATTGACTGTTTCGTTGTGGTACCGCATTACTGCGGGATCCAATCCAGAAAAACCCCAGGATCTGGCGAACAAGTATGCGAAAAACGCGAAAGTATGAGCCAGATGATTGCAAATACCAGAACTAGCCCAGACATAACCAGCGTTATCCTCTAAAATACTAATCGGAACCAGCTTCTATTGATTGTTTCAGTGTGGTACCACATTACTACGTGATCCAAACCAGAAAAAGCCCAGGATCTGGCCAACAAGTATGCGAAAAATGGGAAAGTACGAGCCAAATGAGGGAAAATCCCAGACCTAACCGAGACATAACCGGCATTATCCTCTAAAATATTAATCGCAACTAGGTTTAATTGACTGTTTCAGTGTGGTACCACATTACAACGTTATCCAAACCAGAAAAGGCCCAGGATCTGGCCAATAAGTATGCGAAAAATGCGGAAGTACGAGCCAGATGAGGACAAATCCCTGACCTAACCGAGACATAGCCGGCGTTATTCTCTAAAATATTAATCGCAACCAGGTTTAATTGACTGATTCGGTGTGGGACCACATTACTACATGATCCAAACCAGAAAAAGCCCAGGATCTGGCTACAGGTGTGCGAAAAATGCGAAAGTACGAGCCAGATGAGGGCAAATCCCAGACCTAACCGAGACATAGCCGGCGTTATCCTCTAAAATATTAATCGCAACCAGGTTTAATTGACAGTTTCGGTGTGGGACCACATTACTACGGGATCCAATCCAGAAAGACGCTGGATCTGGCCAACAACTATGCGAAAAACGCGAAAGTATGAGCCAGATGATTGCAAATACCAGAACTAACCCAGACATAACCAGCGTTATCCGCTAAAATACTAATCGGAACCAGCTTTTATTGACTGTTTCAGTGTGGCACCACATTACTACGTGATCCAAACCAGAAGAAGGCCAAGATCTGGTCAACAAGTATGCGAAAGATGCGAAAGTACGAGCCAGATGAGGGCAAATACCAGATCAAACCCAAACATAACCAGCGTTATCTTCCAAAATATTACTCGAAACCAGGTTTAATTGACTGTTTCGGTGTGGAACCACATTACTACGGTATCCAAATCAGAAAAAGCGCTGGATCTGGCCAACAAGTATGCGAAAAATGCGAAAGTGTGAGCCAGATGAGGGCAAATCCCAGACCTAACCGAGACATAGCCGGCGTTATTCTCTAAAATATTAATCGCAACCAGGTTTAATTGACCGATTCGGTGTGGTACCGCATTACTGCGTGATCCAAACCAGAAAAAGCCGAGGATCTGGCTACAGGTGTGCGAAAAATGCGAAAGTATGAGCCAGTTGATTGCAAATACCAGAACTAACCCAGACATAACCTATGTCTATATTATCCTCTAAAATACTAATCGGAACCAGCTTCTATTGATTGTTTCAGTGTGGTACCACATTACTACGTGATCCAAACCAGAAAAAGCCCAGGATCTGGCCAACAAGTATGCGAAAAATGCGAAGGTACGAGCCAAATGAGGGAAAATCCCAGACCTAACCGAGACATAACCGGCATTATCCTCTAAAATATTAATCGCAACTAGGTTTAATTGACTGTTTCAGTGTGGTACCACATTACAACGTTATCCAAACCAGAAAAGGCCCAGGATCTGGCTACAGGTGTGCGAAAAATGCGAAAGTACGAGCCAGATGAGGGCAAATCCCAGACCTAACCGAGACATTGCCGGCGTTATCCTCTAAAATATTAATCCCAACCAGGTTTAATTGACAGTTTCGGTGTGGGACCACATTACTACGGGATCCAATCCAGAAAAAACGCTGGATCTGGCCAACAACTATGCGAAAAACGCGAAAGTATGAGCCAGATGTTTGCAAATACCAGAACTGACCCAGACATAACCAGCGTTATCCTCTATAATACTAATCGGAACCAGCTTTTATTGACTGTTTCAGTGTGGCACGGCATTACTACGTGATCCAAACCAGAAATATCCCAGGATCTGGCCAACAAGTATGCGAAAAATGCGAAAGTACGAGCCAGATGAGGGCAAATACCAGAACTAACCCAGACATAACCAGCGTTATCCTCTAAAATACTAATCGGAACCAGCTTCTATTGATTGTTTCAGTGTGGTACCACATTACTACGTGATCCAAACCAGAAAAAGCCCAGGATCTGGCCAACAAGTATGCGAAAAATGCGTAAGTACGAGCCAAATGAGGGAAAATCCCAGACCTAACCGAGACATAACCGGCATTATCCTCTAAAATATTAATCGCAACTAGGTTTAATTGACTGTTTCAGTGTGGTACCACATTACAACGTTATCCAAACCAGAAAAGGCCCAGGATCTGGCCAATAAGTATGCGAAAAATGCGGAAGTACGAGCCAGATGAGGACAAATCCCTGACCTAACCGAGACATAGCCGGCGTTATTCTCTAAAATATTAATCGCAACCAGGTTTAATTGACTGATTCGGTGTGGGACCACATTACTACGTGATCCAAACCAGAAAAAGCCCAGGATCTGGCTACAGGTGTGCGAAAAATGCGAAAGTACGAGCCAGATGAGGGCAAATCCCAGACCTAACCGAGACATAGCCGGCGTTATCCTCTAAAATATTAATCGCAACCAGGTTTAATTGACAGCTTCGGTGTGGGACCACATTACTACGGGATCCAATCCAGAAAGACGCTGGATCTGGCCAACAACTATGCGAAAAACGCGAAAGTATGAGCCAGATGATTGCAAATACCAGAACTAACCCAGACATAACCAGCGTTATCCGCTAAAATACTAATCGGAACCAGCTTTTATTGACTGTTTCAGTGTGGCACCACATTACTACGTGATCCAAACCAGAAGAAGGCCAAGATCTGGTCAACAAGTATGCGAAAGATGCGAAAGTACGAGCCAGATGAGGGCAAATACCAGATCAAACCCAAACATAACCAGCGTTATCCTCCAAAATATTACTCGAAACCAGGTTTAATTGACTGTTTCGGTGTGGAACCACATTACTACGGTATCCAAATCAGAAAAAGCGCTGGATCTGGCCAACAAGTATGCGAAAAATGCGAAAGTGTGAGCCAGATGATAGCAAATACCAGAACTAACCAAGACATAACCAGCGTTATCCTCTAAAACACTCATCGCAACCAGCTTTTATTGACTGTTTCAGTGTGGTACCACATTACTACGTGATCCGAACCAGAAAAAGCCCAGGATCTGGCCAACAAGTATGCGAAAAATGCGAAGGTACGAGGCAGATGAGGGCAAATCCCAGACCTAACCGAGACATAACCGGCGTTATCCTCTAAAATATTAATCTCAACCTGGTATAATTGACTGTTTCGGTGTGGAACCACATTACTACGGGATCCAAATCAGAAAAAGCGCTGGATCTGGCCAACAAGTATTCGAAAAATGCGAAAGCGAGCCAGATGAGGGCAAATGCCAGACCTAACCCAGACAATACCGGCGTTATCCGCTAAAATATTAATCGCAACCAGGTTTAATTGACTGTTTCGGTGTGGTACCGCATTACTACGTGATCCAAACCAGGAAAACCCCTGGATCTGGCCAACAAGTATGCGAAAAATGCGAAAGTACAAGCCTGATGAGGGCAAATCCCCGACCTATCCGAGACATAACCGGCGTTATCGTCTAAAATATTTATCACAACCAGGTCTAACAGACTGTTTCGGTGTGGTGTCGCATTACTACGGGATCCAATCCAGAGAAACCCCAGGATCTGGCGAACAAGTATGCGAAAAACGCGAAAATATGAGCCAGGTGATTGCAAATACCAGAACTAACCCAGACATAACCAGCGCTGTCCTCTAAAATACTAATCGGAACCAGCTTTTATTGATTGTTTCAGTGTGGTACGGCAATACTACGTGATCCAAACCAGAAAAAGCCCAGGATCTGGCAAACAAGTATGCGAAAAATGCGAAAGTACGAGGCAGTTGAGGGCAAATCCCAGACCTAACCGAGAAATAACCAGCGTTATCCTCTAAAATACTAATCGGAACCAGCTTTCATTGACTGTTTCAGTGTGGTACGGCATTACTACGTGATCCAAACCAGAAAAAGCCCAGGATCTGGCAAACGAGTATGCGAAACATGCGAAAGTACGAGGCAGATGAGGGCAAATCCCAGACCTAACCGAGACATAACCGGCGTTATCCTCTAAAATATTAATCGCAGACAGGTTTAATTGACTGTTTCGGTGTGGAACCACATTACTACGGGATCCAATCCAGAAAAAACGCTGGATCTGGCCAACTATGCGAAAAACGCGAAAGTATGAGCCAGATGTTTGCAAATACCAGAACTGACCCAGACATAACCAGCGTTATCCTCTAAAATACTAATCGGAACCAGCTTTTATTGACTGTTTCAGTGTGGCACGGCATTACTACGTGATCCAAACCAGAAGTATCCCAGGATCTGGCCAACAAGTATGCGAAAAATGCGAAAGTACGAGCCAGATGAGGGCAAATCCCAGACCTAACCGAGACATAGCCGGCGTTATCCTCTAAAATATTAATCGCAACCAGGTTTAATTGACAGTCTCGGTGTGGGACCACATTACTACGGGATCCAATCCAGAAAAAACGCTGGATCTGGCCATCAACTATGCGAAAAACGCGAAAGTATGAGCCAGATGATTGCAAATACCAGAACTAACCCAGACATAACCAGCGTTATCCGCTAAAATACTAATCGGAACCTGCTTTTATTGACTGTTTCAGTGTGGCACCACATTACTACGTGATCCAAAGCAGAAGAAGGCCAAGATCTGGTCAACAAGTATGCGAAAAATGCGTAAGTACGAGCCAGATGAGGGCAAATCCCAGACCTAACCGAGACATAGCCGGCGTTATTCTCTAAAATATTAATCGCAACCAGGTTTAATTGACTGATTCGGTGTGGTACCGCATTACTGCGTGATCCAAACCAGAAAAAGCCGAGGATCTGGCTACAGGTGTGCGAAAAATGCGAAAGTATGAGCCAGATGATTGCAAATACCAGAACTAACCCCGACATAACCAGCGTTATCCTCTAAAATACTAATCGGAACCAGCTTTTATTGACTGTTTCAGTGTGGTACCACATTACTACGTTATCCAAACCAGAAAAGGCCCAGGATCTGGCCAACAAGTATGCGAAAAATGCGGAAGTACGAGCCAGATGAGGGCAAATCCCTGACCTAACCGAGACATAACGGGCATTATCGTCTAAAATATTAATCGCAACCAGGTCTAATTGACTGTTTCGTTGTGGTACCGCATTACTGCGGGATCCAATCCAGAAAAACCCCTGGATCTGGCGAACAAGTATGCGAAAAACGCGAAAGTATGAGCCAGATGATTGCAAATACCAGAACTAACCCAGACATAGCCAACGTTATCCTCTAAAATACTAATCGGAACCAGCTTCTATTGATTGTTTCAGTGTGGTACCACATTACTACGTGATCCAAACCAGAAAAGGCCCAGGATCTGGCCAACAAGTATGCGAAAAATGCGAAAGTACGAGCCAAATGAGGGAAAATCCCAGACCTAACCGAGACATAACCGGCATTATCCTCTAAAATATTAATAGCAACTAGGTTTAATTGACTGTTTCAGTGTGGTACCACATTACAACGTTATCCAAACCAGAAAAGGCCCAGGATCTGGCCAATAAGTATGCGAAAAATGCGGAAGTACGAGCCAGATGAGGGCAAATCCCTGACCTAACCGAGACATAACGGGCATTATCGTCTAAAATATTAATCGCAACCAGGTCTAATTGACTGTTTCGTTGTGGTACCGCATTACTGCGGGGTCCAATCCAGAAAAACCCCAGGATCTGGCGAACAAGTATGCGAAAAACGCGAAAGTATGAGCCAGATGATTGCAAATACCAGAACTAACCCAGACATAACCAGCGTTATCCTCTAAAATACTAATCGGAACCAGCTTCTATTGACTGTTTCAGTGTGGTACCACATTACTACGGTATCCAAATCAGAAAAAGCGCTGGATCTGGCCAACGAGTATGCGAAAAATGCGAAAGTGCGAGCCAGATGAGGGCAAATACCAGATCTAACCCAAACATAACCAGCGTTATCCTCCAAAATATTACTCGAAACCAGGTTTAATTGACTGTTTCGGTGTGGAACCACATTACTACGGTATCCAAATCAGAAAAGCGCTGGATCTGGCCAACAAGTATGCGAAAAACGCGAAAGTACGAGCCAGATGAGGGCAAATACCAGATCTAACGCAAACATAACCAGCGTTATCCTCCAAAATATTACTCGAAACCAGGTTTAATTGACTGTTTCGGTGTGGAACCACATTACTACGGTATCCAAATCAGAAAAAGCGCTGGATCTGGCCAACAAGTATGCGAAAAACGCGAAAGTATGAGCCAGATGATTGCAAATACCAGAACTAACCCCGACATAACCAGCGTTATCCTCTAAAATACTAATCGGAACCAGCTTTTATTGACTGTTTCAGTGTGGTACCACATTACTACGTTATCCAAACCAAAAAAACCCCAGGATCTGGCCAACAAGTATGCGAAAAATGCGAAAGTACGAGCCAGATGAGGGCAAATCCCAGACCTAACCGAGACATAACCGGCGTTATCATCTAAAATATTAATCGCAACCAGGTTTAATTGACTGTTTCGGTGTGGTACCGCATTATTACGTGATCCAAACTAGAAAAAGGCCAAGATCTGGTCAACAAGTATGCGAAAAATGCGAAAGTAAGAGCCAGATGAGGGCAAATACCAGACCTAACCCAGACAAAACCGGCATTTCCTCTAAAATATTAATCTCAACCAGGTTTAATTGACTGTTTCGGTGTGGAACCACATTACTACGGGATCCAAATCAGAAAAACCCCTGGATCTGGCCAACAAGTATGCGAAAAATGCGAAAGTACGAGCCTGATGAGGGCAAATCCCAGACCTAACCCAGACATAACCGGCGTTATCCTCTAAAATATTACTCGCAACCAGGTTTTATTGTCTATTTCGGTGTGGTACCGCATTACTGCGGGATCCAAACCAGAAAAAGCCGAGGATCTGGCTACAGGTGTGCGAAAAACGCGAAAGTACGAGCCAGATGAGGGCAAATCCCAGACCTAACCGAGACATAGCCGGCGTTATTCTCTAAAATATTAATCGCAACCAGGTTTAATTGACTGATTCGGTGTGGGACCACATTACTACGTGATCCAAACCAGAAAAAGCCCAGGATCTGGCTACAGGTGTGCGAAAAATGCGAAAGTACGAGCCAGATGAGGGCAAATCCCAGACCTAACCGAGACATGGCCGGCGTTATCCTCTAAAATATTAATCGCAACCAGGTTTAATTGACAGTTTCGGTGTGGGACCACATTACTACGGGATCCAAACCAGAAAAAACGCTGGATCTGTCCAACAACTATGCGAAAAACGCGAAAGTATGAGCCAGATGATTGCAAATACCAGAACTAACCCAGACATAACCAGCGTTATCCGCTAAAATACTAATCGGAACCAGCTTTTATTGACTGTTTCAGTGTGGCACCACATTACTACGTGATCCAAACCAGAAGAAGGCCAAGATCTGGTCAACAAGTATGCGAAAGATGCGAAAGTACGAGCCAGATGAGGGCAAATACCAGATCAAACCCATACATAACCAGCGTTATCCTCCAAAATATTACTCGAAACCAGGTTTAATTGACTGTTTCGGTGTGGAACCACATTACTACGGTATCCAAATCAGAAAAAGCGCTGGACCTGGCCAACAAGTATGCGAAAAACGCGAAAGTATGAGCCAGATGATTGCAAATACCAGAACTAACCCCGACATAACCAGCGTTATCCTCTAAAATACTAATCGGAACCAGCTTTTATTGACTGTTTCAGTGTGGTACCACATTACTACGTTATCCAAACCAGAAAAGGCCCAGGATCTGGCCAACAAGTATGCGAAAAATGCGGAAGTACGAGCCAGATGAGGGCAAATCCCTGACCTAACCGAGACATAGCCGGCGTTATTCTCTAAAATATTAATCGCAACCAGGTTTAATTGACTGATTCGGTGTGGGACCACATTACTACGTGATCCAAACCAGAAAAAGCCCAGGATCTGGCTACAGGTGTGCGAAAAATGCGAAAGTACGAGCCAGATGAGGGCAAATCCCAGACCTAACCGAGACATAACGGGTAGTATCGTCTAAAATATTAATCGCAACCAGGTCTAATTGACTGTTTCGTTGTGGTACCGCATTACTGCGGGATCCAATCCAGAAAAACCCCAGGATCCGGCGAACAAGTATGCGAAAAACGCGAAAGTATGAGCCAGATGATTGCAAATACCAGAACTAACCCAGACATAACCAGCGTTATCCTCTAAAATACTAATCGGAACCAGCTTCTATTGACTGTTTCAGTGTGGTACCACATTACTACGTGATCCAAAGCAGAAGAAGGCCAAGATCTGGTCAACAAGTATGCGAAAAATGCGAAAGTACGAGCCAGATGAGGGCAATCCCAGACCTAACCGAGACATAGCCGGCGTTATTCTCTAAAATATTAATCGCAACCAGGTCTAATTGACTGATTCGGTGTGGTACCGCATTACTGCGTGATCCAAACCAGAAAAAGCCGAGGATCTGGCTACAGGTGTGCGAAAAATGCGAAAGTATGAGCCAGATGATTGCAAATACCAGAACTAACCCCGACATAACCAGCGTTATCCTCTAAAATACTAATCGGAACCAGCTTTTATTGACTGTTTCAGTGTGGTACCACATTACTACGTTATCCAAACCAGAAAAGGCCCAGGATCTGGCCAACAAGTATGCGAAAAATGCGGAAGTACGAGCCAGATGAGGGCAAATCCCTGACCTAACCGAGACATAACGGGCATTATCGTCTAAAATATTAATCGCAACCAGGTCTAATTGACTGTTTCGTTGTGGTACCGCATTACTGCGGGATCCAATCCAGAAGAACCCCAGGATCTGGCGAACAAGTATGCGAAAAACGCGAAAGTATGAGCCAGATGATTGCAAATACCAGAACTAACCCAGACATAGCCAACGTTATCCTCTAAAATACTAATCGGAACCAGCTTCTATTGATTGTTTCAGTGTGGTACCACATTACTACGTGATCCAAACCAGAAAAGGCCCAGGATCTGGCCAACAAGTATGCGAAAAATGCGAAAGTACGAGCCAAATGAGGGAAAATCCCAGACCTAACCGAGACATAACCGGCATTATCCTCTAAAATATTAATCGCAACTAGGTTTAATTGACTGTTTCAGTGTGGTACCACATTACAACGTTATCCAAACCAGAAAAGGCCCAGGATCTGGCCAATAAGTATGCGAAAAATGCGGAAGTACGAGCCAGATGAGGGCAAATCCCTGACCTAACCGAGACATAACGGGCATTATCGTCTAAAATATTAATCGCAACCAGGTCTAATTGACTGTTTCGTTGTGGTACCGCATTACTGCGGGGTCCAATCCAGAAAAACCCCAGGATCTGGCGAACAAGTATGCGAAAAACGCGAAAGTATGAGCCAGATGATTGCAAATACCAGAACTAACCCAGACATAACCAGCGTTATCCTCTAAAATACTAATCGGAACCAGCTTCTATTGACTGTTTCAGTGTGGTACCACATTACTACGGTATCCAAATCAGAAAAAGCGCTGGATCTGGCCAACGAGTATGCGAAAAATGCGAAAGTACGAGCCAGATGAGGGCAAATACCAGATCTAACCCAAACATAACCAGCGTTATCCTCCAAAATATTACTCGAAACCAGGTTTAATTGACTGTTTCGGTGTGGAACCACATTACTACGGTATCCAAATCAGAAAAGCGCTGGATCTGGCCAACAAGTATGCGAAAAACGCGAAAGTACGAGCCAGATGAGGGCAAATACCAGATCTAACGCAAACATAACCAGCGTTATCCTCCAAAATATTACTCGAAACCAGGTTTAATTGACTGTTTCGGTGTGGAACCACATTACTACGGTATCCAAATCAGAAAAAGCGCTGGATCTGGCCAACAAGTATGCGAAAAACGCGAAAGTATGAGCCAGATGATTGCAAATACCAGAACTAACCCCGACATAACCAGCGTTATCCTCTAAAATACTAATCGGAACCAGCTTTTATTGACTGTTTCAGTGTGGTACCATATTACTACGTTATCCAAACCAAAAAAAGCCCAGGATCTGGCCAACAAGTATGCGAAAAATGCGAAAGTACGAGCCAGATGAGGGCAAATCCCAGACCTAACCGAGACATAACCGGCGTTATCATCTAAAATATTAATCGCAACCAGGTTTAATTGACTGTTTCGGTGTGGTACCGCATTATTACGTGATCCACACTAGAAAAAGGCCAAGATCTGGTCAACAAGTATGCGAAAAATGCGAAAGTACGAGCCAGATGAGGGCAAATACCAGACCTAACCCAGACAAAACCGGCATTTCCTCTAAAATATTAATCTCAACCAGGTTTAATTGACTGTTTCGGTGTGGAACCACATTACTACGGGATCCAAATCAGAAAAACCCCTGGATCTGGCCAACAAGTATGCGAAAAATGCGAAAGTACGAGCCTGATGAGGGCAAATCCCAGACCTAACCCAGACATAACCGGCGTTATCCTCTAAAATATTACTCGCAACCAGGTTTTATTGTCTATTTCGGTGTGGTACCGCATTACTGCGTGATCCAAACCAGAAAAAGCCGAGGATCTGGCTACAGGTGTGCGAAAAACGCGAAAGTACGAGCCAGATGAGGGCAAATCCCAGACCTAACCGAGACATAGCCGGCGTTATTCTCTAAAATATTAATCGCAACCAGGTTTAATTGACTGATTCGGTGTGGGACCACATTACTACGTGATCCAAACCAGAAAAAGCCCAGGATCTGGCTACAGGTGTGCGAAAAATGCGAAAGTACGAGCCAGATGAGGGCAAATCCCAGACCTAACCGAGACATGGCCGGCGTTATCCTCTAAAATATTAATCGCAACCAGGTTTAATTGACAGTTTCGGTGTGGGACCACATTACTACGGGATCCAATCCAGAAAAAACGCTGGATCTGTCCAACAACTATGCGAAAAACGCGAAAGTATGAGCCAGATGATTGCAAATACCAGAACTAACCCAGACATAACCAGCGTTATCCGCTAAAATACTAATCGGAACCAGCTTTTATTGACTGTTTCAGTGTGGCACCACATTACTACGTGATCCAAACCAGAAGAAGGCCAAGATCTGGTCAACAAGTATGCGAAAGATGCGAAAGTACGAGCCAGATGAGGGCAAATACCAGATCAAACCCAAACATAACCAGCGTTATCCTCCAAAATATTACTCGAAACCAGGTTTAATTGACTGTTTCGGTGTGGAACCACATTACTACGGTATCCAAATCAGAAAAAGCGCTTGACCTGACCAACAAGTATGCGAAAAACGCGAAAGTATGAGCCAGATGATTGCAAATACCAGAACTAACCCCGACATAACCAGCGTTATCCTTTAAAATACTAATCGGAACCAGCTTTTATTGACTGTTTCAGTGTGGTACCACATTACTACGTTATCCAAACCAGAAAAGGCCCAGGATCTGGCCAACAAGTATGCGAAAAATGCGGAAGTACGAGCCAGATGAGGGCAAATCCCTGACCTAACCGAGACATAACGGGCATTATCGTCTAAAATATTAATCGCAACCAGGTCTAATTGACTGTTTCGTTGTGGTACCGCATTACTGCGGGATCCAATCCAGAAAAACCCCAGGATCTGGCGAACAAGTATGCGAAAAACGCGAAAGTATGAGCCAGATGATTGCAAATACCAGAACTAACCCAGACATAGCCAACGTTATCCTCTAAAATACTAATCGGAACCAGCTTCTATTGATTGTTTCAGTGTGGTACCACATTACTACGTGATCCAAACCAGAAAAGGCCCAGGATCTGGCCAACAAGTATGCGAAAAATGCGAAAGTACGAGCCAAATGAGGGAAAATCCCAGACCTAACCGAGACATAACCGGCATTATCCTCTAAAATATTAATCGCAACTAGGTTTAATTGACTGTTTCAGTGTGGTACCACATTACAACGTTATCCAAACCAGAAAAGGCCCAGGATCTGGCCAATAAGTATGCGAAAAATGCGGAAGTACGAGCCAGATGAGGGCAAATCCCTGACCTAACCGAGACATAACGGGCATTATCGTCTAAAATATTAATCGCAACCAGGTCTAATTGACTGTTTCGTTGTGGTACCGCATTACTGCGGGGTCCAATCCAGAAAAACCCCAGGATCTGGCGAACAAGTATGCGAAAAACGCGAAAGTACGAGCCAGATGAGGGCAAATACCAGATCTAACGCAAACATAACCAGCGTTATCCTCCAAAATATTACTCGAAACCAGGTTTAATTGACTGTTTCGGTGTGGAACCACATTACTACGGTATCCAAATCAGAAAAAGCGCTGGATCTGGCCAACAAGTATGCGAAAAACGCGAAAGTATGAGCCAGATGATTGCAAATACCAGAACTAACCCCGACATAACCAGCGTTATCCTCTAAAATACTAATCGGAACCAGCTTTTATTGACTGTTTCAGTGTGGTACCATATTACTACGTTATCCAAACCAAAAAAAGCCCAGGATCTGGCCAACAAGTATGCGAAAAATGCGAAAGTACGAGCCAGATGAGGGCAAATCCCAGACCTAACCGAGACATAACCGGCGTTATCATCTAAAATATTAATCGCAACCAGGTTTAATTGACTGTTTCGGTGTGGTACCGCATTATTACGTGATCCAAACTAGAAAAAGGCCAAGATCTGGTCAACAAGTATGCGAAAAATGCGAAAGTACGAGCCAGATGAGGGCAAATACCAGACCTAACCCAGACAAAACCGGCATTTCCTCTAAAATATTAATCTCAACCAGGTTTAATTGACTGTTTCGGTGTGGAACCACATTACTACGGGATCCAAATCAGAAAAACCCCTGGATCTGGCCAACAAGTATGCGAAAAATGCGAAAGTACGAGCCTGATGAGGGCAAATCCCAGACCTAACCCAGACATAACCGGCGTTATCCTCTAAAATATTACTCGCAACCAGGTTTTATTGTCTATTTCGGTGTGGTACCGCATTACTGCGTGATCCAAACCAGAAAAAGCCGAGGATCTGGCTACAGGTGTGCGAAAAACGCGAAAGTACGAGCCAGATGAGGGCAAATCCCAGACCTAACCGAGACATAGCCGGCGTTATTCTCTAAAATATTAATCGCAACCAGGTTTAATTGACTGATTCGGTGTGGGACCACATTACTACGTGATCCAAACCAGAAAAAGCCCAGGATCTGGCTACAGGTGTGCGAAAAATGCGAAAGTACGAGCCAGATGAGGGCAAATCCCAGACCTAACCGAGACATGGCCGGCGTTATCCTCTAAAATATTAATCGCAACCAGGTTTAATTGACAGTTTCGGTGTGGGACCACATTACTACGGGATCCAATCCAGAAAAAACGCTGGATCTGTCCAACAACTATGCGAAAAACGCGAAAGTATGAGCCAGATGATTGCAAATACCAGAACTAACCCAGACATAACCAGCGTTATCCGCTAAAATACTAATCGGAACCAGCTTTTATTGACTGTTTCAGTGTGGCACCACATTACTACGTGATCCAAACCAGAAGAAGGCCAAGATCTGGTCAACAAGTATGCGAAAGATGCGAAAGTACGAGCCAGATGAGGGCAAATACCAGATCAAACCCAAACATAACCAGCGTTATCCTCCAAAATATTACTCGAAACCAGGTTTAATTGACTGTTTCGGTGTGGAACCACATTACTACGGTATCCAAATCAGAAAAAGCGCTGGACCTGACCAACAAGTATGCGAAAAACGCGAAAGTATGAGCCAGATGATTGCAAATACCAGAACTAACCCCGACATAACCAGCGTTATCCTCTAAAATACTAATCGGAACCAGCTTTTATTGACTGTTTCAGTGTGGTACCACATTACTACGTTATCCAAACCAGAAAAGGCCCAGGATCTGGCCAACAAGTATGCGAAAAATGCGGAAGTACGAGCCAGATGAGGGCAAATCCCTGACCTAACCGAGACATAACGGGCATTATCGTCTAAAATATTAATCGCAACCAGGTCTAATTGACTGTTTCGTTGTGGTACCGCATTACTGCGGGATCCAATCCAGAAAAAGCCCAGGATCTGGCCAACAAGTATGCGAAAAATGCGAAAGTACGAGCCAAATGAGGGAAAATCCCAGACCTAACCGAGACATAACCGGCATTATCCTCTAAAATGTTAATCGCAACTAGGTTTAATTGACTGTTTCAGTGTGGTACCACATTACAACGTTATCCAAACCAGAAAAGGCCCAGGATCTGGCCAATAAGTATGCGAAAAATGCGGAAGTACGAGCCAGATGAGGGCAAATCCCTGACCTAACCGAGACATAGCCGGCGTTATTCTCTAAAATACTAATCGCAACCAGGTTTAATTGACTGATTCGGTGTGGGACCACATTACTACGTGATCCAAACCAGAAAAAGCCCAGGATCTGACTACAGGTGTGCGAAAAATGCGAAAGTACGAGCCAGATGAGGGCAAATCCCAGACCTAACCGAGACATAACGGGTATTATCGTCTAAAATATTAATCGCAACCAGGTCTAATTGACTGTTTCGTTGTGGTACCGCATTACTGCGGGATCCAATCCAGAAAAACCCCAGGATCCGGCGAACAAGTATGCGAAAAACGCGAAAGTATGAGCCAGATGATTGCAAATACCAGAACTAACCCAGACATAACCAGCGTTATCCTCTAAGATACTAATCGGAACCAGCTTCTATTGACTGTTTCAGTGTGGTACCACATTACTACGTGATCCAAACCAGAAAAAGGCCAGGATCTGCCCAACAAGTATGCGAAGAATGCGATAGTATGAGCCAGATGAGGGCAAATACCAGATGTAACCCAAACATAACCAGCGTTATCCTCCAAAATATTACTCGAAACCAGGTTTAATTGACTGTTTCGGTGTGGAACCACATTACTACGGTATCCAAATCAGAAAAAGCGCTGGATCTGGCCAACGAGTATGCGAAAAATGCGAAAGTACGAGCCAGATGAGGGCAAATACCAGATCTAACCCAAACATAACCAGCGTTATCCTCCAAAATATTACTCGAAACCAGGTTTAATTGACTGTTTCGGTGTGGAACCACATTACTACGGTATCCAAATCAGAAAAAGCGCTGGATCTGGCCAACAAGTATGCGAAAAACGCGAAAGTATGAGCCAGATGATTGCAAATACAAGAACTAACCCAAACATAACCAGCGTTATCCTCCAAAATATTACTCGAAACCAGGTTTAATGGACTGTTTCGGTGTGGAACCACATTACTACGGTGTCCAAATCAGAAAAAGCGCCGGATCTGGCCAACGAGTATGCGAAAAATGCGAAAGTATGAGCCAGATGAGGGCAAATACCAGATCTAACCCAAACATAACCAGCGTTATCCTCCAAAATATTACTCGAAACCAGGTTTAATTGACTGTTTCGGTGTGGAACCACATTACTACGGTATCCAAATCAGAAAAAGCGCTGGATCTGGCCAACAAGTATGCGAAAAACGCGAAAGTATGAGCCAGATGATTGCAAATACCAGAACTAACCCCGACATAACCAGCGTTATCCTCTAAAATACTAATCGGAAGCAGCTTTTATTGACTGTTTCAGTGTGGTACCACATTACTACGTTATCCAAACCAGAAAAGGCCCAGGGTCTGGCCAACAAGTATGCGAAAAATGCGGAAGTACGAGCCAGATGAGGGCAAATCCCTGACCTAACCGAGACATAGCGGGCATTATCGTCTAAAATATTAATCGCAACCAGGTCTAATTGACTGTTTCGGTGTGGTACCGCATTACTGCGGGATCCGATCCAGAAAAACCCCAGGATCTGGCGAACAAGTATGCGAAAAACGCGAAAGTATGAGCCAGATGATTACAAATACCAGAACTAACCCAGACATAACCAGCGTTATCCTCTAAAATACTAATCGGAACCAGCTTCTATTGACTGTTTCAGTGTGGTACCACATTACTACGTGATCCAAACCAGAAAAAGGCCAAAATCTGGCCAACAAGTATGCGAAAAATGCGAAAGTACGAGCCAGATGAGGGCAAATCCCAGACCTAACCGAGACATAACCGGCGTTATCCTCTAAAATATTAATCGCAACCAGGTTTAATTGACAGTTTCGGTGTGGTACCGCATTACTACGTGATCCAAACCTGAAAAAGTCCAAGACCAGGCCAACAAGTATGCGAAAAATGCGATAGTACGAGCCAGATGAGGGCAAATACCAGATCTAACCCAAACATAACCAGCGTTATCCTCCAAAATATTACTCGAAACCAGGTTTAATTGACTGTTTCGGTGTGGAACCACATTACTACGGTATCCAAATCAGAAAAAGCGCTGGATCTGGCCAACAAGTATGCGAAAAACGCGAAAGTATGAGCCCGATGATTGGAAATACCAGAACTAACCCAGACATAACCGGCGTTATCCTCGAAAACATTAGTCGCAACCAGGTTTAATTGACTGCTTCGGTGTGGTGCCGCAATAGTACGTGATCCAAACCAGTAAAAGCCCAGGATCTTGCCAACAAGTATGCGAAAAATGCGAAGGTACGAGCCAGATGAGGGCAAATCCCAGATCTAACCCAGACATAACCGGCGTTATCCTCTAAAATATTACTCGCAACCAGGTTTAATTGACTGTTCCAGTGTGGTACCACATTACTACGTGATCCAAACCAGAAAAAGCCCAGGATCTGGCTACAGGTGTGCGAAAAATGCGAAAGTACGAGCCAGAAGAGGGCAAATCCCAGACCAAACCGAGACATAGCCGGCGTTATCCTCTAAAATACTAATCGGAACCAGCTTTTATTGACTGTTTCAGTGTGGTACCACATTACTACGTTATCCAAACCAGAAAAGGCCCAGGGTCTGGCCAACAAGTATGCGAAAAATGCGGAAGTACGAGCCAGATGAGGGCAAATCCCTGAACTAACCGAGACATAACCGGCATTATCGTCTAAAATATTAATCGTAACCAGGTCTAATTGACTGTTTCGGCGTGGTACCGCATTACTGCGGGATCCGATCCAGAAAAACCCCAGGATCTGGCGAGCAGGTATGCGAAAAATGCGAAAGTACGAGCCAGAAGAGGGCAAATCCCAGACCAAACCGAGACATAGCCGGCGTTATCCTCTAAAATACTAATCGGAACCAGCTTTTATTGACTGTTTCAGTGTGGTACCACATTACTACGTTATCCAAACCAGAAAAGGCCCAGGGTCTGGCCAACAAGTATGCGAAAAATGCGAAAGTACGAGCCAGATGAGGGCAAATCCCAGACCTAACCGAGACATAACCGGCGTTATCCTCTAAAATATTAATCGCAACCAGGTTTACTTGACAGTTTCGGTGTGGTACCGCATTACTACGTGATCCAAACCAGAAAAAGTCCATGATCAGGCCAACAAGTATGCGAAAAATGCGATAGTACGAGCCAGATGAGGGCAAATACCAGATCTAACCCAAACATAACCAGCGTTATCCTCCAAAATATTACTCGAAACCAGGTTTAATTGACTGTTTCGGTGTGGAACCACATTACTACGGTATCCAAATCAGAAAAACGCTGGATCTGGCCAACAAGTATGCGAAAAATGCGAAAGTACGAGCCAGATGAGGGCAAATCCCAGACCTAACCGAGACAACCGGCGTTATCCTCGAAAACATTAATCGCAACCAGGTTTAATTGACTGCTTCGGTGTGGTACCGCAATAGTACGTGATCCAAACCAGTAAAAGCCCAGGATCTTGCCAACAAGTATGCGAAAAATGCGAAGGTACGAGCCAGATGAGGGCAAATCCCAGATCTCACCCAGACATAACCGGCGTTATCCTCTAAAATATTACTCGCAACCAGGTTTAATTGACTGTTTCGTTGTGGTACCGCATTACTGCGGGATCCAATCCAGAAAAACCTCAGGATCCGGCGAACAAGTATGCGAAAAACGCGAAAGTATGAGCCAGATGATTGCAAATACCAGAACTAACCCCGACATAACCAGCGTTATCCTCTAAAATACTAATCGGAACCAGCTTTTATTGACTGTTTCAGTGTGGTACCACATTACTACGTTATCCAAACCAGAAAAGGCCCAGGATCTGGCCAACAAGTATGCGAAAAATGCGGAAGTACGAGCCAGATGAGGGCAAATCCCTGACCTAACCGAGACATAACGGGCATTATCGTCTAAAATATTAATCGCAACCAGGTCTAATTGACTGTTTCGTTGTGGTACCGCATTACTGCGGGATCCAATCCAGAAAAAGCCCAGGATCTGGCCAACAAGTATGCGAAAAATGCGAAAGTACGAGCCAAATGAGGGAAAATCCCAGACCTAACCGAGACATAACCGGCATTATCCTCTAAAATGTTAATCGCAACTAGGTTTAATTGACTGTTTCAGTGTGGTACCACATTACAACGTTATCCAAACCAGAAAAGGCCCAGGATCTGGCCAATAAGTATGCGAAAAATGCGGAAGTACGAGCCAGATGAGGGCAAATCCCTGACCTAACCGAGACATAGCCGGCGTTATTCTCTAAAATATTAATCGCAACCAGGTTTAATTGACTGATTCGGTGTGGGACCACATTACTACGTGATCCAAACCAGAAAAAGCCCAGGATCTGGCTACAGGTGTGCGAAAAATGCGAAAGTACGAGCCAGATGAGGGCAAATCCCAGACCTAACCGAGACATAACGGGTATTATCGTCTAAAATATTAATCGCAACCAGGTCTAATTGACTGTTTCGTTGTGGTACCGCATTACTGCGGGATCCAATCCAGAAAAACCCCAGGATCCGGCGAACAAGTATGCGAAAAACGCGAAAGTATGAGCCAGATGATTGCAAATACCAGAACTAACCCAGACATAACCAGCGTTATCCTCTAAAATACTAATCGGAACCAGCTTCTATTGACTGTTTCAGTGTGGTACCACATTACTACGTGATCCAAACCAGAAAAAGGCCAGGATCTGCCCAACAAGTATGCGAAGAATGCGATAGTACGAGCCAGATGAGGGCAAATACCAGATGTAACCCAAACATAACCAGCGTTATCCTCCAAAATATTACTCGAAACCAGGTTTAATTGACTGTTTCGGTGTGGAACCACATTACTACGGTATCCAAATCAGAAAAAGCGCTGGATCTGGCCAACGAGTATGCGAAAAATGCGAAAGTACGAGCCAGATGAGGGCAAATACCAGATCTAACCCAAACATAACCAGCGTTATCCTCCAAAATATTACTCGAAACCAGGTTTAATTGACTGTTTCGGTGTGGAACCACATTACTACGGTATCCAAATCAGAAAAAGCGCTGGATCTGGCCAACAAGTATGCGAAAAACGCGAAAGTATGAGCCAGATGATTGCAAATACAAGAACTAACCCAAACATAACCAGCGTTATCCTCCAAAATATTACTCGAAACCAGGTTTAATGGACTGTTTCGGTGTGGAACCACATTACTACGGTATCCAAATCAGAAAAAGCGCTGGATCTGGCCAACAAGTATGCGAAAAACGCGAAAGTATGAGCCCGATGATTGGAAATACCAGAACTAACCCAGACATAACCGGCGTTATCCTCGAAAACATTAGTCGCAACCAGGTTTAATTGACTGCTTCGGTGTGGTGCCGCAATAGTACGTGATCCAAACCAGTAAAAGCCCAGGATCTTGCCAACAAGTATGCGAAAAATGCGAAGGTACGAGCCAGATGAGGGCAAATCCCAGATCTAACCCAGACATAACCGGCGTTATCCTCTAAAATATTACTCGCAACCAGGTTTAATTGACTGTTCCAGTGTGGTACCACATTACTACGTGATCCAAACCAGAAAAAGCCCAGGATCTGGCTACAGGTGTGCGAAAAATGCGAAAGTACGAGCCAGAAGAGGGCAAATCCCAGACCAAACCGAGACATAGCCGGCGTTATCCTCTAAAATACTAATCGGAACCAGCTTTTATTGACTGTTTCAGTGTGGTACCACATTACTACGTTATCCAAACCAGAAAAGGCCCAGGGTCTGGCCAACAAGTATGCGAAAAATGCGGAAGTACGAGCCAGATGAGGGCAAATCCCTGAACTAACCGAGACATAACCGGCATTATCGTCTAAAATATTAATCGTAACCAGGTCTAATTGACTGTTTCGGCGTGGTACCGCATTACTGCGGGATCCGATCCAGAAAAACCCCAGGATCTGGCGAGCAGGTATGCGAAAAATGCGAAAGTACGAGCCAGAAGAGGGCAAATCCCAGACCAAACCGAGACATAGCCGGCGTTATCCTCTAAAATACTAATCGGAACCAGCTTTTATTGACTGTTTCAGTGTGGTACCACATTACTACGTTATCCAAACCAGAAAAGGCCCAGGGTCTGGCCAACAAGTATGCGAAAAATGCGAAAGTACGAGCCAGATGAGGGCAAATCCCAGACCTAACCGAGACATAACCGGCGTTATCCTCTAAAATATTAATCGCAACCAGGTTTACTTGACAGTTTCGGTGTGGTACCGCATTACTACGTGATCCAAACCAGAAAAAGTCCATGATCAGGCCAACAAGTATGCGAAAAATGCGATAGTACGAGCCAGATGAGGGCAAATACCAGATCTAACCCAAACATAACCAGCGTTATCCTCCAAAATATTACTCGAAACCAGGTTTAATTGACTGTTTCGGTGTGGAACCACATTACTACGGTATCCAAATCAGAAAAACGCTGGATCTGGCCAACAAGTATGCGAAAAATGCGAAAGTACGAGCCAGATGAGGGCAAATCCCAGACCTAACCGAGACAACCGGCGTTATCCTCGAAAACATTAATCGCAACCAGGTTTAATTGACTGCTTCGGTGTGGTACCGCAATAGTACGTGATCCAAACCAGTAAAAGCCCAGGATCTTGCCAACAAGTATGCGAAAAATGCGAAGGTACGAGCCAGATGAGGGCAAATCCCAGATCTCACCCAGACATAACCGGCGTTATCCTCTAAAATATTACTCGCAACCAGGTTTAATTGACTGTTTCGTTGTGGTACCGCATTACTGCGGGATCCAATCCAGAAAAACCTCAGGATCCGGCGAACAAGTATGCGAAAAACGCGAAAGTATGAGCCAGATGATTGCAAATACCAGAACTAACCCCGACATAACCAGCGTTATCCTCTAAAATACTAATCGGAACCAGCTTTTATTGACTGTTTCAGTGTGGTACCACATTACTACGTTATCCAAACCAGAAAAGGCCCAGGATCTGGCCAACAAGTATGCGAAAAATGCGGAAGTACGAGCCAGATGAGGGCAAATCCCTGACCTAACCGAGACATAACGGGCATTATCGTCTAAAATATTAATCGCAACCAGGTCTAATTGACTGTTTCGTTGTGGTACCGCATTACTGCGGGATCCAATCCAGAAAAAGCCCAGGATCTGGCCAACAAGTATGCGAAAAATGCGAAAGTACGAGCCAAATGAGGGAAAATCCCAGACCTAACCGAGACATAACCGGCATTATCCTCTAAAATGTTAATCGCAACTAGGTTTAATTGACTGTTTCAGTGTGGTACCACATTACAACGTTATCCAAACCAGAAAAGGCCCAGGATCTGGCCAATAAGTATGCGAAAAATGCGGAAGTACGAGCCAGATGAGGGCAAATCCCTGACCTAACCGAGACATAGCCGGCGTTATTCTCTAAAATATTAATCGCAACCAGGTTTAATTGACTGATTCGGTGTGGGACCACATTACTACGTGATCCAAACCAGAAAAAGCCCAGGATCTGGCTACAGGTGTGCGAAAAATGCGAAAGTACGAGCCAGATGAGGGCAAATCCCAGACCTAACCGAGACATAACGGGTATTATCGTCTAAAATATTAATCGCAACCAGGTCTAATTGACTGTTTCGTTGTGGTACCGCATTACTGCGGGATCCAATCCAGAAAAACCCCAGGATCCGGCGAACAAGTATGCGAAAAACGCGAAAGTATGAGCCAGATGATTGCAAATACCAGAACTAACCCAGACATAACCAGCGTTATCCTCTAAAATACTAATCGGAACCAGCTTCTATTGACTGTTTCAGTGTGGTACCACATTACTACGTGATCCAAACCAGAAAAAGGCCAGGATCTGCCCAACAAGTATGCGAAGAATGCGATAGTACGAGCCAGATGAGGGCAAATACCAGATGTAACCCAAACATAACCAGCGTTATCCTCCAAAATATTACTCGAAACCAGGTTTAATTGACTGTTTCGGTGTGGAACCACATTACTACGGTATCCAAATCAGAAAAAGCGCTGGATCTGGCCAACGAGTATGCGAAAAATGCGAAAGTACGAGCCAGATGAGGGCAAATACCAGATCTAACCCAAACATAACCAGCGTTATCCTCCAAAATATTACTCGAAACCAGGTTTAATTGACTGTTTCGGTGTGGAACCACATTACTACGGTATCCAAATCAGAAAAAGCGCTGGATCTGGCCAACAAGTATGCGAAAAACGCGAAAGTATGAGCCAGATGATTGCAAATACAAGAACTAACCCAAACATAACCAGCGTTATCCTCCAAAATATTACTCGAAACCAGGTTTAATGGACTGTTTCGGTGTGGAACCACATTACTACGGTGTCCAAATCAGAAAAAGCGCCGGATCTGGCCAACGAGTATGCGAAAAATGCGAAAGTATGAGCCAGATGAGGGCAAATACCAGATCTAACCCAAACATAACCAGCGTTATCCTCCAAAATATTACTCGAAACCAGGTTTAATTGACTGTTTCGGTGTGGAACCACATTACTACGGTATCCAAATCAGAAAAAGCGCTGGATCTGGCCAACAAGTATGCGAAAAACGCGAAAGTATGAGCCCGATGATTGGAAATACCAGAACTAACCCAGACATAACCGGCGTTATCCTCGAAAACATTAGTCGCAACCAGGTTTAATTGACTGCTTCGGTGTGGTGCCGCAATAGTACGTGATCCAAACCAGTAAAAGCCCAGGATCTTGCCAACAAGTATGCGAAAAATGCGAAGGTACGAGCCAGATGAGGGCAAATCCCAGATCTAACCCAGACATAACCGGCGTTATCCTCTAAAATATTACTCGCAACCAGGTTTAATTGACTGTTCCAGTGTGGTACCACATTACTACGTGATCCAAACCAGAAAAAGCCCAGGATCTGGCTACAGGTGTGCGAAAAATGCGAAAGTACGAGCCAGAAGAGGGCAAATCTCAGACCAAACCGAGACATAGCCGGCGTTATCCTCTAAAATACTAATCGGAACCAGCTTTTATTGACTGTTTCAGTGTGGTACCACATTACTACGTTATCCAAACCAGAAAAGGCCCAGGGTCTGGCCAACAAGTATGCGAAAAATGCGGAAGTACGAGCCAGATGAGGGCAAATCCCTGAACTAACCGAGACATAACCGGCATTATCGTCTAAAATATTAATCGTAACCAGGTCTAATTGACTGTTTCGGCGTGGTACCGCATTACTGCGGGATCCGATCCAGAAAAACCCCAGGATCTGGCGAGCAGGTATGCGAAAAATGCGAAAGTACGAGCCAGAAGAGGGCAAATCCCAGACCAAACCGAGACATAGCCGGCGTTATCCTCTAAAATACTAATCGGAACCAGCTTTTATTGACTGTTTCAGTGTGGTACCACATTACTACGTTATCCAAACCAGAAAAGGCCCAGGGTCTGGCCAACAAGTATGCGAAAAATGCGAAAGTACGAGCCAGATGAGGGCAAATCCCAGACCTAACCGAGACATAACCGGCGTTATCCTCTAAAATATTAATCGCAACCAGGTTTACTTGACAGTTTCGGTGTGGTACCGCATTACTACGTGATCCAAACCAGAAAAAGTCCAAGATCAGGCCAACAAGTATGCGAAAAATGCGATAGTACGAGCCAGATGAGGGCAAATACCAGATCTAACCCAAACATAACCAGCGTTATCCTCCAAAATATTACTCGAAACCAGGTTTAATTGACTGTTTCGGTGTGGAACCTCATTACTACGGTATCCAAATCAGAAAAACGCTGGATCTGGCCAACAAGTATGCGAAAAATGCGAAAGTACGAGCCAGATGAGGGCAAATCCCAGACCTAACCGAGACAACCGGCGTTATCCTCGAAAACATTAATCGCAACCAGGTTTAATTGACTGCTTCGGTGTGGTACCGCAATAGTACGTGATCCAAACCAGTAAAAGCCCAGGATCTTGCCAACAAGTATGCGAAAAATGCGAAGGTACGAGCCAGATGAGGGCAAATCCCAGATCTCACCCAGACATAACCGGCGTTATCCTCTAAAATATTACTCGCAACCAGGTTTAATTGACTGTTCCAGTGTGGTACCACATTACTACGTGATCCAAACCAGAAAAAGCCCAGGATCTGGCTACAGGTGTGCGAAAAATGCGAAAGTACGAGCCAGATGAGGGCAAATCCCAGACCAAACCGAGACATAGCCGGCGTTATCCTCTAAAATATTAATCGCAACCAGGTTTAATTGACTGTTTCGGTGTGGTACCGCATTACTACGTGATCCAGACCAGAAAAAGGCCAAGACCTGGCCAACAATTATGCGAAAAACGCGAAGGTACGAGCCAGATGAGGGCAAATCCCAGACCTAGCCCAGACATAACCAGGCGTTATCCTCTAAAATATTACTCGCAACCAGGTTTTATTGACTATTTCGGTGTGGTACCGCATTACTGCGTGATCCAAACCAGAAAAAGGCGAGGATCTGGCCAACAAGTATGCGAAAAATGCGAAAGTACGTGCCAGATGAAGGTAAATACCAGACCCAACCCAGACATAACCGGCGTTATCCTCTAAAATATTAATCGCTACCAGGTTTAATTGACTGTTTCGGTGTGGAACCACATTACTACGGGATCCAATCCAGAAAAAACGCTGGATCTGGCCAACAACTATGCGAAAAACGCGAAAGTATGAGCCAGATGATTGCAAATACCAGAACTAACCCAGACATAACCAGCGTTATCCTCTAAAATACTAATCGGAACCAGCTTTTATTGACTGTTTCAGTGTGGTACCACATTTCTACGTGATCCAAACCAGAAATATCCCAGGATCTGGCCAACAAGTGTGCGAAAAACGCGAAAGCATGAGCCAGATGATTGCAAATACCAGAACTGACACAGACATAACCAGCGTTATCCTCTAAAATACTAATCGGAACCAGCTTTTATTGACTGTTTCAGTGTGGTACCACATTACTACGGGATCCAAACCAGAAAAAACTCAGGATCTGGCCAACAAGTATGCGAAAAACGCGAAAGTACGAGACAGATGACGGCAAATCCTAGACCTAACCGAGACATAACAGGCGTTATCCTCTAAAATATTTATCGCAAACAGATTCTATTGATTGTTTCAGTGGGGTACCACATTACTACGTGATCCAAACCAGAAAAAGGCCAGGATCTGGCCAACAAGTATGCGAAAAAGTTGAAAGTACGAGCCAGATGAGGGCAAATACCAGACCTAGCCCAGACATAACCGGCGATATCCTCTAAAATATTTATCGCAAACAGGTTTAATTGACTGCTTCAGTGTGGTACCACATTACTACGTGATCCAAATCAGAAAAAGTCCAGGATCTGGTCAACAAGTATTTTTCTTTTTTTTTTTTTTTTTTTTTTTGTCGTGGGGAAAATCTTCGAAAGACTCCCTCCCACCTCCTTAGGGACAGGTGGGAGGGGTGTGTGGGATTCCCCGCGCCCGTACAACGACAGGCGCAGGACCTACCTACTAAAAACCCCACGGTGACCCTTCGGCACGCTTTGGGAGGATACCGGGAATCGCTCGAAGCATTCTTCCGGTATCCTCCCCGTGCCCGCGCTTTCGCGCCCATCCCCCGAGGGGACAATCGGTCCCCCCAGTAGACACACTGCCTCATAGCGGCGGGACGGGGCCACTCCATCCCGCCGCTATCCGTCCCGGGGCCGCGTTTAGTGGCGGCTGCGAGCCCCAACTCGCAACCGCCCGGGACCCCGTTTCCACCCCTCGGCGGCCGGGCGTTCATGGCCGCACCAGACCGCCGAGGGTGCCTCCCCTTGCGTCGGACCGGTAGGGGGAGGCACTCCTACCCCCAACCGGTCCGACCCGGCGCCGCCTGGCGGGAGGAGGGTCCCTTCAGTACCCCCCTCCCAGCCTAGGTCATCCGCCACGCCGAGGCGGCCGCCCGCGACGCCTCGCGACCGGGCGACGACCTCGGGCCACCGCACGAGCGCGAGCTTCAGCGCGGCGCTGAAGCTCGCGCTCCCTCCCCGCGGCCTCCTTCTGCAACATTACGTTCTCGCAGAAGGAGGCCACGGCCCTCCACTTCTCCTCGCTGCCGAGCATGGCGCGCACCACGCCCGGCAGCGAGACATCCCGCCCGACTACGCCGACCAGGACACGGCGCTCCCCCTCCCACGCGGGGCATACCTCCAGGGTATGATCCGCCGTGTCCTGCTCAGCGTCGCAGTGGCAGCAACGCGCCGTCGGCTCCTTCCCTTTCCGGCACAGGTATCTTCCGAAGCTGCCATGCCCGGAAAACACCTGTGCCAGCCGGTAGGTGAGGCTGCCATGGCCTCTGTCCAGCCACTCCTTCAGGAGTGGCCGAACAGCCCCGACAGTCCGGTGCCCCGCGGTTGGCAGAGCCAGCCGCTCCTGCCACGCGAGCAACACGGACTGCCGGGCCTGGCGCTTCAAATCGCCCCAAGCAGGTTCCTGCCCGCCCGGGACCGCCCCCACCCCCGCGCGACGGTCGACGCGGTGCCGGTACATCACCGCGTGCGACCGCGCGAGCAGGTCCATGGGCGGCATCCCCGCTAGAACCGTCGCCGCCTCATGTGACACGGTCCGATACCCGCGGACGACCCTGAGCGCCATGCGCCTCTGCACCCGACGCAGCATAGTCATGCTGCGCCGGGAGGCAGCCAGGTCGTCCGCCCAGACGGGGGCCCCGTATAGGGCCACCGACTGGACCATTGCCACATAGAGGCGACGAACTCGGCCCGCCGGGCCCCCCAGGTTGGGCAGGATCCGGCCCAGAGCCGCAACCATCCTTTCCAACCGGGGGACCAGGCAGCGGAAATGCTCCTCGAAACGCCAGTGGCTATCGAGGATCAGCCCCAGATACCTGATCTGGGGCTTCACCTCGATGTCAGCCCCACCCACCCGGATCAGAGGGGGTGGCGGATCCTGCCGAGGTGAATGAAACGCAATCACCTCGGTCTTATGGACCGCCACCGTCATCCCCATCCCCCTGATCCGGTCGACGACGCGTTGCGACCCCTCCTCCGCGCGACGCATGGCCCTCCCCCAGTGCGCCCCGACGGCCAGCACCAGTGTGTCATCCGCATAACACACCGTGCTGACGCCGTCGGGGAGGCCGGCCCGCATCACCGAGTCGTACGCGATGTTCCACAGGAGTGGCCCGAGGACCGACCCCTGCGGAACACCGCAGTACACCTCCCTCCGCATATCACCATCCCGGCCCGGATACTCGATCCACCTGCCGCGGAGATAATCCCCGACGACCGCCCTGAGACAAGAGGGGACTCGATGATATTCGAGTCCCCTCCTTATCTCTTCCCAGGGGAGGGTGTTAAAGGCATTGGCAATATCCAAAGATATTGCCAATGCCACCCCTCCCCGGGAGACGGCCGCCCCCGAGAGGGCCCTCACACGACCTATCGCGTCGATAGTCGATCGGCCCCCCCGGAAACCGAACTGGCAGTCGGCCAGACCGGGATCACCCCGCGACAGGTGCTCGACGAGGCGGGCAGCAATCACACGCTCGAAGAGCTTGCCCACCTCGTCGAGGAGACAAATGGGCCGGTATGAAGAGGGAGACTCCGCGGGCCGACCCTCCTTCCGGAGGAGGACCATCCTCGCCACCTTCCAACTGGGGGGGAATCGCCCGTCCCTCAGGCAGCGGTCGAACAACCGCCTGAGGTCGGCCCCAAGGACGCCCTGGGTCAAGACCCAAACCCGGCCGGGCACACCATCCGGACCCGGGGCCGTGTTACGAACCCCGAGCCGTCTGATGGCCGCTGCCAGCTCCTCCTGCGTGACCCCCAGCTCGGCCGTCCACTCCACTGGGACAGCCGCCGCCGCCGGAGGACGCGGTCCCCTCTCCCCAATTGGGAAGAGTGTATTGACCACGTCCTCCAGCAGCCGGGGGTCAAGACCCTCGGTGACGGGGGGCGCCCAGGGGCGGAGCTTATTCAGCACCACCTTATATGGGCGCCCCCATGGATCGTCATCAAGGGTCTGGAGGAGCTCCTTCCATGCCCGGGTCTTGGCCCGTTTGATGGCGACCTGCAGAGCAACCCGCGCCACGCGGTATGCTCCATACAGGTCATCAGCTGTCCTCGCTCGCGCCACGCCGTCGCCTGTACGTTGACGACGGCGCGCGCGGGTGTACTGGCGTCGGGCGCGGACAGTCGCGACTCGCAACTCCGCGATCGCGTCCGACCACCAGTACACCGCCCGGCGAGGAGAAGCCCGCCCGAACCGAGGCATCGCCGCGTCGCAAATACCCGCGACCAATGCTCCGAGCCGGGCGACCTCCTCCTCTATGCTCGGCAACTCGGCCGCTCCCTGCGGCCAAGTTGCAGCGAGGGCAGCTGCCATCAGGGCGTCCTTGTCCAGGCGCCGAAGCGCCCAGCGGCGTGGTGGGGTGCCACGCAGGCGGCCGTGTCGGGATGCACTCGCGGCGGCAGAGACCTCCATCCGGATGTACCGGTGATCGGAGAGTGTCTCTGCCCCCGCGACCACGTGCCAACCCGACACCATGCGCACGGCGTTGGGGGTCGCGAATCCAACATCCACGATGGACCCCCCATATCGCCGCACGCATGTGTGCTCCGACCCCCGGTTCAATACCCGGAGGTCGAGCCCCGCCGCCCAATCGCCCAGGATCCCGCCGCGAACGGAGGTCCTGGGGGATCCCCAAGCCACCGACTTGGCATTGAAATCCCCCAGGACCAGCACCGGCCGGGCCGTGTAGCGCTGCACGCATGCCGCGACCTCGGCCAAGTACAGCTCGAACGCAGCGTGACCGCTACGGGGCGAAATGTAGCACCCCACCACAGCGACTCCCCCCCAGTCCACGGCGACGAATCCCCGACCGCGCTCCAACAAGGAGAACGGTGGGGACCCGTCGCCCCCTCCCCATACCGTCGCCACCAAGCCGTCCGCGTCGCCTACCCAATGAGGGTGATCAGGGACGCGGTACGGCTCGGCGGCGACCGCCAGGCCAACCCCCCACTCCGCGAGGACTTGGGACATCAAGTCCTGTGCCGCGCGGCAGTGGTTGAGGTTGGCCTGGAGGAGGAGGCGGGGCGGCATTAATTAATGGCCGCGCCAGCCTCCTCCCGGCCGTCCGTCCCCGTAGCACCGTCCACCTCCATGGAGGACGATGCCACCGCCCTCGGCACCGGAGCCGGTGCAGCCCGCCTCTTCCTCTCCTTCCGGGAGGGGGGGGGGGGAGCACTTCTTGCTCCCCACCCTGTGATCGGCTGGCCTCCCCATGTCCGCACACAGCGGGCAGTGGGGGGCCGCCGAGCACTGGCTCGCACGGTGCTCTTTGGCACCGCAGCGGTAACACTGACCGCTGCGGTCCACCGGCGAGGTGCACCACTGCCTCACGTGCCCCAATTCGAGGCAGCGGTGACACTGGAGCGGGCGCGGCGCGAGGATTTCCACTCGCGCCGAAACCCACCCCACCAACACCCTCCCGGATTCCGCCACCTTACGGGCGGCGGAGAGGGGGCACCGGGCCCACACCGACCCGAGGCCGGAGGGCGACCTGCGGATCTCTCCGATCCGCAGGTCCTCCACAGGCCAGTCCCCCGCCCTCGCAAGGGCACGGGACACATCCTGTGCGCTGACCGAGTCGTCCAGCCCACAAACGCGCATCTCCGTGCGCTTCGTGGGCCGGGCGACCCGGACACCTCGCTCGCCCAGCTGCTCCCGGAGCCTCTGGGCGAGACGATCCGCCTTCGCGCCGCCTTCTGCACCGGGGATCTCCAGCAAGAGACCCCCGGTCACGGCCCTCTTCGCCCTCACGGAGGCGATGCCCAGCTCTTCCAGGGAGATATTCTCCCTGGCGAGCCGCATCGCCTCCGCGAGGGTCAGGTCGCCCCCCTGCGCAACGGTCAGCGCCACCGCTGCCGTTTTTGGGGGACGACCTGGTCGTGCCTTCCCGACCTTCGCGGCCTTTACCTTGGCCGCCGGCGGCGGAGGCGGAGGCTGCGGTTGCGAGGCCTTCCTCGCCGCCCGCTTCGCCTTCCGCCCCACCACCTCACTCCACGCCACCCCCCCTTGGGAGGGTGCTGTGGAGGACGCGACCACCGCGACCACGGGTACACCACCCCTCTTGGGGGTCGCGACCCGGGGCCCTGGTGCCGCAACGCTGGGCGGAGCCTTCACTCCGCCCTTCTTTGCCTTCCCCGACTGTACCGGAACAGGTCGGGGAGGCACCACCTTCCTGCTGACCGCTCTTCCGGCGAGGAGCTCCTCCCGGAAGGCGGCCAGCTTGCCATCAATCATGTCCCCAATCCTCCTCAGAAGATCGTCTTCTGAGGAGGACGGGGACTTCTTCACGGGCGGAGTGCGGGTGGAGGGGCCCGCGGTGCCCCGCACCACTGCCGCCGCACTCCGCTTATTTACCTCCGCCGAGGGACGCGGCGGTGGAGGAGGAGGGAGGATGGGATGGAGGGCCGCGCTGTTCCACAGCGCCTCTGCCCTCCTCCACCCCTGTCGCTCCTCCTCCAACAGGAGCTGCAGACGGGCGTTCCGCCCTCTGAGCTCCCGCGCCGCCTCCCTCATTTCCTCCGCCGCGGCCTTCAGGGCCTCCGCGCCACCGCTTTTCTGCCCCTTAAAGGCGCAGGCAGCGGCGACTTTCTCCACCCGCCTCAGGGACGAGGAGATCCTCTCCGATATCTCCTCGGTCACCTCGTCCCTGAGGCAACTCAGCCTCACCGACGGGCTCATCGCCCCGCCCACCTCGACGACGGCCTGCCCCGTCCTCTTCCTCTTAGAGCCTATGTGGCTCGTGCTGGAGGAGAAAGACGAGACCGACGCCGTCTCGTCGTCCTCCTCCACCCTCCACGAAGCCGGACCTGGCGCTGAGTGGGGCGCGAGCGCCGCCACCCTAACCCCAACCCCGTCTCCGTCCTCCCCAACCGACAAAACCCGCCCCATCCCCATTTTATTTTCTGTGTCCATAAGAATCCCACGAGATGGTCGGAAATAAAGGTCCACCCGGGCAGAGCCGCCTTACCCGGGTAAGCCTAATACACCGGGGGTTCGGCAGGTTCCCCGGAGGTGGTCGCTTGGGATTGGGCCTTCTCCCCCAACCATGCATCCCATCGCCGCGCACCATAGCTTAGGATTGGAGGGCGATTTTATAGAGTCGCCATACTCGTGGCCCAGGCGGTTAAGCCAAGACCCCCGTTCCTCCTGCCGTCACGTACCATTCACAAAACCAATAGGGAATTGTGAATGGGTCGTTGTGACGACCAACAGGAGGCTTACGGTGTGTGTATGACTCGGGTACCCCGGGTTCGTTAAGCCTGTACTGCAGCTGAAAGGCTGGCAGCCCCTGAGGGATGGTCAACAAGTATGCGAAAAATGCGAAACTACGAGCCAGATGAGGGCAAATACCAGATCTAACCCAAACGTAACCAGCGTTATCCTCGAAAATATTACTCGAAACCAGGTTTAATTGACTGTTTCGGAGTGGAAACATATTACTACAGGATCCAAATCAGAAAAAGCCCAGGATCTGGCCAACAAGTATGCGAAAAATGCGAAAGTACGAGCCAGATGAGGGCAAATCCCAGACCTAACCGAGACATAACCGGCGTTATCCTCGAAAACATTGATCGCAACCAGGTTTAATTGACTGCTTCGGTGTGGTACCGCAATAGTACGTGATCCAAACCAGTAAAAGCCCAGGATATTGCCAACAAGTATGCGAAAAATGCGAAGGTACGAGCCAGATGAGGGCAAATCCCAGACCTAACCCAGACATAACCGGCGTTATCCTCTAAAATATTACTCGCAACCAGGTTTTATTGACTATTTCGGTGTGGTACCGCATTACTGCGTGATCCAAACCAGAAAAAGGCGAGGATCTGGCCAACAAGTATGCGAAAAACGCGAAAGAATGAGCCAGATGATTGCAAATACCAGACCTAACCCAGACATAACCGGCGTTATCCTCGAAAACATTAATCGCATCCAGGTTTAATTGACTGCTTCGGTGTGGTACCGCAATAGTACGTGATCCAAACCAGAAATATCCCAGGATCTGGCCAACAAGTATGCGCAAAAAACGAAAGTATGTGCCAGATGATTGCAAATACCAGACCTAACCCAAACATAACCAGCGTTATCCTCCAAAATATTAATCGAAACCAGGTTTAATTGACTGTTTCGGTGTGGTACCACATTACTACATGATCCAAACCAGAAATATCCCAGGATCTGGCCAACAAGTATGCGAAAAATGCGAAAGTTCGAGCCAGATGATTGTAAATACCAGAACTAACCCAGACATAACCAGCGTTATCCTCTAAAATACTAATCGCAACCAGCTTTTATTGACTGTGTCAGTGTGGTACCACATTACTACGTGATCCAAACCAGAAAAAGCCCAGGATCTGGCCAACAAGTATGCGAAAAACGCGAAAGTATGAGCCAGATGATTGCAAATACCAGACCTAACCCAGACATAACCGGCGTTATCCTCGAAAACATTAATCGCAACCAGGTTTAATTGACTGCTTCGGTGTGGTACCGCAATAGTACGTGATCCAAACCAGAAAAAGCCCAGGATCTTGCCAAGTATGCGAAAAATACGAAGGTACGAACCAGATGAGTGCAAATCCCAGAACTAACCCAGACATAACCGGCGTTATCCTCTAAAATATTACTAGCAACCAGGTTCAATTGACAGTTTCGGTGTGGTACCGCATTACTACGTGATCCAAACCAGAAAAAGTCCAAGATCAGGCCAACAAGTATGCGAAAAATGCGATAGTACGAGCCAGATGAGGGCAAATACCAGATCTAACCCAAACATAACCAGCGTTATCCTCGAAAATATTACTCGAAACCAGGTTTCATTGACTGTTTCGGTGTGGAAACATATTACTACGGGATCCAAATCAGAAAAAGCGCTGGATCTGGCCAACAAGTACGCGAAAAACGCGAAAGTATGAGCCAGATGATTGCAAATACCAGAACTAACCCAGACGTAACCAGCGTTATCCTCTAAAATACTAATCGCAACCAGCTTCTATTGACGGTTTCAGTGTGGAACCACATTAATACGGGACCCAATCCAGAAAAAACGCTGGATCTGGCCAACAAGTATGCGAAAAACGCGAAAGTATGTGCCAGATGATTGCAAATACCAGAACTAACCCAAACATAACCAGCGTTATCCTCCAAAATATTAATCGAAACCAGGTTTAATTGACTGTTTCGGTGTGGTACCACATTACTACGTGATCCAAACCAGAAATATCCCAGGATCTGGCCAACAAGTATGCGAAAATAGCCAAATTATGTGCCAGATCATTGCAAATACCAGATCTAACCCAAACATAACCAGCGTTATCCTCCAAAATATTAATCGAAACCAGGTTTAATTGACTGTTTCGGTGTGGTACCACATTACTACGTGATCCAAACCAGAAATATCCCAGGATCTGGCCAACAAGTATGCGAAAAATGCGAAAGTTCGAGCCAGATGATTGCAAATACCAGAACTAACCCAGACATAACCAGCGTTATCCTCTAAAATACTAATCGCAACCAGCTTTTATTGACTGATTCAGTGTGGTACCACATAACTACGTGATCCAAACCAGAAAAAGCCCAGGATCTGGCCAACAAGTATGCGAAGAACGCGAAAGTACGAGCCAGATGAGGGCAAATACCAGAACTAACCCAGACATACAGAGTTATCCTCTAAAATACTAATCGGAACCAGCTTCTATAGACTGTTTCAGTGTGATACCACATTACTACGTGATCCAAACCAGAAAAAGGCCAAGATCTGGCCAACCAGTATGCGAAAAATGCGAAAGTACGAGCCAGATGAGGGAAAATCCCAGACCAAACCGAGACATAACCGGCATTATCCTCTAAAATATTAATCGCAACCAGGTTTAATTGACTGTTTCGGTGTGGTACCGCATTACTACGTGATCCACACCAGAAAAAGGCCAAGATCTGGCCAACAAGTATGCGAAAAATGCGAAAGTACGTGCCAGATGAGGGTAATTACCAGACCTAACCCAGACATAACCGGCGTTATCCTCTAAAATACTAAACGGAACAAGCTTTTATTGACTGTTTCAGTGTGGTTCCACATTACTACGTGATATAAACCAGAAAAAGCTCAGGATCTGGCCAACAAGTATGCGAAAAATGCGAAAGTACGAGCCAGATGAGGGCAAATACCTGAGCTAACCCAGACAAAACCGGCGTTATCCTCTAAAATATTAATCTCAACCAGGTTTAATTGACTGTTTCGGTGTGGAACCACATTACGACGGGATCCAAACCAGTAGAAACGCAGGATCTGGCCAGCAAGTATGCGAGAAACGCGAAAGTATGAGCCAGATGATTGCAAATACCAGAACTAACCCTGACATAACCAGCGTTATTCTCTAAAATACTAATCGGAACCAGCTTTTATTGACTGTTTCAGTGTGGTACCACATTACTACGTGATCCAAACCAGAAATATCCCAGGATCTGGCCAACAAGTATGCGAAAAAAGCGAAAGTATGTGCCAGATGATTGCAAATACCAGATCTAACCCAAACATAACCAGCGTTATCCTCCAAAATATTAATCGAAACCAGCTTTATTTGACTGTTTCGGTGTGGAACCACATTACTACGGGATCCAATCCAGAAAAAATGCTGGATCTGGCCAACAACTATGCGAAAAACGCGAAAGTACGAGCCAGATGAGGGCAAATCCCAGACCTAACCGAGACATAACCGGCGTTATCCTCTAAAATATTAATCGCAACCGGGTTTAATTGACTGTTGCGGTGTGGAACCACATTACTACGTGATCCAATTCAGAGAAAACGCAGGATCTGGCCAGCAAGTATGCGAAAAACGCGAAGGTATGAGCCAGATGATTGCAAATCCCAGAACTAACCCAGACATAATCAGGGTTATCGTCTGAAATGCTAATCGGAACCAGCTTTTATTGACTGTTTCTGTGTGGTACCACATTTCTACGGGATGCAAACCAGAAAAACGCCAGGATCTGGCCAACAAGTATGCGAAAAATGCGAAAGTACGAGCCAGATGAGGGCAAATACCAGACCTAACCCAGACATAACCGGCGTTATCCTCTAAAATATTAATCGCAACCAGGTTTCATTGACTGTTTCGGTGAGGAACCTAATTACTACGAGATCCAAACCAGAAAAAAACCCAGGACCTGGCCAACAAGTATGCGAAAAACGCGGAAGTACGAGCCAGATGACGGCAAATCCGAGACCTGACCGAAACATAACCGGCGTTAACCTCTAAAATACTAATCGGAACCAGCTTTTATTGACTGTTCGGTGTGGAACCACATTACTACGGGATCCAAACCAGAAGAAGGCCAAGATCTGGCCAACCAGTATGCGAAAAATGCGAAAGTACGAGCCAGATGAGGGCAAATCCCAGTGATAACCAAGACATAACCAGCGTTATCCTCCAAAATATTAATCGCAACCAGATTTAATTGACTGTGTCAGTGTGGTACCACATTACTACGTGATCCAAACCAGAAAAAGCCCAGGATCTGGCTACAAGTATGCGAAAAATGCGAAAGTACGAGCCAGATGAGGGCAAATCCCAGACCTGACCGAGACATAACCGGCGTTATCCTCTAAAATATTAATCGCAACCAGGTTTAATTGACTGTTTCGGTGTGGTACCGCATTACTACGTGATCCAAACCAGAAAAAGGCGAGCATCTGGCCAACAAGTATGCGAAAAATGCGAAAGTATGAGCCAGATAAGGGCAAATCCCAGACCTGACCGAGACATAACCGGCGTTATCCTCTAAAATATTAATCGCAACCAGGTTTAATTGACTGTTTCGGTGTGGAGTCACATTACTACGGGATCCAATCCAGAAAAAACGCTGGATCTGGCCAACAACTATGCGAAAAACGCGAAAGTATGAGCGAGATGATTGCAAATACCAGAACTAACCCAGACATAACCAGCGTTATTCTCTAAAATACTATCGCAACCAGCTTTTATTGACTGTTTCGGTGTGGAACCACATTACTACGGGATCCAAACCAGAAAAAGCCCAGGATCTGGCCAACAAGTATGCGAAAAATGCGAAAGTACGAGCCAGATAAGGGCAAATCCCAGACCTGACCGAGACATAACCGGCGTTATCCTCTAAAATATTAATCGTAACCAGGATTACTTGACTGCTTCGGTGTGGAGTCACATTACTACGGGATCCAATCCAGAAAAAACGCTGGATCTGGCCAACAAGTATGCGAAAAACGCGAAAGTATGAGCCAGATGATTGCAAATACCATAACTAACGCAGCCATAACTAGCGTTATCCTCTAAAATACTAATCGGAACAAGCTTTTATTGACTGTTTCAGTGTGGTACCACATTACTACGTGTCACAAACCAGAAAAACCTCAGGATCTCGCGAACAAGTATGCGAAAAATGCGAATGTACGAGCCAGATAAGGGCAAATCCCAGACCTGACCGGGACGGTACCGGCGTTATCCTCTAAAATATTAATCGCAACCAGGATTAGTTGACTGTTTCGGTGTGGAGTCACATTACTACGGGATCCAATCCAGAAAAAACGCTGGATCTGGCCAACAACTATGCGAAAAACGCGAAAGTATGAGCGAGATGATTGCAAATACCAGAACTAACCCAGACATAACCAGCGTTATTCTCTAAAATACTAATCGCAACCAGCTTTTATTGACTGTTTCAGTGTGGTACCACATTACTACGTGATCCAAACCAGAAAAAGGCCAAGATCTGGCCAACCAGTATGCGAAAAATACGAAAGTACGAGCCAGATGAGGGCAAATACCAGACCTAACCAAGACATAACCGGCGTTATCCTCTAAAATATTAATCGCAGGCACGTTTAATTGACTGTTTCAGTGTAGTACCACATTACTACGTGGTAAAAGCCAGAAAAAAGCCAGGATCTGGCCAACAAGTATGCGAAAAATGCGAAAGTACGAGCCAGATGAGGGCAAATCCCAGTGCTAACCAAGACATAACCGGCGTTTTCCTCTAAAATATGAATCGCAAGCAGGTTTAATTGTTTGTTTCAGTGTGGTACCACATTACTACGTGATCCAAACCAGAAAAAGCCCAGGATCTGGCTACATGTATGCGAAAAATGCGAAAGTACGAGCCAGATGAGGGCAAATACAACACCTAACCGAGACATAACCGGCGTTATCCCCTAAAATATTAATCGCAACCAAGTTTAATTTACTGTTCCGGTGTGGCACTGTATTACTACATGATCCAAACCAGAAAAAGGCCAAGATCTGGCCAACAAGTATGCGAAAAATGCGAAAGTACGAGCCAGATGAGGGAAAATACCAGACCTAACACAGACATAACCGGCGTTATCCTGTAAAATATTAATCGCAACCAGGTTTAATTGACTGTTTCGGTGTGGAACCACATTACTACGATATCCAAACCAGAAAAAACGCAGGATCTGGCCAACAAGTATGCGAAAAACGCGTAAGTATGAGCCAGATGATTGCAAATACCAGAACTGACCCAGACATAACCAGCGTTATCATCTAAAATGCTAATCGGAACCAGCTTTTATTGACTGTTTCCGTGTGGTACCACATCACTACGTGATCCAAACCAGAAAAAGGCCAGGATCTGGCCAACGAGTATGCAGGAAATACGAAAGTACGAGCCAGATGAGGGCAAATCCCAGACCTAACCGAGATATAACCGGCGTTATCCTCTAAAATATTAATCGCAGGCACGTTTAATTGACTGTTTCAGTGTAGTACCACATTACTACGTGGTAAAAGCCAGAAAAAAGCCAGGATCTGGCCAACAAGTATGCGAAAAATGCAAAAGTACGAGCCAGATGGGGGCAAATCCCAGTGCTAACCAAGACATAACCGGCGTTATCCTCCAAAATATTAATCGCAACCAGGTTTAATTGACTGTTTCGGTGTGGTACCGCATTACTACGCGATGCAATCCAGAAAAAACGCTGGATCTGGCCAACAACTATGCGAAAAACGCGAATGTATGAGCCAGGTAAGGGCAAATCCCAGACCTGACCGAGACATAACCGGCGTTATCCTCTAAAATATTAATCGCAACCAGGTTTAATTGACTGTTTCGGCGTGGTACCGCATTACTACGTGATCCAAACCAGAAAAAGGCGAGCATCTGGCCAACAAGTATGCGAAAAATGCGAAAGTACGAGCCAGATGAGGGCAAATCCCAGACCTAACCGAGATCTGTGTGGAACCACATTACTACGAGATTCAAACAAGAAAAAACGCGGGATCTGGCCAACCAGTATGCGAAAAACGCGAAAGTATGAGCCAGATGATTGCAAATACCAGAACTGACCCAGACATAACCAGCGTTATCCTCTAAAATACTAATCGGAACCAGCTTTTATTGACTGTTTCTGTGTGGTACGGCATTACTACGTGATCCAAACCAGAAATATCCCAGGATCTGGCCAACAGGTATGCGAAAAAAGCGAAAGTATGGGCCAGATGATTGCAAATACCAGATCTAACCCAAACATAACCAGCGTTATCCTCCAAAATATTAATCGAAACGAGGCTTAATTGACTGTTTCGGTGTGGAACCACATTACTACGTGATCCAAACCAGAAAAAGCCCAAGATCTGGCCAACAAGTATGCGAAAAATGCGAAAGTACGAGTCAGATGAGGGCAAATCCCAGACCTAACCGAGACATAACCGGCGTTATCCTCTAAAATATTAATCGCAACCAGGTTTAATTGACTGTTTCCGTGTGGTACCGCATTACTACGTGATCCAAACCAGAAAAAGCCCAAGATCTGGCCAACAGGTATGCGAAAAATGCGAAAGTACGAGCCAGATGAGGGCAAATACCAGACCTAACCCAGACAAAACCGGCGTTATCCTCTAAAATATTAATCTCAACCAGGTTTAATTGACTGTTTCGGTGTGGAACCACATTACTACGGGATCCAAATCAGTAACAGCGCTGGATCTGGGCAACAAGTATGCGAAAAACGCGAAAGTATGTGACAGATGATTGCAAATGCCAGACCTAACCCAGACATAACAGGCGTTATCCTCGAAAACATTAATCGAAACCAGGTTTAATTGACTGTTTTGGTATGCAACGTCATTATTACAGGATCCAAACCAGAAAAAACCCAGCATCTGGCCAACAAGTATGCGAAAAATGCGAAAGCACGAGCCAGATGAGGGCAAATATCAGACCTAACCCAGACATAACCGGCGTTATTCTCTAAAATATTTATCACAACCAGGTTTAATTGACTGTTTCGGTGCGAAGCCACATTAGTACGGGATCCAAACCAGAAAAAACCCAGGATCTGGCCAACAAGTATGCGAAAAATGCCAAAGCACGAGCCAGGTGAGGGCAAATACCAGACCTAACCCAGACATAACCGGCGTTATCCTCTAAAATATTAATCGCAACCAGGTTTCATTGACTGTTTCGGTGCGGTACCGCATTACTACTTGGTCCAAGCCAGAAAAAGGCCAGGATCTGGCCAACAAGTATGCGAAAAATGCGAAGGTACGAGCTTGATGAGGGCACATCCCAGAACTAACCCAGACATAACCGGCGTTATCCTCTAAAATATTAGTCGCAACCAGGTTTAATTGACTGTTTCGGTGTGGTACCACACTAGTACGTGATCCAAACCAGAAAAAGGCCAAGATCTGGCGAACAAGTATGCGAAAAATGCGAAAGTTCGAGCCAGATGAGGGCAAATACCAGACCTAACCAAGACATAACCGGCGATATCTTCTAAAATATTAATCGGAACCAGCTTCTATCGACTGTTTCAGTGTGGTACTACATTACTCCGTGATCCAAACCAGAAAAAGGCCAAGATCTGGCCAACAAGTATGCGAAACATGCGAAAGTACGAGCCAGATGAGGGCAAATACTAGACCTAACCCAGACAAAACCGGCGTTATCCTCTAAAATACTAATCGGAACCAGGTTTAATTGACAGTTTCAGTGTGGTACCACATTACTACGTGATCCAAACCAGAAAAAGCCCAGGATCTGGCCAACAAGTATGCGAAAAATGCGAAAGTATGAGCCAGATGATTGCAAATACCATAACTAACCCAGACATAACCAGCGTTATCCTCTAAAATACTAATCGCAACCAGCTTTTATTGACTGTTTCAGTGTGGTACCACATAACTACGTGATCCAAACCAGAAAAAGCCCAGGATCTGGCCAACAAGTATGCGAAAAACGCGAAAGTACGAGCCAGATGAGGGCAAATACCAGAACTAACCCAGACATACAGAGTTATCCTCTAAAATACTAATCGGAACCAGCTTCTATAGACTGTTTCAGTGTGATACCACATTACTACGTGATCCAAACCAGAAAAAGGCCAAGATCTGGCCAACCAGTATGCGAAAAATGCGAAAGTACGAGCCAGATGAGGGAAAATCCCAGACCAAACCGAGACATAACCGGCATTATCCTCTAAAATATTAATCGCAACCAGGTTTAATTGACTGTTTCGGTGTGGTACCGCAATACTACGTGATCCACACCAGAAAAAGGCCAAGATCTGGCCAACAAGTATGCGAAAAATGCGACAGTACGTGCCAGATAAGGGTAATTACCAGACCTAACCCAGACATAACCGGCGTTATCCTCTAAAATATTAATCGCAACCAGGTTTAATTGACTGTTTCGGTGTGAAGCCACATTACTACGGGATCCAAACCAGAAAGAGGCCAGGATCTGGCCAACAAGTATGCGAAAAACGCGAAAGTATGAGCCAGATGATTGCAAATACCATAACTAACCCAGTCATAACCAGCGTTATCCTCTAAAATACTAAACGGAACAAGCTTTTATTGACTGTTTCAGTGTGGTTCCACATTACTACGTGATATAAACCAGAAAAAGCTCAGGATCTGGCCAACAAGTATGCGAAAAATGCGAAAGTACGAGCCAGATGAGGGCAAATACCTGAGCTAACCCAGACAAAACCGGCGTTATCCTCTGAAATATTAATCTCAACCAGGTTTAATTGACTGTTTCGGTGAGGAACCACATTACGACGGGATCCAAACCAGTAGAAACGCAGGATCTGGCCAGCAAGTATGCGAGAAACGCGAAAGTATGAGCCAGATGATTGCAAATACCATAACTAACCCAGACATAATCAGGGTTATCGTCTGAAATGCTAATCGGAACCAGCTTTTATTGACTGTTTCTGTGTGGTACCACATTTCTACGGGATCCAATCCAGAAAAAATGCTGGATCTGGCCAACAACTATGCGAAAAACGCGAAAGTACGAGCCAGATGAGGGCAAATCCCAGACCTAACCGAGACATAACCGGCGTTATCCTCTAAAATATTAATCGGAACCGGGTTTAATTGACTGTTGCTGTGTGGAACCACATTACTACGTGATCCAATTCAGAAAAAACGCAGGATCTGGCCAGCAAGTATGCGAGAAACGCGAAAGTATGAGCCAGATGATTGCAAATACCATAACTAACCCAGTCATAACCAGCGTTATCCTCTAAAATACTAAACGGAACAAGCTTTTATTGACTGTTTCAGTGTGGTTCCACATTACTACGTGATATAAACCAGAAAAAGCTCAGGATCTGGCCAACAAGTATGCGAAAAATGCGAAAGTACGTGCCAGATGAGGGTAATTACCAGAACTAACCCTGACATAACCAGCGTTATTCTCTAAAATACTAATCGGAACCAGCTTTTATTGACTGTTTCAGTGTGGTACCACATTACTACGTGATCCAAACCAGAAATATCCCAGGATCTGGCCAACAAGTATGCGAAAAAAGCGAAAGTATGTGCCAGATGATTGCAAATACCAGATCTAACCCAAACATAACCAGCGTTATCCTCCAAAATATTAATCGAAACCAGCTTTATTTGACTGTTTCGGTGTGGAACCACATTACTACGGGATCCAATCCAGAAAAAACGCAGGATCTGGCCAGCAAGTATGCGAAAAACGCGAAGGTATGAGCCAGATGATTGCAAATCCCAGAACTAACCCAGACATAATCAGGGTTATCGTCTGAAATGCTAATCGGAACCAGCTTTTATTGACTGTTTCTGTGTGGTACCACATTTCTACGGGATGCAAACCAGAAAAACGCCAGGATATGGCCAACAAGTATGCGAAAAATGCGAAAGTACGAGCCAGATGAGGGCAAATACCAGACCTAACCCAGACATAACCGGCGTTATCCTCTAAAATATTAATCGCAACCAGGTTTCATTGACTGTTTCGGTGTGGAACCTAATTACTACGAGATCCAAACCAGAAAAAAACCCAGGACCTGGCCAACAAGTATGCGAAAAACGCGGAAGTACGAGCCAGATGACGGCAAATCCGAGACCTGACCGAAACATAACCGGCGTTAACCTCTAAAATACTAATCGGAACCAGCTTTTATTGACTGTTCGGTGTGGAACCACATTACTACGGGATCCAAACCAGAAAAAGGCCAAGATCTGGCCAACCAGTATGCGAAAAATGCGAAAGTACGAGCCAGATGAGGGCAAATCCCAGTGCTAACCAAGACATAACCAGCGTTATCTTCCAAAATATTAATCGCAACCAGATTTAATTGACTGTGTCAGTGTGGTACCACATTACTACGTGATCCAAACCAGAAAAAGCCCAGGATCTGGCTACAAGTATGCGAAAAATGCGAAAGTACGAGCCAGATGAGGGCAAATCCCAGACCTGACCGAGACATAACCGGCGTTATCCTCTAAAATATTAATCGCAACCAGGTTTAATTGACTGTTTCGGTGTGGTACCGCATTACTACGTGATCCAAACCAGATAAAGGCGAGCATCTGGCCAACAAGTATGCGAAAAATGCGAAAGTATGAGCCAGATAAGGGCAAATCCCAGACCTGACCGAGACATAACCGGCGTTATCCTCTAAAATATTAATCGCAACCAGGTTTAATTGACTGTTTCGGTGTGGAGTCACATTACTACGGGATCCAATCCAGAAAAAACGCTGGATCTGGCCAACAACTATGCGAAAAACGCGAAAGTATGAGCGAGATGATTGCAAATACCAGAACTAACCCAGACATAACCAGCGTTATTCTCTAAAATACTAATCGCAACCAGCTTTTATTGACTGTTTCGGTGTGGAACCACATTACTACGGGATCCAAACCAGAAAAAGCCCAGGATCTGGCCAACAAGTATGCGAAAAATGCGAATGTATGAGCCAGGTAAGGGCAAATCCCAGACCTGACCGAGACATAACAGGCGTTATCCTCTAAAATATTAATCGCAACCAGGTTTAATTGACTGTTTCGGCGTGGTACCGCATTACTACGTGATCCAAACCAGAAAAAGGCGAGCATCTGGCCAACAAGTATGCGAAAAATGCGAAAGTACGAGCCAGATGAGGGCAAATCCCAGACCTAACCGAGATCTGTGTGGAACCACATTACTACGGGATTGAAACAAGAAAAAACGCTGGATCTGGCCAACCAGTATGCGAAAAACGCGAAAGTATGAGCCAGATGATTGCAAATACCAGAACTGACCCAGACATAACCAGCGTTATCATCTAAAATGCTAATCGGAACCAGCTTTTATTGACTGTTTCCGTGTGGTACCACATCACTGCGTGATCCAAACCAGAAAAACGCCAGGATCTGGCCAACAAGTATACGAAAAATGCGAAAGTACGAGCCAGATGAGGGCAAATCCCAGACCTAACCGAGATCTGTGTGGAACCACATTACTACGAGATTCAAACAAGAAAGAACGCAGGATCTGGCCAACCAGTATGCGAAAAACGCGAAAGTATGAGCCAGATGATTGCAAATACCAGAACTGACCCAGACATAACCAGCGTTATCCTCTAAAATACTAATCGGAACCAGCTTTTATTGACTGTTTCTGTGTGGTACGGCATTACTACGTGATCCAAACCAGAAATATCCCAGGATCTGGCCAACAAGTATGCGAAAAAACCGAAAGTATGTGCCAGATGATTGCAAATACCAGATCTAACCCAAACATAACCAGCGTTATCCTCCAAAATATTAATCGAAACGAGGCTTAATTGACTGTTTCGGTGTGGAACCACATTACTACGTGATCCAAACCAGAAAAAGCCCAAGATCTGGCCAACAAGTATGCGAAAAATGCGAAAGTACGAGTCAGATGAGGGCAAATCCCAGACCTAACCGAGACATAACCGGCGTTATCCTCTAAAATATTAATCGCAACCAGGTTTAATTGACTGTTTCCGTGTGGTACCGCATTACTACGTGATCCAAACCAGAAAAAGCCCAAGATCTGGCCAACAGGTATGCGAAAAATGCGAAAGTACGAGCCAGATGAGGGCAAATACCAGACCTAACCCAGACAAAACCGGCGTTATCCTCTAAAATATTAATCTCAACCAGGTTTAATTGACTGTTTCGGTGTGGAACCACATTACTACGGGATCCAAATCAGTAACAGCGCTGGATCTGGGCTACAAGTATGCGAAAAACGCGAAAGTATGTGCCAGATGATTGCAAATGCCAGACCTAACCCAGACATAACAGGCGTTATCCTCGAAAACATTAATCGCAACCAGGTTTAATTGACTGCTTCGGTGTGGAACCACATTACTACGGGATCCAAATCAGAAAAAGCGCTGGATCTGGCCAACAAGTATGCGAAAAATGCGAAGGTACGAGCTTGATGAGGGCACATCCCAGAACTAACCCAGACATAACCGGCGTTATCCTCTAAAATATTAGTCGCAACCAGGTTTAATTGACTGTTTCGGTGTGGTACCACATTAGTACGTGATCCAAACCAGAAAAAGGCCAAGATCTGGCGAACAAGTATGCGAAAAATGCGAAAGTTCGAGCCAGATGAGGGCAAATACCAGACCTAACCAAGACATAACCGGCGATATCTTCTAAAATATTAATCGGAACCAGCTTCTATCGACTGTTTCAGTGTGGTACTACATTACTCCGTGATCCAAACCAGAAAAAGGCCAAGATCTGGCCAACAAGTATGCGAAACATGCGAAATTACGAGCCATATGAGGGCAAATCCCAGACCTAACCGAGACATAACCGGCGTTATCCTCTAATATATTAATCGCAACCAGGTTTAATTGACTGTTTCAGTGTGGTAGCACATTACTACATGGTCCAAGCCAGATAAAGGCCAGGATCTGGCCAACAAGTATGCGAGAAATGCGGAAGTACGAGCCAGATAAGGGCAAATCCCAGACCTAACCTAGACATAATCGGCGTTATCCTCTAAAGTAATAATCGCAACCAGGTTTAATTGACTGTTTCGGTGTGGTACCGCATTACTACGTGATCCAAACCAGAAAAAGGCCAGGATCTGTCCAACGAGTAAGCGAAAAATGCGAAAGGACGAGCCAGATGAGGGCAAATACCAGACCTAACCCAGACAAAACCGGCGTTATCCTCTAAAATATTAATCTCAACCAGGTTTAATTGACTGTTTCGGTGTGGAACCACATTACTACGGGATCCAAATCAGTAACAGCGCTGGATCTGGGCTACAAGTATGCGAAAAACGCGAAAGTATGTGCCAGATGATTGCAAATGCCAGACCTAACCCAGACATAACAGGCGTTATCCTCGAAAACATTAATCGCAACCAGGTTTAATTGACTGCTTCGGTGTGGAACCACATTACTACGGGATCCAAATCAGAAAAAGCGCTGGATCTGGCCAACAAGTATGCGAAAAATGCGAAGGTACGAGCTTGATGAGGGCACATCCCAGAACTAACCCAGACATAACCGGCGTTATCCTCTAAAATACTAATCGGAACCAGGTTTAATTGACTGTTTCAGTGTGGTACCACATTACTACGTGATGCAAACCAGAGAAAGCCCAGGATGTGGCCAACAAGTGTGCGAAAAATGCGAAAGTACGATCCATATGAGGGCAAACCCCAGACCTAACCGAGACATAACCGGCGTTATCCTCTAAAATATTAATCGCAACCAGGTTTAATTGACTGTTTCATTGTAGTACCACATTACTACGTGGTCCAAGCCAGAACAAGGCAAAGATCTGGCCAACCAGTATACGCAAAATGCGAAATTACGAGCCATATGAGGGCAAATCCCAGACCTAACCGAGACATAACCGGCGTTATCCTCTAATATATTAATCGCAACCAGGTTTAATTGACTGTTTCAGTGTGGTAGCACATTACTACATGGTCCAAGCCAGATAAAGGCCAGGATCTGGCCAACAAGTATGCGAGAAATGCGGAAGTACGAGCCAGATAAGGGCAAATCCCAGACCTAACCTAGACATAATCGGCGTTATCCTCTAAAGTAATAATCGCAACCAGGTTTAATTGACTGTTTCGGTGTGGTACCGCATTACTACGTGATCCAAACCAGAAAAAGGCCAGGATCTGTCCAACGAGTAAGCGAAAAATGCGAACGGACGAGCCAGATGAGGGCAAATACCAGACCTAACCCAGACATAACCGGCGTTATCCTCTAAAATACTAATCGGAACCAGGTTTAAATGACTGTTTCAGTGTGGTACCACATTACTACGTGATGCAAACCAGAGAAAGCCCAGGATGTGGCCAACAAGTGTGCGAAAAATGCGAAAGTACGATCCAGATGAGGGCAGATCCCAGACCTAACCGAGACATAGCCGGCGTTATCCTCTAAAATATTAATCGCTACAAGGTTTAATTGGCTGTGTCGGAGTGGTACCGCATTACTGCGTGATCCAAACCAGAAAGAGCCCAGGATTTTGCCAACAAGTATGCGAAAAATGCGAGTGTACGAGCCAGATGATTGCAAATACCATAACTATCCCAGATATAACCAGCGTTATCCTCTAAAATACTAATCGGAACCAGCTTCTATTGACTGTTTCAGTGTGGTACTACATTACTACGTGATCCAAACCAGAAAAACCCATGGATCTGGCCAACAAGTATGCGAAAAATGCGAAAGTACGAGCCAGATGAGGGCAAATACAACACCCAACCCAGACATAACCGGCGTTATCCTCGAAAACATTGATCGCAACCAGGTTTAATTGACTGCTTCGGTGTGGTACTGCAATAGTACGTGATGCAAACCAGTAAAAGCCCAGGATCTTGCCAACAAGTATGCGAAAAATGCGAAGGTACGAGCCAGATGAAGGCAAATCCCAGACCTAACCGAGACATAACCGGCGTTATCCTCTATAATATTAATCGCAACCAGCTTTAATAGACTGTTTCGGTGTGGTACCGCATTACTACGTGATCCAAACCAGAAAAAGGCCAGGATCTGACCAACAAGTATGCGAAAAATGCGAAAGTACGAGCCAGATGAGGGCAAATACCAGACCTAACACAGACATAACCGGCGTTATCCTCTAAAATGCTAATCGCAACCAGCTTTTATTGACTGTTTTGGTGTAGTACCGCATTACTACTTGGTCCAAGCCAGAAAAAGGCCAGGATCTGGCCAACAAGTAAGCGAAAAATGCGAAAGTACGAGACAGATGAGGGCAAATCCCAGACCTAACCGAGACATAACCGGCGTTATCCTCTATAATATTAATCGCAACCAGCTTTAATAGACTGTTTCGGTGTGGTACCGCATTACTACGTGATCCAAACCAGAAAAAACCCAGGACCTGCCCCACAAGTATGCGAAAAACGAGAAAGTATGAGCCAGATGAAGGCAAATCCCAGACCTAACCGAGACATAACCGGCGTTATCCTCTATAATATTAATCGCAACCAGCTTTAATAGACTGTTTCGGTGTGGTACTGCATTACTACGTGATCCAAACCAGAAAAAACCCAGGATCTGCCTAACAAGTATGCGAAAAACGAGAAAGTATGAGCCAGATGATTGCAAATACCAGAACTGACCCAGACATAACCAGCGTTATCCTCTAAAATACTAATCGGAACCAGCTTTTATTGACAGTGTGGTACCACATTTCTACGTGGTCCAAGCCCGAAAAAGGCCAGCATCTGGCCAACAAGTATGTGAAAAATACCAAAGCACGAGCCAGATGAGGGCAAATACCAGACCTAACCCAGACATAACCGGCGTTATCCTCTAAAATATTAATCGCAACCAGGTTTAATTGACAGTTTCGGTGTGGTACCGCATTACTACGTGATCCAAACCAGAAAATGGCCAGGATCTGGCCAACAAGTAAGCTAAAAATGCGAAAGTACGAGCCAGATGTGGGCAAATCGCAGACCTAACCGAGACATAACCAGCGTTATCCTCTAAAATATTAATCGAAACCAGGTTTAATTGACTGTTTTGGTATGCAACGTCATTATTACAGGATCCAAACCAGAAAAAACCCAGCATCTGGCCAACAAGTATGCGAAAAATGCGAAAGCACGAGCCAGATGAGGGCAAATATCAGACCTAACCCAGACATAACCGGCGTTATTCTCTAAAATATTTATCACAACCAGGTTTAATTGACTGTTTCGGTGCGAAGCCACATTAGTACGGGATCCAAACCAGAAAAAACCCAGGATCTGGCCAACAAGTATGCGAAAAATGCCAAAGCACGAGCCAGATGAGGGCAAATACCAGACCTAACCCAGACATAACCGGCGTTATCCTCTAAAATATTAATCGCAACCAGGTTTCATTGACTGTTTCGGTGCGGTACCGCATTACTACTTGGTCCAAGCCAGAAAAAGGCCAGGATCTGGCCAACAAGTATGCGAAAAATGCGAAAGTACGAGCCAGATGAGGGCAAATACCAGACATAACCCAGACATAACCGGCGTTATCCTCTAAAATATTAATCGCAACCAGGTTTAATTGACTGTTTGAGTGTGGTCCCACATTACTATTTGGTCCAAGCCAGAAAAAGGCCAGGGTCTGGCCAACAAGTATGCGAGAAATGCGAAAGTACGAGCCAGATGTGTGCAAATCGCCGACCTAGCCGAGACATAACCGGCGTTATCCTCTAAAATATTAATCGCAACCAGGTTTCATTGACTGTTTCGGTGCGGTACCGCATTACTACTTGGTCCAAGCCAGAAAAAGGCCAGGATCTGCCCAACTAGCATGCGAAAAACGCGAAAGTATGGGCCAGATGATTGCAAATACCGGAACTAACCCAGACGTAACCAGCGTTATCCTCTAAAATACTAATCGGAACCAGCTTTCATTGACTGTTTCAGTGTGGTACCACATTACTACGTGATCGAAATCAGAAAAAGCCCAGGATCTGGCCAACAAGTATGCGAAAAATACGAAAGTACGAGCCAGATGAGGGCAAATCCCAGACCTAACCGAGACATAACCGGCGTTATCCTCTGAAATATTAATCGCAACCAGGTTTAATTGACTGTTTCCGTGTGGTACCGCATTACTACGTGATCCAAACCAGAAAAAGCCCAAGATCTGGGCAACAGGTATGCGAAAAATGCGAAAGTACGAGCCAGATGAGGGCATATACCAGACCTAACCCAGACAAAACCGGCGTTATCCTCTAAAATATTAATCTCAACCAGGTTTAATTGACTGTTTCGGTGTGGAACCACATTACTACGGGATCCAAATCAGTAACAGCGCTGGATCTGGGCAACAAGTATGCGAAAAACGCGAAAGTATGTGCCAGATGATTGCAAATGCCAGACCTAACCCAGACATAACAGGCGTTATCCTCGAAAACATTAATCGCAACCAGGTTTAATTGACTGCTTCGGTGTGGAACCACATTACTACGGGATCCAAATCAGAAAAAGCGCTGGATCTGGCCAACAAGTATGCGAAAAATGCGAAGGTACGAGCTTGATGAGGGCACATCCCAGAACTAACCCAGACATAACCGGCGTTATCCTCTAAAATATTAGTCGCAACCAGGTTTAATTGACTGTTTCGGTGTGGTACCACATTAGTACGTGATCCAAACCAGAAAAAGGCCAAGATCTGGCGAACAAGTATGCGAAAAATGCGGAAGTTCGAGCCAGATGAGGGCAAATACCAGACCTAACCAAGACATAACCGGCGATATCTTCTAAAATATTAATCGGAACCAGCTTCTATTGACTGTTTCAGTGTGGTACTACATTACTCCGTGATCCAAACCAGAAAAAGGCCAAGATCTGGCCAACAAGTATGCGAAACATGCGAAAGTACGAGCCAGATGAGGGCAAATACTAGACCTAACCCAGACAAAACCGGCGTTATCCTCTAAAATACTAATCGGAACCAGGTTTAATTGACTGTTTCAGTGTGGTACCACATTACTACGTGATGCAAACCAGAGAAAGCCCAGGATGTGGCCAACAAGTGTGCGAAAAATGCGAAAGTACGATCCATATGAGGGCAAATCCCAGACCTAACCGAGACATAACCGGCGTTATCCTCTAAAATATTAATCGCAACCAGGTTTAATTGACTGTTTCATTGTAGTACCACATTACTACGTGGTCCAAGCCAGGACAAGGCCAAGATCTGGCCAACCAGTATACGCAAAATGCGAAATTACGAGCCATATGAGGGCAAATCCCAGACCTAACCGAGACATAACCGGCGTTATCCTCTAATATATTAATCGCAACCAGGTTTAATTGACTGTTTTAGTGTGGTAGCACATTACTACGTGGTCCAAGCCAGATAAAGGCCAGGATCTGGCCAACAAGTATGCGAGAAATGCGGAAGTACGAGCCAGATAAGGGCAAATCCCAGACCTAACCTAGACATAATCGGCGTTATCCTCTAAAGTAATAATCGCAACCAGGTTTAATTGACTGTTTCGGTGTGGTACCGCATTACTACGTGATCCAAACCAGAAAAAGGCCAGGATCTGTCCAACGAGTAAGCGAAAAATGCGAACGGACGAGCCAGATGAGGGCAAATACCAGACCTTACCCAGACATATCCGGCGTTATCCTCTAAAATACTAATCGGAACCAGGTTTAAATGACTGTTTCAGTGTGGTACCACATTACTACGTGTTGCAAACCAGAGAAAGCCCAGGATGTGGCCAACAAGTGTGCGAAAAATGCGAAAGTACGATCCAGATGAGGGCAGATCCCAGACCTAACCGAGACATAGCCGGCGTTATCCTCTAAAATATTAATCGCTACAAGGTTTAATTGGCTGTGTCGGAGTGGTACCGCATTACTGCGTGATCCAAACCAGAAAGAGCCCAGGATTTTGCCAACAAGTATGCGAAAAATGCGAGTGTACGAGCCAGATGATTGCAAATACCATAACTATCCCAGATATAACCAGCGTTATCCTCTAAAATACTAATCGGAACCAGCTTCTATTGACTGCTTCAGTGTGGTACCACATTACTACGTGATCCAAATCAGAAAAAGCCCAGGATCTGGCCAACAAGTATGCGAAAAATACGAAAGTACGAGCCAGATGAGGGCAAATCCCAGACCTAACCGAGATCTGTGTGGAACCACATTACTACGGGATTCAAACAAGAAAAAACGCAGGATCTGGCCAACAGTTATGCGAAAAACGCGAAAGTATGTGCCAGATGATTGCAAATACCAGAACTAACCCAGACATAACCAGCGTTATCCTCTAAAATACTAATCGGAACCAGCTTTTATTGACTGTTTCTGTGTGGTACGGCATTACTACGTGATCCAAACCAGAAATATCCCAGGATCTGGCCAACAAGTATGCGAAAAAACCGAAAGTATGTGCCAGATGATTGCAAATACCAGATCTAACCCAAACATAACCAGCGTTATCCTCCAAAATATTAATCGAAACGAGGCTTAATTGACTGTTTCGGTGTGGAACCACATTACTACGTGATCCAAACCAGAAAAAGCCCAAGATCTGGCCAACAAGTATGCGAAAAATGCGAAAGTACGAGTCAGATGAGGGCAAATCCCAGACCTAACCGAGACATAACCGGCGTTATCCTCTGAAATATTAATCGCAACCAGGTTTAATTGACTGTTTCCGTGTGGTACCGCATTACTACGTGATCCAAACCAGAAAAAGCCCAAGATCTGGGCAACAGGTATGCGAAAAATGCGAAAGTACGAGCCAGATGAGGGCATATACCAGACCTAACCCAGACAAAACCGGCGTTATCCTCTAAAATATTAATCTCAACCAGGTTTAATTGACTGTTTCGGTGTGGAACCACATTACTACGGGATCCAAATCAGTAACAGCGCTGGATCTGGGCAACAAGTATGCGAAAAACGCGAAAGTATGTGCCAGATGATTGCAAATGCCAGACCTAACCCAGACATAACAGGCGTTATCCTCGAAAACATTAATCGCAACCAGGTTTAATTGACTGCTTCGGTGTGGAACCACATTACTACGGGATCCAAATCAGAAAAAGCGCTGGATCTGGCCAACAAGTATGCGAAAAATGCGAAGGTACGAGCTTGATGAGGGCACATCCCAGAACTAACCCAGACATAACCGGCATTATCCTCTAAAATATTAGTCGCAACCAGGTTTAATTGACTGTTTCGGTGTGGTACCACATTAGTACGTGATCCAAACCAGAAAAAGGCCAAGATCTGGCGAACAAGTATGCGAAAAATGCGGAAGTTCGAGCCAGATGAGGGCAAACACCAGACCTAACCAAGACATAACCGGCGATATCTTCTAAAATATTAATCGGAACCAGCTTCTATTGACTGTTTCAGTGTGGTACTACATTACTCCGTGATACAAACCAGAAAAAGGCCAAGATCTGGCCAACAAGTATGCGAAACATGCGAAAGTACGAGCCAGATGAGGGCAAATACTAGACCTAACCCAGGCAAAACCGGCGTTATCCTCTAAAATACTAATCGGAACCAGGTTTAATTGACTGTTTCAGTGTGGTACCACATTACTACGTGATGCAAACCAGAGAAAGCCCAGGATGTGGCCAACAAGTGTGCGAAAAATGCGAAAGTACGATCCATATGAGGGCAAATCTCAGACCTAACCGAGACATAACCGGCGTTATCCTCTAAAATATTAATCGCAACCAGGTTTAATTGACTGTTTCATTGTAGTACCACATTACTACGTTGTCCAAGCCAGGACAAGGCCAAGATCTGGCCAACCAGTATACGCAAAATGCGAAATTACGAGCCATATGAGGGCAAATCCCAGACCTAACCGAGACATAACCGGCGTTATCCTCTAATATATTAATCGCAACCAGGTTTAATTGACTGTTTTAGTGTGGTAGCACATTACTACGTGGTCCAAGCCAGATAAAGGCCAGGATCTGGCCAACAAGTATGCGAGAAATGCGGAAGTACGAGCCAGATAAGGGCAAATCCCAGACCTAACCTAGACATAATCGGCGTTATCCTCTAAAGTAATAATCGCAACCAGGTTTAATTGACTGTTTCGGTGTGGTACCGCATTACTACGTGATCCAAACCAGAAAAAGGCCAGGATCTGTCCAACGAGTAAGCGAAAAATGCGAACGGACGAGCCAGATGAGGGCAAATACCAGACCTAACCCAGACATAACCGGCGTTATCCTCTAAAATACTAATCGGAACCAGGTTTAAATGACTGTTTCAGTGTGGTACCACATTACTACGTGTTGCAAACCAGAGAAAGCCCAGGATGTGGCCAACAAGTGTGCGAAAAATGCGAAAGTACGATCCAGATGAGGGCAGATCCCAGACCTAACCGAGACATAGCCGGCGTTATCCTCTAAAATATTAATCGCTACAAGGTTTAATTGGCTGTGTCGGAGTGGTACCGCATTACTGCGTGATCCAAACCAGAAAGAGCCCAGGATTTTGCCAACAAGTATGCGAAAAATGCGAGTGTACGAGCCAGATGATTGCAAATACCATAACTATCCCAGATATAACCAGCGTTATCCTCTAAAATACTAATCGGAACCAGCTTCTATTGATTGCTTCAGTGTGGTACTACATTACTACGTGATCCAAACCAGAAAAACCCATGGATCTGGCCAACAAGTATGCGAAAAATGCGAAAGTACGAGCCAGATGAGGGCAAATACAACACCTAACCGAGACATAACCGGCGTTATCCACTAAAATATTAATCGCAACCAGGTTTAATTGACTGTTTCGGAGTGGTACCGCATTACTACGTGATCCAAACCAGAAAAAGCCCTGGATCTGGTCAACAAGTATGCGAAAAATGCGAAAGTACGAGCCAGATGTGGGCAAATCCCAGAACTAACCAAGACATACCCGGCGTTATCCTCTAAAATATTAATCGCAACAAGGTTTAATTGGCTGTGTCGGTGTGGTACCGCATCACTGCGTGATCCAAACCAGAAAGAGCCCAGGATTTTGCGAACCAGTATACGCAAAATGCGAAAGTACGAGCCAGATGAGGGCAAATCCCGGACCTACCGGAGACATAACCGGCGTTATCCTCAATAATATTAATCGCAACCAGGTTTAATTGACTGTTTCGGTGTGGTACCGCATTACTGCGTGATCCAAACCAGAAAAAACCCAGGATCTGGCCAACATGTATGCGAAAAGCGCGAAAGTATGAGCCAGATGATTGCAAATACCAGATCTAACCCAGACAAAACCAGCGTTATCATCTAAAATGCTAATCGGAACCAGCTTTTGTTGACTGTTTCCGTGTGGTACCGCATCACTACGTGATCCAAACCAGAAAGAGGCCAGGATCTGGCCACCAAGTATGCGAAAAATGCGAAAGTACGAGCCAGATGAGGGCAAATACCAGAACGAATACAGACATAACCGGCGTTATCCTCTAAAATATTAATCGCAACCAGGTTTAATTGACTGTTTCGTTGAGGAACCACATTACTACGGGATCCAAACCAGAAAAAAACCCAGGATCTGGCCAACAAGTATGCGAAACATGCGAAAGTATGAGCCAGATGATTGCAAATACCTGAACTAACCCAGACATAACCGGCGTTATCCACTAAAATATTAATCGGAACCAGGTTTGATTGACTGTTTCAGTGTAGTACCACATTACTACGTGGTCCAAGCCAAAGCAAGGCCAAGATCTGGCCAACCAGTATACGCAAAATGCGAAAGTACGAGCCAGATGAGGGCAAATCCCAGACCTAACCGAGACATAACCGGCGTTATCCTCTATAATATTAATCGCAACCAGGTTTAATTGACTGTTTCGGTGTGGTACCGCATTACTGCGTGATCCAAAGCAGAAAAAACCCAGGATCTGGCCAACATGTATGCGAAAAACGTGAACGTACGAGACAGATGAGGGCAAATGCCAGACCTAACCAAGACATAACCGGCGTTATCCTTTAAAATATTAATCGCAACCAGGTTTAATTGACTGTTTCGGTGTGGTACCGCATTACTACGTGATCCAAACCAGAAGAAGCCCAGGATGTGGCCAACAAGTATGCGAAAAATGCGAAAGTATGAGCCAGATGATTGCAAATACCAGACCCAACCCAGACATAACCGGCGTTATCCTCGAAAACATTGATCGCAACCAGGTTTAATTGACTGCTTCGGTGTGGTACCGCAATAGTACGTGATCCAAACCAGTAAAAGCCCAGGATCTTGCCAACAAGTATGCGAAAAATGCGAAGGTACGAGCCAGATGAAGGCAAATCCCAGACCTAACCGAGACATAACCGGCGTTATCCTCTAAAATATTAATCGCAACCAGGTTTAACTGACTGTTTCGGTGTGGTACCGCATTACTACGTGATCCAAACCAGAAAAAACCCAGGATGTGGCCAACAAGTATGCGAAAAATGCGAAAGTACGAGCCAGATGAAGGCAAATCCCAGACCTAACCGAGACATAACCGGCGTTATCCTCTATAATATTAATCGCAACCAGCTTTAATAGACTGTTTCGGTGTGGTACTGCATTACTACGTGATCCAAACCAGAAAAAACCCAGGATCTGCCCAACAAGTATGCGAAAAACGAGAAAGTATGAGCCAGATGATTGCAAATACCAGAACTGACCCAGACATAACCAGCGTTATCCTCTAAAATACTAATCGGAACCAGCTTTTATTGACAGTGTGGTACCACATTTCTACGTGCTCCAAGCCCGAAAAAGGCCAGCATCTGGCCAACAAGTATGTGAAAAATACCAAAGCACGAGCCAGATGAGGGCAAATACCAGACCTAACCCAGACATAACCGGCGTTATCCTCTAAAATATTAATCGCAACCAGGTTTAATTGACAGTTTCGGTGTGGTACCGCATTACTACGTGATCCAAACCAGAAAAAGCCCAGGATCCGGCCAACAAGAATGCGAAAAATGCGAAAGTACGAGCCAGATGAGGGCAAATACCAGACCTAACCGAGACATTACCGGCGTTATCCTATAATATATTAATCGCAACCAGGTTTAATCGCCTCTTTCGGTGTGGTACCGCATTACTACGTGATCCAAACCAGAAAAAGCCCAGGATCTGGCCAACAAGTAATGCGAAAAATGCGAAAGTATGAGCCAGATGAGGGCAAATCCCAGACCTAACCTAGACATAACCGGCGTTATCCTCTAAAATATTAATCGCAACCAGGTTTAGCTGACGGTTTGGGTGTGGTACCACACTACTACGTGGTCCAATCCGGAAAAAGGCCAGGATCTGGCCAACAGGTATGCGAAAAATGCGAAAGTACGTGCCAGATGAGGGTAAATACCAGACCTAACCTAGACATAACCGGCCTTATCCTCTAAAATATTAATCGGAACCAGGATTATTTGACTGTTTCAGTGTGGTACCACATTACTGCCATGCCAAGGCCAGAAAAAGGCCAGGATCTGGCCAACAAGTATGCGAAAAACGCGAAAGTATGAGCCAGAAGATTGCAAAACCGGAACTAACCCAGACATAACCAGCATTATCCTCTAAAATATTATTCGCAACCAGGGTTAATTGACTGTTTCGGTGTGGTACCACATTACTACGTGGTCCAAGCCAGAAAAAGGCCAGGATCTGGTCAAAAAGTATGCGAGAAATGCGAATGTACGAGCCAAATGATTGCAAATCCCAGATCTAACCGAGACATAACCGGCGTTATCCTGTAAAATATTAATCGCAACCAGGTTTCATTGACTGTTTCGGTGTGGTACCGCATTACTACCTGGTCGAAGCCAGAAAGAGGCCAGGATCTGAACAACAAGTATGCGAAAAATGCGAAAGTACGAGCCAGATGATTGCTAATACCAGAACTAACCCAAACGTAACCAGCGTTATCCTCCAAACTATTAATCGGAACCAGCTATTATTGACTGTTTCAGTGTGGTACCACAGTACTACGTGATCCAAACCAGAAAAAACCCAGGATCTGCCCAACAAGTACGCGAAAAACGCGAAAGTATGAGCCAGATGATTGCAGATACCAGAACTAACCCAAACATAACCAGCGTTATCCTCCAAAATATTAATCGCAACCTGGTTTAATTGACTGTTTCGGTGTGGAACCACATTACTACGTGATCCAAACCAGAAAAAAACCAGGATCTGCCCAACAAGTATGCGAAAAACGCGAAAGTATGAGCCAGATGAATGCAAATACCAGAACTATACCAGACATAACCAGCGTTATCCTCTAAAATATTACTCGCAACCAGATTTAATTGACTGTTTCGGTTTGGTACCACATTACTACGTGGTCCAAGCCAGAAAAAGGCCAGGATCTGGCCAACAAGTATGCGAAAATCGCGAAAGTATGAGCCAGAAGATTGCAAAACCGGAACTAACCCAGACATAACCAGCGTTATCCTCTGAAATATTAATCGCAACCAGGTTTAATTGACTGTTTCGGTGTGGAACCACATTACTGCCATGTCAAAGCCAGAAAAAGGCCAGGATCTGGCCAACAAGTATGCGAAAAACGCGAAAGTATGAGCCAGAAGATTGCAAATACCGGAACTAACCCAGACATAACCAGCGTTATCCTCTAAAATATTATTCGCAACCAGGGTTCATTGACTGTTTCGGTGTGGTACCACATTACTACGTGGTCCAAGCCAGAAAAATGCCAGGATCTGAACAACAAGTATGCGAAGAATGCGAAAGTATGAGCCAGATGAGGGCAAATCCCAGACCTAACCTAGACATAACCGGCGTTATCCTCTAAAATATTAATCGCAACCAGGTTTAGCTGACAGTTTCGATATGGTACCACATTACTACGTGGTCCAAGCCGGAAAAAGGCCAGGATCTGGCCAACAAGAATGCGAAAAATGCGAAAGTACGAGCCAGTTGAGGGCAAATACCAGACCTAACCGAGACATTACCGGCGTTATCGTATAATATATTAATCGCAACCAGGTTTAATTGCCTGTTTCGGTGTGGTACCGCATTACTACGTGATCCAAACCAGAAAAAGCCCAGGATCTGGCCAACAAGTAATGCGAAAAGCGCGAATGTATGAGCCAGAAGATTGCAAAACCGGAACTAACCCAGACATAACCAGCGTTATCCTCTAAAATATTATTGGCAACCAGGGTTAATTGACTGTTTCGGTGTGGTACCACATTACTACGTGGTCCAAGCCAGAAAAAGGCCAGGATCTGGCCAAGAAGTATGCGAGAAATGCGAATGTACGAGCCAAATGATTGCAAATCCCAGACCTAACCGAGACATAACCGGCGTTATCCTCTAAAATATTAATCGCAACCAGGTTTCATTGACTGTTTCGGTGTGGTACCGCGTTACTACGTGATCCAAACCAGAAAAAAGCCAGGATCTGGACAACAACTACGCGAAAACGCGAAAGTACGAGCCAGATGTGGGCAAATACCAGACCTACCCCAGACATAACCGGCGTTATCCTCTAAAATATTAATCGGAACCTGGTTTTATTGACTGTTTCAGTGTGGTACCACATTGCTACGGGATCCAAACCTGAAAAAACCCAGGATCTGGCCAACAACTATGCGAAAAATGCGAAAGTACGTGCCAGATGAGGGCAAATACCAGACCTAACCCAGACATAACCGGCGTTATCCTCTAAAGTGTTAATCGAAACCAGGTTTAATAGACTGTTTCGGTGTGGAACCACATTACTACGGGATCCAAACCAGAAAAATCTCAGGATCTGGCCAGCAAGTAATGCGAAAAATGCGAAAGTATGAGCCAGATGAGGGCAAATCCCAGACCTAACCTAGACATAACCGGCGTTATCCTCTAAAATATTAATCGCAACCAGGTTTAGCTGACGGTTTGGGTGTGGTACCACACTACTACGTGGTCCAATCCGGAAAAAGGCCAGGATCTGGCCAACAAGAATGCGAAAAATGCGAAAGTACGAGCCAGATGAGGGCAAATACCAGACCTAACCGAGACATTACCGGCGTTATCCTATAATATATTAATCGCAACCAGGTTTAATCGCCTCTTTCGGTGTGGTACCGCATTACTACGTGATCCAAACCAGAAAAAGCCCAGGATCTGGCCAACAAGTAATGCGAAAAATGCGAAAGTATGAGCCAGATGTGGACAAATCCCAGAGCTACTCGAGACATAGCCGGCGTTATCCTCTAAAATATTAATCGCAACCAGGTTTAATTGACTGTTTCAGTGTGGCAACACATTACTACGTGATCCAAACCAGAAAAAGCCCAGGATCCGGCCAACAAGAATGCGAAAAATGCGAAAGTACGAGCCAGATGAGGGCAAATACCAGACCTAACCGAGACATTACCGGCGTTATCCTATAATATATTAATCGCAACCAGGTTTAATCGCCTCTTTCGGTGTGGTACCGCATTACTACGTGATCCAAACCAGAAAAAGCCCAGGATCTGGCCAACAAGTAATGCGAAAAATGCGAAAGTATGAGCCAGATGAGGGCAAATCCCAGACCTAACCTAGACATAACCGGCGTTATCCTCTAAAATATTAATCGCAACCAGGTTTAGCTGACGGTTTGGGTGTGGTACCACACTACTACGTGGTCCAATCCGGAAAAAGGCCAGGATCTGGCCAACAGGTATGCGAAAAATGCGAAAGTACGTGCCAGATGAGGGTAAATACCAGACCTAACCTAGACATAACCGGCCTTATCCTCTAAAATATTAATCGGAACCAGGATTATTTGACTGTTTCAGTGTGGTACCACATTACTGCCATGCCAAGGCCAGAAAAAGGCCAGGATCTGGCCAACAAGTATGCGAAAAACGCGAAAGTATGAGCCAGAAGATTGCAAAACCGGAACTAACCCAGACATAACCAGCATTATCCTCTAAAATATTATTCGCAACCAGGGTTAATTGACTGTTTCGGTGTGGTACCACATTACTACGTGGTCCAAGCCAGAAAAAGGCCAGGATCTGGTCAAAAAGTATGCGAGAAATGCGAATGTACGAGCCAAATGATTGCAAATCCCAGATCTAACCGAGACATAACCGGCGTTATCCTGTAAAATATTAATCGCAACCAGGTTTCATTGACTGTTTCGGTGTGGTACCGCATTACTACCTGGTCGAAGCCAGAAAGAGGCCAGGATCTGAACAACAAGTATGCGAAAAATGCGAAAGTACGAGCCAGATGATTGCTAATACCAGAACTAACCCAAACGTAACCAGCGTTATCCTCCAAACTATTAATCGGAACCAGCTATTATTGACTGTTTCAGTGTGGTACCACAGTACTACGTGATCCAAACCAGAAAAAACCCAGGATCTGCCCAACAAGTACGCGAAAAACGCGAAAGTATGAGCCAGATGATTGCAGATACCAGAACTAACCCAAACATAACCAGCGTTATCCTCCAAAATATTAATCGCAACCTGGTTTAATTGACTGTTTCGGTGTGGAACCACATTACTACGTGATCCAAACCAGAAAAAAACCAGGATCTGCCCAACAAGTATGCGAAAAACGCGAAAGTATGAGCCAGATGAATGCAAATACCAGAACTATACCAGACATAACCAGCGTTATCCTCTAAAATATTACTCGCAACCAGATTTAATTGACTGTTTCGGTTTGGTACCACATTACTACGTGGTCCAAGCCAGAAAAAGGCCAGGATCTGGCCAACAAGTATGCGAAAATCGCGAAAGTATGAGCCAGAAGATTGCAAAACCGGAACTAACCCAGACATAACCAGCGTTATCCTCTGAAATATTAATCGCAACCAGGTTTAATTGACTGTTTCGGTGTGGAACCACATTACTGCCATGTCAAAGCCAGAAAAAGGCCAGGATCTGGCCAACAAGTATGCGAAAAACGCGAAAGTATGAGCCACAAGATTGCAAATACCGGAACTAACCCAGACATAACCAGCGTTATCCTCTAAAATATTATTCGCAACCAGGGTTCATTGACTGTTTCGGTGTGGTACCACATTACTACGTGGTCCAAGCCAGAAAAATGCCAGGATCTGAACAACAAGTATGCGAAGAATGCGAAAGTATGAGCCAGATGAGGGCAAATCCCAGACCTAACCTAGACATAACCGGCGTTATCCTCTAAAATATTAATCGCAACCAGGTTTAGCTGACAGTTTCGATATGGTACCACATTACTACGTGGTCCAAGCCGGAAAAAGGCCAGGATCTGGCCAACAAGAATGCGAAAAATGCGAAAGTACGAGCCAGTTGAGGGCAAATACCAGACCTAACCGAGACATTACCGGCGTTATCGTATAATATATTAATCGCAACCAGGTTTAATTGCCTGTTTCGGTGTGGTACCGCATTACTACGTGATCCAAACCAGAAAAAGCCCAGGATCTGGCCAACAAGTAATGCGAAAAGCGCGAATGTATGAGCCAGAAGATTGCAAAACCGGAACTAACCCAGACATAACCAGCGTTATCCTCTAAAATATTATTGGCAACCAGGGTTAATTGACTGTTTCGGTGTGGTACCACATTACTACGTGGTCCAAGCCAGAAAAAGGCCAGGATCTGGCCAAGAAGTATGCGAGAAATGCGAATGTACGAGCCAAATGATTGCAAATCCCAGACCTAACCGAGACATAACCGGCGTTATCCTCTAAAATATTAATCGCAACCAGGTTTCATTGACTGTTTCGGTGTGGTACCGCGTTACTACGTGATCCAAACCAGAAAAAAGCCAGGATCTGGACAACAACTACGCGAAAACGCGAAAGTACGAGCCAGATGTGGGCAAATACCAGACCTACCCCAGACATAACCGGCGTTATCCTCTAAAATATTAATCGGAACCTGGTTTTATTGACTGTTTCAGTGTGGTACCACATTGCTACGGGATCCAAACCTGAAAAAACCCAGGATCTGGCCAACAACTATGCGAAAAATGCGAAAGTACGTGCCAGATGAGGGCAAATACCAGACCTAACCCAGACATAACCGGCGTTATCCTCTAAAGTGTTAATCGAAACCAGGTTTAATAGACTGTTTCGGTGTGGAACCACATTACTACGGGATCCAAACCAGAAAAATCTCAGGATCTGGCCAGCAACTATGCGAAAAATGCGAAAGTACGTGCCAGATGAGGGCAAATACCAGACCTAACCCAGACATAACCGGCGTTATCCTCCAAAGTGTTCAATGAAACCAGGTTTAATAGACTGTTTCGGTGTGGAACCACATTACTACGGGATCCAAACCAGAAAAATCCCAGGATCTGGCCAGCAACTATGCGAAGAACGCGAAAGTACGATCCAGTTGAGGGCAAATACCAGACCTAACCCAGACATAACCGGCGTTATACTCAAAAATAGTTATCGCAACCAGGTTTAATTGACTGTTTCGGTGTGGCACCGCGTTACTACGTGATCCAAACTAGAAAAAGGCCAGGATCTGGCCAACAAGTATGCGAAAAATGCGAAGGTGCGAGCCAGATGAGGGCAAATACCAGACCTATCCCAGACATAACCGGCGTTATCCTCTAAAATATTAATCGGACCCAGGTTTAATTGACTGTTTCAGTGTGGTACCACTTTACTACGTGGTCCAAACCGCAAAAAGGCCAGGATCTGGCCAACAAGTATGCGAAAAAAGCGAAAGTACGAGCCAGATGAGGGCTGACACCAGACCTAACCGAGACATTACCGGCGTTATCCTCTAAAATATTAATCGGACCCAGGTTTAATTGACTGTTTCAGTGTGGTACCACTTTACTACGTGGTCCAAGCCGCAAAAAGGCCAGGATCTGGCCAACAAGTATGCGAAAAAAGCGAAAGTACGAGCCAGATGAGGGCTAACACCAGACCTAACCGAGACATAACCGGCGTTATCCTCTAAAATATTAATCGCAACCAGGTTTAATTGATTGTTTCGGTGTGGAACCACATTACTACGGGATCCAAACCAGAAAAATCCCAGGATCTGGCCAGCAACTATGCGAAAAATGCGAAAGTACGTGCCAAATGAGGGCAAATACCAGACCTAACCTAGACATAACCGGCGTTATACTCAAAAATAGTTATCGCAACCAGGTATAATTGACTGTTTCGGTGTGGTACCACTTTACTACGTGGTCCAAGCCGCAAAAAGGCCAGGATCTGGCCAACAAGTATGCGAAAAAAGCGAAAGTACGTGCCAGATGAGGGCAAATACCAGACCTAACCCAGACATAACCGGCGTTATCCTCTAAAGTGTTAATCGAAACCAGGTTTAATAGACTGTTTCGGTGTGGAACCACATTACTACGGGATCCAAACCAGAAAAATCCCAGGATCTGGCCAGGAACTATGCGAAAAATGCGAAAGTACGTGCCAAATGAGGGCAAATACCAGACCTAACCCAGACATAACCGGCGTTATACTCAAAAATAGTTATCGCAACCAGGTATAATTGACTGTTTCGGTGTGGAACCACATTACTACGGGATCCAAACCAGAAAAATCCCAGGATCTGGCCAACAAGTATGCGAAAAAAGCGAATGTACGAGCCCGATGAGGGCTAGGACCAGACCTAACCGAGACATAACCGGCGTTATCCTCTAAAATATTAATCGGACCCAGGTTTAATTGACTGTTTCAGTGTGGTACCACTTTACTACGTGGTCCAAGCCAGAAAAAGGCCAGGGTCTGGCCAACAAGTATGCGAAAAATGCGAAAGTACGAGCCAGATGAGGGTAAATACCAGACCTAACCCAGACATAACCGGCGTTATCCTCTAAAATGTTAATCGGACCCAGTTTTAATTGACTGTTTCAGTGTGGCACCACGTTACTACGTGGTCCAAGCCGCAAAAAGGCCAGGATCTGGCCAACAAGTATGCGAAAAAAGCGATAGTACGAGCCAGATGAGGGCTAACACCAGACCTAACCGAGACATAACCGGCGTTATCCTCTAAAATATTAATCGCAACCAGGTTTAATTGATTGTTTCGGTGTGGAACCACATTACTACGGGATCCAAACCAGAAAAAAGCCAGGATCTGGCCAACAACTATGCGAAAAACGCAAAAGTACGAGCCAGATGAGGGTAAATACCAGACCTAACCCAGACATAACCAGCGTTATCCTCTAAAATACTTATCGGAACCAGCTTCTATTGACTGTTTCAGTGTGGTACCACATTACTAGGTGATCCAAACCAGAAAAGGGCCAGGATCTGGCCAACAAGTGTGCGAAAAACGCGAAACTATGAGCCAGATGATTGCAAATACCAGAACTGACACAGACATAACCAGCGTTATCCTGTAAAATACTAATCGGAACCAGCTTTTATTGACAGTTTCAGTGTGGTACCACATTACTACGGGATCCAAACCAGAAAATACTCAGGATCTGGCCAACAACTATGCGAAAAACGCAAAAGTACGAGACAGATGACGGGAAATCCTAGAACTAACCGAGACATAACCGGCGTTATCCTCTAAAATATTTATCGCAAACAGGTTTAATTGACTGTTTCAGTGTGGTACCACTTTACTACGTGATCCAAACCAGAAAAAGGCCAGGATCTGGCCAAGAAGTATGCGAAAAATGGGAAAGTACGAGCCAGATGATGGCAAATACCAGACCTAACCCAGACATCACCGGCGTTATCGACTAAAATATTAATCGCAGCCAGGTTTAGTTGACCGTTTCAGTGTGGAACCACATTACTACGGGATCCAAACCTGAAAAAACCCAGGATCTGGCCAACAACTATGCGAAAAATGCGAAAGTACGTGCCAGATGAGGGCAATTACCAGGCCTAACCCAGACATAACTGGCGTTATCCTCTAAAGTGTTAATCGAAACCAGGCTTAATAGACTGTTTCGGTGTGGAACCACATTACTACGGGATCCAAACCAGAAAAATCCCAGGATCTGGCCAGCAACTATGCGAAAAACGCGAAAGTACGATCCAGTTGAGGGCAAATACCAGACCTAACCCAGACATAACCGGCGTTATCCTCTAAAATATTAATCGGACCCAGGTTTAATTGACTGTTTCAGTGTGGTACCACATTACTACGTGGTCCAAGCCGCAAAAAGGCCAGGATCTGGCCAACAAGTATGCGAAAAAAGCGAAAGTACGAGTCAGAAGAGGGCTAATACCAGACCTAACCGAGACATAATCGGCGTTATCCTCTAAAATATTAATCGGACCCAGGTTTAATTGACTGTTTCAGTGTTATACCACTTTACTACGTGGTCCAAGCCAGAAAAAGGCCAGGGTCTGCCCAACAAGTATGCGAAGAATGCGAAAGTACGAGACAGATGAGGGCAAATACCAGACCTAACCGAGACGTAACCGGCGTTATCCTCTAAAATATTAATCGCGACAATGTTTAGTTGACTGTTTCGGCGTGGTACCGCATTACTACGGGATCCAAACCAGAAAAAGCCCAGGATCTGGCCAAAAAGTAATGCGAAAAATGCGAAAGTATGAGCCAGATGAGGGCAAATCCCAGACCTAACCTAGACATAACCGGCGTTATCCTCTAAAATATTAATCGCAACCAGGTTTAGCTGACAGTTTCGGTGTGGTACCACATTACTACGTGGTCCAAGCCGGAAAAAGGCCAGGATCTGGCCAACAAGTATGCGAAAAATGCGAAAGTACGTGCCAGATGGGGGTAAATACCAGACCTAACCTAGACATAACCGGCGTTATCCTCTAAAATATTAATCGGAATCAGGATTATTTTTCTGTTTCAGTGTGGTACCACATTACTGCCATGTCAAGGCCAGAAAAAGGTCAGGATCTGGCCAACAAGTATGCGAAAAATGCGAAAGTACGTGCCAGATGAGGGCAAATACCAGACCTAACCCAGACATAACCTGCGTTATCCTCTCAAATATTAATCGGAACCAGGTTTAATTGACTGTTTCAGTGTGGTACCACATTACTGCCATGTCAAAGCCAGAAAAAGGCCAGGATCTGGCCAACAAGTATGCGAAAAACGCGAAAGTATGAGCCAGAAGATTGTAAATACCGGAACTAAACCAGACGTAACCAGCGTTATCCTCTAAAATATTATTCGCAACCAGGGTTAATTGACTGTTTCGGTGTGGTACCACATTACTACGTGGTCCAAGCCAGAGAAAGGCCAGGATCTGAACAACAAGTATGCGAAGAATGCGAAAGTACGAGCCACATGATTGCTAATACCAGACCTAACCGAGACGTAACCGGCGTTATCCTCTAAAATATTAATCGCAACAATGTTTAGTTGACTGTTTCGGCGTGGTACCGCATTACTACGGGATCCAAACCAGAAATATCCCTGGATCTGGCCAACAAGTATGCGAAAAATGCGAAAGTATGTGCCTGATGATTGCAAATACCAGAACTAACCCAAACATAACCAGCGTTATCCTCCAAAATATTAATCGCAACCAGGTTTAATTGACTGTTTCGGTGTGGAACCACATAACGACGGGATCCAAACCACAAAAAACCCGAGATCTGGCCAACAAATAAGCGAAAAATGCGAAAGTACGAGTCTGATGAGGGCAAATCCCAGACCTAACCGAGACATTACCGGCGTTATCCTCTAAAATATTAATCGCAACCAGGTTTAATTGACTGTATCGTTGTGGAACCACATTACTACGGGATCCAAACCAGAAGAAACCCAGGATCTGGCCAACAAGTATGCGAAAAATGTGAAAGTATGTGCCAGATGATGGCAAATACCAGAACTAACCCAGACATAACCAGCGTTATCCTCTAAAATATTTGTCGGAACCAGCTTCTATTAACTGTTTCAGTGTGGTACCACATTAGTACGGGATCCAAACGAGAAAAAACCCACGATTTGGGCAACAAATATGCGAAAAACTCGAATGTACGAGCCTGATGAGGGCAAATACCAGACCTATCCCAGACATAACCGGCGTTATCCTCTAAAGTGTTAATCGAAACCAGGCTTAATAGACTATTTCGGTGTGGAACCGCATTACTACGGGATCCAAACCAGAAAAATCCCAGGATCTGGCCAGCAACTATGCGAAAAACGCGAAAGTACGATCCAGTTGAGGGCAAATACCAGACCTAACCCAGACATAACCGGCGTTATACTCCAAAATAGTTATCGCAACCAGGTTTAATTGACTGTTTCGGTGTGGCACCGCGTTACTACGTGATCCAAACCAGAAAAAGGCCAGGATCTGGCCAACAAGTATGCGAAAAATGTGAAGGTACGAGCCAGATGAGGGCAAATACCAAACCTAACCCAGACATAACCGGCGTTGTCCTCTAAAATATTAATCGCACCCAGGATTAATTGACTGTTTCAGTGTGGTACCACTTTACTACGTGGTCCAAGCCAGAAAAAGGCCAGGGTCTGGCCAACAAGTATGCGAAAAATGTGAAAGTACGAGCCAGATGAGGGTAAATACCAGACCTAACCCAGACATAACCGGCGTTATCCTCTAAAATATTAATCGGTCCCAGGTTTAATTGACTGTTTCAGTGTGGTACCACATTACTACGTGGTCCAAGCCGGGAAAAGGCCAGAATCTTGCCAACAAGTATGCGAAAAAAGCGAAAGAACGAGCTAGATGATGGCAAATACCAGACCTAACCCAGACATCAACGGCGTTATCCTCTAAAATACTAATCGCAGCCAGGTTTAGTTGACCGTTTCAGTGTGGAACCACATTACTACGGGATCCAAACCTGAAAAAACCCAGGATCTGGCCAACAACTATGCGAAAAATGCGAAAGTACGTGCCAGATGAGGGCAATTACCAGACCTAACCCAGACATAACCGGCGTTATCCTCTAAAGTGTTAATCGAAACCAGGCTTAATAGACTGTTTCGGTGTGGAACCACATTACTACGGGATCCAAACCAGAAAAATCCCAGGATCTGGCCAGCAACTATGCGAAAAACGCGAAAGTACGATCCAGTTGAGGCCAAATACCAGACCTAACCCAGACATAACCGGCGTTATACTCCAAAATAGTTATCGCAACCAGGTTTAATTGACTGTTTCGGTGTGGCACCGCGTTACTACGTGATCCAAACCAGAAAAAGGTCAGGATCTGGCCAACAAGTATGCGAAAAATGTGAAGGTACGAGCCAGATGAGGGCAAATACCAAACCTAACCCAGACATAACCGGCGTTATCCTCTAAAATATTAATCGCACCCAGGTTTAATTGACTGTTTCAGTGTGGTACCACTTTACTACGTGGTCCAAGCCAGAAAAAGGCCAGGGTCTGGCCAACAAGTATGCGAAAAATGCGAAAGTACGAGCCAGATGAGGGTAAATACCAGACCTAACCCAGACATAACCGGCGTTATCCTCTAAAATATTAATCGGACCCAGGTTTAATTGACTGTTTCAGTGTGGTACCACATTACTACGTGGTCCAAGCCGCAAAAAGGCCAGAATCTTGCCAACAAGTATGCGAAGAATGCGAAAGTACGAGACAGATGAGGGCAAATACCAGACCTAACCGAGACGTAACCGGCGTTATCCTCTAAAATATTAATCGCAACAATGTTTAGTTGACTGTTTCGGCGTGGTACCGCATTACTACGGGATCCAAACCAGAAAAGGCCCAGGATCTGGCCAACAAGTAATGCGAAAAATGCGAAAGTATGAGCCAGATGAGGGCAAATCCCAGACCTAACCTAGACATAACCGGCGTTATCCTCTAAAATATTAATCGCAAGCAGGTTTAGCTGACAGTTTCGGTGTGGTACCACATTACTACGTGGTCCAAGCCGGAAAAAGGCCAGGATCTTGCCAACTAGTAGGCGAAACATGCGAAGGTACGAGCCAGATGATTGCAAATGCCAGAACTAACCCAGACATAACCGGCGTTATCCTCTAAAATATTAATCGCAACCAGGTTTAATTGACAGTTACGGTGTGGTACCGCATTACTACGTGATCCAAACCAGAAAAAGCCCGGGATCCGGCCAACAAGTATGCGAAAAATGCGAAAGAACGAGCCAGATGATTGCAAATACCAGAACTAACCCAAACATAACCAGCGTTATCCTCCAAAATAATCATCGCAACCAGGTTTAATTGACTGCTTCGGTGTGGAACCACATTACGACGGGATCCAAACCTCAAAAAACCCAAGATCTGGCCAACAAGTACGCGAAAATTGCGAAAGTATGAGCCAGATGATTGCAAATACCAGAACTAACCCAGACATAACCAGCGTTATCCTCTAAAATACTAATCGGAACTAGCTTTTATTGACTGTTTCAGTGTGGTACCGCATTAGTACGTGATCCAAACCAGAAAAAGGCCGGGATCTGGCCAACAAGTATGCGAAAAATGCGAAAGTACGAGCCAGATTAGGGCAAATACCAGACCTAACCTAGACATAACCGGCGTTATCCTCTAAAATATTAATCGCAACCAGGTTTAATTGACTGTTTCGCTGTAGGACCACATTACTACGTAAAACAAACCAGAAAAATCCAGGATCCGTCCTACAAGTATGCGAAATCGCGAAAGTACGAGCCAGATGAGGGCAAACACCAGACCTAACCCAGACATAACCGGCGTTATCCTCTAAAATATTAATCGGAACCAGGTTTAATTGACTGTTTCAGTGTGGTACCAAATTACTGCGTGGTCCAAGCTAGAAAAAGGCCAGGATCTGGCCAACAAGTATGCGAAAAATGCGAAAGTACGAGCCAGATGAGGGCAAATCCCAGACCTAACCGAGACATAACCAGCGTTATCCTCTAAAATAATAATCGCAACCAGGTTTAATTGACTGCTTCGGTGTGGTACCGCATTACTACGTGATCCAAACCAGAAAAAGCCCAGGATCTTGCCAACAAGTAGGCGAAAAATGCGAAGGTACGAGCCACATGAGGGCAAATCCCAGACCTAACCGAGACATAACCGGCGTTATCCTCCAAAATATTAATCGCAACCAGGTTTAATTGACTGTTACGTTGTGGTACGAACATTACAACGAGATCCAAACCAGAAAAAGCCCAGGATCTTGCCAACAAGTAGGCGAAAAATGCGAAGGTACGAGCCAGATGATTGCAAATACCAGAACTAACCCAGACATAACCGGTGTTATCCTCTAAAATACTAATGCGAACCAGCTTTTATTGACTGTTTCAGTGTGGTACCACATTACTACGTGGTCCAAACCAGAAAAAGCCCAGGATCTGGCCAACAAGTATGCGAAAAATGCGAAAGTACGAGCCAGATGATTGCAAATACCAGAACTATCCCAGACATAACCAGCGTTATCCACTAAAATACTAATCGGAACTAGCTTTTATTGACTGTTTCAGTGTGGTACCGCATTAGTACGTGATCCAAACCAGAAAAAGCCCGGGATCTGGCCAACAAGTATGCGAAAAATGCGAAAGTACGAGCCAGATTAGGGCAAATACCAGACCTAACCTAGACATAACCGGCCTTATCCTCTAAAATATTAATCCCAACCAGGTTTAATTGACTGTTTCGCTGTAGGACCACATTACTACGTGAAACAAACGACAAAAAGCCCAGGATCTGGCCAACAAGTATGCGAAAAATGCGAAAGTACGAGCCAGATGAGGGCAAATCCCAGACCTAACCGAGACATAACCAGCGTTATCCTCTAAAATAATAATCGCAACCAGGTTTAATTGACTGCTTCGGTGTGGTACCGCATTACTACGTGATCCAAACCAGAAAAAGCCCAGGATCTTGCCAACAAGTAGGCGAAAAATGCGAAGGTACGAGCCACATGAGGGCAAATCCCAGACCTAACCGAGACATAACCGGCGTTATCCTCCAAAATATTAATCGCAACCAGGTTAAATTGACTGTTACGTTGTGGTACCGCATTACAACGAGATCCAAACCAGAAAAAGCCCAGGATCTTGCCAACAAGTAGGCGAAAAATGCGAAGGTACGAGCCAGATGATTGCAAATACCAGAACTAACCCAGACATAACCGGTGTTATCCTCTAAAATACTAATGCGAACCAGCTTTTATTGACTGTTTCAGTGTGGTACCACATTACTACGTGGTCCAAACCAGAAAAAGCCCAGGATCTGGCCAACAAGTATGCGAAAAATGCGAAAGCACGAGCCAGATGATTGCAAATACCAGAACTAACCCAGACATAACCAGCGTTATCCACTAAAATACTAATCGGAACTAGCTTTTATTGACTGTTTCAGTGTGGTACCGCATTAGTACGTGATCCAAACCAGAAAAAGCCCGGGATCTGGCCAACAAGTATGCGAAAAATGCGAAAGTACGAGCCAGATTAGGGCAAATACCAGACCTAACCTAGACATAACCGGCGTTATCCTCTAAAATATTAATCCCAACCAGGTTTAATTGACTGTTTCGCTGTAGGACCACATTACTACGTGAAACAAACGACAAAAAGCCCAGGATCTGGCCAACAAGTATGCGAAAAATGCGAAAGTACGAGCCAGATGAGGGCAAATCCCAGACCTAAACGAGACATAAACGGCGTTATCCTCTAAAATATTAATCGCAACCAGGTTTAATTGAATGTTTCGGTGTTGCACACAATTACTACGCGCTCGAAACCAGAAAAAGGCCAGGATCTGGCCAACAAGTATACGAAAAATGCGAAAGTACGAGCCCGATGAGGGCAAATACCAGACCTAACCCAGACATAACCGGCGTTATCCTCTAAAATATTAATCGGAACCAGGTTTAATTGGCTGTTTCAGTGTGGTACCAAATTACTACGTGGTCGAAGCCAGAAAAAGGCCAGGATCTGGCCAACAAGTATGCGAAAAATGCGAAAGTACGAGCCAGATGAGGGCAAATCCCAGACCTAACCGAGACATAACCACCGTTATCCTCTAAGATATTAATCGCAACCAGGTTTAATTGACTGTTTCTGTGTGGTATCTCATTACTACGGGATCCAAACCAGAAAAAGCCCAGGATCTTGCCAACAAGTAGGCGAAAAATGCGAAGGTACGAGCCAGATGATTGCAAATACCAGTACGAACCCAGACATAACCGGTGTTATCCTCTAAAATACTAATGCGAACCAGCTATTATTGACTGTTTCAGTGTGGTACCACATTACTACGTGGTCGAAACCAGAAAAAGCCCAGGATCTGACCAACAAGTATGCGAAAAATGCGAAAGTACGAGCCAGATGATTGCAAATACCAGAACTAACCCAGACATAACCAGCGTTATCCACTAAAATACTAATCGGAACCAGGTTTAATTGACTGTATCGGTGTGGTACGGCTTTACTACGTGATCCAAACCAGAAAAAGCCCAGGATCTTGCCAACAAGTAGGCGAAAAATGCTAAGGTACGAGCCAGATGAGGGTAAATACCAGACCTAACCCAGACATGACCGGCGTTATCCACCAAAATATTAATCGGAACCAGGTTTAATTGGCTGTTTCGGTCTGGTACCGCATTAGTACGTGATCCAAGCCAGAAAAAGGCCAGGATCTGGCCAACAAGTATGCGAAAAATGCGAAAGTACGAGCCAGATGAGGGCAAATACAAGACCTAACCCAGACATAACCGGCGTTATCCTATAAAATATTAATCGGTACCAGGTTTAATTGACTATTTCAGTGTGATACCACATTAATATGCGGTCCAAGCCAGAAAAAGGCCAGGATCTGGCCAACAAGTATGCGAAAAATGCGAAAGTACGAGCCAGATGATTGCAAATGCCAGAACTAACCCATACATAACAGGCGTTATCCTCTAAAATACTAATCGGAAACAGCTTTTATTGACTGCTTCAGTGTGGTACCACATTACTACGTGATCCAGACCAGAAAAAGCCCAGGATCTGGCCAACTAGTATGCGAGAAATGCGAAAGTACGAGCCAGATGATTGCAAATACCAGAACTAACCCAAACATAACCAGCGTTATCCTCCAAAATATTCAGCGCAACCAGGTTTAATTGACTGCTTCGGTGTGGAACCACATTACGACGGGATCCAAACCACAAAAAACCAAAGATCTGGCCAACAAGTACGCGAAAATTGCGAAAGTATGAGCCAGATTATTGCAAATACCTGAACCAACCCAGACATAACCAGCGTTATCCTCTAAAATATTAATGGGAACCAGGTTTAATTGACTGTTTCAGTGTGTTACCACATTACTACGTGATCCAAACTAGAAAAAGCCCAGGATCTGGCCAACTAGTATGCGAAAAATGAGAAAGTACGAGCCAGATGAGGGCAAATACCAGACCTAACACAGACATAACCGGCGTTATCCACTAAAATATAAATCGGAACCAGGTTTAATTGACTGTTTCAGTGTGGTACCAAATTACTACGCGGTCTGAGCCAGAAAGAGGCCAGGATCTGGCCAACAAGTATGCGAAAAATGCGAAGTACGAGACAGATGGGGGCAAATCCCAGACCTAACCGAGACATAAACGGCGTTATCCTCTAAATGATTAATCGCAACCAGGTTTTATTGAAAGTTTCGGTGTTGCACCGCATTACTACGTGGTCCAAACCAAAAAAAGGCCAGGATCTGGCCAACAGGTACGCGAAAATTGCGAAAGTATGAGCCAGACGATTGCAAATACCTGAACTAACCCAGACATAACCAGCGCTATCCTCTAAAATATTAATCGGAACCAGGTTTAATTGACTGTTTCGGTGTGGTACCGCATTACTACGTGATCCAAACCAGAAAAAGGCCTGGATCTGGCCAACAAGTATTGGAAAAATGCGAAAGTACGAGCCAGAAGAGGGCAAATACCAGACCTAACCCAGACATAACAGGCGTTATCCTTTAAAATATTAACCGGAACGAGGTTTAATTGGCTGTTTCGGTCTGGTACCGCATTAGTACGTGATCCAAACCAGAAAAGGGCCGGGATCTGGCCAACAAGTATACGAAAAATGCGAAAGTACGAGCCAGATGAGGGCAAATACCAGACCTAACCTAGACTTAACCGGCGTTATCCTCTAAAATATTAATCGGAACCAGGTTTAATTGGCTGTTTCGGTCTGGTATCTCATTACTACGTGATCCAAACCAGAAAAGGGCCGGGATCTGGCCAACAAGTAGGCGGAAAATGCGAAAGCACGAGCCAGATGATTGCAAATACCAGAACTAACCCAAACATAACCAGCGTTATCCTCCAAAATATTCATCGCAACCAGGTTTAATTGACTGCTTCGGTGTGGAACAACATTACGACGGGATCCAAACCACAAAAAACCAAATATCTGGCCAACAAGTACGCGAAAATTGCGAAAGTATGGGCCAGATTATTGCAAATACCTGAACCAACCCAGACATAACCAGCGTTATCCTCTAAAATATTAATGGGAACCAGGCTTAATTGATTGTTTCAGTGTGGTACCTCATGACTACGTGGTCCAAGCCAGGAAGAGGCCAGGATCTGGCCAACAAGTAATCGAAAAATGCGAAAGTACGAGCCAGATGAGGGCAAATACAAAACATACCCCAGACATAACCGGCGTTATCCTCTAAAATATTAATCGGAACCAGGTTTAATTGACTGTTTCGGTGTGGTACGGCTTTACTACGTGATCCAAACCAGAAAAAGGCCAGGATGTGGCCAACAAGTATGCGAAAAATGCGAAAGTACGAGCCAGATGAGGGCAAATACCAGACCTAACACAGACATAACCGGCGTTATCCACTAAAATATTAATCGGAACCAGGTTTAATTGACTGTTTCAGTGTGATACCACATTAATATGCGGTCCAAGCCAGAAAAAGGCCAGGATCTGGCCAACAAGTATGCGAAAAATGCGAAAGTACGAGCCAGATGATTGCAAATGCCAGAACTAACCCATACATAACCGGCGTTATCCTCTAAAATACTATTCGGAAACAGCTTTTATTGACTGCTTCAGTGTGGTACCACATTACTACGTGATCCAGACCAGAAAAAGCCCAGGATCTGGCCAACTAGTATGCGAGAAATGCGAAAGTACGAGCCAGATGATTGCAAATACCAGAGCTAACCCAGACATAACCGGCGTTATCCACTAAAATATAAATCGGAACCAGGTTTGATTGACTGTTTCTGTGTGGTACCAAATTACCACGTGATCCAAACTAGAAAAAGCCCAGGATCTGGCCAACTAGTATGCGAAAAATGAGAAAGTACGAGCCAGATGAGGGCAAATACCAGACCTAACACAGACATAACCGGCGTTATCCTATAAAATATTAATCGGTACCAGGTTTAATTGACTGTTTCAGTGTGATACCACATTAATATGCGGTCCAAGCCAGAAAAAGGCCAGGATCTGGCCAACAAGTATGCGAAAAATGCGAAAGTACGAGCCAGATGATTGCAAATGCCAGAACTAACCCAAACATAACCAGCGTTATCCTCCAAAATATTCAGCGCAACCAGGTTTAATTGACTGCTTCGGTGTGGAACCACATTACGACGGGATCCAAACCACAAAAAACCAAAGATCTGGCCAACAAGTACGCGAAAATTGCGAAAGTATGAGCCAGATTATTGCAAATACCTGAACCAACCCAGACATAACCAGCGTTATCCTCTAAAATATTAATGGGAACCAGGTTTAATTGACTGTTTCAGTGTGGTACCACATTACTACGTGATCCAAACTAGAAAAAGCCCAGGATCTGGCCAACTAGTATGCGAAAAATGAGAAAGTACGAGCCAGATGAGGGCAAATACCAGACCTAACCCAGACATAACCGGCGTTATCCTCTAAAATATTAATCGCAGCTAGGTTTAATTGACAGCTTCGGTGTGGTACCGCATTACTACGTGATCCAAACCAGAAAAACCCCAGGATCTTGCCAACAAGTATGCGAAAAATGCGAAGTACGAACAGATGAGGGTAAATACCAGACCTAACCCAGACATAACCGGCGTTATCCTCTAAAGTGTTAATCGAAACCAGGCTTAACAGACTGTTTCGGTGTGGAACCACATTACTACGGGATCCAAACCAGAAAAATCCCAGGATCTGGCCAGCAACTATGCGAAAAATGCGAAAGTACGAGCCAGAAGAGGGCAAGTACCAGACCTAACCCAGACATAACCGGCGTTATACTCCAAAATAGTTATCGCAACCAGGTTTAATTGACTGTTTCGGTGTGGCACCGCGTTACTACGTGATCCAAACCAGAAAAAGGCCAGGATCTGGCCAACAAGTATGCGAAAAATGCGATAGTACGAGCCAGAAGAGGGCAAGTACCAGACCTAACCCAGACATAACAGGCGTTATCCTCTAAAATATTAATCGGAACCAGGTTTAATTGGCTGTTTCGGTCTGGTACCGCATTAGTACGTGATCCAAACCAGAAAAGGGCCGGGATCTGGCCAACAAGTATGCGAAAAATGCGAAAGTACGAGCCAGATGAGGGCAAATACCAGACCTAACCTAGACTTAACCGGCGTTATCCTCTAAAATATTAATCGGAACCAGGTTTAATTGGCTGTTTCGGTCTGGTACCGCATTAGTACGTGATCCAAACCAGAAAAGGGCCGGGATCTGGCCAACAAGTAGGCGAAAAATGCGAGAGCACGAGCCAGATGATTGCAAATACCAGAACTAACCCAAACATAACCAGCGTTATCCTCCAAAATATTCATCGCAACCAGGTTTAATTGACTGCTTCGGTGTGGAACAACATTACGACGGGATCCAAACCACAAAAAACCAAATATCTGACCAACAAGTACGCGAAAATTGCAAAAGTATGGGCCAGATTATTGCAAATACCTGAACCAACCCAGACATAACCAGCGTTAACCTCTAAAATATTAATGGGAACCAGGCTTAATTGATTGTTTCAGTGTGGTACCTCATGACTACGTGGTCCAAGCCAGGAAGAGGCCAGGATCTGGCCAACAAGTAAGCGAAAAATGCGAAAGTACGAGCCAGATGAGGGCAAATACCAGACATACCCCAGACATAACCGGCGTTATCCTCTAAAATATTAATCGGAACCAGGTTTAATTGACTGTTTCGGTGTGGTACGGCTTTACTACGTGATCCAAACCAGAAAAAGGCCAGGATCTGGCCAACAAGTATGCGAAAAATGCGAAAGTACGAGCCAGATGATTGCAAATGCCAGAACTAACCCATACATAACCGGCGTTATCCTCTAAAATATTAAAGGGAACCAGGTTTAATTGACTGTTTCAGTGTGGTACCAAATTACTACGCGGTCTGAGCCAGAAAGAGGCCAGGATCTGGCCAACAAGTATGCGAAAAATGCGAAAGTACGAGCCAGATGATTGCAAATACCAGACCTAACCTAGACATAACCGGCGTTATCCTCTAAAATATTAATCGCAACCAGGTTTTATGGACTGTTTCGGTGTAGAACCACATTACTACGTGATCCAAACCAGAAAAAGCCCAGGATCTTGCCAACAAGTAGGCGAAAAATGCTAAGGTACGAGCCAGATGAGGGTAAATACCAGACCTAACCCAGACATAACCGGCGTTATCCACCAAAATATTAATCGGAACCAGGTTTAATTGACTGTTTCGGTGTGGTACCGCATTACTACGTGATCCAAACCAGAATAAGGCCAGGATCTGGCCAACAAGTATGCGAAAAATGCGAAAGTACGAGCCAGATGAGGGCAAATACCAGACCTAACCCAGACATAACAGGCGTTATCCTCTAAAATATTAATCGGAACCAGGTTTAATTGGCTGTTTCGGTCTGGTAACGCATTAGTACGTGATCCAAACCAGAAAAGGGCCGGGATCTGGCCAACAAGTATGCGAAAAATGCCAAAGTACGAGCCAGATGAGGGCAAATACCAGACATACCCCAGACATAACCGGCGTTATCCTCTAAAATATTAATCGGAACCAGGTTTAATTGACTGTTTCTGTGTGGTACGGCTTTAGTACGTGATCCAAACCAGAAAAAACCCAGGATCTGACCAACAAGTAGGCGATAAATGCGAATATACGAGCCAGATGAGGGCAAATCCCAGACCTAACCAAGACATAACCGGCGTTATCCTCCAAAATATTAATCGCAACCAGGTTTAATTGACTGTTACGGTGTGGTACCGCATTACTACGTGATCCAAACCAGAAAAAGCCCAGGATCTTGCCAACAAGTAGGCGAAAAATGCTAAGGTACGAGCCAGATGAGGGTAAATACCAGACCTAACCCAGACATAACCGGCGTTATCCACCAAAATATTAATCGGAACCAGGTTTAATTGACTGTTTCGGTGTGGTACCGCATTACTACGTGATCCAAACCAGAATAAGGCCAGGATCTGGCCAACAAGAATGCGAAAAATGCGAAAGTACGAGCCAGATGAGGGCAAATACCAGACCTAACCCAGACATAACAGGCGTTATCCTCTAAAATATTAATCGGAACCAGGTTTAATTGGCTGTTTCGGTCTGGTAACGCATTAGTACGTGATCCAAACCAGAAAAGGGCCGGGATCTGGCCAACAAGTATGCGAAAAATGCGAAAGTACGAGCCAGATGAGGGTAAATACCAGACCTAACCCAGACATAACCGGCGTTATCCACCAAAATATTAATCGGAACCAGGTTTAATTGACTGTTTCAGTGTGACACCACATTACTATGCGGTCCAAGCCAGAAAAAGGCCAGGATCTGGCCAACAAGTATGCGAAAAATGCGAAAGTACGAGCCAGATGATGGCAAATACAAGACCTAACCCAGACATAAGCGGCGTCATCCTATAAAATATTAATCGGTACCAGGTTTAATTGACTGTTTCAGTGTGATACCACATTAATATGCGGTCCAAGCCAGAAAGAGGCCAGGATCTGGCCAACAAGTATGCGACAAATGCGAAAATACGAGCCAGATGGCGGCAAATCCCAGACCTAACCTAGACTTAACCGGCGTTATCCTCTAAAATATTAATCGCAACCAGGTTTAATTGTCTGTTTCGGTGTAGAACCACATTACTACGTGATCCAAACCAGAAAAAGCCCAGGATCTGGCCAACAAGTATGCGAAAAATGCGAAAGTACGAGCCAGATGAGGGCAAATACCAGACCTATCCCAGACATAACAGGCGTTATCCTCTAAAATATTAATCGGAACCAGGTTTGATTGGCTGTTTCGGTCTGGTATCGCATTAGTACGTGATCCAAACCAGAAAAGGGCCGGGATCTGGCCAACAAGTATGCGAAAAATGCGAAAGTACGAGCCAGATGAGGGCAAATACCAGACCTAACTTAGACTTAACCGGCGTTATCCTCTAAAATATTAATCGCAACCAGGTTTAATTGTCTGTTTCGGTGTAGAACCACATTACTACGTGATCCAAACCAGAAAAAGCCCAGGATCTGGCCAACAAGTATGCGAAAAATGCGAAAGTACGAGCCAGATGAGGGCAAATACCAGACCTAACCCAGACATAACAGGCGTTATCCTCTAAAATATTAATCGCAACCTGGTTTAATTGACTGTTTCAGTGTGGTACCGCATAACTACGTGATCCAAACCAGGAAAAGGCCAGGATCTGGCCAACAAGTATGCGAGAAATGCTTAAGTACGAGCCAGATGGGGGCAAATCCCAGACCTAACCGAGACATAACCGGCGCTATCCTCTAAAATATTAATCGCAACCAGGTTTAATTGACTGTTTCGGTGTTGCACCGCATTACTACGTGATCCAAACCAGAAAAAGGCCAGGATCTGGCCAACAAGTATGCGAAAAATGCGAAAGTACGAGCCCGATGAGGGCAAATACCAGACCTAACCCAGACATTACCGGCGTTATCCTCTAAAATATTAATCGGAACCAGGTTTAATTGACTGTTTCAGTGTGGTACCAAATTACTACGTGGTCCAAGCCAGAAAAAGGCCAGGATCTGGCCAACAAGTATGGAAAAATGCGAAAGTACGAGCCAGATGAGGGCAAATCCCAGACCTAACCGAGGCATAACCAGCGTTATCCTCCAAAATAGTAATCGCAACCAGGTTTAATTGGCTGTTTCTGTGTGGTATCTCATTACCACGGGATCCAAACCAGAAAAAACCCAGGATCCGGACAACAAGTATGCGAAATCGCGAAAGTATGAGCCAGATAGTTGCAAATACCAGAACTAACCCAGACGTAACCAGCGTTATCCTCTAAAATAGTATTCGGAACCAGCTTCTATTGACAGTTTCAGTGTAGTACCATATTAGCACGTGATCCAAACCAGAAGAAGGCCAGGATCTGGCCAACAAGTATGCGAAAACTGCGAAAGTACGAGCCAGATGATGGTAAATACCAGACCTAACCCAGACATAACCGGCGTTATCCACCAAAATATTAATCGGAACCAGGTTTAATTGACTGTTTCGGAGTGGTACCGCATTGCTACGAGATCCAAACCAGAAAAAGCCCAGGATCTGGCCAACAAGTAGGCGAAAAATGCGAAGGTACGAGCCGGATGATTGCAAATACCAGAACTAACCCAGACATAACCGGCGTTATCCTCTAAAATAAAAATGGGAACCAGCTTTTATTGACTGTTTCAGTGTGGTACCACAATACTACATGGTCCAAACTTGAAAAGCCCAGGATCTGGCCAACAAGTATGCGAAAAGTGCGAAAGTACGAGCCAGATGATTGCAAAAACCAGAAATAACCCAAACATAACCAGCGTTATCCTCCAAAATATTCATCGCAACCAGGTTTAATTGACTGCCTCGTTGTGGAACCACAGTACGACGGGATCCAAACCACAAAAAACCCAAGATCTGGCCAACAAGTACCTGAAAATTGCGAAAGTATGAGCCAGATGATTGCAAATACCAGAACTAACCCAGACATAACCAGCCTTATCCTCTAAAATACTAATCGGAACTAGCTTTTATTTACTGTTCCAGTGTGGTACTGCATTAGTACGTGATCCAAACCAGAAAAAGCCCAGGTTTCTGGCGAACAAGTATGAGAAAAATGCGAAAGTACGAGCCAGATTAGGACAAATACCAGACCTAACCTAGACATAACCGGCGTTATCCTCTAATATATTAATCGCAACCAGGTTTAATTGACTGTTTCAGTGTGGTACCAAATTACTACGTGGTCCAAGCCAGAAAAAGGCCAGGATCTGGCCAACAAGTATGCGAAAAATGCGAAAGTACGAGCCCGTTGAGGGCAAATACCAGACCTAACCCAGACATTACCGGCGTTATCCTCTAAAATATTAATCGGAACCAGGTTTAATTGACTGTTTCAGTGTGGTACCAAATTACTACGTGGTCCAAGCCAGAAAAAGGCCAGGATCTGGCCAACAAGTATGCGAAAAATGCGAAAGTACGAGCCAGATGAGGGCAAATCCCAGACCTAACCGAGGCATAACCGGCGTTATCCTCTAAAATATTAATCGCAACCAGGTTTAATTGACTGTTTCTGTGTGGTATCTCATTACCACGGGATCCAAACCAGAAAAAACCCAGGATCCGGACAACAAGTATGCGAAATCGCGAAAGTATGAGCCAGATGGTTGCAAATACCAGAACTAACCCAGACATAACCAGCGTTATCCTCTAAAATAGTATTCGGAACCAGCTTCTATTGACTGTTTCAGTGTAGTACCATATTAGTACGTGACCCAAACCAGAAAAAGGCCAGGATCTGGCCAACAAGTATGCGAAAAATGCGAAAGTACGAGCCAGATGATTGCAAATGCCAGAACTAACCCATACATAACCGGCGTTATCCTCTAAAGTATTAATCGCAGCTAGGTTTAATTGACTGCTTCGGTGTGGTACCGCATTACTACGTGATCCAAACCAGAAAAACCCCAGGATCTTGCCAACAAGTAGGCGAAAAATGCGAATGTACGAGCCAGATGAGGGCAAATCCCAGACCTAACCGAGACATAACCGGCGTTATCCTCCAAAATATTAATCGCAACCAGGTTTAATTGACTGTTACGGTGTGGTACCGCATTACTGCGTGATCCAAACCAGAAAAAGCCCAGGATCTTGCCAACTAGTATGCGAAAAATGCGAAAGTACGAGCCAGATGATTGCAAATACCAGAACTAACCCAGACATAACCAGCGTTATCCTCTAAAATAGTATTCGGAACCAGCTTTTATTGACTGTTTCAGTGTAGTACCATATTAGTACGTGATCCAAACCAGAAAAAGGCCAGGATCTGGCCAACAAGTATGCGAAAAATGCGAAAGTACGAGCCAGATGATTGCAAATGCCAGAACTAACCCATACATAACCGGCGTTATCCTCTAAAATACTAATCGGAAACAGCTTTTATTGACTGCTTCAGTGTGGTACCACATTACTACTTGATCCAGACCAGAAAAAGCCCAGGATCTGGCCAACTAGTATGCGATAAATGCGAAAGTACGAGCCAGATGATTGCAAATACCAGAACTAACCCAAACATAACCAGCGTTATCCTCCAAAATATTCAGCGCAACCAGGTTTAATTGACTGCTTCGGTGTGGTACCGCATTACTACGTGATCCAAACCAGAAAAACCCCAGGATCTTGCCAACAAGTAGGCGAAAAATGCGAATGTACGGGCCAGATGAGGGCAAATCCCAGACCTAACCGAGACATAACCGGCGTTATCCTCTAAAATACTAATCGGAAACAGCTTTTATTAACTGCTTCAGTGTGGTACCACATTACTACGTGATCCAGACCAGAAAAAGCCCAGGATCTGGCCAACTAGTATGCGAAAATTGCGAAAGTATGAGCCAGATTATTGCAAATACCTGAACCAACCCAGACATAACCAGCGTTATCCTCTAAAATATTAATGGGAACCAGGTTTAATTGACTGTTTCAGTGTGGTACCACATTACTACGTGATCCAAACTAGAAAAAGGCCAGGATCTGGCCAACAAGTATGCGAAAAATGCGAAAGTACGAGCCAGATGAGGGCAAATACCAGACCTAACACAGACATAACCGGCGTTATCCACTAAAATATAAATCGGAACCAGGTTTAATTGACTGTTTCAGTGTGGTACCAAATTACTACGTGGTCCAAGCCAGAATGAGGCCAGGATCTGGCCAACAAGTATGCGAAAAATGCGAAAGTACGAGCCAGATGAGGGCAAATACCAGACCTAACCCAGACATAACCGGCGTTATCCTCTAAAGTATTAATCGCAGCTAGGTTTAATTGACTGCTTCGGTGTGGTACCGCATTACTACGTGATCAAAGCCAGAAAAACCCCAGGATTTTGCCAACAAGTAGGCGAAAAATGCGAATGTACGAGCCAGATGAGGGCAAATCCCAGACCTAACACAGACATAACCAGCGTTATCTTCTAAAATAATAATCGGAACCAGGTTTAATTGACTGTTTCGGTCTGGTACCGCATTAGTACGTGATCCAAACCAGAAAAGGGCCGGGATCTGGCCAACAAGTATGCGAAAAATGCGAAAGTACGAGCCAGATGAGGGCAAATACCAGACCTAACCTAGACATAACCGGCGTTATCCTCTAAAATATTAATCGCAACCAGGTTTAATTGACTGTTTCGGTGTGGAGCGTCATTATTACGGGATCCAAACCAGAAAAAACCCTGGATCTGGCCAAGAAGTATGCGAAAAACGCGAAAGTATGAGCCAGATGATTGGAAATACCAGAACTAACCCAGACATAACCAGCGTTATCCTCCAAAGTACTAATCGCAACCATGTTTAATTGAAAGTTCCGGTGTTACACCGCATTACTACGTGATCCAAACCAGAAAAAGGCCAGGATCTGGCCTACAAGTATGAGAAATCGCGACAGTACGAGCCAGATAATGGTAAATACCAGACCTAACCCCGACATAAACGGCGTTATCCTCTAAAAGTTTAATCGCAACCAGGTTTTATTGAAAGTTTCGGTGTTGCACCGCATTACTACGTGATCCAAACCAGAAAAAGGCCAAGATCTGGCCAACAAGTATGCGAAAAATGCGAAAGTACGAGCCAGATGAGGGCAAATACCAGACCTAACCTAGACATAACCGGCGTTATCCTCTAAAATATTAATCGCAACCAGGTTTAATTGACTGTTTCGCTGAAGGACCACATTACTACGTGACACAAACCACAAAAAGGCCAGGATCTGGCCAACAAGTATGCGAAAAGTGCGAATGTACGAGTCAGATGAGGGCAAATCCCAGACGTAACCGAGATATAAACGGCGTTGTCCTCTAAAATATTAATCGAAACCAGGTTTAATTGACTGTTTCGGTGTGGAGCGTCATTATTACGGGATCCAAACCAGAAAAAACCCTGGATCTGGCCAAGAAGTATGCGAAAAACGCGAAAGTATGAGCCAGATGATTGGAAATACCAGAACTAACCCAGGCATAACCAGCGTTATCCTCTAAAGTACTAATATCAACCAGGTTTAATTGACTGTTTCGGCGTGGTACCACATTACTACGTGGTCCGAGCCAGAAAAAGGCCAGGATCTGGCCAACAAGTATGCGAAAAATGCGAAAGTACGTGCCAGATCAGGGCAAATCCCAGACCTAACCGAGACATAAACGGCGTTATCCTCTAAAAGATTAATCGCAACCAGGTTTAATTGAAAGTTTCGGTGTTGCACCGCATTACTACGTGATCCAAACCAGAAAAAGGCCAGGATCTGGCCTACAAGTATGCGAAAAATGCGAAAGTACGAGCCAGATGAGGGCAAATACCAGATCTAACCCAGACATTACCGGCGTTATCCTCTAAAACATTAATCGGAACCAGGTTTAGTTGACTGTTTCAGTGTGGTACCAAATTACTACGTGGTCCAAGCCAGAAAAAGGCCAGGATCTGGCCAAACAAGTATGGAAAAAATGCGATAGTACGAGCCAGATGAGGGCAAATCCCAGACCTAACCGAGGCATAACCAGCGTTATCCTCTAAAATATTAATCGCAACCAGGTTTAATTGACTGTTTCTGTGTGGTATCTCATTACCACGGGAACCAAACCAGAAAAAACCCCGGATCCGGACAACACGTATGCGAAATCGCGAAAGTATGAGCCAGATGGTTGCAAATACCAGAACTAACCCAGACATAACCAGCGTTATCCTCTAAAATAGTATTCGGAGCCAGCTGCTATTGACTGTTTCAGTGTAGTACCATATTAGTACGTGATCCAAACCAGAAAAAGGCCAGTATCTGGCCAACAAGTATGCGAAAAATGCGAAAGTACGAGCCAGATGATTGCAAATGCCAGAACTAACCCATACATAACCGGCGTTATCCTCTAAAATACTAATCGGAAACAGCTTTTATTGACTGCTTCAGTGTGGTACCAAATTACTACGTGGTCCAAGCCAGAAAAAGGCCAGGATCTGGCCAAACAAGTATGGAAAAAATGCGATAGTACGAGCCAGATGAGGGCAAATCCCAGACCTAACCGAGGCATAACCGGCGTTATCCTCTAAAATATTAATCGCAACCAGGTTTAATTGACTGTTTCGCTGTAGGACCACATTACTACGTGACACAAACCACAAAAAGGCCAGGATCTGGCCAACAAGTATGCGAAAAGTGCGAAAGTACGAGCCAGATGAGGGCAAATACCACACCTAACACAGACATAACCGGCGTTATCCACTAAAATATAAATCGGAACCAGGTTTAATTGACTGTTTCGGTGTGGAGCGTCATTATTACGAGATCCAAACCAGAAAAAACCCTGGATCTGGCCAAGAAGTATGCGAAAAACGCGAAAGTATGAGCCAGATGATTGGAAATACCAGAACTAACCCAGACATAACCAGCGTTATCCTCTAAAGTACTAATCGCAGCCAGGATTAATTGACTGTTTCGGCGTGGTACCACATTACTACGAGGTCCGAGCCAGAAAAAGGCCAGGATCTGGCCAACAAGTATGCGAAAAATGCGAAAGTACGTGCCAGATGAGGGCAAATCCCAGACCTAACCGAGACATAAACGGCGTTATCCTCTAAAAGATTAATCGCAACCAGGTTTAATTGAAAGTTTCGGTGTTGCACCGCATTACTACGTGATCCAAACCAGAAAAAGGCCAGGATCTGGCCAACAAGTATGCGAAAAATGCGAAATTACGAGCCAGATGAGGGAAAATCCCAGACCTAACCGAGACATAACCGGCGTTATCCTCTAAAATATTAATCGCAACCGGGTTTAATTGACTGTTTCGGTGTGGAACCTCATTACTGCGGGATCCAAACCGGAAAAAACCCAGGATCTGGCCAACAAGTATGCGAAAAACGCGAAAGTATGAGCCAGATGATGGCAAATACCAGAACTAAGCCAGACGTAACCTTCGTTATCCTCTAAAAGACTATCCGGAACCAGCTTCTATTGACTGTTTCAGTGTGGTACCACACTACTACGTGATACAAACCAGAAAAAGCCCAGGATCTGGCCAACAAGTATGCGAAAAATACGAAAGCACGAGACAGATGAGGGCAAATCCCAGACACAACCGAGACATAACCGGCGTTATCCTCTAAAATATTAATCGCAACCAGGTTTAATTGACTGTTTTGGTGTGGTACCGCATTACTACGAGATCCACACCAGAAAAAACGCAGGATCTGGCCAACAAGTATGCGAAAAATGCGGAAGTACGAGCCAAATGAGGGCAAATACCAGACCTAACCCAGACATAACCGGCGTTATCCACTAAAATATAAATCGGAACCAGGTTTGATTGACTGTTTCTGTGTGGTACCAAATTACTACGTGATCCAAACCAGAAAAAGGCCAGTATCTGCCCAACAAGTATGCGAAAAATGCGGAAGTACTTGCAAGATCAGGGCAAATACCATACCTAACCCAGACATAACCGGCGTTATCCCCTAAAATATTAATCGCAACCAGGTTTAATTGACTGTTTCGGTGTGGAACCACATTACGACGGGATGCAAACCAGAAAAAGCCCTGGATCTGGCCAACAAGTATTGGGAAAACGCGAAAGTATGAGCCAGATGATTGCAAATACCAGAGCTATCCCAGACATAACCAGCGTTATCCTCTAAGATACTAATCGGAACCAGTTTTAATTGACTGTTTCAGTGTGGTACCACGCTACTACGTGATACAAACCTGAAAAAGCGCAGAATCTGGCCAACAAGTATGCGAAATATGCGAAAGTACGAGCTAGATGAGGGCAAATCCCAGACCTAACCGAGACATAACCAGCGTTATCCTCTAAAATACTGATCGGCACCAGCTTTTATTGACTGTCTCAGTGGGGTACCACATTACTACGTGATCCAAACCAGGAAAAGGCCAGGATCTGGCCAACAAGTAAGCGAAAAATGCGAAAGTACGAGCCAGATGAGGGCAAATAGCGGACCTAACCCAGACATAGCCGGCGTTATCCTCTAAAATATTAATCGGAACCAAGTTTAATTGGCTGTTTCGGTCTAGTACCGCATTTGTGCGTGATCCAAACCAGAAAAGGGCCGGGATCTGGCCAACAAGTATGCGAGAAATGCGAAAGTACGAGCCAGATGAGGGTAAATACCAGACCTAACCCAGACATAACCGGCGTTATCCTCTAAAATATTAATCGCAACCAGGTTTAATTGACTGTTTCGGTGTGGAACCTCATTACTACGGGATCCAAACCGGAAAAAACCCAGGATCTGGCCAACAAGTCTGCGAAAAACGCGAAAGTGTGTGCCAGATGATTGCAAATACCAGAACTAACCCAGACGTAACCTGCGTTATCCTCTAAAATACTATCCGGAACCAGCTTGTATTGACTGTTTCAGTGTGGTACCACACTACTACGTGATACAAACCAGAAATAGCCCAGGATCTGACCAACAAGTATGCGAAAAATACGAAAGCACGAGACAGATGAGGGCAAATCCCAGACACAACCGAGACATAACCGGCGTTATCCTCTAAAATATTAATCGCAGCGAGGTTTAATTGTCTGTTTCCGTGTGGTACCGCATTACTACGAAATCCACACCAGAAAAGACGCAGGATCTGGCCAACAAGTATGCGAATAATGCGAAGGTACGAGCCAGATGAGGGCAAATCCCAGACCTAACCGAGATATAACCGGCGTTATCCTCTAAAATATTAAACGAAACCAGGTTAAATTGACTGTTTCGGTGTGGTACCGCATTACTACGTGATCCAAACCAGAAAAGGGCCGGGATCTGGCCAACAAGTATGCGAAAAATGCGAAAGTACGAGCCAGATGAGGGCAAATACCAGACCTAACCGAGACATAACCGACGTTATCCTCTAAAATATGAATCGCATCCAGGTTTAATTGACTGTTTCGGTGTGGTACCGCATTACTACGTGATCCAAACCAGAAAAAGGCCAGGATCTGGCCAACAAGTATGCGGAAAATGCGAAAGTACGAGCCAGATGAGGGCAAATACCAGACCTAACCCAGACATAACAGACGTTATCCTCTAAAATATTAATAGCAACCAGGTTTAATTGACTGTTACGGTGTGGTACTGCATTACTACGTGATCCAAACCAGAAAAAGGCCAGGATCTGGCCAACAAGTATGCGAAAAATGCGAAGGTACGAGACAGATGAGGGCAAAGCCCAGACCTAACCGAGAAATAACCGCCGCTACCCTCCAAAATATTTATCGCAACCAGGTTTCATTGACTGTATCGGTGTGGTACCGCATTACTACGTGATCCAAACCAGAAAAAGGCCTGGATCTGGCCATCAAGTATGCGAAAAATGCGAAAGTATGAGCCAGATGATTGCAAATACCAGAACTAACCCAGACGTAACCTGCGTTATCCTCTAAAATACTATTCGGAACCAGCTTCTATTGACTGTTTCAGTGTGGTACCACACTACTACGTGATACAAACCAGAAATAGCCCAGGATCTGGCCAACAAGTATGAGAAAAATACGAAAGTACGCGCAAAATGAGGGCAAATACCAGACCTGACCCAGGCATAACCGGCGTTATCCTCTAAAATATTAATCGCAACCAGGTTTAATTGACTGTTTCGGTGTGGAACCACACTGCTACGTGATCCAAACCAGAAAAAGCCCAGGATCTGGCCAACAAGTAAGCGAAAAATGCGAAAGTACGAGCCAGATGATGGCAAATCCACGACAAAACCGAGACATAACCGGCGTTATCCTCTAAAATATTAATCGCAACCAGGTTTAATTGACTGTTTCGGTGTGGTACCGCATTACTACGTGATCCACACCAGAAAAAACGCAGGATCTGGCCAACGAGTATGCAAAAAATGCGGAAGTATATGGCTGATGATTGCAAATACCAGACATAACCCAGACATAACCGGCGTTATCCTCTAAAATATTAATCGAAACCAGCATTCATTGACTGTTTCAGTGTGGTACCACATTACTACGTGATCCAAACCAGGAAAAGGCCAGGATCTGGCCAACAAGTATGCGAAAAATGCGAAAGTACGAGCCAGATGAGGGCAAATACCAGACCTAACCCAGTCATAACCGGCGCTATCCCCTAAAATATTAATAGCAACCAGGTTTAATTGACTGTTTCGGTGTGGAACCACATTACTACGTGATACAGAGCAGAAAAAGGCCAGGATCTGGCCAACAAGTATGCGAAAAATGCGGAAGTACTTGCAAGATCAGGGCAAATACCATACCTGACCCAGACATAACCGGCGTTATCCCCTAAAATACTAATCGCAACCAGGTTTAATTGACTGTTTCGGTGTAGAACCACATTACTACGTGATACAGACCAGAAAAAGGCCAGGATCTGGCCAACAAGTATGCGAAAAATGCGAAAGTACGAGCCACATGAGAGCAAATCCCAGACCTAGCCGAGACATAACAGCCGTTATCCTCTAAAATATTAATCGCAACCAGGTTTCATTGACTGTATCGGTGTGGTACTGCATTACTACGTGATCCAAACCAGAAAAAAGCCAGGATCTGGCCATCAAGTATGCGAAAAATGCGAAAGTATGAGCCAGATGATTGCAAATACCAGAACTAACCCAGACATAACCAGCGTTATCCTCTAAAATACTAATCGGAACCAGCTTTTATTGACTGTTTCAGTGTGGTTCCACATTACTACCTGATCCAACCAGAAAAAGGTCAGGATCTGGCCAACAAGTATGCGAAAAATGCGAAAGTACGAGCCAGATGAGGGCAAATACCAGACCTAACCCAGTCATAACCGGCGCTATCCCCTAAAATATTAATAGCAACCAGGTTTAATTGACTGTTTCGGTGTGGAACCACATTACTACGTGATACAGATCAGAAAAAGGCCAGGATCTGGCCAACAAGTATGCGTTAAATGCGAAAGTACGAGCCAGATGAGGGCAAATACCAGACCTAACCCAGACATAACCGGCGTTATCCTCTAAAATATTAATCGCAACCAGGTTTAATTGACTGTTTCGGTGTGGAGTCACATTAGTACAGGATCCAAACCAGAAAAAAACCAGGATCTGGCCAACAAGTATGCGAAAAACGCGAAAGTATGAGCCAGATGATTGCAAAAACCAGAACTAACCCAGACATAACAAGCGTTATCCTCTAAAATACTAATCGGAACCAGCTTTTATTGACTGTTTCAGTGTGGTACCACATTACTACGTGATCCAAACCAGAAAAAGGCCAGGATCTGGCCAACAAGTAAGCGAGAAATGCGAAAGTACGAGCCAGATGAGGGCAAATCCCAGACCTAACCGAGACATAACCGGCGTTATCCTCCAAAATATTAATCGCAACCAGGTTTCATTGACTGTATCGGTGTGGTACCGCATTACTACGTGATCCAAACCAGAAAAAAACCAGGATCTGGCCATCAAGTATGCGAAAAATGCGAAAGTATGAGCCAGATGATTGCAAATAACAGAACTAACCCAGACATAACCAGCGTTATCATCTAAAATACTAATCGGAACCAGCTTTTATTGGATGTTTCAGTGTGGTTCCACATTACTACGTGATCCAACCAGAAAAAGGTCAGGATCTGGCCAACAAGTATGCGCAAAATGCGAAAGTACGAGCCAGACGAGGGCAAATCCCAGACCTAACCGAGACATAACCGGCGTTATCCTCTAAAATATTAATAGCAACCAGGTTTAATTGACTGTTTCGGTGTGGTACTGCATTACTACGTGATCCAAACCAGAAAAAGGCCAGGATCTGGCCAACAAGTATGCGCAAAATGCGAAAGTACGAGCCAGATGAGGGCAAATACCAGACCTAACCCAGAAATAACCGGCGTTATCCACTAAAATATTAATCGGAACCAGGTTTAATTGACTGTTTCAGTGTGGTACCAAATTACTACGTAGTCCGAGCCAGAAAAAGGCCAGGATCTGGCAAACAAGTATGCGGAAAATGCGAAGGTACGAGCCAGATGAGGGCAAATCCCAGACCTAAACGAGACATAACCGACGTTATCCCCTAAAATATTAATCGCAAACAGGTTTAATTGACTGTTTCGGTGTGGTACCGCATTACTACGTGATCCAAACCTGAAAAAGGCCAGGATCTGGCCAACAAATATGCGAGAAATGCGAAAGTACGAGCCAGATGAGGGCAAATACCAGACCTAACACAGACATAACTGTCGTTATCCCCTAAAATATTAATCGCAACCAGGTTTAATTGACTGTTTCGGTGTGGAACCACATTACGACGGGATGCAAACCAGAAAAAGCCCTGGATCTGGCCAACAAGTATGCGAGAAATGCGAAAGTACGAGCCAGATGAGGCCAAATCCCAGACCTAACCCAGACATAACCGGCGTTATCCTCTAAAATATTGATAGATCCAGGTTGAATTGTCTACCTCAGTGCGCCACCACATTAATACGTGATCCTAACCATAAAAAAGCCCAGGAGCTGCCCAACAAGTATGAGAAAAATACGAAAGTACGGGCCAAATGAGGGCAAATACCAGAGCTAACCCAGACATAACCAGCGTTATCCTCTAAGATACTAATCGGAACTAGGCTTAATTGACTGTTTCAGTGTGGTACCACGCTACTACGTGACACAAACCTGAAAAAGCCCAGAATCTGGCCAACAAGTATGCGAGAAATGCGAAAGTACGAGCCAAATGAGGGCAAATCCCAGACCTGACCCAGGCATAACCGGCGTTATCCTCTAAAATATTAATCGCAACTAGGTTTAATTGACTGTTTCGGTGTGGAATCACACTACTACGTGATCCAAACCAGAAAAAGCCCAGGATCTGGCCAACAAGTAAGCGAAAAATGCGAAAGTACGAGACAGATGAGGGCAAATCCCAGACACAACCGAGACATAGCCGGCGTTATCCTCTAAAATATTAATCGCAACCAGGTTTAATTGACTGTTTCGGTATGGTACCGCATTACTACGTGATCCACACCAGAAAAATCGCAGGATCTGGCCAACAAGTATGCGAAAAATGCGGAAGTATGTGGCAGATGATTGCAAATACCTGACATAATCCAGACCTAACCGGTGTTATCCTCTAAAATATATATCGAAACCAGCCTTCATTGACTGTTTCAGTGTGGTACCACATTACTGCGTGATCCAAACCAGAAAAACCTCAGGATCTGGCCAACAGGTATGCGAAAAATGCGGAAGTACGAGCCAAATGAGGGCAAATACCAGACCTGACCCAGACATAACCGGCGTTATCCTCTAAAATATTGGTCGGAACCAGGTTTAATTGACTGTTTCAGTTTGGTACCACATTACTACGTGATCCAAACCTGAAAAAGGCCAGGATCTGGCCAACAAATATGCGAGAAATGCGAAAGTACGAGCCAGATGAGGGCAAATACCAGACCTAACACAGACATAACTGTCGTTATCCCCTAAAATATTAATCGCAACCAGGTTTAATTGACTGTTTCGGTGTGGAACCAAATTACTACGTGGTCCAAGCCAGAAAAAGGCCAGGATCTGGCCAACAAGTATGCGCAAAATGCGAAAGTACGAGCCAGATGAGGGCAAATCCCAGACCTAACCGTGACATAACCGACGTTATCCTCTAAAATATTCATCGCAACCAGGTTTCATTGACTGTATCGGTGTGGTACCGCATTACTACGTGATCCAAACCAGAAAAAAGCCAGGATCTGGCCATCAAGTATGCGAAAAATGCGAAAGTATGAGCCAGATGATTGCAAATACCAGAACTAACCCAGACATAACCGGCGTTATCCCCTAAAATATTAATCGCAACCAGGTTTAATTGACTGTTTCGTGTGTGGAACCAAATTACTACGTGGTCCAAGCCAGAAAAAGGCCAGGATCTGGCCAACAAGTATGCGCAAAATGCGAAAGTACGAGCCAGATGAAGGCAAATCCCAGACCTAACCGTGACATAACCGACGTTATCCTCTAAAATATTCATCGCAACCAGGTTTCATTGACTGTATCGGTGTGGTACCGCATTACTACGTGATCCAAACCAGAAAAAAGCCAGGATCTGGCCATCAAGTATGCGAAAAATGCGAAAGTATGAGCCAGATGATTGCAAATACCAGAACTAACCCAGACATAACCAGCGTTATCCTCTAAAATACTAATCGGAACCAGCTTTCATTGACTGTTTCAGTGTGGTTCCACATTACTACGTGATCCAACCAGAAAAAGGTCAGGATCTGGCCAACAAGTAAGCGAAAAATGCGAAAGTACGATCCAGATGAGGGCAAATCCCAGACCTAACCGTGACATAACCGACGTTATCCTCTAAAATATTAATCGCAACCAGGTTTAATTGACTGTTTCGGTGTGGTACCGCATTACTACGTGTTCCAAACCTGAAAAAGGCCAGGATCTGGCCAACAAGTATGCGAAAAATGCGAAAGTACGAGCCAGATGAGGGCAAATACCAGACCTAACCCAGACATAACCGGCGTTATCCCCTAAAATATTAATCGCAACCAGGTTTAATTGACTGTTTCGGTGTGGTACCACATTACTACGTGATACAGACCAGAAAAAGGCCAGGATCTGGCCAACAAGTATGCGTAAAATGCGAAAGTACGAGCCAGATGAGGGCAAATACCAGACCTAACCCAGACATAACCGGCGTTATCCTCTAAAATATTAATCGCCACCAGGTTTAATTGATTGTTTCGGTGTGGAATCACATTAGTGCAGGATCCAAACCAGAAAAAAACCAGGATCTGGCCAACAAATATGCGAAAAACGCGAAAGTATGAGCCAGATGATTGCAAATACCAGAACTAACCCAGACATAACCAGCGTTATCCTCTAAAATACTAATCGGAACCAGCTTTTATTGACTGTTTCGGTGTGGTACCGCATTACTACGTGATCCAAACCTGAAAAAAACCAGGATCTGGCCAACAAGTATGCGAAAAATGCGAAAGTACGAGCCAGATGAGGGCAAATACCAGACCTAACCCAGACATAACCGGCGTTATCCCCTAAAATATTAATCGCAACCAGGTTTAATTGACTGTTTCGGTGTGGTACCACATTACTACGTGATACAGACCAGAAAAAGGTCAGGATCTGGCCATCAAGTAAGCGAAAAATGCGAAAGTACGATCCAGATGAGGGCAAACCCCAGATCTAACCGTGACATAACCGACGTTATCCTCTAAAATATTAATCCCAACCAGGTTTAATTGACTGTTTCGGTGTGGTACCGCATTACTACGTGTTCCAAACCTGAAAAAGGCCGGGATCTGGCCAACAAGTATGCGAGAAATGCGAAAGTACGAGCCAGATGAGGGCAAATACCAGACCTAACCCAGACATAACCGGCGTTATCCCCTAAAATATTTATCGCAACCAGGTTTAATTGACTGTTTCGTGTGTGGAACTAAATTACTACGTGGTCCAAGCCAGAAAAAGGCCAGGATCTGGCCAACAAGTATGCGCAAAATGCGAAAGTACGAGCCAAATGAGGGCAAATACCAGAGCTAACCCAGACATAACCAGCGTTATCCTCTGCGATACTAATCGGAACCAGGTTTAATTGACTGTTTCAGTGTGGTACCACGCTACTACGTGATACAAACATGAAAAAGCCCAGAATCTGGCCTACAAGTATGCGAGAAATGCGAAAGTACGAGCCAAATGAGGGCAAATACCAGACCTGACCCAGGCATAACCGGCGTTATCCTCTAAAATATTAATCGCAACCAGGTTTAATTGACTGTTTCGGTGTGGAACCACACTACTACGTGATCCAAACCAGAAAAAGCCCAGGATCTGGCCAACAAGTAAGCGAAAATTGCGAAAGTACGAGCCAGATGAGGGCAAATCACAGACACAACCGAGACATAACCGGCGTTATCCTCTAAAATATTAATCGCAACCAGGTTTAATTGACTGTTTCGGTGTGGTACCGCATTACTACGTGATCCACACCAGAAAAAACGCAGGATCTGGCCAACAAGTATGCGAAAAATGCGGAAGTATGTGGCAGATGATTGCAAATACCAGACATAACCCAGACCTAACCGGTGTTATCCTCTAAAATATATATCGAAACCAGCCTTCATTGACTGTTTCAGTGTGGTACCACATTACTGCGTGATCCAAACCAGAAAAACCCCAGGATCTGGCCAACAGGTATGCGAAAAATGCGGAAGTACGAGCCAAATGAGGGCAAATACCAGACCTGACCCAGACATAACCGGCGTTATCCTCTAAAATATTGATCGGAACCAGGTTTAATTGACTGTTTCAGTGTGGTACCACATTACTACGTGATCCAAAACAGAAAAAGGCCAGGATCTCTCCAAAAAGTATGCGAAAAATGCGAAAGTACGAGCCAGATGAGGGCAAATACCAGAACTAACCCAGACATAACCAGCGTTATCCTCTAAGATACTAATCGGAACCAGGTTTAATTGACTGATTCAGTGTGGTACCACACTACTACGTGATACAAACCAGAAAAAGCCCAGGATCTGGCCAACAAGTATGCGAAAACTGCGAAAGTACGAGCCAGATGAGGGCAAATACCAGACCTAACCCAGAAATAACCGGCGTTATCCACTAAAATATTAATCGGAACCAGGTTTAATTGACTGTTTCAGTGTGGTACCAAATTACTACGTAGTCCAAGCCAGAAAAAGGCCAGGATCTGGCCAACGAGTATGCGCAAAATGCGAAAGCACGAGCCAGATGAGGGCAAATACCAGACCTAACCCAGACATAACCGGCGTTATCCCCTAAAATATTAATCGCAACCAGGTTTAATTGACTGTTTCGGTGTGGAACCACATTACGACGAGATCCAAACCACAAAAAAACCAAGATCTGGCCAACAAGTACGCGAAAATTGCGAATGTATGAGCCAGATGATTGCATATACCAGAAGTAACCCAGGCGTAACCAGCGTTCTCCTCTAAAATACTAATCGGAACCAGCTTTTAACGACTGTCTCAGTGTGGTACCACATTACTACGTGATACAGACCAGAAAAAGGCCAGGATCTGGCCAACAAGTATGCGTAAAATGCGAAAGTACGAGCCAGATGAGGGAAAATACCAGACCTAACCCAGCCATACCCGGCGTTATCCCCTAAAATATTAATCGCAACCAGGTTTAATTGACTGTTTCGGTGTCGTACCGCATTACTACGTGATCGAAACCTGAAAAAGGCCAGGATCTGGCCAACAAGTATGCGAAAAATGCGAAAGTACGAGCCAGATGAGGGCAAATACCAGACCTAACCCAGACATAACCGGCGTTATCCCCTAAAATATTAATCGCAACCAGGTTTAATTGACTGTTTCGGTGTGGAACCAAATTGCTACGTGGTCCAAGCCAGAAAAAGGCCAGGATCTGGCCAACAAGTATGCGCAAAATGCGAAAGTACGAGCCAGATGAGGGCAAATCCCAGACCTAACCGTGACATAACCGACGTTATCCTCTAAAATATTCATCGCAACCAGGTTTCATTGACTGTATCGGTGTGGTACCGCATTACTACGTGATCCAAACCAGAAAAAGGCCAGGATCTGGCCAACAAGTATGCGAGAAATGCGAAAGTACGAGCCAGATGAGGGCAAATACCAGACCTAACCCAGAAATAACCGGCGTTATCCACTAAAATATTAATCGGAACCAGGTTTAATTGACTGTTTCAGTGTGGTACCAAATTACTACGTAGTCCAAGCCAGAAAAAGGCCAGGATCTGGCCAACGAGTATGCGCAAAATGCGAAAGCACGAGCCAGATGAGGGCAAATCCCAGACCTAACCGAGACATAACCGGCGTTATCCTTTAAAATATTAATCGCATCCAGGTTTAGTTGACTGTTTCGGTGTGGTACCGCATAACTACGTGATCCAAACCTGAAAAAGGCCAGGATCTGGCCAACAAGTATGCGAAAAATGCGAAAGTACGAGCCAGATGAGGGCAAATCCCAGACCTAACCGAGACATAACCGACGTTATCCCCTAAAATATTAATCGCAACCAGGTTTAATTGACTGTTTCGGTGTGGTACCGCATTACTACGTGATCCAAACCTGAAAAAGGCCAGGATCTGGCCAACAAATATGCGAAAAATGCGAAAGTACGAGCCAGATGAGGGCAAATACCAGACCTAACCCAGACATAACTGTCGTTATCCCCTAAAATATTAATCGCAACCAGGTTTAATTGACTGTTTCGGTGTGGAACCACATTACGACGGGATGCAAACCAGAAAAAGCTCTGGATCTGGCCAACAAGTATGCGAGAAATGCGAAAGTACGAGCCAGTTGACGCCAAATCCCAGACCTAACCCAGACATAACCGGCGTTATCCCCTAAAATATTAATCGCAACCAGGTTTAATTGACTGCTTCAGTGTGGTACCACATTACTACGTGATCCAAACCAGAAAAAGGCCAGGATCTGGCCAACAAGTATGCGAAAAATGCGAAAGTACGAGCCAGATGAGGGCAAATACCAGACCTAACCCAGAAATAACCGGCGTTATCCACTAAAATATTAATCGGAACCAGGTTTAATTGACTGTTTCAGTGTGGTACCAAATTACTACGTAGTCCAAGCCAGAAAAAGGCCAGGATCTGGCCAACGAGTATGCGCAAAATGCGAAAGCACGAGCCAGATGAGGGCAAATCCCAGACCTAACCGAGACATAACCGGCGTTATCCTTTAAAATATTAATCGCATCCAGGTTTAGTTGACTGTTTCGGTGTGGTACCGCATAACTACGTGATCCAAACCTGAAAAAGGCCAGGATCTGGCCAACAAGTATGCGAAAAATGCGAAAGTACGAGCCAGATGAGGGCAAATCCCAGACCTAACCGAGACATAACCGGCGTTATCCTCTAAAATATTAATCGCAACCAGGTTTAATTGAAAGTTTCGGTGTGGTACCACATTAGTACGTGGTCCGAGTCAGAAAAAGGGCAGGATCTGGCCAACAAGTATGCGAAACATGCGAAGGTACGAGCCAGATGAGGGCAAATACCACACCTAACCGAGATATAACCGGCGTTATCCTCTAAAATATTAATCGAGACCAGGTTTAATTGACTGTTTCGGTGTGGAACGTCATTATTACGGGATCCAAACCAGAAAAAGCCCAGCATCTGGCCAACAAGGATGCGAAAAATGCGAAAGTTCGAGCCAGATGAGGGCAAATACTAGACCTAACTCAGACATAACCGGCGTTATCCCTTAAAATACTAACCGGAAACAGCTTTTAATGACTGTTTCAGTGTGGTTCCACATTACTACATTATCCAAACCAGAAAAAAACCTGGATCTGGCCAACAAGTATGCGAAAAAAACGAAAGTATGAGCCAGATGATTGCAAATACCAGAACTAACCCACACATAACCAGCGTTATCCTCTAAAATACTAATCGGAACCAGCTTTTATTGACTGTTTCAGTGTGGTACCACATTACTACGTGATCCAAACCAGAAAAAGGCCAGGATCTGGCCAACAAGTATGAGAAAAATGCGAAATTACGGGCCAGATGAGGGCAAATCCCAGACCTAACCGAGACATAGCCGGCGACATGCTCTAAAATATTAAGCGCAACCTGGTTTAATTGACTGCTTCGGTGTGGTCCCACATTACTACTTGGTCCAAGCCAGAAAAAGGCCAGGATCTGGCCAACAAGTATGTGAAAAATGCGAAAGTACGAGCCAGATGAGGGCAAATACCTGACCTAACCAAAATATAGCCGGCGTTATCCTCTAAAATATTAATCGAGACCAGGTTTAATTGACTGTTTCGGTGTGGAACGTCATTATTACGGGATCCAAACCAGAAAAAACCCAGCATCTGGCCAACAAGTATGCGAAAAAAGCGAAAGTATGAGCCAGATGATTGCAAATACCAGAACTAACCCAGACAGAACCAGCGTAATCCTCTAAAACACTAATCGGAACCAGCTTTTATTGACTGTTTATGTGTGGTACCACATTACTACGTGATCCAAACCAGAAAAAGCCCTGGATCTGGCCAACAAGTATGCGAAAAAACCGAAAGTATGAGCCAGATGATTGCAAATACCAGAACTAACCCAGACATGACCAGTGTTATCCTCTAAAACACTAATCGGGACCAGCTCTTATTGACTGTTTCAGTGTGGTCCCACATTACTACGTGATCCAACCAGAAAAAGGTCAGGATCTGGCCAACAAGTATGTGAAAAATGCGAAAGTACGAGCCAGATGAGGGCAAATACCTGACCTAACCAAGATATAACCGGCGTTATCCTCTAAAATATTAATCGAGACCAGGTTTAATTGACTGTTTCGGTGTGGAACGTCATTAGTACGGGATCCAAACCAGCAAAAGCCCAGCATCTGGCCAACAAGGATGCGAAAAATGCGAAAGTTCGAGCAAGATGAGGGCAAATACTAGACCTAACGCAGACATAACCGGCGTTATCCCCTAAAATACTAACCGGAACCAGCTTTTATTGACTGTTTCAGTGTGGTACCACATTACTACATTATCCAAACCAGAAAAAGCCCAGGATCTGGCCAACAAGTATGCGAAAAATGCGAAAGTACGTGCATGGTGAGGGCAAATCCCAGACCTAACCGAGAAATAACCGGCGTTATCCTCTAAAATATTAAGCGCAACCTGGTTTAGTTGACTGCATCGGTGTGGTACCACATTACTGCGGGATCCAAACCAGAAAAAATGCCAGGATCTGGTCAACAAGTATGCGAAAAATGCGAAAGTACGAGCCAGATGAGGGCAAATACCCGACCTAACCGAGACATAACCTGCGTTATCCTCTAAAATAATAATCGGAACCAGGTTTAATTGACTGTTTCAGTGTGGTACCACATTACTGCCATGACAAAGCCAGAAAAAGGCCAGGATCTGGCCAACAAGTATGCGAAAAACGCGAAAGTACGAGCCAGATGAGGGCAATTACCAGACCTAACCCAGGCATAACCGGCGTTATCCCCTAAAATACTAACCGGAACCAGCTTTTATTGACTGTTTCAGTTTGGTACCACATTACTGCGTGGTCCAAGCCAGAAAAGAGCCAGGATCTGGCCAACTAGTATGCGAAAAATGCGAAAGTATGAGCCTGATGAGTGCTAATACCAGACCAAACCGTGACAAAACCGGCGTTATCCTCTAAAATATTAATCGCAAACAGGTTTAATTGACTGTTTCGGTGTGGTACCGCATTACTACGTGATCCAAACCTGAAAAAGGCCAGGATCTGGCCAACAAGTATGCGAAAAATGCGAAAGTACGAGCCAGATGAGGGCAAATACCAGACCTAACCCAGAAATAACCGTCGTTATCCACTAAAATATTAATCGGAACCAGGTTTAATTGACTGTTTCAGTGTGGTACCAAATTACTACGTAGTCCAAGCCAGAAAAAGGCCAGGATCTGGCCAACAAGTATGCGCAAATTGCGAAAGTACGAGCCAGATGATGGCAAATCCCAGACCTAACCGAGACATAACCGGCGTTATCCTCTAAAATATTAATCGCAACCAGGTTTCATTGACTGTATCGGTGTGGTACCGCATTACTACGTGATCCAAACCAGAAAAAAGCCAGGAACTGGCCATCAAGTATGCGAAAAATGCGAAAGTATGAGCCAGATGATTGCAAATTCCAGAACTAACCCAGACATAACCAGCGTTATCCTCTAAAATACTAATCGGAACCAGCTTTTATTGACTGTTTCAGTGTGGTTCCACATTACTACGTGATCCAACCAGAAAAAGGTCAGGATCTGGCCAACAAGTATGCGAAAAATGCGAAAGTACGAGCCTGATCAGGCCAAATCCCAGACCTAACCGAGACATAACCGGCGTTATCCTCTAAAATATTAATTGCAACCAGGTTTAATTGACTGTTTCGGTGTGGTACCGCAATACTACGTGATCCAAACCAGAAAAAGTCCAGGATCTGGCCAACAAGTATGCGTAAAATGCGAAAGTACGACCAAGATGAGGGCAAATACCAGACCTAACCCAGACATAACCGGCGTTATCCTCTAAAATATTAATCGCAACCAGGTTTAATTGAAAGTTTCGGTGTGGTACCACATTAGTACGTGGTCCGAGTCAGAAAAAGGGCAGGATCCGGCCAACAAGTATGCGAAACATGCGAAGGTACGAGCCAGATGAGGGCAAATACCACACCTAACCGAGATATAACCGGCGTTATCCTCTAAAATATTAATCGAGACCAGGTTTAATTGACTGTTTCGGTGTGGAACGTCATTATTACGGGATCCAAACCAGAAAAAGCCCAGCATCTGGCCAACAAGGATGCGAAAAATGCGAAAGTTCGAGCCAGATGAGGGCAAATACTAGACCTAACTCAGACATAACCGGCGTTATCCCCTAAAATACTAACCGGAAACAGCTTTTAATGACTGTTTCAGTGTGGTTCCACATTACTACATTATCCAAACCAGAAAAAAACCTGGATCTGGCCAACAAGTATGCGAAAAAACCGAAAGTATGAGCCAGATGATTGCAAATAGCAGAACTAACCCACACATAACCAGCGTTATCCTCTAAAATACTAATCGGAACCAGCTTTTATTGACTGTTTCAGTGTGGTACCACATTACTACGTGATCCAAACCAGAAAAAGGCCAGGATCTGGCCAACAAGTATGAGAAAAATGCGAAATTACGGGCCAGATGACGGCAAATCCCAGACCTAACCGAGACATAGCCGGCGACATGCTCTAAAATATTAAGCGCAACCTGGTTTAATTGACTGCTTCGGTGTGGTCCCACATTACTACTTGGTCCAAGCCAGAAAAAGACCAGGATCTGGCCAACAAGTATGTGAAAAATGCGAAAGTACGAGCCAGATGAGGGCAAATACCTGACCTAACCAAAATATAGCCGGCGTTATCCTCTAAAATATTAATCGAGACCAGGTTTAATTGACTGTTTCGGTGTGGAACGTCATTATTACGTGATCCAAACCAGAAAAAACCCAGCATCTGGCCAACAAGTATGCGAAAAAAGCGAAAGTATGAGCCAGATGATTGCAAATACCAGAACTAACCCAGACAGAACCAGCGTAATCCTCTAAAACACTAATCGGAACCAGCTTTTATTGACTGTTTCTGTGTGGTACCACATTACTACGTGATCCAAACCAGAAAAGCCCTGGATCTGGCCAACAAGTATGCGAAAAAACCGAAAGTATGAGCCAGATGATTGCAAATACCAGAACTAACCCAGACATAACCAGTGTTATCCTCTAAAACACTAATCGGGACCAGCTCTTATTGACTGTTTCAGAGTGGTCCCACATTACTACGTGATCCAACCAGAAAAAGGTCAGGATCTGGCCAACAAGTATGTGAAAAATGCGAAAGTACGAGCCAGATGAGGGCAAATACCTGACCTAACCAAGATATAACCGGCGTTATCCTCTAAAATATTAATCGAGACCAGGTTTAATTGACTGTTTCGGTGTGGAACTTCATTATTACGGGATCCAAACCAGCAAAAGCCCAGCATCTGGCCAACAAGGATGCGAAAAATGCGAAAGTTCGAGCAAGATGAGGGCAAATACTAGACCTAACGCAGACATAACCGGCGTTATCCCCTAAAATACTAACCGGAACCAGCTTTTATTGACTGTTTCAGTGTGGTACCACATTACTACATTATCCAAACCAGAAAAAGCCCAGGATCTGGCCAACAAGTATGCGAAAAATGCGAAAGTACGTGCATGGTGAGGGCAAATCCCAGACCTAACCGAGAAATAACCGGCGTTATCTTCTAAAATATTAAGCGCAACCTGGTTTAGTTGACTGCATCGGTGTGGTACCACATTACTGCGGGATCCAAACCAGAAAAAATGCCAGGATCTGGTCAACAAGTATGCGAAAAATGCGAAAGTACGAGCCAGATGAGGGCAAATACCCGACCTAACCGAGACATAACCTGCGTTATCCTCTAAAATAATAATCGGAACCAGGTTTAATTGACTGTTTCAGTGTGGTACCACATTACTGCCATGACAAAGCCAGAAAAAGGCCAGGATCTGGCCAACAAGTATGCGAAAAACGCGAAAGTACGAGCCAGATGAGGGCAATTACCAGACCTAACCCAGGCATAACCGGCGTTATCCCCTAAAATACTAACCGGAACCAGCTTTTATTGACTGTTTCAGTTTGGTACCACATTACTACGTGGTCCAAGCCAGAAAAGAGCCAGGATCTGGCCAACTAGTATGCGAAAAATGCGAAAGTACGAGCCAGATGAGGGCAAATCCCAGACCTAACCGAGACATAGCCGGCGATATCCTCTAAAATATTAAGCGCAACCTGGTTTAATTGACTGCTTCGGTGTGGAACCTCATTACTACGGGATCCAAACCAGAAAATGGCCAGGATCTGCCCAACAAGTATGCGAAAAATACGAAAGTATGAGCCTGATGATTGCTAATACCAGACCAAACCGTGACATAACCGTCGTTATCCTCTAAAATATTAATCGCAAACAGGTTTAATTGACTGTTTCGGTGTGGTACCGCATTACTACGTGATCCATACCAGAAAAAGGCCAGGATCTGGCCAACAAGTATGCGAAAAATGCGAAAGCTCGAGCCTGATGAGGGCAAATACCAGACCTAACCCAGACATAAACGGCGTTATCCCCTAAAATACAAATCTGAACCAGCTTTTATTGACTGTTTCAGTGTGGTACCACATTACTACGTGATCCAAGTCAGAAAAAGCCCATGATCTGGCCAACAAGTAAGCGAAAAATGCGAAAGTACGATCCTGGTGAGGGCAAATCCCAGACCTAACCGTGACATAACCGACGTTATCCTCTAAAATATTAATCGCAACCAGGTTTAATTGACTGTTTCGGTGTGGTACCGCATTACTACGTGATCCAAACCTGAAAAAGGCCAGGATCTGGCCAACAAGTATGCGAAAAATGCGAAAGTACGAGCCTGATCAGGCCAAATCCCAGACCTAACCGAGACATAACCGGCGTTATCCTCTAAAATATTAATTGCAACCAGGTTTAATTGACTGTTTCGGTGTGGTACCGCAATACTACGTGATCCAAACCAGAAAAAGTCCAGGAACTGGCCAACAAGTATGCGAAATAAGCGAAAGTACGAGCCAGATGAGGGCAAATACCAGATCTAACCCAGACATAACCGGCGTTATCCTCTAAAATATTAATCGCAACCAGGTTTAATTGAAAGTTTCGGTGTGGTACCACATTAGTACGAGGTCCGAGTCAGAAAAAGGGCAGGATCTGGCCAACAAGTATGCGAATCATGGGAAGGTACGAGCCAGATGAGGGCAAATCCCAGACCTAACCGAGACATAGCCGGCGACATGCTCTAAAATATTAAGCGCAACCTGGTTTAGTTGACTGCTTCGGTGTGGTCCCACATTACTATTTGGTCCAAGCCAGAAAAAGGCCAGGATCTGGCCAACAAGTATGTGAAAAATGCGAAAGTACGAGCCAGATGAGGGCAAATACCTGACCTAACCAAGATATAGCCGGCGTTATCCTCTAAAATATTAATCGAGACCAGGATTAATTGACTGTTTCGGTGTGGAACGTCATTATTACGGGATCCAAACCAGAAAAAACCCAGCATCTGGCCAACAAGTATGCGAAAAAAACGAAAGTATGAGCCAGATGATTGCAAATACCAGAACTAACCCAGACATAACCAGTGTTATCCTCTAAAACAATAATCGGGACCAGCTTTTATTGACTGTTTCAGTGTGGTACCACATTACTACGTGATCCAAACCAGAAAAAGCCCAGGATCTGGCCAACAAGTATGCGAAAAAAACGAAAGTTCGAGCCAGATGAGGGCAAATACTAGATCTAACCCAGACATAACCGGCGTTATCCCCTAAAATACTAACCGGAACCAGCTTTTATTGACTGTTTCAGTGTGGTACCACATTACTACATTATCCATACCAGAAAAAGCCCAGGATCTGGCCAACAAGTATGCGAAAAATGCGAAAGTACGTGCATGGTGAGGGCAAATCCCAGACCTAACCGAGACATAGCCGGCGATATCCTCTATAATATTAAGCGCAACCTGGTTTAATTGACTGCTTCGGTGTGGAACCTCATTACTACGGGATCCAAAGCAGAAAAAGGCCAGGATCTGCCCAACAAGTATGCGAAAAATACGAAAGTATGAGCCTGATGATTGCTAATACCAGACCAAACCGTGACATAACCGGCGTTATCCTCTAAAATATTAATAGCAAACAGGTTTAATTGACTGTTTCGGTGTGGTACCGCATTACTACGTGATCCATACCAGAAAAAGGCCAGGATCTGGCCAACAAGTATGCAAAAATGCGAAAGCTCGAGCCTGATGAGGGCAAATACCAGACCTAACCCAGACATAAACGGCGTTATCCCCTAAAATACAAATCTGAACCAGCTTTTATTGACTGTTTCAGTGTGGTACCACATTACTACGTGATCCAAGTCAGAAAAAGCCCATGATCTGGCCAACAAGTAAACGAAAAATGCGAAAGTACGATCCAGATGAGGGCAAATCCCAGACCTAACCGTGACATAACCGACGTTATCCTCTAAAATATTAATCGCAACCAGGTTTAATTGACTGATTCGGTGTGGTACCGCATTGCTACGTGATCCAAACCTGAAAAAGGCCAGGATCTGGCCAACAAGTATGCGAAAAATGCGAAAGTACGAGCCAGATGAGGGCAAATACCAGACCTATCCCAGAAATAACCGGCGTTATCCACTAAAATATTAATCGGAACCAGGTTTAATTGACTGTTTCAGTGTGGTACCAAATTACTACGTAGTCCAAGCCAGAAAAAGGCCAGGATCTGGCCAACAAGTATGCGCAAAATGCGAAAGTACGAGCCAGATGAGGGCAAATCCCAGACCTAACCGAGACATAACCGGCGTTATCCTTTAAAATATTAATCGCAACCAGGTTTAGTTGACTGTTTCGGTGTGGTACCGCATTACTACGTGATCCAGACCTGAAAAAGGCCAGGATCTGGCCAACAAGTATGTGAAAAATGCGAAAGTACGAGCCAGATGAGGGCAAATAACAGAACTAACCCAGACATAACCAGTGTTATCCTCTAAAATATTAATCGCTACCAGGTTTAATTGACAGTCTCAGTGTGGTACCAAATTACTACGTGATCCAAGCCAGAAAAAGCCCAGGATCTGGCCAACAAGTATGCGAAAAATGCGGATGTATGTGGCAGGTGATTGCAAATACCAGACATAACCCAGACCTAACCGGTGTTATCCTCTAAAATATATATCGAAACCAGCCTTCATTGACTGTTTCAGTGTGGTACAACATTACTACGTGATCCAAACCAGAAAAAGGCCAGGATCTGGCCAACGAGTATGCGAGAAATACGAAAGTACGAGCCAGATGAGGGCAAATCCCAGACCTAACCGAAACATAACCGGCGTTATGCTCTAAAATATTAATCGCAACCAGGTTTCATTGACTGTATCGGTGTGGTACCGCATTACTACGTGATCCAAACCAGAAAAAAGCCAGGAACTGGCCATCAAGTATGCGAAAAATGCGAAAGTATGAGCCAGATGATTGCAAATTCTAGAACTAACCCAGACATAACCAGCGTTATCCTCTAAAATACTAATCGGAACCAGCGTTTATTGACTGTTTCAGTGTGGTTCCACATTACTACGTGATCCAACCAGAAAAAGGGCAGGATCTGGCCAACAAGTATGCGAAACATGCGAAGGTACGAGCCAGATGAGGGCAAATACCACACCTAACCGAGATATAACCGGCGTTATCCTCTAAAATACTAATCGGAACCAGCTTTTATTGACTGTTTCAGTGTGGTTCCACATTACTACATTATCCAAACCAGAAAAAGCCCAGGATCTGGCCAACAAGTATGAGAAAAATGCGAAATTACGGGCCAGATGAGGGCAAATCCCAGACCTAACCGACACATAGCCGGCGACATGCTCTAAAATATTAAGCGCAACCTGGTTTAATTGACTGCTTCGGTGTGGTCCCACATTACTACTTGGTCCAAGCCAGAAAAAGGCCAGGATCTGGCCAACAAGTATGTGAAAAATGCGAAAGTACGAGCCAGATGAGGGCAAATACCTGCCCTGACCAAGATATAACCGGCGTTATCCTCAAAAATATTAATCGAGATCAGGTTTAATTGACTGTTTCGGTGTGGAACGTCATTACTACGTGATCCAAACCTGAAAAAGGCCAGGATCTGGCCAACAAGTATGCGAAAAATGCGAAAGTACGAGCCAGATGAGGGCAAATACCAGACCTAACCCAGAAATAACCGGCGTTATCCACTAAAATATCAATCGGAACCAGGTTTAATTGACTGCTTCAGTGTGGTACCAAATTACTACGTAGTCCAAGCCAGAAAAAGGCCAGGATCTGGCCAACAAGTATGCGCAAAATGCGAAAGTACGAGCCAGATGAGGGCAAATCCCAGATCTAACCGAGAAAAAACCGGCGTTATCCTCTAAAATATTAAGCGCAACCTGGTTTAATTGACTGCATCGGTGTGGTTCCACATTACTGCGGGATCCAAACCAGAAAAAATGCCAGGATCTGGTCAACAAGTATGCGAAAAATGCGAAAGTACGAGCCAGATGAGGGCAAATACCCGACCTAACCGAGACATAACCTGCGTTATCCTCTAAAATATTAATCGGAACCAGGTTTAATTGACTGTTTCGGTGTGGAACGTCATTATTACGGGATCCAAACCAGAAAAAACCCAGCATCTGGCCAACAAGTATGCGAAAAAAGCGAAAGTATGAGCCAGATGATTGCAAATACCAGAACTAACCCAGACGGAACCAGCGTGATCCTCTAAAACACTAATCGGAACCAGCTTTTATTGACTGTTTCAGTGTGGAACCACATTACTACGTGATCCAAACCAGAAAAAGCCCAGGATCTGGCCAACAAGTATGCGAAAAAACCGAAAGTATGAGCCAGATGATTGCAAATACCAGAACTAACCCAGACATAACCAGTGTTATCCTCTAAAACACTAATCGGGACCAGCTCTTATTGACTGTTTCAGTGTGGTCCCACATTACTCCGTGATGCAAACCAGAAAAACCCCAGGATCTGGCCAACAGGTATGCGAAAAATGCGGAAGTACGAGCCAAATGAGGGCAAATACCTGACCTGACCCAGACATAACCGGCGTTATCCTCTAAAATATTGATCGGAACCAGGTTTAATTGACTGTTTCAGTGTGGTACCAAATTACTACGTGATCCAAGCCAGAAAAAGCCCAGGATCTGGCCAACAAGTAAGCGAAAATTGCGAAAGTACGAGCCAGATGAGGGCAAATACCAGACCTAACCCAGACATAACCGGCGTTATCCTCTAAAATATTAATCGCAACCAGGTTTAATTGAAAGTTTCGGTGTGGTACCACATTAGTACGTGGTCCGAGTCAGAAAAAGGGCAGGATCTGGCCAACAAGTTTGCGAAAAATGCGAAGGTACGAGCCAGATGAGGGCAAATACCAGACCTAACCGAGATATAACCGGCGTTATCCTCTAAAATATTAATCGAAACCAGGTTTAATTGACAGTTTCGGTGTGGAACGTCATTGTTACGGGATCCAAACCAGAAAAAACCCAGCATCTGGCCAACAAGTATGCGAAAAAAGCGAAAGTATGAGCCAGATGATTGCAAATACCAGAACTAACCCAGACGGAACCAGCGTGATCCTCTAAAACACTAATCGGAACCAGCTTTTATTGACTGTTTCAGTGTGGAACCACATTACTACGTGATCCAAACCAGAAAAAGCCCAGGATCTGGCCAACAAGTATGCGAAAAAACCGAAAGTATGAGCCAGATGATTGCAAATACCAGAACTAACCCAGACATAACCAGTGTTATCCTCTAAAACACTAATCGGGACCAGCTCTTATTGACTGTTTCAGTGTGGTCCCACATTACTCCGTGATGCAAACCAGAAAAACCCCAGGATCTGGCCAACAGGTATGCGAAAAATGCGGAAATACGAGCCAAATGAGGGCAAATACCTGACCTGACCCAGACATAACCGGCGTTATCCTCTAAAATATTGATCGGAACCAGGTTTAATTGACTGTTTCAGTGTGGTACCAAATTACTACGTGATCCAAGCCAGAAAAAGCCCAGGATCTGGCCAACAAGTAAGCGAAAATTGCGAAAGTACGAGCCAGATGAGGGCAAATACCAGACCTAACCCAGACATAACCGGCGTTATCCTCTAAAATATTAATCGCAACCAGGTTTAATTGAAAGTTTCGGTGTGGTAGCACGTTACTACGTGATCCAAACCACAAAAAGCCCAGGATCTGGCCTACAAGTATGCGAAAAATGCGAAAGTACGAGCCAGATGAGGACAAATACCAGACCTAACCCAGGCATAACCGGCGTTATCCCCTAAAATACTAATCGGAACCAGCTTTTATTGATTGTTTCAGTGTGGTACCACATTACTACGTGGTCCAAGCCAGAAAAGAGCCAGGATCTGGGCAACTAGTATGCGAAAAATGCGAAAGTACGAGCCAGATGAGGGCAAATACCCGACCTAACCGAGACATAACCTGCGTTATCCTCTAAAATATTAATCGGAACCAGGTTTAATGGACTGTTTCAGTGTGGTACCACATTACTGCCATGACAAAGCCAGAAAAAGGCCAGGATCTCGCCAACAAGTATGCGAAAAACGCGAAAGTACGAGCCAGATGAGGGCAATTACTAGACCTAACCAAGACATAACCGGCGTTATCCTCTAAAATATTAATCGCAACCAGCTTTTATTGACCCTTCAGTGTGGTAGCACGTTACTACGTGATCCAAACCACAAAAAGCCCAGGATCTGGCCTACAAGTATGCGAAAAACGCGAAAGTACGAGCCAGATGAGGACAAATACCAGACCTAACCCAGGCATAACCGGCGTTATCCCCTAAAATACTAATCGGAACCAGCTTTTATTGACTGTTTCAGTGTGGTACCACATTACTACGTGGTCCAAGCCAGAAAAGAGCCAGGATCTGGGCAACTAGTATGCGAAAAATGCGAAAGTACGAGCCAGATGAGGGCAAATCCCAGACCTAACCGAGACATAGCCGGCGATATCCTCTAAAATATTAAGCGCAACCTGGTTTAATTGACTGCTTCGGTGTGGAACCTCATTACTACGGGATCCAAACCAGAAAAAGGCCAGGATCTGCCCAACAAGTATGCGAAAAATGCGAAAGTATGAGCCAGATGATTGCTAATACCAGACCAAACCGTGACATAACCGGCGTTATCCTCTAAAATATTAATCGCAAACAGGTTTAATTGACTGTTTCGGTGTGGTACCGCATTACTACGTGATCCATACCAGAAAAAGGCCGGGATCTGGCCAACAAGTATGCGAAAAATGCGAAAGCTCGAGCCAGATGAGGGCAAATACTAGACCTAACCCAGACATAACCGGCGTTATCCCCTAAAATACTAACCGGAACCAGCCTTTATTGACTGTTTCAGTGTGGTACCACATTACTACATTATCCAAACCAGTAAAAGCCCAGGACCTGACCAACAAGTATGCGAAAAATGCGAAGGTACGGGCCAGATGAGTGCAAATCCCAGACCTAACCGAGACATAGCCGGCGATATCCTCTAAAATATTAAGCGCAACCTGGTTTAAATGACTGCTTCGGTGTGGAACCACATTACTACGGGATCCAAACCAGAAAAAATGCCAGGATCTGGTCAACAAGTAAGCGAAAAATGCGAAAGTACGTGCATGGTGAGGGCAAATCCCAGACCTAACCGAGAAATAACCGGCGTTATCCTCTAAAATATTTAGCGCAACCTGGTTTAATTGACTGCATCGGTGTGGTACCACATTACTGCGGGATCCAAACCAGAAAAAATGCCAGGATCTGGTCAACACGTATGCGAAAAATACGAAAGTACCAGCCAGACGAGGGCAAATACCCGACCTAACCGAGACATAACCTGCGTTATCCTCTAAAATATTAATCGCAACCAGCTTTTATTGACTGTTTCGGTGTGGTACCGCATTACTACGTGATCCAGACCTGAAAAAGGCCAGGATCTGGCCAACAAGTATGTGAAAAATGCGAAAGTACGAGCCAGATGAGGGCAAATAACAGAACTAACCCAGACATAACCAGCGTTATCCTCTAAAATATTAATCGCTACCAGGTTTAATTGACAGTTTCTGTGTGGTACCAAATTACTACGTGATCCAAGCCAGAAAAAGCCCAGGATCTGGCCAACAAGTAAGCGAAAATTGCGAAAGTACGAGCCAGATGAGGGCAAATCCCAGACACAACCGAGACATAACCGGCGTTATCCTCTAAAATATTAATCGCAACCAGGTTTAATTGACTGTTTCGGTGTGGTACCGCATTACTACGTGTTCCACACCAGAAAAAACGCAGGATCTGGCCAACAAGTATGCGAAAAATGCGGATGGATGTGGCAGATGATTGCAAATACCAGACATAACCCAGACCTAACCGGTGTTATCCTCTAAAATATATATCGAAACCAGCCTTCATTGACTGTTTCAGTGTGGTACCACATTACTGCGTGATCCAAACCAGAAAAACCCCAGGATCTGGCCAACAGGTATGCGAAAACTGTGAAAGTACGAGCCAGATTATTGCAAATACCATAACTAACCCAAACATAACCAGCGTTATCCTCCAAAATATTCATCGCAAACATGTTTAATTGACTGCTTCGGTGTGGAACCACATTACGACGAGATCCAAACCACAAACAACCCAAGATCTGGACCACAAGTACGCGAAAATTGCGAATGTATGAGCCAGATGATTGCATATACCAGAAGTAACCCAGGCGTAACCAGCGTTCTCCTCTAAAATACTAATCGGAACCAGCTTTCATCGACTGTCTCAGTGTGGTACCACATTACTACGTGATACAGACCAGAAAAAGGCCAGGATCTGGCCAACAAGTATGCGTAAAATGCGAAAGTACGAGCCAGATGAGGGCAAATACTAGACCTAACCCAGACATAACCGGCGTTATCCTCTAAAATATTAATCGCAACCAGGTTTAATTGACTGTTTCGGTGTGGAATCACATTAGTACAGGATCCAAACCAGAAAAAAACCAGGATCTGGCCAACAAGTATGCGAAAAACGCGAAAGTACGAGCCAGATGAGGGCAAATAACAGAACTAACCCAGACATAACCGGCGTTATCCTTTAAAATATTAATCGCAACCAGGTTTAGTTGACTGTTTCGGTGTGGTACCGCATTACTACGTGATGCAGACCTGAAAAAGGCCAGGATCTGGCCAACAAGTATGTGAAAAATGCGAAAGTACGAGCCAGATGAGGGCAAATAACAGAACTAACCCAGACATAACCAGCGTTATCCTCTAAAATATTAATCGCTACCAGGTTTAATTGACAGTTTCAGTGTGGTACCAAATTACTACGTGATCCAAGCCAGAAAAAGCCCAGGATCTGGCCAACAAGTAAGCGAAAATTGCGAAAGTACGAGCCAGATGAGGGCAAATCCCAGACCTAACCGTGACATAACCGACGTTATCCTCTAAAATATTAATCGCAACCAGGTTTAATTGACTGTTTCTGTGTGGTACCGCATTACTACGTGATCCAAACCTGAAAAAGGCCAGGATCTGGCCAACAAGTATGCGAAAAATGCGAAAGTACGAGCCAGATGAGGGCAAATACCAGACCTAACCCAGAAATAACCGGCGTTATCCACTAAAATATTAATCGGAACCAGGTTTAATTGACTGTTTCAGTGTGGTACCAAATTACTACGTAGTCCAAGCCAGAAAAAGGCCAGGATCTGGCCAACAAGTATGCGCAAAATGCGAAAGTACGAGCCAGATGAGGGCAAATCCCAGACCTAACCGAGACATAACCGGCGTTATCCTTTAAAATATTAATCGCAACCAGGTTTAGTTGACTGTTTCGGTGTGGTACCGCATTACTACGTGATCCAGACCTGAAAAAGGCCAGGATCTGGCCAACAAGTATGTGAAAAATGCGAAAGTACGAGCCAGATGAGGGCAAATAACAGAACTAACCCAGACATAACCAGCGTTATCCTCTAAAATATTAATCGCTACCAGGTTTAATTGACAGTTTCTGTGTGGTACCAAATTACTACGTGATCCAAGCCAGAAAAAGCCCAGGATCTGGCCAACAAGTAAGCGAAAATTGCGAAAGTACGAGCCAGATGAGGGCAAATCCGAGACATAGCCGGCGATATCCTCTAAAATATTAAGCGCAACCTGGATTAATTGACTGCTTCGGTGTGGAACCACATTACTACGGGATCCAAACCAGAAAAATGCCAGGATCTGGTCAACAAGTAAGCGAAAAATGCGAAAGTACGAGCCAGGTGAGGGCAAATACCAGACCTAACCCAGACATAACCGGCGTTATCCTCTAAAATATTAATCGGAACCAGGTTTAATTGACTGTTTCGGTGTGGTACCACATTACTACGTGGTCCAAGCCTGAAAAAGGCCAGGACCTGGCCAACAAGTATGGGAAAATCGCGAAAGTATCAGCCAGATGATAGCGAATACCAGAACTAACCCAGACGTAACCTGCGTTATCCTCTAAAATACTATTCGGAACCAGCTTCTATTGACTGTTTCAGTGTGGTACCACATTACTACGTGATCCAAGTCAGAAAAAGCCCAGGATCTGGCCAACTAGTATACGAGAAATGCGTAAGTACGAGCCAGATGAGGACAAATCCCAGACCTAACCGAGAAATAACCGGCGTTATCCTCTAAAATATTAATCGCAACCAGGTATAATTTACTGTTTCGGAGTGGTATCGTATTACTACCTTGATCGAAACCAGAAAAAGGACAGGATCTGGCCTACAAGTATGCGAAAAATGCGAAAGTACGAGCCAGATGAGGACAAATACCAGTCCTAACCCAGGCATAACCGGCGTTATCCCCTAAAATACTAATCGGAACCAGCTTTTATTGATTGTTTCAGTGTGGTACCACATTACTACGTGGTCCAAGCCAGAAAAGAGCCAGGATCTGGGCAACTAGTATGCGAAAAATGCGAAAGTACGAGCCAGATGAGGGCAAATACCCGACCTAACCGAGACATAACCTGCGTTATCCTCTAAAATATTAATCGGAACCAGGTTTAATGGACTGTTTCAGTGTGGTACCACATTACTGCCATGACAAAGCCAGAAAAAGGCCAGGATCTGGCCAACAAGTATGCGAAAAACGCGAAAGTACGAGCCAGATGAGGGCAATTACTAGACCTAACCAAGACATAACCGGCGTTATCCTCTAAAATATTAATCGCAACCAGCTTTTATTGACCCTTCAGTGTGGTAGCACGTTACTACGTGATCCAAACCACAAAAAGCCCAGGATCTGGCCTACAAGTATGCGAAAAACGCGAAAGTACGAGCCAGATGAGGACAAATACCAGACCTAACCCAGGCATAACCGGCGTTATCCCCTAAAATACTAATCGGAACCAGCTTTTATTGACTGTTTCAGTGTGGTACCACATTACTACGTGGTCCAAGCCAGAAAAGAGCCAGGATCTGGGCAACTAGTATGCGAAAAATGCGAAAGTACGAGCCAGATGAGGGCAAATCCCAGACCTAACCGAGACATAGCCGGCGATATCCTCTAAAATATTAAGCGCAACCTGGTTTAATTGACTGCTTCGGTGTGGAACCTCATTACTACGGGATCCAAACCAGAAAAAGGCCAGGATCTGCCCAACAAGTATGCGAAAAATGCGAAAGTATGAGCCAGATGATTGCTAATACCAGACCAAACCGTGACATAACCGGCGTTATCCTCTAAAATATTAATCGCAAACAGGTTTAATTGACTGTTTCGGTGTGGTACCGCATTACTACGTGATCCATACCAGAAAAAGGCCGGGATCTGGCCAACAAGTATGCGAAAAATGCGAAAGCTCGAGCCAGATGAGGGCAAATACCAGACCTAATCCAGACATAAACGGCGTTATCCTCTAAAATACAAATCGGAACCAGCTTTTATTGACTGTTTCAGTGTGGTACCACATTACTACGTGATCCAAGTCAGAAAAAGCCCATGATCTGGCCAACAAGTAAGCGAAAAATGCGAAAGTACGATCCAGATGAGGGCAAATCCCAGACCTAACCGTGACATAACCGACGTTATCCTCTAAAATATTAATCGCAACCAGGTTTAATTGACTGTTTCTGTGTGGTACCGCATTACTACGTGATCCAAACCTGAAAAAGGCCAGGATCTGGCCAACAAGTATGCGAAAAATGCGAAAGTACGAGCCAGATGAGGGCAAATACCAGACCTAACCCAGAAATAACCGGCGTTATCCACTGAAATATTAATCGGAACCAGGTTTAATTGACTGTTTCAGTGTGGTACCAAATTACTACGTAGTCCAAGCCAGAAAAAGGCCAGGATCTGGCCAACAAGTATGCGCAAAATGCGAAAGTACGAGCCAGATGAGGGCAAATCCCAGACCTAACCGAGACATAACCGGCGTTATCCTTTAAAATATTAATCGCAACCAGGTTTAGTTGACTGTTTCGGTGTGGTACCGCATTACTACGTGATCCAGACCTGAAAAAGGCCAGGATCTGGCCAACAAGTATGTGAAAAATGCGAAAGTACGAGCCAGATGAGGGCAAATAACAGAACTAACCCAGACATAACCAGCGTTATCCTCTAAAATATTAATCGCTACCAGGTTTAATTGACAGTTTCTGTGTGGTACCAAATTACTACGTGATCCAAGCCAGAAAAAGCCCAGGATCTGGCCAACAAGTAAGCGAAAATTGCGAAAGTACGAGCCAGATGAGGGCAAATCCCAGACACAACCGAGACATAACCGGCGTTATCCTCTAAAATATTAATCGCAACCAGGTTTAATTGACTGTTTCGGTGTGGTACCGCATTACTACGTGTTCCACACCAGAAAAAACGCAGGATCTGGCCAACAAGTATGCGAAAAATGCGGATGGATGTGGCAGATGATTGCAAATACCAGACATAACCCAGACCTAACCGGTGTTATCCTCTAAAATATATATCGAAACCAGCCTTCATTGACTGTTTCAGTGTGGTACCACATTACTGCGTGATCCAAACCAGAAAAACCCCAGGATCTGGCCAACAGGTATGCGAAAACTGTGAAAGTACGAGCCAGACTATTGCAAATACCATAACTAACCCAAACATAACCAGCGTTATCCTCCAAAATATTCATCGCAAACATGTTTAATTGACTGCTTCGGTGTGGAACCACATTACGACGAGATCCAAACCACAAACAACCCAAGATCTGGCCCACAAGTACGCGAAAATTGCGAATGTATGAGCCAGATGATTGCATATACCAGAAGTAACCCAGGCGTAACCAGCGTTCTCCTCTAAAATACTAATCGGAACCAGCTTTTATCGACTGTCTCAGTGTGGTACCACATTACTACGTGATACAGACCAGAAAAAGGCCAGGATCTGGCCAACAAGTATGCGTAAAATGCGAAAGTACGAGCCAGATGAGGGCAAATACTAGACCTAACCCAGACATAACCGGCGTTATCCTCTAAAATATTAATCGCAACCAGGTTTAATTGACTGTTTCGGTGTGGAATCACATTAGTACAGGATCCAAACCAGAAAAAAACCAGGATCTGGCCAACAAGTATGCGAAAAACGCGAAAGTACGAGCCAGATGAGGGCAAATAACAGAACTAACCCAGACATAACCGGCGCTATCCTTTAAAATATTAATCGCAACCAGGTTTAGTTGACTGTTTCGGTGTGGTACCGCATTACTACGTGATGCAGACCTGAAAAAGGCCAGGATCTGGCCAACAAGTATGTGAAAAATGCGAAAGTACGAGCCAGATGAGGGCAAATAACAGAACTAACCCAGACATAACCAGCGTTATCCTCTAAAATATTAATCGCTACCAGGTTTAATTGACAGTTTCAGTGTGGTACCAAATTACTACGTGATCCAAGCCAGAAAAAGCCCAGGATCTGGCCAACAAGTAAGCGAAAATTGCGAAAGTACGAGCCAGATGAGGGCAAATCCCAGACACAACCGAGACATAACCGGCGTTATCCTCTAAAATATTAATCGCAACCAGGTTTAATTGACTGTTTCGGTGTGGTACCGCATTACTACGTGATCCACACCAGAAAAAACGCAGGATCTGGCCAACAAGTATGCGAAAAATGCGGATGGATGTGGCAGATGATTGCAAATACCAGACATAACCCAGACCTAACCGGTGTTATCCTCTAAAATATATATCGAAACCAGCCTTCATTGACTGTTTCAGTGTGGTACCACATTACTGCGTGATCCAAACCAGAAAAACACCAGGATCTGGCCAACAGGTATGCGAAAAATGCGGAAGTACGAGCCAAATGAGGGCAAATCCCAGACCTAACCGAGACATAACCGGCGTTATCCTTTAAAATATTAATCGCAACCAGGTTTAGTTGACTGTTTCGGTGTGGTACCGCATTACTACGTGATCCAAACCTGAAAAAAACCAGGATCTGGCCAACATGTATGCGAAAATTGCGAATGTATGAGCCAGATGATTGCATATACCAGAACTAACCCAGACATAACCGGCGTTATCCTCTTTAATATTAATCGGAACCAGGTTTAATTGACTGTTTCAGTGTGGTACCACATTACTACGTGGTCAAAGCCAGAAAAAGGCCAGGATCTGGCCAACAAGTATGCGAAAAATGCGAAAGTACGAGCCAGATGAGGGCAAATCCGAGACATAGCCGGCGATATCCTCTAAAATATTAAGCGCAACCTGGATTAATTGACTGCTTCGGTGTGGAACCACATTACTACGGGATCCAAACCAGAAAAATGCCAGGATCTGGTCAACAAGTAAGCGAAAAATGCGAAAGTACGAGCCAGGTGAGGGCAAATACCAGACCTAACCCAGACATAACCGGCGTTATCCTCTAAAATATTAATCGGAACCAGGTTTAATTGACTGTTTCGGTGTGGTACCACATTACTACGTGGTCCAAGCCAGAAAAAGGCCAGGACCTGGCCAACAAGTATGGGAAAATCGCGAAAGTATCAGCCAGATGATAGCGAATACCAGAACTAACCCAGACGTAACCTGCGTTATCCTCTAAAATACTATTCGGAACCAGCTTCTATTGACTGTTTCAGTGTGGTACCACATTACTACGTGATCCAAGTCAGAAAAAGCCCAGGATCTGGCCAACTAGTATACGAGAAATGCGTAAGTACGAGCCAGATGAGGACAAATCCCAGACCTAACCGAGAAATAACCGGCGTTATCCTCTAAAATATTAATCGCAACCAGGTATAATTTACTGTTTCGGAGTGGTATCGTATTACTACCTTGATCCAAACCAGAAAAAGGACAGGATCTGGCCAACAAGTATGCGAAAAATGCGAAAGCTCGAGCCAGATGAGGGCAAATACCAGACCTAACCCAGACATAAACGGCGTTATCCCCTAGAATACAAATCGGAACCAGCTTTTATTGACTGTTTCAGTGTGGTACCACATTACTACGTGATCCAAGTCAGAAAAAGCCCATGATCTGGCCAACTAGTATGGGAAAAATGCGAAATTACGAGTCAGATGAGGGCAAATCCCAGACCTAACCGAGACATAACCGGCGTTATCCTCTGAAATATTAATCGCAACCAGGTTTAATTGAGTGCTTCGGTGTGGAACCTCATTACTACGGGATCCAAACCAGAAAAAGGCCAGGATCTGCCCAACAAGTATGCGAAAAATGCGAAAGTATGAGCCAGATGATTGCTAATACCAGACCAAACCGTGACATAACCGGCGTTATCCTCTAAAATATTAATCGCAAACAGGTTTAATTGACTGTATCGGTGTGGTACCGCATTACTACGTGATCCATACCAGAAAAAGGCCAGGAACTGGCCAACAAGTATGCGAAAAATGCGAAAGCTCGAGCCAGATGAGGGCAAATACCAGACCTAACCCAGACATAAACGGCGTTATCCCCTAAAATACAAATCGGAACCAGCTTTTATTGACTGTTTCAGTGTGGTACCACATTACTACGTGATCCAAGTCAGAAAAAACCCATGATCTGGCCAACAAGTATGCGGAAAATGCGAAAGTACGAGCCAGATGAGGACAAATCCCAGACCTAATCCAGACATAACCGGCGTTATCCTCCAAAATATTGATAGAATCCAGGTTGAATTGTCTACCTCAGTGCGCCACCACATTAATACGTGATCCTAACCAGAAAAAAGCCCAGGAGCTGCCCAACAAGTATGAGAAAAATACGAAAGTACGAGCCAAATGAGGGCAAATACCAGAGCTTACACAGACATAACCAGCGTTATCCTCTACAATACTAATCGGAACCAGGTTTAATTGACTGTTTCAGTGTGGTACCACGCTACTACGTGATACAAACCTGAAAAAGCCCAGAATCTGGCCAACAAGTATGCGAGAAATGCGAAAGTACTAGCCAAATCAGGGCAAATACCAGACCTGACCCAGGCATAATCGGCGTTATCCTCTAAAATATTAATCGGAACCAGGTTTAATTGACTGTTTCAGTGTGGTACCACATTACTACGTGATCCAAAACAGAAAAAGGCGAGGTTCTGCCCAACAAGTAGGCAAACGATGCGAAAGTATGAGCCAGATGGTTGCAAATACCGGAACTAACCCAAACAAAACCAGCGTTATCCTCCAAAATATTAATCGCAACCTGGTTTAATTGACTGTTTCAGTGTGGTACCGCATTACTTCGTGATCCAAACCAGGAAAAGGCCAGGATCTGGCCAACAAGTATGCGAAAAATGCGAAGGTACGAGCCAGATGAGTGCAAATCCCAGACCTAACCGAGACATAACCGGCGTTATCCTCTGAAATATTAATCGCAACCAGGTTTAATTGAGTGCTTCGGTGTGGAACCTCATTACTACGGGATCCAAACCAGAAAAAGGCCAGGATCTGCCCAACAAGTATGCGAAAAATGCGAAAGTATGAGCCAGATGATTGCTAATACCAGACCAAACCGTGACATAACCGGCGTTATCCTCTAAAATATTAATCGCAAACAGGTTTAATTGACTGTATCGGTGTGGTACCGCATTACTACGTGATCCATACCAGAAAAAGGCCAGGAACTGGCCAACAAGTATGCGAAAAATGCGAAAGCTCGAGCCAGATGAGGGCAAATACCAGACCTAACCCAGACATAAACGGCGTTATCCCCTAAAATACAAATCGGAACCAGCTTTTATTGACTGTTTCAGTGTGGTACCACATTACTACGTGATCCAAGTCAGAAAAAACCCATGATCTGGCCAACAAGTATGCGGAAAATGCGAAAGTACGAGCCAGATGAGGACAAATCCCAGACCTAATCCAGACATAACCGGCGTTATCCTCCAAAATATTGATAGAATCCAGGTTGAATTGTCTACCTCAGTGCGCCACCACATTAATACGTGATCCTAACCAGAAAAAAGCCCAGGAGCTGCCCAACAAGTATGAGAAAAATACGAAAGTACGAGCCAAATGAGGGCAAATACCAGAGCTAACACAGACATAACCAGCGTTATCCTCTACAATACTAATCGGAACCAGGTTTAATTGACTGTTTCAGTGTGGTACCACGCTACTACGTGATACAAACCTGAAAAAGCCCAGAATCTGGCCAACAAGTATGCGAGAAATGCGAAAGTACTAGCCAAATCAGGGCAAATACCAGACCTGACCCAGGCATAATCGGCGTTATCCTCTAAAATATTAATCGGAACCAGGTTTAATTGACTGTTTCAGTGTGGTACCACATTACTACGTGATCCAAAACAGAAAAAGGCGAGGTTCTGCCCAACAAGTAGGCAAACGATGCGAAAGTATGAGCCAGATGGTTGCAAATACCGGAACTAACCCAAACAAAACCAGCGTTATCCTCCAAAATATTAATCGCAACCTGGTTTAATTGACTGTTTCAGTGTGGTACCGCATTACTTCGTGATCCAAACCAGGAAAAGGCCAGGATCTGGCCAACAAGTATGCGAAAAATGCGAAGGTACGAGCCAGATGAGTGCAAATCCCAGACCTAACCGAGATATAACCGGCGTTATCCTCTAAAATATTAATCGAAACCACGTTTAATTGACTGTTTCGGTGTGGAACGTCATTATTACGGGATCCAAACCAGAAAAAAACCCTGCATCTGGCCAACAAGTATGCGAAAAAGCGAAAGTATGAGACAGATGAGGGCAAAGCCCAGACCTAACCGAGAAATAGCCGCCGCTACCCTCTAAAATATTTATCGCAACCAGGTTTAATTCACTGTTTGAGTGTGGTCCCAGATTACTACTTAGTCCAAGTCAGAAAAAGGGCAGGATCTGACCAACATGTATGCGAAAAACGCGAAAGTATGAGCCAGATGATTGCATATACCAGAAGTTACCCAGGCGTAACCAGCGTTCTCCTCTAAAATACTAATCGGAACCAGCTTTTATCGACTATCTCAGTGCGGTACCACATTACTACGTGATCCAAACCAGAAAAAGGCCAGGATCTGGCCAACAAGTTTGCGAAAAATGCGAAAGTACGAGCCTGATGAGGGCAAATACCAGACCTAACCCAGACATAACCGGCGTTATCCTCCAAAATATTCATCGCAACCATGTTTAATTGACTGTCTCAGTGCGGTACCACATTACTACATGATCCAAACCAGAAAAAGGCCAGGATCTGGCCAACAAGTTTGCGAAAAATGCGAAAGTACGAGCCTGATGAGGGCAAACACCAGGCCTAACCCAGACATAACCGGCGTTATCCTCCAAAATATTCATCGCAACCATGTTTAATTGACTGCTTCGGTGTGGAACCGCATTACGACGGGATCCAAGCCAGAAAAAGGCCAGGATCTGACCAACATGTATGCGAAAATTGCGAATGTATGAGCCAGATGATTGCATATACCAGACCAAACCGTGACATAACCGGCGTTATCCTCTAAAATATTAATCGCAAACAGGATTAATTGACTGTTTCGGTGTGGTACCGCATTACTACGTGATCCATACCAGAAAAAGGCCAGGATCTGGCCAACAAGTATGCGAAAAATGCGAAAGCTCGAGCCAGATGAGGGCAAATACCAGACCTAACCCAGACTTAAACGGCGTTATCCCCTAAAATACAAATCGGAACCAGCTTTTATTGACTGTTTCAGTGTGGTACCACATTACTACGTGATCCAAGTCAGAAAAAGCCCATGATCTGGCCAACAAGTATGCGAAAAATGCGAAAGTACGAGCCAGATGAGGACAAATCCCGGACCTAACCGAGACATAACCGGCGTTATCCTCTAAAATATTAATCCCTACCAGGCTTAATTGACTGTTTCGGTGTGGTACCGCATTTCTACGTGATCCAAACCTGAAAAAGGCCAGGATCTGGCCAACAAGTATGCGAAAAATGCGAAAGTACGTGCCAGATGAGGGCAAATACCAGACCTAACCCAGACATAACCGGCGTTATCCCCTAAAATATTAATCGCAACCAGGTTTAATTGACTGTTTCGGTGTGGAACCACATTACGACGGGATGCAAACCAGAAAAAGACCATGATCTGGCCAACAAGTATGCGAGAAATGCGAACGTACGAGCCTGATGAGGGCAAATACCAGACCTAACCCAGACATAACCGGCGTTATCCTCTAAAATATTAATCGGAACCAGGTTTAATTGACTGTTTCAGTGTGGTTCCAAATTACTACGTGGTCCAAGCCAGAAAAAGGCCAGGGTCTGGCCAACAAGTATGCGAAAAATGCGAAAGTACGAGCCAGATGATGGCAAATACCAGACCTAACCTAGACTTAACCGGCGTTATCCTCTAAAATATTAATCGCAACCAGGTTTAATTGACTGTTTCGGTGTGGAACCACATTACTACGTGATACAGACCAGAAAAAGGCCAGGATCTGGCCAACAAGTATGTGAAAAATGCGAAAGTACGAGCCAGATGAGGGCAAATACCTGACCTAACCAAGATATAACCGGCGTTATCCTCTAAAATATTAATCGAAACCAGCTTTTATTGACTGTTTCGGTGTGGTACCACATTACTACGTGGTCCGAGCCAGAAAAATGCCAGGATCTAGCCAACAAGTATGCGAAAAATGCGAAGGTACGAGCCAGATGAGGGCAAATACCAGACCTAACCGAGATGTAACCGGCGTTATCCTTTAAAATATTAATCGAAACCAGGTTTAATTAACTGTTTCCGTGTGGTACCACATTACTACGTGATCCAAAACAGAAAAAGACGAGGATCTGCCCAACAAGTATGCAAACAATGCGAAAGCATGAGCCAGATGGTTGCAAATACCGGAACTAACCCAACAAAACCAGCGTTATCCTCCAAAATATTAATCGCAACCTGGTTTAATTGACTGTTTCAGTGTGGTACCGCATTACTACGTGATCCAAACCAGGAAAAGGCCAGGATCTGGCCAACAAGTATGCGAAAAATGCGAAGGTACGAGCCAGATGAGTGCAAATCCCAGACCTAACCGAGATATAACCGGCGTTATCCTCTAAAATATTAATCGAAACCACGTTTAATTGACTGTTTCGGTGTGGAACGTCATTATTACGGGATCCATACCAGAAAAAAACCCAACATCTGGCCAACAAGTATGCGAAAAGCGAAAGTATGAGACAGATGAGGGCAAAGCCCAGACCTAACCGAGAAATAGCCGCCGCTACCCTCTAAAATATTTATCGCAACCAGGTTTAATTCACTGTTTGAGTGTGGTCCCAGATTACTACTTAGTCCAAGCCAGAAAAAGGCCAGGATCTGACCAACATGTATGCGAAAAACGCGAAAGTATGAGCCAGATGATTGCATATACCAGAAGTAACCCAGGCGTAACCAGCGTTCTCCTCCAAAATACTAATCGGAACCAGCTTTTATCGACTGTCTCAGTGCGGTACCACATTACTACGTGATCCAAACCAGAAAAAGGCCAGGATCTGGCCAACAAGTTTGCGAAAAATGCGAAAGTACTAGCCAAATCAGGGCAAATACCAGACCTGACCCAGGCATAATCGGCGTTATCCTCTAAAATATTAATCGGAACCAGGTTTAATTGACTGTTTCAGTGTGGTACCACATTACTACGTGATCCTAACCAGAAAAAAGCCCAGGAGCTGCCCAACAAGTATGAGAAAAATACGAAAGTACGAGCCAAATGAGGGCAAATACCAGAGCTAACACAGACATAACCAGCGTTATCCTCTACAATACTAATCGGAACCAGGTTTAATTGACTGTTTCAGTGTGGTACCACGCTACTACGTGATACAAACCTGAAAAAGCCCAGAATCTGGCCAACAAGTATGCGAGAAATGCGAAAGTACTAGCCAAATCAGGGCAAATACCAGACCTGACCCAGGCATAATCGGCGTTATCCTCTAAAATATTAATCGGAACCAGGTTTAATTGACTGTTTCAGTGTGGTACCACATTACTACGTGATCCAAAACAGAAAAAGGCGAGGTTCTGCCCAACAAGTAGGCAAACGATGCGAAAGTATGAGCCAGATGGTTGCAAATACCGGAACTAACCCAAACAAAACCAGCGTTATCCTCCAAAATATTAATCGCAACCTGGTTTAATTGACTGTTTCAGTGTGGTACCGCATTACTTCGTGATCCAAACCAGGAAAAGGCCAGGATCTGGCCAACAAGTATGCGAAAAATGCGAAGGTACGAGCCAGATGAGTGCAAATCCCAGACCTAACCGAGATATAACCGGCGTTATCCTCTAAAATATTAATCGAAACCACGTTTAATTGACTGTTTCGGTGTGGAACGTCATTATTACGGGATCCAAACCAGAAAAAAACCCTGCATCTGGCCAACAAGTATGCGAAAAAGCGAAAGTATGAGACAGATGAGGGCAAAGCCCAGACCTAACCGAGAAATAGCCGCCGCTACTCTCTAAAATATTTATCGCAACCAGGTTTAATTCACTGTTTGAGTGTGGTCCCAGATTACTACTTAGTCCAAGTCAGAAAAAGGGCAGGATCTGACCAACATGTATGCGAAAAACGCGAAAGTATGAGCCAGATGATTGCATATACCAGAAGTTACCCAGGCGTAACCAGCGTTCTCCTCTAAAATACTAATCGGAACCAGCTTTTATCGACTATCTCAGTGCGGTACCACATTACTACGTGATCCAAACCAGAAAAAGGCCAGGATCTGGCCAACAAGTTTGCGAAAAATGCGAAAGTACGAGCCTGATGAGGGCAAATACCAGACCTAACCCAGACATAACCGGCGTTATCCTCCAAAATATTCATCGCAACCATGTTTAATTGACTGTCTCAGTGCGGTACCACATTACTACATGATCCAAACCAGAAAAAGGCCAGGATCTGGCCAACAAGTTTGCGAAAAATGCGAAAGTACGAGCCTGATGAGGGCAAACACCAGGCCTAACCCAGACATAACCGGCGTTATCCTCCAAAATATTCATCGCAACCATGTTTAATTGACTGCTTCGGTGTGGAACCGCATTACGACGGGATCCAAGCCAGAAAAAGGCCAGGATCTGACCAACATGTATGCGAAAATTGCGAATGTATGAGCCAGATGATTGCATATACCAGACCAAACCGTGACATAACCGGCGTTATCCTCTAAAATATTAATCGCAAACAGGATTAATTGACTGTTTCGGTGTGGTACCGCATTACTACGTGATCCATACCAGAAAAAGGCCAGGATCTGGCCAACAAGTATGCGAAAAATGCGAAAGCTCGAGCCAGATGAGGGCAAATACCAGACCTAACCCAGACTTAAACGGCGTTATCCCCTAAAATACAAATCGGAACCAGCTTTTATTGACTGTTTCAGTGTGGTACCACATTACTACGTGATCCAAGTCAGAAAAAGCCCATGATCTGGCCAACAAGTATGCGAAAAATGCGAAAGTACGAGCCAGATGAGGACAAATCCCGGACCTAACCGAGACATAACCGGCGTTATCCTCTAAAATATTAATCCCTACCAGGCTTAATTGACTGTTTCGGTGTGGTACCGCATTTCTACGTGATCCAAACCTGAAAAAGGCCAGGATCTGGCCAACAAGTATGCGAAAAATGCGAAAGTACGTGCCAGATGAGGGCAAATACCAGACCTAACCCAGACATAACCGGCGTTATCCCCTAAAATATTAATCGCAACCAGGTTTAATTGACTGTTTCGGTGTGGAACCACATTACGACGGGATGCAAACCAGAAAAAGACCATGATCTGGCCAACAAGTATGCGAGAAATGCGAACGTACGAGCCTGATGAGGGCAAATACCAGACCTAACCCAGACATAACCGGCGTTATCCTCTAAAATATTAATCGGAACCAGGTTTAATTGACTGTTTCAGTGTGGTTCCAAATTACTACGTGGTCCAAGCCAGAAAAAGGCCAGGGTCTGGCCAACAAGTATGCGAAAAATGCGAAAGTACGAGCCAGATGATGGCAAATACCAGACCTAACCTAGACTTAACCGGCGTTATCCTCTAAAATATTAATCGCAACCAGGTTTAATTGACTGTTTCGGTGTGGAACCACATTACTACGTGATACAGACCAGAAAAAGGCCAGGATCTGGCCAACAAGTATGTGAAAAATGCGAAAGTACGAGCCAGATGAGGGCAAATACCTGACCTAACCAAGATATAACCGGCGTTATCCTCTAAAATATTAATCGAAACCAGCTTTTATTGACTGTTTCGGTGTGGTACCACATTACTACGTGGTCCGAGCCAGAAAAATGCCAGGATCTAGCCAACAAGTATGCGAAAAATGCGAAGGTACGAGCCAGATGAGGGCAAATACCAGACCTAACCGAGATGTAACCGGCGTTATCCTTTAAAATATTAATCGAAACCAGGTTTAATTAACTGTTTCCGTGTGGTACCACATTACTACGTGATCCAAAACAGAAAAAGGCGAGGATCTGCCCAACAAGTATGCAAACAATGCGAAAGCATGAGCCAGATGGTTGCAAATACCGGAACTAACCCAAACAAAACCAGCGTTATCCTCCAAAATATTAATCGCAACCTGGTTTAATTGACTGTTTCAGTGTGGTACCGCATTACTACGTGATCCAAACCAGGAAAAGGCCAGGATCTGGCCAACAAGTATGCGAAAAATGCGAAGGTACGAGCCAGATGAGTGCAAATCCCAGACCTAACCGAGATATAACCGGCGTTATCCTCTAAAATATTAATCGAAACCACGTTTAATTGACTGTTTCGGTGTGGAACGTCATTATTACGGGATCCATACCAGAAAAAAACCCAACATCTGGCCAACAAGTATGCGAAAAGCGAAAGTATGAGACAGATGAGGGCAAAGCCCAGACCTAACCGAGAAATAGCCGCCGCTACCCTCTAAAATATTTATCGCAACCAGGTTTAATTCACTGTTTGAGTGTGGTCCCAGATTACTACTTAGTCCAAGCCAGAAAAAGGCCAGGATCTGACCAACATGTATGCGAAAAACGCGAAAGTATGAGCCAGATGATTGCATATACCAGAAGTAACCCAGGCGTAACCAGCGTTCTCCTCCAAAATACTAATCGGAACCAGCTTTTATCGACTGTCTCAGTGCGGTACCACATTACTACGTGATCCAAACCAGAAAAAGGCCAGGATCTGGCCAACAAGTTTGCGAAAAATGCGAAAGTACGAGCCTGATGAGGGCAAATACCAGACCTAACCCAGACATAACCGGGGTTATCCTCCAAAATATTCATCGCAACCATGTTTAATTGACTGTTTCGGTGTGGAACCGCATTACGACGGGATCCAAACCACAAAAAACCCTAGATCTGGCCAACAAGTACGCGAAAATTGCGAATGTATGAGCCAGATGATTGCATATACCAGAAGTAACCCAGGCGTAACCAGCGTTCTCCTCTAAAATACTAATCGGAACCAGCTTTTATTGACTGTCTCAGTGTGGTACCACATTACTACGTGATCCAAGCCAGAAAAAGGCCAGGATCTGGCCAACAAGAATGCGAAAAATGCGAAAGTACGAGCCAGATGAAGGCAAATACCAGACCTAACCCAGACATAACCAGCGTTATCCTCTAAAATACTAATCGGTACCAGCTTTTATTAACTGTTTCTGTGTGGTACCACATTACTACGTGATCCAAACCAGAAAAAGGCCAGGATCTGGCCATCAAGTTTGCGAAAAATGCGAAAGTACGAGCATGATGAGGGCAAATACCAGACCTAACCCAGACATAACCGGCGTTATCCTCTAAAATATTAATCGGAACCAGGTTTAATTGACTGTTTCAGTGTGGTTCCAAATTACTACGTGGTCCAAGCCAGAAAAAGGCCAGGGTCTGGCCAACAAGTATGCGAAAAATGCGAAAGTACGAGCCAGATGATGGCAAATACCAGACCTAAGCTAGACTTAACCGGGTTTATCCTCTAAAATATTAATCGCAACCAGGTTTAATTGACTGTTTCGGAGTAGAACCACATTACTACGTGAAACAGACCAGAAAAAGGCCAGGATCTTTCCAACAAGTATGCGAAAAATGCGAAAGTACGAGCCAGATGATGGCAAATACCAGACCTAACCTAGACTTAACCGGCGTTATCCTCTAAAATATTAATCGCAACCAGGTTTAATTGACTGTTTCGGTGTAGAACCACATTATTACGGGATCCAAACCAGAAAAAGCCCAGCATCTGGCCAACAAGTATGCGAAAAATGCGAAAGTTCGAACCAGATGAGGGCAAATACTAGACCTAACCCAGACATAACCGGCGTTATCCCCTAAAATACTAATCGGAAACAGCTTTTATTGACTGTTTCAGTGTGGTACCACATTATTACATGATCCAAACCAGAAAAAGCCCAGGATCTGGCCAACAAGTATGAGGAAAATGCGAAAGTACGAGACAGATGAGGGCAAATCCCAGACCTAACCGAGACACAGCCGGCGATATGCTCTGAAATATTAAGCGCAACCTGGTTTAATTGACTGCTTCGGTGTGGTCCCACATTACTAATTGGTCCAAGCCAGAAAAAGGCCAGGATCTGGCCAACAAGTATGTGAAAAATGCGAAAGTACGAGCCAGATGAGGGCAAATACCAGACCTAACCAAGATATAACCAGCGTTATCCTCTAAAATATTAATCGAAACCAGGTTTAATTGACTGTTTCTGTGTGGATCGTCATTATGACGGGATCCAAACCAGAAAGAACCCAGCATCTGGCCAACAAGTATGTGAAAAAGCGAATGTATGAGCCAGATTATTGCAAATCCCAGAACGAACCCAGACATAACCGGCGTTATCCCCTAAAATATTAATCGCAACCAGGTTTAATTGACTGTTTCGGTGTGGAACCACATTACTACGTGATCCAAGTCAGAAAAAGCCCATGATCTGGCCAACAAGTATGCGAAAAACGCGAAAGTACGAGCCAGATGAGGACAAATCACTGACCTAACCGAGACATAACCGGCGTTATCCTCTAAAATATTAATCGCTACCAGGCTTAATTGACTGTTTCGGTGTGGTACCGCATTACTACGTGATCCAAACCTGAAAAAGGCCAGGATCTGGCCAACAAGTATGCGAAAAATGCGAAAGTACGAGCCAGATGAGGGCAAATACCAGACCTAACCCAGACATAACCGGCGTTATCCCCTAAAATATTAATCGCAACCAGGTTTAATTGACTGTTTCGGTGTGGAACCACATTACGACGGGATGCAAACCAGAAAAAGACCATGATCTGGCCAACAAGTATGCGAGAAATGCGAAAGTACGAGCCTGATGAGGGCAAATGCCAGACCTGACCCAGACATAACCGGCGTTATCCTCTAAAATATTAATCGGAACCAGGTTTAATTGACTGTTTCAGTGTGGTTCCAAATTACTACGTGGTCCAAGCCAGAAAAAGGCCAGGGTCTGGCCAACAAGTATGCGAAAAATGCGAAAGTACGAGCCAGATGAGGGCAAATACCAGACCTAACCAAGATATAACCAGCGTTATCCTCTAAAATATTAATCGAAACCAGCTTTTATTGACTGTTTCGGTGTGGTACCACATTACTACGTGGTCCGAGCCAGAAAAATGCCAGGATCTAGTCAACAGGTATGCGAAAAATGCGAAGGTACGAGCCAGATGAGGGCAAATACCAGACCTAACCGAGATGTAACCGGCGTTATCCTTTAAAATATTAATCGAAACCAGGTTTAATTGACTGTTTCGGTGTGGTACCGCATTACTACGTGATCCAAACCTGAAAAAGGCCAGGATCTGGCGAACAAGTATGCGAAAAATGCGAAAGTACGAGCCAGATGAGGGCAAATACCAGACCTAACCCAGACATAACCGGCGTTATCCCCTAAAATATTAATCGCAACCAGGTTTAATTGACAGTTTCGGTGTGGAACCACATTACGACGGGATGCAAACCAGAAAAAGACCATGATCTGGCCAACAAGTATGCGAAAAATGCGAAAGTACGAGCCTGATGAGGGCAAATGCCAGACCTGACCCAGACATAACCGGCGTTATCCTCTAAAATATTAATCGGAACCAGGTTTAATTGACTGTTTCAGTGTGGTTCCAAATTACTACGTGGTCCAAGCCAGAAAAAGGCCAGGGTCTGGCCAACAAGTATGTGAAAAATGCGAAAGTACGAGCCAGATGATGGCAAATACCAGACCTAACCTAGACTTAACCGGCGTTATCCTCTAAAATATTAATCGCAACCAGGTTTAATTGACTGTTTCGGTGTGGAACCACATTACTACGTGATACAGACCAGAAAAAGGCCAGGATCTGGCCAACAAGTATGTGAAAAATGCGAAAGTACGAGCCAGATGAGGGCAAATACCTGACCTAACCAAGATATAACCGGCGTTATCCTCTAAAATATTAATCGAAACCAGCTTTTATTGACTGTTTCGGTGTGGTACCACATTACTACGTGGTCCGAGCCAGAAAAATGCCAGGATCTAGCCAACAAGTATGCGAAAAATGCGAAGGTACGAGCCAGATGAGGGCAAATACCAGACCTAACAGAGATGTAACCGGCGTTATCCTTTAAAATATTAATCGAAACCAGGTTTAATTAACTGTTTCCGTGTGGTACCACATTACTACGTGATCCAAAACAGAAAAAGGCGAGGATCTGCCCAACAAGTATGCAAACAATGCGAAAGCATGAGCCAGATGGTTGCAAATACCGGAACTAACCCAAACAAAACCAGCGTTATCCTCCAAAATATTAATCGCAACCTGGTTTAATTGACTGTTTCAGTGTGGTACCGCATTACTACGTGATCCAAACCAGGAAAAGGCCAGGATCTGGCCAACAAGTATGCGAAAAATGCGAAGGTACGAGCCAGATGAGTGCAAATCCCAGACCTAACCGAGATATAACCGGCGTTATCCTCTAAAATATTAATCGAAACCACGTTTAATTGACTGTTTCGGTGTGGAACGTCATTATTACGGGATCCATACCAGAAAAAAACCCTACATCTGGCCAACAAGTATGCGAAAAGCGAAAGTATGAGACAGATGAGGGCAAAGCCCAGACCTAACCGAGAAATAGCCGCCGCTACCCTCTAAAATATTTATCGCAACCAGGTTTAATTCACTGTTTGAGTGTGGTCCCAGATTACTACTTAGTCCAAGCCAGAAAAAGGCCAGGATCTGGCCAACAAGTATGCGAAAAATGCGAAGGTACGAGCCAGATGAGTGCAAATCCCAGACCTAACCGAGATATAACCGGCGTTATCCTCTAAAATATTAATCGAAACCACGTTTAATTGACTGTTTCGGTGTGGAACGTCATTATTACGGGATCCAAACCAGAAAAAAACCCTGCATCTGGCCAACAAGTATGCGAAAAAGCGAAAGTATGAGACAGATGAGGGCAAAGCCCAGACCTAACCGAGAAATAGCCGCCGCTACCCTCTAAAATATTTATCGCAACCAGGTTTAATTCACTGTTTGAGTGTGGTCCCAGATTACTACTTAGTCCAAGTCAGAAAAAGGGCAGGATCTGACCAACATGTATGCGAAAAACGCGAAAGTATGAGCCAGATGATTGCATATACCAGAAGTTACCCAGGCGTAACCAGCGTTCTCCTCTAAAATACTAATCGGAACCAGCTTTTATCGACTATCTCAGTGCGGTACCACATTACTACGTGATCCAAACCAGAAAAAGGCCAGGATCTGGCCAACAAGTTTGCGAAAAATGCGAAAGTACGAGCCTGATGAGGGCAAACACCAGGCCTAACCCAGACATAACCGGCGTTATCCTCCAAAATATTCATCGCAACCATGTTTAATTGACTGCTTCGGTGTGGAACCGCATTACGACGGGATCCAAGCCAGAAAAAGGCCAGGATCTGACCAACATGTATGCGAAAATTGCGAATGTATGAGCCAGATGATTGCATATACCAGACCAAACCGTGACATAACCGGCGTTATCCTCTAAAATATTAATCGCAAACAGGATTAATTGACTGTTTCGGTGTGGTACCGCATTACTACGTGATCCATACCAGAAAAAGGCCAGGATCTGGCCAACAAGTATGCGAAAAATGCGAAAGCTCGAGCCAGATGAGGGCAAATACCAGACCTAACCCAGACTTAAACGGCGTTATCCCCTAAAATACAAATCGGAACCAGCTTTTATTGACTGTTTCAGTGTGGTACCACATTACTACGTGATCCAAGTCAGAAAAAGCCCATGATCTGGCCAACAAGTATGCGAAAAATGCGAAAGTACGAGCCAGATGAGGACAAATCCCGGACCTAACCGAGACATAACCGGCGTTATCCTCTAAAATATTAATCCCTACCAGGCTTAATTGACTGTTTCGGTGTGGTACCGCATTTCTACGTGATCCAAACCTGAAAAAGGCCAGGATCTGGCCAACAAGTATGCGAAAAATGCGAAAGTACGTGCCAGATGAGGGCAAATACCAGACCTAACCCAGACATAACCGGCGTTATCCCCTAAAATATTAATCGCAACCAGGTTTAATTGACTGTTTCGGTGTGGAACCACATTACGACGGGATGCAAACCAGAAAAAGACCATGATCTGGCCAACAAGTATGCGAGAAATGCGAACGTACGAGCCTGATGAGGGCAAATACCTGACCTAACCAAGATATAACCGGCGTTATCCTCTAAAATATTAATCGAAACCAGCTTTTATTGACTGTTTCGGTGTGGTACCACATTACTACGTGGTCCGAGCCAGAAAAATGCCAGGATCTAGCCAACAAGTATGCGAAAAATGCGAAGGTACGAGCCAGATGAGGGCAAATACCAGACCTAACCGAGATGTAACCGGCGTTATCCTTTAAAATATTAATCGAAACCAGGTTTAATTAACTGTTTCCGTGTGGTACCACATTACTACGTGATCCAAAACAGAAAAAGGCGAGGATCTGCCCAACAAGTATGCAAACAATGCGAAAGCATGAGCCAGATGGTTGCAAATACCGGAACTAACCCAAACAAAACCAGCGTTATCCTCCAAAATATTAATCGCAACCTGGTTTAATTGACTGTTTCAGTGTGGTACCGCATTACTACGTGATCCAAACCAGGAAAAGGCCAGGATCTGGCCAACAAGTATGCGAAAAATGCGAAGGTACGAGCCAGATGAGTGCAAATCCCAGACCTAACCGAGATATAACCGGCGTTATCCTCTAAAATATTAATCGAAACCACGTTTAATTGACTGTTTCGGTGTGGAACGTCATTATTACGGGATCCATACCAGAAAAAAACCCAACATCTGGCCAACAAGTATGCGAAAAGCGAAAGTATGAGACAGATGAGGGCAAAGCCCAGACCTAACCGAGAAATAGCCGCCGCTACCCTCTAAAATATTTATCGCAACCAGGTTTAATTCACTGTTTGAGTGTGGTCCCAGATTACTACTTAGTCCAAGCCAGAAAAAGGCCAGGATCTGACCAACATGTATGCGAAAAACGCGAAAGTATGAGCCAGATGATTGCATATACCAGAAGTAACCCAGGCGTAACCAGCGTTCTCCTCCAAAATACTAATCGGAACCAGCTTTTATCGACTGTCTCAGTGCGGTACCACATTACTACGTGATCCAAACCAGAAAAAGGCCAGGATCTGGCCAACAAGTTTGCGAAAAATGCGAAAGTACGAGCCTGATGAGGGCAAATACCAGACCTAACCCAGACATAACCGGGGTTATCCTCCAAAATATTCATCGCAACCATGTTTAATTGACTGTTTCGGTGTGGAACCGCATTACGACGGGATCCAAACCACAAAAAACCCTAGATCTGGCCAACAAGTACGCGAAAATTGCGAATGTATGAGCCAGATGATTGCATATACCAGAAGTAACCCAGGCGTAACCAGCGTTCTCCTCTAAAATACTAATCGGAACCAGCTTTTATTGACTGTCTCAGTGTGGTACCACATTACTACGTGATCCAAGCCAGAAAAAGGCCAGGATCTGGCCAACAAGTATGCGAAAAATGCGAAAGTACGAGCCAGATGAAGGCAAATACCAGACCTAACCCAGACATAACCAGCGTTATCCTCTAAAATACTAATCGGTACCAGCTTTTATTAACTGTTTCTGTGTGGTACCACATTACTACGTGATCCAAACCAGAAAAAGGCCAGGATCTGGCCATCAAGTTTGCGAAAAATGCGAAAGTACGAGCATGATGAGGGCAAATACCAGACCTAACCCAGACATAACCGGCGTTATCCTCTAAAATATTAATCGGAACCAGGTTTAATTGACTGTTTCAGTGTGGTTCCAAATTACTACGTGGTCCAAGCCAGAAAAAGGCCAGGGTCTGGCCAACAAGTATGCGAAAAATGCGAAAGTACGAGCCAGATGATGGCAAATACCAGACCTAAGCTAGACTTAACCGGGTTTATCCTCTAAAATATTAATCGCAACCAGGTTTAATTGACTGTTTCGGAGTAGAACCACATTACTACGTGAAACAGACCAGAAAAAGGCCAGGATCTTTCCAACAAGTATGCGAAAAATGCGAAAGTACGAGCCAGATGATGGCAAATACCAGACCTAACCTAGACTTAACCGGCGTTATCCTCTAAAATATTAATCGCAACCAGGTTTAATTGACTGTTTCGGTGTAGAACCACATTATTACGGGATCCAAACCAGAAAAAGCCCAGCATCTGGCCAACAAGTATGCGAAAAATGCGAAAGTTCGAACCAGATGAGGGCAAATACTAGACCTAACCCAGACATAACCGGCGTTATCCCCTAAAATACTAATCGGAAACAGCTTTTATTGACTGTTTCAGTGTGGTACCACATTATTACATGATCCAAACCAGAAAAAGCCCAGGATCTGGCCAACAAGTATGAGGAAAATGCGAAAGTACGAGACAGATGAGGGCAAATCCCAGACCTAACCGAGACACAGCCGGCGATATGCTCTGAAATATTAAGCGCAACCTGGTTTAATTGACTGCTTCGGTGTGGTCCCACATTACTAATTGGTCCAAGCCAGAAAAAGGCCAGGATCTGGCCAACAAGTATGTGAAAAATGCGAAAGTACGAGCCAGATGAGGGCAAATACCAGACCTAACCAAGATATAACCAGCGTTATCCTCTAAAATATTAATCGAAACCAGGTTTAATTGACTGTTTCTGTGTGGATCGTCATTATGACGGGATCCAAACCAGAAAGAACCCAGCATCTGGCCAACAAGTATGTGAAAAAGCGAATGTATGAGCCAGATTATTGCAAATCCCAGAACGAACCCAGACATAACCGGCGTTATCCCCTAAAATATTAATCGCAACCAGGTTTAATTGACTGTTTCGGTGTGGAACCACATTACTACGTGATCCAAGTCAGAAAAAGCCCATGATCTGGCCAACAAGTATGCGAAAAACGCGAAAGTACGAGCCAGATGAGGACAAATCACGGACCTAACCGAGACATAACCGGCGTTATCCTCTAAAATATTAATCGCTACCAGGCTTAATTGACTGTTTCGGTGTGGTACCGCATTACTACGTGATCCAAACCTGAAAAAGGCCAGGATCTGGCCAACAAGTATGCGAAAAATGCGAAAGTACGAGCCAGATGAGGGCAAATACCAGACCTAACCCAGACATAACCGGCGTTATCCCCTAAAATATTAATCGCAACCAGGTTTAATTGACTGTTTCGGTGTGGAACCACATTACGACGGGATGCAAACCAGAAAAAGACCATGATCTGGCCAACAAGTATGCGAGAAATGCGAAAGTACGAGCCTGATGAGGGCAAATGCCAGACCTGACCCAGACATAACCGGCGTTATCCTCTAAAATATTAATCGGAACCAGGTTTAATTGACTGTTTCAGTGTGGTTCCAAATTACTACGTGGTCCAAGCCAGAAAAAGGCCAGGGTCTGGCCAACAAGTATGCGAAAAATGCGAAAGTACGAGCCAGATGAGAGCAAATACCAGACCTAACCAAGATATAACCAGCGTTATCCTCTAAAATATTAATCGAAACCAGCTTTTATTGACTGTTTCGGTGTGGTACCACATTACTACGTGGTCCGAGCCAGAAAAATGCCAGGATCTAGTCAACAGGTATGCGAAAAATGCGAAGGTACGAGCCAGATGAGGGCAAATACCAGACCTAACCGAGATGTAACCGGCGTTATCCTTTAAAATATTAATCGAAACCAGGTTTAATTGACTGTTTCGGTGTGGTACCGCATTACTACGTGATCCAAACCTGAAAAAGGCCAGGATCTGGCGAACAAGTATGCGAAAAATGCGAAAGTACGAGCCAGATGAGGGCAAATACCAGACCTAACCCAGACATAACCGGCGTTATCCACTAAAATATTAATCGCAACCAGGTTTAATTGACAGTTTCGGTGTGGAACCACATTACGACGGGATGCAAACCAGAAAAAGACCATGATCTGGCCAACAAGTATGCGAGAAATGCGAAAGTACGAGCCTGATGAGGGCAAATGCCAGACCTGACCCAGACATAACCGGCGTTATCCTCTAAAATATTAATCGGAACCAGGTTTAATTGACTGTTTCAGTGTGGTTCCAAATTACTACGTGGTCCAAGCCAGAAAAAGGCCAGGGTCTGGCCAACAAGTATGCGAAAAATGCGAAAGTACGAGCCAGATGAGGGCAAATACCAGACCTAACCAAGATATAACCAGCGTTATCCTCTAAAATATTAATCGAAACCAGCTTTTATTGACTGTTTCGGTGTGGTACCACATTACTACGTGGTCCGAGCCAGAAAAATGCCAGGATCTAGTCAACAGGTATGCGAAAAATGCGAAGGTACGAGCCAGATGAGGGCAAATACCAGACCTAACCGAGATGTAACCGGCGTTATCCTTTAAAATATTAATCGAAACCAGGTTTAATTGACTGTTTCTGTGTGGATCGTCATTATGACGGGATCCAAACCAGAAAGAACCCAGCATCTGGCCAACAAGTATGTGAAAAAGCGAATGTATGAGCCAGATTATTGCAAATCCCAGAACGAACCCAGACATAACCGGCGTTATCCCCTAAAATATTAATCGCAACCAGGTTTAATTGACTGTTTCGGTGTGGAACCACATTACGACGGGATGCAAACCAGAAAAAGACCATGATCTGGCCAACAAGTATGCGAGAAATGCGAAAGTACGAGCCTGATGAGGGCAAATACCAGACCTAACCCAGACATAACCGGCGTTATCCTCTAAAATATTAATCGGAACCAGGTTTAATTGACTGTTTCAGTGTGGTTCCAAATTACTACGTGGTCCAAGCCAGAAAAAGGCCAGGGTCTGGCCAACAAGTATGCGAAAAATGCGAAAGTACGAGCCAGATGATGGCAAATACAAGACCTAACCTAGACTTAACCGGCGTTATCCTCTAAAATATTAATCGCAACCAGGTTTAATTGACTGTTTCGGTGTGGAACCACATTACTACGTGATCCAAGTCAGAAAAAGCCCATGATCTGGCCAACAAGTATGCGAAAAATGCGAAAGTACGAGCCAGATGAGGACAAATCACGGACCTAACCGAGACATAACCGGCGTTATCCTCTAAAATATTAATCGCTACCAGGCTTAATTGACTGTTTCGGTGTGGTACCGCATTACTACGTGATCCAAACCTGAAAAAGGCCAGGATCTGGCCAACAAGTATGCGAAAAATGCGAAAGTACGAGCCAGATGAGGGCAAATACCAGACCTAACCCAGACATAACCGGCGTTATCCCCTAAAATATTAATCGCAACCAGGTTTAATTGACTGTTTCGGTGTGGAACCACATTACGACGGGATGCAAACCAGAAAAAGACCATGATCTGGCCAACAAGTATGCGAGAAATGCGAAAGTACGAGCCTGATGAGGGCAAATGCCAGACCTGACCCAGACATAACCGGCGTTATCCTCTAAAATATTAATCGGAACCAGGTTTAATTGACTGTTTCAGTGTGGTTCCAAATTACTACGTGGTCCAAGCCAGAAAAAGGCCAGGGTCTGGCCAACAAGTATGCGAAAAATGCGAAAGTACGAGCCAGATGAGGGCAAATACCAGACCTAACCGAGATGTAACCGGCGTTATCCTTTAAAATATTAATCGAAACCAGGTTTAATTGACTGTTTCTGTGTGGATCGTCATTATGACGGGATCCAAACCAGAAAGAACCCAACATCTGGCCAACAAGTATGTGAAAAAAGCGAATGTATGAGCCAGATTATTGCAAATCCCAGAACGAACCCAGACATAACCAGCGTTATCCTCTAAAACTCTAATCGGAACCAGCTTTTATTGACTGTTTCAGTGTGGTACCACATAGCTACGTGATCGAAGCCAGAAAAAGCCCAGGATCTGGCCAACAAGTATGCGAAAAATGCGAAAGTACGAGCCAGATGAGGGCAAATACCAGACCTGACCCAGGCATAATCGGCGTTATCCTCTAAAATATTAATCGGAACCAGGTTTAATTAACTGTTTCAGTGTGGTACCACATTACTACGTGATCCAAAACAGAAAAAGGCGAGGATCTGCCCAACAAGTATGCAAACAATGCGAAAGCATGAGCCAGATGGTTGCAAATACCGGAACTAACCCAAACAAAACCAGCGTTATCCTCCAAAATATTAATCGCAACCTGGTTTAATTGACTGTTTCAGTGTGGTACCGCATTACTACGTGATCCAAACCAGGAAAAGGCCAGGATCTGGCCAACAAGTATGCGAAAAATGCGAAGGTACGAGCCAGATGAGTGCAAATCCCAGACCTAACCGAGATATAACCGTCGTTATCCTCTAAAATATTAATCGAAACCACGTTTAATTGACTGTTTCGGTGTGGAACGTCATTATTACGGGATCCAAACCAGAAAAAAACCCAACATCTGGCCAACAAGTATGCGAAAAAGCGAAAATATAAGACAGATGAGGGCAAAGCCCAGACCTAACCCAGACATAACCGGCGTTATCCTCTAAAATATTAATCGGAACCAGGTTTAATTGACTGTTTCAGTGTGGTTCCAAATTACTACGTGGTCCAAGCCAGAAAAAGGCCAGGGTCTGGCCAACAAGTATGCGAAAAATGCGAAAGTACGAGCCAGATGATGGCAAATACCAGACCTAACCTAGTCTTAACCGGCGTTATCCTCTAAAATATTAATCGCAACCAGGTTTAATTGACTGTTTCGGAGTAGAACCACATTACTACGTGATACAGACCAGTAAAAGCCCAGCATCTGGCCAACAAGTATGCGAAAAATGCGAAAGTTCGAACCAGATGAGGGCAAATACTAGACCTAACCCAGACATAACCGGCGTTATCCCCTAAAATACTAATCGGAAACAGCTTTTATTGACTGTTTCAGTGTGGTACCACATTATTACATGATCCAAACCAAAAAAAGCCCAGGATCTGGCCAACAAGTATGAGAAAAATGCGAAAGTACGAGACAGATGAGGGCAAATCCCAGACCTAACCGAGACACAGCCGGCGATATGCTCTGAAATATTAAGCGCAACCTGGTTTAATTGACTGCTTCGGTGTGGTCCCACATTACTAATTGGTTCAAGCCAGAAAAAGGCCAGGATCTGGCCAACAAGTATGTGAAAAATGCGAAAGTACGAGCCAGATGAGGGCAAATACCAGACCTAACCAAGATATAACCAGCGTTATCCTCTAAAATATTAATCGAAACCAGCTTTTATTGACTGTTTCGGTGTGGTACCACATTACTACGTGGTCCGAGCCAGAAAAATGCCAGGATCTAGTCAACAGGTATGCGAAAAATGCGAAGGTACGAGCCAGATGAGGGCAAATACCAGACCTAACCGAGATGTAACCGGCGTTATCCTATAAAATATTAATCGAAACCAGGTTTAATTGACTGTTTCTGTGTGGATCGTCATTATGACGGGATCCAAACCAGAAAAAAACCCAGCATCTGGCCAACAAGTATGTGAAAAAGCGAATGTATGAGCCAGATTATTGCAAATCCCAGAACGAACACAGACATAACCAGCGTTATCCTCTAAAATATTAATCGCTACCAGGCTTAATTGACTGTTTCGGTGTAGAACCACATTACGACGGGATGCAAACCAGAAAAAGACCATGATCTGTCCAACAAGTATGCGAGAAATGCGAAAGTACGAGCCTGATGAGGGCAAATACCAGACCTAACCCAGACATAACCGGCGTTATCCTCTAAAATATTAATCGGATCCAGGTTTAATTGACTGTTTCAGTGTGGTTCCAAATTACTACGTGGTCCAAGCCAGAAAAAGGCCAGGGTCTGGCCAACAAGTATGCGAAAAATGCGAAAGTATGAGCCAGATGATGGCAAATACCAGACCTAACCTAGACTTAACCGGCGTTATCCTCTAAAATATTAATCGCAACCAGGTTTAATTGACTGTTTCGGTGTGGAACCACATTACTACGTGATACAGACCAGAAAAAGGCCAGGATCTGGCCAACAAGTATGTGAAAAATGCGAAAGTACGAGCCAGATGAGGGCAAATACCAGACCTAACCAAGATATAACCGGCGTTATCCTCTAAAATATTAATCGCAACCAGGTTTAATTGACTGTTTCGGTGTGGAGCCACATTATTACGTGATCCAAGTCAGAGAAAGCCCATGATCTGGCCAACAAGTATGCGAAAAATGCGAAAGTACGAGCCAGATGAGGACAAATCCCGGACCTAACCGAGACATAACCGGCGTTATCCTCTAAAATATTAATCGCTACCAGGCTTAATTGACTGTTTCGGTGTGGTACCGCATTACTACGTGATCCAAACCTGAAAAAGGCCAGGATCTGGCCAACAAGTATGCGAAAAATGCGAAAGTACGTGCCAGATGAGGGCAAATACCAGACCTAACCCAGACATAACCGGCGTTATCCCCTAGAATATTAATCGCAACCAGGTTTAATTGACTGTTTCGGTGTAGAACCACATTACGACGGGATGCAAACCAGAAAAAGACCATGATCTGTCCAACAAGTATGCGAGAAATGCGAAAGTACGAGCCTGATGAGGGCAAATACCAGACCTAACCCAGACATAACCGGCGTTATCCTCTAAAATATTAATCGGATCCAGGTTTAATTGACTGTTTCAGTGTGGTTCCAAATTACTACGTGGTCCAAGCCAGAAAAAGGCCAGGGTCTGGCCAACAAGTATGCGAAAAATGCGAAAGTATGAGCCAGATGATGGCAAATACCAGACCTAACCTAGACTTAACCGGCGTTATCCTCTAAAATATTAATCGCAACCAGGTTTAATTGACTGTTTCGGTGTGGAACCACATTACTACGTGATACAGACCAGAAAAAGGCCAGGATCTGGCCAACAAGTATGTGAAAAATGCGAAAGTACGAGCCAGATGAGGGCAAATACCAGACCTAACCAAGATATAACCGGCGTTATCCTCTAAAATATTAATCGAAACCAGCTTTTATTGACTGTTTCGGTGTGGTACCACATTACTACGTGGTCCGAGCCAGAAAAATGCCAGGATCTAGCCAACAAGTATGCGAAAAATGCGAAGGTACGAGCCAGATGAGGGCAAATACCAGACCTAACCGAGATGTAACCGGCGTTATCCTTTAAAATATTAATCGAAACCAGGTTTAATTGACTGTTTCTGTGTGGATCGTCATTATGACGGGATCCAAACCAGAAAGAACCCAGCATCTGGCCAACAAGTATGTGAAAAAAGCGAATGTATGAGCCAGATTATTGCAAATCCCAGAACGAACCCAGACATAACCAGCGTTATCCTCTAAAACTCTAATCGGAACCAGCTTTTATTGACTGTTTCAGTGTGGTACCACATAACTACGTGATCCAAGCCAGAAAAAGCCCAGGATCTGGCCAACAAGTATGCGAAAAATGCGAAAGTACGAGCCAGATGAGGGCAAATACCAGACCTGACCCAGGCATAATCGGCGTTATCCTCTAAAATATTAATCGGAACCAGGTTTAATTAACTGTTTCAGTGTGGTACCACATTACTACGTGATCCAAAACAGAAAAAGGCGAGGATCTGCCCAACAAGTATGCAAACAATGCGAAAGCATGAGCCAGATGGTTGCAAATACCGGAACTAACCCAAACAAAACCAGCGTTATCCTCCAAAATATTAATCGCAACCTGGTTTAATTGACTGTTTCTCTGTGTTACCGCATTACTACGTGATCCAAACCAGGAAAAGGCCAGGATCTGGCCATCAAGTATGCGAAAAATGCGAAGGTACGAGCCAGATGAGTGCAAATCCCAGACCTAACCGAGATATAACCGGCGTTATCCTCTAAAATATTAATCGAAACCACGTTTAATTGACTGTTTCGGTGTGGAACGTCATTATTACGGGATCCAAACCAGAAAAAAACCCAACATCTGGCCAACAAGTATGCGAAAAAGCGAAAGTATGAGACAGATGAGGGCAAAGCCCAGACCTAACCCAGACATAACCGGCGTTATCCTCTAAAATATTAATCGGAACCAGGTTTAATTGACTGTTTCAGTGTGCTTCCAAATTACTACGTGGTCCAAGCCAGAAAAAGGCCAGGGTCTGGCCAACAAGTATGCGAAAAATGCGAAAGTACGAGCCAGATGATGGCAAATACCAGACCTAACCTAGACTTAACCGGCGTTAACCTCTAAAATATTAATCGCAACCAGGTTTAATTGACTGTTTCGGAGTAGAACCACATTACTACGTGATACAGACCAGAAAAAGGCCAGGATCTGGCCAACAAGTATGCGGAAAATGCGAAAGTACGAGCCAGATGATGGCAAATACCAGACCTAACCTAGACTTAACCGGCGTTATCCTCTAAAATATTCATCGCAACCATGTTTAATTGACTGTTTCGGTGTGGAACCGCATTACGACGGGATCCAAACCACAAAAAACCCTAGATCTGGCCAACAAGTATGCGAAAAATGCGAAAGTACGAGCCAGATGATGGCAAATACCAGACCTAACCTAGACTTAACCGGCGTTATCCTCTAAAATATTAATCGCAACCAGGTTTAATTGACTGTTTCGGTGTAGAACCACATTATTACGGGATCCAAACCAGAAAAAGCCCAGCATCTGGGCAACGAGTATGCGAAAAATGCGAAAGTTCGAACCAGATGAGGGCAAATACTAGACCTAACCCAGACATAACCGGCGTTATCCTCTAAAATATTAATCGAAACCAGCTTTTATTGACTGTTTCGGTGTGGTACCACATTACTACGTGGTCCGAGCCAGAAAAATGCCTGGATCTAGTCAACAGGTATGCGAAAAATGCGAAGGTACGAGCCTGATGAGGGCAAATACCAGACCTAACCGAGATGTAACCGGCGTTATCCTTTAAAATATTAATCGAAACCAGGTTTAATTGACTGTTTCTGTGTGGATCGTCATTATGACGGGATCCAAACCAGAAAGAACCCAGCATCTGGCCAACAAGTATGTGAAAAAGCGAATGTATGAGCCAGATTATTGCAAATCCCAGAACGAACCCAGACATAACCGGCGTTATCCTCTAAAATATTAATCGCTACCAGGCTTAATTGACTGTTTCGGTGTGGTACCGCATTACTACGTGATCCAAACCTGAAAAAGGCCAGGATCTGGCCAACAAGTATGCGAAAAATGCGAAAGTACGAGCCAGATGAGGGCAAATACCAGACCTAACCCAGACATAACCGGCGTTATCCCCTAAAATATTAATCGCAACCAGGTTTAATTGACTGTTTCGGTGTGGAACCACATTACGACGGGATGCAAACCAGAAGAAGACCATGATCTGGCCAACAAGTATGCGAGAAATGCGAAAGTACGAGCCTGATGAGGGCAAATGCCAGACCTGACCCAGACATAACCGGCGTTATCCTCTAAAATATTAATCGGAACCAGGTTTAATTGACTGTTTCAGTGTGGTTCCAAATTACTACGTGTTCCAAGCCAGAAAAAGGCCAGGGTCTGGCCAACAAGTATGCGAAAAATGCGAAAGTACGAGCCAGATGAGGGCAAATACCAGACCTAACCGAGATGTAACCGGCGTTATCCTTTAAAATATTAATCGAAACCAGGTTTAATTGACTGTTTCTGTGTGGATCGTCATTATGACGGGATCCAAACCAGAAAGAACCCAACATCTGGCCAACAAGTATGTGAAAAAAGCGAATGTATGAGCCAGATTATTGCAAATCCCAGAACGAACCCAGACATAACCAGCGTTATCCTTTAAAACTCTAATCGGAACCAGCTTTTATTGACTGTTTCAGTGTGGTACCACATAGCTACGTGATCGAAGCCAGAAAAAGCCCAGGATCTGGCCAACAAGTATGCGAAAAATGCGAAAGTACGAGCCAGATGAGGGCAAATACCAGACCTGACCCAGGCATAATCGGCGTTATCCTCTAAAATATTAATCGGAACCAGGTTTAATTAACTGTTTCAGTGTGGTACCACATTACTACGTGATCCAAAACAGAAAAAGGCGAGGATCTGCCCAACAAGTATGCAAACAATGCGAAAGCATGAGCCAGATGGTTGCAAATACCGGAACTAACCCAAACAAAACCAGCGTTATCCTCCAAAATATTAATCGCAACCTGGTTTAATTGACTGTTTCAGTGTGGTACCGCATTACTACGTGATCCAAACCAGGAAAAGGCCAGGATCTGGCCAACAAGTATGCGAAAAATGCGAAGGTACGAGCCAGATGAGTGCAAATCCCAGACCTAACCGAGATATAACCGGCGTTATCCTCTAAAATATTAATCGAAACCACGTTTAATTGACTGTTTCGGTGTGGAACGTCATTATTACGGGATCCAAACCAGAAAAAAACCCAACATCTGGCCAACAAGTATGCGAAAAAGCGAAAATATGAGACAGATGAGGGCAAAGCCCAGACCTAACCCAGACATAACCGGCGTTATCCTCTAAAATATTAATCGGAACCAGGTTTAATTGACTGTTTCAGTGTGGTTCCAAATTACTACGTGGTCCAAGCCAGAAAAAGGCCAGGGTCTGGCCAACAAGTATGCGAAAAATGCGAAAGTACGAGCCAGATGATGGCAAATACCAGACCTAACCTAGTCTTAACCGGCGTTATCCTCTAAAATATTAATCGCAACCAGGTTTAATTGACTGTTTCGGAGTAGAACCACATTACTACGTGATACAGACCAGTAAAAGCCCAGCATCTGGCCAACAAGTATGCGAAAAATGCGAAAGTTCGAACCAGATGAGGGCAAATACTAGACCTAACCCAGACATAACCGGCGTTATCCCCTAAAATACTAATCGGAAACAGCTTTTATTGACTGTTTCAGTGTGGTACCACATTATTACATGATCCAAACCAAAAAAAGACCAGGATCTGGCCAACAAGTATGAGAAAAATGCGAAAGTACGAGACAGATGAGGGCAAATCCCAGACCTAACCGAGACACAGCCGGCGATATGCTCTGAAATATTAAGCGCAACCTGGTTTAATTGACTGCTTCGGTGTGGTCCCACATTACTAATTGGTTCAAGCCAGAAAAAGGCCAGGATCTGGCCAACAAGTATGTGAAAAATGCGAAAGTACGAGCCAGATGAGGGCAAATACCAGACCTAACCAAGATATAACCAGCGTTATCCTCTAAAATATTAATCGAAACCAGCTTTTATTGACTGTTTCGGTGTGGTACCACATTACTACGTGGTCCGAGCCAGAAAAATGCCAGGATCTAGTCAACAGGTATGCGAAAAATGCGAAGGTACGAGCCAGATGAGGGCAAATACCAGACCTAACCGAGATGTAACCGGCGTTATCCTATAAAATATTAATCGAAACCAGGTTTAATTGACTGTTTCTGTGTGGATCGTCGTTATGACGGGATCCAAACCAGAAAAAAACCCAGCATCTGGCCAACAAGTATGTGAAAAAGCGAATGTATGAGCCAGATTATTGCAAATCCCAGAACGAACCCAGACATAACCAGCGTTATCCTCTAAAACTCTAATCGGAACCAGCTTTTATTGACTGTTTCAGTGTGGTACCACATAACTACGTGGTCCAAGCCAGAAAAAGGCCAGGGTCTGGCCAACAAGTATGCGAAAAATGCGAAAGTACGAGCCAGATGATGGCAAATAACCAGACCTAACCTAGACTTAACCGGCGTTATCCACTAAAATATTAATCGCAACCAGGTTTAATTGACTGTTTCGGTGTGGAACCACATTATTACGTGATCCAAGTCAGAGAAAGCCCATGATCTGGCCAACAAGTATGCGAAAAATGCGAAAGTACGAGCCAGATGAGGACAAATCCCGGACCTAACCGAGACATAACCGGCGTTATCCTCTAAAATATTAATCGCTACCAGGCTTAATTGACTGTTTCGGTGTGGTACCGCATTACTACGTGATCCAAACCTGAAAAAGGCCAGGATCTGGCCAACAAGTATGCGAAAAATGCGAAAGTACGTGCCAGATGAGGGCAAATACCAGACCTAACCCAGACATAACCGGCGTTATCCCCTAAAATATTAATCGCAACCAGGTTTAATTGACTGTTTCGGTGTGGAACCACATTACGACGGGATGCAAACCAGAAAAAGACCATGATCTGTCCAACAAGTATGCGAGAAATGCGAAAGTACGAGCCTGATGAGGGCAAATACCAGACCTAACCCTGACATAACCGGCGTTATCCTCTAAAATATTAATCGGAACCAGGTTTAATTGACTGTTTCAGTGTGGTTCCAAATTACTACGTGGTCCAAGCCAGAAAAAGGCCAGGGTCTGGCCAACAAGTATGCGAAAAATGCGAAAGTACGAGCCAGATGATGGCAAATACCAGACCTAACCTAGACTTAACCGGCGTTATCCTCTAAAATATTAATCGCAACCAGGTTTAATTGACTGTTTCGGTGTGGAACCACATTACTACGTGATACAGACCAGAAAAAGGCCAGGATCTGGCCAACAAGTATGTGAAAAATGCGAAAGTACGAGCCAGATGAGGGCAAATACCAGACCTAACCAAGATATAACCGGCGTTATCCTCTAAAATATTAATCGAAACCAGCTTTTATTGACTGTTTCGGTGTGGTACCACATTACTACGTGGTCCGAGCCAGAAAAATGCCAGGATCTAGCCAACAAGTATGCGAAAAATGCGAAGGTACGAGCCAGATGAGGGCAAATACCAGACCTAACCGAGATGTAACCGGCGTTATCCTTTAAAATATTAATCGAAACCAGGTTTAATTGACTGTTTCTGTGTGGATCGTCATTATGACGGGATCCAAACCAGAAAGAACCCAGCATCTGGCCAACAAGTATGTGAAAAAAGCGAATGTATGAGCCAGATTATTGCAAATCCCAGAACGAACCCAGACATAACCAGCGTTATCCTCTAAAACTCTAATCGGAACCAGCTTTTATTGACTGTTTCAGTGTGGTACCACATAACTACGTGATCCAAGCCAGAAAAAGCCCAGGATCTGGCCAACAAGTATGCGAAAAATGCGAAAGTACGAGCCAGATGAGGGCAAATACCAGACCTGACCCAGGCATAATCGGCGTTATCCTCTAAAATATTAATCGGAACCAGGTTTAATTAACTGTTTCAGTGTGGTACCACATTACTACGTGATCCAAAACAGAAAAAGGCGAGGATCTGCCCAACAAGTATGCAAACAATGCGAAAGCATGAGCCAGATGGTTGCAAATACCGGAACTAACCCAAACAAAACCAGCGTTTTCCTCCAAAATATTAATCGCAACCTGGTTTAATTGACTGTTTCTCTGTGTTACCGCATTACTACGTGATCCAAACCAGGAAAAGGCCAAGATCTGGCCATCAAGTATGCGAAAAATGCGAAGGTACGAGCCAGATGAGTGCAAATCCCAGACCTAACCGAGATATAACCGGCGTTATCCTCTAAAATATTAATCGAAACCACGTTTAATTGACTGTTTCGGTGTGGAACGTCATTATTACGGGATCCAAACCAGAAAAAAACCCAACATCTGGCCAACAAGTATGCGAAAAAGCGAAAGTATGAGACAGATGAGGGCAAAGCCCAGACCTAACCCAGACATAACCGGCGTTATCCTCTAAAATATTAATCGGAACCAGGTTTAATTGACTGTTTCAGTGTGCTTCCAAATTACTACGTGGTCCAAGCCAGAAAAAGGCCAGGGTCTGGCCAACAAGTATGCGAAAAATGCGAAAGTACGAGCCAGATGATGGCAAATACCAGACCTAACCTAGACTTAACCGGCGTTAACCTCTAAAATATTAATCGCAACCAGGTTTAATTGACTGTTTCGGAGTAGAACCACATTACTACGTGATACAGACCAGAAAAAGGCCAGGATCTGGCCAACAAGTATGCGGAAAATGCGAAAGTACGAGCCAGATGATGGCAAATACCAGACCTAACCTAGACTTAACCGGCGTTATCCTCTAAAATATTCATCGCAACCATGTTTAATTGACTGTTTCGGTGTGGAACCGCATTACGACGGGATCCAAACCACAAAAAACCCTAGATCTGGCCAACAAGTATGCGAAAAATGCGAAAGTACGAGCCAGATGATGGCAAATACCAGACCTAACCTAGACTTAACCGGCGTTATCCTCTAAAATATTAATCGCAACCAGGTTTAATTGACTGTTTCGGTGTAGAACCACATTATTACGGGATCCAAACCAGAAAAAGCCCAGCATCTGGGCAACGAGTATGCGAAAAATGCGAAAGTTCGAACCAGATGAGGGCAAATACTAGACCTAACCCAGACATAACCGGCGTTATCCTCTAAAATATTAATCGAAACCAGCTTTTATTGACTGTTTCGGTGTGGTACCACATTACTACGTGGTCCGAGCCAGAAAAATGCCTGGATCTAGTCAACAGGTATGCGAAAAATGCGAAGGTACGAGCCTGATGAGGGCAAATACCAGACCTAACCGAGATGTAACCGGCGTTATCCTTTAAAATATTAATCGAAACCAGGTTTAATTGACTGTTTCTGTGTGGATCGTCATTATGACGGGATCCAAACCAGAAAGAACCCAGCATCTGGCCAACAAGTATGTGAAAAAGCGAATGTATGAGCCAGATTATTGCAAATCCCAGAACGAACCCAGACATAACCGGCGTTATCCTCTAAAATATTAATCGCTACCAGGCTTAATTGACTGTTTCGGTGTGGTACCGCATTACTACGTGATCCAAACCTGAAAAAGGCCAGGATCTGGCCAACAAGTATGCGAAAAATGCGAAAGTACGAGCCAGATGAGGGCAAATACCAGACCTAACCCAGACATAACCGGCGTTATCCCCTAAAATATTAATCGCAACCAGGTTTAATTGACTGTTTCGGTGTGGAACCACATTACGACGGGATGCAAACCAGAAAAAGACCATGATCTGGCCAACAAGTATGCGAGAAATGCGAAAGTACGAGCCTCATGAGGGCAAATGCCAGACCTGACCCAGACATAACCGGCGTTATCCTCTAAAATATTAATCGGAACCAGGTTTAATTGACTGTTTCAGTGTGGTTCCAAATTACTGCGTGGTCCAAGCCAGAAAAAGGCCAGGGTCTGGCCAACAAGTATGCGAAAAATGCGAAAGTACGAGCCAGATGAGGGCAAATACCAGACCTAACCGAGATGTAACCGGCGTTATCCTTTAAAATATTAATCGAAACCAGGTTTAATTGACTGTTTCTGTGTGGATCGTCATTATGACGGGATCCAAACCAGAAAGAACCCAACATCTGGCCAACAAGTATGTGAAAAAAGCGAATGTATGAGCCAGATTATTGCAAATCCCAGAACGAACCCAGACATAACCAGCGTTATCCTCTAAAACTCTAATCGGAACCAGCTTTTATTGACTGTTTCAGTGTGGTACCACATAGCTACGTGATCGAAGCCAGAAAAAGCCCAGGATCTGGCCAACAAGTATGCGAAAAATGCGAAAGTACGAGCCAGATGAGGGCAAATACCAGACCTGACCCAGGCATAATCGGCGTTATCGTCTAAAATATTAATCGGAACCAGGTTTAATTAACTGTTTCAGTGTGGTACCACATTACTACGTGATCCAAAACAGAAAAAGGCGAGGATCTGCCCAACAAGTATGCAAACAATGCGAAAGCATGAGCCAGATGGTTGCAAATACCGGAACTAACCCAAACAAAACCAGCGTTATCCTCCAAAATATTAATCGCAACCTGGTTTAATTGACTGTTTCAGTGTGGTACCGCATTACTACGTGATCCAAACCAGGAAAAGGCCAGGATCTGGCCAACAAGTATGCGAAAAATGCGAAGGTACGAGCCAGATGAGTGCAAATCCCAGACCTAACCGAGATATAACCGGCGTTATCCTCTAAAATATTAATCGAAACCACGTTTAATTGACTGTTTCGGTGTGGAACGTCATTATTACGGGATCCAAACCAGAAAAAAACCCAACATCTGGCCAACAAGTATGCGAAAAAGCGAAAATATGAGACAGATGAGGGCAAAGCCCAGACCTAACCCAGACATAACCGGCGTTATCCTCTAAAATATTAATCGGAACCAGGTTTAATTGACTGTTTCAGTGTGGTTCCAAATTACTACGTGGTCCAAGCCAGAAAAAGGCCAGGATCTGGCCAACAAGTATGCGAAAAATGCGAAAGTACGAGCCAGATGATGGCAAATACCAGACCTAACCTAGTCTTAACCGTCGTTATCCTCTAAAATATTAATCGCAACCAGGTTTAATTGACTGTTTCGGAGTAGAACCACATTACTACGTGATACAGACCAGTAAAAGCCCAGCATCTGGCCAACAAGTATGCGAAAAATGCGAAAGTTCGAACCAGATGAGGGCAAATACTAGACCTAACCCAGACATAACCGGCGTTATCCCCTAAAATACTAATCGGAAACAGCTTTTATTGACTGTTTCAGTGTGGTACCACATTATTACATGATCCAAACCAAAAAAAGCCCAGGATCTGGCCAACAAGTATGAGAAAAATGCGAAAGTACGAGACAGATGAGGGCAAATCCCAGACCTAACCGAGACACAGCCGGCGATATGCTCTGAAATATTAAGCGCAACCTGGTTTAATTGACTGCTTCGGTGTGGTCCCACATTACTAATTGGTTCAAGCCAGAAAAAGGCCAGGATCTGGCCAACAAGTATGTGAAAAATGCGAAAGTACGAGCCAGATGAGGGCAAATACCAGACCTAACCAAGATATAACCAGCGTTATCCTCTAAAATATTAATCGAAACCAGCTTTTATTGACTGTTTCGGTGTGGTACCACATTACTACGTGGTCCGAGCCAGAAAAATGCCAGGATCTAGTCAACAGGTATGCGAAAAATGCGAAGGTACGAGCCAGATGAGGGCAAATAACAGACCTAACCGAGATGTAACCGGCGTTATCCTATAAAATATTAATCGAAACCAGGTTTAATTGACTGTTTCTGTGTGGATCGTCATTATGACGGGATCCAAACCAGAAAAAAACCCAGCATCTGGCCAACAAGTATGTGAAAAAGCGAATGTATGAGCCAGATTATTGCAAATCCCAGAACGAACCCAGACATAACCAGCGTTATCCTCTAAAACTCTAATCGGAACCAGCTTTTATTGACTGTTTCAGTGTGGTACCACATAACTACGTGGTCCAAGCCAGAAAAAGGCCAGGGTCTGGCCAACAAGTATGCGAAAAATGCGAAAGTACGAGCCAGATGATGGCAAATACCAGACCTAACCTAGACTTAACCGGCGTTATCCACTAAAATATTAATCGCAACCAGGTTTAATTGACTGTTTCGGTGTGGAACCACATTATTACGTGATCCAAGTCAGAAAAAGCCCATGATCTGGCCAACAAGTATGCGAAAAATGCGAAAGTACGAGCCAGATGAGGACAAATCCCGGACCTAACCGAGACATAACCGGCGTTATCCTCTAAAATATTAATCGCTACCAGGCTTAATTGACTGTTTCGGTGTGGTACCGCATTACTACGTGATCCAAACCTGAAAAAGGCCAGGATCTGGCCAACAAGTATGCGAAAAATGCGAAAGTACGTGCCAGATGAGGGCAAATACCAGACCTAACCCAGACATAACCGGCGTTATCCCCTAAAATATTAATCGCAACCAGGTTTAATTGACTGTTTCGGTGTGGAACCACATTACGACGGGATGCAAACCAGAAAAAGACCATGATCTGTCCAACAAGTATGCGAGAAATGCGAAAGTACGAGCCTGATGAGGGCAAATACCAGACCTAACCCAGACATAACCGGCGTTATCCTCTAAAATATTAATCGGAACCAGGTTTAATTGACTGTTTCAGTGTGGTTCCAAATTACTACGTGGTCCAAGCCAGAAAAAGGCCAGGGTCTGGCCAACAAGTATGCGAAAAATGCGAAAGTACGAGCCAGATGAGGGCAAATACCAGACCTAACCGAGATGTAACCGGCGTTATCCTTTAAAATATTAATCGAAACCAGGTTTAATTGACTGTTTCTGTGTGGATCGTCATTATGACGGGATCCAAACCAGAAAGAACCCAACATCTGGCCAACAAGTATGTGAAAAAAGCGAATGTATGAGCCAGATTATTGCAAATCCCAGAACGAACCCAGACATAACCAGCGTTATCCTCTAAAACTCTAATCGGAACCAGCTTTTATTGACTGTTTCAGTGTGGTACCACATAGCTACGTGATCGAAGCCAGAAAAAGCCCAGGATCTGGCCAACAAGTATGCGAAAAATGCGAAAGTACGAGCCAGATGAGGGCAAATACCAGACCTGACCCAGGCATAATCGGCGTTATCGTCTAAAATATTAATCGGAACCAGGTTTAATTAACTGTTTCAGTGTGGTACCACATTACTACGTGATCCAAAACAGAAAAAGGCGAGGATCTGCCCAACAAGTATGCAAACAATGCGAAAGCATGAGCCAGATGGTTGCAAATACCGGAACTAACCCAAACAAAACCAGCGTTATCCTCCAAAATATTAATCGCAACCTGGTTTAATTGACTGTTTCAGTGTGGTACCGCATTACTACGTGATCCAAACCAGGAAAAGGCCAGGATCTGGCCAACAAGTATGCGAAAAATGCGAAGGTACGAGCCAGATGAGTGCAAATCCCAGACCTAACCGAGATATAACCGGCGTTATCCTCTAAAATATTAATCGAAACCACGTTTAATTGACTGTTTCGGTGTGGAACGTCATTATTACGGGATCCAAACCAGAAAAAAACCCAACATCTGGCCAACAAGTATGCGAAAAAGCGAAAATATGAGACAGATGAGGGCAAAGCCCAGACCTAACCCAGACATAACCGGCGTTATCCTCTAAAATATTAATCGGAACCAGGTTTAATTGACTGTTTCAGTGTGGTTCCAAATTACTACGTGGTCCAAGCCAGAAAAAGGCCAGGGTCTGGCCAACAAGTATGCGAAAAATGCGAAAGTACGAGCCAGATGATGGCAAATACCAGACCTAACCTAGTCTTAACCGTCGTTATCCTCTAAAATATTAATCGCAACCAGGTTTAATTGACTGTTTCGGAGTAGAACCACATTACTACGTGATACAGACCAGTAAAAGCCCAGCATCTGGCCAACAAGTATGCGAAAAATGCGAAAGTTCGAACCAGATGAGGGCAAATACTAGACCTAACCCAGACATAACCGGCGTTATCCCCTAAAATACTAATCGGAAACAGCTTTTATTGACTGTTTCAGTGTGGTACCACATTATTACATGATCCAAACCAAAAAAAGCCCAGGATCTGGCCAACAAGTATGAGAAAAATGCGAAAGTACGAGACAGATGAGGGCAAATCCCAGACCTAACCGAGACACAGCCGGCGATATGCTCTGAAATATTAAGCGCAACCTGGTTTAATTGACTGCTTCGGTGTGGTCCCACATTACTAATTGGTTCAAGCCAGAAAAAGGCCAGGATCTGGCCAACAAGTATGTGAAAAATGCGAAAGTACGAGCCAGATGAGGGCAAATACCAGACCTAACCAAGATATAACCAGCGTTATCCTCTAAAATATTAATCGAAACCAGCTTTTATTGACTGTTTCGGTGTGGTACCACATTACTACGTGGTCCGAGCCAGAAAAATGCCAGGATCTAGTCAACAGGTATGCGAAAAATGCGAAGGTACGAGCCAGATGAGGGCAAATAACAGACCTAACCGAGATGTAACCGGCGTTATCCTATAAAATATTAATCGAAACCAGGTTTAATTGACTGTTTCTGTGTGGATCGTCATTATGACGGGATCCAAACCAGAAAAAAACCCAGCATCTGGCCAACAAGTATGTGAAAAAGCGAATCTATGAGCCAGATTATTGCAAATCCCAGAACGAACCCAGACATAACCAGCGTTATCCTCTAAAACTCTAATCGGAACCAGCTTTTATTGACTGTTTCAGTGTGGTACCACATAACTACGTGGTCCAAGCCAGAAAAAGGCCAGGGTCTGGCCAACAAGTATGCGAAAAATGCGAAAGTACGAGCCAGATGATGGCAAATACCAGACCTAACCTAGACTTAACCGGCGTTATCCACTAAAATATTAATCGCAACCAGGTTTAATTGACTGTTTCGGTGTGGAACCACATTATTACGTGATCCAAGTCAGAAAAAGCCCATGATCTGGCCAACAAGTATGCGAAAAATGCGAAAGTACGAGCCAGATGAGGACAAATCCCGGACCTAACCGAGACATAACCGGCGTTATCCTCTAAAATATTAATCGCTACCAGGCTTAATTGACTGTTTCGGTGTGGTACCGCATTACTACGTGATCCAAACCTGAAAAAGGCCAGGATCTGGCCAACAAGTATGCGAAAAATGCGAAAGTACGTGCCAGATGAGGGCAAATACCAGACCTAACCCAGACATAACCGGCGTTATCCCCTAAAATATTAATCGCAACCAGGTTTAATTGACTGTTTCGGTGTGGAACCACATTACGACGGGATGCAAACCAGAAAAAGACCATGATCTGTCCAACAAGTATGCGAGAAATGCGAAAGTACGAGCCTGATGAGGGCAAATACCAGACCTAACCCAGACATAACCGGCGTTATCCTCTAAAATATTAATCGGAACCAGGTTTAATTGACTGTTTCAGTGTGGTTCCAAATTACTACGTGGTCCAAGCCAGAAAAAGGCCAGGGTCTGGCCAACAAGTATGCGAAAAATGCGAAAGTACGAGCCAGATGATGGCAAATACCAGACCTAACCTAGACTTAACCGGCGTTATCCTCTAAAATATTAATCGCAACCAGGTTTAATTGACTGTTTCGGTGTGGAACCACATTACTACGTGATACAGACCAGAAAAAGGCCAGGATCTGGCCAACAAGTATGTGAAAAATGCGAAAGTACGAGCCAGATGAGGGCAAATACCAGACCTAACCAAGATATAACCGGCGTTATCCTCTAAAATATTAATCGAAACCAGCTTTTATTGACTGTTTCGGTGTGGTACCACATTACTACGTGGTCCGAGCCAGAAAAATGCCAGGATCTAGCCAACAAGTATGCGAAAAATGCGAAGGTACGAGCCAGATGAGGGCAAATACCAGACCTAACCGAGATGTAACCGGCGTTATCCTTTAAAATATTAATCGAAACCAGGTTTAATTGACTGTTTCTGTGTGGATCGTCATTATGACGGGATCCAAACCAGAAAGAACCCAGCATCTGGCCAACAAGTATGTGAAAAAAGCGAATGTATGAGCCAGATTATTGCAAATCCCAGAACGAACCCAGACATAACCAGCGTTATCCTCTAAAACTCTAATCGGAACCAGCTTTTATTGACTGTTTCAGTGTGGTACCACATAACTACGTGATCCAAGCCAGAAAAAGCCCAGGATCTGGCCAACAAGTATGCGAAAAATGCGAAAGTACGAGCCAGATGAGGGCAAATACCAGACCTGACCCAGGCATAATCGGCGTTATCCTCTAAAATATTAATCGGAACCAGGTTTAATTAACTGTTTCAGTGTGGTACCACATTACTACGTGATCCAAAACAGAAAAAGGCGAGGATCTGCCCAACAAGTATGCAAACAATGCGAAAGCATGAGCCAGATGGTTGCAAATACCGGAACTAACCCAAACAAAACCAGCGTTATCCTCCAAAATATTAATCGCAACCTGGTTTAATTGACTGTTTCTCTGTGTTACCGCATTACTACGTGATCCAAACCAGGAAAAGGCCAGGATCTGGCCATCAAGTATGCGAAAAATGCGAAGGTACGAGCCAGATGAGTGCAAATCCCAGACCTAACCGAGATATAACCGGCGTTATCCTCTAAAATATTAATCGAAACCACGTTTAATTGACTGTTTCGGTGTGGAACGTCATTATTACGGGATGCAAACGAGAAAAAAACCCAACATCTGGCCAACAAGTATGCGAAAAAGCGAAAGTATGAGACAGATGAGGGCAAAGCCCAGACCTAACCCAGACATAACCGGCGTTATCCTCTAAAATATTAATCGGAACCAGGTTTAATTGACTGTTTCAGTGTGCTTCCAAATTACTACGTGGTCCAAGCCAGAAAAAGGCCAGGGTCTGGCCAACAAGTATGCGAAAAATGCGAAAGTACGAGCCAGATGATGGCAAATACCAGACCTAACCTAGACTTAACCGGCGTTATCCTCTAAAATATTAATCGCAACCAGGTTTAATTGACTGTTTCGGTGTAGAACCACATTATTACGGGATCCAAACCAGAAAAAGCCCAGCATCTGGGCAACGAGTATGCGAAAAATGCGAAAGTTCGAACCAGATGAGGGCAAATACTAGACCTAACCCAGACATAACCGGCGTTATCCTCTAAAATATTAATCGAAACCAGCTTTTATTGACTGTTTCGGTGTGGTACCACATTACTACGTGGTCCGAGCCAGAAAAATGCCTGGATCTAGTCAACAGGTATGCGAAAAATGCGAAGGTACGAGCCTGATGAGGGCAAATACCAGACCTAACCGAGATGTAACCGGCGTTATCCTTTAAAATATTAATCGAAACCAGGTTTAATTGACTGTTTCTGTGTGGATCGTCATTATGACGGGATCCAAACCAGAAAGAACCCAGCATCTGGCCAACAAGTATGTGATAAGCGAATGTATGAGCCAGATTATTGCAAATCCCAGAACGAACCCAGACATAACCAGCGTTATCCTCTAAAACTCTAATCGGAACCAGCTTTTATTGACTGTTTCAGTGTGGTACCACATAACTACGTGATCCAAGCCAGAAAAAGCCCAGGATCTGGCCAACAGGTATGCGAAAAATGCGAAAGTACGAGCCAGATGAGGGCAAATACCAGACCTAACCCAGACATAACCGGCGTTATCCTCTAAAATATTAAACGGAACCAGGTTTAATTGACTGTTTCGGTGTGGTACCACATTACTACGTGGTCCAAGCCAGAAAAAGGCTAGGATCTGGCCAACAAGTATGGGAAAAACGCGGAAGTACGAGCCAGATGAGGGCAAATCCCAGAACTAACCGAGACATAACCTGCGTTGTCCTCTAAAATATTAATCGGAACCAGGTTTAATTGACTGTTTCGGTGTGGTACCACATTACTACGTGGTCCAAGCCAGAAAAAGGCCAGGATCTGGCTAACATGTATGGGAAAAACGCGAAAGTATCAGCCAGATGATTGCGAATACCAGAACTAACCCAGACGTAACCTGCGTTATCCTCTAAAATACTATTCGGAACCAGCTTCTATTGACTGTTTCACTGTGGTACCACATTACTACGTGATCCAAGTCAGAAAAAGCCCAGGATCTGGCCAACTAGTATGCGAGAAATGCGAAAGTACGAGCCAGATGAGGGCAAATACCAGACCTAACCCAGATATAACCGGCGATATCCTCTAAAATATTAATCGCAACCAGGTTTAATTGACTGCTTCAGTGTGGTACCACATTACTACGTGATCCAAACCAGAAAAAGCCTAGGATCTGGCCAACTAGTATGCGAGAAATGCGAAAGTACGATCCAGATGAGGGCAAATCCCAGAACTAACCGAGACATAACCTGCGTTGTCCTCTAAAATATTAATCGGAACCAGGTTTAATTGACTGTTTCAGTGTGGTACCACACTACTACGTGATCCAAACCAGAAAAAGCCCAGGATCTGGCCAACTAGTATGCGAGAAATGCGAAAGTACGAGCCAGATGAGGGCGAATCCCAGACCTAACCGTGATATAACCGACGTAATCCTCTAAAATATTAATCGGAACCAGGTTTAATTGACTGTTTCGGTGTGGTACCGCATTACTACGTGATCCAAACCAGAAAGAGGCCAGGCACTGGCCGTCAAGTATGCGAAAAATGCGAAAGTACGAGCCAGATGAGGGCAAATACCAGACCTAACCCAGACATAACCGGCGCTATCCTCTAAAATATTAATCGGAACCAGGTTTAATTGACTGTTTAAGTGCGGTACCACATTACTACGTGGTCAAAGCCAGAAAAAGGCCAGGATCTGCCCAACAAGTATGCGAAAAATGCGTAAGTATGAGCCAGATGATTGCTAATACCAGACCAAACCGTGACATAACCGGCGTTATCCTCTAAAATATTAATCGCAAACAGGTTTAATTGACTGTTTCGGTGTGGTACCGCATTACTACTTGGTCCAAGCCAGAAAAAGGCCAGGATCTGGCCAACAAGTATGTGAAAAATGCGAAAGTACGAGCCAGATGAGGGCAAATACCAGACCTAACCAAGATATAACCAGCGTTATCCTCTAAAATATTAATCGAAACCAGCTTTTATTGACTGTTTCGGTGTGGTACCACATTACTACGTGGTCCGAGCCAGAAAAATGCCAGGATCTAGCCAACAAGTATGCGAAAAATGCGAAGGTACGAGCCAGATGAGGGCAAATACCAGACCTAACCGAGATGTAACCGGCGTTATCCTTTAAAATATTAATCGAAACCAGGTTTAATTGGCTGTTTCTGTGTGGATCGTCATTATGACGGGATCCAAACCAGAAAGAACCCAGCATCTGGCCAACATGTATGTGAAAGAAGCGAATGTATGAGCCAGATTATTGCAAATCCCAGAACGAACCCAGACATAACCAGCGTTATCCTCTAAAATTCTAATCGGAACCAGCTTTTATTGACTGTTTCAGTGTGGTACCACATAACTACGTGATCCAAGCCAGAAAAAGCCCAGGATCTGGCCAACAAGTATGCGAAAAATGCGAAAGTACGAGCCAGATGAGGGCAAATACCAGACCTGACCCAGGCATAATCGGCGTTATCCTCTAAAATATTAATCGGAACCAGGTTTAATTGACTGTTTCAGTGTGGTACCACATTACTACGTGATCCAAAACAGAAAAAGGCGAGGATCTGCCCAACAAGTATGCAAACAATGCGAAAGGATGAGCCAGATCGTTGCAAATACCGGAACTAACCCAAACAAAACCAGCGTTATCCTCCAAAATATTAATCGCAACCTGGTTTAATTGACTGTTTCAGTGTGGTACCACATTACTACGTGATCCAAACCAGGAAAAGGCCAGGATCTGGCCAACAAGTATGCGAAAAATGCGAAGGTACGAGCCAGATGAGTGCAAATCCCAGACCTAACCGAGATATAACCGGCGTCATCCTCTAAAATATTAATCGAAACCACGTTTAATTGACTGTTTCGGTGTGGAACGTCATTATTACGGGATCCAAACAAGAAAAAAACCCAACACCTGGCCAACAAGTATGCGAAAAAGCGAAAGTATGAGACAGATGAGGGCAAAGCCCAGACCTAACCGAGAAATAGCCGCCGCTACCCTCTAAAATATTTATCGCAACCAGGTTTAATTCACTGTTTGAGTGTGGTCCCAGATTACTACTGAGTCCAAGCCAGAAAAAGGCCAGGATCTGACCAACATGTATGCGAAAAACGCGAAAGTATGAGCCAGATGATTGCATATACCAGAAGTAACCCAGGCGTAACCAGCGTTCTCCTCTAAAATACTAATCGGAACCAGCTTTTATCGACTGTCTCAGTGCGGTTCCACATTACTACGTGATCCAAGCCAGAAAAAGGCCAGGATCTGGCCAACAAGTATGCGAAAAATGCGAAAGTACGAGCCAGATGAAGGCAAATACCAGACCTAACCCAGACATAACCAGCGTTATCCTCTAAAATACTAATCGGAACCAGCTTTTATTAACTGTTTCTGTGTGGTACCACATTACTACGGGATCCAAACCAGAAAAAGCCCAGCATCTGGCCAACAAGTATGCGAAAAATGCGAAAGTTCGAACCAGATGAGGGCAAATACTAGACCTAACCCAGACATAACCGGCGTTATCCCCTAAAATACTAATCGGAAACAGCTTTTATTGACTGTTTCAGTGTGGTACCACATTATTACATGATCCAAGCCAGAAAAAGCCCAGGATCTGGCCAACAAGTATGTGAAAAATGCGAAAGTACGAGCCAGATGAGGGCAAATACCAGACCTAACCAAGATATAACCAGCGTTATCCTCTAAAATATTAATCGAAACCAGCTTTTATTGACTGTTTCGGTGTGGTACCACATTACTACGTGGTCCGAGCCAGAAAAATGCCAGGATCTAGCCAACAGGTATGCGAAAAATGCGAAGGTACGAGCCAGATGAGGGCAAATACCAGACCTAACCGAGATGTAACCGGCGTTATCCTTTAAAATATTAATCGAAACCAGGTTTAATTGACTGTTTCTGTGTGGATCGTCATTATGACGGGATCCAAACCAGAAAGAACCCAGCATCTGGCCAACAAGTATGTGAAAAAAGCGAATGTATGAGCCAGATTATTGCAAATCCCAGAACGAACCCAGACATAACCAGCGTTATCCTCTAAAACTCTAATCGGAACCAGCTTTTATTGACTGTTTCAGTGTGGTACCACATAACTACGTGATCCAAGCCAGAAAAAGCCCAGGATCTGGCCAACAAGTATGCGAAAAATGCGAAAGTACGAGCCAGATGAGGGCAAATACCAGACCTAACCCAGACATAACCGGCGTTATCCCCTAAAATACTAATCGGAACCAGCTTTTATTGACTGTTTCGGTGTGGTACCACATTACTACTTGGTCCAAGCCAGAAAAAGGCCAGGATCTGGCCAACATGTATGCGAAAAATGCGAAGGTACGAGCCAGATGAGGGCAAATCCCAGACCTAACCGAGACATAGCCGGCGATATGCTCTAAAATATTAAGCGCAACCTGGTTTAATTGAATGCTTCGGTGTGGTCCCACATTACTACTTGGTCCAAGCCAGAAAAAGGCCAGGTTCTGGCCAACAGGTATGCGAAAAATGCGAAGGTACGAGCCAGATGAGGGCAAATACCAGACCTAACCGAGACATAGCCGGCGATATGCTCTAAAATATTATGCGCAACCTGGTTTAATTGAATGCTTCGGTGTGGTCCCATATTATTACTTGGTCCAAGCCAGAAAAAGGCCAGGATCTGGCCAACAAGTATGGGAAAAACGCGAAAGTATCAGCCAGATGAGGGCAAATCCCAGAACTAACGCAGATATAACCGGCGATATCCTCTAAAATATTAATCGCAACCAGGTTTAATTGACTGTTTCAGTGTGGTACCACATTACTACGTGATCCAAACCAGAAAAAGCCCAGGACCTGGCCAACTAGTATGCGAGAAATGCGAAAGTACGAGCCAGATGAGGGCGAATCCCAGACCTAACCGTGATATAACCGACGTAATCCTCTAAAATATTAATCGGAACCAGGTTTAATTGACAGTTTCGGTGTGGTACCGCATTACTACGTGATCCAAACCAGAAAGAGGCCAGGCACTGGCCGTCAAGTATGCGAAAAATGCGAAAGTACGAGCCAGATGAGGGCAAATACCAGACCTAACCCAGACATAACCGGCGCTATCCTCTAAAATATTAATCGGAACCAGGTTTAATTGACTGTTTCAGTGCGATACCACATTACTACGTGGTCAAAGCCAGAAAAAGGCCAGGATCTGGCCAACAAGTATGGGAAAAATGCGAAATTACGAGTCAGATGAGGGCAAATCCCAGACCTAACCGAGACATAACCGGCGTTATCCTCTGAAATATTAATCGCAACCAGGTGTAATTGACTGCATCGGTGTGGAACCTCATTACTACGGGATCCAAACCAGAAAAAGGCCAGGATCTGCCCAACAAGTATGCGAAAAATGTGTAAGTATGAGCCAGATGATTGCTAATACCAGACCAAACCGTGACATAACCGGCGTTATCCTCTAAAATATTAATCGCAAACAGGTTTAATTGACTGTTTCGGTGTGGTCCCACATTACTACTTGGTCCAAGCCAGAAAAAGGCCAGGATCTGGCCAACAAGTATGTGAAAAATGCGAAAGTACGAGCCAGATGAGGGCAAATCCCAGACCTAACCGAGACGTAGCCGGCGATATGCTCTAAAATATTAAGCGCAACCTGGTTTAATTGACTGTTTCGGTGTGGTACCGCATTACTACGTGATCCAAACCAGAAAGAGGCCAGGCACTGGCCGTCAAGTATGCGAAAAATGCGAAAGTACGAGCCAGATGAGGGCAAATACCAGACCTAACCCAGACATAACCGGCGCTATCCTCTAAAATATTAATCGGAACCAGGTTTAATTGACTGTTTCAGTGCGATACCACATTACTACGTGGTCAAAGCCAGAAAAAGGCCAGGATCTGGCCAACAAGTATGTGAAAAATGCGAAAGTACGAGCCAGATGAGGGCAAATACCAGACCTAACCAAGATATAACCGGCGTTATCCTCTAAAATATTAATCGCAACCAGGTTTAATTGACTGTTTCGGTGTGGTACCGAAATACTACGTGATCCAAATCAGAAAAAGCCCAGGATCTGGCCAACAAGTATGAGAAATAAGCGAAAGTACGAGCCAGATGAGGGCAAATCCCAGACCTAACCGAGACATAGCCGGCGTTATCCCCTAAAATACTAATCGGAACCAGGTTTAATTGACTGTTTCGGTGTGGTACCGCATTACTACATGATCCAAACCAGAAAAAGCCCAGGATCTGGCCAACAAGTATGAGAAAAATGCGAAAGTACGAGCCAGATGAGGGCAAATCCCAGACCTAACCGAGACATAGCCGGCGATATGCTCTAAAATATTAAGCGCAACCTGGTTTAATTGACTGCTTCGGTGTGGTCCCACATTACTACTTGGTCCAAGCCAGAAAAAGGCCAGGATCTGGCCAACAAGTATGTGAAAAATGCGATAGTACGAGCCAGATGAGTGCAAATACCAGAACAAACCAAGATATAACCAGCGTTATCCTCTAAAATATTAATCGAAACCAGCTTTTATTGACTGTTTCGGTGTGGTACCACATTACTACGTGGTCCGAGCCAGAAAAATGCCAGGATCTAGCCAACAAGTATGCGAAAAATGCGAAGGTACGTGCCAGATGAGGGCAAATACCAGACCTAACTGAGATATAACCGGCGTTATCCCCTAAAATACTAATCGGAACCAGCTTTTATTGACTGTTTCGGTGTGGTCCCACATTACAACATGATCCAAACCAGAAAAAGCCCAGGATCTGGCCAACAAGTATGAGAAAAATGCGAAAGTACGAGCCAGATGAGGGCAAATACCAGACCACACCCAGACATAACCGGCGTTATCCTCTAAAATATTAATCGGAACCAGGTTTAATTGACTGTTTCAGTGTGGTACCACATTACTACGTGGTCAAAGCCAGAAAAAGGCCAGGATCTGGCCAACAAGTATGGGAAAAACGCGAAAGTACGAGCCAGATGAGGGCAAATACCAGACCTAACCCAGACATAACCGGCGTTATCCTCTAAAATATTAATCGGAACCAGGTTTAATTGACTGTTCCGGTGTGGTACCACATTACTGCGTGGTCCAAGCCAGAAAAAGGCCAGGATCTGGTCAACAAGTATGGGAAAAACGCGAAAGTATCAGCCAGATGATTGCGAATACCAGAATTAACCCAGACGTAACCTGCGTTATCCCCTAAAATATTAATCGGAACCAGGTTTAATTGAATGTTTCAGTGTGGTACCACATTACTACGTGATCCAAACCAGAAAAAGCCCAGGATCTGGCCAACTAGTATGCGAAAAATGCGAAAGTACGAGCCAGATGAGGGCAAATACCAGACCTAACCCAGACATAACCGGCGCTATCCTCTAAAATATTAATCGGAACCAGGTTTAATTGACTGTTTCAGTGTGGTACCATATTACTACGTGGTCAAAGCCAGAAAGAGGCCAGGATCTGGCCAACAAGTATGGGAAAAATGCGAAAGTACGAGCCAGATGAGGGCAAATCCCAGACCTAACCGAGACATAGCCGGCGTTATCCCCTAAAATACTAATCGGAACCAGGTTTAATTGACTGTTTCGGTGTGGTACCGCATTACTACATGATCCAAACCAGAAAAAGCCCAGGATCTGGCCAACAAGTATGAGAAAAATGCGAAAGTACGAGCCAGATGAGGGCAAATCCCAGACCTAACCGAGACATAGCCGGCGATATGCTCTAAAATATTAAGCGCAACCTGGTTTAATTGACTGCTTCGGTGTGGTCCCACATTACTACTTGGTCCAAGCCAGAAAAAGGCCAGGATCTGGCCAACAAGTATGTGAAAAATGCGATAGTACGAGCCAGATGAGTGCAAATACCAGAACAAACCAAGATATAACCAGCGTTATCCTCTAAAATATTAATCGAAACCAGCTTTTATTGACTGTTTCGGTGTGGTACCACATTACTACGTGGTCCGAGCCAGAAAAATGCCAGGATCTAGCCAACAAGTATGCGAAAAATGCGAAGGTACGTGCCAGATGAGGGCAAATACCAGACCTAACTGAGATATAACCGGCGTTATCCCCTAAAATACTAATCGGAACCAGCTTTTATTGACTGTTTCGGTGTGGTCCCACATTACAACATGATCCAAACCAGAAAAAGCCCAGGATCTGGCCAACAAGTATGAGAAAAATGCGAAAGTACGAGCCAGATGAGGGCAAATACCAGACCACACCCAGACATAACCGGCGTTATCCTCTAAAATATTAATCGGAACCAGGTTTAATTGACTGTTTCAGTGTGGTACCACATTACTACGTGGTCAAAGCCAGAAAAAGGCCAGGATCTGGCCAACAAGTATGGGAAAAACGCGAAAGTACGAGCCAGATGAGGGCAAATACCAGACCTAACCCAGACATAACCGGCGTTATCCTCTAAAATATTAATCGGAACCAGGTTTAATTGACTGTTCCGGTGTGGTACCACATTACTGCGTGGTCCAAGCCAGAAAAAGGCCAGGATCTGGTCAACAAGTATGGGAAAAACGCGAAAGTATCAGCCAGATGATTGCGAATACCAGAATTAACCCAGACGTAACCTGCGTTATCCTCTAAAATACTATTCGGAACCAGGTTTAATTGAATGTTTCAGTGTGGTACCACATTACTACGTGATCCAAGCCAGAAAAGAGCCAGGATCTGGCCAACAAGTATGCGAAAAATGCGAAAGTACGAGCCAGATGAGGGCAAATACCAGACCTAACCCAGACATAACCGGCGCTATCCTCTAAAATATTAATCGGAACCAGGTTTAATTGACTGTTTCAGTGTGGTACCATATTACTACGTGGTCAAAGCCAGAAAGAGGCCAGGATCTGGCCAACAAGTATGGGAAAAATGCGAAATTACGAGTCAGATGAGGGCAAATACCAGACCACACCCAGACATAACCGGCGTTATCCCCTAAAATACAAATCGGAACCAGCTTTTATTGACTGTTTCAGTGTGGTACCACATTACTACGTGGTCCAAGCCAGAAAAGAGCCAGGATCTGGCCAACAAGTATGCGAAAAATGCGAAAGTACGAGCCAGATGAGGGCAAATACCAGACCTAACCCAGACATAACTGGCGTTATCCTCTAAAATATTAATCGGAACCAGGTTTAATTGACTGTTTCGGTGTGGTACCACATTACTACGTGGTCCAAGCCAGAAAAAGGCCAGGATCTGGCCAACAAGTATGGGAAAAACGCGAAATTACGAGTCAGATGAGGGCAAATCCCAGACCTAACCGAGACATAACCGGCGTTATCCTCTGAAATATTAATCGCAACCAGGTTTAATTGACTGCTTCGGTGTGGAACCTCATTACTACGGGATCCAAACCAGAAAAAGGCCAGGATCTGCCCAACAAGTATGCGAAAAATGCGTAAGTATGAGCCAGATGATTGCTAATACCAGACCAATCCGTGACATAACCGGCGTTATCCTCTAAAATATTAATCGCAAACAGGTTTAATTGACTGTTTCGGTGTGGTACCGCATTACTACGTGATCCATACCAGAAAAAGGCCAGGATCTGGTCAACAAGTAAGCGAAAAATGCGAAAGTACGAGCCAGATGAGGGCAAATCCCAGACCTAACCGAGACATAACCAGCGTTATCCTCTAAAATTCTAATCGGAACCAGCTTTTATTGACTGTTTCAGTGTGGTACCACATAACTACGTGATCCAAGCCAGAAAAAGCCCAGGATCTGGCCAACAAGTATGCGAAAAATGCGAAAGTACGAGCCAGATGAGGGCAAATACCAGACCTGACCCAGGCATAATCGGCGTTATCCTCTAAAATATTAATCGGAACCAGGTTTAATTGACTGTTTCAGTGTGGTACCACATTACTACGTGATCCAAAACAGAAAAAGGCGAGGATCTGCCCAACAAGTATGCAAACAATGCGAAAGCATGAGCCAGATCGTTGCAAATACCGGAACTAACCCAAACAAAACCAGCGTTATCCTCCAAAATATTAATCGCAACCTGGTTTAATTGACTGTTTCAGTGTGGTACCACATTACTACGTGATCCAAACCAGGAAAAGGCCAGGATCTGGCCAACAAGTACACGAAAAATGCGAAGGTACGAGCCAGATGAGTGCAAATCCCAGACCTAACCGAGATATAACCGGCGTCATCCTCTAAAATATTAATCGAAACCACGTTTAATTGACTGTTTCGGTGTGGAACGTCATTATTACGGGATCCAAACAAGAAAAAAACCCAACACCAGGCCAACAAGTATGCGAAAAAGCGAAAGTATGAGACAGATGAGGGCAAAGCCCAGACCTAACCGAGAAATAGCCGCCGCTACCCTCTAAAATATTTATCGCAACCAGGTTTAATTCACTGTTTGAGTGTGGTCCCAGATTACTACTTAGTCCAAGCCAGAAAAAGGCCAGGATCTGACCAACATGTATGCGAAAAACGCGAAAGTATGAGCCAGATGATTGCATATACCAGAAGTAACCCAGGCGTAACCAGCGTTCTCCTCTAAAATACTAATCGGAACCAGCTTTTATCGACTGTCTCAGTGCGGTACCACATTACTACGTGATCCAAGCCAGAAAAAGGCCAGGATCTGGCCAACAAGTATGCGAAAAATGCGAAAGTACGAGCCAGATGAAGGCAAATACCAGACCTAACCCAGACATAACCAGCGTTATCCTCTAAAATACTAATCGGAACCAGCTTTTATTAACTGTTTCTGTGTGGTACCACATTACTACGGGATCCAAACCAGAAAAAGCCCAGCATCTGGCCAACAAGTATGCGAAAAATGCGAAAGTTCGAACCAGATGAGGGCAAATACTAGACCTAACCCAGACATAACCGGCGTTATCCCCTAAAATACTAATCGGAAACAGCTTTTATTGACTGTTTCAGTGTGGTACCACCTTATTACATGATCCAAGCCAGAAAAAGCCCAGGATCTGGCCAACAAGTATGTGAAAAATGCGAAAGTACGAGCCAGATGAGGGCAAATACCAGACCTAACCAAGATATAACCAGCGTTATCCTCTAAAATATTAATCGAAACCAGCTTTTATTGACTGTTTCGGTGTGGTACCACATTACTACGTGGTCCGAGCCAGAAAAATGCCAGGATCTAGCCAACAGGTATGCGAAAAATGCGAAGGTACGAGCCAGATGAGGGCAAATACCAGACCTAACCGAGATGTAACCGGCGTTATCCTTTAAAATATTAATCGAAACCAGGTTTAATTGACTGTTTCTGTGTGGATCGTCATTATGACGGGATCCAAACCAGAAAGAACCCAGCATCTGGCCAACAAGTATGTGAAAAAAGCGAATGTATGAGCCAGATTATTGCAAATCCCAGAACGAACCCAGACATAACCAGCGTTATCCTCTAAAACTCTAATCGGAACCAGCTTTTATTGACTGTTTCAGTGTGGTACCACATAACTACGTGATCCAAGCCAGAAAAAGCCCAGGATCTGGCCAACAAGTATGCGAAAAATGCGAAAGTACGAGCCAGATGAGGGCAAATACCAGACCTAACCCAGACATAACCGGCGTTATCCCCTAAAATACTAATCGGAACCAGCTTTTATTGACTGTTTCGGTGTGGTACCACATTACTACTTGGTCCAAGCCAGAAAAAGGCCAGGATCTGGCCAACATGTATGCGAAAAATGCGAAAGTACGAGCCAGATGAGGGCAAATACCAGACCTAACCCAGACATAACCGGCGTTATCCCCTAAAATACTAATCGGAAACAGCTTTTATTGACTGTTTCAGTGTGGTACCACATACCTACGTGATCCAAGCCAGAAAAAGCCCAGGATCTGGCCAACAAGTATGCGAAAAATGCGAAAGTACGAGCCAGATGAGGGCAAATACCAGACCTAACCCAGACATAACCGGCGTTATCCCCTAAAATACTAATCGGAACCAGCTTTTATTGACTGTTTCGGTGTGGTACCACATTACTACTTGGTCCAAGCCAGAAAAAGGCCAGGATCTGGCCAACATGTATGCGAAAAATGCGAAGGTACGAGCCAGATGAGGGCAAATCCCAGACCTAACCGAGACATAGCCGGCGATATGCTCTAAAATATTAAGCGCAACCTGGTTTAATTGAATGCTTCGGTGTGGTCCCATATTATTACTTGGTCCAAGCCAGAAAAAGGCCAGGATCTGGCCAACAAGTATGGGAAAAACGCGAAAGTATCAGCCAGATGAGGGCAAATCCCAGAACTAACGCAGATATAACCGGCGATATCCTCTAAAATATTAAGCGCAACCTGGTTTAATTGAATGCTTCGGTGTGGTCCCACATTACTACTTGGTCCAAGCCAGAAAAAGGCCAGGTTCTGGCCAACAGGTATGCGAAAAATGCGAAGGTACGAGCCAGATGAGGGCAAATACCAGACCTAACCGAGACATAGCCGGCGATATGCTCTAAAATATTATGCGCAACCTGGTTTAATTGAATGCTTCGGTGTGGTCCCATATTATTACTTGGTCCAAGCCAGAAAAAGGCCAGGATCTGGCCAACAAGTATGGGAAAAACGCGAAAGTATCAGCCAGATGAGGGCAAATCCCAGAACTAACGCAGATATAACCGGCGATATCCTCTAAAATATTAATCGCAACCAGGTTTAATTGACTGTTTCAGTGTGGTACCACATTACTACGTGATCCAAACCAGAAAAAGCCGAGGATCTGGCCAACTAGTATGCGAGAAATGCGAAAGTACGATCCAGATGAGGGCAAATCCCAGATTCGAACCGAGACATAACCTGCGTTGTCCTCTAAAATATTAATCGGAACCAGGTTTAATTGACTGTTTCGGTGTGGTACCACACTACTACGTGATCCAAACCAGAAAAAGCCCAGGATCTGGCCACCTAGTATGCGAGAAATGCGAAAGTACGAGCCAGATGAGGGCGAATCCCAGACCTAACCGTGATATAACCGACGTAATCCTCTAAAATATTAATCGGAACCAGGTTTAATTGACTGTTTCGGTGTGGTACCGCATTACTACGTGATCCAAACCAGAAAGAGGCCGGGCACTGGCCGTCAAGTATGCGAAAAATGCGAAAGTACGAGCCAGATGAGGGCAAATACCAGACCTAACCCAGACATAACCGGCGCTATCCTCTAAAATATTAATCGGAACCAGGTTTAATTGACTGTTTCAGTGCGATACCACATTACTACGTGGTCAAAGCCAGAAAAAGGCCAGGATCTGGCCAACAAGTATGGGAAAAATGCGAAATTACGAGTCAGATGAGGGCAAATCCCAGACCTAACCGAGACATAACCGGCGTCATCCTCTGAAATATTAATCGCAACCAGGTGTAATTGACTGCTTCGGTGTGGAACCTCATTACTACCGGATCCAAACCAGAAAAAGGCCAGGATCTGCCCAACAAGTATGCGAAAAATGCGTAAGTATGAGCCAGATGATTGCTAATACCAGACCAAACCGTGACATAACCGGCGTTATCCTCTAAAATATTAATCGCAAACAGGTTTAATTGACTGTTTCGGTGTGGTCCCACATTACTACTTGGTCCAAGCCAGAAAAAGGCCAGGATCTGGCCAACAAGTATGTGAAAAATGCGAAAGTACGAGCCAGATGAGGGCAAATACCAGACCTAACCAAGATATAACCGGCGTTATCCTCTAAAATATTAATCGCAACCAGGTTTAATTGACTGTTTCGGTGTGGTACCGAAATACTACGTGATCCAAATCAGAAAAAGCCCAGGATCTGGCCAACAAGTATGAGAAATAAGCGAAAGTACGAGCCAGATGAGGGCAAATCCCAGACCTAACCGAGACATAGCCGGCGTTATCCCCTAAAATACTAATCGGAACCAGGTTTAATTGACTGTTTCGGTGTGGTACCGCATTACTACATGATCCAAACCAGAAAAAGCCCAGGATCTGGCCAACAAGTATGAGAAAAATGCGAAAGTACGAGCCAGATGAGGGCAAATCCCAGACCTAATCGAGACATAGCCGGCGATATGCTCTAAAATATTAAGCGCAACCTGGTTTAATTGACTGCTTCGGTGTGGTCCCACATTACTACTTGGTCCAAGCCAGAAAAAGGCCAGGATCTGGCCAACAAGTATGTGAAAAATGCGAAAGTACGAGCCAGATGAGTGCAAATACCAGAACAAACCAAGATATAACCAGCGTTATCCTCTAAAATATTAATCGAAACCAGCTTTTATTGACTGTTTCGGTGTGGTACCACATTACTACGTGGTCCGAGCCAGAAAAATGCCAGGATCTAGCCAACAAGTATGCGAAAAATGCGAAGGTACGTGCCAGATGAGGGCAAATACCAGACCTAACCGAGATATAACCGGCGTTATCCCCTAAAATACTAATCGGAACCAGCTTTTATTGACTGTTTCGGTGTGGTCCCACATTACAACATGATCCAAACCAGAAAAAGCCCAGGATCTGGCCAACAAGTATGAGAAAAATGCGAAAGTACGAGCCAGATGAGGGCAAATACCAGACCACACCCAGACATAACCGGCGTTATCCTCTAAAATATTAATCGGAACCAGGTTTAATTGACTGTTCCGGTGTGGTACCACATTACTGCGTGGTCCAAGCCAGAAAAAGGCCAGGATCTGGTCAACAAGTATGGGAAAAACGCGAAAGTATCAGCCAGATGATTGCGAATACCAGAATTAACCCAGACGTAACCTGCGTTATCCTCTAAAATACTATTCGGAACCAGGTTTAATTGAATGTTTCAGTGTGGTACCACATTACTACGTGATCCAAACCAGAAAAAGCCCAGGATCTGGCCAACTAGTATGCGAGAAATGCGAAAGTACGAGCCAGATGAGGGCAAATCCCAGAACTAACCGAGACATAACCTGCGTTATCCCCTAAAATATTAATCGGAACCAGGTTTAATTGAATGTTTCAGTGTGGTACCACATTACTACGTGGTCAAAGCCAGAAAGAGGCCAGGATCTGGCCAACAAGTATGGGAAAAATGCGAAATTACGAGTCAGATGAGGGCAAATACCAGACCTAACCCAGACATAACCGGCGTTATCCCCTAAAATACAAATCGGAACCAGCTTTTATTGACTGTTTCAGTGTGGTACTACATTACTACGTGATCCAAGTCAGAAAAAGCCCATGATCTGGCCAACAAGTATGCGAAAAATGCGAAAGTACGAGCCAGATGAGGACAAATCCAAGACCTAACCGAGACATAACCTGCGTTGTGCTCCAAAATATTAATCCGCACCAGGTTTAATCGACTGTTTCAGTGTGGTACCACATTACTACGTGATCCAAACCAGAAAAAGCCCAGGATCTGGCCAATAAGTATGCGAAAAATGCGAAAGTACGAGCCAGATGAGGGCAAATCCCAGACCTAACCGAGACATAGCCAGCGATATCCTCTAAAATATTAATCGCAACCAGGTTTAATTGACTGTTTCGGTGTGGTACCGCATTACTACATGATCCAAACCAGAGAAAGCCCAGGATCTGGCCAACAAGTATGAGAAAAATGCGAAAGTACGAGCCAGATGAGGGCAAATCCCAGACCTAACCGAGACATAGCCGGCGATATGCTCTAAAATATTAAGCGCAACCTGGTTTAATTGACTGCTTCGGTGTGGTCCCACATTACTACTTGGTCCAAGCCAGAAAAAGGCCTGGATCTGGCCAACAAGTATGTGAAAAATGCGAAAGTACGAGCCAGATGAGGGCAAATCCCAGACCTAACCTAGACATAACCTGCGGAATCCTCTAAAATATTAATGGCAACCAGGCTTAATTTACTGTTTCGGTGTGGTACCGTATTACTACGTGATACAAACCAGAAAAAGGCCAGGATCTGCCCAACAAGTATGCGAAAAATGCAAAATTACGAGCCAGATGAGGGCAAATACCAGACCTAACCGAGACATAGCCGGCGATATCCTCTAAAATATAAGGCGCAACCTGGTTTAATTGACTGCTTCGGTGTGGAACCACATTTCTACGGGATCCAAACCAGAAAAAATGCCAGGATCTGGTCAACAAGTAAGCGAAAAATGCGAAAGTACGAGCCAGATGAGGGCAAATACCAGACCTAACCCAGACATAACCGGCGTTGTCCTCTAAAATATTAATCGGAACCAGGTTTAATTGACTGTTTCAGTGTGGTTCCACATCACTACGTTGTCCAAGCCAGAAAAAGGCCAGGATCTGGCCAACAAGTATGCGAAAAATGCGAAAGTACGAGCCAGATGATTGCGAATACCAGAACTAACCCAGACGTAACCTGCGTTATCCTCTAAAGTAATATTTGGAACCAGCTTTTATTGACAGTGTGTTACCACATTACTACGTGATCCAAGCCAGAAAAAGCCCAGGATCTGGCCAACAAGTATGCGAAAAGTGCGAAAGTACGAGCCAGATGAGGGCAAATCCCAGACCTAACCGAGACATAACCTGCTCTATCCTCTAAAATATTAATCGTAACCAGGTTTAATTTACTGTTTCGGTGTGGTACCGCATTACTACGTGATCCAAACCAGAAAAAGGCCAGGAACTGGCCGACAAGTATGCGAAAAATGCGAAAGAACGAGCCAGATGAGGGCAAATACCAGACCTAACCCAGACATAACCGGCGTTATAATCTAAAATACTAATCGCAACCAGGTTTAATTGACTGTTTCAGTGTGGCACCACATTACTAGGTGGTCAAAGGCAGAAAAAGGCCAGGATCTGGCCAACAAGTATGGGAAAAATGCGAAATTACGAGTCACATGTGGGTAAATCCCAGACCTAACCGAGACATAACCGACGTTATCCTCTGAAATATTAATCGCAACCAGGTTTAATTGACTGTTTCGGTGTGGAACCTCATTACTACGGGATCCAAACCAGAAAAAGGCCAGGATCTGCCCGACAAGTATGCGAAAAATGCGAAAGTATGAGCCATATGATTGCTAATACCAGACCAAGCAGAGACATAACCTGCGCTATCCTCTAAAATATTAATCGTAACCAGGTTTAATTTACTGTTTCGGTGTGGTACCGTATTACTACGTGATCCAAACCAGAAAAAAGCCAGGATCTGGCCAACAAGTATGTGAAAAATGCGAAAGTACGAGCCAGATGATTGCTAATACCAGAACTAACCCAAACGTAACCAGCGTTATCCTCCAAACTATTAATCGGAACCAGCTTTTATAGACCGTTTCAGTGTGGTACCACATTACTACGTGATCAAAACCAGAAAAATCCCAGGATCTGCCCAACAAGTATGCGAAAAACGCGAAAGTATGAGCCAGATGATTGCAAATACCATTACTAACCCAGACATAACCAGCATTATCCTCTAAAATACTAATCGGAACCAGCTTTTATTGACAGTGTGGTACCACATTACTACGTGATCCAAGTCAGAAAAAGCCCAGGATCTGGCCAACAAGTATGCGAAAAATGCGAAAGTACGAGCCAGATGAGGGCAAATCCCAGACCTAACCGAGACATAATCTGCGCTATCCTCTAAAATATTAATCGTAACCAGGTTTAATTTACTGTTTCGGTGTGGTACCGTATTACTACGTGATCCAAACCAGAAAAAAGCCATGATCTGGCCAACAAGTATGTGAAAAATGCGAAAGTACGAGCCAGATGAGGGCAAATACTAGACCTAACACAGACATAACCGGCGTTATCCCCTAAAATACAAATCGGAACCAGCTTTTATTGACTGTTTCAGTGTGGTACTACATTACTACGTGATCCAAGTCAGAAAAAGCCCATGATCTGGCCAACAAGTATGCGAAAAATGCGAAAGTACGAGCCAGATGAGGACAAATCCAAGACCTAACCGAGACATTACCTGCGTTGTGCTCTAAAATATTAATCCGCACCAGGTTTAATTGACTGTTTCAGTGTGGTACCACATTACTACGTGATCCAAACCAGAAAAAGCCCAGGATCTGGCCAATAAGTATGCGAAAAATGCGAAAGTACGAGCCAGATGAGGACAAATACCAGACCTAACCCAGGCATAACCGTCGTTATCCTCTAAAATACTAATCGGAACCAGCTTTTATTGACTGTTTCAGTGTGGTACCACATGACTACGTGGTCCAAGCCAGAAAAGAGCCAGGATCTGGCCAACAAGTATGCGAAAAATGCGAAAGTACGAGCCAGATGAGGGCAAATCCCAGACCTAACCGAGACATAGCCGGCGATATCCTCTAAAATATTAATCGCAACCAGGTTTAATTGACTGTTTCGGTGTGGTACCGCATTACTACATGATCCAAACCAGAAAAAGCCCAGGATCTGGCCAACAAGTATGAGAAAAATGCGAAAGTACGAGCCAGATGAGGGCAAATCCCAGACCTAACCGAGACATAGCCGGCGATATGCTCTAAAATATTAAGCGCAACCTGGTTTAATTGACTGCTTCGGTGTGGTCCCACATTACTACTTGGTTCAAGCCAGAAAAAGGCCAGGATCTGGCCAACAAGTATGTGAAAAATGCGAAAGTACGAGCCAGATGAGGGCAAATCCCAGACCTAACCTAGACATAACCTGCGGAATCCTCTAAAATATTAATGGCAACCAGGCTTAATTTACTGTTTCGGTGTGGTACCGTATTACTACGTGATACAAACCAGAAAAAGGCCAGGATCTGCCCAACAAGTATGCGAAAAATGCAAAATTACGAGCCAGATGAGGGCAAATACCAGACCTAACCGAGACATAGCCGGCGATATCCTCTAAAATATTAGGCGCAACCTGGTTTAATTGACTGCTTCGGTGTGGAACCACATTTCTACGGGATCCAAACCAGAAAAAATGCCAGGATCTGGTCAACAAGTAAGCGAAAAATGCGAAAGTACGAGCCAGATGAGGGCAAATACCAGACCTAACCCAGACATAACCGGCGTTGTCCTCTAAAATATTAATCGGAACCAGGTTTAATTGACTGTTTCAGTGTGGTTCCACATCACTACGTTGTCCAAGCCAGAAAAAGGCCAGGATCTGGCCAACAAGTATGCGAAAAATGCGAAAGTACGAGCCAGATGATTGCGAATACCAGAACTAACCCAGACGTAACCTGCGTTATCCTCTAAAATAATATTTGGAACCAGCTTTTATTGACAGTGTGTTACCACATTACTACGTGATCCAAGCCAGAAAAAGCCCAGGATCTGGCCAACAAGTATGCGAAAAGTGCGAAAGTACGAGCCAGATGAGGGCAAATCCCAGACCTAACCGAGACATAACCTGCTCTATCCTCTAAAATATTAATCGTAACCAGGTTTAATTTACTGTTTCGGTGTGGTACCGCATTACTACGTGATCCAAACCAGAAAAAGGCCAGGAACTGGCCGACAAGTATGCGAAAAATGCGAAAGAACGAGCCAGATGAGGGCAAATACCAGACCTAACCCAGACATAACCGGCGTTATAATCTAAAATACTAATCGCAACCAGGTTTAATTGACTGTTTCAGTGTGGCACCACATTACTAGGTGGTCAAAGGCAGAAAAAGGCCAGGATCTGGCCAACAAGTATGGGAAAAATGCGAAATTACGAGTCACATGTGGGTAAATCCCAGACCTAACCGAGACATAACCGACGTTATCCTCTGAAATATTAATCGCAACCAGGTTTAATTGACTGTTTCGGTGTGGAACCTCATTACTACGGGATCCAAACCAGAAAAAGGCCAGGAGCTGCCCGACAAGTATGCGCAAAATGCGAAAGTATGAGCCATATGATTGCTAATACCAGACCAAGCAGAGACATAACCTGCGCTATCCTCTAAAATGTTAATCGTAACCAGGTTTAATTTACTGTTTCGGTGTGGTACCGTATTACTACGTGATCCAAACCAGAAAAAAGCCAGGATCTGGCCAACAAGTATGTGAAAAATGCGAAAGTACGAGCCAGATGATTGCTAATACCAGAACTAACCCAAACGTAACCAGCGTTATCCTCCAAACTATTAATCGGAACCAGCTTTTATAGACCGTTTCAGTGTGGTACCACATTACTACGTGATCAAAACCAGAAAAATCCCAGGATCTGCCCAACAAGTATGCGAAAAACGCGAAAGTATGAGCCAGATGATTGCAAATACCATTACTAACCCAGACATAACCAGCATTATCCTCTAAAATACTAATCGGAACCAGCTTTTATTGACAGTGTGGTACCACATTACTACGTGATCCAAGTCAGAAAAAGCCCAGGATCTGGCCAACAAGTATGCGAAAAATGCGAAAGTACGAGCCAGATGAGGGCAAATCCCAGACCTAACCGAGACATAATCTGCGCTATCCTCTAAAATATTAATCGTAACCAGGTTTAATTTACTGTTTCGGTGTGGTACCGTATTACTACGTGATCCAAACCAGAAAAAAGCCATGATCTGGCCAACAAGTATGTGAAAAATGCGAAAGTACGAGCCAGATGATTGCTTATACCAGAACTAACCCAAACGTAACCAGCGTTACCCTCCAAACTATTAATCGGAACCAGCTCTTATAGACCGTTTCAGTGTGGTACCACATTACTACGTGATCCAAACCAGAAAAAGCCCAGGATCTGGCAAACAAGTATGCGAAAAATGCGAAAGTTCGAGCCAGATGAGGGCAAATCCCAGACCTAACCGAGGCATAACCTGCGCTATCCTCTGAAATATTAATAGCCACCAGGTTTAATTTACTGTTTCGGTGTGGTACCGTATTACTACGTGATCCAAACCAGAAAAAGGCCAGGATCTGGCCAACAAGTATGCGAAAAATGCAAAAGTTCGAGCCAGATGAGGGCAAATACCAGACCTAACCCAGACATAACCGGCGTTATCCTCTAAAACATTAATCGCAACCAGGATTAATTGAGTGTTTCTGTGGTACCACATTACTACGTGATCCAAACCAGAAAAAACCCAGGATCTGCCCAACAAGTATGCGAAAAACGCGAAAGTACGAGCCAGATGAGGGCAAATACCAGACCAAACCCAGACAAACCGGCGTTATCATCTAAAATATTAATCGGAACCAGGTTTAATTGACTGTTTCAGTGTGGTACCACATTACTACGTGGTCAAAGCCAGAAAAAGGCCAGGATCTGGCCAACAAGTATGCGAAAAATGCGAAAGAACGAGCCAGATGAGGGCAAATACCAGACCTAACCCAGACATAACCGGCGTTATAATCTAAAATACTAATCGCAACCAGGTTTAATTGACTGTTTCAGTGTGGCACCACATTACTAGGTGGTCAAAGGCAGAAAAAGGCCAGGATCTGGCCAACAAGTATGCGAAAAATGCGAAAGAACGAGCCAGATGAGGGCAAATACCAGACCTAACCCTGACATAACCGGCGTTATAATCTAAAATACTAATCGCAACCAGGTTTAATTGACTGTTTCGGTGTGGTACCGCATTACTACATGATCCAAACCAGAAAAAGCCCAGGATCTGGCCAACAAGTATGAGAAAAATGCGAAAGTACGAGCCAGATGAGGGCAAATCCCAGACCTAACCGAGACATAGCCGGCGATATGCTCTAAAATATTAAGCGCAACCTGGTTTAATTGACTGCTTCGGTGTGGTCCCACATTACTACTTGGTCCAAGCCAGAAAAAGGCCAGGATCTGGCCAACAAGTATGTGAAAAATGCGAAAGTACGAGCCAGATGAGGGCAAATCCCAGACCTAACCTAGACATAACCTGCGGAATCCTCTAAAATATTAATGGCAACCAGGCTTAATTTACTGTTTCGGTGTGGTACCGTATTACTACGTGATACAAACCAGAAAAAGGCCAGGATCTGCCCAACAAGTATGCGAAAAATGCAAAATTACGAGCCAGATGAGGGCAAATACCAGACCTAACCGAGACATAGCCGGCGATATCCTCTAAAATATTAGGCGCAACCTGGTTTAATTGACTGCTTCGGTGTGGAACCACATTTCTACGGGATCCAAACCAGAAAAAATGCCAGGATCTGGTCAACAAGTAAGCGAAAAATGCGAAAGTACGAGCCAGATGAGGGCAAATACCAGACCTAACCCAGACATAACCGGCGTTGTCCTCTAAAATATTAATCGGAACCAGGTTTAATTGACTGTTTCAGTGTGGTTCCACATCACTACGTTGTCCAAGCCAGAAAAAGGCCAGGATCTGGCCAACAAGTATGCGAAAAATGCGAAAGTACGAGCCAGATGATTGCGAATACCAGAACTAACCCAGACGTAACCTGCGTTATCCTCTAAAATAATATTTGGAACCAGCTTTTATTGACAGTGTGTTACCACATTACTACGTGATCCAAGCCAGAAAAAGCCCAGGATCTGGCCAACAAGTATGCGAAAAGTGCGAAAGTACGAGCCAGATGAGGGCAAATCCCAGACCTAACCGAGACATAACCTGCTCTATCCTCTAAAATATTAATCGTAACCAGGTTTAATTTACTGTTTCGGTGTGGTACCGCATTACTACGTGATCCAAACCAGAAAAAGGCCAGGATCTGGCCAACAAGTATGCGAAAAACGCGAAAGTATGAGCCAGATGATTGCAAATACCAGACCTAACCCAGACATAACCGGCGTTATAATCTAAAATACTAATCGCAACCAGGTTTAAATGACTGTTTCAGTGTGGCACCACATTACTAGGTGGTCAAAGGCAGAAAAAGGCCAGGATCTGGCCAACAAGTATGGGAAAAATGCGAAATTACGAGTCACATGAGGGTAAATCCCAGACCTAACCGAGACATAACCGGCGTTATCCTCTGAAATATTAATCGCAACCAGGTTTAATTGACTGTTTCGGTGTGGAACCTCATTACTACGGGATCCAAACCAGAAAAAGGCCAGGATCTGCCCGACAAGTATGCGAAAAATGCGAAAGTATGAGCCATATGATTGCTAATACCAGACCAAGCAGAGACATAACCTGCGCTATCCTCTAAAATATTAATCGTAACCAGGTTTAATTTACTGTTTCGGTGTGGTACCGTATTACTACGTGATCCAAACCAGAAAAAAGCCAGGATCTGGCCAACAAGTATGTGAAAAATGCGAAAGTACGAGCCAGATGATTGCTAATACCAGAACTAACCCAAACGTAACCAGCGTTATCCTCCAAACTATTAATCGGAACCAGCTTTTATAGACCGTTTCAGTGTGGTAGCACATTACTACGTGATCAAAACCAGAAAAAACCCAGGATCTGCCCAACAAGTATGCGAAAAACGCGAAAGTATGAGCCAGATGATTGCAAATACCATTACTAACCCAGACATAACCAGCATTATCCTCTAAAATACTAATCGGAACCAGCTTTTATTGACAGTGTGGTACCACATTACTACGTGATCCAAGTCAGAAAAAGCCCAGGATCTGGCCAACAAGTATGCGAAAAATGCGAAAGTACGAGCCAGATGAGGGCAAGTCCCAGACCTAACCGAGACATAATCTGCGCTATCCTCTAAAATATTAATCGTAACCAGGTTTAATTTACTGTTTCGGTGTGGTACCGTATTACTACGTGATCCAAACCAGAAAAAAGCCATGATCTGGCCAACAAGTATGTGAAAAATGCGAAAGTACGAGCCAGATGATTGCTAATACCAGAACTAACCCAAACGTAACCAGCGTTACCCTCCAAACTATTAATCGGAACCAGCTCTTATAGACCGTTTCAGTGTGGTACCACATTACTACGTGATCCAAGTCAGAAAAAGCCCAGGATCTGGCCAACAAGTATGCGAAAAATGCGAAAGTACGAGCCAGATGAGGGCAAATCCCAGACCTAACCGAGGCATAACCTGCGCTATCCTCTGAAATATTAATAGCCACCAGGTTTAATTTACTGTTTCGGTGTGGTACCGTATTACTACGTGATCCAAACCAGAAAAAGGCCAGGATCTGGCCAACAAGTATGCGAAAAATGCAAAAGTTCGAGCCAGATGAGGGCAAATACCAGACCTAACCCAGACATAACCGGCGTTATCCTCTAAAATATTAATCGCAACCAGGATTAATTGACTGTTTCTGTGTGGTACCACATTACTACGTGATCCAAACCAGAAAAAACCCAGGATCTGCCCAACAAGTATGCGAAAAACGCGAAAGTACGAGCCAGATGATTGCAAATACCATTACTAACAAAGACATAACCAGCATTATCCTCTAAAATACTAATCGGAACCAGCTTTTATTGACAGTGTGGTACCACATTACTACGTGATCCAAGTCAGAAAAAGCCCAGGATCTGGCCAACAAGTATGCGAAAAATGCGAAAGTACGAGCCAGATGAGGGCAAATACCAGACCTAACCCAGACATAACCGTAGTTATCCTCTAAAATATTAATCGCAACCCGGTTTGATTGACTGTTTCGGTGTGGTACCGCATTACTACGTGGTCCAAGCCAGAAAAGGGCCAGCATCTGCCCAACAAGTATGCGAAAAATGCGAAAGTACGAGCCAGATGATTGCTAATACCAGAACTAACCCAAACTTAACCAGCATTGTCCTCTAAACTAATAATCTGAACCAGGTTTAATTGACTGTTTCGGTGTGGTACCGCATTACTACGTGGTCCAAACCAGAAAAAACCCAGGATAAGCCCAACAAGTATGCGAAAAATGCAAAGTATGAGCCATATGATTGCTAATACCAGACCAAACCGAGACATAACCTGCGCTATCCTCTAAAATATTAATCGTAACCAGGTTTTATTTACTGTTTCGGTGTGGTACCGTATTACTACGTGATCCAAACCAGAAAAAAGCCAGGATCTGGCCAACAAGTATCTGAAAAATGCGAAAGTACGAGCCAGATGATTGCTAATACCAGAACTAACCCAAACGTAACCAGCGTTATCCTCCAAACTATTAATCGGAACCAGCTTTTATAGACCGTTTCAGTGTGGTAGCACATTACTACGTGATCAAAACCAGAAAAAACCCAGGATCTGCCCAACAAGTATGCGAAAAACGCGAAAGTATGAGCCAGATGATTGCAAATACCATTACTAACCCAGACATAACCAGCATTATCCTCTAAAATACTAATCGGAACCAGCTTTTATCGACAGTGTGGTACCACATTACTACGTGATCCAAGTCAGAAAAAGCCCAGGATCTGGCCAACAAGTATGCGAAAAATGCGAAAGTACGAGCCAGATGAGGGCAAATCCCAGACCTAACCGAGACATAACCTGCGACATCCTCCAAAATATTAATCGTAACCAGGTTTAATTTACTGTTTCGGTGTGGTACCGTATTACTACGTGATCCAAACCAGAAAAAAGCCAGGAGCTGGCCAACAAGTATGTGAAAAATGCGAAAGTACGAGCCAGATGATTGCTAATACCAGAACTAACCCAAACGTAAACAGCGTTATCCTCCAAACTATTAGTCGGAACCAGCTTTTATAGACCGTTTCAGTGTGGTACCACATTACTACGTGATCCAAACCAGAAAAAACCCAGGATCTGGCCAACAAGTTTACGAAAAATGCGAAAGTACGAGACAGATGTGGGCAAATACCAGACCTAACCGAGACATAACCTGCGTTATCCTCTAAAATAATAATCGGAACCAGGTTTAATTGACTGTTTCAGTGTAGTTCCACATCACTACGTTGTCCAAGCCAGAAAAAGGCCAGGATCTGGCCAACAAGTATGCGAAAAATGCGAAAGTACGAGCCAGATGAGGGCAAATCCCAGACCTAACCGAGACATAACCTGCTCTATCCTCTAAAATATTAATCGTAACCAGGTTTAATTTACTGTTTCGGTGTGGTACCGCATTACTACGTGATCCAAACCAGAAAAAGGCCAGGAACTGGCCGACAAGTATGCGAAAAATGCGAAAGTACGAGCCAGATGAGGGCAAATACCAGAACTAACCCAGACGTAACCTGCGTTATCCTCTAAAATAATATTCGGAACCAGCTTTTATTGACAGTGTGTTACCACATTACTACGTGATCCAAGCCAGAAAAAGCCCAGGATCTGGCCAACAAGTATGCGAAAAGTGCGAAATTACGAGTCAGATGAGGGTAAATCCCAGACCTAACCGAGACATAACCGGCGTTATCCTCTGAAATATTAATCGCAACCAGGTTTAATTGACTGTTTCGGTGTGGTACCGTATTACTACGTGATCCAAACCAGAAAAAGGCCAGGATCTGGCCAACAAGTATGTGAAAAATGCGAAAGTACGAGCCAGATGATTGCTAATACCAGAACTAACCCAAACGTAACCAGCGTTATCCTCCAAACTATTAATCGGAACCAGCTTTTATAGACCGTTTCAGTGTGGTAGCACATTACTACGTGATCAAAACCAGAAAAAACCCAGGATCTGCCCAACAAGTATGCGAAAAACGCGAAAGTATGAGCCAGATGATTGCAAATACCATTACTAACCCAGACATAACCAGCATTATCCTCTAAAATACTAATCGGAACCAGCTTTTATTGACAGTGTGGTACCACATTACTACGTGATCCAAGTCAGAAAAAGCCCAGGATCTGGCCAACAAGTATGCGAAAAATGCGAAAGTACGAGCCAGATGAGGGCAAATCCCAGACCTAACCGAGACATAATCTGCGCTATCCTCTAAAATATTAATCGTAACCAGGTTTAATTTACTGTTTCGGTGTGGTACCGTATTACTACGTGATCCAAACCAGAAAAAAGCCATGATCTGGCCAACAAGTTTGTGAAAAATGCGAAAGTACGAGCCAGATGATTGCTAATACCAGAACTAACCCAAACGTAACCAGCGTTACCCTCCAAACTATTAATCGGAACCAGCTCTTATAGACCGTTTCAGTGTGGTACCACATTACTACGTGATCCAAACCAGAAAAAGCCCAGGATCTGGCAAACAAGTATGCGAAAAATGCGAAAGTACGAGCCAGATGAGGGCAAATCCCAGACCTAACCGAGGCATAACCTGCGCTATCCTCTGAAATATTAATAGCCACCAGGTTTAATTTACTGTTTCGGTGTGGTACCGTATTACTACGTGATCCAAACCAGAAAAAGGCCAGGATCTGGCCAACAAGTATGCGAAAAATGCAATAGTTCGAGCCAGATGAGGGCAAATACCAGACCTAACCCAGACATAACCGGCGTTATCCTCTAAAATATTAATCGCAACCAGGATTAATTGACTGTTTCTGTGTGGTACCACATTACTACGTGATCCAAACCAGAAAAAACCCAGGATCTGCCCAACAAGTATGCGAAAAACGCGAAAGTACGAGCCAGATGAGGGCAAATACCAGACCAAACCCAGACATAACCAGCATTATCCTCTAAAATACTAATCGGAACCAGCTTTTATTGACAGTGTGGTACCACATTACTACGTGATCCAAGTCAGAAAAAGCCCAGGATCTGGCCAACAAGTATGCGAAAAGTGCGAAATTACGAGTCAGATGAGGGTAAATCCCAGACCTAACCGAGACATAACCGGCGTTATCCTCTGAAATATTAATCGCAACCAGGTTTAATTGACTGTTTCGGTGTGGTACCGTATTACTACGTGATCCAAACCAGAAAAAGGCCAGGATCTGGCCAACAAGTATGTGAAAAATGCGAAAGTACGAGCCAGATGATTGCTAATACCAGAACTAACCCAAACGTAACCAGCGTTATCCTCCAAACTATTAATCGGAACCAGCTTTTATAGACCGTTTCAGTGTGGTAGCACATTACTACGTGATCAAAACCAGAAAAAACCCAGGATCTGCCCAACAAGTATGCGAAAAACGCGAAAGTATGAGCCAGATGATTGCAAATACCATTACTAACCCAGACATAACCAGCATTATCCTCTAAAATACTAATCGGAACCAGCTTTTATTGACAGTGTGTTACCACATTACTACGTGATCCAAGCCAGAAAAAGCCCAGGATCTGGCCAACAAGTATGCGAAAAGTGCGAAATTACGAGTCAGATGAGGGTAAATCCCAGACCTAACCGAGACATAACCGGCGTTATCCTCTGAAATATTAATCGCAACCAGGTTTAATTGACTGTTTCGGTGTGGTACCGTATTACTACGTGATCCAAACCAGAAAAAGGCCAGGATCTGGCCAACAAGTATGTGAAAAATGCGAAAGTACGAGCCAGATGATTGCTAATACCAGAACTAACCCAAACGTAACCAGCGTTATCCTCCAAACTATTAATCGGAACCAGCTTTTATAGACCGTTTCAGTGTGGTAGCACATTACTACGTGATCAAAACCAGAAAAAACCCAGGATCTGCCCAACAAGTATGCGAAAAACGCGAAAGTATGAGCCAGATGATTGCAAATACCATTACTAACCCAGACATAACCAGCATTATCCTCTAAAATACTAATCGGAACCAGCTTTTATTGACAGTGTGGTACCACATTACTACGTGATCCAAGTCAGAAAAAGCCCAGGATCTGGCCAACAAGTATGCGAAAAATGCGAAAGTACGAGCCAGATGAGGGCAAATCCCAGACCTAACCGAGACATAACCTGCGTCATCCTCTAAAATATTAATCGTAACCAGGTTTAATTTACTGTTTCGGTGTGGTACCGTATTACTACGTGATCCAAACCAGAAAAAAGCCAGGATCTGGCCAACAAGTATGTGAAAAATGCGAAAGTACGAGCCAGATGATTGCTAATACCAGAACTAACCCAAACGTAACCAGCGTTATCCTCCAAACTATTAATTGGAACCAGCTTTTATAGACCGTTTCAGTGTGGTACCACATTACTACGTGATCAAAACCAGAAAAATCCCAGGATCTGCCCAACAAGTATGCGAAAAACGCGAAAGTATGAGCCAGATGATTGCAAATACCATTACTAACCCAGACATAACCAGCATTATCCTCTAAAATACTAATCGGAACCAGCTTTTATTGACAGTGTGGTACCACATTACTACGTGATCCAAGTCAGAAAAAGCCCAGGATCTGGCCAACAAGTATGCGAAAAATGCGAAAGCACGAGCCAGATGAGGGCAAATCCCAGACCTAACCGAGGCATAACCTGCGCTATCCTCTAAAATATTAATCGCAACCAGGTTTAATTGACTGTTTCGGTGTGGAACCACATTACCACGTGATTCAAACCACAAAAAACCCGAGATCTGGCCAACAAGTAAGCGTAAAGTGCGATAGTACGAGCCAGATGAGGGCAAATACCGGACCTAACCCAGACATAACCGGTGTTATCCCCTAAAATACTAATCGCAACCAGCTTTTATTGACTGTTTCAGTGTGCTACCACATTACTACCTGATCCAAACCAGAAAAAGCCCAGGATCTGGCAAACAAGTATGCGAAAAATGCGAAAGTACGAGCCAGATGAGGGCAAATCCCAGACCTAACCGAGGCATAACCTGCGCTATCCTCTAAAATATTAATCGCAACCAGGTTTAATTGACTGTTTCGGTGTGGAACCACATTACCACGTGATTCAAACCACAAAAAACCCGAGATCTGGCCAACAAGTAAGCGTAAAATGCGAAAGTACGAGCCAGATGAGGGCAAATACCGGACCTAACCCAGACATAACCGGCGTTATCCCCTAAAATACTAATCGGAACCAGCTTTTATTGACTGTTTCAGTGTGCTACCACATTACTACCTGATCCAAACCAGAAAAAGCCCAGGATCTGGCAAACAAGTATGCGAAAAATGCGAAAGTACGAGCCAGATGAGGGCAAATCCCAGACCTAACCGAGACATAACCTGCGCTATCCTCTGAAATATTAATAGCCACCAGGTTTAATTTACTGTTTCGGTGTGGTACCGTATTACTACGTGATCGAAACCAGAAAAAGGCCAGGATCTGGCCAACAAGTATGCGAAAAATGCAAAAGTTCGAGCCAGATGAGGGCAAATACCAGACCTAACCCAGACATAACCGGCGTTATCCTCTAAAATATTAATCGCAACCAGGATTAATTGACTGTTTCTGTGTGGTACCACATTACTACGTGATCCAAACCAGAAAAAACCCAGGATCTGCCCAACAAGTATGCGAAAAACGCGAAAGTACGAGCCAGATGAGGGCAAATACCAGACCGAACCCAGACAAACCGGCGTTATCATCTAAAATATTAATCGGAACCAGGTTTAATTGACTGTTTCAGTGTGGTACCACATTACTACGTGGTCAAAGCCAGAAAAAGGCCAGGATCTGGCCAACAAGTATGCGAAAAATGCGAAAGTACGAGCCAGATGAGGGCAAATACCAGACCTAACCCAGACATAACCGTAGTTATCCTCTAAAATATTAATCGCAACCCGGTTTGATTGACTGTTTCGGTGTGGTACCGCATTACTACGTGGTCCAAGCCAGAAAAGGGCCAGGATCTGCCAAACAAGTATGCGAAAAATGCGAAAGTACGAGCCAGATGATTGCTAATACCAGAACTAACCCAAACTTAACCAGCGTTGTCCTCTAAACTATTAATCTGAACCAGGTTTAATTGACTGTTTCGGTGTGGTACCGCATTACTACGTGGTCCAAACCAGAAAAAACCCAGGTTCTGCCCAACAAGTATGCGAAAAATGCGAAAGTATGAGCCATATGATTGCTAATACCAGACCAAACCGAGACATAACCTGCGCTATCCTCTAAAATATTAATCGTAACCAGGTTTAATTTACTGTTTCGGTGTGGTACCGTATTACTACGTGATCCAAACCAGAAAAAAGCCAGGATCTGGCCAACAAGTATGTGAAAAATGCGAAAGTACGAGCCAGATGTTTGCTAATACCAGAACTAACCCAAACGTAACCAGCGTTATCCTCCAAACTATTAATCGGAACCAGCTTTTATAGACCGTTTCAACGTGGTACCACATTACGACGTGATCCAAACCAGAAAAAACCCAGGATCTGGCCAACAAGTATGCGAAAAATGCGAAAGTACGAGACAGATGTGGGCAAATACCAGACCTAACCGAGACATAACCTGCGTTATCCTCTAAAATAATAATCGGAACCAGGTTTAATTGACTGTTTCAGTGTGTTACCACATTACTGCCATGTTAAAGCCAGAAAAAGGCCAGGATCTGGCCAACAAGTATGCGAAAAATGCGAAAGTATATGCCTGATGATTGCAAATACCAGAACTAACCCAAACATAACCAGCGTTATCCTCTAAAATATTAATCGCAACCAGGTTTAATTTACTGTTTCGGTGTGGAACCACATTACCACGTGATTCAAACCACAAAAAGCCCGAGATCTGGCCAACAAGTAAGCGTAAAATGCGAAAGTACGAGCCAGATGAGGGCAAATACCGGACCTAACCCAGACATAACCGGCGTTATCCCCTAAAATACTAATAGGAACCAGCTTTTAATGACTGTTTCAGTATGGTACCACATTACTACGTGATCCAAGCCAGAAAAAGGCCACGATCTGGCCAACAAGTATGGGAAAAACGCGAAAGTATGAGCCAGATGATTGCGAATACAAAGAACTAACCCAGACGTAACCAGCGTTATCCTCTAAAATACTATTCGGAACCAGCTTCTATTGACTGTTTCAGTGTGGTACCACATTACACGTGATCCAAGTCAGAAAAAGCCCAGGATCTGGCCAACTATTATGCGAGAAATGCGAAAGTACGAGCCAGATGAGGACAAATCCTAGACCTAACCGAGACATAACCTGCGCTATCCTCCAAAATATTAATCGCAACAAGGGTTAATTGACTGTTTCTGTGTGGTGCCGCGTTACAACGTGATCCAAACCAGAAAAGGGCCAGGATCTGGCCAACAAGTATGCGAAAAATGCGAAAGTACGAGCCAGATGAGGGCAAATACCAGACCAAACCCAGACATAACCGGCGTTATCCCCTAAAATACTAATCGGAACCAGCTTTTATTGACTGTTTCAGTATGGTACCACATTACTACGTGATCCAAACCAGAAAAAGCCCAGCATCTGGCCAACAAGTATGCGAAAAATGCGAAAGTTCGAGACAGATGAGGGCAAATACCAGACCTAACCCAGACATAACCGGCGTTATCCTCTGAAATATTAATAGCCACCAGGTTTAATTTACTGTTTCGGTGTGGTACCGTATTACTACGTGATCCAAACCAGAAAAAGGCCAGGATCTGGCCAACAAGTATGCGAAAAATGCAAAAGTTCGAGCCAGATGAGGGCAAATACCAGACCTAACCCAGACATAACGGGCGTTATCCTCTAAAATATTAATCGCAACCAGGATTAATTGACTGTTTCTGTGTGGTACCACATTACTACGTGATCCAAACCAGAAAAAACCCAGGATCTGCCCAACAAGTATGCGAAAAACGCGAAAGTACGAGCCAGATGAGGGCAAATACCAGACCAAACCCAGACAAACCGGCGTTATCATCTAAAATATTAATCGGAACCAGGTTTAATTGACTGTTTCAGTGTGGTACCACATTACTACGTGGTCAAAGCCAGAAAAAGGCCAGGATCTGGCCAACAAGTATGCGAAAAATGCGAAAGTACGAGCCAGATGAGGGCAAATACCAGACCTAACCCAGACATAACCGGCGTTATCCTCTAAAATATTAATCGGAACCAGGTTTAATTGACTGTTTCGGTGTGGTACCACATTACAACGTGATCCAAACCAGAAAAGGGCCAGGATCTGGCCAACAAGTATGCGAAAAATGCGAAAGTACGAGCCAGATGAGGGCAAATACCCGACCTAACCGAGATATAACCTGCGTTATCCTCTAAAATATTAATCGGAACCAGGTTTAATTGACTGTTTCAGTGAGGTACCACATTACTACGTGGTCAAAGCCAGAAAAAGGCCAGAATCTGGCAAACAAGTATGCGGAAAATGCAAAAGTACGTGCCAGATGAGGGCAAATACCAGACCCAACCGAGATATAACCGGCGTTATCCTCTAAAATATTAATCGGAACCAGCTTTTATAGACAGTTTCAGTGTGGTACCACATTACACGTGATCCAAGTCAGAAAAAGCCCAGGATCTGGCCAACTATTATGCGAGAAATGCGAAAGTACGAGCCAGATGAGGACAAATCCTAGACCTAACCGAGACATAACCTGCGCTATCCTCTAAAATATTAATCGCAACAAGGGTTAATTGACTGTTTCTGTGTGATGCCGCGTTACAACGTGATCCAAACCAGAAAAGGGCCAGGATCTGGCCAACAAGTATGCAGGAAATGCGAAAGTACGAGCCAGATGAGCGCAAATTCCCGACCTAACCGAGACATAACCTGCGTTATCCTCTAAAATATTAATCGGAACCAGGTTTAATTGACTGTTTCAGTGAGGTACCACATTACTACGTGGTCAAAGCCTGAAAAAGAACAGAATCTGGCAAACAAGTATGCGAAAAATGCGAAAGTACCAGCCAGATGAGGGCAAATACCAGACCAAACCCAGACAAACCGGCGTTATCATCTAAAATATTAATCGGAACCAGGTTTAATTGACTGTTTCAGTGTGGTACCACATTACTACGTGTTCCAAACCAGAAAAAGGCCAGGAACTGGCCGACAAGTATGCGAAAAATGCGAAAGTGGGAGCCAGATGAGGGCAAAGACCAGACCAAACCGAGACATAACCGGCGTTATCCTCTAAAATAATAATCGCAAACAGGTTTAATTGACTGTTTCGGTGTGGTACCGCATTACTACGTGATCCATACCAGAAAAAGGCCAGGATCTGGCCAACAAGTATGCGAAGAATGCGAAAGTTCGAGCCAGATGAGGGCAAATACCAGACCTAACCGAGACATAACCTGCGCTATCCTCTAAAATATTAATCGCAACAAGGGTTAATTGACTGTTTCTGTGTGGTGCCGCGTTACAACGTGATCCAAACCAGAAAAGGGCCAGGATCTGGCCAACAAGTATGCGAAAAATGCGAAAGTACGAGCCAGATGAGGGCAAATACCAGACCAAACCCAGACATAACCGGCGTTATCCCCTAAAATACTAATCGGAACCAGCTTTTATTGACTGTTTCAGTATGGTACCACATTACTACGTGATCCAAACCAGAAAAAGCCCAGCATCTGGCCAACAAGTATGCGAAAAATGCGAAAGTTCGTGACAGATGAGGGCAAATACCAGACCTAACCCAGACATAACCGGCGTTATCCTCTGAAATATTAATAGCCACCAGGTTTAATTTACTGTTTCGGTGTGGTACCGTATTACTACGTGATCCAAACCAGAAAAAGGCCAGGATCTGGCCAACAAGTATGCGAAAAATGCAAAAGTTCGAGCCAGCTGAGGGCAAATACCAGACCTAACCCAGACATAACGGGCGTTATCCTCTAAAATATTAATCGCAACCAGGATTAATTGACTGTTTCTGTGTGGTACCACATTACTACGTGATCCAAACCAGAAAAAACCCGGGACCTGCCCAACAAGTATGCGAAAAACGCGAAAGTACGAGCCAGATGAGGGCAAATACCAGACCAAACCCAGACAAACCGGAGTTATCATCTAAAATATTAATTGGAACCAGGTTTAATTGACTGTTTCAGTGTGGTACCACATTACTACGTGGTCAAAGCCAGAAAAAGGCCAGGATCTGGCCAACAAGTAAGCGAAAAATGCGAAAGTACGAGCCAGATGAGGGCAAATACCAGACCTAACCCAGACATAACCGGCGTTATCCTCTAAAATATTAATCGGAACCAGGTTTAATTGACTGTTTCGGTGTGGTACCACATTACAACGTGATCCAAACCAGAAAAGGGCCAGGATCTGGCCAACAAGTATGCGAAAAATGCGAAAGTACGAGCCAGATGAGGGCAAATACCCGACCTAACCGAGATATAACCTGCGTTATCCTCTAAAATATTAATCGGAACCAGGTTTAATTGACTGTTTCGGTGTGGTACCACATTACTACGTGGTCCAAGCCAGAAAAAGGCCAGGATCTGGCCAACAAGTATGGGAAAAACGCGAAAGTACGAGCCAGATGAGGACAAATCCTAGACCTACCCGAGACATAACCGGCGTTATCCTCTAAAATATTAATCGGAACCTGGTTTAATTGACTGTTTCAGAGTGGTACCGTATTACTACGTCATCCAAACCAGAAAAAAGCCAGGATCTGGCCAACAAGTATGGGAAAAATGCGAAATTACGAGTTAGATGGGGGCAAATCCCAGACCTAACCCAGACATAACCGGCATTATCCTCCAAAATATTGATCGCAACCAGGTTTAGTTGACGGATTCGATGTGGTACCGCATTACTACGTGATCCAAACCAGAAAAAATGCCAGGATCTGGCCAACAAGTAAGCGAAAAATGCGAAAGTACGAGCCAGATGATTGCTAATACCACAACTAGCCCAAACGTTACCAGCGTTATCCTCCAAACTATTAATCGGAACCAGCTTTTATAGACAGTTTCAGTGTGGTACCACATTACTACGTGATCCAAACCAGAAAAAACCCAGGATCTGCCCAACAAGTATGCGAAAAACGCGAAAGTACGAGCCAGATGAGGGCAAATACCAGGACAAACCCAGACATAACCGGCGTTATCCTCTAAAATATTACTCGGAACCAGGTTTAATTGACTGTTTCGGTGTGGTACCACATTACTACGTGGTCCAAGCCAGAAAAAGGCCAGGATCTGGCCAACAAGTATGGGAAAAACGCGAAAGTACGAGCCAGATGAGGACAAATCCTAGACCTAACCGAGACATAACCTGCGCTATCCTCTAAAATATTAATCGCAACAAGGATTAATTGACTGTTTCTGTGTGGTGCTGCGTTACAACGTGATCCAAACCAGAAAAGGGCCAGGATCTGGCCAACAAGTATGCGAAAAATGCGAAAGTACGAGCCAGATGAGGGCAAATACCCGACCTATCCGAGATATAACCTGCGTTATCCTCTAAAATATTAATCGGAACCAGGTTTAATTGACTGTTTCAGTGAGGTACCACATTACTACGTGGTCCAAGTCAGAAAAAGGCCAGGATCTGGCCAACAAGTATGCGAAAAATGCGAAAGTACGAGCATGATGATTGCAAATACCAGAACTAACCCAAACATAACCAGCGTTATCCTCCAAAATATTAATAGCAACCAGGTTTAGTTGACTGTTTCGGTGTGGAATCACATTACGACGGGATCCAAACCACAAAAAACCCGAGATCTGGCCAACAAGTATGCGAAAAATGCGAAAGTACGAGCCAGATGAGGGCAAATACCAGACCTAACCCAAACATAACCAGCGTTATCCTCTAAAATATTAATCGAAACCAGGTTTAATTGACTGTTTCAGTGTGGTACCACATTACTATGTGATCCAAACCAGAAAAAGCCCAGGATCTGGCAAACAAGTATGCGAAAAACGCGAAAGTACGAGGCAGATGAGGGCAAATCCCAGACCTAACCGAGACATAACCTGCGCTATCCTCTAAAATATTAATAGCCACCAGGTTTAATTTACTGTTTCGGTGAGGTACCGTATTACTACGTGATCCAAACCAGAAAAAGGCCAGGTTCTGGCCAACAAGTATGCGAAAAACGCGAAAGTACGAGCCAGATGAGGGCAAATACCAGACCAAACCCGAACATAACCGGCGTTATCCTCTAAAATATTAATCGGAACCAGGTTTAATTGACTGTTTCAGTGTGGTACCACATTACTACGTGGTCAAAGCCAGAAAAAGGCCAGGATCTGGCCAACAAGTTTGCGAAAAATGCGAAAGTACGAGCCAGATGAGGGCAAATACCAGACCTAACCCAGCCATAACCGGCGTTATCCTCTAAAATATTAATAGCCACCAGGTTTAATTTACTGTTTCGGTGTGGTACCACATTACTACGTGGTCCAAGCCAGAAAGAGGCCAGGATCTGGCCAACAAGTATGGGAAAAACGCGAAAGTACGAGCCAGATGGGGGCAAATCCCAGACCTAACCGAGACATAACCGGCGTTATCCTCCAAAATATTGATCGCAACCAGGTTTAGTTGACAGTTTCGATGTGGTACCGCATTACTACATGATCCAAACCAGAAAAAATGTCAGGATCTGGCGAACAAGTAAGCGAAAAATGCGAAAGTACGAGCCAGATGAGGGCAAATACCAGACCTAACCCCGACATAACCGGCGTTATCCTCTAAAATATTAATCGAAACCAGGTTTAATTGACTGTTTCAGTGTGGTACCACATTACTACGTGGTCCAAGCCAGAAAAAGGCCAGGATCTGGCCAACAAGTATGCGAAAAATGCGAAAGTACGAGCATGATGATTGCAAATACCAGAACTAACCCAAACATAACCAGCGTTATCCTCCAAAATATTAATCGCAACCAGGTTTAGTTGACTGTTTCGGTGTGGAATCACATTACGACGGGATCCAAACCACAAAAAACCCGAGATCTGGCCAACAAGTATGCGAAAAATGCGAAAGTACGAGCCAGATGAGGGCAAATACCCGACCTAACCGAGATATAACCTGTGTTATCCTCTAAAATATTAATCGGAACCAGGTTTAATTGACTGTTTCAGTGAGGTACCACATTACTACGTGGTCAAAGCCAGAAAAAGGCCAAAATCTGGCAAACAAGTATGCGAAAAATGCGAAAGTACGAGCCAGATGAGGGCAAATACCAGACCTAACCGAGATATAACCGGCGTTATCCTCTAAAATATTAATCGGAACCAGGTTTAATTGACTGTTTCGGTGTGGTACCGCATTACTACGTGATCCAAACCAGAAAAAGGCCAGGAACTGGCCGACAAGTATGCGAAAAATGCGAAAGTACGAGCCAGATGAGAGCAAATACCAGACCTAACCCAGACATAACCGGCGTTATAATCTAAAATATTAATCGGAACCAGCTTTAACTGACTGTTTCAGTGTGGTACCACATTACTACGTGGTCATCGCCAGAAAAAGGCCAGAATCTGGCAAACAAGTATGCGAAAAATGCGAAAGTACGAGCCAGATGAGGGCAAATACCAGACCTGACCGAGATATAACCGGCGTTATCCTCTAAAATATTAATCGGAACCAGGTTTAATTGACTGTTTCGGTGTGGTACCGCATTACTACGTGATCCAAACCAGAAAAAGGCCAGAATCTGGCAAACAAGTATGCGAAAAATGCAAAAGTTCGAGCCAGATGAGGGCAAATACCAGACCTAACCCAGACATAATCGGCGTTATCCTCTAAAATGTTAATCGCAACCAGGATTAGTTGACTGTTTCTGTGTGGTGCCGCGTTACAACGTGATCCAAGCCAGAAAAAGCCCAGGATCTGGCCAACAAGTATGCGAAAAATGCAAAAATACGAGCCAGATGAGGGCAAATACCAGACCTAACCCAGACATAACCGGCGTTATCCTCTAAAATATTAATCGGAACCTGGTTTAATTGAATGTTTCAGTGTGGTACCGTATTACTACGTGATCAAAACCAGAAAAAAGCCAGGATCTGGCCAACAAGTATGTGAAAAATGCGAAAGTACGAGCCAGATGATTGCTAATTCCAGAACTAACCCAAACGTAACCAGCGTTATCCTCTAAAATATTAATCGGAACCAGGTTTAGTTGACTGTTTCAGTGTGGTACCACGTTACTACGTGGTCAAAGCCAGAAAAGGGCCAGGATCTGGCCAACAAGTATGCGAAAAATGCGAAAGTACGAGCCAGATGTGGGCAAATACCCGACCTAACCGAGATATAACCTGCGTTATCCTCTAAAATATTAATCGGAACCAGCTTTTATAGACAGTTTCAGTGTGGTACCACATTACTACGTGATCCAAACCAGAAAAAACCCAGGATCTGCCCAACAAGTATGCGAAAAACGCGAAAGTACGAGCCAGATGAGGGCAAATACCAGACCAAACCCAGACATAACCGGCGTTATCCTCTAAAATATTAATCGGAACCAGGTTTAGTTGACTGTTTCAGTGTGGTACCACGTTACTACGTGGTCAAAGCCAGAAAAGGGCCAGGATCTGGCCAACAAGTATGCGAAAAATGCGAAAGTACGAGCCAGATGAGGGCAAATACCCGACCTAACCGAGATATAACCTGCGTTATCCTCTAAAATATTAATCGGAACCAGGTTTAATTGACTGTTTCAGTGAGGTACCACATTACTACGTGGTCAAAGCCAGAAAAAGGCCAGAATCTGGCAAACAAGTATGCGGAAAATGCGAAAGTACGAGCCAGATGAGGGCAAATACCAGACCCAACCGAGATATAACCGGCGTTATCCTCTAAAATATTAATCGGAACCAGCTTTTATAGACAGTTTCAGGGTGGTACCACATTACTACGTGGTCAAAGCCAGAAAAAGGCCAGGATCTGGCCAACAAGTATGGGAAAAATGCGAAATTACGAGTCAGATGGGGGCAAATCCCAGACCTAACCGAGACATAACCGGCGGTATCCTCCAAAATATTGATCGCAACCAGGTTTAGTTGACAGTTTCGATGTGGTACCGCATTACTACGTGATCCAAACCAGAAAAAATGCCAGGATCTGGCCAACAAGTAAGCGAAAAATGCGAAAGTACGAGCCAGATGAGGGCAAATACCAGACCTAACCCCGACATAACCGGCGTTATCCTCTAAAATATTAATCGAAACCAGGTTTAATTGACTGTTTCAGTGTGGTACCGCATTACTACGTGATCCATACCAGAAAAAGGCCAGGATCTGGCCAACAAGTATGCGAAAAATGCGAAAGATCGAGCCAGATGAGGGCAAATACCCGACCTACCCGAGACATAACCTGCGCTATCCTCTAATATATTAATCGGAACCAGGTTTAATTGACTGTTTCAGTGTGGTACCACATTACTACGTGGTCCAAGCCAGAAAAAGGCCAGGATCTGGCCAATATGTATGCGAAAATTGCGAAAGTACGAGCCACATGAGGGCAAATCCCAGACCTAACCGAGACATAACCGGCGTTATCCACTAAAATATTAATCGTAACCAGGTTTAATTGACTGTTCCGGTGTGGTACCACATTACTACGTGGTCAAAGCCAGAAAAAGGCCAGGAACTGGCCAATAAGTATGCGAAAAATGCGAAATGACGAGCCAGATGAGGGCAAATCCCAGACCTAACCGATATATAACGGGCGTTATCCACTAGAATATTAATCGGAACCAGGTTTAATTGACTGTTCCGGTGTGGTACTACATTACTACGTGGTCAAAGCCAGAAAAAGGCCAGGAACTGGCCAACAAGTATGGGAAAAACGCGAAAGTACGAGCCAGATGGGGGCAAATCCCAGACCTAACCGAGACATAACCGGCGTTATCCTCCAAAATATTGATCGCAACCAGGTTTAGTTGACAGTTTCGATGTGGTACCGCATTACTACGTGATCCAAACCAGAAAAAATGTCAGGATCTGGCGAACAAGTAAGCGAAAAATGCGAAAGTACGAGCCAGATGAGGGCAAATACCAGACCTAACCCCGACATAACCGGCGTTATCCTCTAAAATATTAATCGAAACCAGGTTTAATTGACTGTTTCAGTGTGGTACCACATTACTACGTGGTCCAAGCCAGAAAAAGGCCAGGATCTGGCCAACAAGTATGCGAAAAATGCGAAAGTACGAGCATGATGATTGCAAATACCAGAACTAACCCAAACATAACCAGCGTTATCCTCCAAAATATTAATCGCAACCAGGTTTAGTAGACTGTTTCGGTGTGGAATCACATTACGACGGGATCCAAACCACAAAAAACCCGAGATCTGGCCAACAAGTATGCGAAAAATGCGAAAGTACGAGCCAGATGAGGGCAAATACCAGACCTAACCCAAACATAACCAGCGTTATCCTCTAAAATATTAATCGAAACCAGGTTTAATTGACTGTTTCAGTGTGGTACCACATTACTACGTGGTCCAAGCCAGAAAGAGGCCAGGATCTGGCCAACAAGTATGGGAAAAACGCGAAAGTACGAGCCAGATGATTGCTAATACCAGAACTAACCCAAACGTAACCAGCGTTATCCTCTAAACTATTAATCGGAACCAGCTTTTATAGACAGTTTCAATGTGGTAACACATTACTACGTGATCCAAACCAGAAAAAACCCAGGATCTGCCCAACAAGTATGCGAAAAACGCGAAAGTACGAGCCAGATGAGGGCAAATACCAGACCATACCCAGACATAACCGGCGTTATCCTCTAAAATATTAATCGGAACCAGGTTTAATTGACTGTTTCAGTGTGGTACGACATTACTACGTGGTCAAAGCCAGAAAAAGGCCAGGATCTGGCCAACAAGTTTGCGAAAAATGCGAAAGTACGAGCCAGATGAGGGCAAATACCAGACCTAACCCAGACATAACCGGCGTTATCCTCTAAAATATTAATCGGAACCAGGTTTAATTGACTGTTTCGGTGTGGTACCACATTACTACGTGGTCCAAGCCAGAAAGAGGCCAGGATCTGGCCAACAAGTATGCGAAAAATGCGAAAGTACGAGCATGATGATTGCAAATACCAGAACTAACCCAAACATAACCAGCGTTATCCTCCAAAATATTAATCGCAACCAGGTTTAGTTGACTGTTTCGGTGTGGAATCACATTACGACGGGATCCAAACCACAAAAAACCCGAGATCTGGCCAACAAGTATGCGAAAAATGCGAAAGTACGAGCCAGATGAGGGCAAATACCCGACCTAACCGAGATATAACCTGTGTTATCCTCTAAAATATTAATCGGAACCAGGTTTAATTGACTGTTTCAGTGAGGTATCACATTACTACGTGGTCAAAGCCAGAAAAAGGCCAAAATCTGGCAAACAAGTATGCGAAAAATGCGAAAGTACGAGCCAGATGAGGGCAAATACCAGACCTAACCGAGATATAACCGGCGTTATCCTCTAAAATATTAATCGGAACCAGGTTTAATTGACTGTTTCGGTGTGGTACCGCATTACTACGTGATCCAAACCAGAAAAAGGCCAGGAACTGGCCGACAAGTATGCGAAAAATGCGAAAGTACGAGCCAGATGAGAGCAAATACCAGACCTAACCCAGACATAACCGGCGTTATAATCTAAAATATTAATCGGAACCAGCTTTAACTGACTGTTTCAGTGTGGTACCACATTACTACGTGGTCATCGCCAGAAAAAGGCCAGAATCTGGCAAACAAGTATGCGAAAAATGCGAAAGTACGAGCCAGATGAGGGCAAATACCAGACCTGACCGAGATATAACCGGCGTTATCCTCTAAAATATTAATCGGAACCAGGTTTAATTGACTGTTTCGGTGTGGTACCGCATTACTACGTGATCCAAACCAGAAAAAGGCCAGAATCTGGCAAACAAGTATGCGAAAAATGCAAAAGTTCGAGCCAGATGAGGGCAAATACCAGACCTAACCCAGACATAATCGGCGTTATCCTCTAAAATGTTAATCGCAACCAGGATTAGTTGACTGTTTCTGTGTGGTGCCGCGTTACAACGTGATCCAAGCCAGAAAAAGCCCAGGATCTGGCCAACAAGTATGCGAAAAATGCAAAAATACGAGCCAGATGAGGGCAAATACCAGACCTAACCCAGACATAACCGGCGTTATCCTCTAAAATATTAATCGGAACCTGGTTTAATTGAATGTTTCAGTGTGGTACCGTATTACTACGTGATCAAAACCAGAAAAAAGCCAGGATCTGGCCAACAAGTATGTGAAAAATGCGAAAGTACGAGCCAGATGATTGCTAATTCCAGAACTAACCCAAACGTAACCAGCGTTATCCTCTAAAATATTAATCGGAACCAGGTTTAATTGACTGTTTCAGTGTGGTACCACGTTACTACGTGGTCAAAGCCAGAAAAGGGCCAGGATCTGGCCAACAAGTATGCGAAAAATGCGAAAGTACGAGCCAGATGTGGGCAAATACCCGACCTAACCGAGATATAACCTGCGTTATCCTCTAAAATATTAATCGGAACCAGCTTTTATAGACAGTTTCAGTGTGGTACCACATTACTACGTGATCCAAACCAGAAAAAACCCAGGATCTGCCCAACAAGTATGCGAAAAACGCGAAAGTACGAGCCAGATGAGGGCAAATACCAGACCAAACCCAGACATAACCGGCGTTATCCTCTAAAATATTAATCGGAACCAGGTTTAGTTGACTGTTTCAGTGTGGTACCACGTTACTACGTGGTCAAAGCCAGAAAAGGGCCAGGATCTGGCCAACAAGTATGCGAAAAATGCGAAAGTACGAGCCAGATGAGGGCAAATACCCGACCTAACCGAGATATAACCTGCGTTATCCTCTAAAATATTAATCGGAACCAGGTTTAATTGACTGTTTCAGTGAGGTACCACATTACTACGTGGTCAAAGCCAGAAAAAGGCCAGAATCTGGCAAACAAGTATGCGGAAAATGCGAAAGTACGAGCCAGATGAGGGCAAATACCAGACCCAACCGAGATATAACCGGCGTTATCCTCTAAAATATTAATCGGAACCAGCTTTTATAGACAGTTTCAGGGTGGTACCACATTACTACGTGGTCAAGGCCAGAAAAAGGCCAGGATCTGGCCAACAAGTATGGGAAAAATGCGAAATTACGAGTCAGATGGGGGCAAATCCCAGACCTAACCGAGACATAACCGGCGGTATCCTCCAAAATATTGATCGCAACCAGGTTTAGTTGACAGTTTCGATGTGGTACCGCATTACTACGTGATCCAAACCAGAAAAAATGCCAGGATCTGGCCAACAAGTAAGCGAAAAATGCGAAAGTACGAGCCAGATGAGGGCAAATACCAGACCTAACCCCGACATAACCGGCGTTATCCTCTAAAATATTAATCGAAACCAGGTTTAATTGACTGTTTCAGTGTGGTACCGCATTACTACGTGATCCATACCAGAAAAAGGCCAGGATCTGGCCAACAAGTATGCGAAAAATGCGAAAGATCGAGCCAGATGAGGGCAAATACCCGACCTACCCGAGACATAACCTGCGCTATCCTCTAATATATTAATCGGAACCAGGTTTAATTGACTGTTTCAGTGTGGTACCACATTACTACGTGGTCCAAGCCAGAAAAAGGCCAGGATCTGGCCAATATGTATGCGAAAATTGCGAAAGTACGAGCCACATGAGGGCAAATCCCAGACCTAACCGAGACATAACCGGCGTTATCCACTAAAATATTAATCGTAACCAGGTTTAATTGACTGTTCCGGTGTGGTACCACATTACTACGTGGTCAAAGCCAGATAAAGGCCAGGAACTGGCCAATAAGTATGCGAAAAATGCGAAATGACGAGCCAGATGAGGGCAAATCCCAGACCTAACCGATATATAACGGGCGTTATCCACTAGAATATTAATCGGAACCAGGTTTAATTGACTGTTCCGGTGTGGTACTACATTACTACGTGGTCAAAGCCAGAAAAAGGCCAGGAACTGGCCAACAAGTATGGGAAAAACGCGAAAGTACGAGCCAGATGGGGGCAAATCCCAGACCTAACCGAGACATAACCGGCGTTATCCTCCAAAATATTGATCGCAACCAGGTTTAGTTGACAGTTTCGATGTGGTACCGCATTACTACGTGATCCAAACCAGAAAAAATGTCAGGATCTGGCGAACAAGTAAGCGAAAAATGCGAAAGTACGAGCCAGATGAGGGCAAATACCAGACCTAACCCCGACATAACCGGCGTTATCCTCTAAAATATTAATCGAAACCAGGTTTAATTGACTGTTTCAGTGTGGTACCACATTACTACGTGGTCCAAGCCAGAAAAAGGCCAGGATCTGGCCAACAAGTATGCGAAAAATGCGAAAGTACGAGCATGATGATTGCAAATACCAGAACTAACCCAAACATAACCAGCGTTATCCTCCAAAATATTAATCGCAACCAGGTTTAGTTGACTGTTTCGGTGTGGAATCACATTACGACGGGATCCAAACCACAAAAAACCCGAGATCTGGCCAACAAGTATGCGAAAAATGCGAAAGTACGAGCCAGATGAGGGCAAATACCAGACCTAACCCAAACATAACCAGCGTTATCCTCTAAAATATTAATCGAAACCAGGTTTAATTGACTGTTTCAGTGTGGTACCACATTACTACGTGGTCCAAGCCAGAAAGAGGCCAGGATCTGGCCAACAAGTATGGGAAAAACGCGAAAGTACGAGCCAGATGATTGCTAATACCAGAACTAACCCAAACGTAACCAGCGTTATCCTCTAAACTATTAATCGGAACCAGCTTTAATAGACAGTTTCAATGTGGTAACACATTACTACGTGATCCAAACCAGAAAAAACCCAGGATCTGCCCAACAAGTATGCGAAAAACGCGAAAGTACGAGCCAGATGAGGGCAAATACCAGACCATACCCAGACATAACCGGCGTTATCCTCTAAAATATTAATCGGAACCAGGTTTAATTGACTGTTTCAGTGTGGTACGACATTACTACGTGGTCAAAGCCAGAAAAAGGCCAGGATCTGGCCAACAAGTTTGCGAAAAATGCGAAAGTACGAGCCAGATGAGGGCAAATACCAGACCTAACCCAGACATAACCGGCGTTATCCTCTAAAATATTAATCGGAACCAGGTTTAATTGACTGTTTCGGTGTGGTACCACATTACTACGTGGTCCAAGCCAGAAAGAGGCCAGGATCTGGCCAACAAGTATGGGAAAAACGCGAAAGTACGAGCCAGATGAGGACAAATCCTAGACCTACCCGAGACATAACCTGCGCTATCCTCTAAAATATTAATCGCAACAAGGATTAATTGACTGTTTCTGTGTTGTGCCGCGTTACAACGTGATCCAAACCAGAAAAGGGCCAGGATCTGGCCAACAAGTATGCGAAAAATGCGAAAGTACGAGCCAGATGAGGGCAAATACCCGACCTAACCGAGATATAACCTGCGTTATCCTCTAAAATATTAATCGGAACCAGGTTTAATTGACTGTTTCAGTGAGGTACCACATTACTACGTGGTCAAAGCCAGAAAAAGGCCAAAATCTGGCAAACAAGTATGCGAAAAATGCGAAAGTACGAGCCAGATGAGGGCAAATACCAGACCTAACCGAGATATAACTGGCGTTATCCTCTAAAATATTAATCGGAACCAGGTTTAATTGACTGTTTCGGTGTGGTACCGCATTACTACGTGATCCAAACCAGAAAAAGGCCAGGAACTGGCCGACAAGTATGCGAAAAATGCGAAAGTACGAGCCAGATGAGAGCAAATACCAGACCTAACCCAGACATAACCGGCGTTATAATCTAAAATATTAATCGGAACCAGCTTTAACTGACTGTTTCAGTGTGGTACCACATTACTACGTGGTCATCGCCAGAAAAAGGCCAGAATCTGGCAAACAAGTATGCGAAAAATGCGAAAGTACGAGCCAGATGAGGGCAAATACCAGACCTGACCGAGATATAACCGGCGTTATCCTCTAAAATATTAATCGGAACCAGGTTTAATTGACTGTTTCGGTGTGGTACCGCATTACTACGTGATCCAAACCAGAAAAAGGCCAGAATCTGGCAAACAAGTATGCGAAAAATGCAAAAGTTCGAGCCAGATGAGGGCAAATACCAGACCTAACCCAGACATAATCGGCGTTATCCTCTAAAATGTTAATCGCAACCAGGATTAGTTGACTGTTTCTGTGTGGTGCCGCGTTACAACGTGATCCAAGCCAGAAAAAGCCCAGGATCTGGCCTACAAGTATGCGAAAAATGCAAAAATACGAGCCAGATGAGGGCAAATACCAGACCTAACCCAGACATAACCGGCGTTATCCTCTAAAATATTAATCGGAACCTGGTTTAATTGAATGTTTCAGTGTGGTACCGTATTACTACGTGATCAAAACCAGAAAAAAGCCAGGATCTGGCCAAGAAGTATGTGAAAAATGCGAAAGTACGAGCCAGATGATTGCTAATTCCAGAACTAACCCAAACGTAACCAGCGTTATCCTCTAAAATATTAATCGGAACCAGGTTTAATTGACTGTTTCAGTGTGGTACCACGTTACTACGTGGTCAAAGCCAGAAAAGGGCCAGGATCTGGCCAACAAGTATGCGAAAAATGCGAAAGTACGAGCCAGATGAGGGCAAATACCCGACCTAACCGAGATATAACCTGCGTTATCCTCTAAAATATTAATCGGAACCATCTTTTATAGACAGTTTCAGTGTGGTACCACATTACTACGTGATCCAAACCAGAAAAAAACCCAGGATCTGCCCAACAAGTATGCGAAAAACGCGAAAGTACGAGCCAGATGAGGGCAAATACCAGACCAAACCCAGACATAACCGGCGTTATCCTCTAAAATATTAATCGGAACCAGGTTTAATTGACTGTTTCAGTGTGGTACCACGTTACTACGTGGTCAAAGCCAGAAAAGGGCCAGGATCTGGCCAACAAGTATGCGAAAAATGCGAAAGTACGAGCCAGATGAGGGCAAATACCCGACCTAACCGAGATATAACCTGCGTTATCCTCTAAAATATTAATCGGAACCAGGTTTAATTGACTGTTTCAGTGAGGTACCACATTACTACGTGGTCAAAGCCAGAAAAAGGCCAGAATCTGGCAAACAAGTATGCGGAAAATGCGAAAGTACGAGCCAGATGAGGGCAAATACCAGACCCAACCGAGATATAACCGGCGTTATCCTCTAAAATATTAATCGGAACCAGCTTTTATAGACAGTTTCAGTGTGGTACCACATTACTACGTGATCCAAACCAGAAAAAACCCAGGATCTGCCCAACAAGTATGCGAAAAACGCGAAAGTACGAGCCAGATGAGGGCAAATACCAGACCAAACCCAGACATAACCGGCGTTATCCTCTAAAATATTAATCGGAACCAGGTTTAATTGACTGTTTCAGTGTGGTACCACGTTACTACGTGGTCAAAGCCAGAAAAGGGCCAGGATCTGGCCAACAAGTATGCGAAAAATGCGAAAGTACGAGCCAGATGAGGGCAAATACCCGACCTAACCGAGATATAACCTGCGTTATCCTCTAAAATATTAATCGGAACCAGGTTTAATTGACTGTTTCAGTGAGGTACCACATTACTACGTGATCCAAACCAGAAAAAATGCCAGGATCTGGCCAACAAGTAAGCGAAAAATGCGAAAGTACGAGCCAGATGAGGGCAAATACCAGACCTAACCCCGACATAACCGGCGTTATCCTCTAAAATATTAATCGAAACCAGGTTTAATTGACTGTTTCAGTGTGGTACCGCATTACTACGTGATCCATACCAGAAAAAGGCCAGGATCTGGCCAACAAGTATGCGAAAAATGCGAAAGATCGAGCCAGATGAGGGCAAATACCCGACCTACCCGAGACATAACCTGCGCTATCCTCTAATATATTAATCGGAACCAGGTTTAATTGACTGTTTCAGTGTGGTACCACATTACTACGTGGTCCAAGCCAGAAAAAGGCCAGGATCTGGCCAATATGTATGCGAAAATTGCGAAAGTACGAGCCACATGAGGGCAAATCCCAGACCTAACCGAGACATAACCGGCGTTATCCACTAAAATATTAATCGTAACCAGGTTTAATTGACTGTTCCGGTGTGGTACCACATTACTACGTGGTCAAAGCCAGAAAAAGGCCAGGAACTGGCCAATAAGTATGCGAAAAATGCGAAATGACGAGCCAGATGAGGGCAAATCCCAGACCTAACCGATATATAACGGGCGTTATCCACTAGAATATTAATCGGAACCAGGTTTAATTGACTGTTCCGGTGTGGTACTACATTACTACGTGGTCAAAGCCAGAAAAAGGCCAGGAACTGGCCAATAAGTATGCGAAAAATGCGAAATGACGAGCCAGATGAGGGCAAATCCCAGACCTAACCGAGATATAAGCGGCGTTATCCACTAAAATATTAATCGGAACCAGGTTTAATTGACTGTTCCGGTGTGGTACCACATTACTACGGGATCCAAACCAGAAAAAGCCCAGGCTCTGGCCAACAAGTATGCGAGAAATGCGAAAGTTCGAGCCAGATGAGGGCAAATACCAGACCTAACCGAGACATAACCTGCGTTATCCTCTGAAATATTAATCGGAACCAGCTGTTATTGACTGTTTCAGTGTGGTACCACATTACTACGTGATCCAAGTCAGAAAAAGCCCAGAATCTGGCCAACTAGTATGCGAGAAATGCGAAAGTACGAGCCAGATGAGGAGAAATCCTAGACCTAACCGAGACACAACCTGCGCTATCCTCTAAAATATTAATCTCAACCAGGTTTGATTTACTGTTTCGGAGTGGTACCGTATTACTACGTGTTCCAAACCAGAAAAATGCCAGGATCTGGCCAATAAGTATGCGAAAAATGCGAAATGACGAGCCAGATGAGGGCAAATCCCAGACCTAACCGTGATATAACCGGCGTTATCCACTAAAATATTAATCGGAACCAGGTTTAATTGACTGTTCCGGTGTGGTACCACATTACTACGTGGTCAAAACCAGAAAAAGGCCAGGATCTGGCCAACTAGTATGCGAGAAATGCGAAAGTACGAGCCAGATGAGGGCAAATCCCAGACCTAACCGAGATATAAGCGGCGTTATCCACTAAAATATTAATCGGAACCAGGTTTAATTGACTGTTCCGGTGTCGTACCACATTACTACGGGATCCAAACCAGAAAAAGCCCAGGCTCTGGCCAACAAGTATGCGAGAAATGCGAAAGTACGCGCCAGATGAGGGCAAATCCCAGAACTAACCGAGACATAACCGGCGTTATCCTCTAACATATTGATCGCCACCAGGTTTAGTTGACAGTTTCGATGTGGTACCGTATTACAACGTGAGTCAAACCAGAAAAAATGCCAGGATCTGGCCATGAAGTGAGCGAAAAATGCGAAAGTACGAGCCAGATGAGTGCAAGTACCAGAACTAACGCAGACATAACCAGCGTTATCCTCTAAAATATTAATCGGTGCCAGGTTTATTTGACTGTTTCAGTGTGGTACCACATTACTACGTGGTCAAAGCCAGAAAAAGGCCACGATCTGGCCAACAAGTATGTGAAAAATGCGAAAGTACGAGCCAGATGTGGGCAAATACTAGACCTAACCCGGACATAACCGGCGCTATCCTCTAAAATATTAATCGGAACCAGGTTTAATTGGCTGCTTCAGTGTGGTACCACATTACTACGTGGTCCAAGCCAGAAAAAGGCCAGGATCTGCCCAACAAGCATGCGAAAAATGCGACAGTATGAGCCAGCTGATTGCTAATACCAGACCAAACCGGGACATAACCGGCGTTATCCTCTAAAATATTAATCGCAAACAGGTTTAATTGACTGTTTCGGTGTGGTACCGCATTACTACGTGATCCATACCAGAAAAAGGCCAGGATCTGGCCAACAAGTATGCAAAAAATGCGAAAATTCGAGCCAGATAAGGGCAAATACCAGACCTAACCCAGACATAACCGGCGTTATCCCCTAAAATACTAATCGGAACCAGCTGTTATTGACTGTTTCAGTGTGGTACCGCATAACTGCCATGTCAAAGCCAGAAAAAGGCCAGAATCTGGCCAACAAGTATGCGAAAAACGCGAAAGTATGAGCCAGATGATTGCTAATACCAGAACTAACCCAAACGTAACCAGCGTTATCCTCCAAACTATTAATCGGAACCAGCCTATATTGACAGTTTCAGTGTGATACCACATAACTGCCATGTCAAAGCCAGAAAAAGGCCAGGATCTGGCCAACAAGTATGCGAAAAACGCGAAAGTATGAGCCAGATGATTGCTAATACCAGAACTAACCCAAACGTAACCAGCGTTATCCTCCAAACTATTAATCGGAACCAGCCTATATTGACAGTTTCAGTGTGGTACCACATTACTACGTGATCCAAACCAGAAGAAACCCAGGATCTGGCTAACTAGTATGCGAGAAATGCGAAAGTACGAGCCAGATGATTGCTAATACCAGAACTAACCCAAACGTAACCAGCGTTATCCTCCAAACTATTAATCGGAACCAGCTTTTATTGACCGTTTCAGTGTGGTACCAGATAACTACGTGATCCAAACCAGAAAAAACCCAGGATCTGGCCAACTAGTATGCGAGAAATGCGAAAGTATGAGCCAGATGATTGCAAATACCAGAACTAACCCAGACATAACCAGCATTATCCTCTAAAATACTAATCGGAACCAGCTTTCATTGACAGGGTGGTACCACATTACCACGTGATGCAAGTCAGAAAAAGCCCAGGATCTGGTCAACAAGTATGGGAAAAATGCGAAAGTACGAGCCAGATGAGGGCAAATACCAGACCTAACCGAGACATAGCCTGCGTTATACTCTAAAATATTAATCGCAACCGGGATTAATTGACTGTTTCGGTGTGATGCCGCGTTACAACGTGATCCAAACCAGAAAAAGGCCAGGATCTGGCCAACAAGTATGCAAAAAATGCGAAAGTGCGAGCCAGATGGTGGCAAATACCAGACCTAACCGAGACATAACCTGCGCTATACTCTAAAATATTAATCGCAACCAGGTTTAACTGACAGTTTCAGTGTGGTTCCACATTACTGCCACGTCAAAGCCAGAAAAAGGCCAGGATCTGGCCAACAAGTATGAGAAAAATGCGAAAGTACGAGCCAGATGAGGGCAAATACCAGACCTAACCCGGACATAAACCGGCGTTATCCTCTAAAATACTAATCGGAACCAGGTTTAATTGACTGTTTCAGTGTGGTACCACATTACAACGCGGTCCAAGCCAGAAAAAGGCCAGGATCTGCCCAACAAGTATGCGTAAAATGCGAAAGTACGAGCCAGATGATTGCTAATACCAGACCAAACCGAGACATAACCGGCGTTATCCTCTAAAATAAAAATCGCAAACAGGTTTAATTGACTGTTTCGGTGTGGTACCGCATTACTACGTGATCCATACCAGAAAAAGGCCAGGATCTGGCCAACAAGTATGCGAGGAATGCGAAAGTACGAGCCAGATGAGGTCAAATACCAGACCTAACCAAGACACAACCGGCGTTATCCCCTACAATACTAATCGGAACCAGCTTTTATTGACTGTTTCAGTGTGGTACCACATTACTACGTGATCCAAACCAGAAAAAGCCCAGGATCTGGCCAACTAGTATGCGAGAAATGCGAAAGTACGAGCCAGATGAGGGCAAATCCCAGAACTAACCGAGACATAACCTGCGCTATCCTCTAAAAGATTAATCTCAACCAGGTTTAATTTACTGTTTCGGAGTGGTACCGTATTACTACGTGATCCAAACCAGAAATATCCCAGGATCTGGCCAACAATTATGCGAAAAATGCGAAAGTATGTGCCTGATGATTGCGAATACCAGAACTAACCCAAACATAACCAGCGTTATCCTCCAAAATATTAAACGCAACCAGGTTTAATTGACTGTTTCGGTGTGGAACCACATTACGACGGGATGCAAACCACAAAAAACCCGAGATCTGGCCAACAAGTAAGCGAAAAATACCACAGTACAAGCCAGATGAGGGCAAATACCAGACCTAACCCAGACATAAACCGGCGTTATCCTCTAAAATACTAATCGGAACCAGGTTTAATTGACTGTTTCAGTGTGGTACCACATTACAACGCGGTCCAAGCCAGAAAAAGGCCAGGATCTGCCCAACAAGTATGCGTAAAATGCGAAAGTACGTGCCGGATGATTGCTAATACCAGACCAAACCGAGACATAACCGGCGATATCATCTAAAATATTAATCGCAACCAGGATTTATTGACTGTTTCGGTGTGGTGCTGCGCTACAACGTGATCGAAACCAGAAAAAGGCCAGGATCTGGCCAACAAGCATGCGAAAAATGCGACAGTATGAGCCGGCTGATTGCTAATACCAGACCAAACCGAGACATAACCGGCGTTATCCTCTAAAATATTAATCGCAAACAGGTTTAATTGACTGTTTCGGTGTGGTACCGCATTACTACGTGATCCATACCAGAAAAAGGCCAGGATCTGGCCAACAAGTATGCAAAAAATGCGAAAGTTCGAGCCAGATGAGGGCTAGCACCAGACCTAACCCAGACATAACCGGCGTTATCCCCTAAAATACTAATCGGAACCAGCTGTTATTGACTGTTTCAGTGTGGTACCACATTACTACGTGATCCAAGTCAGAAAAAGCCCAGGATCTGGCCAACTAGTATGCGAGAAATGCGAAAGTACGAGCCAGATGAGGAGAAATCCTAGACCTAACCGAGACATAACCTGCGCTATCCTCTAAAATATTAATCTCAACCAGGTTTGATTTACTGTTTCGGAGTGGTACCGTATTACTACGTGATCCAAACCAGAAAAATGCCAGGATCTGGCCAACAAGTACGCGAAAAATGCGAAAGTACGAGCCAGATCAGGGCAAATACCAGACCTAACCCAGACATAACCTGCGTTATCCTCTGAAATATTAATCGGAACCATGTTTAATTGACTGTTTCAGTGTGGTACCACATAACTGCCATGTCAAAGCCAGAAAAAGGCCAGAATCTGGCCAACAAGTATGCGAAAAACGCGAAAGTATGAGCCAGATGATTGCTAATACCAGAACTAACCCAAACGTAACCAGCGTTATCCTCCAAACTATTAATCGGAACCAGCCTATATTGACAGTTTCAGTGTGATACCACATAACTGCCATGTCAAAGCCAGAAAAAGGCCAGGATCTGGCCAACAAGTATGCGAAAAACGCGAAAGTATGAGCCAGATGATTGCTAATACCAGAACTAACCCAAACGTAACCAGCGTTATCCTCCAAACTATTAATCGGAACCAGCCTATATTGACAGTTTCAGTGTGGTACCACATTACTACGTGATCCAAACCAGAAGAAACCCAGGATCTGGCTAACTAGTATGCGAGAAATGCGAAAGTACGAGCCAGATGATTGCTAATACCAGAACTAACCCAAACGTAACCAGCGTTATCCTCCAAACTATTAATCGGAACCAGCTTTTATTGACCGTTTCAGTGTGGTACCAGATAACTACGTGATCCAAACCAGAAAAAACCCAGGATCTGGCCAACTAGTATGCGAGAAATGCGAAAGTATGAGCCAGATGATTGCAAATACCAGAACTAACCCAGACATAACCAGCATTATCCTCTAAAATACTAATCGGAACCAGCTTTCATTGACAGGGTGGTACCACATTACCACGTGATGCAAGTCAGAAAAAGCCCAGGATCTGGTCAACAAGTATGGGAAAAATGCGAAAGTACGAGCCAGATGAGGGCAAATACCAGACCTAACCGAGACATAGCCTGCGTTATACTCTAAAATATTAATCGCAACCGGGATTAATTGACTGTTTCGGTGTGATGCCGCGTTACAACGTGATCCAAACCAGAAAAAGGCCAGGATCTGGCCAACAAGTATGCAAAAAATGCGAAAGTGCGAGCCAGATGAGGGCAAATACCAGACCTAACCGAGACATAACCTGCGCTATACTCTAAAATATTAATCGCAACCAGGTTTAACTGACAGTTTCAGTGTGGTTCCACATTACTGCCACGTCAAAGCCAGAAAAAGGCCAGGATCTGGCCAACAAGTATGCGAAAAATGCGAAAGTACGAGCCAGATGAGGGCAAATACCAGACCTAACCCGGACATAAACCGGCGTTATCCTCTAAAATACTAATCGGAACCAGGTTTAATTGACTGTTTCAGTGTGGTACCACATTACAACGCGGTCCAAGCCAGAAAAAGGCCAGGATCTGCCCAACAAGTATGCGTAAAATGCGAAAGTACGAGCCAGATGATTGCTAATACCAGACCAAACCGAGACATAACCGGCGTTATCCTCTAAAATAAAAATCGCAAACAGGTTTAATTGACTGTTTCGGTGTGGTACCGCATTACTACGTGATCCATACCAGAAAAAGGCCAGGATCTGGCCAACAAGTATGCGAGGAATGCGAAAGTACGAGCCAGATGAGGTCAAATACCAGACCTAACCAAGACACAACCGGCGTTATCCCCTACAATACTAATCGGAACCAGCTTTTATTGACTGTTTCAGTGTGGTACCACATTACTACGTGATCCAAACCAGAAAAAGCTCAGGATCTGGCCAACTAGTATGCGAGAAATGCGAAAGTACGAGCCAGATGAGGGCAAATCCCAGAACTAACCGAGACATAACCTGCGCTATCCTCTAAAATATTAATCTCAACCAGGTTTAATTTACTGTTTCGGAGTGGTACCGTATTACTACGTGATCCAAACCAGAAATATCCCAGGATCTGGCCAACAATTATGCGAAAAATGCGAAAGTATGTGCCTGATGATTGCGAATACCAGAACTAACCCAAACATAACCAGCGTTATCCTCCAAAATATTAAACGCAACCAGGTTTAATTGACTGTTTCGGTGTGGAACCACATTACGACGGGATGCAAACCACAAAAAACCCGAGATCTGGCCAACAAGTAAGCGAAAAATACCACAGTACAAGCCAGATGAGGGCAAATAACAGACCTAACCCAGACATAACCGGCGATATCATCTAAAATATTAATCGCAACCAGGATTTATTGACTGTTTCGGTGTGGTGCTGCGCTACAACGTGATCGAAACCAGAAAAAGGCCAGGATCTGGCCAACAAGCATGCGAAAAATGCGACAGTATGAGCCGGCTGATTGCTAATACCAGACCAAACCGAGACATAACCGGCGTTATCCTCTAAAATATTAATCGCAAACAGGTTTAATTGACTGTTTCGGTGTGGTACCGCATTACTACGTGATCCATACCAGAAAAAGGCCAGGATCTGGCCAACAAGTATGCAAAAAATGCGAAAGTTCGAGCCAGATGAGGGCAAATACCAGACCTAACCCAGACATAACCGGCGTTATCCCCTAAAATACTAATCGGAACCAGCTGTTATTGACTGTTTCAGTGTGGTACCACATTACTACGTGATCCAAGTCAGAAAAAGCCCAGGATCTGGCCAACTAGTATGCGAGAAATGCGAAAGTATGAGCCAGATGAGGAGAAATCCTAGACCTAACCGAGACATAACCTGCGCTATCCTCTAAAATATTAATCTCAACCAGGTTTGATTTACTGTTTCGGAGTGGTACCGTATTACTACGTGATCCAAACCAGAAAAATGCCAGGATCTGGCCAACAAGTACGCGAAAAATGCGAAAGTACGAGCCAGATCAGGGCAAATACCAGACCTAACCCAGACATAACCTGCGTTATCCTCTGAAATATTAATCGGAACCATGTTTAATTGACTGTTTCAGTGTGGTACCACATAACTGCCATGTCAAAGCCAGCAAAAGGCCACAATCTGGCCAACAAGTATGCGAAAAACGCGAAAGTATGAGCCAGATGATTACTAATACCAGAACTAACCCAAACGTAACCAGCGTTATCCTCCGAACTATTAATCGGAACCAGCCTATATTGACAGTTTCAGTGTGATACCACATAACTGCCATGTCAAAGCCAGAAAAAGGCCAGGATCTGGCCAACAAGTATGCGAAAAACGCGAAAGTATGAGCCAGATGATTGCTAATACCAGAACTAAGCCAAACGTAACCAGCGTTATCCTCCAAACTATTAATCGGAACCAGCCTATATTGACAGTTTCAGTGTGGTACCACATTACTGCGTGATCCAAACCAGAAGAAACCCAGGATCTGGCTAACTAGTATGCGAGAAATGCGAAAGTACGAGCCAGATGATTGCTAATACCAGAACTAACCCAAACGTAACCAGCGTTATCCTCCAAACTATTAATCGGAACCAGCTTTCATTGACAGGGTGGTACCACATTACCACGTGATGCAAGTCAGAAAAAGCCCAGGATCTGGTCAACAAGTATGGGAAAAATGCGAAAGTACGAGCCAGATGAGGGCAAATACCAGACCTAACCGAGACATAGCCTGCGTTATACTCTAAAATATTAATCGCAACCGGGATTAATTGACTGTTTCGGTGTGATGCTGCGTTACAACGTGATCCAAACCAGAAAAAGGCCAGGATCTGGCCAACAAGTATGCAAAAAATGCGAAAGTGCGAGCCAGATGAGGGCAAATACCAGACCTAACCGAGACATAACCTGCGCTATACTCTAAAATATCAATCGCAACCAGGTTTAACTGACAGTTTCAGTGTGGTTCCACATTACTGCCACGTCAAAGCCAGAAAAAGGCCAGGATCTGGCCAACAAGTATGCGAAAAATGCGAAAGTACGAGCCAGATGAGGGCAAATACCAGACCTAACCCGGACATAAACCGGCGTTATCCTCTAAAATACTAATCGGAACCAGGTTTAATTGACTGTTTCAGTGTGGTACCACATTACAACGCGGTCCAAGCCAGAAAAAGGCCAGGATCTGCCCAACAAGTATGCGTAAAATGCGAAAGTACGTGCCGGATGATTGCTAATACCAGACCAAACCGAGACATTACCGGCGCTATCCTCTAAAATAAAAATCGCAAACAGGTTTAATTGACTGTTTCGGTGTGGTACCGAATTACTACGTGATCCATACCAGAAAAAGGCCAGGATCTGGCCAACAAGTATGCGAGGAATGCGAAAGTACGAGCCAGATGAGGTCAAATACCAGACCTAACCTAGACACAACCGGCGTTATCCCCTACAATACTAATCGGAACCAGATTTTATTGACTGTTTCAGTGTGGTACCACATTACTACGTGATCCAAACCAGAAAAAGCCCTGGATCTGGCCAACTAGTATGCGAGAAATGCGAAAGTACGAGCCAGATGAGGGCAAATCCCAGAACTAACCGAGACATAACCTGCGCTATCCTCTAAAATATTAATCTCAACCAGGTTTAATTTACTGTTTCGGAGTGGTTCCGTATTACTACGTGATCCAAACCAGAAATATCCCAGGATCTGGCCAACAATTATGCGAAAAATGCGAAAGTATGTGCCTGATGATTGCGAATACCAGAACTAACCCAAACATAACCAGCGTTATCCTCCAAAATATTAAACGCAACCAGGTTTAATTGACTGTTTCGGTGTGGAACCACATTACGACGGGATGCAAACCACAAAAAACCCGAGATCTGGCCAACAAGTAAGCGAAAAATACCACAGTACTAGCCAGATGAGGGCAAATACCAGACCTAACCCAGACATAACCGGCGATATCATCTAAAATATTAATCGCAACCAGGATTTATTGACTGTTTGGGTGTGGTGCTGCGCTACAACGTGATCGAAACCAGAAAAAGGCCAGGATCTGGCCAACAAGCATGCGAAAAATGCGACAGTATGAGCCGGCTGATTGCTAATACCAGACCAAACCGAGACATAACCGGCGTTATCCTCTAAAATATTAATCGCAAACAGGTTTAATGGACTGTTTCGGTGTGGTACCGCATTACTACGTGATCCATACCAGAAAAAGGCCAGGATCTGGCCAACAAGTATGCAAAAAATGCGAAAGTGCGAGCCAGATGAGGGCAAATACCAGACCTAACCGAGACATAACCTGCGCTATACTCTAAAATATTAATCGCAAACAGGTTTAATTGACTGTTTCGGTGTGGTACCGCATTACTACGTGATCCATACCAGAAAAAGGCCAGGATCTGGCCAACAAGTATGCGAAAAATGCGAAAGTTCGAGCCAGATGAGGCCAAATACCAGACCTAACCCAGACATAACCGGCGTTATCCCCTAAAATACTAATCGGAACCAGCTGTTATTGACTGTTTCAGTGTGGTACCACATTACTACGTGATCCAAGTCAGAAAAAGCCCAGGATCTGGCCAACTAGTATGCGAGAAATGCGAAAGTACGAGCCAGATGAGGAGAAATCCTAGACCTAACCGAGACATAACCTGCGCTATCCTCTAAAATATTAATCTCAACCAGGTTTGATTTACTGTTTCGGAGTGGTACCGTATTACTACGTGATCCAAACCAGAAAAATGCCAGGATCTGGCCAACAAGCATGCGAAAAATGCGACAGTATGAGCCGGCTGATTGCTAATACCAGACCAAACTGAGACATAACCGGCGTTATCCTCTAAAATATTAATCGCAAACAGGTTTAATTGACTGTTTCGGTGTGGTACCGCATTACTACGTGATCCATACCAGAAAAAGGCCAGGATCTGGCCAACAAGTATGCAAAAAATGCGAAAGTTCGAGCCAGATGAGGCCAAATACCAGACCTAACCCAGACATAACCGGCGTTATCCCCTAAAATACTAATCGGAACCAGCTGTTATTGACTGTTTCAGTGTGGTACCACATTACTACGTGATCCAAGTCAGAAAAAGCCCAGGATCTGGCCAACTAGTATGCGAGAAATGCGAAAGTACGAGCCAGATGAGGAGAAATCCTAGACCTAACCGAGACATAACCTGCGCTATCCTCTAAAATATTAATCTCAACCAGGTTTGATTTACTGTTTCGGAGTGGTACCGTATTACTACGTGATCCAAACCAGAAAAATGCCAGGATCTGGCCAACAAGTACGCGAAAAATGCGAAAGTATGAGCCAGATCAGGGCAAATACCAGACCTAACCCAGACATAACCTGCGTTATCCTCTGAAATATTAATCGGAACCATGTTTAATTGACTGTTTCAGTGTGGTACCACATAACTGCCATGTCAAAGCCAGAAAAAGGCCAGGATCTGGCCAACTAGTATGCGAGAAATGCGAAATATGAGCCAGATGATTGCAAATACCAGAACTAACCCAGACATAACCAGCATTATCCTCTAAAATACTAATCGGAACCAGCTTTCATTGACAGGGTGGTACCACATTACCACGTGATGCAAGTCAGAAAAAGCCCAGGATCTGGTCAACAAGTATGCGAAAAATGCGAAAGTACGAGCCAGATGAGGGCAAATACCAGACCTAAACGAGACATAACCTGCGTTATACTCTAAAATATTAATCGCAACCGGGATTAATTGACTGTTTCGGTGTGGTGCCGCGTTACAACGTGATCCAAACCAGAAAAAGGCCAGGATCTGGCCAACAAGTATGCAAAAAATGCGAAAGTGCGAGCCAGATGAGGGCAAATACCAGACCTAACCGAGACATAACCTGCGCTATACTCTAAAATATTAATCGCAACCAGGTTTAACTGACAGTTTCAGTGTGGTTCCACATTACTGCCACGTCAAAGCCAGAAAAAGGCCAGGATCTGGCCAACAAGTATGCGAAAAATGCGATAGTACGAGCCAGATGAGGGCAAAGACCAGACCTAACCCGGACATAAACCGGCGTTATCCTCTAAAATACTAATCGGAACCAGGTTTAATTGACTGTTTCAGTGTGGTACCACATTACTGCCATGTCAAAGCCAGAAAAAGGCCAGGATCTGGCCAACAAGTATGCGAAAACCGCGAAAGTATGAGCCAGATGATTGCTAATACCAGAACTATCCCAAACGTAACCAGCGTTATCCTCCAAACTAATAATCGGAACCAGCCTATATTGACCATTTCAGTGTGGTACCACATTACTACGTGATCTAAACCATAAAAAGTTCAGGATCTGGCCAACAAGTATGCGAAAAGCGCGAAAGTTTGAGCCAGATGATTGCAAATACCAGAACTAACCCAGTCATAACCTGCGTTACCCTCTAAAATACTAATCGGAACCAGCTTTTATTGACAGTGTGGTACCACATTACTACGTGGTCCAAGCCAGAAAAAGGCCAGGATCTGGCCAACAAGTATGCGAAAAACGCGAAAGTACGAGCCAGATGAGGGCAAATACCAGACCTAACCCGGACATAACCGGCGTTATCCTCTAAAACATTAATCGGAACCAGGTTTAATTGGCTGCTTCAGTGTGGTACCACATTACTACGTGGTCCAAGCCAGGAAAAGGCCAGGATCTGGCCAACAAGTATGCGAAAAACGCGAAAGTACGAGCCAGATGAGGGTAAATACCCGACCTAACCCAGACATAACCGACGTTATCCTCTAAAATATTAATGGCAACCTGGGTTTATTGACTGTTTCGGTGTGGTGCCGCGTGTCAACGTGATCCAAACCAGAAAAACGCCATGATCTGGCCGACATGTATGCGAAAAATGCGAAAGTACAAGCCAGATAAGGGCAAATACCAGACCTAACCCGGACATAACCGGCGTTATCCTCTAAAATATTAATCGGAACCAGGTTTAATTGACTGTTCCGGTGTGGTACCACATTACTACGTGGTCAAAGCCAGAAAAAGGCCAGGAACTGGCCAATAAGTATGCGAAAAATGCGAAATGACGGGCCAGATGGGGGCAAGTCCCACACCTAACCGAGATATAACCGGCGTTATCCACTAGAATATTAATCGGAACCAGGTTTAATTGTCTGTTCCGGTGTGGTACTACATTACTACGTGGTCAAAGCCAGAAAAAGGCCAGGAACTGGCCAATAAGTTTGCGAAAAATGCGAAATGACGAGCCAGATGAGGGCAAATCCCAGACCTAACCGAGATATAAGCGGCGTTATCCACTAAAATATTAATCGGAACCAGGTTTAATTGACTGTTCCGGTGTGGTACCACATTACTACGGGATCCAAACCAGAAAAAGCCCAGGCTCTGGCCAACAAGTATGCGAAAAATGCGGAAGTACGAGCCAGATGAGTGCAAATACCAGAACTAACCCAGAAATAACCAGCGTTATCCTCTAAAATATTAATCGGTGCCAGGTTTAATTGACTGTTTCAGTGTGGTACCACATTACTACGTGGTCAAAGCCAGAAAAAGGCCAGGATCTGGCCAACAAGTATGTGAAAAATGCGAAAGTACGAGCCAGATGTGGGCAAATACCAGACCTAACCCGGACATAACCGGCGCTATCCTCTAAAATATTAATCGGAACCAGGTTTAATTGACTGTTTCGGTGTGGTACCACATTACTACGTGGTCCAAGCCAGAAAAAGCCCAGGATCTGGCCAACTAGTATGCGAGAAATGCGAAAGTACGAGCCAGATGAGGAGAAATCCTAGACCTAACCGATAGATAACCTGCGCTATCCTCTAAAATATTAATCGCAACCAGGTTTAATTTACTGTTTCGGAGTGGTAAAATATTACTACGTGATCCAAACCAGAAAAAGGCCAGGATCTGGCCAACAAGTACGCGAAAGATGCGAAAGCACGAGCCAGATGAGGGCATATACCAGACCTAACCGAGACATAACCTGCGCTATCCTCTAAAATATTAATCGCAACCAGATTTAAGTGTACTTTTTCGGAGTGGTACCGTATTACTACGTGATCCAAACCAGAGAAGGGCCAGGATCTGGCCAACAAGTATGCGAAAAATGCGAAAGTACGAGCCAGATGAGGGCAAATACCCGACCTAACCGAGACATAACCTGCGTTATCCTCTAAAATATTAATCGGAGCCAGGTTTAATTGACTGTTTCAGTGTGGTACCACATTACTGCCATGTCAAAGCCAGAAAAAGGCCAGGATCTGGCCAACAAGTATGCGAAAAATGCGAAAGTATGAGCCAGATGATTGCTAATACCAGAACTAACCCAAACGTAACCAGCGTTATCCTCCAAACTATTAATCGGAACCAGCCTATATTGACCGTTTCAGTGTGGTACCACATTACTACGTGATCCAAACCAGAAAAAACCCAGGATCTGGCCTACTAGTATGCGAGAAATGCGAAAGTACGAGCCAGATGAGGGCATATACCAGACCTAACCGAGACATAACCTGCGCTATCCTCTAAAATATTAATCGCAACCAGATTTAAGTGTACTTTTTCGGAGTGGTACCGTATTACTACGTGATCCAAACCAGAAAAAGGCCAGGATCTGGCCAACAAGTACGCGAAAAATGCGAAAGTACGAGCCAGATGAGGGCAAATACCAGACCTAACCGAGACATAACTTGCGTTATCCTCTAAAATATTAATCGGAACCAGGTTTAATTGACTGTTTCAGTGTGGTACCACATTACTGCCATGTCAAAGCCAGAAAAAGGCCAGGATCTGGCCAACAAGTATGCGAAAAACGCAAAAGTACGAGCCAGATGAGGGCATATCCCAGACCTAACCAAGACGTGAGCGGCGTTATCCTCTATAATATTAATCCCAACCAGGTTTAGTTGACTGTTTCAGTGTGGTACCTCATTACTACGTGATCCAAACCAGAAATATCCCAGGATCTGGCCAACAAGTATGCGAAAAATGCGAAAGTATGTGCCTGATGATTGCGAATACCAGAACTAACCCAAACATAACCAGCGTTATCCTCCAAAATATTAAACGCAACCGGGTTTAATTGACTGTTTCGGTGTGGTACCACATTACTGCCATGTCAAAGCCAGAAAAAGGCCAGGATCTGGCCAACAAGTATGCGAAAAACGCAAAAGTACGAGCCAGATGAGGGCAAATACCCGACCGAACCGAGACATAACTTGCGTTATCCTCTAAAATATTAATCGGAACCAGGTTTAATTGACTGTTTCAGTGTGGTACCACATTACTGCCATGTCAAAGCCAGAAAAAGGCCAGGATCTGGCCAACAAGTATGCGAAAAACGCAAAAGTACGAGCCAGATGTGCGCAATTACCAGACCTAACCCAGACATAGCCGGCGTTATCCTCTAAAATATTAATGGCAACCAGGATTTATTGACTGTTTCGGTGTGGCGCCGCGTGTCAACATGATCCAAACCAGAAAAAGGCCAGGATCTGGCCAACAAGTATGCGAAAAATGCGAAAGTACGAGCCAGATGAGGGCAAATACCAGACCTAACCGAGACATAACCTGCGTTATCCTCTAAAATATTAATCGGAACCAGGTTTAATTGACTGTTTCAGTGTGGTTCCACATTACTGCCATGTCAAAGCCAGAAAAAGGCCAGGATCTGGCCAACAAGTATGCGAAAAACGCGAAAGTACGCGCCAGATGAGGGCATATCCCAGACCTAACCGAGACATAACCGGCGTTATCCTCTCAAATATTAATCGCAACCAGGTTTAATTGACTGTTTCTGTTATGGCACCGCATTACTACGTGGTCCAAGCCAGAAATAGGCCAGGATCTGGCCAAAAAGTATGCGAAAATTGCGAAAGTACGAGCCAGATGATTGCAAATCCCAGACCCAACCGAGACATAACCGGCGTTATCCTCTAAAATATTAAACGCAACCTGGTTTGGTTGACTGTTTCGGTGTGGTACCGCATTACTACGTGGTCCAAGCCAGAAAAAAGGCCAGGATCTGAACAACAAGTTTGCGAAAAGTGCGAGAGCACGAGCCAGATGATGGGAAATCCCAGAACTAACCGAGACATAACCGGCGTTATCCTCCAAAATATTAATCGCAACCAGCTTTAATTGACTGTTTCGGTGTGGTATCGCATTACTACGGGATCCAAACCAGAAAAAAACCCAGGACCTGGCCAACAAGTATGCGAAAAACGCGAAAGTATGTGCCTGATGATAGCAAATACCAGAACTCACCCAGACATAACCAGCGTTATCCTCTAAAATACTTATCGGAACCAGCTTCTATTGACTGTTTCAGTGTGGTACCACATTACTACGGGATCCAAACCAGAAAAAACCCAGGATCTGGCCAACAACTACGCGAAAAACGCGAAAGTACGAGCCAGATGAGGGCAAATCCCAGACCTAACCCAAACATAACCGGCGTTATCCTCCAAAATAGTAATCGCAACAAGGTTTAATTGACTGTTTCGGTGTGGTACCGCGTTACTACGTGATCCAAACCAGAAAAAGGCCAGGATCTGGCCAACAAATATTTGCGAAAAGTGCGAAAGTACGAGCCAGATGAGGGCAAATACCAGACCTAACCGAGACATAACCGGCGTTATCATCTAAAATATTAACCGCAACCAGGTTTAATTGTGTGTTTCAGTGTGGTACCACATTACTACGTGATCCAAACCAGAAAAAGCCCAGGATCTGGCCAACAAGTATGCGAGAAATGCGAAAGTACGAGCCAGATGAGGGCAAATCCCAGACCTAACCGCGACATAACCGGCGTTATCCTCTAAAATATTAATCGGAACCAGCTTTTATTGACTGTTTCAGTGTGGTACCACATTACCACGTTATCCAAACCAGAAAAAACACAGGATCTGCCCAACAAGTATGCGAAAAACGCGTAAGTATGAGTCAGATGATTGAAAATAACAGAACTAACCCAGACATAACCAGCGTTATCCTCTAAAATACTAATCGGAACCAGCTTTTATTGACAGTGTGGTACCACGTTACTACGTGATCCAAGCCAGAAAAAGCCCAGGATCTGGCCAGCAAATATTTGCGAAAAGTGCGAAAGTACGAGTTAGATGAGGGCAAATCCCAGACCTAACCGAGACATAACCGGCGTTATCCTCTAAAATACATATCGGAACCAGCTTCTATTGACTGTTTCAGTGTGGTACCACATTGCTACGGGATCCAAACCAGAAAAAACTCAGGATCTGGCCAACAAGTATGCGAAAAACGCGGAAGTACGAGCCAGATGAGGGCAAAAACCAGACCTAACCGAGACATTACCGGCGTTATCCTCTAAAATATTAATCGCAACCAGGTTTAATTGACTGTATCGGTGTGGTACCGCATTGCTACGTGATCCGAACCAGAAAAAGGCCAGGATCTGGCCAACAAGAATGCGAAAAATGCGAAAGTACGAGCCAGATGTGGACAAATCCCAGACCTACCCGAGACATAACCGGCGTTAGCCTCTAAAGTATTAATCGCATCCAGGTTTATTTGTCTGTTCCAGTGTGGTACCACATTACTACCTGATCCAAACCAGGAAAAGCCCAGGATCTGGCCAACAAGTATGCGAAAAACGCGAAAGTATGAGCCAGATGATTGCAAATGCCAGAACTAACCCAGGCATAATCAGCGTTATCCTCTAAATTACTAAGCGGAACCAGCTTCTATTGACTGTTTCAATGTGGTACCACATTACTACGTGATCCAAACCAGAAAAGGGCCAGGATCTGGCCAACAAGTATGTGAAAAACGCGAAAGTATGTGCCTGATGATAGCAAATACCAGAACTAACCCAGACATAACCAGCGTTATCCTCTAAAATACTTATCGGAACCAGGTTTAATTGTGTGTTTCAGTGTGGTACCACATTACTACGTGATCCAAACCAGAAAAAGCCCAGGATCTGGCCAACAAGTATGCGAGAAATGCGAAAGTACGAGCCAGATGTGCGCAATTACCAGACCTAACCCAGACATAGCCGGCGTTATCCTCTAAAATATTAATGGCAACCAGGATTTATTGACTGTTTCGGTGTGGCGCCGCGTGTCAACGTGATCCAAACCAGAAAAAGGCCAGGATCTGGCCAACAAGTATGCGAAAAATGCGAAAGTACGAGCCAGATGAGGGCAAATACCAGACCTAACCGAGACATAACCTGCGTTATCCTCTAAAATATTAATCGGAAACAGGTTTAATTGACTGTTTCAGTGTGGTTCCACATTACTGCCATGTCAAAGCCAGAAAAAGGCCAGGATCTGGCCAACAAGTATGCGAAAAACGCGAAAGTACGCGCCAGATGAGGGCATATCCCAGACCTAACCGAGACATAACCGGCGTTATCCTCTCAAATATTAATCGCAACCAGGTTTAATTGACTGTTTCTGTTATGGTACCGCATTACTACGTGGTCTAAGCCAGAAATAGGCCAGGATCTGGCCAAAAAGTATGCGAAAATTGCGAAAGTACGAGCCAGATGATTGCAAATCCCAGACCCAACCGAGACATAACCGGCGTTATCCTCTAAAATATTAAACGCAACCAGGTTTGGTTGACTGTTTCGGTGTGGTACCGCATTACTACGTGGTCCAAGCCAGAAAAAGGCCAGGATCTGAACAACAAGTATGCGAAAAGTGCGAGAGCACGAGCCAGATGATGGGAAATCCCAGAACTAACCGAGACATAACCGGCGTTATCCTCCAAAATATTAATCGCAACCAGCTTTAATTGACTGTTTCAGTGTGGTACCGCATTACTACGGGATCCAAACCAGAAAAAAACCCAGGACCTGGCCAACAAGTATGCGAAAAACGCGAAAGTATGAGCCAGATGATTGCAAATACCAGAACTAACCCAGGCATAACCAGCGTTATCCTCTAAATTACTAAGTGGAACCAGCTTCTATAGACTGTTTCAATGTGGTACCACATTACTACGTGATCCAAACCAGAAGAGGGCCAGGATCTGGCCAACAAGTATGCAAAAAACGCGAAAGTACGAGCCAGATGAGGGCAAATACCAGACCTAACCCAGACATAACCGGCGTTATCCTCTAAAGTATTATTCGAAACCAGGTTTAATTGACTGTTTCAGTGTGGTACCACATTACTACGTGGTCCAAGCCAGGAAAAGCCCAGGATCTGGCCATCAAGTATGCGAAAAACGCGAAAGTATGAGCCAGATGGTTGCAAATACCAGACGTAACCCAGACATAACCGGCGTTATCCTCTAAAGTATTATTCGAAACCAGGTTTAATTGACTGTTTCAGTGTGGTACCACATTACTACGTGGTCCAAGCGAGGAAAAGCCCAGGATCTGGCCAACAAGTATGCGAGAAACGCGAAAGTATGAGCCAGATGATTGCAAATACCAGAACTAACCCAGGCATAACCAGCGTTATCCTCTAAATTACTATGTGGAACCAGCTTCTATTGACTGTTTCAATGTGGTACCACATTACTACGTGATCCAAACCAGAAAAAACCCAGGATCTGGCCAACAACTACGCGAAAAACGCGATAGTACGAGCCAGATGAGGGCAAATCCCAGACCTAACCCAGACATAACCGGCGTTATCCTCTAAAATATTAATCGGAACCAGCTTTTATTGACTGTTTCAGTGTGGTACCACATTACCACGTTATCCAAACCAGAAAAAACACAGGATCTGCCCAACAAGTATGCGAAAAACGCGTAAGTATGAGTCAGATGATTGAAAATAACAGAACTAACCCAGACATAACCAGCGTTATCCTCTAAAATACTAATCGGAACCAGCTTTTATTGACAGTGTGGTACCACATTACTACGTGATCCAAGCCAGAAAAAGCCCAGGATCTGGCCAGCAAATATTTGCGAAAAGTGCGAAAGTACGAGCTAGATGAGGGCAAATCCCAGACCTAACCGAGACATAACCGGCGTTATCCTCTAAAATACATATCGGAACCAGCTTCTATTGACTGTTTCAGTGTGGTACCACATTGCTACGGGATCCAAACCAGAAAAAACTCAGGATCTGGCCAACAAGTATGCGAAAAACGCGGAAGTACGAGCCAGATGAGGGCAAAAACCAGACCTAACCGAGACATTACCGGCGTTATCCTCTAAAATATTAATCGCAACCAGGTTTAATTGACTGTTTCGGTGTGGTACCGCATTGCTACGTGATCCGAACCAGAAAAAGGCCAGGATCTGGCCAACAAGAATGCGAAAAATGCGAAAGTACGAGCCAGATGTGGACAAATCCCAGACCTACCCGAGACATAACCGGCGTTAGCCTCTAAAGTATTAATCGCATCCAGGTTTATTTGTCTGTTCCAGTGTGGTACCACATTACTACCTGATCCAAACCAGGAAAAGCCCAGGATCAGGCCAACAAGTATGCGAAAAACGCGAAAGTATGAGCCAGATGATTGCAAATGCCAGGACTAACCCAGGCATAATCAGCGTTATCCTCTAAATTACTGAGCGGAACCAGCTTCTATTGACTGTTTCAATGTGGTACCACATAACTACGTGATCCAAACCAGAAAAGGGCCAGGATCTGGCCAACAAGTATGCGAAAAACGCGAAAGTATGTGCCTGATGATAGCAAATACCAGAACTAACCCAGACATAACCAGCGTTATCCTCTAAAATACTTATCGGAACCAGCTTCTATTGACTGTTTCAGAGTGGTACCACATTACTACGGGATCCAAACCAGAAAAAACACAGGATCTGGCCAACAACTATGCGAAAAACGCGAAAGTACGAGCCAGATGAGGGCAAATCCCAGACCTAACCCAGACATAACCGGCGTTATCCTCCAAAATAGTAATCGCAACCAGGTTTAATTGACTGTTTCGGTGTGGTACCGCGTTACTACGTGATCCAAACCAGAAAAAGGACAGGATCTGGCCAACAAGTATGCGAAAAATGCGAAAGTACGAGCCAGATGAGGGCAAATACCAGACCTAACCGAGACATAACCGGCGCTATCCTCTAAAATATTAATCGCAACCAGGTTTAATTGTCTGTTTCATTGTGGTACCACATTACTACGTGATCCAAACCAGAAAAAGCCAAGGATCTGGCCAACAAGTATGCGAAAAACGCGAAAGTATGTGCCAGATGATTGGAAATACCAGAACTATCCCAGACATAACCAGCGTTATCCTCTAAAATATTAATCGGAACCAGCTTTTATTGACTGTTTCAGTGTGGTACCACATTACCACGTTATCCATACCAGAAAAAACACAGGATCTGCCCACAAGTATGCGAAAAACGCGTAAGTATGTGCCAGGGCCCGGTCGCGAGGCGTCGCGGGCGGCCGCCTCGGCGTGGCGGATGACCTAGGCTGGGAGGGGGGTCCTGAGGGGACCCTCCTCCCGCCAGGCGGCGCCGGGTCGGACCGGTTGGGGGTAGAAGTGCCTCCCCCTACCGGTCCGACGCAAGGGGAGGCACCCTCGGCGGTCTGGTGCGGCCATGAACGCCCGGCCGCCGAGGGGTGGAAACGGGGTCGCGGGCGGTTGCGAGTTGGGGCTCGCAGCCGCCACTAAACGCAGCCCCGGGACGGATAGCGGCGGGATGGAGTGGCCCCGTCCCGCCGCTATGAGGCAGTGTGTCTACTGCGGGGACCGATTGTCCCCCCGGGGGATGGGCGCGAAAGCGCGGGCACGGGGAGGATACCGGAAGAATGCTTCGAGCGATTCCCGGTATCCTCCCAAAGCGTGCCGAAGGGTCACCGTGGGGTTTTTAGTGGGTAGGTCCCGCGCCTGTCGTTGTACGGGCGCGGGGAATCCCACACACCCCTCCCACCTCTCCCCAAGGAGGTGGGAGGGAGTCTTTCGAAGATTTTCCCCACGACAAAAAAAAAAAAAAAAAAAAAAAAGTATGTGCCAGGTGATTGCAAATACCAGAACTATCCCAGACATAACCAGCGTTATCCTCTAAAATATTATTCGCAACAAGGTTTAATTGACTGTTTCCGTGTGGTACCACATTACTACGTGATCCAAACCAGAAAAAGCCCAGGATCTGGCCAACAATTATGCGAAAAACTCGAAGGTATGTGCCAGATGATTGCAAATACCAAAACTATCCCAGACATAACCAGCGTTAGCCTCTAAAATATTATTCGCAACAAGGTTTAATTGACTGTTACGGTGTGGTACCACATTACTACGTGGTCCAAGCCAGAAAAAGGCCAGGATCTGGTCAATAAGTATGCGAAAAATGCGAAAGTACGAGCCAGATGAGGGCAAATCCCAGAAATAACCGAGATATATCCGGCGTTATCCTCTAAAATATTAATCGGAACTAGAATTAATTGACTGTCTCGGTGTGGTACCACATTACTACGTGATCCAATCCAGGAAAAGCCCAGGATCTGGCCCACAAGTATGCGAAAAACTCGAAAGTATGTGCCAGATGATAGCAAATACCAGAACTAACCCAGACATAACCAGCGTTATCCTCTAAAATACTTATCGGAACCAGCTTCTATTGACTGTTTCAGTGTGGTACCACATTACTACGTGACCCAAACCAGAAAAGGGCCAGGATCTGGCCACGAGTGTGCGAAAAACGCGAAAGTATGAGCCAGATGATTGCAAATACCAGAACTGACACAGACATAACCAGCGTTATCCTCTAAAATACTAATCGGAACCAGCTTTTATTGACTGTTTCAGTGTGGTACGACATTACTACGGGATCCAATCCAGAAAAAACCCAGGATCTGGCCAACAACTATGCGAAAAACTCGAAGGTATGTGCCAGATGATAGCAAATACCAGAACTAACCCAGGCATAACCAGCGTTATCCTCTAAATTACTAAGCGGAACCAGCTTCTATTGACTGTTTCAATGTGGTACCACATTACTACGTGATCCAAACCAGAAAAATCTCAGGATCTGGCCAGCAACTATGCGAAAAACGCGAAAGTACGAGCTAGATGAGCGCAAATACCAGACCTAACCCAGACATAACCGGCGTTATACTCAAAAATAGTTATCGCAACCAGGTTTAATTGACCGTTTCGGTGTGGCTCCGCGCTACTACGTGATCCAAACCAGAAAAAGGCCAGGATCTGGCCAACAAGTATGCGAAAAACGTGAGAGTATGAGCCAGATGAGGGCAAATCCCAGACCTAACCCAGACATAGCCGGCGTTATCCTCCAAAATAGTAATCGCAACCCGGTTTAATTGACTGTTTCGGTGCGGTACCGCGTTACTACGTGATCCAAACCAGAAAAAGGCCAGGATCTGGCCAACAAGTATGCGAAAAATGCGAAAGTACGAGCCAGATGAGGGCAAATACCAGACCTACCCCAGACATAACCGGCGTTATCCTCTAAAATATTAATCGGAACCTGGTTTAATTGACTGTTTCAGTGTGGTACCACTTTACTACGTGGTCCACGCCAGAAAAAGGCCAGGGTCTGGCCAACAAGTATGCGAAAAACGCGAAAGTACGTGCCAGATAAGAGCAAATCCCAGACCTAACCGAGACAGTACCGGCGTTATCCTCTAAAATATTAATCGCAACCAGGTTTAGTTGACTGTTTCAGTGTGGTCCCACATTACTACGTGATCCAAGCCAGAAAAAGCCCAGGATCAGGCCAACAAGTATGCGAAAAACTCGTATGTATGTGCCAGATGATGGCAAAAACCAGAACTAACCCAGACATAACCAGCGTTATCCGCTAAAATACTTATCGGAACCAGCTTCTATTGTCTGTTTCAGTGTGGTACCACATTACTAGGTGATCCAAACCAGAAAAGGGCCAGGATCAGGCCAACAACTATGCGAAAAACGCAAAAGTACGAGACAGATGACGGGAAATCCTAGAACTAACCGAGACATAACCGGCGTTATCCTCTAAAATATTTATCGCAAACAGGTTTAATTGACTGCTTCAGTGTGGTACCACGTTACTACGTGATCCAAACCGGAAAAAGGCCAGGATCCGGCAAACAAGTATGCGGAAAACGCGAAAGTACGAGCCAGATGAGGACAAATCCCAGACCTACCCGAGACATAACCGGCGTTATCCTCTAAAATATTAATCGCATCCAGTTTAATTTACTGTTTCGGTGTGGCTCCGCGCTACTACGTGATCCAAACCAGAAAAAGGCCAGGATCTGACCAACAAGTATGCGAAAAATGCGAAGGTACGAGCCAGATGATGGCAAATACCAGACCTAACCCAGACATAACCGACGTTATCCTTTAAAATATTAATCGCAGCCAGGTTTAGTTGACCGTTTCAGTGTGGAACCACATTACTACGGGATCCAAACCAGAAAAATCTCAGGATCTGGCCAGCAACTATGCGAAAAACGCGAAAGTACGAGCTAGATGAGCGCAAATACCAGACCTAACCCAGACATAACCGGCGTTATACTCAAAAATAGTTATCGCAACCAGGTTTAATTGACTGTTTCGGTGTGGCTCCGCGCTACTACGTGGTCCAAACCAGAAAAAGGCCAGGATGTGGCCAACAAGTATGCGAAAAATGCGAAGGTACGAGCCTGATGAGAGCAAATCCCAGACCTAACCTAGACCTAACATGAATTATTCTCTAAAATATTGATCCAAACCAGGTTTAATGGACTGTTTCAGTGTGGTACCACTTTACTACGTGATCCAAAGCAGAAAAAACCCTCGATCAGGTCATCATGTATGTTAAAACTGCGAAAGTATGACCCTCATGAGGGCAAATCCCAGGTCTAACCTAGACCTAACATTCGTTATCCTCTAAAATACTTATCGGAACCTGCTTCTATTGTCTGTTTCAGTGTGGTACCACATTACTAGGTGATCCAAACCAGAAAAAGGCCAGGATCTGGCCAACAAGTATGCGAAAAATGCGAAAGTACGAGCCAGATGATGGCAAATACCAGACCTAACCGAGACATTACCGGCGTTATCCTCTAAAATGTTAATCGCAACCAGGTTTACTTGCCTGTTTCGGTGTGGAACCACATTACTACGTGATCCAAACCAGAAAAAACCCAGGATCTGCCCAACAAGTATCAGAAAAACGAGAAAGTATGAGCCAGATGATTGCAAACACCAGAACTATCCCAGACATAACCAGCGTTATCCTCTAAAATATTATTCGCAACCTGATTTAATTGACTGTTTCGGTTTGGTACCACATTACTACGTGGTCCAAGCCAGAAAAAGGCCATGATCTGGCCAAAAAGTATGCGTAAAATGCGAAAGTACGAGCCAGATGAGGGCAAATCCTAGACCTAACCGAGACAGAACCGGCGTTATCCACTAAAATATCAATCGGACCTTGGTTTAATTGACTGTTTCAGTGTGGTACCACTTTACTACTTGGTCCAAGCCAGAAGGAGGCCAGGATCTGGCCAACAAGTATGCGAAAAATGCGAAAGTACAAGCCAGATGAGGGCAAATACCAGACCTAACCCAGACATAACCAGCGGTATCCTCTAAAATAGTTATCGCAACCAGGTTTAATTGACTGTTTCGGTGTGGCACCGCGTTACTACGTGATCCAAACCAGAAAAAGGCCAGGATCTGGCCAACAAGTATGCGAAAAATGCGAAAGTACGAGCCAGATGAGGGCAAATACCAGACCTACCACAGACATAACCGGCGTTATCCTCTAAAATATTAATCGGAACCTGGTTTAATTGACTGTTTCAGTGTGGTACCACTTTACTACGTGGTCCACGCCAGAAAAAGGCCAGGGTCTGGCCAACAAGTATGCGAAAAACGCAAAAGTACGAGCCAGATGTGCGCAATTACCAGACCTAACCCAGACATAGCCGGCGTTATCCTCTAAAATATTAATGGCAACCAGGATTTATTGACTGTTTCGGTGTGGCGCCGCGTGTCAACATGATCCAAACCAGAAAAAGGCCAGGATCTGGCCAACAAGTATGCGAAAAATGCGAAAGTACGAGCCAGATGAGGGCAAGTACCAGACCTACCACAGACATAACCTGCGTTATCCTCTAAAATATTAATCGGAACCAGGTTTAATTGACTGTTTCAGTGTGGTTCCACATTACTGCCATGTCAAAGCCAGAAAAAGGCCAGGATCTGGCCAACAAGTATGCGAAAAACGCGAAAGTACGCGCCAGATGAGGGCATATCCCAGACCTAACCGAGACATAACCGGCGTTATCCTCTCAAATATTAATCGCAACCAGGTTTAATTGACTGTTTCTGTTATGGCACCGCATTACTACGTGGTCCAAGCCAGAAATAGGCCAGGATCTGGCCAAAAAGTATGCGAAAATTGCGAAAGTACGAGCCAGATGATTGCAAATCCCAGACCCAACCGAGACATAACCGGCGTTATCCTCTAAAATATTAAACGCAACCTGGTTTGGTTGACTGTTTCGGTGTGGTACCGCATTACTACGTGGTCCAAGCCAGAAAAAAGGCCAGGATCTGAACAACAAGTTTGCGAAAAGTGCGAGAGCACGAGCCAGATGATGGGAAATCCCAGAACTAACCGAGACATAACCGGCGTTATCCTCCAAAATATTAATCGCAACCAGCTTTAATTGACTGTTTCGGTGTGGTATCGCATTACTACGGGATCCAAACCAGAAAAAAACCCAGGACCTGGCCAACAAGTATGCGAAAAACGCGAAAGTACGAGCCAGATGATTGCTAATACCAGAACTAACCCAAACGTAACCAGCGTTATCCTCTAAATTACTAAGTGGAACCAGCTTCTATTGACTGTTTCAATGTGGTACCACATTACTACGTGATCCAAACCAGAAAAGGGCCAGTATCTGGCCAACAAGTATGCAAAAAACGCGAAAGTATGTGCCTGATGATAGCAAATACCAGAACTCACCCAGACATAACCAGCGTTATCCTCTAAAATACTTATCGGAACCAGCTTCTATTGACTGTTTCAGTGTGGTACCACATTACTACGGGATCCAAACCAGAAAAAACCCAGGATCTGGCCAACAACTACGCGAAAAACGCGAAAGTACGAGCCAGATGAGGGCAAATCCCAGACCTAACCCAAACATAACCGGCGTTATCCTCCAAAATAGTAATCGCAACAAGGTTTAATTGACTGTTTCGGTGTGGTACCGCGTTACTACGTGATCCAAACCAGAAAAAGGCCAGGATCTGGCCAACAAATATTTGCGAAAAGTGCGAAAGTACGAGCCAGATGAGGGCAAATCCCAGACCTAACCGCGACATAACCGGCGTTATCCTCTAAAATATTAATCGGAACCAGCTTTTATTGACTGTTTCAGTGTGGTACCACATTACCACGTTATCCAAACCAGAAAAAACACAGGATCTGCCCAACAAGTATGCGAAAAACGCGTAAGTATGAGTCAGATGATTGAAAATAACAGAACTAACCCAGACATAACCAGCGTTATCCACTAAAATACTAATCGGAACCAGCTTTTATTGACAGTGTGGTACCACGTTACTACGTGATCCAAGCCAGAAAAAGCCCAGGATCTGGCCAGCAAATATTTGCGAAAAGTGCGAAAGTACGTGTTAGATGAGGGCAAATCCCAGACCTAACCGAGACATAACCGGCGTTATCCTCTAAAATACATATCGGAACCAGCTTCTATTGACTGTTTCAGTGTGGTACCACATTGCTACGGGATCCAAACCAGAAAAAACTCAGGATCTGGCCAACAAGTATGCGAAAAACGCGGAAGTACGAGCCAGATGAGGGCAAAAACCAGACCTAACCGAGACATTACCGGCGTTATCCTCTAAAATATTAATCGCAACCAGGTTTAATTGACTGTATCGGTGTGGTACCGCATTGCTACGTGATCCGAACCAGAAAAAGGCCAGGATCTGGCCAACAAGAATGCGAAAAATGCGAAAGTACGAGCCAGATGTGGACAAATCCCAGACCTACCCGAGACATAACCGGCGTTAGCCTCTAAAGTATTAATCGCATCCAGGTTTATTTGTCTGTTCCAGTGTGGTACCACATTACTACCTGATCCAAACCAGGAAAAGCCCAGGATCTGGCCAACAAGTATGCGAAAAACGCGAAAGTATGAGCCAGATGATTGCAAATGCCAGAACTAACCCAGGCATAATCAGCGTTATCCTCTAAATTACTAAGCGGAACCAGCTTCTATTGACTGTTTCAATGTGGTACCACATTACTACGTGATCCAAACCAGAAAAGGGCTAGGATCTGGCCAACAAGTATGCGAAAAATGCGAAAGTACGAGCCAGATGAGGGCAAATACCAGACCTAACCGAGACATAACCTGCGTTATCCTCTAAAATATTAATCGGAAACAGGTTTAATTGACTGTTTTAGTGTGGTTCCACATTACTGCCATGTCAAAGCCAGAAAAAGGCCAGGATCTGGCCAACAAGTATGCGAAAAACGCGAAAGTACGCGCCAGATGAGGGCATATCCCAGACCTAACCGAGACATAACCGGCGTTATCCTCTCAAATATTAATCGCAACCAGGTTTAATTGACTGTTTCTGTTATGGTACCGCATTACTACGTGGTCTAAGCCAGAAATAGGCCAGGATCTGGCCAAAAAGTATGCGAAAATTGCGAAAGTACGAGCCAGATGATTGCAAATCCCAGAGCCAACCGAGACATAACCGGCGTTATCCTCTAAAATATTAAACGCAACCAGGTTTGGTTGACTGTTTCGGTGTGGTACCGCATTACTACGTGGTCCAAGCCAGAAAAAGGCCAGGATCTGAACAACAAGTATGCGAAAAGTGCGAGAGCACGAGCCAGATGATGGGAAATCCCAGAACTAACCGAGACATAACCGGCGTTATCCTCCAAAATATTAATCGCAACCAGCTTTAATTGACTGTTTCAGTGTGGTACCGCATTACTACGGGATCCAAACCAGAAAAAAACCCAGGACCTGGCCAACAAGTATGCGAAAAACGCGAAAGTATGAGCCAGATGATTGCAAATACCAGAACTAACCCAGGCATAACCAGCGTTATCCTCTAAATTACTAAGTGGAACCAGCTTCTATAGACTGTTTCAATGTGGTACCACATTACTACGTGATCCAAACCAGAAGAGGGCCAGGATCTGGCCAACAAGTATGCAAAAAACGCGAAAGTACGAGCCAGATGAGGGCAAATACCAGACCTAACCCAGACATAACCGGCGTTATCCTCTAAAGTATTATTCGAAACCAGGTTTAATTGACTGTTTCAGTGTGGTACCACATTACTACGTGGTCCAAGCCAGGAAAAGCCCAGGATCTGGCCATCAAGTATGCGAAAAACGCGAAAGTATGAGCCAGATGGTTGCAAATACCAGACGTAACCCAGACATAACCGGCGTTATCCTCTAAAGTATTATTCGAAACCAGGTTTAATTGACTGTTTCAGTGTGGTACCACATTACTACGTGGTCCAAGCGAGGAAAAGCCCAGGATCTGGCCAACAAGTATGCGAGAAACGCGAAAGTATGAGCCAGATGATTGCAAATACCAGAACTAACCCAGGCATAACCAGCGTTATCCTCTAAATTACTATGTGGAACCAGCTTCTATTGACTGTTTCAATGTGGTACCACATTACTACGTGATCCAAACCAGAAAAAACCCAGGATCTGGCCAACAACTACGCGAAAAACGCGAAAGTACGAGCCAGATGAGGGCAAATCCCAGACCTAACCCAGACATAACCGGCGTTATCCTCTAAAATATTAATCGGAACCAGCTTTTATTGACTGTTTCAGTGTGGTACCACATTACCACGTTATCCAAACCAGAAAAAACACAGGATCTGCCCAACAAGTATGCGAAAAACGCGTAAGTATGAGTCAGATGATTGAAAATAACAGAACTAACCCAGACATAACCAGCGTTATCCTCTAAAATACTAATCGGAACCAGCTTTTATTGACAGTGTGGTACCACATTACTACGTGATCCAAGCCAGAAAAAGCCCAGGATCTGGCCAGCAAATATTTGCGAAAAGTGCGAAAGTACGAGCTAGATGAGGGCAAATCCCAGACCTAACCGAGACATAACCGGCGTTATCCTCTAAAATACATATCGGAACCAGCTTCTATTGACTGTTTCAGTGTGGTACCACATTGCTACGGGATCCAAACCAGAAAAAACTCAGGATCTGGCTAACAAGTATGCGAAAAACGCGGAAGTACGAGCCAGATGAGGGCAAAAACCAGACCTAACCGAGACATTACCGGCGTTATCCTCTAAAATATTAATCGCAACCAGGTTTAATTGACTGTTTCGGTGTGGTACCGCATTGCTACGTGATCCGAACCAGAAAAAGGCCAGGATCTGGCCAACAAGAATGCGAAAAATGCGAATGTACGAGCCAGATGTGGACAAATCCCAGACCTACCCGAGACATAACCGGCGTTAGCCTCTAAAGTATTAATCGCATCCAGGTTTATTTGTCTGTTCCAGTGTGGTACCACATTACTACCTGATCCAAACCAGGAAAAGCCCAGGATCAGGCCAACAAGTATGCGAAAAACGCGAAAGTATGAGCCAGATGATTGCAAATGCCAGGACTAACCCAGGCATAATCAGCGTTATCCTCTAAATTACTGAGCGGAACCAGCTTCTATTGACTGTTTCAATGTGGTACCACATTACTACGTGATCCAAACCAGAAAAGGGCCAGGATCTGGCCAACAAGTATGCGAAAAACGCGAAAGTATGTGCCTGATGATAGCAAATACCAGAACTAACCCAGACATAACCAGCGTTATCCTCTAAAATACTTATCGGAACCAGCTTCTATTGACTGTTTCAGAGTGGTACCACATTACTACGGGATCCAAACCAGAAAAAACACAGGATCTGGCCAACAACTATGCGAAAAACGCGAAAGTACGAGCCAGATGAGGGCAAATCCCAGACCTAACCCAGACATAACCGGCGTTATCCTCCAAAATAGTAATCGCAACCAGGTTTAATTGACTGTTTCGGTGTGGTACCGCGTTACTACGTGATCCAAACCAGAAAAAGGACAGGATCTGGCCAACAAGTATGCGAAAAATGCGAAAGTACGAGCCAGATGAGGGCAAATACCAGACCTAACCGAGACATAACCGGCGCTATCCTCTAAAATATTAATCGCAACCAGGTTTAATTGTCTGTTTCATTGTGGTACCACATTACTACGTGATCCAAACCAGAAAAAGCCAAGGATCTGGCCAACAAGTATGCGAAAAACGCGAAAGTATGTGCCAGATGATTGGAAATACCAGAACTATCCCAGACATAACCAGCGTTATCCTCTAAAATATTAATCGGAACCAGCTTTTATTGACTGTTTCAGTGTGGTACCACATTACCACGTTATCCATACCAGAAAAAACACAGGATCTGCCCACAAGTATGCGAAAAACGCGTAAGTATGTGCCAGGGCCCGGTCGCGAGGCGTCGCGGGCGGCCGCCTCGGCGTGGCGGATGACCTAGGCTGGGAGGGGGGTCCTGAGGGGACCCTCCTCCCGCCAGGCGGCGCCGGGTCGGACCGGTTGGGGGTAGAAGTGCCTCCCCCTACCGGTCCGACGCAAGGGGAGGCACCCTCGGCGGTCTGGTGCGGCCATGAACGCCCGGCCGCCGAGGGGTGGAAACGGGGTCGCGGGCGGTTGCGAGTTGGGGCTCGCAGCCGCCACTAAACGCAGCCCCGGGACGGATAGCGGCGGGATGGAGTGGCCCCGTCCCGCCGCTATGAGGCAGTGTGTCTACTGCGGGGACCGATTGTCCCCCCGGGGGATGGGCGCGAAAGCGCGGGCACGGGGAGGATACCGGAAGAATGCTTCGAGCGATTCCCGGTATCCTCCCAAAGCGTGCCGAAGGGTCACCGTGGGGTTTTTAGTGGGTAGGTCCCGCGCCTGTCGTTGTACGGGCGCGGGGAATCCCACACACCCCTCCCACCTCTCCCCAAGGAGGTGGGAGGGAGTCTTTCGAAGATTTTCCCCACGACAAAAAAAAAAAAAAAAAAAAAAAAGTATGTGCCAGGTGATTGCAAATACCAGAACTATCCCAGACATAACCAGCGTTATCCTCTAAAATATTATTCGCAACAAGGTTTAATTGACTGTTTCGGTGTGGTACCACATTACTACGTGGTCCAAGCCAGAAAAAGGCCAGGATCTGGTCAACAAGTATGCGAAAAATGCGAAAGTACGAGCCAGATGAGGGCAAATCCCAGAACTAACCGAGATATATCCGGCGTTATCCTCTAAAATATTAATCGGAACTAGAATTAATTGACTGTTTCAGTGTGGTACCACTTTACTGCGAGGTCGAAGCCAGAAGAAGGCCAGGATCTGGCTTACAAGTATGCGAAAAATGCGAAAGTACGAGCCAGATGTGGACAAATCCCAGACCTACCCGAGACATAACCGGCGTTATCCTCTAAAATATTAATCGCAACCAGGCTTAATTGTCTGTTTCATTGTGGTACCACATTACTACGTGGTCCAAGCCGGAAAAAGCCCAGGATCTGGCCAACAAGTATGCGAAAAACGCGAAAGTATGTGCCAGATGATTGCAAATACCAAAACTATCCCAGACATAACCAGCGTTATCCTCTAAAATATTATTTGCAACAAGGTTTAATTGACTGTTTCCGTGTGGTACCACATTACTACGTGATCCAAACCAGAAAAAGCCCAGGATCTGGCCAACAATTATGCGAAAAACTCGAAGGTATGTGCCAGATGATTGCAAATACCAAAACTATCCCAGACATAACCAGCGTTAGCCTCTAAAATATTATTCGCAACAAGGTTTAATTGACTGTTACGGTGTGGTACCACATTACTACGTGGTCCAAGCCAGAAAAAGGCCAGGATCTGGTCAATAAGTATGCGAAAAATGCGAAAGTACGAGCCAGATGAGGGCAAATCCCAGAAATAACCGAGATATATCCGGCGTTATCCTCTAAAATATTAATCGGAACTAGAATTAATTGACTGTCTCGGTGTGGTACCACATTACTACGTGATCCAATCCAGGAAAAGCCCAGGATCTGGCCCACAAGTATGCGAAAAACTCGAAAGTATGTGCCAGATGATAGCAAATACCAGAACTAACCCAGACATAACCAGCGTTATCCTCTAAAATACTTATCGGAACCAGCTTCTATTGACTGTTTCAGTGTGGTACCACATTACTACGTGACCCAAACCAGAAAAGGGCCAGGATCTGGCCACGAGTGTGCGAAAAACGCGAAAGTATGAGCCAGATGATTGCAAATACCAGAACTGACACAGACATAACCAGCGTTATCCTCTAAAATACTAATCGGAACCAGCTTTTATTGACTGTTTCAGTGTGGTACGACATTACTACGGGATCCAATCCAGAAAAAACCCAGGATCTGGCCAACAACTATGCGAAAAACTCGAAGGTATGTGCCAGATGATAGCAAATACCAGAACTAACCCAGGCATAACCAGCGTTATCCTCTAAATTACTAAGCGGAACCAGCTTCTATTGACTGTTTCAATGTGGTACCACATTACTACGTGATCCAAACCAGAAAAATCTCAGGATCTGGCCAGCAACTATGCGAAAAACGCGAAAGTACGAGCTAGATGAGCGCAAATACCAGACCTAACCCAGACATAACCGGCGTTATACTCAAAAATAGTTATCGCAACCAGGTTTAATTGACCGTTTCGGTGTGGCTCCGCGCTACTACGTGATCCAAACCAGAAAAAGGCCAGGATCTGGCCAACAAGTATGCGAAAAACGTGAGAGTATGAGCCAGATGAGGGCAAATCCCAGACCTAACCCAGACATAGCCGGCGTTATCCTCCAAAATAGTAATCGCAACCCGGTTTAATTGACTGTTTCGGTGCGGTACCGCGTTACTACGTGATCCAAACCAGAAAAAGGCCAGGATCTGGCCAACAAGTATGCGAAAAATGCGAAAGTACGAGCCAGATGAGGGCAAATACCAGACCTACCCCAGACATAACCGGCGTTATCCTCTAAAATATTAATCGGAACCTGGTTTAATTGACTGTTTCAGTGTGGTACCACTTTACTACGTGGTCCACGCCAGAAAAAGGCCAGGGTCTGGCCAACAAGTATGCGAAAAACGCGAAAGTACGTGCCAGATAAGGGCAAATCCCAGACCTAACCGAGACAGAACCGGCGTTATCCTCTAAAATATTAATCGCAACCAGGTTTAGTTGACTGTTTCAGTGTGGTCCCACATTACTACGTGATCCAAGCCAGAAAAAGCCCAGGATCAGGCCAACAAGTATGCGAAAAACTCGTATGTATGTGCCAGATGATGGCAAAAACCAGAACTAACCCAGACATAACCAGCGTTATCCGCTAAAATACTTATCGGAACCAGCTTCTATTGTCTGTTTCAGTGTGGTACCACATTACTAGGTGATCCAAACCAGAAAAGGGCCAGGATCAGGCCAACAACTATGCGAAAAACGCAAAAGTACGAGACAGATGACGGGAAATCCTAGAACTAACCGAGACATAACCGGCGTTATCCTGTAAAATATTTATCGCAAACAGGTTTAATTGACTGTTTCAGTGTGGTCCCACATTACTACGTGATCCAAGCCAGAAAAAGCCCAGGATCAGGCCAACAAGTATGCGAAAAACTCGTATGTATGTGCCAGATGATGGCAAAAACCAGAACTAACCCAGACATAACCAGCGTTATCCGCTAAAATACTTATCGGAACCAGCTTCTATTGTCTGTTTCAGTGTGGTACCACATTACTAGGTGATCCAAACCAGAAAAGGGCCAGGATCAGGCCAACAACTATGCGAAAAACGCAAAAGTACGAGACAGATGACGGGAAATCCTAGAACTAACCGAGACATAACCGGCGTTATCCTGTAAAATATTTATCGCAAACAGGTTTAATTGACTGCTTCAGTGTGGTACCACGTTACTACGTGATCCAAACCGGAAAAAGGCCAGGATCCGGCAAACAAGTATGCGGAAAACGCGAAAGTACGAGCCAGATGAGGACAAATCCCAGACCTACCCGAGACATAACCGGCGTTATCCTCTAAAATATTAATCGCATCCAGTTTAATTTACTGTTTCGGTGTGGCTCCGCGCTACTACGTGATCCAAACCAGAAAAAGGCCAGGATCTGACCAACAAGTATGCGAAAAATGCGAAGGTACGAGCCAGATGATGGCAAATACCAGACCTAACCCAGACATAACCGACGTTATCCTTTAAAATATTAATCGCAGCCAGGTTTAGTTGACCGTTTCAGTGTGGAACCACATTACTACGGGATCCAAACCAGAAAAATCTCAGGATCTGGCCAGCAACTATGCGAAAAACGCGAAAGTACGAGCTAGATGAGCGCAAATACCAGACCTAACCCAGACATAACCGGCGTTATACTCAAAAATAGTTATCGCAACCAGGTTTAATTGACTGTTTCGGTGTGGCTCCGCGCTACTACGTGGTCCAAACCAGAAAAAGGCCAGGATGTGGCCAACAAGTATGCGAAAAATGCGAAGGTACGAGCCTGATGAGAGCAAATCCCAGACCTAACCTAGACCTAACATGAATTATTCTCTAAAATATTGATCCAAACCAGGTTTAATGGACTGTTTCAGTGTGGTACCACTTTACTACGTGATCCAAAGCAGAAAAAACCCTCGATCAGGTCATCATGTATGTTAAAACTGCGAAAGTATGACCCTCATGAGGGCAAATCCCAGGTCTAACCTAGACCTAACATTCGTTATCCTCTAAAATACTTATCGGAACCTGCTTCTATTGTCTGTTTCAGTGTGGTACCACATTACTAGGTGATCCAAACCAGAAAAAGGCCAGGATCTGGCCAACAAGTATGCGAAAAATGCGAAAGTACGAGCCAGATGATGGCAAATACCAGACCTAACCGAGACATTACCGGCGTTATCCTCTAAAATGTTAATCGCAACCAGGTTTACTTGCCTGTTTCGGTGTGGAACCACATTACTACGTGATCCAAACCAGAAAAAACCCAGGATCTGCCCAACAAGTATCAGAAAAACGAGAAAGTATGAGCCAGATGATTGCAAACACCAGAACTATCCCAGACATAACCAGCGTTATCCTCTAAAATATTATTCGCAACCTGATTTAATTGACTGTTTCGGTTTGGTACCACATTACTACGTGGTCCAAGCCAGAAAAAGGCCATGATCTGGCCAAAAAGTATGCGTAAAATGCGAAAGTACGAGCCAGATGAGGGCAAATCCTAGACCTAACCGAGACAGAACCGGCGTTATCCACTAAAATATCAATCGGACCTTGGTTTAATTGACTGTTTCAGTGTGGTACCACTTTACTACTTGGTCCAAGCCAGAAGGAGGCCAGGATCTGGCCAACAAGTATGCGAAAAATGCGAAAGTACAAGCCAGATGAGGGCAAATACCAGACCTAACCCAGACATAACCAGCGGTATCCTCTAAAATAGTTATCGCAACCAGGTTTAATTGACTGTTTCGGTGTGGCACCGCGTTACTACGTGATCCAAACCAGAAAAAGGCCAGGATCTGGCCAACAAGTATGCGAAAAATGCGAAGGTACGAGCCAGATGAGGGCAAATACCAGACCTAACCCAGACATAACCGGCGTTATCCTCTAAAATATTAATCGGAACCTGGTTTAATTGACTGTTTCAGTGTGGTACCACATTACTACGGGATCCAAACCAGAAAAAACCCAGGATCTGGCCAACAACTATGCGAAAAACGTGTGAGTATGAGCCAGATGAGGGCAAATCCCAGACCTAACCCAGACATAGCCGGCGTTATCCTCCAAAATAGTAATCACAACCCGGTTTAATTGACTGTTTCGGTGCGGTACCGCGTTACTACGTGATCCAAACCAGAAAAAGGCCAGGATCTGGCCAACAAGTATGCGAAAAACGCGAAAGTATGTGCCAGATGATTGCAAATACCAAAACTATCCCAGACATAACCAGCGTTAGCCTCTAAAATATTATTCGCAACAAGGTTTAATTGACTGTTTCGGTGTGGTACCACATTACTACGTGGTCCAAGCTAGAAAAAGGCCAGGATCTGGTCAACAAGTATGCGAAAAATGCGAAAGTACGAGCCAGATGAGGGCAAATCCAAGAAATAGCCGAGATATATCCGGCGTTATCCTCTAAAATATTAATCGGAACTAGAATTAATTGACTGTTTCAGTGTGGTACAACTTTACTACGTGGTCCAAGCCAGAAGAAGGCCAGGATCTGGCTTACAAGTATGCGAAAAATGCGAAAGTACGAGCCAGATGTGGACAAATCCCAGACGTACCCGAGACATAACCGGCGTTATCCTCTAAAATATTAATCGCAACCAGGCTTAATTGTCTGTTTCATTGTGGTACCACATTACTACGTGGTCCAAGCCGGAAAAAGCCCAGGATCTGGCCAACAAGTATGCGAAAAACGCGAAAGTATGTGCCAGATGATTGCAAATACCAAAACTATCCCAGACATAACCAGCGTTATCCTCTAAAATATTAATCGGAACTAGAATTAATTGACTGTTTCAGTGTGGTACCACTTTACTGCGTGGTCGAAGCCAGAAGAAGGCCAGGATCTGGCTTACAAGTATGCGAAAAATGCGAAAGTACGAGCCAGATGTGGACAAATCCCAGACCTACCCCAGACATAACCGGCGTTATCCTCTAAAATATTAATCGGAACCTGGTTTAATTGACTGTTTCAGTGTGGTACCACATTACTACGTGATCCAAACCAGAAAAAGCCCAGGATCAGGCCAACAAGTATGCGAAAAACTCGTATGTATGTGCCAGATGATGGCAAAAACCAGAACTAACCCAGACATAACCAGCGTTATCCTCTAAAATACTTATCGGAACCTGCTTCTATTGTCTGTTTCAGTGTGGTACCACATTACTAGGTGATCCAAACCAGAAAAGTGCCAGGATCTGGCCAACAAGTGTGCGAAAAACGCGAAACTATGAGCCAGATGATTGCAAATACCAGACCTAACCCAGACATAACCGGCGTTATCCTCTAAAATATTAATCAGACCCAGGTTTAATTGACTATTTCTGTGTGGTACCACTTTACTACGTGGTGCAAGCCAGAAAAAGGCCAGGATCTGGCCAACAAGTATGCGAAAAATGCGAAGGCACGAGCCAGATGAGGGCAAATACCAGACTTAACCCAGACATAACCGGCGTTATCCTCTAAAATATTAATCGGACCCAGGTTTAATTGACTGTTTCAGTGTGGTACCACTTTACTACGTGGTCCACGCCAGAAAAAGGCCAGGGTCTGGCCAACAAGTATGCGAAAAACGCGAAAGTACGTGCCAGATAAGGGCAAATCCCAGACCTAACCGAGACAGAACCGGCGTTATCCTCTAAAATATTAATCGCAACCAGGTTTAGTTGACTGTTTCAGTGTGGTCCCACATTACTACGTGATCCAAGCCAGAAAAAGCCCAGGATCAGGCCAACAAGTATGCGAAAAACTCGTAAGTATGTGCCAGATGATGGCAAAAACCAGAACTAACCCAGACATAACCAGCGTTATCCTCTAAAATACTTAGCGGAACCAGCTTCTATTGACTGTTTCTGTGTGGTACCACATTGCTAAGGGATCCAAAGCAGAAAAAACTCAGGATCTGGCCAAGAAGTATGCGAAAAATGCGAAAGTACGAGCCAGATGATGGCAAATACCAGACCTAACCGAGACATAACCAGCGTTATCCTCTAAAATAGTTATCGCAACCAGGTTTAATTGACTGTTTCGGTGTGGCACCGCGTTACTACGTGATCCAAACCAGAAAAAGGCCAGGATCTGGCCAACAAGTATGCGAAAAATGCGAAGGTACGAGCCAGATGAGGGCAAATACCAGACCTAACCCAGACATAACCGGCGTTATCCTCTAAAATATTAATCGGAACCTGGTTTAATTGACTGTTTCAGTGTGGTACCACATTACTACGGGATCCAAACCAGAAAAAACCCAGGATCTGGCCAACAACTATGCGAAAAACGTGAGAGTATGAGCCAGATGAGGGCAAATCCCAGACCTAACCCAGACATAGCCGGCGTTATCCTCCAAAATAGTAATCACAACCCGGTTTAATTGACTGTTTCGGTGCGGTACCGCGTTACTACGTGATCCAAACCAGAAAAAGGCCAGGATCTGGCCAACAAGTATGCGAAAAACGCGAAAGTATGTGCCAGATGATTGCAAATACCAAAACTATCCCAGACATAACCAGCGTTAGCCTCTAAAATATTATTCGCAACAAGGTTTAATTGACTGTTTCGGTGTGGTACCACATTACTACGTGGTCCAAGCTAGAAAAAGGCCAGGATCTGGTCAACAAGTATGCGAAAAATGCGAAAGTACGAGCCAGATGAGGGCAAATCCCAGAAATAGCCGAGATATATCCGGCGTTATCCTCTAAAATATTAATCGGAACTAGAATTAATTGACTGTTTCAGTGTGGTACAACTTTACTACGTGGTCCAAGCCAGAAGAAGGCCAGGATCTGGCTTACAAGTATGCGAAAAATGCGAAAGTACGAGCCAGATGTGGACAAATCCCAGACGTACCCGAGACATAACCGGCGTTATTCTTTAAAATATTAATCGCAACCAGGCTTAATTGTCTGTTTCATTGTGGTACCACATTACTACGTGGTCCAAGCCGGAAAAAGCCCAGGATCTGGCCAACAAGTATGCGAAAAACGCGAAAGTATGTGCCAGATGATTGCAAATACCAAAACTATCCCAGACATAACCAGCGTTATCCTCTAAAATATTAATCGGAACTAGAATTAATTGACTGTTTCAGTGTGGTACCACTTTACTGCGTGGTCGAAGCCAGAAGAAGGCCAGGATCTGGCTTACAAGTATGCGAAAAATGCGAAAGTTCGAGCCAGATGTGGACAAATCCCAGACCTACCCCAGACATAACCGGCGTTATCCTCTAAAATATTAATCGGAACCTGGTTTAATTGACTGTTTCAGTGTGGTACCACATTACTACGTGATCCAAACCAGAAAAAGCCCAGGATCAGGCCAACAAGTATGCGAAAAACTCGTATGTATGTGCCAGATGATGGCAAAAACAAGAACTAACCCAGACATAACCAGCGTTATCCTCTAAAATACTTATCGGAACCTGCTTCTATTGTCTGTTTCAGTGTGGTACCACATTACTAGGTGATCCAAACCAGAAAAGGGCCAGGATCTGGCCAACAAGTGTGCGAAAAACGCGAAACTATGAGCCAGATGATTGCAAATACTAGACCTAACCCAGACATAACCGGCGTTATCCTCTAAAATATTAATCGGACCCAGGTTTAATTGACTGTTTCAGTGTGGTACCACTTTACTACGTGGTGCAAGCCAGAAAAAGGCCAGGATCTGGCCAACAAGTATGCGAAAAATGCGAAGGTACGAGCCAGATGAGGGCAAATACCAGACCTAACCGAGACAGAACCGGCGTTATCCTCTAAAATATTAATCGCAACCAGGTTTAGTGGACTGTTTCAGTGTGGTCCCACATTACTACGTGATCCAAGCCAGAAAAAGCCCAGGATCAGGCCAACAAGTATGCGAAAAACTCGTATGTATGTGCCAGATGATGGCAAAAACCAGAACTAACCCAGACATAACCAGCGTTATCCTCTAAAATACTTATCGGAACCAGCTTCTATTGTCTGTTTCAGTGTGGTACCACATTACTAGGTGATCCAAACCAGAAAAGGGCCAGGATCTGGCCAACAAGTGTGCGAAAAACGCGAAACTATGAGCCAGATGATTGCAAATACCAGAACTGACACAGACATAACCAGCGTTATCCTCTAAAATACTAATCGGAACCAGCTTTTATTGACAGTTTCAGTGTGGTACCACATTACTACGGGATCCAAACCAGAAAATACTCAGGATCTGGCCAACAACTATGCGAAAAACGCAAAAGTACGAGACAGATGACGGGAAATCCTAGAACTAACCGAGACATAACCGGCGTTATCCTCTAAAATATTTATCGCAAACAGGTTTAATTGACTGCTTCAGTGTGGTACCACGTTACTACGTGATCCAAACCGGAAAAAGGCCAGGATCCGGCAAACAAGTATGCGGAAAACGCGAAAGTACGAGCCAGATGAGGACAAATCCCAGACCAACCCGAGACATAACCGGCGTTATCCTCTAAAATATTAATCGCATCCAGTTTAATTTACTGTTTCGGTGTGGCTCCGCGCTACTACGTGATCCAAACCAGAAAAAGGCCAGGATCTGGCCAACAAGTATGCGAAAAATGCGAAGGTACGAGCCAGATGATGGCAAATACCAGACCTAACCCAGACATAACCGACGTTATCCTTTAAAATATTAATCGCAGCCAGGTTTAGTTGACCGTTTCAGTGTGGAACCACATTACTACGGGATCCAAACCAGAAAAATCTCAGGATCTGGCCAGCAACTATGCGAAAAACGCGAAAGTACGAGCTAGATGAGCGCAAATACCAGACCTAACCCAGACATAACCGGCGTTATACTCAAAAATAGTTATCGCAACCAGGTTTAATTGACTGTTTCGGTGTGGCTCCGCGCTACTACGTGGTCCAAACCAGAAAAAGGCCAGGATGTGGCCAACAAGTATGCGAAAAATGCGAAGGTACGAGCCAGATGATGGCAAATACCAGACCTAACCCAGACATAACCGGCGTTATCCTCTAAAATATTAATCAGACCCAGGTTTAATTGACTATTTCAGTGTGGTACCACTTTACTACGTGGTGCAAGCCAGAAAAAGGCCAGGATCTGGCCAACAAGTATGCGAAAAATGCGAAAGTACGAGCCAGATGTGGACAAATCCCAGACCTACCCCAGACATAACCGGCGTTATCCTCTAAAATATTAATCGGAACCTGGTTTAATTGACTGTTTCAGTGTGGTACCACATTACTACGTGATCCAAACCAGAAAAAGCCCAGGATCAGGCCAACAAGTATGCGAAAAACTCGTATGTATGTGCCAGATGATGGCAAAAACCAGAACTAACCCAGACATAACCAGCGTTATCCTCTAAAATACTTATCGGAACCTGCTTCTATTGTCTGTTTCAGTGTGGTACCACATTACTAGGTGATCCAAACCAGAAAAGGGCCAGGATCTGGCCAACAAGTGTGCGAAAAACGCGAAACTATGAGCCAGATGATTGCAAATACCAGACCTAACCCAGACATAACCGGCGTTATCCTCTAAAATATTAATCGGACCCAGGTTTAACTGACTGTTTCAGTGTGGTACCACATTACTAGGTGATCCAAACCAGAAAAGGGCCAGGATCTGGCCAACAAGTGTGCGAAAAACGCGAAACTATGAGCCAGATGATTGCAAATACCAGAACTGACACAGACATAACCAGCGTTATCCTCTAAAATACTAATCGGAACCAGCTTTTATTGACAGTTTCAGTGTGGTACCACATTACTACAGGATCCAAACCAGAAAATACTCAGGATCTGGCCAACAACTATGCGAAAAACGCAAAAGTACGAGACAGATGACGGGAAATCCTAGAACTAACCGAGACATAACCGGCGTTATCCTCTAAAATATTTATCGCAAACAGGTTTAATTGACTGCTTCAGTGTGGTACCACGTTACTACGTGATCCAATCCGGAAAAAGGCCAGGATCCGGCAAACAAGTATGCGGAAAACGCGAAAGTACGAGCCAGATGAGGACAAATCCCAGACCTACCCGAGACATAACCGGCGTTATCCTCTAAAATATTAATCGCATCCAGTTTAATTTACTGTTTCGGTGTGGCTCCGCGCTACTACGTGATCCAAACCAGAAAAAGGCCAGGATCTGGCCAACAAGTATGCGAAAAATGCGAAGGTACGAGCCAGATGATGGCAAATACCAGACCTAACCCAGACATAACCGGCGTTATCCTCTAAAATATTAATCAGACCCAGGTTTAATTGACTATTTCAGTGTGGTACCACTTTACTACGTGGTGCAAGCCAGAAAAAGGCCAGGATCTGGCCAACAAGTATGCGAAAAATGCGAAAGTACGAGCCAGATGAGGGCAAATACCAGACCTAACCCAGACATAACCAGCGTTATCCTCTAAAATACTTATCGGAACCAGCTTCTATTGACTGTTTCTGTGTGGTACCACATTGCTACGGGATCCAAAGCAGAAAAAACTCAGGATCTGGCCAAGAAGTATGCGAAAAATGCGAAAGTACGTGCCAGATGATGGCAAATACCAGACCTAACCGAGACATTACCGGCGTTATCCTCTAAAATGTTAATCGCAACCAGGTTTACTTGCCTGTTTCGGTGTGGAACAACATTACTACGTGATCCTAACCAGAAAAAACCCAGGATCTGCCCAACAAGTATCAGAAAAACGAGAAAGTATGAGCCAGATGATTGCAAACACCAGAACTATCCCAGACATAACCAGCGTTATCCTTTAAAATATTATTCGCAACCTGATTTAATTGACTGTTTCGGTTTGGTACCACATTACTACGTGGTCCAAGCCAGAAAAAGGCCATGATCTGGCCAAAAAGTATGCGTAAAAAGCGAAAGTACGAGCCAGATGAGGGCAAATCCTAGACCTAACCGAGACAGAACCGGCGTTATCCACTAAAATATTAATCGGACCCTGGTTTAATTGACTGTTTCAGTGTGGTACCACTTTACTACTTGGTCCAAGCCAGAAGGAGGCCAGGATCTGGCCAACAAGTATGCGAAAAATGCGAAAGTACAAGCCAGATGAGGGCAAATACCAGACCTAACCCAGACATAACCAGCGTTATCCTCTAAAATAGTTATCGCAACCAGGTTTAATTGACTGTTTCGGTGTGGCACCGCGTTACTACGTGATCCAAACCAGAAAAAGGCCAGGATCTGGCCAACAAGTATGCGAAAAATGCGAAGGTACGAGCCAGATGAGGGCAAATACCAGACCTAACCCAGACATAACCGGCGTTATCCTCTAAAATATTAATCGGAACCTGGTTTAATTGACTGTTTCAGTGTGGTACCACATTACTACGGGATCCAAACCAGAAAAAACCCAGGATCTGGCCAACAACTATGCGAAAAACGTGAGAGTATGAGCCAGATGAGGGCAAATCCCAGACCTAACCCAGACATAGCCGGCGTTATCCTCCAAAATAGTAATGGCAACCCGGTTTAATTGACTGTTTCGGTGCGGTACCGCGTTACTACGTGATCCAAACCAGAAAAAGGCCAGGATCTGGCCAACAAGTATGCGAAAAACGCGAAAGTATGTGCCAGATGATTGCAAATACCAAAACTATCCCAGACATAACCAGCGTTAGCCTCTAAAATATTATTCGCAACAAGGTTTAATTGACTGTTTCGGTGTGGTACCACATTACTACGTGGTCCAAGCTAGAAAAAGGCCAGGATCTGGTCAACAAGTATGCGAAAAATGCGAAAGTACGAGCCAGATGAGGGCAAATCCCAGAAATAGCCGCGATATATCCGGCGTTATCCTCTAAAATATTAATCGGAACTAGAATTAATTGACTGTTTCAGTGTGGTACAACTTTACTACGTGGTCCAAGCCAGAAGAAGGCCAGGATCTGGCTTACAAGTATGCGAAAAATGCGAAAGTACGAGCCAGATGTGGACAAATCCCAGACGTACCCGAGACATAACCGGCGTTATCCTCTAAAATATTAATCGCAACCAGGCTTAATTGTCTGTTTCATTGTGGTACCACATTACTACGTGGTCCAAGCCGGAAAATCCCAGGATCTGGCCAACAAGTATGCGAAAAACGCGAAAGTATGTGCCAGATGATTGCAAATACCAAAACTATCCCAGACATAACCAGCTTTATCCTCTAAAATATTAATCGGAACTAGAATTAATTGACTGTTTCAGTGTGGTACCACTTTACTGCGTGGTCGAAGCCAGAAGAAGGCCAGGATCTGGCTTACAAGTATGCGAAAAATGCGAAAGTACGAGCCAGATGTGGACAAATCCCAGACCTACCCGAGACATAACCGGCGTTATCCTCTAAAATATTAATCCCAACCAGGCTTAATTGTCTGTTTCATTGTGGTACCACATTACTACGTGGTCCAAGCCGGAAAAAGCCCAGGATCTGGCCAACAAGTATGCGAAAAACGCGAAAGTATGTGCCAGATGATTGCAAATACCAGAACTAACCCAGACATAACCAGCGTTATCCTCTAAAATACTTATCGGAACCTGCTTCTATTGTCTGTTTCAGTGTGGTACCACATTACTAGGTGATTCAAACCAGAAAAGGGCCAGGATCTGGCCAACAAGTGTGCGAAAAACGCGATACTATGAGCCAGATGATTGCAAATACCAGACCTAACCCAGACATAACCGGCGTTATCCTCTAAAATATTAATCAGACCCAGGTTTAATTGACTATTTCAGTGTGGTACCACTTTACTACGTGGTGCAAGCCAGAAAAAGGCCAGGATCTGGCCAACAAGTATGCGAAAAATGCGAAGGTACGAGCCAGATGAGGGCAAATACCAGACCTAACCCAGACATAACCGGCGTTATCCTCTAAAATATTAATCGGACCCAGGTTTAATTGACTGTTTCAGTGTGGTACCACTTTACTACGTGGTCCAAGCCAGAAAAAGGCCAGGGTCTGGCCAACAAGTATGCGAAAAACGCGAAAGTACGTGCCAGATAAGGGCAAATCCCAGACCTAACCGAGACAGAACCGGCGTTATCCTCTAAAATATTAATCGCAACCAGGTTTAGTTGACTGTTTCAGTGTGGTCCCACATTACTACGTGATCCAAGCCAGAAAAAGCCCAGGATCAGGCCAACAAGTATGCGAAAAACTCGTATGTATGTGCCAGATGATGGCAAAAACCAGAACTAACCCAGACATAACCAGCGTTATCCTCTAAAATACTTATCGGAACCAGCTTCTATTGTCTGTTTCAGTGTGGTACCACATTACTAGGTGATCCAAACCAGAAAAGGGCCAGGATCTGGCCAACAAGTGTGCGAAAAACGCGAAACTATGAGCCAGATGATTGCAAATACCAGAACTGACACTGACATAGCCAGCGTTATCCTCTAGAATACTAATCGGAACCAGCTTTTATTGACAGTTTCAGTGTGGTACCACATTACTACGGGATCCAAACCAGAAAATACTCAGGATCTGGCCAGCAACTATGCGAAAAACGCGAAAGTACGAGCTAGATGAGCGCAAATACCAGACCTAACCCAGACATAACCGGCGTTATACTCAAAAATAGTTATCGCAACCAGGTTTAATTGACTGTTTCGGTGTGGCTCCGCACTACTACGTGATCCAAACCAGAAAAAGGCCAGGATGTGGCCAACAAGTATGCGAAAAATGCGAAGGTACGAGCCAGATGATGGCAAATACCAGACCTAACCCAGACATAACCGGCGTTATCCTCTAAAATATTAATCAGACCCCGGTTTAATTGACTATTTCAGTGTGGTACCACTTTACTACGTGGTGCAAGCCAGAAAAAGGCCAGGATCTGGCCAACAAGTATGCGAAAAATGCGAAAGTACGAGCCAGATCAGGGCAAATACCAGACATAACCAGCGTTATCCTCTAAAATACTTATCGGAACCAGCTTCTATTGACTGTTTCTGTGTGGTACCACATTGCTACGGGATCCAAACCAGAAAAAACCCAGGATCTGACCAACAAGTATCAGAAAAACGAGAAAGTATGAGCCAGATGATTGCAAACACCAGAACTATCCCAGACATAACCAGCGTTATCCTCTAAAATATTATTCGCAACCTGATTTAATTGACTGTCTCGGTTTGGTACCACATTACTACGTGGTCCAAGCCAGAAAAAGGCCATGATCTGGCCAAAAAGTATGCGTAAAATGCGAAAGTACGAGCCAGATGAGGGCAAATCCTAGACCTAACCGAGACAGAACCGGCGTTATCCACTAAAATATTAATCGGACCCTGGTTTAATTGACTGTTTCAGTGTGGTACCACTTTACTACTTGGTCCAAGCCAGAAGGAGGCCAGGATCTGGCCAACAAGTATGCGAGAAATGCGAAAGTACAAGCCAGATGAGGGCAAATACCAGACCTAACCCAGACATAACCAGCGTTATCCTCTAAAATAGTTATCGCAACCAGGTTTAATTGACTGTTTCGGTGTGGCACCGCGTTACTACGTGATCCAAACCAGAAAAAGGCCAGGATCTGGCCAACAAGTATGCGAAAAATGCGAAGGTACGAGCCAGATGAGGGCAAATACCAGACCTAACCCAGACATAACCGGCGTTATCCTCTAAAATATTAATCGGAACCTGGTTTAATTGACTGTTTCAGTGTGGTACCACATTACTACGGGATCCAAACCAGAAAAAAACCAGGATCTGGCCAACAACTATGCGAAAAACGTGAGAGTATGAGCCAGATGAGGGCAAATCCCAGACCTAACCCAGACATAGCCGGCGTTATCCTCCAAAATAGTAATGGCAACCCGGTTTAATTGACTCTTTCGGTGCGGTACCGCGTTACTACGTGATCCAAACCAGAAAAAGGCCAGGATCTGGCCAACAAGTATGCGAAAAACGCGAAAGTATGTGCCAGATGATTGCAAATACCAAAACTATCCCAGACATAACCAGCGTTATCCTCTAAAATATTAATCGGAACTAGAATTAATTGACTGTTTCAGTGTGGCACAACTTTACTACGTGGTCCAAGCCAGAAGAAGGCCAGGATCTGGCTTACAAGTATGCGAAAAATGCGAAAGTACGAGCCAGATGTGGACAAATCCCAGACGTACCCGAGACATAACCGGCGTTATCCTCTAAAATATTAATCGCAACCAGGATTAATTGTCTGTTTCATTGTGGTACCACATTACTACGTGGTCCAAGCCGGAAAAAGCCCAGGATCTGGCCAACAAGTATGCGAAAAACGCGAAAGTATGTGCCAGATGATTGCAAATACCAAAACTATCCCAGACATAACCAGCGTTATCCTCTAAAATATTAATCGGAACTAGAATTAATTGACTGTTTCAGTGTGGTACCACGTTACTGCGTGGTCGAAGCCAGAAGAAGGCCAGGATCTGGCTTACAAGTATGCGAAAAATGCGAAAGTACGAGCCAGATGTGGACAAATCCCAGACCTACCCGAGACATAACCGGCGTTATCCTCTAAAATATTAATCCCAACCAGGCTTAATTGTCTGTTTCATTGTGGTACCACATTACTACGTGGTCCAAGCCGGAAAAAGCCCAGGATCTGGCCAACAAGTATGCGAAAAACGCGAAAGTATGTGCCAGATGATTGCAAATACCAGAACTAACCCAGACATAGCCAGCGTTATCCTCTAAAATACTTATCGGAACCTGCTTCTATTGTCTGTTTCAGTGTGGTACCACATTACTAGGTGATCCAAACCAGAAAAGGGCCAGGATCTGGCCAACAAGTGTGCGAAAAACGCGAAACTATGAGCCAGATGATTGCAAATACTAGACCTAACCCAGACATAACCGGCGTTATCCTCTAAAATATTAATCGGACCCAGGTTTAATTGACTGTTTCAGTGTGGTACCACTTTACTACGTGGTGCAAGCCAGAAAAAGGCCAGGATCTGGCCAACAAGTATGCGAAAAATGCGAAGGTACGAGCCAGATGAGGGCAAATACCAGACCTAACCCAGACATAACCGGCGTTATCCTCTAAAATATTAATCGGACCCAGGTTTAACTGACTGTTTCAGTGTGGTACCACTTTACTACGTGGTCCAAGCCAGAAAAAGCCCAGGATCAGGCCAACAAGTATGCGAAAAACTCGTATGTATGTGCCAGATGATGGCAAAAACCAGAACTAACCCAGACATAACCAGCGTTATCCTCTAAAATACTTATCGGAACCTGCTTCTATTGTCTGTTTCAGTGTGGTACCACATTACTAGGTGATCCAAACCAGAAAAGGGCCAGGGTCTGGCCAACAAGTATGCGAAAAACGCGAAAGTACGTGCCAGATAAGGGCAAATCCCAGACCTAACCGAGACAGAACCGGCGTTATCCTCTAAAATATTAATCGCAACCAGGTTTAGTGGACTGTTTCAGTGTGGTCCCACATTACTACGTGATCCAAGCCAGAAAAAGCCCAGGATCAGGCCAACAAGTATGCGAAAAACTCGTATGTATGTGCCAGATGATGGCAAAAACCAGAACTAACCCAGACATAACCAGCGTTATCCTCGAAAATACTTATCGGAACCAGCTTCTATTGTCTGTTTCAGTGTGGTACCACATTACTAGGTGATCCAAACCAGAAAAGGGCCAGGATCTGGCCAACAAGTGTGCGAAAAACGCGAAACTATGAGCCAGATGATTGCAAATACCAGAACTGACACAGACATAACCAGCGTTATCCTCTAAAATACTAATCGGAACCAGCTTTTATTGACAGTTTCAGTGTGGTACCACATTACTACGGGATCCAAACCAGAAAATACTCAGGATCTGGCCAACAACTATGCGAAAAACGCAAAAGTACGAGACAGATGACGGGAAATCCTAGAACTAACCGAGACATAACCGGCGTTATCCTCTAAAATATTTATCGCAAACAGGTTTAATTGACTGCTTCAGTGTGGTACCACGTTACTACGTGATCCAAACCGGAAAAAGGCCAGGATCCGGCAAACAAGTATGCGGAAAACGCGAAAGTACGAGCCAGATGAGGACAAATCCCAGACCAACCCGAGACATAACCGGCGTTATCCTCTAAAATATTAATCGCATCCAGTTTAATTTACTGTTTCGGTGTGGCTCCGCGCTACTACGTGATCCAAACCAGAAAAAGGCCAGGATCTGGCCAACAAGTATGCGAAAAATGCGAAGGTACGAGCCAGATGATGGCAAATACCAGACCTAACCCAGACATAACCGACGTTATCCTTTAAAATATTAATCGCAGCCAGGTTTAGTTGACCGTTTCAGTGTGGAACCACATTACTACGGGATCCAAACCAGAAAAATCTCAGGATCTGGCCAGCAACTATGCGAAAAACGCGAAAGTACGAGCTAGATGAGCGCAAATACCAGACCTAACCCAGACATAACCGGCGTTATACTCAAAAATAGTTATCGCAACCAGGTTTAATTGACTGTTTCGGTGTGGCTCCGCGCTACTACGTGGTCCAAACCAGAAAAAGGCCAGGATGTGGCCAACAAGTATGCGAAAAATGCGAAGGTACGAGCCAGATGATGGCAAATACCAGACCTAACCCAGACATAACCGGCGTTATCCTCTAAAATATTAATCAGACCCAGGTTTAATTGACTATTTCAGTGTGGTACCACTTTACTACGTGGTGCAAGCCAGAAAAAGGCCAGGATCTGGCCAACAAGTATGCGAAAAATGCGAAAGTACGAGCCAGATGTGGACAAATCCCAGACCTACCCCAGACATAACCGGCGTTATCCTCTAAAATATTAATCGGAACCTGGTTTAATTGACTGTTTCAGTGTGGTACCACATTACTACGTGATCCAAACCAGAAAAAGCCCAGGATCAGGCCAACAAGTATGCGAAAAAATCGTATGTATGTGCCAGATGATGGCAAAAACCAGAGCTAACCCAGACATAACCAGCGTTATCCTCTAAAATACTTATCGGAACCTGCTTCTATTGTCTGTTTCAGTGTGGTACCACATTACTAGGTGATCCAAACCAGAAAAGGGCCAGGATCTGGCCAACAAGTGTGCGAAAAACGCGAAACTATGAGCCAGATGATTGCAAATACCAGACCTAACCCAGACATAACCGGCGTTATCCTCTAAAATATTAATCGGACCCAGGTTTAACTGACTGTTTCAGTGTGGTACCACATTACTAGGTGATCCAAACCAGAAAAGGGCCAGGATCTGGCCAACAAGTGTGCGAAAAACGCGAAACTATGAGCCAGATGATTGCAAATACCAGAACTGACACAGACATAACCAGCGTTATCCTCTAAAATACTAATCGGAACCAGCATTTATTGACAGTTTCAGTGTGGTACCACATTACTACGGGATCCAAACCAGAAAATACTCAGGATCTGGCCAACAACTATGCGAAAAACGCAAAAGTACGAGACAGATGACGGGAAATCCTAGAACTAACCGAGACATAACCGGCGTTATCCTCTAAAATATTTATCGCAAACAGGTTTAATTGACTGCTTCAGTGTGGTACCACGTTACTACGTGATCCAATCCGGAAAAAGGCCAGGATCCGGCAAACAAGTATGCGGAAAACGCGAAAGTACGAGCCAGATGAGGACAAATCCCAGACCTACCCGAGACATAACCGGCGTTATCCTCTAAAATATTAATCGCATCCAGTTTAATTTACTGTTTCGGTGTGGCTCCGCGCTACTACGTGATCCAAACCAGAAAAAGGCCAGGATCTGGCCAACAAGTATGCGAAAAATGCGAAGGTACGAGCCAGATGATGGCAAATACCAGACCTAACCCAGACATAACCGGCGTTATCCTCTAAAATATTAATCAGACCCAGGTTTAATTGACTATTTCAGTGTGGTACCACTTTACTACGTGGTGCAAGCCAGAAAAAGGCCAGGATCTGGCCAACAAGTATGCGAAAAATGCGAAAGTACGAGCCAGATGAGGGCAAATACCAGACCTAACCCAGACATAACCAGCGTTATCCTCTAAAATACTTATCGGAACCAGCTTCTATTGACTGTTTCTGTGTGGTACCACATTGCTACGTGATCCTAACCAGAAAAAACCCAGGATCTGCCCAACAAGTATCAGAAAAACGAGAAAGTATGAGCCAGATGATTGCAAACACCAGAACTATCCCAGACATAACCAGCGTTATCCTCTAAAATATTATTCGCAACCTGATTTAATTGACTGTTTCGGTTTGGTACCACATTACTACGTGGTCCAAGCCAGAAAAAGGCCATGATCTGGCCAAAAAGTATGCGTAAAAAGCGAAAGTACGAGCCAGATGAGGGCAAATCCTAGACCTAACCGAGACAGAACCGGCGTTATCCACTAAAATATTAATCGGACCCTGGTTTAATTGACTGTTTCAGTGTGGTACCACTTTACTACTTGGTCCAAGCCAGAAGGAGGCCAGGATCTGGCCAACAAGTATGCGAAAAATGCGAAAGTACAAGCCAGATGAGGGCAAATACCAGACCTAACCCAGACATAACCAGCGTTATCCTCTAAAATAGTTATCGCAACCAGGTTTAATTGACTGTTTCGGTGTGGCACCGCGTTACTACGTGATCCAAACCAGAAAAAGGCCAGGATCTGGCCAACAAGTATGCGAAAAATGCGAAGGTACGAGCCAGATGAGGGCAAATACCAGACCTAACCCAGACATAACCGGCGTTATCCTCTAAAATATTAATCGGAACCTGGTTTAATTGACTGTTTCAGTGTGGTACCACATTACTACGGGATCCAAACCAGAAAAAACCCAGGATCTGGCCAACAACTATGCGAAAAACGTGAGAGTATGAGCCAGATGAGGGCAAATCCCAGACCTAACCCAGACATAGCCGGCGTTATCCTCCAAAATAGTAATGGCAACCCGGTTTAATTGACTGTTTCGGTGCGGTACCGCGTTACTACGTGATCCAAACCAGAAAAAGGCCAGGATCTGGCCAACAAGTATGCGAAAAACGCGAAAGTATGTGCCAGATGATTGCAAATACCAAAACTATCCCAGACATAACCAGCGTTAGCCTCTAAAATATTATTCGCAACAAGGTTTAATTGACTGTTTCGGTGTGGTACCACATTACTACGTGGTCCAAGCTAGAAAAAGGCCAGGATCTGGTCAACAAGTATGCGAAAAATGCGAAAGTACGAGCCAGATGAGGGCAAATCCCAGAAATAGCCGCGATATATCCGGCGTTATCCTCTAAAATATTAATCGGAACTAGAATTAATTGACTGTTTCAGTGTGGTACAACTTTACTACGTGGTCCAAGCCAGAAGAAGGCTAGGATCTGGCTTACAAGTATGCGAAAAATGCGAAAGTACGAGCCAGATGTGGACAAATCCCAGACGTACCCGAGACATAACCGGCGTTATCCTCTAAAATATTAATCGCAACCAGGCTTAATTGTCTGTTTCATTGTGGTACCACATTACTACGTGGTCCAAGCCGGAAAATCCCAGGATCTGGCCAACAAGTATGCGAAAAACGCGAAAGTATGTGCCAGATGATTGCAAATACCAAAACTATCCCAGACATAACCAGCTTTATCCTCTAAAATATTAATCGGAACTAGAATTAATTGACTGTTTCAGTGTGGTACCACTTTACTGCGTGGTCGAAGCCAGAAGAAGGCCAGGATCTGGCTTACAAGTATGCGAAAAATGCGAAAGTACGAGCCAGATGTGGACAAATCCCAGACCTACCCGAGACATAACCGGCGTTATCCTCTAAAATATTAATCCCAACCAGGCTTAATTGTCTGTTTCATTGTGGTACCACATTACTACGTGGTCCAAGCCGGAAAAAGCCCAGGATCTGGCCAACAAGTATGCGAAAAACGCGAAAGTATGTGCCAGATGATTGCAAATACCAGAACTAACCCAGACATAACCAGCGTTATCCTCTAAAATACTTATCGGAACCTGCTTCTATTGTCTGTTTCAGTGTGGTACCACATTACTAGGTGATCCAAACCAGAAAAGGGCCAGGATCTGGCCAACAAGTGTGCGAAAAACGCGAAACTATGAGCCAGATGATTGCAAATACCAGACCTAACCCAGACATAACCGGCGTTATCCTCTAAAATATTAATCAGACCCAGGTTAAATTGACTATTTCAGTGTGGTACCACTTTACTACGTGGTGCAAGCCAGAAAAAGGCCAGGATCTGGCCAACAAGTATGCGAAAAATGCGAAGGTACGAGCCAGATGAGGGCAAATACCAGACCTAACCCAGACATAACCGGCGTTATCCTCTAAAATATTAATCGGACCCAGGTTTAATTGACTGTTTCAGTGTGGTACCACTTTACTACGTGGTCCAAGCCAGAAAAAGGCCAGGGTCTGGCCAACAAGTATGCGAAAAACGCGAAAGTACGTGCCAGATAAGGGCAAATCCCAGACCTAACCGAGACAGAACCGGCGTTATCCTCTAAAATATTAATCGCAACCAGGTTTAGTTGACTGTTTCAGTGTGGTCCCACATTACTACGTGATCCAAGCCAGAAAAAGCCCAGGATCAGGCCAACAAGTATGCGAAAAACTCGTATGTATGTGCCAGATGATGGCAAAAACCAGAACTAACCCAGACATAACCAGCGTTATCCTCTAAAATACTTATCGGAACCAGCTTCTATTGTCTGTTTCAGTGTGGTACCACATTACTAGGTGATCCAAACCAGAAAAGGGCCAGGATCTGGCCAACAAGTGTGCGAAAAACGCGAAACTATGAGCCAGATGATTGCAAATTCCAGAACTGACACTGACATAACCAGCGTTATCCTCTAAAATACTAATCGGAACCAGCTTTTATTGACAGTTTCAGTGTGGTACCACATTACTACGGGATCCAAACCAGAAAATACTCAGGATCTGGCCAGCAACTATGCGAAAAACGCGAAAGTACGAGCTAGATGAGCGCAAATACCAGACCTAACCCAGACATAACCGGCGTTATACTCAAAAATAGTTATCGCAACCAGGTTTAATTGACTGTTTCGGTGTGGCTCCGCACTACTACGTGATCCAAACCAGAAAAAGGCCAGGATGTGGCCAACAAGTATGCGAAAAATGCGAAGGTACGAGCCAGATGATGGCAAATACCAGACCTAACCCAGACATAACCGGCGTTATCCTCTAAAATATTAATCAGACCCCGGTTTAATTGACTATTTCAGTGTGGTACCACTTTACTACGTGGTGCAAGCCAGAAAAAGGCCAGGATCTGGCCAACAAGTATGCGAAAAATGCGAAAGTACGAGCCAGATGAGGGCAAATACCAGACATAACCAGCGTTATCCTCTAAAATACTTATCGGAACCAGCTTCTATTGACTGTTTCTGTGTGGTACCACATTGCTACGGGATCCAAAGCAGAAAAAATTCAGGATCTGGCCAAGAAGTATGCGAAAAATGCGAAAGTACGAGCCAGATGATGGCAAATACCAGACCTAACCGAGACATTACCGGCGTTATCCTCTAAGATGTTAATCGCAACCAGGTTTACTTGCCTGTTTCGGTGTGGAACCACATTACTACGTGATCCAAACCAGAAAAAACCCAGGATCTGACCAACAAGTATCAGAAAAACGAGAAAGTATGAGCCAGATGATTGCAAACACCAGAACTATCCCAGACATAACCAGCGTTATCCTCTAAAATATTATTCGCAACCTGATTTAATTGACTGTCTCGGTTTGGTACCACATTACTACGTGGTCCAAGCCAGAAAAAGGCCATGATCTGGCCAAAAAGTATGCGTAAAATGCGAAAGTACGAGCCAGATGAGGGCAAATCCTAGACCTAACCGAGACAGAACCGGCGTTATCCACTAAAATATTAATCGGACCCTGGTTTAATTGACTGTTTCAGTGTGGTACCACTTTACTACTTGGTCCAAGCCAGAAGGAGGCCAGGATCTGGCCAACAAGTATGCGAGAAATGCGAAAGTACAAGCCAGATGAGGGCAAATACCAGACCTAACCCAGACATAACCAGCGTTATCCTCTAAAATAGTTATCGCAACCAGGTTTAATTGACTGTTTCGGTGTGGCACCGCGTTACTACGTGATCCAAACCAGAAAAAGGCCAGGATCTGGCCAACAAGTATGCGAAAAATGCGAAGGTACGAGCCAGATGAGGGCAAATACCAGACCTAACCCAGACATAACCGGCGTTATCCTCTAAAATATTAATCGGAACCTGGTTTAATTGACTGTTTCAGTGTGGTACCACATTACTACGGGATCCAAACCAGAAAAAACCCAGGATCTGGCCAACAACTATGCGAAAAACGTGAGAGTATGAGCCAGATGAGGGCAAATCCCAGACCTAACCCAGACATAGCCGGCGTTATCCTCCAAAATAGTAATGGCAACCCGGTTTAATTGACTCTTTCGGTGCGGTACCGCGTTACTACGTGATCCAAACCAGAAAAAGGCCAGGATCTGGCCAACAAGTATGCGAAAAACGCGAAAGTATGTGCCAGATGATTGCAAATACCAAAACTATCCCAGACATAACCAGCGTTATCCTCTAAAATATTAATCGGAACTAGAATTAATTGACTGTTTCAGTGTGGCACAACTTTACTACGTGGTCCAAGCCAGAAGAAGGCCAGGATCTGGCTTACAAGTATGCGAAAAATGCGAAAGTACGAGCCAGATGTGGACAAATCCCAGACGTACCCGAGACATAACCGGCGTTATCCTCTAAAATATTAATCGCAACCAGGCTTAATTGTCTGTTTCATTGTGGTACCACATTACTACGTGGTCCAAGCCGGAAAAAGCCCAGGATCTGGCCAACAAGTATGCGAAAAACGCGAAAGTATGTGCCAGATGATTGCAAATACCAAAACTATCCCAGACATAACCAGCGTTATCCTCTAAAATATTAATCGGAACTAGAATTAATTGACTGTTTCAGTGTGGTACCACGTTACTGCGTGGTCGAAGCCAGAAGAAGGCCAGGATCTGGCTTACAAGTATGCGAAAAATGCGAAAGTACGAGCCAGATGTGGACAAATCCCAGACCTACCCGAGACATAACCGGCGTTATCCTCTAAAATATTAATCCCAACCAGGCTTAATTGTCTGTTTCATTGTGGTACCACATTACTACGTGGTCCAAGCCGGAAAAAGCCCAGGATCTGGCCAACAAGTATGCGAAAAACGCGAAAGTATGTGCCAGATGATTGCAAATACCAGAACTAACCCAGACATAACCAGCGTTATCCTCTAAAATACTTATCGGAACCTGCTTCTATTGTCTGTTTCAGTGTGGTACCACATTACTAGGTGATCCAAACCAGAAAAGGGCCAGGATCTGGCCAACAAGTGTGCGAAAAACGCGAAACTATGAGCCAGATGATTGCAAATACCAGACCTAACCCAGACATGACCGGCGTTATCCTCTAAAATATTAATCAGACCCAGGTTTAATTGACTATTTCAGTGTGGTACCACTTTACTACGTGGTGCAAGCCAGAAAAAGGCCAGGATCTGGCCAACAAGTATGCGAAAAATGCGAAGGTACGAGCCAGATGAGGGCAAATACCAGACCTAACCCAGACATAACCGGCGTTATCCTCTAAAATATTAATCGGACCCAGATTTAATTGACTGTTTCAGTGTGGTACCACTTTACTACGTGGTCCAAGCCAGAAAAAGGCCAGGGTCTGGCCAACAAGTATGCGAAAAACGCGAAAGTACGTGCCAGATAAGGGCAAATCCCAGACCTAACCGAGACAGAACCGGCGTTATCCTCTAAAATATTAATCGCAACCAGGTTTAGTTGACTGTTTCAGTGTGGTCCCACATTACTACGTGATCCAAGCCAGAAAAAGCCCAGGATCAGGCCAACAAGTATGCGAAAAACTCGTATGTATGTGCCAGATGATGGCAAAAACCAGAACTAACCCAGACATAACCAGCGTTATCCTCTAAAATACTTATCGGAACCAGCTTCTATTGTCTGTTTCAGTGTGGTACCACATTACTAGGTGATCCAAACCAGAAAAGGGCCAGGATCTGGCCAACAAGTGTGCGAAAAACGCGAAACTATGAGCCAGATGATTGCAAATACCAGAACTGACACAGACATAACCAGCGTTATCCTCTAAAATACTAATCGGAACCAGCTTTTATTGACAGTTTCAGTGTGGTACCACATTACTACGGGATCCAAACCAGAAAATACTCAGGATCTGGCCAGCAACTATGCGAAAAACGCGAAAGTACGAGCTAGATGAGCGCAAATACCAGACCTAACCCAGACATAACCGGCGTTATACTCAAAAATAGTTATCGCAACCAGGTTTAATTGACTGTTTCGGTGTGGCTCCGCACTACTACGTGATCCTAACCAGAAAAAGGCCAGGATGTGGCCAACAAGTATGCGAAAAATGCGAAAGTACGAGCCAGATGAGGGCAAATACCAGACCTAACCCAGACATAACCAGCGTTATCCTCTAAAATACTTATCGGAACCAGCTTCTATTGACTGTTTCTGTGTGGTACCACATTGCTACGGGATCCAAAGCAGAAAAAACTCAGGATCTGGCCAAGAAGTATGCGAAAAATGCGAAAGTACGAGCCAGATGATGGCAAATACCAGACCTAACCGAGACATTACCGGCGTTATCCTCTAAGATGTTAATCGCAACCAGGTTTACTTGCCTGTTTCGGTGTGGAACCACATTACTACGTGATCCAAACCAGAAAAAACCCAGGATCTGACCAACAAGTATCAGAAAAACGAGAAAGTATGAGCCAGATGATTGCAAACACCAGAACTATCCCAGACATAACCAGCGTTATTCTCTAAAATATTATTCGCAACCTGATTTAATTGACTGTCTCGGTTTGGTACCACATTACTACGTGGTCCAAGCCAGAAAAAGGCCATGATCTGGCCAAAAAGTATGCGTAAAATGCGAAAGTACGAGCCAGATGAGGGCAAATCCTAGACCTAACCGAGACAGAACCGGCGTTATCCACTAAAATATTAATCGGACCCTGGTTTAATTGACTGTTTCAGTGTGGTACCACTTTACTACTTGGTCCAAGCCAGAAGGAGGCCAGGATCTGGCCAACAAGTATGCGAAAAATGCGAAAGTACAAGCCAGATGAGGGCAAATACCAGACCTAACCCAGACATAACCAGCGTTATCCTCTAAAATAGTTATCGCAACCAGGTTTAATTGACTGTTTCGGTGTGGCACCGCGTTACTACGTGATCCAAACCAGAAAAAGGCCAGGATCTGGCCAACAAGTATGCGAAAAATGCGAAGGTACGAGCCAGATGAGGGCAAATACCAGACCTAACCCAGACATAACCGGCGTTATCCTCTAAAATATTAATCGGACCCTGGTTTAATTGACTGTTTCAGTGTGGTACCACTTTACTACTTGGTCCAAGCCAGAAGGAGGCCAGGATCTGGCCAACAAGTATGCGAAAAATGCGAAAGTACGAGCCAGATGAGGGTAAATACCAGACCTAACCCAGACATAACCGGCGTTATCCTCTAAAATATTAATCGGACCCAGGTTTAATTGACTGTTTCAGTGTGGTACCACATGACTACGGGATCCAAACCAGAAAAAACCCAGGATCTGGCCAACAAGTATGCGATAAACGCGAAAGTACGTGCCAGATAAGGGCAAATCCCAGACCTAACCGAGACAGAACCGGCGTTATCCTCTAAAATATTAATCGCAACCAGGTTTAGTTGACTGTTTCAGTGTGGCCCCACATTACTACGTGATCCAAACCAGAAAAAGCCCAGGATCAGGCCACCAAGTATGCGAAAAACTCGTATGTATGTGCCAGATGATGGCAAAAACCAGAACTAACCCAGACATAACCAGCGTTATCCTCTAAAATACTTATCGGAACCAGCTTCTATTGTCTGTTTCAGTGTGGTACCACATTACTAGGTGATCCAAACCAGAAAAGGGCCAGGATCTGGCCAACAAGTGTGCGAAAAACGCGAAACTATGAGCCAGATGATTGCAAATACCAGAACTGACACAGACATAACCAGCGTTATCCTCTAAAATACTAATCGGAACCAGCTTTTATTGACAGTTTCAGTGTGGTACCACATTACTACGGGATCCAAACCAGAATATACTCAAGATCTGGCCAACAACTATGCGAAAAACGCAAAAGTACGAGACAGATGACGGGAAATCCTAGAACTAACCGAGACATAACCGGCGTTATCCTCTAAAATATTTTTCGCAAATAGGTTTAATTGACTGCTTCAGTGTGGTACCACGTTACTACGTGATCCAAACCAGAAAAAGGCCAGGATCCGGCAAACAAGTATGCGGAAAACGCGAAAGAACGAGCCAGATGAGGACAAATCCCAGACCTACCCGAGACATAACCGGCGTTATCCTCTAAAATATTAATCGCATCCAGTTTAATTTACTGTTTCGGCGTGGCTCCGCGCTACTACGTGATCCAAACCAGAAAAAGGCCAGGATCTGGCCAACAAGTATGCGAAAAATGCGAAGGCACGAGCCAGATGATGGCAAATACCAGACCTAACCCAGACATAACCGACGTTATCCTTTAAAATATTAATCGCAGCCAGGTTTAGTTGACCGTTTCAGTGTGGAACCACATTACTACGGGATCCAAACCAGAAAAATCTCAGGATCTGGCCAGCAACTATGCGAAAAACGCGAAAGTACGAGCTAGATGAGCGCAAATACCAGACCTAACCCAGACATAACCGGCGTTATACACAAAAATAGATATCGCAACCAGGTTTAATTGACTGCTTCGGTGTGGCTCCGCGCGACTACGTGATCCAAACCAGAAAAAACCCAGGATCTGCCCAACAAGTATCAGAAAAACGAGAAAGTATGAGCCAGATGATTGCAAACACCAGAACTATCCCAGACATAACCAACGTTATCCTCTAAAATATTATTCGCAACCTGATTTAATTGACTGTTTCGGTTTGGTACCACATTACTACGTGGTCCAAGCCAGAAAAAGGCCATGATCTGGCCAAAAAGTATGCGTAAAATGCGAAAGTACGAGCCAGATGAGGGCAAATCCCAGACCTAACCGAGACATTACCGGCGTTATCCTCTAAAATATTAATCGCAACCAGGTTTAATTGACTCTTTCGAAGTGGAACCACATTACTACGGGATCCAAACCAGAAGAAACCCAGGATCTGGCCAACAAGTATGCGAAAAATGTGAAAGTATGTGCCAGATGATAGCAAATACCAGAACTAACCCAGACATAACCAGCGTTATCCTCTAAAATACTTATCGGAACCAGCTTCTATTAACTGTTTCAGTGTGGTACCACATTAGTACGGGATCCAAACGAGAAAAAACCCACGATTTCGGCAACAAATATGCGAAAAACGCGAAAGTACGAGCCAGATGAGGGCAAATCCTAGACCTAACCGAGACAGAACCGGCGCTATCCACTAAAATATTAATCGGACCCTGGTTTAATTGACTGTTTCAGTGTGGTACCACTTTACTACTTGGTCCAAGCCAGAAGGAGGCCAGGATCTGGCCAACAAGTATGCGAAAAATGCGAAAGTACAAGCCAGATGAGGGCAAATACCAGACCTAACCGAGACATAACCGGCGTTATCCTATAAAATATTAATCGCAACCAGGTTTAATTGACTGTTTCGGTGTGGAACCACATTACTACGGGATCCAAACCAGAAAAAACCCAGGATCTGCCCAACAAGTATCAGAAAAACGAGAAAGTATGAGACAGATGATTGCAAATACCTGAACTAACCCAGACATAACCAGCGTTATGCTCCAAAATATTAATCGCAAAAAGGTTTAGTTGACCGTTTCGGTGTGGTACCGCATTACTACGTGATCCAAACCAGAAATATCCCAGGATCTGGCCAACAACTATGCGAAAAACGCGAATGTATGAGCCAGATGATTGCCAATACCAGAACTATCCCAGACATAACCAGCGTTATCGTCTAAAATATTAATCGCAACCAGGTTTAATTGCCTGTTTCGGTGTGGTACCACATTACTACGTGGTCCAAGCCAGAAAAAGGCCAGGATCTGAACAACAAGTATGCGAAAAATGCGAAAGTACGAGCCAGATGGTTGCTAACACCAGAACTAACCCAAACGTAACCAGCGTTATCCTCCAAACTATTAATCGGAACCAGCTTTTATTGACTGTTTCAGTGTGATACCACAGTACTACGTGATCCAAACCAGAAAAAACCCATGATCTGCCCAACATATATGCGAAAGACGCGAAAGTATGAGCCAGATGATTGCAGATACCAGAACTAACCCAGACATAACCAGCGTTATCCTCCAAAATATTAATCGCAACCAGGTATAATTGACTGTTTCGGTGTGGTACCGCATTACTACGTGATCCAAACCGGAAAAAACCCGGGATCTGCCCAACAAGTATGCGAAGAATGCGAAAGTACGAGACAGATGAGGGCAAACACCAGACCTAACCGAGATGTAACCGGCGTTATCCTCTAAAATATTAAACGCAACAATGTTTAGTTGACTGTTTCGGCGTGGTACCGCATTACCGCGGGATCCAAACCAGAAATATCCCAGGATCTGGCCAACAAGTATGCGAAAAATACGAAAGTATGTGCCTGGTGATTGCAAATACCAGAACTAACCCAAACATAACCAGCGTTATCCTCCAAAATATTAATCGCAACCAGGTTTAATTGACAGTTTCGGTGTGGAACCACATAACGACGGGATCCAAACCACAAAAAACCCGAGATCTGGCCAACAAATAAGCGAAAAATGCGAAAGTACGAGTCAGATGAGGGCAAATCCCAGACCTAACCGAGACATTACCGGCGTTATCCTCTAAAATATTAATCGCAACCAGGTTTAATTGACTGTTTCGAAGTGGAACCACATTACTACGGGATCCAAACCAGAAGAAACCCAGGATCTGGCCAACAAGTATGCGAAAAATGTGAAAGTATGTGCCAGATGATAGCAAATACCAGAACTAACCCAGACATAACCAGCGTTATCCTCTAAAATACTTATCGGAACCAGCTTCTATTAACTGTTTCAGTGTGGTACCACATTAGTACGGGATCCAAACGAGAAAAAACCCACGATTTCGGCAACAAATATGCGAAAAACGCGAATGTACGAGCCAGATGAGGGCAAATACCAGACCTATCCCAGACATAACCGGCGTTATCCTCCAAAATAGTAATCGCAACCAGGTTTAATTGACTGTTTCAGTGTGGTACCACTTTACTACGTGATCCAAACTAGAAAAAGGCCAGGATCTGGCCAACAAGAATGCGAAAAATGCGAAAGTACGAGCCAGATGAGGGCAAATACCAGACCTAACCGAGACATTACCGGCATTATCCTATAATATATTAACCGCAACCAGGTTTAATTGCCTGTTTCAGTGTGGAACCACATTACTACGGGATCCAAACCTGAAAAAACCCAGGATCTGGCCAACAACTATGCGAAAAATGCGAAAGTACGTGCCAGATGAGGGCAAATACCAGACCTAACCCAGACATAACCGGCGTTATCCTCTAAAATATTAATCGCACCCAGGTTTAATTGACTGTTTCAGTGTGGTACCACTTTACTACGTGGTCCAAGCCAGAAAAAGGCCAGTGTCTGGCCTACAAGTATGCGAAAAATGCGAAAGTACGAGCCAGATGAGGGTAAATACCAGACCTAACCGAGACATAACCGGCGTTATCCTAGAAAATATTAATCGCAACCAGGTTTAATTGACTGTTTCGGTGTGGAACCACATTACTACGGCATCCAAACCAGAAAAAACCCAGGATCTGCCCAACAAGTATCAGAAAAACGAGAAAGTATGAGACAGATGATTGCAAATACCTGAACTAACCCAGACATAACCAGCGTTATCCTCCAAAATATTAATCGCAAAAAGGTTTAGTTGACCGTTTCGGTGTGGTACCGCATTACTACGTGATCCAAACCAGAAATATCCCAGGATCTGGCCAACAACTATGCGAAAAACGCGAATGTATGAGCCAGATGATTGCAAATACCAGAACTATCCCAGACATAACCAGCGTTATCCTCTAAAATATTAATCGCAACCAGGTTTAATTGCCTGTTTCGGTGTGGTACCACATTACTACGTGGTCCAAGCCAGAAAAAGGCCAGGATCTGAACAACAAGTATGCGAAAAATGCGAAAGTACGAGCCAGATGATTGCTAACACCAGAACTAACCCAAACGTAACCAGCGTTATCCTCCAAACTATTAATCGGAACCAGCTTTTATTGACTGTTTCAGTGTGATACCACAGTACTACGTGATCCAAACCAGAAAAAACCCATGATCTGCCCAACAAATATGCGAAAGACGCGAAAGTATGAGACAGATGATTGCAGATACCAGAACTAACCCGGACATAACCAGCGTTATCCTCCAAAATATTAATCGCAACCAGGTTTAATTGACTGTTTCGGTGTGGTACCGCATTACTACGTGATCCAAACCGGAAAAAACCCGGGATCTGCCCAACAAGTATGCGAAGAATGCGAAAGTACGAGACAGATGAGGGCAAATACCAGACCTAACCGAGACGTAACCGGCGTTATCCTCTAAAATATTAAACGCAACAATGTTTAGTTGACTGTTTCGGCGTGGTACCGCATTACCGCGGGATCCAAACCAGAAATATCCCAGGATCTGGCCAATAAGTATGCGAAAAATGCGAAAGTACGAGCCAGATGAGGGCAAATCCCAGACCTAGCCGAGACAGAACCGGCGTTATCCACTAAAATATTAATCGGAACCTGGTTTAATTGACTGTTTCAGTGTGGTACCACTTTACTACGTGGTCCAAGCCAGAAGAAGGCCAGGATCTGGCCAACAAGTATGCGAAAAATGCGAAAGTACGTGCCAGATGAGGGCAAATACCAGACCTAACCCAGACATAACCAGCGTTATCCTCTAAAATATTATTCGCAACCAGGGTTAATTGACTGTTTCGGTTTGGTACCACATTACTACGTGGTCCAAGCCAGAAAAAGGCCAGGATCTGAACAACAAGTATGCGAAAAATGCGAAAGTACGAGCCAGATGATTGCTAATACCAGAACTAACCCAAACGTAACCAGCGTTATCCTCCAAATTATTAATCGGAACCAGCTTTTATTGACTGTTTCAGTGTGATACCACAGTACTACGTGATCCAAACCAGAAAAAAACCATGATCTGCCCAACAAGTATGCGAAAAACGCGAAAGTATGAGCCAGATGATTGCAGATACCAGAACTAACCCAGACATAACCAGCGTTATCCTCCAAAATATTAATCGCAACCAGGTTTAATTGACTGTTTCGGTGTGGTACCGCATTACTACGTGATCCAAACCGGAAAAAACCCGGGATCTGCCCAACAAGTATGCGAAGAATGCGAAAGTATGAGCCAGATGATTGCTGATACCAGAACTAACCCAGACATAACCAGCGCTATCCTCCAAAATATTAATCGCAACCAGGTTTAATTGACTGTTTCGGTGTGGTACCGCATTACTACGGGATCCAAACCAGAAAAAACTCAGGATCTGGCCAAGAAGTATGCGAAAAATGCGAAAGTACGAGCCAGATGATGGCAAATACCAGACCTAACCGAGACATTACCGGCGTTATCCTCTAAAATGTTAATCGCAACCAGGTTTAATTGCCTGTTTCGGTGTGGAACCACATAACGACGGGATCCAAACCAGAAGAAACCCAGGATCTGGCCAACAAGTATGCGAAAAATGTGAAAGTATGTGCCAGATGATACCAAATACCAGAACTAACCCAGACATAACCAGCGTTATCCTCTAAAATACTTATCGGAACCAGCATCTATTAACTGTTTCAGTGTGGTACCACATTAGTACGGGATCCAAACGAGAAAAAACCCACGATCTGGCCAACAAATATGCGAAAAACGCGAAAGTATGAGCCAGAAGATTGCAAATACCGGAACTAACCCAGACATAACCAGCGTTATCCTCTAAAATATTATTCGCAACCAGGGTTAATTGACTGTTTCGGTGTGGTACCACATTACTACGTGGTCCAAGCCAGAAAAAGGCCAGGATCTGGTCAAAAAGTATGCGAAAAACGCGAAAGTATGAGCCAGATGATTGCAAATCCCAGACCTAACCCAAACGTAACCAGCGTTATACTCCAAACTATTAATCGGAACCAGCTTTTATTGACTGTTTCAGTGTGGTACCACAGTACTACGTGATCCAAACCAGAAAAAACCCAGGATCTGCCCAACAAGTATGCGAAAAACGCGAAAGTATGAGCCAGATGATTGCAGATACCAGAACTAACCCAGACATAACCAGCGTTATCCTCCAAAATATTAATCGCAACCTGGTTTAATTGACTGTTTCGGTGTGGAACCACATTACTACGTGATCCAAACCAGAAAAAACCCAGGATCTGCCCAACAAGTATGCGAAAAACGCGAAAGCATGAGCCAGATGATTGCAAATCCCAGACCTAACCTAGACATAACCGGGGTTATCCTCTAAAATATTAATCGCAACCAGGTTTAGCTGACAGTTTCGGTGTGGTACCACATTACTACGTGGTCCAAGCCGGAAAAAGGCCAGGATCTGGCCAACAAGTATGCGAAAAATCCCCTGAGGGGCTGCCAGCCTTTCAGCTGCAGTACGGGCTTAACGAACCCGGGGTATCCGAGTCATACACACACCGTAAGCCTCCTGTTGGTCGTCACAACGACCCATTCACAATTCCCTATTGGTTTTGTGAATGGTACGTGACGGCAGGAGGAACGGGGGTCTTGGCTTAACCGCCTGGGCCACGAGTATGGCGACTCTATAAAATCGCCCTCCAATCCTAAGCTATGGTGCGCGGCGATGGGATGCATGGTTGGGGGAGAAGGCCCAATCCCAAGCGACCACCTCCGGGGAACCTGCCGAAGCCCCGGAGTATTAGGCTTACCCGGGTAAGGCGGCTCTGCCCGGGTGGACCTTTATTTCCGACCATCTCGTGGGATTATTATGGACACAGAAAATAAAATGGGGATGGGGCGGGTTTTGTCGGCTGGGGAGGACGGAGACGGGGTTGGGGTTAGGGTGGCGGCGCTCGCGCCCCACTCAGCGCCAGGTCCGGCTTCGTAGAGGGTGGAGGAGGACGACGAGACGGCGTCGGTCTCGTCCTTCTCCTCCAGCACGAGCCACATAGGCTCTAAGAGGAAGAGGACGGGGCAGGCCGTCGTCGAGGTGGGCGGGGCGATGAGCCCGTCGGTGAGGGTGAGTTGCCTCAGGGACGAGGTGACAGAGGAGATATCGGAGAGGATCTCCTCGTCCCTGAGGCGGGTGGAGAAAGTCGCCGCTGCCTGCGCCTTTAAGGGGCAGAAAAGCGGTGGCGCGGAGGCCCTGAAGGCCGCGGCGGAGGAAATGAGGGAGGCTGCTCGGGCGCGGGAGCTCAGAGTGCGGAACGCCCGTCTGCAGCTCCTGTTGGAGGAGGAGCGACAGGGGAGGAGGAGGGCAGAGGCGCTGTGGAACAGCCCGGCCCTCCCTCCCATCCTACCTCCTCATCCACCGCCGCGTCCCTCGGCGGAGGTAAATAAGCGGAGTGCGGCGGCAGTGGTGCGGGGCACCGCGGGCCCCTCCACCCGCACTCCGCCCGTGAAGAAGTCCCCGTCCTCCTCAGAAGACGATCTTCTGAGGAGGATTGGGGACATGATTGATGGCAAGCTGGCCGCCTTCCGGGAAGAGCTCCTCGCCGGAAGAGCGGTCAGCAGGAAGGCGGTGCCTCCCCGACCTGTTCCGGTACAGTCGGGGAAGGCAAAGAAGGGCGGAGTGAAGGCTCCGCCCAGCGTTGCGGCACCAGGGCCCCGGGTCGCGACCCCCAAGGGGGGTGGTGTACCCGTGGTCGCGGTGGTCGCGTCCTCCACAGCACCCTCCCAAGGGGGGGGTGGCGTGGAGTGAGGTGGTGGGGCGGAAGGCGAAGCGGGCGGCGAGGAAGGCCTCGCAACCGCAGCCTCCGCCTCCGCCGCCGGCGGCCAAGGTAAAGGCCGCGAAGGTCGGGAAGGCACGACCAGGTCGTCCCCCAAAAACGGCAGCGGTGACGCTGACCGTTGCGCAGGGGGGCGACCTGACCCTCGCGGAGGCGATGCGGCTCGCCAGGGAGAATATCTCCCTGGAAGAGCTGGGCATCGCCTCCGTGAGGGCGAAGAGGGCCGTGACCGGGGGTCTCTTGCTGGAGATCCCCGGTGCAGAAGGCGGCGCGAAGGCGGATCGTCTCGCCCAGAGGCTCCGGGAGCAGCTGGGCGAGCGAGTTGTCCGGGTCGCCCGGCCCACGAAGCGCACGGAGATGCGCGTTTGTGGGCTGGACGACTCGGTCAGCGCACAGGATGTGTCCCGTGCCCTTGCGAGGGCGGGGGACTGTCCTGTGGAGGACCTGCGGATCGGAGAGATCCGCAGATCGCCCTCCGGCCTCGGGTCGGTGTGGGCCCGGTGCCCCCTCTCCGCCGCCCGTAAGGTGGCGGAATCCGGGAGGGTGTTGGTGGGGTGGGTTTCGGCGCGAGTGGAAATCCTCGCGCCGCGCCCGCTCCAGTGTCACCGCTGCCTCGAATTGGGGCACGTGAGGCAGTGGTGCACCTCGCCGGTGAACCGCAGCGGTCAGTGTTACCGCTGCGGTGCCAAAGAGCACCGTGCGAGCCAGTGCTCGGCGGCCCCGCACTGCCCGCTGTGTGCGGACATGGGGAGGCCAGCCGATCACAGGGTGGGGAGCAAGAAGTGCTCCCCCCCCCCTCCCGGAAGGAGAGGAAGAGGCGGGCTGCACCGGCTCCGGTGCCGAGGGCGGTGGCATCGTCCTCCATGGAGGTGGACGGTACTACGGAGACGGACGGCCGGGAGGAGGCTGGCGCGGCCATTAATTAATGCCGCCCCGCCTCCTCCTCCAGGCCAACCTCAACCACTGCCGCGCGGCACAGGACTTGATGTCCCAAGTCCTCGCGGAGTGGGGGGTTGGCCTGGCGGTCGCCGCCGAGCCGTACCGCGTCCCTGATCACCCTCATTGGGTGGGCGACGCGGACGGCTTGGTGGCGACGGTATGGGGAGGGGGCGACGGGTCCCCACCGTTCTCCTTGTTGGAGCGCGGTCGGGGATTCGTCGCCCTGGACTGGGGGGGAGTCGCTGTGGTGGGGTGCTACATTTCGCCCCGTAGCGGTCACGCTGCGTTCGAGCTGTACTTGGCCGAGGTCGCGGCATGCGTGCAGCGCTACGCGGCCCGGCCGGTGCTGGTCCTGGGGGATTTTAATGCCAAGTCGGTGGCTTGGGGATCCCCCAGGACCTCCGTTCGCGGCGGGATCCTGGGCGATTGGGCGGCGGGGCTCGACCTCCGGGTATTGAACCGGGGGTCGGAGCACACATGCGTGCGGCGATATGGGGGGTCCATCGTGGATGTTGGATTCGCGACCCCCAACGCCGTGCGCATGGTGTCGGGTTGGCACGTGGTCGCGGGGGCAGAGACACTCTCCGATCACCGGTACATCCGGATGGAGGTCTCTGCCGCCGCGAGTGCATCCCGACACGGCCGCCTGCGTGGCACCCCACCACGCCGCTGGGCGCTTCGGCGCCTGGACAAGGACGCCCTGATGGCAGCTGCCCTCGCTGCAACTTGGCCGCAGGGAGCGGCCGAGTTGCCGAGCATAGAGGAGGAGGTCGCCCGGCTCGGAGCATTGGTCGCGGGTATTTGCGACGCGGCGATGCCTCGGGTCGGGCGGGCTTCTCCTCGCCGGGCGGTGTACTGGTGGTCGGACGCGATCGCGGAGTTGCGAGTCGCGACTGTCCGCGCCCGACGCCAGTACACCCGCGCGCGCCGTCGTCAACGTACAGGCGACGGCGTGGCGCGAGCGAGGGCAGCTGATGACCTGTATGGAGCATACCGCGTGGCGCGAGTTGCTCTGCAGGTCGCCATCAAACGGGCCAAGACCCAGGCATGGAAGGAGCTCCTCCAGACCCTTGATGACGATCCATGGGGGCGACCATATAAGGTGGTGCTGAATAAGCTCCGCCCGTGGGCGCTCCCCGTCACCGAGGGTCTTGAACCCCGGCTGTTGGAGGACGTGGTCAATACACTCTTCCCAATTGGGGGAGGGGACCGCGTCCTCCGGCGGCGGCGGCTGTCCCAGTGGAGTGGACGGCCGAGCTGGGGGTCACGCAGGAGGAGCTGGCAGCGGCCATCAGACGGCTCGGGGTTCGTAACACGGCCCCGGGTCCGGATGGTGTGCCCGGCCGGGTTTGGGTCTTGACCCAGGGCGTCCTTGGGGCCGACCTCAGGCGGTTGTTCGACCGCTGCCTGAGGGACGGGCGATTCCCCCCCAGTTGGAAGGTGGCGAGAATGGTCCTCCTCCGGAAGGAGGGTCGGCCCGCGGAGTCTCCCTCCGCATACCGGCCCATTTGTCTCCTCGACGAGGTGGGCAAGCTCTTCGAGCGTGTGATTGCTGCCCGCCTCGTCGAGCACCTGTCGCGGGGTGATCCCGGGCTGGCCGACTGCCAGTTCGGTTTCCGGGGGGGCCGATCGACTATCGACGCGATAGGTCGTGTGGGGGCCCCCTCGGAGGCGGCCGTCTCCCGGGGAGGGTTGGCATTGGCAATATCCTTGGATATTGCCAATGCCTTTAACACCCTCCCCTGGAAAGAGATAAGGAGGGGACTCGAATATTATCGAGTCCCCCCTTGTCTCAAGGCGGTCGTCGGGGATTATCTCCGCGGCAGGTGGATCGAGTATCCGGGCCGGGATGGTGATATGCGGAGGGAGGTGTACTGCGGTGTTCCGCAGGGGTCGGTCCTCGGGCCACTCCTGTGGAACATCGCGTACGACTCGGTGTTGCGGGCTGGCCTCCCCGACGGCGTCAGCACGGTGTGTTATGCGGATGACACACTGGTGCTGGCCGTCGGGGCGCACTGGGGGAGGGCCATGCGTCGCGCGGAGGAGGGGTCGCAACGCGTCGTCGACCGGATCAGGGGGATGGGGATGACGGTGGCGGTCCATAAGACCGAGATGATTGCGTTTCATTCACCTCGGCAGGATCCGCCACCCCCTCTGATCCGGGTGGGTGGGGCTGATATCGAGGTGAAGCCCCAGATCAGGTATCTAGGGCTGATCCTCGATAGCCACTGGCGTTTCGAGGAGCATTTCCGCTGCCTGGTCCCCCGGTTGGAAAGGATGGTTGCGGCTCTGGGCCGGATCCTGCCCAACCTGGGGGGCCCGGCGGGCCGAGTTCGTCGCCTCTATGTGGCAATGGTCCAGTCGGTGGCCCTATACGGGGCCCCCGTCTGGGCGGACGACCTGGCTGCCTCCCGGCGCAGCATGACTATGCTGCGTCGGGTGCAGAGGCGCATGGCGCTCAGGGTCGTCCGCGGGTATCGGACCATGTCACATGAGGCGGCGACGGTTCTAGCGGGGATGCCGCCCATGGACCTGCTCGCGCGGTCGCACGCGGTGATGTACCGGCACCGCGTCGACCGTCGCGCGGGAGTGGGGGCGGTCCCGGGCGGGCAGGAACCTGCTTGGGGCGATTTGAAGCGCCAGGCCCGGCAGTCCGTGTTGCTCGCGTGGCAGGAGCGGCTGGCTCTGCCAACCGCGGGGCACCGGACTGTCGGGGCTGTTCGGCCACTCCAGAAGGAGTGGCTGGACAGAGGCCATGGCAGCCTCACCTACCGGCTGGCACAGGTATTTTCCGGGCATGGCAGCTTCGGAAGATACCTGTGCCGGATAGGGAAGGAGCCGACGGCGCGTTGCTGCCACTGCGACGCTGAGCAGGACACGGCGGATCATACCCTGGAGGTATGCCCCGCGTGGGAGGGGGAGCGCCGTGTCCTGGTCGGCGTCGTCGGGCGGGATGACTTGCTGCCGGGCGTGGTGCGCGCCATGCTCGGCAGCGAGGAGAAGTGGAGGGCCGTGGCCTCCTTCTGCGAGAACGTAATGTTGCAGAAGGAGGCCGCGGGGAGGGAGCGCGAGCTTCAGTGGCGCGCTGAAGCTCGCGCTCGTGCGGTGGCCCGAGGTCGTCGCCCGGTCGCGAGGCGTCGCGGGCGGCCGCCTCGGCGTGGCGGATAACCTAGGCTGGGAGGGGGGTCCTGAGGGGACCCTCCTCCCGCCAGGCGGCGCCGGGTCGGACCGGTTGGGGGTAGGAGTGCCTCCCCCTACCGGTCCGACGCAAGGGGAGGCACCCTCGGCGGTCTGGTGCGGCCATGAACGCCCGGCCGCCGAGGGGTGGAAACGGCGTCGCGGGCGGTTGCGAGTTGGGGCTCGCAGCCGCCACTAAACGCGGCCCCGGGACGGATAGCGGCGGGATGGAGTGGCCCCGTCCCGCCGCTATGAGGCAGTGTGTCTACTGGGGGGACCGATTGTCCCCCCGGGGGATGGGCGCGAAAGCGCGGGCACGGGGAGGATACCGGAAGAATGCTTCGAGCAATTCCCGGTAACCTCCCAAAGCGTGCCGAAGGGTCACCGTGGGGTTTTTAGTGGGTAGGTCCCGCGCCTGTCGTTGTACGGGCGCGGGGAATCCCACACACCCCTCCCACCTCTCTCCAAGGAGGTGGGAGGGAGTCTTTCGAAGATTTTCCCCACGACAAAAAAAAAAAAAAAAAAAAAAAAAAAAGTAATGTGTTACCACACCGAAACAGTCAATTATACCTGGTTACGATTAATATTTTAGAGGATAACGCCGGTTATGTCTCGGTTAGGTCTGGGATTTGGCCTCATCTGGCTCGTACTTTCGCATTTTTCGCATACTTGTTGGCCAAATCCTGGGCTTTTTCTGATTTGGATCACGTAGTAATGTGGTACCACACTGAAACAGTTAACTAAACCTGGTTGCAATTAATATTTTAGAGGATAACGCCGGTTATGTCTCGGTTAGGTCTGGGATTTGCCCTCATCTGGATCGTTCTTTCGCATTTTTCGCATACTTGTTGGCCAGATCCTGGGTTCTTTCTGGTTTGGATCCCGTAGTAATGTGTTTCCACAACGAAACAGTCAATTAAACCTGGTTGCGATTAATATTTTAGCGGATACCGCCGGTTATGTCTGGGATAGATCTGGGATTTTCCCTCATGTGGCTCGTACTTTCGCGTTTCTCGCATTCTTGTTGGCCCGATCCTGGGCTTTTTCTGGTTTGGATCACATAGTAATGTGGTACCACACTGAAACAGTCATTAAAAGTATGTTCCGATGCGTATTTTAGAGGATAACGCTGGTTATGTCAGGGTTAGTTCTGGTATTTGCAATCATCTGGATCATATATTCGCATTTTTCTCATCCTTGTTGGCCAGATCCTGGCCTTTCTCTGGTTTGGATCACGTAGTAATGCGGTACCACACCGAAACAGTCAATTAAACCTGGTCGCGATTAATATTTTAGGAGATAACGCCGGTTATGTCTGGGTTAGTTCTGGTATTTGCAATCATCTGGCTCATACTTTCGCATTTTTCGCATACTTGTTGGCCAGATCCTGGCCTCTTTCTGGTTTGGATCATCGTAGCAATGCGGTACCACACCGAAACAGTCAATTATACCTGGTTGCGATTAACATTTTAGGGGATAACGCCGGTTACGTGTCGGTTAGGTCTGGGATTTGTCCTCATCTGGCTCGTACTTTAACGTTTTTCGCATACTTGTTGGCCAGATCCTGGCCTTTTTCGGGTGTGGATCACGTAGTAATGTGGTACCACACTGAAACAGTCAATAGAAGCTGGTTCCGATCAGTACTTTAGAGGATAACGCTGGTTATGTCGGGGTTAGTTCTGGTATTTGCCCTCATCTGGCGCGTACTTTCGCAATTTTCGCATTCTTGTTGGCCAGATCCTGGCCTTTTTCTGGCCTGGACCACGTAGTAATGTAGTACCACACTGAAACAGTCAATTAAACCTGGTTGCGAATAATATTTTAGAGGATAACGCTGGTTATGCCTGGGATAGTTCTGGTATTAGCAATCATCTGGCTCATACTTTCGCATTTTTCTCATAGTTGTTGGCCAGATCCTGGGTTTTATCTGGTTTGGATCCCGTAGTAATGTGGTTCCACACGGAAACAGTCAATTAAACCCGGTTTGCGATTAATATTTTAGAGGATAACGCCGGTTATGTCTGTGTTAAGTCTGGTATTTGCCCTCCTCTGGCTCGTACTATCGCATTTTTCGAATACTTGTCGGCCAGATCCTGGGTTTTTTCTGGTTTGGATCCCGTAGTAATGTGGTTCCACACGGAAACAGTCAATTAAACCCGGTTGCGATTAATATTTTAGAGGATAACGCCGGTTATGTCTGTGTTAAGTCTGGTATTTGCCCTCCTCTGGCTGGTACTATCGCATTTTTCGCATTCTTGTTGGCCCGATCCTGGGATGTTTCTGGTTTGGATCACGTAGTAATGTGTTACCACACTGAAACAGTCATTAAAAGCATGTTCCCATTCGTATTTTAGAGGATAACGCTGGTTATGTCAGGGTTAGTTCTGGTATTTGCAATCATCTTGCTCATACTTTCGCATTTTTCTCATCCTTGTTGGCCAGATCCTGGCCTTTCTCTGGTTTGGATCACGTAGTAATGCGGTACCACACCGAAACAGTCAATTAAACCTGGTTGCGATTAATATTTTACAGGATAACGCCGGTTATGTCTCGGTTTGGTCTCGGATTTGCCCTCATCTGGCTCGTACTTTCGCATTTTTCGCATACTTGTTAGCCAGATCCTGGGCTTTATCTGGTTTGGATCACGTAGTAATGCGTTACCACACCGAAACAGTCAAATAAACCTGGTTGCGATTAATATTTTAGAGGATAACGCCGGTTATGTCTCGGTTAGGTCTGGGATTTGCCCTCATCTGGCTCGTACTTTCGCATTTTTCTCATAGTTGTTGGCCAGATCCTGGGTTTTTTCTGGTTTGGATCCCGTAGTAATGTGGTTCCACACGGAAACAGTGAATTAAACTCGGTTGCGATTACTATTTTAGAGGATAACGCCGGTTATGTCTGTGTTAAGTCTGGTATTTGCCCTCCTCTGGCTCGTACTATCGCATTTTTCGAATACTTGTCGGCCAGATCCTGAGTTTTTTCTGGTTTGGATCCCGTAGTAACGTGGTTCCACACCGAAACAGTCAATTAAACCAGGTTGCGATTAATATTTTAGGGGATAACGCCGGTTACATCTCGGTTAGGTCTGGGATTTTCCCTCACCTGGTTCGTACTTTCGCATTTTTCTCATCCTTGTTGGCCCGATCCTGGGATGTTTCTGGTTTGGATCACGTAGTAATGTGTTACCACACTGAAACAGTCATTAAAAGCATGTTCCCATTCGTATTTTAGAGGATAACGCTGGTTATGTCAGGGTTAGTTCTGGTATTTGCAATCATCTTGCTCATACTTTCGCATTTTTCTCATCCTTGTTGGCCAGATCCTGGGTTATTTCTGGTTTGGATCATCGTAGCAATGCGGTACCACACCGAAACAGTCAATTATACCTGGTTGCGATTAATATTTTAGGGGATAACGCCGGTTACGTCTCGGTTAGGTCTGGGATTTGTCCTCATCTGGCTCGTACTTTAACGTTTTTCGCATACTTGTTGGCCAGATCCTGGCCTTTTTCGGGTGTGGATCACGTAGTAATGTGGTACCACACTGAAACAGTCAATAGAAGCTGGTTCCGATCAGTACTTTAGAGGATAACGCTGGTTATGTCTGGGTTAGTTCTGGTATTTGCCCTCATCTGGCGCGTACTTTCGCAATTTTCGCATTCTTGTTGGCCAGATCCTGGCCTTTTTCTGGCCTGGACCACGTAGTAATGTGGTACCACACCGAAACAGTCAATTAAACCTGGTTGCGAATAATATTTTAGAGGATAACGCTGGTTATGCCTGGGATAGTTCTGGTATTTGCAATCATCTGGCTCATACTTTCGCGTTTTTCTCATAGTTGTTGGCCAGATCCTGGGTTTTTTCTGGTTTGGATCCCGTAGTAATGTGGTTCCACACGGAAACAGTCAATTAAACCCGGTTGCGATTAATATTTTAGAGGATAACGCCGGTTATGTCTGTGTTAAGTCTGGTATTTGCCCTCCTCTGGCTGGTACTATCGCATTTTTCGCATTCTTGTTGGCCCGATCCTGGGATGTTTCTGGTTTGGATCACGTAGTAATGTGTTACCACACTGAAACAGTCATTAAAAGCATGTTCCCATTCGTATTTTAGAGGATAACGCTGGTTATGTCAGGGTTAGTTCTGGTATTTGCAATCATCTTGCTCATACTTTCGCATTTTTCTCATCCTTGTTGGCCAGATCCTGGCCTTTCTCTGGTTTGGATCACGTAGTAATGCGGTACCACACCGAAACAGTCAATTAAACCTGGTTGCGATTAATATTTTAGAGGATAACGCTGGTTATGTCTGGGTTAGTTCTAGTATTTGCAATCATCTGGCTCATACTTTAGCATTTTTCGCATACCTGTTGGCCAGATCCTGGGTTTTCTCTGGTTTGGATCCCGTAGTAATGTGGTTCCACACCGAAACGGTCAAACCTGGTTGCGATTAATATTTTACAGGATAACGCCGGTTATGTCTCGGTTTGGTCTCGGATTTGCCCTCATCTGGCTCGTACTTTCGCATTTTTCGCATACTTGTTAGCCAGATCCTGGGCTTTATCTGGTTTGGATCACGTAGTAATGCGTTACCACACCGAAACAGTCAAATAAACCTGGTTGCGATTAATATTTTAGAGGATAACGCCGGTTATGTCTCGGTTAGGTCTGGGATTTGCCCTCATCTGGCTCGTACTTTCGCATTTTTCGCATACTTGTTGGCCAAATCCTGGGCTTTTTCTGATTTGGATCACGTAGTAATGTGGTACCACACTGAAACAGTTAACTAAACCTGGTTGCAATTAATATTTTAGAGGATAACGCCGGTTATGTCTCGGTTAGGTCTGGGATTTGCCCTCATCTGGATCGTTCTTTCGCATTTTTCGCATACTTGTTGGCCAGATCCTGGGTTCTTTCTGGTTTGGATCCCGTAGTAATGTGGTTCCACAACGAAACAGTCAATTAAACCTGGTTGCGATTAATATTTTAGCGGATAACGCCGGTTATGTCTGGGATAGGTCTGGGATTTTCCCTCATGTGGCTCGTACTTTCGCGTTTCTCGCATTCTTGTTGGCCCGATCCTGGGATTTTTCTGGTTTGGATCTCGTAGTAATGTGTTACCACACCGAAACAGTCAATTATACCTGGTTGCGATAAATATTTTAGGGGATAACGCCGGTTACGTCTCGGTTAGGTCTGGGATTTTCCCTCATCTGGCTCGTACTTTCGCATTTTTCGGATTCTTGTTGGCCCGATCCTGGGCTTTTTCTGGTTTGGATCACGTAGTAATGTGGTACCACACTGAAACAGTCATTAAAAGTATGTTCCGATGCGTATTTTAGAGGATAACGCTGGTTATGTCAGGGATAGTTCTGGTATTTGCAATCATCTCGATCATATATTCGCATTTTTCTCATCCTTGTTGGCCAGATCCTGGCCTTTTTCTGGCCTGGACCACGTAGTAATGTGGTACCACACCGAAACAGTCAATTAAACCTGGTTGCGAATAATATTTTAGAGGATAACGCTGGTTATGCCTGGGATAGTTCTGGTATTTGCAATCATCTGGCTCATACTTTCGCGTTTTTCTCATAGTTGTTGGCCAGATCCTGGGTTTTTTCTGGTTTGGATCATCGTAGCAATGCGGTACCACAGCGAAACAGTCAATTATACCTGGTTGCGATTAATATTTTAGGGGATAACGCTGTTTATGTCAGGCATAGTTCTGGTATTTGCAATCATCTGGCTCAAAATTTCGCATTTTTCGGATACTTGTTGGGCAGATCCTGGCCTGTTTCTGGTTTGGATCACGTAGTAATGCGGTACCACACCGAAACAGTCAATTAAACCTGGTTGCGATTAATATTTTAGAGGATAACGCCGGTTATGTCTCGGCTAGGTCTGGGATTTGCCCTCATCTGGATCGTACTTTCGCATTTTTCGCATACTTGTTGGCCAGATCCTGGGTTTTTTCTGGTTTGGATCCCGCAGTAATGTGGTTCCACAACGAAACAGTCAATTAAACCTGGTTGCGATTAATATTTTAGAGGATAACGCCGGTTATGTCTCGGTTAGGTCTGGGATTTGCCCTCATCTGGATCGTACTTTCGCATTTTTCGCATACTTGTTAGCCAGATCCTGGCCTCTTTCTGGTTTGGATCATCGTAGCAATGCGGTACCACACCGAAACAGTCAATTATACCTGGTTGCGATTAATATTTTAGGGGATAACGCCGGTTTTGTCTGGGTTAGGTCTGGTACTTGCCCCCATCTGGCTCGAACTTTCGCATTTTTCTCATACTTGTTGGCCAGATCCTGGGCTTTATCTGGTTTGGATCACGTAGTAATGAGGTTCCACACCGAAACAGTCAAACCTGGTTGCGATTAATATTTTACAGGATAACGCCGGTTATGTCTCGGTTTGGTCTCGGATTTGCCCTCATCTGGCTCGTACTTTCTCATTTTTCGCATACTTGTTAGCCAGATCCTGGGCTTTATCTGGTTTGGATCACGTAGTAATGCGTTACCACACCGAAACAGTCAAATAAACCTGGTTGCGATTAATATTTTAGAGGATAACGCCGGTTATGTCTCGGTTAGGTCTGGGATTTGCCCTCATCTGGCTCGTACTTTCGCATTTTTCGCATACTTGTTGGCCAAATCCTGGGCTTTTTCTGATTTGGATCACGTAGTAATGTGGTACCACACTGAAACAGTTAACTAAACCTGGTTGCAATTAATATTTTAGAGGATAACGCCGGTTATGTCTCGGTTAGGTCTGGGATTTGCCCTCATCTGGATCGTTCTTTCGCATTTTTCGCATACTTGTTGGCCAGATCCTGGGTTCTTTCTGGTTTGGATCCCGTAGTAATGTGGTTCCACAACGAAACAGTCAATTAAACCTGGTTGCGATTAATATTTTAGCGGATAACGCCGGTTATGTCTGGGATAGGTCTGGGATTTTCCCTCATGTGGCTCGTACTTTCGCGTTTCTCGCATTCTTGTTGGCCCGATCCTGGGATTTTTCTGGTTTGGATCTCGTAGTAATGTGTTACCACACCGAAACAGTCAATTATACCTGGTTGCGATAAATATTTTAGGGGATAACGCCGGTTACGTCTCGGTTAGGTCTGGGATTTTCCCTCATATGGCTCGTACTTTCGCATTTTTCGGATTCTTGTTGGCCCGATCCTGGGCTTTTTCTGGTTTGGATCACGTAGTAATGTGGTACCACACTGAAACAGTCATTAAAAGTATGTTCCGATGCGTATTTTAGAGGATAACGCTGGTTATGTCAGGGATAGTTCTGGTATTTGCAATCATCTCGATCATATATTCGCATTTTTCTCATCCTTGTTGGCCAGATCCTGGCCTTTTTCTGGCCTGGACCACGTAGTAATGTGGTACCACACCGAAACAGTCAATTAAACCTGGTTGCGAATAATATTTTAGAGGATAACGCTGGTTATGCCTGGGATAGTTCTGGTATTTGCAATCATCTGGCTCATACTTTCGCGTTTTTCTCATAGTTGTTGGCCAGATCCTGGGTTTTTTCTGGTTTGGATCATCGTAGCAATGCGGTACCACAGCGAAACAGTCAATTATACCTGGTTGCGATTAATATTTTAGGGGATAACGCTGTTTATGTCAGGCATAGTTCTGGTATTTGCAATCATCTGGCTCAAAATTTCGCATTTTTCGGATACTTGTTGGGCAGATCCTGGCCTGTTTCTGGTTTGGATCACGTAGTAATGCGGTACCACACCGAAACAGTCAATTAAACCTGGTTGCGATTAATATTTTAGAGGATAACGCCGGTTATGTCTCGGCTAGGTCTGGGATTTGCCCTCATCTGGATCGTACTTTCGCATTTTTCGCATACTTGTTGGCCAGATCCTGGGTTTTTTCTGGTTTGGATCCCGCAGTAATGTGGTTCCACAACGAAACAGTCAATTAAACCTGGTTGCGATTAATATTTTAGAGGATAACGCCGGTTATGTCTCGGTTAGGTCTGGGATTTGCCCTCATCTGGATCGTACTTTCGCATTTTTCGCATACTTGTTAGCCAGATCCTGGCCTCTTTCTGGTTTGGATCATCGTAGCAATGCGGTACCACACCGAAACAGTCAATTATACCTGGTTGCGATTAATATTTTAGGGGATAACGCCGGTTTTGTCTGGGTTAGGTCTGGTACTTGCCCCCATCTGGCTCGAACTTTCGCATTTTTCTCATACTTGTTGGCCAGATCCTGGGCTTTATCTGGTTTGGATCACGTAGTAATGAGGTTCCACACCGAAACAGTCAATTAAACTGGTTGCGATTAATATTTTAGAGGATAACGCCGGTTTTGTCTCGGCTAGGTCTGGGATTTGTCCTCATCTGACTCGTACTTTCACGTTTTTCGCATACATGTTGGCCAGATCCTGGCCTTTTTCTGGTTTGGATCACGTAGTAATGCAGTACCACACTGAAACAGTCCATTAAACCTGGTTGCGATTAATATTTTAGGGGATAACGCCGGTTATGTCTGTGTTAAGTCTGGTATTTGCCCTCCTCTGGCTCGTACTATCGCATTTTTCGAATACTTGTCGGCCAGATCCTGAGTTTTTTCTGGTTTGGATCCCGTAGTAACGTGGTTCCACACCGAAACAGTCAATTAAACCTGGTTGCGATTAATATTTTAGGGGATAACGCCGGTTACATCTCGGTTAGGTCTGGGATTTTCCCTCACCTGGTTCGTACTTTCGCATTTTTCGCATCCTTGTTGGCCCGATCCTGGGATGTTTCTGGTTTGGATCACGTAGTAATGTGTTACCACACTGAAACAGTCATTAAAAGCATGTTCCCATTCGTATTTTAGAGGATAACGCTGGTTATGTCAGGGTTAGTTCTGGTATTTGCAATCATCTTGCTCATACTTTCGCATTTTTCTCATCCTTGTTGGCCAGATCCTGGGTTATTTCTGGTTTGGATCATCGTAGCAATGCGGTACCACACCGAAACAGTCAATTATACCTGGTTGCGATTAATATTTTAGGGGATAACGCCGGTTACGTCTCGGTTAGGTCTGGGATTTGTCCTCATCTGGCTCGTACTTTAACGTTTTTCGCATACTTGTTGGCCAGATCCTGGCCTTTTTCGGGTGTGGATCACGTAGTAATGTGGTACCACACTGAAACAGTCAATAGAAGCTGGTTCCGATCAGTACTTTAGAGGATAACGCTGGTTATGTCTGGGTTAGTTCTGGTATTTGCCCTCATCTGGCGCGTACTTTCGCAATTTTCGCATTCTTGTTGGCCAGATCCTGGCCTTTTTCTGGCCTGGACCACGTAGTAATGTGGTACCACACCGAAACAGTCAATTAAACCTGGTTGCGAATAATATTTTAGAGGATAACGCTGGTTATGCCTGGGATAGTTCTGGTATTTGCAATCATCTGGCTCATACTTTCGCGTTTTTCTCATAGTTGTTGGCCAGATCCTGGGTTTTTTCTGGTTTGGATCCCGTAGTAATGTGGTTCCACACGGAAACAGTCAATTAAACCCGGTTGCGATTAATATTTTAGAGGATAACGCCGGTTATGTCTGTGTTAAGTCTGGTATTTGCCCTCCTCTGGCTGGTACTATCGCATTTTTCGCATTCTTGTTGGCCCGATCCTGGGATGTTTCTGGTTTGGATCTCGTAGTAATGTGTTACCACACTGAAACAGTCATTAAAAGCATGTTCCCATTCGTATTTTAGAGGATAACGCTGGTTATGTCAGGGTTAGTTCTGGTATTTGCAATCATCTTGCTCATACTTTCGCATTTTTCTCATCCTTGTTGGCCAGATCCTGGCCTTTCTCTGGTTTGGATCACGTAGTAATGCGGTACCACACCGAAACAGTCAATTAAACCTGGTTGCGATTAATATTTTAGAGGATAACGCTGGTTGTGTCTGGGTTAGTTCTAGTATTTGCAATCATCTGGCTCATACTTTAGCATTTTTCGCATACCTGTTGGCCAGATCCTGGGTTTTCTCTGGTTTGGATCCCGTAGTAATGTGGTTCCACACCGAAACGGTCAAACCTGGTTGCGATTAATATTTTACAGGATAACGCCGGTTATGTCTCGGTTTGGTCTCGGATTTGCCCTCATCTGGCTCGTACTTTCGCATTTTTCGCATACTTGTTAGCCAGATCCTGGGCTTTATCTGGTTTGGATCACGTAGTAATGCGTTACCACACCGAAACAGTCAAATAAACCTGGTTGCGATTAATATTTTAGAGGATAACGCCGGTTATGTCTCGGTTAGGTCTGGGATTTGCCCTCATCTGGCTCGTACTTTCGCATTTTTCGCATACTTGTTGGCCAAATCCTGGGCTTTTTCTGATTTGGATCACGTAGTAATGTGGTACCACACTGAAACAGTTAACTAAACCTGGTTGCAATTAATATTTTAGAGGATAACGCCGGTTATGTCTCGGTTAGGTCTGGGATTTGCCCTCATCTGGATCGTTCTTTCGCATTTTTCGCATACTTGTTGGCCAGATCCTGGGTTCTTTCTGGTTTGGATCCCGTAGTAATGTGGTTCCACAACGAAACAGTCAATTAAACCTGGTTGCGATTAATATTTTAGCGGATAACGCCGGTTATGTCTGGGATAGGTCTGGGATTTTCCCTCATGTGGCTCGTACTTTCGCGTTTCTCGCATTCTTGTTGGCCCGATCCTGGGATTTTTCTGGTTTGGATCTCGTAGTAATGTGTTACCACACCGAAACAGTCAATTATACCTGGTTGCGATAAATATTTTAGGGGATAACGCCGGTTACGTCTCGGTTAGGTCTGGGATTTTCCCTCATCTGGCTCGTACTTTCGCATTTTTCGGATTCTTGTTGGCCCGATCCTGGGCTTTTTCTGGTTTGGATCACGTAGTAATGTGGTACCACACTGAAACAGTCATTAAAAGTATGTTCCGATGCGTATTTTAGAGGATAACGCTGGTTATGTCAGGGATAGTTCTGGTATTTGCAATCATCTCGATCATATATTCGCATTTTTCTCATCCTTGTTGGCCAGATCCTGGCCTTTTTCTGGCCTGGACCACGTAGTAATGTGGTACCACACCGAAACAGTCAATTAAACCTGGTTGCGAATAATATTTTAGAGGATAACGCTGGTTATGCCTGGGATAGTTCTGGTATTTGCAATCATCTGGCTCATACTTTCGCGTTTTTCTCATAGTTGTTGGCCAGATCCTGGGTTTTTTCTGGTTTGGATCATCGTAGCAATGCGGTACCACAGCGAAACAGTCAATTATACCTGGTTGCGATTAATATTTTAGGGGATAACGCTGTTTATGTCAGGCATAGTTCTGGTATTTGCAATCATCTGGCTCAAAATTTCGCATTTTTCGGATACTTGTTGGGCAGATCCTGGCCTGTTTCTGGTTTGGATCACGTAGTAATGCGGTACCACACCGAAACAGTCAATTAAACCTGGTTGCGATTAATATTTTAGAGGATAACGCCGGTTATGTCTCGGCTAGGTCTGGGATTTGCCCTCATCTGGATCGTACTTTCGCATTTTTCGCATACTTGTTGGCCAGATCCTGGGTTTTTTCTGGTTTGGATCCCGCAGTAATGTGGTTCCACAACGAAACAGTCAATTAAACCTGGTTGCGATTAATATTTTAGAGGATAACGCCGGTTATGTCTCGGTTAGGTCTGGGATTTGCCCTCATCTGGATCGTACTTTCGCATTTTTCGCATACTTGTTAGCCAGATCCTGGCCTCTTTCTGGTTTGGATCATCGTAGCAATGCGGTACCACACCGAAACAGTCAATTATACCTGGTTGCGATTAATATTTTAGGGGATAACGCCGGTTTTGTCTGGGTTAGGTCTGGTACTTGCCCCCATCTGGCTCGAACTTTCGCATTTTTCTCATACTTGTTGGCCAGATCCTGGGCTTTATCTGGTTTGGATCACGTAGTAATGAGGTTCCACACCGAAACAGTCAATTAAACTGGTTGCGATTAATATTTTAGAGGATAACGCCGGTTTTGTCTCGGCTAGGTCTGGGATTTGTCCTCATCTGACTCGTACTTTCACGTTTTTCGCATACATGTTGGCCAGATCCTGGCCTTTTTCTGGTTTGGATCACGTAGTAATGCAGTACCACACTGAAACAGTCAATTAAACCTGGTTGCGATTAATATTTTAGGGGATAACGCCGGTTACGTCTCGGTTAGGTCTGGGATTTTCCCTCATCTGGCTCGTACTTTCGCATTTTTCGCATACTTGTTGGCCAGATCCTGGGTTTTTTCTGGTTTGGATCCCGCAGTAATGTGGTTCCACAACGAAACAGTCAATTAAACCTGGTTGCGATTAATATTTTAGAGGATAACGACGGTTATGTCTCGGTTTGGTCTGGGATTTGCCCTCATCTGGTTCGTACTTTCGCATTTTGCGCATACTTGTTGGCCAGATCCTGGGTTTTTTCTGGTTTGGATCCCGCAGTAATGTGGTTCCACAACGAAACAGTCAATTAAACCTGGTTGCGATTAATATTTTAGAAGATAACGCCGGTTATGTCTCGGTTAGGTCTGGTATTTGCCCTCATCTGGCTGGGACTTTCACATTTTTCGCATACTTGTTGGACAGACCCTGGCCCTTTTCTGGTTTGGATCACGTAGTAGTGTGGTACCACACTGAAACAGTCAATAGAAGCTGGTTCCGAAATGTATTTTAGAGGATAACGCTGGTTATGTCTGGGTTAGTTCTGGTATTTGCTATCATCTGGCACATACTTCCGCGTTTTTCGCATACTTGTTGGCCAGATCCTGGGCTTTTTCTGGTTTGGATCACGTAGTAATGCGGTACCACACCGAAACAGTCAATTAAACTGGTTGCGATCAATATTTTAGAGGATAACGCCGGTGATGTTTCGGCTAGGTCTGGGATTTGTCCTCATCTGACTCGTACTTTCACGTTTTTCGCATTTTTGTTGGCCAGATCCTGGGTTTTTTCTGGTTTGGATCCCGTAGTAATGTGGTTCCACAACGAAACAGTCAAATAAACCTGGTTGAGATTAATATTTTAGAGGATAACGCCGGTTATGTCTCGGGTATGACTGGGATTTGTCCTCATCTGGCTCGTACTTTCACGTTTTTCGCATACTTGTTGGCCAGATCCTGGCCTTTTTCTGGTTTGGATCACGTAGTAATGTGGTTCCACAACGAAACAGTCAATTAAACCTGGTTGCGATCAATATTTTAGAGGATAACGCCGGTTATGTCTCGGTTAGGTCTGGGATTTGCCCCCATCTGGCTCGTACTTTCGCATTTTTCGCATACTTGTTGGCCAGATCATGGCCTTTTTCTGGTTTGGATCACGTAGTAATGTGGTACCGCACCGAAACATTCAATTAAACTGGTTGCGATTAATATTTTAGAGGATAACGCCGGTTATGTCTCGGTTTGGTCTGGGATTTGCCCTCATCTGGTTCGTACTTTCGCATTTTGCGCATACTTGTTGGCCAGATCCTGGCCTTTTCCTGGTCTGGATCACGTAGTAATGCAGTACCACACTGAAACAGTCAATTAAACCTGGTTGCGATTAATATTTTAGGGGATAACGCCGGTTACGTCTCGGTTAGGTCTGGGATTTTCCCTCATCTGGCTCATACTTTCGCATTTTTCGCATACTTGTTGGCCAGATCCTGGGCTTTTTCTGGTTTGGATCACGTAGTAATGTGGTTACACACCGAAACAGTCAATTAAACCTGGTTGCGATTAATATTTTAGAGGATAACGCCGGTTATGTCTCGGTTAGGTCTGGGATTTGCCCCCATCTGGCTCGTACTTTCGCATTTTTCGCATACTTGTTGGCCAGATCCTGGCCTTTTTCGGGTTTGGATCACGTAGTAATGTGGTACCACACTGAAACAGTCATTAAAAACATGTTCTGATTCGTATTTTAGAGGATAACGCTGTTTATGTCGGGCATAGTTCTGGTATTTGCAATCTTCTGGCTCATAATTTCGCATTTTTCGCATACTTGTTGGCCAGATCCTGGCCTTTTTCTGGTTTGGATCACGTAGTAATGTGGTTCCACAACGAAACAGTCAATTAAACCTGGTTGCGATCAATATTTTAGAGGATAACGCCGGTTATGTCTCGGTTAGGTCTGGGATTTGCCCCCATCTGGCTCGTACTTTCGCATTTTTCGCATACTTGTTGGCCAGATCATGGCCTTTTTCTGGTTTGGATCACGTAGTAATGTGGTACCGCACCGAAACAGTCAATTAAACTGGTTGCGATTAATATTTTAGAGGATAACGCCGGTTATGTCTCGGTTTGGTCTGGGATTTGCCCTCATCTGGTTCGTACTTTCGCATTTTGCGCATACTTGTTGGCCAGATCCTGGCCTTTTCCTGGTCTGGATCACGTAGTAATGCAGTACCACACTGAAACAGTCAATTAAACCTGGTTGCGATTAATATTTTAGGGGATAACGCCGGTTACGTCTCGGTTAGGTCTGGGATTTTCCCTCATCTGGCTCATACTTTCGCATTTTTCGCATACTTGTTGGCCAGATCCTGGGCTTTTTCTGGTTTGGATCACGTAGTAATGTGGTTACACACCGAAACAGTCAATTAAACCTGGTTGCGATTTATATTTTAGAGGATAACGCCGGTTATGTCTCGGTTAGGTCTGGGATTTGCCCCCATCTGGCTCGTACTTTCGCATTTTTCGCATACTTGTTGGCCAGATCCTGGGATTTTTCTGGTTTGGATCTCGTAGTAATGTGGTACCACACTGAAAGAGTCATTAAAAGTATGTTCCGATGCGTATTTTAGAGGATAACGCTGGTTATGTCAGGGATAGTTCTGGTATTTGCAATCATCTCGATCATATATTCGCATTTTTCTCATCCTTGTTGGCCAGATCCTGGCCTTTTTCTGGCCTGGACCACGTAGTAATGTGGTACCACACCGAAACAGTCAATTAAACCTGGTTGCGAATAATATTTTAGAGGATAACGCTGGTTATGCCTGGGATAGTTCTGGTATTTGCAATCATCTGGCTCATTCTTTCGCGTTTTTCTCATAGTTGTTGGCCAGATCCTGGGTTTTTTCTGGTTTGGATCATCGTAGCAATGCAGTACCACAGCGAAACAGTCAATTATACCTGGTTGCGATTAATATTTTAGGGGATAACGCTGTTTATGTCAGGCATAGTTCTGGTATTTGCAATCATCTGGCTCAAAATTTCGCATTTTTCGGATACTTGTTGGGCAGATCCTGGCCTGTTTCTGGTTTGGATCACGTAGTAATGCGGTACCACACCGAAACAGTCAATTAAACCTGGTTGCGATTAATATTTTAGAGGATAACGCCGGTTATGTCTCGGCTAGGTCTGGGATTTGCCCTCATCTGGATCGTACTTTCGCATTTTTCGCATACTTGTTGGCCAGATCCTGGGTTTTTTCTGGTTTGGATCCCGCAGTAATGTGATTCCACAACGAAACAGTCAATTAAACCTGGTTGCGATTAATATTTTAGAGGATAACGCCGGTTATGTCTGTGTTAAGTCTGGTATTTGCCCTCCTCTGGCTCGTACTATCGCATTTTTCGAATACTTGTCGGCCAGATCCTGGGTTTTTTCTGGTTTGGATCCCGTAGTAATGTGGTTCCACACGGAAACAGTCAATTAAACCCGGTTGCGATTAATATTTTAGAGGATAACGCCGGTTATGTCTGTGTTAAGTCTGGTATTTGCCCTCCTCTGGCTGGTACTATCGCATTTTTCGCATTCTTGTTGGCCCGATCCTGGGATGTTTCTGGTTTGGATCACGTAGTAATGTGTTACCACACTGAAACAGTCATTAAAAGCATGTTCCCATTCGTATTTTAGAGGATAACGCTGGTTATGTCAGGGTTAGTTCTGGTATTTGCAATCATCTTGCTCATACTTTCGCATTTTTCTCATCCTTGTTGGCCAGATCCTGGCCTTTCTCTGGTTTGGATCACGTAGTAATGCGGTACCACACCGAAGCAGTCAATTAAACCTGGTTGCGATTAATATTTTACAGGATAACGCCGGTTATGTCTGTGTTAAGTCTGGTATTTGCCCTCCTCTGGCTGGTACTATCGCATTTTTCGCATTCTTGTTGGCCCGATCCTGGGGTGTTTCTGGTTTGGATCACGTAGTAATGTGTTACCACACTGAAACAGTCATTAAAAGCATGTTCCCATTCGTATTTTAGAGGATAACGCTGGTTATGTCAGGGTTAGTTCTGGTATTTGCAATCATCTTGCTCATACTTTCGCATTTTTCTCATCCTTGTTGGCCAGATCCTGGCCTTTCTCTGGTTTGGATCACGTAGTAATGCGGTACCACACCGAAACAGTCAATTAAACCTGGTTGCGATTAATATTTTAGAGGATAACGCTGGTTATGGCTGGGTTAGTTCTAGTATTTGCAATCATCTGGCTCATACTTTAGCATTTTTCGCATACCTGTTGGCCAGATCCTGGGTTTTCTCTGGTTTGGATCCCGTAGTAATGTGGTTCCACACCGAAACGGTCAAACCTGGTTGCGATTAATATTTTACAGGATAACGCCGGTTATGTCTCGGTTTGGTCTCGGATTTGCCCTCATCTGGCTCGTACTTTCGCATTTTTCGCATACTTGTTAGCCAGATCCTGGGCTTTATCTGGTTTGGATCACGTAGTAATGCGTTACCACACCGAAACAGTCAAATAAACCTGGTTACGATTAATATTTTAGAGGATAACGCCGGTTATGTCTCGGTTAGGTCTGGGATTTGCCCTCATCTGGCTCGTACTTTCGCATTTTTCGCATACTTGTTGGCCAAATCCTGGGCTTTTTCTGATTTGGATCACGTAGTAATGTGGTACCACACTGAAACAGTTAACTAAACCTGGTTGCAATTAATATTTTAGAGGATAACGCCGGTTATGTCTCGGTTAGGTCTGGGATTTGCCCTCATCTGGATCGTTCTTTCGCATTTTTCGCATACTTGTTGGCCAGATCCTGGGTTCTTTCTGGTTTGGATCCCGTAGTAATGTGGTTCCACAACGAAACAGTCAATTAAACCTGGTTGCGATTAATATTTTAGCGGATAACGCCGGTTATGTCTGGGATAGGTCTGGGATTTTCCCTCATGTGGCTCGTACTTTCGCGTTTCTCGCATTCTTGTTGGCCCGATCCTGGGATTTTTCTGGTTTGGATCTCGTAGTAATGTGTTACCACACCGAAACAGTCAATTATACCTGGTTGCGATAAATATTTTAGGGGATAACGCCGGTTACGTCTCGGTTAGGTCTGGGATTTTCCCTCATCTGGCTCGTACTTTCGCATTTTTCGGATTCTTGTTGGCCCGATCCTGGGCTTTTTCTGGTTTGGATCACGTAGTAATGTGGTACCACACTGAAAGAGTCATTAAAAGTATGTTCCGATGCGTATTTTAGAGGATAACGCTGGTTATGTCAGGGATAGTTCTGGTATTTGCAATCATCTCGATCATATATTCGCATTTTTCTCATCCTTGTTGGCCAGATCCTGGCCTTTTTCTGGCCTGGACCACGTAGTAATGTGGTACCACACCGAAACAGTCAATTAAACCTGGTTGCGAATAATATTTTAGAGGATAACGCTGGTTATGCCTGGGATAGTTCTGGTATTTGCAATCATCTGGCTCATTCTTTCGCGTTTTTCTCATAGTTGTTGGCCAGATCCTGGGTTTTTTCTGGTTTGGATCATCGTAGCAATGCGGTACCACAGCGAAACAGTCAATTATACCTGGTTGCGATTAATATTTTAGGGGATAACGCTGTTTATGTCAGGCATAGTTCTGGTATTTGCAATCATCTGGCTCAAAATTTCGCATTTTTCGGATACTTGTTGGGCAGATCCTGGCCTGTTTCTGGTTTGGATCACGTAGTAATGCGGTACCACACCGAAACAGTCAATTAAACCTGGTTGCGATTAATATTTTAGAGGATAACGCCGGTTATGTCTCGGCTAGGTCTGGGATTTGCCCTCATCTGGATCGTACTTTCGCATTTTTCGCATACTTGTTGGCCAGATCCTGGGTTTTTTCTGGTTTGGATCCCGCAGTAATGTGGTTCCACAACGAAACAGTCAATTAAACCTGGTTGCGATTAATATTTTAGAGGATAACGCCGGTTATGTCTCGGTTAGGTCTGGGATTTGCCCTCATCTGGATCGTACTTTCGCATTTTTCGCATACTTGTTAGCCAGATCCTGGCCTCTTTCTGGTTTGGATCATCGTAGCAATGCGGTACCACACCGAAACAGTCAATAATACCTGGTTGCGATTAATATTTTAGGGGATAACGCCGGTTTTGTCTGGGTTAGGTCTGGTACTTGCCCCCATCTGGCTCGAACTTTCGCATTTTTCTCATACCTGTTGGCCAGATCCTGGGCTTTATCTGGTTTGGATCACGTAGTAATGAGGTTCCACACCGAAACAGTCAATTAAACTGGTTGCGATTAATATTTTAGAGGATAACGCCGGTTTTGTCTCGGCTAGGTCTGGGATTTGTCCTCATCTGACTCGTACTTTCACGTTTTTCGCATACATGTTGGCCAGATCCTGGCCTTTTTCTGGTTTGGATCACGTAGTAATGCAGTACCACACTGAAACAGTCAATTAAACCTGGTTGCGATTAATATTTTAGGGGATAACGCCGGTTACGTCTCGGTTAGGTCTGGGATTTTCCCTCATCTGGCTCGTACTTTCGCATTTTTCGCATACTTGTTGGCCAGATCCTGGGTTTTTTCTGGTTTGGATCCCGCAGTAATGTGGTTCCACAACGAAACAGTCAATTAAACCTGGTTGCGATTAATATTTTAGAGGATAACGACGGTTATGTCTCGGTTTGGTCTGGGATTTGCCCTCATCTGGTTCGTACTTTCGCATTTTGCGCATACTTGTTGGCCAGATCCTGGCCTTTTCCTGGTCTGGATCACGTAGTAATGCAGTACCACACTGAAACAGTCAATTAAACCTGGTTGCGATTAATATTTTAGGGGATAACGCCGGTTACGTCTCGGTTAGGTCTGGGATTTTCCCTCATCTGGCTCATACTTTCGCATTTTTCGCATACTTGTTGGCCAGATCCTGGGCTTTTTCTGGCTTGGATCACGTAGTAATGTGGTACCACACTGAAACAGTCAATTAAACCTGGTTGCGATTAATATTTTAGAGGATAACGCCGGTTATGTCTCGGTTAGGTCTGGGATTTGCCCCCATCTGGCTCGTACTTTCGCATTTTTCGCATACTTGTTGGCCAGATCCTGGGATTTTTCTGGTTTGGATCTCGTAGTAATGTGTTAACACACTGAAACAGTCATTAAAAGCATGTTCCGATAAGTATTTTAGAGGATAACGCTGGTTATGTCTGGGTTAGTTCTGGTATTTCCTATCATCTGGCACATACTTCCGCGTTTTTCGCATACTTGTTGGCCAGATCCTGTGCTTTTTCTGTTTTGGATCCCGTAGTAATGAGGTTACACACCGAAACAGTCAATTAAACCTGGTTGCGATTAATATTTTAGAGGATAACGCCGGTTATGTCTCGGTTAGGTCTGGGATTTGCCCCCATCTGGCTCGTACTTTCGCATTTTTCGCATACTTGTTGGCCAGATCATGGCCTTTTTCTGGTTTGGATCACGTACTAATGCGGTACAGCACCGAAACAGTCAATTAAACCTGGTTGCGATTAATATTTTAGAGGATAACGCCGGTTATGTCTCGGTTAGGTCTGGGATTTGCCCCCATCTGGCTCATACTTTCGCATTTTTCTCATCCTTGTTGGCCAGATCCTGGCCTTTCTCTGGTTTGGATCACGTAGTAATGCGGTACCACACCGAAACAGTCAATTAAACCTGGTTGCGATTAATATTTTATAGGATAACGCCGGTTATGTCTGGGTTAGTTCTGGTATTTGCAATCATCTGGCTCATACTTTCGCATTTTTCGCATTTTTGTTGGCCAGATCCTGAGTTTTTTCTGGTTTGGATCCCGTAGTAATGTGGTTCCACAACGAAACAGTCAAATAAACCTGGTTGAGATTAATATTTTAGAGGATAACGCCGGTTATGTCTCGGGCATGACTGGGATTTGTCCTCATCTGGCTCGTACTTTCACGTTTTTCGCATACTTGTTGGCCAGATCCTGGCCTTTTTCTGGTTTGGATCACGTAGTAATGTGGAACCACACTGAAACAGTCAATAGAAGCTGGTTCCGATCAGTATTTTAGAGGCTAACGCCGGTTATGTCTGGGTTAGGTCTTGTATTTGCCCTCATCTGGCACGTACTTTCGCATTTTTCGCATACTTGTTGGCCAGATCCTGGCCTTTTTCTGGTTTGGATCACGTAGTAATGCGGTACCACACCGAAACAGTCAATTAAACCTGGTTGCGATTAATATTTTAGAGGATAACGCCGGTAATGTCTCGGTTAGGTCTGGTATTTGCCCTCATCTGGCGCGTACTTTCGCATTTTTCGCATTCTTGTTGGCCAGATCCTGGCCTTTTTCTGGCTTGGACCACGTAGTAATGTGGTACCAAACCGAAACAGTCAATTAAATCTGGTTGCGAATAATATTTTAGAGGATAACGCTGGTTATGCCTGGGATAGTTCTGGTATTTGCAATTATCTGGCTCATACTTTCGCATTTTTCGCATTCTTGTTGGCCAGATCCTGGGTTTTTTCTGGTTTGGATCCCGTAGTAGTGTGGTTCCACAACGAAACAGTCAATTAAACCTGGTTGAGATTAATATTTTAGAGGATAACGCCGGTTATGTCTCGGGTAGGTCTGGGATTTGTCCTCATCTGGCTCGTACTTTCACGTTTTTCGCAAACTTGTTGGCCAGATCCTGGCCTTTTTCTGGTTTGGATCACGTAGTAATGTGGTACCACACTGAAACAGTCATTAAAAACATGTTCTGATTCGTATTTTAGAGGATAACGCTGTTTATGTCAGGCATAGTTCTGGTATTTGCAATCATCTGGCTCATAATTTCGCATTTTTCGCATACTTGTTGGCCAGATCCTGGCCTTTTTCTGGTTTGGATCACGTAGTAATGTGGTTCCACAACGAAACAGTCAATTAAACCTGGTTGCGATCAATATTTTAGAGGATAACGCCGGTTATGTCTCGGTTAGGTCTGGGATTTGCCCCCATCTGGCTCGTACTTTCGCATTTTTCGCATACTTGTTGGCCAGATCATGGCCTTTTTCTGGTTTGGATCACGTAGTAATGTGGTACCGCACCGAAACAGTCAATTAAACCTGGTTGCGATTAATATTTTAGAGGATAACGCCGGTTATGTCTCGGTTTGGTCTGGGATTTGCCCTCATCTGGTTCGTACTTTCGCATTTTGCGCATACTTGTTGGCCAGATCCTGGCCTTTTTCTGGTCTGGATCACGTAGTAATGCAGTACCACACTGAAACAGTCAATTAAACCTGGTTGCGATTAATATTTTAGGGGATAACGCCGGTTACGTCTCGGTTAGGTCTGGGATTTTCCCTCATCTGGCTCATACTTTCGCATTTTTCGCATACTTGTTGGCCAGATCCTGGGCTTTTTCTGGTTTGGATCACGTAGTAATGTGGTTACACACCGAAACAGTCAATTAAACCTGGTTGCGATTAATATTTTAGAGGATAACGCCGGTTATGTCTCGGTTAGGTCTGGGATTTGCCCCCATCTGGCTCGTACTTTCGCATTTTTCGCATACCTGTTGGCCAGATCCTGGGATTTTTCTGCTTTGGATCTCGTAGTAATGTGTTACCACACTGAAACAGTCATTAAAAGCATGTTCCGATAAGTATTTTAGAGGATAACGCTGGTTATGTCTGGGTTAGTTCTGGTATTTGCTATCATCTGGCACATACTTCCGCGTTTTTCGCATACTTGTTGGCCAGATCCTGTGCTTTTTCTGTTTTGCATCCCGTAGTAATGAGGTTCCACACCGAAACAGTCAATTAAACCTGGTTGCGATTAATATTTTAGAGGATAACGCCAGTTATGTCTCGGTTAGGTCTGGGATTTGCCCCCATCTGGCACGTACTTTCGCATTTTTCGCATACTTGTTGGCCAGATCATGGCCTTTTTCTGGTTTGGATCACGTAGTAATGCGGTACCGCACCGAAACAGTCAATTAAACCTGGTTGCGATTAATATTTTAGAGGATAACGCCGGTTATGTCTCGGTTTGGTCTGGGATTTGCCCTCATCTGGTTCGTACTTTCGCATTTTGCGCATACTTGTTGGCCAGATCCTGGCCTTTTTCTGGTCTGGATTACGTAGTAATGCAGTACCACACTGAAACAGTCAATTAAACCTGGTTGCGATTAATATTTTAGGGGATAACGCCGGTTATGTCTGGGTTAGTTCTGGTATTTCCTATCATCTGGCACATACTTCCGCGTTTTTCGCATACTTGTTGGCCAGATCCTGTGCTTTTTCTGGCTTGGACCACGTAGTAATGTGGTACCAAACCGAATCAGTCAATTAAACCTGGTTGCGATTAATATTTTAGAGGATAACGCCGGTTATGTCTCGGTTAGGTCTGGGATTTGCCCCCATCTGGCTCGTACTTTCGCATTTTTCGCATACATGTTGGCCAGATCATGGCCTTTTTCTGGTTTGGATCACGTACTAATGCGGTACAGCACCGAAACAGTCAATTAAACCTGGTTGCGATTAATATTTTAGAGGATATCGCCGGTTATGTCTCGGGTAGGTCTGGGATTTGTCCTCATCTGGCTCGTACTTTCACGTTTTTCGCATACTTGTTGGCCAGATCCTGGCCTTTTTCTGGTTTGGATCACGTAGTAATGTGGTACCACACTGAAACAGTCATTAAAAACATGTTCTGATTCGTATTTTAGAGGATAACGCTGTTTATGTCAGGCATAGTTCTGGTATTTGCAATCATCTGGCTCATAATTTCGCATTTTTCGCATACTTGTTGGCCAGATCCTGGCCTTTTTCTGGTTTGGATCACGTAGTAATGTGGTTCCACAACGAAACAGTCAATTAAACCTGGTTGCGATCAATATTTTAGAGGATAACGCCGGTTATGTCTCGGTTAGGTCTGGGATTTGCCCCCATCTGGCTCCTACTTTCGCATTTTTCGCATACTTGTTGGCCAGATCATGGCCTTTTTCTGGTTTGGATCACGTAGTAATGTGGTACCGCACCGAAACAGTCAATTAAACCTGGTTGCGATTAATATTTTAGAGGTTAACGCCGGTTATGTCTCGGTTTGGTCTGGGATTTGCCCTCATCTGGTTCGTACTTTCGCATTTTGCGCATACTTGTTGGCCAGATCCTGGCCTTTTTCTGGTCTGGATCACGTAGTAATGCAGTACCACACTGAAACAGTCAATTAAACCTGGTTGCGATTAATATTTTAGGGGATAACGCCGGTTACGTCTCGGTTAGGTCTGGGATTTTCCCTCATCTGGCTCATACTTTCGCATTTTTCGCATACTTGTTGGCCAGATCCTGGGCTTTTTCTGGTTTGGATCACGTAGTAATGTGGTTACACACCGAAACAGTCAATTAAACCTGGTTGCGATTAATATTTTAGAGGATAACGCCGGTTATGTCTCGGTTAGGTCTGGGATTTGCCCCCATCTGGCTCGTACTTTCGCGTTTCTCGCATTCTTGTTGGCCCGATCCTTGGATTTTTCTGGTTTGGATCTCGCAGTAATGTGTTACCACACTGAAACAGTCAATTAAACCTGGTTGCGATTAATATTTTAGGGGATAACGCCGGTTACGTCTCGGTTAGGTCTGGGATTTGCCCCCATCTGGCTCGTACTTTCGCATTTTTCGCATACTTGTTGGCCAGATCATGGCCTTTTTCTGGTTTGGATCACGTAGTAATGCGGTACAGCACCGAAACAGTCAATTAAACCTGGTTGCGATTAATATTTTAGAGGATAACGCCGGTTATGTCTCGGTTAGGTCTGGGATTTGCCCCCATCTGGCTCATACTTTCGCATTTTTCTCATCATTGTTGGCCAGATCCTGGCCTTTCTCTGGTTTGGATCACGTAGTAATGCGGTACCACACCGAAACAGTCAATTAAACCTGGTTGCGATTAATATTTTATAGGATAACGCCGGTTATGTCTGGGTTAGTTCTGGTATTTGCAATCATCTGGCTCATACTTTCGCATTTTTCGCATTTTTGTTGGCCAGATCCGGGGTTTTTTCTGGTTTGGATCCCGTAGTAATGTGGTTCCACAACGAAACAGTCATTAAAAACATGTTCTGATTCGTATTTTAGAGGATAACGCTGTTTATGTCAGGCATAGTTCTGGTATTTGCAATCATCTGGCTCATAATTTCGCATTTTTCGCATACTTGTTGGCCAGATCCTGGCCTTTTTCTGGTTTGGATCACGTAGTAATGTGGTTCCACAACGAAACAGTCAATTAAACCTGGTTGCGATCAATATTTTAGAGGATAACGCCGGTTATGTCTCGGCTAGGTCTGGGATTTGTCCTCATCTGACTCGTACTTTCACGTTTTTCGCATACTTGTTGGCCAGATCCTGGGCTTTATCTGGTTTGGATCACGTAGTAATGAGGTTCCACACCGAAACAGTCAATTAAACTGGTTGCGATCAATATTTTAGAGGATAACGCCGGTTATGTCTCGGCTAGGTCTGGGATTTGTCCTCATCTGACTCGTACATTCACGTTTTTCGCATACTTGTTGGCCAGATCCTGGCCTTTTTCTGGTTTGGATCACGTAGTAATGCGGTGCCACACTGAAACAGTCAATAGAAGCTGGTCCCGATCAGTATTTTAGAGGATAACGCTGGTTATGTCTGAGTCAGTTCTGGTATTTGCAAACATCTGGCTCATACTTTCGCATATTTCGCATACTTGTTGGCCAGATCATGGCCTTTTTCTGGCTTAGATCACGTAGTAATGCGGTACCACACCGAAACAGTCAATTAAACCTGGTTGCGATTAATATTTTAGAGGATAACGCCGGTTATGTCTCGGTTAGGTCTGGGATTTGCCCCCATCTGGCTCATACTTTCGCATTTTTCTCATCCTTGTTGGCCAGATCCTGGCCTTTCTCTGGTTTTGATCACGTAGTAATGCGGTACCACACCGAAACAGTCAATTAAACCTGGTTGCGATAAATATTTTATAGGATAACGCTGGTTATGTCTGGGTTAGTTCTGGTATTTGCTATCATCTGGCACATACTTCCGCGTTTTTCGCATACGTGTTGGCCAGATCCTGTGCTTTTTCTGTTTTGGATCCCGTAGTAATGAGGTTACACACCGAAACAGTCAATTAAACCTGGTTGCGATTAATATTTTAGAGGATAACGCCGGTTATGTCTCGGTTAGGTCTGGGATTTGCCCCCATCTGGCTCATACTTTCGCATTTTTCTCATCCTTGTTGGCCAGATCCTGGCCTTTCTCTGGTTTGGATCACGTAGTAATGCGGTACCACACCGAAACAGTCAATTAAACCTGGTTGCGATTAATATTTTATAGGATAACGCTGGTTATGTCTGGGTTAGTTCTGGTATTTGCTATCATCTGGCACGTACTTCCGCGTTTTTCGCATACTTGTTGGCCAGATCCTGGCCTTTTTCTGGTTTGGATCACGTAGTAATGTGGTACCACACTGAAACAGTCATTAAAAACATGTTCTGATTCGTATTTTAGAGGATAACGCTGTTTATGTCAGGCATAGTTCTGGTATTTGCAATCATCTGGCTCATAATTTCGCATTTTTCGCATACTTGTTGGCCAGATGCTGGCCTTTTCTGGTTTGGATCACGTAGTAATGTGGTTCCACAACAAAACAGTCATTAAATACATGTTCTGATTCGTATTTTAGAGGATAACGCTGTTTATGTCAGGCATAGTTCTGGTATTTGCAATCATCTGGCTCATTATTTCGCATTTTTCGCATACTTGTTGGCCAGATCCTGGCCTTTTTCTGGTTTGGATCACGTAGTAATGTGGTTCCACAACGAAACAGTCAATTAAACCTGGTTGCGATCAATATTTTAGAGGATAACGCCGGTTATGTCTCGGCTAGGTCTGGGATTTGTCCTCATCTGACTCGTACTTTCACGTTTTTCGCATACTTGTTGGCCAGATCCTGGGCTTTATCTGGTTTGGATCACGTAGTAATGAGGTTCCACACCGAAACAGTCAATTAAACTGGTTGCGATCAATATTTTAGAGGATAACGCCGGTTATGTCTCGGCTAGGTCTGGTATTTGCAAACATCTGGCTCATACTTTCGCATATTTCGCATACTTGTTGGCCAGATCATGGCCTTTTTCTGGTTTAGATCACGTAGTAATGCGGTACCACACCGAAACAGTCAATTAAACCTGGTTGCGATTAATATTTTAGAGGATAACGCCGGTTATGTCTCGGTTAGGTCTGGGATTTGCCCCCATCTGGCTCATACTTTCGCATTTTTCTCATCCTTGTTGGCCAGATCCTGGCCTTTCTCTGGTTTGGATCACGTAGTAATGCAGTACCACACTGAAACAGTCAATTAAACCTGGTTGCGATTAATATTTTAGGGGATAACGCCGGTTACATCTCGGTTAGGTCTGGGATTTTCCCTCATCTGGCTCATACTTTCGCATTTTTCGCATACTTGTTGGCCAGATCCTGGGCTTTTTCTGGTTTGGATCACGTAGTAATGTGGTACCACACTGAAACAGTCAATTAAACCTGGTTGCGATTAATATTTTAGAGGATAACGCCGGTTATGTCTGGGTTAGGTCTGGGATTTTCCCTCATGTGGCTCGTACTTTCGCGTTTCTCGCATTCTTGTTGGCCCGATCCTTGGATTTTTCTGGTTTGGATCTCGCAGTAATGTGTTACCACACTGAAACAGTCAATTAAACCTGGTTGCGATTAATATTTTAGGGGATAACGCCGGTTACGTCTCGGTTAGGTCTGGGATTTGCCCCCATCTGGCTCGTACTTTCGCATTTTTCGCATACTTGTTGGCCAGATCATGGCCTTTTTCTGGTTTGGATCACGTAGTAATGCGGTACAGCACCGAAACAGTCAATTAAACCTGGTTGCGATTAATATTTTAGAGGATAACGCCGGTTATGTCTCGGTTAGGTCTGGGATTTGCCCCCAACTGGCTCATACTTTCGCATTTTTCTCATCATTGTTGGCCAGATCCTGGCCTTTCTCTGGTTTGGATCACGTAGTAATGCGGTACCACACCGAAACAGTCAATTAAACCTGGTTGCGATTAATATTTTATAGGATAACGCCGGTTATGTCTGGGTTAGTTCTGGTATTTGCAATCATCTGGCTCATACTTTCGCATTTTTCGCATTTTTGTTGGCCAGATCCGGGGTTTTTTCTGGTTTGGATCCCGTAGTAATGTGGTTCCACAACGAAACAGTCATTAAAAACATGTTCTGATTCGTATTTTAGAGGATAACGCTGTTTATGTCAGGCATAGTTCTGGTATTTGCAATCATCTGGCTCATAATTTCGCATTTTTCGCATACTTGTTGGCCAGATCCTGGCCTTTTTCTGGTTTGGATCACGTAGTAATGTGGTTCCACAACGAAACAGTCAATTAAACCTGGTTGCGATCAATATTTTAGAGGATAACGCCGGTTATGTCTCGGCTAGGTCTGGGATTTGTCCTCATCTGACTCGTACTTTCACGTTTTTCGCATACTTGTTGGCCAGATCCTGGGCTTTATCTGGTTTGGATCACGTAGTAATGAGGTTCCACACCGAAACAGTCAATTAAACTGGTTGCGATCAATATTTTAGAGGATAACGCCGGTTATGTCTCGGCTAGGTCTGGGATTTGTCCTCATCTGACTCGTACTTTCACGTTTTTCGCATACTTGTTGGCCAGATCCTGGCCTTTTTCTGGTTTGGATCACGTAGTAATGCGGTGCCACACTGAAACAGTCAATAGAAGCTGGTCCCGATCAGTATTTTAGAGGATAACGCTGGTTATGTCTGAGTCAGTTCTGGTATTTGCAAACATCTGGCTCATACTTTCGCATATTTCGCATACTTGTTGGCCAGATCATGGCCTTTTTCTGGCTTAGATCACGTAGTAATGCGGTACCACACCGAAACAGTCAATTAAACCTGGTTGCGATTAATATTTTAGAGGATAACGCCGGTTATGTCTCGGTTAAGTCTGGGATTTGCCCCCATCTGGCTCATACTTTCGCATTTTTCTCATCCTTGTTGGCCAGATCCTGGCCTTTCTCTGGTTTGGATCACGTAGTAATGCGGTACCACACCGAAACAGTCAATTAAACCTGGTTGCGATTAATATTTTATAGGATAACGCTGGTTATGTCTGGGTTAGTTCTGGTATTTGCTATCATCTGGCACATACTTCCGCGTTTTTCGCATACGTGTTGGCCAGATCCTGTGCTTTTTCTGTTTTGGATCCCGTAGTAATGAGGTTACACACCGAAACAGTCAATTAAACCTGGTTGCGATTAATATTTTAGAGGATAACGCCGGTTATGTCTCGGTTAGGTCTGGGATTTGCCCCCATCTGGCTCATACTTTCGCATTTTTCTCATCCTTGTTGGCCAGATCCTGGCCTTTCTCTGGTTTGGATCACGTAGTAATGCGGTACCACACCGAAACAGTCAATTAAACCTGGTTGCGATTAATATTTTATAGGATAACGCTGGTTATGTCTGGGTTAGTTCTGGTATTTGCTATCATCTGGCACGTACTTCCGCGTTTTTCGCATACTTGTTGGCCAGATCCTGGCCTTTTTCTGGTTTGGATCACGTAGTAATGTGGTACCACACTGAAACAGTCATTAAAAACATGTTCTGATTCGTATTTTAGAGGATAACGCTGTTTATGTCAGGCATAGTTCTGGTATTTGCAATCATCTGGCTCTTAATTTCGCATTTTTCGCATACTTGTTGGCCAGATCCTGGCCTTTTTCTGGTTTGGATCACGTAGTAATGTGGTTCCACAACAAAACAGTCATTAAAAACATGTTCTGATTCGTATTTTAGAGGATAACGCTGTTTATGTCAGGCATAGTTCTGGTATTTGCAATCATCTGGCTCATTATTTCGCATTTTTCGCATACTTGTTGGCCAGATCCTGGCCTTTTTCTGGTTTGGATCACGTAGTAATGTGGTTCCACAACGAAACAGTCAATTAAACCTGGTTGCGATCAATATTTTAGAGGATAACGCCGGTTATGTCTCGGCTAGGTCTGGGATTTGTCCTCATCTGACTCGTACTTTCACGTTTTTCGCATACTTGTTGGCCAGATCATGGCCTTTTTCTGGTTTAGATCACGTAGTAATGCGGTACCACACCGAAACAGTCAATTAAACCTGGTTGCGATTAATATTTTAGAGGATAACGCCGGTTATGTCTCGGTTAGGTCTGGGATTTGCCCCCATCTGGCTCATACTTTCGCATTTTTCTCATCCTTGTTGGCCAGATCCTGGCCTTTCTCTGGTTTGGATCACGTAGTAATGCGGTACCACACCGAAACAGTCAATTAAACCTGGCTGCGATTAATATTTTATAGGATAACGCTGGTTATGTCTGGGTTAGTTCTGGTATTTGCTATCATCTGGCACATACTTCCGCGTTTTTCGCATACGTGTTGGCCAGATCCTGTGCTTTTTCTGTTTTGGATCCCGTAGTAATGAGGTTACACACCGAAAGAGTCAATTAAACCTGGTTGCGACTAATATTTTAGAGGATAACGCCGGTTATGTCTCGGTTAGGTCTGGGATTTGCCCCCATCTGGCTCATACTTTCGCATTTTTCTCATCCATGTTGGCCAGATCCTGGCCTTTCTCTGGTTTGGATCACGTAGTAATGCGGTACCACACCGAAACAGTCAATTAAACCTGGTTGCGATTAATATTTTATAGGATAACGCCGGTTATGTCTGGGTTAGTTCTGGTATTTGCAATCATCTGGCTCATACTTTCGCATTTTTCGCATTTTTGTTGGCCAGATCCTGGGTTTTTTCTGGTTTGGATCCCGTAGTAATGTGGTTCCACAACGAAACAGTCAAATAAACCTGGTTGAGATTAATATTTTGGAGGATAACGCCGGTTATGTCTCGGGTAGGACTGGGATTTGTCCTCATCTGGCTCGTACTTTCACGTTTTTCGCATACTTGTTGGCCAGATCCTGGCCTTTTTCTGGTTTGGATCACGTAGTAATGCGGTACCACACCGAAACAGTCAATTAAACCTGGTTGCGATTAATATTTTATAGGATAACGCCGGTTATGTCTGGGTTAGTTCTGGTATTTGCAATCATCTGGCTCATACTTTCGCATTTTTCGCATTTTTGTTGGCCAGATCCTGGGTTTTTTCTGGTTTGGATCCCGTAGTAATGTGGTTCCACAACGAAACAGTCAAATAAACCTGGTTGAGATTAATATTTTGGAGGATAACGCCGGTTATGTCTCGGGTAGGACTGGGATTTGTCCTCATCTGGCTCGTACTTTCACGTTTTTCGCATACTTGTTGGCCAGATCCTGGCCTTTTTCTGGTTTGGATCACGTAGTAATGTGGTACCACACTGAAACAGTCATTAAAAACATGTTCTGATTCGTATTTTAGAGGATAACGCTGTTTATGTCAGGCATAGTTCTGGTATTTGCAATCATCTGGCTCATAATTTCGCATTTTTCGCATACTTGTTGGCCAGATCCTGGCCTTTTTCTGGTATGGATCACGTAGTAATGTGGTTCCACAACGAAACAGTCAATTAAACCTGGTTGCGAATAATATTTTAGAGGATAACGCTGGTTATGCCTGGGATAGTTCTGGTATTTGCAATTATCTGACTCATACTTTCGCATTTTTCGCATTCTTGTTGGCCAGATCCTGGGTTTTTTCTGGTTTGGATCCCGTAGTAGTGTGGTTCCACAACGAAACAGTCAATTAAACCTGGTTGAGATTAATATTTTAGAGGATAACGCCGGTTATGTCTCGGGTAGGTCTGGGATTTGTCCTCATCTGGCTCGTACTTTCACGTTTTTCGCATACTTGTTGGCCAGATCCTGGCATTTTTCTGGTTTGGATCACGTAGTAATGTGGTACCACACTGAAACAGTCATTAAAAACATGTTCTGATTCGTATTTTAGAGGATAACGCTGTTTATGTCAGGCATAGTTCTGGAATTTGCAATCATCTGGCTCATAATTTCGCATTTTTCGCATACTTGTTGGCCAGATCCTGGACTTTTTCTGGTTTGGATCACGTTGTAATGTGGTTCCACACCGAAACAGTCAATTAAACCTGGTTGCGATTAATATTTTATAGGATAACGCCGGTTGTGTCTGGGTTAGTTCTGGTATTTGCAATCATCTGGCTCATACTTTCGCATTTTTCGCATTTTTGTTGGCCAGATCCTGGGTTTTTTCTGGTTTGGATCCCGTAGTAATGTGGTTCCACAACGAAACAGTCAAATAAACCTGGTTGAGATTAATATTTTGGAGGATAACGCCGGTTATGTCTCGGGTAGGACTGGGATTTGTCCTCATCTGGCTCGTACTTTCACGTTTTTCGCATACTTGTTGGCCAGATCCTGGCCTTTTTCTGGTTTGGATCACGTAGTAATGTGGAACCACACAGAAACAGTCAATAGAAGCTGGTTCCGATCAGTATTTTAGAGGATAACGCCGGTTATGTCTGGGTTAGGTCTTGTATTTGCCCTCATCTGGCACGTACTTTCGCATTTTTCGCATACTTGTTGGCCAGGTCCTGGCCTTTTTCTGGTTTGGATCACGTAGTAATGCGGTACCACACCGAAACAGTCAATTAAACCTGGTTGCGATTAATATTTTATAGGATAACGCCGGTAATGTCTCGGTTAGGTCTGGTATTTGCCCTCATCTGGCGCGTACTTTCGCATTTTTCGCATTCTTGTTGGCCAGATCCTGGCCTTTTTCTGGCTTGGACCACGTAGTAATGTGGTACCACACCGAAACAGTCAATTAAACCTGGTTGCGAATAATATTTTAGAGGATAACGCTGGTTATGCCTGGGATAGATCTGGTATTTGCAATTATCTGACTCATACTTTCGCATTTTTCGCATTCTTGTTGGCCAGATCCTGGGTTTTTTCTGGTTTGGATCCCGTAGTAGTGTGGTTCCACAACGAAACAGTCAATTAAACCTGGTTGAGATTAATATTTTAGAGGATAACGCCGGTTATGTCTCGGGTAGGTCTGGGATTTGTCCTCATCTGGCTCGTACTTTCACGTTTTTCGCATACTTGTTGGCCAGATCCTGGCCTTTTTCTGGTTTGGATCACGTAGTAATGTGGTACCACACTGAAACAGTCATTAAAAACATGTTCTGATTCGTATTTTAGAGGATAACGCTGTTTATGTCAGGCATAGTTCTGGTATTTGCAATCATCTGGCTCATAATTTCGCATTTTTCGCATACTTGTTGGCCAGATCCTGGACTTTTTCTGGTTTGGATCACGTTGTAATGTGGTTCCACAACGAAACAGTCAATTAAACCTGGTTGCGATTAATATTTTAGAGGATAACGCCGGTTATGTCTCGGTTAGGTCTGGGATTTACCCTCATCTGGATCGTACTTTCGCGTTTTTCGCATACTTGTTGGCCAGATCCTGGGCTTTATCTGGTTTGGATCACGTAGTAATGAGGTTCCACACCGAAACAGTCAATTAAACTGGTTGCGATCAATATTTTACAGGATAACGCCGGTTATGTCTCGGCTAGGTCCGGGATTTGTCCTCATCTGACTCGTACTTTCACGTTTTTCGCATACTTGTTGGCCAGATCCTGGCCTTTTTCTGGTTTGGATCACGTAGTAATGTGGAACCACACTGAAACAGTCAATAGAAGCTGGTTCCGATCAGTATTTTAGAGGCTAACGCCGGTTATGTCTGGGTTAGGTCTTGTATTTGCCCTCATCTGGCACGTACTTTCGCATTTTTCGCATACTTGTTGGCCAGATCCTGGCCTTTTTCTGGTTTGGATCACGTAGTAATGCGGTACCACACCGAAACAGTCAATTAAACGTGGTTGCGATTAATATTTTAGAGGATAACGCCGGTAATGTCTCGGTTAGGTCTGGTATTTGCCCTCATCTGGCGCGTACTTTCGCATTTTTCGCATTCGTGTTGGCCAGATCCTGGCCTTTTTCTGGCTTGGACCACGTAGTAATGTGGTACCACACCGAAACAGTCAATTAAACCTGGTTGCGAATAATATTTTAGAGGATAACGCTGGTTATGCCTGGGATAGTTCTGGTATTTGCAATTATCTGGCTCATACTTTCGCATTTTTCGCATTCTTGTTGGCCAGATCCTGGGTTTTTTCTGGTTTGGATCCCGTAGTAGTGTGGTTCCACAACGAAACAGTCAATTAAACCTGATTGAGATCAATATTTTAGAGGATAACGCCGGTAATGTCTCGGGTAGGTCTGGTATTTGCCCTCATCTGGCTCGTACTTTCACGTTTTTCGCATACTTGTTGGCCAGATCCTGGCCTTTTTCTGGTTTGGATCACGTAGTAATGTGGTACCACACTGAAACAGTCATTAAAAACATGTTCTGATTCGTATTTTAGAGGATAACGCTGTTTATGTCAGGCATAGTTCTGGTATTTGCAATCATCTGGCTCATAATTTCGCATTTTTCGCATACTTGTTGGCCAGATCCTGGCCTTTTTCTGGTTTGGATCACGTAGTAATGTGGTTCCACAACGAAACAGTCATTAAAAACATGTTCTGATTCGTATTTTAGAGGATAACGCTGTTTATGTCAGGCATAGTTCTGGTATTTGCAATCATCTGGCTCATAATTTCGCATTTTTCGCATACTTGTTGGCCAGATCCTGGCCTTTTTCTGGTATGGATCACGTAGTAATGTGGTTCCACAACGAAACAGTCAATTAAACCTGGTTGCGATCAATATTTTAGAGGATAACGCCGGTTATGTCTCGGCTAGGTCTGGGATTTGTCCTCATCTGACTCGTACTTTCACGTTTTTCGCATACTTGTTGGCCAGATCCTGGGCTTTATCTGGTTTGGATCACGTAGTAATGAGGTTCCACACCGAAACAGTCAATTAAACTGGTTGCGATCAATATTTTAGAGGATAACGCCGGTTATGTCTCGGCTAGGTCTGGGATTTGTCCTCATCTGACTCGTACTTTCACGTTTTTCGCATACTTGTTGGCCAGATCCTGGCCTTTTTCTGGTTTGGATCACGTAGTAATGCGGTGCCACACTGAAACAGTCAATAGAAGCTGGTCCCGATCAGTATTTTAGAGGATAACGCTGGTTATGTCTGAGTCAGTTCTGGTATTTGCAAACATCTGGCTCATACTTTCGCATATTTCGCATACTTGTTGGCCAGATCATGGCCTTTTTCTGGTTTAGATCACGTAGTAATGCGGTACCACACCGAAACAGTCAATTAAACCTGGTTGCGATTAATATTTTAGAGGATAACGCCGGTTATGTCTCGGTTAGGTCTGGGATTTGCCCCCATCTGGCTCATACTTTCGCATTTTTCTCATCCTTGTTGGCCAGATCCTGGCCTTTCTCTGGTTTGGATCACGTAGTAATGCGGTACCACACCGAAACAGTCAATTAAACCTGGTTGCGATTAATATTTTATAGGATAACGCCGGTTATGTCTGGGTTAGTTCTGGTATTTGCAATCATCTGGCTCATACTTTCGCATTTTTCGCATACTTGTTGGCCAGATCCTGGCCTTTTTCTGGTTTGGATCACGTAGTAATGTGGAACCACACAGAAACAGTCAATAGAAGCTGGTTCCGATCAGTATTTTAGAGGATAACGCCGGTTATGTCTGGGTTAGGTCTTGTATTTGCCCTCATCTGGCACGTACTTTCGCATTTTTCGCATACTTGTTGGCCAGGTCCTGGCCTTTTTCTGGTTTGGATCACGTAGTAATGCGGTACCACACCGAAACAGTCAATTAAACCTGGTTGCGATTAATATTTTATAGGATAACGCCGGTAATGTCTCGGTTAGGTCTGGCATTTGCCCTCATCTGGCGCGTACTTTCGCATTTTTCGCATTCTTGTTGGCCAGATCCTGGCCTTTTTCTGGCTTGGACCACGTAGTAATGTGGTACCACACCGAAACAGTCAATTAAACCTGGTTGCGAATAATATTTTAGAGGATAACGCTGGTTATGCCTGGGATAGTTCTGGTATTTGCAATTATCTGACTCATACTTTCGCATTTTTCGCATTCTTGTTGGCCAGATCCTGGGTTTTTTCTGGTTTGGATCCCGTAGTAGTGTGGTTCCACAACGAAACAGTCAATTAAACCTGGTTGAGATTAATATTTTAGTGGATAACGCCGGTTATGTCTCGGGTAGGTCTGGGATTTGTCCTCATCTGGCTCGTACTTTCACGATTTTCGCATACTTGTTGGCCAGATCCTGGCCTTTTTCTGGTTTGGATCACGTAGTAATGTGGTACCACACTGAAACAGTCATTAAAAACATGTTCTGATTCGTATTTTAGAGGATAACGCTGTTTATGTCAGGCATAGTTCTGGTATTTGCAATCATCTGGCTCATAATTTCGCATTTTTCGCATACTTGTTGGCCAGATCCTGGACTTTTTCTGGTTTGGATCACGTTGTAATGTGGTTCCACAACGAAACAGTCAATTAAACCTGGTTGCGATTAATATTTTAGAGGATAACGCCGGTTATGTCTCGGTTAGGTCTGGGATTTACCCTCATCTGGATCGTACTTTCGCGTTTTTCGCATACTTGTTGGCCAGATCCTGGGCTTTATCTGGTTTGGATCACGTAGTAATGAGGTTCCACACCGAAACAGTCAATTAAACTGGTTGCGATCAATATTTTACAGGATAACGCCGGTTATGTCTCGGCTAGGTCCGGGATTTGTCCTCATCTGACTCGTACTTTCACGTTTTTCGCATACTTGTTGGCCAGATCCTGGCGTTTTTCTGGTTTGGATCACGTAGTAATGTGGTGCCACACTGAAACAGTCAATAGAAGCTGGTCCCGATCAGTATTTTAGAGGATAACGCTGGTTATGTCTGAGTTAGTTCTGGTATTTGCAAACATCTGGGTCATACTTTCGCATATTTCGCATACTTGTTGGCCAGATCATGGCCTTTTTCTGGTTTGGATCACGTAGTAATGCGGTACCACACCGAAACAGTCAATTAAACCTGGTTGCGATTAATATTTTAGAGGATAACGCCGGCTATGTCTCGGTTTGGTCTGGGATTTGCCCTCATCTGGTTCGTACTTTCGCATTTTGCGCATACTTGTTGGCCAGATCCTGGCCTTTTTCTGGTCTGGATCACGTAGGAATGCAGTACCACACTGAAACAGTCAATTAAACCTGGTTGCGATTAATATTTTAGGGGATAACGCCGGTTACGTCTCGGTTAGGTCTGGGATTTTCCCTCATCTGGCTCGTACTTTCGCATTTTTCGCACTCTTGTTGGCCCGATCCTGGGCTTTTTCTGGTTTGGATCACGTAGTAATGTGGTACCACACTGAAACAGTCATTAAAAGCATGTTCCGATATGTATTTTAGAGGATAACGCTGGTTATGTCTGGGTTAGTTCTGGTATTTGCAACCATCTGGCTCATACTTTCGCATTTTTCGCATACCTGTTGGCCAGATCCTGGGTTTTCTCTGGTTTGGATCCCGTAGTAATGTGGTACCACAACGAAACAGTCAATTAAACCTGGTTGAGATTAATATTTTAGCGGATAACGCCGGTTATGTCTGGGTTAGGTCTGGTATTTGCCCTCATCTGGCTCATACCTTCGCATTTATCGCATACCTGTTGGCCAGATCCTGGGTTTTTTCTGGTTTGGATCCCGTAGTAATGCGGTACCAGACTGAAACAGTCAATTAAACCTGGTTGCGATTAATATTTTAGAGGATAACGCTGGTTATGTCTGGATTAGTTCTGGTATTTGCTATCATCTGGCACATACTTCCGCGTTTTTCGCATACTTGTTGGCCAGATCCTGTGCTTTTTCTGTTTTGGATCCCGTAGTAATGAGGTTCCACACCGAAACAGTCAATTAAACTGGATGCGATTAATATTTTAGAGGATAACGCCGGTTATGTCTCGGGTAGGTCTGGGATTTTTCCTCATCTGACTCGTACTTTCACGTTTCTCGCATTCTTGTTGGCCCGATCCTGGGATTTTTATGGTTTGGATCTCGTAGTAATGTGTTACCACACTGAAACAGTCATGAAAAGCATGTTCCGCTAAGTATTTTAGAGGATAACGCTGGTTATGTCTGTGTTAGTTCTGGTATTTGCAATCATCTGGCTCATACTTTCACGTTTTTCGCTCACTTGTTGGCCAGACCCTGGCCCTTTTCTGGTTTGGATCACGTAGTAATGTGGTACCACACTGAAACAGTCAATAGAAGCTGGTTCCGATAAGTATTTTAGAGGATAACGCTGGTTATGTCTGGGTTAGTTCTGGTATTTGCAATCATCTGGCTCATACTTTCGCGTTCTTCTCATAGTTGTTGGCCAGATCCTGGGTCTTTTGTAGATTGGATCCAGTCGTATTGTGGTTCCACACCGAAACAGTCAATTAAACCTGGTTGCGATTAATATTTTAGAGGATAACGCCGGTTATGTCTAGGTTAGGTCTGGTATTTGCCCTCATGTCGCTCGTACTTTCGCATCTTTCGCTTACTTGTTGGCCTCATCCTAGCCTTTTTATGGTTTGGATCACGTAGTAATGCGGTACCACACCGAAACAGTCAATTAAACCTGGTTGCGATAAATATTTTAGTGGATAACGCCGGTTATGTCACGGTTTTGTCTGGGATTTGCCCTCATCTGCCTCGTACTTTCGCACGTTTCGCATACTTGTTGGCCAGATCCTGGGCTTTTTCTGGTTTGGATCACGTAGTAATGTGGTACCACACTGTCAATAAAAGCTGGTTCCGCTTAGTATTTAGAGGATAACGCTGGTTATGCCTGGGATTGTTCTGGTATTTGCAATCATCTGGCTCATACTTTCGCATTTTTCGCATACTTGTTGGCCAGATCCCAGGCTTTTTCTGGTTTGGATCACGTAGTAATGTGGTACCACACTGAAACAGTCAATTAAACCTGGTTGGGATTAATATTTTAGAGGACAACGCCGGTTATGCCTGGGTTAGGTCTGGGATTTTCCCTCATGTTGCTCGTACTTGCGCGTTTCTCGCATTCTTGTTGGCCCAATCGTGGGATTTTTCTGGTTTGGATCTCGTAGTAATGTGTCACCACACTGAAACAGTCATTAAAAGCATGTTCCGATTCGTATTTTAGAGGACAACGCTGGTTATGTCAGGCATAGTTGTGGTATTTGCAATCGTCTGGCTCATACTTTCGCGTTTTTCGCATACTTGTTGGCCAGATCCTGGGCTTTTTCAGGTTTGGATCACGTAGTAATGCGGTACCACACTGAAACAGTCAATTAAACCTGGTTGCTATTAATATTTTAGAGGATAACGCTGGTTATGTCTCGGTTAGGTCTGGGATTTGCCCCCATCTGGCTCGTACTTTCGTATTTTACGCATTCTTGTTGGCCAGATCCTGGCCACTTTCTGGTTTGGATCACGTAGTAATGCGGTACCACATCGAAACTGTCAATTGAACCTGGTTGCTATTAATATTTTAGAGGATAACGCTGGTTATGTCTCGGTTAGGTCTGGGATTTGACCCCATCTGGCTCGTACTTTCGCATTTTTCGCATTCTTGTTGGCCAGATCCTGGGCTTTTTCTGATTTGGATCCCGTAGTAATGTGGTACCACACTGAAACAGTCAATAAAAGCAGGTTCCGATTAGTATTTTGGAGGATAACGCTGGTTATGTCTGTGTTAGTTCTGGTATTTGCAATCATCTGGCTCATACTTTCGCGTTTTTCTCATAGTTATTGGCCAGATCCCGGGTTTTTTCTGGTTTGGATCCCGTAGTAATGTGGTTCCACACCGAAACAGTCAATTGAACCTGGTTGCGATTAATATTTTAGAGGATAACGCCGGTTATGTCTCGGTTAGGCCTGGTATTTGCAATCATCTGGCTCATACTTCCGCATTTTTCGCATACTTATTGGCCAGATCATGGCCTTTTTCTGGTTTGGATCATCGTAGCAATGCGGTACCAGACCGAAACAGTCAATCAAACCTGGTTGCTTTTAATATTTTAGGGGATAACGCCGGTTATGTCTGGGTTAGTTCTGGTATTTGCAATCATCTCGCTCATACTTTCGCATTTTTCGCATACTTGTTGGCCAGATCCTGGGTTTTCTCTGGTTTGGATCCCGTAGTAATGTGGTTCCACAACGAAACAGTCAATTAAACCTGGTTGAGATTAACATTTTAGAGGATAACGCCGGTTATGTCTCGGGTAGGTTTGGGATTTGTACTCATCTGGCTCGTACTTTCACATTTTTCGCATACTTGTTGGCCAGATCCTGGCCTTTTTCTGGTTTGGATCACGTAGTAATGTGGTACCACGCTGAAACAGTCAATAGAAGCTGGTTCCGATCAGTATTTTAGAGGATAACTCTGGTTATGTCTGGGTTAGTTCTGGTATATGCAATCATCTGGCTCATACATTCGCGTTTTTCGCATACTTGTTGGCCAGATCCTGGGCTTTTTCTGGTTTGGATCACGTAGTAATGTGGTACCACACTGAAACAGTCAAATAAACCTGGTTGCGATTAATATTTTAGAGGATAACGCCGGTTATGTCTCGGGTAGTTCTGGGATTTGCCCACATCTGGCTCGTACTTTCGCCTTTTTCGCATTCTTGTTGGCCAGATCCTGGCCTCTTTCTGGTTTGGATCACGTAGTAATGCGGTACAACACCGAAACAGTCAATTAAACCTGGTTGCGATTAATATTTTAGAGGATAACGCTGGTTATGTCTCGGTTAGGTCTGGGATTTGCCCCCATCTGGCTCGTACTTTCGCGTTTTTCTCATAGTTGTTGGCCAGATCCTGGGTTTTTTTTGGTTTGGATCCCGTAGTAATGAGGTTCCACACCGAAACAGTCAATAGAACCTGGTTGCGATTAATATTTTAGAGGATAACGCCGGTTATGTCTCGGTTAGGTCTGGTATTTGCCCTCATCTGGCTCGGACTTTCCCATTTTTCGCATACTTGTTGGCCAGACCCTGGCCCTTTTCTGGTTTGGATCACGTAGTAATGTGGTACCACACTGAAACAGTCAATAGATGCTGGTTCCTATAAGTATTTTAGAGGATAACGCTGGTTATGTCAGGGTTATATCTAGTATTTGCAATCATCTGGCTCATACTTTCGCATTTTTCGCATACCTGTTGGCCAGATCCTGGGTTTTTTCTGGTTTGGATCACGTAGTAATGCGGTACCACACCGAAACAGTCAATTAAACCTGGTTTCGATTAATATTTTAGCGGATAACGCCGGTTATGTCTGGGTTAGGTCTGGTATTTGCCCTCTTCTGGCTCATACCTTCGCATTTTTCGCATACTTGTTGGCCATATCCTGGGTTTTTTTCTGGTTTGGAACCCGTAGTAATGTGGTTCCACACCGAAACAGTCAATAGAAGCTGGTTCCGATAAGTATTTTAGAGCATAACGCTGGTTATGGCTGGGTTAGTTCTAGTATTTGCAATCATCTGGCTCATACTTTCGCATTTTTCGCATACCTGTTGGCATGATCCTGGGTTTTCTCTGGTTTCGATCCCGTAGTAATGTGGTTCCACAACGAAACAGTCAATTAAACCTGGTTGAGATTAATATTTTAGCGGATAACGCCGGTTATGTCTGGGTTAGGTCTGGTATTTGCCCTCATCTGGCTCATACCTTCGCATTTTTCGCATACTTGTTGGCCGTATCCTGGGTTTTCTCTGGTTTAGATCACGTAGTAATGCGGTACCACACCGAAACAGTCAATTAAACTGGTTGCGATTAATATTTTAGAGGATAACGCCGGTTATGTCTCGGGTAGGTCTGGGATTTGTCCTCATCTGACTCGTACTTTCACGTTTTTCGCATACTTGTTGGCCAGATCCTGGCCTTTTTCTGGTTTGGATCACGTAGTAACGTGGTACCACACTGAAACAGTCAATAGAAGCTGGTTCCGATCAGTATTTTAGAGGATAACGCTGGTTATGTCTGAGTTAGTTCTGGTATTTGCAATCATCTGGCTCATACATTCGCGTTTTTCGCATACTTGTTGGCCAGACCCTGGGCTTTTTCTGGTTTGGATCACGTAGTAATGTGGTGCCACACTGAAACAGTCAATTAAACCTGGTTGCGATTAATATTTTAGAGGATAACACCGGTTATGTCTCGGTTAGGTCTGGGATTTGCCCCCATCTGGATCGTACTTTCGCATTTTTCGCATTCTTGTTGGCCAGATCCTGGGCTTTTTCTGATTTGGATCCCGTAGTAATGTGGTACCACACTGAAACAGTCAATAAAAGCATGTTCCGATTAGTATTTTAAAGGATAACGCTGGTTATGTCTGTGTTAGTTTTGGTATTTGCAATCATCTGGCTCATACTTTCGCGTTTTTCGCACACTTGTTGGCCAGACCCTGGCCCTTTTCTGGTTTGGATCACGTAGTAATGTGGTACCACACTGAAACAGTCAATAGAAGCTGGTTCCGATAAGTATTTTAGAGGATAACGCTGGTTATGTCTGGGTTAGTTCTGGTATTTGCAATCATCTGGCTCATACTTTCGCGTTTTCCTCATAGTTGTTGGCCAGATCCTGGGTTTTTTCTGGTTTGGATCCCGTAGTAATGTAGGGATATGGTTATGTAATAACAACTTAGATATTATCCCTCGTAATTTCGGTGCTCACACAAGTTTTTAATGTCACAATTTCTCTCAATGACACATTCACATCCAACCCCCTGAACTCATCCCTTTATCGTTCGCTTTCTTATATTTCGGTTCTCGCACTCGTTCATTGCCACACCGATTTCGGCCCTTTACACATCTCTCGCTCGCGCGTACGCTCTCACTCTCTCTCACTCTCTCTCACTCTCGCTCTCGCGGTCGCTTGCCTTTCGGCAGTGTTTATCTTCGCGATTCTTTCATCACCCACACTGTCACCCACACTCGGCCGTCCTGCAGCGATGTCTGGCCTCAGACATTTTCCGCGTTTTCTTCGTCGCTTCGGTCGGAGCCTGAGTCGTGGACCCAAACTTTCATGTACTCTGCTGCTGTGCTGGTTTCTCCCGGGCCTTCGTGATCGCCTACCCTCTCTACAATATATCGTTTGTTTCGCAGCACTCTCGTTACACGATACAGACCGTAATACTTTGCCGATAACTTTCCGATTGAGCTGCCTGTAATCGACGCATAGTCGTGACGATCCGTCCTTCTTCCGCACTAGAACGACCGGACTCGCAAAATCTGATAATGAGGGTTGAATGATCCCGTCGCGCAACCACTCTCGTATATGCGCATTTACCTCGTCTCGTTCTACCGCGGATAGACGCCTAGCTCGCTGATAAACGGGTTCTTCGTCTTTTAAGATAATTGCCATTTCGACCCCTACCTCACGTATTTTCTTTGCTTCGTAACCATCCACCATAGACATCACACGGCTCGCGGTCTCGGAATTTTTTATGTGGGATATATCCACTCGTCTTGCTTCTTCGCACACGTTTATTTGCAATACTTCGGTCAGGTCGTTCTCCGTCGGCTGAACTCTGCTCAGCTGCTGGATCTCGACACGCCCGTGCTCGATAGTTAGTTGTACGTTATTTAGGAAATCAGCCCCCAGCAAAAGGCTATGCCGCATGAGCGATTCGGGCACAACGTGTGCCTTAATAGTGTACAACGACCCGTCGATCTCGATGGTGGTTGTGAATCCTCCTAAAGTTTTATTTGAAACCGAGCCTATACCGTCGAAGCTTACTTGGTTATACTCTATACGCGGCGCGCCTATTCTATCGTACGCGTCCGCTCGTATCAGCGTTACATCGCTCCCGGTATCGATGAGAGCAGTCATTTCTGAATTATTTATTGTTACGGACTTAATGTATTTCCCTTTCGCAGTTGTTTCGGCAAAATAGCTGTCCACTGCAGCTGACGTCTTTCGTGGGCATCTAGACGCGATGTGTCCAAACTCTCGGCAATGAAAGCACTTCACCCCTCTGTCCTTTGCTGGGCATTCGGCTGCTCGATGACCTCTCCCTCCGCAGTTGTGACACCTCTCGATGATCTGCTGCTGTTCCACGTACCCGTCTGCTCGATGACCTCTCCCTCCGCAGTTGTGACACCTCTCGATGATCTGCTGCTGTTCCACGTACCCGTCCACCCCCGTGGTTTTCCTCGAAATTCGACTGGCATCGGCTCTCGGCGGTAGCACCACCTTCTCAAATGCAGCGAAAAGATCGGCCTTCGTCCTGAACCTTTCGATGCGGGCCTGGTTCCGTAGGATTAGATCGGGAATTCCCTCAAGAAGATACTCGATAATTTCGTCATCGTCGATGGGTACACGGTTCCCTAAAATCAACTTCTGGTGATAATAATCGCTGAACCGCTCACCGTATCTCCAATATCGTTGCTCAAATTCCCTTTTCCTGGCCACTCAGCTCGGGAGATGGTGGAACATCCCTCGCATTTCCTTTAATAACTCGTCCACGGGCATCGTGAAGTATTCTGGTCTAGAGTGGAACCACTCCATTGCTTTCCCCCTCAGCCGCGATCCCAGCAAAATCATCGCTTCACAATTCGTTAGCTGATGCGCACCTCGTAGTAGCTCGAATTGCCGTTCCCAATGCTCGTAAGGCCCGTTACCATCGAAATGGCTTAGCAATTCGGCGATCACCGTTACGCTTATCCGTGTTCGATGTATCTCTTCGGGCGTCGATGTTTGTAAAATATCTTGTCGCAGCCTGACTTCCTCCATCGCTGGTCGATCTGAATTTGCCGCCAAATGCAACCGCTGCATTTGCTGCATCACCTCGATCTCTCGTCTCGCTATTTCCAGCTCCTTCTGCATCATGTCGCGTTCCCTCCGAGCCATCTCCATCTCGCGTTGCATCCACTCGGTCCTTCTCTCGTCCTCTCCGCGATAGTCCGCAGCCATCGGCACCTGCATGATTTCAGGTGCGGGTGCTGCCAGCCCTTCCGCCTCGACGTTCATGAGCCTGGCGACAAGCTCTATTTTTGGGCCCGCGGTAGACTGTCCTAACTCTCGCAATTTATCTTTTAGTTGTTGCACCGTAAACCCACTGTATTGCTCCATACTTGGATTAGATCTTGACTTAACAAGATTGTTGCACCGAATTTCACCTCTGATTTCGTTAAATCCCGGAGGGGCCCCCAATTTGTAGGGAAATGGTTATGTAATAACAATTTAGATATTATCCCTCGTAATTTCGGTGCTCACACAAGTTTTTAATGTCACAATTTCTCTCAATGACACATTCACATCCAACCCCCTGAACTCATCCCTTTATCGTTCGCTTTCTTATATTTCGGTTCTCGCACTCGTTCATTGCCACACCGATTTCGGCCCTTTACACATCTCTCGCTCGCGCGTACGCTCTCACTCTCTCTCACTCTCTCTCACTCTCGCTCTCGCGGTCGCTTGCCTTTCGGCAGTGTTTATCTTCGCGATTCTTTCATCACCCACAGTAATGTGGTTCCACACCGAAACAGTCAATTGAACCTGGTTGCGATTAATATTTTAGAGGATAACGCCGGTTATGTCTCGGTTAGGTCTGGTATTTGCCCTCATCTGGCTCGGACTTTCGCATTTTTCGCATACTTGTTAGCCAGATCCTGGCCTTCTTCTGGTTTGGATCACGTAGTAATGTGGTACCACACTGAAACAGTCAATTAAACCTGGTTGCGATTAATATTTTAGAGGATAACGCCGGTTATGTCTCGGTTAGGTCTGGGATTTGCCCCCATCTGGATCGTACTTTCGCATTTTTCGCATTCTTGTTGGCCAGATCATGGCCTTTTTCTGGTTTGGATCATCGTAGCAATGCGGTAGCACACCGAAACAGTCAATTAAACCTGGTTGCGATTAATATTTTAGGGGATAACGCCGGTTATGTCTGGGTTAGTTCTGGTATTTGCAATCATCTCGTTCATACTTTCGCATTTTTCGCATACTTGTTGGCCAGATCCTGGGTTTTTTCTGGTTTGGATCCCGTAGTAATGTGGTTCCACAACGAAACAGTCAGTTAAACCTGGTTGAGATTAACATTTTAGAGGATAACGCCGGTTATGTCTCGGGAAGGTTTGGGATTTGTCCTCATCTGGCTCGTACTTTCACGTTTTTCGCATACTTGTTGGCCAGATCCTGGCCTTTTTCTGGTTTGGATCACGTAGTAATGTGGTACCACGCTGAAACAGTCAATAGAAGCTGGTTCCGATCAGTATTTTAGAGGATAACGCTGGTTATGTCTGGGTTAGTTCTGGTATATGCAATCATCTGGCTCATACATTCGCGTTTTTCGCATACTTGTTGGCCAGATCCTGGGCTTTTTCTGGTTTGGATCACGTAGTAATGTTGTACCACACTGAAACAGTCAAATAAACCTGGTTGCGATTAATATTTTAGAGGATAACGCCGGTTATGTCTCGGTTAGGTCTGGTATTTGCCCTCATCTGGCTCGGGCTTTCCCATTTTTCGCATACTTGTTGGCCAGACCCTGGCCCTCTTCTGGTTTGGATCACGTAGTAATGTAGTACCACACTGAAACAGTCAATAGATGCTGGTTCCTATAAGTATTTTAGAGGATAACGCTGGTTATGTCTGGGTTCGTTCTGGTATTTGCTATCATCTGGCACATACTTTCGCGTTTTTCGCATACTTGTTGGCCAGATCCTGGGTTTTTTCTGGTTTGGATCACGTAGTAATGCGGTACCACACCGAAACAGTCAATTAAACCTGGTTGCGATAAATATTTTAGCGGATAACGCCGGTTATGTCTGGGCTAGGTCTGGTATTTGCCCTCATCTGGCTCGTAATTTCGCATTTTTCGCATACTTGTTGGCCAGATACTGGGCTTCTTCTGGTTTGGATCACGTAGTAATGCGTTATCACACCGAAACAGTCAATTAAACCTGGTTGCGATTAATATTTTAGAGGATAACGCCGGTTATGTCTCGGTTAGGTCTGGGATTTGCCCTCATCTGGACCGTACTTTTGCATTTTTCTCACCCTTGTTGGCCAGATCCTGGGTTTTCTCTGGTTTGGATCCCGTAGTAATGTGGTTCCACAACGAAACAGTCAATTAAACCTGGTTGAGATTAATATTTTAGCGGATAACGCCGGTTATGTCTGGGTTATGTCTGGTATTTGCCCTCATCTGGCTCATACCTTCGCATTTTTCGCATAATTGTTGGCCATATCCAGGGTTTTTTTCTGGTTTGGATCCCGTAGTAATGTGGTTCCTCACCGAAACAGTCAATAGAAGCTGGTTCCGATAAGTATTTTAGAGCATAACGCTGGTTATCTCTGGGTTAGTTCTAGTATTTGCAACCATCTGGCTCATACTTTCGCATTTTTCGCATACCTGTTGGCCAGATCCTGGGTTTTCTCTGGTTTCGATCCCGTAGTAATGTGGTTCCACAACGAAACAGTCAATTAAACCTGGTTGAGATTAATATTTTAGCGGATAACGGCGGTTATGTCTGGGTTAGGTCTGGTATTTGCCCTCATCTGGCTCATACCTTCGCATTTTTCGCATACTTGTTGGCCGTATCCTGGGTTTTCTCTGGTTTAGATCACGTAGTAATGCGGTACCACACCGAAACAGTCAATTAAACTGGTTGCGATTAATATTTTAGAGGATAACGCCGGTTATGTCTCGGGTAGGTCTGGGATTTGTCCTCATCTGACTCGTACTTTCGCATTTTTCGCATTCTTGTTGGCCAGATCCTGGGCTTTTGCTGATTTGGATCCCGTAGTAATGTGGTACCACACTGAAACAGTCAATAAAAGCATGTTCCGATTAGTATTTTAAAGGATAACGCTGGTTATGTCTGTGTTAGTTTTGGTATTTGCAATCATCTGGCTCATACTTTCGCGTTTTTCGCACATTTGTTGGCCAGACCCTGGCCCTTTTCTGGTTTGGATCACGTAGTAATGTGGTACCACACTGAAACAGTCAATAGAAGCTGGTTCCGATAAGTATTTTAGAGGATAACGCTGGTTATGCCTGGGTTAGTTCTGGTATTTGCAATCATCTGGCTCATACTTTCGCGTTTTCCTCATAGTTGTTGGCCAGATCCTGGGTTTTTTCTGGTTTGGATCCCGTAGTAATGTGGTTCCACACCGAAACAGTCAATTGAACCTGGTTGCGATTAATATTTTAGAGGATAATGCCGGTTATGTCTCGGTTAGGTCTGGTATTTGCCCTCATCTGGCTCGGACTTTCGCATTTTTCGCATACTTGTTAGCCAGATCCTGGCCTTCTTCTGGCTTGGACCACGTAGTAAAGTGGTACCAAACTGAAACAGTCAATTAAACCTGGTTGCGAATAATATTTTAGAGGATAACGCTGGTTATGTCTGGGATAGTTCTGGTATTTGCAATCATCTGGCTCATGCTTTCGAGTTTTTCTCATAGTTGTTGGCCAGATCCTGCGTTTTTCTGGTTTGGATCCCGTAGTAATGTGGTTCCACACCGAAACAGTCAATTAAACCTGGGTCCGATTAATATTTTAGAGGATAACGCCGGTTATGTCTGGGTTAGGTCTGGTATTTGCCCTCATCTGGCTCATACTTTCGCATTTTTCGCTTACTTGTTGGCCTGATCCTAGGCTTTTTATGGTTTGGATCACGTAGTAATGCGGTACCACACCGAAACAGTCAATTAAACCTAGTTGCGATAAATATTTTAGTGGATAACGCCGGTTATGTCACGGTTAGGTCTGGGATTTGCCCTCATCTGCCTCGTACTTTCGCACGTTTCCCATACTTGTTGGCCAGATCCTGGGCTTTTTCTGGTTTGGATGACGTAGTAATGTGGTACCACACTGTCAATAAAAGCTGGTTCCGCTTAGTATTTTAGAGGATAACGCTGGTTATGCCTGGTATTGTTCTGGTATTTGCAATCATCTGGCTCATAGTTTCGCGTTTTTCGCATACTTGTTAGCCAGATCCTGGGTTTTTTCTGTTTTGGATCCCGTAGTAATGAGGTTCCACACCGAAACAGTCAATTAAACCTCGTTGCGATTAATATTTTAGAGGATAACGCCGGTTACGTCTCGGGTAGCTCTGGGATTTGTCATCATCTGGCTCGTACCTTCGCGTTTTTCGCATACTTGCTGGCCAGATCCTGGCCTTTTTTTGGTTTGGATCCCGTAGTAATGTGGTACCACACTGAAACAGTCAATAAAAGCATGTTCCGATTAGTATTTTAAAGGATAACGCTGGTTATGTCTGTGTTAGTTTTGGTATTTGCAATCATCTGGCTCATAGTTTCGCGTTTTTCGCACACTTTTTGGCCAGACCCCGGCCCTTTTCTCATTTGGATCACGTAGTAACGTGGTGCCACACTGAAACAGTTAATAGAGGCTGGTTCCGATAAGTATTTTAGGGGATAACGCCGGTTACGTCTCGGGTAGGTCTGGGATTTGTCCTCATCTGGCTCGTACTTTCGCGTTTTTCGCATACTTGCTGGCCTCATCCCAACCTTTTTATGGTTTGGATCGTCGTAGCAATGCGGTACCACACCGAAACAGTCAATTATACCTGGTTGCGATTAATATTTTAGGGGATAACGCCGGTTACGTCTCGGTTAGGTCTGGGATTTTCCCTCATCAGGATCGTACTTTCGCATTTTTCGCATTCTTGTTGGCCCGATCCTGGGCTTTTTCTGGTTTGGATCACGTAGTAATGTGGTACCACACTGAAACAGTCAATTAAACCTGGTTGCGATTAATATCTTAGAGGATAACGCTGGTTATGTCTGGGTTAGTTCTAGTATTTGCAATCATCTGGCTCATACTTTCGCATTTTTCGCATACCTGTTGGCCAGATCCTGGGTTTTCTCTGGTTTGGATCCCGTAGTAATGTGGTTCCACAACGAAACAGTCAATTAAACCTGGTTGAGATTAATATTTTAGCGGATAACGCCGGTTATGGCTGGGTTAGGTCTGGTATTTGCCCTCATCTGGCTCATACCTTCGCATTTTTCGCATACTTGTTGGCCAAATCCAGCGTTTTTTCTGTTTTGGATCCCGTAGTAATGAGGTTCCACACCGAAACAGTCAATTAAACAGGTTGCGATTAATATTTTAGAGGATAACGCCGGTTATGTCTCGTGAAGGTCTGGGATTTTTCCTCATCTGGCTCGTACTTTCGCGTTTTTCGCATACTTGTTGGCCAGATCCTGGCCTTTTTCTGGCTTGGACCACGTAGTAATGTGGTACCACACCGAAACAGTCAATTAAACCTGGTTGCGAATAATATTTTAGAGGATAACGCCGGTTATGTCTCGGTTAGGTCTGGGATTTGCCCTCATCTGGATCGTACTTTCGCATTTTTCGCATACTTGTTGGCCAGATCCTGAGTTTTTTCTGGTTTGGATCCCGCAGTAATGTGGTTCCACAACGAAACAGTCAATTAAACCTGGTTGCGATTAATATTTTAGAGGATAACGCCGGTTATGTCTCGGTTAGGTCTGGTATTTGCCCTCATCTGGCTCGTACTTTCGCATTTTTCGCATACTTGTTGGCCACATCCTGGCCTTCTTCAGGCTTGGACCACGTAGTAAAGAGGTACCACACTGAAACAGTCAATTAAACCTGGTTCCGATTAATACTTTAGAGGATAACGCCGGATATGTCTCGGGTAGGTCTGGGATTTGTCCTCATCTGGCTCGTACTTTCGCATTTTTCGCATACTTGTTGGCCACATCCTGGCCTTCTTCTGGCTTGGACCACGTAGTAAAGAGGTACCACACTGAAACAGTCAACTAAACCTGGTTCCGATTAATACTTTAGAGGATAACGCCGGTTATGTCTCGGTTAGGTCTGGGATTTGCCCTCATCTGGATCGTACTTTCGCATTTTTCGCATACTTGTTGGCCTGATCCTGGCATTTTTCTGGCTTGGACGACGTAGTAATGTGGTACCACACCGAAGCAGTCAATTAAACCTGGTTGTGAATAATATTTTAGTGGATAACGCCGGTTATGTCTCGGTTAGGTCTGGTATTTGCTCTCAACTGGCTCGTACTTTCGCAGATTTCGCATACTTGTTGGCCACATACTGGCCTTCTGCTGGCTTGGACCACGTAGTGAAGTGGTACCACACTGAAACTGTCAATTAAACCTGGTTGCTATAAATATTTTAGAGGTTAAGGCCGGTTATGTCACGGTTAGGTCTGGGATTTGCCCTCAACTGCCTCGTACTTTCGCACTTTTCGCATACTTGTTGGCCAGATCCTGGCCTCTTTCTGGTTTGGATCACGTAGTAATGAGGTTCCACACCAAAACAGTCAATTAAACCAAACCGGTTGAGATTAATATTTTAGAGGTTAACGCCGGTTATGTCTCGGGTAGGACTGGGATTTGTCCTCATCTCGCTCGTACATTCGCATTTTTCGCTTACTTGTTGGCCTGATCCTAGCCTTTTTAGAGTTTGGATCACGTAGTAATGCGGTACCACACCAAAACAGTCAATTAAACCAAACCGGTTGAGATTAATATTTTAGAGGTTAAGGCCGGTTATGTCTCGGTTAGGTCTAGGATTTGCCCTCAACTGCCTCGTACTTTCACACTTTTCGCATACTTGTTGGCCAGATCCTGGGCTTTTTCTTGTTTGGTTCCCGTAGTAATGAGGTTCCACACCGAAACAGTCAATTAAACTGGTTGCGATTAATATTTTAGAGGATAACGCCGGTTATGTCTCGGTTAGGTCTGGGATTTGCCCTCATCTGGATCGTACTTTCGCATTTTTCGCATACTTGTTGGCCAGATCCTGGGTTTTTTCTGGTTTGGATCCCGCAGTAATGTGGTTCCACAACGAAACAGTCAATTAAACCTGGTTGCGATTAATATTTTAGCGGATAACGCCGGTTATGTCTGGGTTAGATCTGGGATTTTCCCTCATGTGGCTCGTACTTTCGCGTTTCTCGCATTCTTGTTGGCCCGACCCTGGGATTTTTCTGGTTTGGATCTCGTAGTAATGTGTTACCACACTGAAACAGTCATTAAAAGCATGTACCGATTCGTATTTTAGAGGATAACGCTGGTTATGTCAGGCATAGTTCTGGTATTTGCAATCATCTGGCTCATACTTTCGCATTTTTCGCATACTTGTTGGCCAGATCATGGCCTTTTTCTGGTTTGGATCACGTAGTAATGCGGTACCACACCGAAGCAGTCAATGAAACCTGGTTGCGATTAATATTTTAGAGGATAACGCCGGTTATGTCTCGGTTAGGTCTGGGATTTGCCCTCATCTGGATCGTTCTTTCGCATTTTTCGCATACTTGTTGGCCAGATCCTGGGTTCTTTCCGGTTTGGATCCCGTAGTAATGTGGTTCCACAACGAAACAGTCAATTAAACCTGGTTGCGATTAATATTTTAGCGGATAACGCCGGTTATGTCTGGGTTAGATCTGGGATTTTCCCTCATGTGGCTCGTACTTTCGCGTTTCTCGCATTCTTGTTGGCCCGATCCTGGGATTTTTCTGGTTTGGATCTCGTAGTAATGTGTTACCACACTGAAACAGTCATTAAAAGCATGTTCCGATTCGTATTTTAGAGGATAACGCTGGTTATGTCAGGCATAGTTCTGGTATTTGCAATCATCTGGCTCATACTTTCGCATTTTTCGCATACTTGTTGGCCAGATCCTGGCCTCTTTCTGGTTTGGATCACGTAGTAATGCGGTACCACACCGAAGCAGTCAATGAAACCTGGTTGCGATTAATATTTTAGAAGATAACGCCGGTTATGTCTCGGTTAGGTCTGGGATTTGCCCTCATCTGGATCGTTCTTTCGCATTTTTCGCATACTTGTTGGCCAGATCCTGGGTTCTTTCCGGTTTGGATCCCGTAGTAATGTGGTTCCACAACGAAACAGTCAATTAAACCTGGTTGCGATTAATATTTTAGCGGATAACGCCGGTTATGTCTGGGTTAGATCTGGGATTTTCCCTCATGTGGCTCGTACTTTCGCGTTTCTCGCATTCTTGTTGGCCCGATCCTGGGATTTTTCTGGTTTGGATCTCGTAGTAATGTGTTACCACACTGAAACAGTCATTAAAAGCATGTTCCGATTCGTATTTTAGAGGATAACGCTGGTTATGTCAGGCATAGTTCTGGTATTTGCAATCATCTGGCTCATACTTTCGCATTTTTCGCATACTTGTTGGCCAGATCCTGGCCTCTTTCTGGTTTGGATCACGTAGTAATGCGGTACCACACCGAAACAGTTAATTAAACCTGGTTGCGATTAATATTTTAGAGGATAACGCCGGTTATGTCTCGGTTAGGTCTGGGATTTGCCCTCATCTGGATCGTTCTTTCGCATTTTTCGCATACTTGTTGGCCAGATCCTGGGTTCTTTCCGGTTTGGATCCCGTAGTAATGTGGTTCCACAACGAAACAGTCAATTAAACCTGGTTGCGATTAATATTTTAGCGGATAACGCCGGTTATGTCTGGGTTAGATCTGGGATTTTCCCTCATGTGGCTCGTACTTTCGCGTTTCTCGCATTCTTGTTGGCCCGATCCTGGGATTTTTCTGGTTTGGATCTCGTAGTAATGTGTTACCACACTGAAACAGTCATTAAAAGCATGTTCCGATTCGTATTTTAGAGGATAACGCTGGTTATGTCAGGCATAGTTCTGGTATTTGCAATCATCTGGCGCATACTTTCGCATTTTTCGCATACTTGTTGGCCAGATCCTGGCCTCTTTCTGGTTTGGATCACGTAGTAATGCGGTACCACACCGAAACAGTTAATTAAACCTGGTTGCGATTAATATTTTAGAGGATAACGCCGGTTATGTCTCGGTTAGGTCTGGGATTTGCCCTCATCTGGATCGTTCTTTCGCATTTTTCGCATACTTGTTGGCTAGATCCTGGCCTTTTTCTGGCTTGGACCACGTAGTAATGTGGTACCACACCGAAACAGTCAATTACACCTGGTTGCGAATAATATTTTAGAGGATAACGCCGGTTATGTCTCGGTTAGGTCTGGGATTTGCCCTCATCTGGATCGTTCTTTCGCATTTTTCGCATACTTGTTGGCCAGATCCTGGGCTTTTTCTGATTTGGATCACGTAGTAATGTGGTACCACACTGAAACAGTTAATTAAACCTGGTTGCAATTAATATTTTAGAGGATAACGCCGGTTACGTCTCGGTTAGGTCTGGGATTTGCTCTCATCTGGATCGTTCTTTCGCATTTTTCGCATACTTGTTGCCCAGATCCTGGGTTCTTTCTGGTTTGAATCCCGTAGTAATGTGGGTCCACAACGAAACAGTCAATTAAACCTGGTTGCGATTAATATTTTAGCGGATAACGCCGGCTATGACTGGGTTAGGTCTGGGATTTTCCCTCATGTGGCTCGTACTTTCGCGTTTCTCGCATTCTTGTTGGCCCGATCCTGGGGTTTTTCTGGTTTGGATCTCGTAGTAACGTGTTACCACACTGAAACAGTCATTAAAAGCATGTTCCGATTCGTATTTTAGAGGATAACTCTGGTAATGTCAGGCATAGTTCTGGTATTTGCAATCATCTGGCTCATACTTTCGCATTTTCCACATACTTGTTGGCCAGATCATGGCCTTTTTCTGGTTTGGATCACGTAGTAATGCGGTGCCACACCGAAACAGTCAATTAAACCTGGTTGCGATTAATATTTGGGGGATAACGCCGGTTATGTCTGGGTTAGTTCTGGTATTTGCAATCATCTGGCATATACTTTCGCGTTTGTCGCATACTTGTTGGCCAGATCCTGGGTTTTTTCTGTTTTGGATCCCGTAGTAATGAGGTTCCACACCGAAACAATCAATTGAACTGGTTGCGATTAATATTTTAGAGGATAACGCCGGTTATGTCTCGGGTAGGTCTGGGATTTGCCCACATCTGGCTCGTACTTTCGCTTTTTTCGCATCCTTGTTGGCCAGATCCTGGCCTCTTTCTGGTTTGGATCACGTAGTAATGCGGTACCACACCGAAACAGTTAATTAAACCTGATTGCGATTAATATTTTAGAGGATAACGCTGGTTATGTCTCGGTTAGGTCTGGGATTTGCCCCCATCTGGCTCATACATTCGCGGTTTTTCGCATACTTGTTGGCCAGATCCTGGCCTTTCTCTGGTTTGGATCACGTAGTAATGCGGTACCACACCGAAACAGTCAATTACACCTGGTTGCGATTAATATTTTAGGGGATAACGCCGGTTATGTCTGGGTTAGTTCTGGTATTTGCAATCATCTGGCATATACTTTCGCGTTTGTCGCATACTTGTTGGCCAGATCCTGGGTTTTTTCTGTTTTGGATCCCGTAGTAATGAGGTTCCACACCGAAACAGTCAATTAAACTGGTTGCGATTAATATTTTAGAGGATAACGCCGGTTATGTCTCGGGTAGGTCTGGGATTTGTCCTCATCTGTCTCGTACTTTCGCGTTTTTCGCATACTTGTTGGCCAGATCCTGGCCTTTTTCTGGCTTGGACCACGTAGTAATGTGGTACCACACCGAATTAGTCAATTACACCTGGTTGCGAATAATATTTTAGAGGATAACGCCGGTTATGTCTCGGTTAGGTCTGGTATTTGCAATCATCTGGCTCATACATTCGCATTTTTCGCATACTTGTTGGCCAGATCATGGCCTTTTTCTGGTTTGGATCACGCTGTAATGCGGTACCACACCGAAGCAGTCAATGAAACCTGGTTGCGATTAATATTTTAGAGGATAACGCCGGTTATGTCTCGGTTAGGTCTGGGATTTGCCCTCATCTGGATCGTTCTTTCGCATTTTTCGCATACTTGTTGGCCAGATCCCGGCCTTTCTCTGGTTTGGATCACGTAGTAATGCGGTACCACACCGAAACAGTTAATTAAACCTGGTTGCGATTAATATTTTAGAGGATAATGCTGGTTATGTCTCGGTTAGGTCTGGGATTTGCCCCCATCTGGCTCATACATTCGCGTTTTTCGCATACTTGTTGGCCAGATCCTGGCCTTTCTCTGGTTTGGATCACGTAGTAATGCGGTACCACACCGAAACAGTCAATTAAACCTGGTTGCGATTAATATTTTAGGGGATAACGCCGGTTATGTCTGGGTTAGTTCTGGTATTTGCAATCATCTGGCATATACTTTCGCGTTTGTCGCATACTTGTTGGCCAGATCCTGGGCTTTTTCTGATTTGGATCACGTAGTAATGTGGTACCACACTGAAACAGTTAATTAAACCTGGTTGCAATTAATATTTTAGAGGATAACGCCGGTTATGTCTCGGTTAGGTCTGGGATTTGCCCTCATCTGGATCGTTCTTTCGCATTTTTCGCATACTTGTTTGCCAGATCCTGGGTTCTTTCTGGTTTGAATCCCGTAGTAATGTGGGTCCACAACGAAACAGTCAACTAAACCTGGTTGCGATTAATATTCTAGCGGATAACGCCGGCTATGACTGGGTTAGGTCTGGGATTTGCCCTCATGTGGCTCGTACTTTCGCGTTTCTCGCATTATTGTTGGCCCGATCCTGGGGTTTTTCTGGTTTGGATCTCGTAGTAATGTGTTACCACACTGAAACAGTCATTAAGAGCATGTTCCGATTCGTATTTTAGAGGATAACTCTTGGAATGTCAGGCATAGTTCTGGTATTTGCAATCATCTGGCTCATACTTTCGCATTTTCCGCATACTTGTTGGCCAGATCATGGCCTTTTTCTGGTTTGGATCACGTAGTAATGCAGTACCACACCGAAACAGTCAATTAAACCTGGTTGCGATTAATATTTTAGAGGATAACGCCGGTTATGTCTCGGTTTGGTCTGGGATTTGCCCTCATCTGGCTCATACATTCGCGTTTTTCGCATACTTGTTGGCCAGATCCTGGCCTTTCTCTGGTTTGGATCACGAAGTAATGCGGTACCACACCGAAACAGTCAATTAAACCTGGTTGCGATTAATATTTTAGGGGATAACGCCGCTTATGTCTGGGTTAGTTCTGGTATTTGCAATCATCTGGCATATACTTTCGCGTTTGTCGCATACTTGTTGGCCAGATCCTGGGTTTTTTCTGTTTTGGATCCCGTAGTAATGAGGTTCCACTCCGAAACAGTCAATTAAACTGGTTGCGATTAATATTTTAGAGGATAACGCCGGTTATGTCTCGGGTAGGTCTGGGATTTGTCCTCATCTGTCTCGTACTTCCGCGTTTTTCGCATACTTGTTGGCCAGATCCTGGCCTTTTTCTAGCTTGGACCACGTAGTAATGTGGTACCACACCGAAACAGTCAATTACACCTGGTTGCGAATAATATTTTAGAGGATAACGCCGGTTATGTCTCGGTTAGGTCTGGGATTTGCCCTCATCTGGATCGTACTTTCGCATTTTTCGCATACTTGTTGGCCAGATCCTGGCCTTTTTCTGGCTTGGACCACGTAGTAATGTGGTACCACACCGAAACAGTCAATTACACCTGGTTGCGAATAATATTTTAGAGGATAACGCCGGTTATGTCTCGGTTAGGTCTGGGATTTGCCCTCATCTGGATCGTACTTTCGCATTTTTCGCATACTTGTTGGCCAGATCCTGGGCTTTTTCTGATTTGGATCACGTAGTAATGTGGTACCACACTGAAACAGTTAATTAAACCTGGTTGCAAGTAATATTTTAGAGGATAACGCCGGTTATGTCTCGGTTAGGTCTGGGATTTGCCCTCATCTGGATCGTTCTTTCGCATTTTTCGCATACTTGTTGCCCAGATCCTGGGTTCTTTCTGGTTTGAATCCCGTAGTAATGTGGGTCCACAACGAAACAGTCAATTAAACCTGGTTGCGATTAATATTTTAGCGGATAACGCCGGCTATGACTGGGTTAGGTCTGGGATTTTCCCTCATGTGGCTCGTACTTTCGCGTTTCTCGCATTCTTGTTGGCCCGATCCTGGGGTTTTTCTGGTTTGGATCTCGTAGTAATGTGTTACCACACTGAAACAGTCATTAAAAGCATGTTCCGATTCGTATTTTAGAGGATAACTCTGGTAATGTCAGGCATAGTTCTGGTATTTGCAATCATCTGGCTCATACTTTCGCATTTTCCGCATACTTGTTGGCCAGATCATGGCCTTTTTCTGGTTTGGATCACGTAGTATTGCGGTACCACACCGAAACAGTCAATTAAACCTGGTTGCGATTAATATTTTAGAGGATAACGCCGGTTATGTCTCGGTTTGGTCTGGGATTTGCCCTCATCTGGCTCATACTTTCGCAATTTTCGCATACTTGTTGGCCAGATCCTGGCCTCTTTCTGGTTTGGATAACGCCGTTCTGGAAACCGACTCGGCTGCACAGCGACGAGGGTCGACAACCGACGCCGAAGGGCAGGTTGGCCCTGTGCAAAAGCAGATGTGCGGATTCTGTACCGGACCGCACAGCTTATTGCATTGCAGCTCCTTTTTGGTTTTGCCGGAAAAGACACGTAGCCAATTTGTGCAGGGTCGCCATTGGTGTGTACAATGCCTGGCCTCCACCCACACAGTGCTACGGTGCCAAAGCCCCGAAGTATGCGCGAAGTGCAGTGGCAAGCACCATTTCCTGCTGCATTACGCGCAAAACCGGGAAGAAAATAATCCAAGACCGTTTGCGAATAACTCGTACGGTCATCGTGAGGAGAGGCGTACGGACGCCCCACCACGTAGACCAGCACGGTCGAAGCCGAAAACGAAAAGTTCGACTTCAAATATCAATACCAACACCGCCTCGACGTCGCACTGTACAGGCGCATCGAGTTCGGTGATAAGTAACAAATCGGTGTGAAATCGGTGAAACAACATCTGAGACGCATACTCGGAGACTGCACTCACACAAGCGAGGAAATGCAGAAATTGCTCTGCAAGATCGAAGCGAGTTTAAACTCGCGAACGATCGCCGCTTGAAGTGATTGTCCAGAGAATTATGCGTATCACACCGGGCCACTTTTCATCGGAAGTTCAATAAATGCACTTCCGGTAAAAAATCAGTGGAAACTGAAAAGCTCACGCGACTTACGCGTTGGAGAGCGACTCAAAATTCCACGAACAGTTCTGGAGAGGTTGGACGCGAGATGACCTCACGCACCTCCAGAACTGCTACAAGTGGCGCACCACCCACATGCAGTTAAAACCAAACGATTTGGTTTTAGTGCAAAAATCCTCTTCTCCCCCCTAACCGATGGGAAGAAAAGAGGAAGTTTTCCCGGGCAAGGATACACATGTACGCGTGGTTAAAGTACGTACAATTACGACTACGTACACACGCCTGATTGTACGCTTGTGTAAACTGCCTGTCGATGAGTAAACATCGACGCCGGCCGCCGAAGACGCCGATGGGATAGAAAAACTGTCGACCTCCGCTGTCTAGACAAAGAGGAAGTGAGAACCACCGTTGAAAATAAAGACGGTGGTGATCCACAACTACCTTTGTCGTTGGTGACAATTACGAGGATAGGGGAATATACTTCCTACCATCCCGTAATAATTTAAGGGAAGGAGAATCCGCGAAACGCGAGTGTTCCTTGGCATTTGGAGTTACATACAGCAATATGTCAAATCCCGAGAACAGCGAAAAGTCAGTGAACGAGCCAGTCCGGAACCTGGACCCGGAAATGGAGGCCCAGTTCCAACGCCTCCTGCAGCTGGGGGAGGGCCTCCGATCCTCAGCTGCAACACCAGCAGCAGCACCGACCGCAGCTGCAACACCGGCATCAACGTCGAGAGAGCCGGCCGCCATGGAGGTTGGCGAGGCCACGGCGGCCTTTCGACAGCCACCACCAACGCCGACCTTCCGGCTGGATTTGGGGCAGGATGTCCTGGACATTCCAGTCCATGTCCCCTGGACGTCACGACGGAGGAAAGTGGCAGTCCCAGGGGGCCACTATACCCTGAAATGGAATAAGACGGGGCGCCTCATAGCCTGCGACTTCCACGAGCCGGAGGCGCAGGCCACGGCGAGCAGCAACCCCGTGGGCCCACAGCCCCCGACGGTCCAGGCCGCCACAACGGCAGGGCCGCCTACAAGGCCGGCCAATCCAAGGAGGACCCGCCGCCGAAATAGAGCGCCGGAACAGGGTGGGAGTCGCCCTACAGGACGACAAGCTCCTCCAACGGGGCCATACGCCCGCATGGACCAGGCGACCATAAACGAGGCCGTGCTCACGACCCTGCAGTTTTTGCAGGGTCGAACGGACCTTTTCCGCCGCTAAAATATAAGTAACTTAATTTTTTAATTAAGTGAAACTGACCCACCCTCTCTGTAACTGGACATTAAGATTTTCTCCGCGAATTACCGCTCCTTCCGTTTGTTGCACGGACCGTGCAAGGGGGGCGGTATGTTTAAATATCGCGTTAATTGACGGATTTGAGAACCGTTTAGAGAAATATTCAAGTTAACGTGAATTATAACTGAGAACCATAAATTCCTCGTACGGTATTGTTTTTCGTGTACGCGACATTCCAGAGACTCTCTGATGCGTAGTTCGGTACACGGAACGATACAGGTTAGAAAAACCATACGCGAGTGTTGGTTGCTCTCAGTCACGTGATCGACCCAATATATTTACTTGGGATCGATCGTCGAAGATCCATAAACAGAGAGGGTAGAGGAATATTGAAATTAAGAAGAGATAGACATTGAAGAGCAGGGATAGCGCCGCGAGGTGGTGATTACTCCTCTCGTGGCCGCGACTGCGGATGTCTGTTCGCTTCTTAGCTGCAAGACTCGAAAGCGAGTCCGCGCAGCGAGCAGATCGACAAACGATTCCGCTCCGCGACGAAACCAAATCTCCGAATATAGGTTCTGAGAACACTCGAACCTTTCGTTGAGAATTTTAAATTGTTGCTCAAAATTAACTAAATCGGTGAGGCGTTTTATCAGCCCCGATTATTAACTGTACAATCTCGCCGAATAGCACGTGACGCTCGAGTTACGTGGTCGTGTGAGGGAATTGAAAAACTTCGGTTCCCGCTTGGCGAGATTATTAATAAAATTTAAAAGACTGTGGGTTTTCGTCCAACTTTCATGTGACGTTTGTGCTACGCGGTCATGAAAGGGGAATCGAGATAAGAATCGTTTCCCGTGTGTCGAAACTCCAGTCTCAGCAAGGGCTACGGCCCGATCAGTACTGACGACTCCACGGACTACTGCATTTGACGCGGTCGTGCGAGGCTGGCATTATCACGGACTGCTGCATTTGACGCGGTCGCGAGGCTGACTTTCCAACGTCTCGCTGCAACCAGCGGTCGTCGGAAGTCCAGTTTCGGCCAGTGGCTACGGCCAACTCACTACTGATTTCTCCACGGACTGCTGCATTTGACGCGGTCGTGTGAGGCTGATTATCTTCACGTGACGTTTGAGTCTCGCGGTCGTGTAAGAATTTGTCGTACGGACTGCTGCATTTGACGCGGTCGTGCGACAAGTTGAATTGTCCGCACGGTTTTGTATATCACCCCTAGGGTGGTCTCTGACCGATACCCTACGTGGGCTCACCGTTTCTCAGGTCGGGGCTAAGAAATTCCGGACTTCTTAGCTCAACCTGCTCGAGCAACGCTCCTTGACCGCCAGTGAGTACGTACCCTGTGCGTAGAGCAACGCATAATGAGCACAGTGGTGTATGCTCCTTTAAACGTAAGACGCTACGTGCGCCGTTAAGGGCTACACCACACCGCGTCTTGTACGCAGGGAACGGTGAGAAACTGCGGTTTGGCCAGCATTTGGAGCTTTACGACCTCCACCTGTTGTCCTTTCCTGCGGCATTCAACGATCGCTAAAAAGCGGACAATTGAGAAATTAGATCTCTTCTTCTGCACAGCGATCGAACGGTTCTCGATTTGTGAGAACGTTCATAAATACAGTCCACTTATACATATCTCAGTTCGTCGAGACGTGTCTGTAATCTCCGCTCTCGAGTGCGAACGGCACAGACAGGAGCGTGCGAGATAGAGCGAGAGAGGCGACGCGTCAAGCGTTAATAGGTATTTAAATCCAGCCTTGTCTTTCCTTGTTACAGAACAACACATCGCGAACTTGGCCAGGAGAAGCCGGCCCAGGTTTTTTTCCCCAGACGTCGGACCGACGTCTAGGCGGTTTTTTTCCTTTTTTTTCTCTTTTGATTGAAATAAACGTTTAATTTCTTGAGCAAATTCTGGTGCATCAATTTATTCAATACTTTTTCCCAGTGTCCTTTCCCTCGTAATCCGGACCACGTCAGACTAAAATAACCCCCCCCTTAGGGCGGTTAAGGTCTTTAAACAATACGAAAGCACGAGACAGATGAGGGCAAATCCCAGACCTAACCGAGACATAACCGGCGTTATCCTCTAAAATATTAATCGCAACCAGGTTTATTGACTGTTTCGGTGTGGTACCGCAATACTACGTGATCCAAACCAGAAAAAGCCCAGGATCTTGCCAACAAGTAGGCGAAAAATACGAAAGCACGAGACAGATGAGGGCAAATCCCAGACATAACCGAGACGTAACCGGCGTTATCCTCTAAAATTTTAATCGCAACCAGGTTTAATTGACTGTTTCGTTGTGGAACCTCATTACTACGTGATCCAAACCAGAAAAAGGCCAGGATCTGGCCAAGAAGTATGCGAAAAACGCGAAAGTATGAGCCAGAGTATTGCAAACTCCAGAACTAACCCAGACGTAACCTGCGTTATCCTCTAAAATACTATTCGGAACCAGATTCTATTGACTGTTTTAGTGTCGTACCACATTACCACGTGATACAAACCAGAAAAAGCCCAGGATCTGGCCAACAAGTATGCGAAAAATAAGAAAGCACGAGACAGATGAGGGCAAATCCCAGACATAACCGAGACATAACCGGCGTTAACCTCTAAAATTTTAATCGCAACCAGGTTTAATTGACTGTTTCGTTGTGGAACCTCATTACTACGTGATCCAAACCAGAAAAAGGCCAGGATCTGGCCAAGAAGTATGCGAAAAACGTGAAAGTATGAGCCAGATGACGGCAAATCCCAGACCTAACCGTGACATAACCGGCGTTATCCTCTAAAATATTAATCGCAACCAGGTTCAATTGACTGTTTCGGTGTGGTACTGCATTACTGCGTGATCCAAATCAGAAAAAGGCCAGGATCTGGCCAGCAAGTATGCGAAAAATACGAAAGCACGAGCAAGATGAGGGCAAATCCCAGACCTAACCGAGACATAACCGGCGTTATCCTCTATAATATTAATCGCATCCAGGTTTATTGACTGTTTCAGTGTGGTACCGCATTACTTCGTGATCCAAACCAGAAAAAGGCCAGGATTGGCGAACAAGTATGCGAAAAATGCGAAAGTACGAGCCAGATGAGCGCAAATACCAGAGCTAACCCAAACATAACCGGTGTTTTCCTCTAAAATAATAATCGCTACCAGGTTTAATTGACTGCTTCGGTGTTGTACTGCATTACTACGTGATCCCAACCAGAAGAAGCCCAGGATCTTACCAACAAGTAGGCGAAAAATGCGATGGTACGCGCCAGATGAGGGCAAATCCCAGACCTAACCGAGACATAACCGGCGTTATCCTCTAAAATATTAGTCGCAACCAGGTGTAGTTGACCGTTTCGGTGTGGTACCGCATTACTACGTGATCCAAACCAGAAAAAGTCCAGGATCTGGCCAACAAGTATGCGAAAAATGCGAAAGTACGAGCCAGATGAGGGCAAATACCAGACCTAACCCAGACATAACCGGCGTTATCCTCTAAAATATTAATCGGAACCAGGTTTAATTCACTGTTTCAGTGTGATACCACATTACTACGTGGTCCAAGCCAGAAAAAGCACAGGATCTGGCCAACAAGTATGCGAAAAATACGAAAATACGAGCCAGTTGAGGGCAAATACCAGACCTAACCCAGGCATAACCAGCGTTAACCTCAAAAATACTAATCGGGACAAGCTTTTATTGACTGTTTCGGTGTAGAACCATATTACTACGTGATCCAAACCAGGAAAAGTCCAGGATCTGGCCAAGAAGTAGGCGAAAAACGTGAAAGTATGAGCCAGATGACGGCAAATCCCAGACCTAACCGTGACATAACCGGCGTTATCCTCTAAAATATTAATCGCAACCAGGTTCAATTGACTGTTCCGGTGTGGTACCGCATTACTGCGTGATCCAGACCAGAAAATGGCCAGGATCTGGCCAACAAGTATGCGAAAAATGCGAAAGTACGAGCCGGATGAGGGCAAATCTCAGACCTAACCGAGACATATCCGGCGTAATCCTCTAAAATATTAATCGCAACCAGGTTTAATTGACTGTTTCGGTGTGGTACCGCATTACTACGTGATCCAAACCAGAAAAAGTCCAGGATCTGGCAAACAAGTATGCGAAAAATGAGAAAGTACGAGCTAGATGAGGGCAAATACCAGACCTAACCCAGATATAACCGGCGTTATCCTCTAAAATATTAATCGCAACCAGGTTTAATTGACTGTTTCGGTGTGGAACCACATTAGTATGGGATCCAAACCAGAAAAAGGCCAGGATCTTGCCAACAAGTATGCGAAAAATGCGAAAGTACGAGCCGGATGTGGGCAAATACCAGACCTAACCCAGATATAACCGGCGTTATCCTCTAAAATATTAATCGCAACCAGGTTTAATTGACTGTCTCGGTGTGGAACCACATTTCTATGGGATCCAAACCAGAAAAAGGCCAGGATCTTGCCAACAAGTATGCGAAAAATGCGAAAGTACGAGCCAGATGAGGGCAAATACCAGACCTAACCGAGACATATCCGGCGTAATCCTCTTAAATATTAATCGCAACCAGGTTTAATTGACTGTTTCGGTGTGGTTCCGCATTACTACGTGATCCAAGCCAGAAAAAGGCCAGGATCTGGCCAACAAGTATGCGAAAAATGCGAAAAGGTTTAATTGACTGTTTCGTCATACTTCATCTAGCCATGAAGTATGAGAAATATGCGAAAGTATGAGCCTGATGAGGGCAAATCCTAGACCTAACCCAGACCTAACATGCGTTATTCTGTAAAATTTTTATCAAGACCAGGTTTAATTGAATGTTTCATTGTGGTACCTCATTACTACGTGATCAAAACCAGTAAAAAACCAGGATCCGTTCAACAAATATGTGAAGAATGCGAAAGTATGAGTCTGATCAGTGAAAATCTCAGGCCTTACCTAGACCTAACTTGCGTCGTCCTCTAAAATATTGATGGAAACCAGGTTTCATTGACTGTTTCAGTGTGGTACTACATTACTACGTGATGCAATCCAGAAAAAGCCCAGGATCTAGCCATCAAGTATGAGAAATATGCGAAAGAATGAGCCTGATGAGAGCAAAACCCAGACCTAACCTAGAGCTAACATGCGTTGTCCTCTAAAATATTGAGCGAAACCAGGTTTAATGGACTGTTTCAGTGTGGTACCACACTACATCGTGATCCAAACCAGAAAAAGCCCAGGATCTGTTTTAGAAGTATGTGAAAAACGCTAAACTGTGAGCCTGACGAGGGCAAATCTTAGACCTAACCCAGACCTAAGATGCGTTATCCTCTAAAATATTTATCCAGACCCGGTTTCATTGAATGTTTCAGTGTGGTACCACTTTACTACGTGATCCAAACCAGAAATAGCCCAGGATCTAGCCATGAAGTATGAGAAATATGCGAAAGTAAGAGCCTGATGAGGGCAAATCCTAGACCTATCCCAGACCTAACTTGCGTTATCCTCTAAAATATTGATCGAAACCAGGTTTAATTGACTGTTTCAGCGTGGTACCACATTACTACGTGATACAATCCAAAAACAGCCCAGGATCTAGCCATGAAGTATGAGAAATATCCGAAAGTATGAGCCTGATGAGAGCAAATCCTAGACCTAACCCAGACCTAACATGCGATGTCCTCTAAAATATTTATCAAGATCAGGTTTAATTGAATGTTTCAGTGTGGTACCACATTCCTACGTGAACCAAACCAGAAAAAACCCAGGATCCGTTCAACAAGTATGTTAAAACTGCGACAGTATGACCCTGATGAGGGTAAATCCCAGGCCTAACCTAGACCTAACATGCGTTGTCCTCTAAAATATTGATGGAAACCAGGTTTACTTGACTGCTTCAGTGTGGTCCCACAATACTACGTGATCCAAACCAGAAAAAACCCAGGATCCGTTCAACAAGTATGTGAAGAATGCGAAAGTATGAGTCTGATGAGGGAAAATCCCAGGCCTAACCTAGACCTAACATGCGTTATCCTCTAAAATATTGATCGAAACCAGGTTTAATCGACTGTTTCAGCGTGGTACCACATTACTACGTGATACAATCCAGAAACAGCCCAGGATCTAGCCATGAAGTATGAGAAATATGCGAAAGTATGAGCCTGATGAGGGCAAATCCTAGACCTAACCCAAACCTAACATGCGTTATCCTCTAAAATATTTATCAAGACCAAGTTTAATTGAATGTTTCAGTGTGGTACCACATTACTACGTGAACCGAACCAGAAAAAACCCAGGATCCGTTCAACAAGTATGTTAAAACTGCGACAGTATGACCCTGATGAGGGCAAATCCCAGGCCTAACCTAGACCTAACATGCGTTGTCCTCTAAAATATTGATGGAAACCAGGTTTAATTGACTGTTTCAGTGTTGTACTTCACTACTACGTGATGCAATCCACAAAAAGCCCAGGATCTAGCCATCAAGTATGAGAAATATGCGAAAGAATGAGCCTGATGAGAGCAAATCCCAGACCTAACCTAGACCTAACATGAATTATTCTCCAAAATATTGACCAAAACCAGGTTTGATTGACTGTTTCAGTGTGGTACCACATTACTACGTGATCCAATCCAGAAAAAGCCCAGGATCTAGCCATCAAGTATGAGAAATATGCGAAAGAATGAACCTGCTGAGAGCAAATCCCAGACCTAACCTAGACATAACATGAATTATTCTCTAAAATATTGATCGAAACCAGGTTTAATTGACTGTTTCAGTGTTGTACTTCATTACTACGTGATGCAATCCAGAAAAAGCCCAGGATCTAGCCATCAAGAATGAGAAATATGCGAAAGAATGAGTCCGGTGGGAGCAAATCCCTGACCTAACCTAGACCTAACATGAATTATTCTCTAAAATATTGATCAAAACCAGGTTTATTTGACTGTTTCAGTGTGGTACCACATAGTAACGTGATCCAATCCAGAAATAGCCCAGGATCTAGCCATGAAGTATGAGAAATATGCGAAAGTATGAGTCTGATGAGGTCAAATCCCAGACCTAGCATAGACCTAACATGAATTATTCTCTAAAATATTGATCGAAACCAGGTTTAATTGACTGTTTCAGTGTTGTACTTCATTACTACGTGATGCAATCCAGAAAAAGCCCAGGATCTAGCCATCAAGTATGAGAAATATGCGAAAGAATGAGCCTGGTGAGAGCAAATCCCTGACCTAACCTAGACCTAACATGAATTATTCTCTAAAATGTTGATCAAAACCAGGTTTAATTGACTGTTTCAGTGTGGTACCACATTACTACGTGAACCAAACCAGAAAAAACCCAGGTTCCGTTCAACATGTATGAGAAATATGCGAAAGAATGAGCCTGATGAGAGCAAATCCCAGACCTAACCTAGACCTAACATGAATTATTCTCTAAAATATTGATTGAAACCAGGTTTACTTGACTGCTTCAGTGTGGTCCCACAATACTACGTGATCCAAACCAGAAAAAACCCAGGATCCGTTCAACAAGTATGTGAAGAATGCGAAAGTATGAGTCTGATGAGGGAAAATCCCAGGCCTAACCTAGACCTAACATGCGTTATCCTCTAAAATATTGATCGAAACCAGGTTTAGTCGACTGTTTCAGAGTGGTCCCAGATTACTACGTGATCCAAACCAGAAAAAACCCAGGATCCGTTCAACAAGTATGTGAAGAATGCGAAAGTATGAGTCTGATGAGGTCAAATCCCAGACCTATCCCAGACTTAACTTGCGTTGTCCTCTAAAATATTGATCGAAACCAGGTTTAATCGACTGTTTCAGCGTGGTACCACATTACTACGTTATACAATCCAGAAACAGCCCAGGATCTAGCCATGAAGTATGAGAAATATGCGAAAGTGTGAGCCTGATGAGGGCAAATCCTAGACCTAACCCAAAGCTAACATGCGTTATCCTCTAAAATATTTATCAAGACCAGGTTTAATTGAATGTTTCAGTGTGGTACCACATTACTACGTGAACCAAACCAGAAAAAACCCAGGATCCGTTCAACAAGTATGTTAAAACTGCGACAGTATGACCCTGATGAGGGTAAATCCCAGGCCTAACCTAGACCTAACATGCGTTGTCTTCTAAAATATTGATGGAAACCAGGTTTAATTGACTGTTTCAGTGTAGTACTTCATTACTACGTGATGCAATCCAGAAAAAGCCCAGGATCTAGCCATCAAGTATGAGAAATATGCGAAAGAATGAGCCTGATGAGAGCAAATCCCTGACCTAACCTAGACCTAACATGAATTATTCTCTAAAATGTTGATCAAAACCAGGTTTAATTGACTGTTTCAGTGTGGTACAACATTACTACGTGATCCAATCCAGAAATAGCCCAGGATCTAGCCATGAAGTATGAGAAATATGCGAAAGTATGAGCCTGATGAGGGCAAATCCTAGACCTAACCCAGACCTAACATGCGTTATTCTGTAAAATATTGAGCGAAACCAGGTTTAATGGACTGTTTCAGTGTGGTACCACACTACATCGTGATCCAAACCAGAAAAAGCCCAGGATCTGTTCTAGAAGTATGTGAAAAACGCTAAACTGTGAGCCTGACGAGGGCAAATCTTAGACCTAACCCAGACCTAAGATGCGTTATCCTCTAAAATATTTATCCAGACCAGGTTTCATTGAATGTTTCAGTGTGGTACCACTTTACTACGTGATCCAATCCAGAAATAGCCCAGGATCTAGCCATGAAGTATGAGAAATATGCGAAAGAATGAGCCTGATGAGAGCAAAACCCAGACCTAACCTAGAGCTAACATGCGTTATCCTCTAAAATATTGAGCGAAACCAGGTTTAATGGACTGTTTCAGTGTGGTACCACACTACATCGTGATCCAAACCAGAAAAAGCCCAGGATCTGTTCTAGAAGTATGTGAAAAACGCTCAACTGTGAGCCTGACGAGGGCAAATCTTAGACCTAACCCAGACCTAAGATGCGTTATCCTCTAAAATATTTATCCAGACCAGGTTTCATTGAATGTTTCAGTGTGGTACCACTTTACTACGTGATCCAATCCAGAAATAGCCCAGGATCTAGCCATGAAGTATGAGAAATATGCGAAAGTAAGAGCCTGATGAGGGCAAATCCTATACCTATCCCAGACCTAACTTGCGTTATCCTCTAAAATATTGATCGAAACCAGGTTTAATTGACTGTTTCAGCGTGGTACCACATTACTACGTGATACAATCCAAAAACAGCCCAGGATCTAGCCATGAAGTATGAGAAATATGCGAAAGTATGAGCCTGATGAGAGCAAATCCTAGACCTAACCCAGACCTAACATGCGTTGTCCTCTAAAATATTTATCAAGATCAGGTTTAATTGAATGTTTCAGTGTGGTACCACATTACTACGTGATGCAATCCAGAAAAAGCCCAGGATCTAGCCATCAAGTATGAGAAATATGCGAAAGAATGAGCCTGATGAGAGCAAATCCCTGACCTAACCTAGACCTAACATGAATTATTCTCTAAAATGTTGATCAAAACCAGGTTTAATTGACTGTTTCAGTGTAGTACAACATTACTACGTGATCCAATCCAGAAATAGCCCAGGATCTAGCCATGAAGTATGAGAAATATGCGAAAGTATGAGCCTGATGAGGGCAAATCCTAGACCTAACCCAGACCTAACATGCGTTATTCTGTAAAATTTTTATCAAGACCAGGTTTAATTGAATGTTTCATTGTGGTACCTCATTACTACGTGATCAAAACCAGTAAAAAACCAGGATCCGTTCAACAAATATGTGAAGAATGCGAAAGTATGAGTCTGATCAGTGAAAATCTCAGGCCTTACCTAGACCTAACTTGCGTTGTCCTCTAAAATATTGATGGAAACCAGGTTTCATTGACTGTTTCAGTGTGGTACTACATTACTACGTGATGCAATCCAGAAAAAGCCCAGGATCTACCCATCAAGTATGAGAAATATGCGAAAGAATGAGCCTGATGAGAGCAAAACCCAGACCTAACCTAGAGCTAACATGCGTTATCCTCTAAAATATTGAGCGAAACCAGGTTTAATGGACTGTTTCAGTGTGGTACCACACTACATCGTGATCCAAACCAGAAAAAGCCCAGGATCTGTTTTAGAAGTATGTGAAAATCGCTAAACTGTGAGCCTGACGAGGGCAAATCTTAGACCTAACCCAGACCTAAGATGCGTTATCCTCTAAAATATTTATCCAGACCAGGTTTCATTGAATGTTTCAGTGTGGTACCACTTTACTACGTGATCCAAACCAGAAATAGCCCAGGATCTAGCCATGAAGTATGAGAAATATGCGAAAGTAAGAGCCTGATGAGGGCAAATCCTAGACCTATCCCAGACCTAACTTGCGTTATCCTCTAAAATTTTGATCGAAACCAGGTTTAATTGACTGTTTCAGCGTGGTACCACATTACTACGTGATACAATCCAAAAACAGCCCAGGATCTAGCCATGAAGTATGAGAAATATACGAAAGTATGAGCCTGATGAGAGCAAATCCTAGACCTAACCCAGACCTAACATGCGATGTCCTCTAAAATATTTATCAAGATCAGGTTTAATTGAATGTTTCAGTGTGGTACCACATTCCTACGTGAACCAAACCAGAAAAAACCCAGGATCCGTTCAACAAGTATGTTAAAACTGCGACAGTATGACCCTGATGAGGGTAAATCCCAGGCCTAACCTAGACCTAACATGCGTTGTCCTCTAAAATATTGATGGAAACCAGGTTTACTTGACTGCTTCAGTGTGGTCCCACAATACTACGTGATCCAAACCAGAAAAAACTCAGGATCCGTTCAACAAGTATGTGAAGAATGCGAAAGTATGAGTCTGATGAGGGAAAATCCCAGACCTAACCTAGACCTAACATGCGTTATCCTCTAAAATATTGATCGAAACCAGGTTTAATCGACTGTTTCAGCGTGGTACCACATTACTACGTGATACAATCCAGAAACAGCCCAGGATCTAGCCATGAAGTATGAGAAATATGCGAAAGTATGAGCCTGATGAGGGCAAATCCTAGACCTAACCCAAACCTAACATGCGTTATCCTCTAAAATATTTATCAAGACCAGGTTTAATTGAATGTTTCAGTGTGGTACCACATTACTACGTGAACCGAACCAGAAAAAACCCCGGATCCGTTCAACAAGTATGTTAAAACTGCGACAGTATGACCCTGATGAGGGTAAATCCCAGGCCTAACCTAGACCTAACATGCGTTGTCCTCTAAAATATTGATGGAAACCAGGTTTAATTGACTGTTTCAGTGTTGTACTTCACTACTACGTGATGCAATCCACAAAAAGCCCAGGATCTAGCCATCAAGTATGAGAAATATGCGAAAGAATGAGCCTGATGAGAGCAAATCCCAGACCTAACCTAGACCTAACATGAATTATTCTCTAAAATATTGATCGAAACCAGGTTTAATTGACTGTTTCAGTGTTGTACTTCATTAATACGTGATGCAATCCAGGAAAAGCCCAGGATCTAGCCATCAAGTATGAGAAATATGCGAAAGAATGAGCCTGATGAGAGCAAATCCCTGACCTAACCTAGACCTAACATGAATTATTCTCCAAAATATTGACCAAAACCAGGTTTGATTGACTGTTTCAGTGTGGTACCACATTACTACGTGATCCAATCCAGAAAAAGCCCAGGATCTAGCCATCAAGTATGAGAAATATGCGAAAGAATGAACCTGCTGAGAGCAAATCCCAGACCTAACCTAGACATAACATGAATTATTCTCTAAAATATTGATCCAAACCAAGTTTAATTGACTGTTTCAGTGTTGTACTTCATTACTACGTGATGCAATCCAGAAAAAGCCCAGGATCTAGCCATCAAGTATGAGAAATATGCGAAAGAATGAGCCTGGAGAGAGCAAATCCCTGACCTAACCTAGACCTAACATGAATTATTCTCTAAAATGTTGATCAAAACCAGGTTTAATCGACTGTTTCAGCGTGGTACCACATTACTACGTGATACAATCCAGAAACAGCCCAGGATCTAGCCATGAAGTATGAGAAATATGCGAAAGTATGAGTCTGATGAGGGAAAATCCCAGGCCTAACCTAGACCTAACATGCGTTATCCTCTAAAATATTGATCGAAACCAGGTTTAGTCGACTGATTCAGAGTGGTCCCAGATTACTACGTGATCCAAACCAGAAAAAACCCAGGATCCGTTCAACAAGTATGTGAAGAATGCGAAAGTATGAGTCTGATGAGGTCAAATCCCAGACCTATCCCAGACTTAACTTGCGTTGTCCTCTAAAATATTGATCGAAACCAGGTTTAATCGACTGTTTCAGCGTGGTACCACATTACTGCCTTATACAATCCAGAAACAGCCCAGGATCTAGCCATGAAGTATGAGAAATATGCGAAAGTATGAGCCTGATGAGGGCAAATCCTAGACCTAACCCAAACCTAACATGCGTTATCCTCTAAAATATTTATCAAGACCAGGTTTAATTGAATGTTTCAGTGTGGTACCACATTACTACGTGAACCAAACCAGACAAAACCCAGGATCCGTTCAACAAGTATGTTAAAACTGCGACAGTATGACCCTGATGAGGGTAAATCCCAGGCCTAACCTAGACCTAACATGCGTTGTCTTCTAAAATATTGATGGAAACCAGGTTTAATTGACTGTTTCAGTGTAGTACTTCATTACTACGTGATGCAATCCAGAAAAAGCCCAGGATCTAGCCATCAAGTATGAGAAATATGCGAAAGAATGAGCCTGATGAGAGCAAATCCCTGACCTAACCTAGACCTAACATGAATTATTCTCTAAAATGTTGATCAAAACCAGGTTTAATTGACTGTTTCAGTGTGGTACAACATTACTACGTGATCCAATCCAGAAATAGCCCAGGATCTAGCCATGAAGTATGAGAAATATGCGAAAGTATGAGCCTGATGAGGGCAAATCCTAGACCTAACCCAGACCTAACATGCGTTATTCTGTAAAATTTTTATCAAGACCAGGTTTAATTGAATGTTTCATTGTGGTACCTCATTACTACGTGATCAAAACCAGTAAAAAACCAGGATCCGTTCAACAAATATGTGAAGAATGCGAAAGTATGAGTCTGATCAGTGAAAATCTCAGGCCTTACCTAGACCTAACTTGCGTTGTCCTCTAAAATATTGATGGAAACCAGGTTTCATTGACTGTTTCAGTGTGGTACTACATTACTACGTGATGCAATCCAGAAAAAGCCCAGGATCTCGCCATGAAGTATGAGAAATATGCGAAAGTATGAGCCTGATGAGAGCAAATCCTAGACCTAACCCAGACCTAACATGCGTTGTCCTCTAAAATATTTATCAAGATCAGGTTTAATTGAATGTTTCAGTGTGGTACCACATTACTACGTGATGCAATCCAGAAAAAGCCCAGGATCTAGCCATCAAGTATGAGAAATATGCGAAAGAATGAGCCTGATGAGAGCAAAACCCAGACCTAACCTAGAGCTAACATGCGTTATCCTCTAAAATATTGAGCGAAACCAGGTTTAATGGACTGTTTCAGTGTGGTACCACACTACATCGTGATCCAAACCAGAAAAAGCCCAGGATATGTTTTAGAAGTATGTGAAAAACGCTAAACTGTCAGCCTGACGAGGGCAAATCTTAGACCTAACCCAGACCTAAGATGCGTTATCCTCTAACATATTTATCCAGACCAGGTTTCATTGAATGTTTCAGTGTGGTACCACTTTACTACGTGATCCAAACCAGAAATAGCCCAGGATCTAGCCATGAAGTATGAGAAATATGCGAAAGTAAGAGCCTGATGAGGGCAAATCCTAGACCTATCCCAGACCTAACTTGCGTTATCCTCTAAAATATTGATCGAAACCAGGTTTAATTGACTGTTTCAGCTTGGTACCACATTACTACGTGATACAATCCAAAAACAGCCCAGGATCTAGCCATGAAGTATGAGAAATATACGAAAGTATGAGCCTGATGAGAGCAAATCCTAGACCTAACCCAGACCTAACATGCGATGTCCTCTAAAATATTTATCAAGATCAGGTTTAATTGAATGTTTCAATGTGGTACCACATTACTACGTGAACCAAACCAGAAAAAACCCAGGATCCGTTCAACAAGTATGTTAAAACTGCGACAGTATCACCCTGATGAGGGTAAATCCCAGGCCTAAGCTAGACCTAACATGAATTATTCTCAAAATATTGATCAAAACCAGATTTAATTGACTGTTTCAGTGTGGTACCACATTACTACATGATCCAATCCAGAAATAGCCCAGGATCTAGCCATGAAGTATGAGAAATATGCGAAAGTATGAGCCTGATGAGGGCAAATCCTAGACCTAACCCAGACCTAACATGCGTTATTCTGTAAAATTTTTGTCAAGACCAGGTTTAATTGAATGTTTCATTGTGGTACCTGATTACTACGTGATCAAAACCAGAAAAGACCCAGGATCCGTTCAACAAGTATGTGAAGAATGCGAAAGTATGAGTCTGATGAGTGAAAATCTCAGGCCTTACCTAGACCTAACTTGCGTTGTCCTCTAAAATATTGATGGAAACCAGGTTTCATTGACTGTTTCAGTGTGGTACTACATTACTACGTGATGCAATCCAGAAAAAGCCCAGGATCTAGCCATCAAGTATGAGAAATATGCGAAAGAATGAGCCTGATGAGAGCAAGTCCCAGACCTAACCTAGACCTAACATGCGTTATCCTCTAAAATATTGAGCGAAACCAGGTTTAATGGACTGTTTCAGTGTGGTACCACACTACTTCGTGATCCAAACCAGAAAAAAACCGGGATCTGTTCAACAAGTATGTGAAAAACGCTAAACTGTGAGCCTGATGAGGGCAAATCTTAGACCTAACCCAGACCTAAGATGCGTTAACCTCTAAAATATTTATCCAGACCAGGTTTCATTGAATGTTTTAGTGTGGTACCACTTTACTACGTGATCCAATCCAGAAATAGCACAGGATCTAGCCATGAAGTATGAGAAATATGCGAAAGTATGAGCCTGATGAGGGCAAATCCTAGACCTAACCCAAACCTAACATGCGTTATCGTCTAAAATATTTATCAAGACCAGGTTTAATTGAATGTGACAGTGTGGCACCACATCACTACGTGAACCAAACCAGAAAAAACCCAGGATCCGATCAACAAGTATGTTAAAACTGCGACAGTATGACCCTGATGAGGGTAAATCCCAGGCCTAACCTAGACCTAACATGCGTTGTCCTCTAAAATATTGACGGAAACCAGGTTTAATTGACTGTTTCAGTGTTGTACTTCATTACTACGTGATGCAATCCAGAAAAAGCCCAGGATCTAGCCATCCAGTATGAGAAATATGCGAAAGAATGAGCCTGATGAGAGCAAATCCCAGACCTAACCTAGACCTAACATTAATTATTCTCTAAAATATTGATCGAAACCAGGTTTAATTGACTGTTTCAGTGTTGTACTTCATTACTACGTGATGCAATCCAGAAAAAGCCCAGGATCTAGCCATCAAGTATGAGAAATATGCGAAAGAATGAGCCTGATGAGAGCAAATCCCTGACCTATCCTAGACCTAACATGAATTATTCTCTAAAATATTGATCAAAACCAGGTTTAATTGACTGTTTCAGTGTGGTACCACATTACTACGTGATCCAATCCAGAAATAGCCCAGGATCTAGCCATGAAGTATGAGAAATATGCGAAAGTATGAGCCTGATGAGGGCAAATCCTAGACCTAACCCAGACCTAACATGCGTTATTCTGTAAAATTTTTATCAAGACCAGGTTTAATTGAATGTTTCATTGTGGTACCTCATTACTACGTGATCAAAACCAGAAAAAACCCAGGATCCGTTCAACAAGTATGTGAAGAATGCGAAAGTATGAGTCTGATGAGTGAAAATCCCAGGCCTAACATAGACCTAACATGCGTTATCCTCTAAAATATTTACCAAGAAAAGGTTTAATTGAATGTTTCAGTGTGGTACCACATTACTACGTGATCCAATCCAGAAATAGCACAGGATCTAGCCATGAAGTATGAGAAATATGCGAAAGTATGAGCCTGATGAGGGCAAATCCTAGACCTAACATAGACCTAACATGCGTTATCCTCTAAAATATTGATCGAAACCAGGTTTCATTGAATGTTTCAGTGTGGTACCACAATACTTCGTGATCCAAACCAGAGAAAGCCCAGGATCTGTTCAAGAAGTATGTGAAAAACGCTAAACTGTGAGACTGATGAGGGCAAATCTTAGACCTAACCCAGACCTAAGATGCGTTATCCTCTAAAATATTTATCCAGACCAGGTTTCATTGAATGTTTCAGTGTGGTACTACTTTACTACCTGATACAATCCAGAAACAGCCCAGTATCTAGCCATGAAGTATGAGAAATATGCGAAAGTATGAGCCTGATGAGGGCAAATCCTAGACCTAACCCAAACCTAACATGCGTTATCCTCTAAAATATTTATCAAGAAAAGGTTTAATTGAATGTTTTAGTGTGGTACCACTTTACTACGTGATCCAATCCAGAAATAGCACAGGATCTAGCCATGAAGTATGAGAAATATGCGAAAGTATGAGCCTGATGAGGGCAAATCCTAGACCTAACCCAAACCTAACATGCGTTATCGTCTAAAATATTTATCAAGACCAGGTTTAATTGAATGTTACAGTGTGGCACCACATCACTACGTGAACCAAACCAGAAAAAACCCAGGATCCGATCAACAAGTATGTTAAAACTGCGACAGTATGACCCTGATGAGGGTAAATCCCAGGCCTAACCTAGACCTAACATGCGTTGTCCTCTAAAATATTGACGGAAACCAGGTTTAATTGACTGTTTCAGTGTTGTACTTCATTACTACGTGATGCAATCCAGAAAAAGCCCAGGATCTAGCCATCCAGTATGAGAAATATGCGAAAGAATGAGCCTGATGAGAGCAAATCCCAGACCTAACCTAGACCTAACATGCGTTATCCTCTAAAATATTGAGCGAAACCAGGTTTAATGGACTGTTTCAGTGTGGTACCACACTACTTCGTGATCCAAACGAGAAAAAAACCGGGATCTGTTCAACAAGTATGTGAAAAACGCTAAACTGTGAGCCTGATGAGGGCAAATCTTAGACCTAACCCAGACCTAAGATGCGTTAACCTCTAAAATATTTATCCAGACCAGGTTTCATTGAATGTTTTAGTGTGGTACCACTTTACTACGTGATCCAATCCAGAAATAGCACAGGATCTAGCCATGAAGTATGAGAAATATGCGAAAGTATGAGCCTGATGAGGGCAAATCCTAGACCTAACCCAAACCTAACATGCGTTATCGTCTAAAATATTTATCAAGACCAGGTTTAATTGAATGTGACAGTGTGGCACCACATCACTACGTGAACCAAACCAGAAAAAACCCAGGATCCGATCAACAAGTATGTTAAAACTGCGACAGTATGACCCTGATGAGGGTAAATCCCAGGCCTAACCTAGACCTAACATGCGTTGTCCTCTAAAATATTGACGGAAACCAGGTTTAATTGACTGTTTCAGTGTTGTACTTCATTACTACGTGATGCAATCCAGAAAAAGCCCAGGATCTAGCCATCCAGTATGAGAAATATGCGAAAGAATGAGCCTGATGAGAGCAAATCCCAGACCTAACCTAGACCTAACATTAATTATTCTCTAAAATATTGATCGAAATCAGGTTTAATTGACTGTTTCAGTGTTGTACTTCATTACTACGTGATGCAATCCAGAAAAAGCCCAGGATCTAGCCATCAAGTATGAGAAATATGCGAAAGAATGAGCCTGATGAGAGCAAATCCCTGACCTATCCTAGACCTAACATGAATTACTCTCTAAAATATTGATCAAAACCAGATTTAATTGACTGTTTCAGTGTGGTACCACATTACTACGTGATCCAATCCAGAAATAGCCCAGGATCTAGCCATGAAGTATGAGAAATATGCGAAAGTATGAGCCTGATGAGGGCAAATCCTAGACCTAACCCAGACCTAACATGCGTTATTCTGTAAAATTTTTATCAAGACCAGGTTTAATTGAATGTTTCATTGTGGTACCTGATTACTACGTGATCAAAACCAGAAAAAACCCAGGATCCGTTCAACAAGTATGTGAAGAATGCGAAAGTATGAGTCTGATCAGTGAAAATCTCAGGCCTTACCTAGACCTAACTTGCGTTGTCCTCTAAAATATTGATGGAAACCAGGTTTCATTGACTGTTTCAGTGTGGTACTACATTACTACGTGATGCAATCCAGAAAAAGCCCAGGATCTAGCCATCAAGTATGAGAAATATGCGAAAGAATGAGCCTGATGGGAGCAAATCCCAGACCTAACCTAGACCTAACATGCGTTATCCTCTAAAATATTGAGCGAAACCAGGTTTAATGGACTGTTTCAGTGTGGTACCACACTACTTCGTGATCCAAACCAGAGAAAGCCCAGGATCTGTTTTAGAAGTATGTGAAAAACGCTAAACTGTGAGCCTGACGAGGGCAAATCTTTGACCTAACCCAGACCTAAGATGCGTTATCCTCTAAAATATTTATCCAGACCAGGTTTCATTGAATGTTTCAGTGTGGTACCACTTTACTACGTGATCCAATCCAGAAATAGCCCAGGATCTAGCCATGAAGTATGAGAAATATGCGAAAGAATGAGCCTGATGAGAGCAAAACCCAGACCTAACCTAGAGCTAACATGCGTTATCCTCTAAAATATTGAGCGAAACCAGGTTTAATGGACTGTTTCAGTGTGGTACCACACTACATCGTGATCCAAACCAGAAAAAGCCCAGGATCTGTTCTAGAAGTATGTGAAAAACGCTCAACTGTGAGCCTGACGAGGGCAAATCTTAGACCTAACCCAGACCTAAGATGCGTTATCCTCTAAAATATTTATCCAGACCAGGTTTCATTGAATGTTTCAGTGTGGTACCACTTTACTACGTGATCCAATCCAGAAATAGCCCAGGATCTAGCCATGAAGTATGAGAAATATGCGAAAGTAAGAGCCTGATGAGGGCAAATCCTATACCTATCCCAGACCTAACTTGCGTTATCCTCTAAAATATTGATCGAAACCAGGTTTAATTGACTGTTTCAGCGTGGTACCACATTACTACGTGATACAATCCAAAAACAGCCCAGGATCTAGCCATGAAGTATGAGAAATATGCGAAAGTATGAGCCTGATGAGAGCAAATCCTAGACCTAACCCAGACCTAACATGCGTTGTCCTCTAAAATATTTATCAAGATCAGGTTTAATTGAATGTTTCAGTGTGGTACCACATTACTACGTGATGCAATCCAGAAAAAGCCCAGGATCTAGCCATCAAGTATGAGAAATATGCGAAAGAATGAGCCTGATGAGAGCAAATCCCTGACCTAACCTAGACCTAACATGAATTATTCTCTAAAATGTTGATCAAAACCAGGTTTAATTGACTGTTTCAGTGTAGTACAACATTACTACGTGATCCAATCCAGAAATAGCCCAGGATCTAGCCATGAAGTATGAGAAATATGCGAAAGTATGAGCCTGATGAGGGCAAATCCTAGACCTAACCCAGACCTAACATGCGTTATTCTGTAAAATTTTTATCAAGACCAGGTTTAATTGAATGTTTCATTGTGGTACCTCATTACTACGTGATCAAAACCAGTAAAAAACCAGGATCCGTTCAACAAATATGTGAAGAATGCGAAAGTATGAGTCTGATCAGTGAAAATCTCAGGCCTTACCTAGACCTAACTTGCGTTGTCCTCTAAAATATTGATGGAAACCAGGTTTCATTGACTGTTTCAGTGTGGTACTACATTACTACGTGATGCAATCCAGAAAAAGCCCAGGATCTACCCATCAAGTATGAGAAATATGCGAAAGAATGAGCCTGATGAGAGCAAAACCCAGACCTAACCTAGAGCTAACATGCGTTATCCTCTAAAATATTGAGCGAAACCAGGTTTAATGGACTGTTTCAGTGTGGTACCACACTACATCGTGATCCAAACCAGAAAAAGCCCAGGATCTGTTTTAGAAGTATGTGAAAATCGCTAAACTGTGAGCCTGACGAGGGCAAATCTTAGACCTAACCCAGACCTAAGATGCGTTATCCTCTAAAATATTTATCCAGACCAGGTTTCATTGAATGTTTCAGTGTGGTACCACTTTACTACGTGATCCAAACCAGAAATAGCCCAGGATCTAGCCATGAAGTATGAGAAATATGCGAAAGTAAGAGCCTGATGAGGGCAAATCCTAGACCTATCCCAGACCTAACTTGCGTTATCCTCTAAAATTTTGATCGAAACCAGGTTTAATTGACTGTTTCAGCGTGGTACCACATTACTACGTGATACAATCCAAAAACAGCCCAGGATCTAGCCATGAAGTATGAGAAATATACGAAAGTATGAGCCTGATGAGAGCAAATCCTAGACCTAACCCAGACCTAACATGCGATGTCCTCTAAAATATTTATCAAGATCAGGTTTAATTGAATGTTTCAGTGTGGTACCACATTCCTACGTGAACCAAACCAGAAAAAACCCAGGATCCGTTCAACAAGTATGTTAAAACTGCGACAGTATGACCCTGATGAGGGTAAATCCCAGGCCTAACCTAGACCTAACATGCGTTGTCCTCTAAAATATTGATGGAAACCAGGTTTACTTGACTGCTTCAGTGTGGTCCCACAATACTACGTGATCCAAACCAGAAAAAACTCAGGATCCGTTCAACAAGTATGTGAAGAATGCGAAAGTATGAGTCTGATGAGGGAAAATCCCAGACCTAACCTAGACCTAACATGCGTTATCCTCTAAAATATTGATCGAAACCAGGTTTAATCGACTGTTTCAGCGTGGTACCACATTACTACGTGATACAATCCAGAAACAGCCCAGGATCTAGCCATGAAGTATGAGAAATATGCGAAAGTATGAGCCTGATGAGGGCAAATCCTAGACCTAACCCAAACCTAACATGCGTTATCCTCTAAAATATTTATCAAGACCAGGTTTAATTGAATGTTTCAGTGTGGTACCACATTACTACGTGAACCGAACCAGAAAAAACCCCGGATCCGTTCAACAAGTATGTTAAAACTGCGACAGTATGACCCTGATGAGGGTAAATCCCAGGCCTAACCTAGACCTAACATGCGTTGTCCTCTAAAATATTGATGGAAACCAGGTTTAATTGACTGTTTCAGTGTTGTACTTCACTACTACGTGATGCAATCCACAAAAAGCCCAGGATCTAGCCATCAAGTATGAGAAATATGCGAAAGAATGAGCCTGATGAGAGCAAATCCCAGACCTAACCTAGACCTAACATGAATTATTCTCTAAAATATTGATCGAAACCAGGTTTAATTGACTGTTTCAGTGTTGTACTTCATTAATACGTGATGCAATCCAGGAAAAGCCCAGGATCTAGCCATCAAGTATGAGAAATATGCGAAAGAATGAGCCTGATGAGAGCAAATCCCTGACCTAACCTAGACCTAACATGAATTATTCTCCAAAATATTGACCAAAACCAGGTTTGATTGACTGTTTCAGTGTGGTACCACATTACTACGTGATCCAATCCAGAAAAAGCCCAGGATCTAGCCATCAAGTATGAGAAATATGCGAAAGAATGAACCTGCTGAGAGCAAATCCCAGACCTAACCTAGACATAACATGAATTATTCTCTAAAATATTGATCCAAACCAAGTTTAATTGACTGTTTCAGTGTTGTACTTCATTACTACGTGATGCAATCCAGAAAAAGCCCAGGATCTAGCCATCAAGTATGAGAAATATGCGAAAGAATGAGCCTGGAGAGAGCAAATCCCTGACCTAACCTAGACCTAACATGAATTATTCTCTAAAATGTTGATCAAAACCAGGTTTAATCGACTGTTTCAGCGTGGTACCACATTACTACGTGATACAATCCAGAAACAGCCCAGGATCTAGCCATGAAGTATGAGAAATATGCGAAAGTATGAGTCTGATGAGGGAAAATCCCAGGCCTAACCTAGACCTAACATGCGTTATCCTCTAAAATATTGATCGAAACCAGGTTTAGTCGACTGATTCAGAGTGGTCCCAGATTACTACGTGATCCAAACCAGAAAAAACCCAGGATCCGTTCAACAAGTATGTGAAGAATGCGAAAGTATGAGTCTGATGAGGTCAAATCCCAGACCTATCCCAGACTTAACTTGCGTTGTCCTCTAAAATATTGATCGAAACCAGGTTTAATCGACTGTTTCAGCGTGGTACCACATTACTGCCTTATACAATCCAGAAACAGCCCAGGATCTAGCCATGAAGTATGAGAAATATGCGAAAGTATGAGCCTGATGAGGGCAAATCCTAGACCTAACCCAAACCTAACATGCGTTATCCTCTAAAATATTTATCAAGACCAGGTTTAATTGAATGTTTCAGTGTGGTACCACATTACTACGTGAACCAAACCAGACAAAACCCAGGATCCGTTCAACAAGTATGTTAAAACTGCGACAGTATGACCCTGATGAGGGTAAATCCCAGGCCTAACCTAGACCTAACATGCGTTGTCTTCTAAAATATTGATGGAAACCAGGTTTAATTGACTGTTTCAGTGTAGTACTTCATTACTACGTGATGCAATCCAGAAAAAGCCCAGGATCTAGCCATCAAGTATGAGAAATATGCGAAAGAATGAGCCTGATGAGAGCAAATCCCTGACCTAACCTAGACCTAACATGAATTATTCTCTAAAATGTTGATCAAAACCAGGTTTAATTGACTGTTTCAGTGTGGTACAACATTACTACGTGATCCAATCCAGAAATAGCCCAGGATCTAGCCATGAAGTATGAGAAATATGCGAAAGTATGAGCCTGATGAGGGCAAATCCTAGACCTAACCCAGACCTAACATGCGTTATTCTGTAAAATTTTTATCAAGACCAGGTTTAATTGAATGTTTCATTGTGGTACCTCATTACTACGTGATCAAAACCAGTAAAAAACCAGGATCCGTTCAACAAATATGTGAAGAATGCGAAAGTATGAGTCTGATCAGTGAAAATCTCAGGCCTTACCTAGACCTAACTTGCGTTGTCCTCTAAAATATTGATGGAAACCAGGTTTCATTGACTGTTTCAGTGTGGTACTACATTACTACGTGATGCAATCCAGAAAAAGCCCAGGATCTCGCCATGAAGTATGAGAAATATGCGAAAGTATGAGCCTGATGAGAGCAAATCCTAGACCTAACCCAGACCTAACATGCGTTGTCCTCTAAAATATTTATCAAGATCAGGTTTAATTGAATGTTTCAGTGTGGTACCACATTACTACGTGATGCAATCCAGAAAAAGCCCAGGATCTAGCCATCAAGTATGAGAAATATGCGAAAGAATGAGCCTGATGAGAGCAAAACCCAGACCTAACCTAGAGCTAACATGCGTTATCCTCTAAAATATTGAGCGAAACCAGGTTTAATGGACTGTTTCAGTGTGGTACCACACTACATCGTGATCCAAACCAGAAAAAGCCCAGGATATGTTTTAGAAGTATGTGAAAAACGCTAAACTGTCAGCCTGACGAGGGCAAATCTTAGACCTAACCCAGACCTAAGATGCGTTATCCTCTAACATATTTATCCAGACCAGGTTTCATTGAATGTTTCAGTGTGGTACCACTTTACTACGTGATCCAAACCAGAAATAGCCCAGGATCTAGCCATGAAGTATGAGAAATATGCGAAAGTAAGAGCCTGATGAGGGCAAATCCTAGACCTATCCCAGACCTAACTTGCGTTATCCTCTAAAATATTGATCGAAACCAGGTTTAATTGACTGTTTCAGCTTGGTACCACATTACTACGTGATACAATCCAAAAACAGCCCAGGATCTAGCCATGAAGTATGAGAAATATACGAAAGTATGAGCCTGATGAGAGCAAATCCTAGACCTAACCCAGACCTAACATGCGATGTCCTCTAAAATATTTATCAAGATCAGGTTTAATTGAATGTTTCAATGTGGTACCACATTACTACGTGAACCAAACCAGAAAAAACCCAGGATCCGTTCAACAAGTATGTTAAAACTGCGACAGTATCACCCTGATGAGGGTAAATCCCAGGCCTAAGCTAGACCTAACATGAATTATTCTCAAAATATTGATCAAAACCAGATTTAATTGACTGTTTCAGTGTGGTACCACATTACTACATGATCCAATCCAGAAATAGCCCAGGATCTAGCCATGAAGTATGAGAAATATGCGAAAGTATGAGCCTGATGAGGGCAAATCCTAGACCTAACCCAGACCTAACATGCGTTATTCTGTAAAATTTTTGTCAAGACCAGGTTTAATTGAATGTTTCATTGTGGTACCTGATTACTACGTGATCAAAACCAGAAAAGACCCAGGATCCGTTCAACAAGTATGTGAAGAATGCGAAAGTATGAGTCTGATGAGTGAAAATCTCAGGCCTTACCTAGACCTAACTTGCGTTGTCCTCTAAAATATTGATGGAAACCAGGTTTCATTGACTGTTTCAGTGTGGTACTACATTACTACGTGATGCAATCCAGAAAAAGCCCAGGATCTAGCCATCAAGTATGAGAAATATGCGAAAGAATGAGCCTGATGAGAGCAAGTCCCAGACCTAACCTAGACCTAACATGCGTTATCCTCTAAAATATTGAGCGAAACCAGGTTTAATGGACTGTTTCAGTGTGGTACCACACTACTTCGTGATCCAAACCAGAAAAAAACCGGGATCTGTTCAACAAGTATGTGAAAAACGCTAAACTGTGAGCCTGATGAGGGCAAATCTTAGACCTAACCCAGACCTAAGATGCGTTAACCTCTAAAATATTTATCCAGACCAGGTTTCATTGAATGTTTTAGTGTGGTACCACTTTACTACGTGATCCAATCCAGAAATAGCACAGGATCTAGCCATGAAGTATGAGAAATATGCGAAAGTATGAGCCTGATGAGGGCAAATCCTAGACCTAACCCAAACCTAACATGCGTTATCGTCTAAAATATTTATCAAGACCAGGTTTAATTGAATGTGACAGTGTGGCACCACATCACTACGTGAACCAAACCAGAAAAAACCCAGGATCCGATCAACAAGTATGTTAAAACTGCGACAGTATGACCCTGATGAGGGTAAATCCCAGGCCTAACCTAGACCTAACATGCGTTGTCCTCTAAAATATTGACGGAAACCAGGTTTAATTGACTGTTTCAGTGTTGTACTTCATTACTACGTGATGCAATCCAGAAAAAGCCCAGGATCTAGCCATCCAGTATGAGAAATATGCGAAAGAATGAGCCTGATGAGAGCAAATCCCAGACCTAACCTAGACCTAACATTAATTATTCTCTAAAATATTGATCGAAACCAGGTTTAATTGACTGTTTCAGTGTTGTACTTCATTACTACGTGATGCAATCCAGAAAAAGCCCAGGATCTAGCCATCAAGTATGAGAAATATGCGAAAGAATGAGCCTGATGAGAGCAAATCCCTGACCTATCCTAGACCTAACATGAATTATTCTCTAAAATATTGATCAAAACCAGGTTTAATTGACTGTTTCAGTGTGGTACCACATTACTACGTGATCCAATCCAGAAATAGCCCAGGATCTAGCCATGAAGTATGAGAAATATGCGAAAGTATGAGCCTGATGAGGGCAAATCCTAGACCTAACCCAGACCTAACATGCGTTATTCTGTAAAATTTTTATCAAGACCAGGTTTAATTGAATGTTTCATTGTGGTACCTCATTACTACGTGATCAAAACCAGAAAAAACCCAGGATCCGTTCAACAAGTATGTGAAGAATGCGAAAGTATGAGTCTGATGAGTGAAAATCCCAGGCCTAACATAGACCTAACATGCGTTATCCTCTAAAATATTTACCAAGAAAAGGTTTAATTGAATGTTTCAGTGTGGTACCACATTACTACGTGATCCAATCCAGAAATAGCACAGGATCTAGCCATGAAGTATGAGAAATATGCGAAAGTATGAGCCTGATGAGGGCAAATCCTAGACCTAACATAGACCTAACATGCGTTATCCTCTAAAATATTGATCGAAACCAGGTTTCATTGAATGTTTCAGTGTGGTACCACAATACTTCGTGATCCAAACCAGAGAAAGCCCAGGATCTGTTCAAGAAGTATGTGAAAAACGCTAAACTGTGAGACTGATGAGGGCAAATCTTAGACCTAACCCAGACCTAAGATGCGTTATCCTCTAAAATATTTATCCAGACCAGGTTTCATTGAATGTTTCAGTGTGGTACTACTTTACTACCTGATACAATCCAGAAACAGCCCAGTATCTAGCCATGAAGTATGAGAAATATGCGAAAGTATGAGCCTGATGAGGGCAAATCCTAGACCTAACCCAAACCTAACATGCGTTATCCTCTAAAATATTTATCAAGAAAAGGTTTAATTGAATGTTTTAGTGTGGTACCACTTTACTACGTGATCCAATCCAGAAATAGCACAGGATCTAGCCATGAAGTATGAGAAATATGCGAAAGTATGAGCCTGATGAGGGCAAATCCTAGACCTAACCCAAACCTAACATGCGTTATCGTCTAAAATATTTATCAAGACCAGGTTTAATTGAATGTTACAGTGTGGCACCACATCACTACGTGAACCAAACCAGAAAAAACCCAGGATCCGATCAACAAGTATGTTAAAACTGCGACAGTATGACCCTGATGAGGGTAAATCCCAGGCCTAACCTAGACCTAACATGCGTTGTCCTCTAAAATATTGACGGAAACCAGGTTTAATTGACTGTTTCAGTGTTGTACTTCATTACTACGTGATGCAATCCAGAAAAAGCCCAGGATCTAGCCATCCAGTATGAGAAATATGCGAAAGAATGAGCCTGATGAGAGCAAATCCCAGACCTAACCTAGACCTAACATGCGTTATCCTCTAAAATATTGAGCGAAACCAGGTTTAATGGACTGTTTCAGTGTGGTACCACACTACTTCGTGATCCAAACGAGAAAAAAACCGGGATCTGTTCAACAAGTATGTGAAAAACGCTAAACTGTGAGCCTGATGAGGGCAAATCTTAGACCTAACCCAGACCTAAGATGCGTTAACCTCTAAAATATTTATCCAGACCAGGTTTCATTGAATGTTTTAGTGTGGTACCACTTTACTACGTGATCCAATCCAGAAATAGCACAGGATCTAGCCATGAAGTATGAGAAATATGCGAAAGTATGAGCCTGATGAGGGCAAATCCTAGACCTAACCCAAACCTAACATGCGTTATCGTCTAAAATATTTATCAAGACCAGGTTTAATTGAATGTGACAGTGTGGCACCACATCACTACGTGAACCAAACCAGAAAAAACCCAGGATCCGATCAACAAGTATGTTAAAACTGCGACAGTATGACCCTGATGAGGGTAAATCCCAGGCCTAACCTAGACCTAACATGCGTTGTCCTCTAAAATATTGACGGAAACCAGGTTTAATTGACTGTTTCAGTGTTGTACTTCATTACTACGTGATGCAATCCAGAAAAAGCCCAGGATCTAGCCATCCAGTATGAGAAATATGCGAAAGAATGAGCCTGATGAGAGCAAATCCCAGACCTAACCTAGACCTAACATTAATTATTCTCTAAAATATTGATCGAAATCAGGTTTAATTGACTGTTTCAGTGTTGTACTTCATTACTACGTGATGCAATCCAGAAAAAGCCCAGGATCTAGCCATCAAGTATGAGAAATATGCGAAAGAATGAGCCTGATGAGAGCAAATCCCTGACCTATCCTAGACCTAACATGAATTACTCTCTAAAATATTGATCAAAACCAGATTTAATTGACTGTTTCAGTGTGGTACCACATTACTACGTGATCCAATCCAGAAATAGCCCAGGATCTAGCCATGAAGTATGAGAAATATGCGAAAGTATGAGCCTGATGAGGGCAAATCCTAGACCTAACCCAGACCTAACATGCGTTATTCTGTAAAATTTTTATCAAGACCAGGTTTAATTGAATGTTTCATTGTGGTACCTGATTACTACGTGATCAAAACCAGAAAAAACCCAGGATCCGTTCAACAAGTATGTGAAGAATGCGAAAGTATGAGTCTGATCAGTGAAAATCTCAGGCCTTACCTAGACCTAACTTGCGTTGTCCTCTAAAATATTGATGGAAACCAGGTTTCATTGACTGTTTCAGTGTGGTACTACATTACTACGTGATGCAATCCAGAAAAAGCCCAGGATCTAGCCATCAAGTATGAGAAATATGCGAAAGAATGAGCCTGATGGGAGCAAATCCCAGACCTAACCTAGACCTAACATGCGTTATCCTCTAAAATATTGAGCGAAACCAGGTTTAATGGACTGTTTCAGTGTGGTACCACACTACTTCGTGATCCAAACCAGAGAAAGCCCAGGATCTGTTTTAGAAGTATGTGAAAAACGCTAAACTGTGAGCCTGACGAGGGCAAATCTTTGACCTAACCCAGACCTAAGATGCGTTATCCTCTAAAATATTTATCCAGACCAGGTTTCATTGAATGTTTCAGTGTGGTACCACTTTACTACGTGATCCAATCCAGAAATAGCCCAGGATCTAGCCATGAAGTATGAGAAATATGCGAAAGTAAGAGCCTGATGAGGGCAAATCCTAGACCTATCCCAGACCTAACTTGCGTTATCCTCTAAAATATCGAAACCAGGTTTAATTGACTGTTTCAGCGTGGTACCACATTACTACGTGATACAATCCAGAAACAGCCCAGGATCTAGCCATGAAGTATGAGAAATATGCGAAAGAATGAGCCTGATGAGGGAAAATCCCTGGCCTAACCTAGACCTAACATGCGTTATCCTCTAAAATATTGATCGAAACCAGGTTTAGTCGACTGTTTCAGTGTGGTCCCAGATTACTACGTGATCCAAACCAGAAAAAACCCAGGATCCGTGCAACAAGTATGTGAAGAATGCGAAAGTATGAGTCTGATGAGGTCAAATCCCAGACCTATCCCAGACTTAACTTGCGTTATCCTCTAAAATATTGATCGAAACCAGGTTTAATCGACTGTTTCAGCGTGGTACCACATTACTACGTGATACAATCCAGAAACAGCCCAGGATCTAGCCATGAAGTATGAGAAATATGCGAAGGTATGAGCCTGATGAGGGCAAATCCTAGACCTAACCCAAACCTAACATGCGTTATCCTCTAAAATATTTATCAAGACCAGGTTTAATTGAATGTTTCAGTGTGGTACCACATTACTACGGTAACCAAACCAGAAAAAACCCAGGATCCGTTCAACAAGTATGTTAAAACTGCGACAGTATGACCCTGATGAGGGTAAATCCCAGGCCTAACCTAGACCTAACATGCGTTGTCCTCTAAAATATTGATCAAAACCAGATTTAATTGACTGTTTCAGTGTGGTACCACATTACTACGTGATCCAATCCAGAAATAGCCCAGGATCTAGCCATGAAGTATGAGAAATATGCGAAGGTACGAGCCTGATGAGGGCAAATCCTAGACCTAACCCAAACCTAACATGCGTTATCCTCTAAAATATTTATCAAGACCAGGTTTAATGGACTGTTTCAGTGTGGTACCATACTACTTCGTGATCCAAACCTGAAAAAACCCAGGATCTGTTCAACAAGTATGTAAAAAACGCTAAACTGTGAGCCTGATGAGGGCAAATCTTAGACCTAACCCAGACCTAAGATGCGTTATCCTCTAAAATATTTATCAAGACCAGGTTTAATTGAATGTTACAGTGTGGTACCACATTACTACGTGAACCAAACCAGAAAGAACCCAGGATCCGATCAACAAGTATGTTAAAACTGCGACAGTATGACCCTGATGAGGGTAAATCCCAGGCCTAACCTAGACCTAACATGCGTTGTCCTCTAAAATATTGACGGAAACCAGGTTTAATTGACTGTTTCAGTGTTGTACTTCATTACTACGTGATGCAACCCAGAAAAAGCCCAGGATCTAGCCATCCAGTATGAGAAATATGCGAAAGAATGAGCCTGATGAGAGCAAATCCCAGACCTAACCTAGACCTGACATGAATTATTCTCTAAAATATTGATCGAAACCAGGTTTAATTGACTGTTTCAGTGTTGTACTTCATTACTACGTGATGCAATCCAGAAAAAGCCCAGGATATAGCCATCAAGTATGAGAAATATGCGAAAGAATGAGCCTGATGAGAGCAAATCCCAGACCTAACCTAGACCTTACATGCGTTATCCTCTAAAATATTGATCGAAACCAGGTTTAATCGACTGTTTCAGTGTGGTACCACATTACTACGTGATCCAACCCAGAAAAAACCCAGGATCTAGCCATCAAGTATGAGAAATATGCGAAAGAATGAGCCTGATGAGAGCAAATCCCAGACCTAACCTAGACCTTACATGCGTTATCCTCTAAAATATTAAGCGAAACCAGGTTTAATGGACTGTTTCAGTGTGGTACCACACTACTACGTGATCCAAACCAGAAAAAACCCAGGATCTGTTCATCAAGTATGTGAAAAACGCTAAACTGTGAGCCTGATGAGGGCAAATCTTAGACCTAACCCAGACCTATAATGTGTTAATCTCTAAAATATTTATCCAGACCAGGTTTCATTGAATGTTTCAGTGTGGTACCACTTTACTACGTGATCCAATCCAGAAATAGCACAGGATCTAGCCATGAAGTATGAGAAATATGCGAATGTAAGAGCCTGATGAGGGCAAATCCTAGACCTATCCCAGACCTAACGTGCGTTATCCTCTAAAATATTGATCGAAACCAGGTTTAATTGACTGTTTCAGCGTGGTACCACATTACTACGTGATACAATCCAGAAAAAGCCCAGGATCTAGCCATCAAGTATGAGAAATATGCGAAAGTATGAGCCTGATGAGGCCAAATCCTAGACCTAACCCAGACCTAACATGCGTAATTCTGTAAAATTTTTATCAAGAGCTGGTTTAATTGAATGTTTCATTGTGGTACCTCATTACTACGTGGTCAAAACCAGAAAAAACCCAGGATCCGTTCAACAAGTATGTGAAGAATGCGAAAGTATGAGTCTGATCAGTGAAAATCTCAGACCTTACCTTGACCTAACATGCGTTATCCTCTAAAATATTGATCGAAACCAGTTTTCATTGAATGTTTCAGGGTGGTACCACACTACTTCGTGATCCAAACCAGAGAAAGCCCAGGATCTGTTCAAGAAGTATGTGAAAATCGCTAAACTGTGATACTGATGAGGGCAAATCTTAGACCTAACCCAGACCTAAGATGGGTTATCCTCTAAAATATTTATCCAGACCAGGTTTCATTGAATGTTTCAGTGTGGTACTACTTTACTACCTGATACAATCCAGAAACAGCCCAGTATCTAGCCTTCAAGTGTGAGAAATATGGGAAACAATGAGCCTGATGAGAACAAATCCCAGACCTAACCTAGAGCTAACATGCGTTATCCTCTAAAATATTGAGCGAAACCAGGTTTAATGGACTGTTTCAGTGTGGTACCACATTACTACGTGAACCAAACCAGAAAAAACCCAGGATCCGTTCAACAAGTATGTGAAGAATGCGAAAGTATGAGTCTGATCAGTGAAAATCTCAGGCCTTACCTAGACCTAACTTGCGTTGTCCTCTAAAATATTGATGGAAACCAGGTTTCATTGACTGTTTCAGTGTTGTACTTCATTACTACGTGATGCAATCCAGAAAAAGCCCAGGATCTAGCCATCAAGTATGAGAAATATGCGAATGTAAGAGCCTGATGAGGTCAAATCCCAGACCTATCCCAGACTTAACTTGCGTTATCCTCTAAAATATTGATCGAAACCAGGTTTAGTCGTCTGTTTCAGCGTGGTACCACATTACTACGTGATACAATCCAGAAACAGCCCAGGATCTAGCCATGAAGTATGAGAAATATGCGAAAGTATGAGCCTGATGAGGGCAAATCCCTGACCTAACCTAGACCTAACATGCGTTATCCTCTAAAATATTTATCAAGACCAGGTTTAATTGAATGTTTCAGTGTGGTACCACATTACTACGTGAACCAAACCAGAAAAATCCCAGGATCCGTTCAACAAGTATGTTAAAACTGCGACAGTATGACTCTGATGGGGGGTAATCCCAGGCGTAACCTAGACCTAACATGCGTTGTCCTCTAAAATATTGATGGAAACCAGGTTTAATTGACTGTTTCAGTGTTGTACTTCATTACTACGTGATGCAATCCAGAAAAAGCCCAGGATCTAGCCATCAAGTATGAGAAATATGCGAAAGAATGAGCCTGATGAGAGCAAATCCCAGACCTAACCTAGACCTAACATGAATTATTTTCTAAAATATTGATCGAAGCCAGGCTTAATTGACTGTGTCAGTGTTGTACTTCATTACTACGTGATGGAATCCACAAAAAGCCCAGGATCTAGCCATCAAGTATGAGAAATATGCGAAAGAATGAGCCTGATGAGAGCAAATCCCTGACCTAACCTAGACCTAACATGAATAATTCTCTAAAATATTGCTCAAAACCAGGTTTAATTGACCGTTTCGGTGTGGTACCACATTACTACGTGATCCAAACCAGAAAAAACCCAGGATCCGTTCAACAAGTATGTGAAGAATGCGAAAGTATGAGTCTGATGAGTGAAAATCCCAGGCCTAACCTAGACCTAACATGCGTTACCCTCTAAAATATTGATCGCAACCAGGTTTAATTGATTGTTTCAGTGTGGTCCCACACTACTACGTGATACAATCCAGAAACAGCCCAGGATCTAGCCATGAAGTATGAGAAATATGCGAAAGTATGAGCCTGATGAGGGCAAATCCTAGACCTAACCCAAACCTAACATGCGTTATCCTCAAAAATATTGATCGAAACCTGGTTTAATCGACAGTTTCAGTGTGGTACCACATTACTATGTGATCCAAACAAGAAAATAACCCAGTATCTGTTCAACGAGTATGTGAAGGGTGCGAAAGTATGAGTCCGATGAGGTCAAATCCCAGACCTATCCCAGACCTAACATGCGTTATCCTCAAAAATATTGATCGAAACCAGGTTTAATCGACAGTTTCAGTGTGGTACCACATTACTACGTGATCCAAACCAGAAAAAAACCCAGGATCTTGTCAACGAGTATGTGAAGTGTGCGAAAGTATGTGTCTGATGAGGGCTAATCCCAGACCTATCCCAGACCTAACATGCGTTATCCTCTAAAATGTTGATCGAAACCAGGTTTAATTGACTGTTATAGTGTGGTACCACTTTACTACGTGATCCACAGCAAAGAAAACCCTCGATCAAGTCTCATGCATATTAAAACTGCGAAAGTATGACCCTGATGAGTGAAAATCCCAGACCTAACCCAGACCTAACATGCGTTATCCTCTGAAATATTTATCAAGACCAGGTTTAATTGATTGTTTCAGTGTGGTCCCACATTACTACGTGATCCAAACCAGAAAAAACCCAGGATCCGTTCAACAAGTATGTGAAGAATGCGAAAGAATGAGTCTGATGAGTGAAAATCCCCGGCCTAACCCAGACCTAACATGCGTTATCCTCAAAAATATTGATCGAAACCAGGTTTAATCGACTGTTTCAGTGTGGCATCACACTACTACGTGACCCAAACCAGAAAATACCAAGGATCTGTTCAACAAGTATGTGAAAAACGCGAAAGTCTGAGCCTGGTGAGGGCAAATCCCAGACCTATCCTAGACCTAACATGCGTTATCCTCTAAAGTATTGATCGAAACCAGGTTTAATTGACTGTTTCTGCGTGGTACCACATTACTACGTGATACAATCCAGAAACAGCCCAGGATCTAGCCATGAAGTATGAGAGATATGCGAAAGTATGAGCCTGATGAGGGCAAATCCTAGACCTAACCCAGACCTAACATGCGTTATCCTCCAAAATATTTATCATGACCAGGTTTAATTGATTGTTTCAGTGTGGTCCCACATTACTACGTGATCCAAACCAGAAAAAACCCAGGATCCGTTCAACAAGTATGTGAAGAATGCGAAAGTATGAGTCTGATGAGTGAAAATCCCAGACCTAACCAAGACCTAACATGCGTTATCCTCTAAAATATTGATCCAAACCAGGTATAATGGACTGCTTCAGTGTGGTACCACACTACTACGTGATCCAAACCAGAGAAAACCCAGGATCTGTTCAACAAGTATGTGAAAAACGCGAAAGTATGAGTCTGATGAGGTCAAATCCCAGACCTATCCCAGACTTAACTTGCGTTATCCTCTAAAATATTGATCGAAACCAGGTTTAATCAACTGTTGCAGCGTGGTACCACATTACTACGTGATACAATCCAGAAATAGCCCAGGATTTAGCCATGAAGTATGAGAAATATGCGAAAGTATGAGCCTGATGAGGGCAAATCCTAGACCTAACCCAAACCTAACATGCGTTATCCTCTAAAATATTTATCAAGACCAGGTTTAATTGAATGTTTCAGTGTGGTACCACATTACTACGTGATACAATCCAGAAGAAGCCCAGGATCTAGCCATCAAGCATGAGAAATATGCGAAAGAATGAGCCTGATGACAGCAAATCCCAGACCTATCCTAGACCTAACATGCGTTATCCTCTAAAGTATTGATCGAAACCAGGTTTAATTGACTGTTTCTGCGTGGTACCACATTACTACGTGATACAATCCAGAAACAGCCCAGGATCTAGCCATGAAGTATGAGAGATATGCGAAAGTATGAGCCTGATGAGGGCAAATCCTAGACCTAACCCAGACCTAACATGCGTTATCCTCCAAAATATTTATCATGACCAGGTTTAATTGATTGTTTCAGTGTGGTCCCACATTACTACGTGATCCAAACCAGAAAAAACCCAGGATCCGTTCAACAAGTATGTGAAGAATGCGAAAGTATGAGTCTGATGAGTGAAAATCCCAGACCTAACCCAGACCTAACATGCGTTATCCTCTAAAATATTTATCAAGACCAGGTTTAATTGAATGTTTCAGTGTGGTACCACATTACTACGTGATCCAAACCAGTAAAAACCCAGGATCCGTTCAACAAGTATGTGAAGAATGCGAAAGTATGTGTCTGATGAGTGAAAATCCCCGGCCTAACCCAGACCTAACATGCGTTATCCTCAAATACATTGATCGAAACCAGGATTAATCGACTGTTTCAGTGTGGCATCACACTAGTACGTGACCGAAACCAGAAAAAACCCAGGATCTGTTCAACAAGTATGTGAAAAACGCGAAAGTATGAGTTTGATGAGGTCAAATCCCAGACCTATCCCAGACTTAACTTGCGTTATCCTCTAAAATATTGATCGAAACCAGGTTTAATCGACTGTTGCAGCGTGGTACCACATTACTACGTGGTACAATCCAGAAACAGCCCAGGATTTAGCCATGAAGTATGAGAAATATGCGAAAGTATGAGCCTGATGAGTGAAAATCTCAGGCCTTACCTAGACCTAACTTGCGTTGTCCTCTAAAATATTGATGGAAACCAGGTTTAATTGACTGTTTCAGTGTTGTACTTCATTACTACGTGATGCAATCCAGAAAAAGCCCAGGATCTGTTCAACATGTATGAGAAATATGCGAAAGAAAGAGCCTGATGAGAGCAAATCCCAGACCTAACCTAGACCTAACATGAATTATTCTCTAAAATATTGATCGAAACCAGGTTTAATTGACTGTTTCAGTGTGGTCCCACATTACTACGTGATCCAAACCAGAAACAACCCAGGATCGGTTCAACAAGTATGTGAAGAATGCGAAAGTTTGAGTCTGATGAGTGAAAATCGCAGGCCTAACCTAGACCTAACATGCGTTATCCTCTAAAATATTGATCGAAACATGGTTTAATCGACTGTTTCAGTGTGGTACCACATTACTATGTGATCCAAACCAGAAAATAACCCAGGATCTGTTCAAGGAGTATGTGAAGTTTGCGAAAGTATGAGTCTGATGAGGTCAAATCCCAGACCTATCCCAGACCTAACTTGCGTTATCCTCTAAAATTTTGATCGAAACCAGGTTTAATCGACTGTTTCAGTGTGGTACCACATTACTACGTGATCCAAACCAGAAAAAAACCCAGGATCCGTTCAACAAGTATGTGAAGAATGCGAAAGTATGAGTCTGATGAGTGAAAATCCCAGACCTAACCTAGACCTAACATGCGTTATCCTCTGAAATATTGATCCAAACCAGGTTTAATGGACAGTTTCAGTGTGGTACCACACTACTACGTGATCCAAACCAGAAAAAGACCCAGGATCTGTTCAACAAGTATGTGAAATACGCGAAAGTATGAGCCTGATGAGGGCAAATCCCAGACATATCCCAGACCTAACTTGCGTTGTCCTCTAAGATATTGATGGAAACCAGATTTAATTGACTGTTTCAGTGAGGTACCACATTACTACCTGATCCAAACCAGAAAAAACCCATGATCTGTTCAACAAGTATGTGAAGTGTGCGAAAGTATGAGTCTGATGAGGTCAAATCCCAGACCTATCGCAGACCTAACTTGCGTTATCCTCTAAAATTTTGATCGAAACCAGGTTTAATCGACTGTTTCAGTGTGGTACCACATTACTACGTGCTCCAAGCCAGAAAAAACCCAGGATCCGTTCAACAAGTATGTGAAGAATGCGAAAGTATGAGTCTGATGAGTGAAAATCCCAGACCTAACCTAGACCTAACATGCGTTATCCTCTAAAATATTGATCCAAACCAGGTTTAATGGACTGTTTCAGTGTGGTACCACATTACTATGTGATCCAAACCAGAAAATAACCCAGGATCTAGCCATCAAGTATGAGAAATATGCGAAAGAATGAGCCTGATGAGAGCAAATCCCAGACCTAACCTAGACCTAACATGAATTATTCTCTAAGATATTGATTCGAAACCAGGTATAATTGACTGTTTCAGTGAGGTACCACATTACTACGTGATCCAAACCAGAAAAAACCCTTGATCTGTTCAACAAGTATGTGAAAAACGCGAAAGTATGAGTCTGATGAGTGAAAATCCCAGGGCTAACCTGGACCTAACATGCGTTATCCTCTAAAATATTGATCGAAACCAGGTTTAATCGACTGTTTCAGTGTGGTACCACATTACTACGTGATCCAAACCAGAAAAAACCCAGGATCAGTCCAACAAGTATGTGAAAAACGCGAAAGTATGAGCCTGATGAGGGCGAATCCCAGACCTATCCCAAACCTAACTTGCGTTATCCTCTAAAATATTGATCGAAACCAGGTTTAATTGACCGTTTCAGTGTGGTACCTCATTACTACGTGATCCAAACCAGAAAAAACCCAGGATCCATTCAACAAGTATGTGAAGAATGCGAAAGTATGAGTCTGATCAGTGAAAATCTCAGGCCTTACCTAGACCTAACTTGCGTTGTCCTCTAAAATAGTGATGGAAACCAGGTTTGATTGACTGTTTCAGTGTGGTACTACATTACTACGTGATGCAATCCAGAAAAAGCCCAGGATCTAGCCATCAAGTATGAGAAATATGCGAAAGAATGAGCCTGATGAGAGCAAATCCCAGACCTAACCTAGACCTAACATGCGTTATCCTCTAAAATATTGAGCGAAACCTGGCTTAATCGACTGTTTCAGTGTGGTTCCACATTACTACGTGATCCAAACCAGAAAATAACTCAGGATCCGTTCAACAAGTATGTGAAGAATGCGAAAGTATGAGTCTGATGAGTGAAAATCCCAGGCCTAACCTAGACCTAACATGCGTTATCTTCAAAAATATTGATCGAAACCTGGTTTAATCGACTGTTTCAGTGTGGTACCACATTACTATGTGATCCAAACCAGAAAATAACCCAGGATCTAGCCATCAAGTATGAGAAATATGCGAAAGAATGAGCCTGATGAGAGCAAATCCCAGACCTAACCTAGACCTAACATGAATTATTCTCTAAGATATTGATTCGAAACCAGGTATAATTGACTGTTTCAGTGTGGTCCCACATTACTACGTGATCCAAACCAGAAAAAACCCAGGATCCGTTCAACAAGTATGTTGAAGAATGCGAAAGTATGAGTCTGATGAGTGAAAATCCCAGGCCTAACCTAGACCTAACATGCGTTATCCTCTAAAATATTGATCGAAACCTGGTTTAATCGACTGTTTCAGTGTGGTTCCACATTACTACGTGATCCAAACCAGAAAATAACTCAGGATCTGTTCAAGGAGTATGTGAAGTGTGCGAATGTATGAGTCTGATGAGGTCAAATCCCAGACCTATCCCAGACCTAACTTGCGTTATCCTCTAAAATTTTGATCGAAACCAGGTTTAATCGACTGTTTCAGTGTGGTACCACATTACTACGTGATCCAAACCAGAAAAAACCCAGGATCCGTTCAACAAGTATGTGAAGAATGCGAAAGTATGAGTCTGATGAGTGAAAATCCCAGGCCTAACCTAGACCTAACATGCGTTATCTTCAAAAATATTGATCGAAACCTGGTTTAATCGACTGTTTCAGTGTGGTACCACATTACTATGTGATCCAAACCAGAACATAACCCAGGATCTAGCCATCAAGTATGAGAAATATGCGAAAGAATGAGCCTGATGAGAGCAAATCCCAGACCTAACCTAGGCCTAACATGAATTATTCTCTAAGATATTGATCGAAACCAGGTTTAATCGACTGTTTCAGTGTGGTACCACATTACTACGTGATCCAAACCAGAAAAAACCCAGGATCCGTTTACAAGTATGTGAAGAATGCGAAAGTATGAGTCTGATGAGTTAAAATCCCAGGCCTAACCTAGACCTAACATGCGTTATCCACAAAAATATTGATCGAAACCTGGTTCAATCGACTGTTTCAGTGTGGTACCACGTTACTATGTGATCCAAACCAGAAGATAACCCAGGATCTGTTCAACGAGTATGTGAAAAACGCGAAAGTATGAGCCTGATGAGGGCAAATCCCAGACATATCCCAGACCTAACTTGCGTTGTCCTCTAAGATATTGATGGAAACCAGGTTTAATTGACAGTTTCAGTGTTGTACTTCATTACTACGTGATGCAATCCAGAAAAAGCCCAGGATCTAGCCATCAAGTATGAGAAATATGCGAAAGTATGAGTCTGATGAGTGAAAATCCCAGTGCAAACCTAGTCCTAACATGCGTTATCCACTAAAATATTGATCGAAGCCAGCTTTAATCGACTGTTTCAGTGTGGTATCACACTACTACGTGATCCAAACCAGAAAAAACCCAGGATCTGTTCAACGAGTATGTGAAAAACGCGAAAGTATGAGTCTGATGAGTGAAAATCCCAGGCCTAACCTAGACCTAACATGCGTTATCTTCAAAAATATTGATCGAAACCTGGTTTAATCGACTGTTTCAGTGTGGTACCACATTACTATGTGATCCAAACCAGAAAATAACCCAGGATCTAGCCATCAAGTATGAGAAATATGCGAAAGAATGAGCCTGATGAGAGCAAATCCCAGACCTAACCTAGACCTAACATGAATTATTCTCTAAGATATTGATTCGAAACCAGGTATAATTGACTGTTTCAGTGTGGTCCCACATTACTACGTGATCCAAACCAGAAAAAACCCAGGATCCGTTCAACAAGTATGTTGAAGAATGCGAAAGTATGAGTCTGATGAGTGAAAATCCCAGGCCTAACCTAGACCTAACATGCGTTATCCTCTAAAATATTGATCGAAACCTGGTTTAATCGACTGTTTCAGTGTGGTTCCACATTACTACGTGATCCAAACCAGAAAATAACTCAGGATCTGTTCAAGGAGTATGTGAAGTGTGCGAATGTATGAGTCTGATGAGGTCAAATCCCAGACCTATCCCAGACCTAACTTGCGTTATCCTCTAAAATTTTGATCGAAACCAGGTTTAATCGACTGCTTCAGTGTGGTACCACATTACTACGTGATCCAAACCAGAAAAAACCCAGGATCCGTTCAACAAGTATGTGAAGAATGCGAAAGTATGAGTCTGATGAGTGAAAATCCCAGGCCTAACCTAGACCTAACATGCGTTATCTTCAAAAATATTGATCGAAACCTGGTTTAATCGACTGTTTCAGTGTGGTACCACATTACTATGTGATCCAAACCAGAAAATAACCCAGGATCTAGCCATCAAGTATGAGAAATATGCGAAAGAATGAGCCTGATGAGAGCAAATCCCAGACCTAACCTAGACCTAACATGAATTATTCTCTAAGATATTGATCGAAACCAGGTTTAATCGAATGTTTCAGTGTGGTACCACATTACTACGTGATCCAAACCAGAAAAAACCCAGGATCCGTTTACAAGTATGTGAAGAATGCGAAAGTATGAGTCTGATGAGTTAGAATCCCAGGCCTAACCTAGACCTAACATGCGTTATCCACAAAAATATTGATCGAAACCTGGTTTAATCGACTGTTTCAGTGTGGTACCACGTTACTATGTGATCCAAACCAGAAGATAACCCAGGATCTGTTCAACGAGTATGTGAAAAACGCGAAAGTATGAGCCTGATGAGGGCAAATCCCAGACATATCCCAGACCTAACTTGCGTTGTCCTCTAAGATATTGATGGAAACCAGGTTTAATTGACAGTTTCAGTGTTGTACTTCATTACTACGTGATGCAATCCAGAAAAAGCCCAGGATCTAGCCATCAAGTATGAGAAATATGCGAAAGTATGAGTCTGATGAGTGAAAATCCCAGTGCAAACCTAGTCATGCGAAGCCAGGTTTAATCGACTGTTTCAGTGTGGTATCACACTACTACGTGATCCAAACCAGAAAAAACCCAGGATCTGTTCAACGAGTATGTGAAAAACGCGAAAGTATGAGCCTGATGAGGGCAAATCCCAGACATATTCCAGACCTAACTTGCGTTGTCCTCTAAAATATTGATCGAAACCAGGTTTAATTGACAGTTTCAGTGTGGTACCACATTACTACGTGATCCAAACCAGAAAAAACTCAGGATCAGTTCAACAAGTATGTGAAGAATGCGAAAGTATGAGTCTGATGAGTAAAAATCCCAGGGCTATACTAGACCTAACATGCGTTATCCTCAAAAATATTGATCGAAACCAGGTTTAATCGACTGTTTCAGTGTGGTATCACACTACTACGTGACCCAAGCCAGAAAAATCCCATGATCTGTTCAACAAGTATCTGAAAAACCCGAAAGTATGAGCCCGATGAGGGCAAATCCCAGACCTAACTTGCGTTATCCTCTAAAATATTGATCGAAACCAGGTTTAATCGTCTGTTTCAGTGTGATACCACATTACTACGTGATCCAAACCAGAAAAAACCCAGGATCAGTTCAACAAGTATGTGAAGAATGCGAAAGTATGAGTCTGATGAGTGAAAATCCCAGGCCTAACCTAGACCTAACATGCGTTATCCTCAAAAATATTGATCGAAACCTGGTTTAATCGACTGTTTCAGTGTGGTACCACATTACTACGTGATCCAAACCAGAAAAAACTCAGGATCAGTTCAACAAGTATGTGAAGAATGCGAAAGTATGAGTCTGATGAGTAAAAATCCCAGGGCTATACTTGACCTAACATGCGTTATCCTCAAAAATATTGATCGAAACCAGGTTTAATCGACTGTTTCAGTGTGGTACCACATTACTACGTGATCCAAACCAGAAAAAGCCCAGGATCAGTCCAACAAGTATGTGAAAAACGCGAAAGTATGAGCCTGATGAGGGCAAATCCCAGACATATTCCAGACCTAACTTGCGTTGTCCTCTAAGATATCGATCGAAACCAGGTTTAATCGACCGTTTCAGTGTGGTACCACATTACTACGAGATCCAAACCAGAAAAAACCCAGGATCTGTTCAACGAGTATGTGAAGTGTGCGAAAGTATGAGTCTCATGAGGTCAAATCCCAGACCTATCCCGGACCTAGCTTGCGTTATCCTCTAAAATATTGATCGAAACCAGGTTTAATCGACTGTTTCAGTGTGGTACCACATTACTACGTGATCCAAACCAGAAAAAACCCAGGATCAGTTCAACAAGTATGTGAAGAATGCGAAAGTATGAGTCTGATGAGTGAAAATCCCAGGCCTAACCTAGACCTAACATGCGTTATCCTCAAAAATATTGATCGAAACCTGGTTTAATCGACTGTTTCAGTGTGGTACCACATTACTACGCGATACAAACCAGAAAAAACTCAGGATCAGTTCAACAAGTATGTGAAGAATGCGAAAGTATGAGTCTGATGAGTAAAAATCCCAGGGCTATACTAGACCTAACTTGCGTTATCCTCTAAAATATTGATCGAAACCAGGTTTAATTGACTGTTTCAGTGTGGTACCACATTACTACGTGATCCAATCCAGAAATAGCCCAGGATCTAGCCATGAGGTATGAGAAATATGCGAAAGTATGAGCCTGACGAGAGCAAATCCTAGACCTAACCCAGACCTAACATGCGTTATCCTCTAAAATATTTATCAAGACCAGGTTTAATTGATTGTTTCAGTGTGGTCCCACATTACTACGTGATCCAAACCAGAAAAAAACCAGGATCCGTTCAACAAGTATGTGAAGAATGCGAAAGAATGAGTCTGATGAGGGCAAATCCCAGACCTATCCCAGACCTAACTTGCGTTATCCTCAAAAATATTGATCGAAACCTGGTTTAATCGACTGTTTCAGTGTGGTACCACATTACTATGTGATCCAAACCAGAAAATAGCCCAGGATCTATCCATGAAGTATAAGAAATATGCGAAAGTGAGCCTGATGAGGGCAAATCCTAGACCTAACCCAGACCTAACATGCGTTATCCTCAGAAATATTTATCAAGACCAGGTTTAACTGAATGTTTCAGTGTGGTACCACATTACTACGTGATCCAAACCAGTAAAAACCCAGGATCCGTTCAACAAGTATGTGAAGAATGCGAAAGAATGAGTCTGATGAGTGAAAATCCCAGGCCTAACCTAGACCTAACATGCGTTATCCTCAAAAATATTGATCGAAACCTGGTTTAATCGACTGCTTCAGTGTGGTACCACATTACTATGTGATCCAAACCAGAAAATAGCCCAGGATCTATCCATGAAGTATAAGAAATATGCGAAAGTATGAGCCTGATGAGGGCAAATCCTAGACCCAACCCAGACCTAACATGCGTTATCTTCAAAAATATTTATCAAGACCAGGTTTAACTGAATGTTTCAGTGTGGTACCACATTACTACGTGATACATTCCTGAAACAGCCCAGGATCTAGCCATGAAGTATGAGAAATATGCGAAAGTTTGAGCCTGACGAGGGCAAATCTTCGACCTAACCCAAACCACACATGCGTTATCCTCTAAAATATTGGTCCAAACCAGGTTTAATAGACTGCTTCAGTGTGGTACCACTTCACTACGTGATCCAAAGCAGAAAAAACCCTCGATCTGCTCAACATGTATGTTAAAACTGCGAAAGTATGACCCTGATGAGGGCAAATCCCAGGCCTAACCTAGACCTAACATGCGTTGTCCTCTAAAATATTGATGGAAACCAGGTTTAATTGACTGTTTCAGTGTTGTACTTCATTACTACGTGATGCAATCCAGAAAAAGCCCAGGATCTAGCCATCAAGTATGAGAATTATGCGAAAGAATGAGCCTGATGAGAGCAAATCCCAGACCTAACCTAGACCTAACATGAATTATTCTCTAAAATATTGATCGAAACCAGGTTTAATTGACTGTTTCCGTGTGGTACCACGTTATTACGTGATCCAAACCAGTAAAACCCCAGGATCCGTTCAACAAGTATGTGAAGAATGCGAAAGTATGAGTCTGATGAGTGAAAATCCTCGGCCTAACCTAGACCTAACATGCGTTATCCTCAAAAATATTGATCGAAACCAGGTTTAATGGACAGTTTCAGTGTGGTACCACACTACTACGTGATCCAAACCAGAAAAAAACCCAGGATCTGTTCAACAAGTATGTGAAATACGCGAAAGTATGAGCCTGATGGGGGCAAATCCCAGACCTATCCCAGACCTAACTTGCGTTATCCTCTAAAATATTGATCGAAACCAGGTTTAATTGACCGTTTCAGTGTGGTACCTCATTACTACGTGATCCAAACCAGAAAAAACCCAGGATCCGTTCTACAAGTACGTGAAGAATGCGAAAGTATGAGTCTGATCAGTGAAAATCTCAGGCCTTACCTAGACCTAACTTGCGTTGTCCTCTAAAATATTGATGGAAACCAGGTTTAATTGACTGTTTCAGTGTGGTACTACATTACTACGTGATGCAATCCAGAAAAAGCCCAGGATCTAGCCATCAAGTATGAGAAATATGCGAAAGAATGAGCCTGATGAGAGCAAATCCTAGACCTAACCTAGACCTAACTTGCGTTGCCCTCTAAAATATTGATCGAAACCAGGTTTAATTGACTGTTTCAGCGTGGTACCACATTACTACGTGATACAATCCAGAAACAGCCCAGGATCTAGCCATCAAGTATGAGAAATATACGAAAGTATGAGCCTGATGAGGGCAAATCCTAGACTTAACCCAAACCTAACATGCGTTATCCTCTCAAATATTTATCAAGATCAGGTTTAATTGACCGTTTCAGTGTGGTACCACATTACTACGTGATCCAAACCAGAAAAAACCCAGGATCCGTTCAACAAGTATGTGAAGGATGCGAAAGTAAGAGTCTGATCAGTGAAAATCTCAGGCCTTACCTAGACCTAACTTGCGTTGTCCTCTAAAATATTGATGGAAACCAGGTTTCATTGACTGTTTCAGTGTGGTACTACATTACTACGTGATGCAATCCAGAAAAAGCCCAGGATCTAGCCATCAAGTATGAGAAATATGCGAAAGAATGAGCCTGATGAGAGCAAATCCTAGACCTAACCTAGACCTAACTTGCGTTGCCCTCTAAAATATTGATCGAAACCAGGTTTAATTGACTGTTTCAGTGTTGTACTTCATTACTACGTGATGCAATCCAGAAAAAGCCCAGGATCTAGCCATCAAGTATGAGAATTATGCGAAAGAATGAGCCTGATGAGAGCAAATCCCAGACCTAACCTAGACCTAACATGAATTATTCTCTAAAATATTGATCGAAACCAGGTTTAATTGACTGTTTCAGTGTGGTACCACATTATTACGTGATCCAAACCAGTAAAACCCCAGGATCCGTTCAACAAGTATGTGAAGAATGCGAAAGTATGAGTCTGATGAGTGAAAATCCTCGGCCTAACCTAGACCTAACATGCGTTATCTTTAAAAATATTGATCGAAACCAGGTTTAATGGACAGTTTCAGTGTGGTACCACACTACTACGTGATCCAAACCAGAAAAAAACCCAGGATCTGTTCAACAAGTATGTGAAATACGCGAAAGTATGAGCCTGATGAGGGCAAATCCCAGACCTATCCCAGACCTAACTTGCGTTATCCTCTAAAATATTGATCGAAACCAGGTTTAATTGACTGTTTCAGTGTGGTACCACATTACTACGTGATCCAATCCAGAAATAGCCCAGGATCTAGCCATGAGGTATGAGAAATATGCGAAAGTATGAGCCTGACGAGAGCAAATCCTAGACCTAACCCAGACCTAACATGCGTTATCCTCTAAAATATTTATCAAGACCAGGTTTAATTGATTGTTTCAGTGTGGTCCCACATTACTACGTGATCCAAACCAGAAAAAAACCAGGATCCGTTCAACAAGTATGTGAAGAATGCGAAAGAATGAGTCTGATGAGTGAAAATCCCAGGCCTAACCTAGACCTAACATGCGTTATCCTCAAAAATATTGATCGAAACCTGGTTTAATCGACTGTTTCAGTGTGGTACCACATTACTATGTGATCCAAACCAGAAAATAGCCCAGGATCTATCCATGAAGTATAAGAAATATGCGAAAGTGAGCCTGATGAGGGCAAATCCTAGACCTAACCCAGACCTAACATGCGTTATCCTCAGAAATATTTATCAAGACCAGGTTTAACTGAATGTTTCAGTGTGGTACCACATTACTACGTGATCCAAACCAGTAAAAACCCAGGATCCGTTCAACAAGTATGTGAAGAATGCGAAAGAATGAGTCTGATGAGTGAAAATCCCAGGCCTAACCTAGACCTAACATGCGTTATCCTCAAAAATATTGATCGAAACCTGGTTTAATCGACTGCTTCAGTGTGGTACCACATTACTATGTGATCCAAACCAGAAAATAGCCCAGGATCTATCCATGAAGTATAAGAAATATGCGAAAGTATGAGCCTGATGAGGGCAAATCCTAGACCCAACCCAGACCTAACATGCGTTATCTTCAAAAATATTTATCAAGACCAGGTTTAACTGAATGTTTCAGTGTGGTACCACATTACTACGTGATACATTCCTGAAACAGCCCAGGATCTAGCCATGAAGTATGAGAAATATGCGAAAGTTTGAGCCTGACGAGGGCAAATCTTCGACCTAACCCAAACCACACATGCGTTATCCTCTAAAATATTGGTCCAAACCAGGTTTAATAGACTGCTTCAGTGTGGTACCACTTCACTACGTGATCCAAAGCAGAAAAAACCCTCGATCTGCTCAACATGTATGTTAAAACTGCGAAAGTATGACCCTGATGAGGGCAAATCCCAGGCCTAACCTAGACCTAACATGCGTTGTCCTCTAAAATATTGATGGAAACCAGGTTTAATTGACTGTTTCAGTGTTGTACTTCATTACTACGTGATGCAATCCAGAAAAAGCCCAGGATCTAGCCATCAAGTATGAGAATTATGCGAAAGAATGAGCCTGATGAGAGCAAATCCCAGACCTAACCTAGACCTAACATGAATTATTCTCTAAAATATTGATCGAAACCAGGTTTAATTGACTGTTTCCGTGTGGTACCACGTTATTACGTGATCCAAACCAGTAAAACCCCAGGATCCGTTCAACAAGTATGTGAAGAATGCGAAAGTATGAGTCTGATGAGTGAAAATCCTCGGCCTAACCTAGACCTAACATGCGTTATCCTCAAAAATATTGATCGAAACCAGGTTTAATGGACAGTTTCAGTGTGGTACCACACTACTACGTGATCCAAACCAGAAAAAAACCCAGGATCTGTTCAACAAGTATGTGAAATACGCGAAAGTATGAGCCTGATGGGGGCAAATCCCAGACCTATCCCAGACCTAACTTGCGTTATCCTCTAAAATATTGATCGAAACCAGGTTTAATTGACCGTTTCAGTGTGGTACCTCATTACTACGTGATCCAAACCAGAAAAAACCCAGGATCCGTTCTACAAGTACGTGAAGAATGCGAAAGTATGAGTCTGATCAGTGAAAATCTCAGGCCTTACCTAGACCTAACTTGCGTTGTCCTCTAAAATATTGATGGAAACCAGGTTTAATTGACTGTTTCAGTGTTGTACTTCATTACTACGTGATGCAATCCAGAAAAAGCCCAGGATCTAGCCATCAAGTATGAGAATTATGCGAAAGAATGAGCCTGATGAGAGCAAATCCCAGACCTAACCTAGACCTAACATGAATTATTCTCTAAAATATTGATCGAAACCAGGTTTAATTGACTGTTTCAGTGTGGTACCACATTATTACGTGATCCAAACCAGTAAAACCCCAGGATCCGTTCAACAAGTATGTGAAGAATGCGAAAGTATGAGTCTGATGAGTGAAAATCCTCGGCCTAACCTAGACCTAACATGCGTTATCCTCAAAAATATTGATCGAAACCAGGTTTAATGGACAGTTTCAGTGTGGTACCACACTACTACGTGATCCAAACCAGAAAAAAACCCAGGATCTGTTCAACAAGTATGTGAAATACGCGAAAGTATGAGCCTGATGAGGGCAAATCCCAGACCTATCCCAGACCTAACTTGCGTTATCCTCTAAAATATTGATCGAAACCAGGTTTAATTGACTGTTTCAGTGTGGTACCACATTACTACGTGATCCAATCCAGAAATAGCCCAGGATCTAGCCATGAGGTATGAGAAATATGCGAAAGTATGAGCGTGACGAGAGCAAGTCCTAGACCTAACCCAGACCTAACATGCGTTATCCTCTAAAATATTTATCAAGACCAGGTTTAATTGATTGTTTCAGTGTGGTCCCACATTACTACGTGATCCAAACCAGAAAAAAACCAGGATCCGTTCAACAAGTATGTGAAGAATGCGAAAGAATGAGTCTGATGAGTGAAAATCCCAGGCCTAACCTAGACCTAACATGCGTTATCCTCAAAAATATTGATCGAAACCTGGTTTAATCGACTGTTTCAGTGTGGTACCACATTACTATGTGATCCAAACCAGAAAATAGCCCAGGATCTATCCATGAAGTATAAGAAATATGCGAAAGTGAGCCTGATGAGGGCAAATCCTAGACCTAACCCAGACCTAACATGCGTTATCCTCAAAAATATTTATCAAGACCAGGTTTAACTGAATGTTTCAGTGTGGTACCACATTACTACGTGATCCAAACCAGTAAAAACCCAGGATCCCTTCAACAAGTATGTGAAGAATGCGAAAGAATGAGTCTGATGAGTGAAAATCCCAGGCCTAACATAGACCTAGCTTGCGTTATCCTCTAAAATATTTATCAAGACCAGGTTTAATTGATTGTTTCAGTGTGGTACCACATTACTACGTGATCCAAACCAGTAAAAACCCAGGATCCGTTCAACAAGTATGTGAAGAATGCGAAAGAATGAGTCTGATGAGTGAAAATCCCAGGCCTAACCTAGACCTAACATGCGTTATCCTCAAAAATATTGATCGAAACCTGGTTTAATCGACTGTTTCAGTGTGGTACCACATTACTATGTGATCCAAACCAGAAAATAGCCCAGGATCTATCCATGAAGTATAAGAAATATGCGAAAGTATGAGCCTGATGAGGGCAAATCCTAGACCCAACCCAGACCTAACATGCGTTATCCTCAAAAATATTTATCAAGACCAGGTTTAACTGAATGTTTCAGTGTGGTACCACATTACTACGTGATACATTCCTGAAACAGCCCAGGATCTAGCCATGAAGTATGAGAAATATGCGAAAGTTTGAGCCTGACGAGGGCAAATCTTCGACCTAACCCAAACCTAACATGCGTTATCCTCTAAAATATTGGTCCAAACCAGGTTTAATAGACTGCTTCAGTGTGGTACCACTTCACTACGTGATCCAAAGCAGAAAAAACCCTCGATCTGCTCAACATGTATGTTAAAACTGCGAAAGTATGACCCTGATGAGGGCAAATCCCAGGCCTAACCTAGACCTAACATGCGTTATCCTCTAAAATATTGATCGAAACCAGGTTTAATTGACCGTTTCAGTGTGGTACCTCATTACTACGTGATCCAAACCAGAAAAAACCTAGGATCCGTTCTACAAGTACGTGAAGAATGCGAAAGTATGAGTCTGATCAGTGAAAATCTCAGGCCTTACCTAGACCTAACTTGCGTTGTCCTCTAAAATATTGATGGAAACCAGGTTTAATTGACTGTTTCAGTGTTGTACTTCATTACTACGTGATGCAATCCAGAAAAAGCCCAGGATCTAGCCATCAAGTATGAGAATTATGCGAAAGAATGAGCCTGATGAGAGCAAATCCCAGACCTAACCTAGACCTAACATGAATTATTCTCTAAAATATTGATCGAAACCAGGTTTAATTGACTGTTTCAGTGTGGTACCACATTATTACGTGATCCAAACCAGTAAAACCCCAGGATCCGTTCAACAAGTATGTGAAGAATGCGAAAGTATGAGTCTGATGAGTGAAAATCCTCGGCCTAACCTAGACCTAACATGCGTTATCCTCAAAAATATTGATCGAAACCAGGTTTAATGGACAGTTTCAGTGTGGTACCACACTACTACGTGATCCAAACCAAAAAAAACCCAGGATCTGTTCAACAAGTATGTGAAATACGCGAAAGTATGAGCCTGATGAGGGCAAATCCCAGACCTATCCCAGACCTAACTTGCGTTATCCTCTAAAATATTGATCGAAACCAGGTTTAATTGACTGTTTCAGTGTGGTACCACATTACTACGTGATCCAATCCAGAAATAGCCCAGGATCTAGCCATGAGGTATGAGAAATATGCGAAAGTATGAGCCTGACGAGAGCAAATCCTAGACCTAACCCAGACCTAACATGCGTTATCCTCTAAAATATTTATCAAGACCAGGTTTAATTGATTGTTTCAGTGTGGTCCCACATTACTACGGGATCCAAACCAGAAAAAACCCAGGATCCGTTCAACAAGTATGTGAAATACGCGAAAGTATGAGCCTGATGAGGGCAAATCCCAGACCTATCCCAGACCTAACTTGCGTTATCCTCTAAAATATTGATCGGAACCAGGTTTAATTGACTGTTTCAGTGTGGTACCACATTACTACGTGATCGAAACCAGAAAAAAACCCAGGATCTGTTCAACAAGTATGTGAAGTATGCGAAAGTATGAGTCTGATGAGGGCAAATCCCAGGCCTAAACTAGACATAACTTACGTTATCCTCTAAAATGTTGATCGAAACCAGGTTTAGTTGACTGTTTTAGTGTGGTACCACTTTACTACGTGATCCAATGCAGAAAAAACCCTCGATCAGGTCAACATGCATGTTAAAACTGCGAAAGTATGAGCCTGATAAGGGCAAATCCCAGACCTATCCCAGACCTAACATGCGTTATCCTCAAAAATATTAATCGAAACCAGGTTTAATGGACTGCTTCGGTGTGGTACCACTTTACTACGTGATCCAAAGCAGAAAAAACCCTCGATCAGGTCAACATGTATGTTAAAACTGCGACAGTATGACCCTGATGAGGGCAAATCCCAGGCCTATCCTAGACCTAACATGCCTTGTCCTCTAAAATATTGATGGAAACCAGGTTTAATTGACTGTTTCAGTGTTGCACTTCATTACTACGTGATGCAATCCAGAAAAAGCCCAGGATCTAGCCATCAAGTATGAGAAATATGCGAAAGAATGAGCCTGATGAGAGCAAATCCCAGACCTAACCTAGCCCTAACATGAATTATTCTCTAAAACATTGATCAAAACCAGGTTTAATGGACAGTTTCAGTGTGGTACCACACTACTACGTGTTCCAAACCAGAAGAAAACCCAGGATCTGTTCAACAAGTATGTGAAATACGCGAAAGTATGAGCCGGATGAGGGCAAATCCTAGACCTATCCCAGACCTAACTTGCGTTATCCTCTAAAATATTGATCGAAACCAGGTTTAGTTGACTGTTTTAGTGTGGTACCACTTTACTACGTGATCCAATGCAGAAAAAACCCTCGATCAGGTCAACATGTATGTTAAAACTGCGAAAGTATGAGCCTGATGAGGGCAAATCCTAGACCTATCCCAGACCAAACTTGCGTTATCCTCTAAAATATTGATCGAAACCAGGTTTAATTGACTGTTTCAGTGTGGTACCACATTATTACGTGATCAAATCCAGTAAAACCCCAGGATCCGTTCAACAAGTATGTGAAGAATGCGAAAGTATGAGTCTGATGAGTGAAAATCCTCGGCCTAACCTAGACCTAACATGCGTTATCCTCAAAAATATTGATCGAAACCAGGTTTAATTGACTGTTTCAGTGTGGTACCACATTACTACGTGATCCAATTCAGAAATAGCCCAGGATCTAGCCATGAGGTATGAGAAATATGCGAAAGTATGAGCCTGACGAGAGCAAATCCTAGACCTAACCCAGACATAACATGCGTTATCCTCTAAAATATTTATCAAGACCAGGTTTAATTGATTGTTTCAGTGTGGTCCCACATTACTACGGGATCCAAACCAGAAAAAACCCAGGATCCGTTCAACAAGTATGTGAAGAATGCGAAAGAATGAGTCTGATGAGTGAAAATCCCAGGCCTAACCTAGACCTAACATGCGTTATCCTCAAAAATATTGATCGAAACCTGGTTTAATCGACTGTTTCAGTGTGGTACCACATTACTATGTGATCCAAACCAGAAAATAGCCCAGGATCTATCCATGAAGTATAAGAAATATGCGAAAGTATGAGCCTGATGAGGGCAAATCCTAGACCTAACCCAGACCTAACATGCGTTATCCTCAAAAATATTTATCAAGACCAGGTTTAACTGAATGTTTCAGTGTGGTACCACATTACTACGTGATCCATACCAAAAAAAATCCAGGATCTGTTCAACAAGTATGTGAAAAATGCGAAAGCATGGGTCTGTTGAGGGCAAATCCCAGGCCTAACCTAGACATAACTTTCGTTATCCTCTAAAATATTGATCGAAACCAGGTTCAGTGGGCTGTTCCAGTGTGGTACCACATTACTGCGCGATCCAAACCGGAAAAAACCCAGGATCTGTTCAACAAGTATGTGAAAAATGCGAAAGTATGACCCTGATGAGGCAAATCCCAGACCTAACACAGACCTAACTTGCATTGTCCTCTAAAATATTGATCGAAACCAGGTTTAATTGACTGTTCCAGTGTGGTACCACATTACTACGTGATCCAATCCAGAAATAGCCCAGGATCTAGCCATGAAGTATGAGAAATATGCGAAAATATGAGCCTGATGAGGGCAAATCCTAGACCTATCCCAGACCTAACTTGCGTTATCCTCTAAAATATTGATCGAAACCAGGTTTAATTGACTGTTTCAGTGTGGTACCACATTACTACGTGATCCAAACCAGTAAAACCCCAGGATCCGTTCAAGAAGTATGTGAAGAATGCGAATGTATGAGTCTGATGAGTGAAAATCCTCGGCCTAACCTAGACCTAACTTGCGTTATCCTCAAAAATATTGATCGAAACCAGGTTTAATGGACAGTTTCAGTGTGCTAGCACACTACTACGTGATCCAAACCAGAAAAAAACCCAGGATCTGTTCAACAAGTATGTGAAATACGCGAAAGTATGAGCCTGATGAGGGCAAATCCCAGACCTATCCCAGACCTAACTTGCGTTATCCTCTAAAATATTGATCGAAACCAGGTTTAATTGACTGTTTCAGTGTGGTACCACATTACTACGTGATCCAAACCAGAAAAAAACCCTGGATCTGTTTAACAAGTATGTGAAGTATGCGAAAGTATGAGTCTGATGAGGGCAAATCCCAGGCCTAAACTAGACATAACTTTCGTTATCCTCTAAAATGTTGATCGAAACCAGGTTTAATCGACTGTTTCAGTGTGGTCCCACATTACTACGTGATCCAAACCAGAAAAAACCCAGGATCCGTTCAACAAGTATGTGAAGAATGCGAAAGTATGAGTCTGACGAGTGAAAATCCCAGACCTAACCTAGACCTAACATGAATTATTCTCTAAAATATTGATCGAAACCAGGTTTAATTGTCTGTTTCAGTGTTGTACTTCATTACTACGTGACGCAATCCAGAAAAAACCCCGGATCTAGCCATCAAGTATGAGAAATATGCGAAAGAATGAGCCTGATGGGAGCAAATCCCAGACCTAACCCAGACCTAACATGAATTATTCTCTAAAGTATTGATCGAAACCAGGTTTAATTGACTGTTTCAGTGTGGTACCACATTACTACGTGATCCAATCCAGTAATAGCCCAGGATCCAGCCATGAAGTATGAGAAATATGCGAAAGTAAGAGCCTGATGAGGGCAAATCCTAGACCTAACCCAGACCTAACATGCGTTATCCTCTAAAATATTTATCAAGACCAGGTTTAATTGATTGTTTCAGTGTGGTACCACATTACTACGTGATCCGCACCAGAAAAAACCCAAGATCCGTTCAACAAGTATGTGAAATACGCGAAAGTATGAGCCTGATGAGGGCAAATCCCAGACCTATCCCAGACCTAACTTGCGTTATCCTCTAAAATATTGATCGAAACCAGGTTTAATTGACTGTTTTAGTGTGGTACCACATTACTACGTGATCCATACCAAAAAAAACCCAGGATCTGTTCAACAAGTATGTGAAAAATGCGAAAGCATGGGTCTGTTGAGGGCAAATCCCAGGCTTAACCTAGACATAACTTTCGTTATCCTCTAAAATATTGATCGAAACCAGGTTCAGTGGGCTGTTCCAGTGTGGTACCACATTACTGAGCGATCCAAACCAGAAAAAACCCAGGATCTGTTCAACAAGTATGTGAAAAATGCGAAAGTATGACCCTGATGTGGCAAATCCCAGACCTAACACAGACCTAACTTGCATTGTCCTCTAAAATATTGATCGAAACCAGGTTTAATTGACTGTTCCAGTGTGGTACCACATTACTACGTGATCCAATCCAGAAATAGCCCAGGATCTAGAAATGAAGTATGAGAAATATGCGAAAATATGAGCCTGATGAGGGCAAATCCTAGACCTAACCCAGACCTAACATGCGTTATCATCAAAAATATTTATCAAGACCTGGTTTAATTGATTGTTTCAGTGTGGTACCACATTCCTACGTGATCCAAACCAGACAAAACCCAGGATCCGTTCAACAAGTATGTGAAGAATGCGAAAGAATGAGTCTGATGAGTGAAAATCCCAGGCCTAACCTAGACCTAACATGCGTTATCCTCAAAAATATTGATCGAAACCTGGTTTAATCGACTGTTTCAGTATGGTACCACATTACTATGTGATACAAAGCAGAAAAAACCCTCGATCAGGTCAACATGCATGTTAAAACTGCGAAAGTATGACCCTGATGAGGGCAAATCCCAGGCCTAACCTAGACCTAACATGCGTTGTCTTCTAAAATATTGAGCGAAACCAGGTTTAATGGACTGTTTCAGTGTGGTACCACATTACTACGTGAACCAAATCAGAAAAAACCCAGGATCAGTTCAACAAGTATGTGAAAAACGCGAAAGTATGAGCCTGATAAGTGAAAATCCCAGGCCTAACCTAGACCTAACATGCGTTATCCTCAAAAATATTGATCGAAACCTGGTTTAATCGACTGTTTCAGTATGGTACCACATTACTATGTGATCCAAACCAGAAAATAGCCCAGGATCTATCCATGAAGTATAAGAAGTATGCGAAAGTATGAGCCTGATGAGGGCAAATCCTAGACCTAACCCAGACCTAACATGCGTTATCCTCTAAAATATTTATCAAGACCAAGTTTAATTGATTGTTTCAGTGTGGTACCACATTACTACGTGATCCAATGCAGAAAAAACCCTCGATCAGGTCAACATGCATGTTAAAACTGCGAAAGTATGACCCTGATGAGGGCAAATCCCAGGCCTAACCTAGACCTAACATGCGTTGTCTTCTAAAATATTGAGCGAAACCAGGTTTAATGGACTGTTTCAGTGTGGTACCACATTACTACGTGAACCAAATCAGAAAAAACCCAGGATCAGTTCAACAAGTATGTGAAAAACGCGAAAGTATGAGCCTGATAAGTGAAAATCCCAGGCCTAACCTAGACCTAACATGCGTTATCCTCAAAAATATTAATCGAACCCAGGCTTAATCGACTGTTTCAGTGTGGTCCCACATTACTACGTGATCCAAACGAGAAAAAACCCAGGATCCGTTCAACAAGTATGTGAAGAATGCGAAAGTATGTGTCTGATGAGTGAAAATCCCTGGCCTAACCTAGACCTAACATGCGTTATCCTCAAAAATATTGATCGAAACCTGGTTTAATCGACTGTTTCAGTGTGGTACCACATTACTACGTGACTCAAACCAGAAAAAACCCAGGATCTGTTCAACAAGTATGTGAAAAACGCGAAAGTATGAGCCTGATGAGGGCGAATCCCAGAGCTATCCCAGACTTAACTTGCGTTATCCTCTAAAATATTGATCGAAACGAGGTTTAATTGTCTGTTTCAGCGTGGTACCACATTACTACGTGATACAATCCAGAAACAGCCCGGGATCTAGCCATGAAGTATGAGAAAAAATGCGAAAGTATGAGCCTGATGAGGTCAAATCCCAGACCTATCCCAGACCTAACATGCGTTATTCTCTAAAATATTTATCAAGACCAGGTTTAATTGATTGTTTCGGTGTGGTCCCACATTACTACGTGATCCAAACCAGAAAAAACCCAGGATCCGTTCAACAAGTATGTGAAGAATGCGAAAGTATGAGTCTGATGAGTGAAAATCCCAGACCTAACCTAGACCGAACATGCGTTATCCTCTAACATATTGATCCGAACCAGGTTTAATGGACTGTTTCAGTGTGGTACCAGTTTACTACGTGATCCAAAGCATTAAGAACCCTCGATCAGGTCAACATGTATGTTAAAACTGCGAAAGTATGACCCTGATGAGGGCAAATCCCAGGCCTTACCTAGACCTAACATGCGTTGTCCTCTAAAATATTGATGGAAACCAGGTTTAATTGACTGTTTCAGTGTTGTACTTCATTACTACGGGATGCAATCCAGAAAAAGCCCAGGATCTAGCCATCAAGTATGAGAAATATGCGAAAGAATGAACCTGATGAGAGCAAATCCCAGACCTAACCTAGACATAACATGAATTATTCTCTAAAATATTGATCAAAACCAGGTTTAATTGACTGTCTCAGTGTGGTACCACATTACTACGTGATCCAATCCAGAAATAGCCCAGGATCTAGCCATGAAGAATGTTAAAACTGCGAAAGTATGAGCCTGATGAGGGCAAATCCCAGACCTATCCCAGACCTAACTTGCGTTATCCTCTAAAATATTGAACGAAACCGGGTTTAATTGACTGTTTCAGCGTGGTACCACATTACTACGTGATACAATACAGAAACAGCCCAGGATCTAGCCATGAAGTATGAGAAATATGCGTAAGTATGAGCCAGATGAGGGCAAATCCTAGACCTAACCCAAACCTAACATGCGTTATCTTCTAAAATATTTATCAAGACCAGGTTTAATTGAATGTTCCAGTGTGGTACCACATTACTACGTGAACCAAACCAGAAAAAACCCAGGATCCGTTCAACAAGTATGTGAAGAATGCGAAAGTATGAGTCTGATGAGTGAAAATCCCTGGCCTAACCTAGACCTAACATGCGTTATCCTCAAAAATATTGATCGAAACCTGGTTTAATCGACTGTTTCAGTGTGGGACCACATTACTATGTGATCCAAACCAGAAAATAACCCAGGATCTGTTCAACGAGTATGTGAAGTGTGCGAAAGTATGAGTCTCATGAGGGCAAATCCTAGACCAATCCCAGACCTAACATGCGTCATCCTCTATAATGTTTATCAAGACCAGGTTTAATTGACTGTTTCAGTGTGGTACCACATTGCTACGTGATCCAAACCAGAAAAAACCCAGGATCAGTTCAACAAGTATTTGAAAAACGCGAAAGTATGAGCCTGATGAGGGCAAATCCCAGACCTATCCCAGACCTAACTTGCGTTATCCTCTAAAATATTGATCGAAACCAGGTTTAATTGACTGTTTTAGCGTGGTAACACGTTACTACGTGATACAATCCAGAAATAGCCCAGGATCTAGCCATGAAGTATGAGAAATACGCGAAAGTATGAGCCTGATGAGGGCAAATCCCAGACCTATCCCAGACCTAACTTGCGTTATCCTCTAAAATAATGATCGAAACCAGGTTTAATTGACTGTTTCAGCGTGGTACCACGTTACTACGTGATACAATCCAGAAAAACCCCAGGATCTAGCCATCAAGTATGAGAAATATGCGAATGAATGAGCCTGATGAGAGCAAATCCCAGACCTAACCTAGACCTAACATGAATTATTCTCTAAAATATTGATCGAAACCAGGTTTAATTGACTGTTTCAGTGTGGTCCCACATTACTACGTGATCCAAACCAGAGAAAACCCAGGATCTGTTCATCGAGTATGTGAAAAACGCGAAAGTATGAGTCTGATGAGGTCAAATCCCAGACCTATCCCAGACTTATGTTGCGTTATCCTCTAAAATACTGATCGAAACCAGGTTTAATCGACTGTTTCTGTGTGGTACCACATTAATACGAGATCCAAACCAGAAAAAACCCATGATTCGTTCAACAAGTATGTGAAGAATGCGAAAGTATGAGTCTGATGAGTGAAAATCCCAGATCTAACCAAGACCTAACATGCGTTATCCTCAAAAATATTGATCGAAACCTGGTTTAATCGACTGTTTCAGTGTGGTACCACATTACTATGTGATCCAAACCAGAAAATAACCCAGGATCTGTTCAACGAGTATGTGAAGTGTGCGAAAGTATGAGTCTGATGATGGCAAATCCCAGACCTGTCCCAGACCTAACATGCGTTATCCTCTAAAATATTTATCAAGACCAGGTTTAATTGATCGTTTCAGTGTGGTCCCACACTACTACGTGATCCAAACCAGAAAAAACCCAGCATCTGTTCAACGAGTATGTGAAGTGTGCGAAAGTATGAGCCTGATGAGGGCAAATCCCAGACCTACCCCAGACCTAACTTGCGTTGTCCTCTTAGATATTGATGGAAACCAGGTTTAATTGACTGTTTCAGTGTTGTACTTCATTACTACGTGATGCAATCCAGAAAAAGCCCAGGATCTAGCCATCATGTATGAGAAATATGCGAAAGAATGAGCCTGATGAGAGCAAATCCCAGACCTAACCTAGACCTAACATGAATTATTCTCTAAAATATTGATCGAAACCAGGTTTAATTGACTGTTTCAGTGTGGTCCCACATTACTACGTGATCCAAACCAGAAAAAACCCAAGATCCGTTCAACAAGTATGTGAAGAATGCGAAAGTATGAGTCTGATGAGTGAAAATCCCAGGCCTAACCTAGACCTAACATGCGTTATCCACAATAATATTGATCGAAACCAGGTTTAATTGAGTGTTTCAGTGTGGTACCACATTACTATGTGATCCAAACCAGAAAATAACCCAGGATCTGTTCAACGAGTATGTGAAGTGTGCGAAAGTATGAGTGTGATGAGGGCAAATCCCAGAACTATCCCAGACCTAACATGCGTTATCCTCTAAAATGTTGATCCAAACCAGGTTTAATGGACTGTTTCAGTGTGGTACCACACTACTACGTGATCCAAACCAGAAAAAACCCAGGATCTGTTCAACAAGTATGTGAAAAACGCGAAAGTATGAGCCTGATGTGGGCAAATCCCAGACCTATCCCAGACCTAACTTGCGTTGTCCTCTAAGATATTGATGGAAACCAGGTTTAATTGACTGTTTCTGCGTGGTACCACATTACTACGTGATACAATCCAGAAACAGCCCAGGATCTAGCCATGAAGTATGAGAGATATGCGAAAGTATGAGCCTGATGAGGGCAAATCCTAGACCTAACCCAGACCTAACATGCGTTATCCTCCAAAATATTTATCATGACCAGGTTTAATTGATTGTTTCAGTGTGGTACCACATTAATACGTGATCCAATCCAGAAATAGCCCAGGATCCAGCCATGAAGTATGAGAAATATGCGAAAGTATGAGCCTGATGAGGGCAAATCCTAGACCTAACCCAGACCTAACATGCGTTATCCTCTAAAATATTTATCAAGACCAGGTTTAATTGAATGTTTCAGTGTGGTACCACATTACTGCGTGATCCAAACCAGAAAAAACCCAGGATCCGTTCAACAAGTATGAGAAGAATGCGAAAGTATGAGTCTGATGAGTGAAAATCCCAGGCCTAGCCTAGACCTAACATGCGTTATCCTCAAAAATATTGATCGAAACCTGGTTTAATCGACTGTTTCAGTGTGGTACCTCGTTACTATGTGATCCAAACCAGAAAATAACCCAGGATCTGTTCAACGAGTATGTGAAGAATCCGAAAGTATGAGTCTGATGAGTGAAAATCCCAGACCTAACCCAGACCTAACATGCGTTATCCTCTATAATGTTGATCCAAACCAGGTTTAATGGGCTGTTTCAGTGGGGTACCACACTACTACGTGATCCAAACCAGAAAAAACCCAGGATCTGTTCAACAAGTATGTGAAAAACGCGAAAGTATGAGCCTGATGTGGGCAAATCCCAGACCTATCCCAGACCTAACTTGCGTTGTCCTCTAAAATATTGATCGCAACCAGGTTTAATGGGCTGTTTCAGTGTGGTACCACACTACTACGTGATCCAAACCAGAAAAAACCCAGGATCTGTTCAACAAGTATGTGATAAACGCGAAAGTATGAGCCGGATGAGGGCAAATCCCAGACCTAACCTCGACCTAACATGAATTATTCTCTAAAATATTGATCAAAACCAGGTTTTATTGACTGTTTCAGTGTGGTACCACATTACTACGTGATCCATTCCAGAAATAGCCCAGGATCCAGCCATGAAGTATGAGTAATATGCGAAAGTATGTGCCTGATGAGGGCAAATCCTAGACCTAACCTAGACCTAACATGCGTTATCCTCTAAAATATTCATCGAAACCAGGTGTAATCGACTGTTTCAGCGTGGTACCACATTACTATGTCATACAATCCAGAAACAGCCCAGGATCTAGCCATGAAGTATGAGAAATATGCGAAAGTATGAGCCTGATGAGTGAAAACCCCCGCCCTACCCTAGACCTAACATGGGTTATCCTCAAAAATATTGATCCAAACCAGGTTTAATGGACTGTTTCAGTGTGGTACCACTTTACTACGTGATCCAAAGCAGAAAAAACCCTCGATCAGGTCAACATGTATGTTAAAACTGCGAAAGTATGACCCTGATGAGAGCAAATCCCAGGCCTAACCTAGACCTAACATGCGTTGTCCTCTAAAATATTGATGGAAACCAGGTTTAATTGACTGTTTCAGTGTTGTACTTCATTACTACGTGATGCCATCCCGAGAAAGCCCAGGATCTAGCCATCAAGTATGAGAAATATGCGAAAGAATGAGCCTGATGAGAGCAAATCCCAGACCTAACCTAGACCTAACATGAATTATTCTCTAAAATATTGATCGAAACCAGGTTTAATTGACAGTTTCAGTGTTGTACTTCATTACTACGTGATGCAATCCAGAAAAAGCCCAGGATCTAGCCGTCAAGTATGAGAAATATGTGAAAGAATGAGCCTGATGAGAGCAAATCCCAGACCTAACCTAGACCTAACATGAATTATTCTCTAAAATATTGATCAAAACCAGGTTTAATTGACTGTTTCAGTGTGGTACCACATTACTACGTGATCCAATCCAGAAATAGCCCAGGATCCAGCTATGAAGTATGAGAAATATGCGAAAGTATGAGCCTGATGAGGGCAAATCCTAGACCTAACCCAGACCTAACATGCGTTATCCTCAAAAATATTGATGGAAACCAGGTTTAATTGACCGTTTCAGTGTTGTACTTCATTACTACGTGATGCAATCCAGAAAAAGCCCAGGATCTAGCCATCAAGTATGAGAAATATGCGAAAGAATGAGCCTGATGAGGGCAAATCCTAGACCTAACCCAAACCTAACATGCGTTATCCTCTAAAATATTGATCAAGACCAGGTTTAACTGAATGTTTCAGTGTGGTACCACATTACTACGTGAACCAAACCAGAAAAAACCCAGGATCTGTTCAACAAGTATGTGAAAAATGCGAAAGCATGAGTCTGATGAGAGCAAATCCCAGGCCTAACCTAGACATAACTTTCGTTATCCTCTAAAATATTGATCGAAACCAGGTTTAATTGACTGTTTCAGTGTGGTACCACATTACTACGTGATCCAATCCAGAAATTGCCCAGGATCTAGCCATGAAGTATGAGAAATATGCGAAAGTATGAGCCTGATGAGGGCAAATCCTAGACCTAACCCAGACCTAACATGCGTTATCCTCTAAAATATTGATAGCAACCAGGTTTAATGGACTGTTTCAGTGTGGTACCACACTACTACGTGAGCCAAACCAGAAAAAACCCAGGATCCGTTCAACAAGTATGTGAAGAATGCGAAAGTATGAGTCTGATGAGTGAAAATCCCCGGCCTAACCTAGTCCTAACATGCGTTATCCTCTAAAATGTTGATCCAAACCAGGTTTAATGGGCTGTTTCAGTGTGGTACCACACTACTACGTGATCCAAACCAGAAAAAACCCAGGATCTGTTCAACAAGTATGTGATAAACGCGAAAGTATGAGCCGGATGAGGGCAAATCCCAGACCTAACCTCGACCTAACATGAATTATTCTCTAAAATATTGATCAAAACCAGGTTTAATTGACTGTTTCAGTGTGGTACCACATTACTACGTGATCCATTCCAGAAATAGCCCAGGATCCAGCCATGAAGTATGAGAAATATGCGAAAGTATGTGCCTGATGAGGGCAAATCATAGACCTAACCCAGACCTAACATGCGTTATCCTCTAAAATATTGATCGAAACCAGGTGTAATCGACTGTTTCAGCGTGGTACCACATTACTATGTGATACAATCCAGAAACAGCCCAGGATCTAGCCATGAAGTATGAGAAATATGCGAAAGTATGAGCCTGATGAGTGAAAATCCCCGGCCTAACCTAGACCTAACATGGGCTATCCTCAAAAATATTGATCCAAACCAGGTTTAATGGACTGTTTCAGTGTGGTACCACTTTACTACGTGATCCAAAGCAGAAAAAACCCTCGATCAGGTCAACATGTATGTTAAAACTGCGAAAGTATGGCCCTGATGAGAGCAAATCCCAGGCCTAACCTAGACCTAACATGCGTTGTCCTCTAAAATATTGATGGAAACCAGGTTTAATTGACTGTTTCAGTGTTGTACTTCATTACTACGTGATGCCATCCCGAGAAAGCCCAGGATCTAGCCATCGAGTATGAGAAATATGCGAAAGAATGAGCCTGATGAGAGCAAATCCCAGACCTAACCTAGACCTAACATGAATTATTCTCTAAAATATTGATCGAAACCAGGTTTAATTGACAGTTTCAGTGTTGTACTTCATTACTACGTGATGCAATCCAGAAAAAGCCCAGGATCTAGCCGTCAAGTATGAGAAATATGTGAAAGAATGAGCCTGATGAGAGCAAATCCCAGACCTAACCTAGACCTAACATGAATTATTCTCTAAAATATTGATCAAAACCAGGTTTAATTGACTGTTTCAGTGTGCTACCACATTACTACGTGATCCAATCCAGAAATAGCCCAGGATCCAGCTATGAAGTATGAGAAATATGCGAAAGTATGAGCCTGATGAGGGCAAATCCTAGACCTAACCCAGACCTAACATGCGTTATCCTCAAAAATATTTATCAAGATCAGGTTTAATTGATTGTTTCAGTTTGGTACCACATTATTACGTGATCCACACCAGAAAAAACCCAAGATCCGTTCAACAAGTATCTGAAGAATGCGAAAGTATGAGTCTGATGAGTGAAAATCCCAGGCCTAACCTAGACCTAACATGCGTTGTCCTCTAAAATATTGATGGAAACCAGGTTTAATTGACTGTTTCAGTGTGGTACCACATTACTACGTCATCCAATCCAGAAATAGCCCAGGATCCAGCTATGAAGTATGAGAAATATGCGAAAGAATGAGCCTGATGAGAGCAAATCCCAGACCTAACCTAGACCTAACATGAATTATTCTCTAAAATATTGATCCAAACCAGGTTTAATGGACTGTTTCAGTGTGGTACCACTTTACTACGTGATCCAAAGCAGAAAAAACCCTCGATCAGGTCATCATGTATGTTAAAACTGCGAAAGTATGACCCTGACGAGGGCAAATCCCAGGTCTAACCTAGACCTAACATGCGTTGTCCTCTAAAATATTGATGGAAACCAGGTTTAATTGACTGTTTCAGTGTTGTACTTCATTACTACTTGATGCAATCCAGAAAAAGCCCAGGATCTAGCCATCAAGTATGAGAAATATGCGAAAGAATGAGCCTGATGGGAGCAAATCCCAGACCTAACCTAGACCTAACCTGAATTATTCTCTAAAATATTGATCGAAACCTGGTTTAATCGACTGTTTCAGTGTGGTACCACATGACTACGTGATCCATACCAGAAAAAACCCAGGATCTGTTCAACAAGTATGTGAAAAATGCGAAAGCATGAGTCTGATGAGGGCAAATCCCAAGCCTAACCTAGACATAACTTTCGTTATCCTCTAAAATATTGATCGAAACCAGGTTTAGTGGGCTGTTTGAGTGTGGTACCACATTACTGCGCGATCCAAACCAGAAAAAACCCAGGATCTGTTCAACAAGTATGTGAAAAATGCGAAAGTATGACCCTGATGCGGGCAAATCCCAGACCTAACCCAGACCTAACTTGCATTGTCCTCTAAAATATTGATCGAAACCAGGTTTAATTGACTGTTCCAGTGTGGTACCACATTACTACGTGATCCAATCCAGAAATAGCCCAGGATCTTGCCATGAAGTATGAGAAATATGCGAAAGTATGAGCCTGATGAGGGCAAATCCTAGACCTAACCCAGACCTAACATGCGTTATCATCTAAAATATTTATCAAGACCTGGTTTAATTGATTGTTTCAGTGTGGTACCACATTACTACGTGAACCATACCAGAAAAAACCCAGGATCCGTTCAACAAGTATCTGAAGAATGCGAAAGTATGAGTCTGATGAGTGAAAATCTCAGGGCTAACCTAGACCTCGCATGCATTATCCTCTAAAATATTGATCCAAACCAGGTTTAGTGGACTGTTTCAGTGTGGTACCACTTTACTACGTGATCCAAAGCAGAAAAAACCCTCGATCAGGTCAACATGTATGTTAGAACTGTGAAAGTATGACCCTGATGAGGGCAAATCCCAGGCCTAACCTAGACCTAACATGAATTATTCTCTAAAATATTGATCGAAACCAGGTTTAATTGACAGCTTCAGTGTTGTACTTCATTACTACGTGATCCAATCCAGTAATAGCCCAGGATCCAGCCATGAAGTATGAGAAATATGCGAAAGAATGAGCCTGATGAGAGCAAATCCCAGACCTATCCCAGACCTAACATGCGTTATCCTGTAAAATATTTATCAAGACCAGGTTTAATTGATTGTTTCAGTGTGGTACCACATTACAACGTGATCCACACCAGAAAAAACCCAAGATCCGTTCAACAAGTATGTGAAGAATGCGAAAGTATGAGTCTGATGAGTGAAAATCCCAGGCCTAACCTAGACCTAACATGCGTTATCCTCAAAAATATTGATCGAAACCTGGTAAATCGACTGTTTCAGTGTGGTACCAAAATACTACGTGATGGAATCCAGAAAAAGCCCAGGATCTAGCCATCAAGTATGAGAGATATGCGAAAGAATGAGCCTGATGAGAGCAAATCCCAGACCTATCCCAGACCTAACATGAATTATTCTCTAAAATATTGATCGAAACCAGGTTTTATTGACTGCTTTAGTGTGGTACCACTTTACTACGTGATCCAAAGCAGAAAAAACCCTCGATCAGGTCAACATGCATGTTAAAACTGCGAAAGTATGACCGTGATGAGGGCAAATCCCAGGCCTAACCTAGACCTAACATGCGTTATCTTCTAAAATATTGAGCGAAACCAGGTTTAATGGACCGTTTCAGTGTGGTACCACATTACTACGTGTACCAAACCTGAAAAAACCCAGGATCAGTTCAAGAAGTAAGTGAAAGACGCGAAAGTAGGAGACTGATGAGGGCGAATCCCAGACCTATCCCAGACCTAACTTGCGTTATCCTCTAAAATATTGATCGAAACCAGGTTTAATTGACTGTTTCAGCGTGGTACCGCGTTACTACGTGATACAATCCTGAAACAGCCCAGGATCTAGCCATGAAGTATGAGAAATATGCGAAAGTATGAGCCTGACGAGGGCAAATCCTAGTCCTAACCCAAACCTAACATGCGTTATCCTCTAAAATATTGATCCAAACCAGGTTTAATGGACTGCTTCAGTGTGATACCACTTTACTACGTGATCCAAAGCAGAAAAAACCCTCGATCAGGTCAACATGTATGTTAAAACTGCGAAAGTATGACCCTGATGAGGGCAAATCCCAGACCTAACCTCGACCTAACATGAATTATTCTCTAAAATATTGATCAAAACCAGGTTTAATTGACTGTTTCAGTGTGGTACCACATTACTACGTGATCCATTCCAGAAATAGCCCAGGATCCAGCCATGAAGTATGAGAAATATGCGAAAGTATGTGCCTGATGAGGGCAAATCCTAGACCTAACCTAGACCTAACATGCGTTATCCTCTAAAATATTCATCGAAACCAGGTGTAATCGACTGTTTCAGCGTGGTACCACATTACTATGTCATACAATCCAGAAACAGCCCAGGATCTAGCCATGAAGTATGAGAAATATGCGAAAGTATGAGCCTGATGAGTGAAAATCCCCGGCCTAACCTAGACCTAACATGGGTTATCCTCAAAAATATTGATCCAAACCAGGTTTAATGGACTGTTTCAGTGTGGTACCACTTTACTACGTGATCCAAAGCAGAAAAAACCCTCGATCAGGTCAACATGTATGTTAAAACTGCGAAAGTATGACCCTGATGAGAGCAAATCCCAGGCCTAACCTAGACCTAACATGCGTTGTCCTCTAAAATATTGATGGAAACCAGGTTTAATTGACTGTTTCAGTGTTGTACTTCATTACTACGTGATGCCATCCCGAGAAAGCCCAGGATCTAGCCATCAAGTATGAGAAATATGCGAAAGAATGAGCCTGATGAGGGCAAATCCTAGACCTAACCCAGACCTAACATGCGTTATCCGCGAAAATATTTATCAAGACCAGGTTTAACTGAATGTTTCAGTGTGGTACCACATTACTACGTGATCCATACCAGAAAAAACCCAGGATCTGTTCAACAAGTATGTGAAAAATGCGAAAGCATGAGTCTGATGAGGGCAAATCCCAGGCCTAACCTAGATATAACTTTCGTTATCCTCTAAAATATTGATCGAAACCAGGTTTAGTGGGCTGTTTCAGAGTGGTACCACATTACTACGTGAACCATACCAGAAAAAACCCAGGATCCGTTCAACAAGTTACTGAAGAATGCGAGGGTATGAGTCTGATGAGTGAAAATTTCAGGGCTAACCTAGACCTAACATGCATTATCCTCTAAAATATTGATCGTAACCAGGTTTAATTGACTGTTTCAGTGTGGTACCACATTACTACGTGATGCAATCCAGAAAAAGCCCCGGATCTAGCCATCAAGTATGAGAAATATTCGAAAGAATGAGCCTGATGAGAGCAAATCCCGGGCCTAGCCTAGACCTAACATGCGTTATCCTCAAAAATATTGATCGAAACCTGGTTTAATCGACTGTTTCATTGTGGTACCACATTACTATGTGATCCAAACCAGAAAATAGCCCAGGATCTATCCATGAAGTATAAGAAATATGCGAAAGTATGAGCCTGATGAGGGCAAATCCTAGACCTAACCCAGACCTAACATGCGTTATCCTCAAAAATATTTATCAAGACCAGGTTTAACTGAATGTTTCGGTGTGGTACCACATTACTACGTGATCCATACCAGAAAAAACCCAGGATCTGTTCAACAAGTATGTGAAAAATGCGAAAGTATGACCCTGATGTGGGCAAATCCCAGACCTAACCCAGACCTAACTTGCGTTATCCTCTAAAATATTGATCGAAACCAGGTTTAATTGACTGTTTCAGTGTGGTACCACATTACTACGTGATAAAATCCAGTAAAACCCCAGGATCCGTTCAACAAGTATGTGAAGAATGCGAAAGTATGAGTCTGATGAGTGAAAATCCTCGGCCTAACCTAGTCCTAACATGCGTTATCCTCATAAATATTGATCGAAACCAGGTTTAATGGACAGTTTCAGTGTGGTACCACACTACTACGTGATCCAAACCACAAAAAAACACAGGATCTGTTCAACAAGTATGTGAAAACCGCGAAAGTATGAGCCTGATGAGGGCAAATCCCAGACCTATCCCAGACCTAACTTGCGTTATCCTCTAAAATATTGATCGAAACCAGGTTTAATTGACTGTTTCAGTGTGGTACCACATTACTACGTGATAAAATCCAGTAAAACCCCAGGATCCGTTCAACAAGTATGTGAAGAATGCGAAAGAATGAGTCTGATGAGTGAAAATCCCTGGCCTAACCTAGACCTAACATGCGTTATCCTCAAAAATATTCATCGAAACCTGGTTTAATCGACTGTTCCAGTGTGGTACCACATTACTACGTGATCCAATCCAGAAATAGCCCAGGATCTAGCCATGAAGTATGAGAAATATGCGAAGGTATGAGCCTGATGAGGGCAAATCCTAGTCCTAACCCAGACCTAACATGCGTTATCATCTAAAATATTTATCAAGACCTGGTTTAATTGCTTCTTCAGTGTGGTACCACATTACTACGTGAACCATACCAGAAAAAACCCAGGATCCGTTCAACAAGTATCTGAAGAATGCGAAAGTATGAGTCTGATGAGTGAAAGTTTCAGGGCTAACCTAGACCTAACATGCGTTGTCCTCTAAAATATTGATGGAAACCAGGTTTAATTGACTGTTTCAGTGTGGTACCACATTACTACGTCATCCAATCCAGAAATAGCCCAGGATCCAGCTATGAAGTATGAGAAATATGCGAAAGAATGAGCCTGATGAGAGCAAATCCCAGACCTAACCTAGACCTAACATGAATTATTCTCTAAAATATTGATCCAAACCAGGTTTAATGGACTGTTTCAGTGTGGTACCACTTTACTACGTGATCCAAAGCAGAAAAAACCCTCGATCAGGTCATCATGTATGTTAAAACTGCGAAAGTATGACCCTGACGAGGGCAAATCCCAGGTCTAACCTAGACCTAACATGCGTTGTCCTCTAAAATATTGATGGAAACCAGGTTTAATTGACTGTTTCAGTGTTGTACTTCATTACTACTTGATGCAATCCAGAAAAAGCCCAGGATCTAGCCATCAAGTATGAGAAATATGCGAAAGAATGAGCCTGATGGGAGCAAATCCCAGACCTAACCTAGACCTAACCTGAATTATTCTCTAAAATATTGATCGAAACCTGGTTTAATCGACTGTTTCAGTGTGGTACCACATGACTACGTGATCCATACCAGAAAAAACCCAGGATCTGTTCAACAAGTATGTGAAAAATGCGAAAGCATGAGTCTGATGAGGGCAAATCCCAAGCCTAACCTAGACATAACTTTCGTTATCCTCTAAAATATTGATCGAAACCAGGTTTAGTGGGCTGTTTGAGTGTGGTACCACATTACTGCGCGATCCAAACCAGAAAAAACCCAGGATCTGTTCAACAAGTATGTGAAAAATGCGAAAGTATGACCCTGATGCGGGCAAATCCCAGACCTAACCCAGACCTAACTTGCATTGTCCTCTAAAATATTGATCGAAACCAGGTTTAATTGACTGTTCCAGTGTGGTACCACATTACTACGTGATCCAATCCAGAAATAGCCCAGGATCTTGCCATGAAGTATGAGAAATATGCGAAAGTATGAGCCTGATGAGGGCAAATCCTAGACCTAACCCAGACCTAACATGCGTTATCATCTAAAATATTTATCAAGACCTGGTTTAATTGATTGTTTCAGTGTGGTACCACATTACTACGTGAACCATACCAGAAAAAACCCAGGATCCGTTCAACAAGTATCTGAAGAATGCGAAAGTATGAGTCTGATGAGTGAAAATCTCAGGGCTAACCTAGACCTCGCATGCATTATCCTCTAAAATATTGATCCAAACCAGGTTTAGTGGACTGTTTCAGTGTGGTACCACTTTACTACGTGATCCAAAGCAGAAAAAACCCTCGATCAGGTCAACATGTATGTTAGAACTGTGAAAGTATGACCCTGATGAGGGCAAATCCCAGGCCTAACCTAGACCTAACATGAATTATTCTCTAAAATATTGATCGAAACCAGGTTTAATTGACAGCTTCAGTGTTGTACTTCATTACTACGTGATCCAATCCAGTAATAGCCCAGGATCCAGCCATGAAGTATGAGAAATATGCGAAAGAATGAGCCTGATGAGAGCAAATCCCAGACCTATCCCAGACCTAACATGCGTTATCCTGTAAAATATTTATCAAGACCAGGTTTAATTGATTGTTTCAGTGTGGTACCACATTACAACGTGATCCACACCAGAAAAAACCCAAGATCCGTTCAACAAGTATGTGAAGAATGCGAAAGTATGAGTCTGATGAGTGAAAATCCCAGGCCTAACCTAGACCTAACATGCGTTATCCTCAAAAATATTGATCGAAACCTGGTAAATCGACTGTTTCAGTGTGGTACCAAAATACTACGTGATGGACTCCAGAAAAAGCCCAGGATCTAGCCATCAAGTATGAGAGATATGCGAAAGAATGAGCCTGATGAGAGCAAATCCCAGACCTATCCCAGACCTAACATGAATTATTCTCTAAAATATTGATCGAAACCAGGTTTTATTGACTGCTTTAGTGTGGTACCACTTTACTACGTGATCCAAAGCAGAAAAAACCCTCGATCAGGTCAACATGCATGTTAAAACTGCGAAAGTATGACCGTGATGAGGGCAAATCCCAGGCCTAACCTAGACCTAACATGCGTTATCTTCTAAAATATTGAGCGAAACCAGGTTTAATGGACCGTTTCAGTGTGGTACCACATTACTACGTGTACCAAACCTGAAAAAACCCAGGATCAGTTCAAGAAGTAAGTGAAAGACGCGAAAGTAGGAGACTGATGAGGGCGAATCCCAGACCTATCCCAGACCTAACTTGCGTTATCCTCTAAAATATTGATCGAAACCAGGTTTAATTGACTGTTTCAGCGTGGTACCGCGTTACTACGTGATACAATCCTGAAACAGCCCAGGATCTAGCCATGAAGTATGAGAAATATGCGAAAGTATGAGCCTGACGAGGGCAAATCCTAGTCCTAACCCAAACCTAACATGCGTTATCCTCTAAAATATTGATCCAAACCAGGTTTAATGGACTGCTTCAGTGTGATACCACTTTACTACGTGATCCAAAGCAGAAAAAACCCTCGATCAGGTCAACATGTATGTTAAAACTGCGAAAGTATGACCCTGATGAGGGCAAATCCCAGACCTAACCTCGACCTAACATGAATTATTCTCTAAAATATTGATCAAAACCAGGTTTAATTGACTGTTTCAGTGTGGTACCACATTACTACGTGATCCATTCCAGAAATAGCCCAGGATCCAGCCATGAAGTATGAGAAATATGCGAAAGTATGTGCCTGATGAGGGCAAATCCTAGACCTAACCTAGACCTAACATGCGTTATCCTCTAAAATATTCATCGAAACCAGGTGTAATCGACTGTTTCAGCGTGGTACCACATTACTATGTCATACAATCCAGAAACAGCCCAGGATCTAGCCATGAAGTATGAGAAATATGCGAAAGTATGAGCCTGATGAGTGAAAATCCCCGGCCTAACCTAGACCTAACATGGGTTATCCTCAAAAATATTGATCCAAACCAGGTTTAATGGACTGTTTCAGTGTGGTACCACTTTACTACGTGATCCAAAGCAGAAAAAACCCTCGATCAGGTCAACATGTATGTTAAAACTGCGAAAGTATGACCCTGATGAGAGCAAATCCCAGGCCTAACCTAGACCTAACATGCGTTGTCCTCTAAAATATTGATGGAAACCAGGTTTAATTGACTGTTTCAGTGTTGTACTTCATTACTACGTGATGCCATCCCGAGAAAGCCCAGGATCTAGCCATCAAGTATGAGAAATATGCGAAAGAATGAGCCTGATGAGGGCAAATCCTAGACCTAACCCAGACCTAACATGCGTTATCCGCGAAAATATTTATCAAGACCAGGTTTAACTGAATGTTTCAGTGTGGTACCACATTACTACGTGATCCATACCAGAAAAAACCCAGGATCTGTTCAACAAGTATGTGAAAAATGCGAAAGCATGAGTCTGATGAGGGCAAATCCCAGGCCTAACCTAGATATAACTTTCGTTATCCTCTAAAATATTGATCGAAACCAGGTTTAGTGGGCTGTTTCAGAGTGGTACCACATTACTACGTGAACCATACCAGAAAAAACCCAGGATCCGTTCAACAAGTTACTGAAGAATGCGAGGGTATGAGTCTGATGAGTGAAAATTTCAGGGCTAACCTAGACCTAACATGCATTATCCTCTAAAATATTGATCGTAACCAGGTTTAATTGACTGTTTCAGTGTGGTACCACATTACTACGTGATGCAATCCAGAAAAAGCCCCGGATCTAGCCATCAAGTATGAGAAATATTCGAAAGAATGAGCCTGATGAGAGCAAATCCCGGGCCTAGCCTAGACCTAACATGCGTTATCCTCAAAAATATTGATCGAAACCTGGTTTAATCGACTGTTTCATTGTGGCACCACATTACTATGTGATCCAAACCAGAAAATAGCCCAGGATCTATCCATGAAGTATAAGAAATATGCGAAAGTATGAGCCTGATGAGGGCAAATCCTAGACCTAACCCAGACCTAACATGCGTTATCCTCAAAAATATTTATCAAGACCAGGTTTAACTGAATGTTTCGGTGTGGTACCACATTACTACGTGATCCATACCAGAAAAAACCCAGGATCTGTTCAACAAGTATGTGAAAAATGCGAAAGTATGACCCTGATGTGGGCAAATCCCAGACCTAACCCAGACCTAACTTGCGTTATCCTCTAAAATATTGATCGAAACCAGGTTTAATTGACTGTTTCAGTGTGGTACCACATTACTACGTGATAAAATCCAGTAAAACCCCAGGATCCGTTCAACAAGTATGTGAAGAATGCGAAAGTATGAGTCTGATGAGTGAAAATCCTCGGCCTAACCTAGTCCTAACATGCGTTATCCTCATAAATATTGATCGAAACCAGGTTTAATGGACAGTTTCAGTGTGGTACCACACTACTACGTGATCCAAACCACAAAAAAACACAGGATCTGTTCAACAAGTATGTGAAAACCGCGAAAGTATGAGCCTGATGAGGGCAAATCCCAGACCTATCCCAGACCTAACTTGCGTTATCCTCTAAAATATTGATCGAAACCAGGTTTAATTGACTGTTTCAGTGTGGTACCACATTACTACGTGATAAAATCCAGTAAAACCCCAGGATCCGTTCAACAAGTATGTGAAGAATGCGAAAGAATGAGTCTGATGAGTGAAAATCCCTGGCCTAACCTAGACCTAACATGCGTTATCCTCAAAAATATTCATCGAAACCTGGTTTAATCGACTGTTCCAGTGTGGTACCACATTACTACGTGATCCAATCCAGAAATAGCCCAGGATCTAGCCATGAAGTATGAGAAATATGCGAAGGTATGAGCCTGATGAGGGCAAATCCTAGTCCTAACCCAGACCTAACATGCGTTATCATCTAAAATATTTATCAAGACCTGGTTTAATTGCTTCTTCAGTGTGGTACCACATTACTACGTGAACCATACCAGAAAAAACCCAGGATCCGTTCAACAAGTATCTGAAGAATGCGAAAGTATAAGTCTGATGAGTGAAAGTTTCAGGGCTAACCTAGACCTAACATGCGTTATCCTCAAAAATATTGATCGAAACCTGGTTTTTAGCGACTGTTTCAGTGTGGTACCACAATACTACGTGATGCAATCCAGAAAAAGCCCAGGATCTAGCCATCAAGTATGAGAAATATGCGAAAGAATGAGCCTGATGAGGGCAAATCCTAGACCTATCCCAGACCTAACTTGCGTTATCCTGTAAAATATTGATCGAAACCAGGTTTAATTGACTGTTTCAGTGTGGCACCACATTACTACGTGATCCAATCCAGAAATAGCCCAGGATCTAGCCATGAGGTTTGAGAAATATGCGAAAGTATGAGCCTGACGAGAGCAAATCCTAGACCTAACCCAGACCTAACATGCGTTATCCCCAAAAATATTTATCAAGACCAGGTTTAACTGAATGTTTCAGTGTGGTACCACATTACTACGTGATCCATACCAGAAAAAACCCAGGATCTGTTCAACAAGTATGTGAAAAATGCGAAAGCATGAGTCTGATGAGGGCAAATCCCAGGCCTAACCTAGACATAACTTTCGTTATCCTCTAAAATATTGATCGAAACCAGGTTTAGTCGGCTGTTTCAGTGTGGTACCACATTACTGCGCGATCCAAACCAGAAAAAACCCAGGATCCGTTCAACAAGTATGTGAAGAATGCGAAAGTATGAGTCTGATGCGTGAAAATCCCAGGCCTAACCTAGACCTAACATGCGTTATCCTCAAAAATATTGAACGAAACCAGGTTTAATCGACTGTTTCAGTGTGGTACCACATTACTGCGCGATCCAAACCAGAAAAAACCCAGGATCCGTTCAACAAGTATGTGAAGAATGCGAAAGTATGAGTCTGATGCGTGAAAATCCCAGGCCTAACCTAGACCTAACATGCGTTATCCTCAAAAATATTGAACGAAACCAGGTTTAATTGACAGTTTCAGTGTGGTTCCACATTACTACGTGATCAAATCCAGTAAAACCCCAGGATCCGTTCAACAAGTATGTGAAGAATGCGAAAGTATGAGTCTGATGAGTGAAAATCCTCGGCCTAACCTAGACCTAACATGCGTCATCCTCAAAAATATTGATCGAAACCAGGTTTAATCGACTGTTTCAGTGTGGTACCACATTACTATGTGATCCAAACCAGAAAATAGCCCAGGATCTATCCATGAAGTATAATAAATATGCGAAAGTATGAGCCTGATGAGGGCAAATCCTAGACCTAACCCAGACCTAATATGCGTTATTCTCAAAAATATTTTTCAAGACCAGGTTTAACTGAATGTTTCAGTGTGGTACCACATTACTGCGCGATCAAATCCAGTAAAACCCCAGGATCCGTTCAACAAGTATGTAAAGAATGCGAAAGTATGAGTCTGATGAGTGAAAATCCTCGGCCTAACCCAACCCTACATGCGTTATCCTCAAAAATATTGATCGAAACCAGGTTTAATGGACAGTTTCATTGTGGTACCACACTACTACGTGATCCAAACCAGAAACAGCCCAGGATCTGTTCAACAAGTATGTGAAAAACGCGAAAGTATGAGCCTGACGAGGGCAAATCCCAGACCTATCCCAGACCAAACTTGCGTTATCCTCTAAAATATTGATCGAAACCAGGTTTAATCGACTGTTTCAGTTTGGTCCCACATTACTACGTGATCCAAACCAGAAAAAACCCAGGATCATTTCAACAAGTATGTGAAAAATGCGAAAGTATTTGCCTGATGAGGGCAAATCCCAGACCTATCCCAGGCCTAACTTGCGTTATCCTCTAAAATATTGATCGAAACCAGCTTTAATTGCCTGTTTCAGTGTGGTACCACATTACTACGTGATGCAATCCAGAAACAGCCCAGGATCTAGCCATGAGGTATGAGAAATATGCGAAAGTATGAGCCTGACGAGAGCAAATCCTAGACCTAACCCAGACCTAACATATGTTATCCTCTAAAATATTTATCAAGACCAGGTTTAATTGATTGTTTCAGTGTGGTCCCACATTACTACGTGATCCAAACCAGAAAAAACCCAGGATCCGTTCAACAAGTATGTGAAGAATGCGAAAGAATGTGTCTGATGAGTGAAAATCCCAGGCCTAACCTAGACCTAACATGCGTTATCCTCAAAAATATTGATCGAAACCTGGTTTAATCGACAGTTTCAGTGTGGTACCACATTACTATGTGATCCAAACCAGAAAATAGCCCAGGATCTATCCATGAAGTATAATAAATATGCGAAAGTATGAGCCTGATGAGGGCAAATCCTAGACCTAACCCAGACCTAATATGCGTTATCCTCAAAAATATTTATCAAGACCAGGGCTAACTGAATGTTTCAGTGTGGTACCACATTACTACGTGATCCATACCAGAAAAAACCCAGGATCCGTTCAACAAGTATGTGAAGAATGCGAAAGTATGGGTCTGATGCGTGAAAATCCCAGGCCTAACCTAGACCTAACATGCGTTATCCTCAAAAATATTGATCGAAACCTGGTTTAATCGACTGTTTCAGTGTGGTACCACATTACTACGTGACCCAATCCAGAAAAAACCCAGGATCTGTTCAACAAGTATGTGAAAAACGCGAAAGTATGAGCCTGACGAGGGCAAATCCCAGACCTATCCCAGACCAAACTTGCGTTATCCTCTAAAATATTGATCGAAACCAGGTTTAATCGACTGTTTCAGTTTGGTCCCACATTACTACGTGATCCAAACCAGAAAAAACCCAGGATCCGTTCAACAAGTATGTGAAGAATGCGAAAGTATGAGTCTGATGAGTGAAAATCCCACCCCTAACCTAGACCTAACATGCGTTATCCTCTAAAATATTGATCCAAACCAGGTTTAATGGACTGTTTCAGTGTGGTACCACTTTACTACGTGATCCAAAGCAGAAAAAACACTCGATCAGGTCAACATGTATGTTAGAACTGCGAAAGTATGACCCTGATGAGAGCAAATCTCAGACCTATCCCTGACCTAACTTGCGTTGTCCTCTAAGATATTGATGCAAACCAGGTTTAATTGACTGTTTCAGTGTTGTACTTCATTACTACGTAAATGCAATCCAGAAAAAGCCCAGGATCTAGCCATCAAGTATGAGAAATATGCGAAAGAATGAGCCTGATGAGAACAAATCCCAGACCTAAGCTAGACCTAACATGAATTATTCTCTAAAATATTGATCGAAACCAGGTTTAATCGACTGTTTCAGTGTGGTGCCACATTACTACGTGACCCAAACCAGAAAAAACCCAGGATCTGTTCAACAAGTATGTGAAAAACGCGAAAGTATGAGCCTGATGAGGGCAAATCCCAGACCTATCTCAGACCAAACTTGCGTTATCCTCTATAATATTGATCGAAACCAGGTTTAATCGACTGTTTCAGTGTGGTCCCACATTACTACGTGATCCAAACCAGAAAAAACCCAGGATCCGTTCAACAAGTATGTGAAGAATGCGAAAGTATGAGTCTGATGCGTGAAAATCCCAGGCCTAACCTAGACCTAACATGCGTTATCCTCTAAAATATTCATCGAAACCAGGTTTAATTGACTGTTTCAGCGTGGTACCACATTACTACGTGATACAATCCAGAAAAAGCCCAGGATCTAGCCATGAAGTATGAGAAATATGCGAAAGTATGAGCCTGATGAGGGCAAATCCTAGACCTAACCCAGACCTAACATGCGTTGTCCTCTAAAATATTTATCAAGACCAGGTTTAATCGACTGTTTCAGTGTGGTCCCACATTACTACGTGATACAAACCAGAAAAAACCCAGGATCCGTTCAACAAGTATGTGAAGAATGCGAAAGTATGAGTCTGATGAGTGAAAATCCTCGGCCTAACCTAGACCTAACATGCGTTATCCTCAAAAATATTGATCGAAACCAGGTTTAATCGACTGTTTCAGTGTGGTACCACATTACTACGTGATCCAAACCAGAAAAAAACCCAGGATCTGTTCAACAAGTATGTGAAGTATGCGAAAGTATGAGTCTGATGAGGGCAAATCCCAGGCCTAAACAAGACATAACTTTCGTTATCCTCTAAAATATTGATCGAAACCAGGTTTAATCGACTGTTTCAGTGTGGGCCCACATTACTACGTGATCCAAACCAGAAAAAACCCAGGATCCGTTCAACAAGTATGTGAAGAATGCGAAAGTATGAGTCTGATGCGTGAAAATCCCAGGCCTAACCTAGACCTAACATGCGTTATCCTCAAAAATATTGAACGAAACCTGGTTTAATCGACTGTTTCAGTGTGGTACCACATTACTACGTGACCCAAACCAGAAACAACCCAGGATCTGTTCAACAAGTATGTGAAAAACGCGCAAGTATGAGCCTGATGAGGACAAATTCCAGACCTATCCCTGACCAAACTTGCGTTATCCTCTAAAATATATGATCGAAACCAGGTTTAATCGACTGTTTCAGTGTGGTCCCACATTACTACGTGATCCAAACCAGAAAAAACCCAGGATCCGTTCAACAAGTATGTGAAGAATGCGAAAGTATGAGTCTGATGCGTGAAAATCCCAGGCCTAACCTAGACCTGACATGCGTTATCCTCTAAAATATTGATCGAAACCAGGTTTAATTGACTGTTTCAGCGTGGTACCACATTACTACGTGATACAATCCAGAAAAAGCCCAGGATCTAGCCATGAAGTATGAGAAATATGCGAAAGTATGAGCCTGATTAGGGCAAATCCTAGACCTAACCCAGACCTAACATGCGTTGTCCTCTAAAATATTTATCACGACCAGGTTTAATCGACTGTTTCAGTGTGGTCCCACATTACTACGTGATCCAAACCAGAAAAAACCCAGGGTCCGTCCAACAAGTATGTGAAGAATGCGAAAGTATGAGTCTGATGCGTGAAAATCCCAAGCCTAACCTAGACCTAACATGCGTTATCCTCAAAAATATTGATCGAAACCTGGTTTAATCGACTGTTTCAGTGTGGTACCACATTACTACGTGACCCAAACCAGAAAAGACCCAGGATCTGTTCAACAAGTATGTGTGTTAAAGTACTAAGGGACTTTAACGTGGGTCCGGATGAGGAAACAGACAGGGAGAGAAATTGTTACAAGTTTTTCAATAACGTTTTTATTTTACAAAAATAGAACTAAACTTATCACAACGTTAGAACAAAAAAAACTAGAAACTAAAAGAAAAACTGACGACGGCTCCTATTGCGGCCTCGTCTCCTCTTTCTTTGTCTCCTGTTTAATTTTCTACTGCGGAGGCTTTCTGAAACAAAAGAATCCGCCTAATAAATACATTTGCGGACAAGTCAACAATCGCGCGCTCGTCAGCTGTTTCTCGCGCTCCAGCGACAGTCTGGTGTGCTTGGAGGGGAGAGCTAGCTGGCTATCTAGCGCTCTAGCTAGTGGACTGTATTCTTCTCTTTCTGGTCGATGAGATTCTCTTTCTACGATCTCACCGACGCGCACAACTGGGTAGACGAGCTTTTCTCCGTTCTACCGGGTTCTCTTTGCAATGCCACGGGCGGGAAACCAAATGGAGGTTGTAAGGCTCCAAGAGGCTATATCCCGCGAGCACGCTCCCCGTGCGGGTGGCGTTTCTACACCACCCACGCAAGAGGACGTCTTGTCCTAGTTCGGCTCCCTCGTCAGCTGCTCCTCAGGAGCGACCTGCGGTATGCACACGTGGTTGCCAAGCCGGCGATTTCTTCATCAAAGGAACGCCCGGCAGCCAGCCGTGGCTACCTCGACGGAGGCTCCTGTCCCGAGGAACTGGCCTGCGGCTCACCGGTTCAGGACTCAATCCCCTGCAATTCCAACCACCCTACGTTCACAGCCCAGTGTGGTCGACTCACAGCTGGTAGTGGGTGTAGCGATGGAAGGAAGGCTCTTCGAACCCTTTGCTCCACCGTACGCTTAGGCCCTACTTATTGTCCCCTCACGACGGTATATTGGAGCGGGTTCTCCGACGCCCGATGCACGGAGAGCACCACGAAGTGATATTCTTTCTGAATATCTATCTTCCGGTTGCTCCTACGCCGTATACCTCTAATCTTGGTCGGTGAAACTTTCCACCCCACCGGTCGGTGTACTCTCACTGGTACACAGGACGGGTGGTTCCAGTGGGTTTCGTATGACCTCTAGAAACGGTGAACTACCACTAGGTGATACCTGTATGTCGGTATCAGCCCTCCAGTAGCTCTAACCGGATAATTGGAAGAAGACTCAAGGCGATCCACACCGAATCTCCAACGTCGCAGTCGCATCCACGAACTGCAACGTTCAATCACAATCCTGCGTCTACGATCGCTTCACACTCGGCGTGCCTTGCGATCGCTGCAACGTCAGGCAGATTGTCCGTTTTCTGGGGAAAATCTCAAGTCGCTATGACGAGATTTTCCAATAAACTATTTGTCCGCAAACTGATTCTATTACGAGGAGAGAGATCGGCTCATCCACCTCGGAGCTCGTAGGGAAATGGGAACGCGACCGTCACAAGGTCCGCTCTCGATCGCCGACGTCTCAAGAATGAACCGTGACGATCTGCAAGCAGCGACGGCCGCGGCCGGCTCCGTCGCGCAAGCGCAGAACCGGGTAGCTACGCCTCGCGTTGCTGGGCCCGGGCTGCTACGCGCCGCGTGGCCACGGCGCGGCGCTGCCGCGTTTCGTCTATCGATCTTTTTCCGATAGATCTCTTTTCTCTCTCTTTCTCAGCGCTAACAACACATTCCTAGAATTTGCTCCAAAACTCGAGAATTTCAGTGAAGCTAGCTTGAAAAAACACGTAAATAGCCGCGGTATACTAATCTGAACGATGGAAAATTTCCATGTCAGCACAACCATCTAGAATTACGCGAATTCAATATAGATACGGGCATCGCGGCCGAGTTTCTGCGTCTCGGACTCATGCGATATTTAAACATACCGCCCCCCTTGCACGAATTGTGCAACACTAAGAGGACGCGGTTGTCCCGTACGGCAAGGATTTTACGCGAACCGAGAAAGAGAGACGCGCACTTTTAATTCGAAAAATTAAAAAATTTTTAATAATTAAAAGTACTTACCGTTGTCCAGAAGTGGCCTCCTGGAGGATGCGCATCGACGTAAGCAGCATTTGGTCGGCCAAGGCTCTCGTCGTGGCCTCGACCGTCGCGAGAGTCCCTGCCGGCTGCCATGGTCGCCTCCTTGCCTGGCGGGAGCCGGGTGGCTGGGGCTGGCGAGACCCTGCCGGTCCTCGCTGGTTTCCGCCGCTCCCTCCTGCCTGGCTGTTGCTGGGCGCTTCCGGTGCCGCTGCCCTCCTCCGCTTCCGCTTCGGACGCGGAGTTTGACCGCTGGGGCCGGCTTCCCTGGGCCTCATGGCGGCTGCCGACGCGGCCGATGAGGCGGCTGGTTGCTGTGCCGGTTTCTCCGGCTTGTCCGGTCGCCATGTGCTGTGCAGCAGCCGTCCACCGGGTGCCAAACGCAGGACATACATCCCTCCGGGTTGTCGGGCGCAAAACTTCCCACCCAATTCGACAACCCGGGCCGGAACGCGGACCTTGTCCAGGCCCAAATTAATTTCCAGTTCGGGCTCCGGGGCTGGCTTGGCGGCGGCTTCTACTTCATCCGCCCAGGACGCGTTAGCTGACTCCTCTCCGATCCGCAGGATCCGGTCGAACCGCAGGTCGATCTCGGGATCACCCGAGATCATCACGGTGTGCTCACTCTGGCTGTGGCTGCTCCCGTTGTCGCTCATCGTGGTCAATCTTCGACTGAATGAGCTCTCCTCGTGCCTAGTCCACAGCTCCGCTCGGGTTGTTTACGTTGCTAAGCAACCCGTAGCCCAGATTGAGCCTTAGCAACGACGGATAGATGGAAGTGGCCACCGGTTTCTATGAACGCGGTGGTACTTCACCTTCCGAATTCTTCGACAACAAAATCTGGAATTTCAATGTTTCCTCGAAAGCGACGTTGCCACTTGTCGCTATCGTGGAAAAATTCACAGAAAATTTACACGACCCCGAAATTGGTCGTGTAGAGATAGATTTGGCCGTGCGTACTTTAACGACACGTGCCTATCCCTTACCAATGAAACATTCTCTATTCGTCCCATTTTCCATAGATTTATGAGAGAATAGAGAGTTCTGCACTAAAACCACATAATTTGATTTTAGCAATTTATGGGCCATATGTCTCTTTCCAAGACTTTATAGGAACGTAAAATAATTACGTCCCGCATCTCCTGATCAAGACTTTGGCGAAACATGCAATAATCACGTCCCGCTTGTCTCTAGATCACTTCAGGAAATTTCTGAATCGCCCTCGATCGGTTAAACAACGCGAGAGACGTTCAGTTTCCACTGATTCCTGTCGGAAAGTCTTTCAATCGACTTTCGACCGAACATAACTCCGTGTGAGAGACGCTTAATCGTCTGAGTTATCACTTAAAGCAGCGATCGATCGCGATTTTCCGCTTCGATCGTACAGAAACAAATCTATATTTCTCCGCTTTTTGCGTGAATTCACTCAGAGTGCGCTTTCAGTGAGATTTCACTGGTTTTCACACCGGTGATTTATCAAAAATGCGTGCGATCGACACAGCTTGCAATTTTGAAAATTACGTGCCGCATCTGATTCGCTACATCGACCTTCGCTTCTACCGCATCGATCTCGATGCACGAAGGCGTCTTTTGGCCAACAATCTCTTGATTGTCCGAACCAATTTTTTCCACAAATCCACCGCTTGAATTGAAGAAGTTCCGCGGCTTCCATTCCTTGCGAATTTGAATTCGCGGTATTGGAACGCTCGCGAAATGCCTTCATTCAGTATCGGGGATTTTCTCCGTTTCGTCGCCACCCGGTTGACTTTTCTGTCCTGCCAGGTAGAGACGTTGCGGGTCGACTGCCCGTTTTTTCTTTTCTTTGTCCTTTGAAAACTCTGTCGTAGGCTTACGACTTTCCGTTTCCTTTCCGTAACGCTCGAAATGCAGCAGAGTATGGTGTCTGCCATTGCATTTAGAGCATACTTTTTCGGATGGACAGCTGAACCGCTCGTGACCCGGCGACAAGCAGATAATGCACAACCGACTATCTTTTGCGTAACGATAGCGGTAGTCTACCGTCAAGCCTTGGAAAGCACTGCATTGTGCTATTCCATGCTCGAGGCCGCAAAATCCACAAGATTCGCTGTTCTCCGAGCGACTTTCCACGACGGAGTTGTAACTCCGTACTTTAATTTTCGGTGGGTTACTCGTCGAAGATTTGCCCTTACCATCATCCGTTATTGTGATAGCGCGAGCACGCACCTCCAGAAATTCCATTAGTTCGTGAAACGAGGGATATTTCGTGGAGAGCTTCTGCGACAGTTCCCACTCCAGAAGGAGAGACCCTTCAAGCCTGCTTTTGATTGCATGGGCCAGCAGCCAATCTCGCTGCTCTCTTGTCGTGCCCAGTTTTTCAAAAGCGGCAAAAGCCTGCTTGAAGACGACAGTGACCTGATGTAAGCTAGTCAGGTCATCCTTTTTAATCGTCTTCATTTTTGTCAATTGATCAAGCAGTTTGGCGGTCACCATACGTGGAAGCCCGAACTGATCTTTCAGGGTTTGCCACGCTACCTCGAAATTACCTTCAGTAATTTCAAGGTGTGCGATCGCGGCCAACGCTTGATCTTCCACACAGGCGTTCAGATATTGCAATCGATGCACATCTGAAAGCCTCGGGTTATTGATTATACTAGCGGTGAATAGATCCTCGAAATGGCTCCATTTACGAGGATCCCCGCCGAATTTATTCAGACGTTGCTTTGGAAGCTCAATAGCGACATCATGCTGGTCGACCGACGACGCCGCTGTTTTTCTCTCAGCGGCTAGTTGCGTCAGTTCCGTAGCAATGTACGCCTGAAACTCCATAAACATAGTCTCCCATGCTTCAATTCCACCTTTCAAAACGAAGTTGCTTTTCTCGCACTTCGCAGGTGGATATTTTCTTCGAACAGCCAAGTACTGATCAACAGCTTTCTTGTACTGTTCGGAAACCGAGTCGAGCTTTGACTTGAGAAGTATCTCATTGTACTGAGCTCGACCTCGTTTCTTTAAATTTGTTATCGACCGTGACATTGCTTCAAACCGGCAGGTCAGGTCATCGAAATCGATTTCAATCTCGCTACGACCGACCTCTCTGGCCAATGCCATGGTGATCTTTTATTCGAGGATTGAAAATCAACTCGAAAATTCGTCCCGTAAGTAGCGACTTACGTGAACGTACTTGTAACTCTCTATTGTCTTTTCTTTCCTCGAATCCGGCTCGAAGGACCAAATGTTAAAGTACAAAGGGACTTTAACGTGGGTCCGGATGAGGAAACAGACAGGGAGAGAAATTGTTACAAGTTTTTCAATAACGTTTTTATTTTACAAAAATAGAACTAAACTTATCACAACGTTAGAACAAAAAAAACTAGAAACTAAAAGAAAAACTGACGACGGCTCCTATTGCGGCCTCGTCTCCTCTTTCTTTGTCTCCTGTTTAATTTTCTACTGCGGAGGCTTTCTGAAACAAAAGAATCCGCCTAATAAATACATTTGCGGACAAGTCAACAATCGCGCGCTCGTCAGCTGTTTCTCGCGCTCCAGCGACAGTCTGGTGTGCTTGGAGGGGAGAGCTAGCTGGCTATCTAGCGCTCTAGCTAGTGGACTGTATTCTTCTCTTTCTGGTCGATGAGATTCTCTTTCTACGATCTCACCGACGCGCACAACCGGGTAGACGAGCTTTTCTCCGTTCTACCGGGTTCTCTTTGCAATGCCACGGGCGGGAAACCAAATGGAGGTTGTAAGGCTCCAAGAGGCTATATCCCGCGAGCACGCTCCCCGTGCGGGTGGCGTTTCTACACCACCCACGCAAGAGGACGTCTTGTCCTAGTTCGGCTCCCTCGTCAGCTGCTCCTCAGGAGCGACCTGCGGTATGCACACGTGGTTGCCAAGCCGGCGATTTCTTCATCAAAGGAACGCCCGGCAGCCAGCCGTGGCTACCTCGACGGAGGCTCCTGTCCCGAGGAACTGGCCTGCGGCTCACCGGTTCAGGACTCAATCCCCTGCAATTCCAACCACCCTACGTTCACAGCCCAGTGTGGTCGACTCACAGCTGGTAGTGGGTGTAGCGATGGAAGGAAGGCTCTTCGAACCCTTTGCTCCACCGTACGCTTAGGCCCTACTTATTGTCCCCTCACGACGGTATATTGGAGCGGGTTCTCCGACGCCCGATGCACGGAGAGCACCACGAAGTGATATTCTTTCTGAATATCTATCTTCCGGTTGCTCCTACGCCGTATACCTCTAATCTTGGTCGGTGAAACTTTCCACCCCACCGGTCGGTGTACTCTCACTGGTACACAGGACGGGTGGTTCCAGTGGGTTTCGTATGACCTCTAGAAACGGTGAACTACCACTAGGTGATACCTGTATGTCGGTATCAGCCCTCCAGTAGCTCTAACCGGATAATTGGAAGAAGACTCAAGGCGATCCACACCGAATCTCCAACGTCGCAGTCGCATCCACGAACTGCAACGTTCAATCACAATCCTGCGTCTACGATCGCTTCACACTCGGCGTGCCTTGCGATCGCTGCAACGTCAGGCAGATTGTCCGTTTTCTGGGGAAAATCTCAAGTCGCTATGACGAGATTTTCCAATAAACTATTTGTCCGCAAACTGATTCTATTACGAGGAGAGAGATCGGCTCATCCACCTCGGAGCTCGTAGGGAAATGGGAACGCGACCGTCACAAGGTCCGCTCTCGATCGCCGACGTCTCAAGAATGAACCGTGACGATCTGCAAGCAGCGACGGCCGCGGCCGGCTCCGTCGCGCAAGCGCAGAACCGGGTAGCTACGCCTCGCGTTGCTGGGCCCGGGCTGCTACGCGCCGCGTGGCCACGGCGCGGCGCTGCCGCGTTTCGTCTATCGATCTTTTTCCGATAGATCTCTTTTCTCTCTCTTTCTCAGCGCTAACAACACATTCCTAGAATTTGCTCCAAAACTCGAGAATTTCAGTGAAGCTAGCTTGAAAAAACACGTAAATAGCCGCGGTATACTAATCTGAACGATGGAAAATTTCCATGTCAGCACAACCATCTAGAATTACGCGAATTCAATATAGATACGGGCATCGCGGCCGAGTTTCTGCGTCTCGGACTCATGCGATATTTAAACAATGTGAAAAACGCGAAAGTATGAGCCTGATGAGGGCAAATCCCAGACCTATCCCAGAACAAACTTGCGTTATCCTCTAAAATATTGATCGAAACCAGGTTTAATCGACTGTTTCATTGTGGTCCCACATTACTACGTGTTCCAAACCAGAAAAAACACAGGATCCGTTCAGCAAGTATGTGAAGAATGCGAAAGTATGAGTCTGATGAGAGCTAATCCCAGACCTATCCCAGACCTAACTTGCGTTATCCTCTAAAATAATGATCGAAACCAGGTTTAATTGACTGTTTTAGTTGTGGTACCACTTTACTACGTGATCCAAAGCAGAAAAAACCCTCGATGAGGTCAACATGCATGTTAAAACTGCGAAAGTATGACCCTGATGAGGTCACATCCCAGACCTATCCCAGACCTGACATGCGTTATCCTCTAAAATATTTATCAAGACCAGGTTTAATCGATTGTTTCGGTGTGGTCCCACATTACTACGTGATCCAAACCAGAAAAAACCCAGGATCCGTTCAACAAGTATGTGATGAATGCGAAAGTATGAGTCTGATGAGTGAAAATCCCAGACCTAACCTAGACCTAACATGCGTTATCCTCTAAAATATTGATCCAAACCAGGTTTAATGGACTGTTTCAGTGTGGTACCACTTTACAACGTGATCCAAAGCAGAAAAGACACTCGATCAGGTCAACATGTATGTGAGAACTGCGAAAGTATGACCCTGATGAGGGCAAATCCCAGACCTATCCCAGACCTAACTTGCGTTGTCCTCTAAGATATTGATGGAAACCAGGTTTAATTGACTGTTTCAGTATTGTACTTCATTACTACGTGATGCAATGCAGAAAAAGCCCAGGATCTAGCCATCAAGTATGAGAAATATGCGAAAGAATGAGCCTGATGAGAGCAAATCCCAGACCTAACCTAGACCAAACATGAATTATTCTCTAAAATATTGATCGAAACCAGGTTTAATTGACTGTTTCAGTGTGGTCCCACATTACTACGTGATCCAAACCAGAAAAAACCCAGGATCCGTTCAACAAGTATGTGAAGAATGCGAAAGTATGAGTCTGATGAGTGAAAATCCCAGGCCTAACCTAGACCTAACATGCGTTATCCTCAAAAATATTGATCGAAACCTGGTTTAATCTACTGTTTCAGTGTGGTACCACATTACTATGTGATCCAAACCAGAAAATAACCCAGGATCTGTTCAACGAGTATGTGAAGTGTGCGAAAGTATGAGACTGATGAGGTCAAATCCCAGATCTATCCCAGACTTAACTTGCGTTATCCTCTAAAATATTGATCGAAACCGGGTTTAATCGACTGTTTCAGTGTGGTACCACATTACTACGTGATCCAAACCAGAAAAAACCCAGGATCAGTTCAACAAGTATGTGAAAAACGCGAAAGTATGAGCCTGATGAGGGCGAATCCCAGACCTATCCCAGACCTAACTTGCGTTATCCTCTAAAATATTGATCGAAACCAGGTTTAATTGACTGCTTCAGCGTGGTGCCACATTACTACGTGATACAATCCAGAAACAGCCCAGGATCTAGCCATGAAGTATGAGAAACATGCGAATGTATGAGCCTGATGAGGGCAAATCCTAGACCTAACCCAAACCTAACATGCGTTATCCTCTAAAATATTTATCAAGACCAGGTTTAATTGAATGTTTCAGTGTGGTACCACATTACTACGTGAACCAAACCAGAAAAAACCCAGGATCCGTTCAACAAGTATGTGAAGAATGCGAAAGTATGAGTCTGATGAGTGAAAATCCCAGGGCTAACCTAGACCTAACATGCGTTATCCTCTAAAATATTGATCCAAACCAGGTTTAATGGACTGTTCCAGTGTGGTACCACTTTACTACGTGATCCAAAGCATTAAGAACCCTCGATCAGGTCAACATGTATGTTAAAACTGCGAAAGTATGACCCTGATGAGGGCAAATCCCAGGCCTTACCTAGACCTAACATGCGTTGTCCTCTAAAATATTGATGGAAACCAGGTTTAATTGACTGTTTCAGTGTGGTACCACATTACTATGTGATCCAAACCAGAAAAAACCCAGGATCAGTTCAACAAGTATGTGAAAAACGCGAAAGTATGAGCCTGATGAGGGCGAATCCCAGACCTATCCCAGACCTAACTTGCGTTATCCTCTAAAATATTGATCGAAACCAGGTTTAATTGACTGTTTCAGCGTGGTACCACATTACTACGTGATACAATCCAGAAACAGCCCAGGATCTAGCCATCAAGTATGAGAAATATGCGAAAGAATGAGCCTGATGAGAGCAAATCCCAGACCTAACCTAGACCTGACATGAATTATTCTCTAAAATATTTATCAAGACTAGGTTTAATTGAATGTTTCAGTGTGGTACCACATTACTATGTGATCCAAACCAGTAAATACCCAGGATCCGTTCAACAAGTATGTGAAGAATGCGAAAGTATGAGTCTGATGAGTGAAAATCCCAGGCCTAACCTAGACCTAACATGCGTTATCCTCAAAAATATTGATCGAAACCGGGTTTAATCGACTGTTTCAGTGTGGTACCACATTTCTATGTGATCCAAACCAGAAAATAACCCAGGATCTGTTCAACGAGTATGTGAAGTGTGCGAAAGTATGAGTCTGATGAGGGCAAATCCCAGACCTATCCCAGACCTAACATGCGTTATCCTCAAAAATATTGATCCAAACCAGGTTTAATCGACTGTTTCAGTGTGGTACCACATTACTACGTGATCCAATCCAGAAATAGCCCAGGATCTTGCCATGAAGTATGAGAAATATGCGAAAGTATGAGCCTGACGAGGGCAAATCCTAGACCTAACGCAGACCTAACATGCGTTATCCTCAAAAATATTGATCGAAACCAGGTTTAATCGTCTGTTTCAGTGTGGTACCACACTACTACGTGACCCAACCCGGAAAAACCCAGGATCTGTTAAACAAGTATGTGAAAAACGCGAAAGTATGAGCCTGACGAGGGCAAAAATCCCAGGCCTATCCCAGACCTAATTTGCGTTATCCTCTAAAATATTGATCGAAACCGGGTTTAATCGACTGTTTCAGTGTGGTACCACATTTCTATGTGATCCAAACCAGAAAATAACCCAGGATCTGTTCAACGAGTATGTGAAGTGTGCGAAAGTATGAGTCTGATGAGGGCAAATCCCAGACCTATCCCAGACGTAACATGCGTTATCCTCAAAAATATTGATCCAAACCAGGTTTAATTGACTGTTTCAGCGTGGTACCACATTACTACGTGGTACAATCCACAAACAGCCCAGGATCTAGCCATGAAGTATGAGAAATATGCGAAAGTATGAGCCTGATGAGGGCAAATCCTAGACCTAACCCAAACCTAACATGCGTTATCCTCTAAAATATTTATCAAGACCAGGTTTAATTGAATGTTCCAGTGTGGTACCACATTACTACGTGAACCAAACCAGAAAAAACACAGGATCCGTTCAACAAGTATGTGAAGTGTGCGAAAGTATGAGTCTGATGAGGGCAAATCCCAGACCTATCCCAGACCTAACATGCGTTATCCTCAAAAATATTGATCCAAACCAGGTTTAATTGACTGTTTCAGCGTGGTACCACATTACTACGTGGTACAATCCACAAACAGCCCAGGATCTAGCCATGAAGTATGAGAAATATGCGAAAGTATGAGCCTGATGAGGGCAAATCCTAGACCTAACCCAAACCTAACATGCGTTATCCTCTAAAATATTTATCAAGACCAGGTTTAATTGAATGTTCCAGTGTGGTACCACATTACTACGTGAACCAAACCAGAAAAAACACAGGATCCGTTCAACAAGTATGTGAAGAATGCGAATGAATGAGTCTGATGAGTGATAATCCCAGGGCTAACCTAGACCATACATGCGTTATCCTCTAAAATGCGGATCCAAACCAGGTTTAATGGACTGTTTCAGTGTGGTACCACTTTACTACGTGATCCAAACCAGAAAAAACCCAGGATCCGTTCAACAAGTATGTGATGAATGCGAAAGTATGAGTCTGATGAGTGAAAATCCCAGACCTAGCCTAGACCTAACATGCGTTGTCCTCTAAAATATTGATAGATACCAGGTTGAATTGACTGTTCAAGTGTTGTACTTCATTACTACGTGATGCAATCCAGAAAAAGCCCAGGATATAGCCATCAAGTATGAGAAATATGCGAAAGAATGAGCCTGATGAGAGCAAATACCAGACCTAACCTAGACCTAACATGAATTATTCTCTAAAATATTGATCAAAACCAGGTTTAATTGAATGTTTCAGTGTGGTACCACATTACAACGTGATCCAAACCAGTAAAAACCCAGGATCCGTTTAACAAGTATGTGAAGAATGCGAAAGTATGAGTCTGCTGAGTGAAAATCCCCGGCCTAACCTAGACCTAACATGCGTTATCCTCAAAAATATTGATCGAAACCAGGTTTAATCGACTGTTTCAGTCTGGTACCACCCTACTACTTGACCCAAACCGGAAAAAACCCAGGATCTGTTCAACAAGTATGTGAAAAACGCGAAAGTATGAGCCTGAGGAGGGCAAATCCCAGACCTATCCCAGACCTAACGTGCGTTATCCTCAAAAATATTGATCGCAACCTGGTTTAATCGACTGTTTCAGTGTGGTACCACATTACTATGTGATCCAAACCAGAAAATAACACAGGATGTGTTCAACGAGTATGTGAAGTGTGCGAAAGTATGAGTCTGATGAGGGCAAATCCCAGACCTATCCCAGACCTAACATGCGTTATCCTCAAAAATATTGATCGAAACCTGGTTTAATGGTCTGTTTCAGTGTGGTACCACATTACTACGTGATCCAATCCAGAAATAGCCCAGGATCTAGCCATCAAGTATGAGAAATATGCGAAAGAATGAGCCTGATGAGAGCAAATCCCAGACCTAACCTAGACCTGACATGAATTATTCTCTAAAATATTTATCAAGACTAGGTTTAATTGAATGTTTCAGTGTGGTACCACATTACTATGTGATCCAAACCAGTAAATACCCAGGATCCGTTCAACAAGTATGTGAAGAATGCGAAAGTACGAGTCTGCTGAGTGAAAATCCCCGGCCTAACCTAGACCTAACATGCGTTATCCTCAAAAATATTGATCGAAACCAGGTTTAATCGACTGTTTCAGTGTGGTACCATACTACTACGTGACCCAAACCGGAAAAACCCAGGATCTGTTAAACAAGTATGTGAAAAACGCGAAAGTATGTGCCTGACGAGGGCAAATCCCAGACCTATCCCAGACCTAACTTGCGTTATCCTCAAAAATATTGATTGAAACCTGGTTTAATCGACTGTTTCAGTGTGGTACCACATTACTACGTGATCCAATCCATAAATAGCCCAGGATCTAGCCATGAAGTATGAGAAATATGCGAAAGTATGAGCCTGACGAGGGCAAATCCTAGACCTAACGCAGACCTAACATGCGTTATCCTCTAAAATATTTATCAAGACCAGGTTTATTTGATTGTTTCAGTGCGGTCCCTCATTACTACGTAATCCAAACCAGAGGAAACCCAGGATCCGTTCAACAAGTATGTGAAGAATACGAAAGTATGAGTCTGATGAGTGAAAATCCCAGGCCTAACCTAGACCTAACATGCGTTATCCTCAAAAATATTGATCGAAACCTGGTTTAATCGACTGTTTCAGTGTGGTACCACATTTCTATGTGATCCAAACCAGAAAATAACCCAGGATCTGTTCAACGAGTATGTGAAGTGTGCGAAAGTATGAGTCTGATGAGGGCAAATCCCAGACCTATCCCAAACCTAACATGCGTTATCCTCTAAAATATTGATCCAAACCAGGTTTAATCGACTGTTTCAGTGTGGTACCACATTACTACGTGATCCAATCCAGAAATAGCCCAGGATCTAGCCATGAAGTATGAGAAATATGAGAAAGTATGAGCCTGACGAGGGCAAATCCTAGACCTAACGCAGACCTAACATGCGTTATCCTCTAAAATATTTATCAAGACCAGGTTTATTTGATTGTTTCAGTGTGGTCCCTCATTACTACGTAATCCAGACCAGAAAAAACCCAGGATCCGTTCAACAAGTATGTGAAGAATACGAAAGTATGAGTCTGATGAGTGAAAATCCCCGGCCTAACCTAGACCTAACATGCGTTATCCTCTAAAATATTGATCCAAACCAGGTTTAATGGACTGTTTCAGTGTGGTACCACTTTACAACGTGATCCAAAGCAGAAAAAACACTCGATCAGGTCAACATGTATGTGAGAACTGCGAAAGTATGACCCTGATGAGGGCAAATCCCAGACCTATCCCAGACCTAACTTGCGTTGTCCTCTAAGATATTGATGGAAACCTGGTTTAATTTACTGTTTCAGTGTTGTACTTCATTACTACGTGATGCAATCCAGAAAAAGCCCAGGATCTAGCCATCAAGTATGAGAAATATGCGAAAGAATGAGCCTGATGAGAGCAAATCCCAGAACTAACCTAGACCAAACATGAATTATTCTCTAAAATATTGATCGAAACCAGGTTTAATTGACTGTTTCAGTGTGGTCCCACATTACTACGTGATCCAAACCAGAAAAAACCCAGGATCCGTTCAACAAGTATGTGAAGAATGCGAAAGTATGAGTCTGATGAGTGAAAATCCCAGACCTAACCTAAACCTAACATGCGTTATCCTCAAAAATATTGATCGAAACCTGGTCTAATCTACTGTTTCAGTGTGGTACCACATTACTATGTGATCCAAACCAGAAAAAACCCAGGATCAGTTCAACAAGTATGTGAAAAACGCGAAAGTATGAGCCTGATGAGGGCGAATCCCAGACCTATCCCAGACCTAACTTGCGTTATCCTCTAAAATATTGATCGAAACCAGGTTTAATTGACTGCTTCAGCGTGGTACCACATTACTACGTGATACACTCCTGAAACAGCCCAGGATCTAGCCATGAAGTATGAGAAATATGCGAATGTATGAGCCTGATGAGGGCAAATCCTAGACCTAACCCAAACCTAACATGCGTTATCCTCTAAAATATTTATCAAGACCAGGTTTAATTGAATGTTTCAGTGTGGTACCACATTACTACGTGAACCAAACCAGAAAAAACCCAGGATCCGTTCAACAAGTATGTGAAGAATGCGAAAGTATGAGTCTGATGAGTGAAAATCCCAGGGATAACCTAGACCTTACATGCGTTATCCTCTAAAATATTGATCCAAACCAGGTTTAATGGACTGTTCCAGTGTGGTACCACTTTACTACGTGATCCAAAGCATTAAGAACCCTCGATCAGGTCAACATGTATGTTAAAACTGCGAAAGTATGACCCTGATGAGGGCAAATCCCAGGCCTTACCTAGACCTAACCCAGACCTATCCCAGACCTAACTTGCGTTGTCCTCTAAGATATTGATGGAAACCAGGTTTAATTGACTGTTTCAGTGTTGTACTTCATTACTACGTGATGCAATCCAGAAAAAGCCCAGGATCTAGCCATCAAGTATGAGAAATATGCGAAAGAATGAGCCTGATGAGAGCAAATCCCAGACCTAACCTAGACCAAACATGAATTATTTACTAAAATATTGATCGAAACCAGGTTTAATTGACTGTTTCAGTGTGGTCCCACATTACTACGTGATCCAAACCAGAAAAAACCCAGGATCCGTTCAACAAGTATGTGAAGAATGCGAAAGTATGAGTCTGATGAGTGAAAATCCCAGGCCTAACCTAGACCTAACATGCGTTATCCTCAAAAATATTAATCGAAACCTGGTTTAATCTACTGTTTCAGTGTTGTACCACAACACTATGTGATCCAAACCAGAAAATAACCCAGGATCTGTTCAACGAGTATGTGAAGTGTGCGAAAGTATGAGTCTGATGAGGTCAAATCCCAGACCTATCCCAGACTTAACTTGCGTTATCCTCTAAAATATTGATCGAAACCGGGTTTAATCGACTGTTTCAGTGTGGTACCACATTACTACGTGATCCTAACCAGAAAAAACCCAGGATCAGTTCAACAAGTATGTGAAAAACGCGAAAGTATGAGCCTGATGAGGGCGAATCCCAGACCTATCCCAGACCTAACTTGCGTTATCCTCTAAAATATTGATCGAAACCAGGTTTAATTGACTGTTTCAGCGTGGTACCACATTACTACGTGATACAATCCAGAAACAGCCCAGGATCTAGCCATCAAGTATGAGAAATATGCGAAAGAATGAGCCTGATGAGAGCAAATCCCAGACCTAACCTAGACCTGACATGAATTATTCTCTAAAATATTTATCAAGACTAGGTTTAATTGAATGTTTCAGTGTGGAACCACATTACTATGTGATCCAAACCAGTAAATACCCAGGATCCGTTCAACAAGTATGTGAAGAATGCGAAAGTACGAGTCTGCTGAGTGAAAATCCCCGGCCTAACCTAGACCTAACATGCGTTATCCTCAAAAATATTGATCGAAACCAGGTTTAATCGACTGTTTCAGTGTGGTACCACACTACTACGTGACCCAAACCGGAAAAACCCAGGATCTGTTAAACAAGTATGTGAAAAACGCGAAAGTATGAGCCTGACGAGGGCAAATCCCAGACCTATCCCAGACCTAACTTGCGTTATCCTCAAAAATATTGATTGAAACCTGGTTTAATCGACTGTTTCAGTGTGGTACCACATTACTACGTGATCCAATCCAGAAATAGCCCAGGATCTAGCCATGAAGTATGAGAAATATGCGAAACTATGAGCCTGACGAGGGCAAATCCTAGACCTAACGCAGACCTAACATGCGTTATCCTCTAAAATATTTATCAAGACCAGGTTTATTTGATTGTTTCAGTGCGGTCCCTCATTACTACGTAATCCAAACCAGAAGAAACCCAGGATCCGTTCAACAAGTATGTGAAGAATACGAAAGTATGAGTCTGATGAGTGAAAATCCCAGGCCTAACCTAGACCTAACATGCGTTATCCTCAAAAATATTGATCGAAACCGGGTTTAATCGACTGTTTCAGTGTGGTACCACACTACTACGTGACCCAAACCGGAAAAACCCAGGATCTGTTAAACAAGTATGTGAAGAATGCGAATGTATGAGTCTGATGAGTGAAAATCCCAGGGCTAACCTAGACCATACATGCGTTATCCTCTAAAATGTGGATCCAAACCAGGTTTAATGGACTGTTTCAGTGTGGTACCACTTTACTACGTGATCCAAACCAGAAATAGCCCAGGATCTAGCCATGAAGTATGAGAAATATGCGAAAGTATGAGCCTGACGAGGGCAAATATCCCAGGCCTATCCCAGACCTAATTTGCGTTATCCTCTAAAATATTGAACGAAACCAGGTTTAATTGACTGTTTCAGCGTGGTACCACATTACTACGTGGTACAATCCACAAACAGCCCAGGATCTAGCCATGAAGTATGAGAAATATGCGAAAGTATGAGCCTGATGAGGGCAAATCCTAGACCTAACCCAAACCTAACATGCGTTATCCTCTGAAATATTTATCAAGACCAGGTTTAATTGAATGTTCCAGTGTGGTACCACATTACTACGTGAACCAAACCAGAAAAAACCCAGGATCCGTTCAACAAGTATGTGAAGAATACGAATGTATGAGACTGATGAGTGAAAATCTCGGGGCTAACCTAGACCTAACATGCGTTATCCTCTAAAATATTGATGCAAACCAGGTTTAATGGACTGTTTGAGTGTGGTACCACTTTACTACGTGATCCAAAGCAGAAAAAACCCTCGATCAGGTGAACATGTATGTTAAAACTGCGAAAGTATGAGTCTGATGAGGGCAAATCCCAGGCCTAACCTAGACCTAACATGCGTTATCCCCAAAAATAATGATCCAAACAAGGTTTAATGGACTGTTTCAGTATGGTACCACTTTACTACGTGATCCAAAGCAGAAAAAACCCTCGATCACGTCAACATGTATGTTAAAACTGCGAAAGTATGACCCTGATGAGGGCAAATCCCAGGCCTAACCTAGACCTAACTTGCGTTGTCCTCTAAAATATTGATGGAAACCAGGTTTAATTGACTGTTTCAGTGTTGTACTTCATTACTACGTGATGCAATCCAGAAAAAGCCCAGGATCTAGCGTTCAAGTATGAGAAATTTGCGAAAGAATGAGCCTGATGAGAGCAAATCCCAGACCTAACCCAGACCTAACATGAATTATTCTCTAAAATATTAATCGAAACGAGGTTTAATTGACTGTTTCAGTGTGGTACCACATTACTACGTGATCCAATCCAGAAATAGCCCAGGATCCAGCCATGAAGTATGAGAAATATGCGAAAGTATGAGCCCGATGAGGGCAAATCCTAGACCTAACCCAGACCTAACATACGTTGTCCTCTAAAATATTTATCAAGACCAGGTTTAATTGATTGTTTCAGTGTGGTCCCACATTACTACGTGATCCAAACCAGAGAAAACCCAGGATACGTTCAACAAGTATGTGAAGAATGCGAAAGTATGAGTCTGATGAGTGAAAATCTCGGGGCTAACCTAGACCTAACTTGCGTTGTCCTCTAAAATATTGATGGAAACCAGGTTTAATTGACCGTTTCAGTGTTGTACCTCATTACTACGTGATGCAATCCAGAAAAGCCCAGGATCTAGCGTTCAAGTATGAGAAATATGAGAAAGTATGAGCTTGATGAGGGCAAATCCTAGACCTGACCTAGGCCTAACATGCGTTATCCTCAATAATATTGATCGAAACCAGGTTTAATCGACTGTATCAGTGTGTTACCACATTATTACGTGATCCAAACCAGAAAAAAACCCAGGATCTGTTCAACGAATATGTGAAGTGTGCGAAAGTATGAGTCTGATGAGGGCTAATCCCAGACCTACCCCAGACCTAACTTGCGTTATCCTCTAAAATATTTATCCAGACCAGGTTTCATTGAATGTTTCAGTGTGGTACCACATTACTGCGTGATCCAATCCAGAAAAAACCCAGGATCCGTCCAACAAGTATGTGAAGAATGCGAAAGTATGAGTCTGATGAGGGCTAATCCCAGGCCTATCCCAGACCTAGCTTGCGTTATCCTCTAAAATATTTATCCAGACCTGGTTTCATTGAATGTTTCAGTGTGGTACCACATTACTACGTGATCCAAACCAGAAAAAAACCCTGGATCTGATCAACGAGTATGTCAAGTGTGCGAAAGTATCAGACTGATGAGTGAAAATCCCAGGCCTAACCTAGACCTAACATGCGTTATCCTCTAAAATATTGATCGAAACCTGGTTTAATCGACTGTTTCAGTGTGGTACCACATTACTATGTGATCCAAACCAGAAAATAACCCAGGATCTGTTCAACGAGTATGTGAAGTGTGCGAAAGTATGAGTCTAATCAGGTCAAATCCCAGATCATTCCCAGAATTAACTTGCGTTATCCTCAGAGATATTGATCGAAACCAGGTTTAATCGTATGTTTCAGTGTGGTACCACTTTACTACGTGATCCAAAGCAGAAAAAACAGTCGATCAGGTCAACATGCATGTTAAAACTGCGAAAGTATGACCCTGATGAGGGCAAATCCCAGGCCTAACCTAGGCCTAACATGCGTTATCTTCTAAAATATTGAGCGAAACCAGGTTTAATTGACTGTTTCAGTGTAGTACCACATTACTACGTAATCCAATCCTGAAATAGCCCAGGATCTAGCCATGAAGTATGAGAAATATGCGAAAGTATGAGCCTGATGAGGGCAAATCCTAGACCTAACCCAGACCTAACATACGTTGTCCTCTAAAATATTTATCAAGACCAGGTTTAATTGATTGTTTCAGTGTGGTCCCACATTACTACGTGATCCAAACCAGATTAAACCCAGGATCCGTTCAACAAGTATGTGAAGAATGCGAAAGTATGAGTCTGATGAGTGAAAATCTCGGGGCTAACCTAGACCTAACATGCGTTATCCTCTAAAATATTGATGCAAACCAGGTTTAATGGACTGTTTCAGTGTGGTACCACTTTACTACGTGATCCAAAGCAGAAAAAACCCTCGATCAGGTGAACATGTATGTTAAAACTGCGAAAGTATGATCCTGATGAGGGCAAATCCCAGGCCTAACCTAGACCTAACTTGCGTTGTCCTCTAAAATATTGATGGAAACCAGGTTTAATTGACTGTTTCAGTGTTGTACTTCATTACTACGTGATGCAATCCAGAAAAAGCCCAGGATCTAGCGTTCAAGTATGAGAAATATGCGAAAGAATGAGCCTGATGAGAGCAAATCCCAGACCTAACCCAGACCTAACATGCGTTATCCTCAATAATATTGATCGAAACCAGGTTTAACTGACTGTTTCAGTGTGGTACCACATTACTATGTGATCCAAACCAGAAAATAACACAGGATCTGTTCAACGAGTATGTGAAGAAAGCGAAAGTATGAGTCTGATGAGGGCTAATCCCAGGCCTATCCCAGACCTAGCTTGCGTTATCCTCTAAAATATTTATCCAGACCTGGTTTCATTGAATGTTTCAGTGTGGTACCACATTACTACGTGATCCAAACCAGAAAAAAACCCTGGATCTGATCAACGAGTATGTCAAGTGTGCGAAAGTATGAGTCTGATGAGGGCAAATCCCAGACCTATCCCAGGCCTAACTTGCGATATCCTCTAAAATATTGATCGAAACCAGGTTTAATTGACTGTTTTATTGTGGTACCACACTACTACGGGATCCAAACCAGAAAAAACCCAGGATCTGTTCAACAAGTATGTGAAAAACGCGAAAGTATGAGCCTGATGAGGGCAAATCCCAGACCTATCCCAGACCTAACATGCGTTATCCTCTAAAATATTTATCAAGACCAGGTTTAATTGATTGCTTCAGTGTGGACCCACATTACTACGTGATCCAAACCAGAAAAAACCCAGCATCCGTTCAACAAGTATGTGAAGAATGCGAAAGTATCAGACTGATGAGTGAAAATCCCAGGCCTAACCTAGACCTAACATGCGTTATCCTCTAAAATATTGATCGAAACCTGGTTTAATCGACTGTTTCAGAGTGGTACCACATTACTATGTGATCCAAACCAGAAAATAACCCAGGATCTGTTCAACGAGTATGTGAAGTGTGCGAAAGTATGAGTCTAATGAGGTCAAATCCCAGACCATTCCCAGACTTAACTTGCGTTATCCTCTAAGATATTGATCGAAACCAGGTTTAATCGTCTGTTTCTGTGTGGTACCACATTACTACGTGATCCAAACCAGAAAAAACCCAGGATCAGTTCAACAAGTATGAGAAGAATGCGAAAGTATGAGTCTGATGAGTGGAAATCCCAGGGCTAACCTAGACCATACATGCGTTATCCTCTTAAATATTCATCCAAACCAGGTTTAATGGACTGTTTCAGTGTGGTACCACACTACTACGTGATACAATCCAGAAATAGCCCAGGATCTAGCCATGAAGTATGAGAAATATGCGAAAGTATGAGCCTGATGAGGGCAAATCCTAGACCTAACCCAGACCTAACATACGTTGTCCTCTAAAATATTTATCAAGACCAGGTTTAATTGATTGTTTCAGTGTAGTCCCACATTACTACGTGATCCAAACCAGATTAAACCCAGGATCCGTTCAACAAGTATGTGAAGAATGCGAAAGTATGAGTCTGATGAGTGAAAATCTCGGGGCTAACCTAGACCTAACATGCGTTATCCTCTAAAATATTGATGCAAACCAGGTTTAATGGACTGTTTCAGTGTGGTACCACTTTACTACGTGATCCAAAGCAGAAAAAACCCTCGATCAGGTGAACATGTATGTTAAAACTGCGAAAGTATGATCCTGATGAGGGCAAATCCCAGGCCTAACCTAGACCTAACTTGCGTTGTCCTCTAAAATATTCATGGAAACCAGGTTTAATTGACTGTTTCAGTGTTGTACCACATTACTATGTGATCCAAACCAGAAAATAACCCAGGATCTGTTCAACGAGTATGTGAAGTGTGCGAAAGTATGAGTCTAATGAGGTCAAATCCCAGACCATTCCCAGACTTAACTTGCGTTATCCTCTAAGATATTGATCGAAACCAGGTTTAATCGTCTGTTTCTGTGTGGTACCACATTACTACGTGATCCAAACCAGAAAAAACCCAGGATCAGTTCAACAAGTATGAGAAGAATGCGAAAGTATGAGTCTGATGAGTGGAAATCCCAGGGCTAACCTAGACCTTACATGCGTTATCCTCTTAAATATTCATCCAAACCAGGTTTAATGGACTGTTTCAGTGTGGTACCACACTACTACGTGATGCAATCCAGAAAAAGCCCAGGATCTAGCGTTCAAGTATGAGAAATATGCGAAAGAATGAGCCTGATGAGAGCAAATCCCAGACCTAACCCAGACCTAACATGCGTTATCCTCAATAATATTGATCGAAACCAGGTTTAATTGACTGTTTTATTGTGGTACCACACTACTACGGGATCCAAACCAGAAAAAACCCAGGATCTGTTCAACAAGTATGTGAAAAACGCGAAAGTATGAGCCTGATGAGGGCAAATCCCAGACCTATCCCAGACCTAACTTGCGTTATCCTCTAAAATATTTATCCAGACCAGGTTTCATTGAATGTTTCAGTGTGGTACCACATTACTACGTGATCCAATCCAGAAAAAACCCAGGATCCGTCCAACAAGTATGTGAAGAATGCGAAAGTATGAGTCTGATGAGTGAAAATCCCAGACCTATCCCAGGCCTAACTTGCGATATCCTCTAAAATATTGATCGAAACCAGGTTTAATTGACTGTTTTATTGTGGTACCACACTACTACGGGATCCAAACCAGAAAAAACCCAGGATCTGTTCAACAAGTATGTGAAAAACGCGAAAGTATGAGCCTGATGAGGGCAAATCCCAGACCTATCCCAGACCTAACTTGCGTTATCCTCTAAAATATTTATCCAGACCAGGTTTCATTGAATGTTTCAGTGTGGTACCACATTACTACGTGATCCAATCCAGAAAAAACCCAGGATCCGTCCAACAAGTATGTGAAGAATGCGAAAGTATGAGTCTGATGAGTGAAAATCCCAGACCTATCCCAGGCCTAACTTGCGTTATCCTCTAAAATATTGATCGAAACCTGGTTTAATCGACTGTTTCAGTGTGGTACCACATTACTATGTGATCCAAACCAGAAAATAACCCAGGATCTGTTCAACGAGTATGTGAAGTGTGCGAAAGTATGAGTCTAATGAGGTCAAATCCCAGACCATTCCCAGACTTAACTTGCGTTATCCTCTAAGATATTGATCGAAACCAGGTTTAATCGTCTGTTTCTGTGTGGTACCACATTACTACGTGATCCAAACCAGAAAAAACCCAGGATCAGTTCAACAAGTATGAGAAGAATGCGAAAGTATGAGTCTGATGAGTGGAAATCCCAGGGCTAACCTAGACCTTACATGCGTTATCCTCTTAAATATTCATCCAAACCAGGTTTAATGGACTGTATCAGTGTGGTACCACACTACTACGTGATACAATCCAGAAATAGCCCAGGATCTAGCCATGAAGTATGAGAGATATGCGAAAGTATGAGCCTGCTGAGGTCAAATCCTAGACCTAACCCAAGCCTAACATGCGTTATCCTCCAAAACATTTATCAAGACCAGGTTTAATTGATTGTTTCAGTGTGGTCCCACATTACAACGTGATCCAAACCAGAAAAAACCCAGCATCCGTTCAACAAGTATGTGCAGAATGCGAAAGTATGAGTCTGATGAGTGAAAATCCCAGGCCTGACCTAGACCTAACATGCGTTATCCTCTAAAATATTGAGCGAAACCAGGTTTAATGGACTGTTTCAGTGTGGTACCACACTACTACGGGATCCAAACCAGAAAAAACCCATGATCTGTTCAACAAGTATGTGAAGTGTGTGAAAGTATGAGTCTGATGAGGGCAAATCCCATACCTATCCCAGACCTAACATGCGTTATCCTCTAAAATATTTATCAAGACCAGGTTTAATTGATTGTTTCAGTGTGGACCCACATTACTACGTGATCCAAAGCAGAAAAAACCCAGCATCCGTTCAACAAGTATGTGAAGAATGCGAAAGTATGAGTCTGATGAGTGAAAATCCCAGGCCTGACCTAGACCTAACATGCGTTATCCTCTAAAATATTGAGCGAAACCAGGTTTAGTCGACTGTTTCAGTGTGGTCCCAGATTACTACGGGATCCAAACCAGAAAAAACCCATGATCTGTTCAACAAGTATGTGAAGTGTGTGAAAGTATGAGTCTGATGAGGTCAAATCCCAGACCAATCCCAGACTTAACTTGCGTTATCCTCTAAAATATTGATCGAAACCAGGTTTAATCGACTGTTTCAGCGTGGTACCACATTACTACGTGATACAATCCAGAAATAGCCCAGGATCTAGCCATGATGTATGAGAAAGATGCGAAAGTATGAGCATGATGAGGGCAAATTCTGGACCTGACCCAGACCTAACATGCGTTATCCTCAAAAATATTGATCGAAACCTGGTTTAATCGACTGTTTCGGTGTGGTACCACATTACTATGTGCTGCAAACCAGAAAGTAACCCATGATCTGTTCAACGAGTATGTGAAGTGTGCGAAAGTATGAGTCTGATGAGGTCAAATCCCAGACCAATCCCAGACTTAACTTGCGTTATCCTCTAAAATATTGATCGAAACCAGGTTTAATCGACTGTTTCAGTGTGGTACCACATTACTACGTGATCCAAGCCAGAAAAAACCCAGGATCAGTTCAACAAGTATGAGAAGAATGCGAAAGTATGAGTCTGATGAGTGAAAATACCAGGGCTAACCTAGACCTAACATGCGTTATCCTCTAAAATATTGATCCAAACCAGGTTTAATGGACTGTTTCAGTGTGGTACCACACTACTACGTGATACAAACCAGAAAAAACCCAGGATCAGTTCAACAAGTATGAGAAGAATGCGAAAGTATGAGTCTGATGAGTGAAAATACCAGGGCTAACCTAGACCTAACATGCGTTATCCTCTAAAATATTGATCCAAACCAGGTTTAATGGACTGTTTCAGTGTGGTACCACACTACTACGTGATACAAACCAGAAAAAACCCAGGATCTGTTCAACAAGTATGTGAAAAACGCGAAAGTATGAGCCTGATGAGGGCGAATCCCAGACCTGTGCCAGACCTAACTTGCGTTATCCTCTAAAATATTGATCGAAACCAGGTTTAATTGACTGTTTCAGCGTGGTACCACATTACTACGTGATACAATCCAGAAACAGCCCAGGATCTAGCCATGAAGTATGAGAGATATGCGAAAGCATGAGCCTGCTGAGGGCAAATCCTAGACCTAACCCAAACCTAACATGCGTTATCCTCTAAGATATTTATCAAGACCAGGTTTAATTGATTGTTTCAGTTTGGTCTCACACTACAACGTGATCCAAACCAGAAAAAACCCAGGATCCGTTCAACAAGTATGTGAAGAATGCGAAAGTATGAGTCTGATGAGTGAAAATCCCAGGCTTAACCTAGCCCTAACATGCGTTATCCTCAAAAATATTGATCGAAACCTGGTTTAATCGACTGTTTCATTGTGGTACCACATTACTATGTGATCCAAACCAGAAAATAACCCAGGATCTGTTCAACGAGTATGTGAAGTGTGCGAAAGTATGAGTCTGATGAGGGCAAATCCCATACCTATCCCAGACCTAACATGCGTTATCCTCTAAAATATTTATCAAGACCAGGTTTAATTGATTGTTTCAGTGTGGACCCACATTACTACGTGATCCAAACCAAAAAAAACCCAGGATCCGTTCAACAAGTATGTGAAGAATGCGAAAGTATGAGTCTGATGAGTGAAAATCCCAGGCCTGACCTAGACCTAACATGCGTTATCCTCTAAAATATTGAGCGAAACCAGGTTTAATGGACTGTTTCAGTGTGGTACCACACTACTACGGGATCCAAACCAGAAAAAACCCATGATCTGTTCAACAAGTATGTGAAGTGTGTGAAAGTATGAGTCTGATGAGGGCAAATCCCATACCTATCCCAGACCTAACATGCGTTATCCTCTAAAATATTTATCAAGACCAGGTTTAATTGATTGTTTCAGTGTGGACCCACATTACTACGTGATCCAAAGCAGAAAAAACCCAGCATCCGTTCAACAAGTATGTGAAGAATGCGAAAGTATGAGTCTGATGAGTGAAAATCCCAGGCCTGACCTAGACCTAACATGCGTTATCCTCTAAAATATTGAGCGAAACCAGGTTTAGTCGACTGTTTCAGTGTGGTCCCAGATTACTACGGGATCCAAACCAGAAAAAACCCATGATCTGTTCAACAAGTATGTGAAGTGTGTGAAAGTATGAGTCTGATGAGGTCAAATCCCAGACCAATCCCAGACTTAACTTGCGTTATCCTCTAAAATATTGATCGAAACCAGGTTTAATCGACTGTTTCAGCGTGGTACCACATTACTACGTGATACAATCCAGAAATAGCCCAGGATCTAGCCATGATGTATGAGAAAGATGCGAAAGTATGAGCATGATGAGGGCAAATTCTGGACCTGACCCAGACCTAACATGCGTTATCCTCAAAAATATTGATCGAAACCTGGTTTAATCGACTGTTTCGGTGTGGTACCACATTACTATGTGCTGCAAACCAGAAAGTAACCCATGATCTGTTCAACGAGTATGTGAAGTGTGCGAAAGTATGAGTCTGATGAGGTCAAATCCCAGACCAATCCCAGACTTAACTTGCGTTATCCTCTAAAATATTGATCGAAACCAGGTTTAATCGACTGTTTCAGTGTGGTACCACATTACTACGTGATCCAAGCCAGAAAAAACCCAGGATCAGTTCAACAAGTATGAGAAGAATGCGAAAGTATGAGTCTGATGAGTGAAAATACCAGGGCTAACCTAGACCTAACATGCGTTATCCTCTAAAATATTGATCCAAACCAGGTTTAATGGACTGTTTCAGTGTGGTACCACACTACTACGTGATACAAACCAGAAAAAACCCAGGATCAGTTCAACAAGTATGAGAAGAATGCGAAAGTATGAGTCTGATGAGTGAAAATACCAGGGCTAACCTAGACCTAACATGCGTTATCCTCTAAAATATTGATCCAAACCAGGTTTAATGGACTGTTTCAGTGTGGTACCACACTACTACGTGATACAAACCAGAAAAAACCCAGGATCTGTTCAACAAGTATGTGAAAAACGCGAAAGTATGAGCCTGATGAGGGCGAATCCCAGACCTGTGCCAGACCTAACTTGCGTTATCCTCTAAAATATTGATCGAAACCAGGTTTAATTGACTGTTTCAGCGTGGTACCACATTACTACGTGATACAATCCAGAAACAGCCCAGGATCTAGCCATGAAGTATGAGAGATATGCGAAAGCATGAGCCTGCTGAGGGCAAATCCTAGACCTAACCCAAACCTAACATGCGTTATCCTCTAAGATATTTATCAAGACCAGGTTTAATTGATTGTTTCAGTTTGGTCTCACACTACAACGTGATCCAAACCAGAAAAAACCCAGGATCCGTTCAACAAGTATGTGAAGAATGCGAAAGTATGAGTCTGATGAGTGAAAATCCCAGGCTTAACCTAGCCCTAACATGCGTTATCCTCAAAAATATTGATCGAAACCTGGTTTAATCGACTGTTTCATTGTGGTACCACATTACTATGTGATCCAAACCAGAAAATAACCCAGGATCTGTTCAACGAGTATGTGAAGTGTGCGAAAGTATGAGTCTGATGAGGGCAAATCCCATACCTATCCCAGACCTAACATGCGTTATCCTCTAAAATATTTATCAAGACCAGGTTTAATTGATTGTTTCAGTGTGGACCCACATTACTACGTGATCCAAACCAAAAAAAACCCAGGATCCGTTCAACAAGTATGTGAAGAATGCGAAAGTATGAGTCTGATGAGTGAAAATCCCAGGCCTGACCTAGACCTAACATGCGTTATCCTCTAAAATATTGAGCGAAACCAGGTTTAATGGACTGTTTCAGTGTGGTACCACACTACTACGGGATCCAAACCAGAAAAAACCCAGGATCTGTTCAACAAGTATGTGAAGTGTGCGAAAGTATGAGTCTGATGAGGTCAAATCCCAGACCTATCCCAGACCTAACTTGCGTTATCCTCTAAAATATTTATCCAGACCAGGTTTCATTGAATGTTTCAGTGTGGTACCACATTACTACGTGATCCAATCCAGAAAAAACCCAGGATCCGTCCAACAAGTATGTGAAGAATGCGAAAGTATGAGTCTGATGAGTGAAAATCCCAGACCTATCCCAGGCCTAACTTGCGATATCCTCTAACATATTGATCGAAACCAGGTTTAATTGACTGTTTTATTGTGGTACCACACTACTACGGGATCCAAACCAGAAAAAACCCAGGATCTGTTCAACAAGTATGTGAAAAACGCGAAAGTATGAGCCTGAAGAGGGCAAATCCCAGACCTATCCCAGACCTAACATGCGTTATCCTCTAAAATATTTATCAAGACCAGGTTTAATTGATTGCTTCAGTGTGGACCCACATTACTACGTGATCCAAACCAGAAAAAACCCAGCATCCGTTCAACAAGTATGTGAAGAATGCGAAAGTATCAGACTGATGAGTGAAAATCCCAGGCCTAACCTAGACCTAACATGCGTTATCCTCTAAAATATTGATCGAAACCTGGTTTAATCGACTGTTTCAGTGTGGTACCACATTACTATGTGATCCAAACCAGAAAATAACCCAGGATCTGTTCAACGAGTATGTGAAGTGTGCGAAAGTATGAGTCTAATGAGGTCAAATCCCAGACCATTCCCAGACTTAACTTGCGTTATCCTCTAAGATATTGATCGAAACCAGGTTTAATCGTCTGTTTCTGTGTGGTACCACATTACTACGTGATCCAAACCAGAAAAAACCCAGGATCAGTTCAACAAGTATGAGAAGAATGCGAAAGTATGAGTCTGATGAGTGGAAATCCCAGGGCTAACCTAGACCTTACATGCGTTATCCTCTTAAATATTCATCCAAACCAGGTTTAATGGACTGTATCAGTGTGGTACCACACTACTACGTGATACAATCCAGAAATAGCCCAGGATCTAGCCATGAAGTATGAGAGATATGCGAAAGTATGAGCCTTCTGAGGTCAAATCCTAGACCTAACCCAAGCCTAACATGCGTTATCCTCCAAAACATTTATCAAGACCAGGTTTAATTGATTGTTTCAGTGTGGTCCCACATTACAACGTGATCCAAACCAGAAAAAACCCAGCATCCGTTCAACAAGTATGTGCAGAATGCGAAAGTATGAGTCTGATGAGTGAAAATCCCAGGCCTGACCTAGACCTAACATGCGTTATCCTCTAAAATATTGAGCGAAACCAGGTTTAATGGACTGTTTCAGTGTGGTACCACACTACTACGGGATCCAAACCAGAAAAAACCCATGATCTGTTCAACAAGTATGTGAAGTGTGTGAAAGTATGAGTCTGATGAGGGCAAATCCCATACCTATCCCAGACCTAACATGCGTTATCCTCTAAAATATTTATCAAGACCAGGTTTAATTGATTGTTTCAATGTGGACCCACATTACTACGTGATCCAAAGCAGAAAAAACCCAGCATCCGTTCAACAAGTATGTGAAGAATGCGAAAGTATGAGTCTGATGAGTGAAAATCCCAGGCCTGACCTAGACCTAACATGCGTTATCCTCTAAAATATTGAGCGAAACCAGGTTTAGTCGACTGTTTCAGTGTGGTCCCAGATTACTACGGGATCCAAACCAGAAAAAACCCATGATCTGTTCAACAAGTATGTGAAGTGTGTGAAAGTATGAGTCTGATGAGGTCAAATCCCAGACCAATCCCAGACTTAACTTGCGTTATCCTCTAAAATATTGATCGAAACCAGGTTTAATCGACTGTTTCAGCGTGGTACCACATTACTACGTGATACAATCCAGAAATAGCCCAGGATCTAGCCATGATGTATGAGAAAGATGCGAAAGTATGAGCATGATGAGGGCAAATTCTGGACCTGACCCAGACCTAACATGCGTTATCCTCAAAAATATTGATCGAAACCTGGTTTAATCGACTGTTTCGGTGTGGTACCACATTACTATGTGCTGCAAACCAGAAAGTAACCCAGGATCTGTTCAACGAGTATGTGAAGTGTGCGAAAGTATGAGTCTGATGAGGTCAAATCCCAGACCAATCCCAGACTTAACTTGCGTTATCCTCTAAAATATTGATCGAAACCAGGTTTAATCGACTGTTTCAGTGTGGTACCACATTACTACGTGATCCAAGCCAGAAAAAACCCAGGATCAGTTCAACAAGTATGAGAAGAATGCGAAAGTATGAGTCTGATGAGTGAAAATACCAGGGCTAACCTAGACCTAACATGCGTTATCCTCTAAAATATTGATCCAAACCAGGTTTAATGGACTGTTTCAGTGTGGTACCACACTACTACGTGATACAAACCAGAAAAAACCCAGGATCAGTTCAACAAGTATGAGAAGAATGCGAAAGTATGAGTCTGATGAGTGAAAATACCAGGGCTAACCTAGACCTAACATGCGTTATCCTCTAAAATATTGATCCAAACCAGGTTTAATGGACTGTTTCAGTGTGGTACCACACTACTACGTGATACAAACCAGAAAAAACTCAGGATCTGTTCAACAAGTATGTGAAAAACGCGAAAGTATGAGCCTGATGAGGGCGAATCCCAAACCTGTGCCAGACCTAACTTGCGTTATCCTCTAAAATATTGATCGAAACCAGGTTTAATTGACTGTTTCAGCGTGGTACCACATTACTACGTGATACAATCCAGAAACAGCCCAGGATCTAGCCATGAAGTATGAGAGATATGCGAAAGCATGAGCCTGCTGAGGGCAAATCCTAGACCTAACCCAAACCTAACATGCGTTATCCTCTAAGATATTTATCAAGACCAGGTTTAATTGATTGTTTCAGTTTGGTCCCACACTACAACGTGATCCAAACCAGAAAAAACCCAGGATCCGTTCAACAAGTATGTGAAGAATGCGAAAGTATGAGTCTGATGAGTGAAAATCCCAGGCTTAACCTAGCCCTAACATGCGTTATCCTCAAAAATATTGATCGAAACCTGGTTTAATCGACTGTTTCAGTGTGGTACCACATTACTATGTGATCCAAACCAGAAAATAACCCAGGATCTGTTCAACGAGTATGTGAAGTGTGCGAAAGTATGAGTCTGATGAGGGCAAATCCCATACCTATCCCAGACCTAACATGCGTTATCCTCTAAAATATTTATCAAGACCAGGTTTAATTGATTGTTTCAGTGTGGACCCACATTACTACGTGATCCAAACCAAAAAAAACCCAGGATCCGTTCAACAAGTATGTGAAGAATGCGAAAGTATGAGTCTGATGAGTGAAAATCCCAGGCCTGACCTAGACCTAACATGCGTTATCCTCTAAAATATTGAGCGAAACCAGGTTTAATGGACTGTTTCAGTGTGGTACCACACTACTACGGGATCCAAGCCAGAAAAAACCCAGGATCTGTTCAACAAGTATGTGAAGTGTGCGAAAGTATGAGTCTGATGAGGTCAAATCCCAGACCAATCCCAGACTTAACTTGCGTTATCCTCTAAAATATTGATCGGAACCAGGTTTAATCGACTGTTTCAGCGTGGTACCACATTACTACGTGATACAATCCAGAAATAGCCCAGGATCTAGCCATGATGTATGAGAAAGATGCGAAAGTATGAGCATGATCCCCTCAGGGGCTGCCAGCCTTTCAGCTGCAGTACGGGCTTAACGAACCCGGGGTACCCGAGTCATACACACACCGTAAGCCTCCTGTTGGTCGTCACAACGACCCATTCACAATTCCCTATTGGTTTTGCGAATGGTACGTGACGGCAGGAGGAACGGGGGTCTTGGCTTAACCGCCTGGGCCACGAGTATGGCGACTCTATAAAATCGCCCTCCAATCCTAAGCTATGGTGCGCGGCGATGGGATGCATGGTTGGGGGAGAAGGCCCAATCCCAAGCGACCACCTCCGGGGAACCTGCCGAACCCCCGGAGTATATAGGCTTACCCGGGTAAGGCGGCTCTGCCCGGGCGGACCTTTTCTTCCGACCTGCTCGTGGGAATATTATGGAGTTCAATATTGAAACGGGGATGGGACGGGGTAAGTCAGAGGGGGAGGACGAAGGCGGTGTTGGGACTGGAGTGACGGCGCTCGCGCCGCCTCCAGCGCCTGGCCCGGCTTCGTGGAAGGTGGAGGAGGACGACGAGACTGCGTCAGTCTCGTCCTTCTCCTCTACCAGGAGCCTCATAGGCTCTAAGAGGAAGAGGGCGGGGCAGGCCGTCGTCGAGGTGGGCGGGGCGATGAGCCCGTCGGTGAGGCTGATTTGCCTCAGGGACGAGGTGACCGAGGAGATATCGGAGAGGATCTCCTCGTCCCTGAGGCGGGTGGAGAAAGTCGCCGCTGCCTGCGCCTTTAAGGGGCAGAAAAGCGGTGGCGCGGAGGCCCTGAAGGCCGCGGCGGAGGAAATGAGGGAGGCGGCGCGGGAGCTCAGAGGGCGGAACGCCCGTCTGCAGCTCCTGTTGGAGGAGGAGCGACAGGGGAGGAGGAGGGCAGAGGCGCTGTGGAACAGCGCGGCCCTCCCTCCCATCCTCCCTCCTCCCCACCGCCGCGTCCCTCGGCGGAGGTAAATAAGCGGAGTGCGGCGGCAGTGGTGCGGGGCACCGCGGGCCCCTCCACACGCACTCCGCCCGTGAAGAAGTCCCCGTCCTCCTCAGAAGACGATCTTCTGAGGAGGATTGGGGACATGATTGATGGCAAGCTGGCCGCCTTCCGGGAGGAGCTCCTCGCCGGAAGAGCGGTCAGCAGGAAGGCGGTGCCTCCCCGACCTGTTCCGGTACAGTCGGGGAAGGCAAAGAAGGGCGGAGTGAAGGCTCCGCCCAGCGTTGCGGCACCAGGGCCCCGGGTCGCGACCCCCAAGGGGGGGTGGTGTACCCGCGGTCGCGGTGGTCGCGTCCTCCACGGCACCCTCCCAAGGGGGGGTGGCGTGGAGTGAGGTGGTGGGGCGGAAGGCGAAGCGGGCGGCGAGGAAGGCCTCGCAACCGCAGCCTCCGCCTCCGCCGCCGGCGGCCAAGGTAAAGGCAGCGAAGGTCGGGAAGGCACGACCAGGTCGTCCCCCAAAAACGGCAGCGGTGACGCTGACCGTTGCGCAGGGGGGCGACCTGACCCTCGCGGAGGCGATGCGGCTCGTCAGGGAGAATATCTCCCTGGAAGAGCTGGGCATCGCCTCCGTGAGGGCGAAGAGGGCCGTGACCGGGGGTCTCTTGCTGGAGATCCCCGGTGCAGAAGGCGGCGCGAAGGCGGATCGTCTCGCCGAGAGGCTCCGGGAGCAGCTGGGCGAGCGAGGTGTCCGGGTCGCCCGGCCCACGAAGCGCACGGAGATGCGCGTTTGTGGGCTGGACGACTCGGTCAGCGCACAGGATGTGTCCCGTGCCCTTGCGAGGGCGGGGGACTGTCCTGTGGAGGACCTGCGGATCGGAGAGATCCGCAGGTCGCCCTCCGGCCTCGGGTCGGTGTGGGCCCGGTGCCCCCTCTCCGCCGCCCGTAAGGTGGCGGAATCCGGGAGGGTGTTGGTGGGGTGGGTTTCGGCGCGAGTGGAAATCCTCGCGCCGCGCCCGCTCCAGTGTCACCGCTGCCTCGAATTGGGGCACGTGAGGCAGTGGTGCACCTCGCCGGTGGACCGCAGCGGTCAGTGTTACCGCTGCGGTGCCAAAGAGCACCGTGCGAGCCAGTGCTCGGCGGCCCCCCACTGCCCGCTGTGTGCGGACATGGGGAGGCCAGCCGATCACAGGGTGGGGAGCAAGAAGTGCTCCCCCCCCTCCCGGAAGGAGAGGAAGAGGCGGGCTGCACCGGCTCCGGTGCCGAGGGCGGTGGCATCGTCCTCCATGGAGGTGGACGGTGCTACGGGGACGGACGGCCGGGAGGAGGCTGGCGCGGCCATTAATTAATGCCGCCACGCCTCCTCCTCCAGGCCAACCTCAACCACTGCCGCGCGGCACAGGACTTGATGTCCCAAGTCCTCGCGGAGTGGGGGGTTGGCCTGGCGGTCGCTGCCGAGCCGTACCGCGTCCCTGATCACCCTCATTGGGTGGGCGACGCGGAAGGCTTGGTGGCGACGGTATGGGGAGGGGGCGACGGGTCCCCACCGTTCTCCTTGTTGGAGCGCGGTCGGGGATTCGTCGCCGTGGACTGGGGGGGAGTCGCTGTGGTGGGGTGCTACATTTCGCCCCGTAGCGGTCACGCTGCGTTCGAGCTGTACTTGGCCGAGGTCGCGGCATGCGTGCAGCGCTACGCGGCCCGGCCGGTGCTGGTCCTGGGGGATTTTAATGCCAAGTCGGTGGCTTGGGGATCCCCCAGGACCTCCGTTCGCGGCGGGATCCTGGGCGATTGGGCGGCGGGGCTCGACCTCCGGGTATTGAACCGGGGGTCGGAGCACACATGCGTGCGGCGATATGGGGGGTCCATCGTGGATGTTGGATTCGCGACCCCCAACGCCGTGCGCATGGTGTCGGGTTGGCACGTGGTCGCGGGGGCAGAGACACTCTCCGATCACCGGTACATCCGGATGGAGGTCTCTGCCGCCGCGAGTGCATCCCGACACGGCCGCCTGCGTGGCACCCCACCACGCCGCTGGGCGCTTGGGCGCCTGGACAAGGACGCCTTGATGGCAGCTGCCCTCGCTGCAACTTGGCCGCAGGGAGCGGCCGAGTTGCCGAGCATAGAGGGGGAGGTCGCCCGGCTCGGAGCATTGGTCGCGGGTATTTGCGACGCGGCGATGCCTCGGGTCGGGCGGGCTTCTCCTCGCCGGGCGGTGTACTGGTGGTCGGACGCGATCGCGGAGTTGCGAGTCGCGACTGTCCGCGCCCGACGCCAGTACACCCGCGCGCGCCGTCGTCAACGTACAGGCGACGGCGTGGCGCGAGCGAGGGCAGCTGATGACCTGTATGGAGCATACCGCGTGGCGCGGGTTGCTCTGCAGGTCGCCATCAAACGGGCCAAGACCCAGGCATGGAAGGAGCTCCTCCAGACCCTTGATGACGATCCATGGGGGCGCCCATATAAGGTGGTGCTGAATAAGCTCCGCCCGTGGGCGCCCCCCCTCACCGAGGGTCTTGACCCCCGGCTGCTGGAGGACGTGGTCAATACACTCTTCCCAATTGGGGAGAGGGGACCGCGTCCTCCGGCGGCGGCGGCTGTCCCAGTGGAGTGGACGGCCGAGATGGGGGTCACGCAGGAGGAGCTGGCAGCGGCCATCAGACGGCTCGGGGTTCGTAACACGGCCCCGGGTCCGGATGGTGTGCCCGGCCGGGTTTGGGTCTTGACCCAGGGCGTCCTTGGGGCCGACCTCAGGCGGTTGTTCGACCGCTGCCTGAGGGACGGGAGATTCCCCCCCAGTTGGAAGGTGGCGAGGATGGTCCTCCTCCGGAAGGAGGGTCGGCCCGCGGAGTCTCCCTCCGCATACCGGCCCATTTGTCTCCTCGACGAGGAGGGCAAGCTCTTCGAGCGTGTGATTGCTGCCCGCCTCGTCGAGCACCTGTCGCGGGGTGATCCCGGTCTGGCCGACTGCCAGTTCGGTTTCCGGGGGGGCCGATCGACTATCGACGCGATAGGTCGTGTGAGGGCCCTCTCGGAGGCGGCCGTCTCCCGGGGAGGGGTGGCATTGGCAATATCCTTGGATATTGCCAATGCCTTTAACACCCTCCCCTGGGAAGAGATAAGGAGGGGACTCGAATATCATCGAGTCCCCCCTTGTCTCAGGGCGGTCGTCGGGGATTATCTCCGCGGCAGGTGGATCGAGTATCCGGGCCGGGATGGTGATATGCGGAGGGAGGTGTACTGCGGTGTTCCGCAGGGGTCGGTCCTCGGGCCACTCCTGTGGAACATCGCGTACGACTCGGTGTTGCGGGCCGGCCTCCCCGACGGCGTCAGCACGGTGTGTTATGCGGATGACACACTGGTGCTGGCCGTCGGGGCGCACTGGGGGAGGGCCATGCGTCGCGCGGAGGAGGGGTCGCAACGCGTCGTCGACCGGATCAGGGGGATGGGGATGACGGTGGCGGTCCATAAGACCGAGGTGATTGCGTTTCATTCACCTCGGCAGGATCCGCCACCCCCTCTGATTCGGGTGGGTGGGGCTGACATCGAGGTGAAGCCCCAGATCAGGTATCTGGGGCTGATCCTCGATAGCCACTGGCGTTTCGAGAAGCATTTCCGCTGCCTGGTCCCCCGGTTGGAAAGGATGGTTGCGGCTCTGGGCCGGATCCTGCCCAACCTGGGGGGCCCGGCGGGCCGAGTTCGTCGCCTCTATGTGGCAATGGTCCAGTCGGTGGCCCTATACGGGGCCCCCGTCTGGGCGGACGACCTGGCTGCCTCCCGGCGCAGCATGACTATGCTGCGGCGGGTGCAGAGGCGCATGGCGCTCAGGGTCGTCCGCGGGTATCGGACCATGTCACATGGGGCGGCGACGGTTCTAGCGGGGATGCCGCCCATGGACCTGCTCGCGCGGTCGCACGCGTTGATGTACCGACACAGCGTCGACCGTCGCGCGGGGGTGGGGGCGGTCCCGGGCGGGCAGGAACCTGCTTGGGGCGATTTGAAGCGCCAGGCCCGGCAGTCCGTGTTGCTCGCGTGGCAGGAGCGGCTGGCTCTGCCAACCGCGGGGCACCGGACTGTCGGGGCTGTTCGGCCACTCCTGAAGGAGTGGCTGGACAGAGGCCATGGCAGCCTCACCTACCGGCTGGCACAGGTATTTTCCGGGCATGGCAGCTTCGGAAGATACCTGTGCCGGATAGGGAAGGAGCCGACGGCGCGTTGCTGCCACTGCGACGCTGAGCAGGACACGGCGGATCATACCCTGGAGGTATGCCCCGCGTGGGAGGGGGAGCGCCGTGTCCTGGTCGGCGTCGTCGGGCGGGATGTCTCGCTGCCGGGCGTGGTGCGCGCCATGCTCGGCAGCGAGGAGAAGTGGAGGGCCGTGGCCTCCTTCTGCGAGAACGTAATGTTGCAGAAGGAGGCCGCGGGGAGGGAGCGCGAGCTTCAGCGGCGCGCTGAAGCTCCGCTCGTGCGGTGGCCCGAGGTCGTCGCCCGGTCGCGAGGCGTCGCGGGCGGCCGCCTCGGCGTGGCGGATGACCTAGGCTGGGAGGGGGGTCCTGAGGGGACCCTCCTCCCGCCAGGCGGCGCCGGGTCGGACCGGTTGGGGGTAGGAGTGCCTCCACCTACCGGTCCGACGCAAGGGGAGGCACCCTCGGTGGTCTGGTGCGGCCATGAACGCCCGGCTGCCGAGGGGTGGAAACGGGGTCGCGGGCGGTTGCGAGTTGGGGCTCGCAGCCGCCACTAAACGCGGCCCCGGGACGGATAGCGGCGGGATGGTGTGGCCCGTCCCGCCGCTATGAGGCAGTGTGTCTACTGGGGGGACCGATTGTCCTCCCGGGGGATGGGCGCGAAAGCGCGGGCACGGGGAGGATACCGGAAGAATGCTTCGAGCGATTCCCGGTATCCTCCCAAAGCGTGCCGAAGGGTCACCGTGGGGTTTTTAGTGGGTAGGTCCCGCGCCTGTCGTTGTACGGGCGCGGGGAATCCCACACACCCCTCCCACCTCTCCCCAAGGAGGTGGGAGGGAGTCTTTCGAAGATTTTCCCCACGACAAAAAAAAAAAAAAAAAAAAAAAGGTATGAGTCTGATGAGTGAAAATCCCAGGCCTGACCTAGACCTAACATGCGTTATCCTCTAAAATATTGAGCGAAACCAGGTTTAATGGACTGTTTCAGTGTGGTGCCACACTACTACGGGCTCCAAACCAGAAAAAACCCAGGATCTGTTCAACAAGTATGTGAAGTGTGCGAAAGTATGAGTCTGATCAGTGAAAATCTCAGGCCTTACCTAGACCTAACTTGCGTTGTCCTCTAAAATATTGATGGAAACCAGGTTTCATTGACTGTTTCAGTGTGGTACTACGTTACTACGTGATGCAATCCAGAAAAAGCCCAGGATCTAGCCATCAAGTATGAGACATATGCGAAACAATGAGCCTGATGGGAGCAAATCCCAGACCTAACCTAGACCTAACATGTGTTATCCTCTAAAATATTGAGCGAAACCAGGTTTAATGGACGGTTTCAGTGTGGTACCACACTACTTCGTGATCCAAACCAGAAAAAACCCAGGATCTGTTCAACAAGTATGTGAAAAACGCGAAACTGTGAGCCTGATGAGGGCAAATATTAGACCTATCCCAGACCTAAGATGCGTTGTCCTGTAAAATATTTATCCAGACCAGGTTTCATTGAATGTTTCAATGTGGTACCACTTTACTACGTGATCCAATCCAGAAATAGCCCAGGAACTAGCCATGAAGTATGAGAAATATGCGAAAGTATGAGCCTGATGAGGGCAAATCCTAGACCTAACCCAGACCTAACATGCGTTATCCTCTAAAATATTTAACAAGTCCAGGTTTAATTTTATGTTTCAGTGTGGTACCACATAACTATGTGATCCAAACCAGAAAATAACGCAGGATCTGTTCAACAAGTATGTGAAGAATGCGAAAGTATGAGTCTGATGAGTGAAAATCCCAGGCCTGACCTAGACCTAACATGCGTTATCCTCTAAAATATTGAGCGAAACCAGGTTTAATGGACTGTTTCAGTGTGGTACCACACTACTACGTGATCCAAACCAGAAAAAACCCAGGATCCGTTCAACAAGTATGTGAAGTGTGGGAAAGTATGAGCCTGATGAGAGAAAATCCCAGACCTAACCTAGACCTAACATGAATTATTCTCTAAAATATTGGTCGAAACCAGGTTTAATTGACTGTTTCAGTGTGGTCCCACATTAGTACGTGACCCAAACCAGAAAAAACCCAGGATCCGTTCAACAAGTATGTGAAGAATGCGAAAGTATGAGTCTGATGAGTGTAAAAACCAGGCCTGACCTAGACCAAACATGCGTTATCCTCTAAAATATTGAGCGAAACCAGGTTTAATTGACTGTTTCAGTGTGGTCCCACATTAGTACGTGACCCAAACCAGAAAAAACTCAGGATCCGTTCAACAAGTATGTGAAGAATGCGAAAGTATGAGTCCGATGTGTGAAAATCCCAGGCCTGACCTAGACCTAACATGCGTTATCCTCTAAAATATTGAGCGAAACCAGGTTTAATCGACTGTTTCAGTGTGGTACCACATTACTATGTGATCCAAACCAGAAAATAACCCAGGATCTGTTCAACGAGTATGTGAAGTGTGCGAAAGTATGGGTCTCATGAGGGCAAATCCCAGACCTATCCCAGACCTAACATGCGTTATCCTCTAATATATTTATCAAGACCAGGTTTAATTGACAGTTTTAGTGTGGTACCACATTACTACGTGATCCAAACCAGAAAAAACCCAGGATCCGTTCAACAAGTATGTGAAGAATGCGAAAGTATGAGTGCGATGAGTGAAAATCCCAGGCCTGCCCTAGACCTAACATGCGTTATCCTCTAAAATATTGAGCGAAACCAGGTTTAATGGACTGTTTCAGTATGGTACAACACTACTACGTGATCCAAACCAGAAAAAACCCAGGATCTGTTCAACAAGTATGTGAAAAACGCGAAAGTATGTGCCTGATGAGGGCAAATCCCAGACCTATCCCAGACCTAACTTGCGTTGTCCTCTAAAGTATTGATGGAAACCAGGTTTAATTGACTGTTTCAGTGTTGTACTTCATTACTACGTGATGCAATCCTGAAGAAGCCCAGGATCTAGCCATCAAGTATGAGAAATATGCGAAAGAATGAGCCTGATGAGAGCAAATCCCAGACCTAACCTAGACCTAGCATGAATTATGCTCTAAAATATTGCTCGAAACCAGGTTTAATTGACTGTTTCAATGTGGTCCCACATAACTACGTGATCCAAACCAGAAAAAACGCAGGATCCGTTCAACAAGTATGTGAAGAATGCGAAAGTATGAGTCTGATGAGTGAAAATCCCAGGCCTAACCTAGACCTAACATGCGTTATCCTCAAAAATATTGATCGAAACCTGGTTTAATCGACTGTTTCAGTGTGGAACCACATTACTACGTGATCCAAACCAGAAAAAGCCAGGATCAGTTCAACAAGTATGTGAAAAACGCGAAAGTATTAGCCTGATGAGGGCAAATCCTAAACGTAACCCAGACCTAACATACGTTATCCTCTAAAATATTTATCAAGACCAGGTTTAATTGAATATTTCAGTGTGGTACCACATTACTACGTGATGCAAGGCAGAAACAGCCCAGGATCTAGCCATGAAGTATGAGAAATATGCGATAGTAAGAGCCTGATGAGGGCAAATCCTAGACGTAACCCAGACCTAACATGCGTTATCCACTAAAATATTGATCGCAACCAGGTTTAATGGACTGTTTCTGTGTGGTGCCACACAACTACGTGATCCAAACCAGAAAAAACCCAGGATCTGTTCAACAAGTATGTGAAAAACGCGAAAGTATGAGCCTAATGAGGGCAAATCCCAGACCTATCCCAGACCTAACTTGCGTTATCCTCTAATATATTTATCAAGACCAGGTTTAATTGACAGTTTTAGTGTGGTACCACATTACTACGTGATGCAAACCAGAAAAAACCCAGGATCCATTCAACAAGTATGTGAAGAATGCGAAAGTATGAGTGCGATGAGTGAAAATCCCAGGCCTGCCCTAGACCTAACATGCGTTATCCTCTAAAATATTGAGCGAAACCAGGTTTAATTGACTGTTTCAGTGTGGTCCCACATTACTACGTGATCCAAACCGGAAAAAACCCAGGATCCGTCCAACAAGTATGTGAAAAACGCGAAACTGTGAGCCTGATGAGGGCAAATCTTAGACCTAACCCAGACCAAAGATGCGTTATCCTCTAAAATATTTCTCCAGACCAGGTTTCATTGAATGTTTCAGTGTGGTACCACTTTACTACGTAATCCAATCCAGAAATAGCCCAGGATCTAGCCATGATGTATGAGAAATATGCGAAAGTATGAGCCTGATGAGGGCAAATCCTAGACCTAACCCTGACCTAACATGCGTTATCCTCTAAAATATTTATCAAGACCAGGTTTAATTGAATGTTTCAGTGTGGCACCACATTACTACGTGATCCAAACCAGAAAAAACCCAGGATCCGTTCAATAAGTATGTGAAGAATGCGAAAGCATGAGTCTGATAAGTGAAAATCCCAGGCCTGGCCTAGACCTAACATGCGTTATCCTTTAAAATATTGAGCGAAACCAGGTTTAATCGACTGTTTCAGTGTGGTACCACATTACTATGTGATCCAAACCAGAAAATAACCCAGGATCTGTTCAACGAGTATGTGAAGTGTGCGAAAGTATGAGTCTGATGAGGGCAAATCCCAGACCTATCCCAGACCTAACATGCGTTATCCTCTAATATATTTATCAAGACCAGGTTTAATTGATTGTTTCCGTGTGGTCCCACTTTACTACGTGAACCAAACCAGAAAAAACGCAGGATCCGTTCAACAAGTATGTGAAGAATGCGAAAGTATGAGTCTGATGAGTGAAAATCCCAGGCCTAACCTCGACCAAACATGCGTTATCCTCAAAAGTATTGATCGAAACCTGGTTTAATCGACTGTTTCAGTTTGGTACCACATTACTATGTGATCCAAACCAGAAAATAACCCAGGATCTGTTCAACGAGTATGTGAAGTGTGCGTAAGTATGAGTCTGATGAGGGCAAATCCCAGACCTATCCCAGACCTAACTTGCGTTATCCTCTAATATATTTATCAAGACCAGGTTTAATTGAATATTTCAGCGTGGTACCACATTACTACGTGATACAATCCAGAAATAGCCCAGGATCTAGCCATGAGGTATGAGAAATATGCGAAAGTATGAGCCTGATGAGGGCAAATCCTAGACCTAACCCAGACCTAACATGCGTTATCCTCTAAAATATTTATCAAGACCCGGTTTAATTGAATGTTTCAGTGTGGTACCACATTACTACGTGAACCAAACCAGAAAAAAACCCAGGATCTGATCAACGAGTATGTGAAGTGTGCGAAAGTATGAGTCTGATGAGGGCAAATCACAGACCTATCCCAGACCTAACTTGCGATATCCTCTAAAATATTGATCGAAACCAGGTTTAATTGACAGTTTTAGTGTGGTACCACTTTACTACGTGATCCAAACCAAAAAAAACCCTCGATCAGGTCAGCATGCATGTTAAAACTGCGAAAGTATGAGCCTGATGATGGCAAATCCCAGACCTATCCCAGACCTAACATGCGTTATCCTCTATAATATTTATCAAGACCAGGTTTAATTGAATGTTTCAGTGTGGTACCACATTACTACGTGATGCAATCCAGAAAAAGCCTAGGATCTAGCCATCAAGTATAAGAAATATGCGAAAGAATGAGCCTGATGAGGGCAAATCCTAGACCTAACCCAGACCTAACATGCGTTATCCTCTAAAATATTGATCGCAACCAGGTTTAATGGACTGTTTCTGTGTGGTACCACACTACTACGTGATCCAAACCAGAAAAAACCCAGGATCTGTTCAACAAGTATGTGAAAAACGCGAAAATATGAGCCTGATGAGGGCAAATCCCAGACCTATCCCAGACCTAACTTGCGTTATCCTCTAAAATATTGATCGAAACCAGGTTTAATTGACTGTTTCAGTGTGGTCCCACATTACTACATGATGCAAACCAGAAAAAACCCAGGATCCGTTCAACAAGTATGTGAAGAATGCGAAAGTATAAGTCTGATGAGTGAAAATACCAGACCTAACCTAGACCTAACATGCGTCATCCTCAAAAATACTGATCGAAACCTGGTTTAATCGACTGTTTCAGTGTGGTACCACATTACTATGTGATCCAAACCAGAAAATAACCCAGGATCTGTTCAACGAGTATGTGAAGAATGCGAAAGTATAAGTCTGATGAGGGCAAATCACAGACCTATCCCAGACCTAACTTGCGTTGTCCTCTAAGATATTGATGGAAACCAGGTTTAATTGACTGTTTCAGTGTTGTACTTCATTACTACGTGATGCAATCCAGAAAAAGCCCAGGATCTAGCCATCAAGTTTGAGAAATATGCGAAAGAATGAGCCTGATGAGAGCAAATCCCAGACCTAAACTAGACCTAACATGAATTATTCTCTAAAATATTGATCGAAACCAGGTGTAATTGATTGTTTCAGTGTGGTCCCACATTACTACGTGATCCAACCCAGGAAAAACCCAGGATCAGTTCAACAATTATGAGAAGAATGCGAAAGTATGAGTCTGATGAGTGAAAATCCTTGACCTAACCCAAACCTAACATGCGTTATTCTCTAAAATATTGATCAAAACCAGATTTAATTGACTGTTTCAGTGTGGTCCCACATTACTACGTGATCCAAACCAGAAAAAACCCAGGGTCCGTTCAACAAGTATGTGAAGAATGCGAAAGTATGTGTCTGATGAGTGAAAATCCCAGGCCTAACCTAGACCTAACATGAATTATTCTCTAAAATATTGATCAAAACCAGATTTAATTGACTGTTTCAGTGTGGTCCCACATTACTACGTGATCCAAACCAGAAAAAACCCAGGGTCCGTTCAACAAGTATGTGAAGAATGCGAAAGTATGAGTCTGATGAGTGAAAATCCCAGGTCTAACCTAGACCTAACATGCGTTATCCTCAAAAATATTGATCGAAACCTGGTTTAATGGACTGTTTCAGTGTGGTACCATATTACTATGTGATCCAAACCAGAAAATAGCCCAGGATCTGTTCAACGAGTATGTGAAGGGTGCGAAAGTATGAGTCTGACGAGGTCAAATCCCAGACCTATCCCAGACCTAACTTGCGTTATCCTCTAAATTATTGATCGAAACCAGGTTTAATGGACTGTTTCAGTGTGGTACCACATTACTACGTGATCCAAACCAGGAAAAACCCAGGATCAGTTCAACAAGTATTTGAAAAACGCGAAAGTATGAGCCTGATTAGGGCGAATCCCAGACCTATCCCAGACCTAACTTGCGTTATCCTCTAAAATATTGATCGAAACCTGGTTTAATCGACTGTTTCAGTTTGGTACCATATTACTATGTGATCCAAACCAGAAAATAACCCACGATGTGTTCATCGAGTATGTGACGGGTGCGAAAGTATGAGTCTGACGAGGTCAAATCCCAGACCTATCCCAGACCTAACTTGCGTTATCCTCTAAAATATTGATCGAAACCAGGTTTAATCGACTGTTTCAGTGTGGTACCACATTACTACGTGATCCAAACCAGGAAAAACCCAGGATCAGTTCAACAAGTATGTGAAGAATGCGAAAGTATGAGTCTGATGAGTGAAAACCCCAAGGCTAACCCAGACCTAACATGCCTTATCCTGTAAAATATTGATCCAAACCAGGTTTAATAGACTGTTTCAGTGTGGCACCACTTTACTACGTGATCCAAAGCAGAAAAAACCCTCGATCAGGTCAACATGTATGTTAAAACTGCGAAAGTATGACCCTGATTAGGGCGAATCCCAGACCTATCCCAGACCTAACTTGCATTATCCTCTAAAATATTGATCGAAACCAGGTTTCATTGACTGTTTCAGCGTGGTACCACATTACTACCTGATACAATCCAGAAACAGCCCAGGATCTAGCCATGAAGTATGAGAAATATGCGAAAGTATGAGCCTGATGAGGGCAAATCCTAGACCTAACCCAAACCTAACATGCGTTATCCTCTAAAATATTTATCAAGACCAGGTTTAATTGAATGTTTCAGTGTGGTACCACATTACTACGTGAAACAAACCAGAAAAAAACAAGGATCAGTTCAACAAGTATGTGAAGAATGCGAAAGTATGAGTCTGATGAGTGAAAACCCCAGGGCTAACCTAGACCTAACATGCCATATCCTCTAAAATATTGATCCAAACCAGGTTTAATGGACTGTTTCAGTGTGGCACCACTTTACTACGTGATCCAAAGCAGAAAAAACCCTCGATCAGGTCAACATGTATGTTAAAACTGCGAAAGTATGACCCTGATGAGGACAAATCCCAGGCCTAACCTAGACCTAACATGCGTTGTCCTCTAAAATATTGATGGAAACCAGGTTTAATTGACTATTTCAGTGTTGTACTTCATTACTACGTTATGCAATCCAGAAAAAGCCCAGGATCTAGCCATCAAGTATGAGAAATATGCGAAAGAATGAGCCTGATAAGAGCAAATCCCAGACCTAACCTAGACCTAACATGAATTGTTCTCTAATATATTGATCGAAACCAGGTTTAATTGACTGTTTCAGTGTGGTCCCACATTACTACGTGATCCAAACCAGAAAAAACCCAGGATCCGTTCAACATGTATGTGAAGAATGCGAAAGTATGAGTCTGATGAGGGCAAATCCTAGACATAACCCAGACCTAACATGCGTTATCCTCTAAAATATTTATCAAGACCGGGTTTAATGGACTGTTTCAGTATGGTACAACACTACTACGTGATCCAAACCAGAAAAAACCCAGGATCTGTTCAACAAGTATGTGAAAAACGCGAAAGTATGAGTCTGATGAGGTCAAATCCCAGACCTATCCCAGACTTAACTTGCGTTATCCTCTAAAATATTGATCGAAACCAGGTTTAATCGACTGTTTCAGCGTGGTATCACATTACTACGTGATACAATCCAGAAACAGCCCAGGATTTAGTCATGAAGTATAAGAAATATGCGAAAGTATGAGCCTGATGAGGGCAAATCCTAGACCAAACCCAAACCTAACATGCGTTATCCTCTAAAATATTTACCAAGACCAGGTTTAATTGAATGTTTCAGTGTTGTACTTCATTACTACGTTACGCAATCCAGAAAAAGCCCAGAATCTAGCCATCAAGTATGAGAAATATGCGAAAGAATGAGCCTGATAAGAGCAAATCCCAGACCTAACCTAGACCTAACATGAATTATTCTCTAAAATATTGATCGAAACCAGGTTTAATTGACTGTTTCAGTGTGGTCCCACATTACTACGTGATCCAAACCAGAAAAATCCCAGGATCCGTTCAAGAAGTATGTTAAAACTGCGACAGTATGAGTCTGATGAGGGCAAATCCTAGACCTAACCCAAATCTAACATGAATTATTCTCTAAAATATTTATCAAGACCTGGTTTAATTGAATGTTTCAGTGTGGTACCACATTACTACGTGATCCAATCCAGAAATAGCCCAGGATCTAGCCATGAAGTATGAGAAATATGCGAAAGTATGAGTCTGATGAGTGAAAATCCCAGGCCTAACCTAGACCTAACATGCGTTATCCCCAATAATATTGATCGAAACCAGGTTTAATCGACTGTTTCAGTGTGGTACCACATTACTACGTGATCCGAATTTGAAAAAAACCCAGGATCTGATCAACGAGTATGTCAAGTGTGCGACAGTATGACCCTGATGAGAGCTAATCCCAGACCTATCCCAGACCTAACATGCGTTATCCTCTAAAATATTGATCGAAACCAGGTTTAATTGACTGTTTTAGTGTGGTACCACTTTACTACGTGATCCAAAGCAAAAAAAACCCTCGATCAGGTCAACATGCATGTTAAAACTGCGAAAGTATGACCCTGATGAGGGCAAATCACAGACCTAACCCAGACCTAACATGCGTTATCCTCTAAAATATTTATCAAGACCTGGTTTAATTTAATGTTTCAGTGTGGTACCACATTACTACGTGATCCAAACCAGAAAAAACCCTGGATCTGTTCAACAAGTATGTGAAAAACGCGAAACTGTGAGCCTGATGAGGGCAAATCTTAGACCTAACCTTGACCTAACATGCGTTATCCTCTAAAATATTTATCCAGACCAGGTTTCATTGAATGCTTCAGTGTGGTACCACTTTACTACGTGATCCAATCCAGAAATAGCCCAGGATCTAGCCATGAAGTATGAGAAATATGCGAAAGTGTGAGCCCGATGAGGGCAAATCCTAGACCTAGCCCAGTCCTAACATGCGTTATTCTCTAAAATATTTCTCAAGACCAGGTTTAATTGAATGTTTCAGTGTGGTACCACATTACTACGTGATCCAAACCAGAAAAAACCCAGGATCTGTTCAACAAGTATGTGAAAAACGCGAAACTGTGAGCCTGATGGGGGCAAATCTTAGACCTAACCTTGACCTAACATGCGTTATCCTCTAAAATATTTATCCAGACCAGGTTTCATTGAATGTTTCAGTGTGGTACCACTTTACTACGTCATCCGATCCAGAAATAGCCCAGGATCTAGCCATGAAGTATGAGAAATATGCGAAAGTAAGAGCCTGATGAGGGCAAATCCTAGACCTATCCCAGACCTAACTTGCGTTATCCTCTAAAATATTGATCGAAATCAGGTTTAATTGACTGTTTCAGCGTGGTACCACATTACTACGTGATACAATCCAGAAACAGCCCAGGATCTAGCCATGAAGTATGAGCAATATGCGAAAGTATGAGCCTGATGAGGGCAAATCCTAGACCTAACCCAGACCTAACAAGCGTTATCCTCTAAAATATTTATCAAGACCAGGTTTAATTGATTGTTTCAGTGTGGTCCCACATTACTACGTGATCCAAAACAGAAAAAACCCAGGATCTGTTCTACATGTATGAGAAATATGCGAAAGAATGAGCCTGATGAGAGCAAATCCCAGACCTAACCTAGACCTAACATGAATTATTCTCTAAAATATTGATCGAAACCAGGTTTAATTGACTGTTTCAGTGTGGTCCCACATTACTACGTGATCCAAACCAGAAAAAACCCAGGATCCGTTCAACAAGTATGTGAAGAATGCGAAAGTATGAGTCTGATGAGTGAAAATCCCAGGCCTAACCTAGACCTAACATGAATTATTCTCTAAAATATTGATCAAAACCAGATTTAATTGACTGTTTCAGTGTGGTCCCACATTACTACGTGATCCAAACCAGAAAAAACCCAGGGTCCGTTCAACAAGTATGTGAAGAATGCGAAAGTATGAGTCTGATGAGTGAAAATCCCAGGTCTAACCTAGACCTAACATGCGTTATCCTCAAAAATATTGATCGAAACCTGGTTTAATCGACTGTTTCAGTGTGGTACCATATTACTGTGTGATCCAAACCAGAAAATAACCCAGGATCTGTTCAACGAGTATGTGAAGGGTGCGAAAGTATGAGTCTGACGAGGTCAAATCCCAGACCTATCCCAGACCTAACTTGCGTTATCCTCTAAAATATTGATCGAAACCAGGTTTAATCGACTGTTTCAGTGTGGTACCACATTACTACGTGATCCAAACCAGGAAAAACGCAGGATCAGTTCAACAAGTATGTGAAAAACGCGAAAGTATGAGCCTGATTAGGGCGAATCCCAGACCTATCCCAGACCTAACTTGCGTTATCCTCCAAAATATTGATCGAAAGCAGGTTTAATTGACTGTTTCAGCGTGGTACCACATTACTACCTGATACAATCCAGAAACAGCCCAGGATCTAGCCATGAAGTATGAGAAATATGCGAAAGCATGAGCCTGATGAGGGCAAATCCTAGACCTAACCCAAACCTAACATGCGTTATCCTCTAAAATATTTATCAAGACCAGGTTTAATTGAATGTTTCAGTGTGGTACCACATTACTACGTGATGCAATCCAGAAAAAGCCCAGGATCTAGCCATCAAGTTTGAGAAATATGCGAAAGAATGAGCCTGATGAGGGCAAATCCTTGACCTAACCCAGACCTAACATGCGCTATCCTCTAAAATATTGATCGCAACCAAGTTTAATGGACTGTTTCAGTGTGGTACCACACTACTACGTGATCCAAACCAGAAAAAACCCAGGATCTGTTCAACAAGTATGTGAAAAACGCGAAAGTATGAGTCTGATGAGGTCAAATCCCAGACCTATCCCAGACTTAACTTGCGTTATCCTCTAAAATATTGATCGAAACCAGGTTTAATCGACTGTTTCAGCGTGGTATCACATTACTACGTGATACAATCCAGAAAGAGCCCAGGATCTAGCCATGAAGTATGAGAAATATGCGAAAGTAGGAGCCTGATGAGGGCTAATCCTAGACCTATCCCAGACCTAACTTGCGTTATGCTCTAAAATATTGATCGAAATCAGGTTTAATTGACTGTTTCAGCGTGGTACCACATTACTACGTGATACAATCCAGAAACAGCCCAGGATCTAGCCATGAAGTATGAGCAATATGCGAAAGTATGAGCCTGATGAGGGCAAATCCTAGACCTAACCCAGACCTAACATGCGTTATCCTCTAAAATATTTATCAAGACCAGGTTTAATTGATTGTTTCAGTGTGGTCCCACATTACTACGTGATCCAAAACAGAAAAAACCCAGGATCTGTACTACATGTATGAGAAATATGGGAAAGAATGAGCCTGATGAGAGCAAATCCCAGACCTAACCTAGACCTAACATGCGTTATCCTCTAAAATATTTATCAAGACCAGGTTTAATTGATTGTTTCAGTGTGGTCCCACATTACTACGTGTTCCAAACCAGAAAAAACCCAGGGTCCGTTCAACAAGTATGTGAAGAATGCGAAAGTATGAGTCTGATGAGTGAAAATCCCAGGTCTAACCTAGACCTAACATGCGTTATCCTCAAAAATATTGATCGAAACCTGGTTTAATCGACTGTTTCAGTGTGGTACCACATTACTACGTGACCCAAACCAGAAAAAGCCCAGGATCTGGCCAACAAGTTTGGGAAATATGCGAAAGTATGGTTCTGATGGGGGCAAATTCCAGGCCTAACCTAGACCTAACATGCGTTATCATCTAAAATATTGATCGAAACCAGGTTTAACCGACAGTTTCAGTGTGGTACCACATTACCACGTGATCCAAACCAGAAAAAGCCCAGGAACTGGCCAATGAGTATGCGAAAAATGCGAAAGTATGAGCCAGATGAGTGCAAATCCTAGAACTAACCCAGATCTACCATGCGTTACCATCAAAAATATTAATCCAAACCAGGTTTAATCGACTGTTTCAGAGTGGTACCACATTACTACGTGATCCAAACCGGAAAAAAACCCAGGATCTGTCCAACAAGTATGTGAACAATGCGAAAGTATGAGTCTGATGAGGGCAAATCCCAGGCCTAACGTAAACCTAACCTGCGTTATCATCTAAAATATTGATCGAAACCAGGTTTAATTGACTGATTCAGTGTGGTACCACATGACTACGTGATCCAAACCGGAAAAAACCCAGGATCTGTTCAACAAGTATGTGAAGAGTGCGAAAGTATGAGACAGATGATGGCAAATCCTAGACCTAACCCAGACATAACATGCGTTATCATCTAAAATATTGATCGAAACCAGGTTTAATCGACTGTATCAGTGTGGTACCACATTACTACGTGACCCAAACCAGAAAAAGCCCAGGATCTGGCCAACAAGTTTGGGAAATATGCGAAAGTATGAGTCTCATGAGGGCAAATCCCAGACCTAACCTAGACCTAACATGCGTTATCCTCTAAAATATTGATCGAAACCAGGTTTCATGTACTGTTTCAGTGTGATACCACATTACCACGTGATCCAAACCAGAAAAAGACCGGGATCTAGCCAACAAGTGTGCGAAAAATGTGAAAGTATGACCCTGATGAGGGGAAATCCCAGACCTATCCCAGACCTAACTTGCGTTATCCTCTAAAATATTGACCGAGACTAGGTTTCATGGACTGTTTCAGTGTGGTACCACATTACCACGTGATTCAAACTAGAAAAAACCCAGGATCTGTACAGCAAGTATGTGAAAAATGCGAAAGTATGAGTCTGGTGAGGGCAAATCCCAGGCCTAACCTAGACCTAACATGCGTTATCCTCTAAAATATTGGTCGTATCCAGGTTTAGTCGACTGTTTCAGTGTGGCACCACATTACTACGTGATCCAACCCAGAAAAAACCCAGGATCTGTTCAACAAGTATGTGAAGAATGCGAAATATGAGCCAGATGAGGGCAAATCCTAGACCTATCCCAGACATAACATGCGTTATCCTCTAAAATATTGATCGAAACCAGGTTTAATGGACTGTTTCAGTGTGGTACCTCATTACTACGTGATCCAAACCAGAAAAAGCCGGGGATCTGTTCAACAAGTAGGTGAAAAATGCGAAAATATGAGCCTGACGAGGGCAAATCCCAGACCTATCCCAGACCTAACATGCGTTATCCTCTAAAATATTGATCGAGACCAGGTTTAATTGACTGTTTCAGTGTGGTGCCACATTACTACCTGATCCGAACCAGAAAAATACCCAGGATCTGACCAACAAGTATGTGAAGAACGTGAAAATATGACCCTGATGAGGGCAAATCCCAGGCCTAAGCTAGACATAACATGCGTTACCTTTAAAATATTGATCGAAACCTGGTTTAATGGACTGTTTCAGTGTGGTACCACATTACTACGTGATTGTTAGAAAACTAAGGGTTCTGACCGGGGTCCGGACGAGGGAAATACTAGGGAAAGTGATTGATAAGTTTTTATTTGTAATTTTCGCTTGTCGCTTTGCGACAAGCCTTTTATTTAAATTTCACAAAAAATGAAAAAATGAAAAAAATATAAAATTACAAAAAGAGAATTAGTTTTTTATAATCCAGCCGGGGGTGTGGCTTCACCGGCGTTGCCCCGGTTGGGATGGACCTTGGTTGCTGTAACAAAGGTTCGTTCAGATTAAATACGTGCGTACACGTATCGTAAACACGCTCATCAGCTGTTCGCCTCGTTCTCCTAGCGACTAGCGGTGCGCTGGGAGGGGGGAATCAGCTGTCGTTTAACGTGAATCAGTGGACTGTAAATTTGTACTTGTACGCTGATAATTATTTATTGAAATTATCAGCGATACTTTTGCCCTGAACAGAAGAGAATTCACTCGTATCTGTCGGGGGCGACTTAGCCACGGACGGGTCACCAAATGGAGGTCGTAAAGCTCCAAATGGGTCGATCCCGTGAGCACGCTCTCCGTGCGGGTGACGTAGGATCGTCGTGCGAGGTGATTTCCTGGTAAAGTGTCCTTTGCAAAAAATCCCTCGCGGGTCCAACCGCACTATAAAGCCTACCCGGCGACCGTGTTGCACGGGGACCGTATTTGGTAGGCGGCGTGACGGAATGTGAGGCGACCTTGAACCCGAACTCCTCCGTAGGGTGTACGGTCGACTCGTACACCGACGGGTTTTTGGAGAGGGTTTTTTGGCGACCTTTGCACGAAGAGCACTCCACGAGGCGGTACCGATTCAACGGTATGACCTTTGGGAGGCTCCAAAGCCGTATAGCTTTAAAGGGATTCTGGGTGTGTGCATCCTGAGTCCCTTACGTCGCGGTCGCGGCAACGACTGCAACGTACAATCCTTCCTAGCGAAGGCGGTCGCGTCACGCGCAGCGTGTATTACGACCTCCCTTTTGTCGCAGGTAGATTGTTCTGGGAAACTCTAACCGCAGTAACGGAGAGAATTCTTTGTTATACAAGTCCGAATATTATGTGAGTCCGTACTTGAGGAGCGAGATCTTCTGGGATCCGCTCCCGTTGGCAGTCGGCTCGTGAATAATTGCGAATATCGTCGCGGATCGACAGACGAAGACTCGGTCGCGCCTTGTCGTCACGACGCGGCGCTGCCGAATTCAGCTGTCGATCTCTTTTCAATATATTATACGGTTCTCTCTCTCGACGCTGACGTCACGATACCGTTTAAACCAGTGCGAAGCGAATCTTCGCGTGAGGTCGGCGTACAAAAACACGTAAACGGCCGCGGTTTTAAATCGTCCGAACGTTCAACGAACCTGACGAACGCTTAACCTTCCGCAGTGTCACGTACACAAACGGATACGGGAATCGCAGCCGAGAATTTAATATTTCAGACTAACGCGATTTTAAATAGTTTTTTAACATATTTAAACATACCGCCCCCCTTGCACGAATTGTGCAATACCCGGAGAACGCGGTAGTCCCGTACGGTCACTTTTTTACGCGGAGAGAGAGATCTCGCGCACTTTTAATTGTAAAAAATCAAAAGTACTTACGATTGACCAGCTGCAGCCTGCTGAAGGAACCGCATCGACGTTGTCAGCATTTGGTCCGCCATGGCTTTTGCCATGGCGATCTGACCGAATGCTGGCTGCCAGGTTCGTTTTTTCTTTCTGGCCGGGGCTGCTGGGGTTGGTGGCTGCAAGCCGCTGGTGGACGGTGCAGGATTGGCGGGAGTATTTTTTCCCGGCCTCCTCCGCTTCCGCTTTGGTTGCGGAGCTCGGTCGGTGGGGGCAGCCAAAGTCGACCCCGGCACTGCTGGTGGTGGCGGCGGGGTCGATTCCTCCGGTTTGTCGGCCCGCCACGCACAGGACCGCATGTGTCCGTCCTTGTCCCATCGGAGGACGTATTGGCCTCCGGGGGCCCGGCAGTGGTATTTTCGAGTTGTTGTTATAACCCTGGCCGGAATCCTGAAGGAGTCGACCCCGAAATTGAGGGTCACCTCCGGTTCCCTTGGCGCCTGTTCGGTGGTAGGCTCCTCGTTATTGCCTCTCGGGGATATGGGCCTTTCCCCGAGCTGCAAAATGCGCCCGAATCGCTCATCTATTTCCGGGTCCCCGGAAAAGGATACCGCACTGCTCTCGCAAGATATGTTGGACGCGGTGTCACTCATGATGCTGCGTTTGCGACTGAGCGGTTTTCGGTTCGGCGAATTTCGTTACGATTTGGGGGCGCTCGGATTATTCGATACGCCCTACCAATAATCCAACTCAGATTGGTGGATTCGTAACCCCCACTAATCCGTTTGAACTTTCAGTGACAACGGTCAGGTGAGAATCAACACCGTTTATTTCTAGAAACGGTCGTTTCTCACCTTTCGATCACTTTCGGCCGTTGGATGTTATGGTTTTTATGTGACCTCGTCGGCGTCGCTAACCGTCGCCGACTCGGTTTCTTCCACAGGCAGCTTACACAACCGCGTAATAGGTCGCGTAAAAATGGATTTTTCCGTGCGTATTTTAACAACACGTGCATTTCCATCCCTGCCGGTGAATACCTACTCTACTCGTCCCATTTCCCATTGATTCGGGGGGAGGAGAGGATTTTGCACTAAAACTAAGTCGTTTAGTTTTAATGTTTTTTGGGCTGTACGCCACTTATAACGATTCTGGAGGTGCGTGAGATAATCACGTGTCCAATGCCTGCAGATTTGTTCGTGGAATTTTTGAATCGCCCTCCATCGTGTCAGACGGGAGAGTTTTTCAATTTCCACTGATTGCGTCGGAAGCGCGTTCAGCGGACTCCCGACTAAGAAATGCCCCGGTGTGAGCGGCGCGTAATCGTCCGGGCTATCACTCAAAGCGGCAATCGGTCGCGAGTTTAAACTTGTTTCGATTTTACAAAGCAATGTTTGTAACTCTTCGCTTGTGGGAGTGAATTCGCCCAGAGTCCGCTTCAGGTGAAATTTCACCGATTTCACACCGGCCTCTTGCATGCCACCGAAGTGCGGTGCACTCGGTGGGTTAAATTTCCATCTAATTCCTTTTTGACTGCATTTATTACGCATTTCTTGCGTGTTGTACACTGCTTCGAAATTTTCGCGTAATTCTCGATCTGCCCCGATAAAGTTCGTTCCATTGTCACTGAAAATGCAGGACGGAACTCCCCTTCCAATGAATCGATCTAATGCTGCCAAAAAGGCACTCGTCGTATAATCGTGGACGAGTTCGATGTGGATGGCCCGTGTCGCGTAACAGACAAAAACTGCTATGTATGCTTTGTGGGCGGTTTTTCCTCGACCGGCGGAGTCGCGGACACGAAAAGGTCCCGCATAATCCACTCCACAGTTCGAAAATGATCTCGCCTCGCGGCAACGCTCAGGTATTAAATCCTGCATGATTTGTGTGGAGGTTTTTGCCCTCCATCTAACGCATCGCATGCATCCGTGGATTACCGTTCGCGCTGCATTTCGACAGCCGAGAATCCAAAATCTTTGTCTTACTGTGTACATGGTCAACTGCAATCCCCCGTGCAACGTGTCAATGTGGCACTGCCGAATTATCATCGTGGAAACGTGATGTTTCGGCAAAATTATGGGGTGCTTGGTTTCCCATGACAGTGTTGTATTTTCCAGTCTGCCTCCGACTCTCAAGACATCTTTGTCATCGAGAAAAGGGTTCAGACTTTTTAATGTTGATTTTGCTGGGATTTTTCGGTGGTTTTTCAAACACCGGTACTCCTTTGCAAAATGCGTGCGCTGGATATAGCGGACAATTCTCTCGCTTGCGAGCTGCATCTCAGACGCGTCAACGATCTTCGCATCATACGACCTTCGCTCACCTTGCATCGGTCCCCTCAGTCGGAGACAGTATGCGGTTACACGAAGTAGTTTATTCCAGGTCGAGAATCGAAATACAAATTCCCATTCTTTCTCCGGAATTACTACGTGGGCGTGCACTTTGCGCTTCCCTTCTTCTTTCGATTCCGTTAGCCAACTTGGTCCTGAAATCCACAGCTTAGATTGAAGGAGTTCCGCAGCTTCCACTCCGCGCGAATTCAGATCCGCGGGATTGAAGCGGGTGGGAACGTGCCTCCATTCAGCCTTCGGAAGTAACGTTTGGACCTTTGACACACGGTTGGCGATTAAAACCTTCCATGTGGAGGCGTGCTTTCTCAACCATGCCAATGCGATCGTGGAATCTGTCCAGCAGATTATTCTGTCGACCTTCAATGAAAGTGACTTCTCCACGTGCACAATAAGCTCGGCGAGCAGCACGGCGTCGTTCAATTCCAGTACAGGAATTGACTGCGTTTTAATTGGAGCCACTCGCGTTTTTGCCATTATCAATGTCGAGGAGGTGACATTGCTCATTGTGGTCACTCGTAAGTAAGTGACCGCTGAGTAGGCTGCGAGCGAAGCGTCACAAAATCCATGAATTTCCACGGAAATTGTGTCGGCTCCATAATTAATCGCCGCCTGGCGGGAGGAGGCTCCCCTCAGGGCCCCCCTCCCAGCCAGGGTCATCCGCCGCGCAAAGGCCGCCGCCCGCGACGTCTGGCGCCCAGGCGACGCCCTCGCGCCACCATACGAGCGCGAGCCTCAGCGCGCCGCTGAAGCTCGCGCTCCCTTCCCGCGGCCACCTTTTGCAGCATTACGGTCTCGCAGAAGGAGGCCACGGCCCTCCACTTCCTTTCGCTGCCGAGCATGGCGCGCACCACACCCGGCAGCGAGACATCCCGTCCTATGACGCCGACCAGGACACGTCGTTCCCCCTCCCAAGCTGGGCATACCTGGAGGGTATGATCAGCCGTGTCCTGCTCGGCGTCACAATGGCAGCAACGCGCCGTCGGCTCCTTCCCTATCCGGCACAGGTATCTTCCGAAGCTACCATGCCCGGAAAATACCTGTGCCATCCGGTAAGTAAGGCTTCCATGGCCTCTGTCCAGCCACTCACACAGGAGTGGCCGAACAGCCCCGACTGTCCGGTGCCCCGCAGTTGGCAGGGCCAACCGCTCCTGCCACGCGAGCACCACGAACTGCCGGGCCTGGCGCTTCAAATCGCCCCAAGCAGGTTCCTGCTCTCCCGGGACCGCCCCCACTCCCGCGCGACGGTCGACACGATGACGATACATCATCGCGTGCGACCGCGCGAGGAGATCCATGGGCAGCATCCCCGCAAGAACCGTTACCGCCTCATGCGACACGGTCCGGTAGCCGCGGACGACCCTCAGCGCCATCCGCCTCTGCACCCGACGCAGCATCGTCATGCTGCGTCGGGAGGCCGCCAGGTCGTCCGCCCAGACGGGGGCCCCGTATAGGGCCACCGACTGAACCATTGCCACATAGAGGCGGCGAACTCGTCCCGCCGGGCCCCCCAGGTTGGGGAGGATCCGGCCTAAAGCCGAGGCCATCCTCTCCAACCGGGGAACCAGACAGCGGAAATGCTCCTCGAAGCGCCAGTGGCTATCGAGGATCAGCCCCAGGTACCTCATCCGGGGCTTCACCTCGATATCAGCCCCACCCACCCGGATCAGAGGGGGTGGCGGATCCTGCCGTGGTGAGTGGAACGCTATCACCTCGGTCTTATAGACCGCCACCGTCATCCCCATCCCCCTGATCCGGTCGACGACGCGTTGCGCCCCCTCCTCGGCGAGGCGCTTGGCCCTCCCCCACTGAGCCCCGACGGCCAGCACCAGTGTGTCATCTGCGTAACACACTGCACTGACGCCGTCGGGGAGGTCGGCCCGCAACACCGCGTCGTACGCGATGTTCCACAGGAGTGGCCCGAGGACCGACCCCTGCGGAACCCCGCAGTAGACCTCCCTCCGCATATCACCATCCCGGCCCGGATACTCGATCCACCTGCCGTGGAGATAATCCCCGACGACTGCCCTGAGACATGTAGTGTGTAGCCGTTATTCTGTCCAAGCGCGATTGCCACTTGGGGACTATGCTGTACCTCAGACCGAAGGTCTATACCAGCAACTACATTTTGCCTGATGTTCGGGCATCTACTGTTCACGCGTCGTTATGCGTTTTGGAGGCTAACGACGTCGAAACCTGCTGCCACCTCGAGTCCAACCCAATCCAGGAACGCTTGCCGAAGCAAGCGGGGCTTGTATCCCGGCCCGAGGAGGTCATTGCCGAAGCACATGACCTAGCATCCGTTCGAGTACATTTTCAAGCATGGTTCTTAAAGAGAATCCGCAGACTTCTCTCGTTCTGTTACGTAGCGTAATGCGTTCAATGGCGATTTTGGTTTCGCCCTGCTTTCGTAAGTAGTACCGAGCGCGTATATGTCCGGAACTCCCTGTATAGGTCTTGTGTTACAAGATCGGCTTCGGTCACCGGCCACGGATGGCCAGTTTCTTCAGCCGCATGTCTCAGGAGTTCTCGCGCGTCTCGGTACCTCCGGCACTCGAATAGGACGTGGTTTGGTGTTTCCACTTGGCCACAGTCGCAATTCTCGTGCGGTACTAAAGCAAATTCCTTGAGCTTGGCTCGGAAATCTCCGTGCCCGCTTAGGAATTGTACCACGTAGTGATCCAAGATCACCCAGCTTGCATTGAGACGGTCAGATACATCAGAGAAGTAGCGGCAGGTGACCCTACCTTTCTCCGATGACGACCATCTCGTTTGCCACATATTGAGAAGTTCCGCTCGCACCAAGGCTTTCGCCTGAGCAGCGGTTACTTCTCCAGCCGCCAAATCGGCTCGACTTATTCGACAATTTCCGACTTCGATATTGATTTGTCTTCTAATCTGGTAAGCACACGCGCGCTCCACTAACACCAAGTCTATCGGCATCGTCCCGGCGATCACAGTGATCGCGTCGGTAGATACCGTGCGATAGGCCTTGGTGACGGCGAGCAAAACATGTCTCTGCGCCCTGGCAAGTTTAGTTCTTGTCACAGAGGTGAGCATGTCTACCCATCCGGCGGCGGCGTATGTCGTGATCGGGACGAAGAGACCTTTGTACAAAGTACGCATGGTTCTGTGTCCCAATCCCCAGTTTGATCGAGCAAGTCTTGCTAGCGTATAAAACGTTCGCATGACTTTGGCATTCAAGTATTCGACGTGGGATCTTACTCCCATTCGCGCATCGATGTGAACACCCAAGTACCTTATGGTTTGCTTGAGTGCCACACTTCTCCCGTTTATCTTTATCACAGGAGGTCGTTCTCTATCCAGATTTCCTTTCAAGAGAGTCATCTCGGTCTTAGTCGCGGGTAGTGTAAGTTTCTGCGTGGCGCACCACTCAGAAATTATATCCGCGACTCTTTGCCCTCTTTGCTGCAACTGATTCCTCGAGTTTCCGTAGAATACCACGAGTAAGTCGTCAGCGTAGGCTATTGGCTCGCAAGCCAGGTGTTCGTTTGATAGGAGCTGCAGAACTTCGTCAAAGACTAGGTTCCAGCAGCTCGGACCGAGTATCGACCCCTGTGGGCAGCCCTTGGTGACTTGCTTACGCACATTACCGTGTTTGGAAACTATTGTAACCATACGGTCAGCGAAGTAGTCGACCATGAGTCGATAAAGATTTCGGGGACATCCCCGGCGTTTCAGTTTCTGAAGTATGCTTGGCCACCAAACATTATCAAAAGCTCCGGTGATGTCGAAGGAGAGACCCATCACATATCGTTCCTCTCGCTGGGGTATCAATTCCCTGAGCTTCACCACGGCGTCTTCCGTGGATCGTCCAGGCCTGAATCCATATTGCCGATCGGAATTATGTTCTGGGTTTAGGAATATGTTACTCATTCGGTTAAGCATTAGTCTCTCTAATACTTTGCCTAAGATGGTAAGTAGGCATATCGGTCTATACGACTTGACATCCGTTGGTGGTTTATCGGGCCCTTTCAAGATTGCTCTGATCGAGCCGATTTTCCACCTAACGGGGAAGACCCCGTGTGCTAGACACCCGTTGTAGAGTCTTAGTAGAGCACTATGGATGGATCCATAAGCACATTTAACTACTTCGGCCTCTATACGGTCCAGCCCAGGGCATTTGCCTCGCTTTAAGCGCGATACTGCAGCTCCGAGCTCATTCCTCGTGAAGACTGGACAGTCTTCAGTCGGCAGATCGGTTGCAGCATCAGCTCTGGTGTTTGCTTGCTCCGGCGTTTCATCCGTGGACGAGTCGTCCGGGATTAGCGCCTGTAGGAGCTGCGAGGCAGTCGTTTCCCAGTCAGTCGTATATCCTTCTGGCGTTCGAATGTTTGAGACCGCAGTCTCAACACAAAGTTTCTTTTGGGCGATCTTGTAAACAAGTCCCCATGGCTCTTTATTCCCCTGCTCCGTCCCAAAGTTCTGCCAGCTTTGTGCTTTCGCAGCGCGCACTGCGGCTGTGTAGGCGAGTCTAGATGTTCGATACTCAGCCTGCTTTGCCGCTCTCTCCTCCGAGTTCCTCTCGCGCTGAAAGGCTCGTCTAAGTCGATAGACTCGCGCTTTCATTCTCGTCAAATTTTCCGTCCACCATGGGACGGACTTTGAATGCCACTTCTTGGGGCGCATTGAGGCATTGCACGCATCGATGATCGATTTCTCGACCTCTTGTGCTAGGTGTTCGACTTCCCTGCGGCAACCAGTGCCGAGGGGTAATTGCCTCGCGCCCTCAAGAAGAACTTGATTAAATCGCTCCCAGTTCGCATGCAACGTGCGGAATCGAGGCTGTGGGCTTCGATTCTCATTCACGTCCGTGAACTGTAAGACAAAATCAATGAGTCGGTGGTCACTGGAGGTCCAATCCTCGTGAACCGTCCAGTTTCGCACAATTGTCGCCATGTCTGGAGTCGATAATGTGACATCGATCCATGACTCACCGGCAGGGCTGGAGTATGTAGGAATACTCCCAGCCTCGTTCAAAATCGTCAAGTCGTGTAATGCGATAAACTCTTCAAGCTTTTCGCCTCGCGTGTCCGGTCGAACGCTTTCTCCCCCCCAAAGGTGGGATTTGGCATTGACGTCCGCGGCTATCACGACTCGACGGTGTTGGAGAGCATCGAGTGTCCTCTCCAAGCGTGCCAGACTTGGTTCAATGTCTTCCGAGCATTGAAAGTACTGGCTAACGAGGTAGAAACTACCGAAGGGTCCGCTAATGCAAACGCAGGAGGTGTGAGTATCACACAGCTGTGTGATTTTTACCACTGAGATGTCCGGGTTTCTGACCACTATTGCGGCCATAGCCCGTTCATTCTCGGCGATCACCTTCGCCGTGAGCCCAAAGCCTGGAATCTGTCCCTGAAATTGGTAAGGTTCCTGCATGAGCAACACGTCGATCTCCTTTGTGTGCATTAGCTCGCTCACCTCACCATGAACAATTAGCGCACGCCGCATATTATGCTGCGCGATGCGCAATTGCCTTAGAGGATTCTCCGGGTCGTTTCTATCCATAATTCGTACGAGATACTGCTAGGTCTAAAGCTGCCTTATAGGCGGGGCAGTTTTTGTCTCGCGACTTATGGTTGTGCTGATTACCTCATGATTTACAGTTTGAGCAAGTTGGGGACTTACTCTTCGCCGTACAAGAGGCAATGGTATGCCCTTCTTCGGAGCAGTGACCGCAAACCTCGTTTTTTGCTTTGCATGTGGCCAAACATTTGACACTTAAAGCAGCGTGTCACCGAAACGTAGTCCTGCACTCTGCATGACGACCACCCCAGGTACACTCTACCCGAGCTCTTCAGCCGCTGGCGAACCTGCGGACTGACTTCCATGACCCAGTTGGCAGTGTCCTTTTCCTTCGGGCCGGTTGGAAACCGGACCTTCAGGCTGGACGACACATCCCCCTGGGTCATATCGCTGAGGTTTTGCTTCCAGATACTGGAAGAAACCTCCTCTTTCCTCATCGCCTTGGGAACGTCGTACACTATAAGTGTAGGGTTCCTCAAGGTCGGTAGAGTAGCTGAAAGTCCTACTTCTTTCAGCTTCGCGCAGTTGACGAAGGCCTTTAGATCCTCCTTGTGTTCGGTCTCGACGGCTATGCCACCGGAGTGGATGCGTCGGACGGACCTTACGCGGATCTTGGCTTTCGCCGGCTTTACCAGGGACAGAACAGTCTGTTTTGTGACATCACTGTTCTGTCCTTTCCCTTTCTGCGGGAAAATACGCACCACGTGTCGTGGTGGTTTAACCGCTTCCGGGAAACTCGATTGGCGTCAACCTTTACCGCTTGCGCGTAGGTTGTTGCCGCACGAACTGGAACAGGTTTCACAGTCGGACGGGTTCCCGTCGTCTGCGAAACCGTAGGGGCAACCCTCTCTGCGATCCTCTGGGAGGCTCTCACCTCTTGCCGGATCGCCGCGAGCTGTCCTTTCAGGAAAGAGTTCTGCACGAGAACCTCCTGGACTAGCTCGTAGAGAGCTGCCGCGTTGCCTACGATCAAGGCTCCGGTCTCCTTGCTGAGCCTGGATTCTTTTCCAAGACAGCTGGTCCGGATACCCTTGAACAATTTCGAGGCCTCTCCACTGATTTTGTCGAGAGGCCTGTTCGATGGACCAGGTGTCGCCTCCGCCGACACCTTTCCTGGCAACTCCTCGCCGCTTTTTCGGGCTTTTTCCGCCCTTTGCGGCTTCTCCTTCTTCACGACGATTACCCAACCGTCGCTGTCGACTTGGCCCAATCCTCCGTCCGTGGACGTGGCGTTGCCTTCGGAAGTTGCCTTCGGCTTTTTGGCCTCCGGCTTCTTCGGTGGTGGAGTTGTACGGGGTGGTGTCCCCGATCCGTCCTTCTTGACATCCTTTTTATCCACAGGGGATGTCGTACCTGCCGGCTTTGGTGGAGAAGCCGTCTTCCGCGTCGAGGGTCTGGTGCAGGGGGGCGTTTTAGCGCCCTTACCCACTTCAACCGCCTTCGCTTTCTCTTTCTTCTGGGGTGGTGAAACCACCCCAGCTCTCTTACTCACCGCCGTCGTTCTGCCGGGAGCAGCGACAGCGGCCTCCTTCACTCCCTTTTCCCCCTTGCGGGGTACCGAGGCGTCAATGGGGGTTAATTTAATTTTTGGATCCACGCTTATGTATATTCGTTTTCGTCCCAGCGTGTGTCCCGGCCTCCTTGGAGCCTCAATTGGAACCCGGCTCCGCCTGGGTTAGGACTTGCACCCGGGATATAGTCCGCGAACAAAGGCCGACCGGGCTTTCCCCGGACTCCTAGGTTCACTTCCTCGCCCAATAGAACCCACGAATGGTGTTCCGAGCCGATTGACTAGGCACAGGGCTGCTTTTCTCGCCTAGCCGCCTGTCTAGACGAAGCAGAGGCCAAAGGTACGTGTTGGGCAGCTACACTCCCGCAGGAGAGAGGGCCCTCAGATCCCAGGACCCTCCTTTCCGCCGACACAGGTCGCCACGCACGGCAAACACGTGGGGAACAAACCTCAAGCAGATGTTCCCTCTGCTTCGCTACGCCCGGTTTCTGTTCTCTGTTTTTGCAGGGAACCCGCTGCGTAACTAGGACATGACCTCGAGCATCATGTCCCTGTAGCATTAGCTCCAAAACATGGGACTCGTCCTTAGCACGACTAGTAGAACTCACTTTGCCATCATCAACTATGCTTTTGACGCTTCAGCGTCCTTTTGCCATCGCCAACGACGGGAGCTGCTGTCAGCAGCGCGACGACGGTCTTACATGTATAAATACATGTTGTCTTTCGTCGTTGGCGTACCTTTCAGTGTTTCGTCATACGCTGCATATCCTTCCTATATGCAGCGTCCGTATGGCAAGGACTCCGAGTCTGACAGAGCCGTACACCACCGGTTTACAACTCGGAGTTGAGCTGGTCTAGGCGGATTCTTCTAATGGCCAGGGGAGCGATCCACGTTTCGAGGCCCGTCTCCCTACCTAGGATACTAGCGTGGTTTCCCAGCCGACACCTTCAGGCAGTAAGGAGCAGCTCAGCTACTTCTACGGTGGCCTCCTTCCGTCAATCGTCTGGCATTACGACGTCTGCCACCAGATGTTTTGGTGTGCTGGGTTCTGCCAAGCCCAGCGGCGTATTGCTTTTCCCAGCGGTGTATTGCTTTTGGGGACGCATACAGACGTCGTTTCGTGTCTCTTTCTGATCTTATTATTTGCTCAACGTGAAAAGAGGGCATATAGCCCCCTTTTTGATTTCTGGTGTCAGGATCGCCTCCTCGGAAAAGCATTAAAGCAAAAAGGGGGCTTACAGCCTCCTGGTATGAGTTAGGTCTTTCTTGGAGAAGCCCCAGATGTTTGAGTAGGAACTTCGAAAAGTTCCTTAAAGTGAAAAAGGGGCATATAGCCCCTTTTTGTACAATATACCTTCTCCAATAAGCCTTAACGTGAAATGGGGGCCGAAGCCCCCAGGTGTTAAGTATACGCTAGTCATAATGCTTCCCCATCTCTCTTTGCTTTCCTGACACCACTCCTTTCTCACATCTCTGTTTTGCACAGAACGAATGACGGATCTCGTCTTGCTCGGGTAGGTGGGGTCGCTACTCCCATACGGTGTGCCCCTGCACCGCGCCTGCCTAAACCAGAGCCCCGTTGGCCGGCATAAATGCCGTTTCCAGCGTCCACCGCGAGGAGGAGGGGTTGGCACATGCGATCCTGGTGCCGTATAGCAAGCTATACGCCCGGACGGCTTCTAGACGCCACTGCCCTGAGACACGGGGGTACCCGATGATATTCGAGCCCCCTCCGTATCTCCTCCCAGGGAAGGGTGTTAAACGCGTTGGCAATATCCAGCGATACCGCCAACGCCACCCCTCCCCGGGAGACGGCCGACTCCGAGAGGACCCTGGCCCGACTGATCGCGTCGACCGTCGACCGGCCCCCCCGGAAACCGTACTGGCAGTCGGCCAGGCCCGGAGCACACCGCGACAGGTGCTCGACGAGGCGGGCAGCAATCACTCGCTCGAAGATCTTGCCCACCTCGTCGAGGAGACAGATAGGCCGGTATGCGGATGGAGACTTCGCGGGCCGACCCTCCTACCGGAGGAGGACCATCCTCGCCACCTTCCAACTGGGGGGGAATCGCCCGTCCCTCAGGCAGCGGTCGAACAACCGCCTGAGGTCGGCCCCAAGGACGCCCTGGGTCAAGACCCAAACCCGGCCGGGCACACCATCCGGACCCGGGGCCGTGTTACGAACTCCGAGCCGTCTGATGGCCGCTGCCAGCTCCTCCTGATCAGGGTCATACTTTCGCAGTTTTCACATACTTGTTGAACAGATCCCTGGCTTTTTCTGGTTTGGATCACGTTGTAAAGTGATACAACACTGAAACAGTCGATTAATCCTGGTCTCGATCAACATTTTATAGGATAACGCATGTTGAACTGATCGAGGGTTTTTTCTGCTTTGGGTCACGCAGTAAAGTGGTACCACACTGAAACAGTCAATTAAACCTGGTTTCGATCAATATTTTGGAGGATAACGCATGTTATGTCTAGGTTAGACCTGGGATTTGCCCCCATCAGACTCATACTTTTGCATTCTTCACATACTTGCTGAACAGATCCTGGGATTTTTCTAGTTTGGATCACGTAGTAATGTGTTACCACACTGAAACTGTCAATTAAACCTGGTTTCCGTCAGGAGGAGGAGCGACGGGGAGGAGCGACGGGGGAGGATGAGGGCAGACGCGCGCTGGAACAGCGCGGCCCTCCCTCCTGTCCTCCCTCCTCCTACGCCGCGCCCTCCTGTGGCCGTTAGGAAGCGGAGTGCGGCGGAGGTGCTGCGGGCCTCCACGGGCCCTTCCACACGCACTCCGCCCGCGCAGAGGTCCCCGTCCTCCTCAGAGGACGATCTCCTGAGGAGGATTGGGGACATGATTGAGAAGAAGCTGGCCGCCTTCCGGGAGGAGCTCCTCCCCGGAAGAGCGGTCGGTGGGAGGGTGGTGCCACCCCGACCAGTGCCAGCACGGCCGGGGAAGGCGAAGCAGGGGGGAGCGAAGGCTCCGCCCACCGTGGCGACTCCGGGGCCTAGGGTCGTGACCCCCAAGGGGGGAAGCGTACCCGTGGTCCCGGTTCCCGCGTCCTCCGCGGCACCGCCCCAAGGGGGGGTGTCGTGGAGCGAGGTGGTGGGGCGGAGGGCGAGGAGGGCGGCGAGGAAGGCCCCGCAGGCGCAGCCTCCGCCCCGCCGCCCGCGGCCAAAGGAAAGGCCGCGAAGGCGCGACTTGGCCGCCCCCCTAAAACGGCAGCGGTAGCGCTGACCGTTGCGCAGGGGGGCGACCTGACCCCCGCGGAGGCGATGCGGCTTGCCAGGGACAATGTGTCCCTGGAAGAGCTTGGCATCGCGTCCGTCATGGCGAAGCGGGCCGTGACTGGGGGTCTCCTGCTGGAGATCCCCGGTCCAGACGGCGGCGTGAAGGCCGACCGACTCGCCCAGAGGCTCCGGGAGCAGCTGGGCGAGCGGGGTGTCCGGGTCGCCCGGCCCGCGAAGCGCACGGAGATGCGCGCGTTTGGGCTGGACGACTCGGCCACCGCGGAGGACGTGGCGCGTGCCCTAGTAAGGGCGGCGGATTGCCCTGAGGGGGATTTGCCGGTCAGGGAGATCCGCAGATCTCCTTCCGGCCTGGGGTCCGTGTGGGCCCGCTGCCCCCTCTCCATCGCCCATAAACTGGCGGAGTCCGGGAGGGTTTGGGTGGGGTGGGTTTCGGCGCGAGTGGAGATGCTCGCGCCGCGCCCGCTCCAGTGTCACCGCTGCCTTGAATTGGGGCATGTGAGGCAGTGGTGCACCTCGCCGGTGGACCGCAGCGGTCAATGTTACCGCTGCGGGGCAAAGGACCACCGCGCGAGCCAGTGCTCGGCAGCCCTCCACTGCCCGCTATGTGCGGACAGGGGGATGCCAGCCGACCACAGGGTGGGGAGCAGGAAGTGCTCTCCCCCCTCCCGGAAGGAGAGGAAGAGGCGGGCCGTTCCCACTCCGGCGCCGCGGGCGGTGGCATCGTCCACCATGGAGGTGGACGGTGCCACGGGGACGGACAGCCGGGAGGAGGCTGGGGCGGTCGGTAATTAATGGCGCCCCGCCTCCTCCTCCAGGCCAACCTCAACCACTGCCGCGCGGCACAGGATATGATGTCCCAAGTCCTCGCGGAGTGGGGGGTTGGCCTGGCTGTCGCCGCCGAGCCGTACCGCGTCCCTGATCACCCTCATTGGGTGGGCGACGCGGACGGCTTGGCGGCGACGGTATGGGGAGGTGGCGACGGGTCCCCGCCGTTCTCCATGCTGGAGCGCGGTCGGGGATTCGTCGCCGTGGACTAGGGGGGAGTCGCCGTGGTGGGGTGCTACATATCGCCTCGCAGCGGTCACGTCGCGTTCGAGCAGTACCTAGCCGAGGTCGCGGCATGCGTGCAGCGCTGCGCGGCCCGGCCGGTGCTGGTCCTGGGAGACTTCAACGCCAAGTCGGTGGCGTGGGGGTCCCCCAGGACTTCCGTTCGCGGCGGGATCCTGGGCGACTGGGCGGCGGGACTCGACCTTCGGTTACTGAACCGGGGGTCGGAGCACACGTGTGTGCGGCGATATGGGGGGTCTATCGTGGATGTTGGATTCGCGACCCACAACGCCGTGCGCATGGTGTCGGGATGGCACGTTGTCCCGGGGGCAGAGACACTCTCGGATCACCGGTATATCCGGATGGAGGTCTCTGCCGCCGCGGGGGATGCATCCCGACACCACCGTCCGGGTGGTAACCCACCGCGCCGCTGGGCGCTTCGGCGCCTGGACAAGGATGCCCTGATGGCGGCTGCCCTTGCTGCAACTTGGCCGCAGAGGGCGGCCGAGTTGCCGAGTATAGAGGAGGAGGTCGCCCGGCTCGGGGGGATGGTCGCGAACATATGTGACGCGGCGATGCCCCGGGTCGGGCGGGCTTCACCTCGCCGGGCGGTGTACTGGTGGTCGGCCCCGATCGCGGAAATGCGAGACGCAAGTGTCCGCGCCCGACGCCAGTACACCCGCGCGCGCCGTCGTCTACGGAGAGACGATAGCGTGGCGCGAGCGAGGGCAGATGACCTGTATGAGGCATACCGCATGTCGTGGATGGCTCTGCAGGTCGCCATCAAACGGGCCAAGACCCGGGCATGGAAGGAGCTCCTCGAGACCCTTGATGACGACCCTTGGGGGCGCCCTTATAAGGTGGTGCTGAACAAGCTCCGCCCGTGGGCGCCCCCCGTCGCCGAGGGTCTTGACCCCCGGCTGCTGGAGGGCGTGGTCAATACTCTCTTCCCAACCGGGGAGATGGGACCACGTCCTCCGGCAGAGGCGACGGTCCCGTTGGAGTGGGTGGCCGAGCCGGGGTTCACGCAGGGGGAGCTGGCCGCAGCAATCAAACGGCTCGGGGCGCGTAACACGGCCCCGGGTCCGGATGGTGTCCTGGCCGGGTTTGGGTCTTGACCCACGGCGTCCTTGGGGCCGACCTCAGGCGGTTGTTTAACCGATGCCTGAGGGACGGGCGATTCCCCCCCAGTTGGAAGGTGGCGAGGATGGTCTTCCTCCGGAAGGAGGGTCGGCCCGCGGAGTCTCCATCCCCATACCGGCCCATCTGTCTCCTCGACGAGGTGGGGAAGCTCTTCGAGCGAGTGGTTGCTGCCCGCCTCGTCGAGCACCTGTCGCGGTGTGCTCCGGGCCTGGCCGCCTGCCAGTACGGTTTCCGGGGGGGGCCGGTCGACGGTCGACGCGATCAGTCGGGTCAGGGTCCTCTCGGAGTCGGCCGTCTCCCGGGGAGGGGTGGCGTTGGCGGTATCGCTGGATATTGCCAACGCGTTTAACACCCTTCCCTGGGAGGAGATACGGAGGGGGCTCGAATATCATCGGGTACCCCCGTGTCTCAGGGCAGTCGTCGGGGATTATCTCCGCGGCAGGTGGATCGAGTATCCGGGCCGGGATGGTGATATGCGGAGGGAGGTCTACTGCGGGGTTCCGCAGGGGTCGGTCCTCGGGCCACTCCTGTGGAACATCGCGTACGACGCGGTGTTGCGGGCCGACCTCCCCGACGGCGTCAGTGCCGTGTGTCACGCAGATGACACACTGGTGCTGGCCGTCGGGGCTCAGTGGGGGAGGGCCAAGCGCCTCGCCGAGGAGGGGGCGCAACGCGTCGTCGACCGGATCAGGGGGATGGGGATGACGGTGGCGGTCCATAAGACCGAGGTGATAGCGTTCCACTCACCTCGGCAGGATACTCCACCCCCTCTGATCCGGGTGGGTGGGGCTGATATCGAGGTGAAGCCCCGGATGAGGTATCTGGGGCTGATCCTCGATAGCCACTGGCGCTTCGAGGAGCATTTCCGCTGCCTGGTGCCCCGGTTGGAGAGGATGGTCTCGGCTTTAGGCCGGATCCTCCCCAACCTGGGGGGCCCGGCGGGACGAGTTCGCCGCCTCTATGTGGCAATGGTTCAGTCGGTGGCCCTATACGGGGCCCCCGTCTGGGCGGACGACCTGGCGGCCTCCCGGCGCAGCATGACGATGCTGCGTCGGGTGCAGAGGCGGATGGCGCTGAAGGTCGTCCGCGGCTACCGGACCGTGTCGCATGAGGTGGCGACGGTTCTTGCGGGGATGCCGCCCATGGATCTCCTCGCGCGGTCGCACGCGATGATGTATCGTCATCGTGTCGACCGTCGCGCGGGAGTGGGGGCGGTCCCGGGAGAGCAGGAACCTGCTTGGGGCGATTTGAAGCGCCAGGCCCGGCAGTTCGTGGTGCTCGCGTGGCAGGAGCGGTTGGCCCTGCCAACTGCGGGGCACCGCACAGTCGGGGCCGTTCGGCCACTCCTGTGTGAGTGGCTGGACAGAGGCCATGGAAGCCTTACTTACCGGATGGCACAGGTATTTCCCGCGCATGGTAGCTTCGGAAGATACCTGTGCGGGATAGAGAACGAGCCGACGGCGCGTTGCTGCCATTGTGACGCAGAGCAGGACACGGCTGATCATACCCTCCAGGTATGCCCAGCTTGGGAGGGGGAGCGACGTGTCCTGGTCGGCGTCATAGGGCGGGATGTCTCGCTGCCGGTTGTGGTGCGCGCTATGCTCGGCAGCGAGAGGAAGTGGAGGGCCGTGGCCTCCTTCTGCGAGACCGTAATGCTGCAAAAGGAGGCCGCGGGAAGGGAGCGCGAGCTTCAGCGGCGCGCTGAGACTCGCGCTCGTATGGTGGCGCGAGGGCGTCGCCTGGGCGCCAGACGTCGCGGGCGGCGGCCTTTGCGCGGCGGATGACCCTGGCTGGGAGGGGGGCCCTGAGGGGAGCCTCCTCCCGCCAGGCGGCGATGGGTCGGACCGGGTGGGTCCGGCCCACGGGGAGGCACCCTCGGTGGCCTGGAGCGGCCATCAGCTCCCGGACGCCGAGGGGTAGAAACGGGGTCGCATGCGGTTGCGGGTTGGGGCTCGCAGCCCGCCACTAAATGCGCCCCGGGACGGATGGCGGCGGGATGGAGTGGCCCCGTCCTGCCGCTATGAGACAGTGTGTCTACCGGGGCGACCGTTTGTCCCCCCCGGGGATGGGCGCAAAGCGCGGGCACGGGGAGGATACCGGAAGAATGCATCGAGCGATTCCCGGTATCCTCCCAAATCGTGCGGAAGGGTCACCGTGGGGTTTTTAGTGGGTAGGTCCCGCGCCCGTCATTGTACGGGCGCGGGGAATCCCACACAACCCTCCCGCCTCTCCCCAAAGAGGTGGGAGGGAGTCTTTCGAAGATTTTCCCCACGACAAAAAAAAAAAAAAAAAAAAGTTAGGTCTGGGATAGGTCTGGGATTTGCCCTCATCAGGCTCATACTTCCGAGTTTTTCAAATACTTGTTGAACAGATCCTGGGTTTTTTCTGGTTTGGGTCACGTAGTAATGTGGTACCACACTGAAACAGTCCATTAAGCCTGGTTTCGATCAATATTTTAGAGGATAACGCATGTTATGTCTAGGTTAGGCCTGGGATTTGCTCTCATCAGGCTCGCAATTTCGCATATTTCTCATACTTGATGGCCAGCTTCTGGGCTTCTTCTGGTTTGGATCACGTAGTAATGTGGTACCACACTGAAACTGTCAATTAAACCTGGTTTCCGTCAATATTTTAGAGGATAACGCAAGTTAGGTGAGACCCACGGTCAGGAGTGTGGTGGTGGTTAATCCCCCGCTGGGGATCCACCGTGAAAGTGAGGTGCACCTCCTTAGGGCCAAAACCAGCCCAGTGGTCAGCCTGGAGCGGCTGAATGTCACGGAATGGTGCAAGAGTGCATCAGGGCATCATGCGACCGGTGAGGAGTCACCTCCCTGCAAGAGGCATGTTGCCGTGGGCACGCAGTCCACGGCGGGTGTTACAGCCCAAACAGGAGAGGTGGCGACGGCATTTGTCGAAGAGGATCCTGGCGTCCTCGACGACGATTCCCAGGCCAACGACGAGTGGGCGCCGTCCAATTCTAACGGCGCTGACGAGGTGGAAACCGCCGACTCAAGCGATGAGTACGGTGTGGTGTATGAGCCCGGGAAGAGAAAAAGGAGGGGTCCTACGGCTGGAAGACCTAGGGGCATTTTTGTGGACCCAAAGAAGCTGGGTCCCGGGATGAAGGCCCTGCCGAAACAGGGAGACCTCCGCAATATAGCGGAGGTGATGAATTTGGACGAGCTCCTGGGCCGGCTCAAGGAGCAGCTCGAGTCCGTCGTCAGGGTGGCAGACACCGCAAGCCACCTCAAGACGACGGATATCCGCAGGCTCCGCTTGGCTGCTCGGGTGGCCATGGTCAGCGCCGAAGAGCTTTACGGCAGAGCTGACCGTGCCGAAACCCCGAATAGGCCGGCCCAGGAGGTAGTCATTCGCAACGGCGAATGGGAGAGGAGGGCCAAGGCCCTCGAGAAGAGGCTGGAGGTGGCCGATTCCACCGCCACCACCCTGTCGGAAACCGTCAGGGTTAAAGATAGGGAGCTGGAGCACCTCAGGCGGGAAGTGGGCCGCCTGAGGTACAAACAGGAGCATCGGAAGCTCCAGAGAGCAGGGCAGGAGCTGGCTGACGAGACGCCACCGGACTATCAGCTGCCCTGTGTCCCTCGACCGCGGCGGAGGGACCTCATCCCGTCTACCTTTGACGGGGGAGACGTCGGGATGGAGATTGACGCGGCGGTTCCTGGACCGTCGACCGCAGATGGGACCGCCACCCCTGAGAAGGAGAGCCCCGCGTCCGGAAGCCCTTTAATGGTCATGTTGACCGAGATAGTCAAAAGGGTTTCCGAGATGGCGGGGCACATGTCGGCCGTCGAGGATCGGGTAGAGGCCCGTCTGGAAGCAGTCTGGCGGGCAGTGTCCCGCCCGCCGCTGGGAAGGGATTCATTGGCCTCTGCTTCATCAGCGGGCTTGGCCCCGGCCCGACAGAGCTCGTCCAAGGGAGCTAAGCCTGCGGGGATGAATATGCCGAAAGAGAAGGCGAAGGCGGCAAAACCGAGGGGCGCGTCTGCCTCTCTGCAAACGCCCGCCGCACCACCGAAGCCATCCCCGGGAAATAGAGGAGCCAACAATGCTCAAAGTGGCGCATCAGCGGATGTCGTGACGATGCCCCCCGACCCGATTCCCAGGGCGCCTAAGAAGGACGCCACGGCAAAGCCCACCCACGCACCCACCAGCGAAGGACAGGGTACCTGGGCTGAGGTTGTTAAACGTGGCAAGAAGAAGGCATGTGGAAAGGGGGCGACTCCTGTCGCACCCACCGCCAAGGCAGGAAAATCCTCGGCGGCAAGTCGGCCAGCCGCCAATACAGCAGCCGGCAGCAGGAAGAAGGGCGGTGCCCAGACTGCGGCGGTCAAATTGCCGAGGCTGCCTAAAAAGGCAGCAGTCTCGGTGACCGCCGCCGCTGGACGCGAAGGAGAACTGGGCCCCCTCCTCAACAGGGTGATGCCGGGTATCTGTAAGGATCTCGGGATCACCGGGATGCAGCCCACCAGATCGGTCACCGGGGCGCTCCTGTTAGCGATCCCCGGTGAGAAAGGGAAGGAGAAAGCGACCGCTCTGCGGGCGCGTCTAGAGGGGGCCCTCCAGGTCGAGGGTGTTCGGGTGGCTTGCCCCCAGAAACAGGCCGAGATGCGTATTTCCGGCCTGTCGGAGGCAGCCACCCAGCAGGCTGTTCGGGAGGCCCTTGCCACAGCCGGGGGTTGCGGCGCTGCGGAGGTCAATATTGGTGACCTCCACCGGGACAGCTCAGGCATGTTTACTGCCTGGGCCCGCTGTCCCCTACGCGCCGCAACTAAACTCGCGAAGTCCGGCCGATTGATGGTCGGCTTCTTCGAGGCCCGGCTGGCGGTGCTCGCCGCGAGGCCGCTGCAGTGTCACCGCTGCCTAGAGTTCGGCCATGTCCGGCAGCGGTGCACCAGCACAGTTGATCGCAGCGGCCTCTGCTACCGCTGCGGAGGGGCTTCCCACACCGCAAGGGAGTGCACGGCCGCCCCTAAATGCCCCCCTTGTGTGGGCTTGGGGCGGCCAGCGGATCACCGCATGGGTGGGGCGGCGTGCCGTCCCCCCAAGCGGAAGGGGAAGAAAGCGAAGGGGGCGGGTGTGCCCCCATCCACGGTGCCGGCTGGTGTTGAGCCGGCACCGCTGCCCGTCGCGATGGAGGTTCAGGGGGCGGCTTGTTCCCAGCCGTCCCCTGCTGTGGTGTCGGGGACTATTCCCACCCCAGCATCTGTCGCGGCGGCAGTGAAAGTGGTGGGGTGTAAACCTGCACCGCCCCCAGCGACGGAGATGATGGAGGTGGATGTGGCGCCTTGCGACTCGGCGCCCTCCACCTCCACGATATCGCATTGTGATTTGCTTGGTGGGGGAGCAGCAGTGCCCCCACCGCAAGAGGCAACCCAGTCGCCGTGCGGGTCAGAGCCCCTTAGTCGGGGGGTGATGGCCTCGTACGGCGGCAAAGATCCGGGGCGCGCAGCGGTGCCCCCAAACACTGGAAGGGGAGGCCTGGAGGAGGCCGCGGGTGAGACCCGATAATGTCTCAACGCCTCCTCCAGGTCAATTTGAACCACTGCCGGGGGGCTCAGGATCTCATGCTCCAAACCCTCCGGCAGTGGAACATTGGGATGGCCGTGATCGCCGAGCCCTATCGTGTCCCCAAACACCCAGCTTGGGTGGGGGACCTTAACGGTGTCTCGGCGATCACTTGGCAGTAGCGACGCGGCACGCTGCCGTGCTCCGTTGTGAGAAGGGGCCGCGGTTTTGTGGCGGTTAAGTGGGGGGAACTGGTGGTTGCCGGGTGTTATGCGTCGCCCGCAATGGGCCTCAGCGCTTTTGAGGCGTACCTCGACGAGGTGGGGAGATGCATCTCCCCACATCTCGCCAGTGGGGTACTCGTCCTGGGTGATTTTAATGCCCACGCTGTAGCGTGGGGCTGCCCCAGGACGACCGTGAAGGGCGACGCGATGCTCGAATGGGCGGCGGGTCACGGCCTCGTAGTTTTGAATGAAGGGGCCGTGAGCACGTGCGTGCACGCGCGGGGCGAGTCGATCGTCGACATATCGTTGGCGAGCCCCGCCATAGCGCGCCGTGTGTCCGACTGGAGGGTCGCGGAAGAGGTGGCCACGTTAAGCGACCACCTCTACATTACGTTTTCCGTATCCGCGACCCCCGTCTTAAATGGACCCCGCCTCCCGGGCAGGGAAGCACACCCGGCGCCACGCTGGTCCGCCAAGAGGCTGGACCCGGACGCCCTTGCGATGGCAGCCTCCGTTGTGGCATGGCAGGAGATGCCACGCCGGACCCTCGGCAATCCATCTGCCGGGGCGCGTTGGTTCCGGGAGACTATGACGTCGTTGTGTGACGCAGTCATGCCCCGGGCCACCGCCCCGAGCCGTGGGGGGTCCGTGTACTGGTGGTCGGGCGAGATCGAGGACTTACGCACTCGGTGCGTTGTCGCCCGACGCCGGTACACCCGTGCCAGGAGACGGCGCGGGGCGACGGAGGCAGAGGTGGTGGGGTTGCGCGGGGAATTTTCCCTGGCGCGAAGAACCCTCCGCCGGGCCATCGCGACCGCGAAAGCCCAGGCATGGACGGAGCTCCTCGGCTCTCTGGATGCAAACCCATGGGGGCGCCCTTATCATATGGTCGTAGGTAAGATGCGATCATGGGCGCCCCCGATCACAGAGGGTCTCGACCCCCAGCTGCTCGGGGAAACTATGCGCGTCCTCTTCCCCGTTGGGGGAGAGGCGTTCCTGCATCCCCCCGAGCCACAGCCGGATCACCCGCCTTGGTGGTCCGACGAACTGGGGGTCTCTGAGGAGGAGCTAGCTAGGGCCGTCCGGAGAATGGCTGCCAAGAAGACGGCGCCAGGACCGGACGGCATACCTGGCAGGGCCTGGGCAGTAGCGGTGGGCGTTCTGGGGGCCGGGCTGATAAGCGTCTTTGACGCGTGCCTGCGGACCGGTCAGTTCCCCCCCATTTGGAAGGTGGCGAGGTTGGTCCTCCTCCACAAGCCGGGGAAGCCCGCGGATTCTCCATCTGCGTTCCGACCCATATGTCTTTTGGACGAGGCTGGAAAGCTCCTCGAGCGGATCATAGTATCCCGTCTCGAGGGGCACCTGTCCCGCGGCGGCTCTGATCTGGCCGACCGACAGTTCGGCTTTCGCCGGGGCCGCTCCACAGTCGACGCCATAGCGACTGTGCGGACCCTGGCGGAATCGGCAATCTCCCGGGGGGTGTGGCGTTGGCAGTCTCATTAGACATTGCCAACGCCTTCAATACCGTCTCCTGGGGGGCGATAGGTCGGGCACTCCAGTACCACCGGGTGCCCGCCTATCTATGCCGACTGATCGGGGATTATCTGCGGGGCAGGGTAGTCCAATATTCGGATCGGAACGGGATGGAGCAGAGAGCGGTGCACCGCGGAGTTCCGCAGGGGTCGGTCCTCGGGCCGCTCCTGTGGAACTTGGCCTATGACGCGGTGCTGCGGGCGGACCTTCCCGTCGGCGTGTCATTGGTTTGTTATGCCGACGACACCCTGGTGATAGCCGGCGGGGATACGTGGAGGAGGGCCGTGGCCCTCGCGGAGGAAGGGACGGCACTAGTCGTTGCCGAAGTAGAGCGTCTGGGGTTGCGCGTGGCACCCCAGAAGACCGAGGCCATCTGGCTGTGTAATGTCAGTGGTCGCGGGGTGCCGCGCCAGGCGTCTCTACGGGTGGGTGGAGCCCAAGTCGGGGTGGGTCGCCGGATGAAGTATCTGGGTCTCACCCTCGACAGCTACTGGCGCTTCGGGCATCATTTGGAAGGGTTGGGTCCCCGTATCGAGAGGGCAGCGGCCGCGTTAGGCCGCATAATGCCTAATCTCGGGGGGCCCAACATGGCGGCACGGCGGCTGTATTTGGGAGTCGTCCGGTCCATGGCGCTTTATGGCGCGCCTATATGGGCCGGCGGTCTGATGGCAAATCGGCGGGGTGCATTTGTACTACGCCGGTTACAGAGGTTGGTGGCCATCAGAGTCGTGCAGGGTTATCGCACGATCTCCTACACAGCCGCCACCTTGCTGGCGGGTTCCGCACCGTTTCACCTGCTGGCGAAAATGGATGCAGAGGTCTATCAAAGCCTCTGCGACCTTCGTCAGCGGGGCGCGGATCCGCACGGCGAGGAGGCCGCTAGGGCCCGAAGCCAGGTGCGGCGACGCGCCTATAGTCGGTGGCTGGTCTGGTTATCGAAGCCAGACCAGCGGGATGATCGCGTCGCCGCGGCGGTCCGCCCAGTGTTTTATGCCTGGGTGGGCCGTTGCTGGGGTACGCCCACCTACCGCCTGACACAGGTACTGACCGGACACGGTTGCTTCGGTCGGTATCTGCATCGGATAGGGCGGGAGGCGACGGCTGCGTTCCATCATTGCAGGGGAAGGGAGGACACCGCGCAGCACACGTTGGAGTTTTGTCCGGCGTGGGCAGCTCAGCGCGGTGTCCTCGTTGGAGTAGTTGGAGCTGACCTCTCGCTGCCGGCCGTCATACGTGCAATGGTCGGCAGCGAGGAGGCGTGGGCGGCCATGGCCTTGTTTTGTGAAGAGGTCATGGCCGCCAAGGAGGACGCCGAAAGGGCGCGTGAGGAGGTGGGGGGCAGGCGGCGACGCCGACCGTAAGACCCTCCACCGCTCCCCGTGACAGGGGGAGTGCGATGGGGTCGGTGATGGTGTTTGTGGTGCGAGGTGAGGGACTTTATTCCCTCATTCCCCCTCGCACCCAGTCCATCGCCGGAACGGGGGCCCGTGGCAGGGGCCCCGTCCAGCGGGGGCGGCAGTGTTAGCCGGCCCCGCAGCCGTGGTCGCGATCGGGTGGAGGCCCGGTCGCGGCTAGTAGCAACGGCACGAGTGGGGGCGACATCGCGTGTGACCGCGCGGCGTCGCCGGGGGGCAATCAGATCAGTTTGCCCCCCATTGGGGGAGGAGGATCACTTCTCCTCCCCCGGGAAGGGCCCGTAGTAGGGCGTTGCGCCAACGGGGAGAGTCACGGTAGTATCGCTAGTTTGGTTCCCGTGACTCTCCCCAGATAAAGGGCGCAGGCGGTCACCGTGGTGTTTTAGCCGGTAAGAGTCCGGCACTACCCCGGCCTCCCCCCCAGGGAGCCGGGGTGTCCATGAGGATTTCACCACGTTAAAAAAAAAAAAAAAAAAAAGGTCTGGGATTTGCCCTCATCAGGCTCATACTTTCACATTTTTCGCATACTTCTTGAACAGATCCTGGGTTTTTCCTGGTTTCGATCACGTAGTAATGTGGTAACACCCTGAAACAGTCAATCAAACCTGGTTTCCATCAATATTTTAGAGGATAACACACGCTCGGTCTGGGTTAGGTCTAGGATTTGCCCTCATCAGGCTCATACTCTCGCATATTTCTCAAACTTGTTGGCTAGATCCTGGGCTTTTTCTGGATTGGATCACGTAGTAATGTGGTACCACACTAAAACAGTCGATTAAGCCTGGTTTCGATCAATATTTTAGAGGATAACGCATGTTAGGTCTGGGTTAGGTCTAGGATTTGCCCTCATCAGGCTCATTCTTTCGCGTATTTCTCATACTTGTTGGCCAGATCCTAGGCTTCCACTGGTTTGGATCACGTAGTAATGTGGTACCACACTGAAAGAGTCAATTAAACCTGGTCTTGATAAATATTTTAGAGGATAACACGTGTTAGGTCTGGGTTAGGTCTAGGATTTGCCCTCATCAGCCTCATACTTTCGCATATTTCTCATACTTGTTGGCTAGATCCTGGACTTTTTCTGGATTGGATCATGTAGTAATGTGGTACCACACTGAAACTGTCATTTAAACGTGGTTTCCGTCAATATTTTAGAGGATAACGCATGTTAGGTCTAGCTTAGGCCAGGGATTTGCCCTCATCAGGGTCATACTTTCGTATTGCTCACATACTTCTTGAACAGGTCCTGGCTTTTTTCTGGTTTCGATAACGGAGTAATGTGGTACCACACTGAGACAGCCCAGTAAACCTGGTTTCGATCAATATTTTAGTGGATAATGCATCTTACGTCTAGGTTAGGTCTGGGATTTGCTCTCACCAGGGTCATACTTTCGCAGTTGTAACATACATGTCGACCTGATCGAGGGTTTTTTCTGCTTTGGATCACGTAGTAAAGTGGTACCACACTGAAACAGTCCATTAAATCTGGTTTCGATCAATATTATTGAGGATAACACATGTTAGGTCTAGGATAGGCCTGGGATTTGCCCTCATCAGTCTCATACTTTCGCATTCTTCACATACTTGTTGGACAGATCCAGGGTTTTTTTTGGTTTGGATCACGTAGTAATTTGGTACCACACTGAAACTGACAATTAAACCTGGTTTCCGTCAATATTTTACAAGATAACACATGTTAGGTCTAGGTTAGGCCTGGGATTTTCCCTCATCAGACTCATACTTTCGCATTCCTCACATACTTGAACAGATCCCTGGCTTTTTCTGATTTGGATCACGTATTAATGTGGTCCCACACTGAAACTGTCAATTAAACCTGGTTTCCGGCAATATTTTAGAGGATTACACATGTTTGGTCTAGGTTAGTTCTAGGATTTGCCCTCCGCTGACTCATACTTTCGCATTCTTCACACACTTCTTGAACAGATTCTGGGTTTTTTCTGGTTTCGATCACGTAGTAATGTGGTACCACACTGAAACAGATCATTAAACCCTGTTTCGATTAATATTTTAGTGGCTAACACATGTTAGGTCAAGGTTAGGTCTGGGACTTGCCCTCATCAGAGTCATACTTTCGCAGTTTTAACATACATGTTGACCTGATCCAGGGTTTTTTCTGCTTTGGGTCACGTAGTAATGTGGTACCACACTGAAACTGTCAATCAAACCTGGTTTCCGTCAATATTTTAGAGGATAACACATGTTAGGTCTAGGTTAGGTCTAGGATTAGCCCTCATCAGTCTCATACTTTCGCATTCTTCACATCCTTCTTGAACAGATCCTGGGTTTTTTCTGGTTTCGATAACGGAGTAATGTGGTAGCACACTGAAACAGTCGTTTATACCTGGTTTCGATCAATATTATTGAGGATAACGCATGTTAGGTCTAGGATAGGCCTGGGATTTGTCCTCATCAGTCTCATACTTTCGCATTCTTCACATACTTGTTGGACAGATCCTGGGTTTTTTCTGGTTTGGATCACGTAGTAATTTGGTACCACACAGAAACTGACAATTAAACCTGGTTTCCGTCAATATTTTACAGGATAACACATGTTAGGTTTAGGTTAGGTCTAGGATTTGCCCTCATCAGTCTCATACTTTCGCATTCTTCACATACTTCTTGAACAGATTCTGGGTTTTTTCTGGTTTCGATCACGTAGTAATGTGGTACCACACTGAAACAGTCGATTAAACCTGGTTTCGATTAATATTTTAGTGGATAACATATGTTAGGTCTAGGTTAGGTCTGGGATTTGCCCTCATCAGGGTCACCCATTCGCAGTTTTAACATACATGTCGACATGATCGAGGGTTTTTTCTGCTTTGGATCACGTAGTAAAGTGGTACCACACTGAAACAGTCCATTAAACCTGGTTTCGATCAATATTTTATAGGATAACGCAAGCTAGGTCTGGGATAGGTCTGGGATTTGCCCTCATCAGGGTCATATTTTCGTATTTTTCACATACTTGTTGAACAGATCCTCGGATTTTTTCTGGTTTGGATGACATGGTAATGTGGTATCACACTGATACAGTGCATGAAACCTGGTTTCGATCAATATATTAGAGGATAACGCATGTTAGGTCTAGGCTAGGCCTGGGATTTGCCCCCATCAGACTCATACTTTTGCATTCTTCACATACTTGCTGAACAGATCCTGGGATTTTTCTAGTTTGGATCACGTAGTAATGTGGTACCACAAAGAAAGAGTCGATTAAACCTGGTATCGATCAATATTTTTGAGGATAACGCATGTTAGCTCTCGGTTTGGTCTAGGATTTGCCCTCATCAGGCTCATACCTTCGCATATTTCTCATACTTGTTGAACAGATCGATGGTTTTTTCTGCTTTGGATCACGTCGTAAAGTGGTACCACACTGATACAGTCAATTAAACCTGGTTTCGATCAATATTTTATAGGATAACGCAAGGTAGGTCTGGGACAGGTCTGGGATTTGCACTCATCAGGGTCATATTTTCGCGTTTTTCACATAGTTGTTGAACAGATCCCTGACTATTTCTGGTTTGGATCACGTACTAATGTGGTACCACACTGAAACAGTCCATTAAACCTGGTATCGATCAATATTTTAAAGGATAACGCATGTTAGGTCTAGGTTAGGCCAGGGATTTTCCCTCATCAGACTCATACTTTCGCATTCTTCACATACTTGTTGGCCAAATCCGGGCTTTTTCTGGTTTGGATCACGTGGTAATGTGGTATCACTCTGATACAGTCTATGAAACCTGGTTTTGATAAATATTTCAGAGGATAACGCATGTTAGGTCCAGGTTGGGCCTGGGATTTGCCCTCATCAGACTCATACTTTCGCATAGTTCTTATACTTGTTGGCTAGATCCTGGGCTTTTTCTGGATTGCATCACGTAGTAATGTGGTACCACACTGAAACTGTCAATTAAACCTGGTTTCCGTCAATATTTTAGAGGATTACACATGTTAGGTCTAGGTTAGGTCTAGGTTTTGCCCTCACCAGACTCATACTTTCGCATTCTTCACATACTTGTTGAACAGATGCTGGGTTTCTTCTGATTTGGATCACGTAGTAATGTGGTACCACACTGAAACAGTCAATTAAACCTGGTTTCGATCAATATTTTTGAGGATAACGCATGTTAGGTCTAGGTTAGGCCTGGGATTTTCCCTCATCACGGTTATACTTTCGCGTTTTTCGCATACATATTGACCTGATCGAGGGTTTTTTCTGCTTTGGTTCACGTAGTAAAGTGGTACCACACTGAAACAATCAATTAAACCTGGTTTCGACCAATATTTTGGAGGATAACGCAAGTTAGGTCTGGGATAGGTCCGGGATTTGCCCTCATCAGGCTCATACTTTCGCATTTTTCGCATACTTGTTGGCCAGATCCCGGGTTTTTTCTGGTTTCGATCACGTAATAATGTGGTACCACACTGAAACAGATCATTAAACCTGGTTTCGATTAATATTTTAGTGGATAACGCATATTATGTCTGGGCTAGGTCTAGGATTTGCCTTCATCAGGCTCATACTTTCGCATATTTCTCATACTTGTTGGATAGATCCTGGGCCTTTTCTGGATTGGATGACGTAGTAATGTGGTACCATACTGAAACCGTCAATCAAACCTGGTTTCCGTCAATATTATAGAGGATTACACATGTTAGGTCTAGGTTAGGTCTAGGATTTGCTCTCAGCAGTCTCATACTTTCGCATTCTTCACACACTTCTTGAACAGATTATAGGTTTTTTCTGGTTTCGATCACGTAGTAATGTGGTACCACACTGAAACAGATCATTAAACCTTGTTTCGATTAATATTTTAGTGGTTAACACATGTTAGGTCTAGGTTAGGTCTGGGATTTGCCCTCATCAGGGTCATATTTTCGCATTTTTCACATACTTGTTGAACAGATCCTGGGATTTTTTCTGGTTTGGATCACGTGGTAATATGGTATCACACTGATACAGTGCATGAAACCTGGCTTCGATCAATATTTTAGGCGATTACTCATGTTAGGTCTAGGTTAAGCCTGGGATTTGCCCTCATCAGACTCATACTTTCGCATTCTTCACATACTTGTTGAACATATCCTTGTTTTTTTCTGCTTTCAATCACGTAGTAATGTGGTACCACACTGAAACAGATCATTAAACCTGGTTTCGATTAATATTTTAGTGGATAACATATGTTAGGTCTAGGTTAGGTCTGGGATTTGCCCTCATCAGGGTCATACATTCGCAGTTTTAACATACATGTCGACATGATCGAGGGTTCTTTCTGCTTTGGATCACGTAGTAAAGTGGTACCACACTGAAACAGTCCATTAAACCTGGTTTCGATCAATATTTTATAGGATAACGCAAGCTTGGTCTGGGATAGGTCTGGGATTTGCCCTCATCAGGGTCATATTTTCGCAATTTTCACATACTTGTTGAACAGATCCTGGGATTTTTTCTGGTGTGGATGACATGGTAATGTGGTATCACACTGATACAGTGCATGAAACCTGGTTTCGATCAATATTTTAGAGGATAACGCATGTTAGGTCTAGGCTAGGCCTGGGATTTGCCCCCATCAGACTCATACTTTTGCATTCTTCACATACTTGCTGAACAGATCCTGGGATTTTTCTAGTTTGGATCACGTAGTAATGTGGTACCACACAGAAAGAGTCGATTAAACCTAGTATCGATCAATATTTTTGAGGATAACGCATGTTAGCTCTCGGTTTGGTCTAGGATTTGCCCTCATCAGGCTCATACCTTCGCATATTTCTCATACTTGTTGAACAGATCGATGGTTTTTTCTGCTTTGGATCACGTCGTAAAGTGGTACCACACTGATACAGTCAATTAAACATGGTTTCGATCAATATTTTATAGGATAACGCAAGGTAGGTCTGGGACAGGTCTGGGATTTGCACTCATCAGGGTCTTATTTTCGCGTTTTTCACATAGTTGTTGAACAGATCCTGGGTTTTTTCTGGTTTCGATCACGTAGTTATGTGGTACCACAATGAAACAGATCATTAAACCCAGTTTCGATCAATATTTTAGAGTATAACGCATGTTATGTCTGGGCTAGGTCTAGGATTTGCCCTCATCAGGCTCATACCTTCGCATATTTCTCATACTTGTTGGCTAGATCCTGGGCTTTTTCTGGATTGCATCACGTAGTAATGTGGTACCACACTGAAACAGTCGATTAAACCTGGTTTCGATCAATATTTTAGAGGATAACGCATGTTAGGTCTAGGCTAGGCCTGGGATTTGCCCCCATCAGACTCATACTTTTGCATTCTTCACATACTTGCTGAACAGATCCTGGGATTTTTCTAGTTTGGATCACGTAGTAATGTGTTACCACACTGAAACTGTCAATTAAACCTGGTTTCCGTCAATATTTTAGAGGATTACACATGTTAGGTCTAGGATTTGCCCTCATCAGTCTCATACTTTCGCATTCTTCACATACTTCTTGAACAGATTCTGGGTTTTTTCTGGTTTCGATCACGTAGTTATGTGGTACCACACTGAAACAGATCATTAAACCCAGTTTCGATCAATATTTTAGAGTATAACGCATGTTATGTCTGGGTTAGGTCTAGGATTTGCCCTCATCAGGCTCATACTTTCGCGTATTTCTCATACTTGTTGGCTAGATCCTGGGCTTTTTCTGGATTGGATCATGTAGTAATGTGGTACCACACTGAAACTGTCAATTAAACCTGGTTTCCGTCAATATTTTAGAGGATTACACTTGTTAGGTCTAGGATTTGCCCTCATCAGTCTCATACTTTCGCATTCTTCACATACTTCTTGAACAGATTCTGGGTTTTCCGTGGTTTCGATCACGTGCTAATGTGGTACCACACTGAAACAGATCATTAAACCTGGTTTCGATTAATATTTTATAGGATAACGCAAGCTTGGTCTGGGATAGGTCTAGGATTTGCCCTCATCAGGCTCATACTTTCGCATATTTCTCATACTTGTTGGCTAGATCCTGTGCTTTTTCTGGATTGGATCACGTAGTAATGTGGTACCACACTAAAACAGTCGATTAAGCCTGGTTTCGATCAATATTTTAGAGGATAACGCATGTTAGGTCTGGGTTAGGTCTAGGATTTGCCCTCATCAGGCTCATTCTTTCGCGTATTTCTCATACTTGTTGGCCAGATCCTAGGCTTCCACAGGTTTGGATCACGTAGTAATGTGGTACCACACTGAAAGACTCAATTAAACCTGGTCTTGATAAATATTTTAGAGGATAACACGTGTTAGGTCTGGGTTAGGTCTAGGATTTGCCCTCATCAGGCTCATACTTTCGCATATTTCTCATACTTGTTGGCTAGATCCTGGGCTTTTTCTGGATTGGATCATGTAGTAATGTGGTACCACACTGAAACTGTCATTTAAACGTGGTTTCCGTCAATATTTTAGAGGATAACGCATGTTAGGTCTAGCTTAGGCCAGGGATTTGCCCTCATCAGTCTCATACTTTCGCATTCTTCACATACTTCTTGAACAGATCCTGGGTTTTTTCTGGTTTGGATCACGTAGTAATGTGGTACCACACTGAAACAGTCCATTAAACCTGATTTCGATAAATATTTTAGAGGATAACGCGTGTTAGGTCTGGGTCAGGTCTAGGATTTGTCCTCATCAGACTCGTACTTTCGCATTCTTCACATACTTGTTGAACAGATCCTGGGTATCTTCTGGTTTGGATCACGTAGTAATGTGGTACCACACTGAAACAGTCAATTAAACCTGGTATTGATAAATATTTTAGAGGATAACGCGTGTTAGGTCTGGGTTAGGTCTAGGATTTGCCCTCATCAGGCTCATTCTTTCGCATATTTCTCATACTTGTTGGCCAGAACCTAGGCTTCCACTGGTTTGGATCACGTAGTAATGTGGTAACACACTGAAACAGTCAATTAAACCTGGTTTCGATCAATATTTTTGAGGATAACGCATGTTAGGTCTAGGTTAGGCCTGAGATTTTCCCTCATCAGACTCATACTTTCGCATTCTTCACATACTTGTTGAACAGATCCTGGGTATCTTCTGGTTTGGATCACGTAGTAATGTGGTACCACACTGAAACTGTCAATTAAACCTGGTTTCGATCAATATTTTAGTGGATAACGCAAGTTAGGTCTGGGATAGGTCTGGGATTTGCCCTCATCAGGGTCATATTTTCGTATTTTTCACACACTTGTGGAACAGATCCTGGGATTTTTTCTGGTTTGGATCACGTAGTAATGTGGTACCACCCTGAGACAGTCAATTAAACCTGGTCTTGATAAATATTTTAGAGGATAACGCGTGTTAGGTCTGGGTTAGGTCCAGGATTTGCCCTCATCAGGCTCATTCTTTCGCATATTTCTCATACTTGTTGGCCAGATCCTTGGCATCCACTGGTTTGGATCACGTAGTAATGTGGTACCACACTGAAACAGTCCATTCAACCTAGTTTCGGTCAATATTTTAGAGAATAATTCATGTTAGGTCTAGGTGTGGTCTGGGATTTGCTCTCATCAGGCTCGTACTTTCGCATTCTTCACATACTTGTTGAACAGATCCGGGGTTTTTTTCTGGTTTGGATCACGTAGTAATGTGGTACCACACTGAAACAGTCGATTAAACCTGGCTTCGATCAATATTTTTGAGGATAACGCATGTTAGGTCTAGGTTAGGTCTGGGATTTTCTCTCATCAGACTCATACTTTCGCATTCTTCCCATACTTGTTGAACAGATCCTGGGTTTCTTCTGGTTTGGATCACGTAGTATTGTGGTACCACACTGAAACAGTCGATTAAACCTGGTTTCGATCAATATTTTTGAGGATAACGCATGTTAGGTCTAGGTTAGGCCTGGGATTTGCCCTCATCAGACTCATCCTTTTGCATTCTTCACATACTTGTTGAACAGCTCCTGGGTTTTTTCTAGTTTGGATCACGTAGTAATGTGGTACCACACAGAAACAGTCGATTAAACCTGGTATCGATCAATATTTTAGCGGATAACACATGTTAGGTCTAGGTTAGGTCTGGGATTTGCCCTCATCAGGGTCATACTTTCGCAGTTTTAACATACATGTTGTCCTGATCGATGGTTTTTTCTGCTGTGGATCACGTCGTAAAGTGGTACCACACTGAGACAGTCAATTGAACCTGGTTTCGATCAATATTTTATAGGATAACGCAAGTTAGGTCTGGGACAGTCTGGGATTTGCACTCATCTGGGTCATATTTTCGCGTTTTTCACATACCTGTTGAACAGATCCCTGACTTTTTTTGGTTTGGATCACGTAGTAATGTGGTACCACACTGAAACAGTCCATTAAACCTGGTTTTGATCAATATTTTAGAGAATAATTCATGTTAGGTCTAGGTTAGGTCTCACATTTGCTCTCATCGGGCTCGTACTTTCGCATATTTCTCATACTAGATGGCCAGATTCTGGGCTTTTTCTGGTTTGGATCACGTAGTAATGTGGTACCACACTGAAACAGTCCATTAAACCTGGTTTCGATCAATATTTTAGAGGATAGCGCATGTTATGTCTAGGTTAGGCCTGGGATTTGCCCACATCAGACTCATACTTTCGCGATTTTCACATACTTGTTGAACAGATCCTGGGTTTTTTTCTGGTTTGGATCACATAGTAATGTGGTACCACACTGAAACAGTCGATTAAACCTGGTTTCGATCAATATTTTTGAGGATAACGCATTATAGATATATGTTAGGCCTGGGATTTGCCCATATCAGGGTCATACTTTCACATTTTTCGCATACTTGTTGGCCAGATCCCGGGCATTTTCTGGTTTGGATCACGTGGTAATGTGGTATCACACTGAAACTGTCAATTAAACCAGGTTTCCGTGAATATTTTAAAGGATAACACATGTTAGGTCTGGGATGGGTCCGGGATTTGCCCTCATCAGGCTCATACTTTCGAGTTTGACACATACTTGTTGAACAGATACTTGGTTTTTTCTGGTTTGGATCACGTAGTAATGTGGTACCACACTGAAACAGTCGATTAAACCTGGTCTTGATAAATATTTTAGAGGATAACGCGTGTTGGGTCTGGGTCAGGTCTAGGAGTTGCCCTCATCAGGCTCATACATTCGCATATTTCTCATACTTGTTGGCTAGATCCTGGGCTTTTTCTGGTTTGGATCACGTAGTAATGTGGTACTACACTGAAACAGTCAATTAAACCTGGTCTTGATAAATATTTTAGAGGATAACGCGTGTTAGGTCTGGGTTAGGTTCAGGATTTGCCCTCATCAGGCTCATTCTTTCGCATATTTCTCATACTTGTTGGCCAGATCCTAGGCTTCCACTGGTTTGGATCACGTAGTAATGTGGTACCACACTGAAAGCGTCAATTAAACCTGGTCTTGATAAATATTTTAGAGGATAACGCGTGTTGGGTCAGGGTTAGGTCTAGGATTTGCCCTCATCAGGCTCATACTTTCACATATTTCTCATACTTGTAGGCTAGATCCTGGGCTTTTTCTGGTTCGGATCACGTAGTAATGTGGTACCACACTGAAACCGTCAATTAATCCTGGTTACGATCAATATTTTAGAGGACAACGCACGTTAGGACTAGGTTAGGCCAGGAATTTTCCCTCATCAGACTCATACTTTCGCATTCTTCACATACTTCTTGAACAGATCCTGGGTTTTTTCTGGTTTGGATCACGTAGTAACGTGGTACCACACTGAAACAGTCCATTAAACCTGATTTCGATCAATATTTTAGAGGATAACGCACGTTAGGTCTGGGTTAGGTCTAGGATTTGCCCTCATTAGGCTCATACTTTCGCGTTTTTCACATACGTGTTGAAGAGATCCTGGACTTTTTCTGGTTTGGATCACGCAGTAATGTGGTACCACACTGAAACCGTCAATTAATCCTGGTTTCGATCAATATTTTAGAGGATAACGCAAGTTAGGTCTGGGATAGGTCTGGGATTTGCCCTCATCAGGGACATATTTTCGTATTTTTCACATACTTGTTGAACAGATCCTGGGATTTTTTCTGGTTTGGATCACGTAGTAATGTGGTACCACACTGAAACAGTCAATTAAACCTGGTCTTGATAAATATTTTAGAGGATAACGCGTGTTAGGTCTGGGTTAGGTCCAGGATTTGCCCTCATCAGGCTCATTCTTTCGCATATTTCTCATACTTGTTGGCCAAATCCTAGGCTTCCACTGGTTTGGATCACGTAGTAATGTGGTAACACACTGAAACAGTCAATTAAACCTGGTTTCGATCAATATTTTAGAGGATAACGCAAGTTAGGTCTGGGATAGGTCTGGGATTTGCCCTCATCAGGCTCATTCTTTCGCATATTTCTCATACTTGTTGGCCAAATCCTAGGCTTCCACTGGTTTGGATCACGTAGTAATGTGGTACCACACTGAAAGAGTCAATTAAACCTGTTCTTGATAAATATTTTAGAGGATAACGCGTGTTGGGTCTGGGTTAGGTCTAGGATTTGCCCTCATCAGGCTCGTACTTTCGCATTCTTCACATTCTTGTTGGCCAAATCCTAGGCTTCCACTGGTTTGGATCACGTAGTAATGTGGTACCACACTGAAACAGTCAATTAAACCTGGTTTCGATCAATATTTTAGAGGATAACGCAAGTTAGGTCTGGGATAGGTCTGGGATTTGCCCTCATCAGGGACATATTTTCGTATTTTTCACATACTTGTTGAACAGATCCTGGGATTTTTTCTGGTTTGGATCACGTAGTAATGTGGTACCACACTGAAACAGTCAATTAAACCTGGTCTTGATAAATATTTTAGAGGATAACGCGTGTTAGGTCTGGGTTAGGTCCAGGATTTGCCCTCATCAGGCTCATTCTTTCGCATATTTCTCATACTTGTTGGCCAAATCCTAGGCTTCCACTGGTTTGGATCACGTAGTAATGTGGTACCACACTGAAACAGTCAATTAAACCTGGTCTTGATAAATATTTTAGAGGATAACGCGTGTTAGGTCTGGGTTAGGTCCAGGACTTGCCCTCATCAGGCTCGTACTTTCGCATTCTTCACATACTTGTTGGCCAAATCCTAGGCTTCCACTGGTTTGGATCACGTAGTAATGTGGTAACACACTGAAACAGTCAATTAAACCTGGTTTCGATCAATATTTTAGAGGATAACGCAAGTTAGGTCTGGGATAGGTCTGGGATTTGCCCTCATCAGGCTCATTCTTTCGCATATTTCTCATACTTGTTGGCCAAATCCTAGGCTTCCACTGGTTTGGATCACGTAGTAATGTGGTACCACACTGAAACAGTCAATTAAACCTGGTCTTGATAAATATTTTAGAGGATAACGCGTGTTAGGTCTGGGTTAGGTCCAGGATTTGCCCTCATCAGGCTCATTCTTTCGCATATTTCTCATACTTGTTGGCCAAATCCTAGGCTTCCACTGGTTTGGATCACGTAGTAATGTGGTACCACACTGAAACAGTCAATTAAACCTGGTTTCGATCAATATTTTAGAGGATAACGCAAGTTAGGTCTGGGATAGGTCTGGGATTTGCCCTCATCAGGGACATATTTTCGTATTTTTCACATACTTGTTGAACAGATCCTGGGATTTTTTCTGGTTTGGATCACGTAGTAATGTGGTACCACACTGAAACAGTCAATTAAACCTGGTTTCGATCAATATTTTAGAGGATAACGCAAGTTAGGTCTGGGATAGGTCTGGGATTTGCCCTCATCAGGGACATATTTTCGTATTTTTCACATACTTGTTGAACAGATCCTGGGATTTTTTCTGGTTTGGATCACGTAGTAATGTGGTACCACACTGAAACAGTCAATTAAACCTGGTCTTGATAAATATTTTAGAGGATAACGCGTGTTAGGTCTGGGTTAGGTCCAGGATTTGCCCTCATCAGGCTCATTCTTTCGCATATTTCTCATACTTGTTGGCCAAATCCTAGGCTTCCACTGGTTTGGATCACGTAGTAATGTGGTACCACACTGAAACAGTCAATTAAACCTGGTCTTGATAAATATTTTAGAGGATAACGCGTGTTAGGTCTGGGTTAGGTCCAGGACTTGCCCTCATCAGGCTCGTACTTTCGCATTCTTCACATACTTGTTGGCCAAATCCTAGGCTTCCACTGGTTTGGATCACGTAGTAATGTGGTACCACACTGAAAGAGTCAATTAAACCTGGTCTTGATAAATATTTTAGAGGATAACGCGTGTTGGGTCTGGGTTAGGTCTAGGATTTGCCCTCATCAGGCTCGTACTTTCGCATTCTTCACATACTTGTTGAACAGATCCGGGGTTTTTTCTGGTTTGGATCACGTAGTAATGTGGTACCACACTGAAACAGTCGATTAAACCTGGTTTCGATCAATATTTTTGAGGATAACGCATGTTAGGTCTAGGTTAGGCCTGGGATTTTCCCTCATCAGACTCATACTTTCGCATTCTTCACATACTTGTTGAACAGATCCTGGGTATCTTCTGGTTTGGATCACGTAGTAATGTGGTAACACACTGAAACAGTCAATTAAACCTGGTTTCGATCAATATTTTAGAGGATAACGCTAGTTAGGTCTGGGATAGGTCTGGGATTTGCCCTCATCAGGGGCATATTTTCGTATTTTTCACATACTTGTTGAACAGATCCTGGGATTTTTTCTGGTTTGGATCACGTAGTAATGTGGTACCACACTGAAACAGTCAATTAAACCTGGTCTTGATAAATATTTTAGAGGATAACGCGTGTTAGGTCTGGGTTAGGTCCAGGATTTGCCCTCATCAGGCTCATTCTTTCGCATATTTCTCATACTTGTTGGCCAAATCCTAGGCTTCCACTGGTTTGGATCACGTAGTAATGTGGTACCACACTGAAAGAGACAATTAAACCTGGTCTTGATAAATATTTTAGAGGATAACGCGTGTTGGGTCTGGGTTAGGTCTAGGATTTGCCCTCATCAGGCTCGTACTTTCGCGTTTTTCACATACTTGTTGAAGAGATCCTGGACTTTTTCTGGTTTGGATCACGTAGTAATGTGGTACCACACTGAAACCGTCAATTAATCCTGGTTTCGATCAATATTTTATAAGATAACGCACGTTAGGTCTGGGATAGGTCTGGGATTTGCCCTCATCAGGGTCATATTTTCGCGTTTTTCACATACTTGATTACCAGAGTCTGAGCTTTTTCTGGTTTGGGTCACGTAGTAATGTGGTACCACACTGAAACAGTCGATTAAACCTGGTTTCGATCAATATTTTTGAGGATAACGCATGTTAGGTCTAGGTTAGGCCTGGGATTTTCCCTCATCAGACTCATACTTTCGCATTCTTCACATACTTGTTGAACAGATCCTGGGTATCTTCTGGTTTGGATCACGTAGTAATGTGGTAACACACTGAAACAGTCAATTTAACCTGGTTTCGATCAATATTTTAGAGGATAACGCAAGTTAGGTCTGGGATAGGTCTGGGATTTGCCCTCATCAGGGACATATTTTCGTATTTTTCACATACTTGTTGAACAGATCCTGGGATTTTTTCTGGTTTGGATCAGGTAGTAATGTGGTACCACACTGAAACAGTCAATTAAACCTGGTCTTGATAAATATTTTAGAGGATAATGCGTGTTGGGTCTGTGTTAGGTCTAGGATTTGCCCCCATCAGACTCATACTTTTGCATTCTTCACATACTTGTTGAGCAGCTCCTGGGTTTTTTCTAGTTTGGATCACGTAGTAATGTGGTACCACACAGAAACAATCGATTAAACCTCGTATCGATCAATATTATTGAGGATAACGCATGTTGGGTCTCGGTTTGGTCTAGGATTTGCCCTCATCTGGGGCATACTCAGGCATGTTACTCAAACATGTTGGTAGATTCTGGGCTTCCACTGGTTTGGATCAGGTAGTAAAGTGGTACCACACTAAAACTGTCCATTAAAACTGGATTCGATCAATATTTTATAGGGTAACGCACGTTAGGACTAGGTTAGGCCAGGAATTTTCCCTCATCAGACTCATACTTTCGCATTCTTCACATACTTGTTGAACAGATCCGGGGTTTTTTCTGGTTTGGATCACGTAGTAATGTGGTACCACACTGAAACAGTCGATTAAACCTGGTTTCGATCAATATTTTTGAGGATAACGCATGTTAGGTCTAGGTTAGGCCTGGGATTTTCCCTCATCAGACTCATACTTTCGCATTCTTCACTTACTTGTTGAACAGATCCTGGGTATCTTCTGGTTTGGATCACGTAGTAATGTGGTAACACACTGAAACAGTCAATTAAACCTGGTTTCGATCAATATTTTAGAGGATAACGCAAGTTAGGTCTGGGATAGGTCTGGGATTTGCCCTCATGAGGGTCATATTTTCGTATTTTTCACATACTTGTTGAACAGATCCTGGGATTTTTTCTGGTTTGGATCACGTAGTAATGTGGTACCACATTGAAACAGTCAATTAAACCTGGTCTTGATAAATATTTTAGAGGATAACGCGTGTTAGGTCTGGGTTAGGTCCAGGATTTGCCCTCATCAGGCTCATTCTTTCGCATATTTCTCATACTTGTTGGCCAAATCCTAGGCTTCCACTGGTTTGGATCACGTAGTAATGTGGTACCACACTGAAAGTGTCAATTAAACCTGGTCTTGATAAATATTTTAGAGGATAGCGCGTGTTGGGTCTGGGTTAGGTCTAGGATTTGCCCTCATCAGGCTCATACTTTCGCATATTTCTCATACTTGTTGGCTAGATCCTGGGCTTTTTCTGGTTTGGATCACGTAGTAATGTGGTACCACACTGAAACCGTCAATTAATCCTGGTTACGATCAATATTTTAGAGGACAACGCACGTTAGGACTAGGTTAGCCCAGGAATTTTCCCTCATCAGACTCATACTTTCGCATTCTTCACATACTTCTTGAACAGATCCTGGGTTTTTTCTGGTTTGGATCACGTAGTAACGTGGTACCACACTGAAACAGTCCATTAAACCTGATTTCGATCAATATTTTAGAGGATAACGAACGTTAGGTCTGGGTTAGGTCTAGGATTTGCCCTCATCAGGCTCATACTTTCGCGTTTTTCACATACTTGTTGAAGAGATCCTGGACTTTTTCTGGTTTGGATCACGTAGTAATGTGGTACCACACTGAAACCGTCAATTAATCCTGGTATCGATCAATATTTTATAAGATAACGCACGTTAGGTCTGGGATAGGTCTGGGATTTGCCCCCATCAGGGTCATATTTTCGCGTTTTTCACATACTTGATTACCAGAGTCTGGGCTTTTTCTGGTTTGGGTCACGTAGTAATGTGGTACCACACTGAAACAGTCCATTAAACCTTGTGTCGAACAATATTTTTGAGGACAACTTATGTTAGGTCTAGGTTAGGCCTGGGATTTGCCCCCATCAGACTCATACTTTTGCATTCTTCACATACTTGTTGAACAGCTCCTGGGTTTTTTCTAGTTTGGATCACGTATTAATGTGGTACCACACAGAAACAATCGATTAAACCTCGTATCGATCAATATTATTGAGGATAACGCATGTTGGGTCTCGGTTTGGTCTAGGATTTGCCCTCATCTGGGTCATACTCAGGCATGTTACTCAAACTTGTTGGCCAGATTCTGGGCTTCCACTGGTTTGGATCACGTAGTAAAGTGGTACCACACTAAAACCGTCCATTAAAACTGGATTCGATCAATATTTTATAGGGTAACGCAAGTTATGTCTGGGATAGGACTGGGATTTGCCCTCATCAGGCTCGTACTTTCGCATTCTTCACATACTTGATTACCAGAGTCTGGGCTTTTTCTGGTTTGGGTCACGTAGTAATGTGGTACCACACTGAAACAGTCCATTAAACCTTGTGTCGAACAATATTTTTGAGGATAACGCATGTTAGGTCTAGGTTAGGCCTGGGATTTTCCCTCATCAGACTCATACTTTCGCATTCTTCACATACTTGTTGAACAGATCCTGGGTATCTTCTGGTTTGGATCACGTAGTAATGTGGTAACACACTGAAACAGTCGATTAAACCTGGTTTCGATCAATATTTTTGAGGATAACGCATGTTAGGACTAGGTTAGGCCAGGAATTTTCCCTCATCAGACTCATACTTTCGCATTCTTCACATACTTCTTGAACAGATCCTGGGTTTTTTCTGGTTTGGATCACGTAGTAACGTGGTACCACATTGAAACAGTCCATTAAACCAGATTTCGATCAATATTTTAGAGGATAACGCACGTTAGGTCTGGGTTAGGTCTAGGATTTGCCCTCATCAGGCTCATACTTTCGCGTTTTTCACATACTTGTTGAAGAGATCCTGGACTTTTTCTGGTTTGGATCACGTAGTAATGTGGTACCACACTGAAACCGTCAATTAATCCTGGTTTCGATCAATATTTTATAAGATAACGCACGTTAGGTCTGAGATAGGTCTGGGATTTGCCCTCATCAGGGTCATATTTTCGCGTTTTTCACATACTTGATTACCAGAGTCTGGGCTTTTTCTGGTTTGGGTCACGTAGTAATGTGGTACCACACTGAACAGTCCATTAAACCTTGTTTCGAACAATATTTTTGAGGATAACGCATGTTATGTCTGGGCTAGGTCTAGGATTTGCCCTCATCAGGCTCATACTTTCGCATATTTCTTATACTTGTTGGCTAGATCCTGGGCTTTTTCTGGATTGGATCACGTAGTAATGTGGTACCACCCTGAGACAGTCAATTAAGCCTGGTCTTGATAAATATTTTGGAGGATAACGCGTGTTAGGTCTGGGTTAGGTCCAGGATTTGCCCTCATCAGGCTCATTCTTTCGCATATTTCTCATACTTGTTGGCCAGATCCTTGGCATCCACTGGTTTGGATCACGTAGTAATGTGGTACCACATTGAAAGAGTCAATTAATCCTGGTTACGATCAATATTTTAGAGGACAACGCACGTTAGGACTAGGTTAGGCCAGGAATTTTCCCTCATCAGACTCATACTTTCACATTCTTCACATACTTGTTGAAGAAATCCTGGGCTTCTTCTGGATTGGATCACGTAGTAATGTGGTACCACACTGAAACAGTCCATTCAACCTAGTTTCGATCAATATTTTAGAGAATAATTCATGTTAGGTCTAGGTGTGGTCTGGGATTTGCTCTCATCAGGCTCGTACTTTCGCATTCTTCACATACTTGCTGAACAGATCCGGGGTTTTTTTCTGGTTTGGATCACGTAGTAATGTGGTACCACACTGAAACAGTCGATTAAACCTGGTTTCGATCAATATTTTTGAGGATAACGCATGTTAGGTCTAGGTTAGGCCTGGGATTTTCTCTCATCAGACTCATACTTTCGCATTCTTCCCATACTTGTTGAACAGATCCTGGGTTTCTTCTGGTTTGGATCACGTAGTATTGTGGTACCACACTGAAACAGTCAATTAAACCTGGTTTCGATCAATATTTTAGAGGATAACGCAAGTTAGGTCTGGGATAGGTCTGGGATTTGCCCTCATCAGACTCATACTTTCGCATTCTTCCCATACTTGTTGAACAGATCCTGGGTTTCTTCTGGTTTGGATCACGTAGTATTGTGGTACCACACTGAAACAGTCAATTAAACCTGGTTTCGATCAATATTTTAGTGGATAACGCAAGTTAGGTCTGGGATAGGTCTGGGATTTGCCCTCATCAGGGTCATGTTTTCGTATTTTTCACATACTTGTTGAACAGATCCTGGGATTTTTTCTGGTTTGGATCACGTAGTAATGTGGTACCACCCTGAAACAGTCAATTAAACCTTGTCTTGATAAATATTTTAGAGGATAACGCGTGTTAGGTCTGGGTTAGGTCTAGGATTTGCCCTCATCAGGCTCATACTTTCGCATATTTCTCATACTTGTTGGCTAGATCCTGGGCTTTTTCAGGATTGGATCATGTGGTAATGTGGTACCACACTGAAACTGTCATTTAAACGTGGTGTCCGTCAATATTTTAGACGATAACACATGTTAGGTCTAGGTTAGGTCTAGGATTTGCCCTCATCAGTCTCATACTTTCGCATTCTTCACATAATTCTTGAACAGATCCTGGGTTTTTTCTTGTTTCGATCACGTAGTAATGCGGTACCCAACTGGAACAGGCCATTAAACCTGGTTTCGATTAATATTTTAGAGGATAACACATGTTAAGTCTAGGTTAGGTCTGGGATTTGCCCACATCAGGGTCACACTTTCGCAGTTTTAACATACATGTAAACCTGAACGATGGTTTTTTCTGCTTTGGATCACGTCGTAAAGTGGTACCACACTGAAACAGTCAATTAAACCTGGTTTCGATCAATATTTTAGAGGATAACGCATGTTAGGTCTAGCTTAGGCCAGGGATTTGCCCTCATCAGACTCATCCTTTTGCATTCTTCACATACTTGTTGAACAGCTCCTGGGTTTTTTCTAGTTTGGATCACGTAGTAATGTGGTACCACACAGAAACAATCGATTAAACCTCGTATCGATCAATATTATTGAGGATAACGCATGTTGGGTCTCGGTTTGGTCTAGGATTTGCCCTCATCTGGGTCATACTCAGGCATGTTACTCAAACTTGTTGGCCAGATTCTGGGCTTCCACTGGTTTGGATCACGTAGTAAAGTGGTACCACACTAAAACCGTCCATTAAAACTGGATTCGATCAATATTTTATAGGGTAACGCAAGTTATGTCTGGGATAGGTCTGGGATTTGCCCTCATCAGACTCATACTTTCGCATTCTTCACATACTTGTTGAACAGATCCTGGGTATCTTCTGGTTTGGATCACGTAGTAATGTGGTAACACACTGAAACAGTCAATTAAACCTGGTTTCGATCAATATTTTAGAGGATAACGCAAGTTAGGTCTGGGATAGGTCTGGGATTTGCCCTCATCAGGGTCATATTTTCGTATTTTTCACATACTTGTTGAACAGATCCTGGGATTTTTTCTGGTTTGGATCACGTAGTAATGTGGTACCACACTGAAACAGTCAATTAAACCTGGTCTTGATAAATATTTTAGAGGATAACGCGTGTTAGGTCTGGGTTAGGTCCAGGATTTGCCCTCATCAGGCTCATACTTTCGCATATTTCTCACACTTGTTGGCTAGATCCTGGGCTTTTTCTGGTTTGGATCACGTAGTAATGTGGTACCACACTGAAACCGTCAATTAATCCTGGTTACGATCAATATTTTAGAGGACAACGCACGTTAGGACTAGGTTAGGCCAGGAATTTTCCCTCATCAGACTCATACTTTCGCATTCTTCACATACTTCTTGAACAGATCCTGGGTTTTTTCTGGTTTGGATCACGTAGTAACGTGGTACCACATTGAAACAGTCCATTAAACCAGATTTCGATCAATATTTTAGAGGATAACGCACGTTAGGTCTGGGTTAGGTCTAGGATTTGCCCTCATCAGGCTCATACTTTCGCGTTTTTCACATACTTGTTGAAGAGATCCTGGACTTTTTCTGGTTTGGATCACGTAGTAATGTGGTACCACACTGAAACCGTCAATTAATCCTGGTTTCGATCAATATTTTATAAGATAACGCACGTTAGGTCTGAGATAGGTCTGGGATTTGCCCTCATAAGGGTCATATTTTCGCGTTTTTCACATACTTGATTACCAGAGTCTGGGCTTTTTCTGGTTTGGGTCACGTAGTAATGTGGTACCACACTGAACAGTCCATTAAACCTTGTTTCGAACAATATTTTTGAGGATAACGCATGTTATGTCTGGGCTAGGTCTAGGATTTGCCCTCATCAGGCTCATACTTTCGCATATTTCTTATACTTGTTGGCTAGATCCTGGGCTTTTTCTGGATTGGATCACGTAGTAATGTGGTACCACACTAAAACAGTCGATTAAGCCTGGTTTCGATCAATATTTTAGAGGATAACGCATGTTAGGTCTGGGTTAGGTCTAGGATTTGCCCTCATCAGGCTCATTCTTTCGCGTATTTCTCATACTTGATGGCCAGATCCTAGGCTTCCACTGGTTTGGCTCACGTAGTAATGTGGTACCACACTGAAAGAGTCAATTAAACCTGGTCTTAATAAATATTTTAGAGGATAACACGTGTTAGGTCTGGGTTAGGTCTAGGATTTGCCCTCATCCGGCTCATACTTTCGCATATTTCTCATACTTGTTGGCTAGATCCTGGGCTATTTCTGGATTGGATCATGTAGTAATGTGGTACCACACTGAAACTGTCATTTAAACGTGGTTTCCGTCAATATTTTTGAGGATAACGCATGTTAGGTCTAGCTTAGGCCAGGGATTTGCCCTCATCAGTCTCATACTTTCGCATTCTTCACATACTTGTTGAACAGATCCTGGGTATCTTCTGGTTTGGATCACGTAGTAATGTGGTACCACACTGAAACTGTCAATTAAACCTGGTTTCGATCAATATTTTAGTGGATAACGCAAGTTAGGTCTGGGATAGTTCTGGGATTTGCCCTCATCAGGGTCATATTTTCGTATTTTTCACACACTTGTGGAACAGATCCTGGGATTTTTTCTGGTTTGGATCACGTAGTAATGTGGTACCACCCTGAGACAGTCAATTAAGCCAGGTCTTGATAAATATTTTGGAGGATAACGCGTGTTAGGTCTGGGTTAGGTCCAGGATTTGCCCTCATCAGGCTCATTCTTTCGCATATTTCTCATACTTGTTGGCCAGATCCTTGGCATCCACTGGTTTGAATCACGTAGAAATGTGGTACCACACTGAAACCGTCAATTAATCCTGGTTACGATCAATATTTTAGAGGACAACGCACGTTAGGACTAGGTTAGGCCAGGAATTTTCCCTCATCAGACTCATACTTTCACATTCTTCACATACTTGTTGAAGAAATCCTGGGCTTCTTCTGGATTGGATCACGTAGTAATGTGGTACCACACTGAAACAGTCCATTCAACCTAGTTTCGATCAATATTTTAGAGAATAATTCATGTTAGGTCTAGGTGTGGTCTGGGATTTGCTCTCATCAGGCTCGTACTTTCGCATTCTTCACATACTTGCTGAACAGATCCGGGGTTTTTTTCTGGTTTGGATCACGTAGTAATGTGGTACCACACTGAAACAGTCGATTAAACCTGGTTTCGATCAATATTTTTGAGGATAACGCATGTTAGGTCTAGGTTAGGCCTGGGATTTTCTCTCATCAGACTCATACTTTCGCATTCTTCCCATACTTGTTGAACAGATCCTGGGTTTCTTCTGGTTTGGATCACGTAGTATTGTGGTACCACACTGAAACAGTCAATTAAACCTGGTTTCGATCAATATTTTAGAGGATAACGCAAGTTAGGTCTGGGATAGGTCTGGGATTTGCCCTCATCAGACTCATACTTTCGCATTCTTCCCATACTTGTTGAACAGATCCTGGGTTTCTTCTGGTTTGGATCACGTAGTATTGTGGTACCACACTGAAACAGTCAATTAAACCTGGTTTCGATCAATATTTTAGTGGATAACGCAAGTTAGGTCTGGGATATGTCTGGGATTTGCCCTCATCAGGGTCATGTTTTCGTATTTTTCACATACTTGTTGAACAGATCCTGGGATTTTTTCCGGTTTGGATCACGTAGTAATGTGGTACCACCCTGAAACAGTCAATTAAACCTTGTCTTGATAAATATTTTAGAGGATAACGCGTGTTAGGTCTGGGTTAGGTCTAGGATTTGCCCTCATCAGGCTCATACTTTCGCATATTTCTCATACTTGTTGGCTAGATCCTGGGCTTTTTCAGGATTGGATCATGTGGTAATGTGGTACCACACTGAAACTGTCATTTAAACGTGGTGTCCGTCAATATTTTAGACGATAACACATGTTAGGTCTAGGTTAGGTCTATGATTTGCCCTCATCAGTCTCATACTTTCGCATTCTTCACATAATTCTTGAACAGATCCTGGGTTTTTTCTTGTTTCGATCACGTAGTAATGCGGTACCCATCTGAAACAGGCCATTAAACCTGGTTTCGATTAATATTTTAGAGGATAACACATGTTAAGTCTAGGTCAGGTCTGGGATTTGCCCTCATCAGGGTCACACTTTCGCAGTTTTAACATACATGTAAACCTGAACGATGGTTTTTTCTGCTTTGGATCACGTCGTAAAGTGGTACCACACTGAAACAGTCAATTAAACCTGGTTTCGATCAATATTTTAGAGGATAACGCATGTTAGGTCTAGCTTAGGCCAGGGATTTGCCCTCATCAGACTCATCCTTTTGCATTCTTCACATACTTGTTGAACAGCTCCTGGGTTTTTTCTAGTTTGGATCACGTAGTAATGTGGTACCACACAGAAACAGTCGACTAAACCTGGTATCGATCAATATTTTAGAGGATAACACATGTTAGGTCTACGTTAGGTCTGGGATTTGCCCTCATCAGGCTCGTACTTTCGCATATTTCTCATACTAGATGGCCAGATTCTGGGCTTTTTCTGGTTTGGATCACGTAGTAATGTGGTACCACACGGACACAGTCGATTAAACCTGGTTTCGATCAATATTTTTGAGGATGACGCATTATAGATATATGTTAGGCCTAGGATTTGCCCACATCAGGGTCATACTTTCTCATTTTTCGCATACTTGTTGGCCAGATCCTGGGCATTTTCTGGTTTGGATCACGTGGTAATGTGGTATCACACTGAAACTGTCAATCAAATCTGGTTTCCGTCAATATTTTAAAGGATAACACATGTTAGGTCTGGGATAGGTCCGGGATTTGCCCTCATCAGGCTCATACTTTCGAGTTTGTCACATACTTGTTGAACAGATACTTGGTTTTTTCTGGTTTGGATCACGTAGTAATGTGGTACCACACTGAAACAGTCGATTAAACCTGGTCTTGATAAATATTTTAGAGGATAACGCGTGTTGGGTCTGGGTCAGGTCTAGGAGTTGCCCTCATCAGGCTCATACATTCGCATATTTCTCATACTTGTTGGCTAGATCCTGGGCTTTTTCTGGTTTGGATCACGTAGTAATGTGGTACCACACTGAAACAGTCAATTAAACCTGGTCTTGATAAATATTTTAGAGGATAACGCGTGTTAGGTCTGGGTTAGGTTCAGGATTTGCCCTCATCAGGCTCATTCTTTCGCATATTTCTCATACTTGTTGGCCAGATCCTAGGCTTCCACTGGTTTGGATCACGTAGTAATGTGGTACCACACTGAAAGCGTCAATTAAACCTGGTTACGATCAATATTTCAGAGGACAACGCACGTTAGGACTAGGTTAGGCCAGGAATTTTCCCTCATCAGACTCATACTTTCGCATTCTTCACATACTTCTTGAACAGATCCTGGGTTTCTTCTGGTTTGGATCACGTGGTAATCTGGTATCACACTGAAACTGTCAATTAAACCAGGTTTCCGTGAATATTTTAAAGGATAACACATGTTAGGTCTGGGATAGGTCCGGGATTTGCCCTCATCAGGCTCATACTTTCGAGTTTGTCACATACTTGTTGAACAGATACTTGGTTTTTTCTGGTTTGGATCACGTAGTAATGTGGTACCACACTGAAACAGTCGATTAAACCTGGTCTTGATAAATATTTTAGAGGATAACGCGTGTTGGGTCTGGGTTAGGTCTAGGAGTTGCCCTCATCAGGCTCATACTTTCGCATATTTCTCATACTTGTTGGCTAGATCCTGGGCTTTTTCTGGTTTGGATCACGTAGTAATGTGGTACCACACAGAAACAGTCCATTAAACCTTGTTTCGATCAATATTTTTGAGGATAACGCATGTTGGATCTCGGTTTGGTCTAGGATTTGCCCTCATCTGGGTCATACTCAGGCATGTTACTCAAACTTGTTGGCCAGATTCTGGGCTTCCACTGGTTTGGATCACGTAGTAAAGTGGTACCACACTAAAACTGTCCATTAAAACTGGATTCGATTAATATCTTATAGGGTAATGCAAGTTATGACTGGGATAGGTCTGGGATTTGCCCTCATCAGGCTCGTATTTTCGCATTCTTCACATACTTGTTGAACAGATCCGGGGTTTTTTCTGGTTTGGATCACGTAGTAATGTGGTACCACACTGAAACAGTCGATTAAACCTTGTTTCGATCAATATTTTTGAGGATAACGCATTATAGATATATGTTAGGCCTGGGATTTGCCCATATCAGGGTCATACTTTCACATTTTTCGCATATTTGTTGGCCACATCCCGGGCATTTTATGGTTTGCATCCCGTGGTAATGTTGTATCACACTAAAACTGTCAATTAAACCTGGGTTCCGTCAATATTTTAAAGCATAACACATGTTAGGTCTGGGATAGGTCCGGGATTTGCCCTCATCAGGCTCGTACTTTCGCATATTTCTCATACTAGATGGCCAGATTCTGGGCTTTTTCTGGTTTGGATCACGTAGTAATGTGGTACCACACTGACACAGTCGATTAAATCTGGTTTCGATCAATATTTTTGAGGATAACGCATTATAGATACATGTTAGGCCTGGGATTTGCCCACATCAGGGTCATACTTTCACATTTTTCGCATACTTGTTGGCCAGATCCCGGGCATTTTCTGGTTTGGATCACGTGGTAATGTGGTATCACACTGAAACTGTCAATTAAACCAGGTTTCCGTGAATATTTTAAAGGATAACAAATGTTAGGTCTGGGATAGGTCCGGGATTTGCCCTCATCAGGCTCATACTTTCGAGTTTGTCACATACTTGTTGAACAGATACTTGGTTTTTTCTGGTTTGGATCACGTAGTAATGTGGTACCACACTGAAACAGTCGATTAAACCTGGTCTTGATAAATATTTTAGAGGATAACGCGTGTTGGGTCTGGGTTAGGTCTAGGAGTTGCCCTCATCAGGCTCATACTTTCGCATATTTCTCATACTTGTTGACTAGATCCTGGGCTTTTTCTGGTTTGGATCTCGTAGTAATGTGGTACCACACTGAAACAGTCAATTAAACCTGGTCTTGATAAATATTTTAGAGGATAACGCGTGTTAGGTCTGGGTTAGGTTCAGGATTTGCCCTCATCAGGCTCATTCTTTCGCATATTTCTCATACTTGTTGGCCAGATCCTAGGCTTCCACTGGTTTGGATCACGTAGTAATGTGGTACCACACTGAAAGAGTCAATTAAACCTGGTCTTGATAAATATTTTAGAGGATAACGCGTGTTGGGTCAGGGTTAGGTCTAGGATTTGCCCTCATCAGGCTCATACTTTCGCGTTTTTCACATACATGTTGAAGAGATCCTGGACTTTTTCTGGTTTGGATCACGTAGTAACGTGGTACCACACTGAAACCGTCAATTAATCCTGGTTTCGATCAATATTTTATAAGATAACGCACGTTAGGTCTGGGACAGGTCTGAGATTTGCCCTCATCAGGGTCATATTTTCGCGTTTTTCACATACTTGATTGCCAGAGTCTGGGCTTTTTCTGGTTTGGGTCACGTAGTAATGTGGTACCACACTGAAACAGTCCATTAAACCTTGTTTCGAACAATATTTTTGAGGACAACTCATGTTAGGTCTAGGTTAGGCCTGGGATTTGCCCCCCTCAGACTCATACTTTTGCATTCTTCACATACTTGTTGAACAGCTCCTGGGTTTTTTCTAGTTTGGATCACGTAGTAATGTGGTACCACACAGAAACAATCGATTAAACCTCGTATCGATCAATATTATTGAGGATAACGCATGTTGGGTCTCGGTTTGGTCTAGGATTTGCCCTCATCTGGGTCATACTCAGGCATGTTACTCAAACTTGTTGGCCAGATTCTGGGCTTCCACTGGTTTGGATCACGTAGTAAAGTGGTACCACACTAAAACCGTCCATTAAAACTGGATTCGATCAATATTTTATAGGGTAACGCAAGTTATGTCTGGGATAGGTCTGTGATTTGCCGTCATCAGGCTCGTACTTTCGCATTCTTCACATACTTGTTGAACAGATCCGGGGTTTTTTCTGGTTTGGATCACGTAGTAATGTGGTACCACACTGAAACAGTCGATTAAACCTGGTTTCGATCAATATTTTTGAGGATAACGCATGTTAGGTCTAGGTTAGGCCTGGGATTTTCCCTCATCAGACTCATACTTTCGCATTCTTCACATACTTGTTGAACAGATCCTGGGTATCTTCTGGTTTGGATCACGTAGTAATGTGGTAACACACTGAAACAGTCAATTAAACCTGATTTCGATCAATATTTTAGAGGATAACGCAAGTTAGGTCTGGGATAGGTCTGGGATTTGCCCTCATCAGGGTCATATTTTCGTATTTTTCACATACTTGTTGAACAGATCCTGGGATTTTTTCTGGTTTGGATCACGTAGTAATGTGGTACCACACTGAAACAGTCAATTAAACCTGGTCTTGATAAATATTTTAGAGGATAACGCGTGTTAGGTCTGGGTTAGGTCCAGGATTTGCCCTCATCAGGCTCACTCCTTCGCATATTTCTCATACTTGTTGGCTAGATCCTAGGCTTCCACTGGTTTGGATCGCGTAGTAATGTGGTACCACACTGAAACAGTCAATTAAACCAGGTTTCGATTAATATTTTAGTGGATAACGCATGTTAGGTCTAGGTTAGGCCTGGCATTTTCCCCACCAGACTCATACTTTTGCATTCTTCACATACTTGTTGAACAGCTCCTGGGTTTTTTCTAGTTTGGATCACGTAGTAATGTGATACCACACAGAAACAGTCGATTAAACCTGGTATCGATCAATATTTTATAAGATAACGCACGTTAGGTCTGGGATAGGTCTGGGATTTGCCCTCATCAGGGTCATACTTTCGTATTTTTCACATACTTGTTGAACAGATCCTGGGATTTTTTCTGGTTTGGATCACGTAGTAATGTGGTACCACACTGAAACAGTCAATTAAACCTGGTCTTGATAAATATTTTAGAGGATAACGCGTGTTAGGTCTGGGTTAGGTCCAGGATTTGCCCTCATCAGGCTCATTCTTTCGCATATTTCTCATACTTGTTGGCCAAATCCTAGGCTTCCACTGGTTTGGATCACGTAGTAATGTGGTACCACACTGAAAGAGTCAATTAAACCTGGTCTTGATAAATATTTTAGAGGATAACGCGTGTTGGGTCTGGGTTAGGTCTAGGATTTGCCCTCATCAGGCTCATACTTTCGCATATTTCTCATACTTGTTGGCTAGATCCTGGGCTTTTTCTGGTTTGGATCACGTAGTAATGTGGTACCACACTGAAACCGTCAATTAATCCCGGATACGATCAATATTTTAGAGGACAACGCACGTTAGGACTAGGTTAGGCCAGGAATTTTCCCTCATCAGACTCATACTTTCGCATTCTTCACATACTTCTTGAACAGATCCTGGGCTTTTTCTGGTTTGGATCACGTAGTAACGTGGTACCACACTGAAACCGTCAATTAATCCTGGTTTCGATCAATATTTTATAAGATAACGCACGTTAGGTCTGGGATAGGTCTGGGATTTGCCCTCATCAGGGTCATATTTTCGCGTTTTTCACATACTTGATTACCAGAGTCTGGGCTTTTTCTGGTTTGGGTCACGTAGTAATGTGGTACCACACTGAAACAGGCCATTAAACCTTGTTTCGAACAATATTTTTGAGGACAACTCATGTTAGGTCTAGGTTAGGCCTGGGATTTGCCCCCATCAGACTCATGCTTTTGCATTCTTCACATACTTGTTGAACAGCTCCTGGGTTTTTTCTAGTTTGGATCACGTAGTAATGTGGTACCACACAGAAACAATCGATTAAACCTCGTATCGATCAATATTTTTGAGGATAACGCATGTTGGGTCTCGGTTTGGTCTAGGATTTGCCCTCATCTGGGTCATACTCAGGCATGTTACTCAAACTTGTTGGCCAGATTCTGGGCTTTCACTTGTCTGGATCACGTAGTAATGTGGTTCCACACTGAAACAGTCCATTAAACCTGGTTTCGGTCAATATTTTAGAGGATAACGCAAGTTAGGTCTGGGATAGGCCTCGGATTTGCCCTCATCAGGGTCATATTTTCGCATGTTTCACATACTTGTTGAACAGATCCTGGGATTTTTTCTGGTTTGGATCACGTGGTAACGTGGTACCACCCTGAAACAGTCCATTAAACCTGGTTTCGACTAATATTTTAGAGAATAACACATGCTAGGTCTGGGTTAGGTCCTGGATTTGCCCTCATCAGTCTCATACATTCGCATTCTTCACATACTTCTTGAACAGATCCTGGGTATCTGCTGGTTTGGATCACGTAGTAATGTGGTACCACACTGAAACAGTCAATTAAACCTGGTCTTGATAAATATTTTAAAGGATAACGCGTGTTAGGTCTGGGTTAGGTCTGGGATTTGCCCTCATCAGGCTCATACTTTCGCATATTTCTCATACTTGTTGGCTAGATCCTGGGCTTTTTCTGGTTTGGATCACGTAGTAATGTGGTACCACACTGAAACCGTGAATTAATCCTGGTTACGATCAATATTTTAGAGGACAACGCACGTTAGGACTAGGTTAGGCCAGGAATTTTCCCTCACCAGACTCATACTTTCGCATTCTTCACATACTTCTTGAACAGATCCTGGGTTTTTTCTGGTTTGGATCACGTAGTAACGTGGTACCACACTGAAACAGTCGATTAAACCCGGTTTCGATCAATATTTTTGAGGATAACGCATGTTAGGTCTAGGTTAGGCCTGGGATTTTCCCTCATCAGACTCATACTTTCGCATTCTTCACATACTTGTTGAACAGATCCTGGGTATCTTCTGGTTTGGATCACGTAGTAATGTGGTACCACACTGAAACAGTCAATTAAACCTGGTCTTGATAAATATATTAGAGGATAACGCGTGTTAGGTCTGGGTTAGGTCTGGGATTTGCCCTCATCAGGCTCATACTTTCGCATATTTCTCATACTTGTTGGCTAGATCCTGGGCTTTTTCTGGTTTGGATCACGTAGTAATGTGGTACCACACTGAAACCGTCAATTAATCCTGGTTACGATCAATATTTTAGAGGACAACGCACGTTAGGATTAGGTTAGGCCAGGAATTTTCCCTCACCAGACTCATACTTTCTCATTCTTCACATACTTCTTGAACAGATCCTGGGTTTTTTCTGGTTTGGATCACGTAGTAACGTGGTACCACACTGAAACAGTCCATTAAACCTGATTTCGATCAATATTTTAGAGGATAACGCACGTTAGGTCTGGGTTAGGTCTGGGATTCGCCCTCATGAGGCTCATACTTTCGCATATTTCTCATACTTGTTGGCTAGATCCTGGGCTTTTTCTGGTTTGGATCGCGTAGTAATGTGGTACCACACTGAAACCGTCAATTAATCCTGGTTACGATCAATATTTTAGAGGACAACGCACGTTAGGACTAGGTTAGGCCAGGAATTTTCCCTCACCAGACTCATACTTTCTCATTCTTCACATACTTCTTGAACAGATCCTGGGTTTTTTCTGGTTTGGATCACGTAGTAACGTGGTACCACACTGAAACAGTCCATTAAACCTGATTTCGATCAATATTTTAGAGGATAACGCACGTTAGGTCTGGGTTAGGTCTAGGATCTGCCCTCATCAGGCTCATACTTTCGCGTTTTTCACATACTTGTTGAAGAGATCCTGGACTTTTTCTGGTTTGGATCACGTAGTAATGTGGTACCACACTGATACCGTCAATTAATCCTGGTTTCGATCAATATTTTATAAGATAACGCACGTTAGGTCTGGGATAGGTCTGGGATTTGCCCTCATTAGGGTCATATTTTCGCGTTTTTCACATACTTGATTACCAGAGTCTGGGCTTTTTCTGGTTTGGATCACGTAGTAATGTGGTACCATACTGAAACAGTCCATTAAACCTTGTTTCGATCAATATTTTTGAGGATAACGCATGTTAGGTCTAGGTTAGGCCTGGGATTTGCTCTCATCAGGGTCATTCTTTCGCAGTTTTAACATACATGTTGACCTGATCGAGGGTTTTTTCTGCATTGCATCACGTAGTAAAGTGGTACCACACTAAAACTGTCCATTAAAACTGGATTCGATCAATATTTTATAGGGTAACGCAAGTTATGTCTGGGATAGGTCTGGGATTTGCCCTCATCAGGCTCGTACTTTCGCATTCTTCACATACTTGTTGAACAGATCCGGGGTTTTTTCTGGTTTGGATCACGTAGTAATGTGGTACCACACTGAAACAGTCGATTAAACCTGGTTTCGATCAATATTTTTGAGGATAACGCATGTTAGGTCTGGGATAGGTCTGGGATTTGCCCTCATCAGGGTCATATTTTCGTATTTTTCACATACTTGTTGAACAGATCCTGGGATTTTTTCTGGTTTGGATCACGTAGTAATGTGGTACCACACTGAAACAGTCAATTAAACCTGGTCTTGATAAATATTTTAGAGGATAACGCGTGTTAGGTCTGGGTTAGGTCTAGGATTTGCCATCATCAGGCTCATACTTTCGCATATTTCTCGTACTTGTTGGCTAGATCCTGGGCTTTTTCTGGTTTGGATCACGTAGTAATGTGGTACCACACTGAAACCGACAATTAATCCTGGTTACGATCAATATTTTAGAGAATAACGCATTTTAGGTCTAGGTTAGGTCTGGGATTTGCCCTCATCAGGGTCATACTTTCGCAGTTTTAACATACATGTTGTCCTGATCGATGGTTTTTTCTGCTGTGGATTACGTCGTAAAGTGGTACCACACTGAAACAGTCAATTGAACCTGGTTTCGATCAATATTTTATAGGATAACGCATGTTAGGTCTAGGTTAGGTCTGCGATTTGCCCTCATCAGGCTCATACTTTCGCACATTTCTCATACTTGTTGGCTAGATCCTGGGCCTTTTCTGCTTTGGATCACGTAGTAATGTGGTGCCACACTGAAACAGTCAAATAAACCTGGTTTCGGCCAATATTTTAGAGGATAACACATGTTAGGTCTAGGATAGGTCTAGGATTAGCCCTCATCAGTCTCATACTTTCGCATTCTTCACATACTTCTTGAACAGATCCTGGGTTTTTTCTGGTTTCGATCACGTAGTAATGTGGTACCAAACTGAAACAGTCAACTAAACCAGCTTTCGATCAATATTCTAGAGGATAACGCAAGTTAGGTCTGGGATAGGTCTGCGATTTGCCCTCATCAGGCTCATACTTTCGCACATTTCTCATACTTGTTGGCTAGATCCTGGGCTTTTTCTGGATTGGATCACGTAGTAATGTGGTACCACACTGAAACTGCCAATTAAACCTGGTTTCCGTCAATATTTTAGGGGAAAACACATGTCAGGTCTAGGTTAGGTCTAGGATTAGCCCTCATCAGTCTCATACTTTCGCATTCTTCACACACTTCTTGAACAGATCCTGGGTTTTTTCAGGTTTCGATCACGTAGTAATGTGGTACCACACTGAAACAGTCGATTAAACCTGGTTTCGATTAATATTTTAGTGGATAACACATGTTAGGTCTAGGTTAGGTCTGGGATTTGCTCTCACCAGGGTCATACTTTCGCAGTTGTAATATACATGTCGACCTGATCGAGGGTTTTTTCTGCTTTGGATCACGTAGTAAAGTGGTACCACACTGAAACAGTCCATTAACCCTGGTTGCGATCAATATTTTAGAGGATAACGCATGTTATGTCTAGGTTAGGCCTGGGATTTGCCCTCATGAGACTCATACTTTCGCATTCTTCACATACTTGTTGAACAGATCCTGGGTTTTTTTCTGCTTTGGATCACGTAGTAATGTGGTGCCACACTGAAACAGTCAATTAAACCTGGTTTCGGTCAATATTTTAGAGGATAACGCATGTTAGGTCTCGGTTAGGACAGAGATTTGCCCACATCAGGGTCATACTTTCACATTTTTCGCATACTTGTTGGCTAGATCCTGGGCTTCTTCTGGATTGGACACGTAGTAATGTGGTACCACACGGAAACTGTCTATTAAACCTGGTTTCCGTCAATATTTTAGAGGATAACACATGATAGGTCTAGGTTAGGTCTGGGATTTGCCCTCATCAGGGTCATACTTTCGTATTGCTCACATACTTCATGAACAGATCCTGGGTTTTTTCTGGTTTCGATAACGGAGTAATGTGGTACCACACTGAGACAGTCCAGTAAACCTGGTTTCGATCAATATTTTAGCGGATAACGGATCTTACGTCTAGGTTAGGTCTGGGATTTGCTCTCACCAGGGTCATACTTTCGCAGTTGTAACATACATGTCGACCTGATCGAGGGTTTTTTCTGCTTTGGATCACGTAGTAAAGTGGTACCACACTGAAACAGTCCATTAAACCTGGTTTCGATCAATATTATTGAGGATAACGCATGTTAGGTCGAGGATAGGCCTGCGATTTGCCCTCATCAGTCTCATACTTTCGCATTCTTCACATACTTGTTGGGCAGATCCAGGGTTTTTTTTGGTTTGGATCACGTAGTAATTTGGTACCACACTGAAACTGACAATTAAACCTGGTTTCCGTCAATATTTTACAAGATAACACATGTTAGGTCTAGGTTAGGTCTAGGATTTGCCCTCATCAGTCTCATACTTTCGCATTCTTCACATACTTCTTGAACAGATTCTGGGTTTTTTCTGGTTTCGATCACGTAGTAATGTGGTACCACACTGAAACAGATCATTAAACCTTGTTTCGATTAATATTTTAGTGGTTAACACATGTTAGGTCAAGGTTAGGTCTGGGACTTGCCCTCAACAGGGTCATACTTTCGCAGCTTTAACATACATGTTGACCTGATCCAGGGTCTTTTCTGCTTTGGATCACGTAGTAATGTGGTACCACACTGAAACTGTCAATCAAACCTGGTTTCCGTCAATATTTTAGAGGAAAACACATGTTAGGTCTAGGTTAGGTCTAGGATTAGCCCTCATCAGTCTCATACTTTCGCATTCTTCACATACTTCTTGAACAGATCCTGGGTTTTTTCTGGTTTCGATCACGTAGTAATGTGGTACCACACTGAAACAGTCGATTAAACCTGGTTTCGATTAATATTTTAGTGGATAACACGTGTTAGGTCTAGGTTAGGTCTGGGATTTGCTCTCACCAGGGTCATACTTTCGCAGTTGTAATATACATGTCGACCTGATCGAGGGTTTTTTCTGCTTTGGATCACGTAGTAAAGTGGTACCACACTGAAACAGTCCATTAAACCTGGTTTCGATCAATATTATTGAGGATAACGCATGTTAGGTCGAGGATAGGCCTGCGATTTGCCCTCATCAGTCTCATACTTTCGCATTCTTCACATACTTGTTGGGCAGATCCAGGGTTTTTTTTGGTTTGGATCACGTAGTAATTTGGTACCACACTGAAACTGACAATTAAACCTGGTTTCCGTCAATATTTTACAAGATAACACATGTTAGGTCTAGGTTAGGTCTAGGATTTGCCCTCATCAGTCTCATACTTTCGCATTCTTCACATACTTCTTGAACAGATTCTGGGTTTTTTCTGGTTTCGATCACGTAGTAATGTGGTACCAAACTGAAACAGTCAACTAAGCCAGCTTTCGATCAATATTCTAGAGGATAACGCAAGGTAGGTCTGGGATAGGTCTGCGATTTGCACTCATCAGGCTCATACTTTCGCACATTTCTCATACTTGTTGGCTAGATCCTGGGCTTTTTCTGGATTGGATCACGTAGTAATGTGGCACCACACTGAAACTGCCAATTAAACCTGGTTTCCGTCAATATTTTAGAGGATAACACATGTTAGGTCTAGGTTAGGTCGAGCATTTGCCCGCATCAGTCTCATACTTTCGCATTCTTCACATACTTCTTGAACAGATCCTGGGTTTTTTCTGGTTTCGATCACGTAGTAAAGTGGTACCACACTGAAACAGTCCATTAAGCCTGGTTTCGATCAATATTTTAGAGGATAACGCATGTTATGTCTAGGTTTGGCCTGGGATTTGCACTCATGAGACTCATACTTTCGCATTCTTCACATACTTGTTGAACATATCCTAGTTTTTTTCTGGTTTCAATCACGTAGTAATGTGGTACCACACTGAAACAGATCATTAAACCTGGTTTCGATTAATATTTTAGTGGATAACATATATTAGGTCTAGGTTAGGTCTGGGATTTGCCCTCATCAGGGTCATACATTCGCAGTTTTAACATACATGTCGACATGATCGAGGGTTTTTTCTGCTTTGGATCACGTAGTAAAGTGGTACCACACTGAAACAGTCCATTAAACCTGGTTTCGATCACTATTTTATAGGATAACGCAAGCTAGGTCTGGGATAGGTCTGGGATTTGCCCTCATCAGGGTCATATTTTCGCGTTTTTCACATACTTGTTGAACAGATCCCTGGCCTTTTCTGATTTGGATCAGGTAGTAATGTGGTACCACACTGAAACAGTCCATTAAACCTGGTTTCGATCAATATTTTTGAGGATAACGCATGTTAGGTCTGGGTTAGGTCTGTGATTTGCCCTCATCAGGGTTATATTCTCGCGTTTTTCACATACTTGTTGAACATATCCCTGGCTTTTTCTGGTTTGTAACTCGCAGTAATGTGGTACCACACTGAAACAGTCGATTAATCCTGGTTTCGATCAATATTTGTAGGGGATAACGCATGTTAGTTCTAGGTTAGGCCTGGGATTTGTCCTCATCAGGGTCATACTTTCGCAGGTTTAACATACATGGTGACCTGATCGATAGTTTTTTCTGCTTTGGATCACGTACTAAAGTGGCACCACACTGAATCAGTCAATTAATCCTGGTTTCGATCAATATTTTAGAGGGTAACGGAAGCTAGGTCTGGGATAGGTCTGGGATTTGCCCTCATCAGGCTCATACTTTCACATTTTTCGCATACTTCTTGAACAGATCCTGGGTTTTTTCTGGTTTCGATCACGTAGTAATGTGGTACCACTCTGAAACAGTCAATCAAACCTGGTCTCCATGAATATTTTAGAGGATAACACACGCTCGGTCTGGGTTAGGTCTAGGATTTGCCCCCATCAGGCTCGTACTTTCGCTTATTTCTCATACTTGTTGAACAGATCCCTGGCTTTTTCTGGTTTGGATCACGTAGTAAAGTGGTATCACACTGAAACAGTCAATTAAACCTGGTTTCGATCAATATTTTAGAGAATAACGCATATTAGGTCTAGGATAGGTCTGGGATTTGCTCTCATCAGGCTCGCAATTTCGCATATTTCTCATACTTGATGGCCAGCTTCTGGGCTTCTTCTGGTTTCGATCACGTAGTAATGTGGTACCACACTGAAACTGTCAATTAAACCTGGTTTCCGTCAATATTTTAGAGGATAACGCAAGTTAGGTCTGGGATAGGTCTGGGATTTGCCCTCATCAGAGTCATACTTTCGCAGTTTTAACATACATGTTGACCTGATCGAGGGTTTATTCTGCATTGGATCACGTAGTAATGTGGTACCACACTGAAACAGTCCATTAAACCTGGTTTCGATCACTATTTTAGAGTATAACGCATGTTAGGTCTGGCCTAGGTCTAGGATTTGCCCTCATCAGGGTCATACTTTCGCAGCTTTAACATACATGTTGACCTGATCCAGGGTTTTTTCAGCTTTGGATCACGTAGTAATGTGGTATCACACTGAAACTGTCAATCAAACCTGGTTTCCGTCAATATTTTAGAGGATAACACATGTTAGGTCTAGGTTAGGTCTAGGATTAGCCCTCATCAGTCTCATACTTTCGCACATTTCTCATACTTGTTGGCTAGATCCTGGGCCTTTTCTGCTTTGGATCACGTAGTAATGTGGTGCCACACTGAAACAGTCAAATAAACCTGGTTTCGGCCAATATTTTAGAGGATAACACATGTTAGGTCTAGGATAGGTCTAGGATTAGCCCTCATCAGTCTCATACTTTCGCATTCTTCACATACTTCTTGAACAGATCCTGGGTTTTTTCTGGTTTCGATCGCGTAGTAATGTGGTACCAAACTGAAACAGTCAACTAAACCAGCTTTCGATCAATATTCTAGAGGATTACGCAAGTTAGGTCTGGGATAGGTCTGCGATTTGCCCTCATCAGGCTCATACTTTCGCACATTTCTCATACTTGTTTGCTAGATCCTGGGCTTTTTCTGGATTGGATCACGTAGTAATGTGGTACCACACTGAAACTGCCAATTAAACCTGGTTTCCGTCAATATTTTAGAGGAAAACACATGTTAGGTCTAGGTTAGGTCTAGCATTTGCCCGCATCAGTCTCATACTTTCGCATTCTTCACATACTTCTTGAACAGATCCTGGTTTTTGCTGGTTTCAATCACGTAGTAATGTGGTACCACACTGAAACAGATCATTAAACCTGGTTTCGATTAATATTTTAGTGGATAACATATGTTAGGTCTAGGTTAGGTCTGGGATTTGCCCTCATCAGGGTCATACATTCGCAGTTTTAACATACATGTCGACATGATCGAGGGTTTTTTCTGCTTTGGATCACGTAGTAAGGTGGTACCACACTGAAACAGTCCATTAAACCTGGTTTCGATCACTATTTTATAGGATAACGCAAGCTAGGTCTGGGATAGGTCTGGGATTTGCCCTCATCAGGGTTATATTTTCGTGTTTTTCACATACTTGTTGAACATATCCCTGGCCTTTTCTGATTTGCATCAGGTAGTAATATGGTACCACACTGAAACAGTCCATTGAACCAGGTTTCGATCAATATTTTAGAGAATAATTCATGTTAGGACTAGGTTAGGTAAGAGATTTGCCCACATCAGGGTCATACTTGCACATTTTTCGCATACTTGTTGGCCAAATCCCGGGCTTTTTCTGGTTTGGATCACGTGGTAATGTGGTATCACTCTGATACAGTCTCTGAAACCTGGTTTCGAACAATATTTTAGAGGATAACGCACGTTAGGTCTGGGTTAGGTCTAGGATTTGCCCTCATCAGGCCCATACTTTCGCATATTTCTCATACTTGAACAGATCCTGGGTTTTTTCTGTTTCCGACCACGTAGTAATGTGGTACCACACTGAAACAGTCGATTAAACCTGGTTTCGATCAATATTTTAGTGGATAACACATGTTGGGTCTAGATTAGGTCTGGGATTTGCCCTCATCAAGCTCATACTTTCGCATTCTTCACGTACTTCTTGAACAGATCCTGGGTTTTTTCTGGTTTGGATCACGTAGTAATGTGGTACCACACTGAAACAGTCCATTAAACCTGGTTTCGATTAATATTTTAGTGGATAACACATGTTGGGTCTAGATTAGGTCTGGGATTTGCCTTCATCAGGCTCATACTTTCGCGTTTTTCACATACGTGTTAAACAGATCCTGGGTTTTTTCTGGTACGGATCACGTAGTAATGTGGTACCACACTGAAACAGTCCATTAAACATGGTTTCGATCAATATTTTAGAGGATAACGCATGTTAGGTCTAGGTTAGGCCAGGGATTTGCCCTCATCAGACACATACTTTCGCAGTTTTAACATACATGTTGACCTGATCGAGGGTTTTTTCTGCATTGCATCACGTAGTAATGTGGTACCACACTGAAACAGTCGATTAAACCTGGTTTCGATTAATATTTTAGTGGATAACACATGTTAGGTCTAGGTTAGGTCTGGGATTTGCTCTCACCAGGGTCATACTTTCGCAGTTGTAATATACATGTCGACCTGATCGAGGGTTTTTTCTTCTTTGGATCACGTAGTAAAGTGGTACCACACTGAAACAGTCCATTAAACCTGGTTTCGATCAATATTACTCAGGATAGCGCATGTTAGGTCTAGGATAGGCCTGCGATTTGCCCTCAGCAGTCTCATACTTTCGCATTCTTCACATACTTGTTGGGCAGATCCAGGGTTTTTTTTGGTTTGGATCACGTAGTAATTTGGTACCACACTGAAACTGACAATTAAACATGGTTTCCGTCAATATTTTACAAGATAACACATGTTAGGTCTAGGTTAGGTCTAGGATTTGCCCTCATCAGTCTCATACTTTCGCATTCTTCACATACTTCTTGAACAGATTCTGGGTTTTTTCTGGTTTCGATCACGTAGTAATGTGGTACCACACTGAAACAGATCATTAAACCTTGTTTCGATTAATATTTTAGTGGTTAACACATGTTAGGTCAAGGTTAGGTCTGGGACTTGCCCTCAACAGGGTCATACTTTCGCAGCTTTAACATACATGTTGACGTGATCGGGGGTTTTTTCTGCTTTGGATCACGTAGTAATGTGGTACCACACTGAAACTGTCAATCAAACCTGGTTTCCGTCAATATTTTAGAGGACAACACATATTAGGTCTAGGTTAGGTCTAGGATTAGCCCTCATCAGTCTCATACTTTCGCATTCTTCACATCCTTCTTGAACAGATCCTGGGTTTTTTCTGGTTTCGATCACGTAGTAATGTGGCACCAAACTGAAACAGTCAACTAAACCAGCTTTCGATCTATATTCTAGAGGATAACGCAAGTTAGGTCTAGGTTAGGCCTGGGAATTGCCCTCATCAGACTCATACTTTCGCATTCTTCACATACTTGTTGAACAGATCCTGGGTTTTTTTCTGCTTTGGATCACGTAGTAATGTGGTGCCACACTGAAGCAGTCAATTAAACCTGGTTCCGGTCAATATTTTAGAGGATAACGCAAGTTAGGTCTAGGTTAGGCCTGGGATTTGTCCTCATCAGGGTCATACTTTCGCAGGTTTAACATACATGGTGACCTGATCGATAGTTTTTTCTGCTTTGGATCACGTACTAAAGTGGCACCACACTGAATCAGTCAATTAATCCTGGTTTCGATCAATATTTTAGAGGGTAACGGAAGCTAGGTCTGGGATAGGTCTGGGATTTGCCCTCATCAGGCTCATACTTTCACATTTTTCGCATACTTCTTGAACAGATCCTGGGTTTTTTCTGGTTTCGATCACGTAGTAATGTGGTACCACTCTGAAACAGTCAATCAAACCTGGTCTCCATGAATATTTTAGAGGATAACACACGCTCGGTCTGGGTTAGGTCTAGGATTTGCCCCCATCAGGCTCGTACTTTCGCTTATTTCTCATACTTGTTGAACAGATCCCTGGCTTTTTCTGGTTTGGATCACGTAGTAAAGTGGTATCACACTGAAACAGTCAATTAAACCTGGTTTCGATCAATATTTTAGAGAATAACGCATATTAGGTCTAGGTTAGGTCTGGGATTTGCTCTCATCAGGCTCGTACTATCGCATATTTCTCATACTTGTTGGCTAGATCCTGGGCTTTTTCTGGTTTGGATCACGTAGTAATGTGGTACCACACTGAAACTGTCAATTAAACCTGGTTTCCGTCAATATTTTAGAGGATAACACATGTTAGGTCTAGGTTAGGTCTGGGATTTGCCCTCATCAGGGTCATACTTTCGTATTGCTCACATACTTCTTGAACAGATCCTGGGTTTTTTTCTGCTTTGGATCACGTAGTAATGTGGTACCACACTGAGACAGTCCAGTAAACCTGGTTTCGATCAATATTATTGAGGATAACGCATGTTAGGTCTAGGATAGGCCTGGGATTTGCCCTCATCAGTCTCATACTTTCGCATTCTTCACATACTTGTTGGACAGATCCTGGGTTTTTTCTGGTTTGGATCACGTAGTAATTTGGTACCAAACGGAAACTGACAATTAAACCTGGTTTCCGTCAATATTCTACAGGATAACATATGTTAGGTTTAGGTTAGGTCTAGGATTTGCCCTCATCAGTCTCATAGTTTCGCATTCTTCACATACTTCTTGAACAGATTCTGGGTTTTTTCTGGATTCGATCACGTAGTAATGTGGTACCACACTGAAGCAGTCGATTAAACCTGGTTTCGATTAATATTTTAGAGGATAACACACGTTAGGTCTAGGTTATGTCTGGGATTTGCCCTCATCAGGGTCATACTTTCGCAGTTTTAACATACGTGTTGACCTGATCGAGGGTTTTTTCTGCATTGGATCACGTAATAAAGTGGTACCACACTAAAACAGTCCATTAAAACTGGATTCGATCAATATTTTAGAGGATAGCGCATATTGGGTCTAGGTTAGGTCTGGGATTTGCTCTCATCAGGCTCGTACTATCGCATATTTCTCATACTTGTTGGCTAGATCCTGGGCTTTTTCTGGTTTGGATCACGTAGTAATGTGGTACCACACTGAAACTGTCAATTAAACCTGGTTTCCGTCAATATTTTAGAGGATAACACATGTTAGGTCTAGGTTAGGTCTGGGATTTGCCCTCATCAGGGTCATACTTTCGTATTGCTCACATACTTCTTGAACAGATCCTGGGTTTTTTTCTGCTTTGGATCACGTAGTAATGCGGTGCCACACTGAAACAGTCAATTAAACCTGGTTTCGGTCAATATTTTAGAGGATAACGCATGTTAGGTCTCGGTTAGGACAGAGATTTGCCCACATCAGGGTCATACTTTCACATTTTTCGCATACTTGTTGGCTAGATCCTGGGCTTCTTCTGGATTGGACACGTAGTAATGTGGTACCACACTGAAACTGTCTATTAAACCTGGTTTCCGTCAATATTCTAGAGGATAACACATGTTAGGTCTAGGTTAGGTCTAGGATTAGCCCTCATCAGTCTCATACTTTCGCATTCTTCACATCCTTCTTGAACAGATCCTGGGTTTTTTCTGGTTTCGATCACGTAGTAATGTGGCACCAAACTGAAACAGTCAACTAAACCAGCTTTCGATCTATATTCTAGAGGATAACGCAAGTTAGGTCTAGGATAGGTCTGCGATTTGCCCTCATCAGGCTCATACTTTCGCACATTTCTCATACTTGTTGGCTAGATCCTGGGCTTTTTCTGGATTGGATCACGTAGTAATGTGGTACCACACTGAAACTGCCAATTAAACCTGGTTTCCGTCAATATTGTAGAGGATAACACATGTTAGGTCTAGGTTAGGTCTAGGATTTGCCCTTATCAGGGTCATACTTTCGTATTGTTCACATACTTCTTGAACAGATCCTGGGTTTTTTCTGGTTTCGATAACGGAGTAATGTGGTACCACACTGAAACAGTCGATTAAACCTGGTTTCGATCAATATTATTGTGGATAACACATCTTACGTCTAGGTTAGGTCTGGGATTTGCTCTCACCAGGGTCATACTTTCGCAGTTGTAACATACATGTCGACCTGATCGAGGGTTTTTTCTGCATTGGATCAGGTAGTAAAGTGGTACCACACTGAAACAGCCCATTAAACCTGGTTTCGATCAATATTATTGAGGATAACGCATGTTAGGTCTAGGATAGGCCTGGGATTTGCCCTCATCAGTCTCATACTTTCGCATCCTTCACATACTTGTTGGACAGATCCTGGGTTTTTTCTGGTTTGGATCACGTAGTAATTTGGTACCAAACTGAAACTGACAATTAAACCTGGTTTCCGTCAATATTTTACAGGATAACATATGTTAGGTTTAGGTTAGGTCTAGGATTTGCCCTCATCAGTCTCATAGTTTCGCATTCTTCACATACTTCTTGAACAGATTCTGGGTTTTTTCTGGATTCGATCACGTAGTAATGTGGTACCACACTGAAACAGTCGATTAAACCTGGTTTCGATTAATATTTTAGAGGATAACACACGTTAGGTCTAGGTTATGTCTGGGATTTGCCCACATCAGGGTCATACTTTCGCAGTTTTAACATACATGTTGACCTGATCGTGGGTTTCTTCTGCATTGGATCACGTAGTAAAGTGGTACCACACTAAAACAGTCCATTAAAACTGGATTCGATCAATATTTTAGAGGATAACGCATATTAGGTCTAGGTTAGGTCTGGGATTTGCTCTCATCGGGCTCGTACTATCGCATATTTCTCATACTTGTTGGCTAGATCCTGGGCTTCTTCAGGATTGGATCACGTAGTAATGTGGTACCACACTGAAACTGTCAATTAAACCTGGATTCGATCAATATTTTAGAGGATAACGCATGTTATGACTAGGTTAGGCCTGGGATTTGCCCTCATCAGACCCATACTTTCGTATTCTTCACATACTTGTTGTACAGATCCTGGGTTTTTTCTGGTTTGGATCTCGTAGTAATGTGGTACCACACAGAAACAGATCATTAAACCTTGTTTCGATTAATATTTTAGTGGTTAACACATGTTAGGTCAAGGTTAGGTCTGGGACTTGCCCTCAACAGGGTCATACTTTCGCATTCTTCACATCCTTCTCGAACAGATCCTGGGTTTTTTCTGGTTTGGATCACGTAGTAATGTGGTACCACACTGAAGCTGTCAATTAAACCTGGTTTCCGTCAATATTTTAGAGGATAACGCATGTTAGGTCTAGGTTAGGCCTGGGGTTTTCCCTCATGAGACTCATACTTTCGCATTCTTCACATACTTGTTGAACAGATTCTGGGCTTTTCCTGGTTTCGATCACGTAGTAATGTGGTACCACACTGAAACAGTCGATTAACCCTAGTTTCGATCAATATTTGTAGGGGATAACGCATGTTAGTTCTAGGTTAGGCCTGGGATTTGTCCTCATCAGGGTCATACTTTCGCAGGTTTAACATACATGCTGACCTGATCGATAGTTTTTTCTGCTTTGGATCACGTACTACAGTGGCACCACACTGAATCAGTCAATTAATCCTGGTTTCGATCAATATTTTAGAGGGTAACGCAAGTTAGGTCTGGGATAGGTCTGGGATTTGCCCTCATCAGGCTCATACTTTCACATTTTTCGCATACTTCTTGAACAGATCCTGGGTTTTTTCTGGTTTCGATCACGTAGTAATGTGGTACCACTCTGAAACAGTCAATTAAACCTGGTTTCCTTGAATATTTTAGAGGATAACACACGCTCGGTCTGGGTTAGGTCTAGGATTTGCCCCCATCAGGCTCGTACTTTCGCATATTTCTCATACTTGATGGCCAGATTCTGGGCTTTTTCTGGTTTGGATCACGTAGTAAAGTGGTATCACACTGAAACAGTCAATTAAACCTGGTTTCGATCAATATTTTAGAGGATAACGCATATTAGGTCTAGGTTAGGTCGGGGATTTGCTCTCATCAGGCTCGTACTATCGCATATTTCTCATACTTGTTGGCTAGATCCTGGGCTTTTTCTGGTTTGGATCACGTAGTAATGTGGTACCACACTGAAACTGTCAATTAAACCTGGTTTCCGTCAATATTTTAGAGGATAACACATGTTAGGTCTAGGTTAGGTCTGGGATTTGCCCTCATCAGGGTCATACTTTCGTATTGCTCACATACTTCTTGAACAGTTCCAGGGTTTTTTCTGGTTTCGATAACGGAGTAATGTGGTACCACACTGAGACAGTCCAGTAAACCTGGTTTCGATCAATATTATTGAGGATAACGCATGTTAGGTCTAGGATAGGCCTGGGATTTGCCCTCATCAGTCTCATACTTTCGCATTCTTCACATACTTGTTGGACAGATCCTGGGTTTTTTCTGGTTTGGATCACGTAGTAATTTGGTACCAAACTGAAACTGACAATTAAACCTGGTTTCCGTCAATATTTTACAGGATAACATATGTTAGGTTTAGGTTAGGTCTAGGATTTGCCCTCATCAGTCTCATAGTTTCGCATTCTTCACATACTTCTTGAACAGATTCTGGGTTTTTTCTGGATTCGATCACGTAGTAATGTGGTACCACACTGAAACAGTCGATTAAACCTGGTTTCGATTAATATTTTAGAGGATAACACACGTTAGGTCTAGGTTATGTCTGGGATTTGCCCTCATCAGGGTCATACTTTCGCAGTTTTAACATACGTGTTGACCTGATCGAGGGTTTTTTCTGCATCGGATCACGTAGTAAAGTGGTACCACACTAAAACTGTCCATTAAAACTGGTTTCGATCATTATTTTAGAGAATAACGCATTTTAGGTCTAGGTTAGGACTGGGATTTGCTCCCATCAGGCTCGTACTTTCGCATATTTCTCATACTTGATGGCCGGATTCTGGGTTTTTTCTGGTTTGGATCACGTACTAATGTGGTACCACACTGAAACAGTCCATTAAACTTGGTTTCGATCAATATTTTAGAGGATAACGCTTGTTAGGTCTAGGTTAGGCCAGGGATTTGCCCTCATCAGGGTCATACTTTCGTATTGCTCACATACTTCTTGAACAGGTCCTGGTTTTTTTCTGGTTTCGATAACGGAGTAATGTGGTACCACACTGAAACAGTCGATTAAACCTGGTTTCGATCAATATTATTGAGGATAACGCATGTTAGGTCTAGGATAGGCCTGGGATTTGCCCTCATCAGTCTCATACGTTCGCATACTTCACATACTTGTTGGACAGATCCAGGGTTTTTTTTGGTTTGGATCACGTAGTAATTTGGTACCACACTGAAACTGACAATTAAACCTGGTTTCCGTCAATATTTTACAAGATAACACATGTTAGGTCTAGGTTAGGTCTAGGATTTGCCCTCATCAGTCTCATACTTTCGCATTCTTCACATACTTCTTGAACAGATCCTGGGTTTTTTCTGGTTTGGATCACGTAGTAATGCGGTACCACACTGAAACAGTCCATTAAACCTGATTTCGATCAATATTTTAGAGGATAACGCATGTTATGTCTAGGTTAGGTCTAGGATTTGCCCTCATCAGGCTCATACTTTCGCATATCTCTCATACTTGAACAGATCCTGGGTTTTTTCTGTTTTCGACCACGTAGTAATGTGGTACCACACTGAAATAGTCGATTAAACCTGGTTTCGATCAATATTTTAGAGGATAACGCATGTTATGTCTAGGTTAGGTCTAGGATTTGCCCTCATCAGGCTCATACTTTCGCATATTTCTCATACTTGAACAGATCCTGGGTTTTTTCTGTTTTCGACCACGTAGTAATGTGGTACCACACTGAAATAGTCGATTAAACCTGGTTTCGATTAATATTTTTGTGGATAACGCATGTTAGGTCTAGGATTTCCCCTCATCAGTCTCATACTTTCGCATTCTTCACATACTTGTTGAAGAGGTCCTGAGCTTTTTCTGGTTTGCATCACGTAGTAATGTGGTACCAAACTGAAACAGTCAACTAATCCTGGTTACGATCAATATTTTAGTGGATAACGCACGTTAGGACTAGGTTAGGCCAGGAATTTTCCCTCATCAGACTCATACTTTCGCATTCTTCACATACTTCTTGAACAGATCCTGGGTTTTTTCTGGTTTGGATCACGTAGTAATGCGGTACCACACTGAAACAGTCCATTAAACCTGATTTCGATCAATATTTTAGAGGACAACGCATGTTATGTCTAGGTTAGGTCTAGGATTTGCCCTCATCAGGCTCATACTTTCGCATATTTCTCATACTTGAAACAGATCCTGGGTTTTTTCTGTTTTCGACCACTTAGTAATGTGGTACCACACTGAAATAGTCGATTAAACCTGGTTTCGATCAATATTTTAGAGGATAACGCATGTTATGTCTAGGATAGACCCGGGATTTTCCCTCATCAGGCTCATACTTTCGCGTTTTTCACATACTTGTTGAACATATCCTGTGTTTTTTCTGGTTTGGATCACGTAGTAATGTGGTACCACACTGAAAGAGTCAATTAAACCTGGTTTCGATTAATATTTTTGTGGATAACGCATGTTAGGTCTAGGATTTCCCCTCATCAGTCTCATACTTTCGCATTCTTCACATACTTGTTGAACATATCCTGGGTTTTTTCTGGATTGGATCACGTAGTAATGTGGTACCACACTGAAGCAGTCGATTAAACCTGGTTTCGATCAATATTTTAGAGGATAACGCATGCTTTGTCTAGGTTAGGCCTGGGATTTTCCCTCATCAGACACATACTTTTGCATTCTTCACATACTTGCTGAACAGATCCTGGGATTTTTCTAGTTTGGATCACGTAGTAATGTGGTACCACACAGAAAGAGTCGATTAAACCTGGTATCGATCAATATTTTAGAGGATAACGCACGTTATGTCTGGGATAGGTCTGGTATTTGCAATCATCTGGCTCATACTTTCGCATGTTTCTCAAACTTGTTGGCCAAATCCCGGGCTTTTTCTGGTTTGGATCACGTGGTAATGTGGTATCACTCTGATACAGTCTATGAAACCTGGTTTTGAACAATATTTTAGAGGATAACGCACGTTAGGTCTGGGTTAGGTCTAGGATTTGCCCTCATCAGGCTCATACTTTCGCATATTTCTCATACTTGTTGAACAGATCCTGGGTTTTTTCTGGTTTGGTTCACGTAGTAATGTGGTACCACACTGAAACAGTCAATTAAACATGGTCTTGATAAATATTTCAGAGGATAACGCATGTTAGGTCCAGGTTGGGCCTGGGATTTGCCCTCATCAGACTCATACTTCTTGAACAGATCCTGGGTTTTTTCTTGTTTTGTTCACGTAGTAATGTGGTACCACACTGAAACAGTCCATTAAACCTGGTTTCGATTAATATTTCAGTGGATAACGCAAGTTAGGTCTGGGTTAGGTCTAGGATTTGCCCTCACAAGGCTCATACTTTCGCGTTTTTCACATACTTGTTGAAGAGATCCTGGACTTTTTCTGGTTTGGATCACGTAGTAATGTGGTACCACACTGAAACCGTCAATTAATCCTGGTTTCGAACAATATTTTATGAGATAACGCACGTTAGGTCTGGGATAGGTCTGGGATTTGCCCTCATCAGGGTCATACTTTCGCATATTTCTCATACTTGATGGCCAGAGTCTGGGCTTTTTCTGGTTTGGATAACGTAGTAATGTGGTACCATACTGAAACAGTCCATTAAACCTTGTTTCGATCAATATTTTTGAGGACAACCCATGTTAGGTCTAGGTTAGGCCACGGATATTCCCTCATCAGACACATACTTTCGCATTCTTCACATACTTGTTGAACATATCCTGGGTTTTTTCTGGTTTGGATCGCGTAGTAATGTGGTACCACACTGAAACAGTCAATTAAACCTGGTTTCGATTAATATTTTAGTGGATAACGCATGTTAGGTCTAGGTTAGGCCTGGGATTTTCCCACATCAGACTCATACTTTCGCATTCTTCACATACTTGTTGAACAGATCCTGGGTTTTTTGTGGTTTGGATCACGTAGTAGTGTGGTACCACACTGAAACGGTCCATTAAACCTGGTTTCGATCAATATTTTAGAGGATAACGCAAGTTAGGTCTGGGATAGGTCTGGGATTTGCCCTCATCAGGGTCATATTTTCGTATTTTTCACATACTTGTTGAACAGATCCTGGGATTTTTTCTCGTTTGGATCACGTAGTAATGTGGTACCACACTGAAACAGTCAATTAAACCTGGTCTTGATAAATATTTTAGAGGATAACGCGTGTTGGGTCTGGGTTAGGTCTAGGATTTGCCCTCATCAGGCTCATACTTTCGCATATTTCTCATACTTGTTGGCTAGATCCTGGGCTTTTTCTGGTTTGGATCACGTAGTAATGTGGTGCCACACTGAAACCGTCAATTAATCCTGGTTACGATCAATATTTTAGAGGACAACGCACGTTAGGACTAGGTTAGGCCAGGAATTTTCCCTCATCAGACTCATACTTTCGCATTCTTCACATACTTCTTGAACAGATCCTGGGCTTTTTCTGGCTTGGATCACGTAGTAACGTGGCACCACACTGAAACAGTCCATTAAACCTGATTTCGATCAATATTTTAGAGGATAACGCACGTTAGGTCTGGGTTAGGTCTAGGATTTGCCCTCAGCAGGCTCATACTTTCGCGTTTTTCACATACTTGTTGAAGAGATCCTGGACTTTTTCTGGTTTGGATCACGTAGTAATGTGTTACCACGCTGAAACCGTCAATTAATCCTGGTTTCGATCAATATTTTATAAGATAACGCACGTTAGGTCTGGGACAGGTCTGGGATTTGCCCTCATTAGGGTCATATTTTCGCGTTTTTCACATACTTGATTACCAGAGTCTGGGCTTTTTCTGGTTTGGGTCACGTAGTAATGTGGTACCACACTGAAACAGGCCATTAAACCTTGTTTCGAACAATATTTTTGAGGACAACTCATGTTAGGTCTAGGTTAGGCCTGGGATTTGCCCCCATCAGACTCATACTTTCGCATTCTTCACATACTTCTTGAACAGGTCCTGGTTTTTTTCTGGTTTCGATAACGGAGTAATGTGGTACCACACTGAAACAGTCGATTAAACCTGGTTTCGATCAATATTATTGAGGATAACGCATGTTAGGTCTAGGATAGGCCTGGGATTTGCCCTCATCAGGCTCATACTTTCGCATATTTCTCATACTTGAAACAGATCCTGGGTTTTTTCTGTTTTCGACCACTTAGTAATGTGGTACCACACTGAAATAGTCGATTAAACCTGGTTTCGATCAATATTTTAGAGGATAACGCATGTTATGTCCAGGATAGACCCGGGATTTTCCCTCATCAGGCTCATACTTTCGCGTTTTTCACATACTTGTTGAACATATCCTGTGTTTTTTCTGGTTTGGATCACGTAGTAATGTGGTACCACACTGAAAGAGTCAATTAAACCTGGTTTCGATTAATATTTTTGTGGATAACGCATGTTAGGTCTAGGATTTCCCCTCATCAGTCTCATACTTTCGCATTCTTCACATACTTGTTGAACATATCCTGGGTTTTTTCTGGATTGGATCACGTAGTAATGTGGTACCACACTGAAGCAGTCGATTAAACCTGGTTTCAATCAATATTTTAGAGGATAACGCATGCTTTGTCTAGTTTAGGCCTGGGATTTGCCCTCATCAGGCTCATACTTTCGCGTTTTTCACATACTTGTTGAACATATCCTGTGTTTTTTCTGGTTTGGATCACGTAGTAATGTGGTACCACACTGAAAGAGTCAATTAAACCTGGTTTCGATTAATATTTTTGTGGATAACGCATGTTAGGTCTAGGATTTCCCCTCATCAGTCTCATACTTTCGCATTCTTCACATACTTGTTGAACATATCCTGTGTTTTTTCTGGTTTGGATCACGTAGTAATGTGGTACCACACTGAAAGAGTCAATTAAACCTGGTTTCGATTAATATTTTTGTGGATAACGCATGTTAGGTCTAGGATTTCCCCACATCAGTCTCATACTTTCACATTTTTCGCATACTTGTTGGCCAGATCCCGGGTTTTCTCTGGTTTCGATCACGTAGTAATGTGGTACCACACTGAAACAGATCATTAAACCTGGTTTCGATTAATATTTTAGTGGATAACGCATATTATGTCTGGGCTAGGTCTAGGATTTGCCTTCATCAGGCTCATACTTTCGCATATTTCTCATACTTGTTGGGTAGATCCCGGGCTTTTTCTGGATTGGATGACGTAGTAATGTGGTACCATACTGAAACTGTCAATTAAACCTGGTTTCCGTCAATATTTTAGAGGATTACACATGTTAGGTCTAGGTTAGGTCTAGGATTTGCCCTCAGCAGTCTCATACTTTCGCATTCTTCACACACTTCTTGAACAGATTATAGGTTTTTTCTGGTTTCGATCACGTAGTAATGTGGTACCACACTGAAACAGATCATTAAACCTTGTTTCGATTAATATTTTAGTGGTTAACACATGTTAGGTCTAGGTTAGGTCTGGGATTTGCCCTCATCAGGGTCATATTTTCGCATTTTTCACATACTTGTTGAACAGATCCTCGGATTTTTTCTGGTTTGGATCACGTGGTAATATGGTATCACACTGATACAGTGCATGAAACCTGGCTTCGATCAATATTTTAGACGATTACTCATGTTAGGTCTAGGTTAAGCCTGGGATTTGCCCTCATCAGTCTCATACTTTCGCATTCTTCACATACTTGTTGAACACATCCTTGTTTTTTCCTGCTTTCAATCACGTAGTAATGTGGTACCACACTGAAACAGATCATTAAACCTGGTTTCGATTAATATTTTAGTGGATAACATATGTTAGGTCTAGGTTAGGTCTGGGATTTGCCCACATCAGGGTCATACATTCGCAGTTTTAACATACATGTCGACATGATCGAGGGTTTTTTCTGCTTTGGCTCACGTAGTAAAGTGGTACCACACTGAAACAGTCCATTAAACCTGGTTTCGATCAATATTTTATAGGATAACGCATGCTAGGTCTGGGATAGGTCTGGGATTTGCCCTCATCAGGGTCATATTTTCGCATTTTTCACATACTTGTTGAACAGATCCTGGGATTTTTTCTGGTTTGGATGACATGGTAATGTGGTATCACACTGATACAGTGCATGAAACCTGGTTTCGATCAATATTTTAGAGGATAACGCATGTTAGGTCTAGGCTAGGCCTGGGATTTGCCCTCATCAGGCTCATACCTTCGCATATTTCTCATACTTGTTGAACAGATCGATGGTTTTTTCTGCTTTGGATCACGTCGTAAAGTGGTACCACACTGATACAGTCAATTAAACCTGGTTTCGATCAATATTTTATAGGATAACGCAAGGTAGGTCTGGGACAGGTCTGGGATTTGCACTCATCAGGGTCATATTTTCGCGTTTTTCACATAGTTGTTGAACAGATCCCTGACTATTTCTGGTTTGGATCACGTACTAATGTGGTACCACACTGAAACAGTCCATTAAACTTGGTTTCGATCAATATTTTAGTGGATAACGCACGTTAGGACTAGGTTAGGCCAGGAATTTTCCCTCATCAGACTCATACTTTCGCATTCTTCACATACTTCTTGAACAGGTCCTGGTTTTTTTCTGGTTTCGATAACGGAGTAATGTGGTACCACACTGAAACAGTCGATTAAACCTGGTTTCGATCAATATTATTGAGGATAACGCATGTTAGGTCTAGGATAGGCCTGGGATTTGCCCTCATCAGGCTCATACTTTCGCATATTTCTCATACTTGAAACAGATCCTGGGTTTTTTCTGTTTTCGACCACTTAGTAATGTGGTACCACACTGAAATAGTCGATTAAACCTGGTTTCGATCAATATTTTAGAGGATAACGCATGTTATGTCTAGGATGGACCCGGGATTTTCCCTCATCAGGCTCATACTTTCGCGTTTTTCACATACTTGTTGAACATATCCTGTGTTTTTTCTGGTTTGGATCACGTAGTAATGTGGTACCACACTGAAAGAGTCAATTAAACCTGGTTTCGATTAATATTTTTGTGGATAACGCATGTTAGGTCTAGGATTTCCCCTCATCAGTCTCATACTTTCGCATTCTTCACATACTTGTTGAACATATCCTGGGTTTTTTCTGGATTGGATCACGTAGTAATGTGGTACCACACTGAAGCAGTCGATTAAACCTGGTTTCAATCAATATTTTAGAGGATAACGCATGCTTTGTCTAGTTTAGGCCTGGGATTTGCCCTCATCAGGCTCATACTTTCGCGTTTTTCACATACTTGTTGAACATATCCTGTGTTTTTTCTGGTTTGGATCACGTAGTAATGTGGTACCACACTGAAAGAGTCAATTAAACCTGGTTTCGATTAATATTTTTGTGGATAACGCATGTTAGGTCTAGGATTTCCCCTCATCAGTCTCATACTTTCGCATTCTTCACATACTTGTTGAACATATCCTGTGTTTTTTCTGGTTTGGATCACGTAGTAATGTGGTACCACACTGAAAGAGTCAATTAAACCTGGTTTCGATTAATATTTTTGTGGATAACGCATGTTAGGTCTAGGATTTCCCCTCATCAGTCTCATACTTTCACATTTTTCGCATACTTGTTGGCCAGATCCCGGGTTTTCTCTGGTTTCGATCACGTAGTAATGTGGTACCACACTGAAACAGATCATTAAACCTGGTTTCGATTAATATTTTAGTGGATAACGCATATTATGTCTGGGCTAGGTCTAGGATTTGCCTTCATCAGGCTCATACTTTCGCATATTTCTCATACTTGTTGGGTAGATCCCGGGCTTTTTCTGGATTGGATGACGTAGTAATGTGGTACCATACTGAAACTGTCAATTAAACCTGGTTTCCGTCAATATTTTAGAGGATTACACATGTTAGGTCTAGGGTAGGTCTAGGATTTGCCCTCAGCAGTCTCATACTTTCGCATTCTTCACACACTTCTTGAACAGAGTATAGGTTTTTTCTGGTTTCGATCACGTAGTAATGTGGTACCACACTGAAACAGATCATTAAACCTTGTTTCGATTAATATTTTAGTGGTTAACACATGTTAGGTCTAGGTTGGGTCTGGGATTTGCCCTCATCAGGGTCATATTTTCGCATTTTTCACATACTTGTTGAAGAGATCCTCGGATTTTTTCTGGTTTGGATCACGTGGTAATATGGTATCACACTGATACAGTGCATGAAACCTGGCTTCGATCAATATTTTAGACGATTACTCATGTTAGGTCTAGGTTAAGCCTGGGATTTGCCCTCATCAGTCTCATACTTTCGCATTCTTCACATACTTGTTGAACACATCCTTGTTTTTTCCTGCTTTCAATCACGTAGTAATGTGGTACCACACTGAAACAGATCATTAAACCTGGTTTCGATTAATATTTTAGTGGATAACATATGTTAGGTCTAGGTTAGGTCTGGGATTTGCCCTCATCAGGGTCATACATTCGCAGTTTTAACATACATGTCGACATGATCGAGGGTTTTTTCTGCTTTGGCTCACGTAGTAAAGTGGTACCACTCTGAAACAGTCTATTAAACCTGGTTTCGATCAATATTTTATAGGATAACGCATGCTAGGTCTGGGATAGGTCTGGGATTTGCCCTCATCAGGGTCATATTTTCGCATTTTTCACATACTTGTTGATCAGATCCTGGGATTTTTTCTGGTTTGGATGACATGGTAATGTGGTATCACACTGATACAGTGCATGAAACCTGGTTTCGATCAATATTTTAGAGGATATCGCATGTTAGGTCTAGGCTAGGCCTGGGATTTGCCCTCATCAGGCTCATACCTTCGCATATTTCTCATACTTGTTGAACAGATCGATGGTTTTTTCTGCTTTGGATCACGTCGTAAAGTGGTACCACACTGATACAGTCAATTAAACCTGGTTTCGATCAATATTTTATAGGATAACGCAAGGTAGGTCTGGGACAGGTCTGGGATTTGCACTCATCAGGGTCATATTTTCGCGTTTTTCACATAGTTGTTGAACAGATCCCTGACTATTTCTGGTTTGGATCACGTACTAATGTGGTACCACACTGAAACAGTCCATTAAACCTGGTATCGATCAATATTTTAAAGGATAACGCATGTTAGGTCTAGGTTAAGCCAGGGATTTTCCCTCATCAGACTCATACTTTCGCATTCTTCACATACTTGTTGAACATATCCTGGTTTTCTTCTGCTTTCAATCACGTAGTAATGTGGTACCACACTGAAACAGATCATTAAACATGGTTTCGATTAACATTTTAGTGGATAACATATGTTAGGTCTAGGTTAGGTCTGGTATTTGCAATCATCTGGCTCATACTTTCGCATATTTCTCATACTTGTTGGCCAAATCCCGGGCTTTTTCTGGTTTGGATCACGTGGTAATGTGGTATCACTCTGATACAGTCTATGAAACCTGGTTTTGAACAATATTTTAGAGGATAACGCACGTTAGGTCTGGGTTAGGTCTAGGATTTGCCCTCATCAGGCTCATACTTTCGCATATTTCTCATACTTGAACAGATCCTGGGTTTTTTCTGTTTTCGACCACGTAGTAATGTGGTACCACACTGAAATAGTCGATTAAACCTGGTTTCGATTAATATTTTTGTGGATAACGCATGTTAGGTCTAGGATTTCCCCTCATCAGTCTCATACTTTCGCATTCTTCACATACTTGTTGAAGAGGTCCTGAGCTTTTTCTGGTTTGCATCACGTAGTAATGTGGTACCAAACTGAAACAGTCAACTAATCCTGGTTACGATCAATATTTTAGTGGATAACGCACGTTAGGACTAGGTTAGGCCAGGAATTTTCCCTCATCAGACTCATACTTTCGCATTCTTCACATACTTCTTGAACAGATCCTGGGTTTTTTCTGGTTTGGATCACGTAGTAATGCGGTACCACACTGAAACAGTCCATTAAACCTGATTTCGATCAATATTTTAGAGGATAACGCATGTTATGTCTAGGTTAGGTCTAGGATTTGCCCTCATCAGGCTCATACTTTCGCATATTTCTCATACTTGAAACAGATCCTGGGTTTTTTCTGTTTTCGACCACTTAGTAATGTGGTACCACACTGAAATAGTCAATTAAACCTGGTTTCGATTAATATTTTTGTGGATAACGCATGTTAGGTCTAGGATTTCCCCTCATCAGTCTCATACTTTCGCATTCTTCACATACTTGTTGAACATATCCTGGGTTTTTTCTGGATTGGATCACGTAGTAATGTGGTACCACGCTGAAACAGACCATTAAACCTGATTTCGATTAATATTTTGGAGGATAACACACGTTAGGTCTAGGTTAGGTCTGGGATTTGCCCACATCAGGGTCATACTTTCGCAGTTTTAGCATACATGTTAACCTGATCGAGGGTTTTTTCTGCATCGGATCACGTAGTAAAGTGGTACCACACTAACACTGTCCATTAAAACTGGTTTCGATCATTATTTTAGAGAATAACGCATTTTAGGTCTAGGTTAGGACTGGGATTTGCTCCCATCAGGCTCGTACTTTCGCATATTTCTCATACTTGATGGCCGGATCCTGGGTTTTTTCTGGTTTGGATCACGTACTAATGTGGTACCACACTGAAACAGTCCATTAAACTTGGTTTCGATCAATATTTTAGAGGATAACGCTTGTTAGGTCTAGGTTAGGCCAGGGATTTGCCCTCATCAGGGTCATACTTTCGTATTGCTCACATACTTCTTGAACAGGTCCTGGTTTTTTTCTGGTTTCGATAACGGAGTAATGTGGTACCACACTGAAACAGTCGATTAAACCTGGTTTCGATCAATATTATTGAGGATAACGCATGTTAGGTCTAGGATAGGCCTGGGATTTGCCCTCATCAGTCTCATACGCTCGCATACTTCACATACTTGTTGGACAGATCCAGGGTTTTTTTTGGTTTGGATCACGTAGTAATTTGGTACCACACTGAAACTGACAATTAAACCTGGTTTCCGTCAATATTTTACAAGATAACACATGTTAGGTCTAGGTTAGGTCTAGGATTTGCCCTCATCAGTCTCATACTTTCGCATTCTTCACATACTTGTTGAACATATCCTGGTTTTCTTCTGCTTTCAATCACGTAGTAATGTGGTACCACACTGAAACAGATCATTAAACATGGTTTCGATTAACATTTTAGTGGATAACATATGTTAGGTCTAGGTTAGGTCTGGTATTTGCAATCATCTGGCTCATACTTTCGCATATTTCTCATACTTGTTGGCCAAATCCCGGGCTTTTTCTGGTTTGGATCACGTGGTAATGTGGTATCACTCTGATACAGTCTATGAAACCTGGTTTTGAACAATATTTTAGAGGATAACGCACGTTAGGTCTGGGTTAGGTCTAGGATTTGCCCTCATCAGGCTCATACTTTCGCATATTTCTCATACTTGAACAGATCCTGGGTTTTTTCTGTTTTCGACCACGTAGTAATGTGGTACCACACTGAAATAGTCGATTAAACCTGGTTTCGATTAATATTTTTGTGGATAACGCATGTTAGGTCTAGGATTTCCCCTCATCAGTCTCATACTTTCGCATTCTTCACATACTTGTTGAAGAGGTCCTGAGCTTTCTCTGGTTTGCATCACGTAGTAATGTGGTACCAAACTGAAACAGTCAACTAATCCTGGTTACGATCAATATTTTAGTGGATAACGCACGTTAGGACTAGGTTAGGCCAGGAATTTTCCCTCATCAGACTCATACTTTCGCATTCTTCACATACTTCTTGAACAGATCCTGGGTTTTTTCTGGTTTGGATCACGTAGTAATGCGGTACCACACTGAAACAGTCCATTAAACCTGATTTCGATCAATATTTTAGAGGACAACGCATGTTATGTCTAGGTTAGGTCTAGGATTTGCCCTCATCAGGCTCATACTTTCGCATATTTCTCATACTTGAAACAGATCCTGGGTTTTTTCTGTTTTCGACCACTTAGTAATGTGGTACCACACTGAAATAGTCGATTAAACCTGGTTTCGATCAATATTTTAGAGGATAACGCATGTTATGTCTAGGATAGACCCGGGATTTTCCCTCATCAGGCTCATACTTTCGCGTTTTTCACATACTTGTTGAACATATCCTGTGTTTTTTCTGGTTTGGATCACGTAGTAATGTGGTACCACACTGAAAGAGTCAATTAAACCTGGTTTCGATTAATATTTTTGTGGATAACGCATGTTAGGTCTAGGATTTCCCCTCATCAGTCTCATACTTTCGCATTCTTCACATACTTGTTGAACAGATCCTGGGATTTTTCTAGTTTGGATCACGTAGTAATGTGGTACCACACAGAAAGAGTCGATTAAACCTGGTATCGATCAATATTTTAGAGGATAACGCACGTTATGTCTGGGATAGGTCTGGTATTTGCCCTCATCAGGCTAATACTTTCGCGTTTTTCCCATACTTGTTGATCAGATCCTGGGTTTTTTCTGGTTTGGATCACGTACTAATGTGGTACCACACTGAAACAGTTAATTAAACATGGTCTTGACAAATATTTTAGAGGATAACGCATGTTATGTCTAGGTTAGGCCTGGGATTGTCCCTCATCAGACACATACTTTCGCAGTTTTAACATACATGTTGACCTGATCGAGGGTTTTTTCTGCATTGCATCACGTAGTAAAGTGGTATCACACTAAAACTGTCCATTAAAACTGGATTCGATCAATATTTTACAGGATAACGCAAGTTATGTCTGGGATTGGTCTGGGATTTGCCCTCATCAGGCTCATACTTTCGCGTTTTTCACATACTTGTTGAACAGATCCTGGGTTTTTTCTGGTTTGGTTCACGTAGTAATGTGGTACCACACTGAAACAGTCAATTAAACATGGTCTTGATAAATATTTCAGAGGATAACGCATGTTAGGTCCAGGTTGGGCCTGGGATTTGCCCTCATCAGACTCATACTTCTTGAACAGATCCTGGGTTTTTTCTTGTTTTGTTCACGTAGTAATGTGGTACCACACTGAAACAGTCCATTAAACCTGGTTTCGATTAATATTTCAGTGGATAACGCAAGTTAGGTCTGGGTTAGGTCTAGGATTTGCCCTCACAAGGCTCATACTTTCGCGTTTTTCACATACTTGTTGAAGAGATCCTGGACTTTTTCTGGTTTGGATCACGTAGTAATGTGGTACCACACTGAAACCGTCAATTAATCCTGGTTTCGAACAATATTTTATGAGATAACGCACGTTAGGTCTGGGATAGGTCTGGGATTTGCCCTCATCAGGGTCATACTTTCGCATATTTCTCATACTTGATGGCCAGAGTCTGGGCTTTTTCTGGTTTGGATAACGTAGTAATGTGGTACCATACTGAAACGGTCCATTAAACCTTGTTTCGATCAATATTTTTGAGGACAACCCATGTTAGGTCTAGGTTAGGCCACGGATATTCCCTCATCAGACACATACTTTCGCATTCTTCACATACTTGTTGAACATATCCTGGGTTTTTTCTGGTTTGGATCGCGTAGTAATGTGGTACCACACTGAAACAGTCAATTAAACCTGGTTTCGATTAATATTTTAGTGGATAACGCATGTTAGGTCTAGGTTAGGCCTGGGATTTTCCCACATCAGACTCATACTTTCGCATTCTTCACATACTTGTTGAACAGATCCTGGGTTTTTTGTGGTTTGGATCACGTAGTAGTGTGGTACCACACTGAAACGGTCCATTAAACCTGGTTTCGATCAATATTTTAGAGGATAACGCAAGTTAGGTCTGGGATAGGTCTGGGATTTGCCCTCATCAGGGTCATATTTTCGTATTTTTCACATACTTGTTGAACAGATCCTGGGATTTTTTCTCGTTTGGATCACGTAGTAATGTGGTACCACACTGAAACAGTCAATTAAACCTGGTCTTGATAAATATTTTAGAGGATAACGCGTGTTGGGTCTGGGTTAGGTCTAGGATTTGCCCTCATCAGGCTCATACTTTCGCATATTTCTCATACTTGTTGGCTAGATCCTGGGCTTTTTCTGGTTTGGATCACGTAGTAATGTGGTGCCACACTGAAACCGTCAATTAATCCTGGTTACGATCAATATTTTAGAGGACAACGCACGTTAGGACTAGGTTAGGCCAGGAATTTTCCCTCATCAGACTCATACTTTCGCATTCTTCACATACTTCTTGAACAGATCCTGGGCTTTTTCTGGCTTGGATCACGTAGTAACGTGGCACCACACTGAAACAGTCCATTAAACCTGATTTCGATCAATATTTTAGAGGATAACGCACGTTAGGTCTGGGTTAGGTCTAGGATTTGCCCTCAGCAGGCTCATACTTTCGCGTTTTTCACATACTTGTTGAAGAGATCCTGGACTTTTTCTGGTTTGGATCACGTAGTAATGTGTTACCACGCTGAAACCGTCAATTAATCCTGGTTTCGATCAATATTTTATAAGATAACGCACGTTAGGTCTGGGACAGGTCTGGGATTTGCCCTCATTAGGGTCATATTTTCGCGTTTTTCACATACTTGATTACCAGAGTCTGGGCTTTTTCTGGTTTGGGTCACGTAGTAATGTGGTACCACACTGAAACAGGCCATTAAACCTTGTTTCGAACAATATTTTTGAGGACAACTCATGTTAGGTCTAGGTTAGGCCTGGGATTTGCCCCCATCAGACTCATACTTTTGCATTCTTCACATACTTGTTGAACAGCTCCTGGGTTTTTTCTAGTTTGGATCACGTAGTAATGTGGTACCACACAGAAACAATCGATTAAACCTCGTATTGATCAATATTTTTGAGGATAGCGCATTTTGGGTCTCGGTTTGGTCTAGGATTTGCCCTCATCTGGGTCATACTCAGGCATGTTACTCAAACTTGTTGGCCAGATTCTGGGCTTTCACTTGTCTGGATCACGTAGTAATGTGGTATCACACTGAAACAGTCCATTAAACCTGGTTTCGGTCAATATTTTAGAGGATAACGCAAGTTAGGTCTGGGATAGGCCTCGGATTTGCTCTCATCAGGGCCATATTTTCGCATGTTTCACATACTTGTTGAACAGATCCTGGGATTTTTTCTGGTTTGGATCACGTGGTAATGTGGTATCACACTGAAACTGTCATTTAAACGTGGTTTCCGTCAATATTTTAGAGGATAGCACATGTTAGGTCTAGGTTAGGTCTAGGATTTGACCTCATCAGTCTCATACTTTCGCATTCTTCACATACTTCTCGAACAGATCCCTGACTTTTTCTGGTGTGGATCACGTAGTAATGTGGTACCACCCAGAAACAGTCCATTAAACCCGGTTTCGATCAATATTTTAGAGAATAACGCATTTTAGGTCTAGGTTAGATCAGGGATTTGCTCTCATCAGGCTCGTACCTTCGCATATTTCTCATACTTGAGGGCCAGATTCTGGGCTTTTTCTGGTTTGGATCAGGTAGTAATGTGGTACCACACTGAAACAGTCAATTAAACCTGGTTTCGATCAATATTTTAGAGGATAACGCAAGTTATGTCTGGGATAGGTCTGGGATCTGCCCTCGTCAGGCTCATACCTTCGCATTTTTCACATACTTGTTGAACACACCCTGGGTTTTTCTGGTTTGGATCACGTAGTAATGTGGTACCACACTGAAACAAACCACTAAACCTGGTTTCGATTAATATTTTAGAGAATAACACATGCTAGGTCTGGGTTAGGTCCTGGATTTGCCCTCATCAGTCTCATACATTCGCATTCTTCACATACTTCTTGAACAGATCCTGGGTTTTTTCTGGTTTGGATCACGTACTAATGTGGTACCACACTGAAACAGTTGATTAACCCTGTTTTCGATGAATATTCTTGAGGATAACGCATGTTAGGTCTAGGTTAGGCCTGGGATTTTTCCCATCAGACTCATACTTTTGCATTCTTCACATACTTGTTGAACAGCTCCTGGGTTTTTTCTAGTTTGGATCACGTAGTAATGTGGTACCACACAGAAACAGTCGATTAAACCTGGTATCGATCAATATTTTAGAGGATAACACATGTTAGGTCTAGGTTAGGTCTGGGATTTGCCCTCATCAGGGTCATACTTTCGCAGTTTTAACATACATGTTGTCCTGATCGATGGTTTTTTCTGCTGTGGATCACGTCGTAAAGTGGTACCACACTGAAACAGTCAATTGAACCTGGTTTCGATCAATATTTTATAGGATAACGCATGTTAGGTCTAGGTTAGGCCTGGGATTTTCCCTCATCAGACTCATACTCACGCACTCTTCACATACTTGTTGAACAGATCCTGGGTTTTTTCTGGTTTGGATCACGTAGTAATGTGGTACCCCACTGAAACAGTCGATTAAACCTCGTTTCGATCAATATTTTTGAGGATAACGCATGTAAGGTCTAAGTTAGGCCTGAGATTTTCCCACATCAGACTCATACTTTCGCATTCTTCACATACTTGTTGAACAGATCCTGGGTTTTTTGTGGTTTGGATCACGTAGTGGTGTGGTACCACACTGAAACAGTCAATTAAACCTGGTTTCGATCAATATTTTAGAGGATAACGCAAGTTATGTCTGGGATAGGTCTGGGATCTGCCCGCGTCAGGCTCATACCTTCGCATTTTTCACATACTTGTTGAACACATCCTGGGTTTTTCTGGTTTGGATCACGTACTAATGTGGTACCACACTGAAACAGTCCATTAAACATTGTTTCGATCAATATCTTAGAGGATAACGCATGTTAGGTCTAGGTTAGGCCTGGTATTTGCTCTCATCAGGGTCATTCTTTCGCAGTTTTAACATACATGTTGACCTGATCGAGGGTTTTTTCTGCATTGCATCACGTAGTAAAGTGGTACCACACTAAAGCTGTCCATTAAAACTGGATTCGATCAATATTTTATAGGGTAACGCAAGTTATGTCTGGGATAGGTCTGGAATTTGCCCTCATCAGGCTCGTACTTTCGCATTCTTCACATACTTGTTGAACAGATCCGGGGTTTTTTCTGGTTTGGATCACGTAGTAATGTGGTACCACACTGAAACAGTCGCTTAAACCCGGTTTCGATCAATATTTTTGAGGATAACGCATGTTAGGTCTAGGTTAGGCCTGGGATTTTCCCTCATCAGACTCATACTTTCGCATTCTTCACATACTTGTTGAACAGATCCTGGGTATCTTCTGGTTTGGATCACGTAGTAATGTGGTACCACACTGAAACAGTCAATTAAACCTGGTCTTGATAAATATTTTAGAGGATAACGCGTGCTAGGTCTGGGTTAGGTCCAGGATTTGCCCTCATCAGGCTCATTCTTTCGCATATTTCTCATACTTGTTGGCCAGATCCTAGGCTTCCACTGGTTTGGATCACGTAGTAATGTGGTACCACACTGAAAGAGTCAATTAAACCTGGTCTTGATAAATATTTTAGAGGATAACGCGTGTTGGGTCTGGGTTAGGTCTAGGATTTGCCCTCATCAGGCTCATACTTTCGCATATTTCTCATACTTGTTGGCTAGATCCTGGGCTTTTTCTGGTTTGGATCACGTAGTAACGTGGTACCACACTGAAACAGTCCATCAAACCTGATTTCGATCAATATTTTAGAGTATAACGCATGTTAGGTCTAGGTTAGGCCTGGGATTTTCCCACATCAGACTCATACTTTCGCATTCTTCACATACTTGTTGAACAGATCCTGGGTTTTTCTGGTTTGGATCACGTAGTAATGTGGTACCACACTGAAACAGACCACTAAACCTGGTTTCGATTAATATTTTAGAGAATAACACATGCTAGGTCTGGGTTAGGTCCTGGATTTGCCCTCATCAGTCTCATACATTCGCATTCTTCACATACTTCTTGAACAGATCCTGGGTTTTTTCTGGTTTGGATCACGTACTGATGTGGTACCACACTGAAACAGTCCATTAAACCTGGTTTCGATCAATATCTTAGAGGATAACGCAAGTTATGTCTGGGATAGGTCTGGGATCTGCCCTCGTCAGGCTCATACTTTCGCATTTTTCACATACTTGTTGAACACATCCTGGGTTTTTCTGGTTTGGATCACGTAGTAATGTGGTACCACACTGAAACAGACCACTAAACCTGGTTTCGATTAATATTTTAGAGAATAACACATGCTAGGTCTGGGTTAGGTCTTGGATTCGCCCTCATCAGTCTCATGCCTTCGCATTTTTCACATACTTGTTGAACACATCCTGGGTTTTTCTGGTTTGGATCACGTAGTAATGTGGTACCACACTGAAACAGACCACTAAACCTGGTTTCGATTAATATTTTAGAGGATAACACGTGTTAGGTCTAGGTTAGGTCTGGGGTTTGCCCTCATCAGGGTCATACTTTCGCAGTTTTAACATACATGTTGACCTGATCGATGGTTTTTTCTGCTGTGGATCACGTCGTAAAGTGATACCACACTGAAACAGTCAATTAAACCTGGTTTCGATCAATATTTTATAGGATAACGCCAGTTAGGTCTGGGACATGTCTAGGATTTGACCTCATCAGTCTCATACTTTCGCATTCTTCACATACTTCTCGAACAGATCCCTGACTTTTTCTGGTGTGGATCACGTAGTAATGTGGTACCACCCAGAAACAGTCCATTAAACCCGGTTTCGATCAATATTTTAGAGAATAACGCATTTTAGGTCTAGGTTAGATCAGGGATTTGCTCTCATCAGGCTCGTACCTTCGCATATTTCTCATACTTGAGGGCCAGATTCTGGGCTTTTTCTGGTTTGGATCAGGTAGTAATGTGGTACCACACTGAAACAGTCAATTAAACCTGGTTTCGATCAATATTTTAGAGGATAACGCAAGTTATGTCTGGGATAGGTCTGGGATCTGCCCTCGTCAGGCTCATACCTTCGCATTTTTCACATACTTGTTGAACACACCCTGGGTTTTTCTGGTTTGGATCACGTAGTAATGTGGTACCACACTGAAACAAACCACTAAACCTGGTTTCGATTAATATTTTAGAGAATAACACATGCTAGGTCTGGGTTAGGTCCTGGATTTGCCCTCAACAGTCTCATACATTCGCATTCTTCACATACTTCTTGAACAGATCCTGGGTTTTTTCTGGTTTGGATCACGTACTAATGTGGTACCACACTGAAACAGTTGATTAACCCTGTTTTCGATGAATATTCTTGAGGATAACGCATGTTAGGTCTAGGTTAGGCCTGGGATTTTTCCCATCAGACTCATACTTTTGCATTCTTCACATACTTGTTGAACAGCTCCTGGGTTTTTTCTAGTTTGGATCACGTAGTAATGTGGTACCACACAGAAACAGTCGATTAAACCTGGTATCGATCAATATTTTAGAGGATAACACATGTTAGGTCTAGGTTAGGTCTGGGATTTGCCCTCATCAGGGTCATACTTTCGCAGTTTTAACATACATGTTGTCCTGATCGATGGTTTTTTCTGCTGTGGATCACATCGTAAAGTGGTACCACACTGAAACAGTCAATTGAACCTGGTTTCGATCAATATTTTATAGGATAACGCACGTTAGGTCTAGGTTAGGCCTGGGATTTTCCCTCATCAGACTCATACTCACGCACTCTTCACATACTTGTTGAACAGATCCTGGGTTTTTTCTGGTTTGGATCACGTAGTAATGTGGTACCCCACTGAAACAGTCGATTAAACCTCGTTTCGATCAATATTTTTGAGGATAACGCATGTAAGGTCTAAGTTAGGCCTGAGATTTTCCCACATCAGACTCATACTTTCGCATTCTTCACATACTTGTTGAACAGATCCTGGGTTTTTTGTGGTTTGGATCACGTAGTGGTGTGGTACCACACTGAAACAGTCAATTAAACCTGGTTTCGATCAATATTTTAGAGGATAACGCAAGTTATGTCTGGGATAGGTCTGGGATCTGCCCGCGTCAGGCTCATACCTTCGCATTTTTCACATACTTGTTGAACACATCCTGGGTTTTTCTGGTTTGGATCACGTACTAATGTGGTACCACACTGAAACAGTCCATTAAACATTGTTTCGATCAATATCTTAGAGGATAACGCATGTTAGGTCTAGGTTAGGCCTGGTATTTGCTCTCATCAGGGTCATTCTTTCGCAGTTTTAACATACATGTTGACCTGATCGAGGGTTTTTTCTGCATTGCATCACGTAGTAAAGTGGTACCACACTAAAACTGTCCATTAAAACTGGATTCGATCAATATTTTATAGGGTAACGCAAGTTATGTCTGGGATAGGTCTGGAATTTGCCCTCATCAGGCTCGTACTTTCGCATTCTTCACATACTTGTTGAACAGATCCGGGGTTTTTTCTGGTTTGGATCACGTAGTAATGTGGTACCACACTGAAACAGTCGCTTAAACCCGGTTTCGATCAATATTTTTGAGGATAACGCATGTTAGGTCTAGGTTAGGCCTGGGATTTTCCCTCATCAGACTCATACTTTCGCATTCTTCACATACTTGTTGAACAGATCCTGGGTATCTTCTGGTTTGGATCACGTAGTAATGTGGTACCACACTGAAACAGTCAATTAAACCTGGTCTTGATAAATATTTTAGAGGATAACGCGTGCTAGGTCTGGGTTAGGTCCAGGATTTGCCCTCATCAGGCTCATTCTTTCGCATATTTCTCATACTTGTTGGCCAGATCCTAGGCTTCCACTGGTTTGGATCACGTAGTAATGTGGTACCACACTGAAAGAGTCAATTAAACCTGGTCTTGATAAATATTTTAGAGGATAACGCGTGTTGGGTCTGGGTTAGGTCTAGGATTTGCCCTCATCAGGCTCATACTTTCGCATATTTCTCATACTTGTTGGCTAGATCCTGGGCTTTTTCTGGTTTGGATCACGTAGTAACGTGGTACCACACTGAAACAGTCCATCAAACCTGATTTCGATCAATATTTTAGAGTATAACGCATGTTAGGTCTAGGTTAGGCCTGGGATTTTCCCACATCAGACTCATACTTTCGCATTCTTCACATACTTGTTGAACAGATCCTGGGTTTTTCTGGTTTGGATCACGTAGTAATGTGGTACCACACTGAAACAGACCACTAAACCTGGTTTCGATTAATATTTTAGAGAATAACACATGCTAGGTCTGGGTTAGGTCCTGGATTTGCCCTCATCAGTCTCATACATTCGCATTCTTCACATACTTCTTGAACAGATCCTGGGTTTTTTCTGGTTTGGATCACGTACTGATGTGGTACCACACTGAAACAGTCCATTAAACCTGGTTTCGATCAATATCTTAGAGGATAACGCAAGTTATGTCTGGGATAGGTCTGGGATCTGCCCTCGTCAGGCTCATACTTTCGCATTTTTCACATACTTGTTGAACACATCCTGGGTTTTTCTGGTTTGGATCACGTAGTAATGTGGTACCACACTGAAACAGACCACTAAAGCTGGTTTCGATTAATATTTTAGAGAATAACACATGCTAGGTCTGGGTTAGGTCTTGGATTCGCCCTCATCAGTCTCATGCCTTCGCATTTTTCACATACTTGTTGAACACATCCTGGGTTTTTCTGGTTTGGATCACGTAGTAATGTGGTACCACACTGAAACAGACCACTAAACCTGGTTTCGATTAATATTTTAGAGGATAACACGTGTTAGGTCTAGGTTAGGTCTGGGATTTGCCCTCATCAGGGTCATACTTTCGCAGTTTTAACATACATGTTGACCTGATCGATGGTTTTTTCTGCTGTGGATCACGTCGTAAAGTGATACCACACTGAAACAGTCAATTAAACCTGGTTTCGATCAATATTTTATAGGATAACGCCAGTTAGGTCTGGGACATGTCTGGGATTTGCACTCATCAGGGTCATATTCTCGCGTTATTCACATACCTGTTGAACAGATCCCTGACTTTTTCTGGTGTGGATCACGTAGTAATGTGGTACCACCCTGAAATAGTCCATTAAACCCAGTTTCGATGAATATTTTAGAGAATAACGCATGTTAGGTCTAGGTTAGGCCTGGGATTTGCTCTCATCAGGGTCATTCTTTCGCAGTTTTAACATACATGTTGACCTGATCGAGGGTTTTTTCTGCATTGCATCACGTAGTAAAGTGGTACCACACTAAAACTGTCCATTAAAACTGGATTCGATCAATATTTTATAGGGTAACGCAAGTTATGTCTGGGATAGGTCTGGGATTTGCCCTCATCAGGCTCATACTTTTGCATATTTCTCATACTTGTTGGCTAGATCCTGGGCTTTTTCTGGTTTGGATCACGTAGTAATGTGGTACCACACTGAAACCGTCAATTAATCCTGGTTACGATCAATATTTTAGAGGACAACGCACGTTAGGACTAAGTTAGGCCAGGAATTTTCCCTCATCAGACTCATACTTTCGCATTCTTCACATACTTCTTGAACAGATCCTGGGTTTTTTCTGGTTTGGATCACGTAGTAACGTGGTACCACACTGAAACAGTCCATTAAACCTGATTTCGATCAATATTTTAGAGGATAACGCACGTTAGGTCTGGGTTAGGTCTAGGATTTGCCCTCATCAGGCTCATACTTTCGCGTTTTTCACATACTTGTTGAAGAGATCCTGGACTTTTTCTGGTTTGGATCACGTAGTAATGTGGTACCACACTGAAACCGTCAATTAATCCTGGTTTCGATCAATATTTTATAAGATAACGCACGTTAGGTCTGGGATAGGTCTGGGATTTGCCCTCATCAGGGTCATATTTTCGCGTTTTTCACATACTTGATTACCAGAGTCTGGGCTTTTTCTGGTTTGGATCACGTAGTAATGTGGTACCATACTGAAACAGTCCATTAAACCTTGTTTCGATCAATATTTTTGTGCACAACTCATGTTAGGTCTAGGTTAGGCCAGGGATTTTCCCTCATCAGACACATACTTTCGCATTCTTCACATACTTGATGAACATATCCTGGGTTTTTTCTGGTTTGGATCGCGTAGTAATGTGGTACCACACTGAAACAGTCAATTAAACCTGGTTTCGATTAATATTTTAGTGGATAACGCATGTTAGGTCTAGGTTAGGCCTGGGATTTGCCCACATCAGGGTCATACTTTCGCAGTTTTAACATACATGTTGTCCTGATCGATGGTTTTTTCTGCTGTGGATCACGTCGTAAAGTGGTACCACACTGAAACAGTCAATTCAACCCTGTTTCGATCAATATTTTATAGGATAACGCATGTTATGTCGGGGATAGGTCTGGGATTTGCCCTCATCAGGGTCATATTTTCGTATCTTTCACATACTTGTTGAACAGATCCTGGGTTTTTTCTGGTTTGGATCACGTAGTAATGTGGTACCCCACTGAAACAGTCGATTAAACCTCGTTTCGATCAATATTTTTGAGGATAACGCATGTTAGGTCTAGGTTAGGCCTGGGATTTTCCCACATCAGACTCATACTTTCGCATTCTACACATACTTGTTGAACAGATCCTGGGTTTTTTCTGGTTTGGATCAAGTAGTAATGTGGTACCACACTGAAACAGTCGATTAAACCTCGTTTCGATCAATATTTTAGAGGATAACACATGTTAGGTCTAGGTTAGGCCTGGGATTTTCCCTCATCAGGCTCATTCTTTCGCATATTTCTCATACTTGTTGGCCAGATCCTAGGCTTCCACTGGTTTGGATCACGTAGTAATGTGGTACCACACTGAAAGAGTCAATTAAACCTGGTCTTGATAAATATTTTAGAGGATAACGCGTGTTGGGTCTGGGTTAGGTCTAGGATTTGCCCTCATCAGGCTCATACTTTCGCATATTTCTCATACTTGTTGGCTAGATCCTGGGCTTTTTCTGGTTTGGATCACGTAGTAACGTGGTACCACACTGAAACAGTCCATCAAACCTGATTTCGATGAATATTTTAGAGTATAACGCATGTTAGGTCTAGGTTAGGCCTGGGATTTTCCCACATCAGACTCATACTTTCGCATTCTTCACATACTTGTTGAACAGATCCTGGGTTTTTCTGGTTTGGATCACGTAGTAATGTGGTACCACACTGAAACAGACCACTAAACCTGGTTTCGATTAATATTTTAGAGAATAACACATGCTAGGTCTGGGTTAGGTCCTGGATTTGCCCTCATCAGTCTCATACATTCGCATTCTTCACATACTTCTTGAACAGATCCTGGGTTTTTTCTGGTTTGGATCACGTACTGATGTGGTACCACACTGAAACAGTCCATTAAACCTGGTTTCGATCAATATCTTAGAGGATAACGCAAGTTATGTCTGGGATAGGTCTGGGATCTGCCCTCGTCAGGCTCATACTTTCGCATTTTTCACATACTTGTTGAACACATCCTGGGTTTTTCTGGTTTGGATCACGTAGTAATGTGGTACCACACTGAAACAGACCACTAAACCTGGTTTCGATTAATATTTTAGAGAATAACACATGCTAGGTCTGGGTTAGGTCTTGGATTCGCCCTCATCAGTCTCATGCCTTCGCATTTTTCACATACTTGTTGAACACATCCTGGGTTTTTCTGGTTTGGATCACGTAGTAATGTGGTACCACACTGAAACAGACCACTAAACCTGGTTTCGATTAATATTTTAGAGGATAACACGTGTTAGGTCTAGGTTAGGTCTGGGATTTGCCCTCATCAGGGTCATACTTTCGCAGTTTTAACATACATGTTGACCTGATCGATGGTTTTTTCTGCTGTGGATCACGTCGCAAAGTGATACCACACTGAAACAGTCAATTAAACCTGGTTTCAATCAATATTTTATAGGATAACGCCAGTTAGGTCTGGGACATGTCTGGGATTTGCACTCATCAGGGTCATATTCTCGCGTTATTCACATACCTGTTGAACAGATCCCTGACTTTTTCTGGTGTGGATCACGTAGTAATGTGGTACCACCCTGAAATAGTCCATTAAACCCAGTTTCGATGAATATTTTAGAGAATAACGCATGTTAGGTCTAGGTTAGGCCTGGGATTTGCTCTCATCAGGGTCATTCTTTCGCAGTTTTAACATACATGTTGACCTGATCGAGGGTTTTTTCTGCATTGCATCACGTAGTAAAGTGGTACCACACTAAAACTGTCCATTAAAACTGGATTCGATCAATATTTTATAGGGTAACGCAAGTTATGTCTGGGATAGGTCTGGGATTTGCCCTCATCAGACTCATACTTTCGCATTCTTCACATACTTCTTGAACAGATCCTGGGTTTTTTCTGGTTTGGATCACGTAGTAACGTGGTACCACACTGAAACAGTCCATTAAACCTGATTTCGATCAATATTTTAGAGGATAACGCACGTTAGGTCTGGGTTAGGTCTAGGATTTGCCCTCATCAGGCTCATACTTTCGCGTTTTTCACATACTTGTTGAAGAGATCCTGGACTTTTTCTGGTTTGGATCACGTAGTAATGTGGTACCACACTGAAACCGTCAATTAATCCTGGTTTCGATCAATATTTTATAAGATAACGCACGTTAGGTCTGGGATAGGTCTGGGATTTGCCCTCATCAGGGTCATATTTTCGCGTTTTTCACATACTTGATTACCAGAGTCTGGGCTTTTTCTGGTTTGGATCACGTAGTAATGTGGTACCATACTGAAACAGTCCATTAAACCTTGTTTCGATCAATATTTTTGTGCACAACTCATGTTAGGTCTAGGTTAGGCCAGGGATTTTCCCTCATCAGACACATACTTTCGCATTCTTCACATACTTGATGAACATATCCTGGGTTTTTTCTGGTTTGGATCGCGTAGTAATGTGGTACCACACTGAAACAGTCAATTATACCTGGTTTCGATTAATATTTTAGTGGATAACGCATGTTAGGTCTAGGTTAGGCCTGGGATTTGCCCACATCAGGGTCATACTTTCGCAGTTTTAACATACATGTTGTCCTGATCGATGGTTTTTTCTGCTGTGGATCACGTCGTAAAGTGGTACCACACTGAAACAGTCAATTCAACCCTGTTTCGATCAATATTTTATAGAATAACGCATGTTATGTCGGGGATAGGTCTGGGATTTGCCCTCATCAGGGTCATATTTTCGTATCTTTCACATACTTGTTGAACAGATCCTGGGTTTTTTCTGGTTTGGATCACGTAGTCATGTGGTACCCCACTGAAACAGTCGATTAAACCTCGTTTCGATCAATATTTTTGAGGATAACGCATGTTAGGTCTAGGTTAGGCCTGGGATTTTCCCACATCAGACTCATACTTTTGCATTCTTCACATACTTGTTGAACAGCTCCTGCGTTTTTTTTGTTTCGATCATGTAGTAATGTGGTACCACACTGAAACAGACTCATTAAACCTGGATCCAAAAATATTTTAGAGGATAGCACGTGTTAGGTCTAGGTTAGGCCAGGGATTTTCCCTCATCAGACACATACTTTCGCATTCTTCACATACTTGTTGAACATATCCTGGGTTTTTTCTGGTTTGGATCGCGTAGTAATGTGGTACCACACTGAAACAGTCAATTAAACCTGGTTTCGATTAATATTTTAGTGGATAACGCATGTTAGGTCTAGGTTAGGCCTGGGATTTGCCCCCATCAGACTCATACTTTTGCATTCTTCACATACTTGTTGAACAGCTCCTGGGTTTTTTCTAGTTTGGATCACGTAGTAATGTGGTACCACACAGAAACAGTCGATTAAACCTGGTATCGATCAATATTTTAGAGGATAACACATGTTAGGTCTAGGTTAGGTCTGGGATTTGCCCTCGTCAGGGTCATACTTTCGCAGTTTTAACATACATGTTGTCCTGATCGATGGTTTTTTCTGCTGTGGATCACGTCGTAAAGTGGTACCAGACTGAAACAGTCAATAGAACCTGGTTTCGATCAATATTTTATAGGATAACGCGTGTTAGGTCTGGGTTAGGCCTGGGATTTTCCCTCATCAGACTCATACTTACGCACTCTTCACATACTTGTTGAACAGATCCTTGGTTTTCTCTGGTTTGGATCACGTAGTAATGTGGTACCCCACTGAAACAGTCGATTAAACCTCGTTTCGATCAATATTTTTGAGGATAACGCATGTTAGCTCTAGGTTAGGCCTGGGATTTTCCCACATCAGACTCATACTTTCGCATTCTTCACATACTTGTTGAACAGATCCTGGGTTTTTTCTGGTTTGGATCACGTAGTAATGTGGTACCACACTGAAACAGTCAATTAAACCTGGTTTCGATCAATATTTTAGAGGATAACGCAAGTTATGTCTGGGATAGGTCTGGGATCTGCCCTCGTCAGGCTCATACCTTCGCATTTTTCACATACTTGTAGAACACATTCTGGGTTTTTCTGGTTTGGATCACGTAGTAATGTGGTACCACACTGAAACAGACCACTAAACCTGGTTTCGATTAATATTTTAGAGAATAACACATGCTAGGTCTGGGTTAGGTCCTGGATTTGCCCTCATCAGTCTCATACATTCGCATTCTTCACATACTTCTTGAACACATCCTGGGTTTTTCTGGTTTGGATCACGTAGTAATGTGGTACCACACTGAAACAGACCACTAAACCTGGTTTCGATTAATATTTTAGAGGATAACACGTGTTAGGTCTAGGTTAGGTCTGGGATTTGCCCTCATCAGGGTCATACTTTCGCAGTTTTAACATACATGTTGACCTGATCGATGGTTTTTTCTGCTGTGGATCACGTCGTAAAGTGATACCACACTGAAACAGTCAATTAAACCTGGTTTCGATCAATATTTTATAGGATAACGCAAGTTAGGTCTGGGACATGTCTGGGATTTGCACTCATCAGGGTCATATTTTCGCGTTATTCACATACCTGTTGAACAGATCCCTGACTTTTTCTGGTGTGGATCACGTAGTAATGTGGTACCACCCTGAAATAGTCCATTAAACCCAGTTTCGATGAATATTTTAGAGAATAACGCATGTTAGGTCTAGGTTAGGCCTGGGATTTGCCCCCATCAGACTCATACTTTTGCATTCTTCACATACTTGTTGAACAGCTCCTGGGTTTTTTCTAGTTTGGATCACGTAGTAATGTGGTACCACACAGAAACAGTCGATTAAACCTGGTATCGATCAATATTTTAGAGGATAACACATGTTAGGTCTAGGTTAGGTCTGGGATTTGCCCTCGTCAGGGTCATACTTTCGCAGTTTTAACATACATGTTGTCCTGATCGATGGTTTTTTCTGCTGTGGATCACGTCGTAAAGTGGTACCAGACTGAAACAGTCAATTGAACCTGGTTTCGATCAATATTTTATAGGATAACGCGTGTTAGGTCTGGGTTAGGCCTGGGATTTTCCCTCATCAGACTCATACTTACGCACTCTTCACATACTTGTTGAACAGATCCTGGGTTTTTTCTGGTTTGGATCACGTAGTAATGTGGTACCACACTGAAACAGTCGATGAAACCTGGTTTCGATCAATATTTTTGAGGATAACGCATGTTAGGTCTAGGTTAGGCCTGGGATTTTCCCTCATCAGACTCATACTTTCGCATTCTTCACATACTTGTTGAACAGATCCTGGGTATCTTCTGGTTTGGATCACGTAGTAATGTGGTAACACACTGAAACTGTCAACTAAACCTGGTTTCGATCAATATTTTAGAGGATAACGCAAGTTATGTCGGGGATAGGTCTGGGATTTGCCCTTATCAGGGTCATATTTTCGTATCTTTCACATACTTGTTGAACAGATCCTGGGATTTTTTCTGGTTTGGATCACGAAGTAATGTGGTACCACACTGAAACAGTCAATTAAACCTGGTCTTGATAAATATTTTAGAGGATAACGCGTGTTAGGTCTTGGTTAGGTCCAGGATTTGCCCTCATCAGGCTCATTCTTTCGCATATTTCTCATACTTGTTGGCCAGATCCTAGGCTTCCACTGGTTTGGATCACGTAGTAATGTGGTACCACACTGAAAGAGTCAATTAAACCTGGTCTTGATAAATATTTTAGAGGATAACGCGTGTTGGGTCTGGGTTAGGTCTAGGATTTGCCGTCATCAGGCTCATACTTTTGCATATTTCTCATACTTGTTGGCTAGATCCTGGGCTTTTTCTGGTTTGGATCACGTAGTAATGTGGTACCACACTGAAACCGTCAATTAATCCTGGTTACGATCAATATTTTAGAGGACAACGCACGTTAGGACTAAGTTAGGCCAGGAATTTTCCCTCATCAGACTCATACTTTCGCATTCTTCACATACTTCTTGAGCAGATCCTGGGTTTTTTCTGGTTTGGATCACGTAGTAACGTGGTACCACACTGAAACAGTCCATTAAACCTGATTTCGATCAATATTTTAGAGGATAACGCACGTTAGGTCTGGGTTAGGTCTAGGATTTGCCCTCATCAGGCTCATACTTTCGCGTTTTTCACATACTTGTTGAAGAGATCCCGGACTTTTTCTGGTTTGGATCACGTAGTAATGTGGTACCACACTGAAACCGTCAATTAATCCTGGTTTCGATCAATATTTTATAAGATAACGCACGTTAGGTCTGGGATAGGTCTGGGATTTGCCCTCATCAGGGTCATATTTTCGCGTTTTTCACATACTTGATTACCAGAGTCTGGGCTTTTTCTGGTTTGGATCACGTAGTAATGTGGTACCATACTGAAACAGTCCATTAAACCTTGTTTCGATGAATATTTTTGAGCACAACTCATGTTAGGTCTAGGTTAGGCCAGGGATTTTCCCTCATCAGACACATACTTTCGCATTCTTCACATACTTGATGAACAGCTCCTGGGTTTTTTCTAGTTTGGATCACGTAGTAATGTGGTACCACACAGAAACAGTCGATTAAACCTGGTATCGATCAATATTTTAGAGGATAACACATGTTAGGTCTAGGTTAGGTCTGGGATTTGCCCTCATCAGGGTCATACTTTCGCAGTTTTAACATACATGTTGTCCTGATCGATGGTTTTTTCTGCTGTGGATCACGTCGTAAAGTGGTACCACACTGAAACAGTCAATTCAACCCTGTTTCGATCAATATTTTATAGGATAACGCATGTTAGGTCTAGGTTAGGCCTGGGATTTTCCCTCATCAGACTCATACTCACGCACTCTTCACATACTTGTTGAACAGATCCTGGGTTTTTTCTGGTTTGGATCACGTAGTAATGTGGTACCCCACTGAAACAGTCGATTAAACCTCGTTTCGATCAATATTTTTGAGGATAACGCAAGTTATGTCTGGGATAGGTCTGGGATCTGCCCGCGTCAGGCTCATACCTTCGCATTTTTCACATACTTGTTGAACACATCCTGGGTTTTTCTGGTTTGGATCACGTACTAATGTGGTACCACACTGAAACAGTCCATTAAACATTGTTTCGATCAATATCTTAGAGGATAACGCATGTTAGGTCTAGGTTAGGCCTGGTATTTGCTCTCATCAGGGTCATTCTTTCGCAGTTTTAACATACATGTTGACCTGATCGAGGGTTTTTTCTGCATTGCATCACGTAGTAAAGTGGTACCACACTAAAACTGTCCATTAAAACTGGATTCGATCAATATTTTATAGGGTAACGCAAGTTATGTCTGGGATAGGTCTGGAATTTGCCCTCATCAGGCTCGTACTTTCGCATTCTTCACATACTTGTTGAACAGATCCGGGGTTTTTTCTGGTTTGGATCACGTAGTAATGTGGTACCACACTGAAACAGTCGCTTAAACCCGGTTTCGATCAATATTTTTGAGGATAACGCATGTTAGGTCTAGGTTAGGCCTGGGATTTTCCCTCATCAGACTCATACTTTCGCATTCTTCACATACTTGTTGAACAGATCCTGGGTATCTTCTGGTTTGGATCACGTAGTAATGTGGTACCACACTGAAACAGTCAATTAAACCTGGTCTTGATAAATATTTTAGAGGATAACGCGTGCTAGGTCTGGGTTAGGTCCAGGATTTGCCCTCATCAGGCTCATTCTTTCGCATATTTCTCATACTTGTTGGCCAGATCCTAGGCTTCCACTGGTTTGGATCACGTAGTAATGTGGTACCACACTGAAAGAGTCAATTAAACCTGGTCTTGATAAATATTTTAGAGGATAACGCGTGTTGGGTCTGGGTTAGGTCTAGGATTTGCCCTCATCAGGCTCATACTTTCGCATATTTCTCATACTTGTTGGCTAGATCCTGGGCTTTTTCTGGTTTGGATCACGTAGTAACGTGGTACCACACTGAAACAGTCCATCAAACCTGATTTCGATCAATATTTTAGAGTATAACGCATGTTAGGTCTAGGTTAGGCCTGGGATTTTCCCACATCAGACTCATACTTTCGCATTCTTCACATACTTGTTGAACAGATCCTGGGTTTTTCTGGTTTGGATCACGTAGTAATGTGGTACCACACTGAAACAGACCACTAAACCTGGTTTCGATTAATATTTTAGAGAATAACACATGCTAGGTCTGGGTTAGGTCCTGGATTTGCCCTCATCAGTCTCATACATTCGCATTCTTCACATACTTCTTGAACAGATCCTGGGTTTTTTCTGGTTTGGATCACGTACTGATGTGGTACCACACTGAAACAGTCCATTAAACCTGGTTTCGATCAATATCTTAGAGGATAACGCAAGTTATGTCTGGGATAGGTCTGGGATCTGCCCTCGTCAGGCTCATACTTTCGCATTTTTCGCATACTTGTTGAACACATCCTGGGTTTTTCTGGTTTGGATCACGTAGTAATGTGGTACCACACTGAAACAGACCACTAAACCTGGTTTCGATTAATATTTTAGAGAATAACACATGCTAGGTCTGGGTTAGGTCTTGGATTCGCCCTCATCAGTCTCATGCCTTCGCATTTTTCACATACTTGTTGAACACATCCTGGGTTTTTCTGGTTTGGATCACGTAGTAATGTGGTACCACACTGAAACAGACCACTAAACCTGGTTTCGATTAATATTTTAGAGGATAACACGTGTTAGGTCTAGGTTAGGTCTGGGATTTGCCCTCATCAGGGTCATACTTTCGCAGTTTTAACATACATGTTGACCTGATCGATGGTTTTTTCTGCTGTGGATCACGTCGTAAAGTGATACCACACTGAAACAGTCAATTAAACCTGGTTTCGATCAATATTTTATAGGATAACGCCAGTTAGGTCTGGGACATGTCTGGGATTTGCACTCATCAGGGTCATATTCTCGCGTTATTCACATACCTGTTGAACAGATCCCTGACTTTTTCTGGTGTGGATCACGTAGTAATGTGGTACCACCCTGAAATAGTCCATTAAACCCAGTTTCGATGAATATTTTAGAGAATAACGCATGTTAGGTCTAGGTTAGGCCTGGGATTTGCTCTCATCAGGGTCATTCTTTCGCAGTTTTAACATACATGTTGACCTGATCGAGGGTTTTTTCTGCATTGCATCACGTAGTAAAGTGGCACCACACTAAAACTGTCCATTAAAACTGGATTCGATCAATATTTTATAGGGTAACGCAAGTTATGTCTGGGATAGGTCTGGGATTTGCCCTCATCAGGCTCATACTTTTGCATATTTCTCATACTTGTTGGCTAGATCCTGGGCTTTTTCTGGTTTGGATCACGTAGTAATGTGGTACCACACTGAAACCGTCAATTAATCCTGGTTACGATCAATATTTTAGAGGACAACGCACGTTAGGACTAAGTTAGGCCAGGAATTTTCCCTCATCAGACTCATACTTTCGCATTCTTCACATACTTCTTGAACAGATCCTGGGTTTTTTCTGGTTTGGATCACGTAGTAACGTGGTACCACACTGAAACAGTCCATTAAACCTGATTTCGATCAATATTTTAGAGGATAACGCACGTTAGGTCTGGGTTAGGTCTAGGATTTGCCCTCATCAGGCTCATACTTTCGCGTTTTTCACATACTTGTTGAAGAGATCCTGGACTTTTTCTGGTTTGGATCACGTAGTAATGTGGTACCACACTGAAACCGTCAATTAATCCTGGTTTCGATCAATATTTTATAAGATAACGCACGTTAGGTCTGGGATAGGTCTGGGATTTGCCCTCATCAGGGTCATATTTTCGCGTTTTTCACATACTTGATTACCAGAGTCTGGGCTTTTTCTGGTTTGGATCACGTAGTAATGTGGTACCATACTGAAACAGTCCATTAAACCTTGTTTCGATCAATATTTTTGTGCACAACTCATGTTAGGTCTAGGTTAGGCCAGGGATTTTCCCTCATCAGACACATACTTTCGCATTCTTCACATACTTGATGAACATATCCTGGGTTTTTTCTGGTTTGGATCGCGTAGTAATGTGGTACCACACTGAAACAGTCAATTAAACCTGGTTTCGATTAATATTTTAGTGGATAACGCATGTTAGGTCTAGGTTAGGCCTGGGATTTGCCCACATCAGGGTCATACTTTCGCAGTTTTAACATACATGTTGTCCTGATCGATGGTTTTTTCTGCTGTGGATCACGTCGTAAAGTGGTACCACACTGAAACAGTCAATTCAACCCTGTTTCGATCAATATTTTATAGGATAACGCATGTTATGTCGGGGATAGGTCTGGGATTTGCCCTCATCAGGGTCATATTTTCGTATCTTTCACATACTTGTTGAACAGATCCTGGGTTTTTTCTGGTTTGGATCACGTAGTAATGTGGTACCCCACTGAAACAGTCGATTAAACCTCGTTTCGATCAATATTTTTGAGGATAACGCATGTTAGGTCTAGGTTAGGCCTGGGATTTTCCCACATCAGACTCATACTTTCGCATTCTACACATACTTGTTGAACAGATCCTGGGTTTTTTCTGGTTTGGATCAAGTAGTAATGTGGTACCACACTGAAACAGCCGATTAAACCTCGTTTCGATCAATATTTTAGAGGATAACACATGTTAGGTCTAGGTTAGGCCTGGGATTTGCCCCCATCAGACTCATACTTTTGCATTCTTCACATACTTGATTACCAGAGTCTGGGCTTTTTCTGGTTTGGATCACGTAGTAATGTGGTACCACACTGAAACAGACTCATTAAACCTGGATCCAAAAATATTTTAGAGGATAACACGTGTTAGGTCTAGGTTAGGCCAGGGATTTTCCCTCATCAGACACATACTTTCGCATTCTTCACATACTTGTTGAACATATCCTGGGTTTTTTCTGGTTTGGATCGCGTAGTAATGTGGTACCACACTGAAACAGTCAATTAAACCTGGTTTCGATTAATATTTTAGTGGATAACGCATGTTAGGTCTAGGTTAGGCCTGGGATTTGCCCCCATCAGACTCATACTTTTGCATTCTTCACATACTTGTTGAACAGCTCCTGGGTTTTTTCTAGTTTGGATCACGTAGTAATGTGGTACCACACAGAAACAGTCGATTAAACCTGGTATCGATCAATATTTTAGAGGATAACACATGTTAGGTCTAGGTTAGGTCTGGGATTTGCCCTCGTCAGGGTCATACTTTCGCAGTTTTAACATACATGTTGTCCTGATCGATGGTTTTTTCTGCTGTGGATCACGTCGTAAAGTGGTACCAGACTGAAACAGTCAATTGAACCTGGTTTCGATCAATATTTTATAGGATAACGCGTGTTAGGTCTGGGTTAGGCCTGGGATTTTCCCTCATCAGACTCATACTTACGCACTCTTCACATACTTGTTGAACAGATCCTGGGTTTTCTCTGGTTTGGATCACGTAGTAATGTGGTACCCCACTGAAACAGTCGATTAAACCTCGTTTCGATCAATATTTTTGAGGATAACGCATGTTAGCTCTAGGTTAGGCCTGGGATTTTCCCACATCAGACTCATACTTTCGCATTCTTCACATACTTGTTGAACAGATCCTGGGTTTTTTCTGGTTTGGATCACGTAGTAATGTGGTACCACACTGAAACAGTCAATTAAACCTGGTTTCGATCAATATTTTAGAGGATAACGCAAGTTATGTCTGGGATAGGTCTGGGATCTGCCCTCGTCAGGCTCATACCTTCGCATTTTTCACATACTTGTAGAACACATTCTGGGTTTTTCTGGTTTGGATCACGTAGTAATGTGGTACCACACTGAAACAGACCACTAAACCTGGTTTCGATTAATATTTTAGAGAATAACACATGCTAGGTCTGGGTTAGGTCCTGGATTTGCCCTCATCAGTCTCATACATTCGCATTCTTCACATACTTCTTGAACACATCCTGGGTTTTTCTGGTTTGGATCACGTAGTAATGTGGTACCACACTGAAACAGACCACTAAACCTGGTTTCGATTAATATTTTAGAGGATAACACGTGTTAGGTCTAGGTTAGGTCTGGGATTTGCCCTCATCAGGGTCATACTTTCGCAGTTTTAACATACATGTTGACCTGATCGATGGTTTTTTCTGCTGTGGATCACGTCGTAAAGTGATACCACACTGAAACAGTCAATTAAACCTGGTTTCGATCAATATTTTATAGGATAACGCAAGTTAGGTCTGGGACATGTCTGGGATTTGCACTCATCAGGGTCATATTTTCGCGTTATTCACATACCTGTTGAACAGATCCCTGACTTTTTCTGGTGTGGATCACGTAGTAATGTGGTACCACCCTGAAATAGTCCATTAAACCCAGTTTCGATGAATATTTTAGAGAATAACGCATGTTAGGTCTAGGTTAGGCCTGGGATTTGCCCCCATCAGACTCATACTTTTGCATTCTTCACATACTTGTTGAACAGCTCCTGGGTTTTTTCTAGTTTGGATCACGTAGTAATGTGGTACCACACAGAAACAGTCGATTAAACCTGGTATCGATCAATATTTTAGAGGATAACACATGTTAGGTCTAGGTTAGGTCTGGGATTTGCCCTCGTCAGGGTCATACTTTCGCAGTTTTAACATACATGTTGTCCTGATCGATGGTTTTTTCTGCTGTGGATCACGTCGTAAAGTGGTACCAGACTGAAACAGTCAATTGAACCTGGTTTCGATCAATATTTTATAGGATAACGCGTGTTAGGTCTGGGTTAGGCCTGGGATTTTCCCTCATCAGACTCATACTTACGCACTCTTCACATACTTGTTGAACAGATCCTGGGTTTTTTCTGGTTTGGATCACGTAGTAATGTGGTACCACACTGAAACAGTCGATTAAACCTGGTTTCGATCAATATTTTTGAGGATAACGCATGTTAGGTCTAGGTTAGGCCTGGGATTTTCCCTCATCAGACTCATACTTTCGCATTCTTCACATACTTGTTGAACAGATCCTGGGTATCTTCTGGTTTGGATCACGTAGTAATGTGGTAACACACTGAAACTGTCAACTAAACCTGGTTTCGATCAATATTTTAGAGGATAACGCAAGTTATGTCGGGGATAGGTCTGGGATTTGCCCTTATCAGGGTCATATTTTCGTATCTTTCACATACTTGTTGAACAGATCCTGGGATTTTTTCTGGTTTGGATCACGAAGTAATGTGGTACCACACTGAAACAGTCAATTAAACCTGGTCTTGATAAATATTTTAGAGGATAACGCGTGTTAGGTCTGGGTTAGGTCCAGGATTTGCCCTCATCAGGCTCATTCTTTCGCATATTTCTCATACTTGTTGGCCAGATCCTAGGCTTCCACTGGTTTGGATCACGTAGTAATGTGGTACCACACTGAAAGAGTCAATTAAACCTGGTCTTGATAAATATTTTAGAGGATAACGCGTGTTGGGTCTGGGTTAGGTCTAGGATTTGCCGTCATCAGGCTCATACTTTTGCATATTTCTCATACTTGTTGGCTAGATCCTGGGCTTTTTCTGGTTTGGATCACGTAGTAATGTGGTACCACACTGAAACCGTCAATTAATCCTGGTTACGATCAATATTTTAGAGGACAACGCACGTTAGGACTAAGTTAGGCCAGGAATTTTCCCTCATCAGACTCATACTTTCGCATTCTTCACATACTTCTTGAGCAGATCCTGGGTTTTTTCTGGTTTGGATCACGTAGTAACGTGGTACCACACTGAAACAGTCCATTAAACCTGATTTCGATCAATATTTTAGAGGATAACGCACGTTAGGTCTGGGTTAGGTCTAGGATTTGCCCTCATCAGGCTCATACTTTCGCGTTTTTCACATACTTGTTGAAGAGATCCCGGACTTTTTCTGGTTTGGATCACGTAGTAATGTGGTACCACACTGAAACCGTCAATTAATCCTGGTTTCGATCAATATTTTATAAGATAACGCACGTTAGGTCTGGGATAGGTCTGGGATTTGCCCTCATCAGGGTCATATTTTCGCGTTTTTCACATACTTGATTACCTGAGTCTGGGCTTTTTCTGGTTTGGATCACGTAGTAATGTGGTACCATACTGAAACAGTCCATTAAACCTTGTTTCGATGAATATTTTTGAGCACAACTCATGTTAGGTCTAGGTTAGGCCAGGGATTTTCCCTCATCAGACACATACTTTCGCATTCTTCACATACTTGATGAACATATCCTGGGTTTTTTCTGGTTTGGATCGCGTAGTAATGTGGTACCACACTGAAACAGTCAATTAATCCTGGTTTCGATTAATATTTTAGTGGATAACGCATGTTAGGTCTAGGTTAGGCCTGGGATTTGCCCCCATCAGACTCATACTTTTGCATTCTTCACATACTTGTTGAACAGCTCCTGGGTTTTTTCTAGTTTGGATCACGTAGTAATGTGGTACCACACAGAAACTGTCGATTAAACCTGGTATCGATCAATATTTTAGAGGACAACGCACGTTAGGACTAAGTTAGGCCAGGAATTTTCCCTCATCAGACTCATACTTTCGCATTCTTCACATACTTCTTGAACAGATCCTGGGTTTTTTCTGGTTTGGATCACGTAGTAACGTGGTACCACACTGAAACAGTCCATTAAACCTGATTTCGATCAATATTGTAGAGGATAACGCACGTTAGGTCTGGGGTAGGTCTAGGATTTGCCCTCATCAGGCTCATACTTTCGCGTTTTTCACATACTTGTTGAAGAGATCCTGGACTTTTTCTGGTTTGGATCACGTAGTAATGTGGTACCACACTGAAACCGTCAACTAATCCTGGTTTCGATCAATATTTTATAAGATAACGCACGTTAGGTCTGGGATAGGTCTGGGATTTGCCCTCATCAGGGTCATACTTTCGCAGTTTTGACATACATGTTGTCCTGATCGATGGTTTTTTCTGCTGTGGATCACGTCGTAAAGTGGTACCACACTGAAACAGTCCATTAAACCTGATTTCGATCAATATTGTAGAGGATAACGCACGTTAGGTCTGGGGTAGGTCTAGGATTTGCCCCCATCAGACTCATACTTTTGCATTCTTCACATACTTGTTGAACAGCTCCTGGGTTTTTTCTAGTTTGGATCACGTAGTAATGTGGTACCACACAGAAACAGTCGATTAAACCTGGTATCGATCAATATTTTAGAGGATAACACATGTTAGGTCTAAGTTAGGTCTGGGATTTGCCCTCATCAGGGTCATACTTTCGCAGTTTTGACATACATGTTGTCCTGATCGATGGTTTTTTCTGCTGTGGATCACGTCGTAAAGTGGTACCACACTGAAACAGTCAATTCAACCCTGTTTCGATCAATATTTTATAGGATAACGCATGTTAGGTCTAGGTTAGGACTGGGATTTTCCCTCATCAGACTCATACTTACGCACCCTTCACATACTTGTTGAACAGATCCTGGGTTTTTTCTGGTTTGGATCACGTAGTAATGAGGTACCCCACTGAAACAGTCGATTAAACCTCGTTTCGATCAATATTTTTGAGGATAACGCATGTTAGGTCTAGGTTAGGCCTGGGATTTTCCCACATCAGACTCATACTATCGCATTCTTCACATACTTGTTGAACAGATCCTGGGTTTTTTCTGGTTTGGATCAAGTAGTAATGTGGTACCACACTGAAACAGTCGATTAAACCTCGTTTCGATCAATATTTTAGAGGATAACATATGTTAGGTCTAGGTTAGGCCTGGGATTTGCCCCCATCAGACTCATACTTTTGCATTCTTCACATACTTGTTGAACAGCTCCTGCGTTTTTTTTGTTTCGATCATGTAGTAATGTGGTACCACACTGAAACAGACTCATTAAACCTGGATCCAAAAATATTTTAGAGGATAACACGTGTTAGGTCTAGGTTAGTTCTGGGATTTGCCCTCATCAGGGTCATACTTTCGCAGTTTTAACATACATGTTGACCTGATCGATGGTTTTTTCTGCTGTGGATCACGTCGTAAAGTGGTACCAGACTGGAACAGTCAATTAAACCTGGTTTCGATCAATATTTTATAGGATAACGCAAGTTAGGTCTGGGACATGTCTGGGATTTGCACTCATCAGGGTCATATTTTCGCGTTATTCACATACCTGTTGAACAGCTCCTGGATTATTTCTAGTTTGGATCACGTAGTAATGTGGTACCACACAGAAACAGTCGATTAAACCTGGTAACGATCAATATTTTAGAGGATAACACATGTTAGGTCTAGGTTAGGTCTGGGATTTGCCCTCATCAGGGCCATACTTTCGCAGTTTTAACATACATGTTGTCCTGATCGATGGTTTTTTCTGCTGTGGATCACGTCATAAAGTGGTACCACACTGAAACAGTCAATTGAACCTGGTTTCGATCAATATTTTATAGGATAACGCATGTTAGGTCTAGGTTAGGCCTGGGATTTTCCCTCATCAGACTCATACTTACGCACTCTTCACATACTTGTTGAACAGATCCTGGGTTTTTTCTGGTTTGGATCACGTAGTAATGTGGTACCCCACTGAAACAGTCCATTAAACCTCGTTTCGATCAATATTTTTGAGGATAACGCATGTTAGGTCTAGGTTTGGCCTGGGATTTTCCCACATCAGACTCATACTTTCGCATTCTTCACATACTTGTTGAACAGATCCTGGGTTTTTTCTGGTTTGGATCACGTAGTAGTGTGGTACCACACTGAAACAGTCAATTAAACCTGGTTTCGATCAATATTTTAGAGGATAACGCAAGCTATGTCTGGGATAGGTCTGGGATCTGCCCTCGTCAGGCTCATACCTTCGCATTTTTCACATACTTGTTGAACACATCCTGTGTTTTTCTGGTTTGGATCGCGTAGTAATGTGGTACCACACTGAAACAGACCACTAAACCTGGTTTCGATTAATATTTTAGAGAATAACTCATGCTAGGTCTGGGTTAGGTCCTGGATTTGCCCTCATCAGTCTCATACATTCGCATTCTTCACATACTTCTTGAACAGATCCTGGGTTTTTTCTGGTTTGGATCACGTACTAGTGTGGTACCACACTGAAACAGTCCATTAAACCTGGTTTCGATCAATATCTTAGAGGATAACGCATGTTAGGTCTAGGTTAGGCCTGGGATTTGCCCCCATCAGACTCATACTTTTGCATTCTTCACATACTTGTTGAACAGCTCCTGGGTTTTTTCTGGTTTGGATCACGTAGTAATGTGGTACCACACTGAAACAGACTCATTAAACCTGGATCCAAAAATATTTTAGAGGATAACACGTGTTAGGTCTAGGTTAGGCCAGGGATTTTCCCTCATCAGACACATACTTTCGCATTCTTCACATACTTGTTGAACATATCCTGGGTTTTTTCTGGTTTGGATCGCGTAGTAATGTGGTACCACACTGAAACAGTCAATTAAACCTGGTTTCGATTAATATTTTAGTGGATAACGCATGTTAGGTCTAGGTTAGGCCTGGGATTTGCCCCCATCAGACTCATACTTTTGCATTCTTCACATACTTGTTGAACAGCTCCTGGGTTTTTTCTAGTTTGGATCACGTAGTAATGTGGTACCACACAGAAACAGTCGATTAAACCTGGTATCGATCAATATTTTAGAGGATAACACATGTTAGGTCTAGGTTAGGTCTGGGATTTGCCCTCGTCAGGGTCATACTTTCGCAGTTTTAACATACATGTTGTCCTGATCGATGGTTTTTTCTGCTGTGGATCACGTCGTAAAGTGGTACCAGACTGAAACAGTCAATTGAACCTGGTTTCGATCAATATTTTATAGGATAACGCGTGTTAGGTCTGGGTTAGGCCTGGGATTTTCCCTCATCAGACTCATACTTACGCACTCTTCACATACTTGTTGAACAGATCCTGGGTTTTCTCTGGTTTGGATCACGTAGTAATGTGGTACCCCACTGAAACAGTCGATTAAACCTCGTTTCGATCAATATTTTTGAGGATAACGCATGTTAGCTCTAGGTTAGGCCTGGGATTTTCCCACATCAGACTCATACTTTCGCATTCTTCACATACTTGTTGAACAGATCCTGGGTTTTTTCTGGTTTGGATCACGTAGTAATGTGGTACCACACTGAAACAGTCAATTAAACCTGGTTTCGATCAATATTTTAGAGGATAACGCAAGTTATGTCTGGGATAGGTCTGGGATCTGCCCTCGTCAGGCTCATACCTTCGCATTTTTCACATACTTGTAGAACACATTCTGGGTTTTTCTGGTTTGGATCACGTAGTGATGTGGTACCACACTGAAACAGACCACTAAACCTGGTTTCGATTAATATTTTAGAGAATAACACATGCTAGGTCTGGGTTAGGTCCTGGATTTGCCCTCATCAGTCTCATACATTCGCATTCTTCACATACTTCTTGAACACATCCTGGGTTTTTCTGGTTTGGATCACGTAGTAATGTGGTACCACACTGAAACAGACCACTAAACCTGGTTTCGATTAATATTTTAGAGGATAACACGTGTTAGGTCTAGGTTAGGTCTGGGATTTGCCCTCATCAGGGTCATACTTTCGCAGTTTTAACATACATGTTGACCTGATCGATGGTTTTTTCTGCTGTGGATCACGTCGTAAAGTGATACCACACTGAAACAGTCAATTAAACCTGGTTTCGATCAATATTTTATAGGATAACGCAAGTTAGGTCTGGGACATGTCTGGGATTTGCACTCATCAGGGTCATATTTTCGCGTTATTCACATACCTGTTGAACAGATCCCTGACTTTTTCTGGTGTGGATCACGTAGTAATGTGGTACCACCCTGAAATAGTCCATTAAACCCAGTTTCGATGAATATTTTAGAGAATAACGCATGTTAGGTCTAGGTTAGGCCTGGGATTTGCCCCCATCAGACTCATACTTTTGCATTCTTCACATACTTGTTGAACAGCTCCTGGGTTTTTTCTAGTTTGGATCACGTAGTAATGTGGTACCACACAGAAACAGTCGATTAAACCTGGTATCGATCAATATTTTAGAGGATAACACATGTTAGGTCTAGGTTAGGTCTGGGATTTGCCCTCGTCAGGGTCATACTTTCGCAGTTTTAACATACATGTTGTCCTGATCGATGGTTTTTTCTGCTGTGGATCACGTCGTAAAGTGGTACCAGACTGAAACAGTCAATTGAACCTGGTTTCGATCAATATTTTATAGGATAACGCGTGTTAGGTCTGGGTTAGGCCTGGGATTTTCCCTCATCAGACTCATACTTACGCACTCTTCACATACTTGTTGAACAGATCCTGGGTTTTTTCTGGTTTGGATCACGTAGTAATGTGGTACCACACTGAAACAGTCGATTAAACCTGGTTTCGATCAATATTTTTGAGGATAACGCATGTTAGGTCTAGGTTAGGCCTGGGATTTTCCCTCATCAGACTCATACTTTCGCATTCTTCACATACTTGTTGAACAGATCCTGGGTATCTTCTGGTTTGGATCACGTAGTAATGTGGTAACACACTGAAACTGTCAACTAAACCTGGTTTCGATCAATATTTTAGAGGATAACGCAAGTTATGTCGGGGATAGGTCTGGGATTTGCCCTTATCAGGGTCATATTTTCGTATCTTTCACATACTTGTTGAACAGATCCTGGGATTTTTTCTGGTTTGGATCACGAAGTAATGTGGTACCACACTGAAACAGTCAATTAAACCTGGTCTTGATAAATATTTTAGAGGATAACGCGTGTTAGGTCTGGGTTAGGTCCAGGATTTGCCCTCATCAGGCTCATTCTTTCGCATATTTCTCATACTTGTTGGCCAGATCCTAGGCTTCCACTGGTTTGGATCACGTAGTAATGTGGTACCACACTGAAAGAGTCAATTAAACCTGGTCTTGATAAATATTTTAGAGGATAACGCGTGTTGGGTCTGGGTTAGGTCTAGGATTTGCCGTCATCAGGCTCATACTTTTGCATATTTCTCATACTTGTTGGCTAGATCCTGGGCTTTTTCTGGTTTGGATCACGTAGTAATGTGGTACCACACTGAAACCGTCAATTAATCCTGGTTACGATCAATATTTTAGAGGACAACGCACGTTAGGACTAAGTTAGGCCAGGAATTTTCCCTCATCAGACTCATACTTTCGCATTCTTCACATACTTCTTGAGCAGATCCTGGGTTTTTTCTGGTTTGGATCACGTAGTAACGTGGTACCACACTGAAACAGTCCATTAAACCTGATTTCGATCAATATTTTAGAGGATAACGCACGTTAGGTCTGGGTTAGGTCTAGGATTTGCCCTCATCAGGCTCATACTTTCGCGTTTTTCACATACTTGTTGAAGAGATCCCGGACTTTTTCTGGTTTGGATCGCGTAGTAATGTGGTACCACACTGAAACAGTCAATTAATCCTGGTTTCGATTAATATTTTAGTGGATAACGCATGTTAGGTCTAGGTTAGGCCTGGGATTTGCCCCCATCAGACTCATACTTTTGCATTCTTCACATACTTGTTGAACAGCTCCTGGGTTTTTTCTAGTTTGGATCACGTAGTAATGTGGTACCACACAGAAACTGTCGATTAAACCTGGTATCGATCAATATTTTAGAGGATAACGCACGTTAGGACTAAGTTAGGCCAGGAATTTTCCCTCATCAGACTCATACTTTCGCATTCTTCACATACTTCTTGAACAGATCCTGGGTTTTTTCTGGTTTGGATCACGTAGTAACGTGGTACCACACTGAAACAGTCCATTAAACCTGATTTCGATCAATATTGTAGAGGATAACGCACGTTAGGTCTGGGGTAGGTCTAGGATTTGCCCTCATCAGGCTCATACTTTCGCGTTTTTCACATACTTGTTGAAGAGATCCTGGACTTTTTCTGGTTTGGATCACGTAGTAATGTGGTACCACACTGAAACCGTCAACTAATCCTGGTTTCGATCAATATTTTATAAGATAACGCACGTTAGGTCTGGGATAGGTCTGGGATTTGCCCTCATCAGGGTCATACTTTCGCAGTTTTGACATACATGTTGTCCTGATCGATGGTTTTTTCTGCTGTGGATCACGTCGTAAAGTGGTACCACACTGAAACAGTCCATTAAACCTGATTTCGATCAATATTGTAGAGGATAACGCACGTTAGGTCTGGGGTAGGTCTAGGATTTGCCCCCATCAGACTCATACTTTTGCATTCTTCACATACTTGTTGAACAGCTCCTGGGTTTTTTCTAGTTTGGATCACGTAGTAATGTGGTACCACACAGAAACAGTCGATTAAACCTGGTATCGATCAATATTTTAGAGGATAACACATGTTAGGTCTAAGTTAGGTCTGGGATTTGCCCTCATCAGGGTCATACTTTCGCAGTTTTGACATACATGTTGTCCTGATCGATGGTTTTTTCTGCTGTGGATCACGTCGTAAAGTGGTACCACACTGAAACAGTCAATTCAACCCTGTTTCGATCAATATTTTATAGGATAACGCATGTTAGGTCTAGGTTAGGACTGGGATTTTCCCTCATCAGACTCATACTTACGCACCCTTCACATACTTGTTGAACAGATCCTGGGTTTTTTCTGGTTTGGATCACGTAGTAATGTGGTACCCCACTGAAACAGTCGATTAAACCTCGTTTCGATCAATATTTTTGAGGATAACGCATGTTAGGTCTAGGTTAGGCCTGCGATTTTCCCACATCAGACTCATACTATCGCATTCTTCACATACTTGTTGAACAGATCCTGGGTTTTTTCTGGTTTGGATCAAGTAGTAATGTGGTACCACACTGAAACAGTCGATTAAACCTCGTTTCGATCAATATTTTAGAGGATAACATATGTTAGGTCTAGGTTAGGCCTGGGATTTGCCCCCATCAGACTCATACTTTTGCATTCTTCACATACTTGTTGAACAGCTCCTGCGTTTTTTTTGTTTCGATCATGTAGTAATGTGGTACCACACTGAAACAGACTCATTAAACCTGGATCCAAAAATATTTTAGAGGATAACACGTGTTAGGTCTAGGTTAGTTCTGGGATTTGCCCTCATCAGGGTCATACTTTCGCAGTTTTAACATACATGTTGACCTGATCGATGGTTTTTTCTGCTGTGGATCACGTCGTAAAGTGGTACCAGACTGGAACAGTCAATTAAACCTGGTTTCGATCAATATTTTATAGGATAACGCAAGTTAGGTCTGGGACATGTCTGGGATTTGCACTCATCAGGGTCATATTTTCGCGTTATTCACATACCTGTTGAACAGCTCCTGGATTATTTCTAGTTTGGATCACGTAGTAATGTGGTACCACACAGAAACAGTCGATTAAACCTGGTAACGATCAATATTTTAGAGGATAACACATGTTAGGTCTAGGTTAGGTCTGGGATTTGCCCTCATCAGGGCCATACTTTCGCAGTTTTAACATACATGTTGTCCTGATCGATGGTTTTTTCTGCTGTGGATCACGTCATAAAGTGGTACCACACCGAAACAGTCAATTGAACCTGGTTTCGATCAATATTTTATAGGATAACGCATGTTAGGTCTAGGTTAGGCCTGGGATTTTCCCTCATCAGACTCATACTTACGCACTCTTCACATACTTGTTGAACAGATCCTGGGTTTTTTCTGGTTTGGATCACGTAGTAATGTGGTACCCCACTGAAACAGTCCATTAAACCTCGTTTCGATCAATATTTTTGAGGATAACGCATGTTAGGTCTAGGTTTGGCCTGGGATTTTCCCACATCAGACTCATACTTTCGCATTCTTCACATACTTGTTGAACAGATCCTGGGTTTTTTCTGGTTTGGATCACGTAGTAGTGTGGTACCACACTGAAACAGTCAATTAAACCTGGTTTCGATCAATATTTTAGAGGATAACGCAAGCTATGTCTGGGATAGGTCTGGGATCTGCCCTCGTCAGGCTCATACCTTCGCATTTTTCACATACTTGTTGAACACATCCTGTGTTTTTCTGGTTTGGATCGCGTAGTAATGTGGTACCACACTGAAACAGACCACTAAACCTGGTTTCGATTAATATTTTAGAGAATAACTCATGCTAGGTCTGGGTTAGGTCCTGGATTTGCCCTCATCAGTCTCATACATTCGCATTCTTCACATACTTCTTGAACAGATCCTGGGTTTTTTCTGGTTTGGATCACGTACTAGTGTGGTACCACACTGAAACAGTCCATTAAACCTGGTTTCGATCAATATCTTAGAGGATAACGCATGTTAGGCCTAGGTTAGGCCTGGGATTTGCCCTCATCAGGGTCATTCTTTCGCAGTTTTAGCATACATGTTGTCCTGATCGAGGGTGTTTTCTGCATTGCATCACGTAGTAAAGTGGTACCACACTAAAACTGTCCATTAAAACTGGATTCGATCAATATTTTATAGGATAACGCAAGTTATGTCTGGGATAGGTCTGGGATTTGCCCTGATCAGGCTCATACTTTCGCGTTTTTCACATACTTGTAGAACAGATCCTGGGTTTTTTCTGGTTTGGATCACGTAGTAATGTGGAACCACACTGAAACAGTCAATTAAACATGGTCTTGATAAATATTTCAGAGGATAACGCGTGTTAAGTCTGGGCCAGGTCTAGGATTTGCCCTCATCAGTCTCATACTTTCGCATTCTTCACATACTTCTTGAACAGATTCTGGGTTTTTTCTGGTTTCGATCACGTAGTAATGTGGTACCACACTGAAACAGATCATTAATCCTGGTTTCGATTAATATTTTAGTGGATAACACATGTTAGGTCTAGGTTAGGTCTGGGATTTGCCCTCATCAGGGTCATACTTTCGCATATTTCTCATACTTGATGGCCAGAGTCTGGGCTTTTTCTGGTTTGGATCACGTAGTAATGTGGTGCCATACTGAAACAGTCCATTAAACCTTGTTTCGATCAATATTTTTGAGGACAACTCATGTCAGGTCTAGGTTAGGCCAGGGATTTTCCCTCATCAGACTCATACTTTCGCATTCTTCACATACTTGTTGAACATATCCTGGGTTTTTTCTGGTTTGGATCGCGTAGTAATGTGGTACCACACTGAAACAGTCCATTAAACCTGGTTTCGATCCATATTTTAGAGGATAGCGCATGTTATGTCTAGGTTAGGCCTGGGATTGGCCCACATCGGACTCATACTTTCGCATTCTTCACATACTTGTTGATGAGATCCTGGGCTTTTTCTGGATTGGATCACGTAGTAATGTGGTACCACACTGAAACAGTCCATTAAACCTGGTTTCGATCATTATTTTAGAGAATAATTCATGTTAGGTCTAGGTTAGGTCTGGCATTTGCTCTCATCGGGCTCGTACTTTCGCATATTTCTCATACTAGATGGCCAGATTCTGGGCTTTTTCTGGTTTGGATCTCGTAGTAATGTGGTACCACACTGAAACAGTCCATTAAACCTGGTTTCGATCAATATTTTAGAGGATAGCGCATGTTATGTCTAGGTTAGGCCTGGGATTGGCCCACATCGGACTCATACTTTCGGATTCTTCACATACTTGTTGATGAGATCCTGGGCTTTTTCTGGATTGGATCACGTAGTAATGTGGTACCACACTGAAACAGTCCATTAAACGTGTTTTCGATCAACATTTTAGAGAATATTTCATGTTAGGTCTAGGTTAGATCTGGCATTTGCTCTCATCGGGCTCGTACTTTCGCATATTTCTCATACTTGATGGCCAGATTCTGGGCTTTTTCTGGTTTGGATCACGTAGTAATGTGGTACCACACTGAAACAGTCCATTAAACCTGGTTTCGATCAATATTTTAGAGGATAGCGCATGTTATGTCTAGGTTAGGCCTGGGATTGGCCCACATCGGACTCATACTTTCGGATTCTTCACATACTTGTTGATGAGATCCTGGGCTTTTTCTGGATTGGATCACGTAGTAATGTGGTACCACACTGAAACAGTCCATTAAACGTGTTTTCGATCAACATTTTAGAGAATATTTCATGTTAGGTCTAGGTTAGATCTGGCATTTGCTCTCATCGGGCTCGTACTTTCGCATATTTCTCATACTTGATGGCCAGATTCTGGGCTTTTTCTGGTTTGGATCACGTAGTAATGTGGTACCACACAGAAACAGTCCATTAAACCTGGTTTCGATCAATATTTTAGAGGATAACGCATATTATGTCTGTGTTAGGTCCAGGATTAGCCCTCATCAGTCTTATGCATTCGCATTCTTCACATACTTCTTGAACAGATCCTGGGTTTTTTCTGGGTTGGATCACATAGTAATGTGGTACCACACTGAAACAGTCAATTAAACCTGGTTTCAATCAATCTTTTATAGCATAACGCAAGTTAGGTCTGGGTTAGGTCTGGGATTTGCCCTCATCAGGGCCATATTTTCGCGTTTTTCACATACTTGATGGCCAGAGTCTGGGCTTTTTCTGGTTTGGATCACGTAGTAATGTGGCACCACACTGAAACAGACCACTAAACCTGGTTTCGATTAATATTTTAGAGAATAACACATGCTAGGTCTGGGTTAGGTCCTGGATTTGCCCTCATCAGTCTCACACATTCGCATTCTTCACATACTTCTTGAACAGATCCTGGGTTTTTTCTGGTTTGGATCACGTACTAATGTGGTACCACACTGAAACAGTCCATTAAACCTGGTTTCGATCAATATCTTAGAGGATAACGCAAGTTATGTCTGGGATAGGTCTGGGATCTGCCCTCGTCAGGCTCATACCTTCGCATTTTTCACATACTTGTTGAACACATCCTGGGTTTTTCTGCTTTGGATCACGTAGAAATGTGGTACCACACTGAAACAGACCACTAAACCTTGTTGCGATTTATATTTTAGAGAATAACACATGCTAGGTCTGGGTTAGGTCCTGGATTCGCCCTCATCAGTCTCATACATTCGCATTCTTCACATACTTCTTGAACAGATCCTGGGTTTTTTCTGGTTTGGATCACGTAGTAATGTGGTACCACACTGAAACAGACCACTAAACCTGGTTTCGATCAATATTTTAGAGGATAACACGTGTTAGGTCTAGGTTAGGTCTGGGATCTGCCCTCATCAGGGTCATACTTTCGCAGTTTTAACATACATGTTGACCTGATCGATGGTTTTTTCTGCTGTGGATCACGTCGTAAAGTGATACCACACTGAAACAGTCAATTAAACCTGGTTTCGATCAATATTTTATAGGATAACGCAAGTTAGGTCTGGGACATGTCTGGGATTTGCACTCATCAGGGTCATATTTTCGCGTTATTCACATACCTGTTGAACAGATCCCTGACTTTTTCTGGTGTGGATCACGTAGTAATGTGGTACCACCCTGAAATAGTCCATTAAACCCGGTTTCGATCAATATTTTAGAGAATAACGCATTTTAGGTCTAGGTTAGGTCAGCGATTTGCTCTCATCAGGCTCGTACCTTCGCATATTTCTCATACTTGAGGGCCTGATTCTGGGCTTTTTCTGGTTTGGATCAGGTAGTAATGTGTTACCACACTGAAACAGTCCATTAAACCTGGTTTCGATCAATATTTTAGAGGATGACGCATGTTATGTCTAGGTTAGGCCTGGGATCTGCCCTCATCAGACTCATACTTTCGCATTCTTCACATACTTGTTGAACAGATCCTGGGTTTTTTCTGGTTTGGATCACGTAGTAATGTGGAACCACACTGAAACAGTCAATTAAACATGGTCTTGATAAATATTTCAGAGGATAACGCATGTTAGGTCTGGGCCAGGTCTAGGATTTGCCCTCATCAGCCTCATACTTTCGCATTCTTCACATACTTCTTGAACAGATTCTGGGTTTTTTCTGGATTGGATCGCGTAGTTATGTGGTACCACACTGAAACAGTCCATTAAACCTGGTTTCGATCCATATTTTAGAGGATAGCGCATGTTACGTCTAGGTTAGGCCTGGGATTGGCCCACATCGGACTCGTACCTTCGCATATTTCTCATACTTGAGGGCCAGATTCTGGGCTTTTTCTGGTTTGGATCAGGTAGTAATGTGGTACCACACTGAAACAATCCATTAAACCTGGTTTCGATCAATATTTTAGAGGACAACGCATGTTATGTCTAGGTTAGGCCTGGGATCTGCCCTCATCAGACTCATACTTTCGCATTCTTCACATACTTGTTGAACAGATCCTGGGTTTTTTCTGGTTTGGATCACGTAGTAATGTGGTACCACACTGAAACAGTCAATTAAACCTGGTTTCGATCAATATTTTAGAGGATAACGCAAGTTATGTCTGGGATAGGTCTGGGATCTGCCCTCGTCAGGCTCATACCTTCGCATTTTTCACATACTTCTTGAACAGATCCTGGGTTTTTTCTGGTTTGGATCACGTACTAGTGTGGTACCACACTGAAACAGTCTATTAAACCTGGTTTCGATTAATATTTTAGTGGATAACGCATGTTAGGTCTAGGTTAGGCCTGGGATTTGCCCCCATCAGACTCATACTTTTGCATTCTTCACATACTTGTTGAACAGCTCCTGGGTTTTTTCTAGTTTGGATCACGTAGTAATGTGGTACCACACAGAAACAGTCCATTAAACCTGGTTTCGATCAATATTTTAGAGGATAACGCATATTATGTCTGTGTTAGGTCCAGGATTAGCCCTCATCAGTCTTATGCATTCGCATTCTTCACATACTTCTTGAACAGATCCTGGGTTTTTTCTGGGTTGGATCACATAGTAATGTGGTACCACACTGAAACAGTCAATTAAACCTGGTTTCAATCAATCTTTTATAGCATAACGCAAGTTAGGTCTGGGTTGGGTCTGGGATTTGCCCTCATCAGGGTCATATTTTCGCGTTTTTCACATACTTGATGGCCAGAGTCTGGGCTTTTTCTGGTTTGGATCACGTAGTAATGTGGTACCACACTGAAACAGACCACTAAACCTGGTTTCGATTGATATTTTAGAGAATAACACATGCTAGGTCTGGGTTAGGTCCTGGATTTGCCCTCATCAGTCTCATACATTCGCATTCTTCACATACTTCTTGAACAGATCCTGGGTTTTTTCTGGTTTGGATCACGTACTAATGTGGTACCACACTGAAACAGTCCATTAAACCTGGTTTCGATCAATATCTTAGAGGATAACGCAAGTTATGTCTGGGATAGGTCTGGGATCTGCCCTCGTCAGGCTCATACCTTCGCATTTTTCACATACTTGTTGAACACATCCTGGGTTTTTCTGGTTTGGATCACGTAGTAATGTGGTACCACACTGAAACAGACCACTAAACCTGGTTGCGATTAATATTTTAGAGAATAACACATGCTAGGTCTGGGTTAGGTCCTGGATTCGCCCTCATCAGTCTTATACATTCGCATTCTTCACATACTTCTTGAACAGATCCTGGGTTTTTTCTGGTTTGGACCACGTAGTAATGTGTTACCACACTGAAACAGTCCATTAAACCTGGTTTCGATCAATATTTTAGAAGATAACGCATGTTATGTCTAGGTTAGGCCTGGGATCTGCCCTCATCAGACTCATACTTTCGCATTCTTCACATACTTGTTGAACAGATCCTGGGTTTTTTCTGGTTTGGATCACGTAGTAATGTGGAACCACACTGAAACAGTCAATTAAACATGGTCTTGATAAATATTTCAGAGGATAACGCATGTTAGGTCTGGGCCAGGTCTTGGATTTGCCCTCATCAGCCTCATACTTTCGCATTCTTCACATACTTCTTGAACAGATTCTGGGTTTTTTCTGGATTGGATCGCGTAGTTATGTGGTACCACTCTGAAACAGTCCATTAAACCTGGTTTCGATCCATATTTTAGAGGATAGCGCATGTTATGTCTAGGTTAGGCCTGGGATTGGCCCACATCGGACTCGTACCTTCGCATATTTCTCATACTTGAGGGCCAGATTCTGGGCTTTTTCTGGTTTGGATCAGGTAGTAATGTGGTACCACACTGAAACAATCCATTAAACCTGGTTTCGATCAATATTTTTGAGGACAACGCATGTTATGTCTAGGTTAGGCCTGGGATCTGCCCTCATCAGACTCATACTTTCGCATTCTTCACATACTTGTTGAACAGATCCTGGGTTTTTTCTTGTTTGGATCACGTAGTAATGTGGTACCACACTGAAACAGTCAATTAAACCTGGTTTCGATCAATATTTTAGAGGATAACGCAAGTTATGTCTGGGATAGGTCTGGGATCCGCCCTCGTCAGGCTCATACCTTCGCATTTTTCACATACTTCTTGGACAGATCCTGGGTTTTTTCTGGTTTGGATCGCGTACTAGTGTGGTACCACACTGAAACAGTCAATTAAACCTGGTTTCGATTAATATTTTAGTGGATAACGCATGGTTGGTCTATGTTAGGCCTGGGATTTGCCCCCATCAGACTCATACTTTTGCATTCTTCACATACTTGTTGAACAGCTCCTGGGTTTTTTCTAGTTTGGATCACGTAGTAATGTGGTACCACACAGAAACAGTCGATTAAACCTGGTATCGATCAATATTTTAGAGGATAACACATGTTAGGTCTAGGTTAGGTCTGGGATTTGCCCTCATCGGGGTCAAACTTTCGCAGTTTTAACATACATGTTGACCTGATCGAGGGTTTTTTCTGCTTTGGATCACGTAGCAAATTGGTACCACACTAAAACAGTCAATTAAACCTAGTTTCGATCAATATTTTAGAGGATAACGCAGGTTATGTCTGGGATAGGTCTGGGATTTGCTCTCATCAGGCTCGTACTTTCGCATTCTTCACATACTTGTTGAACAGATCCGGGGATTTTTTCTGGTTTGGATCACGTAGTAATGTGGTACCACACTGAAACAGTCGATTAAACCTGGTTTCGATCAATATTTTCGAGGATAACGCATGTTAGCTCTGGGTTAGGTCTAGGAATTGCCCTCATCAGGGTCATACTTTCGCAGTTTTAACATACATGTTGACCTGAGCGAGTGTTTTTTCAGCATCGGATCGCGTAGCAATGTGGTATCACACTAAAACAGTCAATTAAACCTGGTTTCGAACAATGTTTTAGAGGATAACGCATGTTATGTCTGGGATAGGTCTGGGATTTGCCCTCATCAGGCTCATACTTTCGCGTTTTTCACATACTTGTTGAAGAGATCCTGGGCTTCCTCTGGATTGTATCACGTAGTAATGTGGTACCACACTGAAACAGCCCATTAAACCTGTTTTCGATCAATATTTTAGAGAATATTTCATGTTAGGTCTAGGTTAGGTCTGGCATTTGCTCTCATCGGGCTCGTACTTTCGCATATTTCTCATACTTGATGGCCAGATTCTGGGCTTTTTCTGGCTTGGATCACGTAGTAATGTGGTACCACACTGAAACAGTCCATTAAACCCGGTGTCGATCAATATTTTAGAGGATAACGCATGTTATGTCTGTGTTAGGTCCAGGATTAGCCCTCATCAGTCTTAAACATTCGCATTCTTCACATACTTCTTGAACAGGTCCTGGGTTTTTTCTGGGTTGGATCACATAGTAATGTGGTACCACACTGAAACAGTCAATTAAACCTGGTTTCAATCAATCTCTTATAGGATAACGCAAGTTAGGTCTGGGATAGGTCTGGGGTTTGCCCTCATCAGGGTCATACTTTCGCAGTTTTAACATACATGTTGACCTGATCGAGGGTTTTTTCTGCTTTGGATCACGTAGCAAATTGATACCACACTAAAACGGTCAATTAAACCTGGTTTCGATCAATATTTTAGAGGATAACGCAGGTTATGTCTGGGATCGGTCTGGGATTTGCTCTCATCAGGCTCTTACTTTCGCATTCTTCACATACTTGTTGAACAGATCCGGGGTTTTTTCTGGTTTGGATCACGTAGTAATGTGGTACCACACTGAAACAGTCGATTAAACCTGGTTTCGATCAATATTTTTGCGGATAACGCATGTTAGGTCTAGGTTAGGCCTGCGATTTTCCCTCATCAGACTCATACTTTCGCATTCTTCACATACTTGTTGAAGAAATCCTGGGCATTTTCTGGATTGGATCACGTACTAATGTGGTACCACACTGAAACAGTCCATTAAACCTGGTCTTGATAAATATTCTAGCGGATAACGCATGTTAGGTCTAGGTTATGTCTGGGATTTGCTCTCATCTGGTTCATACTTTCGCATATTTCTCATTTTCGTTGGCCAGAACCTGGGCTTCCACTGGTTTGGACCACGTAGTAATGTGGTACCACAGTGAAGCAGTCAATTAAACCTGGTCTTGATAAATATTTTAGAGGATAACGCATGTTAGCTCTGGGATAGGTCTAGGATTTTCCCTCATCAGGCTCATACTTTCGCATATTACTCATACTTGTTGGCTAGACCCTGGGCTTTTTTTGGATTGGATCCCGTATTAATGTGGTACCACACTGAAACTGTCAATTAAACCTGGTTTCCGTCAATATTTTAGAGGATAACACATGTTAGGTCTAGGTTAGGTCTGGGATTTGCCCTCATCAGGGTCATACTTTCGCAGTTTTAACATACATATTGCCCGATCGGTGGTTTTTTCAGCATTGGATCGCGTAGCGAAGTGGTACCACACTAAGACAGTCAATTAAACCTGGTTTCGATCAATATTTTAGAGGATAACGCATGTTAGGTCTAGGTTAGGTCTGGGATTTGCCCACATCAGGGTCATACTTTCGCATATTTCTCATTTTCGTTGGCCAGAACCTGGGCTTCCACTGGTTTGGACCACGTAGTAATGTGGTACCACAGTGAAGCAGGCAATTAAACCTGGTCTTGATAAATATTTTAGAGGATAACGCATGTTAGCTCTGGGATAGGTCTAGGATTTTCCCTCATCAGGCTCATACTTTCGCATATTACTCATACTTGTTGGCTAGACCCTGGGCTTTTTTTGGATTGGATCACGTATTAATGTGGTACCACACTGAAACAGACCATTAAACCTGGTTTCGATTAATATTTTAGAGGATAACACATGTTAGGTCTAGGTTAGGTCTGGGATTTGCCCTCATCAGGGTCAAACTTTCGCAGTTTTAACATACATGTAAACCTGATCGATGGTTTTTTCTGCTTTGGATCACGTCGTAAAGTGGTACTAGACTGAAACAGTCAATTAAACCTGGTTTCGATCAATATTTTAGAGAATAACGCAGGTTATGTCTGGGATAGGTCTGGGATTTGCTCTCATCAGGCTCGTACTTTCGCATTCTTCACATACATGTTGAACAGATCTGGGGTTTTTTTCCGGTTTGGATCACGTGGTAATGTGGTACCACACTGAAACAGTCGATTAAAACTGGTTTCGATCAATATTTTTGAGGATAACGCATGTTAGGTCTAGGTTAGGCCTGGGATTTTCCCTCATCAGACTCATACTTTCGCATTCTTCACATACTGGTTGAAGAAATCCTGGGCATTTTCTGAATTGGATCACGTAGTAATGTGGTACCGCACTGAAACAGTCCATTCAACCTGGTTTCGATCAATATTTTAGAGAATAATTCATGTTAGGTCTAGGTTAGGTCTGGGATTTGCTCTCATCAGGGTCATATTTTCGCGTTTTTCACATACTTGTTGAACAGATCCCTGGCTTTTTCTGGTTTGGATCACGTAGTAATGTGGTACCGCACTGAAACAGTCCATTCAACCTGGTTTCGATCAATATTTTAGAGAATAATTCATGTTATGTCCAGGTTAGGTCTGGGATTTGCTCTCATCAGGCCCGTACTTTCGCATTCTTCACATACTTTTTGAACAGATCCTGGGTTTTTTCTGGTTTGGATCACGTAGTAATATGGTACCACACTGAAACATTCAATTAAACCTGGTCTTGATAAATATTCTAGCGGATAACGCATGTTAGGTCTAGGTTATGTCTGGGATTTGCTCTCATCTGGTTCATACTTTCGCATATTTCTCATTCTTGTTGGCCAGATCCTAGGCTTCCACTGGTTTGGATCACGTAGTAATGTGGTACCACACTGAAACAGTCAATTAATCCTGGTTTTGATAAATATTTTAGAGGATAACGCGTGTTAGGTCTGGGTTAGGTCTAGGATTTGCCCTCATCAGGCTCATCCTTTCGCATATTTCTCATACTTGTTTGCTAGATCCTGTGCTTTTTCTGGATTGGATCACGTTATAATGTTGTACCACACTGAAACTGTCATTTAAACGTGGTTTCCGTCAATATTTTAGAGGATAACACATGTTAGGTCTATGTTAGGTCTGGGATTTGCCCTCATCAGGGTCATACTTGCGCAGTATTAATATACATGTAAACCTGATCGATGGTTTTTTCTGCTTTGGATCACGTCGTAAAGTGGTACCACACTGAAACAGTCAATTAAACCTGGTTTCGATCAATATTTTATGGGATAACGCAAGTTAGGTCTGGGACAGGTCTGGGATTTGCTCTCATCAGGGTCATATTGTCGCGTTTTTCACATACTTGTTGAACAGATCCCTGGCTTTTTCAGGTTTGGATCACGTACTAATGTGGTACCACACTGAAACAGTCGATTAAACCTGGTTTCGATCAATATTTTAGAGGACAACGCAGGTTATGTCTGGGATAGGTCTGGGATTTGCTCTCATCAGGCTCGTACTTTCGCATTCTTCACATACTTGCTGAACAGACCCGGGGTTTTTTTCTGGGTTGGATCACGTATTAATGTGGTACCACACTGAAACTGTCAATTAAACCTGGTTTCCGTCAATATTTTAGAGGATTACACATGTTAGGTCTGGGTTAGGTCCAGGATTTGCCCTCATCAGTCTCATACATTCGCATTCTTCACATACGTCTTGAACAGATCCTGGGTTTTCTCTGGTTTGGATCACATAGTAATGTGGTACCACACTGAAACAGTCAATTAAACCTGGTTTCGATCAATATTTTATAGGATAACGCATGTTAGGTCTAGATTTGTCCTGGGATTTTCCCTCACCAGACTCATACTTTCGCATTCTTCACATACTTGTTACACGGATTCTGGGCTTTTTCTGGATTGGATCACGTATTAATGAGGTACCAAACTGAAAATATCAATTAAACCTGGTTTCCGTCATTATTTTAGAGGATAACACATGTTAGGTCTAGGTTAGGTCTAGGATTTGCACCCATCAGTCTCATTCTTTCGCATTCTTCACATACTTCTTGAACAGATCCTGGGTTTTTTCTGGTTTCGATCACGTAGTAATGTGGTACCACACTGAAACAGTCCATTGAACCTGGTTTCGATTAATATTTTAGTGGATAACGCATGTTAGGTCTAGATTAGGCCTGGGATTTTCCCTCATCAGACTCATACTTTCGCATTCTTCACATACTTGTTGAACAGATTCTGGGCTTTTTCTGGATTGGATCACGTATTAATGAGGTACCAAACTGAAAATGTCAATTAAACCTGGTTTCCGTCATTATTTTAGACGATAACACATGTTAGGTCTAGGTTAGGTCTAGGATTTGCCCCCATCAGTCTCATACTTTCGCATTCTTCACATACTTCTTGAACAGATCCTGGGTTTTTTCTGGTTTCGATCACGTAGTAATGTGGTACCACACTGAAACAGTCCATTGAACCAGGTTTCGATTAATATTTTAGTGGATAACACATGTTAGGTCTGGGTTGGGTCTGGGATTTGCCCTCATAAGGCTCATAATTCCGCATATTTCTCATACTTGTTGGCCTGATCCTGGGCTTTTTCCGGTTTGGATCAGGTATTAATGTGGTACCACACTGATGCAGTCGATTAAACCTGGACACGATCAACATTTTAGAGGATAACGCCGGTTAGGTCTCGGTTAGGTGTGGGATTTGCCCTCATCAGGCACATACTTTCACATATTTCTCATACTTGTTAGCCAGATCGTTTGCTTTTTCTGGTTTGGATCACGTAGTAATGTGGTACCACACTGAAACAGTCGACTAAACCTGGTCTCGATCAATACTTTAGAGGATAACGCATGTTATGTCTGGGTTAGGTGTGGGATTTGCCCTCATCAGGATCATTCTCTCGCATTTTTCGTATACTCGTTTGCCAGATCCTGGGCCCTTCCTGGTTTGGATCACGTGGTAATGTGGAACCACACTGAAACAGTCAATTAAACCTAGTCTCGATCAATATTTTATGGGATATCGCATGTTAGGTCTAGGTTAGGCCTGGGATTTGCCCTCATCAGACTCATACTTTCGCATTCTTCACATACTTGTTGAACAGATCCTGGGTTTTTTCTAGTTTGGATCAGGTAGTAATGTGGTACCACACTGAAACAGTCGATTAACCCTGGTCACGATCAACGGTTTAGAGCATAACGCCGTTAGGGACTCGGTTAGGTGTCGGATTTGCCCCCATCAGGCTCATACTTTCGCATATTTCTCATACTTGTTATACAGATCCGTTGCTTTCTCTGGAATCGATCACATAGTAATGTAGTACCACACTGATACAGTCAATTATACCTGGCCTCGATCAATATTTTAGAGGATAACGCATGTTAGGTCTGGGTTAGGTCTAGGATTTGCCCTCATCTGGCTCATACTTTCGTATTTTTCGCATAATCGTTGGCCAGATCCTTTGCCTTTCCTGGTTTGGATCACGTGGTAATGTGGTACCACACTGAAACAGTCAATTAAACCTTGTCTCGGTCAATATTTTGAAGGATATCGCATGTTAGGTCTGGGTTAGGTCTGGGATTTGCCCTCATCAGGATCATACTCTCGCATTTTTCACATACTTGTTGAACAGATCCTTGGATTTTTCTGGATTGGATCACGTAGTAATGTGGTACCACACTGAAACAGTCAATTAAACCTACTCTCGGTCAATATTTTAGAGGATAACGCATGTTAGGTCTGGTTTAGTTCTTGGACTTGCCCTCATCTGGCTCATACTTTCGCATATTTCTCATACTTGTTGGCCTGATCTTTGGCTTTTTCTGGTTTGGATCACGTACTAATGTGGTACCACACTGAAACAGTCGACTATACCTGGTCTCGATCAATATTTTAGAGGATAACGCATGTTAGGTCTGGGTTAGATCTGGAATTTGCTCTCATCAGTCTCATACCTTCGCATTCTTCACATACTTGTTGAACAGATCCTGCGTTTTTTCTGGTTTGAATCACGTAGTAATGTGGTATCACACTGAAACAGTCCATGAAATCTGGTTTCGATCAATATTTTAGAGGATAACGCATGTTAGGTCTAGGTTAGGCCTGGGATTAGCCCTCATCAGACTCATACTTTCGCGTTTTTCGCATACTTGTTGAACAGACCCTGGGTTATTTCTGGTTTGGATCATGTAGTAACATGGTAGCGCACTGAAACAGTCGACTAAACCTGGTCTCGATCAATATTTTAGAGGCTAACTCATGCTAGGTCAAGGTTAGGCATGGGATTTGCCCTCATCAGTCTCATACATTCGCATTCTTCACATACTTGTTGGACAGATCCTGGGTTATTTCTGGTTTGGATCAGGTAGTAATGTCGTACCACACTGAAGCAGTCGATTAAACCAGGTTTCGATCAATATTCTAGACGATAACGCATGTTAGGTCTGGGTTAGGTCTAGGATTTGCTCTCATCCGGCTGATACTTTCGCATATTTCTTATACTTGTTAGCCAGATCCTTTGCTTTTTCTGGATTGGGTCACACAGTAATGTGGTACCACACTGAAACAGTCGATTAAACCTAGTGTCGGTCAATATTTTAGAGCATAACGCATGTTAGGTCTGGGTTAGGTCTAGGATTTGCCCTCATCTGGCTCATTCTTTCGCATTTTTCGCATACTTGTTGTACAGATCCAGGGATTTTTCTGGTTTTTATCACGTGGTCATGTGGTACCACACTGAAACAGTCAATCAAACCTAGTCTCGGTCAATATTTTAAAGGATATCGCATGTTAGGTCTGGGTTAGGTCTAGGATTTGCCCTTATGAGGCTCACACTTTCGCATATTTCTCATACTTGTTGGCCTGATCTTGGGCTTTTTCATTTTTGGATCACGTGGTAATGTGGTACCACACTGAAACAGTCCACCAAACCTGGTCTCGGTCAATATTTTAAACGATATCGCATGTTAGGTCCGGGTTAGGTCTGGGATTTGCCCTCACTAGGCTCCTACTTTCCCATATTTCTCATACTTGTTGGCCTGATCCTGGGCTTTTTCCGGTTTGGATCAGGTAGTAACGTGGTACCACACTGATGCAGTCGATTAAACCTGGACACGATCAACATTTTAGAGGATAACGCCGATTAGGACTCGGTTAGGTGTGGGATTTGCCCTCATCAGGCTCATACTTTCCCATATTTCTCATACTTGTTAGCCAGATCCTTTGCTTTTTCTGGATTGGATCACACAGTAATGTAGTACCACACTGAAATAGTCAATTTTACCCGGTCTCGATCAATATTTTAGAGCATAACGCATGTTTGGTCTGGGTTGGGTCTAGGATTTGCCCTCATCTGGCTCATTCTTTCGCATTTTTCGCATACTTGTTGAACAGATCCAGGGATTTTTCTAGTTTGGATCACGTGGTAATGTGGTACCACACTGAAACAGTCAATCAAACCTAGTCTCGGTCAATATTTTAAAGGATATCGCATGTTAGGTCTGGGTTAGGTCTAGGATTTGCCCTCACACTTTCGCGTATTTCTCATACTTGTTGGCCTGATCCTTGGCTTTTTCTGGTTTGGATCATGTAGTAACATGGTATCACACTGAAACAGTCGACTAAACCTGGTCTCGATTAATATTTGAGAGGATAACTCATGCTAGGTCTAGGTTAGGTCTGGAATTTGCACTCATCAGTCTCATACCTTCGCATTCTTCACATACTTGTTGAACAGATCCTGCGTTTTTTCTGGTTTGAATCACGTAGTAATGTGGTATCACACTGAAACAGTCCATGAAACCTGGTTTCGATCAATATTTTAGAGGATAACGCATGTTATGTCTGGGATAGGTCTGTGATTTGCTCTCATCAGGCTCGTACTTTCGCATTCTTCACATACTTGTTGAACAGACCCGGGGTTTTTTTCTGGGTTGGATCACGTATTAATGTGGTACCACACTGAAACTGTCAATTAAACCTGGTTTCCGTCAATATTTTAGAGGATTACACATGTTAGGTCTGGGTTAGGTCCAGGATTTGCCCTCATCAGTCTCATACATTCGCATTCTTCACATACGTCTTGAACAGATCCTGGGTTTTCTCTGGTTTGGATCACATAGTAATGTGGTACCACACTGAAACAGTCAATTAAACCTGGTTTCGATCAATATTTTATAGGATAACGCATGTTAGGTCTAGATTTGTCCTGGGATTTTCCCTCATCAGACTGATTCTTTCGCATTCTTCACATACTTGTTGAACAGATTCTGGGCTTTTTCTGGATTGGATCACGTATTAATGAGGTACCAAACTGAAAATATCAATTAAACCTGGTTTCCGTCATTATTTTAGAGGATAACACATGTTAGGTCTAGGTTAGGTCTAGGATTTGCACCCATCAGTCTCATTCTTTCGCATTCTTCACATACTTCTTGAACAGATCCTGGGTTTGTTCTGGTTTCGATCACGTAGTAATGTGGTACCACACTGAAACAGTCCATTGAACTTGGTTTCGATTAATATTTTAGTGGATAACGCATGTTAGGTCTAGATTAGGCCTGGGATTTTCTCTCATCAGACTCATACTTTCGCATTCTTCACATACTTGTTGAACAGATTCTGGGTTTTTTCTGGTTTCGATCACGTAGTAATGTGGTACCACACTGAAACAGTCCATTGAACCTGGACACGATCAACATTTTAGAGGATAACGTCGGTTAGGTCTCGGTTAGGTGTGGGATTTGCCCTCATCAGGCACATACTTTCCCATATTTCTCATACTTGTTAGCCAGATCGTTTGCTTTTTCTGGTTTGGATCACGTGGTAATGTGGAACCACACTGAAACAGTCAATTAAACCTAGTCTCGATCAATATTTTATGGGATATCGCATGTTAGGTCTAGGTTAGGCCTGGGATTTGCCCTCATCAGACTCATACTTTCGCATATTTCTCATACTTGTTATACAGATCCGTTGCTTTCTCTGGATTCGATCACATAGTAATGTAGTACCACACTGATACAGTCAATTATACCTGGCCTCGATCAATATTTTAGAGGATAACGCATGTTAGGTCTGTGTTAGGTCTAGGGTTTGCCCCCATCTGTCTCATACTTTCGCATATTTCTCATTCTTGTTGGCCAGATCCTGGGCTTTTTCTGGATTGGATCACGTAGTTATGTGGTACCACACTGAAACAGTCAGTTAAACCTGGATACAACCAATATTTTAGAGGATAACGCATGTCAGGTCTGGGTTAGGTCTAGGATTTGCCCTCATCTGGCTCATCCTTTCGCATATTTCTGATACTTGTTGGCCTGATCCTGGGCTTTCTCTGGATTGGATCACGTAGTAATGTGGTACCACACTGAAGCAGTTAAATAAACCCAGATACGACCAATATTTTTGGGGGTAACGCATGTTAGGTCTGGGTTAGGTCTAGGATTTGCCCTCATCTGGCTCATACTTTCGTATTTTTCGCATAATCGTTGGCCAGATCCTTTGCCTTTCCTGGTTTGGATCACGTGGTAATGTGGTACCACACTGAAACAGTCAATTAAACCTTGTCTCGGTCAATATTTTGAAGGATATCGCATGTTAGGTCTGGGTTAGGTCTGGGATTTGCCCTCATCAGGATCATACTCTCGCATTTTTCACATACTTGTTGAACAGATCCTTGGATTTTTCTGGATTGGATCACGTAGTAATGTGGTACCACACTGAAACAGATAATTAAACCCGTACACAACCAATATTTTTGAGGGTAACGCATGATAGGTCTGGGTTAGGTCCAGGATTTGCCCTCATCTGGCTCATAGTTTCGCATTTTTCGTATACTCGTTGGCCAGATCCTGGGCCTTTCCTGGTTTGGATCACGTGCTAATGTGGTACCACACTGAAACAGTCAATTAAACCTACTCTCGGTCAATATTTTAGAGGATAACGCATGTTAGGTCTGGTTTAGTTCTTGGACTTGCCCTCATCTGGCACATACTTTCGCATATTTCTCATACTTGTTGGCCTGATCTTTGGCTTTTTCTGGTTTGGCTCACGTACTAATGTGGTACCACACTGAAACAGTCGACTATACCTGGTCTCGATCAATATTTTAGAGGATAACGAATGTTAGGTCTGGGTTAGATCTGGAATTTGCTCTCATCAGTCTCATACCTTCGCATTCTTCACATACTTGTTGAACAGATCCTGCGTTTTGCTGGTTTGAATCACGTAGTAATGTGGTATCACACTGAAACAGTCCATGAAATCTGGTTTCGATCAATATTTTAGAGGATAACGCATGTTAGGTCTAGGTTAGGCCTGGGATTAGCCCTCATCAGACTCATACTTTCGCGTTTTTCGCATACTTGTTGAACAGATCCTGGGTTATTTCTGTTTTGGATCATGTAGTAACATGGTATCACACTGAAACAGTCGACTAAACCTGGTCTCGATCAATATTTTAGAGGATAACTCATGCTAGGTCTAGGTTAGGTCTGGAATTTGCTCTCATCAGTCTCATACATTCGCATTCTTCACATACTTGTTGGACAGATCCTGGGTTATTTCTGGTTTGGATCAGGTAGTAATGTCGTACCACACTGAAGCAGTCGATTAAACCAGGTTTCGATCAATATTCTAGACGATAACGCATGTTAGGTCTGGGTTAGGTCTAGGATTTGCTCTCATCCGGCTCATACTTTCGCATATTTCTTATACTTGTTAGCCAGATCCTTTGCTTTTTCTGGATTGGGTCACACAGTAATGTGGTACCACACTGAAACTGTCGATTAAACCTAGTGTCGGTCAATATTTTAGAGCATAACGCATGTTAGGTCTGGGTTAGGTCTAGGATTTGCCCTCATCTGGCTCATTCTTTCGCATTTTTCGCATACTTGTACAGATCCAGGGATTTTTCTGGTTTTTATCACGTGGTCATGTGGTACCACACTGAAACAGTCAATCAAACCTAGTCTCGGTCAATATTTTAAAGGATATCGCATGTTAGGTCTGGGTTAGGTCTAGGATTTGCCCTTATGAGGCTCACACTTTCGCATATTTCTCATACTTGTTGGCCTGATCTTGGGCTTTTTCATTTTTGGATCACGTGGTAATGTGGTACCACACTGAAACAGTCCATCAAACCTGGTCTCGGTCAATATTTTAAACGATATCGCATGTTAGGTCCGGGTTAGGTCTGGGATTTGCCCTCACTAGGCTCCTACTTTCCCATATTTCTCATACTTGTTGGCCTGATCCTGGGCTTTTTCCGGTTTGGATCAGGTAGTAACGTGGTACCACACTGATGCAGTCGATTAAACCTGGACACGATCAACATTTTAGAGGATAACGCCGATTAGGACTCGGTTAGGTGTGGGATTTGCCCTCATCAGGCTCATACTTTCCCATATTTCTCATACTTGTTAGCCAGATCCTTTGCTTTTTCTGGATTGGATCACACAGTAATGTAGTACCACACTGAAATAGTCAATTTTACGTGGTCTCGATCAATATTTTAGAGCATAACGCATGTTTGGTCTGGGTTGGGTCTAGGATTTGCCCTCATCTGGCTCATTCTTTCGCATTTTTCGCATACTTGTTGAACAGATCCAGGGATTTTTCTAGTTTGGATCACGTGGTAATGTGGTACCACACTGAAACAGTCAATCAAACCTAGTCTCGGTCAATATTTTAAAGGATATCGCATGTTAGGTCTGGGTTAGGTCTAGGATTTGCCCTCACACTTTCGCGTATTTCTCATACTTGTTGGCCTGATCCTTGGCTTTTTCTGGTTTGGATCATGTAGTAACATGGTATCACACTGAAACAGTCGACTAAACCTGGTCTCGATCAATATTTTAGAGGATAACTCATGCTAGGTCTAGGTTAGGTCTGGAATTTGCTCTCATCAGTCTCATACCTTCGCATTCTTCACATACTTGTTGAACAGATCCTGCGTTTTTTCTGGTTTGAATCACGTAGTAATGTGGTATCACACTGAAACAGTCCATGAAACCTGGTTTCGATCAATATTTTAGAGGATAACGCATGTTATGTCTAGGTTAGGCCTGGGATTAGCCCTCATCAGACTCATACTTTCGCATTTTTCGCATACTTGTTAGCCAGATCCTTTTCCCTTTTTCTGGATTGGGTCACACAGTAATGTGGTACCACACTGAAACGGTCGATTAAACCTGGTTTCGATCAATATTTTAGATGATAACGCATGTTAGGTCTGGTTTAGTTCTTGGATTTGCCCGCATCTGGCTCATACTTTCGCATTCTTCACATACTTGTTGGACAGATCCTGGGTTTTTTCTGGTTTGGATCACGTAGTAATGTGGTGCCACATGGAAACAGTCGATTAAACCTGGTTTCGATCAATATTTTTCAGGATAACGCATGTTAGGTCTGCGTTAGATCTATGATTTGCCCTCATGAGGCTCATACTTTCGCATATTTCTCATACTTGTTCGCCTGATCCATGGCTTTTTCTGGTTTGGATCATGTAGTAACATGGTATCACACTGGAACAGTCGACTAAACCTGGTCTCGATCAATATTTTAGAGGATAACTCATGCTAGGTCTAGGTTAGGTCTGGAATTTGCTCTCATCAGTCTCATACCTTCGCATTCTTCACATACTTGTTGAACAGATCCTGCGTTTTTTCTGGTTTGAGTCACGTAGTAATGTGATATCACACTGAAACAGTCCATGAAACCTGGTTTCGATGAATACTTTAGAGGATAACGCATGTTAGGTCTAGGTTAGGCCTGGGATTAGCCCTTATCAGACATACTTTCGCATTTTTCGCATACTTGTTGAACAGATCCTGGGTTATTTCTGGTTTGGATCATGTAGTAACATGGTATCGCACTGAAACAGTCGACTAAACCTGGTCTCGATCAATATTTTAGAGGCTAACTCATGCTAGGTCTAGGTTAGGCATGGGATTTGCCCTCATCAGTCTCATACTTTCGCATTCTTCATATACTTGTTGGACAGATCCTGGGTTTTTTCTGGTTTGGATCACGTAGTAATGTGGTGCCACATGGAAACAGTCGATTAAACCTGGTTTCGATCAATATTTTTCAGGATAACGCGTGTTAGGTCTGGGTTAGGTCTAGGATTTGCCCTCATCAGGCTCATCCTTTCGCATATTTCTCATACTTGTTTGCTAGATCCTGTGCTTTTTCTGGATTGGATCACGTTATAATGTTGTACCACACTGAAACTGTCATTTAAACGTGGTTTCCGTCAATATTTTAGAGGATAACACATGTTAGGTCTATGTTAGGTCTGGGATTTGCCCTCATCAGGGTCATACTTGCGCAGTTTTAATATACATGTAAACCTGATCGATGGTTTTTTCTGCTTTGGATCACGTCGTAAAGTGGTACCACACTGAAACAGTCGACTAAACCTGGTCTCGATTAATATTTTAGAGGATAACTCATGCTAGGTCTAGGTTAGGTCTGGAATTTGCTCTCATCAGTCTCATACCTTCGCATTCTTCACATACTTGTTGAACAGATCCTGCGTTTTTTCTGGTTTGAATCACGTAGTAATGTGGTATCACACTGAAACAGTCCATGAAACCTGGTTTCGATCAATATTTTAGAGGATAACGCATGTTATGTCTGGGATAGGTCTGGGATTTGCTCTCATCAGGCTCGTACTTTCGCATTCTTCACATACTTGTTGAACAGACCCGGGGTTTTTTTCTGGGTTGGATCACGTATTAATGTGGTACCACACTGAAACTGTCAATTAAACCTGGTTTCCGTCAATATTTTAGAGGATTACACATGTTAGGTCTGGGTTAGGTCCAGGATTTGCCCTCATCAGTCTCATACATTCGCATTCTTCACATACGTCTTGAACAGATCCTGGGTTTTCTCTGGTTTGGATCACATAGTAATGTGGTACCACACTGAAACAGTCAATTAAACCTGGTTTCGATCAATATTTTATAGGATAACGCATGTTAGGTCTAGATTTGTCCTGGGATTTTCCCTCATCAGACTGATACTTTCGCATTCTTCACATACTTGTTGAACAGATTCTGGGCATTTTCTGGATTGGATCACGTATTAATGAGGTACCAAACTGAAAATATCAATTAAACCTGGTTTCCGTCATTATTTTAGAGGATAACACATGTTAGGTCTAGGTTAGGTCTAGGATTTGCACCCATCAGTCTCATTCTTTCGCATTCTTCACATACTTCTTGAACAGATCCTGGGTTTTTTCTGGTTTCGATCACGTAGTAATGTGGTACCTCACTGAAACAGTCCATTGAACGTGGTTTCGATTAATATTTTAGTGGATAACGCATGTTAGGTCTAGATTAGGCCTGGGATTTTCTCTCATCAGACTCATACTTTCGCATTCTTCACATACTTGTTGAACAGATTCTGGGTTTTTTCTGGTTTCGATCACGTAGTAATGTGGTACCACACTGAAACAGTCCATTGAACCTGGACACGATCAACATTTTAGAGGATAACGCCGGTTAGGTCTCGGTTAGGTGTGGGATTTGCCCTCATCAGGCACATACTTTCCCATATTTCTCATACTTGTTAGCCAGATCGTTTGCTTTTTCTGGTTTGGATCACGTGGTAATGTGGAACCACACTGAAACAGTCAATTAAACCTAGTCTCGATCAATATTTTATGGGATATCGCATGTTAGGTCTAGGTTAGGCCTGGGATTTGCCCTCATCAGACTCATACTTTCGCATATTTCTCATACTTCTTATACAGATCCGTTGCTTTCTCTGGATTCGATCACATAGTAATGTAGTACCACACTGATACAGTCAATTATACCTGGCCTCGATCAATATTTTAGAGGATAACGCATGTTAGGTCTGTGTTAGGTCTAGGGTTTGCCCCCATCTGTCTCATACTTTCGCATATTTCTCATTCTTGTTGGCCAGATCCTGGGCTTTTTCTGGATTGGATTACGTAGTTATGTGGTACCACACTGAAACAGTCAGTTAAACCTGGATACAACCAATATTTTAGAGGATAACGCATGTCAGGTCTGGGTTAGGTCTAGGATTTGCCCTCATCTGGCTCATACTTTCGCATATTTCTGATACTTGTTGGCCTGATCCTGGGCTTTTTCTGGATTGGATCACGTAGTAATGTGGTACCACACTGAAGCAGTTAAATAAACCCAGATACGACCAATATTTTTGGGGGTAACGCATGTTAGGTCTGGGTTAGGTCTAGGATTTGCCCTCATCTGGCTCATACTTTCGTATTTTTCGCATAATCGTTGGCCAGATCCTTTGCCTTTCCTGGTTTGGATCACGTGGTAATGTGGTACCACACTGAAACAGTCAATTAAACCTTGTCTCGGTCAATATTTTGAAGGATATCGCATGTTAGGTCTGGGTTAGGTCTGGGATTTGCCCTCATCAGGATCATACTCTCGCATTTTTCACATACTTGTTGAACAGATCCTTGGATTTTTCTGGATTGGATCACGTAGTAATGTGGTACCACACTGAAACAGATAGTTAAACCCGTATACAACCAATATTTTTGAGGGTAACGCATGATAGGTCTGGGTTAGGTCCAGGATTTGCCCTCATCTGGCTCATAGTTTCGCATTTTTCGTATACTCGTTGGCCAGATCCTGGGCCTTTCCTGGTTTGGATCACGTGCTAATGTGGTACCATACTGAAACAGTCAATTAAACCTACTCTCGGTCAATATTTTAGAGGATAACGCATGTTAGGTCTGGTTTAGTTCTTGGACTTGCCCTCATCTGGCTCATACTTTCGCATATTTCTCATACTTGTTGGCCTGATCTTTGGCTTTTCTGGTTTGGCTCAGGTACTAATGTGGTACCACACTGAAACAGTCGACTATACCTGGTCTCGATCAATATTTTAGAGGATAACGCATGTTAGGTCTGGGTTAGATCTGGAATTTGCTCTCATCAGTCTCATACCTTCGCATTCTTCAAATACTTGTTGAACAGATCCTGCGTTTTTTCTGGTTTGAATCACGTAGTAATGTGGTATCACACTGAAACAGTCCATGAAATCTGGTTTCGATCAATATTTTAGAGGATAACGCATGTTAGGTCTATGTTAGGCCTGGGATTAGCCCTCATCAGACTCATACTTTCGCGTTTTTCGCATACTTGTTGAACAGATCCTGGGTTATTTCTGTTTTGGATCATGTAGTAACATGGTATCACACTGAAACAGTCGACTAAACCTGGTCTCGATCAATACTTTAGAGGATAACTCATGCTAGTACTAGGTTAGGTCTGGAATTTGCTCTCATCAGTCTCATACATTCGCATTCTTCACATACTTGTTGGACAGATCCTGGGTTATTTCTGGTTTGGATCAGGTAGTAATGTCGTACCACACTGAAGCAGTCGATTAAACCAGGTTTCGATCAATATTCTAGACGATAACGCATGTTAGGTCTGGGTTAGGTCTAGGATTTGCTCTCATCCGGCTCATACTTTCGCATATTTCTTATACTTGTTAGCCAGATCGTTTGCTTTTTCTGGATTGGGTCACACAGTAATGTGGTACCACACTGAAACAGTCGATTAAACCTAGTGTCGGTCAATATTTTAGAGCATAACGCATGTTAGGTCTGGGTTAGGTCTAGGATTTGCCCTCATCTGGCTCATTCTTTCGCATTTTTCGCATACTTGTACAGATCCAGGGATTTTTCTGGTTTTTATCACGTGGTCATGTGGTACCACACTGAAACAGTCAATCAAACCTAGTCTCGGTCAATATTTTAAAGGATATCGCATGTTAGGTCTGGGTTAGGTCTAGGATTTGCCCTTATGAGGCTCACACTTTCCCATATTTCTCATACTTGTTGGCCTGATCCTGGGCTTTTTCCGGTTTGGATCAGGTAGTAACGTGGTACCACACTGATGCAGTCGATTAAACCTGGACACGATCAACATTTTAGAGGATAACGCCGATTAGGACTCGGTTAGGTGTGGGATTTGCCCTCATCAGGCTCATACTTTCCCATATTTCTCATACTTGTTAGCCAGATCCTTTGCTTTTTCTGGATTGGATCACACAGTAATGTAGTACCACACTGAAATAGTCAATTTTACGTGGTCTCGATCAATATTTTAGAGCATAACGCATGTTTGGTCTGGGTTGGGTCTAGGATTTGCCCTCATCTGGCTCATTCTTTCGCATTTTTCGCATACTTGTTGAACAGATCCAGGGATTTTTCTAGTTTGGATCACGTGGTAATGTGGTACCACACTGAAACAGTCAATCAAACCTAGTCTCGGTCAATATTTTAAAGGATATCGCATGTTAGGTCTGGGTTAGGTCTAGGATTTGCCCTCACACTTTCGCGTATTTCTCATACTTGTTGGCCTGATCCTTGGCTTTTTCTGGTTTGGATCATGTAGTAACATGGTATCACACTGAAACAGTCGACTAAACCTGGTCTCGATCAATATTTTAGAGGATAACTCATGCTAGGTCTAGGTTAGGTCTGGAATTTGCTCTTATCAGTCTCATACTTTCGCATTCTTCACATACTTGTTGGACAGATCCTGGGTTTTTTCTGGTTTGGATCACGTAGTAATGTGGTGCCACATGGAAACAGTCGATTAAACCTGGTTTCGATCAATATTTTTCAGGATAACGCATGTTAGGTCTGGGTTAGATCTATGATTTGCCCTCATGAGGCTCATACTTTCGCATATTTCTCATACTTGTTGGCCTGATCCATGGCTTTTTCTGGTTTGGATCATGTAGTAACATGGTATCGCACTGAAACAGTCGACTAAACCTGGTCTCGATCAATATTTTAGAGGCTAACTCATGCTAGGTCTAGGTTAGGCATGGGATTTGCCCTCATCAGTCTCATACTTTCGCATTCTTCATATACTTGTTTTGACAGATCCTGGGTTATTTCTGGTTTGGATCAGGTAGTAATGTCGTGCCACACTGAAGCAGTCGATTAAACCAGGTTTCGATCAATATTCTAGATGATAACGCATGTTAGGTCTGGGTTAGGTCTAGGATTTGCTCTCATCCTGCTCATACTTTCGCATATTTCTTATACTTGTTAGCCAGATCCTGGGCTTTTTCCGGTTTGGATCAGGTAGTAACGTGGTACCACACTGATGCAGTCGATTAAACCTGGACACGATCAACATTTTAGAGGATAACGCCGGTTAGGACTCGGTTACGTGTGGGATTTGCCCACATCAGGCTCATACTTTCCCATATTTCTCATACTTGTTAGCCAGATCCTTTGCTTTTTCTGGATTGGATCACACAGTAATGCAGTACCACACTGAAACAGTCAATTTTACCTGGTCTCGATCAATATTTTAGACCATAACGCATGTTAGGTCTGGGTTAGGTCTAGGATTTGCCCTCATCTGGCTCATTCTTTCGCATTTTTCGCATACTTGTTGAACAGATCCAGGGATTTTTCTAGCTTGGATCACGTGGTAATGTGGTACCACACTGAAACAGTCAATCAAACCTAGTCTCGGTCAATATTTTAAAGGATATCGCATGTTAGGTCTGGGATAGGTCTAGGATTTGCCCTCATGAGGCTCACACTTTCGCATATTTCTCATACTTGTTGAACAGATCCTGCGTTTTTTCTGGTTTGATTCACGCAGTAATGTGGTATCACACTGAAGCTGTCCATGAAACCTGGCTTCGATCAATACTTTAGAGGATAACGCATGTTAGGTCTAGGTTAGGCCTGGGATTTGCCCTCATCAGACTCATACTTTCGCATTCTTCGCATACTTGTGAACAGATCATGGGTTATTTCTGGTTTGGATCATGTAGTAACATGGTATCACACTGAAACAGTCGACTAAACCTGGTCTCGATCAATATTTTAGAGGATAACTCATGCTAGGTCTAGGTTAGGTCTGGAATTTGCTCTCATCAGTCTCATACCTTCGCATTCTTCACATACTTGTTGAACAGATCCTGGGTTATTTCTGGTTTGGATGATGTAGTAACATGGTATCACACTGAAACAGTCGACTAAACCTGGTCTCGATCAATATTTTAGAGGATAACGCATGTTAGGTCTGGGTTAGTTCTGGAATTTGCTCTCATCAGTCTCATATCTTCGCATTCTTCACATACTTGTTGAACAGATCCCGGGCTTTCTCAGGTTAGGATCAGGTGGTAATGTGGTATCACACTGAAACAGACCATGAAACCTGGTTTCGATCAATATTTTAGAGGATAACGCATGTTAGGTCTGGGTTAGGTCTGGAAATTGCTCTCATCAGTCCCATACCTTCGCATTCTTCACATACTTGTTGAACAGATCCTGCGTTATTTCTGGTTTGGATCATGTAGTAACATGGTATCACACTGAAACAGTCGACTAAACCTGGTCTCGATCAATATTTTAGAGGATAACGCATGTTAGGTCTGGGTTAGGTCTGGAAATTGCTCTCATCAGTCCCATACCTCCGCATTTTTCACATACTTGTTGTACAGATCCTGGGTTTTTTCTGTTATGAATCACGTAGTAATGTGGTATCACACTGAAACAGTCGAAAAACCTGGTCTCGATCAATATTTTAGAGGATAACTCATGCTAGGTCTAGGTTAGGTCTGGAATTTGCCCTCATCAGTCTCATACCTTCGCATTCATCACATACTTGTTGAAGAGATCCTGGGGTTTTTCTGGTTTGGATCACGTAGTAATGTGGTACCACACTGAAACAGTCGATTATACCAGGTTTCGATCAATATTTTACATGATAACGCATGTCAGGTCTGGGTTAGGTCTAGGATTTGCCCTCATCTGGCTCATACCTTCGCATTCATCACATACTTGTTGAAGAGATCCTGGGGTTTTTCTGCTTTGGATCACGTAGTAATGTGGTATCACACTGAAACAGTCGACTAAACCTGGTCTCGATCAATATTTTAGAGGATAACTCATGCTAGGTCTAGGTTAGGTCTGGAATTTGCTCTCATCAGTCTCATACCTTCGCATTCTTCACATACTTGTTGAACAGATCCTGGGTTATTTCTGGTTTGGATCATGTAGTAACATGGTATCACACTGAAACAGTCGACTAGACCTGGTCTCGATCAATATTTTAGAGGATAACTCATGCTAGGTCTAGGTTAGGTCTGGAATTTGCCCTCATCAGTCTCATACCTTCGCATTCATCACATACTTGTTGAAGAGATCCTGGGGTTTTTCTGGTTTGGATCACGTAGTAATGTGGTACCACACTGAAACAGTCGATTATACCAGGTTTCGATCAATATTTTACATGATAACGCATGTCAGGTCTAGGTTAGGCCTCGGATTTGCCCTCATCTGGCTCATACTTTCGCATTCTTCACATACTTGTTGAACAGATCCTGGGTTTTTTCTGGTTTGGATCACGTAGAAATGTGGTACCACACTGCAACAGTCGATTAACCCTGGCCACGATCATCAGCTTAGAGGATCATGCCGGTTAGGACTCGGTTAGGTGTGGGATTTGCCCCCATCAGGGTCATACTTTCGCATATTTCTCATACTTGTTAGTCAGATACGTTGCTTTTTCTGGATTGGATCACATAGTAATGTAGTACCACACTAATACAGTCAATTATACCTGGCCTCGATCAATATTTTAGAGAATAACGCATGTTAGGTCTGGGTTAGATCGAGGATTTGCCCGCTTCAGGCTCATGCTTTCGCATATTTCGAATACTAGTTGGCCAGATCCTGGGCTTTTTCTGGTTTGGATCACGTAGTAATGTGGTACCACACTGAAACAGTCGATTAAACTTGGTTTCGATCAATATTTTAGATGATAACGCATGTTAGGTCTGGGTTAGGTCTAGGATTTGCCCTCATCTGGCTCATACTTTCGCATTCTTCACATACATGTTGAACACATCCTGGGTTTTTTCTGGTTTGGATCAGGTGGTAATGTGGTACCACACCGAAAGAGTTGACTAAACCTGGTTTCGATCTATATTTTAGAGGAAAACGCATGTTAGGTCTAGGTTAGGTCTGGGATATGCTCTCATCAGGCTCGTACCTCCGCATATATGTCATACTTGATGGCCAGATTCTGGGCTTTTTCTGGATTGGATCACGTAGTAATGTGGTGCCACACGGAACCAGTCGATTAAACCTGGGTTCGATCAATATTTTTGAGGATAACGCATGTTGGGTCTGGGTTAGGTCTGGAACTTGCTCTCATCAGTCTCATACCTTCGCATTCTTCACATACTTCTTGAGCAGATACTGGGTATTTTCTGGTTTGAATCACATAGTAATGTGGTATCACACTGAAACAGTCCATGGAACCTGGTTTCGATCAATATTTTAGAGGATAACGCATGTTAGGTCTAGGTTAGGCCTCGGATTTGCCCTCATCTGGCTCATACTTTCGCATTCTTCACATACTTGTTGAACAGATCCTGCGTTTTTTCTGGTTTGGATCACGTTGTAATGTGGTACCACACCGAAACAGTTGACTAAACCTGGTTTCGATCTATATTTTAGAGGATAACGCATGTTATGTCTGGGCTAGGTCTAGGATTTGCCCTCATCAGGCTCATACTTTCGCATATTTCTCATACTTGTTGGCTAGATTTTGGGCTTTTTCTGGTTTGGATCACGTAGTAATGTGGTGCCACACGGAAACAGTCGATTAAACCTGGTTTCGATCAATATTTTTGAGGATAGCGCATGTTAGGTCTGGGTTAGGTCTATGATTTGCACACATGAGGCTCATACATTCGCATTTTTCGCATACTTGTTGAACAGATCCTGGGTTATTTCTGGTTTGGATCGTGTTGTAACGTGGTATCACACTGAAACAGTCGACTAAACCTGGTCTCGATCAATATTTTAGAGGATAACTCATGCTAGGTCTAGGTTAGGTCTGGAATTTGCTCTCATCAGTCTCATACCTTCGCATTCTTCACACACTTGTTAGCCAGATCCTTTGCTTTTTCTGGATTAGGTCACACAGTAATGTGGTACCACACTGAAACGGTCGATTAAACCTGGTTTCGATCAATATTTTAGATGATAACGCATGTTAGGTCTGGTTTAGTTCTTGGATTTGCCCTCATCTGGCTCATACTTTCGCATATTTCTCATACTTGTTGGCCTGATCCTTGCCCTTTTCTGGTTTGGATCACGTAGTAATGTGGTACCACACTGAAGCAGTCGACTAAACCTGGTCTCGATCAATATTTTAGAGGATAACTCATGCTAGGTCTAGGTTAGGTCTGGAATTTGCTCTCATCAGTCTCATACCTTCGCATTCTTCACATACTTGTTGTACAGGCCCTGCGTTTTTTCTGGTTTGAATCACGTAGTAATGTGGTGTCACACTGAAACAGTCCATGAAACCTGGTTTCGATCAATATTTTAGAGGATAACGCATGTTAGGTCTAGGTTAGGCCTGGGATTAGCCGTCATCAGACTCATACTTTCGCATTTTTCGCATACTTGTTGAACAGATCCTGGGTTATTTCTGATTTGGATCACCTGGTAATGTGGCACCACACTGAAGCAGTCAAATAAACCTAGTCTCGGTCAATATTTTATAGGATATCGCATGTTAGGTCTTGGTTAGGCCTGGGATTTGCCCTCATCAGACTCATACTTTCGCATTCTTCACATACTTGTTGAACAGATCCTGGGTTATTTCTGGTTTGGATCAGGTAGTAATGTCGTACTGTCATGCCGTAGGCCCCCATAGAAAATAAGTATTACTCATAGCGATAAGGTTAGTCATAAGCGATACACCAAGAAGATGACGAACTTGTTGACTCCTTTAAGGGTAAAAACAAATGCGTCATACGCCCAGATCTAACCCGGCTGTACTCAAACCAAAGATTATAAAAGCGTACCGCTCCTGGCCCGCGGGGCTCATTTTGACGTTTGATTTTGTAAGAAGTGCATCAATGTTGAGTCTCCGAATAAACCTTAGAGTATATCCTGATATCTTTGTCCGAGTGCTTGAACCTTTCCCAAACAAAATCAACCTAATATTGTGACGCCGCAACTATTTGGACGAGTCTGCAGCTTACGGCATAACAATAAGGACAATTTTATGGTGGCAGCGGTGGGATAAGCCAGCAGAAGACGACAAAGGGACGAGCTCCACTCTAAGCTTTCGAGGCTATGAAGATAATTCTTGGGTAAGTTGATCAATTTATGCTATTTTCGACTTACCGTGAGCCCAAGAACGTAATTGAAACCGATTCATCAAGCGAAAACAGTATCATGAATACTAACGCGAGTTTTAAAATAAACCCGGAAGACCTCGCCGCGGCTGGTTCTTCGAGGGAACTATTAGATTCAAATTCTATTCAGCAACAGATAGATATGCTAACGAAGAACTGTAACGCAATGATGGAACAAATCAGAGCACTCAAACTACAGAAAGACGGTATAATTCGTAAAATCACCGACGATGATTCTTCCGATAATCAACGAAGCGGTAGCGAAATAAACACGCCACTTCGAACGCAAACATTAGTCCAGTATTCTAAGGACACAAAGGTAGCTTTGGAAATGATTGGAGAATTCGACGGATTTAATAGACCGGTTGAAAAATTCATATTAGAAGTCAGGGAAATGAAACAAATGGTACCGGATCAAGTCATTTATCTTAACATGCTACGCGCGCAGAAACTCAAAGGAGACGTTAAACAACTAATAGATCAGCAAGACATCAGTGATATTGACGACTTAATAGACGTGTTGAAAACAGAATACGGACTGTCGAAATCGTATCACCTACTACAACAGGAACGCACAATTTTAACACAAGGAAGACGCGACGTTAGAGAATTTACACGTCGTTTCAATCTGCTAAACCGCGACATACAACGAGCTATTAATCAAATGCCAGATCTCTCGCCTCGAGAAAAACGCGCAGCACTAGTGGTAGAAGAAAAGAATGCGATAGATCTTTACATACAAAACCTAAACGACACTTTAACGAAAGACGTACAGTATATGCGTCCAATGACACTGCGAGAAGCACAGCAAATTGCTTACGAAGCTCAAAGACGAAACGAATTACGCGAAAGAGCTAGAAGTACCGTCCAACGCGCGCAATACCCGTCGCGATCAAATAGGAGCTACCGGCTGGACGATATACCACCTCGTGCCGAAAAGCAACCCTCTCGCAAGACTCGCCCGTATCGAGAACAACCAAGATTCGCGCCGAGGCCAGACAGGGACAGAAATTTCCAACCAACGTGCTTTAAGTGTCAGAAAGTAGGTCATTATTCACGCGATTGCCCTAAGAACCAAAATTTTTGCGAAGTGAACAAATCCGACCGACCACCGGGAATAAAGTACTTACAATCGGACGAGACAGGAGTAATGGAAGAGGAGAGCGACCGCGAGTTAGCTGCAAGAATAAAATATCCATCGGAGTCAGATTGGGAGGAAGCCGAGGTACCTTCCTTATCGATACCGGAGCAGGAATAAATTTAATTAAGCGTACCCCAGCTAGAAATTTATCAACGCGACCTGGTATTAATACATTTTACGGAATAGATAATATGGAAACCCAGACTACGCGAGAAGCCAAATTAACTATTGGCGAAAAATCACATGTGTTAGCTATCGTAGATGATTCATTTCCTATAGAAGAAGATGGGCTCTTAGGAATGCCCTTCCTGTCTTCCGAGGAAGCAGGGATCGACATCAAAAATAAAACAATAAAGTTAACCAATACATTGAAGCGCGTTTTGCACTTACAAGGTATCAAACGGCCCGGACGAATCGAGCTGTTAGATAGTCAGACGCGACTAGATCATATAATGGATCCAAAGGTTCGTCAGCGAATAAGAAAAATTGTATTGGATCATGCAGAAATATTTTGTTTACCCGACGATCCTCTACCTAAAACGAGTTTAGTAGAGCACGCGATACCCACGACGGACGATATACCAGTCCACACGAAGCAGTTCAGGTATCCTCCAGGACACTTAGATGTTATTAAAGAACAAGTAAAAGATATGAAAGAAAAAGGGATTATCGTAGATTCCGACTCTCCGTATAATTCCCCTCTTTGGGTGGTTCCAAAGAAAGTGGACGCCAGTGGAAAGAAGAAGTGGAGAGTCGTGATAGACTTTCGGCAATTGAACGAGAAGACGCCTCAGGATGCCTATCCGTTGCCGAACATCGAAGAAGTCCTAGACCAGTTAGGAAAAGCGCGATGGTTCTGTGCTTTCGACCTGGCTAGCGGTTTTCACCAGATAGGAATGAAGACCAAGGATCAGAAGAAAACTGCATTCAGCACTCCGGCAGGGCACTACGAGTATACCCGCATGCCATTTGGGCTCAAGAATGCACCAGCGACGTTTCAACGGATGATGGATCAAGCCTTGAGGGGACTGACTGGCAACATCTGTTTCGTCTACCTAGATGACGTGATCGTGTTCGCGGCGGAACTCGAAGAATTATATAAACGTCTAAATACTCTTTTCGATCGATTTCGCGAAGTAGGGTTGAAACTTCAACCAGATAAATGCGAATACCTTAAACCCGAATTACAGTATTTGGGACATCTCATAACTGAGGAAGGAGTAAAGCCTAATCCCGAAAAGATTAGGGCAGTAAAAGAATTTCCAAGACCAAAAGACCGTAAGAATATCAAACAATTTTTAGGATTAGCGGGTTATTATCGACGCTTCATACCAGGATTTTCAAAGATCGCAAAACCATTAAACACACTTCTGAGGAAGGACGCAAAGTTTGAATGGGGCACGCGACAACAAGAGGCGTTTGATATTCTCAAGAACGAACTCTGCGGAGATCATGTTTTAGCGTACCCGGATTTCACCAAGGAATTTATTTTAGCCACCGACGCTTCGGGAGAAGCTATTGGAGGAATACTGGCTCAGAAGGGCTCCGACGGAAAGGAAAGACCTGTTAGCTTTGCCAGCAGGACACTTAACAAAGGAGAAATCAATTATTCAACAACCGACAAAGAATCATTAGCAGTTGTTTGGGCTGTAAAGCATTTCCGACCCTATCTGTATGGTCGAAATTTCAAAATTATTACTGATCATCAACCATTGAGGTGGCTGTCAACGCTAAAGAATCCAACGGGATTCAAGGCGCGATGGAAGATCACGCTAGAAGAGTACAATTACGAAATTATTTATAAAAAGGGATGTTTAAATACAAATGCAGATGCTTTATCGCGCAATCCAGTTTTATATTCCGATCACTATAAATCGCGTTGGATAAAAAGTATAAGAATTTGTGAAATCGCACCTCAGGATGCGACAATTGTTCGCTTTGAAGACGGGGAAGCTAGACTAGACTTAACCGATACTGAAATTGTAATTTACCGGAAGGATTTTGATTTATCTGAAATTTGCGAAGAACTTCTAACATTACTAATCTCGGAGCCGATCGCTTCTATAGCTATTAATATGTACGACTTGATAGGATATTGCAATTGCACGGAACAGGATATTAAAAAGATATTTTTGCGTGTATTTCAAGAAATTCGACGAAATAACGTCGTTAATTTAATACAAAATGCCTTAAACGAACCTGAGAATGACGAAGAGAAACAACGCATACTGAGTAATTCACACGGTAATATTCTGACGGGTCATTTAGGTATTAAGAATACAATTACAAAAATCTTGAAGAATTATGCATGGAAAGGACTCTATAAAGACGTGGCAAATTTTATTAAACAATGCCCAAATTGTCAACAGGGCAAAATAGAGAGAAGACCGACAAAAATGCCGCTGTGTATAACAGACACGCCGCGACGTTTTAATGATAAAATCGCGATAGATATAGTAGGGCCTTTTAATGAAAGTTCGATGGGTCAAAGATATGTGTTAACTATCCAAGACCAATTAAGTAAATTCATAGAAGCTGTAGCCTTAACAAATCAACGGAGCGAAACAATCGCTACAGCACTCATGAACACCTGGTTCTTACGTTACGGCGTACCAAAGACAATTTTGACAGACCTAGGACAGAACTTTACCAGTAATTTAATGCAGGACTTTGCAAAATTATTTAATATAAATTTACAACACACAACCGCTTTTCAGCCAGAGTCTAATGGATCATTAGAGAGAGCGCATGCCACACTTAAGGAATTTATTCGAACACAATTGATAATGGACGATAACAACGAAGACTGGCACAATTATTTACAAGGAGCTGTATTCGCATGGAATACTGCACCACATCAAAATAAACTCGTACCGTATGAACTAGTTTTTGGACGAGACGCACCAATAGTCGATCAACTTTTAAACAATTCCACAGACGTAGACTATTCTGACTTATTGACTGCACACAAGACACACATACGTAAACTGACGTTACATGCCGAAGACGTACTATAGGATATTAAAGCTAGAGTTAAGAAAGAATATGATAAGCATATTAAACCATTATCATTAGAAATAGGTGACTATGTATGGGTTAAAAATCAGGGTAGGGACAGGCTACAAGGACTAACAAATCCTTGGGTAGGCCCATATAGAGTTATAGACATCAAAAATGTAAACGCACTAGTAGATGTTAAAGGAAAAATACAGAATATTCATCTCAATAGATTAAAATACGCTAATATGAACTCTGTTACAGATTAACGCTAGCAGTAATATGCTATGCAACATCATGGAAAATAACGCCAATAACCAATGTACCAAATATTGAGTTCGACCATTTAGGCACTGCTAGGTTATATCATAAAACTTGGATAACCGTTTTTACCATTGACCAAGAAGAAATCATCCTACACGAGGAACTCATCCTTGATAGCCTACATCTAGTAACACAGAACACCGGAGGATCCTACCAGGATCTCTTGCAGCATATTAAAGATAAGTTAATTAGGTTGAAACAAGAACGATTAGATCTATTAGCTATGGTAGGATATAGAGAAACGGATACAGTAAGTAACCGCGTTAAGAGAGGATGGTTAAACCCCATAGGAGATTTGGCAAATGTACTTTTTGGAACATCGTCTCAGAAAGACGCCGAATATTACAATCAAGAAATCGATAAATTATATAGTGACAATAAACGCGTAAATGTTCTAATAAGTAACGAAACTCTAATTGTCAAAGGGATTTTAAAAGACTTTAGTAAATATCAAGAGAAAGTAACAAAAGTCAATGCGTTAATGAATAGAAACGTCCGAACCGTTCATCAAGAACTTAATATGCTGTATACCACGTTACTAGTTAATGAAATTGCAGACGAATATTCGAATTTAATAACTAAGTTACGAAACATCGTAAATTCTGGACTTCAAGGAAAATTCAACATTGCCGCGGTACAAATGAGTAGTTTCTTAGAAACCTTGAAATATATGCAGAACCGTTTCGGTCAACATCAATTACTTTTTCCTATAGATCCACAAAATTTACATAAATATATAAAGATCTCCGATGTATCCATTTTTATTATGAATCGAGACAAGCTTTGCTTTGAAATTAAACTCCCCGTAACCGAAGAAGAAATGTATAATTTGTACCAAATAATACCGATTCCGAAATTAGTAGAGGCCATCATGTATTTGCCTACCATAACCGAAAAATACTTACTCATTGATTCCACTACGAAGCGTTATAATCCAATAAATATAAATGAAATAGCTGATTGCAAGAAAATAGAGAAACTTTACATTTGTGAACGCCACACACCTGCATATGCGACTGCTTTACAAGACCCCTACCTTGTTCAAGCAATCCGTATTTTGCCAGAACAAGCCAAGTGCAAAACTGCAATGTTGAAATTGATAAATCCTATATGGATACAGCTATCTTCTCAACAAGATTGGATATCAATTTCCCGCGAAGTCGAAAGCATACATATCTCCTGTAAAGGGCTTCCTCAAGAAACAAGGCTTTTGCAAGGTTTACATCGTATATATTTAGATAAGGAATGTATAGGCTCCGCGTTAACAGCCACTCTTATACCTCGAACTACAGATATTGATGTCAAAACATACCAACTACAATTAGGCTTAGCTTCATTCAATGTCACTGAACTGAATAATACAATAATAGATTTTGCAAAAATACCTAGCTTACCGACGAATGTTATCGAGCCAGAACATTTGTTACAATATGCTAGATCTTTTATGGATATTTCACAAGAAGCCGAGTGACTATCAACACATGTTAGGTCGACAACTAGGTACGAATAATTTTTGAGTAGTTTACAAATAATTGGAGCATCAGTAGCGACCATACTCGTCTTGTACGTATTATATAAATTAAAAGCTTTCCGTTTGCTTAAATACTTATTTACTAGACCTTGTTATTATATTAATTGTTTCAATGTCGGAGGACGACAGCAAGCTTTTAATACCATAAATCCACATGTGAACCTGACGTCGAATACGCTCCAGACCCGACGGCTCCCTTAACTCCGACTACAATCATAGAATCCCCGCTTGATATACCTAAAACTCTGCGTTTTGATACAGGATCGCCAACACCCGCAATCAAAACTATTAGATTTAAGCCATTAAAATTTTGAATATTGTAATCAAAATTTTAAAAATAAGGAAAGAGGTGTCATGCCGTAGGCCCCCATAGAAAATAAGTATTACTCATAGCGATAAGGTTAGTCATAAGCGATACACCAAGAAGATGACGAACTTGTTGACTCCATTAAGGGTAAAAACAAATGCGTCATACGCCCAGACCTAACCCGGCTGTACTCAAACCAAAGATTATAAAAGCGTACCGCTCCTGGCCCTCGAGGCTCATCCTCACGTTTGATTTTGTAAGAAGTGCATCAGTGTTCAGTCTCCGAATAAACCTTAGAGTATATCCTGATATCTTTGTCCGAGTGCTTGAACCTTTCCCAATCAAAATCAACCTAATATTGTGACACCGCAACTATTTGGACGAGTCTGCAGCTTACGGCATAACAGTACCACACTGAAACAGTCGATTAAACCTGGTTTCGATCAATATTTTAGATGATAACGCATATTAGGTCTGGTTTAGTTCTTGGATTTGCCCGCATCTGGCTCATACTTTCGCATTCTTCACATACTTGTTGGACAGATCCTGGGTTTTTTCTGGTTTGGATCACGTAGTAATGTGGTGCCACACGGAAACAGTCGATTAAACCTGGTATCGATCAATATTTTTGAGGATAACGCACGTTAGGTCTGGGTTAGGTCTAGGAATTGCCCTAATGAGGCTCATACTTTCGCATATTTCGCATACTTGTTGGCCAGATCCTTGGCTTTTTCTGGTTTGGATCACGTAGTAATGTGGTACCACACTGAAACAGTCGACTAAACCTGGTCTCGATCAATATTTTAGAGGATAACGCATGTTAGGTCTGGGTTAGGTCTGGAATTTGCTCTCATCAGTCTCATACCTTCGCATTCATCACATACTTGTTGAAGAGATCCTGGGGTTTTTCTGGTTTGGATCACGTAGTAATGTGGTACCACACTGAAACAGTTGACTAAACCTGGTCTCGATCAATATTTTAGAGGATAACTCATGCTAGGTCTAGGTTAGACCTGGGATTTGCCCGCATCTGGCTCATACTTTCGCATTCTTCACATACTTGTTGGACAGATCCTGGGTTTTTTCTGGTTTGGATCACGTAGTAATGTGGTGCCACACGGAAACAGTCGATTAAACCTGGTATCGATCAATATTTTTGAGGATAACGCACGTTAGGTCTGGGTTAGGTCTAGGAATTGCCCTAATGAGGCTCATACTTTCGCATATTTCGCATACTTGTTGGCCAGATCCTTGGCTTTTTCTGGTTTGGATCACGTAGTAATGTGGTACCACACTGAAACAGTCGACTAAACCTGGTCTCGATCAATATTTTAGAGGATAACGCATGTTAGGTCTGGGTTAGGTCTGGAATTTGCTCTCATCAGTCTCATACCTTCGCATTCATCACATACTTGTTGAAGAGATCCTGGGGTTTTTCTGGTTTGGATCACGTAGTAATGTGGTACCACACTGAAACAGTTGACTAAACCTGGTCTCGATCAATATTTTAGAGGATAACTCATGCTAGGTCTAGGTTAGACCTGGGATTTGCCCGCATCTGGCTCATACTTTCGCATTCTTCACATACTTGTTGGACAGATCCTGGGTTTTTTCTGGTTTGGATCACGTAGTAATGTGGTGCCACACGGAAACAGTCGATTAAACCTGGTATCGATCAATATTTTTGAGGATAACGCATGTTAGGTCTGGGTTGGGTCTGGGATTTGCCCTCATGAGGCTCATACTTTCGCATATTTCTCATACATGTTGGCCTGATCCTGGGCTTTTTCTGTTTTTGATCACGTGGTAATGTGGTACCACATTGAAACAGTCCATGACACCTAGTCTCGGTCAATATTTTAGATGATAACGCATGTTAGGTCTGGTTTAGTTCTTGGATTTGCCCGCATCTGGCTCATACTTTCGCATTCTTCACATACTTGTTGGACAGATCCTGGGTTTTTTCTGGTTTGGATCACGTAGTAATGTGGTGTCACACGGAAACAGTCGATTAAACCTGGTAGCGATCAATATTTTTGAGGATAACGCATGTTAGGTCTGGGTTAGGTCTAGGATTTGCCCTCATGAGGCTCATACTTTCCCATATTTCTCATACTTGTTAGCCAGATCCTTTGATTTTTCTGGATTGGATCACACAGTAATGTAGTACCACACTGAAACAGTCAATTTTACCTGGTCTCGATGAATATTTTAGAGGATAACGCATGTTAGGTCTGGGTTAGGTCTGGAATTTGCTCTCATCAGTCTCATACCTTCGCATTCATCTCACACTTGTTGAAGAGATCCTGGGTTTTTTGTGGTTTGGATACCGTCGTAATGTGGTTCCACACCGAAACAGTCAATTAAACCTGGTTGCGATTAATATTTTACAGGATAACGCCGGTTATGTCTTGGTTAGTTCTGGTATTTGCAATTATCTGGCTCACACTTTCGCGTTTTTCGCATACCTGTTGGGCAGATCCTGGGTTTTTTCTGGTTTGGATCGCGTACTAATGCGGTACCACACTGACACAGTCCATGAAACCTGGTTTCGATCTATATTTTTGAGGATAGCACATGTTAGGTCTGGTTTAGGTCTTGGATTTGCCCGCATCTGGCTCATACTTTCGCATTCTTCACATACTTGTTGAAGAGACCCTGGGTTTCTACTAGTTTGGATCAGGTAGTAATGTGGTATCACACTGAAACAGCCGATTAACCCTTGTCACATTTTTGAGGATAACGCCGGTTAGGTCTCGGTTAGGTGTGGGATTTGCCCTCATCAGGCTCATGCTTTCGCATATTTATCATACTTGTTAGCCAGATCCTTTGCTTTTTCTGGATTGGGACACACAGAAATGTGGTGCCACACGGAAACAGTCGATTAAACCTGGTTTCGATCAATATTTTTGAGGATAACGCATGTTAGGTCTGGGTTAGGTCTAGGATTTGCCCTCATGAGGCTCATACTTTCGCATATTTCGCATACTTGTTGACCTGATCCTTGGCTTTTTCTGGTATGGATCACGTAGTAATGTGGTACCACACTGAAACAGTCGACTAAACATGGTCTCGATCAATATTTTAGAGGATAACGCATGTTAGGTCTGGGTTAGGTCTGGAATTTGCTCTCATCAGTCTCATACCTTCGCATTCATCACATACTTGTTGAAGAGATCCTGGGGTTTTTCTGGTTTGGATCACGTAGTAACGCGGTACCACACCGAAGCAGTCAATGAATCCTGGTTGCGATTAATATTTTAGAGGATAACGCCGGTTTTGTCTGGGTTAGTTCTGGTATTTGCAATCATCTGGCTCATACATTCGCGTTTTTCGCATACTTGTTGGACAGATCCTGGGATTTTTCTGGTTTGGATCACGTAGTAACGCGGTACCACACCGAAGCAGTCAATTAATCCTGGTTGCGATTAATATTTTAGCGGATAGCGCAGGTTATGTCTCGGTTAGGTCTGGTATTTGCCCTCATCCGGCTCGTACTTTCGCATTTTTCGCATACTTGTTGGCCAGATCCTGGCCTTCTTCTGGCTTGGACCACGTAGTACCGAACCGAAACAGTCAATTAATGCCGGTTGCGTTAATATTTTAGAGGATAACGCCGGTTATATCTCGGTTAGGTCTAGGATTTGCCCTCATGAGGCTCATACTTTCGCATATTTCGCATACTTGTTGACCTGATCCTTGGCTTTTTCTGGTATGGATCACGTAGTAATGTGGTTCCACACCGAAACAGTCAATTAAACCTGGTCTCGATCAATATTTTAGAGGATAACGCATGTTAGGTCTGGGTTAGGTCTGGAATTTGCTCTCATCAGTCTCATACCTTCGCATTCATCACACACTTGTTGAAGAGATCCTGGGTTTTTTGTGGTTTGGATACCGTCGTAATGTGGTTCCACACAGAAACAGTCAATTAAACCTGGTTGCGATTAATATTTTACAGGATAACGCCGGCTATGGCTTGGTTAGTTCTGGTATTTGCAATTATCTGGCTCACACTTTCGCGTTTTTCGCATACCTGTTGGGCAGATCCTGGGTTTTTTCTGGCTTGGATCGCGTACTAATGCGGTACCACACTGAAACAGTCCATGAAACCTGGTTTCGATCTATATTTTTGAGGATAGCACATGTTAGGTCAGGTTTAGGTCTTGGATTTGCCCGCATCTGGCTCATACTTTCGCATTCTTCACATACTTGTTGAAGAGACCCTGGGTTTCTACTAGTTTGGATCACGTAGTAATGTGGTACCACACTGAAACAATCAATAGAACCTGGTTGCGATTAATATTTTGGAGGATAACGCCGGTTATGTCTGGATTAGGTCTGGTATTTGCCCTCATCTGGCTCGTACTTTCGCGTTTTTCGCATGCTTGTTGGACAGATCCTGGGTTTTTTCTGGTTTGGATAACGTAGTAGTGTGGTACCACACTGAAGCAGTCAATAAAGGCTGGTTCCGATTAGTATTTTAGAGGATAACGCCGGTTATGACTAGGTTAGGTCTGGTATTTGACCTCATCTGGCTCGTACTTTCGCATTTTTCACTTACTTGTTGGTCAGATCTCGGGTTTTTTGTGGTTTGGATCCCGTCGTAATATGGTTACACACCGAAACAGTCAATTAAACCTGGTTGCGATTAATATTTTGGAGGATAACGCTGGTTACGTTTGGGTTAGTTCCGGTATTAGCAATCATCTGGCTCGTACTTTCGCACTTTTCGCATACTTGTTGGCCAGATCCTGGGCTTTTTCTGGCTTGGATCACGTAGTAATGTGGTACCACACTTTCAATAAAAGCTGGTTCCGATTAGTATTTTAGAGGATAACGCTGGTTATGTCTGGGTTAGTTCTGGTATTTGCAATCATCTGGCTCATACTTTCGCGTTTTTCGCATTCTTGTTGGGCAGATCCTGGGCTTTTTCTGGCTTGGATCACGTCGTAATGTGGTTCCACACCGAAACAGTCAATTAAACCTGGTTGCGATTAATATTTTGGAGGATAACGCCGGGTATGTCTAGGTTAGGTCTGGTATTTGCAATCATCTGGCTCATACTTTCGCACTTTTCGCATACTTGTTGGCCAGATCCTGGGCTTTTTCTGGCTTGGATCACGTAGTAATGTTGTACCACACTTTCAATAAAAGCTGGTTCCGATTAGTACTTTAGAGGATAACGCTGGTTATGTCTGGGTTAGTTCTGGTATTTGCAATCATCTGGCTCATACTTTCGCGTTTCTCGCATACTAGTTGGCCAGATCCTGGGCTTTTTCTGGTTTGGATCACGTAGTAACGCGGTACCACACCGAAGCAGTCAATCAAACCAGGTTGCGATTAATATTTTAGAGGATAATGCAGGTTATGTCTGGGTTAGGTCTGGTATTTGCCCCCATCTAGCTCGTACTTTCACGTTTCTCGCATACTAGTTGGCCAGATCCTGGGCTTTTTCTGGTTTGGATCACGTAGTAACGCGGTACCACACCGAAGCAGTCAATCAAACCAGGTTGCGATTAATATTTTAGAGGATAACGCAGGTTATGTCTGGGTTAGGTCTGGTATTTGCCCCCATCTAGCTCGTACTTTCACGTTTCTCGCATACTAGTTGGCCAGATCCTGGGCTTTTTCTGGTTTGGATCACGTAGTAACGCGGTACCACACCGAAACTGTCAATTAATCCTGGTTGCGATTAATATTTTAGAGGATAACGCAGGGTATGTCTGGGTTAGGTCTGGTATTTGCCCCCATCTAGCTCGTACTTTCACGTTTTTCGCATACTTGTTGGACAGATCCTGGGTTTTTTCTGGTTTGGATCACGTAGTAACGCAGTACCACACCGAAACAGTGAATTAATACTGGTTGCGATTAATATTTAAGAGGATAACGCTGGTTATGTCTGGGTTAGTTCTGGTATTTGCTATCATCTGGCTCATACATTCGCGTTTTTCGCATACTTGATGGGCAGATCCTGGGTTTTTTCTGGTTTGGATAACGTAGTAATGTGGTACCACACTGAAACAGTCAATAAAAGCTGGTTCTTTCGCATTTTTCGCATACTTGTTGGCCAGATCCTGGCCTTTTTCTGGCTTTGACAACGTAGTAATGTGGTACTACACTGAAACAGCCAATTAAACCCGGTTGCGATTAATATTTTAGAGGATAACGCCGGTTATGTCTGGGTTACGTCTGGTATTTGCCCTCATCTGGCTCGTACGTTCGCATTTTTCGCATACCTGTTGGCCGGATCCTGGCCATTTCCTGGTTTGGATCACATTGTAATGCGGTACAACACCGAAACAGTCAATTAAACATGGTTGCGATTAATATTTTAGAGGATAACGCAGGTTATGTCTGGGTTAGGTCTGGGATTTGCCCCCATCTGGCTCATACTTTCGCACTTTTCGCATACTTGTTGGCCAGATCCTGGGCTTTTTCTGGCTTGGATCACGTAGTAATGTGGTACCACTCTTTCAATAAAAGCTGGTTCCGATTAGTACTTTAGAGGATAACGCTGGTTATGTCTGGGTTGGTTCTGGTATTTGCAATCATCTGGCTCATACTTTCGCGTTTCTCGCATACTAGTTGGCCAGATCCTGGGCTTTTTCTGGTTTGGATCACGTAGTAACGCGGTACCACACCGAAGCAGTCAATCAAACCAGGTTGCGATTAATATTTTAGAGGATAACGCAGGTTATGTCTGGGTTAGGTCTGGTATTTGCCCCCATCTAGCTCGTACTTTCACGTTTCTCGCATACTAGTTGGCCAGATCCTGGGCTTTTTCTGGTTTGGATCACGTAGTAACGCGGTACCACACTGAAACAGCCAATTAAACCAGGTTGCGATTAATATTTTAGAGGATAACGCCGGTTATGTCTGGGTTACGTCTGGTATTTGCCCTCATCTGGCTCGTACTTTCGCATTTTTCGCATACCTGTTGGCCGGATCCTGGCCATTTCCTGGTTTGGATCACATTGTAATGCGGTATAACACCGAAACAGTCAATTAAACATGGTTGCGATTAATATTTTAGAGGATAACGCAGGTTATGTCTGGGTTAGGTCTGGGATTTGCCCCCATCTGGCTCGTACTTTCGCGTTTTTCGCATACTTGCTGGCCAGATCCTGGCCTTTTTCTGGCTTGGACCACGTAGTAATGTGGTACCACACTGAAACAGTCAACTAAACCTGGTTGCGATTAATATTTTATAGGATAACGCCGGTTATGTCTCGGTTAGGTCTGGGATATGCCCTCATCTGGCTCGTACCTTCGCATTGTTCGCATACTTGTTGGCCAGATCCTGGGCTTTTTCTGGTTTGGATCAGGTAGTAATGTGGTACCACACTGAAACAGTCAATTAAACCTGGTTGCGATTAATATCTTTGAGGATAACGCCGGTTATGTCTGGGTTAGTTCTGGTATTTCCAACCATCCGGCTCATACTTTCGCATTTTTCGCTTACTTGCCGGGCAGATCCTGGGTTTTTTGTGGTTTGGATACCGTCGTAGTGCGGTACCACACCGAAACAGTCAATTAAACCCGGTTGCGAATAATATTTTAGAGGATAACGCTGGTTATGTCTGGGTTAGTTCTGGTATTTGCCATCATCTGGCTCATACTTACGCGTTTTTCGCATACTTGTTGGGCAGATCCTGGGTTTTTTCTGGTTTGGATAACGTAGCAATGTGGTACCACACTGAAACAGTCAATAAAAGCTGGTTCTTTCGCATTTTTCGCAAACTTGTTGGCCAGATCCTGGCCTTTTTCTGGCTTTGACAACGTAGTAATGTGGTACCACACTGAAACAGTCAATTAAACCAGGTTGCGATTAATATTTTAGAGGATAACGCCGGTTGTGTCTGGGTTACGTCTGGTATTTGCCCTCATCTGAATCGTACTTTCGCATTTTTCGCATACTTGATGGCCGGATCCTGGCTATTTTCTGGTTTGGATCACATAGTAATGCGGTACCACACCGAAACAGTCAATTAAACCTGGTTGCGATTAATATTTTTGAGGATAACGCCGGTTATGTCTGGGTTAGTTCTGGCATTTGCCCTCATCTGTCTCATACTTTCGCGTTTTTCGCATACTTGTTGGCCAGATCCTGGCCTTTTTCTGGTTTGGATCACGTAGTAATGTGGTACCACACTGAAACAGTCAATTAAACCTGGTTGCGATTAATATTTTTGAGGATAACGCCGGTTATGTCTGGGATAGTTCTGGTATTTCCAACCATCCGGCTCATACTTTCGCATTTTTCGCTTACTTGCCGGGCAGATCGTGGGTTTTTTGTGGTTTGGATACCGTCGTAATGTGGTTCCACACCGAAACAGTCAATTAAACCTGGTTGCGATTAATATTTTACAGCATAACGCCGGTTAAGTCTTGGTTAGTTCTAGTATTTGCCGTCATCTGTCTCATACTTTCGCATTTTTCGCATACTTGTTGGCCAGATCCAGGGCTTTTTCTGGTTTGGATCACGTAGTAATGCGGTACCACACCGAAACAGTCAATTAAACCTGGTTGCGATTAAAATTTTTGAGGATAACGCCGGTTATGTCTGGGTTAGTTCTGGCATTTGCCCTCATCTGGCTCGTACTTTCGCAATTTTCGCATACTGTTTGGCCAGAACTCGGGTTTTTTCTGGTTTGGATCGCGTACTAATGCGTTACCACACTGAAACAGTCCATGAAACCTGGTTTCGATCTATATTTTTGAGGATAGCACATCTTAGGTCTGGTTTAGGCCTTGGATTTGCCCGCATCTGGCTCATACTTTCGCATTCTTCACATACTTGTTGAAGAGACCTTGGGTTTCTACTAGTTTGGAGCAGGCAGTAATGTGGTATCACACTGAAATAGCCGATTAACCCTTGTCACGATGAACATTTTTGAGGATAACGCCGGTTAGGTCTCGGTTAGGTGTCGGATTTGCCCTCATCAGGCTCATGCTTTCGCATATTTCTCATACTTGTTGGCCTGATCCTTGGCTTTTTCTGGTATGGATCACGTAGTAATGTGGTACCACACTGAAACAGTCGACTAAACATGGTCTCGATCAATATTTTAGAGGATAACGCATGTTAGGTCTGGGTTAGGTCTGGAATTTGCTCTCATCAGTCCCATACCTTCGCATTCATCACACACTTGTTGAAGAGATCCTGGGTTTTTTGGGGTTTGGATACCGTCGTAATGTGGTTCCACACCGAAACAGTCAATTAAACCTGGTTGCGATTAATATTTTACAGGATAACGCCGGCTAAGTCTTGGTTAGTTCTGGTATTTGCAATTATCTGGCTCACACTTTCGCGTTTTTCGCATACCTGTTGGGCGGATCCTGGGTTTTTTTCTGGTTTGGATCACGTGGTAATGCGTTACCACACCGAAACAGTCAATTAAAGCTGGATGCGATTAGTATTTTAGAGGATAACGCCGGTTATGTCTCGGTAAAGTCTGCGATTTGCCCTCATCTGGCTCGTACTTTCACACTTTTCGCATACTTGTTGGCCAGATCCTGGGCTTTTTCTGGTTTGGATCACGTAGTAATGTGGTACCACACTGTCAATAAAAGCTGATTCCGATTAGTATTTTAGAAGATAACGCTGGTTACGTTTGGGTTAGTTCTGGTATTTGCAATTATCTGGCTCACACTTTCGCGTTTTTCGTATACTTGTTGGGCTGGTCCTGGCCTTTTCCCGGCTAGGACCACGTAGCAATGTGGTACCACACCGAAACAGTCAGTTATACCTGGTTCCGATTAATATTTTAGAGGAAAACGCCGGTTATGTCTGGGTTAGTTCTGGTATTTGCATTCATCTGACTCATACTTTCGCGTTTTTCGAATTCTTGTTGGGCAGATCCTGGGCTTTTTCTGGTTTGGATCACGTAGTAATGTGGTACCACACTGTCAATAAAAGCTGGTTCCGATTAGTATTTTAGAGGACAACGCTGGTTATGTCTGGGTTAGTTCTGGTATTTGCAATCATCTGGCTCATACTTTCGCGTTTTTCGAATTCTTGTTGGGCAGATCCTGGGTTTTTTCTGGTTTGGATCACGTAGTAATGTGGTACCACACTGAAACAGTCAATTAATACTGGTTGCGATTAATATTTTTGAGGATAACGCTGGTTATGTCTGGGGTAGCTCTGGTATTTGCTATCATCTGGCTCATACTTTCGCCTTTTTCGCATACTTGTTGGCCAGATCCTGGGTTTTTTCTGGTTTGGATAACGTAGTAATGTGGTACCACACTGAAACAGTCAATAAAAGCTCCGATTATTAGTTTGGAGGATAACGCTGGTAACGTTTGTGTTAGTTCTGGTATTTGCCCTCATCTGGCACGTACTTTCGCATTTTTCGCATACATGATGGCCAGATCCTGGCCTTTTTCTGTATTGGACCACGTAGTAACGCGATACCACACCGAAACAGTATATTAAACCTGGTTGTGATTAATATTTTTGAGGAAAACGCCGGTTATGTCTGGGTTAGTCATGGTATTTGCCCTCATCTGGCTCGTACTTTAGCATTTTTCGCATACTTGTTGGCCAGATTCTGGCCTTTTTCAGGCATGGACCACTTAGTAATGTGGTACCACACCGAAACAGTCAGTTAAACCTGGTTGCGATTAATATTTTAGAGGATAACGCCGGGTATGTCTAGGTTAGGTCTGGTATTTGCAATCATCTGGCTAATACTTTCGCACTTTTCGCATACTTGTTGGCCAGATCCTGGGTTTTTTCTGGTTTGGATAACGTAGTAATGTGGTACCACACTGAAACAGTCAATAAAGGCTGGTTCCGATTAGTATTTTAGAGGATAACGCCGGTTATGACTGGGTTAGGTCTGGTATTTGACCTGATCTGGCTCGTACTTTCGCATTTTTCACTTACTTGTTGGCCAGATCCTGGCCTTTTTCTGTCTTGGACCACGTAGTAACGCGATACCACACCGAAACAGTATATTAAACCTGGTTGTGATTAATATTTTTGAGGAAAACGCCGGTTATGTCTGGGTTAGTCATGGTATTTGCCCTCATCTGGCTCGTACTTTAGCATTTTTCGCATACTTGTTGGCCAGATTCTGGCCTTTTTCAGGCATGGACCACTTAGTAATGTGGTACCACACCGAAACAGTCAGTTAAACCTGGTTGCGATTAATATTTTAGAGGATAACCCCGGGTATGTCTAGGTTAGGTCTGGTATTTGCAATCATCTGGCTAATACTTTCGCACTTTTCGCATACTTGTTGGCCAGATCCTGGCCTTTTTCTGGCTTGGACCACGTAGTAATGTGGTACCACACTGAAACAGTCAATTAAACCTGGTTCCGATTAATATTTTAGAGGATAATGCCGGTTATGTCTAGGTTAGGTCTGGTATTTACCCTCATCTGGCTCGTACTATCGCACTTTTCGCATACTTGTTGCCCAGATCCTGCCCTTTTTCTGGTTTGGAACACGTAGTAATGCGGTACCACACCGAAACTGTCAACTAAACCTGGTTGCGATTAATATTTTAGAGGATAACGCCGGTTATGTCTCGGTTAGGTCTGGGATATGCCCTCATCTGGCTCGTACCTTCGCATTGTTCGCATACTTGTTGGCCAGATCCTGGGCTTTTTCTGGCTTGGATCACGTAGTAATGTGGTACCACACTGTCAATAAAAGCTGGTTCCGATTAGTATTTTAGAGGATAACGCCGGTTATGACTGGGTTAGGTCTGGTATTTGACCTGATCTGGCTCGTACTTTCGCATTTTTCACTTACTTGTTGGTCAGATCTCGGGTTTTTTGTGGTTTGGATCCCGTCGTAATGTGGTTCCACACCGAAACAGTCAATTAAACCTGGTTGCGATTAATATTTTGGAGGATAACGCTGGTTACGTTTGGGTTAGTTCCGGTATTAGCAATCATCTGGCTCGTACTTTCGCATTTTTCGCATACTTGTTGGCCAGATTCTGGCCTTTTTCAGGCTTGGACCACTTAGTAGTGTGGTACCACACCGAAACAGTCAGTTAAACCTGGTTGCGATTAATATTTTGGAGGACAACGCTGGTTATGTTTGGGTTAGTTCTGGTATTTGCAATCATCAGGCACATACGTTCGCATTTCTCGCATACTTGTTGGGCAGATCCTGGCCTTTTTCTGGCTTGCACCACGTAGTAATGCGGTACCACACCGAAACAGTCAATCATACCTGGTTGCGATTAATGTATTGGAGGATAACACCGGGTATGGCTGGGTTAGGTCTGGTATTTGCCCTCATCTGGCTCGTACTTTCGCATTTTTCACTTACTTGTTGGCCAGAACTCGGGTTTTTTGTGTTTTGGATCCCGTCGTAATGTGGTTCCACACCGAAACAGTCAATTAAACCTGGTTGCGATTAATATTTTGGAGGACAACGCTGGTTATGTTTGGGTTAGTTCTGGTATTTGCAATCATCAGGCACATACGTTCGCATTTCTCGCATACTTGTTGGGCAGATCCTGGCCTTTTTCTGGCTTGCACCACGTAGTAATGCGGTACCACACCGAAACAGTCAATCATACCTGGTTGCGATTAATGTATTGGAGGATAACACCGGGTATGGCTGGGTTAGGTCTGGTATTTGCCCTCATCTGGCTCGTACTTTCGCATTTTTCGCATACTTGTTTTTCAGATCCTGGCCTTTTTCTGGCTTGGACCACGTAGTAATGCGGTACCGCACCGAAACAGTCAATCAAACCTGGTTGCGATTAATATTTTAGAGGATAACGCCGGTTACGTCTCGGTTTGGTATGGGATTTGCAATCATCTGGTTCGTACTTTCGCATTTTTCGCTTACTTGTTGGCCAGATCTCGGGTTTTTTGTGGTTTGGATCCCGTCGTAATGTGGAACCACACTGAAACAGTCTATTAAACCTGGTTCCGATTAATATTTTAGAGGATAACGCAGGTTATGTTTGGGTTAGGTCTGGTATTTGCCCTCATCTGGCACGTACTTACGCATTTTTCGCATACTTGTTGGCCAGATCCTGGGTTTTCTCTGGTTTGGATAACGTAGTAATGTGGTACCACACTGAAACAGTCAATAAAAGCTGTTTCTTTCGCATTTTTCGCATACTTGTTGGCCAGATCCTGGCCTTTTTCTGGCTTTGACAACGCAGTAATGTGGTTCCACACCGAAACAGTCAATTAAACCCGGTTGCGAATAATAGTTTTGAGGATAACGCTGGTTATGTCTGGGTTAGTTCTGGCATTTGCCCTCATCTGTCTCATACTTTCGCGTTTTTCGCATACTTGTTGGCCAGATCCTGGCCTTTTTCTGGTTTGGATAACGTAGTAATGTGGTACCACACTGAAACAGTCAATTAAACCAGGTTGCGGATAATATTTTTGAGGATAACGCCGGTTATGTCTGGGTTTGTTCTCGTATTTCCAAACACCCGGCTCATACTTTCGCATTTTTCGCTTACTTGCCGGGCATATCCTGGGTTTTTTGTGGTTTGGATACCGTCGTAATGTGGTTCCACACCGAAACAGTCAAGTAAACCTGGTTGCGATTAATATTTTACAGGATAACGCAGGTTATGTCTGGGTTAGGTCTGGGATTTGCCCTGATCTGGCTCGTGCTTTCGCACTATTCGCATACTTGTTGGCCAGACCCTGGGCTTTTTCTGGCTTGGATCACGTAGTAATGTGGTACCACACTGTCAATAAAAGCTGGTTCCGACTAGTATTTTAGAGGATAACGCTGGTTATGTCTGGGTTAGTTCTGGTATTTGCAACCATCTGGCTGATACTTTCGCGTTCTTCACATACTTGTTGGGCAGATCCTGGGTTTTTTCTGGTTTGGATCATGTAGTAATGTGGTACCACACTGAAACAGTCAATATGAGCTGCTTCCGATTAATAGTTTGGAGGATAACGCTGGTTACGTTTGGGTTAGTTCTGGTATTAGCAATCATCTGGCTCGTACTTTCGCATTTTTGGCATACTTGTTGGCCTGGTCCTGGCCTCTTCCCGGCTAGGACCACGTAGTAATGTGGTACCACACCGAAACAGTCAATTAAACCAGGTTGCGATTAATATTTTAGAGGATAACGCCGGTTATGTCTGGGTACGTCTGGTATTTGCCCTCATCTGGCTCGTGCTTTCGCATTTTTCGCTTACTTGTTGGCCAGATCTCGGGTTTTTTGTGGTTTGGATCCCGTCGTAATGTGGTTCCACTCCGAAACAGTCAACTAAACCTGGTTGCGATTAATATTTTGGGGGACAACGCTGGTTATGTTTGGGTTAGTTCTGGTATTTGCAATCATCAGGCACATACGTTCGCATTTCTCGCATACTTCTTGGGCAGATCCTGGCCTTTTTCTGGCTTGGACCACGTAGTAATGCGGTACCACACCGAAACAGTCAATCATACCTGGTTGCGATTATTATTTTAGAGGATAACGCTGGTTATGTCTCGATTAGTTTTGGTATTTGCAATCATCTGGCTCACACTTTCGCGTTTTTCGCATACTTGTTGGGCAGATCGTGGGTTTTTTCTGGTTTGGATCATGTAGTAATGTGGTACCACACTGAAACAGTCAATGTGAGCTGCTTCCGATTAATAGTTTGGAGGATAACGCTGGTTACGTTTGGGTTAGTTCTGGTATTAGCAATCATCTGGCTCGTACTTTCGCATTTTTCGCATACTTCTTGGCCAGATCCAGGCCTTTTTCTGGTTTGGATCACGTAGTAATGCGGTACCAGACCGAAACAGTCAATATGAGCTGCTTCCGATTAATAGTTTGGAGGATAACGCTGGTTACGTTGGGGTTAGCTCTGGTATTAGCAATCATCTGGCTCGTACTTTCGCATTTTTCGCATACTTGCTGGCCAGATCCTGGCCCTTTTCTGTCTTGGACCACGTAGTAACGCGATACCACACCGAAACAGTATATTAAACCTGGTTGTGATTAATATTTTTGAGGAAAACGCCGGTTATGTCTGGGTTAGTCATGGTATTTGCCCTCATCTGGCTCGTACTTTAGCATTTTTCGCATACTTGTTGGCCAGATTCTGGCCTTTTTCAGGCATGGACCACTTAGTAACGTGGTACCACACCGAAACAGTCAGTTAAACCTGGTTGCGATTAATATTTTAGAGGATAACGCTGGTTACGTTTGGGTTAGTTCCGGTATTAGCAATCATCTGGCTCGTACTTTCGCATTTTTCGCATACTTGTTGGCCAGATTCTGGCCTTTTTCAGGCTTGGACCACTTAGTAATGCGGTACCACACCGAAACAGTCAGTTAAACCTGGTTGCGATTAATATTTTAGAGGATAACGCCGGGTACGTCTAGGTTAGGTCTGGTATTTGCAATCATCTGGCTAATACTTTCGCACTTTTCGCATACTTGTTGCCCAGATCCTGCCCTTTTTCTGGTTTGGAACACGTAGTAATGCGGTACGACACCGAAACTGTCAACTAAACCTGGTTGCGATTAATATTTTAGAGGATAACGCCGGTTATGTCTCGGTTAGGTCTGGGATATGCCCTCATCTGGCTCGTACCTTCGCATTGTTCGCATACTTGTTGGCCAGATCCTGGGCTTTTTCTGGCTTGGATCACGTAGTAATGTGGTACCACACTGAAACAGTCAAGTAAACCTGGTTCCGATTAATATTTTAGAGGATATCGCCGGTTATGTCACGGTTAGGTCTGGTATTTACCCTCATCTGGCTCGTACTATCGCACTTTTCGCATACTTGTTGGCCAGATCCTGGGCTTTTTCTGGCTTGGATCACGTAGTAATGTGGTACCACACTGTCAATAAAAGCTGGTTCCGATTAGTATTTTAGAGGATAACGCTGGTTATGTCTGGGTTAGGTCTGGTATTTACCCTCATCTGGCTCGTACTATCGCACTTTTCGCATACTTGTTGCCCAGATCCTGCCCTTTTTCTGGTTTGGAACACGTAGTAATGCGGTACCACACCGAAACTGTCAACTAAACCTGGTTGCGATTAATATTTTAGAGGATAACGCCGGTTATGTCTCGGTTAGGTCTGGGATATGCCCTCATCTGGCTCGTACCTTCGCATTGTTCGCATACTTGTTGGCCAGATTCTGGCCTTTTTCTGGCTTGGACCACGTAGTAATGTGGTACCACACTGAAACAGTCAATTAAACCTGGTTCCGATTAATATTTTAGAGGATAACGCCGGTTATGTCTAGGTTAGGTCTGGTATTTACCCTCATCTGGCTCGTACTATCGCACTTTTCGCATACTTGTTGCCCAGATCCTGCCCTTTTTCTGGTTTGGAACACGTAGTAATGCGGTACCACACCGAAACTGTCAACTAAACCTGGTTGCGATTAATATTTTAGAGGATAACGCCGGTTATGTCTCGGTTAGGTCTGGGATATGCCCTCATCTGGCTCGTACCTTCGCATTGTTCGCATACTTGTTGGCCAGATCCTGGGCTTTTTCTGGCTTGGATCACGTAGTAATGTGGTACCACACTGTCAATAAAAGCTGGTTCCGATTAGTATTTTAGAGGATAACGCTGGTTATGTCTGGGTTAGGTCTGGGATTTGCCCTCATCTGGCTCCTACTTCCGCGTTTTTCGCATACTTCTTGGCCAGATCCAAGGTTTTTACTGGTTTGGATCCCGTAATAATGACGTTCCACTCAGAAACAGTCACATAAACCTGGTTCCGATTAATGTTTTAGAGGATAACGCCGGTTATGTCACGGTTAGGTCTGGGATTTCCCGCCATCTGGCTCGTATTTTCGCATTTTTCGCATACTTGTTGGCCAGATCCCGGCCCTTTTCTGGTTTGGATCACGTACTAATGCGGAACCAGACCGAAACAGTCAATTAAACCTGGTTGCGATTAATATTTTAGAGGATAACGCCGGTTATGTCTAAGTTAGGTCTGGTATTTGCCCTAATCTGCCTCGTATTTTCGCATTTTTCGCATACTTGTTGGCCAGATCCTGGCCTTTTTCTGGCTTGGACCACATAGTAATGTGGTATCACACTGAAACAGTCAAGTAAACCTGGTTCCGATTAATATTTTAGAGGATATCGCCGGTTATGTCACGGTTAGGTCTGGGATTTGCCGTCACCTGGCTCATACCTTCGCGTTTTTCGTATACTTCTTGGCCAGATCCAGGGTTTTTTCTGGTTTGGATCCCGTAATAATGACGTTCCACTCAGAAACAGTCAATTAAACCTGGTTCCGATTAATATTTTAGAGGATAACGCCGGTTATGTCTCGGTGAGGTCTGAGATTTGCCCTCATCTGGCTCGTACTATCGCAATTTTCGCGTACTTGTTGGCCAGATCTTCGGTTTTTTGTGGTTTGGATCCCGTCGTAATGTGGTTCCACACCGAAGCATTCATTTAAACCTGGTTGCGATGAATATTTTGGAGGATAACGCTGGTTATGTTTGGGTTAGTTCTGGTATTTGCAATCATCTGGCTCGTACTTTCGCGATTTCGCATACTTGTTGGCCTGATCCTGGGCTTTTTCTGGTTTGGATCACGTAGTAATGTGGTACCACACTGAAACAGTCAATAAAAGCTGGTCGCGATTAGTATTTTTGAGGTTAACGCTGGTTATGTCTGGGTTAGGTCTGGTATCTGCCCTCATCTGGCTCGTACTTTCGCATTTTTCGCATACTTGTTGGCCAGATCCTGGGCTTTTTCTGGATTGGATCACGTACTGATATGGTTCTACACTGAAACAGTCAATAGAAGCTGGTTCCGATTAATATTTTAGAGGATAACGCCGGTTATGTCTGGGTTAGGTCTGAGATTTGCTCTCATCTGGCTCGTACTTTCGCATTTTTCGCATACTTGTTGGCCAGATCCTGGGCTTTTTCTGGTTTGGATCACATAGTAATATGGTACCACTCTGAAACAGTCAATTGAAGCTGGTTCCGAATAGTATTTTAGAGGATAACGCTGGTTATGTCTGGGTTAGTTCTGGTATTTGCAACCATCTGGCTCATACTTTCGCGATGTCGCATACTTGTTGGCCAGATCCTGGGTTTTTTCTGGATTGGATCCCGTAGTAATGAGATTCCACACCGAAACAGTCAATTAAACCTGGTTGCGATTAATATTTTAGAGGGTAACGCTGGTTATGTCTCCGTTAGGTCTGGGATTTGCCGTCATCTGGCTCGTATTTTCGCATTTTTCGCATAGTTGTTGGCCAGATCCTGGCCTTTTTCTGGCTTGGACCACGTAGTAATGTGGTGTCACACTGAAACAGTCAATTAAACCTGGTTCCGATTAATATTTTAGATGATAACGCCAGTTATGTCACGGTTAGGTCTGGGATTTGCCGTCATCTGGCTCATACTTTCGCGTTTTTCGCATACTTCTTGGCTAAATCCTGGGCTTATTCTGGTTTGGATCACGTAGTAATGAGATTCCACACCGAGACAGTCAATTAAACCTGGTTGCGATTAATATTTTAGAGGATAACGCTGGTTATGTCTCGGTTAGGTCTGGGATTTGCCCTCATCTGGCTCGTACTTTCGCATTTCTCGCATACTTGTTGGCCAGATCCTGGGCTTTTTCTGGTTTGGATCGCGCAGTAATGTGGTACCACACTGAAACAGTCAATAAAAGCTGGTTCCGATTAGTATTTTAGAGGATAACACTGGTTATGTCTGGCTTAGTTCTGGTACTTGCAATCATCTGGCTCATACTCTCGCGTTTTTCGCATACTTCTTGGCCAGATCCAGGGTTTTTTCTGGTTTGGATCCCGTAATAATGACGCTCCACGCCGAAACAGTCAACTAAACCTGGTTTCGATTAATATTTTAGAGGATAACGCCGGTTATGTCTGGGTTAGGTCTTGTATTTGCCCTCATCTGGCTCGTACTTTCGCATTTTTCGCATACTTCTTGGCCAGATCCAGGGTTTTTTCTGGTTTGGATCCCGTAATAATGACGCTCCACGCCGAAACAGTCAATTAAACCTGGTTTCGGTTAATATTTTAGAGGATAGCGCCGGTTATATCACGGTTTGGTCCGGGATTTGCCCTCATCTGGCTCGTACCTTCGCATTTTTCGCATACTTGTTGGCCAGATCCTGGCCTTTTTCTGGCTTGGACCACGCAGTAATGTGGTACCACTCCGAAACAGTCAATTAAACCTGGTTGCGATTAATATTTTAGAGGATAACGCCGGTTATGTCTCGGTTAGTTCTGGGATTTGCCCTCATCTGGCTAGTACTTTCGCATTTCTCGCATACTTGTTGGCCAGATCCTGGGCTTTTTCTGGACTGGATCGCGTAGTAATGTGGTACCACACTGAAACAGTCAATAAAAGCTGGTTCCGATTAATATTTTACAGGATAACGCCGGTTATGTCACGGTTAGGTCTGGGATTTGCCGTCATCTGGCTCATACTTTCGCGTTTTTCGCATACTTGTTGGCCAGACACTGGCCTTTTTCTGGCTTGGACCACGTAGTACTGTGGTACCACACTGAAAGAGTCAATTAAACCTGGTTCCGATTAATATTTTAGAGGATAACGCCGGTTATGTCTGGGTTAGGTCTTGTATTTGCCCTCATCTGGCTCGTACTTTCGCATTTTTCACATTCTTGTTGGCCAGATCCTGGGCTTTTTCTGGCTTGGACCACGTAGTAATGAGGAACCACACTGAAACAGTCAAGTAAACCTGGTTCCGATTAATATTTTAGAGGATAACGCCGGTTATGTCTGGGTTAGGTCTTGTATTTGCCCCCATCTGGCTCGTACTTTCGCATTTTTCGCATACTTGATGGCCAGATCCTGGGCTTTTTCTGGTTTGGATCCCGTAGTAAAGTGGTACCACAACCGAAACAGTCAATTAAACCTGGTTGCGATTAATATTTTAGAGGATAACGCCTGTTATGTCTGGGTTATAACTGGTATTTGCAATCATCTGGCTCATACATTCGCGTTTTTCGCATAATTCTTGGCCAGATCCACGGTTTTTTCTGGTTTGGATCGCGTAGAAATGTGGTACCACACTGAAACAGTCAATAAAAGCTGGTTCCGATTAGTATTTTAGAGGACAACACTGGTTATGTCTGGCTTAGTTCTGGTACTTGCAATCATCTGGCTCATACTCTCGCGTTTTTCGCATACTTCTTGGCCAGATCCAGGGTTTTTTCTGGTTTGGATCCCGTAATAATGACGCTCCACGCCGAAACAGTCAACTAAACCTGGTTTCGATTAATATCTTAGAGGATAACGCCGGTTATGTCTGGGTTAGGTCTTGTATTTGCCCTCATCTGGCTCGTACTTTCGCATTTTTCGCATACTTCTTGGCCAGATCCAGGGTTTTTTCTGGTTTGGATCCCGTAATAATGACGCTCCACGCCGAAACAGTCAATTAAACCTGGTTTCGGTTAATATTTTAGAGGATAGCGCCGGTTATATCACGGTTTGGTCCGGGATTTGCCCTCATCTGGCTCGTACCTTCGCATTTTTCGCATACTTGTTGGCCAGATCCTGGCCTTTTTCTGGCTTGGACCACGTAGTAATGCGGTACCACTCCGAAACAGTCAATTAAACCTGGTTGCGATTAATATTTTAGAGGATAACGCCGGTTATGTCTCGGTTAGTTCTGGGATTTGCCCTCATCTGGCTAGTACTTTCGCATTTCTCGCATACTTGTTGGCCAGATCCTGGGCTTTTTCTGGACTGGATCGCGTAGTAATGTGGTACCACACTGAAACAGTCAATAAAAGCTGGTTCCGATTAATATTTTACAGGATAACGCCGGTTATGTCACGGTTAGGTCTGGGATTTGCCGTCATCTGGCTCATACTTTCGCGTTTTTCGCATACTTCTTGGCCAGATCCAAGGTTTTTACTGGTTTGGATCCCGTAATAATGACGTTCCACTCAGAAACAGTCACATAAACCTGGTTCCTATTAATGTTTTAGAGGATAACGCCGGTTATGTCACGGTTAGGTCTGGGATTTCCCGCCATCTGGCTCGTATTTTCGCATTTTTCGCATACTTGTTGGCCAGATCCTGGCCTTTTTCTGGCTTGGACCACGTAGTAATGTGGTATCACACTGAAACAGTCAAGTAAACCTGGTTCCGATTAATATTTTAGAGGATAACGCCGGTTATGTCACGGTTAGGTCTGGGATTTGCCGTCACCTGGCTCATACCTTCGCGTTTTTCGTATACTTCTTGGCCGTTCCAGGGTTTTTTCTGGTTTGGATCCCGTAATAATGACGTTCCACTCAGAAACAGTCAATTAAACCTGGTTCCGATTAATATTTTAGAGGATAACGCCAGTTATGTCTCGGTGAGGTCTGAGATTTGCCCTCATCTGGCTCGTACTATCGCAATTTTCGCGTACTTGTTGGCCAGATCTTCGGTTTTTTGTGGTTTGGATCCCGTCGTAATGTGGTTCCACACCGAAGCATTCATTTAAACCTGGTTGCGATGAATATTTTGGAGGATAACGCTGGTTATGTTTGGGTTAGTTCTGGTATTTGCAACCATCTGGCTCATACTTTCGCGATGTCGCATACTTGTTGGCCAGATCCTGGGTTTTTTCTGGATTGGATCCCGTAGTAATGAGATTCCACACCGAAACAGTCAATTAAACCTGGTTGCGATTAATATTTTAGAGGGTAACGCTGGTTATGTCTCCGTTAGGTCTGGGATATGCCGTCATCTGGCTCGTATTTTCGCATTTTTCGCATACTTGTTGGCCAGATCCTGGCCTTTTTCTGGCTTGGACCACGTAGTAATGTGGTGTCACACTGAAACAGTCAATTAAACCTGGTTCCGATTAATATTTTAGATGATAACGCCAGTTATGGCACGGTTAGGTCTGGGATTTGCCGTCATCTGGCTCGTACTTTCGCATTTTTCGCATACTTGTTGGCCAGATCCTGGGCTTTTTCTGGTTTGGATCGCGTAGTAATGTGGTACCACTCCGAAACGGTCAATTAAACCTGGTTGCGATTAATATTTTAGAGGATAACGCCGGTTATGTCTCGGTTAGTTCTGGGATTTGCCCTCATCTGGTTAGTACTTTCGCATTTCTCGCATACTTGTTGGCCTGATCCTGGGCTTTTTCTGGTCTGGATCGCGTAGTAATGTGGTACCACACTGAAACAGTCAATAAAAGCTGGTTCCGATTAGTATTTTAGAGGATAACGCTGGTTATGTCTCGGTTAGGTCTGGGATTTGCCTTCATCTGGCTCGTACTTTCGCATTTTTCCCATACTTGTTGGCCAGACACTGGCCTTTTTCTGGCTTGGACCACGTAGTACTGTGGTACCACACCGGAAGAGTCAATTAAACCTGGTTCCGATTAATATTTTAGAGGATAACGCCGGTTATGTCTGGGTTAGGTCTTGTATTTGCCCTCATCTGGCTCGTACTTTCGCATTTTTCACATTCTTGTTGGCCAGATCCTGGGCTTTTTCTGGCTTGGACCACGTAGTAATGAGGAACCACACTGAAACAGTCAAGTAAACCTGGTTCCGATTAATATTTTAGAGGATAACGCCGGTTATGTCTGGGTTAGGTCTTGTATTTGCCCCCATCTGGCTCGTACTTTCGCATTTTTCGCATACTTGTTGGCCAGATCCTGGGCTTTTTCTGGTTTGGATCCCGTAGTAAAGTGGTACCACAACCGAAACAGTCAATTAAACCTGGTTGCGATTAATATTTTAGAGGATAACGCCTGTTATGTCTGGGTTATAACTGGTATTTGCAATCATCTGGCTCATACATTCGCGTTTTTCGCATAATTCTTGGCCAGATCCACGGTTTTTTCTGGTTTGGATCGCGTAGAAATGTGGTACCACACTGAAACAGTCAATAAAAGCTGGTTCCGATTAGTATTTTAGAGGATAACACTGGTTATGTCTGGGTTAGTTCTGATATTTGCAACCATCTGGCTCATACTTTCGCGTTTTTCGCATACTTCTTCGCCAGATCCAGGGCTTTTTCTGGTTTGGATCCCGTAATAATGACGCTCCACGCCGAAACAGTCAATTAATCCTGGTTTCGAATAATATTTTAGAGGATAACGCCGGTTATGTCTGGGTTAGGTCTTGTATTTGCCCTCATCTGGCTCGTACTTTCGCATTTTTCGCATACTTCTTGGCCAGACCCAGGGTTTCCTCTGGTTTGGATCCCGTAATAATGACGCTCCACGCCGAAACAGTCAATTAAACCTGGTTTCGGTTAATATTTTAGGGGATAGCGCCGGTTATATCACGGTTTGGTCTGGGATTTATCCTTATCTGGCTCGTACCTTCGCATTTTTCGCATACTTGTTGGCCATATCCTGGCCCTTTTCAGGCATGGACCACGTAGTAATGTGGTACCACACTGAAACAGTCAAATAAACCTGCTTCTGATTAATATTTTAGAGGATAACGCTGGTTATGTCTCGGTTAGGTCTGGGATTTGCCCTCATCTGGCACGTACTTTTGCATTTTTCGCATACTTGTTGGCCAGACCCTGGCCTTTTTCTGGCTTGGACCACGTAGTACTGTGGTACCACACTGAAACAGTCAATAGAAGCTGGTTCCGAATAGTATTTTAGAGGATAACGCTGGTTAGGTCTGGGTTAGTTCTGGTATTTGCAACCATCTAGCTCATACTTTCGCGATTTCGCATACTTGTTGGACAGATCCTGGGTTTTTTCTGGTTTGGATCCCGTAGTAATGAGATTCCACACAGAAACAGTCAATTAAACCTGGTTGCGATTAATATTTTAGAGGATAACGCTGGTTATGTCTCGGTTAGGTCTGGGATTTGCCATCATCTAGCTCGTACTTTCGCATTTTTCGCATACTTGTTGGCCAGACCCTGGCCTTTTTCTGGTTTGGACCACGTAGTACTGTGGTACCACACTGAAGCAGTCAATTAAACCTGGTTCAAAATTAATATTTTAGAGGATAACGCCGGTTATGTCTGGGTTAGGTCTTGTATTTGCCCTCATCTGGCTCGTACATTCGTGTTTTTCGCATAATTCCTGGCCAGATCCAGGGTTTTTTGTGGTTTGGATCCCGTAATAATGACGCTCCACGCCGAAACAGTCAATTAAACCTGGTTGCGATTAATATTTTAGAGGATAACGCCGGTTAACTCTCGGTTAGTTCTGGGATTTGCCCTCGTCTGGCTAGTACTTTCGCATTTCTCGCATACTTGTTGGCCAGATCCTGGGCTTTTTCTGGTTTGGATCGCGTAGTAATGTGGTACCACACTGAAACAGTCAATAAAAGCTGGTTCCGATTAGTACTTTAGAGGATAACACTGGTTATGTCTGGGTTAGTTCTGGTATTTGCAATCATCTGGCTCATACTTTCGCGTTTTTCGCATACTTCTTGGCCAGATCCAGGGTTTTTTCTGGTTTGGATCCCGTAATAATGACGCTCCACGCCGAAACAGTCAATTAAACCTGGTTTCGATTAATATTTTAGAGGTTAACGCCGGTTATGTCTGGGTTAGGCCTTGTATTTGCCCTCATCTGGCTCGTTCTTTCGCATTTTTCGCATACTTGTTGGCCAGATCCTGGGCTTTTTCTGGCTTGGGCCACGTAGCAATGAGGAACCACACTGAAACAGTCAATTAAACCTGGTTCCGATTAATATTTTAGAGGATAACGCCGGTTATGTCACTGTTATGTCTGGGATTTGCCGTCATCTGGCTCGTATTTTCGCATTTATCGCATACTTGTTGGGCAGATCCTGGCCATTTTCTGGCTTGGACCACGTAGTAATGTGGTGTCACACTGAAACAGTCAATTAAACCTGGTTGCGATTAATATTTTAGAGGATAAGGCTGGTTATGATTGGGTTAGTTCTGGTATTTGCCCTCATCTGGCTCGTACTTTCGCATTTTTCGCATACTTGTTGGCCAGACCCTGGCCTTTTTCTGGCTTGGATCCCGCAATAATGACGCTCCACGCCGAAACAGTCAATTAAACCTGGCTTCGATTAATATTTTAGAGGATAACGCCGGTTATGTCTAGGTAAGGTCTGGTATTTACCCTCATCTGGCTCGTACTTTCGCATTTTTCGCATACTTGTTGGCCAGATCCCGGCCCTTTTCTGGTTTGGATCACGCACTAATGCGGTACCAGACCGAAACAGCCATCTAAACCTGGTTCCGATTAATATTCTAGAGGATAACGCCTGTTATGTCTGGGTTAGGTCTGGTATTTGCCCTCATCTGGCTCGTACTTTCGCATTTCTCGCAAACTTGTTGGCCAGATCCTGGGCTTTTTGTGGTTTGTTTCACGTAGTTATGTGGTACCACACTGAAACAGTCAATTAAACCTGGTTCCGATTAATATTTTAGAGGATAACGCCGGTTATGTCTGGGTTAGGTCTGAGATTTGCTCTCATCTGGCTCGTACTTAAGCATTTTTCGCATACTTGTTGGCCAGATCCTGGGCTTTTTCTGGTTTGGATCACGTAGTAATATGGTACCACTCTGAAACAGTCAATTGAAGCTGGTTCCGAATAGTATTTTAGAGGATAACGCTGGTTATGTCTGTGTTAGTTCAGGTATTTGCAACCATCTGGCTCATACTTTCGCGATGTCGCATACTTGTTGGCCAGATCCCGGGTTTTTTCTGGTTTGGATCCCGTAGTAATGAGATTCCTCTCCGAAACAGTCAATTAAACCTGTTTGCGATTAGTATTTTATAGGATAACGCTGGTTATGTCTCGGTTAGGTCTGGTATTTGCCCTCATCTGGCTCGTACTTTCGCATTTTTCGCATACTTGTTGGCCAGATCCCGGCCTTTTTCTGGTTTGGATCACGTACTAATGCGGTACCACACTGAAACAGTCAATAAAAGCTACTTCCGATTAGTATTTTAGAGGATAACGCTGGTTACGTCTGGGTTAGTTCTGGTATTTGCAACCATCTGGCTCGTACTTTCGCGATTTCGCATACTTGTTGGCCAGATCCTGGGCCTTTCCTGGTTTGGATCACGTAGTAATGTGGTACCACACTGAAACAGTCAATAAAAGTAGGTCCCGATTAGTACTTTTGAGGTTTACGCTGGTTATGTCTGGGTTAGGTCTGGTATTTGCCCTCATCTGGCTCGTATTTTCGCATTTTTCGCATACTTGTTGGCCAGATCCTGGGCTTTTTCTGTTTTGGATCACGTAGTAATATGGTACCACTCTGAAACAGTCAATGGAAGCTGGTTCCGAACAGTATTTTAGAGGATAACGCTGGTTATGTCTGGGTTAGTTCTAGTATTTGCAATCATCTGGCTCGTACTTTCGCATTTGTCGCATACTTGTTGGCCAGACCCTGGCCTGTTTCTGGATTGGATCACGTAGTAATGCGTTACCACACCGAAGCAGTCAATTAAACCTGGTTGCGAATAATATTTTAGAGGATAACGCCGGTTATGGCTGGGTTAGGTCTGGTATTTGCCCTCATCTGGCTCGTACTTTCGCGATTTCGCATACTTGTTGGCCAGATCCAGGGTTTTTTCTGGTTTGGATCCCGTAATAATGACGCTCCACGCCGAAACAGTCAATTAAACCTGGTTGCGATTAATATTTTAGAGGATAACGCCGGTTATGTCTCGGCTAGGTCTAGGATTTGCCCTCATCTGGCTCGTACCTTCGCATTTTTCGCCTACTTGTTAGGAAGATCCTGGGCCTTTTCTGGTTTGGATCACGTAGTAATGCGTTACCACACCGAAGCAGTCAATTAAACCTGGTGCGAATAATATTTTAGAGGATAACGCCGGTTATGTCTGGGTTAGGTCTGGTATTTGCCCTCATCTGGCTCGTACTTTCGCGATTTCGCATACTTGTTGGCCAGATCCTGGGCTTTTTCTAGCTTGTATCACGTAGTAATATGGTACCACACTGAAACAGTCAATAGAAGCTGGTTCCGAATAGTATTTTAGAGGATAACGCTGGTTATGTCTGGGTTAGGTCTGGTATTTGCTCTCATCTGGCTCGTACTTTCGCATTTTTCGCATACTTGTTGGCCAATCCTGGCCATTTTCTGGTTTGGATCACGTAGTAATGCGGTACCACAACGAAGCAGTCAATAAACCTGGTTGCGATGAATATTTTGAAGGATAACGCTGTTTATGTTTGGGTTAGTTCTGGTATCTGCAATCATCTGGCTCGTACTTTCGCGATTTCGCATACTTGTTGGCCAGATCCTGGGCTTTTTCTGGTTTGGATCACGTAGTAATGTGGTACCACACTGAAACAGTCAATAAAAGCTGGTCCCGAATAGTATTTTAGAGGATAACGCTGGTTATGTCTGGGTTAGTTCTGGTATTTGCAACCATCTGGCTCATACTTTCGCGATTTCGCATACTTGTTGGCCAGATCCTGGATTTTTTCTGGTTTGGATCCCGTAGTAATGAGATTCCACACCGAAAGAGTCAATTAAACCTGGTTGCGATTAATATTTTAGAGGATAACGCTGGATATGTCTCGGTTAGGTCTGGGATTTGCCCTCATCTGGCTCGTACTTTCGCATTTTTCGCATACTTGTTGGCCAGACCCTGGCCTTTTTCTGGCTTGGACCACGTAGTAATGTGGTACCACACTGAAACAGTCAAATAAACCTGCTTCCGATTAATATTTTAGAGGATAACGCCGGCCATGTCTGGGTTAGGTCTGATATTTGCCCTCATCTGGCTCGTACTTACGCATTTTTCGCATACTTGTTGGCCAGATCCTCGCCTTTTTCTGGTTTGGATCACGTAGTAATGCGGTACCACACCGAAACGGTCAACTACACCTGGTTGCGATTAATATTTTAGAGGATAACGCCGGTTATGTCTCGGTTAGGTCTGGGATTTGCCCTCATCTGGCTCCTACCTTCGTATTTTTCGCCTACTTGTTGCCAAGATCCTGGGCTTTTTCTGGTTGGGATCACGTAGTAATGCGGTACAACACCGTAGCAATCAATTAACCCGTGTTGCGATGAATATTTTGGAGGATAACGCAGGTTACGTCTGGGTTAGTTCTGGTATTTGCAATCATCTGGCTCGTACTTTCGCATTTTTCGCATACTTCTTGGCCAGACCCAGGGTTTCCTCTGGTTTGGATCCCGTAATAATGACGCTCCACGCCGAAACAGTCAATTAAACCTGGTTTCGGTTAATATTTTAGGGGATAGCGCCGGTTATATCACGGTTTGGTCTGGGATTTATCCTTATCTGGCTCGTACCTTCGCATTTTTCGCATACTTGTTGGCCATATCCTGGCCCTTTTCAGGCTTGGACCACGTAGTAATGTGGTACCACACTGAAACAGTCAAATAAACCTGCTTCTGATTAATATTTTCGAGGATAACGCTGGTTATGTCTCGGTTAGGTCTGGGATTTGCCCTCATCTGGCACGTACTTTTGCATTTTTCGCATACTTGTTGGCCAGACCCTGGCCTTTTTCTGGCTTGGACCACGTAGTACTGTGGTACCACACTGAAACAGTCAATAGAAGCTGGTTCCGAATAGTATTTTAGAGGATAACGCTGGTTAGGTCTGGGTTTGTTCTGGTATTTGCAACCATCTAGCTCATACTTTCGCGATTTCGCATACTTGTTGGACAGATCCTGGGTTTTTTCTGGTTTGGATCCCGTAGTAATGACATTCCACACCGAAACAGTCAATTAAACCTGGTTGCGATTAATATTTTAGAGGATAACGCTGGTTATGTCTCGGTTAGGTCTGGGATTTGCCATCATCTAGCTCGTACTTTCGCATTTTTCGCATACTTGTTGGCCAGACCCTGGCCTTTTTGTGGCTTGGACCACGTAGTACTGTGGTACCACACTGAAGCAGTCAATTAAACCTGGTTCAAAATTAATATTTTAGAGGATAACGCCGGTTATGTCTGGGTTAGGTCTTGTATTTGCCCTCATCTGGCTCGTACTTTCGCATTTTTCGCATACTTGTTGGCCAGATCCCGGCCCTTTTCTGGTTTGGATCACGCACTAATGCGGTACCAGACCGAAACAGCCATCTAAACCTGGTTCCGATTAATATTCTAGAGGATAACGCCTGTTATGTTTGGGTTAGGTCTGGTATTTGCCCTCATCTGGCTCCTACTTTCGCATTTTTCGCAATCTTGTTGGCCAGATCCTGGGCTTTTTGTGGTTTGTTTCACGTAGTAATGTGTTTCTACAGCGGAACAGTGAATTAAACTTGGTTGCGATTAATATTTTAGAGGATAACGCCGGTTATGTCACGGTTAAGTCTGGTTTGCCGTCATCTGGCTCGTATTTTCGCGTTTTTCGCATTCTTCTTGGCCAGATCCAGGGTTTTTTTCTGGTTTGTATCCCGTAATAATGACGTTCCACTCAGAAACAGTCAATTAAACCTGGTTTCGATTAGTATTTTTGAGGTTAACGCTGGTTATGTCTGGGTTAGGTCTGGTATTTGCCCTAATCTGGCTCGTACTTTCGCATGTTTCGCATACTTGTTGGCCAGATCCCGGCCTTTTTCTGGTTTGGATCACGTCCTAATGCGGTACCACACTGAAACAGTCAATAAAAGCTAGTTCCGATTAGTATTTTAGAGGAAAACGCTGGTTATGTCTGGGTTAGTTCTGGAATTTGCAATCATCTGGCTCATACTTTCGCAATTTTCGCGTACTTGTTGGCCAGATCTTCGGTTTTTTGTGGTTTGGATCCCATCGTAATGTGGGTCCACATCGAAGCAGTCAATTAAACCTGGTTGCGATGAATATTTTGGAGGATAACGCTGGTAATGTTTGGGTTAGTTCTGGTATTTGCCATCATCTGGCTCGTACTTTCGCATTTTTCGCTTACTTGTTGGCCAGATCCTGGCCTTTTTCTGGCTTGGACCACGTAGTACTGTGGTATCACACAGAAACAGTCAATTAAACCTGGTTCCCATTAATATTTTAGAGGATAACGCCTGTTATGTCTGAGTTAGGTCTGGTATTTGCCCTCATCTGGCTCGTACTTTCGCATTTTTCGCTTACTTGTTGGCCACATCCTGGGCTTTTTCCCGTTTGGATCACGTAGTAATGTGGTACCACACTGAAACAGTCAATAAAAGCTGGTCCGGATTAGTATTTTTGAGGATAACGCCGGTTATGTCTGGGTTAGTTCTGGTATTTGCAACCATCTGGCTCATACTTTCGCATTTTTCGCAAACTTGTTGGCCAGACCCTGGCCTTTTTCTGGCTTGGACCACGTAGTACTGTGGTATCACACAGAAACAGTCAATTAAACCTGGTTCCCATTAATATTTTAGAGGATAACGCCTGTTATGTCTGAGTTAGGTCTGGTATTTGCCCTCATCTGGCTCGTACTTTCGCATTTTTCGCTTACTTGTTGGCCAGATCCTGGCCTTTTTCTGGCTTGGTCCACGTAGTAATGAGCTACCACACTGAAACAGTCAATTAAACCTGGTTCCGATTAATATTTTAGAGGATAACGCCGGCTATGTCACGGTTAGGTCTGGGGTTTGCCGTCATCTGGCTCGTATTTTCGCGTTTTTCGCATACTTCTTGGCCAGATCCAGGGTTTTTTCTGGTTTGTATCCCGTAATAATGACGTTCCACTCAGAAACAGTCAATCAAACCTGGTTCCGATTAATATTCTACAGGATAGCGCCGGTTATATCTCGGTATGGTCTGGGATTTGCCCTCGTCTGGCTCGTACCTTCGCATTTTTCGCATACTTCTTGGCCAGATCCTGGAATTTTTCTGGCTTGGACCACGTAGTAAGGTGGTGTCACACTGAAACAGTCAATTAAACCTGGTTCCGGTTAATATTTTAGAGGATAACGCTGGTTATGTCTCGGTTAGGTCTGGGATTTGCCCTCATCCGGCTCGTACTTTCGCATTTTTCGCATACTTGTTGGCCAGATCCTGGGTTTTTCCAGGTTTGGATCCCGTAGTAATGAGATCCCACACAGAAACAGTCAATTAAACCTGGTTGCGATTAATATTTTAGAGGATAACGCTGGTTATGTCTCGGTTAGTTCTGGGATTTGCCCTCATGCGGCTCGTACTTTCGCATTTTTCGCATACTTGTTGGCCAGATCCTGGCCTTTTTCTGGCTTGGACCACGTAGTAATTTGGTACCACACTGAAACAGTCAATTAAACCTGGTTCCGATTAGTATTTTATAGGATAACGCTGGTTATGTCTCGGTTAGGTCTGGTATTTGCAACCATCTGGCTCGTACTTTCGCGATTTCGCATACTTGTTGGCCAGATCCTGGGCCTTTTCTGGTTTGGATCACGTAGTAATGTGGTACCACACTGAAACAGTCAATAAAAGTAGGTCCCGATTAGTACTTTTGAGGTTTACGCTGGTTACGTCTGGGTTAGGTCTGGTATTTGCCCTCATCTGGCTCGTATTTTCGCATTTTTCGCATACTTGTTGGCCAGATCCTGGGCTTTTTCTGTTTTGGATCACGTAGTAATATGGTACCACTCTGAAACAGTCAATGGAAGCTGGTTCCGAATAGTATTTTAGAGGATATCGCTGGTTATGTCTGGGTTAGTTCTAGTATATGCAATCATCTGGCTCGTACTTTCGCATTTGTCGCATACTTGTTGGCCAGACCCTGGCCTGTTTCTGGATTGGATCACGTAGTAATGTGGTACCACACTGAAACAGTCAAATAAACCTGCTTCCGATTAATATTTTAGAGGATAACGCAGCCATGTCTGGGTTAGGTCTGGTATTTGACCTCATCTGGCTCGTACTTTCGCATTTTTCGCATACTTGTTGGCCAGATCCTCGCCTTTTTCTGGTTTGGATCACGTAGTAATGCGGTACCACACCGAAACGGTCAACTACACCTGGTTGCGAATAATATTTTAGAGGATAACGCCGGTTATGTCTCGGTTAGGTCTGGGATTTGCCCTCATCTGGCTCGTACCTTCGCATTTTTCGCCTACTTGTTGCCAATATCCTTGGCTTTTTCTGGTTGGGATCACGTAGTAATGCGGTACAACACCGTAGGAATCAATTAATCCGTGTTGCGATGAATATTTTGGAGGATAACGCTGTTTATGTTTGGGTTAGTTCTGGTATTTGCAATCATCTGGCTCGTACTTTCGCATTTTTCGCATACTTGTTGGCAAGATCCTGGGCTTTTTTTGGTTTGGATCACGTAGTAATGTGGTACTACACTGAAACAGTCAATTAAACCTGGTTCCGATTAATATTTTAGAGGATAACGCCGGTTATGTCTGGGTTAGGTCTGAGATTTGCTCTCATCTGGCTCGTACTTAAGCATTTTTCGCATACTTGTTGGCCAGATCCTGGGCTTTTTCTGGTTTGGATCACGTAGTAATATGGTACCACTCTGAAACAGTCAATTGAAGCTGGTTGCGATTAATATTTTAGAGGATAACGCCGGTTATGTCTCGGGTAGGTCTGTGTTTTACCGTCATCTGGCTCGTATTTTCGCATTTTTCGCATACTTGTTGGCCAGATCCTGGGCTTTTTCTGGTTTGTTTCAGGTAGTAATGTGGTTCCACACCGAAGCAGTCAATTAAACCTGGTTGCGATGAATATTTTGGAGGATAACGCTGGTTATGTTTGGGATAGTTCTGGTATTTGCAATCATCTGGCTCGTTCTTTCGCGATTTCGCATACATGTTGGCCAGATCCTGGGCTATTTCCGGTTTGGATCACGTAGTAATGTGGTACCACACTGATACAGTCAATAAAAACTGGTCCCGATTAGTATTTTTAAGGTTAACGCTGGTTATGTCTGGGTTAGGTCTGGTATTTGCCCTCATCTGGCTCGTATTTTCGCATTTTTCGCATACTTGATGGCCAGATCCTGGGCTTTTTCTGGTCTGTATCACGTAGTAATATGGTACCACATTGAAGCAGTAAATAGAAGCTGGTTCCGAATAGTATTTTAGCGGATAAGGCTGGTTATGTCTGGGTTAGTTCTGGTATTTGGAACCATCTGGCTCATACTTTCGCGATTTCGCATACTTGTTGACCAGATCGTGGTTTTTTTCTGGTTTGGATCCTGTAGTAATGAGATTCCACACCGAAACAGTCAATTAAACCTGTTTGCGATTAATATTTTAGAGGATAACGCTGGATATGTCTCGGTTAGGTCTGGGATTTGCCCTCATCTGGCTCGTACTTTCGCATTTTTCGCATACTAGTTGGCCAGACCCTGGCCTTTTTCTGGCTTGGATCACGTAGTAATGCGTTACCACACCGAAGCAGTCAATTAAACCTGGTTGCGAATAATATTTTAGAGGATAACGCCGGTTATGGCTGGGTTAGGTCTGGTATTTGCCCTCATCTGGCTCGTACTTTCGCGATTTCGCATACTTGTTGGCCAGATCCAGGGTTTTTTCTGGTTTGGATCCCGTAATAATGACGCTCCACGCCGAAACAGTCAATTAAACCTGGTTGCGATTAATATTTTAGAGGATAACGCCGGTTATGTCTCGGCTAGGTCTAGGATTTGCCCTCATCTGGCTCGTACCTTCGCATTTTTCGCCTACTTGTTAGGAAGATCCTGGGCCTTTTCTGGTTTGGATCACGTAGTAATGCGTTACCACACCGAAGCAGTCAATTAAACCTGGTGCGAATGATATTTTAGAGGATAACGCCGGTTATGTCTGGGTTAGGTCTGGTATTTGCCCTCATCTGGCTCGTACTTTCGCGATTTCGCATACTTGTTGGCCAGATCCTGGCCTTTTTCTGGCTTGGACCACGTAGTAATGTGGTATCACACTGAAACAGTCAATTAAACCTGGTTGCGATTATTGTTTTAGAGGATTACGCCGGTTATGTCTCGGTTAGGTCTAGGATTTGCCCTCATCTGGCTCGTACCTTCGCATTTTTCGCCTACTTGTTAGCAAGATCCTGGGCCTTTTCTGGTTTGGATCACGTAGTAATGCGGTACCACACCGAAGCAGTCAATTAAACCTGGTTGCGAATAACATTTTAGAGGATAACGCCGGCTATGTCTGGGTTAGGTCTGGTATTTGCCCTCATCTGGCTCGTACTTTCGCGATTTCGCATAGTTGTTGGCCAGATCCTGGGCTTTTTCTAGTTTGTATCACGTACTAATATGGTACCACACTGAAACAGTCAATAGAAGCTGGTTCCGAATAGTATTTTAGAGGATAACGCTGGTTATGTCTGGGTTAGTTCTGGTATTTGCAACCATCTGTCTCATACTTTCGCGATTTCGCATACTTGTTGGCCAGATCATGGCCTTTTCCTGGTTTGGATCACGCAGTAATGCGGTACCACACCGAAACAGTCAATTGAACCTGGTTGCGATTAATATTTTAGAGGATAACGCCGGTTATGTCACGTTTAGGTCTGGGATTTGCCGTCATCTGGCTCATACTTTCGCGTTTTTCGCATACTTCTTGGCCAGATCCTGGCCTTTTTCTGGTTTGGATCACGTAGTAATGTGGTCCTACACCGAAACAGTCAATTAGACCTGGTTGCGATTAATATTTTAGAGGATAACGCCGGCTATGTCTCGGTTAGGTCTGGGATTTGCCCTCATCTGGCTCGTACCTTCGCATTTTTCGCCTACTTGTTAGCAAGATCCTGGGCCTTTTCTGGTTTGGATCCCATAGTAATGTGGTTCCACACCGAAACAGTCAATTAAACCTGGTTGCGATTAATATTTTAGAGGATAACGCCGGTTATGTCTCGGTTAGGTCTGGTATTTGCCCTCATCTGGCTCGTTCTTTCGCATTTTTCGCATACTTGTTGGCCAGATCCTGGACTTCTTCTGGTTTGGATCACGTAGTAATGCGGTACCACACCGAAACAGTCAATTGAACCTGGTTGCGATTAATATTTTAGAGGATAACGCCGGTTATGTCTCAGTTAGGTCTGGGATTTGCCCTCATCTGGCTCGAACTTTCGCATTTCTCGCATACTTGTTGGCCAGATCCTGGGCTTTTTCTGGCTTGGATCACGTAGTAATATGGTACCACACAGAAACAGCCAATGGAAGCTGGTTCCGAATAGTATTTTAGAGGATGACGCTGGTTATGTCTGGGTTAGTTCTGGTATTTGCAACCATCTGGCTCGTACTTTCGCGATTTCGCATACTTGTTGGCCAGATCCTGGGCCTTTTCTGGTTTGGATCACGTAGTAATGTGGTACCACACTGAAACAGTCAATAAAAGTAGGTCCCGATTAGTACTTTTGAGGTTTACGCTGGTTATGTCTGGGTTAGGTCTGGTATTTGCCCTCATCTGGCTCGTATTTTCGCATTTTTCGCATACTTGTTGGCCAGATCCTGGGCTTTTTCTGTTTTGGATCACGTAGTAATATGGTACCACTCTGAAACAGTCAATGGAAGCTGGTTCCGAATAGTATTTTAGAGGATAACGCTGGTTATGTCTGGGTTAGTTCTAGTATTTGCAATCATCTGGCTCGTACTTTCGCATTTGTCGCATACTTGTTGGCCAGACCCTGGCCTGTTTCTGGATTGGATCACGTAGTAATGTGGTACCACACTGAAACAGTCAAATAAACCTGCTTCCGATTAATATTTTAGAGGATAACGCCGGCCATGTCTGGGTTAGGTCTGGTATTTGACCTCATCTGGCTCGTACTTTCGCATTTTTCGCATACTTGTTGGCCAGATCCTCGCCTTTTTCTGGTTTGGATCACGTAGTAATGCGGTACCACACCGAAACGGTCAACTACACCTGGTTGCGAATAATATTTTAGAGGATAACGCCGGTTATGTCTCGGTTAGGTCTGGGATTTGCCCTCATCTGGCTCGTACCTTCGCATTTTTCGCCTACTTGTTGCCAATATCCTTGGCTTTTTCTGGTTGGGATCACGTAGTAATGCGGTACAACACCGTAGGAATCAATTAATCCGTGTTGCGATGAATATTTTGGAGGATAACGCTGTTTATGTTTGGGTTAGTTCTGGTATTTGCAATCATCTGGCTCGTACTTTCGCATTTTTCGCATACTTGTTGGCAAGATCCTGGGCTTTTTTTGGTTTGGATCACGTAGTAATGTGGTACTACACTGAAACAGTCATTAAAAGCTGGCTCCGAAAAGTATTTTAGAGGATAACGCAGGTTACGTCTGGGTTAGTTCTGGTATTTGCAATCATCTGGCTCATACTTTCTCGTTTTTCGCATACTTGTTGGCCAGATCCTGGGTTTTTTCTGGTTTGGATCCCGTAGTAATGAAGTTCCACAGCGAAACAGTCAATTAAACCTGGTTGCGATTAATATTTTAGAGGATAACGCCGGTTATGTCTCGGGTAGGTCTGTGTTTTACCGTCATCTGGCTCGTATTTTCGCATTTTTCGCATACTTGTTGGCCAGATCCTGGGCTTTTTCTGGTTTGTTTCACGTAGTAATGTGGTTCCACACCGAAGCAGTCAATTAAACCTGGTTGCGATGAATATTTTGGAGGATAACGCTGGTTATGTTTGGGATAGTTCTGGTATTTGCAATCATCTGGCTCGTTCTTTCGCGATTTCGCATACATGTTGGCCAGATCCTGGGCTATTTCCGGTTTGGATCACGTAGTAATGTGGTACCACACTGATACAGTCAATAAAAACTGGTCCCGATTAGTATTTTTAAGGTTAACGCTGGTTATGTCTGGGTTAGGTCTGGTATTTGCCCTCATCTGGCTCGTATTTTCGCATTTTTCGCATACTTGATGGCCAGATCCTGGGCTTTTTCTGGTCTGTATCACGTAGTAATATGGTACCACATTGAAGCAGTAAATAGAAGCTGGTTCCGAATAGTATTTTAGCGGATAAGGCTGGTTATGTCTGGGTTAGTTCTGGTATTTGGAACCATCTGGCTCATAGTTTCGCGATTTCGCATACTTGTTGACCAGATCGTGGTTTTTTTCTGGTTTGGATCCTGTAGTAATGAGATTCCACACCGAAACAGTCAATTAAACCTGTTTGCGATTAATATTTTAGAGGATAACGCTGGATATGTCTCGGTTAGGTCTGGGATTTGCCCTCATCTGGCTCGTACTTTCGCATTTTTCGCATACTTGTTGGCCAGACCCTGGCCTTTTTCTGGCTTGGATCACGTAATAATGCGTTACCACACCGAAGCAGTCAATTAAACCTGGTTGCGAATAATATTTTAGAGGATAACGCCGGTTATGTCTCGGCTAGGTCTAGGATTTGCCCTCATCTGGCTCGTACCTTCGCATTTTTCGCCTACTTGTTAGGAAGATCCTGGGCCTTTTCTGGTTTGGATCACGTAGTAATGCGTTACCACACCGAAGCAGGCAATTAAACCTGGTGCGAATGATATTTTAGAGGATAACGCCGGTTATGTCTGGGTTAGGTCTGGTATTTGCCCTCATCTGGCTCGTACTTTCGCGATTTCGCATACTTGTTGGCCAGATCCTGGGCTTTTTCTAGCTTGTATCACGTAGTAATATGGTACCACACTGAAACAGTCAATAGAAGCTGGTTCCGAATAGTATTTTAGAGGATAACGCTGGTTATGTCTGGGTTAGGTCTGGTATTTGCTCTCATCTGGCTCGTACTTTCGCATTTTTCGCATACTTGTTGGCCAATCCTGGCCATTTTCTGGTTTGGATCACGTAGTAATGCGGTACCACACCGAAGCAGTCAATAAACCTGGTTGCGATGAATATTTTGAAGGATAACGCTGTTTATGTTTGGGTTAGTTCTGGTATCTGCAATCATCTGGCTCGTACTTTCGCGATTTCGCATACTTGTTGGCCAGATCCTGGCCTTTTTCTGGCTTGGACCACGTAGTAATGTGGTATCACACTGAAACAGTCAATTAAACCTGGTTGCGATTATTGTTTTAGAGGATTACGCCGGTTATGTCTCGGTTAGGTCTAGGATTTGCCCTCATCTGGCTCGTACCTTCGCATTTTTCGCCTACTTGTTAGCAAGATCCTGGGCCTTTTCAGGTTTGGATCACGTAGTAATGCGGTACCACACCGAAGCAGTCAATTAAACCTGGTTGCGAATAACATTTTAGAGGATAACGCCGGCTATGTCTGGGTTAGGTCTGGTATTTGCCCTCATCTGGCTCGTACTTTCGCGATTTCGCATAGTTGTTGGCCAGATCCTGGGCTTTTTCTAGTTTGTATCACGTACTAATATGGTACCACACTGAAACAGTCAATAGAAGCTGGTTCCGAATAGTATTTTAGAGGATAACGCTGGTTATGTCTGGGTTAGTTCTGGTATTTGCAACCATCTGTCTCATACTTTCGCGATTTCGCATACTTGTTGGCCAGATCATGGCCTTTTCCTGGTTTGGATCACGCAGTAATGCGGTACCACACCGAAACAGTCAATTGAACCTGGTTGCGATTAATATTTTAGAGGATAACGCCGGTTATGTCACGTTTAGGTCTGGGATTTGCCGTCATCTGGCTCATACTTTCGCGTTTTTCGCATACTTCTTGGCCAGATCCTGGCCTTTTTCTGGTTTGGATCACGTAGTAATGTGGTCCTACACCGAAACAGTCAATTAGACCTGGTTGCGATTAATATTTTAGAGGATAACGCCGGCTATGTCTCGGTTAGGTCTGGGATTTGCCCTCATCTGGCTCGTACCTTCGCATTTTTCGCCTACTTGTTAGCAAGATCCTGGGCCTTTTCTGGTTTGGATCCCATAGTAATGTGGTTCCACACCGAAACAGTCAATTAAACCTGGTTGCGATTAATATTTTAGAGGATAACGCCGGTTATGTCTCGGTTAGGTCTGGTATTTGCCCTCATCTGGCTCGTTCTTTCGCATTTTTCGCATACTTGTTGGCCAGATCCTGGACTTCTTCTGGTTTGGATCACGTAGTAATGCGGTACCACACCGAAACAGTCAATTGAACCTGGTTGCGATTAATATTTTAGAGGATAACGCCGGTTATGTCTCAGTTAGGTCTGGGATTTGCCCTCATCTGGCTCGAACTTTCGCATTTCTCGCATACTTGTTGGCCAGATCCTGGGCTTTTTCTGGCTTGGATCACGTAGTAATATGGTACCACACAGAAACAGCCAATGGAAGCTGGTTCCGAATAGTATTTTAGAGGATGACGCTGGTTATGTCTGGGTTAGTTCTGGTATTTGCAACCATCTGGCTCGTACTTTCGCGATTTCGCATACTTGTTGGCCAGATCCTGGGCTTTTTCTGGTTTGGATCACGTAGTAATGTTGTATCACACTGAAGCAGTCAATAGAATCTGGTCCCGGTTTGTATTTTAGAGGATAACACAGGTTACGTCTGGGTTAGTTCTGGTATTTGCAATACTCTGGCTCATACTTTCGCGTTTTTCGCATACTTGTTGGCCAGATCTTGGGTTTTTTCCGGTTTGGATCACGTAGGAATGAGGTTCCACACCGAAACAGTCAATTATACCTGGTTGCGATTAATATTTTAGAGGATAACGCCGGTTATGTCTCGGTTAGGTCTGGGATTTGCCCTCTTCTTGCTCATGCTTTCGTATTTTTCGCATACTTGTTGGCCAGATCCAGGACTTTTTCTGGTTTGGATCACGTAGTAATGCGGAACCACACCGAAACAGTCAATTAAACCTGGTTGCGATTAATATTTAAGAGGATTACGCCGGATATGTCTCGGTTAGGTTTGAGATTTGCCCTCATCTGGCTCGTACTTTCGCATTTTTCGCATACTTGTTAGCAAGATCCTGGCCTTTTTCTGGTTTGGATCCCATAGTGATGTGGTTCCACACCGAAACAGGCAATTAAACCTGGTTGCGATTAATATTTTAGAGGATAACGCCGGTTATGTCTGGGTTAGGTCTGGTATTTGCCCTCATCTGGCTCGTACTTTCGCATTTTTCGCATACTTGTTGGCCAGATCCTGGACTTTTTCTGGTTTGGATCACGTAGTAATGAGGTACCACACTGAAACAGTCAATTAAACCTGGTAGCGATTAATATTTTATAGGATAACGCCGGTTATGTCTCGGTTAGGTCTGGTATTTGCCCTCATCTGGCTCGCATTTTCGCATTTTTCGCATACTTGTTGGCCAGATCCTGGCCTTTTTCTGGCTTGGACCACGTAGTAATGTGGTATCACACTGAAACAGTCAATTAAACCTGGTTGCGATTAATGTTTTAGAGGATAACGCCGGTTATGTCTCGGTTAGGTCCAGGATTTGCCCTCATCTGGCTCGTACCTTCGCATTTTTCGCCTACTTGTTAGCAAAATCCTGGGCCTTTTCTGGTTTGGATCACGTAGTAATGCGGTACCACACCGAAGCAGTCAATTAAACCTGGTTGCGAATAATATTTAAGAGGATAACGCCGGCTATGTCTGGGTTAGGTCTGGTATTTGCCCTCATCTGGCTCGTACTTTCGCGATTACGCATAGTTGTTGGCCAGATCCTGGGCTTTTTCTAGTTTGTATCACGTAGTAATATGGTACCACACTGAAACAGTCAATAGAAGCTGGTTCCGTATAGTATTTTAGAGGATAACGCTGGTTATGTCTGGGTTAGTTCTGGTATTTGCAACCATCTGTCTCATACTTTCGCGATTTCGCATACTTGTTGGCCAGATCATGGCCTTTTTCTGGTTTGGATCACGCAGTAATGCGGTACCACACCGAAACAGTCAATTGAACCTGGTTGCGATTAATATTTTAGAGGATAACGCCGGTTATGTCACGTTTAGGTCTGGGATTTGCCGTCATCTGGCTCATACTTTCGCGTTTTTCGCATACTTGTTGGCCAGATCCTGGGCTTTTACTGGTTTGGATCACGTAGTAATATGGTACCACTCTGAAACAGTCAATAGAATATGGTCCCGGTTAGTATTTTAGAGGATAAGGCTGGTTATGTCTGGGTTAGTTCTGGGATTTGCCCTCATCTGGCTCGTACCTTCGCATTTTTCGCCTACTTGTTGGCAAGATCCTGGGCTTCTTCTGGTTTGGATTCTGTAGTACTGCGGTACCTCACCGAAACAGTCAATAAACCTGGTTGAGATTAATATTTTAGAGGATAACGCCGGTTATGTCTCGGTTAGGTCTGGGATTTGCCCTCATCTGTCTCGTGCTTTCGTATTTTCCGCATACTTGTTGGCCAGATCGTGGCCTTTTTCTGGCTTGGACCACGTAGTAATGAGGTACCACACTGAAACAGTCAATTGAACCTGGTTGCGATTAATATTTTAGAGGATAACGCCGGTTATGTCTCGCGTAGGTCTGTGTTTTACCGTCATCTGGCTCGTATTTTCGCATTTTTCGCATACTTGTTGGCCAGATCCTGGGCTTTTTCTGGTTTGTTTCACGTAGTAATGTGGTTCCACACCGAAGCAGTCAATTAAACCTGGTTGCGATGAATATTTTGGAGGATAACGCTGGTTATGTTTGGGATAGTTCTGGTATTTGCAATCATCTGGCTCGTTCTTTCGCGATTTCGCATACATGTTGGCCAGATCCTGGGCTATTTCCGGTTTGGATCACGTAGTAATGTGGTACCACACTGATACAGTCAATAAAAACTGGTCCCGATTAGTATTTTTAAGGTTAACGCTGGTTATGTCTGGGTTAGGTCTGGTATTTGCCCTCATCTGGCTCGTATTTTCGCATTTTTCGCATACTTGATGGCCAGATCCTGGGCTTTTTCTGGTTTGGATCCCATAGTAATGTGGTTCCACACCGAAACAGTCAATTAAACCTGGTTGCGATTAATATTTTAGAGGATAACGCCGGTTATGTCTGGGTTAGGTCTGGTATTTGCCCTCATCTGGCTCGTACTTTCGCATTTTTCGCATACTAGTTGGCCAGATCCTGGACTTTTTCTGGTTTGGATCACGTAGTAATGCGGTACCACACCGAAACAGTCAATTATACCTGGTAGCGATTAATATTTTATAGGATAACGCCGGTTATGTCTCGGTTAGGTCTGGGATTTGCCCTCATCTGGCTCGTACTTTCGCATTTTTCGCATACTTGTTGGCAAGATCCTGGCCTGTTTTTGGTTTGGATCACGTAGTAATGTGGTACCACACTGAAACTGTCAATAAAAGCTGGTCCCGGTTAGTATTTTAGAGGATAACGCTGGTTATGTCTGGGTTAGGTCTGGTATTTGCCCTCATCTGGCTCGTTCTTTCGCATTTTTCGCATACTTGTTGGCCAGATCCTGGACTTCTTCTGGTTTGGATCAGGTAGTAATGCGGTACCACACCGAAACAGTCAATTGAACCTGGTTGCGATTAATATTTTAGAGGATAACACCGGTTATGTCTCAGTTAGGTCTGGGATTTGCCCTCATCTGGCTCGAACTTTCGCATTTCTCGCATACTTGTTGGCCAGATCCTGGGCTTTTTCTGGCTTGGATCACGTAGTAATATGGTACCACACAGAAACAGCCAATGGAAGCTGGTTCCGAATAGTATTTTAGAGGATGACGCTGGTTATGTCTGGGTTAGTGCTGGTATTTGCAACCATCTGCCTCATACTTTCGCGATTTCGCATATGTGTTGGCCAGATCCTGGGCTTTTTCTGGTTTGGATCACGTAGTAATGTGGTATCACACTGAAGCAGTCAATAAAAGCTGGTTCCGATTAGTATTTTAGAGGATAACACAGGTTACGTCTGGGTTAGTTCTGGTATTTGCAATACTCTGACTCATACTTTCGCGTTTTTCGCATACTTGTTGGCCAGATCCTGGGTTTTTTCTGGTTTGGATCACGTAGGAATGAGGTTCCACACCGAAACAGTCAATTATACCTGGTTGCGATTAATATTTTAGAGGATAACGCCGGCTATGTCTGGGTTAGGTCTGGTATTTGCCCTCATCTGGCTCGTACTTTCGCATTTTTCGCATACTTGTTGGCCAGATCCTGGACTTTTTCTGGTTTGGATCCCATAGTAATGTGGTTCCACACCGAAGCAGTCAATTAAACCTGGTTGCGATTAATATTTTAGAGGATAACGCCGGCTATGTCTGGGCTAGGTCTGGAATTTGCCCTCATCTGGCTCGTACTTTCGCATTTTTCGCATACTTGTTGGCCAAATCATCGCCTTTTTCTTGTTTGGCTCACGTAGTAATGCGGTACCACACCGAAGCAGTCAATTAAACATGGTTGCGATGAATATTTTGGAGGATAACGCTAGTTACGTCTAGGTTAGTTCTGGTATGTGCAATCATCTGTCTCGTACTTTCGCATTTTTCGCATACTTGTTGGCAAGATCCTGGCCTGTTTTTGGTTTGGATCACGTAGTAATGTGGTACCACACTGAAACTGTCAATAAAAGCTGGTCCCGGTTAGTATTTTAGAGGATAACGCTGGTTACGTCTGGGTTAGGTCTGGTATTTGCCCTCATCTGGCTCGTTCTTTCGCATTTTTCGCATACTTGTTGGCCAGATCCTGGACTTCTTCTGGTTTGGATCACGTAGTAATGCGGTACCACACCGAAGCAGTCAATTAAACATGGTTGCGATGAATATTTTGGAGGATAACGCCGGTTATGTCACGTTTAGGTCTGGGATTTGCTGTAATCTGGCTCATACTTTCGCGTTTTTCGCATACTTCTTGGCCAGATCCTGGCCTTTTTCTGGTTTGGATCACGTAGTAATGTGGTCCTACACCGAAACAGTCAATTAGACCTGGTTGCGATTAATATTTTAGAGGATAACGCCGGTTATGTCTGGGTTAGTTCTGGGATTTGACCTCATCTGGCTCGTACCTTCGCATTTTTCGCCTACTTGTTGGCAAGATCCTGGGCTTTTTCTGGTTTGGATCACGTAGTATTGCGGTACCTCACCGAAACTGTCAATAAACCTGGTTGCGATTAATATTTTAGAGGATAACGCCGGTTATGTCTCGGTTAGGTCTGGGATTTGCCCTTATCTGTCTCGTGCTTTCGTATTTTCCGCATACTTGTTGGCCAGATCCTGGTCTTTTTCTGGCTTGGACCACGTAGTAATGAGGTACCACACTGAAACAGTCAATTGAACCTTGTTCCGATTAATATTTTAGAGGATAACGGCGGTTATGTCTGGGTTAGGTCTGGTATTTGCCCTCATCTGGCTCGTACTTTCGCATTTTTCGCATACTTGTTGGCCAGATCCAGGACTTTTTCTGGTTTGGATCACGTAGTAATGCGGAACCACACCGAAACAGTCAATTAAACCTGGTTGCGATTAATATTTAAGAGGATTACGCCGGATATGTCTCGGTTAGGTTTGAGATTTGCCCTCATCTGGCTCGTACTTTCGCATTTTTCGCATACCTGTTAGCTAGATCCTGGCCTTTTTCTGGTTTGGATCCCATAGTAATGTGGTTCCACATCGAAACAGTCAATTAAACCTGGTTGCGATTAATATTTTAGAGGATAACGCCGGTTATGTCTGGGTTAGGTCTGGTATTTGCCCTCATCTGGCTCGTACTTTCGCATTTTTCGCATACTTGTTGGCCAGATCCTGGACTTTTTCTGGTTTGGATCACGTAGTAATGCGGTACCACACCGAAACAGTCAATTAAACCTGGTAGCGATTAATATTTTATAGGAAAACGCCGGTTATGTCTCGGTTAGGCCTGGTATTTGCCCTCATCTGGCTCGCATTTTCGCATTTTTCGCATACTTGTTGGCCAGATCCTGGGCTTTTTCTGGTTTGGATCACGCAGTAATGCGGTACCACACCGAAACAGTCAATTGAACCTGGTTGCGATTAATATTTTAGAGGATAACGCCGGTTATGTCACGTTTAGGTGGGATTTGCCGTCATCTGGATCATACTTTCGCGTTTTTCGCATACTTCTTGGCCAGATCCTGGCCTTTTTCTGGTTTGGATCACGTAGTAATGTGGTCCTACACCGAAACAGTCAATTAGACCTGGTTGCGATTAATATTTTAGAGGATAACGCCGGTTATGTCTCGGTTAGGTCTGGGATTTGCCCTCATCTGTCTCGTGCTTTCGTATTTTTCGCATACTTGTTGGCCAGATCCTGGGCTTTTACTGGTTTGGATCACGTAGTAATATGGTACTACTCTGAAACAGTCAATAGAATCTGGTCCCGGTTAGTATTTTAGAGGATAACGCTGGTTATGTCTGGGTTAGTTCTGGGATTTGCCCTCATCTGGCTCGTACCTTCGCATTTTTCGCCTACTTGTTGGCAAGATCCTGGGCTTTTTCTGGTTTGGATCACGTAGTATTGCGGTACCTCACCGAAACAGTCAATTAAACCTGGTTCCGATTAATATTTTAGAGGATAACGCCGGTTATGTCTGGGTTAGGTCTGGAATTTGCCCTCATCTGGCACGTACTTTCGCATTTTTCGCATACTTGTTGGCCAAATCATCGCCTTTTTCTTGTTTGGATCACGTAGTAATGTGGTACCACACTGAAACAGTGAATTAAACCTGGTTGCGATTAATATTTTAGAGGATAACGCCGGTTATGTCTCGGATAGGTCAGGGATTTGCCCTCATCTTGCTCGTACTTTCGCATTTTTCGCATACTTGTTGGCACGATCCTGGGCTTTTTTTGGTTTGGATCACGCAGTAAAGTGGTGCCACAATGAAACAGTCAATAAAAGCTGGTTCCGAATAGTATTTTAGAGGATAACGCAGGTTACGTCTGGGTTATTTCTGGTATTTGCAATCATCTGGCTCATACTTTCGCAATTTTCGCGAACTTGTTGGCTAGATCTTGGGTTTTCTGTGGTTTGGATCCCGTCGTAATGTGGTTCCACACCGAAGCAGTCAATTAAACCTGGTTGCGATGAATATTTTGGAGGATAACTCTGGTTATGTTTGGGTTAGTTCTGGTATTTGCAATCATCTGGCTCGTACTTTCGCGTTTTTCGCATACTTGTTGGCCAGATCCGGGGCTTTTTTTGGTTTGGATCACGCAGTAAAGTGGTGCCACAATGAAACAGTCAATAAAAGCTGGTTCCGAATAGTATTTTAGAGGATAACGCAGGTTACGTCTGGGTTAGTTCTGGTATTTGCAATCATCTGGCTCATACTTTCGCAATTTTCGCGAACTTGTTGGCTAGATCTTGGGTTTTCTGTGGTTTGGATCCCGTCGTAATGTGGTTCCACACCGAAGCAGTCAATTAAACCTGGTTGCGATGAATATTTTGGAGGATAACTCTGGTTATGTTTGGGTTAGTTCTGGTATTTGCAATCATCTGGCTCGTACTTTCGCGTTTTTCGCATACTTGTTGGCCAGATCCTGGGTTTTTTCTGGTTTGGATCCCGTAGTAATGAAGTTCCACACCGAAACAGTCAATTAAACCTGGTTGCGATTAATATTCTAGAGGATAACGCCGGTTATGTCTCGGGTAGGTCTGGGATTTGCCATCATCTGGCTCGTATTTTCGTATTTTTCGCATACTTGTTGGCCAGATCCTGGGTTTTTTCTAGTTTGGATCCAGTAGTAATGTGGTATCGCACTGAAACAGTCTATTAAACCTGGTCCCGGTTAGTATTTTAGAGGATAACGCTGGTTATGTCTGGGTTAGTTCTGGTATTTGCAACCATCTGGCTCATACTTTCGCGATTTCGCATACTTGTTGGCCAGATCCTGGGCTTTTTCTGGTTTGGATCACGCAGTAATGTGGTACCACACTGAAACAGTCAATTAAACCTGGTTGCGATTAATATTTTAGAGGATAACGCCGGCTATGTCTGGGCTAGGTCTGGAATTTGCCCTCATCTGGCTCGTACTTTCGCATTTTTCGCATACTTGTTGGCCAGATCCAGGACTTTTTCTGGTTTAGATCACGTAGTAATGCGGAACCACACCGAAACAGTCAATTAAACCTGGTTGCGATTAATATTTAAGAGGATTACGCCGGATATGTCTCGGTTAGGTTTGAGATTTGCCCTCATCTGGCTCGTACTTTCGCATTTTTCGCATACTTGTTAGCAAGATCCTGGCCTTTTTCTGGTTTGGATCCCATAGTGATGTGGTTCCACACCGAAACAGGCAATTAAACCTGGTTGCGATTAATATTTTAGAGGATAACGCCGGTTATGTCTGGGTTAGGTCTGGTATTTGCCCTCATCTGGCTCGTACTTTCGCATTTTTCGCATACTTGTTGGCCAGATCCTGGACTTTTTCTGGTTTGGATCACGTAGTAATGCGGAACCACACCGAAACAGTCAATTAAACCTGGTTGCGATTAATATTTAAGAGGATTACGCCGGATATGTCTCGGTTAGGTTTGAGATTTGCCCTCATCTGGCTCGTACTTTCGCATTTTTCGCATACTTGTTAGCAAGATCCTGGCCTTTTTCTGGTTTGGATCCCATAGTAATGTGGTTCCACACCGAAACAGTCAATTAAACCTGGTTGCGATTAATATTTTAGAGGATAACGCCGGTTATGTCTCGGTTAGGTCTGGGATTTGCCCTCATCTGGCTCGTACTTTCGCATTTTTCGCATACTTGTTGGCCAAATCATCGCTTTTTTCTTGTTTGGCTCACGTAGTAATGCGGTACCACACCGAAGCAGTCAATTAAACATGGTTGCGATGAATATTTTGGAGGATAACGCTAGTTACGTCTAGGTTAGTTCTGGTATGCGCAATCATCTGTCTCGTACTTTCGCATTTTTCGCATACTTGTTGGCAAGATCCTGGCCTGTTTTTGGTTTGGATCACGTAGTAATGTGGTACCACACTGAAACTGTCAATAAAAGCTGGTCCCGGTTAGTATTTTAGAGGATAACGCTGGTTATGTCTGGGTTAGGTCTGGTATTTGCCCTCATCTGGCTCGTTCTTTCGCATTTTTCGCATACTTGTTGGCCAGATCCTGGACTTCTTCTGGTTTGGATCACGTAGTAATGCGGTACCACACCGAAACAGTCAATTGAACCTGGTTGCGATTAATATTTTAGAGGATAAAGCCGGGAATGTCTCGGTTAGGTCTGGTATTTGCCCTCATCTGGCTCGAACTTTCGCATTTCTCGCATACTTTTTGGCCAGATCCTGGGCTTTTTCTGGCTTGGATCACGTAGTAATATGGTACCACACAGAAACAGCCAATGGAAGCTGGTTCCGAATAGTATTTTAGAGGATGACGCTGGTTATGTCTGGGTTAGTTCTGGTATTTGCAACCATCTGCCTCATACTTTCGCGATTTCGCATATGTGTTGGCCAGATCCTGGGCTTTTTCTGGTTTGGATCACGTAGTAATATGGTATCACACTGAAGCAGTCAATAAAAGCTGGTTCCGATTAGTATTTTAGAGGATAACACAGGTTACGTCTGGGTTAGTTCTGGTATTTGCAATACTCTGGCTCATACTTTCGCGTTTTTCGCATACTTGTTGGCCAGATCCTGGGTTTTTTCTGGTTTGGATCACGTAGGAATGAGGTTCCACACCGAAACAGTCAATTAAACCTGGTTGCGATTAATATTTTAGAGGATAACGCCGGTTATGTCTCGGTTAGGTCTGGGATTTGCCCTCATCTTGCTCATGCTTTCGTATTTTTCGCATACCTGTTGGCCAGATCCTCGGTTTTTTCTGGTTTGGATCCCGTAGCAATGAGGTTCCACACCGAAACAGTCAATTAAACCTGGTTCCGATTAATATTTTAGAGGATAACGCCGGTTATGTCTGGGATAGGTCTGGTATTTGCCCTCATCTGGCTCGACCTTCGCATTTTTCGCATACTTGTTGGCAAGATCCTGGGCTTTTTTTGGTTTGGATCACGTAGTAATGTGGTACCACACAGAAACAGTCAATTAAACCTGGTTCCGATTAATATTTTAGAGGATAACGCCGGTTATGTCTGGGTTGGGTCTGGTATTTGCCCTCATCTGGCTCGTACTTTCGCATTTTTCGCATACTTGTTGGCCAGATCCTGGGTTTTTTCTGGTTTGGATCCCGTAGTAATGAGGTTCCACACCGAAACAGTCAATTAAACCTGGTTCCGATTAATATTTTAGAGGATAACGCCGGTTATGTCTGGGTTAGGTCTGGAATTTGCCCTCATCTGGCACGTACTTTCGCATTTTTCGCATACTTGTTGGCCAAATCATCGCCTTTTTCTTGTTTGGATCACGTAGTAATGTGGTACCACACTGAAACAGTGAATTAAACCTGGTTGCGATTAATATTTTAGAGGATAACGCCGGTTATGTCTCGGATAGGTCAGGGATTTGCCCTCATCTTGCTCGTACTTTCGCATTTTTCGCATACTTGTTGGCACGATCCTGGGCTTTTTTTGGTTTGGATCACGCAGTAAAGTGGTGCCACAATGAAACAGTCAATAAAAGCTGGTTCCGAATAGTATTTTAGAGGATAACGCAGGTTACGTCTGGGTTAGTTCTGGTATTTGCAATCATCTGGCTCATACTTTCGCAATTTTCGCGAACTTGTTGGCTAGATCTTGGGTTTTCTGTGGTTTGGATCCCGTCGTAATGTGGTTCCACACCGAAGCAGTCAATTAAACCTGGTTGCGATGAATATTTTGGAGGATAACTCTGGTTATGTTTGGGTTAGTTCTGGTATTTGCAATCATCTGGCTCGTACTTTCGCGTTTTTCGCATACTTGTTGGCCAGATCCGGGGCTTTTTCTGGTTTGGATCACGTAGTAATGTGGTATCACACTGAAGCAGTTAATAAAAGCTGGTTCCGATTAGTATTTTAGAGGATAACGCAGGCTACGTCTGGGTTAGTTCTGGTATTTGCAATACTCTGGCTCATACTTTCGCGTTTTTCGCATACTTGTTGGCCAGATCCTGGGTTTTTTCTGGTTTGGATCCCGTAGTAATGAAGTTCCACACCGAAACAGTCAATTAAACCTGGTTGCGATTAATATTCTAGAGGATAACGCCGGTTATGTCTCGGGTAGGTCTGGGATTTGCCATCATCTGGCTCGTAATTTCGTATTTTTCGCATACTTGTTGGCCAGATCCTGGGTTTTTTCTAGTTTGGATCCAGTAGTAATGTGGTATCGCACTGAAACAGTCTATTAAACCTGGTCCCGGTTAGTATTTTAGAGGATAACGCTGGTTATGTCTGGGTTAGTTCTGGTATTTGCAACCATCTGGCTCATACTTTCGCGATTTCGCATACTTGTTGGCCAGATCCTGGGCTTTTTCTGGTTTGGATCACGCAGTAATGTGGTACCACACTGAAACAGTCAATTAAACCTGGTTCCGATTAATATTTTACAGGATAACGCCGGTTATGTCAGGGTTAGGTCTGGGATTTGCTCTCATCTGGCTCGTACTTTCGTATTTTTCGCATACTTGTTGGCCAGATCCTGGGCTTTTTCTGGATTGGATCACGTAGTAATACGGTACTACACCGAAGCAGTCAATTAAAGCCGGTTCCGATTAGTATTTTAGAGGATAACGCTGGTTATGTCTGGGTTAGTTCTGGTATTTGCAATCATCTGTCTCGTACTTTCGCATTTCTCGCATACTTGTTGGCAAGATCCTGGCCTTTTTTTGGTTTGGATCACGTAGTAATGTGGTATCACACTGAAGCAGTCAATAAAAGCCGGTTCCGATTAGTATTTTAGAGGATAACGCTGGTTACGTCTGTGTTCGTTCTGGTATTTGCAATTATCTGGCTCATACTTTCGCATTTTTCGCATACTTGTTGGCCAGATCCTGGCCTTATTCTGGTCTGGATCACGTAGTAATGCGGTACCATCCAGAAACAGTCAATAGAGGCTGGTTCCGAATAGTATTTTAGAGGATAACGCTGGTTATGTCTTGGATAGGTCTGGCATTTGCCCTCATCTGGCTCGTACTTTCGCATTTTTCGCATTCTTGTTGGCAAGATCCTGGGCTTTTTTTGGTTTGGATCACGTAGTAATGTGGTACCACACAGAAACAGTCAATTAAACCTGGTTCCGATTAATATTTTAGAGGATAACGCCGGTTATGTCTGGGTTAGGTCTGGTATTTGCCCTCATCTGGCTCGTACTTTCGCATTTTTCGCATACTTGTTGGCCAGATCCTGGGTTTTTTCTGGTTTGGATCCCGTAGTAATGAGGTTCCACACCGAAACAGTCAATTAAACCTGGTTCCGATTAATATTTTAGAGGATAACGCCGGTTATGTCTGGGTTAGGTCTGGAATTTGCCCTCATCTGGCACGTACTTTCGCATTTTTCGCATACTTGTTGGCCAAATCATCGCCTTTTTCTTGTTTGGATCCCGTAGTAATGAAGTTCCACACCGAAACAGTCAATTAAACCTGGTTGCGATTAATATTCTAGAGGATAACGCCGGTTATGTCTCGGGTAGGTCTGGGATTTGCCATCATCTGGCTCGTATTTTCGTATTTTTCGCATACTTGTTGGCCAGATCCTGGGTTTTTTCTAGTTTGGATCCAGTAGTAATGTGGTATCGCACTGAAACAGTCTATTAAACGTGGTTCCGATTAATATTTTAGAGGATAACGCTGGTTATGTGTGGGTTAGTTCTGGTATTTGCAATCATCTGTCTCGTACTTTCGCATTTTTCGCATACTTGTTGGCAGGATCGTGGCCTTTTTTTGGTTTGGATCACGTAGTAATGTGGTATCACACTGAAGCAGTCAATAAAAGCCGGTTCCGATTAGTATTTTAGAGGATAACGCAGGTTACGTCTGGGTTAGTTCTGGTATTTGCAATCATCTGGCTCATACTTTCGCAATTTTCGCGAACTTGTTGGCTAGATCTTGGGTTTTCTGTGGTTTGGATCCCGTCGTAATGTGGTTCCACACCGAAGCAGTCAATTAAACCTGGTTGCGATGAATATTTTGGAGGATAACTCTGGTTATGTTTGGGTTAGTTCTGGTATTTGCAATCATCTGGCCCGTACTTTCGCGTTTTTCGCATACTTGTTGGCCAGATCCAGGGTTTTTTCTGGTTTGGATCACGTAGTAATGTGGTACCACAGTTAAACAGTCAATAAAAGCTGGTTCCGAATAGTATTTTAGAGGATAACGCAGGTTACGTCTGGGTTAGTTCTGGTATTTGCAATACTCTGGCTCATACTTTCGCGTTTTTCGCATACTTGTTGGCCAGATCCTGGGCTTTTTCTGGATTGGATCACGTAGTAATGCGGTACCACACCGAAGCAGTCAATTAAACCTGGTTGCGATTAATATTTTAGAGGATAACGCCGGTTATGTCAGCGTTAGGTCTGGGATTTGCTCTCATCTGGCTCGTACTTTCGTATTTTTCGCATACTTGTTGGCCAGATCCTGGGCTTTTTCTGGATTGGATCACGTAGTAATACGGTACCACACCGAAGCAGTCAATTAAAGCCGGTTCCGATTAGTATTTTAGAGGATAACGCTGGTTATGTCTGGGTTAGTTCTGGTATTTGCAATCATCTGTCTCGTACTTTCGCATTTTTCGCATACTTGTTGGCCAGATCCTGGCCTTATTCTGGTCTGGATCACGTAGTAATGCGGTACCACCCAGAAACAGTCAATAGAGGCTAACGCTGGTTATGTCTTGGATAGGTCTGGCATTTGCCTCCATCTGGCTCGTACCTTCGCATTTTTCGCTTACTTGTTGGCAAGATCCTGGCCTTTTTTTGGTTTGGATCACGTAGTAATGTGGTACCACACTGAAACTGTCAATAAAAGCTGGTCCCGGTTAGTATTTTAGAGGATAACGCTGGTTACGTCTGGGTTAGTTCTGGGATTTGCCCTCATCTGGGTCGTACCTTCGCATTTTTCGCCTACTTGTTGGCAAGATCCTGGGCTTTTTCTGGCTTGGATCACGTAGTAATGCGGAACCACACCGAAACAGTCAATTAAACCTGGTTGCGATTAATATTTTAGAGGATAACGCCGGTTATGTCTCGGTTAGGTCTGGGATTTGCCCTCATCTGTCTCGTGCTTTCGTATTTTCCGCATACTTGTTGGCCAGATCCTGGCCTTTTTCTGGCTTGGACCAAGTAGTAATGAGGTACCACACTGAAACCGTCAATTGAACCTGGTACCGATTAATATTTTAGAGGATAACGGCGGTTATGTCTGGGTTAGGTCTGGTATTTGCCCTCATCTGGCTCGTACTTTCGCATTTTTCGCATACTTGTTGGCCAAATCATCGCCTTTTTCCTGTTTGGCTCACGTAGTAATGTGGTACCACACTGAAACTGTCATTAAAAGCTGGTCCCGGTTAGTATTTTAGAGGATAACGCTGGTTATGTCTGGGTTAGTGCTGGTATTTGCAACCATCTGGCTCATACTTTCGCGATTTCGCATACTTGTTGGCCAGATCCTGGGCTTTTTCTGGTTTGGATCCAGTAGTAATGTGGTATCGCACTGAAACAGTCTATTAAACCTGGTTCCGATTAATATTTTAGAGGATAACGCTGGTTATGTCTGGGTTAGTTCTGGTATTTGCAATCATCTGTCTCGTACTTTCGCATTTTTCGCATACTTGTTGGCAGGATCCTGGGCTTTTTTTGGTTTGGATCACGCAGTAAAGTGGTGCCACAATGAAACAGTCAATAAAAGCTGGTTGCGATTAATATTTTAGAGGATAACGCCGGTTATGTCTCGGATAGGTCAGGGATTTGCCCTCATCTTGCTCGTACTTTCGCATTTTTCGCATACTTGTTGGCACGATCCTGGGCTTTTTTTGGTTTGGATCACGCAGTAAAGTGGTGCCACAATGAAACAGTCAATAAAAGCTGGTTCCGAATAGTATTTTAGAGGATAACGCAGGTTACGTCTGGGTTAGTTCTGGTATTTGCAATCATCTGGCTCATACTTTCGCAATTTTCGCGAACTTGTTGGCTAGATCTTGGGTTTTCTGTGGTTTGGATCCCGTCGTAATGTGGTTCCACACCGAAGCAGTCAATTAAACCTGGTTGCGATTAATATTCTAGAGGATAACGCCGGTTATGTCTCGGGTAGGTCTGGGATTTGCCATCATCTGGCTCGTATTTTCGTATTTTTCGCATACTTGTTGGCCAGATCCTGGGTTTTTTCTAGTTTGGATCCAGTAGTAATGTGGTATCGCACTGAAACAGTCTATTAAACCTGGTTCCGATTAATATTTTAGAGGATAACGCTGGTTATGTCTGGGTTAGTTCTGGTATTTGCAATCATCTGTCTCGTACTTTCGCATTTTTCGCATACTTGTTGGCAGGATCCTGGCCTTTTTTTGGTTTGGATCACGTAGTAATGTGGTACCACACTGAAACTGTCATTAAAAGCTGGTCCAGGTTAGTATTTTAGAGGATAACGCTGGTTATGTCTGGGTTAGTTCTGGTATTTGCAATCATCTGTCTCGTACTTTCGCATTTTTCGCATACTTGTTGGCAAGATCCTGGCCTTTTTTTGGTTTGGATCACGTAGTAATGTGGTATCACACTGAAGCAGTCAATAAAAGCCGGTTCCGATTAGTATTTTAGAGGATAACGCAGGTTACGTCTGGGTTAGTTCTGGTATTTGCAATCATCTGGCTCATACTTTCGCAATTTTCGCGAACTTGTTGGCTAGATCTTGGGTTTTCTGTGGTTTGGATCCCGTCGTAATGTGGTTCCACACCGAAGCAGTCAATTAAACCTGGTTGCAATGAATATTTTAGAGGATAACGCTGGTTATGTCTGGGTTAGTTCTGGTATTTGCAATCATCTGTCTCGTACTTTCGCATTTTTCGCATACTTGTTGGCAGGATCCTGGCCTTTTTTTGGTTTGGATCACGTAGTAATGTGGTACCACACTGAAACTGTCATTAAAAGCTGGTCCAGGTTAGTATTTTAGAGGATAACGCTGGTTATGTCTGGGTTAGTTCTGGTATTTGCAATCATCTGTCTCGTACTTTCGCATTTTTCGCATACTTGTTGGCAAGATCCTGGCCTTTTTTTGGTTTGGATCACGTAGTAATGTGGTATCACACTGAAGCAGTCAATAAAAGCCGGTTCCGATTAGTATTTTAGAGGATAACGCTGGTTACGTCTGTCTTAGTTCTGGTATTTGCAATTATCTGGTTCATACTTTCGAGTTTTTCGCATATTTCTTCGCCAGATCCAGGGTTTTTTCTGGTTTGGAGCCCGTAGTAATGTGCGTCCACACCGAAACAGTCAATTAAACCAGGTTGCGATTAATATTTTAGAGGATAACGCCGTTTATGTCTGGGCTAGTTCTGGGATTTGCCCTCATCTGGCTCGTAGCATCGCATTTTTCGCCTACTTGTTGGCAAGATCCGGGGCTTTTTCTAGTTTGGATCACGTAGTAATGCGGTACCACACCGAAGCAGTCAATTAAAGCCGGTTCCGATTAGTATTTTAGAGGATAACGCTGGTTACGTCTGGGTTAGTTCTGGTATTTGCAATTATCTGGCTCATACTTTCGAGTTTTTCGCATATTTCTTGGCCAGATCCAGGGTTTTTCTGGTTTGGATCCCGTAGTAATGTGGGTCCACACCGAAACAGTCAATTAAACCTGGTTCCGATTAAGATTTTACAGGATAACGCCGGTTATGTCAGGGTTATGTCTGGGATTTGCTCCCATCTGGCTCGTACTTTCGCATTTTTCGCATACTTGTTGGCCAGATCCTGGGCTTTTTCTGGATTGGATCACGTAGTAATACGGTACCACCCAGAAACAGTCAATAGAAGCTGGTTCCGACTAGTATTTTAGAGGATAACGCTGGTTATGTCTGGGTTAGTTCTGGGATTTGACCTCATCTGGCTTGTACCTTCGCATTTTTCGCCTACTTCTTGGCAAGATCCTGGGCTATTTCTGGTTTGGATCACGTAGTAATGCGGTACCACACCGAAGCTGTCAATTAAAGCCGGTTCCGATTAGTATTTTAGAGGATAACGCTGGTTATGTCTGGGTTAGTTCTGGTATTTGCAATCATCTGTCTCGTACTTTCGCATTTTTCGCATACTTGTTGGCAAGATCCTGGCCCTTTTTTGGTTTGGATCACGTAGTAATGTGGTATCACACTGAAGCAGTCAATAAAAGCCGGTTCCGATTAGTATTTTAGAGGATAACGCTGGTTACGTCTGTGTTAGTTCTGGTATTTGCAATTATCTGGCTCATACTTTCGAGTGTTTCGCATATTTCTTGGCCAGATCCAGGGTTTTTTCTGGTTTGGATCCCGTAGTAATGTGGGTCCACACCGAAACAGTCAATTAAACCTGGTTGCGATTAATATTTTAGAGGATAACGCCGTTTATGTCTCGGTTAGGTCTGGGATTTGCCCTCATCTGGCTCGTGCTTTCGCATTTCTCGCATACTTGTTGGCCAGATCCTGGGCTTTTACTGCATTGGATCACGTAGTAATGCAGTACCACACCGAAGCAGTCAATTAAACCTGGTTCCGATTAATATTTTACAGGATAACGCCGGTTATGTCAGGGTTAGGTCTGGGATTAGCTCTCATCTGGCTCGTACTTTCGCATTTTTCGCATACTTGTTGGCCAGATCCTGGGCTTTTTCTGGATTGGATCACGTAGTAATACGGTACCACCCAGAAACAGTCAATAGAAGCTGGTTCCGACTAGTATTTTAGAGGATAACGCTGGTTATGTCTGGGTTAGTTCTGGGATTTGACCTCATCTGGCTCGTACCTTCGCATTTTTCGCCAACTTCTTGGCAAGATCCTGGGCTATTTCTGGTTTGGATCACGTAGTAATGTGGTTCCACACCGAAACAGTCAATTAAACCTGGTTGCGATTAATATTTTAGAGGACAACGCCGGTTATGTCAGGGATAGGTCTGGGATTTGCCCTCATCTGGCTCGTTCTATCGCATTTTTCGCATACTTGTTGGCCAGATCCTGGCCTTCTTCTGGTTTGGATCACGTAGTAATGCAGTACCACACCGAAACAGTCAATTAAACCTGGTTGCGATTAATATTTTAGAGGATAACGCCGGTTATGTCTCGGTTAGGTCTGGGATTTGCCCTCATCTGGCTCGTACATTCGCATTTTTCGCATACATGTTGGCCGATCCTAGCCTTTTTCTGGTTTGGATCACGTAGTAATGCGGTACCACACTGAAACAGTCAATTAAACCTGGCTCCGATTAATATTTTAGAGGATAACGCTGGTTATGTCTGGGTCAGTTCTGGTATTTGCAATCATCTGGCTCATACTTTCGCATTTTTCGCATACTTGTTGGCCAGATCCAGGGTTTTTTCTGGTTTGGATCACGTACTAATATGGTACTACACTGAAACAGTCAATAGAAGCTGGTTCCGATTAGTATTTTAGAGGATAACGCTGGTTATGTCTGGGTTAGTTCTGGTATTTGCCCTCATCTGGCTCGTACTTTCGCATTTTTCGCATACTTGTTGGCAAGATCCTGGGCTTTTTCTGGTGTGGATCACGTAGTATTGCGGTACCACACTGAAACAGTCAATTAAAACTGGTTCAGATTAATATTTTAGAGGATAACGCCTGTTATGTCTGGGTTAGGTCTGGTATTTGCCATCATCTGGCTCGTACTTTCGCATTTTTCGCATACTTGTTGGCCACATCCTGGCCTATTTCTGGTTTGGATCACGTAGTAATGCTGTACCACACCGAAACAGTCAATTAAACCTGGTTGCGATTAATATTTTAGAGGATTACGCCGGTTATGTCTCGGTTACGTCTAGGATTTGCCCTCATCTGGCTCGTACCTTCGTATTTTCCGCCTACTTGTTGGCAACATCCTGGGCTTTTTCTGGTGTGGATCACGTGGTAATGCGGTACCACACTGAAACAGTCAATTAAACCTGGTTGCGATTAATATTTTAGAGGATAACGCCGGTTATGTCTCGGTTACGTCTAGGATTTGCCCTCATCTGGCTCGTACTTTCGCAATTTTCGCATACTTGTTGGCCAGATCCTGGCCTTTTTCTGGTTTGGATCACGTAGTAATGCGGTACCACACCGAAACAGTCAATAAACCTGGTTACGATTAATATTTTAGAGGATAACGCCGGTTATGTCTCGGTTAGGTCTGGGATTTGCCCTCATCTGTCTCGTGCTTTCGTATATTTCGCATACTTGTTGGCCAGATCCTCGCCTTTTTCTGGTTTGGGTCACGTAGTAATGCGGTACCACACCGAAACAGTCAATTAAACCTGGTTGCGATTAATATTTTAGAGGATAACGCCGGTTATGTCTGGGTTAGGTCTGGAATTTGCCCTCATCTGGCTCGTACTTTCGCATTTTTCGCATACTGGTTGGCCGAATCATCGCCATTTTCTGGTTTGTCTCACGTAGTAATGCGGTACCACAACGAAATTGTCAACTACACCTGGTTGCGATTAATATTTTAGACGATAACGCCGGTTATGTCTCGGTTAGGTCTGGGATTTGCCCTCACCTGGCTCGTACCTTCGCCTTTTTCGCCTACTTGTTGGCAAGATCCTAGGCTTTTTCTGGTTGGGATCACGTAGTAATGTGGTTCCACACCGAAACAGTCAATTAAACCTGGTTGCGATTAATATTTTAGAGGATAACGCCGGTTATGCCTCGGTTAGGTCTGGGATCTGCCCTCATCTGTCTCGTGCTTTCGTATTGCTCGCATACTTGTTGGCAAGATCCTGGCCTTTTTTTGGTTTGGATCACGTAGTAATGTGGTACCACACTGAAACTGACAATAAAAGCTGGTCCCGGTTAGTATTTTAGAGGATAACGCTGGTTATGTCTGGGTTAGGTCTGGTATTTGCCCTCGTCTGGCTCGTACTTTCGCATTTTTCGCATACTTGTTGGCCAGATCCTGGCCTTACTCTGGTTTGGTTCACGTAGTAATGCGGTACCACAACCAAACAGTAAATTGAACCTGGTTGCGATTAATATTTTAGAGGATAACGCCGTTTATGTCTCGGTTAGGTCTAGGATTTGCCCTCATCTGGCTCGTACTTTCGCGTTTCTCGCATAATTCTTGGCCAGATCCTGGGCTCTTTCTGGTTTGGATCACGTAGTAATGTGGTATCACACTGAAGCAGTCAATAAAAGCTGGTTCCGATTAGTATTTTAGAGGATAACGCTGGTTACGTCTGGGTTAGTTCTGGTATTTGCAATTATCTGGCTCATACTTTCGAGTTTTTCGCATACTTCTTGGCCAGATCCAGGGTTTTTTCTGGTTTGGATCCCGTAGTAATGTGGTTCCCCACCGAAACAGTCAATTAAACCTGGTTCCGATTAATATTTTAGAGGATAACACAGGTTACGTCTGGGTTAGTTCTGGTATTTGCAATACTCTGGCTCATACTTTCGCGTTTTTCGCATACTTGTTGGCCAGATCCTGGGTTTTTTCTGGTTTGGATCACGTAGGAATGAGGTTCCACACCGAAACAGTCAATTAAACCTGGTTGCGATTACTATTTTAGAGGATAACGCCGGTTATGTCTCGGTTAAGTCTGGGATTTGCCCTCATCTTGCTCATACTTTCGCGTTTTTCGCATACTTGTTGGCCAGATCCTGGGTTTTTTCTGGTTTGGATCACGTAGGAATGAGGTTCCACACCGAAACAGTCAATTAAACCTGGTTGCGATTACTATTTTAGAGGATAACGCCGGTTATGTCTCGGTTAAGTCTGGGATTTGCCCTCATCTTGCTCATGCTTTCGTATTTTTCGCATACCTGTTGGCCAGATCCTGGGTTTTTTCTGGTTTGGGTCACGTAGTAATGCGGTACCACACCGAAACAGTCAATTAAACCTGGTTGCGATTAATATTTTAGAGGATAACGCCGGTTATGTCTGGGTTAGGTCTGGAATTTGCCCTCATCTGGCTCGTACTTTCGCATTTTTCGCATACTGGTTGGCCGAATCATCGCCATTTTCTGGTTTGTCTCACGTAGTAATGCGGTACCACAACGAAATTGTCAACTACACCTGGTTGCGATTAATATTTTAGACGATAACGCCGGTTATGTCTCGGTTAGGTCTGGGATTTGCCCTCACCTGGCTCGTACCTTCGCCTTTTTCGCCTACTTGTTGGCAAGATCCTAGGCTTTTTCTGGTTGGGATCACGTAGTAATGTGGTTCCACACTGAAACTGACAATAAAAGCTGGTCCCGGTTAGTATTTTAGAGGATAACGCTGGTTATGTCTGGGTTAGGTCTGGTATTTGCCCTCGTCTGGCTCGTACTTTCGCATTTTTCGCATACTTGTTGGCCAGATCCTGGCCTTACTCTGGTTTGGTTCACGTAGTAATGCGGTACCACAACCAAACAGTCAATTAAACCTGGTTGCGATTAATATTTTAGAGGATAACGCCGGTTATGCCTCGGTTAGGTCTGGGATCTGCCCTCATCTGTCTCGTGCTTTCGTATTTCTCGCATACTTGTTGGCAAGATCCTGGCCTTTTTTTGGTTTGGATCACGTAGTAATGTGGTACCACACTGAAACTGACAATAAAAGCTGGTCCCGGTTAGTATTTTAGAGGATAACGCTGGTTATGTCTGGGTTAGGTCTGGTATTTGCCCTCGTCTGGCTCGTACTTTCGCATTTTTCGCATACTTGTTGGCCAGATCCTGGCCTTACTCTGGTTTGGTTCACGTAGTAATGCGGTACCACAACCAAACAGTAAATTGAACCTGGTTGCGATTAATATTTTAGAGGATAACGCCGTTTATGTCTCGGTTAGGTCTAGGATTTGCCCTCATCTGGCTCGTACTTTCGCGTTTCTCGCATAATTCTTGGCCAGATCCTGGGCTCTTTCTGGTTTGGATCACGTAGTAATGTGGTATCACACTGAAGCAGTCAATAAAAGCTGGTTCCGATTAGTATTTTAGAGGATAACGCTGGTTACGTCTGGGTTAGTTCTGGTATTTGCAATTATCTGGCTCATACTTTCGAGTTTTTCGCATACTTCTTGGCCAGATCCAGGGTTTTTTCTGGTTTGGATCCCGTAGTAATGTGGTTCCCCACCGAAACAGTCAATTAAACCTGGTTCCGATTAATATTTTAGAGGATAACGCAGGTTACGTCTGGATTAGTTCTGGTATTTGCAATCATCTGGCTCATACTTTCGCGTTTTTCGCATACTTGTTGGCACGATCCTGGGCTTTTTTTTGGTTTGGATCACGTAGTAATGTGGTATCACACTGAAGCAGTCAATAAAAGCTGGTTCCGATTAGTATTTTAGAGGATAACACAGGTTACGTCTGGGTTAGTTCTGGTATTTGCAATACTCTGGCTCATACTTTCGCGTTTTTCGCATACTTGTTGGCATGATCCTGGGCTTTTTTTTGGTTTGGATCACGTAGTAATGTGGTATCACACTGAAGCAGTCAATAAAAGCTGGTTCCGATTAGTATTTTAGAGGATAACACAGGTTACGTCTGGGTTAGTTCTGTTATTTGCAATACTCTGGCTCATACTTTCGCGTTTTTCGCATACTTGTTGGCCAGATCCTGGGTTTTTTCTGGTTTGGATCACGTAGGAATGAGGTTCCACACCGAAACAGTCAATTAAACCTGGTTGCGATTACTATTTTAGAGGATAACGCCGGTTATGTCTCGGTTAAGTCTGGGATTTGCCCTCATCTTGCTCATGCTTTCGTATTTTTCGCATACCTGTTGGCCAGATCCTGGGTTTTTTCTGGTTTGGATCCCGTAGCAATGAGGTTCCACACCGAAACAGTCAATTAAACCTGGTTCCGATTAATATTTTAGAGGATAACGCCGGTTATGTCTGGGGTAGGTCTGGTATTTGCCCTCATCTGGCTCGTACTTTCGCATTTTTCGCATACTTGTTGGCAAGAACCTGGGCTTTTTTTGGTTTGGATCACGTAGTAATGTGGTACCACACAGAAACAGTCAATTAAACCTGGTTCCGATTAATATTTTAGAGGATAACGCCGGTTATGTCTGGGTTAGGTCTGGAATTTGCCCTCATCTGGCACGTACTTTCGCATTTTTCGCATACTTGTTGGCACGATCCTGGACTTTTTTTGGTTTGGATCACGCAGTAAAGTGGTGCCACAATGAAACAGTCAATAAAAGCTGGTTCCGAATAGTATTTTAGAGGATAACGCAGGTTACGTCTGGGTTAGTTCTGGTATTTGCAATACTCTGGCTCATACTTTCGCGTTTTTCGCATACTTGTTGGCCAGATCCTGGGTTTTTTCTGGTTTGGATCCCGTAGTAATGAAGTTCCACACCGAAACAGTCAATTAAACCTGGTTGCGATTAATATTCTAGAGGATAACGCCGGTTATGTCTCGGGTAGGTCTGGGATTTGCCATCATCTGGCTCGTATTTTCGTATTTTTCGCATACTTGTTGGCCAGATCCTGGGCTTTTTCTGGTTTGGATCACGCAGTAATGTGGTACCACACTGAAACAGTCAATTAAACCTGGTTCCGATTAATATTTTACAGGATAACGCCGGTTATGTCAGGGTTAGGTCTGGGATTTGCTCTCATCTGGCTCGTACTTTCGTATTTTTCGCATACTTGTTGGCCAGATCCTGGGCTTTTTCTGGAGTGGATCACGTAGTAATACAGTACCACACCGAAGCAGTCAATTAAAGCCGGTTCCGATTAGTATTTTAGAGGATAACGCTGGTTATGTCTGGGTTAGTTCTGGTATTTGCAATCATCTGTCTCGTACTTTCGCATTTTTCGCATACTTGTTGGCAAGATCCTGGCCTTTTTTTGGTTTGGATCACGTAGTAATGTGGTATCACACTGAAGCAGTCAATAAAAGCCGGTTCCGATTAGTATTTTAGAGGATAACGCTGGTTTCGTCTGTGTTAGTTCTGGTATTTGCAATTATCTGGCTCATACTTTCGAGTTTTTCGCATACTTCTTGGCCAGATCCAGGGTTTTTTCTGGTTTGGATCACGTAGTAATGTGGTACCACAGTTAAACAGTCAATAAAAGCTGGTACCGAATAGTATTTTAGAGGATAACGCAGGTTACGTCTGGGTTAGTTCTGGTATTTACAATACTCTGGCTCATACTTTCGCGTTTTTCGCATACTTGTTGGCCAGATCCTGGGCTTTTTCTGGATTGGATCACGTAGTAATACGGTACCACACCGAAGCAGTCAATTAAAGCCGGTTCCGATTAGTATTTTAGAGGATAACGCTGGTTATGTCTGGGTTAGTTCTGGTATTTGCAATCATCTGTCTCGTACTTTCGCATTTTTCGCATACTTGTTGGCCAGATCCTGGCCTTATTCTGGTCTGGATCACGTAGTAATGCGGTACCACCCAGAAACAGTCAATAGAGGCTGGTTCCGAATAGTATTTTAGAGGATAACGCTGGTTATGTCTTGGTTAGGTCTGGCATTTGCCTCCATCTGGCTCGTACCTTCGCATTTTTCGCTTACTTGTTGGCAAGATCCTGGCCTTTTTTTGGTTTGGATCACGTAGTAATGTGGTACCACACTGAAACTGTCAATAAAAGCTGGTCCCGGTTAGTATTTTAGAGGATAACGCTGGTTACGTCTGGGTTAGTTCTGGGATTTGCCCTCATCTGGGTCGTACCTTCGCATTTTTCGCCTACTTGTTGGCAAGATCCTGGGCTTTTCTGGTTTGGATCACGTAGTATTGCGGTACCACACCGAAACAGTCAATAAACCTGGTTGCGATTAATATTTTAGAGGATAACGCCGGTTATGTCTCGGTTAGGTCTGGGATTTGCCCTCATCTGTCTCGTGCTTTCGTATTTTCCGCATACTTGTTGGCCAGATCCTGGCCTTTTTCTGGCTTGGACCACGTAGTAATGAGGTACCACACTGAAACAGTCAATTGAACCTGGTACCGATTAATATTTTAGAGGATAACGGCGGTTATGTCTGGGTTAGGTCTAGGATTTGCCCTCATCTGGCTCGTACTTTCGCATTTCTCGCATAATTCTTGGCCAGATCCTGGGCTCTTTCTGGTTTGGATCACGTAGTAATGTGGCATCACACTGAAGCAGTCAATAAAAGCTGGTCCCGGTTAGTATTTTAGAGGATAACGCTGGTTATGTCTGGGTTAGGTCTGGTATTTGCCCTCATCTGGCTCGTACTTTCGCATTTTTCGCATACTTGTTGGCCATATCCTGGCCTTACTCTGGTTTGGTTCACGTAGTAATGCGGTACCACAACCAAACAGTCAATTGAACCTGGTTGCGATTAATATTTTAGAGGATAACGCCGGTTATGTCTCGGTTAGGTCTAGGATTTGCCCTCATCTGGCTCGTACTTTCGCATTTCTCGCATAATTCTTGGCCAGATCCTGGGCTCTTTCTGGTTTGGATCACGTAGTAATGTGGCATCACACTGAAGCAGTCAATAAAAGCTGGTTCCGATTAGTATTTTAGAGGATAACGCTGGTTACGTCTGGGTTAGTTCTGGTATTTGCAATTATCTGGTTCATACTTTCGAGTTTTTCGCATACTTCTTGGCCAGATCCAGGGTTTTTTCTGGTTTGGATCCCGTAGTAATGTGGTTCCACACCGAAACAGACAATTAAACCTGGTTGCGATTAATATTTTAGAGGATAACGCCGTTTATGTCTGGGCTAGGTCTGGTATTTGCCCTGGTGTGGCTCGTACTTTCGCATTTTTCGTATACTTGTTGGCCGAATCATCGCCTTTTTCTGGTTCGTCTCACGTAGTAATGCGGTACCACAACGAAATTGTCAACTACACCTGGTTGCGATTAATATTTTAGACGATAACGCCGGTTATGTCTCGGTTAGGTCTGGGATTTGCCCTCATCTGGCTCGTACCTTCGCATTTTTCGCCTACTTGTTGGCAAGATCCTAGGCTTTTTCTGGTTGGGATCACGTAGCAATGTGGTACCACACTGAATCAGTCAATAAAAGCTGGTTCCGAAAAGTATTTTGGAGGATAACGCAGGTTACGTCTGGGTTAGTTCTGGTATTTGCAATTATCTGGCTCATACTTTCGAGTTTTTCGCATACTTCTTGGCCAGATCCAGGGTTTATTCTGGTTTGGATCCCGCATTAATGTGTTTCCACACCGAAACAGTCAATTAAACCTGGTTGCGATTAATATTTTAGAGGATAACGCCGTTTATGTCTGGGTTAGGTCAGGTATTTGCCTTCATCTTGCTCGTGCTTTCGTATTTTTCGCATACTTGTTGGCCAGATCCTGGGTTTTTTCTGGTTTGGATCCCGTAGTAATGAGTTTCCACACCGAAACAGTCAATTATACCTGGTTGCGATTAATATTTTAGAGGATAACGTCGGTTATGTCACGGTTAGGTCTGGGATTTGCCCTCATCTGTCTCGTGCTTTCGTATTTTTCGCATACTTGTTGGCCAGATCCTGGGCTTTTTCTGGTTTGTATCACGTAGTAATGTGGTACCACACTGAAACAGTCAATAGAATCTGGTTCCGAATAGTATTTCAGAGGATAACGCAGGTTACGTCTGGGTTAGTTCAGGTATTTACAATCATCTGTCTCGTGCTTTCGTATTTTTCGCATACTTGTTGGCCAGATCCTGGGCTTTTTCTGGTTTGTATCACGTAGTAATGTGGTACCACACTGAAACAGTCAATAGAATCTGGTTCCGAATAGTATTTCAGAGGATAGCGCAGGTTACGTCTGGGTTAGTTCAGGTATTTACAATCATCTGGCTCATACTTTCGCGTTTTTCGCATACTTGTTGGCCAGATCCTAGGTTTTTTCTGGTTTAGATCCCGTAGTAATGAAGTTCCACAACGAAACTGTCAATTAAACCTGGTTGCGATTAATATTTTAGAGGATAACGCCGGTTATGTCTCGGTTAGGTCTGGGATTTGCCCTCATCTGTCTTGTACCTTCGCATTTTTCGCGTACTTGTTGGCCAGATCCTGGGCTTTTTCTGGTTTGTATCACGTAGTAATGTGGTACCACACTGAAACAGTCAATAGAATCTGGTTCCGAATAGTATTTCAGAGGATAACGCAGGTTACGTCTGGGTTAGTTCAGGTATTTACAATCATCTGGCTCATACTTTCGCGTTTTTCGCATACTTGTTGGCCAGATCCTAGGTTTTTTCTGGTTTAGATCCCGTAGTAATGAAGTTCCACTCCGAAACAGTCAATTATACCTGGTTGCGATTAATATTTTAGTGGATAACGCCGGTTATGTCTCGGTTAGGTCTGGGATTTGCCGTCATCTGGCTCGTATTTTCGCATTTTTCGCATAATTGTTGGCCAGATCCTGGCCTTTTTCTGGCTTGGACCACGTAGTAATGTGGTAACACACTGAAACAGCCAATTTAACCTGGTTCCGATTAATATTTTAGAGGATAACGCTGGTTATGTCTGGGTTAGTTCTGGTATTTGCAATCATCTCGCTCATACTTTCGCAATTTTCTCGTACTTGTTGGCCAGATCTTGGGTTTTTTGTGGTTTGGATCCCGTAGTAATGAGGTTCCACACCGAAACAGTCAATTAAACCTTGTTGCGATTAATATTTTAGAGGATAACGCCGGTTATGTCTCGGTTAGGTCTGGGATTTGCCCTCATCTGGCTCGTACTTTCGCATTTTTCGCATACTTGTTGGCCAGATCCTGGCCTTTTTCTGGCTTGGACCACGTAGTAATGTGGTATCACACTGAAACAGTCAATTAACCCTGGTTGCGATTAATATTTTAGAGGATATCGCCGGTTATGTCTCGGGTAGGTCTGGGATTTGCCCTCATCTGGCTCGTACTTTCGCATTTTTCGCATACTTGTTGGTCAGATCCTGGCCTGTTTCTGGCTTGGACCACGTAGTAATGTGGTATCACACTGAAACAGTCAATTAAACCTGGTTGCGATTAATATTTTAGAGGATAACGCCGGTTATGTCTCGGGTAGGTCAAAGATTTGCCGGCATCTGGCTCGTATTTTCGCATTTTTCGCATACTTGTTGGCCAGATCCTGGCTTTTTTCTGGCTTGGACCACGTAGTAATGTGGTATCACACTGAGACAGTCAATAGAATCTGGTTCAGAACAGTGTTTTAGAGGATAACGCAGGTTACGTCTGGGTTAGTTCTGCTATTTGCAATCATCTGGCTCATACTTTCGCGTTTTCCGCATACTTGTTGGCCAGATCCTGGGTTTTTTCTGGTTTGGATCCCGTAGTAATGAAGTTCCACACCGAAACAGTCAATTAAACCTAGTTGCGATTAATATTTTAGAGGATAACGTCGGTCATGTCTCGGTTAGGTCTGGTATTTGCCCTCATCTGGCTCGTACCTTCGCATTTTTCGCATAATTGTTGGCCAGATCCTGGCCTTTTTCTGGCTTGGACCACGTAGTAATGTGGTAACACACTGAAACAGCCAATTTAACCTGGTTCCGATTAATATTTTAGAGGATAACGCTGGTTATGTCTGGGTTAGTTCTGGTATTTGCAATCATCTCGCTCATACTTTCGCAATTTTCTCGTACTTGTTGGCCAGATCTTGGGTTTTTTGTGGTTTGGATCCCGTAGTAATGAGGTTCCACACCGAAACAGTCAATTAAACCTTTGTTGCGATTAATATTTTAGAGGATAACGCCGTTTATGTCTGGGTTAGGTCAGGTATTTGCCTTCATCTTGCTCGTGCTTTCGTATTTTTCGCATACTTGTTGGCCAGATCCTGGGTTTTTTCTAGTTTGGATCCCGTAGTAATGAGTTTCCACACCGAAACAGTCAATTAAACCTGGTTGCGATTAATATTTTAGAGGATAACGCCGGTTATGTCTCGGTTAGGTCTGGTATTTGCCCTCATCTGGCTCGTACCTTCGCATTTTTCGCATAATTGTTGGCCAGATCCTGGCCTTTTTCTGGCTTGGACCACGTAGTAATGAGGTACCCCACTGAAACAGTCAATTAACCCTGGTTGCGATTAATATTTTAGAGGATAACGCCGGTTATGTCTCGGGTAGGTCTGGGATTTGCCGTCATCTGGCTCGTATTTTCGCATTTTTCGCATACTTGTTGGGAAGATCCTGGTCTTTTTTTTGGTTTGGATCACGTAGTAATGTGGTACCACACTGAATCAGTCAATAAAAGCTGGTTCCGAAAAGTATTTTGGAGGATAACGCAGGTTACGTCTGGGTTAGTTCTGGTATTTGCAATTATCTGGCTCATACTTTCGAGTTTTTCGCATACTTCTTGGCCAGATCCAGGGTTTTTTCTGGTTTGGATCCCGCATTAATGTGTTTCCACACCGAAACAGTCAATTAAACCTGGTTGCGATTAATATTTTAGAGGATAACGCCGTTTATGTCTGGGTTAGGTCAGGTATTTGCCTTCATCTTGCTCGTGCTTTCGTATTTTTCGCATACTTGTTGGCCAGATCCTGGGTTTTTTCTGGTTTGGATCCCGTAGTAATGAGTTTCCACACCGAAACAGTCAATTATACCTGGTTGCGATTAATATTTTAGAGGATAACGTCGGTTATGTCACGGTTAGGTCTGGGATTTGCCCTCATCTGTCTCGTGCTTTCGTATTTTTCGCATACTTGTTGGCCAGATCCTGGGCTTTTTCTGGTTTGTATCACGTAGTAATGTGGTACCACACTGAAACAGTCAATAGAATCTGGTTCCGAATAGTATTTCAGAGGATAGCGCAGGTTACGTCTGGGTTAGTTCAGGTATTTACAATCATCTGGCTCATACTTTCGCGTTTTTCGCATACTTGTTGGCCAGATCCTAGGTTTTTTCTGGTTTAGATCCCGTAGTAATGAAGTTCCACACCGAAACTGTCAATTAAACCTGGTTGCGATTTATATTTTAGAGGATAACGCCGGTTATGTCTCGGTTAGGTCTGGGATTTGCCCTCATCTGTCTTGTACCTTCGCATTTTTCGCGTACTTGTTGGCCAGATCCTGGCCTTTTTCTGGCTTGGACCACGTAGTAATGAGGTACCACACTGAAACATTCAATTAAACCTGGTTGCGATTATTAGTTTAGAGGATAACGCCGGTTATGTTTGGGTCAGGTCTGGTATTTGCCCTCATCTGGCTCGTACTTTCGCATTTTTCGCATACATGTTGGCCGACCCTGGCCTTTTTCTGGTTTGGATCACGTAGTGATGCGGTACCACACCGAAACAGTCAATTAAACCTGGTTCCGATTAATACTTTAGAGGATAACGCTGGTTATGTCTGGGTTAGTTCTGGTATTTGCAATCATCTGGCTCATACTTTCGCAATTTTCGCGTACTTGTTGGCCAGATCTTGGGTTTTTTGTGGTTTGGATCCCGTCGTAATGTGGTTCCACACCGAAACAGTTAATTATACCTGGATGCGATTAATATTTTAGAGGATAACGCCGGTTATGTCTCTGTTAGGTCTGGGATTTGCCCTCATCTGTCTCGTGCTTTCGTATTTTTCGCATACTTGTTGGCCAGATCCTGGGCTTTTTCTGGTTTGTATCACGTAGTAATGTGGTACCACACTGAAACAGTCAATAGAATCTGGTTCCGAATAGTATTTCAGAGGATAACGCAGGTTACGTCTGGGTTAGTTCAGGTATTTACAATCATCTGGCTCATACTTTCGCGTTTTACGCATACTTGTTGGCCAGATCCTAGGTTTTTTCTGGTTTAGATCCCGTAGTAATGAAGTTCCACTCCGAAACAGTCAATTATACCTGGTTGCGATTAATATTTTAGTGGATAACGCCGGTTATGTCTCGGTTAGGTCAGGGATTTGCCGTCATCTGGCTCGTATTTTCGCATTTTTCGCATAATTGTTGGCCAGATCCTGGCCTTTTTCTGGCTTGGACCACGTAGTAATGTGGTAACACACTGAAACAGCCAATTTAACCTGGTTCCGATTAATATTTTAGAGGATAACGCTGGTTATGTCTGGGTTAGTTCTGGTATTTGCAATCATCTCGCTCATACTTTCGCAATTTTCTCGTACTTGTTGGCCAGATCTTGGGTTTTTTGTGGTTTGGATCCCGTAGTAATGAGGTTCCACACCGAAACAGTCAATTAAACCTTGTTGCGATTAATATTTTAGAGGATAACGCCGGTTATGTCTCGGTTAGGTCTGGGATTTGCCCTCATCTGGCTCGTACTTTCGCATTTTTCGCATACTTGTTGGCCAGATCCTGGCCTTTTTCTGGCTTGGACCACGTAGTAATGTGGTATCACACTGAAACAGTCAATTAACCCTGGTTGCGATTAATATTTTAGAGGATATCGCCGGTTATGTCTCGGGTAGGTCTGGGATTTGCCCTCATCTGGCTCGTACTTTCGCATTTTTCGCATACTTGTTGGTCAGATCCTGGCCTGTTTCTGGCTTGGACCACGTAGTAATGTGGTATCACACTGAAACAGTCAACTAAACCTGGTTGCGATTAATATTTTAGAGGATAACGCCGGTTATGTCTCGGGTAGGTCAAAGATTTGCCGTCATCTGGCTCGTATTTTCGCATTTTTCGCATACTTGTTGGCCAGATCCTGGCTTTTTTCTGGCTTGGACCACGTAGTAATGTGGTATCACACTGAGACAGTCAATAGAATCTGGTTCAGAACAGTGTTTTAGAGGATAACGCAGGTTACGTCTGGGTTAGTTCTGCTATTTGCAATCATCTGGCACATACTTTCGCGTTTTCCGCATACTTGTTGGCCAGATCCTGGGTTTTTTCTGGTTTGGATCCCGTAGTAATGAAGTTCCACACCGAAACAGTCAATTAAACCTAGTTGCGATTAATATTTTAGAGGATAACGTCGGTCATGTCTCGGTTAGGTCTGGTATTTGCCCTCATCTGGCTCGTACCTTCGCATTTTTCGCTTACTTGTCGGCCAGATCCTGGCCTTTTTCTGGCTTGGACCACGTAGTAATGAGGTACCCCACTGAAACAGTCAATTAACCCTGGTTGCGATTAATATTTTAGAGGATAACGCCGGTTATGTCTCGGGTAGGTCTGGGATTTGCCGTCATCTGGCTCGTATTTTCGCATTTTTCGCATACTTGTTGGGAAGATCCTGGTCTTTTTTTTGGTTTGGATCACGTAGTAATGTGGTACCACACTGAATCAGTCAATAAAAGCTGGTTCCGAAAAGTATTTTGGAGGATAACGCAGGTTACGTCTGGGTTAGTTCTGGTATTTGCAATTATCTGGCTCATACTTTCGAGTTTTTCGCATACTTCTTGGCCAGATCCAGGGTTTTTTCTGGTTTGGATCCCGCACTAATGTGTTTCCACACCGAAACAGTCAATTAAACCTGGTTGCGATTAATATTTTAGAGGATAACGCCGTTTATGTCTGGGTTAGGTCAGGTATTTGCCTTCATCTTGCTCGTGCTTTCGTATTTTTCGCATACTTGTTGGCCAGATCCTGGGTTTTTTCTGGTTTGGATCCCGTAGTAATGAGTTTCCACACCGAAACAGTCAATTATACCTGGTTGCGATTAATATTTTAGAGGATAACGTCGGTTATGTCACGGTTAGGTCTGGGATTTGCCCTCATCTGTCTCGTGCTTTCGTATTTTTCGCATACTTGTTGGCCAGATCCTGGGCTTTTTCTGGTTTGTATCACGTAGTAATGTGGTACCACACTGAAACAGTCAATAGAATCTGGTTCCGAATAGTATTTCAGAGGATAGCGCAGGTTACGTCTGGGTTAGTTCAGGTATATACAATCATCTGGCTCATACTTTCGCGTTTTTCGCATACTTGTTGGCCAGATCCTAGGTTTTTTCTGGTTTAGATCCCGTAGTAATGAAGTTCCACACCGAAACTGTCAATTAAACCTGGTTGCGATTTATATTTTAGAGGATAACGCCGGTTATGTCTCGGTTAGGTCTGGGATTTGCCCTCATCTGTCTTGTACCTTCGCATTTTTCGCGTACTTGTTGGCCAGATCCTGGCCTTTTTCTGGCTTGGACCACGTAGTAATGAGGTACCACACTGAAACATTCAATTAAACCTGGTTGCGATTATTAGTTTAGAGGATAACGCCGGTTATGTTTGGGTCAGGTCTGGTATTTGCCCTCATCTGGCTCGTACTTTCGCATTTTTCGCATACATGTTGGCCGACCCTGGCCTTTTTCTGGTTTGGATCACGTAGTGATGCGGTACCACACCGAAACAGTCAATTAAACCTGGTTCCGATTAATACTTTAGAGGATAACGCTGGTTATGTCTGGGTTAGTTCTGGTATTTGCAATCATCTGGCTCATACTTTCGCAATTTTCGCGTACTTGTTGGCCAGATCTTGGGTTTTTTGTGGTTTGGATCCCGTCGTAATGTGGTTCCACACCGAAACAGTTAATTATACCTGGATGCGATTAATATTTTAGAGGATAACGCCGGTTATGTCTCTGTTAGGTCTGGGATTTGCCCTCATCTGTCTCGTGCTTTCGTATTTTTCGCATACTTGTTGGCCAGATCCTGGGCTTTTTCTGGTTTGTATCACGTAGTAATGTGGTACCACACTGAAACAGTCAATAGAATCTGGTTCCGAATAGTATTTCAGAGGATAACGCAGGTTACGTCTGGGTTAGTTCAGGTATTTACAATCATCTGGCTCATACTTTCGCGTTTTACGCATACTTGTTGGCCAGATCCTAGGTTTTTTCTGGTTTAGATCCCGTAGTAATGAAGTTCCACTCCGAAACAGTCAATTATACCTGGTTGCGATTAATATTTTAGTGGATAACGCCGGTTATGTCTCGGTTAGGTCAGGGATTTGCCGTCATCTGGCTCGTATTTTCGCATTTTTCGCATAATTGTTGGCCAGATCCTGGCCTTTTTCTGGCTTGGACCACGTAGTAATGTGGTAACACACTGAAACAGCCAATTTAACCTGGTTCCGATTAATATTTTAGAGGATAACGCTGGTTATGTCTGGGTTAGTTCTGGTATTTGCAATCATCTCGCTCATACTTTCGCAATTTTCTCGTACTTGTTGGCCAGATCTTGGGTTTTTTGTGGTTTGGATCCCGTAGTAATGAGGTTCCACACCGAAACAGTCAATTAAACCTTGTTGCGATTAATATTTTAGAGGATAACGCCGGTTATGTCTCGGTTAGGTCTGGGATTTGCCCTCATCTGGCTCGTACTTTCGCATTTTTCGCATACTTGTTGGCCAGATCCTGGCCTGTTTCTGGCTTGGACCACGTAGTAATGTGGTATCACACTGAAACAGTCAATTAACCCTGGTTGCGATTAATATTTTAGAGGTAAACGCCGGTTATGTCTCGGGTAGGTCTAAGATTTGCCGTCATCTGGCTCGTATTTTCGCATTTTTCGCATACTTGTTGGCCAGATCCTGGCTTTTTTCTGGCTTGGACCACGTAGTAATGTGGTATCACACTGAGACAGTCAATAGAATCTGGTTCAGAACAGTGTTTTAGAGGATAACGCAGGTTACGTCTGGGTTAGTTCTGCTATTTGCAATCATCTGGCTCATACTTTCGCGTTTTCCGCATACTTGTTGGCCAGATCCTGGGTTTTTTCTGGTTTGGATCCCGTAGTAATGAAGTTCCACACCGAAACAGTCAATTAAACCTAGTTGCGATTAATATTTTAGAGGATAACGCCGGTCATGTCTCGGTTAGGTCTGGTATTTGCCCTCATCTGGCTCGTACCTTCGCATTTTTCGCTTACTTGTCGGCCAGATCCTGGCCTTTTTCTGGCTTGGACCACGTAGTAATGAGGTACCCCACTGAAACAGTCAATTAACCCTGGTTGCGATTAATATTTTAGAGGATAACGCCGGTTATGTCTCGGGTAGGTCTGGGATTTGCCGTCATCTGGCTCGTATTTTCGCATTTTTCGCATACTTGTTGGGAAGATCCTGGTCTTTTTTTTGGTTTGGATCACGTAGTAATGTGGTACCACACTGAATCAGTCAATAAAAGCTGGTTCCGAAAAGTATTTTGGAGGATAACGCAGGTTACGTCTGGGTTAGTTCTGGTATTTGCAATTATCTGGCTCATACTTTCGAGTTTTTCGCATACTTCTTGGCCAGATCCAGGGTTTTTTCTGGTTTGGATCCCGCATTAATGTGTTTCCACACCGAAACAGTCAATTAAACCTGGTTGCGATTAATATTTTAGAGGATAACGCCGTTTATGTCTGGGTTAGGTCAGGTATTTGCCTTCATCTGGCTCGTTCTTTCGCATTTTTCGCATAATTGTTGGCCAGATCCTGGCCTTTTTCTGGTTTGGATCACGTAGTAATGCGGTAACACACTGAAACAGCCAATTTAACCTGGTTCCGATTAATATTTTAGAGGATAACGCTGGTTATGTCTGGGTTAGTTCTGGTATTTGCAATCATCTCGCTCATACTTTCGCAATTTTCTCGTACTTGTTGGCCAGATCTTGGGTTTTTTGTGGTTTGGATCCCGTAGTAATGAGGTTCCACACCGAAACAGTCAATTAAACCTTGTTGCGATTAATATTTTAGAGGATAACGCCGGTTATGTCTCGGTTAGGTCTGGGATTTGCCCTCATCTGGCTCGTACTTTCGCATTTTTCGCATACTTGTTGGCCAGATCCTGGCCTTTTTCTGGCTTGGACCACGTAGTAATGTGGTATCACACTGAAACAGTCAATTAACCCTGGTTGCGATTAATATTTTAGAGGATATCGCCGGTTATGTCTCGGGTAGGTCTGGGATTTGCCCTCATCTGGCTCGTACTTTCGCATTTTTCGCATACTTGTTGGTCAGATCCTGGCCTGTTTCTGGCTTGGACCACGTAGTAATGTGGTATCACACTGAAACAGTCAACTAAACCTGGTTGCGATTAATATTTTAGAGGATAACGCCGGTTATGTCTCGGGTAGGTCAAAGATTTGCCGTCATCTGGCTCGTATTTTCGCATTTTTCGCATACTTGTTGGCCAGATCCTGGCTTTTTTCTGGCTTGGACCACGTAGTAATGTGGTATCACACTGAGACAGTCAATAGAATCTGGTTCAGAACAGTGTTTTAGAGGATAACGCAGGTTACGTCTGGGTTAGTTCTGCTATTTGCAATCATCTGGCACATACTTTCGCGTTTTCCGCATACTTGTTGGCCAGATCCTGGGTTTTTTCTGGTTTGGATCCCGTAGTAATGAAGTTCCACACCGAAACAGTCAATTAAACCTAGTTGCGATTAATATTTTAGAGGATAACGTCGGTCATGTCTCGGTTAGGTCTGGTATTTGCCCTCATCTGGCTCGTACCTTCGCATTTTTCGCTTACTTGTCGGCCAGATCCTGGCCTTTTTCTGGCTTGGACCACGTAGTAATGAGGTACCCCACTGAAACAGTCAATTAACCCTGGTTGCGATTAATATTTTAGAGGATAACGCCGGTTATGTCTCGGGTAGGTCTGGGATTTGCCGTCATCTGGCTCGTATTTTCGCATTTTTCGCATACTTGTTGGGAAGATCCTGGTCTTTTTTTTGGTTTGGATCACGTAGTAATGTGGTACCACACTGAATCAGTCAATAAAAGCTGGTTCCGAAAAGTATTTTGGAGGATAACGCAGGTTACGTCTGGGTTAGTTCTGGTATTTGCAATTATCTGGCTCATACTTTCGAGTTTTTCGCATACTTCTTGGCCAGATCCAGGGTTTTTTCTGGTTTGGATCCCGCATTAATGTGTTTCCACACCGAAACAGTCAATTAAACCTGGTTGCGATTAATATTTTAGAGGATAACGCCGTTTATGTCTGGGTTAGGTCAGGTATTTGCCTTCATCTTGCTCGTGCTTTCGTATTTTTCGCATACTTGTTGGCCAGATCCTGGGTTTTTTCTGGTTTGGATCCCGTAGTAATGAGTTTCCACACCGAAACAGTCAATTATACCTGGTTGCGATTAATATTTTAGAGGATAACGTCGGTTATGTCACGGTTAGGTCTGGGATTTGCCCTCATCTGTCTCGTGCTTTCGTATTTTTCGCATACTTGTTGGCCAGATCCTGGGCTTTTTCTGGTTTGTATCACGTAGTAATGTGGTACCACACTGAAACAGTCAATAGAATCTGGTTCCGAATAGTATTTCAGAGGATAGCGCAGGTTACGTCTGGGTTAGTTCAGGTATTTACAATCATCTGGCTCATACTTTCGCGTTTTTCGCATACTTGTTGGCCAGATCCTAGGTTTTTTCTGGTTTAGATCCCGTAGTAATGAAGTTCCACACCGAAACTGTCAATTAAACCTGGTTGCGATTTATATTTTAGAGGATAACGCCGGTTATGTCTCGGTTAGGTCTGGGATTTGCCCTCATCTGTCTTGTACCTTCGCATTTTTCGCGTACTTGTTGGCCAGATCCTGGCCTTTTTCTGGCTTGGACCACGTAGTAATGAGGTACCACACTGAAACATTCAATTAAACCTGGTTGCGATTATTAGTTTAGAGGATAACGCCGGTTATGTTTGGGTCAGGTCTGGTATTTGCCCTCATCTGGCTCGTACTTTCGCATTTTTCGCATACATGTTGGCCGACCCTGGCCTTTTTCTGGTTTGGATCACGTAGTGATGCGGTACCACACCGAAACAGTCAATTAAACCTGGTTCCGATTAATACTTTAGAGGATAACGCTGGTTATGTCTGGGTTAGTTCTGGTATTTGCAATCATCTGGCTCATACTTTCGCAATTTTCGCGTACTTGTTGGCCAGATCTTGGGTTTTTTGTGGTTTGGATCCCGTCGTAATGTGGTTCCACACCGAAACAGTTAATTATACCTGGATGCGATTAATATTTTAGACGATAACGCCGGTTATGTCTCTGTTAGGTCTGGGATTTGCCCTCATCTGTCTCGTGCTTTCGTATTTTTCGCATACTTGTTGGCCAGATCCTGGGCTTTTTCTGGTTTGTATCACGTAGTAATGTGGTACCACACTGAAACAGTCAATAGAATCTGGTTCCGAATAGTATTTCAGAGGATAACGCAGGTTACGTCTGGGTTAGTTCAGGTATTTACAATCATCTGGCTCATACTTTCGCGTTTTACGCATACTTGTTGGCCAGATCCTAGGTTTTTTCTGGTTTAGATCCCGTAGTAATGAAGTTCCTCTCCGAAACAGTCAATTATACCTGGTTGCGATTAATATTTTAGTGGATAACGCCGGTTATGTCTCGGTTAGGTCAGGGATTTGCCGTCATCTGGCTCGTATTTTCGCATTTTTCGCATAATTGTTGGCCAGATCCTGGCCTTTTTCTGGCTTGGACCACGTAGTAATGTGGTAACACACTGAAACAGCCAATTTAACCTGGTTCCGATTAATATTTTAGAGGATAACGCTGGTTATGTCTGGGTTAGTTCTGGTATTTGCAATCATCTCGCTCATACTTTCGCAATTTTCTCGTACTTGTTGGCCAGATCTTGGGTTTTTTGTGGTTTGGATCCCGTAGTAATGAGGTTCCACACCGAAACAGTCAATTAAACCTTGTTGCGATTAATATTTTAGAGGATAACGCCGGTTATGTCTCGGTTAGGTCTGGGATTTGCCCTCATCTGGCTCGTACTTTCGCATTTTTCGCATACTTGTTGGCCAGATCCTGGCCTTTTTCTGGCTTGGACCACGTAGTAATGTGGTATCACACTGAAACAGTCAATTAACCCTGGTTGCGATTAATATTTTAGAGGATATCGCCGGTTATGTCTCGGGTAGGTCTGGGATTTGCCCTCATCTGGCTCGTACTTTCGCATTTTTCGCATACTTGTTGGTCAGATCCTGGCCTGTTTCTGGCTTGGACCACGTAGTAATGTGGTATCACACTGAAACAGTCAACTAAACCTGGTTGCGATTAATATTTTAGAGGATAACGCCGGTTATGTCTCGGGTAGGTCAAAGATTTGCCGTCATCTGGCTCGTATTTTCGCATTTTTCGCATACTTGTTGGCCAGATCCTGGCTTTTTTCTGGCTTGGACCACGTAGTAATGTGGTATCACACTGAGACAGTCAATAGAATCTGGTTCAGAACAGTGTTTTAGAGGATAACGCAGGTTACGTCTGGGTTAGTTCTGCTATTTGCAATCATCTGGCACATACTTTCGCGTTTTCCGCATACTTGTTGGCCAGATCCTGGGTTTTTTCTGGTTTGGATCCCGTAGTAATGAAGTTCCACACCGAAACAGTCAATTAAACCTAGTTGCGATTAATATTTTAGAGGATAACGTCGGTCATGTCTCGGTTAGGTCTGGTATTTGCCCTCATCTGGCTCGTACCTTCGCATTTTTCGCTTACTTGTCGGCCAGATCCTGGCCTTTTTCTGGCTTGGACCACGTAGTAATGAGGTACCCCACTGAAACAGTCAATTAACCCTGGTTGCGATTAATATTTTAGAGGATAACGCCGGTTATGTCTCGGGTAGGTCTGGGATTTGCCGTCATCTGGCTCGTATTTTCGCATTTTTCGCATACTTGTTGGGAAGATCCTGGTCTTTTTTTTGGTTTGGATCACGTAGTAATGTGGTACCACACTGAATCAGTCAATAAAAGCTGGTTCCGAAAAGTATTTTGGAGGATAACGCAGGTTACGTCTGGGTTAGTTCTGGTATTTGCAATTATCTGGCTCATACTTTCGAGTTTTTCGCATACTTCTTGGCCAGATCCAGGGTTTTTTCTGGTTTGGATCCCGCATTAATGTGTTTCCACACCGAAACAGTCAATTAAACCTGGTTGCGATTAATATTTTAGAGGATAACGCCGTTTATGTCTGGGTTAGGTCAGGTATTTGCCTTCATCTTGCTCGTGCTTTCGTATTTTTCGCATACTTGTTGGCCAGATCCTGGGTTTTTTCTGGTTTGGATCCCGTAGTAATGAGTTTCCACACCGAAACAGTCAATTATACCTGGTTGCGATTAATATTTTAGAGGATAACGTCGGTTATGTCACGGTTAGGTCTGGGATTTGCCCTCATCTGTCTCGTGCTTTCGTATTTTTCGCATACTTGTTGGCCAGATCCTGGGCTTTTTCTGGTTTGTATCACGTAGTAATGTGGTACCACACTGAAACAGTCAATAGAATCTGGTTCCGAATAGTATTTCAGAGGATAGCGCAGGTTACGTCTGGGTTAGTTCAGGTATTTACAATCATCTGGCTCATACTTTCGCGTTTTTCGCATACTTGTTGGCCAGATCCTAGGTTTTTTCTGGTTTAGATCCCGTAGTAATGAAGTTCCACACCGAAACTGTCAATTAAACCTGGTTGCGATTTATATTTTAGAGGATAACGCCGGTTATGTCTCGGTTAGGTCTGGGATTTGCCCTCATCTGTCTTGTACCTTCGCATTTTTCGCGTACTTGTTGGCCAGATCCTGGCCTTTTTCTGGCTTGGACCACGTAGTAATGAGGTACCACACTGAAACATTCAATTAAACCTGGTTGCGATTATTAGTTTAGAGGATAACGCCGGTTATGTTTGGGTCAGGTCTGGTATTTGCCCTCATCTGGCTCGTACTTTCGCATTTTTCGCATACATGTTGGCCGACCCTGGCCTTTTTCTGGTTTGGATCACGTAGTGATGCGGTACCACACCGAAACAGTCAATTAAACCTGGTTCCGATTAATACTTTAGAGGATAACGCTGGTTATGTCTGGGTTAGTTCTGGTATTTGCAATCATCTGGCTCATACTTTCGCAATTTTCGCGTACTTGTTGGCCAGATCTTGGGTTTTTTGTGGTTTGGATCCCGTCGTAATGTGGTTCCACACCGAAACAGTTAATTATACCTGGATGCGATTAATATTTTAGAGGATAACGCCGGTTATGTCTCTGTTAGGTCTGGGATTTGCCCTCATCTGTCTCGTGCTTTCGTATTTTTCGCATACTTGTTGGCCAGATCCTGGGCTTTTTCTGGTTTGTATCACGTAGTAATGTGGTACCACACTGAAACAGTCAATAGAATCTGGTTCCGAATAGTATTTCAGAGGATAACGCAGGTTACGTCTGGGTTAGTTCAGGTATTTACAATCATCTGGCTCATACTTTCGCGTTTTACGCATACTTGTTGGCCAGATCCTAGGTTTTTTCTGGTTTAGATCCCGTAGTAATGAAGTTCCACTCCGAAACAGTCAATTATACCTGGTTGCGATTAATATTTTAGTGGATAACGCCGGTTATGTCTCGGTTAGGTCAGGGATTTGCCGTCATCTGGCTCGTATTTTCGCATTTTTCGCATAATTGTTGGCCAGATCCTGGCCTTTTTCTGGCTTGGACCATGTAGTAATGTGGTAACACACTGAAACAGCCAATTTAACCTGGTTCCGATTAATATTTTAGAGGATAACGCTGGTTATGTCTGGGTTAGTTCTGGTATTTGCAATCATCTCGCTCATACTTTCGCAATTTTCTCGTACTTGTTGGCCAGATCTTGGGTTTTTTGTGGTTTGGATCCCGTAGTAATGAGGTTCCACACCGAAACAGTCAATTAAACCTTGTTGCGATTAATATTTTAGAGGATAACGCCGGTCATGTCTCGGTTAGGTCTGGTATTTGCCCTCATCTGGCTCGTACCTTCGCATTTTTCGCTTACTTGTCGGCCAGATCCTGGCCTTTTTCTGGCTTGGACCACGTAGTAATGAGGTACCCCACTGAAACAGTCAATTAACCCTGGTTGCGATTAATATTTTAGAGGATAACGCCGGTTATGTCTCGGGTAGGTCTGGGATTTGCCGTCATCTGGCTCGTATTTTCGCATTTTTCGCATACTTGTTGGGAAGATCCTGGTCTTTTTTTTGGTTTGGATCACGTAGTAATGTGGTACCACACTGAATCAGTCAATAAAAGCTGGTTCCGAAAAGTATTTTGGAGGATAACGCAGGTTACGTCTGGGTTAGTTCTGGTATTTGCAATTATCTGGCTCATACTTTCGAGTTTTTCGCATACTTCTTGGCCAGATCCAGGGTTTTTTCTGGTTTGGATCCCGCATTAATGTGTTTCCACACCGAAACAGTCAATTAAACCTGGTTGCGATTAATATTTTAGAGGATAACGCCGTTTATGTCTGGGTTAGGTCAGGTATTTGCCTTCATCTGGCTCGTTCTTTCGCATTTTACGCATACTTGTTTGCCAGATCCCCGCCTTTTTCTGGTTTGGATCACGTAGTAATGCGGTACCACACCGAAACGGTCAACTACACCTGGTTGCGATTAATATTTTAGAGGATAACGCCGGTTATGTCTCGGTTAGGTCTGGGATTTGCCCTCATCTGGCTCGTACCTTCGCATTTTTCGCCTACTTGTTGGCAAGATCCTAGGCTTTTTCTGGTTGGGATTACGTAGCAATGTGGTACCACACTGAATCAGTCAATAAAAGCTGGTTCCGAAAAGTATTTTGGAGGATAACGCAGGTTACGTCTGGGTTAGTTCTGGTATTTGCAATTATCTGGCTCATACTTTCGAGTTTTTCGCATACTTGTTGGCCAGATCCTGGGCTTTTTCTGGTTTGTATCACGTAGTAATGTGGTACCACACTGAAACAGTCAATAGAATCTGGTTCCGAATAGTATTTCAGAGGATAACGCAGGTTACGTCTGGGTTAGTTCAGGTATTTGCAATCATCTGGCTCATACTTTCGCGTTATTCGCATACTTGTTGGCCAGATCCTAGGTTTTTTCTGGTTTAGATCCCGTAGTAATGAAGTTCCACACCGAAACTGTCAATTAAACCTGGTTGCGATTAATATTTTAGAGGATAACGCCGGTTATGTCTCGGTTAGGTCTGGGATTTGCCCTCATCTGTCTTGTACCTTCGCATTTTTCGCGTACTTGTTGGCCAGATCCTGGCCTTTTTCTGGCTTGGACCACGTCGTAATGAGGTACCACACTGAAACATTCAATTAATCCTGGTTCCGAATAATATTATAGAGGATAACGCCGGTTATGTCTTGGTTAGGTCTGGTATTTGCCCTCATCTTGCTCGTGCTTTCGTATTTTTCGCATACTTGTTGGCCAAATCATCGCCTTTTTCTGGTTCGGCTCACGTAATAATGCGGTACCACACCGAAATTGTCAACTACACCTGGTTGCGATTAATATTTTAGATGATAACGCCGGTTATGTCTCGGTTAGGTCTGGGATTTGCCCTCATCTGTCTCGTACCTTCGCATTTTTCGCCTACTTGTTGGCAAGATCCTCAGCTTTTTCTGGTTGGGATCACGTAGTAATGCGGTACCACACCGAAGCAGTCAATTAAACCTGGTTGCGATTATTAGTTTAGAGGATAACGCCGGTAATGTTTGGGTCAGGTCTGGTATTTGCCCTCATCTGGCTCGTACTTTCGCATTTTTCGCATACATGTTGGCCGACCCTGGCCTTTTTCTGGTTTGGATCACGTAGTGATGCGGTACCACACCGAAACAGTCAATTAAACCTGGTTCCGATTAATACTTTAGAGGATAACGCTGGTTATGTCTGGGTTAGTTCTGGTATTTGCAATCATCTGGCTCATACTTTCGCAATTTTCGCGTACTTGTTGGCCAGATCTTGGGTTTTTTGTGGTTTGGATCCCGTCGTAATGTGGTTCCACACCGAAGCAGTCAATTAAACCTGGTTGCGATGAATATTTTGGAGGATAACGCTGGTTATGTTTGGGTTAGTTCTGGTATTTGCAATCATCTGGCTCATACTTTCGCAATTTTCGCGTACTTGTTGGCCAGATCTTGGGTTTTTTGTGGTTTGGAACCCGTCGTAATGTGGTTCCACACCGAAGCAGTCAATTAAACCTATTTGCGATGAATATTTTAGAGGATAACGCTGGTTATGTCTGGGTTAGTTCTGGTATTTGCAATCATCTGGCTCATACTTTCGCGTTTTTCGCATACTAGTTGGCCAGATCCTGGGTTTTTTCTGGTTTGGATCCCGTAGTAATGAGTTTCCACACCGAAACAGTCAATTAAACCTGGTTGCGATTAATATTTGAGAGGATAACGCCGGTTATGTCTCGGTTAGGTCTGGGATTTGCCCTCATCTGTCTCGTGCTTTCGTATTTTTCGCATACTTGTTGGCCAGATCCTGGGCTTTTTCTGGTTTGTATCACGTAGTAATGTGGTACCACACTGAAACAGTCAATAGAATCTGCTTCCGAATAGTATTTTAGAGGATAACGCAGGTTACGTCTGGGTTAGTTCAGGTATTTACAATCATCTGGCTCATACTTTCGCGTTTTTCGCATACTTGTTGGCCAGATCCTAGGTTTTCTCTGGTTTGGATCCCGTAGTAATGAAGTTCCACACCGAAACAGTCAATTAAACCTGGTTGCGATTAATATTTTAGACGATAACGCCGGTTATGTCTCGGGTAGGTCTGGGATTTGCCGTCATCTGGCTCGTATTCGCATTTCTCGCATACATGTTGGCCAGATCCTGGCCTTCTTCTGGCTTGGACCACGTAGTAATGTGGTATCACACTGAAACAGTGAATTATACCTGGATCGGATTAATATTTTAGAGGATAACGCAGGTTACGTCTGGGTTAGTTCTGGTATTTGCAATTATCTGGCTCATACTTTCGCGATTTCGCATACTTGTTGGCCAGATCCTGGGCTTCTTCTGGTTTGGATCACGTAGTAATGTGGTACCATACTGAAACAGTCAATAAAAGCTGGTTCCGAATAGTATTTTAGAGGATAACGCTGGTTACGTCTGTGTTAGTTCTGGTATTTGCAATCATCTGGCTCATACTTTCGCGTTTTTCGCATACTTGTTGGCCAGATCCTGGGTTTTTTCTGGTTTGGGTCCCATAGTAATGAGTTTCCACACGAAACAGTCAATTAAACCTGCTTGCGATTAATATTTTAGAGGATAACGCCGGTTATGTCTGTGTTAGGTCTGGGATTTGCCCTCATCTTGCTCGTGCTTTCGTATTTTTCGCATACTTGTTGGCCAGATCCTGGGCTTTTTCTGGTTTGGATCCCGTCGTAATGTGGTTCCACACCGTAGCAGTCAATTAATGCTGGTTGCCATGAATATTTTGGAGGATAACGCTGGTTATGTTTGGGTTAGTTCTGGTATTTGCAATCATCTGGCTCGTACTTTCGCATTTTTCGCATACTTGTTGGCAAGATCCTGGGTTTTTTCTGGTTTGGATCCCGTTGTAATGAGGTTCCACACCGAAATTGTCAATTAAACCTGGTTGCGATTAATATTTTAGAGGATAACGCCGGTTATGTCTCGGTTAGGTCTGGGATTTGCCCTCATCTGTCTCGTGCTTTCGTATTTTTCGCATACTTCTTGGCCAGATCCTGGCCTTCTTCTGGCTTGGACCACGTAGTAATGTGGTATCACACTGAAACAGTGAATTATACCTGGATCGGATTAATATTTTAGAGGATAACGCAGGTTACGTCTGGGTTAGTTCTGGTATTTGCAATTATCTGGGTCAAACTTTCGCGATTTCGCATACTTGTTGGCCAGATCCTGGGCTCCTTCTGGTTTGGATCACGTAGTAATGTGGTACCACACTGAAACAGTCAATAAAAGCTGGTTCCGAATAGTATTTTAGAGGATAACGCTGGTTACGTCTGTGTTAGTTCTGGTATTTGCAATCATCTGGCTCATACTTTCGCGTTTTTCGCATACTTGTTGGCCAGATCCTGGGTTTTTTCTGGTTTGGGTCCCATAGTAATGAGTTTCCACACGAAACAGTCAATTAAACCTGCTTGCGATTAATATTTTAGAGGATAACGCTGCTAATGTCTCGGTTAGGTCTGGGATTTGCCCACATCTGGCTCGTACTTTCGCATTTCTCGCATACTTGTTGGCCAGATCCTGGGCTTTTTCCGGTTTGGATCACGTAGTAATGTGGTACCACACTGAAACTGTCAATAAAAGCTGGTTCCGAATAGTATTTTAGAGGATAACGCTGGTTACGTCTGTGTTAGTACTGGTATTTGCAATCATCTGGCTCATACTTTCGCGTTTTTCGCATACTTGTTGGCCAGATCCTGGGTTTTTTCTGGTTTGGGTCCCATAGTAATGAGTTTCCACACGAAACAGTCAATTAAACCTGCTTGCGATTAATATTTTAGAGGATAACGCCGGTTATGTCTGTGTTAGGTCTGGGATTTGCCCTCATCTTGCTCGTGCTTTCGTATTTTTCGCATACTTGTTGGCCAGATCCTGGGCTTTTTCTGGTTTGGATCCCGTCGTAATGTGGTTCCACACCGTAGCAGTCAATTAATCCTGGTTGCGATTAATATTTTAGAGGATAACGCCGGTTATGTCTCGGTTAGGTCTGGGATTTGCCCTCATCTGTCTCGTGCTTTCGTATTTTTCGCATACTTCTTGGCAAGATCCTGGGCTTTTTTTGGTTTGGATCACGTAGTAATGTAGTACCACACTGAAACAGTCAATAATAGCTGGTTCCGAATAGTAGTTTAGAGGATAACGCTGGTTACGACTGGGTTAGTTCTGGTATTTGCAATCATCTGGCTCATACTTTCGCGTTTTCCGCATACTTGTTGGCCAGATCCTGGGTTTTCTCCGGTTTGGATCCCGTAGTAATGAGGTTCCACACCGAAACAGTCAATTAAACCTGGTTGCGATTAATATTTTAGAGGATAACGCCGGTTATGTCTCGGGTAGGTCTGGGATTTGCCGTCATCTGGCTCGTATTCGCATTTCTCGCATGCATGTTGGCCAGATCCTGGCCTTCTTCTGGCTTGGACCACGTAGTAATGTGGTATCACACTGAAACAGTGAATTATACCTGGATCGGATTAATATTTTAGAGGATAACGTAGGTTACGTCTGGGTTAGTTCTGGTATTTGCAATTATCTGGCTCATACTTTCGCGATTTCGCATACTTGTTGGCCAGATCCTGGGCTTCTTCTGGTTTGGATCACGTAGTAATGTGGTACCACACTGAAACAGTCAATAAAAGCTGGTACCGAATAGTATTTTAGAGGATAACGCTGGTTACGTCTGTGTTAGTTCTGGTATTTGCAATCATCTGGCTCATACTTTCGCGTTTTTCGCATACTTGTTGGCCAGATCCTGGGTTTTTTCTGGTTTGGGTCCCATAGTAATGAGTTTCCACACGAAACAGTCAATTAAACCTGCTTGCGATTAATATTTTAGAGGATAACGCTGGTAATGTCTCGGTTAGGTCTGGGATTTGCCCACATCTGGCTCGTACTTTCGCATTTCTCGCATACTTGTTGGCCAGATGCTGGGCTTTTTCCGGTTTGGATCACGTAGTAATGTGGTACCACACTGAAACTGTCAATAAAAGCTGGTTCCGAATAGTATTTTAGAGGATAACGCTGGTTACATCTGTGTTAGTTCTGGTATTTGCAATCATCTGGCTCATACTTTCGCGTTTTTCGCACACTTGTTGGCCAGATCCTGGGTTTTTTCTGGTTTGGGTCCCATAGTAATGAGTTTCCACACGAAACAGTCAATTAAACCTGGTTGCGATTAATATTCTAGAGGATAACGCAGGTAATGTCTCGGTTAGGTCTGGGATTTGCCCTCATCTGGCTCGTGCCTTCACATTTTTCGCTTACTTGTTGGCCAGATCCTGGCTTTTTTCTGGCTTGGACCACGTAGTAATGAGGTACCACAATGAAACAGTCAATTAAACCTGGCTCCGATTAATATTTTAGAGGATAACGCCGGTTATGTCTTAGTTAGGTCTGTGATTTGCCCTCATCTGTCTCGTGCTTTCGTATTTTTCGCATACTTGATGGCCAGATCCTGGGCTTTTTGTGGTTTGTATCACGTAGTAATCTGGTACCACACTGAAACTGTCAATAAAAGCTGGTTCCGAATAGTATTTTAGAGGATAACGCTGGTTACATCTGTGTTAGTTCTGGTATTTGCAATCATCTGGCTCATACTTTCGCGTTTTTCGCATACTTGTTGGCCAGATCCTGGGTGTTTTCTGGTTTGGATCCCGTTGTAATGAGGTTCCACAGCGAAACAGTCAATTAAACCTGGTTGCGATACATATTTTAGAAGTTAACGCCGGTTATGTCTCGGTTAGGTCTGGGATTTGCCCTGATCTGTCTCGTGCTTTCGTATTTTTCGCATACTTGTTGGCCAAAACATCGCCTTTTTCTGGTTTGGTTCACGCAGTAATGCGGTACCGCACCGAAATTGTCAATTAAACCTGGTTCCGATTAATATTTTATAGGATAAGGCCGGTTATGTCTTGGTTAGGTCTGGTATTTGCAATCATCTGGCTCGTACCTTCGCATTTTTCGCTTACTTGTTGGCCAGATCCTGGCCTTTTTCTGGTTTGGACCACGTAGTAATGAGGTACCACACTGAAACAGTCAATTAAATCTGGTTGCCATGAATATTTGGAGGATAACGCTGGTTATGTTTGGGTTAGTTCTGGTACTTGCAATCATCTGGCTCGTATTTTCGCATTTTTCGCATACTCGTTGGCAAGATCCTGGGTTTTTTCTGGTTTGGATCCCGTAGTAATGAGGTTCCACACCGAAACAGTCAATTAAACCTGGTTCCGATTAATATTTTAGAGGATAACGCTGGTTATGTCTGGGTTAGTTCTGGTATTTGCAATCATCTGTCTCATACTTTCGCAATTTTCGCGTACTTGTTGGCCAGATCTTGGGTTTTTTGTGGTTTGGTTCCCGTCGTAATGTGGTTCCACACCGAAGCAGTCAATTAAACCGGGTTGCGATTAATATTTTAGAGGATAACGCCGGTTATGTCTCGGTTAGGTCTGGGATTTGTCCTCATCTGGCTCGTACTTTCGCATTTTTCGCATACTTGTTGGCCAGATCCTGGCCTTTTTCTGGCTTGCACCACGTAGTAATGTGGTATCACACTGAAACTGTCAATTAACCCTGGTTGCGATTAATATTTTAGAGGATAACGCCGGTTATGTCTCGGGTAGGTCTGGGATTTGCCGTCATCTGGCTCGTATTTTCGCATTTTTCGCATACCTGTTGGCCAGATCCTGGCCTTTTTCTGGCTTGGACAAGGTAGTAATGTGGTAACACACTGAAACAGCCAATTAAACCTGGTTCCGATTAATCTTTTAGAGGATAACGCTGGTTATGTCTGGGTTAGTTCTGGTAGTTGCAATCATCTGGCTCATACTTTCGCAATTTTCGCGTACTTGTTGGCCAGATCTTGGGTTTTTTGTGGTTTGGATCCCGTAGTAATGAGGTTCCACACCGAAACAGTCAATTAAACCTTGTTGCGATTGATATTTTAGAGGATAACGCCGGTTATGTCTCGGTTAGGTCTGGGATTTGCCCTCATCTGGCTCGTACTTTCGCATTTTTCGCATACTTGTTGGTCAGATCCTGGCCTTTTTCTGGCTTGGACCACGTAGTAATGTGGTATCACACTGAAACAGTCAATTAAACCTGGTTGCGATTAATATTTTAGAGGATAACGCCGGTTATGTCTCGGGTAGGTCTGGGATTTGCCGTCATCTGGCTCGTATTTTCGCTTTTTTCGCATACTTGTTGGCCAGATCCTGGCTTTTTTCTGGCTTGGACCACGTAGTAATGTGGTATCACACTGAGACAGTCAATAGAATCTGGTTCAGAACAGTATTTTAGAGGATAACGCAGGTTACGTCTGGGATAGTTTTGGTATTTGCAATCATCTGGCTCACACTTTCGCATTTTTCGCATACTTGTTGGCCAGATCCTGGCCTTTTTCTGGCTTGGACCACGTAGTAATGTGGTATCACACTGAAACAGTCAATTAACCCTGGTTGCGATTAATATTTTAGAGGATAACGCCGGTTATGTCTCGGGTAGGTCTGGGATTTGCCCTCATCTGGCTCGTACTTTCGCATTTTTCGCATACTTGTTGGTCAGATCCTGGCGTTTTTCTGGATTGGACCACGTAGTAATGTGGTATCACACTGAAACAGTCAATTAAACCTGGTTGCGATTAATATTTTAGAGGATAACGCCGGTTATGTCTCGGGTAGGTCTAAGATTTGCCGTTATCTGGCTCGTATTTTCGCATTTTTCGCATACTTGTTGGCCAGATCCTGGCTTTTTTCTGGCTTGGACCACGTAGTAATGTGGTATCACACTGAGGCAGTCAATAGAATCTGGTTCAGAACAGTGTTTTAGAGGATAACGCAGGTTACGTCTGGGTTAGTTCTGGTATTTGCAATCATCTGGCTCATACTTTCGCGTTTTCCGCATACTTGTTGGCCAGATCCTGGGTTTTTTCTGGTTTGGATCCCGTAGTAATGAAGTTCCACACCGAAACAGTCAATTAAACCTAGTTGCGATTAATATTTTAGAGGATAACGCCGGTCATGTCTCGGTTAGGTCTGGTATTTGCCCTCATCTGGCTCGTACCTTCGCATTTTTCGCTTACTTGTCGGCCAGATCCTGGCCTTTTTCTGGCTGGGACCACGTAGTAATGAGGTACCCCACTGAAACAGTCAATTAACCCTGGTTGCGATTAATATTTTAGAGGATAACGCCGGTTATGTGTCGGGTAGGTCTGGGATTTGCCGTCATCTGGCTCGTATTTTCGCATTTTTCGCATACTTGTTGGGAAGATCCTGGTCTTTTTTTTGGTTTGGATCACGTAGTAATGTGGTACCACACTGAATCAGTCAATAAAAGCTGGTTCCGAAAAGTATTTTGGAGGATAACGCAGGTTACGTCTGGGTTAGTACTGGTATTTGCAATTATCTGGCTCATACTTTCGAGTTTTTCGCATACTTCTTGGCCAGATCCAGGGTTTTTTCTGGGTTGGATCCCGCATTAATGTGTTTCCACACCGAAACAGTCAATTAAACCTGGTTGCGATTAATATTTTAGAGGATAACGCCGTTTATGTCTGGGTTAGGTCAGGTATTTGCCTTCATCTGGCTCGTTCTTTCGCATTTTACGCATACTTGTTGGCCAGATCCCCGCCTTTTTCTGGTTTGGACCACGTAGTAATGAGGTACCACACTGAAACATTCAATTAAACCTGGTTGCGATTATTAGTTTTGAGGATAACGCCGGTTATGTTTGGGTCAGGTCTGGTATTTGCCCTCATCTGGCTCGTACTTTCGCATTTTTCGCATACATGTTGGCCGACCCTGGCCTTTTTCTGGTTTGGATCACGTAGTGATGCGGTACCACACCGAAACAGTCAATTAAACCTGGTTCCGATTAATACTTTAGAGGATAACGCTGGTTATGTCTGGGTTAGTTCTGGTATTTGCAATCATCTGGCTCATACTTTCGCAATTTTCGCGTACTTGTTGGCCAGATCTTGGGTTTTTTGTGGTTTGGATCCCGTCGTAATGTGGTTCCACACCGAAGCAGTCAATTAAACCTGGTTGCGATGAATATTTTGGAGGATAACGCTGGTTATGTTTGGGTTAGTTCTGGTATTTGCAATCATCTGGCTCATACTTTCGCAATTTTCGCGTACTTGTTGGCCAGATCTTGGGTTTTTTGTGGTTTGGATCCCGTCGTAATGTGGTTCCACACCGAAACAGTCAATTATACCTGGTTGCGATTAATATTTTAGAGGATAACGCCGTTTATGTCTCGGTTAGGTCTGTGATTTGCCCTCATCTGTCTCGTGCTTTCGTATTTTTCGCATACTTGTTGGCCAGATCCTGGGCTTTTTCTGGTTTGTATCACGTAGTAATGTGGAACCACAATGAAACAGTCAATAGAATCTGGTTCCGAATAGTATTTCAGAGGATAACGCAGGTTACGTCTGGGTTAGTTCAGGTATTTACAATCATCTGGCTCATACTTTCGCGTTTTTCGCATACTTGTTGGCCAGATCCTAGGTTTTTTCTGGTTTAGATCCCGTAGTAATGAAGTTCCACACCGAAACAGTCAATTATACCTGGTTGCGATTAATATTTTAGTGGATAACGCCGGTTATGTCTCGGTTAGGTCTGGGATTTGCCGTCATCTGGCTCGTATTTTCGCATTTTTCGCATAATTGTTGGCCAGATCCTGGCCTTTTTCTGGCTTGGACCACGTAGTAATGTGGTAACACACTGAAACAGCCAATTAAACCTGGTTCCGATTAATATTTTAGAGGATAACGCTGGTTATGTCTGGGTTAGTTCTGGTATTTGCAATCATCTGGCTCATACTTTCGCAATTTTCTCGTACTTGTTGGCCAGATCTTGGGTTTTTTGTGGTTTGGATCCCGTAGTAATGAGGTTCCACACCGAAACAGTCAATTAAACCTTGTTGCGATTAATATTTTAGAGGATAACGCCGGTTATGTCTCCGTTAGGTCTGGGATTTGCCCTCATCTGGCTCGTACTTTCGCATTTTTCGCATACTTGTTGGCCAGATCCTGGCCTTTTTCTGGCTTGGACCACGTAGTAATGTGGTATCACACTGAAACAGTCAATTAACCCTGGTTGCGATTAATATTTTAGAGGATAACGCCGGTTATGTCTCGGGTAGGTCTGGCATTTGCCTCCATCTGGCTCGTACTTTCGCATTTTTCGCATACTTGTTGGTCAGATCCTGGCCTTTTTCTGGCTTGGACCACGTAGTAATGTGGTATCACACTGAAACAGTCAATTAAGCCTGGTTGCGATTAATATTTTAGAGGATAACGCCGGTTACGTCTCGGGTAGGTCTGGGATTTGCCGTCATCTGGCTCGTATTTTCGCATTTTTCGCATACTTGTTGGCCAGATCCTGGCCTTTTTCTGGCTTGGACAAGGTAGTAATGTGGTAACACACTGAAACAGCCAATTAAACCTGGTTCCGATTAATCTTTTAGAGGATAACGCTGGTTATGTCTGGGTTAGTTCTGGTATTTGCAATCATCTGGCTCATACTTTCGCAATTTTCGCGTACTTGTTGGCCAGATCTTGGGTTTTTTGTGGTTTGGTTCCCGTAGTAATGAAGTTCCACACCGAAACAGTCAATTAAACCTAGTTGCGATTAATATTTTAGTGGATAACGCCGGTTATGTCTCGGTTAGGTCTGGGATTTGCCCTCATCTGTCTCGTGCTTTCGTATTTTTCGCATACTTGTTGGCCAGATCCTGGGCTTTTTCTGGTTTGTATCACGTAGTAATGTGGTACCACAATGAAACAGTCAATAGAATCTGGTTCCGAATAGTATTTCAGAGGATAACGCAGGTTACGTCTGGGTTAGTTCAGGTATTTACAATCATCTGGCTCATACTTTCGCGTTTTTCGCATACTTGTTGGCCAGATCCTAGGTTTTTTCTGGTTTAGATCCCGTAGTAATGAAGTTCCACACCGAAACTGTCAATAAAACCTGGTTGCGATTAATATTTTAGAGGATAATGCCGGTTATGTCTCGGTTAGGTCTGGGATTTGCCCTCATCTGTCTTGTACCTTCGCATTTTTCGCGTACTTGTTGGCCAGATCCTGGCCTTTTTCTGGCTTGGACCACGTAGTAATGAGGTACCACACTGAAACATTCAATAAAACCTGGTTGCGATTATTAGTTTAGAGGATAACGCCGGTTATGTTTGGGTCAGGTCTGGTATTTGCCCTCATCTGGCTCGTACTTTCGCATTTTTCGCATACATGTTGGCCGACCCTGGCCTTTTTCTGGTTTGGATCACGTAGTGATGCGGTACCACACCGAAACAGTCAATTAAACCTGGTTCCGATTAATACTTTAGAGGATAACGCTGGTTATGTCTGGGTTAGTTCTGGTATTTGCAATCATCTGGCTCATACTTTCGCAATTTTCGCGTACTTGTTGGCCAGATCTTGGGTTTTTTGTGGTTTGGATCCCGTCGTAATGTGGTTCCACACCGAAGCAGTCAATTAAACCTGGTTGCGATGAATATTTTGGAGGATAACGCTGGTTATGTTTGGGTTAGTTCTGGTATTTGCAATCATCTGGCTCATACTTTCGCAATTTTCGCGTACTTGTTGTCCAGATCTTGGGTTTTTTGTGGTTTGGATCCCGTCGTAATGTGGTTCCACACCGAAACAGTCAATTATACCTGGTTGCGATTAATATTTTAGAGGATAACGCCGGTTATGTCTCGGTTAGGTCTGGGATTTGCCCTCATCTGTCTCGTGCTTTCGTATTTTTCGCATACTTGTTGGCCAGATCCTGGGCTTTTTCTGGTTTGTATCCGGTAGTAATGTGGTACCACAATGAAACAGTCAATAGAATCTGGTTCCGAATAGTATTTCAGAGGATAACGCAGGTTACGTCTGGGTTAGTTCAGGTATTTACAATCATCTGGCTCATACTTTCGCGTTTTTCGCATACTTGTTGGCCAGATCCTAGGTTTTTTCTGGTTTAGATCCCGTAGTAATGAAGTTCCACACCGAAACAGTCAATTATACCTGGTTGCGATTAATATTTTAGTGGATAACGCCGGTTATGTCTCGGTTAGGTCTGGGATTTGCCGTCATCTGGCTCGTATTTTCGCGTTTTTCGCATAATTGTTGGCCAGATCCTGGCCTTTTTCTGGCTTGGACCACGTAGTAATGTGGTAACACACTGAAACAGCCAATTAAACCTGGTTCCGATTAATATTTTAGAGGATAACGCTGGTTATGTCTGGGTTAGTTCTGGTATTTGCAATCATCTGGCTCATACTTTCGCAATTTTCTCGTACTTGTTGGCCAGATCTTGGGTTTTTTGTGGTTTGGATCCCGTAGTAATGAGGTTCCACACCGAAACAGTCAATTAAACCTTGTTGCGATTAATATTTTAGAGGATAACGCCGGTTATGTCTCGGTTAGGTCTGGGATTTGCCCTCATCTGGCTCGTACTTTCGCATTTTTCGCATACTTGTTGGTCAGATCCTGGCCTTTTTCTGGCTTGGACCACGTAGTAATGTGGTATCACACTGAAACAGTCAATTAACCCTGGTTGCGATTAATATTTTAGAGGATAACACCGGTTATGTCTCGGGTAGGTCTAAGATTTGCCGTCATCTGGCTCGTATTTCCGCATTTTTCGCATACTTGTTGGCCAGATCCTGGCTTTTTTCTGGCTTGGACCACGTAGCAATGTGGTATCACACTGAGACAATCAATAGAATCTGGTTCAGAACAGTGTTTTAGAGGATAACGCAGGTTACGTCTGGGTTAGTTCTGGTATTTGCAATCATCTGGCTCATACTTTCGCGTTTTCCGCATACTTGTTGGCCAGATCCTGGGTTTTTTCTGGTTTGGATCCCGTAGTAATGAAGTTCCACACCGAAACAGTCAATTAAACCTAGTTGCGATTAATATTTTAGAGGATAACGCCGGTCATGTCTCGGTTAGGTCTGGTATTTGCCCTCATTTGGCTCGTACCTTCGCATTTTTCGCTTACTTGTCGGCCAGATCCTGGCCTTTTTCTGGCTTGGACCACGTAGTAATGAGGTACCCCACTGAAACAGTCAATTAACCCTGGTTGCGATTAATATTTTAGAGGATAACGCCGGTTATGTCTCAGGTAGGTCTGGGATTTGCCGTCATCTGGCTCGTGCTTTCGTATTTTTCGCATACTTGTTGGCCAGATCCTGGGTTTTTTCTGGTTTGGATCCCGTAGTAATGAGTTTCCACACCGAAACAGTCAATTATACCTGGTTGCGATTAATATTTTAGAGGATAACGCCGGTTATGTCTCGGTTAGGTCTGGGATTTGCCCTCATCTGTCTCGTGCTTTCGTATTTTTCGCATACTTGTTGGCCAGATCCTGGGCTTTTTCTGGTTTGGATCACGTAGTAATCCGGTACCACACCGAAACGGTCAATAAAAGCTGGTTCCGAAAAGTATTTTGGAGGATAACGCAGGTTACGTCTGGGTTAGTTCTGGTATTTGCAATTATCTGGCTCATACTTTCGAGTTTTTCGCATACTTCTTGGCCAGATCCAGGGTTTTTTCTGGTTTGGATCCCGCATTAATGTGTTTCCACACCGAAACAGTCAATTAAACCTGGTTGCGATTAATATTTTAGAGGATAACGCCGTTTATGTCTGGGTTAGGTCAGGTATTTGCCTTCATCTGGCTCGTTCTTTCGCATTTTACGCATACTTGTTTGCCAGATCCCCGCCTTTTTCTGGTTTGGATCACGTAGTAATCCGGTACCACACCGAAACGGTCAACTACACCTGGTTGCGATTAATATTTTAGAGGATAACGCCGGTTATGTCTGTGTTAGGTCTGGGATTCGCCCTCATCTTGCTCGTGCTTTCGTATTTTTCGCATACTTGTTGGCCAGATCCTGGGTTTTTTCTGGTTTGGATCCCGTAGTAATGAGTTTCCACACCGAAACAGTCAATTATACCTGGTTGCGATTAATATTTTAGAGGATAACGCCGGTTATGTCTCAGGTAGGTCTGGGATTTGCCGTCATCTGGCTCGTGCTTTCGTATTTTTCGCATACTTGTTGGCCAGATCCTGGGTTTTTTCTGGTTTGGATCCCGTAGTAATGAGTTTCCACACCGAAACAGTCAATTATACCTGGTTGCGATTAATATTTTAGAGGATAACGCCGGTTATGTCTCGGTTAGGTCTGGGATTTGCCCTCATCTGTCTCGTGCTTTCGTATTTTTCGCATACTTGTTGGCCAGATCCTGGGCTTTTTCTGGTTTGTATCACGTAGTAATGTGGTACCACACTGAAACAGTCAATAGAATCTGGTTCCGAATAGTATTTCAGAGGATAACGCAGGTTACGTCTGGGTTAGTTCAGGTATTTACAATCATCTGGCTCATACTTTCGCGTTTTTCGCATACTTGTTGGCCAGATCCTAGGTTTTTTCTGGTTTAGATCCCGTAGTAATGAAGTTCCACACCGAAACTGTCAATTAAACCTGGTTGCGATTAATATTTTAGAGGATAACGCCGGTTATGTCTCGGTTAGGTCTGGGATTTGCCCCCATCTGTCTTGTACCTTCGCATTTTTCGCGTACTTGTTGGCCAGATCCTGGCCTTTTTCTGGCTTGGACCACGTAGTAATGAGGTACCACACTGAAACATTCAATTAAACCTGGTTGCGATTATTAGTTTAGAGGATAACGCCGGTTATGTTTGGGTCAGGTCTGGTATTTGCCCTCATCTGGCTCGTACTTTCGCATTTTTCGCATACATGTTGGCCGACCCTGGCCTTTTTCTGGTTTGTATCACGTAGTGATGCGGTACCACACCGAAACAGTCAATTAAACCTGGTTCCGATTAATATTTTAGAGGATAACGCCGGTTATGTCTCAGGTAGGTCTGGGATTTGCCGTCATCTGGCTCTTATTTTCGCATTTTTCGCATACTTGTTGGGAAGATCCTGGTCTTTTTTTTGGTTTGGATCACGTAGTAATGTGGTACCACACTGAATCAGTCAATAAAAGCTGGTTCCGAAAAGTATTTTGGAGGATAACGCAGGTTACGTCTGGGTTAGTTCTGGAATTTGCAATCATCTGGCTCATGCTTTCGCAATTTTCGCGTACTTGTTGGCCAGATCTTGGGTTTTTTGTGGTTTGGATCCCGTCGTAATATGGTTCCACACCGAAACAGTCAATTATACCTGGTTGCGATTAATATTTTAGAGGATAACGCCGGTTATGTCTCGGTTAGGTCTGGGATGTGCCCTCATCTGTCTCGTGCTTTCGTATTTTTCGCATACTTGTTGGCCAGATCCTGGGCTTTTTCTGGTTTGTATCACGTAGTAATGTGGTACCACACTGAAACAGTCAATAGAATCTGGTTCCGAATAGTATTTCAGAGGATAACGCAGGTTACGTCTGGGTTAGTTCAGGTATTTACAATCATCTGGCTCATACTTTCGCGTTTTTCGCATACTTGTTGGCCAGATCCTAGGTTTTTTCTGGTTTAGATCCCGTAGTAATGAAGTTCCACACCGAAACAGTCAATTATACCTGGTTGCGATTAATATTTTAGTGGATAACGCCGGTTATGTCTCGGTTAGGTCTGGGATTTGCCGTCATCTGGCTCGTATTTTCGCGTTTTTCGCATAATTGTTGGCCAGATCCTGGCCTTTTTCTGGCTTGGACCACGTAGTAATGTGGTAACACACTGAAACAGCCAATTAAACCTGGTTCCGATTAATATTTTAGAGGATAACGCTGGTTATGTCTGGGTTAGTTCTGGTATTTGCAATCATCTGGCTCATACTTTCGCAATTTTCTCGTACTTGTTGGCCAGATCTTGGGTTTTTTGTGGTTTGGATCCCGTAGTAATGAGGTTCCACACCGAAACAGTCAATTAAACCTTGTTGCGATTAATATTTTAGAGGATAACGCCGGTTATGTCTCGGTTAGGTCTGGGATTTGCCCTCATCTGGCTCGTACTTTCGCATTTTTCGCATACTTGTTGGTCAGATCCTGGCCTTTTTCTGGCTTGGACCACGTAGTAATGTGGTATCACACTGAAACAGTCAATTAACCCTGGTTGCGATTAATATTTTAGAGGATAACGCCGGTTATGTCTCGGGTAGGTCTAAGATTTGCCGTCATCTGGCTCGTATTTTCGCATTTTTCGCATACTTGTTGGCCAGATCCTGGCTTTTTTCTGGCTTGGACCACGTAGCAATGTGGTATCACACTGAGACAGTCAATAGAATCTGGTTCAGAACAGTGTTTTAGAGGATAACGCAGGTTACGTCTGGGTTAGTTCTGGTATTTGCAATCATCTGGCTCATACTTTCGCGTTTTCCGCATACTTGTTGGCCAGATCCTGGGTTTTTTCTGGTTTGGATCCCGTAGTAATGAAGTTCCACACCGAAACAGTCAATTAAACCTAGTTGCGATTAATATTTTAGAGGATAACGCCGGTCATGTCTCGGTTAGGTCTGGTATTTGCCCTCATTTGGCTCGTACCTTCGCATTTTTCGCTTACTTGTCGGCCAGATCCTGGCCTTTTTCTGGCTTGGACCACGTAGTAATGAGGTACCCCACTGAAACAGTCAATTAACCCTGGTTGCGATTAATATTTTAGGGGATAACGCCGGTTATGTCTCAGGTAGGTCTGGGATTTGCCGTCATCTTGCTCGTGCTTTCGTATTTTTCGCATACTTGTTGGCCAGATCCTGGGTTTTTTCTGGTTTGGCTCCCGTAGTAATGAGTTTCCACACCGAAACAGTCAATTATACCTGGTTGCGATTAATATTTTAGAGGATAACGCCGGTTATGTCTCGGTTAGGTCTGGGATTTGCCCTCATCTGTCTCGTGCTTTCGTATTTTTCGCATACTTATTGGCCAGATCCTGGGCTTTTTCTGGTTTGGATCACGTAGTAATCCGGTACCACACCGAAACGGTCAATAAAAGCTGGTTCCGAAAAGTATTTTGGAGGATAACGCAGGTTACGTCTGGGTTAGTTCTGGTATTTGCAATTATCTGGCTCATACTTTCGAGTTTTTCGCATACTTCTTGGCCAGATCCAGGGTTTTTTCTGGTTTGGATCCCGCATTAATGTGTTTCCACACCGAAACAGTCAATTAAACCTGGTTGCGATTAATATTTTAGAGGATAACGCCGTTTATGTCTGGGTTAGGTCAGGTATTTGCCTTCATCTGGCTCGTTCTTTCGCATTTTACGCATACTTGTTTGCCAGATCCCCGCCTTTTTCTGGTTTGGATCACGTAGTAATCCGGTACCACACCGAAACGGTCAACTACACCTGGTTGCGATTAATATTTTAGAGGATAACGCCGGTTATGTCTGTGTTAGGTCTGGGATTCGCCCTCATCTTGCTCGTGCTTTCGTATTTTTCGCATACTTGTTGGCCAGATCCTGGGTTTTTTCTGGTTTGGATCCCGTAGTAATGAGTTTCCACACCGAAACAGTCAATTATACCTGGTTGCGATTAATATTTTAGAGGATAACGCCGGTTATGTCTCAGGTAGGTCTGGGATTTGCCGTCATCTGGCTCGTGCTTTCGTATTTTTCGCATACTTGTTGGCCAGATCCTGGGTTTTTTCTGGTTTGGATCCCGTAGTAATGAGTTTCCACACCGAAACAGTCAATTATACCTGGTTGCGATTAATATTTTAGAGGATAACGCCGGTTATGTCTCGGTTAGGTCTGGGATTTGCCCTCATCTGTCTCGTGCTTTCGTATTTTTCGCATACTTGTTGGCCAGATCCTGGGCTTTTTCTGGTTTGTATCACGTAGTAATGTGGTACCACACTGAAACAGTCAATAGAATCTGGTTCCGAATAGTATTTCAGAGGATAACGCAGGTTACGTCTGGGTTAGTTCAGGTATTTACAATCATCTGGCTCATACTTTCGCGTTTTTCGCATACTTGTTGGCCAGATCCTAGGTTTTTTCTGGTTTAGATCCCGTAGTAATGAAGTTCCACACCGAAACTGTCAATTAAACCTGGTTGCGATTAATATTTTAGAGGATAACGCCGGTTATGTCTCGGTTAGGTCTGGGATTTGCCCCCATCTGTCTTGTACCTTCGCATTTTTCGCGTACTTGTTGGCCAGATCCTGGCCTTTTTCTGGCTTGGACCACGTAGTAATGAGGTACCACACTGAAACATTCAATTAAACCTGGTTGCGATTATTAGTTTAGAGGATAACGCCGGTTATGTTTGGGTCAGGTCTGGTATTTGCCCTCATCTGGCTCGTACTTTCGCATTTTTCGCATACATGTTGGCCGACCCTGGCCTTTTTCTGGTTTGTATCACGTAGTGATGCGGTACCACACCGAAACAGTCAATTAAACCTGGTTCCGATTAATATTTTAGAGGATAACGCCGGTTATGTCTCAGGTAGGTCTGGGATTTGCCGTCATCTGGCTCTTATTTTCGCATTTTTCGCATACTTGTTGGGAAGATCCTGGTCTTTTTTTTGGTTTGGATCACGTAGTAATGTGGTACCACACTGAATCAGTCAATAAAAGCTGGTTCCGAAAAGTATTTTGGAGGATAACGCAGGTTACGTCTGGGTTAGTTCTGGAATTTGCAATCATCTGGCTCATGCTTTCGCAATTTTCGCGTACTTGTTGGCCAGATCTTGGGTTTTTTGTGGTTTGGATCCCGTCGTAATATGGTTCCACACCGAAACAGTCAATTATACCTGGTTGCGATTAATATTTTAGAGGATAACGCCGGTTATGTCTCGGTTAGGTCTGGGATGTGCCCTCATCTGTCTCGTGCTTTCGTATTTTTCGCATACTTGTTGGCCAGATCCTGGGCTTTTTCTGGTTTGTATCACGTAGTAATGTGGTACCACACTGAAACAGTCAATAGAATCTGGTTCCGAATAGTATTTCAGAGGATAACGCAGGTTACGTCTGGGTTAGTTCAGGTATTTACAATCATCTGGCTCATACTTTCGCGTTTTTCGCATACTTGTTGGCCAGATCCTAGGTTTTTTCTGGTTTAGATCCCGTAGTAATGAAGTTCCACACCGAAACAGTCAATTATACCTGGTTGCGATTAATATTTTAGTGGATAACGCCGGTTATGTCTCGGTTAGGTCTGGGATTTGCCGTCATCTGGCTCGTATTTTCGCGTTTTTCGCATAATTGTTGGCCAGATCCTGGCCTTTTTCTGGCTTGGACCACGTAGTAATGTGGTAACACACTGAAACAGCCAATTAAACCTGGTTCCGATTAATATTTTAGAGGATAACGCTGGTTATGTCTGGGTTAGTTCTGGTATTTGCAATCATCTGGCTCATACTTTCGCAATTTTCTCGTACTTGTTGGCCAGATCTTGGGTTTTTTGTGGTTTGGATCCCGTAGTAATGAGGTTCCACACCGAAACAGTCAATTAAACCTTGTTGCGATTAATATTTTAGAGGATAACGCCGGTTATGTCTCGGTTAGGTCTGGGATTTGCCCTCATCTGGCTCGTACTTTCGCATTTTTCGCATACTTGTTGGTCAGATCCTGGCCTTTTTCTGGCTTGGACCACGTAGTAATGTGGTATCACACTGAAACAGTCAATTAACCCTGGTTGCGATTAATATTTTAGAGGATAACGCCGGTTATGTCTCGGGTAGGTCTAAGATTTGCCGTCATCTGGCTCGTATTTTCGCATTTTTCGCATACTTGTTGGCCAGATCCTGGCTTTTTTCTGGCTTGGACCACGTAGCAATGTGGTATCACACTGAGACAGTCAATAGAATCTGGTTCAGAACAGTGTTTTAGAGGATAACGCAGGTTACGTCTGGGTTAGTTCTGGTATTTGCAATCATCTGGCTCATACTTTCGCGTTTTCCGCATACTTGTTGGCCAGATCCTGGGTTTTTTCTGGTTTGGATCCCGTAGTAATGAAGTTCCACACCGAAACAGTCAATTAAACCTAGTTGCGATTAATATTTTAGAGGATAACGCCGGTCATGTCTCGGTTAGGTCTGGTATTTGCCCTCATTTGGCTCGTACCTTCGCATTTTTCGCTTACTTGTCGGCCAGATCCTGGCCTTTTTCTGGCTTGGACCACGTAGTAATGAGGTACCCCACTGAAACAGTCAATTAACCCTGGTTGCGATTAATATTTTAGGGGATAACGCCGGTTATGTCTCAGGTAGGTCTGGGATTTGCCGTCATCTTGCTCGTGCTTTCGTATTTTTCGCATACTTGTTGGCCAGATCCTGGGTTTTTTCTGGTTTGGCTCCCGTAGTAATGAGTTTCCACACCGAAACAGTCAATTATACCTGGTTGCGATTAATATTTTAGAGGATAACGCCGGTTATGTCTCGGTTAGGTCTGGGATTTGCCCTCATCTGTCTCGTGCTTTCGTATTTTTCGCATACTTATTGGCCAGATCCTGGGCTTTTTCTGGTTTGGATCACGTAGTAATCCGGTACCACACCGAAACGGTCAATAAAAGCTGGTTCCGAAAAGTATTTTGGAGGATAACGCAGGTTACGTCTGGGTTAGTTCTGGTATTTGCAATTATCTGGCTCATACTTTCGAGTTTTTCGCATACTTCTTGGCCAGATCCAGGGTTTTTTCTGGTTTGGATCCCGCATTAATGTGTTTCCACACCGAAACAGTCAATTAAACCTGGTTGCGATTAATATTTTAGAGGATAACGCCGTTTATGTCTGGGTTAGGTCAGGTATTTGCCTTCATCTGGCTCGTTCTTTCGCATTTTACGCATACTTGTTTGCCAGATCCCCGCCTTTTTCTGGTTTGGATCACGTAGTAATCCGGTACCACACCGAAACGGTCAACTACACCTGGTTGCGATTAATATTTTAGAGGATAACGCCGGTTATGTCTGTGTTAGGTCTGGGATTCGCCCTCATCTTGCTCGTGCTTTCGTATTTTTCGCATACTTGTTGGCCAGATCCTGGGTTTTTTCTGGTTTGGATCCCGTAGTAATGAGTTTCCACACCGAAACAGTCAATTATACCTGGTTGCGATTAATATTTTAGAGGATAACGCCGGTTATGTCTCAGGTAGGTCTGGGATTTGCCGTCATCTGGCTCGTGCTTTCGTATTTTTCGCATACTTGTTGGCCAGATCCTGGGTTTTTTCTGGTTTGGATCCCGTAGTAATGAGTTTCCACACCGAAACAGTCAATTATACCTGGTTGCGATTAATATTTTAGAGGATAACGCCGGTTATGTCTCGGTTAGGTCTGGGATTTGCCCTCATCTGTCTCGTGCTTTCGTATTTTTCGCATACTTGTTGGCCAGATCCTGGGCTTTTTCTGGTTTGTATCACGTAGTAATGTGGTACCACACTGAAACAGTCAATAGAATCTGGTTCCGAATAGTATTTCAGAGGATAACGCAGGTTACGTCTGGGTTAGTTCAGGTATTTACAATCATCTGGCTCATACTTTCGCGTTTTTCGCATACTTGTTGGCCAGATCCTAGGTTTTTTCTGGTTTAGATCCCGTAGTAATGAAGTTCCACACCGAAACTGTCAATTAAACCTGGTTGCGATTAATATTTTAGAGGATAACGCCGGTTATGTCTCGGTTAGGTCTGGGATTTGCCCCCATCTGTCTTGTACCTTCGCATTTTTCGCGTACTTGTTGGCCAGATCCTGGCCTTTTTCTGGCTTGGACCACGTAGTAATGAGGTACCACACTGAAACATTCAATTAAACCTGGTTGCGATTATTAGTTTAGAGGATAACGCCGGTTATGTTTGGGTCAGGTCTGGTATTTGCCCTCATCTGGCTCGTACTTTCGCATTTTTCGCATACATGTTGGCCGACCCTGGCCTTTTTCTGGTTTGTATCACGTAGTGATGCGGTACCACACCGAAACAGTCAATTAAACCTGGTTCCGATTAATATTTTAGAGGATAACGCCGGTTATGTCTCAGGTAGGTCTGGGATTTGCCGTCATCTGGCTCTTATTTTCGCATTTTTCGCATACTTGTTGGGAAGATCCTGGTCTTTTTTTTGGTTTGGATCACGTAGTAATGTGGTACCACACTGAATCAGTCAATAAAAGCTGGTTCCGAAAAGTATTTTGGAGGATAACGCAGGTTACGTCTGGGTTAGTTCTGGAATTTGCAATCATCTGGCTCATGCTTTCGCAATTTTCGCGTACTTGTTGGCCAGATCTTGGGTTTTTTGTGGTTTGGATCCCGTCGTAATATGGTTCCACACCGAAACAGTCAATTATACCTGGTTGCGATTAATATTTTAGAGGATAACGCCGGTTATGTCTCGGTTAGGTCTGGGATGTGCCCTCATCTGTCTCGTGCTTTCGTATTTTTCGCATACTTGTTGGCCAGATCCTGGGCTTTTTCTGGTTTGTATCACGTAGTAATGTGGTACCACACTGAAACAGTCAATAGAATCTGGTTCCGAATAGTATTTCAGAGGATAACGCAGGTTACGTCTGGGTTAGTTCAGGTATTTACAATCATCTGGCTCATACTTTCGCGTTTTTCGCATACTTGTTGGCCAGATCCTAGGTTTTTTCTGGTTTAGATCCCGTAGTAATGAAGTTCCACACCGAAACAGTCAATTATACCTGGTTGCGATTAATATTTTAGTGGATAACGCCGGTTATGTCTCGGTTAGGTCTGGGATTTGCCGTCATCTGGCTCGTATTTTCGCGTTTTTCGCATAATTGTTGGCCAGATCCTGGCCTTTTTCTGGCTTGGACCACGTAGTAATGTGGTAACACACTGAAACAGCCAATTAAACCTGGTTCCGATTAATATTTTAGAGGATAACGCTGGTTATGTCTGGGTTAGTTCTGGTATTTGCAATCATCTGGCTCATACTTTCGCAATTTTCTCGTACTTGTTGGCCAGATCTTGGGTTTTTTGTGGTTTGGATCCCGTAGTAATGAGGTTCCACACCGAAACAGTCAATTAAACCTTGTTGCGATTAATATTTTAGAGGATAACGCCGGTTATGTCTCGGTTAGGTCTGGGATTTGCCCTCATCTGGCTCGTACTTTCGCATTTTTCGCATACTTGTTGGTCAGATCCTGGCCTTTTTCTGGCTTGGACCACGTAGTAATGTGGTATCACACTGAAACAGTCAATTAACCCTGGTTGCGATTAATATTTTAGAGGATAACGCCGGTTATGTCTCGGGTAGGTCTAAGATTTGCCGTCATCTGGCTCGTATTTTCGCATTTTTCGCATACTTGTTGGCCAGATCCTGGCTTTTTTCTGGCTTGGACCACGTAGCAATGTGGTATCACACTGAGACAGTCAATAGAATCTGGTTCAGAACAGTGTTTTAGAGGATAACGCAGGTTACGTCTGGGTTAGTTCTGGTATTTGCAATCATCTGGCTCATACTTTCGCGTTTTCCGCATACTTGTTGGCCAGATCCTGGGTTTTTTCTGGTTTGGATCCCGTAGTAATGAAGTTCCACACCGAAACAGTCAATTAAACCTAGTTGCGATTAATATTTTAGAGGATAACGCCGGTCATGTCTCGGTTAGGTCTGGTATTTGCCCTCATTTGGCTCGTACCTTCGCATTTTTCGCTTACTTGTCGGCCAGATCCTGGCCTTTTTCTGGCTTGGACCACGTAGTAATGAGGTACCCCACTGAAACAGTCAATTAACCCTGGTTGCGATTAATATTTTAGGGGATAACGCCGGTTATGTCTCAGGTAGGTCTGGGATTTGCCGTCATCTTGCTCGTGCTTTCGTATTTTTCGCATACTTGTTGGCCAGATCCTGGGTTTTTTCTGGTTTGGCTCCCGTAGTAATGAGTTTCCACACCGAAACAGTCAATTATACCTGGTTGCGATTAATATTTTAGAGGATAACGCCGGTTATGTCTCGGTTAGGTCTGGGATTTGCCCTCATCTGTCTCGTGCTTTCGTATTTTTCGCATACTTATTGGCCAGATCCTGGGCTTTTTCTGGTTTGTATCACGTAGTAATGTGATACCACACTGAAACAGTTAATAGAATCTGGTTCCGAATAGTATTTCAGAGGATAACGCAGGTTACGTCTGGGTTAGTTCAGGTATTTACAATCATCTGGCTCATACTTTCGCGTTTTTCGCATACTTGTTGGCCAGATCCTAGGTTTTTTCTGGTTTAGATCCCGTAGTAATGAAGTTCCACACCGAAACTGTCAATTAAACCTGGTTGCGATTAATATTTTAGAGGATAACGCCGGTTATGTCTCGGTTAGGTCTGGGATTTGCCCTCATCTGTCTTGTACCTTCGCATTTTTCGCGTACTTGTTGGCCAGATCCTGGCCTTTTTCTGGCTTGGACCACGTAGTAATAAGGTACCACACTGAAACATTCAATTAAACCTGGTTCCGATTCATATTATAGAGGATAACGCCGGTTATGTCTTGGTTAGGTCTGGTATTTGCCCTCATCTTGCTCGTGCTTTCGTATTTTTCGCATACTTGTTGGCCAAATCATCGCCTTTTTCTGGTTTGGCTCACGTAATAATGCGGTACCACACCGAAATTGTAAACTACACCTGGTTGCGATTAATATTTTAGATGATAACGCCGGTTATGTCTCGGTTAGGTCTGGGATTTGCCCTCATCTGTCTCGTACCTTCGCATTTTTCGCCTACTTGTTGGCAAGATCCTCAGCTTTTTCTGGTTGGGATCACGTAGTAATGCGGTACCACACCGAAGCAGTCAATTAAACCTGGTTGCGATTATTAGTTTAGAGGATAACGCCGGTTATGTTTGGGTCAGGTCTGGTATTTGCCCTCATCTGGCTCGTACTTTCGCATTTTTCGCATACATGTTGGCCGACCCTGGCCTTTTTCTGGTTTGGATCACGTAGTGATGCGGTACCACACCGAAACAGTCAATTAAACCTGGTTCCGATTAATACTTTAGAGGATAACGCTGGTTATGTCTGGGTTAGTTCTGGTATTTGCAATCATCTGGCTCATACTTTCGCAATTTTCGCGTACTTGTTGGCCAGATCTTGGGTTTTTTGTGGTTTGGATCCCGTCGTAATGTGGTTCCACACCGAAGCAGTCAATTAAACCTGGTTGCGATGAATATTTTGGAGGATAACGCTGGTTATGTTTGGGTTAGTTCTGGTACTTGCAATCATCTGGCTCATACTTTCGCAATTTTCGCGTACTTGTTGGCCAGATCTTGGGTTTTTTGTGGTTTGGATCCCGTCGTAATGTGGTTCCACTCCGAAGCAGTCAATTAAACCTGGTTGCGATGAATATTTTAGAGGATAACGCTGGTTATGTCTGGGTTAGTTCTGGTATTTGCAATCATCTGGCTCATACTTTCGCAATTTTCGCGTACTTGTTGGCCAGGTCTTGGGTTTTTTGTGGTTTGGATCCCGTCGTAATGTGGTTCCACACCGAAGTAGTCAATTAAACCTGGTTGCGATGAATATTTTGGAGGATAACGCTGGTTATGTTTGGGTTAGTTCTGGTATTTGCAATCATCTGGCTCGTACTTTCGTATTTTTCGCATACTTGTTGGCAAGATCCTGGGCTTTCTTTGGTTTGGATCACGTAGTAATGTGGTTCCACACCGAAGCAGTCAATTAAACCTGGTTGCGATGAATATTTTGGAGCATAACGCTGGTTATGTTTGGGTTAGTCCTGGTATTTGCATTCATCTGGCTCGTACTTTCGCAATTTTCGCGTACTTGTTGGCCAGATCTTGGGTTTTTTGTGGTTTGGATCCCGTCGTAATGTGGTTCCACACCGAAGCAGTCAATTAAACCTGGTTGCGATGAATATTTTGGAGGATAACGCTGGTTATGTCTGGGTTAGTTCTGGTATTTGCAATCATCTGGCTCATACTTTCGCAATTTTCGCGTACTTGTTGGCCAGATCTTGGGTTTTTTGTGGTTTGGATCCCGTCGTAATGTGGTTCCACACCGAAGCAGTCAATTAAACCTGGTTGCGATGAATATTTTAGAGGATAACGCTGGTTATGTCTGGGTTAGTTCTGGTATTTGCAATCATCTGGCTCATACTTTCGCAATTTTCGCGTACTTGTTGGCCAGATCTTGGGTTTTTTGTGGTTTGGATCCCGTCGTAATGTGGTTCCACACCGAAGTAGTCAATTAAACCTGGTTGCGATGAATATTTTGGAGGATAGCGCTGGTTATGTTTGGGTTAGTTCTGGTATTTGCAATCATCTGGCTCGTACTTTCGTATTTTTCGCATACTTGTTGGCATGATCCTGGGCTTTCTTTGGTTTGGATCACGTAGTAATGTGGTTCCACACCGAAGCAGTCAATTAAACCTGGTTGCGATGAATATTTTGGAGGATAACGCTGGTTATGTTTGGGTTAGTCCTGGTATTTGCAATCATCTGGCTCGTACTTTCGCAATTTTCGCGCCCTTATTGGCAAGATTCTGGGCTTTTTTTGGTTTGCATCACGTAGTAATGTGGTACCACACTGAAACAGTCAATAAAAGCTTGTTCCTAATAGTATTTTAGAGGATAACGCAGGTTACGCCTGGGTTAGTTCTGGTATTTGCCCTCATCTGGCTCGTAACTTCGCATTTTTCGCTTACTTGTTGGCCAGATCCTGGCCTTTTTCTGGTTTGGACCACGTAGTAATGAGATACGACACTGAAACAGTCAATTAAACCTGGTTGTGATGAATATTACGGAGGATAACGCTGGTTATATCTCGGTTAGGTCTGGGATTTGCCCTCATCTGGCTCGTACTTTCGCGTTTTTCGCATACTAGTTGGCCAGATCCTGGGTTTTTTCTGGTTTGGATCCCGTAGTAATGAGTTTCCACACCGAAACAGTCAATTAAACCTGGTTGCGATTAATATTTTAGAGGATAACGCCGGTTATGTCTGTGTTAGGTCTGGGATTTGCCCTCATCTTGCTCGTGCTTTCGTATTTTTCGCATACTTGTTGGCCAGATCCTGGGCTTTTTCTGGTTTTGATCCCGTCGTAATGTGGTTCCACACCGTAGCAGTCAATTAATCCTGGTTCCCATGAATATTTTGGAGGATAACGCTGGTTATGTTTGGGTTAGTTCTGGTATTTGCAATCATCTGGCTCGTACTTTCGCATTTTTCGCATACTTGTTGGCAAGATCCTGGGTTTTTTCTGGTTTGGATCCCGTTGTAATGAGGTTCCACACCGAAACAGTCAATTAAACCTGGTTGCGATTAATATTTTAGCGGATAACGCCGGTTATGTCTCGGTTAGGTCTGGGATTTGCCCTCATCTGGCTCGTATTCGCATTTCTCGCATACATGTTGGCCAGATCCTGGCCTTCTTCTGGCTTGGACCACGTAGTAATGTGGTATCACACTGAAACAGTGAATTATACCTGGATCGGACAAAATATTTTAGAGGATAACGCAGGTTATGTTTGGGTTAGTTCTGGTATTTGCAATCATCTGGCTCGTGCTTTCGTATTTTTCGCATACTTCTTGGCAAGATCCTGGGCTTTTTTTGGTTTGGATCACGTAGTAATGTAGTACCACACTGAAACAGTCAATAATAGCTGGTTCCGAATAGTATTTTAGAGGATAACGCTGGTTACGACTGGGTTAGTTCTGGTATTTGCAATCATCTGGCTCATACTTTCGCGTTTTTCGCATACTTGTTGGCCAGATCCTGGGTTTTCTCCGGTTTGGATCCCGTAGTAATGAGGTTCCACACCGAAACAGCCAATTAAACCTGGTTGCGATTAATATTTTAGAGGATAACGCCGGTTATGTCTCGGGTAGGTCTGGGATTTGCCGTCATCTGGCTCGTATTCGCATTTCTCGCATACATGTTGGCCAGATCCTGGCCTTCTTCTGGCTTGGACCACGTAGTAATGTGGTATCACACTGAAACAGTGAATTATACCTGGATTGGATTAATATTTTAGAGGATAACGCAGGTTACGTCTGGGTTAGTTCTGGTATTTGCAATTATCTGGCTCATACTTTCGCGATTTCGCATACTTGTTGGCCAGATCCTGGGCTTCTTCTGGTTTGGATCACGTAGTAATGTGGTACCACACTGAAACAGTCAATAAAAGCTGGTTCCGAATAGTATTTTAGAGGATACCGCTGGTTACGTCTGTGTTAGTTCTGGTATTTGCAATCATCTGGCTCATACTTTCGCGTTTTTCGCATACTTGTTGGCCAGATCCTGGGTTTTTTCTGGTTTGGGTCCCATAGTAATGAGTTTCCACACGAAACAGTCAATCAAACCTGCTTGCGATTAATATTTTAGAGGATAACGCCGGTTATGTCTGTGTTAGGTCTGGGGTTTGCCCTCATCTTGCTCGTACTTTCGCGTTTTTCGCATACTAGTTGGCCAGATCCTGGGTTTTTTCTGGTTTGGATCCCGTAGTAATGAGTTTCCACACCGAAACAGTCAATTAAACCTGGTTGCGATTAATATTTTAGAGGATAACGCCGGTTATGTCTGTGTTAGGTCTGGGATTTGCCCTCATCTTGCTCGTGCTTTCGTATTTTTCGCATACTTGTTGGCCAGATCCTGGGCTTTTTCTGGTTTGGATCCCGTCGTAATGTGGTTCCACACCGTAGCAGTCAATTAATCCTGGTTGCCATGAATATTTTGGAGGATAACGCTTGTTATGTTTGGGTTAGTTCTGGTATTTGCAATCATCTGGCTCGTACTTTCGCATTTTTCGCATACTTGTTGGCCAGATCCTGGGTTTTTTCTGGTTTGGATCCCGTTGTAATGAGGTTCCACACCGAAACAGTCAATTAAACCTGGTTGCGATTAATATTTTAGAGGATAACGCCGGTTATGTCTCGGTTAGGTCTGGGATTTGCCCTCATCTGTCTCGTGCTTTCGTATTTTTCGCATACTTCTTGGCAAGATCCTGGGCTTTTTTTGGTTTGGATCACGTAGTAATGTAGTACCACACTGAAACAGTCAATAATAGCTGGTTCCGAATAGTATTTTAGAGGATAACGCTGGTTACGACTGGGTCAGTTCTGGTATTTGCAATCATCTGGCTCATACTTTCGCGTTTTTCGCATACTTGTTGGCCAGATCCTGGGTTTTCTCCGGTTTGGATCCCGTAGTAATGAGGTTCCACACCGAAACAGTCAATTAAACCTGGTTGCGATTAATATTTTAGAGGATAACGCCGGTTATGTCTCGGGTAGGTCTGGGATTTGCCCTCATCTGTCTCGTGCTTTCGTATTTTTCGCATACTTCTTGGCAAGATCCTGGGCTTTTTTTGGTTTGGATCACGTAGTAATGTAGTACCACACTGAAACAGTCAATAATAGCTGGTTCCGAATAGTATTTTAGAGGATAACGCTGGTTACGACTGGGTCAGTTCTGGTATTTGCAATCATCTGGCTCATACTTTCGCGTTTTTCGCATACTTGTTGGCCAGATCCTGGGTTTTCTCCGGTTTGGATCCCGTAGTAATGAGGTTCCACACCGAAACAGTCAATTAAACCTGGTTGCGATTAATATTTTAGAGGATAACGCCGGTTATGTCTCGGGTAGGTCTGGGATTTGCCGTCATCTGGCTCGTATTCGCATTTCTCGCATACATGTTGGCCAGATCCTGGCCTTCTTCTGGCTTGGACCACGTAGTAATGTGGTATCACACTGAAACAGTGAATTATACCTGGATCGGATTAATATTTTAGAGGATAACGCAGGTTACGTCTGGGTTAGTTCTGGTATTTGCAATTATCTGGCTCATACTTTCGCGATTTCGCATACTTGTTGGCCAGATCCTGGGCTTCTTCTGGTTTGGATCACGTAGTAATGTGGTACCACACTGAAACAGTCAATAAAAGCTGGTTCCGAATAGTATTTTAGAAGATAACGCTGGTTACGTCTGTGTTAGTTCTGGTATTTGCAATCATCTGGCTCATACTTTCGCGTTTTTCGCATACTTGTTGGCCAGATCCTGGGTTTTTTCTGGTTTGGGTCCCATAGTAATGAGTTTCCACACGAAACAGTCAATTAAACCTGCTTGCGATTAATATTTTAGAGGATAACGCTGGTAATGTCTCGGTTAGGTCTGGGATTTGCCCACATCTGGCTCGTACTTTCGCATTTCTCGCATACTTGTTGGCCAGATCCTGGGCTTTTTCCGGTTTGGATCACGTAGTAATGTGGTACCACACTGAAACTGTCAATAAAAGCTGGTTCCGAATAGTATTTTAGAGGATAACGCTGGTTGCGTCTGTGTTAGTTCTGGTATTTGAAATCATCTGGCTCATACTTTCGTATTTTTCGCATACTTGTTGGCCAGATCCTGGGCTTTTTCTGGTTTGGATCACGTAGTAATGTGGTATCACACTGAAACAGTCAATAGAAGCTGGTTCCGATTAGTATTTTAGGGGATAACGCCGGTTATGTCTCGGTTAGGTCTGGGATTTGCCCTCATCTGGCTAGCGCCCTCGCATTTTTCGCTTACTTGTTGGCCAGATCCTGGCTTTTTTCTGGCTTGGACCACGTAGTAATGAGGTACCACACTGAAACAGTCAATTAAACCTGGCTCCGATTAATATTTTAGAGGATAACGCCGGCTATGTCTCGGGTAGGTCTGGAATTTGCCCTCATCTGGCTCGTACTTTCGCATTTTTCGCATACTTGTTGGCCAGATCTTGGGTTTTTTGTGGTTTGGATCCCGTCGTAATGTGGTTCCACATCGTAGCAGTCAATTAATCCTGGTTGCCATGAATATTTGGAGGATAACGCTGGTTATGTTTGGGTTAGTTCTGGTATTTGCAATCATCTGGCTCGTATTTTCGCATTTTTCGCATACTCGTTGGCAAGATCCTGGGTTTTTTCTGGTTTGGATCCCGTAGTAATGAGGTTAAACACCGAAACAGTCAATTAAACCTGGTTGCGATTAATATTTTAGAGGATAACGCCGGTTATGTCTGGGTTAGGTCAGGGATTTGCCCTCATCTGTCTCGTGCTTTCGTATTTTTCGCATACTTGATGGCCAGATCCTGGGCTTTTTGTGGTTTGTATCACGTAGTAATCTGGTACCACACTAAAACAGTCAATAGAATCTGGTTCCGAATAGTATTTTAGAGGATAACGCAGGTTACGTCTGGGTTAGTTCTGGTATTTGCAATCATCTGGCTCATACTTTCGCGTTTTTCGCATACTTGTTGGCCAGATCCTGGGTGTTTTCTGGTTTGGATCCCGTAGTAATGAGGTTCCACACCGAAACAGTCAATTAAACCTGGTTGCGATACATATTTTAGAAGTTAACGCCGGTTATGTCTCGGTTAGGTCTGGGATTTGCCCTGATCTGTCTCGTGCTTTCGTATTTTTCGCATACTTGTTGGCCAAATCATCGCCTTTTTCTGGTTTGGTTCACGTAGTAATGAGGTTCCACACCGAAACAGTCAATTAAACCTGGTTGCGATTCATACTGTAGAGGATAACGCCGGTTATGTCTCGGTTAGGTCTGGGATTTGCCCTGATCTGTCTCGTGCTTTCGTATTTTTCGCATACTTGTTGGCCAAATCATCGCATTTTTCTGGTTTGGCTCACGTAGTAATGCGGTACCACACCGAAATTGTCAATTAAACCTGGTTCCGATTAATATTTTAGAGGATAACGTCGGTTATGTCTTGGTTAGGTCTGGTATTTGCCCTCATCTGGCTCGTACCTTCGCAATTTTCGCTTACTTGTTGGCCAGGTCCTGGGCTTTTTCTGGTTTGTATCACGTAGTAATGTGGTACCACACTAAAACAGTCAATAGAATCTGGTTCCGAATAGTATTTTAGAGGATAACGCAGGTTACGTCTGGGTTAGTTCAGGTATTTACAATCATCAGGCTCATACTTTCGCGTTTTTCGCATACTTGTGTGCCAGATCCTAGGTTTTTTCTGGTTTGGATCCCGTAGTAATGGAGTTCCACACCGAACCAGTCAATTAAACCTGGTTGCGATTCATACTGTAGAGGATAACGCCGGTTATGTCTCGGTTAGGTCTGGGATTTGCCCTGATCTGTCTCGTGCTTTCGTATTTTTCGCATACTTGTTGGCCAAATCATCGCCTTTTTCTGGTTTGGCTCACGTAGTAATGCGGTACCACACCGAAATTGTCAATTAAACCTGGTTCCGATTAGTATTTTAGAGGATAACGTCGGTTATGTCTTGGTTAGGTCTGGTATTTGACCTCATCTGGCTCGTACCTTCGCATTTTTCGCTTACTTGTTGGCCAGATCCTGGCCTTTTTCTGGCTTGGACCACGTAGTAATGAGGTACCACACTGAAACAGTCTATTAAACCTGGTTCCGATTAATATTTTAGAGGATAACGCCGGTTATGTCTCGGGTAGGTCTGGTATTTGCCCTCATCTGGCTCGTACTTTCGCATTTTTCGCACACTTGTTGGCCAAATCTTGGGTTTTTTGTAGTTTGGATCCCGTCGTAATGTGGTTCCACACCGTAGCAATCAATTAATCCTGGTTGCCAAGAATATTTGGAGGATAACGCTGGTTATGTTTGTGTTAGTTCTGGTATTTGCAATCATCTGGCTCGTACTTTCGCATTTTTCGCATACTTGTTGGCAAGATCCTGGGTTTTTTCTGGTTTGGATCCCGTAGTAATGAGGTTCCACACCGAAACTGTCAATTAAACCTGGTTTCGATTAATATTTTAGAGGATAACGCCGGTTATGTCTCGGTTAGGTCTGGGATTTGCCCTCATCTGTCTCGTGCTTTCGTATTTTTCGCATACTTGATGGCCAGATCCTGGGCTTTTTCTGGTTTGTATCACGTAGTAATGTGGTACCACACTAAAACAGTCAATAGAATCTGGTTCCGAATAGTATTTTAGAGGATAACGCAGGTTACGTCTGGGTCAGTTCAGGTATTTACAATCATCAGGCTCATACTTTCGCGTTTTTCGCATACTTGTGTGCCAGATCCTAGGTTTTTTCTGGTTTGGATCCCGTAGTAATGAAGTTCCACACCGAAACAGTCAATTAAACCTGGTTGCGATTAATATTTTAGAGGATAACGCCGGTTATGTCTCGGTTAGGTCTGGGATTTGCCCTCATCTGGCTCGTACCTTCGCATTTTTCGCTTACTTGTTGGCCAGATCCTGGCCTTTTTCTGGCTTGGACCACGTAGTAATGAGGTACCACACTGAAACAGTCTATTAAACCTGGTTCCGATTAATATTTTAGAGGATAACGCCGGTTATGTCTCGGGTAGGTCTGGTATTTGCCCTCATCTGGCTCGCACTTTCACATTTTTCGCACACTTGTTGGCCAGATCTTGGGTTTTTTGTGGTTTGGATCCCGTCGTAATGTGGTTCCACACAGTAGCAATCAATTAATCCTGGTTGCCAAGAATATTTGGAGGATAACGCTGGTTATGTTTGGGTTAGTTCTGGTATTTGCAATCATCTGGCTCGTACTTTCGCATTTTTCGCATACTTGTTGGCAAGATCCTGGGCTTTTTCTGGTTGGGATCACGTAGTAATGCGGTACCACACCGAAGCAGTCAATTAAACCTGGTTGCGATTAATATTTTAGAGGATAACGCTGGTTATGTCTGGGTTAGTTCTGGTATTTGCAATCATCTGGCTCATACTTTCGCAATTTTCGCGTACTTGTTGGCCAGGTCTTGGGTTTTTTGTGGTTTGGATCCCGTCGTAATGTGGTTCCACACCGAAGCAGTCAATTAAACCTGGTCGCGATGAATATTTTGGAGGATAACGCCGGTTATGTCTCGGTTAGGTCTGGGATTTGCCCTGATCTGTCTCGTGCTTTCGTTATTTCGCATACTTGTTGGCCAAATCATCGCCTTTTTCTGGTTTGGCTCACGTAGTAATACGGTACCACACCGAAATTGTCAATTAAACCTGGTTCCGATTAATATTTTAGAGGATAACGTCGGTTATGTCTTGGTTAGGTCTGGTATTTGCCCTCATCTGGCTCGTACCTTCGCATTTTTCGCATACTTGATGGCCAGATCCTGGGCTTTTTCTGGTTTGTATCACGTAGTAATGTGGTACCACACTAAAAACAGTCAATAAAAGCTGGTTCCGAATAGTATTTTAGAGGATAACGCAGGTTACGTCTGGGTTAGTTCAGGTATTTACAATCATCAGGCTCATACTTTCGCGTTTTTCGCATACTTGTGTGCCAGATCCTAGGTTTTTTCTGGTTTGGATCCCGTAGTAATGAAGTTCCACACCGAAACAGTCAATTAAACCTGGTTGCGATTAATATTTTAGAGGATAACGCCGGTTATGTCTGTGTTAGGTCTGGGGTTTGCCCTCGTCTGGCTCGTACTTTCGCATTTTTCGCATACTTGTTGGCCAGATCCTCGCCTTTTTCTGGTTTGGATCACGTAGTAATGCGGTACCACACCGAAACGGTCAACTACACCTGGTTGCGATTAATATTTTAGAGGATAACGCCGGTTATGTCACGGGTAGGTCTGGTATTTGCCCTGATCTGGCTCGTACTTTCGCATTCTTCGCATACTTGTTGGCCAGATCCTCGCCTTTTTCTGGTATGGATGACGTAGTAATGCGGTACCACACCGAAACGGTCAACTACACCTTGTTGCGATTAATATTTTAGAGGATAACGCCGGTTATGTCCCGGGTAGGTCTGGTATTTGCCCTGATCTGGCTCGTACTTTCGCATTCTTGGCATACTCGTTGGCCAGATCCTCGCCTTTTTCTGGTTTGGACCACGTAGTAATGCGGTACCACACCGAAACGGTCAACTACACCTGGTTGCGATTAATATTATAGAGGATAACGCCGGTTATGTCTGTATTAGGTCTGGGATTTGCCCTCATCTTGCTGGTGCTTTCGCATTTTTCGCATACTTGTTGGCCAGATCCTGGGCTTTTTCTGCTTTGGATCACGTAGTAATGTGGTACCACACTGAAACAGTCAATAAAAGCTGGTTCCGAATAGTATTTTATAGGATAACGCAGGTTACATCTGGGTTAGTTCAGGTATTTACAATCATCTGGCTCATACTTTCGCGTTTTTCGCATACTTGTTGGCCAGATCCTGGGTTTTTTCTGGTTTGGATCCCGTAATAATGAGTTTCCACACCGAAACAGTCAATTAAACCTGGTTGCGATTAATACTTTAGAGGATAACGCCGGTTATGTCTCGCTTAGGTCTGGGATTTGCCCTCATCTGGCTCGTACCTTCGCATTTTTCGCTTACTTGATGGCCAGATCCTAGCCTTTTTCTGGCTTGGACCACGTAGTAATGAGGTACCACACTGAAACAGTCAATTAAACCTGGTTCCGATTAATATTTTAGAGGATAATGCAGGTTATGTCTTGGTTAGGTCTGGTATTTGCACTCATCTGGCTCGTACCTTCGCATTTTTCGCTTACTTGTTGGCCAGATCCTGGGCTTTTTCTGGTTTGGATCACGTAGTAATGTGGTACCACACTGAAACAGTCCAAAAAGCTGGTTCCGAATAGTATTTTAGAGGATAACGCAGGTTACGTCTGTGTTAGTTCTGGTATTTGCAATCATCTAGCTCATACTTTCGCGTTTTTCGCATACTTGTTGGCCAGATCCAGGGTTTTTTCTGGTCTGGATCCCGTAGTAATGAGTTTCCACACCGAAACAGTCAATTAAACCTGGTTGCGATTAATACTTTAGAGGATAACGCCGGTTATGTCTCGCTTAGGTCTGGGATTTGCCCTCATCTGGCTCGTACCTTCGCATTTTTCGCTTACTTGATGGCCAGATCCTGGCCTTTTTCTGGCTTGGACCACGTAGTAATGAGGTACCACACTGAAACAGTCAATTAAACCTGGTTCCGATTAATATTTTAGAGGATAACGCAGGTTATGTCTTGGTTAGGTCTGGTATTTGCACTCATCTGGCTCGTACCTTCGCATTTTTCGCTTACTTATTGGCCAGATCCTGGCCTTTTTCTGGCTTGGACCACGTAGTAATGAGGTACCACACTGGAACAGTCAATTAAACCTGGTTCCGATTAATATTTTAGAGGATAACGCCGGTTATGTCTCGGGTAGGTCTGGAATTTGCCCTCATCTGGCTCGTACTTTCGTATTTTTCGCATACTTGTTGGCCAGATCTTGGGTTTCTTGTGGTTTGGATCCCGTCGTAATGTGGTTCCACACCGAAACAGTCAATTAAACCTGGTGGCGATTAATATTTTAGAGGATAACGCCGGTTATGTCTCGGGTAGGTCTGGAATTTGCCCTCATCTGGCTCGTACTTTCGTATTTTTCGCATACTTGTTGGCCAGATCCTGGGCTTTTTCTGCTTTGGATCACGTAGTAATGTTGTTCCACACTGAAACAGTCAATAAAAGCTGGTTCCGAATAGTATTTTATAGGATAACGCAGGTTACGTCTGGGTTAGTTCAGGTATTTACAATAATCTGGCTCACACTTTCGCGCTTTTCGCATACTTGTTGGCCCGATCCTAGGTTTTTTCTGGTTTGGATCCCGTAGTAATGAAGTTCCACACCGAAACAGTCAATTAAACCTGGTTGCGATTAATATTTTAGAGGATAACGCCGGTTATGTCTCGGTTAGGGCTGGGATTTGCCGTCATCTGGCCCATACTTTCGCGTTTTTCGCATACTTGTTGGCCAGATCCTGGGTTTTTTCTGGTATGGATCACGTAGTAATGAGGTTCCACACCGAACCAGTCAATTAAAGCTGGTTCCGATTAATGTTTTAGAGGATAACGCCGGTAATGTCTGCGTTATGTCAGGTATTTGCCCTCATCTGGCACGAACTTTCGCATTTTACGCATGCTTGTTGGCCAGATCCTGGCCTTTTTCTGGCTTGGACCACGTACTAATGTGGCATCACACTGAAACAGTCAATTAAACCTGGTTCCGATTAATATTTTTGAGGATAACGCCGGTTATGTCTTGGTTAGGTCTGGTATTTGCCCTCATCTGGCTCGTACCTTCGCATTTTTCGCTTACTTGTTGGCCAGATCCTGGCCTTTTTCTGGCTTGGACCACGTAGTAATGAGGTACCACACTGAAACAGTCAATTAAAGCTGGTTCCGAATAGTATTTTAGAGGATAGCGCCGGTTATGTCTCGGTTAGGTCTGGTATTTGCCCTGATCTGGCTCGTACTTTCGCATTTTTCGCATACTTGTTGGCCAGATCCTCGCCTTTTTCTGGTTTGGATCACGTAGTAATGCGGTACCACACCGAAACGGTCAACTACACCTGGTTGCGATTAATATTTTAGAGGATAACGCCGGTTATGTCACGGGTAGGTCTGGTATTTGCCCTGATCTGGCTCGTACTTTCGCATTCTTCGCATACTTGTTGGCCAGATCCTCGCCTTTTTCTGGTATGGATGACGTAGTAATGCGGTACCACACCGAAACGGTCAACTACACCTGGTTGCGATTAATATTTTAGAGGATAACGCCGGTTATGTCCCGGGTAGGTCTGGTATTTGCCCTGATCTGGCTCGTACTTTCGCATTCTTGGCATACTCGTTGGCCAGATCCTGGGCTTTTTCTGCTTTGGATCACGTAGTAATGTGGTACCACACTGAAACAGTCAATAAAAGCTGGTTCCGAATAGTATTTTATAGGATAACGCAGGTTACATCTGGGTTAGTTCAGGTATTTACAATCATCTGGCTCATACTTTCGCGTTTTTCGCATACTTGTTGGCCAGATCCTGGGTTTTTTCTGGTTTGGATCCCGTAATAATGAGTTTCCACACCGAAACAGTCAATTAAACCTGGTTGCGATTAATACTTTAGAGGATAACGCCGGTTATGTCTCGCTTAGGTCTGGGATTTGCCCTCATCTGGCTCGTACCTTCGCATTTTTCGCTTACTTGATGGCCAGATCCTGGCCTTTTTCTGGCTTGGACCACGTAGTAATGAGGTACCACACTGAAACAGTCAATTAAACCTGGTTCCGATTAATATTTTAGAGGATAACGCAGGTTATGTCTTGGTTAGGTCTGGTATTTGCACTCATCTGGCTCGTACCTTCGCATTTTTCGCTTACTTGTTGGCCAGATCCTGGGCTTTTTCTGGTTTGGATCACGTAGTAATGTGGTACCACACTGAAACAGTCCAAAAAGCTGGTTCCGAATAGTATTTTAGAGGATAACGCAGGTTACGTCTGTGTTATTTCTGGTATTTGCAATCATCTAGCTCATACTTTCGCGTTTTTCGCATACTTGTTGGCCAGATCCAGGGTTTTTTCTGGTCTGGATCCCGTAGTAATGAGTTTCCACACCGAAACAGTCAATTAAACCTGGTTGCGATTAATACTTTAGAGGATAACGCCGGTTATGTCTCGCTTAGGTCTGGGATTTGCCCTCATCTGGCTCGTACCTTCGCATTTTTCGCTTACTTGATGGCCAGATCCTGGCCTTTTTCTGGCTTGGACCACGTAGTAATGAGGTACCACACTGAAACAGTCAATTAAACCTGGTTCCGATTAATATTTTAGAGGATAACGCAGGTTATGTCTTGGTTAGGTCTGGTATTTGCACTCATCTGGCTCGTACCTTCGCATTTTTCGCTTACTTATTGGCCAGATCCTGGCCTTTTTCTGGCTTGGACCACGTAGTAATGAGGTACCACACTGAAACAGTCAATTAAACCTGGTTCCGATTAATATTTTAGAGGATAACGCAGGTTATGTCTTGGTTAGGTCTGGTATTTGCACTCATCTGGCTCGTACCTTCGCATTTTTCGCTTACTTATTGGCCAGATCCTGGCCTTTTTCTGGCTTGGACCACGTAGTAATGAGGTACCACACTGGAACAGTCAATTAAAGCTGGTTCCGATTAATGTTTTAGAGGATAACGCCGGTAATGTCTGCGTTATGTCAGGTATTTGCCCTCATCTGGCACGAACTTTCGCATTTTACGCATGCTTGTTGGCCAGATCCTGGCCTTTTTCTGGCTTGGACCACGTACTAATGTGGCATCACACTGAAACAGTCAATTAAACCTGGTTCCGATTAATATTTTTGAGGATAACGCCGGTTATGTCTTGGTTAGGTCTGGTATTTGCCCTCATCTGGCTCGTACCTTCGCATTTTTCGCTTACTTGTTGGCCAGATCCTGGCCTTTTTCTGGCTTGGACCACGTAGTAATGAGGTACCACACTGAAACAGTCAATTAAAGCTGGTTCCGAATAGTATTTTAGAGGATAGCGCCGGTTATGTCTCGGTTAGGTCTGGTATTTGCCCTGATCTGGCTCGTACTTTCGCATTTTTCGCATACTTGTTGGCCAGATCCTCGCCTTTTTCTGGTTTGGATCACGTAGTAATGCGGTACCACACCGAAACGGTCAACTACACCTGGTTGCGATTAATATTTTAGAGGATAACGCCGGTTATGTCACGGGTAGGTCTGGTATTTGCCCTGATCTGGCTCGTACTTTCGCATTCTTCGCATACTTGTTGGCCAGATCCTCGCCTTTTTCTGGTATGGATGACGTAGTAATGCGGTACCACACCGAAACGGTCAACTACACCTGGTTGCGATTAATATTTTAGAGGATAACGCCGGTTATGTCCCGGGTAGGTCTGGTATTTGCCCTGATCTGGCTCGTACTTTCGCATTCCTGGCATACTCGTTGGCCAGATCCTGGGCTTTTTCTGCTTTGGATCACGTAGTAATGTGGTACCACACTGAAACAGTCAATAAAAGCTGGTTCCGAATAGTATTTTATAGGATAACGCAGGTTACATCTGGGTTAGTTCAGGTATTTACAATCATCTGGCTCATACTTTCGCGTTTTTCGCATACTTGTTGGCCAGATCCTGGGTTTTTTCTGGTTTGGATCCCGTAATAATGAGTTTCCACACCGAAACAGTCAATTAAACCTGGTTGCGATTAATACTTTAGAGGATAACGCCGGTTATGTCTCGCTTAGGTCTGGGATTTGCCCTCATCTGGCTCGTACCTTCGCATTTTTCGCTTACTTGATGGCCAGATCCTGGCCTTTTTCTGGCTTGGACCACGTAGTAATGAGGTACCACACTGAAACAGTCAATTAAACCTGGTTCCGATTAATATTTTAGAGGATAACGCAGGTTATGTCTTGGTTAGGTCTGGTATTTGCACTCATCTGGCTCGTACCTTCGCATTTTTCGCTTACTTGTTGGCCAGATCCTGGGCTTTTTCTGGTTTGGATCACGTAGTAATGTGGTACCACACTGAAACAGTCCAAAAAGCTGGTTCCGAATAGTATTTTAGAGGATAACGCAGGTTACGTCTGTGTTATTTCTGGTATTTGCAATCATCTAGCTCATACTTTCGCGTTTTTCGCATACTTGTTGGCCAGATCCAGGGTTTTTTCTGGTCTGGATCCCGTAGTAATGAGTTTCCACACCGAAACAGTCAATTAAACCTGGTTGCGATTAATACTTTAGAGGATAACGCCGGTTATGTCTCGCTTAGGTCTGGGATTTGCCCTCATCTGGCTCGTACCTTCGCATTTTTCGCTTACTTGATGGCCAGATCCTGGCCTTTTTCTGGCTTGGACCACGTAGTAATGAGGTACCACACTGAAACAGTCAATTAAACCTGGTTCCGATTAATATTTTAGAGGATAACGCAGGTTATGTCTTGGTTAGGTCTGGTATTTGCACTCATCTGGCTCGTACCTTCGCATTTTTCGCTTACTTATTGGCCAGATCCTGGCCTTTTTCTGGCTTGGACCACGTAGTAATGAGGTACCACACTGGAACAGTCAATTAAACCTGTTTCCGATTAATATTTTAGAGGATAACGCCGGTTATGTCTCGGGTAGGTCTGGAATTTGCCCTCATCTGGCTCGTACTTTCGTATTTTTCGCATACTTGTTGGCCAGATCTTGGGTTTCTTGTGGTTTGGATCCCGTCGTAATGTGGTTCCACACCGAAACAGTCAATTAAACCTGGTGGCGATTAATATTTTAGAGGATAACGCCGGTTATGTCTCGGGTAGGTCTGGAATTTGCCCTCATCTGGCTCGTACTTTCGTATTTTTCGCATACTTGTTGGCCAGATCCTGGGCTTTTTCTGCTTTGGATCACGTAGTAATGTGGTACCACACTGAAACAGTCAATAAAAGCTGGTTCCGAATAGTATTTTATAGGATAACGCAGGTTACGTCTGGGTTAGTTCAGGTATTTACAATAATCTGGCTCACACTTTCGCGCTTTTCGCATACTTGTTGGCCAGATCCTAGGTTTTTTCTGGTTTGGATCCCGTAGTAATGAAGTTCCACACCGAAACAGTCAATTAAACCTGGTTGCGATTAATATTTTAGAGGATAACGCCGGTTATGTCTCGGTTAGGGCTGGGATTTGCCGTCATCTGGCCCATACTTTCGCGTTTTTCGCATACTTGTTGGCCAGATCCTGGGTTTTTTCTGGTATGGATCACGTAGTAATGAGGTTCCACACCGAACCAGTCAATTAAAGCTGGTTCCGATTAATGTTTTAGAGGATAACGCCGGTAATGTCTGCGTTATGTCAGGTATTTGCCCTCATCTGGCACGAACTTTCGCATTTTACGCATGCTTGTTGGCCAGATCCTGGCCTTTTTCTGGCTTGGACCACGTACTAATGTGGCATCACACTGAAACAGTCAATCAAACCTGGTTCCGATTAATATTTTTGAGGATAACGCCGGTTATGTCTTGGTTAGGTCTGGTATTTGCCCTCATCTGGCTCGTACCTTCGCATTTTTCGCTTACTTGTTGGCCAGATCCTGGCCTTTTTCTGGCTTGGACCACGTAGTAATGAGGTACCACACTGAAACAGTCAATTAAAGCTGGTTCCGAATAGTATTTTAGAGGATAGCGCCGGTTATGTCTCGGTTAGGTCTGGTATTTGCCCTGATCTGGCTCGTACTTTCGCATTTTTCGCATACTTGTTGGCCAGACCCTGGCCTTTTTCTGGTTTGGATCCTGTAGTAATGTGGTTCCACACCGAAACAGTCAATTAAACCTGGTGGCGATTAATATTTTAGAGGATAACGCCGGTTATGTCTGGGTTAGTTGTGGAATTTGCCCTTATCGGGCTCGTACTTTCGCATTTTTCGCATACTAGTTGGCCAAATCATCGCCTTTTTCTGGTTTGGTTCACGTAGTAGTGCGGTACCACACCGAAACGCTCAACTACACCTGCTTGCGATTAATATTTTAGAGGATAACGCCGGTTATGTCTCGAGTAGGTCTGGTATTTGCCCTGATCTGGCTCGTACCTTCGCATTCTTCGCATACTTGTTGGCCAGATCCTCGCCTTTTTCTGATTTGGATCACGTAGTAATGCGGTACCACACCGAATCGGTCAACTACACCTGGTTGCGATTAATATTATAGAGGATAACGCCGGTTATGTCTGGGTTAGGTCTGGGAATTGCCCTCATCTTGCTCGTGCTTTCGTATTTTTCGCATACTTGTTGGCCAGATCCTGGGCATTCTCTGGTTCGGATCACGTAGTAATGTGGTACCACACTGAAACAGTCAATAAAAGCTGGTTCCGAATAGTATTTTAGAGGATAACGCAGGTTACGTCTGTGTTAGTTCTGGTATTTGCTATCATCTAGCTCATACTTTCGCGTTTTTCGCATACTTGTTGGCCAGATCCTAGGTTTTTTCTGGTTTGGATCCCGTAGTAATGAAGTTCCACACCGAAACAGTCAATTAAACCTGGTTGCGAGTAATATTTTAGAGGATAACGCCGGTTATGTCTCGGTTAGGTCTGGGATTTGCCCTCATCTGGCTCGTAGCTTCGCATTTTTCGTCTGCTTGTTGGCTAGATCCTGGGCTTTTTCTGGTTGGGATCACGTAGTAATGCGGAACCACAACGAAACAGTCAATTAAACCTGGTTGCGATTAATATTTTAGAGGATAACTCCGGTTATGTATCGGGTAGGTCTGGAATTTGCCCTCATCTGGCTCGTACTTTCGCATATTTCTCATACTTGATGGCTAGATCCTGGGTTATTTTCTGGTTTGGATCACATAGTAATGTTGTACCACACTGAAACAGTCGATGAAACCAGGTTTCGATCAATATTTTAGAGGATAACGCATGTTAGGTCTAGGTTAGGCCTGGGATTTTCACTCATCAGACTCATACTTTCGCATCCTTCACATACTTGTTGAACGGATCCTGGGTTTTTTCTGGTTTGGATCACGTAGTAATGTGGGACCACACTGAAACAGTCAATTAAACCTGGTTTCGATCAATATTTTAGAGAATAATTCATGTTAGGTCTAGGTTAGGTCTGGGATTTGCTCTCATCAGGCTCTTTCTTTCGCATATTTCTCATACATGTTGAACAGATCCTGGGATTTTTCTGGTATGGAACCCGTAGTAATGTGGGACCACACTGAAACAATCAATTAAACCTGGTCTTGATAAATATTTTAGAGGATAACACATGTTAGGTCTGGGTTAGGTCTAGGATTTGCCCTCATCAGGCTCATACTTTCGCATATTTCTCATACTTCATGGCTAGATCCTGGGCTGTTTCTGGATTGTATCCCGTAGTAATGTGGTACCACGCTGAAACAGTCAATTAAACCTGGTTTCGATCAATATTTTAGAGGATATCGCAAGTTAGGTCTGGGATAGGTCTAGGATTTGCCCTCATCAGGCTCTTACTTTCGCATATTTCTCATACTTCATGGCTAGATCCTGGGCTATTTCTGGATTGGATCACGTAGTAAAGTGGTACCACACTGAAACATTCAATGCAACCTGGTCTGGATAAATATTTTAGAGGATAACGCAACTTAGGTCTGGGTTAGGTCTAAGATTTGCCCTCATCAGGCTCACAGTTTCGCGTTTTTCACATACTTGTTGAAGAGATCCTGGGTTTTTTCTCGTTTGGATCACGAAGTAGTGTGGTACCACACTGAAACAGTCCATTAAACCTGGTTTCGCTCAATATTTTAGAGGATAACGCAAGTTAGGTCTGGGATAGGTCTGGGATTTGCCCTCATCAGGCTCATACTTTCGCGTTTTTCACATACTTGTTCAACAGATCATGGGTTTTTTCTAGTTTGGGTCACGTAGTAGTGTGATACCACACTGAAACAGTCGATTAAACCAGGTTTCGATCAATATTTTTGAGGATAGCGCATGTTAGGTCCAGGTTAGGTCTGCGATTTTCACTCATCAGACTCATACTTTCGCATTCTTCACATACTTGATGGCTAGATCCTGGGCTTTTTCTGGATTACATCACGTAGTAATGAAGTACAACACTGAAACAGTCAATTAAACCTGGTTTCCATCAATATCTTAGAGGACAACGTAAGTTAGGACTGGGATAGGTCCGGGACTTGCCCTCATCAGACTGATACTTTCGCATTCTTCACATACTTGTTGAACGGATCCTGGGTTTTTTCTGGTTTGGATCACGTAGTAATGTGGTACCACACTGGAACAGTCGATTAAACCTGGTTTCGATCAGTATTTTAGAGGATAACGCAAGATAAGTCTGGGATAGGTCTGGGATTTGACCTCATCAACCTCATACTTTCGCGTTTTTCACATACTTGTTGAACAGATCCTGGGTTTTTTCTGGTTTGGATCACGCAGTAGTGTGGTACCACACTGAAACAGTCCATTAAACCTGCTTGCGATCAATATTTTAGAGGATAACGCATGTTAGGTCTGGGTTAGGTCTAGGATTTGCCCTCATCAGGCCCATTCTTTCGCATATTTCTCAAACTTGATGGCTAGATCCTGGGCTTTTTCTGGATTGCATCACGTAGTAATGTGGTACCACAGTGAAACATTCAATTAAACCTGGTCTGATAAATATTTTAGAGGATAACGCATGTTAGGTCTGGGTTAGGTCTAGGATTTGCCCTCATCAGGCTCATACTTTCGCATATTTCTCATACTTCATGGCTAGATCCTTTGCTTTTTCTGGATTGTATCACGTAGTAATGAAGTACAACACTGAAACAGTCAATTAAACCTGGTTTCCATCAATATATTAGAGGACAACGCTAGTTAGGTCTGGGATAGGTCTCGGACTTGCCCTCACCAGGCTCATACTTTCGCGTTTTTCACATTCTTGTTTTACAGATCCTGGGTTTTTTCTGGTTTGGATCACGTAGTAGTGTGGTACCACACTGAAACAGTCCATTAAGCCTGGTTTGGATCAACATTTTAGAGGATAACGCATGTTAGGTCTAGGTTAGGTCTGGGATTTTCACACATCAGACTCATACTTTCGCATTCTTCACATACTTGTTGAACGGATCCTGGGTTTTTTCTGGTTTGGATCACGTAGTAATGTGGGTCCACACTGAAACAATCAATTAAACCTGGTCTTGATAAATATTTTAGAGGATAACGCATGTTAGGTCTGGGATAGGCCTGGGATTTGCCCTCATCAGACTCATACTTTCGCACACTTCACATACTCGTTGAACAGATCCTGGGTTATTTTCTGGTTTGGATCACATAGTAATGTGGTACCACACTGAAACAGTCGATTAAACCAGGTTTTGATCAATATTTTAGAGGATAACGCAAGTTAAGTCTGGGATTGGTCTGGGATTTGACCTCATCAGACTCATACTTTCGCACACTTCACATACTCGTTGAACAGATCCTGGGTTATTTTCTGGTTTGGATCACATAGTAATGTGGTACCACACTGAAACAGTCGATTAAACCAGGTTTTGATCAATATTTTTGAGGATAACGCATGTTAGGTCTAGGTTAGGCCAGGGATTTTCACTCATCAGGCTCATACTTTCGCATTCTTCACATACTTGTTGAACGGATCCTGGGTTTTTTCTGGTTTGGATCACGTAGTAATGTGGGACCACACTGAAACAGTCAATTAAACCTGGTTTCGATCAATATTTTAGAGAATAACTCATGTTAGGTCTAGGTTAGGTCAGGGATTTGCTCTCATCAGGCTCATTCTTTCGCATATTTCTCATACTTGATGGCTAGATCCTGGGCTTTTCCTGCATTGCATCACGTAGTAATGAAGTCCAACACTGAAACAGTCAATTAAACCTGGTTTCCATCAATATCTTAGAGGACAACGCAAGTTAGGTCTGGGATAGGTCTGGGATTTGCCCTCATCAGGCTCATACTTTCGCGTTTTTCACATACTAGTTGAACAGATCCTGGGTTTTTTCTGGCTTGTATCACGTAGTAGTGTGGTACCACACTGAAACAGTCCATTAAACCTGGTTGGAATCAATATTTTAGAGGATAACGCATGTTAGGTCTAGGTTAGCCCTGGGATTTTCACTCATCAGACTCATACTTTCGCATTCTTCACATACTTGTTGCACTGATCCTTGGTTTTTTCTGGTTTGGATCACGTAGTAATGTGGTACCACACTGAAACAGTCGATTAAACCTGGTTTCGAACAATATTTTAGAGGATAACGCAAGTTAGGTCTGGGATAGGTCTGGGATTTGACCTCAACAGACTCATACTTTCGCACACTTCACATTCTTCATGGCTAGATCCTGGGCTGTTTCTGGATTGTATCACGTGGTAGTGTGGTACCACGCTGAAACAGTCAATTAAACCTGGTTTCGATCAATATTTTAGAGGATAACGCAAGTTAGATCTGGTATAGGTCTAGGATTTGCCCTCATCAGGCTCTTACTTTCGCATATTTCTCATACTTCATGGCTAGATCCTGGGCTATTTCTGGATTGGATCACGTAGTAAAGTGGTACCACACTGAGACATTCAATGAAACCTGGTCTGGATAAATATTTTAGAGGATAACGCATCTTAGGTCTGGGTTAGGTCTAAGATTTGCCCTCATCACGCTCACAGTTTCGCGTTTTTCACATACTTGTTGAACAGATCCTGGGTTTTTTCTCGTTTGGATCACGAAGTAGTGTGGTACCACACTGAAACAGTCCATTAAACCTGGTTTCGCTCAATATTTTAGAGGATAACGCAAGTTAGGTCTGGGATAGGTCTGGGATTTGCCCTCATCACGCTCATACTTTCGCGTTTTTCACATACTTGTTGAACAGATCATGGGATTTTTCTGGTTAGGGTCACGTAGTAGTGTGATACCACACTGAAACAGTCGATTAAACCAGGTTTCGATCAATATATTAGAGTATAACTCATGTTAGGTCTAGGTTAGGCCTGGGATTTTCACTGATCAGACTCATACTTTCGCATTCTTCACATACTTGTAGACGGATCCTGGGTTTTTTCTGGTTTGGATCACGTAGTAATGTGGTACCACACTGAAACGGTCAATTAAACCTGGTCTTGATAAATATTTTAGAGGATAACGCATGTTAGGTCTGGGTTAGGTCTAGGATTTGCCCTCATCAGGCTCATACTTTCGCATATTTCTCATACTTCATGGCTAGCTCCTGGGCTGTTTCTGGATTGTATCACGTAGTAATGTGGTACCACGCTGAAACAGTCAATTAAACCTGGTTTTGATCAATATTTTAGAGGATAACGCAAGTTAGGTCTGGGATAGGTCTAGGATTTGCCCTCATCAGGCTCTTACTTTCGCATATTTCTCATACTTCATGGCTAGATCCTGGGCTATTTCGGGATTGGATCACGTAGTAAAGTGGTACCACACTGAAACATTCAATGAAACCTGGTCTGGATAAATATTTTAGAGGATAACGCATCTTAGGTCTGGGTTAGGTGTAAGATTTGCCCTCATCAGGCTCACAGTTTCGCGTTTTTCACATTCTTGATGAACAGATCCTGGGTTTTGTCTGGTTTGGATCACGAAGTAGTGTGGTACCACACTGAAACAGTCCATTAAACCTGGTTTCGCTCAATATTTTAGAGGATAACGCATGTTAGGTCTTGGTTAGGTCTGGGATTTTCACACATCAGACTCATACTTTCGCATTCTTCACATACTTGTTGAACGGATCCTGGGTTTTTTCTGGTTTGGATCACGTAGTAATGTGGGTCCACACTGAAACAATCAATTAAACCTGGTCTTGATAAATATTTTAGAGGATAACGCATGTTAGGTCTGGGATAGGCCTGAGATTTTCACTGATCAGACTCATACTTTCGCATTCTTCACGTACTTGTTGAACGGATCCTGGGTTTTTTCTGGTTTGGATCACGTAGTAATGAGGTACCACACTGAAACGGTCAATTAAACCTGGTTTCGATCAATATTTTAGAGGATAACGCAAGTTAGGTCTGCGATAGGTCTGGGATTTGCCCTCATCAGGCTCATACTTTCGCGTTTTTCACATACTTGTTGAACAGATCATGGGTTTTTTCTGGTTTGGGTTACGTAGTAATGTGGTACCACACTAAAACAGTCGATTAAACCTGGTTTCGATCAGTATTTTAGAGGATAACGCAAGCTTGGTCTATGATAGGCCTGGGATTTTCACTAATCAGACTCATACTTTCGCATTCTTCACATACTTGTTGGACTGATCCAAGGTTTTTTCTGGTTTGGATCACGTAGTAATGAGGTACCACACTGAAACAGTCCATTAAACCTTGTTTGGATCAATATTTTAGAGGATAACGCATGTTAGGTCTAGGTTAGGTCTGGGATTTTCACTCATCAGACTCATACTTTCGCATTCTTCACATACTTGTTGAACAGATCCTGGGTTTTTTCTGGTTTGGATCACGTGGTAGTGTGGTACCACACTGAAACAGTCCATTAAACCTTGTTTGGATCAATATTTTAGAGGATAACGCAAGTTAAGGCTGGGATTGGTCTGGGATTTGACCCCATCAGAATCATACTTTCGCACACTTCACATACTCGTTGAACAGATCCTGGGTTATTGTCTGGTTTGGATCGCACAGTAATGTGGTACCACACTGAAACAGTCGATTAAACCAGGTTTCGATCAATATTTTAGAGTATAACTCATGTTAGGTCTAGGTTAGGCCCGGGATTTTCACTCATCAGGCTCATACTTTCGCGTTTTTCACATACTTGTTGAACAGATCCTGGGTTTTTTCTGGTTTGGATCACGTGGTAGTGTGGTACCACACTGAAACAGTCCATTAAACCTTGTTTGGATCAATATTTTAGAGGATAACGCATGTTAGGTCTAGGTTAGGTCTGGGATTTTCACTCATCAGACTCATACTTTCGCATTCTTCACATACTTGTTGAACGGATCCTGGGATTTTTCTGGTTTGGATCACGTAGTAATGAGGTACCACACTGAAACATTCAATTAAACCTGATCTTGATAAATATTTGAGAGGATAACGCATGTTAGGTTTGGGTTAAGTCTAGGAATTGCCCTCATCAGGCTCATACTTTCGCATATTTCTCATACTTCATGGCTAGATCCTGGGTTTTTTCTGGTTTGGATCACGTAGTAGTGTGGTACCATACTGAAACAGTCCATTAAACCTGGTTTGGATCAATATTTTAGAGGATAACGCATGTTAGGTCTAGGTTAGGTCTGGGATTTTCACTCATCAGACTCATACTTTCGCATTCTTCACATACTTGTTGAACTGATCCTGGGTTTTTTCTGGTTTGGATCACGTAGTAATGTGGTACCACACTGAAACAGTCGATTAAACCTGGTTTCGATCAATATTTTAGAGAATAACTCATGTTAGGTCTAGGTTAGGCCTGGGATTTTCACTGATCAGACTCGTACTTTCGCATTCCTCACATACTTGTAAACGGATCCTGGGTTTTTTCTGGTTTGGATCACGTAGTAATGTGGTACCACACTGAAACAGTCGATTAAACCTGGTTTCGATCAATATTTTAGAGGATAACGCATGTTAGGTCTAGGTTAGGCCTGGGATTTTCACTGATCAGACTCGTACTTTCGCATTCTTCACATACTTGTAAACGGATCCTGGGTTTTTTCTGGTTTGGATCACGTAGTAATGTGGGACCACACTGAAACAGTCAATTAAACCTGGTTTCGATCAATATTTTAGAGAATAATTCATGTTAGGTCTAGGTTAGGTCTGGGATTTGCTCTCATCAGGCTCTTTCTTTCGCATATTTCTCATACATGTTGAACAGATCCTGGGATTTTTCTGGTATGGAACCCGTAGTAATGTGGGACCACACTGAGACAATCAATTAAACCTGGTCTTGATAAATATTTTAGAGGATAACGCATGTTAGGTCTGGGTTAGGTCTAGGATTTGCCATCATCAGGCTCATACTTTCGCATATTTCTCATACTTCATGGCTAGATCCTGGGCTGTTTCTGGATTGTATCACGTAGTAATGTGGTACCACGCTGAAACAGTCAATTAAACCTGGTTTTGATCAATATTTTAGAGGATAACGCAAGTTAGGTCTGGGATAGGTCTAGGATTTGCCCTCATCTGGCTCTTACTTTCGCATATTTCTCATACTTCATGGCTAGATCCTGGGCTATTTCTGGATTGGATCACGTAGTAAAGTGGTACCACACTGAAACATTGAATGAAACCTGGTCTGGATAAATACTTTAGAGGATAACGCATCTTAGGTCTGGGTTAGGTGTAAGATTTGCCCTCATCAGGCTCACAGTTTCGCGTTTTTCACATTCTTGATGAACAGATCCTGGGTTTTGTCTGGTTTGGATCTCGAAGTAGTGTGGTACCACACTGAAACAGTCCATTAAACCTGGTTTCGCTCAATATTTTAGAGGATAACGCATGTTAGGTCTTGGTTAGGTCTAGGATTTGCTCTCATCAGGCTCATTCTTTCGCATATTTCTCATACTTGATGGCTAGATCCTGGGCTTTTTCTTGATTGCATCACGTAGTAATGTAGTACCACACTGAAACAGTCAATTAAACCTGGTTTCCATCACTATTTTAGAGGACAACGCAAGTTAGGTCCAGGTAAGGCCTGAGATTTTCACTGATCAGACTCATACTTTCGCATTCTTCACGTACTTGTTGAACGGATCCTGGGTTTTAACTGGTTTGGATCACGTAGTAATGAGGTACCACACTGAAACGGTCAATTAAACCTGGTTTCGATGAATATTTTAGAGGATAACGCAAGTTAGGTCTGGGATAGGTCTGGGATTTGCCCTCATCAGGCTCATACTTTCGCGTTTTTCACATACTTGTTGAACAGATCATGGGTTTTTTCTGGTTTGGGTTACGTAGTAATGTGGTACCACACTGAAACAGTCGATTAAACCTGGTTTCGATCAATATTTTAGAGGATAACGCAAGCTAGGTCTATGTTAGGCCTGGGATTTTCACTGATCAGACTCATACTTTCGCATTCTTCACATACTTGTTGAACTGATCCAATGTTTTTTCTGGTTTGGATCACGTAGTAATGAGGTACCACACTGAAACGGTCAATTAAACCTGGTTTCGATCAATATTTTAGAGGATAACGCAAGTTAAGTCTGTGATTCGTCTGGGATTTGACCTCATCAGACTCATATTTTCGCACACTTCACATACTCGTTGAACAGATCCAGGATTATTGTCTGGTTTGGATCACATAGTAATGTGGTACCACACTGAAACAGTCGATTAAACCAGGTTTCGATCAATATTTTAGAGTATAACTCATGTTAGGTCTAGGTTAGGCCCGGGATTTTCACTCATCAGGCCCATACTTTCGCGTTTTTCACATACTTGTTGAACAGATCCTGGGTTTTTTCTGGTTTGGATCACGTAGTAGTGTGGTACCACACTGAAACAGTCCATTAAACCTGCTTGCGATCAATATTTTAGAGGATAACGCATGTTAGGTCTGGGTTAGGTCTAGGATTTGCCCTCATCGGGCTCATTCTTTCGCATATTTCTCAAACTTGATGGCTAGATCCTGGGCTTTTTCTGGATTGCATCACGTAGTAATGTGGTACCACACTGAAACATTCAATTAAACCTGGTCTTTATAAATATTTTAGAGGATAACGCATGTTAGGTCTGGGTTTGGTCTAGGATTTGCCCTCATCAGGCTCATATTTTCGCATATTTCTCATACTTCATGGCTAGATCCTTTGCTTTTTCTAGATTGTATCACGTAGTAATGAAGTACAACACTGAAACAGTCAACTAAACCTGGTTTCCATCAATATCTTAGAGGACAACGCAAGCTAGGTCTGGGATAGGTCTTGGACTTGCCCTCACCAGGCTCATACTTTCGCGTTTTTCACATACTGGTTGAACAGATCCTGGGTTTTTTCTGGTTTGGATCACGCAGTAGTGTGGTACCACACTAAAACAGTCCATTAAACCTGGTTTCGATCAATATTTTAGAGGATAACGCATGTTAGCTCTATGTTAGGTCTGGGATTTGCCCTCATCAGGGTCATACTTTCGCAGTTTTAACATGCATGTTGACCTGATCGAGGGTTTTCTTTGCTTTGGATCACGTAGTAAAGTGGTACCACACTAAAACAGTCAACTAAACCTGGTTTCGATCAATATTTTCGAGGATATCGCAAGTTAGGTCTGGGATAGGTCTGGGATTTTCACCCATCAGACTCATACTTTCGCACCCTTCACATTCTCGTTGAACAGATACTGGGTTATTTTCTTGTTTGGATCACATAGTAATGTGGTACCACACTGAAACTGTCGATTAAACCAGGTTTCGATCAATATTTTTGAGGATAACGCATGTTAGGTCTAGGTTAGGCCTGGGATTTGCCCTCATCAGGCTCATACTTTCGCATATTTCTCATACTTCATGGCTAGATCCTGGGCTGTTTCTGGATTGTCTCACGTAGTAATGTGGTACCACGCTGATACAGTCAATTAAACCTGGTATCGATCAATATTTTAGAGGATAACGCAAGCTAGGTCTATGTTAGGCCTGGGATTTTCACTGATCAGACTCATACTTTCGCATTCTTCACATACTTGTTGAACTGATCCAATGTTTTTTCTGGTTTGGATCACGTAGTAATGAGGTACCACACTGAAACGGTCAATTAAACCTGGTTTCGATCAATATTTTAGAGGATAACGCAAGTTAAGTCTGTGATTCGTCTGGGATTTGACCTCATCAGACTCATATTTTCGCACACTTCACATACTCGTTGAACAGATCCAGGATTATTGTCTGGTTTGGATCACATAGTAATGTGGTACCACACTGAAACAGTCGATTAAACCAGGTTTCGATCAATATTTTAGAGTATAACTCATGTTAGGTCTAGGTTAGGCCCGGGATTTTCACTCATCAGGCCCATACTTTCGCGTTTTTCACATACTTGTTGAACAGATCCTGGGTTTTTTCTGGTTTGGATCACGTAGTAGTGTGGTACCACACTGAAACAGTCCATTAAACCTGCTTGCGATCAATATTTTAGAGGATAACGCATGTTAGGTCTGGGTTAGGTCTAGGATTTGCCCTCATCGGGCTCATTCTTTCGCATATTTCTCAAACTTGATGGCTAGATCCTGGGCTTTTTCTGGATTGCATCACGTAGTAATGTGGTACCACACTGAAACATTCAATTAAACCTGGTCTTTATAAATATTTTAGAGGATAACGCATGTTAGGTCTGGGTTTGGTCTAGGATTTGCCCTCATCAGGCTCATATTTTCGCATATTTCTCATACTTCATGGCTAGATCCTTTGCTTTTTCTAGATTGTATCACGTAGTAATGAAGTACAACACTGAAACAGTCAACTAAACCTGGTTTCCATCAATATCTTAGAGGACAACGCAAGCTAGGTCTGGGATAGGTCTTGGACTTGCCCTCACCAGGCTCATACTTTCGCGTTTTTCACATACTGGTTGAACAGATCCTGGGTTTTTTCTGGTTTGGATCACGCAGTAGTGTGGTACCACACTGAAACATTCAATGAAACCTGGTCTGGATAAATATTTTAGAGGGTAACGCATCTTAGGTCTGGGTTAGGTCTAAGATTTGCCCTCATCAGGCTCACAGTTTCGCGTTTTTCACATACTTGTTGAACAGATCCTGGGTTTTTTTCTGGTTTGGATTGCGAAGTAGTGTGGTACCACACTGAAACAGTCAATGAAACCTGGTTTCCATCAATATTTTAGAGGATAACGCATATAAGGTCTAGGTTAGCCCTGGGAATTACACTCATCAGACTCATACTTTCGCATTCTTCACATACTTGTTGAACTGATCCTGGGTTTTTTCTGGTTTGGATCACGTAGTATTGTGGTACCACACTGAAACAGTCAATGAAACCTGGTTTCCATCAATATTTTAGAGGACAACGCAAGTTAGGTCTAGGTAAGGTCAGAGATTTCCACTGATCGGACTCATACTTTCGCATTTTTCACATACTTGTTGAACGGATCCTGGGTTTTTTCTGGTTTGGATCACGTAGTAATGTGGTACCACACTGAAACAGTCAATGAAACCTGGTTTCCATCAATATTTTAAAGGATAACGCAAGTTAGGTCTGGGATAGATCTGGGATTTGCCCTTATCAGGCTCATACTTTCGCGTTTTTCACATACTTGTTGAACAGATCCTGGGTTTTTTTCTGGTTTGGGTCACGTAGTAGTGTGATACCACACTGAAACAGTCGATTAAACCTGGTTTCGATCAATATTTTAGAGGATAACGCATGTTAGGTCTAGGTTAGCCCTGGGAATTACACTCATCAGACTCATACTTTCGCATTCTTCACATACTTGTTGAACTGATCCTGGGTTTTTTCTGGTTTGGATCACGTAGTAATGTGGTACCGCACTGAAACAGCCGATTAAACCTGGTTTCGATCAATATTTTAGAGGATAACGCAAGTTAGGTCTGGGATAGGTCTGGGATTTGCCCTCATCAGGCTCATACTTTCGCTTTTTTCACATACTCCTTGAACAGGTCCTGGGTTATTTTCTGGTTTGGATCACATAGTAATGTGGTACCACACTGAAACGGTCAATTAAACCTGGTTTCGATCAATATTTTAGAGGATAACGCATGTTAGGTCTGCGATAGCCCTGGGATTCTCACTCATCAGACTCATACTTTCGCATTCTTCACATACTTGTTGAACGGATCCTGGGTTATTTCTGGTTTGGATCATGTAGTAATGTGGGACCACACTGAAACAGTCAATTAAACCTGGTTTCGATCAATATTTTAGAGAATAATTCATGTTAGGTCTAGGTTAGGTCTGGGATTTGCTCTCATCAGGCTCATTCTTTCGCACATTTCTCATACATGTTGAACAGATCCTGGGTTTTTTCTGGTTTGGATCAAGAAGTAGTGTGGGACCACACTGAAACAGTCCATTAAACCTGGTTTCGCTCAATATTTTAGAGGATAACGCATGTAAGGTCTAGGTTAGGTCTGGGATTTCCTCCCATCAGGCACATTCTTTCGCATATTTCTCATACTTGATGGCTAGATCCTGGGTTTTTTCTGGTTTGGATCACGTAGTAATGTGGTACCACACTGAAACAGTCGATTAAACCTGGTTTCGATCAATATTTTAGAGGATAACGCAAGTTAAGTCTGGGAATGGTCTGGGATTTGACCTCATCAGACTCATACTTTCGCACACTTCACATACTCGTTGAACAGATCCTGGGTTATTTTCTGGTTTGGATCACATAGTAATGTGGTACCACACTGAAACAGTCGATTAAACCAGGTTTCGATCAATAGTTTTGAGGATAACGCATGTTAGGTCTAGGTTAGGCCTGGGATTTGACCTCATCAGACTCATACTTTCGCACACTTCACATACTCCTTGAACAGATCCTGGGTTATTTTCTGGTTTGGATCACATAGTAATGTGGTACCACACTGAAACAGTCGATTAAACCAGGTTTCGATCAATATTTTAGAGGATAACGCAAGTTAGGTCTGGGATAGGTCTGGGATTTGCCCTCATCAGGCTCATACTTTCGCTTTTTTCACATACTCCTTGAACAGGTCCTGGGTTATTTTCTGGTTTGGATCACATAGTAATGTGGTACCACACTGAAACATTCAATGAAACCTGGTCTGGATAAATATTTTAGAGGATAACGCATCTTGGGTCTGGGTTAGGTCTGGGATTCTCACTCATCAGACTCATACTTTCGCATTCTTCACATACTTGTTGAACTGATCCTGGGTTTTTTTCTGGTTTGGATCACGTAGTAATGTGGTACCACATTGAAACAGTCGATTAAACCAGGTTTCGATCAATATTTTAGAGGATAACGCATGTTAGGTCTAGGTTAGGCCTGGGATTCTCACTCATCAGACTCATACTTTCGCATTCTTCACATACTTGTTGAACTGATCCTGGGTTTTTTCTGGTTTGGATCACGTAGTAATGTGGTACCACATTGAAACAGTCGATTAAACCAGGTTTCGATCAATATTTTAGAGGATAACGCATGTTAGGTCTAGGTTAGGCCTAGGATTTTCACTCATCAGACTCATACTTTCGCATTCTTCACATACTTGTTGAACTGATCCTGGGTTTTTTCTGGTTTGGATCACATAGTAATGTGGTACCACACTGAAACAGTCGATTAAACCAGGTTTCGATCAATATTATTGAGGATAACGCATGTTAGGTCTAGGTTAGGCCTGGGATTTGACCTCATCAGACTCATACTTTCGCATTCTTCACATACTTGTTGAACAGATCCTGGGTTTTTTCTGGTTTGGATCACGAAGTAGTATGGTACCACACTGAAACAGTCCATTAAACCTGGTTTCGCTCAATATTTTAGAGGATAACGCATGTTAGCTCTAGGTTAGGTCTGGGATTTGCTCTCATCAGGCACATTCTTTCGCATATTTCTCATACTTGAAGGCTAGATCCTGCGCGTTTTCTGGATTGCATCACGTAGTAATATAGTACCACACTGAAACAGTCAATGAAACCTGGTTTCCATCAATATTTTAGAGGACAACGCAAGTTAGGTCTAGGTAAGGCCTGAGATTTTCACTGATCAGACTCATACTTTCGCATTCTTCACATACTTGTTGAACGGATCCTGGGTTTTTTCTGGTTTTGATCACGTAGTAATGAGGTACCACAATGAAACATTCAATTAAACCTGGTCTTGATAAAAATTTTACAGAATAACGCATGTTAGGTCTGGGTTAGGTCTAGGATTTGCCCCCATCAGGCTCATACTTTCGCATATTTCTCATACTTCATGGCTAGATCCTGGGCTATTTCTGGATTGGATCACGTAGTAATGTGGTACCACACTGAAACAGTCAATTAAACCTGGTTTTGATCACTATTTTAGAGAATAATTCATGTTAGGTCTAGGTTAGGTCAGGGATTTGCTCTCATCAGGCTCATTCTTTCGCATATTTCTCATACTTGGTGGCTAGATCCTGGGCTTTTTCTGGATTGCATCACATAGTAATGAAGTACAACACTGAAACAGTCAATTAAACCTGATTTCGATCAATATTTTAGAGAATAATTCATGTTAGGTCTAGGTTAGGTCTGGGATTTGCTCTCATCATGCTCATTCTTTCGCATATTTCTCATACTTGATGGCTAGATCCTGGGCTTTTTCTGGATTGCATCACGTAGTAATGAAGTACAACACTGAAACAGTCAATTAAACCTGGTTTCCATCAATATTTTAGTGGACAACGCATGTTAGGTCTAGTTTAGGCCTGGGATTTGCCCTCATCAGGGTCATACTGTCACAGTTTTAACATACTTGTTGAACGGATCCTGGGTTTTTTCTGGTTTGGTTCACGTAGTAATGTGGTACCACACTGAAACATTCAATTAAACCTTGTCTTGATAAATATTTTAGAGGGTAACGCATGTTAGGTTTGGGTTAGGTCTAGGATTTGCCCTCATCAGGCTCATACTTTCGCATATTTCTCATACTTCATGGCTAGATCCAGGGCTGTTTCTGGATTGTATCACGTAGTAATGTGGTACCACGCTGAAACAGTCGATTAAACCTGGTTTCGATCAATATTTTAGAGGATAACGCAAGTTAAGTCTGGGATAGGTCTGGGATTTGACCTCATCAGACTCATACTTTCGCACACTTCACATACTCCTTGAACAGATCCTGGGTTATTTTCTGGTATGGATCACGTAGTAATCTGGGACCACACTGAAACAGTCGACTAAACCTGGTTTCGGTCAATATTTTAGAGGATGACGCATGTTAGGTCTAGGTTAGGCCTGGGATTTGCTCTCATCAGGCTCGTTCTTTCGCATATTTCTCATACTTGATGGCTAGATCCTGGGCGTTTTCTGGATTGCATCACGTAGTAATGTAGTACCACACTGAAACAGTCAATGAAACCTGGTTTCCATCAATATTTTAGAGGACAACGCAAGTTATGTCTAGGTAAGGCCTGAGATTTCCACTTATCAGACTCATACTTTCGCATTCTTCACATACTTGTTGAACGGATCCTGGGTTTTTTCTGGTTTTGATCACGTAGTAATGAGGTACCACAATGAAACATTCAATTAAACCTGGACTTGATAAAAATTTTACAGAATAACGCATGTTAGGTCTGGGTTAGGTCTAGGATTTGCCCTCATCAGGCTCATACTTTCGCATATTTCTCATACTTCATGGCTAGATCCTGGGCTATTTCTGGATTGGATCACGTAGTAATGTGGTACCACACTGAAACAGTCAATTAAACCTGGTTTTGATCACTATTTTAGAGAATAATTCATGTTAGGTCTAGGTTAGGTCAGGGATTTGCTCTCATCAGGCTCATTCTTTCGCATATTTCTCATACTTGGTGGCTAGATCCTGGGCTTTTTCTGGATTGCATCACATAGTAATGAAGTACAACACTGAAACAGTCAATTAAACCTGATTTCGATCAATATTTTAGAGAATAATTCATGTTAGGTCTAGGTTAGGTCTGGGATTTGCTCTCATCATGCTCATTCTTTCGCATATTTCTCATACTTGATGGCTAGATCCTGGGCTTTTTCTGGATTGCATCACGTAGTAATGAAGTACAACACTGAAACAGTCAATTAAACCTGGTTTCCATCAATATTTTAGTGGACAACGCATGTTAGGTCTAGTTTAGGCCTGGGATTTGCCCTCATCAGGGTCATACTGTCACAGTTTTAACATACTTGTTGAACGGATCCTGGGTTTTTTCTGGTTTGGTTCACGTAGTAATGTGGTACCACACTGAAACATTCAATTAAACCTTGTCTTGATAAATATTTTAGAGGGTAACGCATGTTAGGTTTGGGTTAGGTCTAGGATTTGCCCTCATCAGGCTCATACTTTCGCATATTTCTCATACTTCATGGCTAGATCCAGGGCTGTTTCTGGATTGTATCACGTAGTAATGTGGTACCACGCTGAAACAGTCGATTAAACCTGGTTTCGATCAATATTTTAGAGGATAACGCAAGTTAAGTCTGGGATAGGTCTGGGATTTGACCTCATCAGACTCATACTTTCGCACACTTCACATACTCCTTGAACAGATCCTGGGTTATTTTCTGGTATGGATCACGTAGTAATCTGGGACCACACTGAAACAGTCGACTAAACCTGGTTTCGGTCAATATTTTAGAGGATGACGCATGTTAGGTCTAGGTTAGGCCTGGGATTTGCTCTCATCAGGCTCGTTCTTTCGCATATTTCTCATACTTGATGGCTAGATCCTGGGCGTTTTCTGGATTGCATCACGTAGTAATGTAGTACCACACTGAAACAGTCAATGAAACCTGGTTTCCATCAATATTTTAGAGGACAACGCAAGTTATGTCTAGGTAAGGCCTGAGATTTCCACTTATCAGACTCATACTTTCGCATTCTTCACATACTTGTTGAACGGATCCTGGGTTTTTTCTGGTTTTGATCACGTAGTAATGAGGTACCACAATGAAACATTCAATTAAACCTGGACTTGATAAAAATTTTACAGAATAACGCATGTTAGGTCTGGGTTAGGTCTAGGATTTGCCCTCATCAGGCTCATACTTTCGCATATTTCTCATACTTCATGGCTAGATCCTGGGCTATTTCTGGATTGGATCACGTAGTAATGTGGTACCACACTGAAACAGTCAATTAAACCTGGTTTTGATCACTATTTTAGAGAATAATTCATGTTAGGTCTAGGTTAGGTCAGGGATTTGCTCTCATCAGGCTCATTCTTTCGCATATTTCTCATACTTGATGGCTAGATCCTGGGCTTTTTCTGGATTGCATCACGTAGTAATGAAGTACAACACTGAAACAGTCAATTAAACCTGATTTCGATCAATATTTTAGAGAATAATTCATGTTAGGTCTAGGTTAGGTCTGGGATTTGACCTCATCAGACTCATACTTTCGCATTCTTCACATACTTGTTGAGCGGATCCTGGGTTTTTTCTGGTTTGGATCACGTAGTAATCTGGGACCACACTGAAACAGTCGACTAAACCTGGTTTCGATCAATATTGTAGAGGATGACGCATGTTAGGTCTAGGTTAGGCTTGGGATTTTCCCTCATCAGACTCATACTTTCGCATTCTTCGCATACTTGTTGAACGGATCCTGGGCTGTTTCTGGATTGTATCACGTAGTAATGTGGTACCACGCTGAAACAGTCAATTAAACCTGGTTTCGATCAATATTTTAGAGGACAACGCAAGTTAGGTCTGGGATAGGTCTAGGATTTGCCCTCATCAAGCTCTTACTTTCGCATATTTCTCATACTTCATGGCTAGATCCTGGGCTATTTCTGGATTGGATCACGTAGTTATGTGGTACCACACTGAAACAGTCAATTAAACCTGGTTTTGATCACTATTTTAGAGAATAATTCATGTTAGGTCTAGGTTAGGTCAGGGATTTGCTCTCATCAGGCTCATTCTTTCGCATATTTCTCATACTTGGTGGCTAGATCCTGGGCTTTTTCTGGATTGGATCACGTAGTAATGAAGTACAACACTGAAACAGTCAATTAAACCTGATTTCGATCAATATTTTAGACAATACTTCATGTTAGGTCTAGGTTAGGTCTGGGATTTGCTCTCATCATGCTCATTCTTTCGCATTTTTCTCATACTTGTTGGCTAGATCCTGGGCTTTTTCTGGATTGCATCACGTAGTAATGAAGTACAACACTGAAACAGTCAATTAAACCTGGTTTCCATCAATATTTTAGAGGACAACGCATGTTAGGTCTAGGTTAGGCCTGGGATTTGTTCTCATCAGGCTCATTGTTTCGCATATTTCTCATACTTGAAGGCTAGATCCTGGGCGTTTTCTGGATTGCATCACGTAGTAATGTAGTACCACACTGAAACAGTCAATGAAACCTGGTTTCCATCAATATTTTAGAGGACAACGCAAGTTAGGTCTAGGTAAGGCCTGAGATTTTCACTGATCAGACTCATACTTTCGCATTCTTCACATACTTGTTGAACGGATCCTGGGGTTTTTCTGGTATGGATCACGTAGTAATGTGGTACCACACTGAAACAGTCAATTAAACCTGGTTTTGATCAATATCTTAGAGAATAATTCATGTTAGGTCTAGGTTAGGTCTGGAATTTGCTCTCATCAGGCTCATTCTTTCGCATATTTCTCATACTTGATGGCTAGATCCTGGGCTTTTTCTGGATAGCATCACGTAGTAATGAAGTACAACACTGAAACAGTCAATTAAACCTGGTTTCCATCAATATTTTAGAGGACAACGCATGTTAGGTCTAGGTTAGGCCTGGGATTTGCCCTCATCAGGGTCATACTGTCACAGTTTTAACATACTTGTTGAACGGATCCTGGGTTTTTTCTGGTTTGGTTCACGTAGTAATGTGGTACCACACTGAAACATTCAATTAAACCTGGTCTTGATAAATATTTTAGAGGATAACGCATGTTAGGTTTGGGTTAGGTCTAGGATTTGCCCTCATCAGGCTCATACTTTCGCATATTTATCATACTTCATGGCTAGATCCTGGGCTGTTTCTGGATTGTATCACGTAGTAATGTGGTACCACGCTGAAACAGTCGATTAAACCTGGTTTCGATCAATATTTTAGAGGATAACGCAAGTTAAGTCTGGGATAGGTCTGGGATTTGACCTCATCAGACTCATACTTTCGCACACTTCACATACTCCTTGAACAGATCCTGGGTTATTTTCTGGTTTGGATCACGTAGTAATCTGGGACCACACTGAAACAGTCGACTAAACCTGGTTTCGATCAATATTTTAGAGGATGACGCATGTTAGGTCTAGGTTAGGCCTGGGATTTGCTCTCATCAGGCTCATTCTTTCGCATATTTCTCATACTTGATGGCTAGATCCTGGGCGTTTTCTGGATTGTATCACGTAGTAATGTGGTACCACGCTGAAACAGTCGATTAAACCTGGTTTCGATCAATATTTTAGAGGATAACGCAAGTTAAGTCTGGGATAGGTCTGGGATTTGACCTCATCAGGCTCATACTTTCGCATATTTCTCATACTTCATGGCTAGATCCTGGGCTATTTCTGGTTTGGATCATGTAGTAATGTGGTACCACACTGAAACAGTCAATTAAACCTGGTTTTGATCACTATTTTAGAGAATAATTCATGTTAGGTCTAGGTTAGGTCAGGGATTTGCTCTCATCAGGCTCATTCTTTCGCATATTTCTCACACTTGATGGCTAGATCCTGGGCTTTTTGTGGATTGCATCACGTAGTAATGAAGTACAACACTGAAACAGTCAATTAAACCTGATTTCGATCAATATTTTAGAGAATAATTCATGTTAGGTCTAGGTTAGGTCTGGGATTTGCTCTCATCAGGCTCATTCTTTCGCATATTTCTCATACTTGATGGCTAGATCCTGGGCTTTTTCTGGATTGCATCACGTACTAATGAAGTACAACACTGAAACAGTCAATTAAACCTGGTTTCCTTCAATATTTTAGAGGATAACGCAAGTTAAGACTGGGAATGGTCTGGGATTTGACCTCATCAGACTCATACTTTCGCACACTTCACATACACGTTGACAAGATCCTGGGTTATTTTCTGGTTTGGATCACATAGTAATGTGGTACCACACTGAAACAGTCGATTAAACCAGGTTTCGATCATTATTTTAGAGGATAGCGCATGTTAGCTCTATGTTAGGTCTGGGATTTGCTCTCATCAGGCTCATTCTTTCGCATAGTTCTAATACCTGATGGCTAGATCCTGGGCGTTTTCTGGATTGCATCACGTAGTAATTTAGTACCACACTGAAACAGTCAATGAAACCTGGTTTCCATCAATATTTTAGAGGATAACGCAAGTTAAGTCTGGGAATGGTCTGCGATTTGACCTCATCAGACTCATACTTTCGCACACTTCACATACTCGTTGAACAGATCCTGGGTTATTTTCTGGTTTGGATCACATAGTAATGTGGTACCACACTGAAACAGTCGATTAAACCAGGTTTCGATCAATATTTTTGAGGATAACGCATGTTAGGTCTAGGTTAGGCCTGGGATTTGACCTCATCAGACTCATACTTTCGCATTCTTCACATACTTGTTGAACAGATCCTGGGTTTTTTCTGGTTTGGATCACGAAGTAGTGTGGTACCACACTGAAACAGTCCATTAAACCTGGTTTCGCTCAATATTTTAGAGGATAACGCATGTTAGCTCTAGGTTAGGTCTGGGATTTGTTCTCATCAGGCTCATTGTTTCGCATATTTCTCACACTTGAAGGCTAGATCCTGGGCGTTTTCTGGATTGCATCACGTAGTAATGTAGTACCACACTGAAACAGTCAATGAAACCTGGTTTCCATCAATATTTTAGAGGACAACGCAAGTTAGGTCTAGGTAAGGCCTGAGATTTTCACTGATCAGACTCATACTTTCGCATTCTTCACATACTTGTTGAACGGATCCTGGGGTTTTTCTGGTATTGATCACGTAGTAATGAGGTACCACAATGAAACATTCAATTAAACCTGATCTTGATAAAAATTTTACAGAATAACGCATGTTAGGTCTGGGTTAGGTCTAGGATTTGCCCTCATCAGGCTCATACTTTCTCATATTTCTCATACTTCATGGCTAGATCCTGGGCTATTGCTGGATTGAATCACGTAGTAATGTGGTACCACACTGAAACAGTCAATTAAACCTGGTTTTGATCACTATTTTAGAGAATAATTCATGTTAGGTCTAGGTCAGGTCAGGGATTTGCTCTCATCAGGCTCATTCTTTCGCATATTTCTCATACTTGATGGCTAGATCCTGGCCTTTTTCTGGATTGCATCACGTAGTAATGAAGTACAACACTGAAACAGACGATTAAACCTGGTTTCGATCAATATTTTGGAGGATAACGCAAGACAAGTCTGGGATAGGTCTGGGATTTGACCTCATCAGACTCATACTTTCGCATTCTTCACATACTTGTTGAACGGATCCTGGGCTGTTTCTGGATTGTATCACGTAGTAATGTGGTACCACGCTGAAACAGTCAATTAAACCTGGTTTCGATCAATATTTTAGAGGATAACGCATGTTAGGTCTAGGTTAGGTCTGGGATTTGCTCTCATCAGGCTCATTCTTTCGCATATTTCTCATACTTGATGGCTAGATCCTGGGCTTTTTCTGGATTGCATCACGTAGTAATGTAGTACCACACTGAAACACTCAATTAAACCTGGTTTCCAACAATATTTTAGAGGACAACGCAAGTTAGGTCTAGGTAAGGCCTGAGATTTTCACTGATCAGACTCATACTTTCGCATTCTTCACATACTTGTTGAACGGATCCTGGGTTTTTTCTGGTTTTGATCACGTAGTAATCAGGTACCACAATGAAACATTCAATTAAACCTGGTCTTGATAAAAATTTTACAGAATAACGCATGTTAGGTCTGGGTAAGGTCTAGGATTTGCCCTCTTCAGGCTCATACTTTCGCATATTTCTCATACTTCATGGCTAGATCCTGGGCTATTTCTGGATTGGATCACGTAGTAATGTGGTACCACACTGAAACAGTCAATTAAATCTGGTTTTGATCAATATTTTAGAGAATAATTCATGTTAGGTCTAGCTTAGGCCTGGGATTTACCCTCATCAGGGTGATACTGTCGCAGTTTTAACATACTTGTTGAACGGATCCTGGGTTTTTTCTGGTTTGGTTAACGTAGTAATGTGGTACCACACTGAAACATTCAATTAAACCTGGTCTTGATAAATATTTTAGAGGATAACGCATGTTAGGTTTGGGTTAGGTCTAGGATTTGCCCTCATCAGGCTCATACCTTCGCATATTTCTCATACTTCATGGCTAGATCCTGTGCTATTTCTGGATTGGATCACGTAGTAAAGTGGTACCACACTAAAACATTCAATGAAACCTGGTCTGGATAAATATTTTAGAGGTTAACGCATCTTAGGTCTGGGTTAGGTCTAAGATTTGCCCTCATCAGGCTCATAGTTTAGCGTTTTTCACATACTTGTTGAACAGATCCCGGGTTTTTTCTGGTTTGGATCACGAAGTAGTGTGGTACCACACTGAAACAGTCCATTAAACCTGGTTTCGCTCAATATTTTAGAGGATAACGCATGTTAGGTCTAGGTTAGGTCTGGCATTTGCTCTCATCAGGCTCATTCTTTCGCATATTTCTCATACTTGATGGCTAGATCCTGGGCTTTTTCTGGATTGCATCACGTAGTAATGTAGTACCACACTGAAACAGTCAATGAAACCTGGTTTCCATCAATATTTTAGAGGACAACGCAAGTTAGGTCTAGGTAAGGCCTGAGATTTTCACTGATCAGACTCATACTTTCGCATTCTTCACATACTTGTTGAACGGATCCTGGGTTTTTTCTGGTTTTGATCACGTAGTAATGTGGTACCACACTGAAACATTCAATTAAACCTGGTCTTGATAAATATTTTAGAGAATAACGCATGTTAGGTCGGGTTAGGTCTAGGATTTGTCCTCATCAGGCTCATACTTTCGCATATTTCTCATACTTCATGGCTAGATCCTGGGCTATTTCTGGATTGGATCACGTAGTAATGTGGTACTACACTGAAACAGTCAATTAAACCTGGTTTTGATCACTATTTTAGAGAATAATTCATGTTAGGTCTAGGTTAGGTCAGGGATTTGCTCTCATCAGGCTCGATCTTTCGCATATTTCTCATACTTGATGGCTAGATCCTGGGCTTTTTGTGGATTGCATCACGTAGTAATGAAGTAAAACACTGAAACAGTCAATTAAACCTGATTTCGATCAATATTTTAGGGAATAATTCATGTTAGGTCTAGGTTAGGTCTGGGATTTGCTCTCATCAGGCTCATTCTTTCGCATATTTCTCATACTTGATGGCTAGATCCTGGGCTTTTTCTGGATTGCATCACGTACTAATGAAGTACAACACTGAAACAGTCAATTAAACCTGGTTTCCTTCAATATTTTAGAGGATAACGCAAGTTAAGACTGGGAATGGTCTGGGATTTGACCTCATCAGACTCATACTTTCGCACACTTCACATACACGTTGACAAGATCCTGGGTTATTTTCTGGTTTGGATCACATAGTAATGTGGTACCACACTGAAACAGTCGATTAAACCAGGTTTCGATCATTATTTTAGAGGATAGCGCATGTTAGCTCTATGTTAGGTCTGGGATTTGCTCTCATCAGGCTCATTCTTTCGCATAGTTCTAATACCTGATGGCTAGATCCTGGGCGTTTTCTGGATTGCATCACGTAGTAATGTAGTACCACACTGAAACAGTCAATGAAACCTGGTTTCCATCAATATTTTAGAGGATAACGCAAGTTAAGTCTGGGAATGGTCTGCGATTTGACCTCATCAGACTCATACTTTCGCACACTTCACATACTCGTTGAACAGATCCTGGGTTATTTTCTGGTTTGGATCACATAGTAATGTGGTACCACACTGAAACAGTCGATTAAACCAGGTTTCGATTAATATTTTTGAGGATAACGCATGTTAGGTCTAGGTTAGGCCTGGGATTTGACCTCATCAGACTCATACTTTCGCATTCTTCACATACTTGTTGAACAGATCCTGGGTTTTTTCTGGTTTGGATCACGAAGTAGTGTGGTACCACACTGAAACAGTCCATTAAACCTGGTTTCGCTCAATATTTTAGAGGATAACGCATGTTAGCTCTAGGTTAGGTCTGGGATTTGTTCTCATCAGGCTCATTGTTTCGCATATTTCTCACACTTGAAGGCTAGATCCTGGGCGTTTTCTGGATTGCATCACGTAGTAATGTAGTACCACACTGAAACAGTCAATGAAACCTGGTTTCCATCAATATTTTAGAGGACAACGCAAGTTAGGTCTAGATAAGGCCTGAGATTTTCACTGATCAGACTCATACTTTCGCATTCTTCACATACTTGTTGAACGGATCCTGGGGTTTTTCTGGTTTTGATCACGTAGTAATGAGGTACCACAATGAAACATTCAATTAAACCTGATCTTGATAAAAATTTTACAGAATAACGCATGTTAGGTCTGGGTTAGGTCTAGGATTTGCCCTCATCAGGCTCATACTTTCTCATATTTCTCATACTTCATGGCTAGATCCTGGGCTATTGCTGGATTGAATCACGTAGTAATGTGGTACCACACTGAAACAGTCAATTAAACCTGGTTTTGATCACTATTTTAGAGAATAATTCATGTTAGGTCTAGGTCAGGTCAGGGATTTGCTCTCATCAGGCTCATTCTTTCGCATATTTCTCATACTTGATGGCTAGATCCTGGCCTTTTTCTGGATTGCATCACGTAGTAATGAAGTACAACACTGAAACAGACGATTAAACCTGGTTTCGATCAATATTTTGGAGGATAACGCAAGACAAGTCTGGGATAGGTCTGGGATTTGACCTCATCAGACTCATACTTTCGCATTCTTCACATACTTGTTGAACGGATCCTGGGCTGTTTCTGGATTGTATCACGTAGTAATGTGGTACCACGCTGAAACAGTCAATTAAACCTGGTTTCGATCAATATTTTAGAGGATAACGCATGTTAGGTCTAGGTTAGGTCTGGGATTTGCTCTCATCAGGCTCATTCTTTCGCATATTTCACATACTTGATGGCTAGATCCTGGGCTTTTTCTGGATTGCATCACGTAGTAATGTAGTACCACACTGAAACACTCAATTAAACCTGGTTTCCAACAATATTTTAGAGGACAACGCAAGTTAGGTCTAGGTAAGGCCTGAGATTTTCACTGATCAGACTCATACTTTCGCATTCTTCACATACTTGTTGAACGGATCCTGGGTTTTTTCTGGTTTTGATCACGTAGTAATCAGGTACCACAATGAAACATTCAATTAAACCTGGTCTTGATAAAAATTTTACAGAATAACGCATGTTAGGTCTGGGTAAGGTCTAGGATTTGCCCTCTTCAGGCTCATACTTTCGCATATTTCTCATACTTCATGGCTAGATCCTGGGCTATTTCTGGATTGGATCACGTAGTAATGTGGTACCACACTGAAACAGTCAATTAAATCTGGTTTTGATCAATATTTTAGAGAATAATTCATGTTAGGTCTAGCTTAGGCCTGGGATTTACCCTCATCAGGGTGATACTGTCGCAGTTTTAACATACTTGTTGAACGGATCCTGGGTTTTTTCTGGTTTGGTTAACGTAGTAATGTGGTACCACACTGAAACATTCAATTAAACCTGGTCTTGATAAATATTTTAGAGGATAACGCATGTTAGGTTTGGGTTAGGTCTAGGATTTGCCCTCATCAGGCTCATACCTTCGCATATTTCTCATACTTCATGGCTAGATCCTGTGCTATTTCTGGATTGGATCACGTAGTAAAGTGGTACCACACTAAAACATTCAATGAAACCTGGTCTGGATAAATATTTTAGAGGTTAACGCATCTTAGGTCTGGGTTAGGTCTAAGATTTGCCCTCATCAGGCTCATAGTTTAGCGTTTTTCACATACTTGTTGAACAGATCCCGGGTTTTTTCTGGTTTGGATCACGAAGTAGTGTGGTACCACACTGAAACAGTCCATTAAACCTGGTTTCGCTCAATATTTTAGAGGATAACGCATGTTAGGTCTAGGTTAGGTCTGGCATTTGCTCTCATCAGGCTCATTCTTTCGCATATTTCTCATACTTGATGGCTAGATCCTGGGCTTTTTCTGGATTGCATCACGTAGTAATGTAGTACCACACTGAAACAGTCAATGAAACCTGGTTTCCATCAATATTTTAGAGGACAACGCAAGTTAGGTCTAGGTAAGGCCTGAGATTTTCACTGATCAGACTCATACTTTCGCATTCTTCACATACTTGTTGAACGGATCCTGGGTTTTTTCTGGTTTTGATCACGTAGTAATGTGGTACCACACTGAAACATTCAATTAAACCTGGTCTTGATAAATATTTTAGAGAATAACGCATGTTAGGTCGGGTTAGGTCTAGGATTTGTCCTCATCAGGCTCATACTTTCGCATATTTCTCATACTTCATGGCTAGATCCTGGGCTATTTCTGGATTGGATCACGTAGTAATGTGGTACTACACTGAAACAGTCAATTAAACCTGGTTTTGATCACTATTTTAGAGAATAATTCATGTTAGGTCTAGGTTAGGTCAGGGATTTGCTCTCATCAGGCTCAATCTTTCGCATATTTCTCATACTTGATGGCTAGATCCTGGGCTTTTTGTGGATTGCATCACGTAGTAATGAAGTAAAACACTGAAACAGTCAATTAAACCTGATTTCGATCAATATTTTAGAGAATAATTCATGTTAGGTCTAGGTTAGGTCTGGGATTTGCTCTCATCAGGCTCATTCTTTCGCATATTTCTCATACTTGATGGCTAGATCCTGGGCTTTTTCTGGATTGCATCACGTACTAATGAAGTACAACACTGAAACAGTCAATTAAACCTGGTTTCCTTCAATATTTTAGAGGATAACGCAAGTTAAGACTGGGAATGGTCTGGGATTTGACCTCATCAGACTCATACTTTCGCACACTTCACATACACGTTGACAAGATCCTGGGTTATTTTCTGGTTTGGATCACATAGTAATGTGGTACCACACTGAAACAGTCGATTAAACCAGGTTTCGATCATTATTTTAGAGGATAGCGCATGTTAGCTCTATGTTAGGTCTGGGATTTGCTCTCATCAGGCTCATTCTTTCGCATAGTTCTAATACCTGATGGCTAGATCCTGGGCGTTTTCTGGATTGCATCACGTAGTAATGTAGTACCACACTGAAACAGTCAATGAAACCTGGTTTCCATCAATATTTTAGAGGATAACGCAAGTTAAGTCTGGGAATGGTCTGCGATTTGACCTCATCAGACTCATACTTTCGCACACTTCACATACTCGTTGAACAGATCCTGGGTTATTTTCTGGTTTGGATCACATAGTAATGTGGTACCACACTGAAACAGTCGATTAAACCAGGTTTCGATCAATATTTTTGAGGATAACGCATGTTAGGTCTAGGTTAGGCCTGGGATTTGACCTCATCAGACTCATACTTTCGCATTCTTCACATACTTGTTGAACAGATCCTGGGTTTTTTCTGGTTTGGATCACGAAGTAGTGTGGTACCACACTGAAACAGTCCATTAAACCTGGTTTCGCTCAATATTTTAGAGGATAACGCATGTTAGCTCTAGGTTAGGTCTGGGATTTGTTCTCATCAGGCTCATTGTTTCGCATATTTCTCACACTTGAAGGCTAGATCCTGGGCGTTTTCTGGATTGCATCACGTAGTAATGTAGTACCACACTGAAACAGTCAATGAAACCTGGTTTCCATCAATATTTTAGAGGACAACGCAAGTTAGGTCTAGGTAAGGCCTGAGATTTTCACTGATCAGACTCATACTTTCGCATTCTTCACATACTTGTTGAACGGATCCTGGGGTTTTTCTGGTTTTGATCACGTAGTAATGAGGTACCACAATGAAACATTCAATTAAACCTGATCTTGATAAAAATTTTACAGAATAACGCATGTTAGGTCTGGGTTAGGTCTAGGATTTGCCCTCATCAGGCTCATACTTTCTCATATTTCTCATACTTCATGGCTAGATCCTGGACTATTGCTGGATTGAATCACGTAGTAATGTGGTACCACACTGAAACAGTCAATTAAACCTGGTTTTGATCACTATTTTAGAGAATAATTCATGTTAGGTCTAGGTCAGGTCAGGGATTTGCTCTCATCAGGCTCATTCTTTCGCATATTTCTCATACTTGATGGCTAGATCCTGGCCTTTTTCTGGATTGCATCACGTAGTAATGAAGTACAACACTGAAACAGTAAATTAAACCTGATTTCGATCAATATTTTAGAGAATAATTCATGTTAGGTCTAGGTTAGGTCTGGGATTTGCTCTCATCAGGCTCATTCTTTCGCATATTTCTCATACTTGATGGCTAGATCCTGGGCTTTTTCTGGATTGCATCACGTAGTAATGAAGTACAACACTGAAACAGTCAATTAAACCTGTTTTCCATCAATATTTTAGAGGACAACGCATGTTAGGTCTAGGTTAGGCCTGGGATTTGCCCTCATCAGGGTCATACTGTCACAGTTTTAACATACTTGTTGAACGGATCCTGGGTTTTTTCTGGTTTGGTTCACGTAGTAATGTGGTACCACACTGAAACATTCAATTAAACCTGGTCTTGATAAACATTTTAGAGGATGACGCATGTTAGGTTTGGGTTAGGTCTAGGATTTGCCCTCATCAGGCTCATACTTTCGCATATTTCTCATACTTCATGGCTAGATCCTGGGCTGTTTCTGGATTGTATCACGTAGTAATGTGGTACCACGCTGAAACAGTCGATTAAACCTGGTTTCGATCAATATTTTGGAGGATAACGCAAGTTAAGTCTGGGATAGGTCTGGGATTTGACCTCATCAGACTCATACTTTCGCATTCTTCACATACTTGTTGAACGGATCCTGGGTTTTTTCTGGTTTGGATCACGTAGTAATCTGGGACCACACTGAAACAGTCGACTAAACCTGGTTTCGATCAATATTTTAGAGGATGACGCATGTTAGGTCTAGATTAGGCCTGGGATTTTCCCTCATCAGACTCATACTTTCGCATTCTTCACATACTTGTTGAACGGATCCTGGGCTGTTTCTGGATTGTATCACGTAGTAATGTGGTACCACGCTGAAACAGTCAATTAAACCTGGTTTCGATCAATATTTTAGAGGATAACGCATGTTAGGTCTAGGTTAGGTCTGGGATTTGCTCTCATCAGGCTCATTCTTTCGCATATTTCTCATACTTGATGGCTAGATCCTGGGCTTGTTCTGGATTGCATCACGTAGTAATGTAGTACCACACTGAAACAGTCAATTAAACCTGGTTTCCAACAATATTTTAGAGGACAACGCAAGTTAGGTCTAGGTTAGGCCTGAGATTTTCACTGATCAGACTCATACTTTCGCATTCTTCACATACTTGTTGAACGGATCCTGGGTTTTTTCTGGTTTTGATCACGTAGTAATCAGGTACCACAATGAAACATTCAATTAAACCTGGTCTTGATAAAAATTTTACAGAATAACGCATGTTAGGTCTGGGTAAGGTCTAGGATTTGCCCTCATCAGGCTCATACTTTCGCATATTTCTCATACTTCATGGCTAGATCCTGGGCTATTTCTGGATTGGATCACGTAGTAATGTGGTACCACACTGAAACAGTCAATTAAATCTGGTTTTGATCAATATTTTAGAGAATAATTCATGTTAGGTCTAGCTTAGGCCTGGGATTTACCCTCATCAGGGTGATACTGTCGCAGTTTTAACATACTTGTTGAACGGATCCTTGGTTTTTTCTGGTTTGGTTAACGTAGTAATGTGGTACCACACTGAAACATTCAATTAAACCTGGTCTTGATAAATATTTTAGAGGATAACGCATGTTAGGTTTGGGTTAGGTCTAGGATTTGCCCTCATCAGGCTCATACCTTCGCATATTTCTCATACTTCATGGCTAGATCCTGTGCTATTTCTGGATTGGATCACGTAGTAAAGTGGTACCACACTAAAACATTCAATGAAACCTGGTCTGGATAAATATTTTAGAGGTTAACGCATCTTAGGTCTGGGTTAGGTCTAAGATTTGCCCTCATCAGGCTCATAGTTTAGCGTTTTTCACATACTTGTTGAACAGATCCCGGGTTTTTTCTGGTTTGGATCACGAAGTAGTGTGGTACCACACTGAAACAGTCCATTAAACCTGGTTTCGCTCAATATTTTAGAGGATAACGCATGTTAGGTCTAGGTTAGGTCTGGCATTTGCTCTCATCAGGCTCATTCTTTCGCATATTTCTCATACTTGATGGCTAGATCCTGGGCTTTTTCTGGATTGCATCACGTAGTAATGTAGTACCACACTGAAACAGTCAATGAAACCTGGTTTCCATCAATATTTTAGAGGACAACGCAAGTTAGGTCTAGGTAAGGCCTGAGATTTTCACTGATCAGACTCATACTTTCGCATTCTTCACATACTTGTTGAACGGATCCTGGGTTTTTTCTGGTTTTGATCACGTAGTAATGTGGTACCACACTGAAACATTCAATTAAACCTGGTCTTGATAAATATTTTAGAGAATAACGCATGTTAGGTCGGGTTAGGTCTAGGATTTGTCCTCATCAGGCTCATACTTTCGCATATTTCTCATACTTCATGGCTAGATCCTGGGCTATTTCTGGATTGGATCACGTAGTAATGTGGTACTACACTGAAACAGTCAATTAAACCTGGTTTTAATCAATATTTTAGAGAATAATTCATCTTAGGTCTGGGTTAGGTCTAAGATTTGCCCTCATCAGGGTGATACTGTCGCAGTTTTAACATACTTGTTGAACGGATCCTGGGTTTTTTCTGGTTTGGTTAACGTAGTAATGTGGTACCACACTGAAACATTCAATTAAACCTGGTCTTGATAAATATTTTAGAGGATAACGCATGTTAGGTTTGGGTTAGGTCTAGGATTTGCCCTCATCAGGCTCATACCTTCGCATATTTCTCATACTTCATGGCTAGATCCTGGGCTATTTCTGGATTGGATCTCGTAGTAATGTGGTACCATACTGAAACAGTCAATTAAATCTGGTTTTGATCAATATTTTAGAGAATAATTCATGTTAGGTCTAGCTTAGGCCTGGGATTTACCCTCATCAGGGTGATACTGTCGCAGTTTTAACATACTTGTTGAACGGATCCTGGGTTTTTTCTGGTTTGGTTGACGTAGTAATGTGGTACCACACTGAAACATTCAATTAAACCTGGTCTTGATAAATATTTTAGAGGATAACGCATGTTAGGTTTGGGTTAGGTCTAGGATTTGACCTCATCAGTCTCATACTTTCGCATTCTTCACATACTTGTTGATCGGATCCTGGGTTTTTTCTGGTTTGGTTCACGTAGTAATGAAGTACAACACTGAAACAGTCAATTAAACCTGGTTTCCGTCAATATTTTAGAGGACAACGCATGTTAGGTCTAGGTTAGCCCTGGGATTTACCCTCATCAGGGTCATACTGTCGCAGTTTTAACATACTTGTTGATCGGATCCTGGGTTTTTTCTGGTTTGGTTCACGTAGTAATGTGGGACCACTCTGAAACAGTCGACTAAACCTGGTTTCGATCAATATTTTAGAGGATAACGCAAGTTAGGTCTGGGATAGGTCTGGGATTTGACCTCATCAGACTCATACTTTCGCACACTTCACATACTCCTTGAACAGATCCTGGATTATTTTCTGGTTTGGATCACGTAGTAATGTGGGACCACACTGAAACTGTCAAGTAAACCTGTTTTCGATCAATATTTTAGAGAATAATTCATGTTAGGTCTAGGATAGGTCTGGGATTTGCTCTCATCAGGCTCATTCTTTCGCATATTTCTCATACATGTTGAACAGATCCTGGGTTTTTTCGGGTATGGATCACGTAGTAATGAAGTGCAACACTGAAACAGTCAATTAAACCTGGTTTCCATCAATATCTTAGAGGACAACGCAAGTTAGGTCTGGGATAGGTCTGGGATTTGCCCTCATCAGGATCATACATTCGCATATTTTTTCATGGCTAGATCCTGGGCTATTTCTGGATTGGATCACGTAGTAAAGTGGTACCACACTGAAACATTCAATGAAACCTGGTCTGGATAAATATTTTAGAGGACAACGCATGTTAGGTCTAGGTTAGGTCTGGGATTTGCTCTCATCAGGCTCATTCTTTCGCATATTTCTCATACTTGATGGCTGGATCCTGGGTTTTTTCTGGATTGCATCACGTAGTAATGAAGTACAACACTGAAACAGTCAATTAAACCTGGTTTCCATCAATATTTTAGAGGACAACGCATGTTAGGTCTAGGTTAGGCCTGGGATTTACCCTCATCAGGGTCATACTGTCGCAGTTTTAACATACTTGTTGAACGGATCCTGGGTTTTTTCTGGTTCGGTTCACGTAGTAATGTGGTACCACACTGAAACATTCAATTAAACCTGGTCTTGATAAATATTTTAGAGGATAACGCATGTTAGGTTTGGGTTAGGTCTAGGATTTGCTCTCATCTGGCTCATACTTTCGCATATTTCTCATACTTCATGGCTAGATACTGGGCTGTTTCTGGATTGTATCAGGTAGTAAAGTAGTACCACACTGAAACATTCAATGAAACCTGGTCTGGATAAATAATTTAGAGGATAACGCATCTTAGGTCTGGGTTAGGTCTAAGATTTGCCCTCATCAGTCTCACAGTTTAGCGTTTTTCACATACTTCTTGATCAGATCCTGGGCTTTCTCTGGTTTGGATCACGAAGTAGTGTGGTACCACACTGAAACATTCAATGAAACCTGGTTTCGATCAATATTTTAGAGGATAACGCATGTTAGGTCTATGTTAGGCCTGGGATTTTCACTCATCAGACTCATACTTTCGCATTCTTCACATACTTGTTGAACGGATCCTGGGTTTTTTCTGGTTTTGATCACGTAGTAATGAGGTACCACAATGAAACATTCAATTAAACCTGGTCTTGATAAGAATTTTACAGAATAACGCATGTTAGGTCTGGGTTAGGTCTAGGATTTGCCCCCATCAGGCTCATACTTTCGCATATTTCTCATACTTCATGGCTAGATCCTGGGCTATTTCTGGATTGGATCACGTAGTAATGTGGTACCACACTGAAACAGTCAATTAAACCTGGTTTTGATCAATATTTTAGAGAATAATTCATGTTAGGTCTAGGTTAGGTCAGGGATTTGCTCTCATCAGGCTCATTCTTTCGCATATTTCTCATACTTGATGGCTAGATCCTGGGCTTTTTCTGGATTGCATCACGTAGTAATGAAGTACAACACTGAAACAGTCAATTAAACCTGGTTTCGATCAATATTTTAGAGAATAATTCATGTTAGGTCTAGGTTAGGTCTGGGATTTGCTCTCATCAGGCTCATTCTTTCGCATATTTCTCATACTTGATGGCTAGATCCTGGGCTTTTTCTAGATTGCATCACGTAGTAATGAAGTACAACACTGAAACAGTCAATGAAACCTGGTTTCCATCAATATCTGAGAGGACAACGCAAGTTAGGTCTGGGATATGTCTGGGATTTGCCCTCATCAGGCTCACAGTTTAGCGTTTTTCACATACTTCCTGAACAGATCCTGGGCTTTCTCTGGTTTGGATCACGAATTAGTGTGGTACCACACTGAGACATTCAATGAAACCTGGTTTCGATGAATATTTTAGAGGAAAACGCATGTTAGGTCTATGTTAGGCCTGGGATTTTCACTCATCAGACTCATACTTTCGCATTCTTCACATACTTGTTGATCGGATCCTGGGTTTTTTCTGGTTTGGTACACGTAGTAATGAAGTACAACACTGAAACAGTCAATTAAACCTGGTTTCCGTCAATATTTTAGAGTACAACGCATGTTAGGTCTAGGTTAGCCCTGGGATTTACCCTCATCAGGGTCATACTGTCGCAGTTTTGACATACTTGTTGATCGGATCCTGGGTTTTTTCTGGTTTGGTTCACGTAGTAATGTGGTACCACACTGTAACATTCAATTAAACCTGGTCTTGATAAATATTTTAGACGATAACGCATGTTGGGTTTGGGTTAGGTCTAGGATTTGCCCTCATCAGGCTCATACTTTCGCATATTTCTCATACTTCATGGCTAGATCCTGGGCTGTTTCTGGATTGTATCACGTAGTAATGTGGTACCACGCTGAAACAGTCGATTAAACCTGGTTTCGATCAATATTTTAGAGGACAACGCAAGTTAAGTCTGGGATAGGTCTGGGATTTGACCTCATCAGACTCATACTTTCGCATTCTTTACATACTTGTTGAACGGATCCTGGGTTTTTTCTGGTTTGGATCACGTAGTAATCTGGGACCACTCTGAAACAGTCGACTAAACCTGGTTTCGATCAATATTTTAGAGGATAACGCATGTTAGGTCTAGGTTAGGCCTGGGATTTTCCCTCATCAGACTCATACTTTCGCATTCTTCACATACTCGTTGAACGGATCCTGGTTTTTTTCTGGTTTGGATCACGTAGTAATGTGGGACCACACTGAAACAGTCAATTAAACCTGGCTTCGATCAATATTTTAGAGAATAATTCATGTTAGGTCTAGGTTAGGTCTGGGATTTGCTCTCATCAGGCTCATTCTTTCGCATATTTCTCATACTTGATGGCTAGATCCTGGGCTTTTTCTAGATTGCATCACGTAGTAATGAAGTACAACACTGAAACAGTTAATGAAACCTGGTTTCCATCAATATCTGAGAGGACAACGCAAGTTAGGTCTGGGATATGTCTGGGATTTGCCCTCATCAGGCTCATACTTTCGCGTTTTTCACATACTTGTGGAACAGATCCTGGGTTTTTTCTGGTTTGGATCACGTAGTAGTGTGGTACCACGCTGAAACAGTCCATTAAACCTGGTTTGGATCAATATTTTAGAGGATAACGCATGTTAGGTCTAGGTTAGGCCTGGGATTTTCACTCATCAGACTCATACTTTCGCATTCTTCACATACTTGTTGAACGGATCCTGGGTTATTTCTGGTTTGGATCACGTAGTAATGTGGGACCACACTGAAACAGTCAATTAAACCTGGTTTCGATCAATATTTTAGAGAATAATTCATGTTAGGTCTATGTTAGGTCTGGGATTTGCTCTCATCAGGCTCATTCTTTCGCATATTTCTCATACTTGATGGTTAGATCCTGGGTTTTTTCTGGTTTGTATCACGTAGTAATGTGGTACCACACTGAAACAGTCGATTAAACCTGATTTCGATCAATATTTTAGAGGATAACGCATGTAAGGTCTAGGTTAGGTCTGGGATTTGCTCTCATCAGGCTCATTCTTTCGCATATTGCTCAAACTTGATGGCTAGATCCTGGGCTATTTCTGGATTGGATCACGTAGTAATGTGGCACCACACTGAAACATTCAATTAAACCTGGTCTTGATAAATATTTTAGAGGATAACGCATGTTAGGTTTGGGTTAGGTCTAGGATTTGCCCTCATCAGGCTCATACTTTCGCATATTTCACATACTTCATGGCTAGATCCTGGGCTGTTTCTGGATTGTATCACTTAGTAATGTGGTACCACGCTAAAACAGTCGATTAAACCTGGTTTCGATCAATATTTTAGAGGATAACACAAGTTAAGTCTGGGATAGGTCTGGGATTTTCGCTCATCGGACTCATACTTTCGCACACTTCACATACTCCTTGAACAGATCCTGGATTATTTTCTGGTTTGGATCACGTAGTAATGTGGGACCACACTGAAACTGTCAAGTAAACCTGTTTTCGATCAATATTTTAGAGAATAATTCATGTTAGGTCTAGGATAGGTCTGGGATTTGCTCTCATCAGGCTCATTCTTTCGCATATTTCTCATACATGTTGAACAGATCCTGGGTTTTTTCGGGTATGGATCACGTAGTAATGAAGTGCAACACTGAAACAGTCAATTAAACCTGGTTTCCATCAATATCTTAGAGGACAACGCAAGTTAGGTCTGGGATAGGTCTGGGATTTGCCCTCATCAGGATCATACATTCGCATATTTTTTCATGGCTAGATCCTGGGCTATTTCTGGATTGGATCACGTAGTAAAGTGGTACCACACTGAAACATTCAATGAAACCTGGTCTGGATAAATATTTTAGAGGACAACGCATGTTAGGTCTAGGTTAGGTCTGGGATTTGCTCTCATCAGGCTCATTCTTTCGCATATTTCTCATACTTGATGGCTGGATCCTGGGTTTTTTCTGGATTGCATCACGTAGTAATGAAGTACAACACTGAAACAGTCAATTAAACCTGGTTTCCATCAATATTTTAGAGGACAACGCATGTTAGGTCTAGGTTAGGCCTGGGATTTACCCTCATCAGGGTCATACTGTCGCAGTTTTAACATACTTGTTGAACGGATCCTGGGTTTTTTCTGGTTCGGTTCACGTAGTAATGTGGTACCACACTGAAACATTCAATTAAACCTGGTCTTGATAAATATTTTAGGGGATAACGCATGTTAGGTTTGGGTTAGGTCTAGGATTTGCTCTCATCTGGCTCATACTTTCGCATATTTCTCATACTTCATGGCTAGATACTGGGCTGTTTCTGGATTGTATCAGGTAGTAAAGTAGTACCACACTGAAACATTCAATGAAACCTGGTCTGGATAAATAATTTAGAGGATAACGCATCTTAGGTCTGGGTTAGGTCTAAGATTTGCCCTCATCAGTCTCACAGTTTAGCGTTTTTCACATACTTCTTGATCAGATCCTGGGCTTTCTCTGGTTTGGATCACGAAGTAGTGTGGTACCACACTGAAACATTCAATGAAACCTGGTTTCGATCAATATTTTAGAGGATAACGCATGTTAGGTCTATGTTAGGCCTGGGATTTTCACTCATCAAACTCATACTTTCGCATTCTTCACATACTTGTTGAACGGATCCTGGGTTTTTTCTGGTTTTGATCACGTAGTAATGAGGTACCACAATGAAACATTCAATTAAACCTGGTCTTGATAAGAATTTTACAGAATAACGCATGTTAGGTCTGGGTTAGGTCTAGGATTTGCCCCCATCAGGCTCATACTTTCGCATATTTCTCATACTTCATGGCTAGATCCTGGGCTATTTCTGGATTGGATCACGTAGTAATGTGGTACCACACTGAAACAGTCAATTAAACCTGGTTTTGATCAATATTTTAGAGAATAATTCATGTTAGGTCTAGGTTAGGTCAGGGATTTGCTCTCATCAGGCTCATTCTTTCGCATATTTCTCATACTTGATGGCTAGATCCTGGGCTTTTTCTGGATTGCATCACGTAGTAATGAAGTACAACACTGAAACAGTCAATTAAACCTGGTTTCGATCAATATTTTAGAGAATAATTCATGTTAGGTCTAGGTTAGGTCTGGGATTTGCTCTCATCAGGCTCATTCTTTCGCATATTTCTCATACTTCATGGCTAGATCCTGGGCTTTTTCTAGATTGCATCACGTAGTAATGAAGTACAACACTGAAACAGTCAATGAAACCTGGTTTCCATCAATATCTGAGAGGACAACGCAAGTTAGGTATGGGATATGTCTGGGATTTGCCCTCATCAGGCTCACAGTTTAGCGTTTTTCACATACTTCCTGAACAGATCCTGGGCTTTCTCTGGTTTGGATCACGAAGTAGTGTGGTACCACACTGAAACATTCAATGAAACCTGGTTTCGATGAATATTTTAGAGGAAAACGCATGTTAGGTCTATGTTAGGCCTGGGATTTTCACTCATCAGACTCATACTTTCGCATTCTTCACATACTTGTTGAACGGATCCTGGGTTATTTCTGGTTTGGATCACGTAGTAATGTGGGACCACACTGAAACAGTCAATTAAACCTGGTTTCGATCAATATTTTAGAGAATAATTCATGTTAGGTCTATGTTAGGTCTGGGATTTGCTCTCATCAGGCTCATTCTTTCGCATATTTCTCATACTTGATGGTTAGATCCTGGGTTTTTTCTGGTTTGTATCACGTAGTAACGTGGTACCACACTGAAACAGTCGATTAAACCTGATTTCGATCAATATTTTAGAGGATAACGCATGTAAGGTCTAGGTTAGGTCTGGGATTTGCTCTCATCAGGCTCATTCTTTCGCATATTGCTCAAACTTGATGGCTAGATCCTGGGCTATTTCTGGATTGGATCACGTAGTAATGTGGCACCACACTGAAACATTCAATTAAACCTGGTCTTGATAAATATTTTAGAGGATAACGCATGTTAGGTTTGGGTTAGGTCTAGGATTTGCCCTCATCAGGCTCATACTTTCGCATATTTCACATACTTCATGGCTAGATCCTGGGCTGTTTCTGGATTGTATCACTTAGTAATGTGGTACCACGCTGAAACAGTCGATTAAACCTGGTTTCGATCAATATTTTAGAGGATAACACAAGTTAAGTCTGGGATAGGTCTGGGATTTTCGCTCATCGGACACATACTTTCGCACACTTCACATACTCCTTGAACAGATCCTGGATTATTTTCTGGTTTGGATCACGTAGTAATGTGGGACCACACTGAAACTGTCAAGTAAACCTGTTTTCGATCAATATTTTAGAGAATAATTCATGTTAGGTCTAGGATAGGTCTGGGATTTGCTCTCATCAGGCTCATTCTTTCGCATATTTCTCATACATGTTGAACAGATCCTGGGTTTTTTCGGGTATGGATCACGTAGTAATGAAGTGCAACACTGAAACAGTCAATTAAACCTGGTTTCCATCAATATCTTAGAGGACAACGCAAGTTAGGTCTGGGATAGGTCTGGGATTTGCCCTCATCAGGATCATACATTCGCATATTTTTTCATGGCTAGATCCTGGGCTATTTCTGGATTGGATCACGTAGTAAAGTGGTACCACACTGAAACATTCAATGAAACCTGGTCTGGATAAATATTTTAGAGGACAACGCATGTTAGGTCTAGGTTAGGTCTGGGATTTGCTCTCATCAGGCTCATTCTTTCGCATATTTCTCATACTTGATGGCTGGATCCTGGGTTTTTTCTGGATTGCATCACGTAGTAATGAAGTACAACACTGAAACAGTCAATTAAACCTGGTTTCCATCAATATTTTAGAGGACAACGCATGTTAGGTCTAGGTTAGGCCTGGGATTTACCCTCATCAGGGTCATACTGTCGCAGTTTTAACATACTTGTTGAACGGATCCTGGGTTTTTTCTGGTTCGGTTCACGTAGTAATGTGGTACCACACTGAAACATTCAATTAAACCTGGTCTTGATAAATATTTTAGGGGATAACGCATGTTAGGTTTGGGTTAGGTCTAGGATTTGCTCTCATCTGGCTCATACTTTCGCATATTTCTCATACTTCATGGCTAGATACTGGGCTGTTTCTGGATTGTATCAGGTAGTAAAGTAGTACCACACTGAAACATTCAATGAAACCTGGTCTGGATAAATAATTTAGAGGATAACGCATCTTAGGTCTGGGTTAGGTCTAAGATTTGCCCTCATCAGTCTCACAGTTTAGCGTTTTTCACATACTTCTTGATCAGATCCTGGGCTTTCTCTGGTTTGGATCACGAAGTAGTGTGGTACCACACTGAAACATTCAATGAAACCTGGTTTCGATCAATATTTTAGAGGATAACGCATGTTAGGTCTATGTTAGGCCTGGGATTTTCACTCATCAAACTCATACTTTCGCATTCTTCACATACTTGTTGAACGGATCCTGGGTTTTTTCTGGTTTTGATCACGTAGTAATGAGGTACCACAATGAAACATTCAATTAAACCTGGTCTTGATAAGAATTTTACAGAATAACGCATGTTAGGTCTGGGTTAGGTCTAGGATTTGCCCCCATCAGGCTCATACTTTCGCATATTTCTCATACTTCATGGCTAGATCCTGGGCTATTTCTGGATTGGATCACGTAGTAATGTGGTACCACACTGAAACAGTCAATTAAACCTGGTTTTGATCAATATTTTAGAGAATAATTCATGTTAGGTCTAGGTTAGGTCAGGGATTTGCTCTCATCAGGCTCATTCTTTCGCATATTTCTCATACTTGATGGCTAGATCCTGGGCTTTTTCTGGATTGCATCACGTAGTAATGAAGTACAACACTGAAACAGTCAATTAAACCTGGTTTCGATCAATATTTTAGAGAATAATTCATGTTAGGTCTAGGTTAGGTCTGGGATTTGCTCTCATCAGGCTCATTCTTTCGCATATTTCTCATACTTCATGGCTAGATCCTGGGCTTTTTCTAGATTGCATCACGTAGTAATGAAGTACAACACTGAAACAGTCAATGAAACCTGGTTTCCATCAATATCTGAGAGGACAACGCAAGTTAGGTATGGGATATGTCTGGGATTTGCCCTCATCAGGCTCACAGTTTAGCGTTTTTCACATACTTCCTGAACAGATCCTGGGCTTTCTCTGGTTTGGATCACGAAGTAGTGTGGTACCACACTGAAACATTCAATGAAACCTGGTTTCGATGAATATTTTAGAGGAAAACGCATGTTAGGTCTATGTTAGGCCTGGGATTTTCACTCATCAGACTCATACTTTCGCATTCTTCACATACTTGTTGATCGGATCCTGGGTTTTTTCTGGTTTGGTACACGTAGTAATGAAGTACAACACTGAAACAGTCAATTAAACCTGGTTTCCGTCAATATTTTAGAGTACAACGCATGTTAGGTCTAGGTTAGCCCTGGGATTTACCCTCATCAGGGTCATACTGTCGCAGTTTTGACATACTTGTTGATCGGATCCTGGGTTTTTTCTGGTTTGGTTCACGTAGTAATGTGGTACCACACTGTAACATTCAATTAAACCTGGTCTTGATAAATATTTTAGACGATAACGCATGTTAGGTTTGGGTTAGGTCTAGGATTTGCCCTCATCAGGCTCATACTTTCGCATATTTCTCATACTTCATGGCTAGATCCTGGGCTGTTTCTGGATTGTATCACGTAGTAATGTGGTACCACGCTGAAACAGTCGATTAAACCTGGTTTCGATCAATATTTTAGAGGACAACGCAAGTTAAGTCTGGGATAGGTCTGGGATTTGACCTCATCAGACTCATACTTTCGCATTCTTTACATACTTGTTGAACGGATCCTGGGTTTTTTCTGGTTTGGATCACGTAGTAATCTGGGACCACTCTGAAACAGTCGACTAAACCTGGTTTCGATCAATATTTTAGAGGATAACGCATGTTAGGTCTAGGTTAGGCCTGGGATTTTCCCTCATCAGACTCATACTTTCGCATTCTTCACATACTCGTTGAACGGATCCTGGTTTTTTTCTGGTTTGGATCACGTAGTAATGTGGGACCACACTGAAACAGTCAATTAAACCTGGCTTCGATCAATATTTTAGAGAATAATTCATGTTAGGTCTAGGTTAGGTCTGGGATTTGCTCTCATCAGGCTCATTCTTTCGCATATTTCTCATACTTGATGGCTAGATCCTGGGCTGTTTCTAGATTGCATCACGTAGTAGTGAAGTACAACACTGAAACAGTCAATGAAACCTGGTTTCCATCAATATCTGAGAGGACAACGCAAGTTAGGTCTGGGATATGTCTGGGATTTGCCCTCATCAGGCTCATACTTTCGCGTTTTTCACATACTTGTGGAACAGATCCTGGGTTTTTTCTGGTTTGGATCACGTAGTAGTGTGGCACCACGCTGAAACAGTCCATTAAACCTGGTTTGGATCAATATTTTAGAGGATAACGCATGTTAGGTCTAGGTTAGGCCTGGGATTTTCACTCATCAGACTCATACTTTCGCATTCTTCACATACTTGTTGAACGGATCCTGGGTTATTTCTGGTTTGGATCACGTAGTAATGTGGGACCACACTGAAACAGTCAATTAAACCTGGTTTCGATCAATATTTTAGAGAATAATTCATGTTAGGTCTATGTTAGGTCTGGGATTTGCTCTCATCAGGCTCATTCTTTCGCATATTTCTCATACTTGATGGTTAGATCCTGGGTTTTTTCTGGTTTGTATCACGTAGTAATGTGGTACCACACTGAAACAGTCGATTAAACCTGGTTTCGATCAATATTTTAGAGGATAACGCATGTAAGGTCTAGGTTAGGTCTGGGATTTGCTCTCATCAGGCTCATTCTTTCGCATATTGCTCAAACTTGATGGCTAGATCCTGGGCTATTTCTGGATTGGATCACGTAGTAATGTGGCACCACACTGAAACATTCAATTAAACCTGGTCTTGATAAATATTTTAGAGGATAACGCATGTTAGGTTTGGGTTAGGTCTAGGATTTGCCCTCATCAGGCTCATACTTTCGCATATTTCACATACTTCATGGCTAGATCCTGGGCTGTTTCTGGATTGTATCACTTAGTAATGTGGTACCACGCTGAAACAGTCGATTAAACCTGGTTTCGATCAATATTTTAGAGGATAACACAAGTTAAGTCTGGGATAGGTCTGGGATTTTCGCTCATCGGACTCATACTTTCGCACACTTCACATACTCCTTGAACAGATCCTGGATTATTTTCTGGTTTGGATCACGTAGTAATGTGGGACCACACTGAAACTGTCAAGTAAACCTGTTTTCGATCAATATTTTAGAGAATAATTCATGTTAGGTCTAGGATAGGTCTGGGATTTGCTCTCATCAGGCTCATTCTTTCGCATATTTCTCATACATGTTGAACAGATCCTGGGTTTTTTCGGGTATGGATCACGTAGTAATGAAGTGCAACACTGAAACAGTCAATTAAACCTGGTTTCCATCAATATCTTAGAGGACAACGCAAGTTAGGTCTGGGATAGGTCTGGGATTTGCCCTCATCAGGATCATACATTCGCATATTTTTTCATGGCTAGATCCTGGGCTATTTCTGGATTGGATCACGTAGTAAAGTGGTACCACACTGAAACATTCAATGAAACCTGGTCTGGATAAATATTTTAGAGGACAACGCATGTTAGGTCTAGGTTAGGTCTGGGATTTGCTCTCATCAGGCTCATTCTTTCGCATATTTCTCATACTTGATGGCTGGATCCTGGGTTTTTTCTGGATTGCATCACGTAGTAATGAAGTACAACACTGAAACAGTCAATTAAACCTGGTTTCCATCAATATTTTAGAGGACAACGCATGTTAGGTCTAGGTTAGGCCTGGGATTTACCCTCATCAGGGTCATACTGTCGCAGTTTTAACATACTTGTTGAACGGATCCTGGGTTTTTTCTGGTTCGGTTCACGTAGTAATGTGGTACCACACTGAAACATTCAATTAAACCTGGTCTTGATAAATATTTTAGGGGATAACGCATGTTAGGTTTGGGTTAGGTCTAGGATTTGCTCTCATCTGGCTCATACTTTCGCATATTTCTCATACTTCATGGCTAGATACTGGGCTGTTTCTGGATTGTATCAGGTAGTAAAGTAGTACCACACTGAAACATTCAATGAAACCTGGTCTGGATAAATAATTTAGAGGATAACGCATCTTAGGTCTGGGTTAGGTCTAAGATTTGCCCTCATCAGTCTCACAGTTTAGCGTTTTTCACATACTTCTTGATCAGATCCTGGGCTTTCTCTGGTTTGGATCACGAAGTAGTGTGGTACCACACTGAAACATTCAATGAAACCTGGTTTCGATCAATATTTTAGAGGATAACGCATGTTAGGTCTATGTTAGGCCTGGGATTTTCACTCATCAAACTCATACTTTCGCATTCTTCACATACTTGTTGAACGGATCCTGGGTTTTTTCTGGTTTTGATCACGTAGTAATGAGGTACCACAATGAAACATTCAATTAAACCTGGTCTTGATAAGAATTTTACAGAATAACGCATGTTAGGTCTGGGTTAGGTCTAGGATTTGCCCCCATCAGGCTCATACTTTCGCATATTTCTCATACTTCATGGCTAGATCCTGGGCTATTTCTGGATTGGATCACGTAGTAATGTGGTACCACACTGAAACAGTCAATTAAACCTGGTTTTGATCAATATTTTAGAGAATAATTCATGTTAGGTCTAGGTTAGGTCAGGGATTTGCTCTCATCAGGCTCATTCTTTCGCATATTTCTCATACTTGATGGCTAGATCCTGGGCTTTTTCTGGATTGCATCACGTAGTAATGAAGTACAACACTGAAACAGTCAATTAAACCTGGTTTCGATCAATATTTTAGAGAATAATTCATGTTAGGTCTAGGTTAGGTCTGGGATTTGCTCTCATCAGGCTCATTCTTTCGCATATTTCTCATACTTCATGGCTAGATCCTGGGCTTTTTCTAGATTGCATCACGTAGTAATGAAGTACAACACTGAAACAGTCAATGAAACCTGGTTTCCATCAATATCTGAGAGGACAACGCAAGTTAGGTATGGGATATGTCTGGGATTTGCCCTCATCAGGCTCACAGTTTAGCGTTTTTCACATACTTCCTGAACAGATCCTGGGCTTTCTCTGGTTTGGATCACGAAGTAGTGTGGTACCACACTGAAACATTCAATGAAACCTGGTTTCGATGAATATTTTAGAGGAAAACGCATGTTAGGTCTATGTTAGGCCTGGGATTTTCACTCATCAGACTCATACTTTCGCATTCTTCACATACTTGTTGAACGGATCCTGGGTTATTTCTGGTTTGGATCACGTAGTAATGTGGGACCACACTGAAACAGTCAATTAAACCTGGTTTCGATCAATATTTTAGAGAATAATTCATGTTAGGTCTATGTTAGGTCTGGGATTTGCTCTCATCAGGCTCATTCTTTCGCATATTTCTCATACTTGATGGTTAGATCCTGGGTTTTTTCTGGTTTGTATCACGTAGTAACGTGGTACCACACTGAAACAGTCGATTAAACCTGATTTCGATCAATATTTTAGAGGATAACGCATGTAAGGTCTAGGTTAGGTCTGGGATTTGCTCTCATCAGGCTCATTCTTTCGCATATTGCTCAAACTTGATGGCTAGATCCTGGGCTATTTCTGGATTGGATCACGTAGTAATGTGGCACCACACTGAAACATTCAATTAAACCTGGTCTTGATAAATATTTTAGAGGATAACGCATGTTAGGTTTGGGTTAGGTCTAGGATTTGCCCTCATCAGGCTCATACTTTCGCATATTTCACATACTTCATGGCTAGATCCTGGGCTGTTTCTGGATTGTATCACTTAGTAATGTGGTACCACGCTGAAACAGTCGATTAAACCTGGTTTCGATCAATATTTTAGAGGATAACACAAGTTAAGTCTAGGTTAGGCCTGGGATTTTCCCTCATCAGACTCATACTTTCGCATTCTTCACATACTCGTTGAACGGATCCTGGTTTTTTTCTGGTTTGGATCACGTAGTAATGTGGGACCACACTGAAACAGTCAATTAAACCTGGCTTCGATCAATATTTTAGAGAATAATTCATGTTAGGTCTAGGTTAGGTCTGGGATTTGCTCTCATCAGGCTCATTCTTTCGCATATTTCTCATACTTGATGGCTAGATCCTGGGCTGTTTCTAGATTGCATCACGTAGTAGTGAAGTACAACACTGAAACAGTCAATGAAACCTGGTTTCCATCAATATCTGAGAGGACAACGCAAGTTAGGTCTGGGATATGTCTGGGATTTGCCCTCATCAGGCTCATACTTTCGCGTTTTTCACATACTTGTGGAACAGATCCTGGGTTTTTTCTGGTTTGGATCACGTAGTAGTGTGGCACCACGCTGAAACAGTCCATTAAACCTGGTTTGGATCAATATTTTAGAGGATAACGCATGTTAGGTCTAGGTTAGGCCTGGGATTTTCACTCATCAGACTCATACTTTCGCATTCTTCACATACTTGTTGAACGGATCCTGGGTTATTTCTGGTTTGGATCACGTAGTAATGTGGGACCACACTGAAACAGTCAATTAAACCTGGTTTCGATCAATATTTTAGAGAATAATTCATGTTAGGTCTATGTTAGGTCTGGGATTTGCTCTCATCAGGCTCATTCTTTCGCATATTTCTCATACTTGATGGTTAGATCCTGGGTTTTTTCTGGTTTGTATCACGTAGTAATGTGGTACCACACTGAAACAGTCGATTAAACCTGGTTTCGATCAATATTTTAGAGGATAACGCATGTAAGGTCTAGGTTAGGTCTGGGATTTGCTCTCATCAGGCTCATTCTTTCGCATATTGCTCAAACTTGATGGCTAGATCCTGGGCTATTTCTGGATTGGATCACGTAGTAATGTGGCACCACACTGAAACATTCAATTAAACCTGGTCTTGATAAATATTTTAGAGGATAACGCATGTTAGGTTTGGGTTAGGTCTAGGATTTGCCCTCATCAGGCTCATACTTTCGCATATTTCACATACTTCATGGCTAGATCCTGGGCTGTTTCTGGATTGTATCACTTAGTAATGTGGTACCACGCTGAAACAGTCGATTAAACCTGGTTTCGATCAATATTTTAGAGGATAACACAAGTTAAGTCTGGGATAGGTCTGGGATTTTCGCTCATCGGACTCATACTTTCGCATTCTTCACATACTTGTTGAACGGATCCTGGGTTATTTCTGGTTTGGATCACGTAGTAATGTGAGACCACACTGAAACAGTAAATTAAGCCTGGTTTCGATCAATATTTTAGAGAATAATTCATGTTAGGTCTGGGATAGGTCTGGGATTTGCCCTCATCAGGCTCATACTTTCGCATATTTCTTCATGGCTAGATCCTGGGCTATTTCTGGATTGGACCACGTAGTAATGTGGCACCACACTGAAACATTCAATTAAACCTGGTCTTGATAAATATTTTAGAGGATAACGCATGTTAGGTTTGGGTTAGGTCTAGGATTTGCCCTCATCAGGCTCATACTTTCGCATATTTCACATACTTCATGGCTAGATCCTGGGCTGTTTCTGGATTGTATCACTTAGTAATGTGGTACCTCGCTGAAACAGTCGATTAAACCTGGTTTCGATCAATATTTTAGAGGATAACACAAGTTAAGTCTGGGATAGGTCTGGGATTTGACCTCATCAGACTCATACTTTCGCGTTTTTCACATACTTGTTGACAGATCCTGGGTTATTTTCTGGTTTGGATCACATAGTAATGTGGTACCACACTGAAACAGTCGATTAAACCAGGTTTCGATCAATATTTTTGAGGATAACGCATGTTAGGTCTAGGTTAGGCCTGGGATTTTCGCACATCGGACTCATACTTTCGCATTCTTCACATACTTGTTGAACGGATCCTGGTTTTATTCTGGTTTGGATCATGTAGTAATGTGGGACCACACTGAAACAGTCAATTAAACCTGGCTTCGATCAATATTTTAGAGAGTAATTCATGTTAGGTCTAGGTTAGGTCTGGGATTTGCTCTCATCAGGCTCATTCTTTCGCATATTTCTCATACTTGATGGCTAGATCCTGGGCTTTTTCTAGATTGCATCACGTAGTAATGAAGTACAACACTGAAACAGTCAATGAAACCTGGTTTCCATCAATATCTTAGAGGACAACGCAAGTTAGGTCTGGGATATGTCTGGGATTTGCCCTCATCAGGCTCATACTTTCGCGTTTTTCACACACTTGTTGAACAGATCCTGGGTTTTTTCTGGTTTGGATCACGTAGTAATGTGGGACCACACTGAAACAGTCAATTAAACCTGGTTTCGATCAATATTTTAGAGAATAATTCATGTTAGGTCTATGTTAGGTCTGGGATTTGCTCTCATCAGGCTCATTCTTTCGCATATTTCTCATACTTGATGGTTAGATCCTGGGTTTTTTCTGGTTTGTATCACGTAGTAATGTGGTACCACACTGAAACAGTCGATTAAACCTGGTTTCGATCAATATTTTAGAGGATAACGCATGTAAGGTCTAGGTTAGGTCTGGGATTTGCTCTCATCAGGCTCATTCTTTCGCATATTGCTCAAACTTGATGGCTAGATCCTGGGCTATTTCTGGATTGGATCACGTAGTAATGTGGCACCACACTGAAACATTCAATTAAACCTGGTCTTGATAAATATTTTAGAGGATAACGCATGTTAGGTTTGGGTTAGGTCTAGCATTTGCCCTCATCAGGCTCATACTTTCGCATATTTCACATACTTCATGGCTAGATCCTGGGCTGTTTCTGGATTGTATCACTTAGTAATGTGGTACCACGCTGAAACAGTCGATTAAACCTGGTTTCGATCAATATTTTAGAGGATAACACAAGTTAAGTCTGGGATAGGTCTGGGATTTTCGCTCATCGGACTCATACTTTCGCATTCTTCACATACTTGTTGAACGGATCCTGGGTTATTTCTGGTTTGGATCACGTAGTAATGTGGGACCACACTGAAACAGTAAATTAAGCCTGGTTTCGATCAATATTTTAGAGAATAATTCATGTTAGGTCTGGGATAGGTCTGGGATTTGCCCTCATCAGGCTCATACTTTCGCATATTTCTTCATGGCTAGATCCTGGGCTATTTCTGGATTGGACCACGTAGTAATGTGGCACCACACTGAAACATTCAATTAAACCTGGTCTTGAGAAATATTTTAGAGGATAACGCATGTTAGGTTTGGGTTAGGTCTAGGATTTGCCCTCATCAGGCTCATACTTTCGCATATTTCACATACTTCATGGCTAGATCCTGGGCTGTTTCTGGATTGTATCACTTAGTAATGTGGTACCTCGCTGAAACAGTCGACTAAACCTGGTTTCGATCAATATTTTAGAGGATAACACAAGTTAAGTCTGGGATAGGTCTGGGATTTGACCTCATCAGACTCATACTTTCGCGTTTTTCACATACTTGTTGACAGATCCTGGGTTATTTTCTGGTTTGGATCACATAGTAATGTGGTACCACACTGAAACAGTCGATTAAACCAGGTTTCGATCAATATTTTTGAGGATAACGCATGTTAGGTCTAGGTTAGGCCTGGGATTTTCGCACATCGGACTCATACTTTCGCATTCTTCACATACTTGTTGAACGGATCCTGGTTTTTTTCTGGTTTGGATCATGTAGTAATGTGGGACCACACTGAAACAGTCAATTAAACCTGGCTTCGATCAATATTTTAGAGAGTAATTCATGTTAGGTCTAGGTTAGGTCTGGGATTTGCTCTCATCAGGCTCATTCTTTCGCATATTTCTCATACTTGATGGCTAGATCCTGGGATTTTTCTAGATTGCATCACGTAGTAATGAAGTACAACACTGAAACAGTCAATGAAACCTGGTTTCCATCAATATCTTAGAGGACAACGCAAGTTAGGTCTGGGATATGTCTGGGATTTGCCCTCATCAGGCTCATACTTTCGCGTTTTTCACACACTTGTGGAACAGATCCTGGGTTTTTTCTGGTTTGGATCACGTAGTAGTGTGGTACCACGCTGAAACAGTCCATTAAACCTGGTTTGGATCAATATTTTAGAGGATAACGCATGTTAGGTCTAGGTTAGGCCTGGGATTTTCACTCATCAGACTCATACTTTCGCATTCTTCACATACTTGTTGAACGGATCCTGGGTTATTTCTGGTTTGGATCGCGTAGTAATGTGGGACCACACTGAAACAGTAAATTAAGCCTGGTTTCGATCAATATTTTAGAGAATAATTCATGTTAGGTCTATGTTAGGTCTGGGATTTGCTCTCATCAGGCTCATTCTTTCGCATATTTCTCATACTTGATGGCTAGATCCTGGGTTTTTTCTGGTTTGGATCACGTAGTAATGTGGTACCACACTGAAACAGTCGAATAAACCTGGTTTCGATCAATATTTTAGAGGATACCGCATGTAAGGTCTAGGTTAGGTCTGGGATTTGCTCTCGTCAGGCTCATTCTTTCGCATATTTCTCATACTTGATGGCTAGATCTTGGGTTTTTTCTGGTTTGGATCACGTAGTAATGTGGTACTACACTGAAACAGTCGATTAAACCTGGTTTCGATCAATATTTTAGAGGATAACGCAAGTTAAGTCTGGGAATGGTCTGGGATTTGACCTCATCAGACCCATACTTTCGCATTCTTCACAAACTTGTCGAACGGATCCTGTGTTTTTTCTGGTTTGGATCACGTAGTAATGTGGGACCACACTGAAACAGTCAATTAAACCTGGTTTCGATCAATATTTTAGAGAATAATTCATGTTAGGTCTAGGTTAGGCCTGGGATTTGCTCTCATCAGGCTCATTCTTTCGCATATTTCTCATACTTGATGGCTAGCTCCTGGGCTTTTTCTGGATTGCATCACGTAGTAATGGAGTACAACACTGAAACAGTCAATTAAACCTGGTTTCCATCAATATCTTAGGGGACAACGTAAGTTAGGTCTGGGATATGTCTGGGATTTGCCCTCATCAGGCTCATACTTTCGCGTTTTTCACACACTTGTTGAACAGATCCTGGGTTTTTTCTGGTTTGGATCACGTAGTAGTGTGGTACCACGCTGAAACAGTCCACTAAACCTGGTTTGGATCAATATTTTAGAGGATGACGCATGTTAGGTCTAGGTTAGGTCTGGGATTTTCACTCATCAGACTCATACTATCGCATTCTTCACATACTTGTTGAACGGATCCTGGGTTTTTTCTGGTTTGGATCACGTAGTAATGTGGTACCACACTGAAGCAGTCGATTAAACCTGGTTTCGATCAATATTTTAGAGGATAACGCAAGTTAGGTCTGGGATAGGTCTGGGATTTGACCTCATCAGACTCATACTTTCGCACACTTCACATACTCCTTGAACAGATCCTGGATTATTTTCTGGTTTGGATCACGTAGTAATGTGGGACCACACTGAAACTGTCAAGTAAACCTGTTTTCTATCAATATTTTAGAGAATAATTCATGTTAGGTCTAGGATAGGTCTGGGATTTGCTCTCATCAGGCTCATTCTTTCGCATATTTCTCATACATGTTGAACAGATCCTGGGTTTTTTCGGGTATGGATCACGTAGTAATGAAGTGCAACACTGAAACAGTCAATTAAACCTGGTTTCCATCAATATCTTAGAGGACAACGCAAGTTAGGTCTGGGATAGGTCTGGGATTTGCCCTCATCAGGATCATACTTTCGCATATTTTTTCATGGCTAGATCCTGGGCTATTTCTGGATTGGATCACGTAGTAAAGTGGTACCACACTGAAACATTCAATGAAACCTGGTCTGGATAAATATTTTAGAGGACAACGCATGTTAGGTCTAGGTTAGGTCTGGGATTTGCTCTCATCAGGCTCATTCTTTCGCATATTTCTCATACTTGATGGCTGGATCCTGGGTTTTTTCTGGATTGCATCACGTAGTAATGTGGGACCACACAGAAGCAGTCAAGTAAACCTGGTTTCGATCAATATTTTAGAGAATAATTCATGTTAGGTCTAGGTTAGGTCTGGGATTTGCTCTCATCAGGCTCATTCTTTCGCATATTTCTCATACATGTTGAACAGATACTGGGTTTTTTCTGGTTTGGATCACGTAGTAATGTGGGACCACTCTGTAACAATCAATTAAACCTGATCTTGATAAATATTTTAGAGGATAACGCATGTTAGGTCTGGGTTAAGTCTAGGATTTGCTCTCATCAGGCTCATACTTTCGCATATTTCTCATACTTCATGGCTAGATCCTGGGCTGTTTCTGGATTGTATCACGTAGTAATGTGGTACCACGCTGAAACAGTCAATTAAACCTGGTCTTGATAAATATTTTAGAGAATAACGCATGTTAGGTCTGGGTTAGGTCTAGGATTTGTCCTCATCAGGCTCATACTTTCGCATATTTCTCATACTTCATGGCTAGATCCTGGGCTATTTCTGGATTGGATCACGTAGTAATGTGGTACCACACTGAAACAGTCAATCAAACCTGGTTTTGATCATTATCTTAGAGAATAATACATGTTAGGTCTAGGTTAGGTCAGGGATTTGCTCTCATCAGGCTCATTCTTTCGCATATTTCTCATACTTGATGGCTAGATCCTGGGCTTTTCCTGGATTGCATCACGTATTAATGAAGTAGAACACTGAAACAAGCAATTAAACCTGGTTTCGATCAATATTTTAGAGAATAATTCATGTTAGGTCTAGGTTAGGTCTGGGATTTGCTCTTATCAGGCTCATTCATTCGCATATTTCTCATACTTGATGGCTAGATCCTGGGCTTTTTCTGGATTGCATCACGTAGTAATGAAGTACAACACTGAAACAGTCAATTAAACCTGGTTTCCATCAATATTTTAGAGGACAACGCATGTTAGGTCTAGGTTAGGCCTGGGATTTACCCTCATCAGGGTCATACTGTCGCAGGTTTAACATACTTGTTGAACGGATCCTGGGTTTTTTCTGGTTCGGTTCACGTAGTAATGTGGTACCACACTGAAACATTCAATTAAACCTGGTCTTGATAAATATTTTAGAGGATAACGCATGTTAGGTTTGGGTTAGGTCTAGGATTTGCTCTCATCAGGCTCATACTTTCGCATATTTCTCATACTTCATGGCTAGATACTGGGCTGTTTCTGGATTGTATCAGGTAGTAAAGTAGTACCACACTGAAACATTCAATGAAACCTGGTCTGGATAAATAATTTAGAGGATAACGCATCTTAGGTCTGGGTTAGGTCTAAGATTTGCCCTCATCAGTCTCACAGTTTAGCGTTTTTCACATACTTCTTGATCAGATCCTGGGCTTTCTCTGGTTTGGATCACGAAGTAGTGTGGTACCACACTGAAACATTCAATGGAACCTGGTTTCGATCAATATTTTAGAGGATAACGCATGTTAGGTCTATGTTAGGCCTGGGATTTTCACTCATCAGACTCATACTTTCGCATTCTTCACATACTTGTTGAACGGATCCTGGGTTTTTTCTGGTTTTGATCACGTAGTAATGAGGTACCACAATGAAACATTCAATTAAACCTGGTCTTGATAAGAATTTTACAGAATAACGCATGTTAGGTCTGGGTTTGGTCTAGGATTTGCCCCCATCAGGCTCATACTTTCGCATATTTCTCATACTTCATGGCTAGATCCTGGGCTATTTCTGGATTGGATCACGTAGTAATGTGGTACCACACTGAAACAGTCAATTAAACCTGGTTTTGATCAATATTTTAGAGAATAATTCATGTTAGGTCTAGGTTAGGTCAGGGATTTGCTCTCATCAGGCTCATTCTTTCGCATATTTCTCATTCTTGATGGCTAGATCCTGGGCTTTTTCTGGATTGCATCACGTAGTAATGAAGTACAACACTGAAACAGTCAATTAAACCTGGTTTCGATCAATATTTTAGAGAATAATTCATGTTAGGTCTAGGTTAGGTCTGGGATTTGCTCTCATCAGGCTCATTCTTTCGCATATTTCTCATACTTCATGGCTAGATCCTGGGCTTTTTCTAGATTGCATCACGTAGTAATGAAGTACAACACTGAAACAGTCAATGAAACCTGGTTTCCATCAATATCTGAGAGGACAACGCAAGTTAGGTCTGGGATATGTCTGGGATTTGCCCTCATCAGGCTCACAGTTTAGCGTTTTTCACATACTTCCTGAACAGATCCTGGGCTTTCTCTGGTTTGGATCACGAAGTAGTGTGGTACCACACTGAAACATTCAATGAAACCTGGTTTCGATGAATATTTTAGAGGAAAACGCATGTTAGGTCTATGTTAGGCCTGGGATTTTCACCCATCAGACTCATACTTTCGCATTCTTCACATACTTGTTGATCGGATCCTGGGTTTTTTCTGGTTTGGTTCACGTAGTAATGAAGTTCAACACTGAAACAGTCAATTAAACCTGGTTTCCGTCAATATTTTAGAGGACAACGCATGTTAGGTCTAGGTTAGCCCTGGGATTTACCCTCATCAGGGTCATACTGTCGCAGTTTTGACATACTTGTTGATCGGATCCTGGGTTTTTTCTGGTTTGGTTCACGTAGTAATGTGGTACCACACTGTAACATTCAATTAAACCTGGTCTTGATAAATATTTTAGACGATAACACATGTTAGGTTTGGGTTAGGTCTAGGATTTGCCCTCATCAGGCTCATACTTTCGCATATTTCTCATACTTCATGGCTAGATCCTGGGCTGTTTCTGGATTGTATCACGTAGTAATGTGGTACCACGCTGAAACAGTCGATTAAACCTGGTTTCGATCAATATTTTAGAGGACAACGCAAGTTAAGTCTGGGATAGGTCTGGGATTTGACCTCATCAGACTCATACTTTCGCATTATTTACATACTTGTTGAACGGATCCTGGGTTTTTTCTGGTTTGGATCACGTAGTAATCTGGGACCACTCTGAAACAGTCGACTAAACCTGGTTTCGATCAATATTTTAGAGGATAACGCATGTTAGGTCTAGGTTAGGCCTGGGATTTTCCCTCATCAGACTCATACTTTCGCATTCTTCACATACTCGTTGAACGGATCCTGGTTTTTTTCTGGTTTGGATCACGTAGTAATGTGGCACCACACTGAAACATTCAATTAAACCTGGTCTTGATAAATATTTTAGAGGATAACGCATGTTAGGTTTGGGTTAAGTCTAGGATTTGCCCTCATCAGGCTCATACTTTCGCATATTTCACATACTTCATGGCTAGATCCTGGGCTGTTTCTGGATTGTATCACTTAGTAATGTGGTACCTCGCTGAAACAGTCGATTAAACCTGGTTTCGATCAATATTTTAGAGGATAACACAAGCTAAGTCTGGGATAGGTCTGGGATTTGCTCTCATCAGGCTCATTCTTTCGCACATTTCTCATACTTGATGGCTAGATCCTGGGTTTTTTCTGGTTTGTATCACATAGTAATGTGGTACCACACTGAAACAGTCGATTAAACCTGGTTTCGATCAATATTTTAGAGGATAACGCATGTAAGGTCTAGGTTAGGTCTGGGATTTGCTCTCATCAGGCTCATTCTTTCGCATATTGCTCAAACTTGATGGCTAGATCCTGGGCTATTTCTGGATTGGATCACGTAGTAATGTGGCACCACACTGAAACATTCAATTAAACCTGGTCTTGATAAATATTTTAGAGGATAACGCATGTTAGGTTTGGGTTAGGTCTAGGATTTGCCCTCATCAGGCTCATACTTTCGCATATTTCACATACTTCATGGCTAGATCCTGGGCTGTTTCTGGATTGCATCACGTAGTAATGAAGTACAGCACTGAAACAGTCAATGAAACCTGGTTTCCATCAATTTCTTAGAGGACAACGCAAGTTATGTCTGGGATATGTCTGGGATTTGCCCTCATCAGGCTCATACTTTCGCGTTTTTCACATACTTGTTGAACAGATCCTGGGTTTTTTCTGGTTTGGATCACGTAGTAGTGTGGTACCACGCTGAAACAGTCCATTAAACATGGTTTGGATCCATATTTTAGAGGATAACGCATGTTAGGTCTAGGTTAGGCCTGGGATTTTCACTCATCAGACTCATACTTTCGCATTCTTCACATACTTGTTGAACGGATCCTGGGTTATTTCTGGTTTGGATCACGTAGTAATGTGGGACCACACTGAAACAGTAAATTAAGCCTGGTTTCGATCAATATTTTAGAGAATAATTCATGTTAGGTCTGGGATAGATCTGGGATTTGCCCTCATCAGGCTCATACTTTCGCATATTTCTTCATGGCTAGATCCTGGGCTATTTCTGGATTGGACCACGTAGTAATGTGGCACCACACTGAAACATTCAATTAAACCTGGTCTTGATAAATATTTTAGAGGATAACGCATGTTAGGTTTGGGTTAGGTCTAGGATTTGCCCTCATCAGGCTCATACTTTCGCATATTTCACATACTTCATGGCTAGATCCTGGGCTGTTTCTGGATTGTATCACTTAGTAATGTGGTACCTCGCTGAAACAGTCGATTAAACCTGGTTTCGATCAATATTTTAGAGGATAACACAAGTTAAGTCTGGGATAGGTCTGGGATTTGACCTCATCAGACTCATACTTTCGCGTTTTTCACATACTTGTTGACAGATCCTGGGTTATTTTCTGGTTTGGATCACATAGTAATGTGGTACCACACTGAAACAGTCGATTAAACCAGGTTTCGATCAATATTTTTGAGGATAACGCATGTTAGGTCTAGGTTAGGCCTGGGATTTTCGCACATCGGACTCATACTTTCGCATTCTTCACATACTTGTTGAACGGATCCTGGTTTTTTTCTGGTTTGGATCATGTAGTAATGTGGGACCACACTGAAACAGTCAATTAAACCTGGCTTCGATCAATATTTTAGAGAGTAATTCATGTTAGGTCTAGGTTAGGTCTGGGATTTGCTCTCATCAGGCTCATTCTTTCGCATATTTCTCATACTTGATGGCTAGATCCTGGGCTTTTTCTAGATTGCATCACGTAGTAATGAAGTACAACACTGAAACAGTCAATGAAACCTGGTTTCCATCAATATCTTAGAGGACAACGCAAGTTAGGTCTGGGATATGTCTGGGATTTGCCCTCATCAGGCTCATACTTTCGCGTTTTTCACACACTTGTTGAACAGATCCTGGGTTTTTTCTGGTTTGGATCACGTAGTAGTGTGGTACCACGCTGAAACAGTCCATTAAAACTGGTTTGGATCAATATTTTAGAGGATAACGCATGTTAGGTCTAGGTTAGGCCTGGGATTTTCACTCATCAGACTCATACTTTCGCATTCTTCACATACTTGTTGAACGGATCCTGGGTTATTTCTGGTTTGGATCACGTAGTAATGTGGGACCACACTGAAACAGTAAATTAAGCCTGGTTTCGATCAATATTTTAGAGAATAATTCATGTTAGGTCTATGTTAGGTCTGGGATTTGCTCTCATCAGGCTCATTCTTTCGCATATTTCTCATACTTGATGGCTAGATCCTGGGTTTTTTCTGGTTTGGATCACGTAGTAATGTGGTACCACACTGAAACAGTCGAATAAACCTGGTTTCGATCAATATTTTAGAGGATACCGCATGTGAGGTCTAGGTTAGGTCTGGGATTTGCTCTCGTCAGGCTCATTCCTTCGCATATTTCTCATACTTGATGGCTAGATCTTGGGTTTTTTCTGGTTTGGATCACGTAGTAATGTGGTACTACACTGAAACAGTCGATTAAACCTGGTTTCGATCAATATTTTAGAGGATAACGCATGTTAGGTCTAGGTTAGGCCTGGGATTTTCCCTCATCAGACTCATACTTTCGCATTCTTCACATTCTTGTTGAACGGATCCTGGGTTTTTTCTGGTTTGGATCACGTAGTATTGTGGGACCACACTGAAGCAGTCAAGTAAACCTGGTTTCGATCAATATTTTAGAGAATAATTCATGTTAGGTCTAGGTTAGGTCTGGGATTTGCTCTCATCAGGCTCATTCTTTCGCATATTTCTCATACATGTTGAACAGATACTGGGTTTTTTCTGGTTTGGATCACGTAGTAATGTGGTACCACACTGAAACATTCAATTAAACCTGATCTTGATAAATATTTTAGAGGACAACGCATGTTAGGTCAGGGTTAGGTCTAGGATTTGCTCTCATCAGGCTCATACTTTCGCATATTTCTCATACTTCATGGCTAGATCCTGGGCTGTTTTTGGATTGTATCACGTAGTAATGTGGTACCACGCTGAAACAGTCTATTAAACCTGGTTTCGATCAATATTTTAGAGGATAACGCAAGTTAGGTCTGGGATAGGTCTAGGATTTGCCCTCATCAGGCTCTTACTTTCGCATATTTCTCATACTTCATGGCTAGATCCTGGGCTATTTCTGGATTGGATCACGTAGTAAAGTGGTACCACACTGAAACATTCAATGAAACCTGGTCTGGATAAATATTTTAGAGGATAACGCATCTTAGGTCTGGGTTAGGTCTAAGATTTGCCCTCGTCAGGCTCACAGTTTAGCGTTTTTCACATACTTCTAAAACAGATCCTGGGCTATTTCTGGTTTGGATCACGATGTAGTGTGGTACCACACTGAAACAGTCCATTAAACCTGGTTTCGCTCAATATTTTAGAGGATAACGCATGTTAGCTCTAGGTTAGGTCTGGGATTTGCTCTCATCAGGCTCATTCTTTCGCATATTTCTCATACTTGATGGCTAGATCCTGCGCTTTTTCTGGATTGCATCACGTAGTAATGTAGTACCACACTGAAACAGTCAATGAAACCTGGTTTCCATCATTATTTTAGAGGACAACGCATGTTAGGTCTAGGTTAGGCCTGGGATTTGCCCTCATCAGGGTCATACTGTCGCAGTTTTAACATACTTGTTGAACGGATCCTGGGTTTTTTCTGGTTTGGTTCACGTAGTAATGTGGTACCACACTGAAACATTCAATTAAACCTGGTCTTGATAAATATTTTAGAGGATAACGCATGTTAGGTTTGGGTTAGGTCTAGGATTTGCCCTCATCAGGCTCATACTTTCGCATATTTCTCATACTTCATGGCTAGATCCTGCGCTGTTTCTGGATTGTGTCACGTAGTAATGTGGTACCACGCTGAAACAGTCGATTAAACCTGGTTTCGATCAATATTTTAGAGGATAACGCAAGTTAAGCCTGGGATAGGTCTGGGATTTGACCTCATCACACTCATCCTTTCGCATTCTTCACATACTTGATGAACGGATCCTGGGTTTTTTCTGGTTTGGATCACGTAGTAATGTGGGACCACACAGAAGCAGTCAAGTAAACCTGGTTTCGATCAATATTTTAGAGAATAATTCATGTTAGGTCTAGGTTAGGTCTGGGATTTGCTCTCATCAGGCTCATTCTTTCGCATATTTCTCATACATGTTGAACAGATACTGGGTTTTTTCTGGTTTGGATCACGTAGTAATGTGGGACCACACTGAAACAATCAATTAAACCTGATCTTGATAAATATTTTCGAGGATAACGCATGTTAGGTCTGGGTTAAGTCTAGGATTTGCTCTCATCAGGCTCATACTTTCGCATATTTCTCATACTTCATGGCTAGATCCTGGGCTGTTTCTGGATTGTATCACGTAGTAATGTGGTACCACGCTGAAACAGTCAATTAAACCTGGTCTTGATAAATATTTTAGAGAATAACGCATGTTAGGTCTGGGTTAGGTCTAGGATTTGTCCTCATCAGGCTCATACTTTCGCATATTTCTCATACTTCATGGCTAGATCCTGGGCTATTTCTGGATTGGATCACGTAGTAATGTGGTACCACACTGAAACAGTCAATCAAACCTGGTTTTGATCAATATCTTAGAGAATAATTCATGTTAGGTCTAGGTTAGGTCAGGGATTTGCTCTCATCAGGCTCATTCTTTCGCATATTTCTCATACTTGATGGCTAGATCCTGGGCTTTTCCTGGATTGCATCACGTATTAATGAAGTAGAACACTGAAACAGTCAATTAAACCTGGTTTCGATCAATATTTTAGAGAATAATTCATGTTAGGTCTAGGTTAGGTCTGGGATTTGCTCTCATCAGGCTCATTCTTTCGCATATTTCTCATACTTGATGGCTAGATCCTGGCCTTTTTCTGGATTGCATCACGTAGTAATGAAGTACTACACTGAAACAGTCAATTAAACCTGGTTTCCATCAATATTTTAGAGGACAACGCATGTTAGGTCTAGGTTAGGCCTGGGATTTGCCCTCATCAGGGTCATACTGTCGCAGTTATAACATACTTGTTGAACGGATCCTGGGTTTTTTCTGGTTTGGTTCACGTAGTAATGTGGTACCACACTGAAACATTCAATTAAACCTGGTCTTGATAAATATTTTAGAGGATAACGCATGTTAGGTTTGGGTTAGGTCTAGGATTTGCCCTCATCAGGCTCATACTTTCGCATATTTCTCATACTTCATGGCTAGATCCTGGGCTGTTTCTGGATTGTATCACGTAGTAATGTGGTACCACGCTGAAACAGTCGATTAAACCTGGTTTCGATCAATATTTTAGAGGATAACGCAAGTTAAGTCTGGGATAGGTCTGGGATTTGACCTCATCACACTCATCCTTTCGCATTCTTCACATACTTGATGAACGGATCCTGGGTTATTTCTGGTTTGGATCACGTAGTAATGTGGGACCACACAGAAGCAGTCAAGTAAACCTGGTTTCGATCAATATTTTAGAGAATAATTCATGTTAGGTCTAGGTTAGGTCTGGGATTTGCTCTCATCAGGCTCATTCTTTCGCATATTTCTCATACATGTTGAACAGATACTGGGTTTTTTCTGGTTTGGATCACGTAGTAATGTGGGAGCACACTGAAACAGTCCATTAAACCTGGTTTCCATCAATATTTTAGAGGACAACGCATGTTAGGTCTAGGTTAGGCCTGGGATTTACCCTCATCAGGGTCATACTGTCGCAGTTTTAACATACTTGTTGAACGGATCCTGGGTTTTTTCTGGTTTGGTTCACGTAGTAATGTGGTACCACACTGAGACATTGAATTAAACCTGATCTTGATAAATATTTTAGAGGACAACGCATGTTAGGTCAGGGTTAGGTCTAGGATTTGCTCTCATCAGGCTCATACTTTCGCATATTTCTCATACTTCATGGCTAGATCCTGGGCTGTTTTTGGATTGTATCACGTAGTAATGTGGTACCACGCTGAAACAGTCTATTAAACCTGGTTTCGATCAATATTTTAGAGGATAACGCAAGTTAGGTCTGGGATAGGTCTAGGATTTGCCCTCATCAGGCTCTTACTTTCGCATATTTCTCATACTTCATGGCTAGATCCTGGGCTAATTCTGGATTGGATCACGTAGTAAAGTGGTACCACACTGAAACATTCAATGAAACCTGGTCTGGATAAATATTTTAGAGGATAACGCATCTTAGGTCTGGGTTAGGTCTAAGATTTGCCCTCGTCAGGCTCACAGTTTAGCGTTTTTCACATACTTCTAAAACAGATCCTGGGCTTTTTCTGGTTTGGATCACGATGTAGTGTGGTACCACACTGAAACAGTCCATTAAACCTGGTTTCGCTCAATATTTAAGAGGATAACGCATGTTAGCTCTAGGTTAGGTCTGGGATTTGCTCTCATCAGGCTCATTCTTTCGCATATTTCTCATACTTGATGGCTAGATCCTGGGCTTTTTCTGGATTGCATCACGTAGTAATGTAGTACCACACTGAAACAGTCAATGAAACCTGGTTTCCATCAATATTTTAGAGGACAACGCAAGTTAGGTCTAGGTAAGGCCTTGGATTTGCCCTCATCAGGGTCATACTGTCGCAGTTATAACATACTTGTTGAACGGATCCTGGGTTTTTTCTGGTTTGGTTCACGTAGTAATGTGGTACCACACTGAAACATTCAATTAAACCTGGTCTTGATAAATATTTTAGAGGATAACGCATGTTAGGTTTGGGTTAGGTCTAGGATTTGCCCTCATCAGGCTCATACTTTCGCATATTTCTCATACTTCATGGCTAGATCCTGGGCTGTTTCTGGATTGTATCACGTAGTAATGTGGTACCACGCTGAAACAGTCGATTAAACCTGGTTTCGATCAATATTTTAGAGGATAACGCAAGTTAAGTCTGGGATAGGTCTGGGATTTGACCTCATCACACTCATCCTTTCGCATTCTTCACATACTTGATGAACGGATCCTGGGTTATTTCTGGTTTGGATCACGTAGTAATGTGGGACCACACAGAAGCAGTCAAGTAAACCTGGTTTCGATCAATATTTTAGAGAATAATTCATGTTAGGTCTAGGTTAGGTCTGGGATTTGCTCTCATCAGGCTCATTCTTTCGCATATTTCTCATACATGTTGAACAGATACTGGGTTTTTTCTGGTTTGGATCACGTAGTAATGTGGGAGCACACTGAAACAGTCCATTAAACCTGGTTTCCATCAATATTTTAGAGGACAACGCATGTTAGGTCTAGGTTAGGCCTGGGATTTACCCTCATCAGGGTCATACTGTCGCAGTTTTAACATACTTGTTGAACGGATCCTGGGTTTTTTCTGGTTTGGTTCACGTAGTAATGTGGTACCACACTGAGACATTGAATTAAACCTGATCTTGATAAATATTTTAGAGGACAACGCATGTTAGGTCAGGGTTAGGTCTAGGATTTGCTCTCATCAGGCTCATACTTTCGCATATTTCTCATACTTCATGGCTAGATCCTGGGCTGTTTTTGGATTGTATCACGTAGTAATGTGGTACCACGCTGAAACAGTCTATTAAACCTGGTTTCGATCAATATTTTAGAGGATAACGCAAGTTAGGTCTGGGATAGGTCTAGGATTTGCCCTCATCAGGCTCTTACTTTCGCATATTTCTCATACTTCATGGCTAGATCCTGGGCTAATTCTGGATTGGATCACGTAGTAAAGTGGTACCACACTGAAACATTCAATGAAACCTGGTCTGGATAAATATTTTAGAGGATAACGCATCTTAGGTCTGGGTTAGGTCTAAGATTTGCCCTCGTCAGGCTCACAGTTTAGCGTTTTTCACATACTTCTAAAACAGATCCTGGGCTTTTTCTGGTTTGGATCACGATGTAGTGTGGTACCACACTGAAACAGTCCATTAAACCTGGTTTCGCTCAATATTTAAGAGGATAACGCATGTTAGCTCTAGGTTAGGTCTGGGATTTGCTCTTATCAGGCTCATTCTTTCGCATATTTCTCATACTTGATGGCTAGATCCTGGCCTTTTTCTGGATTGCATCACGTAGTAATGAAGTACTACACTGAAACAGTCAATTAAACCTGGTTTCCATCAATATTTTAGAGGACAACGCATGTTAGGTCTAGGTTAGGCCTGGGATTTACCCTCATCAGGGTCATACTGTCGCAGTTTTAACATACTTGTTGAACGGATCCTGGGTTTTTTCTGGTTTGGTTCACGTAGTAATGTGGTACCACACTGAAACATTCAATTAAACCTGGTCTTGATAAATATTTTAGAGGATAACGCATGTTAGGTTTGGGTTAGGCCTAGGATTTGCCCTCATCAGGCTCATACTTTCGCATATTTCTCATACTTCATGGCTAGATCCTGGGCTGTTTCTGGATTGTATAACGTAGTAATGTGGTACCACGCTGAAACAGTCGATTAAACCAGGTTTCGATCAATATTTTAGAGGACAACGCAAGTTAAGTCTGGGATAGGTCTCGGATTTGACCTCATCAGACTCATACTTTCGCATTCTTCACATAGTTGTTGAACGGATCCTGGGTTTTTTCTGGTTTGGATCACGTAGTAATCTGGGACCACTCTGAAACAGTCGACTAAACCTGGTTTCGATCAATATTTTAGAGGATTACGCATGTTAGGTCTAGGTTAGGCCTGGGATTTTCCCTCATCAGACTCATACTTTCGCATTCTTCACATACTTGTTGAACGGATCCTGGGTTTTTTTTGGTTTGGATCACGTAGTATTGTGGGACCACACTGAAGCAGTCAAGTAAACCTGGTTTCGATCAATATTTTAGAGAATAATTCATGTTAGGTCTAGGTTAGGTCTGGGATTTGCTCTCATCAGGCTCATTCTTTCGCATATTTCTCATACATGTTGAACGGAACCTGGGTTTTTTCTGGTTTGGTTCACGTAGTAATGTGGTACCACACTGAAACAGTCAATTAAACCTGGTTTTGATCAACATTTTAGAGAATAATTCATGTTAGGTCTAGGTTAGGTCAGGGATTTGCTCTCATCAGGCTCATTCTTTCGCATATTTCTCATACTTGATGGCTAGATCCTGGGCTTTTTCTGGATTGCATCACGTAGTAATGAAGTACAACACTGAAACAGTCAATTAAACCTGGTTTCGATCAATATTTTAGAGAATAATTCATGTTAGGTCTAGGCTAGGTCTGGGATTTGCTCTCATCAGGCTCATTCTTTCGCATATTTCTCATACTTGATGGCTAGATCCTGGCCTTTTTCTGGATTGCATCACGTAGTAATGAAGTACTACACTGAAACAGTCAATTAAACCTGGTTTCCATCAATATTTTAGAGGACAACGCATGTTAGGTCTAGGTTAGGCCTGGGATTTACCCTCATCAGGGTCATACTGTCGCAGTTTTAACATACTTGTTGAACGGATCCTGGGTTTTTTCTGGTTTGGTTCACGTAGTAATGTGGTACCACACTGAAACATTCAATGAAACCTGGTCTGGATATATATTTTAGAGGATAACGCATCTTAGGTCTGGGTTAGGTCTAGGATTTGCCCTCATCAGGCTCATACTTTCGCATATTTCTCATACTTCATGGCTAGATCCTGGGCTATTTCTGGATTGGATCACGTAGTAATGTGGTACCACACTGAAACAGTCAAATAAACCTGGTTTTGATCAATATTTTAGAGAATAATTCATGTTAGGTCTAGGTTAGGTCAGGGATTTGCTCCCATCGGACTCATTCTTTCGCATATTTCTCATTCTTGATGGCTAGATCCTGGGCTTTTTCTGGATTGCATCACGTAGTAATGAAGTACAACACTGAAACAGTCAATTAAACATGGTTTCGATCAATATTTTAGAGAATAATTCATGTTATGTCTAGGTTAGGTCTGGGATTTGCTCTCAGCAGGCTCATTCTTTCGCATATTTCTCATACTTGATGGCTAGATCCTGGGCTTTTTCTGGATTGCATCACGTAGTAATGAAGTACAACACTGAAACAGTCAATTAAACCTGGTTTCCATCAATATTCTTGAGGACAACGCATGTTAGGTCTAGGCTAGGCCTGGGATTTGCCCTTATCAGGGTCATACTGTTGCAGTTTTAACATACTTGTTGAACGGATCCTGGGTTTTTTCTGGTTTGGTTCACGTAGTAATGTGGTTTCACACTGAAACATTCAATTAAACCAGGTCTTGATAAATATTTTAGAGGATAACGCATGTTAGGTCCGGGTTAGGTCTGGGATTTGCTCTCATCAGTCTCATTCTTTCGCATATTTCTCATACACGTTGAACAGATCCTGGGTTTTTTCTGGTTTGGATCACGTAGTAATGTGGGACCACACTGAAACAATCAATTAAACCTGATCTTGATAAATATTTTAGAGGACAACGCATGTTAGGTCAGGGTTAGGTCTAGGATTTGCTCTCATCAGGCTCATACTTTCGCATATTTCTCATACTTCATGGCTAGATCCTGGGCTGTTTTTGGATTGTATCACGTAGTAATGTGGTACCACGCTGAAACAGTCTATTAAACCTGGTTTCGATCAATATTTTAGAGGATAACGCAAGTTAAGTCTGGGATAGGTCTGGGATTTGACCTCATCAGACTCATACTTTCGCGTTTTTCACATACTTGTTGAACAGATCCTGGGTTTTTTCTGGTTTGGATCACGTAGTAATGTGGTACCACACTGAAACAGTCAAGTAAACCTGGTTTCGATCAATATTTTAGAGAATAATTCATGTTAGGTCTAGGTTAGGTCTGGGATTTGCTCTCATCAGTCTCATTCTTTCGCATATTTCTCATACACGTTGAACAGATCCTGGGTTTTTTCTGGTTTGGATCACGTAGTAATGTGGGACCACACTGAAACAATCAATTAAACCTGATCTTGATAAATATTTTAGAGGATAACGCATGTTAGGTCCGGGTTAGGTCTAGGATTTGCCCTCATCAGGCTCATACTTTCGCATATTTCTCATACTTCATGGCTAGATCCTGGGCTGTTTCTGGATTGGATCACGTAGTAATGTGGTACCACGCTGAAACAGTCAATTAAACCTGGTTTCGATCAATATTTTAGAGGATAACGCAAGTTAGGTCTGGGATAGGTCTAGGATTTGCCCTCATCAGGCTCTTACTTTCGCATATTTCTCATACTTCATGGTTAGATCCTGGGCTTTTTCTGGATTGCATCACGTAGTAATGAAGTACAACACTGAAACAGTCAATGAAACCTGGTTTCCATCAATATCTTAGAGGACAACGCAAGTTAGGTCTGGGTTAGGTCTAAGATTTGCCCTCATCAGGCTCACAGTTTAGCGTTTTTCACATACTTGTTGAACAGATCCTGGGCTTTTTCTGGTTTGGATCACGAAGTAGTGTGGTACCTCACTGAAACAGTCCATTAAACCTGGTTTCGCTCAATATTTTAGAGGATAACGCATGTTAGGTCTAGGTTAGGTCTGGGATTTGCTCTCATCAGGCTCATTCTTTCGCATAATTCTCATACTTGATGGCTAGATCCTGGGCTTTTTCTGGATTGCATCACGTAGTAATGTAGTACCACACTGAAACAGTCAATGAAACCTGGTTTCCATCAATATTTTAGAGGACAACGCAAGTTAGGTCTAGGTAAGGCCTGAGATTTTCACTGATCAGACTCATACTTTCGCATTCTTCACATACTTGTTGAACGGATCCTGGGTTTTTTCTGGTTTGGTTCTCGTAGTAATGTGGCACCACACTGGAGCATTCAATTAATCCTGGTCTTGATAAATATTTTAGAGGATAACGCATGTTAGGTTTGGGTTAGGTCTAGGATTTGCCCTCATCAGGCTCATACTTTCGCGTTTTTCACATACTTGTTGAACAGATCCTGGGTTATTTTCTGGTTTGGATCACATAGTAATGTGGTACCACACTGAAAGAGTTGATTAAACCAGGTTTCGATCAATATTTTTGAGGATAACGCATGTTTGGTCTAGGTTAGGCCTGGGATTTTCACTCATCGGACTCATACTTTCGCATTCTTCACATACTTGTTGAACGGATCCTGGTTTTTTTCTGGTTTGGATCACGTAGTAATGTGGGACCACACTGAAACAGTCAATTAAACCTGGCTTCGATCAATATTTTAGAGAATAATTCATGTTAGGTCTAGGTTAGGTCTGGGATTTGCTCTCATCAGGCTCATTCTTTCGCATATTTCTCATACTTGATGGCTAGATCCTGGGCTTTTTCTAGATTGCATCACGTAGTAATGAAGTACAACACTGAAACAGTCAATGAAACCTGGTTTCCATCAATATCTTAGAGGACAACGCAAGTTAGGTCTGGGATATGTCTGGGATTTGCCCTCATCAGGCTCATACTTTCGCGTTTTTCACATACTTGTTGAACAGATCCTCGGTTTTTTCTGGTTTGGATCACGTAGTAGTGTGGTACCACGCTGAAACAGTCCATTAAACCTGGTTTGGATCAATATTTTAGAGGATAATGCATGTTAGGTCTAGGTTAGGCCTGGGATTTTCACTCATGAGACTCATACTTTCGCATTCTTCACATACTTGTTGAACGGATCCTGGGTTATTTCTGGTTTAGATCACGTAGTAATGTGGGACCACACTGAAACAGTCAATTAAACCTGGTTTCGATCAATATTTTAGAGAATAATTCATGTTAGGTCTATGTTAGGTCTGGGATTTGCTCTCATCAGGCTCATTCTTTCGCATATTTCCCATACATGTTGAACAGATCCTGGGTTTTTTCTGGTTTGGATCACGTAGTAATGTGGGACCACACTGAAACAATCAATTAAACCTGGCCTTGATAAACATTTTAGAGGATAACGCATGTTAGGTCTGGGTTAGGTCTAGGATTTGCCCTCATCAGGCTCATACTTTCGCATATTTCTCATACTTCAAGGCTAGATCCTCGGCTGTTTCTGGATTGTATCACGTAGTAATGTGGTACCACGCTGAAACAGTCAATTAAACCTGGTCTGGATAAATATTTTAGAGGTTAACGCATCTTAGGTCTGGGTTAGGTCTAAGATTTGCCCTCATCAGGCTCACAGTTTAGCGTTTTTCACATACTTGTTGAACAGATCCTGGGTTTTTTCTGGTTTGGATCACGAAGTAGTGTGGTACCACACTGAAACAGTCCATTAAACCTGGTTTCGCTCAATATTTTAGAGGATAACGCATGTAAGGTCTAGGTTAGGTCTAGGATTTGCCCTCACCAGGCTCATACTTTCGCATATTTCTCATACTTCATGGCTAGATCCTGGGCTGTCTCTGGATTGTATCACGTAGTAATGTGGTACCACGCTGAAACAGTCGATTAAACCTGGTTTCGATCAATATTTTTGAGGACAACGCAAGTTAAGTCTGGGATAGGTCTGGGATTTGACCTCATCAGACTCATACTTTCGCATTCTTCACATACTTGTTGAACGGATCCTGGGTTTTTTCTGGTTTGGATCACGTAGTAATGTGGGACCACACTGAAACAGTCAATTAAACCTGGTTTCGATCAATATTTTAGAGAATAATTCATGTTGGGTCTAGGTTAGGTCTGGGATTTGCTCTCATCAGGCTCATTCTTTCGCATATTTCTCATACTTGATGGCTAGATCCTGGGCTGTTTCTGGTTTGCATCACGTAGTAATGGAGTACAACACTGAAACAGTCAATTAAACCTGGTATCCATCAATATCTTAGGGGACAACGCAAGTTAGGTCTGGGATATGTCTGGGATTTGCCCTCATCAGGCTCATACTTTCGCGTTTTTCACACACTTGTTGAACAGATCCTGGGTTTTTTCTGGTTTGGATCACGTAGTAGTGTGGTACCACGCTGAAACAGTCCATTAAACCTGGTTTGGATCAATATTTTAGAGGATAACGCATGTTAGGTCTAGGTTAGGTCTGGGATTTTCACTCGACAGACTCATACTATCGCATTCTTCACATACTTGTTGAACGGATCCTGGGTTTTTTCTGGTTTGGATCACGTAGTAATGTGGGACCACACTGAAACTGTCAATTAAACCTGGTATCCATCAATATCTTAGGGGACAACGCAAGTTAGGTCTGGGATATGTCTGGGATTTGCCCTCATCAGGCTCATACTTTCGCGTTTTTCACACACTTGTTGAACAGATCCTGGGTTTTTTCTGGTTTGGATCACGTAGTAATGTGGGACCACACTGAAACTGTCAATTAAACCTGGTATCCATCAATATCTTAGGGGACAACGCAAGTTAGGTCTGGGATATGTCTGGGATTTGCCCTCATCAGGCTCATACTTTCGCGTTTTTCACACACTTGTTGAACAGATCCTGGGTTTTTTCTGGTTTGGGTCACGTAGTAATGTGGTTCCACACTGAAACTGTCAAGTAAACCTGTTTTCGATCAATATTTTAGACAATAATTCATGTTAGGTCTAGGATAGGTCTGGGATTTGCTCTCATCAGGCTCATTCTTACGCATATTTCTCATACATGTTGAACAGATCCTGGGTTTTTTCGGGTATGGATTACGTAGTAATGAAGTACAACACTGAAACAGTCAATTAAACCTGGTTTCCATCAATATCTTAGAGGACAACGCAAGTTAGGTCTGGGATAGGTCTGAGATTTGCCCTCATCAGGCTCATACTTTCGCATATTTCTTCATGGCTAGATCCTGGGCTGTTTCTGGATTGGATCACGTAGTAAAGTGGTACCACACAGAAACATTCAATGAAACCTGGACTGGATAAATATTTCAGAGGATAACGCATCTTAGGTCTGGGTTAGGTCTAAGATTTGCCCTCATCAGGCTCACAGATTAGCGTTTTTCACATACTTCTTGAACAGATCCTGGGCTTTCGCTGGTTTGGATCACGACGTAGTGTGGTACCACACTGAAACAGTCCATTAAACCTGGTTTCGCTAAATATTTTAGAGGATAACGCATGTTAGGTCTCGGTTAGGTCTGGGATTTGCTCTCATCAGGCTCATTCTTTCGCATATTTCTCATACTTGATGGCTAGATCCTGGGCTTTTTCTGGATTGCATCACGTAGTAATGTAGTACCACACTGAAACAGTCAATGAAACCTGGTTTCCATCAATATTTTAGAGGACAACGCAAGTTAGGTCTAGGTGAGGCCTGAGATTTTCACTGATCAAACTCATACTTTCGCATTCTTCACATACTTGTTGAACGGATCTTGGGTTTTTTCTGGTTTTGATCACGTAGTAATGTGGTACCACACTGAAACATTCAATTAAACCTGGTCTTGATAAATATTTTAGAGAATAACGCATGTTAGGTCTGGGTTAGGTCTAGGATTTGTCCTCATCAGGCTCATACTTTCACATATTTCTCATACTTCATGGCTAGATCCTGGGCTATTTCTGGATTGGATCACGTAGTAATGTGGCACCACACTGAAACAGTCAATCAAACCTGGTTTTGATCAATATTTTAGAGAATAATTCATGTTAGGTCTAGGTTAGGTCAGGGATTTGCTCTCATCAGGCTCATTCTTTCGCATATTTCTCTTACTTGATGGCTAGATCCTGGGCTTTTTCTGGATTGCATCACGTATTAATGAAGTACAACACTGAAACAGTCAATTAAACCTGGTTTCGATCAATATTTTAGAGAATAATTCATGTTAGGTCTAGGTTAGGTCTGGGATTTGCACTCATCACCCTCATTCTTTCGCATATTTCTCAAACTTGATGGCTAGATCCTGGGCTTTTTCTGGATTGCATCACGTAGTAATGAAGTACAACACTGAAACAGTCAATGAAACCTGGTTTCCATCAATATTTTAGAGGACAACGCATGTTAGGTCTAGGTTAGGACTGGGATTTACTCTCATCAGGGTCATACTGTCGCAGTTTTAACATACTTGTTGAACGGATCCTGGGTTTTTTCTGGTTTGGTTCACGTAGTAATGTGGGAGCACACTGAAACATTCAATGAACCCTGATCTTGATAAATATTTTAGAGGATAACGCATGTTAGGTCTAGGTTAGGTCTGGGATTTGCTCTCATCAGGCTCATTCTTTCGCATATTTCTCATACATGTTGAACAGATACTGGGTTTTTTCTGGTTTGGATCACGTAGTAATGTGGGAGCACACTGAAACAATCAATTAAACCTGATCTTGATAAATATTTTAGAGGACAACGCAAGTTAAGTCTGGGATAGGTCTGGGATTTGACCTCATCAGACTCATACTTTCGCATTCTTCACATACTTGTTGAACGGATCCTGGGTTTTTTTCTGGTTTTGATCACGTAGTAATGTGGTACCACACTGAAACATTCAATTAAACCTAGTCTTGATAAATATTTTAGAGGATAACGCATCTTAGGTCTGGGTTAGGTCTAGGATTTGCCCTTATCAGGCTCATGCTTTCGCATATTTCTCATACTTCATGGCTAGATCCTGGGCTATTTCTGGATTGGATCACGTAGTAATGTGGTACCACACTGAAACAGTCAAATAAACCTGGTTTTGATCAATATTTTAGAGAATAATTCATGTTTGGTCTAGGTTAGGTCAGGGATTTGCTCCCATCGGACTCATTCTTTCGCATATTTCTCATTCTTGATGGCTAGATCCTGGGCTTTTTCTGGATTGCATCACGTAGTAATGAAGTACAACACTGAAACAGTCAATTAAACCTGGTTTCGATCAATATTTTAGAGAATAATTCATGTTATGTCTAGGTTAGGTCTGGGATTTGCTCTCAGCAGGTTCATTCTTTCGCATATTTCTCATACTTGATGGCTAGATCCTGGGCTTTTTCTGGATTGCATCACGTAGTAATGAAGTACAACACTGAAACAGTCAATTAAACCTGGTTTCCATCAATATTCTTGAGGACAACGCATGTTAGGTCTAGGCTAGGCCTGGGATTTGCCCTTATCAGGGTCATACTGTCGCAGTTTTAACATACTTGTTGAACGGATCCTGGGTTTTTTCTGGTTTGGTTCACGTAGTAATGTGGTTTCACACTGAAACATTCAATTAAACCAGGTCTTGATAAATATTTTAGAGGATAACGCATGTTAGGTTTGGGTTAGGTCTAGGATTTGCCCTCATCAGGCTCATACTTTCGCATATTTCTCATACTTCATGGCTAGATCCTGGGCTGTTTCTAAATTGTATCACGTAGTAATGTGGCACCACGCTGAAACAGTCGATTAAACCTGGTTTCGATCAATATTTTAGAGGATAACGCAAGTTAAGTCTGGGATAGGTCTGGGATTTGACCTCATCAGACTCATACTTTCGCGTTTTTCACATACTTGTTGAACAGATCCTGGGTTTTTTCTGGTTTGGATCACGTAGTAATGTGGTACCACACTGAAACAGTCAAGTAAACCTGGTTTCGATCAATATTTTAGAGAATAATTCATGTTAGGTCTAGGTTAGGTCTGGGATTTGCTCTCATCAGGCTCATTCTTTCGCATATTTCTCATACACGTTGAACAGATCCTGGGTTTTTTCTGGTTTGGATCACGTAGTAATGTGGGACCACACTGAAACAATCAATTAAACCTGATCTTGATAAATATTTTAGAGGATAACGCATGTTAGGTCCGGGTTAGGTCTAGGATTTGCCCTCATCAGGCTCATACTTTCGCATATTTCTGATACTTCATGGCTAGATCCTGGGCTGTTTCTGGATTGTATCACGTAGTATTGTGGTACCACGCTGAAACAGTCAATTAAACCTGGTTTCGATCAATATTTTAGAGGATAACGCAAGTTAGGTCTGGGATAGGTCTAGGATTTGCCCTCATCAGGCTCTTACTTTCGCATATTTCTCATACTTCATGGCTAGATCCTGGGCTATTTCTGGATTGGATCACGTAGTAAAGTGGTACCACACTGAAACATTCAATGAATCCTGGTCTGGATAAATATTTTAGAGGATAACGCATCTTATGTCTGGGTTAGGTCTAAGATTTGCCCTCATCAGGCTCACAGTTTAGCGTTTTTCACATACTTGTTGAACAGATCCTGGGCTTTTTCTGGTTTGGATCACGAAGTAGTGTGGTACCTCACTGAAACAGTCCATTAAACCTGGTTTCGATCAATATTTTAGAGGATAACGCATGTTAGGTCTAGGTTAGGTCTGGGATTTGCTCTCATCAGGCTCATTCTTTCGCATATTTCTCATACTTGATGGCTAGATCCTGGGCTTTTTCTGGATTGCATCACGTAGTAATGTAGTACCACACTGAAACAGTCAATGAAACCTGGTTTCCATCAATATCTTAGAGGACAACGCAAGTTAGGTCTGGGATATGTCTGGGATTTGCCCTCATCAGGCTCATACTTTCGCGTTTTTCACATACTTGTTGAACAGATCCTGGGTTTTTTCTGGTTTGGATCACGTAGTAGTGTGGTACCACGCTGAAACAGTCCATTAAACCTGGTTTGGATCAATATTTTATAGGATAACGCATGTTAGGTCTAGGTTAGGCCTGGGATTTTCACTCATCAGACTCATACTTTCGCATTCTTCACATACTTGTTGAACGGATCCTGGGTTATTTCTGGTTTAGATCACGTAGTAATGTGGGACCACACTGAAACAGTCAATTAAACCTGGTTTCGATCAATATTTTAGAGAATAATTCATGTTAGGTCTATGTTAGGTCTGGGATTTGCTCTCATCAGGCTCATTCTTTCGCATATGTCCCATACATGTTGAACAGATCCTGGGTTTTTTCTGGTTTGGATCACGTAGTAATGTGGGGCCACACTGAAACAATCAATTAAAGCTGGTCTTGATAAATATTTTAGAGGATAACGCATGTTAGGTCTGGGTTAGGTCTAGGATTTGCCCTCATCAGGCTCATACTTTCGCATATTTCTCATATTTCAAGGCTAGATCCTCGGCTGTTTCTGGATTGTATCACGTAGTAATGTGGTACCACGCTGAAACTGTCAATTAAACCTGGTTTCGATCAATATTTTAGAGGATAACGCAAGTTAGGTCTGGGATAGGTCTAGGATTTGCCCTCATCAGGCTCTTACATTCGCATATTTCTCATACTTCATGGCTAGATCCTGTGCTATTTCTGGATTGGATCACGTAGTAAAGTGGTACCACACTGAAACATTCAATGAAACCTGGTCTGGATAAATATTTTAGAGGTTAACGCATCTTAGGTCTGGGTTAGGTCTAAGATTTGCCCTCATCAGGCTCACAGTTTAGCGTTTTTCACATACTTGTTGAACGGATCCTGGGTTTTTTTCTGGTTTTGATCACGTAGTAATGTGGTACCACACTGAAACATTCAATTAAACCTAGTCTTGATAAATATTTTAGAGGATAACGCATCTTAGGTCTGGGTTAGGTCTAGGATTTGCCCTTATCAGGCTCATGCTTTCGCAAATTTCTCATACTTCATGGCTAGATCCTGGGCTATTTCTGGATTGGATCACGTAGTAATGTGGTACCACACTGAAAAAGTCAAATAAACCTGGTTTTGATCAATATTTTAGAGAATAATTCATGTTAGGTCTAGGTTAGGTCAGGGATTTGCTCCCATCGGACTCATTCTTTCGCATATTTCTCATTCTTGATGGCTAGATCCTGGGCTTTTTCTGGATTGCATCACGTAGTAATGAAGTACAACACTGAAACAGTCCATTAAACCTGGTTTCCATCAATATCTTAGAGGACAACGCAAGTTAGGTCTGGGATAGGTCTGGGATTTGCCCTCATCAGGCTCATACTTTCGCATATTTCTTCATGGCTAGATCCTGGGCTATTTCTGGATTGGATCACGTAGTAATGTGGCACCACACTGAAACATTCAATTAAACCTGGTCTTGATAAATATTTTAGAGGATAACGCATGTTAGGTTTGGGTTAGGTCTAGGATTTGCCCTCATCAGGCTCATACTTTCGCATATTTCACATACTTCATGGCTAGATCCTGGGCTGTTTCTGGATTGTATCACTTAGTAATGTGGTACCACGCTGAAACAGTCGATTAAACCTGGTTTCGATCAATATTTTAGAGGATAACACAAGTTAAGTCTGGGATAGGTCTGGGATTTGACCTCATCAGACTCATACTTTCGCGTTTATCACATACTTGTTGACAGATCCTGGGTTATTTTCTGGTTCGGATCACATAGTAATGTGGTACCACACTGAAACAGTCGATTAAACCAGGTTTCGGTCAATATTTTTGAGGATAACGCATGTTAGGTCTAGGTTAGGCCTGGGATTTTCGCTCATCGGACTCATACTTTCGCATTCTTCACATACTTGTTGAACGGATCCAGGTTTTTTTCTGGTTTGGATCACGTAGTAATGTGGGACCACACTGAAACAGTCAATTAAACCTGGTTTCGATCAATATTTTAGAGAATAATTCATGTTAGGTCTAGGTTAGGTCTGGGATTTGCTCTCATCAGGCTCATTCTTTCGCATATTTCTCATACTTGATGGCTAGATCCTGGGCTGTTTCTGGTTTGGATCACGTAGTAATGTGGTACCACGCTGAAACAGTCGATCAAACCTGGTTTCGATCAATATTTTAGAGGATAACGCAAGTTAAGTCTGGGAATGGTCTGGGATTTGACCTCATCAGACTCATACTTTCGCATTCTTCACAAACTTGTTGAACGGGTCCTGGGTTTTTTCTGGTTTGGATCACGTAGTAATGTGGGACCACACTGAAACAGTCAATTAAACCTGGTTTCGATCAATATTTTAGAGAGTAATTCATGTTAGGTCTAGGTTAGGCCTGGGATTTGCTCTCATCAGGCTCATTCTTTCGCATATTTCTCATACTTGATGGCTAGCTCCTGGGCTTTTTCTGGATTGCATCACGTAGTAATGGAGTACAACACTGAAACAGTCAATTAAACCTGGTATCCATCAATATCTTAGGGGACAACGCAAGTTAGGTCTGGGATATGTCTGGGATTTGCCCTCATCAGGCTCATACTTTCGCGTTTTTCACACACTTGTTGAACAGATCCTGGGTTTTTTCTGGTTTGGATCACGTAGTAGTGTGGTACCACGCTGAAACAGTCCATTAAACCTGGTTTGGATCAATATTTTAGAGGATAACGCATGTTAGGTCTAGGTTAGGTCTGGGATTTTCACTCGACAGACTCATACTATCGCATTCTTCACATACTTGTTGAACGGATCCTGGGTTTTTTCTGGTTTGGATCACGTAGTAATGTGGTTCCACACTGAAACAATCGATTAAACCTGGTTTCGATCAATATTTTAGAGGATAACGCAAGTTAGGTCTGGGATAGGTCTGGGATTTGACCTCATCAGACTCATACTTTCGCACACTTCACATACTCCTTGAACAGATCCTGGGTTATTTTCTGGTTTGGATCACATAGTAATGTGGTACCACACTGAAACAGTCGATTAAACCAGGTTTCGATCAATATTTTAGAGGATAACGCATGTTAGGTCTAGGTTAGGCCTGGGATTTTCACCCATCAGACTCATACTTTCGCATTCTTCACATACTTGTTGAACGGATCCTGGGTTTTTTCTGGTTTGGATCACGTAGTAATGTGGGACCACACTGAAACTGTCAAGTAAACCTGTTTTCGATCAATATTTTAGACAATAATTCATGTTAGGTCTAGGATAGGTCTGGGATTTGCTCTCATCAGGCTCATTCTTTCGCATATTTCTCATACATGTTGAACAGATCCTGGGTTTTTTCGGGTATGGATCACGTAGTAATGAAGGACAACACTGAAACAGTCAATTAAACCTGGTTTCCATCAATATCATAGAGGACAACGCAAGTTAGGTCTGGGATAGGTCTGAGATTTGCCCTCATCAGGCTCATACTTTCGCATATTTCTTCATGGCTAGATCCTGGGCTATTTCTGGATTGGATCACGTAGTAAAGTGGTACCACACTGAAACATTCAATGAAACCTGGTCTGGATAAATATTTTAGAGGATAACGCATCTTAGGTCTGGGTTAGGTCTAAGATTTGCCCTCATCAGGCTCACAGTTTAGCGTTTTTCACATACTTGTTGAACAGATCCTGGGTTTTTTCTGGTTTGGATCACGAAATAGTGAGGTACCACACTGAAACAGTCAATGAAACCTGATTTCCATCAATATTTTAGAGGACAACGCAAGTTAGGTCTAGGTAAGGTCTGAGATTTTCACTGATCAGACTCATACTTTCGCATTCTTCACATACTTGTTGAACGGATCCTGGGTTTTTTCTGGTTTTGATCACGTAGTAATGAGGTACCACAATGAAACATTCAATTAAACCTAGTCTTGATAAAAATTTTACAGAATAACGCATGTTAGGTCTGGGTTAGGTCTAGGATTTGCCCTCATCAGGCTCATACTTTCGCATATTTCTCATACTTCATGGCTAGATCCTGGGCTATTTCTGGATTGGATCACGTAGTAATGTGGTACCACACTGAAACAGTCAATTAAACCTGGTTTTGACCAATATTTTAGAGAATAATTCATGTTAGGTCTAGGTTAGGTCAGGGCTTTGCTCTCATTAGGCTCATTCTTTCGCATATTTCTCATACTTGATGGCTAGATCCTGGGCTTTTTCTGGATTGCATCACGTAGTAATGAAGTACAACACTGAAACAGTCAATTAAACCTGGCTTTCATCAATATTTTAGAGGACAACGCATGTTAGGTCTAGGTTAGGCCTGGGATTTGCCCTCATCAGGGTCATACTGTCGCAGTTTTAACATACTTGTTGAACGGATCCTGGGTTTTTTCTGGTTTGGTTCACGTAGTTATGTGGTACCACACTGAAACATTCAATTAAACCTGGTCTTGATAAATATTTTAGAGGATAACGCATGTTAGGTCTAGGTTAGGTCTGGGATTTGCTCTCATCAGGCTCATTCTTTCGCATATTTCTCATACTTGATGGCTAGATCCTGGGCTTTTTCTGGATTGCATCACGTAGTAATGTAGTACCACACTGAAACAGTCAATGAAACCTGGTTTCCATCAATATTTTAGAGGACAACGCAAGTTAGGTCTAGGTGAGGCCTGAGATTTTCACTGATCAAACTCATACTTTCGCATTCTTCACATGCTTGTTGAACGGATCCTGGGTTTTTTCTGGTTTTGATCACGTAGTAATGTGGTACCACACTGAAACATTCAATTAAACCTGGTCTTGATAAATATTTTAGAGAATAACGCATGTTAGGTCTGGGTTAGGTCTAGGATTTGTCCTCATCAGGCTCATACTTTCGCATATTTCTCATACTTCATGGCTAGATCCTGGGCTATTTCTGGATTGGATCACGTAGTAATGTGGTACCACGCTGAAACAGTCGATTAAACCTGGTTTCGATCAATATTTTAGAGGATAACGCATGTTAGGTCTAGGTTAGGCCTGGGATTTTCCCTCATCAGACTCATACTTCCGCATTCTTCACATACTTGTTGAACGGATCCTGGGTTTTTTCTGGTTTGGATCACGTAGTATTGTGGGACCACACTGAAGCAGTCAAGTAAACCTGGTTTCGATCAATATTTTAGAGAATAATTCATGTTAGGTCTAGGTTAGGTCTGGGATTTGCTCTCATCAGGCTCATTCTTTCGCATATTTCTCATACATGTTGAACAGATACTGGGTTTTTTCTGGTTTGGATCACGTAGTAATGTGGGAGCACACTGAAACAATCAATTAAACCTGATCTTGATAAATATTTTAGAGGATAACGCATGTTAGGTCTGGGTTAGGTCTAGGATTTGCTCTGATCAGGCTCATACTTACGCATATTTCTCATACTTCATGGCTAGATCCTGGGCTGTTTTTGGATTGTATCACGTAGTAATGTGGTACCACGCTGAAACAGTCAATTAAACCTGGTTTTGATCAATATTTTAGAGAATAATTCATGTTAGGTCTTGGTTAGGTCAGGGATTTGCTCTCATCAGGCTCATTCTTTCGCATATTTCTCATACATGTTGAACAGATACTGGGTCTTTTCTGGTTTGGATCACGTAGTAATGTGGGAGCACACTGAAACATTCAATGAAACCTGATCTTGATAAATATTTTAGAGGATAACGCATGTTAGGTCTAGGTTAGGTCTGGGATTTGCTCTCATCAGGCTCATTCTTTCGCATATTTCTCATACATGTTGAACAGATACTGGGTTTTTTCTGGTTTGGATCACGTAGTAATGTGGGAGCACACTGAAACAATCAATTAAACCTGATCTTGATAAATATTTTAGAGGATAACGCATGTTAGGTCCGGGTTAGGTCTAGGATTTGCCCTCATCAGGCTCATACTTTCGCATATTTCTCATACTTGATGGCTAGATCCTCGGCTGTTTCTGGATTGTATCACGTAGTAATGTGGTACCACGCTGAAACAGTCAATTAAACCTGGTCTTGATAAATATTTTAGAGGTTAACGCATCTTAGGTCTGGGTTAGGTCTAAGATTTGCCCTCATCAGGCTCACAGTTTAGCGTTTTTCACATACTTGTTGAACAGATCCTGGGTTTTTTCTGGTTTGGATCACGAAGTAGTGTGGTACCACACTGAAACAGTCCATTAAACCTGGTTTCGCTCAATATTTTAGAGGATAACGCATCTAAGGTCTAGGTTAGGTCTGGGATTTGCTCTCATCAGGCTCATTCTTTCGCATATTTCTCATACTTGATGGCTAGATCCTGGGTTTTTTATGGTTTGGATCACGTAGTAGTGTGGTACCACACTGAAACAGTCGATTAAACCTGGTTCCGATCAATATTTTAGAGGATAACGCAATTTAAGTCTGGGATTGGTCTGGGATTTGACCTCATCAGACTCATACTTTCGCGTTTTTCACATACTTGTTGAACAGATCCTGGGTTATTTTCTGGTTTGGATCACATAGTAATGTGGTACCACACTGAAACAGTAGATTAAACCAGGTTTCGATCAATATTTTTGAGGATAACGCATGTTAGGTCTAGGTTAGGCCTGGGATTTTCACTCATCGGACTCATACTTTCGCATTCTTCACATACTTGTTGAACGGATCCTGGTTTTTTTCTGGTTTGGATCACGTAGTAATGTGGGACCACACTGAAACTTTCAATTAAACCAGGTCTTGATAAATATTTTAGAGGCTAACGCATGTTAGGTCTGGGTTAGGTCTCGGATTTGACCTCATCAGACTCATACTTTCGCAACACTTCACATACTCCTTGAACAGATCCTGGGTTATTTTCTGGTTTGGATAACATAGTAATGTGGTACCACACTGAAACAGTCGATTAAACCAGGTTTCGATCAATATTTTAGAGGATAACGCATGTTAGGTCTAGGTTAGGCCTGAGATTTTCACTCATCAGACTCATACTTTCGCATTCTTCACATTCTTGTTGAACGGATCCCGGGTTTTTTCTCGTTTGGATCACGTAGTAATGTGGGACCACACTGAAACAGTCAATTAAACCTGGTTTCGATCAATATATTACAGAATAATTCATGTTAGGTCTAGGTTAGGTCTGGGATTTGCTCTCATCTGGCTCATTCTTTCGCATGTTTCTCATACTTCATGGCTAGATCCTGGGCTGTTTCTGGATTGGATCACGTAGTAAAGTGGTACCACACAGATACATTCAATGAAACCTGGTCTGGATAAATATTTTAGAGGATAACGCATCTTAGGTCTGGGTTAGGTCTAAGATTTGCCCTCATCAGGCTCACAGTTTAGCGTTTTTCACATACTTGAACAGATCCTGGGCTTTCGCTGGTTTGGATCACGACGTAGAGTGGTACCACACTGAAACAGTCCATTAAACCTGGTTTCGCTAAATATTTTAGAGGATAACGCATGTTAGGTCTAGGTTAGGTCTGGGATTTGCTCTCATCAGGCTCATTCTTTCGCATATTTCTCATACTTGATGGCTAGATCCTGGGCATTTTCTGGATTGCATCACGTAGTAATGTAGTACCACACTGAAACAGTCAATGAAACCTGGTTTCCATCAATATTTTAGAGGACAACGCAAGTTAGGTCTAGGTGAGGCCTGAGATTTTCACTGATCAAACTCATACTTTCGCATTCTTCACATACTTGTTGAACGGATCCTGGGTTTTTTCTGGTTTTGATCACGTAGTAATGTGGTACCACACTGAAACATTCAATTAAACCTGGTCTTGATAAATATTTTAGAGAATAACGCATGTTAGGTCTGGGTTAGGTCTAGGATTTGTCCTCATCAGGCTCATACTTTCGCATATTTCTCATACTTCATGGCTAGATCCTGGGCTATTTCTGGATTGGATCACGTAGTAATGTGGTACCACACTGAAACAGTCAATCAAACCTGGTTTTGATCAATATTTTAGAGAATAATTCATGTTAGGTCTAGGTTAGGTCAGGGATTTGCTCTCATCAGGCTCATTCTTTCGCATATTTCTCATACTTGATGGCTAGATCCTGGGCTTTTTCTGGATTGCATCACGTATTAATGAAGTACAACACTGAAACAGTCAATTAAACCTGGTTTCAATCAATATTTTAGAGAATAATTCATGTTAGGTCTAGGTTAGGTCTGGGATTTGCACTCATCAGGCTCATTCTTTCGCATATTTCTCATACTTGATGGCTAGATCCTGGGCTTTTTCTGGATTGCATCACGTAGTAATGAAGTACAACACTGAAACAGTCAATTAAACCTGGTTTCCATCAATATTTTAGAGGACAACGCATGTTAGGTCTAGGTTAGGCCTGGGATTTACCCTCATCAGGGTCATACTGTCGCAGTTATAACATACTTGTTGAACGGATCCTGGGTTTTTTCTGGTTTGGTTCACGTAGTAATGTGGGAGCACACTGAAACATTCAATGAAACCTGATCTTGATAAATATTTTAGAGGATAACGCATGTTAGGTCTAGGTTAGGTCTGGGATTTGCTCTCATCAGGCTCATTCTTTCGCATATTTCTCATACATGTTGAACAGATACTGGGTTTCTTCTGGTTTGGATCACGTAGTAATGTGGGAGCACACTGAAACAATCAATTAAACCTGATCTTGATAAATATTTTAGAGGACAACGCAAGTTAAGTCTGGGATAGGTCTGGGATTCGACCTCATCAGACTCATACTTTCGCATTCTTCACATACTTGTTGAACGGATCCTGGGTTTTTTTCTGGTTTTGATCACGTAGTAATGTGGTACCACACTGAAACATTCAATTAAACCTAGTCTTGATAAATATTTTAGAGGATAACGCATCTTAGGTCTGGGTTAGGTCTAGGATTTGCCCTTATCAGGCTCATGCTTTCGCATATTTCTCATACTTCATGGCTAGATCCTGGGCTATTTCTGGATTGGATCACGTAGTAATGTGGTACCACACTGAAACAGTCAAATAAACCTGGTTTTGATCAATATTTTAGAGAATAATTCATGTTAGGTCTAGGTTAGGTCAGGGATTTGCTCCCATCGGACTCATTCTTTCGCATATTTCTCATTCTTGATGGCTAGATCCTGGGCTTTTTCTGGATTGCATCACGTAGTAATGAAGTACAACACTGAAACAGTCAATTAAACCTGGTTTCGATCAATATTTTAGAGAATAATTCATGTTATGTCTAGGTTAGGTCTGGGATTTGCTCTCAGCAGGTTCATTCTTTCGCATATTTCTCATACTTGATGGCTAGATCCTGGGCTTTTTCTGGATTGCATCACGTAGTAATGAAGTACAACACTGAAACAGTCAATTAAACCTGGTTTCCATCAATATTCTTGAGGACAACGCATGTTAGGTCTAGGCTAGGCCTGGGATTTGCCCTTATCAGGGTCATACTGTCGCAGTTTTAACATACTTGTTGAACGGATCCTGGGTTTTTTCTGGTTTGGTTCACGTAGTAATGTGGTTTCACACTGAAACATTCAATTAAACCAGGTCTTGATAAATATTTTAGAGGATAACGCATGTTAGGTTTGGGTTAGGTCTAGGATTTGCCCTCATCAGGCTCATACTTTCGCATATTTCTCATACTTCATGGCTAGATCCTGGGCTGTTTCTGGATTGTATCACGTAGTAATGTGGCACCACGCTGAAACAGTCGATTAAACCTGGTTTCGATCAATATTTTAGAGGATAACGCAAGTTAAGTCTGGGATAGGTCTGGGATTTGACCTCATCAGACTCATACTTTCGCGTTTTTCACATACTTGTTGAACAGATCCTGGGTTTTTTCTGGTTTGGATCACGTAGTAATGTGGTACCACACTGAAACAGTCAAGTAAACCTGGTTTCGATCAATATTTTAGAGAATAATTCATGTTAGGTCTAGGTTAGGTCTGGGATTTGCTCTCATCAGGCTCATTCTTTCGCATATTTCTCATACACGTTGATCAGATCCTGGGTTTTTTCTGGTTTGGATCACGTAGTAATGTGGGACCACACTGAAACAATCAATTAAACCTGATCTTGATAAATATTTTAGAGGATAACGCCTGTTAGGTCCGGGTTAGGTCTAGGATTTGCCCTCATCAGGCTCATACTTTCGGATATTTCTGATACTTCATGGCTAGATCCTGGGCTGTTTCTGGATTGTATCACGTAGTAATGTGGTACCACGCTGAAACAGTCAATTAAACCTGGTTTCGATCAATATTTTAGAGGATAACGCAAGTTAGGTCTGGGATAGGTCTAGGATTTGCCCTCATCAGGCTCTTACTTTCGCATATTTCTCATACTTCATGGCTAGATCCTGGGCTATTTCTGGATTGGATCACGTAGTAAAGTGGTACCACACTGAAACATTCAATGAATCCTGGTCTGGATAAATATTTTAGAGGATAACGCATCTTATGTCTGGGTTAGGTCTAAGATTTGCCCTCATCAGGCTCACAGTTTAGCGTTTTTCACATACTTGTTGAACAGATCCTGGGCTTTTTCTGGTTTGGATCACGAAGTAGTGTGGTACCACACTGAAACAGTCCATTAAACCTGGTTTCGCTCAATATTTTAGAGGACAACGCATGTAAGGTCTAGGTTAGGTCTGGGATTTGCTCTCATCAGGCTCATTCTTTCGCATATTTCTCATACTTGATGGCTAGATCCTGGGTTTTTTATGGCTTGGATCACGTAGTAGTGTGGTACCACACAGAAACAGTCAAGTAAACCTGGTTTCGATCAATATTTTAGAGAATAATTCATGTTAGGTCTAGGTTAGGTCTGGGATTTGCTCTCATCAGGCTCATTCATTCGCATATTTCCCATACATGTTGAACAGATCCTGGGTTTTTTCTGGTTTGGATCACGTAGTAATGTGGGACCACACTGAAACAATCAATTAAACCTGATCTTGATAAATATTTTAGAGGATAACGCATGTTAGGTCCGGGTTAGGTCTAGGATTTGCCCTCATCAGGCTCATACTTTCGCATATTTCTCATACTTCATGGCTAGATCCTGGGCTGTTTCTGGATTGTATCACTTAGTAACGTGGTACCACGCTGAAACAGTCAATTAAACCTGGTTTCGATCAATATTTTAGAGGATAACGCAAGTTAGGTCTGGAATAGGTCTAGGATTTGCCCTCATCAGGCTCTTACTTTCGCATATTTCTCATACTTCATGGCTAGATCCTGGGCTGTTTCTGGATTGGATCACGTAGTAAAGTGGTACCACACTGAAACATTCAATGAATCCTGGTCTGGATAAATATTTTAGAGGATAACGCATCTTATGTCTGGGTTAGGTCTGAGATTTGCCCTCATCAGGCCCACAGTTTAGCGTTTTTCACATACTTGTTGAACAGATCCTGGGTTTTTTCTGGTTTGGATCACGAAGTAGTGTGGTACCACCCTGAAACAGTCCATTAAACCTGGTTTCGCTCAATATTTTAGAGGATAACGCATGTAAGGTCTAGGTTAGGTCTGGGATTTGCTCTCATCAGGCTCATTCTTTCGCATATTTCTCATACTTGATGGCTAGATCCTGGGCTTTTTCTGGATTGCATCACGTAGTAATGTAGTACCACACTGAAACAGTCAATGAAACCTGGTTTCCATCAATATTTTAGAGGACAACGCAAGTTAGGTCTAGGTAAGGCCTGAGATTTTCACTGATCAGACTCATACTCTCGCATTCTTCACATACTTGTTGAACGGATCCTGGGTTTTTTCTGGTTTGGTTCTCGTAGTAATGTGGCACCACACTGAAACATTCAATTAAACCTGGTCTTGATAAATATTTTAGAGGATAACGCATGTTAGGTTTGTGTTAGGTCTGGGATTTTCACTCATCGGACTCATACTTTCGCATTCTTCACATACTTGTTGATCGGATCCTGGTTTTTTTCTGGTTTGGATCACGAAGTAGTGTGGTACCACACTGAAACGGTCCATTAAACCTGGTTTCGATCAATATTTTAGAGGATAACGCAAGTTAGGTCTGGGATAGGTCTAGGATTTGCCCTCATCAGGCTCTTACTTTCGCATATTTCTCATACTTCATGGCTAGATCCTGGGCTGATTCTGGATTGGATCACGTAGTAAAGTGGTACCACACTGAAACATTCAATGAATCCTGGTCTGGATAAATATTTTAGAGGATAACGCATCTTATGTCTGGGTTAGGTCTGAGATTTGCCCTCATCAGGCTCACAGTTTAGCGTTTTTCACATACTTGTTGAACAGATCCTGGGTTTTTTCTGGTTTGGATCACGAAGTAGTGTGGTACCACACTGAAACAGTCCATTAAACCTGATTTCGCTCAATATTTTAGAGGATAACGCATGTAAGGTCTAGGTTAGGTCTGGGATTTGCTCTCATCAGGCTCATTCTTTCGCATATTTCTCATACTTGATGGCTAGATCCTGGGCTTTTTCTGGATTGCATCACGTAGTAATGTAGTACCACATTGAAACAGTCAATGAAACCTGGTTTCCATCAATATTTTAGAGGACAACGCAAGTTAGGTCTAGGTAAGGCCTGAGATTTTCACTGATCAGACTCATACTCTCGCATTCTTCACATACTTGTTGAACGGATCCTGGGTTTTTTCTGGTTTGGTTCTCGTAGTAATGTGGCACCACACTGAAACATTCAATTAAACCTGGTCTTGATAAATATTTTAGAGGATAACGCATGTTAGGTTTGGGTTAGGTCTAGGATTAGCCCTCATCAGGCTCATACTTTCGCGTTTTTCACATACTTGTTGAACAGATCCTGGGTTATTTTCTGGTTTGGATCACATAGTAATGTGGTACCACACTGAAAGAGTTGATTAAACCAGGTTTCGATCAATATTTTTGAGGATAACGCATGTTTGGTCTAGGTTAGGCCTGGGATTTTCACTCATCGGACTCATACTTTCGCATTCTTCACATACTTGTTGAACGGATCCTCGTTTTTTTCTGGTTTGGATCACGTAGTAATGTGGGACCACACCGAAACAGTCAAGTAAACCTGGCTTCGATCAATATTTTAGAGAATAATTCATGTTAGGTCTAGGTTAGGTCTGGGATTTGCTCTCATCAGGCTCATACTTTCGCATATTTCTCATACTTGATGGCTAGATCCTGGGCTTTTTCTAGATTGCATCACGTAGTAATGAAGTACAACACTGAAACAGTCAATGAAACCTGGTTTCCATCAATATCTTAGAGGACAACGCAAGTTAGGTCTGGGATATGTCTGGGATTTGCCCTCATCAGGCTCATACTTTCGCGTTTTTCACATACTTGTTGAACAGATCCTGGGTTTTTTCCGGTTTGGATCACGTAGTAGTGTGGTACCACGCTGAAACAGTCCATTAAACCTGGTTTGGATCAATATTTTAGAGGATAACGCATGTTAGGTCTAGGTTAGGCCTGGGATTTTCACTCATCAGACTCATACTTTCGCATTCTTCACATACTTGTTGAACAGATCCTGGGTTTTTTCTGGTTTGGATCACGAAGTAGTGTGGTACCACACTGAAACAGTCCATTAAACCTGGTTTCGCTCAATATTTTAGAGGATAACGCATGTAAGGTCTAGGTTAGGTCTGGGATTTGCTCTCATCAGGCTCATTCTTTCGCATATTTCTCATACTTGATGGCTAGATCCTGGGTTTTTTATGGTTTGGATCACGTAGTAGTGTGGTACCACACAGAAACAGTCAAGTAAACCTGGTTTCGATCAATATTTTAGAGAATAATTCATGTTAGGTCTAGGTTAGGTCTGGGATTTGCTCTCATCAGGCTCATTCTTTCGCATATTTCTCATACACGTTGAACAGATCCTGGGTTTTTTCTGGTTTCGATCACGTAGTAATGTGGGACCACACTGAAACAATCAATTAAACCTGATCTTGATAAATATTTTAGAGGATAACGCATGTTAGGTCCGGGTTAGGTCTAGGATTTGCCCTCATCAGGCTCATACTTTCGCATATTTCTCATACTTCATGGCTAGATCCTGGGCTGTTTCTGGATTGTATCACGTAGTAATGTGGTACCACGCTGAAACAGTCAATTAAACCTGGTTTCGATCAATATTTTAGAGGATAATGCAAGTTAGGTCTGGGATAGGTCTAGGATTTGCCCTCATCAGGCTCTTACTTTCGCATATTTCTCATACTTCATGGCTAGATCCTGGGCTGTTTCTGGATTGGATCACGAAGTAAAGTGGTACCACACTGAAACATTCAATGAATCCTGGTCTGGATAAATATTTTAGAGGATAACGCATCTTATGTCTGGGTTAGGTCTGAGATTTGCCCTCATCAGGCTCACAGTTTATCGTTTTTCACATACTTGTTGAACAGATCCTGGGTTTTTTCTGGTTTGGATAACGAAGTAGTATGGTACCACACTGAAACAGTCCATTAAACCTGGTTTCGCTCAATATTTTAGAGGATAACGCATGTAAGGTCTAGGTTAGGTCTGGGATTTGCTCTCATCAGGCTCATTCTTTCGCATATTTCTCATACTTGATGGCTAGATCCTGGGCTTTTTCTGGATTGCATCACGTAGTAATGTAGTACCACACTGAAACAGTCAATGAAACCTGGTTTCCATCAATATTTTAGAGGACAACGCAAGTTAGGTCTAGGTAAGGCCTGAGATTTTCACTGATCAGACTCATACTCTCGCATTCTTCACATACTTGTTGAACGGATCCTGGGTTTTTTCTGGTTTGGTTCTCGTAGTAATGTGGCACCACACTGAAACATTCAATTAAACCTGGTCTTGATAAATATTTTAGAGGATAACGCAAGTTAGGTCTGGGATAGGTCTAGGATTTGCCCTCATCAGGCTCTTACTTTCGCATATTTCTCATACTTCATGGCTAGATCCTGGGCTGTTTCTGGATTGGATCACGTAGTAAAGTGGTACCACACTGAAACATTCAATGAAACCTGGTCTGGATAAATATTTTAGAGGTTAACGCATCTTAGGTCTGGGTTAGGTCTAAGATTTGCCCTCATCAGGCTCACAGTTTAGCGTTTTTCACATACTTGTTGAACAGATCCTGGGTTTTTTCTGGTTTGGATCACGAAGTAGTGTGGTACCACACTGAAACAGTCCATTAAACCTGGTTTCGCTCAATATTTTAGAGGATAACGCATGTAAGGTCTAGGTTAGGTCTGGGATTTGCTCTCATCAGGCTCATTCTTTCGCATATTTCTCATACTTGATGGCTAGATCCTGGGTTTTTTATGGTTTGGATCACGTAGTAGTGTGGTACCACACAGAAACAGTCAAGTAAACCTGGTTTCGATCAATATTTTAGAGAATAATTCATGTTAGGTCTAGGTTAGGTCTGGGATTTGCTCTCATCAGGCTCATTCTTTCGCATATTTCTCATACACGTTGAACAGATCCTGGGTTTTTTCTGGTTTCGATCACGTAGTAATGTGGGACCACACTGAAACAATCAATTAAACCTGATCTTGATAAATATTTTAGAGGATAACGCATGTTAGGTCCGGGTTAGGTCTAGGATTTGCCCTCATCAGGCTCATACTTTCGCATATTTCTCATACTTCATGGCTAGATCCTGGGCTGTTTCTGGATTGTATCACGTAGTAATGTGGTACCACGCTGAAACAGTCAATTAAACCTGGTTTCGATCAATATTTTAGAGGATAACGCAAGTTAGGTCTGGGATAGGTCTAGGATTTGCCCTCATCAGGCTCTTACTTTCGCATATTTCTCATTCTTCATGGCTAGATCCTGGGCTGTTTCTGGATTGGATCACGTAGTAAAGTGGTACCACACTGAAACATTCAATGAATCCTGGTCTGGATAAATATTTTAGAGGATAACGCATCTTATGTCTGGGTTAGGTCTGAGATTTGCCCTCATCAGGCTCACAGTTTAGCGTTTTTCACATACTTGTTGAACAGATCCTGGGTTTTTTCTGGTTTGGATCACGAAGTAGTGTGGTACCACACTGAAACAGTCCATTAAACCTGGTTTCGCTCAATATTTTAGAGGATAACGCATGTAAGGTCTAGGTTAGGTCTGGGATTTGCTCTCATCAGGCTCATTCTTTCGCATATTTCTCATACTTGATGACTAGATCCTGGGCTTTTTCTGGATTGCATCACGTAGTAATGTAGTACCACACTGAAACAGTCAATGAAACCTGGTTTCCATCAATATTTTAGAGGACAACGCAAGTTAGGTCTAGGTAAGGCCTGAGATTTTCACTGATCAGACTCATACTCTCGCATTCTTCACATACTTGTTGAACGGATCCAGGGTTTTTTCTGGTTTGGTTCTCGTAGTAATGTGGCACCACACTGAAACATTCAATTAAACCTGGTCTTGATAAATATTTTAGAGGATAACGCATGTTAGGTTTGGGTTAGGTCTAGGATTTGCCCTCATCAGGCTCATACTTTCGCGTTTTTCACATACTTGTTGAACAGATCCTGGGTTATTTTCTGGTTTGGATCACATAGTAATGTGGTACCACACTGAAAGAGTTGATTAAACCAGGTTTCGATCAATATTTTTGAGGATAACGCATGTTTGGTCTAGGTTAGGCCTGGGATTTTCACTCATCGGACTCATACTTTCGCATTCTTCACATACTTGTTGAACGGATCCTCGTTTTTTTCTGGTTTGGATCACGTAGTAATGTGGGACCACACCGAAACAGTCAAGTAAACCTGGCTTCGATCAATATTTTAGAGAATAATTCATGTTAGGTCTAGGTTAGGTCTGGGATTTGCTCTCATCAGGCTCATTCTTTCGCATATTTCTCATACTTGATGGCTAGATCCTGGGCTTTTTCTAGATTGCATCACGTAGTAATGAAGTACAACACTGAAACAGTCAATGAAACCTGGTTTCCATCAATATCTTAGAGGACAACGCAAGTTAGGTCTGGGATATGTCTGGGATTTGCCCTCATCAGGCTCATACTTTCGCGTTTTTCACATACTTGTTGAACAGATCCTGGGTTTTTTCTGGTTTGGATCACGTAGTAGTGTGGTACCACGCTGAAACAGTCCATTAAACCTGGTTTGGATCAATATTTTAGAGGATAACGCATGTTAGGTCCGGGTTAGGTCTAGGATTTGCCCTCATCAGGCTCATACTTTCGCATATTTCTCATACTTCATGGCTAGATCCTGGGCTGTTTCTGGATTGTATCACGTAGTAATGTGGTACCACGCTGAAACAGTCAATTAAACCTGGTTTCGATCAATATTTTAGAGGATAACGCAAGTTAGGTCTGGGATAGGTCTAGGATTTGCCCTCATCAGGCTCTTACTTTCGCATATTTCTCATTCTTCATGGCTAGATCCTGGGCTGTTTCTGGATTGGATCACGTAGTAAAGTGGTACCACACTGAAACATTCAATGAATCCTGGTCTGGATAAATATTTTAGAGGATAACGCATCTTATGTCTGGGTTAGGTCTGAGATTTGCCCTCATCAGGCTCACAGTTTAGCGTTTTTCACATACTTGTTGAACAGATCCTGGGTTTTTTCTGGTTTGGATCACGAAGTAGTGTGGTACCACACTGAAACAGTCCATTAAACCTGGTTTCGCTCAATATTTTAGAGGATAACGCATGTAAGGTCTAGGTTAGGTCTGGGATTTGCTCTCATCAGGCTCATTCTTTCGCATATTTCTCATACTTGATGACTAGATCCTGGGCTTTTTCTGGATTGCATCACGTAGTAATGTAGTACCACACTGAAACAGTCAATGAAACCTGGTTTCCATCAATATTTTAGAGGACAACGCAAGTTAGGTCTAGGTAAGGCCTGAGATTTTCACTGATCAGACTCATACTCTCGCATTCTTCACATACTTGTTGAACGGATCCTGGGTTTTTTCTGGTTTGGTTCTCGTAGTAATGTGGCACCACACTGAAACATTCAATTAAACCTGGTCTTGATAAATATTTTAGAGGATAACGCATGTTAGGTTTGGGTTAGGTCTAGGATTTGCCCTCATCAGGCTCATTCTTTCGCATATTTCTCATACTTGATGGCTAGATCCTGGGCTTTTTCTAGATTGCATCACGTAGTAATGAAGTACAACACTGAAACAGTCAATGAAGCCTGGTTTCCATCAATATCTTAGAGGACAACGCAAGTTAGGTCTGGGATATGTCTGGGATTTGCCCTCATCAGGCTCATACTTTCGCGTTTTTCACATACTTGTTGAACAGATCCTGGGTTTTTTCTGGTTTGGATCACGTAGTAGTGTGGTACCACGCTGAAACAGTCCATTAAACCTGGTTTGGATCAATATTTTAGAGGATAACGCATGTTAGGTCTAGGTTAGGCCTGGGATTTTCACTCATCAAACTCATACTTTCGCATTCTTCACATACTTGTTGAACGGATCCTGGGTTATTTCTGGTTTAGATCACGTAGTAATGTGGGACCACACTGAAACAGCCAATTAAACCTGGTTTCGATCAATATTTTAGAGAATAATTCATGTTAGGTCTATGTTAGGTCTGGGATTTGCTCTCATCAGGCTCATTCTTTCGCATATTTCCCATACATGTTGAACAGATCCTGGGTTTTTTCTGGTTTGGATCACGTAGTAATGTGGGACCACACTGAAACAATCAATTAAACCTGGTCTTGATAAATATTTTAGAGGATAACGCATGTTAGGTCTGGGTTAGGTCTAGGATTTGCCCTCATCAGGCTCATACTTTCGCATATTTCTCATACTTCATGGCTTGATCCTGTGCTATTTCTGGATTGGATCACGTAGTAAAGTGGTACCACACTGAAACATTCAATGAAACCTGGTCTGGATAAATATTTTAGAGGTTAACGCATCTTAGGTCTGGGTTAGGTCTAAGATTTGCCCTCATCAGGCTCACAGTTTAGCGTTTCTCACATACTTGTTGAACAGATCCTGGGTTTTTTCTGGTTTGGATCACGAAGTAGTGTGGTACCACACTGAAACAGTCCATTAAACCTGGTTTCGCTCAATATTTTAGAGGATAACGCATGTAAGGTCTAGGTTAGGTCTGGGATTTGCTCTCATCAGGCTCATTCTTTCGCATATTTCTCATACTTGATGGCTAGATCCTGGGTTTTTTATGGTTTGGATCACGTAGTAGTGTGGTACCACACAGAAACAGTCAAGTAAACCTGGTTTCGATCAATATTTTAGAGAATAATTCATGTTAGGTCTAGGTTAGGTCTGGGATTTGCTCTCATCAGGCTCATTCTTTCGCATATTTCTCATACACTTTGAACAGATCCTGGGTTTTTTCTGGTTTCGATCACGTAGTAATGTGGGACCACACTGAAACAATCAATTAAACCTGATCTTGATAAATATTTTAGAGGATAACGCATGTAAGGTCTAGGTTAGGTCTGGGATTTGCTCTCATCTGGCTCATTCTTTCGCATGTTTCTCATACATCATGGCTAGATCCTGGGCTGTTTCTGGATTGGATCACGTAGTAAAGTGGTACCACACTGAAACATTCAATCAAACCTGGTCTGGATAAATATTTTAGAGGATACCGCATCTTAGGTCTCGGTTAGGTCTAAGATTTGCCCTCATCAGGCTCACAGTTTAGCGTTTTTCACATACTTGTTGAACAGATCCTCGGTTTTTTCTGGTTTGGATCACGATGTAGTGTGGTACCACATTGAAACAGTCCATTAAACCTGGTTTCGCTCAATATTTTAGAGGATAACGCATGTTAGGTCTAGGTTAGGTCTGGGATTTGCTCTCATCAGGCTCATTCTTTCGCATATTTCTCATACCTGATGGCTAGATCCTGGGCTTTTTCTGGATTGCATCACGTAGTAGTGTGATACCACACTGAAACAGTCGATTAAACCTGGTTTCAATCAATATTTTAGAGGATAACGCATGTTAGGTCTAGGTCAGCCCTGGGAATTCCACACATCAGACTCATACTTTCGCATTCTTCACATACTTGTTGAACTGATCCTGGGTTTTTTCTGGTTTGGATCACGTAGTAATGTGGTACCACACTGAAACAGTCGATTAAACCTGGTTTCGATCAATATTTTAGAGGATAACGAATGTAAGGTCTATGTTAGCCCTGGGATTCTCACTCATCAGACTCATACTTTCGCATTCTTCACATACTTGTTGAACTGACCCTGGGTTTTTTCTGGTTTGGATCACGTAGTAATGTGGTACCGCACTGAAACAGTCGATTAAACCTGGTTTCGATCAATATTTTAGAGGATAACGCAAGTTAGGTCTGGGATAGGTCTGGGATTTGACCTCATCAGACTCATACTTTCGCACACTTCACATACTCCTTGAACAGATCCTGGGTTATTTTCTGGTTTGGATCACATAGTAATGTGGTACCACACTGAAACAGTCGATTAAACCAGGTTTCGATCAATATTTTAGAGGATAACGCAAGTTAGGTCTGGGATAGGTCTGGGATTTGACCTCATCAGACTCATACTTTCGCACACTTCACATACTCCTTGAACAGATCCTGGGTTATTTTCTGGTTTGGATCACATAGTAATGTGGTACCACACTGAAACAGTCGATTAAACCATGTTTCAATCAATACTTTAGAGGATAACGCATGTTAAGTCTAGGTTAGGTCTGGGATTTTCACTCATCAGACTCATACCTTCGCATTCTTCACATACTTGTTGAACGGATCCTGGGTTTTTTCTGGTTTGGATCACGCAGTAATGTGGTACCACACTGAAACAGTCGATTAAACCTGGTTTCGATCAATATTTTTGAGGATAACGCAAGTTAGGTCTGGGATAGGTCTGGGATTTGACCTCATCAGACTCATACTTTCGCACACTTCACATACTCCTTGAACAGATCCTGGGTTTTTTCTGGTTTGGATCACGCAGTAATGTGGTACCACACTGAAACAGTCGATTAAACCTGGTTTCGATCAATATTTTAGAGGATAACGCAATTTAAGTCTGGGATTGGTCTGGGATTTGACCTCATCAGACTCATACTTTTGCGTTTTTCACATACTTGTCGAACAGATCCTGGGTTATTTTCTCGTTTGGATCACATAGTAATGTGGTACCACACTGAAACAGTCGATTAAACCAGGTTTCGATCAATATTTTAGAGGTTAACGCATCTTAGGTCTGGGTTAGGTCTAAGATTTGCCCTCATCAGGCTCACAGTTTAGCGTTCTTCACATACTTGTTGAACAGATCCTGGGTTTTTTCTGGTTTGGATCACATAGTAATGTGGTACCACACTGAAACGGTCGATTAAACCAGGTTTCGGTCAATATTTTTGAGGATAACGCATGTTAGGTCTTGGTTAGGCCTGGGATTTTCTCTCATCAGACTCATACTTTCGCATTCTTCACATACTTGTTGAACGGATCCTGGGTTTTTTCTGGTTTGGATCACGTAGTAATGTGGGACCACACTGAAACAGTCAATTAAACCTGGTTTCAATCAATATTTTAGAGAATTATTCATGTTAGGTCTAGGTTAGGTCAGGGATTTGCCCTCATCAGGCTCATTCTTTCGCATATTTCTCAAACTTGATGGCTAGATCCTGGGCTTTTTCTGGATTGCATCACGTAGTAATGAAGTACAACACTGAAACAGTCAATTAAACCTGGTTTCCATCAATATCTTAGAGGACAACGCAAGTTAGGTCTGGGATAGGTCTTGGATTTGCCCTCATCAGGCTCATACTTTCGCGTTTTTCACATACTTGTTGAACAGATCCTGGGTTTTTTCTGGTTTGGATCACGTAGTAGTGTGGTACCACACTGAAACAGTCCATTATACCTGGTTTGGATCAATATATTAGAGGATAACGCATGTTAGGTCTGGGATAGGTCTGGGATTTGACCTCATCAGACTCATACTTTCGCGTTTTTCACATACTTGTTGAACAGACCCTGGGTTATTTTCTCGTTTGGATCACATAGTAATGTGGTACCACACTGAAACAGTAGATTAAACCAGGTTTCGATCAATATTTTTGAGGATAACGCATGTTAGGTCTAGGTTAGGCCTGGGATTTTCACTCATCGGACTCATACTTTCGCATTCTTCACATACTTGTTGAACGGATCCTGGTTTTTTTCTGGATTGGATCACGTAGTAATGTGGGACCACACTGAAACAGTCAATTAAACCTGGTTTCGGTCAATATTTTAGAGAATAATTCATGTTAGGTCTAGGTTAGGTCTGCGATTTCCTCTCATCAGGTACATTCTTTCGCATATTACTCAAACTTGATGGCTAGATCCTGGGCTTTTTCTGGATTGCATCACGTAGTAATGTGGTACCACACTGAAACTTTCAATTAAACCAGGTCTTGATAAATATTTTAGAGGCTAACGCATGTTAGGTCTGGGTTAGGTCTAGGATGTGCCCTCATCAGGCTCATACTTTCGCATATTTCTCATACTTCATGGCTAGATCCTGGGCTTTTCCTGGATTGTATCACGTAGTAAAGTGGTACCACACTGAAACATTCAATGAAACCTGGTCTGGATAAATATTTTAGAGGTTAACGCATCTTAGGTCTGGATTAGGTCTACGATTTGCCCTCATCAGGCTCGCAGTTTAGCGTTTTTCACATACTTGTTGAACAGATCCTGGGTTTTTTCTGGTTTGGATCACGTAGCAATGTGGTACCACACTGAAACAGTCGATTAAACCAGGTTTCGATCAATATTTTAGAGGATAACGCATGTTAGGTCTAGGTTAGGCCTGAGATTTTCACTCATCAGACTCATACTTTCGCATTCTTCGCATTCTTGTTGAACGGATCCTGGGTTTTTTCTCGTTTGGATCACGTAGTAATGTGGGACCATACTGAAACAGTCAATTAACCTGGTTTCGATCAATATATTAGAGAATAATTCACGTTAGGTCTAGGTTAAGTCTGGGATTTGCTCTCATCTGGCTCATTCTTTCGCATGTTTCTCATACTTCATGGCTAGATCCTGGGCTGTTTCTGGATTGTATCACGTAGTAATGTGGTACCACGCTGAAACAGTCAATTAAACCTGGTTTCGATCAATATTTTAGAGGATAACGCAAGTTAGGTCTGGGATAGGTCTAGGATTTGCCCTCATCAGGCTCTTACTTTCGCATATTTCTCATACTTCATGGCTAGATCCTGGGCTATTTCTGGTTTGGATCACGTAGTAAAGTGGTACCACACTGAAACATTCAATGAAACCTGGTCTGGATAAATATTTTACAGGGTACCGCATCTTAGGTCTCGGTTAGGTCTAAGATTTGCCCTCATCAGGCTCACAGTTTAGCGTTTTTCACATACTTGTTGAACAGATCCTGGGTTTTTTCTGGTTTGGATCACGTAGTAGTGTGGTACCACACTGAAACAGTCGATTAAACCTGGTTTCGATCAATATTTTAGAGGATAACGCAATTTAAGTCTGGGATTGGTCTGGGATTTGACCTCATCAGACTCATACTTTCGCGTTTTTCACATACTTGTTGAACGGATCCTGGGTTTTTTCTGGTTTGGATGACGTAGTAATGTGGGACCACACTGAAACAGTCAATTAAACCTGGTTTCAATCAATATTTTAGAGAATTATTCATGTTAGGTCTAGGTTAGGTCTGGGATTTGCCCTCATCAGGCTCATTCTTTCGCATATTTCTCAAACTTGATGGCTAGATCCTGGGCTTTTACTCGATTGCATCACGTAGTAATGAAGTACAACACTGAAACAGTCAATTAAACCTGGTTTCCATCAATATCTTAGAGGACAACGCAAGTTAGGTCTGGGATAGGTCTTGGATTTGCCCTCATCAGGCTCATACTTTCGCATTCTTCACATACTTGTTGAACGGATCCTGGGTTTTTTCTGGTTTGGATCACGTAGTAATGTGGGACCACCCTGAAACAGTCAATTAAACCTGGTTTCAATCAATATATTAGAGGATAACGCATGTTAGGTCTAGGTTAGGCCTGGGATTTTCACTCATCAGGCTCATACTTTCGCATATTTCTCATACTTCAAGGCTAGATCCTGGGCTGTTTCTGGACTGTATCACGTAGTAATGTGGTACCACGCTGAAACAGTCAATTAAACCTGGTTTCGATCAATATTTTAGAGGATACCGTAAGTTAGGTCTGGGATAGGTCTAGGATTTACCCTCATCAGGCTCTTACTTTCGCATATTTCTCATACTTCATGGCTAGATCCTGTGCTATTTCTGGATTGGATCACGTAGTAAAGTGGTACCACACTGAAACATTCAATGAAACCTGGTCTGGATAAATATTTTAGAGGTTAACGCATCTTAGGTCTGGGTTAGGTCTAAGATTTGCCCTCATCAGGCTCACAGTTTAGCGTTTTTCACATACTTGTTGAACAGATCCTGGGTTTTTTCTGGTTTGGATCACGAAGTAGCGTGGTACCACACTGAAACAGTCCATTAAACCTGGTTTCGCTCAATATTTTAGAGGATAACGCATGTAAGGTCTAGGTTAGGTCTGGGATTTGCTCCCATCAGGCTCATTCTTTCGCATATTTCTCATACTTGATGGCTAGATCCTGGGTTTTTTCTGGTGTGGATCACGTAGTAGTGTGGTACCACACTGAAACAGTCGATTAAACCTGGTTTCGATCAATATTTTAGAGGATAAATCAATTTAAGTCTGGGATTGGTCTGGGATTTGACCTCATCAGACTCATACTTTCGCGTTTTTCACATACTTGTTGAACAGATCCTGGGTTATTTTCTGGTTTGGATCACGTAGTAATGTGGGACCACACTGAAACAGTCAATTAAACCTGGTTTCGGTCAATATTTTAGAGAATAATTCATGTTAGGTCTAGGTTAGGTCTGCGATTTGCTCTCATCAGGTACATTCTTTCGCATATTTCTCAAACTTGATGGCTAGATCCTGGGCTTTTTCTGGATTGCATCACGTAGTAATGTGGTACCACACTGAAACTTTCAATTAAACCAGGTCTTGATAAATATTTTAGAGGCTAACGCATGTTAGGTCTGGGTTAGGTCTAGGATGTGCCCTCATCAGGCTTATACTTTCGCATATTTCTCATACTTCATGGCTAGATCCTGGGCTTTTCCTGGATTGCATCACGTAGTAAAGTGGTACCACACTGAAACATTCAATGAAACCTGGTCTGGATAAATATTTTAGAGGTTAACGCATCTTAGGTCTGGATTAGGTCTACGATTTGCCCTCATCAGGCTCGCAGTTTAGCGTTTTTCACATACTTGTTGAACAGATCCTGGGTTTTTTCTGGTTTGGATCACGCAGCAATGTGGGACCACACTGAAACAGTCAATTAAACCTGGTTTCGGTCAATATTTTAGAGAATAATTCATGTTAGGCCTAGGTTAGGTCTGGGATTTGCTCTCATCAGGCACATTCCTTCGCATATTTCTCAAACCTGATGGCTAGATCCTGGGCTTTTTCTGGATTGCATCACGTAGTAATGTGGTACCACACTGAAACTTTCAATTAAACCAGGTCTTGATAAATATTTTAGAGGCTAACGCATGTTAGGTCTGGGTTAGGTCTCGGATTTGACCTCATCAGACTCATACTTTCGCAACACTTCACATACTCCTTGAACAGATCCTGGGTTATTTTCCGGTTTGGATAACATAGTAATGTGGTACCACACTGAAACAGTCAATTAAACCTGGTTTCGATCAATATATTACAGAATAATTCATGTTAGGTCTAGGTTAGGTCTGGGATTTGCTCTCATCTGGCTCATTCTTTCGCATGTTTCTCATACTTCATGGCTAGATCCTGGGCTGTTTCTGGATTGGATCACGTAGTAAAGTGGTACCACACTGAAACATTCAATGAAACCTGGTCTGGATAAATATTTTAGAGGATACCGCATCTTAGGTCTCGGTTAGGTCTAAGATTTGCCCTCATCAGGCTCACAGTTTAGAGTTTTTCACATACTTGTTGAACAGATCCTCGGTTTTTTCTGGTTTGGATCACGATGTAGTGTGGTACCACATTGAAACAGTCCATTAAACCAGGTTTCGCTCAATATTTTAGAGGGTAACGCATGTTAGGTCTAGGTTAGGTCCGGGATTTGCTCTCATCAGGCTCATTCTTTCGCATATTTCTCATACTTGATGGCTAGATCCTGGGCTTTTTCTGGATTGCATCACGTAGTAATGTAGTACCACACTGAAACAGTCAATGAAACCTGGTTTCCATCAATATTTTAGAGGACAACGCATGTTAGGTCTAGATTAGCCCTGGGAATTACACTCATCAGACTCATACTTTCGCATTCTTCACATACCTGTTGAACTGATCCTGGGTTTTTTCTGGTTTGGATCACGTAGTATTGTGGTACCACACTGAAACAGTCAATGAAACCTGGTTTCCATCAATATTTTAGAGGACAACGCATGTTAGGTTTAGGTTAGGCCTGGGATTTTCACTCATCAGACTCATACTTTCGCATTCTTCACATACTTGTTAAACGGATCCTGGGTTTTTTCTGGTTTGGGTCACGTAGTAATGTGGTACCACACTGAAACAGTCAATGAAACCTGGTTTCCATCAATATTTTAGAGGACAACGCAAGTTAGGTCTAGGTAAGGCCTGAGATTTTCACTGATCGGACTCATACTTTCGCATTTTTCACATACTTGTTGAACGGATCCTGGGTTTTTTCTGGTTGGGATCACGTAGTAATGTGGTACCACACTGAAACGGTCAACTAAACCTGGTTCCGATCAATATTTTAGAGGATAACGCAAGTTAAGTCTGGGATACGTCTGGGATTTGCCCTCATCAGGCTCATACTTTCGCGTTTTTCACATACTTGTTGAACAGATCCTGGGTTTTTTCTGGTTTGGGTCACGTAGTAGTGTGATACCACACTGAAACAGTCGATTAAACCTGGTTTCGATCAATATTTTAGAGGATAACGCATGTTAGGTCTAGGTCAGCCCTGGGAATTCCACTCATCAGACTCATACTTTCGCATTCTTCACATACTTGTTGAACTGATCCTGGGTTTTTTCTGGTTTGGATCACGTAGTAATGTGGTACCACACTGAAACAGTCGATTAAACCTGGTTTCGATCAATACTTTTGAGGATAACGCAAGTTAGGTCTGGGATAGGTCTGGGATTTGACCTCATCAGACTCATACTTTCGCACACTTCACATACTCCTTGAACAGATCCTGGGTTATTTTCTGGCTTGGATCACATAGTAATGTGGTACCACACTGAAACAGTCGATTAAACCATGTTTCAATCAATACTTTAGAGGATAACGCATGTTAAGTCTAGGTTAGGTCTGGGATTTTCACTCATCAGACTCATACTTTCGCATTCTTCACATACTTGTTGAACGGATCCTGGGTTTTTTCTGGTTTGGATCACGTAGAAATGTGGTACCACACTGAAACAGTCGATTAAACCTGGTTTCGATCAATATTTTTGAGGATTACGCAAGTTAGGTCTGGGATAGGTCTGGGATTTGACCTCATCAGACTCATACTTTCGCACACTTCACATACTCCTTGAACAGATCCTGGGTTATTTTCTGGTTTGGATCACATAGTAATGTGGTACCACACTGAAACAGTCGATTAAACCAGGTTTCGAACAATATTTTAGAGGATAACGCATGCTAGGTCTAGGTTAGGCCTGGGATTTTCACTCATCAGACTCATACTTTCGCATTCTTCACATACTTCTTGAACGGATCCTGGGTTTTTTCTGGTTTGGATCACGTAGTAATGTGGGACCACACTGAAACATTCAATGAAACCTGGTCTGGATAAATATTTTAGAGGATAACGCATCTTAGGTCTGGGTTAGGTCTAAGATTAGCCCTCATCAGGCTCACAGTTTAGCGTTTTTCACATACTTGTTGAACAGATCCTGGGTTTTTTCTGGTTTGGATCACGAAGTAGTGTGGTACCACACTGAAACAGTCCATTAAACCTGGTTTTGCTCAATATTTTAGAGGATAACGCATGTTAGGTCTAGGTTAGGTCTGGGATTTGCTCTCATCAGGCTCATTCTTTCGCATATTTCTCATACTTGATGGCTAGATCCTGGGCTTTTTCTGGATTGCATCACGTAGTAATGTAGTACCACACTGAAACAGTCAATGAAACCTGGTTTCCGTCAATATTTTAGAGGACAACGCAAGTTAGGTCTAGGTAAGGTCTGAGATTTTCACTGATCAGACTCATACTATCGCATTCTTCACATACTTGTTGAACGGATCCTGGGTTTTTTCTAGTTTGGATCACGTAGTAATGTGGTACCACACTGAAACATTCAATTAAACCTGGTCTTGATAAATATTTTAGAGGATAACACAAGTTAGGTCTGGGATAGGTCCAGGATTTGCCCTCATCAGGCTCTTACTTTCGCATATTTCTCATACTTCATGGCTAGATCCTGGGCTATTTCTGGATTGGATCACGTAGTAAAGTGGTACCACACTGAAACATTCGATGATGCCTGGTCTGGATAAATATTTTAGAGGTTAACGCATCTTAGGTCTGGGTTAGGTGTAAGACTTGCCCTCATCACGCTCACAGTTTAGCGTTCTTCACATACTTGTTGAACAGATCCTGGGTTTTTTCTGGTTTGGATCACATAGTAATGTGGTACCACACTGAAACGGTCGATTAAACCAGGTTTCGGTCAATATTTTTGAGGATAACGCATGTTAGGTCTAGGTTAGGCCTGGGATTTTCACTCATCAGACTCATACTTTCGCATTCTTCACATACTTGTTGAACGGATCCTGGGTTTCTTCTGGTTTGGATCACGTAGTAATGTGGGACCACACTGAAACAGTCAATTAAACCTGGTTTCAATCAATATTTTAGAGAATTATTCATGTTAGGTCTAGGTTAGGTCTGGGATTTGCCCTCATCAGGCTCATTCTTTCGCATATTTCTCAAACTTGATGGCTAGATCCTGGGCTTTTTCTGGATTGCATCACGTAGTAATGAAGTACAACACTGAAACAGTCAATTAAACCTGGTTTCCATCAATATCTTAGAGGACAACGCAAGTTAGGTCTGGGATAGGTCTTGGATTTGCCCTCATCAGGCTCATACTTTCGCATTCTTCACATACTTGTTGAACGGATCCTGGGTTTTTTCTGGTTTGGATCACGTAGTAATGTGGGACCACACTGAAACAGTCAATTAAACCTGGTTTCAATCAATATTTTAGAGAATTATTCATGTTAGGTCTAGGTTAGGTCTGGGATTTGCCCTCATCAGGCTCATTCTTTCGCATATTTCTCAAACTTCATGGCTAGATCCTGGGCTTTTTCTGGATTGCATCACGTAGTAATGAAGTACAACACTGAAACAGTCAATTAAACCTGGTTTCCATCAATATCTTAGAGGACAACGCAAGTTAGGTCTGGGATAGGTCTTGGATTTGCCCTCATCAGGCTCATACTTTCGCGTTTTTCACATACTTATTGAACAGATCCTGGGTTTTTTCTGGTTTGGATCACGTAGTAGTGTGGTACCACACTGAAACAGTCCATTATACCTGGTTTGGATCAATATATTAGAGGATAACGCAAGTTAGGTCTGGGATAGGTCTAGGGTTTGCCCACATCAGGCTCTTACTTTCGCATATTTCTCATACTTCATGGCTAGATCCTGTGCTATTTCTGGATTGCATCACGTAGTAAAGTGGTACCACACTGAAACATTCAATGAAACCTGGTCTGGATAAATATTTTAGAGGTTAACGCATCTTAGGTCTGGGTTAGGTCTAAGATTTGCCCTCATCAGGCTCACAGTTTAGCGTTTTTCACATACTTGTTGAACAGATCCTGGGTTTTTTCTGGTTTGGATCACGAAGTAGTGTGGTACCACACTGAAACAGTCCATTAAACCTGGTTTCGCTCAATATTTTAGAGGATAACGCATGTAAGGTCTAGGTTAGGTCTGGGATTTGCTCTCATCAGGCTCATTCTTTCGCATATTTCTCATACTTGATGGCTAGATCCTGGGTTTTTTCTGGTGTGGATCACGTAGTAGTGTGGTACCACACTGAAACAGTCGATTAAACCTGGTTTCGATCAATATTTTAGAGGATAACGCAATTTAAGTCTGGGATTGGTCTGGGATTTGACCTCATCAGACTCATACTTTCGCAGTTTTAACATACTTCATGGCTAGATCCTGGGCTATTTCTGGATTGGATCACGTAGTAAAGTGGTACCACACTGAAACATTCAATGAAACCTGGTCTGGATAAATATTTTAGAGGTTAACGCATCTTAGGTCTGGGTTAGGTCTAAGATTTGCCCTCATCAGGCTCACAGTTTAGCGTTTTTCACATACTTGTTGAACGGATCCTGGGTTATTTTCTGGTTTGGATCACATAGTAATGTGGTACCACACTGAAACAGTAGATTAAACCAGGTTTCGATCAATATTTTTGAGGATAACGCATGTTAGGTCTAGGTTAGGCCTGGGATTTTCACTCATCGGACTCATACTTTCGCATTCTTCACATACTTGTTGAACGGATCCTGGTTTTTTTCTGGTTTGGATCACGTAGTAATGTGGGACCACACTGAAACAGTCAATTAAACCTGGTTTCGGTCAATATTTTAGAGAATAATTCATGTTAGGTCTAGGTTAGGTCTGCGATTTGCTCTCATCAGGTACATTCTTTCGCATATTTCTCAAACTTGATGGCTAGATCCTGGGCTTTTTCTGGATTGGATCACGTAGTAATGTGGTACCACACTGAAACTTTCAATTAAACCAGGTCTTGATAAATATTTTAGAGGCTAACGCATGTTAGGTCTGGGTTAGGTCTAGGATGTGCCCTCATCAGGCTCATACTTTCGCATATTTCTCATACTTCATGGCTAGATCCTGGGCTTTTCCTGGATTGCATCACGTAGTAAAGTGGTACCACACTGAAACATTCAATGAAGCCTGGTCTGGATAAATATTTTAGAGGTTAACGCATCTTAGGTCTGGATTAGGTCTACGATTTGCCCTCATCAGGCTCGCAGTTTAGCGTTTTTCACATACTTGTTGAACAGATCCTGGGTTTTTTCTGGTTTGGATCACGTAGCAATGTGGGACCACACTGAAACAGTCAATTAAACCTGGTTTCGGTCAATATTTTAGAGAATAATTCATGTTAGGTCTAGGTTAGGTCTGCGATTTCCTCTCATCAGGTACATTCTTTCGCATATTTCTCAAACTTGATGGCTAGATCCTGGGCTTTTTCTGGATTGCATCACGTAGTAAAGTGGTACCACACTGAAACATTCAATGAAACCTGGTCTGGATAAATGTTTTAGAAGATAACGCATCTTAGGTATGGGTTAGGTCTAAGATTTGCCCTCATCAGGCTCACAGTTTAGCGTTTTTCACATACTTCTTGGACAGAGCCTGGGCCTTCTCTGGTTCGAATCACGAAGTAGTGTGGTACCACACTGAAACAGTCCATTAAACCTGGTTTCGCTCAATATTTTAGAAGACAACGCAAGTTAGGTCTAGGTAAGGCCTGAGATTTTCACTGATCAGACTCATTCTTTCGCATTCTTCACATACCTGTTGAACGGATCCTGGGTTTTTTCTGGTTTGGATCACGTAGTAATGTGGTACCACACTGATACATTCAATTAAACCTGGTCTTGATAAATATTTTAGAGAATAACGCATGTTAGGTCTGGGTTAGGTCTAGGGTTTGCCCTCATCGGGCTCATACTTTCGCATATTTCTCATACTTCATGGCTAGATCCGGGGCTATTTCTGGATTGGATCACGTAGTAATGTTGGACCACACTGAAACAGTCGATTAAACCTTGTTTCGATCAATATTTTAGAGGATAACGCAAGTTAGGTCTGGGATAGGTCTGGGATTTGACCTCATCAGACTCATACTTTCGCAGTTTTAACATACTTCATGGCTAGATCCTGGGCTATTTCTGGATTGGATCACGTAGTAAAGTGGTACCACACTGAAACATTCAATGAAACCTGGTCTGGATAAATATTTTAGAAGTTAACGCATCTTAAGTCTGGGTTAGGTCTAAGATTTGCCCTCATCAGGCTCACAGTTTAGCGTTCTTCACACACTTGTTGAACAGATCCTGGGTTTTATCTGGTTTGGATCACATAGTAATGTGGTACCACACTGAAACAGTCGATTAAACCAGGTCTCGATCAATATTTTTGAGGATAACGCATGTTAGGTCTAGGTTAGGCCTGGGATTTTCACTCATCAGACTCATACTTTCGCATTCTTCACATACTTGTTGAACGGATCCTGGGTTTTTTTCTGGTTTGGATCACGTAGTAATGTGGGACCACCCTGAAACAGTCAATTAAACCTGGTTTCAATCAATATTTTAGAGAATTATTAATGTTAGGTCTAGGTTAGGTCTGGGATTTGCCCTCATCAGGCTCATCCTTTCGCATATTTCTCAAACTTGATGGCTAGATCCTGGGCTTTTTCTGGATTGCATCACGTAGTAATGAAGTACAACACTGAAACAGTCAATTAAACCTGGTTTCCATCAATATCTTAGAGGACAACGCAAGTTAGGTCTGGGATAGGTCTTGGATTTGCCCTCATCAGGCTCATACTTTCGCGTTTTTCACATACTTGTTGAACAGATCCTGGGTTTTTTCTGGTTTGGATCACGTAGTAGTGTGGTACCACACTGAAACAGTCCATTATACCTGGTTTGGATCAATATATTAGAGGATAACGCATGTTAGGTCTAGGTTAGGTCTGGGATTTTCACTCATCAGACTCATACTTTCGCAGTCTTCACATACCTGTTGAACGGATCCTGGGTTTTTTCTGGTTTGGATCACGTAGTAATGTGGTACCACACTGAAACAGTCGATTAAACCTGGTTTCGATCAATATTTTAGAGGATAATGCAAGTTAAGTCTGGGATTGGTCTGGGATTTGACCTCATCAGACTCATACTTTCGCACACTTCACATGCTGGTTGAACAGATCCTGGGTTTTATCTGGTTTGGATCACATAGTAATGTGGTACCACACTGAAACAGTCGATTAAACCAGGTTTCGATCAATATTTTTGAGGATAACGCATGTTAGGTCTAGGTTAGGCCTGGGATTTTCTCTCATCAGACTCATACTTTCGCATTCTTCACATACTTGTTGAACGGATCCTGGGTTTTTTCTGGTTTGGATCACGTAGTAATTTGGGACCACACTGAAACAGTCAATTAAACCTGGTTTGAATCAATATTTTAGAGAATTATTAATGTTAGGTCTAGGTTAGGTCTGGGATTTGCCCTCATCAGGCTCATTCTTTCGCATATTTCTCAAACTTGATGGCTAGATCCTGGGCTTTTTCTGGATTGCATCACGTAGTAATGAAGTACAACACTGAAACAGTCAATTAAACCTGGTTTCCATCAATATCTTAGAGGACAACGCAAGTTAGTTCTGGGATATGTCTGGGATTTGCCCTCATCAGGCTCATACTTTCGCGTTTTTCACATACTTGTTGAACAGATCCTGGGTTTTTTCTGGATTGGATCACGTAGTAATGAGGTACCACGCTGAAACGGTCAATTAAACCTGGTTTCGGTCAATCTTTTAGAGGATAACGCAAGTTAGGTCTGGGATAGGTCTAGGATTTGCCCTCATCAGGCTCTTACTTTCGCATATTTCTCATACTTCATGGCTAGATCCTGGGCTATTTCTGGATTGGATCACGTAGTAAAGTGGTACCACACTGAAACATTCAATGAAACCTGGTCTGGATAAATATTTTAGAGGATAACGCATCTTATGTCTGGGTTAGGTCTAATGTTTGCCCTCATCAGGCTCACAGTTTAGCGTTTTTCACATACTTGTTGAACAGATCCTGGGCTTTTTCTGGTTTGGATCACGAAGTAGTGTAGTACCTCACTGAAACAGTCCATTAAACCTGGTTTCGCTCAATATTTTAGAGGATAACGCATGTTAGGTTTAGGTTAGGTCTGGGATTTGCTCTCATCAGGCTCATTCTTTCGCATATTTCTCATACTTGATGGCTAGATCCTGGGCTTTTTCTGGATTGCATCACGTAGTAATGTAGTACCACACTGAAACAGTCAATGAAACCTGGTTTCCATCAATATTTTAGAGGACAACGCAAGTTAGGTCTAGGTAAGGCCTGAGATTTTCACTGATCAGACTCATACTTTCGCATTCTTCGCATACTTGTTGAACGGATCCTGGGTTTTTTCTGGCTTGGTTCTCGTAGTAATGTGGCACCACACTGAAACAGTAGATTAACCCAGGTTTCGATCAATATTTTAGAGGATAACGCAAGTTAGGTCTGGGATACGTCTAGGATTTGCCCTCATCAGGCTCTTACTTTCGCATATTTCTCATACTTCATGGCTAGATCCTGTGCTATTTCTGGATTGGATCACGTAGTAATGTAGTACCACACTGAAACAGTCAATTAAACCTGGTTTCCATCAATATCTTAGAGGACAACACAAGTTAGGTCTGGGATATGTCTGGGATTTGCCCTCATCAGGCTCATACTTTCGCGTTTTTCACATACTTGTTGAACAGATCCTGGGTTTTTTCTGGTTTGGATTACGAAGTAGTGTGGTACCACACTGAAACTGTCCATTAAACCTGGTTTCGCTCAATATTTTAGAGGATAACGCATGTAAGGTCTAGGTTAGGTCTTGGATTTGCTCTCATCAGGCTCATTCTTTCGCATATTTCTCATACTTCATGGCTAGATCCTGGGCTATTTCTGGATTGGATCACGTAGAAAAGTGGTACCACACTGAAACATTCAATGAAACCTGGTCTGGATAAATATTTTAGAGGATAACGCATCTTAGGTCTGGGTTAGGTCTAAGATTTGCCCTCATCAGGCTCACAGTTTAGCGTTTTTCACATACTTGTTGAACAGATCCTGGGTTTTTTCTGGTTTGGATTACGAAGTAGTGTGGTACCACACTGAAACAGTCCATTAAACCTGGTTTCGCTCAATATTTTAGAGGATAACGCATGTAAGGTCTAGGTTAGGTCTTGGATTTGCTCTCATCAGGCTCATTCTTTCGCATATTTCTCATACTTCATGGCTAGATCCTGGGCTGTTTCTGGTTTGTATCACGTAGTAAAGTGGTACCACACTGAAACATTCAATGAAACCTGGTCTGGATAAATATTTTAGAGGTTAACGCATCTTAGGTCTGTGTTAGGTCTAAGATTTGCCCTCATCAGGCTCACAGTTTAGCGTTCTTCACATACTTGTTGAACAGATCCTGGGTTTTTTCTGGTTTGGATCACATAGTAGTGTGGTACCACACTGAAACAGTCGATTAAACCAGGTTTCGAACAATATTTTTGAGGATAACGCATGTTAGGTCTAGGTTAGGCCTGGGATTTTCACTCATCAGATTCATACTTTCGCATTCTTCACATACTTGTTGAACGGATCCTGGGTTTTTTCTGGTTTGGATCACGTAGTAATGTGGGACCACACTGAAACAGTCAATTAAACCTGGTTTCAATCAATGTTTTAGAGAATTATTCATGTTAGGTCTAGGTTAGGTCTGGGATTTGCCCTCATCAGGCTCATTCTTTCGCATATTTCTCAAACTTGATGGCTAGATCCTGGGCTTTTTCTGGATTACATCACGTAGTAATGAAGTACAACACTGAAACAGTCAATTAAACCTGGTTTCCATCAATATCTTAGAGGACAACGCAAGTTAGGTCTGGGATAGGTCGTGGATTTGCCCTCATCAGGCTCATACTTTCGCGTTTTTCACATACTTGTTGAACAGATCCTGGGTTTTTTCTGGTTTGGATCACGTAGTAGTGTGGTACCACACTGAAACAGTCCATTATACCTGGTTTGGATCAATATTTTAGAGGATAACGCATGTTAGGTCTAGGTTAGGCCTGGGATTTTCACTCATCAGATTCATACTTTCGCATTCTTCACATACTTCATGGCTAGATCCTGGGCTATTTCTGGATTGGATCACGTAGAAAAGTGGTACCACACTGAAACATTCAATGAAACCTGGTCTGGATAAATATTTTAGAGGATAACGCATCTTAGGTCTGGGTTAGGTCTAAGATTTGCCCTCATCAGGCTCAAAGTTTAGCGTTTTTCACATACTTGTTGAACAGATCCTGGGTTTTTTCTGGTTTGGATTACGAAGTAGTGTGGTACCACACTGAAACAGTCCATTAAACCTGGTTTCGCTCAATATTTTAGAGGATAACGCATGTAAGGTCTAGGTTAGGTCTTGGATTTGCTCTCATCAGGCTCATTCTTTCGCATATTTCTCATACTTCATGGCTAGATCCTGGGCTGTTTCTGGTTTGTATCACGTAGTAAAGTGGTACCACACTGAAACATTCAATGAAACCTGGTCTGGATAAATATTTTAGAGGTTAACGCATCTTAGGTCTGTGTTAGGTCTAAGATTTGCCCTCATCAGGCTCACAGTTTAGCGTTCTTCACATACTTGTTGAACAGATCCTGGGTTTTTTCTGGTTTGGATCACATAGTAATGTGGTGCCACACTGAAACAGTCGATTAAACCAGGTTTCGAACAATATTTTTGAGGATAACGCATGTTAGGTCTAGGTTAGGCCTGGGATTTTCACTCATCAGATTCATACTTTCGCATTCTTCACATACTTGTTGAACGGATCCTGGGTTTTTTCTGGTTTGGATCACGTAGTAATGTGGGACCACACTGAAACAGTCAATTAAACCTGGTTTCAATCAATGTTTTAGAGAATTATTCATGTTAGGTCTAGGTTAGGTCTGGGATTTGCCCTCATCAGGCTCATTCTTTCGCATATTTCTCAAACTTGATGGCTAGATCCTGGGCTTTTTCTGGATTACATCACGTAGTAATGATGTACAACACTGAAACAGTCAATTAAACCTGGTTTCCATCAATATCTTAGAGGACAACGCAAGTTAGGTCTGGGATAGGTCGTGGATTTGCCCTCATCATGCTCATACTTTCGCGTTTTTCACATACTTGTTGAACAGATCCTGGGTTTTTTCTGGTTTGGATCACGTAGTAGTGTGGTACCACACTGAAACAGTCCATTATACCTGGTTTGGATCAATATTTTAGAGGATAACGCATGTTAGGTCTAGGTTAGGCCTGGGATTTTCACTCATCAGATTCATACTTTCGCATTCTTCACATACTTGTTCAACGGATCCTGGGTTTTCTCTGGTTTGGATCACGTAGTAATGTGGTACCACACTGAAACAGTCGATTAAACCTGGTTTCGATCAATATTTTAGAGGATAACGCAAGTTATGTCTGGGTTTGGTCTGGGATTTGACCTCATCAGACTCATACTTTCGCACACTTCACATGCTCGTTAAACAGATCCTGGGTTATTTTCTGGTTTGGATCACATAGTAATGTGGTACCACACTGAAACAGACGATTAAACCAGGTTTCGGTCATTATTTTTGAGGATAACGCATGTTAGGTCTAGGTTAGGCCGGGGATTTTCACTCATAAGACTCATACTTTCGCATTCTTCACATACTTGTTGAACGGATCCTGGGTTTTTTCTGGTTTGGATCACGTAGTAATGTGGGACCACACTGAAACAGTCAATTAAACCTGGTTTCGATCAATATTTTAGAGAATAATTCATGTTAGGTCTAGGTCAGGTCTGGGATTTGCTCTCATCAGGCTCATTCTTTCGCATATTTCTCATACTTGATGGCTAGATCCTGGGCTTTTTCTGGATTGCATCACGTAGTAATGAAGTACAACACTGAAACAGTCAATTAAACCTGGTTTCCATCAATATCTTAGAGGACAACACAAGTTAGGTCTGGGATATGTCTGGGATTTGCCCTCATCAGGCTCATACTTGCGCGTTTTTCACATACTTGTTGAACAGATCCTGGGTTTTTTCTGGTTTGGATTACGAAGTAGTGTGGTACCACACTGAAACAGTCCATTAAACCTGGTTTTGCTCAATATTTTAGAGGATAACGCATGTAAGGTCTAGGTTAGGTCTTGGATTTGCTCTCATCAGGCTCATTCTTTCGCATATTTCTCATACTTCATGGCTAGATCCTGGGCTATTTCTGGATTGGATCACGTAGAAAAGTGATACCACACTGAAACATTCAATGAAACCTGGTCTGGATAAATATTTTAGAGGATAACGCATCTTAGGTCTGGGTTAGGTCTAAGATTTGCCCTCATCAGGCTCACAGTTTAGCGTTTTTCACATACTTGTTGAACAGATCCTGGGTTTTTTCTGGCTTGGATCACGAAGTAGTGTGGTACCACACTGAAACAGTCCGTTAAACCTGGTTTCGCTCAATATTTTAGAGGATAACGCATGTTAGGTCTAGTTCAGGCCTGGGATTTTCACTCATCAGACTCATAGTTTCGCATTCTTCACATACTTGGTGAACGGATCCTGGGTTTTTTCTGGTTTGGATTACGTAGTAGTGTGGTTCCCCACTGAAACAGTCCATTAAACCTGGTTTCGATCAATATTTTAGAGAATAATTCATGTTAGGTCTAGGTTAGGTCTGGGATTTGCTCTCATCAGGCTCATTCTTTCGCATATTTCTCATACATGTAGAACAGATCCTGGGTTTTTTCTGTTTTGGACCACGTAGTAATGAAGTACAACACTGAAACAGTCAATTAAACCTGGCTTCCATCAATATTTTACAGAATAACGCATGTTAGGTCTGGGTTAGGTCTAGGATTTGCCCTCATCAGGCTCATACTTTCGCATATTTCTCATACTTCATGGCTAGATCCTGGGCTGTTTCTGGATTGAATCACGTAGTAATGTGGTACCACGCTGAAACAGTCAATTAAACCTGGTTTCGATCAATATTTTAGAGGATAACGCAAGTTAGGTCTGGGATAGGTCTAGGATTTGCCCTCATCAGGCTCTTACTTTCGCATATTTCTCATACATCATGGCTAGATCCTGGGCTATTTCTAGATTGGATCACGTAGTAAAGTGGTACCACACTGAAACATTCAATGAAACCTGGTCTGGATAAATATTTTAGAGGATAACGCATCTTATGTCTGGGTTAGGTCTAATGTTTGCCCTCATCAGGCTCACAGTTTAGCGTTTTTCACATACTTGTTGAACGGATCCTGGGTTTTTTCTGGTTTGGTTCTCGTAGTAATGTGGCACCACACTGAAACATTCAATTAAACCTGGTCTTGATAAATATTTTAGAGGATAACGCATGTTAGTTTTGGGTTAGGTCTAGGATTTGCCCTCATCAGGCTCAAACTTTCGCGTTTTTCACATACTTGTTGAACAGATCCTGGGTTATTTTCTGGTTTGGATCACATAGTAATGTGGTACCACACTGAAGCAGTTGATTAAACCAGGTTTCGATCAATATTTTTGAGGATAACGCATGTTAGGTCTAGGTTAGGCCTGGGATTTTCACTCATCGGACTCATACTTTCGCATTCTTCACATACTTGTTGAACGGATCCTGGGTTATTTCTGGTTTGGATCACGTAGTAATGTGGGACCACACTGAAACAGTCAATTAAACCTGGCTTCGATCAATATTTTAGAGAATAATTCATGTTAGGTCTAGGTTAGGTCTGGGATTTGCTCTCATCAGGCTCATTCTTTCGCATATTTCTCATACTTGATGGCTAGATCCTGGGCTTTTTCTAGATTGCATCACGTAGTAATGAAGTACAACACTGCAACAGTCAATGAAACCTGGTTTCCATCAATATCTTAGAGGACAACGCAAGTTAGGTCTGGGATATGTCTGGGATTTGCCCTCATCAGGCTCATACTTTCGCATATTTCTCATACTTCATGGCTAGATCCTGGGCTTTTTCTGGATTACATCACGTAGTAATGATGTACAACACTGAAACAGTCAATTAAACCTGGTTTCCATCAATATTTTAGAGGACAACGCAAGTTAGGTCTAGGTAAGGCCTGAGATTTTCACTGATCAGGCTCATACTCTCGCATTCTTCACATACTTGTTGAACGGATCCTGGGTTTTTTCTAGTTTGGATCACGTAGTAATGTGGTACCACACTGAAACATTCAATTAAACCTGGTCTTGATAAATATTTTAGAGGATAACGCAAGTTAGGTCTGGGATTGGTCTAGGATTTGCCCTCATCAGGCTCTTACTTTCGCATATTTGTCATACTTCATGGCTAGATCCTGGGCTATTTCTGGATTGGATCACGTAGTAAAGTGGTACCACAATGAAACATTCAATGAAACCTGGTCTGGATAAATATTTTAGAGGTTAACGCATCTTAGGTCTGGGTTAGGTCTAAGATTTGCCCTCATCAGGCTCACAGTTTAGCGTTCTTCACATACTTGTTGAACAGATCCTGGGTTTTTTCTGGTTTGGATCACATAGTAATGTGGTACCACACTGAAACAGTCGATTAAACTAGGTTTCGTACAATATTTTTGAGGATAACGCATGTTAGGTCTAGGTTAGGCCTGGGATTTTCACTCATCAGACTCATACTTTCGCATTCTTCACATACTTGTTGAACGGATCCTGGGTTTTCTCTGGCTTGGATCACGTAGTAATGTGGGACCTCACTGAAACAGTCAATTAAACCTGGTCTCAATCAATGTTTTAGAGAATTATTCATGTTAGGTCTAGGTTAGGTCTGGGATTTGCCCTCATCAGGCTCATTCTTTCGCATATTTCTCAAAGTTGATGGCTAGATCCTGGGCTTTTTCTGGATTACATCACGTAGTAATGATGTACAACACTGAAACAGTCAATTAAACCTGGTTTCCATCAATATCTTAGAGGACAACGCAAGTTAGGTCAGGGATAGGTCTTGGATTTGCCCTCATCAGGCTCATACTTTCGCGTTTTTCACATACTTGTTGAACAGATCCTGGGTTTTTTCTGGTTTGGATCACGTAGTAGTGTGGTACCACACTGAAACAGTCCATTATACCTGGTTTGGATCATTATTTTAGAGGATAACGCATGTTAGGTCTAGGTTAGGTCTGGGATTTTCACTCATCAGACTCATACTTTCGCAGTCTTCACATACCTGTTGAACGGATCCTGGGTTTTCTCTGGTTTGGATCACGTAGTAATGTGGTACCACACTGAAACAGTCGATTAAACCTGGTTTCGATCAATATTTTAGAGGATAACGCAAGTTAAGTCTGGGTTTGGTCTGGGATTTGACCTCATCAGACTCATACTTTCGCAAACTTCACATGCTCGTTGAACAGATCCTGGGTTATTTTCTGGTTTGGATCACATAGTAATGTGGTACCACACTGAAACAGACGATTAAACCAGGTTTCGGTCAATATTTTTGAGGATAACGCATGTTAGGTCTAGGTTAGGCCGGGGATTTTCACTCATCAGACTCATAGTTTCGCATTCTTCACATACTTGGTGAACGGATCCTGGGTTTTTTCTGGTTTGGATTACGTAGTAGTGTGGTTCCACACTGAAACAGTCCATTAAACCTGGTTTCGATCAATATTTTAGAGAATAATTCATGTTAGGTCTAGGTTAGGTCTGGGATTTGCTCTCATCAGGCTCATTCTTTCGCATATTTCTCATACATGTAGAACAGATCCTGGGTTTTTTCTGTTTTGGACCACGTAGTAATGCAGTACAACACTGAAACAGTCAATTAAACCTGGCTTCCATCAATATTTTACAGAATAACGCATGTTAGGTCTGGGTTAGGTCTAGGATTTGCCCTCATCAGGCTCATTCTTTCGCATATTTCTCAAACTTGATGGCTAGATCCTGGGCTATTTCTGGATTGGGTCACGTAGTAAAGTGGTACCACACTGAAACATTCAATGAAACCTGGTCTGGATAAATATTTTAGAGGATAACGCATCTTAGGTCTGGGTTAGGTGTAAGATTTGCCCTCATCAGGCTCACAGTTTAGCGTTTTTCACATACTTCATGAACAGATCCTGGGCTTTCTCTGGTTTGAATCACGAAGTAGTGTGGTACAACACTGAAACAGTCCATTAAACCTGGTTTCGATCAATATTTTAGAGGATAACGCATGTTAGGTCTAGGATAGGCTTGGGATTTTCACTCATCAGACTCATACTTTCGCATTCTTCACATACTTGTTGAACGGATCCTGGGTTTTTGCTGGTTTGGATCACGTAGTAATGTGGGACCACACTGAAACAGTCAATTAAACCTGGTTTCGATCAATATTTTGGAGAATAATTCATGTTAGGTCTAGGTTAGGTCTGGGATTTGCTCTCATCAGGCTCATTCTTTCGCATATTTCTCATACATGTTGAACAGATCCTGGGTTTTTTCTGGTTTGGAACACGTAGTAATGTGAGACCACACTGAAACAATCAATTAAACATGGTCTGGATAAATATTTTAGAGGATAACGCATGTTAGGTCTGGTTTAGGTCTAGGATTTGCCCTCATCAGGCTCATACTTTCGCATATTTCTCATACTTCATGGCTAGATCCTGGGCTGTTTCTAGATTGCATCACGTAATAATGTAGTACCACACTGAAACAGTCAATGAAACCAGGTTTCCATCAATATCTTAGAAGACAACGCAAGTTAGGTCTAGGTAAGGCCTGAGATTTTCACTGATCAGACTCATTCTTTCGCATTCTTCACATACCTGTTGAACGGATCCTGGGTTTCTTCTGGTTTGGATCACGTAGTAATGTGGTACCACACTGAAACATTCAAATAAACCTGGTCTTGATAAATATTTTAGAGAATAACGCATGTTAGGTCTGGGTTAGGTCTAGGGTTTGCCCTCATCGGGCTCATACTTTCGCATATTGCTCATACTTCATGGCTAGATCCTGGGCTATTTCTGGATTGGATCACGTAGTAAAGTGGTACCACACTGAAACATTCAATGAAACCTGGTCTGGATAAATATTTTAGAGGATAACGCATGTTAGGTCAAGGTTAGGTCTAAGGTTTGCCCTCATCAGGCTCACAGTTTCGCGTTTTTCACATACTTGTTGAACAGATCCTGGGTTTTTTCTGGTTTGGATCACGTAGTAATGTGGTACCACACTGAAACATTCAATTAAACCTGGTTTCGATCAATATTTTAGAGGATAACGCATGTCAGGTCTGGGATAGGTCTGGGATTAGCCCTCATCAGGGTCATACTGTCGCACACTTGACATACTCGTTGATCAGATCCTGGGTTTTTTTCTGGTTTGGATCACGTAGTAATGGGGTACCACACTGAAACAGTCGATTAAACCTGGTTTCGATCAATATTACTGAGGATAACGCATGTCAGGTCTAGGTTAGACCTGGGATTTTCACTCATCAGACTCATACTTTCGCATTCTTCACATACTTGTTGAACGGATCCTGGGTTTTTTCTGGTTTGGATCACGTAGTAATGTGGGACCACACTGAAACAGTCAATTAAACCTGGTTTCGATCAATATTTTAGAGAATAATTCATGTTAGGTCTTGGTTAGGTCTGGGATTTACTCTCATCGGGCTCATTCTTTCGCATATTACTCATACTTGATCGCTAGATCCTGGGCTTTTTCTGGATTGGATCACGTAGTTATGTGGGACCACACTGAAACAATCAATTAAACCAGGTCTTGATAAATATTTTGGAGGATAGCGCATGTTAGGTCTGGGATAGGTCTGGGATTTGCCCTCATCAGACTCATACTTTCGCACACTTCACATACTTGTTGAACGGATCCTGGGTTTTTTCTGGTTTGGATCACGTAGTAATGTGGGACCACACTGAAACAGTCAATTAAACCTGGTTTCAATCAATATTTTAGAGAATAATTCATGTCAGGTCTAGGTTAGGCCTGGGATTTGCTCTTATCAGGCTCATTCTTCCGCATATTTCTCATACTTGATGGCTAGATTCTGGGCTTTTTCTGGATTGGATAACGTAGTAATGAAGTACAACACTGAAACAGTCAATTAAAACTGGTTTCCATCAATATTTTAGAGGACAACGCATATTAAGTCTAGGTTAGGCCTGGGATTTGCCCTCATCAGGGTCATACTTTCGCAGTTTTAACATACTTGTTGAACGGATCCTGGGTTTTTTCTGGTTTGGTTCACGTAGTAATGTGGTACCACACTGAAACATTCAATTAAACCTGGTCTTGCTTAATATTTTAGAGGATAACGCATGTTAGGTTTGGGTTAGGTCTAGGATTTGCCCTCATCAGGCTCATACCTTCGCATATTTCTCATACTTCATGGCTAGATCCTGGGCTGTTTCTGGATTGTATCACGTAGTAATGTGATACCACGCTGAAACAGTCGATTAAACCTGGTTTCGATCAATATTTTAGAGGATAACGCAAGTTAAGTCTGGGATAGGTCTGGGATTTGACCTCATCAGACTCTTACTTTCGCGTTTTACACATACTTGTTGAACAGATCCTGGGTTTTTTCTGGTTTGGATCACGTAGTAGTGTGGTACCACACTGAAACAGTCCATTAAACTTGGTTGCGATCAATATTTTAGAGGATAGCGCATGTTAGGTCTGGGTTAGGTCAAGGATTTGCCCTCATCAGGCTCATTCTTTCGCATATTTCTCAAACTTGATGGCTAGATCCTGGGCTTTTTCTGGATTGCATCACGTAGTAGTGTGGTACCACACTGAAACAGTCGATTAAACCTGGTTTCGATCAATATTTTAGAGGATAACGCGAGTTAGGTCTGGGATAGGTCTGGGATTTGACCTCGTCAGACTCATACTTTCGCACCCTTCACATACTCGTTGAACAGATCCTGGGTTATTTACTGGTTTGGATCACATAGTAATATGGTACCACACTGAAACAGTCGATTCAACCAGGTTTCGATCAATATTTTTGAGGATACCGCACGTTAGGTCTAGGTTAGACCTGGGATTTTCACTCATCAGACTCATACTTTCGCATTCTTCACATACTTATTGAACGGATCCTGGGTTTTTTCTGGTTTGGATCACGTAGTAATGTCGGACCACACTGAAACAGTCAATTAAACCAGGTTTCGATCAATATTTTAGAGAATATTTCAGGTTAGGTCTAGGTTAGGTCTGGGATTTGCTCTCATCAGGCTCATTCTTTCGCATATTTCTCATACATGTAGAACAGATCCTGGGTTTTTTCTGTTTTGGATCACGTAGTAATGTGGGACCACACTGAAACAATCAATTAAACCTGGTCTTGATAAATATTTTAGAGGATAACGCATGTTAAGTCTGGGTTAGGTCTAGGATTTGCCCTCATCAGGCTCATACTTTCGCATATTGCTCATACTTCATGGCTAGATCCTGGGCTGTTTCTGGATCGTATCACGTAGTAATGTGGTACCACGCTGAAACAGTCAATTATACCTGATTTCGATCAATATTTTAGAGGATAACGCACGTTAGGTCTGGGATAGGTCTAGGGTTTGCCCTCATCAGGCTCTTACTTTCGCATATTTCTCATACTTCATGGCTAGATCCTGGGCTGTTTCTGGATTGTATCACGTAGTAATGTGATGCCACGCTGAAACAGTCGATTAAACCTGGTTTCGATCAATATTTTAGAGGATAACGCAAGTTAAGTCTGGGATAGGTCTGGGATTTGACCTCATCAGACTCATACTTTCGCGTTCTTCACATACTTGTTGAACAGATCCTGGGTTTTTTCTGGTTTGGATCACGTAGTAGTGTGGTACCACACTGAAACAGTCCATTAAACTTGGTTGCGATCAATATTTTAGAGGATAGCGCATGTTAGGTCTGGGTTAGGTCAAGGATTTGCCCTCATCAGGCTCATTCTTTCGCATATTTCTCAAACTTGATGCCTAGATCCTGGGCTTTTTCTGGATTGCATCACGTAGTAATGTGGTACCACACTGAAACATTCAATTAAACCTGGTCTTGATAATTATTTTAGAGGATAACGCATGTTAGGTTTGGGTTAGGTCTAGGATTTGCGCTCATCAGGCTCATGCTTTCGCATATTTCTCATACTTCATGGCTAGATCCTGGGCTGTTTCTGGATTGTATCAGGTAGTAATGTGGTACCACGCTGAAACAGTCAATTAAACATGGTTTCGATCAATATTTTAGAGGATAACGCAAGTTAGGTCTGGGATAGGTCTGGGATTCGCCCTAATCAGGCTCATACTTTCGCGTTTTTCACATACTTGTTGAACTGATCCTGGGGTTTTCCTGGTTTGGATCACGTAGTAATGTGGTACCACACTGAAACAGTCGATTAAACCTGGTTTCGATCAATATTTTAGAGGATAACGCAAGTTAGGTCTGGGATAGGTCTGGGATTTGACCTCGTCAGACTCATACTTTCGCATTCTTCACATACTTGTTGAACGGATCCTGGGTTTTTTCTGTTTTGGATCACGTAGTAATGTGGGACCACACTGAAACAGTCAATTAAATCTGCTTTTGATCAATATTTTAGAGAATAATTCATGTTAGGTCTAGGTTAGACCTGGGATTTTCACTCATCAGACTCATACTTTCGCATTCTTCACATACTTGTTGAACGGATCCTGGGTTTTTTCTGGTTTGGATCACGTAGTAATGTGGGACCACACTGAAACAGTCAATTAAACCTGGTTTTGATCAATATTTTAAAGAATAATTCATGTTAGGTCTAGGTTAGGGCTGGGATTTGCTCTCAACAGGCTCATTCTTTCGCATATTTCTCATACATGTAGAACAGATCCTGGGTTTTTTCTGTTTTGGATCACGTAGTAATGTGGGACCACACTGAAACAATCAATTAAACCTGGTCTTGATAAATATTTTAGAGGATAACGCATGTTAGGTCTGGGTTAGGTCTAGGATTTGCCCTCATCAGGCTCATACTTTCGCATATTGCTCATACTTCATGGCCAGATCCTGGGCTGTTTCTGGATTGTATCACGTAGTAATGTGGTACCACGCTGAAACAGTCAATTAAACCTGATTTCGATCAATATTTTAGAGGATAACGCAAGTTAGGTCTGGGATAGGTCTAGGATTTGCCCTCATCAGCCTCTTACTTTCGCATATTTCTCATACTTCATGGCTAGATCCTGGGCTATTTCTGGATTGGATCACGTAGTAATGTAGTACCACACTGAAACAGTCAATGAAACCAGGTTTCCATCAATATTTTAGAAGACAACGCAAGTTAGGTCTAGGTAAGGCCTGAGATTTTAACTGATCAGACTCATACTTTCGCATTCTTCACATACTGGTTGTACGGATCCTCGGTTTTTTCTGGTTTGGATCACGTAGTAATGTGGTACCACACTGAAACATTCAATGAAACCTGGTCTGGATAAATATTTTAGAGGATAACGCATGTTAGGTCAAGGTTAGGTCTAAGATTTGCCCCCATCAGGCTCACACTTTCGCGTTTTTCACATACTTGTTGAACAGATCCTGGGTTTCTTCTGGTTTGGATCACGTAGTAATGTGGTACCACACTGAAACAGTCCATTAAACCTGGTTTCGCTCAATATTTTAGAGGATAACGCATGTTAGGTCTAGGTTAGGTCTGGGATTTGCTGTCATCAGGCTCATTCTTTCGCATATTTCTCATACTTGATGGCTAGATCCTGGGCTTTTTCTAGATTGCATCACGTAGTAATGTAGTACCACACTGAAACAGTCAATGAACCCAGGTTTCCATCAATATTTTAGAAGACAACGCAAGTTAGGTCTAGGTAAGGCCTGAGATTTTAACTGATCAGACTCATACTTTCGCATTCTTCACATACTGGTTGTACGGATCCTCGGTTTTTTCTGGTTTGGATCACGTAGTAATGTGGTACCACACTGAAACATTCAATTAAACCTGGTCTTGAGAAATATTTTAGAGAATAACGCATGTTAGGACTGGGCTAGGTCTAGGATTTGCCCTCATCGGGCTCACACTTTCGCATATTTCTCATACTTCATGGCTAGATCCTGGGCTATTTCTGGATTGGATCACGTAGTAATGTGGTACCACACTAAAACAGTCAATTAAACCTGGTTTCGATCAATATTTTAGAGGATAACGCATGTTAGGTCTGGGATAGGTCTGGGATTAGCTCTCATAAGGGTCATACTGTCGCACACTTGACATATTCGTTGATCAGATCCTGGGTTTTTTTCAAGTTAGGATCACGTAGTAATGTTGCACCACACTGAAACAGTCGATTAAACCTGGTTTCGATCAATATTATTGAGGATAACGCATGTTAGGTCTAGGTTAGGCCTGGGATTTTCACTCATCAGACTCATACTTTCGCATATTTCTCATACTTCATGGCTAGATCCTGGGCTATTTCTGGATTGGATCACGTAGTAATGTGGTACCACACTGAAACATTCAATTAAACCAGGTCTTGATAAATATTTTAGAGGTTAACGCATGTTAGGTTTGGGTTAGGTCTAGGATTTGCCCTCATCAGGCTCATACTTTCGCATATTTCTTATACTTCATGGCTAGATCCTGGGTTTTTTCTGGTTTGGATCACGTAGTAATGTGGGACCACACTGAAACAGTCAATTAAACCTGGTTTCGATCAATATTTTAGAGAATAATTCATGTTAGGTCTAGGTTAGGTCTGGGATTTACTCTCATCAGGCTCATTCTTTCGCATATTACTCATACTTGATGGCTAGATCCTGGGCTTTTTCTGGATTGGATCACGTAGTAATGTGGGACCACACTGAAACAATCAATTAAACCTGGTCTTGATAAATATTTTAGAGAATAATTCATGTTAGGTCTAGGTTAGGTCTGGGATTTGCTCTTATCAGGCTCATTCTTTCGCATATTTCTCATACTTGATGGCTAGATTCTGGGCTTTTTCTGGATTGCGTAACGTAGTAATGAAGTACAACACTGAAACAGTCAATTAAACCTGGTTTCCATCAATATTTTAGAGGACAACGCATAATAGGTCTGGGTTAGGTCTGGGATTTGCCCTCATCAGGGTCATACTTTCGCAGTTTTAACATACATGTTGGCCTGATCGAGGGTTTTTTCTGCTTTGGATCACGTAGTAAAGTGGTACCACGCTGAAACAGTCAATTAAACCTGATTTCGATCAATATTTTAGAGGATAACGCAAGTTAGGTCTGGGATAGGTCTAGGATTTGCCCCCATCAGGCTCTTACTTTCGCATATTTCTCATACTTCATGGCTAGATCCTGGGCTATTTCTGGATTGGATCACGTAGTAAAGTGGTACCACACTGAAACATTCAATGAAACCTGGTCTGGATAAATATTTTAGAGGATAACGCATGTTAGGTCAATGTTAGGTCTGGGATTTGCTGTCATCAGGCTCACTCTTTCGCATATTTCTCATACTTGATGGCTAGATCCTGGGCTTCTTCTAGATTGCATCACGTAGTAATGTAGTACCACACTGAAACAGTCAATGAAACCAGGTTTCCATCAATATTTTAGAAGATAACGCAAGTTAGGTCTAGGTAAGGCCTGAGATTTTCACTGATCAGACTCATACTTTCGCATTCTTCACATACTGGTTGTACGGATCCTCGGTTTTTTCTGGTTTGGCTCACGTAGTAATGTGGTACCACACTGAAACATTCAATTAAACCTGGTCTTGAGAAATATTTTAGAGAATAACGCATGTTAGGACTGGGCTAGGTCTAGGATTTGCCCTCATCGGGCTCACACTTTCGCATATATATCATACTTCATGGCTAGATCCTGGGCTATTTCTGGATTGGATCACGTAGTAAAGTGGTACCACACTGAAGCATTCAATGAAACCTGGTCTGGATAAATATTTTAGAGGATAACGCATGTTAGGTCAAGGTTAGGTCTAAGATTTGCCCTCATCAGGCTCACAATTACGCGTTTTTCACATACTTGTTGAACAGATCCAGGGTTTTTTCTGGTTTGGATCACGTAGTAATGTGGTACCACACTGAAACATTAAATTAAACCTGGTCTTGATAAATATTTTAGAGGATAACGCATGTTAGGTCTGGGTTAGGTCTGTGATTTGCCCTCATCAGGGTCATACTTTCGCAGTTTTAACATACATGTTGGCCTGATCGAGGGTTTTTTCTGCTTTGGATCACGTAGTAAAGTGGTGCCACAATGAAACAGTACATTAAACCTGGTTTCCATCAATATTTTAGAGGACAACGCATGTTAGGTCTAGGTTAGGCCTGGGATTTGCCCTCATCAGGGTCATACTGTCGCAGTTTTAACATACTTGTTGAACTGATACTGGGTTTTTTCTAGTTTGGATCACGTAGTAGTGTGGCACCACACTGAAACATTCAATTAAACCTGGTCTTGATAAATATTTTAGAGGATAACGCATGTTAGGTTTGGGTTTGGTCTAGGATTTGCCTTCATCAGGCTCATACTTTCGCATATTTCTCATACTTCATGGCTAAATCCTGGGCTGTTTCTCGATTGTATCACGTAGTAATGTGATACCACGCTGAAACAGTCGATTAAACCTGGTTTCGATCAATATTTTAGAGGATAACGCAAGTTAAGTCTGGGATAGGTCTGGGATTTGACCTCATCAGACTCATACTTTCGCATTCTTCACATACTTGTTGAACGGATCCTGGGTTTTTTCTGGTTTGGATCACGTAGTAATGTGGGGCCACACTGAAACAGTCAATTAAACCTGGTTTCGATCAATATTTTAGAGAACAATTCATGTTAGGTCTAGGTTAGGTCTGGGATTTGCCCTTATCAGGCTCATTCTTTCGCATATTTCTCATACTTGATGGCTAGATCCTGGGCTTTTTCTGGATTGCATAACGTAGTAATGAAGTACAACACTGAAATAGTCAATTAAACCTGGTTTCCATCAATATTTTAGAGGACAACGCATGTTAGGTCTAGGTTAGGCCTGGGATTTGCCCTCATGAGGGTCATACTTTCGCAGTTTTAACATACATGTTGACCTGATCGAGGGGTTTTTCTGCTTTGGATCACGTAGTAAAGTGGTGCCACACTGAAACAGTCCATTAAACCTGGTTTGGATCAATATTTTAGAGGATAAGGCATGTTAGGTCTAGGTTAGCCCTGGGGTTTTCACTCATCAGACTCATACTTTCGCATTCTTCACATACTTGTTGAAATGATCCTGGGTTTTTCCTGGTTTGGATCACGTAGTAATGTGGTACCACACTGAATCAGTCGATTAAACCTGGTTTCGATCAATATTTTGGAGGATAACGCAAGTTAGGTCTGGGATAGGTCTGGGATTTGACCTCGTCAGACTCATACTTTCGCACCCTTCACATACTCGTTGAACAGATCCTGGGTTATTTTCTGGTTTGGATCACATAGTAATATGTTACCACACTGAAACAGTCGATTAAACCAGGTTTCGATCAATATTTTTGAGGATAACGCATGTTAGGTCTAGGTTAGACCTGGGACTTTCACTCATCAGACTCATACTTTCGCATTCTTCACATACTTGTTGAACGGACCCTGGGTTTTTTCTGGTTTGGATCACGTAGTAATGTGGTACCACACTGAAACAGTCAATTAAACCTGGTTTCGTTCAATATTTTAGAGGATAACGCAAGTTAGGTCTAGGTTAGACCTGGGACTTTCACTCATCAGACTCATACTTTCGCATTCTTCACATACTTGTTGAACGGACCCTGGGTTTTTTCTGTTTTGGATCACGTAGTAATGTGGGACCACACTGAAACAATCAATTAAACCTGGTCTTGATAAATATTTTAGAGGATAACGCATGTTAGGTCTGGGTTAGGTCTAGGATTTGCCCTCATCAGGCTCTTACTTTCGCATATTTCTCATACTTCATGGCTAGATCCTGGGCTATTTCTGGATTGGATCACGTAGTAAAGTGGTACCACACTGAAACATTCAATGAAACCTGGTCTGGATAAATATTTTAAAGGATAACGCATGTTAGGTCAATGTTAGGTCTAAGATTTGCCCCCATCAGGCTCACAGTTTCGCGTTTTTCACATACTTGTTGAACAGATCCTGGGTTTTTTCTGGTTTGGATCACGTAGTAATGTGGTACCACACTGAAACAGTCCATTAAACATGGTTTCGCTCAATATTTTAGAGGATAACGAATGTTAGGTCTAGGTTAGGTCTGGGATTTGCTGTCATCAGGCTCATTCTTTCGCATATTTCTCATACTTGATGGCTAGATCCTGGGCTTTTTCTAGATTGCATCACGTAGTAATGTAGTACCACACTGAAACAGTCAATGAAACCAGGTTTCCATCAATATTTTAGAAGACAACGCAAGTTAGGTCTAGGTAAGGCCTGAGATTTTCACTGATCAGACTCATACTTTCGCATTCTTCACATACTGGTTGTACGGATCCTCGGTTTTTTCTGGTTTGGCTCACGTAGTAATGTGGTACCACACTGAAACATTCAATTAAACCTGGTCTTGAGAAATATTTTAGAGAATAACGCATGTTAGGACTGGGCTAGGTCTAGGATTTGCCCTCATCGGGCTCACACTTTCGCATATATATCATACTTCATGGCTAGATCCTGGGCTATTTCTGGATTGGATCACGTAGTAAAGTGGTACCACACTGAAGCATTCAATGAAACCTGGTCTGGATAAATATTTTAGAGGATAACGCATGTTAGGTCAAGGTTAGGTCTAAGATTTGCCCTCATCAGGCTCACAATTACGCGTTTTTCACATACTTGTTGAACAGATCCAGGGTTTTTTCTGGTTTGGATCACGTAGTAATGTGGTACCACACTGAAACATTAAATTAAACCTGGTCTTGATAAATATTTTAGAGGATAACGCATGCTAGGTCTGGGTTAGGTCTGTGATTTGCCCTCATCAGGGTCATACTTTCGCAGTTTTAACATACATGTTGGCCTGATCGAGGGTTTTTTCTGCTTTGGATCACGTAGTAAAGTGGTGCCACACTGAAACAGTCCATTAAACCTGGTTTGGATCAATATTTTAGAGGATAACGCATGTTAGGTCTGGGTTAGGTCTAGGATTTGCCCTCATCAGGCTCATACTTTCGCATATTGCTCATACTTCATGGCTAGATCATGGGCTGTTTCTGGATTGTATCACGTAGTAATGTGGTACCACGCTGAAACAGTCAATTAAACCTGATTTCGATCAATATTTTAGAGGACAACGCATGTTAGGTCTAGGTTAGGCCTGGGATTTGCCCTCATCAGGGTCATACTGTCGCAGTTTTAACATACTTGCTGAACTGTTCCTGGGTTTTTATTGGTTTGGATCACGTAGTAGTGTGGTACCACACTGAAACATTCAATTAAACCTGGTCTTGATAAATATTTTAGAGGATAACGCATGTTAGGTTTCGGTTTGGTCTAGGATTTGCCCTCATCAGGCTCATACTTTCGCATATTTCTCATACTTCATGGCTAAATCCTGGACTGTTTCTGGATTGTATCACGTAGTAATGTGATACCACGCTGAAACAGTCGATTAAACCTGGTCTTGATAAATATTTTAGAGGATAACGCATGTTAGGTCTGGGTTATGTCTAGGATTAGCCCTCATCAGACTCATACTTTCGCATTCTTCACATACTTGTTGAACGGATCCTGGGTTTTTTCTGGTTTGGATCACGTAGTAATGTGGGGCCACACTGAAACAGTCAATTAAACCTGGTTTCGATCAATATTTTAGAGAACAATTCATGTTAGGTCTAGGTTAGGTCTGGGATTTGCCCTTATCAGGCTCATTCTTTCGCATATTTCTCATACTTGATGGCTAGATCCTGGGCTTTTTCTGGATTGCATAACGTAGTAATGAAGTACAACACTGAAATAGTCAATTAAACCTGGTTTCCATCAATATTTTAGAGGACAACGCATGTTAGGTCTAGGCTAGGCCTGGGATTTGCTCTCATCAGGCTCATTATTTCGCATATTTCTCATACATGTAGAACAGATCCTGGGTTTTTTCTGTTTTGGATCACGTAGTAATGTGGGACCACACTGCAACAATCAATTAAACCTGGTCTTGATTAATATTTTAGAGGATAACGCATGTGAGGTCTGGGTTAGGTCTAGGATTTGCCCTCATCAGGCTCATACTTTCGCATATTGCTCATACTTCATGGCTAGATCATGGGCTGTTTCTGGATTGGATCACGTAGTAAAGTGGTACCACACTGAAACATTCAATGAAACCTGGTCTGTATAAATATTTTAGAGGATAACGCATGTTAGGTCAAGGTTAGGTCTAAGATTTGCCCTCATCAGGCTCACAGTTTCGCGTTTTTCACATACTTGTTGAACAGATCCAGGGTTTTTTCTGGTTTGGATCACGTAGTAATGTGGTACCACACTGAAACATTAAATTAAACCTGGTCTTGATATAATATTTTAGAGGATAACGCATGTTAGATCTGGGTTAGGTCTGTGATTTGCCCTCATCAGGGTCATACTTTCGCAGTTTTAACATGCATGTTGACCTGATCGAGGGTTTTTTTTGCTTTGGATCACGTAGTAAAGTGGTACCACACTAAAACAGTCAATTAAACCTGCTTTCGATCAATATTTTAGAGGATAACGCATGTTAGGTCTGGGATAGGTCTGGGATTAGCCCTCACAGGGTCATACTGTCGCACACTTGACATACTCGTTGATCAGATCCTGGGTTTTTTTCTGGTTTGGATCACGTAGTAATGTGGTACCACACTGAAACAGTCGATTAAACCTGGTATCGATCAATATTATTGAGGATAACGCGTGTTAGCTCTAGGTTAGGCCTGGGATTTTCACTCATCAGACTCATACTTTCGCATATTTCTCATACTTCATGGCTAGATCCTGGGCTATTTCTGGATTGGATCACGTAGTAATGTGGTACCACACTGAAACATTCAATTAAACCTGGTCTTGATAAATATTTTAGAGGATAACGCATGTTAGGTCTGGGTTAGGTCTAGGATTTGCCCTCATCAGGCTCATACTTTCGCATATTTCTCATACTTGATGGCTAGATCCTGGGCTTTTTCTGGATTGCATCACGTAGTAATGAAGTACAATACTGAAACAGTCAATTAAACCTGGTTTCGATCAATATTTTAGAGAATAATTCATGTTAGGTCTAGGTTAGGTCTGGGATTTGCTCTCATCAGGCACATTCTATCGCATATTTCTCATACATGTAGAACAGATCCTGGGTTTTTTCTGTTTTGGATCACGTAGTAATGTGGGACCACACTGAAACAATCTATTAAACCTGGTCTTGATAAATATTTTAGAGGATAACGCATGTTAGGTCTGGGTTAGGTCTAGGATTTGCCCTCATCAGGCTCATACTTTCGCATATTTCTCATACTTGATGGCTAGATCCTGGGCTTTTTCTGGATTGCATCACGTAGTAATGAAGTACAATACTGAAACAGTCAATTAAACCTGGTTTCGATCAATATTTTAGAGAATAATTCATGTTAGGTCTAGGTTAGGTCAGGGATTTTCACTCATCAGACTCATACTTTCGCATTCTTCACATACTTGTTGAACGGATCCTGGGTTTTTTCAGGTTTGGATCACGTAGTAATGTGGTACCACACTGAAACAGTCGACTAAACCTGGTTTCGATCAATATTTTAGAGGATAACGCAAGTTCGGTCTGGGATAGGTCTAGGATTTGCCCTCATCAGACACATACTTTCGCATTCTTCACATACTTGTTGAACGGATCCTGGGTTTTTTTCTGGTTTGGACCACGTTGTAATGTGGGACCATACTGAAACAGTCAATTAAACCTGGTTTCGATCAATATATTAGAGAATAATTCATGTTAGGCCTAGGTTAGGTCTGGGATTTGCTCTTATCAGGCTCATTCTTTCGCATATTTCTCATACTTGATGGCTAGATCCTGGGCTTTTTCTGGATTGCATAACGTAGTAATGAAGTACAACACTGAAACAGTCAATTAAACCTGGTTTCCATCAATATTTTAGAAGACAACGCATGTTAGGTCTAGGTTAGGCCTGGGATTTTCACTCATCAGACTCATACTTTCGCATTCTTCACATACTTGTTGAACGGATCCTGGGTTTTTTCTGGTTTGGTTCACGTAGTAATGTGGTACCACACTGAAATATTCAATTAAACCTGGTCTTGATAAATATTTTAGAGGATAACGCATGTTAGGTTTGGGTTAGGTCTAGGATTTGCCCTCATCAGGCTCATACTTTCGCATATTTCTCATACTTCATGGCTAGATCCTGGGCTGTTTCTGGATTGTGTCACGTAGTAATGTGGTACCACGCTGAAACAGTCAATTAAACCTGGTTTCGATCAATATTTTAGAGGATAACGCAAGTTAGGTCTGGGATAGGTCTGAGATTCGCCCTAATCAGGCTCATACTTTCGCGTTTTTTACATACTTGTTGAACTGATCCTGGGTTTTTTCTGGTTTGGATCACGTAGTAATGTGGTACCACACTGAAACAGTCGATTAAACCTGGTTTCGATCAATATTTTTTAGGATAACGCAAGTTAGGTCTGGGATAGGTCTGGGATTTGACCTCGTCAGACTCATACTTTCGCACCCTTCACATACTCGTTGAACAGATCCTGGGTTATTTTCTGGTTTGGATCACATAGTAATGTGGTACCACAATGAAACAGTCGATTAAACCAGGTTTCGATCAATATTTTTGAGGATAACGCATGTTAGGTCTAGGTTAGGCCTGGGATTTTCACTCATCAGACTCATACTTTCGCACACTTGACATACTTGTTGAACGGATCCTGGGTTTTTTCTGGTTTGGATCTCGTAGTAATGTGGTACCATACTGAAACAGTCAGTTAAACCTGGTTTCGATCAATAATTTAGAGGATAACGCATGTTAGGTCTGGGATAGGTCTGGGATTTGCCCTCATCAGGCTCATTCTTTCGCATATTACTCCTACATGTTGAACAGATCCTGGGTTTTTTCTGGTTTGGATCACGTAGTAATGTGGGACCACACTGAGACAGTCAATTGAACCTGGTTTCGATCAATATCTTAGAGAATAATTCATGTTAGGTCTTGGTTAGGTCTGGGATTTACTCTCATCAGGCTCATTCTTTCGCATATTACTCATACATGTTGAACAGATCCTGGGTTTTTTCTGGTTTGGATCACGTAGTAATGTGGTACCACACTGAAACAATCACTTAAACCTGGTCTTGATAAATATTTTAGAGGATAACGCATGTTAGGTCTGGGTTAGGTCTAGGATTTGCCCTCATCAGGTTCATACTTTCGCGTTTTTCACATACTTGTTGAACAGATCCTGGGTTTTTTCTGGTTTGGATCACGTAGTATTGTGGTACCACACTGAAACAGTCCATTAAACCTGATTTGGATCAATATTTTAGAGGATAACGCATGTTAGGTCTAGGTTAGGTCTGATATTTTCACTCATCAGACTCATACTTTCGCATTCTTCACATACTTGTTGAACGGATCCTGGGTTTTTTCTGGTTTGGATCACTTAGTAATGTGGTACCACACTGAAACAGTCGATTAAACCAGGTTTCGATCAATATTTTAGAGGATAACGCAAGTTAGGTCTGGGATAGGTCTAGGCTTTGCCCTCATCAGGCTCATTCTTTCGCATATTTCTCATACTTGATGGCTAGATCCTGGGCTTTTTCTGGATTGCATCACGTAGTGATGTAGTACCACAATGAAACAGTCAATCAAACCTGGTTTCCATCAATATTTTAGAGGATAACGCATGTTAGGTCTAGGTTAGGTCTGGGATTTTCACTAATCAGACTCATACTTTCGCATTCTTCACATACTTGTTGAACGGATCCTGGGTTTTTTCTGGTTTGGATCACTTAGTAATGTGGTACCACACTGAAACAGTCGATTAAACCAGGTTTCGATCAATATTTTAGAGGATAACGCAAGTTAGGTCTGGGATAGGTCTGGGATTTGCCCTCATCAGGCTCATACTTTCGCGTTTTTCACATACTTGTTGAACAGATCCTGGGATTTTTCTGGTTTGAGTCACGTAGTAGTGTGGTACCACACTGAAACAGTCGATTAAACCTGGTTTCGAACAATATTTTAGAGGACAACGCAAGTTAGGTCTGGGATAGGTCTGGGATTTGCCCTCATCAGACTCATACTTTCGCATTCTTCACATACTTGTTGAACGGATCCTGGGTTTTTTCTGGTTTGGATCACGTAGTAATGTGGGACCACACTGAAACAATCAATTACACCTGGTTTCGATCAATATTTTAGAAAATAATTCATGTTAGGTCTAGTTTAGGTCTGGGATTTGCCCTCATCAGTCTCATTCTTTCGCATATTTCTCATACTTGATGGCTAGATCCTGGGCTTTTTCTGGATTGCATCACGTAGTGATGTAGTACCACAATGAAACAGTCAATTAAACCTGGTTTCGATCAATATTTTAGAGGATAACGCAAGTTAGGTCTGGGATAATAATATGGAGTATAAAATTAAAACGGGGATGGGACGGGGTAAGTCAGAGGGGGAGGAGGAAAGCGGTGTTGGGACTGGAGTGACGGCGCTCGCGCCGCCTCCAGCGCCTGGCCCGGCTTCGTGGAGGGTGGAGGCGGACGACGAGACTGCGTCAGTCTCGTCCTTCTCCTCCACCAGGAGCCTTATAGGCTCCAAGAGAAAGATGACGGGGCAGGCCGTCATTGAAGTGGGCAGGGCGATTAGCCCGGTTGTCCGGATGAGCTGCCTCAGGGACGAGGTGACCGAGGAGATATCGGAGAGGATATCCTCGTCCCTGAGACGAGTGGAGAAAGTGGCCGCTGCCTGCTCTTTTAAGGGGCAGAACAGCGGCGGGGCAGAGACTCTGAGGGAGGCTGCCCAAATGATGAGGGACGCGGCGCGGCAGCTAAGCGGGCGGAACGCCCGTCTACAGCTCCTGTTGGAGGAGGAGCGACGTGGGAGGATGAGGGCAGAGGCGCGCTGGAACAGCGCGACCCTCCCTCCTGTCCTCCCTCCTCCTACGCCGCGCCCTCCTGCGGCCGTTAGAAAGCGGAGTGCGGCAGAGGTGGTGCGGGCCTCCACGGGCCCTTCCACACGCACTCCGCCCGCGCAGAGGTCCCCGTCCTCCTCAGAGGACGATCTCCTGAGGAAGATAGGGGACATGATTGAGAAGAAGCTGGCCGCCTTCCGGGAGGAGCTCCTCCCCGGAAGAGCGGTCGGTGGGAGGGTGGTGCCACCCCGACCAGTGCCAGCACGGCCGGGGAAGGCGAAGGTGGGGGGAGCGATGGCTCCGCCCACCGTGGCGGCTCCGGGGCCTCGGATCGTGACCCCCAAGGGGGGAAGCGTACCCGTGGTCCCGGTTCCCGCATCCTCCGCGGCACCGCCCCAAGGGGGGGTGTCGTGGAGCGAGGTGGTGGGGCGAAGGGCGAGGAGGGCGTCGAGGAAGGCCTCGCAGGCGCTGCCTCCGCCCCCGCCACCCGCGGCCAAAGGAAAGGCCGCGAAGGCGCGACTAGACCGCCCCCCTAAAACGGCAACGGTAGCGCTGACCGCTGCGCAGGGGGGCGACCTGACCCTCGCGGAGGCGATGCGGCTCGCCAGGGACTATGTGTCCCTGAAGAGCTTGGCATCGCTTCCGTCAGGGCGAAGCGGGCCGTGACTGGGGGTCTCCTGCTGGAGATCCCCGGTCCAGACGGCGGCGTGAAGGCCGACCGACTCGCCCAGAGGCTCCGGGAGCAGCTGGGCGAGCGGGGTGTCCGGGTCACCCGGCCCACGAAGCGCACGGAGATGCGCGTGTGTGGGCTGGACGACTCGGCCACCGCGGAGGACGTGGCGCGTGCCCTAGCAAGGGCGGGGGATTGCCCTGAGGGGGATTTGCGGGTCGGGGAGATCCGCAGATCTCCTTCCGGCCTGGGGTCCGTGTGGGCCCGCTGCCCCCTCCCCGTTGCCCATAAATTGGCGGAATCCGGGAGGGTTTTGGTGGGGTGGGTTTCGGCGCGAATGGAGATACTCGCGCCGCGCCCGCTCCAGTGTCACCGCTGCCTCGAATTGGGGCGTGTGAGGCAGTGGTGCACCTCGTCGGTGGACCGCAGCGGTCAATGTTACCGTTGCGGGGCAGAGGACCACCGCGCGAGCCAGTGCTCGGCGGCCCTCCACTGCCCGCTATGTGCGGACAGGGGGATGCCAGCCGACCACAGAGTGGGGAGCAGGAAGTGCTCTCCCCCCTCCCGGAAGGAGAGGAAGAGGCGGGCCGTCCTGACTCCGGCGCCGCGGGCGGTGGCATCGTCCACCATGGAGGTGGACGGTGCCACGGGTACGGACAGCCGGGAGGAGGCTGGGGCGGTCGGTAATTAATGGCGCCCCGCCTCCTCCTCCAGGCCAACCTCAACCACTGCCGCGCGGCACAGGATATGATGTCCCAAGTCCTCGCGGAGTGGGGGTTGGCCTGGCTGTCGCCGCCGAGCCGTACCGCGTCCCTGATCACCCTCATTGGGTGGGCGACGCGGACGGCTTGGTGGCGACGGTATGGGGAGGTGGCGACGGGTCCCCGCCGTTCTCCATGCTGGAACGCGGTCGAGGATTCGTCGCCGTGGACTGGGTGGGAGTCGCCGTGGTGGGGTGCTACATATCGCCTCGCAGCGGTCACGTCGCGTTCGAGCAGTACCTAGCCGAGGTCGCGGCATGCGTGCAGCGCTGCGCGGCCCGGCCGGTGCTGGTCCTGGGAGACTTCAACGCCAAGTCGGTGGCGTGGGGGTCCCCCAGGACTTCCGTTCGCGGCGGGATCCTGGGCGACTGGGCGGCCGGACTCGACCTTCGGTTACTAAACCGGGGGTCGGAGCACACGTGTGTGCGGCGATATGGGGGGTCTATCGTGGATGTTGGATTCGCGACCCCCAACGCCGTGCACATGGTGTCGGGATGGCACGTGGTCGCGGGGGCAGAGACACTCTCGGATCACCGGTATATCCGGATGGAGGTCTCTGCCGCCGCGGGGGATGCATCCCGACACCACCGTCCGGGTGGTTACCCACCGCGCCGCTGGGCGCTTCGGCGCCTGAACAAGGATGCCCTGATGGCAGCTGCCCTCGCTGCAACTTGGCCGCAGAGGGCGGCCGAGTTGCCGAGTATAGAGGAGGAGGTCGCCCGGCTCGGGGGGATGGTCGCGAACATATGTGACGCGGCGATGCCCCGGATCGGGCGGGCTTCACCTCGCCGGGCGGTGTACTGGTGGTCGGCCGCGATCGCAGAAATGCGAGACGCGAGTGTCCGCGCCCGACGCCAGTACACCCGCGCGCGCCGTCGTCTACGGAGAGACGATAGCGTGGCGCGAGCGAGGACAGATGACCTGTATGAGGCATACCGCATGTCGCGGATGGCTCTGCAGCTCGCCATCAAACGGGCCAAGACCCGGGCATGGAAGGAGCTCCTCGAGACCCTTGATGACGACCCTTTGGGGCGCCCTTATGAGGTGGTGCTGAACAAGCTCCGCCCGTGGGCGCCCCCCGTCACCGAGGGTCTTGACCCCCGGCTGCTGGAGGGCGTGGTCAATACTCTCTTCCCAATTGGGGAGATGGGACCACGTCCTCCGGCAGAGGCGACGGCCCCGTTGGAGTGGGTGGCCGAGCCGGGGGTCACGCAGGGGGAGCTGGCCGCAGCAATCATACGGCTCGGGGCGCGTAACACGGCCCCGGGTCCGGATGGTGTGCCTGGCCGGGTTTGGGTCTTAACCCACGGCGTCCTTGGGGCCGACCTCAGGCGGTTGTTTAACCGATGCCTGAGGGACGGGCGATTCCGCCCCAGTTGGAAGGTGGCGAGGATGGTCCTCCTCCGGAAGGAGGGTCGGCCCGCGGAGTCTCCATCCGCATACCGGCCAATCTGTCCCCTCGACGAGGTGGGCAAGCTCTTCGAGCGAGTGATTGCTGCCCGCCTCGTCGAGCACCTGTCACGGGGTGCTCCGGGCCTGGCCGACTGCCAGTACGGTTTCCGGGGGGTCCGGTCGACGGTCGACGCGATCAGTCGGGTCAGGGTCCTCTTGGAGTCGGCCGTCTCCCGGGGAGGGGTGGCATTGGCGGTATCGCTGGATATTGCCAACGCGTTTAACACCCTTCCCTGGGGGGAGATACGGAGGGGGCTCGAATATCATCGGGTACCCCCGTGTCTCAGGGCAGTCGTCGGGGATTATCTCCGCGGCAGGTGGATCGAGTATCCGGGCCGGAATGGTGATATGCGAAGGGAGGTCTACTGCGGGGTTCCGCAGGGGTCGGTCCTTGGGCCACTCCTGTGGAACATCGCGTACGACGCGGTGTTGCGGGCCGACCTCCCCGACGGCGTCAGTGCCGTGTGTTACGCAGATGACACACTGGTGCTGGCCGTCGGGGCTCAGTGGGGGAGGGCCAAGCGCCTCGCCGAGGAGGGGGCTCAACGCGTCGTCGACCGGATCAGGGGGATGGGGATGACGGTGGCGGTCCATAAGACCGAGGTGATAGCGTTCCACTCACCTCGGCAGGATCCGCCACCCCCTCTGATCCGGGTGGGTGGGGCTGATATCGAGGTGAAGCCCCGGATGAGGTATCTAGGGTTGATCCTCGATAGCCACTGGCGCTTCGAGGAGCATTTCCGCTGCCTGGTTCCCCGGTTGGACAGGATGGTCTCGGCTTTAGGCCGGATCCTCCCCAACCTGGGGGGCCCGGCGGGACGAGTTCGCCGCCTCTATGTGGCAATGGTTCAGTCGGTGGCCCTATACGGGGCCGCCGTCTGGGCGGACGACCTGGCGGCCTCCCGGCGCAGCATGACGATGCTGCGTCGGGTGCAGAGGCGGATGGCGCTGAGGGTCGTCCGCGGCTACCGGACCGTGTCGCATGAGGCGGCGACGGTCCTTGCAGGGATGCCGCCCATGGATCTCCTCGCGCGGTCGCACGCGATGATGTATCGCCATCGTGTCGACCGTCGCGCGGGAGTGGGGGCGGTCCCGGGAGAGCAGGAACCTGCTTGGGGCGATTTGAAGCGCCAGGCCCGGCAGTTCGTGGTGCTCGCGTGGCAGGAGCGGTTGGCCGTGCCAACTGCGGGGCACCGGACAGTCGGGGCTGTTCGGCCACTGCTGTGTGAGTGGCTGGACAGAGGCCATGGAAGCCTTACTTACCGGATGGCACAGGTATTTTCCGGGCATGGAAGCTTCGGAAGGTACCTGAGCCGGATAGGGAAGGAGCCGACGGCGCGTTGCTGCCATTGTGACGCCGAGCAGGACACGGCTGATCATACCCTCCAGGTATGCCCAGCGTGGGAGGGGGAGCGCCGTGTCCTGGTCGGCGTCATAGGGCGGGATGTCTCGCTGTCGGGTGTGGTGCGCGCCATGCTCGGCAGCGAGAGGAGGTGGAGGGCCGTGGCCTCCTTCTGCGAGACCGTAATGCTGCAGAAGGAGGCCGCGGGAAGGGAGCGCAAGCTTCAGCGGCGCGCTGAGGCTCGCGCTCGTATGGTGGCGCGAGGGCGTCGCCCGGGCGCCAGGCGTCGCGGGCGACGGCCTTTGCGCGGCGGATGACCCTGGCTGGGAGGGGGGCCCTGAGGGGAGCCTCCTCCCGCCAGGCGGCGATGGGTCGGACCGGGTGGGTTCGGCCCACGGGGAGGCACCCTCGGTGGCCTGGAGCGGCCATGAGCTCCCGGCCGCCGAGGGGTAGAAACGGGGTCGCAGGCGGTTGCGAGTTGGGGCTCGCAGCCCGCCACTAAATGCGGCCCCGGGACGGATCGCGGTGGGATGGAGTGGCCCCGTCCTGCCGCTATGAAACAGAGTGTCTACCGGGTGGACCGTTTGTCCCCCCCCCCCCCCCCGGGGATGGGCGCAAAGCGCGGGCACGGGAAGGATACCGGAAGAATGCTTCGAGCGATTCCCGGTATCCTCCCAAATCGTGCGGAAGGGTCACCGTGGGGTTTTTAGTGGGTAGGTCCCGTGCCCGTCATTCTACGGGCGCTGGGAATCCCACACAACCCTCCCGCCTCTCCCCAAAGAGGCGGGAGTGAGTCTTTCGAAGATTTTCCCCACGACAAAAAAAAAAAAAGAAAAAAAAAAAGTTAGGTCTGGGATAGGTCTGGGATTGGCCCTCATCAGGCTCATACATTCGCGTTTTTCACATACTTGTTGAACTGATCCTGGGTTTCTTCTGGTTTGGATCACGTAGTAATGAGGTACCACACTGAAACAGTCGATTAAACCTGGTTTCGAACAATATTTTAGAGGACAACGCAAATTAGGTCTGGGATAGGTATGGGATTTGCCCTCATCAGACTCATACTTTCGCATTCTTCACATACTTGTTGAACGGATCCTGGGTTTTTTCTGGTTTGGATCACGTAGTAATGAGGTACCACACTGAAACAGTCGATTAAACCTGGTTTCGAACAATATTTTAGAGGACAACGCAAGTTAGGTCTGGGATAGGTCTGGGATTTGCCCTCATCAGACTCATACTTTCGCATTCTTCACATACTTGTTGAACGGATCCTGGGTTTTTTCTGGTTTGGATCACGTAGTAATGTGGGACCACACTGAAACAATCAATTACCCCTGGTTTGGATCAGTATTTTTGAGGATAACGCATGTTAGGTCTAGGTTAGGTCTGGTATTTTCACTCATCAGACTCATACTTTCGCATTCTTCACATACTTGTTGAACGGATCCTGGGTTTTTTCTGGTTTGGATCACGTAGTAATGTGGGACCACACTGACACAATCAATTACACCTGGTTTCGATCAATATTTTAGAGAATAATTCATGTTAGGTCTAGTTTAGGTCTGGGATTTGCTCTCATCAGGCTCATTCTTTCGCATATTTCTCAAACTTGGTGGCTAGATCCTGGGCTTTTTCTGGATTGCATCACGTAGTAATGAAGTACAACACTGAAACAGTCAATTAAACCTGGTTTCCATCAATATCTTAGAGGACAACGCAAGTTAGGTCTGGGATAGGTCTGGGATTTGCCCTCATCAGGCTCATACTTTCGCGTTTTTCACATACTTGTTGAACAGATCCTGGGTTTTTTCTGGTTTGGATCACGTAGTAGTGTGGTTCCACACTGAAACAGTCCATTAAACCTGGTTTGGACCAATATTTTAGAGGATAACGCATGTTAGGTCTAGGTTAGGTCTGGGATTTTCACTCATCAGACCCATACTTTCGCATTCTTCACATACTCGTTGAACAGATCCTGGGTTATTTTCTGGTTTGGATCACATAGTAATGTGGTACCACACTGAAACAGTCGATTAAACCAGGTTTCGATCAATATTTTTGAGGATAACGCATGTTAGGTCCAGGTTAGGCCTGGGATTTTCCCTCATCAAACTCATACTTTCGCATTCTTCACATACTTGTTGAACGGATCCTGGGTTTTTTCTGGTTTGGATCACGTAGTAGTGTGGTACCACACAGAAACAGTCCATTAAACCTGGTTGCGATCAATATTTTAGAGGATAACGCATGTTAGGTCTGGGTTAGGTCTAGGATTTGCCCTCATCAGGCTCATTCTTTCGCATATTTCTTATACTTGATGGCTAGATCCTAGGCTTTTTCTGGATTGCATCACGTAGTAATGTGGTACCACACTGAAACATTCAATTAAACCTGGTCTTTTTTTTTTTTTTTTTTTTTTTTTTGTCGTGGGGAAAATCTTCGAAAGACTCCCTCCCACCTCCTTGGGGAGAGGTGGGAGGGGTGTGTGGGATTCCCCGCGCCCGTACAACGACAGGCGCGGGACCTACCCACTAAAAACCCCACGGTGACCCTTCGGCACGCTTTGGGAGGATACCGGGAATCGCTCGAAGCATTCTTCCGGTATCCTCCCCGTGCCCGCGCTTTCGCGCCCATCCCCCGGGGGGACAATCGGTCCCCCCAGTAGACACACTGCCTCATAGCGGCGGGACGGGGCCACTCCATCTCGCCGCTATCCGTCCCGGGGCCGCGTTTAGTGGCGGCTGCGAGCCCCAACTCGCAACCGCCCGTGACCCCGTTTCCACCCCTCGGCGGCCGGGCGTTCATGGCCGCACCAGACCGCCGAGGGTGCCTCCCCTTGCGTCGGACCGGTAGGGGGAGGCACTCCTACCCCCAACCGGCCCGACCCGGCGCCGCCTGGCGGGAGGAGGGTCCCCTCAGGACCCCCCTCCCAGCCTAGGTCATCCGCCACGCCGAGGCGGCCGCCCGCGACGCCTCGCGACCGGGCGACGACCTCGGGCCACCGCACGTGCGCGAGCTTCAGCGCGCCGCTGAAGCTCGCGCTCCCTCCCCGCGGCCTCCTTCTGCAACATTACGTTCTCGCAGAAGGAGGCCACGGCCCTCCACTTCTCCTCGCTGCCGAGCATGGCGCGCACCACGCCCGGCAGCGAGACATCCCGCCCGACGACGCCGACCAGGACACGGCGCTCCCCCTCCCACGCGGGGCATACCTCCAGGGTATGATCCGCCGTGTCCTGCTCAGCGTCGCAGTGGCAGCAACGCGCCGTCGGCTCCTTCCCTATCCGGCACAGGTATCTTCCGAAGCTGCCATGCCCGGAAAATACCTGTGCCAGCCGGTAGGTGAGGCTGCCATGGCGGCTGTCCAGCCACTCCTTCAGGAGTGGCCGAACAGCCCCGACAGTCCGGTGCCCCGCGGTTGGCAGAGCCAGCCGCTCCTGCCACGCGAGCAACACGGACTGCCGGGCCTGGCGCTTCAAATCGGCCCAAGCAGGTGCCTGCCCGCCCGGGACCGCCCCCAGCCCCGCGCGACGGTCGACGCGGTGCCGGTACATCACCGCGTGCGACCGCGCGAGCAGGTCCATGGGCGGCATCCCCGGTAGAACCGTCGCCGCCTCATGTGACATGGTCCGATACCCGCGGACGACCCTGAGCGCCATGCGCCTCTGCACCCGACGCAGCATAGTCATGCTGCGTCGGGAGGCAGCCAGGTCGTCCGCCCAGACGGGGGCCCCGTATAGGGCCACCGACTGGACCATTGCCACATAGAGGCGACGAACTCGGCCCGCCGGGCCCCCAGGTTGGGCAGGATCCGGCCCAGAGCCGCAACCATCCTTTCCAACCGGGGGACCAGGCAGCGGAAATGCTTCTCGAAACGCCAGTGGTCATCGAGGATCAGCCCCAGATACCTGATCTGGGGCTTCACCTCGATGTCAGCCCCACCCACCCGAATCAGAGGGGGTGGCGGATCCTGCCGAGGTGAATGAAACGCAATCACCTCGGTCTTATGGACCGCCACCGTCATCCCCATCCCCCTGATCCGGTCGACGACGCGTTGCGACCCCTCCTCCGCGCGACGCATGGCGCTCCCCCAGTGCGCCCCGACGGCCAGCACCAGTGTGTCATCCGCATAACACACCGTGCTGACGCCGTCGGGGAGGCCGGCCCGCAACACCGAGTCGTACGCGATGTTCCACAGGAGTGGCCCGAGGACCGACCCCTGCGGAACACCGCAGTACACCTCCCTCCGCATATCACCATCCCGGCCCGGATACTCGATCCACCTGCCGCGGAGATAATCCCCGACGACCGCCCTGAGACAAGGGGGGACCCGATGATATTCGAGTCCCCTCCTTATCTCTTCCCAGGGGAGGGTGTTAAAGGCATTGGCAATATCCTTGGATATTGCCAATGCCACCCCTCCCCGGGAGACGGCCGCCCCCGAGAGGGCCCTCACACGACCTATCGCGTCGATAGTCGATCGGCCCCCCCGGAAACCGAACTGGCAGTCGGCCAGACCGGGATCACCCCGCGACAGGTGCTCGACGAGGCGGGCAGCAATCACACGCTCGAAGAGCTTGCCCACCTCGTCGAGGAGACAAATGGGCCGGTATGCGGAGGGAGACTCCGCGGGCCGACCCTCCTTCCGGAGGAGGACCATCCTCGCCACCTTCCAACTGGGGGGGAATCGCCCGTCCCTCAGGCAGCGGTCGAACAACCGCCTGAGGTCGGCCCCAAGGACGCCCTGGGTCAAGACCCAAACCCGGCCGGGGACACCATCCGGACCCGGGGCCGTGTTACGAACCCCGAGCCGTCTGATGGCCGCTGCCAGCTCCTCCTGCGTGACCCCCAGCTCGGCCGTCCACTCCACTGGGACAGCCGCCGCCGCCGGAGGACGCGGTTCCCTCTCCCCAATTGGGAAGAGTGTATTGACCACGTCCTCCAGCAGCCGGGGGTCAAGACCCTCGGTGTGGGGGGGCGCCCACGGGCGGAGCTTATTCAGCACCACCTTATATGGGCGCCCCCATGGATCGTCATCAAGGGTCTGGAGGAGCTCCTTCCATGCCTGGGTCTTGGCCCGTTTGATGGCGACCTGCAGAGCAACCCGCGCCTCGCGGTATGCTCCATACAGGTCATCAGCTGCCCTCGCTCGCGCCACGCCGTCGCCTGTACGTTGACGACGGCGCGCGCGGGTGTACTGGCGTCGGGCGCGGACAGTCGCGACTCGCAACTCCGCGATCGCGTCCGACCACCAGTACACCGCCCGACGAGGAGAAGCCCGCCCGACCCGAGGCATCGCCGCGTCGCAAATACCCGCGACCAATGCTCCGAGCCGGGCGACCTCCTCCTCTATGCTCGGCAACTCGGCCGCTCCCTGCGGCCAAGTTGCAGTGAGGGCAGCTGCCATCAGGGCGTCCTTGTCCAGGCGCCGAAGCGCCCAGCGGCGTGGTGGGGTGCCACGCAGGCGGCCGTGTCGGGATGCACTCGCGGCGGCAGAGACCTCCATCCGGATGTACCGGTGATCGGAGAGTGTCTCTGCCCCCGCGACCACATGCCAACCTGACACCATGCGCACGGCGTTGGGGGTCGCGAATCCAACATCCACGATGGACCCCCCATATCGCCGTACGCATGTGTGCTCCGACCCCCGGTTCAATACCCGGAGGTCGAGCCCCGCCGCCCAATCGCCCAGGATCCCGCCGCGAACGGAGGTCCTGGGGGATCCCCAAGCCACCGACTTGGCATTAAAATCTCCCAGGACCAGCACCGGCCGGGCCGCGTAGCGCTGCACGCAACCCGCGACCTCGGCCAAGTACAGCTCGAACGCAGCGTGACCGCTACGGGGCGAAATGTAGCACCCCACCACAGCGACTCCCCCCCAGTCCACGGCGACGAATCCCCGACCGCGCTCCAACAATGAGAACAGTGGGGACCCGTCGCCCCCTCCCCATACCGTCGCCACCAAGCCGTCCGCGTCGCCCACCCAATGAGGGTGATCAGGGACGCGGTACGGCTCGGCGGCGACCGCCAGGCCAACCCCCACTCCGCGAGGACTTGGGACATCAAGTCCTGTGCCGCGCGGCAGTGGTTGAGGTTGGCCTGGAGGAGGAGGCGGGGCAGCATTAATTAATGGCCGCGCCAGCCTCCTCCCGGCCGTCCGTCCCCGTAGCACCGTCCACCTCCATGGAGGACGATGCCACCGCCCTCGGCACCGGAGCCGGTGCAGCCCGCCTCTTCCTCTCCTTCCGGGAGGGGGGGGAGCACTTCTTGCTCCCCACCCTGTGATCGGCTGGCCTCCCCATGTCCGCACACAGCGGTTAGTGGGTGGCCGCCGAGCACTGGCTCGCACGGTGCTCTTTGGCACCGCAGCGGTAACACTGACCGCTGCGGTCCACCGGCGAGGTGCACCACTGCCTCACGTGCCCCAATTCGAGGCAGCGGTGACACTGGAGCGGGCGCGGCGCGAGGATTTCCACTCGCGCCGAAACCCACCCCACCAACACCCTCCCGGATTCCGCCACCTTACGGGCGGCGGAGAGGGGGCACCGGGCCCACACCGACCCGAGGCCGGAGGGCGACCTGCGGATCTCTCCGATCCGCAGGTCCTCCACAGGACAGTCCCCCGCCCTCGCAAGGGCACGGGACACATCCTGTGCGCTGACCGAGTCGTCCAGCCCACAAACGCGCATCTCCGTGCGCTTCGTGGGCCGGGCGACCCGGACACCTCGCTCGCCCAGCTGCTCCCGGAGCCTCTGGGCGAGACGATCCGCCTTCGCGCCGCTTTCTGCACCGGGGATCTCCAGCAAGAGACCCCCGGTCACGGCCCTCTTCGCCCTCACGGAGGCGATGCCCAGCTCTTCCAGGGAGATATTCTCCCTGGCGAGCCGCATCGCCTCCGCGAGGGTCAGGTCGCCCCCCTGCGCAACGGTCAGCGTCACCGCTGCCGTTTTTGGGGGACGACCTGGTCGTGCCTTCCCGACCTTCGCGGCCTTTACCTTGGCCGCCGGCTGCGGCGGCGGAGGCTGCGGTTGCGAGGCCTTCCTCGCCGCCCGCTTCGCCTTCCGCCCCACCACCTCACTCCACGCCACCCCCCCTTGGAAGGGTGCTGTGGAGGACGCGACCACCGCGACCACGGGTACACCACCCCCCTTGGGGGTCGCGACCCGGGGCCCTGGTGCCGCAACGCTGGGCGGAGCCTTCACTCCGCCCTTCTTTGCCTTCCCCGACTGTACCGGAACAGGTCGGGGAGGCACCGCCTTCGTGCTGACCGCTCTTCCGGCGAGGAGCTCCTCCCGGAAGGCGGCCAGCTTGCCATCAATCATGTCCCCAATCCTCCTCAGAAGATCGTCTTCTGAGGAGGACGGGGACTTCTTCACGGGCGGAGTGCGGGTGGAGGGGCCCGCGGTGCCCCGCACCACTGCCGCCGCACTCCGCTTATTTACCTCCGCCGAGGGACGCGGCGGTGGAGGAGGAGGGAGGATGGGAGGGAGGGCCGCGCTGTTCCACAGCGCCTCTGCCCTCCTCCTCCCCTGTCGCTCCTCCTCCAACAGGAGCTGCAGACGGGCGTTCCGCCCTCTGAGCTCCCGCGCCGCCTCCCTCATTTCCTCCGCCGCGGCCTTCAGGGCCTCCGCGCCACCGCTTTTCTGCCCCTTAAAGGCGCAGGCAGCGGCGACTTTCTCCACCCGCCTCAGGGACGAGGAGATCCTCTCCGATATCTCCTCGGTCACCTCGTCCCTGAGGCAATTCAGCCTCACCGACGGGCTCATCGCCCCGCCCACCTCGACGACGGCCTGCCCCGTCCTCTTCCTCTTAGAGCCTATGTGGCTCGTGCTGGAGGAGAAGGACGAGACCGACGCCGTCTCGTCGTCCTCCTCCACCCTCCACGAAGCCGGACCTGGCGCTGAGTGGGGCGCGAGCGCCGCCACCCTAACCCCAACCCCGTCTCCGTCCTCCCCAACCGACAAAACCCGCCCCATCCCCATTTTATTTTCTGTGTCCATAATAGTCCCACGAGATGGTCGGAAATAAAGGTCCACCCGGGCAGAGCCGCCTTACCCGGGTAAGCCTAATACTCCGGGGGTTCGGCAGGTTCCCCGGAGGTGGTCGCTTGGGATTGGACCTTCTCCCCCAACCATGCATCCCATCGCCGCGCGCCATAGCTTAGGATTGGAGGGCGATTTTATAGAGTCGCCATACTCGTGGCCCAGGCGGTTAAGCCAAGACCCCCGTTCCTCCTGCCGTCACGTACCATTCACAAAACCAATAGGGAATTGTGAATGGGTCGTTGTGACGACCAACAGGAGGCTTACGGTGTGTGTATGACTCGGGTACCCCGGGTTCGTTAAGCCCGTACTGCAGCTGAAAGGCTGGCAGCCCCTGAGGGAAATTAAACCTGGTCTTGATAAATATTTTAGAGGATAACGCATGTTAGGTCTGGGATAGGTGTGGGATTTGCCATCATCAGGCTCATACTTTCGCAGTTTTAACACGCATGCTGACCTGATCGAGGGTTTTTTCTGCTTTGGATCACGTAGTTAAGTGGCACCACACTAAAACTGTCAATTAAACCTGGTTTCGATCAATATTTTAGAGGATATCGCAAGTTAGGTCTGGGATAGGTCTGTGATTTGCCCTCATCAGACTCATACTTACGCACACTTCACATACTCGTTGAACAGATCCTGGGTTATTTTCTGGTTTGGATCACATGGTAATGTGGTACCACACTGAAACAGTCGATTAAACCTGGTTTCGCTCAATATTTTAGAGGATAACGCATGTTAGGTCTAGGCCAGGCCTGGGATTTTCACTCATCAGACTCATACTTTCGCATTCTTCACATACTTGTTAAACGGATCCTGGGTTTTTTCTGGTTTGGATCACGTAGTAATGTGGGACCACACTGAAACAGTCAATTAAACCTGGTTTCCATCAATATTTTAGAGGACAACGCAAGTTAGGTCTGGGATAGGTCTGGGATTTGCCCTCATCAGGCTCATACTTTCGCGTTTTTCCCATACTTGTTGAACAGATCCTGGGTTTTTTCTGGTTTGGATCCCGTAGTAGTGTGGTACCACACTGAAACAGTCCATTAAACCTGGTTTCGCTCAATATTTTAGAGGATAACGCATGTTAGGTCTAGGTCAGGCCTGGGATTTTCACTCATCAGACTCATACTTTCGCATTCTTCACATACTTGTTGAACGGATCCTGGGTTTTTTCTGGTTTGGATCACGTAGTAATGTGAGACCACACTGAAACAATCAATTAAACCTGGTCTTGATAAATATTTTAGAGGATAACGCATGTTAGGTCTGGGTTAGGTCTAGGATTTGCCCTCGTCAGGCTCATACTTTCGCATATTTCTCATACTTCATGGCTAGATCCTGGGCTATTTCTGGATTGGATCACGTAGTAATGTGGTACCACACTGAAACTGGCAATTAAGCCTGGTTTCGATCAATATTTTAGAGGATAACGCAAATTAGGTCTGGGATAGGTCTGGGATTTGCCCTCATCAGGCTCATACTTTCGCGTTTTTCACATACTTGTTGAACAGATCCTGGGTTTTTTCTGGTTTGGATTACGTAGTAGTGTGGTTCCACACTGAAACAGTCCATTAAACCTGGTTTGGATCAATATCTTAGAGGATAACGCTTGTTAGGTCTAGGTCAGGCCTGGGATTTTCACTCATCAGACTCATACTTTCGCATTCTTCACATACTTGTTGAACGGATCCTGGGTTTTTTCTGGTTTGGATCACGTAGTAATGTGGGACCACACTGAAACAATCAATTAAACCTGGTCTTGATAAATATTTTAGAGGATAACGCATGTTAGGTCTGGGTTAGGTCTAGGATTTGCCCTCGTCAGGCTCATACTTTCGCATATTTCTCATACTTCATGGCTAGATCCTGGGCTATTTCTGGATTGGATCACGTAGTAATGTGGTACCACACTGAAACTGTCAATTAAGCCTGGTTTCGATCAATATTTTAGAGGATAACGCAAGTTAGGTCTGGGATAGGTCTGGGATATGCCCTCATCAGGCTCATACTTTCGCGTTTTTCACATACTTGTTGAACAGATCCTGGGTTTTTTCTGGTTTGGATTACGTAGTAGTGTGTTTCCACACTGAAACAGTCCACTAAACCTGGTTTGGATCAATATCTTAGAGGATAACGCATGTTAGGTCTAGGTTAGGTCTGGGATTTTCACTCATCAGACCCATACTTTCGCATTCTTCACATACTTGTTGAACGGATCCTGGGTTTTTTCTGGTTTGGATCGCGTAGTAATGTGGGACCACACTGAAACAATCAACTAAACCTGGTCTTGATAAATATTTTAGAGGATAACGCATGTTAGGTCTGGGATAGGTCTGGGATTTGCCCTCATCAGACTCATACTTTCGCACACTTCACATACTCGTTGAACAGATCCTGGGTTATTTTCTGGTTTGGATCACATAGTAATGTGGTACCACACTGAAACAGTCGATTAAACCAGGTTTCGATCAATATTTTTGAGGATAACGCATGTTAGGTCTAGGTTAGGCCTGGGATTTTCACTCATCAAACTCATACTTTCGCATTGTTCACATACTTGTTGAACGGATCCTGGGTTTTTTCTGGTTTGCATCACGTAGTAATGTGGGACCACACTGAAACAGTCAATTAAACCTGGTTTCGATCAATATTTTAGAGGATAACGCAAGTTAGGTCTGGGATAGGTCTGGGATTTGCCCTCATCAGGCTCATACTTTCGCGTTTTTCACATACTTGTTGAACAGATCCTGGGTTTTTTCTGGTTCGGATCACGTAGTAGTGTGGTACCACACAGAAACAGTCCATTAAACCTGGTTGCGATCAATATTTTAGAGGATAACGCATGTTAGGTCTGGGTTAGGTCTAGGATTTGTCCTCATCAGGCTCATTCTTTCGCATATTTCTTATACTTGATGGCTAGATCCTAGGCTTTTTCTGGATTGCATCACGTAGTAATGTGGTTCCGCACTGAAACATTCAATTAAACCTGGTCTTGATAAATATTTTAGAGGATAACGCATGTTAGGTCTGGGATAGGTCTGGGATTTGCCATCATCAGGCTCATACTTTTGCAGTTTTAACATGCATGCTGACCTGATCGAGGGTTTTTTCTGCTTTGGATCACGTAGTAAAGTGGTACCAAACTGAAACAGTCGATTAAACCAGGTTTCGATCAATATTTTTGAGGATATCGCATGTTAGGTCTGGGATAGGTCTGGGATTTGCCCTCACCAGGCTCATACTTTCGCGTTTTTCACATACTTGTTGAACAGATCCTGGGTTTTTTCTGGTTTGGATCACGTAGTAGTGTGGTACCACACAGAAACAGTCCATTAAACCTGCTTGCGATCAATATTTTAGAGGATAACGCATGTTAGGTCTGGGTTAGGTCTAGGATTTGCCCTCATCAGGATCATTCTTTCGCATATTTCTTATACTTGATGGCTAGATCCTGGGCTATTTCTGGATTGGATCACGTAGCAAAAGTGGTACCACACTGAAACATTCAATGAAACCTGGTCTGGGGAAATATTTTAGAGGATAACGCATCTTTGGTCTGGGTTAGGTCTAAGATTTGCCCTCATCAGGCTCACAGTTTCGCGTTTTTCACATACTTGTTGAACGGATCCTGGGTTTTTTCTGGTTTGGATCACGTAGTAATGTGGGACCACACTGAAATAGTCAATTAAACCTGGTTTCGACCAATATTTTAGAGAATAATTCATGTTAGGTCTAGGTTAGGTCTGGGATTTGCTCTCATCAGGCTCATTCTTTCGCATATTTCTCATACTTGATGGCTAGATCCTGGGCTTTTTCTGGATTGCATCACGTAGTAATGAAGTACAACACTGAAACAGTCAATTAAACCTGGTTTCCATCAATATTTTAGAGGACAACGCAAGTTAGGTCTGGGATAGGTCTAGGATTTGCCCTCATCAGGCCCATACTTTCGCATATTTCTCATACTTCATGGCTAGATCCTGGGCTATTTCTGGTTTGGATTACGTAGTAGTGTGGTACCACACTGAAACAGTCCATTAAACCTGGTTTCGCTCAATATTTTAGAGGATAACGCATGTTAGGTCTAGGTCAGGCCTGGGATTTTCACTCATCAGACTCATACTTTCGCATTCTTCACATACTTGTTGAACGGATCCTGGGTTTTTTCTGGTTTGGATCACGTAGTAATGTGGGACCACACTGAAACAATCAATTAAACCTGGTCTTGATAAATATTTTAGAGGATAACGCAAGTTAGGTCTGGGATAGGTCTGGGATTTGCCCTCATCAGGCTCATACTTTCCCGTTTTTCACATACTTGTTGAACGGATCCTGGGTTTTTTCTGGTTTGGATCGCGAAGTAATGTGGAACCACACTGAAACAATCAACTAAACCTGGTCTTGATAAATATTTTAGAGGATAACGCATGTTAGGTCTGGGATAGGTCTGGGATTTGCCCTCATCAGACTCATACTTTCGCACACTTCACATACTCGTTGAACAGATCCTGGGTTATTTTCTGGTTTGGATCACATAGTAATGTGGTACCACACTGAAACAGTCGATTAAACCAGGTTTCGATCAATATTTTTGAGGATAACGCATGTTAGGTCTAGGTTAGGCCTGGGATTTTCACTCATCAAACTCATACTTTCGCATTGTTCACATACTTGTTGAACGGATCCTGGGTTTTTTCTGGTTTGCATCACGTAGTAATGTGGGACCACACTGAAACAGTCAATTAAACCTGGTTTCGATCAATATTTTAGAGGATAACGCAAGTTAGGTCTGGGATAGGTCTGGGATTTGCCCTCATCAGGCTCATACTTTCGCGTTTTTCACATACTTGTTGAACAGATCCTGGGTTTTTTCTGGTTCGGATCACGTAGTAGTGTGGTACCACACAGAAACAGTCCATTAAACCTGGTTGCGATCAATATTTTAGAGGATAACGCATGTTAGGTCTGGGTTAGGTCTAGGATTTGTCCTCATCAGGCTCATTCTTTCGCATATTTCTTATACTTGATGGCTAGATCCTAGGCTTTTTCTGGATTGCATCACGTAGTAATGTGGTTCCGCACTGAAACATTCAATTAAACCTGGTCTTGATAAATATTTTAGAGGATAACGCATGTTAGGTCTGGGATAGGTCTGGGATTTGCCATCATCAGGCTCATACTTTTGCAGTTTTAACATGCATGCTGACCTGATCGAGGGTTTTTTCTGCTTTGGATCACGTAGTAAAGTGGTACCAAACTGAAACAGTCGATTAAACCAGGTTTCGATCAATATTTTTGAGGATATCGCATGTTAGGTCTGGGATAGGTCTGGGATTTGCCCTCACCAGGCTCATACTTTCGCGTTTTTCACATACTTGTTGAACAGATCCTGGGTTTTTTCTGGTTTGGATCACGTAGTAGTGTGGTACCACACAGAAACAGTCCATTAAACCTGCTTGCGATCAATATTTTAGAGGATAACGCATGTTAGGTCTGGGTTAGGTCTAGGATTTGCCCTCATCAGGATCATTCTTTCGCATATTTCTTATACTTGATGGCTAGATCCTGGGCTATTTCTGGATTGGATCACGTAGCAAAAGTGGTACCACACTGAAACATTCAATGAAACCTGGTCTGGGGAAATATTTTAGAGGATAACGCATCTTTGGTCTGGGTTAGGTCTAAGATTTGCCCTCATCAGGCTCACAGTTTCGCGTTTTTCACATACTTGTTGAACGGATCCTGGGTTTTTTCTGGTTTGGATCACGTAGTAATGTGGGACCACACTGAAATAGTCAATTAAACCTGGTTTCGACCAATATTTTAGAGAATAATTCATGTTAGGTCTAGGTTAGGTCTGGGATTTGCTCTCATCAGGCTCATTCTTTCGCATATTTCTCATACTTGATGGCTAGATCCTGGGCTTTTTCTGGATTGCATCACGTAGTAATGAAGTACAACACTGAAACAGTCAATTAAACCTGGTTTCCATCAATATTTTAGAGGACAACGCAAGTTAGGTCTGGGATAGGTCTAGGATTTGCCCTCATCAGGCTCATACTTTCGCATATTTCTCATACTTCATGGCTAGATCCTGGGCTATTTCTGGTTTGGATTACGTAGTAGTGTGGTACCACACTGAAACAGTCCATTAAACCTGGTTTCGCTCAATATTTTAGAGGATAACGCATGTTAGGTCTAGGTCAGGCCTGGGATTTTCACTCATCAGACTCATACTTTCGCATTCTTCACATACTTGTTGAACGGATCCTGGGTTTTTTCTGGTTTGGATCACGTAGTAATGTGGGACCACACTGAAACAATCAATTAAACCTGGTCTTGATAAATATTTTAGAGGATAACGCAAGTTAGGTCTGGGATAGGTCTGGGATTTGCCCTCATCAGGCTCATACTTTCCCGTTTTTCACATACTTGTTGAACGGATCCTGGGTTTTTTCTGGTTTGGATCGCGAAGTAATGTGGGACCACACTGAAACAATCAACTAAACCTGGTCTTGATAAATATTTTAGAGGATAGCGCATGTTAGGTCTGGGATAGGTCTGGGATTTGCCCTCATCAGACTCATACTTTCGCACACTTCACATACTCGTTGAACAGATCCTGGGTTATTTTCTGGTTTGGATCACATAGTAATGTGGTACCACACTGAAACAGTCGATTAAACCAGGTTTCGATCAATATTTTTTAGGATAACGCATGTTAGGTCTAGGTTAGGCCTGGGATTTTCACTCATCAAACTCATACTTTCGCATTCTTCACATACTTGTTGAACGGATCCTGGGTTTTTTCTGGTTTGCATCACGTAGTAATGTGGGACCACACTGAAACAGTCAATTAAACCTGGTTTCGATCAATATTTTAGAGGATAACGCAAGTTAGGTCTGGGATAGGTCTGGGATTTGCCCTCATCAGGCTCATACTTTCGCGTTTTTCACATACTTGTTGAACAGATCCTGGGTTTTTTCTGGTTTGGATCACGTAGTAGTGTGGTACCACACAGAAACAGTCCATTAAACCTGGTTTCGCTCAATATTTTAGAGGATAACGCATGTTAGGTCTGCGTTAGGTCTAGGATTTGCCCTCATCAGGCTCATTCTTTCGCATATTTCTTATACTTGATGGCTAGATCCTAGGCTTTTTCTGGATTGCATCACGTAGTAATGTGGTTCCGCACTGAAACATTCAATTAAACCTGGTCTTGATAAATATTTTAGAGGATAACGCATGTTAGGTCTGGGATAGGTGTGGGATTTGCCATCATCAGGCTCATACTTTCGCAGTTTTAACATGCATGCTGACCTGATCGAGGGTTTTTTCTTCTTTGGATCACGTAGTAAAGTGGTACCACACTAAAACTGTCAATTAAACCTGGTTTCGATCAATATTTTAGAGGATATCGCAAGTTAGGTCTGGGATAGGTCTGTGATTTGCCCTCATCAGACTCATACTTTCGCACACTTCACATACTCGTTGATCAGATCCTGGGTTTTTTTCTGGTTTGGTTCACGTAGTAATGTGGTACCACACTGAAACATTCAATTAAACCTGGTCTTGATAAATATTTTAGAGGATAACGCATGTTAGGTCTGGGTTAGGTCTAGGATTTGCCCTCATCGGGCTCATACTTTCGCATTGTTTAAAGATCGAGTTAATTGGATTTATTTAAACCCGTAATTAGCCGTTAATCCGCTTTGTTTTCAATATACGCGACCGACCAGAACATTTTAGGTCGACGCGTCCGCGACTCGAAACAGAAGGCAGCAGAAAAACTCTCGCTCCTTGAGTTTTTCTGTAAGTCACGCGAGCAGTACAGTAACGTTCGATTTCGAACTTTTCGGTTAAACGCTCGACCATAGAGAAGGTGCGATAATTACATGTTAGAAAAAGACGGACGAGAGCCACGGCGACAGCGCCGCGCGTCGGAGGATTCCCCCTCTCTTACGCGTACTTTTCGGCAGCTCGTGCTCGTCCGTCACTTGCAAACGAGAGCCTGCCAAGCGCGAATCGATAAACGATCACGCTTTACCTAATTTAAAATATTCCGAATTGCTTCGAGTTATTCGAGCATTCGTTGAAATTCAACAGGCCCTCACAATATTCGAATTGCTTCGAGTTATTCGAGCATTCGAAAAAATTACGAAAAAAAAGGCATAAAGAAAATTCTCGGGTTCTAGCGGTTGATTCCCACGCGACGTTGAAAGTTCGAGTTATTCGAACTTTCACAAAGCGGGCAACCGACGTATAGCCGCAGCTTTACGGGATTAGCTTGCGTAAGCAAACTGCCCCCAGTAAACTGCGTGTAATTCCGGTTGTCGAATCAAACCAGTTAATCGATTCGGTCGTGAGTACGACCCGATTAAAGACTGCGGGAAACTCTTTGGTATCATCGAGTTCCCGAATTTTCCGCGTATCGCTGCAAACAGCGGTCGTGCGAGAGGTATCGAGATTAAGACTCGATCCTCCCTTGATTCAATCGAACGGTCTTACAACCACCTAAAGGAGCCTTATTGGCGTAAATACCTTGGGTGGACATGCCGCCTTCCAGTCGGAGCGTGGGACGAGTTATTCTAAGCCCAGCTTCCGGCGAATGCCAGAGCGTTGTTCTCTGATCGCCAGTCTTGTACGGTCACTGCGCGTAGAACGCGACTCACAAGGCGTCGTGGTGCCAGTCTCAATAGTAAGACGTCCTATACGCCATTGAAAGACTGCACCGCATCGTGTTCCGTACACACGCATACGAAGACGGTAAGGGGCCGAGGACCGGGTGACGGTTGGAGCCTTACAACCTCCCTCTAGGCAGCCTCTCCTGCGACAATCAAGTGTTGCAGTCGAACAGAAAACCGAGAGGAAATTCCCTAATTGGAAGAAAGCGAGCGATTCCCGGTTTAAAGGGAACGCTCACACACGTACAGTCCACTAGCTTAGCTGCGTATCGCGGCGGCAGAGATTCCCGCTCCTAGGTGCGACAAGCACCGACCAGGAGCGTACCAAAGAGAGAAAGACAAGCGACGTGACTCACGTCGACAGGTATTTAACGCCTAGTCGTATCTCTTTCTGTTTCAGGGTAACAACACGGGCTGCAACACAGATCGTCTGGCAGACGGCCGATTGTCAAAAAACCTACACCGACCAAATAAACGGCTCGGCCGCATAAGGCGATCCGGCGAAAACAAAATTATAATTGTCTCGCTTATTCTCCGTCTGTTCCTTCCCTCGAGATCCGGACCCCCGTTAGGCGAGGTATTTTCAAACCTCCTCCCCCTAACATAAGGTCCTTCGAGCCGGATCGAAACGAGGCTGATTGGAACGGGAAAAGAGTGAACACTCTTGTGCGTGAAGGTTTACCACGACAGAGTTTAATTCGAGTTGATTGCCCCTCGATATTTTCAAACCTCCTCCCCCTAACACGCATATTCCTCATACTTCATGGCTAGATCCTGGGCTATTTCTGGATTGTATCACGTAGTAATGTGGTACCACGCTGAAACATTCAATTAAACCTGGTCTTGATAAATATTATAGAGGATAACGCAAGTTAGGTCTGGGATAGGTCTGGGATTTGCCCTCATCAGACTCATACTTACGCACACTTCACATACTCGTTGAACAGATCCTGGGTTATTTTCTGGTTTGGATCACATAGTAATGTGGTACCAAACTGAAACAGTCGATTAAACCAGGTTTCGATCAATATTTTTGAGGATAACGCATGTTAGGTCTAGGTTAGGCCTGGGATTTTCACTCATCAAACTCATACTTTCGCATTCTTCACATACTTGTTGAACGGATCCTGGGTTTTTTCTGGTTTGCATCACGTAGTAATGTGGGACCACACTGAAACAGTCAATTAAACCTGGTTTCGATCAATATTTTAGAGGATAACGCAAGTTAGGTCTGGGATAGGTCTGGGATTTGACCTCATCAGGCTCATATTTTCACGTTTTTCACATACTTGTTGAACAGATCCTGGGTTTTTTCTGGTTTGGATCACGTAGTAGTGTAGTACCACACAGAAACAGTCCATTAAACCTGGTTGCGATCAATATTTTAGAGGATAACGCATGTTAGGTCTAGGTTAGGTCTGGGATTTGCTCTCATCAGGCTCATTCTTTCGCATATTTCTCATACTTGATGGCTAGATCCTGGGCTTTTTCTGGATTGCATCACGTAGTAATGAAGTACAACACTGAAACAGTCAATTAAACCTGGTTTCCATCAATACTTTAGAGGACAACGCAAGTTAGGTCTGGGATAGGTCTGGGATTTGCCCTCATCAGGCTCATACTTTCGCGTTTTTCACATACTTGTTGAACAGATCCTGGGTTTTTTCTGGTTTGGATCCCGTAGTAGTGTGGTACCACACTGAAACAGTCCATTAAACATGGTTTCGCTCAATATTTTAGAGGATAACGCATGTTAGGTCTGGGTTAGGTCTGGGATTTGCCCTCATCAGGCTCATACTTTCGCAAGTTTTAACATGCATGCTGACCTGATCGAGTGTTTTTTCTGCTTTGGATCACGTAGTAATGTGGTACCACACTAAAACTGTCAATTAAACCTGGTTTCGATCAATATTTTAGAGGATATCGCAAGTTAGGTCTGGGATAGTTCTGGGATTTGCCCTCATCAGACTCATACTTTCGCACACTTCACATACTCGTTGATCAGATCCTGGGTTTTTTTCTGGTTTGGTTCACGTAGTAATGTGGTACCACACTGAAACAGTCAATTAAACCTGGTTTCGATCAATATTTTAGAGGATAACGCAAGTTAGGTCTAGGGCAGGCCTGGGATTTTCACTCATCGCACTCATACTTTCGCACACTTCACATACTCGTTGATCAGATCCTGGGTTTTTTTCTTGTTTGGTTCACGTAGTAATGTGGTACCACACTGAAACATTCAATTAAACCTGGTCTTGATAAATATTTTAGAGGATAACGCATGTTAGGTCTGGGTTAGGTCTAGGATTTGCCCTCATCAGGCTCATACTTTCGCATATTTCTCATACTTCATGGCTAGATCCTGGGCTATTTTTGGATTGTATCACGTAGTAATGTGGTACCACGCTGAAACATTCAATTAAACCTGGTCTTGATAAATATTTTAGAGGATAACGTATGTTAGGACTGGGTTACGTTTAGGATTTGCCCTCATCAGGCTAATACTTTCGCGTTTTTCACATACTTGTTGAACTGATCCTGGGTTTTTTCTGGTTTGGATCACGTAGTAATGTGGTTCCACACTGAAACAGTCGATTAAACCAGGTTTCGATCAATATTTTTGAGGATAACGCATGTTAGGTATAGGTTAGGCCTGGGATTTTCACTCATCAGACTCATACTTTCGCATTCTTCACATACTTGTTGAACGGATCCTGCGTTTTTTCTGGTTTGGATCACGTAGTAATGTGGGACCACATTGAAACAGTCAATTAAACCTGGTTTCGACCAATATTTTAGAGCATAATTCATGTTAGGTCTAGGTTAGGTCTGGGATTTGCTCTCATCAGGCTCATTCTTTCGCATATTTCTCATACTTGATGGCTAGATCCTGGGCTTTTTCTGGATTGCATCACGTAGTAATGAAGTACAACACTGAAACAGTCAATTAAACCTGGTTTCCATCAATACTTTAGGGGACAACGCAAGTTAGGTCTGGGATAGGTCTGGGATTTGCCCTCATCAGGCTCATACTTTCGCGTTTTTCACATACTTGTTGAACAGATCCTGGGTTTTTTCTGGTTTGGATCCCGTAGTAGTGTTGTACCATACTGAAACAGTCCATTAAACCTGGTTTCGCTCAATATTTTAGAGGATAACGCATGTTAGGTCTAGGGCAGGCCTGGGATTTTCACTCATCGCACTCATACTTTCGCATTCTTCACATACTTGTTGCACGGATCCTGGGTTTTTTCTGGTTTGGATCACGTAGTAATGTGGTACCACACTAAAACTGTCAATTAAACCTGGTCTTGATAAATATATTAGAGGATAACGCATGTTAGGTCTGGGATAGGTCTGGGATTTGCCCTCATGAGACTCATACTTTCGCACACTTCACATACTCGTTGAACAGATCCTGGGTTATTTTCTGGTTTGGATCACATAGTAATGTGGTACCACACTGAAACAGTCGATTAAACCTGGTTTCGCTCAATATTTTAGAGGATAACGCATGTTAGGTCTAGGTCAGGCCTGGGATTTTCACTCATCGCACTCATACTTTCGCATTCTTCACATACTTCTTGAACGGATCCTGGGTTTTTTCTGGTTTGGATCACGTAGTAATGTGGTACCACACTGAAACATTCAATTAAACCTGGTCTTGATAAATATTTTAGAGGATAACACATGTTAGGTCTGGGTTAGGTCTAGGATTTGCCCTCATCAGGCTCATACTTTCGCATATTTCTCATACTTCATGGCTAGATCCTTGGTTATTTCTGGATTGGATCACGTAGTTAAGTGGTACCACACTGAAACAGTCGATTAAACCAGGTTTCGATCAATATTTTTGAGGATAACGCATGTTAGGTCTAGGTTAGGCCTGGGATTTTCACTCATCAGACTCATACTTTCGCACACTTCACATACTCGTTGAACAGATCCTGGGTTATTTTCTGGTTTGGATCACATAGTAATGTGGTACCACACTGAAACAGTCGATTAAACCTGGTGTCGCTCAATATTTTAGAGGATAACGCAAGTTAGGTCTGGGATAGGTCTAGGATTTGCCCTCATCAGGCTCTTACTATCGCATATTTCTCATACTTCATGGCTAGATCCTGGGCTATTTCTGGATTGGATCACGTAGTAAAGTGGTACCACACTGAAACATTCAATGAAACCTGTTTTGGATAATTATTTTAGAGGAAAACGCATCTTAGGTCTGGGTTAGGTCTGGGATTTTCACTCATCGCACTCATACTTTCGCATTGTTCACATACTTGTTGAACGGATCCTGGGTTTTTTCTGGTTTGGATCACGTAGTAATATGGTACCACACTGAAACATTCTATTAAACCTGGTCTTGATAAATATTTTAGAGGATAACGCATGTTAGGTCTGGGTTACGTCTAGGATTTGCCCTCATCAGGCTCATACTTTCGCATATTGCTCATACTTCATGGCTACATCCTGGCCTGTTTCTGCATTGTATCACGTAGTAATGTGGTACCACACTGAAATAGTCCATTAAACCTGGTTTCGCTCAATATTTCAGAGGATAACGCATGTTAGGTCTAGGTTAGGTCTGGGATTTGCTCTCATCAGGCTCATTCTTTCGCATATTTCTCATACTTGATGGCTAGATCCTGGGCTTTTTCTGGATTGCATCACGTAGTAATGTAGTACCACACTGAAACAGTCAATGAAACCTGGTTTCCATCAACATTTTAGAGGACAACGCAAGTTAGGTCTTGGTAAGGCCAGGGATTTTCACTGATCAGACTCATACATTCGCATTCTTCACATACTTGTTGAACGGATCCTGGGTTTTTTCTGGTTTGGATCACGTAGTAATATGGTACCACACTGAAACATTCTATTAAACCTGGTCTTGATAAATATTTTAGAGGATAACGCATGTTAGGTCTGGGTTACGTCTAGGATTTGCCCTCATCAGGCTCATACTTTCGCATATTGCTCATACTTCATGGCTAGATCCTGGGCTGTTTCTGCATTGTATCACGTAGTAATGTGGTACCACGCTGAAACAGTCAATTAAACCTGGTTTCGATCAATATTTTAAAGGATAACGCAAGTTAGGTCTGGGATAGGTCTAGGATCAGCCCTCATCAGGCTCTTACTATCGCATATTTCTCATACTTCATGGCTAGATCCTGGGCTATTTCTGGATTGGATCACGTAGTAAAGTGGTGCCACACTGAAACATTCAATGAAACGTGTTTTGGATAAATATTTTAGAGGATAACGCATCTTAGGTCTAGGTTAGGTCTAAGATTTGCCCTCATCAGGCTCGCAGTTTCGCGTTTTTCACCTACTTGTTAAACAGATCCTGGGTTTTTTCTGGTTTGGATCACGTAGTAATGTGGTACCACACTAAAACAGTCAATTAAACCTGGTTTCGATCAATATTTTAGAGGATAACGCAAGCTAGGTCTGGGATAGGTCTGGGATTAGCCCTCATCAGACTCATACTTTCGCACACTTCACATACTCGTTGACAAGATCCTGGGTTTTTTTCTCTTTTGGATCACGTAGTAATGTGGTTCCACACTGAAGCAGTCGATTAAACCTGGTTTCGCTCAATATTTTAGATAATAACGCATGTTAGGTCTAGGTCAGGCCTGGTTTTTTCACTCATCAGACTCATACTTTCGCATTCTTCACATACTTGTTGAACGGATCCTGGGTTTTTTCTGGTTTGGGTCACGTACTAATGTGGGACCACACTGAAACAGTCAATCAAACCTGGTTTCGACCAATATTTTAGAGAATAATTCATGTTAGGTCTAGGTTAGGTCTGGGATTTGCTCTCATCAGGCTCATACTTTCGCACACTTCACATACTTGTTGAACGGATCCTGGGTTTTTTCTGGTTTGGATCACGTAGTAGTGTGGTACCACACTGAAACAGTCCATTAAACCTGGTCTTGATAAATATTTTAGAGGATAACGCATGTTAGGTCTGGGATAGGTCTGGGATTTGCCCTCATCAGGCATATTTCATCATACTTTCGCACACTTCACATACTCGTTGAACAGATCCAGCGTTATTTTCTGGTTTGGATCACATAGTTATGTGGTACCACACTGAAACATTCCATTAAACCTGGTTTGGATCAATATTTTAGAGGATAACACATGTTAGGTCTAGGTTAGGTCTGGGATTTGCCCTCATCTGACTCATACTTTCGCACACTTCACATACTCTTTGAACAGATCCTGGGTTATTTTCTGGTTTGGATCACATAGTAATGTGGTACCACACTGAAACAGTCGATTAAACCAGGTTTCGATCAATATTTTAGAGGAAAACGCATGTTAGGTCTGGGTTAGGTCTAGGATTTGCCCTCGTCAGGCTCATAATTTCGCATATTTCTCATACTTCATGGCTAGATCATGGGCTATTTCTGGATTGCATCACGTAGTAATGAAGTACAACACTGAAACAGTCAATTAAACCTGGTTTCGATCAATATTTTAGAGGATAACGCAAGTTAGGTCTTGGTAAGGCCAAAGATTTTCACTGATCAGACTCATACATTCGCATTCTTCACATACTTGTTGAACGGATCCTGGGTTTTTTCTGGTTTGGATCACGTAGTAATGTGGTACCACACTGAAACATTCTATTAAACCTGGTCTTGATAAATATTTTAGAGGATAACGCATGTTAGGTCTGGGTTACGTCTAGGATTTGCCCTCATCAGGCTCATACTTTCGCATATTTCTCATACTTCATGGCTAGATCCTGGGCTGTTTCTGTATTGTATCACGTAGTAATGTGGTACCACGCTGAAACAGTCAATTAAACCTGGTTTCGATCAATATTTTAGAGGATAACGCAAGTTAGGTCTGGGATAGGTCTAGGATTTGCCCTCATCAGGCTCTTACTATCGCATATTTCTCATACTTCATGGCTAGATCCTGGGCTATTTCTGGATTGGATCACGTAGTGAAGTGGTACCACACTGAAACATTCAATGAAACCTGTTTTGGATAAATATTTTAGAGGATAACGCATCTTAGGTCTGGGTTAGGTCTAAGATTTGACCTCATCAGGCTCGCAGTTTCGCGTTTTTCACCTACGTGTTAAACAGATCCTGGGTTTTTTCTGGTTTGGATCACGTAGTAATGTGGTTCCACACTGAAACAGTCGATTAAACCTGGTTTCGATCAATATTTTAGAGGATAACGCAAGTTAGGTCTGGGATAGGTCTGGGATTTGCCCTCATCAGGCTCATACTTTCGCGTTTTTCACATACTAGTTGAACAGATCCTGGGTTTTTTCTGGTTTGGATCCCGTAGTAGTGTGGTACCACACTGAAACAGTCCATTAAACCTGGTTTCGATCAATATTTTAGAGGATAACGCAGGCTAGGTCTGGGATAGGTCTGGGATTAGCCCTCAACAGACTCATACTTTCGCACACTTCACATACTCGTTGACAAGATCCTGGGTTTTTTTCTGGATTGGATCACGTAGTAATGTGGTTCCACACTGAAACAGTCGATTAAACCTGGTTTCGATCAATATTTTAGAGGATAACGCAAGTTAGGTCTGGGATAGGTCTGGGATTTGCCCTCATCAGGCTCATACTTTCGCGTTTTTCACATACTAGTTGAACAGATCCTGGGTTTTTTCTGGTTTGGATCCCGTAGTAGTGTGGTACCACACTGAGACAGTCCATTAAACCTGGTTTCGCTCAATATTTTAGAGGATAACGCATGTTAGGTCTAGGTCAGGCCTGGTTTTTTCACTCATCAGACTCATACTTTCGCATTCTTCACATACTTGTTGAACGGATCCTGGGTTTTTTCTGGTTTGGATCACGTAGTAATGTGGGTCCACACTGAAACAATCAATTAAACCTGGTCTTGATAAATATTTTAGAGGATAACGCATGTTAGGTCTGGGATAGGTCTGGGATTTGCCCTCATCAGGCATATTTCATCATACTTTCGCACACTTCACATACTCGTTGAACAGATCCTGCGTTATTTTCTGGTTTGGATCACATAGTTATGTGGTACCACACTGAAACATTCCATTAAACCTGGTTTGGATCAATATTTTAGAGGATAACACATGTTAGGTCTAGGTTAGGTCTGGGATTTGCCCTCATCTGACTCATACTTTCGCACACTTCACATACTCTTTGAACAGATCCTGGGTTATTTTCTGGTTTGGATCACATAGTAATGTGGTACCACACTGAAACAGTCGATTAAACCAGGGTTCGATCAATATTTTAGAGGAAAACGCATGTTAGGTCTGGGTTAGGTCTAGGATTTGCCCTCGTCAGGCTCATAATTTCGCATATTTCTCATACTTCATGGCTAGATCCTGGGCTATTTCTGGATTGGATCACGTAGTAATGTGGTACCACACTGAAACTGTCAATTAAACCTGGTCTTGATAAGTATTTTAGAGGATAACGCATGTTAGGTCTGGGATAGGTCTGGGATTTGCCCTCATCAGGCTCATACTTTCGCAAGTTTTAACATGCATGCTGACCTGATCGAGGGTTTTTTCTGCTTTGGATCACGTAGTAAAGTGGTACCACACTAAAACTGTCAATTAAACCTGGTTTCGATCAATATTTTAGAGGATATCGCAAGTTAGGTCTGGGATAGGTCTGGGATTTGCCCTCATCAGACTCATACTTTCGCACACTTCACATACTCGTTGATCAGATCCTGGGTTTTTTTCTGGTTTGGTTCACGTAGTAATGTGGTACCACACTGAAACATTCAATTAAACCTGGTCTTGATAAATATTTTAGAGGATAACGCATGTTAGGTCTGAGTTAGGTCTAGGATTTGCCCTCATCAGGCTCATACTTTCGCATATTTCTCATACTTCATGGCTGGATCCTGGGCTATTTTTGGATTGTATCACGTAGTAATGTGGTACCACGCTGAAACATTCAATTAAACCTGGTCTTGATAAATATTTTAGAGGATAACGTATGTTAGGTCTGGGTTACGTTTAGGATTTGCCCTCATCAGGCTAATACTTTCGCGTTTTTCACATACTTGTTGAATTGATCCTGGGTTTTTTCTGGTTTGGATCGCGTAGTAATGTGGTTCCACACTGAAGCAGTCGATTAAACCAGGTTTCGATCAATATTTTTGAGGATAACGCATGTTAGGTCTAGGTTAGGCCTGGGATTTTCACCCATCAGACTCATACTTTCGCATTCTTCACATACTTGTTGAACGGATCCTGCGTTTTTTCGGGTTTGGATCACGTAGTAATGTGGGACCACATTGAAACAGTCAATTAAACCTGGTTTCGACCAATATTTTAGAGCATAATTCATTTTAGGTCTAGGTTAGGTCTGGGATTTGCTCTCATCAGGCTCATTCTTTCGCATATTTCTCATACTTGATGGCTAGAACCTGGGCTTTTTCTGGATTGCATCACGTAGTAATGAAGTACAACACTGAAACAGTCAATTAAACCTGGTTTCCATCAATACTTTAGAGGACAACGCAAGTTAGGTCTAGGTTAGGCCTGGGATTTTCACCCATCAGACTCGTACTTTCGCATTCTTCACATACTTGTTGAACGGATCCTGCGTTTTTTCTGGTTTGGATCACGTAGTAATGTGGGACCACATTGAAACAGTCAATTAAACCTGGTTTCGACCAATATTTTAGAGCATAATTCATTTTAGGTCTAGGTTAGGTCTGGGATTTGCTCTCATCAGGCTCATTCTTTCGCATATTTCTCATACTTGATGGCTAGAACCTGGGCTTTTTTTGGATTGTATCACGTAGTAATGTGGTACCACGCTGAAACATTCAATTAAACCTGGTCTTGATAAATATTTTAGAGGAAAACGCATGTTAGGTCTGGGTTAGGTCTAGGATTTGCCCTCGTCAGGCTCATAATTTCGCATATTTCTCATACTTCATGGCTAGATCCTGGGCTATTTCTGGATTGGATCACGTAGTAATGTGGTACCACACTGAAACTGTCAATTAAACCTGGCTTCGATCAATATTTTAGAGAATAACGCAAGTTAGGTCTGGGATAGATCTGGGATTTGCCCTCATCAGGCTCATACTTTCGCGTTTTTCACATACTTGTTGAACAGATCCTGGGTTTTTTCTGGTTTGGATCACGTAGTTGTGTGGCACCACACAGAAACAGTCCATTAAACCTGTTTTGGATGAATATTTTAGAGGATAACGCATCTTAGGTCTGGGTTAGGTCTAAGATTTGCCCTCATCAGGCTCGCAGTTTCGCGTTTTTCACCTACTTGTTAAACAGATCCTGGGTTTTTTCTGGTTTGGATCACGTAGTAATGTGGTTCCACACTGAAACAGTCGATTAAACCTGGTTTCGATCAATATTTTAGAGGATAACGCAAGTTAGGTCTGGGATAGGTCTGGGATTTGCCCTCATCAGGCTCATACTTTCGCGTTTTTCACATACTAGTTGAACAGATCCTGGGTTTTTTCTGGTTTGGATCCCGTAGTAGTGTGGTACCACACTGAAACAGTCCATTAAACCTGGTTTCGATCAATATTTTAGAGAATAACGCAAGCTAGGTCTGGGATAGGTCTGGGATTAGCCCTCAACAGACTCATACTTTCGCACACTTCACATACTCGTTGACAAGATCCTGGGTTTTTTTCTGGTTTGGATCACGTAGTAATGTGGTTCCACACTGAAACAGTCGATTAAACCTGGTGTCGATCAATATTTTAGAGGATAACGCAAGTTAGGTCTGGGATAGGTCTGGGATTTGCCCTCATCAGGCTCATACTTTCGCGTTTTTCACATACTAGTTGAACAGATCCTGGGTTTTTTCTGGTTTGGATCCCGTAGTAGTGTGGTACCACACTGAAACAGTCCATTAAACCTGGTTTCGCTCAATATTTTAGAGGATAACGCATGTTAGGTCTAGGTCAGGCCTGGTTTTTTCACTCATCAGACTCATACTTTCGCATTCTTCACATACTTGTTGAACGGATCCTGGGTTTTTTCTGGTTTGGATCACGTAGTAATGTGGGTCCACACTGAAACAATCAATTAAACCTGGTCTTGATAAATATTTTAGAGGATAACGCATGTTAGGTCTGGGATAGGTCTGGGATTTGCCCTCATCAGGCATATTTCATCATACTTTCGCAGACTTCACATACTCGTTGAACAGATCCTGCGTTATTTTCTGGTTTGGATCACATAGTTATGTGGTACCACACTGAAACATTCCATTAAACCTGGTTTGGATCAATATTTTAAAGGATAACACATGTTAGGTCTAGGTTATGTCTGGGATTTGCCCTCATCTGACTCATACTTTCGCACACTTCACATACTCTTTGAACAGATCCTGGGTTATTTTCTGGTTTGGATCACATAGTAATGTGGTACCACACTGAAACATTCCATTAAACCTGGTTGCGATCAATATTTTAGAGGATAACGTATGTTAGGTCTGGGTTACGTTTAGGATTTGCCCTCATCAGGCTAATACTTTCGCGTTTTTCACATACTTGTTGAATTGATCCTGGGTTTTTTCTGGTTTGGAACGCGTAGTAATGTGGTTCCACACTGAAGCAGTCGATTAAACCAGGTTTCGATCAATATTTTTGAGGATAACGCATGTTAGGTCTAGGTTAGGCCTGGGATTTTCACTCATCAGACTCATACTTTCGCATTCTTCACATACTTGTTGAACGGATCCTGCGTTTTTTCTGGTTTGGATCACGTAGTAATGTGGGACCACATTGAAACAGTCAATTAAACCTAGTTTCGACCAATATTTTAGAGCATAATTCATGTTAGGTCTAGGTTAGGTCTGGGATTTGCTCTCATCAGGCTCATTCTTTCGCATATTTCTCATACTTGATGGCTAGATCCTGGGCTTTTTCTGGATTGCATCACGTAGTAATGAAGTACAACACTGAAACAGTCAATTAAACCTGGTTTCCATGAATACTTTAGAGGACAACGCAAGTTAGGTCTGGGATAGGTCTGGGATTTGCCCTCATCAGGCTCATACTTTCGCGTTTTTCACATACTTGTTGAACAGATCCTGGGTTTTTTCTGGTTTGTATCCCGTAGTAGTGTTGTACCATACTGAAACAGTCCATTAAACCTGGTTTCGCTCAATATTTTAGAGGATAACGCATGTTAGGTCTAGGGCAGGCCTGGGATTTTCACTCATCGCACTCATACTTTCGCATTCTTCACATACTTGTTGAACGGATCCTGGGTTTTTTCTGGTTTGGATCACGTAGTAATGTGGTACCACACTAAAACTGTCAATTAAACCTGGTCTTGATAAATATATTAGAGGATAACGCATGTTAGGTCTGGGATAGGTCTGGGATTTGCCCTCATGAGACTCATACTTTCGCACACTTCACATACTCGTTGAACAGATCCTGGGTTATTTTCTGGTTTGGATCACATAGTAATGTGGTACCACACTGAAACAGTCGATTAAACCTGGTTTCGATCAATATTTTAGAGGATAACGCATGTTAGGTCTAGGTCAGGCCTGGGATTTTCACTCATCGGACTCATACTTTCGCATTCTTCACATACTTCTTGAACGGATCCTGGGTTTTTTCTGGTTTGGATCACGTAGTAATGTGGTACCACACTGAAACATTCAATTAAACCAGGTTTCGATCAATATTTTTGAGGATAACGCATGTCAGGTCTAGGTTAGGCCTGGGATTTTCACTCATCAGACTCATACTTTCGCATTCTTCACATACTTCTTGAACGGATCCTGTGTTTTTTCTGGTTTGGATCACGTAGTAATATGGGTCCACACTGATACAATCAACTAAACCTGGTCTTGATAAATATTTTAGAGGATAACGCATGTTAGGTCTGGGATAGGTCTGGGATTTGCCCTCATCAGACGCATACTTTCGCACACTTCACATACTCGTTGAACAGATCCTGGGTTATTTTCTGGTTTGGATCACATAGTAATGTGGTACCACACTGAAACAGTCGATTAAACCTGGTTTCGCTCAATATTTTCGAGGATAACGCATGTTAGGTCTAGGTCAGGCCTGGGATTTTCACTCATCGGACACATACTTTCGTATTCTTCACATACTTCTTGAACGGATCCTGGGTTTTTTCTGGTTTGGATCACGTAGTAATGTGGTACCACACTGAAACATTCAATTAAACCAGGTTTCGATCAATATTTTTGAGGATAACGCATGTTAGGTCTAGGTTAGGCCTGGGATTTTCACTCATCAGACTCATACTTTCGCATTCTTCACATACTTGTTGAACGGATCCTGGGTTTTTTCTGGTTTGGATCACGTAGTAATGTGGGACCACACTGAAACAGTCAATTAAACCTGGTTTCGACCAATATTTTAGAGAATAATTCATGTTAGGTCTAGGTTAGGTCTGGGATTTGCTCTCATCAGGCTCATTCTTTCGCATATTTCTCATACTTGATGGCTAGATCCTGGGCTTTTTCTGGATTGCATCACGTAGTAATGAAGTACAACACTGAAACAGTCAATTAAACCTGGTTTCGCTCAATATTTTAGAGGATAACGCATGTTAGGTCTAGGTCAGGCCTGGTTTTTTCACTCATCAGACTCATACTTTCGCATTCTTCACATACTTCTTGAACGGATCCTGTGTTTTTTCTGGTTTGGATCACGTAGTAATATGGGTCCACACTGATACAATCAACTAAACCTGGTCTTGATAAATATTTTAGAGGATAACGCATGTTAGGTCTGGGATAGGTCTGGGATTTGCCCTCATCAGACGCATACTTTCGCACACTTCACATACTCGTTGAACAGATCCTGGGTTATTGTCTGGTTTGGATCACATAGTAATGTGGTACCACACTGAAACAGTCGATTAAACCAGGTTTCGATCAATATTTTTGAGGGTAACGCATGTTAAGTCTAGGTTACGCATGGGATTTTCACTCATCAGACTCATACTTTCGCATTCTTCACATACTTGTTGAACGGATCCTGGGCTATTTCTGGATTGGATCACGTAGTAAGGTGGTACCACACTGAAACATTCAATGAAACCTGGTCTGGATAAATATTTTAGAGGATAACGCATCTTAGGTCTGGGTTAGGTCTAAGATTTGCCCTCATCAGGCTCACAGTTTCGCGTTTTTCACATACTTGTTGAACAGATCCTGGGTTTTTTCTGGTTTGGATCACGAAGTAGTGTGGTACCACACTGAAATAGTCCATTAAACTTGGTTTCGCTCAATATTTTAGAGGATAACGCATGTTAGGTCTAGGTTAGGTCTGGGATTTGCTCTCATCAGGCTCATTCATTCGCATATTTCTCATACTTGATGGCTAGATCCTGGGCTTTTTCTGGATTGCATCACGTAGTAATGTAGTACCACACTGAAACAGTCAATGAAACCTGGTTTCCATCAATATTTCAGAGGAGAACGCAAGTTAGGTCTTGGTAAGGCCAGAGATTTTCACTGATCAGACTCATACATTCGCATTCTTCACATACTTGTTGAACGGATCCTGGGTTTTTTCTGGTTTGGATCACGTAGTAATGTGGTACCACACTGAAACATTCTATTAAACCTGGTCTTGATAAATATTTTAGAGGATAACGCATGTTAGGTCTGGGTTACGTCTAGGATTTGCCCTCATCAGGCTCATACTTTCGCATATTTCTCATACTTCATGGCTAGATCCTAGGCTGTTTCTGCATTGTATCACGTAGTAATGTGGTACCACGCTGAAACAGTCAATTAAACCTGGTTTCGATCAATATTTTAGAGGATAACGCAAGTTAGGTCTGGGATAGGTCTAGGATTTGCCCTCATCAGGCTCTTACTATCGCATATTTCTCATACATCATGGCTAGATCCTGGGCTATTTCTGGATTGTATCACGTAGTAATGTGGTACCACGCTGAAACAGTCGATTAAACCTGGTTCCGATCAATATTTTAGAGGACAACGCAAGTTAGGTCTGGGATAGGTCTGGGATTTGCCCTCATCAGGCTCATACTTTCGCGTTTTTCACATACTTGTTGAACAGATCCTGGGTTTTCTCTGGTTTGGATCACGTAGTAGTGTGGTACCACACTGAAATAGTCCATTAAACTTGGTTTCGCTCAATATTTTAGAGGATAACGCATGTTAGGTCTAGGTTAGGCCTGGGATTTTCACTCATCAGACTCATAGTTTCGCATTCTTCAAATCCTTGTTGAACGGATCCTGGGTTTTTTCTTGTTTGGATCACGTTGTAGTGTGGGACCACACTGAAACAGTCCATTAAACCTGGTTTGGATCAATATTTTAGAGGATAACGCATGTTAGGTCTAGGTTAGGTCTGGGATTTTCACTCTTCAGGCTCATACTTTCGCATTCTTCACATACTTGTTGAACGGGTCCTGGGTTTTTTCTGGTTTGGATCACGTAGTAATGTGGTACCACACTGAAACAGTCGATTAAACCTGGTTTTGATCAATATTTTAGAGGATCACGCATAGTTAGGTTTGGGATAGGTCTGGGATTTGACCTCATCAGACTCATACTTTCGCACACTTCACATACTCGTTGAACAGATCCTGGGTTGTTTTCTGGTTTGGATCACATAGTAATGTGGTACCACACTGAAACAGTCGATTAAACCTGGTTTCGATCAATATTTTAGAGAATAATTCATGTTAGGTCTAGGTTAGGTCTGGGATTTGCTCTCATCAGGCTCATTCTTTCGCATATTTCTCATACTTGATGGCTAGATCCTGGGCTGTTTCTGGATTGTATGACGTAGTAATGTGGTACCACGCTGAAACAGCGAATTAAACCTGGTTTCGATCAATATTTTAGAGAATAGCGCATGTTAGGTCTAGGTCAGGCCTGGGATTTTCACTCATCAGACTCATACTTTCGCATTCTTCACATACTTGTTGAACGGATCCTGGGTTTTTTCTGGTTTGGATCACGTAGTAACGTGGGTCCACACTGAAACAATCAATTAAACCTGGTTTCGCTCAATACTTTAGAGGATAACGCATGTTAGGTCTAGGGCAGGCCTGGGATTTTCACTCATCGCACTCATACTTTCGCATTCTTCACATACTTGTTGAACGGATCCTGGGTTTTTTCTGGTTTGGATCACGTAGTAATGTGGTACCACACTAAAACTGTCAATTAAACCTGGTCTTGATAAATATATTAGAGGATAACGCATGTTAGGTCTGGGATAGGTCTGGGATTTGCCCTCATGAGACTCATACTTTCGTACACTTCACATACTCGTTGAACAGATCCTGGGTTATTTTCTGGTTTGGATCACATAGTAATGTGGTACCACACTGAAACAGTCGATTAAACCTGGTTTCGATCAATATTTTAGAGAATAATTCATGTTAGGTCTAGGTTAGGTCTGGCATTTGCTCTCATCAGGCTCGTTCTTTCGCATATTTCTCATACTTGATGGCTAGATCCTGGGCTTTTTCTGGATTGCATCACGTAGTAATGAAGTACAACACTGAAACAGTCAATTAAACCTGGTTTCCATCAATATCTTAGAGGACAACGCAAGTTAGGTCTGGGATAGGTCTGGGATTTGCCCTCATCAGGCTCATACTTTCGCGTTTTTCACATACTTGTTGAACAGATCCTGGGTTTTCTCTGGTTTGGATCACGTAGTAGTGTGGTACCACACTGAAGCAGTCCATTAAACCTGGTTTGGATCAATATTTTAGAGGATAACGCATGTTAGGTCTAGGTTAGGTCTGGGATTTTCACTCTTCAGACTCATACTTTCGCATTCTTCACATACTTGTTGAACGGGTCCTGGGTTTTTTCTGGTTTGGATCACGTAGTAATGTGGTACCACACTGAAACACTCGATTAAACCTGGTTTTGATCAATATTTTAGAGGATAACGCATAGTTAGGTTTGGGATAGGTCTGGGATTTGATCTCATCAGACTCATACTTCGCACACTTCACATACTCGTTGAACAGATCCTGGGTTATTTTCTGGTTTGGATCACATAGTAATGTGGTACCACACTGAAACAGTCGATTAAACCTGGTTTCGATCAATATTTTAGAGAATAATTCATGTTAGGTCTAGGTTAGGTCTGGGATTTGCTCTCATCAGGCTCATTCTTTCGCATATTTCTCATACTTGATGGCTAGATCCTGGGCTGTTTCTGGATTGTATGACGTAGTAATGTGGTACCACGCTGAAACAGCGAATTAAACCTGGTTTCGATCAATATTTTAGAGGATAACGCAAGTTAGGTCTAGGTTAGGCCAGGGATTTGCCCTCATCAGGGTCGTACTTTCGCAGTTTTAACATACATGTTGGCCTGATCGAGGGTTTTTTCTGGTTTGGATCACGTAGTAAAGTGGTACCACACTGAAACATTCAATTAAACCTGGTCTTGATAAATATTTTAGAGGATAACGCATGTTAGGTCTAGGTTAGGTCTGGGATTTGCTCTCATCAGGCTCATTCTTTCGCATATTTCTCATACTTGATGGCTATATCCTGGGCTTTTTCTGGATTGCATCACGTGGTAATGAAGTACAACACTGAAACAGTCAATTAAACCTGGTTTCCATCAATATCTTAGAGGACAACGCAAGTTAGGTCTGGCATAAGTCTGGGATTCGCCCTCATCAGGCTCATACTTTCGCGTTTTTCACATACTTGTTGAACAGATCCTGGGTTTTTTCTGGTTTGGATCCCGTAGTAGTGTTGTACCATACTGAAACAGTCCATTAAACCTGGTTTCGCTCAATATTTTAGAGGATAACGCATGTTAGGTCTAGGGCAGGCCTGGGATTTTCACTCATCGCACTCATACTTTCGCATTCTTCACATACTTGTTGCACGGATCCTGGGTTTTTTCTGGTTTGGATCACGTAGTAATGTGGTACCACACTAAAACTGTCAATTAAACCTGGTCTTGATAAATATATTAGAGGATAACGCATGTTAGGTCTGGGATAGGTCTGGGATTTGCCCTCATGAGACTCATACTTTCGCACACTTCACATACTCGTTGAACAGATCCTGGGTTATTTTCTGGTTTGGATCACATAGTAATGTGGTACCACACTGAAACAGTCGATTAAACCTGGTTTCGCTCAATATTTTAGAGGATAACGCATGTTAGGTCTAGGTCAGTCCTGGGATTTTCACTCATCGCACTCATACTTTCGCATTCTTCACATACTTCTTGAACGGATCCTGGGTTTTTTCTGGTTTGGATCACGTAGTAATGTGGTACCACACTGAAACATTCAATTAAACCTGGTCTTGATAAATATTTTAGAGGATAACACATGTTAGGTCTGGGTTAGGTCTAGGATTTGCCCTCATCAGGCTCATACTTTCGCATATTTCTCATACTTCATGGCTAGATCCTTGGTTATTTCTGGATTGGATCACGTAGTTAAGTGGTACCACACTGAAACAGTCGATTAAACCAGGTTTCGATCAATATTTTTGAGGATAACGCATGTTAGGTCTAGGTTAGGCCTGGGATTTTCACTCATCAGACTCATACTTTCGCACACTTCACATACTCGTTGAACAGATCCTGGGTTATTTTCTGGTTTGGATCACATAGTAATGTGGTACCACACTGAAACAGTCGATTAAACCTGGTGTCGCTCAATATTTTAGAGGATAACGCAAGTTAGGTCTGGGATAGGTCTAGGATTTGCCCTCATCAGGCTCTTACTATCGCATATTTCTCATACTTCATGGCTAGATCCTGGGCTATTTCTGGATTGGATCACGTAGTAAAGTGGTACCACACTGAAACATTCAATGAAACCTGTTTTGGATAATTATTTTAGAGGAAAACGCATCTTAGGTCTGGGTTAGGTCTGGGATTTTCACTCATCGCACTCATACTTTCGCATTGTTCACATACTTGTTGAACGGATCCTGGGTTTTTTCTGGTTTGGATCACGTAGTAATATGGTACCACACTGAAACATTCTATTAAACCTGGTCTTGATAAATATTTTAGAGGATAACGCATGTTAGGTCTGGGTTACGTCTAGGATTTGCCCTCATCAGGCTCATACTTTCGCATATTGCTCATACTTCATGGCTACATCCTGGCCTGTTTCTGCATTGTATCACGTAGTAATGTGGTACCACACTGAAATAGTCCATTAAACCTGGTTTCGCTCAATATTTCAGAGGATAACGCATGTTAGGTCTAGGTTAGGTCTGGGATTTGCTCTCATCAGGCTCATTCTTTCGCATATTTCTCATACTTGATGGCTAGATCCTGGGCTTTTTCTGGATTGCATCACGTAGTAATGTAGTACCACACTGAAACAGTCAATGAAACATGGTTTCCATCAACATTTTAGAGGACAACGCAAGTTAGGTCTTGGTAAGGCCAGGGATTTTCACTGATCAGACTCATACATTCGCATTCTTCACATACTTGTTGAACGGATCCTGGGTTTTTTCTGGTTTGGATCACGTAGTAATATGGTACCACACTGAAACATTCTATTAAACCTGGTCTTGATAAATATTTTAGAGGATAACGCATGTTAGGTCTGGGTTACGTCTAGGATTTGCCCTCATCAGGCTCATACTTTCGCATATTGCTCATACTTCATGGCTAGATCCTGGGCTGTTTCTGCATTGTATCACGTAGTAATGTGGTACCACGCTGAAACAGTCAATTAAACCTGGTTTCGATCAATATTTTAAAGGATAACGCAAGTTAGGTCTGGGATAGGTCTAGGATCAGCCCTCATCAGGCTCTTACTATCGCATATTTCTCATACTTCATGGCTAGATCCTGGGCTATTTCTGGATTGGATCACGTAGTAAAGTGGTGCCACACTGAAACATTCAATGAAACGTGTTTTGGATAAATATTTTAGAGGATAACGCATCTTAGGTCTAGGTTAGGTCTAAGATTTGCCCTCATCAGGCTCGCAGTTTCGCGTTTTTCACCTACTTGTTAAACAGATCCTGGGTTTTTTCTGGTTTGGATCACGTAGTAATGTGGTACCACACTAAAACAGTCAATTAAACCTGGTTTCGATCAATATTTTAGAGGATAACGCAAGCTAGGTCTGGGATAGGTCTGGGATTAGCCCTCATCAGACTCATACTTTCGCACACTTCACATACTCGTTGACAAGATCCTGGGTTTTTTTCTCTTTTGGATCACGTAGTAATGTGGTTCCACACTGAAGCAGTCGATTAAACCTGGTTTCGCTCAATATTTTAGATAATAACGCATGTTAGGTCTAGGTCAGGCCTGGTTTTTTCACTCATCAGACTCATACTTTCGCATTCTTCACATACTTGTTGAACGGATCCTGGGTTTTTTCTGGTTTGGGTCACGTACTAATGTGGGACCACACTGAAACAGTCAATCAAACCTGGTTTCGACCAATATTTTAGAGAATAATTCATGTTAGGTCTAGGTTAGGTCTGGGATTTGCTCTCATCAGGCTCATACTTTCGCACACTTCACATACTTGTTGAACGGATCCTGGGTTTTTTCTGGTTTGGATCACGTAGTAGTGTGGTACCACACTGAAACAGTCCATTAAACCTGGTCTTGATAAATATTTTAGAGGATAACGCATGTTAGGTCTGGGATAGGTCTGGGATTTGCCCTCATCAGGCATATTTCATCATACTTTCGCACACTTCACATACTCGTTGAACAGATCCAGCGTTATTTTCTGGTTTGGATCACATAGTTATGTGGTACCACACTGAAGCATTCCATTAAACCTGGTTTGGATCAATATTTTAGAGGATAACACATGTTAGGTCTAGGTTAGGTCTGGGATTTGCCCTCATCTGACTCATACTTTCGCACACTTCACATACTCTTTGAACAGATCCTGGGTTATTTTCTGGTTTGGATCACATAGTAATGTGGTACCACACTGAAACAGTCGATTAAACCAGGTTTCGATCAATATTTTAGAGGAAAACGCATGTTAGGTCTGGGTTAGGTCTAGGATTTGCCCTCGTCAGGCTCATAATTTCGCATATTTCTCATACTTCATGGCTAGATCATGGGCTATTTCTGGATTGCATCACGTAGTAATGAAGTACAACACTGAAACAGTCAATTAAACCTGGTTTCGATCAATATTTTAGAGGATAACGCAAGTTAGGTCTTGGTAAGGCCAAAGATTTTCACTGATCAGACTCATACATTCGCATTCTTCACATACTTGTTGAACGGATCCTGGGTTTTTTCTGGTTTGGATCACGTAGTAATGTGGTACCACACTGAAACATTCTATTAAACCTGGTCTTGATAAATATTTTAGAGGATAACGCATGTTAGGTCTGGGTTACGTCTAGGATTTGCCCTCATCAGGCTCATACTTTCGCATATTTCTCATACTTCATGGCTAGATCCTGGGCTGTTTCTGTATTGTATCACGTAGTAATGTGGTACCACGCTGAAACAGTCAATTAAACCTGGTTTCGATCAATATTTTAGAGGATAACGCAAGTTAGGTCTGGGATAGGTCTAGGATTTGCCCTCATCAGGCTCTTACTATCGCATATTTCTCATACTTCATGGCTAGATCCTGGGCTATTTCTGGATTGGATCACGTAGTGAAGTGGTACCACACTGAAACATTCAATGAAACCTGTTTTGGATAAATATTTTAGAGGATAACGCATCTTAGGTCTGGGTTAGGTCTAAGATTTGACCTCATCAGGCTCGCAGTTTCGCGTTTTTCACCTACGTGTTAAACAGATCCTGGGTTTTTTCTGGTTTGGATCACGTAGTAATGTGGTTCCACACTGAAACAGTCGATTAAACCTGGTTTCGATCAATATTTTAGAGGATAACGCAAGTTAGGTCTGGGATAGGTCTGGGATTTGCCCTCATCAGGCTCATACTTTCGCGTTTTTCACATACTAGTTGAACAGATCCTGGGTTTTTTCTGGTTTGGATCCCGTAGTAGTGTGGTACCACACTGAAACAGTCCATTAAACCTGGTTTCGATCAATATTTTAGAGGATAACGCAGGCTAGGTCTGGGATAGGTCTGGGATTAGCCCTCAACAGACTCATACTTTCGCACACTTCACATACTCGTTGACAAGATCCTGGGTTTTTTTCTGGATTGGATCACGTAGTAATGTGGTTCCACACTGAAACAGTCGATTAAACCTGGTTTCGATCAATATTTTAGAGGATAACGCAAGTTAGGTCTGGGATAGGTCTGGGATTTGCCCTCATCAGGCTCATACTTTCGCGTTTTTCACATACTAGTTGAACAGATCCTGGGTTTTTTCTGGTTTGGATCCCGTAGTAGTGTGGTACCACACTGAGACAGTCCATTAAACCTGGTTTCGCTCAATATTTTAGAGGATAACGCATGTTAGGTCTAGGTCAGGCCTGGTTTTTTCACTCATCAGACTCATACTTTCGCATTCTTCACATACTTGTTGAACGGATCCTGGGTTTTTTCTGGTTTGGATCACGTAGTAATGTGGGTCCACACTGAAACAATCAATTAAACCTGGTCTTGATAAATATTTTAGAGGATAACGCATGTTAGGTCTGGGATAGGTCTGGGATTTGCCCTCATCAGGCATATTTCATCATACTTTCGCACACTTCACATACTCGTTGAACAGATCCTGCGTTATTTTCTGGTTTGGATCACATAGTTATGTGGTACCACACTGAAACATTCCATTAAACCTGGTTTGGATCAATATTTTAGAGGATAACACATGTTAGGTCTAGGTTAGGTCTGGGATTTGCCCTCATCTGACTCATACTTTCGCACACTTCACATACTCTTTGAACAGATCCTGGGTTATTTTCTGGTTTGGATCACATAGTAATGTGGTACCACACTGAAACAGTCGATTAAACCAGGGTTCGATCAATATTTTAGAGGAAAACGCATGTTAGGTCTGGGTTAGGTCTAGGATTTGCCCTCGTCAGGCTCATAATTTCGCATATTTCTCATACTTCATGGCTAGATCCTGGGCTATTTCTGGATTGGATCACGTAGTAATGTGGTACCACACTGAAACTGTCAATTAAACCTGGTCTTGATAAGTATTTTAGAGGATAACGCATGTTAGGTCTGGGATAGGTCTGGGATTTGCCCTCATCAGGCTCATACTTTCGCAAGTTTTAACATGCATGCTGACCTGATCGAGGGTTTTTTCTGCTTTGGATCACGTAGTAAAGTGGTACCACACTAAAACTGTCAATTAAACCTGGTTTCGATCAATATTTTAGAGGATATCGCAAGTTAGGTCTGGGATAGGTCTGGGATTTGCCCTCATCAGACTCATACTTTCGCACACTTCACATACTCGTTGATCAGATCCTGGGTTTTTTTCTGGTTTGGTTCACGTAGTAATGTGGTACCACACTGAAACATTCAATTAAACCTGGTCTTGATAAATATTTTAGAGGATAACGCATGTTAGGTCTGAGTTAGGTCTAGGATTTGCCCTCATCAGGCTCATACTTTCGCATATTTCTCATACTTCATGGCTGGATCCTGGGCTATTTTTGGATTGTATCACGTAGTAATGTGGTACCACGCTGAAACATTCAATTAAACCTGGTCTTGATAAATATTTTAGAGGATAACGTATGTTAGGTCTGGGTTACGTTTAGGATTTGCCCTCATCAGGCTAATACTTTCGCGTTTTTCACATACTTGTTGAATTGATCCTGGGTTTTTTCTGGTTTGGATCGCGTAGTAATGTGGTTCCACACTGAAGCAGTCGATTAAACCAGGTTTCGATCAATATTTTTGAGGATAACGCATGTTAGGTCTAGGTTAGGCCTGGGATTTTCACCCATCAGACTCATACTTTCGCATTCTTCACATACTTGTTGAACGGATCCTGCGTTTTTTCGGGTTTGGATCACGTAGTAATGTGGGACCACATTGAAACAGTCAATTAAACCTGGTTTCGACCAATATTTTAGAGCATAATTCATTTTAGGTCTAGGTTAGGTCTGGGATTTGCTCTCATCAGGCTCATTCTTTCGCATATTTCTCATACTTGATGGCTAGAACCTGGGCTTTTTCTGGATTGCATCACGTAGTAATGAAGTACAACACTGAAACAGTCAATTAAACCTGGTTTCCATCAATACTTTAGAGGACAACGCAAGTTAGGTCTAGGTTAGGCCTGGGATTTTCACCCATCAGACTCGTACTTTCGCATTCTTCACATACTTGTTGAACGGATCCTGCGTTTTTTCTGGTTTGGATCACGTAGTAATGTGGGACCACATTGAAACAGTCAATTAAACCTGGTTTCGACCAATATTTTAGAGCATAATTCATTTTAGGTCTAGGTTAGGTCTGGGATTTGCTCTCATCAGGCTCATTCTTTCGCATATTTCTCATACTTGATGGCTAGAACCTGGGCTTTTTTTGGATTGTATCACGTAGTAATGTGGTACCACGCTGAAACATTCAATTAAACCTGGTCTTGATAAATATTTTAGAGGAAAACGCATGTTAGGTCTGGGTTAGGTCTAGGATTTGCCCTCGTCAGGCTCATAATTTCGCATATTTCTCATACTTCATGGCTAGATCCTGGGCTATTTCTGGATTGGATCACGTAGTAATGTGGTACCACACTGAAACTGTCAATTAAACCTGGCTTCGATCAATATTTTAGAGAATAACGCAAGTTAGGTCTGGGATAGATCTGGGATTTGCCCTCATCAGGCTCATACTTTCGCGTTTTTCACATACTTGTTGAACAGATCCTGGGTTTTTTCTGGTTTGGATCACGTAGTTGTGTGGCACCACACAGAAACAGTCCATTAAACCTGTTTTGGATGAATATTTTAGAGGATAACGCATCTTAGGTCTGGGTTAGGTCTAAGATTTGCCCTCATCAGGCTCGCAGTTTCGCGTTTTTCACCTACTTGTTAAACAGATCCTGGGTTTTTTCTGGTTTGGATCACGTAGTAATGTGGTTCCACACTGAAACAGTCGATTAAACCTGGTTTCGATCAATATTTTAGAGGATAACGCAAGTTAGGTCTGGGATAGGTCTGGGATTTGCCCTCATCAGGCTCATACTTTCGCGTTTTTCACATACTAGTTGAACAGATCCTGGGTTTTTTCTGGTTTGGATCCCGTAGTAGTGTGGTACCACACTGAAACAGTCCATTAAACCTGGTTTCGATCAATATTTTAGAGAATAACGCAAGCTAGGTCTGGGATAGGTCTGGGATTAGCCCTCAACAGACTCATACTTTCGCACACTTCACATACTCGTTGACAAGATCCTGGGTTTTTTTCTGGTTTGGATCACGTAGTAATGTGGTTCCACACTGAAACAGTCGATTAAACCTGGTGTCGATCAATATTTTAGAGGATAACGCAAGTTAGGTCTGGGATAGGTCTGGGATTTGCCCTCATCAGGCTCATACTTTCGCGTTTTTCACATACTAGTTGAACAGATCCTGGGTTTTTTCTGGTTTGGATCCCGTAGTAGTGTGGTACCACACTGAAACAGTCCATTAAACCTGGTTTCGCTCAATATTTTAGAGGATAACGCATGTTAGGTCTAGGTCAGGCCTGGTTTTTTCACTCATCAGACTCATACTTTCGCATTCTTCACATACTTGTTGAACGGATCCTGGGTTTTTTCTGGTTTGGATCACGTAGTAATGTGGGTCCACACTGAAACAATCAATTAAACCTGGTCTTGATAAATATTTTAGAGGATAACGCATGTTAGGTCTGGGATAGGTCTGGGATTTGCCCTCATCAGGCATATTTCATCATACTTTCGCAGACTTCACATACTCGTTGAACAGATCCTGCGTTATTTTCTGGTTTGGATCACATAGTTATGTGGTACCACACTGAAACATTCCATTAAACCTGGTTTGGATCAATATTTTAAAGGATAACACATGTTAGGTCTAGGTTATGTCTGGGATTTGCCCTCATCTGACTCATACTTTCGCACACTTCACATACTCTTTGAACAGATCCTGGGTTATTTTCTGGTTTGGATCACATAGTAATGTGGTACCACACTGAAACATTCCATTAAACCTGGTTGCGATCAATATTTTAGAGGATAACGTATGTTAGGTCTGGGTTACGTTTAGGATTTGCCCTCATCAGGCTAATACTTTCGCGTTTTTCACATACTTGTTGAATTGATCCTGGGTTTTTTCTGGTTTGGAACGCGTAGTAATGTGGTTCCACACTGAAGCAGTCGATTAAACCAGGTTTCGATCAATATTTTTGAGGATAACGCATGTTAGGTCTAGGTTAGGCCTGGGATTTTCACTCATCAGACTCATACTTTCGCATTCTTCACATACTTGTTGAACGGATCCTGCGTTTTTTCTGGTTTGGATCACGTAGTAATGTGGGACCACATTGAAACAGTCAATTAAACCTAGTTTCGACCAATATTTTAGAGCATAATTCATGTTAGGTCTAGGTTAGGTCTGGGATTTGCTCTCATCAGGCTCATTCTTTCGCATATTTCTCATACTTGATGGCTAGATCCTGGGCTTTTTCTGGATTGCATCACGTAGTAATGAAGTACAACACTGAAACAGTCAATTAAACCTGGTTTCCATGAATACTTTAGAGGACAACGCAAGTTAGGTCTGGGATAGGTCTGGGATTTGCCCTCATCAGGCTCATACTTTCGCGTTTTTCACATACTTGTTGAACAGATCCTGGGTTTTTTCTGGTTTGTATCCCGTAGTAGTGTTGTACCATACTGAAACAGTCCATTAAACCTGGTTTCGCTCAATATTTTAGAGGATAACGCATGTTAGGTCTAGGGCAGGCCTGGGATTTTCACTCATCGCACTCATACTTTCGCATTCTTCACATACTTGTTGAACGGATCCTGGGTTTTTTCTGGTTTGGATCACGTAGTAATGTGGTACCACACTAAAACTGTCAATTAAACCTGGTCTTGATAAATATATTAGAGGATAACGCATGTTAGGTCTGGGATAGGTCTGGGATTTGCCCTCATGAGACTCATACTTTCGCACACTTCACATACTCGTTGAACAGATCCTGGGTTATTTTCTGGTTTGGATCACATAGTAATGTGGTACCACACTGAAACAGTCGATTAAACCTGGTTTCGATCAATATTTTAGAGGATAACGCATGTTAGGTCTAGGTCAGGCCTGGGATTTTCACTCATCGGACTCATACTTTCGCATTCTTCACATACTTCTTGAACGGATCCTGGGTTTTTTCTGGTTTGGATCACGTAGTAATGTGGTACCACACTGAAACATTCAATTAAACCAGGTTTCGATCAATATTTTTGAGGATAACGCATGTCAGGTCTAGGTTAGGCCTGGGATTTTCACTCATCAGACTCATACTTTCGCATTCTTCACATACTTCTTGAACGGATCCTGTGTTTTTTCTGGTTTGGATCACGTAGTAATATGGGTCCACACTGATACAATCAACTAAACCTGGTCTTGATAAATATTTTAGAGGATAACGCATGTTAGGTCTGGGATAGGTCTGGGATTTGCCCTCATCAGACGCATACTTTCGCACACTTCACATACTCGTTGAACAGATCCTGGGTTATTTTCTGGTTTGGATCACATAGTAATGTGGTACCACACTGAAACAGTCGATTAAACCTGGTTTCGCTCAATATTTTCGAGGATAACGCATGTTAGGTCTAGGTCAGGCCTGGGATTTTCACTCATCGGACACATACTTTCGTATTCTTCACATACTTCTTGAACGGATCCTGGGTTTTTTCTGGTTTGGATCACGTAGTAATGTGGTACCACACTGAAACATTCAATTAAACCAGGTTTCGATCAATATTTTTGAGGATAACGCATGTTAGGTCTAGGTTAGGCCTGGGATTTTCACTCATCAGACTCATACTTTCGCATTCTTCACATACTTGTTGAACGGATCCTGGGTTTTTTCTGGTTTGGATCACGTAGTAATGTGGGACCACACTGAAACAGTCAATTAAACCTGGTTTCGACCAATATTTTAGAGAATAATTCATGTTAGGTCTAGGTTAGGTCTGGGATTTGCTCTCATCAGGCTCATTCTTTCGCATATTTCTCATACTTGATGGCTAGATCCTGGGCTTTTTCTGGATTGCATCACGTAGTAATGAAGTACAACACTGAAACAGTCAATTAAACCTGGTTTCGCTCAATATTTTAGAGGATAACGCATGTTAGGTCTAGGTCAGGCCTGGTTTTTTCACTCATCAGACTCATACTTTCGCATTCTTCACATACTTCTTGAACGGATCCTGTGTTTTTTCTGGTTTGGATCACGTAGTAATATGGGTCCACACTGATACAATCAACTAAACCTGGTCTTGATAAATATTTTAGAGGATAACGCATGTTAGGTCTGGGATAGGTCTGGGATTTGCCCTCATCAGACGCATACTTTCGCACACTTCACATACTCGTTGAACAGATCCTGGGTTATTGTCTGGTTTGGATCACATAGTAATGTGGTACCACACTGAAACAGTCGATTAAACCAGGTTTCGATCAATATTTTTGAGGGTAACGCATGTTAAGTCTAGGTTACGCATGGGATTTTCACTCATCAGACTCATACTTTCGCATTCTTCACATACTTGTTGAACGGATCCTGGGCTATTTCTGGATTGGATCACGTAGTAAGGTGGTACCACACTGAAACATTCAATGAAACCTGGTCTGGATAAATATTTTAGAGGATAACGCATCTTAGGTCTGGGTTAGGTCTAAGATTTGCCCTCATCAGGCTCACAGTTTCGCGTTTTTCACATACTTGTTGAACAGATCCTGGGTTTTTTCTGGTTTGGATCACGAAGTAGTGTGGTACCACACTGAAATAGTCCATTAAACTTGGTTTCGCTCAATATTTTAGAGGATAACGCATGTTAGGTCTAGGTTAGGTCTGGGATTTGCTCTCATCAGGCTCATTCATTCGCATATTTCTCATACTTGATGGCTAGATCCTGGGCTTTTTCTGGATTGCATCACGTAGTAATGTAGTACCACACTGAAACAGTCAATGAAACCTGGTTTCCATCAATATTTCAGAGGAGAACGCAAGTTAGGTCTTGGTAAGGCCAGAGATTTTCACTGATCAGACTCATACATTCGCATTCTTCACATACTTGTTGAACGGATCCTGGGTTTTTTCTGGTTTGGATCACGTAGTAATGTGGTACCACACTGAAACATTCTATTAAACCTGGTCTTGATAAATATTTTAGAGGATAACGCATGTTAGGTCTGGGTTACGTCTAGGATTTGCCCTCATCAGGCTCATACTTTCGCATATTTCTCATACTTCATGGCTAGATCCTAGGCTGTTTCTGCATTGTATCACGTAGTAATGTGGTACCACGCTGAAACAGTCAATTAAACCTGGTTTCGATCAATATTTTAGAGGATAACGCAAGTTAGGTCTGGGATAGGTCTAGGATTTGCCCTCATCAGGCTCTTACTATCGCATATTTCTCATACATCATGGCTAGATCCTGGGCTATTTCTGGATTGTATCACGTAGTAATGTGGTACCACGCTGAAACAGTCGATTAAACCTGGTTCCGATCAATATTTTAGAGGACAACGCAAGTTAGGTCTGGGATAGGTCTGGGATTTGCCCTCATCAGGCTCATACTTTCGCGTTTTTCACATACTTGTTGAACAGATCCTGGGTTTTCTCTGGTTTGGATCACGTAGTAGTGTGGTACCACACTGAAATAGTCCATTAAACTTGGTTTCGCTCAATATTTTAGAGGATAACGCATGTTAGGTCTAGGTTAGGCCTGGGATTTTCACTCATCAGACTCATAGTTTCGCATTCTTCAAATCCTTGTTGAACGGATCCTGGGTTTTTTCTTGTTTGGATCACGTTGTAGTGTGGGACCACACTGAAACAGTCCATTAAACCTGGTTTGGATCAATATTTTAGAGGATAACGCATGTTAGGTCTAGGTTAGGTCTGGGATTTTCACTCTTCAGGCTCATACTTTCGCATTCTTCACATACTTGTTGAACGGGTCCTGGGTTTTTTCTGGTTTGGATCACGTAGTAATGTGGTACCACACTGAAACAGTCGATTAAACCTGGTTTTGATCAATATTTTAGAGGATCACGCATAGTTAGGTTTGGGATAGGTCTGGGATTTGACCTCATCAGACTCATACTTTCGCACACTTCACATACTCGTTGAACAGATCCTGGGTTGTTTTCTGGTTTGGATCACATAGTAATGTGGTACCACACTGAAACAGTCGATTAAACCTGGTTTCGATCAATATTTTAGAGAATAATTCATGTTAGGTCTAGGTTAGGTCTGGGATTTGCTCTCATCAGGCTCATTCTTTCGCATATTTCTCATACTTGATGGCTAGATCCTGGGCTGTTTCTGGATTGTATGACGTAGTAATGTGGTACCACGCTGAAACAGCGAATTAAACCTGGTTTCGATCAATATTTTAGAGAATAGCGCATGTTAGGTCTAGGTCAGGCCTGGGATTTTCACTCATCAGACTCATACTTTCGCATTCTTCACATACTTGTTGAACGGATCCTGGGTTTTTTCTGGTTTGGATCACGTAGTAACGTGGGTCCACACTGAAACAATCAATTAAACCTGGTTTCGCTCAATACTTTAGAGGATAACGCATGTTAGGTCTAGGGCAGGCCTGGGATTTTCACTCATCGCACTCATACTTTCGCATTCTTCACATACTTGTTGAACGGATCCTGGGTTTTTTCTGGTTTGGATCACGTAGTAATGTGGTACCACACTAAAACTGTCAATTAAACCTGGTCTTGATAAATATATTAGAGGATAACGCATGTTAGGTCTGGGATAGGTCTGGGATTTGCCCTCATGAGACTCATACTTTCGTACACTTCACATACTCGTTGAACAGATCCTGGGTTATTTTCTGGTTTGGATCACATAGTAATGTGGTACCACACTGAAACAGTCGATTAAACCTGGTTTCGATCAATATTTTAGAGAATAATTCATGTTAGGTCTAGGTTAGGTCTGGCATTTGCTCTCATCAGGCTCGTTCTTTCGCATATTTCTCATACTTGATGGCTAGATCCTGGGCTTTTTCTGGATTGCATCACGTAGTAATGAAGTACAACACTGAAACAGTCAATTAAACCTGGTTTCCATCAATATCTTAGAGGACAACGCAAGTTAGGTCTGGGATAGGTCTGGGATTTGCCCTCATCAGGCTCATACTTTCGCGTTTTTCACATACTTGTTGAACAGATCCTGGGTTTTCTCTGGTTTGGATCACGTAGTAGTGTGGTACCACACTGAAGCAGTCCATTAAACCTGGTTTGGATCAATATTTTAGAGGATAACGCATGTTAGGTCTAGGTTAGGTCTGGGATTTTCACTCTTCAGACTCATACTTTCGCATTCTTCACATACTTGTTGAACGGGTCCTGGGTTTTTTCTGGTTTGGATCACGTAGTAATGTGGTACCACACTGAAACAGTCGATTAAACCTGGTTTTGATCAATATTTTAGAGGATAACGCATAGTTAGGTTTGGGATAGGTCTGGGATTTGATCTCATCAGACTCATACTTCGCACACTTCACATACTCGTTGAACAGATCCTGGGTTATTTTCTGGTTTGGATCACATAGTAATGTGGTACCACACTGAAACAGTCGATTAAACCTGGTTTCGATCAATATTTTAGAGAATAATTCATGTTAGGTCTAGGTTAGGTCTGGGATTTGCTCTCATCAGGCTCATTCTTTCGCATATTTCTCATACTTGATGGCTAGATCCTGGGCTGTTTCTGGATTGTATGACGTAGTAATGTGGTACCACGCTGAAACAGCGAATTAAACCTGGTTTCGATCAATATTTTAGAGGATAACGCAAGTTAGGTCTAGGTTAGGCCAGGGATTTGCCCTCATCAGGGTCGTACTTTCGCAGTTTTAACATACATGTTGGCCTGATCGAGGGTTTTTTCTGGTTTGGATCACGTAGTAAAGTGGTACCACACTGAAACATTCAATTAAACCTGGTCTTGATAAATATTTTAGAGGATAACGCATGTTAGGTCTAGGTTAGGTCTGGGATTTGCTCTCATCAGGCTCATTCTTTCGCATATTTCTCATACTTGATGGCTATATCCTGGGCTTTTTCTGGATTGCATCACGTGGTAATGAAGTACAACACTGAAACAGTCAATTAAACCTGGTTTCCATCAATATCTTAGAGGACAACGCAAGTTAGGTCTGGCATAAGTCTGGGATTCGCCCTCATCGGGCTCATACTTTCGCGTTTTTCACATATTTGTTGAACAGATCCTGGGTTTTTTCTGGTTTGTATCACGTAGTAGTGTGGTACCACACTGAAACAGTCCATTAAACCTGGTTTGGATCAATATCTTAGAGGATAACGCATGTTAGGTCTAGGTTAGCCCTGGGATTTTCACTCATCAGACTCGTACTTTCGCACACTTCACATACTCGTTGAACAGATCCTGGGTTACTTTCTGGTTTCGATCACATAGTAATGTGGTACCACACTGAAACAGTCGATTAAACCAGGTTTCGATCAATATTTTTGAGGATAACGCATGTTAGGTCTAGGTTAGGTCTGGGATTTTCACTCTTCAGACTCATACTTTCGCATTCTTCACATACTTGTTGAACGGGTCCTGGGTTTTTTCTGGTTTGGATCACGTAGTAATGTGGTACCACACTGAAACAGTCGATTAAACCTGGTTTCGATCAATATTTTAGAGGATAACGCAAGTTAAGTCTGGGATTGGTCTGGGATTTGACCTCATCAGGCTCATACTTTCGCGTTTTTCACATACTTGTTGAACAGATCCTGGGTTTTTTCTGGTTTGGATCCCGTAGTAGTGTGGTACCACACTGAAACAGTCCATCAAACCTGGTTTCGCTCAATATTTTAGAGGATAACGCATGTTAGGTCAAGGTTAGGTCTAAAATTTGCCCTCATCAGGCTCACAGTTTCGAGTTTTTCACATACCTGTTAAACAGATCCTGGGTTTTTTCTGGTTTGCATCACGAAGTAGTGTGGTACCACACTGAAACAGTCCATTAAACCTGGTTTCGCTCAATATTTTAGAGAATAACGCATGTTAGGTCTAGGTCAGGCCTGGGATTTTCACTCATCAGACTCATACTTTCGCATTCTTCACATACTTGTTGAACGCATCCTGGGTTTTTTCTGGTTTGGATCACGTTGTAGTGTGGGACCACACTGAAACAATCAATTAAACCTGGTCTTGATAAATATTTTAGAGAATAACGCATGTTAGGACTGGGTTAGGTCTAGGATTTGCCCTCATCAGGCTCATACTTTCGCATATTTCTCATACTTCATGGCTAGATCCTGGGCTATTTCTGGATTGGATCACGTAGCAAAGTGGTACCACACTGAAACATTCAATGAAACCTGGTCTGGATAAAAATTTTAGAGGATAACGCATGTTAGGTCAAGGTTAGGTCTAAGATTTGCCCTCATCAGGCACATTCTTTCGCATATTTCTCATACTTGATGGCTAGATCCTGGGCTGTTTCTGGTTTGTATCACGCAGTAGTGTGGTACCACACTGAAACAGTCCATTAAACCTGGTTTGGATAAATATTTTAGAGGATAACGCATGTTAGGTCTGGGTCAGGTCTAGAATTTGCTCTCATCATGCTCATACTTTCGCATCTTTCTCATACATCATGGCTAGATCCTGGGCTATTTCTGGATTGTATCACGTAGTAATGAAGTACAACACTGAAACAGTCAATTAAACCTGGTTTCCATCAATATCTTAGAGGACAACGCAAGTTAGGTCTGGGAATGGTCTGGGATTTGCCCTCATCAGGCTCATACTTTCGCGTTTTTCACATACTTGTTGAACAGATCCTGGGTTTTTTCTTGTTTGGATCACGTAGTAGTGTGGTACCACACTGAAACAGTCCATTAAACCTGGTTTGAATCAATATTTTAGAGGATAACGCGTGTTAGGTCTAGGTTAGGTCTGGGATTTTCGCTCATGAGACTCATACTTTCGCATTCTTCGCATACTTGTTGAACGGATCCTGGGTTTTTTCTGGTTTGGTTCAGGTAGTAATGTGGTACCACACTGAAACATTCAATTAAACCTGGTCTTGATAAATATTTTAGAGGATAACGCATGTTAGGTTTGGGTTAGGTCTAGGATTTGCCCTCAGCAGGCTCATACTTTCGCATATTTCTCATACTTCATGGCTAGATCCTGGGCTGTTTCTGGTTTGTATCACGTAGTAATGTGGTACCACGCTGAAACAGTCAATTAAACCTGGTTTCGATCAATATTTTAGAGGATAACGCAAGTTAGGTCTGGCATAGGTCTGGGATTCTCCCTCATCAGGCTCATACTTTCGCGTTTTTCACATACTTGTTGAACAGATCCTGGGTTTTTTCTGGTTTGTATCACGTAGTAGTGTGGTACCACACTGAAACAGTCCATTAAACCTGGTTTGGATCAATTGTTTAGAGGATAACGCATGTTAGGTCTAGGTTAGCCATGGGATTTTCACTCATCAGGCTCATACTTTCGCATTCTTCTCATACTTGTTGAACTGATCCTGGGTTTTTTCTGGTTTGGATCACGTAGTAATGTGGTACCACACTGAAACAGTCGATTAAACCTGGTTTCGATCAATATCTTAGAGGATAACGCAAGTTAAGTCTGGGATTGGTCTGCGATTTGACCTCATCAGACTCATACTTTCGCACACTTCACATACTCGTTGAACAGTTCCTGGGTTATTTTCTGGTTTGGATCACATAGTAATGTGGTACCACACTGAAACAGTCGATTAAACCAGGTCTTGATAAATATTTTAGAGGATAACGCATGTTAGGTTTGGGTTAGGTCTAGGATTTGCCCTCAGCAGGCTCATACTTTCGCATATTTCTCATACTTCATGGCTAGATCCTGGGCTGTTTCTGGTTTGTATCACGTAGTAATGTGGTACCACGCTGAAACAGTCCATCAAACCTGGTTTCGCTCAATATTTTAGAGGATAACGCATGTTAGGTCAAGGTTAGCCCTGGGATTTTCACTCATCAGACTCACAGTTTCGAGTTTTTCACATAGTTGTTGAACAGATCCTGGGTTTTTTCTGGTTTGTATCACGCAGTAGTGTGGTACCACACTGAAACAGTCCATTAAACCTGGTTTGGATGAATATTTTAGAGGATAACGCATGTAAGGTCTAGGTTAGCCCTGGGATTTTCACTCATCAGACTCATACTTTCGCATTCTTCTCATACTTGATGGCCAGATCCTGGGCTTTTTCTGGTTTGGATCACGTAGTAATGTGGTACCACACTGAAACAGTCGATTAAACCTGGTTTCCATCAATATTTTAGAGGATAACGCAAGTTAAGTCTGGGATTGGTCTGGGATTTGACCTCATCAGACTCATACTTTCGCACACTTCACATACTCGTTGAACAGTTCCTGGGTTATTTTCTGGTTTGTATCACGCAGTATTGTGGTACCACACTGAAACAGTCCATTAAACCTGGTTTGGATGAAAATTTTAGTGGATAACGCATGTAAGGTCTAGGTTAGCCCTGGGACTTTCACTCATCAGACTCATACTTTCGCGTTTTTCACATACTTGTTGAACAGATCCTGGGTTTCTTCTGGTTTGGATCCCGTAGTAGTGTGGTACCACACTGAAACAGTCCATCAAACCTGGTTTCGCTCAATATTTTAGAGGATAACGCATGTTAGGTCAAGGTTAGCCCTGGGATTTTCACTCATCAGACTCACAGTTTCGAGTTTTTCACATAGTTGTTGAACAGATCCTGGGTTTTTTCTGGTTTGTATCACGCAGTAGTGTGGTACCACACTGAAACAGTCCATTAAACCTGGTTTGGATGAATATTTTAGAGGATAACGCATGTAAGGTCTAGGTTAGCCCTGGGATTTTCACTCATCAGACTCATACTTTCGCATTCTTCTCATACTTGATGGCCAGATCCTGGGCTTTTTCTGGATTGCATCACGTAGTAATGAAGTACAACACTGAAACAGTCAATTAAACCTGGTTTCCATCAATATTTTACAGGATAACGCAAGTTAGGTCTGGCATAGGTCTGGGATTCGCCCTCATCAGGCTCATACTTTCACGTTTTTCACATACTTGTTGAACAGATCCTGGGTTTTTTCTGGTTTGTATCACGTAGTAGTGTGGTACCACACTGAAACAGTCCACTAAACCTGGTTTGGATCAATATTTTAGAGGATAACGCATGTTAGGTCTAGGTTAGCCCTGGGATTTTCACTCATCAGACTCATACTTTCGCATTCTTCTCATACTTGTTGAACTGATCCTGGGTTTTTTCTGGTTTGGATCACGTAGTAATGTGGTACCACGCTGAAACAGTCGATTAAACCTGGTTTCGATCAATATTTTAGAGGATAACGCAAGTTAAGTCTGGGATTGGTCTGGGATTTGACCTCATCAGACTCATACTTTCGCACACTTCACATACTCGTTGAACAGATCCTGGGTTACTTTCTGGTTTGGATCACATAGTAATGTGGTACCACACTGAAACAGTCGATTAAACCAGGTTTCGATCAATATTTTAGAGGATAACGCATGTTAGGTCTTGGTTAGGCCTGGGATTTTCACTCGTCAGACTCATACTTTCGCAATCTTCACATACTTGTAGAACGGATCCTGGTTTTTTTCTGGTTTGGATCACGTAGTAATGTGGGGCCACACTGAAACAGTCAATTAAACCTGGTCTTGATAAATATTTTAGAGGATAACGCATGTTAGGTCTGGGTCAGGTCTAGAATTTGCCCTCATCATGCTCATACTTTCGCATCTTTCTCATACATCATGGCTAGATCCTGGGCTATTTCTGGATTGTATCGCGTAGTAATGTGGTACCACGCTGAAACAGTCGATTAAACCTGGTTCCGATCAATATTTTAGAGGATGACGCAAGTTAAGTCTGGGATTGGTCTGGGATTTGACCTCATCAGACTCATACTTTCGCACACTTCACATTCTTGTTGAACAGATCCTGGGTTTTTTCTGGTTTGGATCCCGTAGTAGTGTGGTACCACACTGAAACAGTCCATTAAACCTGGTTTCGCTCAATATTTTAGAGAATAACGCATGTTAGGTCTAGGTCAGGCCTGGGATTTTCACTCATCAGACTCATACTTTCGCATTCTTCACATACTTGTTGAACGGATCCTGGGTTTTTTCTGGTTTGGATCACGTTGTAGTGTGGGACCACACTGAAACAATCAATTAAACCTGGTCTTGATAAATATTTTGGAGGATAGCCCATGTTAGGTTTGGGTTAGGTCTAGGATTTGCCCTCAGCAGGCTCATACTTTCGCATATCTCTCATACTTCATGGCTAGATCCTGGGCTGTTTCTGGATTGTATCACGTAGTAATGTGGTGCCACGCTGAAACAGTCAATTAAACCTGGTTTCGATCAATATTTTAGAGGATAACGCAAGTTAGGTCTGGCATAGGTCTGGGATTCGCCCTCATCAGGCTCATACTTTCGCGTTTTTCACATACTTGTTGAACAGATCCTGGGTTTTTTCTGGTTTGTATCACGCAGTATTGTGGTACCACACTGAAACAGTCCATTAAACCTGGTTTGGATGAATATTTTAGAGGATAACGCATGTAAGGTCTAGGTTAGCCCTGGGATTTTCACTCATCAGACTCATACTTTCGCATTCTTCTCATACTTGTTGAACTGATCCTGGGTTTTTTCTGGTTTGGATCACGTAGTAATGTGGTACCACACTGAAACAGTCGATTAAACCTTGTTTCGATCAATATCTTAGAGGATAACGCAAGTTAAGTCTGGGATTGTTCTGGGATTTGACCTCATCAGACTCATACATTCGCATTCTTCAGATACTTGTTGAACGGATCCTGGGTTTTTTCTGGTTTGGATCACGTAGTAATGTGGTACCACACTGAAACAGTCGATTAAACCTGGTTTTGATCAATATTTTAGAGGATAACGCATAGTTAGGATTGGGATAGGTCTGGGATTTGATCTCATCAGACTCATACTTTCGCACACTTCACATACTCGTTGAACAGATCCTGGGTTATTTTCTGGTTTGGATCACATAGTAATGTGGTACCACACTGAAACAGTCGATTAAACCAGGTTTCGATCAATATTTTTGAGGATAACGCATGTTAGGTCTAGGTTAGGCCTCGGATTTTCACTCATCAGACTCATACTTTCGCATTCTTCACATACTTGTTGAACGGATCCTGGGTTTTTTCTGGTTTGGATCACGTTGTAGTGTGGGACCACACTGAAACAATCAACTAAACCTGGTCTTGATAAATATTTTAGAGGATAACGCATGTTAGGTTTGGGTTAGGTCTCGGATTTGCCCTCAGCTGGCACATACTTTCGCATATCTCTCATACTTCATGGCTAGATCCTGGGCTGTTTCTGGTTTGTATCACGTAGTAATGTGGTACCACGCTGAAACAGTCAATTAAACCTGGTTTCGGTCAATATTTTAGAGGATAACGCAAGTTAGGTCTAGGTTAGCCCTGGGATTTTCACTCATCAGACTCATACTTTCGCATTCTTCTCATACTTGTTGAACTGATCCTGGGTTTCTTCTGGCTTGGATCACGTAGTAATGTGGTACCACACTGAAACAGACGATTAAACCTGGTTTCGATCAATATCTTAGAGGATAACGAAAGTTATGTCTGGGATTGGTCTGGGATTTGACCTCATCAGGCTCATACTTCCGAGTTTTTCACATTCTTGTTGAACAGATCCTGGGTTTTTTCTGGTTTGGATCCCGTAGTAGTGTGGTACCACACTGAAACAGTCCATCAAACCTGGTTTCGCTCAATATTTTAGAGGATAACGCATGTTAGGTCAAGGTTAGGTCTAAGATTTGCCCTCATCAGGCTCACAGTTTCGAGTTTTTCACATACTTGTTGAACAGATCCTGGGTTTTTTTCTGGTTTGTATCACGCAGTAGTGTGGTACCACACTGAAACAGTCCATTAAACCTGGTTTGGATGAATATTTTAGAGGATAACGCATGTAAGGTCTAGGTTAGCCCTGGGACTTTCACTCATCAGACTCATACTTTCGCATTCTTCTCATACTTGATGGCTGGATCCTGGGCTTTTTCTGGATTGCATCACGTAGTAATGAAGTACAACACTGAAACAGTCAATTAAACCTGGTTTCCATCAATATCTTAGAGGACAACGCATGTTAGGTCTGGCATAGGTCTGGGATTCGCCCTCATCAGGCTCATACTTTCGCGTTTTTCACATACTTGTTGAACAGAACCTTGGTTTTTTCTGGTTTGTATCACGTAGTAGTGTGGTACCACACTGAAACAGTCCATTAAACCTGGTTTGGATCAATTGTTTAGAGGATAACGCATGTTAGGTCTAGGTTAGCCCTGGGATTTTCACTCATCAGACTCATACTTTCGCATTCTTCTCATACTTGTTGAACTGATCCTGGGTTTTTTCTGGTTTGGATCACGTAGTAATGTGGTACCACACTGAAACAGTCGATTAAACCTGGTTTCGATCAATATCTTAGAGGATAACGCAAGTTAAGTCTGGGATTGGTCTGTGATTTGACCTCATCAGACTCATACTTTCGCACACTTCACATACTCGTTGAACAGATCCTGGGTTATTTTCTGGTTTGGATCACATAGTAATGTGGTACCACACTGAAACAGTCGATTAAACCAGGTTTCCATCAATATTTTTGAGGATAGCGCATGTTAGGTCTAGGTTAGGCCTGGGAATTTCACTCATCAGCCTCATACTTTCGCATTCTTCACATACTTGTTGAACGGATCCTGGGTTTTTTCTGGTTTGGATCACGTAGTAATGTGGTACCACACTGAAACAGTCGATTAAACCTGGTTTTGATCAATATTTTAGAGGATAACGCATAGTTAGGATTGGGATAGGTCTGGGATTAGATCTCATCAGACTCATACTTTCGCACACTTCACATACTCGTTGAACAGATCCTGGGTTATTTTCTGGTTTGGATCACATAGTAATGTGGTACCACACTGAAACAGTCAATTAAACCTGGATTCGATCAATATTTTAGAGAATAATTCATGTTAGGTCTAGGTTAGGTCTGGGATTTGCTCTCATCAGGCTCGTTCTTTCGCATATTTCTCATACTTGATGGCTAGATCCTGGGCTTTTTCTGGATTGCATCACGTAGTAATGAAGTACAACACTGAAACAGTCCATTAAACCTGGTTTGGATCAATATTTTAGAGGATAACGCATGTTAGGTTTGGGTTAGGTCTAGGATTTGCCCTCAGCAGGCTCATACTTTCGCATATCTCTCATACTTCATGGCTAGATCCTGGGCTGTTTCTGGATTGTATCACGTAGTAATGTGGTACCACGCTGAAACAGTCAATTAAACCTGGTTTCGATCAATATTTTAGAGGATAACGCATGTTAGGTCTAGGTTAGGTATAGAATTTTCACTCATCAGACTCATACTTTCGCATTCTTCTCATACTTGTTGAACAGATCCTGGGTTACTTTCTGGTTTGGTTCAGGTAGTAATGTGGTACCACACTGAAACATTCAATTAAACCTGGTCTTGATAAATATTTTAGAGGATAACGCATGTGAGGTTTGGGTTAGGTCTAGGATTTGCCCTCAGCAGGCTCGTACTTTCGCATATTTCTCATACTTCATGGCTAGATCCTGGGCTGTTACTGGTTTGTATCACGTTGTAATGTGGTACCACGCTGAAACAGTCAATTAAACCTGGTTTCGATCAATATTTTAGAGGATAACGCAAGTTAGGTCTGGCATAGGTCTGGGATGCGCCCTCATCAGGCTCATACTTTCGCGTTTTTCACATACTTGTTGAACAGATCCTGGGTTTTTTCCGGTTTGTATCACGTAGTAGTGTGGTACCACACAGAAACAGTCCATTAAACCTGGTTTCGATCAATTGTTTAGAGGATAACGCATGTTAGGTCTAGGTTAGCCCTGGGATTTTCACTCATCAGACTCATACTTTCGCATTCTTCTCACACTTGTTGAACTGATCCTGGGTTTTCTCTGGTTGGATCACGTAGTAGTGTGGTACCACACTGAAACAGACGGTTAAACCTGGTTTCGATCAATATTTTTGAGGATAACGCATGTTAGGTCTAGGTTAGGCCTGGGATTTTCACTCATCAGCCTCATATTTTCGCATTCTTCACATACTTGTTGAACGGATCCTGGGTTTTTTCCGGTTTGGATCACGTAGTAATGTGGTGCCACACTGAAACAGTCAATTAAACCTGGTTTCGATCAATATTTTAGAGAATAATTCATGTTAGGTCTAGGTTAGGTCTGGGATTTGCTCTCATCAGGCTCGTTCTTTCGCATATTTCTCATACTTGATGGCTAGATCCTGGGCTTTTTCTGGATTGCATCACGTAGTAATGAAGTACAACACTGAAACAGTCAATTATACCTGGTTTCCATCAATATCTTAGAGGACAACGCAGGTTAGGTCTGGGATAGGTCTGGGATTTGCCCTCATCAGGCTCATACTTTCGCGTTTTTCACATACTTGTTGAACAGATCCTGGGTTTTCTCTGGTTGGATCACGTAGTAGTGTGGTACCACACTGAAACAGTCCATTAAACCTGGTTTGGATCAATATTTTAGAGGATAACGCATGTTAGGTCTAGGTTAGGTCTGGAATTTTCACTCATCAGACTCATACTTTCGCATTCTTCTCATACTTGTTGAACAGATCCTGGGTTACTTTCTGGTTTGGTTCAGGTAGTAATGTGGTACCACACTGAAACATTCAATTAAACCTGGTCTTGATAAATATTTTAGAGGATAACGCATGTGAGGTTTGGGTTAGATCTAGGATTTGCCCTCAGCAGGCTCGTACTTTCGCATATTTCTCTTACTTCATGGCTAGATCCTGGGCTGTTACTGGTTTGTATCACGTTGTAATGTGGTACCACGCTGAAACAGTCGATTAAACCTGGTTTCGATCAATATCTTAGAGGATAACGCAAGTTAAGTCTGGGATTGTTCTGGGATTTGACCTCATCAGACTCATACTTTTGCACACTTCACATACTCGTTGAACAGATCCTGGGTTATTTTCTGGTTTGGATCACATAGTAATGTGGTACCACACTGAAACAGTCGATTAAACCAGGTTTCGATCAATATTTTTGAGGATAACGCATGTTAGGTCTAGGTTAGGCCTGGGATTTTCACTCATCAGCCTCATATTTTCGCATTCTTCACATACTTGTTGAACGGATCCTGGGTTTTTTCCGGTTTGGATCACGTAGTAATGTGGTACCACACTGAAACAGTCAATTAAACCTGGTTTCGATCAATATTTTAGAGAATAATTCATGTTAGCTCTAGGTTAGGCCTGGGATTTTCACTCATCAGCCTCATACTTTCGCATTCTTCACATACTTGTTGAACGGATCCTGGGTTTTTTCTGGTTTGGATCACGTAGTAATGTGGTACCACACTGAAACAGTCGATTAAACCTGGTTTTGATCAATATTTTAGAGGATAACGCATAGTTAGGTTTGGGATAGGTCTGGGATTTGATCTCATCAGACTCATACTTTCGCACACTTCACATACTCGCTGAACAGATCCTGGGTTATTTTCTGGTTTGGATCACATAGTAATGTGGTACCACACTGAAACAGTCAATTAAACCTGGTTTCGATCAATATTTTAGAGAATAATTCATGTTAGGTCTAGGTTAGGTCTGGGATTTGCTCTCATCAGGCTCGTTCTTTCGCATATTTCTCATACTTCATGGCTAGATCCTGGGCTTTTTCTGGATTGCATCACGTAGTAATGAAGTACAACACTGAAACAGTCAACTAAACCTGGTTTCCATCAATATCTTAGAGGACAACGCAGGTTAGGTCTGGGATAGGTCTGGGATTTGCCCTCATCAGGCTCATACTTTTTTTTTTTTTTTTTTTTTTTGTCGTGGGGAAAATCTTCGAAAGACTCCCTCCCACCTCCTTGGGGAGAGGTGGGAGGGGTGTGTGGGATTCCCCGCGCCCGTACAACGACAGGCGCGGGACCTACCCACTAAAAACCCCACGGTGACCCTTCGGCACGCTTTGGGAGTATCCCGGGAATCGCTCGAAGCATTCTTCCGGTATCCTCCCCGTGCCCGCGCTTTCGCGCCCATCCCCCGGGGGGACAATCGGTCCCCCCAGTAGACACACTGCCTCATAGCGGCGGGACGGGGCCACTCCATCCCGCCGCTATCCGTCCCGGGGCCGCGTTTAGTGGCGGCTGCGAGCCCCAACTCGCAACCGCCCGCGACCCCGTTTCCACCCCTCGGCGGCCGGGCGTTCATGGCCGCACCAGACCGCCGAGGGTGCCTCCCCTTGCGTCGGACCGGTAGGGGGAGGCACTCCTACCCCCAACCGGTCCGACCCGGCGCCGCCTGGCGGGAGGAGGGACCCCTCAGGACCCCCCTCCCAGCCTAGGTCATCCGCCACGCCGAGGCGGCCGCCCGCGACGCCTCGCGACCGGGCGACGACCTCGGGCCACCGCATGAGCGCGCGCTTCAGCACGCCGCTGAAGCTCGCGCTCCCTCCCCGCGGCCTCCTTCTGCAACATTACGTTCTCGCAGAAGGAGGCCACGGCCCTCCACTTCTCCTCGCTGCCGAGCATGGCGCGCACCACGCCCGGCAGCGAGACATCCCGCCCGACGACGCCGACCAGGACACGGCGCTCCCCCTCCCACGCGGGGCATACCTCCAGGGTATGATCCGCCGTGTCCTGCTCAGCGTCGCAGTGGCAGCAACGCGCCGTCGGCTCCTTCCCTATCCGGCACAGGTATCTTCCGAAGCTGCCATGCCCGGAAAATACCTGTGCCAGCCGGTAGGTGAGGCTGCCATGGCCTCTGTCCAGCCACTCCTTCAGGAGTGGCCGAACAGCCCCGACAGTCCGGTGCCCCGCGGTTGGCAGAGCCAGCCGCTCCTGCCACGCGAGCAACACGGACTGCCGGGCCTGGCGCTTCAAATCGCCCCAAGCAGGTTCCTGCCCGCCCGGGACCGCCCCCACCCCCGCGCGACGGTCGACGCGGTGCCGGTACATCACCGCGTGCGATCGCGCGAGCAGGTCCATGGGCGGCATCCCCGCTAGAACCGTCGCCGCCTCATGTGACATGGTCCAATACCCGCGGACGACCCTGAGCGCCATGCGCCTCTGCACCCGACGCAGCATAGTCATGCTGCGCCGGGAGGCAGCCAGGTCGTCCGCCCAGACGGGGGCCCCGTATAGGGCCACCGACTGGACCATTGCCACATAGAGGCGACGAACTCGGCCCGCCGGGCCCCCCAGGTTGGGCAGGATCCGGCCCAGAGCCGCAACCAATTCTTCTCATACTTGTTGAACAGATCCTGGGTTACTTTCTGGTTTGGATCACATAGTAATGTGGTACCACACTGAAACAGTCGATTAAACCAGGTTTCGATCAATATTTTTGAGGATAACGCATGTTAGGTCTAGGTTAGGCCTGGGATTTTCACTCATCAGACTCATACTTTCGCATTCTTCACATACTTGTTGAACGGATCCTGGGTTTTTTCTGGTTTGGATCACGTAGTAATGTGGGGCCACACTGAAACAGTCAATTAAACCTGGTCTTGATAAATATTTTAGAGGATAACGCATGTTAGGTCTGGGTCAGGTCTAGAATTTGCCCTCATCATGCTCATACTTTCGCATCTTTCTCATACATCATGGCTAGATCCTGGGCTATATCTGGATTGTATCACGTAGTAATGTGGTACCACGCTGAAACTGTCGATTAAACCTGGTTCCGATCAATATTTTAGAGGATAACGCAAGTTATGTCTGGGATTGGTCTGGGATTTGACCTCATCAGACTCATACTTTCGCACACTTCACATTCTTGTTGAACAGATCCTGGGTTTTTTCTGGTTTGGATGCCGTAGTAGTGTGGTACCACACTGAAACAGTCCATTAAACCTGGTTTCGCTCTATATTTTAGAGAATAACGCATGTTAGGTCCAGGTCAGGCCTGGGATTTTCACTCATCAGACTCATACTTTCGCATTCTTCACATACTTGTTGAACGGATCCTGGGTTTTTTCTGGTTTGGATCACGTAGTAATGTGGGTCCACACTGAAACAATCAATTAAACCTGGTCTTGATAAATATTCTAGAGGATAACGCATGTTAGGTCTGGGATAGATATGGGATTTGCCCTCATCAGACTCATACTTTCGCACACTTCACATACTCGTTGAACAGATCCTGGGTTATTTTCTGGTTTGGATCACATAGTAATGTGGTACCACACTGAAACAGTCGATTAAACCAGGTTTCGATCAATATTTTTGAGGATAACGCATGTTAGGTCTAGGTTAGGCCAGGGATTTTCACTCATCAGACTCATACTTTCGCATTCTTCACATACTTGTTGAACGGATCCTGGGTTTTTTCTGGTTTGGATCACGTTGTAGTGTGGGACCACACTGAAACAATCAATTAAACCTGGTCTTGATAAATATTTTAGAGGATTACGCATGTTAGGTTTGGGTTAGGTCTAGGATTTGCCCTCAGCTGGCACATACTTTCGCATATCTCTCATACTTCATGGCTAGATCCTGGGCTGTTTCTGGATTGTATCACGTAGTAATGTGGTACCACGCTGAAACAGTCAATTAAACCTGGTTTCGATCAATATTTTAGAGGATAACGCAAGTTAGGTCTAGGTTAGCCCTGGGATTTTCACTCATCAGACTCATACTTTCGCATTCTTCTCATACTTGTTGAACTGATCCTGGCTTTCTTCTGGCTTGGATCACGTAGTAATGTGGTACCACACTGAAACAGACGATTAAACCTGGTTTCGATCAATATCTTAGAGGATAACGCAAGTTAGGTCTGGCATAGGTCTGGGATTCGCCCTCATCAGGCTCATACTTTCGCGTTTTTCACATACTTGTTGAACAGATCCTGGGTTTTTTCTGGTTTGTATCACGTAATATTGTGGTACCACACTGAAACAGTCCATTAAACCTGGTTTGGCTCAATTGTTTAGAGGATAACGCATGTAAGGTCTAGGTTAGCCCTGGGACTTTCACTCATCAGACTCATACTTTCGCATTCTTCTCATACTTGATGGCTAGATCCTGGGCTTTTCCTGGATTGCATCACGTAGTAATGAAGTACAACACTGAAACAGTCAATTAAACCTGGTTTCCATCAATATCTTAGAGGACAACGCAAGTTAGGTCTGGGATTGGTCTGGGATTTGCCCTCATCAGGCTCATACTTTCGCGTTTTTCACATACTTGTTGAACAGATCCTGGGTTTTTTCTTGTTTGGATCACGTAGTAGTGTGGTACCACACTGAAACAGTCCATTAAACCTGGTTTGGATCAATATTTTAGAGGATAACGCATGTTAGGTCTAGGTTAGGTCTAGGATTTTCGCTCATGAGACTCATACTTTCGCATTCTTCACATACTTGTTGAACGGATCCTGGGTTTTTTCTGGTTTGGTTCAGGTAGTAATGTGGTACCACACTGAAACATTCAATTAAACCTGGTCTTGATAAATATTTTAGAGGATAGCGCATGTTAGGTTTGGGTTAGGTCTAGGATTTGCCCTCAGCAGGCTCATACTATCGCATATTTGTCATACTTCATGGCTAGATCATGGGCTGTTTCTGGTTGGTATCACATAGTAATGTGGTACCACACTGAAACAGTCAATTAAACCTGGTTTCGATCAATATTTTAGAGAATAATTCATGTTAGGTCTAGGTTTGGTCTGGGATTTGCTCTCATCAGGCTCGTTCTTTCGCATATTTCTCATACTTGATGGCTAGATCCTGGGCTTTTTCTGGATTGCATCACGTAGTAATGAAGTACAACACTGAAACAGTCAATTAAACCTGGTTTCCATCAATATCTTAGGGGACAACGCAAGTTAGGTCTGGGATAGGTCTGGGATTTGCCCTCATCAGGCTCATACTTTCGCGTTTTTCACATACTTGTTGAACAGATCCTGGGTTTTCTCTGGTTTGGATCACGTAGTAGTGTGGTACCACACTGAAACAGTCCATTAAACCTGGTTTGGATCAATATTTTAGAGGATAACGCATGTTAGGTCAAGGTTAGGTCTGGAATTTTCACTCATCAGCCTCATACTTTCGCATTCTTCACATACTTGTTGAACGGATCCTGGGTTTTTTCTGGTTTGGATCACGTAGTAATGTGGTGCCACACTGAAACAGTCGATTAAACCTGGTTTTGATCAATATTTTAGTGGATAACGCATAGTTAGGTTTGGGATAGGTCTGGGATTTGACCTCATCAGACTCATACTTTCGCACACTTCACATACTCGTTGAACAGATCCTGGGTTATTTTCTGGTTTGGATCACATAGTAATGTGGTACCACACTGAAACAGTCGATTAAACCTGGTTTCGATCAATATTTTAGACAACAATTCATGTTAGGTCTAGGTTAGGTCTGGGATTTGCTCTCATCAGGCTCGTTCTTTCGCATATTTCTCATACTTGATGGCTAGATCCTGGGCTGTTTCTGGATTGTATCACGTAGTAATGTGGTACCACGCTGAAACAGTCAATTAAACCTGGTTTCGATGAATATTTTAGAGGATAACGCAAGTTAGGTCTGGCATAGGTCTGGGATTCGCCCTCATCAGGCTCATACTTTCGCGTTTTTCACATACTTGTTGAACAGATCCTGGGTTTTCTCTGGTTTGGATCACGTAGTAGTGTGGTACCACACTGAAACAGTCCATTAAACCTGGTTTGGATGAATATTTTAGAGGATAACGCATGTAAGGTCTAGGTTAGCCCTGGGACTTTCACTCATCAGACTCATACTTTCGCATTCTTCTCATACTTGATGGCTAGATCCTGGGCTTTTCCTGGATTGCATCACGTAGTAATGAAGTACAACACTGAAACAGTCAATTAAACCTGGTTTCCATCAATATTTTAGAGGACAACGCAAGTTAGGTCTGGGATTGGTCTGGGATTTGCCCTCATCAGGCTCATACTTTCGCGTTTTTCACATACTTGTTGAACAGCTCCTGGGTTTTTTCTTGTTTGGATCACGTAGTAGTGTGGTACCACACTGAAACAGTCCATTAAACCTGGTTTGGATCAATATTTTAGAGGATAGCGCATGTTAGGTTTGGGTTAGGTCTAGGATTTGCCCTCAGCAGGCTCATACTTTCGCATATTTGTCATACTTCATGGCTAGATCATGGGCTGTTTCTGGTTGGTATCACATAGTAATGTGGTACCACACTGAAACAGTCAATTAAACCTGGTTTCGATCAATATTTTAGAGAATAATTCATGTTAGGTCTAGGTTTGGTCTGGGATTTGCTCTCATCAGGCTCGTTCTTTCGCATATTTCTCATACTTGATGGCTAGATCCTGGGCTTTTTCTGGATTGCATCACGTAGTAATGAAGTACAACACTGAAACAGTCAATTAAACCTGGTTTCCATCAATATCTTAGGGGACAACGCAAGTTAGGTCTGGGATAGGTCTGGGATTTGCCCTCATCAGCCTCATACTTTCGCATTCTTCACATACTTGTTGAACAGATCCTGGGTTACTTTCTGGTTTGGATCACATAGTAATGTGGTACCACACTGAAACAGTCGATTAAACCAGGTTTCGATCAATATTATTGAGGATAACGCATGTTAGGTCTAGGTTAGGCCTGGGATTTTCACTCATCAGCCTCATACTTTCGCATTCTTCACATACATCATGGCTAGATCCAGGGCTATTTCTGGATTGGATCACGTAGTAAAGTGGTACCACACTGAAACATTCAATGAAACCTGGTCTGGATAAAAATTTTAGAGGATAACGCATGTTAGGTCAAGGTTAGGTCTAAGATTTGCCCTCATCAGGCTCACAGTTTCGAGTTTTTCACATACTTGTTGAACAGATCCTGGGTTTTTTCTGGTTTGCATCACGCTGTAGTGTGGTACCACACTGAAACAGTCCATTAAACCTGGTTTGGATGAATATTTTAGAGGATAACGCATGTAAGGTCTAGGTTAGCCCTGGGACTTTCACTCATCAGACTCATACTTTCGCATTCTTCTCATACTTGATGGCTAGATCCCGGGCTTTTTCTGGATTGCATCACGTAGTAATGAAGTACAACACTGAAACAGTCAATTAAACCTGGTTTCCATCAATATCTTAGAGGACAACGCAATTTAGGTCTGGGATAGGTCTGGGATTTGCCCTCATCAGGCTCATACTTTCGCGTTTTTCACATACTTGTTGAACAGATCCTGGCTTTTCTCTGGTTTGGATCACGTAGTAGTGTGGTACCACACTGAAACAGTCCATTAAACCTGGTTTGGATCAATATTTTAGAGGATAACGCATGTTAGGTCTAGGTTAGGTCTGGAATTTTCACTCTTCAGATTCATACTTTCGCATTCTTCACATACTTGTTGAACGGATCCTGGGTTTTTTCTGGTTTGGATCACGTAGTAATGTGGTACCACACTGAAACAGTCGATTAAACCTGGTTTTGATCAATATTTAAGAAGATAACGCATAGTTAGGTTTGGGATTGGTCTGGGATTTGACCTCATCAGACTCATACTTTCGCACACTTCACATACTCGTTGAACAGATCCTGGGTTATTTTCTGGTTTGGATCACATAGTAATGTGGTACCACACTGAAGCAGTCGATTAAACCTGGTTTCGATCAATATATTAGAGAATAATTCATGTTAGGTCTAGGTTAGGTCTGGGATTTGCTCTCATCAGGCTCATTCTTTCGCATATTTCTCATACTTGATGGCTAGTTCCTGGGCTGTTCCTGGATTGTATGACGTAGTAATGTGGTACCACGCTGAAACAGCGAATTAAACCTGGTTTCGATCAATATTTTAGAGGATAACGCAAGTTAGGTCTAGGTTAGGCCTGGGATTTGCCATCATCAGGGTCATACTTTCGCATATTTCTCATACTTCATGGCTAGATCCTGGACTGTTTCTGGATTGTATCACGTAGTAATGTGGTACCACGCTGAAACAGTCAATTAAACCTGGTTTCGATCTATATTTTAGAGGATAACGCAAGTTAGGTCTGGCATAGGTCTGGGATTCGCCCTCATCAGGCTCATACTTTCGCGTTTTTCACATACTTGTTGAACAGATCCTGGGTTTTTTCTGGTTTGTATCACGTAGTAGTGTGGTACCACACTGAAACAGTCCATTAAACCTGGTCTGGATCAATATATTAGAGGATAACGCTTGTTAGGTCTAGGTTAGCCCTGGGATTTTCACTCATCAGACTCATACTTTCGCATTCTTCTCATACTTGTTGAACTGATCCTGGGTTTTTTCTGGTTTGGATCACGTAGTAATGTGGTACCACACTGAAACAGTCGATTAAACCTGGTTTCGATCAATATTTTAGAGGATAACGCATGTTAGGTCTAGGTTAGGCCTGGGATTTTCACTCATCAGACTCATACTTTCGCATTCTTCACATACTTGTAGAACGGATCCTGGGTTTTTTCTGGTTTGGATCACGTAGTAATGTGGGACCACACTGAAACAGTCAATTAAACCTGGTCTTGATAAATATTTTAGAGGATAACGCATGTTAGGTCTGGGTCAGGTCTAGAATTTGCTCTCATCATGCTCATACTTTCGCATCTTTCTCATACATCATGGCTAGATCCTGGGCTATTTCTGGATTGTATCACGTAGTAATGTGGTACCACGTTGAAACAGTCGATTAAACCTGGTTCCGATCAATATTTTGGAGGATAACGCAAGTTAAGTCTGGGATTGGTCGGGGATTTGACCTCATCAGACTGATACTTTCGCACACTTCACATACCTGTTGAACAGATCCTGAGTTTTTTCTGGTTTGGATCCCGTAGTAGTGTGGTACCACACTGAAACAGTCCATTAAACCTGGTTTCGCTCAATATTTTAGAGGATAACGCATGTTAGGTCTAGGTCAGGCCTGGGATTTTCACTCATCAGACTCATACTTTCGCATTCTTCACATACTTGTTGAACGGATCCTGCGTTTTTTCTGGTTTGGATCACGTAGTAATGTGGTACCACACTGAAACAGTCGATTAAACCAGGTTTCGATCAATATTTTTGAGGATAACGCATGTTAGGTCTAGGTAAGGCCTGGGATTTTCTCAGACTCATAGTTTCGCATTCTTCAAATACTTGTTGAACGGATCCTGGGTTTTTTCTGGTTTGGATCACGTTGTAGTGTGGGACCACACTGAAACAAGCAATTAAACCTGGTCTTGATAAATATTTTAGAGGATAACGCATGTTAGGTTTGGGTTAGGTCTAGGATTTGCCCTCAGCAGGCTCATGCTTTCGCATATCTCTCATACTTCATGGCTAGATCCTGGGCTGTTTCTGGATTGTATCACGTAGTAATGTGGTACCACGCTGAAACAGTCAATTAAACCTGGTTTCGATCAATATTTCAGAGGATAACGCATGTTAGGTCTAGGTTAGGTCTGGGATTTTCACTCATCAGACTCATACTTTCGCATTCATCTCATACTTGATGGCTAGATCCTGGGCTTTTTCTGGATTGCATCACGTAGTAATGAAGTACAACACTGAAACAGTCAATTAAACCTGGTTTCCATCAATATCTTAGAGGACAACGCAAGTTAGGTCTGGGATTGGTCTGGGATTTGCCCTCATCAGGCTCATTCTTTCGCATATTTCTCATACTTGATGGCTAGATCCTGGGCTGTTTCTGGATTGTATGACGTAGTAATGTGGTACCACGCTGAAACAGCGAATTTAACCTGGTTTCGATCAATATTTTAGAGGATAACGCAAGTTAGGTCTAGGTTAGGCCTGGGATTTGCCCTCATCAGGGTCATACTTTCGCAGTTTTAACATACATGTTGACCTGATCGAGGGTTTTTTCTGCTTTGGATCACGTAGTAAAGTGGTACCACACTGAAACATTCAATTAAACCTGGTCTTGATAAATATTTTAGAGGATAACGCATGTTAGGTTTGGGTTAGGTCACGGATTTTCACTCATCAGACTCATACTTTCGCATTCTTCTCATACTTGTTGAACTTATCCTGGGTTTTTTCTGGTTTGGATCACGTAGTAATGTGGTACCACACTGAAACAGTCGATTAAACCTGGTTTCGATCAATATTTTAGAGGGTAACGCAAGTTAAGTCTGGGATTGGTCTGGGATTTGACCTCATCAGACTCATACTTTCGCACACTTCACATACTCGTTGACGAGATCCTGGGTTTTTTTCTAGTTTGGATCACGCAGTTATGTGGTACCACACTGAAACAGTCGATTAAACCTGGTTTCGATCAATATTTTTGGGGATAACGCATGTTAGGTCTGGGATAGGTCTGGGATTAGCCCTCATCAGACTCATACTTTCGCTTTCTTCATACTTGTTGAACGGATCCTGGGCTTTTTCTGGATTGCATCACGTAGTAATGTAGTACCACACTGTAACAGTCAATGAAACCTGGTTTCCATCAATATTTTAGAGGACAACGCCAGTTAGGTCTAGGTAAGGCCTGACATTTCCACTGATCAGACTCATACATTCGCATTCTTCACATACTTGTTGAACGGATCCTGGGCTTTTTCTGGTTTGGATCACGTAGTAATGTGGTACCACACTGAAACATTCAATTAAACCTGGTCTTGATAAATATTTTAGAGGATAACGCACGTTAGGTCTGGGTTACGTCTAGGATTTGCCCTCATCAGGCTCATACTTTCGCATATTTCTCATACTTCATGGCTAGATCCTGGGCTGTTTCTGCATTGTATCACGTAGTAATGTGGTACCACAGTGAAACAGTCAATCAAACCTGGTTTCGATCAATATTTTAGAGGATAACGCAAGTTAGGTCTGGGATAGGTCTAGGATTTGCCCTCATCAGACTCTTACTATCGCATATTTCTCATACTTCATGGCTAGATCCTGGGCTATTTGTGGATTGGATCACGTAGTAAAGTGGTACCACACTGAAACATTCAATGAAACCTGTTCTGGATAAATATTTTAGAGGATAACGCATCTTAGGTCTGGGTTAGGTCTAAGATTTGCCCTCATCAGGCTCACAGTTTCGCGTTTTTCACATACTTGTTAAAATGATCCTGGGTTTTTTCTGGTTTGGATCACGTAGTAATGTGGTACCACACTAAAACAGTCAATTAAACCTGGTTTCGATCAATATTTTAGAGGATCACGCATGTTAGGTCTGGGATAGGTCTGGGATTAGCCCTCATCAGACTCATACTTTCGCACACTTCACATACTCGTTGACAAGATCCTGGGTTTTTTTCTGGCTTGGATCACGTAGTAATGTGGTTCCACACTGAAACAGTCGATTAAACTTGGCTTCGATCAATATTTTAGAGGATAACGCAAGTTAGGTCTGGGATAGGTCTGGGATTTGCCCTCATCAGGCTCATACTTTCGCGTTTTTCACGTACTTGTCGAACAGATCCTGGGTTTTTTGTGGTTTGGATCACGTAGTAATGTGGTACCACACTGAAACATTCAATTAACCCTGCACTTGATAAATATTTTAGAGGATAACGCATGTTAGGTCTGGGATAGGTCTGGGATTAGCCCTCATCAGACTCATACTTTCGCACACTTCACATACTCGTTGACAAGATCCTGGGTTTTTTTCTGGCTTGGATCACGTAGTAATGTGGTTCCACACTGAAACAGTCGACTAAACTTGGCTTCGATCAATATTTTAGAGGATAACGCAAGTTAGGTCTGGGATAGGTCTGGGATTTGCCCTCATCAGGCTCATACTTTCGCGTTTTTCACGTACGTGTCGAACAGATCCTGGGTTTTTTGTGGTTTGGATCACGTAGTAATGTGGTACCATACTGCAACATTCAATTAAACCTGCACTTGATAAATATTTTAGAGGATAACGCATGTTAGGTCTGGGATAGGTCTGGGATTAGCCCTCATCAGACTCATACTTTCGCTTTCTTCACATACTTGTTGAACGGATCCTGCGCTTTTTCTGGATTGCATCACGTAGTAATGTAGTACCACACTGAAACAGTCGATTAAACCTGGTTTCGATCAATATTTTTGAGGATAATGCATGTTAGGTCTGGGATAGGTCTGGGATTAGCCCTCATCAGACTCATACTTTCGCATATTTCTCATACTTCATGGCTAGATCCTGGGCTGTTTCTGCATTGTATCACGTAGTAATGTGGTACCACGCTGAAACAGTCAATTAAACCTGGTTTCGATCAATATTTTAGAGGATAACGCAAGTTAGGTCTGGGATAGGTCTAGGAATTGCCCTCATCAGGCTCTTACTATCGCATATTTCTCATACTTCATGGCTAGATCCTGGGCTATTTCTGGATTGGATCACGTAGTAAAGTGGTACCACACTGAAACATTCAATGAAACCTGTTCTGGATAAATATTTCAGCGGATAACGCATCTTAGGTCTGGGTTAGGTCTAAGATTTGCCCTCATCAGGCTCACAGTTTCGCGTTTTTCACATACTTGTTAAACAGATCCTGTGTTTTTTCTGGTTTGGATCACGTAGTAATGTGGTACCACACTAAAACGGTCAATTAAACCTGGTTTCGACCAATATTTTAGAGAATAATTCATGTTAGGTCTAGGCTAGGTCTGGGATTTGCTCTCATCAGGCTCATACTTTCGCACACTTCACATACTTGTTGAACGGATCCTGGGTTTTTTCTGGTTTGGATCACGTAGTAGTGTGGTACCACACTGAAACAGTCCATTAAACCTGGTTTCGCTCAATATTTTAGAGGATAACGCATGTTAGGTCTAGGTCAGTCCTGGGATTTTCACTCATCAGACTCATACTTTCGCATTCTTCTTATATTTGCTAAACTGATCCTGGGTTTTTTCTGGTTTGGATCACGTAGTAATGTGGCACCACACTGAAACAGTCGATTAAACCACGTTTCGATCAATATTTTTGAGGATAACGCATGTTAGGTCTAAGTTAGGCCTGGGATTTTCACTCATCAGACTCATGCTTTCGCATTCTTCACATACTTGTTGAACGGATCCTGGGTTTTTTCTGGTTTGGATCACGTAGTAATGTGGGCCCACACAGAATCAGTCAATTAAACCTGGTCTTGATAAATATTTTAGAGGATAACGCATGTTAGGTCTGGGTTAGGTCTAGAATTTGCCCTCATCATGCTCATACTTTCGCACACTTCACATACTCGTTGACAAGATCCTGGGTTTTTTTCTGGCTTGGATCACGTAGTAATGTGGTACCACACTGAAACCGTCGATTAAACCTAGTTTCGATCAATATTTTAGAGGATAACGCAAGTTAAGTCTGGGATTGGTCTGGGATTTGACCTCATCAGACTCATACTTTCGCACACTTCACATACTCGTTGAACAGATCCTGGGTTACTTTCTGGTTTGGAGCACATAGTAATGTGGTACCACACCGAAACAGTCGATTAAACCAGGTTTCGATCAATATTTTTGAGGATAACGCATGTTAGGTCTAGGTTAGGCCTGGGATTTTCACTCATCAGACTCATACTTTCGCAATCTTCACATACTTGTAGAACGGATCCTGGGTTTTTTCTGGTTAGGATCACGTAGTAATGTGGGACCACACTGAAACAGCCAATTGAACCTGGTCTTGATAAATATTTTAGAGGATAACGCATGTTAGGTCTGGGTTAGGTTTAGAATTTGCCCTCATCATGCTCATACTTTCGCACACTTCACATACTCGTTGACAAGATCCTGGGTTTTTTTCTGGCTTGGATCACGTAGTAATGTGGTTCCACACTGAAACAGTCGATTAGACTTGGCTTCGATCAATATTTTAGAGGATAACGCAAGTTAGGTCTGGGATAGGTCTGGGATTTGCCCTCATCAGGCTCATACTTTCGCGTTTTTCACGTACTTGTTGAACGGATCCTGGGTTTTTTCTGGTTTGGGTCGCGTACTAATGTGGGACCACACTGAAACAGTCAATTAAACCTGGTTTCGACCAATATTTTAGAGAATAATTCATGTTAGGTCTAGGTTAGGTCTGGGATTTGCTCTCATCAGGCTCATACTTTCGCACACTTCACATACTTGTTGAACGGATCCTGGGTTTTTTCTGGTTTGGATCACGTAGTAGTGTGGTACCACACTGAAACACTCCATTAAACCTGGTTCGCTCAATATTTTAGAGCAAACGCATGTTAGGTCTAGGTCAGTCCTGGGATTTTCTCTCATCAGGCTCATACTTGCGCATATTTCTCATACTTCATGGCTAGATCCTGGGCTGTTTCTGGTTTGTATCACGTAGTAATGTGGTACCACGCTGAAACAGTCAATTAAACCTGGTTTCGATCAATATTTTAGAGGACAACGCAAGTTAGGTCTGGCATAGGTCTGGGATTCGCCCTCATCAGGCTCATACTTTCGCGCTTTTCACATACTTGTTGAACAGATCGTGGGTTTTTTCTGGTTTGTATCACGTAGTAGTGTGGTACCACACTGAAACAGTCCATTAAACCTGGTTTGGATCAATTGTTTAGAGGATAACGCATGTTAGGTCTGGGATAGGTATGGGATTTGCCCTCATCAGACTCATACTTTCGCACACTTCACATACTCGTTGAACAGATCCTGGGTTATTTTCTGGTTTGGATCACATAGTAATGTGGTACCACACTGAAACAGTCGATTAAACCAGGTTTCGAACAATATTTTTGAGGATAACGCATGTTAGGTCTAGGTTAGGCCTGGGATTTTCACTCATCAGACTCATACTTTCGCATTCTTCACATACTTGTTGAACGGATGCTGGGTTTTTTCTGGTTTGGATCACGTTGTAATGTGGGACCACACTGAAACAATCAATTAAACCTGGTCTTGATAAATATTTTAGAGGATAACGCATGTTAGGCTTGGGTTAGGTCTAGGATTTGCCCTCAACAGGCTCATACTTTCGCATATCTCTCATACTTCATGGCTAGATCCTGGGCTATTTCTGGATTGTATCACGTAGTAATGTGGTACCACGCTGATACAGTCAATTAAACCTGGTTTCGATCAATATTTTAGAGGATAACGCAAGTTAGGTCTGGCATAGGTCTGGGATTCGCCCTCATCAGGCTCATTCTTTCGCGTTTTTCACATACTTGTAGAACAGATCCTGGGTTTGTTCTGGTTTGTATCACGTAGTAGTGTGGTACCACACTCAAAACAGTCCATTAAACCTGGTTTGGATGAATATTTTAGAGGATAACGCATGTAAGGTCTAGGTTAGCCCTGGGTTTTCCACTCATCAGACTCATACTTTCGCATTCTTCTCATACTTGTTGAACTGATCCTGGGTTTTTCCTGGTATGGATCACGTAGTAATGTGGTACCACACTGAAACAGACGATTAAACCTGGTTTCGATCAATATCTTAGAGGATAACGCAAGTTAAGTCTGGGAATGGTCTGGGATTTGACCTCATCAGACTCATACTTTCGCACACTTCACATACTCGTTGAACAGATCCTGGGTTATTTTCTGGTTTGGATCACATAGTAATGTCGTACCACACTGAAACAGTCGATTAAACCAGGTTTCGATCAATATTTTAAAGGATAACGCATGTTAGGTCTAGGTTAAGCCTGGGATTTTCACTCATCAGACTCATACTTTCGCATTCTTCACATACTTGTTGTACGGATCCTGGGTTTTTTCTGGTTTGGATCACGTAGTAATGTGGGACCACACTGAAACAGTCAATTAAACCTGGTTTCGATCAATATTGTAGAGAATAATTCATGTTAGGTCTAGGTTAGGTCTGGGATTTGCTCTCGTCAGGCTCATTCTTTCGCATATTTCTCATACATGTTGAACAGATCCTGGGTTTTTCTGGTTTGGATCACGTAGTAATGTGGGACCACACTGAAACAATCAATTAAACCTGGTTTCCATCAATATTTTAGATGACAACGCAAGTTAGGTCTGGGATAGGTCTGGGATTTGCCCTCATCAGGCTCATACTTTCGCGTTTTTCACATACTTGTTGAACAGATCCTGGGTTTTTTCTGGTTTGGATCCCGTAGTAGTGTGATACCACAATAAAACAGTCAATTAAACCTGGTTTCGATCAATATTTTAGAGGATATCGCAAGTTAGGTCTGGGATAGTTCTGGGATTTGCCCTCATCAGACTCACACTTTCGCACACTTGCAATACTCGTTGAACAGATCCTGGGTTTTTTTCTGGTTTGGATCACGTAGTAATGTGGTACCACACTGAAACAATCAAATAAACCTGGTCTTGATAAATATTTTAGAGGATAACGCATGTTAGGTCTGCGTTAGTTCTAGGATTTGCCCTCGTCAGGCTCATACTTTCGCATATTTCTCATACTTCATGGCTAGATCCTGGGCTATTTCTGGATTGGATCACGTAGTAATGAGGTACCACACTGAAACAGTCGCTTAAACCAGGTTTCGATCAATATTTTTGAGGATAACGCAAGTTAGGTCTGGGATAGGTCTGGGATTTGCCCTCGTCAGGCCCATTCTTTCGCGTTTTTCACATACTTGTTTAACAGATCCTGGGTTTTTCCGGTTTGGGTCACGTAGTAGTGTGGTACCACACTGAAACAGTCGATTAAACCTGGTTTGGATCAATATTTTTGAGGATAACGCATGTTAGGTCTAGGTTACGCCGGGGATTTTCACTCATCAGACTCATACTTTCGTATTCTTCACATACTTGTTGAACGGATCCTGGGTTTTTTCTGGTTTGGATTACGTAGTAATGAGGGACCACACTGAAACAATCAAATAAACCTGGTCTTGATAAATATTTTAGAGGATAACGCATGTTAGGTCTGCGTTGGGTCTAGGATTTGCCCTCGTCAGGATCATACTTTCGCATATTTCTCATACTTCATGGCTAGATCCTCGGCTATTTCTGGATTGGATCACGTAGTAATGTGGTACCACACTGAAACAGTCGATTAAACCTGGTTTGGATCAATATTTTAGAGGATAACGCATGTTAGGTCTGGGATAGGTCTGGCATTTGCCCTCATCAGACTCATACTTTCGCACACTTCACATACTCGTTGAACAGATCCTGGGTTATTTTCTGGTTTGGATCACATAGTAATGTGGTACCACACTGAAACAGTCGATTAAACCAGGTTTCGATCTATATTTTTGAGGATAACGCATGTTAGGTCTAGGTTAGGCCTGGGATTTTCACTCATCAGACTCATGCTTTCGTATTCTTCACATACTTGTTGAACGGATCCTGGGTTTTTTCTGGTTTGGGTCGCGTAGTAATGTGGGACCACACTGAAACACTCCATTAAACCTGGTTCGCTCAATATTTTAGAGCAAACGCATGTTAGGTCTAGGTCAGTCCTGGGATTTTCTCTCATCAGGCTCATACTTGCGCATATTTCTCATACTTCATGGCTAGATCCTGGGCTGTTTCTGGTTTGTATCACGTAGTAATGTGGTACCACGCTGAAACAGTCAATTAAACCTGGTTTCGATCAATATTTTAGAGGACAACGCAAGTTAGGTCTGGCATAGGTCTGGGATTCGCCCTCATCAGGCTCATACTTTCGCGTTTTTCACATACTTGTTGAACAGATCGTGGGTTTTTTCTGGTTTGTATCACGTAGTAGTGTGGTACCACACTGAAACAGTCCATTAAACCTGGTTTGGATCAATTGTTTAGAGGATAACGCATGTTAGGTCTGGGATAGGTATGGGATTTGCCCTCATCAGACTCATACTTTCGCACACTTCACATACTCGTTGAACAGATCCTGGGTTATTTTCTGGTTTGGATCACATAGTAATGTGGTACCACACTGAAACAGTCGATTAAACCAGGTTTCGAACAATATTTTTGAGGATAACGCATGTTAGGTCTAGGTTAGGCCTGGGATTTTCACTCATCAGACTCATACTTTCGCATTCTTCACATACTTGTTGAACGGATGCTGGGTTTTTTCTGGTTTGGATCACGTTGTAATGTGGGACCACACTGAAACAATCAATTAAACCTGGTCTTGATAAATATTTTAGAGGATAACGCATGTTAGGCTTGGGTTAGGTCTAGGATTTGCCCTCAGCAGGCTCATACTTTCGCATATCTCTCATACTTCATGGCTAGATCCTGGGCTATTTCTGGATTGTATCACGTAGTAATGTGGTACCACGCTGATACAGTCAATTAAACCTGGTTTCGATCAATATTTTAGAGGATAACGCAAGTTAGGTCTGGCATAGGTCTGGGATTCGCCCTCATCAGGCTCATTCTTTCGCGTTTTTCACATACTTGTAGAACAGATCCTGGGTTTTTTCTGGTTTGTATCACGTAGTAGTGTGGTACCACACTCAAAACAGTCCATTAAACCTGGTTTGGATGAATATTTTAGAGGATAACGCATGTAAGGTCTAGGTTAGCCCTGGGATTTCCACTCATCAGACTCATACTTTCGCATTCTTCTCATACTTGTTGAACTGATCCTGGGTTTTTCCTGGTTTGGATCACGTAGTAATGTGGTACCACACTGAAACAGACGATTAAACCTGGTTTCGATCAATATCTTAGAGGATAACGCAAGTTAAGTCTGGGAATGGTCTGGGATTTGACCTCATCAGACTCATACTTTCGCACACTTCACATACTCGTTGAACAGATCCTGGGTTATTTTCTGGTTTGGATCACACAGTAATGTCGTACCACACTGAAACAGTCGATTAAACCAGGTTTCGATCAATATTTTAAAGGATAACGCATGTTAGGTCTAGGTTAAGCCTGGGATTTTCACTCATCAGACTCATACTTTCGCATTCTTCACATACTTGTTGTACGGATCCTGGGTTTTTTCTGGTTTGGATCACGTAGTAATGTGGGACCACACTGAAACAGTCAATTAAACCTGGTTTCGATCAATATTGTAGAGAATAATTCATGTTAGGTCTAGGTTAGGTCTGGGATTTGCTCTCGTCAGGCTCATTCTTTCGCATATTTCTCATACATGTTGAACAGATCCTGGGTTTTTTCTGGTTTGGATCACGTAGTAATGTGGGACCACACTGAAACAATCAATTAAACCTGGTTTCCATCAATATTTTAGATGACAACGCAAGTTAGGTCTGGGATAGGTCTGGGATTTGCCCTCATCAGGCTCATACTTTCGCGTTTTTCACATACTTGTTGAACAGATCCTGGGTTTTTTCTGGTTTGGATCCCGTAGTAGTGTGATACCACAATAAAACAGTCAATTAAACCTGGTTTCGATCAATATTTTAGAGGATATCGCAAGTTAGGTCTGGGATAGTTCTGGGATTTGCCCTCATCAGACTCACACTTTCGCACACTTGCAATACTCGTTGAACAGATCCTGGGTTTTTTTCTGGTTTGGATCACGTAGTAATGTGGTACCACACTGAAACAATCAAATAAACCTGGTCTTGATAAATATTTTAGAGGATAACGCATGTTAGGTCTGCGTTAGTTCTAGGATTTGCCCTCGTCAGGCTCATACTTTCGCATATTTCTCATACTTCATGGCTAGATCCTGGGCTATTTCTGGATTGGATCACGTAGTAATGAGGTACCACACTGAAACAGTCGCTTAAACCAGGTTTCGATCAATATTTTTGAGGATAACGCAAGTTAGGTCTGGGATAGGTCTGGGATTTGCCCTCGTCAGGCCCATTCTTTCGCGTTTTTCACATACTTGTTGAACGGATCCTGGGTTTTTTCTGGTTTGGATCACGTAGTAGTGTGGTACCACACTGAAACACTCCATTAAACCTGGTTTCGCTCAATATTTTAGAGGATAACGCATGTTAGGTCTAGGTCAGTCCTGGGATTTTCACTCATCAGACTCATTCTTTCGTATTCTTCACATACTTGTTGAACGGATCCTGGGTTTTTTCTGGTTTGGATTACGTAGTAATGAGGGACCACACTGAAACAATCAAATAAACCTGGTCTTGATAAATATTTTAGAGGATAACGCTTGTTAGGTCTGCGTTGGGTCTAGGATTTGCCCTCGTCAGGATCATACTTTCGCATATTTCTCATACTTCATGGCTAGATCCTCGGCTATTTCTGGATTGGATCACGTAGTAATGTGGTACCACACTGAAACAGTCGATTAAACCTGGTTTGGATCAATATTTTAGAGGATAACGCATGTTAGGTCTGGGATAGGTCTGGCATTTGCCCTCATCAGACTCATACTTTCGCACACTTCACATACTCGTTGAACAGATCCTGGGTTATTTTCTGGTTTGGATCACATAGTAATGTGGTACCACACTGAAACAGTCGATTAAACCAGGTTTCGATCTATATTTTTGAGGATAACGCATGTTAGGTCTAGGTTAGGCCTGGGATTTTCACTCATCAGACTCATTCTTTCGTATTCTTCACATACTTGTTGAACGGATCCTGGGTTTTTTCTGGTTTGGATTACGTAGTAATGAGGGACCACACTGAAACAATCAAATAAACCTGGTCTTGATAAATATTTTGGAGAATAACGCATGTTAGGTCTGCGTTAGGTCTAGGATTTGCCCTCGTCAGGCTCATACTTTCGCATATTTCTCATACTTGGTGGCTAGATCCTGGGCTATTTCTGGATTGGATCACGTAGTAATGTGGTACCACACTGAAACACTCGATTAAACCAGGTTTCGATCAATATTTTTAAGGATAACGCAAGTTAGGTCTGGGATAGGTCTGGGATTTGCCCTCGTCAGGCTCATACTTTCGCGTTTTTCACATACTTGTTGAACGGATCCTGGGTTTTTTCTGGTTTGGATCACGTAGTAGTGTGGTACCACACTGAAACACTCCATTAAACCTGGTTTCGCTCAATATTTTAGAGGATAACGCATGTTAGGTCTAGGTCAGTCCTGGGATTTTCTCTCATCAGGCTCATTCTTTCGCATGTTTCTCATACTTGATGGCTAGATCCTGAGCTTTTTCTGGATTGGATCACGTAGTAATGAAGTACAACACTGAAACAGTCAATTAAACCTGGTTTCCATCAATATTTTAGAGGACAGCGCATGTTAGGTCTAGGTTAGGCCTGGGATTTGCCCTGATCAGGGTCATACTTTCGCAGTTTTAACATACATGTTGACCTGATCGAGGGTTTTTTCTGCTTTGGATCACGCAGTAAAGTGGTACCACACTGAAACAGTCCATTAAACCTGGTTTGGATCAATAATTTAGAGGATAACGCATGTTAGGTCTAGGTTAGGTCTGGGATTTTCGCTCATGAGACTCATACTTTCGCATTCTTCACATACTTGTTGAACGGATCCTGGGTTTTTTCTGGTTTGGTTCATGTAGTAATGTGGTACCACACTGAAACATTCAATTAAACCTGGTCTTGATAACTATTTCAGAGGATAACGCATGTTAGGTTTGGCTTAGGTCTAGGAATTGCCCTCAGCAGGCTCATACCTTCGCATATTTCTCATACTTCATGGCTAGATCCTGGGCTGTTTCTGGTTTGTATCACGTAGTAATGTGGTACCACGCTGAAACAGTCAATTAAACCTGGTTTCGATCAATATTTTAGAGGACAACGCAAGTTAGGTCTGGCATAGGTCTGGGATTCGCCCTCATCAGGCCCATACTTTCGCGTTTTTCACATACTTGTTGAACAGATCGTGGGTTTTTTCTGGTTTGTATCACGTAGTAGTGTGGTACCACACTGAAACAGTCCATTAAACCTGGTTTGGATCAATTGTTTTGAGGATAACGCATGTTAGGTCTGGGATAGGTATGGGATTTGCCGTCATCAGACTCAAACTTTCGCACACTTCACATACTCGTTGAACAGATCCTGGGTTATTTTCTGGTTTGGATCACATAGTAATGTGGTACCACACTGAAACAGTCGATTAAACCAGGTTTCGAACAATATTTTTGAGGATAACGCATGTTAGGTCTAGGTTAGGCCTGGGATTTTCACTCATCAGACTCATGCTTTCGCATTCTTCACATACTTGTTGAACGGATGCTGGGTTTTTTCTGGTTTGGATCACGTTGTAATGTGGGACCACACTGAAACAATCAATTAAACCTGGTCTTGATAAATATTTTAGAGGATAACGCATGTTAGGTTTGGGTTAGGTCTAGGATTTGCCCTCAGCAGGCTCATACTTTCGCATATCTCTCATACTTCATGGCTAGATCCTGGGCTATTTCTGGATTGTATCACGTAGTAATGTGGTACCACACTGAAACAGACGATTAAACCTGGTTTCGATCAATATCTTAGAGGATAACGCAAGTTAAGTCTGGGAATGGTCTGGGATTTGACCTCATCAGACTCATACTTTCGCACACTTCACATACTCCTTGAACAGATCCTGGGTTATTTTCTGGTTTGGATCACATAGTAATGTGGTACCACAATGAAACAGTCGATTAAACCAGGTTTCGATCAATATTTTAGAGGATAACGCATGTTAGGTCTAGGTTAGGCCTGGGATTTTCACTCATCAGACTCATACTTTCGCATTCTTCACATACTTGTTGTACGGATCCTGGGTTTTTTCTGGTTTGGATCACGTAGTAATGTGAGACCACACTGAAACAGTCAATTAAACCTGGTTTCGATCAATATTGTAGAGAATAATTCATGTTAGGTCTAGGTTAGGTCTGGGATTTGCTCTCGTCAGGCTCATTCTTTCGCATATTTCTCATACATGTTGAACAGATCCTGGGTTTTTTCTGGTTTGGATCACGTAGTAATGTGGGACCACACTGAAACAATCAATTAAACCTGGTTTCCATCAATATTTTAGATGACAACGCAAGTTAGGTCTGGGATAGGTCTGGGATTTGCCCTCATCAGGCTCATACTTTCGCGTTTTTCACATACTTGTTGAACAGATCCTGTGTTATTTTCTGGTTTGGATCACATAGTAATGTGGTACCACACTGAAACAGTCCATTAAACCAGGTTTCGATCAATATTTTAGAGGATATCGCAAGTTTGGTCTGGGATAGTTCTGGGATTTGCCCTCATCAGACTCACACTTTCGCACACTTGCAATACTCGTTGATCAGATCCTGGGTTTTTTTCTGGTATGGATCACGTAGTAATGTGGTACCACACTGAAACATTCAATGAAACCAGGTCTGGATAAATATTTTAGAGGATAACGCAAGCTAGGTCTGGGATAGGTCTGGGATTAGCCCTCATCAGACTCATACTTTCGCTTTCTTCACATACTCGTTGAACAGATCCTGTGTTATTTTCTGGTTTGGATCACATAGTAATGTGGTACCACACTGAAACAGTCCATTAAACCAGGTTTCGATCAATATTTTAGAGGATATCGCAAGTTTGGTCTGGGATAGTTCTGGGATTTGCCCTCATCAGACTCATACTTTCGCATATTTGTCATACTTGATGTCTAGATCCTGGGCTTTTTCTGGATTGCATCACGTAGTAATGAAGTACAACACTGAAACAGTCAATTAAACCTGGTTTCCATCAATATTTTAGAGGACAACGCATGTTAGGTCTAGGTTAGGCCTGGGATTTGCCCTCATCAGGGTCATACTTTCGCAGTTTTAACATACATGTTGACGTGATCGAGGGTTTTTTCTGCTTTGGATCACGTTGTAAAGTGGTACCATACTGAAACAGTCCATTAAACCTTGTTTGGATCAATATTTTTGAGGATAACGCATGTTAGGTCTAGGTTAGGCCTGGGATTTTCACTCATCAGACTCATACTTTCGCATTCTTCACATACTTGTTGAACAGATCCTCGGTTTTTTCTGGTTTGGATCACGCAGTAGTGTGGTACCACACTGAAACAGTCCATTAAACCTGGTTTGGATCAATATTTTAGAGGATAACGCATGTTAGGTCTAGGTTAGGCCTGGGGTTTTCACTCATCAGACTCATACTTTCGCAGTTTTAACATGCATGTTGACCTGATCGAGGGTTTTTTCTGCCTTGGATCACGTAGTAATGAAGTGCAACACTGAAACAGTCAATTAAACCTGGTTTCCATCAATAGTTTAGAGGACAACGCATGTTAGGTCTAGGTTAGGCCTCGGATTTGCCCACATCAGGGTCATACTTTCGCAGTTTTAACATACATGTTGACCTGATCGAGGGTTTTTTCTGCTTTGGATAACGCAGTAAAGTGGTACCACACTGAAACAGTCCATTAAACCTGGTTTGGATCAATATTTTTGAGGATAGCGCATGATAGGTCTAGGTTAGCCCTGGGATTTTCACTCATCAGACTCATACTTTCGCATTCTTCACATACTTGTTGAACAGATACAGGGTTTTTTCTGGTTTGGTTCACGTAGTAATGTGGTAACACACTGAAACTGTCGATTAAACCTGGTTTCGATTAATATTTTAGAGGATAACGCATGTTAGGTCTAGGTTAGGCCTGGGATTTTCACTCATCAGACTCATACTTTCGCACACTTCACATAGTCGTTGGTAAGATCCTGGGTTTTTTTCTGGTTTGGATCACGTAGTAATGTGGTACCACACTGAAACATTCAATTAAACCTGGTCTGGATAAATATTTTAGAGGTTAACGCATGTTAGGTTTGGGTTAGGTCTTGGATTTGCCCTCATCAGTCTCATACTTTCGCATATCTCTCATACTTCATGGCTAGACCCTGGGCTGTTTCTGGATTGTATCACGTAGTAATGTGGTACCACGCTGAAACAGTCAATTAAACCTGATTTCGATCAATATTTTAGAGGATAACGTAAGTTAGGTCTGGGATAGGTCTGGGATTCGCCCTCATCAGGCTCATACTTTCGCATATTTCTCATACTTGATGGCTAGATCCTGGGTTTTTTCCGGTTTGGGTCACGTAGTAGTGTGGTACCACACTGAAACAGTCGATTAAACCTGGTTTCGAACAATATTTTTTAGGATAACGCATGTTAGGTCTAGGTTAGGCCGGGGATTTTCACTCATCAAACTCATACTTTCGCATTCTTCACATACTTGTTGAACGGATCCTGGGTTTTTACTGGTTTGGATCACGTAGTAATGTGGTACCACACTGAAACATTCAATTAAACCTGGTCTTGATAAATATTTTAGAGGATAACGCATGTTAGGTCTGGGATAGGTCTGGGATTTGCCCTCATCAGGCTCATACTTTCGCATATTTCTCATACTTCATGGCTAGATCCTGGGCTGTTTCTGGATTGTATCACGTAGTAATGTGGTACCACACTGAAACAGTCCATTAAACCTGGTTTCGATCAATATTTTTGAGGATAACGCATGTTAGGTCTTGGTTAGGCCGGGGATTTTCACCCAGCAGACTCGTACTTTCGCATTCTTCACATACTTGTTGAACGGATCCTGGGTATTTACTGGTTTGGATCACATAGTAATGTGGTACCACACTGAAACATTCAATTAAACCTGGTCTTGATAAATATTTTAGAGGATAACGCATGTTAGGTCTGGGATAGGTCTGGGATTTGCCCTCATCAGGCTCATACTTTCGCATATTTCTCATACTTGATGGCTAGATCCTGGGCTTTTTCCGGATTGCATCACGTAGTAATGAAGTACAACACTGAAACAGTCAATTAAGCCTGGTTTCCATCAATATTTTAGAGGACAACGCTTGTTAGGTCTAGGTTAGGCCTGGGATTTGCCCTCATCAGGGTCATACTTTCGCAGTTTTAACATACATGTTGACGTGTTCGAGGGTTTTTTCTGCTTTGTATCACGTAGTAAAAAGGTACCACACTGAAACAGTCCATTAAACCTGGGGTGGATCAATATTTTAGAGGATAACACATGTTAGGTCTAAGTTAGCCCTGGGATTTTCACTCATCAGACTCATACTTTCGCATTCTTCACATACTTGTTGAACGGATCCTGGGTTTCTTCTGGTTTGGTTCACGTAGTAATGTGATACCACACTGGAACATTCTATTAAACCTGGTCTTGATAAATATTTTAGAGGATAACGCATGTTAGGTTTGGGTTTGGTCTAGGATTTGCCCTCATCAGGCTCATACTTTCGCATATTTCTCATACTTCATGGCTAGATCCTGGGCTGTTTCTAGATTGTATCACGTAGCGATGTGGTACCACACTGAAACAGTCCATTAAACCTGGTTTCGATCAATATTTTTGAGGATAACGCATGTTAGGTCTTGGTTAGGCCGGGGATTTTCACCCAGCAGACTCGTACTTTCGCATTCTTCACATACTTGTTGAACGGATCCTGGGTATTTACTGGTTTGGATCACATAGTAATGTGGTACCACACTGAAACATTCAATTAAACCTGGTCTTGATAAATATTTTAGAGGATAACGCATGTTAGGTCTGGGATAGGTCTGGGATTTGCCCTCATCAGGCTCATACTTTCGCATATTTCTCATACTTCATGGCTAGATCCTGGGCTGTTTCTGGATTGTATCACGTAGTAATGTGGTACCACACTGAAACAGTCAATTAAGCCTGGTTTTGATCAATATTTTAGAGAATAATTCATGTTAGGTCCAGGTTAGGTCTGGGATTTGCTCTCGTCGGGCTCATTCTTTCGCATATTTCTCATACTTGATGGCTAGATCCTGGGCTTTTTCCGGATTGCATCACGTAGTAATGAAGTACAACACTGAAACAGTCAATTAAGCCTGGTTTCCATCAATATTTTAGAGGACAACGCTTGTTAGGTCTAGGTTAGGCCTGGGATTTGCCCTCATCAGGGTCATACTTTCGCAGTTTTAACATACATGTTGACGTGTTCGAGGGTTTTTTCTGCTTTGTATCACGTAGTAGAAAGGTACCACACTGAAACAGTCCATTAAACCTGGGGTGGATCAATATTTTAGAGGATAACGCATGTCAGGTCTAAGTTAGCCCTGGGATTTTCACTCATCGGACTCATACTTTCGCATTCTTCACATACTTGTTGAACGGATCCTGGGTTTCTTCTGGTTTGGTTCACGTAGTAATGTGATACCACACTGGAACATTCTATTAAACCTGGTCTTGATAAATATTTTAGAGGATAACGCAAGTTAGGTCTGGGATAGGTCTGGGATTTGCCCTCATCAGGCTCATACTTTCGTATTCTTCACATACTTGTTGAACGGATCCTGGGTTTTTTCTGGTTTGGATTACGTAGTAATAAGGGACCACACTGAAACAATCAAATAAACCTGGTCTTGATAAATATTTTAGAGGATAACGCATGTTAGGTCTGCGTTAGGTCTAGGATTTGCCCTCGTCAGGCTCATACTTTCGCATATTTCTGATACTTCATGGCTAGATCCTGGGCTATTTCTGGATTGGATCACGTAGTAATGTGGTACCACACTGAAACAGTCGATTAAACCAGGTTTCGATCAATATTTTTGAGGATAACGCAAGTTAGGTCTGGGATAGGTCTGGGATTCGCCCTCATCAGGCTCATACTTTCGCATATTTCTCATACTTGATGGCTAGATCCTGGGTTTTTTCCGGTTTGGGTCTCGTAGTAGTGTGGTACCACACTGAAACAGTCGATTAAACCTGGTTTCGAACAATATTTTTTAGGATAACGCATGTTAGGTCTAGGTTAGGCCGGGGATTTTCACTCATCAAACTCATACTTTCGCATTCTTCACATACTTGTTGAACGGATCCTGTGTTTTTACTGGTTTGGATCACGTAGTAATGTGGTACCACACTGAAACATTCAATTAAACCTGGTCTTGATAAATATTTTAGAGGATAACGCATGTTATGTCTGGGATAGGTCTGGGATTTGCCCTCATCAGGCTCATACTTTCGCATATTTCTCATACTTCATGGCTAGATCCTGGGCTGTTTCTGGATTGTATCACGTAGTAATGTGGTACCACACTGAAACAGTCAATTAAGCCTGGTTTTGATCAATATTTTAGAGAATAATTCATGTTAGGTCCAGGTTAGGTCTGGGATTTGCTCTCGTCGGCCTCATTCTTTCGCATATTTCTCATACTTGATGGCTAGATCCTGGGCTTTTTCCGGATTGCATCACGTAGTAATGAAGTACAACACTGAAACAGTCAATTAAGCCTGGTTTCCATCAATATTTTAGAGGACAACGCTTGTTAGGTCTAGGTTAGGCCTGGGATTTGCCCTCATCAGGGTCATACTATCGCAGTTTTAACATACATGTTGACGTGTTCGAGGGTTTTGTCTGCTTTGTATCACGTAGTAAAAGGTACCACACTGAAACAGTCCATTAAACCTGGGGTGGATCAATATTTTAGAGGATAACGCATGTTAGGTCTAGGTTAGCCCTGGGATTTTCACTCATCAGACTCATACTTTCGCATTCTTCACATACTTGTTGAACGGATCCTGGGTTTCTTCTGCTTTGGTTCACGTAGTAATGTGATACCACACTGGAACATTCTATTAAACCTGGTCTTGATAAATATTTTAGAGGATAACGCATGTTAGGTTTGGGTTTGGTCTAGGATTTGCCCTCATCAGGCTCATACTTTCGCATATTTCTCATACTTCATGGCTAGATCCTGGGCTGTTTCTGGGTTGTATCACGTAGTAATGTGGTACCACGCTGAAACAGTCAATTAAACCTGGTTTCGTTCAATATTTTAGAGAATAATTCATGTCAGGTCTAGGTTAGGTCTGGGATTTGCTCTCATCAGGCTCATTCTTTCGCATATTTCCCATACTTGATGGCTAGATCCTGGGCTTTTTCCGGATTGCATCACGTAGTAATGAAGTACAACACTGAAACAGTCAATTCAACATGGTTTCCATCAATATTTTAGAGGACAACGCATGTTAGGTCTAGGTTAGGCCTGGGATTTGCCCTCATCAGGGTCATACTTTCGCAGTTTTAACATACATGTTGACGTGTTCGAGGGTTTTGTCTGCTTTGTATCACGTAGTAAAAGGTACCACACTGAAACAGTCCATTAAACCTGGGGTGGATCAATATTTTAGAGGATAACGCATGTTAGGTCTAGGTTAGCCCTGGGATTTTCACTCATCAGACTCATACTTTCGCAATCTTCACATACTTGTTGAACGGATCCTGGGTTTCTTCTGCTTTGGTTCACGTAGTAATGTGATACCACACTGGAACATTCTATTAAACCTGGTCTTGATAAATATTTTAGAGGATAACGCATGTTAGGTTTGGGTTTGGTCTAGGATTTGCCCTCATCAGGCTCATACTTTCGCATATTTCTCATACTTCATGGCTAGATCCTGGGCTGTTTCTGGATTGTATCACGTAGTAATGTGGTACCACGCTGAAACAGTCAATTAAACCTGGTTTCGTTCAATATTTTAGAGAATAATTCATGTCAGGTCTAGGTTAGGTCTGGGATTTGCTCTCATCAGGCTCATTCTTTCGCATATTTCCCATACTTGATGGCTAGATCCTGGGCTTTTTCCGGATTGCATCACGTAGTAATGAAGTACAACACTGAAACAGTCAATTCAACATGGTTTCCATCAATATTTTAGAGGACAACGCATGTTAGGTCTAGGTTAGGCCTGGGATTTGCCCTCATCAGGGTCATACTTTCGCAGTTTTAACATACATGTTGACGTGATCGAGGGTTTCCTCTGCTTTGGATCACGTAGTAAAGTGGTACCACACTGAAACAGTCCATTAAACCTGGTTTGGATCAATATTTTAGAGGATAACGCATGTTAGGTCTGGGATAGGTCTGGGATTTGCCCTCATCAGACTCATACTTTCGCACACTTCACGTACTCGTTGAACAGATCCTGTGTTATTTTCTGGTTTGGATCACATAGTAATGTGGTACCACACTGAAACAGTCGATTAAACCAGGTTGCGATCAATATTTTTGAGGATAACGCATGTTAGGTCTAGGTTAGGCCTGGGATTTTCACTCATCAGACTCATACTTTCGCACACTTGACATACTTGTTGAACGGATCCTGGGTTTTTTCTGGTTTGGATTACGTATTAATGTGGGACCACACTGAAACAATCAGATAAACCTGGTCTTGATAAATATTTTAGAGGATAACGCATGTTAGGTCTGCGTTAGGTCTAGGATTTGCCCTCGTCAGGCTCATACTTTCGCATATTTCTCATACTTCATGGCTAGATCCTGGGCTATTTCTGGATTGGATCACGTAGTAAGGTGATACCACACTGAAACAGTCGATTAAACCAGGTTTCGATCAATATTTTTGAGGATAACGCAAGTTAGGTCTGGGATAGGTCTGGGATTTGCCCTCATCAGGCTCATACTTTCGCGTTTTTCACATACTTGTTGAACAGATCCTGGGTTTTTTCCGGTTTGGGTCAAGTAGTAGTGTGGTACCAGACTGAAACAGCTGATTAAACCTGGTTTCGATCAATATTTTTGAGGATAACGCATGTTAGGTCTAGGTTAGCCCTGGGATTTTCACTCAGCAGACTCATACTTTCGCATTCTTCACATACTTGTTGAACGGATCCCGGGTTTTTACTGGTTTGGATCACGTTGTAATGTGGTACCACACTGAAACAGTCGATTAAACCTGGTTTCGATCATATATTTTAGAGGATAACGCAAGTTTGGTCTGGGATAGGTCTGGGATTTGCCCTCATCAGGCTCATACTTTCGCGTTTTTCACATACTTGTTGAACGGATCCTGGGTTTTTTCTGGTTTGGGTCACGTAGTAATGTGGGACCACAATGAAACAGTCGATTAAACCTGGTCTTGATAAATATTTTAGAGGATAACGCATGTTAGGTTTGGGTTAGGTCTAGGATTTGCCCTCATCAGGCTCATACTTTCGCATATTTCTCATATTTCATGGCTAGATCCTGGGCTGTTTCTGGATTGTATCACGTAGTAATGTGGTACCACGCTGAAACAGTCAATTAAACCTGGTTTCGTTCAATATTTTAGAGGATAACGCAAGTTAGGTCTGGGATAGGTCTGGGATTTGCCCTCATCAGGCTCATACTTTCGCGTTTTTCACATGCTTGTTGAACAGATCCTGGGTTTTTTCTGGTTTGGATCACGTAGTAGTGTGGTACCACACTGAAACAGACCATTAAACCAGGTTTCGATCAATATTTTTGAGGATAACGCATGTTAGGTCTGGGATAGGTCTGGGATTTGCCCTCATCAGACTCATACTTTCGCACACTTCACGTACTCGTTGAACAGATCCTGTGTTATTTTCTGGTTTGGATCACATAGTAATGTGGTACCACACTGAAACAGTCGATTAAACCAGGTTGCGATCAATATTTTTGAGGATAACGCATGTTAGGTCTAGGTTAGGCCTGGGATTTTCACTCATCAGACTCATACTTTCGCACACTTGACATACTTGTTGAACGGATCCTGGGTTTTTTCTGGGTTGGATTACGTATTAATGTGGGACCACACTGAAACAATCAGATAAACCTGGTCTTGATAAATATTTTAGAGGATAACGCATGTTAGGTCTGCGTTAGGTCTAGGATTTGCCCTCGTCAGGCTCATACTTTCGCATATTTCTCATACTTCATGGCTAGATCCTGGGCTATCTCTGGATTGGATCACGTAGTAAGGTGATACCACACTGAAACAGTCGATTAAACCAGGTTTCGATCAATATTTTTGAGGATAACGCAAGTTAGGTCTGGGATAGGTCTGGGATTTGCCCTCATCAGGCTCATACTTTCGCGTTTTTCACATACTTGTTGAACAGATCCTGGGTTTTTTCCGGTTTGGGTCAAGTAGTAGTGTGGTACCAGACTGAAACAGCTGATTAAACCTGGTTTCGATCAATATTTTTGAGGATAACGCATGTTAGGTCTAGGTTAGCCCTGGGATTTTCACTCAGCAGACTCATACTTTCGCATTCTTCACATACTTGTTGAACGGATCCCGGGTTTTTACTGGTTTGGATCACGTTGTAATGTGGTACCACACTGAAACAGTCGATTAAACCTGGTTTCGATCATATATTTTAGAGGATAACGCAAGTTTGGTCTGGGATAGGTCTGGGATTTGCCCTCATCAGGCTCATACTTTCGCGTTTTTCACATACTTGTTGAACGGATCCTGGGTTTTTCCGGTTTGGGTCACGTAGTAGTGTGGTACCACACTGAAACAGTCGATTAAACCAGGTTTCGATCAATATTTTTGAGGATAACGCATGTTAGGTCTAGGTTAGGCCTGGGATTTTCACTCATCAGACTCATACTTTCGTATTCTTCACATACTTGTTGAACGGATCCTGGGTTTTTTCTGGTTTGGATTACGTAGTAATGAGGGACCACACTGAAACAATCAAATAAACCTGGTCTTGATAAATATTTTGGAGAATAACGCATGTTAGGTCTGCGTTAGGTCTAGGATTTGCCCTCGTCAGGCTCATACTTTCGCATATTTCTCATACTTCATGGCTAGATCCTGGGCTATTTCTGGATTGGATCACGTAGTAATGTGGTACCACACTGAAACACTCGATTAAACCAGGTTTCGATCAATATTTTTAAGGATAACGCAAGTTAGGTCTGGGATAGGTCTGGGATTTGCCCTCGTCAGGCTCATACTTTCGCGTTTTTCACATACTTGTTTAACAGATCCTGGGTTTTTCCGGGTAGGGTCACGTAGTAGTGTGGGACCAAACTGAAACAATCAATTAAACCTGGTCATGATAAATATTTTAGAGGATAACGCATGTTAGGTCTTGGTTAGGTCTACGATTTGCCCTCGTCAGGATCATACTTTCGCATATTTCTCATACTTCATGGCTAGATCCTCGGCTATTTCTGGATTGGATCACGTAGTAATGTGGTACCACACTGAAACAGTCGATTAAACCTGGTTTGGATCAACATTTTAGAGGTTAACGCATGTTAGGTCTGGGATAGGTCTGACATTTGCCCTCATCAGACTCATACTTTCGCACACTTCTCATACTCGTTGAACAGATCCTGGGTTATTTTCTGGTTTGGATCACATAGTAATGTGGTACCACACTGAAACAGTCGATTAAACCTGGTTTCGATCAATATCTTTGAGGATAACGCATGTTAGGTCTAGGTTAGGCCGGGGATTTTCACTCAGCAGACTCGTACTTTCGCATTCTTCACATACTTGTTGAACGGATCCTGGGTATTTACTGGTTTGGATCACATAGTAATGTGGTACCACCCTGAAACATTCAATTAAACCTGGTCTTGATAAATATTTTAGAGGATAACGCATGTTAGGTTTGGGTTAGGTCTAGGATTTGCCCTCATCAGGCTCATACATTCGCATATTTCTCATACTTCATGGCTAGATCCTGGGCTGTTTCTGGATTGTATCACGTAGTAATGTGGTACCACGCTGAAACAGTCAATTAAACCTGGTTCCGATCAATATTTTTGAGGATAACGCATGTTAGGTCTAGGTTAGGCCTGGGATTTTCACTCATCAGACTCATACTTTCGCATTCTTCACATACTTGTTGAACGGATCCTGGGTTTTTTCTGGTTTGGATCACGTAGTAATGTGGGACCACACCGAAACAATCAATTAAACCTGGTCTTGATAAATATTTAAGAGGATAACGCATGTCAGGTCTGGGATGGGTCTGGGATTTGACCTCATCAGGGTCATACTTTCGCAGTTTTAACATGCATGTTGACCTCATCGAGGGTTTTTTCTGCTTTGGATCACGTAGTCAAGTGGTACCACAACTAAAACAGTCGATTAAACCTGGTTTCGATCAATATTTTAGAGAATAATTCATGTTTCGTCTAGGTTAGGTCTGGGATTTGCTCTCATCAGGCTCATTCTTTCGCATATTTCTCATACTTGATGGCTAGATCCTGGGCTTTTTCTGGATTGCATCACGTAGTAATGAAGTACAACACTGAAACAGTCAATTAAACCTGGTTTCCATCAATATCATAGAGGACAACGCAAGTTAGGTCTGGGATAGGTCTGGGATTTGCCCTCATCAGGGTCAAACTTTCGCAGTTCTCACATACATGTTGACCTGATCGAGTGTTTTTTCTGCTTTGGATCACGTTGTAAAGTGGTACCACACTGAAACAGTCCATTAAACCTGGTTTGGATCAATATTTTAGAGGATAACGCATGTTAGGTCTAGGTTAGGTCTGGGATTTTCACTCACCAGACTCATACTTTCGCGTTTTTCACATACTTGTTGAACGGATCCTGTGTTTTTTCTGGTTTGGATCACGTAGTAATGTGGGACCACACCGAAACAATCAATTAAACCTGGTCTTGATAAATATTTTAGAGGATAACGCATGTCAGGTCTGGGATGGGTCTGGGATTTGACCTCATCAGGGTCATACTTTCGCAGTTTTAACATGCATGTTGACCTCATCGAGGGTTTTTTCTGCTTTGGATCACGTAGTAAAGTGGTACCGCAACTAAAACAGTCAATTAAACCTGGTTTCGATCATTATTTTAGAGGATAACGCAAGTTAGGTCTGGGATAGGTCTGGGATTAGCCCTCATCAGACTCATACTTTCGCATTCTTCACATACTTGCTGAACGGATCCTGTGTTTTTTCTGGTTTGGAACACGTAGTAATGTGGGACCACACTGAAACAGTCGATTAAACCTGGTTTCGATCAATATTTTAGAGGATAACGCAAGTTTGTTCTGGGATAGGTCTGGGATTTGCCCTCATCAGACTCATACTTTCGCATTCTTCACATACTTGTTGAACAGATCCTGGGTTTTTTCTGGTTTGGGTCACGTAGTAATGTGGTACAACACTGAAACAGTCGATTAAACCAGGTTTCGATCATTATTTTTGAGGATAACGCATGTTAGGTCTAGGTTAGGCCTGGGATTTTCACGCATCAGACTCATACTTTCGCATTCTTCACATACTTGTTGAACAGATCCTGGGTTTTTTCTGCTTTGGGTCACGTAGTAATGTGGTACCACACTGAAACAGTCGATTAAACCAGGTTTCGATCAATATTTTTGAGGATAACGCATGTTAGGTCTAGGTTAGGCCTGGGATTTTCACGCATCAGACCCATACTTTCGCGGTTTTAACATACATGTTGACCTGATCGAGGGTTCTTAATGCTTTGGCTCACGTAGTAAAGTGGTACCACACTGGAACAGTCCATTAAACCTGGTTTGGATCAATATTTTAGAGGACAACGCATGTTAGGTCTAGGTTAGCCCTGGGATTTTCACTCATCAGACTCATACTTTCGCATTCTTCACATACTTGTTGAACGGATCCTGGGTTTTTTCTGGTTTGGTTCACGTAGTAATGTGGTACCACACTGAAACATCTAATTAAACCTGGTCTTGATAAATATTTTAGAGGATAACGCATGTTAGGTTTGGGTTAGGTCTAGGATTTGCCCTCATCAGGCTCATACATTCGCATATTTCTCATACTTCATGGCTAGATCCTGGGCTGTTTCTGGATTGTATCACGGTGTAATGTGGTACCACGCTGATGCAGTCAATTAAACCTGGTTTCGATCAATATTTTAGAGGATGACGCAAGTTAGGTCTGGGATAGGTCTGGGATTCGCCCTCATCAGGCTCATACTTTCACGTTTTTCACAAACTTGTTGAACTGATCCTGGGTTTTTTCTGGTTTGGATCACGTAGTAATGTGGTACCACACTGAAACAGTCGACTAAACCCGGATTCGATCAATATTTTAGAGGATAACGCAAGTTAAGTCTGGGATAGGTCTGGGATTTGATCTCATCAGTCTCACACTTTCGCACACTTCACATACTCGTTGAACAGATCCTGGGTTATTTTCTGGTTTGGATCACATAGTAATGTGGTACCACACTGAAACAGTAGATTAAACCAGGTTTCGATCAATATTTTTGAGGATAACGCATGTTAGGTCTAGGTTAGGCCTGGGATTTTCACTCATCAGACTCATACTTTCGCATTCTTCACATACTTGTTGAACGGATCCTGGGTTTTTTCTGGTTTGGATCACGTAGTAATGTGGGACCACACCGAAACAATCAATTAAACCTGGTCTTGATAAATATTTTAGAGGATAACGCATGTCAGGTCTGGGATGGGTCTGGGATTTGACCTCATCAGGGTCATACTTTCGCAGTTTTAACATGCATGTTGACCTCATCGAGGGTTTTTTCTGCTTTGGATCACGTAGTAAAGTGGTACCACAATTAAAACAGTCAATTAAACCTGGTTTCGATCAGTATTTTAGAGGATAACGCAAGTTAGGTCTGGGATAGGTCTGGGATTAGCTCTCATCAGACTCATACTTTCGCATTCTTCACATACTTGCTGAACGGATCCTGTGTTTTTTCTGGTTTGGAACACGTAGTAATGTGGGACCACACTGAAACAGTCGATTAAACCTGGTTTCGATCAATATTTTAGAGGATAACGCAAGTTTGTCCTGGGATAGGTCTGGGATTTGCCCTCATCAGACTCATACTTTCGCATTCTTCACATTCTTGTTGAACAGATCCTGGGTTTTTTCTGGTTTGGGTCACGTAGTAATGTGGTACAACACTGAAACAGTCGATTAAACCAGGTTTCGATCAATATTTTTGAGGATAACGCATGTTAGGTCTAGGTTAGGCCTGGGATTTTCACGCATCAGACTCATACTTTCGCATTCTTCACATACTTGTTGAACGGATCCTGGGTTTTTTCTGGTTTGGATCACGTAGTAATGCGGGACCACACTGAAACAGTCGATTAAACCTGGTCTTGATAAATATTTTAGAGGACAACGCATGTTAGGTCTGGGTTAGGTCTAGGATTTGCCCTAATCAGGCTCATACTTTCGCGTTTTTCACATACTTGTTGAACAGATCCTGGGTTTTTTCTGGTTTGGGTCACGTAGTAATGTGGTACCACACTGAAACAGTCGATTAAACCAGGTTTCGTTCAATATTTTTGAGGATAACGCGTGTTAGGTCTAGGTTAGGCCTGGGATTTTCACGCATCAGACTCATACTTTCGCATTCTTCACATACTTGTTGAACGGATCCTGGGTTTTTTCTGGTTTGGATCACGTAGTAATGTGGGACCACACTGAAACAGTCGATTAAACCTGGTTTCGATCAATATTTTAGAGGATAACGCAAGTTTGGTCTGGGAGAGGTCTGGGATTTGCCCTCATCAGGCTCATACTTTCGCGTTTTTCACATACTTGTTGAACAGATCCTGGGTTTTTTCTGCTTTGGGTCACGTAGTAATGTGGTACCACACTGAAACAGTCAATTAAACCAGGTTTCGATCAATATTTTTGAGGATAACGCATGTTAGGTCTAGGTTAGGCCTGGGATTTTCACGCATCAGACTCATACTTTCGCATTCTTCACATACTTGTTGAACGGATCCTGGGTTTTTTCTGGTTTGGATCACGTAGTAATGTGGAACCACACTGAAACAGTCGATTAAACCTGGTCTTGATAAATATTTTAGAGGACAACGCATGTTAGGTCTGGGTTAGGTCTGGGATTTGACCTCATCAGGGTCATACTTTCGCATATTTCTCATACTTCATGGCTAGATCCTGGGCTTTTTCTGGATTGTATCACGTAGTAATGTGGTACCACGCTGAAGCAGTCAATTAAACCTGGTTTCGATCAATATTTTAGAGGATAACGCAAGTTAGGTACTAGGTTAGCCCTGGGATTTGCCCTCATCAGGGTCATACTTTCGCAGTTTTAACATGCATGTTGACCTGATCGGGGGTTTTTTCAACTTTGGATCACGTAATAAAGTTGTGCCGCAACCAAAACAGTCAATTAAACCTGGTTTCGATCAATATTTGAGAGGATAACGAAAGTTATGTCTAGTTTAGGCCTGGGATTTGCCCTCATCACACTCATACTTTCGCATACTTCACATACTTGTTGAACAGATCCTGGGTTTTTTTCTGGTTTGGATCACGTAGTAATGTGGTACCACACTGAAACAGACGATTAAACCTGGTTTCGATCAATATTTTACAGGACAACGCATGCTAGGTCTAGGTTAGGCCTGGCATTTGCCCTCATCAGGGTTATACTTTCGCAGTTTTAACATACATGTTGACCTGATCGAGGGTTTTGTCCGCTTTGGATCACGTAGTAAAGTGGTACCACACTGAAGCAGTCCATTAAACCCGGTTTGGATCAATATTTTAGAGGATAACGCATGTTAGGTTTGGGTTAGGTCTAGGATTTGCCCTCATCATGCTCATAGTTTCGCATATTTCTCATACTTCATGGCTAGATCCTGGGCTTTTTCTGGATTGCATCACGTAGTAATGAAGTACAACACTGGAACAGTCAATTAAACCTGGTTTCCATCAATATTTTAGAGGACAACGCATGTTAGGTCTAGGTTAGGCCTGGGATTTGCCCTCATCAGAGTCATACTTTCGCAGTTTTAACATACATGTTGACCTGATCGAGGGTTTTTTCCGCTTTGGATCACGTAGTAAAGTGGTACCACACTGAAGCAGTCCACTAAACCCGGTTTGGATCAATATTTTGGAGGATAACGCATGTTAGGTTTGGGTTAGGTCTAGGATTTGCCCACATCAGGCTCATACTTTCACATATTTCTCATACTTCATGGCTAGATCCTGGGCTTTTTCTGGATTGTATCACGTAGTAATGTGGTACCACGCTGAAACAGTCAATTAAACCTGGTTTCGATCAATATTTTAGAGGATAACGCAAGTTAGGTCTGGGATAGGTCTGGGATTCGCCCTCATCAGGCTCATACTTTCGCGTTTTTCACATACTTGTTGAACTGATCCTGGGCTTTTTCTGGATTGCATCACGCAGTAATGAAGTACAACACTGAAACAGTCAATTAAACCTGGTTTCCATCAATATCTTAGAGGACAACGCAAGTTTGGTCTGGGATAGGTCTGGGATTTGCCCTCATCAGACTCATACTTTCGCATATTTCTCATACTTCATGGCTAGATCCTGGGCTTTTTCTGGATTGTATCACGTAGTAATGTGGTACCACGCTGAAACAGTCAATTAAACCTGGTTTCGATCAATATTTTAGAGGATAACGCATGTCAGGTCTAGGTTAGGCCTGGGATTTTCACGCATCAGCCTCACACTTTCGCATTCTTCACATACTTGTTGAACGGATCCTGGGTTTTTTCTGGTTTGGATCACGTAGTAATGTGGGACCACACTGAAACAGCCGATTAAACCTGGTCTTGATAAATATTTTAGAGGACAACGCATGTTAGGTCTGGGTTAGGTCTAGGATTTGCCCTCATCAGGCTCATACTTTCGCATATTTCTCATACTTCATGGCTAGATCCTGGGCTTTTTCTGGATTGTATCACGTAGTAATGTGGTACCACGCTGAAACAGTCAATTAAACCTGGTTTCGATCAATATTTTAGAGGATAACGCATGTCAGGTCTAGGTTAGGCCTGGGATTTTCACGCATCAGCCTCACACTTTCGCATTCTTCACATACTTGTTGAACGGATCCTGGGTTTTTTCTGGTTTGGATCACGTAGTAATGTGGGACCACAGTGAAACAGTCGATTAAACCTGGTTTCGATTAATATTTTTGAGGGTAGCGCATGTTAGGTCTAGGTTAGGCCTGGGATTTGCCCTCATCAGAGTCATACTTTCGCAGTTTTAACATACATGTTGACCTGATCGAGGGTTTTTTCCGCTTTGGATCACGTAGTAAAGTGGTACCACACTGAAGCAGTCCACTAAACCCGGTTTGGATCAATATTTTGGAGGATAACGCATGTTAGGTTTGGGTTAGGTCTAGGATTTGCCCACATCAGGCTCATACTTTCACATATTTCTCATACTTCATGGCTAGATCCTGGGCTTTTTCTGGATTGTATCACGTAGTAATGTGGTACCACGCTGAAACAGTCAATTAAACCTGGTTTCGATCAATATTTTAGAGGATAACGCAAGTTAGGTCTGGGATAGGTCTGGGATTTGCCCTCATCAGACTCATACGTTCGCGTTTTTCACATACATGTAGAACGGATCCTGGGTTTTTTCTGGTTTGGGTCACGTAGTAATGTGGTACCACACTGAAACAGTCGATTAAACCAGGTTTCGATCAATATTTTTGAGGATAACGCATGTTAGGTCTAGGTTAGGCCTGGGATTTTCACGCATCAGTCTCATACTTTCGCATCCTTCACATACTTGTTGAACGGATCCTGGGTTTTTTCTGGTTTGGATCACGTAGTAATGTGGGACCACACTGAAACAGCCGATTAAACCTGGTCTTGATAAATATTTTAGAGGACAACGCATGTTAGGTCTGGGTTAGGTCTAGGATTTGCCCTCATCAGGCTCATACTTTCGCATATTTCTCATACTTCATGGCTAGATCCTGGGCTTTTTCTGGATTGTATCACGTAGTAATGTGGTACCACGCTGAAACAGTCAATTAAACCTGGTTTCGATCAATATTTTAGAGGATAACGCATGTCAGGTCTAGGTTAGGCCTGGGATTTTCACGCATCAGCCTCACACTTTCGCATTCTTCACATACTTGTTGAACGGATCCTGGGTTTTTTCTGGTTTGGATCACGTAGTAATGTGGGACCACAGTGAAACAGTCGATTAAACCTGGTTTCGATTAATATTTTTGAGGGTAGCGCATGTTAGGTCTGGGATAGATCAGGGATTTGCCCTCATCAGGCTCATACTTTCGCAGTTTTAACATGCATGTTGACCTGATCGAGGGTTTTTTCTGCTTTGGATCACGTAGCAAAGTGGTACCTCACTAAAACAGTCAATTAAACCTGGTTTCGATGAATATTTTAGAGGATAACGAAAGTTATGTCTAGTTTAGGCCTGGGATTTGCCCTCATCAGACTCATACTTTCGCATATTTCACATACTTGTTGAACAGATCCTGGGTTTTTTTCTGGTTTGGATCACGTAGTAATGTGGTACCACACTGAAACAGTCGATTAAACCTGGTTTCGATCTATATTTTTGAGGATAACGCATGTTGGGTCTAGGTTAGGCCGAGGATTTTCACTCATCAGACTCATACCTTCGCATTCTTCACATACTTGTTGAACGGATCCTGGGTTTTTACTGGTTTGAATCACGTAGTAATGTGGTACCACACTGAAACAGTCAATTAAACCTGGTTTCGATCAATATTTTAGAGAATAATTCCTGTTAGGTCTAGGTTAGGTCTGGGATTTGCTCTCATCAGGCTCATTCTTTCGCATATTTCTCATACTTGATGTCTAGATCCTGGACTTTTTCTGGATTGCATCACGTAGTAATGAAGTACAACACTGAGACAGTCAATTAAGCCTGGTTTCCATCAATATTTTACAGGACACCGCATGTTAGGTCTAGGTTAGGCCTGGGATTTGCCCTCATCAGGGTCATACTTTCGCAGTTTTAACATACATGTTGACCTGATCGAGGGTTTTTTCCGCTTTGGATCACGTAGTAAAGTGGTACCACACGGAAGCAGTCCATTAAACCCGGTTTGGATCAATATTTTAGAGGATAACGCATGTTAGGTTTGGGTTATGTCTAGGATTTGCCCTCATCAGGCTCATACTTTCGCATATTTCTCATACTTCATGGCTAGATCCTGGGCTTTTTCTGGATCGCATCACGTAGGAATGAAGTACAACACTGAAACAGTCAATTAAACCTGGTTTCGATAAATATTTTAGAGAATAATTCATGCTAGGTCTAGGTTAGGCCTGGGATTTGCCCTCATCAGGGTCATACTTTCGCAGTTCTAACATACATGTTGACATGATCGAGGGTTTTTTCTGCTTTGGATCACGTAGTAAAGTGGTACCACACTGAAACAGTCCTCTAAACCTGGTTTGGATCAATATTTTAGAGGATAACGCAAGTTTGGTCTGGGATAGGTCTGGGATTTGCCCTCATCAGACTCATGCTTTCGCATTCTTCAGATACTTGTTGAACGGATCCTGGGTTTTTTCTGGTATGGTTCACGTAGTAATGTGGTACCACACTGAGACAAACAATTAAACCAGGTCTTGATAAATATTTTAGATGATAACGCATGTTACGTCTGGGTTAGGTCTAGGATTTGGCCTCATCAGGCTCATACTTTCGCACATTTCTTATACTTCATGGATAGATCCTGGGCTATTTTCTGGTTTGGACCACATAGTAATGTGGTACCACACTGACACAGTCGATTAAACCAGGTTTCGATCAACATTCTTGAGGATAACGCATGTTAGGTCTAGGTAAGTCCTGGGATTTTCACTCATCAGACTCATTCTTTCGCATTCTTCACATACCTGTTGAACGGTTCCTGGGTTTTTTCTGGTTTGGATCACGTAGTAATGTGGGACCACACTGAAGCAATCAATTAAACCTGGTCTTGATAAATATTTTAGAGGATAACGCATGTTAGGTCTGGGTTAGGTCTAGGATTTGCTCTCGTCAGGCTCATACTTTCGCATATTTCTCATACTTGATGGCTAGATCCTTGGCTTTTTCTGGATTGCATCACGTAGTAATGAAGTACAACACTGAAACAATCAATTAAACCTGGTTTCCATCAATATCTTAGAGGACAACGCAAGTTAGGTCTGGGATAGGTCTGGGATTTGCCCTCATCAGACTCATACGTTCGCGTTTTTCACATACTTGTTGAACGGATCCTGGGTTTTTTCTGGTTTGGATCACGTAGTAATGTGGTACCATACTGAAACATTCAAATAAACCAGGTCTTGATAAATATTTTAGATGATAACGCATGTTAGGTCTGGGTCAGGTCTAGGATTTGCCCTTATCAGGCTCATACTTTCGCATATTTCTCATACTTGATGGCTAGATCTTGGGCTATTTCTGGATTGGATCACGTAGTAATGTGGTACCACACTGAAACAGTCAATTAAACCTGGTTTCGATCAATATTTTAGAGGATAATGGAAGTTAGGTCTGGGATAGGTCTGGGATTTGCCCACATCAGGGTCATACTTTCGCATTTTTCAGATACTTGTTGAACAGATCCTGGGTTTTTTCTGGTATGGATCACGTAGTAATGTGGTACCACACTGAAACATTCAAATAAACCAGGTCTTGATAAATATTTTAGAGGATAACGCATGTTAGGTTTGGGTTAGGTCTAGGATTTGCCCACATCAGGCTCATACTTTCGCAGTTTTAACATGCATGTTGACCTGTTCGGGGGTTTTTTCAACTTTGGATCACGTAATAAAGTTGTGCCGCAACCAAAACAGTCAATTAAACCTGGTTTCGATCAATATTTGAGAGGATAACGAAAGTTATGTCTAGTTTAGGCCTGGGATTTGCCCTCATCACACTCATACTTTCGCATACTTCACATACTTGTTGAACAGATCCTGGGTTTTTTTCTGGTTTGGATCACGTAGTAATGTGGTACCACACTGAAACAGACGATTAAACCTGGTTTCGATCAATATTTTACAGGACAACGCATGCTAGGTCTAGGTTAGGCCTGGCATTTGCCCTCATCAGGGTTATACTTTCGCAGTTTTAACATACATGTTGACCTGATCGAGGGTTTTGTCCGCTTTGGATCACGTAGTAAAGTGGTACCACACTGAAGCAGTCCATTAAACCCGGTTTGGATCAATATTTTAGAGGATAACGCATGTTAGGTTTGGGTTAGGTCTAGGATTTGCCCACATCAGGCTCATACTTTCGCATATTTCTCATACTTCATGGCTAGATCCTGGGCTTTTTCTGGATTGTATCACGTAGTAATGTGGTACCACGCTGAAACAGTCAATTAAACCTGGTTTCGATCAATATTTTAGAGGATAACGCAAGTTAGGTCTGGGATAGGTCTGGGATTTGCCCTCATCAGACTCATACGTTCGCGTTTTTCACATACTTGTTGAACGGATCCTGGGTTTTTTCTGGTTTGGATCACGTAGTAATGTGGTACCATACTGAAACATTCAAATAAACCAGGTCTTGATAAATATTTTAGATGATAACGCATGTTAGGTCTGGGTTAGGTCTAGGATTTGCCCTCATCATGCTCATAGTTTCGCATATTTCTCATACTTCATGGCTAGATCCTGGGCTTTTTCTGGATTGCATCACGTAGTAATGAAGTACAACACTGGAACAGTCAATTAAACCTGGTTTCCATCAATATTTTAGAGGACAACGCATGTTAGGTCTAGGTTAGGCCTGGGATTTGCCCTCATCAGAGTCATACTTTCGCAGTTTTAACATACATGTTGACCTGATCGAGGGTTTTTTCCGCTTTGGATCACGTAGTAAAGTGGTACCACACTGAAGCAGACCACTAAACCCGGTTTGGATCAATATTTTAGAGGATAACGCATGTTAGGTTTGGGTTAGGTCTAGGATTTGCCCACATCAGGCTCATACTTTCGCATATTTCTCATACTTCATGGCTAGATCCTGGGCTTTTTCTGGATTGTATCACGTAGTAATGTGGTACCACGCTGAAACAGTCAATTAAACCTGGTTTCGATCAATATTTTAGAGGATAACGCAAGTTAGGTCTGGGATAGGTCTGGGATTCGCCCTCATCAGGCTCATACTTTCGCGTTTTTCACATACTTGTTGACCTGATCCTGGGCTTTTTCTGGATTGCATCACGCAGTAATGAAGTACAACACTGAAACAGTCAATTAAACCTGGTTTCCATCAATATCTTAGAGGACAACGCAAGTTTGGTCTGGGATAGGTCTGGGATTTGCCCTCATCAGACTCATACGTTCGCGTTTTTCACATACTTGTTGAACGGATCCTGGGTTTTTTCTGGTTTGGATCACGCAGTAATGTGGTACCACACTGAAACATTCAGTTAAACCTGGTCTTGATAAATATTTTTGAGGACAACGCAAGTTAGGTCTGAGATAGGTCTGGGATTCGCCCTCATCAGGCTCATACTTTCGCACGCTTCACAGAATCGTTTAACAGATCCTGGGTTTTTTCTGGTTTTGATCACATAGTAATGTGGTACCACACTGAAACATTCAGTTAAACCTGGTCTTGATCAATATTTTAGAGGATAACGCATGTTAGGTTTGGGTTAGGTCTAGGATTTGCCCTCATCAGGCTCATACTTTCGCATTTTTCACATACTTGTTGAACAGATCCCGGCTTTTTCTGGTTTGGATCGCGCAGTAATGTGGTATCACACTGAAACAGCCCACTAAACCTGGTTTCGATCAATATTTTAGAGGATAACGAAAGTTATGTGTAGGTTAGGCCTGGGATTTGCCCTCATGAGACTCATGCTTTCGCATTTTTCACATACTTGTTGAACAGATCCTGGGTTTTTTCTGGTATGGATCACGTAGTAATGTGGTACCAAACTGAAACATTCAGTTAAACCTGGTCTTGATAAATATTTTTGAGGATAACGCATGTTAGGTCTGGGATAGGTCTGGGATTCGCCCTCATCAGGCTCATACTTTCGCACACTTCACAGACTCGTTTAACAGATCCTGGGTTTTTTCTGGTTTGGTTCACGTAGTAATGTGGTACCACACTGAAACATTCAGTTAAACCTGGTCTTGATCAATATTTTAGGATATAACGCATGTTAGGTTTGGGTTAGGTCTAGGATTTCCCCTCATCAGGCTCATACTTTCGCATTTTTCACATACTTGTTGAACAGATCCTGGCTTTTTCTGGTTTGGATCGGGCAGTAATGTGGTACCACACTGAAACAGCCCACTAAACCTGGTTTCGATCAATATTTTAGAGGATAACGAAAGTTATGTCTAGGTTAGGCCTGGGATTTGCCCTCATCAGACTCATACGTTCGCGTTTTTCACATACTTGTTGAACGGATCCTGGGTTTTTTCTGGTTTGGATCACGTAGTAATGTGGTACCACACTGAAACAGTCGATTAAACCAGGTTTCAATCAATATTCTTGAGGATAACGCATGTTAGGTCTAGGTAAGGCCTGGGATTTTCACACACAGACTCATTCTTTCGCATTCTTCACATACCTGTTGAACGGATCCTAGGTTTTTTCTGGTTTGGATCACGTAGTAATGTGGTACCGCACTGAAACATTCAGTTAAACCTGGTCTTGATCAATATTTTAGAGGATAACGCATGTTAGGTGTGGGTTAGGTCTAGGATTTTCACTCATCAGACTCATACTTTCGCATTCTTCACATACTTGTTGAACGGATCCTGGGCTTTTTCTGGATTGCATCACGTAGTAACGAAGTACAACACTGAAACAGTCAATTAAACCTGGTTTCCATCAATATCTTAGAGGACAACGCAAGTTAGGTCTGGGATAGGTCTGGGATTTGCCCTCATCAGACTCATACTTTCGCATTCTTCACATACTTGTTGAACGGATCTTGGGTTTTTTCTGGTGTGGATCACGTAGTAATGTGGTACCACACTGATACAATCAATTAAACCTGGTCTTGATAAATATTTTAGAGGATAACGCATGTTAGGTCTCGGTTAGGTCTAGGATTTACCCTCATCAGGCTCATACTTTCGCATATTTCTCATACTTCATGGCTGGATCCTGGGCTATTACTGGTTTGGATCACGTAGTAATGTGGTACCACACTGAAACAGTCAATTAAACCTGGTTTCAATCAATATTTTAGAGAATAATTCATGTTAGGTCTGGGTTAGGTCTGGGATTTGCTCTCGTCAGGCTCATTCTTTCGCATATTTCTCGTACTTGATGGCTAGATCCTGGGCTTTTTCTGGATTGCATCACGTAGTAATGAAGTACAACACTGAAACAATCAATTAAACCTGGTTTCCATCAATATCTTAGAGGACAACGCAGGTTGGGTCTGGGATAGGTCTGGGATTTGCCCTCATCAGACTCATACGTTCGCGTTTTTCACATACTTGTCGAACGGATCCTGGGTTTTTTCTGGTTTGGATCACGCAGTAATGTGGTACCACACCGAAACATTCAAATAAACCAGGTCTTGATAAATATTTTAGATGATAACGCATGTTAGGTCTGGGTTAGGTCTAGGATTTGCCCTCATCAGGCTCATACTTTCGCATATTTCTCATACTTCATGGCTAGATCCTGGGCTATTTCTGGATTGGATCACGTAGTAATGTGGTACCACACTGAAACAGTCACTTAAACCTGGTTTCGATCAATATTTTAGAGGACAATGCAAGTTAGGTCTGGGATAGGTCTGGGATTTGCCCACATCAGGGTCATACTTTCGCATTTTTCACATACTTGTTGAACGGATCCTGGGTTTTTTCTGGTATGGATCACGCAGTAATGTGGTACGACACTGAAACATTCAGTTAAACCTGGTCTCGATAAATATTTTTGAGAATAACGCATGCTAGGTCTGGGTTAGGTCTAGGATTTGCCCTCATCAGGCTCATACTTTCGCATATTTCTGATACTTCATGGATAGATCCTGGGCTATTTTCTGGTTTGGATCACATAGTAATGTGGTACCACACTGAAACAGTCGATTAAACCAGGTTTCGATCAATATTCTTGAGGATAACGCATGTTAGGTCTAGGTAAGGCCTGGGATTTTCACTCATCAGACTCATTCTTTCGCATTCTTCACATACGTGTTGAACGGATCCAGGGTTTTTTCTGGTTTGGATCACGTAGTAATGTGGGACCGCACTGAAACAATCAATTAAACCTGGTCTTGATAAATATTTTAGAGGATAACGCATGTTAGGTCTGGGTTAGGTCCAGGATTTGCTCTCGTCAGGCTCATACTTTCGAATATTTCTCATACTTGATGGCTAGATCCTGGGCTTTTTCTAGATAGCATCTCGTAGTAATGAAGTACAACACTGAAACAGTCAATTAAACCTGGTTTCCATCAATATCTTAGAGGACAACGCAAGTTAGGTCTGGGATAGGTCTGGGATTTGCCCTCATCAGACTCATACGTTCGCGTTTTTCACATACTTGTTGAACGGATCCTGGGTTTTTTCAGATTTGGATCACGTAGTAATGTGGTACCACACTGAAACATTCAAATAAACCAGGTCTTGATAAATATTTTAGAGGATAACGCATGTTAGGTTTGGGTTAGGTCTAGGATTTGCCCACATCAGGCTCATACTTTCGCATATTTCTCATACTTCATGGCTAGATCCGGGGCTGTTTCTGGATTGTATCACGTAGTAATGTGGTACCACGCTGAAACAGTCAATTAAACCTTGTTTCGATCAATATTTTAGAGGATAACGCAAGTTAGGTCTGGGATAGGTCTGGGATTCGCCCTCATCAGGCTCATACTTTCGCACAGTTCACAGACTTGCTTATCAGATCCTGGGTCTTTTCTGGTTTGGTTCACGTAGTAATGTGGTACCACACTGAAACATTCAGTTAAACCTGGTCTTGATAAATATTTTTGAGGATAACGCATGTTAGGTCTGGGATAGGTCTGGGATTCGCCCTCATCAGGCTCATACTTTCGCACACTTCACAGACTCGATTAACAGATCCTGGGTTTTTTCTGGTTTGGTTCACGTAGTAATGTGGTACCACACTGAAACATTCAGTTAAACCTGGTCTTGATCAATATTTTAGAGGATAACGCATGTTAGGTTTGGGTTAGGTCTAGGATTTGCCCTCATCTGCCTCATACTTTCGCATTTTTCACATACTTGTTGAACAGATCCTGGCTTTTTCTGGTTTGGATCGCGCAGTAATGTGGTACCACACTGAAACAGCCCACTAAACCGGGTTTCGATCAATATTTTAGAGGATAACGAAAGTTATGTCTAGGTTAGGCCTGGGATTTGCCCGCATCAGACTCATGCTTTCGCATTTTTCACATACTTGTTGAACAGATCCTGGGTTTTTTCTGGTATGGATCACGTAGTAATGTGGTACTATACTGAAACATTCAGTTAAACCTGGTCTTGATAAATATTTTTGAGGATAACGCATGTTAGGTCTGGGTTAGGTCTAGGATTTGCCCTCTTCAGGCTCATACTTTCGCATATTTCTTATTCTTCATGGATAGATCCTGGGCTATTTTCTGGTTTGGATCACATAGTAATGTGGTACCACACTGAAACAGTTGATTAAACCTGCTTTCCATCAATATCTTGGAGGACAACGCAAGTTAGGTCTGGGATAGGTCTGGGATTTGCCCTCATGAGACTCATACGTTCGCGTTTTTCACATACTTGTTGAACGGATCCTGGGTTTTTTCTGGTTTGGATCACGTAGTAATGTGGTACCACACTGAAACATTCAAATAAACCAGGTCTTGATAAATATTTCAGATGATAACGCATGTTAGGTCTGGGTTAGTTCTAGGATTTGCCCTCATCAGGCTCATACTTTCGCATATTTCTCATACTTCATGGCTAGATCCTGGGCTATTTCTGGATTGGATCACGTAGTAATGTGGTACCACACTGAAACAGTCAATTTAACCTGGTTTCGATCAATATTTTAGAGGACAATGCAAGTTAGGTCTGGGATAGGTCTGGGATTTGCCCACATCAGGGTCATACTTTCGCATTTTTCACATACTTGTTGAACAGATCCTGGGTTTTTTCTGGTATGGATCACGCAGTAATGTGGTACCACACTGAAACATTCAGTTAAACCTGGTCTTGATAAATATTTTTGAGGATAACGCATGTTAGGTCTGGGTTAGGTCTAGGATTTGCCCTAATCAGGCTCATACTTTCGCATATTTCTTATACTTCATGGATAGATCCTGGGTTTTTTTCTGGTTTGGATCACGTAGTAATGTGGTACCACAGTGAAACAGTCGATTAAACCTGGTTTCGATCAATATTTTTGAGGATAACGCATGTTAGGTCTAGGTTAGGCCGAGGATTTTCATTCATCAGACTCACACTTTCGCATTCTTCACATACTTGTTGAACGGATCCTGGGTTTTTACTGGTTTGGATCACGTAGTAATGTGGTACCACACTGAAACAGTCAATTAAACCTGGTTTCGATCAATATTTTAGAGAATAATACATGTTAGGTCTAGGTTAGGTCTGGGATTTGCTCTCATCAATCTCATTCTTTCGCATATTTCTCATACTTGATGTCTAGATCCTGGGCTTTTTCTGGATTGCATCACGTAGTAATGAAGTACAACACTGAAACAGTCAATTAAACCTGGTTTCCATCAATATCTTAGAGGACAACGCAAGTTAGGTCTGGGATAGGTCTGGGATTTGCCCTCATCAGACTCATACGTTCGCGTTTTTCACATACTTGTTGAACGGATCCTGGGTTTTTTCTGGTTTGGATCACGTAGTAATGTGGTACCACACTGAAACATTCAGTTTAACCTGGTCTTGATCAATGTTTTAGAGGATAACGCATGTTAGGTTTGGGTTAGGTCTAGGATTTGCCCTCATCAGGCTCATGCTTTCGCATTTTTCACATACTTGTTGAACAGATCCTGGGTTTTTTCTGGTATGGATCACGTAGTAATGTGGTACCATACTGAAACATTCAGTTAAACCTGGTCTTGATAAATATTTTTGAGGATAACGCATGTTAGGTCTGGGATAGGTCTGGGATTCGCCCTCATCAGGCTCATACTTTCGCACACTTCACAGACTCGTTTAACAGATCCTGGGTTTTTTCTGGTTTGGTTCACGTAGTAATGTGGTATCACACTGAAACATTCAGTTAAACCTGGTCTTGATCAATATTTTAGAGGATATCGCATGTTAGGTCTGGGTTAGGTCTAGGATTTGCCCTCATCAGGCTCATACTTTCGCATATTTCTCATACTTCATGGCTAGATCCTGGGCTTTTTCTGGATTGCATCACGTAGTAATGAAGTACAACACTGAAACAGTCAATTAAACCTGGTTTCGATAAATATTTTACAGAATAATTCATGTTAGGTCTAGGTTAGGCCTGGGATTTGCCCTCATCAGGGTCATACTTTCGCAGTTCTAACATACGTGTTGACCTGATCGAGGGTTCTTTCTGCTTTGGATCACGTAGTAAAGTGGTACCACACTGAAACAGTACACTAAACCTGGTTTCGATCAATATTTTAGAGGATAACGCATGTTAGGTCTAGGTTAGGCCTGGGATTTGCTCTCATCAGACTCATGCTCTCGCATTTTTCACATACTTGTTGAACAGATCCTGGGTTTTTTCTGGTATGGATCACGTAGTAATGTGGTACCATACTGAAACATTCAGTTAAACCTGGTCTTGATAAATATTTTTGAGGATAACGCATGTTAGGTCTGGGATAGGTCTGGGATTTGCCCTCATCAGGCTCATACTTTCGCATTTTTCACATACTTGTTGAACAGATCCTGGCTTTTTCTGGTTTGGATCGCGCAGTAATGTGGTACCACACTGAAACAGCCCACTAAACCTGGTTTCGATCAATATTTTAGAGGATAACGAAAGTTATGTCTAGGTTAGGCCTGGGATTTGCCCTCATCAGACTCATGCGTTCGCGTTTTTCACATACTTGTTGAACGCATCCTGGGTTTTTTCTGGTTTGGATCACATAGCAATGTGGTACCACACTGAAACATTCAAATAAACCAGGTCTTGATAAATATTTTAGATGATAACGCATGTTAGGTCTGGGATAGGTCTAGGATTTGCCCTCATCAGGGTCATACTTTCGCAATTTTCGCATACTTGTTGAACAGATCCTGGCTTTTTCTGGTTTGGATCGGGCAGTAATGTGGTACCACACTGAAACAGCCCACTAAACCTGGTTCCGATCAATATTTTAGAGGATAACGAAAGTTATGTCTAGGTTAGGCCTGGGATTTGCCCTCATCAGACACATTCTTTCGCATTCTTCACATACTTGTTGAGCGGATCCTGGGTTTTTTCTGGTTTGGATCACGTAGTAATGTGGGACCACACTGAAACAATCAATTAAACCTGGTCTTGATAAATATTTTAGAGGATATCGCATGTTAGGTCTGGGTTAGGTCTAGGATTTGCCCTCATCAGGCTCATACTTTCGCATATTTCTCATACTTCATGGCTAGATCCTGGGCTTTTTCTGGATTGCATCACGTAGTAATGAAGTACAACACTGAAACAGTCAATTAAACCTGGTTTCGATAAATATTTTACAGAATAATTCATGTTAGGTCTAGGTTAGGCCTGGGATTTGCCCTCATCAGGGTCATACTTTCGCAGTTCTAACATACGTGTTGACCTGATCGAGGGTTCTTTCTGCTTTGGATCACGTAGTAAAGTGGTACCACACTGAAACAGTACACTAAACCTGGTTTCGATCAATATTTTAGAGGATAACGCATGTTAGGTCTAGGTTAGGCCTGGGATTTGCTCTCATCAGACTCATGCTCTCGCATTTTTCACATACTTGTTGAACAGATCCTGGGTTGTTTCTGGTATGGATCACGTAGTAATGTGGTACCATACTGAAACATTCAAATAAACCTGGTCTTGATAAATATTTTAGAGGATAACGCATGTTAGGTTTGGGTTAGGTCTGGGATTTGCCCACATCAGGCTCATATTTTCGCATATTTCTCATACTTCATGGCTAGATCCTGGGCTGTTTCTGGATTGTATCACGTAGTAATGTGGTACCACGCTGAAACAGTCAATTAAACCTGGTTTGGATCAATATTTTAGAGGATAACGCAAGTTAGGTCTGGGATAGGTATGGGATTCGCCCTCATCAGGCTCATACTTTCGCGTTTTTCACATACTTGTTGAACTGATCCTGGGTTTTTTCTGGTTTGGATCACGTAGCAATTTGGTACAACACTGAAACAGTCGATTAAACCTGGTTTCGATCAATATTTTAGAGGATAACGCAAGTTTGGTCTGGGATAGGTCTGGGATTTGACCTCATCAGGCTCATACTTTCGCGTTTTTCACATACTTGTTGAACAGATCCTGGGTTTTTTCTGGTTTGAGTCACGTAGTAATGTGGTACCACACTGAAAGAGTCGATTAAACCAGGTTTCGATCAATATTTTTGAGGATAACGCATGTTAGGTCCAGGTTAGGCCAAGGATTTTCACTCATCAGACTCATACTTTCGCATTCTTCACATACTTGTTGAACGGATCCTGGGCTTTTTCTGGATTGCATCACGTAGTAATGAAGTACAACACTGAAACAGTCAATTAAACCTGGTTTCGATAAATATTTTAGAGAATAATTCATGTTAGGTCTAGGTTAGGCCTGGGATTTGCCCTCATCAGACTCATGCTTTCGCATTTTTCACAGACTCGTTTAACAGATCCTGGGTCTTTTCTGGTTTGGTTCACGTAGTAATGTGGTACCACACTGAAACATTCAGTTAAACCTGGTCTTGATCAATATTTTAGGGTATAACGCATGTTAGGTTTGGGTTAGGTCTAGGATTTGCCCTCATCAGGCTCATACTTTCGCATTTTTCACATACTTGTTGAACAGATCCTGGCTTTTTCTGGTCTGGATCGCGCAGTAATGTGGTACCACACTGAAACAGCCCACTAAACCTGGTTTCGATCAATATTTTAGAGGATAACGAAAGTTATGTCTAGGTTAGGCTTGGGATTTGCCCTCATCAGACTCATACGTTCGCGTTTTTCACATACTTGTTGAACGGATCCTGGGTTTTTTCTGGTTTGGATCACGTAGTAATGTGGTACCACACCGAAACATTCAAATAAACCAGGTCTTGATAAATATTTTAGATGATAACGCATGTTAGGTCTGGGATAGGTCTGGGATTCGCCCTCATCAGGCTCATACTTTCGCACACTTCACAGACTCGATTAACAGATCCTGGGTTTTTTCTGGTTTGGTTCACGTAGTAATGTGGTACCACACTGAAACATTCAGTTAAACCTGGTCTTGATCAATATTTTAGAGGATAACGCATGTTAGGTTTGGGTTAGGTCTAGGATTTGCCCTCATCAGGCTCATACTTTCGCATTTTTCACATACTTGTTGAACAGATCCTGGCTTTTTCTGGTTTGGATCGCGCAGTAATGTGGTACCACACTGAAACAGGCCACTAAACCTGGTTTCGATCAATATTTTAGAGGATAACGAAAGTTATGTCTAGGTTAGGCCTGGGATTTGCCCGCATCAGACTCATGCTTTCGCATTTTTCACATACTTGTTGAACAGATCCTGGGTTTTTTCTGGTATGGATCACGTAGTAATGTGGTACCATACTGAAACATTCAGTTAAACCTGGTCTTGATAAATATTTTTGAGGATAACGCATGTTACGTCTGGGTTAGGTCTAGGATTTGCCCTCATCAGGCTCATACTTTCGCATATTTCTTATACTTCATGGATAGATCCTGGGCTATTTTCTGGTTTGGATCACATAGTAATGTGGTACCACACTGAAACAGTCGATTAAACCAGGTTTCGATCAATATTTTTGAGGATAACGCATGTTAGGTCTAGGTTAGGCCTGGGATTTTCACTCATCAGACTCATTCTTTCGCATTCTTCACATACTTGTTGAACGGATCCTGGGTTTTTTCTGGTTTGGATCACGTAGTAATGTGGGACCACACTGAAACAATCAATTAAACCTTGTCTTGATAAATATTTTAGAGGATATCGCATGTTAGGTCTGGGTTAGGTCTAGGATTTGCCCTCATCTGGCTCATACTTTCGCATATTTCTCATACTTGATGGCTAGATCCTGGGCTTTTTCTGGATTGCATCACGTAGTAATGAAGTACAACACTGAAACAATCAACTAAACCTGGTTTCCATCAATATCTTAGAGGACAACGCAAGTTAGGTCTGGGATAGGTCTGGGATTTGCCCTCATGAGACTCATACGTTCGCGTTTTTCACATACTTGTTGAACGGATCCTGGGTTTTTTCTGGTATGGATCACGCAGTAATGTGGTACCACACTGAAACATTCTGTTAAACCTGGTCTTGATAAATATTTTTGAGGATAACGCATGTTAGGTCTGGGTTAGGTCTAGGATTTGCCCTAATCAGGCTCATACTTTCGCATATTTCTTATACTTCATGGATAGATCCTGGGTTTGTTTCAGGTTTGGATCACGTAGTAATGTGGTACCACACTGAAACAGTCGATTAAACCTGGTTTCGATCAATATTTTTGAGGATAACGCATGTTAGGTCTAGGTTAGGCCGAGGATTTTCACTCATCAGACTCATACTTTCGCATTCTTCACATACTTGTTGAACGGATCCTGGGTTTTTACTGGTTTGGATCACGTAGTAATGTGGTACCACACTGAAACAGTCAATTAAACCTGGTTTCGATCAATATTTTAGAGAATAATACATGTTAGGTCTAGGTTAGGTCTGGGATTTGCTCTCATCAGGCTCATTCTTTCGCATATTTCTCATACTTGATGTCTAGATCCTGGGCTTTTTCTGGATTGCATCACGTAGTAATGAAGTACAACACTGAAACAGTCAATTAAACCTGGTTTCCATCAATATCTTAGAGGACAACGCAAGTTAGGTCTGGGATAGGTCTGGGATTTGCCCTCATCAGACTCATACGTTCGCGTTTTTCACATACTTGTTGAACGGATCCTGGGTTTTTTCTGGTTTGGATCATGTAGTAATGTGGTACCACACTGAAACATTCAAATAAACCAGGTCATGATAAATATTTTAGAGGATAACGCATGTTAGGTTTGGGTTAGGTCTAGGATTTGCCCACATCAGGCTCATACTTTCGCATATTTCTCATACTTCATGGCTAGATCCTGGGCTGTTTCTGGATTGTATCACGTAGTAATGTGGTACCACGCTGAAACAGTCAATTAAACCTTGTTTCGATCAATATTTTAGAGGATAACGCATGTTAGGTTTGGGTTAGGTCTAGGATTTGCCCTCATCAGGCTCATGCTTTCGCATTTTTCACATACTTGTTGAACAGATCCTGGGTTTTTTCTGGTATGGATCACGTAGTAATGTGGTACCATACTGAAACATTCAGTTAAACCTGGTCTTGATAAATATTTTTGAGGATAACGCATGTTAGGTCTGGGATAGGTCTGGGATTCGCCCTCATCAGGCTCATACTTTCGCACACTTCACAGACTCGTTTAACAGATCCTGGGTTTTTTCTGGTTTGGTTCACGTAGTAATGTGGTATCACACTGAAACATTCAGTTAAACCTGGTCTTGATCAATATTTTAGAGGATAACGCATGTTAGGTTTGGGTTAGGTCTAGGATTTGCCCTCACCAGGCTCATACTTTCGCATTTTTCACATACTTGTTGAACAGATCCTGGCTTTTTCTGGTTTGGATCGCGCAGTAATGTGGTACCACACTGAAACAGCCCACTAAACCTGGTTTCGATCAATATTTTAGAGGATAACGAAAGTTATGTCTAGGTTAGGCCTGGGATTTGCCCTCATCAGACTCATACGTTCGCGTTTTTCACATACTTGTTGAACGCATCCTGGGTTTTTTCTGGTTTGGATCACATAGCAATGTGGTACCACACTGAAACATTCAAATAAACCAGGTCTTGATAAATATTTTAGATGATAACGCATGTTAGGTCTGGGATAGGTCTAGGATTTGCCCTCATCAGGCTCATACTTTCGCATTTTTCGCATACTTGTTGAACAGATCCTGGCTTTTTCTGGTTTGGATCGCGCAGTAATGTGGTACCACACTGAAACAGCCCACTAAACCTGGTTCCGATCAATATTTTAGAGGATAACGAAAGTTATGTCTAGGTTAGGCCTGGGATTTGCCCTCATCAGACACATTCTTTCGCATTCTTCACATACTTGTTGAGCGGATCCTGGGTGTTTTCTGGTTTGGATCACGTAGTAATGTGGGACCACACTGAAACAATCAATTAAACCTGGTCTTGATAAATATTTTAGAGGATATCGCATGTTAGGTCTGGGTTAGGTCTAGGATTTGCCCTCATCAGGCTCATACTTTCGCATATTTCTCATACTTCATGGCTAGATCCTGGGCTTTTTCTGGATTGCATCACGTAGTAATGAAGTACAACACTGAAACGGTCAATTAAACCTGGTTTCGATAAATATTATACAGAATAATTCATGTTAGGTCTAGGTTAGGCCTGGGATTTGCCCTCATCAGGGTCATACTTTCGCAGTTCTAACATACGTGTTGACCTGATCGAGGGTTTTTTCTGCTTTGGATCACGTAGTAAAGTGGTACCACACTGAAACAGTACACTAAACCTGGTTTCGATCAATATTTTAGAGGATAACGAAAGTTATGTATAGGTTAGGCCTGGGATTTGCCCTCATCAGACTCATGCTTTCGCATTTTTCACATACTTGTTGAACAGATCCTGGGTTGTTTCTGGTATGGATCACGTAGTAATGTGGTACCATACTGAAACATTCAAATAAACCTGGTCTTGATAAATATTTTAGAGGATAACGCATGTTAGGTTTGGGTTAGGTCTGGGATTTGCCCACATCAGGCTCATATTTTCGCATATTTCTCATACTTCATGGCTAGATCCTGGGCTGTTTCTGGATTGTATCACGTAGTAATGTGGTACCACGCTGAAACAGTCAATTAAACCTGGTTTCGATCAATATTTTAGAGGATAACGCAAGTTAGGTCTGGGATAGGTCTGGGATTCGCCCTCATCAGGCTCATACTTTCGCGTTTTTCACATACTTGTTGAACTGATCCTGGGTTTTTTCTGGTTTGGATCACGTAGCAATTTGGTACAACACTGAAACAGTCGATTAAACCTGGTTTCGATCAATATTTTAGAGGATAACGCAAGTTTGGTCTGGGATAGGTCTGGGATTTGCCCTCATCTGGCTCATACTTTCGCGTTTTTCACTTACTTGTTGAACAGATCCTGGGTTTTTTCTGGTTTGAGTCACGTAGTAATGTGGTACCACACTGAAAGAGTCGATTAAACCAGGTTTCGATCAATATTTTTGAGGATAACGCATGTTAGGTCCAGGTTAGGCCTGGGATTTTCACTCATCAGACTCATACTTTCGCATTCTTCACATACCTGTTGAACGGATCCTGGGCTTTTTCTGGATTGCATCACGTAGTAATGAAGTACAACACTGAAACAGTCAATTAAACCTGGTTTCGATAAATATTTTAGAGAATAATTCATGTTAGGTCTAGGTTAGGCCTGGGATTTGCCCTCACCAGGGTCATACTTTCGCAGTTCTTACATACGTGTTGACCTGATCGAGGCTTTTTTCTGTTTTGGATCACGTAGTAAAGTGGTACCACACTGAAACAGTACACTAAACCTGGTTTGGATCAATATTTTAGGGGATAATGCATGTTAGGTCTAGGTTAGCCCTGAGATTTTCACTCATCAGACTCATACTTTCGCATTCTTCAGATACTTGTTGAACGGATCCTGGGTTTTTTCTAGTATGGTTCACGTAGTAATGTGGTACCACACTGAAACAATCAATTAAACCAGGTCTTGATATATATTTTAGAGGATAACGCATGTCAGGTTTGGGTTAGGTCTAGGATTTGCCCACATCAGGCTCATACTTTCGCATATTTCTCATACTTCATGGCTAGATCCTCGGCTGTTTCTGGATTGTATCACGTAGTAATGTGGTACCACACTGAAACATTCAGTTAAACCTGGTCTTGATCAATATTTTAGAGGATAACGCATGTTAGGTTTGGGTTAGGTCTAGGATTTGCCCTCATCAGGCTCATACTTTCGCCTTTTTCACATACTTGTTGAACAGATCCTGGGTTTTTTCTGGTATGGATCACGTAGTAATGTGGTACCATACTGAAACATTCAATTAAACCTGGTCTTGATAAATATTTTAGAGGATATCGCATGTTAGGTCTGGGTTAGGTCTAGGATTTGCCCTCATCAGGCTCATACTTTCGCATATTTCTCATACTTCATGGCTAGATCCTGGGCTTTTTCTGGATTGCATCACGTAGTAATGAAGTACAACACTGAAACAGTCAATTAAACCTGGTTTCGATAAATATCTTACAGAATAATTCATGTTAGGTCTAGGTTAGGCCTGGGATTTGCCCTCATCAGGGTCATACTTTCGCAGTTCTAACATACGTGTTGACATGATCGAGGGTTTTTTCTGCTTTGGATCACGTAGTAAAGTGGTACCACACTGAAACAGTACACTAAACCTGGTTTCGATCAATATTTTAGAGGATAACGCAAGTTAGGTCTGGGATAGGTCTGGGATTCGCCCTCATCAGGCTCATACTTTCGCGTTTTTCACATACTTGTTGAACTGATCCTGGGTTGTTTCTGGTATGGATCACGTAGTAATGTGGTACCATACTGAAACATTCAAATAAACCTGGTCTTGATAAATATTTTAGAGGATAACGCATGTTAGGTTTGGGTTAGGTCTAGGATTTGCCCACATCAGGCTCATACTTTCGCATATTTCTCATACTTCATGGCTAGATCCTGGGCTGTTTCTGGATTGTATCACGTAGTAATGTGGTACAACACTGAAACAGTCAATTAAACCTGGTTTAGATAAATATTTTAGAGAATAATTCATGTTAGGTCTAGGTTAGGCCTGGGATTTGCCCTCATCAGGGTCATACTTTCGCAGTTCTTACATACGTGTTGACCTGATCGAGGGTTTTTTCTGCTTTGGATCACGTAGTAAAGTGGTACCACACTGAAACAGTACACTAAACCTGGTTTGGATCAATATTTTAGAGGATAATGCATGTTAGGTCTAGGTTAGCCCTGAGATTTTCACTCATCAGACTCATACTTTCGCATTCTTCAGATACTTGTTGAACGGATCCTGGGTTTTTTTCTGGTATGTTTCACGTAGTAATGTGGTACCACACTGAAACAATCAATTAAACCAGGTCTTGATAAATATTTTAGATGATAACGCATGTTAGGTCTGGGTTAGGTCTAGGATTTGCCCTCATCAGACTCATACTTTCGCATATTTCCCATACTTCATGGCTAGATCCTGGGCAATTTCTGGATTGGATCACGTAGTAATGTGGTACCACACTGAAACAGTCAATTAAACCTGGTTTCGATCAATATTTTAGAGGATAACGAAAGTTATGTCTAGGTTAGGCCTGGGATTTGCTCTCATCAGACTCATGCTTTCGCATTTTTCACATACTTGTTGAACAGATCCTGGGTTTTTTCTGGTTTGGTTCACGTAGTAATGTGGTACCACACTGAAACATTCAGTTAAACCTGGTCTTGATCAATATTTTAGAGGATAACGCATGTTAGGTTTGGGTTAGGTCTAGGATTTGCCCTCATCAGGCTCATACTTTCGCATTTTTCGCATACTTGTTGAACAGATCCTGGCTTTTTCTGATTTGGATCGCGCAGTAATGTGGTACCACACTGAAACAGCCCACTAAACCTGGTTTCAATCAATATTTTAGAGGATAACGAAAGTTATGTCTAGGTTAGGCCTGGGATTTGCCCTCATCAGACTCATGCTTTCGCATATTTCTCATACTTCATGGCTAGATCCTGGGCTTTTTCTGGATTGCATCACGTAGTAATGAAGTACAACACTGAAACAGTCAATTAAACCTGGTTTCGATATATACCTTACAGAATAATTCATGTTAGGTCTAGGTTAGGCCTGGGATTTGCCCTCATCAGGGTCATACTTTCGCAGTTCTAACATACGTGTTGACATGATCGAGGGTTTTTTCTGCTTTGGATCACGTAGTAAAGTGGTACCACACTGAAACAGTACAGTAAACCTGGTTTCGATCAATATTTTAGAGGATAACGCAAGTTAGGTCTGGGATAGGTCTGGGATTCGCCCTCATCAGGTTCATACTTTCGCGTTTTTCACATACTTGTTGAACTGATCCTGGGTTGTTTCTGGTATGGATCACGTAGTAATGTGGTACCATACTGAAACATTCAAATAAACCTGGTCTTGATAAATATTTTAGAGGATAACGCATGTTAGGTTTGGGTTAGGTCTAGGATTTGCCCACATCAGGCTCATACTTTCGCATATTTCTCATACTTCATGGCTAGATCCTGGGCTGTTTCTGGATTGTATCACGTAGTAATGTGGTACCACGCTGAAACAGTCAATTAAACCTGGTTTCGATCAATATTTTAGAGGATAACGCAAGTTAGGTCTGGGATAGGTCTGGGATTCGCCCTCATCAGGCTCATACTTTCGCGTTTTTCACATACTTGTTGAACTGATCCTGGGTTATTTCTGGTTTGGATCACGTAGCAATTTGGTACAACACTGAAACAGTCGATTAAACCTGGTTTCGATCAATATTTTAGAGGATAACGCAAGTTTGGTCTGGGATAGGTCTGGGATTTGCCCTCATCAGGCTCATACTTTCGCATTCTTCACATACTTGTTGAACGGGTCCTGGGCTTTTTCTGGATTGCATCACGTAGAAATGAAGTACAACACTGAAACAGTCAATTAAACCTGGTTTCGATAAATATTTTAGAGAATAATTCATGTTAGGTCTAGGTTAGGCCTGGGATTTGCCCTCATCAGGGTCATACTTTCGCAGTTCTTACATACGTGTTGACCTGATCGAGGGTTTTTTCTGCTTTGGATCACGTAGTAAAGTGGTACCACACTGAAACAGTACACTAAACCTGGTTTGGATCAATATTTTAGAGGATAATGCATGTTAGGTCAAGGTTAGCCCTGAGATTTTCACTCATCAGACTCATACTTTCGCATTCTTCAGATACTTGTTGAACGGATCCTGGGTTTTTTTCTGGTATGTTTCACGTAGTAATGTGGTACCACACTGAAACAATCAATTAAACCAGGTCTTGATAAATATTTTAGATGATAACGCATGTTAGGTCTGGGTTAGGTCTAGGATTTGCCCTCATCACGCTCATACTTTCGCATATTTCCCATACTTCATGGCTAGATCCTGGGCAATTTCTGGATTGGATCACGTAGTAATGTGGTACCACACTGAAGCAGTCAATTAAACCTGGTTTCGATCAATATTTTAGAGGATAACGAAAGTTATGTCTAGGTTAGGCCTGGGATTTGCTCTCATCAGACTCATGCTTTCGCATTTTTCACATACTTGTTGAACAGATCCTGGGTTTTTTCTGGTTTGGTTCACGTAGTAATGTGGTACCACACTGAAACATTCAGTTAAACCTGGTCTTGATCAATATTTTAGAGGATAACGCATGTTAGGTTTGGGTTAGGTCTAGGATTTGCCCTCATCAGGCTCATACTTTCGCATTTTTCGCATACTTGTTGAACAGATCCTGGCTTTTTCTGGTTTGGATCGCGCAGTAATGTGGTACCACACTGAAACAGCCCACTAAACCTGGTTTCGAACAATATTTTAGAGGATAACGAAAGTTATGTCTAGGTTAGGCCTGGGATTTGCCCTCATCAGACTCATGCTTTCGCATATTTCTCATACTTCATGGCTAGATCCTGGGCTTTTTCTGGATTGCATCACGTAGTAATGAAGTACAACACTGAAACAGTCAATTAAACCTGGTTTCGATAAATATCTTACAGAATAATTCATGTTAGGTCTAGGTTAGGCCTGGGATTTGCCCTCATCAGGGTCATACTTTCGCAGTTCTAACATACGTGTTGACATGATCGAGGGTTTTTTCTGCTTTGGATCTCGTAGTAAAGTGGTACCACACTGAAACAGTACACTAAACCTGGTTTCGATCAATATTTTAGAGGATAACGCAAGTTAGGTCTGGGATAGGTCTGGGATTCGCCCTCATCAGGCTCATACTTTCGCGTTTTTCACATACTTGTTGAACTGATCCTGGGTTTTCTCTGGTTTGGATCACGTAGCAATTTGGTACAACACTGAAACAGTCGATTAAACCTGGTTTCGATCAATATTTTAGAGGATAACGCAAGTTTGGTCTGGGATAGGTCTGGGATTTGCCCTCATCAGTCTCATACTTTCGCGTTTTTCACATACTTGTTCAACAGATCCTGGGTTTTTTCTGGTTTGAGTCACGTAGTAATGTGGTACCACACTGAAAGAGTCGATTAAACCAGGTTTCGATCAATATTTTTGAGGATAACGCATGTTAGGTCCAGGTTAGGCCTGGGATTTTCACTCATCAGACTCACACTTTCGCATTCTTCACATACTTGTTGAACGGGTCCTGGGATTTTTCTGGATTGCATCACGTAGAAATGAAGTACAACACTAGAACAGTCAATTAAACCTGGTTTCGATAAATATTTTAGAGAATAATTCATGTTAGGTCTAGGTTAGGCCTGGGATTTGCCCTCATCAGGGTCATACTTTCGCAGTTCTTACATACGTGTTGACCTGATCGAGGGTTTTTTCTGCTTTGGATCACGTAGTAAAGTGGTACCACACTGAAACAGTACACTAAACCTGGTTTCGATCAATATTTTAGAGGATAACGCAAGTTAGGTCTGGGATAGGTCTGGGATTCGCCCTCATCAGGCTCATACTTTCGCGTTTTTCACATACTTGTTGAACTGATCCTGGGTTGTTTCTGGTATGGATCACGTAGTAATGTGGTACCATACTGAAACATTCAAATAAACCTGGTCTTGATAAATATTTTAGAGGATAACGCATGTTAGGTTTGGGTTAGGTCTAGGATTTGCCCACATCAGGCTCATACTTTCGCATATTTCTCATACTTCATGGCTAGATCCTGGGCTGTTTCTGGATTGTATCACGTAGTAATGTGGTACCACGCTGAAACAGTCAATTAAACCTGGTTTCGATCAATATTTTAGAGGATAACGCAAGTTAGGTCTGGGATAGGTCTGGGATTCGCCCTCATCAGGCTCATACTTTCGCGTTTTTCACATACTTGTTGAACTGATCCTGGGTTATTTCTGGTTTGGATCACGTAGCAATTTGGTACAACACTGAAACAGTCGATTAAACCTGGTTTCGATCAATATTTTAGAGGATAACGCAAGTTTGGTCTGGGATAGGTCTGGGATTTGCCCTCATCAGGCTCATACTTTCGCATTCTTCACATACTTGTTGAACGGGTCCTGGGCTTTTTCTGGATTGCATCACGTAGAAATGAAGTACAACACTGAAACAGTCAATTAAACCTGGTTTCGATAAATATTTTAGAGAATAATTCATGTTAGGTCTAGGTTAGGCCTGGGATTTGCCCTCATCAGGGTCATACTTTCGCAGTTCTTACATACGTGTTGACCTGATCGAGGGTTTTTTCTGCTTTGGATCACGTAGTAAAGTGGTACCACACTGAAACAGTACACTAAACCTGGTTTGGATCAATATTTTAGAGGATAATGCATGTTAGGTCAAGGTTAGCCCTGAGATTTTCACTCATCAGACTCATACTTTCGCATTCTTCAGATACTTGTTGAACGGATCCTGGGTTTTTTTCTGGTATGTTTCACGTAGTAATGTGTTACCACACTGAAACAATCAATTAAACCAGGTCTTGATAAATATTTTAGATGATAACGCATGTTAGGTCTGGGTTAGGTCTAGGATTTGCCCTCATCACGCTCATACTTTCGCATATTTCCCATACTTCATGGCTAGATCCTGGGCAATTTCTGGATTGGATCACGTAGTAATGTGGTACCACACTGAAGCAGTCAATTAAACCTGGTTTCGATCAATATTTTAGAGGATAACGAAAGTTATGTCTAGGTTAGGCCTGGGATTTGCTCTCATCAGACTCATGCTTTCGCATTTTTCACATACTTGTTGAACAGATCCTGGGTTTTTTCTGGTTTGGTTCACGTAGTAATGTGGTACCACACTGAAACATTCAGTTAAACCTGGTCTTGATCAATATTTTAGAGGATAACGCATGTTAGGTTTGGGTTAGGTCTAGGATTTGCCCTCATCAGGCTCATACTTTCGCATTTTTCGCATACTTGTTGAACAGATCCTGGCTTTTTCTGGTTTGGATCGCGCAGTAATGTGGTACCACACTGAAACAGCCCACTAAACCTGGTTTCGAACAATATTTTAGAGGATAACGAAAGTTATGTCTAGGTTAGGCCTGGGATTTGCCCTCATCAGACTCATGCTTTCGCATATTTCTCATACTTCATGGCTAGATCCTGGGCTTTTTCTGGATTGCATCACGTAGTAATGAAGTACAACACTGAAACAGTCAATTAAACCTGGTTTCGATAAATATCTTACAGAATAATTCATGTTAGGTCTAGGTTAGGCCTGGGATTTGCCCTCATCAGGGTCATACTTTCGCAGTTCTAACATACGTGTTGACATGATCGAGGGTTTTTTCTGCTTTGGATCTCGTAGTAAAGTGGTACCACACTGAAACAGTACACTAAACCTGGTTTCGATCAATATTTTAGAGGATAACGCAAGTTAGGTCTGGGATAGGTCTGGGATTCGCCCTCATCAGGCTCATACTTTCGCGTTTTTCACATACTTGTTGAACTGATCCTGGGTTTTCTCTGGTTTGGATCACGTAGCAATTTGGTACAACACTGAAACAGTCGATTAAACCTGGTTTCGATCAATATTTTAGAGGATAACGCAAGTTTGGTCTGGGATAGGTCTGGGATTTGCCCTCATCAGTCTCATACTTTCGCGTTTTTCACATACTTGTTCAACAGATCCTGGGTTTTTTCTGGTTTGAGTCACGTAGTAATGTGGTACCACACTGAAAGAGTCGATTAAACCAGGTTTCGATCAATATTTTTGAGGATAACGCATGTTAGGTCCAGGTTAGGCCTGGGATTTTCACTCATCAGACTCACACTTTCGCATTCTTCACATACTTGTTGAACGGGTCCTGGGATTTTTCTGGATTGCATCACGTAGAAATGAAGTACAACACTGGAACAGTCAATTAAACCTGGTTTCGATAAATATTTTAGAGAATAATTCATGTTAGGTCTAGGTTAGGCCTGGGATTTGCCCTCATCAGGGTCATACTTTCGCAGTTCTTACATACGTGTTGACCTGATCGAGGGTTTTTTCTGCTTTGGATCACGTAGTAAAGTGGTACCACACTGAAACAGTACACTAAACCTGGTTTGGATCAATATTTTAGAGGATAATGCATGTTAGGTCTAGGTTAGCCCTGAGATTTTCACTCATCAGACTCATACTTTCGCATTCTTCAGATACTTGTTGAACGGATCCTGGGTTTTTTTCTGGTATGTTTCACGTAGTAATGTGGTACCACACTGAAACAATCAATTAAACCAGGTCTTGATAAATATTTTAGATGATAACGCATGTTAGGTCTGGGTTAGGTCTAGGATTTGCCCTCATCAGGCTCATACTTTCGCATATTTCCCATACTTCATGGCTAGATCCTGGGCAATTTCTGGATTGGATCACGTAGTAATGTGGTACCACACTGAAACAGTCAATTAAACCTGGTTTCGATCAATATTTTAGAGGATAACGCAAGTTAGGTCTGGGATAGGTCTGGGATTCGCCCTCATCAGGCTCATACTTTCGCGTTTTTCACATACTTGTTGAACTGATCCTGGGTTTTTTCTGGTTGGGATCACGTAGCAATTTGGTACAAGACTGAAACAGTCGATTAAACCTGGTTTCGATCAATATTTTAGAGGATAACGCAAGTTTGGTCTGGGATAGGTCTGGGATTTGCCCTCATCAGGTTCATACTTTCGCGTTTTTCACATACTTGTTGAACAGATCCTGGGTTTTTTCTGGTTTGAGTCACGTAGTAATGTGGTACCGCACTGAATGAGTCGATTAAACCAGGTTTCGATCAATATTTTTGAGGATAACGCATGTTAGGTCCAGGTTAGGCCTGGGATTTTCACTCATCAGACTCATACTTTCGCATTCTTCACATACTTGTTGAACGGATCCTGGGCTTTTTCTGGATTGCATCACGTAGAAATGAAGTACAACACTGAAACAGTCAATTAAACCTGGTTTCGATAAATATTTTAGAGAATTATTCATGTTAGGTCTAGGTTAGGCCTGGGATTTGCTCTCATCAGACTCATGCTTTCGCATTTTTCACATACTTGTTGAACAGATCCTGGGTTTTTTCTGGTTTGGTTCACGTAGTAATGTGGTACCACACTGAAACATTCAGTTAAACCTGGTCTTGATCAATATTTTAGAGGATAACGCATGTTAGGTTTGGGTTAGGTCTAGGATTTGCCCACATCAGACTCATGCTTCCACATTTATCACATACTTGTTGAACAGATCCTGGGTTTTTTCTGGTATGGATCACGTAGTAATGTGGTGCCATACTGAAACATTCAATTAAACCTGGTCTTGATAAATATTTTAGAGGATATCGCATGTTAGGTCTGGGTTTGGTCTAGGATTTGCCTTCATCAGGCACATACTTTCGCATATTTCTCATACTTCATGGCTAGATCCTGGGCTTTTTCTGGATTGCATCACGTAGTAATGAAGTACAACACTGAAACAGTCAATTAAACCTGGTTTCGATAAATATTTTACAGAATAATTCATGTTAGGTCTAGGTTAGGCCTGGGATTTGCCCTCATCAGGGTCATACTTTCGCAGTTCTAACATACGTGTTGACATGATCGAGGGTTTTTTCTGCTTTGGATCACGTAGTAAAGTGGTACCACACTGAAACTGTACACTAAACCTGGTTTCGATCAATATTTTAGAGGATAACGAAAGTTATGTCTAGGTTAGGCCTGGGATTTGCGCTCATCAGACTCATGCTTTCGCATTTTTCACATACTTGTTGAACAGATCCTGGGTTGTTTCTGGTATGGATCACGTAGTAATGTGGTACCATACTGAAACATTCAAATAAACCTGGTCTTGATAAATATTTTAGAGGATAACGCATGTTAGGTTTGGGTTAGGTCTAGGATTTGCCCACATCAGGCTCATACTTTCGCATATTTCTCATACTTCATGGCTAGATCCTCGGCTGTTTCTGGTTTGTATCACGTAGTAATGTGGTACCACGCTGAAACAGTCAATTAAACCTGGTTTCGATCAATATTTTAGAGGATAACGCAAGTTAGGTCTGGGATAGGTCTGGGATTCGCCCTCATCAGGCTCATACTTTCGCGTTTTTCACATACTTGTTGAACTGATCCTGGGTTTTTTCTGGTTTGGATCACGTAGCAATTTGGTACAACACTGAAACAGTCGATTAAACCTGGTTTCGATCAATATTTTAGAGGTTAACGGAAGTTTGGTCTGGGATAGGTCTGGGATTTGCCCCCATCAGGGTCATACTTTCGCGTTTTTCACATACTTGTTGAACAGATCCTGGGTTTTTTCTGGTTTGGGTCACGTAGTAATGTGGTACCACACTGAAAGTGTCGATTAAACCAGGTTTCGATCAATATTTTTTAGGATAACGCATGTTAGGTCCAGGTTAGGCCTGGGATTTTCACTCATCAGACTCATACTTTCGCATTCTTCACATACTTGTTGAACGGATCCTGGGCTTTTTCTGGATTGCATCACGTAGTAATGAAGTACAACACTGAAACAGTCAATTAAACCTGGTTTCGATAAATATTTTAGAAAATAATTCATGTTAGGTCTAGGTTAGGCCTGGGATTTGCCCTCATCAGGGTCATACTTTCGCAGTTCTTACATACGTGTTGACCTGATCGAGGGTTTTTTCTGCTTTGGATCACGTAGTAAAGTGGTACCACACTGAAACAGTACACTAAACCTAGTTTGGATCACTATTTTAGAGGATAATGCATGTTAGGTCTAGGTTAGCCCTGAGATTTTCACTCATCAGACTCATACTTTCGCATTCTTCAGATACTTGTTGAACGGATCCTGGGTTTTTTTCTGGTATGGTTCACTTAGTAATGTGGTACCACACTGAAACAATCAATTTAACCAGGTCTTGATAAATATTTTAGATGATAACGCATGTTAGGTCTGGGTTAGGTCTAGGATTTGCCCTCATCAGGCTCATACTTTCGCATATTTCTCATACTTCATGGCTAGATCCTGGGCAATTTCTGGATTGGATCACGTAGTAATGTGGTACCACACTGAAACACTCAATTAAACCTGGTTTCGATCTATATTTTAGAGGATAACGAAAGTTATGTCTAGGTTAGGCCTGGGATTTGCTCTCATCAGACTCATGCTTTCGCATTTTTCACATACTTGTTGAACAGATCCTGGGTTTTTTCTGGTATGGATCACATAGTAATGTGGTACCACACTGAAACATTCAGTTAAACCTGGTCTTGATAAATATTTTTGAGGATAACGCATGTTAGGTCCGGGTTAGGTCTGGGATTTGCCCTCATGAGACTCATACGTTCGCGTTTTTCACATACTTGTTGAACGGATCCTGGGTTTTTTCTGGTTTGGATCACGTAGTAATGTGGTACCACACTGAAACATTCAAATAAACCAGGTCTTGATAAATATTTCAGATGATAACGCATGTTAGGTCTGGGTTAGGTCTAGGATTTGCCCACATCAGGCTCATACTTTCGCATATTTCTCATACTTCATGGCTAGATCCTGGGCTATTTCTGGATTGGATCACGTAGTAATGTGGTACCACACTGAAACAGTCAATTAAACCTGGTTTCGATCAATATTTTAGAGGACAATGCAAGTTAGGTCTGGGATAGGTCTGGGATTTGCCCACATCAGGGTCATACTTTCGCATTTTTCACATACTTGTTGAACAGATCCTGGGTTTTTTCTGGTATGGATCACGCAGTAATGTGGTACCACACTGAAACATTCAGTTAAACCTGGTCTTGATAAATATTTTTGAGGATAACGCATGTTAGGTCTGGGTTAGGTCTAGGATTTGCCCTAATCAGGCTCATACTTTCGCATATTTCTTATACTTCATGAATAGATCCTGGGTTTTTTTCTGGTTTGGATCACGTAGTAATGTGGTACCACACCGAAACAGTCGATTAAACCTGGTTTCGATCAATATTTTTGAGGATAACGCATGTTAGGTCTAGGTTAGGCCGAGGATTTTCACTCATCAGACTCATACTTTCGCATTCTTCACATACTTGTTGAACGGATCCTGGGTTTTTACTGGTTTGGATCACGTAGTAATGTGGTACCACACTGAAACAGTCAATTAAACCTGGTTTCGATCAATATTTTAGAGAATAATACATGTTAGGTCTAGGTTAGGTCTGGGATTTGCTCTCATCAGGCTCATTCTTTCGCATATTTCTCATACTTGATGTCTAGATCCTGGGCTTTTTCTGGATTGCATCACGTAGTAATGAAGTACAACACTGAAAGAGTCAATTAAACCTGGTTTCGATAAATATTTTACAGAATAATTCATGTTAGGTCTAGGTTAGGCCTGGGATTTGCCCTCATCAGGGTCATACTTTCGCAGTTCTAACATACGTGTTGACCTGATCGAGGGTTTTTTCTGCTTTGGATCACGTAGTAAAGTGGTACCACACTGAAACAGTACACTAAACCTGGTTTCGATCAATATTTTAGAGGATAACGAAAGTTATGTATAGGTTAGGCCTGGGATTTGCCCTCATCAGACTCATGCTTTCGCATTTTTCACATACTTGTTGAACAGATCCTGGGTTGTTTCTGGTATGGATCACGTAGTAATGTGGTACCACACTGAAACAGTCAATTAAACCTGGTTTCGATCAATATTTTAGAGGATAACGAAAGTTATGTCTAGGTTAGGCCTGGGATTTGCTCTCATCAGACTCATGCTTTCGCATTTTTCACATACTTGTTGAACAGATCCTGGGTTTTTTCTGGTTTGGTTCACGTAGTAATGTGGTACCACACTAAAACATTCAGTTAAACCTGGTCTTGATCAATATTTTAGAGGATAACGCATGTTAGGTTTGGGTTAGGTCTAGTATTTGCCCTCATCAGGCTCATACTTTCGCATTTTTCGCATACTTGTTGAACAGATCCTGGCTTTTTCTGGTTTGGATCGCGCAGTAATGTGGTACCACACTGAAACAGCCCACTAAACCTGGTTTCGATCAATATTTTAGAGGATAACGAAAGTTATGTCTAGGTTAGGCCTGGGATTTGCCCTCATCAGACTCATGCTTTCGCATTTTTCACATACTTGTTGAACAGATCCTGGGTTGTTTCTGGTATGGATCACGTAGTAATGTGGTACCACACTGAAACATTCAGTTAAACCTGGTCTTGATAAATATTTTTGAGGATAACGCATGTTAGGTCTGGGTTAGGTCTAGGATTTGCTCCCATCAGACTCATACTTTCGCATATTTCTCAAACTTGATGGCTAGATCCTGGGATTTTTCTGGATTGCATCACGTAGTAATGAAGTACCACACTGAAAGAGTCGATTAAACCTGGTTTCGATCATTATTTTAGAGGACAACGCAAGTTGGTCTGGGATAGGGCTGGGATTTGCCCTCATCAGGCTCATACTTTCGCGTTTTTCACATACTTGTTGAACATATCCTGGGTTTTTTCTGGTTTGAGTCACGTAGTAATGTGGTACCACACTGAAACAGTCGATTAAACCAGGTTTCGATCAATATTTTTGAGGATATCGCATGTTAGGTCCAGGTTAGGCCTGGGATTTTCACTCATCAGACTCATACTTTCGCATTCTTCACATACTTGTTGAACGGATCCTGGGCTTTTTCTGGATTGCATCACGTAGTAATGAAGTACAACACTGAAACAGTCAATTAAACCTGGTTTCCATCAATATCTTAGAGGACAACGCAAGTTAGGTCTGGGATAGGTCTGGGATTTGCCCTCATCAGACTCATACGTTCGCGTTTTTCACATACTTGTTGAACGGATCCTGGGTTTTTTTTGGTTTGGATCACGTAGTAATGTGGGACCACACTGAAACAATCAATTAAACCTGGTCTTGATAAATATTTTAGAGGATGACGCATGTTAGGTCTGGGTTAGGTCTAGGATTTGCTCTCGTCAGGCTCATACTTCCGCATATTTCTCATACCTCATGGCTAGATCCTGGGCTATTTCTGGATTGGATCACGTAGTAATGTGGTACCACATTGAAACAGTCCACTAAACCTGGTTTGGATCAATATTTTAGAGGATAATGCATGTTAGGTCTAGGTTAGCCCTGAGATTTTCACTCATCAGACTCATACTTTCGCATTCTACAGATACCTGTTGAACGGATCCTGGTTTTTTTCTGGTATGGTTCACGTAGTAATGTGGTACCACACTGAAACAATCAATTAAACCAGGTCTTGATAAATATTTTAGATGATAACCCATGTTAGGTCTGGGTTAGGTTTAGGATTTGCCCTCATCAGGCTCATACTTTCGCATATTTCTCATACTTCATGGCTAGATCCTGGGCTATTTCTGGATTGGATCACGTAGTAATGTGGAACCACACTGAAACAGTCAATTAAACCTGATTTCGATCAATATTTTAGAGGACAATGCAAGTTAGGTCTGGGATAGGTCTGGGATTTGCCCACATCAGGGTCATACTTTCGCATTCTTCACATACTTGTTGAGCTGATCCTGGGTTTTTTTCTGGTTTGGATCACGTAGTAGTGTGGTACCACACTGAAACTGTCCATTAAACCTGGTTTCGATCAATATTTTTGAGGATAACGCATGTTAGGTCTAGGTTGGGCCGAGGATTTTCACTCATCAGACTCATACTTTCGCATTCTTCACATACTTGTTGAACGGATCCTGGGTTTTTTCTGGTTTGGATCACGTAGTAATGTGGTACCACACTGAAACATTCAAATAAACCTGGTCTTGATAAATATTTTAGGGGATAACGCATGTTAGGTTTGGGTTAGGTCTAGGATTTGCCCACATAAGGCTCATACTTTCGCATATTTCTCATACTTCATGGCTAGATCCTGGGCTGTTTCTGGATTGTATCACGTAGTAATGTGGTACCACGCCGGATCAGTCAATTGAACCTTGTTTCGATCAATATTTTAGAGGATAACGCAAGTTCGGTCTGGGATAGGTCTGGGATTTGCCCTCATCAGACTCATGCTTTCGCATTTTTCACATACTTGTTGAACAGATCCTGGGTTTTTTCTGGTATGGTTCACGTAGTAATGTGGTACCATACTGAAACATTCAGTTAAACCTGGACTTGATAAATATTTTTGAGGATAACGCATGTTAGGTCTGGGTTAGGTCTAGGATTTTCACTCATCAGACTCATTCTTTCGCATTCTTCACATACTTGTTGAACGGATCCTGGGTTTTTTCTGGTTTGGATCACGTAGTAATGTGGGACCACACTGAAACAATCAATTAAACCTGGTCTTGATAAATATTTTTGAGGATAACGCATGTTAGGTCTCGGTTAGGCCTGGGATTTGCCCTCATCAGGGTCATACTTTCGCAGTTCTAACATACATGTTGACCTGATCGAGGGTTTTTTCTGCTTTGGATCACGTAGTAAAGTGGTACCACACTGGAACAGTCCACTAAACCTGGTTTGGATCAATATTTTAGAGGATAATGCATGTTAGGTCTAGGTTAGCCCTGAGATTTTCACTCATCAGACTCATACTTTCGCATTCTACAGATACCTGTTGAACGGATCCTGGGTTTTTTCTGGTATGGTTCACGTAGTAATGTGGTACCACACTGAAACAATCAATTAAACCAGGTCTTGATAAATATTTTAGATGATAACGCATGTTAGGTCTGGGTTAGGTCTAGGATTTGCCCTCATCAGGCTCATACTTTCGCATATTTCTCATACTTCATGGCTAGATCCTGGGCTATTTCTGGATTGGATCACGTAGTAATGTGGTACCACACTGAAACAGTCAATTAAACCTGGTTTCGATCAATATTTTAGAGGACAATGCAAGTTAGGTCTGGGATAGGTCTGGGATTTGCCCACATCAGGGTCATACTTTCGCATTTTTCACATACTTGATGAACAGATCCTGGGTTTTTTCTGGTATGGATCACGTAGTAATGTGGGACCACACTGAAACATTCAGTTAAACCTGGTCTTGATAAATATTTTAGAGGATAACGCATGTTAGGTCTGGGTTAGGTCTAGGATTTGCTCTCGTCAGGCTCATACTTTCGCATATTTCTCATACCTCATGGCTAGATCCTAGGCTATTTCTGGATTGGATCACGTAGTAATGTGGTACCACACTAAAACAGTCCACTAAACCTGGTTTGGATCAATATTTTAGAGGATAATGTATGTTAGGTCTAGGTTAGCCCTGAGATTTTCACTCATCAGACTCATACTTTCGCATTCTACAGATACCTGTTGAACGGATCCTGGGTTTTTTCCGGTATGGTTCACGTAGTAATGTGGTACCACACTGAAACAATCAATTAAACCAGGTCTTGATAAATATTTTAGATGATAACGCAGGTTAGGTCTGGGTTAGGTCTAGGATTTGCCCTCATCAGGCTCATACTTTCGCATATTTCTCATACTTCATGGCTAGATCCTGGGCTATTTCTGGATTGGATCACGTAGCAATGTGGTACCACACTGAAACAGTCAATTAAACCTGGTTTCGATCAATATTTTAGAGGACAATGCAAGTTAGGTCTGGGATAGGTCTGGGATTTGCCCACATCAGGGTCATACTTTCGCATTTTTCACATACTTGTTGAACAGATCCTGGGTTTTTTCTGGTTTGGATCGCGCAGTAATGTGGTACCACACTGAAACAGCCCACTAAACCTGGTTTCGATCAATATTTTAGAGGATAACGAAAGTTATGTCTAGGTTAGGCCTGGGATTTGTCCTCATCAGACTCATGCTTTCGCATTTTTCACATACTTGATGAACAGATCCTGGGTTTTTTCTGGTATGGATCACGTAGTAATGTGGGACCACACTGAAACATTCAGTTAAACCTGGTCTTGATAAATATTTTAGAGGATAACGCATGTTAGGTCTGGGTTAGGTCTAGGATTTGCTCTCGTCAGGCTCATACTTTCGCATATTTCTCATACCTCATGGCTAGATCCTGGGCTATTTCTGGATTGGATCACGTAGTAGTGTGGTACCACACTAAAACAGTCCACTAAACCTGGTTTGGATCAATATTTTAGAGGATAATGTATGTTAGGTCTAGGTTAGCCCTGAGATTTTCACTCATCAGACTCATACTTTCGCATTCTACAGATACCTGTTGAACGGATCCTGGGTTTTTTCCGGTATGGTGCACGTAGTAATGTGGTACCACACTGAAACAATCAATTAAACCAGGTCTTGATAAATATTTTAGATGATAACGCAGGTTAGGTCTGGGTTAGGTCTAGGATTTGCCCTCATCAGGCTCATACTTTCTCATATTTCTCATACTTCATGGCTAGATCCTGGGCTATTTCTGGATTGCATCACGTAGTAATGTGGTACCACACTGAAACAGTCAATTAAACCTGGTTTCGATCAATATGTTAGAGGTCAATGCAAGTTAGGTCTGGGATAGGTCTGGGATTTGCCCACATCAGGGTCATACTTTCGCATTTTTCACATACTTGTTGAACAGATCCTGGGTTTTTTCTGGTTTGGATCGGGCAGAAATGTGGTACCACACTGAAACAGCCCACTAAACCTGGTTTCGATCAATATTTTAGAGGATAGCGAAAGTTATGTCTAGGTTACGCCTGGGATTTGCTCTCATCAGACTCGTGCTGTCGCATTTTTCACATACTTGTTGAACAGATCCTGGGTTTTTTCTGGTATGGATCACGTAGTAACGTGGTACCACACTGAAACATTCAGTTAAACCTGGACTTGATAAATATTTTAGAGGATAACGCATGTTAGGTCTGGGTTAGGTCTAGGATTTGCCCTCATCAGGCTCATACTTTCGCATATTTCTTATACTTCATGGATAGATCCTGGGCTATTTTCTGGTTTGGATCATACAGTAATGTGGTACCACACTGAAACAGTCGATTAAACCAGGTTTCGATCAATATTCTTGAGGATAACGCATGTTAGGTCTAGGGAAGGCCTGGGATTTTCACTCATCAGACTCATTCTTTCGCATTCTTCACATACCTGTTGAACGGATCCTGGGCTTTCTCTGGATTGCATCACGTAGTAATGAAGTACAACACTGAAACACTCAATTAAACCTGGTCTTGATAAATATTTTAGAGGATAACGCATGTTAGGTTTGGGTTAGATCTAGGATTTGCCCTCATCAGGCTCCACTTTCGCATACTTCTCATACTTCATGGCTGGATCCTGGGCTATTTCTGGTTTGGATCTCGTAGTAATGTGGTACCACACTGAAACAGTCAATTAAACCTGGTTTTGATCAATATTTTAGAGAATAATTCATGTTTGGTCTAGGTTAGGTCTGGGATTTCCTCTCATCAGGCTCATTCTTTCGCATATTTCTCATACTTGATGGCTAGATCCTGGGCTTTTTCTGGATTGCATCACGTAGTAATGAAGTGCAACACTGAAACAGTCAATTAAACCTGGTTTCCATCAATATTTTAGAGGACAACGCATGTCAGGTCTAGGTTAGGTCTGGAATTTGCTCTCATCAGGGTCATACTGTCGCAGTTTTAACTTACTTGTTGAACGGATCCTGGGTTTTTTCTGGTTTGGATCACGTAGTAATGTGGTACCACGCTGAAACAGTCAATTAAACCTGGTTTCGATCAATATTTTAGAGGATAGCGCAAGTTAGGTCTGAGATAAGCCTGGGATTCGCCCTCATCAGGCTCATACTATCGCGTTTTCCACATACTTGTTGAACTGATCCTGGGTTTTTTCTGGTTTGGATCACGTAGTAATGTGGTACCACACTGAAACAGTCTATTAAACCTGGTTTCGATCAATATTTTAGAGGATAACGCAAGTTAGGTCTAGGTTAGGTCTGGGATATGCCCTCATCAGACTCAAACTTTCGCACAATTCACATACTCGTTGAACAGATCCTGGGTTATTTTCTGGTTTGGATCACATAGTAATGTGGTACCACACTGAAACAGTCGATTAAACCAGCTTTCGATCAATATTTTTGAGGATAACGCATGTTAGGTCTAGGTTAGGTCTGGGATTTGCTCTCTTCTGGCTCATTCTTTCGCATATTTCTCATACTTGATGGCTAGATCCTGGGCTTTTTCTGGATTGCATCACGTAGTAATGAAGTACAACACTGAAACAGTCAACTCAACCTGGTTTCCATCAATATCTTAGAGGACAACGCAAGTTAGGTCTGGGATAGGTCTGGGATTTGCCCACATCAGGCTCATACTTTCGCGTTTTCCACATACTTGTTGAACAGATCCTGGGTTTTTTCTGGTTTTGATCACGTAGTAGTGTGGTACCACACTGAGACAGTCCATTAAACCTGATTTGGATCAATATTTTAGAGGATAACGCATGTTAGGTCTGGGATTTTCACTCATCAGACTCATACTTTCGCATTCTTCACATACTTGTTGAACGGATCCTGGGTTTTTTCTGGTTTGGATCACGTAGTAATGTGGGGCCACACCGAAGCAATCAATTGAACCTGGTCTTGATATATATTTTAGAGGATAACGCATGATAGGTCTGGGATAGGTCTGGGATTTGCCCTCATCAGACTCATACTTCCGCACACTTCACATACTCGTTGAACAGATCCTGGGTTATTTTCTGGTTTGGATCACATAGTAATGTGGTACCACACTGAAACAGTCGATTAAACCAGGTTTCGATCAATATTTTAGAGGATAACGCATGTTAGGTCTGGGATTTTCACTCATCAGACTCATACTTTCGCATTCTTCACATACTTGTTGAACGGATCCTGGGTTTTTTCTGGTTTGGATCACGTAGTAATGTGGGACCACGCAGAAACAATCAATTAAACCTGGTCTTGACAAATATTTTAGAGGATAACGCATGTTAGCTCTGGGTTAGGCCTGGGATTTGCCCTCATCAGGGTCATACTTTCGCATATTTCTCATACTTCATGGCTAGATCCTGGGCTGTTTCTGGATTGTATCACGTAGTAATGTGGTGCCACGCTGAAACAGTCTATTAAACCTGGTTTCGATCAATATTTTTGAGGATAACGCATGTTAGGTCTAGGTTATGCCGAGGATTTTCACTCATCAGACTCATACTTTCGCATTCTTCAGATACTTGTTGAACGGATCCTGGGTTTTTTCTGGTATGGTTCACGCAGTAATGTGGTACCACACTGAAGCAATCAATTAAACCAGGTCTTGATAAATATTTTAGATGATAACGCATGTTAGGTCTGGGTTAGGTCTAGGATTTGCCCTCATCAGGCTCATACTTTCTCATATTTCTCATACTTCATGGCTAGATCCTGGGCTATTTCTGGATTGCATCACGTAGTAATGTGGTACCACACTGAAACAGTCAATTAAACCTGGTTTCGATCAATATGTTAGAGGTCAATGCAAGTTAGGTCTGGGATAGGTCTGGGATTTGCCCACATCAGGGTCATACTTTCGCATTTTTCACATACTTGTTGAACAGATCCTGGGTTTTTTCTGGTTTGGATCGGGCAGAAATGTGGTACCACACTGAAACAGCCCACTAAACCTGGTTTCGATCAATATTTTAGAGGATAACGAAAGTTATGTCTAGGTTACGCCTGGGATTTGCTCTCATCAGACTCGTGCTGTCGCATTTTTCACATACTTGTTGAACAGATCCTGGGTTTTTTCTGGTATGGATCACGTAGTAACGTGGTACCACACTGAAACATTCAGTTAAACCTGGTCTTGATAAATATTTTAGAGGATAACGCATGTTAGGTCTGGGTTAGGTCTAGGATTTGCCCTCATCAGGCACATACTTTCGCATATTTCTTATACTTCATGGATAGATCCTGGGCTATTTTCTGGTTTGGATCATACAGTAATGTGGTACCACACTGAAACAGTCGATTAAACCAGGTTTCGATCAATATTCTTGAGGATAACGCATGTTAGGTCTAGGGAAGGCCTGGGATTTTCACTCATCAGACTCATTCTTTCGCATTCTTCACATACCTGTTGAACGGATCCTGGGTTTTTTCTGGTTTGGATCACGTAGTAATGTGGGACCACACTGAAACAATCAATTAAACCTGGTCTTGATAAATATTTTAGAGGATAACGCATGTTAGGTCTGGGTTAGGTCTAGGATTTGCTCTCGTCAGGCTCATACTTTCGCATATTTCTCATACTTCATGGCTAGATCCAGCGCTGTTTCTGGATTGTATCACGTAGTAATGTGGTACCACGCTGAATCAGTCAATTAAACCTGGTTTCCATCAATATCTTAGAGGACAACGCAAGTTAGGTCTGGGATAGGTCTGGGATTTGCCCTCAACAGACTCATACGTTTCGTTTTTCACATACTTGTTGAACGGAACCTGGGTTTTTTCTGGTTTGGATCACATAGTAATGTGGTACCACACTGAAACATTCAAATAAACCTGGTCTTGATAAATATTTTAGAGGATAACGCATGTTAGGTTTGGGTTAGGTCTAGGATTTGCCCACATCAGGCTCATACTTTCGCATATTTCTCATACTTCATGGCTAGATCCTGGGCTGTTTCTGGATTGTATCACGTAGTAATGTGGTACCACGCTGAATCAGTCAATTAAACCCTGTTTCGATCAATATTTTAGAGGATAACGCAAGTTAGGTCTGGGATAGGTCTGGGATTTGCCCACATCAGGGTCATACTTTCGCATGTTTCACATACTTGTTGAACAGATCCTGGGTTTTTTCTGGTATGGATCACGTAGTAATGTGGTACCATACTGAAACATTGAGTTAAACCTGGTCTTGATAAATATTTTTGAGGATAACGCATGTTAGGTCTGGGTTAGGTCCAGGATTTGCCCTCGTCAGGCTCATTCTTTCGCATTCTTCACATTCCTGTTGAACGGATCCTGGGTTTTTTCTGGTTTGGATCACGTAGTAATGTGGGACCACACTGAAACAATCAATTAAACCTGGTCTTGATAAATATTTTAGAGGATAACGCATGTTAGGTCTGGGTTAGGCCTGGGATTTGCCCTCATCAGGGTCATACTTTCGCAGTTCTAACATACATGTTGACCTGATCGAGGGTTTTTTCTGCTTTGGATCACGTAGTAAAGTGGTACCACACTGAAGCAGTCCACTAAACCTGGTTTGGATCAATATTTTAGAGGATAATGCATGTTAGGTCTAGGTTAGCCCTGAGATTTTCACTCATAAGACTCATACTTTCGCATTCTTCAGATACCTGTTGAACGGATCCTGGGTTGTTTCTGGTATGGTTCACGTAGTAATGTGGTACCATACTGAAACAATCAATTAAACCTGGTCTTGATAAATATTTTAGAGGATAACGCATGTTAGGTCTGGGTTAGGTCTAGGATTTGCTCTCGTCAGGCTCATACTTTCGCATATTTCTCATACTTCATGGCTAGATCCTGCGCTGTTTCTGGATTGTATCACGTAGTAATGTGGTACCACGCTGAATCAGTCAATTAAACCTGGTTTCCATCAATATCTTAGAGGACAACGCAAGTTAGGTCTGGGATAGGTCTGGGATTTGCCCTCAACAGACTCATACGTTTCGTTTTTCACATACTTGTTGAACGGAACCTGGGTTTTTTCTGGTTTGGATCACATAGTAATGTGGTACCACACTGAAACATTCAAATAAACCTGGTCTTGATAAATATTTTAGAGGATAACGCATGTTAGGTTTGGGTTAGGTCTAGGATTTGCCCACATCAGGCTCATACTTTCGCATATTTCTCATACTTCATGGCTAGATCCTGGGCTGTTTCTGGATTGTATCACGTAGTAATGTGGTACCACGCTGAATCAGTCAATTAAACCCTGTTTCGATCAATATTTTAGAGGATAACGCAAGTTAGGTCTGGGATAGGTCTGGGATTTGCCCACATCAGGGTCATACTTTCGCATGTTTCACATACTTGTTGAACAGATCCTGGGTTTTTTCTGGTATGGATCACGTAGTAATGTGGTACCATACTGAAACATTGAGTTAAACCTGGTCTTGATAAATATTTTTGAGGATAACGCATGTTAGGTCTGGGTTAGGTCCAGGATTTGCCCTCGTCAGGCTCATTCTTTCGCATTCTTCACATTCCTGTTGAACGGATCCTGGGTTTTTTCTGGTTTGGATCACGTAGTAATGTGGGACCACACTGAAACAATCAATTAAACCTGGTCTTGATAAATATTTTAGAGGATAACGCATGTTAGGTCTGGGTTAGGTCTAGGATTTGCTCTCGTCAGGCTCATACTTTCGCATATTTCTCAAACTTGATGGCTAGATCCTGGGCTTTTTCTGGATTGCATCACGTAGTAATGAAGTACAACACTGAAACAGTCAATTAAACCTGGTTTCCATCAATATCTTAGAGGATAATGCATGTTAGGTCTGGGATAGGTCTGGGATTTGCCCACATCAGGGTCATACTTTCGCATTCTTCAGATACCTGTTGAACGGATCTTGGGTTTTTTCTGGTATGGTTCACGTAGTATTGTGGTACCATACTGAAACATTCAGTTAAACCTGGTCTTGATAAATATTTTTGAGGATAACGCATGTTAGGTCTGGGTTTGTCCTGGGATTTGCCCTCATCAGGGTCATACTTTCGCATATTTCTTATACTTCATGGATAGATCCTGGGCTATTTTCTGGTTTGGATCACATAGTAATGTGGTACCACAATGAAACAGTCGATTAAACCATGTTTTGATCAATATTTTTGCGGATAACGCATGCTAGGTCTAGGTTAGGCCTAGGATTTTCACTCATCAGACTCATTCTTTCGCATTCTTCACATACTCGTTGAACGGATCCTGGGTTTTTTCTGGTTTGGATCACGTAGTAATGTGGTACCACACTGAAACAATCAATTAAACCTGGTCTTGATAAATATTTTAGAGGATAACGCAGGTTAGGTCTGGGATAGGTCTGGGATTTGCCCACATCAGGGTCATACTTTCGCATTTTTCACATACATGTTGAACAGATCCTGGGTTTTTTCTGGTTTGGATCGCGCAGTAATGTGGTACCACACTGAAACAGCCAACTAAACCTGGTTTCGATCAATATTTTAGAGGATAACGAAAGTTTTGTTTAGGTTAGTCCTGGGATTTGCCCTCATCAGACTCATGCTTTCGCATTTTTCACATACTTGTTGAACAGATCCTGGGTTTTTTCTGGTATGGATCACGTAGTAATGTGGGACCACACTGAAACATTCAGTTAAACCTGGTCTTGATAAATATTTTTGAGGATAACACATGTTAGGTCTGGGATAGGTCTGGGATTTGCTCTCATCAGGCTCATACTTTCGCACACTTCACATACTCGTTTGTCAGATCCTGGGTTATTTTCTGGTTTGGATCGCATAGTAATGTGGTACCACACTGAAACAGTCGATTAAACCAGGTTTCGATCAATATTTTTGAGGATAACGCATGTTAGGTCTAGGTTAGGCCTGGGATTTTCAGTCATCAGACTCATACTTTCGCGTTTTTCACATACTTGTTGAACAGATCCTGGGTTTTTTTCTAGTTTGGATCACGTAGTAGTGTGGTACCACACTGAAACTGTCCATTTAACCTGGTGTCGATCAATATTTTAGAGGATAACGCATGTTAGGACTGGGTTAGGTCTAGGATTTGCCCTCATCAGGCTCATACTTTCGCATATTTCTTATACTTCATGCATAGATCCTGGGCTATTTCTGGATTGGATCACGTAGTAATGTTGTACCACACCGAAACAGTCAATTAAACCTGGTTTCGATCAATATTTTAGAAGATAACGCAAGTTATGTCTGGTATAGGTCTGGGATTTGCTCTCATCAGGCTCATTCTTTCGCACATTTCTCATACTTGATGGCTAGATCCGGGGCTTTTTCTGGATTGCTTCACGTAGTAATGATGTACGACACTGAAACAGTCAATTAAACCTGGTTTCCATCAATATTGTAGAGGACAACGCATGTTAGGTCTAGGTTAGGCCTGGGATTTGCCCACATCAGGGTCATACTTTCGCAGTTTTAACATACATGTTGACCTGATCGAGGGTTTTTTCTGCTTTGGATCACGTAGTAAAGTGGTACCATACTGAAACAGTCCATTAAACCTGGTATCGATCAATATTTTAGGGGATAACGCATGTTAGGTCTAGGTTAGGCCTGGGATTTTCACTCATCAGACTCATACTGTCGCATTCTTCACATACTTGTTGAACGGACCCTGGGTTTTTTCTGGTTTCGACCACGTAGTAATGTGGGACCACACTGAAACAATCAATTAAACCTGGTTCCGATCAATATTTTAGAGGATAACGCAAGTTAGGTCTGGGATAGGTCTGGGATTTGCCCTCTTCAGGCTCATACTTTCGAATTTTTCACATACTTGTTGAACAGATCCTGGGTTTTTTTCTGGTTTGGATCACGTAGTAGTGTGGTACCACACTGAAACAGTCGATTAAACCTGGTTTCGATCAATATCTTAGAGGATAACGCAAGTTAGGTCTGGGATAGGTCTGGGATTTGACCTTATCAGACTCATACTTTCGCACACTTCACATACTCGTTGAACAGGTCCTGGGTTATTTTCTGGTTTGCATCACCTAGTAATGTGGTACCATACTGAAACAGTCCATTAAACCTGGTATCGATCAATATTTTAGAGGATAACGCATGTTAGGTCTAGGTTAGGCCTGGGATTTTCACTCATCAGGCTCATACTTTCGCATTCTTCACATACTTGTTGAACGGACCCTGGGTTTTTTCTGGTTTGGATCACGTAGTAATGTGGGACCACACTGAAACAGTCAATTAAACGTGGTTCCGATCAATATTTTAGAGGATAACGCAAGTTAGGTGTGGGACAGGTCTGGGATTTGCCCTCATCAGGCTCATACTTTCGAATTTTTCACATACTTGTTGAACAGATCCTGGTTTTTTTTCTGGTTTGGATCACGTAGTAGTGTGGTACCACACTGAAACAGTCGATTAAACCTGGTTTCGATCAATATTTTTGAGGATAACGCATGTTAGGTCTAGGTTAGGCCAGGGATTTTCACTCATCAGACTCATACTTTCGCGTTTTTCACGTACTTGTTGAACAGATCCTGGGTTTTTTTCTGGTTTGGATGACGTAGTAGTGTGGTACCACACTGAAACTGTCCATTAAACCTGGTTTCGATCAATATTTTAGAGGATAACGCATGTTAGGTCTGGGTTAGGTCTGTGATTTTCACTCATCAGACTCATACTTTCGCATTCTTCACATACTTGTTGAACGGATCCTGGGTTTTTTCTGGTTTGGATCACGTAGTAATGTGGGACCACATCGAAACAATCAATTAAACCTGGTCTTGATATATATTTTAGAGGATAACGCATGTTAGGTCTGGGATAGGTCTGGGATTTGCCCTCATCAGACTCATACTTTCGCACACTTCACATACTCGTTGAACAGATCCTGGGTTATTTTCTGGTTTGGATCACATAGTAATGTGGTACCACACTGAAACAGTCGATTAAACCAGGTTTCGATCAATATTTTTGAGGATAACGCATGTTAGGTCTAGGTTAGGCCAGGGATTTTCACTCATCAGACTCATACTTTCGCGTTTTTCACGTACTTGTTGAACAGATCCTGGGTTTTTTTCTGGTTTGGATGACGTAGTAGTGTGGTACCACACTGAAACTGTCCATTAAACCTGGTTTCGATCAATATTTTAGAGGATAACGCATGTTAGGTCTGGGTTAGGTCTGGGATTTGCTCTCATCAGGCTCATACATTCGCATATCTCTCACACTTCATGGCTAGATCCTGGGCTGTTTCAGGATTGTATCACGTAGTAATGTGGTACCACGCTGAAACAGTCTATTATACCTGGTTTCGATCAATATTTTTGAGGATAACGCATGTTAGGTCTAGGTTATGCCGAGGATTTTCACTCATCAGACTCATACTTTCGCATTCTTCAGATACTTGTTGAACGGATCCTGGGTTTTTTCTGGTATGGTTCACGTAGTAATGTGGTACCACACTGAAGCAATCAATTAAACCAGGTCTTGATAAATATTTTAGATGATAACGCATGTTAGGTCTGGGTTAGGTCTAGGATTTGCCCTCATCAGGCTCATACTTTCGCATATTTCTCATACTTCATGGCTAGATCCTGGGCTATTTCTGGATTGCATCACGTAGTAATGTGGTACCACACTGAAACAGTCAATTAATCCTGGTTTCGATCAATATGTTAGAGGTCAATGCAAGTTAGGTCTGGGATAGGTCTGGGATTTGCCCACATCAGGGTCATACTTTCGCATTTTTCACATACTTGTTGAACAGATCCTGGGTTTTTTCTGGTATGGTTCACGTAGTAATGTGGTACCACACTGAAGCAATCAATTAAACCAGGTCTTGATAAATATTTTAGAGGATAACGCATGTTAGGTCTGGGTTAGGTCTAGGATTTGCCCTCATCAGGCTCATACTTTCGCATATTTCTTATACTTCATGGATAGATCCTGGGCTATTTTCTGGTTTGGATCACATAGTAATGTGGTACCACACTGAAACAGTGGATTAAACCAGGTTTCGATCAATATTTTTGAGGATAACGCATGTTAGGTCTAGGTTATGCCGAGGATTTTCACTCATCAGACTCATACTTTCGCATTTTTCACATACTTGTTGAACAGATCCTGGGTTTTTTCTGGTATGGTTCACGTAGTAATGTGGTACCACACTGAAGCAATCAATTAAACCAGGTCTTGATAAATATTTTAGAGGATAACGCATGTTAGGTCTGGGTTAGGTCTAGGATTTGCTCTCGTCAGGCTCATACTTTCGCATATTTCTCATACTTCATGGCTAGATCCTGCGCTGTTTCTGGATTGTATCACGTAGTAATGTGGTACCACGCTGAATCAGTCAATTAAACCTGGTTTCCATCAATATCTTAGAGGACAACGCAAGTTAGGTCTGGGATAGGTCTGGGATTTGCCCTCATCAGACTCATACGTTTCGTTTTTCACATACTTGTTGAACGGAACCTGGGTTTTTTCTAGTTTGGATCACGTAGTAATGTGGTACCACACTGAAACATTCAAATAAACCTGGTCTTGATAAATATTTTAGAGGATAACGCATGTTAGGTTTGGGTTAGGTCTAGGATTTGCCCACATCAGGCTCATACGTTCGCATATTTCTCATACTTCATGGCTAGATCCTGGGCTGTTTCTGGATTGTATCACGTAGTAATGTGGTACCACGCTGAATCAGTCAATTAAACCTTGTTTCGATCAATATTTTAGAGGATAACGCAAGTTAGGTCTGGGATAGGTCTGGGATTTGCCCCCATCAGACTCATGCTTTCGCATTTTTCACATACTTGTTGAACAGATCCTGGGTTTTTTCTGGTATGAATCACGTAGTAATGTGGTACCATACTGAAACATTGAGTTAAACCTGGTCTTGATAAATATTTTTGAGGATAACGCATGTTAGGTCTGGGTTAGGTCTAGGATTTGCCCTCGTCAGGCTCATTCTTTCGCATTCTTCACATACCTGTTGAACGGATCCTGGTTTTTTCTGGTTTGGATCACGTAGTAATGTGGGACCACACTGAAACAATCAATTAAACCTGGTCTTGATAAATATTTTAGAGGATAACGCATGTTAGGTCTGGGTTAGGCCTGGGATTTGCCCTCATCAGGGTCATACTTTCGCAGTTCTAACATACATGTTGACCTGATCGAGGGTTTTTTCTGCTTTGGATCACGTAGTAAAGTGGTACGACACTGAAACAGTCCACTAAACCTGGTTTGGATCAATATTTTAGAGGATAATGCATGTTAGGTCTAGGTTAGCCCTGAGATTTTCACTCATCAGACTCATACTTTCGCATTCTTCAGATACCTGTTGAACGGATCCTGGGTTTTTTCTGGTATGGTTCACGTATTAATGTGGTACCATACTGAAACATTCAGTGAAACCAGGTCTTGATAAATATTTTTGAGGATAACGCATATTAGGTCTGGGTTAGGCCTGGGATTTGCCCTCATCAGGGTCATACTTTGGCAGTTCTAACATACATGTTGTCCTGATCGAGGGTTTTTTCTGCTTTGGATCACGTAGTAAAGTGGTACCACACTGAAACAGCCCACTAAACCTGGTTTGGATCAATATTTTAGAGGATAATGCATGTTAGGTCTAGGTTAGCCCTGAGATTTTCACTCATCAGACTGATACTTTCGCATTTTTCACATACTTGTTGAACAGATCCTGGGTTTTTTCTGGTTTCGGTCACGTAGTAATGTGGTACCACACTGAAACTGTCGATTAAACCAGGTTTCGATCAATATTTTTGAGGATAACGCATGTTAGGTCTAGGTTAGGCCGGGGATTTTCACTCATCAGACTCATACTTCCGCATACTTCTCATACTTGTTGAACGGATCCTGGGCTATTTCTGGATTGCATCACGTAGTAATGTGGTACCACACTGAAACGGTCAATTAAACCTGGTTTTGATGAATATTTTAGAGAATAATTCATGTTAGGTTTAGGTTTGGTCCGGGATTTGCTCTCATCAGGCTCATTCTTTCGCATATATCTCATACTTGACGGCTAGATCCTGAGTTTTTTCTGGAGTGGATCACGTAGTAATGTGGTACCACGCTGAAACAGTCAATTAAACCTGGTTTTGATCAATATTTTAGAGAATAATTCATGTTTGGTCTAGGTTAGGTCTGGGATTTGCTCTCATCAGGCTCTTTCTTTCGCATATTTCTCATACTTGATGGCTAGATCCTGGGCTTTTTCTGGATTGCATCACGTAGTAATGAAGTGCAACACTGAAACAGTCAATTAAACCTGGTTTCCATCAATATTTTAGAGGACAACGCATGTCAGGTCTACGTTAGGTCTGGAATTTGCTCTCATCAGGGTCATACTGTCGCAGCTTTAACTTACTTTTTGAACGGATTCTGGGTTTTTTCTGGTTTGGTTCACGTAGTAATGTGGTACCACGCTGTAACATTCAATTAAACCTGGTTGATAAATATTTTAGAGGATAACGCATGTTAGGTCCGGGTTAGATCTAGGATTTGCCCTCGTCAGGCTCACACTTTCGCATATTTCTCCTACTTCATGGCTAGATCCTGGGCTGTTTCTGGATTGTATCACATAGTAATGTGGTACCACGCTGAAACAGACGATTAAACCTGGTTTCGATCAATATTTTAGAGGATAACGCACGTTAGGTCTAGGTTAGGCCTGGGATTTTCACTCATCACACTCATACTTTCGCATTCTTCACATACTTTTTGAACGGATCTTGGGTTTTCTCTGGTGTGGATCACGTAGTAATGTGGTACCACACTGAAACAATCAATTAAACCTGGTGTTGATAAATATTTTAGAGGATAACGCATGTTAGGTCTGGGTTAGGTCTAGGATTTGCCCTCATCAGGCTCATGCTTTCGTATATTTCTCATACTTCATGACTGGATCCTGGGCTATTACTGGATTGGATCACGTAGTAATGTGGTACCACACTGAAACAGTCAATTAAACCTGGTTTCGATCAATATTTTAGAGAATAATTCATGTTAGGTCTGGGTTAGTTCTGGGATTTGCCCACATCAGGGTCATACTTTCGCATTTTTCACATACTTGTTGAACAGATCCTGGGTTTTTTCTGGTTTGGATCGCGCAGTAATATGGTACCACACTGAAACAGCCCACTAAACCTGGTTTCGATCAATATTTTAGAGGATAACGAAAGTTATGTCTAGGTTAGGCCTGGGATTTGCCCTCATCAGACTCATGCTTTCGCATTTTTCACATACTTGTTGAACAGATCCTGGGTTTTTTCTTGTATGGATAACGTAGTAATGTGGTACCACACTGAAACATTCAGTTAAACCTGGTCTTGATAAATATTTTTGAGGATAACGCATGTTTTAGGGCTGGGTTAAGTCTAGGATTTGCCCTCATCAGGCTCATACTTTCGCATATTTCTCATACTTCATGGCTAGATCCTGGGCTGCTTCTGGATTGTATCACGTAACAACGTGGTACCACGCAGAAACAGTCAATTGAACCCGGTTTCGATCAATATTTTAGAGGATAACGCAAGTTAGGTCTGGCATTGGTCTGGGATTCGACATCATCAGGCTCATACTTTCGCGTTTTTCACATACTTGTTGAACTGATCCTGGGCTTTTTCTGGTTTGGATCACGTAGTAATGTGGTACCACACTGAAACAGTCAATTAAACCTGGTTTCGATCTATATTTTAGAGAATAATTCATGTTAGGTCTAGGTTAGGTCTGGGATTTGCACTCATCAGGCTCATACTTTCGCACACTTCACATACTCGTTTGTCAGATCCTGGGTTATTTTCTGGTTTGGAACGCATAGTAATGTGGTACCACACTGAAACAGTCGATTAAACCAGGTTTCGATCAATATTTTTGAGGATAACCCATGTTAGGTCTAGGTTAGGCCTGGGATTTTCACTCATCAGACTAATACTTTCGCGTTTTTCACATACTTGTTGAACAGATCCTGGGTTTTTTTCTGGTTTGGATCACGTAGTAGTGTGGTACCACACTGAAACTGTCCATTTAACCTGGTTTCGATCAATATTTTAGAGGATAACGCATGTTAGGACTGGGTTAGGTCTAGGATTTGCCCTCATCAGGCTCATACTTTCGCATATTTCTTATACTTCATGTATAGATCCTGGGCTATTTCTGGATTGGATCACGTAGTAATGTTGTACCACACCGAAACAGTCAATTAAACCTGGTTTCGATCAATATTTTAGAAGATAACGCAAGTTATGTCTGGTATAGGTCTGGGATTTGCTCTCATCAGGCTCATTCTTTCGCACATTTCTCATACTTGATGGCTAGATCCGGGGCTTTTTCTGGATTGCTTCACGTAGTAATGATGTACGGCACTGAAACAGTCAATTAAACCTGGTTTCCATCAATATTGTAGAGGACAACGCATGTTAGGTCTAGGTTAGCCCTGGGATTTGCCCACATGAGGGTCATACTTTCGCAGTTTTAACATACATGTTGACCTGATCGAGGGTTTTTTCTGCTTTGGATCACGTAGCAAAGTGGTGCCATACTGAAACAGTCCATTAAACCTGGTATCGATCAATATTCTAGAGGATAACGCAAGTTAGGTCTGGTATAGGTCTGGGACTTGCCCTCATCAGGCTCATACTTTCGCACACTTCACATACTCGTTGAACAGATCCTGGGTTATTTTCTGGTTTGGATCACATAGTAATGTGGTACCACACTGAAACAGTCGATTAAACCTGGTTTGGATCAATATTATAGAGGATAACGCATGTTAGGCCTAGGTTAGGTCTGGGATTTTCACTCATCAGACTCATACTTTCGCATTCTTCACATACTTGTTGAACGGATCCTGGGTTTTTTCTGGTTTGGATCACGTAGTAATGTGGGACCACATCGAAACAATCAATTAAACCAGGTTTCGATCAATATTTTTGAGGATAACGCATGTTAGGTCTAGGTTAGTCCTGGGATTTTCACTCATCGGACTCATCCTTTCGCGTTTTTCACATACTTGTTGAACAGATCCTGGGTTTTTTTCTGGTTTGGATTGCGTAGTAGTGTGGTACCACACTGAAACTGTCCATTAAACCTGGTTTCGATCAATATTTTAGAGGATAACGCATGTTAGGTCTGGGTTAGGTCTGGGAATTGCTCTCATCAGGCTCATACTTTCGCATATTTCTCATACTTCATGGCTGGATCCTGGGCTATTTCTGGATTGGATCACGTAGTAAAGTGGTACCACACTGAAACATTCAATAAAACCTGGTCTGGATATATATTTTAGAGGATAACGCATCTTAGGTCTGGGTTAGGTCTAAGATTTGCCCTCATCAGGCTCACAGTTTCGTGTTTTTCACATACTTGTTGAACAGATCCTGGGTTTTTTCTGGATTGGATCACGAAGTGCTGTGGTACCAAACTGAAACAGTCCATTAAACCGGTTTCGCTCAATATTTTAGAAGATAACGCATGTTAGGTCTAGGTTAGGCCTGGGATTTGCCCTCATCAGGGTCATACTTTTGCAGTCTTAACATGCATGTTGACCTGATCGTGGGTTCTTTCTGCTTTGGATCACGTAGGAAAGTGGTACCACACTGAAACAGTCAATTAAACCTGGTTTCGATCAATATTTTAGAGGATAACGCAAGTTAGGTCCGGGATAGGTCTGAGATTTGGCCTCATCAGACTCATACTTTCGCACACTTCACATACTCGTTGAACAGATCCTGGGTTTTTTTCTGGTTTGGATCACGTAGTAATGTGGTACCACGCTGAAACAGTCAATTAAACCTGGTTTCGACCAATATTTTAGAGGATAGCGCAAGTTAGGTCTGAGATAGGCCTGGGATTCGCCCTCATCAGGCTCATACTATCGCGTTTTCCACATACTTGTTGAACTGATCCTGGGTTTTTTCTGGTTTGGATCACGTAGTAATGTGGTACCACACTGAAACAGTCTATTAAACCTGGTTTCGATCAATATTTTAGAGGATAACGCAAGTTAGGTCTAGGTTAGGTCTGGGATTTGCCCACATCAGGCTCATACTTTCGCGTTTTTCACATACTTGTTGAACAGATCCTGGGTTTTTTCTGGTTTGGATCACGTAGTAGTGTGGTACCACACTGAAACAGTCCATTAAACCTGATTTGGATCAATATTTTAGAGGATAACGCATGTTAGGTCTGGGATTTTCACTCATCAGACTCATACTTTCGCATTCTTCACATACTTGTTGAACGGATCCTGGGTTTTTTCTGGTTTGGATCATGTAGTAATGTGGGGCCACACCGAAACAATCAATTGAACCTGGTCTTGATATATATTTTAGAGGATAACGCATGTTAGGTCTGGGATAGGTCTGGGATTTACCCTCATCAGACTCATACTTTCGCACACTTCACATACTCGTTGAACAGATCCTGGGTTATTTTCTGGTTTGGATCACATAGTAATGTGGTACCACACTGAAACAGTCGATTAAACCAGGTTTCGATCAATATTTTTGAGTATAACGCATGTTAGGTCTAGGTGAGGCCCGGGATTTTCACTCGTCAGACTCATACTTTCGCATTCTTCTCATACTTGTTGAGCGGATCCTGGGTTTTTACCGGTTTGGATCACGTAGTAATGTTGTACCACACTGAAACATTCAATTAAACCTGGTCTTGATAAATATTTTAGAGGATAACGCATGTTAGGTCTGGGTTAGGTCTAGGATTTGCCCTCATCAGGCTCATACTTTCGCATATGTCTCATACTTCATGGCTGGATCCTGGGCTATTTCTGGATTGGATCACGTAGTAACGTGGTACCACACTGAAACAGTCAATTAAACCTGGTTTTGATGAATATTTTAGAGAATAATTCATGTTAGGTCTAGGTTAGGTCTGGGATTCGCTCTCATCAGGCTCATTCTTTCGCATATTTTTCATACTTGACGGCTAGATCCTGGGCTTTCTCTGGATTGCATCACGTAGTAATGAAGTACAACCCTGAAACAGTCAATTAAACCTGGTTTCCATCAATATTTTAGAGGACAACGCATGTTAGGTCTAGGATAGGCCTGGGATTTGCTTTCATCAGGGTCATACTTTCGCAGTTTTAACATACATGTTGACCTGATCGAGGGTTTTTTCTGCTTTGGATCACGTAGTAAAGTGGTACCACACTGAAACAGTCCATTAAACCTGGTATCGATCAATATTTTAGAGGGTAACGCATGTTAGGTCTAGGTTAGGCCTGGGATTTTCACTCTTCAGACTCATACTTTCGCATTCTTCACATACTTGTTGAACGGATCCTGGGTTTTTTCCGGTTTGGTACACGTAGTAATGTGGTACCACACTGAAACATTCAATTAAACCTGGGCTTGATAAATATTTTAGAGGATAACGCAAGTTAGGTCTAGGTTAGGTCTGGGATATGCCCTCATCAGACTCAAACTTTCGCACAATTCACATACTCGTTGAACAGATCCTGGGTTATTTTCTGGTTTGGATCACATAGTAATGTGGTACCACACTGAAACATTCAATTAAACCTGGTCTTGATAAATATTTTAGAGGATAACGCATGTTAGGTCTAGGTTAGGTCAGGGATTTGCTCTCATCAGGCTCATTCTTTCGCATATTTCTCATACTTGATGGCTAGATGCTGGGCTTTTTCTGGATTGCAACACGTAGTAATGAAGTACAACACTGAAACAGTCAATTAAACCTGGTTTCCATCAATATTTTAGAGGACAACGCATGTCAGGTCTAGGTTAGGTCTGGGATTTGCTCTCATAGGGGTCATACTGTCGCAGTTTTAACTTGCTTGTTGAACGGATCCTGGGTTTTTTCTGGCTTGGTTCACGTAGTAATGTGGTACCACACTGAAACATTCAATTAAACCTGGTCTTGATAAATATTTTAGAGGATAACGCATGTTACGTTTGGGTTAGGTCTAGGATTTGCCCTCATCAGGCTCATACTTTCGCATATCTCTCACACTTCATGGCTAGATCCTGGGTTGTTTCTGGATTGTATCACATAGTAATGTGGTACCACGCTGAAACAGTCGATTAAACCTGGTTTCGATCAATATTTTAGAGGATAACGCAAGTTAAGTCTGGGATAGGTCTGGGATTTGACCTCATCAGACTCATACTTTCGCATTTTTCACTTACTTGTTGAACAGATCCTGGGTTTTTTCTGGTTTGGATCACGTAGTAGTGTGGTACCACACTGAAACAGTCCATTAAACCTGGTTGCGATCAATATTTTAGAGGATAACGCATGTTAGGTCTGGGTTAGGTCTAGGATTTGCCCACATCAGGCTTATTCTTTCGCATATTTCTCATACTTGATGGCTAGATCCTGGGCTTTTTCTGAATTGCATCACGTAGCAATGAAGTACAACACTGAAACAGTCAATTAAACCTGGTTTCGATCAATATTTTAGAGAATAATTCATGTTAGGTCTAGGTTAGGTCTGGGATTTGCTCCCATCAGGCTCATTCTTTCGGATATTTGTCATACTTGATGGCTAGATCCTGGGCTTTTTCTGGATTGCAACACGTAGTAATGAAGTACAACACTGAAACAGTAAATTAAACCTGGTTTCCATCAATATTTTAGAGGACAACGCATGTCAGGTCTAGGTTAGGTCTGGGATTTGCTCTCATAAGGGTCATACTGTCGCAGTTTTATCTTACTTGCTGAACGGATCATGGGTTTTTTCTGGTTTGGATCACGTAGTAATGTGGGACCACAGTGAAACAATCAATTAAACCTGGTTTCCATCAATATTTTAGAGGACAACGCATGTTAGGTCTAGGTTAGGCCTGGGATTTGCTCTCATCAGGGTCATACCTTCGCACACTTCACATACTCGTTTGACAGATCCTGGATTATTTTCTGGTTTGGATCGCATAGTAATGTGGTGCCACACTGAAACAGTCGATTAAACCAAGTTTCGATCAATATTTTTGAGGATAACCCATGTTAGCTCTAGGTTAGGCCTGGGATTTTCACTCATCAGACTCATACTTTCGCATTCTTCACATACTTGTTGAACGGATCCTGGGTTTTTTCTGGTTTGGATCACGTAGTAATGTGGGACCACACTGAAACAGTCAATTAAACCTGGTTTCGATCAATATTTTAGAGAATAATTCATGTTAGGTCTAGGTTAGGTCTGGGATTTGCTGTCATCAGGCTCATTCTTTCGCATATTTCTCATACTTGATGGCTAGATGCTGGGCTTCTTCTGGATTGCATCACGTAGTAATGAAGTACAACACTGAAACAGTCAATTAAACCTGGTTTCCATCAATATCTTAGAGGACAACGCAAGTTAGATCTGGGATAGGTCTGGGATTTGCCCTCATCAGGCTCATACTTTCGCACACTTCACATACTCGTTGAACAGATCCTGGGTTATTTTCTGGTTTGGATCCCATAGTAATGTGGTACCACACTGAAACAGTCGATTAAACCAGGTTTCGATCAATATTTTTGAGGATAACGCATGTTAGGTCTTGGTTAGGTCTGGGATTTTCACTCATCAGACTCATACTTTCGCATTCTTCACATACTCGTTCAACAGATCCTGGGTTTTTACTGGTTTGGATCACGTAGTAATGTGGGACCACACTGAAACAATCAACTAAACCTGGTCTTGATAAATATTTTAGAGGATAACGCATGTTAGGTCTGGGATAAGTCGGGGATTTGCCCTCATCAGACTCATACTTTCGCACACTTCACATACTCGTTCAACAGATCCTGTGTTTTTACTGGTTTGGATCACGTAGTAATGTGGAACTACACTGAAACAATCAATTAAACCTGGTCTTGATAAATATTTTAGGGGATAACGCATGTTAAGTCTGGGTTAGGTCTGGGTTAGGTCTAGGATTTGCCCTCGTCAGGCTCATACTTTCGCATATTTCTCATACTTCATGGCTAGATCCTGGGCTATTTCTGGATTAGATCACGTAGTAATGTGGTACCACACTGAAACAGTCAATTAAACCTGGTTTCCAGCAATATCTTAGAGGACAACGCAAGTTAGGTCTGGGATAGGTCTGGGATTTGCCCTCATCAGGCTCATACTTTCGCGTTTTTCACATACTTGTTGAACAGATCCTGGGTTTTTTCTGGTTTGTATCACGTAGTAGTGTGGTACCACACTGAAACAGTCCATTAAACCGGGTTTGGATCAATATTTTAGAGGATAACGCATGTTAGGCCTAGGTTAGCCCTGGGATTTTCACTCATCAGACTCATACTTTCGCATTCTTCACATACATGTTGAACTGATCCTGGGTTTTTTCTGGTTTGGATCACGCAGTAATGTGGTACCACACTGAAACAGTCGATTGAACCTGGTTTCGATCAATATTTTAGAGGATAACGCAAGTTAGGTCTGGGATAGGTCTGGGATTTGCCCTCATCAGGCTCATACTTTCGCGTTTTTCACATACTTGTTGAACAGATCATGGGTTTTTTCTGGTTTGGGTCACGTAGTAGTGTGATACCACACTGAAACAGTCGATTAAACCTGGTTTCGATCAATATTTTAGAGGATAACGCATGTTAGGTCTAGGTTAGCCCTGCGATTTTCACTCATCAGACTCATACTTTCGCATTCTTCACATACTTGTTGAACTGATCCTGGGTTTTTTCTGGTTTGGATCACGTAGTAATGTGGTACCACACTGAAACAGTCGATTAAACCTGGTTTCGATCAATATTTTAGAGGATAACGCATGTTAGGTCTAGGTTAGCCCTGGGATTTTCACTCATCAGACTCATACTTTCGCATTCTTCACATACTTGTTGAACTGATCCTGGGTTTTTTCTGGTTTGGATCACGTAGTAATGTGGTACCACACTGAAACAGTCGATTAAACCTGGTTTCGATCAATATTTTAGAGGATAACGCAAGTTAAGTCTGGGATTGGTCTGGGATTTGACCTCATCAGACTCATACTTTCGCACACTTCACATACTCGTTGAACAGATCCTGGGTTATTTTCTGGTTTCGATCACATAGTAATGTGGTACCACACTGAAACAGTCGATTAAACCAGGTTTCGATCAATATTTTACAGGATAACGCAAGTTATGTCTGGCATAGGTCTGGGATTCGCCCTCATCAGACTCATACTTTCGCGTTTTTCACATACTGGTTGAACTGATCCTAGGCTTTTTCTGGTTTGGATCACGTAGTAATGTGGTACCACACTGAAACAGTCAATTAAACCTGGTTTCGATCTATATTTTAGAGAATAATTCATGTTAGGTCTAGGTTAGGTCTGGGATTTGCTCTCATCAGGCTCATTCTTTCGCATATTTCTCATACTTGATGGCTAGATCCTGGGCTATTTCTGGATTACATCACGTAGTAATGAAGTACAACACTGAAACAGTCAATTAAACCTGGTTTCCATCAATATCTTAGAGGACAACGCAAGTTAGGTCTGGGATAGGTCTGGGATTTGACCTCATCAGACTCATACTTTCGCACACTTCACATACTCGTTGAACAGATCCTGGGTTATTTTCTGGTTTGGATCACATAGTAATGTGGTACAACACTGAAACAGTCAATTAAACCTGTTTTCGATCAATATTTTAGAGAATAATTCATGTTAGGTCTAGGTTAGGTCTGGGATTTGCTCTCATCAGGCTCATTCTTTCGCATATTTCTCATACTTGATGGCTAGATCCTGGGCTATTTCTGGATTGCATCACGTAGTAATGAAGTACAACACTGAAACAGTCAATTAAACCTGGTTTCCATCAATATCTTAGAGGACAACGCAAGTTAGGTCTGGGATAGGTCTGGGATTTGCCCTCATCAGGCTCATACTGTCGCAGTTTTATCTTACTTGCTGAACGGATCCTGGGCTTTTTCTGGTTTGGTTCACGTAGTAATGTGGTACCACACTGAAACATTCAATTAAACCTGATCTTGATAAATATTTTAGAGGATAACGCATGTTAGGTCTAGGTTAGCCCTGGGATTTTCACTCATCAGACTCATACTTTCGCATTCTTCACATACATGTTGAACTGATCCTGGGTTTTTTCTGGTTTGGATCATGTAGTAATGTGGTACCACACAGAAACAGTCGATTGAACCTGGTTTCGATGAATATTTTAGAGGATAACGCAAGTTAGGTCTGGGATAGGTCTGGGATTTGTCCTCATCAGACTCATACTTTCGCACACTTCACATACTCGTTGAACAGATCCTGGGTTATTTTCCGGTTTGAATCACATAGTAATGTAGGACCACACTGAAACAATCAATTAAACCTGGTCTTGATAAATATTTTAGAGGATAACGCATGTTAGGTCTGGGTTAGGTCTAGGATTTGCCCTCACCAGGCTCATACTTTCGCATATTTCTCATACTTCATGGCTAGATCCTGGGCTGTTTCTGGATTGTATCACGTAGTAATGTGGGACCACACTGAAAGAATCAATTAAACCTGGTCTTGATAAATATTTTAGAGGATAACGCATGTTAGGTCTGGGATAGGTCGGGGATTTGCCCTCATCAGACTCATACTTTCGCACACTTCACATACTCGTTGAACAGATCCTGGGTTATTTTCTGGTTTGGATCACATAGTAATGTGGTACCACACTGAAACAGTCGATTAAACCAGGTTTCGATCAATATTTTTGAGGATAACGCATGTTAGGTCTTGGTTAGGTCTGGGATTTTCACTCATCAGACTCATACTTTCGCATTCTTCACATACTTGTTGAACGGATCCTGGATTATTTTCTGGTTTGGATCGCATAGTAATGTGGTGCCACACTGAAACAGTCGATTAAACCAAGTTTCGATCAATATTTTTGAGGATAACGCATGTTAGCTCTAGGTTAGGCCTGGGATTTTCACTCATCAGACTCATACTTTCGCATTCTTCACATACTTGTTGAACAGATCCTGGGTTATTTTCCGGTTTGGATCACATAGCAATGTAGGACCACACTGAAACAATCAATTAAACCTGGTCTTGATAAATATTTTAGAGGACAACGCATGTTAGGTCTGGGATAGGTCGGGGATTTGCCCTCATCAGACTGATACTTTCGCACACTTCACATACTCGTTGAACAGATCCTGGGTTATTTTCTGGTTTGGATCACATAGTAATGTGGTACCACACAGAAACAGTCGATTGAACCTGGTTTCGATCAATATTTTAGAGGATCACGCAAGTTAGGTCTGGGATAGGTCTGGGATTTGACCTCATCAGGCTCATACTTTCGCATTCTTCACATACTTGTTGAACGGATCCTGGGTTTTTTCTGGTTTGGATCACGTAGTAGTGTCGTACCACACTGAAACAGTCCATTAAACCGGGTTTGGATCAATATTTTAGAGGATAACGCATGTTAGGTCTAGGTTAGCCCTGGGATTTTCACTTATCAGGCTAATTCTTTCGCATATTTCTCATACTTGATGGCTAGATGCTGGGCTTTTTCTGGATTGCATCACGTAGTAATGAAGTACAACACTGAAACAGTCAATTAAACCTGGTTTCCATCAATATCTTAGAGGACAACGCAAGTTAGGACTGGGATAGGTCTGGGATTTGCCCTCATCAGGCTCATTCTTTCGCATATTTCTCATACTTGATGGCTAGATGCTGGGCTTCTTCTGGATTGTATCACGTAGTAATGAAGTACAACACTGAAACAGTCAATTAAACCTGGTTTCCATCAATATCTTAGAGGACAACGCAAGTTAGGTCTGGGATAGGTCTGGGATTTGCCCTCATCAGGCTCATACTTTCGCACACTTCACATACTCGTTGAACGGATCCTGGATTATTTTCTGGTTTGGATCGCATAGTAATGTGGTGCCACACTGAAACAGTCGATTAAACCAAGTTTCGATCAATATTTTTGAGGATAATTCATGTTAGCTCTAGGTTAGGCCTGGGATTTTCACTCATCAGACTCATACTTTCGCATTCTTCACATACTTGTTGAACGGATCCTGGGTTTTTTCTGGTTTGGATCACGTAGTAATGTGGGACCACACTGAAACAGTCAATTAAACCTGGTTTCGATCAATATTTTGGAGAATAATTCATGTTAGGTCTAGGTTAGGTCTGGGATTTGCTCTCATCAGGCTCATTCTTTCGCATATTTCTCATACTTGATGGCTAGATCCTGGGCTTTTTCTGGTTTGGATCACGTAGTAATGTGGTACCTCACTGAAACAGTCGATTAAACCTGGTTTCGATCAATATTTTAGAGGATAACGCAAGTTAGGTCTGGGATAGGTCTGGGATTTGACCTCATCAGACTCATACTTTCGCACACTTCACATACTCGTTGAACAGATCCTGGGTTTTTTCTGGTTTGGATCACGTAGTAATGTGGAACCACACTGAAACAATCAATTAAACCTGGTCTTGATAAATATTTTAGAGGATAACGCATGTTAGGTCTGGGTTAGGTCTAGGATTAGCCCTCATCAGGCTCATACTTTCGCATATTTCTCATACTTCATGGCTAGATCCTGGGCTATTTCTGGTTTGGATCACGTAGTAATGTGGTACCTCACTGAAACAGTCGATTAAACCTGGTTTCGATCAATATTTTAGAGGATAACGCAAGTTAGGTCTTGGTTAGGTCTGGGATTGTCACCCATCAGACACATACTTTCGCATTCTTCACATACTTGTTGAACGGATCATGGGTTTTTTCTGGTTTGGATCACGTAGTAATGTGGGACCACACTGAAACAATCAATTAAACCTGGTCTTGATAAATATTTTAGAGGATAACGCATGTTAGGTCTGGGATAGGTCGGGGATTTGCCCTCATCAGACTCATACTTTCGCACACTTCACATACTCGTTGAACAGATCCTGGGTTTTTTCTGGTTTGGATCACGTAGTAATGTGGAACCACACTGAAACAATCAATTAAACCTGGTCTTGATAAATATTTTAGAGGATAACGCATGTTAGGTCTGGGTTAGGTCTAGGATTAGCCCTCATCAAGCTCATACTTTCGCATATTTCTCATACTTCATGGTTAGATCCTGGGCTATTTCTGGTTTGGATCACGTAGTAATGTGGTACCTCACTGAAACAATCAATTAAACCTGGTCTTGATAAATATTTTAGAGGATAACGCATGTTAGGTCTGGGATAGGTCGGGGATTTGCCCTCATCAGACTCATACTTTCGCACACTTCACATACTCGTTGAACAGATCCTGGGTTATTTTCTGGTTTGGATCACATAGTAATGTGGTACCACACTGAAACAGTCGATTAAACCAGGTTTCGATCAATATTTTTGAGGATAACGCATGTTAGGTCTTGGTTAGGTCTGGGATTTTCACTCATCAGACTCATACTTTCGCATTCTTCACATACTTGTTGAACGGATCCTGGATTATTTTCTGGTTTGGATCGCATAGTAATGTGGTGCCACACTGAAACAGTCGATTAAACCTGGTTTCGATCAATATTTTAGAGGATAACGCAAGTTAGGTCTTGGTTAGGTCTGGGATTGTCACTCATCAGACACATACTTTCGCATTCTTCACATACTTGTTGAACGGATCATGGGTTTTTTCTGGTTTGGATCACGTAGTAATGTGGGACCACACTGAAACAATCAATTAAACCTGGTCTTGATAAATATTTTAGAGGATAACGCATGTTAGGTCTGGGATAGGTCGGGGATTTGCCCTCATCAGACTCATACTTTCGCACACTTCACATACTCGTTGAACAGATCCTGGGTTTTTTCTGGTTTGGATCACGTAGTAATGTGGAACCACACTGAAACAATCAATTAAACCTGGTCTTGATAAATATTTTAGAGGATAACGCATGTTAGGTCTGGGTTAGGTCTAGGATTAGCCCTCATCAGGCTCATACTTTCGCATATTTCTCATACTTCATGGCTAGATCCTGGGCTATTTCTGGTTTGGATCACGTAGTAATGTGGTACCTCACTGAAACAGTCGATTAAACCTGGTTTCGATCAATATTTTAGAGGATAACGCAAGTTAGGTCTGGGATAGGTCTGGGATTTGACCTCATCAGACTCATACTTTCGCACACTTCACATACTCGTTGAACAGATCCTGGGTTATTTTCTGGTTTGGATCACGTAGTAGTGTCGTACCACACTGAAACAGTCCATTAAACCGGGTTTGGATCAATATTTTAGAGGATAACGCATGTTAGGTCTAGGTTAGCCCTGGGATTTTCACTTATCAGGCTAATTCTTTCGCATATTTCTCATACTTGATGGCTAGATGCTGGGCTTTTTCTGGATTGCATCACGTAGTAATGAAGTACAACACTGAAACAGTCAATTAAACCTGGTTTCCATCAATATCTTAGAGGACAACGCAAGTTAGGACTGGGATAGGTCTGGGATTTGCCCTCATCAGGCTCATTCTTTCGCATATTTCTCATACTTGATGGCTAGATGCTGGGCTTCTTCTGGATTGTATCACGTAGTAATGAAGTACAACACTGAAACAGTCAATTAAACCTGGTTTCCATCAATATCTTAGAGGACAACGCAAGTTAGGTCTGGGATAGGTCTGGGATTTGCCCTCATCAGGCTCATACTTTCGCACACTTCACATACTCGTTGAACGGATCCTGGATTATTTTCTGGTTTGGATCGCATAGTAATGTGGTGCCACACTGAAACAGTCGATTAAACCAAGTTTCGATCAATATTTTTGAGGATAATTCATGTTAGCTCTAGGTTAGGCCTGGGATTTTCACTCATCAGACTCATACTTTCGCATTCTTCACATACTTGTTGAACGGATCCTGGGTTTTTTCTGGTTTGGATCACGTAGTAATGTGGGACCACACTGAAACAGTCAATTAAACCTGGTTTCGATCAATATTTTGGAGAATAATTCATGTTAGGTCTAGGTTAGGTCTGGGATTTGCTCTCATCAGGCTCATTCTTTCGCATATTTCTCATACTTGATGGCTATATCCTGGGCTTTTTCTGGTTTGGATCACGTAGTAATGTGGTACCTCACTGAAACAGTCGATTAAACCTGGTTTCGATCAATATTTTAGAGGATAACGCAAGTTAGGTCTGGGATAGGTCTGGGATTTGACCTCATCAGACTCATACTTTCGCACACTTCACATACTCGTTGAACAGATCCTGGGTTTTTTCTGGTTTGGATCACGTAGTAATGTGGGACCACACTGAAACAATCAATTAAACCTGGTCTTGATAAATATTTTAGAGGATAACGCATGTTAGGTCTGGGATAGGTCGGGGATTTGCCCTCATCAGACTCATACTTTCGCACACTTCACATACTCGTTGAACAGATCCTGGGTTTTTTCTGGTTTGGATCACGTAGTAATGTGGAACCACACTGAAACAATCAATTAAACCTGGTCTTGATAAATATTTTAGAGGATAACGCATGTTAGGTCTGGGTTAGGTCTAGGATTAGCCCTCATCAAGCTCATACTTTCGCATATTTCTCATACTTCATGGTTAGATCCTGGGCTATTTCTGGTTTGGATCACGTAGTAATGTGGTACCTCACTGAAACAATCAATTAAACCTGGTCTTGATAAATATTTTAGAGGATAACGCATGTTAGGTCTGGGATAGGTCGGGGATTTGCCCTCATCAGACTCATACTTTCGCACACTTCACATACTCGTTGAACAGATCCTGGGTTATTTTCTGGTTTGGATCACATAGTAATGTGGTACCACACTGAAACAGTCGATTAAACCAGGTTTCGATCAATATTTTTGAGGATAACGCATGTTAGGTCTTGGTTAGGTCTGGGATTTTCACTCATCAGACTCATACTTTCGCATTCTTCACATACTTGTTGAACGGATCCTGGATTATTTTCTGGTTTGGATCGCATAGTAATGTGGTGCCACACTGAAACAGTCGATTAAACCTGGTTTCGATCAATATTTTAGAGGATAACGCAAGTTAGGTCTTGGTTAGGTCTGGGATTGTCACTCATCAGACACATACTTTCGCATTCTTCACATACTTGTTGAACGGATCATGGGTTTTTTCTGGTTTGGATCACGTAGTAATGTGGGACCACACTGAAACAATCAATTAAACCTGGTCTTGATAAATATTTTAGAGGATAACGCATGTTAGGTCTGGGATAGGTCGGGGATTTGCCCTCATCAGACTCATACTTTCGCACACTTCACATACTCGTTGAACAGATCCTGGGTTTTTTCTGGTTTGGATCACGTAGTAATGTGGAACCACACTGAAACAATCAATTAAACCTGGTCTTGATAAATATTTTAGAGGATAACGCATGTTAGGTCTGGGTTAGGTCTAGGATTAGCCCTCATCAGGCTCATACTTTCGCATATTTCTCATACTTCATGGCTAGATCCTGGGCTATTTCTGGTTTGGATCACGTAGTAATGTGGTACCTCACTGAAACAGTCGATTAAACCTGGTTTCGATCAATATTTTAGAGGATAACGCAAGTTAGGTCTGGGATAGGTCTGGGATTTGACCTCATCAGACTCATACTTTCGCACACTTCACATACTCGTTGAACAGATCCTGGGTTATTTTCTGGTTTGGATCACATAGTAATGTGGTACAACACTGAAACAGTCAATTAAACCTGTTTTCGATCAATATTTTAGAGAATAATTCATGTTAGGTCTAGGTTAGGTCTGGGATTTGCTCTCATCAGGCTCATTCTTTCGCATATTTCTCATACTTGATGGCTAGATCCTGGGCTTTTTCTGGATTGCATCACGTAGTAATGAAGTACAACACTGAAACAGTCAATTAAACCTGGTTTCCATCAATATTTTAGAGGACAACGCATGTTAGGTCTAGGTTAGGCCTGGGATTTGCCCTCATCAGGGTCATACTGTCGCAGTTTTAACATACTTGTTGAACGGATCCTGGGTTTTTTCTGGTTTGGTTCACGTAGTAATGTGGTACCACACTGAAACATTCAATTAAACCTGGTCTTGATAAATATTTTAGAGGATAACGCATGTTAGGTTTGGGTTAGGTCTAGGATTTGCCCTCATCAAGCTCATACTTTCGCATATTTCTCATACTTCATGGCTAGATCCTGGGCTGTTTCTGGATTGTATCACGTAGTAATGTGGTACCACGCTGAAACAGTCGATTAAACCTGGTTTCGATCAATATTTTAGTGGATAACGCAAGTTAAGTCTGGGATAGGTCTGGGATTTGACCTCATCAGACTCATACTTTCGCGTTTTTCACATACTTGTTGAACAGATCCTGGCTTTTTTCTGGTTTGGATCACGTAGTAATGTGGTACCACACTGAGACATTCAATTAAACCTGGTCTTGATAAATATTTTAGAGAATAATTCATGTTAGGTCTAGGTTAGGTCTGGGATTTGACCTCATCAGACTCATACTTTCGCACACTTCACATACTCGTTGAACAGATCCTGGGTTATTTTCTGGCTTGGATCACATAGTAATGTGGTATAACACTGAAACAGTCAATTAAACCTGTTTTCGATCAATATTTTAGAGAATAATTCATGTTAGGTCTAGGTTAGGTCTGGGATTTGCTCTCATCAGGCTCATTCTTTCGCATATTTCTCATACTTCATGGCTAGATCCTGGGCTTTTTCTGGATTGCATCACGTAGTAATGAAGTACAACACTGAAACAGTCAATTAAACCTGGTTTCCATCAATATTTTAGAGGACAACGCATGTTAGGTCTAGGTTAGGCCTGGGATTTGCCCTCATCAGGGTCATACTGTTGCAGTTTTAACATACTTGTTGAACGGATCCTGGGTTTTTTCTGGTTTGGTTCACGTAGTAATGTGGTACCACACTGAAACATTCAATTAAACCTGGTCTTGATAAATATTTTAGAAAATAATTCATGTTAGGTCTAGGTTAGGTCTAGGATTAGCCCTCGTCAGGCTCATTCTTTCGCATATTTCTCATACTTGATGGCTAGATCCTGGGCTTTTTCTGGATTGGATCACGTAGTAACGTGGGACCACACTGAAACAATCAATTAAACCTGGTTTCGATCAATATTTTAGAGGATAACGCATGCTAGGAATAGGTTAGGCCTGGGATTTTCACTCATCAGACTCATACTTTCGTATTCTTCACATACTTGTTGAACGGATCCTGGGTTTTTTCTGGTTTGGATCACGTAGTAATGTGGGACCACACTGAAACAGTCAATTAAACCTGGTTGCGATCAATATCTTAGAGGATAACGCATGTTAGGTCTGGATTAGGTCTAGGATTTGCCCTCATCAGGCTCATTCTTTCGCATATTTGTCAAACTTGATGGCTAGATCCTGGGCATTTTCTGGATTGTATCACGTAGTAATGTGGTACCACGCTGAAACAGTCGATTAAACCTGGTTTCGATCAATATTTTAGAGGATAACGCAAGTTAAGTCTGGGATAGGTCTGGGATTTGACCACATCAGACTCATACTTTCGCGTTTTTCACATACTTGTTGAACAGATCCTGGGTTTTTTCTGGTTTGGATCACGTAGTAGTGTGGTACCACACCGAAACAGTCCATTATACCTGGTTTGGATCAATATTTTAGAGGATAACGCATGTTAGGTCTAGGCTAGGTCTGGGATTTTCACTCATCAGACTCATACTTTCGCATTCTTCACATACTTGTTGAACGGACCCTGGGTTTTTTCTGGTTTGGAGCACGTAGTAATGTGGGACCACACTGAAACAGTTCATTAAACCTGGTTTCGCTCAATATTTTAGAGGATAACGCATGTTAGGTCAGGGATAGGTCTGGGATTTGCCCTCATCAGGCTCATACTTTCGCGTTTTTCACATACTTGTTGAACAGATCATGGGTTTTTTCTGGTTTGGGTCACGTAGTAGTGTGATACCACACTGAAACAGTTGATTAAACCTGGTTTCGATCAATATTTTAGAGGATAACGCATGTTACGTCTAGGTTAGCCCTGGGATTTTCACTCATCAGACTCATACTTTCCCATTCTTCACATACTTGTTGAACTGATCCAGGGTTTTTTCTGGTTTGGATCACGTAGTAATGTGGTACCACACTGAAACAGTCGATTAAACCTGGTTTCGATCAATATTTTAGAGGATAACGCAAGTTAAGTCTGGGATTGGTCTGGGATTTGACCTCATCAGACTCATACTTTCGCACACTTCACATACTCGTTGAACAGATCCTGGGTTATTTTCTGGTTTGGATCACATAGTAATGTGGTACCACACTGAAACAGTCGATTAAACCTGGCTTCGATCAATATTTTTGAGGATAACGCATGTTAGGTCTTGGTTAGGTCTGGGATTTTCACTCATCAGACTCATACTTTCGCATTCTTCACATACTTGTTGAACGGATCATGGGTTTTTTCTGGTTTGGATCACGTAGTAATGTGGGACCACACTGAAACAATCAATTAAACCTGGTCTTGATAAATATTTTAGAGGATAACGCATGTTAGGTCTGGGATAAGTCGGGGATTTGCCCTCATCAGACTCATACTTTCGCACACTTCACATACTCGTTGAACAGATCCTGGGTTTTTACTGGTTTGGATCACGTAGTAATGTGGAACTACACTGAAACAATCAATTAAACCTGGTCTTGATAAATATTTTAGAGGATAACGCATGTTAGGTCTGGGTTAGGTCTGGGTTAGGTCTAGGATTTGCCCTCGTCAGGCTCATACTTTCGCATATTTCTCATACTTCATGGCTAGATCCTGGGCTATTTCTGGATTAGATCACGTAGCAAAGTGGTACCACACTGAAACAGTCAATTAAACCTGGTTTCCATCAATATCTTAGAGGACAACGCAAGTTAGGTCTGGGATAGGTCTTGGATTTGCCCTCATCAGGCTCATACTTTCGCGTTTTTCACATACTTTTTGAACAGATCCTGGGTTTCTGGTTTGGATCACGTAGTAGTGTGGTACCTCACTGAAACAGTCCATTAAACCTGGTTTGGATCAATATTTTAGAGGATAACGCATGTTAGGTGTAGGTTAGGTCTGGGATTTTCACTCATCAGACTCATACTTTCGCACACTTCACATACTGGTTGAACAGATCCTGGGTTTTTACTGGTTTGGATCACGTAGTAATGTGGAACTACACTGAAACAATCAATTAAACCTGGTCTTGATAAATATTTTAGAGGATAACGCATGTTAGGTCTGGGTTAGGTCTGGGATAGGTCGGGGATTTGCCCTCATCAGACTGATACTTTCGCACACTTCACATACTCGTTGAACAGATCCTGGGTTATTTTCTGGTTTGGATCACATAGTAATGTGGTACCACACAGAAACAGTCGATTGAACCTGGTTTCGATCAATATTTTAGAGGATCACGCAAGATAGGTCTGGGATAGGTCTGGGATTTGACCTCATCAGGCTCATACTTTCGCATTCTTCACATACTTGTTGAACGGATCCTGGGTTTTTTCTGGTTTGGATCACGTAGTAGTGTGGTACCACACTGAAACAGTCCATTAAACCGGGTTTGGATCAATATTACAGAGGATAACGCATGTTAGGTCTAGGTTAGCCCTGGGATTTTCACTCATCAGGCTCATACTTTCGCACACTTCACATACTCGTTGAACAGATCCTGGGTTATTTTCTGGTTTGGATCACATAGTAATGTGGTACAACACTGAAACAGTCAATTAAACCTGTTTTCGATCAATATTTTAGAGAATAATTCATGTTAGGTCTAGGTTAGGTCTGGGATTTGCCCTCATCAGGGTCATACTGTCGCAGTTTTAACATACTTGTTGAACGGATCCTGGGTTTTTTCTGGTTTGGTTCACGTAGTAATGTGGTACCACACTGAAACATTCAATTAAACCTGGTCTTGATAAATATTTTAGAGGATAACGCATGTTAGGTTTGGGTTAGGTCTAGGATTTGCCCTCATCAGGCTCATACTTTCGCATATTTCTCATACTTCATGGCTAGATCCTGGGCTGTTTCTGGATTGTATCACGTAGTAATGTGGTACCACGCTGAAACAGTCGATTAAACCTGGTTTCGATCAATATTTTAGTGGATAACGCAAGTTAAGTCTGGGATAGGTCTGGGATTTGACCTCATCAGACTCATACTTTCGCGTTTTTCACATACTTGTTGAACAGATCCTGGCTTTTTTCTGGTTTGGATCACGTAGTAATGTGGTACCACACTGAGACATTCAATTAAACCTGGTCTTGATAAATATTTTAGAGAATAATTCATGTTAGGTCTAGGTTAGGTCTGGGATTTGACCTCATCACACTCATACTTTCGCACACTTCACATACTCGTTGAACAGATCCTGGGTTATTTTCTGGCTTGGATCACATAGTAATGTGGTATAACACTGAAACAGTCAATTAAACCTGTTTTCGATCAATATTTTAGAGAATAATTCATGTTAGGTCTAGGTTTGGTCTGGGATTTGCTCTCATCAGGCTCATTCTTTCGCATATTTCTCATACTTGATGGCTAGATCCTGGGCTTTTTCTGGATTGCATCACGTAGTAATGAAGTACAACACTGAAACAGTCAATTAAACCTGGTTTCCATCAATATTTTAGAGGACAACGCATGTTAGGTCTAGGTTAGGCCTGGGATTTGCCCTCATCAGGGTCATACTGTTGCAGTTTTAACATACTTGTTGAACGGATCCTGGCTTTTTTCTGGTTTGGATCACGTAGTAATGTGGTACCACACTGAGACATTCAATTAAACCTGGTCTTGATAAATATTTTAGAAAATAATTCATGTTAGGTCTAGGTTAGGTCTAGGATTAGCCCTCGTCAGGCTCATTCTTTCGCATATTTCTCATACTTGATGGCTAGATCCTGGGCTTTTTCTGGATTGGATCACGTAGTAACGTGGGACCACACTGAAACAATCAATTAAACCTGGTTTCGATCAATATTTTAGAGGATAACGCATGCTAGGAATAGGTTAGGCCTGGGATTTTCACTCATCAGACTCATACTTTCGTATTCTTCACATACTTGTTGTACGGATCCTGGGTTTTTTCTGGTTTGGATCACGTAGTAATGTGGGACCACACTGAAACAGTCAATTAAACCTGGTTGCGATCAATATCTTAGAGGATAACGCATGTTAGGTCTGGATTAGGTCTAGGATTTGCCCTCATCAGGCTCATTCTTTCGCATATTTGTCAAACTTGATGGCTAGATCCTGGGCATTTTCTGGATTGTATCACGTAGTAATGTGGTACCACGCTGAAACAGTCGATTAAACCTGGTTTCGATCAATATTTTAGAGGATAACGCAAGTTAAGTCTGGGATAGGTCTGGGATTTGACCACATCAGACTCATACTTTCGCGTTTTTCACATACTTGTTGAACAGATCCTGGGTTTTTTCTGGTTTGGATCACGTAGTAGTGTGGTACCACACCGAAACCGTCCATTATACCTGGTTTGGATCAATATTTTAGAGGATAACGCATGTTAGGTCTAGGCTAGATCTGGGATTTTCACTCATCAGACTCATACTTTCGCATTCTTCACATACTTGTTGAACGGACCCTGGGTTTTTTCTGGTTTGGAGCACGTAGTAATGTGGGACCACACTGAAACAGTTCATTAAACCTGGTTTCGCTCAATATTTTAGAGGATAACGCATGTTAGGTCAGGGATAGGTCTGGGATTTGCCGTCATCAGGCTCATACTTTCGCGTTTTTCACATACTTGTTGAACAGATCATGGGTTTTTTCTGGTTTGGGTCACGTAGTAGTGTGATACCACACTGAAACAGTTGATTAAACCTGGTTTCGATCAATATTTTAGAGGATAACGCATGTTACGTCTAGGTTAGCCCTGGGATTTTCACTCATCAGACTCATACTTTCGCATTCTTCACATACTTGTTGAACTGATCCTGGGTTTTTTCTGGTTTGGATCACGTAGTAATGTGGTACCACACTGAAACAGTCGATTAAACCTGGTTTCGATCAATATTTTAGAGGATAACGCAAGTTAAGTCTGGGATTGGTCTGGGATTTGACCTCATCAGACTCATACTTTCGCACACTTCACATACTCGTTGAACAGATCCTGGGTTATTTTCTGGTTTGGATCACATAGTAATGTGGTACCACACTGAAACAGTCGATTAAACCTGGCTTCGATCAATATTTTTGAGGATAACGCATGTTAGGTCTTGGTTAGGTCTGGGATTTTCACTCATCAGACTCATACTTTCGCATTCTTCACATACTTGTTGAACGGATCATGGGTTTTTTCTGGTTTGGATCACGTAGTAATGTGGGACCACACTGAAACAATCAATTAAACCTGGTCTTGATAAATATTTTAGAGGATAACGCATGTTAGGTCTGGGATAAGTCGGGGATTTGCCCTCATCAGACTCATACTTTCGCACACTTCACATACTCGTTGAACAGATCCTGGGTTTTTACTGGTTTGGATCACGTAGTAATGTGGAACTACACTGAAACAATCAATTAAACCTGGTCTTGATAAATATTTTAGAGGATAACGCATGTTAGGTCTGGGTTAGGTCTGGGTTAGGTCTAGGATTTGCCCTCGTCAGGCTCATACTTTCGCATATTTCTCATACTTCATGGCTAGATCCTGGGCTATTTCTGGATTAGATCACGTAGCAAAGTGGTACCACACTGAAACAGTCAATTAAACCTGGTTTCCATCAATATCTTAGAGGACATCGCAAGTTAGGTCTGGGATAGGTCTTGGATTTGCCCTCATCAGGCTCATACTTTCGCGTTTTTCACATACTTTTTGAACAGATCCTGGGTTTCTGGTTTGGATCACGTAGTAGTGTGGTACCTCACTGAAACAGTCCATTAAACCTGGTTTCCATCAATACCTTACTCATATATAACGCATGTTAGGTCTGGGATAAGTCGGGGATTTGCCCTCATCAGACTCATACTTTCGCACACTTCACATACTCGTTGAACAGATCCTGGGTTTTTACTGGTTTGGATCACGTAGTAATGTGGAACTACACTGAAACAATCAATTAAACCTGGTCTTGATAAATATTTTAGAGGATAACGCATGTTAGGTCTGGGTTAGGTCTGGGATAGGTCGGGGATTTGCCCTCATCAGACTGATACTTTCGCACACTTCACATACTCGTTGAACAGATCCTGGGTTATTTTCTGGTTTGGATCACATAGTAATGTGGTACCACACAGAAACAGTCGATTGAACCTGGTTTCGATCAATATTTTAGAGGATCACGCAAGATAGGTCTGGGATAGGTCTGGGATTTGACCTCATCAGGCTCATACTTTCGCATTCTTCACATACTTGTTGAACGGATCCTGGGTTTTTTCTGGTTTGGATCACGTAGTAGTGTGGTACCACACTGAAACAGTCCATTAAACCGGGTTTGGATCAATATTTTAGAGGATAACGCATGTTAGGTCTAGGTTAGCCCTGGGATTTTCACTCATCAGGCTCATTCTTTCGCATATTTCTCATACTTGATGGCTAGATGCTGGGCTTTTTCTGGATTGCATCACGTAGTAATGAAGTACAACACTGAAACAGTCGATTAAACCAGGTTTCGATCAATATTTTTGAGGATAACGCATGTTAGGTCTTGGTTAGGTCTGGGATTTTCACTCATCAGACTCATACTTTCGCATTCTTCACATACTTGTTGAACGGATCCTGGATTATTTTCTGGTTTGGATCGCATAGTAATGTGGTGCCACACTGAAACAGTCGATTAAACCAAGTTTCGATCAATATTTTTGAGGATAATTCATGTTAGCTCTAGGTTAGGCCTGGGATTTTCACTCATCAGACTCATACTTTCGCATTCTTCACATACTTGTTGAACGGATCCTGGGTTTTTTCTGGTTTGGATCACGTAGTAATGTGGGACCACACTGAAACAGTCAATTAAACCTGGTTTCGATCAATATTTTAGAGAATAATTCATGTTAGGTCTAGGTTAGGTCCGGGATTTGCTCTCATCAGGCTCATTCTTTCGCATATTTCTCATACTTGATGGCTAGATGCTGGGCTTTTTCTGCATTGCATCCCGTAGTAATGAAGTTCAACACTGAAACAGTCAATTAAACCTGGTTTCCATCAATACCTTACTCATATATAACGCATGTTAGGTCTGGGATAAGTCGGGGATTTGCCCTCATCAGACTCATACTTTCGCACACTTCACATACTCGTTGAACAGATCCTGGGTTTTTACTGGTTTGGATCACGTAGTAATGTGGAACTACACTGAAACAATCAATTAAACCTGGTCTTGATAAATATTTTAGAGGATAACGCATGTTAGGTCTGGGTTAGGTCTGGGTTAGGTCTAGGATTTGCCCTCGTCAGGCTCATACTTTCGCATATTTCTCATACTTCATGGCTAGATCCTGGGCTATTTCTGGATTAGATCACGTAGCAAAGTGGTACCACACTGAAACAGTCAATTAAACCTGGTTTCCATCAATATCTTAGAGGACAACGCAAGTTAGGTCTGGGATAGGTCTTGGATTTGCCCTCATCAGGCTCATACTTTCGCGTTTTTCACATACTTTTTGAACAGATCCTGGGTTTCTGGTTTGGATCACGTAGTAGTGTGGTACCTCACTGAAACAGTCCATTAAACCTGGTTTGGATCAATATTTTAGAGGATAACGCATGTTAGGTCTAGGTTAGGTCTGGGATTTTCACTCATCAGACTCATACTTTCGCACACTTCACATACTCGTTGAACAGATCCTGGGTTTTTACTGGTTTGGATCACGTAGTAATGTGGAACTACACTGAAACAATCAATTAAACCTGGTCTTGATAAATATTTTAGAGGATAACGCATGTTAGGTCTGGGTTAGGTCTGGGATAGGTCGGGGATTTGCCCTCATCAGACTGATACTTTCGCACACTTCACATACTCGTTGAACAGATCCTGGGTTATTTTCTGGTTTGGATCACATAGTAATGTGGTACCACACAGAAACAGTCGATTGAACCTGGTTTCGATCAATATTTTAGAGGATCACGCAAGTTAGGTCTGGGATAGGTCTGGGATTTGACCTCATCAGGCTCATACTTTCGCATTCTTCACATACTTGTTGAACGGATCCTGGGTTTTTTCTGGTTTGGATCACGTAGTAGTGTGGTACCACACTGAAACAGTCCATTAAACCGGGTTTGGATCAATATTTTAGAGGATAACGCATGTTAGGTCTAGGTTAGCCCTGGGATTTTCACTCATCAGGCTCATTCTTTTGCATATTTCTCATACTTGATGGCTAGATGCTGGGCTTTTTCTGGATTGCATCACGTAGTAATGAAGTACAACACTGAAACAGTCAATTAAACCTGGTTTCCATCAATATCTTAGAGGACAACGCAAGTTAGGTCTGGGATAGGTCTGGGATTTGCCCTCATCAGGCTCATACTTTCGCACACTTCACATACTCGTTGAACAGATCCTGGGTTATTTTATGGTTTGGATCACATAGTAATGTGGTACCACACTGAAACAGTCGATTAAACCAGGTTTCGATCAATATTTTTGAGGATAACGCATGTTAGGTCTTGGTTAGGTCTGGGATTTTCACTCATCAGACTCATACTTTCGCATTCTTCACATACTTGTTGAACGGATCCTGGATTATTTTCTGGTTTGGATCGCATAGTAATGTGGTGCCACACTGAAACAGTCGATTAAACCAAGATTCGATCAATATTTTTGAGGATAATTCATGTTAGCTCTAGGTTAGGCCTGGGATATTCACTCATCAGACTCATACTTTCGCATTCTTCACATACTTGTTGAACGGATCCTGGGTTTTTTCTGGTTTGGATCACGTAGTAATGTGGGACCACACTGAAACAGTCAATTAAACCTGGTTTCGATCAATATTTTAGAGAATAATTCATGTTAGGTCTAGGTTAGGTCTGGGATTTGCTCTCATCAGGCTCATTCTTTCGCATATTTCTCATACTTGATGGCTAGATGCTGGGCTTTTTCTGCATTGCATCACGTAGTAATGAAGTTCAACAGTGAAACAGTCAATTAAACCTGGTTTCCATCAATATCTTGGAGGACAACGCAAGTTAGGTCTGGGATAGGTCTGGGATTTGCCCTCATCAGGCTCATACTTTCGCGCACTTCACATACTCGTTGAACAGATCCTGGGTTATTTTCTGGTTTGGATCACATAGTAATGCGGTACCACACTGAAACAGTCGATTAAACCAGGTTTCGATCAATATTTTTGAGGATAACGCATGTTAGGTCTTGGTTAGGTCTGGGATTTTCACTCATCAGACACATACTTTCGCATTCTTCACATACTTGTTGAACGGATCATGGGTTTTTTCTGGTTTGGATCACGTAGTAATGTGGGACCACACTGAAACAATCAATTAAACCTGGTCTTGATAAATATTTTAGAGGTTAACGCATGTTAGGTCTGGGATAGGTCGGGGATTTGCCCTCATCAGACTCATACTTTCGCACACTTCACATACTCGTTGAACAGATCCTGGGTTTTTTCTGGTTTGGATCACGTAGTAATGTGGAACCACACTGAAACAATCAATTAAACCTGGTCTTGATAAATATTTTAGAGGATAACGCATGTTAGGTCTGGGTTAGGTCTAGGATTAGCCCTCATCAGGCTCATACTTTCGCATATTTCTGATACTTCATGGCTAGATCCTGGGCTATTTCTGGTTTGGATCACGTAGTAACGTGGTACCTCACTGAAACAGTCGATTAAACCTGGTTTCGATCAATATTTTAGAGGATTACGCAAGTTAGGTCTGGGATAGGTCTGGGATTTGACCTCATCAGACTCATACTTTCGCGTTTTTCACATACTTGTTGAACAGATCCTGGCTTTTTTCTGGTTTGGATCACGTAGTAATGTGGTACCACACTGAGACATTCAATTAAACCTGGTCTTGATAAATATTTTAGAGAATAATTCATGTTAGGTCTAGGTTAGGTCTGGGATTTGACCTCATCAGACTCATACTTTCGCACACTTCACATACTCGTTGAACAGATCCTGGGCTTTTTCTGGATTGCATCACGTAGTAATGAAGTACAACACTGAAACAGTCAATTAAACCTGGTTTCCATCAATATTTTAGAGGATAACGCAAGTTAAGTCTGGGATAGGTCTGGGATTTGACCTCATCAGACTCATACTTTCGCGTTTTTCACATACTTGTTGAACGGATCCTGGGTTTTTTCTGGTTTGGTTCACGTAGTAATGTGGTACCACACTGAAACATTCAATTAAACCTGGTCTTGATAAATATTTTAGAGGATAACGCATGTTAGGTTTGGGTTAGTTCTAGGATTTGCCCTCATCAGGCTCATACTTTCGCATATTTCTCATACTTCATGGCTAGATCCTGGGCTGTTTCTGGATTGTATCACGTAGTAATGTGGTACCACGCTGCAACAGTCGATTAAACCTGGTTTCGAACAATATTTTAGAGGATAACGCAAGTTAAGTCTGGGATAGGTCTGGGATTTGACCTCATCAGACTCATACTTTCGCGTTTTTCACATACTTGTTGAACAGATCCTGGGTTTTTTCTGGTTTGGATCACGTAGTAATGTGGTACCACACTGAAACATTCAATTAAACCTGGTCTTGATAAATATTTTAGAAAATAATTCATGTTAGGTCTAGGTTAGGTCTAGGATTAGCCCTCGTCAGGCTCATTCTTTCGCATATTTCTCATACTTGATGGCTAGATCCTGGGCTTTTTCTGGATTGGATCACGTAGTAACGTGGGACCACACTGAAACAATCAATTAAACCTGGTCTTGATAAATATTTTAGAGGATAACGCATGTTAGGTCTGGGATAAGTCTGGGATTTGCCCTCATCAGACTCATACTTTCGCACACTCCACATACTCGTTGAACAGATCCTGGGTTATTTTCTGGTTTGGATCACATAGTAATGTGGTACCACACTGAAACAATCGATTACACCATGTTTCGACCAATATTTTTGAGGACAACGCATGTTATGTCTGGCATAGGTCTGGGATTTTCACTCATCAGGCTCATACTTTCGCATTCTTCACATACTTGTTGAACGGATCCTGGGTTTTTTCTTGTTTGGATCACGTAGTAATGTGGGACCACACTGAAACAGTCAATTTAACCTGGTTTCGACCAATATTTTAGAGAATAATTCATGTTAGGTCTAGGTTAGGTCTGGGATTTGCTCTCATCAGGCTCATTCTTTCGCATATTTCTCATACTTGATGGCTAGATCCTGGGCTTTTTATGGATTGCATCACGTAGTAATGAAGTACAACACTGAAACAGTCAATTAAACCTGGTTTCCATCAATATCTTAGAGGACAACGCAAGTTAGGTCTGGGATAGGTCTGGGATTTGCCCTCATCAGGCTCATACTTTCGCGTTTTTCACATACTTGTTGAACAGATCCTGGGTTTTTTCTGGTTTGTATCACTTAGTAGTATGGTACCACACTGAAACAGTCCATTAAACCGGGTTTGGATCAATATTTTAGAGGATAACGCATGTTAGGTCTAGGTTAGCCCTGGGATTTTCACTCATCAGACTCATACTTTCGCATTCTTCACATACATGTTGAACTGATCCTGGGTTTTTTCTGGTTTGGATCATGTAGTAATGTGGTACCACACAGAAACAGTCGATTGAACCTGGTTTCGATCAATATTTTAGAGGATAACGCAAGTTAGGTCTGGGATAGGTCTGGGATTTGACCTCATCAGACTCATACTTTCGCACACTTCACATACTCGTTGAACAGATCCTGGGTTATTTTCCGGTTTGGATCACATAGTAATGTAGGACCACACTGAAACAATCAATTAAACCTGGTCTTGATAAATATTTTAGAGGATAACGCATGTTAGGTCTGGGTTAGGTCTAGGATTTGCCCTCACCAGGCTCATACTTTCGCATATTTCTCATACTTCATGGCTAGATCCTGGGCTGTTTCTGGATTGTATCACGTAGTAATGTGGGACCACACTGAAACAATCAATTAAACCTGGTCTTGATAAATATTTTAGAGGATAACGCATGTTAGGTCTGGGATAGGTCGGGAATTTGCCCTCATCAGACTCATACTTTCGCATTCTTCACATACATGTTGAACTGATCCTGGGTTTTTTCTGGTTTGGATCATGTAGTAATGTGGTACCACACAGAAACAGTCGATTGAACCTGGTTTCGATCAATATTTTAGAGGATAACGCATGTTAGGTCTAGGTTAGCCCTGGGATTTTCACTCATCAGACTCATACTTTCGCACACTTCACATACTCGTTGAACAGATCCAGGGTTATTTTCTGGTTTGGATCACATAGTAATGTGGTACCACACTGAAACAGTCGATTAAACCAGGTTTCGATCAATATTTTTGAGGATAACGCATGTTAGGTCTTGGTTAGGTCTGGGATTTTCACTCATCAGACTCATACTTTCGCATTCTTCACATACTTGTTGAACGGATCCTGGATTATTTTCTGGTTTGGATCGCATAGTAATGTGGTGCCACACTGAAACAGTCGATTAAACCAAGTTTCGATCAATATTTTTGAGGATAACGCATGTTAGGTCTTGGTTAGGTCTGGGATTTTCACTCATCAGACTCATACTTTCGCATTCTTCACATACTTGTTGAACGGATCCTGGATTATTTTCTGGTTTGGATCGCACAGTAATGTGGTGCCACACTGAAACAGTCGATTAAACCAAGTTTCGATCAATATTTTTGAGGATAACGCATGTTAGGTCTTGGTGAGGTCTGGGATTTTCACTCATCAGACTCATACTTTCGCATTCTTCACATACATGTTGAACTGATCCTGGGTTTTTTCTGGTTTGGATCATGTAGTAATGTGGTACCACACTGAAACAGTCGATTAAACCAGGTTTTGATCAATATTTTTGAGGATAACGCATGTTAGGTCTTGGTTAGGTCTGGGATTTTCACTCATCAGACTCATACTTTCGCATTCTTCACATACTTGTTGAACATATCCTGGGTTATTTTCCGGTTTGGATCACATAGTAATGTAGGACCACACTGAAACAATCAATTAAACCTGGTCTTGATAAATATTTTAGAGGACAACGCATGTTAGGTCTGGGATAGTTCGGGGATTTGCCCTCATCAGACTGATGCTTTCGCACACTTCACATACTCGTTGAACAGATCCTGGGTTATTTTCTGGTTTGGATCACATAGTAATGTGGTACCACACAGAAACAGTCGATTGAACCTGGTTTCGATCAATATTTTAGAGGATCACGCAAGTTAGGTCTGGGATAGGTCTGGGATTTGACCTCATCAGGCTCATACTTTCGCATTCTTCACATACTTGTTGAACGGATCCTGGGTTTTTTCTGGTTTGGATCACGTAGTAGTGTGGTACCACACTGAAACAGTCGATTAAACCTGGTTTTGATCAATATTTTAGAGGATTACGCATGTTAGGTCTAGGTTAGCCCTGGGATTTTCACTCATCAGACTCATACTTTCGCATTCTTCACATACTTCATGGCTAGATCCTGGGCTATTTCTGGTTTGGATCACATAGTAATGTGGTACAACACTGAAACAGTCAATTAAACCTGTTTTCGATCAATATTTTAGAGAATAATTCATGTTAGGTCTAGGTTAGGTCTGGGATTTGCTCTCATCAGGCTCATTCTTTCGCATATTTCTCATACTTGATGGCTAGATCCTGGGCTTTTTCTGGATTGCATCACGTAGTAATGAAGTACAACACTGAAACAGTCAATTAAACCTGGTTTCCATCAATATTTTAAGGGACAACGCATGTTAGGTCTAGGTTAGGCCTGGGATTTGCCCTCATCAGGGTCATACTGTTGCAGTTTTAACATACTTGTTGAACGGATCCTGGGTTTTTTCTGGTTTGGTTCACGTAGTAATGTGGTACCACACTGAAACATTCAATTAAACCTGGTCTTGATAAATATTTTAGAGGATAACGCATGTTAGGTTTGGGTTAGGTCTAGGATTTGCCCTCATCAGGCTCATACTTTCGCATATTTCTCATACTTCATGGGTAGATCCTGGGCTGTTTCTGGATTGTATCACGTAGTAATGTGGTACCACGCTGCAACAGTCGATTAAACCTGGTTTCGAGCAATATTTTAGAGGATAACGCAAGTTAAGTCTGGGATAGGTCTGGGATTTGACTTCATCAGACTCATACTTTCGCATATTTGTCAAACTTGATGGCTAGATCCTGGGCATTTTCTGGATTGTATCACGTAGTAATGTGGTACCACGCTGAAACAGTCGATTAAACCTGGTTTCGATCAATATTTTAGAGGATAACGCAAGTTAAGTCTGGGATAGGTCTGGGATTTGACCACATCAGACTCATACTTTCGCGTTTTTCACATACTTGTTGAACAGATCCTGGGTTTTTTCTGGTTTGGATCACGTAGTAGTGTGGTACCACACCGAAACAGTCCATTATACCTGGTTTGGATCAATATTTTAGAGGATAACGCATGTTAGGTCTAGGCTAGGTCTGGGATTTTCACTCATCAGACTCATACTTTCGCATTCTTCACATACTTGTTGAACGGACCCTGGGTTTTTTCTGGTTTGGATCACGTAGTAATGTGGGACCACACTGAAACAGTTCATTAAACCTGGTTTCGCTCAATATTTTAGAGGATAACGCATGTTAGGTCTGGGATAGGTCTGGGATTTGCCCTCATCAGGCTCATACTTTCGCGTTTTTCACATACTTGTTGAACAGATCATGGATTCTTTTTGGTTTGGGTCACGTAGTAGTGTGATACCACACTGAAACAGTCGATTAAACCTGGTTTTGATCAATATTTTAGAGGATTACGCATGTTAGGTCTAGGTTAGCCCTGGGATTTTCACTCATCAGACTCATACTTTCGCATTCTTCACATACTTGTTGAACTGATCCTGGGTTTTTTCTGGTTTGGATCACGTAGTAATGTGGTACCACACTGAAACAGTCGATTAAACCTGGTTTCGATCAATATTTTAGAGGATAACGCAAGTTAAGTCTGGGATTGGTCTGGGATTTGACCTCATCAGACTCATACTTTCGCACACTTCACATACTCGTTGAACAGATCCTGGGTTATTTTCTGGTTTGGATCACATAGTAATGTGGTACCACACTGAAACAGTCGATTAAACCTGGTTTCCATCAATATTTTAAGGGACAACGCATGTTAGGTCTAGGTTAGGCCTGGGATTTGCCCTCATCAGGGTCATACTGTTGCAGTTTTAACATACTTGTTGAACGGATCCTGGGTTTTTTCTGGTTTGGTTCACGTAGTAATGTGGTACCACACTGAAACATTCAATTAAACCTGGTCTTGATAAATATTTTAGAGGATAACGCATGTTAGGTTTGGGTTAGGTCTAGGATTTGCCCTCATCAGGCTCATACTTTCGCATATTTCTCATACTTCATGGGTAGATCCTGGGCTGTTTCTGGATTGTATCACGTAGTAATGTGGTACCACGCTGCAACAGTCGATTAAACCTGGTTTCGAACAATATTTTAGAGGATAACGCAAGTTAAGTCTGGGATAGGTCTGGGATTTGACCTCATCAGACTCATACTTTCGCATATTTGTCAAACTTGATGGCTAGATCCTGGGCATTTTCTGGATTGTATCACGTAGTAATGTGGTACCACGCTGAAACAGTCGATTAAACCTGGTTTCGATCAATATTTTAGAGGATAACGCAAGTTAAGTCTGGGATAGGTCTGGGATTTGACCACATCAGACTCATACTTTCGCATTCTTCACATACTTGTTGAACGGACCCTGGGTTTTTTCTGGTTTGGATCACGTAGAAATGTGGGACCACACTGAAACAGTTCATTAAACCTGGTTTCGCTCAATATTTTAGAGGATAACGCATGTTAGGTCTGGGATAGGTCTGGGATTTGCCCTCATCAGGCTCATACTTTCGCGTTTTTCACATACTTGTTGAACAGATCATGAGTTTTTTTTGGTTTGGGTCACGTAGTAGTGTGATACCACACTGAAACAGTCGATTAAACCTGGTTTCGATCAATATTTTAGAGGATAACGCATGTTAGGTCTAGGTTAGCCCTGGGATTTTCACTCATCAGACTCATACTTTCGCATTCTTCACATACTTGTTGAACTGATCCTGGGTTTTTTCTGGTTTGGATCACGTAGTAATGTGGTACCACACTGAAACAGTCGATTAAACCTGGTTTCGATCAATATTTTAGAGGATAACGCAAGTTAAGTCTGGGATTGGTCTGGGATTTGACCTCATCAGACTCATACTTTCGCACACTTCACATACTCGTTGAACAGATCCTGGGTTATTTTCTGGTTTGGATCACATAGTAATGTGGTACCACACTGAAACAGTCGATTAAACCTGGCTTCGATCAATATTTTTGAGGATAACGCATGTTAGGTCTAGGTTAGGCCTGGGATTTTCACTCATCAGACTCATACTTTCGCATTCTTCACATACTTGTTGAACGGATCCTGTGTTTTTTCAGGTTTGGATCAGGTAGTAATGTGGGACCACACTGAAACAGTCAATTAAACCTGGTTTCGATCAGTATTTTAGAGAATAATTCATGTTAGGTCTAGGTTAGGTCTGGGATTTGCTCTCATCAGGCTCATACTTTCGCACACTTCACATACTCGTTTGGCAGATCCTGGGTTATTTTCTGGATTGGATCACGTAGTAATGAAGTACAACACTGAAACAGTCAATTAAACCTGGTTTCCATCAATATCTTAGAGGACAACGCAAGTTAGGTCTGGGATAGGTCTGGGATTTGCCCTCATCAGGCTCATACTTTCGCACACTTCACATACTCGTTGAACAGATCCTGGGTTATTTTCTGGTTTGGATCACATAGTAATGTGGTACCACACTGAAACAGTCGATTAAACCAGGTTTCGATCAATATTTTTGAGGATAACGCATGTTAGGTCTTGGTTAGGTCTGGGATTTTCACTCATCAGACTCATACTTTCGCATTCTTCACATACTTGTTGAACGGATCCTGGCTTATTTTCTGGTTTGGATCGCATAGTAATGTGGTGCCACACTGAAACAGTCGATTAAACCAAGTTTCGATCAATATTTTTGAGGGTAACGCATGTTAGGTCTTGGTTAGGTCTGGGATTTTCACTCATCAGACTCATACTTTCGCATTCTTCACATACTTGTTGAACGGATCCTGGATTATTTTCTGGTTTGGATCGCATAGTAATGTGGTGCCACACTGAAACAGTCGATTAAACCAAGTTTCGATCAATATTTTTGAGGATAACGCATGTTAGGTCTTGGTTAGGTCTGGGATTTTCACTCATCAGACTCATACTTTCGCATTCTTCACATACATGTTGAACTGATCCTGGGTTTTTTCTGGTTTGGATCATGTAGTAATGTGGTACCACACTGAAACTGTCGATTAAACCAGGTTTCGATCAATATTTTTGAGGATAACGCATGTTAGGTCTTGGTTAGGTCTGGGATTTTCACTCATCAGACTCATACTTTCGCATTCTTCACATACTTGTTGAACGGATCCTGGATTATTTTCTGGTTTGGATCGCATAGTAATGTGGTGCCACACTGAAACAGTCGATTAAACCAAGTTTCGATCAATATTTTTGAGGATAACGCATGTTAGCTCTAGGTTAGGCCTGGGATTTTCACTCATCAGACTCATACTTTCGCATTCTTCACATACTTGTTGAACAGATCCTGGGTTATTTTCCGGTTTGGATCACATAGTAATGTAGGACCACACTGAAACAATCAATTAAACCTGGTCTTGATAAATATTTTAGAGGACAACGCATGTTAGGTCTGGGATAGGTCGGGGATTTGCCCTCATCAGACTGATACTTTCGCACACTTCACATACTCGTTGAACAGATCCTGGGTTATTTTCTGGTTTGGATCACATAGTAATGTGGTACCACACAGAAACAGTCGATTGAACCTGGTTTCGATCAATATTTTAGAGGATCACGCAAGTTAGGTCTGGGATAGGTCTGGGATTTGACCTCATCAGGCTCATAGTTTCGCATTCTTCACATACTTGTTGAACGGATCCTGGGTTTTTTCTGGTTTGGATCACGTAGTAGTGTGGTACCACACTGAAACAGTCCATTAAACCGGGTTTGGATCAATATTATAGAGGATAACGCATGTTAGGTCTAGGTTAGCCCTGGGATTTTCACTCATCAGGCTCATTCTTTCGCATATTTCTCATACTTGATGGCTAGATGCTGGGCTTTTTCTGGATTGCATCACGTAGTAATGAAGTACAACACTGAAACAGTCAATTAAACCTGGTTTCCATCAATATCTTAGAGGACAACGCAAGTTAGGTCTGGGATAGGTCTGGGATTTGCCCTCATCAGGCTCATACTTTCGCAAACTTCACATACTCGTTGAACAGATCCTGGGTTATTTTATGGTTTGGATCACATAGTAATGTGGTACCACACTGAAACAGTCGATTAAACCAGGTTTCGGTCAATATTTTCGAGGATAACGCATGTTAGGTCTTGGTTAGGTCTGGGATTTTCACTCATCAGACTCATACTTTCGCATTCTTCACATACTTGTTGAACGGATCCTGGATTATTTTCTGGTTTGGATCGCATAGTAATGTGGTGCCACACTGAAACTGTCGATTAAACCAAGTTTCGATCAATATTTTTGAGGATAATTCATGTTAGCTCTAGGTTAGGCCTGGGATTTTCACTCATCAGACTCATACTTTCGCATTCTTCACATACTTGTTGAACGGATCCTGGGTTTTTTCTGGTTTGGATCACGTAATAATGTGGGACCACACTGAAACAGTCAATTAAACCTGGTTTCGATCAATATTTTAGAGAATAATTCATGTTAGGTCTAGGTTAGTTCTGGGATTTGCTCTCATCAGGCTCATTCTTTCGCATATTTCTCATACTTGATGGCTAGATGCTGGGCTCTTTCTGCATTGCATCACGAAGTAATGAAGTACAACACTGAAACAGTCAATTAAACCTGGTTTCCATCAATATCTTAGAGGACAACGCAAGTTAGGTCTGGGATAGGTCTGGGATTTGCCCTAATCAGGCTCATACTTTCGCACACTTCACATACTCGTTGAACAGATCCTGGGTTATTTTCTGGTTTGGATCACATAGTAATGTGGTACCACACTGAAACAGTCGATTAAACCAGGTTTCGATCAATATTTTTGAGGATAACGCATGTTAGGTCTGGGTTAGGTCTAGGATTAGCCCTCATCAGGCTCATACTTTCGCATATTTCTCATACTTCATGGCTAGATCCTGGGCTATTTCTGGTTTGGATCACGTAGTAATGTGGTACCTCACTGAAACAGTCGATTAAACCTGGTCTTGATAAATATTTTAGAGGATACCGCATGTTAGGTCTGGGATAGGTCGGGGATTTGCCCTCATCAGACTCATACTTTCGCACACTTCACATACTCGTTGAACAGATCCTGGGTTTTTTCTGGTTTGGATCACGTAGTAATGTGGAACCACACTGAAACAATCAATTAAACCTGGTCTTGATAAATATTTTAGAGGATAACGCATGTTAGGTCTGGGTTAGGTCTAGGATTAGCCCTCATCAGGCTCATACTTTCGCATATTTCTCATACTTCATGGCTAGATCCTGGGCTATTTCTGGTTTGGATCACGTAGTAATGTGGTACCTCACTGAAACAGTCGATTAAACCTGGTTTCGATCGATATTTTAGAGGATAACGCAAGTTAGGTCTGGGATAGGTCTGGGATTTGACCTCATCAGACTCATACTTTCGCACACTTCACATACTCGTTGAACAGATGCTGGGTTATTTTCTGGTTTGGATCACATAGTAATGTGGTAGCACACTGAAACAGTCGATTAAACCAGGTTTCGATCAATATTTTAGAGGATAACGCAAGTTAGGTCTAGGTTAGGTCTGGGATTTTCACCCATCAGACTCATACTTTCGCATTCTTCACATACTTGTGAACGGATCATGGGTTTTTTCTGGTTTGGATCACGTAGTAATGTGGGACCACACAGAAACAATCAATTAAACCTGGTCTTGATAAATATTTTAGAGGATAACGCATGTTAGGTCTGGGGTAGGTCGGGGATTTGCCCTCATCAGACTCATACTTTCGCACACTTCACATACTCGTTGAACAGATCCTGGGTTTTTTCTGGTTTGGATCACGTAGTAATGTGGAACCACACTGAAACAATCAATTAAACCTGGTCTTGATAAATATTTTAGAGGATAACGCATGTTAGGTCTGGGTTAGGTCTAGGATTAGCCCTCATCAGGCTCATACTTTCGCATATTTCTCATACTTCATGGCTAGATCCTGGGCTATTTCTGGTTTGGATCACGTAGTAATGTGGTACCTCACTGAAACAGTCGATTAAACCTGGTTTCGATCGATATTTTAGAGGATAACGCAAGTTAGGTCTGGGATAGGTCTGGGATTTGACCTCATCAGACTCATACTTTCGCACACTTCACATACTCGTTGAACAGATCCTGGGTTATTTTCTGGTTTGGATCACATAGTAATGTGGTAGCACACTGAAACAGTCGATTAAACCAGGTTTCGATCAATATTTTAGAGGATAACGCAAGTTAGGTCTGGGTTAGGTTTAGGATTAGCCCTCGTCAGGCTCATACTTTCGCATATTTCTGATACTTCATGGCTAGATACTGAGCTTTTCCTGGATTGTATCACGTGGTAATGTGGTACCACGCTGAAACAGTCAATTAAACCTGGTTTCCATCAATATCTTAGAGGACAACGCAAGTTAGGTCTGGGATAGGTCTGGGATTTGCCCTCATCAGGCTCATACTTTCGCGTTTATCACATACTTGTTGAACAGATCCTGGGTTTTTTCTGGTTTGTATCACGTAGTAATGTGGTACCACGCTGAAACAGTCGATTAAACCTGGTTTCGATCAATATTTTAGTGGATAACGCAAGTTAAGTCTGGGATAGGTCTGGGATTTGACCTCATCAGACTCATACTTTCGCGTTTTTCACATACTCGTTGAACAGATCCTGGGTTATTTTCTGGTTTGGATCACATAGTAATGTGGTACAACACTGAAACAGTCAATTAAACCTGTTTTCGATCAATATTTTAGAGAATAATTCATGTTAGGTCTAGGTTAGGTCTGGGATTTGCTCTCATCAGGCTCATTCTTTCGCATATTTCTCATACTTGATGGCTAGATCTTGGGCTTTTACTGGATTGCATCACGTAGTAATGAAGTACAACACTGAAACAGTCAATTAAACCTGGTTTCCATCAATATTTTAGAGGACAACGCATGTTAGGTCTAGGTTAGGCCTGGGATTTGCCCTCATCAGGGTCATACTGTCGCAGTTTTAACATACTTGTTGAACGGATCCTGGGTTTTTTCTGGTTTGGTTCACGTAGTAATGTGGTACCACACTGAAACATTCAATTAAACCTGGTCTTGATAAATATTTTAGAGGATAACGCATGTTAGGTTTGGGTTAAGTCTAGGATTTGCCCTCATCAGGCTCATACTTTCGCATATTTCTCATACTTGATGGCTAGATCCTGGGCTTTTTCTCGATTGCATCACGTAGTAATGAAGTACAACACTGAAACAGTCAATTAAACCTGGTTTCCATCAATATCTTAGAGGACAACGCAAGTTAGGTCTGGGATAGGTCTGGGATTTGCCCTCATCAGGCTCATACTTTCGCACACTTCACATACTCGTTGAACAGATCCTGTGTTATTTTCTGGTTTGGATCACATAGTAATGTGGTACCACACTGAAACAGTCGATTAAACCAGGTTTCGATCAATATTTTTGAGGATAACGCATGTTAGGTCTGGGTTAGGTCTAGGATTAGCCCTCGTCAGGCTCATACTTTCGCATATTTCTCATACTTCATGGCTAGATCCTGGGCTATTTCTGGTTTTGATCACGTAGTAATGTGGTACCACACTGAAACAGTCGATTAAACCTGGTTTCGATCAATATTTTAGAGGATAACGCAAGTTAGGTCTGGGATAGGTCTGGGATTTGACCTCATCAGACTCATACTTTCGCACACTTCAGATACTCGTTGAACAGATCCTGGGTTATTTTCTGGTTTGGATCACATAGTAATGTGGTACAACACTGAAACAGTCAATTAAACCTGTTTTCGATCAATATTTTAGAGAATAATTCATGTTAGGTCTAGGTTAGGTCTGGGATTTGCTCTCATCAGGCTCATTCTTTCGCATATTTCTCATACTTGATGGCTAGATCCTGGGCTTTTTCTGGATTGCATCACGTAGTAATGAAGTACAACACTGAAACAGTCAATTAAACCTGGTTTCCATCAATATTTTAGAGGACAACGCATGTTAGGTCTAGGTTAGGCCTGGGATTTGCCCTCATCAGGGTCATACTGTCGCAGTTTTAACATACTTGTTGAACGGATCCTGGGTTTTTTCTGGTTTGGTTCACGTAGTAATGTGGTACCTCACTGAAACATTCAATTAAACCTGGTCTTGATAAATATTTTAGAGGATAACGCATGTTAGGTTTGGGTTAGGTCTAGGATTTGCCCTCATCAGGCTCATACTTTCGCATATTTCTCATACTTCATGGCTAGATCCTGGGCTGTTTCTGGATTGTATCACGTAGTAATGTGGTACCACGCTGAAACAGTCGATTAAACCTGGTTTCGATCAATATTTTAGTGGATAACGCAAGTTAAGTCTGGGATAGGTCTGGGATTTGACCTCATCAGACTCATACTTTCGCGTTTTTCACATACTTGTTGAACAGATCCTGGCTTTTTTCTGGTTTGGATCACGTAGTAATGTGGTACCACACTGAGACATTCAATTAAACCTGGTCTTGATAAATATTTTAGAGAATAATTCATGTTAGGTCTAGGTTAGGTCTGGGATTTGCCCTTATCAGGCTAATGCTTTCGCATATTTCTCATACTCCATGGCTAGATCCTGGGCTTTTTCTGGATTGGATCACGTAGTAATGTGGTACCACACTGAAACATTCAATTAAACCTGGTCTTGATAAATATTTTAGAGGATAACGCATGTTAGGTTTGGGTTAGGTCTAGGATTTGCCCTCATCAGGCTCATACTTTCGCATATTTCTCATACTTCATGGCTAGATCCTGGGCTGTTTCTGGATTGTATCACGTGGTAATGTGGTACCACGCTGAAACAGTCGATTAAACCTGGTCTTGATAAATATTTTAGAGAATAATTCATGTTAGGTCTAGGTTTGGTCTGGGATTTGACCTCATCAGACTCATACTTTCGCACACTTCACATACTCGTTGAACAGATCCTGGGTTATTTTCTGGTTTGGATCACATAGTAATGTGGTATAACACTGGAACAGTCAATTAAACCTGTTTTCGATCAATATTTTAGAGAATAATTCATGTTAGGTCTAGGTTAGGTCTGGGATTTGCTCTCATCAGGCTCATTCTTTCGCATATTTCTCATACTTGATGGCTAGATCCTGGGCTTTTTCTGGATTGCATCACGTAGTAATGAAGTACAACACTGAAACAGTCAATTAAACCTGGTTTCCATCAATATTTTAGAGGACAACGCATGTTCGGTCTAGGTTGGGCCTGGGATTTGCCCTCATCAGGGTCATACTGTTGCAGTTTTAACATACTTGTTGAACGGATCCTGGGTTTTTTCTGGTTTGGTTCACGTAGTAATGTGGTACCACACTGAAACATTCAATTAAACCTGGTCTTGATAAATATTTTAGAGGATAACGCATGTTAGGTTTGGGTTAGGTCTAGGATTTGCCCTCATCAGGCTCATACTTTCGCATATTTCTCATACTTCATGGCTAGATCCTGGGCTGTTTCTGGATTGTATCACGTAGTAATGTGGTACCACGCTGCAACAGTCGATTAAACCTGGTTTATAACAATATTTTAGAGGATAACGCAAGTTAAGTCTGGGATAGGTCTGGGATTTGACCTCATCAGACTCATACTTTCGCGTTTTTCACATACTTGTTGAACAGATCCTGGGTTTTTTCTGGTTTGGATCACGTAGTAATGTGGTACCACACTGAAACATTCAATTAAACCTGGTCTTGATAAATATTTTAGAAAATAATTCATGTTAGGTCTAGGTTAGGTCTAGGATTAGCCCTCGTCAGGCTCATACTTTCGCATATTTCTCATACTTGATGGCTAGATCCTGGGCTTTTTCTGGATTGGATCACGTAGTAATGTGGGACCACACTGAAACAATCAATTAAACCTGGTTTCGATCAATATTTTAGAGGATAACGCATGCTAGGAATAGGTTAGGTCTAGGATTTGCCCTCATCAGGCTCATTCTTTCGCATATTTGTCAAACTTGATGGCTAGATCCTGGGCTTTTTCTGGATTGTATCACGTAGTAATGTGGTACCACGCTGAAACAGTCGATTAAACCTGGATTCGATCAATATTTTAGAGGATAACGCATGTTAGGTCTGGATTAGGTCTAGGATTTGCCCTCATCAGGCTCATTCTTTCGCATATTTGTCAAACTTGATGGCTAGATCCTGGGCTTTTTCTGGATTGTATCACGTAGTAATGTGGTACCACGCTGAAACAGTCGATTAAACCTGGTTTCGATCAATATTTTAGAGGATAACGCAAGTTAAGTCTGGGATAGGTCTGGGATTTGACCACATCAGACTCATACTTTCGCGTTTTTCACATACTTGTTGAACAGATCCTGGGTTTTTTCTGGTTTGGATCACATAGTAATGTGGTACCACACTGAAACAGTCGATTAAACCTGGTTTCGATCAATATTTTTGAGGATAACGCATGTTAGGTCTGGGATAGGTCTGGGATTTGCCCTCATCAGACTCATACTTTCGCACACTTCACATACTCGTTGAACAGATCCTGGGTTATTTTCTGGTTTGGATCACATAGTAATGTGGTACCACACTGAAACAGTCGATTAAACCAGGTTTCGATCAATATTTTTGAGGATGACGCATGTTAGATCTAGGTTAGCCCTGGGATTTTCACTCATCAGACTCATACTTTCGCATTCTTCACATACTTGTTGAACTGATCCTGGGTTTTTTCTGGTTTGGATCACGTAGTAATGTGGTACCACACTGAAACAGTCGATTAAACCTGGTTTCGATCAATATTTTAGAGGATAACGCAAGTTAAGTCTGGGATAGGTCGGGGATTTGCCCTCATGAGACTCATACTTTCACACACTTCACATACTCGTTGAACAGATTCTGAGTTTTTTCTGGATTGGATCACGTAGTAATGTGGTACCACACTGAAACATTCAATTAAACCTGGTCTTGATAAATATTTTAGAGGATAACGCATGTTAGGTTTGGGTTAGGTCTAGGATTTGCCCTCATCAGGCTCATACTTTCGCATATTTCTCATACTTCATGGCTAGATCCTGGGCTGTTTCTGGAGTGTATCACGTAGTAATGTGGTACCACGCTGAAACAGTCGATTAAACCTGGTTTCGATCAATATTTTAGTGGATAACGCAAGTTAAGTCTGGGATAGGTCTGGGATTTGACCTCATCAGACTCATACTTTCGCGTTTTTCACATACTTGTTGAACAGATCCTGGCTTTTTTCTGGTTTGGATCACGTAGTAATGTGGTACCACACTGAAACAGTCGATTAAACCTGGTTTCGATCAATATCTTAGAGGATAACGCAAGTTAGGTCTGGGATAGGTCTGGGATTTGACCTCATCAGACTCAAACTTTCGCACACTTCACATACTCGTTGAACAGATCCTGGGTTATTTTCTGGTTTGGATCACATAGTAATGTGGTACAACACTGAAACAGTCAATTAAACCTGTTTTCGATCAATATTTTAGAGAATAATTCATGTTAGGTCTAGGTTAGGTCTGGGATTTGCTCTCATCAGGCTCATTCTTTCGCATATTTCTCATACTTGATGGCTAGATCCTGGGCTTTTACTGGATTGCATCACGTAGTAATGAAGTACAACACTGAAACAGTCAATTAAACCTGGTTTCCATCAATATTTTAGAGGACAACGCATGTTAGGTCTAGGTTAGGCCTGGGATTTGCCCTCATCAGGGTCATACTGTCGCAGTTTTAACATACTTGTTGAACGGATCCTGGGTTTTTTCTGGTTTGGTTCACGTAGTAATGTGGTACCACACTGAAACATTCAATTAAACCTGGTCTTGATAAATATTTTAGAGGATAACGCATGTTAGGTTTGGGTTAGGTCTAGGATTTGCCCTCATCAGGCTCATACTTTCGCATATTTCTCATACTTCATGGCTAGATCCTGGGCTGTTTCTGGATTGTATCACGTGGTAATGTGGTACCACGCTGAAACAGTCGATTAAACCTGGTCTTGATAAATATTTTAGAGAATAATTCATGTTAGGTCTAGGTTTGGTCTGGGATTTGACCTCATCAGACTCATACTTTCGCACACTTCACATACTCGTTGAACAGATCCTGGGTTATTTTCTGGTTTGGATCACATAGTAATGTGGTATAACACTGGAACAGTCAATTAAACCTGTTTTCGATCAATATTTTAGAGAATAATTCATGTTAGGTCTAGGTTAGGTCTGGGATTTGCTCTCATCGGGCTCATTCTTTCGCATATTTCTCATACTTGATGGCTAGATCCTGGGCTTTTTCTGGATTGCATCACGTAGTAATGAAGTACAACACTGAAACAGTCAATTAAACCTGGTTTCCATCAATATTTTAGAGGACAACGCATGTTAGGTCTAGGTTGGGCCTGGTATTTGCCCTCATCAGGGTCATACTGTTGCAGTTTTAACATACTTGTTGAACGGATCCTGGGTTTTTTCTGGTTTGGTTCACGTAGTAATGTGGTGCCACACTGAAACGTTCAATTAAACCTGGTCTTGATAAATATTTTAGAGGATAACGCATGTTAGGTTTGGGTTAGGTCTAGGATTTGCCCTCATCAGGCTCATACTTTCGCATATTTCTCATACTTCATGGCTAGATCCTGGGCTGTTTCTGGATTGTATCACGTAGTAATGTGGTACCACGCTGCAACAGTCGATTAAACCTGGTTTATAACAATATTTTAGAGGATAACGCAAGTTAAGTCTGGGATAGGTCTGGGATTTGACCTCATCAGACTCATACTTTCGCGTTTTTCACATACTTGTTGAACAGATCCTGGGTTTTTTCTGGTTTGGATCACGTAGTAATGTGGTACCACACTGAAACATTCAATTAAACCTGGTCTTGATAAATATTTTAGAAAATAATTCATGTTAGGTCTAGGTTAGGTCTAGGATTAGCCCTCGTCAGGCTCATACTTTCGCATATTTCTCATACTTGATGGCTAGATCCTGGGCTTTTTCTGGATTGGATCACGTAGTAATGTGGGACCACACTGAAACAATCAATTAAACCTGGTTTCGATCAATATTTTAGAGGATAACGCATGCTAGGAATAGGTTAGGTCTAGGATTTGCCCTCATCAGGCTCATTCTTTCGCATATTTGTCAAACTTGATGGCTAGATCCGGGGCTTTTTCTGGATTGTATCACGTAGTAATGTGGTACCACGCTGAAACAGTCGATTAAACCTGGTTTCGATCAATATTTTAGAGGATAACGCATGTTAGGTCTGGATTAGGTCTAGGATTTGCCCTCATCAGGCTCATTCTTTCGCATATTTGTCAAACTTGATGGCTAGATCCTGGGCTTTTTCTGGATTGTATCACGTAGTAATGTGGTACCACGCTGAAACAGTCGATTAAACCTGGTTTCGATCAATATTTTAGAGGATAACGCAAGTTAAGTCTGGGATAGGTCTGGGATTTGACCACATCAGACTCATACTTTCGCGTTTTTCACATACTTGTTGAACAGATCCTGGGTTTTTTCTGGTTTGGATCACGTAGTAGTGTGGTACCACACTGAAACAGTCCATTATACCTGGTTTGGATCAATATTTTAGAGGATAACGCATGTTAGGTCTAGGCTAGGTCTTGGATTTTCACTCATCAGACTCATACTTTCGCATTTTTCACATACATGTTGAACGGATCCTGGGTTCTTACTGGTTTGGATCACGTAGTAATGTGGTACCACACTGAACCATTCAATTAAACCTGGTCTTGATAAATATTTTAGAGGATAACGCATGTTAGGTCTGGGTTAGGTCTAGGATTTGCCCTCATCAGGCTCATTCTTTCGCATATTTCTCATACTTGATGGCTAGATCCTGGGCTTTTTCTGGATTGCATCACGTAGTAATGAAGTACAACACTGAAACAGTCAATTAAACCTGGTTTCGATAAATATTTTAGAGGATAACGCATGTTAGGTCTGGGTTAGGTCTAGGATTTGCCCTCATCAGGCTCGTACTTTCGCATATTTCTCATACTTCATGGCTAGATCCTGGGCTGTTTCTGGATTGTATCACGTAGTAATGTGGTAGCACGCTGAAACAGTCAATTAAACCTGGTCTTGATAAATATTTTAGAGGATAACGCATGTTAGGTTTGAGTTAGGTCTAGGATTTGCCCTCACCAGGCTCATACTTTCGCACACTCACATACTCCTTGAACAGATCCTGGGTAATTTTCTGGTTTGGATCACATAGTAATGTGGTACCACACTGAAACAGTCGATTAAACCAGGTTTGGATCAATACTTTAGAGGATAACGCTTGTTAGGTCTAGGTTAGGTCTGGGATTTACTCTCATCAGGCTCATACTTTCGCATATTACTCATACTTGATGGCTAGATCCTGGGCTTTTTCTGGATTGGATCACGTAGTAATGTGGGACCACACTGAAACAATCAATTAAACCTGGTCTCGATAAATATTTTAGAGGATAACGCATGTTAGGTTTGAGTTAGGTCTGGGATTTGCCCTCATCAGGCTCATACTTTCGCACACTTCACATACTCGTTGAACAGATCCTGGGTTATTTTCTGGTTTGGATCACATAGTAATGTGGTACCACACTGAAACAGTCGATTAAACCAGGCTTCGATCAATATTTTTGAGGATAACGCATGTTAGGTCTTGGTTAGGCCTGGGATTTTCACTCATCAGACTCATACTTTCGCATTCTTCACATACTTGTTGAACGGATCCTGGGTTTTTTCTGGTCTGGATCACGTAGTAATGTGGGACCACACTGAAACAGTCAATTAAACCTGGTTTCGATCAATATTTTAGAGAACAATTCATGTTAGGTCTAGGTTAGGTCTGGGATTTGCTCTCATCAGGCTCATTCTTTCGCATATTTCTCGTACTAGATGGCTAGATCCTGGACTTTTTCTGGATTGGATCACGTAGTAATGTGGTACCACGCTGAAACAGTCAATTAAACCTGGTCTTGATAAATATTTTAGAGGATAACGCATGTTAGGTTTGAGTTAGGTCTGGGATTTGCCCTCATCAGGCTCACATTTTCGGGTTTTTCACATACTTGTTGAACAGATCCTGGGTTTTTTCTGGTTTGGATCACGTAGTAATGTGGTACCACACTGAAACATTCAATTAAACCTGGTCTTGATAAATATTTTAGAGGATTTCGCATGTTAGGTCTGGGTTACGTCTATGATTTGCCCACATCAGGGTCATACTTTCGCGTTTTTCACATACTTGTTGGACAGACCCTGGGTTTTTTCTGGTTTGGATCACGTAGTAGTGTGGTACCACACTGCAACAGTCCATTAAACCTGGTTTGGATCAATATTTTAGAGGATAACACATGTTAGGTCTAGGTTAGGTCTGGGATTTGCCCTCATCAGGCTCATTCTTTCGCATATTTCTCATACTTGATGGCTAGATCCTGGGCTTTGTCTAGATTGCATCACGTAGTAATGTGGTACCACACTGAAACATTCAATTAAACCTGGTCTTGATAAATATTGTAGAGAATAACGCATGTTAGGTCTGGGTTAGGTCTAGGATTTGCCCTCATCGGGCTCATACTTTCGCATATTTATAATACTTCATGGCTAGATCCTGGGCTATTTCTGGATTGGATCACGTAGTAAAGTGGTACCACACTGAAACATTCAATTAAACCTGGTCTTGATAAATATTTTAGACAATAACGCATGTTAGGTCTCGGGTTAGGTCTAGGATTTGCCCTCATCGGGCTCATACTTTCGCATATTTCTAATACTTCATGGCTAGATCCTGGGCTATTTCTGGATTGGATCACGTAGTAAAGTGGTACCACACTGAAACACTCAATGAAACCTGGTCTGGATAAATATTTTAGAGGATAACGCATGTTAGGTTTGAGTTAGGTCTAGGATTTGCCCTCACCAGGCTCATACTTTCGCACACTCACATACTCCTTGAACAGATCCTGGGTAATTTTCTGGTTTGGATCACATAGTAATGTGGTACCACACTGAAGCAGTCGATTAAACCAGGTTTGGATCAATACTTTAGAGGATAACGCATGTTAGGTCTAGGTTAGGTCTGGGATTTACTCTCATCAGGCTCATACTTTCGCATATTACTCATACTTGATGGCTAGATCCTGGGCTTTTTCTGGATTGGATCACGTAGTAATGTGGGACCACACTGAAACAATCAATTAAACCTGGTCTCGATAAATATTTTAGAGGATAACGTATGTTAGGTTTGAGTTAGGTCTGGGATTTGCCCTCATCAGGCTCATACTTTCGCACACTTCACATACTCGTTGAACAGATCCTGGGTTATTTTCTGGTTTGGATCACATAGTAATGTGGTACCACACTGAAACAGTCGATTAAACCAGGCTTCGATCAATATTTTTGAGGATAACGCATGTTAGGTCTTGGTTAGGCCTGGGATTTTCACTCATCAGACTCATACTTTCGCATTCTTCACATACTTGTTGAACGGATCCTGGGTTTTTTCTGGTCTGGATCACGTAGTAATGTGGGACCACACTGAAACAGTCAATTAAACCTGGTTTCGATCAATATTTTAGAGAACAATTCATGTTAGGTCTAGGTTAGGTCTGGGATTTGCTCTCATCAGGCTCATTCTTTCGCATATTTCTCGTACTAGATGGCTAGATCCTGGACTTTTTCTGGATTGGATCACGTAGTAATGTGGGACCACACTGAAACAATCAATTAAACCTGGTCTCGATAAATATTTTAGAGGATAACGCATGTTAGGTTTGAGTTAGGTCTGGGATTTGCCCTCATCAGGCTCATACTTTCGCACACTTCTCATACTCGTTGAACAGATCCTGGGTTATTTTCTGGTTTGGATCACATAGTAATGTGGTACCACACTGAAACAGTCGATTAAACCAGGCTTCGATCAATATTTTTGAGGATAACGCATGTTAGGTCTTGGTTAGGCCTGGGATTTTCACTCATCAGACTCATACTTTCGCATTCTTCACATACTTGTTGAACGGATCCTGGGTTTTTTCTGGTCTGGATCACGTAGTAATGTGGGACCACACTGAAACAGTCAATTAAACCTGGTTTCGATCAATATTTTAGAGAACAATTCATGTTAGGTCTAGGTTAGGTCTGGGATTTGCTCTCATCAGGCTCATTCTTTCGCATATTTCTCGTACTAGATGGCTAGATCCTGGACTTTTTCTGGATTGGATCACGTAGTAATGTGGGACCACACTGAAACAATCAATTAAACCTGGTCTTGATAAATATTTTAGAGGATAACGCATGTTAGGTTTGGGTTAGGTCTGGGATTTGCCCTCATCAGGCTCACATTTTCGGGTTTTTCACATACTTGTTGAACAGATCCTGGGTTTTTTCTGGTTTGGATCACGTAGTAATGTGGTACCACACTGAAACATTCAATTAAACCTGGTCTTGATAAATATTTTAGAGAATAACGCATGTTAGGTCTGGGTTAGGTCTAGGATTTGCCCTCATCAGGCTCATACTTTCGCATATTTGTAATACTTCATGGCTAGATCCTGGGCTATTTCTGGATTGGATCACGTAGTAAAGTGGTACCACACTGAAACATTCAATTAAACCTGGTCTTGATAAATATTTTAGACAACAACGCATGTTAGGTCTCGGGTTAGGTCTAGGATTTGCCCTCATCGGGCTCATACTTTCGCATATTTCTAATACTTCATGGCTAGATCCTGGGCTATTTCTGGATTGGATCACGTAGTAAAGTGGTACCACACTGAAACACTCAATGAAACCTGGTCTGGATAAATATTTTAGACGATAACGCATGTTAGGTCAAGGTTAGGTCTAAGATTTACCCTCAGCAGGCTCACATTTTCGGGTTTTTCACATACTTGTTGAACAGATCCTGGGTTTTTTCTGGTTTGGATCACGTAGTAATGTGGTACCGCACTGAAACATTCTATTAAACCTGGTCTTGATAAATATTTTAGAGGATTTCGCATGTTAGGTCTGGGTTACGTCTATGATTTGCCCACATCAGTGTCATACTTTCGCAGTTTTAACATGCATGTTGACCTGATCGAGGGTTTTCTTTGCTTTGGATCACGTAGTAAAGTGGTACCACACTAAAACAGTCAATGAAACCTGGTTTTCATCAATATTTTAGAGTACAACGCAAGTTAGGTCTAGGTAAGGCCTGAGATTTTCACTGATCAGACTCATACTTTCGCATTCTTCTCATACTTGTTGAACGGATCCTGGGTTTTTTCTGGTTTGGATCACGTAGTAATGTGGTACCACACTGAAACGGTCAATTAAACCTGGTTTCGATCAATATTTTAGAGGATAACGCAACTTAGGTCTGGGATAGGTCTGGGATTTGCCCTCATCAGGCTCATACTTTCGCGTTTTTCACATACTTGTTGAACAGATCATGGGTTTTTTCTGGTTTGGGTCACGTAGTAGTGTGATACCACACTGAAACAGTCGATTAAACCTGGTTTCGATCAATATTTTAGAGGATAACGCATGTTAGGTCTAGGTTAGCCCTGGGATTCTCACTCATCAGACTCATACTTTCGCATTCTTCACATACTTGTTGAACTGATCCTGGGTTTTTTCTGGTTTGGATCACGTAGTAATGTGGTACCACACTGAAACAGTCGATTAAACCTGGTTTCGATCAATATTTTAGAGGATAACGCATGTTAGGTCTAGGTTAGCCCTGGGATTTTCACTCATCAGACTCATACTTTCGCATTCTTCACATACTTGTTGAACTGATCCTGGGTTTTTTCTGGTTAGGGTCACGTAGTAATGTGGTACCACACTGAAACAGTCGATGAAACCTGGTTTCGATCAATATTTTAGAGGATAACACAAGTTAAGTCTGGGAATGGTCTGGGATTTGACCTCATCAGACTCAAACTTTCGCACACTTCACATACTCGTTGAACAGATCCTGGGATATTTTCTGGTTTGGATCACATAGTAATGTGGTACCACACTGAAACATTCAATTAAACCTGGTCTTGATAAATATTTTAGAGAATAATTCATGTTAGGTCTGGGTTAGGTCTGGGATTTGCCCTCATCAGGCTCATACTTTCGCACATTTCTCATACATGATGGCTAGATCCTGGGCTTTTTCTGGATTGCATCACGTAGTAATGTGGGACCACACTGAAACAATCAATTAAACCTGGTTTCGATCAGTATTTTAGAGGATAACGCATGCTAGGTCTAGGTTAGGCCTGGGATTTTCACTCATCAGACTCATACTTTCGCATTCTTCACATACTTGTTGAACGGATCCTAGGTTTTATCTGGTTTGGATCACGTAGTAATGTGGGAGCACACTGAAACAGTCAATTAAACCTGGTTTCGATCAATATTTTAGAGAATAATTCATGTTAGGTCTAGGTTAGGTCTGGGATTTGCCCTCATCAGGCTCATACCTTCGCATATTTCTCATACTTCATGGCTAGATCCTGGGCTGTTTCTGGATTGTATCACGTAGTAATGTGGTACCACACTGAAACAGTCAATTAAACCTGGTTTCGATCAATATTTTAGAGAATAATTCATGTTAGGTCTAGGTTAGGTCTGGGATTTACTCTCATCAGGCTCATTCTTTCGCATATTACTCATACTTGATGGCTAGATCCTGGGCTTTTTCTGGATTGGATCACGTAGTAATGTGGGACCACACTGAAACAATCAATTAAACCTGGTCTTTATAAATATTTTAGAGGATAGCGCATGTTAGGTCTGGGATAGGTCTGTGATTTGCCCTTATCAGACTCAAACTTTCGCACACTTCACATACTCGTTGAACAGATCCTGGGATATTTTCTGGTTTGGATCACATAGTAATGTGGCACCACACTGAAACAGTCGATTAAACCAGGTTTCGATCAATACTTTTGATGATAACGCATGTTAGGTCAGGGTTAGGTCAAGGATTTGCTCTCGTCAGGCTCATACTTTCGCGTTTTTCACATACTTGTTGAACAGATCCTGGGTTTTTTCTGGTTTGGATCACGTAGTAATGTGGTACCACACTGAAACATTCAACTAAATCTGGTCTTGATAAATATTTTAGAGGATAACGCATGTTAGGTTTGGGTTAGGTCTAGGATTTGCCCTCATCAGGCTCATACTTTCGCGTTTTTCACATACTTGTTGAACAGATCCTGGGTTTTTTCTAGTTTGGATCACGTAGTAATGTGGGACCACACTGAAACAATCAATTAAACCTGGTCTTGATAAATATTTTAGAGGATAACGCATGCTCGGTCTGGGTTAGGTCTAGGATTTGCCCTCATCAGGCTCATACTTTCGCATATTTCTGATACTTCATGGCTAGATCCTGGGCTGTTTCTGGATTGTATCACGTAGTAATGTGGTACCACGCTGAAACAGTCAATTAAACCTGGTTTCGATCAATATTTTAGAGGATAACGCAACTTAGGTCTGGGATAGGTCTTGGATTTGCCCTCATCAGGCACTTACTTTCGCATATTTCTCATACTTCATGGCTAGATCCTGGGCTATTTCTGGATTGCATCACGTAGTAAAGTGGTACCACACTGAAACATTCAATGAAACCTGGTCTGGATAAATATTTTAGAGGATAACGCATCTTAGGTCTGGGTTAGGTCTAAGATTTGCCCTCATCAGGCTCACAGTTTAGCGTTTTTCACATTCTTGTTGAACAGATCCTGGGTTTTTTCTGGTTTGGATCACGAAGTAGTGTGGTACCACACTGAAACAGTCCATTAAACCTGGTTTCGCTCAATATTTTAGAGGATAACGCATGTTAGGTCTAGGTTAGGTCTGCGATTTGCTCTCATCAGGCTCATTCTTTCGCATATTTCTCATACTTCATGGCTAGATCCTGGGCTATTTCTGGATTGGATCACGTAGTAATGTGGTACCACACTGAAACAGTCAATTAAACCTGGTTTTGATCAATATTTTAGAGGACAACGCATGTTAGGTCTAGGTTAGGCCTGGGATTTGCAACTCATCAGGGTCATACTGTCGCAGTTTTAACATACTTGTTGAACGGATCCTGGGTTTTTTCTGGTTTGGTTCACGTAGCAATGTGGTACAACACTGAAACAGTCAATTAAACCTGGTTTCCATCAATATTTTAGAGGACAACGCATGTTAGGTCTAGGTTAGGCCTGGGATTTGCCCTCATCAGGGTCATACTGTCGCAGTTTTAACATACTTGTTGAACGGATCCTGGGTTTCTTCTGGTTTGGTTCACGTAGTAATGTGGTACCACGCTGAAACAGTCGATTAAACCTGGTTTCAATCAATATTTTAGAGGGTAACGCAAGTTAAGTCTGGGATAGGTCTGGGATTTGACCTCATCAGACTCATACTTTCGCGTTTTTCACATACTTGTTGAACAGATCCTGGGTTTTTTCTGGTTTGGATCACGTAGTAATGTGGGACCACACTGAAACAATCAATTAAACCTGGTCTTGATAAATATTTTAGAGGATAACGCATGTTCGGTCTGGGTTAGGTATAGGATTTGCCCTCATCAGTCTCATACTTTCGCATATTTCTGATACTTCATGGCTAGATCCTGGGCTATTTCTGGATTGGATCACGTAGTAAAGTGGTACCACACTGAAACATTCAATGAAATCTGGTCTGGACAAATATTTTAGAGGATAACGCAGCTTAGGTCTGGGTTATGTCTAAGATTTGCCCCCATCAGGCTCACAGTTTCGCGTTTTTCACATACTTGTTGAACAGATCCTGGGTTTTGTCTGGTTTGGATCACGAAGTAGTGTGGTACCACACTGAAGCAGTCCATTAAACCTGGTTTCGCTCAATATTTTAGAGGATAACGCATGTTAGGTCTAGGTTAGGTCTGGGATTTGCTCTCATCAGGCTCATTCTTTCGCATATTTCTCATACTTGATGGCTAGATCCTGGGCTATTTCTGGATTGGATCACGTAGTAATGTGGTACCACACTGAAACAGTCAATTAAACCTGGTCTTGATAAATATTATAGAGGATAACGCATGTTAGGTTTGGGTTAGGTCTAGGATTTGCCCTCATCAGGCTCATTCTTTCGCATATTTCTCATACTTCATGGCTAGATCCTGGGCTGTACCTGGATTGTATCACGTAGTAATGTGGTACCACGCTGAAACAGTCGATTAAACCAGGTTTCGATCAATATTTTAGAGGATAACGCAAGTTAGGTCTGGGTTAGGTCAAGGATTTGCCCTCATCAGGCTCATACTTTCGCATATTTCTAATACTTCATGGCTAGATCCTGGGCTATTTCTGGATTGGATCACGTAGTAAAGTGGTACCACACTGAAACATTCAATGAAACCTGGTCTGGATAAATATTTTAGAGGATAACGCATGTTAGGTCAAGGTTAGGTCTGGGATTTTCACTCATCAGACTCATACTTTCGCATTCTTCACATACTTGTTGAACGGATCATGGGTTTTTTCTGGTTTGGATCACGTAGTAATGTGGGACCACACTGAAACAATCAATTAAACCTGGTCTTGATAAATATTTTAGAGGATAACGCATGTTAGGTCTGGGATAGGTCGGGGATTTGCCCTCGTCAGACTCATACTTTCGCACACTTCACATACTCGTTGAACAGATCCTGGGTTTTTTCTGGTTTGGATCACGTAGTAATGAGGAACCGCACCGAAACAATCAATTAAACCTGGTCTTGATAAATATTTTAGAGGATAACGCATGCTAGGTCTAGGTTAGGCCTGGGATTTTCACTCATCAGACTCATACTTTCGCATTCTTCACATACTTGTTGAACGGATCCTGGGTTTTTTCTGGTTTGGATCACGTAGTAATGTGGTACCACACTGGAACAGTCGATTAAACCTGGTTTCGATCAATATTTTAGAGGATAACGCAAGTTAGGTCTGGGATAGGTCTGGGATTTGACCTCATCAGACTCATACTTTCGCACACTTCACATACTCGTTGAACAGATCCTGGGTTATTTTCTGGTTTGGATCACATAGTAATGTGGTACCACACTGAAACAGTCGATTAAACCAGGTTTCGATCAATATTTTAGAGAATAATTCATGTTAGGTCTAGGTTAGGTCTGGGATTTGCTCTCATCAGGCTCATACTTTCGCATATTTCTCATACTTCATGGCTAGATCCTGGGCTGTTTCTGGATTGTATCACGTAGTAATGTGGTACCACGCTGAAGCAGTCAATTAAACCTGGTTTCGATCAATATTTTAGAGAATAATTCATGTTAGGTCTAGGTTAGGTCTGGGATTTGCTCTCATCAGGCTCATACTTTCGCATATTTCTCATACTTCATGGCTAGATCCTGGGCTGTTTTTGGATTTTATCACGTAGTAATGTGGTACCACGCTGAAGCAGTCAATTAAACCTGGTTACAATCAATATTTTAGAGGATAACGCATGTTAGGCCTAGGTTAGGTCTGGGATTTTCACTCATCAGACTCATACTTTCGCATTCTTCACATACTTGTTGAACGGATCCTGGGTTTTTTCTGGTTTGGATCACGTAGTAATGTGGGACCACACTGAAACAGTTCTTTAAACCTGGTTTCGCTCAATATTTTAGAGGAAAACGCATGTTAGGTCTAGGTTAGGACTGGGATTTGCACTCATCAGGGTCATACTGTCGCAGTTTTAACATACTTGTTGAACGAATCCTGGGTTTTTTCTGGTTTGGTTCACGTAGCAATGTGGTACAACACTGAAACAGTCCATTAAACCTGGTTGCGATCAATATTTTAGAGGATAACGCATGTTAGGGCTGGGTTAGGTCTAGGATTTGCCCTCATCAGGCTCATACTTTCGCGTTTTTCACATACTTGTTGACCGGATCCTGGGTTTTTTCTGGTTTGGATCACGTAGTAATGTGGGACCACACTGAAACAGTCAATTAAACCTGGTTTCGATCAATATTTTAGAGAATAATTCATGTTAGGTCTAGGTTAGGTCTGGAATTTACTCTCATCAGGCTCATTCTTTCGCATATTTCTCATACTGGATGGCTAGATCCTGGGCTTTTTCTGGATGGCATCACGTAGTAATGAAGTACAACACTGAAACAGTCAATTAAACCTGGTTTCGATCAATATTTTACAGGATAACGCAAGTTAGGTCTGGGATAGGTCTAGGATTTGCCCTCATCAGGCTCTTACTTTCGCATATTTCTCATACTTCATGGCTAGATCCTGGGCTATTTCTGGATTGGATCACGTAGTAAAGTGGTACCACACTGGAACATTCAATGAAATCTGGTCTGGAGAAATATTTTAGAGGATAACGCAGCTTAGGTCTGGGTTAGGTCTAAGATTTTCCCTCATCAGGCTCATACTTTCGCATATTTCTCATACTTCATGGCTAGTTCCTGGGCTATTTCTGGATTGGATCACGTAGTAATGTGGTACCACACTGAAACAGTCAATTAAACCTGGTTTCGATCAATATTTTAGAGAATAATTCATGTTAGGTCTAGGTTAGGTCTGGGATTTGCTCTCATCAGGCTCATTCTTTCGCATATTTCTCATACTTGATGGCTAGATCCTGGGCTATTTCTGGATTGGATCACGTAGTAATGTGGTACCACACTGAAACAGTCAATTAAACCTGGTCTTGATAAATATTATAGAGGATAACGCATGTTAGGTTTGGGTTAGGTCTAGGATTTGCCCTCATCAGGCTCATACTTTCGCATATTTCTCATACTTCATGGCTAGATCCTGGGCTGTTTCTGGATTGTATCACGTAGTAATGTGGTACCACGCTGAACCAGTCGATTAAACCTGGTTTCGATCAATATTTTAGAGGATAACGCAAGTTAGGTCTGGGTTAGGTCAAGGATTTGCCCTCATCAGGCTCATACTTTCGCATATTTCTAATACTTCATGGCTAGATCCTGGGCTATTTCTGGATTGGATCACGTAGTAAAGTGGTACCACACTGAAACATTCAATGAAACCTGGTCTGGAAAAATATTTTAGAGGATAACGCATGTTAGGTCAAGGTTAGGTCTAAGATTTGCCCTCAGCAGGCTCACATTTTCGGGTTTTTCACATACTTGTTGAACAGATCCTGGGTTTTTTCTGGTTTGGATCACGTAGTAATGTGGTACCACACTGAAACATTCAATTAAACCTGGTCTTGATAAATATTTTAGAGGATAACACATGTTAGGTCTGGGTTACGTCTGTGATTTGCCCACATCAGGGTCGTACTTTCGCAGTTTTAACATGCATGTTGACCTGATCGAGGGTTTTCTTTGCTTTGGATCACGTAGTAAAGTGGTACCACACTAAAACAGTCAATTAAACCTGGTTTCGATCAATATTTTAGAGGATAACGCATGTTAGGTCTAGGTTAGGCCTGGGATTTTCACTCATCAGACTCATACTTTCGCATTCTTCACATACTTGTTGAACGGATCATGGGTTTTTTCTGGTTTGGATCGCGTAGTAATGTGGGACCACACTGAAACAATCAATTAAACCTGGTCTTGATAAATATTTTAGAGGATAACGCATGTTAGGTCTGGGATAGGTCTGGGATTTGCCCTCGTCAGACTCATACTTTCGCACACTTCACATACTCGTTGAACAGATCCTGGGATTTTTCTGGTTTGGATCACGTAGTAATGAGGAACCGCACCGAAACAATCAATTAAACCTGGTCTTGATAAATATTTTAGAGGATAACGCATGCTAGGTCTAGGTTAGGCCTGGGATTTTCACTCATCAGACTCATACTTTCGCATTCTTCACATACTTGTTGAACGGATCCTGGGTTTTTTCTGGTTTGGATCACGTAGTAATGTGGTACCACACTGAAACAGTCGATTAAACCTGGTTTCGATCAATATTTTAGAGGATAACGCATGTTAGGTCTAGGTTAGGTCTGGGTTTTTCACTCATCAGACTCATACTTTCGCATTCTTCACATACTTGTTGAACGGATCCTGGGTTTTTTCTGGTTTGGATCACGTAGTAATGTGGTACCACACTGAAACAGTCGATTAAACCTGGTTTCGATCAATATATTAGAGGATAACGCAAGTTAGGTCTGGGATAGGTCTGGGATTTGCTCTCATCAGGCTCATTCTTTCGCATATTTCTCATACATATTGAACAGATCCTTGGTTTTTTCTGGTTTGGATCACGTAGTAATGTGGGACCACACTGAAACAATCAATTAAACCTGGTCTTGATAAATATTTTAGAGGATAACGCATGTTAGGTCTGGGTTAGGTCTAGGATTTGCCCTCATCAGGCTCATACTTTCGCATATTTCTGATACTTCATGGCTAGATCCTGGGCTGTTTCTGGATTGCATCACGTAGTAAAGTGGTACCACACTGAAACATTCAATGAAACCTGGTCTGGATAAATATTTTAGAGGATAACGCATCTTAGGTCTGGGTTAGGTCTAAGATTTGCCCTCATCAGGCTCACAGTTTAGCGTTTTTCACATACTTGTTGAACAGATCCTGGGTTTTTTCTGGTTTGGATCACGAAGTAGTGTGGTACCACACTGAACCAGTCCATTAATCCTGGTTTCGCTCAATATTTTAGAGGATAACGCATGTTAGGTCTAGGTTAGGTCTGCGATTTGCTCTCATCAGGCTCATTCTTTCGCATATTTCTCATACTTCATGGCTAGATCCTGGGCTATTTCTGGATTGGATCACGTAGTAATGTGGTACCACACTGAAACAGTCAATTAAACCTGGTTTAGATCAATATTTTAGAGGACAACGCATGTTAGGTCTAGGTTAGGCCTGGGATTTGCACTCATCAGGGTCATACTGTCGCAGTCTTGACATACTTGTTGAACGGATCCTGGGTTTTTTCTGGTTTGGTTCACGTAGTATTGTGGTACCACACTGAAACAGTCAATTAAACCTGGTTTCGCTCAATATTTTAGAGGATAACGCATGTTAGGTCTAGGTTAGGTCTGCGATTTGCTCTCATCAGGCTCATTCTTTCGCATATTTCTCATACTTCATGGCTAGATCCTGGGCTTTTTCTGGATTGCATCACGTAGTAATGAAGTACCACACTGAAACAGTCAATGAAACCTGGTTTCCATCAATATTTTAGAGGACAACGCATGTTAGGTCTAGGTAAGGCCTGAGATTTTCACTGATCTGACTCATACTTTCGCATTCCTCACATACTTGTTGAACGGATCCTGGGTTTTTTCCGGTTTTGATCACGTAGTAATGTGGTACCACACTGAAACATTCAATTAAACCTGGTCTTGATAAATATTTTAGAGAATAACGCATGTTAGGTCTGGGTTAGGTCTAGGATTTGCCCTCATCAGGCTCATACTTTCGCATATTTCTCATACTTCATGGCTAGATCCTGGGCTATTTCTGGATTGGATCACGTAGTAATGTGGTACCATACTGAAACAGTCAATTAAACCTGGTTTCGATCAATATTTTAGAGAATAATTCATGTTAGGTCTAGGTTAGGTCTGGGATTTGCTCTCATCAGGCTCATTCTTTCGCATATTTCTCATACTTGATGGCTAGATCCTGGGCTTTTTCTGGATTGCATCACGTAGTAATGAAGTACAACACTGAAACAGTCAATTAAACCTGGTTTCCATCAATATTTTAGAGGACAACGCATGTTAGGTCTAGGTTAGGCATGGGATTTGCCCTCATCAGGGTCATACTGTCGCAGTTTTATCATACTTGTTGAACGGATCCTGGGTTTTGTCTGGTTTCGTTCACGTAGTAATGTGGTACCACACTGAAACAGTCAATTAAACCTGGTCTTGATAAATATTTTAGAGGATAACGCATGTAAGGTCTGGGTTAGGTCTAGGATTTGCCCTCATCAGGCTCATACTTTCGCATATTTCTGATACTTCATGGCTAGATCCTGGGCTGTTTCTGGATTGTATCACGTAGTAATGTGGTACCACGCTGAAACAGTCAATTAAACCTGGTTTCGATCAACATTTTAGAGGATAACGCAAGTTAGGTCTGGGATAGGTCTAGGATTTGCCCTCATCAGGCTCTTACTTTCGCATATTTCTCATACTTCATGGCTAGATCCTGGGCTATTTCTGGATTGGATCACGTAGTAAAGTGGTACCACACTGAAACATTCAATGAAACCTGGTCCTGATAAATATTTTAGAGGATAACGCATCTTAGGTCTGGGCTAGGTCTAAGATCTGCCCTCATCAGGCTCACAGTTTAGCGTTTTTCACATACTTGTTGAACAGTTCCTGGGTTTTTTCTGGTTTGGATCACGAAGTAGTGTGGTACCACACTGAGACAGTCCATTAAACCTGGTTTCGCTTAATATTTTAGAGAATAACGCATGTTAGGTCTAGGTAAGGTCTGGGATTTGCTCTCAACAGGCTCATTCTTTCGCATATTTCTCACACTTGACGGCTAGATCCTGGGCTTTTTCTAGATTGCATCACGTAGTAATGTAGTACCACACTGAAACAGTCAATGAAACCAGGTTTCCAAGAATATTTTAGAAGACAACGCAAGTTAGGGCTAGGTAAGGCCTGAGATTTTCACTGATCAGACTCATACTTTCGCATTCTTCACATACTTGTTGAACGGATCCTGCGTTTTTTCTCGTTTTGATCACGTAGTAATGTGGTACCACACTGAAACATTCAATTAAACCTGGTCTTGATAAATATTTTAGAGAATAACGCATGTTAGGTCTGGGTTAGGTCTAGGATTTGCCCTCATCAGGCTCATACTTTCGCATATTTCTCATACTTCATGGCTAGATCCTGGGCTATTTCTTGATTGGATCACGTAGTAATTGTGGCACCACACTGAAACAGTCAATTAAACCTGGTTTTGATCAATATTTTAGAGAATAATTCATGTTAGGTCTAGGTTAGGTCAGGGATTTGCTCTCATCAGGCTCATTCTTTCGCATATTTCTCATACTTGATGGCTAGATCCTGGGCTTTTTCTGGATTGCATCACGTAGTAATCAAGCACAACACTGAAACAGTCAATTAAACTTGGTTTCCATCAATATTTTAGAGGACAACGCATGTTAGGTCTAGGTTAGGCCTGGGATTTGCCCTCATCAGTCTCACACTGTCGCAGTTTTAACATACTTGTTGAACGGATCCTGGGTTTTTTCTGGTTTGGATCACGTAGTAGTGTGGTACCACACTGAAACAGTCCATTAAACCTGGTTGCGATCCATATTTTAGAGGATAACGCATGTTGGGTTTTGGTTAGGTCTAGGATTTGCCCTCATCAGGCTCATACTTTCGCATATTTCTCTTACTTCATGGCTAGATCCTGGGCTATTTCTGGATTGGATCACGTAGTAAAGTGGTACCACACTGAAACATTCAATGAAACCTGGTCTGGATAAATATTTTAGAGGATAACGCATCTTAGGTCTGGGTTTGGTCTAAGATTTGCCCTCATCAGGCTCACAGTTTAGCGTTTTTCGCATACTTGTTGCACAGATCCTGGGTTTTTTCTGGTTTGGATCACGATGTAGTGTGGTACCACACTGAAACAGTCCATTAAACCTGGTTTCGCTCAATATTTTAGAGGATAACGCATGTTAGGTCTAGGTTAGGTCTGGGATTTGCTGTCATCAGGCTCATTCTTTCGCATATTTCTCACACTTGACGGCTAGATCCTGGGCTTTTTCTAGATTGCATCACGTAGTAATGTAGTACCACACTGAAACAGTCAATGAAACCAGGATTCCATGAATATTTTAGAAGACAACGCAAGTTAGGTCTAGGTAAGGCCTGAGATTTTCAGTGATCAGACTCATACTTTCGCATTCTTCACATACTTGTTGAACGGATCCTGGGTTTTTTCTGGTTTGGATCACGTAGTGATGTGGTACCACACTGAAAGATTCAATTAAACCTGGTCTTGATAAATATTTTAGAGAATAACGCGTGTTAGGTCTGGGTTAGGTCTAGGATTTGCCCTCATCAGGCTCATACTTTCGCATATTTCTCATACTTCATGGCTAGCTCCTGGGCTATTTCTGGATTGGATCATGTAGTAAAGTGGTACCACACTGAAACATTCAATGAAACCTGGTCTCGATAAATATCTTAGAGGATAACGCATGTTAGGTCAAGGTTAGGGCTAAGATTTGCCCTCATCAGGCTCACAGTTTCGCGTTTTTCACATACTTGTTGAACAGATCCTGGGTTTTTTCTGGTTTTGATCACGTAGTAATGTGGGACCACACTGAAACAGTCAAGTAAACCTGGTTTCGATCAATATTTTAGAGAATAATTCATGTTAGGTCTAGGTTAGGTCTGGGATTTGCTCTCATCAGGCTCATTCTTTCGCACATTTCTCATACATGTTAAACAGATCCTGGGTTTTTTCTGGCATGGAACACGTAGTAATGTGGGACCACACTGAAACAATCAATTAAACCTGGTCTTGATAAATATTTTAGGGGATAACGCAAGTTAGGTCTGGGATAGGTCTAGGATTTTCCCTCATCAGGCTCTTACTTTCGCATATTTCTCATACTTCATGGCTAGATCCTGGGCTTTTTCTGGATAGCATCACGTAGTAATGAAGTACAACACTGAAACAGTCAATTAAACCTGGTTTCCATCAATATTTTAGAGGACAACGCATGTTAGGTCTAGGTTAGGCCTGGGATTTGCCCTCATCAGGCTCATACTTTCGCATATTTCTCATACTTCATGGCTAGATCCTGGGCTATTTCTGGATTGGATCTCGTAGTAAAGTGGTACCACACTGAAACATTCAATGAAACCTGGTCTGGATAAATATTTTAGAGGATAACGCATGTTAGGTCTGGGATAGGTCTGGGATTTGCCCTCATCAGACTCATATTTTCGCGTTCTTCACATACTTGTTGAACAGATCCTGGGTTTTTTCTCGTTTGGATCACGTAGTAGTGTGGTGCCACACTGAAACAGTCCATTAAACCTGGTTTGGATCAATATTTTAGAGGATAACGCATGTTAGGTCTAGGTTAGGTCTGGGATTTTCACACATCAGACTCATACTTTCGCATTCTTCACATACTTGTTGAACGGAACCTGGGTTTTTTCTGGTTTGGATCAGGTAGTAATGTGGTACCACACTGAAACAGTTGACTAAACCTGGTTTCGATCAATATTTTAGAGGATAACGCAAGTTAGGTCTGGGATAGGTCTGGGATTTGCCCTCATCAGGCTCATACTTTCGCGTTTTTCACAAACTTGTTGAACAGATCCTGGGTCTTTTCTGGTTTGGATCACATAGTAATGTGGTACCACTCTGAAACATTCAATTAAACCAGGTTTCGATCAATATTTTAGACGATAACGCATGTTAGGTCGTGGTTAGGTCTAGGATTTGCCCTCATCAGGCTCATACTTTCGCATATTCCTCATACTTCATGGCTAGATCCTGGGCTGTTTCTGGATTGTATCACGTAGTAATGTGGTATCACGCAGAAACAGTCAATTAAACCTGGTTTCGATCAATACTTTAGAGGATAACGCAAGTTAGGTCTGGGATAGGTCTAGGATTTGCCCTCATCAGGCTCTTACTTTCGCATATTTCTCATACTTCATGGCTAGATCCTGGGCTATTTCTGGATTGGATCACATAGTAAAGTGGTACCACACTGAAACATTCAATGAAACCTGGTCTGGATAAATATTTTAGAGGATAACGCATGTTAGGCCTGGGTTACGTCTGTGATTTGCCCTCATCAGGGTCATACTTTCCCAGTTTTAACATGCATGTTGACCTGATCGAGGGTTTTTTCTGCTTTGGATCACGTAGTAAAGTGGTACCACAATAAAACAGTCAATTAAACCTGGTTTCGATCAATATTTTAGAGGATATCGCAAGTTAGATCTGGGATAGGTCTGGGATTTGCCCTCATCAGACTCATACTTTCGCATTCTTCACATACTTGTTGAGCGGATCCTGGGTTTTTTCTGGTTTGGATCACGTAGTAATGTGGGACCTCACTGAAACAGTCAATTAAACCTGGTTTCGATCAATATTTTAGAGAATAATTCATGTTACGTCTAGGTTAGGTCTGGGATTTACTCTCATCAGGCTCATTCTTTCGCATATTACTCATACTTGATGGCTAGATCCTGGGCTTTTTCTGGATTGGATCACGTAGTAATGTGGGACCACACTGAAACAATCAATTAAACCTGGTCTTGATAAATATTTTAGAGGATAGCGCATGTCAGGTCTGGGATAGATCTAGGATTTACCCTCATCAGGCTCATACTTTCGCATATTTCTCATACTTCATGGCTAGATCCTGGGCTGTTTCTGGTTTGGATCACATAGTAATGTGGTACCACACTGAATCAGTCGATTAAACCAGGTTTCGATCAATATTTTTGAGGATAACGCATGTTAGGTCTAGGTTAGGCGGGGATTTTCACTCATCAGACTCATACTTTCGCATTCTTCACATACTTGTTGAACGGATCCTGGGTTTTTTCTGGTTTGGATCACGTAGTAATGTGGGACCACACTGAGACAGTCTATTAAACCTGGTTTCGATCAGTATTTTAGAGACTAGTTCATGTTAGGTCTAGAATAGGTCTGGTATTTGCTGTTATCAGGCTCATTCTTTCCCATATTTCTCATACTTGATGGCTAGATCCTGGGCTTTCTCTGGATTGCATAACGTAGTAATGAAGTACAACACTGAAACAGTCAATTAAACCTGGTTTTCATCAATATTTTAGAGGACAACGCATATTAGGTCTAGGTTAGGCCTGGGATTTGCCATCATCAGGGTCATACTTTCGCAGTTTTAACATACATGTTGGCCTGATCGAGGGTTTTTTCTGCTTTGGATCACGTAGTAAAGTGGTGCCACACTGAAACAGTCCATTAAACCTGGTTTCCAACAATATTTTAGAGGATACCGCAAGTTAGGTCTGGGATAGGGCTGGGATTCGCCCTAATCGGGCTCATACTTTCGCGTTTTTCACATACTTGTTGAACTGATCCTGGGTTTTTTTCTGGTTTGTATCACGTAGTAGTGTGGTACCACACTGAAACAGTCCATTAAACCTGGTTTGGATCAATATTTTAGAGGATAACGCATGTTAGGTCTAGGTTAGCCCTGGGACTTTCACTCATCAGACTCATACTTTCGCATTCCTCTCATACTTGTTGAACTGATCCTGGGTTTTTTCTGGTTTGTATCACGTAGTAATGTGGTACGACACTGAAACAGTCGACTAAACCTGGTTTCGATCAATATTTTAGGGGATAACGCATGTTAAGTCTGGGATTGGTCTGGGATTTGACCTCATCAGACTCATACTTTCGCACACTTCACATACTCGTTGAACAGATCCTGGGTTACTTGCTGGTTTGGATCATATACTAATGTGGTACCACACTGAAACAGTCGATTAAACCAGGTTTCGATCAATATTTTTGAGGATAACGCATGTTAGGTCTAGGTTAGGCCTGGGATTTTCACTCATCAGACTCATACTTTCGCATTCTTCACATACATGTTGAACGGATCCTGGGTTTTTTCTGGTTTGGATCACGTTGTAACGTGGGACCACACTGAAACAATCAATTAAACCTGGTCTTGATAAATATTTTAGAGGATAACGCATGTTAGGTTTGGGCTAGGTCTAGGATTTGCCCTCAGCAGGCTCATACTTTCGCATATCTCTCATACTTCATGGCTAGATCCTTGGCTGTTTCTGGATTGTATCACGTAGTAATGTGGTACCACACTGAAACTGTCGATTAAACCTGGTTTCGATCAATATTTTAGGGGATAACGCATGTTAAGTCTGGGATTGGTCTGGGATTTGACCTCATCAGACTCATACTTTCGCACACTTCACATACTTGTTGAACAGATCCTGGGTTTTTTCTGGTATGGATCCCGTAGTAGTGTGCTACCACCCCGAAACAGTCCATTAAACCTGGTTTCGATCTATATTTTAGAGGATAACGCATGTTAGGTCAAGGTTCGGTCTAATATTTGCCCTCATCAGGCTCACAGTTTCGCGTTTTTCACATACTTGTTGAACAGATCCTGGGTTTTTTCTGGATTGCATCACGTAGCAATGTGGTACCACACTGAAACAGTCCATTAAACCTGGTTTCGCTCAATATTTTAGAGGATAACGCATGTTAGGTCTGGGATAGGTCTGGGATTTGCCCTCATCAGACTCATACTATCGCACACTTCACATACTCGTTGAACAGATCCTGGGTTATTTTCTGGTTTGGATCACATAGTAATGTGGTACCACACCGAAACAGTCGATTAAACCAGGTCTCGATCAATATTTTTGAGGATAACGCATGTTAGGTCTAGGTTAGGCCTGGGATTTTCACTCATCAGACTCATACTTTCGCATTCTTCACATACTTGTTGAACGGATCCTGGGTTTTTTCTGGTTTGGATCACGTTGTAATGTGGGACCACACTGAAACAATCAATTAAACCTGGTCTTGATAAATATTTTAGAGGATAACGCATGTTAGGTTTGGGCTAGGTCTAGGATTTGCCCTCAGCAGGCTCATACTTTCGCATATCTCTCATACTTCATGGCTAGATCCTTGGCTGTTTCTGGATTGTATCACGTAGTAATGTGGTACCACGCTGAAACAGTCAATTAAACCTGGTTTCGATCAATATTTTAGAGAATAATTCATGTTAGGTCTAGGTTAGGTCTGGGATTTGCTCTCATCAGGCTCGTTCTTTCGCATATTTCTCATACTTGATGGCTAGATCCTGGGCTTTTTCTGGATTGCATCACGTAGTAATGTGGTACCACGCTGAAACAGTCAATTAAACCTGGTTTCGATCAATATTTTAGAGGATAACGCAAGTTAGGTCTGGCATAGGTCTGGGATTCGCCCTCATCAGGCTCATACTTTCGCGTTTTTCACATACTTGTTGAACAGATCCTGGGTTTTTTCTGGTTTGCATCACGTAGTAGTGTGGTACCACACTGAAACAGTCAATGAAACCTGGTTTGGATCAATATTTTGGAGGATAACGCATGTTAGGTCTAGGTGAGGTCTGGGATTTTCACTCATCAGACTCATACTTTCGCATTCTTCACATACTTGTTGAACGGATCCTGGGTTTTTTCTGGTTTGGATCACGTAGTAATGTGGTACCACACTGAAACAGTCCATTAAACCTGGTTTCGATCAATATTTTAGAGGATAACGCAAGTTAGGTTTGGGATAGGTCTGGGATTTGACCTCATCAGACTCATACTTTCGCACACTTCACATACTCGTTGAACAGATCCTGGGTTATTTTCTGGTTTGGATCACATAGTAATGTGGTACCACACTGAAACAGTCGATTAAACCTGGTTTCGATCAATATTTTAGAGAATAATTCATGTTAGGTCTAGGTTAGGTCTGGGATTTGCTCTCATCAGGCACATTCTTTCGCATATTTCACATAGTTGATGGCTTGATCCTGGGCTGTTTCTGGATTGCATCACGTAGTAATGTGGTACCACGCTGAAACAGTCAATTAAACCTGGTTTCGATCAATATTTTAGAGAATAATTCATGTTAGGTCTAGGTTAGGTCTGGGATTTGCTCTCATCAGGCTCGTCCTTTCGCATATTTCTCATACTTGATGGCTAGATCCTGGGCTTTTTCTGGATTGCATCACGTAGTAATGTGGTACCACGCTGAAACAGTCAATTAAACCTGGTTTCGATCTATATTTTAGAGGATAACGCAAGTTAGGTCTGGCATAGGTCTGGGATTCGCCCTCATCAGGCTCATACTTTCGCGTTTTTCACATACTTGTTGAACAGATCCTGGGTTTTTTCTGGTTTGTATCACGTAGTAGTGTGGTACCACACTGAAACAGTCCATTAAACCTGGTTTGGATCAATATTTTAGAGGATAACGCATGTTAGGTCTGGGTTAGGTCTAGGATTTGCCCTCATCAGGCTCATACTTTCGCATATTTCTGATACTTCATGGCTAGATCCTGGGCTGTTTCTGGATTGTATCACGTAGTAATGTGGTACCACACTGAAACAGTCAATTAAACCTGGTTTCGATCAATATTTTAGAGAATAATTCATGTTAGGTCTAGGTTAGGTCTGGGATTTGCTCTCATCAGGCTCATTCTTTCGCATATTTCTCATACTTGATGGCTAGATCCTGGGCTTTTTCTGGATTGCATCACGTAGTAATGAAGTACAACACTGAAACAGTCAATTAAACCTGGTTTCCATCATTATTTTAGAGGACAACGCATGTTAGGTCTAGGTTAGGCATGGGATTTGCCCTCATCAGGGTCATACTGTCGCAGTTTTATCATACTTGTTGAACGGATCCTGGGTTTTGTCTGGTTTCGTTCACGTAGTAATGTGGTACCACACTGAAACAGTCAATTAAACCTGGTCTTGATAAATATTTTAGAGGATAACGCATGTTAGGTCTGGGTTAGGTCTAGGATTTGCCCTCATCAGGCTCATACTTTCGCATATTTCTGATACTTCATGGCTAGATCCTGGGCTGTTTCTGGATTGTATCACGTAGTAATGTGGTACCACGCTGAAACAGTCAATTAAACCTGGTTTCGATCAATATTTTAGAGGATAACGCAAGTTAGGTCTGGGATAGGTCTAGGATTTGCCCTCATCAGACTCTTACTTTCGCATATTTCTCATACTTCATGGCTAGATCCTGGGCTATTTCTGGATTGGATCACGTAGTAAAGTGGTACCCCACTGAAACATTCAATGAAACCTGGTCCTGATAAATATTTTAGAGGATAACGCATCTTAGGTCTGGGTTAGGTCTAAGATCTGCCCTCATCAGGCTCACAGTTTAGCGTTTTTCACATACTTGTTGAACAGATCCTGGGTTTTTTCTGGTTTGGATCACGAAGTAGTGTGGTACCACACTGATACAGTCCATTAAACCTGGTTTCGCTTAATATTTTAGAGAATAACGCATGTTAGGTCTAGGTAAGGTCTGGGATTTGCTCTCAACAGGCTCATTCTTTCGCATATTTCTCACACTTGACGGCTAGATCCTGGGCTTTTTCTAGATTGCATCACGTAGTAATGTAGTACCACACTGAAACAGTCAATGAAACCAGGTTTCCAAGAATATTTTAGAAGACAACGCAAGTTAGGGCTAGGTAAGGCCTGAGATTTTCACTGATCAGACTCATACTTTCGCATTCTTCACATACTTGTTGAACGGATCCTGCGTTTTTTCTGGTTTTGATCACGTAGTAATGTGGTACCACACTGAAACATTCAATTAAACCTGGTCTTGATAAATATTTTAGAGAATAACGCATGTTAGGTCTGGGTTAGGTCTAGGATTTGCCCTCATCAGGCTCATACTTTCGCATATTTCTCATACTTCATGGCTAGATCCTGGGCTATTTCTTGATTGGATCACGTAGTAATTGTGGCACCACACTGAAACAGTCAATTAAACCTGGTTTTGATCAATATTTTAGAGAATAATTCATGTTAGGTCTAGGTTAGGTCAGGGATTTGCTCTCATCAGGCTCATTCTTTCGCATATTTCTCATACTTGATGGCTAGATCCTGGGCTTTTTCTGGATTGCATCACGTAGTAATCAAGCACAACACTGAAACAGTCAATTAAACTTGGTTTCCATCAATATTTTAGAGGACAACGCATGTTAGGTCTAGGTTAGGCCTGGGATTTGCCCTCATCAGTCTCACACTGTCGCAGTTTTAACATACTTGTTGAACGGATCCTGGGTTTTTTCTGGTTTGGATCACGTAGTAGTGTGGTACCACACTGAAACAGTCCATTAAACCTGGTTGCGATCCATATTTTAGAGGATAACGCATGTTGGGTTTTGGTTAGGTCTAGGATTTGCCCTCATCAGGCTCATACTTTCGCATATTTCTCTTACTTCATGGCTAGATCCTGGGCTGTTTCTGGATTGTATCGCGTAGTAATGTGGTACCACGCTGAAACAGTCAATTAAACCTGGCTTCGATCAATATTTTAGAGGATAACGGAAGTTAGGTCTGGGATAGGTCTAGGATTTGCCCTCATCAGGCTCTTACTTTCGCATATTTCTCATACTTCATGGCTAGATCCTGGGCTATTTCTGGATTGGATCACGTAGTAAAGTGGTACCACACTGAAACATTCAATGAAACCTGGTCTGGATAAATATTTTAGAGGATAACGCATCTTAGGTCTGGGTTTGGTCTAAGATTTGCCCTCATCAGGCTCACAGTTTAGCGTTTTTCGCATACTTGTTGCACAGATCCTGGGTTTTTTCTGGTTTGGTTCACGTAGTAATGTGGTACCACACTGATACATGCAATTAAACCTGGTCTTGATAAATATTTTAGAGGATAACGCATGTTAGGTTTGGGTTAGGCCTAGGATTTGCCCTCATCAGGCTCATACTTTCGCATATTTCTCATACTTCATGGCTAGCTCCTGGGCTGTTTCTGTATTGTATCACGTAGTAATGTGGTACCACGCTGAAACAGTCGATTAAACCTGGTTTCCATGAATATTTTAGAAGACAACGCAAGTTAGGTCTAGGTAAGGCCTGAGATTTTCACTGATCAGACTCATTCTTTCGCATTCTTCACATACTTGTTGAGCGGATCCTGGGTTTTTTCTGGTTTGGATCACGTAGTAATGTGGTACCACACTGAAACATTCAATTAATCCTGGTCTTGATAAATATTTTAGAGAATAACGCGTGTTAGGTCTGGGTTAGGTCTAGGATTTGCCCTCATCAGGCTCATACTTTCGCATATTTCTCATACTTCATGGCTAGCTCCTGGGCTATTTCTGGATTGGATCATGTAGTAAAGTGGTACCACACTGAAACATTCAATGAAACCTGGTCTCGATAAATATCTTAGAGGATAACGAATGTTAGGTTTGGGTTAGGCCTAGGATTTGCCCTCATCAGGCTCATACTTTCGCATATTTCTCATACTTCATGGCTAGATCCTGGGCTATTTCTGGATTGGATCACGTTGTAAAGTGGTACCACACTGAAACATTCAATTAAACCTGGTCTGGATAAATATTTTAGAGGATAACGCATGTTAGGTCTGGGTTAGGTCTAGGATTTGCCCTCATCAGGCTCATTCTTTCGCATATTTCTCATACTTGATGGCTAGATCCTGGGCTTTTTCTGGATTGCATCACGTAGTAATGAAGTACAACACTGAAACAGTCAATTAAACCTGGTTTCGATCAATATTTTAGAGAATAATTCATGTTAGGTCTAGGTTAGGTCAGGGATTTGCTCTCATCAGTCTCATTTTTTCGCATATTTCTCATACTTGATGGCTAGATCCTGGGCTTTTTCTGGATTGCATCACGTAGTAATGAAGTACAACACTGAAACAGTCAATTAAACTTGGTTTCCATCAATATTTTAGAGGACAACGCATGTTAGGTCTAGGTTAGGCCTGGGATTTGCCCTCATCAGGGTCATACTGTCGCAGTTTTAACATACTTGTTGAACGGATCCTGGGTTTTTTGTGGTTTGGATCACGTAGTAGTGTGGTACCACACTGAAACAGTCCATTAAACCTGGTTGCGATCCATATTTTAGAGGATAACGCATGTTAGGTTTGGGTTAGGTCGAGGATTTGCACTCATCAGGCTCATACTTTCGCATATTTCTCATACTTCATGGCTAGATCCTGGGCTGTTTCTGGATTGTATCACGTAGTAATGTGGTACCACGCTGAAACAGTCGATTAAACCTGGTTTCCATGAATATTTTAGAAGACAACGCATGTTAGGTCTAGGTAAGGCCTGAGATTTTCACTGATCAGACTCATACTTTCGCATTCTTCACATACTTGTTGAACGGATCCTGGGTTTTTTCTGGTTTGGATCACGTAGTAATGTGGTACCACACTGAAACATTCAATTAAACCTGGTCTTGATAAATATTTTAGAGAATAACGCGTGTTAGGTCTGGGTTAGGTCTAGGATTTGCCCTCATCAGGCTCATACTTTCGCATATTTCTCATACTTCATGGCTAGCTCCTGGGCTATTTCTGGATTGAATCATGTAGTAAAGTGGTACCACACTGAAACATTCAATGAAACCTGGTCTCGATAAATATCTTAGAGGATAACGCATGTTAGGTCAAGGTTAGGTCTAAGATTTGCCCTCATCAGGCTCACAGTTTCGCGTTTTTCACATACTTGTTGAACAGATCCTGGGTTTTTTCTGGTTTGGATCACGTAGTAATGTGGGACCACACTGAAACAGTCAAGTAAACCTGGTTTCGATCAATATTTTAGAGAATAATTCATGTTAGGTCTAGGTTAGGTCTGGGATTTGCTCTCATCAGGCTCATTCTTCCGCACATTTCTCATACATGTTAAACAGATCCTGGGTTTTTTCTGGCATGGAACACGTAGTAATGTGGGACCACACTGAAACAATCAATTAAACCTGGTCTTGATAAATATTTTAGAGGATAACGCATGTTAGGTCTGGGTTAGGTCTAGTATTTGCCCTCATCAGGCTCATACTTTCGCATATTTCTCATACTTCATGGCTAGATCCTGGGCTATTTCTGGATTGGATCACGTATTAAAGTGGTACCACACTGAAACATTCAATGAAACCTGGTCTGGATAAATATTTTAGAGGATAACGCATCTTAGGTCTGGGTTAGGTCTGGGATTTGCTCTCGTCAGGCTCATTCTTTCGCATATTTCTCATACTTGATGGCTAGATCCAGGGCTTTTTCTGGATTGCATCACGTAATAATGTAGTACCACACTGAAACAGTCAATGAAACCTGGTTTCCATCAATATTTTAGAGGACAACGCTAGTTAGGTCTAGGTAAGGCCTGAGATTTTCACTGATCAGACTCATACTTTCGCATTCTTCACATACTTGTTGAACGGATCCTGGGTTTTTTCTCGTTTCGATCACGTAGAAATGTGGTACCACACTGAAACATTCAATTAAACCTGGTCTTGATAAATATTTTAGAGAATAACGCATGTTAGGTCTGGGTTAGGTCTAGGATTTGCCCTCATCAGGCTCATACTTTCGCATATTTCTCATACTTCATGGCTAGATCCTGGGCTATTTCTTGATTGGATCACGTAGTAATGTGGCACCACACTGAAACAGTCAATTAAACATGGTTTTGATCAATATTTTAGAGAATAGTTCATGTTAGGTCTAGGTTAGGTCAGGGATTTGCTCTCATCAGGCTCATTCTTTCGCATATTTCTCATACTTCATGGCTAGATCCTGGGCTTTTTCTGGATTGCATCACGTACTAATGAAGTACAACACTGAAACAGTCAATTAAACTTGGTTTCCATCATTATTTTAGAGGACAACGCATGTTAGGTCTAGGTTAGGCCTGGGATTTGCCCTCATCAGGGTCATACTGTCGCAGTTTTAACATACTTGTTGAACGGATCCTGGGTTTTTTCTGGTTTGGTTCACGTAGTAATGTGGTACCACACTGATACATTCAATTAAACCTGGTCTTGATAAATATTTTAGAGGATAACGCATGTTAGGTTTGGGTTAGGTCTAGGATTTGCCCTCATCAGGCTCATACTTTCGCATATTTCTCATACTTCATGGCTAGATCCTGGGCTGTTTCTGGATTGTATCACGTAGTAATGTGGTACCACGCTGATACAGTCGATTAATCCTGGTTTCGATCAATATTTTAGAGGATAGCGCAAGTTAAGTCTGGGATAGGTCTTGGATTTGCCCTCATCAGACTCATACTTTCGCGTTTTTCACATACTTGTTGAACAGATCCTGGGTTTTTTCTGGTTTGGATCACGTAGTAGTGTGGTACCACACTGAAACAGTCCATTAAACCTGGTTGCGATCCATATTTTAGAGGATAACGCATGTTAGGTCTGGGTTAGGTCTAGTATTTGCCCTCATCAGGCTCATACTTTCGCATATTTCTCATACTTCATGGCTAGATCCTGGGCTATTTCTGGATTGGATCACGTTGTAAAGTGGTACCACACTGAAACATTCAACGAAACCTGGTCTGGATAAATATTTTAGAGGATAACGCATGTTAGGTCTGGGTTAGGTCTAGTATTTGCCCTCATCAGGCTCATTCTTTCGCATATTTCTCAAACTTGATGGCTAGATCCTGGGCTTTTTCTGGATTGCATCACATAGTAATGTAGTACCACAGTGAAACATTCAATTAAACCTGGTCTTGATAAATATTTCAGAGGATAACGCATGTTAGGTCTGGGTTAGGTCTAGGATTTGCACTCATCAGGCTCATACTTTCGCATATTTCTCATACTTCATGGCTAGATCCTGGGCTTTTTCTGGATTGCATCACGTAGTAATGAAGTACTACACTGAAACAGTCAATTGAACCTGGTCTCCATCAATATCTTAGAGGACAACGCAAGTTAGGTCTGGGATAGGTCTTGGATTTGCCCTCATCAGGCTCATACTTTCGCATATTTCTCATACTTCATGGCTAGATCCTGGGCTATTTCTGGATTGGATCACGTTGTAAAGTGGTACCACACTGAAACATTCAATGAAACCTGGTCTGGATAAATATTTTAGAAGATAACGCATGTTAGGTCTGGGTTAGGTCTAGGATTTGCCCTCATCAGGCTCATTCTTTCGCATATTTCTCATACTTGATGGCTAGATCCTGGGCTTTTTCTGGATTGCATCACGTAGTAATGAAGTACAACACTGAAACAGTCAATTAAACATGGCTTCGACCAATATTTTAGAGAATAATTCATGTTTGGTCTAGGTTAGGTCTGGGATTTGCTCTCATCAGGCTCATTCTTTCGCATATTTCTCATACTTGATGGCTAGATCCTGGGCTTTTTCTGGATCGCATCACGTAGTAATGAAGTACAACACTGAAACAGTCAATTAAACCTGGTTTCCATCAATATCTTAGAGGACAACGCAAGTTAGGTCTGGGATAGGTCTGGGATTTGCCCTCATCAGGCTCATACTTTCGCGTTTTTCACATACTTGTTGAACAGATCCTGGGTTTTTTCTGGCATGGAACACGTAGTAATGTGGGACCACACTGAAACAATCAATTAAACCTGGTTTCGATCAATATTTTAGAGAATAATTCATGTTAGGTCTAGGTTAGGTCTGGGATTTGCTCTCATCAGGCTCATTCTTCCGCACATTTCTCATACATGTTAAACAGATCCTGGGTTTTTTCTGGCATGGAACACGTAGTAATGTGGGACCACACTGAAACAATCAATTAAACCTGGTCTTGATAAATATTTTAGAGGATAACGCATGTTAGGTCTGGGTTAGGTCTAGTATTTGCCCTCATCAGGCTCATACTTTCGCATATTTCTCATACTTCATGGCTAGATCCTGGGCTATTTCTGGATTGGATCACGTATTAAAGTGGTACCACACTGAAACATTCAATGAAACCTGGTCTGGATAAATATTTTAGAGGATAACGCATCTTAGGTCTGGGTTAGGTCTGGGATTTGCTCTCGTCAGGCTCATTCTTTCGCATATTTCTCATACTTGATGGCTACATCCTGGGCTTTTTCTGGATTGCATCACGTAATAATGTAGTACCACACTGAAACAGTCAATGAAACCTGGTTTCCATCATTATTTTAGAGGACAACGCTAGTTAGGTCTAGGTAAGGCCTGAGATTTTCACTGATCAGACTCATACTTTCGCATTCTTCACATACTTGTTGAACGGATCCTGGGTTTTTTCTCGTTTTGATCTCGTAGAAATGTGGTACCACACTGAAACATTCAATTAAACCTGGTCTTGATAAATATTTTAGAGAATAACGCATGTTAGGTCTGGGTTAGGTCTAGGATTTGCCCTCATCAGGCTCATACTTTCGCATATTTCTCATACTTCATGGCTAGATCCTGGGCTATTTCTTGATTGGATCACGTAGTAATGTGGCACCACACTGAAACAGTCAATTAAACCTGGTTTTGATCAATATTTTAGAGAATAGTTCATGTTAGGTCTAGGTTAGGTCAGGGATTTGCTCTCATCAGGCTCATTCTTTCGCATATTTCTCATACTTCATGGCTAGATCCTGGGCTTTTTCTGGATTGCATCACGTACTAATGAAGTACAACACTGAAACAGTCAATAAAACTTGGTTTCCATCATTATTTTAGAGGACAACGCATGTTAGGTCTAGGTTAGGCCTGGGATTTGCCCTCATCAGGGTCATACTGTCGCAGTTTTAACATACTTGTTGAACGGATCCTGGGTTTTTTCTGGTTTGGTTCACGTAGTAATGTGGTACCACACTGATACATTCAATTAAACCTGGTCTTGATAAATATTTTAGAGGATAACGCATGTTAGGTTTGGGTTAGGTCTAGGATTTGCCCTCATCAGGCTCATACTTTCGCATATTTCTCATACTTCATGGCTAGATCCTGGGCTGTTTCTGGATTGTATCACGTAGTAATGTGGTACCACGCTGATACAGTCGATTAATCCTGGTTTCGATCAATATTTTAGAGGATAGCGCAAGTTAAGTCTGGGATAGGTCTTGGATTTGCCCTCATCAGACTCATACTTTCGCGTTTTTCACATACTTGTTGAACAGATCCTGGGTTTTTTCTGGTTTGGATCACGTAGTAGTGTGGTACCACACTGAAACAGTCCATTAAACCTGGTTGCGATCCATATTTTAGAGGATAACGCATGTTAGGTCTGGGTTAGGTCTAGTATTTGCCCTCATCAGGCTCATACTTTCGCATATTTCTCATACTTCATGGCTAGATCCTGGGCTATTTCTGGATTGGATCACGTTGTAAAGTGGTACCACACTGAAACATTCAACGAAACCTGGTCTGGATAAATATTTTAGAGGATAACGCATGTTAGGTCTGGGTTAGGTCTAGTATTTGCCCTCATCAGGCTCATTCTTTCGCATATTTCTCAAACTTGATGGCTAGATCCTGGGCTTTTTCTGGATTGCATCACATAGTAATGTAGTACCACAGTGAAACATTCAATTAAACCTGGTCTTGATAAATATTTCAGAGGATAACGCATGTTAGGTCTGGGTTAGGTCTAGGATTTGCACTCATCAGGCTCATACTTTCGCATATTTCTCATACTTCATGGCTAGATCCTGGGCTTTTTCTGGATTGCATCACGTAGTAATGAAGTACTACACTGAAACAGTCAATTGAACCTGGTCTCCATCAATATCTTAGAGGACAACGCAAGTTAGGTCTGGGATAGGTCTTGGATTTGCCCTCATCAGGCTCATACTTTCGCATATTTCTCATACTTCATGGCTAGATCCTGGGCTATTTCTGGATTGGATCACGTTGTAAAGTGGTACCACACTGAAACATTCAATGAAACCTGGTCTGGATAAATATTTTAGAAGATAACGCATGTTAGGTCTGGGTTAGGGCTAGGATTTGCCCTCATCAGGCTCATTCTTTCGCATATTTCTCATACTTGATGGCTAGATCCTGGGCTTTTTCTGGATTGCATCACGTAGTAATGAAGTACAACACTGAAACAGTCAATTAAACATGGTTTCGACCAATATTTTAGAGAATAATTCATGTTTGGTCTAGGTTAGGTCTGGGATTTGCTCTCATCAGGCTCATTCTTTCGCATATTTCTCATACTTGATGGCTAGATCCTGGGCTTTTTCTGGATCGCATCACGTAGTAATGAAGTACAACACTGAAACAGTCAATTAAACCTGGTTTCCATCAATATTTTAGAGGACAACGCATGTTAGGTCTAGGTTAGGCCTGGGATTTGCCCTCATCAGGCTCATACTTTCGCATATTTCTCATACTTCATGGCTAGATCCTGGGCTATTTCTGGATTGGATCTCGTAGTAAAGTGGTACCACACTGAAACATTCAATGAAACCTGGTCTGGATAAATATTTTAGAGGATAACGCATGTTAGGTCTGGGATAGGTCTGGGATTTGCCCTCATCAGACTCATATTTTCGCGTTCTTCACATACTTGTTGAACAGATCCTGGGTTTTTTCTCGTTTGGATCACGTAGTAGTGTGGTGCCACACTGAAACAGTCCATTAAACCTGGTTTGGATAAATATTTTAGAGGATAACGCATGTTAGGTCTGGGTTAGCCATGGGACTTTCACTCATCAGACTCATACTTTCGCATTCCTCTCATACTTGTTGAACTGATCCTGGGTTTTTTCTGGTTTGTATCACGTAGTAATGTGGTACGACACTGAAACAGTCGACTAAACCTGGTTTCGATCAATATTTTAGAGGATAACGCAAGTTAGGTCTGGGATAGGTCTGGGATTTGCCCTCATCAGGCTCATACTTTCGCGTTTTTCACAAACTTGTTGAACAGATCCTGGGTCTTTTCTGGTTTGGATCACATAGTAATGTGGTACCACTCTGAAACATTCAATTAAACCAGGTTTCGATCAATATTTTAGACGATAACGCATGTTAGGTCGTGGTTAGGTCTAGGATTTGCCCTCATCAGGCTCATACTTTCGCATATTTCTCATACCTCATGGCTAGATCCTGGGCTATTTCTGGATTGGATCACATAGTAAAGTGGTACCACACTGAAACATTCAATGAAACCTGGTCTGGATAAATATTTTAGAGGATAACGCATGTTAGGTCTGGGTTACGTCTGTGATTTGCCCTCATCAGGGTCATACTTTCCCAGTTTTAACATGCATGTTGACCTGATCGAGGGTTTTTTCTGCTTTGGATCACGTAGTAAAGTGGTACCACAATAAAACAGTCAATTAAACCTGGTTTCGATCAATATTTTAGAGGATATCGCAAGTTAGATCTGGGATAGGTCTGGGATTTGCCCTCATCAGACTCATACTTTCGCATTCTTCACATACTTGTTGGGCGGATCCTGGGTTTTTTCTGGTTTGGATCACGTAGTAATGTGGGACCTCACTGAAACAGTCAATTAAACCTGGTTTCGATCAATATTTTAGAGAATAATTCATGTTACGTCTAGGTTAGGTCTGGGATTTACTCTCATCAGGCTCATTCTTTCGCATATTACTCATACTTGATGGCTAGATCCTGGGCTTTTTCTGGATTGGATCACGTAGTAATGTGGGACCACACTGAAACAATCAATTAAACCTGGTCTTGATAAATATTTTAGAGGATAGCGCATGTCAGGTCTGGGATAGGTCTAGGATTTACCCTCATCAGGCTCATACTTTCGCATATTTCTCATACTTCATGGCTAGATCCTGGGCTGTTTCTGGTTTGGATCACATAGTAATGTGGTACCACACTGAATCAGTCGATTAAACCAGGTTTCGATCAATATTTTTGAGGATAACGCATGTTAGGTCTAGGTTAGGCGGGGATTTTCACTCATCAGACTCATACTTTCGCATTCTTCACATACTTGTTGAACGGATCCTGGGTTTTTTCTGGTTTGGATCACGTAGTAATGTGGGACCACACTGAGACAGTCAATTAAACCTGGTTTCGATCAGTATTTAAGAGACTAGTTCATGTTAGGTCTAGAATAGGTCTGGTATTTGCTGTTATCAGGCTCATTCTTTCCCATATTTCTCATACTTGATGGCTAGATCCTGGGCTTTCTCTGGATTGCATAACGTAGTAATGAAGTACAACACTGAAACAGTCAATTAAACCTGGTTTCCATCAATATTTTAGAGGACAACGCATATTAGGTCTAGGTTAGGCCTGGGATTTGCCATCATCAGGGTCATACTTTCGCAGTTTTAACATACATGTTGGCCTGATCGAGGGTTTTTTCTGCTTTGGATCACGTAGTAAAGTGGTGCCACACTGAAACAGTCCATTAAACCTGGTTTCCAACAATATTTTAGAGGATACCGCAAGTTAGGTCTGGGATAGGGCTGGGATTCGCCCTAATCGGGCTCATACTTTCGCGTTTTTCACATACTTGTTGAACTGATCCTGGGTTTTTTTCTGGTTTGTATCACGTAGTAGTGTGGTACCACACTGAAACAGTCCATTAAACCTGGTTTGGATCAATATTTTAGAGGATAACGCATGTTAGGTCTAGGTTAGCCCTGGGACTTTCACTCATCAGACTCATACTTTCGCATTCCTCTCATACTTGTTGAACTGATCCTGGGTTTTTTCTGGTTTGTATCACGTAGTAATGTGGTACGACACTGAAACAGTCGACTAAACCTGGTTTCGATCAATATTTTAGGGGATAACGCATGTTAAGTCTGGGATTGGTCTGGGATTTGACCTCATCAGACTCATACTTTCGCACACTTCACATACTCGTTGAACAGATCCTGGGTTACTTGCTGGTTTGGATCATATACTAATGTGGTACCACACTGAAACAGTCGATTAAACCAGGTTTCGATCAATATTTTTGAGGATAACGCATGTTAGGTCTAGGTTAGGCCTGGGATTTTCACTCATCAGACTCATACTTTCGCATTCTTCACATACATGTTGAACGGATCCTGGGTTTTTTCTGGTTTGGATCACGTTGTAACGTGGGACCACACTGACACAATCAATTAAACCTGGTCTTGATAAATATTTTAGAGGATAACGCATGTTAGGTTTGGGCTAGGTCTAGGATTTGCCCTCAGCAGGCTCATACTTTTGCATATCTCTCATACTTCATGGCTAGATCCTTGGCTGTTTCTGGATTGTATCACGTAGTAATGTGGTACCACACTGAAACTGTCGATTAAACCTGGTTTCGATCAATATTTTAGGGGATAACGCATGTTAAGTCTGGGATTGGTCTGGGATTTGACCTCATCAGACTCATACTTTCGCACACTTCACATACTTGTTGAACAGATCCTGGGTTTTTTCTGGTATGGATCCCGTAGTAGTGTGCTACCACCCCGAAACAGTCCATTAAACCTGGTTTCGACCAATATTTTAGAGGATAACGCATGTTAGGTCAAGGTTCGGTCTAATATTTGCCCTCATCAGGCTCACAGTTTCGCGTTTTTCACATACTTGTTGAACAGATCCTGGGTTTTTTCTGGTTTGCATCACGTAGTAGTGTGGTACCACACTGAAACAGTCAATGAAACCTGGTTTGGATCAATATTTTGGAGGATAACGCATGTTAGGTCTAGGTGAGGTCTGGGATTTTCACTCATCAGACTCATACTTTCGCATTCTTCACATACTTGTTGAACGGATCCTGGGTTTTTTCTGGTTTGGATCACGTAGTAATGTGGTACCACACTGAAACAGTCCATTAAACCTGGTTTCGATCAATATTTTAGAGGATAACGCAAGTTAGGTTTGGGATAGGTCTGGGATTTGACCTCATCAGACTCATACTTTCGCAAACTTCACATACTCGTTGAACAGATCCTGGGTTATTTTCTGGTTTGGATCACATAGTAATGTGGTACCACACTGAAACAGTCGATTAAACCTGGTTTCGATCAATATTTTAGAGAATAATTCATGTTAGGTCTAGGTTAGGTCTGGGATTTGCTCTCATCAGGCACATTCTTTCGCATATTTCTCATAGTTGATGGCTTGATCCTGGGCTGTTTCTGGATTGCATCACGTAGTAGTGTGGTACCACACTGAAACAGTCAATGAAACCTGGTTTGGATCAATATTTTGGAGGATAACGCATGTTAGGTCTAGGTGAGGTCTGGGATTTTCACTCATCAGACTCATAATTTCGCATTCCTCTCATACTTGTTGAACTGATCCTGGGTTTTTTTCTGGTTTGGATCACGTAGTAATGTGGTACCACACTGAAACAGTCGATTAAGCCTGGTTTCGATCAATATTTTAGAGGATAACGCAAGTTAAGTCTGGGATTGGTCTGGGATTTGACCTCATCAGACTCATACTTTCGCACACTTCACATACTCGTTGAACAGATCCTGGGTTACTTTCTGGTTTGGATCATATAGTAATGTGGTACCACACTGAAACAGTCGATTAAACCAGGTTTCGATCAATATTTTTGAGGATAACGCATGTTAGGTCTAGGTTAGGCCTGGGATTTTCACTCATCAGACTCATACTTTCGCATTCTTCACATACTTGTTAAACGGATCCTGGGTTTTTTCTGGTTTGGATCACGTAGTAATGTGGTACCACACTGAAACAGTCCATTAAACATGGTTTCGATCAATATTTTAGAGGATAACGCAAGTTAGGTTTGGGATAGGTCTGGGATTTGACCTCATCAGACTCATACTTTCGCACACTTCACATACTCGTTGAACAGATCCTGGGTTATTTTCTGGTTTGGATCACATAGTAATGTGGTACCACACTGAAACAGTCGATTAAACCTGGTTTCGATCAATATTTTAGAGAATAATTCATGTTAGGTCTAGGTTAGGCCTGGGATTTGCTCTCATCAGGCACATTCTTTCGCATATTTCTCATAGTTGATGGCTTGATCCTGGGCTGTTTCTGGATTGCATCACGTAGTAATGTGGTACCACGCTGAAACAGTCAATTAAACCTGGTTTCGATCAATATTTTAGAGAATAATTCATGTTAGGTCTAGGTTAGGTCTGGGATTTGCTCTCATCAGGCTCGTCCTTTCGCATATTTCTCATACATGATGGCTAGATCCTGGGCTTTTTCTGGATTGCATCACGTAGTAATGTGGTACCACGCTGAAACAGTCAATTAAACCTGGTTTCGATCTATATTTTAGAGGATAACGCAAGTTAGGTCTGGCATAGGTCTGGGATTCGCCCTCATCAGGCTCATACTTTCGCGTTTTTCACATACTTGTTGAACAGATCCTGGGTTTTTTCTGGTTTGCATCACGTAGTAGTGTGGTACCACACTGAAACAGTCAATGAAACCTGGTTTGGATCAATATTTTGGAGGATAACGCATGTTAGGTCTAGGTGAGGTCTGGGATTTTCACTCATCAGACTCATACTTTCGCATTCTTCACATACTTGTTGAACGGATCCTGGGTTTTTTCTGGTTTGGATCACGTAGTAATGTGGTACCACACTGAAACAGTCCATTAAACCTGGTTTCGATCAATATTTTAGAGGATAACGCAAGTTAGGTTTGGGATTGGTCTGGGATTTGACCTCATCAGACTCATACTTTCGCACACTTCACATACTCGTTGAACAGATCCTGGGTTATTTTCTGGTTTGGATCACATAGTAATGTGGTACCACACTGAAACAGTCGATTAAACCTGGTTTCGATCAATATTTTAGAGAATAATTCATGTTAGGTCTAGGTTAGGTCTGGGATTTGCTCTCATCAGGCACATTCTTTCGCATATTTCTCATAGTTGATGGCTTGATCCTGGGCTGTTTCTGGATTGCATCACGTAGTAATGTGGTACCACGCTGAAACAGTCAATTAAACCTGGTTTCGATCAATATTCTAGAGAATAATTCATGTTAGGTCTAGGTTAGGTCTGGGATTTGCTCTCATCAGGCTCGTCCTTTCGCATATTTCTCATACTTGATGGCTAGATCCTGGGCTTTTTCTGGATTGCATCACGTAGTAATGTGGTACCACGCTGAAACAGTCAATTAAACCTGGTTTCGATCTATATTTTAGAGGATAACGCAAGTTAGGTCTGGCATAGGTCTGGGATTCGCCCTCATCAGGCACATACTTTCGCGTTTTTCACATACTTGTTGAACAGATCCTGAGTTTTTCTGGTTTGTATCACGTAGTAGTGTGGTACCACACTGAAACAGTCCATTAAACCTGGTTTGGATCAATATTTTAGAGGATAACGCATGTTAGGCCTAGGTTAGCCCTGGGATTTTCACTCATCAGACTCATAATTTCGCATTCCTCTCATACTTGTTGAACTGATCCTGGGTTTTTTCTGGTTTGGATCACGTAGTAATGTGGTACCACACTGAAACAGTCGATTAAGCCTGGTTTCGATCAATATTTTAGAGGATAACGCAAGTTAAGTCTGGGATTGGTCTGGGATTTGACCTCATCAGACTCATACTTTCGCACACTTCACATACTCGTTGAACAGATCCTGGGTTACTTTCTGGTTTGGATCATATAGTAATGTGGTACCACACTGAAACAGTCGATTAAACCAGGTTTCGATCAATATTTTTGAGGATAACGCATGTTAGGTCTAGGTTAGGCCTGGGATTTTCACTCATCAGACTCATACTTTCGCATTCTTCACATACTTGTTGAACGGATCCTGGGTTTTTTCTGGTTTGGATCACGTTGTAATGTGGGACCACACTGAAACAGTCAATTAAACCTGGTTTCGATCAATATTTTAGAGAATAATTCATGTTAGGTCTAGGTTACGTCTGGGATTTGCTCTCATCAGGCTCGTTCTTTCGCATATTTCTCATACTTGATGTCTAGATCCTGGGCTTTTTCTGGATTGCATCACGTAGTAATGTGGTACCACGCTGAAACAGTCAATTAAACCTGGTTTCGATCAATATTTTAGAGGATAACGCAAGTTAGGTCTGGCATAGGTCTGGGATTCGCCCTCATCAGGCTCATACTTTCGCGTTTTTCACATACTTGTTGAACAGATCCTGGGTTTTTTCTGGTTTGCATCACGTAGTAGTGTGGTACCACACTGAAACAGTCAATGAAACCTGGTTTGGATCAATATTTTGGAGGATAACGCATGTTAGGTCTAGGTGAGGTCTGGGATTTTCACTCATCAGACTCATACTTTCGCATTCTTCACATACTTGTTGAACGGATCCTGGGTTTTTTCTGGTTTGGATCACGTAGTAATGTGGTACCACACTGAAACAGTCCATTAAACCTGGTTTCGATCAATATTTTAGAGGATAACGCAAGTTAGATTTGGGATTGGTCTGGGATTTGACCTCATCAGACTCATACTTTCGCACACTTCACATACTCGTTGAACAGATCCTGGGTTATTTTCTGGTTTGGATCACATAGTAATGTGGTACCACACTGAAACAGTCAATTAAACCTGGTTTCGATCTATATTTTAGAGGATAACGCAAGTTAGGTCTGGCATAGGTCTGGGATTCGCCCTCATCAGGCACATACTTTCGCGTTTTTCACATACTTGTTGAACAGATCCTGGGTTTTTCTGGTTTGTATCACGTAGTAGTGTGGTACCACACTGAAACAGTCCATTAAACCTGGTTTGGATCAATATTTTAGAGGATAACGCATGTTAGGCCTAGGTTAGCCCTGGGATTTTCACTCATCAGACTCATAATTTCACATTCCTCTCATACTTGTTGAACTGATCCTGGGTTTTTTCTGGTTTGGATCACGTAGTAATGTGGTACCACACTGAAACAGTCGATTAAGCCTGGTTTCGATCAATATTTTAGAGGATAACGCAAGTTAAGTCTGGGATTGGTCTGGGATTTGACCTCATCAGACTCATACTTTCGCACACTTCACATACTCGTTGAACAGATCCTGGGTTACTTTCTGGTTTGGATCATATAGTAATGTGGTACCACACTGAAACAGTCGATTAAACCAGGTTTCGATCAATATTTTTGAGGATAACGCATGTTAGGTCTAGGTTAGGCCTGGGATTTTCACTCATCAGACTCATACTTTCGCATTCTTCACATACTTGTTGAACGGATCCTGGGTTTATTCTGGTTTGGATCACGTTGTAATGTGGGACCACACTGAAACAGTCAATTAAACCTGGTTTCGATCAATATTTTAGAGAATAATTCATGTTAGGTCTAGGTTAGGTCTGGGATTTGCTCTCATCAGGCTCGTTCTTTCGCATATTTCTCATACTTGATGGCTAGATCCTGGGCTTTTTCTGGATTGCATCACGTAGTAATGTGGTACCACGCTGAAACAGTCAATTAAACCTGGTTTCGATCAATATTTTAGAGGATAACGCAAGTTAGGTCTGGCATAGGTCTGGGATTCGCCCTCATCAGGCTCATACTTTCGCGTTTTTCACATACTTGTTGAACAGATCCTGGGTTTTTTCTGGTTTGCATCACGTAGTAGTGTGGTACCACACTGAAACAGTCAATGAAACCTGGTTTGGATCAATATTTTGGAGGACAACGCATGTTAGGTCTAGGTGAGGTCTGAGATTTTCACTCATCAGACTCATACTTTCGCATTCTTCACATACTTGTTGAACGGATCCTGGGTTTTTTCTGGTTTGGATCACGTAGTAATGTGGTACCACACTGAAACAGTCCATTAAACCTGGTTTCGATCAATATTTTAGAGGATAACGCAAGTTAGGTTTGGGATAGGTCTGGGATTTGACCTCATCAGACTCATACTTTCGCACACTTCACATACTCGTTGAACAGATCCTGGGTTATTTTCTGGTTTGGATCACATAGTAATGTGGTACCACACTGAAACAGTCGATTAAACCTGGTTTCGATCAATATTTTAGAGAATAATTCATGTTAGGTCTAGGTTAGGTCTGGGATTTGCTCTCATCAGGCACATTCTTTCGCATATTTCTCATACTTGATGGCTAGATCCTGGGCTTTTTCTGGATTGCATCACGTAGTAATGTGGTACCACGCTGAAACAGTCAATTAAACCTGGTTTCGATCAATATTTTTGAGGATAACGCATGTTAGGTCTAGGTTAGGCCTGGGATTTTCACTCATCAGACTCATACTTTCGCATTCTTCACATACTTGTTGAACGGATCCTGGGTTTTTTCTGGTTTGGATCACGTAGTAATGTGGTACCACACTGAAACAGTCCATTAAACCTGGTTTCGATCAATATTTTAGAGGATAACGCAAGTTAGGTCTGGCATAGGTCTGGGATTCGCCCTCATCAGGCACATACTTTCGCGTTTTTCACATACTTGTTGAACAGATCCTGGGTTTTTCTGGTTTGTATCCCGTAGTAGTGTGCTACCACACTGAAACAGTCCATTAAACCTGGTTTCGCTCAATATTTTAGAGGATAACGCATGTTAGGTCTAGGTTAGGCCTGGGATTTTCACTCATCAGACTCATACTGTCGCATATTTCTCATACATATTGAACAGATCCCGGGCCTTTTCTGGATTGCATCACGTAGTAATGTAGTACCACACTGAAACAGTCAATGAAACCTGGTTTCCATCAATATTTTAGAGGACAACGCAAGTTAGGTCTAGGTAAGGCCTGAGATTTTCACTGATCAGACACATACTTTCGCATTCTTCACATACTTGTTGAACGGATCCTGGGTTTTTTCTGGTTTGGAACACGTAGTAATGTGGTACCACAGTGAAACATTCAATTAAACCTGGTCTTGATAAATATTTTAGAGAATAACGCATGTTAGGTCTGGGTTAGGTCTAGGATTTGCCCTCATCAGGCTCATACTTTCGCATATTTCTCATACTTCATGGCTAGATCCTGGGCTATTTCTGGATTGCATCACGTAGTAATGTAGTACCACACTGAAACAGTCCATTAAACCTGGTTTGGATCAATATTTTAGAGGATAACGCATGTTAGGCCTAGGTTAGCCCTGGGATTTTCACTCATCAGACTCATAATTTCGCATTCCTCTCATACTTGTTGAACTGATCCTGGGTTTTTTTCTGGTTTGGATCACGTAGTAATGTGGTACCACACTGAAACAGTCGATTAAGCCTGGTTTCGATCAATATTTTAGAGGATAACGCAAGTTAAGTCTGGGATTGGTCTGGGATTTGACCTCATCAGACTCATACTTTCGCACACTTCACATACTCGTTGAACAGATCCTGGGTTACTTTCTGGTTTGGATCATATAGTAATGTGGTACCACACTGAAACAGTCGATTAAACCAGGTTTCGATCAATATTTTTGAGGATAACGCATGTTAGGTCTAGGTTAGGCCTGGGATTTTCACTCATCAGACTCATACTTTCGCATTCTTCACATACTTGTTGAACGGATCCTGGGTTTTTTCTGGTTTGGGTCACGTAGTAATGTGGTACCACACTGAAACAGTCCATTAAACCTGGTTTCGATCAATATTTTAGAGGATAACGCAAGTTAGGTTTGGGATAGGTCTGGGATTTGACCTCATCAGACTCATACTTTCGCACACTTCACATACTCGTTCAACACATCCTGGGTTATTTTCTATTTGGATCACATAGTAATGTGGTACCACACTGAAACAGTCGATTAAACCTGGTTTCGATCAATATTTTAGAGAATAATTCATGTTAGGTCTAGGTTAGGCCTGGGATTTGCTCTCATCAGGCACATTCTTTCGCATATTTCTCATAGTTGATGGCTTGATCCTGGGCTGTTTCTGGATTGCATCACGTAGTAATGTGGTACCACGCTGAAACAGTCAATTAAACCTGGTTTCGATCAATATTTTAGAGAATAATTCATGTTAGGTCTAGGTTAGGTCTGGGATTTGCTCTCATCAGGCTCGTCCTTTCGCATATTTCTCATACATGATGGCTAGATCCTGGGCTTTTTCTGGATTGCATCACGTAGTAATGTGGTACCACGCTGAAACAGTCAATTAAACCTGGTTTCGATCTATATTTTAGAGGATAACGCAAGTTAGGTCTGGCATAGGTCTGGGATTCGCCCTCATCAGGCTCATACTTTCGCGTTTTTCACATACTTGTTGAACAGATCCTGGGTTTTTTCTGGTTTGCATCACGTAGTAGTGTGGTACCACACTGAAACAGTCAATGAAACCTGGTTTGGATCAATATTTTGGAGGATAACGCATGTTAGGTCTAGGTGAGGTCTGGGATTTTCACTCATCAGACTCATACTTTCGCATTCTTCACATACTTGTTGAACGGATCCTGGGTTTTTTCTGGTTTGGATCACGTAGTAATGTGGTACCACACTGAAACAGTCCATTAAACCTGGTTTCGATCAATATTTTAGAGGATAACGCAAGTTAGGTTTGGGATTGGTCTGGGATTTGACCTCATCAGACTCATACTTTCGCACACTTCACATACTCGTTGAACAGATCCTGGGTTATTTTCTGGTTTGGATCACATAGTAATGTGGTACCACACTGAAACAGTCGATTAAACCTGGTTTCGATCAATATTTTAGAGAATAATGCATGTTAGGTCTAGGTTAGGTCTGGGATTTGCTCTCATCAGGCACATTCTTTCGCATATTTCTCATAGTTGATGGCTTGATCCTGGGCTGTTTCTGGATTGCATCACGTAGTAATGTGGTACCACGCTGAAACAGTCAATTAAACCTGGTTTCGATCAATATTTTAGAGAATAATTCATGTTAGGTCTAGGTTAGGTCTGGGATTTGCTCTCATCAGGCTCGTCCTTTCGCATATTTCTCATACTTGATGGCTAGATCCTGGGCTTTTTCTGGATTGCATCACGTAGTAATGTGGTACCACGCTGAAACAGTCAATTAAACCTGGTTTCGATCTATATTTTAGAGGATAACGCAAGTTAGGTCTGGCATAGGTCTGGGATTCGCCCTCATCAGGCACATACTTTCGCGTTTTTCACATACTTGTTGAACAGATCCTGGGTTTTTCTGGTTTGTATCACGTAGTAGTGTGGTACCACACTGAAACAGTCCATTAAACCTGGTTTGGATCAATATTTTAGAGGATAACGCATGTTAGGCCTAGGTTAGCCCTGGGATTTTCACTCATCAGACTCATAATTTCGCATTCCTCTCATACTTGTTGAACTGATCCTGGGTTTTTTCTGGTTTGGATCACGTAGTAATGTGGTACCACACTGAAACAGTCGATTAAACCTGGTTTCGATCAATATTTTAGAGAATAATTCATGTTAGGTCTAGGTTAGGTCTGGGATTTGCTCTCATCAGGCACATTCTTTCGCATATTTCTCATAGTTGATGGCTTGATCCTGGGCTGTTTCTGGATTGCATCACGTAGTAATGTGGTACCACGCTGAAACAGTCAATTAAACCTGGTTTCGATCAATATTTTAGAGAATAATTCATGTTAGGTCTAGGTTAGGTCTGGGATTTGCTCTCATCAGGCTCGTCCTTTCGCATATTTCTCATACTTGATGGCTAGATCCTGGGCTTTTTCTGCATTGCATCACGTAGTAATGTGGTACCACGCTGAAACAGTCAATTAAACCTGGTTTCGATCTATATTTTAGAGGATAACGCAAGTTAGGTCTGACATAGGTCTGGGATTCGCCCTCATCAGGCTCATACTTTCGCGTTTTTCACATACTTGTTGAACAGATCCTGGGTTTTTTCTGGTTTGTATCACGTAGTAGTGTGGTACCACACTGAAACAGTCCATTAAACCTGGTTTGGATCAATATTTTAGAGGATAACGCATGTTAGGCCTAGGTTAGCCCTGGGATTTTCACTCATCAGACTCATAATTTCGCACACTTCACATACTCGTTGAACAGATCCTGGGTTACTTTCTGGTTTGGATCATATAGTAATGTGGTACCACACTGAAACAGTCGATTAAACCAGGTTTCGATCAATATTTTAGAGGATAACGCATGTTAGGTCTAGGTTAGGCCTGGGATTTTCACTCATCAGACTCATACTTTCGCATTCTTCACATACTTGTTGAACGGATCCTGGGTTTATTCTGGTTTGGATCACGTTGTAATGTGGGACCACACTGAAACAGTCAATTAAACCTGGTTTCGATCAATATTTTAGAGAATAATTCATGTTAGGTCTAGGTTAGGTCTGGGATTTGCTCTCATCAGGCACATTCTTTCGCATATTTCTCATACTTGATGGCTAGATCCTGGGCTTTTTCTGGATTGCATCACGTAGTAATGTGGTACCACGCTGAAACAGTCAATTAAACCTGGTTTCGATCAATATTTTTGAGGATAACGCATGTTAGGTCTAGGTTAGGCCTGGGATTTTCACTCATCAGACTCATACTTTCGCATTCTTCACATACTTGTTGAACGGATCCTGGGTTTTTTCTGGTTTGGATCACGTAGTAATGTGGTACCACACTGAAACAGTCCATTAAACCTGGTTTCGATCAATATTTTAGAGGATAACGCAAGTTAGGTCTGGCATAGGTCTGGGATTCGCCCTCATCAGGCACATACTTTCGCGTTTTTCACATACTTGTTGAACAGATCCTGGGTTTTTCTGGTTTGTATCCCGTAGTAGTGTGCTACCACACTGAAACAGTCCATTAAACCTGGTTTCGCTCAATATTTTAGAGGATAACGCATGTTAGGTCTAGGTTAGGCCTGGGATTTTCACTCATCAGACTCATACTGTCGCATATTTCTCATACATATTGAACAGATCCCGGGCCTTTTCTGGATTGCATCACGTAGTAATGTAGTACCACACTGAAACAGTCAATGAAACCTGGTTTCCATCAATATTTTAGAGGACAACGCAAGTTAGGTCTAGGTAAGGCCTGAGATTTTCACTGATCAGACTCATACTTTCGCATTCTTCACATACTTGTTGAACGGATCCTGGGTTTTTTCTGGTTTGGAACACGTAGTAATGTGGTACCACAGTGAAACATTCAATTAAACCTGGTCTTGATAAATATTTTAGAGAATAACGCATGTTAGGTCTGGGTTAGGTCTAGGATTTGCCCTCATCAGGCTCATACTTTCGCATATTTCTCATACTTCATGGCTAGATCCTGGGCTATTTCTGGATTGCATCACGTAGTAATGTAGTACCACACTGAAACAGTCAATTAAACCTGGGCTCCATCAATATTTTAGAGGACAACGCAAGTTAGGTCTGCGATAGGTCTGGGATTTTCACTCATCAGACTCATACTTTCGCATTTTTCACATACTTGCTGAACAGATCCTGGGTTTTTTCTGGTTTGGATCACGCAGTAGTGTGGTACCACACTGAAACAGTTCACTCAACCTGGTTTCGATCAATATTTTAGAGGATAACGCATGTTATATCTAGGTGAGACCTGGGATTAGCCCTCATCAGACTCATACTTTCGCATACTTCACATACTTGTTAAACAGATACTGGGTTTTTTTCTGGTTGGGATCACGTAGTAATGTGGCACCACACTGAAACAGTCGATTAAACCTGGTTTCGATCGATGTCTTTGAGGATAACGCTTGTCAGGTCTGGGCTAGGTCTAGGATTTGCCCTCATCAGACCCATACTTTCGCATATTTCTCATACTTCATGGCTAGATCCTGGGCTATTTCTGGATTGCATCACGTAGTAATATAGTACCACACTGAAACAGTCAATTAAACCTGGTTTCCATCAATATTTTAGCCGATAACGCAAGTTATGTCTAGGATAGGTCTGGGATATGCCCTCATCAGGCTCATACTTTCGCGTTTTTCACATACTTGTTGAACAGATCCTGGGTTTTTTCTGATCCGGATCACGTAGTAATGTGGTACCACACTGAAACAGTCCATTAAACCTGGTTTCGATCAATATCTTTGAGGATAACGCATGTTAGGTCTGGGTTAGGTCTAGGATTTGCCCTCATCAGGCTCATACTTTCGCATATTTCTCATACTTCATGGCTAGATCCTGGGCTATTTCTGGATTGCATCACGTAGAAATGTAGTACCACACTGAAACAGTCAATTAAACCTGGTTTCCATCAATATTTTAGAGGATAACGCATGTCATGTGTAGGTTAGGCCTGGGATTTGCCCCCATCAGGCTCATACTTTCGCATATTTCTAATACTTCATGGCTAGATCCTGGGCTCTATCTGGATTGGATCACGTATTAATGTTGTACCACACTGAAACAGTCCATTAAACCTGGTTTCGATCAATATTTTTGAGGATAACACATGTTAGCTCTAGGTTAGGTCTGGGATTTGCTCTCATCAGGCTCATTCTTTCGCATATTTCTCATACTTGATGGCTAGATCCTGAGCTTTTTCTGGATTGGATCACATAGTAATGTAGAACCACACTGAAACAGTAAATTAACTCTGGTTTCAATCACTATTTTAGAGGATAACGCATGTTAGGTCTGGGATAGGTCTGGGATTTTCACTCATCAGACTCATATTTTCGCATTCATCTCATACTTGTTGAACGGCTCCTGTGTTCTTTGTGGTTTGGATCACGTAGTAATGTGGTACCACACTGAAACATTCAATTAAACCTGGTCTTGATAAATATTTTAGAGCATAACGCATGCTAGGTCTAGGTTAGGCCTGGGATTTGCCCTCATCAGACTCATACTTTCGCAGTTTTAACATACATGTTGACCTGATCGAGGGTTTTTTCTGCTTTGGATCACGTAGTAAAGTGGTACCACACTGAAACAGTCCATTAAACCTGGTTTCGATCAATATTTTAGAGGATAACGCAATTTCGGTCTGGGATAGGTCTGGGATTCGCCCTCATCAGGCTCATACTTTCGCGTTTTTCACATACTTCTTGAACAGATCCTGGGTTTTTTCTGGTTTGGAACACATAGTAATGTGGTACCACACTGAAACAGTCCATTAAACCTGGTTTCGATCAATATTTTAGAGGATAACGCATGTTAGGTCTGGGATAGGTCTAGAATTTGCCCTCATCAGGCTCATACTATCGCGTTTTTCACATACTTCTTGAACAGATCCTGGGTTTTTTCTGGTTTCGATCACGTAGTAATGTGGGACCACACTGAAACAATCAATAAAACCTGGTTTCCATCAATATTTTAGAGGACAACGCAAGTTAGGACTAGGTAAGGCCTGAGATTTTCACTGATCAGACTCATACTTTCGCACTCTTCACATACTTGATGAACGGATCCTGGGTTTTTTCTGGTTTGGAACACGTAGTAATGTGGTACCACAGTGAGACACTCAATTAAACCTGGTTTCTATCAATATTTTAGAGGATAACGCAAGTTATGTCTGGGATAGGTCTGGGGATTTGCCCTCATCAGGCTCATGCTGTCGCGTTTTTCACATTCGAGTTGAACAGATCCTGGGTTTTTTCTGGCTTGGATCACCTAGTAATGTGGTACCACACTGAGACAGTCCATTAAACCTGGTTTCGATCAATATTTTAGAGAATAATTCATGTTAGGTCTAGGTTAGTTCTGGGATTTGCTCTCATCAGGCTCATACTTTCGCATATTTCTCATACTTGATGGGCAGATTCTGGGCTTTTTCTGGTTTGGATGACGCAGTAATATGGTACCACACTGAAACAGTCCATTAAACCTGGTTTCGATCGATATTTTAGAAGATAACGCATGTTAGGTCTAGGTTAGGCCTGGGATTTGCCCTCATCAGACACATACTTTCGCATTCTTTACGTACTTGTTGAACAGCTCCTGGGTTTTTTTCTGGTTTGGATCACGTTGTAATGAGGTACCACACTGAAACAGTCCATTAAACCTGGTTTCGATCAATATTTTAGAGGATAACGCAATTTAGGTCTGGGATAGGTCTGGGATTCGCCCTCATCAGGCTCATACTTTCGCGTTTTTCACATACATCTTGAACAGATCCTGGGTTTTTTCTGGTTTGGAACACATAGTAATGTGGTACCACACTGAAACAGTCCATTAAACCTGGTTTCGATCAATATTTTAGAGGATAATGCAAATTAGGTCTAGGTTAGGCCTGGGATTTGCCCTCATCAGGGTCATACTTTCGCATATTTCTCATAATTCATGGCTAGATCCTGGGCTATTTCTGGATTGCATCACGCAGTAATGTAGTACCACACTGAAACAGTCAATTAAACCCGGTTTCCATCAATATTTTAGAGGACAACGCAAGTTAGGTCTGCGATAGGTCTGGGATTTTCACTCATCAGACTCATACTTTCGCATTTTTCACATACTTGCTGAGCAGATCCTGGGTTTTTTCTGGTTTGGATCACGCAGTAGTGTGGTACCACACTGAAACAGTCCACTCAACCTGGTTTCGATCAATATTTTAGAGGATAACGCATGTTATGTCTAGGTGAGACCTGGGATTAGCCCTCATCAGACTCATACTTCCGCATATTTCTCATACTTCATGGCTAGATCCTGGGCTATTTCTGGATTGCATCACGTAGTAATATAGTACCACACTGAAACAGTCAATTAAACCTGGTTTCCATCAATATTTTAGCAGATAACGCAAGTTATGTCTAGGATTGGTCTGGGATATGCCCTCATCAGGCTCATACTTTCGCGTTTTTCACATACTTGTTGAACAGATCCTGGGTTTTTTCTGATTCGGATCACGTAGTAATGTGGTACCACACTGAAACAGTCCATTGAACCTGGTTTCGATCAATATCTTTGAGGATAACGCATGTTAGGTCTGGGTTAGGTCTAGGATTTGCCCTCATCAGGCTCATACTTTCGCATATTTCTCATACTTCATGGCTAGATCCTGGGCTATTTCTGGATTGCATCACGTAGTAATGTAGTACCACACTGAAACAGTCAATTAAACCTGGTTTCCATCAATATTTTAGAGGATAACGCAAGTTAGGTCTGGGACAGGTCTGGGATTTGCCCTCATCAGACTCATACTTTCGCACACTTCACATACTCGTTGACAAGATCCTGGGGTTTTTTCTGGTTTGGATCACGTAGTAATGTGGTACCACACTGAAACAGCCCATTAAACCTGGTTTCGATGAATATTTTAGAGGATAACGCATGTTAGGTCTGGGATAGGTCTAGGATTTGCCCTCATCAGGCTCATACTTTCGCATATTTTTCATACTTCATGGCTAGATCCTGGGCTTTTTCTGGTTCGGATCACGTAGTAATGTGGTACCACACGGAAACAGTCCATTAAACCTGGTTTCGATGAATATTTTAGAGGATAACGCATGTTAGGTCTGGGATAGGTCTAGGATTTGCCCTCATCAGGCTCATACTTTCGCGTTTTTCACATACTTGTTGAACAGATCCTCGGTTTTTTTCTAGTTTGGATCACGTAGTAGTGTGGTACCGCACTGAAACAGTCAATTAAACCAGGTTTCGATCAATATTTTAGAGGATAACGCAAGTTAGGTCTGGGATAGGTCTGGGATTTGCCCTCATCAGGCTCATACTTTCGCGTTTTTCACAAACTTCTTGCACAGATCCTGGGTCTTTTCTGGTTTGGATCACGTAGTAATGTGGTACCACACTGAAACAGCCCATTAAACCTGGTTTCGATGAATATTTTAGAGGATAACGCATGTTATGTCTGGGATAGGTCTAGGATTTGCCCTCATCAGACACATACTTTCGCATTCTTTACGTACTTGTTGAACAGCTCCTGTGTTTTTTTCTGGTTTGGATCACGTAGTAATGTGGTACCACACTGAAACAGCCCACTAAACCTGGTTTCGATGAATATTTTAGAGGATAACGCATGTTATGTCTGGGATAGGTCTAGGATTTGCCCTCATCAGGCTCATACTTTCGCATATTTTTCATACTTCATGGCTAGATCCTGGGCTTTTTCTGGTTCGGATCACGTAGTAATGTGGTACCACACGGAAACAGTCCATTGAACCTGGTTTCGATCAATATCTTTGAGGATAACGCATGTTAGGTCTGGGTTAGGTCTAGGATTTGCCCTCATCAGGCTCATACTTTCGCATATTTCTCATACTTCATGGCTAGATCCTGGGCTATTTCTGGATTGTATCACGTAGTAATGTGGTACCACGCTGAAACAGTCAATTAAACCTGGTTTCGATCAATAGTTTAGAGGATAACGCAAGTTAGGTCTGAGATAGTTCTGGGATTCGCCCTTATCAGGCTCACACTGGTTTCGATCAATATTTTAGAGGACAACACAAGTTAGGTCTGGGATAGGTCTGGGATTTGCCCTCATCAGGGTCATACTTTCGCATATTGCTCATACTTGATGGCTAGATCCAGAAATACCTGGGCTATTTCTGGATTGTATCACGTAGTAATGTGGTACCACGCTGAGACAGTCAATTAAACCTGGTTTCGATCAATATTTTAGAGGATAACGCAAGTTAGGTCTGAGATAGGTCTAGGATTCGCCCTCACCAGGCTCATACTTTCGCGTTTTTCACATACTTGTTGAACTGATCCTGGGTTTTTTCTTGTTTGGATCACGTAGTAATGTGGTACCACACAGAAACAGTCCATTAAACCTGGTTTCGATCAATATTTTAGAGGACAACGCAAGTTAGGTCTGGGATAGGTCTGTGATTTGCCCTCATCAGGATCATACTTTCGCATTTTTCACATACTTGTTGAACTGATCCTGGGTTTTTTCTTGTTTGGATCACGTAGTAATGTGGTACCACACTGAAACAGTCGATTAAACCTGGTTTCGATCAATATTTTAGAGGACAACGCAAGTTAGGTCTGGGATAGGTCTGTGATTTGCCCTCATCAGGCTCATACTTTCGCACACTTCACATACTCGTTGAACAGATCCTGGATTTTTTTCTGGTTTGGATCACGTAGTATTGTGGTACCACACTGAAACTGTCGATTAAACCTGGTTTCGATCAATATTTTAGAGAATAATTCATGTTAGGTCTAGGTTAGGCCTGGGATTTTCACTGATCAGACTCATACTTTCGCATTCCTCACATACTTCTTGAACGGATCCTGGGGTGTTTCCGGTTTGGTTCGCGTAATAATGTGGTACCACACTGAAACATTCAATTAAACCTGGACTCGATCAATATTCTAGAGGATAACGCAAGTTAGGTCTGGGATAGGTCTGGAATTTGCCATAATCAGGGTCATACTTTCGCAGTTTTAACATACATGTTGACCTGATCGAGGATTTTTTCTACATTGGATCACGTAGTAGTGTGGTACCACACTGAAACAGTCAATTAAACCTGGTTTCGATCAATATTTTAGAGAATAATTCGTGTTAGGTCTAGGTTAGGCCTGAGATTTTCACTGATCAGACTCATAGCTTCGCATTCTTCACATACTTGTTGAACGGATCCTGGGTTTTTTCTGGTTCGGATCACGTAGTAGTGTGGTACCACACTGAAACAGTCCATTAAACCTGGTTTCGATCAATATGTTAGAGGACAACGCAAGTTAGGTCTGGGATAGGTCTGGGATTTGCCCTAATCAGGGTCATACTTTCGCAGTTTTAACATACATGTTGACCTGATCGAGGGTTTTTTCTACATTGGATCACGTAGTAGTGTGGTACCACACTGAAACAGTCCATTAAACCTGGTTTCGATCAATATTTTAGAGAATAATTCATGTTAGGTCTAGGTTAGGCCTGAGATTTTCACTGATCAGACTCATAGCTTCGCATTCTTCACATACTTGTTGAACGGATCCTCGGTTGTTTCTGGTTTGGTTCGCGTAGTAATGTGGTATCACACTGAAACATTCAATCAAACCTGGTCTTGATAAATATTTTAGAGGATAACGTATGTTAGGTCTGGGTTACGTCTAGGATTTGCCCTCATCAGGCTCATACTTTCGCATATTTCTCATACTTCATGGCTAGATCCTGGGCTATTTCTGGATTGTATCACGTGGTAATGTGGTACCACGCTGAAACAGTCAATTAAACCTGGTTTCGATCAATATTTTCGAGGATAACGCAAGTTAGGTCTGAGATAGGTCTGGGATTCGCCCTCATCAGGCTCATACTTTCGCGTTTTTCACATACTTGTTGAACTGATCCCAGGTTCTTTCTGGTTTGGATCACGTAGTAATGTGGTACCACACTGAAACAGTCGATTAAACCTGGTTTCGATCAATACTGTAGAGGATAACGCAAGTTATGTCTGGGATAGGACTGGGATTTGCCCTCATCAGACACATACTTTCGCACACTTCACATACTCGTTGAACAGATCCTGGGTTATTTTCTGGCTTGGAACACATATTAATGTGGTACCACACTGAAACAGTCCATTAAACCTGGTTTGGATCAATATTTTAGAGGATAACGCATGTTAGGTCTAGGTTAGGCCTGGGATTTTCACTGATCAGACTCATACTTTCGCATTCTCCACATACTTGTTGAACGGATCCTGGGTTTTTTCCGGTTTGGTTCACGTAGTAATGTGGTACCACACTGAAACATTCAATTAAACCTGGTTTCGATCAATATTTTAGAGGATAACGCAAGTTAGGTCTGAGATAGTTCTGGGATTCGCCCTTATCAGGCTCACACTGGTTTCGATCAATATTTTAGAGGACAACACAAGTTAGGTCTGGGATAGGTCTGGGATTTGCCCTCATCAGGGTCATACTTTCGCATATTGCTCATACTTGATGGCTAGATCCAGAAATACCTGGGCTATTTCTGGATTGTATCACGTAGTAATGTGGTACCACGCTGAGACAGTCAATTAAACCTGGTTTCGATCAATATTTTAGAGGATAACGCAAGTTAGGTCTGAGATAGGTCTAGGATTCGCCCTCACCAGGCTCATACTTTCGCGTTTTTCACATACTTGTTGAACTGATCCTGGGTTTTTTCTTGTTTGGATCACGTAGTAATGTGGTACCACACTGAAACAGTCCATTAAACCTGGTTTCGATCAATATTTTAGAGGACAACGCAAGTTAGGTCTGGGATAGGTCTGTGATTTGCCCTCATCAGGATCATACTTTCGCATTTTTCACATACTTGTTGAACAGATCCTGGGTTATTTCTGGTATGGATCACGTAGCAATGTGGTACCACACTGAAACATTCAATTAAACCTGGTCTTGATAAATATTTTTGAGGCTAACGCATGTTAGGTCTGGGTTAGGTCTAGGATTTGCCCTCATCAGGCTCATACTTTCGCATATTTCTCATACTTCATGGATAGATCGTGGGCTATTTCTGGATTGGATCACGTAGTAATGTGGTACCACACCGAAACAGTCAATTAAACCTGGTTTCAATCAATATTTTAGAGGATAACGCAAGTTATGTCTGGTATAGGTCTGGGATTTGCTCTCATCAGGCTCATTCTTTCGCATATTTCTCATACTTGATGGCTAGATCCAGGGCTTTTTCTGGATTGCATCACGTAGTAATGAAGTACGACACTGAAACAGTCAATTAAACCTGGTTTCCATCAATATTTTAGAGGACAACGCATGTTAGGTATAGGTTAGGCCTGAGATTTGCCCTCATCAGGGTCATACTTTCGCAGTTTTAACATACACGTTGACCTGATTGAGGGTTTTTTCTGCTTTGGATCACGTAGTAAAGTGGTACCACACTGAAACAGTCGATTAAACCTGGTTTCGATCAATATTCTAGAGGATAACGCAAGTTAGGTCTGGGATAGGTCTGGAATTTGCCCTCATCAGACTCATACTTTCGCACACTTCACATACTCGTTGAACAGATCCTGGATTTTTTTCTGGTTTGGATCACGTAGTATTGTGGTACCACACTGAAACTGTCGATTAAACCTGGTTTCGATCAATATTTTAGAGAATAATTCATGTTAGGTCTAGGTTAGGCCTGGGATTTTCACTGATCAGACTCATACTTTCGCATTCCTCACATACTTCTTGAACGGATCCTGGGGTTTTTCCGGTTTGGTTCGCGTAATAATGTGGTACCACACTGAAACATTCAATTAAACCTGGACTCGATCAATATTCTAGAGGATAACGCAAGTTAGGTCTGGGATAGGTCTGGAATCTGCCATAATCAGGGTCATACTTTCGCAGTTTTAACATACATGTTGACCTGATCGAGGGTTTTTTCTACATTGGATCACGTAGTAGTGTGGTACCACACTGAAACAGTCAATTAAACCTGGTTTCGATCAATATTTTAGAGAATAATTCATGTTAGGTCTAGGTTAGGCCTGGGATTTTCACTGATCAGACTCATACTTTCGCATTCCTCACATACTTCTTGAACGGATCCTGGGTTTTTTCTGGTTTGGTTCACGTAGTAATGTGGTACCACACTGAAACATTCAATTAAATCTGGTCTTGATAAATATTTTAGAGGATAACGTATGTTAGGTCTGGGTTACGTCTAGGATTTGCCCTCATCAGGCTCATACTTTCGCATATTTCTCATACTTCATGGCTAGATCCTGTGTTTTTTCTGGTTTGGATCACGAAGTAGTGTGGTACTACACTGAAACAGTCCATTAAACCTGGTTTCGCTCAATATTTTAGAAGATAACGCATGTTAGGTCTAGGTTAGGCCTGGGATTTGCCCTCATCAGGGTCATACTTTCGCAGTTTTAACATGCATGTTGACCTGATCGAGGGTTTTTTCTGCTTTGGATCACGTAGTAAAGTGGTACCACAAATGAAACAGTCAATTAAACCTGGTTTCTATCAATATTTTAGAGGATAACGCAAGTTAGGTCTGGGATAGGCCTGGGATTAGCCCTCATCAGACTCATACTTTCGCACACTTCACATACTCGTTGAACAGATCCTGGATTTTTTTCTGGTTTGGATCACGTAGTAATGTGGTACCACACTGAAACAGTCGACTAAACCTGGTTTCGATTAATATTTTAGAGGATAACGCATGTTAGGTCTAGGTTAGGCCTGGGATTTGCCCTCATCAGGGTCATACTTTCGCAGTTTTAACATGCATGGTGACCTGATCGAGGGTTTTTTCTGCTTTGGATCACGTAGTAAACTGGTACCACACTAAAACAGTCAATTAAACCTGGTTTCGATCAATATTTTAGAGGATAACGCAAGTTAGGTCCGGGATAGGTCAGAGATTTGCCCTCATCAGACTCATACTTTCGCACACTTCACATACTCGTTGAACGGATTCTGGATTTTTTTCTGGTTTGGATCACGTAGTATTGTGGTACCACACAGAAACTGTCGATTAAACCTGGTTTCGATCAATACTATTGAGGATAACGCATGTTAGGTCTAGGTTAGGCCTGGGATTTTCACTGATCAGACTCATACTTTCGCATTCCTCACATACTTCTTGAACGGATCCTGGGTTTTTTCCGGTTTGGTTCGCGTAATAATGTGGTACCACACTGAAACATTCAATTAAACCTGGACTCGATAAACATTTTAGAGGATAACGTATGTTAGGTCTGGTATAGGTCTGGGATTTGCTCTCATCAGGCTCATTCTTTCGCATATTTCTCATACTTGATAGCTAGATCCAGGGCTTTTTCTGGATTGCATCACGTAGTAATGAAGTACGACACTGAAACAGTCAATTAAACCTGGTTTCCATCAATATTTTAGAGGACAACGCATGTTAGGTATAGGTTAGGCCTGAGATTTGCCGTCATCAGGGTCATACTTTCGCAGTTTTAACATACATGTTGACCTGATCGAGGGTTTTTTTCTGCTTTGGATCACGTAGTACAGTGGTACCACACTGAAACAGTCGATTAAACCTGGTTTCGATCAATATTTTAGAGGATAACGCAAGTTAGGTCTGGGATAGGTCTGGGATTTGCCCTCATCAGACTCATACTTTCGCACACTTCACATACTCGTTGAACAGATCCTGGGTTATTTTCTGGTTTGTATCACATAGTAATGTGGTACCACACTGAAACAGTCGATTAAACCAGGTTTCGATCAATATTTTTGAGGATAACGCATGTTAGGTCTAGGTTAGGCCTGGGATTTTCACTCATCAGACTCATACTTTCGCATTCTCCACATACTTGTTGAACGGATCCTGGGTTTTTTCTGGTTCGGATCACGTAGTAGTGTGGTACCACACTGAAACAGTCCATTAAACCTGGTTTCGATCAATATGTTAGAGGACAACGCAAGTTAGGTCTGGGATAGGTCTGGGATTTGCCCTAATCAGGGTCATACTTTCGCAGTTTTAACATACATGTTGACCTGATCGAGGGTTTTTTCTACATTGGATCACGTAGTAGTGTGGTACCACACTGAAACAGTCCATTAAACCTGGTTTCGATCAATATTTTAGAGAATAATTCATGTTAGGTCTAGGTTAGGCCTGAGATTTTCACTGATCAGACTCATAGCTTCGCATTCTTCACATACTTGTTGAACGGATCCTCGGTTTTTTCTGGTTTGGTTCGCGTAGTAATGTGGTATCACACTGAAACATTCAATTAAACCTGGTCTTGATAAATATTTTAGAGGATAACGTATGTTAGGTCTGGGTTACGTCTAGGATTTGCCCTCATCAGGCTCATACTTTCGCATATTTCTCATACTTCATGGCTAGATCCTGGGCTATTTCTGGATTGTATCACGTGGTAATGTGGTACCACGCTGAAACAGTCAATTAAACCTGGTTTCGATCAATATTTTCGAGGATAACGCAAGTTAGGTCGGAGATAGGTCTGGGATTCGCCCTCATCAGGCTCATACTTTCGCGTTTTTCACATACTTGTTGAACTGATCCCAGGTTCTTTCTGGTTTGGATCACGTAGTAATGTGGTACCACACTGAAACAGTCGATTAAACCTGGTTTCGATCAATACTGTAGAGGATAACGCAAGTTATGTCTGGGATAGGACTGGGATTTGCCCTCATCAGACACATACTTTCGCACACTTCACATACTCGTTGAACAGATCCTGGGTTATTTTCTGGCTTGGATCACATATTAATGTGGTACCACACTGAAACAGTCCATTAAACCTGGTTTGGATCAATATTTTAGAGGATAACGCATGTTAGGTCTAGGTTAGGCCTGGGATTTTCACTGATCAGACTCATACTTTCGCATTCTTCACATACTTGTTGAACGGATCCTGGGTTTTTTCCGGTTTGGTTCACGTAGTAATGTGGTACCACACTGAAACATTCAATTAAACCTGGTCTTGATAAACATTTTAGAGGATAACGTATGTTAGGTCTGGGTTACGTCTAGGATTTGCCCTCATCAGGCTCATACTTTCGCATATTTCTCATACTTCATGGCTAGATCCTGGGCTATTTCTGTATTGTATCACGTAGTAATGTGGTACCACGCTGAAACAGTCAATTAAACCTGGTTGCGATCAATATTTTAGAGGATAACGCATGTTAGGTCTAGGTTAGGCCGGGGATTTTCACTCATCTGACTCATACTTTCGCATTCTTCACATACTTGCTGAACGGATCCTGGGTTTTTACTGGTTTGGATCACGTAGTAATGTGGTACAACACTGAAACATTCAATTAAACCTGGTTTCGATCAATATTTTTGGGGATACCGCATGTTAGGTCTAGGTTAGGACGTGGATTTTCACTCATCAGACTCATACTTTCGCATTCTTCACATACTTGTTGGACGGCTCCCGTGTTTTTTCTGGTTTGGTTCACGTAGTAATGTGGTACCACTCTGAAACATTCAATTAAACCTGGTCTTGATAAATATTTTAGAGGATAACGCATGTTAGGTTTGGGTTAGGTCTAGGATTTGCCCTCATCAGGCTCATACTTTCGCATATTTCTCACACTTCTTGGCAAGATCCTGGGCTTTTTCTGAATTGCATCACGTAGTAATGGAGTACAACACTGAAACAATCAATTTAACCTGGTTTCCATCAATATCTGAGAGGACAACGCAAGTTAGGTCTGGGATAGGTCTGGGATTTGCCCTCATCAGGCTCATACTTTCGCGTTTTTCACATACTTGTTGAACAGATCCTGGGTTTTTTCAGGTTTGGGTCACGTAGTAGTGTGGTACCACACTGAAACAGTCGATTAAACCTGGTTTCGATCAATATTGTTGAGGACAACGCATGTTAGGTCTAGGTTCGGCCTGGGATTTGCCCTCATCAGACTCATACTTTCGCGTTTTTCACATACTTGTTGAACAGATCCTGGGTTTTTTCTGGTTTGCGTCACGTAGTAATGTGGTACCACACTGAAACAGTCCATTAAACCTGGTTTGGATCAATACTTTAGAGGATAACGCATGTTAGGTTTGGGTTAGGTCTAGGATTTGCCCTCATCAGGCTCATACTTTCGCATATTTCTCATACTTCATGGCTAGATCCTGGGCTGTTTCTGGATTGTATCACGTAGTAATGTGGGACCACACTGAAACAATCAATTAAACCTGGTTTTGATCAATATTTGAGAGAATAATTCATGTTTGGTCTAGGTTAGGTCTGGGATTTGCTCTCATCAGGCTCATTCTTTCGCATATTTCTGATACTTGATGGCTAGATCCTGGGCTTTTTCTGGATTTCATCACGTAGTAATGAAGTACAACACTGAAACAGTCAATTAAACCTGGTTTCCATCAATATTTTAGAGGGCAACGCATGTTAGGTCTAGGTTAGGCCTGAGATTTGCCCTCATCAGGATCATACTTTCGCAGTTTTAACATACATGTTGACGTGATCGATGGTTTTTTCTGCTTTGGATCACGTAGTAACGTGGTACCACACTGAAACAGTCAATTAAACCTGGTTTCCATCAATATTTTAGAGGACAACGCATGTTAGGTCTAGGTTAGGCCGAGGATTTTCACTCATCAGACTCATACTTTCGCATTCTCCACATACTTGTTGAACGGATCCTGGGTTTTTACTGGTTTCGATCACGTAGTAATGTGGTACCACACTGAAAGAGTCGATTAAACCTGGTTTCGATCAATATTTTTGAGGATAACGCATGTTATGTCTAGGTTAGGCCGAGGATTTTCACTCATCAAACTCATACTTTCGCATTCTCCACATACTTGTTGAACGGATCCTGGTTTTTTACTGGTTTGGATCAAGTGGTAATGTGGTACCACACTGAAACATTCAATTAAACCTGGTCTTGATAAATATTTTAGAGGATAACTCATGTTAGGTTTGGGTTAGGTCTAGGATTTGCCCTCATCAGGCTCATACTTTCGCATATTTCTCATACTTCATGGCTAGATCCTGGGCTGTTTCTGGATTGTATCACGTACTAGTGTGGGACCACACTGAAACAATCAATTAAGCCTGGTCTTGATAAATATTTTAGAGGATAATGCATGTTAGGTCTGGGATAGGTCTGGGATTTGCCCTCATCAGACTCATACTTTCGCAAACTTCACATACTCGTTGAACAGATCCTGGGTTATTTTCTGGTTTGGATCACATAGTAATGTGGTACCACACTGAAACAGACGATTAAACCAGGTTTCCATCAATATTTTAAAGGACAACGCATGTTAGGTCTGGGATAGGACTGGGATTTGCCCTCATCAGGGTCATACATTCGCGTTTTTCACATACTTGTTGAACAGATCATGGGTTTTTTCCGGTTTGGGTCACGTAGTAGTGTGGTACCACACTGAAACAGTCGATTAAACCTGGTTTCGATCAATATTTTTGAGAACAACGCATGTTAGGTCTAGGTTAGGCCGGGGATTTTCACTCATCAGACTCATACTTTCGCATTCTTCACATACTTGTTGAACGGATCCTGGGTTTTTACTGGTTTGGATCGCGTAGTAATGTGGTACCACACTGAAACATTCAATTAAACCTGGTCTTGATAAATATTTTAGAGGATAACGCATGTTAGGTCTGGGTTAGGTCTAGGATTTGCCCCCATCAGGCTCATACTTTCGCATATTTCTCATACTTCATGGCTGGATCCTGGGCTATTTCTGGATTGGATCACGTAGAAATGTGGTACCACATTGAAACAGTCAACTAAACCTGGATTTGATCAATATTTTAGAGAATAATTCATGTTAGGTCTAGGTTAGGTCTGGGATTTGCTGTCATCTGGCTCATTCTTTCGCATATTTCTCATACTTGATGGCTAGATCCTGGGCTTCTTCTGGATTTCATCACGTAGTAATGAAGTACCACACTGAAACAGACGATTAAACCAGATTCGATCAATATTTTTCAGGATACCGCATGTTAGGTCTAGGTTAGGCCGGGGTTTTTCACTCATCACACTCATACTTTCGCATTCTCCACATACCTGTTGAACGGATCCTGGGTTTTTACTGGTTTGGATCACGTAGTAATGTGGTACCACACAGAAACAGTCGATTAAACCTGGTTTCGATCAATATTTTTGAGGATAACGCATGTTAGGTCTAGGTTAGGCCGAGGATTTTCACTCATCAAACTCATACTTTAGCATTCTCCACATACTTGTTGAACGGATCCTGGGTTTTTACTGGTTTGGATCACGTAGTAATGTGGTACCACACTGAAACATTCAATTAAACCTGGTCTTGGAAAATATTTTAGAGGATAACGCATGTTAGCTCTGGGTTAGGTCTAGGATTTGCCCCCATCAGGCTCATACTTTCGCATATTTCTCATACTTCATGGCTGGATCCTGGGCTATTTCTGGATTGGATCACGTAGAAATGTGGTACCACATTGAAACAGTCCATTAAACCTTGTTGGGTCAATATTTTAGAGGATAATGCATGTTAGGTCTAGGTTAGGCCGAGGATTTTCACTCATCAAACTCATACTTTCGCATTCTCCACATACCTGTTGAACGGATCCTGGGTTTTTACTGGTTTGGATCACGTAGTAATGTGGTACCACACAGAAACAGTCGATTAAACCTGGTTTCGATCAATATTTTTGAGGATAACGCATGTTAGGTCTAGGTTAGGCCGAGGATTTTCACTCATCAAACTCATACTTTAGCATTCTCCACATACTTGTTGAACGGATCCTGGGTTTTTACTGGTTTGGATCACGTAGTAATGTGGTACCACACTGAAACATTCAATTAAACCTGGTCTTGGAAAATATTTTAGAGGATAACGCATGTTAGCTCTGGGTTAGGTCTAGGATTTGCTCTCATCAGGCTCATTCTTTCGCATATTTCTCATACTTGATGGCTAGATCCTGGGCTTTTTCTGGATTTCATCACGTAGTAATGAAGTACAACACTGAATCAGTCAATTAAACCTGGTTTCCATCAATATTTTAGAGGACAACGCATGTTAGGTCTAGGTTAGGCCTGGGATTTACCCTCATCAGGGTCATACTTTCGCAGTTTTAACATACATGTTGACGTGATCGAGGGTTTTTTCTGCTTTGGATCACGTAGTAAAGTGGTACCACACTGAAACAGTCCATTAAACCTTGTTGGGTCAATATTTTAGAGGATAATGCATGTTAGGTCTAGGTTAGCCCTGGGATTTTCACTCATCAGACTCATACTTTCGCATTCTTCACATACTTGTTGAACAGATACGGGGTTTTTTCTGGTTTGGATCACATAGTAATGTGGTACCACACTGAAACAGACGATTAAACCAGGTCACGATCAATATTTTTGAGGATACCGCATGTTAGGTCTAGGTTAGGCCGGGGTTTTTCACTCATCACACCCATACTTTCGCATTCTTCACATACTTGTTGAACGGATCCTGCGTTTTTACTGGTTTGGATCACGTAGTAATGTGGTACCACACTGAAACATTCAATTAAACCTGGTCTTGAAAAATATTTTAGAGGATAACACATGTTAGGTTTGGGTTAGGTCTAGGATTTGCCCTCATCAGGCTCATACTTTCGCATATTTCTCATACTTCATGGCAAGATCCTGGGCTGTTTCTGGATTGTATCACGTAGTAATGTGGGACCACACTGAAACAATCAATTAAACCTGGTCTTGATAAATATTATAGAGGATAATGCATGTTAGGTCTGGGATAGGTCTGGGATTTGCCCTCATCAGACTCATACTTTCGCACACTTCACATACTCGTTGAACGGATCCTGGGTTATTTTCTGGTTTGGATCACATAGTAATGTGGTACCACACTGAAACAGACGATTAAACCAGGTTTCGATCAATATTTTCGAGGATAACGCATGTTAGGTCTAGGTTAGGCCGGGGATTTTCACTCATCACACTCATACTTTCACATTCTTCACATACTTGTTGAACGGATCCTGGGTTTTTACTGGTTTGGATCACGTAGTAATGAAGTGCAACACTGAAACAGTCAATTAAACCTGGTTTCCATCAATATTTTAGAGGACAACGCATGTTAGGTCTAGGTTAGGCCGAGGATTTTCACTCATCAGACTCATACTTTCGCATTCTCCACATACTTGTTGAACGGATCCTGGGTTTTTACTGGTTTGGATCACGTAGTAATGTGGTACCACACTGAAACAGTCGATTAAACCTGGTTTCGATCAATATTTCTGAGGATAACGCATGTTAGGACTAGGTTAGGCCGAGGATTTTCACTCATCAAACTCATACTTTCGCATTCTCCACATACTTGTTGAACGGATCCTGGGTTTTTACTGGTTTGGATCACGTAGTAATGTGGTACCACACTGAAACATTCAATTATACCTGGTCTTGAAAAATATTTTAGAGGATAACGCATGTTAGCTCTGGGTTAGGTCTAGGATTTGCCCCCATCAGGCTCATACTCTTGCATATTTCTCATACTTCATGGCTGGATCCTGGGCTATTTCTGGATTGGATCACGTAGAAATGTGGTAACACATTGAAACAGTCAATTAAACCTGGATTTGATCAATATTTTAGAGAATAATACATGTTAGGTCTAGGTTAGGTCTGGGATTTACTCTCATCAGGCTCATTCTTTCGCATATTTCTCATACTTGATGGCTAGATCCTGGGCTTTTTCTGGATTTCATCACGTAGTAATGAAGTACAACACTGAAACAGTCAATTAAACCTGGTTTCCATCAATATTTTAGAGGACAACGCATGTTAGGTCTAGGTTAGGCCGAGGATTTTCACTCATCAGACTCATACTTTCGCATTCTTAACATACTTGTTGAACGGGTCCTGGGTTTTTACTGGTTTGGATCACGTAGTAATGAAGTGCAACTCTGAAACAGTCAATTAAACCTGGTTTCCATCAATATTTTAGAGGACAACGCATGTTAGGTCTAGGTTAGGCCGAGGATTTTCACTCATCAGACTCATACTTTCGCATTCTTAACATACTTGTTGAACGGGTCCTGGGTTTTTACTGGTTTGGATCACGTAGTAATGAAGTGCAACTCTGAAACAGTCAATTAAACCTGGTTTCCATCAATATTTTAGAGGACAACGCATGTTAGGTCTAGGTTAGGCCGAGGATTTTCACTCATCAGACTCATACTTTCGCATTCTCCACATACTTGTTGAACGGATCCTGGGTTTTTACTGGTTTGGATCACGTAGTAATGTGGTACCACACTGAAACAGTCGATTAAACCTGGTTTCGATCAATATTTTTGAGGATAACGCATGTTAGGTCTAGGTTAGGCCGAGGATTTTCACTCATCAGGCTCATACTTTCGCACACTTCACATACTCGTTGAACAGATCCTGGGTTATTTTCTTGTTTGGATCACATAGTAATGTGGCACCACACTGAAACAGTCAATTAAACCTGGTTTCGATCAATATTTTAGAGGATAACGCAAGTTATGTCTGGGTTAGGTCTAGGATTTGCCCTCATCAGGCTAATACTTCCGCATATTTCTCATACTTCATGGCTGGATCCTGGGCTATTTCTGAATTGCATCACGTACTAATGTAGTACAACACTGAAACAGTCAATTAAACCTGGTTTCCAACAATATTTTAGAGGACAACGCAAGTTAGGTCTGGGTTAGGCCTGGGATTTGCCCTCATCAGACTCATACTTTCGCATACCTCACATACTTGTTGAACAGATCCTGGGTTTTGTTCCGGTTTGGATCACGAAGTAATGTGGTACCACACTGAAACAGTCGATTAAACCTGGTTTCGATCAACATTTTTGAGCATAACGCATGTTAGGTCTAGGTTAGGTCTGGGATTTGCTCTCATCAGGCTCGTACTTTCGCATATTTGTCATACTTGATGGGCAGATTCTGGGCTTTTTGTGGATTGGATCACGTAGTAATGTAGTAGCACACTGAAACAGTCGATTAAACCTGGCTTCGATCAGTGTTTATGAGCATAACGCATGTTAGGTCTAGGTTCGGCCTGGGATTTGCCCTCATCAGACTCATACTTTCGCATTCTTCATATACTCGTTGAACGGATCCTGTGTTTTTACTGGTTTGGATCACGTAGTAATGTGGTACCACACTGAAACTGTCGATTAAACCTGGTTTCGATAAATATTTTAGAGGATAACGCATGTTAGGTCTAGGTTAGTCCTGGGATTTTCACTGATCAGACTCATACTTTCGCATTCTTCACATACTTGTTGAACGGATCCTGGGTTTTTTCCGGTTTGGTTCACATAGTAATGTGGTACCACACTGAAACATTCAATTAAACCTGGTCTTGATAAATATTTTAGAGGATAACGTATGTTAGGTCCGAGATAGGTCAGAGATTTGCCCTCATCAGACTCATACTTTCGCACACTTCACATACTCGTTGAACAGATCCTGGATTTTTTTCTGGTTTGGATCACGTAGTATTGTGGTACCACACTGAAACTGTCGACTAAACCTGGTTTCGATTAATATTTTTGAGGATAACGCATGTTAGGTCTGGGATAGGTCTGGGATTTGCCCTCATCAGGCTCATGCTTTCGCAGTTTTAACATGCATGTTGACCTGATCGAGGGTTTTTTCTGCTTTGGATCACGTAGTAAACTGGTACCACACTAAAACAGTCAATTAAACCTGGTTTCGATCAATATTTTAGAGGATAACGCAAGTTAAGTCCGAGATAGGTCAGAGATTTGCCCTCATCAGACCCAAACTTTCGCACACTTCACATACTCGTTGAACAGATCCTGGATTTTTTTCTGGTTTGGATCACGTAGTATTGTGGTACCACACTGAAACTGTCGATTAAATCTGGTTTCGATCAATATTTTTGAGGATAACGCACGTTAGGTCTGGGATAGGCCTGAGATTTGCCCTCATCAGGCTCATACTTTCGCAGTTTTAACATACATGTTGACCTGATCGAGGGTTTTTTCTGCTTTGGATCACGTAGTAAAGTGGTACCACACTGAAACAGTCGATTAAACCTGGTTTCGATCAATATTTTAGAGGATAACGCAAGTTAGGTCTGGGATAGGTCTGGGATTAGCCCTCATCAGACTCATACTTTCGCACACTTCACATACTCGTTGAACAGATCCTGGATTTTTTTCTGGTTTGGATCACGTAGTAATGTGGTACCACACTGAAACAGTCGACTAAACCTGGTTTCGATTAATATTTTAGAGGATAACGCATGTTAGGTCTAGGTTAGGCCTGGGATTTGCCCTCATCAGGGTCATACTTTCGCAGACTTAACATGCATGTTGACCTGATCGAGGGTTTTTTCTGCTTTGGATCACGTAGTAAACTGGTACCACACTAAAACAGTCAATTAAACCTGGTTTCGATCAATACTTTAGAGGATAACGCAAGTTAGGTCCGGGATAGGTCAGAGATTTGCCCTCATCAGACTCATACTTTCGCACACTTCACATACTCGTTGAACAGATCCTGGATTTTTTTCTGGTTTGGATCACGTAGTATTGTGGTACCACACTGAAACTGTCGATTAAATCTGGTTTCGATCAATATTTTTGAGGATAACGCATGTTAGGTCTAGGTTAGGCCTGGGATTTTCACTCACCAGACTCATACTTTCGCATTCTCCACATTCTTGTTGAACGGATCCTGGGTTTTTTCTGGTTCGGATCACGTAGTAGTGTGGTACCACACTGAAACAGTCCATTAAACCTGGTTTCGATCAATATTTTTGAGGATAACGCATGTTAGGTCTAGGTTAGGCCTGAGATTTTCACTGATCAGACTCATATCTTCGCATTCTTCACATACTTGTTGAACTGATCCCAGGTTCTTTCTGGTTTGGATCACGTAGTAATGTGGTACCACACTGAAACAGTCGATTAAACCTGGTTTCGATCAATACTTTAGAGGATAACGCAAGTTATGTCTGGGATAGGACTGGGATTTGCCCTCATCAGACACATACTTTCGCACACTTCACATACTCGTTGAACAGATCCTGGGCTATTTTCTGGCTTGGATCACATATTAATGTGGTACCACACTGAAACAGTCCATTAAACCTGGTTTGGATCAATATTTTAGAGGATACCGCATGTTAGGTCTAGGTTTGGCCTGGGATTTTCACTGATCAGACTCATACTTTCGCATTCTTCACATACTTGTTGAACGGATCCTGGGTTTTTTCCGGTTTGGTTCACGTAGTAATGTGGTACCACACTGAAACATTCAATTAAACCTGGTCTTGATAAACATTTTAGAGGATAACGTATGTTAGGTCTGGGTTACGTCTAGGATTTGCCCTCATCAGGCTCATACTTTCGCGTTTTTCACATACTTGTTGAACTGATCCCAGGTTCTTTCTGGTTTGGATCACGTAGTAATGTGGTACCACACTGAAACAGTCCATTAAACCTGGTTTCGATCAATATTTTAGAGAATAATTCATGTTAGGTCTAGGTTAGGTCTGGGATTTGCCCTCATCAGGCTCATACTTTCGCGTTTTCACATACTTGTTGAACAGATCCTGGGTTTTTTCTGGTTTGGATCACGTAGTAATGTGGTACCACACTGAAACAGCCCATTAAAGCTGGTTTCGATCAATATTTTAGAGGACAACCCAGGTTAGGTCTGGGATAGGTCTCGGATTTGCCCTCATCAGGATCATACTTTCGCATTTTTCACATACTTGTTGAACAGATCCTGCCCCTTTTCTGGATTGGATCATGTAGTAACATGGTACCACACCGAAACAGTCAATTAAACCTGGTTTCGATCAATATTTTAGAGGATAACGCAACTTATGTCTGGTATAGGTCTGGGATTTGCTCTCATCAGGCTCATTCTTTCGCATATTTCTCATACTTCGTGGCTAGATCCTGGGCTATTTCTGGATTGTATCACGTAGTAATGTAGTACCACGCTGAAACAGTCAATTAAACCTGGTTTCGATCAATATTTTAGAGCATAACGCAAGTTAGGTCTGAGATAGGTCTGGGATTCGCCCTTATCAGGCTCATACTGGTTTCGATCAATATTTTAGAGGACAACACAAGTTAGGTCTGGGATAGGTCTGGGATTTGCCCTCATCAGGGTCATACTTTCGCATATTTCTCATACTTGATGGCAAGATCCTGGTCTATTTCTGGATTGTATCACGTAGTAATGTGGTACCACGCTGAAACAGTCAATTAAACCTGGTTTCAATCAATATTTTAGAGGATAACGCAAGTTAGGTCTGAGATAGGTCTGGGATTCGCCCTCATCAGGCTCATACTTTCGCGTTTCTCACATACTTGTTGAACTGATCCTGGGTTTTTTCTTGTTTGGATCACGTAGTAATGTGGTACCACACTGAAACAGTCCATTAAACCAGGTTTCGACCAATATTTTAGAGGACAACGCAAGTTAGGTCTGGGATAGGTCTGTGATTTGCCCTCATCAGACTCATACTCTCGCACACTTCACATACTCGTTGAACAGATCCTGGGTTATTTTCTGGTTTGTATCACATAGTAATGTGGTACCACACTGAAACTGTCGATTAAACCAGATTTCGATCAATATTTTAGAGGACAACGCAAGTTATGTCTGGTATAGGTCTGGGATTTGCTCTCATCGGGCTCATTCTTTCGCATATTTCTCATACTTGATAGCTAGATCCAGGGCTTTTTCTGGATTGCATCACGTAGTAATGAAGTACGACACTGAAACAGTCAATTTAACCTGGTTTCCATCAATATTTTAGAGGACAACGCATGTTAGGTATAGGTTAGGCCTGAGATTTGCCCTCATCAGGCTCATACTTTCGCAGTTTTAACATACATGTTGACCTGATCGAGGGTTTTTTCTGCTTTGGATCACGTAGTAAAGTGGTACCACACTGAAACAGTCGATTAAACCTGGTTTCGATCAATATTTTAGAGGATAACGCAAGTTAGGTCTGGGATAGGTCTGGGATTTGCCCTCATCAGACTCATACTCTCGCACACTTCACATACTCGTTGAACAGATCCTGGGTTATTTTCTGGTTTGTATCACATAGTAATGTGGTACCACACTGAAACAGTCGATTAAACCAGGTTTCGATCAATATTTTTGAGGATAACGCATGTTAGGTCTAGGTTAGGCCTGGGATTTTCACTCATCAGACTCATACTTTCGCATTCTCCACATACTTGTTGAACGGATCCTGGGTTTTTTCTGGTTCGGATCACGTAGTAGTGTGGTACCACACTGAAACAGTCCATTAAACCTGGTTTCGATCAATATGTTAGAGGACAACGCAAGTTAGGTCTGGGATAGGTCTGGGATTTGCCCTAATCTGGTTCATACTTTCGCAGTTTTAACATACATGTTGACCTGATCGAGGGTTTTTTCTACATTGGACCACGTAGTAGTGTGGTACCACACTGAAACAGTCCATTAAACCTGGTTTGAATCAATATTTTAGAGAATAATTCATGTTAGGTCTAGGTTAGGCCTGAGATTTTCACTGATCAGACTCATAGCTTCGCATTCTTCACATACTTGTTGAACGGATCCTGGGTTTTTTCTGGTTTGGTTCGCGTAGTAATGTGGTACCACACTGATACATTCAATTAAACCTGGTCTTGATAAATATTTTAGAGGATAACGTATGTTAGGTCTGGGTTACGTCTAGGATTTGCCCTCATCACGCTCATACTTTCGCATATTTCTCATACTTCATGGCTAGATCCTGGGCTATTTCTGGATTGTATCACGTAGTAATGTGGTACCACGCTGAACCAGTCAATTAAACCTGGTTTCGATCAATATTTTCGAGGACAACGCAAGTTAGGTCTGAGATAGGTCTGGGATTCGCCCTCATCAGGCTCATACTTTCGCGTTTTTCACATACTTGTTGAACTGATCCCAGGTTCTTTCTGGTTTGGATCACGTAGTAATGTGGTACCACACTGATACAGTCCATTAAACCAGGTTTCGATCAATATTTTAGAGGACAACGCAAGTTAGGTCTGGGATAGGTCTGGGATTTGCCCTCATCAGGATCATCCTTTCGCATTTTTCACATACTTGTTGAACAGATCCTGGGCTTTTTCTGGATTGGATCACGTAGTAATGAAGTACGACACTGAAACAGTCAATTAAACCTGGTTTCCATCAATATTTTAGAGGACAACGCATGTTAGGTATAGGTTAGGCCTGGGATTTGCCCTCATCAGGGTCATACTTTCGCAGTTTTAACATACATGTTGACCTGATCGAGGGTTTTTTCTGCTTTGGACCACGTAGTAAAGTGGTACCACACTGAAACAGTCCATTAAACCTGGTTTCGATCAATGTTTTAGAGGATAACGCATGTTAGGTCTGGGTTAGGCCAGGGATGTTCACTCATCAGACTCATACTTTCGCATACTTCACATACTTGTTGAACGGATCCTGGGTTTTTTCCGGTTTGGTTCACGTAGTAATGTGGTACCACACTGAAACAGTCCATGAAACCTAGTCTCGGTCAAAATTTTAAAGGATATCGCATGTTAGGTCTGGGTTGGGTCTGGGATTTACCCTCACGAGGCTCATAGTTTCGCATATTTCTCATACATGTTGGCCTGATCCTGGGCTTTTTCTGTTTTTGATCACGTGGTAATGTGGTACCACATTGAAACAGTCCATGAAACCTGGTTTCGATCAATATTTTAGAGGATAACGCATGTTAGGTCTAGGTTAGGTCTAGGATTTGCCCTCATCTGGCTCATACTTTCGCATATTTCTCATACTTGTTGGCCTGATCCTTGCCCTTTTCTGGTTTGGATCACGTAGTAATGTGGTACCACACTGAAGCAGTCGACTAAACCTGGTCTCGATCAATATTTTAGAGGATAACTCATGCTAGGTCTAGGTTAGGTCTGGAATTTGCTCTCATCAGTCTCATACCTTCGCATTCTTCACATACTTGTTGAACAGGCCCTGCGTTTTTTCTGGTTTGAATCACGTAGTAATGTGGTATCACACTGAAACAGTCCATGAAACCTGGTTTCGATCAATATTTTAGAGGATAACGCATGTTAGGTCTAGGTTAGGCCTGGGATTAGCCGTCATCAGACTCATACTTTCGCATTTTTCGCATACTTGTTGAACAGATCCTGGGTTATTTCTGGTTTGGATCACCTGGTAATGTGGCACCACACTGAAGCAGTCAAATAAACCTAGTCTCGGTCAATATTTTATAGGATATCGCATGTTAGGTCTTGGTTAGGCCTGGGATTTGCCCTCATCAGGCTCATACTTTCGCATTCTTCACATACTTGTTGAACAGATCCTGGGTTATTTCTGGTTTGAATCAGGTAGTAATGTCGTACTGTCATGCCGTAGGCCCCCATAGAAGATAAGTATTACTCATAGCGATAAGGTTAGTCATAAGCGATACACCAAGAAGATGACGAACTTGTTGACTCCTTTAAGGGTAAAAACAAATGCGTCATACGCCCAGATCTAACCCGGCTGTACTCAAACCAAAGATTATAAAAGCGTACCGCTCCTGGCCCTCGGGGCTCATTTTGACGTTTGATTTTGTAAGAAGTGCATCAATGTTCAGTCTCCGAATAAACCTTAGAGTATATCCTGATATCTTTGTCCGAGTGCTTGAACCTTTCCCAAACAAAATCAACCTAATATTGTGACGCCGCAACTATTTGGACGAGTCTGCAGCTTACGGCATAACAATAAGGACAATTTTATGGTGGCAGCGGTGGGATAAGCCAGCAGAAGACGACAAAGGGACGAGCTCCACTCTAAGCTTTCGAGACTATGAAGATAATTCTTGGGTAAGTTGATCAATTTATGCTATTTTCGACTTACCGTGAGCCCAAGAACGTAATTGAAACCGATTCATCAAGCGAAAACAGTATCATGAATACTAACGCGAGTTTTAATATAAACCCGGAAGACCTCGCCGCGGCTGGTTCTTCGAGGGAACTATTAGATTCAAATTCTATTCAGCAACAGATAGATATGCTAACGAAGAACTGTAACGCAATGATGGAACAAATCAGAGCACTCAAACTACAGAAAGACGGTATAATTCGTAAAATCACCGACGATGATTCTTCCGGTAATCAACGAAGCGGTAGCGAAATAAACACGCCACTTCGAACGCGAACATTAGTCCAGTATTCTAAGGACACAAAGGTAGCTTTGGAAATGATTGGAGAATTCGACGGATTTAATAGACCGGTTGAAAAATTCATATTAGAAGTCAGGGAAATGAAACAAATGGTACCGGATCAAGTCATTTATCTTAACATGCTACGCGCGCAGAAACTCAAAGGAGACGCTAAACAACTAATAGATCAGCAAGACATCAGTGATATTGACGACTTAATAGACGTGTTGAAAACAGAATACGGACTGTCGAAATCGTATCACCTACTACAACAGGAACGCACAGTTTTAACACAAGGAAGACGCGACGTTAGAGAATTTACACGTCGTTTCAATCTGCTAAACCGCGACATACAACGAGCTATTAATCAAATGCCAGATCTCTCGCCTCGAGAAAAACGCGCAGCACTAGTGGTAAAAGAAAAGAATGCGATAGATCTTTACATACAAAACCTAAACGACACTTTAACGAAAGACGTACAGTATATGCGTCCAATGACACTGCGAGAAGCACAGCAAATTGCTTACGAAGCTCAAAGACGAAACGAATTACGCGAAAGAGCTAGAAGTGCCGTCCAACGCGCGCAATACCCGTCGCGATCAAATAGGAGCTACCGGCTGGACGATATACCACCTCGTGTCGAAAAGCAACCCTCTCGCGAGACTCGCCGGTATCGAGAACAACCAAGATTCGCGCCGAGGCCAGACAGGGACAGAAATTTCCAACCAACGTGCTTTAAGTGTCAGAAAGTAGGTCATTATTCACGCGATTGCCCTAAGAACCAAAATTTTTGCGAAGTGAACAAATCCGACCGACCACCGGGAATAAAGTACTTACAATCGGACGAGACAGGAGTAATGGAAGAGGAGAGCGACCGCGAGTTAGCTGCAAGAATAAAATATCCATCGGAGTCAGATTGGGAGGAAGCCGAGGCACCTTCCTTATCGATACCGGAGCAGGAATAAATTTAATTAAGCGTACCCCAGCTAGAAATTTATCAACGCGACCTGGTATTAATACATTTTACGGAATAGATAATATGGAAACCCAGACTACGCGAGAAGCCAAATTAACTATTGGCGAAAAATCACATGTGTTAGCTATCGTAGATGATTCATTTCCTATAGAAGAAGATGGGCTCTTAGGAATGCCCTTCCTGTCTTCCGAGGAAGCAGGGATCGACATCAAAAATAAAACAATAAAGTTAACCAATACATTGAAGCGCGTTTTGCACTTACAAAGTATCAAACGGCCCGGACGAATCGAGCTGTTAGATAGTCAGACGCGACTAGATCATATAATGGATCCAAAGGTTCGTCAGCGAATAAGAAAAATTGTATTGGATCATGCAGAAATATTTTGTTTACCCGACGATCCTCTACCTAAAACGAGTTTAGTAGAGCACGCGATACCCACGACGGACGATATACCAGTCCACACGAAGCAGTTCAGGTATCCTCCAGGACACTTAGATGTTATTAAAGAACAAGTAAAAGATATGAAAGAAAAAGGGATTATCGTAGATTCCGACTCTCCGTATAATTCCCCTCTTTGGGTGGTTCCAAAGAAAGTGGACGCCAGTGGAAAGAAGAAGTGGAGAGTCGTGATAGACTTTCGGCAATTGAACGAGAAGACGCCTCAGGATGCCTATCCGTTGCCGAACATCGAAGAAGTCCTAGACCAGTTAGGAAGAGCGCGATGGTTCTGTGCTTTCGACCTGGCTAGCGGTTTTCACCAGATAGGAATGAAGACCAAGGATCAGAAGAAAACTGCATTCAGCACTCCGGCAGGGCACTACGAGTATACCCGCATGCCATTTGGGCTCAAGAATGCACCAGCGACGTTTCAACGGATGATGGATCAAGCCTTGAGGGGACTGACTGGCAACATCTGTTTCGTCTACCTAGATGACGTGATCGTGTTCGCGGCGGAACTCGAAGAATTATATAAACGTCTAAATACTCTTTTCGATCGATTTCGCGAAGTAGGGTTGAAACTTCAACCAGATAAATGCGAATACCTTAAACCCGAATTACAGTATTTGGGACATCTCATAACTGAGGAAGGAGTAAAGCCTAATCCCGAAAAGATTAGGGCAGTAAAAGAATTTCCAAGACCAAAAGACCGTAAGAATATCAAACAATTTTTAGGATTAGCGGGTTATTATCGACGCTTCATACCAGGATTTTCAAAGATCGCAAAACCATTAAACACACTTCTGAGGAAGGACGCAAAGTTTGAATGGGGCACGCGACAACAAGAGGCGTTTGATATTCTCAAGAAGGAACTCTGCGGAGATCGTGTTTTAGCGTACCCGGATTTCACCAAGGAATTTATTTTAGCCACCGACGCTTCGGGAGAAGCTATTGGAGGAATACTGGCTCAGAAGGGCTCCGACGGAAAGGAAAGACCTGTTAGCTTTGCCAGCAGGACACTTAACAAAGGAGAAATCAATTATTCAACAACCGACAAAGAATCATTAGCAGTTGTTTGGGCTGTAAAGCATTTCCGACCCTATCTGTATGGTCGAAATTTCAAAATTATTACTGATCATCAACCATTGAGGTGGCTGCCAACGCTAAAGAATCCAACGGGAATCAAGGCGCGATGGAAGATCACGCTAGAAGAGTACAATTACGAAATTATTTATAAAAAGGGATGTTTAAATACAAATGCAGATGCTTTATCGCGCAATCCAGTTTTATATTCCGATCACTATAAATCGCGTTGGATAAAAAGTATAAGAATTTGTGAAATCGCACCTCAGGATGCGACAATTGTTCGCTTTGAAGACGGGGAAGCTAGACTAGACTTAACCGATACTGAAATTGTAATTTACCGGAAGGATTTTGATTTATCTGAAATTTGCGAAGAACTTCTAACATTACTAATCTCGGAGCCGATCGCTTCTATAGCTATTAATATGTACGACTTGATAGGATATTGCAATTGCACGGAACAGGATATTAAAAAGATATTTTTGCGTGTATTTCAAGAAATTCGACGAAATAACGTCGTTAATTTAATACAAAATGCCTTAAACGAACCTGAGAATGACGAAGAGAAACAACGCATACTGAGTAATTCACACGGTAATATTCTGACGGGTCATTTAGGTATTAAGAATACAATTACAAAAATCTTGAAGAATTATGCATGGAAAGGACTCTATAAAGACGTGGCAAATTTTATTAAACAATGCCCAAATTGTCAACAGGGCAAAATAGAGAGAAGACCGACAAAAATGCCGCTGTGTATAACAGACACGCCGCGACGTTTTAATAATAAAATCGCGATAGATATAGTAGGGCCTTTTAATGAAAGTTCGATGGGTCAAAGATATGTGTTAACTATCCAAGACCAATTAAGTAAATTCATAGAAGCTGTAGCCTTAACAAATCAACGGAGCGAAACAATCGCTACAGCACTCATGAACACCTGGTTCTTACGTTACGGCGTACCAAAGACAATTTTGACAGACCTAGGACAGAACTTTACCAGTAATTTAATGCAGGACTTTGCAAAATTATTTAATATAAATTTACAACACACAACCGCTTTTCAGCCAGAGTCTAATGGATCATTAGAGAGAGCGCATGCCACACTTAAGGAATTTATTCGAACACAATTGATAATGGACGATAACAACGAAGACTGGCACAATTATTTACAAGGAGCTGTATTCGCATGGAATACTGCACCACATCAAAATAAACTCGTACCGTATGAACTAGTTTTTGGACGAGACGCACCAATAGTCGATCAACTTTTAAACAATTCCACAGACGTAGACTATTCTGACTTATTGACTGCACACAAGACACACATACGTAAACTGACGTTACATGCCGAAGACGTACTATAGGATATTAAAGCTAGAGTTAAGAAAGAATATGATAAGCATATTAAACCATTATCATTAGAAATAGGTGACTATGTATGGGTTAAAAATCAGGGTAGGGACAGGCTACAAGGACTAACAAATCCTTGGGTAGGCCCATATAGAGTTATAGACATCAAAAATGTAAACGCACTAGTAGATGTTAAAGGAAAAATACAGAATATTCATCTCAATAGATTAAAATACGCTAATATGAACTCTGTTACAGATTAACGCTAGCAGTAATATGCTATGCAACATCATGGAAAATAACGCCAATAACCAATGTACCAAATATTGAGTTCGACCATTTAGGCACTGCTAGGTTATATCATAAAACTTGGATAACCGTTTTTACCATTGACCAAGAAGAAATCATCCTACACGAGGAACTCATCCTTGATAGCCTACATCTAGTAACACAGAACACCGGAGGATCCTACCAGGATCTCTTGCAGCATATTAAAGATAAGTTAATTAGGTTGAAACAAGAACGATTAAATCTATTAGCTATGGTAGGATATAGAGAAACGGATACAGTAAGTAACCGCGTTAAGAGAGGATGGTTAAACCCCATAGGAGATTTGGCAAATGTACTTTTTGGAACATCGTCTCAGAAAGACGCCGAATATTACAATCAAGAAATCGATAAATTATATAGTGACAATAAACGCGTAAATGTTCTAATAAGAAACGAAACTCTAATTGTCAAAGGGATTTTAAAAGACTTTAGTAAATATCAAGAGAAAGTAACAAAAGTCAATGCGTTAATGAATAGAAACGTCCGAACCGTTCATCAAGAACTTAATATGCTGTATACCACGTTACTAGTTAATGAAATTGCAGACGAATATTCGAATTTAATAACTAAGTTACGAAACATCGTAAATTCTGGACTTCAAGGAAAATTCAACATTGCCGCGGTACAAATGAGTAGTTTCTTAGAAACCTTGAAATATATGCAGAACCGTTTCGGTCAACATCAATTACTTTTTCCTATAGATCCACAAAATTTACATAAATATATAAAGATCTCCGATGTATCCATTTTTATTATGAATCGAGACAAGCTTTGCTTTGAAATTAAACTCCCCGTAACCGAAGAAGAAATGTATAATTTGTACCAAATAATACCGATTCCGAAATTAGTAGAGGCCATCATGTATTTGCCTACCATACCGAAAAATACTTACTCATTGATTCCACTACGAAGCGTTATAATCCAATAAATATAAATGAAATAGCTGATTGCAAGAAAATAGAGAAACTTTACATTTGTGAACGCCACACACCTGCATATGCGACTGCTTTACAAGACCCCTACCTTGTTCAAGCAATCCGTATTTTGCCAGAACAAGCCAAGTGCAAAACTGCAATGTTGAAATTGATAAATCCTATATGGATACAGCTCTCTTCTCAACAAGATTGGATATCAATTTCCCGCGAAGTCGAAAGCATACATATCTCCTGTAAAGGGCTTCCTCAAGAAACTAGGCTTTTGCAAGGTTAACATCGTATATATTTAGATAAGGAATGTATAGGCTCCGCGTTAACAGCCACTCTTATACCTCGAACTACAGATATTGATGTCAAAACATACCAACTACAATTAGGCTTAGCTTCATTCAATGTCACTGAACTGAATAATACAATAATAGATTTTGCAAAAATACCTAGCTTACCGACGAATGTTATCGAGCCAGAACATTTGTTACAATATGCTAGATCTTTTATGGATATTTCACAAGAAGCCGAGTGACTATCAACACATGTTAGGTCGACAACTAGGTACGAATAATTTTTGAGTAGTTTACAAATAATTGGAGCATCAGTAGCGACCATACTCGTCTTGTACGTATTATATAAATTAAAAGCTTTCCGTTTGCTTAAATACTTATTTACTAGACCTTGTTATTATATTAATTGTTTCAATGTCGGAGGACGACAGCAAGCTTTTAATACCATAAATCCACATGTGACGCCTGACGTCGAATACTCTCCAGACCCGACGGCTCCCTTAACTCCGACTACAATCATAGAATCCCCGCTTGATATACCTAAAACTCTGCGTTTTGATACAGGATCGCCAACACCCGCAATCAAAACTATTAGATTTAAGCCATTAAAATTTTGAATATTGTAATCAAAATTTTAAAAATAAGGAAAGGGGTGTCATGCCGTAGGCCCCCATAGAAAATAAGTATTACTCATAGCGATAAGGTTAGTCATAAGCGATACACCAAGAAGATGACGAACTTGTTGACTCCTTTAAGGGTAAAAACAAATGCGTCATACGCCCAGATCTAACCCGGCTGTACTCAAACCAAAGATTATAAAAGCATACCGCTCCTGGCCCTCGAGGCTCATTCTCACGTTTGATTTTGTAAGAAGTGCATCAGTGTTCAGTCTCCGAATAAACCTTAGAGTATATCCTGATATCTTTGTCCGAGTGCTTGAACCTTTCCCAATCAAAATCAACCTAATATTGTGACGCCGCAACTATTTGGACGAGTCTGCAGCTTACGGCATAACAGTACCACACTGAAACAGTCGATTAAACCTGGTTTCGATCAATATTTTAGATGATAACGCATATTAGGTCTGGATTAGTTCTTGGATTTGCCCGCATCTGGCTCATACTTTCGCATTCTTCACATACTTGTTGGACAGATCCTGGGTTTTTTCTGGTTTGGATCACGTAGTAATGTGGTGCCACACGGAAACAGTCGATTAAACCTGGTATCGATCAATATTTTTGAGGATAACGCACGTTAGGTCTGGGTTAGGTCTAGGAATTGCCCTAATGAGGCTCATACTTTCGCATATTTCGCATACTTGTTGGCCAGATCCTTGGCTTTTTCTGGTTTGGATCACGTAGTAATGTGGTACCACACTGAAACAGTCGACTAAACCTGGTCTCGATCAATATTTTAGAGGATAACGCATGTTAGGTCTGGGTTAGGTCTGGAATTTGCTCTCATCAGTCTCATAACTTCGCATTCATCACATACTTGTTGAAGAGATCCTGGGGTTTTTCTGGTTTGGATCACGTAGTAATGTGGTACCACACTGAAACAGTTGACTAAACCTGGTCTCGATCAATATTTTAGAGGATAACTCATGCTAGGTCTAGGTTAGACCTGGGATTTGCCCGCATCTGGCTCATACTTTCGCATTCCTCACATACTTGTTGGACAAATCCTGGGTTTTTTCTGGTTTGGATCACGTAGTAATGTGGTGCCACACGGAAACAGTCGATTAAACCTGGTATCGATCAACATTTTTGAGGATAACGCATGTTAGGTCTCGGTTGGGTCTGGGATTTGCCCTCATGAGGCTCATACTTTCGCATAGTTCTCATACATGTTGGCCTGATCCTGGGCTTTTTCTGTTTTTGATCACGTGGCAATGTGGTACCACAATGAAACAGTCCATGACACCTAGTCTCGGTCAATATTTTAGATGATAACGCATGTTAGGTCTGGTTTAGTTCTTGGATTTGCTCGCATCTGGCTCATACTTTCGCATTCTTCACATACTTGTTGGACAGATCCTGGGTTTTTTCTGGTTTGGATCACGTAGTAATGTGGTGTCACACGGAAACAGTCGATTAAACCTGGTATCGATCAATATTTTTGAGGATAACGCATGTTAGGTCTGGGTTAGGTCTAGGATTTGCCCTCATGAGGCTCATACTTTCCCATATTTCTCATACTTGTTAGCCAGATCCTTTGCTTTTTCTGGATTGGATCACACAGTAATGTAGTACCACACTGAAACAGTCAATTTTACCTGGTCTCGATGAATATTTTAGAGCATAACGCATGTTAGGTCTGGGTTAGGTCTAGGATTTGCCCTCATCTGGCTCATACTTTCGCATATTTCTCATACATGTTTACCTGATCCTTGGCTTTTTCTGGTATGGATCACGTAGTAATGTGGTACTACAGTGAAACAGTCAACTAAACATGGTCTCGATCAATATTTTTGAGGATTACGCATGTTAGGTCTGTGTTAGGTCTGGAATTTGCTCTCATCAGTCTCATACCTTCGCATTCATCACACACTTGTTGAAGAGATCCTGGGTTTTTTGTGGTTTGGATGCCGTCGTAATGTGGTTCCACACCGAAACAGTCAATTAAACCTGGTTGCGATTAATATTTTAGAGGATAACGCATGTTAGGTCTGGGTTAGGTCTGGAATTTGCTCTCATCAGTCTCATACCTTCGCATTCATCACATACTTGTTGAGAGATCCTGGGGTTTTTCTGGTTTGGATCACGTAGTAATGTGGTGCCACACTGGAACAGTTGACTAAACCTGGTCTCGATCAATATTTTAGAGGATAACTCATGCTAGGTGTAGGTTAGACCTGGGATTTGCCCGCATCTGGCTCATACTTTCGCATTCTTCACATACTTGTTGGACAGATCCTGGGTTTTTTCTGGTTTGGATCACGTAGTAATGTGGTGCCACACGGAAACAGTCGATTAAACCTGGTATCGATCAATATTTTTGAGGATAACGCATGTTAGGTCTGGGTTAGGTCTAGGATTTGCCCTCATGAGGCTCATACTTTCCCATATTTCTCATACTTGTTAGCCAGATCCTTTGCTTTTTCTGGATTGGATCACACAGTAATGTAGTACCACAGTGAAACAGTCAATTTTACCTGGTCTCGATGAATATTTTAGAGCATAACGCATGTTAGGTCTGGGTTAGGTCTAGGATTTGCCCTCATCTGGCTCATACTATCGCATTTTTCGCTTACTTGCCGGGCAGATCCTGGGTTTTTTGAGGTTTGGATACCGTGGTAATGTGGTTCCACACCGAAACAGTCAATAAAACCTGGTCTCGATCAATATTTTAGAGGATAACGCACGTTAGGTCTGGGTTAGGTCTGGAATTTGCTCTCATCAGTCTCATACCTTCGCATTCATCACACACTTGTTGAAGAGATCCTGGGTTTTTTGTGGTTTGGATACCGTCGTAATGTGGTTCCACACCGAAACAGTCAATTAAACCTGGTTGCGATTAATATTTTACAGGATAACGCCGGTTATGTCTTGGTTAGTTCTGGTATTTGCAATTATCTGGCTCACACTTTCGCGTTTTTCGCATACCTGTTGGGCAGATCCTGGGTTTTTTCTGGTTTGGATCGCGTACTAATGCGGTACCACACTGAAACAGTCCATGAAACCTGGTTTCGAACTATATTTTTGAGGGTAGCACATGTTAGGTCTGGTTTAGGTCTTGGACTTGCCCGCATCTGGCTCATACTTTCGCATTCTTCACATACTTGTTGAAGAGACCCTGGGTTTCTACTAGTTTGGATCAGGTAGTAATGTGGTATCACACTGAAACAGCCGATTAACCCTTGTCACGATGAACATTTTTGAGGATAACGCCGGTTAGGTCTCGGTTAGGTGTGGGATTTGCCCTCATCAGGCTCATGCTTTCGCATATTTCTCATACTTGTTAGCCAGATCCTTTGCTTTTTCTGGATTGGGACACACAGAAATGTGGTGCCACACGGAAACAGTCGATTAAACCTGGTTTCGATCAATATTTTTGAGGATAACGCATGTTAGGTCTGGGTTAGGTCTAGGATTTGCCCTCATGAGGCTCATACTTTCGCATATTTCTCATACTTGTTGACCTGATCCTTGGCTTTTTCTGGTATGGATCACGTAGTAATGTGGTACCACACTGAAACAGTCGACTAAACATGGTCTCGATCAATATTTTAGAGGATAACGCATGTTAGGTCTGGGTTAGGTCTGGAATTTGCTCTCATCAGTCTCATACCTTCGCATTCATCACATACTTGTTGAAGAGATCCTGGGGTTTTTCTGGTTTGGATCACGTAGTAACGCGGTACCACACCGAAGCAGTCAATGAATCCTGGTTGCGATTAATATTTTAGAGGATAACGCCGGTTATATCTGGGTTAGTTCTGGTATTTGCAATCATCTGGCTCATACTTTCGCGTTTTTCGCATACTTGTTGGACAGATCCTGGGATTTTTCTGGTTTGGATCACGTAGTAACGCGGTACCACACCGAAGCAGTCAATTAATCCTGGTTGCGATTAATATTTTAGCGGATAGCGCAGGTTATGTCTCGGTTAGGTCTGGTATTTGCCCTCATCCGGCTCGTACTTTCGCATTTTTCGCATACTTGTTGGCCAGATCCTGGCCTTCTTCTGGCTTGGACCACGTAGTACCACACCGAAACAGTCAATTAATGCCGGTTGCGTTAATATTTTAGAGGATAACGCCGGTTATATCTCGGTTAGGTCTGGGATTTGCCCTCATCTGGCTCGTACTTTCGCATTTCTCGCATAGTAGTTGGCCAGATCCTGGGCTTTTTCTGGCTTGGATCACGTAGTAATGTGGTACCACACTGTCAATAAAAGCTGGTTCCGATTAGTATTTTAGAGGATAACGCTGGTTATGTCTGGGTTAGTTCTGGTATTTGCAATCATCTGGCTCATACTTTCGCGTTTTCGAATTCTTGTTGGGCAGATCCTGGGCTTTTTCTGGCTTGGATCACGTAGTAATGTGGTACCACACTGTCAATAAAAGCTGGTTCCGATGAGTATTTTAGAGGATAACGCTGGTTATGTCTGGGTTAGTTCTGGTATTTGCAATCATCTGTCTCATACTTTCGCGTTTTTCGCATACTTGTCGGGCAGATCCTGGGTTTTTTCTGGTTTGGATCACGTAGTAATGTGGTACCACACTGAAACAGTCAATTAATACTGGTTGCGATTAATATTTTAGAGGATAACGCTGGTTATGTCTGGGGTAGCTCTGGTATTTGCTATCATCTGGCTCATACTTTCGCCTTTTTCGCATACTTGTTGGCCAGATCCTGGGCTTTTTCTGGTTTGGATCACGTAGTAACGCGGTACCACACCGAAACTGTCAATTAATCCTGGTTGCGATTAATATTTTATAGGATAACGCCGGTTATGTCTCGATTAGGTCTGGGATATGCCCTCATCTGGCTCGTACCTTCGCATTGTTCGCAAACTTGTGGGCCAGATCCTGGGCTTTTTCTGGCTTGGATCACGTAGTAATGTGGTACCACACTGTCAAAAAACGCTGGTTCCGATTAGTATTTTAGAGGATAACGCTGGTTATGTCTGGGTTAATTCTGGTATTTGCAATCATCTGGCTCATACTTTCGCGTTCATCACATGCTTGTTGGGCAGAACCTTGGTTTTTTCTGGTTTGGATCATGTAGTAATGTGGTACCACACTGAAACAGTCAATATGAGCTGCTTCCGATTAATAGTTTGGAGGATAACGCTGGTTACGTTTGGGTTAGTTCTGGTATTAGCAATCATCTGGCTCGTACTTTCGCATTTTTCGCATACTTGTTGGCCAGATCCTGGCCTTTTTCTGGTTTGGATCGCGTACTAATGCGGTACCACACCGAAACAGTCAATTAAACCTGGTTGCGATTAATATTTTGGAGGACAACGCTGGTTATGTTTGGGTTAGTTCTGGTATTTGCAATCATCAGGCACATACGTTCGCATTTCTCGCATACTTGTTGGGCAGATCCTGGCCTTTTTCTGGCTTGGGCCACGTAGTAATGCGGTACCACACCGAAACAGTCCATCATACCTGGTTGCGATTAATATATTGGAGGATAACGCCGGTTATGTCTGGGTTAGGCCTGGTATTTGCCCTCATCTGGCTCGTAATTTCGCATTTTTCGCATACTTGTTGGCCTGATCCTGGACTTTTTCTGGCTTTGACAACGCAGTAATGTGGTACCACACCGAAACAGTCAATTAATCCTGGTTGCGATTAATATTTTAGAGGATAACGCCGGTTATGTCTAGGTTAGGTCTGGTATTTGCTCTCATCTGGCTCGTCCTTTCGCATTTTTCGCATACTTGTTGGCCAGATACTGGCCCTTTTCTGGTTTGGATCACGTAGTGTTGCGGTACCACACCAAAACAGTCAATTAAAGCTGGATGCGATTAGTATTTTAGAGGATAACGCCGGTTATGTCTGGGTTACGTCTGGTATTTGCTCAAATCTGGCTCGTACTTTCGCATTTTTCGCATACTTGTTGGCCGGATCCTGGCCATTTTCTGGTTTGGATCACGTAGTAATGCGGTACCACACCGAAACAGTCAATTAAACCTGGTTGCGATTAATATTTTAGAGGATAACGCAGGTTATGTCTGGGTTAGGTCTGGGATTTGCCCTCATCTGGCTCGTACTTTCGCATTTTTCACATACTTGTTGGCAGATCCCGGGTTTTCCCTGGTTTGGATCATGTAGTAATGTGGTACCACACTGAAACAGTCAATTTGACCTGCTTCCGATTAATAGTTTGGAGGATAACGCTGGTTACGTTTGGGTTAGTTCTGGTATTAGCAATCATCTGGCTCGTACTTTCGCATTTTTGGCATACTTGTTGGCCTGGTCCTGACCTTTTCCCGGCTAGGACCACGTAGTATTGTGGTACCACACCGAAACAGTCAGTTATACCTGGTTCCGATTACTATTTTAGAGGAAAACGCCGGTTATGTCTGGGTTAGTTCTGGCATTTGCCCTCATCTGTCTCATACTTTCGGGTTTTTCGCATACTTGTTGGGCAGATCCTGGGTTTTTTCTGGTTTGGATCACGTAGTAATGTGGTACCACACTGAAACAGTCAATTAAACCTGGTTGCGATTAATATTTTTGAGGATAACGCCGGTTATGTCTGGGTTAGTTCTGGCATTTGCCCTCATCTGGCTCGTACTTTCGCATTTTTCGCATACTTGTTGGGCAGATCCTGAGTTTTTTCTGGTTTGGATCACGTAGTAATGTGGTACCACACTGAAACAGTCAATTAAACCTGGTTGCGATTAATATTTTTGAGGATAACGCCGGTTATGCCTGGGTTAGTTCTGGTATTTCCAACCATCCGGCTCATACTTACGCATTTTTCGCTTACTTGCCGGGCAGATCCTGGGTTTTTTGTGGTTTGGATACCGTCGTAATGTGGTTCCACACCGAAACATTCAATTAAACCTGGTTGTGATTAATATTTTACAGGATAACGCCGGTTAAGTCTTGGTTAGTTCTAGTATTTGCCGTCATCTGCCTCATTCTTTCGCATTTTTCGCATACTTGTTGGCCAGATCCAGGGCTTTTTCTGGTTTGTATCGCGTACTAATGCGGTACCACACCGAAACAGTCAATTAAACCTGGTTGCGATTAATATTTTAGAGGATATAGCCGGTTATGTCTCGGTTAGGTCTGGGATTTGCCATCATCTGGCTCGTGCTTTCGTATTTTTCGCATACTTGTTGGCCAGATCCTAGGCTTTTTCTGGTTTGGATCACGTACTAATGTATTACGACACTGGAACAGTCAATAAAAGCTGGCTCCGAATAGTACTTTAGAAGATAACGCTGGTTATGTCTAGATTAGTTCTGGTATTTGCCCTCATCTGGCTCCTACTTTCGCATTTTTCACTTACTTGTTGGCCAGATCTCGGGTTTTTTGTGGTTTGGATCCCGTCGTAATGTGGTTCCACTCCGAAACAGTCAACTAAACCTGGTTGCGATTAATATTTTGGAGGACAACGCTGGTTATGTTTGGGTTAGTTCTGGTATTTGCAATCATCAGGCACATACGTTCGCATTTCTCGCATACTTGTTGGGCAGATCCTGCCCTTTTTCTGGCTTGGACCACGTAGTAATGCGGTACCACACCGAAACAGTCAATCATACCTGGTTGCGATTAATATTTTACAGGATAACGCTGGTTATGTCTAGATTAGTTTTGGTATTTGCAATCGTCTGGCTCACACTTTCGCGTTTTTCGCATACTTGTTGGGCAGATCCTGGGTTTTTTCTGGTTTGGATCACGTAGCAATGCGGTACCACACCGAAACAGTCAACTAAACCTGCTTGCGATTAATATTTTGGAGGACAACGCTGGTTATGTTTGGGTTAGTTCTGGTATTTGCAATCATCAGGCACATACGTTCGCATTTTTCGCATACTTGCTGGCCAGATCCTGGCCTTTTTCTGGCTTGGACCACGTAATAATGTGGTACCACACTGAAACAGTCAATTAAACCTGGTTCCGATTAATATTTTAGAGGATAACGCCGGTTATGTCTAGGTTAGATCTGGTATTTGCCCTCATCTGGCTCGTACTTTCGCGTTTTTCGCATACTTGTTGGGCAGATCCACGGTTTTTTGTGGTTTGGATACCGTCGTAATGTGGTTCCACACCGAAACTGTCAATTAAACCTGGTTGCGATTAATATTATACAAGATAACGCCGGTTAAGTCTTGGTTAGTTCTAGTATTTGCCGTCATCTGTCTCATACTTTCGCTTTTTTCGCATACTTGTTGGCCAGATCCTGGGCTTTTTCTGGCTTGGATCACGTAGTAATGTGGTACCACACTGTCAATAAAAGCTGGTTCCGATTAGTATTTTAGAGGATAACGCTGGTTATGTCTGGGTTAGTTCTGGTATTTGTAATCATCTGCCTCATACTTTCTCGTTTTTCGCATACTTGCTGGGCAGATCCTGGGGTATTTCTGGTTTGGATCAGGTATTAATGCGGTACCTCACCGAAACAGTCAACTAAACCTGGTTGCGATTAATATTTTAGAGGATAACGCCGGTTATGACTGGGTTAGTTCTGGTATTTGCAATCATCTGGCTCATACTTTCGCGTTTTTCGCATACTTGTTGGGCAGATCCTTGGTTTTTTCTGGTTTGGATCATGTAGTAATGTGGTACCACACTGAAACAGTCAATATGAGCTGCTTCCGATTAATAGTTTGGAGGATAACGCTGGTTACGTTTGGGTTAGCTCTGGTATTAGCAATCATCTGGCTCGTACTTTCGCATTTTTGGCATACTTATTGGCCAGGTCCTGGCCTTTTCCCGGCTAGGACCACGTAGTAATGTGGTACCACACCGATACAGTCAGTTATACCTGGTTGCGATTAATATTTTAGAGGATAACGCCGGTTATGTCTCGGTTAGGTCTGGGATTTGCCATCATCTGGCTCGTACTTTCGCATTTTTCGCATACTTGTTGGCCAGATCCTGTGTTTTTTCTGGTTTGGATAACGTAGTAATGTGGTACCACACCGAAACAATCAACTAAACCTGGTTGCGATTAATATTTTAGAGGACAACGCTGGTTACGTTTGGGTTAGTTCTGGTATTAGCAATCATCTGGCTCGTACTTTCGCATTTTTCGCATACTTGTTTGCCAGATCCTGGCCTTTTTCTGGTTTGGATCCCGTAGTAATGTGGTACCACACTGAAACAGTCAATTAAACCTGGTTGCGATTAATATTTTAGAGAATAACGCCGGTTATGTGTGGGTTGGGTCTGGGATTTGCCCTCATCTGGCTCGTACTTTCGCGTTTTTCGCATACTTGTTTGCCAGATCCTGAGTTTTTTCTGGTTTGGATCTCGTACCAATGTGGTACCACACTGAAACAGTCAATTAAAGCTGGTTCCGTTTGGTATCTTAGAGTATAACGCAGGTTATGTCTGTGTTAGATCTGGTATTTGCAATCATCTGGCACATACTTTCGCGTTTTTCGCATACTTGTTGGCTAGATCCTGGGTTTTCTCTGGTTTGGAGCACGTAGTAATGTGGTACCACACTGAAACAGTCAATAGAAGCTGGTTCCGCTTAGTATTTTAGAGGACAACGCTGGTTACGTTTGGGTTAGTTCTGGTATTAGCAATCATCAGGCTCGTACTTTCGCATTTTTCGCATACTTGTTGGCCAGATCCTGGCCTTTTTCAGGCTTGGACCACGTAGTAAAGTGGTTCCACACTGAAACAGTCAATTAAACCTGGTTGCGATTACTATTTTGGAGGATAACGCCGGTAATGTCTGGGATAGGTCTGGGATTTGCCCTCATCTGGCTCCTACTTTCGCGTTTTTCGCATACTTGTTGGCCAGATCCAGGCCTTTTCTGGTTTGGATCACGTAGTAATGTGGTACCACACAGAAACAGTCAATAGAAGCTGGTTCCGCTTAGTATTTTAGAGGATAACGCTGGTTATGCCTGGGTTAGTTCTGGTATTTGCAATCATCAGGCTCATACTTTCGCGTTGTTCGCATAGTTGTTGGCCAGAACCTGGGTTTTTTTCTGGTTTGGATCTCGTAGTAGTGAGATTCCACAACGAAACAGTCAATTAAACTGGTTGCGATTAATATTTTAGAGGATAACGCCGGTTATGTCTCGGTTAGGTCTGGGATTTGCCCTCATCTGGCTCGTACTTTCGGACTTTTCGCATACTTGTTGGCCAGATCCAGGCCTTTTTCTGGTTTGGATCACGTAGTAATGCGGTACCACACCGAAACAGTCAATTAAAGCTGGCTGCGATTAATATTTTAGAGGATAACGCCGGTTATGTCTCGGTTAGGTCTGGGATTTGCCCTCATGCGGCTCGTACTTTCGGACTTTTCGCATACTTGTTGGCCAGATCCTGGGTTTTTTCTGGCTTGGATCACGTAATAATGTGGTACCACACTGTCAATAAAAGCTGGTTCCGATTAGTATTTTAGAGGATAACGCTGGTTATGTCTGGGTTAGTCCTGGTATGTGCAATCATCTGGCTCATACTTTCGCGTTTTTCGCATACCTGATGGCCAGATCCTGGGTTTTCTCTGGTTTCGATCCCGTAGTAATGTGGTACCACACTGAAACAGTCAATAGAAGCTGGTTCCGCTTAGTATTTTAGAGGATAACGCTGGTTATGCCTGGGTTAGTTCTGGTATTTGCAATCATCAGGCTCATACTTTCGCGATGTTCGCATAGTTGTTGGCCAGAACCTGGGTTTTTTTCTGGTTTGGATCCCGTAGTAGTGAGATTCCACAACGAAACAGTCAATTAAACTGGTTGCGATTAATATTTTAGAGGATGACGCCGGTTATGCCTCGGGTAGGTCTGAGATTTATCTTCATCTGGCTCGTACTTTCGCGTTTTTCGCATACTTGTTGCCCAGATCCTGGCCTTTTTCTGGTTTGGGTCACGTAGTAATGTGGTACCACACTGAAGCAGTCAATTAAACCTGTTTGCGATTATTATTTTTGAGGATAACGCCGGTTATGTCTGGGTTAGGCCTGGTATTTCCAACCATCTGGCTCGTACTTTCGCATTTTTCGCATACTTGTCCGGCAGATCCTGGGTTTGTTTGTGTCTTGGATCTCGTTGTAACGTGGTTCCACACCGAAACAGTCAATTAAACCTGGTTGCGATTAATATTTTACAGTATAATGCCGGTTATCTCTGGGTTACGTCTAGTATTTGCCCTCATGTGTCTCATACTTTCGCGTTTTTCGCATACTTGTTGGCCAGATCCTGGGCTTTTTCTGGTTTGGATCACGTAGTAATGTGGTACCGCACTGAAACAGTCAATTAAACCTGGTTGCGAATAATATTTTAGAGGATAACGCTGGTTATGTCTGGGATAGTTCTGGTATTTGCAAACATCTGGCTCATACTTTCACATTTTTCGCATACTTGTTTGCCAGATCCTGGATTTTTTCTGGTTTGGATCCCGTAGTAATGTGGTTCCACACCGAAACAGTCGATTAAACCTGGTTGCGATTAATATTTTAGAGGATAACGCCGGTTATGTCTGGGTTACGTCTAGTACTTGCCCTCATGTGTCTCATACTTTCGCGTTTTTCGCATACTTGTTGGCCAGATCCTGGGCTTTTTCTGGTTTGGATCACGTAGTAATGTGGTACCGCACTGAAACAGTCGATTAAACCTGGTTGCGAATAATATTTTAGAGGATAACGCTGGTTATGTCTGGGATAGTTCTGGTATTTGCAATCATCTGGCTCATACTTTCGCATTTTTCGCATACTTGTTTGCCAGATCCTGGTTTTTTTCTGGTTTGGATCCCGTAATAATGTGGTACCACACTGACACAGTCAATTAAACCTGGTTGCGATTAATATTTTAGAGGATAACGCCGGTTATGTCTGGGTTAGGTCTGGGATTTGCCCTCATATGGCTCGTACTTTCGCGTTTTTCGCATACTTGTTGGCCAGATCCTGAGTTTTTTCTGGTTTGGATCCCGTACCAATGTGGTACCACACTGAAACAGTCAATTAAAGCTGGTTCCGATTAGTATTTTCGAGGATAACGCTGGTTATGTCTGGGTTAGTCCTGGTATTTGTAATCGTCTGGCACATACCTTCGAGTTTTTCGCATACTTGTTGGCCAGATCATGGCCCTTTTCTGGCAAGGACCATGTAGTAAAGTGGTACCGCACTGAAACAGTCAACTAAACCTGGTTGCGATTAATATTTTAGAGGATAACGCCGGTTATGTCTCGGTTAAGTCTGGGATATGCCCTCATGTGGCTCGTACTTTCGCATTTTTCGCATACATGTTGGCCAGATCCTGGGCTTTTTCTGGCTTGGATCACGTAGTAATGTGGTACCACACTGTCAATAAAAGTTGGTTCCGATTAGTATTTTAGAGGATAACGCTGGTTATGTCTGCGTTAGTTCTGGTATGTGCAATCATCTGGCTCGTTCTTTCGCATGTTTCGCAAACTTGTTGGCCAGGTCCTGGCCTTCTTCCGGCTTGGACCACGTAGTAATGTGGTACCACACCGCAACAGTCAGTTAAACCTGGTTGCGGTTAATATTTTTGAGGATAACGCCGGTTATGTCTGGGTTAGGCCTGGTATTTCCAACCATCTGGCTCGTACTTTCGCATTTTTCGCATACTTGTCCGGCAGATCCTGGGTTTGTTTGTGGCTTGGATCCCGTTGTAATGTGGTTCCATACCGAAACAGTCAATTAAACCTGGTTGCGATTAATATTTTACTGTATAACGCCGGTTATCTTGGGTTACGTCTAGTATTTGCCCTCATGTGTCTCATACTTTCGCGTTTTTCGCATACTTGTTGGCCAGATCCTGGGCTTTTTCTGGTTTGGATCACTTAGTAATGTGGTACCACACTGAGACAGTAAATAAAAGCTGGTTCCAATTATTATTTTAGGTGATAACGCTGGTTATGTCTGTGTTAGTTCTGGTATTTGCAATCATCTGGCTCATACTTTCGCGTTTTTCGCATACTTGTTGGCCAGATCCTGGCCTTTTTCTGGTTTGGATCACGTAGTAATGTGGTACCACACTGAAACAGTCAATAGAAGCTGGTTCCGCTTAGTATTTTAGAGGATAACGCTGGTTATGCCTGGGTTAGTTCTGGTATTTGCAATCATCAGGCTCATACTTTCGCGTTGTTCGCATAGTTGTTGGCCAGAACCTGGGTTTTTTTCTGGTTTGGATCCCGTAGTAGTGAGATTCCACAACGAAACAGTCAATTAAACTGGTTGCGATTAATATTTTAGAGGATGACGCCGGTTATGCCTCGGGTAGGTCTGAGATTTATCTTCATCTGGCTCGTACTTTCGCGTTTTTCGCATACTTGTTGGCCAGATCCTGGCCTTTTTCTGGTTTGGGTCACGTAGTTATGTGGTACCACACTGAAACAGTCAATTAAACCTGTTTGCGATTATTATTTTAGAGGATATCGCCGGTTATGTCTAGGTTAGGTCTGGTATTTGCCCTCATCTGGCTCATACTTTCGCATTTTTCGCATACTTGTTGGCCAGATCCTGGCCTTTTTCTGGCTTTGACATGGCAGTAATGTGGTTCCACACCGAAACAGTCAATTAAACCTTGGTCCGATTAATATTTTAGAGGATAACGCCGGTTATGTCTGGGTTAGGTCTGGTATTTGCCCTCATCTGGCTCGTACCTTCGCATTTTTCGCAGACTTGTTGGCCAGATCCTGGCCTTTTTCTGGCTTGGACCACGTAGTAAAGTGGTTCCACACTGAAACAGTCAATTAAACCTTGGTCCGATTAATATTTTAGAGGATAACGCCGGTTATGTCTGGATTAGGTCTGGTATTTGCCCTCATCTGGCTCGTATTTTCGCATTTTTCGCATAGTTATTGGCCAGGTCCTGGCCTTTTTCCGGCTTGGACCACGTAGTAATGTGGTACCACACCGCAACAGTCAGTTAAACCTGGTTGCGGTTAATATTCTTGAGGATAACGCCGGTTATGTCTGGGTTAGGCCTGGTATTTCCAACCATCTGGCTCGTACTTTCGCATTTTTCGCATACTTGTCCGGCAGATCCTGGGTTTGTTTGTGGCTTGGATCACGTAATAATGTGGTACCACACTGTCAATAAAAGCTGGTTCCGATTAGTATTTTGGAGGATAACGCTGGTTATGTCTGGGTTAGCCCTGGTATTTGCTATCATCTGGCTCATACTTTCGCATTTTTCGCATACTTGTTGGCCAGATCCTGGCCTTTTTCTGGCTTTGACATGGCAGTAATGTGGTTCCACACCGAAACAGTCAATTAAACCTTGGTCCGATTAATATTTTAGAGGATAACGCCGGTTATCTCTGGGTTACGTCTAGTATTTGCCCTCATGTGTCTCATACTTTCGCGTTTTTCGCATACTTGTTGGCCAGATCCTGGGCTTTTTCTGGTTTGGATCACGTAGTATAGTGGTACCGCACTGAAACAGTCAATTAAACCTGGTTGCGAATAATATTTTAGAGGATAACGCTGGTTATGTCTGTGTTAGGTCTGGGATTTGCCATCATATGGCTCGTACTTTCGCGTTTTTCGCGTACTTGTTGGCCAGATCCTGAGTTTTTTCTGGTTTGGATCCCGTACCAATGTGGTACCACACTGAAACAGTCAATTAAAGCTGGTTCCGATTAGAATTTTCGAGGATAACGCTGGTTATGTCTGGGTTAGTCCTGGTATTTGTAATCGTCTGGCACATACCTTCGAGCTTTTCGCATACTTGTTGGCCAGATCCTGGGCTTTTTCTGGTTTGGATCACGTAGTAATGTGGTACCACACTGAAACAGTCAATAGAAGCTGGTTCCGATGAGTATTTGAGAGGATAACGCTGGTTATGTCTGGGTTAGTTCTGGTATTTGCAATCATCTGGCTCATACTTTCGCATTTTTCGCATACTTGTTTGCCAGATCCTGGGTTTTTTCTGGTTTGGATCCCGTAATAATGTGGTACCACACTGACACAGTCAATTAAACCTGGTTGCGATTAATATTTTGTGAGGATAACGCCGGTTATGTCTGGGTTAGGTCTAGGATTTGCCGTCATCTGTCTCGTACTTTCGCGTCTTTCGCATACTTGTTGGCCAGATCCTGGCCTTTTTCATGTTTGGACCACGTAGTAATGTGGTACCACACTGAGACAGTCAATTAAACCTGTTTGCGATTATTATTTTAGAGGATATCGCTGGTTATGACTCAGTTAGGTCTAGGATTTGGCGTCATCTGTCTCGTACTTTCGCGTTTTTCGCATACTTGTTGGCCAGATCCAGGCCTTTTTCTGGTTTGGATCACGTAGTAATGCTGTACCACACCGAAACAGTCAATTAAAGCTGGTTGCGATTAATATTTTAGAGGATAACGTCGGTAATGTCTGGGATAGGTCTGGGATTTGCCCTCATCTGGCTCTTACTTTCGCGTTTTTCGCATACTTGTTGGCCAGATCCTGAGTTTTTTCTGGTTTGGATCCCGTACAAATGTGGTACCACACTGAAACAGTCAATTAAAGCTGGTTCCGATTAGTATTTTCGAGGATAACGCTGGTTATGTCTGGGTTAGTCCTGGTATTTGCAATCATCTGGCACATACCTTCGAGCTTTTCGCATACTTGTTGGCCAGATCCTGGGCTTTTTCTGGTTTGGATCACGTAGTAATGTGGTACCACACTGAAACAGTCAATAGAAGCTGGTTCCGATGAGTATTTGAGAGGATAACGCTGGTTATGTCTGGGTTAGTTCTGGTATTTGCTATCATCTGGCGCATACCTTCGAGTTTTTCGCATACTTGTTGGCCAGATCATGGCCCTTTTCTGGCAAGGACCATGTAGTAAAGTGGTACCGCACAGAAACAGTCAATTAAACCTGGGTCCGATTAATATTTTAGAGCATAACGCCGGTTATGTCTGGGTTAGGTCTGGTATTTGCCCTCATCTGGCTCGTACCTGCGCATTTTTCGCATTCTTGTTGGCCAGATCCTGGCCTTTTTCTGGCATGGACCACGTAGTAAAGTGGTCCCACACTGAAACAGTCAATTAAACCTTGGTCCGATTAATATTTTAGAGGATAACGCCGGTTATGTCTGTGTTAGGTCTGGTATTTTCCCTCATCTGGCTCGTACTTTCGCATTTTTCGCATAGTTGTTGGCCAGATCCTGGGTTTTTTCTGGTTTGGATCCCGTAGTAATGTGGTTCCACACCGAAACCATCAATGAAACCTGGTTGCGATTAATATTTTAGAGGATAACGCCGGTTATGTCTCGGTTAAGTCTGGGATATGCCCTCATGTGGCTCGTACTTTCCAATTTTTCGCATACATGTTGGCCAGATCCTGGGCTTTTTCTGGCTCGGATCACGTAGTAATGTGGTACCACACTGTCAATAAAAGCTGGTTCCGATTAGTATTTTAGAGGATAACGCTGGTTATGTCTGTGTTAGTTCTGGTATGTGCAATCATCTGGCTCATACCTTCGCATTTTTCGCAAACTTGTTGGCCAGATCCTGGCCTTTTTCCGGCTTGGACCACGTAGTAATGTGGTACCACACCGCAACAGTCAGTTAAACCTGGTTGCGGTTAATATTTTTGAGGATAACGCCGGTTATGTCTGGGTTAGGCCTGGTATTTCCAACCATCTGGCTCGTACATTCGCATTTTTCGCATACTTGTCCGGCAGATCCTGGGTTTGTTTGTGGCTTGTATCCCGTTGTAATGTGGTTCCACACCGAAACAGTCAATTAAACCTGGTTGCGATTAATATTTTACAGTATGACGCCGGTTATCTCTGGGTTACGTCTAGTATTTGCCCTCATGTGTCTCATACTTTCGCGTTTTTCGCATACTTGTTGGCCAGATCCTGGGCTTTTTCTGGTTTGGATCACGTAGTAATGTGGTACCGCACTGAAACAGTCGATTAAACCTGGTTGCGAATAATATTTTACAGGATAACGCTGGTTATGTCTGGGATAGTTCTGGTATTTGCAATCGTCTGGCACATACCTTCGAGCTTTTCGCATACTTGTTGGCCAGATCCTGGGCTTTTTCTGGTTTGGATCCCGTAGTAATGTGGCCCCACACCGAAACAGTCAATTAAACCTGGTTGCGATTAATATTTTAGAGGATAACGCCGGTTATGTCTGGGTTACGTCTAGTACTTGCCCTCATGTGTCTCATACTTTCGCGTTTTTCGCATACTTGTTGGCCAGATCCTGGGCTTTTTCTGGTTTGGATCACGTAGTAATGTGGTACCGCACTGAAACAGTCGATTAAACCTGGTTGCGAATAATATTTTAGAGGATAACGCTGGTTATGTCTGGGATAGTTCTGGTATTTGCTATCATCTGGCGCATACCTTCGAGTTTTTCGCATACTTGTTGGCCAGATCATGGCCCTTTTCTGGCAAGGACCATGTAGTAAAGTGGTACCGCACTGAAACAGTCAATTAATCCTGGGTCCGATTAATATTTTAGAGCATAACGCCGGTTATGTCTGGGTTAGGTCTGGTATTTTCCCTCATCTGGCTCGTACTTTCGCATTTTTCGCATAGTTGTTGGCCAGATCCTGGGTTTTTTCTGGTTTGGATCCCGTAGTAATGTGGTTCCACACCGAAACAGTCAATGAAACCTGGTTGCGATTAATATTTTAGAGGATAACGCCGGTTATGTCTCGGTTAAGTCTGGGATATGCCCTCATGTGGCTCGTACTTTCGCATTTTTCGCATACATGTTGGCCAGATCCTGGGCTTTTTCTGGCTTGGATCACGTAGTAATGTGGTACCACACTGTCAATAAAAGCTGGTTCCGATTAGTATTTTAGAGGATAACGCTGGTTATGTCTGCGTTAGTTCTGGTATGTGCAATCTTCTGGCTCATACCTTCGCGTTTTTCGCATACTTGTTGGGCAGATCCTGGATTTTTTCTGGTTTGGATCACGTAGTACTGTGGTACCACACTGAAAGAGTCAATAAAAGCTGGTTCCGATTAATAGTTTGCAGGATAACGCTGGTTACGTTTGGTTTAGTTCTGGTATTAGCAATCATCTGGCTCGTTCTTTCGCATGTTTCGCAAACTTGTTGGCCAGGTCCTGGCCTTTTTCCGGCTTGGACCACGTAGTAATGTGGTACCACACCGCAACAGTCAGTTAAACCTGGTTGCGGTTAATATTTTTGAGGATAACGCCGGTTATGTCTGGGTTAGGCCTGGTATTTCCAACCATCTGGCTCGTACTTTCGCATTTTTCGCATACTTGTCCAGCAGATCCTGGGTTTGTTTGTGGCTTGGATCCCGTTGTAATGTGGTTCCATACCGAAACAGTCAATTAAACCTGGTTGCGATTAATATTTTACAGTATAACGCCGGTTATCTCTGGGTTACGTCTAGTATTTGCCCTCATGTGTCTCATACTTTCGCGTTTTTCGCATACTTGTTGGCCAGATCCTGGGCTTTTTCTGGTTTGGATCACGTAGTAATGTGGTACCGCACTGAAACAGTCAATTAAACCTGGTTGCGAATAATATTTTAGAGGATAACGCTGGTTATGTCTGGGATAGTTCTGGTATTTGCAAACATCTGGCTCATACTTTCGCATTTTTCGCATACTTGTTTGCCAGATCCTGGGTTTTTTCTGGTTTGGATCCCGTAGTAATTTGGTTCCACAACGAAAGAGTCAATTAAACCTGGTTGCGATTAATATTTTAGAGGATAACGCCGGTTATGTCTGGGTTACGTCTAGTACTTGCCCTCATGTGTCTCATACTTTCGCGTTTTTCGCATACTTGTTGGCCAGATCCTGGGCTTTTTCTGGTTTGGATCACGTAGTAATGTGGTACCGCACTGAAACAGTCAATTGAACCTGGTTGCGAATAATATTTTAGAGGATAACGCTGGTTATGTCTGGGATAGTTCTGGTATTTGCAATCATCTGGCTCATACTTTCGCATTTTTCGCATACTTGTTTGCCAGATCCTGGGTTTTTTCTGGTTTGGATCCCGTAATAATGTGGTACCACACTGACACAGTCAATTAAACCTGGTTGCGATTAATATTTTAGAGGATATCGCTGGTTATGTCTCAGTTAGGTCTAGGATTTGGCGTCATCTGTCTCGTACTTTCGCGTTTTTCGCATACTTGTTGGCCAGATCCAGGCCTTTTTCTGGTTTGGATCACGTAGTAATGCGGTACCACACCGAAACAGTCAATTAAAGCTGGTTGCGATTAATATTTTAGAGGATAACGTCGGTAATGTCTGGGATAGGTCTGGGATTTGCCCTCATCTGGCTCCTACTTTCGCATTTTTCGCATACTTGTTTGCCAGATCCTGGGTTTTTCCTGGTTTGGATCACGTAGTAATGTGGTTCCACACCGAAACAGCCAATTAAACCCAGGTCCGATTAATATCTTAGAGGATAACGCCAGTTACGTCTGGGTTAGGTCTGGTATTTGCCCTCATCTGGCTCGTACTTTCGCATTTTTCGCATACTTGTTGGCCAGATCCTGGCCGTTTTCTGGCAAGCACCCCGTAGTAAAGTGGTACCGCACTGAAACAGTCAATTAAACCTGGGTCCGATTAATATTTTAGAGGATAACGCCGGTTATGTCTGGGTTAGGTCTGGTATTTGCCCTCATCTGGATCGTACTTTTGCATTTTTCGCATACTTGTTGGCCAGATCCTGGGTTTTTTCTGGTTTGTATCCCGTAGTAATGTGATTCCACACCGAAACAGTCAATTAAACCTGGTTGCGAGTAATATTTTAGAGGATAACGCCGGTTATGTCCGGGTTAGGTCTGGTATATGCCCTCATCTGGCACGTACTTTCGCGTTTTTCGCATAGTTGTTGGCCAGATCCTGGGATTTTTCTGGTTTGGATCACGTAGTAATGTGGTACCACACCGGAGCAGTCAATTAAACCTGGTTGCGATTAATATTTTAGAGGATAACGCCGGTTATGTCCGGGTTAGGTCTGGTATATGCCCTCATCTGGCACGTACTTTCGCGTTTTTCGCATAGTTGTTGGCCAGATCCTGGGATTTTTCTGGTTTGGATCACGTAGTAATGCGGTACCACACCGCAACAGTCAACTAAACCTGGTTGCGATTAATATTTTAGAGGATAACGCTGGTTATGTCTAGTTTAGTTTTGGTATTTGCCCTCATCTGGCTCGTACTTTCGCATTTTTCGCATACTTGTTGGGCAGATCCTGGGTTTTTTCTGGTTTGAATCACGTAGTAATGTGGTACCACACCTCAACAGTCAGTTAAACCTGGTTGCGATTAATATTTTTGAGGATAACGCCGGTTATGTCTGGGTTAGTTCTGGTATTTCCAACCATCTGGCTCGTACTTTCGCATTTTTCGCATACTTGTCCGGCAGATCCTGGGTTTTTTGTGGCTTGGATCCCGTCGTAATGTGGTTCCACACCGAAGCAGTCAATTAAACCTGGTTGCAATTAATATTTTACAGTATAACGCCGGCTATGTCTGGGTTAGTTCTGGTATTTGCTATCATCTGGCTCGTACTTTCGCGTTTTTCGCATAGTTGTTGGCCAGATCCTGGGTTTTTTCTGGAATGGATCCCGTAGTAATGCGGCACCACACTGAAACAGTCAATAGAATCTGGTTCCGATAAGTATTTTAGAGGATAACGCTGGTTATGTCTGGGTTAGTTCTGGTATTTGCTATCATCTGGCACATACTTTCGCGTTTTTCGCATACTTGTTGGCCAGATCCTGGGCTTTTTCTGGTTTGGATCACGTAGTAATGTGGTACCACACTGAAACAGTCAATAGAAGCTGGTTCCGATAAGTATTTTAGAGGATAACGCTGGTTATGTCTGGGTTAGTTCTGGTATTTGCTATCATCTGGCACATACCTTCGAGTTTTTCGCATACTTGTTGGCCAGATCGTGGGCTTTTTCTGGTTTGGATCACGTAGTAATGTGGTACCACACTGAAAAAGTCAATTAAACATGGTTGCGATTAATATTTTAGAGAATAACGCCGGTTATGTCTCGGGTAGGTCTGGGATTTGTCCACATCTGGCTCGTACTTTCGCATTTTGCGCATTCTTGTTGGCCAGATCCTGGGCTTTTTCTGGATTGGATCACGTAGTACTGTGGTACCACACTGAAACAGTCAATAAAAGCTGGTTCCGATTAATAGTTTGGAGGATAACGCTGGTTACGTTTGGGTTAGTACTGGTATTAGCAACCATCAGGCTCGTACTTTCGCATTTTTCGCATACTTGTTCAGATCCTGGCCTTTTTCTGGCTTGGACCACGTAGTAATGTGGTACCACACCTCAACAGTCAGTTATACCTGGTTGCGATTAATATTTTAGAGGATAACGCTGGTTATGTCTGGATTAGTTTTGGTATTTGCCCTCATCGGGCTCGTACTTTCGCATTTTTCGCATACTTGTTGGGCAGATCCTGGGTTTTTTCTGGTTTGGATCACGTAGTACTGTGGTACCACACTGAAACAGTCAATAAAAGCTGGTTCCGATTAATAGTTTGGAGGATAACGCTGGTTACGTTTGGGTTAGTTCTGGTATTAGCAACCATCGGGCTCGTACTTTCGCATTTTTCGCATACTTGTTCAGATCCTGGCCTTTTTCTGGCTTGGACCACGTAGTAATGTGGTACCACACCTCAACAGTCAGTTAAACCTGGTTGCGATTAATATTTTTGAGGATAACGCCGGTTATGTCTGGGTTAGTTCTGGTATTTCCAACCATCTGGATCGTACTTTCGCATTATTCGAATACTTGTCCGGCAGATCCTGGGTTTTTTGTGGCTTGGATCCCGTCGTAATGTGGTTCCACACCGAAACAGTCCAATAAACCTGGTTGCAATTAATATTTTACAGTATAACGCCGGTTATGTCTGGGTTACGTCTAGTATTTGCCCTCATGTGTCTCATACTTTCGAGTTTTTCGCATACTTGTTGGGCAGATCCTGGGTTTTTTCTGGTTTGGATAATGTAGTAATGTGGTACCACACTGAAACTGTCAATAAAGGCTGGTTCCGATTAATAGTTTGGAGGATAACGCAGGTTACGTTTGGGTTAGTACTGGTATTTGCAATCATCAGGCACATACTTTTGCATTTTTCGCATACTTGTTGGCCACATCCTGGGAAATTTCTGGTTTGGATCACGTATTAATGCGGTACCACACCGAAACAGTCAACTAAACCTGGTTGCGATTAAAATTTCAGAGGATAACGCCGGTTATGTCCCGGTTAGGTCTGGGATTTGCAATCACCTGGCTCGTATTTTCGCATTTTTCGCATACTTGTTGGCCAGATCCAGGCCATTTTCTGGTTTGGATCCCGTAGTAATGTGGTTCCACACCGGAACAGTCAATTAAACCTGGTTGCGATTAATATTTTAGAGGATAACGCCGGTTATGTCTGAGTTAGGTCTGGTATTTGCCCTCATGTGTCTCATACTTTCGAGTTTTTCGAATACTTGTTGGCCAGATCGTGGGCTTTTTCTGGTTTGGATCACGTAGTAATGTGGTACCACACTGAAGCAGTCAATTAAACATGTTCGCGATAAATATTTTAGAGGATATCGCCGGTTATGTCTGGGTTAGGTCTGGTATTTGCCCTCATCTGGCTCATACTTTCGCGTTTTTGGCATACTTGTTGGCCAGATCCTGGGCTTTTTCTGGTTTGGATCACGTAGTAATGTGGTACGACACTGAAGCAGTCAATAGAAGCTGGTTCCGATAAGTATTTTAGAGTATAATGCTGGTTATGTCTGGGTTAGTTCTGGTATTTGCTATCATCTGGCACATACCTTCGAGTTTTTCGCATACTTGTTGGCCAGATCGTGGGCTTTTTCTGGTTTGGATCAAGTAGTAATGTGGTACCACACTGAAACAGTCAATTAAACATGGTTGCGATTAATATTTTAGAGGATAACGCCGGTTATGTCTCGGGTAGGTCTGGGATTTGTCCACATCTGGCTCGTACTTTCGCATTTTGCGCATTCTTGTTGGCCAGATCCTGGGCTTTTTCTGGTTTGGATCACGTAGTAATGTGGTACCACACTGAAACTGTCAATAAAAGCCGGTTCCGATTAATAGTTTGGAGGATAACACTGGCTACGTTTGGGTTAGTTCTGGTATTAGCAATCATCTGGCTCGTACTTTCACATTTTTCGCATACTTGTTGGCCAGATCCTGGCCTTTTTCTGGCGTGGATCACGTGGTAATGCGGTACCACACCGAAAGAGTCAACTAAACCTGGTTGCGATTAATATTTTAGAGGATAACGCTGGTTACGTCTAGATTAGTTTTGGTATTTGCCCTCATCTGGCTCGTACTTTCGCATTTTGCGCATTCTTGTTGGCCAGATCCTGGGCTTTTTCTGGTTTGGATCACGTAGTAATGTGGTACCACACTGAAACTGTCAATAAAAGCCGGTTCCGATTAATAGTTTGGAGGATAACACTGGTTACGTTTGGGTTAGTTCCGGTATTAGCAATCATCTGGCTCGTACTTTCGCATTTTTCGCATACTTGTTGGCCAGATCCTGGCCTTTTTCTGGCGTGGATCACGTGGTAATGCGGTACCACACCGAAAGAGTCAACTAAACCTGGTTGCGATTAATATTTTAGAGGATAACGCTGGTTACGTCTAGATTAGTTTTGGTATTTGCCCTCATCTGGCTCGTACTTTCGCATTATTCGCATACTTGTTGGCCAGATCCAGGCCTTTTTCTGGTTTGGATCACGTAGTAATGCGGTACCACACCGAAAGAGTCAATTAAAGCTGGTTGCGATTAATATTTTAGAGGATAACGCCGGTTATGTCTCGGTTAGGTCTGGGATTTGCCCTCATCTGGCTCGTACATACGCGTTTTTCGCATACTTGTTGGCCAGATCCTGGCCGTTTTCTGGCAAGCACCCCGTAGTAAAGTGGTACCGCACTGAAACAGTCAATTAAACCTGGGTCCGATTAATATTTTAGAGGATTACGCCGGTTATGTCTGGGTTAGGTCTGGTATTTGCCCTCATCTGGATCGTACTTTTGCATTTTTCGCATACTTGTTGGCCAGATCCTGGGTTTTTTCTGGTTTGTATCCCGTAGTAATGTGATTCCACACCGAAACAGTCAATTAAACCTGGTTGCGAGTAATATTTTAGAGGATAACGCCGGTTATGTCCGGGTTAGGTCTGGTATATGCCCTCATCTGGCACGTACTTTCGCGTTTTTCGCATAGTTGTTGGCCAGATCCTGGGATTTTTCTGGTTTGGATCACGTAGTAATGTGGTACCACACCGGAGCAGTCAATTAAACCTGGTTGCGATTAATATTTTAGAGGATAACGCCGGTTATGTCCGGGTTAGGTCTGGTATATGCCCTCATCTGGCACGTACTTTCGCGTTTTTCGCATAGTTGTTGGCCAGATCCTGGGATTTTTCTGGTTTGGATCACGTAGTAATGCGGTACCACACCGAAACAGTCAACTAAACCTGGTTGCGATTAATATTTTAGAGGATAACGCTGGTTATGTCTAGATTAGTTTTGGTATTTGCCCTCATCTGGCTCGTACTTTCGCATTTTTCGCATACTTGTTGGGCAGATCCTGGGTTTTTTCTGGTTTGAATCACGTAGTAATGTGGTACCACACCTCAACAGTCAGTTAAACCTGGATGCGATTAATATTTTTGAGGATAACGCCGGTTATGTCTGGGTTAGTTCTGGTATTTCCAACCATCTGGCTCGTACTTTCGCATTTTTCGCATACTTGTCCGGCAGATCCTGGGTTTTTTGTGGCTTGGATCCCGTCGTAATGTGGTTCCACACCGAAGCAGTCAATTAAACCTGGTTGCAATTAATATTTTACAGTATAACGCCGGCTATGTCTGGGTTAGTTCTGGTATTTGCTATCATCTGGCTCGTACTTTCGCGTTTTTCGCATAGTTGTTGGCCAGATCCTGGGTTTTTTCTGGAATGGATCCCGTAGTAATGCGGCACCACACTGAAACAGTCAATAGAATCTGGTTCCGATAAGTATTTTAGAGGATAACGCTGGTTATGTCTGGGTTAGTTCTGGTATTTGCTATCATCTGGCACATACTTTCGCGTTTTTCGCATACTTGTTGGCCAGATCCTGGGCTTTTTCTGGTTTGGATCACGTAGTAATGTGGTACCACACTGAAACAGTCAATAGAAGCTGGTTCCGATAAGTATTTTAGAGGATAACGCTGGTTATGTCTGGGTTAGTTCTGGTATTTGCTATCATCTGGCACATACCTTCGAGTTTTTCGCATACTTGTTGGCCAGATCGTGGGCTTTTTCTGGTTTGGATCACGTAGTAATGTGGTACCACACTGAAAAAGTCAATTAAACATGGTTGCGATTAATATTTTAGAGAATAACGCCGGTTATGTCTCGGGTAGGTCTGGGATTTGTCCACATCTGGCTCGTACTTTCGCATTTTGCGCATTCTTGTTGGCCAGATCCTGGGCTTTTTCTGGATTGGATCACGTAGTACTGTGGTACCACACTGAAACAGTCAATAAAAGCTGGTTCCGATTAATAGTTTGGAGGATAACGCTGGTTACGTTTGGGTTAGTACTGGTATTAGCAACCATCAGGCTCGTACTTTCGCATTTTTCGCATACTTGTTCAGATCCTGGCCTTTTTCTGGCTTGGACCACGTAGTAATGTGGTACCACACCTCAACAGTCAGTTATACCTGGTTGCGATTAATATTTTAGAGGATAACGCTGGTTATGTCTGGATTAGTTTTGGTATTTGCCCTCATCGGGCTCGTACTTTCGCATTTTTCGCATACTTGTTGGGCAGATCCTGGGTTTTTTCTGGTTTGGATCACGTAGTACTGTGGTACCACACTGAAACAGTCAATAAAAGCTGGTTCCGATTAATAGTTTGGAGGATAACGCTGGTTACGTTTGGGTTAGTTCTGGAATTAGCAACCATCGGGCTCGTACTTTCGCATTTTTCGCATACTTGTTCAGATCCTGGCCTTTTTCTGGCTTGGACCACGTAGTAATGTGGTACCACACCTCAACAGTCAGTTAAACCTGGTTGCGATTAATATTTTTGAGGATAACGCCGGTTATGTCTGGGTTAGTTCTGGTATTTCCAACCATCTGGATCGTACTTTCGCATTATTCGAATACTTGTCCGGCAGATCCTGGGTTTTTTGTGGCTTGGATCCCGTCGTAATGTGGTTCCACACCGAAACAGTCCAATAAACCTGGTTGCAATTAATATTTTACAGTATAACGCCGGTTATGTCTGGGTTACGTCTAGTATTTGCCCTCATGTGTCTCATACTTTCGAGTTTTTCGAATACTTGTTGGCCAGATCGTGGGCTTTTTCTGGTTTGGATCACGTAGTAATGTGGTACCACACTGAAACAGTCAATTAAACCTGGTTGCGATTAATATTTTAGAGGATAACGCCGGTTATGTCTCGGGTAGGTCTGGGATTTGTCCACATCTGGCTCGTACTTTCGCATTTTTCGAATTCTGGTTGGCCAGATCCTGAGTTTTTTCTGGTTTGGATCCCGTAGTAATGTGGTACCACACTGAAACAGTCAATTAAACCTGGTTGCGATTAAAATTTCAGAGGATAACGCCGGTTATGTCTAGGTTAGGTCTGGGATTTGCAATCACCTGGCTCGTACTTTCGCATTTTTCGCATACTTGTTGGCCAGATCCAGGCCTTTTTCTGGTTTGGATCCCGTAGTAATGTGGCTCCACACCGGAACAGTCAATTAAACCTGGTTGCGATTAATATTTTACAGTATAACGCCGGTTATGTCTGGGTTACGTCTAGTATTTGCCCTCATGTGTCTCATACTTTCGAGTTTTTCGAATACTTGTTGGCCAGATCGTGGGCTTTTTCTGGTTTGGATCACGTAGTAATGTGGTACCACACTGAAGCAGTCAATTAAACATGTTCGCGATAAATATTTTAGAGGATATCGCCGGTTATGTCTGGGTTAGGTCTGGTATTTGCCCTCATCTGGCTCATACTTACGCGTTTTTCGCATACTTGTTGGGCAGATCCTGGGTTTTTTCTGGTTTGGATAATGTAGTAATGTGGTACCACACTGAAACTGTCAATAAAGGCTGGTTCCGATTAATAGTTTGGAGGATAACGCAGGTTACGTTTGGGTTAGTACTGGTATTTGCAATCATCAGGCACATACTTTCGCATTTTTCGCATACTTGTTGGCCACATCCTGGGAAATTTCTGGTTTGGATCACGTATTAATGCGGTACCACACCGAAACAGTCAACTAAACCTGGTTGCGATTAAAATTTCAGAGGATAACGCCGGTTATGTCCCGGTTAGGTCTGGGATTTGCAATCACCTGGCTCGTATTTTCGCATTTTTCGCATACTTGTTGGCCAGATCCAGGCCTTTTTCTGGTTTGGATCCCGTAGTAATGTGGTTCCACACCGGAACAGTCAATTAAACCTGGTTGCGATTAATATTTTAGAGGATAACGCCGGTTATGTCTGAGTTAGGTCTGGTATTTGCCCTCATCTGGCTCGTACTTTCGCGTTTTTCGCATACTTGCTGGCCAGATCCTGAGTTTTTTCTGGTTTGGATCCCGTAGTAATGCGGCACCACACTGAAACAGTCAATAGAAGCTGGTTCCGATAAGTATTTTAGAGGATAACGCTGGTTATGTCTGGGTTAGTTCTGGTATTTGCTATCATCTGGCACATACTTTCGCGTTTTTGGCATACTTGTTGGCCAGATCCTGGGCTTTTTCTGGTTTGGATCACGTAGTAATGTGGTACGACACTGAAGCAGTCAATAGAAGCTGGTTCCGATAAGTATTTTAGAGTATAATGCTGGTTATGTCTGGGTTAGTTCTGGTATTTGCTATCATCTGGCACATACCTTCGAGTTTTTCGCATACTTGTTGGCCAGATCGTGGGCTTTTTCTGGTTTGGATCAAGTAGTAATGTAGTACCACACTGAAACAGTCAATTAAACATGGTTGCGATTAATATTTTAGAGGATAACGCCGGTTATGTCTCGGGTAGGTCTGGGATTTGTCCACATCTGGCTCGTACTTTCGCATTTTGCGCATTCTTGTTGGCCAGATCCTGGGCTTTTTCTGGTTTGGATCACGTAGTAATGTGGTACCACACTGAAACTGTCAATAAAAGCCGGTTCCGATTAATAGTTTGGAGGATAACACTGGCTACGTTTGGGTTAGTTCTGGTATTAGCAATCATCTGGCTCGTACTTTCGCATTTTTCGCATACTTGTTGGCCAGATCCTGGCCTTTTTCTGGCGTGGATCACGTGGTAATGCGGTACCACACCGAAAGAGTCAACTAAACCTGGTTGCGATTAATATTTTAGAGGATAACGCTGGTTACGTCTAGATTAGTTTTGGTATTTGCCCTCATCTGGCTCGTACTTTCGCATTTTGCGCATTCTTGTTGGCCAGATCCTGGGCTTTTTCTGGTTTGGATCACGTAGTAATGTGGTACCACACTGAAACTGTCAATAAAAGCCGGTTCCGATTAATAGTTTGGAGGATAACACTGGTTACGTTTGGGTTAGTTCCGGTATTAGCAATCATCTGGCTCGTACTTTCGCATTTTTCGCATACTTGTTGGCCAGATCCTGGCCTTTTTCTGGCGTGGATCACGTGGTAATGCGGTACCACACCGAAAGAGTCAACTAAACCTGGTTGCGATTAATATTTTAGAGGATAACGCTGGTTACGTCTAGATTAGTTTTGGTATTTGCCCCCATCTGGCTCGTACTTTCGCATTATTCGCATACTTGTTGGCCAGATCCAGGCCTTTTTCTGGTTTGGATCACGTAGTAATGCGGTACCACACCGAAAGAGTCAATTAAAGCTGGTTGCGATTAATATTTTAGAGGATAACGCCGGTTATGTCTCGGTTAGGTCTGGGATTTGCCCTCATCTGGCTCGTACATACGCGTTTTTCGCATACATGTTGGCCAGATCCTGGGTTTTTTCTGGTTTGGATAACGTAGTAATGTGGTACCACACTGAAACAGTCAATAAAAGCTGGTTCCGATTAATAGTTTGGAGGATAACGCAGGTTACGTTTGGGTTAGTACTGGTATTTGCAATCATCAGGCTCATACTTTCGCGTTTTTCGCATACTTGTTGGCCAGATCCTGGCCTTTTTCTGGCTTTGACATGGCAGTAATGTGGTACCACACCGAAAGAGTCAATAAAAGCTGGTTCCGATTAATAGTTTGGAGGATAACGCTGGTTACGTTTGGGTTAGTTCTGGTATTAGCAATCATCTGGCTCGTTCTTTCGCATTTTTCGCATACTTGTTGGCCAGGTCCTGGCCTTTTTCCGGCTTGGACCACGTAGTAATGTGGTACCACACCGCAACAGTCAGTTAAACCTGGTTGCGATTAATATTTTTGAGGATAACGCCGGTTATGTCTGGGTTAGTTCTGGTATTTCCAACCATCTGGCTCGTACTTTCGCATTTTTCGCATACTTGTCCGGCAGATCCTGGGTTTTTTGTGGCTTGGATCCCGTTGTAATGTGGTTGCACACCGAAACAGTCAATTAAACCTGGTTGCGATTAATATTTTATAGTATAACGCCGGTTATGTCTGGGTTACGTCTAGTATTTGCCCTCATCTGGCTCGTACTTTCGCATTTTTCGCATACTTGTTGGCCAGTTCTTGGCCTTTTCTGGCTTGGACCACGTAGTAATGTGGTACCACACTGAAACAGTCAATTAAACCCGCGTCCGATTAATATCTTAGAGGATAACGCTGAATATGTCTGGGTTAGGTCTGGTATTTGCCCTCATCTGGCTCGTACTTTCGCATTTTTCGCATACTTGTTGGCCAGATCCTGGCCTTTTTCTGGCAAGGACCACGTAGTAAAGTGGTACCGCACTGAAGCAGTCAATTAAACCTGGGTCCGATTAATATTTTAGGGGATATCGCCGGTTATGTCTGGGTTAGGTCTGGTATTTGCAATCATCTGGCTCATACTTTCGCGTTTTTCGCATACTTGTTGGGCAGATCCTGGGTTTTTTCTGGTTTGGATCACGTAGTAATGTGGTACCACACTGAAACAGTCAATAAAAGCTGCTTCCGATTAATAGTTTGGAGGATAACGCTGGTTACGTTTGGGTTAGTTCTGGTATTAGCAATCATCTGGCTCGTACTCTCGCGTTTTTCGCACACTTGTTGGCCAGATCCTGGGTTTTCTCTGGTCTGGATCCCGTAGTAATGTGGTACCACACTGAAGCAGTCAATTAAACATGTTCGCGATAAATATTTTAGAGGATATCGCCGGTTATGTCTCGGTTAGGTCTGGGATTTGCCCTCATCTGGCTCGTACTTTCGCATTTTTCGCATTCTTGTTGGCCAGATACTGGGCTTTTTCTGGTTTGGATCACGTAGTAATGTGTTACTACACTGAAACAGTGTATTAAACCTGGTTGCGATTAATATTTTAGAGGATAACGCCGGTTATGTCTCGGTTAGGACTGTGATATGCCTTCATGTGGCTCCTACTTTCGCATTTTTCGCATACTTGTTGGGCAGATCCTGGGTTTTTTCTGGTTTTGATAATGTAGTAATGTGGTACCACACTGAAACAGTCAATAAAACCTGGTTGCGAATAATATTTTAGAGGATAACGCTGGTTATGTCTGTGTTAGTTCTGGTATTTGCAATCATCTGGCACATACTTTCGCGTTTTTCGCACACTTGTTGGCCAGATCCTGGGCTTTTTCTGGCTTGGATCACGTAGTAATGTGGTACCACACTGCTAATAAAAGCTGGTTCCGATAAGTATTTTAGAGGATAACGCTGGTTATGTCTGGGTTAGTTCTGGCATTTGCGATCATCTGGCTCGTTCTATCGCATTTTTCGCATACTTGTTCAGATCCTGGCCTTTTTCTGGCTTGGACCACGTAGTAATGCGGTACCACACCGAAACAGTCAATCAAACCTGGTTGCGATTAATATTTTAGAGGATACCGCCGCATATGTCACGGTTAGGTCTGGTATTTGCAATCATCTGGCTCATACTTTCGCGTTTTTCGCACACTTGTTGGCCAGATCCTGGGATTTTTCTGGTTTGGGTCACGTAGTAATGTGGTACCACACTGAAGCAGTCAATTAAACATGTTCGCGATAAATATTTTAGAGGATATCGCCGGTTATGTCTGTGTTAGGTCTGGTATTTGCCCTCATCTGGCTCATACTTACGCGTTTTTCGCATACTTGTTGGGCAGATCCTGGGTTTTTACTGGTTTGGATAATGTAGTAATGTGGTACCACACTGAAACTGTCAATAAAAGCTGGTTCCGATTAATAGTTTGGAGGATAACGCAGGTTACGTTTGGGTTAGTACTGGTATTTGCAATCATCAGGCACATACTTTCGCATTTTTCGCATACTTGTTGGCCACATCCTGGGAAATTTCTGGTTTGGATCACGTATTAATGCGGTACCACACCGAAACAGTCAACTAAACCTGGTTGCGATTAAAATTTCAGAGGATAACGCCGGTTATGTCTCGGTTAGGTCTGGGATTTGCAATCACCTGGCTCATACTTTCGCATTTTTCGCATACTTGTTGGCCAGATCCAGGCCTTTTTCTGGTTTGGATCCCGTAGTAATGTGGTTCCACACCGGAACAGTCAATTAAACCTGGTTGCGATTAATATTTTAGAGGATAACGCCGGTTATGTCTGAGTTAGGTCTGGTATTTGCCCTCATCTGGCTCGTACATTCGCGTTTTTCGCATACTTGTTGGCCAGATCCTGAGTTTTTTCTGGTTTGGATCCCGTAGTAATGCGGCACCACACTGAAACAGTCAATAGAAGCTGGTTCCGATAAGTATTTTAGAGGATAACGCTGGTTATGTCTGGGTTAGTTCTGGTATTTGCTATCATCTGGCACATACTTTCGCGTTTTTGGCATACTTGTTGGCCAGATCCTGGGCTTTTTCTGGTTTGGATCACGTAGTAATGTGGTACGACACTGAAGCAGTCAATAGAAGCTGGTTCCGATAAGTATTTTAGAGGATAACGCTGGTTATGTCTGGGTTAGTTCTGGCATTTGCTATCATCTGGCACATACCTTCGAGTTTTTCGCATACTTGTTGGCAAGATCGTGGGCTTTTTCTGGTTTGGATCAAGTAGTAATGTGGTACCACACTGAAACAGTCAATTAAACATGGTTGCGATTAATATTTTAGAGGATAACGCCGGTTATGTCTCGGGTAGGTCTGGGATTTGTCCACATCTGGCTCGTACTTTCGCATTTTGCGCATTCTTGTTGGCCAGATCCTGGGCTTTTTCTGGTTTGGATCACGTAGTAATGTGGTACCACACTGAAACTGTCAATAAAACCCGGTTCCGATTAATAGTTTGGAGGATAACACTGGTTACGTTTGGGTTAGTTCTGGTATTACCAATCATCTGGCTCGTACTTTCGCATTTTTCGCATACTTGTTGGCCAGATCCTGGCCTTTTTCTGGCGTGGATCACGTGGTAATGCGGTACCACACCGAAAGAGACAACTAAACCTGGTTGCGATTAATATTTTAGAGGATAACGCTGGTTACGTCTAGATTAGTTTTGGTATTTGCCCTCATCTGGCTCGTACTTTCACAATTTTCGCATACTTGTTGGGCAGATCCTGGGCTTTTTCTGGTTTGGATCACGTAGTAATTTGTTACTACACTGAAACAGTCAATAAAAGCTGGTTCCGATTAATAGTTTGGAGGATAACGCAGGTTATGTCTCGGGTAGGTCTGGGATTTGTCCACATCTGGCTCGTACTTTCGCATTTTTCGCATACTTGTTGGCCAGATCCTGGGCTTTTTCTGGTTTGGATCACGTAGTAATGTGGTACCACACTGAAACAGTCAATAGAAGCTGGTTCCGATAATTATTTTAGAGGATAACGCTGGTTATGTCTGGGTTAGTTCTGGTATTTGCTATAATCTGGCACATACCTTCGAGTTTTTCGCATACTTGTTGGCCAGATCGTGGGCTTTTTCTGGTTTGGATCACGTAGTAATGTGGTACCACACTGAAACAGTCAATTAAACCTGGTTGCGATTAACATTTTAGAGGATAACGCCGGTTATGTCTCGGGTAGGTCTGGGATTTGTCCACATCTGGCTCGTACTTTCGCATTTTTCTCATTCTTGTTGGCCAGATCCTGGGCTTTTTCTGGTTTGGATCCCGTAGTAATGTGGTTCCACACCGAAACAGTCAATTAAACATGGTTGCGATTAATATTTTAGAGGATAACGCCGGATATGTCCGGGTTAGGTCTGGTATATGCCCTCATCTGGCTCGTACTTTCGCGTTTTTCGCATAGTTGTTGTCCAGATCCTGGGATTTTTCTGGTTTGGATCCCGTAGTAATGTGGTTCCACACCGGAACAGTCAATTAAACCTGGTTGCGATTAATATTTTAGAGGATAACGCCGGTTATGTCTGAGTTAGGTCTGGTATTTGCCCTCATCTGGCTCGTACTTTCGCGTTTTTCGCATACTTGTTGGCCAGATCCTGAGTTTTTTCTGGTTTGGATCCCGTAGTAATGCGGCACCACACTGAAACAGTCAATAGAAGCTGGTTCCGATAAGTATTTTAGAGGCTAACGCTGGTTATGTCTGGGTTAGTTCTGGTATTTGCTATCATCTGGCACATACTTTCGCGTTTTTGGCATACTTGTTGGCCAGATCCTGGGCTTTTTCTGGTTTGGATCACGTAGTAATGTGGTACGACACTGAAGCAGTCAATAGAAGCTGGTTCCGATAATTATTTTAGAGGATAACGCTGGTTATGTCTGGGTTAGTTCTGGTATTTGCTATCATCTGGCACATACCTTCGAGTTTTTCGCATACTTGTTGGCCAGATCGTGGGCTTTTTCTGGTTTGGATCACGTAGTAATGTGGTACCACACTGAAACAGTCAATTAAACATGGTTGCGATTAATATTTTAGAGGATAACGCCGGTTATGTCTCGGGTAGGTCTGGGATTTGTCCACATCTGGCTCGTACTTTCGCATTTTGCGCAATCTTGTTGGCCAGATCCTGGGCTTTTTCTGGTTTGGATCACGTAGTAATGTGGTACCACACTGAAACTGTCAATAAAAGCTGGTTCCGATTAATAGTTTGGAGGATAACACTGGTTACGCTTGGTTTTGTTCTGATATTATCAATCATCTGGCTCGTACTTTCGCATTTTTCGCATACTTGTTGGCCAGATCCTGGCCCTTTTCTGGCGTGGATCACGTAGTAATGCGGTACCACACCGAAACAGTCAACTAAACCTGGTTGCGATTAATATTTTAGAGGATAACGCTGGTTATGTCTAGATTTGTTTTGGTATTTGCCCTCATCTGGCTCGTACTTTCGCATTTTGCGCAATCTTGTTGGCCAGATCCTGGGCTTTTTCTGGTTTGGATCACGTAGTAATGTGGTACCACACTGAAACAGTCAATAAAAGCTGGTTCCGATTAATAGTTTGGAGGATAACACTGGTTACGCTTGGGTTAGTTCTGGTATTAGCAACCATCAGGCTCGTACTTTCGCATTTCTCGCATACTTGTTGGCCAGATCCTGGCCTTTTTCTGGCGTGGATCACGTAGTAATGCGGTACCACACCGAAACAGTCAACTAAACCTGGTTGCGATTAATATTTTAGAGGATAACGCTGGTTATGTCTAGATTTGTTTTGGTATTTGCCCTCATCTGGCTCGTACTTTCGCATTTTTCGCATACTTGTTGGGCAGATCCTGGGTTTTTTCTGGTTTGGACCACGTAGTACTGTGGTACCACACTGAAACTGTCAATAAAAGCTGGTTCCGATTAATAGTTTGGAGGATAACGCTGGTTACGTTTGGGTTAGTTCTGGTATTAGCAACCATCAGGCTCGTACTTTCGCATTTCTCGCATACTTGTTGGCCAGATCCTGGCCTTTTTCTGGCGTGGATCACGTAGTAATGCGGTACCACACCGAAACAGTCAACTAAACCTGGTTGCGATTAATATTTTAGAGGATAACGCTGGTTATGTCTAGATTAGTTTTGGTATTTGCCCTCATCTGGCTCGTACTTTCGCATTTTTCGCATACTTGTTGTCCAGATCCTGGGATTTTTCTGGTTTGGATCCCGTAGTAATGTGGTTCCACACCGGAACAGTCAATTAAACCTGGTTGCGATTAATATTTTAGAGGATAACGCTGGTTATGTCTAGATTAGTTTTGGTATTTGCCCTCATCTGGCTCGTACTTTCGCATTTTTCGCATACTAGTTGTCCAGATCCTGGGATTTTTCTGGTTTGGATCCCGTAGTAATGTTGTTCCACACCGGAACAGTCAATTAAACCTGGTTGCGATTAATATTTTAGAGGATAACGCCGGTTATGTCTGAGTTAGGTCTGGTATTTGCCCTCATCTGGCTCGTACTTTCGCGTTTTTGGCATACTTGTTGGCCAGATCCTGGGCTTTTTCTGGTTTGGATCACGTAGTAATGTGGTACGACACTGAAGCAGTCAATAGAAGCTGGTTCCGATTAATATTTTAGAGGATAACGCCGGTTATGACTGGGTTAGGTCTGGTATTTGCCCTCATCTGGCTCGTACTTTCGCGTTTTTCGCATACTTGTTGGCCAGATCCTGAGTTTCTTCTGGTTTGGATCCCGTAGTAATGCGGCACCACACTGAAACAGTCAATAGAAGCTGGTTCCGATAAGTATTTTAGAGGATAACGCCGCATATGTCTCGGTTAGGTCTGGGATTTGCAATCATCTGGCTCGTACTTTCGCATTTTTCGCATACTTTTTGGCCAGATCCTGGCCTTTTTCCGGCTTGGACCACGTAGTAATGTGGTACCACACCTCAACAGTCAGTTAAACCTGGTTGCGATTAATATTTTTAAGGATAACGCCGGTTATGTCTGGGTTAGTTCTGGTATTTCCAACCATCTGGCTCGTACTTTCGCATTTTTCGCATACTTGTCCGGCAGATCCTGGGTTTTTTGTGGTTTGGATCCCGTCGTAATGTGGTTCCACACCGAAACAGTCAATTAAACCTGGTTGCGATTAATATTTTACAGTATAACGCCGGTTATGTCTGGGTTACGCCTAGTATTTGCCCTCATGTGTCTCATACTTTCGCGTTTTTCGCATACTTGTTGGCCAGATCCTGGGCTTTTTCTGCTTTGGATCACGTAGTAATGTGGTACCACACTGAAACAGTCAATTAAACCTGGTTGCGAATAATATTTTAGAGGATAACGCTGGTTATGTCTCGGTTATGTCTGGTATTTGCCCTCATCTGGCTCGTACTTTCGCATTTTTCGCATACTTGTTGGCCAGATCCTGGCCTTTTTCTGGCAAGCACCTCGTAGTAAAGTGGTACCGCACTGAAACAGTCAGTTAAACCTGGTTGCGATTAATATTTTTGAGGATAACGCCGGTTATGTCTGGGTTAGTTCTGGTATTTGCTATCATCTGGCACATACTTTCGCGTTTTTCGCATACTTGTTGGCAAGATCCTGGCCTTTTTCTGGCTTGTACTACGTAGTAAAGTGGTTCCACACCGATACAGTCAATTAAACCTGGTTGCGATTACTATTTTGGAGGATAACGAAAGTTATGTCTGGGTTAGGTCTGGTATTTGCCCTCATCTGGCTCGTACTTTCGCGTTTTTCGCATAGTTGTTGGCCAGATCCTGGGTTTTTCCTGGTTTGGATCACGTAGTAATGTGGTTCCACACCGAAACAGTCAATTAAACGCGGGTCCGATTAATATCTTAGAGGATAACGCCAGTTACGTCTGGGTTAGGTCTGGTATTTGCCCTCATGTGGCTCGTACTTTCGCGTTTTTCGCATAGTTGTTGGCCAGATCCTGGGTTTTTTCTGGAATGGATCCCGTAGTAATGCGGCACCACACTGAAACAGTCAATAGAAGCTGGTTCCGATAAGTATTTTAGAGGATAACGCTGGTTATGTCTGGGTTAGTTCTGGTATTTGCTATCATCTGGCACATACTTTCGCGTTTTTCGCATACTTGTTGGCCAGATCCTGGGCTTTTTCTGGTTTGGATCACGTAGTAATGTGGTACCACACTGAAACAGTCAATAGAAGCTGGTTCCGATAAGTATTTTAGAGGATAACGCTGGTTAGGTCTGGGTTAGTTCTGGTATTTGCTATCATCTGGCACATACCTTCGAGTTTTTCGCATACTTGTTGGCCAGATCGTGGGCTTTTTCTGGTTTGGATCACGTAGTAATGTGGTACCACACTGAAAAAGTCAATTAAACATGGTTGCGATTAATATTTTAGAGAATAACGCCGGTTAGGTCTCGGGTAGGTCTGGGATTTGTCCACATCTGGCTCGTACTTTCGCATTTTTCGCATACTTTTTGGCCAGATCCTGGCCTTTTTCCGGCTTGGACCACGTAGTAATGTGGTTCCACACCGAAACAGTCAATTAAACCTGGTTGCGATTAATATTTTACAGTATAACGCCGGTTATGTCTGGGTTAGGTCTGGTATTTGCCCTCATCCTGCTCGTACTTTCGAGTTTTTCGCATACTTGTTGGCCAGATCGTGGACTTTTTCTGGTTTGGATCACGTAGTAATGTGGTACCACACTGAAAAAGTCAATTAAACATGGTTGCGATTAATATTATAGAGAATAACGCCGGTTATGTCTCGGGTAGGTCTGGGATTTGTCCACATCTGGCTCGTACTTTCGCATTTTTCGCATACTTGTTGGCCAGATCCTGAGTTTTTTCTGGTTTGGATCCCGTAGTAATGCGGCACCACACTGAAACAGTCAACAGAAGCTGGTTCCGATAAGTATTTTAGAGGATAACGCTGGTTATGTCTGGGTTAGTTCTGGTATTTGCTATCATCTGGCACATACTTTCGCGTTTTTCGCATACTTGTTGGCCAGATCCTGGGCTTTTTCTGGTTTGGATCACGTAGTAATGTGGTACCACACTGAAACAGTCAATAGAAGCTGGTTCCGATAAGTATTTTAGAGGATAACGCTGGTTATGTCTGGGTTAGTTCTGGTATTTGCTATCATCTGGCACATACCTTCGAGTTTTTCGCATACTTGTTGGCCAGATCGTGGGCTTTTTCTGGTTTGGATCACGTAGTAACGTGGTACCACACTGAAACAGTCAATTAAACATAGTTGCGATTAATATTTTAGAGGAGAACGCCGGTTATGTCTCGGGTAGGTCTGGGATTTGTCCACATCTGGCTCGTACTGTCGCATTTTGCGCATTCTTGTTGGCCAGATCCTGGGCTTTTTCTGGTTTGGATCACGTAGTAATGTGGTACCACACTGAAACTGTCAATAAAAGCTGGTTCCGATTAATAGTTTGGGGGATAACGCTGGTTACGTTTGGGTTAGTTCTGGTATTAGCAACCATCAGGCTCGTACTTTCGCATTTTTCGCATAATTGTTGGGCAGGTCCTGGGCTTTTTCTGGTTTGGATCACGTAGTAATGTGGTACCACACTGAAACAGTCAATTAAACATGGTTGCGATTAATATTTTAGAGGATAACGCCGGTTATGTCTCGGGTAGGTCTGGGATTTGTCCACATCTGGCTCGTACTTTCGCATTTTTCGCATTCTTGTTGGCCAGATCCTGGGCTTTTTCTGGTTTCGATCACGTAGTAATGTGGTTCCACACCGAAGCAGTCAATTAAACCTGGTTGCGATTAATATTTTAGAGGATAACGCTGGTTATGTCTGGGACAGTTCTGGTATTTGCAATCATCTGGAACGTACATTCGCATTTTTCGCATACTTGTTTAGAACCTGGCCTTTTTGTGGCTTGGACCACGTAGTAATGCGGTACCACACCGAAACAGACAATCAAACCTGGTTGCGATTAATATTTTAGAGGATAACGCCGCATATGTCTCGGTTAGGTCTGGGATTTGCAATCAGCTGGCTCGTACTTTCGCATTTTTCGCATACTTGTTGGCCAGATCTTGGCCTTTTTCTGGCTTGGACCACGTAGTAATGTGGTACCACACTGAAACAGTCAATTAAACCCGGGTCCGATTAATATTTTAGAGGATAACGCCGGTTATGTCTGGGTTAGGTCTGGTATTTGCCCTCATCTGGCTCGTACCTCCGCATTTTTCTCATACTTGTTGGCCAGATCCTGGCCTTTTTCTGGCAAGGACCACGTAGTAAAGTGGTACCGCACTGAAACAGTCAATTAAACCCGGGTCCGATTAATATTTTAGAGGATAACGCCGGTTATGTCTGGGTTAGTTCTGGTATTTGCTATCATCTGGCATATACTTTCGCGTTTTTCGCATACTTGTTGGCCAGATCCTGGCCTTTTTCTGGCTTGGACTACGTAGTAAAGTGGTTCCACACCGATACAGTCAATTAAACCTGGTTGCGATTACTATTTTGGAGGATAACGCCGGTTATGTCTGGGTTAGGTCTGGTATTTGCCCTCATCTGGCTCGTACTTTCGCGTTTTTCGCATACTTGTTGGCCAGATCCTGAGTTTTTTCTGGTTTGGATCCCGTAGTAATGTGGTACCACACTGAAACAGTCAATAGAAGCTGGTTCAGATAAGTATTTTAGAGGATCACGCTGGTTATGTCTGGGTTAGTTCTGGTATTTGCTATCATCTGGCACATACTTTCGCGTTTTCCGCATACTTGTTGGCCAGATCCTGGCCTTTTTCTGGCTTGGACTACGTAGTAAAGTGGTTCCACACCGATACAGTCAATTAAACCTGGTTGCGATTACTATTTTGGAGGATAACGCCGGTTATGTCTGGGTTACGTCTGGTATTTGCCCTCATCTGGCTCGTACTTTCGCGTTTTTCGCATACTTGTTGGCCAGATCCTGAGTTTTTTCTGGTTTGGATCCCGTAGTAATGTGGTACCACACTGAAACAGTCAATAGAAGCTGGTTCCGATAAGTATTTTAGAGGATCACGCTGGTTATGTCTGGGTTAGTTCTGGTATTTGCTATCATCTGGCACATACTTTCGCGTTTTTCGCATACTTGTTGGCCAGATCCTGGCCTTTTTCTGGTTTGGGTCACGTAGTAACGCGGTACCACACCGATACAGTCAATTAAACCTGGTTGAGATTACTATTTTGGAGGATAACGCCGGTTATGTCTGGGTTAGGTCTGGTATTTGCCCTCATCTGGCTCGTACTTTCGCATTTTTCTCATACTTGTTGGTCAGATCCTGGGTTTTTTCCGGTTTGGATCCCGTAGTTGTGTGGTTCCACACCGAAAAGGTCAACTAAACCTGGCTGCGATTAATATTTTAGAGGATAACGCCGGTGATATCTGGGTTAGGTATAGGATTTGCTGTCATCTGTCTCGTACTTTCGCGTTTTTCGCATACTTGTTGGCCAGATCCTGAGTTTTTTCTGGTTTGGATCCCGTAGTAATGTGGTACCACACTGAAACAGTCTATAGAAGCTGGTTCCGATAAGTATTTTAGAGCATAACGCTGGTTATGTCTGGGTTAGATCTGGTATTTGCTATAATCTGGCACATACTTGCGCGATTTCGCATACTTGTTGGCCAGATCCTGGGCTTTTTCTGGTTTGGATCACGTAGTAATGTGGTACCACACTGAAACTGTCAATTAATCCTGGTTGCGATTAATATTTTAGAGGATAACGCCGGTTATGTCTTGGTTAGGTCTGGTATTTGCCCTCATCTGGTTCGTACTTTCGAATTTTTCGCATACTTGTTGGCCAGATCCAGGCCTTTTTCTGGTTTGGATCACGTAGTAATGCGGTACCACACCGAAACAGTCAATTAAAGCTGGTTGCGATTAATATTTTAGAGGATAACGCCGGTTATGTCTCGGTTAGGTCTGGGATATGCCCTCATCTGGCTCGTACTTTCGCGTTTTTCGCATACTTGTTGGGCAGATCCTGGGTTTTTTCTGGTTTGGATCACGTAGTACTGTGGTACCACACTGAAACAGTCAATAAAAGCTGGTTCCCATTAATAGTTTGAAGGATAACGCTGGTTACGTTTGGGTTAGTTCTGGTATTAGCAATCATCTGGCTCGTTCTTTCGCATTTTTCGCATACTTGTTTAGATCCTGGCCTTTTTCTGGTTTGGATCACGTAGTAATGCGGTACCACACCGAAACAGTCAATTAAAGCTGGTTGCGATTAATATTTTAGAGGATAACGCCGGTTATGTCTCGGTTAGGTCTGGGATATGCCCTCATCTGGCTCGTACCTCCGCATTTTTCGCATACTTGTTGGCCAGATCCTGGCCTTTTTCTGGCAAGGACTACGTAGTAAAGTGGTTTCACACCGATACAGTCAATTAAACCTGGTTGCGATTACTATTTTGGAGGATAACGCCGGTTATGTCTGGGTTAGGTCTGGTATTTGCCCTCATCTGGCTCGTACTTTCGCGTTTTTCGCATACTTGTTGGCCAGATCCTGAGTTTTTTCTGGTTTGGATCCCGTAGTAATGTGGTACCACACTGATACAGTCAATAGAAGCTGGTTCCGATAAGAATTTTAGAGGATCACGCTGGTTATGTCTGGGTTAGATCTGTTATTTGCTATCATCTGGCACATACTTTCGCATTTTTCGCATACTTGTTGGCCAGGTCCTGGCCTTTTTCCGGCTTTGACATGGCCGTAATGGGGTACCACACCGAAACAGTCGGTTAAACCTGGTTGCGATTAATATTTTTGAGGATAACGCCGGTTATGTCTGGGTTAGTTCAGGTATTTCCAACCATCTGGCTCGTACTTTCTCATTTTTCGCATACTTGTCTGGCAGATCCTGGGTTTTTTGTGGCTTGGATCCCGTTGTAATGTAGTTCCACACCGAAGCAGTCAATTAAACCTGGTTGCGATAAATATTTTACAGTATAACGCCGGTTATGTCTGGGTTACGTCTAGTATTTGCCCTCATCTGGCTCGTTCTTTCGCATTTTTCGCATACTTGTTGGCCAGATCCTGGCCTTTTTCTGGAAAGGACCACGTAGTAAAGTGGTACCGCACTGAAACAGTCAATTAAACCTGGGTCCGATTAATATTTTAGAGGATAACGCCGGTTATGTCTGGGTTAGGTCTGGTATTTGCCCTCATCTGGCTCGTACTTTCGCATTTTTCGCATACTTGTTGGTCAGATCCTGGGCTTTTTCTGGTTTGGATCACGTAGTAATGTAGTTCCACACCGAAGCAGTCAATTAAACCTGGTTCCGATAAGTATTTTAGAGGATCACGCCGGTTATGTCTGGGTTAGGTCTGGTATTTGCCCTCATCTGGCTCGTACTTTCGCGATTTTCGCATAGTTGTTGGCCAGATCCTGGGTTTTTTCTGGAATGGATCCCGTAGTAATGTGGTTCCACACCGAAACAGTCAATTAAACCTGGTTGCGATTAATATTTTAGAGGATAACGCTGGTTATGTCTGGGACAGTTCTGGTATTTGCAATCATCTGGAACGTACTTTCGCATTTTTCGCATACTTGCTTAGATCCTGGCCTTTTTCTGGCTTGGACCACGTAGTAATGCGGTACCACACCGAAACAGACAATCAAACCTGGTTGCGATTAATATTTTAGAGGATAACGCCGCATATGTCTCGGTTAGGTCTGGGATTTGCAATCATCTGGCTCGTACTTTCGCATTTTTCGCATACTTGTTGGCCAGATCTTGGCCTTTTTCTGGCTTGGACCACGTAGTAATGTGGTACCACACTGAAACAGTCAATTAAACCCGGGTCCGATTAATATTTTAGAGGATAACGCCGGTTATGTCTGGGTTTGGTCTGCTATTTGCCCTCATCTGGCTCGTACCTCCGCATTTTTCGCATACTTGTTGGCCAGATCCTGGCCTTTTTCTGGCAAGGACCACGTAGTAAAGTGGTACCGCACTGAAACAGTCAATAAATCCTGTGTCCGATTAATATTTTAGAGGATAACGCCGGTTATGTCTGGGTGAGGTCTGGTATTTGCCCTCGTCTGGCTCGTACTTTCGCGTTTTTCGCGTACTTGTTGGCCAGATCCTGAGTTTTTTCTGGTTTGGATCCCGTAGTAATGCGGTACCACACTGAAACAGTCAATAGAAGCTGGTTCAGATAAGTATTTTAGAGGATCACGCTGGTTATGTCTGGGTTAGTTCTGGTATTTGCTATCATCTGGCACATACTTTCGCGTTTTTCGCATACTTGTTGGCCAGATCCTGGCCTTTTTCTGGCTTGGACCACGTAGTAATGCGGTACCACACCGAAACAGACAATCAAACCTGGTTGCGATTAATATTTTAGAGGATAACGCCGCATATGTCTCGGTTAGGTCTGGGATTTGCAATCATCTGGCTCGTACTTTCGCATTTTTCGCATACTTGTTGGCCAGATCCTGTCCTTTTTCTGGTTTGGGTCACGTAGTAACGCGGTACCACACCGATACAGTCAATTAAACCTGGTTGAGATTACTATTTTGGAGGATAACGCCGGTTATGTCTGGGATTAGCAATCATCTGGCTCGTACTTTCGCATTTTTCGCATACTTGTTGGCCAGATCCTGTCCTTTTTCTGGTTTGGATCACGTAGTAATGCGGTACCACACCGAAACAGTCAATTAAAGCTGGTTGCGATTAATATTTTAGAGGATAACGCCGGTTATGTCTCGGTTAGGTCTGGGATATGCCGTCCTCTGGCTCGTACTTTCGCGTTTTTCGCATACTTGTTGGGCGGATCCTGGGTTTTTTCTGGTTTGGTTCACGTAGTACTGTGGTACCACACTGAAACAGTCAATAAAAGCTGGTTCCCATTAATAGTTTGAAGGATAACGCTGGTTACGTTTGGGTTAGTTCTGGTATTAGCAATCATCTGGCTCGTTCTTTCGCATTTTTCGCATACTTGTTTAGATCCTGGCCTTTTTCTGGCTTGGACCACGTAGTAATGCGGTACCACACCGAAACAGACAATCAAACCTGGTTGCGATTAATATTTTAGAGGATAACGCCGCATATGTCTCGGTTAGGTCTGGGATTTGCAATCATCTGGCTCGTACTTTCGCATTTTTCGCATACTTGTTGGCCAGATCTTGGCCTTTTTCTGGCTTGGACCACGTAGTAATGTGGTACCACACTGAAACAGTCAATTAAACCCGGGTCCGATTAATATTTTAGAGGATAACGCCGATTATGTCTGGGTTAGGTCTGGTATTTGCCCTCATCTGGCTCGTACCTCCGCATTTTTCGCATACTTGTTGGCCAGATGCTGGCCTTTTTCTGGCAAGGACCACGTAGTAAAGTGGTACCGCACTGAAACAGTCAATAAATCCTGGGTCCGATTAATATTTTAGAGGATAACGCCGGTTATGTCTGGGTGAGGTCTGGTATTTGCCCTCGTCTGGCTCGTACTTTCGCGTTTTTTGCGTACTTGTTGGCCAGATCCTGAGTTTTTTCTGGTTTGGATCCCGTAGTAATGCGGTACCACACTGAAACAGTCAATAGAAGCTGGTTCAGATAAGTATTTTAGAGGATCACGCTGGTTATGTCTGGGTTAGTTCTGGTATTTGCTATCATCTGGCACATACTTTCGCGTTTTTCGCATACTTGTTGGCCAGATCCTGGCCTTTTTCTGGCTTGGACTACGTAGTAAAGTGGTTCCACACCGATACAGTCAATTAGACCTGGTTGCGATTACTATTTTGGAGGATAACGCCGGTTATGTCTGGGTTAGGTCTGGTATTTGCCCTCATCTGGCTCGTACTTTCGCGTTTTTCGCATACTTGTTGGCCAGATCCTGAGTTTTTTCTGGTTTGGATCCCGTAGTAATGTGGTACCACACTGATACAGTCAATAGAAGCTGGTTCCGATAAGTATTTTAGAGGATCACGCTGGTTATGTCTGGGTTAGATCTGTTATTTGCTATCATCTGGCACATACTCTCGCGTTTTTCGCATACTTGTTGGCCAGATCCTGGCCTTTTTCTGGCTTGGACCACGTAGTAATGCGGTACCACACCGAAACAGACAATCAAACCTGGTTGCGATTAATATTTTAGAGGATAACGCCGCATATGTCTCGGTTAGGTCTGGGATTTGCAATCATCTGGCTCGTACTTACGCATTTTTCGCATACTTGTTGGCCAGATCCTGTCCTTTTTCTGGTTTGGGTCACGTAGTAACGCGGTACCACACCGATACAGTCAATTAAACCTGGTTGAGATTACTATTTTGGAGGATAACGCCGGTTATGTTTGGGTTAGGTCTGGCATTTGCCCTCATCAGGCTCGTACTTTCGCATTTTTCGCATACTTGTTGGCCAGATCCTGGGTTTTTTCCGGTTTGGATCCCGTAGTTGTGTGGTTCCACACCGAAAAGGTCAACTAAACCTGGCTGCGATTAATATTTTAGAGGATAACGCCGGTGATATCTGGGTTAGGTCTGGTACTTGCCCTCATCTGGCTCGTACTTTCGCCTTTTTCGCATACTTGTTGGCCAGATCCTGGCCTTTTTCTGTCTTGGATCAAGTAGTAATGTGGGACCACACTGAAACAGTCAATTGAACCTGGTTGCGACTAATATTTTAGAGGATAACGCCGGTTATGTCTCGGTTAGGTATAGGATTTGCCGTCATCTGTCTCGTACTTTCGCGTTTTTCGCATACTTGTTGGCCAGATCCTGAGTTTTTTCTGGTTTGGTTCCCGTAGTAATGTGGTACCACACTGAAACAGTCAATAGAAGCTGGTTCCGATAAGTATTTTAGAGGATTACGCTGGTTATGTCTGGGTTAGATCTGGTATTTGCTATAATCTGGTACATACTTGCGCGATTTCGCATACTTGTTGGCCAGATCCTGGGCTTTTTCTGGTTTGGATCACGTAGTAATGTGGTACCACACTGAAACTGTCAATTAATCCTGGTTGCGATTAATATTTTAGAGGATAACGCCGGTTATGTCTTGGTTAGGTCTGGTATTTGCCCTCATCTGGTTCGTACTTTCGCATTTTTCGCATACTTGTTGGCCAGATCCTGTCCTTTTTCTGGTTTGGGTCACGTAGTAACGCGGTACCACACCGATACAGTCAATTAAACCTGGTTGAGATTACTATTTTGGAGGATAACGCCGGTTATGTTTGGGTTAGGTCTGGCATTTGCCCTCATCAGGCTCGTACTTTCGCGTTTTTCGCATACTTGTTGGGCAGATCCTGGGTTTTTTCTGGTTTGGATCACGTAGTACCGTGGTACCACACAGAAACAGTCAATGAAAGCTGGTTCCCATTAATAGTTTGAAGGATAACGCTGGTTACGTTTGGGTTAGTTCTGGTATTAGCAATCATCTGGCTCGTTCTTTCGCATTTTTCGCATACTTGTCTGGCAGATCCTGGGTTTTTTGTGGCTTGGATCCCGTTGTAATGTAGTTCCACACCGAAGCAGTCAATTAAACCTGGTTGCGATTAATATTTTACAGTATAACGCCGGTTATGTCTGGGTTACGTCTAGTATTTGCCCTCATCTGGCTCGTACTTTCGCATTTTTCGCATACTTGTTGGCCAGATCCTGGCCTTTTTCTGGCAAGGACCACGTAGTAAAGTGGTACCGCACTGAAACTGTCAATTAAACTTGGGTCCGATTAATATTTTAGAGGATAACGCCGGCTATGTCTGGGTTAGGTCTGGTATTTGCCCTCATCTGGCACATACTTTCGCGCTTTTCGCATACTTGTTGGCCAGATCCTGGCCTTTTTCTGGCTTGGACTACGTAGTAAAGTGGTTCCACACCGATACAGTCAATTAAACCTGGTTGCGATTACTATTTTGGAGGATAACGCCGGTTATGTCTGGGTTAGGTCTGGTATTTGCCCTCATCTGGCTCGTACTTTCGCGTTTTTCGCATAGTCGTTGGCCAGATCCTGGGTTTTTTCTGGAATGGATCCCGTAGTAATGTGGTTCCACACCGAAACAGTCAATTAAACCTGGTTGCGATTAATATTTTAGAGGGTAACGCTGGTTATGTCTGGGACAGTTCTGGTATTTGCAATCATCTGGAACGTACTTTCGCATTTTTCGCATACTTGTTTAGATCCTGGCCTTTTTCTGGCTTGGACCACGTAGTAATGCGGTACCACACCGAAACAGACTATCAAACCTGGTTGCGATTAATATTTTAGAGGATAACGCCGCATATGTCTCGGTTAGGTCTGGGATTTGCAATCATCTGGCTCGTACTTTCGCATTTTTCGCATACTTGTTGGCCAGATCTTGGCCTTTTTCTGGCTTGGACCACGTAGTAATGTGGTACCACACTGAAACAGTCAATTTAACCCGGGTCCGATTAATATTTTAGAGGATAACGCCGGTTATGTCTGGGTTAGGTCTGGTATTTGCCCTCATCTGGCTCGTACCTCCGCATTTTTCGCATACTTGTTGGCCAGATCCTGGCCTTCTTCTGGCAAGGACCACGTAGTAATGTGGTACCGCACTGAAACAGTCAATAAATCCTGGGTCCGATTAATATTTTAGAGGATAACGCCGGTTATGTCTGGGTGAGGTCTGGTATTTGCCCTCGTCTGGCTCGTACTTTCGCGTTTTTCGCGTACTTGTTGGCCAGATCCTGAGTTTTTTCTGGTTTGGATCCCGTAGTAATGCGGTACCACACTGAAACAGTCAATAGAAGCTGGTTCAGATAAGTGTTTTAGAGGATCACGCTGGTTATGTCTGGGTTAGTTCTGGTATTTGCTATCATCTGGCACATACTTTCGCGTTTTTCGCATACTTGTTGGCCAGATCCTGGCCTTTTTCTGGCTTGGACCACGTAGTAATGCGGTACCACACCGAAACAGACAATCAAACCTGGTTGCGATTAATATTTTAGAGGATAACGCCGCATATGTCTCGGTTAGGTCTGGGATTTGCAATCATCTGGCTCGTACTTTCGCGTTTTTCGCATAGTTGTTGGCCAGATCCTGGGTTTTTTCTGGAATGGATCCCGTAGTAATGTGGTTCCACACCGAAACAGTCAATTAAACCTGGTTGCGATTAATATTTTAGAGGGTAACGCTGGTTATGTCTGGGACAGTTCTGGTATTTGCAATCATCTGGAACGTACTTTCGCATTTTTCGCATACTTGTTTAGATCCTGGCCTTTTTCTGGCTTGGACCACGTAGTAATGCGGTACCACACCGAAACAGACTATCAAACCTGGTTGCGATTAATATTTTAGAGGATAGCGCCGCATATGTCTCGGTGAGGTCTGGGATTTGCAATCATCTGGCTCGTACTTTCGCATTTTTCGCATACTTGTTGGCCAGATCTTGGCCTTTTTCTGGCTTGGACCACGTAGTAATGTGGTACCACACTGAAACAGTCAATTAAACCCGGGTCCGATTAATATTTTAGAGGATAACGCCGGTTATGTCTGGGTTAGGTCTGGTATTTGCCCTCATCTGGCTCGTACCTCCGCATTTTTCACATACTTGTTGGCCAGATCCTGGCCTTCTTCTGGCAAGGACCACGTAGTAAAGTGGTACCGCACTGAAACAGTCAATAAATCCTGGGTCCGATTAATATTTTAGAGGATAACGCCGGTTATGTCTGGGTGAGGTCTGGTATTTGCCCTCGTCTGGCTCGTACTTTCGCGTTTTTCGCGTACTTGTTGGCCAGATCCTGAGTTTTTTCTGGTTTGGATCCCGTAGTAATGCGGTACCACACTGAAACAGTCAATAGAAGCTGGTTCAGATAAGTGTTTTAGAGGATCACGCTGGTTATGTCTGGGTTAGTTCTGGTATTTGCTATCATCTGGCACATACTTTCGCGTTTTTCGCATACTTGTTGGCCAGATCCTGGCCTTTTTCTGGCTTGGACCACGTAGTAATGCGGTACCACACCGAAACAGACAATCAAACCTGGTTGCGATTAATATTTTAGAGGATAACGCCGCATATGTCTCGGTTAGGTCTGGGATTAGCAATCATCTGGCTCGTACTTTCGCATTTTTCGCATACTTGTTGGCCAGATCCTGTCCTTTTTCTGGTTTGGATCACGTAGTAATGCGGTACCACACCGAAACAGTCAATTAAAGCTGGTTGCGATTAATATTTTAGAGGATAACGCCGGTTATGTCTCGGTTAGGTCTGGGATATGCCCTCATCTGGCTCGTACTTTCGCGTTTTTCGCATACTTGTTGGGCAGATCCTGGGTTTTTTCTGGTTTGGATCACGTAGTACTGTGGTACCACACTGAAACAGTCAATAAAAGCTGGTTCCCATTAATAGTTTGAAGGATAACGCTGGTTACGTTTGGGTTAGTTCTGGTATTAGCAATCATCTGGCTCGTTCTTTCTCATTTTTCGCATACTTGTTTAGATCCTGGCCTTTTTCTGTCTTGGATCAAGTAGTAATGTGGGACCACACGGAAACAGTCAATTGAACCTGGTTGCGACTAATATTTTAGAGGCTAACGCCGGTTATGTCTCGGTTAGATATAGGATTTGCCGCCATCTGTCTCGTACTTTCGCGTTTTTCGCATACTTGTTGGCCAGATCCTGAGTTTTTTCTGGTTTGGATCCCGTAGTAATGTGGTACCACACTGAAACAGTCAATAGAAGCTGGTTCCGATAACAATTTTAGAGGATAACGCTGGTTATGTTTGGGTTAGATCTGGTATTTGCTATAATCTGGTACATACTTGCGCGATTTCGCATACTTGTTGGCCAGATCCTGGGCTTTTTCTGGTTTGGATCACGTAGTAATGTGGTACCACACTGAAACTGTCAATTAATCCTAGTTGCGATTAATATTTTAGAGGATAACGCCGGTTATGTCTCGGTTAGGTCTGGGATATGCCGTCATCTGGCTCGTACTTTCGCGTTTTTCGCATACTTGTTGGGCAGATCCTGGGTTTTTTCTGGTTTGGATCACGTAGTACTGTGGTACCACACTGAAACAGTCAATAAAAGCTGGTTCCCATTAATAGTTTGAAGGATAACGCTGGTTACGTTTGGGTTAGTTCTGGTATTAGCAATCATCTGGCTCGTACTTTCGCATTTTTCGCATACTTGTTCAGATCCTGGCCTTTATCTGGCTTGGACCACGTAGTAATGCGGTACCACACCGAAACAGTCAATAAAACCTGGTTGCGATTAATATTCTAGAGGATAACGCCGCATATGTCTCGGTTAGGTCTGGTATTTGCCCTCATTTGGCTCGTACTTTCGCATTTTTCGCATTCTTGTTGGCCAGATCCTGGCCTTTTTCTGGTTTGGATAACGTAGTACTGTGGTACCACACCGAAACAGTCAGTTAAACTTGGTTGCGAATTATATTTCAGAGGATAACGCTGGTTATGACTGGGTTAGTTATCATATTTCCAATCATCTGGCTCATACTTTCGCGTTTTTCGCATACTTGTTTGCCAGATCCTGGGTTTTTTCTGGTTTGGATCCCGTAGTAATGTGGTTCCACACCGAAACAGTCAATTAAACCTGGTTGCGATTAATATTTTAGAGGATAACGCCGGTTATGTCTCGGTTAGGTCTGGTATTTGCCCTCATCTGGCTCGTACTTTCGCATTTTTCGCATTCTTGTCGGGCAGATCCTGGGTTTTTTCTGGTTTGGATAAAGTAGTAATGTGGTACCACACTGAAACAGTCAATAAAAGCTGGTTCCAATTAATAGTTTGGAGGATAACGCAGGTTACGTTTGGGTTAGTACTGGTATTTGCAATCATCAGGCTCATACTTTCGCGTTTTTCGCATACTTGTTGGCCAGATCCTGGGCTTTTTCTGGTTTGGATCACGTAGTAATGTGGTACCACACTGAAACAGTCAATAGAAGCTGGTTCAGATAAGTATTTTAGAGGATCACGCTGGTTATGTCTGGGTTAGTTCTGGTATTTGCTATCATCTGGCACATAGTTTCGCGTTTTTCGCATACTTGTTGGCCAGATCCTGGCCTTTTTCTGGCTTGGACTACGTAGTAAAGTGGTTCCACACCGATACAGTCAATTAAACCTGGTTGCGATTACTATTTTGGAGGATAACGCCGGTTATGTCTGGGTTAGGTCTGGTATTTGCCCTCATCTGGCTTGTACTTTCGCGTTTTTCGCATACTTGTTGGCCAGATCCTGAGTTTTTTCTGGTTTGGATCCCGTAGTAATGTGGTACCACACTGATACAGTCAATAGAAGCTGGTTCCGATAAGTATTTTAGAGGATCACGCTGGTTATGTCTGGGTTAGATCTGTTATTTGCTATCATCTGGCACATACTTTCGCGTTTTTCGCATACTTGTTGGCCACATCCTGGCCTTTTTCTGGCTTGGACCACGTAGTAATGCGGTACCACACCGAAACAGACAATCAAACCTGGTTGCGATTAATATTTTAGAGGATAACGCCGCATATGTCTCGGTTAGGTCTGGGATTTGCAATCATCTGGCTCGTACTTTCGCATTTTTCGCATACTTGTTGGCCAGATCCTGTCCTTTTTCTGGTTTGGGTCACGTAGTAACGCGGTACCACACCGATACAGTCAATTAAACCTGGTTGAGATTACTATTTTGGAGGATAACGCCGGTTATGTTTGGGTTAGGTCTGGCATTTGCCCTCATCAGGCTCGTACTTTCGCATTTTTCGCATACTTGTTGGCCAGATCCTGGGTTTTTTCCGGTTTGGATCCCGTAGTTGTGTGGTTCCACACCGAAAAGGTCAACTAAACCTGGCTGCGATTAATATTTTAGAGGATAACGCCGGTGATATCTGGGTTAGGTCTGGTACTTGCCCTCATCTGGCTCGTACTTTCGCCTTTTTCGCATACTTGTTGGCCAGATCCTGGCCTTTTTCTGTCTTGGATCAAGTAGTAATGTGGGACCACACTGAAACAGTCAATTGAACCTGGTTGCGACTAATATTTTAGAGGATAACGCCGGTTATGTCTCGGTTAGGTATAGGATTTGCCGTCATCTGTCTCGTACTTTCGCCTTTTTCGCATACTTGTTGGCCAGATCGTGGCCTTTTTCTGTCTTGGATCAAGTAGTAATGTGGTACCACACTGAAACAGTCAATAGAAGCTGGTTCCGATAAGTATTTTAGAGGATTACGCTGGTTATGTCTGGGTTAGATCTGGTATTTGCTATAATCTGGTACATACTTGCGCGATTTCGCATACTTGTTGGCCAGATCCTGGGCTTTTTCTGGTTTGGATCACGTAGTAATGTGGTACCACACTGAAACTGTCAATTAATCCTGGTTGCGATTAATATTTTAGAGGATAACGCCGGTTATGTCTTGGTTAGGTCTGGTATTTGCCCTCATCTGGTTCGTACTTTCGCATTTTTCGCATACTTGTTGGCCAGATCCTGTCCTTTTTCTGGTTTGGGTCACGTAGTAACGCGGTACCACACCGATACAGTCAATTAAACCTGGTTGAGATTACTATTTTGGAGGATAACGCCGGTTATGTTTGGGTTAGGTCTGGCATTTGCCCTCATCAGGCTCGTACTTTCGCGTTTTTCGCATACTTGTTGGGCAGATCCTGGGTTTTTTCTGGTTTGGATCACGTAGTACCGTGGTACCACACAGAAACAGTCAATAAAAGCTGGTTCCCATTAATAGTTTGAAGGATAACGCTGGTTACGTTTGGGTTAGTTCTGGTATTAGCAATCATCTGGCTCGTTCTTTCGCATTTTTCGCATACTTGTTGGCCAGGTCCTGGCCTTTTTCCGGCTTTGACATGGCAGTAATGTTGTACCACACCGAAACAGTCGGTTAAACCTGGTTGCGATTAATATTTTTGAGGATAACGCCGGTTATGTCTGAGTTAGTTCAGGTATTTCCAACCATCTGGCTCGTACTTTCTCATTTTTCGCATACTTGTCTGGCAGATCCTGGGTTTTTTGTGGCTTGGATCCCGTTGTAATGTAGTTCCACACCGAAGCAGTCAATTAAACCTGGTTGCGATTAATATTTTACAGTATAACGCCGGTTATGTCTGGGTTCGTCTAGTATTTGCCCTCATCTGGCTCGTACTTTCGCATTTTTCGCATACTTGTTGGCCAGATCCTGGCCTTTTTCTGGCAAGGACCACGTAGTAAAGTGGTACCGCACTGAAACAGTCAATTAAACTTGGGTCCGATTAATATTTTAGAGGATAACGCCGGTTATGTCTGGGTTAGGTCTGGTATTTGCCCTCATCTGGCACATACTTTCGCGCTTTTCGCATACTTGTTGGCCAGATCTTGGCCTTTTTCTGGCTTGGACCACGTAGTAATGTGGTACCACACTGAAACAGTCAATTAAACCCGGGTCCGATTAATATTTTAGAGGATAACGCCGGTTATGTCTGGGTTAGGTCTGGTATTTGCCCTCATCTGGCTCGTACCTCCGCATTTTTCGCATACTTGTTGGCCAGATCCTGGCCTTCTTCTGGCAAGGACCACGTAGTAAAGTGGTACCGCACTGAAACAGTCAATAAATCCTGGGTCCGATTAATATTTTAGAGGATAACGCCGGTTATGTCTGGGTGAGGTCTGGTATTTGCCCTCGTCTGGCTCGTACTTTCGCGTTTTTCGCGTACTTGTTGGCCAGATCCTGAGTTTTTTCTGGTTTGGATCCCGTAGTAATGCGGTACCACACTGAAACAGTCAATAGAAGCTGGTTCAGATAAGTGTTTTAGAGGATCACGCTGGTTATGTCTGGGTTAGTTCTGGTATTTGCTATCATCTGGCACATACTTTCGCGTTTTTCGCATACTTGTTGGCCAGATCCTGGCCTTTTTCTGGCTTGGACCACGTAGTAATGCGGTACCACACCGAAACAGACAATCAAACCTGGTTGCGATTAATATTTTAGAGGATAACGCCGCATATGTCTCGGTTAGGTCTGGGATTAGCAATCATCTGGCTCGTACTTTCGCATTTTTCGCATACTTGTTGGCCAGATCCTGTCCTTTTTCTGGTTTGGATCATGTAGTAATGCGGTACCACACCGAAACAGTCAATTAAAGCTGATTGCGATTAATATTTTAGAGGATAACGCCGGTTATGTCTCGGTTAGGTCTGGGATTAGCAATCATCTGGCTCGTTCTTTCGCATTTTTCGCATACTTGTTTAGATCCTGGCCTTTTTCTGTCTTGGATCAAGTAGTAATGTGGGACCACACTGAAACAGTCAATTGAACCTGGTTGCGACTAATATTTTAGAGGATAACGCCGGTTATGTCTCGGTTAGATATAGGATTTGCCGTCATCTGTCTCGTACTTTCGCGTTTTTCGCATACTTGTTGGCCAGATCCTGAGTTTTTTCTGGTTTGGATCCCGTAGTAATGTGGTACCACACTGAAACAGTCAATAGAAGCTGGTTCCGATAACTATTTTAGAGGATAACGCTGGTTATGTTTGGGTTAGATCTGGTATTTGCTATAATCTGGTACATACTTGCGCGATTTCGCATACTTGTTGGCCAGATCCTGGGCTTTTTCTGGTTTGGATCACGTAGTAATGTGGTACCACACTGAAACTGTCAATTAATCCTAGTTGCGATTAATATTTTAGAGGATAACGCCGGTTATGTCTCGGTTAGGTCTGGGATATGCCGTCATCTGGCTCGTACTTTCGCGTTTTTCGCATACTTGTTGGGCAGATCCTGGGTTTTTTCTGGTTTGGATCACGTAGTACTGTGGTACCACACTGAAACAGTCAATAAAAGCTGGTTCCCATTAATAGTTTGAAGGATAACGCTGGTTACGTTTGGGTTAGTTCTGGTATTAGCAATCATCTGGCTCGTACTTTCGCATTTTTCGCATACTTGTTCAGATCCTGGCCTTTATCTGGCTTGGACCACGTAGTAATGCGGTACCACACCGAAACAGTCAATAAAACCTGGTTGCGATTAATATTCTAGAGGATAACGCCGCATATGTCTCGGTTAGGTCTGGTATTTGCCCTCATCTGGCTCGTACTTTCGCATTTTTCGCATTCTTGTTGGCCAGATCCTGGCCTTTTTCTGGTTTGGATAACGTAGTACTGTGGTACCACACCGAAACAGTCAGTTAAACTTGGTTGCGAATTATATTTCAGAGGATAACGCTGGTTATGACTGGGTTAGTTATCATATTTCCAATCATCTGGCTCATACTTTCGCGTTTTTCGCATACTTGTTTGCCAGATCCTGGGTTTTTTCTGGTTTGGATCACGTAGTAATGTGGTTCCACACCGAAACAGTCAATTAAACCTGGTTGCGATTAATATTTTAGAGGATAACGCCGGTTATGTCTCGGTTAGGTCTGGTATTTGCCCTCATCTGGCTCGTACTTTCGCATTTTTCGCATTCTTGTCGGGCAGATCCTGGGTTTTTTCTGGTTTGGATAAAGTAGTAATGTGGTACCACACTGAAACAGTCAATAAAAGCTGGTTCCAATTAATAGTTTGGAGGATAACGCAGGTTACGTTTGGGTTAGTACTGGTATTTGCAATCATCAGGCTCATACTTTCGCGTTTTTCGCATACTTGTTGAACTGATCCTGGGTTTTTTCTGGTTTGGGTCACGTAGTAATGTGGTATCACACTGAAACAGTCAATCAAACCTGGATACGACCAATATTTTAGAGGATAACGAATGTTAGGTCTAGGTTAGGCCTGGGATTTGCCCTCATCAGACTCAAACTTTCGCATATTTCTCATACTTGTTGGGCAAATCCTTGGATTTTTCTGGATTGGATCACGTAGTAATGTGGTACCACACTGAAACAGTTAATTAAACCTGGATACGACCAATAATTTAGACGTTACACCATGTTAGGTCTGGGTCAGGCCTGGAATTTGCCCTCATCTGACTCATACTTTCGCATTCTTCACATACTTGTTGAACAGATACTGGGTTTTTTTCCGGTTTGGATCACGTAGTAATGTGGTACCACACAAAAACAGTCGATTAAACCTGGTTTCGATCAATATTTTTGAGGGTAACGCGTGGTAGGTCTGGGTTGGGTCTAGGATTTGACCTCATCTGACTCATACTTTCGCATTTTTCGCATACTCGTTGGCCAGATCCTGGGCTTTTTCTGGTTTGGATCAGGTGGTAATGTGGTACCACACTGAAACAGTCGAGTAAACCTGGTTTCTATCAATATTTTAGATGATAACGCATGTTAGGTCCAGGTTAGGCCTGGGATTTGCCCTCATCAGACTCATACTTTCGCGTTTTTCGCATACTTGTTGGCCATATCCTGAGTTTTTTCTGGTTTGGATCCCGTAGTAATGTGGTACCACACTGAAACAGTCAATAGAAGCTGGTTCCGATAACTATTTTAGAGGATAACGCTGGTTATGTCTGGGTTAGATCTGGTATTTGCTATAATCTGGTACATACTTGCGCGATTTCGCATACTTGTTGGCCAGATCCTGGGCTTTTTCTGGTTTGGACCACGTAGTAATGTGGTACCACACTGAAACAGACAATCAAACCTGGTTGCGATTAATATTTTAGAGGATAACGCCGCATATGTCTCGGTTAGGTCTGGGATTAGCAATCATCTGGCTCGTACTTTCGCATTTTTCGCATACTTGTTGGCCAGATCCTGTCCTTTTTCTGGTTTGGATCACGTAGTAATGCGGTACCACACCGAAACAGTCAATTAAAGCTGGTTGCGATTAATATTTTAGAGGATAACGCCGGTTATGTCTCGGTTAGGTCTGGGATATGCCCTCATCTGGCTCGTACTTTCGCGTTTTTCGCATACTTGTTGGGCAGATCCTGGGTTTTTTCTGGTTTGGATCACGTAGTACTGTGGTACCACACTGAAACAGTCAATAAAAGCTGGTTCCCATTAATAGTTTGAAGGATAACGCTGGTTACGTTTGGGTTAGTTCTGGTATTAGCAATCATCTGGCTCGTTCTTTCGCATTTTTCGCATACTTGTTTAGATCCTGGCCTTTTTCTGTCTTGGATCAAGTAGTAATGTGGGACCACACTGAAACAGTCAATTGAACCTGGTTGCGACTAATATTTTAGAGGATAACGCCGGTTATGTCTCGGTTAGATATAGGATTTGCCGTCATCTGTCTCGTACTTTCGCGTTTTTCGCATACTTGTTGGCCAGATCCTGAGTTTTTTCTGGTTTGGATCCCGTAGTAATGTGGTACCACACTGAAACAGTCAATAGAAGCTGGTTCCGATAACTATTTTAGAGGATAACGCTGGTTATGTTTGGGTTAGATCTGGTATTTGCTATAATCTGGTACATACTTGCGCGATTTCGCATACTTGTTGGCCAGATCCTGGGCTTTTTCTGGTTTGGATCACGTAGTAATGTGGTACCACACTGAAACTGTCAATTAATCCTAGTTGCGATTAATATTTTAGAGGATAACGCCGGTTATGTCTCGGTTAGGTCTGGGATATGCCGTCATCTGGCTCGTACTTTCGCGTTTTTCGCATACTTGTTGGGCAGATCCTGGGTTTTTTCTGGTTTGGATCACGTTGTACTGTGGTACCACACTGAAACAGTCAATAAAAGCTGGTTCCCATTAATAGTTTGAAGGATAACGCTGGTTACGTTTGGGTTAGTTCTGGTATTAGCAATCATCTGGCTCGTACTTTCGCATTTTTCGCATACTTGTTCAGATCCTGGCCTTTATCTGGCTTGGACCACGTAGTAATGCGGTACCACACCGAAACAGTCAATAAAACCTGGTTGCGATTAATATTCTAGAGGATAACGCCGCATATGTCTCGGTTAGGTCTGGTATTTGCCCTCATCTGGCTCGTACTTTCGCATTTTTCGCATTCTTGTTGGCCAGATCCTGGCCTTTTTCTGGTTTGGATAACGTAGTACTGTGGTACCACACCGAAACAGTCAGTTAAACTTGGTTGCGAATTATATTTCAGAGGATAACGCTGGTTATGACTGGGTTAGTTATCATATTTCCAATCATCTGGCTCATACTTTCGCGTTTTTCGCATACTTGTTTGCCAGATCCTGGGTTTTTTCTGGTTTGGATCCCGTAGTAATGTGGTTCCACACCGAAACAGTCAATTAAACCTGGTTGCGATTAATATTTTAGAGGATAACGCCGGTTATGTCTCGGTTAGGTCTGGTATTTGCCCTCATCTGGCTCGTACTTTCGCATTTTTCGCATTCTTGTCGGGCAGATCCTGGGTTTTTTCTGGTTTGGATAAAGTAGTAATGTGGTACCACACTGAAACAGTCAATAAAAGCTGGTTCCAATTAATAGTTTGGAGGATAACGCAGGTTACGTTTGGGTTAGTACTGGTATTTGCAATCATCAGGCTCATACTTTCGCGTTTTTCGCATACTTGTTGAACTGATCCTGGGTTTTTTCTGGTTTGGGTCACGTAGTAATGTGGTATCACACTGAAACAGTCAATCAAACCTGGATACGACCAATATTTTAGAGGATAACGAATGTTAGGTCTAGGTTAGGCCTGGGATTTGCCCTCATCAGACTCAAACTTTCGCATATTTCTCATACTTGTTGGGCAAATCCTTGGATTTTTCTGGATTGGATCACGTAGTAATGTGGTACCACACTGAAACAGTTAATTAAACCTGGATACGACCAATAATTTAGACGTTACACCATGTTAGGTCTGGGTCAGGCCTGGAATTTGCCCTCATCTGACTCATACTTTCGCATTCTTCACATACTTGTTGAACAGATACTGGGTTTTTTTCCGGTTTGGATCACGTAGTAATGTGGTACCACACAAAAACAGTCGATTAAACCTGGTTTCGATCAATATTTTTGAGGGTAAAGCGTGGTAGGTCTGGGTTGGGTCTAGGATTTGACCTCATCTGACTCATACTTTCGCATTTTTCGCATACTCGTTGGCCAGATCCTGGGCTTTTTCTGGTTTGGATCAGGTGGTAATGTGGTACCACACTGAAACAGTCGAGTAAACCTGGTTTCTATCAATATTTTAGATGATAACGCATGTTAGGTCCAGGTTAGGCCTGGGATTTGCCCTCATCAGACTCATACTTTCGCGTTTTTCGCATACTTGTTGGCCATATCCTGAGTTTTTTCTGGTTTGGATCCCGTAGTAATGTGGTACCACACTGAAACAGTCAATAGAAGCTGGTTCCGATAACTATTTTAGAGGATAACGCTGGTTATGTCTGGGTTAGATCTGGTATTTGCTATAATCTGGTACATACTTGCGCGATTTCGCATACTTGTTGGCCAGATCCTGGGCTTTTTCTGGTTTGGACCACGTAGTAATGCGGTACCACACCGAAACAGACAATCAAACCTGGTTGCGATTAATATTTTAGAGGATAACGCCGCATATGTCTCGGTTAGGTCTGGGATTAGCAATCATCTGGCTCGTACTTTCGCATTTTTCGCATACTTGTTGGCCAGATCCTGTCCTTTTTCTGGTTTGGATCACGTAGTAATGCGGTACCACACCGAAACAGTCAATTAAAGCTGGTTGCGATTAATATTTTAGAGGATAACGCCGGTTATGTCTCGGTTAGGTCTGGGATATGCCCTCATCTGGCTCGTACTTTCGCGTTTTTCGCATACTTGTTGGGCAGATCCTGGGTTTTTTCTGGTTTGGATCACGTAGTACTGTGGTACCACACTGAAACAGTCAATAAAAGCTGGTTCCCATTAATAGTTTGAAGGATAACGCTGGTTACGTTTGGGTTAGTTCTGGTATTAGCAATCATCTGGCTCGTTCTTTCGCATTTTTCGCATACTTGTTTAGATCCTGGCCTTTTTCTGTCTTGGATCAAGTAGTAATGTGGGACCACACTGAAACAGTCAATTGAACCTGGTTGCGACTAATATTTTAGAGGATAACGCCGGTTATGTCTCGGTTAGATATAGGATTTGCCGTCATCTGTCTCGTACTTTCGCGTTTTTCGCATACTTGTTGGCCAGATCCTGAGTTTTTTCTGGTTTGGATCCCGTAGTAATGTGGTACCACACTGAAACAGTCAATAGAAGCTGGTTCCGATAACTATTTTAGAGGATAACGCTGGTTATGTTTGGGTTAGATCTGGTATTTGCTATAATCTGGTACATACTTGCGCGATTTCGCATACTTGTTGGCCAGATCCTGGGCTTTTTCTGGTTTGGATCACGTAGTAATGTGGTACCACACTGAAACTGTCAATTAATCCTAGTTGCGATTAATATTTTAGAGGATAACGCCGGTTATGTCTCGGTTAGGTCTGGGATATGCCGTCATCTGGCTCGTACTTTCGCATTTTTCGCATTCTTGTTGGCCAGATCCTGGCCTTTTTCTGGTTTGGATAACGTAGTACTGTGGTACCACACCGAAACAGTCAGTTAAACTTGGTTGCGAATTATATTTCAGAGGATAACGCTGGTTATGACTGGGTTAGTTATCATATTTCCAATCATCTGGCTCATACTTTCGCGTTTTTCGCATACTTGTTTGCCAGATCCTGGGTTTTTTCTGGTTTGGATCCCGTAGTAATGTGGTTCCACACCGAAACAGTCAATTAAACCTGGTTGCGATTAATATTTTAGAGGATAACGCCGGTTATGTCTCGGTTAGGTCTGGTATTTGCCCTCATCTGGCTCGTACTTTCGCATTTTTCGCATTCTTGTCGGGCAGATCCTGGGTTTTTTCTGGTTTGGATAAAGTAGTAATGTGGTACCACACTGAAACAGTCAATAAAAGCTGGTTCCAATTAATAGTTTGGAGGATAACGCAGGTTACGTTTGGGTTAGTACTGGTATTTGCAATCATCAGGCTCATACTTTCGCGTTTTTCGCATACTTGTTGAACTGATCCTGGGTTTTTTCTGGTTTGGGTCACGTAGTAATGTGGTATCACACTGAAACAGTCAATCAAACCTGGATACGACCAATATTTTAGAGGATAACGAATGTTAGGTCTAGGTTAGGCCTGGGATTTGCCCTCATCAGACTCAATCTTTCGCATATTTCTCATACTTGTTGGGCAAATCCTTGGATTTTTCTGGATTGGATCACGTAGTAATGTGGTACCACACTGAAACAGTTAATTAAACCTGGATACGACCAATAATTTAGACGTTACACCATGTTAGGTCTGGGTCAGGCCTGGAATTTGCCCTCATCTGACTCATACTTTCGCATTCTTCACATACTTGTTGAACAGATACTGGGTTTTTTTCCGGTTTGGATCACGTAGTAATGTGGTACCACACTGAAACAGTCGATTAAACCTGGTTTCGATCAATATTTTTGAGGGTAACGCGTGGTAGGTCTGGGTTGGGTCTAGGATTTGACCTCATCTGACTCATACTTTCGCATTTTTCGCATACTCGTTGGCCAGATCCTGGGCTTTTTCTGGTTTGGATCAGGTGGTAATGTGGTACCACACTGAAACAGTCGAGTAAACCTGGTTTCTATCAATATTTTAGATGATAACGCATGTTAGGTCCAGGTTAGGCCTGGGATATGCCCTCATCAGACTCATACTTTCGCGTTTTTCGCATACTTGTTGGCCAGATCCTGAGTTTTTTCTGGTTTGGATCCCGTAGTAATGTGGTACCACACTGAAACAGTCAATAGAAGCTGGTTCCGATAACTATTTTAGAGGATAACGCTGGTTATGTCTGGGTTAGATCTGGTATTTGCTATAATCTGGTACATACTTGCGCGATTTCGCATACTTGTTGGCCAGATCCTGGGCTTTTTCTGGTTTGGATCACGTAGTAATGTGGTACCACACTGAAACTGTCAATTAATCTTGGTTGCGATTAATATTTTAGAGGATAACGCCGGTTATGTCTGAGATAGGTCTGGGGTTTGCCCCCATCTGGCCCGTACTTTCGCGTTTTTCGCATACTTGTTGGCCAGATCCTGGGCTTTTTCTGGTTTGGATCCCGTAGTAATGTGGTACCACACTGAAACAGTCAATTAAACCTGGTTGCGAATAATATTTTAGAGGATAACGCTGGTTATGTCTGTGTTAGTTCTGGTATTTGCAATCATCTGGCTCATACTATCGCGTTTTTCGCACACTTGTTGGCCAGATCCTGGGATTTTTCTGGTTTGGATCACGTAGTAATGTGGTACCACACTGAAGCAGTCAATTAAGCATGTTCGCGATAAATATTTTAGAGGATATCGCCGGTTATGTCTGGGTTAGGACTGGTATTTGCCCTCATCTGGCTCATACTTACGCGTTTTTCGCATACTTGTTGGGCAGATCCTGGGTTCTTTCTGGTTTGGATAACGTAGTAATGTGGTACCACACTGAAACTGTCAATAAAAGCTGGTTCCGATTAAAATTTTAGAGGATAACGCCGCTTACGTCTTGGTTAGGTCTGGTATTTGCCCTCATCTGGTTCGTACTTTCGCATTTTTCGCATACTTGTTGGCCAGATCCAGGCCTTTTTCTGGTTTGGATCACGTAGTAATGCGGTACCACACCGAAACAGTCAATTAAAGCTGGTTGCGATTAATATTTTAGAGGATAACGCCGGTTATGTCTCGGTTAGGTCTGGGTTATGCCCTCATCTGGCTCGTACTTTCGCGTTTTTCGCATACTTGTTGGGCAGATCCTGGGCTTTTTCTGGTATGGATCACGTAGTAATGTGGTACCACACTGAAACAGTCTATTAAACCTGGTTTCGATCAATATTTTAGATGATAACGCATGCTAGGTCTGGGCTAGGTCTAGGATTTGCCATCATCTATCTCATACTTTCGCATTCTTCACATACTTGTTGAACAGATCCTGGGTTTTTTCTTGGTTTGGATCACGTAGTAATGTGATATTACACTGAAACAGTCCATGAAACCTGGTTTCGATCAATATTTTAGACGATAACGCATGTTAGGTCTAGGTAAGGCCTGGGATTTGCCCTCATCAGACTAAACTTTCGCATATTTCTCATACTTGTTGGGCAGATCCTTGGATTTGTATGGATTGGATAACGTAGTATGTGGCACCACAATGAAACAGTTAATTAAACCTGGATACGACCAATATTTTAGACGTTACACAATGTTAGGTCTAGGTGGGCCTGGGATTTGCCCTCATGAGACTCGTACATTCGCGTATTTCTCATACTTGTTGAACAGATCCTGGGTTTTTTCTGGTTTGGATCACGTAGTAATGTGGAACCACACTGAAACAGTCAATTAAACCTGGTTTCGATCAATATTTTAGATGATGACGCAGGTTAGGTCTAGGTTAGGCCTGGGATTTGCCCTCATCAGACTCATACTATCGCATTCTTCACATACTTGTTGAACAGATCCTGGGTTTTTTCTGGTTTGGATCACGTAGTAATGTGGTATCACACTGAAACAGTCCATGAAACCTGGTTTCGATCAACATTTTAGAGGATAACGCATGTTAGGTCTAGGTTAGGCCTGGGATTTGCCCTCATCAGACTCAAACTTTCGCATATTTCACATACTTGTTGGGCAAATCCTTGGATTTTTGTGGATTGGATCACGTAGTAATGTGGTACCACAATGAATCAGTTAATTCAACCTGGATACGACCAATATCTTAGACGTTACACCATGTTAGGTCTAGGTTAGGCCTGGGATTTGCCCTCATGAGACTCGTACTTTCGCATTCTTCACATACTCGTTGGACAGATCCTGGGTTATTTCTGGTTTGGATCAGGTAGTAATGTGGTACCACACTGAAACAGTCAATTATACCTGGTCTAGATCAATATTTTAGATGATAACGCATGCTAGGTCTGGGTTAGGCCTGGGATTTGCCCTCATCAGACTCAAACTTTCGCATATTTCTCATACTTGTTGGGCAAATCCTTGGATTTTTCTGGATTGGATCACGTAGTAATGTGGTACCTCACTGTGACAGTTAATTAAACCTGGATACGACCAATATTTTAGACGTTACACCATGTTAGGTCTAGGTCAGGCCTGGGATTTGCCCTCATGAGACTCGTACTTTCGCATATTTCCCATACTTGTTGAACTGATCCTGGGTTTTTTCTGGTTTGGATCACGTAGTAATGTGGAACCACACTGAAACAGTCAATTAAACCTGGTTTCGATCAATATTTTAGATGATAACGCATGTTAGGACTCGGTTAGGTGTGGGATTTGCCCTCATGAGGCTCATACTTTCGCATATTTTCCATACCTGTAGGCCAGATCCTGGGCTTTTTCTGGTTCGGATCACGTAGTAATGTGGTGCCACACGGAAACAGTCCATGAAACCTAGTCTCGGTCAATATTTTAAAGGATATCGCATGTTAGGTCTGGGTTAGGTCTGGGATTTGCCCTCATGAGGCTCATACTTTCGCATATTTCTCATACTTGTTTGCCTGATCCTGGGCTTTTTCTGGTTTGGATCACGTAGTAATGTGGTACCATACTGAAACAGTCCATTAAACCTGGTTTCGATCAATATTTTAGAGGATAACTCATGTTAGGTCTAGGTTAGGCCTGGGATTTGCCATCATTAGAACCATACTTTCGCATTCTTCACATACTTGTTGAACAGATCCTGGGTTATTTCTGGTTTGGATCACGTAGTAATGTGGTACCATACTGAAACAGTCCATTAAACCTGGTTTCGATCAATATTTTAGAGGATAACTCATGTTAGGTCTAGGTTAGGCCTGGGATTTGCCATCATCAGAACCATACTTTCGCATTCTTCACATACTTGCTGAACAGATCCTGGGTTATTTCTGGTTTGGATCATGTAGTAATGTGGTACCATACTGAAACAGTCAATTATACCTGGTCTAGATCAATATTTTAGATGATAACGCATGCTTGGTCTGGGTTAGGCCTGGGATTTGCCATCATCAGACTCAAACTTTCGGATATTTCTCATACTTGTTGGGCAAATCCTTGGATTTTCCTGGATTGGATCACGTAGTAATGTGGTACCTCACTGTAACAGTTAATTAAACCTGGATACGACCAATATTTTTGACGTTACACCATGTTAGGTCTAGGTCAGGCCTGGGATTTGCCCTCATGAGACTCGTACTTTCGCATATTTCCCATACTTGTTGAACAGATCCTGGGTTTTCTCAGGTTTGGATCACGTAGTAATGTCGTACCACACTGAAACAGTCAATTAAACATGGTTTCGATCAATATTTTAGATGATAACGCAGGTTAAGTCTAGGTTAGGCCTGGGATTTGCCCTCATCTGACTCATACTTTCGCATTCTTCACATACTTGTTGAACAGATCCCGGGGTTTTTTCCGGTTTGGATCACGTAGTAATGTGGTACCACTCTGAAACAGTCGATTAAACCTGGTTTCGATCAATATTTTTGAGGGTAACGCATGGTAGGTCTGGGTTAGGTCTAGTATTTGACCTCATCTGGCTCATAATTTCGCATTTTTCGCATACTCGTTGGCCAGATCCTGGGCTTTTTCTGGTTTGGATCACGTGGTAATGTGGTACCACACTGAAACAGTCGATTAATCCTGGTTTCAATCAATATTTTAGAGGAAAACTCATTCTCGGTCTAGGTTAGGCCTGGGATTTGCCCCCATCAGACCCATACTATCGCATTCTTCACATACTTGTTGAACAGATCCTGGGTTATTTCTGGTTTGGATCACGTAGTAAAGAGGTACCACACTGAAACAGTCGACTAACCCTGGTCTCGACCAATATTTTAGAGGAGAACGCAAGTTGGGTCTGGGATAGGTCTGGGATTTGCCCTCATCTGGGACATTCTTTTGCATTTATCGCATACTCGTTGGCCAGATCCTTGGCTTTTTCTGGTCTGGATCACGTGGTAATGTGGTACCACACTGAATCAGTCGATTAAACCTGGTTTCGATCAATATTCTAGATGATAACGCATGTTAGGTCTAGGTTAGGCCTGGGATTTGCCCTCATCAGACTCATACTATCGCATTCTTCAGATACTTGTTCAACAGATCCTGGGTTATTTCTGGTTTGGATCACGTAGTAAAGTGGTACCACACTGAAACAGTCGACTAACCCTGGTCTCGACCAATATTTTAGAGGGTAACGCAAGTTGGGTCTGGGATAGGTCTGGGATTTGCCCTCATCTGGCTCATACTTTCGCATTCTTCACATACTTGTTGAACAGATCCTAGGTTTTTTCTGGTTTCTATCACGTAGTAATGTGGTACCACACTGAAACAGTCGATTAAACCTGGTTTCGATCAATATTTTACAGGAAAATCAATGCTCGGTCTAGGTTAGGCTTGGGATCTGCCCCCATCAGACCCATATCTTCGCATTTCTCAATTACTTGTTGGCCAGATCCTGGGCATTCACTCGTCTGGATCTCGTAGTAATGTGGTACCACACTGAAACAGCCCATTAAACCTGGTTTCGATCAATATTCTAGATGATAACGCATGTTAGGTCTAGGTTAGGCCTGGGATTTGCCCTCATCAGACCCATACTTTCGCATTCTTCAGATACTTGTTGAACAGGTCCTGGGATACTTCTGGTTTGGATCACGTAGTAAAGTGGTACCACACTGAAACAGTCCATGAAACCTAGTCTCGGTCAATATTTTAAAGGATATCGCATGTTAGGTCTGGGTTAGGTCTGGGATTTGCCCTCATGAGGCTCATACTTTCGCATATTTCTCATTCTTGTTTGCCTGATCCTGGGCTTTTTCTGGTTTGGATCACGTAGTAATGTGGTACCACACTGAAACAGTCCATTAAACCTGGTTTCGATCAATATTTTAGAGGATAACTCATTTTAGGTCTAGGTTAGGCCTGGGAATTGCCATCATGAGAACCATACTTTCGCATTCTTCACATACTTGTTGAACCGATCCTGGGTTATTTCTGGTTTGGATCATGTAGTAATGTGGTACCACACTGAAACAGTCAATTGTACCTGGTCTAGATCAATATTTTAGATGATAACGCATACTAGGCCGGTGTTAGGCCTGGGATTTGCCCTCATCAGACTCAAACTTTCGCATATTTCTCATACTTGTTGGGCAAATCCTTGGATTTTTCTGGATTGGATCACGCAGTAATGTGGTACCTCACTGTAACAGTTAATTAAACCTGGATACGACCAATATTTTAGACGTTACACCATGTTAGGTCTAGGTCAGGCCTGGGATTTGCCCTCACGAGACTCGTACTTTCGCATATTTCCCATACTTGTTGAACAGATCCTGGGTTTTCTCTGGTTTGGATCACGTAGTAATGTCGTACCACACTGAAACAGTCAATTAAACCTGGTTTCGATCAATATTTTAGATGATAACGCAGGTTAAGTCAAGGTTAGGCCTGGGATTTGCCCTCATCAGATTCATACTTTCGCATTCTTCACATACTTGTTGAACAGATCCCGGGTTTTTTTCCGGTTTGGATCACGTAGTAATGTGGTACCACTCTGAAACAGTCGATTAAACCTGGTTTCGATCAATATTTTTGAGGGTAACGCATGGTAGGTCTGGGTTAGGTCTAGGATATGCCCTCATCTGGCTCATACTTTCGCATTTTTCGCATACTCGTTGGCCAGATCCTTGGATTTTACTGGATTGGATCACGTGGTAATGTGGTACCACACTGAAACAGTCGAGTAAACCTGGTTTCTATCAATATTTTAGATGATAACGCATGTTAGGTCCAGGTTAGGCCTGGGATTTGCCCTCATCAGACTCAAACTTTCGCATATTTCTCATACTTGTTGGGCAAATCCTTGGATTTTTCTGGATTGGATCACGTATTAATGTGGTACCACACTGAAACAGTTAATTAAACCTTGATACGACCAATATTTTAGACGTTACACCATGATAGGTCTAGGTTAGGCCTGGGATTTGCCCTCATGAGACTCGTACTTTCGCATATTTCTCATACTTGTTGAACAGATCCTGGGTTTTTTCTGGTTTGGATCACGTAGTAATGTGGTATCACACTGAAACAGTCCATGAAATCTGGTTTCGATCAATACTTTAGAGGATAACGCACGTTAGGTCTAGGTTAGGCCTGGGATTTGCCCTCATCAGACTCAAACATTCGCATATTTCTCATACTTGTTGGGCAGATCCTTGGATTTTACTGGATTGGATCACGTGGTAATGTGGTACCACACTGAAACAGTCGAGTAAACCTGGTTTCTATCAATATTTTAGATGATAACGCATGTTAGGTCCAGGTTAGGCCTGGGATTTGCCCTCATCAGACTAATACTATCGCATTCTTCACATACTTGTTGAACAGATCCCGGGTTTTTTCTGGTTTGGATCACGTAGTAATGTGGTGTCACACTGAAACAGTCCATGAAATCTGGTTTCGATCAATACTTTAGAGGATAACGCACGTTAGGTCTAGCTTAGGCCTGGGATTTGCCCTCATCAGACTCAAACATTCGCATATTTCTCATACTTGTTGTGCAGATCCTTGGATTTTACTGGATTGGATCACGTAGTAATGTGGTACCACTCTGAAACAGTCGATTAAACCTGGTTTCGATCAATATTATTGATGATAACGCATGTTAGGTCTGGGTTAGGTCTAGGATTTGCCCTCATCAGACACATTCTTTCGCATTCTTCAGATACTTGTTGAACAGATCCTGGGTTATTTCTGGTTTGGATCATGTAGTAATGTGGTACCACATTGAAACAGTCAAATATACCTGGTCTAGATCACTATTTTAGATGATAACGCATGCTAGGTCTGGGTTAGGCCTGGGATTTGCCCTCATCAGACTCAAACTTTCGCATATTTCTCATACTTGTTGGGCAAATCCTTGGATTTTTCTGGATTGGATCACGTGGTAATGTGGTACCTCACTGTAACAGTTAATTAAACCTGGATACGACCAATATTTTAGACGTTACACCATGTTAGGTCAAGGTCAGGCCTGGGATTTGCCCTCATGAGACTCGTACTTTCGCATATTTCCCATACTTGTTGAACAGATCCTGGGTTTTCTCAGGTTTGGATCACGTATTAATGTCGTACCACACTGAAACAGTCAATTAAACATGGTTTCGTTCAATATGTTAGATGATAACGCAGGTTAAGTCTAGGTTAGGCCTGGTGTTAGATTAGGGAGGTTTCAAATATTTTAATTGAACGCCTCGTCTAACGGAGGTCCGGATCACGAGGGAAAGGACGTTGGAACAGTATTAATTGCACGTTAGTTTTATTTTCGCTTCGTCGAAAATTCGACGAAGCCGTTTATTTATTTTACAGGTTTTCTTTTCAGGACGAACACAAACACAAACTCTTAAATCTAACCGCCTAGACGTCTGGCCGGCGTCTGGCCAGAAAAAACCCCGCCGATGGGCCGTCTCCTTTCCGGCGGTTCGCGTTGCTCTATCCTGAAACAAAAGAGACGAGACTATGCGTAAATATCGAGTAACGTGAGTCACGTTGTCCGTCTCGTTCTAAGGTTCACGCGCTCTTGGTTGTGCTTGTCGCACTTGCGAGCGGGGAACTCGGCCGCCGCGTTACGCAGCTAAGCTAGTGGACTGTATGTGTGAACGTTCCCTTTAAACCAGGAAACGTTTGATTGCAGATTTGGGAGACGAGAATCGATCTCGATTTTTCCCGACTGCTAATTTCGACTGTCGCCGGAGAGGTTAACAGAGGGAGGTTGTAAGGCTCCAACTATTTACCTGCTCCTCGGCCGTTTATCGTCCTCGTAATGCGTACGGGCACTGTGTGGTGCAGCACCTTTACAGCGCATGCAGCGACTTATAATTATAGTGCGTACACCACGGCGCTATACTGAGCGGTTCTACGCACAGGGTCCGTACACACTGGCGATGATTGAACAGCGCTCTAGCTGGTCGCCGGATGCCGGAACTCAAGTATTGTCCCGAACACCGACTGGAGGACGGTAATACCACCCAGGGTATGCACGCCACGAAGGCCCCTAAGGGTGGGTTTGCACCGTTCGACAGTCGAGAGGTTCGAGATTCAAATTCGAAACCTCGGACACGACCTCTGATTGCAGCGATACGTGTCTGATGTCAGACTGATGTGGACTATAGCCACCGCTGAATGGGAATTTCGGATTATAATTCACGAAATTCTACAGTCGCTTTGATCTGGTCGAAACCCGACCTGATCTTTATCGAATTACAACGAGTTGCGAAAGGAATCACGGGAAGAGATTGATTCACAATCCGTCCTCGTATTCGATTCCTTTCCTCGTTTACGATTTTTTAATTTAAATTGTGAACGGGTTACGGAAGGAGTCACGGTAAAGGATTGTTTTTACAATCCGTTCTCGTATGGAGTCCTTCCTTTTCCACGTTCAGAATTTATTCGAAAAGTTCGAGTGACTCGTAACTATTCGAGAACTATGGAATTCCCGAGGAGCGGGGTCGTATGCCCATGTGCTCCCTGCCGGTTCCAGATTAAGAGTGACGGACGAGCACGGACAGTCAAAATGTTCGCTCGAAGGGTGAAACCTCCGTAGAGCGGCGCTGTGAACGTTTTTTGAGTCCGTCTTTGTCTAATACAAAATTGTCGTACCTTCTCTAGACACGCGCGTCGAAACTTTCGTTTCGAAATTGAGCGTTACGTGATCGATCGCGTGAGGTCTCGAAAAAAACCCGAGAGCGGCTGTTTTTCTATCCCGTACTGTTTTCGCGTAGCGGACACGACGACCGAGGTACCTCTGGTCTTACGTACGCCGAAAAAACAATACCGGGTGACGAATTATATTTTACTCGAAAATACGTCGAATTAACGCGATATTTAAACATACCGCCCCCCTTGCACGGTCCGTGCAATAATCCGGAGGAGCGGTAATTCGCGGTCACATGCAATCTACCGTAGAGAAGGTCGTTGTACACATAATTATATAAATCAAAGTACTTACTTAACGGCGAGCTAGGGCCCTTCTGCCCTCCAGTATTTGGAGGGTGGTTAAAACCGCCTCCTGGATGTCTCGCCGGTCCAGTATGTCCCGGTTGGAAGGCCTCTGTCGCCTCTGCCGACGCGTGGTGGGCTGCCGCTCTCTGGCTCGGTTGCCCCCAGCCTCCAGTGCCCGTTCACGTGCTCCTCGTGAATTTTCCCCCCTTGGGGGTAAGGGAGCCGTGGTGCTGGTCCCCGGTGGTTGGTGCGCCGTCGTGGCGGCCGGCGTTGGCGGTATCGGGTCGACCGTTGACCGGAAGTTGCAGGCAATTAAGCGCCCGCCTGGCGCCCACTTCAATCTGAAGTGCCCTCCAGGTACCTTACATTTGAGGCGCCGGGAGGTCCAGGGCACATGTGCCGGTACCCGGAGGACATCCTGTCCCAGATTAAGGATGAACTCCCGAGCTGGGCCAGGAATTTCCGGTGGCGTGGGTGTGGTCTCAGCCTGCGGGGCCTCCACTGGGCTTATGGCGGTCGGTAGCGGTCGCGACGTGTCGACCAGCTTCAGCAGCCGGTCGAACTGCTGATCGATCTCCGGGTCTCTGGTCGTCTCCACGATAGTTTTCACGCTTTCGTCTGAACTGGACATTTTTAATTTTCCGCGTGTGACTTGGAACTGAGCGAGTTCGGCCTACGGGTCCTGCTTTTAAAGCCTGGGACTCTCGCGAATTGCTCCCTTCCTTAATTGTTAACGGGATGGTAGGGAATAGATTCCCCTATCCTCGTTTTGTCACCACATACGCAGGACACGTGGTAATCAACACCGTTGTTATTACCACCAGCGGTTACCACATTCCTGTTTCTTTGTACCGCGGAATTCGGGATTTCTTATGTCCCGGTAGCGTCGTCTTCGTTTATTGACGGCGTCGACTGTTCCACGGGCAATTTACACAGACGTGTGATCGGTCGTGTGTAGGTGGAAGTAGCTGTGCGTACTTTTACAACCCGTACGTGCCTATCCTTACCCGGGAATGTTTCCTCTATTTTTCCCATTTCCCATTGATTGGGGGGTAAGAGGGGGTTTTGCACTAATACCAAATCGTTTGGTTGTAGCTGCAATTGGGCGGTACGCCACTTAAAGCGGTTCTGGAGGTGCGTGAGATAATCACGCGTCCAATGCCTCCAGAGTTGCTCGTGGAATTTTTGAATCGCCCTCCATCGCGTCAGCCGCGAGAGGTTTTCATTTTCCACGGTCTCGACCGGAAGTGCGTTTACCGGACTTCCGATTAAAAAGTGGCCCGGTGTGAGAGGTGCATAATCCTCCGGGTTATCGCTTAAAGCGGCGATCGGTCGAGAATTTAGGCTCGCTTCGATCTTGCAGAGCAGTGTCTGCATTTCTTCGCTTGTTGGCGCGAAATTACCGAGTATGCGTTTCAGGTGATGTTTCACCGATTTCACACCGGCTTCTTGCATACCGCCGAAGTGTGGTGCACTAGGTGGATTAAATTTCCACCGAATGCCTTTCTGGCCGCACGTATTTCGCATTTCCTGTGTATTATACACGAGGTTGAAATGCTCTCTCAATTCTCGATCCGCTCCGACGAAATTGGTCCCGTTGTCACTGCATATGCAGGACGGAACTCCTCGACGGGCGATGAATCGTTCTAAGGCGGCCAAGAACGCACTCGTTGAATAATCGTGAACGAGTTCGATATGCACGGCTCTTGTAGCGAAACAGATAAAAACTGCTATGTAAGCTTTGTGAGCCGTTTTCCCTCGACCGGCGGAATCGCGGACCTTGTACGGTCCAGCGTAATCTACTCCGCAGTTCGAGAAAGGTCGTGCAGGGCGGCTGCGTTCTGGGATTAAATCCTGCATTATTTGCGTGGAGGTGGTTGCTTTCCATCTCACGCATCGCATGCATTTGTGGATAACCGTCCGCGCCGCATTACGAGCGCCGATGATCCAGAATTTCTGTCTCACCGTGTACATGGTTAATTGCAGACCCCCGTGCAACGTATTCACGTGACATTGCCTGATTATCATGTTTGAAACATGATGTTTCGGCAGAATTATCGGGTGTTTGGTCTCCCATGCGAGTGCCGCATTCTCCAACCTTCCACCCACTCTTAAGACATCTCGGTCGTCGAGGAAGGGGTTTAGGCTTTTTAATGGAGATTTTGCAGGGATTTCCCGTTGCTTTTTTAAGCATTGGTATTCGTCTGCAAAGTGCGTGCGTTGCAAGTAGCGTGCAATCCTTTCCGTTGCACGCCGTATTTCCGAGGCTTCGATAATTTTGGCGTCGAATGACCGGCGTTCCCCGTCCCACTCCCTTCGGAACCGAAGGCAGTAGGCGGTGACGCGTAGTAGTTTACTCCATTCAGAAAATCGGAATACAAAATCCCATTCCTTTTCCGGAGTTGCTACGAGGGTATGCGATACGCGTTTACCCTCCTCGGTCTCGATTGAAGCGGGCATTTTCGGCCAACTTTCTTCCGCCAGTCGAAGCCACGTCGGCCCTGAAATCCATAGCTCCGACTGAATAAGTTCCGCAGCTTCTACTCCACGCGAATTTAAATCTGCGGGATTTGAGCGTGTGGGAACGTGATACCATTCAGCGTTTGGGAGCATAGTTTGGATTTTGGAGACACGGTTGGCGATTAAAACCTTCCATGTCGATGCATGCTTTCTCAACCAAGCGAGTGCAATCGTAGAATCTGTCCAGCAGATTATGCGGTCCAGCTTCATCGGAAGGGACCGCTTTACGTGCATCACAAGCTCGGAGAGGAGTACAGCCCCGTTTAATTCCAGGACGGGGATGGACTGCGTTTTAATTGGAGCCACTCGCGTTTTTGCCATTATCAATGTCGAAAAGACTTCATTGCTCGTTGTCGTCACGCGTAAATACGTGACGGCAGAGTAGGCTGCGAGGGAGGCATCGCAGAATCCGTGCAACTCCACGGTCGCGGTATCTGCTCCATAACGTATCCATCTTGGAATTTTTAGTTCCTTTAAACTACTCCAATCCGTGCAGAACGTATTCCACGTTTTCTGCGTATTCGCGGAGATTTGGTCGTCCCACTGGATTTTCTCCAGCCACTGGGACTGCATTAAAATCTTTGCGCGAATTACGACGGGTGATAACCAGCCGAGCGGATCGAAGAGTTTGGCAATTTCCGAAAACAAATTTCTCTTTGTCATCGGTGATGCCGACGGTTGAAACCGTTGGAGATTGAAATAGAAATAATCTCCAGACGGAATCCATCGTAGACCGAGCACTTTTAGTTCGGAATCCTCGAACAGGGTGAGGTCCACGGCGTGGGAGTGAGCGCTGTGGGGGATGTTTCGCAGCAACTGTGGCGAATTTCCAGCCCACTTTCTCAGCTGAAACCCACCTCCTTGCAGAAGGTCACACACTTGCGTGCGGATTTCCTCCAGCAAGGGTTTGTCCGGTGCTCCCATGAATACATCATCGACGTAAATGTCCTTCTCGAGAATCGGGGCGGCTAAGGGAAATTTTCTCCCATCCTGCTCCTTTAATTCGAGAAGGGTACGCATCGATAAGTATGGGGCGCACGCCGTTCCGTATGTGACGGTATTTAGTTCGAACGCTTGCAGCTGTTCGGTTTCGGGTGCACACCACACGATGCATTGGAATCGACGATCCTGTGGGGCGACGAGAATCTGTCGAAACATTTTCTCAATGTCGGCCACTAACACGTATTCGTACACACGCCACCTCGTTAATACCGAGGTGATATCGTTTTGTAATTTCGGACCTACGTGTAGGATGTCGTTTAGGGAGCGACCTCCAGTCGTCCTACTGGTCGCATTGAATACGACCCGTAGTTTCGTGGTCGTACTGTCCGTACGGACGACCGCTCTATGGGGTATGTAGAGTCTAGTTCGGTCGATGGGCTCGATACGAGCCATATGACCAAGGGACTCGTACTCGGTTAAAAACTCCGAGTATTCTTGACCCAGGGTCGGATTTGTTTCTAGTTTCCTTCGCAGCCTTGCGAGAGCGGAGAGCGCGATATGGAATGAATTTCCCAACGCTTCTTCCGGTCTCGGGCAATTGAAGGGGAGTCGTACTAGAAACCTCCCTGTCTCGTTACGGACGACGGTTTTTCGGAAGAATGCTTCGCACTCTTCCTCTGCCTTTGTACGCAGTGGCGTCGCGGGAATTTCTTCCGATTCCCAGAATTTCCGAATCGCTTGATCCAGCGATTCGAGTACGGTGCAATGCAACGTCCGTACTGTATTCGGGGTTGCGCCCGCTGCACTTATCGGCCCGGAGATTACCCAGCCGAACGCAGTCTCTTGGGCTATCGGACCTTCCGCTGTTACGCGGCGGAATCCCGGACGCAGAATCTGCGCGTATAAGTCGGCGCCGATCAAAATCTCAATGTTTTGATCAGCTGTGACGTCGGAATCGGCGAGAGGTAGGTCCCGAAACGCTTCGTAGCCGAGCGTTTTTTTGGACGACGTTGCGTAGGTCGTGATTCGAGGCACGACGTACGCGTCGACCGTACATGTCGGTTTCCTATCTTCCTTCGCGCTGAGGTTCATTCCGACGCTATATTTGATCGCGTCTGTTCGTTTTCCTCCCAAGCCCGTTACCGTGGCTGGAGTTTTCCTTCGTGCGAGTTTGAGGTCATTCACCAAACTCGCGGAAATGAAGGAAGTTTCCGAACCTTGATCGAGCAGTGCGCGCGCGATTCGCGACGCACCGTGTTTTCCATACACTCGCACTCGAGCCGTAGCCAACAACACGGGCCTCGGTACATGTGTACCGAATGTCGTACAGTGCGACGTCGTGGCTTTCGGTGTGTTGGCGCTCGGCGAGGTTTTTCCTTTTGGCCTGAATTTTCCAGGCCGCCGGGGTGGGGCTTCTGACCGCCTTTCCTCTTTATCGCCGTACTCGGTTTCCGATACCGGCTGATTATTCTGAGGCTCCCGTGATATTTCGAAGTGCAGCAGGGTATGGTGTTTTCCGCTGCACCTCGTGCACGCCGTGGGGCTTTTGCACTTCATTACCGTATGGGTGGTGCCCAAGCACTGTATGCACCACCGACTACGTTTTACGTATTGACTGCGCATTTTTGCAGTCAATCGCATGAAGTTGTCGCAATTCGTCAACTTGTGCTGCCCTGTACAGAATCCACACGACTTTGTTGACGTAGTTCCAACCTGCCTGTTGTCGTGACTCGTTTCCCGGGGTTTTTCCGCCCGGATGTGGTCTAGGACAGCATTATGGCTGCGCACGTGTTTGGAGGCGTCACCGGAAACCCGAGTGGCCTTCGTATTTCGTGCATTTTTGGTTGAAAGCCCTAAGGCTGCATTCCGCCGCTCCTCGGTCATGGAAAGCAGAGCGCACGATTCTCGTTCCACGAACCTCCTTACGTCCTCGAACGCAGGATAGTCGGGCGAGCTGCCTAGTGTCCTCTGCCATTTCAACTCCATTTCAGGGGTGAAATGTTGCTTCGCCCAGTGCGCTAGTAGCCATTCTACCAGCTGTTCTGGGGTTCCCTTTTTCCGGAGGGCAGCGAGGGCTTCTGTGCAATCCACCGTGATCTGCTGCATACTAGCTAGATCATTTAGATCGATGGGGTTCATGTACAGAAGTTTGTCTAGTAGTTTTCCCGTTACTAGACGTGGGAGACCGAATTTGCTCTTGAGCTTTTTCCACGCTTCCGGGAAATTGCGACCGACGATTTCTATAGACGAAATCGTCGCCAGAGCCGGTCCTTCTAAGCATGCGTTTAAATGATGCAGTTTTTGTACATCGGACAACCATGCATTATTGATCACCCCGGAGGTGAACAGATCCTCGAAGTGTTCCCACTCTCGAGGATCCCCTCCGAATTTTGGTAATCTTTGTTTTGGGAGCTCGATCGGTATACTGCATTGAGCTTCCGACGCCGCCGGTTTTGGATCCCCGGCGAGTCGTTCTATCTCAGCGCTTACGAATTCCACGAAATCGTGATAGTCGTTTTCGGCAGTGGCCATACCGTTCTGTTTAAAGAATTCGTATTCCTGCCTTTGCGCTGGCTGTACTAATTTCCGTACAGCCGAGTACCGATCTGTGAGTTCCCTCCATAAGTTTTTGGCAAACTCGAGCTTTTCCTCAAGGCCTCGTACCGAGTAGCTCGCTTTTCCCTTCTTCTTGAGGTTAATGCCCAACTTATTGAGTCGGTATGCACCCTCGGTCAAGGCATCGATGTGATCATCGAGCTCCGACCACGTGGCTTGTTTAGCTACCGCCATAGTTGGATTTTCGAGGATAAAACCGCTCGAAATAACCTCTTACGTGGGTAATTCCACACGTGTACAATCGTGCACCTTTTCCTGGTCCAATAAACCTCGTTTAGATCCGGCTCGAAGGACCTTATGTTAGATTAGGGAGGTTTCAAATATTTTAATTGAACGCCTCGTCTAACGGAGGTCCGGATCACGAGGGAAAGGACGTTGGAACAGTATTAATTGCACGTTAGTTTTATTTTCGCTTCGTCGAAAATTCGACGAAGCCGTTTATTTATTTTACAGGTTTTCTTTTCAGGACGAACACAAACACAAACTCTTAAATCTAACCGCCTAGACGTCTGGCCGGCGTCTGGCCAGAAAAAACCCCGCCGATGGGCCGTCTCCTTTCCGGCGGTTCGCGTTGCTCTATCCTGAAACAAAAGAGACGAGACTATGCGTAAATATCGAGTAACGTGAGTCACGTTGTCCGTCTCGTTCTAAGGTTCACGCGCTCTTGGTTGTGCTTGTCGCACTTGCGAGCGGGGAACTCGGCCGCCGCGTTACGCAGCTAAGCTAGTGGACTGTATGTGTGAACGTTCCCTTTAAACCAGGAAACGTTTGATTGCAGATTTGGGAGACGAGAATCGATCTCGATTTTTCCCGACTGCTAATTTCGACTGTCGCCGGAGAGGTTAACAGAGGGAGGTTGTAAGGCTCCAACTATTTACCTGCTCCTCGGCCGTTTATCGTCCTCGTAATGCGTACGGGCACTGTGTGGTGCAGCACCTTTACAGCGCATGCAGCGACTTATAATTATAGTGCGTACACCACGGCGCTATACTGAGCGGTTCTACGCACAGGGTCCGTACACACTGGCGATGATTGAACAGCGCTCTAGCTGGTCGCCGGATGCCGGAACTCAAGTATTGTCCCGAACACCGACTGGAGGACGGTAATACCACCCAGGGTATGCACGCCACGAAGGCCCCTAAGGGTGGGTTTGCACCGTTCGACAGTCGAGAGGTTCGAGATTCAAATTCGAAACCTCGGACACGACCTCTGATTGCAGCGATACGTGTCTGATGTCAGACTGATGTGGACTATAGCCACCGCTGAATGGGAATTTCGGATTATAATTCACGAAATTCTACAGTCGCTTTGATCTGGTCGAAACCCGACCTGATCTTTATCGAATTACAACGAGTTGCGAAAGGAATCACGGGAAGAGATTGATTCACAATCCGTCCTCGTATTCGATTCCTTTCCTCGTTTACGATTTTTTAATTTAAATTGTGAACGGGTTACGGAAGGAGTCACGGTAAAGGATTGTTTTTACAATCCGTTCTCGTATGGAGTCCTTCCTTTTCCACGTTCAGAATTTATTCGAAAAGTTCGAGTGACTCGTAACTATTCGAGAACTATGGAATTCCCGAGGAGCGGGGTCGTATGCCCATGTGCTCCCTGCCGGTTCCAGATTAAGAGTGACGGACGAGCACGGACAGTCAAAATGTTCGCTCGAAGGGTGAAACCTCCGTAGAGCGGCGCTGTGAACGTTTTTTGAGTCCGTCTTTGTCTAATACAAAATTGTCGTACCTTCTCTAGACACGCGCGTCGAAACTTTCGTTTCGAAATTGAGCGTTACGTGATCGATCGCGTGAGGTCTCGAAAAAAACCCGAGAGCGGCTGTTTTTCTATCCCGTACTGTTTTCGCGTAGCGGACACGACGACCGAGGTACCTCTGGTCTTACGTACGCCGAAAAAACAATACCGGGTGACGAATTATATTTTACTCGAAAATACGTCGAATTAACGCGATATTTAAACACCTGGGATTTGCCCTCATCTGACTCATACTTTCGCATTCTTCACATACTTGTTGAACAGATCCCGGGTTTTTTTCCGGTTTGGATCACGTAGTAATGTGGTACCACTCTGAAACTGTCGATTAAACCTGGTTTCGATCAATATTTTGGAGGGTAACGCATGGTAGGTCTGGGTTAGGTCTAGGATATGCCCTCATCTGGCTCATACTTTCGCATTTTTCGCATACTCGTTGGCCAGATCCTGGGCTTTTTCTGGTTTGGATCAGGTGGTAATGTGGTACCACACTGAAACAGTCGAGTAAACCTGGTTTCTATCAATATTTTAGATGATAACGCATGTTAGGTCCAGGTTAGGCCTGGGATTTGCCCTCATCAGACTCATACTTTCGCGTTTTTCGCATACTTGTTGGCCAGATCCTGAGTTTTTTCTGGTTTGGATCCCGTAGTAATGTGGTACCACACTGAAACAGTCAATAGAAGCTGGTTCCGATAACTATTTTAGAGGATAACGCTGGTTATGTCTGGGTTAGATCTGGTATTTGCTATAATCTGGTACATACTTGCGCGATTTCGCATACTTGTTGGCCAGATCCTGGGCTTTTTCTGGTTTGGATCACGTAGTAATGTGGTACCACACTGAAACTGTCAATTAATCTTGGTTGCGATTAATATTTTAGAGGACAACGCCGGTTATGTCTGAGATAGGTCTGGGGTTTGCCCCCATCTGGCCCGTACTTTCGCGTTTTTCGCATACTTGTTGGCCAGATCCTGGGCTTTTTCTGGTTTGGATCCCGTAGTAATGTGGTACCACACTGAAACAGTCAATTAAACCTGGTTGCGAATAATATTTTAGAGGATAACGCTGGTTATGTCTGTGTTAGTTCTGGTATTTGCAATCATCTGGCTCATACTATCGCGTTTTTCGCACACTTGTTGGCCAGATCCTGGGATTTTTCTGGTTTGGATCACGTAGTAATGTGGTACCACACTGAAGCAGTCAATTAAGCATGTTCGCGATAAATATTTTAGAGGATATCGCCGGTTATGTCTGGGTTAGGACTGGTATTTGCCCTCATCTGGCTCATACTTACGCGTTTTTCGCATACTTGTTGGGCAGATCCTGGGTTCTTTCTGGTTTGGATAACGTAGTAATGTGGTACCACACTGAAACTGTCAATAAAAGCTGGTTCCGATTAAAATTTTAGAGGATAACGCCGCTTACGTCTTGGTTAGGTCTGGTATTTGCCCTCATCTGGTTCGTACTTTCGCATTTTTCGCATACTTGTTGGCCAGATCCAGGCCTTTTTCTGGTTTGGATCACGTAGTAATGCGGTACCACACCGAAACAGTCAATTAAAGCTGGTTGCGATTAATATTTTTGAGGATAACGCCGGTTATGTCTCGGTTAGGTCTGGGTTATGCCCTCATCTGGCTCGTACTTTCGCGTTTTTCGCATACTTGTTGGGCAGATCCTGGGCTTTTTCTGGTATGGATCACGTAGTAATGTGGTACCACACTGAAACAGTCTATTAAACCTGGTTTCGATCAATATTTTAGATGATAACGCATGCTAGGTCTGGGCTAGGTCTAGGATTTGCCATCATCTATCTCATACTTTCGCATTCTTCACATACTTGTTGAACAGATCCTGGGTTTTTTCTTGGTTTGGATCACGTAGTAATGTGATATTACACTGAAACAGTCCATGAAACCTGGTTTCGATCAATATTTTAGACGATAACGCATGTTAGGTCTAGGTAAGGCCTGGGATTTGCCCTCATCAGACTAAACTTTCGCATATTTCTCATACTTGTTGGGCAGATCCTTGGATTTGTATGGATTGGATAACGTAGTATGTGGCACCACAATGAAACAGTTAATTAAACCTGGATACGACCAATATTTTAGACGTTACACAATGTTAGGTCTAGGTGGGCCTGGGATTTGCCCTCATGAGACTCGTACATTCGCGTATTTCTCATACTTGTTGAACAGATCCTGGGTTTTTTCTGGTTTGGATCACGTAGTAATGTGGAACCACACTGAAACAGTCAATTAAACCTGGTTTCGATCAATATTTTAGATGATAACGCATGTTAGGTCTAGGTTAGGCCTGGGATTTGCCCTCATCAGACTCATACTATCGCATTCTTCACATACTTGTTGAACAGATCCTGGGTTTTTTCTGGTTTGGATCACGTAGTAATGTGGTATCACACTGAAACAGTCCATGAAACCTGGTTTCGATCAACATTTTAGAGGATAACGCATGTTAGGTCTAGGTTAGGCCTGGGATTTGCCCTCATCAGACTCAAACTTTCGCATATTTCACATACTTGTTGGGCAAATCCTTGGATTTTTGTGGATTGGATCACGTAGTAATGTGGTACCACAATGAATCAGTTAATTCAACCTGGATACGACCAATATCTTAGACGTTACACCATGTTAGGTCTAGGTTAGGCCTGGGATTTGCCCTCATGAGACTCGTACTTTCGCATTCTTCACATACTCGTTGGACAGATCCTGGGTTATTTCTGGTTTGGATCAGGTAGTAATGTGGTACCACACTGAAACAGTCAATTATACCTGGTCTAGATCAATATTTTAGATGATAACGCATGCTAGGTCTGGGTTAGGCCTGGGATTTGCCCTCATCAGACTCAAACTTTCGCATATTTCTCATACTTGTTGGGCAAATCCTTGGATTTTTCTGGATTGGATCACGTAGTAATGTGGTACCTCACTGTGACAGTTAATTAAACCTGGATACGACCAATATTTTAGACGTTACACCATGTTAGGTCTAGGTCAGGCCTGGGATTTGCCCTCATGAGACTCGTACTTTCGCATATTTCCCATACTTGTTGAACTGATCCTGTTTTTTTTCTGGTTTGGATCACGTAGTAATGTGGAACCACACTGAAACAGTCAATTAAACCTGGTTTCGATCAATATTTTAGATGATAACGCATGTTAGGACTCGGTTAGGTGTGGGATTTGCCCTCATGAGGCTCATACTTTCGCATATTTTCCATACCTGTAGGCCAGATCCTGGGCTTTTTCTGGTTCGGATCACGTAGTAATGTGGTGCCACACGGAAACAGTCCATGAAACCTAGTCTCGGTCAATATTTTAAAGGATATCGCATGTTAGGTCTGGGTTAGGTCTGGGATTTGCCCTCATGAGGCTCATACTTTCGCATATTTCTCATACTTGTTTGCCTGATCCTGGGCTTTTTCTGGTTTGGATCACGTAGTAATGTGGTACCATACTGAAACAGTCCATTAAACCTGGTTTCGATCAATATTTTAGAGGATAACTCATGTTAGGTCTAGGTTAGGCCTGGGATTTGCCATCATTAGAACCATACTTTCGCATTCTTCACATACTTGTTGAACAGATCCTGGGTTATTTCTGGTTTGGATCACGTAGTAATGTGGTACCATACTGAAACAGTCCATTAAACCTGGTTTCGATCAATATTTTAGAGGATAACTCATGTTAGGTCTAGGTTAGGCCTGGGATTTGCCATCATCAGAACCATACTTTCGCATTCTTCACATACTTGCTGAACAGATCCTGGGTTATTTCTGGTTTGGATCATGTAGTAATATGGTACCACACTGAAACAGTCAATTATACCTGGTCTAGATCAATATTTTAGATGATAACGCATGCTAGGTCTGGGTTAGGCCTGGGATTTGCCCTCATCAGACTCAAACTTTCGGATATTTCTCATACTTGTTGGGCAAATCCTTGGATTTTCCTGGATTGGATCACGTAGTAATGTGGTACCTCACTGTAACAGTTAATTAAACCTGGATACGACCAATATTTTTGACGTTACACCATGTTAGGTCTAGGTCAGGCCTGGGATTTGCCCTCATGAGACTCGTACTTTCGCATATTTCCCATACTTGTTGAACAGATCCTGGGTTTTCTCAGGTTTGGATCACGTAGTAATGTCGTACCACACTGAAACAGTCAATTAAACATGGTTTCGATCAATATTTTAGATGATAACGCAGGTTAAGTCTAGGTTAGGCCTGGGATTTGCCCTCATCTGACTCATACTTTCGCATTCTTCACATACTTGTTGAACAGATCCCGGGGTTTTTTCCGGTTTGGATCACGTAGTAATGTGGTACCACTCTGAAACAGTCGATTAAACCTGGTTTCGATCAATATTTTTGAGGGTAACGCATGGTAGGTCTGGGTTAGGTCTAGTATTTGACATCATCTGGCTCATAATTTCGCATTTTTCGCATACTCGTTGGCCAGATCCTGGGCTTTTTCTGGTTTGGATCACGTGGTAATGTGGTACCACACTGAAACAGTCGATTAATCCTGGTTTCAATCAATATTTTAGAGGAAAACTCATTCTCGGTCTAGGTTAGGCCTGGGATTTGCCCCCATCAGACCCATACTATCGCATTCTTCACATACTTGTTCAACAGATCCTGGGTTATTTCTGGTTTGGATCACGTAGTAAAGAGGTACCACACTGAAACAGTCGACTAACCCTGGTCTCGACCAATATTTTAGAGGAGAACGCAAGTTGGGTCTGGGATAGGTCTGGGATTTGCCCTCATCTGGGACATTCTTTTGCATTTATCGCATACTCGTTGGCCAGATCCTTGGCTTTTTCTGGTCTGGATCACGTGGTAATGTGGTACCACACTGAATCAGTCGATTAAACCTGGTTTCGATCAATATTCTAGATGATAACGCATGTTAGGTCTAGGTTAGGCCTGGGATTCGCCCTCATCAGACTCATACTATCGCATTCTTCACATACTTGTTCAACAGATCCTGGGTTATTTCTGGCTTGGATCACGTAGTAAAGTGGTACCACACTGAAACAGTCGACTAACCCTGGTCTCGACCAATATTTTAGAGGGTAACGCAAGTTGGGTCTGGGATAGGTCTGGGATTTGCCCTCATCTGGCTCATACTTTCGCATTCTTCACATACTTGTTGAACAGATCCTAGGTTTTTTCTGGTTTCTATCACGTAGTAATGTGGTACCACACTGAAACAGTCGATTAAACCTGGTTTCGATCAATATTTTACAGGAAAATCAATGCTCGGTCTAGGTTAGGCTTGGGATCTGCCCCCATCAGACCCATATCTTCGCATTTCTCAATTACTTGTTGGCCAGATCCTGGGCATTCACTCGTCTGGATCTCGTAGTAATGTGGTACCACACTGAAACAGCCCATTAAACCTGGTTTCGATCAATATTCTAGATGATAACGCATGTTAGGTCTAGGTTAGGCCTGGGATTTGCCCTCATCAGACCCATACTTTCGCATTCTGCAGATACTTGTTGAACAGGTCCTGGGATACTTCTGGTTTGGATCACGTAGTAAAGTGGTACCACACTGAAACAGTCCATGAAACCTAGTCTCGGTCAATATTTTAAAGGATATCGCATGTTAGGTCTGGGTTAGGTCTGGGATTTGCCCTCATGAGGCTCATACTTTCGCATATTTCTCATTCTTGTTTGCCTGATCCTGGGCTTTTTCTGGTTTGGATCACGTAGTAATGTGGTACCACACTGAAACAGTCCATTAAACCTGGTTTCGATCAATATTTTAGAGGATAACTCATGTTAGGTCTAGGTTAGGCCTGGGAATTGCCATCATGAGAACCATACTTTCGCATTCTTCACATACTTGTTGAACCGATCCTGGGTTATTTCTGGTTTGGATCATGTAGTAATGTGGTACCACACTGAAACAGTCAATTGTACCTGGTCTAGATCAATATTTTAGATGATAACGCATACTAGGCCGGTGTTAGGCCTGGGATTTGCCCTCATCAGACTCAAACTTTCGCATATTTCTCATACTTGTTGGGCAAATCCTTGGATTTTTCTGGATTGGATCACGCAGTAATGTGGTACCTCACTGTAACAGTTAATTAAACCTGGATACGACCAATATTTTAGACGTTACACCATGTTAGGTCTAGGTCAGGCCTGGGATTTGCCCTCACGAGACTCGTACTTTCGCATATTTCCCATACTTGTTGAACAGATCCTGGGTTTTCTCTGGTTTGGATCACGTAGTAATGTCGTACCACACTGAAACAGTCAATTAAACCTGGTTTCGATCAATATTTTAGATGATAACGCAGGTTAAGTCAAGGTTAGGCCTGGGATTTGCCCTCATCAGATTCATACTTTCGCATTCTTCACATACTTGTTGAACAGATCCCGGGTTTTTTTCCGGTTTGGATCACGTAGTAATGTGGTACCACTCTGAAACAGTCGATTAAACCTGGTTTCGATCAATATTTTTGAGGGTAACGCATGGTAGGTCTGGGTTAGGTCTAGGATATGCCCTCATCTGGCTCATACTTTCGCATTTTTCGCATACTCGTTGGCCAGATCCTGGGCTTTTTCTGGTTTGGATCACGTGGTAATGTGGTACCACACTGAAACAGTCCATGAAACCTGGTTTCGATCAATATTTTAGAGGATAACGCATGTTAGGTCTAGGTTAGGCCTGGTATTTGCCCTCATCAGACTCAAACTTTCGCATATTTCTCATACTTGTTGGGCAAATCCTTGCACTTTTCTGGATTTGACCACGTATTAATGTGGTACCACACTGAAACAGTTAATTAAACCTTGATACGACCAATATTTTAGACGTTACACCATGATAGGTCTAGGTTAGGCCTGGGATTTGCCCTCATGAGACTCGTACTTTCGCATATTTCTCATACTTGTTGAACAGATCCTGGGTTTTTTCTGGTTTGGATCACGTAGTAATGTGGTATCACACTGAAACAGTCCATGAAATCTGGTTTCGATCAATACTTTAGAGGATAACGCACGTTAGGTCTAGGTTAGGCCTGGGATTTGCCCTCATCAGACTCAAACATTCGCATATTTCTCATACTTGTTGGGCAGATCCTTGGATTTTACTGGATTGGATCACGTGGTAATGTGGTACCACACTGAAACAGTCGAGTAAACCTGGTTTCTATCAATATTTTAGATGATAACGCATGTTAGGTCCAGGTTAGGCCTGGGATTTGCCCTCATCAGACTAATACTATCGCATTCTTCGCATACTTGTTGAACAGATCCCGGGTTTTTTCTGGTTTGGATCACGTAGTAATGTGGTGTCACACTGAAACAGTCCATGAAATCTGGTTTCGATCAATACTTTAGAGGATAACGCACGTTAGGTCTAGGTTAGGCCTGGGATTTGCCCTCATCAGACTCAAACATTCGCATATTTCTCATACTTGTTGTGCAGATCCTTGGATTTTACTGGATTGGATCACGTGGTAATGTGGTACCACACTGAAACAGTCGAGTAAACCTGGTTTCTATCAATATTTTAGATGATAACGCATGTTAGGTCCAGGTTAGGCCTGGGATTTGCCCTCATCAGACTATTACTATCGCATTCTTCACATACTTGTTGAACAGATCCCGGGTTTTTTCTGGTTTGGATCACGTAGTAATGTGGTGTCACACTGAAACAGTCCATGAAATCTGGTTTCGATCAATACTTTAGAGGATAACGCACGTTAGGTCTAGCTTAGGCCTGGGATTTGCCCTCATCAGACTCAAACATTCGCATATTTCTCATACTTGTTGTGCAGATCCTTGGATTTTACTGGATTGGATCACGTAGTAATGTGGTACCACTCTGAAACAGTCGATTAAACCTGGTTTCGATCAATATTATTGATGATAACGCATGTTAGGTCTGGGTTAGGTCTAGGATTTGCCCTCATCAGACACATTCTTTCGCATTCTTCAGATACTTGTTGAACAGATCCTGGGTTATTTCTGGTTTGGATCATGTAGTAATGTGGTACCACATTGAAACAGTCAAATATACCTGGTCTAGATCACTATTTTAGATGATAACGCATGCTAGGTCTGGGTTAGGCCTGGGATTTGCCCTCATCAGACTCAAACTTTCGCATATTTCTCATACTTGTTGGGCAAATCCTTGGATTTTTCTGGATTTGACCACGTATTAATGTGGTACCTCACTGTAACAGTTAATTAAACCTGGATACGACCAATATTTTAGACGCTACACCATGTTAGGTCAAGGTCAGGCCTGGGATTTGCCCTCATGAGACTCGTACTTTCGCATATTTCCCATACTTGTTGAACAGATCCTGGGTTTTCTCAGGTTTGGATCACGTAGTAATGTGGTACCACACTGAAACAGTCAATTATACCTGGTCTAGATCAATATTTTAGATGATAACGCAGGTTAGGTCTAGGTTAGGCCTGGGATTTGCCCTCATCAGGCTCATACTTTCGCATTCTTCACATACTTGTTGAACAGATCCTGGGTTTTTTTCCGCTTTGCATCACGTAGTAATGTGGTACCACACTGAAACAGTCGACTAAACCTGGTTTAGATCAATATTTTTGAGGGTAACGCATGGTAGGTCTGGGTTAGGTCTAGTATTTGACCTCATCTGGCTCATAATTTCGCATTTTTCGCATACTCGTTGGCCAGATCCTGGGCTTTTTCTGGTTTGGATCACGTGGTAATGTGGTACCACACTGAAACAGTCGATTAATCCTGGTTTCAATCAATATTTTAGAGGAAAACTCATTCTCGGTCTAGGTTAGGCCTGGGATTTGCCCCCATCAGACCCATACTATCGCATTCTTCACATACTTGTTCAACAGATCCTGGGTTATTTCTGGTTTGGATCACGTAGTAAAGTGGTACCACACTCAAACAGTCGACTAACCCTGGTCTCGACCAATATTTTAGAGGAGAACGCAAGTTGGGTCTGGGATAGGTCTGGGATTTGCCCTCATCTGGGACATTCTTTTGCATTTATCGCATACTCGTTGGCCAGATCCTTGGCTTTTTCTGGTCTGGATCACGTGGTAATGTGGTACCACACTGAATCAGTCGATTAAACCTGGTTTCGATCAATATTCTAGATGATAACGCATGTTAGGTCTAGGTTAGGCCTGGGATTTGCCCTCATCAGACTCACACTATCGCATTCTTCACATACTTGTTCAACAGATCCTGGGTTATTTCTGGTTTGGATCACGTAGTAAAGTGGTACCACACTGAAACAGTCGACTAACCCTGGTCTCGACCAATATTTTAGAGGGTAACGCAAGTTGGGTCTGGGATAGGCCTGGGATTTGCCCTCATCTGGCTCATACTTTCGCATTCTTCACATACTTGTTGAACAGATCCTAGGTTTTTTCTGGTTTCGATCACGTAGTAATGTGGTACCACACTGAAACAGTCGATTAAACCTGGTTTCGATCAATATTTTACAGGAAAATCAATGCTCGGTCTAGGTTAGGCCTGGGATCTGCCCCCATCAGACCCATATCTTCGCATTTCTGACATACTTGTTGGCCAGATCCTGGGCATTCACTCGTCTGGATCTCGTAGTAATGTGGTACCACACTGAAACAGCCCATTAAACCTGGTTTCGATCAATATTTTAGAGGCTAACTCATGCTCGGTCTAGGTTACGCCTGGGATTTGCCCTCATCAGACCCATACTTTCGCATTCTTCACATACTTGTTGAACCGATCCTGGGTTATTTCTGGTTTGGATCATGTAGTAATGTGGTACCACACTGAAACAGTCAATTGTACCTGGTCTAGATCAATATTTTAGATGATAACGCATGCTGGGTCGGTGTTAGGCCTGGGATTTGCCCTCATCAGACTCAAACTTTCGCATATTTCTCATACTTGTTGGGCAAATCCTTGGATTTTTCTGGATTTGACCACGTATTAATGTGGTACCACACTGAAACAGTTAATTAAACCTTGATACGACCAATATTTTAGACGTTACACCATGATAGGTCTAGGTTAGGTCTGGGATTTGCCCTCATGAGGCTCATACTTTCGCATATTTCTCATTCTTGTTTGCCTGATCCTGGGCTTTTTCTGGTTTGGATCACGTAGTAATGTGGTACAACACTGAAACAGTCCATTAAACCTGGTTTCGATCAATATTTTAGAGGATAACTCATGTTAGGTCTAGGTTAGGCCTGGGAATTGCCATCATGAGAACCATACTTTCGCATTCTTCACATACTTGTTGAACCGATCCTGGGTTATTTCTGGTTTGGATCATGTAGTAATGTGGTACCACACTGAAACAGTCAATTGTACCTGGTCTAGATCAATATTTTAGATGATAACGCATGCTGGGTCGGTGTTAGGCCTGGGATTTGCCCTCATCAGACTCAAACTTTCGCATATTTCTCATACTTGTTGGGCAAATCCTTGGATTTTTCTGGATTGGATCAAGTAGTAATGTGGTACCTCACTGTAACAGTTAATTAAACCTGGATACGACCAATATTTTAGACGTTACACCATGTTAGGTCTAGGTCAGGCCTGGGATTTGCCCTCACGAGACTCGTACTTTCGCATATTTCCCATACTTGTTGAACAGATCCTGGGTTTTCTCTGGTTTGGATCACGTAGTAATGTCGTACCACACTGAAACAGTCAATTAAACCTGGTTTCGATCAATATTTTAGATGATAACGCAGGTTAAGTCTAGGTTAGGCCTGGGATTTGCCCTCATCAGATTCATACTTTCGCATTCTTCACATACTTGTTGAACAGATCCCGGGTTTTTTTCCGGTTTGGATCACGTAGTAATGTGGTACCACACTGAAACAGTCTATTAAACCTGGTTTCGATCAATATTTTAGATGATAACGCATGCTAGGTCTGGGCTAGGTCTAGGATTTGCCATCATCTATCTCATACTTTCGCATTCTTCACATACTTGTTGAACAGATCCTGGGTTTTTTCTTGGTTTGGATCACGTAGTAATGTGATATTACACTGAAACAGTCCATGAAACCTGGTTTCGATCAATATTTTAGACGATAACGCATGTTAGGTCTAGGTAAGGCCTGGGATTTGCCCTCATCAGACTAAACTTTCGCATATTTCTCATACTTGTTGGGCAGATCCTTGGATTTGTATGGATTGGATAACGTAGTATGTGGCACCACAATGAAACAGTTAATTAAACCTGGATACGACCAATATTTTAGACGTTACACAATGTTAGGTCTAGGTGGGCCTGGGATTTGCCCTCATGAGACTCGTACATTCGCGTATTTCTCATACTTGTTGAACAGATCCTGGGTTTTTTCTGGTTTGGATCACGTAGTAATGTGGAACCACACTGAAACAGTCAATTAAACCTGGTTTCGATCAATATTTTAGATGATAACGCATGTTAGGTCTAGGTTAGGCCTGGGATTTGCCCTCATCAGACTCATACTTTCGCATTCTTCACATACTTGTTGAACAGATCCTCGGTTTTTTTCCGGTTTGGATCACGTAGTAATGTGGTACCACACTGAAACAGTCAATTAAACCTGGTTTCGATCAATATTTTAGATGATGACGCAGGTTAGGTCTAGGTTAGGCCTGGGATTTGCCCTCATCAGACTCATACTATCGCATTCTTCACATACTTGTTGAACAGATCCTGGGTTTTTTCTGGTTTGGATCACGTAGTAATGTGGTATCACACTGAAACAGTCCATGAAACCTGGTTTCGATCAACATTTTAGAGGATAACGCATGTTAGGTCTAGGTTAGGCCTGGGATTTGCCCTCATCAGACTCAAACTTTCGCATATTTCACATACTTGTTGGGCAAATCCTTGGATTTTTGTGGATTGGATCACGTAGTAATGTGGTACCACAATGAATCAGTTAATTCAACCTGGATACGACCAATATCTTAGACGTTACACCATGTTAGGTCTAGGTTAGGCCTGGGATTTGCCCTCATGAGACTCGTACTTTCGCATTCTTCACATACTCGTTGGACAGATCCTGGGTTATTTCTGGTTTGGATCAGGTAGTAATGTGGTACCACACTGAAACAGTCAATTATACCTGGTCTAGATCAATATTTTAGATGATAACGCATGCTAGGTCTGGGTTAGGCCTGGGATTTGCCCTCATCAGACTCAAACTTTCGCATATTTCTCATACTTGTTGGGCAAATCCTTGGATTTTTCTGGATTGGATCACGTAGTAATGTGGTACCTCACTGTGACAGTTAATTAAACCTGGATACGACCAATATTTTAGACGTTACACCATGTTAGGTCTAGGTCAGGCCTGGGATTTGCCCTCATGAGACTCGTACTTTCGCATATTTCCCATACTTGTTGAACTGATCCTGTTTTTTTTCTGGTTTGGATCACGTAGTAATGTGGAACCACACTGAAACAGTCAATTAAACCTGGTTTCGATCAATATTTTAGATGATAACGCATGTTAGGACTCGGTTAGGTGTGGGATTTGCCCTCATGAGGCTCATACTTTCGCATATTTTCCATACCTGTAGGCCAGATCCTGGGCTTTTTCTGGTTCGGATCACGTAGTAATGTGGTGCCACACGGAAACAGTCCATGAAACCTAGTCTCGGTCAATATTTTAAAGGATATCGCATGTTAGGTCTGGGTTAGGTCTGGGATTTGCCCTCATGAGGCTCATACTTTCGCATATTTCTCATACTTGTTTGCCTGATCCTGGGCTTTTTCTGGTTTGGATCACGTAGTAATGTGGTACCATACTGAAACAGTCCATTAAACCTGGTTTCGATCAATATTTTAGAGGATAACTCATGTTAGGTCTAGGTTAGGCCTGGGATTTGCCATCATTAGAACCATACTTTCGCATTCTTCACATACTTGTTGAACAGATCCTGGGTTATTTCTGGTTTGGATCACGTAGTAATGTGGTACCATACTGAAACAGTCCATTAAACCTGGTTTCGATCAATATTTTAGAGGATAACTCATGTTAGGTCTAGGTTAGGCCTGGGATTTGCCATCATCAGAACCATACTTTCGCATTCTTCACATACTTGCTGAACAGATCCTGGGTTATTTCTGGTTTGGATCATGTAGTAATGTGGTACCATACTGAAACAGTCAATTATACCTGGTCTAGATCAATATTTTAGATGATAACGCATGCTAGGTCTGGGTTAGGCCTGGGATTTGCCCTCATCAGACTCAAACTTTCGGACATTTCTCATACTTGTTGGGCAAATCCTTGGATTTTCCTGGATTGGATCACGTAGTAATGTGGTACCTCACTGTAACAGTTAATTAAACCTGGATACGACCAATATTTTTGACGTTACACCATGTTAGGTCTAGGTCAGGCCTGGGATTTGCCCTCATGAGACTCGTACTTTCGCATATTTCCCATACTTGTTGAACAGATCCTGGGTTTTCTCAGGTTTGGATCACGTAGTAATGTCGTACCACACTGAAACAGTCAATTAAACATGGTTTCGATCAATATTTTAGATGATAACGCAGGTTAAGTCTAGGTTAGGCCTGGGATTTGCCCTCATCTGACTCATACTTTCGCATTCTTCACATACTTGTTGAACAGATCCCGGGGTTTTTTCCGGTTTGGATCACGTAGTAATGTGGTACCACTCTGAAACAGTCGATTAAACCTGGTTTCGATCAATATTTTTGAGGGTAACGCATGGTAGGTCTGGGTTAGGTCTAGTATTTGACCTCATCTGGCTCATAATTTCGCATTTTTCGCATACTCGTTGGCCAGATCCTGGGCTTTTTCTGGTTTGGATCACGTGGTAATGTGGTACCACACTGAAACAGTCGATTAATCCTGGTTTCAATCAATATTTTAGAGGAAAACTCATTCTCGGTCTAGGTTAGGCCTGGGATTTGCCCCCATCAGACCCATACTATCGCATTCTTCACATACTTGTTCAACAGATCCTGGGTTATTTCTGGTTTGGATCACGTAGTAAAGAGGTACCACACTGAAACAGTCGACTAACCCTGGTCTCGACCAATATTTTAGAGGAGAACGCAAGTTGGGTCTGGGATAGGTCTGGGATTTGCCCTCATCTGGGACATTCTTTTGCATTTATCGCATACTCGTTGGCCAGATCCTTGGCTTTTTCTGGTCTGGATCACGTGGTAATGTGGTACCACACTGAATCAGTCGATTAAACCTGGTTTCGATCAATATTCTAGATGATAACGCATGTTAGGTCTAGGTTAGGCCTGGGATTTGCCCTCATCAGACTCATACTATCGCATTCTTCAGATACTTGTTCAACAGATCCTGGGTTATTTCTGGTTTGGATCACGTAGTAAAGTGGTACCACACTGAAACAGTCGACTAACCCTGGTCTCGACCAATATTTTAGAGGGTAACGCAAGTTGGGTCTGGGATAGGTCTGGGATTTGCCCTCATCTGGCTCATACTTTCGCATTCTTCACATACTTGTTGAACAGATCCTAGGTTTTTTCTGGTTTCTATCACGTAGTAATGTGGTACCACACTGAAACAGTCGATTAAACCTGGTTTCGATCAATATTTTACAGGAAAATCAATGCTCGGTCTAGGTTAGGCTTGGGATCTGCCCCCATCAGACCCATATCTTCGCATTTCTCAATTACTTGTTGGCCAGATCCTGGGCATTCACTCGTCTGGATCTCGTAGTAATGTGGTACCACACTGAAACAGCCCATTAAACCTGGTTTCGATCAATATTCTAGATGATAACGCATGTTAGGTCTAGGTTAGGCCTGGGATTTGCCCTCATCAGACCCATACTTTCGCATTCTTCAGATACTTGTTGAACAGGTCCTGGGATACTTCTGGTTTGGATCACGTAGTAAAGTGGTACCACACTGAAACAGTCCATGAAACCTAGTCTCGGTCAATATTTTAGAGGATAACTCATGTTAGGTCTAGGTTAGGCCTGGGAATTGCCATCATGAGAACCATACTTTCGCATTCTTCACATACTTGTTGAACCGATCCTGGGTTATTTCTGGTTTGGATCATGTAGTAATGTGGTACCACACTGAAACAGTCAATTGTACCTGGTCTAGATCAATATTTTAGATGATAACGCATACTAGGCCGGTGTTAGGCCTGGGATTTGCCCTCATCAGACTCAAACTTTCGCATATTTCTCATACTTGTTGGGCAAATCCTTGGATTTTTCTGGATTGGATCACGCAGTAATGTGGTACCTCACTGTAACAGTTAATTAAACCTGGATACGACCAATATTTTAGACGTTACACCATGTTAGGTCTAGGTCAGGCCTGGGATTTGCCCTCACGAGACTCGTACTTTCGCATATTTCCCATACTTGTTGAACAGATCCTGGGTTTTCTCTGGTTTGGATCACGTAGTAATGTCGTACCACACTGAAACAGTCAATTAAACCTGGTTTCGATCAATATTTTAGATGATAACGCAGGTTAAGTCAAGGTTAGGCCTGGGATTTGCCCTCATCAGATTCATACTTTCGCATTCTTCACATACTTGTTGAACAGATCCCGGGTTTTTTTCCAGTTTGGATCACGTAGTAATGTGGTACCACTCTGAAACAGTCGATTAAACCTGGTTTCGATCAATATTTTTGAGGGTAACGCATGGTAGGTCTGGGTTAGGTCTAGGATATGCCCTCATCTGGCTCATACTTTCGCATTTTTCGCATACTCGTTGGCCAGATCCTGGGCTTTTTCTGGTTTGGATCACGTGGTAATGTGGTACCACACTGAAACAGTCCATGAAACCTGGTTTCGATCAATATTTTAGAGGATAACGCATGTTAGGTCTAGGTTAGGCCTGGTATTTGCCCTCATCAGACTCAAACTTTCGCATATTTCTCATACTTGTTGGGCAAATCCTTGCACTTTTCTGGATTTGACCACGTATTAATGTGGTACCACACTGAAACAGTTAATTAAACCTTGATACGACCAATATTTTAGACGTTACACCATGATAGGTCTAGGTTAGGCCTGGGATTTGCCCTCATGAGACTCGTACTTTCGCATATTTCTCATACTTGTTGAACAGATCCTGGGTTTTTTCTGGTTTGGATCACGTAGTAATGTGGTATCACACTGAAACAGTCCATGAAATCTAGTTTCGATCAATACTTTAGAGGATAACGCACGTTAGGTCTAGGTTAGGCCTGGGATTTGCCCTCATCAGACTCAAACATTCGCATATTTCTCATACTTGTTGGGCAGATCCTTGGATTTTACTGGATTGGATCACGTGGTAATGTGGTACCACACTGAAACAGTCGAGTAAACCTGGCTTCTATCAATATTTTAGATGATAACGCATGTTAGGTCCAGGTTAGGCCTGGGATTTGCCCTCATCAGACTAATACTATCGCATTCTTCACATACTTGTTGAACAGATCCCGGGTTTTTTCTGGTTTGGATCACGTAGTAATGTGGTGTCACACTGAAACAGTCCATGAAATCTGGTTTCGATCAATACTTTAGAGGATAACGCACGTTAGGTCTAGCTTAGGCCTGGGATTTGCCCTCATCAGACTCAAACATTCGCATATTTCTCATACTTGTTGTGCAGATCCTTGGATTTTACTGGATTGGATCACGTAGTAATGTGGTACCACTCTGAAACAGTCGATTAAACCTGGTTTCGATCAATATTATTGATGATAACGCATGTTAGGTCTGGGTTAGGTCTAGGATTTGCCCTCATCAGACACATTCTTTCGCATTCTTCAGATACTTGTTGAACAGATCCTGGGTTATTTCTGGTTTGGATCATGTAGTAATGTGGTACCACATTGAAACAGTCAAATATACCTGGTCTAGATCACTATTTTAGATGATAACGCATGCTAGGTCTGGGTTAGGCCTGGGATTTGCCCTCATCAGACTCAAACTTTCGGATATTTCTCATACTTGTTGGGCAAATCCTTGGATTTTTCTGGATTGGATCACGTGGTAATGTGGTACCTCACTGTAACAGTTAATTAAACCTGGATACGCCCAATATTTTAGACGTTACACCATGTTAGGTCAAGGTCAGGCCTGGGATTTGCCCTCATGAGACTCGTACTTTCGCATATTTCCCATACTTGTTGAACAGATCCTGGGTTTTCTCAGGTTTGGATCACGTATTAATGTCGTACCACACTGAAACAGTCAATTAAACATGGTTTCGTTCAATATGTTAGATGATAACGCAGGTTAAGTCTAGGTTAGGCCTGGGATTTGCCCTCATCTGACTCATACTTTCGCATTCTTCACATACTTGTTGAACAGATCCCGGGTTTTTTTCCGGTTTGGAACACGTAGTAATGTGGTACCACTCTGAAACAGTCGATTAAACCTGGTTTCGATCAATATTTTGGAGGGTAACGCATGGTAGGTCTGGGTTAGGTCTAGGATATGCCCTCATCTGGCTCATACTTTCGCATTTTTCGCATACTCGTTGGCCAGATCCTGGGCTTTTTCTGGTTTGGATCAGGTGGTAATGTGGTACCACACTGAAACAGTCGAGTAAACCTGGTTTCTATCAATATTTTAGATGATAACGCATGTTAGGTCCAGGTTAGGCCTGGGATTTGCCCTCATCAGACTCATACTTTCGCGTTTTTCGCATACTTGTTGGCCAGATCCTGAGTTTTTTCTGGTTTGGATCCCGTAGTAATGTGGTACCACACTGAAACAGTCAATAGAAGCTGGTTCCGATAACTATTTTAGAGGATAACGCTGGTTATGTCTGGGTTAGATCTGGTATTTGCTATAATCTGGTACATACTTGCGCGATTTCGCATACTTGTTGGCCAGATCCTGGGCTTTTTCTGGTTTGGATCACGTAGTAATGTGGTACCACACTGAAACTGTCAATTAATCTTGGTTGCGATTAATATTTTAGAGGACAACGCCGGTTATGTCTGAGATAGGTCTGGGGTTTGCCCCCATCTGGCCCGTACTTTCGCGTTTTTCGCATACTTGTTGGCCAGATCCTGGGCTTTTTCTGGTTTGGATCCCGTAGTAATGTGGTACCACACTGAAACAGTCAATTAAACCTGGTTGCGAATAATATTTTAGAGGATAACGCTGGTTATGTCTGTGTTAGTTCTGGTATTTGCAATCATCTGGCTCATACTATCGCGTTTTTCGCACACTTGTTGGCCAGATCCTGGGATTTTTCTGGTTTGGATCACGTAGTAATGTGGTACCACACTGAAGCAGTCAATTAAGCATGTTCGCGATAAATATTTTAGAGGATATCGCCGGTTATGTCTGGGTTAGGACTGGTATTTGCCCTCATCTGGCTCATACTTACGCGTTTTTCGCATACTTGTTGGGCAGATCCTGGGTTCTTTCTGGTTTGGATAACGTAGTAATGTGGTACCACACTGAAACTGTCAATAAAAGCTGGTTCCGATTAAAATTTTAGAGGATAACGCCGCTTACGTCTTGGTTAGGTCTGGTATTTGCCCTCATCTGGTTCGTACTTTCGCATTTTTCGCATACTTGTTGGCCAGATCCAGGCCTTTTTCTGGTTTGGATCACGTAGTAATGCGGTACCACACCGAAACAGTCAATTAAAGCTGGTTGCGATTAATATTTTTGAGGATAACGCCGGTTATGTCTCGGTTAGGTCTGGGTTATGCCCTCATCTGGCTCGTACTTTCGCGTTTTTCGCATACTTGTTGGGCAGATCCTGGGCTTTTTCTGGTATGGATCACGTAGTAATGTGGTACCACACTGAAACAGTCTATTAAACCTGGTTTCGATCAATATTTTAGATGATAACGCATGCTAGGTCTGGGCTAGGTCTAGGATTTGCCATCATCTATCTCATACTGTCGCATTCTTCACATACTTGTTGAACAGATCCTGGGTTTTTTCTTGGTTTGGATCACGTAGTAATGTGATATTACACTGAAACAGTCCATGAAACCTGGTTTCGATCAATATTTTAGACGATAACGCATGTTAGGTCTAGGTAAGGCCTGGGATTTGCCCTCATCAGACTAAACTTTCGCATATTTCTCATACTTGTTGGGCAGATCCTTGGATTTGTATGGATTGGATAACGTAGTATGTGGCACCACAATGAAACAGTTAATTAAACCTGGATACGACCAATATTTTAGACGTTACACAATGTTAGGTCTAGGTGGGCCTGGGATTTGCCCTCATGAGACTCGTACATTCGCGTATTTCTCATACTTGTTGAACAGATCCTGGGTTTTTTCTGGTTTGGATCACGTAGTAATGTGGAACCACACTGAAACAGTCAATTAAACCTGGTTTCGATCAATATTTTAGATGATAACGCATGTTAGGTCTAGGTTAGGCCTGGGATATGCCCTCATCAGACTCATACTTTCGCATTCTTCACATACTTGTTGAACAGATCCTCGGTTTTTTTCCGGTTTGGATCACGTAGTAATGTGGTACCACACTGAAACAGTCAATTAAACCTGGTTTCGATCAATATTTTAGATGATGACGCAGGTTAGGTCTAGGTTAGGCCTGGGATTTGCCCTCATCAGACTCATACTATCGCATTCTTCACATACTTGTTGAACAGATCCTGGGTTTTTTCTGGTTTGGATCACGTAGTAATGTGGTATCACACTGAAACAGTCCATGAAACCTGGTTTCGATCAACATTTTAGAGGATAACGCATGTTAGGTCTAGGTTAGGCCTGGGATTTGCCCTCATCAGACTCAAACTTTCGCATATTTCACATACTTGTTGGGCAAATCCTTGGATTTTTGTGGATTGGATCACGTAGTAATGTGGTACCACAATGAATCAGTTAATTCCACCTGGATACGACCAATATCTTAGACGTTACACCATGTTAGGTCTAGGTTAGGCCTGGGATTTGCCCTCATGAGACTCGTACTTTCGCATTCCTCACATACTCGTTGGACAGATCCTGGGTTATTTCTGGTTTGGATCAGGTAGTAATGTGGTACCACACTGAAACAGTCAATTATACCTGGTCTAGATCAATATTTTAGATGATAACGCATGCTAGGTCTGGGTTAGGCCTGGGATTTGCCCTCATCAGACTCAAACTTTCGCATATTTCTCATACTTGTTGGGCAAATCCTTGGATTTTTCTGGATTGGATCACGTAGTAATGTGGTACCTCACTGTGACAGTTAATTAAACCTGGATACGACCAATATTTTTGACGTTACACCATGTTAGGTCTAGGTCAGGCCTGGGATTTGCCCTCATGAGACTCATACTATCGCATATTTCCCATACTTGTTGAACTGATCCTGGGTTTTTTCTGGTTTGGATCACGTAGTAATGTGGAACCACACTGAAACAGTCAATTAAACCTGGTTTCGATCAATATTTTAGATGATAACGCATGTTAGGACTCGGTTAGGTGTGGGATTTGCCCTCATGAGGCTCATACTTTCGCATATTTTCCATACCTGTAGGCCAGATCCTGGGCTTTTTCTGGTTCGGATCACGTAGTAATGTGGTGCCACACGGAAACAGTCCATGAAACCTAGTCTCGGTCAATATTTTAAAGGATATCGCATGTTAGGTCTGGGTTAGGTCTGGGATTTGCCCTCATGAGGCTCATACTTTCGCATATTTCTCATACTTGTTTGCCTGATCCTGGGCTTTTTCTGGTTTGGATCACGTAGTAATGTGGTACCATACTGAAACAGTCCATTAAACCTGGTTTCGATCAATATTTTAGAGGATAACTCATGTTAGGTCTAGGTTAGGCCTGGGATTTGCCATCATTAGAACCATACTTTCGCATTCTTCACATACTTGTTGAACAGATCCTGGGTTATTTCTGGTTTGGATCACGTAGTAATGTGGTACCATACTGAAACAGTCCATTAAACCTGGTTTCGATCAATATTTTAGAGGATAACTCATGTTAGGTCTAGGTTAGGCCTGGGATTTGCCATCATCAGAACCATACTTTCGCATTCTTCACATACTTGCTGAACAGATCCTGGGTTATTTCTGGTTTGGATCATGTAGTAATATGGTACCACACTGAAACAGTCAATTATACCTGGTCTAGATCAATATTTTAGATGATAACGCATGCTAGGTCTGGGTTAGGCCTGGGATTTGCCCTCATCAGACTCAAACTTTCGGATATTTCTCATACTTGTTGGGCAAATCCTTGGATTTTCCTGGATTGGATCACGTAGTAATGTGGTACCTCACTGTAACAGTTAATTAAACCTGGATACGACCAATATTTTTGACGTTACACCATGTTAGGTCTAGGTCAGGCCTGGGATTTGCCCTCATGAGACTCGTACTTTCGCATATTTCCCATACTTGTTGAACAGATCCTGGGTTTTCTCAGGTTTGGATCACGTAGTAATGTCGTACCACACTGAAACAGTCAATTAAACATGGTTACGATCAATATTTTAGATGATAACGCAGGTTAAGTCTAGGTTAGGCCTGGGATTTGCCCTCATCTGACTCATACTTTCGCATTCTTCACATACTTGTTGAACAGATCCCGGGGTTTTTTCCGGTTTGGATCACGTAGTAATGTGGTACCACTCTGAAACAGTCGATTAAACCTGGTTTCGATCAATATTTTTGAGGGTAACGCATGGTAGGTCTGGGTTAGGTCTAGTATTTGACATCATCTGGCTCATAATTTCGCATTTTTCGCATACTCGTTGGCCAGATCCTGGGCTTTTTCTGGTTTGGATCACGTGGTAATGTGGTACCACACTGAAACAGTCGATTAATCCTGGTTTCAATCAATATTTTAGAGGAAAACTCATTCTCGGTCTAGGTTAGGCCTGGGATTTGCCCCCATCAGACCCATACTATCGCATTCTTCACATACTTGTTCAACAGATCCTGGGTTATTTCTGGTTTGGATCACGTAGTAAAGAGGTACCACACTGAAACAGTCGACTAACCCTGGTCTCGACCAATATTTTAGAGGAGAACGCAAGTTGGGTCTGGGATAGGTCTGGGATTTGCCCTCATCTGGGACATTCTTTTGCATTTATCGCATACTCGTTGGCCAGATCCTTGGCTTTTTCTGGTCTGGACCACGTGGTAATGTGGTACCACACTGAATCAGTCGATTAAACCTGGTTTCGATCAATATTCTAGATGATAACGCATGTTAGGTCTAGGTTAGGCCTGGGATTCGCCCTCATCAGACTCATACTATCGCATTCTTCACATACTTGTTCAACAGATCCTGGGTTATTTCTGGTTTGGATCACGTAGTAAAGTGGTACCACACTGAAACAGTCGACTAACCCTGGTCTCGACCAATATTTTAGAGGGTAACGCAAGTTGGGTCTGGGATAGGTCTGGGATTTGCCCTCATCTGGCTCATACTTTCGCATTCTTCACATACTTGTTGAACAGATCCTAGGTTTTTTCTGGTTTCTATCACGTAGTAATGTGGTACCACACTGAAACAGTCGATTAAACCTGGTTTCGATCAATATTTTACAGGAAAATCAATGCTCGGTCTAGGTTAGGCTTGGGATCTGCCCCCATCAGACCCATATCTTCGCATTTCTCAATTACTTCTTGGCCAGATCCTGGGCATTCACTCGTCTGGATCTCGTAGTAATGTGGTACCACACTGAAACAGCCCATTAAACCTGGTTTCGATCAATATTCTAGATGATAACGCATGTTAGGTCTAGGTTAGGCCTGGGATTTGCCCTCATCAGACCCATACTTTCGCATTCTGCAGATACTTGTTGAACAGGTCCTGGGATACTTCTGGTTTGGATCACGTAGTAAAGTGGTACCACACTGAAACAGTCCATGAAACCTAGTCTCGGTCAATATTTTAAAGGATATCGCATGTTAGGTCTGGGTTAGGTCTGGGATTTGCCCTCATGAGGCTCATACTTTCGCATATTTCTCATTCTTGTTTGCCTGATCCTGGGCTTTTTCTGGTTTGGATCACGTAGTAATGTGGTACCACACTGAAACAGTCCATTAAACCTGGTTTCGATCAATATTTTAGAGGATAACTCATGTTAGGTCTAGGTTAGGCCTGGGAATTGCCATCATGAGAACCATACTTTCGCATTCTTCACATACTTGTTGAACCGATCCTGGGTTATTTCTGGTTTGGATCATGTAGTAATGTGGTACCACACTGAAACAGTCAATTGTACCTGGTCTAGATCAATATTTTAGATGATAACGCATACTAGGCCGGTGTTAGGCCTGGGATTTGCCCTCATCAGACTCAAACTTTCGCATATTTCTCATACTTGTTGGGCAAATCCTTGGATTTTTCTGGATTGGATCACGCAGTAATGTGGTACCTCACTGTAACAGTTAATTAAACCTGGATACGACCAATATTTTAGACGTTACACCATGTTAGGTCTAGGTCAGGCCTGGGATTTGCCCTCACGAGACTCGTACTTTCGCATATTTCCCATACTTGTTGAACAGATCCTGGGTTTTCTCTGGTTTGGATCACGTAGTAATGTCGTACCACACTGAAACAGTCAATTAAACCTGGTTTCGATCAATATTTTAGATGATAACGCAAGTTAAGTCAAGGTTAGGCCTGGGATTTGCCCTCATCAGATTCATACTTTCGCATTCTTCACATACTTGTTGAACAGATCCCGGGTTTTTTTCCGGTTTGGATCACGTAGTAATGTGGTACCACTCTGAAACAGTCGATTAAACCTGGTTTCGATCAATATTTTTGAGGGTAACGCATGGTAGGTCTGGGTTAGGTCTAGGATATGCCCTCATCTGGCTCATACTTTCGCATTTTTCGCATACTCGTTGGCCAGATCCTGGGCTTTTTCTGGTTTGGATCACGTGGTAATGTGGTACCACACTGAAACAGTCCATGAAACCTGGTTTCGATCAATATTTTAGAGGATAACGCATGTTAGGTCTAGGTTAGGCCTGGTATTTGCCCTCATCAGACTCAAACTTTCGCATATTTCTCATACTTGTTGGGCAAATCCTTGCACTTTTCTGGATTTGACCACGTATTAATGTGGTACCACACTGAAACAGTTAATTAAACCTTGATACGACCAATATTTTAGACGTTACACCATGATAGGTCTAGGTTAGGCCTGGGATTTGCCCTCATGAGACTCGTACTTTCGCATATTTCTCATACTTGTTGAACAGATCCTGGGTTTTTTCTGGTTTGGATCACGTAGTAATGTGGTATCACACTGAAACAGTCCATGAAATCTGGTTTCGATCAATACTTTAGAGGATAACGCACGTTAGGTCTAGGTTAGGCCTGGGATTTGCCTTCATCAGACTCAAACATTCGCATATTTCTCATACTTGTTGGGCAGATCCTTGGATTTTACTGGATTGGATCACGTGGTAATGTGGTACCACACTGAAACAGTCGAGTAAACCTGGTTTCTATCAATATTTTAGATGATAACGCATGTTAGGTCCAGGTTAGGCCTGGGATTTGCCCTCATCAGACTAATACTATCGCATTCTTCACATACTTGTTGAACAGATCCCGGGTTTTTTCTGGTTTGGATCACGTAGTAATGTGGTGTCACACTGAAACAGTCCATGAAATCTGGTTTCGATCAATACTTTAGAGGATAACGCACGTTAGGTCTAGGTTAGGCCTGGGATTTGCCCTCATCAGACTCAAACATTCGCATATTTCTCATACTTGTTGTGCAGATCCTTGGATTTTACTGGATTGGATCACGTGGTAATGTGGTACCACACTGAAACAGTCGAGTAAACCTGGTTTCTATCAATATTTTAGATGATAACGCATGTTAGGTCCAGGTTAGGCCTGGGATTTGCCCTCATCAGACTATTACTATCGCATTCTTCACATACTTGTTGAACAGATCCCGGGTTTTTTCTGGTTTGGATCACGTAGTAATGTGGTACCACATTGAAACAGTCAAATATACCTGGTCTAGATCACTATTTTAGATGATAACGCATGCTAGGTCTGGGTTAGGCCTGGGATTTGCCCTCATCAGACTCAAACTTTCGGATATTTCTCATACTTGTTGGGCAAATCCTTGGATTTTTCTGGATTGGATCACGTGGTAATGTGGTACCTCACTGTAACAGTTAATTAAACCTGGATACGACCAATATTTTAGACGTTACACCATGTTAGGTCAAGGTCAGGCCTGTGATTTGCCCTCATGAGACTCGTACTTTCGCATATTTCCCATACTTGTTGAACAGATCCTGGGTTTTCTCAGGTTTGGATCACGTATTAATGTCGTACCACACTGAAACAGTCAATTAAACATGGTTTCGTTCAATATGTTAGATGATAACGCAGGTTAAGTCTAGGTTAGGCCTGGGATTTGCCCTCATCTGACTCATACTTTCGCATTCTTCACATACTTGTTGAACAGATCCCGGGTTTTTTTCCGGTTTGGATCACGTAGTAATGTGGTACCACTCTGAAACAGTCGATTAAACCTGGTTTCGATCAATATTTTGGAGGGTAACGCATGGTAGGTCTGGGTTAGGTCTAGGATATGCCCTCATCTGGCTCATACTTTCGCATTTTTCGCATACTCGTTGGCCAGATCCTGGGCTTTTTCTGATTTGGATCACGTGGTAATGTGGTACCACACTGAAACAGTCCATGAAACCTGGTTTCGATCAATATTTTAGAGGATAACGCATGTTAGGTCTAGGTTAGGCCTGGTATTTGCCCTCATCAGACTCAAACTTTCGCATATTTCTCATACTTGTTGGGCAAATCCTTGGATTTTTCTGGATTTGACCACGTATTAATGTGGTACCACACTGAAACAGTTAATTAAACCTTGATACGACCAATATTTTAGACGTTACACCATGATCGGTCTAGGTTAGGCCTGGGATTTGCCCTCATGAGACTCGTACTTTCGCATATTTCTCATACTTGTTGAACAGATCCTGGGTTTTTTCTGGTTTGGATCACGTAGTAATGTGGTACCACACTGAAACAGTCAATTATACCTGGTCTAGATCAATATTTTAGATGATAACGCAGGTTAGGTCTAGGTTAGGCCTGGGATTTGCCCTCATCAGGCTCATACTTTCGCATTCTTCACATACTTGTTGAACAGATCCTGGGTTTTTTTCCGCTTTGCATCACGTAGTAATGTGGTACCACACTGAAACAGTCGACTAAACCTGGTTTAGATCAATATTTTTGAGGGTAACGCATGGTAGGTCTGGGTTAGGTCTAGTATTTGACCTCATCTGGCTCATAATTTCGCATTTTTCGCATACTCGTTGCCCAGATCCTGGGCTTTTTCTGGTTTGGATCACGTGGTAATGTGGTACCACACTGAAACAGTCGATTAATCCTGGTTTCAATCAATATTTTAGAGGAAAACTCATTCTCGGTCTAGGTTAGGCCTGGGATTTGCCCCCATCAGACCCATACTATCGCATTCTTCACATACTTGTTCAACAGATCCTGGGTTATTTCTGGTTTGGATCACGTAGTAAAGTGGTACCACACTCAAACAGTCGACTAACCCTGGTCTCGACCAATATTTTAGAGGAGAACGCAAGTTGGGTCTGGGATAGGTCTGGGATTTGCCCTCATCTGGGACATTCTTTTGCATTTATCGCATACTCGTTGGCCAGATCCTTGGCTTTTTCTGGTCTGGATCACGTGGTAATGTGGTACCACACTGAATCAGTCGATTAAACCTGGTTTCGATCAATATTCTAGATGATAACGCATGTTAGGTCTAGGTTAGGCCTGGGATTTGCCCTCATCAGACTCACACTATCGCATTCTTCACATACTTGTTCAACAGATCCTGGGTTATTTCTGGTTTGGATCACGTAGTAAAGTGGTACCACACTGAAACAGTCGACTAACCCTGGTCTCGACCAATATTTTAGAGGGTAACGCAAGTTGGGTCTGGGATAGGTCTGGGATTTGCCCTCATCTGGCTCATACTTTCGCATTCTTCACATACTTGTTGAACAGATCCTAGGTTTTTTCTGGTTTCGATCACGTAGTAATGTGGTACCACACTGAAACAGTCGATTAAACCTGGTTTCGATCAATATTTTACAGGAAAATCAATGCTCGGTCTAGGTTAGGCCTGGGATCTGCCCCCATCAGACCCATATCTTCGCATTTCTGACATACTTGTTGGCCAGATCCTGGGCATTCACTCGTCTGGATCTCGTAGTAATGTGGTACCACACTGAAACAGCCCATTAAACCTGGTTTCGATCAATATTTTAGAGGCTAACTCATGCTCGGTCTAGGTTACGCCTGGGATTTGCCCTCATCAGACCCATACTTTCGCATTCTTCACATACTTGTTGAACCGATCCTGGGGTATTTCTGATTTGGATCATGCAGTAATGTGGTACCACACTGAAACAGTCAATTGTACCTGGTCTAGATCAATATTTTAGATGATAACGCATGCTGGGTCGGTGTTAGGCCTGGGATTTGCCCTCATCAGACTCAAACTTTCGCATATTTCTCATACTTGTTGGGCAAATCCTTGGATTTTTCTGGATTTGACCACGTATTAATGTGGTACCACACTGAAACAGTTAATTAAACCTTGATACGACCAATATTTTAGACGTTACACCATGATAGGTCTAGGTTAGGTCTGGGATTTGCCCTCATGAGGCTCATACTTTCGCATATTTCTCATTCTTGTTTGCCTGATCCTGGGCTTTTTCTGGTTTGGATCACGTAGTAATGTGGTACAACACTGAAACAGTCCATTAAACCTGGTTTCGATCAATATTTTAGAGGATAACTCATGTTAGGTCTAGGTTAGGCCTGGGAATTGCCATCATGAGAACCATACTTTCGCATTCTTCACATACTTGTTGAACCGATCCTGGGTTATTTCTGGTTTGGATCATGTAGTAATGTGGTACCACACTGAAACAGTCAATTGTACCTGGTCTAGATCAATATTTTAGATGATAACGCATGCTGGGTCGGTGTTAGGCCTGGGATTTGCCCTCATCAGACTCAAACTTTCGCATATTTCTCATACTTGTTGGGCAAATCCTTGGATTTTTCTGGATTGGATCACGTAGTAATGTGGTACCTCACTGTAACAGTTAATTAAACCTGGATACGACCAATATTTTAGACGTTACACCATGTTAGGTCTAGGTCAGGCCTGGGATTTGCCCTCACGAGACTCGTACTTTCGCATATTTCCCATACTTGTTGAACAGATCCTGGGTTTTCTCTGGTTTGGATCACGTAGTAATGTCGTACCACACTGAAACAGTCAATTAAACCTGGTTTCGATCAATATTTTAGATGATAACGCAGGTTAAGTCTAGGTTAGGCCTGGGATTTGCCCTCATCAGATTCATACTTTCGCATTCTTCACATACTTGTTGAACAGATCCCGGGTTTTTTTCCGGTTTGGATCACGTAGTAATGTGGTACCACTCTGAAACAGTCGATTAAACCTGGTTTCGATCAATATTTTTGAGGGTAACGCATGGTAGGTCTGGGTTAGGTCTAGGATATGCCCACATCTGGCTCATACTTTCGCATTTTTCGCATACTCGTTGGCCAGATCCTGGGCTTTTTCTGGTTTGGATCACGTGGTAATGTGGTACCACACTGAAACAGTCCATGAAACCTGGTTTCGATCAATATTTTAGAGGATAACGCATGTTAGGTCTAGGTTAGGCCTGGTATTTGCCCTCATCAGACTCAAACTTTCGCATATTTCTCATACTTGTTGGGCAAATCCTTGGACTTTTCTGGATTTGACCACGTATTAATGTGGTACCACACTGAAACAGTTAATTAAACCTTGATACGACCAATATTTTAGACGTTACACCATGATAGGTCTAGGTTAGGCCTGGGATTTGCCCTCATGAGACTCGTACTTTCGCATATTTCTCATACTTGTTGAACAGATCCTGGGTTTTTTCTGGTTTGGATCACGTAGTAATGAGGTATCACACTGAAACAGTCCATGAAATCTGGTTTCGATCAATACTTTAGAGGATAACGCACGTTCGGTCTAGGTTAGGCCTGGGATTTGCCCTCATCAGACTCAAACATTCGCATATTTCTCATACTTGTTGGGCAGATCCTTGGATTTTACTGGATTGGATCACGTGGTAATGTGGTACCACACTGAAACAGTCGAGTAAACCTGGTTTCTATCAATATTTTAGATGATAACGCATGTTAGGTCTGCGTTAGGTCTAGGATTTCCTCTCATTAGACACATTCTTTCGCATTCTTCAGATACTTGTTGAACAGATCCCGGGTTTTTTCTGGTTTGGATCACGTAGTAATGTGGTATCACACTGAAACAGTCCATGAAATCTGGTTTCGATCTATACTTTAGAGGATAACGCACGTTAGGTCTAGCTTAGGCCTGGGATTTGCCCTCATCAGACTCAAACATTCGCATATTTCTCATACTTGTTGTGCAGATCCTTGGATTTTACTGGATTGGATCACGTAGTAATGTGGTACCACTCTGAAACAGTCGATTAAACCTGGTTTCGATCAATATTTTTGATGATAACGCATGTTAGGTCTGGGTTAGGTCTAGGATTTGCCCTCATCAGACACATTCTTTCGCATTCTTCAGATACTTGTTGAACAGATCCTGGGTTATTTCTGGTTTGGATCATGTAGTAATGTGGTACCACATTGAAACAGTCAAATATACCTGGTCTAGGTCAATATTTTAGATGATAACGCATGCTAGGTCTGGGTTAGGCCTGGGATTTGCCCACATCAGACTCAAACTTTCGGATATTTCTCATACTTGTTGGGCAAATCCTTGGATTTTTCTGGATTGGATCACGTAGTAATGTGGTACCTCACTGTAACAGTTAATTAAACCTGGATACGACCAATATTTTAGACGTTTCACCATGTTAGGTCTAGGTCAGGCCTGGGATTTGCCCTCATGAGACTCGTACTTTCGCATATTTCCCATACTTGTTGAACAGATCCTGGGTTTTCTCAGGTTTGGATCACGTAGTAATGTCGTACCACACTGAAACAGTCAATTAAACATGGTTTCGTTCAATATGTTAGATGATAACGCAGGTTAGGTCTAGGTTAGGCCTGGGATTTGCCCTCATCAGGCTCATACTTTCGCATTCTTCACATACTTGTTGAACAGATCCTGGGTTTTTTTCCGCTTTGCATCACGTAGTAATGTGGTACCACACTGAAACAGTCGACTAAACCTGGTTTCGATCAATATTTTTGAGGGTAACGCATGGTAGGTCTGGGTTAGGTCTAGTATTTGACCTCATCTGTCTCATAATTTCGCATTTTTCGCATACTCGTTGCCCAGATCCTGGGCTTTTTCTGGTTTGGATCACGTGGTAATGTGGTACCACACTGAAACAGTCGATTAATCCTGGTTTCAATCAATATTTTAGAGGAAAACTCATTCTCGGTCTAGGTTAGGCCTGGGATTTGCCCCCATCAGACCCATACTATCGCATTCTTCACATACTTGTTCAACAGATCCTGGGTTATTTCTGGTTTGGATCACGTAGTAAAGTGGTACCACACTCAAACAGTCGACTAACCCTGGTCTCGACCAATATTTTAGAGGAGAACGCAAGTTGGGTCTGGGATAGGTCTGGGATTTGCCCTCATCTGGGACATTCTTTTGCATTTATCGCATACTCGTTGGCCCGATCCTTGGCTTTTTCTGGTCTGGATCACGTGGTAATGTGGTACCACACTGAATCAGTAGATTAAACCTGGTTTCGATCAATATTCTAGATGATAACGCATGTTAGGTCTAGGTTAGGCCTGGGATTTGCCCTCATCAGACTCACACTATCGCATTCTTCACATACTTGTTCAACAGATCCTGGGTTATTTCTGGTTTGGATCACGTAGTAAAGTGGTACCACACTGAAACAGTCGACTAACCCTGGTCTCGACCAATATTTTAGAGGGTAACGCAAGTTGGGTCTGGGATAGGTCTGGGATTTGCCCTCATCTGGCTCATACTTTCGCATTCTTCACATACTTGTTGAACAGATCCCGGGTTTTTTTCCGGTTTGGATCACGTAGTAATGTGGTACCACTCTGAAACAGTCGATTAAACCTGGTTTCGATCAATATTTTTGAGGGTAACGCATGGTAGGTCTGGGTTAGGTCTAGTATTTGACCTCATCTGGCTCATAATTTCGCATTTTTCGCATACTCGTTGGCCAGATCCTAGGTTTTTTCTGGTTTCGATCACGTAGTAATGTGGTACCACACTGAAACAGTCGATTAAACCTGGTTTCGATCAATATTTTACAGGAAAATCAATGCTCGGTCTAGGTTAGGCCTGGGATCTGCCCCCATCAGACCCATATCTTCGCATTTCTGACATACTTGTTGGCCAGATCCTGGGCATTCACTCGTCTGGATCTCGTAGTAATGTGGTACCACACTGAAACAGCCCATTAAACCTGGTTTCGATCAATATTTTAGAGGATAACTCATGCTCGGTCTAGGTTACGCCTGGGATTTGCCCTCATCAGACCCATACTTTCGCATTCTTCACATACTTGTTGAACCGATCCTGGGTTATTTCTGGTTTGGATCATGTAGTAATGTGGTACCACACTGAAACAGTCAATTGTACCTGGTCTAGATCAATATTTTAGATGATAACGCATGCTGGGTCGGTGTTAGGCCTGGGATTTGCCCTCATCAGACTCAAACTTTCGCATATTTCTCATACTTGTTGGGCAAATCCTTGGATTTTTCTGGATTGGATCACGTAGTAATGTGGTACCTCACTGTAACAGTTAATTAAACCTGGATACGACCAATATTTTAGACGTTACACCATGTTAGGTCTAGGTCAGGCCTGGGATTTGCCCTCATGAGACTCGTACTTTCGCATTCATCACATACTCGTTGGACAGATCCTGGGTTATTTCTGGTTTGGATCAGGTAGTAATGTGGTACCACACTGCAACAGTCGATTAAACCTGGTCACGATCAACAATTTAGAGGATAACTCCGGTTAGGACTCGGTTAGGTGTGGGATTTGCCCTCATGAGGCTCATACTTTCGCATATTTTCAATAAATGTAGGCCAGATCCTGGGCTTTTTCTGGTTCGGATCACGTAGTAATGTGGTGCCACACGGAAACAGTCCATGAAACCTAGTCTCGGTCAATATTTTAAAGGATATCGCATGTTAGGTCTGGGTTAGGGCTGGGATTTGCCCTCATGAGGCTCATACTTTCGCATATTTCTCATACTTGTTTGCCTGATCCTGGGTTTTCTCTGGTTTGGATCACGTAGTAATGTCGTACCACACTGAAACAGTCAATTAAACCTGGTTTCGATCAATATTTTAGATGATAACGCAGATTAAGTCTAGGTTAGGCCTGGGATTTGCCGTCATCAGATTCATACTTTCGCATTCTTCACATACTTGTTGAACAGATCCCGGGATTTTTTCCGGTTTGGATCACGTAGTAATGTGGTACCACTCTGAAACAGTCGATTAAACCTGGTTTCGATCAATATTTTTGAGGGTAACGCATGGTAGGTCTGGGTTAGGTCTAGGATATGCCCTCATCTGGCTCTTACTTTCGCATTCTTCACATACTTGTTGAACAGATCCTGGGTTATTTCTGGTTTGGATCATGTAGTAATGTGGTACCACACTGAAACAGTCAATTATACCTGGTCTAGATCAATATTTTATATGATAACGCAGGTTAGGTCTAGGTTAGGCCTGGGATTTGCCCTCATCAGGCTCATACTTTTGCATTCTTCACATACTTGTTGAACAGATCCTGGATTTTTTTCCGCTTTGCATCACGTAGTAATGTGGTACCACACTGAAACAGTCGACTAAACCTGGTTTCGATCAATATTTTTGAGGGTAACGCATGGTAGGTCTGTGTTAGGTCTAGTATTTGACCTCATCTGGCTCATACTCTCGCATTTTTCCCATACTCGTTGCCCAGATCCTGGGCTTTTTCTGGTTTGGATCACGTAGTAATGTGGTACCACACTGAAACAGTCGATTAATCCTGGTTTCAATCAATATTTTAGAGGAAAACTCATGCTCGGTCTAGGTTAGGCCTGGGATTTGCCCCCATCAGACCCATACTATCGCATTCTTCACATACTTGTTCAACAGATCCTGGGTTATTTCTGGTTTGGATCACGTAGTAAAGTGGTACCACACTGAAACAGTCGACTAACCCTGGTCTCGACCAATATTTTAGAGGATAACGCAAGTTGGGTCTGGGATAGGTCTGGGATTTGCCCTCATCTGGCTCATACTTTCGCATTCTTCACATACTTGTTGAACAGATCCAGGGTTATTTCTGGTTTGGGTCATGTAGTAATGTGGTACCACACTGAAACAGTCAATTATACCTGGTCTCGATCAATAGTTTAGAGTATAACGCAAGCTAGGTCTGGGATAGGTGTTGGATCTGCCCTCATCAGGCTCACACCTTCGCAATTATCACATACTCGTTGGCCAGATCCTGGGCTTTCACTGGTCTGGATCACGTAGTAATGTGGTACCACACTGAAACAGTTAATTAAACCTGGTTTAGATCAAAATTTTAGAGGATAACGCATGTTAGGTCTAGGTTAGGCCTGGTATTTGCCCTCATCAGACTCAAACTTTCGCATATTTCTCATACTTGTTGGGCAAATCCTTGGATTTTTCTGGATTTGACCACGTATTAATGTGGTACCACACTGAAACAGTTAATTAAACCTTGATACGACCAATATTTTAAACGTTACACCATGATAGGTCTAGGTTAGGCCTGGGATTTGCCCTCATGAGACTCGTACTTTCGCATACTTCTCATACCTGTTGAACAGATCCTGGGTTTTTTCTGGTTTGGATCACGTAGTAATGTGGTACCACACTGAAACAGTCAATTATACCTGGTCTCGATCAATAGTTTAGAGTATAACGCAAGCTAGGTCTGGGATAGGTGTTGGATCTGCCCTCATCAGGCTCACACCTTCGCATTTATCACATACTCGTTGGCCAGATCCTGGGCTTTCACTGGTCTGGATCACGTAGTAATGTGGTACCACACTGAAACAGTTAATTAAACCTGGTTTCGATCAATATTTTAGAGGATAACTCATGTTAGGACTACGTTAGGCCTGGGATTTGCCCTCATCAGACCCATACTTTCGCATTCTTCAGATACTTGTTGAACAGGTTCTGGGTTATTTCTGGTTTGGATCACGTAGTAAAGTGGTACCACACTGAAATAGTCGATTAATCCTGGTCTCGAACAATATTTTAGATGATAACGCAGGTTAGGTCTACGTTAGGCCTGGGATTTGCCCTCATCAGGCTCGTACTTCGGCATATTTCTCATACTTGATGGCCAGATTCTGGGCTTTTTCTGGTTTGGATTACGTAGTAATGTGGTGCCACACGGAAACAGTCCATGAAACCTAGTCTCGGTCAATATTTTAAAGGATATCGCATGTTAGGTCTGGGTTAGGTCTGGGATTTGCCCTCATCAGGCTCACACCTTCGCATTTCTCACATACTCGTTGGCCAGATCCTGGGCTTTCACTGGTCTGGATTACGTAGTAATGTGGTACTACACAGCAAACAGTCCATTAAACCTGGTTTCGGTCAATATTTTAGAGGATAACTCATGTTAGGACTACGTTAGGCCTGGGATTTGCCCTCATCAGACCCATACTTTCGCATTCTTCACATACTTGTTGAACAGATCCTGGGTTATCTCTGGTTTGGATCAGGTAGTATTGTGGTACCACACTGAAACAGTCGATGAAACCTGGTCACGACCAACATTTTAGCGGGGTAACGCATGTTAGTTCTAGGTTAGGCCTGGAATTTGCCCTCATCAGACTCAAACTTTCGCATATTTCTCATACTCGTTGGGCAGAGCCTTGGATTTTTCTGGATTGGATCACGTAGTAATGTGGTACCACACCGAAACAGTTAATTAAACCAGGATAGGACCAATATTTTAGACGTTACACCATGTTAGGTCTAGGTTAGGCCTGGGATTAGCCCACATGAGACTCATACTTTCGCATATTTCCCATACTTGTTGGCCAGATCCTGGGCTTTTTCTGGTTTGGGTCACGTAGTAATGTGGTACCACTCTGAAACAGTCGATTAAACCTGGTTTCGATCAATATTTTTGATGATAACGCATGTTAGGTCTGGGTTAGGTCTAGGATTTGCCCTCATCAGACACATTCTTTCGCATTCTTCAGATACTTGTTGAACAGATCCTGGGTAATATCTGGTTTGGATCACGTAGTAAAGTAGTACCACACTGTAACAGTCGATTAATCCTGGTCTCGAACAATATTTTTGAGGGTAACGCGTGGTAGGTCTGGGTTAGGTCTAGGATTTGCCCTCATCTGGCTCATACTTTCGCATATTTCTCATACTTGTTGGGCAAATCCTTGGATTTTTCTGGATTGGATCACGTAGTAATGTGGTACCTCACTGTAACAGTTAATTAAACCTGGATACGACCAATATTTTAGACGTTACACCATGTTAGGTCTAGGTCAGGCCTGGGATTTGCCCTCACGAGACTCGTACATTCGCATATTTCCCATACTTGTTGAACAGATCCTGGGTTTTCTCTGGTTTGGATCACGTAGTAATGTCGTACCACACTGAAACAGTCAATTAAACCTGGTTTCGATCAATATTTTAGATGATAACGCAGGTTAAGTCTAGGTTAGGCCTGGGATTTGCCCTCATCAGATTCATACTTTCGCATTCTTCACATACTTGTTGAACAGATCCCGGGTTTTTTTCCGGTTTGGATCACGTAGTAATGTGGTACCACTCTGAAACAGTCGATTAAACCTGGTTTCGATCAATATTTTTGAGGGTAACGCATGGTAGGTCTGGGTTAGGTCTAGGATATGCCCTCATCTGGCTCATACTTTCGCATATTTCTCATACTTGTTGGGCAGATCCTTGGATTTTACTGGATTGGATCACGTGGTAATGTGGTACCACACTGAAACAGTCGAGTAAACCTGGTTTCTATCAATATTTTAGATGATAACGCATGTTAGGTCTGCGTTAGGTCTAGGATTTCCTCTCATTAGACACATTCTTTCGCATTCTTCAGATACTTGTTGAACAGATCCCGGGTTTTTTCTGGTTTGGATCACGTAGTAATGTGGTATCACACTGAAACAGTCCATGAAATCTGGTTTCGATCTATACTTTAGAGGATAACGCACGTTAGGTCTAGCTTAGGCCTGGGATTTGCCCTCATCAGACTCAAACATTCGCATATTTCTCATACTTGTTGTGCAGATCCTTGGATTTTACTGGATTGGATCACGTAGTAATGTGGTACCACTCTGAAACAGTCGATTAAACCTGGTTTCGATCAATATTTTTGATGATAACGCATGTTAGGTCTGGGTTAGGTCTAGGATTTGCCCTCATCAGACACATTCTTTCGCATTCTTCAGATACTTGTTGAACAGATCCTGGGTTATTTCTGGTTTGGATCATGTAGTAATGTGGTACCACATTGAAACAGTCAAATATACCTGGTCTAGGTCAATATTTTAGATGATAACGCATGCTAGGTCTGGGTTAGGCCTGGGATTTGCCCACATCAGACTCAAACTTTCGGATATTTCTCATACTTGTTGGGCAAATCCTTGGATTTTTCTGGATTGGATCACGTAGTAATGTGGTACCTCACTGTAACAGTTAATTAAACCTGGATACGACCAATATTTTAGACGTTTCACCATGTTAGGTCTAGGTCAGGCCTGGGATTTGCCCTCATGAGACTCGTACTTTCGCATATTTCCCATACTTGTTGAACAGATCCTGGGTTTTCTCAGGTTTGGATCACGTAGTAATGTCGTACCACACTGAAACAGTCAATTAAACATGGTTTCGTTCAATATGTTAGATGATAACGCAGGTTAGGTCTAGGTTAGGCCTGGGATTTGCCCTCATCAGGCTCATACTTTCGCATTCTTCACATACTTGTTGAACAGATCCTGGGTTTTTTTCCGCTTTGCATCACGTAGTAATGTGGTACCACACTGAAACAGTCGACTAAACCTGGTTTCGATCAATATTTTTGAGGGTAACGCATGGTAGGTCTGGGTTAGGTCTAGTATTTGACCTCATCTGTCTCATAATTTCGCATTTTTCGCATACTCGTTGCCCAGATCCTGGGCTTTTTCTGGTTTGGATCACGTGGTAATGTGGTACCACACTGAAACAGTCGATTAATCCTGGTTTCAATCAATATTTTAGAGGAAAACTCATTCTCGGTCTAGGTTAGGCCTGGGATTTGCCCCCATCAGACCCATACTATCGCATTCTTCACATACTTGTTCAACAGATCCTGGGTTATTTCTGGTTTGGATCACGTAGTAAAGTGGTACCACACTCAAACAGTCGACTAACCCTGGTCTCGACCAATATTTTAGAGGAGAACGCAAGTTGGGTCTGGGATAGGTCTGGGATTTGCCCTCATCTGGGACATTCTTTTGCATTTATCGCATACTCGTTGGCCCGATCCTTGGCTTTTTCTGGTCTGGATCACGTGGTAATGTGGTACCACACTGAATCAGTAGATTAAACCTGGTTTCGATCAATATTCTAGATGATAACGCATGTTAGGTCTAGGTTAGGCCTGGGATTTGCCCTCATCAGACTCACACTATCGCATTCTTCACATACTTGTTCAACAGATCCTGGGTTATTTCTGGTTTGGATCACGTAGTAAAGTGGTACCACACTGAAACAGTCGACTAACCCTGGTCTCGACCAATATTTTAGAGGGTAACGCAAGTTGGGTCTGGGATAGGTCTGGGATTTGCCCTCATCTGGCTCATACTTTCGCATTCTTCACATACTTGTTGAACAGATCCCGGGTTTTTTTCCGGTTTGGATCACGTAGTAATGTGGTACCACTCTGAAACAGTCGATTAAACCTGGTTTCGATCAATATTTTTGAGGGTAACGCATGGTAGGTCTGGGTTAGGTCTAGTATTTGACCTCATCTGGCTCATAATTTCGCATTTTTCGCATACTCGTTGGCCAGATCCTAGGTTTTTTCTGGTTTCGATCACGTAGTAATGTGGTACCACACTGAAACAGTCGATTAAACCTGGTTTCGATCAATATTTTACAGGAAAATCAATGCTCGGTCTAGGTTAGGCCTGGGATCTGCCCCCATCAGACCCATATCTTCGCATTTCTGACATACTTGTTGGCCAGATCCTGGGCATTCACTCGTCTGGATCTCGTAGTAATGTGGTACCACACTGAAACAGCCCATTAAACCTGGTTTCGATCAATATTTTAGAGGATAACTCATGCTCGGTCTAGGTTACGCCTGGGATTTGCCCTCATCAGACCCATACTTTCGCATTCTTCACATACTTGTTGAACCGATCCTGGGTTATTTCTGGTTTGGATCATGTAGTAATGTGGTACCACACTGAAACAGTCAATTGTACCTGGTCTAGATCAATATTTTAGATGATAACGCATGCTGGGTCGGTGTTAGGCCTGGGATTTGCCCTCATCAGACTCAAACTTTCGCATATTTCTCATACTTGTTGGGCAAATCCTTGGATTTTTCTGGATTGGATCACGTAGTAATGTGGTACCTCACTGTAACAGTTAATTAAACCTGGATACGACCAATATTTTAGACGTTACACCATGTTAGGTCTAGGTCAGGCCTGGGATTTGCCCTCATGAGACTCGTACTTTCGCATTCATCACATACTCGTTGGACAGATCCTGGGTTATTTCTGGTTTGGATCAGGTAGTAATGTGGTACCACACTGCAACAGTCGATTAAACCTGGTCACGATCAACAATTTAGAGGATAACTCCGGTTAGGACTCGGTTAGGTGTGGGATTTGCCCTCATGAGGCTCATACTTTCGCATATTTTCAATAAATGTAGGCCAGATCCTGGGCTTTTTCTGGTTCGGATCACGTAGTAATGTGGTGCCACACGGAAACAGGCCATGAAACCTAGTCTCGGTCAATATTTTAAAGGATATCGCATGTTAGGTCTGGGTTAGGGCTGGGATTTGCCCTCATGAGGCTCATACTTTCGCATATTTCTCATACTTGTTTGCCTGATCCTGGGTTTTCTCTGGTTTGGATCACGTAGTAATGTCGTACCACACTGAAACAGTCAATTAAACCTGGTTTCGATCAATATTTTAGATGATAACGCAGGTTAAGTCTAGGTTAGGCCTGGGATTTGCCGTCATCAGATTCATACTTTCGCATTCTTCACATACTTGTTGAACAGATCCCGGGATTTTTTCCGGTTTGGATCACGTAGTAATGTGGTACCACTCTGAAACAGTCGATTAAACCTGGTTTCGATCAATATTTTTGAGGGTAACGCATGGTAGGTCTGGGTTAGGTCTAGGATATGCCCTCATCTGGCTCTTACTTTCGCATTCTTCACATACTTGTTGAACAGATCCTGGGTTATTTCTGGTTTGGATCATGTAGTAATGTGGTACCACACTGAAACAGTCAATTATACCTGGTCTAGATCAATATTTTATATGATAACGCAGGTTAGGTCTAGGTTAGGCCTGGGATTTGCCCTCATCAGGCTCATACTTTTGCATTCTTCACATACTTGTTGAACAGATCCTGGATTTTTTTCCGCTTTGCATCACGTAGTAATGTGGTACCACACTGAAACAGTCGACTAAACCTGGTTTCGATCAATATTTTTGAGGGTAACGCATGGTAGGTCTGTGTTAGGTCTAGTATTTGACCTCATCTGGCTCATACTCTCGCATTTTTCCCATACTCGTTGCCCAGATCCTGGGCTTTTTCTGGTTTGGATCACGTAGTAATGTGGTACCACACTGAAACAGTCGATTAATCCTGGTTTCAATCAATATTTTAGAGGAAAACTCATGCTCGGTCTAGGTTAGGCCTGGGATTTGCCCCCATCAGACCCATACTATCGCATTCTTCACATACTTGTTCAACAGATCCTGGGTTATTTCTGGTTTGGATCACGTAGTAAAGTGGTACCACACTGAAACAGTCGACTAACCCTGGTCTCGACCAATATTTTAGAGGATAACGCAAGTTGGGTCTGGGATAGGTCTGGGATTTGCCCTCATCTGGCTCATACTTTCGCATTCTTCACATACTTGTTGAACAGATCCAGGGTTATTTCTGGTTTGGGTCATGTAGTAATGTGGTACCACACTGAAACAGTCAATTATACCTGGTCTCGATCAATAGTTTAGAGTATAACGCAAGCTAGGTCTGGGATAGGTGTTGGATCTGCCCTCATCAGGCTCACACCTTCGCAATTATCACATACTCGTTGGCCAGATCCTGGGCTTTCACTGGTCTGGATCACGTAGTAATGTGGTACCACACTGAAACAGTTAATTAAACCTGGTTTAGATCAAAATTTTAGAGGATAACGCATGTTAGGTCTAGGTTAGGCCTGGTATTTGCCCTCATCAGACTCAAACTTTCGCATATTTCTCATACTTGTTGGGCAAATCCTTGGATTTTTCTGGATTTGACCACGTATTAATGTGGTACCACACTGAAACAGTTAATTAAACCTTGATACGACCAATATTTTAAACGTTACACCATGATAGGTCTAGGTTAGGCCTGGGATTTGCCCTCATGAGACTCGTACTTTCGCATACTTCTCATACCTGTTGAACAGATCCTGGGTTTTTTCTGGTTTGGATCACGTAGTAATGTGGTACCACACTGAAACAGTCAATTATACCTGGTCTCGATCAATAGTTTAGAGTATAACGCAAGCTAGGTCTGGGATAGGTGTTGGATCTGCCCTCATCAGGCTCACACCTTCGCATTTATCACATACTCGTTGGCCAGATCCTGGGCTTTCACTGGTCTGGATCACGTAGTAATGTGGTACCACACTGAAACAGTTAATTAAACCTGGTTTCGATCAATATTTTAGAGGATAACTCATGTTAGGACTACGTTAGGCCTGGGATTTGCCCTCATCAGACCCATACTTTCGCATTCTTCAGATACTTGTTGAACAGGTTCTGGGTTATTTCTGGTTTGGATCACGTAGTAAAGTGGTACCACACTGAAATAGTCGATTAATCCTGGTCTCGAACAATATTTTAGATGATAACGCAGGTTAGGTCTACGTTAGGCCTGGGATTTGCCCTCATCAGGCTCGTACTTCGGCATATTTCTCATACTTGATGGCCAGATTCTGGGCTTTTTCTGGTTTGGATTACGTAGTAATGTGGTGCCACACGGAAACAGTCCATGAAACCTAGTCTCGGTCAATATTTTAAAGGATATCGCATGTTAGGTCTGGGTTAGGTCTGGGATTTGCCCTCATCAGGCTCACACCTTCGCATTTCTCACATACTCGTTGGCCAGATCCTGGGCTTTCACTGGTCTGGATTACGTAGTAATGTGGTACTACACAGCAAACAGTCCATTAAACCTGGTTTCGGTCAATATTTTAGAGGATAACTCATGTTAGGACTACGTTAGGCCTGGGATTTGCCCTCATCAGACCCATACTTTCGCATTCTTCACATACTTGTTGAACAGATCCTGGGTTATCTCTGGTTTGGATCAGGTAGTATTGTGGTACCACACTGAAACAGTCGATGAAACCTGGTCACGACCAACATTTTAGCGGGGTAACGCATGTTAGTTCTAGGTTAGGCCTGGAATTTGCCCTCATCAGACTCAAACTTTCGCATATTTCTCATACTCGTTGGGCAGAGCCTTGGATTTTTCTGGATTGGATCACGTAGTAATGTGGTACCACACCGAAACAGTTAATTAAACCAGGATAGGACCAATATTTTAGACGTTACACCATGTTAGGTCTAGGTTAGGCCTGGGATTAGCCCACATGAGACTCATACTTTCGCATATTTCCCATACTTGTTGGCCAGATCCTGGGCTTTTTCTGGTTTGGGTCACGTAGTAATGTGGTACCACTCTGAAACAGTCGATTAAACCTGGTTTCGATCAATATTTTTGATGATAACGCATGTTAGGTCTGGGTTAGGTCTAGGATTTGCCCTCATCAGACACATTCTTTCGCATTCTTCAGATACTTGTTGAACAGATCCTGGGTAATATCTGGTTTGGATCACGTAGTAAAGTAGTACCACACTGTAACAGTCGATTAATCCTGGTCTCGAACAATATTTTTGAGGGTAACGCGTGGTAGGTCTGGGTTAGGTCTAGGATTTGCCCTCATCTGGCTCATACTTTCGCATATTTCTCATACTTGTTGGGCAAATCCTTGGATTTTTCTGGATTGGATCACGTAGTAATGTGGTACCTCACTGTAACAGTTAATTAAACCTGGATACGACCAATATTTTAGACGTTACACCATGTTAGGTCTAGGTCAGGCCTGGGATTTGCCCTCACGAGACTCGTACTTTCGCATATTTCCCATACTTGTTGAACAGATCCTGGGTTTTCTCTGGTTTGGATCACGTAGTAATGTCGTACCACACTGAAACAGTCAATTAAACCTGGTTTCGATCAATATTTTAGATGATAACGCAGGTTAAGTCTAGGTTAGGCCTGGGATTTGCCCTCATCAGATTCATACTTTCGCATTCTTCACATACTTGTTGAACAGATCCCGGGTTTTTTTCCGGTTTGGATCACGTAGTAATGTGGTACCACTCTGAAACAGTCGATTAAACCTGGTTTCGATCAATATTTTTGAGGGTAACGCATGGTAGGTCTGGGTTAGGTCTAGGATATGCCCTCATCTGGCTCATACTTTCGCATTTTTCGCATACTCGTTGGCCAGATCCTGGGCTTTTTCTGGTTTGGATCACGTGGTAATGTGGTACCACACTGAGACAGTCCATGAAACCTGGTTTCGATCAATATTTTAGATGATGTCGCAGGTTAGGTCTAGGTTAGGCCTGAGATTTGCCCTCATGAGACTCGTACTTTCGCATTCATCACATACTCGTTGGACAGATCCTGGGTTATTTCTGGTTTGGATCAGGTAGTAATGTGGTACCACACTGCAACAGTCGATTAAACCTGGTCACGATCAACAATTTAGAGGATAACGCCGGTTAGGACTCGGTTAGGTGTGGGATTTGCCCTCATGAGGCTCATACTTTCGCATATTTTCAATACCTGTAGGCCAGATCCTGGGCTTTTTCTGGTTCGGATCACGTAGTAATGTGGTGCCACACGGAAACAGTCCATGAAACCTAGTCTCGGTCAATATTTTAAAGGATATCGCATGTTAGGTCTGGGTTAGGTCTGGGATTTGCCCTCATGAGGCTCATACTTTCGCATATTTCTCATACTTGTTTGCCTGATCCTGGGTTTTCTCTGGTTTGGATCACGTAGTAATGTCGTACCACACTGAAACAGTCAATTAAACCTGGTTTCGATCAATATTTTAGATGATAACGCAGGTTAAGTCTAGGTTAGGCCTGGGATTTGCCCTCATCAGATTCATACTTTCGCATTCTTCACATACTTGTTGAACAAATCCCGGGATTTTTTCCGGTTTGGATCACGTAGTAATGTGGTACCACTCTGAAACAGTCGATTAAACCTGGTTTCGATCAATATTTTTGAGGGTAACGCATGGTAGGTCTGGGTTAGGTCTAGGATATGCCCTCATCTGGCTCTTACTTTCGCATTCTTCACATACTTGTTGAACAGATCCTGGGTTATTTCTGGTTTGGATCATGTAGTAATGTGGTACCACACTGAAACAGTCAATTATACCTGGTCTAGATCAATATTTTATATGATAACGCAGGTTAGGTCTAGGTTACGCCTGGGATTTGCCCTCATCAGACCCATACTATCGCATTCTTCACATACTTGTTCAACAGATCCTGGGTTATTTCTGGTTTGGATCACGTAGTAAAGTGGTACCACACTGAAACAGTCGACTAACCCTGGTCCGACCAATATTTTAGAGGAGAACGCAAGTTGGGTCTGGGAAATGTCTGGGATTTGCCCTCATCTGGGACATTCTTTTGCATTTATCGCATACTCGTTGGCCCGATCCTTGGCTTTTTCTGGTCTGGATCACGTGGTAATGTGGTACCACACTGAATCAGTCGATTAAACCTGGTTTCGATCAATATTCTAGATGATAACGCATGTTAGGTCTAGGTTAGGCCTGGGATTTGCCCTCATCAGACTCATACTATCGCATTCTTCACATACTTGTTCAACATATCCTGGGTTATTTCTGGTTTGGATCACGTAGTAAAGTGGTACCACACTGAAACAGTCGACTAACCCTGGTCTCGACCAATATTTTAGAGGATAACGCAAGTTGGGTCTGGGATAGGTCTGGGATTTGCCCTCATCTGGCTCATACTTTCGCATTCTTCACATACTTGTTCAACAGATCCAGGGTTATTTCTGGTTTGGGTCATGTAGTAATGTGGTACCACACTGAAACAGTCAATTATACCTGGTCTCGATCAATAGTTTAGAGTATAACGCAAGCTAGGTCTGGGATAGGTGTTGGATCTGCCCTCATCAGGCTCACACCTTCGCAATTATCACATACTCGTTGGCCAGATCCTGGGCTTTCACTGGTCTGGATCACGTAGTAATGTGGTACCACACTGAAACAGTTAATTAAACCTGGTTTAGATCAAAATTTTAGAGGATAACGCATGTTAGGTCTAGGTTAGGCCTGGTATTTGCCCTCATCAGACTCAAACTTTCGCATATTTCTCATACTTGTTGGGCAAATCCTTGGATTTTTCTGGATTTGACCACGTATTAATGTGGTACCACACTGAAACAGTTAATTAAACCTTGATACGACCAATATTTTAAACGTTACACCATGATAGGTCTAGGTTAGGCCTGGGATTTGCCCTCATGAGACTCGTACTTTCGCATATTTCTCATACCTGTTGAACAGATCCTGGGTTTTTTCTGGTTTGGATCACGTAGTAATGTGGTACCACACTGAAACAGTCAATTATACCTGGTCTCGATCAATAGTTTAGAGTATAACGCAAGCTAGGTCTGGGATAGGTGTTGGATCTGCCCTCATCAGGCTCACACCTTCGCATTTATCACATACTCGTTGGCCAGATCCTGGGCTTTCACTGGTCTGGATCACGTAGTAATGTGGTACCACACTGAAACAGTTAATTAAACCTGGTTTCGATCAATATTTTAGAGGATAACTCATGTTAGGACTACGTTAGGCCTGGGATTTGCCCTCATCAGACCCATACTTTCGCATTCTTCAGATACTTGTTGAACAGGTTCTGGGTTATTTCTGGTTTGGATCACGTAGTAAAGTGGTACCACACTGAAATAGTCGATTAATCCTGGTCTCGAACAATATTTTAGATGATAACGCAGGTTAGGTCTACTTTAGGCCTGGGATTTGCCCTCATCGGGCTCGTACTTCGGCATATTTCTCATACTTGATGGCCAGATTCTGGGCTTTTTCTGGTTTGGATTACGTAGTAATGTGGTGCCACACGGAAACAGTCCATGAAACCTAGTCTCGGTCAATATTTTAAAGGATATCGCATGTTAGGTCTGGGTTAGGTCTGGGATTTGCCCTCATCTGGCTCATACTTTCGCATTCTTCACATACTTGTTGAACAGATCCTGGGTTATTTCTGGTTTGGATCATGTAGTAATGTGGTACCACACTGAAACAGTCAATTATACCTGGTCTAGATCAATATTTTATATGATAACGCAGGTTAGGTCTAGGTTAGGCCTGGGATTTGCCCTCATCAGGCTCATACTTTTGCATTCTTCACATACTTGTTGAACAGATCCCGGGTTTTTTTCCGGTTTGGATCACGTAGTAATGTGGTACCACTCTGAAACAGTCGATTAAACCTGGTTTCGATCAATATTTTTGAGGGTAACGCATGGTAGGTCTGGGTTAGGTCTAGGATATGCCCTCATCTGGCTCATACTTTCGCATTCTTCACATACTTGTTGAACAGATCCTGGGTTATTTCTGGTTTGGGTCATGTAGTAATGTGGTACCACACTGAAACAGTCAATTATACCTGGTCTCGATCAATAGTTTAGAGTATAACGCAAGCTAGGTCTGGGATAGGTGTTGGATCTGCCCTCATCAGGCTCACACCTTCGCAATTATCACATACTCGTTGGCCAGATCCTGGGCTTTCACTGGTCTGGATCACGTAGTAATGTGGTACCACACTGAAACAGTTAATTAAACCTGGTTTCGATCAATATTTTAGAGGATAACTCATGTTAGGACTACGTTAGGCCTGGGATTTGCCCTCATCAGACCCATACCTTCGCATTCTTCAGATACTTGTTGAACAGGTTCTGGGTTATGTCTGGTTTGGATCACGTAGTAAAGTGGTACCACACTGAAATAGTCGATTAATCCTGGTCTCGAACAATATTTTAGATGATAACGCAGGTTAGGTCTACGTTAGGCCTGGGATTTGCCCTCATCAGGCTCGTACTTCGGCATATTTCTCATACTTGATGGCCAGATTCTGGGCTTTTTCTGGTTTGGATTACGTAGTAATGTGGTGCCACACGGAAACAGTCCATGAAACCTAGTCTCGGTCAATATTTTAAAGGATATCGCATGTTAGGTCTGGGTTAGGTCTGGGATTTGCCCTCATCAGGCTCACACCTTCGCATTTCTCACATACTCGTTGGCCAGATCCTGGGTTTTTTCTGGTTTGGAATGAAACCTGATTTCGATCAATATTTTAGATGATAACGCATGTTAGGTCTGGGTCAGGTCTAGGATTTGCCATCATCTGTCTCATACTTTCGCATTCTTCACATACTTGTTGAACAGGTCCTGGGTTTTTCCTGGTTTGGATCACGTAGTTATGTGGTACCACAGTGAAACAGTCCATTAAACCTGGTTTCGATCAATATTTTAGAGGAAAACTCATGCTCGGTCTAGGTTAGGCCTGGGATTTGCCCCCATCAGACCCATACTATCGCATTCTTCACATACTTGTTCAACAGATCCTGGGTTATTTCTGGTTTGGATCACGTAGTAATGTGGTACCACACTGAAACAGTCAGTTAAACCTGGTCACGATCAACATTTTAGAGGATAACCCCGGTTAGGTCTAGGTTAGGTCTAGGATTTGCCATCATCCGTCTCATACTTTCGCATTCTTCACATGCTTGTTGAACAGATCCTGGGTTTTTTCTGGATTCGATCACGTAGTAATGTGGTACCACACTGAATCAGTCGATTAAACCTGGTTTCGATCAATATTCTAGATGATAACGCATGTTAGGTCTAGGTTAGGCCTGGGATTTGCCCTCATCAGACTCATACTTTCGCATTCTTCACATACTTGTTCAACAGATCCTGGGTTATTTCTGGTTTGGATCACGTAGTAATGTGGTACCACACTGAAACAGTCAATTAAAACTGGTTTCGATCAATATTTTAGAGAATAATTCATGTTAGGTCTAGGTTAGGTCTGGTATTTGCTCTCATCAGGCTCATACTTTCGCATAGTTCTCATACTTGATGGCTAGATCCTGGGCTTTTTCTGGATTGGGTCACGTAGTAATGTGGTACCACACTGAAACAGTCAATTAAAACTGGTTTCGATCAATATTTTAGAGAATAATTCATGTTAGGTCTAGGTTAGGTCTGGTATTTGCTCTCATCCGTCTCATACTTTCGCATTCTTCACATGCTTGTTGAACAGATCCTGGGTTTTTTCTGGATTCGATCACGTAGTAAAGTGGTACCACACTGAAACAGTCGACTAACCCTGGTCTCGACCAATATTTTAGAGGATAACGCAAGTTGGGTCTGGGATAGGTCTGGGATTTGCCCTCATCTGGCTCATACTTTCGCATTCTTCACATACTTGTTGAACAGATCCGAGGTTTTTTCTGGTTTGGATCACGTAGTAATGTGGTACCACACTGAAACAGTCAATTAAAACTGGTTTCGATCAATATTTTAGAGAATAATTCATGTTAGGTCTAGGTTAGGTCTGGTATTTGCTCTCATCAGGCTCATACTTTCGCATATTTCTCATACTTGATGGCTAGATCCTGGGCTTTTTCTGGATTGGGTCACGTAGTAATGTGGTACCACACTGAAACAGTCCATTAAACCTGGTTTCGATCAATATTTTAGAGAATAATTCATGTTAGGTCTAGGTTAGGCCAGAGATTTGCCCACATCAGGGTCATACTTTCACATTTTTCGCATACTTGTTGAACAGATCCTGGGCTTTTCTGGTTTGGATCACGTAGTAATGTGGTACCACAGTGAAACAGTCAATTAAACCTGACTTCTGTCAATATTTTAGAGGATAACGCAAGTTAGGTCTGGGTTAGGTCTGGGATTTACCCTCATCAGAGTCATACTTTCCGCAGTTTTAACATACATGTTGACCTGATCGAGGGTTTCTTCTGCTTTGGATCACGTAGTAATGTGGTGCCACACTGAAACTGTCAATTAAACCTGGTTTCCGTCAATACATTACAGGATAACACATGTTAGGTCTAGGTTAGGTCTAGGATTTGCCCTCATCAGCCTCATACTTTCGCAGTTTTAACATACATGTTGACCTGATGAAGGGTTTTTTCTGCATTGGATCACGTAGTAAAGTGGTACCGCACTAAAACTGTCTATTAAACCTTGTTTCGATTAATATTTTAGTGGTTAACACATGTTAGGTGGGGGGTAGGTCTGGGATTTGCCCTCATCAGTGTCATACTTTCGCAGTTTTAACATACATGTCGACCTGGTCGTGGGTTTTTTCTGCTTTGGATCACGTAGTAAAGTGGTACCACACTGAAACAGTCCATTAAACCTGGTTTCGGTCAATATTTTAGAGGATAACGCATGTTAGGTGTCGGTTAGGACAGAGATTTGCCCACTTCAGGGTCATACTTTCACATTTTTCGCATACTTGTTGGCCAGATCCCGGGCTTTTTCTGGTTTGGATCACGTGGTAATGTGGCATCACACTGCTACAGTCCACGAAACCTTGTTTCCGTCAATACATTACAGGATAACACATGTTAGGTCTAGGTTAGGTCTAGGATTTGCCCTCATCAGCCTCATACTTTCGCATTCTGCACATACTTCTTGAAAAGATCCTGTTTTTTTTCTGGTTTCGATCGCGTAGTAATGTGGTACCACGCTGAAACAGACCATTAAACCTGATTTCGATTAACATTTTAGAGGATAACACACGTTAGGTCTAGGTTAGGTCTAGGATTTGCCCTCATCAGCCTCATACTTTCGCATTCTTCACATACTTCTTGAACAGATCCTGGTTTTTTTCTGGTTTCGATCACGTAGCAATGCGGTGTACCACGCTGAAACAGACCATTAAACCTGGTTTCGATTAATATTTTAGAGGATAACACACGTTAGGTCTAGGTTAGGTCTGGGATTTGCCCTCATCAGGGTCATACTTTCGCAGTTTTAACATACATGTTGACCTGATCGGGGGTTTTTTCTGCATTGGATCACGTAGTAAAGTGGTACCACACTAAAACAGTCCATTGAAACTGGATTCGATCAATATTTTAGACGATAACGCATATTCGGTCTAGGTTAGGTCTGGGATTTGCTCTCATCAGGCTCGTACTATCGCATATTTCTCATACTTGTAGGCAAGATCCTGGGCTTTTTCTGGTTTGGATCACGTAGTAATGTGGTACGACACTGAAACTGTCAATTAAACCTGGTTTCCGTCAATATTTTTGAGGATAACGCATGGTAGGTCTAGGTTAGGCCTGGGATTTTCCCTCATCAGACTCATACTTTCGCATTCCTCACATACTTGTTGAACAGATTCTGGGCTTTTTCTGGTTTCGATCACGTAGTAATGTGGTACCACACTGAAACAGTCCAGCAAACCTGGTTTCGATCAATATTTTAGAGGATGACGCATGTTACGTCTAGGTTAGGCCCGGGATTTGCCCTCATCAGACCCATACTTTCGTATTCTTCACATACTTGTTGTACAGATCCTGGGTTTTTTTTCTGGTTTGGATCACGTTGTAATGTGGTACCATACTGCAGCAGTCGGTTAAACCTTGTTTCGATCAATATTTTAGAGGATAACGCATGTTACGTCTAGGTTAGGCCCGGGATTTGCCCTCATCAGACCCATACTTTCGTATTCTTCACATACTTGTTGTACAGATCCTGGGTTTTTTTCTGGTTTGGATCACGTTGTAATGTGGTACCATACTGCAGCAGTCGGTTAAACCTTGTTTCGATCAATATTTTAGAGGATAACGCATGTTACGTCTAGGTTAGGCCCGGGATTTTCCCTCATCAGACTCATACTTTCGCATTCTTCACATACTTGTTGAACAGATTCTGGGCTTTTTCTGGTTTCGATCACGTAGTAATGTGGTACCACACTGAAACAGTCCAGTAAACCTGGTTGCGATCAATATTTTAGAGGTTAACGCATGTTACGTCTACGTTAGGCCCGGGATTTTCCCTCATCAGGCTCATACTTTCGCATTCTTCACATACTTCTTGAACAGATCCTGGGTTTTTTTCTGCTTTGGATCACGTAGTAAAGTGGTACCACACTGAGACAGTCAATTAAACCTCGTTTCGATCAATATTTTATAGGGTAACAGCGATTTTCCCTCATCAGGGTCATACTTTCGCAGTATTAACATACATGTTGACCTGATCGGGGGTTTTTTCTGTTTTGGATCACGTAGTAAAGTGGTACCACACTGAAACAGTCCATTAAACCTTGTTTCGATCAATATTTTTGAGGATAACGCATGTTAGGTCTAGGTTAGGTCTGGGATTTGCCCTCATCAGGGTCATACTTTCGCAGTTTTAACATACATGTTGACCTGATCGAGGGTTTTTTCTGCATTGGATCACGTAGTAAAGTGGTACCACACTAAAGCAGTCCATTGAAACTGGATTCGATCAATATTTTAGACGATAACGCATATTCGGTCTAGGTTAGGTCTGGGATTTGCTCTCATCAGGCTCGTACTATCGCATATCTCTCAGACTTGTAGGCTAGATCCTGGGCTTTTTCTGGTTTGGATCACGTAGTAATGTGGTACGACACTGAAACTGTCAATTAAACCTGGTTTCCGTCAATACTTTAGAGGAAAGCGCATGTTAGGTCTAGGTTAGGTCAGGGATTTTCCCCCATCAGACTCATACTTTCGCATTCTTCACATACTTGTTGAACAGATTCTGGGCTTTTTCTGGTTTCGATCACGTAGTAATGTGGTACCACACTGAAACAGTCCAGTAAACCTGGTTTCGATCAATATTTTAGAGGATGACGCATGTTACGTCTAGGTTAGGCCCGGGATTTGCCCTCATCAGACCCATACTTTCGTATTCTTCACATACTTGTTGTACAGATCCTGGGTTTTTTTCTGGTTTGGATCACGTTGTAATGTGGTACCATACTGCAGCAGTCGGTTAAACCTTGTTTCGATCAATATTTTAGAGGATAACGCATGTTACGTCTAGGTTAGGCCCGGGATTTTCCCTCATCAGACTCATACTTTCGCATTCTTCACATACTTGTTGAACAGATTCTGAGCTTTTTCTGGCTTCGATCACGTAGCAATGTGGTACCACACTGAAACAGTCCAGTAAACCTGGTTGCGATCAATATTTTAGAGGATAACGCACATTAGGTCTGGGTTAGGTCTAGGATTTTCCCTCATCAGACTCATACTCTCGCATTCTTCACATACTTGTTGAACAGATTCTGGGCTTTTTCTGGTTTCGATCACGTAGTAATGTGGTACTACACTGAAACAGTCCAGTAAACCTGGTTGCGATTAATATTTTAGAGGTTAACGCATGTTACGTCTACGTTAGGTCCGGGATTTTCCCTCATCAGGCTCATACTTTCGCATTCTTCACATACTTCTTGAACAGATCCTTGGTTTTTTTCTGCTTTGGATCACGTAGTAAAGTGGTACCACACTGAGACAGTCAATTAAACCTCGTTTCGATCAATATTTTATAGGGTAACAGCGATTTTCCCTCATCAGGGTCATACTTTCGCAGTTTTAACATACATGTTGACCTGATCGGGGGTTTTTTCTGCTTTGGATCACGTAGTAAAGTGGTACCACACTGAAACAGTCCATTAAACCTTGTTTCGATCAATATTTTTGAGGATAGCGCATGTTAGGTCTAGGTTAGGCCAGGGATTTTCCCTCATCAGACTCATACTTTCGCATTCTTCACATACTTGTTGAACATATGCTGGATTTTTCTGGTTTCAATCACGTAGTAATGTGGTACCACACTGAAACAGATCATTAAACTTGGTTTCGATTAATATTTTAGTGGATAACACATGTTAGGTCTAGGTTAGGTCTGGGATTTTCCTTCATCAGGGTCATATTTTCGCAGTTTTAACATACATGTTGACCTGATCCTGGGCTTTTTCTGGATTGGATGACGTAGTAATGTGGTGCCACACTGAAACAGTCCATTAATCCTGGTTTCGATCAATATTTTAGAGGATAACGCATGTTAGGTCTCGGTTAGGCCTGGGATTTGCACTCATCAGGGTCATACTTTCGCAGTTTTAACATACATGTTGACCTGATCGGGGGTTTTTTCTGCTTTGGATCACGTAGTAAAGTGGTACCACACTGAAACAGTCCATTAAACCTTGTTTCGATCAATATTTTTGAGGATAACGCATGTTAGGTCTAAGTTAGGCCAGGGATTTTCCCTCATCAGACTCATACTTTCGCATTCTTCACATACTTGTTGAACATATGCTGGATTTTTCTGGTTTCAATCACGTAGTAATGTGGTACCACACTGAAACAGATCATTAAACTTGGTTTCGATTAATATTTTAGTGGATAACACATGTTAGGTCTAGGTTAGGTCTGGGATTTTCCTTCATCAGGATCATACTTTCACGTTTTTCGCATACTTGTTGGCCAGATCCCGGGCTTTTTCTGGTTTCGATCTCGTGGTAAGGTGGTATCACACTGATACAGTCCATGAAACTTGGTTTCGATCAATATTTCAGAGGATAACGCCTGTTAGGTCTAGGTTAGGCCTGGAATTTGCCCCCATCAGACTCATACTTTCGCATTCTTCACATACTTATTGAACAGATCCTGGGTTTTTTCTAGTTTGGATCACGTAGTAATGTGGTACCACACTGAAACAGTCCATTAAACCTGGTTTCGATCAATATTTTAGACGATAACTCATGTTAGGTCTAGATTAGGCCTGGGATTTGCCCTCATCAGACTCATACTTTCGCATTCTTCACATACTTGCTGAACAGATCGATGGTTTTTTCTCCTTTGGATCACGTCGTAAAGTGGTACCACACTGATACAGTCAATTAAACCTGGTTTCGATCAATATTTTATAGGATAACGCAAGTTAGGTCTGGGACAGGTCTGGGATTTGCACTCATCAGGGTCATATTTTCGCGTTTTTCACATACTTCTTGAACAGATCCTGGGTTTTTTTCTGCTTTGGATCACGTAGTAAAGTGGTACCGCACTGAGACAGTCAATTAAACCTCGTTTCGATCAATATTTTATAGGGTAACAGCGATTTTCCCACATCAGAATCATACTTTCGCAGTTTTAACATACATGTCGACCTGATCGCGGATTTTTTCTGCTTTGGATCACGTAGTAAAGTGGTACCACACTGAAACAGTCAATTAAACCTGGTTTCGATCAATATTTTTGAGGATAACGCATGTTGGGTCTCGGTTTGGTCTAGGATTTGCCCTCATCAGGCTCATACCTTCGCATATTTCTCATACTTGCCGACCTAATCGATGGTTTTTTCTGCTTTGGATCACGTCGTAAACTGGTACCACACTGATACAGTCAATTAAACCTGGTTTCGATCAATATTTTACAGGATAACGCAAGTTAGGTCTGTGACAGGTCTGGGATTTGCAATCATCAGGGTCATATTTTCGCGTTTTTCACATACTTGTTGAACGGATCCCTGACTTTTTCTGGTTTGGATCACGTACTAATGTGGTACCACACTGAAACAGTCCATTAAACCTGGTTTCGATCAATATTTTACTGGATTACGCATGTTAGGTCTAGGTTAGGCCATGGATTTGCCCTCATCAGGGTCATGCTTTCGCAGTATTAACATACATGTTGACCTGTGCGAGGGTTTTTTCTGCTTTGGATCGCGTAGCAAAGAGGTACCACACTAAAACAGTCAATTAAACCTGGTTCCGAACAATGTTTTAGAGGATAACACAAGTTATGTCTGGGATAGGTCTGGGATTTGCCCTCTTCAGGCTCATACTTTCACGTACATCACATACTTGTTGAAGAGATCCTGGGCTTTTTCTGGATTGGATCACGTAGTATTGTGGTACTACACTGAAACAGTCCATTACACCTGGTCTTGATAAATATTTCAGAGGATAACGCATGTTAGGTCCAGGTTTGGCCTGGAATTTGCCCTCATCAGACTCATACTTTCGCATATTTCTCATACTTGTTGGCTAGATCCTGGGCTTTTTCTGGATTGGTTCACGTAGTAATGTGGTACCACACTGAAACTGTCAATTAAACCTGGTTTCCGTCAATATTTTAGAGGATTACACATGTTAGTTCTAGGTTAGGTCTAGGATTTGCCCTCATCAGACTCATACTTTCGCATTCTTCACATACTTGTTGAACAGATCCTGGGTTTCTTCTGATTTGGATCAGGTAGTAATGTGGTACCACACTGAAACAGTCGATTAATCCCGGTTTCAATCAATATCTCAGCGGATAACGCATGTTAGGTCTAGGCTAGGCCTGGGATTTGCCATCATCACGGTCATACTTTCGCAGTTTTAACATACATATTGACCTGATCGGGGGTTTTCTCTGCTTTGGTTCACGTAGTAAAGTGGTACCACACTGAAACAGTCAATTAAACCTGGTTTCGACCAATATTTTAGAGGATAACGCAAGTTAGGTCTGGGATAGGTCCGGGATTTGCCCTCATCAGGCTCATACTTTCGCGTTTTTCACATACTTGTTGAACAGATCCTGGGTTTTTTCTGGTTTGGATCATGTAGTAATGTGGTACCACACTGAAACAGTCCATTAAACCTGGTTTCGATCAATATTTTAGAGAATAACGCATTTTAGGTCTAGGTTAGGTCTGGGATTTGCTCTCATCAGGCTCGTACTTTCGCATATTTCTCATACTTGAGGGCCAGATTCTGGGCTTCTTCTGGTTTGGATCAGGTAGTAATGTGGTACCACACTGAAACAGTCCATTAAATCTGGTTTCGATCAATATTTTTGAGGATAACGCATTATAGGTATATGTTGGGCCTGGGATTTGCCCACATCAGGGTCATACTTTCACATTTTTCGCATACTTGTTGGCCAGATCCCGGGCATTTTCTGGTTTGGATCACGTGGTAATGTGGTACCACACTGAAACTGTCAATTAAACCTGGTTTCCGTCAATATTTTAGAGGATTACACATGTTAGGTCTAGATTAGGTCTAGGATTTGCCCTCATCAGACTCATACTTTCGCATTCTTCACATACTTGTTGAACAGATCCTGGGTCTCTACTGGTTTGGATCACGTAGTAATGTGGTACCACACTGAAACAGTCAATTAAACCTGGTTTCGATCAATATTTTTGAGGATAACGCATGTTAAGTCTAGGTTAGGCCTGGGATTTTCCCTCATCAGACTCATACTTTCGCATTCTTGACATACATGTTGAAGTAATCCTGGGCTTTTTCTGGATTGGATCACGTAGTAATGTGGTACCACACTGAAACAGTCCATTCAACCTGGTTTCGATCAATATTTTAGAGAATAATTCATGATAGGTCTAGGTTAGGTCTGGGATTTGCTCTCATCAGGCTCGTACTTTCGCATTCTTCACATACTTGTTGAGCATATCCGTGGTTTTTTTCTGGTTTGGATCACGTAGTAATGTGGTACCACAATGAAACAGTCGATTAAACCTGGTTCCGATCAATATTTTTGAGGATAACGCATGTTAGGTCTAGGTTAGGCCTGGGATTTTCCCTCATCAGACTCATACTTTCGCATTCTTCACATACTTGTTGAACAGATCCTGGGTTTCTTCTGGTTTGGATCACGCAGTAATGTGGTACCACACTGAAACTGTCAATTAAACCTGGTTTCCGTCAATATTTTAGAGGATTACACATGTTAGGTCTAGGTTAGGTCTAGGATTTGCCCTCATCAGACTCATACTTTCGCATTCCTCACATACTTGTTGAACAGATCCTGGGTTTCTTCTGGTTTGGATCACGTAGTAATGTGGTACCACACTGAAAAAGTCCATTAAACCCGGTTTCGATCAATATTTTAGAGGATAACGCAAGTTAGGTCGGGGATAGGTCTGGGATTTGCCCTCATCAGGGTCTTATTTTCGCATTTTTCACATACTTGTTGAACAGATCCTGGGTTTTTTGTAGTTTGGATCACGTAGTAATGTGGTACCACACAGAAACAGTCGATTAAACCTGGTATCGATCAATATTTTAGAGGATAACGCACGTTAGGTCTAGGTTAGGTCTGGGATTTGCTCTCATCAGGCTCATACTTTCGCATATTTCTCATTCTTGTTGGCCAGATCCTAGGCTACCACTGGTTTGGATCACGTAGTAATGTGGTACCACACTGAAACAGTCAATTAAACCTGGTCTTGATAAATATTTTAGAGGATAACGCGTGTTAGGTCTGGGTTAGGTCTAGGATTTGCCCTCATCAGGCTCATACTTTCGCATATTTCTCATACTTGTTGGCTAGATCCTGGGCTTTTTCCTGATTGGACAATGTAGTAATGTGGTACCACACTGAAACTGTCATTTAAACGTGGTTTCCGTCAATATTTTAGAGGATAACACATGTTAAGCCTAGGTTAGGTCTGGGATTTGCCCTCATCTGGGTCATACTTTCGCAGTTTTAACATACATGTTTACCTGATCGAGGGTTTTTTCTGCATTGCATCACGTACTAATGTGGTACCACACTAAAACAGTCAATTAAACCTGGTTTCGATAAATATTTTAGAGGATAACGCAAGTTATGTCTGGGATAGGACTGGGATTTGTCCTCATCTGGGTCATACTTTCGCAGTTTTAACATACACGTTGACATGATCGATGGTTTTTTCTGCTTTGGATCACGTCGCAAAGTGGTACCACACTGAAACAGTCAATTAAACCTGGTTTCGATCAATATTTTATAGGATAACGCAAGTTAGGTCTAGGACAGGTCTGGGATTTGCACTCACCAGGGTCATATTTTCGCGTTTTTCACATACTTGTTGAACAGATCCGTGGCTTTTTCTGGTTTGGATCACGTACTAATGTGTTTCCACACTGAAACAGTCGATTAAACCTGGTTTCGATCAGTATTTTAGAGCATAACGCATGTTAGGTCTAGCTTAGGCCAGGGATTTGCCCTCATCAGGGTCATCCTTTCGCAGTTTTAACATACATGTTGACCAGAGCGAGGGTTTTTTCTGCTTTGCATCACGTAGCAAAGTGGTATCACACTGAAACAGTCCATTAAACCTGATTTCGATTAATATTTTGGAGGATAACACACGTTAGGTCTAGGTTTGGTCTGGGATTTGTCCTCATCTGGATCATACTTTCGCGGTTTTAACACACATGTTGACCTGATCGAGGGATTTTTCTGCTTTGCATGACGTAGCAAAGTGGTACCACACTAAAACAGTCAATTAAACCTGGATTCGATAAATATTTTAGAGGATAACGCAAGTTATGTCTGGGATAGGTCTGGGATTTGCCCTCATCAGGCTCATACTTTCGCATATTTCTCATACTTGTTGAACAGATCCCTGGCTTTTTCTGGTTTGGATCACGTACTAATGTGGTACCACACTGAAACAGTCGATTAAACCTGGTTTCGATCAATATTTTTGAGGATAACGCATGTTAGGTCTAGGTTAGGTCTGGGATTTGCTCTCATCAGGCTCATACTTTCGCATTCTTCACATACTTGTGGAACTGATCCTGGGCTTTTCTGGATTGGATCACGTAGTAATGTGGTACCACACTGAAACTGTCATTAAACCTGGTTTCCGTCAATATTTTACAGGATAACACATGTTAGGTCTAGGTTAGGCCTGGTATTTACCCTCATCAGACTCATACTTTCGCATTCTTCACATCCTTGTTGAAGAAATCTTGGGTTTTTTCTTGCTTCGATCACGTAGTAATGCGGTACCCAACTGAAACAGACAATTAAACCTGGTTTCGATTAATATTTTAGAGGATAACACATGTTAAGCCTAGGTTAGGTCTGGGATTTGCCCTCATCAGGGTCACACTTTCGCAGTTTTAACATACATGTAAACCTGATCGATGGTTTTTTCTGCTTTGGATCACGTCGCAAAGTGGTACCACACTGAAACAGTCAATTAGACCTGGTTTCGATCAATATTTTATATGAGAACGCAAGTTAGGTCTGGGACAGGTCTGGGATTTGCACACACCAGGGTCATATTTTCGCGTTTTTCACATACTTGTTGAACAGATCCCTGGCTTTTTCTGCTTTGGATCACGTAGCAAAGTGGTATCACACTGAAACAGTCCATTAAACCTGATTTCGATTAATATTTTGGAGGATAACACACGTTAGGTCTAGGTTAGGTCTGGGATTTGTCCTCATCTGGGTCATACTTTCGCAGTTTTAACATTCATGTTGACCTGATCGAGGGTTTTTTCTGCATTGCATCACGTAGCAAAGTGATACCACACTAAAACTGTCAATTAAACCTGGTTTCGATCAATATTTTATATGATAACGCAAGTTAGGTCTGGGACAGGTCTGGGATTTGCACTAACCAGGGTCATATTTTCGCGGTTTTCACATACTTGTTGAACAGATCCCTGGCTTTTTCTGGTTTGGACCACGTAGTAATGTGGTACCAAACTGAAACAGTCGATTAAACCTGGTTTCGATGAATATTTTAGAGGATAACGCATGTTATGTCTAGGTTAGGTCTGGGATTTGCTCTCATCAGGCTCGTACATTCGCATTCTTCACATACTTGTTGAACAGATCTGGGGATTTTCTCTGGTTTGGATCACGTAGTAATGTGGTACCACACTGAAACTGTCAATTAAACCTGGTTTCAGTCAATACTTTAGAGGATTACACATGTTAGGTCTAGGTTAGCTCTAGGATTTGCCCACATCAGACTCATACTTTCGCATTCTTCACATACTTGTTCAACAGATCCTGGGTTTCTTCTGGTTTGGATCACGTAGTAATGTGGTACCACACTGAAGCAGTCAATTAAACCTGGTTTCGATCAATATTTTTGAGGATAACGCATGTTAGGTCTAGGTTAGGCCTGGGATTTTCCCTCATCAGACTCATACTTTCGCATTCTTCACATACTTGTTGAACAGATCCGTGGTTTTTTCTGGTTTGGATCATGTAGTAATGTGGTACCACACTGAAACAGTCCATTGAACCTGATTTCGATTAATATTTTGGAGGATAACACACGTTAGGTCTAGGTTAGGTCTGGGATTTGTCCTCATCTGGGTCATACTTTCGCAGTTGTAACATACATGTTGACCTGATCGAGGGTTTTTTCTGCATTGCATCACGTAGCAAAGTGGTACCACACTAAAACAGTCAATTAAACCTGGTTTCGATAAATATTTTTGAGGATAACGCATGTTAGGTCTAGGTTAGGTCTGGGATTGGCTCTCATCATGCTCATACTTTCGCATTCTTCACATACTTGTTGAACTGATCCTGGGCTTTTCTGGATTGGATCACGTAGTAATGTGGTACCACACTGAAACTGTCAATTCAACCTGGTTTCCGTCACTATTTTACAGGATAACACATGTTAGGTCTAGGTTAGGTCTAGGATTTGCCCTCATCAGCTTCATACTTTCGCATTCTTAACATACTTCTTGAACAGATCCTGGTTTTTTTCTGGTTTCGATCACGTAGTAATGTGGTACCACGTTGAAAGGGACCATTAAACCTGATTTCGATTATTATTTTAGATAACACACGTTAGGTTAGGTCTGGGATTTGCCCTCATCAGGCTCGTACATTCGCATTCTTCACATACTTGTTGAACAGATCCGGGGATTTTCTCTGGTTTGGATCACGTAGTAATGTGGTACCACGCTGAAACAGTCAAGTAAACCTGGTTTCGATCAATATTTTTGAGGATAACGCGTGTTAGGGCTGGGTTAGGTCTAGGGTTTGCCCTCATCAGGCTCATACTTTCGCATATTTCTCATACTTGTTGTCTAGATCCTGGGCTTTTTCTGGATTGGATCATGTAGTAATGTGGTACCACACTGAAACTGTCATTTAAACGTGGTTTCCGTCAATATTTTAGAGGATAACACATGTTAGGTCTAGGTTAGGTCTATGATTTGCCCTCATCAGTCTCATACTTTCGCATTCTTCACATAATTCTTGAACAGATCCAGGGTTTTTTCTTGTTTCGATCACGTAGTAATGCGGTACCACACTGAAACAGTCGATTAAACCTGGTTTCGATCAATATTTTTGAGGATAACGCATGTTAGGTCTAAGTTAGGCCTGGGATTGTCCCTCATCAGACTCATACTTTCGCATTCTTCACATACTTGTTGAACAAGTCATGGGTTTTTTCAGTTTTCGATCACGTAGTAATGTGGTACCACACTGACACAGTCGATTACACCTTGTTTCGATCAATATTTTAGAGGATAACGCAAGTTATGTCTGGGATACGTCTGGGATTTGCCCTCATCAGGCTCATACTTTCGCGTTTTTCACATACTTGTTGAAGAGATCTTGGGCTTTTTCTGGTTTGGATCACATAGTAATGTGGCACCACACGGAAACGGTCCATTAATCCTGGTTACGATCAATATTTTTGAGGATAACGCACGTTAGGTCTAGGTTAGGCCAGGAATTTTCCCTCATCAGACTCATACTTTCGCATTCTTCACATACTTCTTGAACAGATCCTGGTTTTTTTCTGGTTTCGATCACGTAGTAATGTGGTACCACGTTGAGACAGACCATTAAACCTGATTTCGATTAATATTTTGGAGGATAACACACGTTAGGTCTAGGTTAGGTCTGGGATTTGCCCTCATCTGGATCATACTTTCGCAGTTTTAACATACATGTTGACCTGATCGAGGGTTTTTTCTGCATTGCATCACGTAGTAAAGTGGTACCACACCAAAACTGTCCATTAAAACTGGATTCGATCAATATTTTACAGGAAAACGCGCGTTATGTCTGGGCTAGCTCTAGGATTTGCCGTCATCAGGCTCATACTTTCGGATATTTCTCACACTTGTAGGCTAGATCCTGGGCTTTTTCTGGATTGGATCACGTAGTAATATGGTACCACACTGAAACAGTCCATTAAACCTGGTTTCGATCAATATTTTAGAGAATAATTCATGTTAGGTCTAGGTTAGCTCTGGGATTTGCTCTCATCAGGCTCGTACTTTCGCATTCTTCACATACTTGTTGAACAGATCCGTGGTTTTGTTCTGGTTTGGATCACGTAGTAATGTGGTACCACACTGGAACAGTCCATTAAACCTGGTTTCGATCAATATTTTTGAGGATAACGCATGTTAGGTCTAGGTTAGGTCTGGGATTTTCCCTCATCAGGCTCATGCTTTCGCATTCTTCACATACTTGTTGAAGAAATCCTGGGCTTTTTCTGGATTGGATCACGTAGTAATATGGTACCACACTGAAACAGTCCATTCTACCTGGTTTCGATCAATATTTTAGAGAATAGTTCATGTTAGGTCTAGGTTAGGTCTGGGATTTGCTCTCATCAGGCTCGTACTTTCGCCTTCTTCACATAATTCTTGAACAGATCCAGGGTTTTTTCTTGTTTCGATCACGTAGTAATGCGGTACCACACTGAAACAGTCGATTAAACCTGGTTTCGATCAATATTTTTGGGGATAACGCATGTTAGGTCTAAGTTAGGCCTGGGATTGTCCCTCATCAGTCTCATACTTTCGCATTCTTCACATACTTGTTGAACAAATCATGGGTTTTTTCAGTTTTCGATCACGTAGTAATGTGGTACCACACTGAAACAGTCGATTACACCTGGTTTCGATCAATATTTTAGAGGATAACGCAAGTTATGTCTGGGATACGTCTGGGATTTGCCCTCATCAGGCTCATACTTTCGCGTTTTTCACATACTTGTTGAAGAGATCTTGGGCTTTTTCTGGTTTGGATCACATAGTAATGTGGTACCACACGGAAACAGTCCATTAATCCTGGTTACGATCAATATTTTTGAGGATAACGCACGTTAGGTCTAGGTTAGGCCAGGAATTTCCCCTCATCAGACTCATACTTTCGCATTCTTCACATACTTCTTGAACAGATCCTGGTCTTTTTCTGGTTTCGATCACGTAGTAATGTGGTACCACGCTGAGACAGACCATTAAACCTGATTTCGATTAATATTTTGGAGGATAACACACGTTAGGTCTAGTTTAGGTCTGGGATTTGCCCTCATCTGGATCATACTTTCGCATATTTCTCATACCTGTAGGCTAGATCCTGGGCTTTTTCTGGATTGGATCACGTAGTAATGTGGTACCACACTGAAACTGTCAATTAAACCTTGTTTCCGTCAATATTTTAGAGGATTACACATGTTAGGTCTAGGTTAGGTCTAGGATTTGCCCTCATCAGACTCATACTTTCGCATTCTTCACATACTTGTTGACGAAATCCTGGGCTTTTTCTGGATTGGGTCACGTAGAAATGTGGTACCACACTGAAACAGTCCATTCAACCTGGTTTCGATCAATATTTTAGAGAATAATTCATGTTAGGTCTAGGTTAGGTCTCGGATTTGCTCTCATCAGGCTCGTACATTCGCATTCTTCACATACTTGTTGAACAGATCCGGGGTTTTTCTCTGGTTTGGATCACGTAGTAATGTGGTACCACACTGAAACTGTCAACTAAACCTGGTTTCCGTCAATATTTTAGAGGATTACACATGTTAGGTCTAGGATAGGCCTAGGATTTGCCCTCATCAGACTCATACTTTCGCATTCTTCACATACTTGTTGAACAGATCCTGGGATTTTTTCTGGTTTGGATCACGTAGTAATGTGGTACCACACTGAAGCAGTCCATTAAACCTGGTTTCGATCAATATTTTAGAGAATAATTCATGTTAGGTCTAGGTTAGGTCTGGGATTTGCTCTCATCAGGCTCGTACTTTCGCATTCTTCACATACTTGTTGAACAGATCCGGGGTTTTTCTCTGGTCTGGATCACGTAGTAATGTGGTACCACACTGAGACTGTCCATGAAACCTGGTTTCGATCAATATTTTAGAGAATAATTCATGTTAGGTCTAGGTTAGGTCTGGGATTTGCTCTCATCAGGCTCGTACATTCGCATTCTTCACATACTTGTTGAACAGATCCGGGGTTTTTCTCTGGTTTGGATCACGTAGTAATGTGGTACCACACTGAAACTGTCAACTAAACCTGGTTTCCGTCAATATTTTAGAGGATTACACATGTTAGGTCTAGGATAGGCCTAGGATTTGCCCTCATCAGACTCATACTTTCGCATTCTTCACATACTTGTTGAACAGATCCTGGGTTTCTTCTGGTATGGGTCACATAGTAACGTGGTACCACACTGAAACAGTCAACTAAACCTGGTTTCGATCAATATTTTTGAGGATAACGCATGTTAGGTCTAGGTTAGGCCTGGGATTTTCCCTCATCAGATTCATACTTTCGCATTCTTCACATACTTGTTGAACAGATCCTGGGTTTCTTCTGGTTTGGGTCACGTAGTAATGTCGTACCACACTGAAACAGTCAATTAAACCTGGATTCGATCAATATTTTTGAGGATAACGCATGTTAGGTCTAGGTTAGGCTTGGGATTTTCCCTCATCAGACTCATACTTTCGCATTCTTAACATACTTGTTGAAGAAATCCTGGGCTTTTTCTGGATTGGATCACGTAGTAATGTGGTACCACACTGAAACAGTCCATTCAACCTGGTTTCGATCGATATTTTAGAGAATAATTCATGTTAGGTCAAGGTTAGGTCTGGGATTTGCTCTCATCAGGCTCGTACTATCGCATTCTTCACATACTTGTTGAACAGATCGGTGGTTTTTTTCTGGTTTGGATCACGTAGTAATGTGGTACCACACTGAGACAGTCAATTAACCTGGTCTTGATAAATATTTTAGAGGATAACGCGTGTTAGGTCTGGGTTAGGTCTAGGATTTGCCCTCATCAGGCTCATACTTTCGCATATTTCTCATACTTGTTTGCTAGATCCTGGGCTTTTCCTGGATTGCATCACGTAGTAATGCGGCACCACACTGAAACAGACCATTAATCCTGGTTTCGATTAATATTATAGAGGATAACACATGTTAGGTCTAGGTTAGGTCTAGGATTTGCCCTCATCAGGGTCATACTTTCGCAGTTTTAACATACATGTAAACCTGATCGATGGTTTTCTCTGCTTTGGATCACGTCGTAAAGTGGTACCACACTGAAACAGTCAATTAAACCTGGTTTCGATCAATATTTCATAGGATAACGCAAGTTAGGTCTGTGACAGGTCTGGGATTTGCACTCATTAGGCTCATACTTTCGTGATTTTCACAGACTTGTTGAAGAGATCCTGGGCTTTTTCTGGTTTGGATCACGTAGTAATGAGGTACCATACTGAAACAGTCAATTAATCCTGGTTACGATCAATATTTTAGAGTATAACGATCGTTAGGACTAGGTTAGGCCAGGAATTTTCCCTCATCAGACTCATACTTTCGCATTCTTCATATACTTCTTGAACAGATCCTGGGTTTTTTCTGGTTTGGATCACGTAGTAATGTGGTACCACACTGAAACCGCCAATTAATCCTGGTTACGATCAATATTTTAGAGGATAACGCACGTTAGGACTAGGTTAAGCCAGGAATTTTCCCTCATCAGACTCATACTTTCGCATTCTTCACATACTTGTTGACGAAATCCTGGGCTTCTTCTGGATTGGATCACGTAGTAATGTGGTACCACACTGAAACAGTCCATTCAACCTGGTTTCGATCAATATTTTAGAGAATAATTCATGTTAGGTCTAGGTTTGGTCTGGGATTTGCTCTCATCAGGCTCGTACTTTCGCATTCTTCACAACTTGTTGAACAGATCCGGGGTTTTTCACTGGTTTGGATCACGTAGTAATGTGGTACCACACTGAAACAGTCGATTAAACCTGGTTTCGATCAATATTTTTGAGGATAACGCAAGTTAGGTCTGGGATAGGTCGGGGATTTGCCCACATCAGGGTCATATTTTCGCAATTTTCACATACTTGTTGAACAGATTCTGGGATTTTTTCTGGTTTGGATCACGTAGTAATGTGGTACCACACTGAAGCAGTCCATTAAACCTGGTTTCGATCAATATTTTAGAGGATAACTCATGTTAGGTCTAGGTTAGGTCTCGGATTTGCTCTCATCAGGCTCGTACATTCGCATTCTTCACATACTTGTTGAAGAAATCCTGGGCTTTTTCTGGATTGGATCACGTAGTAATATGGTACCACACTGAAACAGTCCATTCTACCTGGTTTCGATCAATATTTTAGAGAATAGTTCATGTTAGGTCTAGGTTAGGTCTGGGATTTGCTCTCATCAGGCTCGTACTTTCGCCTTCTTCACATAATTCTTGAACAGATCCAGGGTTTTTTCTTGTTTCGATCACGTAGTAATGCGGTACCACACTGAAACAGTCGATTAAACCTGGTTTCGATCAATATTTTTGGGGATAACGCATGTTAGGTCTAAGTTAGGCCTGGGATTGTCCCTCATCAGTCTCATACTTTCGCATTCTTCACATACTTGTTGAACAAATCATGGGTTTTTTCAGTTTTCGATCACGTAGTAATGTGGTACCACACTGAAACAGTCGATTACACCTGGTTTCGATCAATATTTTAGAGGATAACGCAAGTTATGTCTGGGATACGTCTGGGATTTGCCCTCATCAGGCTCATACTTTCGCGTTTTTCACATACTTGTTGAAGAGATCTTGGGCTTTTTCTGGTTTGGATCACATAGTAATGTGGTACCACACTGAAACAGTCAACTAAACCTGGTTTCGATCAATATTTTTGAGGATAACGCATGTTAGGTCTAGGTTAGGCCTGGGATTTTCCCTCATCAGATTCATACTTTCGCATTCTTCACATACTTGTTGAACAGATCCTGGGTTTCTTCTGGTTTGGGTCACGTAGTAATGTCGTACCACACTGAAACAGTCAATTAAACCTGGATTCGATCAATATTTTTGAGGATAACGCATGTTAGGTCTAGGTTAGGCTTGGGATTTTCCCTCATCAGACTCATACTTTCGCATTCTTAACATACTTGTTGAAGAAATCCTGGGCTTTTTCTGGATTGGATCACGTAGTAATGTGGTACCACACTGAAACAGTCCATTCAACCTGGTTTCGATCGATATTTTAGAGAATAATTCATGTTAGGTCAAGGTTAGGTCTGGGATTTGCTCTCATCAGGCTCGTACTATCGCATTCTTCACATACTTGTTGAACAGATCGGTGGTTTTTTTCTGGTTTGGATCACGTAGTAATGTGTTACCACACTGAGACAGTCAATTAACCTGGTCTTGATAAATATTTTAGAGGATAACGCGTGTTAGGTCTGGGTTAGGTCTAGGATTTGCCCTCATCAGGCTCATACTTTCGCATATTTCTCATACTTGTTTGCTAGATCCTGGGCTTTTCCTGGATTGCATCACGTAGTAATGCGGCACCACACTGAAACAGACCATTAATCCTGGTTTCGATTAATATTATAGAGGATAACACATGTTAGGTCTAGGTTAGGTCTAGGATTTGCCCTCATCAGGGTCATACTTTCGCAGTTTTAACATACATGTAAACCTGATCGATGGTTTTCTCTGCTTTGGATCACGTCGTAAAGTGGTACCACACTGAAACAGTCAATTAAACCTGGTTTCGATCAATATTTCATAGGATAACGCAAGTTAGGTCTGTGACAGGTCTGGGATTTGCACTCATTAGGCTCATACTTTCGTGATTTTCACAGACTTGTTGAAGAGATCCTGGGCTTTTTCTGGTTTGGATCACGTAGTAATGAGGTACCATACTGAAACAGTCAATTAATCCTGGTTACGATCAATATTTTAGAGTATAACGATCGTTAGGACTAGGTTAGGCCAGGAATTTTCCCTCATCAGACTCATACTTTCGCATTCTTCATATACTTCTTGAACAGATCCTGGGTTTTTTCTGGTTTGGATCACGTAGTAATGTGGTACCACACTGAAACCGCCAATTAATCCTGGTTACGATCAATATTTTAGAGGATAACGCACGTTAGGACTAGGTTAAGCCAGGAATTTTCCCTCATCAGACTCATACTTTCGCATTCTTCACATACTTGTTGACGAAATCCTGGGCTTCTTCTGGATTGGATCACGTAGTAATGTGGTACCACACTGAAACAGTCCATTCAACCTGGTTTCGATCAATATTTTAGAGAATAATTCATGTTAGGTCTAGGTTTGGTCTGGGATTTGCTCTCATCAGGCTCGTACTTTCGCATTCTTCACAACTTGTTGAACAGATCCGGGGTTTTTCACTGGTTTGGATCACGTAGTAATGTGGTACCACACTGAAACAGTCGATTAAACCTGGTTTCGATCAATATTTTTGAGGATAACGCAAGTTAGGTCTGGGATAGGTCGGGGATTTGCCCACATCAGGGTCATATTTTCGCAATTTTCACATACTTGTTGAACAGATTCTGGGATTTTTTCTGGTTTGGATCACGTAGTAATGTGGTACCACACTGAAGCAGTCCATTAAACCTGGTTTCGATCAATATTTTAGAGGATAACTCATGTTAGGTCTAGGTTAGGTCTCGGATTTGCTCTCATCAGGCTCGTACTTTCGCATTCTTCACATACTTGTTGAACAGATCCGGGGTTTTTCTCTGGTCTGGATCACGTAGTAATGTGGTACCACACTGAGACTGTCCATGAAACCTGGTTTCGATCAATATTTTAGAGAATAATTCATGTTAGGTCTAGGTTAGGTCTGGGATTTGCTCTCATCAGGCTCGTACATTCGCATTCTTCACATACTTGTTGAACAGATCCGGGGTTTTTCTCTGGTTTGGATCACGTAGTAATGTGGTACCACACTGAAACTGTCAATTAAACCTGGTTTCCGTCAATATTTTAGAGGATTACACATGTTAGGTCTAGGATAGGCCTAGGATTTGCCCTCATCAGACTCATACTTTCGCATTCTTCACATACTTGTTGAACAGATCCTGGGTTTCTTCTGGTATGGGTCACATAGTAACGTGGTACCACACTGAAACAGTCAATTAAACCTGGTTTCGATCAATATTTTTGAGGATAACGCATGTTAGGTCTAGGTTAGGCCTGGGATTTTCCCTCATCAGATTTATACTTTCGCATTCTTCACATACTTGTTGAACAGATCCTGGGTTTCTTCTGGTTTGGGTCACGTAGTAATGTCGTACCACACTGAAACAGTCAATTAAACCTGGATTCGATCAATATTTTTGAGGATAACGCATGTTAGGTCTAGGTTAGGCTTCGGATTTTCCCTCATCAGACTCATACTTTCGCATTCTTAACATACTTGTTGAAGAAATCCTGGGCTTTTTCTGGATTGGATCACGTAGTAATGTGGTACCACACTGAAACAGTCCATTCAACCTGGTTTCGATCGATATTTTAGAGAATAATTCATGTTAGGTCTAGGTTAGGTCTGGGATTTGCTCTCATCAGGCTCGTACTATCGCATTCTTCACATACTTGTTGAACAGATCGGTGGTTTTTTTCTGGTTTGGATCACGTAGTAATGTGGTACCACACTGAGACAGTCAATTAACCTGGTCTTGATAAATATTTTAGAGGATAACGCGTGTTAGGTCTGGGTTAGGTCTAGGATTTGCCCTCATCAGGCTCATACTTTCGCATATTTCTCATACTTGTTTGCTAGATCCTGGGCTTTTCCTGGATTGCATCACGTAGTAATGCGGCACCACACTGAAACAGACCATTAATCCTGGTTTCGATTAATATTATAGAGGATAACACATGTTATGTCTAGGTTAGGTCTAGGATTTGCCCTCATCAGGGTCATACTTTCGCAGTTTTAACATACATGTAAACCTGATCGATGGTTTTCTCTGCTTTGGATCACGTCGTAAAGTGGTACCACACTGAAACAGTCAATTAAACCTGGTTTCGATCAATATTTCATAGGATAACGCAAGTTAGGTCTGTGACAGGTCTGGGATTTGCACTCATTAGGCTCATACTTTCGTGATTTTCACAGACTTGTTGAAGAGATCCTGGGCTTTTTCTGGTTTGGATCACGTAGTAATGAGGTACCATACTGAAACAGTCAATTAATCCTGGTTATGATCAATATTTTAGAGTATAACGATCGTTAGGACAAGGTTAGGCCAGGAATTTTCCCTCATCAGACTCATACTTTCGCATTCTTCACATACTTCTTGAACAGATCCTGGGTTTTTTCTGGTTTGGATCACGTAGTAATGTGGTACCACACTGAAACCGCCAATTGATCCTGGTTACGATCAATATTTTAGAGGATAACGCACGTTAGGACTAGGTTAAGCCAGGAATTTTCCCTCATCAGACTCATACTTTCGCATACTTCACATACTTGTTGACGAAATCCTGGGCTTCTTCTGGATTGGATCACGTAGTAATGTGGTACCACACTGAAACAGTCCATTCAACCTGGTTTCGATCAATATTTTAGAGAATAATTCATGTTAGGTCTAGGTTTGGTCTGGGATCTGCTCTCATCAGGCTCGTACTTTCGCATTCTTCACAACTTGTTGAACAGATCCGGGGTTTTTTTCTGGTTTGCATCACGTAGTAATGTGGTACCACACTGAAACAGTCGATTAAACCTGGTTTCGATCAATATTTTTGAGGATAACGCATGTTAGGTCTAGGTTCGGCCTGGGATTTTCCCTCATCAGACTCATACTTTCGCATTCTTCACATACTTGTTGAACAGATCCCGGGTTTCTTCTGGTTTGGATCACGTAGTAATGTGGTACCACACTGAAACAGTCGATTAAACCTGGTTTCGATCAATATTTTTGAGGATAACGCATGTTAGGTCTAGGTTAGGCTTGGGATTTTCCCTCATCAGACTCATACTTTCGCATTCTTAACATACTTGTTGAAGAAATCCTGGGCTTTTCCTGGATTGCATCACGTAGTAATGTGGTACCACACTGAAACAGACTCATTAAACCTGGTTTCGATTAATATTATAGAGGATAACACACGTTAGGTCTAGGTTAGGTCTGGGATTTGCCCTCATCAGGGTCATACTTACGCAGTTTTAACATACATGTTGACTTGATCGATGGTTTTTTCTGCTTTGGATCACGACCTAAAGTGGTACCACACTGAAACAGTCAATTAAACCTGGTTTCGATCAATATTTTATAGGATAACGCAAGTTAGGTCTGGGACAGGTCTGGGATTTGCACTTATTCTGGGTAATATTTTCGCATTTGTCACATACCTGTAGAAAAGATCCCTGACTTTTTCAGGTTTGGATCACGTACTAATGTGGTACCACACTGAAACAGTCCATTCAACCTGGTTTCGATCAATATTTTAGAGGATAATGCATGTTAGGTCTAGGTTAGGCCTGAGATTTGCCCTCATCAGGGTCATACTTTCGCAGTTTTAACATACATGTTGACCTGAGCGAGTGTTTTTTCTGCTTTGGATCGCGTAGCAATGTGGTACCACACTAAAACAGTCAATTAAACCTGGTTTCGAACAATGTTTTAGAGGATAACGCAAGTTATGTCTGGGATAGGCCTGGGATCTGCCCTCATCAGACTCATACTTTCGCATTTTTCACATACTTGTTGAACAGATCCTGGGATTTTTTCTGTTTTGGATCACGTAGTAATGTGGTACCACACTGAAGCAGTCCATTAAACCTGGTTTCGATCAATATTTTAGAGGATAACTCATGTTAGGTCTAGGTTAGGTCTGGGATTTGCTCTCATCAGGCTCATACTTTCGCATATATCTCATTCTTGATGGCCAGATCCTAGGCTTCCACTGGATTGGATCACGCAGTATTGTGGTACCACACTAAAACAGTCAATTAAACCTGGTCTTGATAAATATTTTAGACGATAACGCGTGTTAGGTCTGGGTTAGGTCTAGGATTTGCCCTCATCAGGCTGATACTTTCGCATATTTCTCATACTTGTTTGCTAGATCCTGGGCTTTTTCTGGATTGGATCACGTTGTAATGTTGTACCACACTGAAACTGTCATTTAAACGTGGTTTCCGTCAATATTTTAGAGGAAAGCACATGTTAGGCCTAGGTTAGGTCTAGGATTTGCCCTCATCAGTCTCATACTTTCGCATTATTCACATAGTTCTTGGACAGATCCTGGGTTGTTTCTTGATTCGATCACGTAGTAATGTGGTACCACACTGAAACAGACTATTAAACCGGGTTTCGATTAATATTTTAGAGGATAACCCATGTTAAGTGTAGGTTAGGTCTGGGATTTGCCCTCATCAGGGTCATACTTTCGCAGTTTTAACGTACATATAAACCAGATTGATGGTTTTTTCTGCTTTGGATCACGTCGTAAAGTGGTACCTCACTGACAGAGTCAATTAAACCTGGTTTCGATCAATATTTTATAGGATAACGCAAGTTAGGTCTGGGACAGGTCTGGGATTTGCACACATCAGGGTCATATTTTCGCGTTTTTCACATACTTGTTGAACAGATCCCTGGCTTTTTCTGGTTCGGATCACGTACTAATGTGGTACCACACTGAAACAGTCCAATAAACCTGGTTTCGATCAATATTTTAGAGGGTAACGCATGTTAGGTCTAGCTTAGGCCAGGGATTTGCCCTCATCAGGGTCATATTTTCGCATTTTTCACATACTTGTTGAACAGATCCTGGGATTTTTTCTTGTTTCGATCACGTTGTAATGTGGTACCACACTGAAATAGACCATTAAACCTGATTTCGATTAATATTTTAGATAACACACGTTTGGTCTAGGTTAGGTCTGGGATTTGCCCTCATCAGGCTCATACTTTCGCACATTTCTCATTCTTGTTGGCTAGATCCTGGGCTTTTTCTGGATTGGATCACGTAGCAATGTGGTACCACACTGAAACAGACCATTAAACTTGGTTTCGATCAATATTTAAGAGGATAACGCATGTTAGGTCTAGCTTAGGCCCGGGATTTGCCCCCATCAGGGTCATCCTTTCGCAGTTTTAACATACATATTGACCTGAGCGAGGGTTTTTTCAGCTTTGGATCACGTAGCAAAGTGGTACCACACTAAAACAGTCAATTAAACCTGGTTTCGATCAATATTTTATAGGATAACGCAAGTTATGTCTGGGATAGGTCTGGGATTTGCCCTCATCAGACTCATATTTTCGCATTCTTCACATACTTATTGAACTGATCCAGGGCTTTTCTGGATTGGATCACGTAGTAATGTGGTACCACACTGAAACAGTCAACTAAACCTGGTTTCGATCAATATTTTACAGGATAATGCAAGTTAGGTCTGGGATAGGTCTGGTATTTGCCCTCATCAGGGTCATATTTTCGCATTTTTCACATACTTGTTGAACAGATCCTGGGATTTTTTCTTGTTTCGATAACGTTGTAATGTGGTACCACACTGAAACAGACCATTAAACCTGATTTCGATTAATATTTTAGATAACACACGTTAGGTCTAGGTTAGGTCTGGGATTTGCCCTCATCATGGTCATACTTTCGCAGTTTTAGCGTACATGTACACCTGATCGAGGGTTTTTTCTGCATTGGATCACGTAGTAAAGTGGTACCACACTAAAACTGTCCATTAAAACTGGATTCGATCAATGTTTTAGAGGTTAACGCAAGTTATGTCTGTGATAGTTCTGGGATTTGCCCTCATCAGGCTCATACTTTCGCATTTTTCACATACTTGTTGAAGAGATCCTGGGCTTTTTCTGATTTGGATCTCGTAGTAATGTGGTACCACACTGAAACCGTCAATTAATCCTGGTTACGATCAATATTTTTGAGGATAACGCATGTTAGGTCTAGGTTAGGCCTGGGATCTTACCTCATCAGACTCATACTTTCGCATACTTCACATACTTGTTGAACAGATCCTGGGTTTCTTCTGATTTGGATCACGTAGTAATGTGGTACCACACTGAAACAGTCAATTAAACCTGGCTTCGATCAATATTTTAGAGGATAACGCAAGTTAGGTCTGGGATAGGTCTGGGATTTGCCCTCATCAGGGTCATATTTTCGTATTTTTCACATACTTGTTGAACAGATCCTGGGATTTTTTCTGGTTTGGATCACGTAGTAGTGTGGAACCACACTGAAACAGTCAATTAAACATGGTCTTGATAAATATTTCAGAAGATAACGCAAGTTATGTCTGGGATAGGTCTGGGATTTGCACTTACCAGGGGTCATATTTTCGCGTTTTTTACATACCTGTTGAACAGATCCCTGACTTTTTCTGGTTTGGATCACGTACTAATGTGGTACCACACTGGAACAGTCCATTAAACCTGGTTTCGATCAATATTTTAGAGGATAACGCATGTTAGGTCTAGGTTAGGCCTGAGATTTGCCCACATCAGGGTCATACTTTCGCAGTTTTAACATACATGTTGACCTGAGCGAGTGTTTTTTCAGCATTGGATCGCATAGCAATGTGGTACCACACTAAAACAGTGAATTAAACCTGGTTTCGAACAATGTTTTAGAGGATAACGTAAGTTATGTCTGGGATAGTTCTGGGATTTGCCCTCATCAGGCTCATACTTTCGCGTTTTTCACATACTTCCAGAACAGATTCTGGGGTTTTTCTGGTTTGGATCACGTAGTAATGTGGTACCACACTGAAACAGTCCATTAAACCTGATTTCGATAAATATTTTAGAGGATAACGAGTGTTAGGTCTGGGTTAGGTCTAGGATTTGCCCTCATCAGGCTCATACTTTCGCATATTTCTCATACTTGTTTGCTAGATCCTGGGCCTTTTCTGGATTGGATCACGTTGTAATGTTGTACCACACTGAAACTGTCATTTAAACGTGGTTTCCGTCAATATTTTAGTGGATAACACATGTTAGGTCCAGGTTAGGTCTAGGATTTGCCCTTATCAGTATCATACTTTCGCATTCTTCACATAATTCTTGAACAGATCCTGGGTTTTTTCTTGTTTCGATCACGTAGTAATGCGGAACCACACTGAAACAGACCATTAATCCTGGTTTCGATTAATATTTTAGAGGATAACACATGTTAAGTCTAGGTTAGATCTGGGATTTGCCCTCATCAGGGTCATACTTTCGCAGTTTTAACATACATGTAAACCTGATCGATTGTTTTCTCTGCCTTGGATCACGTCGTAAAGTGGTACCACACTGAAACGGTCAATTAAACTTGGTTTCGATCAATATTTTATAGGATAACGCACGTTAGGTCTGGGTTAGGTCTAGGATTTGCCCTCATCAGGCTCATACTTTCGCATTTTTCACATACTTGTTGAAGAGATCCTGGGCTTTTTCTGGTTTGGATCTCGTAGTAATGTGGTACCACACTGAAACCGTCAATTAATCCTGGTTACGATCATTATTTTAGAGGATAACGCACGTTAGGACTAGGTTAGGCTTGAGATTTGCCCACATCAGGGTCATACTTTCGCAGTTTTAGCATACATGTTGACCTGAGCGAGTGTTTTTTCTGCATTGGATCGCATAGCAACGTGGTACCACACTAAAACAGTCAATTAAACCTGGTTTCGAACAATGTTTTAGAGGATAACGCAAGTTATGTCTGGGATAGTTCTGGGATTTGCCCTCATCAGGCTCATACTTTCGCATTTTTCACATACTTGTTGAAGAGATCCTGGGCTTTTTCTGGTTTGGATCTCGTAGTAATGTGGTACCACACTGAAACCGTCAATTAATCCTGGTTACGATCAATATTTTTGAGGATAACGCATGTTAGGTCTAGGTTAGGCCTGGGATTTTACCTCATCAGACTCATACTTTCGCATACTTCACATACTTGTTGAACAGATCCTGGGTTTCTTCTGATTTGGATCACGTAGTAATGTGGTACCACACTGAAACAGTCAATTAAACCTGGCTTCGATCAATATTTTAGAGGATAACGCAAGTTAGGTCTGGGATAGGTCTGGGATTTGCCCTCATCAGGGTCATATTTTCGTATTTTTCACATACTTGTTGAACAGATCCTGGGATTTTTTCTGGTTTGGATCACGTAGTAGTGTGGAACCACACTGAAACAGTCAATTAAACATGGTCTTGATAAATATTTCAGAGGATAACGCAAGTTATGTCTGGGATAGGTCTGGGATTTGCACTTACCAGGGTCATATTTTCGCGTTTTTCACATACCTGTTGAACAGATCCCTGACTTTTTCTGGTTTGGATCACGTACTAATGTGGTACCACACTGGAACAGTCCATTAAACCAGGTTTCGATCAATATTTTAGAGGATAACGCATGTTAGGTCTAGGTTAGGCCTGAGATTTGCCCACATCAGGGTCATACTTTCGCAGTTTTAACATACATGTTGACCTGAGCGAGTGTTTTTTCTGCATTGGATCGCATTGCAATGTGGTACCACACTAAAACAGTCAATTAAACCTGGTTTCGAACAATGTTTTAGAGGATAACGCAAGTTATGTCTGGGATAGTTCTGGGATTTGCCCTCATCAGGCTCATACTTTCGCGTTTTTCACATGCTTCTTGAAGAGATCCTGGGCTTTTTCTGGATTGGATCACGTAGTAATGTGGTACCACACTGAAACAGTCCACTAAACCTGGTTTCGATCAATATTTTAGAGAATAACGCATTTTAGGTCTAGGTTAGGTCAGGGATTTGCTCTCATCAGGCTTGTACTTTCGCATATCTCTCATACTTGAGGGCCAGATTCTGGGCTTCTTCTGGTTTGGATCAGGTAGTAATGTGGTACCACACTGAAACAGTCCATTAAACCTGGTTTCGATCAATATTTTAGAGCATAACGCATGTTATGTCTAGTTTAGGCCTGTGATCTGCCCTCATCAGACTCATACTTTCGCATTCTTGATATACTTGTTGAACAGATCCTGGGTTTTTTTCTGGTTTGGATCACGTAGTAATGTGGTACCACACTGAAACAGTCGATTAAACCTGGTTCCGATCAATATTTTTGAGGATAGCGCATTCTAGATATATGTTAGGCCTGGGATTTGCCCACATCAGGGTCATACTTTCACATTTTTCGCATACTTGTTGGCCAGATCCCGGGCATTTTCTGGTTTGGATCCCGTGGTAATGTGGTATCACACTGAAACTGTCAATTAAACCAGGTTTCCGTCAATATTTTAAAGCATAACACATGTTAGGTCTGGGATAGGTCCGGGATTTGCCCTCATCAGGCTCATACTTTCGCGTTTGTCACATACTTGTTGAACAGATCCTGGGTTTTTTCTGGTTTGGATCACGTAGTAATGTGGTACAACACTCAAACAGATCATTAAACCTGGTTTCGATTAATATTTAAGTGGATAACACATGTTAGGTCTAGGTTAGGTCTGGGATTTGCCCTCATCAGGGTCATACTATCGCATATTTCTCGTACTTGATGGCCAGAGACTGGGCTTTTTCTGGTTTGGATCACGTAGTAATGTGGTACCACACTGAAACAGTCCATTAAACCTTGTTTCGAACAATATTTTTGAGGACAACTCATGTTAGGTCTAGGTTAGGCCAGGGATTTTCCCTCATCAGACTCATACTTTCGCATTCTTCACATACTTGTTGAACATATCCTGGGTTTTTTCTGGTTTGGATCACGTAGTAATGTGGTACCACACTGAAACTGTCAATTAAACCTGGTTTCGGTTAATATTTTAGTGGATAACGCATGTTAGGTCTAGGTTAGGCCTGGGATTTGCCCCCATCAGACTCATACTTTTGCATTCTTCATATACTTGTTGAACAGCTCCTGGGTTTTTTCTAGTTTTGATCACGTAGTAAAGTGGTACCACACCAAAACTGTCCATTAAAACTGGATTCGATCAATATTTTATAGGAAAACGCAAGTTATGTCTGGGTTAGGTCTAGGATATGCCCTCATCTGGGTCATACTCTCGCATGTTACTCAAACTTGTTGGTCAGATTCTGGGCTTTCACTGGTCTGGATCACGTAGTAATGTGGTACCACACTGAAACAGTCCATTAAACCTGGTTTCGATCAATATTTTAGAGGATAACGCAAGTTAGGTCTGGGATAGGTCTCGGATTTGCCCTCATCAGGGTCATATTTGCGCATTTTTCACATACTTGTTGAACAGATCCTGGGATTTTTTCTGGTTTGTATCACGTGGTAATGTGGTATCACACTGAAACTGTCATTTAAACGTGGTTTCCGTCAATATTTTAGAGGATAGCACATGTTAGGTCTAGGTTAGGTCTAGGATTTGCCCTCATCTGTCTCATACTTTCGCATTCTTCACATACTTCTCGAACAGATCCTGCGTTTTTTCTTGTTTCGATCACGTAGTAATGTGGTACCACACTGAAACAGATCATTAAACCTGGTTTCGATTAATATTTTAGTGGATAACACATGTTAGGTCTTGGTTAGGTCTGGGATTTGCCCTCATCAGGGTCATACTTTCGCAGTTTTAACACACATGTTGTCCTGATCGATGGTTTTTTCTGCTGTGGATCACGTCGTAAAGTGGTACCACACTGAAACAGTCAATTGAACCTGGTTTCGATCAATATTTTATAGGATAACGCAAGTTAGGTCTGGGACAGGTCTGGGATTTGCACTCATCAGGGTCATATTTTCGCGTTTTTCACATACCTGTTGAACAGATCCCTGACTTTTTCTGGTTTGGATCACGTACTAACGTGCTACCACACTGAAACAGTCCATTAAACCTGGTTTCGATCAATATTTTAGAGGATAACGCATGTTAGGTCTAGGTTAGGCCTGGGATTTGCCCTTATCAGGGTCATACTTTCGCAGTTTTAACATACATCTAGACCTGAGCGAGTGTTTTTTCTGCATTGGATCGCGTAGCAAAGTGGTACCACACTAAAACAGTCAATTAAACCTGGTTTCGAACAATGTTTTAGAGGATAACGCAAGTTATGTCTGAGATAGGTCTGGGATTTGCCCTCATCAGGCTCATACTTTCGCGTTTTTCACATGCTTGTTGAAGAGATCCTGGGCTTTTTCTGGATTGGATCACGTAGTAATGTGTTACCACACTGAAACAGTCCATTAAACCTGGTTTTGATCAATATTTTAGAGAATAATTCATGTTAGGTCTAGGTTAGGTCTGGCATTTGCTCTCATCGGGCTCGTACTTTCGCATATTTCTCATACTAGATGGCCAGATTCTGGGCTTTTTCTGGTTTGGATCACGTAGTAATGTGGTACCACACTGAAACAGTCCATTAAACCTGGTTTTGATCAATATTTTAGAGAATAATTCATGTTAGGTCTAGGTTAGGTCTGGCATTTGCTCTCATCGGGCTCGTACTTTCGCATATTTCTCATACTAGATGGCCAGATTCTGGGCTTTTTCTGGTTTGGATCACGTAGTAATGTGGTACCACACTGAGACAGTCCATTAAGCCTGGTTTCGATCAATATTTTAGAGGATAGCGCATGTTATGTCTAGGTTAGGCCTGGGATTTGCCCACATCAGACTCATACTTTCGCAATCTTCACATACTTGTTGAACACATCCTGGGTTTTTCTGGTTTGGATCACGTAGTAATGTGGTACCACACTGAAACAGACCATTAAACCTGGTTTCGATCAATATTTTAGAGGATAACGCATGTTAGGTCTAGGTTAGGCCAGGGATTTGCCCTCATCAGGGTCATACTTTCGCAGTTTTAACATACATGTTGACCCGAGCGAGTGTTTTTTCTGCATCGGATCGCGTAGCAAAGTGGTACCACACTAAAACAGTCAAGTAAACCTGGCTTCGAACAATGTTTTAGAGGATAACGCAAGTTAAGTTAAACAGTCGATTAAGCCTCGTTTCGATCAATATTATAGAGGATAACGCAAGTTAGGTCTGGGATAGGTCTGGGATTTGCTCTCATTAGGCTCATACTTTCGCGTTTTTCACATGCTTGTTGAAGAGATCCTGGGCTTTTTCTGGATTGGATCACGTAGTAATGTGGTACCACACTGAAACAGTCCATTAAACCTGGTTTTGATCAATATTTTAGAGAATAATTCACGTTAGGTCTAGGATAGGTCTGGCATTTGCTCTCATCGGGCTCGTACTTTCGCATATTTCTCATACTAGATGGCCAGATTTTAGGCATTTTCTGGTTTGGATCACGTAGTAATGTGGTACCACACTGAAACAGTCCATTATACCTGGTTTCGATCTATATTTTAGAGGATAGCGCATGTTATGTCTAGGTTAGGCCTGGGATTTGCCCACATCAGACTCATACTTTCGCAATCTTCACATACTTGTTGAACAGATCCTGGGTTTCTTCTAGTTGTGATCACGTAGTAATGTGGAACCCCACTGAAACAGTCGATTAAACCTCGTTTCGATCAATATTTTTGAAGGTAACGCATGTTAGATCTAGTTTAGTCCTGGGATTTTCCCTCATCAGACTCATACTTTCGCATTCTTCACATACTTGTTGAACAGATCCTGGGTTTTTTCTGGTTTGGATCACGTAGTAATGTGGTACCACACTGAAACAGTCCATTCAACCTGGTTTCGATCAATATTTTAGAGAATAAGTCATGTTAGGTCTAGGTTAGGTGTGAGATTTGCTCTCATCAGACTCATACTTTCGCATATTTCTCATTTTCGTTGGCCAGAACCTGGGCTTCCACTGGTTTGGACCACGAAGTAATGTGGTACCACAGTGAAGCAGTCAATTAAACCTGGTCTTGATAAATATTTTAGAGGATTACTCATGTTAGCTCTGGGTTAGGTCCCGGATTTGTCCTCATCAGGCTCATACTTTCGCATATTACTCATACTTGTTGAACAGATCCCTGGCTTTTTCTGGTTTGGATCACGTACTAATGTGGTACCACACTGAAACAGCCGATTAAACCTGGTTTCGATCAATATTTTTGAGGATAACGCATGTTAGCTCTGGGTTAGGTCTAGGATTTGCCCTCATCAGGCTCATACTCTCGCATATTACTCATACTTGTTGGCTAGATCCTGGGCTTTTTCTGGATTGGATCACGTGTTAATGTGGTACCACACTGAAACTGTCAATTAAACCCGGTTTCCGTCAATAGTTTAGAGGATAACACATGTTAGGTCTAGGTTAGGTCTGGGATTTGCCCTCATCAGGGTCATACTTTCGCAGTTTTAACATACATGTTGTCCTGATCGAGGGTTTTTTCTGCTTTGTATCACGTAGCAAATTGGTACCACACTAAAACTGTCAATTAAACCTGGTTTCGATCAATATTTTGGAGGATAACGCAGGTTATGTCTGGAATAGGTCTGGGATTTGCTATCATCAGGCTCGTACTTTCGCAATCTTCACATACTTCTTGAACAGATCCGGGGTTTTTTTCTGGTTTGGAACACGTAGTAATGTGGTACCACACTGAAACAGTCGATTAAACCTGGTTTCGATCAATATCTTTGAGGATAACGCATGTTAGGTCTAGGTTAGGCCTGGAATTTCCCCACATCTGACTCATTCTTTCGCATTCTGCACATACTTGTTGAAGAAATCCTGGGCATTTTCTGGATTGGATCACGTAGTAATGTGGTACCACACTGAAACAGTCCATTCAACCTGGTTTCGACCAATATTTTAGAGAATAACGCATATTAGGTCGAGGTTAGGTCTGGGATTTGCTCTCATCAGGCTCGTACTATCGCATCTTTCGCATACTTGTTGGCTAGATCCTGGGCTTTTTCTGGATTGGATCACGTGTTAATGTGGTACCACACTGAAACTGTCAATTAAACCTGGATTCCGTCAATATTATAGAGGATAACGCATGTTAGGTCTAGATTAGGCCCGGGATTTTCCGTCATCAGACTCATACTTTCGCATTCTTCACATACTTGATGAACAGATTCTGGGCTTTTTCTGGTTTCGATCACGTAGTAATGTGGTACCACACTGAAACATTCAATTAAACCTGGTCTTGATAATTATTTTAGAGGATAACGCATCTTAGGTCTGGGTTAGGCCTTGGATTTGCTTTCATCAGGCTCATACTTTCGCATATTTCTCATACTTGTTGGCTAGATCCTGGGCTTTTTCTGGATTGGATCACGTATTAATGAGGTACCAAACTGAAACTGTCAATTAAACCTGATTTCCGTCAATATTTTAGAGGATAACACATCTTAGGTCTAGGTTAGGTCTAGGATTTGCCCTCATCAGTCTCATACTTTCGCATTCTTCACATACTTGTTGAACAGATCCCCGGATTCTGCTGGTTTGGATCAGGTAGTAATGTGGTACCACAATGAAACTGTCAATTAAACCTGGTTTCCGTCAATATTTTAGAGGATTACACATGTTAGGTCTGGGTTAGGTCCAGGATTTGCCCTCATCAGTCTCATACATTCGCATTCTTCACATACTTCTTGAACAGATCCTGGGTTTTCTCTGGTTTGGATCACATAGTAATGTGGTACCACACTGAAACAGTCAATTAAACCTGGTTTCGATCAATATTTTATAGGATAACGCATGTTAGGTCTAGATTAGGCCTGGGATTTTCCCTCATCAGACTCATATTTCCGCATTCCTCACATACTTGTTGAACAGATTCTGGGCTTTTTCTGGATTGGATCACGTATTAATGAGGTACCAAACTGATACTCTCAATTAAACCTGGTTTCCGTCAATATTTTAGAGGATTACACATGTTAGGTCTGGGTTAGGTCTAGGATTTGCCCTCATCAGTCTCATACTTTCGCATTCTTCACATACTTCTTGAACCGATCCTGGGTTTTTTCTGGTTTCGATCACGTAGTAATGTGGTACCACACTGAAACAGGCCATTGAACCTGGTTTCGATTAATATTTTAGTGGATAACACATGTTAGGTCTAGGTTAGGTCTGGGATTTGCCCTCATCAGGGTCATACTTACGCAGTTTTAACATACATGTTGAACAGATCCCCGGATTTTGATGGTTTGGATCACGTAGTAATGTGGTACCACACTGAAACAGTCAAGTAAACCTGGTTTCCATCAATATTTTAGAGGATAACATATGTTAGGTCTGGGTTAGGTCCAGGATTTGCCCTCATCAGTCTCATACATTCGCATTCTTCACATACTTCTTGAACAGATCCTGGGTTTTTTCTGGTTTGGATCACGTAGTAATGTGGTACCACACTGAACCTGTCAATTAAACCTGGTTTCGATCAATATTTTAGAGGATAGCGCATGTTATGTCTAGGTTAGGCCTGGGATTTGCCCACATCAGACTCATACTTTCGCAATCTTCACATACTTGTTGAACAGATCCTGGGTTTTTTCTAGTTGTGATCACGTAGTAATGTGGAACCCCACTGAAACAGTCGATTAAACCTCGTTTCGATCAATATTATAGAGGATAACGCAAGTTAGGTCTGGGATAGGTCTGGGATCTGCCCTCATCAGGCACATACCTTCGCATTTTTCACATACTTGTTGAACACATCCTGGGTTTTTCTGGTTTGGATCACGTAGTAATGTGGTACCACACTGAAACAGACCATTAAACCTGGTTTCGATCAATATTTTAGAGGATAACGCATGTTAGGTCTAGGTTAGGCCAGGGATTTGCCCTCATCAGGGTCATACTTTCGCAGTTTTAACATACATGTTGACCTGAGCGAGTGTTTTTTCTGCATCGGATCGCGTAGCAAAGTGGTACCACACTAAAATAGTCAATTGAACCTGGTTTCGAACAATGTTTTATAGGATAACGCAAGTTAGGTCTGGGACAGGTCTGGGATTTGCACTCATCAGGGTCATATTTTCGCGTTTTTCACATACCTGTTGAACAGATCCCTGACTTTTTCTGGTTTGGATCACGTACTAATGTGCTACCACACTGAAACAGTCCATTAAACCTGGTTTCGATCAATATTTTAGAGGATAACGCATGTTAGGTCTAGGTTAGGCCTGGGATTTGCCCTTATCAGGGTCATACTTTCGCAGTTTTAACATACATGTAGACCTGAGCGAGTGTTTTTTCTGCATTGGATCGCGTAGCAAAGTGGTACCACACTAAAACAGTCAATTAAACCTGGTTTCGTACAATGTTTTAGAGGATAATTCATGTTAGGTCTAGGTTAGGTCTGGCATTTGCTCTCATCGGGCTCGTACTTTCGCATATTTCTCATACTAGATGGCCAGATTCTAGGCTTTTTCTGGTTTGGATCACGTAGTAATGTGGTACCACACTGAAACAGTCCATTAAACCTGGTTTCGGTCAATATTTTAGAGAATAATTCATGTTAGGTCTAGGTTAGGTCTGGCATTTGCTCTCATCGGGCTCGTACTTTCGCATATTTCTCATACTTGTTGGCTAGATCCTGGGCTTCTTCTGGATTGGATAATTTAGTAATGTGGTACCACACTGAAACTGTCAATTAAACCTGGTTTCCGTCAATATTTTAGAGGATTACACATGTTAGGTCTGGGTTAGGTCCAGGATTTGCCCTCATCAGTCTCATACATTCGCATTCTTCACATACTTCTTGAACAGATCCTGGGTTTTCTCTGGTTTGGATCACATAGTAATGTGGTACCACACTGAAACAGTCAATTAAACCTGGTTTCGATCAATATTTTATAGGATAACGCATGTTAGGTCTAGATTAGGCCTGGGATTTTCCCTCATCAGACTCATATTTCCGCATTCTTCACATACTTGTTGAACAGATTCTGGGCTTTTTCTGGATTGGATCACGTATTAATGAGGTACCAAACTGATACTCTCAATTAAACCTGGTTTCCGTCAATATTTTAGAGGATAACACATGTTAGGGCTGGGTTAGGTCTAGGATTTGCCCTCATCAGTCTCATACTTTCGCATTCTTCACATACTTCTTGAACAGATCCTGGGTTTTTTCTGGTTTCGATCACGTAGTAATGTGGTACCACACTGAAACAGGCCATTGAATCTGGTTTCGATTAATATTTTAGTGGATAACACATGTTAGGTCTAGGTTAGGTCTGGGATTTGCCCTCATCAGGGTCATCCTTACGCAGTTTTAACATACATGTTGAACAGATCCCCGGATTTTGCTGGTTTGGATCACGTAGTAATGTGGTACCACACTGAAACAGTCAAGTAAACCTGGTTTCCATCAATATTTTAGAGGATAACATATGTTAGGTCTGGGTTAGGTCCAGGATTTGCCCTCATCAGTCTCATACATTCGCATTCTTCACATACTTCTTGAACAGATCCTGGGTTTTTTCTGGTTTGGATCACGTAGTAATGTGGTACCACACTGAAACTGTCAATTAAACCTGGTATCGATCAATATTTTAGAGGATAGCGCATGTTATGTCTAGGTTAGGCCTGGGATTTGCCCACATCAGACTCATACTTTCGCAATCTTCACATACTTGTTGAGCAGATCCTGGGTTTTTTCTAGTTGTGATCACGTAGTAATGTGGAACCCCAGTGAAACAGTCGATTAAACCTCGTTTCGATCAATATTATAGAGGATAACGCAAGTTAGGTCTGGGATAGGTCTGGGATCTGACTCATCAGGCTCATACCTTCGCATTTTTCACATACTTGTTGAACACATCCTGGGTTTTTCTGGTTTGGATCACGTAGTAATGTGGTACCACACTGAAACAGACCATTAAACCTGGTTTCGATCAATATTTTAGAGGATAACGCATGTTAGGTCTAGGTTAGGCCAGGGATTTGCCCTCATCAGGCTCATACTTTCGCGTTTTTCACATGCTTGTTGAAGAGATCCTGGGCTTTTTCTGGATTGGATCACGTAGTAATGTGGTACCACACTGAAACAGTCCATTAAACCTCGTTTTGATCAATATTTTAGAGAATAATTCATGTTAGGTCTAGGTTAGGTCTGGCATTTGCTCTCATCGCGCTCGTACTTTCGCATATTTCTCATACTAGATGGCCAGATTCTAGGCTTTTTCTGGTTTGGATCACGTAGTAATGTGGTACCACACTGAAACAGTCCATTAAACCTGGTTTCGATCAATATTTTAGAGGATAGCGCATGTTATGTCTAGGTTAGGCCTGGGATTTGCCCACATCAGACCCATACTTTCGCAATCTTCACATACTTGTTGAACAGATCCTGGGTTTTTTCTAGTTGTGATCACGTAGTAATGTGGAACCCCACTGAAACAGTCGATTAAACCTCGTTTCGATCAATATTTTAGAGAATAATTCATGTTAGGTCTAGGTTAGGTCTGGCATTTGCTCTCATCGCGCTCGTACTTTCGCATATTTCTCATACTAGATGGCCAGATTCTAGGCTTTTTCTGGTTTGGATCACGTAGTAATGTGGTACCACACTGAAACTGTCAATTAAACCTGGTATCGATCAATATTTTAGAGGATAGCGCATGTTATGTCTAGGTTAGGCCTGGGATTTGCCCACATCAGACTCATACTTTCGCAATCTTCACATACTTGTTGAACACATCCTGGGTTTTCTCTGGTTTGGATCACATAGTAATGTGGTTCCACACTGAAACAGTCAATTAAACCTGGTTTCGATCAATATTTTATAGGATAACGCATGTTAGGTCTAGATTAGGCCTGGGATTTTCCCTCATCAGACTCATATTTCCGCATTCTTCACATACTTGTTGAACAGATCCTGGGTCTTTCTGGATTCGATCACGTAGTAATGTGGTACCACACTGAAACAGACCATTAAACCTGGTTTCGATCAATATTTTAGAGGATAACGCATGTTGGGTCTACGTTAGGCCAGGGATTTGCCCTCATCAGGGTCATACTTTCGCAGTTTTAACATACATGTGTTGCGAGTGTTTTTTCTGCATCGGATCGCGTAGCAATGTGGTACCACACTGAAACAGTCAATTAAACCTGGTTTCGAACAATGTTTTAGAGGATAACGCATGTTAGGTCTAGATTAGGCCTGGGATTTTCCCTCATCAGACTCATATTTCCGCATTCTTCACATACTTGTTGAACAGATCCCTGGCTTTTTCTGGTTTGGATCACGTACTAATGTGGTACCACACTGAAACAATCGATTAAACCTGGTTTCGATCAATATTTTTGAGGATAACGCATGTTAGGTCTAGGTTAGGCCTGGGATTTCCCCACATCAGTCTCATACTTTCGCATTCTGCACATACTTGTTGAAGAAATCCTGGGCATTTTCTGGATTGGATCACGTAGTAATGTGGTACCACACTGAAACTGTCAATTAAACCTGGTTTCGATCAATATTTTATGGGATAACGCAAGTTAGGTCTGGGATAGATCTGGGATTTGCCCTCATCAGGGTCACATTTTCGCGTTTTTCACATACTTGTAGAACAGATCCTGTGTTTTTTCTGGTTTGGATCACGTAGTAATGTGGTACCACACTGAAACAGTCAATTAAACATGGTCTTGATAAATATTATAGAGGATAACGCAAGTTAGGTCTGGGATAGGTCTGGGATCTGACTCATCAGGCTCATACCTTCGCATTTTTCACATACTTGTTGAACACATCCTGGGTTTTTCTGGTTTGGATCACGTATTAATGAGGTACCAAACTGATACTCTCAATTAAACCTGGTTTCCGTCAATATTTTAGAGGATAACACATGTTAGGTCTAGGTTAGGCCAGGGATTTGCCCTCATCAGGCTCATACTTTCGCATTCTTCACATACTTCTTGAACCGATCCTGGGTTTTTTCTGGTTTCGATCACGTAGTAATGTGGTACCACACTGAAACAGGCCATTGAACCTGGTTTCGATTAATATTTTAGTGGATAACACATGTTAGGTCTAGGTTAGGTCTGGGATTTGCCCTCATCAGGGTCATACTTACGCAGTTTTAACATACATGTTGAACAGATCCCCGGATTTTGATGGTTTGGATCACGTAGTAATGTGGTACCACACTGAAACAGTCAAGTAAACCTGGTTTCCATCAATATTTTAGAGGATAACATATGTTAGGTCTGGGTTAGGTCCAGGATTTGCCCTCATCAGTCTCATACATTCGCATTCTTCACATACTTCTTGAACAGATCCTGGGTTTTTTCTGGTTTGGGTCACGTAGTAATGTGGTACCACACTGAACCTGTCAATTAAACCTGGTTTCGATCAATATTTTAGAGGATAGCGCATGTTATGTCTAGGTTAGGCCTGGGATTTGCCCACATCAGACTCATACTTTCGCAATCTTCGCATACTTGTTGAACAGATCCTGGGTTTTTTCTAGTTGTGATCACGTAGTAATGTGGAACCCCACTGAAACAGTCGATTAAACCTCGTTTCGATCAATATTATAGAGGATAACGCAAGTTAGGTCTGGGATAGGTCTGGGATCTGCCCTCATCAGGCACATACCTTCGCATTTTTCACATACTTGTTGAACACATCCTGGGTTTTTCTGGTTTGGATCACGTAGTAATGTGGTACCACACTGAAACAGACCATTAAACCTGGTTTCGATCAATATTTTAGAGGATAACGCATGTTAGGTCTAGGTTAGGCCAGGGATTTGCCCTCATCAGGGTCATACTTTCGCAGTTTTAACATACATGTTGACCTGAGCGAGTGTTTTTTCTGCATCGGATCGCGTAGCAAAGTGGTACCACACTAAAATAGTCAATTGAACCTGGTTTCGAACAATGTTTTATAGGATAACGCAAGTTAGGTCTGGGACAGGTCTGGGATTTGCACTCATCAGGGTCATATTTTCGCGTTTTTCACATACCTGTTGAACAGATCCCTGACTTTTTCTGGTTTGGATCACGTACTAATGTGCTACCACACTGAAACAGTCCATTAAACCTGGTTTCGATCAATATTTTAGAGGATAACGCATGTTAGGTCTAGGTTAGGCCTGGGATTTGCCCTTATCAGGGTCATACTTTCGCAGTTTTAACATACATGTAGACCTGAGCGAGTGTTTTTTCTGCATTGGATCGCGTAGCAAAGTGGTACCACACTAAAACAGTCAATTAAACCTGGTTTCGTACAATGTTTTAGAGGATAATTCATGTTAGGTCTAGGTTAGGTCTGGCATTTGCTCTCATCGGGCTCGTACTTTCGCATATTTCTCATACTAGATGGCCAGATTCTAGGCTTTTTCTGGTTTGGATCACGTAGTAATGTGGTACCACACTGAAACAGTCCATTAAACCTGGTTTCGGTCAATATTTTAGAGAATAATTCATGTTAGGTCTAGGTTAGGTCTGGCATTTGCTCTCATCGGGCTCGTACTTTCGCATATTTCTCATACTTGTTGGCTAGATCCTGGGCTTCTTCTGGATTGGATAATTTAGTAATGTGGTACCACACTGAAACTGTCAATTAAACCTGGTTTCCGTCAATATTTTAGAGGATTACACATGTTAGGTCTGGGTTAGGTCCAGGATTTGCCCTCATCAGTCTCATACATTCGCATTCTTCACATACTTCTTGAACAGATCCTGGGTTTTCTCTGGTTTGGATCACATAGTAATGTGGTACCACACTGAAACAGTCAATTAAACCTGGTTTCGATCAATATTTTATAGGATAACGCATGTTATGTCTAGGTTAGGCCTGGGATTTGCCCACATCAGACTCATACTTTCGCAATCTTCACATACTTGTTGAACAGATCCTGGGTTTTTTCTAGTTGTGATCACGTAGTAATGTGGAACCCCACTGAAACAGTCGATTAAACCTCGTTTCGATCAATATTTTAGAGAATAATTCATGTTAGGTCTAGGTTAGGTCTGGCATTTGCTCTCATCGCGCTCGTACTTTCGCATATTTCTCATACTAGATGGCCAGATTCTAGGCTTTTTCTGGTTTGGATCACGTAGTAATGTGGTACCACACTGAAACTGTCAATTAAACCTGGTATCGATCAATATTTTAGAGGATAGCGCATGTTATGTCTAGGTTAGGCCTGGGATTTGCCCACATCAGACTCATACTTTCGCAATCTTCACATACTTGTTGAACACATCCTGGGTTTTCTCTGGTTTGGATCACATAGTAATGTGGTACCACACTGAAACAGTCAATTAAACCTGGTTTCGATCAATATTTTATAGGATAACGCATGTTAGGTCTAGATTAGGCCTGGGATTTTCCCTCATCAGACTCATATTTCCGCATTCTTCACATACTTGTTGAACAGATCCTGGGTCTTTCTGGTTTGGATCACGTAGTAATGTGGTACCACACTGAAACAGACCATTAAACCTGGTTTCGATCAATATTTTAGAGGATAACGCATGTTGGGTCTACGTTAGGCCTGGGATTTGCCCTCATCAGGGTCATACTTTCGCAGTTTTAACATACATGTTGACCTGTGCGAGTGTTTTTTCTGCATCGGATCGCGTAGCAATGTGGTACCACACTAAAACAGTCAATTAAACCTGGTTTCGAACAATGTTTTAGAGGATAACGCAAGTTATGTCTGGGATAGGTCTGGGATTTGCCCTCATCAGGCTCATACTTTCGCAGTTTTAACATACATGTAAACCTGATCGATGGTTTTTTCTGCTTTGGATCACGTCGTAAAGTGGTACCACACTGAAACAGTCAATTAAACCTGGTTTCGATCAATATTCTATAGGATAACGCAAGTTAGGTCTGGGACAGGTCAGGGGTTTGCTCTCATCAGGGTCATATTTTCGCGGTTTTCACATACTTGTTGAACAGATCCCTGGCTTTTTCTGGTTTGGATCACGTACTAATGTGGTACCACACTGAAACAATCGATTAAACCTGGTTTCGATCAATATTTTTGAGGATAACGCATGTTAGGTCTAGGTTAGGCCTGGGATTTCCCCACATCAGTCTCATACTTTCGCATTCTGCACATACTTGTTGAAGAAATCCTGGGCATTTTCTGGATTGGATCACGTAGTAATGTGGTACCACACTGAAACTGTCAATTAAACCTGGTTTCGATCAATATTTTATGGGATAACGCAAGTTAGGTCTGGGATAGATCTGGGATTTGCCCTCATCAGGGTCACATTTTCGCGTTTTTCACATACTTGTAGAACAGATCCTGTGTTTTTTCTGGTTTGGATCACGTAGTAATGTGGTACCACACTGAAACAGTCAATTAAACATGGTCTTGATAAATATCTCAGAGGATAACGCATGTTAGGTCTGGGCTAGGTCTAGGATTTGCCCTCATCAGGCTCATAGTTTGGCATATTTCTCATACTTGTTGGCTAGATCCTGGGCTTCTTCTGGATTGGCTAACTTAGTAATGTGGTACCACACTGAAACTGTCAATTAAACCTGGTTTCCGTCAATATTTTAGAGGATTACACATGTTAGGTCTGGGTTAGGTCCAGGATTTGCCCTCATCAGTCTCATACATTCGCATTCTTCACATACTTTTTGAACAGATCCTGGGTTTTCTCAGGTTTGGATCACATAGTAATGTGGTACCACACTGAAACAGTCAATTAAACCTGGTTTCGATCAATATTTTATAGGATAACGCATGTTAGGTCTAGATTAGGCCTGGGATTTTCCCTCATCAGACTCATATTTCCGCATTCTTCACATACTTGTTGAACAGATTCTGGGCTTTTTCTGGATTGGATCACGTATTAATGAGGTACCAAACTGAAACTCTCAATTAAACCTGGTTTCCGTCAATATTTTAGAGGATAACACATGTTAGGTCTGGGTTAGGTCTAGGATTTGCCCTCATCAGTCTCATACTTTCGCATTCTTCACATACTTCTTGAACAGATCCTGGGTTTTTTCTGGTTTCGATCACGTAGTAATGTGGTACCACACTGAAACAGGCCATTGAACCTGGTTTCTATTAATATCTTAGTGGATAACACATGTTAGGTCTACGTTAGGCCAGGGATTTGCCCTCATCAGGGTCATACTTTCGCAGTTTTAACATATATGTAAACCTGATCGATGGTTTTTTCTGCTTTGGATCACGTCGTAAAGTGGTACCACACTGAAACAGTCAAGTAAACCTGGTTTCCATCAATATTTTAGTGGATAACATATGTTAGGTCTGGGTTAGGTCCAGGATTTGCCCTCATCAGTCTAATACATTCGCATTCTTCACATACTTCTTGAACAGATCCTGGGTTTTTTCTGGTTTGGATCACGTAGTAATGTGGTACCACACTGAAACTGTCAATTAAACCTGGTTTCGATCAATATTTTAGAGGATAGCGCATGTTATGTCTAGGTTAGGCCTGGGATTTGCCCACATCAGACTCATACTTTCGCAATCTTCACATACTTGTTGAACAGATCCTGGGTTTTTTCTAGTTGTGATCACGTAGTAATGTGGAACCCCACTGAAACAGTCGATTAAACCTCGTTTCGATCAATAATTTTGAAGGTAACGCATGTTAGGTCTAGTTTAGGCCTGGGATTTTCCCTCATCAGACTCATACTTTCGCATTCTTCACATACTTGTTGAACAGATCCTGGGTCTTTCTGGTTTGGATCACGTAGTAATGTGGTACCACACTGAAACAGACCATTAAACCTGGTTTCGATCAATATTTTAGAGGATAACGCATGTTAGGTCTACGTTAGGCCAGGGATTTGCCCTCATCAGGGTCATACTTTCGCAGTTTTAACATACATGTTGACCTGTGCGAGTGTTTTTTCTGCATCGGATCGCGTAGCAATGTGGTACCACACTAAAACAGACAATTAAACCTGGTTTCGAACAATGTTTTAGAGGATAACGCAAGTTATGTCTGGGATAGGTCTGGGATTTGCCCTCATCAGGCTCATACTTTCGCGTTTTTCACATACTTGTTGAAGAGATCCTGGGCTTTTTCTGGATTGGATCACGTAGTAATGTGGTACCACACTGAAACAGTCCATTCAACCTGGTTTCGATCAATATTTTAGAGAATAATTCATGTTAGGTCTAGGTTAGGTCTGGCATTTGCTCTCATCATACTCATACTTCCGCATATTTCTCATTTTCGTTGGCCAGAACCTGGGCTTCCACTGGTTTGGACCACGAAGTAATGTGGTACCACAGTGAAGCAGTCAATTAAACCTGGTCTTGATAAATATTTTAGAGGATTACTCATGTTAGCTCTGGGTTAGGTCCCGGATTTGCCCTCATCAGGCTCATACTTTCGCATATTACTCATACTTGTTGGCTAGAGCCTGGGCTTTTTCTGGATTGGATCACGTATTAATGTGGTACCACACTGCAACTGTCATTTAAATGCGATTTCCGTCAATATTTTAGAGGATAACACATGTTAGGTCTAGGTTAGGTCTAGGATTTGCCCTCATCAGTCTCATACTTTCGCAGTTTTAACATATATGTAAACCTGATCGATGGTTTTTTCTGCTTTGGATCACGTCGTAAAGTGGTACCACACTGAAACAGTCAATTAAACCTGGTTTCGATCAATATTCTATAGGATAACGCAAGTTAGGTCTGGGACAGGTCAGGGGTTTGCTCTCATCAGGGTCATATTTTCGCGTTTTTCACATACTTGTTGAACAGATCCCTGGCTTTTTCTGGTTTGGATCACGTACTAATGTGGTGCCACACTGAAACAATCGATTAAACCTGGTTTCGATCAATATTTTTGAGGATAACGCATGTTAGGTCTAGGTTAGGCCTGGGATTTCCCCACATCAGACTCATACTTTCGCATTCTGCACATACTTGTTGAAGAAATCCTGGGCATTTTCTGGATTGGATCACGAAGTAATGTGGTACCACACTGAAACTGTCAATTAAACCTGGTTTCGATCAATATTTTAGAGAATAACGCATTTTAGGTCTAGGTTAGGTCAGGGATTTGCTCTCATCAGGCTTGTACTTTCGCATATCTCTCATACTTGAGGGCCAGATTCTGGGCTTCTTCTGGTTTGGATCACGTAGTAATGTGGTACCACACTGGAACAGTCGATTAATCCTGGTTTCGATCAATATCTTAGAGGATAACGCATGTTAGGTCTAGTTTAGGCCTGGGATTTGCCCTCATCACGGTCATACTTTCGCAGTTTTAACATACATGTTGACCTGATCGAGGGTTTTTTCTGCTTTGGATCACGTAGTAATGTGTTACCACGCTGAAACAAACCATTAAACCTGGTTTCGATCAATATTTTAGAGGATAACGCAAGTTATGTTTGGGATAGGTCTGGGATTTGCCCTCATCGTTCTCATACTTTCGCGTTTTTCACATACTTGTAGAACAGATCCTGTGTTTTTTCTGGTTTGGATCACGTAGTAATGTGGTACCACACTGAAACAGTCAATTAAACATGGTCTTGATAAATATCTCAGAGGATAACGCATGTTAGGTCTGGGCTAGGTCTAGGATTTGCCCTCATCAGGCTCATAGTTTGGCATATTTCTCATACTTGTTGGCTAGATCCTGGGCTTCTTCTGGATTGGCTAACTTAGTAATGTGGTACCACACTGAAACTGTCAATTAAACCTGGTTTCCGTCAATATTTTAGAGGATTACACATGTTAGGTCTGGGTTAGGTCCAGGATTTGCCCTCATCAGTCTCATACATTCGCATTCTTCACATACTTCTTGAACAGATCCTGGGTTTTCTCTGGTTTGGATCACATAGTAATGTGGTACCACACTGAAACAGTCAATTAAACCTGGTTTCGATCAATATTTTATAGGATAACGCATGTTAGGTCTAGATTAGGCCTGGGATTTTCCCTCATCAGACTCATATTTCCGCATTCTTCACATACTTGTTGAACAGATTCTGGGCTTTTTCTGGATTGGATCACGTATTAATGAGGTACCAAACTGAAACTCTCAATTAAACCTGGTTTCCGACAATATTTTAGAGGATAACACATGTTAGGTCTGGGTTAGGTCTAGGATTTGCCCTCATCAGTCTCATACTTTCGCATTCTTCACATACTTCTTGAACAGATCCTGGGTTTTTTCTGGTTTCGATCACGTAGTAATGTGGTACCACACTGAAACAGGCCATTGAACCTGGTTTCGATTAATATCTTAGTGGATAACACATGTTAGGTCTAGGTTAGGTCTGGGATTTGCCCTCATCAGGGTCATACTTACGCAGTTTTAACATACATGTAAACCTGATCGATGGTTTTTTCTGCTTTGGATCACGTCGTAAAGTGGTACCACACTGAAACAGTCAATTAAACCTGGTTTCGATCAATATTCTATAGGATAACGCAAGTTAGGTCTGGGACAGGTCAGGGGTTTGCTCTCATCAGGGTCATATTTTCGCGTTTTTCACATACTTGTTGAACAGATCCCTGGCTTTTTCTGGTTTGGATCACGTACTAATGTGGTACCACACTGAAACAATCGATTAAACCTGGTTTCGATCAATATTTTTGAGGATAACGCATGTTAGGTCTAGGTTAGGCCTGGGATTTCCCCACATCAGACTCATACTTTCGCATTCTGCACGTACTTGTTGAACAGATCCTGGGTTTTTTCTAGTTGTGATCACGTAGTAATGTGGAACCCGACTGAAACAGTCGATTAAACCTCGTTTCGATCAATATTATAGAGGATAAAGCAAGTTAGGTCTGGGATAGGTCTGGGATCTGCCCTCATCAGGCTCATACCTTCGCATTTTTCACATACTTGTTGAACACATCCTGGGTTTTTCTGGTTTGGATCACGCAGTAATGTGGTACCACACTGAAACAGACCATTAAACCTGGTTTCGAACAATATTTTAGAGGATAACGCATGTTAGGTCTAGGTTAGGCCAGGGATTTGCCCTCATCAGGGTCATACTTTCACAGTTTTAACATACATGTTGACCTGAGCGAGTGTTTTTTCTGCATCGGATCGCGTAGCAAAGTGGTACCACACTAAAACAGTCAATTGAACCTGGTTTTGGACAATGTTTTAGAGGATAACGCAAGTTATGTCTGGGATAGGTCTGGGATTTGCCCTCATCAGGCTCATACTTTCGCGTTTTTCACATGCTTGTTGAAGAGATCCTGGGCTTTTTCTGGATTGGATCACGTAGTAATGTGGTACCACACTGAAACAGTCCATTAAACCTCGTTTTGATCAATATTTTAGAGAATAATTCATGTTAGGTCTAGGTTAGGTCTGGCATTTGCTCTCATCGGGCTCGTACTTTCGCATATTTCTCATACTAGATGCCCAGATTCTAGGCTTTTTCTGGTTTGGATCACGTAGTAATGTGGTACCAAATTGAAACAGTCCATTAAACCTGGTTTCGATCAATATTTTAGAGGATAGCGCATGTTATGTCTAGGTTAAGCCTGGGATTTGCCCACATCAGACTCATACTTTCGCATTCTTCACATACTTGTTGAATAGATCCTGGGTTTTTTCTGGATTGAATTACGTAGTAATTTGCTACCCCACTGAAACAGTCCATTAAACCTGGTTTCGATCAATATTTTAGAGGATAGCGCATGTTATGTCTAGGTTAAGCCTGGGATTTGCCCACATCAGACTCATACTTTCGCATTCTTCACATACTTGTTGAATAGATCCTGGGTTTTTTCTGGTTTGAATTACGTAGTAATTTGCTACCCCACTGAAACAGTCAATTAAACCTGGTTTCGATCAATATTTTAGAGGATAACGCAAGTAAGGTCTGGGATAGGTCTGGGATCTGCCCTCATCAGGCTCATACCTTCGCATTTTTCACATACTTGTTGAACACATCCTGGGTTTTTCTAGTTTGGATCCCGTAGTAATGTGGTACCACACTGAAACAGACCATTGAACCTGGTTTCGATCAATATTTTAGAGGATAACGCATGTTAGGTCTAGGTTGGGCCTGGGATTTTCCCTCATCAGACTCACACTTTCGCATTCTTCACATACTTGTTGAACAGATCCTGGGTTTTTTCTAGTTGTGATCACATAGTAATGTGGAACCCCACTGAAACAGTCGACTAAACCTCGTTTCGATCAATATTTTTGAGGGTAACGCATGTTAGGTCTAGGTTAGACCTGGGATTCTCCCTCATCAGACTCATACTTTCGCATTCTTCACATACTTGTTGAACAGATCCTGGGTTTTTTCTAGTTGTGATCACGTAGTAATGTGGTATCACACTGAGACAGTCGATTAAAACTGGTTTCGATTAATATTTTTGAGGATAACGCAAGTTAGGTCTGGGACAGGTCAGGGGTTTCCTCTCATCAGGGTCATATTTTCGCGTTATTCACATACTTGTTGAACAGATCCCTGGCTTTTTCTGGTTTGGATCACGTATTAATGTGGTACCACACTGAAACTGTCAATTAAACCCGGTTTCCGTCAATAGTTGAGAGGATAACACATGTTAGGTCTAGGTTAGGTCTGGGATTTGCCCTCATCAGGGTCATACTTTCGCAGTTTTAACATACATGTTGTCCTGATCGAGGGTTTTTTCTGCTTTGTATCACGTAGCAAATTGGTACCACACTAAAACTGTCAATTAAACCTGGTTTCGATCAATATTTTGGAGGATAACGCAGGTTATGTCTGGAATAGGTCTGGGATTTGCTATCATCAGGCTCGTACTTTCGCAATCTTCACATACTTGTTGAACAGATCCGGGGTTTTTTTCTGGTTTGGAACACGTAGTAATGTGGTACCACACTGAAACAGTCGATTAAATCTGGTTTCGAACAATGTTTTTGAGGATAACGCATGTTAGGTCTAGGTCAGGCCTGGGATTTTCCCACATCAGGCTCGTACTTTCGCATTCTTCACATACTTGTTGAACAGATCCTAGGTTTCTTCTGGTTTGGATCACGTAGTAATGTGGTACCACAATGAAACAGTCAATTAAACCTGGTTTGGATCAATATTTTAGGGGATTACGCATGTTAGCTCTGGGTTAGGTCTAGGATTTGCCCTCATCAGGCTCATACTCTCGCATATTACTCATACTTGTTGGCTAGATCCTGGGCTTTTTCTGGATTGGATCACGTATTAATGTGGTACCACACTGAAACTGTCAATTAAACCTGGTTTCTGTCAATATCATACAGGATAACGCATGTTAGGTCTAGATTAGGCCTGGGATTTTCCGTCATCAGACACATACTTTCGCATTCTTCACATACTTGTTGAACAGATTCTGGGCTTTTTCTGGTTTCGATCACGTAGTAATGTGGTACCACACTGAAACATTCAATTAAACCTGGTCTTGATAATTATTTTAGAGGATAACGCATGTTAGGTCTGGGTTAGGCCTTGGATTTGCTTTCATCAGGCTCATACTTTCGCATATTTCTCATACTTGTTGGCTAGATCCTGGGCTTTTTCTGGATTGGATCACGTATTAATGAGGTACCAAACTGAAACAGTCAATTAAACCTGGTTTGGATCAATATTTTAGGGGATTACGCATGTTAGCTCTGGGTTAGGTCTAGGATTTGCCCTCATCAGTCTCATACTTTCGCATTCTTCACATACTTGTTGAACAGATCCCCGGATTTTGCCGGTTTGGATCAGGTAGTAATGTGGTACCACACTGAAACAGTCAATTAAACCTGGTTTCCATCAATATTTTAGAGGATAACACATGTTAGGTCTGGGTTTGGTCCAGGATTTGCCCTCATCAGTCTCATACATTCGCATTCTTCACATACTTCTTGAACAGATCCTGGGTTTTTTCTGGTTTGGATCACATAGTAATGTGGTACCGCACTGAAACTGTCAATTAAACCTGGTTTCGATCAATATTTTGTGGGATAACGCAAGTTAGGTCTGGGATAGGTCTGGGATTTGCCCTCATCAGGGTCACATTTTCGCGTTTTTCACATACTTGTTGCACAGACCCCTGGCTTTTTCTGGGTGGATCACGTAGTAATGTGGTACCACACTGAAACAGTCGATTAATCCTGGTTTCGATCAATATCTTAGAGGATAACGCATGTTAGGTCTAGGTTAGGCCTGGGATTTGCCCTCATCGCGGTCATACTTTCGCAGTTTTAACATACATGTTGACCTGATCGAGGGTTTTTTCTGCTTTGGATCACGTAGTAATGTGTTACCACGCTGAAACAAACCATTAAACCTGGTTTCGATCAATATTTTAGAGGATAACGCAAGTTATGTCTGGGATAAGTCTGGCATTTGCCCTCATCGTTCTCATACTTTCGCGTTTTTCACATACTTGTAGAACAGATCCTGTGTTTTTTCTGGTTTGGATCACGTAGTAATGTGGTACCACACTGAAACAGTCAATTAAACATGGTCTTGATAAATATCTCAGAGGATAACGCATGTTAGGTCTGGGCTAGGTCTAGGATTTGCCCTCATCAGGCTCATAGTTTGGCATATTTCTCATACTTGTTGGCTAGATCCTGGGCTTCTTCTGGATTGGATAACTTAGTAATGTGGTACCACACTGAAACTGTCAATTAAACCTGGTTTCCGTCAATATTTTAGAGGATTACACATGTTAGGTCTGGGTTAGGTCCAGGATTTGCCCTCATCAGTCTCATACATTCGCATTCTTCACATACTGCTTGAACAGATCCTGGGTTTTCTCTGGTTTGGATCACATAGTAATGTGGTACCACACTGAAACAGTCAATTAAACCTGGTTTCGATCAATATTTTATAGGATAACGCATGTTAGGTCTAGATTAGGCCTGGGATTTTCCCTCATCAGACTCATATTTCCGCATTCTTCACATACTTGTTGAACAGATTCTGGGCTTTTTCTGGATTGGATCACGTATTAATGAGGTACCAAACTGATACTCTCAATTAAACCTGGTTTCCGTCAATATTTTAGAGGATTACACATGTTAGGTCTGGGTTAGGTCTAGGATTTGCCCTCATCAGTCTCATACTTTCGCATTCTTCACATACTTCTTGAACAGATCCTGGGTTTTTTCTGGTTTCGATCACGTAGTAATGTGGTACCACACTGAAACAGGCCATTGAACCTGGTTTCGATTAATATTTTAGTGGATAACACATGTTAGGTCTAGGTTAGGTCTGGGATTTGCCCTCATCAGGGTCATACTTACGCAGTTTTAACATACATGTTGAACAGATCCCCGGATTTTGATGGTTTGGATCACGTAGTAATGTGGTACCACACTGAAACAGTCAAGTAAACCTGGTTTCCATCAATATTTTAGAGGATAACATATGTTAGGTCTGGGTTAGGTCCAGGATTTGCCCTCATCAGTCTCATACATTCGCATTCTTCACATACTTCTTGAACAGATCCTGGGTTTTTTCTGGTTTGGATCACGTAGTAATGTGGTACCACACTGAACCTGTCAATTAAACCTGGTTTCGATCAATATTTTAGAGGATAGCGCATGTTATGTCTAGGTTAGGCCTGGGATTTGCCCACATCAGACTCATACTTTCGCAATCTTCACATACTTGTTGAACAGATCCTGGGTTTTTTCTAGTTGTGATCACGTAGTAATGTGGAACCCCACTGAAACAGTCGATTAAACCTCGTTTCGATCAATATTATAGAGGATAACGCAAGTTAGGTCTGGGATAGGTCTGGGATCTGCCCTCATCAGGCTCATACTTTCGCATTTTTCACATACTTGTTGAACACATCCTGGGTTTTTCTGGTTTGGATCACGTAGTAATGTGGTACCACACTGAAACAGACCATTAAACCTGGTTTCGATCAATATTTTAGAGGATAACGCATGTTAGGTCTAGGTTAGGCCAGGGATTTGCCCTCATCAGGGTCATACTTTCGCAGTTTTAACATACATGTTGACCTGAGCGAGTGTTTTTTCTGCATCGGATCGCGTAGCAAAGTGGTACCACACTAAAATAGTCAATTGAACCTGGTTTCGAACAATGTTTTATAGGATAACGCAAGTTAGGTCTGGGACAGGTCTGGGATTTGCACTCATCAGGGTCATATTTTCGCGTTTTTCACATACCTGTTGAACAGATCCCTGACTTTTTCTGGTTTGGATCACGTACTAATGTGCTACCACACTGAAACAGTCCATTAAACCTGGTTTCGATCAATATTTTAGAGGATAACGCATGTTAGGTCTAGGTTAGGCCTGGGATTTGCCCTTATCAGGGTCATACTTTCGCAGTTTTAACATACATGTAGACCTGAGCGAGTGTTTTTTCTGCATTGGATCGCGTAGCAAAGTGGTACCACACTAAAACAGTCAATTAAACCTGGTTTCGTACAATGTTTTAGAGGATAATTCATGTTAGGTCTAGGTTAGGTCTGGCATTTGCTCTCATCGGGCTCGTACTTTCGCATATTTCTCATACTAGATGGCCAGATTCTAGGCTTTTTCTGGTTTGGATCACGTAGTAATGTGGTACCACACTGAAACAGTCCATTAAACCTGGTTTCGGTCAATATTTTAGAGAATAATCCATGTTAGGTCTAGGTTAGGTCTGGCATTTGCTCTCATCGGGCTCGTACTTTCGCATATTTCTCATACTAGATGGCCAGATTCTGGGCTTTTTCTGGTTTGGATCACGTAGTAATGTGGTACCACACTGAAACATTCCATTAAACCTGGTTTCGATCAATATTTTAGAGAATAATTCATGTTAGGGCTCGGTTAGGTCTGGCATTTGCTCTCATCGGGCTCGTTCTTTCCCATATTTCTCATACTTGATGGCCAGATTCTGGGTTTCTTCTGGTTTGGATCACGTAGTAATGTGGTACCACACTGAAACAGTCCATTAAACCTGGTTTCGTTCAATATTTTAGAGGATAGCGCATGTTATGTCTAGGTTAGGCCTGAGATTTGCCCACATCAGACTCATACTTTCGCAATCTTCACATACTTGTTGAACAGATCCTGGGTTTTTTCTAGTTGTGATCACGTAGTAATGTGGAACCCCACTGAAACAGTCGTTTAAACCTCGTTTCGATCAATATTTTTGAAGGTAACGCATGTTAGGTCTAGTTTAGGCCTGGGATTTTCCCTCATCAGACTCATACTTTCGCATTCTTCACATACTTGTTGAACAGATCCTGGGTTTTTTCTGGTTTGGATCACGTAGTAATGTGGTACCACACTGAAACAGTCAATTAGACCTGGTTTCGATCAATGTTATAGAGGATAACGCAAGTTAGGTCCGGGATAGGTCTGGGATCTGCCCTCATCAGGCTCATACCTTCGCATTTTTCACATACTTGTTGAACACATCCTGGGTCTTTCTGGTTTGGATCACGTAGTAATGTGGTACCACACTGAAACAGACCATTAAGCCTGGTTTCGATCAATATTTTAGAGGATAACGCATGTTAGGTCAAGGTGAGGTCTGGGATTTGCTCTCATCAGGGTCATATTTTCGCGTTTTTTACATACTTGTTGAACTGATCCCTGGCTTTTTCTGGTTTGGATCACGTAGTAATGTGGTACCACACTGAAACAGTCCATTAAACCTGGTTTCGGTCGATATTTTAGAGGACAACGCATGTTATGTCTATGTTAGGCCTGGGATTTGCCCTCATCAGGGTCATACTTTCGCAGTTTTAACATACATGTTGTCCTGATCGAGGGTTTTTTCTGCTTTGTATCACGTAGCAAATTGGTACCACACTAAAACTGTCAATTAAACCTGGTTTCGATCAATATTTTGGAGGATAACGCAGGTTATGTCTGGAATAGGTCTGGGATTTGCTATCATCAGGCTCGTACTTTCGCAATCTTCACATACTTGTTGAACAGATCCGGGGTTTTTTTCTGGTTTGGAACACGTAGTAATGTGGTACCACACTGAAACAGTCGATTAAATCTGGTTTCGAACAATGTTTTTGAGGATAACGCATGTTAGGTCTAGGTCAGGCCTGGGATTTTCCCACATCAGGCTCGTACTTTCGCATTCTTCACATACTTGTTGAACAGATCCTAGGTTTCTTCTGGTTTGGATCACGTAGTAATGTGGTACCACAATGAAACAGTCAATTAAACCTGGTTTGGATCAATATTTTAGGGGATTACGCATGTTAGCTCTGGGTTAGGTCTAGGATTTGCCCTCATCAGGCTCATACTCTCGCATATTACTCATACTTGTTGGCTAGATCCTGGGCTTTTTCTGGATTGGATCACGTATTAATGTGGTACCACACTGAAACTGTCAATTAAACCTGGTTTCTGTCAATATCATACAGGATAACGCATGTTAGGTCTAGATTAGGCCTGGGATTTTCCGTCATCAGACACATACTTTCGCATTCTTCACATACTTGTTGAACAGATTCTGGGCTTTTTCTGGTTTCGATCACGTAGTAATGTGGTACCACACTGAAACATTCAATTAAACCTGGTCTTGATAATTATTTTAGAGGATAACGCATGTTAGGTCTGGGTTAGGCCTTGGATTTGCTTTCATCAGGCTCATACTTTCGCATATTTCTCATACTTGTTGGCTAGATCCTGGGCTTTTTCTGGATTGGATCACGTATTAATGAGGTACCAAACTGAAACAGTCAATTAAACCTGGTTTGGATCAATATTTTAGGGGATTACGCATGTTAGCTCTGGGTTAGGTCTAGGATTTGCCCTCATCAGTCTCATACTTTCGCATTCTTCACATACTTGTTGAACAGATCCCCGGATTTTGCCGGTTTGGATCAGGTAGTAATGTGGTACCACACTGAAACAGTCAATTAAACCTGGTTTCCATCAATATTTTAGAGGATAACACATGTTAGGTCTGGGTTTGGTCCAGGATTTGCCCTCATCAGTCTCATACATTCGCATTCTTCACATACTTCTTGAACAGATCCTGGGTTTTTTCTGGTTTGGATCACATAGTAATGTGGTACCGCACTGAAACTGTCAATTAAACCTGGTTTCGATCAATATTTTATGGGATAACGCAAGTTAGGTCTGGGATAGGTCTGGGATTTGCCCTCATCAGGGTCACATTTTCGCGTTTTTCACATACTTGTTGCACAGACCCCTGGCTTTTTCTGGGTGGATCACGTAGTAATGTGGTACCACACTGAAACAGTCGATTAATCCTGGTTTCGATCAATATCTTAGAGGATAACGCATGTTAGGTCTAGGTTAGGCCTGGGATTTGCCCTCATCACGGTCATACTTTCGCAGTTTTAACATACATGTTGACCTGATCGAGGGTTTTTTCTGCTTTGGATCACGTAGTAATGTGTTACCACGCTGAAACAAACCATTAAACCTGGTTTCGATCAATATTTTAGAGGATAACGCAAGTTATGTCTGGGATAGGTCTGGGATTTGCCCTCATCGTTCTCATACTTTCGCGTTTTTCACATACTTGTAGAACAGATCCTGTGTTTTTTCTGGTTTGGATCACGTAGTAATGTGGTACCACACTGAAACAGTCAATTAAACATGGTCTTGATAAATATCTCAGAGGATAACGCATGTTAGGTCTGGGCTAGGTCTAGGATTTGCCCTCATCAGGCTCATAGTTTGGCATATTTCTCATACTTGTTGGCTAGATCCTGGGCTTCTTCTGGATTGGATAACTTAGTAATGTGGTACCACACTGAAACTGTCAATTAAACCTGGTTTCCGTCAATATTTTAGAGGATTACACATGTTAGGTCTGGGTTAGGTCCAGGATTTGCCCTCATCAGTCTCATACATTCGCATTCTTCACATACTGCTTGAACAGATCCTGGGTTTTCTCTGGTTTGGATCACATAGTAATGTGGTACCACACTGAAACAGTCAATTAAACCTGGTTTCGATCAATATTTTATAGGATAACGCATGTTAGGTCTAGATTAGGCCTGGGATTTTCCCTCATCAGACTCATGTTTCCGCATTCTTCACACACTTGTTGAACAGATTCTGGGCTTTTTCTGGATTGGATCACGTATTAATGAGGTACCAAACTGATACTCTCAATTAAACCTGGTTTCCGTCAATATTTTAGAGGATTACACATGTTAGGTCTGGGTTAGGTCTAGGATTTGCCCTCATCAGTCTCATACTTTCGCATTCTTCACATACTTCTTGAACAGATCCTAGGTTTTTTCTGGTTTCGATCACGTAGTAATGTGGTACCACACTGAAACAGGCCATTGAACCTGGTTTCGATTAATATTTTAGTGGATAACACATGTTAGGTCTAGGTTAGGTCTGGGATTTGCCCTCATCAGGGTCATACTTACGCAGTTTTAACATACATGTTGAACAGATCCCCGGATTTTGATGGTTTGGATCACGTAGTAATGTGGTACCACACTGAAACAGTCAAGTAAACCTGGTTTCCATCAATATTTTAGAGGATAACATATGTTAGGTCTGGGTTAGGTCCAGGATTTGCCCTCATCAGTCTCATACATTCGCATTCTTCACATACTTCTTGAACAGATCCTGGGTTTTTTCTGGTTTGGATCACGTAGTAATGTGGTACCACACTGAACCTGTCAATTAAACCTGGTTTCGATCAATATTTTAGAGGATAGCGCATGTTATGTCTAGGTTAGGCCTGGGATTTGCCCACATCAGACTCATACTTTCGCAATCTTCACATACTTGTTGAACAGATCCTGGGTTTTTTCTAGTTGTGATCACGTAGTAATGTGGAACCCCACTGAAACAGTCGATTAAACCTCGTTTCGATCAATATTATAGAGGATAACGCAAGTTAGGTCTGGGATAGGTCTGGGATCTGCCCTCATCAGGCTCATACTTTCGCATTTTTCACATACTTGTTGAACACATCCTGGGTTTTTCTGGTTTGGATCACGTAGTAATGTGGTACCACACTGAAACAGACCATTAAACCTGGTTTCGATCAATATTTTAGAGGATAACGCATGTTAGGTCTAGGTTAGGCCAGGGATTTGCCCTCATCAGGGTCATACTTTCGCAGTTTTAACATACATGTTGACCTGAGCGAGTGTTTTTTCTGCATCGGATCGCGTAGCAAAGTGGTACCACACTAAAATAGTCAATTGAACCTGGTTTCGAACAATGTTTTATAGGATAACGCAAGTTAGGTCTGGGACAGGTCTGGGATTTGCACTCATCAGGGTCATATTTTCGCGTTTTTCACATACCTGTTGAACAGATCCCTGACTTTTTCTGGTTTGGATCACGTACTAATGTGCTACCACACTGAAACAGTCCATTAAACCTGGTTTCGATCAATATTTTAGAGGATAACGCATGTTAGGTCTAGGTTAGGCCTGGGATTTGCCCTTATCAGGGTCATACTTTCGCAGTTTTAACATACATGTAGACCTGAGCGAGTGTTTTTTCTGCATTGGATCGCGTAGCAAAGTGGTACCACACTAAAACAGTCAATTAAACCTGGTTTCGTACGATGTTTTAGAGGATAATTCATGTTAGGTCTAGGTTAGGTCTGGCATTTGCTCTCATCGGGCTCGTACTTTCGCATATTTCTCATACTAGATGGCCAGATTCTAGGCTTTTTCTGGTTTGGATCACGTAGTAATGTGGTACCACACTGAAACAGTCCATTAAACCTGGTTTCGGTCAATATTTTAGAGAATAATCCATGTTAGGTCTAGGTTAGGTCTGGCATTTGCTCTCATCGGGCTCGTACTTTCGCATATTTCTCATACTAGATGGCCAGATTCTGGGCTTTTTCTGGTTTGGATCACGTAGTAATGTGGTACCACACTGAAACATTCCATTAAACCTGGTTTCGATCAATATTTTAGAGAATAATTCATGTTAGGGCTCGGTTAGGTCTGGCATTTGCTCTCATCGGGCTCGTTCTTTCCCATATTTCTCATACTTGATGGCCAGATTCTGGGTTTCTTCTGGTTTGGATCACGTAGTAATGTGGTACCACACTGAAACAGTCCATTAAACCTGGTTTCGATCAATATTTTAGAGGATAGCGCATGTTATGTCTAGGTTAGGCCTGAGATTTGCCCACATCAGACTCATACTTTCGCAATCTTCACATACTTGTTGAACAGATCCTGGGTTTTTTCTAGTTGTGATCACGTAGTAATGTGGAACCCCACTGAAACAGTCGTTTAAACCTCGTTTCGATCAATATTTTTGAAGGTAACGCATGTTAGGTCTAGTTTAGGCCTGGGATTTTCCCTCATCAGACTCATACTTTCGCATTCTTCACATACTTGTTGAACAGATCCTGGGTTTTTTCTGGTTTGGATCACGTAGTAATGTGGTACCACACTGAAACAGTCAATTAGACCTGGTTTCGATCAATGTTATAGAGGATAACGCAAGTTAGGTCCGGGATAGGTCTGGGATCTGCCCTCATCAGGCTCATACCTTCGCATTTTTCACATACTTGTTGAACACATCCTGGGTCTTTCTGGTTTGGATCACGTAGTAATGTGGTACCACACTGAAACAGTCCATTAAACCTGGTTTCGGTCAATATTTTAGAGAATAATCCATGTTAGGTCTAGGTTAGGTCTGGCATTTGCTCTCATCGGGCTCGTACTTTCGCATATTTCTCATACTAGATGGCCAGATCCCTGGTTTTTTCTGGTTTGGATCACGTAGTAATGTGGTACCACACTGAAACAGTCCATTAAACCTGGTTTCGGTCGATATTTTAGAGGACAACGCATGTTATGTCTATGTTAGGCCTGGGATTTGCTCTCATCAGGCTCGTACTATCGCATCTTTCACATACTTGTTGGCTAGATCCTGGGCTTTTTCTGGATTGGATCACGTGTTAATGTGGTACCACACTGAAACAGTCCATTCAACCTGGTTTCGATCAATATTTTAGAGGATAGCGCATGTTATGTCTTGGTTAGGCCTGGGATTTGCCCACGTCAGACTCATACTTTCGCAATCTTCACATACTTGTTGAACAGATCCTGGGCTTTTTCTAGTTGTGATCACGTAGTAGTGTGGAACCCCACTGAAACAGTCGATTAAACCTCGTTTCGATCAATATTATAGAGGATAACGCAAGTTAGGTCTAGGTTAGGTCTGGCATTTGCTCTCATCGGGCTCGTACTTTCGTATATTTCTCATACTAGATGGCCAGATTCTAGGCTTTTTCTGGTTTGGATCACGTAGTAATGTGGTACCACACTGAAACAGTCCATTCAACCTGGTTTCGATCAATATTTTAGAGAATAAGTCATGTTAGGTCTAGGTTAGGTGTGAGATTTGCTCTCATCAGACTCATACTTTCGCATATTTCTCATTTTCGTTGGCCAGAACCTGGGCTTCCACTGGTTTGGACCACGAAGTAATGTGGTACCACAGTGAAGCAGTCAATTAAACCTGGTCTTGATAAATATTTTAGAGGATTACTCATGTTAGTTCTGGGTTAGGTCCCGGATTTGTCCCCATCAGGCTCATACTTTCGCATATTACTCATACTTGTTGAACAGATCCCAGCCTTTTTCTGGTTTGCATCACGTACTAATGTGGTACCACACTGAAACAGTCGATTAAACCTGGTTTCGATCAATATTTTTGAGGATAACGCATGTTAGCTCTGGGTTAGGTCTAGGATTTGCCCTCATCAGGCTCATACTCTCGCATATTACTCATACTTGTTGGCTAGATCCTGGGCTTTTTCTGGATTGGATCACGTATTAATGTAGTACCACACTGAAACTGTCAATTAAACCTGGTCTTCGTCAATAGTTTAGAGGATAACACATGTTCGGTCTAGGTTATGTCTTGGATTTGCCCTCATCAGGGTCATACTTTCGCATCCTTCACATACTTGTTGAACAGATCCTGGGCATTTTCTGGATTGGATCACGCAGTAATGTGGTACCACACTGAAACAGTCCATTCAACCTGGTTTCGATCAATATTTTAGTGAATAATTTATGTTAGGTCTAGGTTAGGTCTGGGATTTGCTATCATCAGGCTCGTACTTTCGCAATCTTCACATACTTGTTGAACAGATCCGGGGTTTTTTTCTGGTTTGGAACACGTAGTAATGTGGTACCACACTGAAACAGTCGATTAAACCTGGTTTCGAACAATGTTTTTGAGGATAACGCATGTTAGGTCTAGGTTAGGCCTGGGATTTTCCCACATCAGACTCATACTTTCGCATTCTTCACATACTTGTTGAAGAAATCCTGGGCATTTTCTGGATTGGATCACGCAGTAATGTGGTACCACACTGAAACAGTCCATTCAACCTGGTTTCGATCAATATTTTAGAGAATAATTTATGTTAGGTCTAGGTTAGGTCTGGGATTTGCTCTCATCAGGCTCGTACTTTCGCATTCTTCACATACTTGTTGAACAGATCCTGGGTTTCTTCTGGTTTGGATCACGTAGTAATGTGGTACCACAATGAAACAGTCATTTAAACCTGGTATCGATCAATATTTTTGAGGATAACGCATGTTAGCTCTGGGTTAGGTCTAGGATTTGCCCTCATCAGGCTCATACTCTCGCATATTACTCATACTTGTTGGCTAGATCCTGGGCTTTTTCTGGATTGGATCACGTATTAATGTGGTACCACACTGAAACTGTCAATTAAACCTGGTCTTCGTCAATAGTTTAGAGGATAACACATGTTAGGTCTAGGTTAGGTCTTGGATTTGCCCTCATCAGGGTCATACTTTCGCAGTTTTAACATACATGTTGTCCTGATCGAGGGTTTTTTCTGCTTTGTATCACGTAGCAAATTGGTACCACACTAAAACTGTCAATTAAACCTGGTTGCGATCAATATTTTGGAGGATAACGCAGGTTAAGTCTGGTATAGGTCTGGGATTTGCTATTATCAGGCTCGTACTTTCGCAATCTTCACATACTTGTTGAACAGCTCCGGGGTTTTTTTCTGGTTTGGAACACGTAGTAATGTGGTACCACACTGAAACAGTCGATTAAACCTGGTTTCGATCAATATCTTTGAGGATAACGCATGTTAGGTCTAGGTTAGGCCTGGGATTTCCCCACATCAGACTCATACTTTCGCATTCTGCACATACTTGTTGAAGAAATCCTGGGCATTTTCTGGATTGGGTCACGTAGTAATGTGGTACCACACTGAAACAGTCCATTCAACCTGGTTTCGACCAATATTTTAGAGAATAACGCATATTAGGTCGAGGTTAGGTCTGGGATTTGCTCTCATCAGGCTCGTACTATCGCATCTTTCACATACTTGTTGGCTAGATCCTGGGCTTTTTCTGTATTGGATCACGTGTTAATGTGGTACCACACTGAAACTGTCAATTAAACCTGGTTTCCGTCAATATTATAGAGGATAACGCATGTTAGGTCTAGATTAGGCCTGGGATTTTCCGTCATCAGACTCATACTTTCGCATTCTTCACATACTTGTTGAACAGATTCTGGGCTTTTTCTGGTTTCGATCACGTAGTAATGTGGTACCACACTGAAACATTCAATTAAACCTGGTCTTGATAATTATTTTAGAGGATAACGCATGTTAGGTCTGGGTTAGGCCTTGGATTTGCTATCATCAGGCTCATACTTTCGCATATTTCTCATACTTGTTGGCTAGATCCTGGGCTTTTTCTGGATTGGATCACGTATTAATGAGGTACCAAACTGAAACTGTCAATTAAACCTGGTTTCCGTCAATATTTTAGAGGATAACACATCTTAGGTCTAGGTTAGGTCTAGGATTTGCCCTCATCAGTCTCATACTTTCGCATTCTTCACATACTTGTTGAACAGATCCCCGGATTTAGCTGGTTTGGTTCAGGTAGTAATGTGGTACCACACTGAAATAGTCAATTAAACCTGGTTTCCATCAATATTTTAGTGGATAACACATGTTAGGTCTGGGTTAGGTCCAGGATTTGCCCTCATCAGTCTCATACATTCGCATTCTTCACATACTTCTTGAACAGATCCTGGGTTTTTTCTGGTTTGGATCACATAGTAATGTGGTACCACACTGAAACTGTCAATTAAACCTGGTTTCGATCAATATTTTATGGGATAACGCAAGTTAGGTCTGGGATAGATATGGGATTTGCCCTCATCAGGTTCACATTTTCGCGTTTTTCACATACTTGTTGCACAGACCCCCGGCTTTTTCTGGGTGGATCACGTAGTAATGTGGTACCACACTGAAACAGTCGATTAATCCTGGTTTCGATCAATATCTTAGAGGATAACGCATGTTAGGTCTAGTTTAGGCCTGGGATTTGCCCTCATCACGGTCATACTTTCGCAGTTTTAACATACATGTTGACCTGATCGAGGGTTTTTTCTGCTTTGGATCACGTAGTAATGTGTTACCACGCTGAAACAAACCATTAAACCTGGTTTCGATCAATATTTTAGAGGATAACGCAAGTTATGTCTGGGATAGGTCTGGGATTTGCCCTCATCGTTCTCATACTTTCGCGTTTTTCACATACTTGTAGAACAGATCCTGTGTTTTTTCTGGTTTGGATCACGTAGTAATGTGGTACCACACTGAAACAGTCAATTAAACATGGTCTTGATAAATATCTCAGAGGATAACGCATGTTAGGTCTGGGCTAGGTCTAGGATTTGCCCTCATCAGGCTCATAGTTTGGCATATTTCTCATACTTGTTGGCTAGATCCTGGGCTTCTTCTGGATTGGATAACTTAGTAATGTGGTACCACACTGAAACTGTCAATTAAACCTGGTTTCCGTCAATATTTTAGAGGATTACACATGTCAGGTCTGGGTTAGGTCCAGGATTTTCCCTCATCAGTCTCATACATTCGCATTCTTCACATACTTCTTGAACAGATCCTGGGTTTTCTCTGGTTTGGATCACATAGTAATGTGGTACCACACTGAAACAGTCTATTAAACCTGGTTTCGATCAATATTTTATAGGATAACGCATGTTAGGTCTAGATTAGGCCTGGGATTTTCCCTCATCAGACTCATATTTCCGCATTCTTCACATACTTGTTGAACAGATTCTGGGCTTTTTCTGGATTGGATCACGTATTAATGAGGTACCAAACTGATACTCTCAATTAAACCTGGTTTCCGTCAATATTTTAGAGGATAACACATGTTAGGGCTGGGTTAGGTCTAGGATTTGCCCTCATCAGTCTCATACTTTCGCATTCTTCACATTCTTCTTGAACAGATCCTGGGTTTTTTCTGGTTTCGATCACGTAGTAATGTGGTACCACACTGAAACAGGCCATTGAATCTGGTTTCGATTAATATTTTAGTGGATAACACATGTTAGGTCTAGGTTAGGTCTGGGATTTGCCCTCATCAGGGTCATCCTTACGCAGTTTTAACATACATGTTGAACAGATCCCCGGATTTTGCTGGTTTGGATCACGTAGTAATGTGGTACCACACTGAAACAGTCAAGTAAACCTGGTTTCCATCAATATTTTAGAGGATAACATATGTTAGGTCTGGGTTAGGTCCAGGATTTGCCCTCATCAGTCTCATACATTTGCATTCTTCACATACTTCTTGAACAGATCCTGGGTTTTTTCTGGTTTGGATCACGTAGTAATGTGGTACCACACTGAAACTGTCAATTAAACCTGGTTTCGATCAATATTTTATGGGATAACGCAAGTTAGGTCTGGGATAGATATGGGATTTGCCCTCATCAGGGTCACATTTTCGCGTTTTTCACATACTTGTTGCACAGACCCCCGGCTTTTTCTGGGTGGATCACGTAGTAATGTGGAACCCCACTGAAACAGTCGATTAAACCTCGTTTCGATCAATATTATAGAGGATAACGCAAGTTAGGTCTGGGATAGGTCTGGGATCTGACTCATCAGGCTCATACCTTCGCATTTTTCACATACTTGTTGAACACATCCTGGGTTTTTCTGGTTTGGATCACGTAGTAATGTGGTACCACACTGAAACAGACCATTAAACCTGGTTTCGATCAATATTTTAGAGGATAACGCAAGTTATGTCTAGGTTAGGCCAGGGATTTGCCCTCATCAGGGTCATACTTTCGCAGTTTTAACATACATGTTGACCTGAGCGAGTGTTTTTTCTGCATCGGATCGCGTAGCAAAGTGGTACCACACTAAAACAGTCAATTGAACCTGGTTTCGAACAATGTTTTAGAGGATAACGCAAGTTATGTCTGGGATAGGTCTGGGATTTGCCCTCATCAGGCTCATACTTTCGCGTTTTTCACATGCTTGTTGAAGAGATCCTGGGCTTTTTCTGGATTGGATCACGTAGTAATGTGGTACCACACTGAAACAGTCCATTAAACCTCGTTTTGATCAATATTTTAGAGAATAATTCATGTTAGGTCTAGGTTAGGTCTGGCATTTGCTCTCATCGGGCTCGTACTTTCGCATATTTCTCATACTAGATGGCCAGATTCTAGGCTTTTTCTGGTTTGGATCACGTAGTAATGTGGTACCACACTGAAACAGTCCATTAAACCTGGTTTCGATCAATATTTTAGAGGATAGCGCATGTTATGTCTACGTTAGGCCAGGGATTTGCCCTCATCAGGGTCATACTTTCGCAGTTTTAACATACATGTTGACCTGTGCGAGTGTTTTTTCTGCATCGGATCCCGTAGCAATGTGGTACCACACTAAAACAGTCAATTAAACCTGGTTTCGAACAATGTTTTAGAGGATAACGCAAGTTATGTCTGGGATAGTTCTGGGATTTGCCCTCATCAGGCTCATACTTTCGCAGTTTTAACATACATGTAAACCTGATCGATGGTTTTTTCTGCTTTGGATCACGTCGTAAAGTGGTACCACACTGAAACAGTCAATTAAACCTGGTTTCGATCAATATTCTATAGGATAACGCAAGTTAGGTCTGGGACAGGTCAGGGGTTTGCTCTCATCAGGGTCATATTTTCGCGTTTTTCACATACTTGTTGAACAGATCCCTGGCTTTTTCTGGTTTGGATCACGTACTAATGTAGTACCACACTGAAACAATCGATTAAACCTGGTTTCGATCAATATTTTTGAGGATAACGCATGTTAGGTCTAGGTTAGGCCTGGGATTTCCCCACATCAGTCTCATACTTTCGCATTCTGCACATACTTGTTGAAGAAATCCTGGGCATTTTCTGGATTGGATCACGTAGTAATGTGGTACCACGCTGAAACTGTCAATTAAACCTGGTTTCGATCAATATTTTATGGGATAACGCAAGTTAGGTCTGGGATAGATCTGGGATTTGCCCTCATCAGGGTCACATTTTCGCGTTTCTCACATACTTGTAGAACAGATCCTGTGTTTTTTCTGGTTTGGATCACGTAGTAATGTGGTACCACACTGAAACAGTCAATTAAACATGGTCTTGATAAATATCTCAGAGGATAACGCATGTTAGGTCTGGGCTAGGTCTAGGATTTGCCCTCATCAGGCTCATAGTTTGGCATATTTCTCATACTTGTTGGCTAGATCCTGGGCTTCTTCTGGATTGGCTAACTTAGTAATGTGGTACCACACTGAAACTGTCAATTAAACCTGGTTTCCGTCAATATTTTAGAGGATTACACATGTTAGGTCTGGGTTAGGTCCAGGATTTGCCCTCATCAGTCTCATACATTCGCATTCTTCACATACTTCTTGAACAGATCCTGGGTTTTCTCAGGTTTGGATCACATAGTAATGTGGTACCACACTGAAACAGTCAATTAAACCTGGTTTCGATCAATATTTTATAGGATAACGCATGTTAGGTCTAGATTAGGCCTGGGATTTTCCCTCATCAGACTCATATTTCCGCATTCTTCACATACTTGTTGAACAGATTCTGGGCTTTTTCTGGATTGGATCACGTATTAATGAGGTACCAAACTGAAACTCTCAATTAAACCTGGTTTCCGTCAATATTTTAGAGGATAACACATGTTAGGTCTGGGTTAGGTCTAGGATTTGCCCACATCAGACTCATACTTTCGCATTCTTCACATACTTGTTGAACAGATCCTGGGTCTTTCTGGTTTGGATCACGTAGTAATGTGGTACCACACTGAAACAGTCCATTAAACCTCGTTTTGATCAATATTTTAGAGAATAATTCATGCTAGGTCTAGGTTAGGTCTGGCATTTGCTCTCATCGGGCTCGTACTTTCGCATATTTCTCATACTAGATGGCCAGATTCTAGGCTTTTTCTGGTTTGGATCACGTAGTAATGTGGTACCACACTGAAACGGTCCATTAAACCTGGTTTCGATCAATATTTTAGAGGATAGCGCATGTTAGGTCTAGGTTAGGTCTGGCATTTGCTCTCATCTGGCTCGTACTTTCGCATATTTCTCATACTAGATGGCCAGATTCTAGGCTTTTTCTGGTTTGGATCACGTAGTAATGTGGTACCAAATTGAAACAGTCCATTAAACCTGGTTTCGATCAATATTTTAGAGGATAGCGCATGTTATGTCTAGGTTAGGCCTGGGATTTGCCCACATCAGACTCATACTTTCGCATTCTTCACATACTTGTTGAATAGATCCTGGGTTTTTTCTGGTTTGGATTACGTAGTAATTTGCTACCCCACTGAAACAGTCAATTAAACCTGGTTTCGATCAATATTTTAGAGGATAACGCAAGTAAGGTCTGGGATAGGTCTGGGATCTGCCCTCATCAGGCTCATACCTTCGCATTTTTCACATACTTGTTGAACACATCCTGGGTTTTTCTGGTTTGGATCCCGTAGTAATGTGGTACCACACTGAAACAGACCATTGAACCTGGTTTCGATCAATATTTTAGAGGATAACGCATGTTAGGTCTAGGTTGGGCCTGGGATTTTCCCTCAACAGACTCACACTTTCGCATTTTTCACATACTTGTTGAACAGATCCTGGGTTTTTTCTAGTTGTGATCACGTAGTAATGTGGTATCACACTGAGACAGTCGATTAAAACTGGTTTCGATTAATATTTTTGAGGATAACGCAAGTTAGGTCTGGGACAGGTCAGGGGTTTCCTCTCATCAGGGTCATATTTTCGCGTTTTTCACATACTTGTTGAACAGATCCCTGGCTTTTTCTGGTTTGGATCACGTATTAATGTGGTACCACACTGAAACTGTCAATTAAACCCGGTTTCCGTCAATAGTTTAGAGGATAACACATGTTAGGTCTGGGTTAGGTCCAGGATTTGCCCTCATCAGTCTCATACATTTGCATTCTTCACATACTTCTTGAACAGATCCTGGGTTTTTTCTGGTTTGGATCACGTAGTAATGTGGTACCACACTGAAACTGTCAATTAAACCTGGTTTCGATCAATATTTTATGGGATAACGCAAGTTAGGTCTGGGATAGATATGGGATTTGCCCTCATCAGGGTCACATTTTCGCGTTTTTCACATACTTGTTGCACAGACCCCCGGCTTTTTCTGGGTGGATCACGTAGTAATGTGGAACCCCACTGAAACAGTCGATTAAACCTCGTTTCGATCAATATTATAGAGGATAACGCAAGTTAGGTCTGGGATAGGTCTGGGATCTGACTCATCAGGCTCATACCTTCGCATTTTTCACATACTTGTTGAACACATCCTGGGTTTTTCTGGTTTGGATCACGTAGTAATGTGGTACCACACTGAAACAGACCATTAAACCTGGTTTCGATCAATATTTTAGAGGATAACGCAAGTTATGTCTAGGTTAGGCCAGGGATTTGCCCTCATCAGGGTCATACTTTCGCAGTTTTAACATACATGTTGACCTGAGCGAGTGTTTTTTCTGCATCGGATCGCGTAGCAAAGTGGTACCACACTAAAACAGTCAATTGAACCTGGTTTCGAACAATGTTTTAGAGGATAACGCAAGTTATGTCTGGGATAGGTCTGGGATTTGCCCTCATCAGGCTCATACTTTCGCGTTTTTCACATGCTTGTTGAAGAGATCCTGGGCTTTTTCTGGATTGGATCACGTAGTAATGTGGTACCACACTGAAACAGTCCATTAAACCTCGTTTTGATCAATATTTTAGAGAATAATTCATGTTAGGTCTAGGTTAGGTCTGGCATTTGCTCTCATCGGGCTCGTACTTTCGCATATTTCTCATACTAGATGGCCAGATTCTAGGCTTTTTCTGGTTTGGATCACGTAGTAATGTGGTACCACACTGAAACAGTCCATTAAACCTGGTTTCGATCAATATTTTAGAGGATAGCGCATGTTATGTCTACGTTAGGCCAGGGATTTGCCCTCATCAGGGTCATACTTTCGCAGTTTTAACATACATGTTGACCTGTGCGAGTGTTTTTTCTGCATCGGATCCCGTAGCAATGTGGTACCACACTAAAACAGTCAATTAAACCTGGTTTCGAACAATGTTTTAGAGGATAACGCAAGTTATGTCTGGGATAGTTCTGGGATTTGCCCTCATCAGGCTCATACTTTCGCAGTTTTAACATACATGTAAACCTGATCGATGGTTTTTTCTGCTTTGGATCACGTCGTAAAGTGGTACCACACTGAAACAGTCAATTAAACCTGGTTTCGATCAATATTCTATAGGATAACGCAAGTTAGGTCTGGGACAGGTCAGGGGTTTGCTCTCATCAGGGTCATATTTTCGCGTTTTTCACATACTTGTTGAACAGATCCCTGGCTTTTTCTGGTTTGGATCACGTACTAATGTAGTACCACACTGAAACAATCGATTAAACCTGGTTTCGATCAATATTTTTGAGGATAACGCATGTTAGGTCTAGGTTAGGCCTGGGATTTCCCCACATCAGTCTCATACTTTCGCATTCTGCACATACTTGTTGAAGAAATCCTGGGCATTTTCTGGATTGGATCACGTAGTAATGTGGTACCACGCTGAAACTGTCAATTAAACCTGGTTTCGATCAATATTTTATGGGATAACGCAAGTTAGGTCTGGGATAGATCTGGGATTTGCCCTCATCAGGGTCACATTTTCGCGTTTCTCACATACTTGTAGAACAGATCCTGTGTTTTTTCTGGTTTGGATCACGTAGTAATGTGGTACCACACTGAAACAGTCAATTAAACATGGTCTTGATAAATATCTCAGAGGATAACGCATGTTAGGTCTGGGCTAGGTCTAGGATTTGCCCTCATCAGGCTCATAGTTTGGCATATTTCTCATACTTGTTGGCTAGATCCTGGGCTTCTTCTGGATTGGCTAACTTAGTAATGTGGTACCACACTGAAACTGTCAATTAAACCTGGTTTCCGTCAATATTTTAGAGGATTACACATGTTAGGTCTGGGTTAGGTCCAGGATTTGCCCTCATCAGTCTCATACATTCGCATTCTTCACATACTTCTTGAACAGATCCTGGGTTTTCTCAGGTTTGGATCACATAGTAATGTGGTACCACACTGAAACAGTCAATTAAACCTGGTTTCGATCAATATTTTATAGGATAACGCATGTTAGGTCTAGATTAGGCCTGGGATTTTCCCTCATCAGACTCATATTTCCGCATTCTTCACATACTTGTTGAACAGATTCTGGGCTTTTTCTGGATTGGATCACGTATTAATGAGGTACCAAACTGAAACTCTCAATTAAACCTGGTTTCCGTCAATATTTTAGAGGATAACACATGTTAGGTCTGGGTTAGGTCTAGGATTTGCCCACATCAGACTCATACTTTCGCATTCTTCACATACTTGTTGAACAGATCCTGGGTCTTTCTGGTTTGGATCACGTAGTAATGTGGTACCACACTGAAACAGTCCATTAAACCTCGTTTTGATCAATATTTTAGAGAATAATTCATGCTAGGTCTAGGTTAGGTCTGGCATTTGCTCTCATCGGGCTCGTACTTTCGCATATTTCTCATACTAGATGGCCAGATTCTAGGCTTTTTCTGGTTTGGATCACGTAGTAATGTGGTACCACACTGAAACGGTCCATTAAACCTGGTTTCGATCAATATTTTAGAGGATAGCGCATGTTAGGTCTAGGTTAGGTCTGGCATTTGCTCTCATCTGGCTCGTACTTTCGCATATTTCTCATACTAGATGGCCAGATTCTAGGCTTTTTCTGGTTTGGATCACGTAGTAATGTGGTACCAAATTGAAACAGTCCATTAAACCTGGTTTCGATCAATATTTTAGAGGATAGCGCATGTTATGTCTAGGTTAGGCCTGGGATTTGCCCACATCAGACTCATACTTTCGCATTCTTCACATACTTGTTGAATAGATCCTGGGTTTTTTCTGGTTTGGATTACGTAGTAATTTGCTACCCCACTGAAACAGTCAATTAAACCTGGTTTCGATCAATATTTTAGAGGATAACGCAAGTAAGGTCTGGGATAGGTCTGGGATCTGCCCTCATCAGGCTCATACCTTCGCATTTTTCACATACTTGTTGAACACATCCTGGGTTTTTCTGGTTTGGATCCCGTAGTAATGTGGTACCACACTGAAACAGACCATTGAACCTGGTTTCGATCAATATTTTAGAGGATAACGCATGTTAGGTCTAGGTTGGGCCTGGGATTTTCCCTCAACAGACTCACACTTTCGCATTTTTCACATACTTGTTGAACAGATCCTGGGTTTTTTCTAGTTGTGATCACGTAGTAATGTGGTATCACACTGAGACAGTCGATTAAAACTGGTTTCGATTAATATTTTTGAGGATAACGCAAGTTAGGTCTGGGACAGGTCAGGGGTTTCCTCTCATCAGGGTCATATTTTCGCGTTTTTCACATACTTGTTGAACAGATCCCTGGCTTTTTCTGGTTTGGATCACGTATTAATGTGGTACCACACTGAAACTGTCAATTAAACCCGGTTTCCGTCAATAGTTTAGAGGATAACACATGTTAGGTCTAGGTTAGGTCCGGGATTTGCCCTCATCAGGGTCATACTTTCGCAGTTTTAACATACATGTTGTCCTGATCGAGGGTTTTTTCTGCTTTGTATCACGTAGCAAATTGGTACCACACTAAAACTGTCAATTAAACCTGGTTTCGATCAATATTTTGGAGGATAACGCAGGTTATGTCTGGAATAGGTCTGGGATTTGCTATCATCAGGCTCGTACTTTCGCAATCTTCACATACTTGTTGAACAGATCCTAGGTTTCTTCTGGTTTGGATCACGTAGTGATGTGGTACCACAATGAAACAGTCAATTAAACCTGGTTTGGATCAATATTTTAGGGGATTTCGCATGTTAGCTCTGGGTTAGGTCTAGGATTTGCCCTCATCAGGCTCATACTCTCGCATATTACTCATACTTGTTGGCTAGATCCTGGGCTTTTTCTGGATTGGATCACGTATTAATGTGGTACCACACTGAAACTGTCAATTAAACCTGGTTTCTGTCAATATCATACAGGATAACGCATGTTAGGTCTAGATTAGGCCTGGGATTTTCCGTCATCAGACACATACTTTCGCATTCTTCACATACTTGTTGAACAGATTCTGGGCTTTTTCTGGTTTCGATCACGTAGTAATGTGGTACCACACTGAAACATTCAATTAAACCTGGTCTTGATAATTATTTTAGAGGATAACGCATGTTAGGTCTGGGTTAGGCCTTGGGTTTGCTTTCATCAGGCGCATACTTTCGCATATTTCTCATACTTGTTGGCTAGATCCTGGGCTTTTTCTGGATTGGATCACGTATTAATGAGGTACCAAACTGAAACAGTCAATTAAACCTGGTTTGGATCAATATTTTAGGGGATTACGCATGTTAGCTCTGGGTTAGGTCTAGGATTTGCCCTCATCAGTCTCATACTTTCGCATTCTTCACATACTTGTTGAACAGATCCCCGGATTTTGCCGGTTTGGATCAGGTAGTAATGTGGTACCACACTGAAACAGTCAATTAAACCTGGTTTCCATCAATATCTTAGAGGATAACGCATGTTAGGGCTAGGTTAGGCCTGGGATTTGCCCTCATCACGGTCATACTTTCGCAGTTTTAACATACATGTTGACCTGATCGAGGGTTTTTTCTGCTTTGGATCACGTAGTAATGTGTTACCACGCTGAAACAAACCATTAAACCTGGTTTCGATCAATATTTTAGAGGATAACGCAAGTTATGTCTGGGATAGGTCTGGGATTTGCCCACATCGTTCTCATACTTTCGCGTTTTTCACATACTTGTAGAACAGATCCTGTGTTTTTTCTGGTTTGGATCACGTAGTAATGTGGTACCACACTGAAACAGTCAATTAAACATGGTCTTGATAAATATCTCAGAGGATAACGCATGTTAGGTCAGGGCTAGGTCTAGGATTTGCCCTCATCAGGCTCATAGTTTGGCATATTTCTCATACTTGTTGGCTAGATCCTGGGCTTCTTCTGGATTGGATAACTTAGTAATGTGGTACCACACTAAAACTGGCAATGAAACCTGGTTTCCGTCAATATTTTAGAGGATTACACATGTTAGGTCTGGGTTAGGTCTAGGATTTGCCCTCATCAGTCTCATACTTTCGCATTCTTCACATACTTCTTGAACAGATCCTGGTTTTTTTCTGGTTTCGATCACGTAGTAACGTGGTACCACACTCAACAGGCCATTGAACCTGGTTTCGATTAATATTTTAGTGGATAACACATGTTAGGTCTAGGTTAGGTCTGGGATTTGCCCTCATCAGGGTCATACTTACGCAGTTTTAACATACATTTTGAACAGATCCCCGGATTTTGCTGGTTTCGATCACGTAGTGATGTGGTACCACACTGAAACAGGCCATTGAACCTGGTTTCGATTAATATTTTAGAGGATAACGCATATTAGGTCTAGGTTAGACCTGGGATTAGCCCCCATCAGACTCATACTTTCGCATTCTTCGCATTCTTGTGAACAGATCCTGGGTTATTTCTGGTTTGGATCAGGTAGTAATGTCGCACCACACTGAAACAGTCGATTAAACCAGGTTCCGATCAATATTCTAGATGATAACGCATGTTAGGTCAGGGTTAGGTCTAGGATTTGCCCTCATCTGGCTCATACATTCGCATATTTCTCATACTTGTTAGCCAGATCCTTTGCTTTTTTTGGATTGGGTCACACAGTAATGTGCTACCACACTGAAACGGTCAATTAAACCTGGTTTCGATCAATATTCTAGATGATAACGCATGTTAGGTCTGGGTTAGGTCTGGAATTTGCTCTCATCAGTCTCATACCTTCGCATTCATGACATACTTGTTGAAGAGATCGTGGGTTTTTTCTGGTTTGAATCACGTGGGAATGTGGTACCATACTGAAACAGTCAATTAAACCTAGTCTCGGTCAATATTTTGAAGGATATCGCATGTTAGGTCTGGGTTAGGTCTGGGATTTGCCCTCATGAGGCTCATACTTTCGCATATTTCTCATACTTGTTGGCCTGATCCTGGGCTTTTTCGGGTTTGGATCACGTAGTAATGTGGTACCACACTGAAACAGTCGACTAAACTTGGTCTCGATCAATATTTTAGAGGATAACGCAAGATAGGTATGGGATAGGTGTGGGATTTGCCCTCATCAGGATCATACTCTCTCATTTTTCACATACTTGTTGAACAGATCCATGGATTTTTCTGGATTGGATCACGTAGTAATGTGGTACCACACTGAAACAGTCCATGAAACCTGATTTTGAACAATATTTTGAAGGATATCGCATGTTAGGTCTGGGTTAGGTCTGGGATTTGCCCTCATCGGGATCATACTTTCGCATTTTTCGTATACTCGTTGGCCAGATCCTGGGCCTTTCCTGGTTTGGATCACGTGGTAATGTGGTACCACACTGAAACAGTCAATTAAACTTAGTCTCGGTCAATATTTTATGGGATATCGCATGTTAGGTCTAGGTTAGGCCTGGGATATGCCCTCATCAGACTCATACCTTCGCATTCTTCACATACTTGTTGAACAGATCCCGGGTTTTTTCTAGTTTGGATCAGGTAGTAATGTGGTACCACACTGAAACAGCCGATTAAACCTGGTTTCGATCAACATTGTGGAGGATAACGCATGTTAGGTCTAGGTTAGGTCTAGGATTTGCCCTCATCTGGCTCATACTTTCGCATATTTCGCATACTCGTTGGCCAGATCCTGGGCCTTTTCTGGATTGGATCACCTGGTAATGTGGCACCACACTGAAGCAGTCAAACAAACCTAGTCTCGGTCAATATTTTATAGGATATCGCATGTCAGGTCTGGGTTAGGCCTGGGATATTCCCTCATCAGACTCATACTTTCGCATTCTTCACATACTTGTTGAACAGATCCCCGGATTTTGCCGGTTTGGATCAGGTAGTAATGTGGTACCACACTGAAACAGTCAATTAAACCTGGTTTCCATCAATATTTTAGAGGATAACACATGTTAGGTCTGGGTTTGGTCCAGGATTTGCCCTCATCAGTCTCATACATTCGCATTCTTCACATACTTCTTGAACAGATCCTGGGTTTTTTCTGGTTTGGATCACATAGTAATGTGGTACCACACTGAAACTGTCAATTAAACCTGGTTTCGATCAATATTTTATGGGATAACGCAAGTTAGGTCTGGGATAGGTCTGGGATTTGCCCTCATCAGGGTCACATTTTCGCGTTTTTCACATACTTGTTGCACAGACCCCTGGCTTTTTCTGGGTGGATCACGTAGTAATGTGGTACCACACTGAAACAGTCGATTAATCCTGGTTTCGATCAATATCTTAGAGGATAACGCATGTTAGGTCTAGGTTAGGCCTGGGATTTGCCCTCATCACGGTCATACTTTCGCAGTTTTAACATACATGTTGACCTGATCGAGGGTTTTTTCTGCTTTGGATCACGTAGTAATGTGTTACCACGCTGAAACAAACCATTAAACCTGGTTTCGATCAATATTTTAGAGGATAACGCAAGTTATGTCTGGGATAGGTCTGGGATTTGCCCTCATCGTTCTCATACTTTCGCGTTTTTCACATACTTGTAGAACAGATCCTGTGTTTTTTCTGGTTTGGATCACGTAGTAATGTGGTACCACACTGAAACAGTCAATTAAACATGGTCTTGATCAATATCTCAGAGGATAACGCATGTTAGGTCAGGGCTAGGTCTAGGATTTGCCCTCATCAGGCTCATAGTTTGGCATATTTCTCATACTTGTTGGCTAGATCCGGGGCATCTTCTGGATTGGATAACTTAGTAATGTGGTACCACACTATAACTGGCAATTAAACCTGGTTTCCGTCAATATTTTAGAGGATTACACATGTTAGGTCTGGGTTAGGTCTAGGATTTGCCCTCATCAGTCTCATACTTTCGCATTCTTCACATACTTCTTGAACAGATCCTGGGTTTTTTCTGGTTTCGATCACGTAGTAAGGTGGTACCACACTCAACAGGCCATTGAACCTGGTTTCGATTAATATTTTAGTGGATAACACATGTTAGGTCTAGGTTAGGTCTGGGATTTGCCCTCATCAGGGTCATACTTACGCAGTTTTAACATACATGTTGAACAGATCCCCGGATTTTGCTGGTTTCGATCACGTGGTGGTGTGGTACCACACTGAAACAGGCCATTGAACCTGGTTTCGATTAATATTTTAGAGGATAACGCATATTAGGTCTAGGTTAGACCTGGGATTAGCCCCCATCAGACTCATACTTTCGCATTCTTCGCATTCTTGTGAACAGATCCTGGGTTATTTCTGGTTTGGATCAGGTAGTAATGTCGCACCACACTGAAACAGTCGATTAAACCAGGTTCCGATCAATATTCTAGATGATAACGCATGTTAGGTCTGGGTTAGGTCTAGGATTTGCCCTCATCTGGCTCATACATTCGCATATTTCTCATACTTGTTAGCCAGATCCTTTGCTTTTTTTGGATTGGGTCACACAGTAATGTGCTACCACACTGAAACGGTCGATTAAACCTGGTTTCGATCAATATTCTAGATGATAACGCATGTTAGGTCTGGGTTAGGTCTGGAATTTGCTCTCATCAGTCTCATACCTTCGCATTCATGACATACTTGTTGAAGAGATCCTGGGTTTTTTCTGGTTTGAATCACGTGGGAATGTGGTACCATACTGAAATAGTCAATTAAACCTAGTCTCGGTCAATATTTTGAAGGATATCGCATGTTAGGTCTGGGTTAGGTCTGGGATTTGCCCTCATGAGGCTCATACTTTCGCATATTTCTCATACTTGTTGGCCTGATCCTGGGCTTTTTCGGGTTTGGATCACGTAGTAATGTGGTACCACACTGAAACAGTCGACTAAACTTGGTCTCGATCAATATTTTAGAGGATAACGCAAGATAGGTATGGGATAGATGTCGCATTTGCCCTCATCAGGATCATACTCTCTCAGTTTTCACATACTTGTTGAACAGATCCTTGGATTTTTCTGGATTGGATCACGTAGTAATGTGGTACCACACTGAAACAGTCCATGAAACCTGATTTTGAACAATATTCTGAAGGATATCGCATGTTAGGTCTGGGTTAGGTCTGGGATTTGCCCTCATCAGGATCATACTTTCACATTTTTCGTATACTCGTTGGCCAGATCCTGGGCCTTTCCTGGTTTGGATCACGTGGTAATGTGGTACCACACTGAAACAGTCAATTAAACTTAGTCTCGGTCAATATTTTATGGGATATCGCATGTTAGGTCTAGGTTAGGCCTGGGATATGCCCTCATCAGACTCATACCTTCGCATTCTTCACATACTTGTTGAACAGATCCCGGGTTTTTTCTAGTTTGGATCAGGTAGTAATGTGGTACCACACTGAAACAGCCGATTAAACCTGGTTTCGATCAACATTGTGGAGGATAACGCATGTTAGGTCTAGGTTAGGTCTAGGATTTGCCCTCATCTGGCTCATACTTTCGTATTCTTCACATACTTTTTTTTTTTTTTTTTTTTTTTTTTTTTTGTCGTGGGGAAAATCTTCGAAAGACTCCCTCCCACCTCCTTGGGGAGAGGTGGGAGGGGTGTGTGGGATTCCCCGCGCCCGTACAACGACAGGCGCGGGACCTACCCACTAAAAACCCCACGGTGACCCTTCGGCACGCTTTGGGAGGATACCGGGAATCGCTCGAAGCATTCTTCCGGTATCCTCCCCGTGCCCGCACTTTCGCGCCCATCCCACGGGGGGACAATCGGTCCCCCCAGTAGACACACTGCCTCATAGCGGCGGGACGGGGCCACTCCATCCCGCCGCTATCCGTCCCGGGGCCGCGTTTAGTGGCGGCTGCGAGCCCCAACTCGCAACCGCCCGCGACCCCGTTTCCACCCCTCGGCGGCCGGGCGTTCATGGCCGCACCAGACCGCCGAGGGTGCCTCCCCTTGCGTCGGACCGGTAGGGAGAGGCACTCCTACCCCCAACCGGTCCGACCCGGCGCCGCCTGGCGGGAGGAGGGTCCCCTCAGGACCCCCCTCCCAGCCTAGGTCATCCGCCACGCCGAGGCGGCCGCCCGCGACGCCTCGCGACCGGGCGACGACCTCGGGCCACCGCACGAGCGCGAGCTTCAGCGCGCCGCTGAAGCTCGCGCTCCCTCCCCGCGGCCTCCTTCTGCAACATTACGTTCTCGCAGAAGGAGGCCACGGCCCTCCACTTCTCCTCGCTGCCGAGCATGGCGCGCACCACGCCCGGCAGCGAGACATCCCGCCCGACGACGCCGACCAGGACACGGCGCTCCCCCTCCCACGCGGGGCATACCTCCAGGGTATGATCCGCCGTGTCCTGCTCAGCGTCGCAGTGGCAGCAACGCGCCGTCGGCTCCTTCCCTATCCGGCACAGGTATCTTCCGAAGCTGCCATGCCCAGAAAATACCTGTGCCATCCGGTAGGTGAGGCTGCCATGGCCTCTGTCCAGCCACTCCTTCAGGAGTGGCCGAACCGCCCCGACAGTCCGGTGCCCCGCGGTTGGCAGAGCCAGCCGCTCCTGCCACGCGAGCAACACGGACTGCCGGGCCTGGCGCTTCAAATCGCCCCAAGCAGGTTCCTGCCCGCCCGGGACCGCCCCCACCCCCGCGCGATGGTCGACGCGGTGCCGGTACATCTCCGCGTGCGACCGCCCGAGCAGGTCCATGGGCGGCATCCCCGCTAGAACCGTCGCCGCCTCATGTGACATGGTCCGATACCCGCGGACGACCCTGAGCGCCATGCGCCTCTGCACCCGACGCAGCATAGTCATGCTGCGCCGGGAGGCAGCCAGGTCGTCCGCCCAGACGGGGGCCCCGTATAGGGCCACCGACTGGACCATTGCCACATAGAGGCGACGAACTCGGCCCGCCGGGCCCCCCAGGTTGGGCAGGATCCGGCCCAGAGCCGCAACCATCCTTTCCAACCGGGGGACCAGGCAGCGGAAATGCTCCTCGAAACGCCAGTGGCTATCGAGGATCAGCCCTAGTTACCTGATCTGGGGCTTCACCTCGATGTCAGCAACACCCACCCGGATCAGAGGGGGTGGCGGATCCTGCCGAGGTGAATGAAACGCAATCACCTCGATCTTATGGACCGCCACCGTCATCCCCATCCCCCTGATCCGGTCGACGACGCGTTGCGACCCCTCCTCCGCGCGACGCATGGCCCTCCCCCAGTGCGCCCCGACGGCCAGCACCAGTGTGTCATCCGCATAACACACCGTGCTGACGCCGTCGGGGAGGCCGGCCCGCAACACCGAGTCGTACGCGATGTTCCACAGGAGTGGCCCGAGGACCGACCCCTGCGGAACACCGCAGTACACCTCCCTCCGCATATCACCATCCCGGCCCGGATACTCGATCCACCTGCCGCGGAGATAATCCCCGACGACCGCCCTGAGACAAGGGGGGACCCGATGATATTCGAGTCCCCTCCTTATCTCTTCCCAGGGGAGGGTGTTAAAGGCATTGGCAATATCCAAGGATATTGCCAATGCCACCCCTCCCCGGGAGACGGCCGCCCCCGAGAGGGCCCTCACACGACCTATCGCGTCGATAGTCGATCGGCCCCCCCGGAAACCGAACTGGCAGTCGGCCAGACCGGGATCACCCCGCGACAGGTGCTCGTCAAGGCGGGCAGCAATCACACGCTCGAAGAGCTTGCCCACCTCGTCGAGGAGACAAATGGGCCGGTATGCGGAGGGAGACTCCGCGGGCCGACCCTCCTTCCGGAGGAGGACCATCCTCGCCACCTTCCAACTGGGGGGGAATCGCCCGTCCCTCAGGCAGCGGTCGAACAACCGCCTGAGGTCGGCCCCAAGGACGCCCTGGGTCAAGACCCAAACCCGGCCGGGCACACCATCCGGACCCGGGGCCGTGTTACGAACCCCGAGCCGTCTGATGGCCGCTGCCAGCTCCTCCTGCGTGACCCCCAGCTCGGCCGTCCACTCCACTGGGACAGCCGCCGCCGCCGGAGGACGCGGTCCCCTCTCCCCAATTGGGAAGAGTGTATTGACCACGTCCTCCAGCAGCTGGGGGTCAAGACCCTCGGTGACGGGGGGCGCCCACGGGCGGAGCTTATTCAGCACCACCTTATATGGGCGCCCCCATGGATCGTCATCAAGGGTCTGGAGGAGCTCCTTCCATGCCCGGGTCTTGGCCCGTTTGATGGCGACCTGCAGAGCAACCCGCGCCACGCGGTATGCTGCATACAGGTCATCAGCTGCCCTCGCTCGCGCCACGCCGTCGCCTGTACGTTGACGACGGCGCGCGCGGGTGTACTGGCGTCGGGCGCGGACAGTCGCGACTCGCAACTCCGCGATCGCGTCCGACCACCAGTACACCGCCCGGCGAGGAGAAGCCCGCCCGACCCGAGGCATCGCCGCGTCGCAAATACCCGCGACCAATGCTCGGAGCCGGGCGACCTCCTCCTCTATGCTCGGCAACTCGGCCGCTCCCTGCGGCCAAGTTGCAGCGAGGGCAGCTGCCATCAGGGCGTCCTTGTCCAGGCGCCGAAGCGCCCAGCGGCGTGGTGGGGTGCCACGCAGGCGGCCGTGTCGGGATGCACTCGCGGCGGCAGAGACCTCCATCCGGATGTACCGGTGATCGGAGAGTGTCTCTGCCCCCGCGACCACGTGCCAACCCGACACCATGCGCACGGCGTTGGGGGTCGCGAATCCAACATCCACGATGGACCCCCCATATCGCCGCACGCATGTGTGCTCCGACCCCCGGTTCAATACCCGGAGGTCGAGCCCCGCCGCCCAATCGCCCAGGATCCCGCCGCGAACGGAGGTCCTGGGGGATCCCCAAGCCACCGACTTGGCATTAAAATCCCCCAGGACCAGCACCGGCCGGGCCGCGTAGCGCTGCACGCATGCCGCGACCTCGGCCAAGTACAGCTCGAACGCAGCGCGACCGCTACGGGGCGAAATGTAGCACCCCACCACAGCGACTCCCCCCCAGTCCACGGCGACGAATCCCCGACCGCGCTCCAACAAGGAGAACGGGGTGGGGACCCGTCGCCCCCTCCCCATACCGTCGCCACCAAGCCGTCCGCGTCGCCCACCCAATGAGGGTGAACAGGGACGCGGTACGGCTCGGCGGCGACCGCCAGGCCAACCCCCCACTCCGCGAGGACTTGGGACATCAAGTCCTGTGCCGCGCGGCAGTGGTTGAGGTTGGCCTGGAGGAGGAGGCGGGGCGGCATTAATTAATGGCCGCGCCAGCCTCCTCCCGGCCGTCCGTCCCCGTAGCATCGTCCACCTCCATGGAGGACGATGCCACCGCCCTCGGCACCGGAGCCGGTGCAGCCCGACTCTTCCTCTCCTTCCGGGAGGGGGGGGAGCACTTCTTGCTCCCCACCCTGTGATCGGCTGGCCTCCCCATGTCCGCACACAGCGGGCAGTGGGGGGCCGCCGAGCACTGGCTCGCACGGTGCTCGTTGGCACCGCAGCGGTAACACTGACCGCTGCGGTCCACCGGCGAGGTGCACCACTGCCTCACGTGCCCCAATTCGAGGCAGCGGTGACACTGGAGCGGGCGCGGCGCGAGGATTTCCACTCGCGCCGAAACCCACCCCACCAACACCCTCCCGGATTCCGCCACCTTACGGGCGGCGGAGAGGGGGCACCGGGCCCACACCGACCCGAGGCCGGAGGACGACCTGCGGATCTCTCCGATCCGCAGGTCCTCCACAGGACAGTGCCCCGCCCTCGCAAGGGCACGGGACACATCCTGAGCGCTGACCGAGTCGTCCAGCCCACAAACGCGCATCTCCATGCGCTTCGTGGGCCGGGTGACCCGGACACCTCGCTCGCCCAGCTGCTCCCGGAGCCTCTGGGCGAGACGATCCGCCTTCGCGCCGCCTTCTGCACCGGGGATCTCCAGCAAGAGACCCCCGGTCACGGCCCTCTTCGCCCTCACGGAGGCGATGCCCAGCTCTTCCAGGGAGATATTCTCCCTGGCGAGCCGCATCGCCTCCGCGAGGGTCAGGTCGCCCCCCTGCGCAACGGTCAGCGTCACCGCTGCCGTTTTTGGGGGACGACCTGGTCGTGCCTTCCGACCTTCGCGGCCTTTACCTTGGCCGCCGGCGGCGGAGGCGGAGGCTGCGGTTGCGAGGCCTTCCTCGCCGCCCGCTTCGCCTTCCGCCCCACCACCTCACTCCACGCCACCCCCCCTTGGGAGGGTGCTGTGGAGGACGCGACCACCGCGACCACGGGTACACCACCCCCCTTGGGGATCGCGACCCGGGGCCCTGATGCCGCAACGCTGGGCGGAGCCTTCACTCCGCCCTTCTTTGCCTTCCCCGATTGTACCGGAACAGGTCGGGGAGGCACCGCCTTCCTGCTGACCGCTCTTCCGGCGAGGAGCTCCTCCCGGAAGGCGGCCAGCTTGCCATCAATCATGTCCCCAATCCTCCTCAGAAGATCGTCTTCTGAGGAGGACGGGGACTTCTTCACGGGCGGAGTGCGGGTGGAGGGGCCCGCGGTGCCCCGCACCACTGCCGCCGCACTCCGCTTATTTACCTCCGCCGAGGGACGCGGCGGTGGAGGAGGAGGGAGGATGGGAGGGAGGGCCGCGCTGTTCCACAGCGCCTCTGCCCTCCTCCTCCCCCGTCGCTCCTCCTCCTCAGGAGCTGCAGACGGGCGTTCCGCCCTCTGAGCTCCCGCGCCGCCTCCCTCATTTCCTCCGCCGCGGCCTTCAGGGCCTCCGCGCCACCGCTTTTCTGCCCCTTAAAGGCGCAGGCAGCGGCGACTTTCTCCACCCGCCTCAGGGCGAGGAGATCCTCTCCGATATCTCCTCGGTCACCTCGTCCCTGAGGCAACTCAGCCTCACCGACGGGCTCATCGCCCCGCCCACCTCGACGACGGCCTGCCCCGCCCTCTTCCTCTTAGAGCCTATGAGGCTCCTGGTGGAGGAGAAGGACGAGACTGACGCAGTCTCGTCGTCCTCCTCCACCTTCCACGAAGCCGGGCCAGGCGCTGGAGGCGGCGCGAGCGCCGTCACTCCAGTCCCAACACCGCCTTCGTCCTCCCCCTCTGACTTACCCCGTCCCATCCCCGTTTTAATATTGAACTCCATAATATTCCCACGAGCAGGTCGGAAGAAAAGGTCCGCCCGGGCAGAGCCGCCTTACCCGGGTAAGCCTATATACTCCGGGGGTTCGGCAGGTTCCCCGGAGGTGGTCGCTTGGGATTGGGCCTTCTCCCCCAACCATGCATCCCATCGCCGCGCACCATAGCTTAGGATTGGAGGGCGATTTTATAGAGTCGCCATACTCGTGGCCCAGGCGGTTAAGCCAAGACCCCCGTTCCTCCTGCCGTCACGTACCATTCACAAAACCAATAGGGAATTGTGAATGGGTCGTTGTGACGACCAACAGGAGGCTTACGGTGTGTGTATGACTCGGGTACCCCGGGTTCGTTAAGCCCGTACTGCAGCTGAAAGGCTGGCAGCCCCTGAGGGGATCAGTCTCATACCTTCGCATTCTTCACATACTTGTTGATCAGATCCTGGGTTATTTCTGGTTTGGATTATGTAGTAACATGGTATCACACTGAAACAGTCGATTAAACCTGGACACGATCAACATTTTAGAGGATAACGCCGGTTAGGACTCGGTTAGGTGTGGGATTTGCCCTCATCAGGCTCATACTTTCCCATATTTCTCATACTTGTTAGCCAGATCCTTTGCTTTTTCTGGATTGGGTCACACAGTAATGTGGTACCACACTGATACAGTCGATTAAACCTGGTTTCGATCAATATTTTAGATGATAACCCATATTTGGTCTGGTTTAGTTCTTGGATTTGCCCGCATCTGGCTCATACTTTCGCATTCTTCACATACTTGTTGGACAGATCCTGGGTTTTTTCTGGTTTGGATCACGTAGTAATGTGGTGCCACACGGAAACAGTCGATTAAACCTGGTTTCGATCAATATTTTAGAGGATAACGCATGTTAGGTCTGGGTTAGGTCTAGGATTTGCCCTCATGAGGCTCATACTTTCGCATATTTCTCATACTTGTTGGCCTGATCCTTGCCTTTCTCTGGTTTGGATCACGTAGTAATGTGGTGCCACACTGAAACAGTCGACTAAACCTGGTCTCGATCAATATTTTAGAGGATAACTCATGCTAGGTCTAGGTTAGGTCTGGAATTTGCTCTCATCAGTCTGATACCTTCGCATTCTTCACATACTTGTTGAACAGATCCTGCGTTTTTTCTGGTTTGAATCAAGTAGTAATGTGATATCACACTGAAACTGTCCATGACACCCGGTTTCGATCAATATTTTAGAGGATAACGCATGTTAGGTCCAGGTTAGGCCTGGGATTAGCCCTTATCAGACATACTTTCACATTCTTCACATACTTGTTGGACAGATCCTGGGTTATTTCTGGTTTGGATCAGGTAGTAATGTCGTACCACACTGAAGCAGTCGACTAAACCTGGTCTCGATCAATATTTTAGAGGATGACTCATGCTAGGTCTAGGTTAGGCATGGGATTTGCCCTCATCAGACTCATACTTTCGCATTCTTCACATACTTGTTGGCCTGATCCTGGGCTTGTTCCGGTTTGGATCAGGTAGTAACGTGGTACCACACTGATGCAGTCGATTAAACCTGGACACGATCAACATTTTAGAGGATAACGCCGGTTAGGACTCGGTTAGGTGTGGGATTTGCCCCCATCAGGCTCATACTTTCCCATATTTCTCATACTTGTTAGCCAGATCCTTTGCTTTCCCTGGATTGGATCAGACAGTAATGTAGTACCACATTGAAACAGTCAATTTTACCTGGTCTCGATCAATATTTTAGAGCATAACGCACGTTAGGTCTCGGTTAGGTCTAGGATTTGCCCTCATCTGGCTCATACTTTCACATTTTTCGCATACTTGTTGAACAGATCCAGGGATTTTTCTGGTTTGGATCACGTGGTAATGTGGTACCACACTGAAACAGTCAATCAAACCTAGTCTCGGTCAATATTTTAAAGGATATCGCATGTTAGGTCTGGGTTAGGTCTAGGATTTGCCCTCATGAGGCTCACACTTTCGCATATTTCTCATACTTGTTGAACAGATCCTGCGTTTTTTCTGGTTTGAATCACGCAGTAATGTGGTATCACACTGAAACAGTCCATGAAACCCGGCTTCGATCGATATTTTAGAGGATAACGCATGTTAGGTCTAGGTTAGGCCTGGGATTAGCCCTTATCAGACTCATACATTCGCAATTTTCGCATACTTGTTGAACAGATCCTGGGTTATTTCTGGTTTGGATCATGTAGTAACATGGTATCACACTGAAACAGTCGACTAAACCTGGTCTCGTTCAATATTTTAGAGGATAACTCATGCTAGGTCTAGGTTAGGCCTGGGATTTGCCCTCATCAGACTCATACTTTCGCATTCTTCGCATACTTGTGAACAGATCCTGGATTATTTCTGGTTTGGATCATGTAGTAGCATGGTATCACACTGAAACAGTCGACTATACCTGGTCTCGATCAATATTTTAGAGGATAACTCATGCTAGGTCTAGTTTAGGTCTGGAATTTGCTCTCATCAGTCTCATACCTTCGCATTCTTCACATACTTGTTGAACAGATCCTTGGTTATTTCTGGTTTGGATCATGTGGTAACATGGTATCACACTGAAACAGTCGATTAAACCTGGACACGATCAACATTTTAGAGGATAACGCCGGTTAGGACTCGGTTAGGTGAGGGATATGCCCTCATCAGGCTCATACTTTCCCATATTTCTCATACTTGTTAGCCAGATCCTTTGCTTTTTCTGGATTGGGTCACACAGTAATGTGGTACCACACTGATACAGTCGATTAAACCTGGTTTCGATCAATATTTTAGATGATAACGCATATTTGGTCTGGTTTAGTTCTTGGATTTGCCCGCATCTGGCTCATACTTTCGCATTCTTCACATACTTGTTGGACAGATCCTGGGTTTTTTCTGGTTTGGATCACGTAGTAATGTGGTGCCACACGGAAACAGTCGATTAAACCTGGTTTCGATCAATATTTTTGAGGATAACGCATGTTAGGTCTGGGTTAGGTCTAGGATTTGCCCTCATGAGGCTCATACTTTCGGATATATCTCATACTTGTTGGCCTGATCCTTGCCTTTTTCTGGTTTGGATCAGGTAGTAATGTGGTACCACACTGAAACAGTCGACTAAACCTGGTCTCGATCAATATTTTAGAGGATAACTCATGCTAGGTCTAGGTTAGGTCTGGAATTTGCTCTCATCAGTCTCATACCTTCGCATTCTTCACATACTTGTTGAACAGATCCTGGGTTATTTCTGGTTTGGATCACGTAGTAACATGGTATCACACTGAAACAGTCGACTAAACCTGGTCTCGATGAATATTTTAGAGGATAACGCATGTTAGGTCTGGGTTAGGGCTGGAATTTGCTCTCATCAGTCTCATATCTTCGCGTTCTTCACATACTTGTTGAACAGATCCTGTCTTTTTTCTGGTTTGAATCACGTAGTAATGTGGTATCACACTGAAACAGTCCATGAAACCTGGTTTCGATCAATATTTTAGAGGATAACGCATGTTAGGTCTAGGTTAGGCGTGGGATTAGCCCTCATCAGACTCATACTTTCGCATTTTTCGCATACTTGTTGAACAGATCCCGGGCTTTTTCAGGTTAGGATCAGGTGGTAATGTGGTAACACACTGAATCAGTCGATTAAACATGGTTTCGATCGATATCTTAGAGGATAACGCATGTTAGGTCTAGGTTAGGTCTGGGATTTGCTCTTTACAGGCTCGTAGTTCCGCATATTTCTCATACTTGATGGCCAGATTCTGGGTTATTTCTGGTTTGGATCATGTAGTAACATGGTATCACACTGAAGCAGTCGATTAAACCAGGTTTCGATCAATATTCTAGATGATAACGCATGTCAAGTCTGGGTTAGGTCTAGGATTTGCCCTCATCTGGCTCATACTTTCGCATATTTCTCATACTTGTTAGCCAGATCGTTTGCTTTTTCTTGATTGGGTCACACAGTAATGTGGTACCACACTGAAACAGTCGATTAAACCTGGTTTCGATCAATATTTTAGATGACAACGCATAGTAGGTCTGGTTTAGTTCTTGGATTTGCCCGCATCTGGCTCATACTTTCGCATTCTTCACATACTTCTTGGACAGATCCTGGGTTTTTTCTGGTTTGGATCACGTAGTAATGTGGTGCCACACGGAAACAGTCGATTAAACCTGGTTTCGATCAATATTTTTGAGGATAACGCATGTTAGGTCTGGGTTAGGTCTAGGATTTGCCCTCATGAGGCTCATACTTTCGCATATTTCTCATACTTGTTAGCCAGATCCTTTGCTTTTTCTCGGATTGGATCACACAGTAATGTAGTACCACACTGAAACAGTCAATTTTACCTGGTCTCGATCAATATTTTAGAGCATAACGTATGTTAGGTCTGGGTTAGGTCTAGGATTTGCCCTCATCTGGCTCATACTTTCGCATATTTCTCATACTTGTTGGCCTGATCCTTGCCTTTTTCTGGTTTGGATCACGTTGTAATGTGGTACCACACTGAAACAGTCGACTAAACCTGGTCTCGATCAATATTTTAGAGGATAACTCATGCTAGGTCTAGGTTAGGCCTGGGATTTGCCCTCATCAGACTCATACTTTCGCATTCATCACATACTTGTTGTACAGATCCTGGGTTTTTTCTGGTTTGAATCACGTGGTAATGTGGTACCACACTGAAACAGTCCATGAAACCTAGTCTCGGTCAAACTTTTAAAGGATATCGCATGTTAGGTCTGGGTTGGGTCTGGGATTTACCCTCACGAGGCTCATACTTTCGCATATTTCTCATACATGTTGGCCTGATCCTGGGCTTTTTCTGTTTTTGATCACGTGGTAATGTGGTACCACATTGAAACAGTCCATGAAACCTGGTTTCGATCAATATTTTAGAGGATAACGCATGTTAGGTCTAGGTTAGGTCTAGGATTTGCCCTTATCTGGCTCATACCTTCGCATTCTTCACATACTTGTTGAACAGACCCTGCGTTTTTTCTGGTTTGAATCACGTGGTAATGTGGTACCACACTGAAACAGTCCATGAAACCTAGTCTCGGTCAAAATTTTAAAGGATATCGCATGTTAGGTCTGGGTTGGGTCTGGGATTTACCCTCACGAGGCTCATACTTTCGCATATTTCTCATACATGTTAGCCTGATCCTGGGCTTTTTCTGTTTTTGATCACGTGGTAATGTGGTACCACATTGAAACAGTCCATGAAACCTGGTTTCGATCAATATTTTAGAGGATAACGCATGTTGGGTCTAGGTTAGGTCTAGGATTTGCCCTCATCTGGCTCATACTTTCGCATATTTCTCATACTTGTTGGCCTGATCCTTGCCCTTTTCTGGTTTGGATCACGTAGTAATGTGGTACCACACTGAAGCAGTCGACTAAACCTGGTCTCGATCAATATTTTAGAGGATTACTCATGCTAGGTCTAGGTTAGGTCTGGAATTTGCTCTCATCAGTCTCATACCTTCGCATTCTTCACATACTTGTTGAACAGACCCTGCGTTTTTTCTGGTTTGAATCACGTAGTAATGTGGTATCACACTGAAACAGTCCATGAAACCTGGTTTCGATCAATATTTTAGAGGACAACGCATGTTAGGTCTAGGTTAGGCCTTGGATTAGGCGTCATCAGACTCATACTGTCGCATTTTTCGCATACTTGTTGAACAGATCCGGGGTATTTCTGGTTTGGATCACCTGGTAATGTGGCACCACACTGAAGCAGTCAAATAAACCTAGTCTCGGTCAATATTTTATAGGTTATCGCATGTTAGGTCTTGGTTAGGCCTGGGATTTGCCCTCATCAGACTCATTCTTTCGCATTCTTCACATACTTGTTGAACAGAACCTGGGTTATTTCTGGTTTGGGTCAGGTAGTAATGTCGTACTGTCATGCCGTAGGCCCCCATAGAAAATAAGTATTACTCATAGCGATAAGGTTAGTCATAAGCGATACACCAAGAAGATGACGAACTTGTTGACTCCTTTAAGGGTAAAAACAAATGCGTCATACGCCCAGATCTAACCCGGCTGTACTCAAACCAAAAATTATAAAAGCGTACCGCTCCTGGCCCTCGGGGCTCATTTTCACGTTTGATTTTGTAAGAACTGCATCAATGTTCAGTCTCCGAATAAACCTTAGAGTATATCCTGATATCTTTGTCCGAGTGCTTGAACCTTTCCCAAACCAAATCAACCTAATATTGTGACGCCGCAACTATTTGGACGAGTCTGCAGCTTACGGCATAACAATAAGGACAATTTTATGGTGGCAGCGGTGGGATAAGCCAGCAGAAGACGACAAAGGGACGAGCTCCACTCTAAGCTTTCGAGAGTATGAAGATAATTCTTGGGTAAGTTGATCAATTTATGCTATTTTCGACTTACCGTGAGCCCAAGAACGTAATTGAAACCGATTCATCAAGCGAAAACAGTATCATGAATACTAACGCGAGTTTTAAAATAAACCCGGAAGACCTCGCCGCGGCTGGTTCTTCGAGGGAACTATTAGATTCGAATTCTATTCAGCAACAGATAGATATGCTAACGAAGAACTGTAACGCAATGATGGAACAAATCAGAGCACTCAAACTACAGAAAGACGGTATAATTCGTAAAATCACCGACGATGATTCTTCCGATAATCAACGAAGCGGTAGCGAAATAAACACGCCACTTCGAACGCGAACATTAGTCCAGTATTCTAAGGACACAGAGGTAGCTTTGGAAATGATTGGAGAATTCGACGGATTTAATAGACCGGTTGAAAAATTCATATTAGAAGTCAGGGAAATGAAACAAATGGTACCGGATCAAGTCATTTATCTTAACATGCTACGCGCGCAGAAACTCAAAGGAGACGCTAAACAACTAATAGATCAGCAAGACATCAGTGATATTGACGACTTAATAGACGTGTTGAAAACAGAATACGGACTGTCGAAATCGTATCACCTACTACAACAGGAACGCACAATTTTAACACAAGGAAGACGCGACGTTAGAGAATTTACACGTCGTTTCAATCTACTAAACCGCGACATACAACGAGCTATTAATCAAATGCCAGATCTCTCGCCTCGAGAAAAACGCGCAGCACTAGTGGTAGAAGAAAAGAATGCGATAGATCTTTACATACAAAACCTAAACGACACTTTAACGAAAGACGTACAGTATATGCGTCCAATGACACTGCGAGAAGCACAGCAAATTGCTTACGAAGCTCAAAGACGAAACGAATTACGCGAAAGAGCTAGAAGTACCGTCCAACGCGGGCAATACCCGTCGCGATCAAATAGGAGCTACCGGCTGGACGATATACCACCTCGTGCCGAAAAGCAACCCTCTCGCGAGACTCGCCCGTATCGAGAACAACCAAGATTCGCGCCGAGGCCAGACAGGGACAGAAATTTCCAACCAACGTGCTTTAAGTGTCAGAAAGTAGGTCATTATTCACGCGATTACCCTAAGAACCAAAATTTTTGCGAAGTGAACAAATCCGACCGACCACCGGGAATAAAGTACTTACAATCGGACGAGACAGGAGTAATGGAAGAGGAGAGCGACCGCGAGTTAGCTGCAAGAATAAAATATCCATCGGAGTCAGATTGGGAGGAAGCCGAGGCACCTTCCTTATCGATACCGGAGCAGGAATAAATTTAATTAAGCGTACCCCAGCTAGAAATTTATCAACGCGACCTGGTATTAATACATTTTACGGAATAGATAATATGGAAACCCAGACTACGCGAGAAGCCAAATTAACTATTGGCGAAAAATCACATGTGTTAGCTATCGTAGATGATTCATTTCCTATAGAAGAAGATGGGCTCTTAGGAATGCCCTTCCTGTCTTCCGAGGAAGCAGGGATCGAAATCAAAAATAAAACAATAAAGTTAACCAATACATTGAAGCGCGTTTTGCACTTACAAAGTATCAAACGGCCCGGACGAATCGAGCTGTTAGATAGTCAGACGCGACTAGATCATATAATGGATCCAAAGGTTCGTCAGCGAATAAGAAAAATTGTATTGGATCATGCAGAAATATTTTGTTTACCCGACGATCCTCTACCTAAAACGAGTTTAGTAGAGCACGCGATACCCACGACGGACGATATACCAGTCCACACGAAGCAGTTCAGGTATCCTCCAGGACACTTAGATGTTATTAAAGAACAAGTAAAAGATATGAAAGAAAAAGGGATTATCGTAGATTCCGACTCTCCGTATAATTCCCCTCTTTGGGTGGTTCCAAAGAAAGTGGACGCCAGTGGAAAGAAGAAGTGGAGAGTCGTGATAGACTTTCGGCAATTGAACGAAAAGACGCCTCAGGATGCCTATCCGTTGCCGAACATCGAAGAAGTCCTAGACCAGTTAGGAAGAGCGCGATGGTTCTGTGCTTTCGACCTGGCTAGCGGTTTTCACCAAATAGGAATGAAGACCAAGGATCAGAAGAAAACTGCATTCAGCACTCCGGCAGGGCACTACGAGTATACCCGCATGCCATTTGGGCTCAAGAATGCACCAGCGACGTTTCAACGGATGATGGATCAAGCCTTGAGGGGACTGACTGGCAACATCTGTTTCGTCTACCTAGATGACGTGATCGTGTTCGCGGCGGAACTCGAAGAATTATATAAACGTCTAAATACTCTTTTCGATCGATTTCGCGAAGTAGGGTTGAAACTTCAACCAGATAAATGCGAATACCTTAAACCCGAATTACAGTATTTGGGACATCTCATAACTGAGGAAGGAGTAAAGCCTAATCCCGAAAAGATTAGGGCAGTAAAAGAATTTCCAAGACCAAAAGACCGTAAGAATATCAAACAATTTTTAGGATTAGCGGGTTATTATCGACGCTTCATACCAGGATTTTCAAAGATCGCAAAACCATTAAACACACTTCTGAGGAAGGACGCAAAGTTTGAATGGGGCACGCGACAACAAGAGGCGTTTGATATTCTCAAGAAGGAACTCTGCGGAGATCGTGTTTTAGCGTACCCGGATTTCACCAAGGAATTTATTTTAGCCACCGACGCTTCGGGAGAAGCTATTGGAGGAATACTGGCTCAGAAGGGTTCCGACGGAAAGGAAAGACCTGTTAGCTTTGCCAGCAGGACACTTAACAAAGGAGAAATCAATTATTCAACAACCGACAAAGAATTATTAGCAGTTGTTTGGGCTGTAAAGCATTTCCGACCCTATCTGTATGGTCGAAATTTCAAAATTATTACTGATCATCAACCATTGAGGTGGCTGTCAACGCTAAAGAATCCAACGGGAATCAAGGCGCGATGGAAGATCACGCTAGAAGAGTACAATTACGAAATTATTTATAAAAAGGGATGTTTAAATACAAATGCAGATGCTTTATCGCGCAATCCAGTTTTATATTCCGATCACTATAAATCGCGTTGGATAAAAAGTATAAGAATTTGTGAAATCGCACCTCAGGATGCGACAATTGTTCGCTTTGAAGACGGGGAAGCTAGACTAGACTTAACCGATACTGAAATTGTAATTTACCGCAAGGATTTTGATTTATCTGAAATTTGCGAAGAACTTCTAACATTACTAATCTCGGAGCCGATCGCTTCTATAGCTATTAATATGTACGACTTGATAGGATATTGCAATTGCACGGAACAGGATATTAAAAAGATATTTTTGCGTGTATTTCAAGAAATTCCACGAAATTACGTCGTTAATTTAATACAAAATGCCTTAAACGAACCTGAGAATGACGAAGAGAAACAACGCATACTGAGTAATTCACACGGTAATATTCTGACGGGTCATTTAGGTATTAAGAATACAATTACAAAAATCTTGAAGAATTATGCATGGAAAGGACTCTATAAAGACGTGGCAAATTTTATTAAACAATGCCCAAATTGTCAACAGGGCAAAATAGAGAGAAAACCGACAAAAATGCCGCTGTGTATAACAGACACGCCGCGACGTTTTAATGATAAAATCGCGATAGATATAGTAGGGTCTTTTAATGAAAGTTCGATGGGTCAAAGATATGTGTTAACTATCCAAGACCAATTAAGTAAATTCATAGAAGCTGTAGCCTTAACAAATCAACGGAGCGAAACAATCGCTACAGCACTCATGAACACCTGGTTCTTACGTTACGGCGTACCAAAGACAATTTTGACAGACCTAGGACAGAACTTTACCAGTAATTTAATGCAGGACTTTGCAAAATTATTTAATATAAATTTACAACACACAACCGCTTTTCACCCAGAGTCTAATGGATCATTAGAGAGAGCGCATGCCACACTTAAGGAATTTATTCGAACACAATTGATAATGGACGATAACAACGAAGACTGGCACAATTATTTACAAGGAGCTGTATTCGCATGGAATACTGCACCACATCAAAATAAACTCGTACCGTATGAACTAGTTTTTGGACGAGACGCACCAATAGTCGATCAACTTTTAAACAATTCCACAGACGTAGACTATTCTGACTTATTGACTGCACACAAGACACACATACGTAAACTGACGTTACATGCCGAAGACGTACTATAGGATATTAAAGCTAGAGTTAAGAAAGAATATGATAAGCATATTAAACCATTATCATTAGAAATAGGTGACTATGTATGGGTTAAAAATCAGGGTAGGGACAGGCTACAAGGACTAACAAATCCTTGGGTAGGCCCATATAGAGTTATAGACATCAAAAATGTAAACGTACTAGTAGATGTTAAAGGAAAAATACAGAATATTCATCTCAATAGATTAAAATACGCTAATATGAACTCTGTTACAGATTAACGCTAGCAGTAATATGCTATGCAACATCATGGAAAATAACGCCAATAACCAATGTACCAAATATTGAGTTCGACCATTTAGGCACTGCTAGGTTATATCATAAAACTTGGATAACCGTTTTTACCATTGACCTAGAAGAAATCATCCTACACGAGGAACTCATCCTTGATAGCCTACATCTAGTAACACAGAACACCGGAGGATCCTACCAGGATCTCTTGCAGCATATTAAAGATAAGTTAATTAGGTTGAAACAAGAACGATTAGATCTATTAGCTATGGTAGGATATAGAGAAACGGATACAGTAAGTAACCGCGTTAAGAGAGGATGGTTAAACCCCATAGGAGATTTGGCAAATGTACTTTTTGGAACATTGTCTCAGAAAGACGCCGAATATTACAATCAAGAAATCGATAAATTATATAGTGACAATAAACGCGTAAATGTTCTAATAAGTAACGAAACTCTAATTGTCAAAGGGATTTTAAAAGACTTTAGTAAATATCAAGAGAAAGTAACAAAAGTCAATGCGTTAATGAATAGAAACGTCCGAACCGTTCATCAAGAACTTAATATGCTGTATACCACGTTACTAGTTAATGAAATTGCAGACGAATATTCGAATTTAGTAACTAAGTTACGAAACATCGTAAATTCCGGACTTCAAGGAAAATTCAACATTGCCGCGGTACAAATGAGTAGTCTCTTAGAAACCTTGAAATATATGCAGAACCGTTTCGGTCAACATCAATTACTTTTTCCTATAGATCCACAAAATTTACATAAATATATAAAGATCTCCGATGTATCCATTTTTATTATGAATCGAGACAAGCTTTGCTTTGAAATTAAACTCCCCGTAACCGAAGAAGAAATGTATAATTTGTACCAAATAATACCGATTCCGAAATTAGTAGAGGCCATCATGTATTTGCCTACCATACCGAAAAATACTTACTCATTGATTCCACTACGAAGCGTTATAATCCAATAAATATAAATGAAATAGCTGATTGCAAGAAAATAGAGAAACTTTACATTTGTGAACGCCACACACCTGCATATGCGACTGCTTTACAAGACCCCTACCTTGTTCAAGCAATCCGTATTTTGCCAGAACAAGCCAAGTGCAAAACTGCAATGTTGAAATTGATAAATCCTATATGGATACAGCTCTCTTCTCAACAAGATTGGATATCAATTTCCCGCGAAGTCGAAAGCATACATAACTCCTGTAAAGGGCTTCCTCAAGAAACAAGGCTTTTGCAAGGTTTACATCGTATATATTTAGATAAGGAATGTATAGGCTCCGCGTTAACAGCCACTCTTATACCTCGAACTACAGATATTGATGTCAAAACATACCAACTACAATTAGGCTTAGCTTCATTCAATGTCACTGAACTGAATAATACAATAATAGATTTTGCAAAAATACCTAGCTTACCGACGAATGTTATCGAGCCAGAACATTTGTTACAATATGCTAGATCTTTTATGGATATTTCACAAGAAGCCGAGCGACTATCAACACATGTTAGGTCGACAACTAGGTACGAATCATTTTTGAGTAGTTTACAAATAATTGGAGCATCAGTAGCGACCATACTCGTCTTGTACGTATTATATAAATTAAAAGCTTTCCGTTTGCTTAAATACTTATTTACTAGACCTTGTTATTATATTAATTGTTTCAATGTCGGAGGACGACAGCAAGCTTTTAATACCATAAATCCACATGTGACGCCTGACGTCGAATACTCTCCAGACCCGACGGCTCCCTTAACTCCGACTACAATCATAGAATCCCCGCTTGATGTACCTAAAACTCTGCGTTTTGATACAGGATCGCCAACACCCGCAATCAAAACTATTAGATTTAAGCCATTAAAATTTTGAATATTGTAATCAAAATTTTAAAAATAAGGAAAGGGGTGTCATGCCGTAGGCCCCCATAGAAAATAAGTATTACTCATAGCGACAAGGTTAGTCATAAGCGATACACCAAGAAGATGACGAACTTGTTGACTCCTTTAAGGGTAAAAACAAATGCGTCATACGCCCAGATCTAACCCGCCTGTACTCAAACCAAAGATTATAAAAGCGTACCGCTCCTGGCCCTCGGGGCTCATTCTCACGTTTGATTTTGTAAGATGTGCATCAGTGTTCAGTCTCCGAATAAACCTTAGAGTATATCCTGATATCTTTGTCCGAGTGCTTGAACATTTCCCAATCAAAATCAACCTAATATTGTGACGCCGCAACTACTTGGACGAGTCTGCAGCTTACGGCATAACAGTACCACAGTGAAACAGTCGATTAAACCAGGTTTCGATCAATATTCTAGATGATAACGCATGTTAGGTCTGGGTTAGGTCTAGGATTTGCCCACATCTGGCTCATACTTTCGCATATTTCTCATACTTGTTAGCCAGATCCCTTTGCTTTTTCTGGATTGGGTCACACAGTAATGTGGTACCACACTGAAACAGCCGATTAAACCTGGTTTCGATCAATATTTTAGATGATAACGCATATTAGGTCTGGCTTAGTTCTTGCATTTGCCCGCATCTGGCTCATACTTTCGCATTCTTCACATACTTGATGGACAGATCCTGGGTTTTTTTCTGGTTTGGATCACGTAGTAATGTGGTGCCACACGGAAACAGTCGATTAAACCTGGTTTCGATCAATATTGTTGAGGATAACGCATGTTAGGTCTGGGTTAGGTCTAGGATTTGCCCTCATGAGGCTCATACTTTCGCATATTTCTCATACTAGTTGGCCTGATCCTGGGCTTCTTCTGTTTTTGATCACGTGGCAATGTGGTACCACATTGAAACAGTCCATGAAACCTGGTCTCGATCAATATTTTAGAGGATAACTCATACTAGGTCTAGGTTAGGTCTGGAATTTGCTCTCATCAGTCTCATACCTTCGTATTCATCACATACTTGTGAACAGATCCTGGGTTTTTTCTGGTTTGAATCACGTGGTAATGTGGCACCACACTGAAACAGTCCATGAAACCTAGTCACGGTCAAAATTTTAAAGGATATCGCATGTTACGTCTGGGTTGGGTCTGCGATTTACCCTCACGAGGCTCATACTTTCGCATATTTCTCACACATGTTGGCCTGATCCTGGGCTTTTTCTGTTTTTGATCACGTGGTAATGTGGTACCACATTGAGACAGTCCATGAAACCTGGTTTCGATCAATATTTTAGAGGATAACGCATGTTAGGTCTAGTTTAGGTCTAGGATTTGCCCTCATCTGACTCATACCTTCGCATTCTTCAGATACTTGTTGAACAGACCCTGCGTTTTTTCTGGTTTGAATCACGTAGTAATGTGGTGTCACACCGAAACAGTCCATGAAACCTGGTTTCGATCAATATTTTAGAGGATAACGCATGTTAGGTCTAGGTTAGGCCTGGGATTAGCCGTCATCAGACTCATACTTTCGCATTTTTCGCATACTTGTTGAGCAGATCCTGGGTTATTTCTGGTTTGAATCACGTGGTAATGTGGTACCACACTGAAACAGTCCATGAAACCTAGTCTCGGTCAAAATTTTAAAGGATATCGCATGTTAGGTCTGGGTTGGGTCTGGGATTTGCCCTCACGAGGCTCATACTTTCACATATTTCTCATACTTGTTGGCCTTGTCCTGGGCTTTTTCCGGTTTGGATCAGGTAGTAACGTGGTACCACACTGATGCAGTCGATTAAACCTGGACACGATCAACATTTTAGAGGATAACGCCGGTTAGGACTCGGTTAGGTGTGGGATTTGCCCTCATCAGGCTCATACTTTCCCATATTTCTCATACTTGATAGCCAGATCCTTTGCTTTTTCTGGATTGGATCACACAGTAATATAGTACCACACTGAAACAGTCAATTTTACCTGGTCTCGATCAATATTTTAGAGGATAACGCATGTTAGGTCTGGGTTAGGTCTGGAAATTGCTCTCATCAGTCTCATATCTTCGCATTCTTCACATACTTGTTGAACAGATCATGCGTTTTTTCTGGTTCGAATCACGTAGTAATGTGGTACCACACTGATGCAGTCGATTAAACCTGGTTTCGATCAATATTTTTGAGGATAACGCATGTTAGGTCTGGGTTAGGTCTGGGATTTGCCCTCACGAGGCTCATACTTTCGCATATTTCTCATTCATGTTGGCCTGAACCTGGGCTTTTTCTGTTTTTGATCACGTGGTAATGTGGTACCACATTGAAACAGTCCATGAAACCTAGTCTTGGTCAATATTTTAAAGGATATCGCATGTTAGGTCTGGGTTAGGTCTGGGATTTGCCCTCACGAGGCTCACACTTTCGCATATTACCCATACTTGTTGGCCTGATCCTGGGCTTTTTCCGGTTTGGATCAGGTAGTAACGTGATACCACACTGATGCAGTCGATTAAACCTGGACACGATCAACATTTTAGAGGATAACGCCGGTTAGGACTCGGTTAGGTGTGGGATTTGCCCTCATCAGGCTTATACTTTCCCATATTTCTCATACTTGTTAGCCAGATCCTTTGCTTTTTCTGAATTGGATCACACAGTAATGTAGAAGCACACTGAAACAGTCAATTTTACCTGGCCTCGATCAATATTTTAGAGGATAACGCATGTTAGGTCTGGGTTAGGTCTGGAAATTGCTCTCATCAGCCTCGCACTTCCGCATATTTCTCATACTTGATGACCAGATTCTGGGTTATTTCTGGTTTGGATCATGTAGTAACATGGTATCACACCGAAACAGTCAATTTTACCTGGTCTCGATCAATATTTTAGAGCATAACGCATGTTAGGTCTGGGTTAGGTCTAGGATTTGCCCTCATCTGGCTCATACTTTCACATATTTCTCATACATGTTGGCCTGATCCTGGGCTTTTTCTGTTTTTGATCACGTGGTAATGTGGTACCACACTGAAACAGTCCATGAAACCTAGTCTCGGTCAAAATTTTAAAGGATATCGCATGTTAGGTCTGGGTTGGGTCTGGGATTTGCCCTCACGAGGCTCATACTTTCACATATTTCTCATACTTGTTGGCCTTGTCCTGGGCTTTTTCCGGTTTGGATCAGGTAGTAACGTGGTACCACACTGATGCAGTCGATTAAACCTGGACACGATCAACATTTTAGAGGATAACGCCGGTTAGGACTCGGTTAGGTGTGGGATTTGCCCTCATCAGGCTCATACTTTCCCATATTTCTCATACTTGATAGCCAGATCCTTTGCTTTTTCTGGATTGGATCACACAGTAATATAGTACCACACTGAAACAGTCAATTTTACCTGGTCTCGATCAATATTTTAGAGGATAACGCATGTTAGGTCTGGGTTAGGTCTGGAAATTGCTCTCATCAGTCTCATATCTTCGCAATCTTCACATACTTGTTGAACAGATCCTTCGTTTTTTCTGGTTTGAATCACGTAGTAATGTGGTACCACACTGATGCAGTCGATTAAACCTGGTTTCGATCAATATTTTTGAGGATAACGCATGTTAGGTCTGGGTTAGGTCTGGGATTTGCCCTCACGAGGCTCATACTTTCGCATATTTCTCATACTTGTTGGCCTGATCCTGGGCTTTTTCCGGTTTGGATCAGGTAGTAACGTGGTACCAAACTGATGCAGTCCATGAAACCTGGTTTCGATCAATATTTTAGAGGATAACGCATGTTAGGTCTAGGTTAGGCCTGGGATTAGCCCGCATCAGACTCATACTTTTGCATTTTTCGCATACTTGTTGAACAGATCCCGGGATTTTTCTGGTTTGGATCGCGTGGTAATGTGGTATCACACTGAAACAGTCCAATAAACCCGGTTTCGATCAATATCTTAGGGGATAACTCATGTTAGGTCTAGGTTAGGCCAGGGAATTGCCCTCATCAGACTCATACTTTCGCATTCTTCACATACTTGTTGAACAGATCCTGGGTTATTTCTGGTTTGGATCAGGTAGTAATGTCGTACCACACTGAAACAGTCGATTAAACCAGGTTTCGATCAATATTCCAGATGATAACGCATGTTAGGTCTGGATTAGGTCTAGGATTTGCCCTCATCTGGCTCATACTTTCGCATATTTCTCATACCTGTTAGCCAGATCCTTTGCTTTTTCTGGATTGGGTCACACAGTAATGTGGTACCACACCGAAACAGTATATTAAACCTGGTTCCGATTAATATTTTAGAGGATAACACTGGTTATGTCTGGGTTAGTTCTAGCATTTGCTATCATCAGGCACATACTTTCGCATTTTTCGCATACTTGTTGGGCAGATCCTGGGTTTTCCCTGGTTTGGATACCGTAGTAATGTGGTACCACACCGAAACAGTCAACTAAACCTGGTTGCGGTTAATATTTTTGAGGATAACGCCGGTTATGTCTGGGTTAGGTCTGGTATTTGCCCTCATGTGGCTCGTACTTTCGCATTTTTCGCATACTTGTTGGCCAGATCCTGGGCTTTTTCTGGCTTGGATCACGTAGTAATGTGGTACCACACTGAAACAGTCAATAAAGTCTGGCTCCGATTAATAGTTTGGAGGATAACGCTGGTTACGTTTGGGTTTGTTCTGGTATTAGCAATCATCTCGCTCGTACATTCGCACTTTTCGCATACTTGTTGGCCTGATCCTGGGCTTTTTCTGGCTTGGATCACGTGGTAACGTGGTACCACACTTTCAATAAAAGCTGGTTCCGATTAGTATTTTAGAGGATAACGCTGGTTATGGCTGGGTTAATTCTGGTACTTGCAATTATCTGGCTCATACTTTCGCGTTTTTCGCATACTTGTTGGCCGGATCGTGGGCTTTTTCTGGTTAGGAGCACGTAGTAATGCGGTACCACACCGGAACAATCAATTAAAGCTGGATGCGATTAGTATTTTAGAGGATAACGCCGGTTATGTCTCGGTTAGGTCTGGGATTTGCCCTCATCTGGCTCGTACTTTCGCATTTTTCGCATACTTGTTGGCCAGATTCTGGGTTTTTTCTGATTTGGATCAGGTAGTAACGCGGTGCCACACCGAAACAATCAATTAATTCTGGTTGCGATTAATATTTTAGAGGATAACGCTGGTTATGTCTGGGTTAGTTCTGGTATTTGCTATCATCTGGCTCATACTTTCGCGTTTTTCGCATACTTTTTGGGCAGATCCTGGCCTTTTTCTGGCTTGGACCACGTAGTAATGTGGTACCACACCGAAACAGTCAATTAATCCCGGTTGCGATTAATATTTTAGAGGATAACGCCGGTTATATCTCGGTTAGGTCTGGTATTTGCCCTCATCTGGCTCGTAATTTCGCATTTTTCGCATACTTGTTGGCCAGATCCTGGCCTTTTTCTGGCTTTGACAACGCAGTAATGTGGTACCACACCGAAACAGTCAATTAATCCTGGTTGCGATTAATATATTGGAGGATAACGCCGGTTATGTCTGGGTTAGTTTTGGTATTTGCCGTCATCTGGCTCGTACTTTCGCATTTTTCGCATACATGATGGCCAGATCCTGGCCTTTTTCTGGCTTGGACCACGTAGTAATGTGGTACCACACCGAAACAGTCAATTAATCCCGGTTGCGATTAATATTTTAGAGGATAACGCCGGTTATATCTCGGTTAGGTCTGGAACTTGCCCTCATCTGGCTCGTACTTTCGCATTTTGCGCACACTTGTTGGCCAGATCCTGGGTTTTTTCTGGTTCGAATCACGTAGTAACGCGGTACCACACCGAAACAGTCAATTAATACTGGTTGCGATTAATATTTTAGAGGAAAACGCCGGTTATGTCTGGGTTAGTTCTGGTATTTGCAATCATCTGGCTCATACTTTCGCATTTTTCGCATACTTGTTGGCCGGATCGTGGCCATTTTCTGGTTTGGATCACGTAGTAATGCGGTACCACACCGAAACAATCAATTAAACCTGGTTGCGATTAATATATTGGAGGATAACGCCGGTTATGTCTGGGTTAGTTCTGGTATTTGCCCTCATCTGGCTCGTAATTTCGCATTTTTCGCAAACTTGTTGGCCAGATCCTGGCCTTTTTCTGGCTTTGACAACGCAGTAATGTGGTACCACACCGAAACAGTCAATTAATCCTGGTTGCGATTAATATTTTAGAGGATAACGCCGGTTATGTCTGGTTAAGTTCTGGTATTTGCCCTCATCTGGCTCGTACTTTCGCGTTTTTCGCATACTTGTTGGCCAGACCCTGGTCTTTTTCTGGTTTGGATCACGTAGTAATACGGTACCACACCGAAACAGTAAATTAAACCTGGTTGCGATTAGTATTTTGGAGGATAACGCCGGTTACGTCTCCGTTAGTTCCGGTATATGCAATTATCTGGCTCACACTTTCGCGTTTTTCGCATACTTGTTGCGCAGATCCTGTGTTTTTTCTGGTTTGGATCACGTAGTAACGCGGTACCACACCGAAGCAGTCAATTAATCCTGGTTGCGATTAATATCTTAGAGGTTAACGCCGGTTATGTCTCGGTTAGGTCTGGGATATGCCCTCATCTGGCTCGTACCTTCGCACTTTTTGCATACTTGTTGGCCAGATCCTGGCCTTTTTCCGGCTTGGACCACGTAGTAATGTGGTACCACACTGAAACAGTCAATAAAAGCTGGTTCCGATTAATAGTGTGGAGGTTAACGCTGGTTACGTTTGGGTCAGTTCTGGTATTAGCAATCATCTGGCTCGTACTTTCGCATTTCTCGCATACTTGTTTTTCAGATCCTGGCCTTCTTCTGGCTTGGACCACGTAGTAATGCGGTACCGCAACGAAAGAGTCAATTAAACCTGGTTGTGGTTAATATTTTAGAGGAAAACGCCGGTTATGTTTGGGTTAGGTCTGGGATTTGCCCTCATCTGGCTCGTACTTTCGCATTTTTCGCATACTTGTTGGCCAGATCCTGGGCTTTTTCTGGTTTGGATCACGTAGTAACGCGGTACCACACTGAAACAGTCAATTAAACCTGGTTGTGATTAATATTTTAGAGTAAAACGCCGGTTAAGTCTGGGTTAGTTCTGGGATTTGCCCTCCTCTGGCTCGTACTTTCGCATTTTTCGCATACTTGTTGGCCAGATCCTGGGCTTTTTCTGGTTTGAATAACGTAGTAATGTGGTACCACACTGAAACAGTCAATAAAAGCTGGTTCCGATTAATAGTTTGGAGGATAACGCTTGTTACGTTTGTGTTAGTTCTCTTATTAGCAATCATCTGGCTCGTACTTTCGCATCTTTGGCATACTTGTTGGCCAGGTGCTGGCCTTTTTCCGGCTTGGACCACGTAGTAATGTGGTACCACAACGCAACAGTCAGTAATACCTGGTTGCGATTAATATTTTAGAGGATAACGGCGGTTATGTCTCGGTTAGGTCTGGAATTTGCCCTCATCTGGCTCGAGCTTTCGTATTTTTTGCATACTTGTTGGCCAGATCCTAGGCTTTTTCTGGTTTGGGTCACGAACTAATGTGGTACCACACTGGAACAGTCAATAGAAGCTGGTTCCGATAGTATTTTAGAGGATAACACTGGTTATGTCTGGGTTAGGTCTGGGATTTGCCCTCATCTGACTTGTACTTTCGCATTTTTCGCATACTTGTTGGCCAGATCCTGGCCATTTTCTGGTTTGGATCACGTAGTAATGCGGTACCACACCGAAACAGTCAATTAAACCTGGTTGCGATTAATATTTTAGAGGATAACGCAGGTTATGTCTGGGTTAGGTCTGGGATTTGCCCTCATCTGGATCGTACTTTCGCATTTTTCGCATACTTACTGGCCAGATCCTGGCCTTTTTCTGGCTTGGACCACGTAGTAATGTGGTACCACACTGAAACAGTCAACTAAACCTGGTTGCGATTAATATTTTAGAGGATAACGCCGGTTATGTCTAGGTTAGGTCTGGTATTTGCCGTCATCTGGCTCGTGCTATCGCACTTTTCGCATACTTGTTGCCCAGATCCTGCCCTTTTTCTGGTTTGGATCACGTAGTAATGTGGTACCACACTGAAACAGTCAATTAAACCTGGTTGCGATTAATATTTTTGAGGATAACGCCGGTTATGTCTAGGTTAGTTCTGGTATTACCAACCATCTGGCTCATATTTTCGCATTTTTCGCTTACTTGTCGGGCTGATCCTGGGTTTTTTGTGGTTTGGATACCGTCGTAATGTGGTTCCACACCGAAACAGTCAATTAAACCTGGTTGCGATTAATATTTTACATGATAACGCCGGTTAACTCTTGGTTAGTTCTAGTATTTGCCGTCATCTGTCTCATACTTTCGCATTTTTCGCATACTTGTCGGCCAGATCCAGGGCTTTTTCTGGTTTGGATCACGTACAAATGCGGTACCACACCGAAACAGTCAATTAAACCTGGTTGCGATTAATATTTTAGAGGATAACGCCGGTTACGTCTCGGTTAGGTCTGGGATTTGCCATCATCTGGCTCGTGCTTTCGTATTTTTCGCATACTTGTTGGCCAGATCCTAGGCTTTTTCTGGTTTGGATCACGTACTAATGTGGTACCACACTGGAACAGTCAATAGAAGCTGGTTCCGAATAGTATTTTTGATTATAACGCCGGTTATGTCTGGGTTACGTCTGGTATTTGCCCTCATCTGGCTCGTACTTTCGCATTTTTCGCATACTTGCTGGCCAGATCCTGGCCTTTTTCTGGCTTGGACCACGTAGTAATGTGGTACCACACCGAAACAGTCAGTTAAACCTGGTTGCGATTAATATTTTAGAGTATAACGCCGGTTATGTCTGGGTTAGGTCTGGTATTTGCCCTCATCTGGCTCGTACTATCGCACTTTTCGCAATACTTGTTGCCCAGATGCTGCACATTTTCTGGTTTGGAACACGTAGTAATGCGGTACCACACCGAAACAGTCAACTAAACCTGGTTGCGACTAATATTTTAGAGGATAACGCCGGTTATGTCTCGGTTAGGTCTGGGATATGCCTTCATCTGGCTCGTACTTTCGCATTGTTCGCATACTTGTTGGCCAGATCGTGGGCTTTTTCTGGCTTGGATCACGTAGTAATGTGGTACCACACTGTCAATAAAAGCTGGTTCCGATTAGTATTTTAGAGGATAACGCTGGTTATGTCTGGGATAGTTCTGGTATTTGCAATCATCTGGCTCGTACTTTCGCATTTTTGGCATACTTGCTGGCCTGGTCCTGGCCTTTTCCCGGCTAGGACCACGTAGTAATGTGGTACCACACCGAAACAGACAGTTATACCTGGTTCCGATTAATATTTTAGAGGAAAACGCCGGTTATGTCTGGGTTAGTTCTGGCATTTGCCCTCATCTGTCTCATACTTTCGCGTTTTTCGCATACTTGTTGGCCAGATCCTGTCCCTTTTCTGGTTTGGATCACGTAGTAATGTGGTACCACACTGAAACAGTCAATTAATCCCGGTTGCGATTAATATTTTAGAGGATAACGCCGGTTATATCTCGGTTAGGTCTGGGATTTGCCCTCATCTGGCTCGTACTTTCGCATCTTTCGCATACTTGCTGGCCAGATCCTGGCCTTTTTCTGGCTTGGACCTCGTAGTAATGTGGGACCACACTGAAACAGTCAATTAAACCTGGTTCCGATTAATATTTTAGAGGATAACGCCGGTTATGTCTGGGTTAGGTCTGGTATTTGCCCTCATCTGGCTCGTACTATCGCACTTTTCGCAATACTTGTTGCCCAGATACTGCACTTTTTCTCGTTTGGAACACGTAGTAATGCGGTACCACACCGAAACAGTCAACTAAACCTGGTTGCGACTAATATTTTAGAGGATAACGCCGGTTATGTCTCGGTTAGGTCAGGGATATGCCCTCATCTGGCTCGTACTTTCGCATTGTTCGCATACTTGTTGGCCAGATCGTGGGCTTTTACTGGCTTGGATCACGTAGTAATGTTGTACCACACTGTCAATAAAAGCTGGTTCCGATTAGTATTTTAGAGGATAACGCTGGTTATGTCTGGGTTAGTTCTGGTATTTGCAATCATCTGGCTCGTACTTTCGCATTTTTGGCATACTTGTTGGCCTGGTCCTGGCCTTTTCCCGGCTATGACCACGTAGTAATGTGGTACCACACCGAAACAGACAGTTATACCTGGTTCCGATTAATATTTTAGAGGAAAACGCCGGTTATGTCTGGGTTAGTTCTGGCATTTGCCCTCATCTGTCTCATACTTTCGCGTTTTTCGCATACTTGTTGGCCAGATCCTGTCCCTTTTCTGGTTTGGATCACGTAGTAATGTGGTACCACACTGAAACAGTCAATTAATCCCGGTTGCGATTAATATTTTAGAGGATAACGCCGGTTATATCTCGGTTAGGTCTGGGATTTGCCCTCATCTGGCTCGTACTTTCGCATTTTTCCCATACTTGGTGGCCAGATCCTGGGTTTTTTCTGATTTGGATCACGTAGTAACGCGGTACCACACCGAAACAGTCAATTAATACTGGTTGCGATTAATATTTTAGAGGATAACGCTGGTTATGTCTGTGTTAGTTCTGGTATTTGCTATCATCTGGCTCATACTTTCGCGTTTTTCGCATACTTGTTGGCCAGATCCTGGTTTTTTCTGGTTTGGATCACGTAGTAATGTGGTACCACACTGAAACAGTCAATAGAAGCTCCGATTATTAGTTTGGAGGATAACGCTGGTTACGGTTGGGTTAGTTCTGGTATTTGCAATCATCTGGCTCATACTTTCGCGTTTTTCGAACACTTGTTGGCCAGATCCTGGCCTTTTTCTGGCTTGGACCACGTAGTAATGTGGTACCACACTGAAACAGTCAATTAATCCCGGTTGCGATTAATATTTCAGAGGATAACGCCGGTTATATCTCGGTTAGGTCTGGAACTTGCCCTCATCTGGCTCGTACTTTCGCATTTTTCGCATACTTGTTGGCCAGATCCTGGGTTTTTTCTGGTTTGAATCACGTAGTAACGCGGTACCACACCGAAACAGTCAATTAATACTGGTTGCGATTAACATTTTAGAGGATAACGCTGGTTACGTTTGGGTTAGTTCTGGTATTTGCAATCATCTGGCTCATACTTTCGCATTTTTCGCATACTTGTTGGCCGGATCCTGGCCATTTTCTGGTTTGGATCACGTAGTAATGCGGTACCACACCGAAACAATCAATGAAACCTGGTTGCGATTAATTTATTGGAGGATAACGCCGGTTATGTCTGGGTTAGGTCTGGTATTTGCCCTCATCTGGCTCGTACTTTCGCATTTTTCGCATACATGATGGCCAGATCCTGGCCTTTTTCTGGCTTGGACCACGTAGTAACACCGGTACCACACCGAAACAGTCAATTAAACCTGGTTGTGATTAATATTTTAGAGGAAAACGCCGGTTATGTCTGGGTTTGTTCTGGTATTTGCCCTCATCTGGCTCGTAATTTCGCATTTTTCGCATACTTGTTGGCCAGATCCTGGCTTTTTTCTGGCTTTGACAACGCAGTAATGTGGTACCACACCGAAACAGTCAATTAATCCTGGTTGCGATTAATATTTTAGAGGATAACGCCGGTTATGTCTAGGTTAGGTCTGGTATTTGCCATCATCTGACTCGTGCTTTCGTATTTTTCGCATACTTGTTGGCCAGATCCTAGGCTTTTTCTGGCTTGGACCACGTAGTAACACCGGTACCACACCGAAACAGTCAATTAACCCTGGTTGCGATTAATATTTTGGAGGACAACGCTGGTTATGTTTGGGTTAGTTCTGGTATTTGCAATCATCGGGCACATACGTTCGCATTTCTCGCATACTTGTTTTTCAGATCCTGGCCTTTTTCTGGCTTGGACCACGTAGTAATGCAGTACCGCACCGAAACAGTCAATCAAACCTGGTTGCGATTAAGATTTCAGAGGATATCGCCGGTTACGTCTCGGTTTGGCCTGGGATTTGCAATCATCTGGCTCGTACTTTCGCAATTTTCGCATACTTTTTGGCCAGAACTCGGGTTATTTGTGGTTTGGATCCCGTCGTAATGTGGTACCACACTGAAACAGTCAATTAAACCTGGTTCCAATTAATATTTTAGAGGATAACGCAGGTTATGTCTGGGTTAGGTCTGGTATTTGCCCTCATCTGGCACGTACTTACGCATTTTTCGCATACTTGTTGGCCAGATCCTGGCCTTTTTCCGGCTTGGACCACGTAGTAATGTGGTACCACACCGAAACAGTCAGTTAAACCTGGTTGCGATTAATATTTTAGATGATAACGCCGGTTATGTCTAGGTTAGGTCTGGTATTTGCCCTCATCTGGCACGTACTTTCGCATTTTTCGCATACTTCTTGGCCAGATCCTAGGCTTTTTCTGGTTTGGATCACGTACTAATGTGGTACCACACTGGAACAGTCAATTAATCCTGGTTGCGATTAATATTTTAGAGGATAACGCAGGTTATGTCTGGGTTAGGTCTGGTATTTGCCCTCATCTGGCACGTACTTACGCATTTTTCGCATACTTGTTGGCCAGATCCTGGCCTTTTTCCGGCTTGGACCACGTAGTAATGTGGTACCACACCGAAACAGTCAGTTAAACCTGGTTGCGATTAATATTTTAGATGATAACGCCGGTTATGTCTAGGTTAGGTCTGGTATTTGCCCTCATCTGGCACGTACTTTCGCATTTTTCGCATACTTCTTGGCCAGATCCTAGGCTTTTTCTGGTTTGGATCACGTACTAATGTGGTACCACACTGGAACAGTCAATTAATCCTGGTTGCGATTAATATTTTAGAGGATAACGCAGGTTATGTCTGGGTTAGGTCTGGTATTTGCCCTCATCTGGCACGTACTTACGCATTTTTCGCATACTTGTTGGCCAGATCCTGGCCACTTCCTGGCTTTGACAACGTAGTAATGCGGTACCACACCGAAACAGTCAATTAAACCTGGTTGCGATTAATATTTTAGAGGATAACGCAGGTTATGTCTGGGTTAGGTCTGGGATTTGCCCTCATCTGGCTCGTACTTTCGCACTTTTCGCTTACTTGCCGGGCAGATCCTGGTTTTTTTGTGGTTTGGATACCGTCGTAATGTGGTTCCACACCGAAACAGTCAATTAAACCTGGTTGCGATTAATATTTTACAGGATAACGACGGTTAAGTCTTGGTTAGTTCTAGTATTTGCCGTCATCTGTCTCATACTTTCGCATTTTTCGCATACTTGTTGGCCAGATCCAGGGCTTTTTCTGGTTTGGATCGCGTACTAATGCGGTACCACACCGAAACAGCCAATTAAACCTGGTTGCGTTTAATATTTTAGAGGATAACGCCGGTTACGTCTTGGTTAGCTCTAGTATTTGCCCTCATCTGGCTCGTACTTTCGCATTTTTCGCTTACTTGCCGGGCAGATCCTGGGTTTTTTGTCGTTTGGATACCGTCGTAATGTGGTTCACACCGAAACAGTCAATTAAACCTGGTTGCGATTAATATTTTACAGGATAACGACGGTTAAGTCTTGGTTAGTTCTAGTATTTGCCGTCATCTGTCTCATACTTTCGCATTTTTCGCATACTTGTTGGCCAGATCCAGGGCTTTTTCTGGTTTGGATCACGTAGTAATGTGGTAACACTCTGAAACAGTCAATTAAACCTGGTTGCGATTAATATTTTTGAGGATAACGCCAGTTATGTCTGGGTTAGTTCTGGTATTTCCAACCATCCGGCTCATACTTTCGCATTTTTCGCTTACTTGCGGGGCAGATCCTGGCCTTTTTCTGGCTTGGACCACGTAGTAATGCGGTACCACACCGAAACAGTTAATCATACCTGGTTGCGATTAATATTTTAGTGGATAACGCTGGTTATGTCTAGATTAGTTTTGGTATTTGCCCTCATCTGGCTCGTACTTTCGCATTTTTCGCATACTTGTTGGCCAGATCTCGGGTTTTTTGTGGCTTGGATCCCGTAGCAATGTGGTACCACACTGAAACAGTCAATTAAACCTGGTTGCGGTTAATATTTTTGGGGATAACGCCGGTTATGTCTGGGTTACTTCTGGTATTTCCAACCATCCGGCTCATACTTTCGCTTCGCTCGCATACTCGTTGGCCAGATGCTGGGTTTTTTCTGGTTTGGATCCCGCAATAATGATGTTCCACACCGGAACAGTCAATTAAACCTGGTTTCGATTAACATTTTAGAGGATAACGCCGGTTAAGTCTTGGTTAGTTCTAGTATTTGCCGTCATCTGTCTCATACTTTCGCATTTTTCGCATACTTGTTGGCCAGATCCTGGCTTTTTTCTGGTTTGGATCACGTAGTAATACGGTACCACACCGAAACAGTAAATTAAACCTGGTTGCGATTAATATTTTAGAGGATAACGCCGGTTACGTCTTGGTTAGGTCTCGTATTTGCCCTCATGTGGCTCGTACTTTCGCATTTTTCACTTACTTGTTCGCCAGATCTCGGGTTTTCTGTGGTTTGGCTCCCGTCGTAATGTGGTTCCACACCGAAACAGTCAATTAACCCTGGTTGCGATTAATATTTTGGAGGACAGCGCTGGTTATGTTTGGGTTAGTTCTGGTATTTGCAATCATCAGGCACATACTTTCGCATTTTTCGCATACTTGTTGGGCAGATCCTGGGTTTTCCCTGGTTTGCATAACGTAGTAATGTGGTACCACACCGAAACAGTCAATTAAACCTGGTTGCGATTAATATTTTACAGGATAACGCCTGTAAAGTCTTGGTTAGTTCTAGTATTTGCCGTCATCTGTCTCATACTTTCGCATTTTTCGCATACTTGTTGGCCAGATCCTGGCCTTTTTCTGGTTTGGATCACGTAGTAATGTGGTACCACACTGAAACAGTCATTTAAACCTGGTTGCGATTAATATTTTTCAGGATAACGCCGGTTATGTCTGGGTTAGGTCTGGGTTTGCCCTCATCTGGCTCGTACTTTCGCATTTTTCGCATACTTGTTGGCCAGATCCTGGGCTTTTTCTGGTTTGGATCACGTGGTAGAGTAGTACCACACTGAAACAGTCAATTAAATCTAGGTTCGATCAATATTACAGGGGATAACACCTGTTAGGTCAGGGTTACGTCTTGTATTTCCAATCATCTGCCTCATACTTTCGCATTTTTCGCACACTTGTTGTCGTGATCCTGGGCTTTTTGTTGGTTAGTATCACGTATTAATGTGGTGCCACACTGAAATAGTCAATTCAACCTGGATTGGATGAATATTTTAGAGGATAGCACCGGTTAGGTCTGGGTTAGGTCTGGTATTTGCCACCATCTAGCTCATACTTTCGCATTTTTGGCATAATTGTTGGCTAGATCCTGGGCTATTTGTGACTGGCATCACGTAGTAATGCGGTACCACACTGAAACAGTCAATTAAACCTGGTTCCGATTAATATTTTCGAGGATAACGCCGGTTATGCCAGGGTTACGTCTTGTATTTGCAATCATCTGCCTCATACTTTCGCATTTTTCGCATACGTGTTGTCCAGATCGTGGGCTTTTTGTTGGTTAGTATCACGTATTAATGTGGTACCACACTGAAATAGTCAATAAAACGTGGTTCCGATTAATATTTTAGAGGATAACTCCGGTTATGTCTGGGTTAGATGTGGTATTTGTCATCATCCAGCTCATACTTTCACATTTTTGGCATACTTGTTGGCCAGATCCTGGGCTGTTTCTAATTTGGATCACGTACAAATGTGGTGCCACACTGAAACAGTCAATTAAACCTGGTTCCGATTAATATTTTAAAGGATAACGCCGGTTATGTCTGGGTTAGATCTGGTATTTGCAATCATCTGGCTCATACATTCGCGTTTTTCGCATACTTGTTGGCCAGATCCTGGGATTTTTCTGGTTTGGGTCACGTAGAAATGTAGTACCACACTGAGACAGTCAATAAAAGCTGGTTCCGATTACTATTTTAGTGGAGAACGCCGGTTATGCCTGGGTTAAGTCTGGTAATTGCATCATCTGCCTTATACTTTCGCATTTTTCGCATACTTGTTGGCCAGATCCTGGGCTTTTTCTGGTTTGGATCGCGTAGTAGAGTAGTACCACACCGAAAAAGTCAATTAAACCTGGTTCCGATAAATACTTTAGAGGATAACGCTGTTTATGGCTGGGTTAGTTCTGGTATTTGCCCTCATCTCGCTCGTTCATTCGCATTTTTCGCATACTTGCTGGCCAGATCCTGGCCTTTTTCAGGTTTGGATCACGCAGTAATGCGGTACCACACAGAAAATGTCAATTAAACCTGGTTGCGATTAATATTTTAGAGGATAACTCCGGTTATGTCTCGGTTAGGTCTGGGATTTGCCCTCCTCTGGCTCGTCCTTTCGCATTTTTGGATACGTGTTGGCCAGATCCCGGCCTTTTTCTGGCTTAGACCACGTAGTAATGCGGTACCACACAGCAACAGTCTATTAAACCTGGTTCCGATAAATATTTTAGAGGATAACGTTGGTTATGTCTGGGTTAGTTCTGGTATTTGCAATGATCTAACTCATACTTTCGCATTTTTCACATACTTGTTGGCCAGATCCTGGGCTTTTTCTGGTTTGGATCCCGTAGTAATGTGGTTCCACACCGAAACAGTCAATGAAATCTGGTTGCGATAACTATCTTAGAGGATAACGCCGTTTATGTCTTGGTTAGGTCTGGTATTTGCCCTCATCTAGCTCGTACTTTCGCATTTTTCGCATACTTGTTGGCCAGGTCCTGGGCTTTTTCTGGTTCGGATCACGTAGTAATATGGCACCACACTGAAACAGTCAATTAAATCTGGTTTCGATCAATATTTCAGGGGATAACACCGGTTATGTCTCGGTTAGGTCTGGGATTTGCCCTCATCTGGCTCGTACTTTCGCATTTTTCGCATACTTGTTGGCCAGATCCTGTCCTCTTGCTGGTTTGGATCACGTAGTAATGCGGTACCACACTGAAACGGACAATAGAAGCTGGTTCCGATTAATATTTTAGAGGAGAACGCCGGTTATGCCTTGGTTAGGTCTGGTATTTGCAATCGTCTGGCTCATACATTCGCATTTTTCGCATACTTGTTGGCCAGATCCTGGGCTATTTGTGACTGGGATCACGTAGTAATGTGGTACCACACTGAAACAGTCAATTTAACCTGGATTCGATGAATATTTTAGAGGATAACGCCGGTTATGTCTCGGTTAGGTCTGGTATTAGCCCTCATCTGGCTCGTAGTTTCGCTTTTTTCGCATACTTGTTGGCCAGATCCTGGGCTTTTTCTAGTTTGGATCAAGTAGTAATGTGATACCACACCGAGACAGTCAATGAAAGCGGGTTCCGATTAATATTTTAGAGGATAACGCCGGTTATGCCTTGGTTAGGTCTGGTATTTGCAATCGTCTGGCTCATACATTCGCATTTTTCGCATACTTGTTGGCCAGATCCTGGATTTTTTCTGGTTTGGATCACGTAGTAATGCGGTACTACACCGAAACAGTCAATTAAACCTGGTTGCGATTAATATTTTAGAGGATAACGCCGGTTATGTCTCGGTTAGGTCTGGGAGTTGCCCTCATCTGGCTCGTACTTTCGCATTTTGCGCATTCTTGTTGGCCCGATCCTGGGCTTTTTCTGGTTCGGATCACGTAGTAATGCGGTACCACACCGAAAAAATCAATTAAACCTTGTTCCGATAAATATTTTAGAGGATAACGCCGGTTATGTCAAGGTTAGTTCTGGTATTTGCATTCATCTGCCTCATACTTTCGCATTTTTCGCATACTTGTTGTCCAGATCCTGGGCTTTTTGTTGGTTAGTATCACGTATTAATGTGGTGCCACACTGAAATAGTCAATTCAACCTGGATTCGATGAATATTTTAGAGGATAGCACCGGTTAGGTCTGGGTTAGGTCTGGTATTTGCCATCATCTAGCTCATACTTTCGCATTTTTGGCATAATTGTTGGCTAGATCCTGGGCTATTTGTGACTGGGATCACGTAGTAATGTGGTACCACACTGAAACAGTCAATTTAACCTGGTTCCGATTAATATTTTCGAGGATAACGCCGGTTATGCCTGGGTTAGGTCTGGTATTTGCCATCATCTAGCTCATACTTTCACATTTTTGGCATACTTGTTGGCCAGATCCTGGGCTGTTTCTGATTTGGATCACGTACAAATATGGTACCACACTGAAACAGTCAGTTAAACCTGGTTCCGATTAATATTTTAGAGGATAACGCCGGTTATGTCTCGTTTACGTCTGGGATTTGCCCTCATCTGGCTCGTACTTTCGCATTTTCACATACTTGTTGGCCAGTTCCTGGGTTTTTACTGGTTTGGGTCACGTAGAAATGTGATACCACTCTGAGACAGTCAATAAAAGCTGGTTCCGATTAATATTTTAACGGAGAACGCCGGTTATGCCAGGGTTAGGTCTGGTATTTGCCCTCATCTGACACGTACTTTCGCATTTTTCCCATACATGTTGGCCAGATCCTGACCTTTTTCTGGCTCGAATCACGTAGTCATATGGTACCACACTGAAACAGTCAATTAAACCTGGTTCCGATTAATATTTTAGAGGATAACGCCGGTTATGTCTGGGTTAGGTCTGGTATTTGTCATCATCTAGCTCATACTTTCGCATTTTTGGCATAATTGTTGGCCAGATCCTGGGCTATTTTTGACTGAGATCACGTACTAATTTGGTACCACACTGAAACAGTCAATTAATCCTGGTTCCGATTAAAATTTTCGAGGATAACGCCGGTTATGTCTGGGTTAGATTTGGTATTTGCAATCGTCTGGCTCATACTTTCGCGTATTTCGCATACTTGTAGGCCAGATCCTGGGATTTTACTGGTTTGGATGCCGTGGTAATGTGGTTCCACACCGAAACAGTCAATTAAACCTAGTTGCGATTAATATTATAGAGGATAACGCAGGCTATGTCTGGGTTAGGTCTGGTATCTGCCCTCATCTGACTCGTACTTTCGCATTTTTCCCATACATGTTGGCCAGATCCGGGCCTTTTTTTGGTTTGGATCACGTAGTAATGCGGTACCACACCGAAACAGTCAATTAAACCTGGTTGCGATTAATATTTTAGAGGATAACGCCGGTTATGACTCGGTTAGGTCTGGGATTTGCCCTCATCTGGCTCGTACTTTCGCATTTTCGCATACCTGTTGGCCAGATCCTGACATTTTTCTGGCTCGGATCACGTAGTCATATGGTACCATGCTGAAACAGTCAATAAAAGCTGGTTCCGATTAATATTTTAGAGGAGAACGCCGGTTATGCCTGGGTTGGGTCTGGTAATTGCAATCATCTGCCTCATACTTTCGCATTTTTCGCATACTTGTTGGCCAGATCCTGGACTTTTTCTGGTTTGGATCACGTAGTAGAGTAGTACCACACTGAAACAGTCAATTAAACCTGGTTTCGATCAATATTACAGGGGATAACACCTGTTAGGTCAGGGTTACGTCTTGTATTTGCAATCATCTGCCTCATACTTTCGCATTTTTCGCATACTTGTTGTCCAGATCCTGGGCTTTTTGTTGGTTAGTATCACGTATTAATGTGGTACCACACTGAAATAGTCCTTTGAAATGTGGTTCCGATTAATATTTTAGAGGATAACGCCGGTTATGTCTGGGTTAGGTCTGGTATTTGTCATCATCTAGCTCATAGTTTCGCATTTTTGGCATAATTGTTGGTCAGATCCTGGGCTGTTTTTGACTGACATCACGTACTAATGTGGTACCACACTGAAACAGTCAATTAAACCTGGTTCCGATTAATATTTTAGAGGATAACGCCTGTTATGTCTGGGTTAGATCTGGTATTTGCAATCATCTGGCTCATACATTCGCGTTTTTCTAATACTTGTTGGCCAGATCCTGGGATTTTTCTGGTATGGATGCCGTGGTAATGTGGTTCCACACCGAAACAGTCAATTAAACCTGGTTGCGATTAATATTTTAGAGGATAACGCCGGTTATGTCTGGGATAGGTCTGGTAGTTGCCCTCATCTGACTCGTACTTTCGCATTTTTCCCATACATGTTGGCCAGATCCGGGCCTTTTTCTGGTTTGGATCATGTAGTAATGCGGTTCCACACCGAAACAGTCAATTAAACCTGGCTGCGATTAATATTTTAGAGGATAACGCCGGTTATGACTCGGTTAGGTCTGGGATTTGCCCTCATCTGGCTCGTACTTTCGCTCGTAATTTCAAACATCTGCCTCATACTTTCGCATTTTTCGCACACTTGTTGTCGTGATCCTGGCCTTTTTCTGCTTTGGATTACGTAGTAGTGCGGTGCCGCACCGAAACAGTCAATTAAATCTGGTTGCGATTAATATTTTAGAGGAAAACGCCGGTTATGTCTGGGTTAGGTCTGGGATTTGCCCTTATCTCGCTCGTTCTTTCGCATTTTTCGCCAACTTGTTGGCCAGATGCTGGGCTTTTTCTGGTTTGGATCACGTAGTAATGCGGTACCACACCGAAAAAGTCAATTAAACCTGGTAGCGATTAATATTTTAGAGGATAACGCTGGTTATGTCTCGGTTAGGTCTGGGATTTGCCCCCATCTGGCTCGTACTTTCGCATTTTCCGCATTCTTGTTGGCCGATCCTGGGCTTTTTCAGGTTTGGATCACGTAGTAATGCGGTACCACACCGAAAAAGTCAATTAAACCTGGTAGCGATTAATATTTTAGAGGATAACGCCCGGTTATGTCTGAGTTAGGTCTGGGATTTGCCCTCATCTGGCTCGTTCTTTCGCATAGTTCGCATACTTGTTGGCCAGATGCGGGGCTTTTTCTGGTTTGGATCACGTAGTAATGCGATACCACTCTGAAACAGACAATAAAAGCTGGTTCCGATTAATATTTTAGAGGAGATCGCCGGTTATGCCTGGGTTAGGTCTGGTATTTGCCATCATCTAGCACATACTTTCGCATTTTTCGCATACTTGTTGGCCAGATCCTGGGTTTTTGCTGGTTTGGATCCCGTAGTAGTGTGATACCACTCTGAAACAGTCGATTAAACCTGGTTTCGATCAATATTTTAGAGGATAACGCAAGTTAGGTCTAGGTTAGCCCTGCGATTTTCACTCATCAGACTCATACTTTCGCATTCTTCACATACTTGTTGAACTGATCCTGGGTTTTTTCTGGATTGCATCACGTAGTAATGAAGTACAACACTGAAACAGTCAATTAAACCTGGTTTCCATCAATATCTTAGAGGACAACGCAAGTTAGGTCTAGGTTATGTCTGGCATTTGCTCTCATCAGGCTCATTCTTTCGCATATTTCTCATACTTGATGGCTAGATCCTGGGCTTTTTCTGGATTGCATCACGTAGTAATGAAGTACAACACTGAAACAGTCAATTAAACCTGGTTTCCATCAATATTTTAGAGGACAACGCAAGTTAGGTCTAGGTAAGGCCTGAGATTTTCACTCATCAGACTCATACTTTCGCAATCTTCACATACTTGTTGAACGGATCCTGGGTTTTTTCTGGTTTGGATCACGTAGTAATGTGGTACCACACTGAAACATTCAATTAAACCTGCTTTTGATCAATATTTTAGAGAATAATTCATGTTAGGTCTAGGTTAGGTCAGGGATTTGCTCTCATCAGGCTCATTCTTTCGCATATTTCTCATACTTGATGGCTAGATCCTGGGCTTTTTCTGGATTGCATCACGTAGTAATGAAGTACAACACTGAAACAGTCAATTAAACCTGGTTTCGATCAATATTTTAGAGAATAATTCATGTTAGGTCTAGGTTAGGTCTGGGATTTGCTCTCATCAGGTTCTTTGTTTCGCATATTTCTCATACTTGATGGCTAGATCCTGGGCTTTTTCTGGATTGCATCACGTAGTAATGAAGTACAACACTGAAACAGTCAATTAAACCTGGTTTCCATCAATATTTTAGAGGACAACGCAAGTTAGGTCTAGGTAAGGCCTGAGATTTTCACTCATCAGACTCATACTTTCGCAATCTTCACATACTTGTTGGACGGATCCTGGGTTTTTTCTGGTTTGGATCACGTAGTAATGTGGTACCACACTGAAACATTCAATTAAACCTGCTTTTGATCAATATTTTAGAGAATAATTCATGTTAGGTCTAGGTTAGGTCAGGGATTTGCTCTCATCAGGCTCATTCTTTCGCATATTTCTCATACTTGATGGCTAGATCCTGGGCTTTTTCTGGATTGCATCACGTAGTAATGAAGTACAACACTGAAACAGTCAATTAAACCTGGTTTCGATCAATATTTTAGAGAATAATTCATGTTAGGTCTAGGTTAGGTCTGGGATTTGCTCTCATCAGGATCATTCTTTCGCATATTTCTCATACTTGATGGGTAGATCCTGGGCTTTTTCTGGATTGCATCACGTAGTAATGTGGTACCACACTGAAACATTCAATTAAACCTGGTCTTGATAAATATTTTAGAGGATAACGCATGTTAGGTCTGGGTTAGGTCTAGGATTTGCCCTCATCAGGCTCATTCTTTCGCATATTTCTCATACTTGATGGCTAGATCCTGGGCTTTTTCTGGATTGCATCACGTAGTAATGAAGTACAATACTGAAACAGTCAATTAAACCTTTTTTCGATCAATATTTTAGAGAATAATTCATGTTAGGTCTAGGTTAGGTCTGGGATTTGCTCTCATCAGGCTCATTCTTTCGCATATTTCTCATACTTGATGGCTAGATCCTGGGCTTTTTCTGGATTGCATCACGTAGTAATGAAGTACAACACTGAAACAATCAATTAAACCTGGTTTCCATCAATATTTTAGAGGACAACGCATGTTAGGTCTAGGTTAGGCCTGGGATTTGCCCTCATCAGGGTCATACTGTCGCAGTTTTAACATACTTGTTGAACGGATGCTGGGTTTTTTCTGGTTTGTTTCACGTAGTAATGTGGTACCACACTGAAACATTCAATTAGACCTGGTCTTGGTTAATTTTTTTAGAGGATAACGCATGTTAGGTCTGGGTTAGGTCTAGGATTTGCCCTCATCAGGCTCATTCTTTCGCATATTTCTCATACTTGATGGCTAGATCCTGGGCTTTTTCTGGATTGCATCACGTAGTAATGAAGTACAACACTGAAACAGACAATTAAACCTGTTTTCGATCAATATTTTAGAGAATAATTCATGTTAGGTCTAGGTTAGGTCTGGGATTTGCTCTCATCAGGCTCATTCTTTCGCATATTTCTCATACTTGATGGCTAGATCCTGGGCTTTTTCTGGATTGCATCACGTAGTAATGAAGTACAACACTGAAACAGTCAATTAAACCTGGTAGCGATTAATATTTTAGAGGATAACGCCGGTTATGTCTGGGTTAGGTCTGGGATTTGTCCCCATCTGGCTCGTACTTTCGCATTTTGCGCATTCTTGTTGGTCCGATACTGGGCTTTTTCTGGTTTGGATCACGTAGTAATGTGGTACCACACTGAAACAGTCAATTAAACCTGGTTGCGATTATTATTTTAGAGGATAACGCCGGTTATGTCTCGGTTAGGTCTGGGATTTGCCCTCATCAGGCTCATGCTTTCGCATTTTTCGCATACTTGTTGGCCAGATCCTGGGTTTTTTCTGGTTTAGATACCGTAGTAATGTGGTTCCACACCGAAACAGTCAATTAAACCTGATTCCGTGTAATATTTTGGAGGATAACGCCGGTTATGTCAGGGTTTGGTCTGGTATTTGCCATCATCTAGCACATACTTTCGCATTTTTCGCATACTTGAACGGTCCGGTCCTGGTCTTTTTCCGGTTTGGACCACGTAGTAATGTGGTACCACACTGAAAATGTCAATAATACCTGGTTCCGATTAATATTTCAGAGGATAACGCCGGTTATGGCGGGGTTAGGTCTGGTATTTGCCATCATCTGGCTCGTACTTTCGCATTCTTCGCATACTTGTTGGCCAGATCCTGGGTTTTTTCTGGTTTGGATCACGTCGTAATGTGGTACCACACCGAAACAGTCAATTAAACCCGGTTGCGATTAATATTTTTGAGGATACCACCGGTTATGTCTCGGTTAGGTCTGGTATTTGCAATCATCTAGCTCATACTTTCGCATTTTTCGCATACTTGTTGGCCAGATCCTGAGCTTTTTCTGGTTTGGATGACGTAGTAATGTGGTACCACACTGAAACAGTCAATAAATCTGGCTCCGATTAATATTTTAAAGGATAACGCTGGTTACGTCCGGGATACATCTGGTATTTGCAATCATCTGGCTCATACTTTCGCGATTTTCGCATACTTGTTGGCCAGAACCTAGGCTTTTTCTGGTTTGGATCCCGTGGTAATGTGGTTCCACACCGAAACAGTCAATTGAACCTGGTTGCGATTAATATTTTAGAGGATAACGCCGGTTATGTGTGGGTTAGGTCTAGGATCTGCCCTCATCTCGCTCGTTCTTTCGCATTTTTCGCATACTTGTTGGCCAGATGCTGGACTTTTTCTGGTATGGATCACGTAGTGATGCGGTACCACACCGAAAAAGTCAATTAAATCCGTTTGCGATTAATACTTTGGAGGATAACGCCGGCTATGTCTCGGTTAGGTCTGGGATTTGCCCTCATCTGGCTCGTCCTTTCGCACTTTTTGCATACTTGTTGGCCAGATCCTGGCCTTTTAATGGTTTGGATCACGTAGTAATGCGGTACCACACCGAAAAAGTCAATTAAACCTGGTTCCGATAAGTATTTTAGAGGATAACGCTGGTTATGTCTGGGTTAGTTCTGGTATTTGCAATCATCTGGCTCATACCTTCGCATTTTTCGCACACATGTTGGCCAGATCCTGGCCTTTTTCTGGTTGGGATCACGTCGTAATGCGGTGCCACACCGAAACAGTCATTTAAACCTGGTTGCGATTAATATTTTAGAGGATAACGCCGGTTATGTCTGGGTTAGGTCTAGGATATGCCCTCATCTCGCTCGTTCTTGCGCATTTTTCGCATACTTGTTGGCCAGATGCTGGGCTTTTTCTGGTTTGGATCACGTAGTGATGCGGTACCACACCGAAAAAGTCAATTAAATCCGGTTGCGATTTATATTTTGGAGGATAACGCCGGCTATGTCTCGGTTAGGTCTGGGATTTGCCCTCATCTGGCTCGTCCTTTCGCATTTCTGGATACTTGTTGGCCAGATCCCGGCCTTTTTCTTGTTTGGACCACGTAGTAATGCGGTACCACACCGAAACAGTCAATTAAACCTGGTTCCCATAAATATTTTAGAGGATAACGCCGGTTATGTCTGGGTTAGTTCTGGTATTTGCAATCATCTGGCTCATACTTTCGCATTTTTCGCATACTTGTTGGCCAGATCCTGGGTTTTTTCTGGTTTGGATCACGTAGTAATGCGGTACCACACCGAAAAAGTCAATTAAACCTGGTTCCGATAAGTATTTTAGAGGATAACGCTGGTTATGTCTGGGTTAGTTCTGGTATTTGCAATCATCTGGCTCATACCTTCGCATTTTTCGCACACATGTTGGCCAGATCCTGGCCTTTTTCTGGTTGGGATCACGTCGTAATGCGGTGCCACACCGAAACAGTCATTTAAACCTTGTTGCGATTAATATTTTAGAGGATAACGCCGGTTATGTCTGGGTTAGGTCTAGGATATGCCCTCATCTCGCTCGTTCTTGCGCATTTTTCGCATACTTGTTGGCCAGATGCTGGGCTTTTTCTGGTTTGGATCACGTAGTGATGCGGTACCACACCGAAAAAGTCAATTAAATCCGGTTGCGATTTATATTTTGGAGGATAACGCCGGCTATGTCTCGGTTAGGTCTGGGATTTGCCCTCATCTGGCTCGTCCTTTCGCATTTCTGGATACTTGTTGGCCAGATCCCGGCCTTTTTCTTGTTTGGACCACGTAGTAATGCGGTACCACACCGAAACAGTCAATTAAACCTGGTTCCCATAAATATTTTAGAGGATAACGCCGGTTATGTCTGGGTTAGTTCTGGTATTTGCAATCATCTGGCTCATACTTTCGCATTTTTCGCATACTTGTTGGCCAGATCCTGGGTTTTTTCTGGTTTGGATCCCGTAGTAATGCGGTACCACACCGTAAAAGTCAATTTAACCTGGTTCCGATAAGTATTTTAGAGGATAACGCTGGTTATGTCTGGGTTAGTTCTGGTATTTGCAATCATCTGGCTCATACTTTCGCATTTTTCGCATTCTTGTTGGCCAGATCCTGGGTTTTTTCTGGTTTGGATCACGTAGTAATGCGGTGCCACACCGAAAAAGTCAATTAAACCTGGTTCCGATAAATATTTTAAAGGATAACGCTGGTTATGTCCGGGTTAGTTCTGGTATTTGCAATCATCTGGCTCATACTTTCGAATTTTTCGCATACTTGTTGGCCAGATCCTGGCCTTTTTCTGCTTTGGATCACGTCGTAATGTGGTACCACACCGAAACAGTCAATTAAACCCGGTTGCGATTAATATTTTAGAGGATACCACCGGTTATGTCTCGGTTAGGTCTGGTATTTGCAATCATCTAGCTCATACTTTCGCATTTTTCGCATACTTGTTGGCCAGATCCAGAGCTTTTTCTGGTTTGGATGACGTAGTAATGTGGTACCACACTGAAACAGTCAATAAATCTGGCTCCGATTAATATTTTAAAGGATAACGCTGGTTACGTCCGGGATACATCTGGTATATGCAATCATCTGGCTCATACTTTCGCGATTTTCGCATACTTGTTGGCCAGAACCTAGGCTTTTTCTGGTTTGGATCCCGTGGTAATGTGGTTCCACACCGAAGCAGTCAATTGAACCTGGTTGCGATTAATATTTTAGAGGATAACGCCGGTTATGTCTGGGTTAGGTCTAGGATCTGCCCTCATCTCGCTCGTTCTTTCGCATTTTTGGATACTTGTTGGCCAGATCCCGGCCTTTTTCTTGTTTGGACCACGTAGTAATGCGGTACCACACCGAAACAGTCAATTAAACCTGGTTCCCATAAATATTTTAGAGGATAACGCTGGTTATGTCTGGGTTAGTTCTGGTATTTGCAATTATCTGGCTCATACTTTCGCATTTTTCGCATTCTTGTTGGCCAGATCCTGGGTTTTTTCTGGTTTGGATCACGTAGTAATGCGGTACCACACCGAAAAAGTCAATTAAACCTGGTTCCGATAAATATTTTAAAGGATAACGCTGGTTATGTCTGGGTTAGTTCTGGGATTTGCAAACATCTGGCTCATACTTTCGAATTTTTCGCATACTTTTTGGCCAGATCCTGGCCTTTTTCTGCTTTGGATCACGTAGTAATGCGGTGCCGCACCGAAACAGTCAATTAAATCTGGTTGCGATTAATATTTTAGAGGAAAACGCCGGTTATGTCTGGGTTAGGTCTGGGATTTGCCCTTATCTCGCTCGTTCTTTCGCATTTTTCGCGTACTTGTTGGCCAGATGCTGGGCTTTTTCTGGTTTGGATCACGTAGTAATGCGGTACCACACCGAAAAAGTCAATTAAACCTGGTAGCGATTAATATTTTAGAGGATAACGCCGGTTATGTCTGGGTTAGGTCTGGTATTTGCCCTCATCTGGCTCGTACTTTCGCATTTTTCGCATACTTGTTGGCCAGATCCTGGGCTTTTTCTGGTTTGGATCACGTAGTAATGTGGTTCTACACCGAAACAGTCAATTAAACCTGGTTGCGATTAATATTTTAGAGGGTAACGCCGGTTATGCCTAGGTTAGGTCTGGTATTTGCCCTCATCTGGCTCGTACTTTCGCATTTTTCGCATACTTGTTGGCCAGATCTCGGCCCTTTTCTGGTTTGGATCACGTACTAATGCGGTACCAGACCGAAACTGTCAATTAAACCTGGTTCCGATTATTATTTTAGAGGATAACGCTGGTTATGTCTGTGTTAGTTCTGGTATTTGCAATCATCTGGCTCGTACCTTCGCATTTTTCGCCTACTTGTTGGCAAGATCCTGGGGTTTTTCTGGTTTGGATCACGTAGTAATGCGGTACCACACCAAAGCAGTCAATTAAACCTAGCTGCGATTAATATTTTAGAGGATAACGCCGGTTATGTCTGGGTTAGGTCTGGTATTTGCTATCATCTGGCTCGTACTTTCGCATTTTTCGCATACTTGTTGGCCAGATCTCGGCCCTTTTCTGGTTTGGATCACGTACTAATGCGGTACCAGACCGAAACTGTCAATTAAACCTGGTTCCGATTATTATTATAGAGGATAACGCTGGTTATGTCTGTGTTAGTTCTGGTATTTGCAATCATCTGGCTCGTACCTTCGCATTTTTCGCCTACTTGTTGGCAAGATCCTGGGGTTTTTCTGGTTTGGATCACGTAGTAATGCGGTACCACACCAAAGCAGTCAATTAAACCTAGCTGCGATTGATATTTTAGAGGATAACGCCGGTTATGTCTGGGTTAGGTCTGGTATTTGCTATCATCTGCCTCATACTTTCGCATCCTTCGCATACTTGTTGGCCAGATCCTGCGCTTTTTTCTGGTTAGGATCACGTCTCAATGTGGTACCACACTGAAATAGTCAATAAAACGTGGTTCCGATTAATATTTTAGTGGATAACGCCGGTTATGTCTGGGTTAGTTCTGGTATTTGCAATCATCTGGCTCATACTTTCGCATTTTTGGCATACTTTTTGGCCACATCCTGGATTTTTCTGGTATGGATCACGTAGTAATGTGGTACCACACAGAAGTAGTCAGTAAAACCTAGTTCCGATTAATATTTTAGAGGATAACACCGGTTAGGTCTGGGTTACGTCTGGTATTTGCAATCATCTTCCTCATTCTTTCGCATTTTTCGCATACTTGTTGGCCAGATCCTGGGCTTTTACTGACTTGGACCACGTAGTTATGTGGTACCACACTGAAACAGTCAATTAAGGCGGGCTTCGATCAATACTTTTAGAGGACAATACCGGTTAGGTTTGTGTTAGGTCTGGTGTATGGGATCATCTGCCTCATACTTCCGCATTTTTCGCATATTTGTTGGCCAGATCCTGCGTTTTTTCTGGTGGGGATCTCGTAGTATTGCGGTACCACACCGAAACAGTCAATTAAACCTGGTTGCGATTAATATTTTAGAGGATAACGCCGGTTATGTCTCGGTTGTGTCTGGGATTTGCCCTCATCTGTCTCGTGCTTTCGTATTTTTCGCATACTTGTTGGCCAGATCCTAGGCTTTTTCTGGTTTGTATCACGTAGTAATGTGGTACCACACAGAAACAGTCAATAAAAGCTGGTTCCGATTAGTATTTTAGAGGACAACGCTGGCTATGTCTTGGTTAGTTCTGGTATTTCCAATCATCTGGCTCATACTTTCGCGTTTTTCGCATACTTCTTGGCCAGATCCAGGGTTTTTTCTGGTTTGGATCCCGTAATAATGACGCTCCACACCGAAACAGTCAATTAAACCTGGTTTCGATTAATATTTTAGAGGATAACGCCGTTTATATCTCGGTTACGTCTGGGATTTGCCCTCATCTGGCTCGTACTTTCGCATGTTCCGCATACTTGTTGGCCAGATCCTGGCCTTTTTCTGGTTTGGATCACGTACTAATGCGGTACCAGACCGAAACAGTCAATTAAACCTGGTTCCGATTAATATTTTGGAGGATAACGCCTGTTATGTCTGGGTTAGGTCTGGTATTTGCCCTCATCTGGCACGTACTTTCGCATTTTTCGCATAGTTGTTGGCCAGATCCTGGCCTTTTTCTGGCTCGGGCCGCGTAGTAATGTGGTACCAAGCCGAAACAGTCAATTAAACCTGGTTGCGATTAATGTTTTAGAGGATAACGCCGGTTATGTTTCGGTTAGGTCAGGGATTTGCCCTCATCTGGCTCGTACTTTCGCATTTCTCACATACTTGTTGGCCAGATCCTGGCCTTTTCCTGGTTTGGATCACGTAGTAATGCGGTACCACACTGAAACAGTCAATTAAACCAGGTTGCGATTAATATTTTAGAGGATGACGCCTGCTATGTCTGGGTTAGGTCTGGTATTTGTCCTTGTCTGCCTCGTACTTTCGCATTTTTTGCATACTTGTTGGCCAGATCCTGGGCTTTTTCTGGCTTGGATCACGTAGTAATGTGGTTCTACACCGAAACAGTCAATTAAACCTGGTTGCGATTAATATTTTAGAGCATAACGCCTGTAATGTCTGGGTTAGGTCTGGTATTTGCCCTCACCTGGCTCGTACTTTCGCATTTTTCGCATACTTGCTGGCCAGATCCTGGCCTCTTTCTGGCTTGGACCACGTAGTAATTTGGTACCACACTGAAACAGTCAATTAAACCTGGTTCCGATTAATATTTTAGTGGATAACGCCGGTTATGTCTGTGTTAGGTCAGGTATTTGCCCTCATCTGGCTTGTACTTTCGCATTTTTCGCATACTTGTTGTACAGATGCTGGCCTTTTTCTGGTTTGGATCTCGTGGTAAAGCGATACCACACCGAAACAGTCAACTAAACCTGGATGCGATTAATATTTTGGAGGATAACGCCGGTTATGTCTCGGTTAGGTCTAGGATTTGCCCTCATCTGGCTCGTACCTTCGCATTTTCCGCCTACTTGTTGGCAAGATCCTGGGTTTTTTCTGGTTTGGATCACGTAGTAATGCGGTACCACACAGAAGCAATCAATTAAACCTGGTTGCGACTAATATTTTAGAGCAAAACGCCGGTTATGTCACGGTTTGGTCAGGGATTTGCCGTCATCTGGCTCGTATTTTCGTATTTTTCGCATGCTTGTTGGCCAGATCCTGGCCTTGTTCTGGCTTGGATCACATAGTCATGTGGTATCACACTGAAACAGTCAATTAAACCTGGTTCCGATCAATATTTTAGAGGACAACACCGGTTAGGTCTGGGTTACGTCTGGTATTTGCAATCATCTCCCTAATACTTTCGCATCTTTCGCATCCTCGTTGGCCAGATCCTGGGTTTTTTTTGGTTGGGATCACGTATTAATGAGGTGCCATACTGAAACAGTCAATTAAACCTTGTTTCGACCAATATTTTACAGGATAACGCCGGTTATGTCTGTGTTAGGTCTGGTATTTGCCAACATCTAGCTGATACTTTCGCATTTTTCGCATACTTGTTGGCCAGATCCTGGGTTCTTTTCTCGATAGAGTCACGTATTCATGTGATGCCACACTGAAGCAGTCAATTAAACCTGGCTTCGATCAATATTTTAGAGGACAACACCGGTTAGGTCTGGGTTACGTCTGGTGTTTGCAATTATCTGCCCCATACTTTCCCATTTTTCGCAAACTTGTTGGCCATATCTTGGGTTTTTTTCTGGTAAGGATCACGTATTAATGTGGTGCCACACTGAAATAGTCAATTCAACCTGGATTCGATCAATATTGTAGAGGCTGGCACCGGTTACGTCTGGGTTGCGTCTGGTATTTGCAATCATCTGCCTCATACTTTCGCATTTTTCGCATACTTGTTGGCCAGATACTGGACTTTTTCTGATCTAGGTCACGTAGTAATGTGGTACCACACCGAAACAGTCAATTAAACCTGGATTCGATCAATACTTTATAGGACAATACCGGTCAGGTTTGTGTTAGGTCTGGTATTTGTAAACATCTGCCTCATACATTCGCATCTTTCGCATACTTGTTGGCCAGATCCTGGGTCTTTTTCTGGATAGCATCACGTATTAATGTGGTACCACATTGAAATAATCGATAAAACCTGGTTTCGATCAATATTTTAGGGGATAACACCGTTTATATCTCGGTTACGTCTGGGATTTGCCCTCATCTGGCTCGTACTTGCGCATGTTCCGCATACTTGTTGGCCAGATCCTGGCCTTTTTCTGGTTTGGATCACGTACTAATGCGGTACCAGACCGAAACAGTCAATTAAACCTGGTTCCGATTAATATTTTAGAGGATAACGCCTGTTATGTCTGGGTTAGGTCTGGTATTTGCCCTCATCTGGCACGTACTTTCGCATTGTTCGCATACTTGTTGGGCCGATCCTGGCCTTTTCCTGGTTTGGATCACGTAGTAATGCGGTACCACACTGAAACAGTCAATTAAACCAGGTTGCGATTAATATTTTAGAGGATAACGCCTGTTGTGTCTGGGTTAGGTCTGGTATTTGCCATTGTCTGCCTCGTACTTTAGCATTTTTCGCATACTTGTTGGCCAGATCCTGGCCTTTTTCTGGTTTGGATCACGTACTAATGCGGTACCACACCGAAACTGTCAATTAAACCTGGTTGCGATTCATATTTTATAGGATAACGCCGGTTATGTCTCGGTTGGGTCTGGGATTTGGCCTCATCTGGCTCGTACATTCGCATTTTTCGCCTACTTGTTGGCAAGATCCTGGGGTTTTTCTGGTTTGGATCACGTAGTAATGCGGTACCACACCGAAGCAGTCAATTAAACCTAGCTGCGATTAATATTTTATAGGATAACGCCGGTTATGTCTGGGTTAGGTCTGGTATTTGCCCTCATCTGGCTCGTACTTTCGCATTTTTCGCATACTTGTTGGCCAGATCCTGGGCTTTTTCTGGTTTGGATCACGTAGTAATGTGGTTCTACACCGAAACAGTCAATTAAACCTGGTTGCGATTAATATTCTAGAGGATAACGCCGGTTATGTCTAGGTTAGGTCTGGTATTTGCCCTCATCTGGCTCGTACTTTCGCATTTTTCGCATACTTGCTGGCCAGATCCTGGCCTCTTTCTGGCTTGGACCACGTAGTAATTTGGTACCACACTGAAACAGTCAATTAAACCTGGTTCCGATTAATATTTTAGTGGATTACGCCGGTTATGTCTGTGTTAGGTCAGGTATTTGCCCTCATCTGGCTTGTACTTTCGCATTTTTCGCATACTTGTTGTCCAGATGCTGGCCTTTTTCTGGTTTGGATCACGTAGTAATGCGGTACCACACTGAAACAGTCAATTAAACCAGGTTGCGATTAATATTTTAGAGGATAACGCCTGTTGTGTCTGGGTTAGGTCTGGTATTTGCCATTGTCTGCCTCGTACTTTCGCATTTTTCGCATACTTGTTGGCCAGATCCTGGCCTTTTTCTGGTTTGGATCACGTACTAATGCGGTACCACACCGAAACTGTCAATTAAACCTGGTTGCGATTCATATTTTATAGGATAACGCCGGTTATGTCTCGGTTGGGTCTGGGATTTGGCCTCATCTGGCTCGTACATTCGCATTTTTCGCCTACTTGTTGGCAAGATCCTGGGGTTTTTCTGGTTTGGATCACGTAGTAATGCGGTACCACACCGAAGCAGTCAATTAAACCTAGCTGCGATTAATATTTTATAGGATAACGCCGGTTATGTCTGGGTTAGGTCTGGTATTTGCCCTCATCTGGCTCGTACTTTCGCATTTTTCGCATACTTGTTGGCCAGATCCTGGGCTTTTTCTGGTTTGGATCACGTAGTAATGTGGTTCTACACCGAAACAGTCAATTAAACCTGGTTGCGATTAATATTCTAGAGGATAACGCCGGTTATGTCTAGGTTAGGTCTGGTATTTGCCCTCATCTGGCTCGTACTTTCGCATTTTTCGCATACTTGCTGGCCAGATCCTGGCCTCTTTCTGGCTTGGACCACGTAGTAATTTGGTACCACACTGAAACAGTCAATTAAACCTGGTTCCGATTAATATTTTAGTGGATTACGCCGGTTATGTCTGTGTTAGGTCAGGTATTTGCCCTCATCTGGCTTGTACTTTCGCATTTTTCGCATACTTGTTGTCCAGATGCTGGCCTTTTTCTGGTTTGGATCACGTAGTAATGCGGTACCACACTGAAACAGTCAATTAAACCAGGTTGCGATTAATATTTTAGAGGATAACGCCTGTTGTGTCTGGGTTAGGTCTGGTATTTGCCATTGTCTGCCTCGTACTTTCGCATTTTTCGCATACTTGTTGGCCAGATCCTGGCCTTTTTCTGGTTTGGATCACGTACTAATGCGGTACCACACCGAAACTGTCAATTAAACCTGGTTGCGATTCATATTTTATAGGATAACGCCGGTTATGTCTCGGTTGGGTCTGGGATTTGGCCTCATCTGGCTCGTACGTTCGCATTTTTCGCCTACTTGTTGGCAAGATCCTGGGGTTTTTCTGGTTTGGATCACGTATTAATGTGGTGCCACACTGAAATAGTCAATTCAACCTGGATTCGATCAATATTGTAGAGGCTGGCACCGGTTACGTCTGGGTTGCGTCTGGTATTTGCAATCATCTGCCTCATACTTTCGCATTTTTCGCATACTTGTTGGCCAGATACTGGACTTTTTCTGATCTAGGTCACGTAGTAATGTGGTACCACACCGAAACAGTCAATTAAACCTGGATTCGATCAATACTTTATAGGACAATACCGGTCAGGTTTGTGTTAGGTCTGGTATTTGTAAACATCTGCCTCATACATTCGCATCTTTCGCATACTTGTTGGCCAGATCCTGGGTCTTTTTCTGGATAGCATCACGTATTAATGTGGTACCACATTGAAATAATCGATAAAACCTGGTTTCGATCAATATTTTAGGGGATAACACCGTTTATATCTCGGTTACGTCTGGGATTTGCCCTCATCTGGCTCGTACTTGCGCATGTTCCGCATACTTGTTGGCCAGATCCTGGCCTTTTTCTGGTTTGGATCACGTACTAATGCGGTACCAGACCGAAACAGTCAATTAAACCTGGTTCCGATTAATATTTTAGAGGATAACGCCTGTTATGTCTGGGTTAGGTCTGGTATTTGCCCTCATCTGGCACGTACTTTCGCATTGTTCGCATACTTGTTGGGCCGATCCTGGCCTTTTCCTGGTTTGGATCACGTAGTAATGCGGTACCACACTGAAACAGTCAATTAAACCAGGTTGCGATTAATATTTTAGAGGATAACGCCTGTTGTGTCTGGGTTAGGTCTGGTATTTGCCATTGTCTGCCTCGTACTTTAGCATTTTTCGCATACTTGTTGGCCAGATCCTGGCCTTTTTCTGGTTTGGATCACGTACTAATGCGGTACCACACCGAAACTGTCAATTAAACCTGGTTGCGATTCATATTTTATAGGATAACGCCGGTTATGTCTCGGTTGGGTCTGGGATTTGGCCTCATCTGGCTCGTACATTCGCATTTTTCGCCTACTTGTTGGCAAGATCCTGGGGTTTTTCTGGTTTGGATCACGTAGTAATGCGGTACCACACCGAAGCAGTCAATTAAACCTAGCTGCGATTAATATTTTATAGGATAACGCCGGTTATGTCTGGGTTAGGTCTGGTATTTGCCCTCATCTGGCTCGTACTTTCGCATTTTTCGCATACTTGTTGGCCAGATCCTGGGCTTTTTCTGGTTTGGATCACGTAGTAATGTGGTTCTACACCGAAACAGTCAATTAAACCTGGTTGCGATTAATATTCTAGAGGATAACGCCGGTTATGTCTAGGTTAGGTCTGGTATTTGCCCTCATCTGGCTCGTACTTTCGCATTTTTCGCATACTTGCTGGCCAGATCCTGGCCTCTTTCTGGCTTGGACCACGTAGTAATTTGGTACCACACTGAAACAGTCAATTAAACCTGGTTCCGATTAATATTTTAGTGGATTACGCCGGTTATGTCTGTGTTAGGTCAGGTATTTGCCCTCATCTGGCTTGTACTTTCGCATTTTTCGCATACTTGTTGTCCAGATGCTGGCCTTTTTCTGGTTTGGATCACGTAGTAATGCGGTACCACACTGAAACAGTCAATTAAACCAGGTTGCGATTAATATTTTAGAGGATAACGCCTGTTGTGTCTGGGTTAGGTCTGGTATTTGCCATTGTCTGCCTCGTACTTTCGCATTTTTCGCATACTTGTTGGCCAGATCCTGGCCTTTTTCTGGTTTGGATCACGTACTAATGCGGTACCACACCGAAACTGTCAATTAAACCTGGTTGCGATTCATATTTTATAGGATAACGCCGGTTATGTCTCGGTTGGGTCTGGGATTTGGCCTCATCTGGCTCGTACATTCGCATTTTTCGCCTACTTGTTGGCAAGATCCTGGGGTTTTTCTGGTTTGGATCACGTAGTAATGCGGTACCACACCGAAGCAGTCAATTAAACCTAGCTGCGATTAATATTTTATAGGATAACGCCGGTTATGTCTGGGTTAGGTCTGGTATTTGCCCTCATCTGGCTCGTACTTTCGCATTTTTCGCATACTTGTTGGCCAGATCCTGGGCTTTTTCTGGTTTGGATCACGTAGTAATGTGGTTCTACACCGAAACAGTCAATTAAACCTGGTTGCGATTAATATTCTAGAGGATAACGCCGGTTATGTCTAGGTTAGGTCTGGTATTTGCCCTCATCTGGCTCGTACTTTCGCATTTTTCGCATACTTGCTGGCCAGATCCTGGCCTCTTTCTGGCTTGGACCACGTAGTAATTTGGTACCACACTGAAACAGTCAATTAAACCTGGTTCCGATTAATATTTTAGTGGATTACGCCGGTTATGTCTGTGTTAGGTCAGGTATTTGCCCTCATCTGGCTTGTACTTTCGCATTTTTCGCATACTTGTTGTCCAGATGCTGGCCTTTTTCTGGTTTGGATCACGTAGTAAAGCGATATCACACCTAAACAGTCAATTAAACCTGGATGCGATTAATATTTTGGAGGATAACGCCGGTTATGTCTCGGTTAGGTCTAGGATTTGCCCTCATCTGGCTCGTACCTTCGCATTTTCCGCCTACTTGTTGGCAAGATCCTGGGCTTTTTCTGCTTTGGATCACGTAGTAATGCGGTACCACACAGAAGCAATCAATTAAACCTGGTTGCGATTAATATTTTAGAGCAAAACGCCGGTTATGTCACGGTTTGGTCAGGGATTTGCCGTCATCTGGCTCGTATTTTCGTATTTTTCGCATACTTGTTGGCCAGATCCTGGCCTTGTTCTGGCTTGGATCACATAGTCATGTGGTATCACACTGAAACAGTCAATTAAACCTGGTTCCGATTAACACTTTAGAGGATAACGCTGGTTATGCCTGGGTTAGTTCAGGTATTTGCAATCATCTGGCTCATACTTTCGCAATTTTCGCGTACTAGTTGGCCAGATCTTATGTATATTGTGGTTTGGATCCCGTCGTAATGTGGTTCCACACCGGAGCAGTCAATTAAACCTGGTTGCGTTGAATATTGTGCAGGATAACGCTGGTTATGTTTGGGTTAGTTCTGGTATTTGCAATCATCTGGCTCGTACTTTCGCATTTTTCGCATACTTGTTGGCCAGATCCAGGGCTTTCTCTGGTTTGGATCACGTATTATCGTTGTAACACACTGAAGCAGTCAATTAAACCTGGTTTCGATCAATATTTTAGAGGACAACACCGGTTAGGTCTGGGTTACGTCTGGTATTTGCAATCATCTCCCTAATTCTTTCGCATCTTTCGCATACTCGTTGGCCAGATCCTGGATTTTTTTTGGTTAGGATCACGTATTAATGAGGTGCCATACTGAAACAGTCAATTAAACCTTGTTTCGACCAATATTTTACAGGATAACGCCGGTTATGTCTGTGTTAGGTCTGGTATTTGCCAACATCTAGCTGATACTTTCGCATTTTTCGCATACTTGTTGGCCAGATCCTGGGTTCTTTTCTCGATAGAGTCACGTATTCATGTGATGCCACACTGAAGCAGTCAATTAAACCTAGCTGCGATTAATATTTTATAGGATAACGCCGGTTATGTCTGGGTTAGGTCTGGTATTTGCCCTCATCTGGCTCGTACTTTCGCATTTTTCGCATACTTGTTGGCCAGATCCTGGGCTTTTTCTGGTTTGGACCACGTAGTAGTTTGGTACCACACTGAAACAGTCAATTAAACCTGGTTCCGATTAATATTTTAGTGGATTACGCCGGTTATGTCTGTGTTAGGTCAGGTATTTGCCCTCATCTGGCTTGTACTTTCGCATTTTTCGCATACTTGTTGTCCAGATGCTGGCCTTTTTCTGGTTTGGATCACGTAGTAAAGCGATATCACACCTAAACAGTCAATTAAACCTGGATGCGATTAATATTTTGGAGGATAACGCCGGTTATGTCTCGGTTAGGTCTAGGATTTGCCCTCATCTGGCTCGTACCTTCGCATTTTCCGCCTACTTGTTGGCAAGATCCTGGGCTTTTTCTGCTTTGGATCACGTAGTAATGCGGTACCACACAGAAGCAATCAATTAAACCTGGTTGCGATTAATATTTTAGAGCAAAACGCCGGTTATGTCACGGTTTGGTCAGGGATTTGCCGTCATCTGGCTCGTATTTTCGTATTTTTCGCATACTTGTTGGCCAGATCCTGGCCTTGTTCTGGCTTGGATCACATAGTCATGTGGTATCACACTGAAACAGTCAATTAAACCTGGTTCCGATTAACACTTTAGAGGATAACGCTGGTTATGCCTGGGTTAGTTCAGGTATTTGCAATCATCTGGCTCATACTTTCGCAATTTTCGCGTACTAGTTGGCCAGATCTTATGTATATTGTGGTTTGGATCCCGTCGTAATGTGGTTCCACACCGGAGCAGTCAATTAAACCTGGTTGCGTTGAATATTGTGCAGGATAACGCTGGTTATGTTTGGGTTAGTTCTGGTATTTGCAATCATCTGGCTCGTACTTTCGCATTTTTCGCATACTTGTTGGCCAGATCCAGGGCTTTTTCAGGTTTGGATCACGTATTATCGTTGTAACACACTGAAGCAGTCAATTAAACCTGGTTTCGATCAATATTTTAGAGGACAACACCGGTTAGGTCTGGGTTACGTCTGGTATTTGCAATCATCTCCCTAATTCTTTCGCATCTTTCGCATACTCGTTGGCCAGATCCTGGATTTTTTTTGGTTAGGATCACGTATTAATGAGGTGCCATACTGAAACAGTCAATTAAACCTTGTTTCGACCAATATTTTACAGGATAACGCCGGTTATGTCTGTGTTAGGTCTGGTATTTGCCAACATCTAGCTGATACTTTCGCATTTTTCGCATACTTGTTGGCCAGATCCTGGGTTCTTTTCTCGATAGAGTCACGTATTCATGTGATGCCACACTGAAGCAGTCAATTAAACCTGGCTTCGATGAATATTTTAGAGGACAACACCGGTTAGGTATGGGTTACGTCTGGTGTTTGCAATTATCTGCCTCATACTTTCCCAATTTTCGCAAACTTGTTGGCCATATCCTGGGTTTTTTTTCTGGTAAGGATCACGTATTAATGTGGTGCCACACTGAAATAGTCAATTCAACCTGGATTCGATCAATATTGTAGAGGCTGGCACCGGTTACGTCTGGGTTGCGCCTGGTATTTGCAATCATCTGCCTCATACTTTCGCATTTTTCGCATACTTGTTGGCCAGATACTGGACTTTTTCTGATGTAGGTCATGTAGTAATGTGGTACCACACCGAAACAGTCAATTAAACCTGGATTCGATCAATACTTTATAGGACAATACCGGTCAGGTTTGTGTTAGGTCTGGTATTTGCAAACATCTGCCTCATACATTCGCAACTTTCGCATACTTGTTTGCGAGATCCTGGGTCCTTTTCTGGATAGCATCACGTATTAATGTGGTACCACCCAGAAATAATCAATAAAACCTGGTTTCGATCAATACTTTAGAGGATAACACCGGTTAGATTTGGGTTAGGTCTGGTATTTGCAATCATCTTCCTCATACTTTCGCATTTTTCGGATACTTGTTGGCCAGATCCTGGGCTTTTACTGACTTGGACCTCGTAGCAATGTGGTACCAGACTGAATCAGTCAATTAAGGCTGGCTTCGATCAATACTTTAGAGGACAATACCGGTTAGGTTTGTGTTAGGTCTGGTATTTGCAATCATCTGCCTCATACTTTCGCATCATTCGCATACTTGTTGGCCAGATCCTGCGCTTTTTTCTGGGCAGGATCACGTGTCAATGTGGTACGACACTGAAATAGTCAATTCAACCTGGATTCGGTCAATATTGTAGAGGCTGACACCGGTTAGGTTCGTGTTAGGTCTGGTATTTGCAATCATCTGCCTGATTATTTCGCTCCTTTCGCATACTTGTTGGCCAGCTCCTGAGTTTTTTTCTGGTTAGGATCACGTATTAATGTGGTACCGCACTGAAACAGTCAAGTCAACCTGGTTTCGAACAATATTTCAGAGGATAACACCGGCTAGGTCTGGGTTACGACTGTAATATGCAATCATCTGCCTCATACTTTCGCATTTTTCGCATACTTGTTGGCCAGATACTGGGCTTTTTCTGATTTGGATCACGTAGTAATGTGGTACCACATCGAAACAGTCAATAAAACCTGGTTGCGATTAATATTTTAGTGGATAACGCCGCTTATGTCTGGGTTAGTTCTGGTATTTGCAATCATCTGGCTCATACTTTCGCGTTTTTGGCATACTTTTTGGCCAGATCCTGGATTTTTCTGGTATGGATCACGTAGTAATGTGGTACTACACAGAAGTAGTCAATAAAACCTAGTTCCGATTAATATTTTAGAGGATAACACCGGTTAGGTCTGGGTTACGTCTGGTATTTGCAATCATCTTCCTCATTCTTCCGCATTTTTCGCATACTTGTTGGCCAGATCCTGGGCTTTTACTGACTTGGACCACGTAGTTATGTGGTACCACACTGAAACAGTCAATTAAACCTGGTTCCGATTAATATTTTAGTGGATAACGCCGCTTATGTCTGGGTTAGTTCTGGTATTTGCAATCATCTGGCTCATACTTTCGCGTTTTTCGCATACTTCTTGGCCAGATCCAGGGTTTTTTCTGGTTTGGATCCCGCAATAATGACGCTCCACACCGAAACAGTCAACTAAACCTGGTCTCGATTAATATTTTAGAGGATAACGCCGGTTATGTCTAGGTTAGGTCTGGTATTTGCCCTCATCTGGCTCGTACTTTCGCATTTTTCGCATAGTTGTTGGCCAGATCCTGGCCTTTTTCTGGCTCGGACCGCGTAGTAATGTGGTACCACGCCGAAACAGTCAATTAAACCTGGTTGCGATTAATATTTTAGAGGATAACGCCGGTTATGTCTCGGTTAGGTCAGGGATTTGCCCTCATCTGGCTCGTACTTTCGCATTTCTCGCATACTTGTTGGCCAGATCCTGGCCTTTTCCTGGTTTGGATCACGTAGTAATGCGGTACCACACTGAAACAGTCAATTAAACCAGGTTGCGATTAATATTTTAGAGGATAACGCCTGTTATGTCTGGGTTAGGTCTGGTATTTGTCCTTGTCTGCCTCGTACTTTCGCATTTTTTGCATACTTGTTGGCCAGATCCTGGGCTTTTTCTGGTTTGGATCACGTAGTAATGTGGTTCTACACCGAAACAGTCAATTAAACCTGGTTGCGATTAATATTTTAGAGGATAACGCCTGTTATGTCTGGGTTAGGTCTGGTATTTGCCCTCATCTGGCTCGTACTTTCGCATTTTTCGCATACTTGTTGGCCAGATCCTGGCCTTTTCCTGGTTTGGATCACGTACTAATGCGGTACCACACCGAAACAGTCAATTAAACCTGGTTGCGATTCATATTTTATAGGATAACGCCGGTTATGTCTCGGTTGGGTCTGGGATTTGGCCTCATCTGGCTCCTACATTCGCATTTTTCGCCTACTTGTTGGTAAGATCCTGGGGTTTTTCTGGTTTGGATCACGTAGTAATGCGGTACCACACCGAAGCAGTCAATTAAACCTAGTTGCGATTAATATTTTATAGGATAACGCCGGTTATGTCTGGGTTAGGTCTGGTATTTGCCCTCATCTGGCTCGTACTTTCGCATTTTTCGCATACTTGTTGGCCAGATCCTGGGCTTTTTCTGGTTTGGATCACGTAGTAATGTGGTTCTACACCGAAACAGTCAATTAAACCTGGTTGCGATTAATATTCTAGAGGATAACGCCGGTTATGTCTAGGTTAGTTCTGGTATTTGCCCTCATCTGGCTCATATTTTCGCATTTTTCACATTCTTGTTGACCAGATCCTGGGCTTTTTCTGGTTTGGATCACGTAGTAATGTGGTAAGACACTGTAAGAGTCAATTAGACCTGGTCGCGTTTAATATTTTCGAGGATAACGCCGGTTATGTCTGGGTTAGGTCTGGTATTTGTCATCATCTGGCTCATACTTTCGCATTTTTCGCATACTTGTTGACCAGATCCTAGGTTTGTTCTGGTTTGGAACACGTATTATCGTTGTAACACACTGAAGCAGTCAATTAAACCTGGTTTCGATCAATATTTTAGAGGACAACACCGGTTAGGTCTGGGTTACGTCTGGTATTTGCAATCATCACCCTAATACTTTCGCATCTTTCGCATCCGCGTTGGCCAGATCCTGGGTTTTTTTTGGTTGGGATCACGTATTAATGAGGTGCCATACTGAAACAGTCAATTAAACCTGGTTTCGATCAATATTTTAGAGGACAACACCGGTTTGGTCTGGGTTACGTCTGGTATTTGCAATCATCTCCCTAATTCTTTCGCATCTTTCGCATACTCGTTGGCCAGATCCTGGATTTTTTTTGGTTAGGATCACGTATTAATGAGGTGCCATACTGAAACAGTCAATTAAACCTGGTTTCGACCAATATTTTACAGGATAACGCCGGTTATGTCTGTGGTAGGTCTGGTATTTGCCAACATCTAGCTGATACTTTCGCATTTTTCGCATACTTGTTGGGCAGATCCTGGGTTCTTTTCTCGATAGAGTCACGTATTCATGTGATGCCACACTGAAGCAGTCAATTAAACCTGGCTTCGATCAATATTTTAGAGGACAACACCGGTTAGGTCTGGGTTACGTCTGGTGTTTGCAATTATCTGCCTCATACTTTCCCATTTTTCGCAAACTTGTTGGCCAACTGCGACGCTGAGCAGGACACGGCGGATCATACCCTGGAGGTATGCCCCGCGCGGGAGGGGGAGCGCCGTGTCCTGGTCGGCGTCGTCGGGCGGGATGTCTCGCTGCCGGGCGTGGTGCGCGCCATGCTCGGCAGCGAGGAGAAGTGGAGGGCCGTGGCCTCCTTCTGCGAGAACGTAATGTTGCAGAAGGAGGCCGCGGGGAGGGAGCGCGAGCGTCAGCGGCGTGCTGAAGCTCGCGCTCGTGCGGTGGCCCGAGGTCGTCGCCCGGTCGCGAGGCGTCGCGGGCGGCCGCCTCGGCGTGGCGGATGACCTAGGCTGGGAGGGGGGTCCTGAGGGGACCCTCCTCCCGCCAGGCGGCGCCGGGTCGGACCGGTTGTGGGTAGGAGTGCCTCCCCCTACCGGTCCGACGCAAGGGGAGGCACCCTCGGCGGTCTGGTGCGGCCATGAACGCCCGGCCGCCGAGGGGTGGAAACGGGGTCGCGGGCGGTTGCGAGTTGGGGCTCGCAGCCGCCACTAAATGCGGCCCCGGGACGGACAGCGGCGGGATGGAGTGGCCCCGTCCCGCCGCTATGAGGCAGTGTATCTACTGGGGGGACCGATTGTCCCCCCGGGGGATGGGCGCGAAAGCGCGGGCACGGGGATGATACCGGAAGAATGCTTCGAGCGATTCCCGGTATCCTCCCAAAGCGTGCCGAAGGGTCACCGTGGGGTTTTTAGTGGGTAGGTCCCGCGCCTGTCGTTGTACGGGCGCGGGGAATCCCACACACCCCTCCCACCTCTCCCCAAGGAGGTGGGAGGGAGTCTTTCGAAGATTTTCCCCACGACAAAAAAAAAAAAAAAAAAAAAAAAAAAAAGTACGAGCCAGATGAGGGCAAATACCAGACCTAACCCAGACCTACCCGGTGTTATCCTCTAAAATATTGGTCGAATCCAGGTTTAATTGACTGTTTCATTCTGGTACTACATTAGTACGTGATCCAAACCAGAAAAGAACCCAGGATCTGGCTAAGAAGTATGCGAAAAATGCGAAAGTATCAGCCAGATGAGGGCATATCCCAGACCTAAACGTAACCCAACCGGTGATATACTTTAAAATATTGATCGTGGTCAGGTTTAATTGACTGTTTCATTGTGGTACCACACTACTACGTGACCGAGACCTGAAAAAGGGCGGGGGTTGGCCAACAAGTATGCGAAGAATGTCAAAGTATGATCCAGATGAGGCTAAATACCAGACCTAACCCAGACCTAACCGGTGTTATCATCTAATTTATTGATCGGAACCAGGTTTAATTGACGGTTTCAGTCTGGTACCACATGACTACCTGACCCAAACCAGTAAAAACCCAGGATCCGTTCAACAAGTATGTGAAGAATGCGAAAGTATGTGTCTGATGAGTGAAAATCCCCGGCCTAACCCAGACCTAACATGCGTTATCCTCAAATACATTGATCGAAACCAGGATTAATCGACTGTTTCAGTGTGGCATCACACTACTACGTGACCGAAACCAGAAAAAACCCAGGATCTGTTCAACAAGTATGTGAAAAACGCGAAAGTATGAGTTTGATGAGGTCAAATCCCAGACCTATCCCAGACTTAACTTGCGTTATCCTCTAAAATATTGATCGAAACCAGGTTTAATCGACTGTTGCAGCGTGGTACCACATTACTACGTGGTACAATCCAGAAACAGCCCAGGATTTAGCCATGAAGTATGAGAAATATGCGAAAGTATGAGCCTGATGAGTGAAAATCTCAGGCCTTACCTAGACCTAACTTGCGTTGTCCTCTAAAATATTGATGGAAACCAGGTTTAATTGACTGTTTCAGTGTTGTACTTCATTACTACGTGATGCAATCCAGAAAAAGCCCAGGATCTGTTCAACATGTATGAGAAATATGCGAAAGAAAGAGCCTGATGAGAGCAAATCCCAGACCTAACCTAGACCTAACATGAATTATTCTCTAAAATATTGATCGAAACCAGGTTTAATTGACTGTTTCAGTGTGGTCCCACATTACTACGTGATCCAAACCAGAAACAACCCAGGATCGGTTCAACAAGTATGTGAAGAATGCGAAAGTTTGAGTCTGATGAGTGAAAATCGCAGGCCTAACCTAGACCTAACATGCGTTATCCTCTAAAATATTGATCGAAACATGGTTTAATCGACTGTTTCAGTGTGGTACCACATTACTATGTGATCCAAACCAGAAAATAACCCAGGATCTGTTCAAGGAGTATGTGAAGTTTGCGAAAGTATGAGTCTGATGAGGTCAAATCCCAGACCTATCCCAGACCTAACTTGCGTTATCCTCTAAAATTTTGATCGAAACCAGGTTTAATCGACTGTTTCAGTGTGGTACCACATTACTACGTGATCCAAACCAGAAAAAAACCCAGGATCCGTTCAACAAGTATGTGAAGAATGCGAAAGTATGAGTCTGATGAGTGAAAATCCCAGACCTAACCTAGACCTAACATGCGTTATCCTCTGAAATATTGATCCAAACCAGGTTTAATGGACAGTTTCAGTGTGGTACCACACTACTACGTGATCCAAACCAGAAAAAGACCCAGGATCTGTTCAACAAGTATGTGAAATACGCGAAAGTATGAGCCTGATGAGGGCAAATCCCAGACATATCCCAGACCTAACTTGCGTTGTCCTCTAAGATATTGATGGAAACCAGATTTAATTGACTGTTTCAGTGAGGTACCACATTACTACCTGATCCAAACCAGAAAAAACCCATGATCTGTTCAACAAGTATGTGAAGTGTGCGAAAGTATGAGTCTGATGAGGTCAAATCCCAGACCTATCCCAGACCTAACTTGCGTTATCCTCTAAAATTTTGATCGAAACCAGGTTTAATCGACTGTTTCAGTGTGGTACCACATTACTACGTGCTCCAAGCCAGAAAAAACCCAGGATCCGTTCAACAAGTATGTGAAGAATGCGAAAGTATGAGTCTGATGAGTGAAACTCCCAGACCTAACCTAGACCTAACATGCGTTATCCTCTAAAATATTGATCCAAACCAGGTTTAATGGACTGTTTCAGTGTGGTACCACATTACTATGTGATCCAAACCAGAAAATAACCCAGGATCTAGCCATCAAGTATGAGAAATATGCGAAAGAATGAGCCTGATGAGAGCAAATCCCAGACCTAACCTAGACCTAACATGAATTATTCTCTAAGATATTGATTCGAAACCAGGTATAATTGACTGTTTCAGTGAGGTACCACATTACTACGTGATCCAAACCAGAAAAAACCCTTGATCTGTTCAACAAGTATGTGAAAAACGCGAAAGTATGAGTCTGATGAGTGAAAATCCCAGGGCTAACCTGGACCTAACATGCGTTATCCTCTAAAATATTGATCGAAACCAGGTTTAATCGACTGTTTCAGTGTGGTACCACATTACTACGTGATCCAAACCAGAAAAAACCCAGGATCAGTCCAACAAGTATGTGAAAAACGCGAAAGTATGAGCCTGATGAGGGCGAATCCCAGACCTATCCCAAACCTAACTTGCGTTATCCTCTAAAATATTGATCGAAACCAGGTTTAATTGACCGTTTCAGTGTGGTACCTCATTACTACGTGATCCAAACCAGAAAAAACCCAGGATCCATTCAACAAGTATGTGAAGAATGCGAAAGTATGAGTCTGATCAGTGAAAATCTCAGGCCTTACCTAGACCTAACTTGCGTTGTCCTCTAAAATAGTGATGGAAACCAGGTTTGATTGACTGTTTCAGTGTGGTACTACATTACTACGTGATGCAATCCAGAAAAAGCCCAGGATCTAGCCATCAAGTATGAGAAATATGCGAAAGAATGAGCCTGATGAGAGCAAATCCCAGACCTAACCTAGACCTAACATGCGTTATCCTCTAAAATATTGAGCGAAACCTGGCTTAATCGACTGTTTCAGTGTGGTTCCACATTACTACGTGATCCAAACCAGAAAATAACTCAGGATCCGTTCAACAAGTATGTGAAGAATGCGAAAGTATGAGTCTGATGAGTGAAAATCCCAGGCCTAACCTAGACCTAACATGCGTTATCTTCAAAAATATTGATCGAAACCTGGTTTAATCGACTGTTTCAGTGTGGTACCACATTACTATGTGATCCAAACCAGAAAATAACCCAGGATCTAGCCATCAAGTATGAGAAATATGCGAAAGAATGAGCCTGATGAGAGCAAATCCCAGACCTAACCTAGACCTAACATGAATTATTCTCTAAGATATTGATTCGAAACCAGGTATAATTGACTGTTTCAGTGTGGTCCCACATTACTACGTGATCCAAACCAGAAAAAACCCAGGATCCGTTCAACAAGTATGTTGAAGAATGCGAAAGTATGAGTCTGATGAGTGAAAATCCCAGGCCTAACCTAGACCTAACATGCGTTATCCTCTAAAATATTGATCGAAACCTGGTTTAATCGACTGTTTCAGTGTGGTTCCACATTACTACGTGATCCAAACCAGAAAATAACTCAGGATCTGTTCAAGGAGTATGTGAAGTGTGCGAATGTATGAGTCTGATGAGGTCAAATCCCAGACCTATCCCAGACCTAACTTGCGTTATCCTCTAAAATTTTGATCGAAACCAGGTTTAATCGACTGTTTCAGTGTGGTACCACATTACTACGTGATCCAAACCAGAAAAAACCCAGGATCCGTTCAACAAGTATGTGAAGAATGCGAAAGTATGAGTCTGATGAGTGAAAATCCCAGGCCTAACCTAGACCTAACATGCGTTATCTTCAAAAATATTGATCGAAACCTGGTTTAATCGACTGTTTCAGTGTGGTACCACATTACTATGTGATCCAAACCAGAACATAACCCAGGATCTAGCCATCAAGTATGAGAAATATGCGAAAGAATGAGCCTGATGAGAGCAAATCCCAGACCTAACCTAGACCTAACATGAATTATTCTCTAAGATATTGATCGAAACCAGGTTTAATCGACTGTTTCAGTGTGGTACCACATTACTACGTGATCCAAACCAGAAAAAACCCAGGATCCGTTTACAAGTATGTGAAGAATGCGAAAGTATGAGTCTGATGAGTTAAAATCCCAGGCCTAACCTAGACCTAACATGCGTTATCCACAAAAATATTGATCGAAACCTGGTTCAATCGACTGTTTCAGTGTGGTACCACGTTACTATGTGATCCAAACCAGAAGATAACCCAGGATCTGTTCAACGAGTATGTGAAAAACGCGAAAGTATGAGCCTGATGAGGGCAAATCCCAGACATATCCCAGACCTAACTTGCGTTGTCCTCTAAGATATTGATGGAAACCAGGTTTAATTGACAGTTTCAGTGTTGTACTTCATTACTACGTGATGCAATCCAGAAAAAGCCCAGGATCTAGCCATCAAGAATGAGAAATATGCGAAAGTATGAGTCTGATGAGTGAAAATCCCAGTGCAAACCTAGTCCTAACATGCGTTATCCACTAAAATATTGATCGAAGCCAGCTTTAATCGACTGTTTCAGTGTGGTATCACACTACTACGTGATCCAAACCAGAAAAAACCCAGGATCTGTTCAACGAGTATGTGAAAAACGCGAAAGTATGAGTCTGATGAGTGAAAATCCCAGGCCTAACCTAGACCAAACATGCGTTATCTTCAAAAATATTGATCGAAACCTGGTTTAATCGACTGTTTCAGTGTGGTACCACATTACTATGTGATCCAAACCAGAAAATAACCCAGGATCTAGCCATCAAGTATGAGAAATATGCGAAAGAATGAGCCTGATGAGAGCAAATCCCAGACCTAACCTAGACCTAACATGAATTATTCTCTAAGATATTGATTCGAAACCAGGTATAATTGACTGTTTCAGTGTGGTCCCACATTACTACGTGATCCAAACCAGAAAAAACCCAGGATCCGTTCAACAAGTATGTTGAAGAATGCGAAAGTATGAGTCTGATGAGTGAAAATCCCAGGCCTAACCTAGACCTAACATGCGTTATCCTCTAAAATATTGATCGAAACCTGGTTTAATCGACTGTTTCAGTGTGGTTCCACATTACTACGTGATCCAAACCAGAAAATAACTCTGGATCTGTTCAAGGAGTATGTGAAGTGTGCGAATGTATGAGTCTGATGAGGTCAAATCCCAGACCTATCCCAGACCTAACTTGCGTTATCCTCTAAAATTTTGATCGAAACCAGGTTTAATCGACTGCTTCAGTGTGGTACCACATTACTACGTGATCCAAACCAGAAAAAACCCAGGATCCGTTCAACAAGTATGTGAAGAATGCGAAAGTATGAGTCTGATGAGTGAAAATCCCAGGCCTAACCTAGACCTAACATGCGTTATCTTCAAAAATATTGATCGAAACCTGGTTTAATCGACTGTTTCAGTGTGGTACCACATTACTATGTGATCCAAACCAGAAAATAACCCAGGATCTAGCCATCAAGTATGAGAAATATGCGAAAGAATGAGCCTGATGAGAGCAAATCCCAGACCTAACCTAGACCTAACATGAATTATTCTCTAAGATATTGATCGAAACCAGGTTTAATCGAATGTTTCAGTGTGGTACCACATTACTACGTGATCCAAACCAGAAAAAACCCAGGATCCGTTTACAAGTATGTGAAGAATGCGAAAGTATGAGTCTGATGAGTTAAAATCCCAGGCCTAACCTAGACCTAACATGCGTTATCCACAAAAATATTGATCGAAACCTGGTTTAATCGACTGTTTCAGTGTGGTACCACGTTACTATGTGATCCAAACCAGAAGATAACCCAGGATCTGTTCAACGAGTATGTGAAAAACGCGAAAGTATGAGCCTGATGAGGGCAAATCCCAGACATATCCCAGACCTAACTTGCGTTGTCCTCTAAGATATTGATGGAAACCAGGTTTAATTGACAGTTTCAGTGTTGTACTTCATTACTACGTGATGCAATCCAGAAAAAGCCCAGGATCTAGCCATCAAGTATGAGAAATATGCGAAAGTATGAGTCTGATGAGTGAAAATCCCAGTGCAAACCTAGTCATGCGAAGCCAGGTTTAATCGACTGTTTCAGTGTGGTATCACACTACTACGTGATCCAAACCAGAAAAAACCCAGGATCTGTTCAACGAGTATGTGAAAAACGCGAAAGTATGAGCCTGATGAGGGCAAATCCCAGACATATTCCAGACCTAACTTGCGTTGTCCTCTAAAATATTGATCGAAACCAGGTTTAATTGACAGTTTCAGTGTGGTACCACATTACTACGTGATCCAAACCAGAAAAAACTCAGGATCAGTTCAACAAGTATGTGAAGAATGCGAAAGTATGAGTCTGATGAGTAAAAATCCCAGGGCTATACTAGACCTAACATGCGTTATCCTCAAAAATATTGATCGAAACCAGGTTTAATCGACTGTTTCAGTGTGGTATCACACTACTACGTGACCCAAGCCAGAAAAATCCCATGATCTGTTCGACAAGTATCTGAAAAACCCGAAAGTATGAGCCCGATGAGGGCAAATCCCAGACCTAACTTGCGTTATCCTCCAAAATATTGATCGAAACCAGGTTTAATCGTCTGTTTCAGTGTGATACCACATTACTACGTGATCCAAACCAGAAAAAACCCAGGATCAGTTCAACAAGTATGTGAAGAATGCGAAAGTATGAGTCTGATGAGTGAAAATCCCAGGCCTAACCTAGACCTAACATGCGTTATCCTCAAAAATATTGATCGAAACCTGGTTTAATCGACTGTTTCAGTGTGGTACCACATTACTACGTGATCCAAACCAGAAAAAACTCAGGATCAGTTCAACAAGTATGTGAAGAATGCGAAAGTATGAGTCTGATGAGTAAAAATCCCAGGGCTATACTTGACCTAACATGCGTTATCCTCAAAAATATTGATCGAAACCAGGTTTAATCGACTGTTTCAGTGTGGTACCACATTACTACGTGATCCAAACCAGAAAAAGCCCAGGATCAGTCCAACAAGTATGTGAAAAACGCGAAAGTATGAGCCTGATGAGGGCAAATCCCAGACATATTCCAGACCTAACTTGCGTTGTCCTCTAAGATATCGATCGAAACCAGGTTTAATCGACCGTTTCAGTGTGGTACCACATTACTACGAGATCCAAACCAGAAAAAACCCAGGATCTGTTCAACGAGTATGTGAAGTGTGCGAAAGTATGAGTCTCATGAGGTCAAATCCCAGACCTATCCCGGACCTAGCTTGCGTTATCCTCTAAAATATTGATCGAAACCAGGTTTAATCGACTGTTTCAGTGTGGTACCACATTACTACGTGATCCAAACCAGAAAAAACCCAGGATCAGTTCAACAAGTATGTGAAGAATGCGAAAGTATGAGTCTGATGAGTGAAAATCCCAGGCCTAACCTAGACCTAACATGCGTTATCCTCAAAAATATTGATCGAAACCTGGTTTAATCGACTGTTTCAGTGTGGTACCACATTACTACGCGATACAAACCAGAAAAAACTCAGGATCAGTTCAACAAGTATGTGAAGAATGCGAAAGTATGAGTCTGATGAGTAAAAATCCCAGGGCTATACTAGACCTAACATGCGTTATCCTCAAAAATATTGATCGAAACCAGGTTTAATCGACTGTTTCAGTGTGGTATCACACTACTACGTGGCCCAAACCAGAAAAATCCCATGATCTGTTCAACAAGTATCTGAAAAACGCGAAAGTATGAGCCCGATGAGGGCAAATCCCAGACCTATCCCAGACCTAACTTGCGTTGTCCTCTAAAATATTGGTCGAAACCAGGTTTAATTGACAGTTTCAGTGTGGTACCACATTACTACGTGATCCAAACCAGAAAAAACCCAGGATCCATTCAACAAGTATGTGAAGGATGCGAAAGTATGAGTCTGATCAGTGAAAATCTCAGGCCTTACCTAGACCTAACTTGCGTTGTCCTCTAAAATATTGATGGAAACCAGGTTTCATTGACTGTTTCAGTGTGGTACTACATTACTACGTGATGCAATCCAGAAAAAGCCCAGGATCTAGCCATCAAGTATGAGAAATATGCGAAAGAATGAGCCTGATGAGAGCAAATCCCAGACCTAACCTAGACCTAACATGCGTTATCCTCTAAAATATTGAGCGAAACCAGGTTTAATGGACTGTTTCAGTGTGGTACCACACTACTTCGTGATCCAAACCAGAAAAAACCTAGGATCTGTTCAACAAGTATGTGAAAAACGCGAAACTGTGAGCCTGATGAGGGCAAATCTTAGACCTAACCCAGACCTAAGATGCGTTATCCTCTAAAATATTTATCCAGACCAGGTTTCATTGAATGTTTCAGTGTGGTACCACTTTACTACGTGATCCGCTCCAGAACTAGCCCAGGATCTAGCCATGAAGTATGAGAAATATGCGAAAGTAAGAGCCTGATGAGGGCAAATCCTAGACCTAACCTAGACCTAACATGCGTTATCCTCTAAAATATTGAGCGAAACCAGGTTTAATGGACTGTTTCAGTGTGGTACCACACTACTACGTGATCCAAACCAGAAAAATACCCAGGATCTGTTCAACAAGTATGTGAAAGACGCGAAAGTATGAGCCTGATGAGGGCAAATCCCAGACATATCCCAGACCTAACTTGCGTTGTCCCCTAAGATATTGATGGAAACCAGGTGTAATTGACTGTTTCAGTGTGGTACCACATTACTACGTGATCCAAACCAGAAAAAACCCAGGATCCGTTCAACAAGTATGTGAAGAATGCGAAAGTATGAGTCTGATGAGTGAAAATCCCAGGGCTAACCTAGACCTAACATGCGTTATCCTCCAAGGTATTGATCGAAACCAGGTTTAATCGACTGTTTCAGTGTGGTACTACATTACTACGTGATCCAAACCAGAAAAAACCCATGATCTGTTCAACAAGTATGTGAAAAACGCGAAAGTATGAGTCTGATGAGTGAAAATCCCAGGGCTAACCTAGACCTAACATGCGTTATCCTCTAAAATATTGATCGAAACCAGGTTTAATCGACTGTTTCAGTGTGGTACCACATTACTACGTGCCCCAAACCAGAAAAAACCAATGATCTGTTCAACAAGTATGTGAAAAACGCGAAACTGTGAGCCTGATGAGGGCAAATCTTAGACCTAACCCAGACCTAAGATGCGTTATCCTCTAAAATATTTATCCAGACCAGGTTTCATTGAATGTTTCAGTGTGGTACCACTTTACTACGTGATCCACTCCAGAACTAGCCCAGGATCTAGCCATGAAGTATGAGAAATATGCGAAAGAATGAGCCTGATGAGAGCAAATCCCAGACCTAACCTAGACCTAACATGAATTATTCTTTAAAATATTGATCGAAACCAGGTTTAATTGACTGTTTCAGTGTGGTACCACACTACTACGTGATCCAAACCAGAAAAAACCCAGGATCTGTTCAACAAGTATGTGAAAAACGCGAAAGTATGAGCCTGATGAGGGCAAGTCCCAGACCTATCCCAGACCTAACTTGCGTTGTTCTCTAAGATATTGATGGAAACCAGGTTTAATTGACTGTTTCAGTGTTGTACTTCATTACTACGTGATGCAATCCAGAGAAAGCCCAGGATCTAGCCATCAAGTATGAGAAATATGCGAAAGAATGAGCCTGATGAGAGCAAATCCCAGACCTAACCTAGACCTAACATGAATTATTCTCTAAAATATTGATCGAAACCAGGTTTAATTGACTGTTTCAGTGTGGTCCCACATTACTACGTGATCCAAACCAGAAAAAACCCATGATCCGTTCAACAAGTAAGTGAAGAATGCGAAAGTATGAGTCTGATGAGTGAAAATCCTAGACCTAACCTAGACCTAACATGCGTTATCCTCAAAAATATTGATCGAAACCTGGTTTAATCGACTGTTTCAGTGTGGTACCACATTACAATGTGATCCAAACCAGAAAATAACCCAGGATCTGTTCAACGAGTATGTGAAGTGTGCGAAAGTATGAGTCTGATGAGGTCAAATCCCAGACCAATCCCAGACTTAACTTTTTTTTTTTTTTTTTTTTGTCGTGGGGAAAATCTTCGAAAGACTCCCTCCCACCTCCTTGGGGAGAGGTGGGAGGGGTGTGTGGGATTCCCCGCGCCCGTACAACGACAGGCGCGGGACCTACCCACTAAAAACCCCACGGTGACCCTTCGGCACGCTTTGGGAGGATACCGGGAATCGCTCGAAGCATTCTTCCGGTATCCTCCCCGTGTCCGCGCTTTCGCGCCCATCCCCCGGGGGGACAATCGGTCCCCCCAGTAGACACACTGCCTCATAGCGGCGGGACGGGGCCACTCCATCCCGCCGCTATCCGTCCCGGGGCCGCGTTTAGTGGCGGCTGCGAGCCCGAACTCGCAACCGCCCGCGACCCCGTTTCCACCCCTCGGCGGCCGGGCGTTCATGGCCGCACCAGACCGCCGAGGGTGCCTCCCCTTGCGTCGGACCGGTAGGTGGAGGCACTCCTACCCCCAACCGGTCCGACCCGGCGCCGCCTGGCGGGAGGAGGGTCCCCTCAGGACCCCCCTCCCAGCCTAGGTCATCCGCCACGCCGAGGCGGCCGCCCGCGACGCCTCGCGACCGGGCGACGACCTCGGGCCACCGCACGAGCGCGAGCTTCAGCGCGCCGCTGAAGCTCGCGCTCCCTCCCCGCGGCCTCCTTCTGCAACATTACGTTCTCGCAGAAGGAGGCCACGGCCCTCCATTTCTCCTCGCTGCCGAGCATGGCGCGCACCACGCCCGGCAGCGAGACATCCCGCCCGACGACGCCGACCAGGACACGGCGCTCCCCCTCCCACGCGGGGCATACCTCCAGGGTATGATCCGCCGTGTCCTGCTCAGCGTCGCAGTGGCAGCAACGCGCCGTCGGCTCCTTCCCTATCCGGCACAGGTATCTTCCGAAGCTGCCATGCCCGGAAAATACCTGTGCCAGCCGGTAGGTGAGGCTGCCATGGCCTCTGTCTAGCCACTCTTTCAGGAGTGGCCGAACAGCCCCGACAGTCCGGTGCCCCGCGGTTGGCAGAGCCAGCCGCTCCTGCCACGCGAGCAACACGGACTGCCGGGCCTGGCGCTTCAAATCGCCCCAAGCAGGTTCCTGCCCGCCCGGGACCGCCCCCACCCTCGCGCGACGGTCGACGCGGTGCCGGTACATCGCCGCGTGCGACCGCGCGAGCAGGTCCATGGGCGGCATCCCCGCTAGAACCGTCGCCGCCTCATGTGACATGGTCCGATACCCGCGGACGACCCTGAGCGCCATGCGCCTCTGCACCCGACGCAGCATAGTCATGCTGCGCCGGGAGGCAGCCAGGTCGTCCGCCCAGACGGGGGCCCCGTATAGGGCCACCGACTGGACCATTGCCACATAGAGGCGACGAACTCGGCCCGCCGGGCCCCCCAGGTTGGGCAGGATCCGGCCCAGAGCCGCAACCATCCTTTCCAACCGGGGGACCAGGCAGCGGAAATGCTTCTCGAAACGCCAGTGGCTATCGAGGATCAGCCCCAGATACCTGATCTGGGGCTTCACCTCGATGTCAGCCCCACCCATCCGAATCAGAGGGGGTGGCGGATCCTGCCGAGGTGAATGAAACGCAATCACCTCGGTCTTATGGACCGCCACCGTCATCCCCATCCCCCTGATCCGGTCGACGACGCGTTGCGACCCCTCCTCCGCGCGACGCATGGCCCTCCCCCAGTGCGCCCCGACGGCCAGCACCAGTGTGTCATCCGCATAACACACCGTGCTGACGCCGTCGGGGAGGCCGGCCCGCAACACCGAGTCGTACGCGATGTTCCACAGGAGTGGCCCAAGGACCGATCCCTGCGGAACACCGCAGTACACCTCCCTCCGCATATCACCATCCCGGCCCGGATACTCGATCCACCTGCCGCGGAGATAATCCCCGACGACCGCCCTGTGACAAGGGGGGACTCGATGATATTCGAGCCCCCTCCTTATCCCTTCCCAGGGGAGGGTGTTAAAGGCATTGGCAATATCCAAGGATATTGCCAATGCCACCCCTCCCCGGGAGACGGCCGCCTCCGAGAGGGCCCTCACACGACCTATCGCGTCGATAGTCGATCGGCCCCCCCGGAAACCGAACTGGCAGTCGGCCAGACCGGGATCACCCCGCGACAGGTGCTCGACGAGGCGGGCAGCAATCACACGCTCGAAGAGCTTGCCCACCTCGTCGAGGAGACAAATGGGCCGGTATGCGGAGGGAGACTCCGCGGGCCGACCCTCCTTCTGGAGGAGGACCATCCTCGCCACCTTCCAACTGGGGGGGAATCGCCCGTCCCTCAGGCAGCGGTCGAACAACCGCCTGAGGTCGGCCCCAAGGACGCCCTGGGTCAAGACCCAAACCCGGCCGGGCACACCATCCGGACCCGGGGCCGTGTTACGAACCCCGAGCCGTCTGATGGCCGCTGCCAGCTCCTCCTGCGTGACCCCCAGCTCGGCCGTCCACTCCACTGGGACAGCCGCCGCCGCCGGAGGACGCGGTCCCCTCTCCCCAATTGGGAAGAGTGTATTGACCACGTCCTCCAGCAGCCGGGGGTCAAGACCCTCGGTGACGGGGGGCGCCCACGGGCGGAGCTTATTCAGCACCACCTTATATGGGCGCCCCCATGGATCGTCATCAAGGGTCTGGAGGAGCTCCTTCCATGCCTGGGTCTTGGCCCGTTTGATGGCGACCTGCAGAGCAACCCGCGCCACGCGGTATGCTCCATACAGGTCATCAGCTGCCCTCGCTCGCGCCACGCCGTCGCCTGTACGTTGACGACGGCGCGCGCGGGTGTACTGGCGTCGGGCGCGGACAGTCGCGACTCGCAACTCCGCGATCGCGTCCGACCACCAGTACACCGCCCGGCGAGGAGAAGCCCGCCCGACCCGAGGCATCGCCGCGTCGCAAATACCCGCGACCAATGCTCCGAGCCGGGCGACCTCCTCCTCTATGCTCGGCAACTCGGCCGCTCCCTGCGGCCAAGTTGCAGCGAGGGCAGCTGCCATCAGGGCGTCCTTGTCCAGGCGCCGAAGCGCCCAGCGGCGTGGTGGGGTGCCACGCAGGCGGCCGTGTCGGGATGCACTCGCGGCGGCAGAGACCTCCATCCGGATGTACCGGTGATCGGAGAGTGTCTCTGCCCCCGCGACCACGTGCCAACCCGACACCATGCGCACGGCGTTGGGGGTCGCGAATCCAACATCCACGATGGACCCCCCATATCGCCGCACGCATGTGTGCTCCGACCCCCGGTTCAATACCCGGAGGTCGAGCCCCGCCGCCCAATCGCCCAGGATCACGCCGCGAACGGAGGTCCTGGGGGATCCCCAAGCCACCGACTTGGCATTAAAATCCCCCAGGACCAGCACCGGCCGGGCCGCGTAGCGCTGCACGCATGCCGCGACCTCGGCCAGGTACAGCTCGAACGCAGCGTGACCGCTACGGGGCGAAATGTAGCACCCCACCACAGCGACTCCCCCCCAGTCCACGGCGACGAATCCCCGACCGCGCTCCAACAAGGAGAACGGTGGGGACCCGTCGCCCCCTCCCCATACCGTCGCCACCAAGCCGTCCGCGTCGCCCACACAATGAGGGTGATCAGGGACGCGGTACGGCTCGGCGGCGACCGCCAGGCCAACCCCCCACTCCGCGAGGACTTGGGACATCAAGTCCTGTGCCGCGCGGCAGTGGTTGAGGTTGGCCTGGAGGAGGAGGCGGGGCGGCATTAATTAATGGCCGCGCCAGCCTCCTCCCGGCCGTCCGTCCCCGTAGCACCGTCCACCTCCATGGAGGACGATGCCACCGCCCTCGGCACCGGAGCCGGTGCAGCCCGCCTCTTCCTCTCCTTCCGGGAGGGGGGGGAGCACTTCTTGCTCCCCACCCTGTGATCGGCTGGCCTCCCCATGTTCGCACACAGCGGGCAGTGGGGGGCCGCCGAGCACTGGCTCGCACGGTGCTCTTTGGCACCGCAGCGGTAACACTGACCGCTGCGGTCCACCGGCGAGGTGCACCACTGCCTCACGTGCCCCAATTCGAGGCAGCGGTGACACTGGAGCGGGCGCGGCGCGAGGATTTCCACTCGCGCCGAAACCCACCCCATCAACACCCTCCCGGATTCCGCCACCTTACGGGCGGCGGAGAGGGGGCACCGGGCCCACACCGACCCGAGGCCGGAGGGCGACCTGCGGATCTCTCCGATCCGCAGGTCCTCCACAGGACAGTCCCCCGCCCTCGCAAGGGCACGGGACACATCCTGTGCGCTGACCGAGTCGTCCAGCCCACAAACACGCATCTCCGTGCGCTTCGTGGGCCGGGCGACCCGGACACCTCGCTCGCCCAGCTGCTCCCGGAGCCTCTGGGCGAGACGATCCGCCTTCGCGCCGCCTTCTGCACCGGGGATCTCCAGCAAGAGACCCCCGGTCACGGCCCTCTTCGCCCTCACGGAGGCGATGCCCAGCTCTTCCAGGGAGATATTCTCCCTGGCGAGCCGCATCGCCTCCGCGAGGGTCAGGTCGCCCCCCTGCGCAACGGTCAGCGTCACCGCTGCCGTTTTTGGGGGACGACCTGGTCGTGCCTTCCCGACCTTCGCGGCCTTTACCTTGGCCGCCGGCGGCGGAGGCGGATGCTGCGGTTGCGAGGCCTTCCTCGCCGCCCGCTTCGCCTTCCGCCCCACCACCTCACTCCACGCCACCAGAAGAAAACCCAGGATCTGTTCAACAAGTATGTGAAATACGCGAAAGTATGAGCCGGATGAGGGCAAATCCCAGACCTATCCCAGACCTAACTTGCGTTATCCTCTAAAATATTGATCGAAACCAGGTTTAGTTGACTGTTTTAGTGTGGTACCACTTTACTACGTGATCCAATGCAGAAAAAACCCTCGATCAGGTCAACATGTATGTTAAAACTGCGAAAGTATGAGCCTGATGAGGGCAAATCCTAGACCTATCCCAGACCAAACTTGCGTTATCCTCTAAAATATTGATCGAAACCAGGTTTAATTGACTGTTTCAGTGTGGTACCACATTATTACGTGATCAAATCCAGTAAAACCCCAGGATCCGTTCAACAAGTATGTGAAGAATGCGAAAGTATGAGTCTAATGAGTGAAAATCCTCGGCCTAACCTAGACCTAACATGCGTTATCCTCAAAAATATTGATCGAAACCAGGTTTAATTGACTGTTTCAGTGTGGTACCACATTACTACGTGATCCAATTCAGAAATAGCCCAGGATCTAGCCATGAGGTATGAGAAATATGCGAAAGTATGAGCCTGACGAGAGCAAATCCTAGACCTAACCCAGACATAACATGCGTTATCCTCTAAAATATTTATCAAGACCAGGTTTAATTGATTGTTTCAGTGTGGTACCACTTTACTACGTGATCCAATGCAGAAAAAACCCTCGATCAGGTCAACATGTATGTTAAAACTGCGAAAGTATGAGCCTGATGAGGGCAAATCCTAGACCTATCCCAGACCAAACTTGCGTTATCCTCTAAAATATTGATCGAAACCAGGTTTAATTGACTGTTTCAGTGTGGTACCACATTATTACGTGATCAAATCCAGTAAAACCCCAGGATCCGTTCAAGAAGTATGTGAAGAATGCGAATGTATGAGTCTGATGAGTGAAAATCCTCGGCCTAACCTAGACCTAACTTGCGTTATCCTCAAAAATATTGATCGAAACCAGGTTTAATGGACAGTTTCAGTGTGCTACCACACTACTACGTGATCCAAACCAGAAAAAAACCCAGGATCTGTTCAACAAGTATGTGAAATACGCGAAAGTATGAGCCTGATGAGGGCAAATCCCAGACCTATCCCAGACCTAACTTGCGTTATCCTCTAAAATATTGATCGAAACCAGGTTTAATTGACTGTTTCAGTGTGGTACCACATTACTACGTGATCCAAACCAGAAAAAAACCCTGGATCTGTTTAACAAGTATGTGAAGTATGCGAAAGTATGAGTCTGATGAGGGCAAATCCCAGGCCTAAACTAGACATAACTTTCGTTATCCTCTAAAATGTTGATCGAAACCAGGTTTAATCGACTGTTTCAGTGTGGTCCCACATTACTACGTGATCCAAACCAGAAAAAACCCAGGATCCGTTCAACAAGTATGTGAAGAATGCGAAAGTATGAGTCTGACGAGTGAAAATCCCAGACCTAACCTAGACCTAACATGAATTATTCTCTAAAATATTGATCGAAACCAGGTTTAATTGTCTGTTTCAGTGTTGTACTTCATTACTACGTGACGCAATCCAGAAAAAACCCCGGATCTAGCCATCAAGTATGAGAAATATGCGAAAGAATGAGCCTGATGGGAGCAAATCCCAGACCTAACCCAGACCTAACATGAATTATTCTCTAAAATATTGATCGAAACCAGGTTTAATTGACTGTTTCAGTGTGGTACCACATTACTACGTGATCCAATCCAGTAATAGCCCAGGATCCAGCCATGAAGTATGAGAAATATGCGAAAGTAAGAGCCTGATGAGGGCAAATCCTAGACCTAACCCAGACCTAACATGCGTTATCCTCTAAAATATTTATCAAGACCAGGTTTAATTGATTGTTTCAGTGTGGTACCACATTACTACGTGATCCGCACCAGAAAAAACCCAAGATCCGTTCAACAAGTATGTGAAATACGCGAAAGTATGAGCCTGATGAGGGCAAATCCCAGACCTATCCCAGACCTAACTTGCGTTATCCTCTAAAATATTGATCGAAACCAGGTTTAATTGACTGTTTTAGTGTGGTACCACATTACTACGTGATCCATACCAAAAAAAACCCAGGATCTGTTCAACAAGTATGTGAAAAATGCGAAAGCATGGGTCTGTTGAGGGCAAATCCCAGGCTTAACCTAGACATAACTTTCGTTATCCTCTAAAATATTGATCGAAACCAGGTTCAGTGGGGTGTTCCAGTGTGGTACCACATTACTGAGCGATCCAAACCAGAAAAAACCCAGGATCTGTTCAACAAGTATGTGAAAAATGCGAAAGTATGACCCTGATGTGGCAAATCCCAGACCTAACACAGACCTAACTTGCATTGTCCTCTAAAATATTGATCGAAACCAGGTTTAATTGACTGTTCCAGTGTGGTACCACATTACTACGTGATCCAATCCAGAAATAGCCCAGGATCTAGAAATGAAGTATGAGAAATATGCGAAAATATGAGCCTGATGAGGGCAAATCCTAGACCTAACCCAGACCTAACATGCGTTATCATCAAAAATATTTATCAAGACCTGGTTTAATTGATTGTTTCAGTGTGGTACCACATTCCTACGTGATCCAAACCAGACAAAACCCAGGATCCGTTCAACAAGTATGTGAAGAATGCGAAAGAATGAGTCTGATGAGTGAAAATCCCAGGCCTAACCTAGACCTAACATGCGTTATCCTCAAAAATATTGATCGAAACCTGGTTTAATCGACTGTTTCAGTATGGTACCACATTACTATGTGATACAAAGCAGAAAAAACCCTCGATCAGGTCAACATGCATGTTAAAACTGCGAAAGTATGACCCTGATGAGGGCAAATCCCAGGCCTAACCTAGACCTAACATGCGTTGTCTTCTAAAATATTGAGCGAAACCAGGTTTAATGGACTGTTTCAGTGTGGTACCACATTACTACGTGAACCAAATCAGAAAAAACCCAGGATCAGTTCAACAAGTATGTGAAAAACGCGAAAGTATGAGCCTGATAAGTGAAAATCCCAGGCCTAACCTAGACCTAACATGCGTTATCCTCAAAAATATTGATCGAAACCTGGTTTAATCGACTGTTTCAGTATGGTACCACATTACTATGTGATCCAAACCAGAAAATAGCCCAGGATCTATCCATGAAGTATAAGAAGTATGCGAAAGTATGAGCCTGATGAGGGCAAATCCTAGACCTAACCCAGACCTAACATGCGTTATCCTCTAAAATATTTATCAAGACCAAGTTTAATTGATTGTTTCAGTGTGGTACCACATTACTACGTGATCCAATGCAGAAAAAACCCTCGATCAGGTCAACATGCATGTTAAAACTGCGAAAGTATGAGCCTGATGAGGGCCAATCCCAGACCTATCCCAGACCTAACATGCGTTATCCTCAAAAATATTAATCGAACCCAGGCTTAATCGACTGTTTCAGTGTGGTCCCACATTACTACGTGATCCAAACGAGAAAAAACCCAGGATCCGTTCAACAAGTATGTGAAGAATGCGAAAGTATGTGTCTGATGAGTGAAAATCCCTGGCCTAACCTAGACCTAACATGCGTTATCCTCAAAAATATTGATCGAAACCTGGTTTAATCGACTGTTTCAGTGTGGTACCACATTACTACGTGACTCAAACCAGAAAAAACCCAGGATCTGTTCAACAAGTATGTGAAAAACGCGAAAGTATGAGCCTGATGAGGGCGAATCCCAGAGCTATCCCAGACTTAACTTGCGTTATCCTCTAAAATATTGATCGAAACGAGGTTTAATTGTCTGTTTCAGCGTGGTACCACATTACTACGTGATACAATCCAGAAACAGCCCGGGATCTAGCCATGAAGTATGAGAAAAAATGCGAAAGTATGAGCCTGATGAGGTCAAATCCCAGACCTATCCCAGACCTAACATGCGTTATTCTCTAAAATATTTATCAAGACCAGGTTTAATTGATTGTTTCGGTGTGGTCCCACATTACTACGTGATCCAAACCAGAAAAAACCCAGGATCCGTTCAACAAGTATGTGAAGAATGCGAAAGTATGAGTCTGATGAGTGAAAATCCCAGACCTAACCTAGACCTAACATGCGTTATCCTCTAACATATTGATCCGAACCAGGTTTAATGGACTGTTTCAGTGTGGTACCAGTTTACTACGTGATCCAAAGCATTAAGAACCCTCGATCTGGTCAACATGTATGTTAAAACTGCGAAAGTATGACCCTGATGAGGGCAAATCCCAGGCCTTACCTAGACCTAACATGCGTTGTCCTCTAAAATATTGATGGAAACCAGGTTTAATTGACTGTTTCAGTGTTGTACTTCATTACTACGGGATGCAATCCAGAAAAAGCCCAGGATCTAGCCATCAAGTATGAGAAATATGCGAAAGAATGAACCTGATGAGAGCAAATCCCAGACCTAACCTAGACATAACATGAATTATTCTCTAAAATATTGATCAAAACCAGGTTTAATTGACTGTTTCAGTGTGGTACCACATTACTACGTGATCCAATCCAGAAATAGCCCAGGATCTAGCCATGAAGTATGTTAAAACTGCGAAAGTATGAGCCTGATGAGGGCAAATCCCAGACCTATCCCAGACCTAACTTGCGTTATCCTCTAAAATATTGAACGAAACCGGGTTTAATTGACTGTTTCAGCGTGGTACCACATTACTACGTGATACAATACAGAAACAGCCCAGGATCTAGCCATGAAGTATGAGAAATATGCGTAAGTATGAGCCAGATGAGGGCAAATCCTAGACCTAACCCAAACCTAACATGCGTTATCCTCTAAAATATTTATCAAGACCAGGTTTAATTGAATGTTCCAGTGTGGTACCACATTACTACGTGAACCAAACCAGAAAAAACCCAGGATCCGTTCAACAAGTATGTGAAGAATGCGAAAGTATGAGTCTGATGAGTGAAAATCCCAGGGTTAACCTAGACCTAACATGCGTTATCCTCTAAAATATTGATCCAAACCAGGTTTAATGGACTGTTTCAGTGTGGTACCACTTTACTACGTGATCAAAAAACAGAAAAAACCCTCGATCACGTCAACATGTATGTTAAAACTGCGAAAGTATGAGCCTGACGAGGGCAAATCCTAGACCTAACCCAGACCTAACTTGCGTTAGCCTCTAAAACATTTATCATGACCGGGTTTAATTGATTGTTTCAGTGTGGTCCGACATTACTACGTGATCCAAACCAGAAAAAACCCAGGATCCGTTCAACAAGTATGTGAAGAATGCGAAAGTATGAGTCTGCTGAGTGAAAATCCCAGGCCTAACCGAGACCTAACATGCGTTATCCTCAAAAATATTGATCGAAACCTGGTTTAATCGACTGTTTCAGTGTGGGACCACATTACTATGTGATCCAAACCAGAAAATAACCCAGGATCTGTTCAACGAGTATGTGAAGTGTGCGAAAGTATGAGTCTCATGAGGGCAAATCCTAGACCAATCCCAGACCTAACATGCGTCATCCTCTATAATGTTTATCAAGACCAGGTTTAATTGACTGTTTCAGTGTGGTACCACATTGCTACGTGATCCAAACCAGAAAAAACCCAGGATCAGTTCAACAAGTATTTGAAAAACGCGAAAGTATGAGCCTGATGAGGGCAAATCCCAGACCTATCCCAGACCTAACTTGCGTTATCCTCTAAAATATTGATCGAAACCAGGTTTAATTGACTGTTTCAGCGTGGTAACACGTTACTACGTGATACAATCCAGAAATAGCCCAGGATCTAGCCATGAAGTATGAGAAATACGCGAAAGTATGAGCCTGATGAGGGCAAATCCCAGACCTATCCCAGACCTAACTTGCGTTATCCTCTAAAATAATGATCGAAACCAGGTTTAATTGACTGTTTCAGCGTGGTACCACGTTACTACGTGATACAATCCAGAAAAACCCCAGGATCTAGCCATCAAGTATGAGAAATATGCGAAAGAATGAGCCTGATGAGAGCAAATCCCAGACCTAACCTAGACCTAACATGAATTATTCTCTAAAATATTGATCGAAACCAGGTTTAATTGACTGTTTCAGTGTGGTCCCACATTACTACGTGATCCAAACCAGAGAAAACCCAGGATCTGTTCATCGAGTATGTGAAAAACGCGAAAGTATGAGTCTGATGAGGTCAAATCCCAGACCTATCCCAGACTTATGTTGCGTTATCCTCTAAAATACTGATCGAAACCAGGTTTAATCGACTGTTTCTGTGTGGTACCACATTAATACGAGATCCAAACCAGAAAAAACCCATGATTCGTTCAACAAGTATGTGAAGAATGCGAAAGTATGAGTCTGATGAGTGAAAATCCCAGATCTAACCAAGACCTAACATGCGTTATCCTCAAAAATATTGATCGAAACCTGGTTTAATCGACTGTTTCAGTGTGGTACCACATTACTATGTGATCCAAACCAGAAAATAACCCAGGATCTGTTCAACGAGTATGTGAAGTGTGCGAAAGTATGAGTCTGATGATGGCAAATCCCAGACCTGTCCCAGACCTAACATGCGTTATCCTCTAAAATATTTATCAAGACCAGGTTTAATTGATCGTTTCAGTGTGGTCCCACACTACTACGTGATCCAAACCAGAAAAAACCCAGCATCTGTTCAACGAGTATGTGAAGTGTGCGAAAGTATGAGCCTGATGAGGGCAAATCCCAGACCTACCCCAGACCTAACTTGCGTTGTCCTCTTAGATATTGATGGAAACCAGGTTTAATTGACTTTTTCAGTGTTGTACTTCATTACTACGTGATGCAATCCAGAAAAAGCCCAGGATCTAGCCATCATGTATGAGAAATATGCGAAAGAATGAGCCTGATGAGAGCAAATCTCAGACCTAACCTAGACCTAACATGAATTATTCTCTAAAATATTGATCGAAACCAGGTTTAATTGACTGTTTCAGTGTGGTCCCACATTACTACGTGATCCAAACCAGAAAAAACCCAAGATCCGTTCAACAAGTATGTGAAGAATGCGAAAGTATGAGTCTGATGAGTGAAAATCCCAGGCCTAACCTAGACCTAACATGCGTTATCCACAATAATATTGATCGAAACCAGGTTTAATTGAGTGTTTCAGTGTGGTACCACATTACTATGTGATCCAAACCAGAAAATAACCCAGGATCTGTTCAACGAGTATGTGAAGTGTGCGAAAGTATGAGTGTGATGAGGGCAAATCCCAGAACTATCCCAGACCTAACATGCGTTATCCTCTAAAATGTTGATCCAAACCAGGTTTAATGGACTGTTTCAGTGTGGTACCACACTACTACGTGATCCAAACCAGAAAAAACCCAGGATCTGTTCAACAAGTATGTGAAAAACGCGAAAGTATGAGCCTGATGTGGGCAAATCCCAGACCTATCCCAGACCTAACTTGCGTTGTCCTCTAAGATATTGATGGAAACCAGGTTTAATTGACTGTTTCAGTGTTGCACTTCATTACTACGTGATGCAATCCAGAAAAAGCCCAGGATCTAGCCATCAAGTATGAGAAATATGCGAAAGAATGAGCCTGATGAGAGCAAATCCCAGGCCTAACCTAGACCTAACATGAAATATTCTCTAAAATATTCATCAAAACCAGGTTTAATTGACTGTTTCAGTGTGGTACCACATTAATACGTGATCCAATCCAGAAATAGCCCAGGATCCAGCCATGAAGTATGAGAAATATGCGAAAGTATGAGCCTGATGAGGGCAAATCCTAGACCTAACCCAGACCTAACATGCGTTATCCTCTAAAATATTTATCAAGACCAGGTTTAATTGAATGTTTCAGTGTGGTACCACATTACTGCGTGATCCAAACCAGAAAAAACCCAGGATCCGTTCAACAAGTATGAGAAGAATGCGAAAGTATGAGTCTGATGAGTGAAAATCCCAGGCCTAGCCTAGACCTAACATGCGTTATCCTCAAAAATATTGATCGAAACCTGGTTTAATCGACTGTTTCAGTGTGGTACCTCGTTACTATGTGATCCAAACCAGAAAATAACCCAGGATCTGTTCAACGAGTATGTGAAGTGTGCGAAAGTGTGAGTCTGATGGGGGCAAATCCCAGACCTATCCCAGACCTAACATGCGTTATCCTCTAAAATATTTATCAAGACCAGGTTTAATTGATTGTTTTAGTGTGGTCCCACATTACTACGTGATCCAAACCAGAAAAAACCCAGGACCCGTTCAACAAGTATGTGAAGAATCCGAAAGTATGAGTCTGATGAGTGAAAATCCCAGACCTAACCCAGACCTAACATGCGTTATCCTCTATAATGTTGATCCAAACCAGGTTTAATGGGCTGTTTCAGTGGGGTACCACACTACTACGTGATCCAAACCAGAAAAAACCCAGGATCTGTTCAACAAGTATGTGAAAAACGCGAAAGTATGAGCCTGATGTGGGCAAATCCCAGACCTATCCCAGACCTAACTTGCGTTGTCCTCTAAAATATTGATCGCAACCAGGTTTAATGGGCTGTTTCAGTGTGGTACCACACTACTACGTGATCCAAACCAGAAAAAACCCAGGATCTGTTCAACAAGTATGTGATAAACGCGAAAGTATGAGCCGGATGAGGGCAAATCCCAGACCTAACCTCGACCTAACATGAATTATTCTCTAAAATATTGATCAAAACCAGGTTTTATTGACTGTTTCAGTGTGGTACCACATTACTACGTGATCCATTCCAGAAATAGCCCAGGATCCAGCCATGAAGTATGAGTAATATGCGAAAGTATGTGCCTGATGAGGGCAAATCCTAGACCTAACCTAGACCTAACATGCGTTATCCTCTAAAATATTCATCGAAACCAGGTGTAATCGACTGTTTCAGCGTGGTACCACATTACTATGTCATACAATCCAGAAACAGCCCAGGATCTAGCCATGAAGTATGAGAAATATGCGAAAGTATGAGCCTGATGAGTGAAAACCCCCGCCCTACCCTAGACCTAACATGGGTTATCCTCAAAAATATTGATCCAAACCAGGTTTAATGGACTGTTTCAGTGTGGTACCACTTTACTACGTGATCCAAAGCAGAAAAAACCCTCGATCAGGTCAACATGTATGTTAAAACTGCGAAAGTATGACCCTGATGAGAGCAAATCCCAGGCCTAACCTAGACCTAACATGCGTTGTCCTCTAAAATATTGATGGAAACCAGGTTTAATTGACCGTTTCAGTGTTGTACTTCATTACTACGTGATGCAATCCAGAAAAAGCCCAGGATCTAGCCATCAAGTATGAGAAATATGCGAAAGAATGAGCCTGATGGGAGCAAATCCCAGACCTATCCTAGACCTAACCTGAATTATTCTCTAAAATATTGATCAAAACCAGGTTTAATTGACTGTTTTAGTGTGGTACCACATTACTACCTGATCCAATCCAGAAATAGCCCAGGATCCAGCCATGAAGTATGAGAAATATGCGAAAGTATGAGCCTGATGAGGGCAAATCCTAGACCTAACCCAGACCTAACATGCGTTATCCTCTAAAATATTGATAGCAACCAGGTTTAATGGACTGTTTCAGTGTGGTACCACACTACTACGTGAGCCAAACCAGAAAAAACCCAGGATCCGTTCAACAAGTATGTGAAGAATGCGAAAGTATGAGTCTGATGAGTGAAAATCCCCGGCCTAACCTAGTCCTAACATGCGTTATCCTCTAAAATGTTGATCCAAACCAGGTTTAATGGGCTGTTTCAGTGTGGTACCACACTACTACGTGATCCAAACCAGAAAAAACCCAGGATCTGTGCAACAAGTATGTGATAAACGCGAAAGTATGAGCCGGATGAGGGCAAATCCCAGACCTAACCTCGACCTAACATGAATTATTCTCTAAAATATTGATCAAAACCAGGTTTAATTGACTGTTTCAGTGTGGTACCACATTACTACGTGATCCATTCCAGAAATAGCCCAGGATCCAGCCATGAAGTATGAGAAATATGCGAAAGTATGTGCCTGATGAGGGCAAATCATAGACCTAACCCAGACCTAACATGCGTTATCCTCTAAAATATTGATCGAAACCAGGTGTAATCGACTGTTTCAGCGTGGTACCACATTACTATGTGATACAATCCAGAAACAGCCCAGGATCTAGCCATGAAGTATGAGAAATATGCGAAAGTATGAGCCTGATGAGTGAAAATCCCCGGCCTAACCTAGACCTAACATGGGCTATCCTCAAAAATATTGATCCAAACCAGGTTTAATGGACTGTTTCAGTGTGGTACCACTTTACTACGTGATCCAAAGCAGAAAAAACCCTCGATCAGGTCAACATGTATGTTAAAACTGCGAAAGTATGGCCCTGATGAGAGCAAATCCCAGGCCTAACCTAGACCTAACATGCGTTGTCCTCTAAAATATTGATGGAAACCAGGTTTAATTGACTGTTTCAGTGTTGTACTTCATTACTACGTGATGCCATCCCGAGAAAGCCCAGGATCTAGCCATCGAGTATGAGAAATATGCGAAAGAATGAGCCTGATGAGAGCAAATCCCAGACCTAACCTAGACCTAACATGAATTATTCTCTAAAATATTGATCGAAACCAGGTTTAATTGACAGTTTCAGTGTTGTACTTCATTACTACGTGATGCAATCCAGAAAAAGCCCAGGATCTAGCCGTCAAGTATGAGAAATATGTGAAAGAATGAGCCTGATGAGAGCAAATCCCAGACCTAACCTAGACCTAACATGAATTATTCTCTAAAATATTGATCAAAACCAGGTTTAATTGACTGTTTCAGTGTGCTACCACATTACTACGTGATCCAATCCAGAAATAGCCCAGGATCCAGCTATGAAGTATGAGAAATATGCGAAAGTATGAGCCTGATGAGGGCAAATCCTAGACCTAACCCAGACCTAACATGCGTTATCCTCAAAAATATTTATCAAGATCAGGTTTAATTGATTGTTTCAGTTTGGTACCACATTATTACGTGATCCACACCAGAAAAAACCCAAGATCCGTTCAACAAGTATCTGAAGAATGCGAAAGTATGAGTCTGATGAGTGAAAATCCCAGGCCTAACCTAGACCTAACATGCGTTGTCCTCTAAAATATTGATGGAAACCAGGTTTAATTGACTGTTTCAGTGTGGTACCACATTACTACGTCATCCAATCCAGAAATAGCCCAGGATCCAGCTATGAAGTATGAGAAATATGCGAAAGAATGAGCCTGATGAGAGCAAATCCCAGACCTAACCTAGACCTAACATGAATTATTCTCTAAAATATTGATCCAAACCAGGTTTAATGGACTGTTTCAGTGTGGTACCACTTTACTACGTGATCCAAAGCAGAAAAAACCCTCGATCAGGTCATCATGTATGTTAAAACTGCGAAAGTATGACCCTGACGAGGGCAAATCCCAGGTCTAACCTAGACCTAACATGCGTTGTCCTCTAAAATATTGATGGAAACCAGGTTTAATTGACTGTTTCAGTGTTGTACTTCATTACTACTTGATGCAATCCAGAAAAAGCCCAGGATCTAGCCATCAAGTATGAGAAATATGCGAAAGAATGAGCCTGATGGGAGCAAATCCCAGACCTAACCTAGACCTAACCTGAATTATTCTCTAAAATATTGATCGAAACCTGGTTTAATCGACTGTTTCAGTGTGGTACCACATGACTACGTGATCCATACCAGAAAAAACCCAGGATCTGTTCAACAAGTATGTGAAAAATGCGAAAGCATGAGTCTGATGAGGGCAAATCCCAAGCCTAACCTAGACATAACTTTCGTTATCCTCTAAAATATTGATCGAAACCAGGTTTAGTGGGCTGTTTGAGTGTGGTACCACATTACTGCGCGATCCAAACCAGAAAAAACCCAGGATCTGTTCAACAAGTATGTGAAAAATGCGAAAGTATGACCCTGATGCGGGCAAATCCCAGACCTAACCCAGACCTAACTTGCATTGTCCTCTAAAATATTGATCGAAACCAGGTTTAATTGACTGTTCCAGTGTGGTACCACATTACTACGTGATCCAATCCAGAAATAGCCCAGGATCTTGCCATGAAGTATGAGAAATATGCGAAAGTATGAGCCTGATGAGGGCAAATCCTAGACCTAACCCAGACCTAACATGCGTTATCATCTAAAATATTTATCAAGACCTGGTTTAATTGATTGTTTCAGTGTGGTACCACATTACTACGTGAACCATACCAGAAAAAACCCAGGATCCGTTCAACAAGTATCTGAAGAATGCGAAAGTATGAGTCTGATGAGTGAAAATCTCAGGGCTAACCTAGACCTCGCATGCATTATCCTCTAAAATATTGATCCAAACCAGGTTTAGTGGACTGTTTCAGTGTGGTACCACTTTACTACGTGATCCAAAGCAGAAAAAACCCTCGATCAGGTCAACATGTATGTTAGAACTGTGAAAGTATGACCCTGATGAGGGCAAATCCCAGGCCTAACCTAGACCTAACATGAATTATTCTCTAAAATATTGATCGAAACCAGGTTTAATTGACAGCTTCAGTGTTGTACTTCATTACTACGTGATCCAATCCAGTAATAGCCCAGGATCCAGCCATGAAGTATGAGAAATATGCGAAAGTATGAGCCTGATGAGGGCAAATCCCAGGCCTAACCTAGATATAACTTTCGTTATCCTCTAAAATATTGATCGAAACCAGGTTTAGTGGGCTGTTTCAGTGTGGTACCACATTACTACGTGATCCAATCCAGTAATAGCCCAGGATCCAGCCATGAGGTATGAGAAATATGCGAAAGTATGAGCCTGATGAGGGCAAATCCTAGACCTAACCCAGACCTAACATGCGTTATCCTGTAAAATATTTATCAAGACCAGGTTTAATTGATTGTTTCAGTGTGGTACCACATTACAACGTGATCCACACCAGAAAAAACCCAAGATCCGTTCAACAAGTATGTGAAGAATGCGAAAGTATGAGTCTGATGAGTGAAAATCCCAGGCCTAACCTAGACCTAACATGCGTTATCCTCAAAAATATTGATCGAAACCTGGTAAATCGACTGTTTCAGTGTGGTACCAAAATACTACGTGATGGAATCCAGAAAAAGCCCAGGATCTAGCCATCAAGTATGAGAGATATGCGAAAGAATGAGCCTGATGAGAGCAAATCCCAGACCTATCCCAGACCTAACATGAATTATTCTCTAAAATATTGATCGAAACCAGGTTTTATTGACTGCTTTAGTGTGGTACCACTTTACTACGTGATCCAAAGCAGAAAAAACCCTCGATCAGGTCAACATGCATGTTAAAACTGCGAAAGTATGACCGTGATGAGGGCAAATCCCAGGCCTAACCTAGACCTAACATGCGTTATCTTCTAAAATATTGAGCGAAACCAGGTTTAATGGACCGTTTCAGTGTGGTACCACATTACTACGTGTACCAAACCTGAAAAAACCCAGGATCAGTTCAAGAAGTAAGTGAAAGACGCGAAAGTAGGAGACTGATGAGGGCGAATCCCAGACCTATCCCAGACCTAACTTGCGTTATCCTCTAAAATATTGATCGAAACCAGGTTTAATTGACTGTTTCAGCGTGGTACCGCGTTACTACGTGATACAATCCTGAAACAGCCCAGGATCTAGCCATGAAGTATGAGAAATATGCGAAAGTATGAGCCTGACGAGGGCAAATCCTAGTCCTAACCCAAACCTAACATGCGTTATCCTCTAAAATATTGATCCAAACCAGGTTTAATGGACTGCTTCAGTGTGATACCACTTTACTACGTGATCCAAAGCAGAAAAAACCCTCGATCAGGTCAACATGTATGTTAAAACTGCGAAAGTATGACCCTGATGAGGGCAAATCCCAGACCTAACCTCGACCTAACATGAATTATTCTCTAAAATATTGATCAAAACCAGGTTTAATTGACTGTTTCAGTGTGGTACCACATTACTACGTGATCCATTCCAGAAATAGCCCAGGATCCAGCCATGAAGTATGAGAAATATGCGAAAGTATGTGCCTGATGAGGGCAAATCCTAGACCTAACCTAGACCTAACATGCGTTATCCTCTAAAATATTCATCGAAACCAGGTGTAATCGACTGTTTCAGCGTGGTACCACATTACTATGTCATACAATCCAGAAACAGCCCAGGATCTAGCCATGAAGTATGAGAAATATGCGAAAGTATGAGCCTGATGAGTGAAAATCCCCGGCCTAACCTAGACCTAACATGGGTTATCCTCAAAAATATTGATCCAAACCAGGTTTAATGGACTGTTTCAGTGTGGTACCACTTTACTACGTGATCCAAAGCAGAAAAAACCCTCGATCAGGTCAACATGTATGTTAAAACTGCGAAAGTATGACCCTGATGAGAGCAAATCCCAGGCCTAACCTAGACCTAACATGCGTTGTCCTCTAAAATATTGATGGAAACCAGGTTTAATTGACTGTTTCAGTGTTGTACTTCATTACTACGTGATGCCATCCCGAGAAAGCCCAGGATCTAGCCATCAAGTATGAGAAATATGCGAAAGAATGAGCCTGATGAGGGCAAATCCTAGACCTAACCCAGACCTAACATGCGTTATCCGCGAAAATATTTATCAAGACCAGGTTTAACTGAATGTTTCAGTGTGGTACCACATTACTACGTGATCCATACCAGAAAAAACCCAGGATCTGTTCAACAAGTATGTGAAAAATGCGAAAGCATGAGTCTGATGAGGGCAAATCCCAGGCCTAACCTAGATATAACTTTCGTTATCCTCTAAAATATTGATCGAAACCAGGTTTAGTGGGCTGTTTCAGAGTGGTACCACATTACTACGTGAACCATACCAGAAAAAACCCAGGATCCGTTCAACAAGTTACTGAAGAATGCGAGGGTATGAGTCTGATGAGTGAAAATTTCAGGGCTAACCTAGACCTAACATGCATTATCCTCTAAAATATTGATCGTAACCAGGTTTAATTGACTGTTTCAGTGTGGTACCACATTACTACGTGATGCAATCCAGAAAAAGCCCCGGATCTAGCCATCAAGTATGAGAAATATTCGAAAGAATGAGCCTGATGAGAGCAAATCCCGGGCCTAACCTAGACCTAACATGCGTTATCCTCAAAAATATTGATCGAAACCTGGTTTAATCGACTGTTTCATTGTGGTACCACATTACTATGTGATCCAAACCAGAAAATAGCCCAGGATCTATCCATGAAGTATAAGAAATATGCGAAAGTATGAGCCTGATGAGGGCAAATCCTAGACCTAACCCAGACCTAACATGCGTTATCCTCAAAAATATTTATCAAGACCAGGTTTAACTGAATGTTTCGGTGTGGTACCACATTACTACGTGATCCATACCAGAAAAAACCCAGGATCTGTTCAACAAGTATGTGAAAAATGCGAAAGTATGACCCTGATGTGGGCAAATCCCAGACCTAACCCAGACCTAACTTGCGTTATCCTCTAAAATATTGATCGAAACCAGGTTTAATTGACTGTTTCAGTGCGGTACCACATTACTACGTGATAAAATCCAGTAAAACCCCAGGATCCGTTCAACAAGTATGTGAAGAATGCGAAAGTATGAGTCTGATGAGTGAAAATCCTCGGCCTAACCTAGTCCTAACATGCGTTATCCTCATAAATATTGATCGAAACCAGGTTTAATGGACAGTTTCAGTGTGGTACCACACTACTACGTGATCCAAACCACAAAAAAACACAGGATCTGTTCAACAAGTATGTGAAAACCGCGAAAGTATGAGCCTGATGAGGGCAAATCCCAGACCTATCCCAGACCTAACTTGCGTTATCCTCTAAAATATTGATCGAAACCAGGTTTAATTGACTGTTTCAGTGTGGTACCACATTACTACGTGATAAAATCCAGTAAAACCCCAGGATCCGTTCAACAAGTATGTGAAGAATGCGAAAGAATGAGTCTGATGAGTGAAAATCCCTGGCCTAACCTAGACCTAACATGCGTTATCCTCAAAAATATTCATCGAAACCTGGTTTAATCGACTGTTCCAGTGTGGTACCACATTACTACGTGATCCAATCCAGAAATAGCCCAGGATCTAGCCATGAAGTATGAGAAATATGCGAAGGTATGAGCCTGATGAGGGCAAATCCTAGTCCTAACCCAGACCTAACATGCGTTATCATCTAAAATATTTATCAAGACCTGGTTTAATTGCTTCTTCAGTGTGGTACCACATTACTACGTGAACCATACCAGAAAAAACCCAGGATCCGTTCAACAAGTATCTGAAGAATGCGAAAGTATGAGTCTGATGAGTGAAAGTTTCAGGGCTAACCTAGACCTAACATGCGTTATCCTCAAAAATATTGATCGAAACCTGGTTTTTAGCGACTGTTTCAGTGTGGTACCACAATACTACGTGATGCAATCCAGAAAAAGCCCAGGATCTAGCCATCAAGTATGAGAAATATGCGAAAGAATGAGCCTGATGAGGGCAAATCCTAGACCTATCCCAGACCTAACTTGCGTTATCCTGTAAAATATTGATCGAAACCAGGTTTAATTGACTGTTTCAGTGTGGCACCACATTACTACGTGATCCAATCCAGAAATAGCCCAGGATCTAGCCATGAGGTTTGAGAAATATGCGAAAGTATGAGCCTGACGAGAGCAAATCCTAGACCTAACCCAGACCTAACATGCGTTATCCCCAAAAATATTTATCAAGACCAGGTTTAACTGAATGTTTCAGTGTGGTACCACATTACTACGTGATCCATACCAGAAAAAACCCAGGATCTGTTCAACAAGTATGTGAAAAATGCGAAAGCATGAGTCTGATGAGGGCAAATCCCAGGCCTAACCTAGACATAACTTTCGTTATCCTCTAAAATATTGATCGAAACCAGGTTTAGTCGGCTGTTTCAGTGTGGTACCACATTACTGCGCGATCCAAACCAGAAAAAACCCAGGATCTGTTCAACAAGTATGTGAAAAATGCGAAAGTATGACCCTGATGTGGGCAAATCCCAGGCCTAACCTAGACCTAACATGAATTATTCTCTAAAATATTGATCGAAACCAGGTTTAATTGACTGTTTCAGTGTTGTACTTCATTACTGCGTGATGCAATCCAGAAAAAGCCCAGAATCTAGCCATCAAGTATGAGAGATATGCGAAAGAATGAGCCTGATGAGAGCAAATCCTAGACCTAACCCAGACCTAACATGCGTTATCATCTAAAATATTTATCAAGACCTGGTTTAATAGTTTGTTTCAGTGTGCTACCACATTACTACGTGAACCATACCAGAAAAAACCCAGGATCCGCTCAACAGGTATCTGAAGAATGCGAAAGTATGAGTCTGATGAGTGAAAATTTCAGGGCTAGCCTAGACCTAACATGCATTATCCTCTAAAATATTGATCGAAACCAGGTTTAATTGACTGTTTTAGTGTGGTACCACATTACTACGTGATCCAGTCCAGTAATAGCCCAGGATCCAGCCATGAGGTATGAGAAATATGCGAAAGTATGAGCCTGATGAGGGCAAATCCTAGACCTAACCCAGACCTAACATGCGTTATCCTGTAAAATATTTTTCAAGACCAGGTTTAATTGATTGTTTCAGTGTGGTACCACATTACTACGTGATCCACACCAGAAAAAACCCAAGATCCGTTCAACAAGTATGTGAAGAATGCGAAAGTATGAGTCTGATGAGTGAAAATCCCAGGCCTAACCTAGACCTAACATGCGTTATCCTCAAAAATATTGATCGAAACCTGGTAAATCGACTGTTTCAGTGTGGTACCAAAATACTACGTGATGGAATCCAGAAAAAGCCCAGGATCTAGCCATCAAGTATGAGAGATATGCGAAAGAATGAGACTGATGAGAGCAAATCCCAGACCTAACCCAGACCTAACATGAATTATTCTCTAAAATATTGATCGAAACCAGGTTTTATTGACTGCTTTAGTGTGGTACCACTTTACTACGTGATCCAAAGCAGAAAAAACCCTCGATCAGGTCAACATGCATGTTAAAACTGCGAAAGTATGACCGTGATGAGGGCAAATCCCAGGCCTAACCTAGACCTAACATGCGTTATCTTCTAAAATATTGAGCGAAACCAGGTTTAATGGACCGTTTCAGTGTGGTACCACATTACTACGTGTACCAAACCTGAAAAAACCCAGGATCAGTTCAAGAAGTATGTGAAAGACGCGAAAGTAAGAGACTGATGAGGGCGAATCCCAGACCTATCCCAGACCTAACTTGCGTTATCCTCTAAGATATTGATCGAAACCAGGTTTAATTGACTGTTTCAGCGTGGTACCGTGTTACTACGTGATACAATCCTGAAACAGCCCAGGATCTAGCCATGAAGTATGAGAAATATGCGAAAGTATGAGCCTGACGAGGGCAAATCCTAGTCCTAACCCAAACCTAACATGCGTTATCCTCTAAAATATTGATCCAAACCAGGTTTAATGGACTGCTTCAGTGTGATACCACTTTACTACGTGATCCAAAGCAGAAAAAACCCTCGATCAGGTCAACATGTATGTTAAAACTGCGAAAGTATGACCCTGATGAGGGCAAATCCCAGGCCTAACCTAGACCTAACATGCGTTGTCCTCTAAAATATTGATGGAAACCAGGTTTAATTGACTGTTTCAGTGTTGTACTTCATTACTGCGTGATGCAATCCAGAAAAACCCCAGGATCTAGCCATCAAGTATGAGAAATATACGAAAGAATGAGCCTGATGAGAGCAAATCCCAGACCTAACCTAGACCTAACATGAATTATTCTCTAAAATATTGATCGAAACCAGGTTTAAGTGACTGTTTCAGTGTGGTACCACATTACTACGTGATCCAAACCAGTAAAACCCCAGGATCCCTTCAACAAGTATGTGAAGAATGCGAAAGTATGAGTCTGATGAGTGAAAATCCTCGGCCTATCCTAGTCCTAACATGCGTTATCCTCAAAAATATTGATCGAAACCAGGTTTAATGGACAGCTTCAGTGTGGTACCACACTACTACGTGATCCAAACCAGAAAAAAACGCAGGATCTGTTCAACAAGTATGTGAAAAACGCGAACGTATGAGCCTGATGAGGGCAAATCCCAGACCTATCCCAGACCTAACTTGCGTTATCCTCTAAAATATTGATCGAAACCAGGTTTAATTGACTGTTTCAGTGTAGTACCACATTACTACGTGATCCAATCCAGAAATAGCCCAGGATCTAGCCATGAGGTATGAGAAATATGCGAAAGTATGAGCCTGACGAGAGCAAGTCCTAGACCTAACCCAGACCTAATATGCGTTATCCTCTAAAATATTTATCAAGACCAGGTTTAATTGATTGTTTCAGTGTAGTCCCACATTACTACGTTATCCAAACCAGAAAGAACCCAGGATCCGTTCAACAAGTATGTGAAGAATGCGAAAGAATGAGTCTGATGAGTGAAAATCCCAGGCCTAACCTAGACCTAACATGCGTTATCCTCAAAAATTTGATCGAAACCTGGTCTAATCGACTGTTTCAGTGTGGTACCACATTACTATGTGATCCAAACCAGAAAATAGCCCAGGATCTATCCATGAAGTATAATAAATGTGCGAAAGTATGAGCCTGATGAGGGCAAATCCTAGACCTAACCCAGACCTAACATGCGTTGTCCTCAAAAATATTTATCAAGACCAGGTTTAACTGAATGTTTCAGTGTGGTACCACATTACTACGTGATCCATACCAGAAAAAACCCAGGATCTGTTCAACAAGTATGTGAAAAATGCGAAAGTATGACCCTGACGTGGGCAAATCCCAGGCCTAACCTAGACCTAACATGAATTATTCTCTAAAATATTGATCGAAACCAGGTTTAATGGACAGTTTCAGTGTGGTACCACATTACTGCGCGATCCAAACCAGAGAAAACCCAGGATCTGTTCAACAAGGATGTGAAAAATGCGAAAGTATGACCCTGATGGTGGCAAATCCCAGGCCTAACCTAGACCTAACATGAATTATTTTCTAAAATATTGATCGAAACCAGGTTTAATTGACTGTTTCAGTGTTGTACTTCATTACTACGTGATGCAATCCAGAAAAAGCCCAGGATCTAGCCATCAAGTATGAGAGATATGCGAAAGAATGAGCCCGATGAGAGCAAATCCCAGACCTAACCCAGACCTAACATGAATTATTCTCTAAAATATTGATCGCAACCAGGTTTAATTGACTGTTTCAGTGTGGTACCACATTACTACGTGATCCATACCAGAAAAAACCCAGGATCTGTTCAACAAATATGTGAAAAATGCGAAAGCATGAGTCTGATGAGGGCAAATCCCAAGGCCTGACCTAGACATAACTTTCGTTATCCTCTAAAATATTGATCGAAACCAGGTTTAGTGGGCTGTTTCAGTGTGGTACCACATTACTGCCCGATCCAAACCAGAAAAAACCCAGTATCTGTTCAACAAGTATGTGAAAAATGCGAAAGTATGACCCTGATGTGGGCAAATCCCAGACCTAACCCAGACCTAACTTGCATTGTCCTCTGAAATATTAATCGAAACCAGGTTTAATTGACTGTTCCAGTGTGGTACCACATTACTACGTGATCCAATCCAGAACTAGCCCAGGATCTAGCCATGAAGTATGAGAAATATGCGAAAGTATGAGCCTGATGAGGGCAAATCCTAGACCTAACCCAGACCTAACATGCGTTATCATCTAAAATATTTATCAAGACCTGGTTTAATTGTTTGTTTCAGTGTGGTACCACATTACTACGTGAACCATACCAGAAAATACCCAGGATCCGTTCAACAAGTTTCTGAAGAATGCGAAAGTATGAGTGTGATGAGTGAAAATTTCAGGGCTAACCTAGATATAACTTTCGTTATCCTCTAAAATATTGATCCAAACCAGGTTTAGTGGACTGTTTCAGTGTGGTACCACTTTACTACGTGATCCAAAGCAGAAAAAACCCTCGATCAGGTCAACATGTATGTTAGAACTGCGAAAGTATGACCCTTATGAGGGCAAATCCCAGGCCTAACCTAGACCTAACATGAATTATTCTCTAAAATATTGATCGAAACCAGGTTTAATTGACTGTTTCAGTGTTGTACTTCATTACTACGTGATGCAATCCAGAAAAAGCCCAGGATCTAGCCATCAAGTATGAGAGCTATGCGAAAGAATGAGCCTGATGAGGGCAAATCCTAGACCTAACCCAGACCTAACATGCGTTATCCTCTAAAATATTTATCAAGACCAGGTTTAATTGATTGTTTCAGTGTGGTACCACATTACTACGTGATCCACACCAGAAAAAACCCAAGATCCGTTCGACAAGTATGTGAAGAATGCGAAAGTATGAGTCTGATGAGTGAAAATCCCAGGCCTAACCTAGACCTAACATGCGTTATCCTCAAAAACATTGATCGAAACCTGGTTTAATCGACTGTTTCAGTGTGGTACCACAATACTACGTGATGCAATCCAGAAAAAGCCCAGGATCTAGCCATCAAGTATGAGAAATATGCGAAGGAATGAGCCTGATGAGGGCAAATCCTAGACCTATCCCAGACCAAACTTGCGTTATCCTTTAAAATATTGATCGAAACCAGGTTTAATTGACTGTTTCAGTGTGGTACCACATTATTACGTGATCAAATCCAGTAAAACCCCAGGATCCGTTCAACAAGTATGTGAAGAATGCGAAAGTATGAGTCTGATGAGTGAAAATCCTCGGCCTAATCTAGACCTAACATGCGTTACCCTCAAAAATATTGATCGAAACCAGGTTTAATGGACAGTTTCAGTGTGGTACCACACTACTACGTGATCCAAACGTGAAAAAAACGCAGGATCGGTTCAACAAGTTTGTGAAAAACGCGAAAGTATGAGCCTGATGTTGGCAAATCCCAGACCTATCCCAGATCTAACTTGCGTTATCCTCTAAAATATTCATCGAAACCAGGTTTAATTGACTGTTTCAGTGTGGTGCCACATTACTACGTGATCCAATCCAGAAATAGTCCAGGATCTAGCCATGAGGTATGAGAAATATGCGAAAGTATGAGCCTGACGAAAGCAAATCCTAGACCTAACCCAGACCTAACATGCGTTATCCTCTAAAATATTTATCAAGACCAGGTTTAATTGATTGTTTCAGTGTGGTACCACATTACTACGTCATCCACACCAGAAAAAACCCAAGATCCGTTCAACAAGTATGTGAAGAATGCGAAAGTATGAGTCTGATGAGTGAAAATCCCAGGCCTAAACTAGACCTAACATGCGTTATCCTCAAAAATATTGATCGAAACCTGGTTTAATCGACTGTTTCAGTGTGGTACCACAATACTACGTGATGCAATCCAGAAAAAGCCCAGGATCTAGCCTTCAAGTGTGAGAAATATGCGAAAGAATGAGCCTGATGATGGCAAATCCTAGACCTATCCCAGACCTAACTTGCGTTATCCTCAAAAATATTGATCGAAACCTGGTTTAATCGACTGTTTCAGTGTGGTACCACAATACTACGTGATGCAATCCAGAAAAAGCCCAGGATCTAGCCTTCAAGTGTGAGAAATATGCGAAAGAATGAGCCCGATGATGGCAAATCCTAGACCTATCCCAGACCTAACTTGCGTTATCCTCTAAAATATTGATCGAAACCAGGTTTAATTGACAGTTTCAGTGTGGTTCCACATTACTACGTGATCAAATCCAGTAAAACCCCAGGATCCGTTCAACAAGTATGTGAAGAATGCGAAAGTATGAGTCTGATGAGTGAAAATCCTCGGCCTAACCTAGACCTAACATGCGTCATCCTCAAAAATATTGATCGAAACCAGGTTTAATCGACTGTTTCAGTGTGGTACCACATTACTATGTGATCCAAACCAGAAAATAGCCCAGGATCTATCCATGAAGTATAATAAATATGCGAAAGTATGAGCCTGATGAGGGCAAATCCTAGACCTAACCCAGACCTAATATGCGTTATTCTCAAAAATATTTTTCAAGACCAGGTTTAACTGAATGTTTCAGTGTGGTACCACATTACTGCGCGATCAAATCCAGTAAAACCCCAGGATCCGTTCAACAAGTATGTAAAGAATGCGAAAGTATGAGTCTGATGAGTGAAAATCCTCGGCCTAACCCAACCCTACATGCGTTATCCTCAAAAATATTGATCGAAACCAGGTTTAATGGACAGTTTCAGTGTGGTACCACACTACTACGTGATCCAAACCAGAAACAGCCCAGGATCTGTTCAACAAGTATGTGAAAAACGCGAAAGTATGAGCCTGACGAGGGCAAATCCCAGACCTATCCCAGACCAAACTTGCGTTATCCTCTAAAATATTGATCGAAACCAGGTTTAATCGACTGTTTCAGTTTGGTCCCACATTACTACGTGATCCAAACCAGAAAAAACCCAGGATCATTTCAACAAGTATGTGAAAAATGCGAAAGTATTTGCCTGATGAGGGCAAATCCCAGACCTATCCCAGGCCTAACTTGCGTTATCCTCTAAAATATTGATCGAAACCAGCTTTAATTGACTGTTTCAGTGTGGTACCACATTACTACGTGATGCAATCCAGAAAAAACCCAGGATCTATCCATGAAGTATAATAAATATGCGAAAGTATGAGCCTGATGAGGGCAAATCCTAGACCTAACCCAGACCTAATATGCGTTATCCTCAAAAATATTTATCAAGACCAGGGCTAACTGAATGTTTCAGTGTGGTACCACATTACTACGTGATCCATACCAGAAAAAACCCAGGATCCGTTCAACAAGTATGTGAAGAATGCGAAAGTATGAGTCTGATGCGTGAAAATCCCAGGCCTAACCTAGACCTAACATGCGTTATCCTCAAAAATATTGATCGAAACCTGGTTTAATCGACTGTTTCAGTGTGGTACCACATTACTACGTGACCCAATCCAGAAAAAACCCAGGATCTGTTCAACAAGTATGTGAAAAACGCGAAAGTATGAGCCTGACGAGGGCAAATCCCAGACCTATCCCAGACCAAACTTGCGTTATCCTCTAAAATATTGATCGAAACCAGGTTTAATCGACTGTTTCAGTTTGGTCCCACATTACTACGTGATCCAAACCAGAAAAAACCCAGGATCCGTTCAACAAGTATGTGAAGAATGCGAAAGTATGAGTCTGATGAGTGAAAATCCCACCCCTAACCTAGACCTAACATGCGTTATCCTCTAAAATATTGATCCAAACCAGGTTTAATGGACTGTTTCAGTGTGGTACCACTTTACTACGTGATCCAAAGCAGAAAAAACACTCGATCAGGTCAACATGTATGTTAGAACTGCGAAAGTATGACCCTGATGAGGGCAAATCTCAGACCTATCCCTGACCTAACTTGCGTTGTCCTCTAAGATATTGATGCAAACCAGGTTTAATTGACTGTTTCAGTGTTGTACTTCATTACTACGTAAATGCAATCCAGAAAAAGCCCAGGATCTAGCCATCAAGTATGAGAAATATGCGAAAGAATGAGCCTGATGAGAACAAATCCCAGACCTAAGCTAGACCTAACATGAATTATTCTCTAAAATATTGATCGAAACCAGGTTTAATCGACTGTTTCAGTGTGGTGCCACATTACTACGTGACCCAAACCAGAAAAAACCCAGGATCTGTTCAACAAGTATGTGAAAAACGCGAAAGTATGAGCCTGATGAGGGCAAATCCCAGACCTATCTCAGACCAAACTTGCGTTATCCTCTATAATATTGATCGAAACCAGGTTTAATCGACTGTTTCAGTGTGGTCCCACATTACTACGTGATCCAAACCAGAAAAAACCCAGGATCCGTTCAACAAGTATGTGAAGAATGCGAAAGTATGAGGCTGATGCGTGAAAATCCCAGGCCTAACCTAGACCTGACATGCGTTATCCTCTAAAATATTCATCGAAACCAGGTTTAATTGACTGTTTCAGCGTGGTACCACATTACTACGTGATACAATCCAGAAAAAGCCCAGGATCTAGCCATGAAGTATGAGAAATATGCGAAAGTATGAGCCTGATGAGGGCAAATCCTAGACCTAACCCAGACCTAACATGCGTTGTCCTCTAAAATATTTATCAAGACCAGGTTTAATCGACTGTTTCAGTGTGGTCCCACATTACTACGTGATACAAACCAGGAAAAACCCAGGATCCGTTCAACAAGTATGTGAAGAATGCGAAAGTATGAGTCTGATGAGTGAAAATCCTCGGCCTAACCTAGACCTAACATGCGTTATCCTCAAAAATATTGATCGAAACCAGGTTTAATCGACTGTTTCAGTGTGGTACCACATTACTACGTGATCCAAACCAGAAAAAAACCCAGGATCTGTTCAACAAGTATGTGAAGTATGCGAAAGTATGAGTCTGATGAGGGCAAATCCCAGGCCTAAACAAGACATAACTTTCGTTATCCTCTAAAATATTGATCGAAACCAGGTTTAATCGACTGTTTCAGTGTGGGCCCACATTACTACGTGATCCAAACCAGAAAAAACCCAGGATCCGTTCAACAAGTATGTGAAGAATGCGAAAGTATGAGTCTGATGCGTGAAAATCCCAGGCCTAACCTAGACCTAACATGCGTTATCCTCAAAAATATTGAACGAAACCTGGTTTAATCGACTGTTTCAGTGTGGTACCACATTACTACGTGACCCAAACCAGAAACAACCCAGGATCTGTTCAACAAGTATGTGAAAAACGCGCAAGTATGAGCCTGATGAGGACAAATTCCAGACCTATCCCTGACCAAACTTGCGTTATCCTCTAAAATATATGATCGAAACCAGGTTTAATCGACTGTTTCAGTGTGGTCCCACATTACTACGTGATCCAAACCAGAAAAAACCCAGGATCCGTTCAACAAGTATGTGAAGAATGCGAAAGTATGAGTCTGATGCGTGAAAATCCCAGGCCTAACCTAGACCTGACATGCGTTATCCTCTAAAATATTGATCGAAACCAGGTTTAATTGACTGTTTCAGCGTGGTACCACATTACTACGTGATACAATCCAGAAAAAGCCCAGGATCTAGCCATGAAGTATGAGAAATATGCGAAAGTATGAGCCTGATTAGGGCAAATCCTAGACCTAACCCAGACCTAACATGCGTTGTCCTCTAAAATATTTATCACGACCAGGTTTAATCGACTGTTTCAGTGTGGTCCCACATTACTACGTGATCCAAACCAGAAAAAACCCAGGGTCCGTCCAACAAGTATGTGAAGAATGCGAAAGTATGAGTCTGATGCGTGAAAATCCCAAGCCTAACCTAGACCTAACATGCGTTATCCTCAAAAATATTGATCGAAACCTGGTTTAATCGACTGTTTCAGTGTGGTACCACATTACTACGTGACCCAAACCAGAAAAGACCCAGGATCTGTTCAACAAGTATGTGTGTTAAAGTACTAAGGGACTTTAACGTGGGTCCGGATGAGGAAACAGACAGGGAGAGAAATTGTTACAAGTTTTTCAATAACGTTTTTATTTTACAAAAATAGAACTAAACTTATCACAACGTTAGAACAAAAAAAAATAGAAACTAAAAGAAAAACTGACGACGGCTCCTATTGCGGCCTCGTCTCCTCTTTCTTTGTCTCCTGTTTAATTTTCTACTGCGGAGGCTTTCTGAAACAAAAGAATCCGCCTAATAAATACATTTGCGGACAAGTCAACAATCGCGCGCTCGTCAGCTGTTTCTCGCGCTCCAGCGACAGTCTGGTGTGCTTGGAGGGGAGAGCTAGCTGGCTATCTAGCGCTCTAGCTAGTGGACTGTATTCTTCTCTTTCTGGTCGATGAGATTCTCTTTCTACGATCTCACCGACGCGCACAACTGGGTAGACGAGCTTTTCTCCGTTCTACCGGGTTCTCTTTGCAATGCCACGGGCGGGAAACCAAATGGAGGTTGTAAGGCTCCAAGAGGCTATATCCCGCGAGCACGCTCCCCGTGCGGGTGGCGTTTCTACACCACCCACGCAAGAGGACGTCTTGTCCTAGTTCGGCTCCCTCGTCAGCTGCTCCTCAGGAGCGACCTGCGGTATGCACACGTGGTTGCCAAGCCGGCGATTTCTTCATCAAAGGAACGCCCGGCAGCCAGCCGTGGCTACCTCGACGGAGGCTCCTGTCCCGAGGAACTGGCCTGCGGCTCACCGGTTCAGGACTCAATCCCCTGCAATTCCAACCACCCTACGTTCACAGCCCAGTGTGGTCGACTCACAGCTGGTAGTGGGTGTAGCGATGGAAGGAAGGCTCTTCGAACCCTTTGCTCCACCGTACGCTTAGGCCCTACTTATTGTCCCCTCACGACGGTATATTGGAGCGGGTTCTCCGACGCCCGATGCACGGAGAGCACCACGAAGTGATATTCTTTCTGAATATCTATCTTCCGGTTGCTCCTACGCCGTATACCTCTAATCTTGGTCGGTGAAACTTTCCACCCCACCGGTCGGTGTACTCTCACTGGTACACAGGACGGGTGGTTCCAGTGGGTTTCGTATGACCTCTAGAAATGGTGAACTACCACTAGGTGATACCTGTATGTCGGTATCAGCCCTCCAGTAGCTCTAACCGGATAATTGGAAGAAGACTCAAGGCGATCCACACCGAATCTCCAACGTCGCAGTCGCATCCACGAACTGCAACGTTCAATCACAATCCTGCGTCTACGATCGCTTCACACTCGGCGTGCCTTGCGATCGCTGCAACGTCAGGCAGATTGTCCGTTTTCTGGGGAAAATCTCAAGTCGCTATGACGAGATTTTCCAATAAACTATTTGTCCGCAAACTGATTCTATTACGAGGAGAGAGATCGGCTCATCCACCTCGGAGCTCGTAGGGAAATGGGAACGCGACCGTCACAAGGTCCGCTCTCGATCGCCGACGTCTCAAGAATGAACCGTGACGATCTGCAAGCAGCGACGGCCGCGGCCGGCTCCGTCGCGCAAGCGCAGAACCGGGTAGCTACGCCTCGCGTTGCTGGGCCCGGGCTGCTACGCGCCGCGTGGCCACGGCGCGGCGCTGCCGCGTTTCGTCTATCGATCTTTTTCCGATAGATCTCTTTTCTCTCTCTTTCTCAGCGCTAACAACACATTCCTAGAATTTGCTCCAAAACTCGAGAATTTCAGTGAAGCTAGCTTGAAAAAACACGTAAATAGCCGCGGTATACTAATCTGAACGATGGAAAATTTCCATGTCAGCACAACCATCTAGAATTACGCGAATTCAATATAGATACGGGCATCGCGGCCGAGTTTCTGCGTCTCGGACTCATGCGATATTTAAACATACCGCCCCCCTTGCACGAATTGTGCAACACTAAGAGGACGCGGTTGTCCCGTACGGCAAGGATTTTACGCGAACCGAGAAAGAGAGACGCGCACTTTTAATTCGAAAAATTAAAAAATTTTTAATAATTAAAAGTACTTACCGTTGTCCAGAAGTGGCCTCCTGGAGGATGCGCATCGACGTAAGCAGCATTTGGTCGGCCAAGGCTCTCGTCGTGGCCTCGACCGTCGCGAGAGTCCCTGCCGGCTGCCATGGTCGCCTCCTTGCCTGGCGGGAGCCGGGTGGCTGGGGCTGGCGAGACCCTGCCGGTCCTCGCTGGTTTCCGCCGCTCCCTCCTGCCTGGCTGTTGCTGGGCGCTTCCGGTGCCGCTGCCCTCCTCCGCTTCCGCTTCGGACGCGGAGTTTGACCGCTGGGGCCGGCTTCCCTGGGCCTCATGGCGGCTGCCGACGCGGCCGATGAGGCGGCTGGTTGCTGTGCCGGTTTCTCCGGCTTGTCCGGTCGCCATGTGCTGTGCAGCAGCCGTCCACCGGGTGCCAAACGCAGGACATACATCCCTCCGGGTTGTCGGGCGCAAAACTTCCCACCCAATTCGACAACCCGGGCCGGAACGCGGACCTTGTCCAGGCCCAAATTAATTTCCAGTTCGGGCTCCGGGGCTGGCTTGGCGGCGGCTTCTACTTCATCCGCCCAGGACGCGTTAGCTGACTCCTCTCCGATCCGCAGGATCCGGTCGAACCGCAGGTCGATCTCGGGATCACCCGAGATCATCACGGTGTGCTCACTCTGGCTGTGGCTGCTCCCGTTGTCGCTCATCGTGGTCAATCTTCGACTGAATGAGCTCTCCTCGTGCCTAGTCCACAGCTCCGCTCGGGTTGTTTACGTTGCTAAGCAACCCGTAGCCCAGATTGAGCCTTAGCAACGACGGATAGATGGAAGTGGCCACCGGTTTCTATGAACGCGGTGGTACTTCACCTTCCGAATTCTTCGACAACAAAATCTGGAATTTCAATGTTTCCTCGAAAGCGACGTTGCCACTTGTCGCTATCGTGGAAAAATTCACAGAAAATTTACACGACCCCGAAATTGGTCGTGTAGAGATAGATTTGGCCGTGCGTACTTTAACGACACGTGCCTATCCCTTACCAATGAAACATTCTCTATTCGTCCCATTTTCCATAGATTTATGAGAGAATAGAGAGTTCTGCACTAAAACCACATAATTTGATTTTAGCAATTTATGGGCCATATGTCTCTTTCCAAGACTTTATAGGAACGTAAAATAATTACGTCCCGCATCTCCTGATCAAGACTTTGGCGAAACATGCAATAATCACGTCCCGCTTGTCTCTAGATCACTTCAGGAAATTTCTGAATCGCCCTCGATCGGTTAAACAACGCGAGAGACGTTCAGTTTCCACTGATTCCTGTCGGAAAGTCTTTCAATCGACTTTCGACCGAACATAACTCCGTGTGAGAGACGCTTAATCGTCTGAGTTATCACTTAAAGCAGCGATCGATCGCGATTTTCCGCTTCGATCGTACAGAAACAAATCTATATTTCTCCGCTTTTTGCGTGAATTCACTCAGAGTGCGCTTTCAGTGAGATTTCACTGGTTTTCACACCGGTGATTTATCAAAAATGCGTGCGATCGACACAGCTTGCAATTTTGAAAATTACGTGCCGCATCTGATTCGCTACATCGACCTTCGCTTCTACCGCATCGATCTCGATGCACGAAGGCGTCTTTTGGCCAACAATCTCTTGATTGTCCGAACCAATTTTTTCCACAAATCCACCGCTTGAATTGAAGAAGTTCCGCGGCTTCCATTCCTTGCGAATTTGAATTCGCGGTATTGGAACGCTCGCGAAATGCCTTCATTCAGTATCGGGGATTTTCTCCGTTTCGTCGCCACCCGGTTGACTTTTCTGTCCTGCCAGGTAGAGACGTTGCGGGTCGACTGCCCGTTTTTTCTTTTCTTTGTCCTTTGAAAACTCTGTCGTAGGCTTACGACTTTCCGTTTCCTTTCCGTAACGCTCGAAATGCAGCAGAGTATGGTGTCTGCCATTGCATTTAGAGCATACTTTTTCGGATGGACAGCTGAACCGCTCGTGACCCGGCGACAAGCAGATAATGCACAACCGACTATCTTTTGCGTAACGATAGCGGTAGTCTACCGTCAAGCCTTGGAAAGCACTGCATTGTGCTATTCCATGCTCGAGGCCGCAAAATCCACAAGATTCGCTGTTCTCCGAGCGACTTTCCACGACGGAGTTGTAACTCCGTACTTTAATTTTCGGTGGGTTACTCGTCGAAGATTTGCCCTTACCATCATCCGTTATTGTGATAGCGCGAGCACGCACCTCCAGAAATTCCACTAGTTCGTGAAACGAGGGATATTTCGTGGAGAGCTTCTGCGACAGTTCCCACTCCAGAAGGAGAGACCCTTCAAGCCTGCTTTTGATTGCATGGGCCAGCAGCCAATCTCGCTGCTCTCTTGTCGTGCCCAGTTTTTCAAAAGCGGCAAAAGCCTGCTTGAAGACGACAGTGACCTGATGTAAGCTAGTCAGGTCATCCTTTTTAATCGTCTTCATTTTTGTCAATTGATCAAGCAGTTTGGCGGTCACCATACGTGGAAGCCCGAACTGATCTTTCAGGGTTTGCCACGCTACCTCGAAATTACCTTCAGTAATTTCAAGGTGTGCGATCGCGGCCAACGCTTGATCTTCCACACAGGCGTTCAGATATTGCAATCGATGCACATCTGAAAGCCTCGGGTTATTGATTATACTAGCGGTGAATAGATCCTCGAAATGGCTCCATTTACGAGGATCCCCGCCGAATTTATTCAGACGTTGCTTTGGAAGCTCAATAGCGACATCATGCTGGTCGACCGACGACGCCGCTGTTTTTCTCTCAGCGGCTAGTTGCGTCAGTTCCGTAGCAATGTACGCCTGAAACTCCATAAACATAGTCTCCCATGCTTCAATTCCACCTTTCAAAACGAAGTTGCTTTTCTCGCACTTCGCAGGTGGATATTTTCTTCGAACAGCCAAGTACTGATCAACAGCTTTCTTGTACTGTTCGGAAACCGAGTCGAGCTTTGACTTGAGAAGTATCTCATTGTACTGAGCTCGACCTCGTTTCTTTAAATTTGTTATCGACCGTGACATTGCTTCAAACCGGCAGGTCAGGTCATCGAAATCGATTTCAATCTCGCTACGACCGACCTCTCTGGCCAATGCCATGGTGATCTTTTATTCGAGGATTGAAAATCAACTCGAAAATTCGTCCCGTAAGTAGCGACTTACGTGAACGTACTTGTAACTCTCTACTGTCTTTTCTTTCCTCGAATCCGGCTCGAAGGACCAAATGTTAAAGTACAAAGGGACTTTAACATGGGTCCGGATGAGGAAACAGACAGGGAGAGAAATTGTTACAAGTTTTTCAATAACGTTTTTATTTTACAAAAATAGAACTAAACTTATCACAACGTTAGAACAAAAAAAACTAGAAACTAAAAGAAAAACTGACGACGGCTCCTATTGCGGCCTCGTCTCCTCTTTCTTTGTCTCCTGTTTAATTTTCTACTGCGGAGGCTTTCTGAAACAAAAGAATCCGCCTAATAAATACATTTGCGGACAAGTCAACAATCGCGCGCTCGTCAGCTGTTTCTCGCGCTCCAGCGACAGTCTGGTGTGCTTGGAGGGGAGAGCTAGCTGGCTATCTAGCGCTCTAGCTAGTGGACTGTATTCTTCTCTTTCTGGTCGATGAGATTCTCTTTCTACGATCTCACCGACGCGCACAACCGGGTAGACGAGCTTTTCTCCGTTCTACCGGGTTCTCTTTGCAATGCCACGGGCGGGAAACCAAATGGAGGTTGTAAGGCTCCAAGAGGCTATATCCCGCGAGCACGCTCCCCGTGCGGGTGGCGTTTCTACACCACCCACGCAAGAGGACGTCTTGTCCTAGTTCGGCTCCCTCGTCAGCTGCTCCTCAGGAGCGACCTGCGGTATGCACACGTGGTTGCCAAGCCGGCGATTTCTTCATCAAAGGAACGCCCGGCAGCCAGCCGTGGCTACCTCGACGGAGGCTCCTGTCCCGAGGAACTGGCCTGCGGCTCACCGGTTCAGGACTCAATCCCCTGCAATTCCAACCACCCTACGTTCACAGCCCAGTGTGGTCGACTCACAGCTGGTAGTGGGTGTAGCGATGGAAGGAAGGCTCTTCGAACCCTTTGCTCCACCGTACGCTTAGGCCCTACTTATTGTCCCCTCACGACGGTATATTGGAGCGGGTTCTCCGACGCCCGATGCACGGAGAGCACCACGAAGTGATATTCTTTCTGAATATCTATCTTCCGGTTGCTCCTACGCCGTATACCTCTAATCTTGGTCGGTGAAACTTTCCACCCCACCGGTCGGTGTACTCTCACTGGTACACAGGACGGGTGGTTCCAGTGGGTTTCGTATGACCTCTAGAAACGGTGAACTACCACTAGGTGATACCTGTATGTCGGTATCAGCCCTCCAGTAGCTCTAACCGGATAATTGGAAGAAGACTCAAGGCGATCCACACCGAATCTCCAACGTCGCAGTCGCATCCACGAACTGCAACGTTCAATCACAATCCTGCGTCTACGATCGCTTCACACTCGGCGTGCCTTGCGATCGCTGCAACGTCAGGCAGATTGTCCGTTTTCTGGGGAAAATCTCAAGTCGCTATGACGAGATTTTCCAATAAACTATTTGTCCGCAAACTGATTCTATTACGAGGAGAGAGATCGGCTCATCCACCTCGGAGCTCGTAGGGAAATGGGAACGCGACCGTCACAAGGTCCGCTCTCGATCGCCGACGTCTCAAGAATGAACCGTGACGATCTGCAAGCAGCGACGGCCGCGGCCGGCTCCGTCGCGCAAGCGCAGAACCGGGTAGCTACGCCTCGCGTTGCTGGGCCCGGGCTGCTACGCGCCGCGTGGCCACGGCGCGGCGCTGCCGCGTTTCGTCTATCGATCTTTTTCCGATAGATCTCTTTTCTCTCTCTTTCTCAGCGCTAACAACACATTCCTAGAATTTGCTCCAAAACTCGAGAATTTCAGTGAAGCTAGCTTGAAAAAACACGTAAATAGCCGCGGTATACTAATCTGAACGATGGAAAATTTCCATGTCAGCACAACCATCTAGAATTACGCGAATTCAATATAGATACGGGCATCGCGGCCGAGTTTCTGCGTCTCGGACTCATGCGATATTTAAACATACCGCCCCCCTTGCACGAATTGTGCAACACTAAGAGGACGCGGTTGTCCCGTACGGCAAGGATTTTACGCGAACCGAGAAAGAGAGACGCGCACTTTTAATTCGAAAAATTAAAAAATTTTTAATAATTAAAAGTACTTACCGTTGTCCAGAAGTGGCCTCCTGGAGGATGCGCATCGACGTAAGCAGCATTTGGTCGGCCAAGGCTCTCGTCGTGGCCTCGACCGTCGCGAGAGTCCCTGCCGGCTGCCATGGTCGCCTCCTTGCCTGGCGGGAGCCGGGTGGCTGGGGCTGGCGAGACCCTGCCGGTCCTCGCTGGTTTCCGCCGCTCCCTCCTGCCTGGCTGTTGCTGGGCGCTTCCGGTGCCGCTGCCCTCCTCCGCTTCCGCTTCGGACGCGGAGTTTGACCGCTGGGGCCGGCTTCCCTGGGCCTCATGGCGGCTGCCGACGCGGCCGATGAGGCGGCTGGTTGCTGTGCCGGTTTCTCCGGCTTGTCCGGTCGCCATGTGCTGTGCAGCAGCCGTCCACCGGGTGCCAAACGCAGGACATACATCCCTCCGGGTTGTCGGGCGCAAAACTTCCCACCCAATTCGACAACCCGGGCCGGAACGCGGACCTTGTCCAGGCCCAAATTAATTTCCAGTTCGGGCTCCGGGGCTGGCTTGGCGGCGGCTTCTACTTCATCCGCCCAGGACGCGTTAGCTGACTCCTCTCCGATCCGCAGGATCCGGTCGAACCGCAGGTCGATCTCGGGATCACCCGAGATCATCACGGTGTGCTCACTCTGGCTGTGGCTGCTCCCGTTGTCGCTCATCGTGGTCAATCTTCGACTGAATGAGCTCTCCTCGTGCCTAGTCCACAGCTCCGCTCGGGTTGTTTACGTTGCTAAGCAACCCGTAGCCCAGATTGAGCCTTAGCAACGACGGATAGATGGAAGTGGCCACCGGTTTCTATGAACGCGGTGGTACTTCACCTTCCGAATTCTTCGACAACAAAATCTGGAATTTCAATGTTTCCTCGAAAGCGACGTTGCCACTTGTCGCTATCGTGGAAAAATTCACAGAAAATTTACACGACCCCGAAATTGGTCGTGTAGAGATAGATTTGGCCGTGCGTACTTTAACGACACGTGCCTATCCCTTACCAATGAAACATTCTCTATTCGTCCCATTTTCCATAGATTTATGAGAGAATAGAGAGTTCTGCACTAAAACCACATAATTTGATTTTAGCAATTTATGGGCCATATGTCTCTTTCCAAGACTTTATAGGAACGTAAAATAATTACGTCCCGCATCTCCTGATCAAGACTTTGGCGAAACATGCAATAATCACGTCCCGCTTGTCTCTAGATCACTTCAGGAAATTTCTGAATCGCCCTCGATCGGTTAAACAACGCGAGAGACGTTCAGTTTCCACTGATTCCTGTCGGAAAGTCTTTCAATCGACTTTCGACCGAACATAACTCCGTGTGAGAGACGCTTAATCGTCTGAGTTATCACTTAAAGCAGCGATCGATCGCGATTTTCCGCTTCGATCGTACAGAAACAAATCTATATTTCTCCGCTTTTTGCGTGAATTCACTCAGAGTGCGCTTTCAGTGAGATTTCACTGGTTTTCACACCGGTGATTTATCAAAAATGCGTGCGATCGACACAGCTTGCAATTTTGAAAATTACGTGCCGCATCTGATTCGCTACATCGACCTTCGCTTCTACCGCATCGATCTCGATGCACGAAGGCGTCTTTTGGCCAACAATCTCTTGATTGTCCGAACCAATTTTTTCCACAAATCCACCGCTTGAATTGAAGAAGTTCCGCGGCTTCCATTCCTTGCGAATTTGAATTCGCGGTATTGGAACGCTCGCGAAATGCCTTCATTCAGTATCGGGGATTTTCTCCGTTTCGTCGCCACCCGGTTGACTTTTCTGTCCTGCCAGGTAGAGACGTTGCGGGTCGACTGCCCGTTTTTTCTTTTCTTTGTCCTTTGAAAACTCTGTCGTAGGCTTACGACTTTCCGTTTCCTTTCCGTAACGCTCGAAATGCAGCAGAGTATGGTGTCTGCCATTGCATTTAGAGCATACTTTTTCGGATGGACAGCTGAACCGCTCGTGACCCGGCGACAAGCAGATAATGCACAACCGACTATCTTTTGCGTAACGATAGCGGTAGTCTACCGTCAAGCCTTGGAAAGCACTGCATTGTGCTATTCCATGCTCGAGGCCGCAAAATCCACAAGATTCGCTGTTCTCCGAGCGACTTTCCACGACGGAGTTGTAACTCCGTACTTTAATTTTCGGTGGGTTACTCGTCGAAGATTTGCCCTTACCATCATCCGTTATTGTGATAGCGCGAGCACGCACCTCCAGAAATTCCACTAGTTCGTGAAACGAGGGATATTTCGTGGAGAGCTTCTGCGACAGTTCCCACTCCAGAAGGAGAGACCCTTCAAGCCTGCTTTTGATTGCATGGGCCAGCAGCCAATCTCGCTGCTCTCTTGTCGTGCCCAGTTTTTCAAAAGCGGCAAAAGCCTGCTTGAAGACGACAGTGACCTGATGTAAGCTAGTCAGGTCATCCTTTTTAATCGTCTTCATTTTTGTCAATTGATCAAGCAGTTTGGCGGTCACCATACGTGGAAGCCCGAACTGATCTTTCAGGGTTTGCCACGCTACCTCGAAATTACCTTCAGTAATTTCAAGGTGTGCGATCGCGGCCAACGCTTGATCTTCCACACAGGCGTTCAGATATTGCAATCGATGCACATCTGAAAGCCTCGGGTTATTGATTATACTAGCGGTGAATAGATCCTCGAAATGGCTCCATTTACGAGGATCCCCGCCGAATTTATTCAGACGTTGCTTTGGAAGCTCAATAGCGACATCATGCTGGTCGACCGACGACGCCGCTGTTTTTCTCTCAGCGGCTAGTTGCGTCAGTTCCGTAGCAATGTACGCCTGAAACTCCATAAACATAGTCTCCCATGCTTCAATTCCACCTTTCAAAACGAAGTTGCTTTTCTCGCACTTCGCAGGTGGATATTTTCTTCGAACAGCCAAGTACTGATCAACAGCTTTCTTGTACTGTTCGGAAACCGAGTCGAGCTTTGACTTGAGAAGTATCTCATTGTACTGAGCTCGACCTCGTTTCTTTAAATTTGTTATCGACCGTGACATTGCTTCAAACCGGCAGGTCAGGTCATCGAAATCGATTTCAATCTCGCTACGACCGACCTCTCTGGCCAATGCCATGGTGATCTTTTATTCGAGGATTGAAAATCAACTCGAAAATTCGTCCCGTAAGTAGCGACTTACGTGAACGTACTTGTAACTCTCTACTGTCTTTTCTTTCCTCGAATCCGGCTCGAAGGACCAAATGTTAAAGTACAAAGGGACTTTAACGTGGGTCCGGATGAGGAAACAGACAGGGAGAGAAATTGTTACAAGTTTTTCAATAACGTTTTTATTTTACAAAAATAGAACTAAACTTATCACAACGTTAGAACAAAAAAAACTAGAAACTAAAAGAAAAACTGACGACGGCTCCTATTGCGGCCTCGTCTCCTCTTTCTTTGTCTCCTGTTTAATTTTCTACTGCGGAGGCTTTCTGAAACAAAAGAATCCGCCTAATAAATACATTTGCGGACAAGTCAACAATCGCGCGCTCGTCAGCTGTTTCTCGCGCTCCAGCGACAGTCTGGTGTGCTTGGAGGGGAGAGCTAGCTGGCTATCTAGCGCTCTAGCTAGTGGACTGTATTCTTCTCTTTCTGGTCGATGAGATTCTCTTTCTACGATCTCACCGACGCGCACAACCGGGTAGACGAGCTTTTCTCCGTTCTACCGGGTTCTCTTTGCAATGCCACGGGCGGGAAACCAAATGGAGGTTGTAAGGCTCCAAGAGGCTATATCCCGCGAGCACGCTCCCCGTGCGGGTGGCGTTTCTACACCACCCACGCAAGAGGACGTCTTGTCCTAGTTCGGCTCCCTCGTCAGCTGCTCCTCAGGAGCGACCTGCGGTATGCACACGTGGTTGCCAAGCCGGCGATTTCTTCATCAAAGGAACGCCCGGCAGCCAGCCGTGGCTACCTCGACGGAGGCTCCTGTCCCGAGGAACTGGCCTGCGGCTCACCGGTTCAGGACTCAATCCCCTGCAATTCCAACCACCCTACGTTCACAGCCCAGTGTGGTCGACTCACAGCTGGTAGTGGGTGTAGCGATGGAAGGAAGGCTCTTCGAACCCTTTGCTCCACCGTACGCTTAGGCCCTACTTATTGTCCCCTCACGACGGTATATTGGAGCGGGTTCTCCGACGCCCGATGCACGGAGAGCACCACGAAGTGATATTCTTTCTGAATATCTATCTTCCGGTTGCTCCTACGCCGTATACCTCTAATCTTGGTCGGTGAAACTTTCCACCCCACCGGTCGGTGTACTCTCACTGGTACACAGGACGGGTGGTTCCAGTGGGTTTCGTATGACCTCTAGAAACGGTGAACTACCACTAGGTGATACCTGTATGTCGGTATCAGCCCTCCAGTAGCTCTAACCGGATAATTGGAAGAAGACTCAAGGCGATCCACACCGAATCTCCAACGTCGCAGTCGCATCCACGAACTGCAACGTTCAATCACAATCCTGCGTCTACGATCGCTTCACACTCGGCGTGCCTTGCGATCGCTGCAACGTCAGGCAGATTGTCCGTTTTCTGGGGAAAATCTCAAGTCGCTATGACGAGATTTTCCAATAAACTATTTGTCCGCAAACTGATTCTATTACGAGGAGAGAGATCGGCTCATCCACCTCGGAGCTCGTAGGGAAATGGGAACGCGACCGTCACAAGGTCCGCTCTCGATCGCCGACGTCTCAAGAATGAACCGTGACGATCTGCAAGCAGCGACGGCCGCGGCCGGCTCCGTCGCGCAAGCGCAGAACCGGGTAGCTACGCCTCGCGTTGCTGGGCCCGGGCTGCTACGCGCCGCGTGGCCACGGCGCGGCGCTGCCGCGTTTCGTCTATCGATCTTTTTCCGATAGATCTCTTTTCTCTCTCTTTCTCAGCGCTAACAACACATTCCTAGAATTTGCTCCAAAACTCGAGAATTTCAGTGAAGCTAGCTTGAAAAAACACGTAAATAGCCGCGGTATACTAATCTGAACGATGGAAAATTTCCATGTCAGCACAACCATCTAGAATTACGCGAATTCAATATAGATACGGGCATCGCGGCCGAGTTTCTGCGTCTCGGACTCATGCGATATTTAAACAATGTGAAAAACGCGAAAGTATGAGCCTGATGAGGGCAAATCCCAGACCTATCCCAGAACAAACTTGCGTTATCCTCTAAAATATTGATCGAAACCAGGTTTAATCGACTGTTTCATTGTGGTCCCACATTACTACGTGTTCCAAACCAGAAAAAACACAGGATCCGTTCAGCAAGTATGTGAAGAATGCGAAAGTATGAGTCTGATGAGAGCTAATCCCAGACCTATCCCAGACCTAACTTGCGTTATCCTCTAAAATAATGATCGAAACCAGGTTTAATTGACTGTTTTAGTTGTGGTACCACTTTACTACGTGATCCAAAGCAGAAAAAACCCTCGATGAGGTCAACATGCATGTTAAAACTGCGAAAGTATGACCCTGATGAGGTCACATCCCAGACCTATCCCAGACCTGACATGCGTTATCCTCTAAAATATTTATCAAGACCAGGTTTAATCGATTGTTTCGGTGTGGTCCCACATTACTACGTGATCCAAACCAGAAAAAACCCAGGATCCGTTCAACAAGTATGTGATGAATGCGAAAGTATGAGTCTGATGAGTGAAAATCCCAGACCTAACCTAGACCTAACATGCGTTATCCTCTAAAATATTGATCCAAACCAGGTTTAATGGACTGTTTCAGTGTGGTACCACTTTACAACGTGATCCAAAGCAGAAAAGACACTCGATCAGGTCAACATGTATGTGAGAACTGCGAAAGTATGACCCTGATGAGGGCAAATCCCAGACCTATCCCAGACCTAACTTGCGTTGTCCTCTAAGATATTGATGGAAACCAGGTTTAATTGACTGTTTCAGTGTTGTACTTCATTACTACGTGATGCAATGCAGAAAAAGCCCAGGATCTAGCCATCAAGTATGAGAAATATGCGAAAGAATGAGCCTGATGAGAGCAAATCCCAGACCTAACCTAGACCAAACATGAATTATTCTCTAAAATATTGATCGAAACCAGGTTTAATTGACTGTTTCAGTGTGGTCCCACATTACTACGTGATCCAAACCAGAAAAAACCCAGGATCCGTTCAACAAGTATGTGAAGAATGCGAAAGTATGAGTCTGATGAGTGAAAATCCCAGGCCTAACCTAGACCTAACATGCGTTATCCTCAAAAATATTGATCGAAACCTGGTTTAATCTACTGTTTCAGTGTGGTACCACATTACTATGTGATCCAAACCAGAAAATAACCCAGGATCTGTTCAACGAGTATGTGAAGTGTGCGAAAGTATGAGACTGATGAGGTCAAATCCCAGATCTATCCCAGACTTAACTTGCGTTATCCTCTAAAATATTGATCGAAACCGGGTTTAATCGACTGTTTCAGTGTGGTACCACATTACTACGTGATCCAAACCAGAAAAAACCCAGGATCAGTTCAACAAGTATGTGAAAAACGCGAAAGTATGAGCCTGATGAGGGCGAATCCCAGACCTATCCCAGACCTAACTTGCGTTATCCTCTAAAATATTGATCGAAACCAGGTTTAATTGACTGCTTCAGCGTGGTGCCACATTACTACGTGATACAATCCAGAAACAGCCCAGGATCTAGCCATGAAGTATGAGAAACATGCGAATGTATGAGCCTGATGAGGGCAAATCCTAGACCTAACCCAAACCTAACATGCGTTATCCTCTAAAATATTTATCAAGACCAGGTTTAATTGAATGTTTCAGTGTGGTACCACATTACTACGTGAACCAAACCAGAAAAAACCCAGGATCCGTTCAACAAGTATGTGAAGAATGCGAAAGTATGAGTCTGATGAGTGAAAATCCCAGGGCTAACCTAGACCTAACATGCGTTATCCTCTAAAATATTGATCCAAACCAGGTTTAATGGACTGTTCCAGTGTGGTACCACTTTACTACGTGATCCAAAGCATTAAGAACCCTCGATCAGGTCAACATGTATGTTAAAACTGCGAAAGTATGACCCTGATGAGGGCAAATCCCAGGCCTTACCTAGACCTAACATGCGTTGTCCTCTAAAATATTGATGGAAACCAGGTTTAATTGACTGTTTCAGTGTGGTACCACATTACTATGTGATCCAAACCAGAAAAAACCCAGGATCAGTTCAACAAGTATGTGAAAAACGCGAAAGTATGAGCCTGATGAGGGCGAATCCCAGACCTATCCCAGACCTAACTTGCGTTATCCTCTAAAATATTGATCGAAACCAGGTTTAATTGACTGTTTCAGCGTGGTACCACATTACTACGTGATACAATCCAGAAACAGCCCAGGATCTAGCCATCAAGTATGAGAAATATGCGAAAGAATGAGCCTGATGAGAGCAAATCCCAGACCTAACCTAGACCTGACATGAATTATTCTCTAAAATATTTATCAAGACTAGGTTTAATTGAATGTTTCAGTGTGGTACCACATTACTATGTGATCCAAACCAGTAAATACCCAGGATCCGTTCAACAAGTATGTGAAGAATGCGAAAGTATGAGTCTGATGAGTGAAAATCCCAGGCCTAACCTAGACCTAACATGCGTTATCCTCAAAAATATTGATCGAAACCGGGTTTAATCGACTGTTTCAGTGTGGTACCACATTTCTATGTGATCCAAACCAGAAAATAACCCAGGATCTGTTCAACGAGTATGTGAAGTGTGCGAAAGTATGAGTCTGATGAGGGCAAATCCCAGACCTATCCCACACCTAACATGCGTTATCCTCAAAAATATTGATCCAAACCAGGTTTAATCGACTGTTTCAGTGTGGTACCACATTACTACGTGATCCAATCCAGAAATAGCCCAGGATCTTGCCATGAAGTATGAGAAATATGCGAAAGTATGAGCCTGACGAGGGCAAATCCTAGACCTAACGCAGACCTAACATGCGTTATCCTCAAAAATATTGATCGAAACCAGGTTTAATCGTCTGTTTCAGTGTGGTACCACACTACTACGTGACCCAAACCGGAAAAACCCAGGATCTGTTAAACAAGTATGTGAAAAACGCGAAAGTATGAGCCTGACGAGGGCAAAAATCCCAGGCCTATCCCAGACCTAATTTGCGTTATCCTCTAAAATATTGATCGAAACCGGGTTTAATCGACTGTTTCAGTGTGGTACCACATTTCTATGTGATCCAAACCAGGAAATAACCCAGGATCTGTTCAACGAGTATGTGAAGTGTGCGAAAGTATGAGTCTGATGAGGGCAAATCCCAGACCTATCCCAGACGTAACATGCGTTATCCTCAAAAATATTGATCCAAACCAGGTTTAATTGACTGTTTCAGCGTGGTACCACATTACTACGTGGTACAATCCACAAACAGCCCAGGATCTAGCCATGAAGTATGAGAAATATGCGAAAGTATGAGCCTGATGAGGGCAAATCCTAGACCTAACCCAAACCTAACATGCGTTATCCTCTAAAATATTTATCAAGACCAGGTTTAATTGAATGTTCCAGTGTGGTACCACATTACTACGTGAACCAAACCAGAAAAAACACAGGATCCGTTCAACAAGTATGTGAAGAATGCGAATGAATGAGTCTGATGAGTGATAATCCCAGGGCTAACCTAGACCATACATGCGTTATCCTCTAAAATGCGGATCCAAACCAGGTTTAATGGACTGTTTCAGTGTGGTACCACTTTACTACGTGATCCAAACCAGAAAAAACCCAGGATCCGTTCAACAAGTATGTGATGAATGCGAAAGTATGAGTCTGATGAGTGAAAATCCCAGACCTAGCCTAGACCTAACATGCGTTGTCCTCTAAAATATTGATAGATACCAGGTTGAATTGACTGTTCAAGTGTTGTACTTCATTACTACGTGATGCAATCCAGAAAAAGCCCAGGATATAGCCATCAAGTATGAGAAATATGCGAAAGAATGAGCCTGATGAGAGCAAATACCAGACCTAACCTAGACCTAACATGAATTATTCTCTAAAATATTGATCAAAACCAGGTTTAATTGAATGTTTCAGTGTGGTACCACATTACAACGTGATCCAAACCAGTAAAAACCCAGGATCCGTTTAACAAGTATGTGAAGAATGCGAAAGTATGAGTCTGCTGAGTGAAAATCCCCGGCCTAACCTAGACCTAACATGCGTTATCCTCAAAAATATTGATCGAAACCAGGTTTAATCGACTGTTTCAGTCTGGTACCACCCTACTACTTGACCCAAACCGGAAAAAACCCAGGATCTGTTCAACAAGTATGTGAAAAACGCGAAAGTATGAGCCTGAGGAGGGCAAATCCCAGACCTATCCCAGACCTAACTTGCGTTATCCTCAAAAATATTGATCGCAACCTGGTTTAATCGACTGTTTCAGTGTGGTACCACATTACTATGTGATCCAAACCAGAAAATAACACAGGATGTGTTCAACGAGTATGTGAAGTGTGCGAAAGTATGAGTCTGATGAGGGCAAATCCCAGACCTATCCCAGACCTAACATGCGTTATCCTCAAAAATATTGATCGAAACCTGGTTTAATGGTCTGTTTCAGTGTGGTACCACATTACTACGTGATCCAAACCAGAAAAAACCCAGGATCAGTTCAACAAGTATGTGAAAAACGCGAAAGTATGAGCCTGATGAGGGCGAATCCCAGACCTATCCCAGACCTAACTTGCGTTATCCTCTAAAATATTGATCGAAACCAGGTTTAATTGACTGTTTCAGCGTGGTACCACATTACTACGTGATACAATCCAGAAACAGCCCAGGATCTAGCCATCAAGTATGAGAAATATGCGAAAGAATGAGCCTGATGAGAGCAAATCCCAGACCTAACCTAGACCTGACATGAATTATTCTCTAAAATATTTATCAAGACTAGGTTTAATTGAATGTTTCAGTGTGGTACCACATTACTATGTGATCCAAACCAGTAAATACCCAGGATCCGTTCAACAAGTATGTGAAGAATGCGAAAGTACGAGTCTGCTGAGTGAAAATCCCCGGCCTAACCTAGACCTAACATGCGTTATCCTCAAAAATATTGATCGAAACCAGGTTTAATCGACTGTTTCAGTGTGGTACCATACTACTACGTGACCCAAACCAGAAAAACCCAGGATCTGTTAAACAAGTATGTGAAAAACGCGAAAGTATGTGCCTGACGAGGGCAAATCCCAGACCTATCCCAGACCTAACTTGCGTTATCCTCAAAAATATTGATTGAAACCTGGTTTAATCGACTGTTTCAGTGTGGTACCACATTACTACGTGATCCAATCCATAAATAGCCCAGGATCTAGCCATGAAGTATGAGAAATATGCGAAAGTATGAGCCTGACGAGGGCAAATCCTAGACCTAACGCAGACCTAACATGCGTTATCCTCTAAAATATTTATCAAGACCAGGTTTATTTGATTGTTTCAGTGCGGTCCCTCATTACTACGTAATCCAAACCAGAGGAAACCCAGGATCCGTTCAACAAGTATGTGAAGAATACGAAAGTATGAGTCTGATGAGTGAAAATCCCAGGCCTAACCTAGACCTAACATGCGTTATCCTCAAAAATATTGATCGAAACCTGGTTTAATCGACTGTTTCAGTGTGGTACCACATTTCTATGTGATCCAAACCAGAAAATAACCCAGGATCTGTTCAACGAGTATGTGAAGCGTGCGAAAGTATGAGTCTGATGAGGGCAAATCCCAGACCTATCCCAAACCTAACATGCGTTATCCTCTAAAATATTGATCCAAACCAGGTTTAATCGACTGTTTCAGTGTGGTACCACATTACTACGTGATCCAATCCAGAAATAGCCCAGGATCTAGCCATGAAGTATGAGAAATATGAGAAAGTATGAGCCTGACGAGGGCAAATCCTAGACCTAACGCAGACCTAACATGCGTTATCCTCTAAAATATTTATCAAGACCAGGTTTATTTGATTGTTTCAGTGTGGTCCCTCATTACTACGTAATCCAGACCAGAAAAAACCCAGGATCCGTTCAACAAGTATGTGAAGAATACGAAAGTATGACCCTGATGAGGGCAAATCCCAGACCTATCCCAGACCTAACTTGCGTTGTCCTCTAAGATATTGATGGAAACCTGGTTTAATTTACTGTTTCAGTGTTGTACTTCATTACTACGTGATGCAATCCAGAAAAAGCCCAGGATCTAGCCATCAAGTATGAGAAATATGCGAAAGAATGAGCCTGATGAGAGCAAATCCCAGAACTAACCTAGACCAAACATGAATTATTCTCTAAAATATTGATCGAAACCAGGTTTAATTGACTGTTTCAGTGTGGTCCCACATTACTACGTGATCCAAACCAGAAAAAACCCAGGATCCGTTCAACAAGTATGTGAAGAATGCGAAAGTATGAGTCTGATGAGTGAAAATCCCAGACCTAACCTAAACCTAACATGCGTTATCCTCAAAAATATTGATCGAAACCTGGTCTAATCTACTGTTTCAGTGTGGTACCACATTACTATGTGATCCAAACCAGAAAAAACCCAGGATCAGTTCAACAAGTATGTGAAAAACGCGAAAGTATGAGCCTGATGAGGGCGAATCCCAGACCTATCCCAGACCTAACTTGCGTTATCCTCTAAAATATTGATCGAAACCAGGTTTAATTGACTGCTTCAGCGTGGTACCACATTACTACGTGATACACTCCTGAAACAGCCCAGGATCTAGCCATGAAGTATGAGAAATATGCGAATGTATGAGCCTGATGAGGGCAAATCCTAGACCTAACCCAAACCTAACATGCGTTATCCTCTAAAATATTTATCAAGACCAGGTTTAATTGAATGTTTCAGTGTGGTACCACATTACTACGTGAACCAAACCAGAAAAAACCCAGGATCCGTTCAACAAGTATGTGAAGAATGCGAAAGTATGAGTCTGATGAGTGAAAATCCCAGGGATAACCTAGACCTTACATGCGTTATCCTCTAAAATATTGATCCAAACCAGGTTTAATGGACTGTTCCAGTGTGGTACCACTTTACTACGTGATCCAAAGCATTAAGAACCCTCGATCAGGTCAACATGTATGTTAAAACTGCGAAAGTATGACCCTGATGAGGGCAAATCCCAGGCCTTACCTAGACCTAACCCAGACCTATCCCAGACCTAACTTGAGTTGTCCTCTAAGATATTGATGGAAACCAGGTTTAATTGACTGTTTCAGTGTTGTACTTCATTACTACGTGATGCAATCCAGAAAAAGCCCAGGATCTAGCCATCAAGTATGAGAAATATGCGAAAGAATGAGCCTGATGAGAGCAAATCCCAGACCTAACCTAGACCAAACATGAATTATTTACTAAAATATTGATCGAAACCAGGTTTAATTGACTGTTTCAGTGTGGTCCCACATTACTACGTGATCCAAACCAGAAAAAACCCAGGATCCGTTCAACAAGTATGTGAAGAATGCGAAAGTATGAGTCTGATGAGTGAAAATCCCAGGCCTAACCTAGACCTAACATGCGTTATCCTCAAAAATATTAATCGAAACCTGGTTTAATCTACTGTTTCAGTGTTGTACCACAACACTATGTGATCCAAACCAGAAAATAACCCAGGATCTGTTCAACGAGTATGTGAAGTGTGCGAAAGTATGAGTCTGATGAGGTCAAATCCCAGACCTATCCCAGACTTAACTTGCGTTATCCTCTAAAATATTGATCGAAACCGGGTTTAATCGACTGTTTCAGTGTGGTACCACATTACTACGTGATCCTAACCAGAAAAAACCCAGGATCAGTTCAACAAGTATGTGAAAAACGCGAAAGTATGAGCCTGATGAGGGCGAATCCCAGACCTATCCCAGACCTAACTTGCGTTATCCTCTAAAATATTGATCGAAACCAGGTTTAATTGACTGTTTCAGCGTGGTACCACATTACTACGTGATACAATCCAGAAACAGCCCAGGATCTAGCCATCAAGTATGAGAAATATGCGAAAGAATGAGCCTGATGAGAGCAAATCCCAGACCTAACCTAGACCTGACATGAATTATTCTCTAAAATATTTATCAAGACTAGGTTTAATTGAATGTTTCAGTGTGGAACCACATTACTATGTGATCCAAACCAGTAAATACCCAGGATCCGTTCAACAAGTATGTGAAGAATGCGAAAGTACGAGTCTGCTGAGTGAAAATCCCCGGCCTAACCTAGACCTAACATGCGTTATCCTCAAAAATATTGATCGAAACCAGGTTTAATCGACTGTTTCAGTGTGGTACCACACTACTACGTGACCCAAACCGGAAAAACCCAGGATCTGTTAAACAAGTATGTGAAAAACGCGAAAGTATGAGCCTGACGAGGGCAAATCCCAGACCTATCCCAGACCTAACTTGCGTTATCCTCAAAAATATTGATTGAAACCTGGTTTAATCGACTGTTTCAGTGTGGTACCACATTACTACGTGATCCAATCCAGAAATAGCCCAGGATCTAGCCATGAAGTATGAGAAATATGCGAAAGTATGAGCCTGACGAGGGCAAATCCTAGACCTAACGCAGACCTAACATGCGTTATCCTCTAAAATATTTATCAAGACCAGGTTTATTTGATTGTTTCAGTGCGGTCCCTCATTACTACGTAATCCAAACCAGAAGAAACCCAGGATCCGTTCAACAAGTATGTGAAGAATACGAAAGTATGAGTCTGATGAGTGAAAATCCCAGGCCTAACCTAGACCTAACATGCGTTATCCTCAAAAATATTGATCGAAACCGGGTTTAATCGACTGTTTCAGTGTGGTACCACACTACTACGTGACCCAAACCGGAAAAACCCAGGATCTGTTAAACAAGTATGAGAAGAATGCGAATGTATGAGTCTGATGAGTGAAAATCCCAGGGCTAACCTAGACCATACATGCGTTATCCTCTAAAATGTGGATCCAAACCAGGTTTAATGGACTGTTTCAGTGTGGTACCACTTTACTACGTGATCCAAACCAGAAATAGCCCAGGATCTAGCCATGAAGTATGAGAAATATGCGAAAGTATGAGCCTGACGAGGGCAAATATCCCAGGCCTATCCCAGACCTAATTTGCGTTATCCTCTAAAATATTGAACGAAACCAGGTTTAATTGACTGTTTCAGCGTGGTACCACATTACTACGTGGTACAATCCACAAACAGCCCAGGATCTAGCCATGAAGTATGAGAAATATGCGAAAGTATGAGCCTGATGAGGGCAAATCCTAGACCTAACCCAAACCTAACATGCGTTATCCTCTGAAATATTTATCAAGACCAGGTTTAATTGAATGTTCCAGTGTGGTACCACATTACTACGTGAACCAAACCAGAAAAAACCCAGGATCCGTTCAACAAGTATGTGAAGAATGCGAATGTATGAGTCTGATGAGTGAAAATCTCGGGGCTAACCTAGACCTAACATGCGTTATCCTCTAAAATATTGATGCAAACCAGGTTTAATGGACTGTTTGAGTGTGGTACCACTTTACTACGTGATCCAAAGCAGAAAAAACCCTCGATCAGGTGAACATGTATGTTAAAACTGCGAAAGTATGAGTCTGATGAGGGCAAATCCCAGGCCTAACCTAGACCTAACATGCGTTATCCCCAAAAATAATGATCCAAACAAGGTTTAATGGACTGTTTCAGTATGGTACCACTTTACTACGTGATCCAAAGCAGAAAAAACCCTCGATCACGTCAACATGTATGTTAAAACTGCGAAAGTATGACCCTGATGAGGGCAAATCCCAGGCCTAACCTAGACCTAACTTGCGTTGTCCTCTAAAATATTGATGGAAACCAGGTTTAATTGACTGTTTCAGTGTTGTACTTCATTACTACGTGATGCAATCCAGAAAAAGCCCAGGATCTAGCGTTCAAGTATGAGAAATTTGCGAAAGAATGAGCCTGATGAGAGCAAATCCCAGACCTAACCCAGACCTAACATGAATTATTCTCTAAAATATTAATCGAAACGAGGTTTAATTGACTGTTTCAGTGTGGTACCACATTACTACGTGATCCAATCCAGAAATAGCCCAGGATCCAGCCATGAAGTATGAGAAATATGCGAAAGTATGAGCCCGATGAGGGCAAATCCTAGACCTAACCCAGACCTAACATACGTTGTCCTCTAAAATATTTATCAAGACCAGGTTTAATTGATTGTTTCAGTGTGGTCCCACATTACTACGTGATCCAAACCAGAGAAAACCCAGGATACGTTCAACAAGTATGTGAAGAATGCGAAAGTATGAGTCTGATGAGTGAAAATCTCGGGGCTAACCTAGACCTAACTTGCGTTGTCCTCTAAAATATTGATGGAAACCAGGTTTAATTGACTGTTTCAGTGTTGTACTTCATTACTACGTGATGCAATCCAGAAAAGCCCAGGATCTAGCGTTCAAGTATGAGAAATATGAGAAAGTATGAGCTTGATGAGGGCAAATCCTAGACCTGACCTAGGCCTAACATGCGTTATCCTCAATAATATTGATCGAAACCAGGTTTAATCGACTGTATCAGTGTGTTACCACATTATTACGTGATCCAAACCAGAAAAAAACCCAGGATCTGTTCAACGAATATGTGAAGTGTGCGAAAGTATGAGTCTGATGAGGGCTAATCCCAGACCTACCCCAGACCTAACTTGCGTTATCCTCTAAAATATTTATCCAGACCACGTTTCATTGAATGTTTCAGTGTGGTACCACATTACTACGTGATCCAATCCAGAAAAAACCCAGGATCCGTCCAACAAGTATGTGAAGAATGCGAAAGTATGAGTCTGATGAGGGCTAATCCCAGGCCTATCCCAGACCTAGCTTGCGTTATCCTCTAAAATATTTATCCAGACCTGGTTTCATTGAATGTTTCAGTGTGGTACCACATTACTACGTGATCCAAACCAGAAAAAAACCCTGGATCTGATCAACGAGTATGTCAAGTGTGCGAAAGTATCAGACTGATGAGTGAAAATCCCAGGCCTAGCCTAGACCTAACATGCGTTATCCTCTAAAATATTGATCGAAACCTGGTTTAATCGACTGTTTCAGTGTGGTACCACATTACTATGTGATCCAAACCAGAAAATAACCCAGGATCTGTTCAACGAGTATGTGAAGTGTGCGAAAGTATGAGTCTAATGAGGTCAAATCCCAGATCATTCCCAGACTTAACTTGCGTTATCCTCAGAGATATTGATCGAAACCAGGTTTAATCGTATGTTTCAGTGTGGTACCACTTTACTACGTGATCCAAAGCAGAAAAAACAGTCGATCAGGTCAACATGCATGTTAAAACTGCGAAAGTATGACCCTGATGAGGGCAAATCCCAGGCCTAACCTAGGCCTAACATGCGTTATCTTCTAAAATATTGAGCGAAACCAGGTTTAATTGACTGTTTCAGTGTAGTACCACATTACTACGTAATCCAATCCTGAAATAGCCCAGGATCTAGCCATGAAGTATGAGAAATATGCGAAAGTATGAGCCTGATGAGGGCAAATCCTAGACCTAACCCAGACCTAACATACGTTGTCCTCTAAAATATTTATCAAGACCAGGTTTAATTGATTGTTTCAGTGTGGTCCCACATTACTACGTGATCCAAACCAGATTAAACCCAGGATCCGTTCAACAAGTATGTGAAGAATGCGAAAGTATGAGTCTGATGAGTGAAAATCTCGGGGCTAACCTAGACCTAACATGCGTTATCCTCTAAAATATTGATGCAAACCAGGTTTAATGGACTGTTTCAGTGTGGTACCACTTTACTACGTGATCCAAAGCAGAAAAAACCCTCGATCAGGTGAACATGTATGTTAAAACTGCGAAAGTATGATCCTGATGAGGGCAAATCCCAGGCCTAACCTAGACCTAACTTGCGTTGTCCTCTAAAATATTGATGGAAACCAGGTTTAATTGACTGTTTCAGTGTTGTACTTCATTACTACGTGATGCAATCCAGAAAAAGCCCAGGATCTAGCGTTCAAGTATGAGAAATATGCGAAAGAATGAGCCTGATGAGAGCAAATCCCAGACCTAACCCAGACCTAACATGCGTTATCCTCAATAATATTGATCGAAACCAGGTTTAACTGACTGTTTCAGTGTGGTACCACATTACTATGTGATCCAAACCAGAAAATAACACAGGATCTGTTCAACGAGTATGTGAAGAAAGCGAAAGTATGAGTCTGATGAGGGCTAATCCCAGGCCTATCCCAGACCTAGCTTGCGTTATCCTCTAAAATATTTATCCAGACCTGGTTTCATTGAATGTTTCAGTGTGGTACCACATTACTACGTGATCCAAACCAGAAAAAAACCCTGGATCTGATCAACGAGTATGTCAAGTGTGCGAAAGTATGAGTCTGATGAGGGCAAATCCCAGACCTATCCCAGGCCTAACTTGCGATATCCTCTAAAATATTGATCGAAACCAGGTTTAATTGACTGTTTTATTGTGGTACCACACTACTACGGGATCCAAACCAGAAAAAACCCAGGATCTGTTCAACAAGTATGTGAAAAACGCGAAAGTATGAGCCTGATGAGGGCAAATCCCAGACCTATCCCAGACCTAACATGCGTTATCCTCTAAAATATTTATCAAGACCAGGTTTAATTGATTGCTTCAGTGTGGACCCACATTACTACGTGATCCAAACCAGAAAAAACCCAGCATCCGTTCAACAAGTATGTGAAGAATGCGAAAGTATCAGACTGATGAGTGAAAATCCCAGGCCTAACCTAGACCTAACATGCGTTATCCTCTAAAATATTGATCGAAACCTGGTTTAATCGACTGTTTCAGTGTGGTACCACATTACTATGTGATCCAAACCAGAAAATAACCCAGGATCTGTTCAACGAGTATGTGAAGTGTGCGAAAGTATGAGTCTAATGAGGTCAAATCCCAGACCATTCCCAGACTTAACTTGCGTTATCCTCTAAGATATTGATCGAAACCAGGTTTAATCGTCTGTTTCTGTGTGGTACCACATTACTACGTGATCCAAACCAGAAAAAACCCAGGATCAGTTCAACAAGTATGAGAAGAATGCGAAAGTATGAGTCTGATGAGTGGAAATCCCAGGGCTAACCTAGACCTTACATGCGTTATCCTCTTAAATATTCATCCAAACCAGGTTTAATGGACTGTTTCAGTGTGGTACCACACTACTACGTGATACAATCCAGAAATAGCCCAGGATCTAGCCATGAAGTATGAGAAATATGCGAAAGTATGAGCCTGATGAGGGCAAATCCTAGACCTAACCCAGACCTAACATACGTTGTCCTCTAAAATATTTATCAAGACCAGGTTTAATTGATTGTTTCAGTGTGGCCCCACATTACTACGTGATCCAAACCAGATTAAACCCAGGATCCGTTCAACAAGTATGTGAAGAATGCGAAAGTATGAGTCTGATGAGTGAAAATCTCGGGGCTAACCTAGACCTAACATGCGTTATCCTCTAAAATATTGATGCAAACCAGGTTTAATGGACTGTTTCAGTGTGGTACCACTTTACTACGTGATCCAAAGCAGAAAAAACCCTCGATCAGGTGAACATGTATGTTAAAACTGCGAAAGTATGATCCTGATGAGGGCAAATCCCAGGCCTAACCTAGACCTAACTTGCGTTGTCCTCTAAAATATTGATGGAAACCAGGTTTAATTGACTGTTTCAGTGTTGTACTTCATTACTACGTGATGCAATCCAGAAAAAGCCCAGGATCTAGCGTTCAAGTATGAGAAATATGCGAAAGAATGAGCCTGATGAGAGCAAATCCCAGACCTAACCCAGACCTAACATGCGTTATCCTCAATAATATTGATCGAAACCAGGTTTAATTGACTGTTTTATTGTGGTACCACACTACTACGGGATCCAAACCAGAAAAAACCCAGGATCTGTTCAACAAGTATGTGAAAAACGCGAAAGTATGAGCCTGATGAGGGCAAATCCCAGACCTATCCCAGACCTAACTTGCGTTATCCTCTAAAATATTTATCCAGACCAGGTTTCATTGAATGTTTCAGTGTGGTACCACATTACTACGTGATCCAATCCAGAAAAAACCCAGGATCCGTCCAACAAGTATGTGAAGAATGCGAAAGTATGAGTCTGATGAGTGAAAATCCCAGACCTATCCCAGGCCTAACTTGCGATATCCTCTAAAATATTGATCGAAACCAGGTTTAATTGACTGTTTTATTGTGGTACCACACTACTACGGGATCCAAACCAGAAAAAACCCAGGATCTGTTCAACAAGTATGTGAAAAACGCGAAAGTATGAGCCTGATGAGGGCAAATCCCAGACCTATCCCAGACCTAACATGCGTTATCCTCTAAAATATTTATCAAGACCAGGTTTAATTGATTGCTTCAGTGTGGACCCACATTACTACGTGATCCAAACCAGAAAAAACCCAGCATCCGTTCAACAAGTATGTGAAGAATGCGAAAGTATCAGACTGATGAGTGAAAATCCCAGGCCTAACCTAGACCTAACATGCGTTATCCTCTAAAATATTGATCGAAACCTGGTTTAATCGACTGTTTCAGTGTGGTACCACATTACTATGTGATCCAAACCAGAAAATAACCCAGGATCTGTTCAACGAGTATGTGAAGTGTGCGAAAGTATGAGTCTAATGAGGTCAAATCCCAGACCATTCCCAGACTTAACTTGCGTTATCCTCTAAGATATTGATCGAAACCAGGTTTAATCGTCTGTTTCTGTGTGGTACCACATTACTACGTGATCCAAACCAGAAAAAACCCAGGATCAGTTCAACAAGTATGAGAAGAATGCGAAAGTATGAGTCTGATGAGTGGAAATCCCAGGGCTAACCTAGACCTTACATGCGTTATCCTCTTAAATATTCATCCAAACCAGGTTTAATGGACTGTATCAGTGTGGTACCACACTACTACGTGATACAATCCAGAAATAGCCCAGGATCTAGCCATGAAGTATGAGAGATATGCGAAAGTATGAGCCTGCTGAGGTCAAATCCTAGACCTAACCCAAGCCTAACATGCGTTATCCTCCAAAACATTTATCAAGACCAGGTTTAATTGATTGTTTCAGTGTGGTCCCACATTACAACGTGATCCAAACCAGAAAAAACCCAGCATCCGTTCAACAAGTATGTGCAGAATGCGAAAGTATGAGTCTGATGAGTGAAAATCCCAGGCCTGACCTAGACCTAACATGCGTTATCCTCTAAAATATTGAGCGAAACCAGGTTTAATGGACTGTTTCAGTGTGGTACCACACTACTACGGGATCCAAACCAGAAAAAACCCATGATCTGTTCAACAAGTATGTGAAGTGTGTGAAAGTATGAGTCTGATGAGGGCAAATCCCATACCTATCCCAGACCTAACATGCGTTATCCTCTAAAATATTTATCAAGACCAGGTTTAATTGATTGTTTCAGTGTGGACCCACATTACTACGTGATCCAAAGCAGAAAAAACCCAGCATCCGTTCAACAAGTATGTGAAGAATGCGAAAGTATGAGTCTGATGAGTGAAAATCCCAGGCCTGACCTAGACCTAACATGCGTTATCCTCTAAAATATTGAGCGAAACCAGGTTTAGTCGACTGTTTCAGTGTGGTCCCAGATTACTACGGGATCCAAACCAGAAAAAACCCATGATCTGTTCAACAAGTATGTGAAGTGTGTGAAAGTATGAGTCTGATGAGGTCAAATCCCAGACCAATCCCAGACTTAACTTGCGTTATCCTCTAAAATATTGATCGAAACCAGGTTTAATCGACTGTTTCAGCGTGGTACCACATTACTACGTGATACAATCCAGAAATAGCCCAGGATCTAGCCATGATGTATGAGAAAGATGCGAAAGTATGAGCATGATGAGGGCAAATTCTGGACCTGACCCAGACCTAACATGCGTTATCCTCAAAAATATTGATCGAAACCTGGTTTAATCGACTGTTTCGGTGTGGTACCACATTACTATGTGCTGCAAACCAGAAAGTAACCCATGATCTGTTCAACGAGTATGTGAAGTGTGCGAAAGTATGAGTCTGATGAGGTCAAATCCCAGACCAATCCCAGACTTAACTTGCGTTATCCTCTAAAATATTGATCGAAACCAGGTTTAATCGACTGTTTCAGTGTGGTACCACATTACTACGTGATCCAAGCCAGAAAAAACCCAGGATCAGTTCAACAAGTATGAGAAGAATGCGAAAGTATGAGTCTGATGAGTGAAAATACCAGGGCTAACCTAGACCTAACATGCGTTATCCTCTAAAATATTGATCCAAACCAGGTTTAATGGACTGTTTCAGTGTGGTACCACACTACTACGTGATACAAACCAGAAAAAACCCAGGATCAGTTCAACAAGTATGAGAAGAATGCGAAAGTATGAGTCTGATGAGTGAAAATACCAGGGCTAACCTAGACCTAACATGCGTTATCCTCTAAAATATTGATCCAAACCAGGTTTAATGGACTGTTTCAGTGTGGTACCACACTACTACGTGATACAAACCAGAAAAAACCCAGGATCTGTTCAACAAGTATGTGAAAAACGCGAAAGTATGAGCCTGATGAGGGCGAATCCCAGACCTGTGCCAGACCTAACTTGCGTTATCCTCTAAAATATTGATCGAAACCAGGTTTAATTGACTGTTTCAGCGTGGTACCACATTACTACGTGATACAATCCAGAAACAGCCCAGGATCTAGCCATGAAGTATGAGAGATATGCGAAAGCATGAGCCTGCTGAGGGCAAATCCTAGACCTAACCCAAACCTAACATGCGTTATCCTCTAAGATATTTATCAAGACCAGGTTTAATTGATTGTTTCAGTTTGGTCTCACACTACAACGTGATCCAAACCAGAAAAAACCCAGGATCCGTTCAACAAGTATGTGAAGAATGCGAAAGTATGAGTCTGATGAGTGAAAATCCCAGGCTTAACCTAGCCCTAACATGCGTTATCCTCAAAAATATTGATCGAAACCTGGTTTAATCGACTGTTTCATTGTGGTACCACATTACTATGTGATCCAAACCAGAAAATAACCCAGGATCTGTTCAACGAGTATGTGAAGTGTGCGAAAGTATGAGTCTGATGAGGGCAAATCCCATACCTATCCCAGACCTAACATGCGTTATCCTCTAAAATATTTATCAAGACCAGGTTTAATTGATTGTTTCAGTGTGGACCCACATTACTACGTGATCCAAACCAAAAAAAACCCAGGATCCGTTCAACAAGTATGTGAAGAATGCGAAAGTATGAGTCTGATGAGTGAAAATCCCAGGCCTGACCTAGACCTAACATGCGTTATCCTCTAAAATATTGAGCGAAACCAGGTTTAATGGACTGTTTCAGTGTGGTACCACACTACTACGGGATCCAAACCAGAAAAAACCCATGATCTGTTCAACAAGTATGTGAAGTGTGTGAAAGTATGAGTCTGATGAGGGCAAATCCCATACCTATCCCAGACCTAACATGCGTTATCCTCTAAAATATTTATCAAGACCAGGTTTAATTGATTGTTTCAGTGGGGACCCACATTACTACGTGATCCAAAGCAGAAAAAACCCAGCATCCGTTCAACAAGTATGTGAAGAATGCGAAAGTATGAGTCTGATGAGTGAAAATCCCAGGCCTGACCTAGACCTAACATGCGTTATCCTCTAAAATATTGAGCGAAACCAGGTTTAGTCGACTGTTTCAGTGTGGTCCCAGATTACTACGGGATCCAAACCAGAAAAAACCCATGATCTGTTCAACAAGTATGTGAAGTGTGTGAAAGTATGAGTCTGATGAGGTCAAATCCCAGACCAATCCCAGACTTAACTTGCGTTATCCTCTAAAATATTGATCGAAACCAGGTTTAATCGACTGTTTCAGCGTGGTACCACATTACTACGTGATACAATCCAGAAATAGCCCAGGATCTAGCCATGATGTATGAGAAAGATGCGAAAGTATGAGCATGATGAGGGCAAATTCTGGACCTGACCCAGACCTAACATGCGTTATCCTCAAAAATATTGATCGAAACCTGGTTTAATCGACTGTTTCGGTGTGGTACCACATTACTATGTGCTGCAAACCAGAAAGTAACCCATGATCTGTTCAACGAGTATGTGAAGTGTGCGAAAGTATGAGTCTGATGAGGTCAAATCCCAGACCAATCCCAGACTTAACTTGCGTTATCCTCTAAAATATTGATCGAAACCAGGTTTAATCGACTGTTTCAGTGTGGTACCACATTACTACGTGATCCAAGCCAGAAAAAACCCAGGATCAGTTCAACAAGTATGAGAAGAATGCGAAAGTATGAGTCTGATGAGTGAAAATACCAGGGCTAACCTAGACCTAACATGCGTTATCCTCTAAAATATTGATCCAAACCAGGTTTAATGGACTGTTTCAGTGTGGTACCACACTACTACGTGATACAAACCAGAAAAAACCCAGGATCAGTTCAACAAGTATGAGAAGAATGCGAAAGTATGAGTCTGATGAGTGAAAATACCAGGGCTAACCTAGACCTAACATGCGTTATCCTCTAAAATATTGATCCAAACCAGGTTTAATGGACTGTTTCAGTGTGGTACCACACTACTACGTGATACAAACCAGAAAAAACCCAGGATCTGTTCAACAAGTATGTGAAAAACGCGAAAGTATGAGCCTGATGAGGGCGAATCCCAGACCTGTGCCAGACCTAACTTGCGTTATCCTCTAAAATATTGATCGAAACCAGGTTTAATTGACTGTTTCAGCGTGGTACCACATTACTACGTGATACAATCCAGAAACAGCCCAGGATCTAGCCATGAAGTATGAGAGATATGCGAAAGCATGAGCCTGCTGAGGGCAAATCCTAGACCTAACCCAAACCTAACATGCGTTATCCTCTAAGATATTTATCAAGACCAGGTTTAATTGATTGTTTCAGTTTGGTCTCACACTACAACGTGATCCAAACCAGAAAAAACCCAGGATCCGTTCAACAAGTATGTGAAGAATGCGAAAGTATGAGTCTGATGAGTGAAAATCCCAGGCCTGACCTAGACCTAACATGCGTTATCCTCTAAAATATTGAGCGAAACCAGGTTTAATGGACTGTTTCAGTGTGGTACCACACTACTACGGGATCCAAACCAGAAAAAACCCATGATCTGTTCAACAAGTATGTGAAGTGTGTGAAAGTATGAGTCTGATGAGGGCAAATCCCATACCTATCCCAGACCTAACATGCGTTATCCTCTAAAATATTTATCAAGACCAGGTTTAATTGATTGTTTCAATGTGGACCCACATTACTACGTGATCCAAAGCAGAAAAAACCCAGCATCCGTTCAACAAGTATGTGAAGAATGCGAAAGTATGAGTCTGATGAGTGAAAATCCCAGGCCTGACCTAGACCTAACATGCGTTATCCTCTAAAATATTGAGCGAAACCAGGTTTAGTCGACTGTTTCAGTGTGGTCCCAGATTACTACGGGATCCAAACCAGAAAAAACCCATGATCTGTTCAACAAGTATGTGAAGTGTGTGAAAGTATGAGTCTGATGAGGTCAAATCCCAGACCAATCCCAGACTTAACTTGCGTTATCCTCTAAAATATTGATCGAAACCAGGTTTAATCGACTGTTTCAGCGTGGTACCACATTACTACGTGATACAATCCAGAAATAGCCCAGGATCTAGCCATGATGTATGAGAAAGATGCGAAAGTATGAGCATGATGAGGGCAAATTCTGGACCTGACCCAGACCTAACATGCGTTATCCTCAAAAATATTGATCGAAACCTGGTTTAATCGACTGTTTCGGTGTGGTACCACATTACTATGTGCTGCAAACCAGAAAGTAACCCAGGATCTGTTCAACGAGTATGTGAAGTGTGCGAAAGTATGAGTCTGATGAGGTCAAATCCCAGACCAATCCCAGACTTAACTTGCGTTATCCTCTAAAATATTGATCGAAACCAGGTTTAATCGACTGTTTCAGTGTGGTACCACATTACTACGTGATCCAAGCCAGAAAAAACCCAGGATCAGTTCAACAAGTATGAGAAGAATGCGAAAGTATGAGTCTGATGAGTGAAAATACCAGGGCTAACCTAGACCTAACATGCGTTATCCTCTAAAATATTGATCCAAACCAGGTTTAATGGACTGTTTCAGTGTGGTACCACACTACTACGTGATACAAACCAGAAAAAACCCAGGATCAGTTCAACAAGTATGAGAAGAATGCGAAAGTATGAGTCTGATGAGTGAAAATACCAGGGCTAACCTAGACCTAACATGCGTTATCCTCTAAAATATTGATCCAAACCAGGTTTAATGGACTGTTTCAGTGTGGTACCACACTACTACGTGATACAAACCAGAAAAAACTCAGGATCTGTTCAACAAGTATGTGAAAAACGCGAAAGTATGAGCCTGATGAGGGCGAATCCCAGACCTGTGCCAGACCTAACTTGCGTTATCCTCTAAAATATTGATCGAAACCAGGTTTAATTGACTGTTTCAGCGTGGTACCACATTACTACGTGATACAATCCAGAAACAGCCCAGGATCTAGCCATGAAGTATGAGAGATATGCGAAAGCATGAGCCTGCTGAGGGCAAATCCTAGACCTAACCCAAACCTAACATGCGTTATCCTCTAAGATATTTATCAAGACCAGGTTTAATTGATTGTTTCAGTTTGGTCCCACACTACAACGTGATCCAAACCAGAAAAAACCCAGGATCCGTTCAACAAGTATGTGAAGAATGCGAAAGTATGAGTCTGATGAGTGAAAATCCCAGGCTTAACCTAGCCCTAACATGCGTTATCCTCAAAAATATTGATCGAAACCTGGTTTAATCGACTGTTTCAGTGTGGTACCACATTACTATGTGATCCAAACCAGAAAATAACCCAGGATCTGTTCAACGAGTATGTGAAGTGTGCGAAAGTATGAGTCTGATGAGGGCAAATCCCATACCTATCCCAGACCTAACATGCGTTATCCTCTAAAATATTTATCAAGACCAGGTTTAATTGATTGTTTCAGTGTGGACCCACATTACTACGTGATCCAAACCAAAAAAAACCCAGGATCCGTTCAACAAGTATGTGAAGAATGCGAAAGTATGAGTCTGATGAGTGAAAATCCCAGGCCTGACCTAGACCTAACATGCGTTATCCTCTAAAATATTGAGCGAAACCAGGTTTAATGGACTGTTTCAGTGTGGTACCACACTACTACGGGATCCAAACCAGAAAAAACCCAGGATCTGTTCAACAAGTATGTGAAGTGTGCGAAAGTATGAGTCTGATGAGGTCAAATCCCAGACCAATCCCAGACTTAACTTGCGTTATCCTCTAAAATATTGATCGGAACCAGGTTTAATCGACTGTTTCAGCGTGGTACCACATTACTACGTGATACAATCCAGAAATAGCCCAGGATCTAGCCATGATGTATGAGAAAGATGCGAAAGTATGAGCATGATCCCCTCAGGGGCTGCCAGCCTTTCAGCTGCAGTACGGGCTTAACGAACCCGGGGTACCCGAGTCATACACACACCGTAAGCCTCCTGTTGGTCGTCACAACGACCCATTCACAATTCCCTATTGGTTTTGCGAATGGTACGTGACGGCAGGAGGAACGGGGGTCTTGGCTTAACCGCCTGGGCCACGAGTATGGCGACTCTATAAAATCGCCCTCCAATCCTAAGCTATGGTGCGCGGCGATGGGATGCATGGTTGGGGGAGAAGGCCCAATCCCAAGCGACCACCTCCGGGGAACCTGCCGAACCCCCGGAGTATATAGGCTTACCCGGGTAAGGCGGCTCTGCCCGGGCGGACCTTTTCTTCCGACCTGCTCGTGGGAATATTATGGAGTTCAATATTGAAACGGGGATGGGACGGGGTAAGTCAGAGGGGGAGGACGAAGGCGGTGTTGGGACTGGAGTGACGGCGCTCGCGCCGCCTCCAGCGCCTGGCCCGGCTTCGTGGAAGGTGGAGGAGGACGACGAGACTGCGTCAGTCTCGTCCTTCTCCTCTACCAGGAGCCTCATAGGCTCTAAGAGGAAGAGGGCGGGGCAGGCCGTCGTCGAGGTGGGCGGGGCGATGAGCCCGTCGGTGAGGCTGAGTTGCCTCAGGGACGAGGTGACCGAGGAGATATCGGAGAGGATCTCCTCGTCCCTGAGGCGGGTGGAGAAAGTCGCCGCTGCCTGCGCCTTTAAGGGGCAGAAAAGCGGTGGCGCGGAGGCCCTGAAGGCCGCGGCGGAGGAAATGAGGGAGGCGGCGCGGGAGCTCAGAGGGCGGAACGCCCGTCTGCAGCTCCTGTTGGAGGAGGAGCGTCAGGGGAGGAGGAGGGCAGAGGCGCTGTGGAACAGCGCGGCCCTCCCTCCCATCCTCCCTCCTCCCCACCGCCGCGTCCCTCGGCGGAGGTAAATAAGCGGAGTGCGGCGGCAGTGGTGCGGGGCACCGCGGGCCCCTCCACACGCACTCCGCCCGTGAAGAAGTCCCCGTCCTCCTCAGAAGACGATCTTCTGAGGAGGATTGGGGACATGATTGATGGCAAGCTGGCCGCCTTCCGGGAGGAGCTCCTCGCCGGAAGAGCGGTCAGCAGGAAGGCGGTGCCTCCCCGACCTGTTCCGGTACAGTCGGGGAAGGCGAAGAAGGGCGGAGTGAAGGCTCCGCCCAGCGTTGCGGCACCAGGGCCCCGGGTCGCGACCCCCAAGGGGGGGTGGTGTACCCGCGGTCGCGGTGGTCGCGTCCTCCACGGCACCCTCCCAAGGGGGGGTGGCGTGGAGTGAGGTGGTGGGGCGGAAGGCGAAGCGGGCGGCGAGGAAGGCCTCGCAACCGCAGCCTCCGCCTCCGCCGCCGGCGGCCAAGGTAAAGGCAGCGAAGGTCGGGAAGGCACGACCAGGTCGTCCCCCAAAAACGGCAGCGGTGACGCTGACCGTTGCGCAGGGGGGCGACCTGACCCTCGCGGAGGCGATGCGGCTCGTCAGGGAGAATATCTCCCTGGAAGAGCTGGGCATCGCCTCCGTGAGGGCGAAGAGGGCCGTGACCGGGGGTCTCTTGCTGGAGATCCCCGGTGCAGAAGGCGGCGCGAAGGCGGATCGTCTCGCCGAGAGGCTCCGGGAGCAGCTGGGCGAGCGAGGTGTCCGGGTCGCCCGGCCCACGAAGCGCACGGAGATGCGCGTTTGTGGGCTGGACGACTCGGTCAGCGCACAGGATGTGTCCCGTGCCCTTGCGAGGGCGGGGGACTGTCCTGTGGAGGACCTGCGGATCGGAGAGATCCGCAGGTCGCCCTCCGGCCTCGGGTCGGTGTGGGCCCGGTGCCCCCTCTCCGCCGCCCGTAAGGTGGCGGAATCCGGGAGGGTGTTGGTGGGGTGGGTTTCGGCGCGAGTGGAAATCCTCGCGCCGCGCCCGCTCCAGTGTCACCGCTGCCTCGAATTGGGGCACGTGAGGCAGTGGTGCACCTCGCCGGTGGACCGCAGCGGTCAGTGTTACCGCTGCGGTGCCAAAGAGCACCGTGCGAGCCAGTGCTCGGCGGCCCCCCACTGCCCGCTGTGTGCGGACATGGGGAGGCCAGCCGATCACAGGGTGGGGAGCAAGAAGTGCTCCCCCCCCTCCCGGAAGGAGAGGAAGAGGCGGGCTGCACCGGCTCCGGTGCCGAGGGCGGTGGCATCGTCCTCCATGGAGGTGGACGGTGCTACGGGGACGGACGGCCGGGAGGAGGCTGGCGCGGCCATTAATTAATGCCGCCACGCCTCCTCCTCCAGGCCAACCTCAACCACTGCCGCGCGGCACAGGACTTGATGTCCCAAGTCCTCGCGGAGTGGGGGGTTGGCCTGGCGGTCGCTGCCGAGCCGTACCGCGTCCCTGATCACCCTCATTGGGTGGGCGACGCGGAAGGCTTGGTGGCGACGGTATGGGGAGGGGGCGACGGGTCCCCACCGTTCTCCTTGTTGGAGCGCGGTCGGGGATTCGTCGCCGTGGACTGGGGGGGAGTCGCTGTGGTGGGGTGCTACATTTCGCCCCGTAGCGGTCACGCTGCGTTCGAGCTGTACTTGGCCGAGGTCGCGGCATGCGTGCAGCGCTACGCGGCCCGGCCGGTGCTGGTCCTGGGGGATTTTAATGCCAAGTCGGTGGCTTGGGGATCCCCCAGGACCTCCGTTCGCGGCGGGATCCTGGGCGATTGGGCGGCGGGGCTCGACCTCCGGGTATTGAACCGGGGGTCGGAGCACACATGCGTGCGGCGATATGGGGGGTCCATCGTGGATGTTGGATTCGCGACCCCCAACGCCGTGCGCATGGTGTCGGGTTGGCACGTGGTCGCGGGGGCAGAGACACTCTCCGATCACCGGTACATCCGGATGGAGGTCTCTGCCGCCGCGAGTGCATCCCGACACGGCCGCCTGCGTGGCACCCCACCACGCCGCTGGGCGCTTGGGCGCCTGGACAAGGACGCCTTGATGGCAGCTGCCCTCGCTGCAACTTGGCCGCAGGGAGCGGCCGAGTTGCCGAGCATAGAGGGGGAGGTCGCCCGGCTCGGAGCATTGGTCGCGGGTATTTGCGACGCGGCGATGCCTCGGGTCGGGCGGGCTTCTCCTCGCCGGGCGGTGTACTGGTGGTCGGACGCGATCGCGGAGTTGCGAGTCGCGACTGTCCGCGCCCGACGCCAGTACACCCGCGCGCGCCGTCGTCAACGTACAGGCGACGGCGTGGCGCGAGCGAGGGCAGCTGATGACCTGTATGGAGCATACCGCGTGGCGCGGGTTGCTCTGCAGGTCGCCATCAAACGGGCCAAGACCCAGGCATGGAAGGAGCTCCTCCAGACCCTTGATGACGATCCATGGGGGCGCCCATATAAGGTGGTGCTGAATAAGCTCCGCCCGTGGGCGCCCCCCCTCACCGAGGGTCTTGACCCCCGGCTGCTGGAGGACGTGGTCAATACACTCTTCCCAATTGGGGAGAGGGGACCGCGTCCTCCGGCGGCGGCGGCTGTCCCAGTGGAGTGGACGGCCGAGATGGGGGTCACGCAGGAGGAGCTGGCAGCGGCCATCAGACGGCTCGGGGTTCGTAACACGGCCCCGGGTCCGGATGGTGTGCCCGGCCGGGTTTGGGTCTTGACCCAGGGCGTCCTTGGGGCCGACCTCAGGCGGTTGTTCGACCGCTGCCTGAGGGACGGGAGATTCCCCCCCAGTTGGAAGGTGGCGAGGATGGTCCTCCTCCGGAAGGAGGGTCGGCCCGCGGAGTCTCCCTCCGCATACCGGCCCATTTGTCTCCTCGACGAGGAGGGCAAGCTCTTCGAGCGTGTGATTGCTGCCCGCCTCGTCGAGCACCTGTCGCGGGGTGATCCCGGTCTGGCCGACTGCCAGTTCGGTTTCCGGGGGGGCCGATCGACTATCGACGCGATAGGTCGTGTGAGGGCCCTCTCGGAGGCGGCCGTCTCCCGGGGAGGGGTGGCATTGGCAATATCCTTGGATATTGCCAATGCCTTTAACACCCTCCCCTGGGAAGAGATAAGGAGGGGACTCGAATATCATCGAGTCCCCCCTTGTCTCAGGGCGGTCGTCGGGGATTATCTCCGCGGCAGGTGGATCGAGTATCCGGGCCGGGATGGTGATATGCGGAGGGAGGTGTACTGCGGTGTTCCGCAGGGGTCGGTCCTCGGGCCACTCCTGTGGAACATCGCGTACGACTCGGTGTTGCGGGCCGGCCTCCCCGACGGCGTCAGCACGGTGTGTTATGCGGATGACACACTGGTGCTGGCCGTCGGGGCGCACTGGGGGAGGGCCATGCGTCGCGCGGAGGAGGGGTCGCAACGCGTCGTCGACCGGATCAGGGGGATGGGGATGACGGTGGCGGTCCATAAGACCGAGGTGATTGCGTTTCATTCACCTCGGCAGGATCCGCCACCCCCTCTGATTTGGGTGGGTGGGGCTGACATCGAGGTGAAGCCCCAGATCAGGTATCTGGGGCTGATCCTCGATAGCCACTGGCGTTTCGAGAAGCATTTCCGCTGCCTGGTCCCCCGGTTGGAAAGGATGGTTGCGGCTCTGGGCCGGATCCTGCCCAACCTGGGGGGCCCGGCGGGCCGAGTTCGTCGCCTCTATGTGGCAATGGTCCAGTCGGTGGCCCTATACGGGGCCCCCGTCTGGGCGGACGACCTGGCTGCCTCCCGGCGCAGCATGACTATGCTGCGGCGGGTGCAGAGGCGCATGGCGCTCAGGGTCGTCCGCGGGTATCGGACCATGTCACATGGGGCGGCGACGGTTCTAGCGGGGATGCCGCCCATGGACCTGCTCGCGCGGTCGCACGCGTTGATGTACCGACACAGCGTCGACCGTCGCGCGGGGGTGGGGGCGGTCCCGGGCGGGCAGGAACCTGCTTGGGGCGATTTGAAGCGCCAGGCCCGGCAGTCCGTGTTGCTCGCGTGGCAGGAGCGGCTGGCTCTGCCAACCGCGGGGCACCGGACTGTCGGGGCTGTTCGGCCACTCCTGAAGGAGTGGCTGGACAGAGGCCATGGCAGCCTCACCTACCGGCTGGCACAGGTATTTTCCGGGCATGGCAGCTTCGGAAGATACCTGTGCCGGATAGGGAAGGAGCCGACGGCGCGTTGCTGCCACTGCGACGATGAGCAGGACACGGCGGATCATACCCTGGAGGTATGCCCCGCGTGGGAGGGGGAGCGCCGTGTCCTGGTCGGCGTCGTCGGGCGGGATGTCTCGCTGCCGGGCGTGGTGCGCGCCATGCTCGGCAGCGAGGAGAAGTGGAGGGCCGTGGCCTCCTTCTGCGAGAACGTAATGTTGCAGAAGGAGGCCGCGGGGAGGGAGCGCGAGCTTCAGCGGCGCGCTGAAGCTCCGCTCGTGCGGTGGCCCGAGGTCGTCGCCCGGTCGCGAGGCGTCGCGGGCGGCCGCCTCGGCGTGGCGGATGACCTAGGCTGGGAGGGGGGTCCTGAGGGGACCCTCCTCCCGCCAGGCGGCGCCGGGTCGGACCGGTTGGGGGTAGGAGTGCCTCCACCTACCGGTCCGACGCAAGGGGAGGCACCCTCGGTGGTCTGGTGCGGCCATGAACGCCCGGCTGCCGAGGGGTGGAAACGGGGTCGCGGGCGGTTGCGAGTTGGGGCTCGCAGCCGCCACTAAACGCGGCCCCGGGACGGATAGCGGCGGGATGGTGTGGCCCGTCCCGCCGCTATGAGGCAGTGTGTCTACTGGGGGGACCGATTGTCCTCCCGGGGGATGGGCGCGAAAGCGCGGGCACGGGGAGGATACCGGAAGAATGCTTCGAGCGATTCCCGGTATCCTCCCAAAGCGTGCCGAAGGGTCACCGTGGGGTTTTTAGTGGGTAGGTCCCGCGCCTGTCGTTGTACGGGCGCGGGGAATCCCACACACCCCTTCCACCTCTCCCCAAGGAGGTGGGAGGGAGTCTTTCGAAGATTTTCCCCACGACAAAAAAAAAAAAAAAAAAAAAAAGGTATGAGTCTGATGAGTGAAAATCCCAGGCCTGACCTAGACCTAACATGCGTTATCCTCTAAAATATTGAGCGAAACCAGGTTTAATGGACTGTTTCAGTGTGGTGCCACACTACTACGGGCTCCAAACCAGAAAAAACCCAGGATCTGTTCAACAAGTATGTGAAGTGTGCGAAAGTATGAGTCTGATCAGTGAAAATCTCAGGCCTTACCTAGACCTAACTTGCGTTGTCCTCTAAAATATTGATGGAAACCAGGTTTCATTGACTGTTTCAGTGTGGTACTACGTTACTACGTGATGCAATCCAGAAAAAGCCCAGGATCTAGCCATCAAGTATGAGACATATGCGAAACAATGAGCCTGATGGGAGCAAATCCCAGACCTAACCTAGACCTAACATGTGTTATCCTCTAAAATATTGAGCGAAACCAGGTTTAATGGACGGTTTCAGTGTGGTACCACACTACTTCGTGATCCAAACCAGAAAAAACCCAGGATCTGTTCAACAAGTATGTGAAAAACGCGAAACTGTGAGCCTGATGAGGGCAAATATTAGACCTATCCCAGACCTAAGATGCGTTGTCCTGTAAAATATTTATCCAGACCAGGTTTCATTGAATGTTTCAATGTGGTACCACTTTACTACGTGATCCAATCCAGAAATAGCCCAGGAACTAGCCATGAAGTATGAGAAATATGCGAAAGTATGAGCCTGATGAGGGCAAATCCTAGACCTAACCCAGACCTAACATGCGTTATCCTCTAAAATATTTAACAAGTCCAGGTTTAATTTTATGTTTCAGTGTGGTACCACATAACTATGTGATCCAAACCAGAAAATAACGCAGGATCTGTTCAACAAGTATGTGAAGAATGCGAAAGTATGAGTCTGATGAGTGAAAATCCCAGGCCTGACCTAGACCTAACATGCGTTATCCTCTAAAATATTGAGCGAAACCAGGTTTAATGGACTGTTTCAGTGTGGTACCACACTACTACGTGATCCAAACCAGAAAAAACCCAGGATCCGTTCAACAAGTATGTGAAGTGTGGGAAAGTATGAGCCTGATGAGAGCAAATCCCAGACCTAACCTAGACCTAACATGAATTATTCTCTAAAATATTGGTCGAAACCAGGTTTAATTGACTGTTTCAGTGTGGTCCCACATTAGTACGTGACCCAAACCAGAAAAAACCCAGGATCCGTTCAACAAGTATGTGAAGAATGCGAAAGTATGAGTCTGATGAGTGTAAAAACCAGGCCTGACCTAGACCAAACATGCGTTATCCTCTAAAATATTGAGCGAAACCAGGTTTAATTGACTGTTTCAGTGTGGTCCCACATTAGTACGTGACCCAAACCAGAAAAAACCCAGGATCCGTTCAACAAGTATGTGAAGAATGCGAAAGTATGAGTCCGATGTGTGAAAATCCCAGGCCTGACCTAGACCTAACATGCGTTATCCTCTAAAATATTGAGCGAAACCAGGTTTAATCGACTGTTTCAGTGTGGTACCACATTACTATGTGATCCAAACCAGAAAATAACCCAGGATCTGTTCAACGAGTATGTGAAGTGTGCGAAAGTATGGGTCTCATGAGGGCAAATCCCAGACCTATCCCAGACCTAACATGCGTTATCCTCTAATATATTTATCAAGACCAGGTTTAATTGACAGTTTTAGTGTGGTACCACTTTACTACGTGATCCAAACCAAAAAAAACCCTCGATCAGGTCAGCATGCATGTTAAAACTGCGAAAGTATGAGCCTGATGATGGCAAATCCCAGACCTATCCCAGACCTAACATGCGTTATCCTCTATAATATTTATCAAGACCAGGTTTAATTGAATGTTTCAGTGTGGTACCACATTACTACGTGATGCAATCCAGAAAAAGCCTAGGATCTAGCCATCAAGTATAAGAAATATGCGAAAGAATGAGCCTGATGAGGGCAAATCCTAGACCTAACCCAGACCTAACATGCGTTATCCTCTAAAATATTGATCGAAACCAGGTTTAATTGACTGTTTCAGTGTGGTCCCACATTACTACATGATGCAAACCAGAAAAAACCCAGGATCCGTTCAACAAGTATGTGAAGAATGCGAAAGTATGAGTTTGATGAGTGAAAATCCCAGGCCTAACCTAGACCTAACATGCGTTATCCTCAAAAATATTGATCGAAACCTGGTTTAATCGACTGTTTCAGTTTGGTACCACATTACTATGTGATCCAAACCAGAAAATAACCCAGGATCTGTTCAACGATTATGTGAAGTGTGCGTAAGTATGAGTCTGATGAGGGCAAATCCCAGACCTATCCCAGACCTAACTTGCGGTATCCTCTAAAATATTTATCAAGACCAGGTTTAATTGAATGTTTCAGCGTGGTACCACATTACTACGTGATACAATCCAGAAATAGCCCAGGATCTAGCCATGAAGTATGAGAAATATGCGTGTTAGGGGGAGGAGGTTTGAAAATATCGAGGGGCAATCAACTCGATTTAAACTCTGTCGTGGTAAACCTTCACGCACAAGAGTGTTCACTCTTTTCCCGTTCCAATCAACCTCGTTTCGATCCGGCTCGAAGGACCTTATGTTAGGGGGAGGTGGTTTGAAAATACCTCGCCTAACGGGGGTCCGGATCTCGAGGGAAGGAACAGACGGAGAATAAGCGAGACAATTATAATTTTGTTTCCGCCGGATCGCCTTATGCGACCAAGCCGTTTATTTGGTCGGTATAGGTTTTTTGACAATCGGCCGTCTGCCAGACGATCTGTGTTGCGGCCCGTGTTGTTACCCTGAAACAGAAAGAGATACGACTAGGCGTTAAATACCTGTCGACGTGAGTCACGTCGCTTGTCTTTCTCTCTTTGGTACGCTCCTGGTCGGTGCTTGTCGCACCTAGGAGCGGGAATCTCTGCCGCCGCGATACGCAGCTAAGCTAGTGGACTGTACGTGTGTGAGCGTTCCCTTTAAACCGGGAATCGCTCGCTTTCTTCCAATTAGGGAATTTCCTCTCGGTTTTCTGTTCGACTGCAACACTTGATTGTCGCAGGAGAGGGTGCCTAGAGGGAGGTTGTAAGGCTCCAACCGTCACCCGGTCCTCGGCCCCTTACCGTCTTCGTATGCGTGTGTACGGAACACGATGCGGTGCAGTCTTTCAATGGCGTATAGGACGTCTTACTATTGAGACTGGCACCACGACGCCTTGTGAGTCGCGTTCTACGCGCAGTGACCGTACAAGACTGGCGATCAGAGAACAACGCTCTGGCATTCGCCGGAAGCTGGGCTTAGAATAACTCGTCCCACGCTCCGACTGGAAGGCGGCAAGTCCACCCAAGGTATTTACGCCAATAAGGCCCCTTTAGGTGGTTGTAAGACCGTTCGATTGAATCAAGGAAGGATCGAGTCTTAATCTCGATACCTCTCGCACGACCGCTGTTTGCAGCGATACGCGGAAAATTCGGGAACTCGATGATACCAAAGAGTTTCCCGCAGTCTTTAATCGGGTCGTACTCACGACCGAATCGATTAACTGGTTTGATTCGACAACCGGAATTACACGCAGTTTACTGGGGGCAGTTTGCTTACGCAAGCTAATCCCGTAAAGCTGCGGCTATACGTCGGTTGCCCGCTTTGTGAAAGTTCGAATAACTCGAACTTTCAACGTCGCGTGGGAATCAACCGCTAGAACCCGAGAATTTTCTTTATGCCTTTTTTTTCGTAATTTTTTCGAATGCTCGAATAACTCGAAGCAATTCGAATATTGTGAGGGCCTGTTGAATTTCAACGAATGCTCGAATAACTCGAAGCAATTCGGAATATTTTAAATTAGGTAAAGCGTGATCGTTTATCGATCCGCGCTTGGCAGGCTCTCGTTTGCAAGTGACGGACGAGCACGAGCTGCCGAAAAGTACGCGTAAGAGAGGGGGAATCCTCCGACGCGCGGCGCTGTCGCCGTGGCTCTCGTCCGTCTTTTTCTAACATGTAATTATCGCACCTTCTCTATGGTCGAGCGTTTAACCGAAAAGTTCGAAATCGAACGTTACTGTACTGCTCGCGTGACTTACAGAAAAACTCAAGGAGCGAGAGTTTTTCTGCTGCCTTCTGTTTCGAGTCGCGGACGCGTCGACCTAGAATGTTCTGGTCGGTCGCGTATATTGAAAACAAAGCGGATTAACGGCTAATTACGGGTTTAAATAAATCGAATTAACTCGATCTTTAAACAATGCGAAAGTATGAGCCTGATGAGGGCAAATCCTAGACCTAACCCAGACCTAACATGCGTTATCCTCTAAAATATTTATCAAGACCAGGTTTAATTGAATGTTTCAGTGTGGTACCACATTACTACGTGATGCAATCCAGAAAAAGCCTAGGATCTAGCCATCAAGTATAAGAAATATGCGAAAGAATGAGCCTGATGAGGGCAAATCCTAGACCTAACCCAGACCTAACATGCGTTATCCTCTAAAATATTGATCGCAACCAGGTTTAATGGACTGTTTCTGTGTGGTACCACACTACTACGTGATCCAAACCAGAAAAAACCCAGGATCTGTTCAACAAGTATGTGAAAAACGCGAAAGTATGAGCCTGATGAGGGCAAATCCCAGACCTATCCCAGACCTAACTTGCGATATCCTCTAAAATATTGATCGAAACCAGGCTTAATTGACAGTTTTAGTGTGGTACCACTTTACTACGTGATCCAAAGCAGAAAAAACCCTCGATCAGGTCAGTATGCATGTTAAAACTGCGAAAGTATGAGCCTGATGATGGCAAATCCCACACCTATCCCAGACCTAACATGCGTTATCCTCTAAAATATTTATCAAGACCAGGTTTAATTGAATGTTTCAGTGTGGTACCACATTACTACGTGATGCAATCCAGAAAAAGCCTAGGATCTAGCCATCAAGTATAAGAAATATGCGAAAGAATGAGCCTGATGAGGGCAAATCCTAGACCTAACCCGGACCTAACATGCGTTATCCTCTAAAATATTGATCGCAACCAGGTTTAATGGGCTGTTTCTGTGTGGCACCACACTACTACGTGATCCAAACCAGAAAAAACCCAGGATCTGTTCAACAAGTATGTGAAAAACGCGAAAGTATGAGCCTGATGAGGGCAAATCCCAGACCTATCCCAGACCTAACATGCGTTATCCTCAAAAATATTGATCGAAACCTGGTTTAATCGACTGTTTCAGTTTGGTACCACATTACTATGTGATCCATACCAGAAAATAACCCAGGATCTGTCCAACGAGTATGTGAAGTGTGTGAAAGTATGAGTCTGATGAGGGCAAATCACAGACCTATCCCAGACCTAACTTTTTTTTTTTTTTTTTTTTGTCATGGGGAAAATCTTCGAAAGACTCCCTCCCACCTCCTTGGGGAGAGGTGGGAGGGGTGTGTGGCATTCCCCGCGCCCGTACAACGACAGGCGCGGGACCTACCCACTAAAAACCCCACGGTGACCCTTCGGCACGCTTTGGGAGGATACCGGGAATCGCTCGAAGCATTCTTCCGGTATCCTCCCCGTGCCCGCGCTTTCGCGCCCATCCCCCGGGGGGACAATCGGACCCCCAGTAGACACACTGCCTCATAGCGGCGGGACGGGGCCACTCCATCCCGCCGCTATCCGTCCCGGGGCCGCGTTTAGTGGCGGCTGCGAGCTCCAACTCGCAACCGCCCGCGACCCCGTTTCCACCCCTCGGCGGCCGGGCGTTCATGGCCGCACCAGACCGCCGAGGGTGCCTCCCCATGCGTCGGACCGGTAGGGGGAGGCACTTCTACCCCCAACCGGTCCGACCCGGCGCCGCCTGGCGGGAGGAGGGTCCCCTCAGGACCCCCCTCCCAGCCTAGGTCATCCGCCACGCCGAGGCGGCCGCCCGCGACGCCTCGCGACCGGGCGACGACCTCGGGCCACCGCACGAGCGCGAGCTTCAGCGCGCCGCTGAAGCTCGCGCTCCCTCCCCGCGGCCTCCTTCTGCAACATTACGTTCTCGCAGAAGGAGGCCACGGCCCTCCACTTCTCCTCGCTGCCGAGCATGGCGCGCACCACGCCCGGCAGCGAGACATCCCGCCCGACGACGCCGACCAGGACACGGCGCTCCCCCTCCCACGCGGGGCATACCTCCAGGGTATGATCCGCCGTGTCCTGCTCAGCGTCGCAGTGGCAACAACGCGCCGTCGGCTCCTTCCCTATCCGGCACAGGTATCTTCCGAAGCTGCCATGCCCGGAAAATACCTGTGCCATCCGGTAGGTGAGGCTGCCATGGCCTCTGTCCAGCCACTCCTTCAGGAGTGGCCGAACCGCCCCGACAGTCCGGTGCCCCGCGGTTGGCAGAGCCAGCCGCTCCTGCCACGCGAGCAACACGGACTGCCGGGCCTGGCGCTTCAAATCGCCCCAAGCAGGTTCCTGCCCGCCCGGGACCGCCCCCACCCCCGCGCGACGGTCGACGCGGTGCCGGTACATCACCGCGTGCGACCGCGCGAGCAGGTCCATGGGCGGCATCCCCGCTAGAACCGTCGCCGCCTCATGTGACACGGTCCGATACCCGCGGACGACCCTGAGCGCCATGCGCCTCTGCACCCGACGCAGCATAGTCATGCTGCGCCGGGAGGCAGCCAGGTCGTCCGCCCAGACGGGGGCCCCGTATAGGGCCATTGCCACATAGAGGCGACGAACTCGGCCCGCCGGGCCCCCCAGGTTGGGCAGGATCCGGCCCAGAGCCGCAACCATCCTTTCCAACCGGGGGACCAGGCAGCGGAAATGCTCCTCGAAACGCCAGTGGCTATCGAGGATCAGCCCTAGATACCTGATCTGGGGCTTCACCTCGATGTCAGCCCCACCCACCCGGATCAGAGGGGGTGGCGGATCCTGCCGAGGTGAATGAAACGCAATCACCTCGGTCTTATGGACCGCCACCGTCATCCCCATCCCCCTGATCCGGTCGACGACGCGTTGCGACCCCTCCTCCGCGCGACGCATGGCCCTCCCCCAGTGCGCCCCGACGGCCAGCACCAGTGTGTCATCCGCATAACACACCGTGCTGACGCCGTCGGGGAGGCCGGCCCGCAACACCGAGTCGTACGCGATGTTCCACAGGAGTGGCCCGAGGACCGACCCCTGCGGAACACCGCAGTACACCTCCCTCCGCATATCACCATCCCGGCCCGGATACTCGATCCACCTGCCGCGGAGATAATCCCCGACGACCGCCCTGAGACAAGGGGGGACCCGATGATATTCGAGTCCCCTCCTAATCTCTTCCCAGGGGAGGGTGTTAAAGGCATTGGCAATATCCAAGGATATTGCCAATGCCACCCCTCCCCGGGAGACGGCCGCCCCCGAGAGGGCCCTCACACGACCTATCGCGTCGATAGTCGATCGGCCCCCCCGGAAACCGAACTGGCAGTCGGCCAGAACGGGATCACCCCGCGACAGGTGCTCGACGAGGCGGGCAGCAATCACGCGCTCGAAGAGCTTCCCCACCTCGTCGAGGAGACAAATGGGCCGGTATGCGGAGGGAGACTCCGCGGGCCGACCCTCTTTCCGGAGGAGGACCATCCTCGCCACCTTCCAACTGGGGGGGAATCTCCCGTCCCTCAGGCAGCGGTCGAACAACCGCCTGAGGTCGGCCCCAAGGACGCCCTGGGTCAAGACCCAAACCCGGCCGGGCACACCATCCGGACCCGGGGCCGTGTTACGAACCCCGAGCCGTCTGATGGCCGCTGCCAGCTCCTCCTGCGTGACCCCCAGCTCGGCCGTCCACTCCACTGGGACAGCCGCCGCCGCCGGAGGACACGGTCCCCTCTCCCCAATTGGGAAGAGTGTATTGACCACGTCCTCCAGCAGCCGGGGGTCAAGACCCTCGGTGACGGGGGGCGCCCACGGGCGGAGCTTATTCAGCACCACCTTATATGGGCGCCCCCATGGATCGTCATCAAGGGTCTGGAGGAGCTCCTTCCATGCCCGGGTCTTGGCCCGTTTGATGGCGACCTGCAGAGCAACCCGCGCCACGCGGTATGCTCCATACAGGTCATCAGCTGCCCTTGCTCGCGCCACGCCGTTGCCTGTACGTTGACGACGGCGCGCGCGGGTGTACTGGCGTCGGGCGCGGACAGTCGCGACTCGCAACTCCGCGATCGCGTCCGACCACCAGTACACCGCCCGGCGAGGAGAAGCCCGCCCGACCCGAGGCATCGCCGCGTCGCAAATACCCGCGACCAATGCTCCGAGCCGGGCGACCTCCTCCTCTATGCTCGGCAACTCGGCCGCTCCCTGCGGCCAAGTTGCAGCCAGGGCAGCTGCCATCTGGGCGTCCTTGTCCAGGCGCCGAAGCGCCCAGCGGCGTGGTGGGGTGCCACGCAGGCGGCCGTGTCGGGATGCACTCGCGGCGGGAGAGACCTCCATCCGGATGTACCGGTGATCGGAGAGTGTCTCTGCCCCCGCGACCACGTGCCAACCCGACACCATGCGCACGGCGTTGGGGGTCGCGAATCCAACATCCACGATGGACCCCCCATATCGCCGCACGCATGTGTGCTCCGACCCCCGGTTCAATACCCGGAGGTCGAGCCCCGCCGCCCAATCGCCCAGGATCCCGCCGCGAACGGAGGTCCTGGGGGATCCCCAAGCCACCGACTTGGCATTAAAATCCCCCAGGACCAGCACCGGCCGGGTCGCGTAGCGCTGCACGCATGCCGCGACCTCGGCCAAGTACAGCTCGAACGCAGCGTGACCGCTACGGGGCGAAATGTAGCACCCCACCACAGCGACTCCCCCCCAGTCCACGGCGACGAATCCCCGACCGCGCTCCAACAAGGAGAACGGTGGGGACCCGTCGCCCCCTCCCCATACCGTCGCCACCAAGCCGTCCGCGTCGCCCACCCAATGAGGGTGATCAGGGACGCGGTACGGCTCGGCGGCGACCGCCAGGCCAACCCCCCACTCCGCGAGGACTTGGGACATCAAGTCCTGTGCCGCGCGGCAGTGGTTGAGGTTGGCCTGGAGGAGGAGGCGGGGCGGCATTAATTAATGGCCGCGCCAGCCTCCTCCCGGCCGTCCGTCCCCGTAGCACCGTCCACCTCCATCGAGGACGATGCCACCGCCCTCGGCACCGGAGCCGGTGCAGCCCGCCTCTTCCTCTCCTTCCGGGAGGGGGGGGAGCAGTTCTTGCTCCCCACCCTGTGATCGGCTGGCCTCCCCATGTCCGCACACAGCGGGCAGTGGGGGGCCGCCGAGCACTGGCTCGCACGGTGCTCTTTGGCACCGCAGCGGTAACACTGACCGCTGCGGTCCACCGGCGAGGTGCACCACTGCCTCACGTGCCCCAATTCGAGGCAGCGGTGACACTGGAGCGGGCGCGGCGCGAGGATTTCCACTCGCGCCGAAACCCACCCCACCAACACCCTCCCGGATTCCGCCACCTTACGGGCGGCGGAGAGGGGGCACCGGGCCCACACCGACCCGAGGCCGGAGTGCGACCTGCGGATCTCTCCGATCCGCAGGTCCTCCACAGGACAGTCCCCCGCCCTCGCAAGGGCACGGGACACATCCTGTGCGCTGACCGAGTCGTCCAGCCCACAAACGCGCATCTCCGTGCGCTTCGTGGGCCGGGCGACCCGGACACCTCGCTCGCCCAGCTGCTCCCGGAGCCTCTGGGCGAGACGATCCGCCTTCGCGCCGCCTTCTGCACCGGGGATCTCCAGCAAGAGCCCCCGGTCACGGCCCTCTTCGCCCTCACGGAGGCGATGCCCAGCTCTTCCAGGGAGATATTCTCCCTGGCGAGCCGCATCGCCTCCGCGAGGGTCAGGTCGCCCCCCTGCGCAACGGTCAGCGTCACCGCTGCCGTTTTTGGGGGACGACCTGGTCGTGCCTTCCCGACCTTCGCGGCCTTTACCTTGGCCGCCGGCGGCGGAGGCGGAGGCTGCGGTTGCGAGGCCTTCCTCGCCGCCCGCTTCGCCTTCCGCCCCACCACCTCACTCCACGCCACCCCCCCTTGGGAGGGTGCTGTGGAGGACGCGACCACCGCGACCACGGGTACACCACCCACCTTGGGGGTCGCGACCCGGGGCCCTGGTGCCGCAACGCTGGGCGGAGCCTTCACTCCGCCCTTCTTTGCCTTCCCCGACTGTACCGGAACAGGTCGGGGAGGCACCGCCTTCCTGCTGACCGCTCTTCCGGCGAGGAGCTCCTCCCGGAAGGCGGCCAGCTTGCCATCAATCATGTCCCCAATCCTCCTCAGAAGATCGTCTTCTGAGGAGGACGGGGACTTCTTCACGGGCGGAGTGCGGGTGGAGGGGCCCGCGGTGCCCCGTACCACTGCCGCCGCACTCCGCTTATTTACCTCCGCCGAGGGACGCGGCGGTGGAGGAGGAGGGAGGATGGGAGGGAGGGCCGCGCTGTTCCACAGCGCCTCTGCCCTCCTCCTCCCCTGACGCTCCTCCTCCAACAGGAGCTGCAGACGGGCGTTCCGCCCTCTGAGCTCCATCCCAGACCTAACTTGCGATATCCTCTAAAATATTGATCGAAACCAGGTTTAATTGACAGTTTTAGTGTGGTACCACTTTACTACGTGATCCAAAGCAGAAAAAACCCTCGATCAGGTCAGCATGCATGTTAAAACTGCGAAAGTATGAGCCTGATGATGGCAAATCCCAGACCTATCCCAGACCTAACATGCGTTATCCTCTAAAATATTTATCAAGACCAGGTTTAATTGAATGTTTCAGTGTGGTACCACATTACTACGTGATGCAATCCAGAAAAAGCCTAGGATCTAGCCATCAAGTATAAGAAATATGCGAAAGAATGAGCCTGATGAGGGCAAATCCTAGACCTAACCCAGACCTAACATGCGTTATCCTCTAAAATATTGATCGCAACCAGGTTTAATGGACTGTTTCTGTGTGGTACCACATTACTATGTGCTCCAAACCAGAAAATAACCCAGGATCTGTTCAACGAGTATGTGAAGAATGCGAAAGTATGGGTCTGATGAGTGAAAATCCCAGACCTAACCTAGACCTAACATGCGTTATCCTCTAAAATATTGATCCAAACCAGGTTTAATGGACTGTTTCAGTGTGGAACCACACTACTACGTGATCCAAACCAGAAAAAACCCAGGATCTGTTCAACAAGTATGTGAAAAACGCGAAAGTATGAGTCTGATGAGTGAAAATACCAGACCTAACCTAGACCTAACATGCGTCATCCTCAAAAATACTGATCGAAACCTGGTTTAATCGACTGTTTCAGTGTGGTACCACATTACTATGTGATCCAAACCAGAAAATAACCCAGGATCTGTTCAACGAGTATGTGAAGAATGCGAAAGTATAAGTCTGATGAGGGCAAATCACAGACCTATCCCAGACCTAACTTGCGTTGTCCTCTAAGATATTGATGGAAACCAGGTTTAATTGACTGTTTCAGTGTTGTACTTCATTACTACGTGATGCAATCCAGAAAAAGCCCAGGATCTAGCCATCAAGTTTGAGAAATATGCGAAAGAATGAGCCTGATGAGAGCAAATCCCAGACCTAAACTAGACCTAACATGAATTATTCTCTAAAATATTGATCGAAACCAGGTGTAATTGATTGTTTCAGTGTGGTCCCACATTACTACGTGATCCAACCCAGGAAAAACCCAGGATCAGTTCAACAATTATGAGAAGAATGCGAAAGTATGAGTCTGATGAGTGAAAATCCTTGACCTAACCCAAACCTAACATGCGTTATTCTCTAAAATATTGATCAAAACCAGATTTAATTGACTGTTTCAGTGTGGTCCCACATTACTACGTGATCCAAACCAGAAAAAACCCAGGGTCCGTTCAACAAGTATGTGAAGAATGCGAAAGTATGTGTCTGATGAGTGAAAATCCCAGGCCTAACCTAGACCTAACATGAATTATTCTCTAAAATATTGATCAAAACCAGATTTAATTGACTGTTTCAGTGTGGTCCCACATTACTACGTGATCCAAACCAGAAAAAACCCAGGGTCCGTTCAACAAGTATGTGAAGAATGCGAAAGTATGAGTCTGATGAGTGAAAATCCCAGACCTAACCTAGACCTAACATGCGTTATCCTCTAAAATATTGATCCAAACCAGGTTTAATGGACTGTTACAGTGTGGAACCACACTACTACGTGATCCAAACCAGAAAAAACCCAGGATCTGTTCAACAAGTATGTGAAAAACGCGAAAGTATGAGTCTGATGAGTGAAAATACCAGACCTAACCTAGACCTAACATGCGTCATCCTCAAAAATACTGATCGAAACCTGGTTTAATCGACTGTTTCAGTGTGGTACCACATTACTATGTGATCCAAACCAGAAAATAACCCAGGATCTGTTCAACGAGTATGTGAAGAATGCGAAAGTATAAGTCTGATGAGGGCAAATCACAGACCTATCCCAGACCTAACTTGCGTTGTCCTCTAAGATATTGATGGAAACCAGGTTTAATTGACTGTTTCAGTGTTGTACTTCATTACTACGTGATGCAATCCAGAAAAAGCCCAGGATCTAGCCATCAAGTTTGAGAAATATGCGAAAGAATGAGCCTGATGAGAGCAAATCCCAGACCTAAACTAGACCTAACATGAATTATTCTCTAAAATATTGATCGAAACCAGGTGTAATTGATTGTTTCAGTGTGGTCCCACATTACTACGTGATCCAACCCAGGAAAATCCCAGGATCAGTTCAACAATTATGAGAAGAATGCGAAAGTATGAGTCTGATGAGTGAAAATCCTTGACCTAACCCAAACCTAACATGCGTTATTCTCTAAAATATTGATCAAAACCAGATTTAATTGACTGTTTCAGTGTGGTCCCACATTACTACGTGATCCAAACCAGAAAAAACCCAGGGTCCGTTCAACAAGTATGTGAAGAATGCGAAAGTATGTGTCTGATGAGTGAAAATCCCAGGCCTAACCTAGACCTAACATGAATTATTCTCTAAAATATTGATCAAAACCAGATTTAATTGACTGTTTCAGTGTGGTCCCACATTACTACGTGATCCAAACCAGAAAAAACCCAGGGTCCGTTCAACAAGTATGTGAAGAATGCGAAAGTATGAGTCTGATGAGTGAAAATCCCAGGTCTAACCTAGACCTAACATGCGTTATCCTCAAAAATATTGATCGAAACCTGGTTTAATGGACTGTTTCAGTGTGGTACCATATTACTATGTGATCCAAACCAGAAAATAGCCCAGGATCTGTTCAACGAGTATGTGAAGGGTGCGAAAGTATGAGTCTGACGAGGTCAAATCCCAGACCTATCCCAGACCTAACTTGCGTTATCCTCTAAATTATTGATCGAAACCAGGTTTAATGGACTGTTTCAGTGTGGTACCACATTACTACGTGATCCAAACCAGGAAAAACCCAGGATCAGTTCAACAAGTATTTGAAAAACGCGAAAGTATGAGCCTGATTAGGGCGAATCCCAGACCTATCCCAGACCTAACTTGCGTTATCCTCTAAAATATTGATCGAAACCTGGTTTAATCGACTGTTTCAGTTTGGTACCATATTACTATGTGATCCAAACCAGAAAATAACCCACGATGTGTTCATCGAGTATGTGACGGGTGCGAAAGTATGAGTCTGACGAGGTCAAATCCCAGACCTATCCCAGACCTAACTTGCGTTATCCTCTAAAATATTGATCGAAACCAGGTTTAATCGACTGTTTCAGTGTGGTACCACATTACTACGTGATCCAAACCAGGAAAAACCCAGGATCAGTTCAACAAGTATGTGAAGAATGCGAAAGTATGAGTCTGATGAGTGAAAACCCCAAGGCTAACCCAGACCTAACATGCCTTATCCTGTAAAATATTGATCCAAACCAGGTTTAATAGACTGTTTCAGTGTGGCACCACTTTACTACGTGATCCAAAGCAGAAAAAACCCTCGATCAGGTCAACATGTATGTTAAAACTGCGAAAGTATGACCCTGATTAGGGCGAATCCCAGACCTATCCCAGACCTAACTTGCGTTATCCTCTAAAATATTGATCGAAACCAGGTTTCATTGACTGTTTCAGCGTGGTACCACATTACTACCTGATACAATCCAGAAACAGCCCAGGATCTAGCCATGAAGTATGAGAAATATGCGAAAGTATGAGCCTGATGAGGGCAAATCCTAGACCTAACCCAAACCTAACATGCGTTATCCTCTAAAATATTTATCAAGACCAGGTTTAATTGAATGTTTCAGTGTGGTACCACATTACTACGTGAAACAAACCAGAAAAAAACAAGGATCAGTTCAACAAGTATGTGAAGAATGCGAAAGTATGAGTCTGATGAGTGAAAACCCCAGGGCTAACCTAGACCTAACATGCCATATCCTCTAAAATATTGATCCAAACCAGGTTTAATGGACTGTTTCAGTGTGGCACCACTTTACTACGTGATCCAAAGCAGAAAAAACCCTCGATCAGGTCAACATGTATGTTAAAACTGCGAAAGTATGACCCTGATGAGGACAAATCCCAGGCCTAACCTAGACCTAACATGCGTTGTCCTCTAAAATATTGATGGAAACCAGGTTTAATTGACTATTTCAGTGTTGTACTTCATTACTACGTTATGCAATCCAGAAAAAGCCCAGGATCTAGCCATCAAGTATGAGAAATATGCGAAAGAATGAGCCTGATAAGAGCAAATCCCAGACCTAACCTAGACCTAACATGAATTGTTCTCTAATATATTGATCGAAACCAGGTTTAATTGACTGTTTCAGTGTGGTCCCACATTACTACGTGATCCAAACCAGAAAAAACCCAGGATCCGTTCAACATGTATGTGAAGAATGCGAAAGTATGAGTCTGATGAGGGCAAATCCTAGACATAACCCAGACCTAACATGCGTTATCCTCTAAAATATTTATCAAGACCGGGTTTAATTGAATGTTTCAGTGTGGTACCACACTACTACGTGATCCAAACCAGAAAAAACCCAGGATCTGTTCAACAAGTATGTGAAAAACGCGAAAGTATGAGTCTGATGAGGTCAAATCCCAGACCTATCCCAGACTTAACTTGCGTTATCCTCTAAAATATTGATCGAAACCAGGTTTAATCGACTGTTTCAGCGTGGTATCACATTACTACGTGATACAATCCAGAAACAGCCCAGGATTTAGTCATGAAGTATAAGAAATATGCGAAAGTATGAGCCTGATGAGGGCAAATCCTAGACCAAACCCAAACCTAACATGCGTTATCCTCTAAAATATTTACCAAGACCAGGTTTAATTGAATGTTTCAGTGTTGTACTTCATTACTACGTTACGCAATCCAGAAAAAGCCCAGAATCTAGCCATCAAGTATGAGAAATATGCGAAAGAATGAGCCTGATAAGAGCAAATCCCAGACCTAACCTAGACCTAACATGAATTATTCTCTAAAATATTGATCGAAACCAGGTTTAATTGACTGTTTCAGTGTGGTCCCACATTACTACGTGATCCAAACCAGAAAAATCCCAGGATCCGTTCAAGAAGTATGTTAAAACTGCGACAGTATGAGTCTGATGAGGGCAAATCCTAGACCTAACCCAAATCTAACATGAATTATTCTCTAAAATATTTATCAAGACCTGGTTTAATTGAATGTTTCAGTGTGGTACCACATTACTACGTGATCCAATCCAGAAATAGCCCAGGATCTAGCCATGAAGTATGAGAAATATGCGAAAGTATGAGTCTGATGAGTGAAAATCCCAGGCCTAACCTAGACCTAACATGCGTTATCCCCAATAATATTGATCGAAACCAGGTTTAATCGACTGTTTCAGTGTGGTACCACATTACTACGTGATCCGAATTTGAAAAAAACCCAGGATCTGATCAACGAGTATGTCAAGTGTGCGACAGTATGACCCTGATGAGAGCTAATCCCAGACCTATCCCAGACCTAACATGCGTTATCCTCTAAAATATTGATCGAAACCAGGTTTAATTGACTGTTTTAGTGTGGTACCACTTTACTACGTGATCCAAAGCAAAAAAAACCCTCGATCAGGTCAACATGCATGTTAAAACTGCGAAAGTATGACCCTGATGAGGGCAAATCACAGACCTAACCCAGACCTAACATGCGTTATCCTCTAAAATATTTATCAAGACCTGGTTTAATTTAATGTTTCAGTGTGGTCCCACATTACTACGTGATCCAAAACAGAAAAAACCCAGGATCTGTTCTACATGTATGAGAAATATGCGAAAGAATGAGCCTGATGAGAGCAAATCCCAGACCTAACCTAGACCTAACATGAATTATTCTCTAAAATATTGATCGAAACCAGGTTTAATTGACTGTTTCAGTGTGGTCCCACATTACTACGTGATCCAAACCAGAAAAAACCCAGGATCCGTTCAACAAGTATGTGAAGAATGCGAAAGTATGAGTCTGATGAGTGAAAATCCCAGGCCTAACCTAGACCTAACATGAATTATTCTCTAAAATATTGATCAAAACCAGATTTAATTGACTGTTTCAGTGTGGTCCCACATTACTACGTGATCCAAACCAGAAAAAACCCAGGGTCCGTTCAACAAGTATGTGAAGAATGCGAAAGTATGAGTCTGATGAGTGAAAATCCCAGGTCTAACCTAGACCTAACATGCGTTATCCTCAAAAATATTGATCGAAACCTGGTTTAATCGACTGTTTCAGTGTGGTACCATATTACTGTGTGATCCAAACCAGAAAATAACCCACGATCTGTTCAACGAGTATGTGAAGGGTGCGAAAGTATGAGTCTGACGAGGTCAAATCCCAGACCTATCCCAGACCTAACTTGCGTTATCCTCTAAAATATTGATCGAAACCAGGTTTAATCGACTGTTTCAGTGTGGTACCACATTACTACGTGATCCAAACCAGGAAAAACGCAGGATCAGTTCCACAAGTATGTGAAAAACGCGAAAGTATGAGCCTGATTAGGGCGAATCCCAGACCTATCCCAGACCTAACTTGCGTTATCCTCCAAAATATTGATCGAAAGCAGGTTTAATTGACTGTTTCAGCGTGGTACCACATTACT